>NC_090942.1:90097710-95097710 GCF_040807025.1 Struthio camelus | reverse complement strand
AAGCTGATAGTCCCCTTGAATGCTGCTTTCTAACCAGATTGCCCTTGTAATTTTGTAAATGCAAGGAATTTGCTTATACAAAAATGAATGGAAAGAATGCTGCAAAAATCATTCACGGTGACTTTGTGAGACAGGCACATATTATGGTACCTGCGTTACAAATGGAAACTGAGGCACAGAGAGACTCCATGATTTGCCAAGGGATCTACAAAAACTCTTTTGCTGCATTGGCCTTATCTTATCCACATCCTTCTCCCCTTTTGGCTTTGTGCAGGTACCGCATCACTGGACGTGATCTTTCTAACGAAACACAGAGGCAAAAGCCCTCACTTCTTCAGTTTTTAGAGAGCTCTTACCATTTTGTCCAAGATGACAGTTGTAAGATGGCTCTCCTGGCCCAGTCCTAACTCACTTCATTGCTCTCTTACCTCTTTTTTCTCTTTGACCCCATTTCCCTTCCCAGCTTTCAGGTAGATGTGGTTTCAAAGGGATCTGTCTGTCTGCTGCTCGCTAGCTGGGAACCGCAGTGAAGAATATCGCCACAGATAACAGAGAACTAAGTGAAATGCCATCCAAAATGGTACCTATTAGAAAAGCAAGGAGGGGAGGCCTTAATCAACAAGACCTGATTGAATGCAGCCTTTTAGCGCTAACCAATGGGATATCGAGGACATGAATTTCAATGCAGCAAAACTCTGTTCCTAGCTTTACATGGCGCTACTCTTTGCAAAATAGCTATCACAGGAGGACCTTGGCTCCATTGTGGTCCACACAGAGTCCTCCATGAACAGTCAGGCTCATGAAAAGCTTTGAGAGAGGCAGAGCGTTCATCTCTTTATGAGCCAGTGCCTCAAAGAGACATCTTTGTGCTCAGTCCATACTCAGATGTACCACAATGTTTCCCTTTGTGAAACAGAACAGACGCCTCCAAAGATAGCGGGCATTGTCCATGCAGGCATATAGTAATACTTGGACATGCTGAATGGCTTCCTAAGATGGGAAAAAGTGCTGAAGAAACACTAAATTATGACAGATGGGAGCCCTAGAAATGCAGCTACCCCCAAACGGGAAAATGAAAAGCTAGCACAAAGGGCAGGCCTAACAATAGAATTTAGGCATAACGAAATACATGCCATTTAATGCAGAGTGCATTGAAGCTTCCATCTATACGTCAAAATCCTAGCCATTAAAAAGCTTCATTTAAAAAGTTTTAAAGCAATTAAAATAAATTAGAAACTTCACAGGAGGACGAAATCACTGAAAAAGATAAGAGGCACTTTATGCCAGGCACAGCTTCTGACAGCATCATGCCCATGAGGCCAGATTTTTATTTTGGAAGAGCTCAGGGCCAGATTTTCAAGGGCTCTGCACCAATAATTAGGGAAAGATTTTTCCAAACTGCTCAGTTCCCATTATCCAAATAAGGACCAAATATACCAAAGAGCTGAGGGCCCAGTAGTTCCTACTGTGACAGGAACATCCACAACACGGTGAGTTTTTTCAAAAACGTGACCATTCATTTCCCTGTCTGCCTAAGCAGGGAGTGGCCTGTAAAAACCACCTTCTAACTTTTTCCACTGGCTTGTCAGAAACAGTTTCCCCCTGCCAGGGAAAGAGCCCCACTTTTGAATTAGCCAGGCCTGAGACATCATGTTCATAAAGGACAAGTAGAACGAACCCTGATGTTTTTACTGTTTTCCCTAATTCTTGCTCAGGAGGCCTCTCTCATTGACCTCCATACAGTGGACTTCAGAGTGGACTGCAAAAACAAAGTTGTGAAATTATAATGCTGCCTGCAGCCATTTTGCGGAGCTGTATACACCATTTGTGGCATAGCAGCATAGGAGCCTTTCTCAGAAACAGAAAAATCCCTTAGCTGTGCTGCTAATGGGGAAGAGAAGGCAAATCAGGATTTTTTCAGCTTTTAAGTTGCTGTTAGCTCAGTTTGGAAATGAAACAAACTGATGCAACCCTACAGCCAGATCATAGTCCCCAGTTTGAGAACTGCAAGGTCAGTTTGGACAGCAGGCAGTGTTCAGGGCTGTATTTTCTTTAGCCAGATACAGAATTTAGGGGAAATGTTTTCATTTGCAACCAAGCAGCTTAGTAGCCTTCATTACCCTTCCTTTCAATTAGACCTGAGCTCCTACACCATTAAGACACAGCAATGAGACAGAAACATTTAGGTTACTTACATGCTTTCTGGTATTTCTTATGCATCTGTTTTCTACTGCTCATTTTAAACAACCAGAAAGAACAGGGAGTGCTCCTGACACTTAGTCACTCCATATCCGTTGTTACCAATGGGAAATTACAAGTCGGCTGCCAATACAGCACCATTAGAACATCTCGCAGCTGCAGCTGGACAAAGGCAGATTGGGTAAATCAGGGCATGGGGGTCAAGAACATATATACCCTGACACTTCTAGTTCGCCCATGTTTCACTGGTAGCTAGATGCTGTCTAATAATATGTTTGATAACATGTGCAAGATGGATTTGATAGTGCCCCATATAGTGCCTTACAGACAAAAACATAAAGCACCTAAAGAATTGCTGAAAAAAATCAGAAAAGACAGGCTGGAACTGTAAGTGGAAATCAAGCACTTTTTAACTTGCAAAACTGGCTCCAACAATCTCATCTGAGTAACTTCTGTGCAGCAGTAAAGCAGAGCTTGCGCTACTGCTGCTTCTCGGGATAGAGAGACAGAGGAGACATCTCTCCCTGGAATCAAATGCCGGCAAAAATAAAGAGGAACACTGTCACTCTCTTGTTGAACCCTGGATTTTTTTTTTTTTTTAAGACAATTTGCTTGAAAGGAAATTTTCCCTCAGTATTCCCTTCTTCACCTATTTTAACTGCACTAGGAGTCCCTAATTTCCTTCGCAGCAGAGCAGCGTGCAGGTGCATAGCAGGCTGTGCACTAGACCACACCTTCCCTCCTCTATGTTGCCTGTTCCCTGTGGGGGCAAGATAATTACATCTACCCTAAGAAAACATCAATATTTTATTTTTAATGAGCTGGGCAGACCCAATTATCTCAGTAGGCTGTTAATAAGTGAAATTGTGGAGTACAGCTGCAGCTTTGATGGAAACAGAGTCATCTCTGAAATGGGAATTTCTGACACATAGAGTATTAAATAGATGCCAGGCTGTTGGGATGTGAAGTTTGTCAGAAAAAAAAATGTTTAAGAAAGAAAATTTGCCTTAACAGCATTTTTCAATATTCAGATACAATAAGTGATGCCTCAAAGTATCATGACATTGGCTTAAAAATCATAACTCCTGAAAGAATAATGAACATTGGGTCCTTCAATGGCTTTCTGATTCTTGATATTTTATGTTTCAGATGACCAAGCTTTTCTCCCCAACAGCAGTGAAAAGAATTCCTCTTGCCTTTCTTTTTCTTAATAAAAGTAAACATCCTCATGAAAACACCACAGAAATTAAGCTTTAAGACAAAAACGTATATTTGACAAGACTTGCCACCATTGCGTGGTGGCTTAAAGCATATATTGACTGGAAAAGGACATTTTTCCTTTTCCTCTCGCAAGAAGTTTGGTTCAAGAGGCACATTAATACCTCATCCTTTCCCCCCCTTCCCCCCCACTTCTGCCTCAGAATATGTTCTGTCCATTCACAACTTACAAAGGAGACAGAATAAGAATAAACCTCAAAAAAAAAAAAAAAAATCAATGGATGAATTTTCAAGAATACTCAGGCCTTCTATTATCATCAAGGACAATGGCAGTGGCACAGATGATTCAAAATCTTACTGATGAGAAAACATACAAATAGCACCGTGTCCTACCCTTCAGTACACCCAATAGCCACCATAGGAAAACAACAAATAAAAGTGCATCTGGCAGGTGCACTAGTGAACACAACAGCATTCATATCTGGCACATGAATGAAGAGAATATAAGTATATTTGCAATTCTACGTCTAGGCACATGTGGCTAAAGCCTCAAACTCCCATTCACGCTAAGTGTCCCCGTCGTCTCTCCCAGTCGTTTCACTGGGATCAGTGGAACTACTGGCGGAACAAAGCTATTCTTTGGGGATCAGGATATTCAGTCTGACCTTCAAATGACCAGCGTATTATACCCAAGACAGCCAGCCGTGGATTCTCTATCTACCAGCTCTCGTTTTTATCGTTCTGTTTTTCTTCAATAGGTCTGACAAAGGTGGAGCAATTCTAAATCTGGTTCTGCAGCTAGGGCCCTCATCAAATGAAATGCATGTATTAGTGTAATAGTTTTTATTGACATCTCAGACACTCAGCCATATGACCTTGCAGTTCATTTTAAAGGGCAAGAGCAGGATTAGCATCCCCAGCCGGCTCAGTAAAATAAACATAAACCATATAATAAAAATGAATTAGGAAAAAAAAAAAAAAGAAGTTTTCAAACTTTGAACTCCCCTAATCACTTGTGTTCCACTAAAAGCTGTCCTTCTTAAGACTTTTCTTTCTGCCTTAACTGCCCATCCTAATCATAGAAAATCAGACATTTAATTCCAGAAAGATGTAAAGGCATAATATAGACTTTGATCCAAGCTGTTTCTTCTTGTTGGACTCCAAAAAAACAGTTTTCGGCTTCCAAAGACTCTTTGCCAGCTCTGATTAGAAGCCACACTGGCTGACACAGTAATTGCTCTATAATCATATCTTCAGTACCCTGACCTGGTTTATGCATACAATCTATATTCTAATAGCAGTCAACAGGTCACCAGTTAATAAAAATACCATTAACGTCCCCCTGTGACTAAGAAATGGAGATATTCATCTCACTAGGCCAGTGGTGGGCCAATATAATTTCTGCGGCTGTTAGTGTAATTAACTCTGCTGGCGTGTGGATCTCCCTGGAGGACGAGGCAAGCACAGAACGACCTTGGTGTGAATTCTTGCTGGTGGTGTTGTGGTGGGCACAAAGATTTTCAGGGGCTCAGGTCGGAGAAGAGTGAGTACTTCCCACAGCCTGACCCCTCAGAACAGTGAAGCTAATCAGGTCCAGGATATTTGGGAACGTAGCTGGTTTTGTCTGTACAATGAAGGCAGGGATGGCTGGGGCTCAGCCAGCCAGCCAGCGGGGACCGGCCTCCTGTGCTGCGTTCTTCAGCAGCATCCAAAGGGCAGGCTGAAAGTCAGCAGCCAGAGGAAGTTAGGCAGGCAGGAAAGCGGGAAAAAAAGGGAGGGGATTAATTTATGAACAGGGAAGCAGTATTTCCATTTGGCCAAATCTCATTCATGTAAATGCAGTTTGGGTGGCACATGTTACAGTCTTTATTTATAGTTATGTAGGTCATAGAAGTGTTGGAAATATTCACAGGTTTCCCAGAAATATTCTTGGAAGTCTGTGTTTCCCTCTAAACACTTAACTGAGGCATACACCGTATCTGTGAGCAGAAAGCTCTGTGTATCTGCGGAGGCAGAAGATGACTGAGCAGAAGGGTATTTTTGGAATAGGTCTGTGGGAAAAGATACTATCTCCTTCTGCCCTAGAAACTGTTGCAAGGAGATATGCCGAAGATATCCAGGGGATACAGGACTACAAAAAACAACTTTCTGGGATGAACTTAGCCTTGCAAGTCACATAAGCGGATACCGTCCCTTTATAGTGACTTACGCCTACCTTTGGTTTCCAGGTTTGCTCCAAAATTCCTTACACCGTTTCACAGTTTCGCTGTCTAGCACATCCCGCAGAGAGGCCCCAGGCTGACAGCCACCCTCCTGCAAAGCAGGTTGAACCCCAGCCTCATTTGCCTTTGCGCATGGGAGCCCCTCAACTGGAAAGGCACCAAGAGCTAGCAGACCTCATGTCACACAGAAGTCCTGCTCCAAGATCAAAGTCAGCTCTCAGCAAATAACTGTTCCATGTTTAAGTGCTGTAGCACACCTCCTCCAAATCAGCGCAGATCCAGATCACTGCTCTGCCCGCATAGATGCATTTACATTCTGCTCCACCTACGTGTGTTCAGCTGGACCCATGCCCAGGACACCCTCCCCCTCCTCAATTTGACTTCTTTTTTTTTTAATCAAATGTCCTCTTGTCCTCTGCTTCCTTTTCCCTTTTACTTGCACAGCACCATGGTGGGCATTCAGAGACTGCAACAGTTGTTTCCTTGCCAGATGAAAGGACAGCACTAAGCGAGAGTTGCTGACTGGATTTTTTCTATCAAATCACACAGACTATTGCAGACAGATACTTTAAAGACAGTATGTCATTGTTAGATGAGACTTGCCAGTGTTTCAAAACATCACAATCTCTAGGGGCCCGTAAAAGCTCAGATGCTGCGCCACAGTCTAGATCCTTTTTGACCCATGGTGAGCCCGTTACATTGGTAATATTGACAGCGCTGGACAAAATTGTTTGTTTATGTAACAAGAAACACAAAGAATTTTCTCTTTTCTTTCTGAGTTCCCCTTATGATCTGGGGGCTTAGTGAGTCAGTGGATTAAACCCTCGGCAAAACGACCGTCAGGCTTATGTGACAACTGGCATATGCTAACAGTCTGGTTTGATTGCAAGCACCAAACAAAATTCAGTCCAGAGGTGTTAAAGAGGGCCCTGATGCCACAATTTTGGATAAAAGGGACAGAGAGCACACAGTGCTCAGTCATGAGCGTTTAGGAGTTACCTGCCAACACAAGCAGTCCTTCGAGCTCAGGAGGAGCATGATGTTCAGCTCAGTGCCTTCATGAGGATGTGTGCAAGCAAATCCACACAGCAGTAGATTCAACTAACCTGATCTGGGGAGGAAGAGCACTAGGAAACAGAAAGCCACATAGGGAGAGGAGTGCCTGGCACCCTCAAGAGGAAACAGCAAAAGCCACTGGATCAGGACAAAAATTTTCACCTCAGTTCCCAGAATAGCAGACAAAAAATGGAAATCCTATGCAGCATAGTTTATAACTGCATTATCCACTGACTGCATGCAATATGTCTTTATATACCAAATAGCTAACTAGATTAAGGAAATGCAATCTACATAGCTGATAAATAACCCAGCTAGAATCCACTTTCAAAGACAATCAGGCACCAGCTTTATTATAAATTAAGAAAAATTGCAAACACGTAGAAGTATGCAGGGCATAGAGGAATCACTTAGCATTCTAGACAAAAGATCAGAGAAAGAACAGAATGTGAAAGCAAAGAAGAATGCCAGAGAAGAAGGAAAAAAAGTAAATGAATTGGTCAAGAAAATGGAAAGTAAATGAAAGAAGAGGGGAGGCCCAATAGCCTGCATGCTCTCATTCTTTTTGTAACCAAATTCGGAAGCTTTTTCAAACGTTGCTACAGCCTTAGGCTCTTACTATGGTTTATAAATATTCACATTTTTTCCAAGCCGCTTTATGACTTTCTTAGCTGACCTCTCAGCATGGCAATTAAGATCTGTCCACACTGCTGCCTTTTCACAGCCCTGCCTCACGTCTGCTTTGCCGTCAGGGTACAGCATCATTACCTATAAGCACCACCATCCACTAGGGTACCTAATGATGTTCGTTTCAGTGTGTTCTGGCAGGTCTCTTCTACAGCCTCAGCAAGAGCCTGGAGAGCCCAGAGGGTGTGCAGTCTGGGACAGCACAGAGCAGAAATTTGAAAGGAGAAAAAGACAAAACAAAAGAGGAAAAAGGAAACATGAACACCACACGTCAGCTCAGTTCGCTGAAAAAGGTCACTATCAGAGATGATGTCAGCTGACTATATCATGTATAGATACAAACTATTTTGCCAACTACCTTCCTGCTGGTTATAGCCTGGGATAAAAGGTTTGCTGCAGGCAAGGCCCTAGGATTCCCGCACGATCAGGTAATTACTGTCTTTGGGGACCTGGGTTCAGAAACAGCATACCAAAGCACCGATCCATTTTGGACAGACCACCACAGAAATAGCAAAGGGCTGGATGGTAAGGATAAAAATAAAAAGGAAAAATTTGAACATCAGTTGAAAAGGTGCTCAACATATTCTAATGATTTCCTAGTAGCCGAGTTTTTCTGGTATTTTTCTGTTTTTAATTGCTGTTAATGTAGCTAAAGAAGAGATGAAAGATGACCATAAAAGGACGTGTCTAATAGGATTTCATATAATGAGGCTTAACTACCTCTATGAGAAGGAAGAATTACCTGAAAAAAGCTTTTCTTCTTCATGAATGCATACATTTGCTTTCAGTTTCATAGTATGTTGGCAGGTAGACATTGTACACATGCAGGACACTGTAGCTGCACTTTTACTGGCTGAAGATTTTATTTGGCAAGAGCTTAAGGTGGTAAACTTCTGCCTGCCTTAGAAATGGCAGCAAACTCTGTTATCTAAACCCAGCTGAAACCTGACTATGAGGGTGGGACAACTACAAAAGCTAATGATCCTAGTGAAATGATGGGCACTAGGGAAGATCAAAAGTACAGAGGCGAAAATGTTCACTACAATAAGTCAGGACAAGAAGCAGCAGGCTTGCCAAGGAGGGAGGCACTCAGCGAGAATCCCTGAAGTTATCTGATATTATTATCTAATGTAAGTTATCCTTTTCCTTTTATGAAACACTTTAGAGACACACTCTCCTAAAACACATATGAGGCCTTGGCATTTACCAAAGTCCTGCAGCTCTCAGGTGAAGTGTACAGGTACACGCGGCGGCACTCTTTTTAGCACACAGAGATCAGAGTTTCCTTTCCCTCTCAACAGGGCTTTCCCTGCCCTCCGAACACGCTCATCTTCACTTCCGTCTCTTAGCTGAAGGAGGGGCTTTTGTAGACAAAAAGCACGTGCTTAACGCTAGCCACCTGTCCGAACGCGGAATATGAATGCTTTGCTGACCCTAAGGCATTATGCCTTTGATGGAGTAGCTCCAAATCAGCTCCCAGCTGAACCCAGGATGGTGAAGAATGGACATCGCTCATGTTTTCAGCTTACTATGGTGCCTCTGCTCTAGTTTTTAAAAAAGAGACAGAGAAAGAGAAAGAGAGAGGGGGAGAGAGCTCCTCTAGCAAACTGAGATGAGCCAGGATCTATTATGCTGACTGTATAAAAGAAAAGGGTTGAACTTTTTCTCCCGAGCAGCTTTGTAGCTGCCTTTGTGAAAAAGGAGTAAGGATGCAAATCTGCTTTTGGATTTGCTGTCTGCCTTTAAAAAGATGTTTGTTTTCCAGCAGAATCTGTTCTGCCTCAAAACTCCTCTAAATAAAAGTAATAGATGGGAAGTTTGTCATAAATATATTTAATGTATGTGCTTATATCACCTTGTTCCATTGGGAAGCAAACAAGCACCACATCAGCACAAAAGCATATCATTTAGTGCTGAGCTTATTATGGACTGTACAGTATATACAGCAAGACTGAACTAAAGGTGAAGTCAACCATCTGAAGCTAATAAAACAATAAATAATACTAATAAATAAAAGCTGTCAGAAAGGAGAAAGACCAATCATCTCCCTCAGTATGTCCATTTGCCAGCACAGGACTGTTCCCTGCAATTTCTGATCTAGAGTTTTAAATGTCTCAAACAACACAGCTCTCAGCACTTCCCCTGAGAGGCCCAATTCATCTCGCTGCCAGGGAGCTTTGGCCCCAAGTATCACTCTGAATTTTCCTTTGCTCAGTTGTCACTATGTTCTCAAAACAACCCCCCACTGGGTGAAACAGAAGTCAGCCAGAGAAAGAGGATTTAGAAAACCTCGTCCAGGGAGCTCCCTGCATTTGACGGGGCAAGCTACGAAATGCAGCTGCACAGATTGCTGCAGCGTCCAAATATCCAAGACTGCCTGAAGACATTATTTCAAAAAAGGGCAGCAAAGGTCATAATATTTGAGGCTGATATTTAAGCTATCCTAACAGAAAATATCTGCCAACCCTTCATGTACCCCCAGCAGGAGTAGAAACACATCAGAAACTGGAGGTGGCAGACAACAGGACGTGGGACATGGCATGCCAGCTACCTTAGGACATCAAGGGGACATTGTCACCTGGGCCTGCAGACAGCAGTCCCAGGCTGAGACAGACAGTGTGGGTATTTCTGCCTGGTTATGGGTTATTGCTAAATGTACATAGCAGGTCCACAGACGGAAGTACAGGGGGACTCCTAAATAACTGCCGGCACGTTCGCTGCACAGATAGGATGTTACCATTTCAGAGCGCGAGTTTTTCCTCCTCTTTGGAGAAGCCAGAGCGATCCCAGCACAGCATCAGCTAGAGTTCCTCACAACCACTTGCAAACACTTTATGCACTTACCTAGAAGAGAAAATAATAATACACAAACATAAGCACGTTACAGGAAACAGAGCTTCCACTGGCATTTATCACACCTCCCTTCCGCCCCCTTCCTTCCCATCACCCTGGAGCTTGGGAAGGACCCCTTGTGCTTCAGCTGCAAGGGGGGGCAGCCTAGCCAGGGCCATCCTTTCGGGGCTCCACACAAGGCAGTTACATTGAATATTCAGTGAATCGCCTCCTCCCCTGAGGGTTGTGCTCTCCACAGTTCACTGCTGGTCTAGACAGCAGTCAGAAGAAACAAGGGGTGCCTGACATTCATTGCCTCCTTCTGTTGCTCCCTCTTCTTTCCAGCGTTTTCTGTTTTGACCCGTTACCACCCTCCACTTCCTCTCCCAATAGCTACAGCTGTGTCATAACGACATTTCATCGCTACCCAACACTACTCTTTTGAGCAAATCCCATTTGGACTTCTGGCTCCACTTCCTTGCGCGTCTTCTCAGAGCTTGGCATTCCTCTTACAGCAGCCAGCAACCACTACCTATCCCTAACTGAGACTGGCAGCACCTTTGGGACACTGAGGTGTTCCTCTCTTTCAATCCCACCTTTCTGATCATTTCAGCAAAAGACCCGTTCCCAAAGCGAGCTCCTCAGCTGATTAAGCCCCTCCAGCCACCAAACAGCTGACTGGAAAAGCCCCTGAAAACATTTCTCATTTCTCTCAACCTAATTGCCAGATACCCAGATCTGTTCCCTGGTCTTTCTCTCTAGAGCTAGATTTCCAGTACAGACAGAATGCAGATGGTGGGAAACTAATCCAACACTTAAAAGGTTTTCTGCTAGGTAATATTATGTCTCACACTGCCAGCCACACGAGTGTTACATCAACAGTTCCTCATGCCAGAAAAAAACATGGCCTAACTCTCATTTCTCCTCCCTGCCATCATACACACACACGCCGCAGGGCTGGAAATGAGTTAATCAGATGACGTTCCATATAGTGTGCCAGTTTCTGTATAAACAATATTAAATATGATAATTTCTCCCCCCCCTTCTCTTTAAGCTGTTACAGTCGCATTCCCTCTCAGTCACATCAACTCTGGAAGGGAAAACAACTGCAAGAAATCTTGGATAATGTAGTTATGCAAATTTACTGAAAATCCGCAAAAGTCAAAGAATACTCATTGATGTGGGAGCCTTGCGAATAATGTGCTTCATTTTCCTTTCCCACAGGCCCTATTCTTTTCTGATCAGAAAAACGTGACCTGCTGCCAAACTCTTTTGGAAAACTAGAGCTGATCATATCTCTTATATATATAAAAGATTTGGGAATAAGATCAGTAAGTTCACTCTACTGTTATTTGTGAAGTCCTTATTATTCATACAACCACTAGATATTCATGAAAATGTTCACAAATCCCCAAAGCCTCATGCATTTTAGCACAAATCAAGTGTCTGAAGATTAGTTCTGGAAAGTGCATAATTCACTTTTTTTTTTTTTTTAAGTTTCAGCCATCCACTCCTACAGCAGAAATCACGGAATGCTGCTTAGGCAGTGAGTGCCACAACATGAAGGTAAGGAGTCACAAAATGCTGCTTTTCTGAGAAACCAAAGTAACAGTCAAAGCTCCAAAACAGCCCGTGGCCT
Organism: Struthio camelus; assembly: GCF_040807025.1. Lineage (NCBI taxonomy): Eukaryota > Metazoa > Chordata > Aves > Struthioniformes > Struthionidae > Struthio > Struthio camelus. Next base: position 95,085,857 of record NC_090942.1, on the reverse strand, counting down.
GAGAACTGATGCTAGTGTTCCGTGGAAAACATTCTTGGAGAAAAACAAAATCTAGTCACATGTTTGCTAAATAGAAAGTCTGCCGAAATCCTAATGAGTTTTAGCTCATCAGCTCAGCCCGTGGAATTCAGCATACCTTTGTCAACACAGATTTGATTTATGCCAGATGTGGGACTATGCCTATCACTTTCATCTACAGCAATACTCAGTGTAGCTGGGCTGTTGCTCATGTTTCTCTGAACACTAGGAAAATGAAAAGCTGGGATAAAGCTTTTAAGGCTCCCAAAACCATGGAGGGCTTCGGGCTCGCCCTCTCGTTAGCACTGAAGCTATGCACCGAATTCAGATTGTGCTTTTGAACAAGGTGTTTAGAAGAACACAGAGCCTACTTGCATTCCCAGATCAGGCCACCTGCACACACAAAGCTCAGATGAATCCCAACAGACTGTAATTCCTGGTGATGAACCTCATGAGCCTTGACACTGATGACAAGCTAGAATTTCAGTGAGATTACTATCCGAATTCACTGAGTCAGCAAAACCAGGCTAGCAACCTGGTCATCTTCCTAGATTTCTAGAGCTGCTTCTTGGGCTAGAAATAGGATGAGAAGGAAAGTCCTTACTGCCCAAAAGCAGTAAGAGGCCAAATCTTCCTAAATACTTTCTCTCATATAGACAAAACTTCTCCAATTTTGAAAAAAAAAACCAAAAAAACATTGGAGTCATAATGGTTTAGGATTAAAATCCTTTGCCATTTCCAGCTGAGCAGTCCACTTTTGCCTAGCAGCAGGGGTGAAACTGCTGAGCTGTCTGTGCTCTCTCTGTCGTACTCTCTTTGAAACCCAGACAGTTGATAAAATCTGACTTCTTGAATTTGAGATCCCAGGTCCCATGCAACCTTGAGGGGCAGCTATAGTAAATCAGATAAGCACCCTCAGTTGACCCTCCAAGCAGTGTCTTATCCATTTGTATAATCCGTATCTCCTCTGTTTGTTGCAGAGAAACAGATTTCTTCTTGGGCTTTATAGACTTGCACTACAGGATCCAGTTCTGTGTAATGCCTACTGATGAAAGAAGCGTTGATGGAGAATTGCTCTTCAGGAAGCTTCAGACAGACACACAATGTCAATCACATGGGAATCATTCAGACGCTATGGAGCCATTGTGCCTGACTTATTGTAAGTCAGCTCTCTATTATCTTGGATAATAGGGAGGGAAGATAACAGGAATGCCCTACAGGACAAGAAAAAAATGGATAATTTGAGTAAGTGGATCATCCTAGAGACTGCAGAGCAGCTGCACTCCAGTGCCTCCATAAAGAACTATCTGAGTCCAGTTACTTTATTAACTAGGTTTCAGAGCCAGATGTGCTACTGTATGCATCTAGCAATTGGACATCATGTGATTGCCAGGTTTCTGAGGTGGTAATACAACAGGGTGATTATACAGGGTGCTACCTTTCACTCTCCTAAGCTCACCATGCTTCTCCTGCCCTATATACAAAAACATTCCACAATAGCATGTCAAATGCTTCTGTCAAGGAGCAGGTGGGGGGAAAAAAAATCACTGGCTCCAGGTTATAACACCTGGGAGGAATTAAATACATATAGGCAAGACAGCTGTTTAAGTCAAGAGTACCTAGCAAACTCCCTTACCATCACTACTTCTCTCAAGTAAAAGGAAAAACCTTTTACTTGTCCTCACTGTCTTGCTCTGACAGTGCACATGTGCACTGCATGTGCTCTTCTCTGGTTCTACTACGGCAAGGTCAGGATGTGCCAGGCAGAAATTCCTTAACAGCTTGCAGGAAAAGGAAAATTGGTTGCTAAAATGCCATTGTCTTAGCAAAGCTGGTAGCCATAGCACAACACACAGGGGTTCATTCTGGTCAGCCTTACTGTGGCTAGAAAGGGAACAGTTAAAACAAACAGAGCTGCACTGTGTTATCAAGTGAACACGGCATCCCTGTCCCTTGCAAAAGCTTTCATATTCTGGCCTGAAATGACAGCAGCTGTTTAGTTTTTTGTCTCCTGACTGGCAGAAAAGTGTCTCCCAGCCTAGTTAATGCAGCTTCAGCAAAGAACCCAGCTGCTTCCCCTCAGCTTCCTGGAGTTGAAGAAGAAACTCCATCCCACCGGGACATGCCAGGATCTGAGGACTAAGCATGTAGTCCTTATTCTAACAGCTGGTTTGGCTGTTGCAATGAGCTTTTTAGATCCTTGTAGAGGCTTAAAGCAACAGCTGCAATAGTTTACCAGATCGGTGGGTCTTGCCTGTGTATGGGGAGAATGAGCTGCAAATGATTAAAGCCAAGGAAATGCTTTTGGAAGCCTTGAAAAATGGGCTGTCTCTGTTGTATTCTCTCTCCACTGATGTACAGCACCACACTATCCACTGTGTGTGCTATCCAGCGTCTTGACTTCTCGCAGCAGTTCTCACGCTCAGCATCCCCATACATTATCACTCATGTGATCTCATCACTAGCTCTGAAGACAGACTCAAATGTACCAGGCTGGTTATCACCACCTCACCGCTTCACACGAGTCATGCAAGATCACATAGCCCTTCTCTGCTATCATCTTCTTGCTTTCCTGGCATCATGTAATCTGTGTACAGTGCTACAAACTTTCCTTTCGTTATCACAGGTCTCACCAGCTCACACAGTTCTGCGTGCAGTAACTCAAATGTTCTCCATTAAGACTCCCTCAGTAAACAAGCTGTGTATAGCGCCACTGTTTCTCCACGTCTCCGTGGCATCCTGTAATAGCATTTCATTATTCTACTTACAAACATCTCTGTTCAGTATAGTAGGCAACCAACAAAGGAAGAGAACATGTTGCAGTGCTGCCACAAATCCACCCACGGTGTATCTGTCTTTCTCCACGTCCTTCCTCTTTCATATATGATCTAAAATGCATGTCCCTCTATCATACAGTCCTTACGGGTGAAATTCCCTTCTGCGAGATGTCTACCTCACAGAGAACTGAAGGATCAGGGAGGATCATCTCACTCTGTGAGATGGTCCGTTATCCGCTTGCCTTATATCCTCTTTTCTTGTGGGCCGTTACGAAAGACAGACTGACTGAACAGACTGAAGTGACAAGAGTTACAAAATGGGAACCAGTACAGTTTTACAAAAATGCAGGTCATTTCAGAGTAACCTCTAATTTTTGGAGGGGAATCTGTGAGCTCACTGGCTGAGGGAATTCACAAAAAAGTCAAAATCCCAAGGTTAGTGACCCATCTCAAATACATTTGGCAAGTCTCATAAGCCAGTTCCCAAAGGCCAGTGGTTCCACATTACACCATCTACAACCACATCTACAACTTTGGCTTGCAAGGTTGACAGCCCCAGCAGACAGATCAAGAAGTGAACAGGCCTCAGATACCACCCCCCTCTGCTGGTGGTGAGCCTTCCAGGGCACCCACGTCCACCTGGCAGTGGCAGAAGCTACAGCGAAGCTTACTTTGTAGGGAGGAAAATTCATGCCTGTGTGTCCGACAACTGGCATCTTTCCCCAGTACATCTGCCCAGCCCATCTCTAAGGACACTGAGGTGCTTAGATAAAGATAAGACCAGGTTTGGTGGGCCCATGGATAGAAGTAGGGGTTATTCACTGGCTGTGATGTTCATTGCAGTTGCAGGAGAAGGATGTGCTATGTTTTCCAACTCTGTGCTCTCCCTTACCCCTCCCCCTCCACTGACTATAGTAATGAGCTCCACGGGGACCTCTACTCTTGCCTTTGAAGTAGCATGTTTCTTTGAACACGTTTTGAATTTCCTTTTGTGTGTTATTTGTTTACTGGCTGCTCTGGCTGTCTCTCTGTTGAGGGGGTTGACAGCTGTTAGTGGGGCCACCATGACAGCTCAGGAACATAGAAAATGGAAAAACAAACAAACAAACCCAGAGTCCCAAACCAAGATCACCTTCGAAGGAAGAATGTATATTCCCCAGGCAGAGAGCTCTCCCCTCCCAACCAGACATTACCAAAGCTACCAGGTACAGCTGGAGGAGCTAGGAAAATTTGAACAAAGATAGACAGTATAGTTGGGTTAAGGAAGGTACAAAGAAGTTACACTGGAGAACCTAATCTGGAGAATAAAAGAGGAAAAGGTGGGCTGGGACTTGAGTCAATCGAATTGAGGCAGTTGCTTGGACAACAGCAGGACACCAAGGCCTGAGCTTTTTTACAGAATAAGTTAATTGCTCAACTACTGATGACCTAAGGAGCTGTGGAGCTCTAGCCTCCTTCCTCAGCACATCATGGAACGATGACTCTGGGGAGAGGATGGTCAACAGGGCGCACCCCTTCCCCTCCAAATCCTACCAGTAGACCTGGAAGCAGCAGAAGACACAGAACAGAAGACTGGCTGGACTAACAACTGGAGATGTTTACCTTGATCAATCATGCCCTTGGGAAAGCGCAAAAGGAGAGTAGCTTGCCTCCAGACCCTAATTCAGTGAAAGTATTTTTGATTTCTCCTTAGTTTCACCTGTACTTAAGATAGACATGGGATACATGCACAGCAGAGATAGCACAGCTCTCCTCTCTTTCCTTCACTTGAAAACACTAACCTCTCCTGCCGTTCCTGTGAAGTTTGGAGACTCTGTGCTCCTTCTTCCTTCACGTTTATGAAGCTGTGCACTTTTTTTTCTTGTTGTTGTTGTTGTTTCAGTTACAGGTACAGGCAAAATACCATTGACGATATGGGTCCTTTAGACTGGTTCCCATCCTGTCTAGAGAGAGCATTATTGTCTCTGCCTTCTCCACCTTCACCAGACATTTGCATTCACCCCCACACCTGCCCTTCTCTCTGATCCCTTCTCTCCCCTGAGTTTGCCACTGACTCTCCATCTTTCTCACCTGGGTTTCCCACAGCTTCCTTTCACACTCTTTCCTCCACCTTAGACTTCTACGGGACATTGCAACCCAATTTGCTGGAGAAGGAGCGAGGGGACTGAGATCTTACAGAGGCCAACTGAGTCACTGATGGCAGTAGGGACTGAAATGAGGCAGAGTAGGATGCAGGAACGATTATGGGAGCCGTGGTCTCCTTGGAGACATTAGAAGAGAGGAGTCTGGGATAGCATCGCTGAGCAGACTTGCTTGCTGGCCAGAGACAGGAAACGACAGCTGAGAAGAAAGAGGGTGCCCTGGTCTAGCTGTTTGCTGTCCCCTCCTTTCTGATTCTTCTGCCCTCAGGACTTGCAAGAAAAGCAGGAGGAGCAGCCATGGCAGAAAGGATTCCCAGGCTGTGCAGAGCTTGGCAGAGCTGGGACCCAGCACTGAATCATGGTGGAGGCAGGAGAAAGGGCAGCTTCTCCAGACCTTGCTGCCATGGTTTTCTTCTCCAGAAAAGGACTGGGTAGAGGAAGGAAATCCATGAAGCTGCTGTCCCTGTCCTACACCTTGTTACCAAGGTGAACCTTACTGGTTGACAACTACTGCCTTACAGGAATGCCTGTTACCATAATTCTCAGAGTGTCTTTCTACTCGAGTGTTTTAAACCAGGGGTGGGGAGAAAATTAATTCCCTTGAAAATGAGAAAATAATAAAAACCCCTTCCTACTTCCAGAAGTATTTGGGAGCACAAATGCAAGATGTCACCTGGCTCCACAGCCACAGAGCAAGTCAGAATATATTCATACACAGAGCCTTATTTTTACAGGATCACATTAAGCTCCAGGCTTCCCAAATCACATGCAGGCAGAGAAGCAGAGAAGCAGTAATAAAATACAAACATGCATATAAAAAAAAATCCCTGAAGTCAGGTGGCACAGTCGTAAACCATGAGGTTTTCTAATGTGCTGAGCACCCATCAGCTTTCACTGAAATTACTGGGTAAGAGAGTCAGGATCTGGACTCATTATAAATAATAGTAAAATCATTCTGAGTAGCCATTTGATAGCAAAGGAGGTCATCAGGGTGATAATTAATTGCCTTTTACTGCAAAACCCATGAGCTGTGACGCTTCCTGCTTGCATCCCAGAAACAGGTGTGAATGTCCTACCTTTCACAGAGTGCCACTGCACCTCCTCTCAACTACTCTGAAATCACAGTACCTGAGAAGCTGGGGGAATTTGGATACCAGGTCAGATGCCCAGGTCAGCGTTGCCTGCTGGCCTGTCACTGAGTGAGAAAGCCCAACCATCCCTGTCCATTATATGGAGAGAAAAGTCTTTGCTATTCCCCTTGGGGTCATAAAATCAAAACTCCCTGGCGTTCCTTGAAAATCTGCAGTCCTCTTGCAGAATGACATGAGTTATCATTTGATATTTATCTTGTAGTAGTTCTTAGAGGTCTCAAATCAAGATAGGGACCCTGCTGTGCTAGCTGCTCTGCAAACATAAAGCTAGACTCAGTGCCTGTCCCTCAGAGAATAATTTTTGTCTTGACAGACTATATATTTCTGCCCAAACACAGGACTATTTCTAACCATCCTAGAACATCTAATCATCGAGGGACTTAACCAGAAGCAGATTTAGGATCAAATATTAAGTAGGTACACAGTTTTAAATGATGAGCTTTAGGAAACTCAAAGCTATTTGTCAGGCTAAGTAACTGCTAACCTTTTCACAGCAGAATCTCTCCCCAACAAAAAATAGCTCAGAATATTTGGGGCAATTTACGCCTCTGGCTATAGGGAAAACATGGCTGTGGATATCCCTTTCGAAAGGCAGTGATTTCAGCGGTCTATTCTCTGCCATATGCAGCTCCTGACCTTCATGCCACGGAACTGCCAAATACAGTACCAAAGCAAGGGGAGGACTGTGACAAGGGAACATTTGTCGCTCATACTAAAAAACTTAAGCACCAGCTTCACCTGAACAATGCAGAATCTAAAATGCACACATAATTTAGAAAGGTGGTACATTAAAAGGTTTTGCTGGTTATGCAGGTTCATCAGAAAGCGAGGCAGGCAGCACTGGAAATCCCACAAGCTAACCTGTTCTCATGAGACTTCCAGCCCAATTTTGCAGACTCAAGAGGTTTGGATTAGATTTGAATAATTAATCCAAATTTGTCGGTGCTTCATAGATGAATCAAACCTCCAACCCTTTTAAGGTTCACCCTCAGTGCTAATAACCCTCTTTACTAAGCATTAGCATAGAGTAGAACAATTTAATGATATAAGAAAATGCAAAAATTAGATTTATGCTGTCAAAACTTTTGTAACAAAATATTGTGGATTTTAATCCGTTGAATTCTTTCCAAAATGAAATCTGAAGATTTAAATAAGTCTCAAGTAGGTTAAAAAAATCCTTTGTGACTCCTGCTAATATATTACCAAGGGTCTCTCTACAGTTAGAAAATTACTGTGTCACACGGGGGACTTATTTGACTTCCTAAAATAAATAAACTGTCTCCTCCTGCTCATGCTAAAGAACTAGTAACTTTGGCTTCAGCTGAAATGTAGAATTTTCTGGACACCCTGAGCAAGAAATAGGTGACAGGTAGCGTAACCACCAAGAGGGTGGCACTCACGACCTGGGGGGACCTGGCTGTGGAACAGGCAGGCTGCTTTATGGTGCTGGCCACCTAATGTTGGGTAAATGGAAGAAGAACCAGCTAAGCAGCCCCTAATGAGTATAAAGGGGCTGCAAATACCAGAGACATGAGGAATCCTCTCCAGGCGCCTGGAGCTAGTCATGGGGATGTAGCTCTGCTGGCCAGCAAGGTCTGCAGAATTGTTAATCCGAGAAGGGAACAGGATACAGGAGCAGAGACATGTTAGGCCAAAGCAGCTTTGTGAGAGGGGAGGGGAAGTGACAAGGAGACATAGTCATGAAAAAGAAAGAGATTTGCTGCAATCAGCAGGGAAGGCTAGGAAGAGAGGATCACTTTGCACAAGGGTAGACAGGTCACAAGGTAGAAAGGAGTCAGAGACAGGCTGCTCAGGTCCCATGAACATCAAAGTGACTGATAGGTGTCATATAATTTTCAATAATTTGGTGGATATGGAATGTTAGTGCTACAACATTTCTCAGGAGGTTCATAAGGCTCAAAGATATGTTAATATTTGCCCCTTGGCTGTGATTCCCATTCCCAGAACAATCTAAAAGACTGTATGAATATTCTGCTGGTACAGACACCCTAAGCATTTCATTTAAACCTCTTTCAAAAAAAGATATGTCTACTCAGTGAAGTGAAGAAAATATCAGTCATACAATAATAACAATGAAACGAACATCACCACCACAACCCTTACTTCAGGTACCTTACCACACATATACAAAGCTGAACAGACATAATGGAACCAGTCAAGCATTCAACATTCATCTAGAGAACTGTCATCCCCAAACAGTCAAAAATAATGAGCCAAGCCTAAAAGAACTAATTGTGAGATTGGCTTAAAAATCATGAGATTTGAAAACATGTGTGTTGGCTTTTTTTATTTGAATTTTAGGTTTTCAGTTTTTATGAGTCATGCTTTCAAGTTTTTTTCATCGCTATAAGTAGAAAAAGAGTATTTCCCATCTAACAGAAGAAACCTAAGATTATGCTGTAATCACAAGACTCCAAGAGCTGAGACTTTAAAAATATCAGCTATGGTAAAATTTGAATTTTATGACATACAGTAAAACTGTATTTAATATGTACTATACGTATTTACTTCTAAGGGAGCTATTTGGTATTGGATGAACTATGTATTGCAAAAAAAAATGTTATCAGTTGCATTGGTTTGTAAACTGCACAGAAAAAGACAAGGGCTTATGTTTCTGCCTGGACTTATCTGAAAGTGTTGTATGACCTTTGGATGAAACGATCAAGGTCATCTGCTTTACTCAGCTCCCTAAACCACACTTCCTAATAGTGTCTTTGCACCTTGCATATGACCTCTTCAGACAGGAGTCAGAAGTAGCGACTGCTTCCAGTGCAGCACAAACTTAGCTCCTGTGCCTTTCCTGAACCAGTGGCAGCAAATATCCAGTTAACTGTTCAGTATTTAGAATGGTTTGCAATGCTCACCTGAGTCACGTAGCACAGATTCTGTTTCCTGTTTGGCTGCTCCAAAATACATGAAAACATTTATCTTCTGAATTTTATTTCCTTGTGCAAGTACCTATTTTTACATTAATCAAAACTTGACAGTAGCATGCAAATACTTAGCTTAAACCACCTGAATGCTCAGCACCAGCCAAGGCCATAGAGAAGCCATGCCAAACCTTGGCCTACACATAGAAGAATTTTAGTTCCTTGTATACAACTCCTGTCATTGCAGGATGTGAATGCTACACAACACTGAAAGTGTTCATCCTCACAGCAACCTTCAGGCCACTGTACAGATGGAGAACTGAGGCACAGAAATATTAGCATGCATGTGAATTGCTGTAAACTCCCCCTGTGCATGCCAGGGATTCGAATGCAGATCTCTCAGAGTTAAGCTAGTGCCCATAATACTGGACTAGCTTTCCCTTCTATCAACTACTAGCAGGTTTTTTCCCTCTGCTTGAAAGGGGCTTGTATTTCCTTCAGATTACTAAATACCGGGGGATTGGTTTTAAAAAGCAAGACGACTGTACTGGAATATAGAGCATCGTCCCCTGGAGAATTCAGAACTTTGAAGACATGTTTGGTATTTGAACTTAAAGGGCTTGACAGCATCCTCTTAAACAAAAGCTGTAACTGCAGCTTCTGTTTCATGCTGGTTTTTCTCCTGCAGTAACTTGACATGAATGAAGGTGACTTGAGAGTTTGCCTGTAAGCCTCCTAAAACAAAAGCATGACAGGACTTGCTCACCCTTCTCGCAACAGTTCTGAATAAGTTGCTGAAAAGAGCCATTCAGAACCAATGAATCTAGTATTTCTAGTGACCCAAGCCCTGGGTATTACCATGGGGAAGCTAAGCAACCCTTGTTTGGCACCCAAGAGGCTCTGCTTTCATTCTTCATCGAGCTCACTTCTATTTACTTTGGCAACTGTATCCAATTTGTTGTCTACAAGGACACAGACACATCTGGAGAGTTGGGATTAGGCTATTGAGCTATCAGCTGTAAAACCACAGGCCCTTGCCAAATAAGTAAGCATTTGACGAGTGACTGTTCAGTTCATTGTTTCATATTTAATAGCTGGAGTAAATTAGCGACCTGCTTTGTGAGGTCAACCACTAGTAGGTGCCATTATTTATTCATTATATCAACAACCCTGATGACTGACATATGCAAGGGACTACAGAGTGAGACTCTTTTCTCTAGCTTCATGAGCACATACAGCTCTTTCTATAGAAAGTGGAACACTTTGGAGAGCAGGCTCCAAGAAATTCTGGAGACCTTTTTGCCATTTCTCTGAAGAGCCTAAGTTAGTGGAATACAGCCAACTACATAATGCCATCAAGCAATGCAAATCGTCATCATTTCCTCCATAATGATAAAAGATTTAGATGATGTAACCTCAATTTAATGAGCACACAAAAGTGATCTTCCTGACAAGTAGAAAAAAGTGCTTCCTTCGGCACCTTGCCTTCCTTCAACAAGTGTTCAGTCTTGAAGATGGACTGTAACACCTTTTATGGCTGATACTTCAGTGCTTTAGGAGCTGCCATTCAAAGGACTGAGAAACAGTTGTTCACGAGACCCATACCGGAACTGCACCATTTGAGGACATAGTCTACAGTTCCTGTTTTTAAGCAAGTTTAGGTGCTCTTCTTAGCTGAGATGTGGATTGCCCCCACCTCTGTCTTCAAACACTGGACACTGACTGAATTGGAATTGGCCAAAATGTTCTGTATGTGGAACTTCTAGAGAGAAGCATACATTACACTAATAAAATAATCTGCCCTGTCTGCATAAAAAGAAAAAAAATTATTTTCATGAGACTGACCTTTTACACTGAAAGAACAACAAATACAAAAGACTAAAGTTACGCACTTACAAAAGAAAGCAAGAACTGCAGCGTATCTCCGAAAGACAGCTGCAAACTCCATAAAATGGCTGCTGAAACACCTCGCAACGTAACAAACTTCAAAATTTAGATGGCAAGACTGACAGACAGCAAAGTGAACGAACGGGTAAGTTTAAGAGTCTCACATCTGTGTGCATCGAACAGAGTCAGTGTGGGGTGCAGGGAAGAAGGCTAATTCCTAGGGGCCCATGAGGTTACACTACAATTACACAGCTACCCAACATATAACTCCGGCATCGTCATGAATCTCATCGCCTTTTAAGTGCTGCTGAAGTGGGTTTTGCAGAAACAGTCAGTAGAGGGAGTGCAACTGCAGCAACACCTTCCGCGGTAATTACACTGACGATGAGTGTTGCAGTAAACAGCAAAGCAACGCAGAGGAGGTGATGGCACAGTCTGATGGGGGGGAAGCTTTTTGGAGGAAAAAGGAAAAGAACAAAACTCTGCATTAAGTAGGAATTCAAAGCACACAGAGAAATGCAAACAATCTAACCTACAGAAGAAAAAGAATATTTGCTAGTCTCTCTTTAAATAACAAATGGCTTCTTTTTTAATAACTACTTGAATCCACACCTAATTCCCATTGGTATAATGATGTGATTTGCTCCTTGTTCTTTCAGCCCACTGTCTGAAGGTTTGCATGTACAGTCTCTGCAGGCTTGATGCTGTCATGGGCTAAGCAACTACATGAGGTTCAGGGCGCCCATGGACTTCAGTAGTGCTGTGAGTACTAAGCACCTAGCAGAATCACAGTCTTCCCAAGGGCAAAGAGCGTACTAAACGGGAACAACTGGCTAAGTTATTCGTGCTTCTCCCATCAAACTTTTTAAAAGTAATTTCCTCCTTAAGTCCAGATGCTATGTCCACATATATGAGATTAGAGGGGCGGCCAGTATGCTGGCTGCAGATACTTACAGTAGGTTAACATTTAATTAGGAATGTTTGCTTTAATCATTTAAGGGATATTAAATGTAAATAGAGAATGTGAGTGAATGGAGTTGGCTTCGTGTCTGAAAGTGGTCACAGAGCTCTACCATACACACACAGGAGGCAGCAGCAGGAAACATGACGACTGCTCACAAGGACAGCCCAATGCCCAGAGGCATATTCTGGCTGGAGTCCTGCTTGTTTGTGGGAAGGAATGAGACGAAGTTTAGGAAAGAAAGATGACAGATGACTCTTATATAATCAACAAAGCGATGGGACCTGCACTTCAATAGTAAGGACAACAAAGAGTCTCCTCAGCCTGCAATCCTGCTATTCTGCTGCGGTGGGAAGAGATAGGCTTCAGCAAGGTCTATCCTAAACACGGTCTGTTCTGCATGAGCCACGGGAGCAAGTGCGTGTTTCCTAGCTGTTCATGTGGAAATCCTGCAGAGCAGCACGTGAGTAGCATGCTGCCTCTCAAATATGCAGTCAGTCATTTGAGAAAATAGCTTATTTTGGGGAGTGGGCACACAGCCCTCAAAAACATGTTGCAAACCTCCTGCTATTATAATTTCACAGCACAATGCCAACCCACAATCTGGCCATACACCAACACAGCCTTTCATGGCTCTCTAGGCATGTGATCAGACACCACAGTGATAATGGTAGCAGAAGACACATACAATAAAACGCAGCGTTAAGTTTGTTACAACATGGAACATTTGAGCTTTCAACTGGTCACATATCGGTTGTTCCTAAAACTGCAGGCAAGGCGTAAGCCATGTTCTTAGCGTGATTATAGTCTGAGCTATCTCAGTTGAAGCATCAGATACTTGGGTGAAATTCTGAGCATGCTGAATCACCTGCAAAAGTCCCCCGGACTTCTCGAGACCCAAGCAATATTTCTGATGCTACCTGCATGTGCGAGAATGGCCACAGGCATGGCCCACAGTATCAAAGTTTTAGTCTTCATAAACACCCAGGACTTGGCAAGCAGTTTGCTCTGGTCCTGGGCTGGAGAGCCAAGTGGTGGCCCAGCTAGCAGCCTTTGCTGGAACTGCGCTTTCTTGCCCATCGCCATCAGCTGCCCTGCATCCCACCGTCCTTCCACCATAGCAGGGCCGGGGGCAGGAGGACGTGCAGCCAGCCTGGCTCGCCACGGCTGCGTCCCAGGAAAAGCAGGCACGTGGGCCACAGCTGCCTCCTACCCCGCTAGCCTACTGTCCTCAGCAACCATGCGCTTTGCCAAGGCCTGGGAGTAGCTCTTACCTCCCTGTTGATTTTTCGGAAGCAGTCTTCCTGAATTTTAAATCATGCAAGTAAATGCTGACGGCAGAAATACACAGCATATCCCATAATGAAAGTGACCCATGCTACACTATAAGAAAGAAGACAGATCGAATAAGAGAGAAATAGGAGAGCAAAGATATGTAACAAGGAGGCTGTCAGAAGGAGGTGAGTGCTGTAAGGATAGCAGCAGAGAGAGAGAACAGGGCACCCTTTCTCTTAATGAATATTTATTGCAAACTGCTGCCTATTATCTTTCAAAGAATTTTTATGCAGTTCCCATGTCTTTCATCTGTTTCATGTTATGGTTTATCTAACTGTGGAAATTGCACGCGTCAGGTAAACGTTGATTTACATGCAAATTGCCTTCACTCAACTCGCCTTTAAGTAAAATAAGATTTGGAAATAATTTTTTCTCATTAATTTGCAGTTTCAAAGAAACCCAAAAACACAACAAATGCAAATAATCTAATTCATTTGTAAATATAAAACAATTTGTCGGGATTTAACTTTGCCATATTTTTTCTCCCTTCCATGTGCTTTAAATAAATTGCAGTGTTTACCAAAGACAAACACAAGAAAGATGCTGGGCTGTTCCAATTCACTGCCTTGCTGCTCCTTTTCTTTTTAAGGGCTACTGTCAAGATAAAAATCTCTGCAAAATTCACTCCTGGGGTAACTACTGAATGATATAGATTTATATCACACATTCAATTGGCCTCATAAATTTAAACCCAAATGTTACTTCCCTAGATGGCACTTTAAATTATTATAAGTGAATTTTAAAAACCTAGGCCTACACTTGCAAAAATGGCTAGTGATTTAGGGACTGAGTTTTGCAGCCCTTTTTTTAAGGTATTTTGAGCTACTGCTCAAAAAATTAAGTCCCAGAAGCCAACAGGCAGTTTGGAACATCTCAGCTGTAGTTTCTGCAACACCAGGCTTGTCTCCGTTCTGCAATTCCCTATCCTGAACAATGGCACTTTATTAGACCATGTGCATTTCTGAAAAAGGTTATGCCTGATTTACCAGGGATAACCAGTTAAACAACTGGTGGTGCCAGTTAAACAGCTCTCCTATTATGCCTCTATTTCTCCGTGTATTAACTGATGATAATACTAAAGGATATTCCTACTTGCTCTGGTTTTGTAGGCCAGTTGCTTAATATCTGCCCAGTGGTAAGAAGTAGGATTTGTTTTCATTAGGTGCTCTCTTTGGTTCTCAGTCTCAATACACTGGCTTTTTATTTGTCTTTTTGGGCTTGTAGCCGAAGAATATCTTCCTGCCTGCTAAAATGACTGAGCATGACAACATGTCGGATTCAAGTCTTCCTTGGAAAGAATGTTCACAAAGGTAACCAAAAGAAAACATGCTGTTAGAGCTGAATATCGGGCTAAGATTCCCAAAATATGAGTTGAGTTTCCAGCTCTCCCAACAGGTCTTTTTGAGCAACTGTGGGCCATACAGTCTTTCTGCAAACAGGAAAGAAAGCAATTGCCTTCTGCCATCCTCTGTTTTACATAGGCATTTGAATTACAAGTGCTTTTGGTTGCTTACGGTCCCTTTCCTCTAGCCTCTTCTTAGGTATCTGTACAATGGCATGCCATTAACATCATCGTCTGCCACACTGATGCTCACAGCAAATAATTAGAAAAAAATCTGCTTCTCCTTTAAATCACAAAATATTCTTTTTCAGATTTAAGCTGATCAGGCTCTTTACCAGACCCTAATATGACTTGGAAACTGCTCAACCATATCACTTTTATAATACACATGCTTAAATATGTTTCATTACTTGAAGATATTTCTCCCAATTTTAATGGGCAATTTGTTGCATTTATTGCTCAATCCTCTAATGCAGGCCCTGCTGGCATCACCAAAAGTCATTCCTAACTTACATGTGAACTGTCGAAAATGTCTTGATGTAATCTCATTTTTACTGCAGACAGGTGTCCTCATTATTAAAACTATTTCTACCACGCTTGACGCTATAGTCACTGACAGTTTATCAGCAGAGAGGCTAAAAGCTAAACAGACCATAAAGAATGAGATCTCCTCTCATCCCAAAAGGTGATCCCTCTGTGTTAGTCTGCAGGGTAGAGCCAACATGGAAGAGGTTTGCCCCAGTGTGCCTCTCCAGCAAACAGGCAGATAACTTCAATCTCCAGCACTGTTAATCCAGAAACGATGCTAAAATTCACTTCTGAAAGGAATCAGAAGCAAAATAACAAATTCAAAGCTCTGCAAAGGCAAAACAAAAATGGAGGTAGCCACAGCTACCTGGGGCCCTGAGCCCTCCTTACCTTGCTGGAGCCAGGAGAGGGAGCCCGTTAATTAGCAAAGCCCTCAGAGAGGCCTGCAATGAGGTGGCAGCGGGAGGCGATTTGCAACACGACAGCAAGGAAGCAAACAAAGCCAAGCTATCTCTGTCTGCCTCCCTGGCAAGAGAGCAGGAGAGAGGGAATCAGTGTTTGCCACTGTAATATTTGGCGACAACACGAAGAAACATTTGCAACTAATGGAGAGACAACGCCCTATACCAGGCTGTTCAACAAAGATCAAAAAAGTATTGGTCTTTGGGATCTCCAGTGAATGCAACCTGAGTTGTCTAGACCTGCTACACAACTTCTCCCCAAGTCCTGGCTTGCTGACCCTACCACCCAAGAGAAGGACTAAAACAAGGGAGAAAAATATGCCCTTGTCAGATTGCTAAGGGAACATTAGCAGCCACCGAGTACAGCAGAGATGAAGAATGATTTCGAGAAAGATAATTGAACATGTTGTAATTTGCTCTGTTCTGTGTTTCAATTTTTATCTGCTTGTAGCTCATTTTGCCAGGCATGCAGGCAAGCGTAAAGGGAGGGAGAATGCACATGGATGTGTGTGCAGACTTAGCACGCATGCATGCAAATAAATAAATAAAAATAATAATAAACCAACAAATACTGATTCCCTATGAGGGATCTTTAGCCAGTCACTTAGCTCCACTGAACTCAGGTTAAGAAAGATGCATCCTCAGATAGCAGTGGAAGCAGCATGAAGGAGCATGAAGGAGCATGGCCTGCCATGAAGACGTATGGAGGAAGGGCCCCACTCCACCGGCATTCCCTGCATGCAGTCCGCTGGAGATTGCTGACTATAGCCCAATCCCAGGGAAATCCCAGGCCAAGCAAAAGGAGTTTCTCAACTCTGATGCAATCAAAGGCCTAGGTCTCACAGCTGAGACGCTGTGAAATAAGAGCCTTTTTGAAGTGTAACACTACTCTTATGCTAATTAATATTTATGCTGCTAACACTTTAAAAGCAAGAAAAAGAACAAACCTATGTTCACAGCCCTTTAACCAACAGGACCGTGTTACGCAAATCAATCAAGGCGCACTCAGCAATCACTCACCCATTTACCTCTGCTGTCCAAGTTTGCTGCCAGCCTAATCCTGAGTTATTCACAGCTGTCTTACCTAGTGGATTAAGATGGAGAATGGCATACGGGGACCCAAAGTCACAGACCACTCCGAGTCACATCCCTTTGACAAACTGCTCCCTGGTGCCCAGGAAGCAGCCACTACAAATCTCAGCTTTGAAAGAGGTAGATGGCTCATTCCAGTTACAAGAGGCTCCACATGTGTAGTCGGCCTTCCCTGTTATGTGACCATAACCTTAGACCTCATGATGTCCGTTAGTATACACGTGTGTACGACCTGGATGTAGAGAAAGAGTTCATGTGCTCCATACTGTTCTTTCCACCCACTCTTTCCTAGTGTTTTGAGTAATAGCATTATGCCCATGACAACTTATCAATTCACAATACAATCTTCAAAAGACTATTGTATCTGGAGAGAAGCCGGCAGATCAGCGAAGGCACGTTCTTGCAAATACCCACTGGACTTGCCGAGCCTGGCTGCACTTGGGATCATATCAAGTTTCACTTAACCACAGGCCGGAGCGCTTGTGATTTGCATGAGTAATTAGAACTGATTAATAGAATGACTTGCTTAATTAAGTTTATCTCAAAAGGTACCCCTTGAAGACTCATGAATCTGAAAATACAGAGGTAATTTCTCTTCAAAATCCTTTTTGGGTTGGAATGTTTGAAGCCTGGATCGCTGGGGCTATGTGTCTATACACGTGTCCTTGCTGCCCACTTTAATCAAAGTGATGGAGTGGGAGTACAAAGGTCTCAGGCCTGACGACAGACTAGGTTTTTTTCAATGAACGTGAAGAGAAGTTGTATAATCCTGAACGAACAAGTCCTGGCAAGAGAAGTAATGGCATTTCTGTCAAAAGCAAATGAGCATCTCTGCCTGGCAGTTCATGACTCTGCTGAACTTTGCTTTACATTATTTTTCACCTTTGCCCAATCTTAGTTGAACCCAGTTGCAATGTTCTGAGAAGTCCCAATATTTCCCATATGTAGCATATTTATACAATAATATGTGATAGACAGCCCAGGTACCCTGAAGTACCTTCTCTGAGCTGGCAAATCTACTGTTTCCACGACCAGCAGAGCTATGGGTATTATAGCGGAGTTTAGGGGAAAATCTCAGTGTAGAAAAGAACACTGTTTTCCCTAGAGTGGTTAGAGATCTGCAGACTTTTTCTGCTGAGGGCTTTTGGTTTTTATTTCATTTTCCCCAGACTGGAAGCAACATCAAGATTTGCTGTCATTCGAAATCAGAACAAAGCCAAACAACTTTGACATTTCACGAGAAATAAAATTTTAACATACGTGCAAACATTTGGTTTAGAGCAATCGAAACATTGCTTTTAGATGAAATCAAGGCATTTTTACATGTTGCTTTTTGTTTGATTCATAAATGACAAAACAAAATTTCAAATACAACAGAAAAAGGCATTTTCCAATGAAAAAAACATTATGTCAGAAAATTCAACAGCCTTTGCAAGCACTGGTCATTGCTTTGCTAAACAGGGAGCTGGAACCAGCTGCCGGGGCTTGTGAACTGTTTTATCGGATATGAGCAAAGAACCCAGCGATGGCGCACAGTCTCATAACCCACTGAGGACTATAATGCCAGGAACTCCTTGTCCTTACAGATGCTAGAGAATTTTATACCCACTCCCTGCTGTATTCTGAAAAGGGTACATATGGTTACGCAGCATGTTTTATCAAGGGTAATATTGGAGTGGGGAGATCTGCATGTTTTACTCTTCTCTGAGCACCCAAAGAAGATGCCTTCTGCACATATACAGGAGATGCGGTGGGACTGCTGGCTGCAGAGGTTTCCTCCCTGAAACATGAATGGCCAGGACCATGCAGCCCACTGCCTTGCCTGAAAAGGCTATTTAATGAGTATTTATTATTATTATTATTATTATTATTATTTTTTTTTTTTTACATAAGGGGCCTGGGGTTTGGGATATGCCAAGTCCACAGAATGGCGAGGCAGCAGTTAAATGCTGAGAGGTAGCTGGAGAGAGGGAGGCTCATTCTTAGATGAATTAAAATGAAGTGGCAAGGAAAAAAAAAAGAAAGATGAAAAGGGAAAAAGTCAACCAGATCAATCAAGGAAACGGGCATCTGGAAGAAGCACTTATTGATCCAGCTGTTAAAGAAACCCTCTGAGCTAGATTACCCAGAAGCCACAGACTCCCCTCTCCCTGAGGTGCTTGCTGTGGTTAACCAGGAAAAGAGGTGACATGAGAAAAAGAAAGCAAGCCCAGGTTTTCCATGTTGAGGTTTTTTTCTCTTAGAAATCCTCAGAAGGATGAAATAGCTGGATCTCAAATGATTTAGTCAGAGCAGAGCAGCAGATACAAGAGTTAAGGATGAATTATGCACCTGTAGAAATCTTACATAAAAAGGAAGAAAGCGTTCTCTACCTTCACACCTTCACTCAGCTCAAGATTGGGGCGGAGGAGGAATCTGCAAGTGCAGATTTTCATGATCTCCTAGTACCACTCTGTGAGCAGTGTCAGAAAGTTGTCAGGAGATGCCGAATTGAAATCTGCCTCTATTCAATCTAATATATTTGTTTCTGCTCCATCGCTTTCTTTCTTTCTTTCTTTCTAAGTTCTGGGAGCTCCAGACTCTTTTGAGTACTTGAGTGTGATCCCATTTCTCTTCCAGAGCTATTCCATTCAGGTATAGCAAAAAGCTGCACCTGGTATCAAGAAGGTGTCAGGAAGCAGCAGGTAGCAATTAGTATTTTACACTGCTCTGTAAATGTCAAACACCATACTTCTGAAGAGGGTTCTTTGGAAAACCTCATTTGTGCATGCTAAGTTGCTGTTAGTTCTTTATATAATACAGCACAGCCAGCCCAAAGATCTTGATTTCTAATGTATGCTCAGCTTTGTCACCAGCATCATCTTTATTGGAAACAGTAATAACAGGAATTAATCAATAAATGCCCTTACTCCAGTAAATGGAGAGCACATAAGAGCAACAGAGCTGTGATGCTGGAAAAACAACTCACAAGGAAGAGGCTGATATTAATAATACTTTGTAACTGAGCACCCATCAGAATCCTAGATTAAAAAAAATAAAAAATAAAAAAAGCAGTATTCATTACTTCAGGACATAATAAGGGCAAAACCAAGGAATGGTGGCAATGTTTAATCAAACAAAGACCTCTAGAAATGTCACCACAAAACCAAACTGAGCTTAAAACCCAATTTTGCTTGCAGTTCAAAGACATCCTGTTTATGTTCCTTTCTGTATCTGTCACTGTCATGCTGTCACAGGATCTGTGGATCCTGGTCAAGCTCACAGGCAGAAGTACCAAGATAATTTCTAAAGGAATGAGGGACAGAAGCAGCATATAGCAGTAACCTCCCAAGAAGGTCGACTTTGAAAAGCTTAAATGCACAGATCCAAGTGGTGAGAGAGTTCAGATTCAAAGCATACCCATTTTGGGGTTATTAACTGAAGCTCTAAATTACAGTAGAGGCTAGGGAAAAAAACAATCAGGCCGTATGTAACTTTTGGAAAGTTAGGGATACAAGTTTGATATGGCCAAAGATCAAAATACATGCTTTCCACTTCTCTGTTGCTTCCCGTTTAAACACAGTGTTCACCCCTTCTTTCCATCTGCTTTTCCACTTTGCCTCAGGAGGTGATCTCAAGAAGGAAAGGAAGGACTTCAAGAAGGAAAAGAGCAAATTTTGCAATTATAGGCAATAATAGGATTAAAGGAATAAAGGAAACAAGAAAAGAAAACAGCAGCAGCAGGACTGAAAAGATACCAAAGTTAGTTTGGCACTGGCCCACAAGCCTCTTACAGCCTCTTCTGTTCCGGTTGTGAATTATTTCCCTCATGCTCAGAGATTAGCACAATCCACAAAATCACCCTTCCTCCTCTGATCTGAAAGGGATGTGCCATCCCTTCCACGTGCCGCTCACAAGCACAGATGGAGCAGCATTAGAGCAGAGCTGCTGGGAAAATATTCAGAATTACCTCAAATCTATCCACACCTCCTTTTTTCCTCTTCCATCCCCACACCCAAGCCCACCTGCTCTTGCAGGACTTCTAGTTTCATACACTAATCAAGCAGCTTTCAGAGTCTCCGCATCTGCACCTTCTTACTCACTCATAAGTAAGTGAGTAAGACTTACTCAGTCACTTTCTTACCCACTCAGAAGCCCGTTAGCCCATGATCTCTGTGTATTAACATACAGTTCATGTGCCTAGCTCTAAACTGCACATGATCAAATGTAAGGTGCATTTGAACTGTGGCTTTAAAGAGAAAAGAACACAAGTACAACTTTCCAACTGCCTCGTATGTTTGCAGTGGTTCCCCTTTGTCATGAGCATGTTCCCTTGTATATGCTAAGGCCTAGGCACAGGAGAAAGCAACCAACAGACAGCGATGCCAGGATACGAAGCAATCTTATGAATATCTCAGTTTTGCGCAACGTATCTTGCAGCTACCCAAAAGCGCATTTGTGTTACAGCAAACAGCACTGAGGACCATTTAACAAGGCTTTCTGATGTGGACTGATACATTCCAGCAGCCTCCTTAAAAAATTGGATTTCAATAACGAGTGTTTTGGGGTACTCTTGTTTAATTCTCCGTCCCTTGCTGGCACATGTTCCCACACTTGAAACGACAGGGAATGCTGCAGGCTAGGAATGATGTGACCTGGTGGAGTCAGGCATGGGACGAAGGACGGTAACAGAAGCAGGAGGTGGATGGTCACATCGGAAAGGAGCGGGCAGCGGCACAGCCTGTGTCTGTAACAGCGGCACGCTCAAGTCGCTTAACAGGAGGCATTTGCGAGAGTTGTGGATGTACAAAGGAATTAAAGTGAGCAAACCTGGAACTGTAGCATGTCATACAGGACAGAGCCGGCAGAGCTGGGTATGGAGAGCCCAGGGCTGGAAGAGTGGGGGCTGCGAGAAGGTATGAGGGACTCTGTCAACATTAGAAAACATCTTACCATGGAAAGCTTGTCTTTTCCTTATTGAAATAAAACCTGAGTGAACTATTTATCGAGACTAAAATAAATATACAGAAAAACAGAAAACAAATAAAATGAGCAGGTTCAGCAAACCCATTCTGTAGTGTCATTTGGGAGAAAGCAAGTGCTCTGAACACTACCCTTAATGCTCTTTAAATACTAGCTTGGGGAAAATATGATTAATATGACTATGAAAATAAGCATGTCATGTTGGTGTAAATCTCTAGTAACATCATGAAGGTCAACAGAGTTACTTTCTTTATACCAATTTAACACTGAGGAACGTGGCCCATGATCTCTGTCAGAAAGGGCTGCACTTACATTCTCTGGGAAACGGAAAACAGGAAATGATGGCTGGGAAACAGCAAAGAACAGAAGAGAAAACAACTGGAGCTAGAGAAGAGAAAGCTGGGACCAGGAGCTGTGTCCCAGGAAACAGGATCAGCAGAAGCAATGGAGGAGAAGAAAGTGGAAGGTCAGCAAGGAAAGGAAGGGAGATCAAGTACCAGATAAGTCAGCCACCGACGAAGTAAGGGGTCATCAGGGGTCTGAGACAGTTTGCAAAGAAAGGCTGCTAGCACAAGCGGACCACACAGCCTTGGACTGAGATGTCAGAGACAGAGGGAGAGCACAGCTCTTGAGGGAAGACGAGGTCAACCAAGCGACTATCACAGCAAATGAAGGATTCGGTTTAAAGCTGAAGGTCAAATGAGGACACGAGGCAGAGAAGCTGAGTGACAGACAGGAAGGAAGAAGCTAGCAAAGATGAGACAAAAGTCTGGAAACCAAAGAGCTCCCGTGATGACAAGGCAGCATGGTGCTGTATGGCTGTCTGTCTTGGGCACTCAAAAAAGAGGACAAATCTCAAAGTAAAAGAGAGAAATCCAGAGCAGAAAAGTAAAACAAATAACTTCTGTCTCCTCTGGGGCTTCCTGTTGCATCATTTCCATTTTAAATGGCATAAAATGCTTCTAATAACCAGAGAAACACTTAAAAATTAAGAAACACTTGTTCCAGTTAATGTGTCTGAATAGTGTGAGCACACACACACACACACACACAGGCAAAAATCACCCAAAAAAAAGTTTCCCCCGGGAGGTCGTTATTATGCAAAAAATATTCTAATTAGGTCATGCATATATTAGGCCATATTCAATGCCAACAGCAGCGGGGGGGAGAAGTGCGCGCGGATTGGAAATGTGACATGCATACGCTCCTGACGAGGTTCGGGCGCCTGGGTTCCCAAATGCCATTACAAGATAAAAAGGTCACCCTGTAGGGAGGTAATTGGTACAGCACTCCAGTAGCTGATTAAAGAGGCCTTTTGGGGGGGGAGTGGGAGGAGTGTTAAAGTGGGATCTCCCCTGCCAAAGTGTATGATCAAACATCTGCTTTAGGGCAATCGCAAAGGAAAAGGAGGCGGCTGCCACCCTTGCCATCCCATTGGAAAAGATACATTTGTTTAATAAGAACACCTTGGACCGCGTGTTTTAAGACAACATTAAAGACAGAGGGTGTTTTCCCTCCTGCAGTTTACTCTCTGTTCGAACACGCGAGCCTTCGCTTTCCTACCTGTCATCAGAGCCACCACTCAGACACTGCCTGCACTGCATCAACAAGAAGTAAATGCCTTTAATGAGTTAGTAATGGCGGGGGGAACAGGACAAGGCAATGTTGCTTCTTCGCTCTCTTTCTCTCCCCACCAAATGGTGAAAGGCTCCCACAGACCGAAGCAACGCAACTTCTGGCTGGGGCAGGAGAGAGCGGGAGAAAGGCTCAGAAACACCAATCACACACACTCCCCTGAGAAAGAAATAAGGACATGAGTCTTGGATGGATCGTACATGACTCTTAAGTGTTTTGTGAAGTAAAGTGCCATTTAGGCTCTCTAAATTGTGGTAACGCCTGTAAAGGTGAAAGCAGGGAATAGGATGCACTGATTTTCAAGCCAGTTTGGGAACCAGCTATGTTTTGGAGCCACTTCTGCCTCTTGGACAACTCTGCTACAGTTTTGTCTGCAGCAGAACTGAATCTTTTGGATCCCGCAGTACCCACTTGAGCTTCAGGGTCCAGATTTGCAGGCTTCATTCCCCCTTTGGAATCACAGCTAAGGAAGATAACAGCTGCACTGACCTGCTTGCTTCACCATCCTCCAGAAGAAGCAAATATCAGCCTCAAAATTAGCAGTCCAGATCTATGATGGCTGAAGAAGAATTTTTCAACTACAGTTCAAATACGGCTGAGTGAAATTCCCATCCAGTGAGAAATATTGACATTTCAACATTCATTTTGCTCCCCTAGCAGGCAGAAAAGTTGAAATTAAACACGTATTGAACTGACTCAAAATAAAACATTTGGCTCATTTCTGTAAAATTAAGTTTTATGTTTTAGGTTGAACTGACAATAAAATGAAGTGTTTCATTTTGATTTCCCAAAAGAAAGTTTCAATTTTGTAAAAAATATTTTCCCAGAAAATCATTCCCATGGAACATTCCCAGCCATCTGTAATTTTGAACCATACAGAAAAGAGTCACTGCAACTCTATATCATACAGTACTGATCACTGGAGCCCACATAACCCTTAAAAACATATGCTTTAGGGATGAACTACTAGTAAAAAATAGCAAAAAAAGTCCTAGTTTCCTAGACTCTTCTGATGCCCGGGACCAAAACTTAGTTGTTTAAAACGCAACTTGAAAACAGAGCGAACAGCAGAATGGTTCATCAAATATAGCAGATGTAAGAGATGACGTCCAGTCACCGCTGAAGCTTTCATTTCTTTTTTTTCAAAGTCATTTTCTTCCATTCTCCTTTGTAGAGTTCACAGAGTAAACAAATCCACGAGGAGGTTTTTCAGTGGAGGACAGAGGGTTTTTTTCCCTTTCCCTCAAAACAAATGGAGGGCAATCAGGCAAGCTGTTTGTAAACTCAGGACACTTTAAGCAACAACAACAAAATGCACGTGGTGTGCTTCATTACCTCACTGTTAGACAGGTCTTCATATGCTTTAGTTGCCATGTGTAAGCTTAGACACTTTCACAACATATATACCTATTGCCATAGCATATGAGCTTTCATATTTTGCCTTAGAAGATCCTTAGGAGGCGAAATGTTGCTATCGCCATATACAAATAGGAAGGAAACACAGAGAAACAAAGCGACTTGCCTTGTGGTCACACTGGGAGTCTGTGGCAAAGAAGGCAACTGAACCCTTATCTACCATATCTTAGGCTAGTCCCCTAGTTGCTGTAGATGCCTTTTTTCTTTTTTTTTTTTTTTTAATTTCTTTTTCTGTTTTCCCCCTAAGAATGGAAAAAAAAGGGGCAGTTAGGATGAAAGATACATGGCTCAATCCTTTGGGATAGAGATGTCTCCCATATTTGCTCTAGGATTTCTATACAGCTTTCAGTCAACCTCCTCCTCTTGCCTCTGCAAACCAGCAGCAGTCTGCAGGAGGTGGGGGTATGCAGGCAGGCACTACGACCCTCAAGGCAGACATAGGTATCGCGGGGATGCTGACAGTGTTGCAAAGCTGAGGGACAGAGAGAAGGGTAAGACAGTCTATGGCAGAAGCAGAAGAAGTGACACTGGATCCTTTCCACACACTTAGGGTGGGTTACTTATACCACACACCCAGACCCCGGAAGGAACTACTAGGCATGCACAGAGGGAGAACTTCTACCAAAAATAAGGTTTCTTTATGTACATATTTAAACCCTTTGTCTAATTTTGTTTTCAAATCCGCTACATAGCAAATGTTTAACACAACTGTGAAAGTATTTGGTAACCTATTTTGCTAACTGAGAAGCTGGTCACATCATCCATCACTAGCAACCACTTTCCTTTTTACAACAGTCTCAAACGCTGGGATATATTCCACCCAGCAGTGCTTGTGCCAATGGCTGCATGCAGAGCACAGGAGTGAGGTGGGGAGTAACCCTCTGCGATGCCCTGATCAGACAGACGCTGCCTGAAGGGACCCTTCCTTGCTGCTGGCAGGAGGCCTGGTGCCTCGTGCCCCAGGAGCACTCAGCACCTTGCAGCACATGCTCTGCACAGTGCAGGACAAAGCCCAAAACACAAGCGTCACTACATCCAGCCAGTAAAATAGGAAGGCAAACGAGGAAACCACTTACGCATCCAGGCCCTGCAGTTCCTGTCTGCAACTAACCAATGCAATAGCTGTCCAGAATTGTATCACAGAGCACAGACTTCTCCAAGTCTTCACAAAAAAGGGCAGTTTATGACCACCTCCCGCCAAGACCACCGAAACAGTCTGAAGAATCTCTACAGTGTTCAGCATCCTCTCCTCATGGGTTTCTTAACCAACAGTCCTTCAGTAAGTATAAAAAGAAATGAAGAGCAGGGGGCAGGTGTGTGGACTACTACGGTGTGCTGGAAACATGACCCCATGCCTTGCCCTATGTGTCTATCTGTCTGTCCATCTTCTTGTTTCCTGACTTAGGCTAGACTGGAGACTCTGAGACAGCAAGCACCTTCTGTTCTTTCTTGTCCGTTTAAGTTTCTGTGAGCAGAATACTGACTGCTTTTGAAAGTACACATATATGGGCATAACTATTCCCCATTAACAATGTTTTTGGGAGACTGCCTGTTCTGCACCATCCCCCAGCCCCTGGGATTTCATATCACTAACACGTGATTTACATAATTAAAGCATATAAAGAACATAGGTGCAGCAGCTGAATTGAATAAGACAGGAGAAGGCATTCTGGACTGAAATAATGAACACTGGCTTTCTGCAAAGATCCAATAGGCATATTACATGCTAATTCCAAATGAAAAACTTGACAGAGCTGCCCCTTTCCCAGAACTGAAGGTCTGAATTGATGCAATCCCTATCCTGCTCCCCTCGATAAGCTATGAAGCGAGTATAAATGCAGGTTTCTCCTGCTCATCCCCAGCTACAGAAGCTTTTGCTGTTTGCCTACCTGGGTGCTATACTTGGTACTGCACCTCAATTTCCCCGATGCAGAAGTAACCGATACCTTGTGTGTGACATCACCCCCATGTAACAAACCCAGTGACATGGGTGAAGCAACCACAGCACAGCTCACTTGTACAGCACCTGTCAGACACAGCATCCCGAGCAGATTTCTAGAGTTTAGAAGCAAACAAAACAAAACCCAGTTAGCATTAAATAATAAATGACTATACAAGGGGAAAGACAAATTGGCACAGGCAGGAAAGAATCAGAGGGATAATCTGAGATAAGACCTGAAATGAGACTGAAAGTCGACAAGTGGGAAAAGTGTAAAATGGCTAATCTAGATAAGATCAGGAGCGGATTTACGGTGGGCAGAGAGCTAAAGGGCTGAGCTGCCTGGTCCTGTGCTGATTAGTACCACAGAAATGGGGCAGAGCCTCCCCCATAATGGCTGCCTCTGCACTGAGCGGTTTCTGAAAAGTGCAAGGCTCTAGATGAAACCGTGAGTGCCACTTCATTGGCGCGGGTCTCAAAATTTTCTGTTATATGAGCACATAGAGACTAAAAAAGTATATACGCAGAAACAAACAAACAAACAACCCAAAGACTTTCTCCAACCTTTTCCAACTGTTTGCTTGTGTCTAATGCTCCTTAGCATTCCTTTACCTGCCTAAGAAAAATCACACTTCATCACAAAAGTGGAGGCTGATGTAAGACCATCACGGTACTTCTGCAAGACCTGGACTCCAACAGCATAAGCAGTGTGAGAGAGATCCATGGGCTTTTAAAATGAAATGCAGTTTCCAATTCTGAACATAAACAACCCAAAATTTCTCACCAGACTCACAGTTTATATCTTTGCTGCTGAGTTAATCCAGCCTATATTTCCAAAAGTAAAGGGGAATTCCAAAATCTGATTAAGTTACGTCCTCTAGACACTCTATACCCAAAGTCTTTCTTCCTCTAGAGAGACGCATACATAGCCCATTTCTTCTGTTAAAAAGTCTTAATAGCATTTCCGCCGCAGGCCTGAAGCTAACAAAAAAAAGTCTCTGTTGGCAGTGCTCTGAGAGCGCATCCCACTTGTATAAGTAATGGGGGTTAGAATTCTTTTGAGGAGCTGGTCACAGTGAATATTCATGTAGCTCCACTTGATGAATGTACTATATGCTTGCCGCTATTTTGCAAGTGGGGAACAACACATTTTACAGCAATAATCAATTCCCCATGTTCAGACTCCATCATGTATGCCATTTCTGGCAAAAACTGATTTGACATATGCAAACACCTGTTTTGCTGTAGCACCCTCAAGTAAGTTTTCAAAGGGAGCCAGTATATTTTTCTGCAAATCTAGGCCTCTTCTGCTCAAGGACAAATTTTTCCTGTGCTACTAACCTAGTTTCTTTCAGCGGATTGACCTCTATTTTCAACACTGTGGTAGTTTCTACAGTATCACTGTTTATTTGAGGAAGAGTGGAAAATATCTCCAACCCCTTTCAGAGTTTTCAATCCCTAAATGACCTTCATGTATCACTTTAATCATATTTTCATGTAACACGTTTCAGACCACCATCCTGGTGCCCTTAAAAAAATCCTTTGCAGTACTGAAAATTTCTCCTTAATCCTAAAAGGGACTGGGCACATAAACTTCTGGCCAATAGTTTCACTGATTTTCTAAAACATCCCTTGCTTAACTCTATTATCAGGAAAACTCTTCAAGCTTCCTTAAGATTAGGAAGGTTGTGGGGTTTTTTGTTTTTTTTGTTTTGATAAGATTGAGGTATCCCTGGCTGTTTGTGGGCTTTGTTTTAAATCTCTCTTATCAAATGCTCAAGAGAATATAACTGCAGCCACCAGACCTCTCCGACTGCTGTTCAGTTTGCAAATCATACATTTGCAGGTGGACAAAAAAAATACTCTACTCCTGGGCAGGTGTCTGCCAGGTGCTTCATGGAAACTGCAATAAATGGCTTGCAGGCAGGTTCAGCTACTCCTGGCTTCCAACACATACATCCAGGACATTTTTTATTACCATGAACTAAGCTAGAGCATCTTTCTCCACTTTTATATACTGAGATCCAGTTTTTGCTGCAGCTACAAAACATAAGTCATTGGCTTCCAGTTTTGAACACACTATACAGATAAAATGCTCTAGTATCTGCTCTAGTAGCTTTGTGTTTAATGTCATATACTATCCCAGTGTTGAGACCTTGCTCATTAGTTACCATCCATTTCTCAAACGCTTTGTAAGAATGTGTATCCCATCTCTACTGGGCATCTTTGCATGAATATGATCTCAGACTGCTGATCTGGACAGCCACACAGAGGCTGGTGGGGTGGGCATATTATTATGGACAGCTCTAATCTTCCTAGGATTTGCTTGTACATGCCACTGGATTAATGTCTATTCCAAAGAATTTACATACTCCCCCACTGTGGCATCTGTATAGACCTTAGCTTCTCCAGCATCACCCCAAAATACTGTTTTCCAGTGGATGCCAAACACAACACAAATCAGTGTTACCTTTTCAAACTGCCAAGGGGATGGTTGACTATGCACATACACTCTTTTCTTAAGAGTACCAGCCAGAATTTTGATGCTGCTTTAATCATAGACAGATACTTGGAATTAGTCAAAAACTCTTGTAGATAATGGTAATTTTTGCTCTTTGTATATTGGTTTAATTATGCAGGCTCCAGACACACGCAAAGGGTGCCATCTGCTGCTCTGTTGATTCCTCCAGTTCCTGTGTGACACCCAGAGCCTACTCAGCTCCCTCTTTATATCTGCTCTGCAAGGAAAAGGAAATTTTCCACAAGGTAGGGGTAAGCACTGTATGTCTTTTTTCCACACTCTTCCCCGCTTCCATTCATGGAGGGCCTTCTTCAACTCCAGGAAGACATCCTCAAACTTACCCTTAACTACTTTGTATGCTTCCAATAAATCCATCATCTTGATGAGACCAATGGCCTTCCAGAGAAGTATGTACTGCTTGAAAACCAAAGAACCTGTAATTCTCTACTCATCATTCTACCTGCTGCCATATTTTTTGCTAATACTCCACTTACATACTGATGATGGAAAAAAATGGAACAGGCCAGAAAACGGTCTCTCTCTCCCCAGCTGTCACTCTGGTGGCAAAGCCCATTATAGGCTGATTACAAACCCACCTCTCATCAGCACATGAGTAACCAGAAAACCCTTATTCTTTTGCATGTCAAGTTTTAAGTCTCATTGACAACTAGAATTTGTTCTCAATACTTGAATCTCTTTTTGAGTTAAAAAGTATGAACAGCTCTTTTTTGAAATTCTTCTGAAGTGTCTGATGTTTCTTTGTGTACCTCTGTCAACCCAACGAAATCACATTATATCACAAAATCCAAAACTTAAGTAGATTTCACTGACTATCCTTCAGGCAGCTTCACTGTTGGTTTTTAATCCATGTAGAGTACTTAAATACCATAGTGATAAGTGTTTCATAAAGGCATATAGATAGATTTTGACATTGGTGCATGGAACAGGCAGTCTTCAAGGGCAGGAATTGTAAAATCTCTAAGAAATTGCCATCATTCAGGAATGAAGACATGATTGTCCATCATTGTAGCTGATGGAGAAAATAAAAAGTTGTGGAATAAATATATGCTGTGACAGCACCTGTCATTGGTGAATTTTTTTGCTTGCCAAATCAAAGATAGTGGATGATATATGGGAGACTGGATTTTTTGCTGACAGATATTTTTCCACAACAATTTCAAAACTGCTAATGGAGTGCAGATATTGTTTTTCAGCTCTCACTAGCTTGGCCAACACTTTAATTTAGTATTGATATTTAATTTGTTCCTTTAATTTAGCAATCTGGTGACCCTTCAATCCCACTTACTAAGAATTTAACAAATTATCTCGTCACTTACTAATAGAAAAGGAAAAAGTGAGAGTGAAATAAACTGGGACATTCTATAAACACAAACTTTTTTTCTAGAACTAGTTAAAGTTGGCATGAGATGTAAGTACCTCCGGTTCCCTTTGTTTACAAGCACTGAGAAGCATCGAAGTAAACAATTTAAGGGCTCATAAATTTTATACTATCCACAGTATAAGCACTGCATTCATGCTAAGCCAAAAGAAATTCGTATTTCATCGCTGCGTACAGAAGTTAGCCACTGCTTACAACAAACGCACTAGCGTAATGTCAAAACACCAAGACATACTGCCCAAAATAAAACCAAAATGACCCACAGCAATTCTTAGACTTTCTCAAAAATGAAGGAAAGACAGAAGATATGAAACTACGGATTGGTAAGTTCAGGTTTCATACAGCCCACAAAGCTTAAGACCTTGAATCTGCATTTTAATTTCCAGAGAGCATGTTTCTGGCGTTTTAGCTTTAAGAAGGAAAAGTGAAGCAAGTGCAGGCCAATCCAGTCTAATTCCAAGAATAAAAGCTCATCTAATCTGAAAGACATCCTTACTCCCAAACCTAACTCTCCTAAACTGATGACTTAAACGTTACTTTCCAAACTATTTCATTGCTGGGTTACTGCAGTGGTATCAGGGTATCAGCCCAAATGTATGCTTCTTTCATAGCCCCACATCGTCAGATAAGGAATTGTACAGCAAAATAGACTAAGCATAAGCAAAGGCACTGCCCATATATATTATTTTCATATTTAATTCATACTTCTCATTTAAACGAAGCTGAAACAGTTTCCACTCTGCCAAACCAAAGTTCAAGTAGGGACCAGGATTGAGTCCTAGACAAGCTGTAACTACTCCACAGAAAAACCTGCATTTCTCATTGAGAAGGTTCATTTTTCCAGTATGGCGGAGCTTTGCTTTGCTGGAAGTTTTATATGTTGGTAGTGTCGGAAGGGTTTTTTTGTTTTGTTTGTTTTTGCTTCAAAGGGAACAGCTTCAACAAAAGGGCCAGATAATGACAGAAAGAGTGACTGGAAGGGAACCCTGGAGGTCATTTAGTCTAACTTCCCACTCAAAAGTAGATCAAGGCAGCTTTGCTTTTGTCCAGCCGAGTCCTGAAAACCTCCAAGGATGGAGATATCACAACAATCCGGGTACTGTTTCCTGTGCTCCGCTCTCCTCCCAGTGAAGCAGTTTCTCTTAACGTCCAGTCTGAATCTCCCAACCCCGCAGCTCGGGGCCACTGCCCCTTGGTTTAGCATCTGTCCTTACTAGCTCTGTCATTTTTGCACTTCCCTGCCTTGTAGCTGTCAGCTGCTATTTGCTCACCCCCCTAGCCTCCTCTTCACTAGACTAAATGAGCAAAGTCGCCTCAAGCTCTCCTCATAAGCCATGTACTATAGGTCCTTGACCATCTTGGTTGTCCCTCCACTGCAGCTTCCCCAGTTTCTCAACATTCCTCCAGAAACAGAACGTCTAAACTAAGCATGATATCCTGGTGCAGCCTCAGCATTGCTGAGTAGAGGGGAAAAACAATTTCCCTCGCTCTTTTAGCCACCCTTCAGGGTAGCCTTACTGCTGGCTCACATTCAGCTTAGCATTTACTTTAACATCTAGGCTCTTGCCAGAGGGGCTGTTATTCAAATAGCATGTTCCTATCCTGTACTGATCATGGGATTATTCTGCAGGTCTCCTTGCCGAACTTTATGAGGTTTCTGTGAGCCCTGTCCTCATGTTTCTCATGGTCTGTGGATGGAAGCTCTGCCATCTCAGAAATGCATGTACACGTGCCCATGCCCTTCAAGGCCATGCTCCTCAGACAGAAGCAGCATATCCCTCCTTTCTGGCTGACCAGAGAAACCAAGCGATATGGGGAGCAGCAGCAGGAGGAAGCGACCACTGGAAAAGGAGTCACTTCCATGAAACAAACAGCAAAGCTAGACAAGTGCAGCTCTAGCTAGTCTCCTTTCCTTACAAAAGGCAAAGCAATCAGGAGCAGAACACCAGGAGCAAAGCAAGAGCTCTCCCACCTCACTTTAATCACAGTACTTCTATGCTATAAGGGGTTGCTTATGGAGAAGATGGAACTAGTTGATGTCACCTCAGTCTCCTGGGGGTGAACATGGTGTTACACGCCATCTTAACCCCTTTGCCCTTTCTATCTGCTTCTCTCTTGGAAAGGGCTGTCACTTAGAAGATGAAATATATTTACAAATTAATTAACTTTGGCCAGTGACTGAAGAATTAGATTTCTGCTAACAGGGGTTCTGTCTGAGTGATGGATACACAGAACACTGGAGGAATAAAATACTGGCCTTTCCTGCCTCCCAAATCTGAATGCTCAGCAATCACACATCCTTTCCCTTCATCAGTCTTTTTTTTTCTCCACTGTCAACCCTTCTTTCCTCAAAGCCAATTGAATTTGCTTTAGTAGATGAAGGCATGTGCGTACTAAAGAGAGTATTTGATCTGAAAACAGCTCATCAACTCATTAAATAGACAGAGGCCCACTACACAGCAGAACTTTAAAAAGGCAGAGAGGAGCTGGTGGTGGGGACAGAAGGGTGAGTTTAGCTGAGAATAAGACCACAGCTGGTAGTGCATAAAATAGTTTCTAATTTCAGGACCTGAAGCAGGGGCAAGCCTCTGCTGAAGAGAAAATGGTATAAGCTGGACATTACATGGTTTGAAAATTTCACCCTGTTCTTTTCTCATATAAAACCCAGGCTCTGTGTCAGAGAGATTGTATTTGCACAGCTGGGGGATGCTACAGACCACAGGCTTGCATACAACTGTGTGGGAAGAAAGGTAGACTGTCCTGGTGGTATTGGTGAATTTGAACATAATTTACTGGTGTGGTGAAGCCCTCATAGAGCAAGGGTTACTGTTTCCTTTATTCCTGGAAATAAACATTGCTGCAGAATTCTGCCAAGCTCAGAGCAGAGGCAGGGGGGAGCTCACGGCCCTCGGTGCTCGTCACTCATGAAGTAAAGCTTCAGGTGGAGAGCAACGCTGAAGAGGTCTCATGCTTTGTCGTGCTGCTCCTTTATCACCCTTCCTCTCTGGAGTGGGAAGCCTTAATGAGCCGCTCACATCTCCTGTTGCAGTAACTCCACTCTGCAACTCGTTAAAGCAGCAAAGCAGAGGCCTGGACAATTCCAGCTCTCAGCAGCTCCTTTAAAACAGACCCTACAGACTAGTGACACTCCAAGGACATTAGAGATTACCAATAAAATAAGCTTTGCTGCCTCAGAGAACCAACCAAAAATTAAAAAATTCCATTTGTCAAAGAGAATGTTTATTATTTAGGTGAATGAAACTCATATCCTCAAAGTTATCAAGTGCTGGTTGGACGGTACCTCTGATCTTTGTGGGGGCTTGCTTATATCTGCTACAGAACTAAAAAATTCCCAGACCCTTTTTGCAAGAGTTGTGGGTGCTTACCATAGCATACTAACCAAACTTCAATGTTGATAATTAGGTTTTTCCCTCTGTAAGACCTCTCCATGATTTGAAATGGGAACACTATTTCTTCTTTACTTCCCATCCTATATTGTTTGGAGGAGTTGAAATGTGCTATCAGATAGCTGCTGCGTTCTACTTCAGAACTGGGTGACGAGACTTCTTTTATCTAGTATCTGTACTTATTTAGTGGAAGATATTTAGGTCTTATTCTTTTTACATTCAGAAAGGCCATTCAAACAGCAGTTGGGTAGGCAGCATCTGACAGATAATACTGCTGGGTTGAAATGAGGTGGGCAGAAGGACTCAACCAAATGCCAAATTTCAGCAAACTGTAATGAGTGAAGCAGCATAGTGCAGTAGATAAGGCGCAGCTGACAGATCCATAGCTGATTATGGCCAGGGGATGCTATTCCCCAGGCATGAGGAGCAGAAAGATGAACTCTAGTAAATCAAGTCACAGTTACTCTCTGCTGCTGTCCACCCTGCCCCATGGCTGACAATAACTAACTGGGTGGCATGGAGCGAGTGCCAATGCCACATGCTCTTCAGCACAATCACCTGGCAGTTTCAATAGAGCTGTGAGACTTTGCACCACAGTCCGTAAGACATGCTCTTGTGGTAGAGTACTTCTGAACAAAAGCAAGGCACCTTTATCAAAGACAGGCAATATGCTGTTTAATATAAATGACTTAAAGCTTATAGCTAGAACTTATTTAGTCCCAGGCATCTCACAAGAACATCCACAAACACACCCTTTTTCTTCCCATCAGCTAGAGACAGGACGCACTAGCACCAAAGTCCAGCACAGGAAATGAAGGGAAAGTAGGTGCTTTTCTGCCAATTGTGCAGCTAGGACAGTGAAAACCCTGACGCTTAGAGCCCTAGCACAGGAAAGTCTTGAGCAGCTTCCCAACATTTTTACTACAACTTATCAACTGTATTTACTTAATATGAACTGGAAAACTACTGGGCTCTGGCATTTATCAGCAACACTACTAGTCTGATTGAATTAATTGTATTCGCTTTGGGAATATTCACCTATATTTCTCCAGAGCAGCAGAGGCCATGCAGAAAGACTGTTCTCCAGAAGACAAGCAAGACTCTTGCACTAGCAGTGGTAAAAATTTGCTGAGAAACATGAAATCCAGTGCTAAGTCAGTGGCAGTAGCATGGGAAAAAAGGAGAAGAGGTTTACCAGGCCTTTTCCGTAAAGACTGTTAAAACAGCTAATGCATCAGTGGACACGTTAAGAGGCAAAGGAAACATGGGTATACTTTCTGGAGTAATGTCAAGCACTAACAATTTCCACAGCGACGGACTAAGCCATCACTCGCTGAGATTTCTGAGGAAAGGAGGGAGAGGTGGAAGTCTGATATGCTGTCAGTGGTAGCTCATTATTTATTTTTGACCATCAACCCCTTGTAGGGAGGGAAAAGCAGCCACCCAGCCAGGGCAGGTATATAACCTGATTGATGCTTCATAAGTGGCTTTCGAAAACTTGACTGAGCATGAAATCTCATCATTAAAGTTTATGTCCTGAGTGAGTGGGAAAAAGAGAAAAAGAAGGAAAGGGAAAAAAAAAAGAAGGCAGCCAAAGCTGACACAATGATGCTGAATTTACAACCAGGCATCTACATAAGTATGGTGCCCAAAGCTAATAGCCATCATGCCGAAACAGGCTCCTGGTTCTGAATTAAAGAGGCTCGCTCGCTCTCTCTCTGCAGAAACATAAAACAAACTAAGAGCAATAAAACAGGAACCCACGGGATCCCTACAACGTAAGTATCTGCTCTGTTTTACCAAAGTGTGTTCAAGGACTGTGGAATAATCAGGCGCAATCTGTGGGAACTACAGCTGTTAATTTCGTGTTTAATTAACCCTCTGTATTTCTCTGGATAGGCAGATAACATACACTACTTAAACAGTCTCTCAGCCCTCACTTTCTGTCTGCTTCATAGGAGATTTCAGGGTGGAGCGGGGAGGAGAGAGGAAGGGGGAAATGCTACATCCCAAAGACCCTTCCTGCCAGAGATAGGGGTTGTTAAAGCTTCAGGAATATAAAGGCCTATCAGAGATCCCAAAACACTCTGACACAGCTAAATCTCAGAGGTCTAGGGGAAGAGTGGAATATTTCAGCAATATTCAATCTGATTTGAAAACAAATTGGTCTGTCTTGCTTTGTTCCCTTTTTGTGCTCTTTCTGCACAATTATTCTAGCTAATGAGTTTACTGGCAGAAACCGTCACAGAAACAGCAGATTTTAGTGGCCATTGGAGATTATTTGTGAAGAGTGAATTTAAAATTCTTAATCATAAGCATTCACTGTGTAAATGTGCTTCAAAGAGCTAGGCTTATCCCATCAGGGACTAGCACTGCCCTAGGTAACCAGTGCGTGCAATCAGAGCTAATCAGTCAGATCTGATTTCAAATATTCACAATAAACAGATCATGGACAAGCTGCAAGTCAAAAATTATTCCTCAAAATTATTTGACAAATGATTTTAAATGCTGAATAATTCAAGAAGATCACACATTGTTCACAGACAATTCCCAGCTAGAAAGAAGGGTGAAATTTGTTTTATAAGTTCGTGATGGATTCTTCACCTAAGGCTGCTCAAAACACCCTGGCGAATACAGTTAGCCTCATTCTCTTGTAGTTATCATCTAAAACACGAGCATTGAATGACTAGTTTTCAGGAGGAAATACTGTTTTTTTGGGGCTTCATTTCCAGCTGGCCAATCAAGCCTCCTCCCAGCGCTGTTTCAAGGTACATAAGGTGCATGGACTTGTCCAGGACAGCAGCTAGAGTTAATAGTTTCAGCATCTCTGTAAACAAACCGCAATACTCAACAACTCCCCAGTGACCCAGAGTCGCTTCTGCTGGTGTTTGGCTTTTGTGGCTACTTCAACAGAGGCTAGAAAGGTTCTTCTGCTCCCTGACCTCCCAGACTTGTCTTCTGCCCGTGTGCTACGGATCCTCCCAGCGGGGCAGCAAAGCTCGAGTCCCCTCCACTCACCATTAATGAGCATTCGCTTCTGAGGAGGGGCTTGCCTGCTCTTCTGCCTGAGCAACACAGTGACTTTTTTTTTTTAAGTGAAAAATAACCTGTCCAACTAATACAGTGGCGCATTCAGGGAAGGAGACGCTGTATTAGGAGGTGGGTTTACACCCCTCCACTGCCTGTCAAGGATGCTATACCAAATTAATTGGAGGCAATGAAAACTGTGCTTAGATGTTACCTTTCCAATGAAATAACATGAAACAAATCACCCCTAGCGTTCCACCAACTGTATTAAAAACTTTGAGGATCACCAGCCCAGAACTGTGTACTCTACCTTAAGACTTGGCTGAACAAGAAAGAGTCATGTGCCTAGCACTGAGGAAAGTACAGGGTTTAAGAAACAGGACATAGGGATAAAGAAGAAAAAAAAAAAGGAAAAAGAAAGGCTTGTTTAGCCTAGGAAAACCTCAAGTATGGCATGATAACAGTCTCTCATTATGTAAAATGTTGTAGCAAAGATGATGGTGATCAATTGTTCTCCATATCTGCTGAGGATAGAACAGGAGATAATTAATTTCATTTGCAACAGAACAGATTTAGATCAGAGATTGAAAATAAATTTCTGTCTGCAAGAATAGGAACTAGAACTTCATCACTTCAGGAAGTTACAGTTACAGACAAACAGTTACCCTACCACAAGGGTTTTTTTTTTTAAGAGCCAGTTAGTTAGACAAACTTCCGTCATCAAAGGCCTAGGCAACTTGATCCTGTCCTGAACTAAAGGACAGATTAGAAAACTCCTGGAGAGCCCAATGCTCTCATGATACCTGTAAGCTCTCTTCTCATGGAAGTCTCAGTCTGCCATCCAGGAGACACCCTAAAGTGCCTGGGACTACACCTCCCAAGAAGCCTGGGGAGTGCTCCATAAGCAGGCAGAGAGGTTAGCACCATTACACTTGAAAAGAGAACGTTGTATGTTTTCCTCCAAAAGCCCAGAATCATGCCATTTCTGTTTGACTTTCCTTACTGCAGGGAGCGCAGTTTTCAAGAGCAATGCAAAGTGTCACCTTGCCACCTAAAAAAAAAAAAAAAAAAAAAGTGCCCACCGCAGAATTTGAGGATGAGTTAGATTTATCTGCAGGTTACTTTAAATGTAAATGCTGCATGACTGGGAATAAAATGATGTTTTATAGAAGCACCTAGACCTTCCTCACCAAATGAATGAGCAGAGATAGCTTAGCCTCAGGAAGAAAGAAAGTTAAACTAAAGAGAATGAACGATTACAACTGAAATGTACCTCTGCAATGTTTTGGCACAGATTTAAGTACTCACACACATAAGAGACTCCAGACATAGTGAAACTGCTGTTCAAAGTCTTGTCACGCCTGCACACAGGTGACTGCTCCTCTGAAGAGCCATTCACCAGCATGCCAGCTCTGGTGAAGACTTTTCTCCAGACTTTTAAAAACTCCTTTCATTTCTCTTTGAACATACAGCATCTCAGGTTGCCAAGGTAACACTATATTCTACTTCTCTAAAAAATCAGAATAGCATTTTAAAATCTTTTCTCGTTTGCAAACCTGGGTAAGTCACTGCCCTCAAGTCTAGAAGAAGCCAAAACACAGATATAAGCTCCTAGGTTTTGCCTCCCACTCCACTCTCTGAAAGTTATGAATCGCCTTGCATATCCATAAAGAAAAGCAACATGCTTACCTTTCCTGCATTGCAAATCTCCTGTATCCCTCCAAAACACATTCAAATGTTCTGAAAATACTGGACAACACAGCCCGCAAGAATTTATTCATGCCTGCAACCTTTATTCGCTTTGATCATACCTTAACCTCTTCATATTAGTTATTTGTGCATGCATTTGAGGTTAGGATTCACAGATTTTGGGAGTGATAGCTCTAAGATTGGTGGACTGGCTAGTTAAGATAACGCACAATCAACAAACTCCTTGCAGGAAAAATTTTTGAATAGAGTTTAAGAGGAAGCACCTCTGAGCCTGGAACTCTGTGCTACCCTGTAATCCTGGCAGAAAAACATCTTCCGTACCCTGTCCTCTCCAGGACTTGCCAATAGTCCTGCGAGGAGAGAGAAGCAGAGATGAAAGCTCAGTAAACGGATAGCAGCCACATCGATGGGACTGGCAGTAGCAATCCACAGAAACAAAACACTTTGTCCCTGTCCCTGTCCCCTTCTCCCAGCCAATTCCAGATGGTGAATCAAGCAAAAAAATCCATAGCACATAAGCAAAAAGAAATAAGGACGGAGATTACCTCTACAAACCAAGTTATCTATTTCTTGGGCTTTTAACTCTAGTTGTACTCCTCCTTGACCTTCAGGCCAAAATATCCTCTGCCTAGTTGTGGGAAAAAACGCTGTGGTCCTTAATTTTCAGACTCAGATCTATTTGAGTGCAATTCACCTCAGTTCAATTATTCTTATATGCATCATATAAGCAACAAGCTAGTTAGATCCCATAGCCAACTCCACCATCGCCAGTTAGTCAGATACAACACTGGTGATTGAACTTTAAAAACCGCAAGTGTCCCTACTCTCTATAAGGCTAAGGATTTTACCCTGCCATTTTTACTTACAGTTGTTGAAACCAATACTGTACAAACTGTATGAAATGGTTGTAAAAACCAAGTCTGGCTACCATGACCTTGTCTACTCAGTCTTCCACCTGCATTAATATCAAGTTAAATTGAACTAGTAGCAATTTTCCTGTAAATGTTGACAGTGCTGTAGTCAATGCTGCTGAGTGCTTCCAGGCCTAATGGGTAAAACGTTATTTTCTCTGCAATAATTAGGGGTTCTATAGTACTTGGAGGAAAATTGCTGTGGACAATACATAAACACTTTAATGCTGTGATCACATGATGACCGGTACGATGATTTTTAGGTGAAAAGGTTCAGTGCCACACTAGCCATGGAATGGCTGATAACATTTGCATGCCTTTCTACCAATCATATACACTACTGCGCGATTACAGGAAGTTGGAAGGAACTCACATTCCTAAAATAACCTTCATAATTAATTAATTGTGTTGCAGAACCAAAAGCCAGGAGCAGCCCTTCCCTGCAGCTGTCTAACTGTCCAAGACTAGAGACAAGCTGGCGTGCGGGGGAGAGAGGGCAGGAAGAAGCTAATGATTTATATGCAAGTTCTTGGGAAAGTTTCAGCAATATTAATACTTGACAAGTAAGGCATTTCTGCTCTTAGCACGTCTGTTACCAGCAGCCTTGGGCATTTTACAGCCAACTTGGACTTAACTGGCTCGATGTCCCTACCAGCTCCATGCCAAAATCTTTAAATGGGCAAGAGCCTCGAGCCGAA
This sequence comes from Struthio camelus, assembly GCF_040807025.1. Lineage (NCBI taxonomy): Eukaryota > Metazoa > Chordata > Aves > Struthioniformes > Struthionidae > Struthio > Struthio camelus. The sequence continues at coordinate 95,045,648 of NC_090942.1, read as the reverse complement.
GGTTTTGGGGAGAAAGGGTGCTGCAGGTAATGAAGATGTGGGACATGCAAGTGGCACACAGGGGACCTCAGTGCTCCACAGGGGCTGACCTGCATTGGGCAGGTCCCTAGGCTGCATGCTGTCTCCCTGCTGTGAGACTCAGCCCCTCTTCCTGCACCTGACGGAGATGAGGATTGCTCTACTGTCAGCCCTGTGATGTGAGCCCGGCCTGGCTGACAGTCACTCCTGAGCTGCTCTACTATCTCAGAGGCCCCTGCGTCACATGAGGGCCTCTGCTAAAGGAAAAGGGTAACTGCTAAAGGCCGGGGGTTCAGCATCTATGCACGCTGCTGCAAATTCAGCAGCTCCACTGGAAACTCTCTCCAGATTTACCTTGGCAGACAAAACTCTGGGATGCTAGCTAGGACAAGAAATGGTGAGGAAATAAAAAGTGTAACACCGAAAGGTATAACCTATTAAAAAAGGTAGTTCTGGTTTTAGTTTTGTTAAAGGACTTGGGTCAATTTTTCTCTTCTAAGACAGAACACACCAAATGCCTAGATGTAAGTGACAGCTTATAGGCATTTGAACTCTTTACCCTATTCTAGATGTATGCAAAGCTTGCCTCCGTTCCCATCGCTTCACCCAGACAGTGCCTCCTCTTTGGGCCTCGACAGAGCCACACCATGCACATTATTCACATGGAGTTCACAATCTTCGGTACAGCCTGGGTTCCTCTCTGTACGTTTTCTTCTTTCCACCGCTGTTCCTCTACTTCTGAAGCCCCTCTGAATCTTGTAAAATTTCCTAGAGCCTCTTCATTTCATGAATTTGTTTTTAAAACTCTTAGAAGAACAACAACAAAAAAAAACTGCTGAAGTGAACTATTACCATGTAAGTCCCCTTGGCTCAAATGCGGATTTTTCAAGCTGAATAGAGAATATGGAGGGAAAGAGAGTGGTGGAGCAGGATAGTTAAGAGATGTAAAGCAAACAAACAGCTCTCTGACACCCAACGAATTTAAAAAGACTTTTCCCCCCCCTCCTTAAAACCACCGGAATTGCAGAAATCAAATACAAATGCATACGGTCGCTCTAGCCAAATGACTGCTTTGGAAAGACAGCAAGGAGAAAAAGGGGTGGTAAATCTTATTACGATGCTGAAATCTTGGAGTCATTCAGCATTCTCCCATATCATGGGAAGAAGGGACGGAAACAACTCCAGACAGGGGCCTTAATGTTCAGGAAGATTTACAGTGCATAATACCTCTTAGAGCACTCAGCAGGAGACCAACTTGAGGCCCCTCCTTCTGCCCCTGTTTTTTGACCACGGAAGGATTTATTGAACCCCTTTTTTCCTAGTTTCTTTTTATTTCTATAAAAAGGAAAAGCATAAAAGGAAAGAAAAAAAAGAAACTACTAGCAAGCTAGAATAAATAAAACCCTCTCCTTCCCAGTTACTTCCCTTCAGTTATTATGCCACATCCTTCACAAAAACTGAATGATGAAATGGAACCAGCAACTCCCTCAAGAGCTGTGATCACTTCTTTCATGGCTGCCTTTGGCTGCCAAACTATATATTTTTGCTTTATTTTACATACCCATCAGAGATCACGTTGATATCAAACATCTCACTTTGCAGCTTACATTCAGATGGAAGAACCTGTCACACAAAATGCCTTGGCCTCTTGCATGTTAAATAGACACCTAGAGGTTCCTGCTCCTTTCTGGATCCAGTCCTTCTTTGCTGTGAGGTTAAGCAACTTGTTACCTTTCCATTTTGAGCTAAGATAGTGCTTGGGCTCACAGAAGTTGAATGCTTTCTTAGCTCTCCTTTAACTTCTCATTTGCTTGCTGCAGAAACACCCTCATAGGAAAGAAGATGAAAATGTAGTATCACTGAAACTACCATCAAAAAGGGCTGATTTTCCTCCCACCTTTCTCTGTTTTATAGAGGTATAATTGCACTTGTTTCAGTGGAGCGATTCCAAATTTTCTCTTATATGCATGTGCTTGTGTGCATGAACGTGCAAGAGATAGAAAATACACGTAGGATTAGCTTTTAGACCTTTCAAACTGCAACAACGTTGCACCAAATGTCCCACATGTCTGGTGTCTTCTAGAGGTAATCAAACCTTTCAGCCTTCAGCTCTGGCCTGGCCTTCCCTTCCCTTCCCTAAAGCGTGCTGCATCTTACTGTTGGGTTCTTACACTCTAGGCACAGTCCTCTCTTGATGGAAGCCAATAAGCCCTAGGGCTGCAGGCTAGCTGGAAGGTTAGTAATTACATTGGCCTCTCCTTTAGCATCTCTCCTCTTATAGCTGAGAGGGAGGTGTGAACTTCAACAAATCGCAGAGTTGCATGATCACCATGGAAACCAGAGATGAGCACCTCTTGTGATGAGGACAAATGACCGGTGAGAGGATTTTTCTTCCCCGCATTGTTTTGCATTAAACGTACAAAACTTTGAGATCTGAAACAAGTCAGGAATGTTAAACAGACTAATAGCAACAGTTTAGAGCAATTGCATAAAGAACCATTGACGTCCCCTTGCAAAAGCTTTTTGTAAGCAGTTTTGAAACCTCATACTGACTGAAAGAGATATCGGGATACCTTTGGCTCCCAGGACAGCCCCAGGCTGGGAGGGAAAGGGGGATCTGCAGGGCAGCAATGCTTTTGACATGTTTGAACCGAGTCTGCTTTGCATGGTATTTCATGCTCTCAGTATGGTGCAGCATAAGGTGCAAGCAGGTGTTCACAACCCACATGTCAGTAAGATATCCCATATGGGGGTAGGCAGCACTGCTATGTTATTTCACTGGAACATTTTTAAGTAGCAAATAATATTCTTTAATTATTCCAGGGGAAATGGAAAAGGCACAACGACTCTATGATTGCTGTGCTCTGATGCTGCATCTGTTTCCTCCTCCCACCCAACAAAGGGCATTTTTCTACTTCTTCCTCACCAGGATCCATGGAAATTTTCTAAGCGCACACAGTTCATCTTTGGTAGTGACAATCTGAGCTGTGCACTTCTGTAAGTTATAGCTAGTGCTGTAGAACTCCGATGTTTCAGGGAGGAGCTGGGCTCTACTGTGCTAGATACTGTATGTGCCCATAGTAAGTAAGAGACTACAGCCTGCCTCAGAAAGCTTTTAATCTAAGATGGCAAGACAGGAAAAAGGTGGAAGAGAAGAGTCATTATTTCTTCCGCTTTACAAGCTTGTATGTGACTTATCCAAGAGGCGATTCAATGATCTCCAAAGGTCTCATATAAAGTATATGCCTGCAGCTGAAACTGAACCTGTAAGTCCTGGCTCCTCTTGCCTTAATTACATAATTAGCATCCTTCTGTAACATAGCTGTCACTAAACACAGTTCCACTCAGAATACCTAAATGAATGGAAGTACCAGATGCTACACGAGAGCTCCGCACGCTCTGCAGAGCTCACCCAAAACTAGCTTGGTACCAGAAACAGCGTGGCTTCAGTAGTACAGACCCCTACATAACATAATTCAACTTGCCAGGCAAGCAAATGAAGTTCTGCAGAACACCGCCCTTCCACAAATAGGCATTTTCTTGTCCTTGGGTCTGCTTGTATGAAGACACGTTCTGAGTCCTGTTTGCAACAAAGGCTGCTACGCTTCACCTTCTTGTCCCAACTGATTGCAATCTAGCTAGCCTGGACTCTAGGCCTCAGGGAGCCTGCCTGGTCCTTTTCCATCTAGAACTCAGAGTACTCCAAATACTTTTCTATGTTTTTCTCCAATTTTTTTTTTCCAAATTAGCTCTCAAATGCTTCCCACCACAACACTTGTACAGCACCTAGCATATGAGTTTTCCAGCTAGTCTGAGATCTCTATATATTACTATAAGCCAAAGAATAGATCAAACTAAGCTGAAATTGAGCCATATAAAATACTATGCAAACATCTTCAAATTCATCACTAAACAGGAGGACAGGGGTTGTGGTGTCTTACAAAATAGCAGGTGTAGGTGAAACACAAAGCTCACAGTACCACGGGTACTTGTTCTGCAGAGATACATATTTACCTGTCCTGTAAAGATAGATAATTATCCCCAGGTGAAAGGAAAATTTTGGTGGAGTAAAAGCTACATGTGCGGTATTTCATTTTTGTGTTTCAATCCTTTCTGGTTTCAGAACAATGTGCGTTTTGTGTTTTTAGCATGCCCCTCATTTTGATATCATTGACAAGCAACATCGTTGTTTATTTCCTAATACCTACTTTTGCCTCTCAAAAATCTAAGGCATTTGCAGGGATATGACTCAAATCTTCTTTGAAAACATATACCCCAGCACTCGTACTGAAGCATAAGCTCTAATAGCTCTTAACATTGCACAGCCTAGACATTCAGCTCAGCAATACAGCTTCTGTACACACACACACACAACCGTGTAATTACAGTATATTAGGTAGATGCTTCAGACAAGCAAAACTGACAAAACTATGCAAGAAAACTAACATATTTAAGTGAGTAGGGCAAAAACACTATTCCACAAATGTGTGCGTGTTACACAGATTAACCTCCTTCATACATTTGCTTTCAGCAAACATCCTAGCAAGCAAATTTCCTGCCACGTCTCTTCACAGAAAACGTGATGTTAAGAAAATATAGGAATTTTTTTAATTCATCAAAAATGTGTTAGAGAAATGCAATATCCCCTGCTAAGAATAGGGTCACCATGTGACCTAGGACTCCAGTCATGGCTAGCAGGTATAACTTGCCTTCTGAAGACTCACGGTGAACTAACAGAAAGCATGGTATTGGTTAAAGGTTATTGAAAAGCCAAAAATGGGCTTATGGATGCTAGGTAGCTAATAACACTGCATAACAGCTAACAGTGAGAAAACCTTGAACTTGTCAAATCAATTCTCCTCCCCCAGTGGTTTAAACAACTCTAAGATGCAACAGGGAATGATGACAAACACAGAAAGGCCATCACATACCCTGTCCTCTCCCTCTCAAAAGTGCAGATCCCTTCCTAGGCTTCTGAAATGAAGTAGTAACAACATAATCATATTTAGGAGCATACTGAAGGTCCACTGAAAGCTGTCAGGCTTTGTTGTAGCTTGAATAGGCTTAAAATTTGGCCACTGGTTAACTTTTAAGCTGGCAAGACTCTGCAACAGACATCCATTTTCTCTAGTAGGTGTCTGGACCATCAGTGTGGGAAAGGCTTTTGTCATACCACTGCTAAAACTGATTTAAAAGTAGCAGCATGGCTCAGTGGTAAGAGGGAGGAGCGGAATGATCCAAGGAGAAACTCCCAAAAGAGCAGCAGGGACTTTGCCCTACCTCATACTGCCACGTTATCAGGGAGGAAAGAGGAGATCAAGCAACAAGAGAAAGACAATTTCATCCTAGTACTATGAACTCTTTGCTGTGGTAACTTTACAATGCAGCTCATCCACCTTCTGGGACCTGCCGGCACTGCCCTTAAGACACAGGACACAGCTATGCCCATGTCCCAGAGAATACCTACAAGAAAGCAGATATATTGTGTCTCAGTACTAGGAAGATACCAGAAACTGCCCAAGCTCTCACACTGTTCAGGGCAAACCCTTACCAGCCAGCGGAAAACAAAACGGTTGCTAAAGCATTCATTCCATCAGAAGCCTCCTATACACTGACGCTGAAGTGTCCGTTGTGCTATATCAGTGTGACTCAGACAGTGAGGTCTAAATAAATCCCGTCTCCCTGGATTTTCTGTCCAGGAGCCCCCATGACCTCCCTCTGGAGGCCTTGAGCTTGTTCCCTGCAGCTACCCACTCAACAGCACCAAAGGAAGGGGAAATATCGCAGTGCGAGGACCCAGCTACTCCAGAAATCACTAATGCAAATGACTCAGTTTGTCTTATGCTAACTGGAGGCACCTACTTCTGCCGTACAAGAACAATTGTGTTCAGTATAAACACCTAAATGTTATTGTTTCTTTGTTTTACCTTAGGGTGAAATACTCATCTTCTTCAGAAAGAGTCAGCGGTAATATTGTAATATGCGCTCACGCTAGCAATCATCATGTTGTTCTAATGGGAATTTTTGCTAACCTGCACAACGCCAGAGTCTCCAAGCACTACAGTTACACCAGCTTCCTCACCCACCTGGCAGGGAGCTGAGGCACAGAGAAATTAGTGCCTTGATCAAGTCATAGGGGACAGCTGCAGCAGTTGGGGCACAACCCCAGTATGCCAATATTAGAGTCTGTTGGTGCTTTAATCACAATACAGTGCTGAAGCCTGGAAAAAAGCCAGCAAGACCCATTTCTAAGCCGCTAAAAGAAAGGGTACAGGTGGCAGCACCTGCAAAAGCACCTGTTGCCTAGTGCTGCTCAGTATACTTGGAGCCTGGCTGCTCTTCTGCCTTGGATCATTTTTCTCTCGACAGCTAAGGCTGGACCCCTGTTCCACATGCGCCTAGAGAAGGTTGAGGTGGATCATAACAGGGCCCTTTTGTCTCTGGTTGTTTTAATATGTACCAAGCAGCTGCTTCATTCTCCTGTGGGCTCCCAGCTATACCCCTTTCCAGGTTGTTTAGACACTTTGATGCTCTAGTGTCTACAAACAGTTTGCCAGCAGCATGCACACGAGCAGAAACATTTCCAGAGCTCACTGATCTAGAGGAAGTTTTTTTTTTTTCTTAAAGTTGACATTTTAACAGAGCACCAGAAGCAGGAGCCCTGCTTGGAGTGCCTTATTCCCATGTTCATGAAGTATGTGGATTAAAGGGATGAGGGAATGTCTAAGGCATTCCCATACCAGCTTATCCCATCACTTTCATTTTCTGATTGTCATTTCTTAGGCCAGGTTGATGTGCTTCCGTTTATTCCAGACTTTTCACTGGATTTAATTCAGCTGTGGAATTTATAAATAACCAGACTGCAGGATCAGACTCATTAAAAATTAAAGTTCATTTAAAAAAAATCTGGACTATTCATATTATCTCGTGAAAATCTAATATATGTTTTTTTTTAATGAGAAAATATGCGGACTAATCCACTTGAGGCTCTTCTTTCTCTACAGCTTTGATTCTAATTTTAAAAGTGCAAAACTAAAAGAAAAGTTTTGAAGCCAGGGAACTTCACTGCCACCACCCAAACTGCCTTTGATTTCATCTGGAAAAAAAGACAGCTTCAGAACTGTTTTTCCCCTAGTCTCTTCATCACAAAAATAATGATCTTTTCTTGGATTTAAACATTACTTTGTAGTATTTTCAACCTACGCAGCTCTCTGTTGTGCTACTGCACGAAGTCACAAAACAGGAGAGAGAATAGCTTGCTACAGTGGAACAAATTAATCTACCTTTCCTATCCTAGTTGAGCAGGTTAACAAAGAGGACACAGACAGCACCAGTTCAGAGAGAATCTCAGACTTCTGTTCCTATAACAATGTTAGGGGAAGGAGTAGCTTATTCTGGGACTTCTATTTTGAAGTGACTGTTTTGAAGATTCATGCGACAAATTATTATCAAGTCAAAAAATTATGAACCACACCCTAAAAATCATAACGCGTATTAACAATGTGAACTTTTTTCTAACTTTCCTTCTCTGTTTTGATGTCAGCATTGAGGGTATAAACGCATTATATTCCCAGCTATCTTTCTGCAAACAAAATAGCAAAAAGCTTTTTGCTATTTTGCATATGAAAAAAAAAGGAGAGAGAAAGCTGAATTTCTCACAAATTCATTTTAGCTGTAAGGGTCTTTCAGGGCTCATCATAAATTCATGGGCTGGCAACACAACGGCAACAGAAAGCGTGCTGCTCCACAGGAAAGTGGAGAGCTGGATTTGCCACCATTGGAGACACTCCGGAGACATCCCTGAGGGTAGAAAACTGCCTCGCTGGGGGTGATGCGCATAGATGAACTGGTCTGGACACGACATTTCTCTGCCTCGGTAAGCCATTTGTCCCCCTCCAGGTCAGATGCAGAAGGAGCAACGGTTACCCTGCCAGAAAACAGCACGCTTAGATTTTGCCAGAAGCAAAAAACAATTCAGCAAGGAAGAAAACGATCCCCTCTCTTTCATCTCCCCCTAGGCTTGCTTATGACTTCTCTTAGAGAAGCCAGACTCCCAGGGACAGAAATACCCACATAATCTTCAGTCCCCAAAATGCAAAAAAACTACCCTCCCAAGTGACGGGGGAGAAAGAACATTCCAGCCATTTCTAGAGCTGGTGATAATTCTTGCTCCCAGGCCATTTGTAATGATACCTCATTTTCTGCCAATGCCATATAACTTCTCCATTATCCACTGGCATTACAGCTGTTGATTTCTTGTTTTCTCTGATGGGACTGTGCAGAGACTTTTTAAATCCAGGGCCCGACAAGAGTTTCAGGGGGGAATGCCAGAAAAATGATCATAGATTATTCTTAAATTGCAGCTGCAAGGCCCTATCCAGCGGTTTCGTAACTGCCATCAGAAAAGTATTAATGGTAATAGAAGAGAGATCTACAATTGGCCCCCTCAGACAAGCTACTTGTAACATATTCCCTATAATAAGGAGCTCTGCTTTGAACAGACGCATCAACCTTAATAAGCTATGCTGCTCCTACTGCTGCTAAGAGGTTGCTCGGACAGTTTGTTACACACCATTTTTTTCTGGGGTTTGAAACCTAGCAGCGCAAAATGTATTCTGCTGCAAAAATGACAGGCTCAGCACCGCAGCTCAGAGAGACTGCTTGGTGAGAGGATTTCATTTCATTAAAACTTTTGTTTCTTCATTTTTTCCTCCTCTTAATAGTGCACGCTTTTGGATAATGCGGTCTTCCTCGTGTTAAAGCAGCCCACAAAACTGCTTCCCGCACGGAGCTGTTGAAGCGCAGTCACTTCCACAGCCACAACCAGTTAGCGGAGGAAGCACTGAACAGTCTGGCTGAAGAGAGAAAAAGCAAGCTCTGGGCTATGTAAGAGAACCTACCATTCTTTCCATATGGATCGCAACTGTATGATTACTTTTCTACCCGTGCTGGGTAGACGGGCCCTGTTAGGCTCTCAGGTCTTCTCAGAATGAGCAGCCTCAACTCGCATCACAGGAACCAGCCAACAAGTCGCTGGGATTCGATGAGGATACCTGCGCTGGACGGCCCAAAGCAGGTGCCCCACGAGAGCATTTCAGTCCCTCTGAAGCCGGCCCAGGAACAAACTGTAAACAGCATGTGGCTGGCCTGAAAGTCCAGAGGAGTGAAAAGCCTTCAGACACGTGTACTGGGCAGAAGACAGGTAGGCAAGGTGATGACAGGTACAGCAACAAAGAGTCCAGCCTGGCGAGACCAGGGTTCACCTGTAGCACCTCAACAATGACCCTAAGGAGAAAGTGCAGACCACTGGGTTGATGACTTGGTATCTCTCTCAATCTGTTTCAGGCTCTAAAGAGAAGCAGATGCTGTTTCCTTTCTCTCCTTCCTCATCTCCTGCCTTTCTAAAAACAAGGAGCCATGTGAAATCATTCTCTCCGCGCAGAACAAATAGTTCGTTAGCGTTTGCTTTCATGAGAGTGGGTGAGCAGATTTTGTACCTTGTCTGATCAACATTCGTGCCAATTTTTCAAGGCTGCCTTGCTGGAGCAGATGCAATAATGTTTTATTATATGACACAGAATCCAAAGGGATACTTAGCATGCACTGAATCAGTGTCAGCACAAATCCCCTGGCTAGTTGCACTGAAAGCTGCACTGGCTCTACAATAGCGGTTGCAATCTCTCTAGTCAAGAAATGGATGAAGGCTGATCTAGTGGTGAGGGGAAGCATAACCAAAGAGATAAATACATTATGCCCAGCTTGGATCCTGACAACTTTAAGTTTCCTTTGATTTAGCTTCCCCACCCACAGAGACTGGAAACAGCAGCAGCAGCTGCTGGACTTCCCTGACAGTTTGCCAGTACATTCAGCTTCTGAGAGGGCAATGCTAGAGAAACGGATAAGACTGCTATAGTGCAAGCTTTAAATAATCAACATACTGTGTATGTACAGGCAGACTCTAAAATAGCTCCAGAGGGAAATGGATGGGAAGACTAAAGAAGAGGAAAGAAACAGAGATGTGAAAAGGAACAGAAGAGAGGGAGGTGAAGTTAACAGGAAAACGAAAGCAAAAGTTTTGCAACATTGGCTACACCAGCTCATTGGCAGGGGCTCTATGAACCTCGATGCACTGCTCAGCCTGGCCATTTCCAAAGATGGATTAGCAAATTAATGTAAGCAGAGCATAAAGTTGCTGACTGTGGTGGCGTTGAGTCACCTTGGGCCTCATCAGCATTGCTAAACATTGCCCGTAACCTTTCCATTATCACTGAGGGTCTGCACAGCACCAGGACCCAACTGCTCCAATAATTTCAATTACTTTCCCTGACAAATTTTATGTTTCATGTATTTTACTGGCCTGATAATTATGATTTCTCTCATTTCTCGCTATCGAGCTTAATGGGTTCCAGCACGAGTGTACGGTTTCAGAAATGAAGTTCCACTTGAATTCACAAGTTATTATCTACTTTCGCTAATGGAATTGGAAAAAAGAGAAAGAGTGGGAAAGAGATAAAGGATGAGTAGAGAAGGGAGAGGAGAGAGGAAGAGAGACACACGTTCACCAAAAAAAAGAAAAACAGACTAAAGGATAAACAAGTTGACAAAGGAAAAAAACAAGAGAGAGAAAGAAGAGAGCCCAAGCTAAGACAAAGATGAAGCTCAAGGAGGATGAAAAACAAAAAGGATGTGTGGGAGAATGAGATAAAGACCGAGGCAGAGAAAGACAGACACAGAAGAATGGGCAGTGTAAGGATCAGCACAGATGAGAGTAGTAGGAAACAGAACAACATTCAGAGCATTAAAAATGCTTTCTTGCATCATGACTAAAGAGTTGATAGGTTATCTCAAACCTTGGGCAGGCAGCAGACATCTCTGCTCTGCACCTTCTCCTACTGACCTAAGAGGAAATGATTAATATCCCCAAAATAATCTTGCTGGCAATGGCAGATGTCCCAATTAGAGCTAGCTGGGAATTAATGTTTTAAAATATGTAAAAGTTCCTGAAAAAAACTGCAAAATGCGCACTGTTTTGTATCGCAAACCTGTCCTTCAAGAAGATTTAATCAAATTTGTTGTCTCTGCTGATGAAAGTTGTTACTGTGCCTTCCTTCCATTAGCCCTTAAGTGTCAGAAGAGGTAGACAGAATGAGCTGGAGTATACTGGTATTTGAACATCATCATCAGAGTTATTTAAAAACAAACCAAAAAGTTAACATAGCAATTAAGTACCATGACATTCCAGCAGTAACTGGTCTCTTCATTTCCATTTGTGCCTCTGAAAACCTCTACCTATATTCAAATCATGGGTGCAAATTACCCCCTGTTATACACAGGCACTCATCTTGAAAACAAGAAAGGTTGTCCTAGTGTCAGCAAAGGAAGTATTTACAGCAGTGAAGGTGCACAGGTGAGGGCAGGATTTGTCTTTTCAACTTTCTACTGTTCCTTAAGATGGGCAAAGATATCTATCAGGAAAGCTTGTGAAGTTTGAAGTCAGAAAAGGAAAGATTTTTTTCTGTAAACTACAAAACGTCACTACAAGAAAACAAACGCTTCTTAACGTGGCTATTTTGTCAGATAAATATTTTTCAGGACACTAATGACCCACTTTACCAGGGATGTTTATGGAGACGAAGTTCAACTCTCCTACCCAACTCCAAAAGCAAAAGGCACAAGGACAGAAATAATCTGGTCTGGGACATGGTGCTTATTCAGGAAGCAGACCATCTGCAACAGGAGTAATATTCCTGCAGCATTGAGATGAAGAACATACATCCAGAGTGCCATCATACACTGTCATTGTCACGGTTCACTAACAGAAGGGTGTTGCTCTGAAAATCACTTACAAGCAAACCTTGAATGTGAAGAGCCTTGAATGACATGGCCTTGAGTAGGACAGAAAAGTGAATATAAAGAGTAGAGTTGGAACAGGTAATGGATATCTGTCGTTATAGATTTTTTTCTAGATATTCAGGCAAGTGTGTGGGATAGGCATTGGAAACAGAAAACCAAGACTTCAAACGTATTTCCAAGAAGAAGTTCTAAAAAAACACTTTAGGTCAATCTTCATTTTTCCCCTAAATTTAAACCACTCAACAAAGTTGTAATGAGAAAAAGTCACTCTAAACAACAACAACAACAATCAAAGCTGTGCTCCAAAACATCTAAAAGGGAATTCCTAGCTACCCTTCTTCCTCACATCAGTCATCATCAAAATGGAATTTGAAGGAGAAAATATATATTTTCCAAGGGAAGGTAGTTTTAAAGTAAGTGTTTTGGCCTGAGTATTGCTGTGGATGAATTATTTCTGTTCTGTTCATATACTTGAGTTACCTTTAGTACAGCTGCAGATTTCTCTACATGTGTCATGACACTTGGTCAGGTGCTAGAGGAACATCGACAGCTTCACATTTTTTCTCCTAAACACTTCTAAAGATACAGGATTTAAGGAACAAAGAAAAATTAAATTTATTTAAAGATCCCCAAGACTTGCCCCATTAGCAAAGGAAAGGAAAATAAAGGATAAGGGTTCTGCTGCTTGCCACAATTTTTTGTATGTTTCTTGTATTTATCCTTTGAGTATCTCAAAATACTTCACAAGGTTTAATCAGTGCTGAGTATCTAGAAGGCAAAAAACCCCATACCTAAACGGAAGCTGTGGCCGTTTCACACATATGGCCCAGTGATATTCCAGAGAGGGCTCCTCTCAAAGTGCCTTTTTGTACAGCCAAGATGCTGCTGTGAAAATTAGGGTGTTATTTCGGCTTTCAGCATTTCTCCCTGGATGTAGTAAAATTCTTCCTGCTAGATGCAACATATATCTAGGCCTCCTAAGAATATTTGAGAGCAAGTAAATTTTGCTTTTAAACTTCCCGATGGACCAGCTCGTGCACAGGTTTTTAGGTCCATCCACAACCCGAGCTGCAGTAGGCAGGAAACAAGAGCTAGTGATGCACTTCTTTCTCATTCTTCTCATTCACTCTTTGTAGCCCCATAGAAAGGAATGGCCCCACCAATGCCGATGTTCTTTCAGGATTTTTCTCTCACATTGTACACACTGAAATTGCATAAAGGCTACAACAGCTGAGAAAGGATTCCCTGGGACTGTTCATTCTCCAGATCTGTGCCTTGTCCTTATCTGGCTTGTCTGGCAATTTCAGAACGAGTAACAACCAGAAGGGAAGAATTCTGGCTGAGTAAGACTTTAAGCGTGGAAGAAGAGGATGCAGAGATTATACAACAGTTTATGATGCTGGAGACACACCAAATGTACCAGAAGGAGTAACGTAGACAAAGTTTCTCATTCAGCAATGCGAGGATCGAAGATACGCAACTCTAATGTTACCTACCAACACAGGCTCAGCCAGAAGGACTCTGTAGATGCTCAGGACTGGGTTTATTGGAAAAAGTGATTTGAAAGTTAAATGCATCAGGTTTGGTATTACACCAGCAGTCATGGCTTCCTGGGAGAGCTGACAATTTCGTGAACTCTGTGCCAAATAACCTGTCCTAACACGCACAGCATCAGTTTCCGGCTGCCCAGGATCCCAGATTATGCCCAGTAAGCAGAAGGATCAGTTCAGGGTTTCTCAGCAGTGTAGCACAAATTGAATGTTGCCATTCCATACATGACAGCTGGGGCCTTAACCATTCCTGCCCCACAAGAGGTATGAGATACCTGCAGAGTCAGGCTTGCAGCATCTTCTGGGAAGATGGGAAGGGTAAGGGGCTGCCCTGGCTCCAACGACCAAGGCAGTCATTGCCACACATATCCTGACTCCTTTCTTCATGCTGGTGGTGGCAATGTTCCTAATCTCTGCCACAGGCAAAGCACACAGTGGGGTTCATGGCTGCTTGGATGCCCTTGGCAATCTGCTGTGCTTCACAATACTGTTTAGCTTATGCCTTCAGCTAGCCTCAATAAACACATTCTGTCCAGATAAGTAGAGGGAGGGCTGCAACCACTTCCCAGATCTCAAAACAAACTCTTAACATCTCTGTTATTTACAAAACCACATGATTTGAATTTCCCTGAGCTTGATTAATCATCAGTATTTATCTCTCTCCACCAGTAGCCTACTTAATGTTGTTAATTTAGGTGTCTAGCCCAAGATGTTTGCCTAGGCAGGTAAACTTCTGAGACTGCCTATGTAAGAGGAAAAGCTTTGAAATATTTTGGGGTTTGTCAGTAGCTCCTGAAGAAGCAGTGCAGAGAAAAGGTGGCCTCGATTCCTCCCATTCCTGTCCTTGTATCAAAACCTCTGTGTGTGCTCCTGTGAAAAACTGAAGGAGGTACGTTCCTAGTAACGCACTAAGACTCATTGCATTTGGATTCTGTTTCCTGTTCTGCCACAAGCTGGGTGTGTGACTGGGGCAGTGCTTCAGCCTTCCTGCCTGAGAAAGAGACTGATCTTGAAAAAAAAAAAATGGATTTAGTGTTATGGAGCGTTAAGGTTCCCCTTGTGTATACTTCAGAAAAGAACTTCTACCCTTACTGTAAGACTGCTTGTGAAGACTTGCCTAAATGATGCAAGTGTATCTTTCAGTTCCTCTGCTCTTCCAAGCACTAGGTGTCACCTTGCTACACCAGCTTAAGGTGTGAGAGTTCAGAAGAATTTAGGCATCTCTTTTCCATCCACTTCAATGAGGACTTGCATGCCTGTTTACTTTAAGGGCTAAGTTCCCACCATGAAGTCGGTGCGTACTGTCCTTTGAGTGCATTTGTGCAGGTCTTTCAGTGTTCCCAGTACTTTGATTCAGAGAATCTTGTTAATAGAGTGCATACAGAACTGCAAAAAGTTCCTTCATTTCTCTCGCTGACTAATAAAGTGGGATTCCAAGAACATGAAGCAAAAACACAGTCCCAAAAGACTCGTCTTTAAAGGGGAAGCAGCTTCATCCCTGCAGTCCTAAGCTTACACCTAACCTGCAAGACTGAGGACACCAATCAGTGTTCAGCTCCTGGGAGAAAGATAAACCTTTTGGCAGGACAGATGGACGTTTCACAGCCTTTAGTTTCACAGTCACTGTCTCAGCGTTGCTGTGTGTATTACTGGGGTATCTAGAGGACCCAGGCAGAAACACAGCCTCCTGTGCTTTTACAGTAATCACTAGCCTAATAACTAGGAGAGGTGGGAGGGGGCATGGATGAGTGCCTATGGAAGTTTGCGAGTGAAAAAGAGGGAGGATGCCTATAACCAAAGATGCATGCATGTGCTTGGATACGTACTTCTGTATGAGTACACAGTTACTCAAGAAAGCCAGGGCTGCTTTAAAGTATGTTTCAAGAATCTGATATTCAACAGCCAGAACTACTGTCTGGAATCAGAGAGACGGTACATAAAACACAAAGGTCTATTTACATACTCAAAGATCAGTAATTTAAAGGCATGCGCCTACTCAATTCACCATCTTCAATTTCAAGAGGTCTTAGAGAGTCTTGATGAAGCTACTTTAGTGGCACCGTAAAACTGTCGTTTAGAAGACCAAACAAGTGAAACCTTGTTTATTGCAGCCTTTTCCAGAGCCCTTCAATATACAGCAGCTACCTAGGAGTTGGCATTTAATTATGGAGTTTGACTCTTCCCAGGACTCTTGTTTGAACTTGTCAAAAAGTAAATGATGATTATGTGATCTGCAGATTCAAAAAGGTTACGTGACTTCTTTTGTCCCCACTCCCCCAACTGGCCTTAACAGAGGGAGATATATTTGAAAGAGTGAGAGCACCAGTGCAGGAACACCACCAAAAGTCAGGCTGCTCCTCCCAACTCTGCAAAAATGGGAGAACAAGCTCTGTTATGAAAGCTCTGAGTGCCCTGCTTTTTCTTTTTCAGCCTCTAAGCATCACTCCAGCACCACATTTTCTTAGAGGAAGTAGGAAGAGCAGAGTCTTAGCCAAAGAGATACCTGAAGGGAATTTCAGAACATCCATTAAGTATTTGGGAGAAGATTAATAATAAATATGCATGTGTGCACACCAGTGTACACATGTGAGCAGGTGCCATACAGGATAGGATATTCAGATAGGCAAAGCAGGAGCTGAATATTGGTGTTTTCAGATCATACCTTATTTGTCCTTTTCTTTTTTTCTTCTGCTTATGTGAGGAACAAGTTCAGTTATCTGCTCCCACTTAGCTGCATCCAGACCCGAATGCTGATGAGGCTCTTGTAAATCATTCTGGGACTGGCATTGCAATCTGCCATATATAACAGCTCCCAAGTAGAGATGGTGGGAGTATTGGGAGCCCTGCACACAGACGTATGAGAAGACAACAGCTTGGCAGTGACTCATGACTGATCGGCCAGAGGGGTAAAAGAGGAGGAAAGCAAGGCAGGAGTAATAAAGCTCTCGGCAAGTATTTCTGGAGACAGTCTCATCCTTCCAATAAAAACAAAGTCTTTAAGAGACACCTGACTGTCAAACTTTGTCTCACCAGCTCAGGCTTGTCCCCTGGAGCTGTCACATTAAGAGGCTCTGTGCTTTCATATGGAGTCTGTGATCATAAGCTGAAGAATAGACTTGAAACCACTTGGGAGTGGAAGACAGTGTGATCATTCACACACGTCCTAGATGCTCTTGTAGGGACGGAGGAAAAATATATGGAACGAAAAAAGAAAAAAAAAAAAAAAAAGACTACCAGCCGCTTGGGAATTGCGGGTGTTGGATCCTGAAACTTGCTTTTTCTAGTCCTCATCATTTGCTGCCTCTGTCTGCATATGAAACAAAAACAGAAGGAGAGGAATCTTTTACCATCAAGTCTTGATCTGATGACAGTTTTCTCCACTTGATGGTTGAAAGTGCAATTGAGTTTCAGATTTCCTTTTATCTTGTTTGCAAACAGAATGACGTTTCTGTCATTTCAGCCATTTGCCCTCTTCAGTAAGATGGTGATGACAGCAGTCTCCCAAAAATATGGGCGGAAGAGAAAGGAGGGGAATGACAAACTGATGAGGATGACAGTGTATGTAAAAGTTTAATCAGTACAGAAACAAAGCGTTCCTGTGTTCAGGGATCCTGCTAACCTCCCTAAAACATCCAGAAATGGGGAGCTGAAAGCTTCAAGTCACCATAAGGGCTTTTTCATGTCACAGAACTGGCAGTCATATGACAGGTCTGGCCTGTGCTTCATGACATAGTTGTGACACACAGTGATCATGTTACCCTATATGAGATACATGCACAGAGAGGTATAGATGAGACTACTACCACTACTGGCAGGTAATAAAGATGTCCTTTAATACAAGTTTCAGAAGTCCGTTTTATGTAGCTGAAGGACAAGAGTACAATTCCTGCTCCCAGTTTTTGGCAATATGAATGGGATTCATCAGATACGCTTAAGAGTCGGAGAACAGAGCAGCGTTTCCAGCAGGGGGGACAGAGCCCTCACCATGCTGAAAAAGGACAACGATGCATTAGAGCATGACCTTAGGTGAAGCACTTAACCTCTTTGTGCTTCATTTCCCCCCATCTGTGGGAACAGAAATGGCATTTACCTAACTAGCAGGGGCACTGTGCAGCTTAATTCATTATGGCTCCACAGTGACTTTGAGAACATTGGACAAAAGGTGCTAAGTTATCAGCAGGGAGAGGAATGACACAGGGGAGATTATATACCGGTTGGTTCAACAAACTATCTGAAATCGAAGAGGCATTACTTACACGAATGTTTGTAAGTAATGAAGGGTTTTGTGGTTTTTTTTGCTGTTGTTGTTTTGTTTTTGTTTAAGGTGCTGTATTATCAACCCCAGGAAATTCTCTATTAGTCCAAAGGGCAGGAAATAACATCTGCTTTTCACATGCCATTCCACTGACACGTCCAAACGCTGATACATAGAGACGATCTCCAGGGCAAAGGTAAGACCTCAGGCTTGGCCTTTCTGTCAAGCCTCCCTTCAAGAGAACGCAGAGCAGTTTACAAGCTGGGGATATGCAGTCTGCACAGCTGCCCATTAGGTTGCCCAAAGCCCACTGAAGTCAACGCAAGCAGTGGAAGGATTTTTATTCGGCTCAACATTGCTTGATTTAAGAGCAAGGAATTGATGTGAAGCCTATACATTCTCCTAAGACATCACCATAGAGTTGCTAACAACTTGCATTCGCTAGGCTGCATTCAGATCTGTGACGCACAAGTGAACAGCCATGATACTCATAGTGCCAATCCCCAAAGCCACCTAGCTTCCCAGCTTTTGTTTTAAACGTACATCCCTAATGCCCTGCCCAGCACCAGTAGCAGACAGGCTGGCTGATGTCTTTCTGCAGTATCCGCTGCTAATTTACCACTTATACGACTTAAAAGTATGAACTGTAATGGGTTCGTTTACATGTGAAACTCACTAGAGGCAAGAACTGTGGGAACTTAACGTTGCTCACAGAAGTCCAGCTAGACCTTGACCTGTGAACGCGACACATGCCAGCATTACAAAATCTACGCACATCATGGACCTGATTCCCATTTTGTCTCTGCTGGAACATCAGTCTAACTCCACCGACTTCAAAAGGAGATGTGCTTGTTCGATGCCAATGTCACTCAGAAAAGAAATCAAGCCCTATGTATTTTTTAAAACTCCCCTGCTGTCTCTTTCTGCTTGTAGAAATTCCTTCACTGCCCGCTTGGGTAATACAGTGTTCTGCGAGTGGCGAGTGAGCAAGCAGCTCGTTAGAGTGCCCCCAGCTCCAGCAAGTGTTTTATAAATCCAGAGGTAAGCAGGACAGTGCTTAAAAACATGTTCTCACTTTGCTTTGTTTATCTGACAGGGATGGGAGGTCACATAAGGCATTCTGGTAAAAGGTTATGCAGAAGAGACTACTGTTTGATGTATTGAAACATCTAGGGGATACAAACTCACTTTGGATAAACAGGCATTTTATACTACAGATATTTGGGTAAATAATGTTTGGCTGTATTAAGCAACAAATAATTATATTAAGAATAAATTAAATTTTAGCAAAGAGGCAAAAAGGAATTACAAATTGAATGCTTCATCCTCCTGCTATTTGTGCTGTAATGAAGTATCCTAAAAGCAGTCATTCTGCCGGGCCTCTGCACAAGTTGTTTTATAATCAATGTTTTTTCCCCTCTAAAGCATTAGTTTCTAAAGCTGAGAACCACACCCCTGCAATTTTTTTTCTCTGTGTGGTTGATTTTTTTAAAAGAAAAGAAAAAGAAATCATCTTTCCAATTTTTAAAAAGCTGAAACAATATGAACCAAGTGCATCCTAAAAGCTAAGGAATCCAATAGATAAGCCTCAGGCTAATTACATTTTAAAATCATATGATCTCAAAGCTCATCCTTCCTGATTCCTTGGATGCCCAACTTGTTGATGGCCTGAACTTCTCCTGGTTCTCCTGTGCCTCTTTCCTAGATCCTTTCTGCTACAGCTGGAATCTTAAAGGACAATATGGAAATCTCTGATTATTTAGCAAAGTTTCCTGGTTTTTTTCTGTTTTTTATTTCATAGGAGGACAACGAGACACACTTGTGGGAAGTTAAAGATGTTTGCTTACTAGATACAGGCTCTGTCTGACAATGTTTGCACTTTTGCGCATCTTGAAGGGCCTGTGTAGTGAAAGCAGCCTCCCTCATTTGCATGTGAAGAGCCCCTGAAGCAGAGCGGCATCTCCGGCTGTGCACAGCGAAGTGCTCTCTTCTCCGTCTCCTTATGGGATTACGAAGTGCTCTCATAAACTGTCAGACTGACACCTGCAGCGAGCAGCACTTGGGAGTGTCCAAGCAGCAAGCGAGAGCACTTTAGCATTCCAGGAAGACAGGGAGGAAAGCAGGGGAGCCCTTATAAAGTGACAAAATTCCTACAGAGGCAGAGAGCTGCAATTAGGAGTGGCTGGCACTGAAGGGCAATCTTTTTTCCCTTTTAATTTCTGAAGTGCTGAGGAAGTATAAGGCACACCTGTATTTGCATATCTAAAGCACAAGGTACCCTTTCCTTTCCAAGCAAAGGGGTGCCAGGGACTCTGGTGTACCCTCTTGCTGCCCCTGTCGAGTGTGCTGTCTAGCACACTATTTTCAAATAGATCTCAGTATTCAACAGTTGGTGCTTTCACTGCAGCCTTTGCCATCCTAATGACAAGGCAGATCCTCTTCTTTTCTCTCCTCCTGGCATGAAGCAGTGCTACTGTTCTAGCTGCTTTCCAGATTCTCGGGAAGACATGATCCCTGCTCCAGGGAACTTTTAAAGACTAAAACGCTGGTAGAGGTTAGCAGCAGGGGAGTACAAGTAAGCCATTTTATACAAACCCAGTAAATCTCTCTGAAACTGATATGAAGAAAAGCACAGTTGTACTTGCAGCATACAGTGATAATGGGCATAAAGAACCATGTTTCTCCATAACATTTTACAGGCACAAATAAAGAGGCAAAGGGGCACGTATTTATTCCAGGGAGTGGGATCCACTTTTCTCATAATGTTTGAGGTACATAGCGAAGACCCTGGCCTGCAGAAAGCCAATCCAGCTGGTGTCTGTGCTTGGCCTACAAGCATAAATGGGGATGCCACAGCTCCCGGTGCTGCATGACAACATGAACTCTTCAGTAGGGAAAAAGCCTCCAGGTCCCTGACGTATACTCAATTAGCCAGGCAACCAAATTAACTGAAGCCACACGAGAAAAGTACAAGACTCTTTTCAAAGCAAAAGAACAGCAGAAAAGAATACAAGGGATGGTAAAAGCAATGTCAAGCTCCAAAGTATAAGACTAAGACTTACGTTCAATCGTTACAAAAGGTACTAAGGCAAGTCAGCCTTACATGGTGAGAAAGGTCAGAAAAGAGTCAGCCTCTGGGTAGAAGAGCAAAGGAAAGCAAAAGTGACAATAACCATGGGTTTCAGTGGGGATGATTAGAATGCATCTGAATGACTTGTGCTGAAAGGAGGGTGAAAACACAACTGTTTGGGGAAAAATAACAAAGGCAACTGAAATGCAGAAAAAGCAGAAGCCGCAGAAAGGTGGGGGAAAAATTGGAGGCATGCCTCTTCCAATTTGTCAGACCACTTTATAGAAGCACATCTTCCCTTCTCCTCTTACAAGCCCATCTGTATTACCTGGATTCGGGCCTAACGTGGGAGGGCATGAATCAGTTTACACAAGAGATTGTGCACATCAAAGCCTAAGTGAGGCTGTGTGTGAGACCAGGGAACCAGATACAGGCCCGAGTTTGGGTGCGTGAGGGCTGATGCAGGTACGAGTGGTAGCAAGTGACATAGGCATGCTATTCCAAGTGCTTCACTTAGCAAATGAACTCCATAATATTCCCCCTGAAACTGGTCGCTCCCGGGTGTTTAACGAATGGTTGGTCATTTAATGGCCCGAGGCAAAGCCAAGGAAGGTTAACGCACTGACAAAGCGGACATTAACTATGATAACAACTGTTTTCATGGAGGGTTATTGCTATTATAAACCTTATTCAACATCATAATGCCAAAAATCATTCCCCACTTTTTTCTTGTCCTTTGTATAAAGTTACTGTCATCTCTGATGCAGCAGAGCAAACAGCACAGCCAAAATCTTAGGCCTTCAACGTTTAATAGTCACCTTTCTATTGTCTAGAGCGCAAGAGGTATTGGACTTTGGCTGGAAGATGCCCGAGAATACAGACAGCCTCAAGTAAGCAGAGCTCCACAGGCACCTTTTATCCTGGAGCAAGCAAAGGGAGAGACTTGTGTCCACCATGCAATTTGGTTGGCATGAAGAGAACAGGGCTTTAAATTCATGAGAAGTGCTATTCACCAACTAGAGATGCCCACTGATGCATTTCTTGAGGGGGACGGAGACACAGAAAATGGGGTCCACCATACAATACAGCTTCTAGTTTATCCATATCTAACTGAAACCACAAAGAAAAAGGGTCTGAGAAAAATGGTACAATTGGCTACCCTAAATCAAGACAAGGCACTGCAGTTAATGTCTGATCCCCATGCCACGTGCCACAGAACACCACACTCAGGATGGCTTCTTGGTTTAGCACCCCGTTCAGATGGAGTTCCCTTGTTTCACACTGTGGCACAGCTGCCATCACCACTGATTATGGAAACAGAATATTGGGATTTTCTAAAGCACTGTTTTTCAACTTCTTCTCCATGTACAGATCCCTCCAAATTTTCCAGTGGGAGTGTGGATCCCAGCATAGCAAATACACTTTCTGTTAAGGGCTTGCCTTCTGAGTTATATTTCATGGACCTCTTAGAAGTCCCCGATGAGTCTATACAGGGGGGGCTTGTATGTCAGGGTTACCAGGTGCTGCCCACTTAAGCATTGCTTTTCTTAGGAGACCTGTGAAAATCATTGCCTGAAGTGGAAGATGTATTGCAGTTTTTTCAGCATCTCCTTATGCTTAAGATATGCTTGAGACTTGAAACAGAATGTTCTGTTAGGGAAAAAATAAACTGCATGGTACATGCTTTGGAGGCAAGGGGGAAGGCATCCAACCACAGAAGCCGTTAAAGATGGAAATCAAGAAGCAAAAGTTACAGGTGCTAATGAGGTGCCATTACAGAAGCACTTCACGGTGTTCAGAAACTACAACAAAAGGGATGATTTTCTTTAGCAGCAAAGATAAGGTATCATAAGCATTACCCTGCAAAGATTGCAACCCAATCTCTCAAGAAGATTCAAGAGCCACAGCAACAATTAGGCCACCGAGGGCTCAAGAAGATAAGTCTAATTAAAATCCTCAGTGCAGAGATCAGTGACCTAACAATGCTTGATCTTGTCAGCTCTGCCACATCAGCCTCCATTTATTGGTGGACGGCCACGAGGGAAATGGAATGGATAGAGGTTGGCCAGAGATTTGTTTTACAGGGTTGTGGGAAGGGAAAGGAGAAGGTACAG
This sequence comes from Struthio camelus, assembly GCF_040807025.1. Taxonomy (NCBI): domain Eukaryota; kingdom Metazoa; phylum Chordata; class Aves; order Struthioniformes; family Struthionidae; genus Struthio; species Struthio camelus. The sequence continues at coordinate 95,022,788 of NC_090942.1, read as the reverse complement.
TATCATCTATACAGTTGAAATAAAGCAATCAATGGAAGTTACAGAATCTAAATCTCAATTAGGCTTTCCAGTTTAAAAATGGAAAAGACCAAGATCAGATCGCTGAGACGTTTGCATCCAACCCATATGATAAATGTGTTTAATAATAGTTGTACTTTAAACTTTGCTATCTTCCTTCCACTTTAAGATCTCAAAAGGCTTTGCAAGCTTTAGAAATAAAGCCTCATAATACCTCTGCAAGGTCAGCACTATTATTCTCATCTGTGGAAGTGAAATAACTTGGCCAAGGTCACGTACAGAGAGTCAGTAGCAGAGCTGGGAATAAAACCCATCTCTTTTGGCTCTTAGCTATGTACGTTTAAGGTGACTTGCAAAGGAAAAATACTTGGGTCGGTGCCCATTTTTTTCTTTTCATTTTTATGATGAAAAAAGAAGGTCTAAAGATTTTTTGAGAGTTTGTAGAAACTGGCCTACAGAAACAGGACAACAGTGGTACTTTAAACAGGAATGATAATACAGATTTATTTTTCAAGTACTTTGAAATTTGCAGCAAAAAAAAAAAGAGTTAAATTAAATGCTGGTTAATAAATAACAACAATAATGATAATAATAATCATCTGTTGTACAACTGACAGAATAACTCCCTATGTGAGCACTGTATTTGAGAATAAAACTAAGATGCCTCTGATACAATTACTCTATCTCATTTATGGCTATGCCACAATGGTATAATTATAATTATTCCACTATAGTTCTACCAGTTCATTTCCCTGTGTAAAATAAGCCCTAAGGGATTCTTTTTCTGCTTCTATTCAACATTCAAAATTTATATGCTTTTTACCACAGACATCCTCAGATGAGGGGAAAATTCAGAAAACTACTGCATCTCAGGAGACCCACAGGCACATCTACAGAGAGCATTAAGTTATTGTAGCTCTATGACACTATATCACCTGAGGATCTGATTTTAGAAGGTGAGGAGGAGGGATCTGCAAGCAAATTGAGTTAGTTTTATTTGGTTAAACCACATGGAACTCAAATGAGTAGGAAGCCATCAGAAGAATAGCTTTCCAGAGAAAACAAACAAATAAACAATCCTCAAAACCAAAAATCCTCTCCTGCTCCTCCAACTAAGCGGACTGCATGAACCATGGCTGCTCAGGTGCTTAACCTCTCTAAAAATCCAGAGCACTCTGACATTCTGAACACGCCCAAGATTAAAACATCAACACTTTTATAAAGAAAATGCCACAAACTCAGCATTCTCCAATGTGTTTTTCCTTTCCACAAGAGAAGAAAAGCCAAGATACACCCATTTAAACAGGTATCATATTTCATGCCAGACACCCAAACTGGAGCACCAATTTTAACACTCAGAGGGAAAATCCTACCTTGTCAATCTACAATGTCATTCACAGAACAGCCACCTTTTCACCCAGAAGTTTTTACTAACTGGAGCGTTCTGACCATAGGCAGGGTAGGAGATCCATCACGACGATTATGTGATATACCTTTAACCCCACTGTGCCTCCTATTTCATGACTTAGGTTCCTCCAGCACATGTGGCCTTAAGTCACTAGCAAGAGATACAACCACTAGCCTGCATGAACCATGGCTGCTCCGGTGATTAACTGCATTCCCCTGGAGAAGTAAGCCTGCCCAACACCAGCTTTATTCTTGCACAAGGGAAAAGTGAAGACTGGGGGGAAGAAGGCTAGATAACCACTCTGGAAAAACTGACAGCACAGCTTAGATCTCTGTAGTCGTATGTGCAGACTTTAGCAGTCATACTTCTGCAGTACAATTCTGCATCTGTAATTGCATGCTGTGTCCTTTCCATGTGATTTGCAGAACAGTGCATTATTAATGCTCACCTAATAATAAAAAATGGCAACAATTCATGTCGTAAACTCCCTTGAGAAGCCTTGCTATCGGGGCTTGCTGGCAGAACAGCTCCCATGAATTTCTGACCCTAGACAGAAGCATGTTCGTGTCATCGGAAATGAAGGTAAATAAAGACTTGCTCCTCTTGGATATTCATACTGTGCCAGTGATTTCCACCGGATCACTGCGTTTTAGGCATCTAGCTGAGGCAGCAGGAATCACAGATAGTCAAAAAAAAAAGACATGCCTGAAACAAAAGCAAGAAAGGGTAAGGCACCTCCAGTTACAGGTGCTGCCTAGAGAAAATGTCTGGTATCATTAGCTGAAGGTGTGCTCCTGACACCTCTGGCACCAGCACCGTCACATCACAAAACCTACAAACCTCCTCTGTGACAGAAACCTTTGTGGGAAGCCTGCCTTTGAAGGCCTAGAGGATAACTGACCTCTGTACATCTCTATACCACATGTGTTCATACTTCAGCAAAAGACACATGGGAAGAGCAGACTCACAAGCAAACAACTGCAAGTGAATGGAATAGAAAGATGTGAACTGGCCAGCATATGAGAAAACTTGCTACTGGTGGAAAAACACACGGTCGCCAAATGCTACTTCTTGCACAGTTATGGTATCTGTAACTCCTGCTATTTGAGGTGGCTCGCTCTTCCTCTATTTCTAGCTAAATCTCCAGGACAGGAGGAAAAATGCCAGACTTCTGAAGGTTATTACGTAGGCCTTGTTCAGAAAGCTCATGGTGCTGCTGTTGGGTCTCACCACACACGCTGAAAAGCACTGGCATTAACTCAACAGAACATAGAAAGAGACCATCCATTCTACAAGTGGCCATCGGGGGTAAAGACTTGCACCGTGCACTCCACCTGCAGTGGATTTCTGCTAATGACCAAGAGCTAAGTTCATACTCTGTATCTGGCACCAATGAATCATGAGGTTAGCACAGTGAATCATCTTTCTTGTAAACATCCCCTCAAAGGTGCAGCTCTTCCAAACGTGGAAACGTGGCCTTTCAGCACTGCATCAGGATTGGCCATGTGCAGGTAGCACTGGAGAGTAATTTTCCATCCAGCTTTGATTCCCCAAGCAAAATAACTGCCCCACACCACATACGCCATTCCTGTTAACCCTCCAGAACTGGCACTCTACTTCTCTCTTAGGACAGCAAGAGGGGAGAGGGAGGGAAGAAGAGCGGAGAGAGAGGGAAGAAGAGAGGAGAGGGAGGGAAGAAGAGGGGAGAGGGAGGGAAGAAGAGGGGAGAGGAGACTGTCCTCCTCTGGGGTCTTACACAAGGGGTACCATCTCAGCAAAAACAGCAGAGAGGCATTGTTTCATGGAAATCAACACTCCCTCTCTGGTCCCAAGGCCTTTATTTCAGCCTGGCAGCATAGGAGTGTTACGTGATTGACAGTGTCAGTGTTTCCTAAGACAGAAACACAGTCGTTATGCAGGGGTCCATCCCTTGGACTAGAAAGTTCAATTTCAGATGGCAAGAAGGCAGAAGCTTATTACTCTATGGAAGTATATTCTGCCGAAAGCTGCTGCAGTATATGCAGCTCTCTGGGTCCCCACAGCAAGTTCCTTCAACATATCCCTAAAGAAAAAGGGTTGAGATTTTTAGGAAGGGAATGCATAGAGGTGCATCAGGAAAACAGGCAGACTGGTAGGTGAGAAGGGGATATTTGTAGCCCGTAGGAAGGAAGAGTGTTATCTAAAGTTTCTTGGAGAATGAAAGAGATTCAACCATTTTAATCCTGTGCCATCTGTAGACATATATTTAATTTGCCCATTCATTTATTTTTAGTCTTTCCTGGAGTAAAGGAAATAGAGGGAGAGAGGAAGGAAAGAAATGTTTGCTTCTATAACTGTGAAGGCTTTCTAAATTTTGAAAAGTGATTGCAGTGGTAGGCAAGATTTTGGCTCCACTGCCTCAAGGACTTGAACTCCTCCTTAAAGGCACAGCACAAACAGTCATAGTGCAAACCTGCTCCCAAACATTATCCCTAAACCCTGCTTCATCTCTCATTTGACGGAATTGTTTCTGATGGAGAGAGTAACAGCCACGTGCCTCGCCCTCCTCAATAGCCAGCCACTCATAGAAGCATCACATATCACTAAGGTGTTGGTCTTTTCACCAACATAATATCCAGCCCTGCACATACAACCATTACTAAAGCAACGTGGGCTTGAAGCACTTTTTCCTTCGGTAACATTCTCATTGGAAATATGCATTGCCCCCCCTTACTTCCAAGCTGGAGGTTTTCACCAAGTTTGCTTTGATCACTTGCCAGGGCCTGGTGAGGCAGAGGCCTGATTTCAAGGCGCACAAGGCAGACCTGCCACGCTCACTCCCGTCTCCTCTTCTCACCCAGTGGGAGTAGATGGCTTTATACTATTTGGAGGTTGCCCTAGGAGAGAAGACTTCTCAGCCAGCTGCTGAAGCTAGTCCCTGACAGCACAAACAGAAAGGCATAGGGCAGGAGATCAGGCCCGGTTACAGAATGAGGCACTTGCAAAATCTGTTTTATGCTTACTGCCTGGGCAGACACTTCATAGTGGATGCAGGCATCCAACAGAACTTGGTCTTTTTTAATCTCTTCAGCAGATGAACTGGCTTATTTTGCCAAAAGAAGCAAGAAATAGTGGAAATGCACCTACTGAAAAGGCAGTTGGGTTTATCTAGAGGTTACATAAATATGAAACTTGAGTCATTCTGTTTTTTTTTTTTTTTCTCATAATAGCGTGTGATTTAACCAACACACTGTAGCTGTGCAAAATCTAAATTAAATTCTTATTGAAGACTGCTTACTTCAAGCTAGACTTCTCTTTCACTTTTCTCTCTTCTAATATCCCAAGCAGACAGAATGAACACTGATAATCAATGCAGTTCAGCTGAAGTTCAACACAGAGGCAGTTCCATGCAGGAGACTAAGCAAATCAGAAGGCCACCAAGTAACACACACAGTCAGGAGATAGCCACAAGGCAGCCCCAGAATTCTGTGTAGAGATTGTCCCCCCAGATAATGAAAACTCACAGTTACTTGTCTGCCACATCGCACCTTTTCCCCTCGTCAGATTAAGGTCAGGGCAACGCTACCCTGTTTCTCCCCCTTCCCTCCCTATTTTCTATTTCCTAAAATAAAAAGAACAAAACAAGGACTGTCACAAGTTAAGGGAAAAAAAGGAAAGATGAAATACAGAGCAGAACACAGTAGACTACTGTAGTGAGAAGGGAGAAGGTAGAGCAAACAAAGAGGAGAAGGTCAGCACCCACTTTTACCCATCAGTGAATCTGCTCCTCAATTTTACAGGAAATTCCAGTGTTACAGCATAATTCATCTCTACTCTACACAAATCACTGCATCTTACTCATGCTTATATCTTCAGCTGAGCCTCTACAATCCTTCTTTCAGGGACAGCTTCTGATGGTCCCTCTGGTCCTAGGCTTCCCACTGTACAAAGCCCTGGAAGCCAGTCGGTGTTTCATCCTGCTTCTTCCAGAGTCAGATCTTACCACAGACTAAACTAAGGGCAGAAAATCTCAGGTGACTCAGCAAAGACCCCATTGTAGCTGTTGTGACGCTAGAAATACATCACAAGTGTCCTGCTTCCAATCACTTTTTACTAAAACACCAGGACAGTATAGTGGTAGAGTGAATATGTCACCTAATTTAATACTTCCACCACTTGTTATCTTTTACAGTCACATACATTACATCATTGAAAAAAAAAAAAAAAAATCTACAGTGGTAATTTGGAACACGGTCCAAAGGATGAAGGGTCTGGATTTAATATCCAGTAGTGACTCCCTGAGGCACAGGGTGGTTATATGATGTAAATGAACCATGCTAGAGAGATCTTGTTCCAAAGATCAGCGATACTGGGACAACACTAAACAAGCAGCTACAGGGGGAAATCAGGAATCAAAGACAGCAAGAGAAAAATTTTCAGGAGCCAAAAAAGCTTCCATTTCAGTCCTAAACTGTTCTGAGAAAAAGAAAATTATAAGCATTATGTTTCCTTCAGGAAATCAAAGACCAAACTTTGAGGAAAGGAAGTCAGTTTGATAACTGCTCCAAGATTTGAAGCACTGTGAGAGAGGTGTCCCCAAAGTTCACTGGCTTCTTCAGCTGTGTACGTCCCAGACCTAGGTTTGCTAGTGACCATCCCACAGCAGTGGGGAACACTTCAGGTGTGTATCCTTCACTGTCTCCCTTGGACTCCAAGACCCTACCAGCTGCAAGCCCTGCCTCCCTCTTTTAGGAAAGCCACAATATAAGGCTGTGACACTCTGGTCAGCGATGATCAACAAACCTTTCTTCCCTAGATCTCTTTCTCTCCTTCCACTTGAGCTTTTTTCTTCCTTTCTTTCTTTCTTTTAATATATGAAGGCAATATTTACAGCCAAGGCAATGCTGAGTAAGATGCAGTGATTATGGCTGATTTTATCACAGCCGTATTACTTAGCTGCAAGGTGAAGCGCTGTGCTAAAATGGATCATGAATCCCTGAAATTGACTATCCGTCACCTTTATAATCCTGATGGAAAGGCAGGTCAGATGGGGCCTGACAACTTCCCATGCAAACGAGACTACAGCAGTGACGTCTGCTTGCCTCGAGGCTTTTATTTGTCTGGAGAGCAGGGCGATGTCTTGGGGAATTGGACTAGAGAAAGAAAGAGGAAAAAGAGAAAGTAACTACCTGGATTGCCTCTGCGGGAATCAAGTGTTAACAGAGGAGCCTCTGTGTACACGCAGAAAGACTGCTGGGGGTGTGGGATGAAAGAACATTACCAGAAACTAAGAATCAGGATTGGAGCATGAAGGCCTCCCCCTAGGCTGAAGAACAGATCTCAGTGTCAAGCCTTGAGAAATAAAACACCTCCTCCTCGGTGGGAATTTTTGCAGCATGCCACGGACTCTATGAACTGGAAAGCTTCCAAATGTCCAGACAGTCCGATTCATACCTCTGCCAAATTCAGTGTCAAGGCCCTTCAGACAAAGCCAGATCAAAAGAGAGTGTATGCAAGTTTGGAGGCCACATTCACCAGGGTGTTATCAATGGCCATACATGTGACCTCTCTGCAACAAAACCCACAGAGCAATGGCAGTGTTGAATCTCACACTGGGTGTTTATTTTGAGACACGCCCATACAGTTGATCAGAAAATGGCTAAGCTGTTCCAGTGAATCTTCTTGGTTGGCCACATGCAAGAGGGACTCTCTGGAAGAAAAGACTAACTAGCATGTTGTTTCTACTGGGATTGATGTGCAGCTTCAGGGAAACCCGGAACAGCCATCTTCTTAAGGCAAGTTGAGTTGTGAAGTATAAATGCAAGTTGTCTCATTCATACCTGCTGCAGGATTAGGCTCAGGGTATCCCAGTAGCCCACATACTATGGAGAGTCCTTGTTCAGGGAGTCCCTGTTCTGTTCCCCTCACAGCTTCTGACTCACCAGGCAGCCCAAAGTCATCAGCATTACTGTGCCTTATCCGTTCCTGTGGCAAAGGGGGATAATACCTTGTATGCCACCAAGATGCTGCACACTTGTTTTTTAAAGTGGGGTAGACTCTTTGAGATCCACAGATAGCTGGTATAACAGAAGGGCAAAGTCTACTCACATTTTGCTCTTCTCACCTGTCCTTTCTTCCCCTTTCCTCTAGTCCCTCTCCTGGGTAAGTCACATCTCAGCTAAACCTCTTAGTGAGTGATAACATTAGAGATAGTGCTAATTACCAAATATCCTCTGTGTGGTACAATCTTATCAACACCCCACACCTCCTCCCCTGAGGTGAGGGGGCTTGATCCATTTCATAACAGTATCCTAGTTATCTGCTCTAACAAGCTTCATTCCCTCAGGCTTGAAGGTGCCTGCTTTATTTTATTTATTTATTTATTTTATCCTAAGTATTTTATCCTAAGATTCAAAGTTTTTCTGCTAGAGCCTCTCGCAAGGAGGGACGTTTTCCCCTGCAACAGACTGCTGGATATTCCCCTTTGTGTATAAAAAGGAGTCAGTCACTTCCCAAGCTGTTGTGTTTTAGATATGCACTCAGACTCTTTTCCCTCCACACACATGGAGAGCAAGCAGCGTGCTTCTGTCGTCCGTCCGCGGTAGGGTGGAGCAACTCAATACTTGCCCTGCAGCTGTTGACATTGTGCTTTTTGAACACAGGGTACAAAAAGCAGGGCAGAAATAAATCGGTTTAGCGCAAGAACTCTGCAAATGCTTTGGCAAGGCAACTAAATCACAGCTGTAGTTTCGCCTGGCATTTTATCTCTAGAACCTGTGCCTGACCCAAACTCTGCCAATGCCCTGCTCTCCTGCCCTGCGACGCTCCCAACTAGCTCAGCTCGGTGCTCACTCCACAGATGCACCCACTGCACAGAAATTCACAATAACCACCAGAGCAAATGGCTATCCTTAAAGAAATACAGAAAACTGCCCTTTTGACCTGCTTTCCATTCGGACTTGTGTTTCTGGAGGACTAACAACATTAACACATTGTAGGCACTGTGACCCTGAGGTTTTTGGTTACTGCACCAACAGCCCCCAATGTCTTAATCGGCTAATTTCACCTTGCACTATCATCTAGAAAGCAGCTGTTACCTTATTAGTAGATCCTTCGGTGTTATTCTTTCTGGGGGTGTTGAGTTTTTTCCTATTTGAAGGTTGTTTGTGTGTGTGTGTGTGTGTGTGTGTGTGTGTGTGTTTTTTAATTTGTGTGCATATTACTTGCTGTCCCTGGAATTCATTTTGTTCCCTGCTAATGAAACTTCTGCGTCGCTAACAAAGCAGAAAATAAAAAAGGTAAATAGCACTCTCTGAAAACAATTCATTTCCTGTTCTCTACATTCTTGTTCAGCAGCATCTGAGGGAATTTTCACCCCAATAACGAGAGAGAGAAGCAGAAGGTGATGGAGAAGGAGGTGGATGAAGGGGCTACAAATGCAATTAGTTGGTCTGGAAAGGAAATAATAATTGTAATCATGCTGTAGACAAATGAGTATCCAGATAGCTTCACCTGTGAAACTCCAGAAAGCACTTGAACACGGACAAGCCGTGTGGCGGAGCAGAAACCAGTGGTTGCAGAGAGATTTGAAGGCCAGACTAGTTTTTCGTGTTTAACCCTTTGGAGCTAGGCCAAGGGTTGGCTGCCCTTGCCAGAGTCAGACAACAGGACAGAATTTATGAGTACTCCTGCCCTGGGAAATCCCAGCGACAGAAGGTGGGTACAGACTGCGCCTGGTGGCATCGCTGTCGGTGAATGCAAAACAAGGAGGAGGACACTTAGGAACCAGGCAACCCAAGCATGTGCACTGCTGCTACCCGTTAGAAAAAAGCTAAAGATGTCCAAGAAAATGTAGTTTCTTTGACCCTGTTTTTTGTGCCTTTTCACACGGGAGAGCCATTGTTTTCATTTTCATATGCCTGAATATTAGCTGCAAGGCTGAATTTTTCCAAAATACAGGATTGCCAAAGAGGTTCTGAAGTCCCTATTGAAGCTCCTAAATTAACGGCCTGGCACTGGAAAGAGCTGAACTTCCAGCTGCTCCCACTGATTTTACTGTCTGTCGTTCAGATTTTAAAATCCCTAACCCAAACAGAGAGATGAAAACAATATCATAAGGCGGGAATGGAGAAGATTTTACCTTTCTCCACCTGTACAGTCAAGTAACATGCTGTATCCATGCCTTATTGTTTCCTTATTGCTTGGGAACCAATAATGGAAATAAATACCCTTTCTGGAAAAGCAAACCAAACAACACTGATTTAGCCTTAGAAAAATACACTGGAAAAATAGGACTCATTTCTAGGATGACTTCTAGGATTTTCAGAACAGCCTAAGGGAGTTAGGTGCCCAAATACCATGGGGCCCTAAGTCCCTTAGCCACCTGGAAAAATTCATGCACGCTGCTCCACAAATGAACATCCATTTGCACTATCACTCACTGGATTACTGGACCAGCCCTCGTACAGAAGATTAAATACAAACTGCTCTACTGCTAAACCATATTTATTGAGCTTTAACCACTATGTAATTTATACATCTCTTCTTGCAGAGTTGGAGAAACGCCATCCACAATAATAATGGCAATACTCAGATTCAATTAGTACATTTTAGCCCACCATAAGCACCCTGTTATATCTATAAAGAGCTTTTTAGAAGTTAGGCAAGGTATTAATTGAGCTGCTAGAAGACCACGCAGGTTGGTTTCACAATAACTCCACAGGAAAAAAAAAATTAATAATAATAATAATTAAAAAAATCCAGCAACCAGGAAAATCCTGGCAAGATAGCAGTACCATCTCAAGAGATGATTGCTGCAGCTGCACTAGTTATTTACATGAAGTCAATTCCAAGTGATTATTAAGAACATGAGGTTTATCGTGTAATATAAAAGGCCAGTTCATTATGTCCGCACAGGCTACAGCTTAAATGGCAAACCTCAATAATTCAGTTTTTCTAACAGCAGTTTGGGATTTAATCACTGCACAATAACTGCATTAATTCTGAATTAATTTCTTAATGGAGATGTAATTGTCTTGGGCTACATTTAAGGGGACAAAATCTGCTCTCACCAGCATAAATCCAGTAGAACTTCATTTAAGAGAGTGGGATGATTTCAAAGTAAAGAAAGCTGAAGTCAACAGGTGTCAGTGTTTTACACTGATATTAGGAAAAAACAGTATGGCCTAGCCATCCTTTTCACTTCTTCAGTCTCTCACACCCTTCCTGTCTCAAACGATCCTGATTTGCCTTGGAAAAGTACTGCTTGTCCAAATAAGTACTAAACACAGACACAGTGTCATCTCTGTTCCTACTTCTATCATTATAATCATTCACTTATAAGACGTTCTTCCTCCTAAAGGACTGCAAAGCATTTTACTGCAATGGGAATCATTTCATTTAATATCAAAATGTATTCAGGTTTGGGGTGAAGAATCCAATTCATACAGAAGAGGGAGCTAAAAAGGCCAATGTAGTTACCATATCTGCATTTGGCTAAGACATTCGAGCTGACACCCCAAGGACTATAAAAAGCCCTATACAAGCACTTAAAGGGAAACAGCTTCAAAAAGTATTCAACATAAGAACTCTGTGGCATGCGTCACAGAAATCCTTACGATAGAACAAAAATCAGTGGGAACAAGAAAATGATCACTGCTACAGTCTTCTTATATGAAGGAAGAAAATGGTGATTGCAACAAACTGATGCTGTATGGAGAATGCCTAAATGGCATGAACAGGGATTGATGCAACAAATATATTTTAGAGCTTCCAGTTGCTCACTGCAGTTGGCGAACTCTTAGTGGGAAGAAGAAAGCAGAGAACACAAAAAGTGGTAAGGACAATCATCTAGCATATTCAGAGAGGCAGCTACAAGTCACAGTGTCAATACTGCAGTTCAAGCAGGACATTCAAGTCCACTGAGCGCCAACAGCTGAACTCTAGCAATGGAAGCCCTGCAGCCACAGGGAGGTCCTTTGAAACTCATCCCTGTCAAGTCCCTACCAAGGAAAACCGTATGGGATGTAACACCTCTTATAATCCTAGCCTGCCAGATATTTGCAGTTTTAACACATGACAGCGAGTAAAACTGAGTGAAAATACACAATCAAATACAATCTATGACATCTTTACTCCAATTTAAACATGCACTCTACCATCATCTACAAATATGCCTTTTTCCTGTTGCAAGCAAGCACTGAAAAGAGAAGTTTCAGTTGTAAGCATTAAGCATTTTCCTACCAATATCACAGAAACTACATGTGAATTTTCCATCCATTTTACATCTGAAGCTGGGTTCATCACTGAATGAAAGAGAAGAGTAGTCACAGACTGCATCATGCTATCATGTCATGCAACTGCTCGGCTGTTTCTTGGGGACCTCCTCTACAAACAAATCCTTGGCACAACCTTGCAAGGATCTTATACAACATTGGTGTGATGCTACAACCTGTCATGCCAGAGTGCTACTGGCACAGGCATAGCAAGCTAGGAAGGAGCCAATGGTTTAAAGAAATCCAGCAACACCGGTTGGAGGCACTCTAATGCCGCTTCAAGTCTATATGCAATATTTGCCCCCTCCCACAAGTGCGAAAGAGTTTCCAGCTATGGAAAACATGCCAGCAGACTCAGAACTTCTATTCAGACTTCAGGGATGGTTAGTAGGAAGTTCACCAAGCAGCAATTATTTCCTTCATATGAAAACGACGTGGACAAAACGCTGTTTTGAAAAGCCTTTCCCCTGCCTCTCAGTTTTTGATATAGGAAAGAGAGGGGAGCAGCTCTTGTTGCAGCCTACTACTCATACATGAATACATCATGAATCATGAAATCATCATGAATACATCAGCAATGTATAGCCCTTTGCATCTCAGTAACACTAGGCATATACAAGCTAATTTATTTTCACAAACCTCTTTGTGAAAAAAGCCACGACGACTATTCCTCACCATCAGACAGGAAGGCCTCAACAGAAAATTTACACAAACTGAGCAAAGCAGTCAGCATCAAAACTTGCATCGAAAGGTAAGAGTCCTGTCTATCCTTAAAATGCCTCTATCTTTCAGGTTAGTGAGCTGACCCTCCTAATGGATAAAGGTCATGATGAAGCTTAGCCGATCAATCAGCAAAACAGTTGGAGATAATGGAAAAAACTGCCAGAGCAGTTTTGATGCCATTATTATCAAAATCAGACTTTTCTATGGAAATTGTCAACTTCAGTGAAATATTTCATGGCACAACGTTCAAACTTGTCATTGCAATAATCTCAGAACATTTTGTCTACATTCATTTTCTTTTGATTTTTCTCTCATATTAATATATCATTTAATACATTGCTCTCCACCAGATGTATGTGGATTTATATTTACTTATTAAAAGTGTAAATAAACAAAACAAATCAAAAGAAAGTGCTGAGAGTTTAAAAACAAAAAAATCCAGTTGTTCCTCACAAAAAAGACTTCACAGACAGACTGCTGACCTGCTTTGGGAGAGCTGGGGATGATGGTGTTCTCTCTACTCAGAGGCATATGGAACGGATATTTTGACCACAGTATGATGGAGCTGTTGTTTTGCCCATTTATTTGGATGCTAGAGTATATGCAGTTTGTTCTAAATATTGAAAACACCTTGGCCTTTGAACCTCAGCTAGAAAATGGCTTGTTTGTATGCTTCGGAGATCTAAACAATTCTCTATTGTGAGAAAGTTCAGCTCTAAATTCAGAATTCATCTCTCAATTGATCTACATAGGCTCAGGTTCTAGCATCTACAACATAACTGCCCGAACAGTTCTTCTGGTCCTTGCATAATCTAAACCTGGTTGACTTGGGAAGGAAATATTCTACACAAGCTTAGAAAGACAAGGGAAGATATAACTTAGCTCTATGTCACAAAGAAAGGAAATTTGTTAAGAGAATTTGCTGCTATAGCCTCTGGCATTTTCTAGTATCACAGACATCTGCCTGTGGTATCCTGATTCCCTGACATGCAAGATATCGTGTACTTCACACATTAGGGAAGATTTTCCAAAAGCAGGAGAGAATACAAAGACTCATACGTGGCTCAGTAAGTCACTGGATTAAATAATTTTTCTGTCATCTCTAGGTCCTTATACCACACCCATCACTACAGTATTTCAGCAGCTGGTGATGTTCATCAAACACAAAATCAATGAGCAGCCAAGATTACAAAAAAGGGTGTCCAAAATCAGGTTCTTTATTCATACTCTGGCAAAGAAACAAACAGCCTGATCTTCCACCCTGGAAGACCAAAAATGAGCAGGCAAAGACCCAATGAACAATGCAAAAGCCATGCCAGACCTCCACAATTACTTTTGAATGCACCTGTCCATAACTGCAAATCTAAGCCAGACAAAAGTACTGGGTTCAGGATTAATAAAATTCCCTGGTCTATGAATGCTTGGTGGTGGGTCAGGATGGTGAAATAGCCTTTTCTGGATTTCAGACTTTTGAATGTGTGAATTTATGAAAAAGCAGTGCATACTTCAACCAAAATCAGACTAGATGTTTCAAACTGCAGCAATCTACAACCGCGTCTTCACATCCTAAGCAACACCTCCACCGTGGCAGCAGAAGACCCCAAGCAGTTCCACACATTGGGGCAGAGGATGGGTCTTTTCAGGATCCCTCTAAACTATTTCTCTGTGATCCTATGAAACCTACAGAAGCCAGCCGCGAGGGATCTTTCAAACAGTTGGCCTTAGAGGATCAACCTAGGCCAAGCTGTTGAAAAGTGCTATCATTCACAGGAAAACATTCCATAGAAAACATCCTTTTTGTAAACATATATTAATAAAGGAAAGCTAGTAGAAGTCTCTCTCTCCCCCAGCTTTGCACATAGGGAGCTCTGGGGTTATTTCCAGCTCATCAAATATTCCATTAAGACAGACAGTCCTAAAAGAGAAGTGCCATTTGCACAAGTTCTCCCAAGCTCCGGCAGCCCTCTCTGTCAGTGTCATGGCTGCACTAAGATTCTGCAGTGAGCAAAAATGAAGTCAGAACCTCTTTAATATATAATTAGCAATAAGAGGAGTGTGAGGGCATTTGAATAATACATCTCATGGTCAGATGAAGCAGTAGGAGCCAAAAGAGAAAGAGCGTAAGAGGTCAGGGGGACAAAGATCAGAATAAAATGAGACTTACATACCTATGGGAAGGGACAGGTATAGTTATAAGCCAATAAATAATAATAATCGTGCTTTGCATTTATAGAATATTTCCAAACCCAGCTAAGAGGCTGCTGGGCATGATTATTCCTTTATTACAGCAGATGAAATGGAAATCCACAGGGAGAAAGTGGCATTTCCAAGACCACTCAGGATGTCGGTGGTGGAGTTGAGGATAAGCCTGTTCTCTAATGGCTAGAGAAAACGGCCTCTCCCATCCTATCCCAGACAGAGAATGCCTGAAGACATGGAGATAATGCACAATACTGCTGAGTGTCCCCATAAACCAGCTTAAAGATGGGTTTTTGGTGCTTACTTATGCCAAATTTGCTGGTGCCCCCTTAGCCCAGGGCTACACTGGCAAATGTTATCTTCACAGTGCCTGAGAAATGCAGAGAAAAATGAGAGCACAGAAATGATTTAGCACAACTGCTGAGCTCTGAATCCACACATCCAACAGCTCAAAGTACGGATATGTTTTGCTCTTGCATTTTGGTTCATATTCCTCATTCTAGTTACTGTCTTGCCTATTTTTTAATCCACAGCATTATCTAGGACTACAGATCAGGGTCTGTTTAAAGAAGTCAGCTTAATATCTGTGGAATCTGCAAACAACGGCATAGACATCACCTCTCGTTTTTCAGTACAGCAACTCTTCTGTCCTTGGCACATTTGCAGTCAATTTTTATTGGGGTATAAAGCAACTATCCACCAATGTGTAAGTCGCATCTGCTTCCCTAGGGCCCTCCCATCACCACAGAGCAACCCTTTTTGGTTTCTGTAGTGGCAATACAAGGGAAGGATCGAGGTGCATTGTCTTGCATGAAATTTCCAGCTGAGAACCAACACAGAGAGAGAGGAAAAGGATTTTAGGCTGAGAAGGAGTTAGAGATAAAAGTAAAGAGGCTTTCTCTACTGCTCCCCTAAAATAAACCCTGAATAACAAATACAACAAAAAAGACGCATACACAAAATATCATTAAAGGAGGAGGTGAAAGATAAACTGGGTGCTTTAAAAAAAAAAAAGTGACATGGTCTGTAGTTAGAGCAGAGCTCTAAGCTATGGCTCTGCATGGCCAGAAAGTCCTCAGGGATAGGACTGCCATGCACTGTATGTTGTGAGAGTACAAAGCCTCTGAGGTCACAGTTTCATTCAGGGGCTGCTGAAAAATAAACTTTATATATATATATATATATATATATATATATGTATACACACACACACATATATATGCACACACATATATATATACTCATATACACACACATACACACTTTGGCAAAAGACAATAAGAAAACACAGGTATAATCTGTGGAGGTTTAAAAAAAAACAAAAAACAAAAACTAAAAGACCCATACAGAAGCAAGTCAGCTGGCTAGAACCTGCTCAGCCTCTGAAAGAGCAGCTCCAAATTTCTGGCCACCTCCATGAGGGCCCGGCATCTGCAAACAGCTGCTTTTAGTAGCTTACAGCCTTCACAACCAAAGCAGCATCTGAAGGATGAGCTAGTGAAGCTCATCAGGAGCCAGCAAAGACGGAGCTGTTCAGTCCAGCAGGCCCACCTCAGAATTGGTTCCCCAGAACTTCCCTTTGAGACAGCTGCCTTCAAAATAGCACAGGAGTAGATTGAAACGGAGGAAGAAAATTACTTAAATGGATGCTTTCAGTGACAGAATAGTTGTTCTTTTTTTCCCCCCTTTGCCTCACCAGAAAGTTTCTAGCTCTAAGATGCAGACAGGTTGCAGTGACAGCGGAATCTGACCCAGCTTCAAATGCGCCAAACGATGACTAAGGGAACCTACAAGTACCTTGGCTAGAGGGAGCAGGTGTCGCAACTCTCACGACAAATCCAGACAAATTTCTAAGGAGCATGGAGGAGAAGCCCTTGGTCATGACACACACACTTGTGACAATGATACATAGTGGTGTAAAAGAGAGACCCTAGAAGATTAAATTTAAAGCCAGAAGTCTCTACAAGAGGTTTCTTTGAAAGATCTCATAGGCACCATTCTACATTGCACACAGAAGGAATTACAGGGACTATGTAGGGAGGAAAAGATCAAATAAAGAGGAAAGGTATAAACTTCATTAGGAGCACAGGGATTTCAGGCAAACATACTATGTTTGCAGACAGGGTGGGCTCATGACAGGTCCCATCTTAACTACAGCAGCCCCCAACTGTGCTTCTGAAAATTAATGTTTTGGAGGGGATTTCCTTACATACAGAACTAGAGAAAGCTGGTAGGTGCTGAGGAGCACTTAAGTTAGACAAAGACTTCTGCTAAGGATACCAGCAATAGAGAGAACTCTGTGTGTGAAGGATAGGACAGAAACTTCAGCTAAAGCAAAGCTAAGAAACGTTACAATTGCTAAGCAAATTCTGAAAAACAACAAAGCTTCAGACACAGAATTTCAATAGAATTAGGCCCCAGGCCAAGACTAAAAATGATCATGAGTGTATATCTCATTCCGGAAGCTTATGAGCAATAACGGGTAAAGAAGAATGCTGAATAATGGAAGAAAACCTGGGTATCATACAGGCTAAGGGAATGACAAAGATCAATGGCATAACATTATCTTTACTTTCAAACTGTACACAAAGGACACACGAGGCTTTAGATGTAAGGGTGCTGCAGCCCCACAGAATCCAATGAAATCATGTTTTGAGATGTTGATAAACTCAACTCCCAAAGCCCCAACTACAAGAATATCAGTATACCAGTACAGCTACATCACCATCCTCTCTGTCAACTGGACAGAGGAAAACTAAATGCATTATGTTGGTGGACATCACAAGTAGCAGTCAGTGTAATAAAACAACAAAAAAACAGAGAATGGTTCTGTGCTTACATAAAGGAGTCAGGTGTCATGTTGGGTGACAGTTTAAAAAATAATTTCTTGATGTCTTGAATAAATTACCACTTAGAACAGCTGACTCTAGAGCTCAGAAAGAGACGAGGCTACTTCCAGTGCCATCTGACATGAAAGACAAAAGTTTGTTTGCAAAGCAACTGTTGTTGATGCACTGAAAAACAACGACCATTTCGTAAACAGGCTCAATGTCCTTCAGGAATTCCACAAAAAAATCTCACTAGTGAGAAACTAAATGTTTTGAAGGGATTGCAAGACTGATGAAGAAGCTGAAAAAGCCATAATATTAGAAGAGATAAGCATCAAATCTCAGAGGTGATAAGGATTAGAACCCTAACCTAACATATAAGGGACAGTAAAAACAATCATCTGAGAATCAGAAAGGCATTAATGAATGAGAAAGGTAAACGTGAATCTAGAAAGTGAATTGAGGAGATCCTCAAAACAAAACAATACAGTCAAAAGCACAGGCTGAATAAATTATTCGAGTTATGTAACTATCCCTTCAGTAAAAGGAAATCCAGTCCCAGTGAGGCCAACAGTGAGAAACA
Source organism: Struthio camelus (assembly GCF_040807025.1). Classification (NCBI taxonomy): domain Eukaryota; kingdom Metazoa; phylum Chordata; class Aves; order Struthioniformes; family Struthionidae; genus Struthio; species Struthio camelus. Next base: position 95,004,776 of record NC_090942.1, on the reverse strand, counting down.
TAAGGAAAATATAACGTGTTCTTGGTTCCACTTTGAATAATCCCTGCTAATCTTGTAATCCAATGGTTTTGCTAGTGGCAGATATTTGGGGGAATAGCAGGACTGAGGTCACACTGCTCCAGATCAGTGGTTCTCTGCACCAATACAGCCAGTGAAAGACTGAACACGGAGAGGTTGTATGCACTCCAGAGAATAAAAGTTGAATTCAAAACAATCCTGGCAAATTGGTGAAGTAGTCCAAAATCACCAACATGCAATTTGATTTAGGTACCAGGTGCTACATCTAAGAAGGGGAAATTATATGTGCGTGTACAAAACACCCCATCACTGATTAGAGAGCGAGTGGTGCTGCCATAACGACCCGAGGCATATAGCAGTTCACAAATGCAGTATGAATCAGAAGTGCAATGTTGTAGAGAAAACACGTGACATACTGGAATACGTTAAAAAGAGAAGCAGGTGTAAAGTATGGAAGGTTTCATGTGAAAGACGCATACAATTGTGGAGGAACCACAGCTGGAGAACTATGGCCAATTTGAGGGACCGTACTTCAGAAAAGAGATAGATCAACTGGAATAAATTCAGAGCAGAAGAAAAAAAAAGGGATTTAGAAAACATGACCCATGAGGAAAGGCTCAGAAAATGAATTTGTTTATTCTAGAAAAGAAAAGACTACAGGAAAGTGAGAAGGATTATAACAGTTCTCAAATATATGAAAAGTTATTATAAAGAGGCTACTCTTTGTGTCCACAGCAGTCAGGACAAAAAAAGAAAGCAGCTTAGCATGCAAAAGGGAAGATTTGATTTGGTTATTAGGAAAAAGTTTTCAGTTCTAAGCAGAGGAAAGCATTAGAGCATGCTACCTAGGCAGATTGCTAAGTCTCTTTCATTGGCTATTTCTATGAATAATGTAAATATTCACAGTAAGTAGTAGTCAGTCAGGTCCCTTCCAGGCCTGCATTTTTATAGTTTTACATACGATCTTGGGAGAAATCTTAATATCACACTTCCGCTGGGGAAAGTTTTCCATTCCACTGACATCAATAAACTAGAGCCCAAAAAGCCAACTGGGCTAACAGAAAAGCTACTGCAGGGTCCAGTAGTCAATGGACTGTGATTACATCAAGATTCAGAATACGCAGAAAGATACTTGAAAAGGGAAAATCAAGGACAAAAAGGAAGAAACAAATCAAGGATTAGATTAACAAGAGGAAACATAGGCCCAGACTGAAGGGCACTTGGACCCAGGTGTAGGAAGCCCAGGGCTGGGGCAGCACTGATCTTAGTGGTGCAGACCAACATAGCTAAGACTTCCGGCTGAAGGCACCAAATTTCCTCATGTTTCACCGGGAAACAAATAAAAAAAAATATTATGGGCCTCATGGATAAGGCAGAGGCATTTCAAACCCACTAAAGGAGGGTGATAGTTTGTTGGTATGAAGGATACAGAAGAATCAAGAGCCTGTGCTAAGCCAAGAAAGAGTCTCGCCAAATATCATCATGAAATTTCTAATAAAAAAATTTATATAAAAAAAAAAAATCTAAGAAAAAAAGCCTCGGGAGCAAAGCAAAGCAAGAGCAGCAACGTTCAGAACTCAACTCACAGTATTCGATTCTTTACAGCTGCCCCATATATTCCACACAGATAAGTAGTATAGGAGGGAATTGGGGGATACAGATGCCTTTGGCCATGATGCACAGGATGAAGGGAAGGGGTGAGGGGAAAGCTCACTTTCTAAACGCAAGCAGAACCAATAAATCACAGCCTGGCTGGCATGGCAAACACCAGTCCCCCTGGCAGCTTTGTAATTACTCCCTAAATGTGGTCTCAACCCTCTTGATGTGGAGATAAATAACTTTATGTGCAAAGCAATTAAAGCCGCGGGCAATACTGCCAGCAAAGCTTGGTCACTGTGTGTCACTATCCATTTGCCAGAGAGGTGTACAAGTGGTACTGAGTTTATTAAACTGGAGCACTGGCTTTCACACATCAACCTGCCACAGGCCTTCTCTGGATGGCCCTCAAACAATTGTTTCTACTCTCCAAAGCAATGAAACATCCCGGTTCAAGGGCTGAACTTGAAGTGAGTTGAGAGACCCTCTGAGCAATGTGCTACACATTTTGCTCATATCTGCTCTCTCAGGAGAGAGGAGTTTTCTGTGTAGTAAGTCTGATACCTACTGGGGAACCTCTAAAGGAATTATCAATCACCATGATTAGATTCCTCCTCTTCTCCAGAGAGATCATGCTCAGCTGATATAAGAGCTATTGCTGAGACTGTAGCAAATCACTGTGACTCAGAGTTCTGCATGTTGTATCCCTCTTTCCCCTATGCACTTGCATTTCCCTGCTGTTTTCCTGAATGGTCACATTTTCTCTCTATCTTCTGTTTATCCAAAGCAGTACATGCCTCCAGGCTTGTCTCGCACCTGCAGTCTACTTCTACTGATGGCTCCAGAAGGCAAACTCAGGAATGCCCTCCAGGAATCACCTACGGCTGGACCAAATGGTGCTGCACTATGATACCTGAATCCCATCTTTCTCGAAGGAGCTACTGGCCCGCTCAGCTCAGAAGTACTGTGTACTGCTGCACCTATGCAGAAAAAAAGCCTAGAATAAGCACCATGCAGGGTGCAAGCCAGAGAATTAGATGTACTGCAGCTAGCGTGTACATAGGCACGCCAAGCCATCTTCCTACCTGACTCCCAATGTACAGAACATGACTGGAGGGCCACTGGCATGGCTGGACCACGGTTTTGTGAAAAACTGGAGAAGATTCTGATTTCCAAAAAAATTAACAAAATACAAATACTTTGACTTTGAAAATGCTCATTTTTTTCTTCCGGTTTCACACCACCACCAAAACAAAACAAATGAGCACAGAAGAGTCACTTTGATCAGCATTCTTCATAGCAAATAGAATGTTTTTTTAACATGATTTACTGAAAACAGAACATGAAATGCCATTACTGTTTTTATAAGCAGCAATGCTCCTTCAAAGTCAATACTGATTAATAATCAAAACTGCTACTAGGGGGCACTGTGACATTCTAAGGAGTTGCAACTCCACTATAGTTGCTTGTTACTGTGCCCATATAATCTTTCACAATACCTCAGATATAAACACAGCTAAATTCCAGTTTGGGTCATTTCACTTCGTCTGCTTAACTACCTCCTAAACTTTCAAACGGGTATGACACATTTCTTTCACAAAGTGCTGCAGTCAGCTATTCAACAAATGCTGGCTCTCTCTTGGGAGGTGACTGTTCCAGTGGTGGGTGGAAATGAACCTTGTTTGTAAACCACTTTGAGATCCTTCAGGACAAGCATGACAATGTAAATGTAAGAGTTAAGAATAATAATAGTAATCATAATAATAATGATAATGAATATTTCTCTTCCCACTGCAATGAACCCATCTGGAAGGCCTCAGTGTGAGTCTTTAGAAGTATCCAAAACTGTGATTAGAGAGAAATTCATTTCAGCAGGAAGGTGGAAGCTCAGAATGCCAAAGAAAGAAAAAAGGAAGAGAAAAATCCTTTCTAGTTTTGGCCAACAGACCTAATCGGAAATTCTTTTGAAATGTTATTCTCTGGAAGAGAGCTCAGTTAGCAATATTCTGCAAATGCTCAGCCCACTTCATCCATCTGCCAAGCTGAGAATGAATATTCATAGCAAGTTATTTTAATCATTGTGTTTTTCTTGATGTGACATAATTCTATATAATTTCCCCCCCCCACCCCCCCGGAAAAAAAAAAAAAAAAAACCTCTTTTTATGCTGTCAAGTCAGAAAGTTTTTTCTCCATCTGCAAGAAGAAAAGGGATATTGGGTGGCTCTCACACGGGTTATAGCAACACCCTTGGCAACACCTCTTGAATCCCAGCATTAACACCCTACCATAATGTCACCAGTGAAAATAGCAGGTGCTCCATTTTGCCTTTTCTCCTGAGCACAGCGGATTAGTGGCTCACACAAGGGATGAGCGAGGCCAAAATGCTAAACTAATGAAGGTTAACAGCAAAATATACAGGGAGCCCAGAACTGGGTTTGAGGAGCTCAGGGCTGCGACAGGAGAGTCCACAGTTCAAGGTCAAGGAGCACCGACAGACCACTACCACAAACACATCCAGCAGATACCGATGGTAGCCACATACTTCCATAAGCACAGACTACATAAAAAAGCTTTTACAATTTTTCAGAGGTTCTTAAAATAGTTCTTATTCAACACTTAGCAAAAGTGCACATTTTTGGCAAAACTATCCAAGCAGAGACAGATTATTAATATTTTAAAGTCAGTGGAAGTACCTTGGGGACAAATGGGATCTTTCTCTGGCCCTAACTGGGGCTCTCAGTTCCCAGTGCATCACCACGACATTTTACCCACACTTGAAAATCTGAAGAAAACTGTTCCTGCAGCAATGAAGAGTCTAAAATATCCAATACTTAACCTACACAGGCATATCCCAGGTGCAATACATTAACCACAGAGCCAGCCAAGCTGGGTCACAGAGCATTGCTTAGCAAAAAGAAGGCAGGAAGACACAACTAGGTTTCCTTAAAAGCCAGGCATGAGTTTTATAGATCATTCCTGCCTCTTCGTTGCTCTCTGTGGGGGTGTTGTTCATTGGTGGGTGTCCTGCTCCATGTCCTGTGGTACATCACAATTCAGTGACCACCCAGCCCCCTAGGATTTTCTGCCTGGTGACCAGTTTGTGACCACCCATCCCAGGGTGCCCCAGAGAACCCATGGGATGTGCCCTGAAAGACTGAGCCCAGGAAATCCCTGTGCAGCATCAACGCGGGGAGCAGTGTATTAGAGGTTCATCAGTGGCTTGTTCCCAGTTGCCATCTCAAACGTAATCCATTTACGTTTGACACAGTTCTTTGAGGAGTACAAAGGGGAGGCAGTGAGTGCCATACAGAGGTGGACTACAAGCAGCTAAATAAGCTGAGATTCCTTCTTTCTTGCTGCTTCTGCTTTCTGTTCCCTAGACAGATTTGCATCTAGCTAAGAATACTGCAGTCAGTTCAGATCACTTCTTTTAATCAGAGTAGCAATCCAAGATCTTTAGTTCAGAAAAGAAAAAAGAAGAAGAAAAAAAAAAGAAGAGGGAAAAACAGAGCAAAAGAGAAAGGAGAGAAGGTGATCTGCATTTAGCTTTAATTAGTAAGTGGATGTGTTCTGAAAGACAGTAATATACCCCAGTGACAGGCCCATGCAGGCATCCAGAAATCCCTAATTACATCCTGTTGCCCAGGTGCTACTTCTTGTACTCCCTGACATTCTGGCTCCTTGCTTTGGCCACGCTCTGCCAAGCACTTTTTTGCAGAAAACCAAAGTGCTCTCCTTATCCAATACTGGAGATTGCTGCAAAATGCAGGACCCCAGTAATGATAGGGATGGTTGGCGAGGATAGAAAGAGGGCAAAGTCCAATTGCCATTATTTGCATTTGTCTATTTTTATCCAGAGATCTGCAAACATGAGTTATCCTCCACAGTGGAACGCATGGGCGACATAGCACAGAAACATATTCACAGGGATACATCCATGGCCGCTATAAACAAGCACAGCCACATTGATGCCTGACGGAGATCATGGAAGCTTTGTTGATTTGCACCAGCTTTGGATCTGACCTACCAGGAACATAAAACATCTCATCTGCCTTAAGAAGAGAAAGAAGAGGAATCTGTTACAGAAGACAGGTTAAAACCTAGTCCTTACAGAACAACCCTATAGATTGCAGTACAGAAAACCCAGATTTTGCCCAGTGGTAGGATGAGAAGCAACAGCTGCAAACCGAAACACAGGAAGTTCTGTCTGAACATAAGGAAAACGTCAACAGGGTTCTACTGAAATGCTACAGGCTTTCTGCACAATGGCTCTCTAGGTATACAGAATTGAAAAAGAAAGATCTCCTAGCAAGGCTAGAATTCTCTACTAAATACTATGCAAGATTCTATAAAATCTGTACAAACATAAGCAATTTCTATTAGGAAAGTCTTTAATGATGGAAGGTTGTTACCAGCTGAAGGCCTAGCAATGAATTCCTGCCTCTCAATCCAAATCCTGGTGGACAAGTGTCTGTATGTACAGCTGAGCAAGTAACTCATGCCAGATAAGACAGCCAACAAATTTAGTTTCTCTCCATGACCAGAGGACCATTACTTTGAATTTGATTTTGTTTATTTGTGTTTCTCAGTTGTATTTGTTAAATTGTTTGCATTCTTTCATGAATAGTTTCAGCACATGCTCTATATTCCAAGTTCAAATGTTACTGCTTAATTGCAAGTGGTCAGATAAGTAATATCCTTACTGCCTGAGCGCTCAACCACTTCTGCAGCGCAGTGATTTCCTGCAGTGTACGAATTAGCTAAGGGGAGTACATGCAACACGTCTGAATGTCCCTAAGATTTTCAAATGAGACCAAGAAAGAAAATGGGATAAAAGCAAAATGGGGGATGACATCAAAACTTGAAGGTGCTTCTCTTCCATCCTCCTAATAATTTGCTTTTTCAGTCTAAATGCTAACTATTCAAGATTCATGACAAGCACCTCCTAGCCAATTCTCCATTCCAATTCCAGAAGATAACATCTGACATTCAAACACAATCTGGCAAGCGAGCACTTCTGCAAGGCGTAAATGTATTTGAGAGGGAATATTTTTATTAACTTTTTCAGTTCTAAACATCTTATGAAGAGCTTGTCAAAAGTTCCTCAGTAGAGGGGTCTGGGTTCAAAAAAGAAACACTGCTATGTGTGAGTAGCAATAATTGCAGAAATTTTTAATCAATTTCATCGACACTTTTATCAGGAATCACTGAAATGTTTGATTTTAATCAGGTAAGAATATGTTCCAGTTTGTATTCCATCTTAAAAGCTGAAATATTTTGAGTCTTTTAGCAGTTGAGATGATACAGAAGTGCAATGTTTTGAATTCTCTGAAATTAAACATCTCAGTGATGTCAAAAGAAAACCTTTCCATATGCCCAAATACTTTGCTCATAAAAAAAAGAAAGATTTCATCTTTTTTTCCATCTGCTTTTGGGACAAAATCATGTTTGAAAGTCTCAACATTTCCAGTGGGATGAAACTCTGTTTTGACAAACTCCAGAAAACAGGCCTATAAATGCAGTTCAGACATTTCCTCCTGTCATGGCAATTACTGACAAGACAACTTCAAAGAATCTGTCTCACAGAAACATGTGTATAATCTATTCCACCAAAGCACATCCTTTTTTAAGGTGACACTATACCGCTTTATGCTCAATGTCTGAGCATCCATGGACCAAAGGACTTGCACATTAGGAATGCAATATTCATCATTGTCTACCCAGCAACCCCAAAGTTATTTACAAAAAACAAATAACTCCACAACCACATAATGAAAGGGGAGAGTACTGCTATGTCCATTTTGCCTCAAGGAAACTGAACACACAGATCCTATGGAAAATACTTCCAAACTGGTCTGTGCTTTTGGTCGCCTCCATTTTGAGTTCCTTGGCCAGGGACAGCCAAGAGCTGAGGGACAAAAAGATGCACTCTCCAGGTAGTCTGTAGTTTACCATATGCCATACCATGTCCATTCCTCAAACTCCAGCCTAATCATGACTAACATCCTTGCAATCACTAGGACACAGAGCATCAGAGCTGTGTAGAGGGGAGTGCGGATGTGGAGGAGCAAAGCAGGGGAAAAGAGTATCACTTATGACAGAGAAGGAATGGGGAAAACAGTGGATAAGCACAGCGACGGTAAGCTGATAGGCAGTTACCAGCCCGTTTTCCCCCAGAAAGTGTATATTGAGCCCAGAGACGGCGAGACCCCCTCTCTCCCTGTTTACTACTACGCTTATGCTGAGCTTTGATCTCTTTGACCCAGCTTCCTTCCAAGGACTAAAGAATAAAACAGCCCTTACTAGGACATCCAGAGAACAAGCCACCCAGCAGGAGCTCCTGTGAAGCATCTGACTTTCAGCCTGTGCTTCCCTTCCTGCAGGGGGGAAGAGACTTCACCTATTTCCTTCTTCACGTCCTTGCTTCCCCATTGCTGCTGTCTATGGTTCATGATGTCTATGTCTACGGCAGTGTACAACATTGCAGGGATTACTAATGGAAACAGCTGCCACCCTCCACCACTACCTCCCTGAGCTTTGCTCCGATCAGAGCAAGGCAACACACACGGCCAGCTGCCATATGCTAACAGCAGGGCACTGCCAGCAAATTCAGCCCAGCACCAAATTGCCCTGTTCTGGTACCAGCTAAGCACATCACAAAACTCGGCAAGGCCTGCAAAGCACTGTGGAGGAGCTGGACGATTTAATTGCCAGCGACTTCCCTGTTACCACAGCCAAACTGCAAACAAGGCAGTTTAAAGACAGGCTAAGTATTTCCACACTGTGCAGCCGTCACTGCTACAAATGTCAGTGGAGATGTGGCAACACTGGCAGTTATCTTGGTGCTTGCAAGGGGGCCACGTGCATGCAGCCCTTCAGGCTGTACAGCCACATGGTGGTAACAGCACGGAGAGCAAGTTTAAAAGGGAGAGCAGGAGCAGCAAGAGAAGCTGAAAACTAAATGGGCAGTGGAGACCCAGCTTCCCTCCATCACCAAGTGGAGATAAGTCAACAGCAACAGACTGGGACAGCTTGTCTTACTGTTTTTCTTTTCCATTAGACAGAGGGAAGTTTTGACCAGCGCTACATTTGCGAGGAAAAACCGCATCAGAACAACCTCCAGATGATCTGGGGGAGGGTCAGGGCATCCAAACAGGGAAACCTACCACAATGGGAGCGACGCTTCAAATTGCACCAACTTCCCAGGCACCCCCTAAGCTTGTCCGATAGCGTCTGCCACCCCACGGAGGACCCTATGGTGGGCAGTGCCGACCTTCCTCCTCGCCCCTGGGTAGCCGGTGTGTTGTGGTAACGGAGCCTCAGCTGTCAGAAAACAAACTGCAAGCGACAGATTGAACACGCAACTGTGCAAAAGCCCGTCTCAGGAGGGACAATTAAAAAACACACGCAGAAAAATAAATGGCTTTTCCTTTTCAACCCCTTTTCCTCTTCAACAAGTAACAAGACAGGAGCGAGAGCCTGTACGCTAGAATGCCCAGAAAATCGGCAATTAACAAGCGTTCCGCTCTAGCCTGTCTGCAATTTCCTCCCCGCAACTGTGGCTAAATGTTTAAATACATCGCTCCCCCCACCTTCCGCGGGCTCGCTGTGGCTCCGACACACCTCAGCCCCTACGGCTTTCCACATCACGCAGGCTTCCCCTTCTTAGGCATTTATCTGAAGTTTGCTGCAAGCCGAATATGACTGACTACCCCAAATGCACAAAAGCCAAGGTGCGCTTAGCCCTAGTCAGCGGCATCCTCAAGAAAGGCGCATTGCAGTGCCTGGCCAACGGTAACATAATCCACAGAAGTGAAATGGGATTCTTCCCTAGGAAACTAAGTGCTAACCACATTACTGTGCAGATGCTCATTAACAAGCCTGTATCAGACAAAAGCTGCAAAGGTATTTTTTTGAGATATAGGCTTAAATAAAGGCTTTTGACTCAGGCTGGCACCCAGAATTAAATGGATAGAAAAGCATAGGCTCTCATTAAATTCATATAGCAATGCAAAGATGAAGGCTAAAAATACAACTTATGCAAACAAGCATGGGGAATAAAACGCTCAGGTAGGCTCAGATGAACATTCTGCACCACGGACATCTGTGACCTACTAGCCTCCTTGGACACTCTTCAAACCCTGAGTTTCAGCCAGTCAGCTCAGAAAAAAGGTGCTAACGTTATTCGCTTCTGTTCCTATCATACAATTATCAACTTAAGATGTTTTTCATAGTCCACTGACTAGAAGCTGCAGACGAAACTCGGAGAAAATGAACCCCAAACTGCCAAAACACAGTAAAATTTTATTACAAAGAATAGACATTGAACACCCTTTAAATTATATATAGAGAGGGCTCATAATTAATGAATGACTGAGCTTCAGTCCAGAAATGAAAGAATTACAAAGAAAAAAAAGAATCTTTGCTGTATGCCATAAAGAATCCTCTAAGTAGAGACAACCTTGCAAAGAAAACCCTCCAAAAACAGTTGATAGCATAATCCTGCTCGGCCAACTATTTGGAAGCAAAGGCTAGGGCCCAACTTTGACAGCTGAAGAGGCTAATTAGAATAAAACGTCAACATAGAAACCCCCCATCTTAAGTTTTGCAAACAAATGGCATACATGCAATGAGCTTCAGCAACAACAGCTGCAGAGCAGAACTGGGCTCATCTCCCTTGCCAATAGATCTACAGAAAACAGCAGCCAGTCCTGATGCCAGTTCAACCAACCGAGAGAATACAAACACCACCACAAAGCACTACAGCATCTGAAATTGAATCTAGATGAAAACATGACCTATTTCTATACCTTCCCATCTATTAGTTTTATGTTGCTGCTCATCACTGAAATACCCTTTCATGTAAGATCAATAGCAATAACAAACTTCCGAGTTCGCTTCCTAGGCTATGCCCGTACCAGTAAATTAAACAATGCCTGGAAACATTCCCCAGCACTGGAGCCATGGCTGAACCGCTAGAGCGGTTCCTGACAGGTCGGCCTGTGCTCACCAGCACTATCCCAAACAACTCCCCATCAAATCTATGGGTTAGCACAGGCCAGGGACCATTCCCAATGGGCAATTTAGACATGACCAATCTGTTTTGGAGAATAAGAGATTTTAACAGCCTGGATGTGAACCATTCCATGATAGCTGGCCTCAGTGTCAGGTTATAGTCCTGGGCACGTTTAATTATTATTCTGGATATAGGTATGGAATTGCTGGCATTCATCCTTTCCTCCATTCAAAATTCTCTCTAGGGTTGGCTAGCTTCGTTGGACACTAGACGTTTGTTTCAACAAAGACTTCATTGACAACTTTGTATGGCAGTTGAGGGTCTTGCTGCAATGATATAAGTAGGGCAGATGTAAAAGTCTAAAAGACATGAATTTATTAGCTTTGCTGTCAGGGGACTTTGTAGTCAACAGCAAGAATTTCAAGTTGGAATTTTCTTTACTGCTGTCCTCATTCAAGTATCCAACTTTGGCACTAATCATTTCAAGTGCTGTTCTTCAGGGAACATATCCCCAGCAGAGATCTGGAATGGCATTCAATGGTCTGGTGTTCCCATTCTCCAGATGCTGAGTTTAGTAGTGCTGTCCTGAGTTGAGCAGCAGCTCAGAAGATTTTTGTGATCATCCTTAGGTAAGTAACTCCGATAAAAGATAGTATGGAAATAAAAGATAGTAGCATGAGGGGAAAATGAGCAATTCTCCTTTTACCATCTTCTTGGTTCGTGTTCTGAAGGCAGATGAGATGGAGATGGAACAGAGATGAAAGAGCTAAAGGAACCAGAAACTACTTAAATTTTGAGGATGATGCTTTTACATTTCTCTTTACATTTGACAACAGGAGGGAATCGCCTCCAGGAGTGTGAGTCTTTCCAAAGGCCCAAGACATAACATCCAAGTCATCTGCAAAGGTCTTGGCAATCTGAGGTGACTAAAATAGCTCAAAACGCCTACATCTAAGAAACTGAATCAAGCCCCGGGTCTATCCTGGGAACGGACGTGTAGGGAGCAATTTAGCTGACCAAATACAGGTGTCTAGTTTATCTTTGAAACTGTCTATTTGACTTCAGATCACAGATCAGCACTCAGCACACCTAGAAATAGCACATGCCCCTTTCCCTCCCCATCAAAAAAAGCTTCTTCTTTGAGGAAAGTTCTGTAATTTCAACTTCTGTTTTCATTTCAAATCAAGCTAAAAGCTGAAATTTTCAACATTCTTACCAAACAACAGCTCTGCAAATCAAGATTAGAATTATATGAAATATTCCATTACAACAGTGATGGATTGTTTCATTTCCACAATATTGATATGGTGTATTTGGATAACGTCAAAGCATTACAACATGAAACAGAAAATATAATGTATAATATTTAGTAGAAAAGTCAAAGGAAAAAATCTATCAAAGCATTTTAATCAAAATATTTTTATGCTACTCTGAAGAAATGGATCAGCACTATTAAAACAAATTGAGAAAGTTCAAGCCACTATTTGGACACTTTTTTTTCCGAAAATTTTCATCAAAATCTACTGCTTTCCATGAAAGCCTTCAACCTCTAACAAACCTAGACTTTAAATGATTTTTTTTTCCCCTAACAAGCTCTAACAACAAAAAATTAGACACACAGTCTTTATCTATTCTCCAAAATTAAAGACAGCAAAGGCACAGGCCCATTATTATCTATACTGCTAAATTGTTGGTGTGGTCACTGGGGTGCTTTTGGCCTGAGCCAGAGAGCTAGCACACTAGACTCAGCTTGGAGGTTAGTGCAAATGAGGAACTAGTCCTCACAGAAACTGTATGCGGCCACATTGCCCTGAAAGGTAAGAGAATTTAACCATACAGATAGGGGTGGTGTTATGCCAGGTGGCTGCAGCGCCTGCAGATGTTCCCGGGACCATTTTATTCAGCAGCACAGATGAAGACATACAGATCCTTTCGCAGAGCTGCAGCTAACCTTTGCCACATCCAAAATATGCAGAACGCTAAAGAAAATGGTGGCCAAATACAAAATTATCGGAATAAACATAGATCCAAAACTCGGAGATGGAAAATACAACTCCATCAAAGGGGATAAGGTCCTATTGCTATGTCCAAAATAGAAGCAAGAACGAAAAATGCTTTTGGTCTTTTATACAAGAACGTTAAAAGACATGAGAAAAATAAAAGATGGGTGGGGTGAAACAACACCCAGCAGTTAAAAGAATAGTGATTATAATGCCAGAAGGAAAAGTGAACCTCTCTTCTGACCTTCTGTATAACACAGCTTATAGGACTACCCTGAATTAATTCATGCTTGGATAGAACATATGTTCTGAAGAAACAGCTAGTATTGATTTTAAAATTGCCAGTGATAGAGAATCCACCACATTCCCCTGGTAAATTGTTCCAATGTTTAATTACTTTCACTGTTGAAAAAACTTGTGCCTCATTTCTAGTGTGAAATTGCCTGGCTTCAGGTTCCAGCTACTACATCTTTTTATATGTTGTTGCTAGCTTGAAGTACCCTCTTATTAAAGTTTTGTTCTTTAAGTATTTATAAATGGCAACTCCTTAGGTTTCCCACAGATAAACTAAATAGGCTGTTCTCTCCGAGTCTCGGACTGTGAAGCGTGGCCCCTCACATTACCATCATTTGCATGCCTGCTTTTTGAGACAGCTCTTCAGTCCAGCAGTATCTTTCTTTAACTGCGGACACCAAAATAGGAGACAGTATTCCACTAGCTAAGCATCTGTCAAGCACAGACATAATTTATTACATCTCTAGCTCCTACCTTAGATGTCTCTATTTATGCTTCCAGGACTGCACTATGGCTGCTGGCATAGTATTGCACTGGGATTCACTTTCCATTGACTACCTAGTATATTTTTTCAGAGTTGCTGCTTCCCAAAATAGGATCCTTTAAGTTAAAAGCATGGCTAGCTACAACTACTCTCTTGTATGCCTTTACATAGTGATTCTTCCTTGACCATATTAAAATACATACTGTTTTCAAAGTCAAGTTTACCAAGCAATCTGCAATTGCTCTGCACCTGCGACCTTGTCCTTTTGCACTGTTTGTCTGCAAAGTTTTATTATTTGTCACCAACAAACTTTCCTTCTGATGGGTTTACATCTTATTCCCCAATATTGATAAAAATAATAAACGCGATAGGGTCAAAAATCAATCTGTGCAGAATTCTGATAAAATAGGTTTGTGACGATGATTCCCTGTTTGCAGTTGTATTTGGAGACTGCCATTTAACCAGTTTTTAATCTGTCTAATACACAGGTTATTTTTGCACTATTCTAATTTCTTTATCAAGATGCTATGAGTTATGACAACAAATGCTTTAAATGTCTATCACATCTACACTGTTACCTTTACCGACAAATCTCATAATCTCATCAGAAAGATATCAGATTAGTTTGACAAGATTTATTTCCCATAAATTCATTTTGATTGGCATTAATTATATTTCTCTTCTTTAATTTTTTATTAATCAAATCCCATATCAGCCTCTCTATTATTCTACCTGGGAGCAGTGTCAGAATGACAGGCCTATAATTACTTAGGTCGTCCCATTCACACTTTCCAAATGTAAAAAATAGATTTAAACACAAGCCTCTTTTTCAGGCTTCTAGCATTTCAAAAGCAACATTAAACCTTGTTGAAAGGACCCAGGTCGTTTCTTCGAAACTTTTGCTATGCACATTACCTGAATTTGCTGACCTGCCCTAAGAGCGGCTGTAGTGACTCAAATCCAAGAGCTGTGCAGTTTGGAGGCCTGCCACTAACAGCAGCAGCAGGCACCAAGGAAAAGAGGCTAAGAAACAGGGTCAGCACCCAAGGGTCCTTGCCCTGAGAGCTCTCCCAACCCACAGAAACTTGCTGCTCTGGGCCTCCTCTGACAGGCATCGCACCTGCAACTTGGTGCTCAACCACCCTAGGGTTTTTGCTCCATGCTCTTGTCCTCTTGCTTTCTGAATTCCTTATACTTTCTAATCGCTTTGCCATGCTGTGGCAGCGAGTTTCCTACTTTAACTACACGCTGCGTTCTTTCTTTTCTTATTATTTTCAACCTGCCGCCTGAATATTGCATTTGACAGCCCCTGTTCCCACGCTGTAAGAACCAGGTAAGAGTCGCTCTCTGTGTTCACCTCCTCCATTGCAATGAGGACTTTGCAGACCTGCATTACATCCCTCCTAGGCCACCTCTTGGGAGCCGTGGGTGACCAATTGTCTGTGAGCAGGGAAGCTGCTCTAAGCCTCGCGCCACCTGCCCTGGATCCCGCTACTTCTGCTCAGTTTGTTTAGAGGCGGCCACCACAGCTGCGCTTGGTTTGCAAGATGTGGACACACCATTGACATGCAGTGACATAAAATGACACATTACTTTCTGTTTGGTTGTCCTTTGCTTCCAAATTAATCCTTAGATTTTGTCTTTTGGGCCACCTCTGAATGCTGACCTGCCCTCTTCACAGAACCAGTCATGTGTTTCCTCAAATGACTGCTTTAGAAGTTGCTCTTTATCTTCCTAAGCTATTCCTGGCATTGCACTGTTCAGCCAACTGTCACTATATCCAGAATTGACACCGCTGCCAATTTCACTTATAGTCAGCTTTAAGACATGACTTAAAACATCAAACCTATTATTAAGCCCTTTCCTGGGCAGATTGAACCTACCTCTAATAGAGCCTTGAGATGGGCTGTATTTATTCACTTCTGGCAACACAGGTCAAATTTGCCACGTCAAGAAAAAAACAGAGCAGAATGGAACTGCGTGCAAGTCTCGCTATCGCTGGGCAGAGGAGGGTCTTTGTAGGCTTCCTGCTGCTTTCAATGGAAGCATGTTTCCAAGGACCAGCACAGACAGATACACCTGCTGGCAGAAAGTGCTGAGCATTTTTCAAACTCCATGTGTCCTCAGCCAGGTGTCCTGGGACTTCAGCCAGGGTAATGGATGCCACAGCCACTCCACTAAGAAATTTTCAACTAGACTACTTCACCCTTACTGGAATAGACGTTTTCAGCTGCAGTCATAAATATATTTGCCTATACAAAAGCCTTCTGGGCCACGCATACATTGTCTAGGGCTTTCATGCTTGGACCAGTGCAAAACTACACATGCACACAAATAATTTGTTCGTACCTTTACCCTTATGGACCCGCATTGCTCCTCTTTCTCTGTTTGCCTGTGTCCGTAATGCAGTAGAAAGAGCAACTGCAGCACTGACCTAATTTTAGTGCTGAACATTAAGCTGGAGGCCAGTTGTTGAGGAAGGTGAACACGGGCTGAGAGGTAGATTCTGGCTGCTCCCATCTATCACATTTGCTCCCATTCAAAAGGATGTGAACAGATCTTTGCTCATGAACAGCTCTTCCCCCCCCCCCCCCTTCTTCAAGTCCCTGGTGTTTAGGTGGTGCACGTGTAGTAATGCAGAGAGAAGAACCTTCTGTTTTTCTCTGTCCTAATTGCCTGTATATTTACGGGCTGTGGCGATAGCAGTGAAAGTCTTCCTGGCACCATGTGAATGCCTTTGCTTTCCTGTTCTGAATGACTGGTTTGTTCGTGCTACGCTGTCCCCTTCCTCTGCGAAAGCACTTCTCTCTCTGTGCCCAGCCAACTGGCCTACTTGCTGCGCAAACTCTCTCTGCCACCTGGGACACCATTCTGCAGACGCTCAAAGGAAACAAGCCCCTTTAGCTTTATATTTCCTTACACAAACTCTCCCTGAGAGAGAGGAAAGGATCCAGCTCCGCTTCCCAGGGAACATCTTTGCCTCAGGGGTAAAAAGCAAGTCCCAAGGCAAAGGGAGCCCTACTAAATGACAAGGCACCACTCAAAGTCATCCTCGCTTACAGCTGGTGCTGCAGCCAGCAGATTTCCCCACAGGTCTTCATTTAGCAGCAGTGCATCGAGAGGGTCAGGCCGCGATGGCCGCACAACCGGCACAAGGCTGGTGTGTTCAGCAGTCTACCATGTAATTAGACTCGGCTCTGACCGAGGTCAAAGGGGGCGGTGGGCTTGGCGCAATGCATAAAGTGATATAAACCATGGACAAGATCCTGGGAAGCCTCTGGCAAAAAATTCATGGACTCAAATGGCTTCAGGATTTGGCTCTCCCTCTTAGTCCCTTACATGTCAGGCTCATAAGCACATTTGTTTGCAGCGAGGCCAGAGGAACCTTTTTGTGCTACTCCATAGGAAGCAGTGACATTTGGATAAATAGCCAAAGACTTGTACCAACTGATCCCTTAAATCCTGCCTGATACACAAAGTAACAGCAGGATCTAAATACTGCAGCACTTACAAAAGCTCCAAGGTGAGAAATACTCTCCTGGACAGAATTCAATTACAGTCTTAATACTGTTTTTAATTACCTCAACCTAGCTGCTCCATAGCACAATGGGCTACCATGTTCAGCCATTAACTTGCTGCTGAAGGCGCTCAGCATTGAGGCAACTTGCTCCCTTCTTCAGTGCGTTCGCAGAGGCTTCACGTGTATTTACATTGCATCCCATGACACATCCCTCATCCTCAGTGAGACATAGAGTTTTGCCGTGCAAAATGTTCCGAAACTATCAGCAAGAGGTTTTCAAGAAGTCTTCCTTAAATTAAATAACACATGACCAATAAAGCATTATTTTAATAACGTTCAGATAAGAGATATGAATAAAAGAGCAATACTGGAATGAATTAAACACGGATCACAGGAAAAAAATGGAGTAATAATAAACATAGAGGTGGCTAAAAACTGTATTTGGGGGAAAACAGATATATGCATTTTTTCCCACTCTTTATTTTTATCTTTCTTTGTCAAGACAAGATCTGTTTCTTTTGGCACACACAGTCCTCAAATGTCTCAGTCTGTAAAATGGAAATTGTTTCATTTTGTCAGCCTCCTGCTAATAGTGCATACTGTTGAAAAGCTGTTACTACATTTTCAAATAAAAATTCCAACTAGTTTTAGGTTTAGAGCCCTTCTAAGGTAAGTACTTTACTCAATGCCATAAATAAGTATACTTAAGAATCAAAAGGCTGCCTCCTAATCTGCTCTTTCCAAAAGAGAAGCCTTGGCTCAGGGCTTCTTACATTTGCACACCTATGGCCACACAATATGGATTTGTTTCCTAAAGGCAGCTTACGAAAGATAACTTCATTCTCTTGCACTGAGGGTTTGCGACAAGCGCAGCACAACCCCCTAGCTGTAAACAGCCTCCACTATACTGGGATTATCCATAACCATCCCATCCTTTGCAGCCACTCCATCTCAGGAACCAGTTTGGTTACATACATCTTCCGCATACTACGGCTATTTGCACCTTCTACAGCCAAGTCCAAAATGAAAAATATGCACAAAATCAAAAGCAGCCTATTTGCAACTCTCTATCAAAGGCTGTGCCAGACTTCTTACTATCCTTTTTCACCCATTTATGAGGCTGTCTTATTCCCTGGCAGTGCCATTTCTGGAGGGCAGGTTGTCTGTCCTAGGAGGAGTTAAAAACATTGTCTGTGGTACACAGAGGATTTCTAGGAATGAGGCATCCCTGTTACAAAGACGAGAGGATGGAGTGTTATGACTGCTCTAACTTTTAATATCTTTGCTTTTGAAGTTGCATGTATTCTATTATAGGCCTACTATGCTCAGCTAACAGACATTAGAGAGGTTCCTTGTATGAAATCCCTAAGTTAAAAGAAGGCTAGAGGCATAACAATAGTGATTTTTATAACATAAACATCAGGAAATGGTTCAAGCTTTTCTAAGGTAATGTGTTCTCCAAGATCCTGCAGTCCTTAAAAGTAGCTCTTGCTTTGTCTCTGTTTCTGTGCAATAAAATAAAAAAAATCTATACTGACAAGAAAAACAATCAAACTTTTTATTCTTCCTTCCTTTTCTACCCTTCTCAAATATTAACTATCAAGCTTAAACAGCAGAGCATATGTATTTCACCAGCTGTTTCCCTCCAACAGCTTTCCATAATCTTAATGCTCACTGCATAACTAAGTAACCCTGTTTTCCTAATATCCCATAGTTGGGAACAGTAAGTGAAGAAAGCAGGCCTGATGAGCTGTAGCAAAACTTAGTTCTAATTAAAAAAACAAAAAAAAGTTTACCTTGACCCTCTGCCATTTCTCAAAGAAGCCTGAATTTACTTTCACATGTCAAGGGCAGCCACTGCGTTAAATGTCACGGAGATCAACCAAGGTGTCAGTCTCAACAGTGCTGGGCTTGAACTGGCAACACAAGAGCCTGCGTACACAACAGCTTGTTTGAGAACCAGCATCTCACCAAGAGAAAGAGCTTTGAATTACAAAGAGCCCAGATAAATTTAGAAATGTTACACCAGGAACAACATTAGCACAGGGCTGGAGCACTGCCAGATTCCCTGCCCAGTTTTCCAGAGGTGATGGAAGCAGGAAGGACGGCAGGCCTTGGCAGGAGGGCCACCCCAGGGCTGGGAACAGCACAGCCTATGTGGAGAGCATGTCCTCAGCAATCAATGAATTGCGGTTGCTGTTTTCAAATCAAAGACAAACTGGTTCTAGCTGCCATAACAACGAGTTATCTAGAATGCCTCTAGAACAATGAATTACAGGAGATAGCGTTTTGTTGCCCCCGCCCCATCAACCTAATCAATCAGAACTGGCTTTTTGAGCCAATGTAAAACTGTCAGCCTTCAAAATAGTAATGTTATTGTGTCACTCCTTAAAAAGCTGCAGAGGTGCAAGATGGCTCTGGAGGCTTATACACAGGGTAACACAGGCTTTGTAAAGCTTCTGGAGGAGTTTCCTGCATTGATTCTCTGGTCTTTCAGTCTGGCTTCCCACTTTTGTCCCTTGCATTAAAAAAAGCTAATAAAATGTTCACCCAACCCCGCTGGCACTTTTATACCCCAGCTAGTGACAGGGCTACACCCTCTGAACTTCTTACCACCTAGGAAAGCCCCAAGCCTCCCAAATTCCTCCAGTATCACCCACAACCCTTCAAAGTTTGAAAGGGGGAGGAAGTGTTTCCACTTCATGACTGTACCTAAATTCCTTTGTAACGTATGTCTTAACTTGTCAAAGTACTCTTCATTCTTTGGGAGAGGGGAAACAAAGGCACAGAGGTATTGAAGTCCAAGGGCTCACCGACCGGAAGGTTTCACCCCCAGCCTGTTGGTCAGCCTTCCCTCAGCCCCTCCACACGGGCATGATGACTGACCAACTCACTACGTACACACTCGCACATCGCCTTTCACGAGAGTCCCACTTCAGCATGAATGGCATTGACCCGGTTACTCAACGCTGCTTTGAACCCTCATTAGTCACTGTGTTTTCCTGCCCCCCTCTGCAAGACTTGATCCAAAGCCAGCAAAGAACATAACAACCTTACATTTCCTCACGGGTACTCAGGCCCTCCTTAAGGCACCTGAGCATTTATGAAACATGAGCAAATTCTTTTTGCATGGTTCCCCTCTTGTTGTGAAGAAACTGAGGCAAAGGGTAAGTAGGATTGGTATTGCTCAAACGCATCCAATAATTTGGAGCCCTTGATTTGAAACTCTGAAGCTTTACTCTTCCCCCCCCTCCCGTTTTTAGCATCTCCAGAGTACTATTTCTGTTCAAAACACTGCTCCGTTTGACATCAGCTGCAGCCATACTTGCTTAGGGCTTCAGGTAATTTAAGTAGTCAGCCCGGTGATGTTGTTCCACTTTGCAGTAACTCCAGTGCTTTGAAATGTGTTTGTTCCAGATTAGAACCAAAAAGCCCCCCAGATTTGTCAAAACATGCATCGGGGTGGGGGGGAGGGACGGAACAGAATCAATAACTATTTGAATATTAAAACAGAACTACAAGGAACACATTACACAAAATACCTAATATTGTACGTAAGTACACTATATTTAAAACTTACGAGTTTTGAGTTAACAAGTCAGCCCAAGCCTATGTCTCCGTCCTCCATCAATCCCAATAGCGTGCATTTGGCTTCAAAAATAGGCAATATGAAAGAATGAAATGCTGAGTGGGGAATGGGATTTACTTCCTAAGAGTATGTACCTCCCAGCTTGCCTGTGCCACTTGGAGGACTACACAATTATTTCATTTTTAAAAGAGTTAAAGTAAAAGTTAAAATTCTCTTTCCTTCAGAAACCAGAAAGTTAAGTAAAACACCAAATGGTTTGAGAATTACAAATAATTCCGCAGTTGGCAAGACTGGATGGAACACGACTGATACAGATGGAAGATTTAGTGGCCAAACTCTAACAAGTCTCTGCTGAGTACGTACAGACAGAAATTTTTCAGAAGCTTGCGATTTGGCCGCATCTAGGTGGATATGAACAGCGATGGCAAAACGCACATCCCTGACACCAAGGCTACTTTACCTGCCAAATTCCAATCTCTCCTCCAAATGACATAAACGCTAGATTTTCATTTAAAACGGTAACAAGAACTTTTCTTTTTAATGAGTAAGACAGCATATGTTTCCCTAATTTCTGGACTTTTTAGCTGAAATTTTCACAAATATTCAGCCCTGGGCTAACGCTCAGCACAAACTACTTCAGACCAAATGGATGAAGTTTGGCAGAGCGATAAGCAACGGAAAATTAGGTTGGATAATGAAAAACGTTAGGCACTTCAATGATAAGCAATCATAACAGCTTTGCATATGATGTGCCTGTCTACAGCTGTCTCTCTTCAGACCAAATTCAAACAAATGCATACAGGTACAGTTCATCCAAAAGAACTTTTTTTACTCGCTTACACCAGATGGGAATGCAGCTCACTGTCTGTTTGACTGCATGTGTGTAGCACGCACGGGTATTTTGTAGGAACGTGAGACCAAAAGCCTAGTATTTATTCTTGCTGCGCTGTCCCTGTCCTCTAAGTTGTATGTTTACAGATGGGTAAGAAGTAATGGAGAAAGGGAGAGAAGAGAGGATTGCGACGGCTGGGCAGGACCGTCTGCTGGCCTAGTTTAGCTGCTTCTATTTTCAGTTCTCGGCCATGGGAATTTCTCTCTCTCCGCTGACAGAGCAGCAACAGACTCCCAGGCTCCCTCGTCTCATTTTGACAGCGATGGCTGAAGCCGTGACTCGCCTCCCTGGATACTGTGTGCGAGGGGGCCGAGGGGCAGGGAAAAGAAGAGTTTAGATAGCCATAGTTCATCATTAAAAAAGAGAGAAGCTGGGGCCGGTAGTCCTGAGGAGGACGGTGGCAAGGTCCTGACAGGAAGCTGCTTTCCGTGACAGCAGCAGGAGTCATGGGGGGCCTGATTCCTCTTTACAGCTCTGCCATGGATGGGTTGTGTGGCAAGTCGTATCGTCACTTCCCCCAGTCACAAAATGAGGATAGGAGCAATCCTATGGGATAGGAGCATGCGTGTTCACGCACAGGAGAGCATGAGAGGCTTAAAGTTACTGAACACCTGTAAGTGCATTTATTTCCTCTGTCGGGGGGTCTTCAAAAGAAGAGCAATGCAACCAGTACTTTCTGCCTGCTTTTCCCCACTGCCCCATGGAAAGCTTGGGAGTGTGAATTTTCTACTCACGGAGCACATCCCTTCCCAATTGGCCTGCCATTCCTGTGCAGGTCTCCCCATGACAATCCCGGTCCCCAGTTTCCTCTCTGCAATAGCCAGACTGCACCTGATGATTTACTGCCCGCAATCCTCCGTTCTAGGTACAGCCAGGGCCCTGCCTTCTGTCCATGGCCAGCGTCACACTTCTGCTCAGCCCATTCCCCAGCGCTCCCCGTACGCTGCAGTCGCAAACCCTTTTCTTTCCTCGTTCTGCATTGCCCCCCTCCCCCACATAGTAACACGCACACACAAAGCACCTTCTGCCTATTAAGCGCTTCCATTCTGTAAAACCTCGCAATTAAAACTAATCCTTATCCTGCAAATAAGCTGAAAACAAAAGCAGTGTCTTAGAGAGTTCTCCATTTAATGAGCAGCTTTGTGCGAGTGGCCCTCACCATTCCCCCATCTCCTTCTCGCCCCTCTCTAAGCCAGATCAAGAACAGCCCCCGCCTGCAGCTCCTTACTGTAAACATTAATTGAGGAGGTCACTTACATATTAATGCTGACCCTGCCACTTTTGCTCATACTGAGCAGTTCCTCAGCAGTCCCATCAGTAGTAAGTGTTTTAAAACAAGCTGATTCTTAATGTGAGTATGGGTGGTAACAGCTGATCTCCAACACTTCGCTGCTCCTCGCCTATACTCAGAACAGGACCTCGTGCCTCCCAGATTACTGGATCTTACACATGCGCCCTGGGACGCCTTTCTGTGCGTTTTCTCCCCCACTCACACACATGCCCATGGCCAAGGGAAGCACTAGGCCCACACAAACCAGCGCAGCCTCACAAAGCAGCAAGTGTCTGCAATACACTGCTTTTATGAAAGCACTCCGGTATTATGACGATGGACAGCGGGACAAAACCCCAGGAAGACAGATCACTTAGTGTGACATCAGAGTCTTTGTATTGACCCGCACGTGCAGACAGATAACCCCCATTGCAGGGGAATGCAAATGCACACCTCTCCTTGCTACGTGCCCCCTCCTTGGCACGTGCTCATCGCTCCCACTAGGTTGCACTCGCCTGTTTGAAGGCTGCTGGGATTGACAAGCGGCTAGCACCACCGACCACCCCGTCCTTTTCCCCTCAGCGGACCGGCGAGGCACCGGAGCAGGCATTTCTTGAAGAGGAGTCAGAAACGTCAGCAGTGCTCCGTGCCTAACGCATCCTGGGCAAGCTAATGGGGCTACATGACAGAGAGGGAAACTGTGAGCAGTAAGCTTGGAAAAACAATGCCTGGGAAGATCCACAGGGGATGCACTTTACCTGCCAGAGCTGAGCCTAGCCTCCTACTCCATCATCTTTAAAAAGCTGGCAGTTGGAAAAGCAAAGCCTTTCCCCTCTGAGGAAGTCTGTAGGAGAAACCCACCTGAGCCTCAGCTACCCCACAACTCTCAACTTGCTCTTAAGACTTCAAGCAGTAATATCTCTTGTACCTAAGAGAAAAATCTCTCAGCACTGTCAACTTAATTGCATTTCCACTTACACACGTGCACCCCAGCTCCTGAAAAGTGTTCAGGAGGTGTCCTAGCTCTCAACAGGACTGGCAGGTCACTTAGCAGAGCTCCTACACAACTGGAAACGGAAGATACGACTCTTGGGCCTTGCCAGGCAGGAACACATACCGCCTTGCACTGCAGAGGGAGGAGGCTTGCTTGAATCAGGTTTTTGGAGTGAGGGGCATGAATCTGCAGAGATTTATGCTGAAAATAGTGTTTGTGGGTAATCTTCACCTTCCTTTTGCTCTGGCAGGGAGTCCTAATATTTGTTCTTTGCCTATTTCTAGAATCGCAGACATGAAATATCTCCACTGAAGCTGGATGGTTTTGTTCTTGGTACACAGAAAATGTAACACAATGCAACTCAGGGTCACAGCAAGCCATGTAACACGAGCAGTAGCACTGCAGGGATCCACTGAGGACATTTCCTGTCACCTCTGATGTTTTGTGCAGAAATCTTCCAGGGCAAGGAGAATCCTTGCCTGTTCTCATCCAAACTGTGTATTTCTCAGGAGAGATTTTCGCTGTAAGTTGAAGATTTTGAGCTTACTGATTAAATATACATATACCTACCCTACAAGCCAATAGGATTCTTTCTTAAATTTGAGCTGATCCTATGCCAGGAAATGAGGATTAAACGTGGAGCAGTTAAGATCCATGCGAGTTTCCTCTTCAAGCAACTCTGTTCATCCTCCTATTCCACCAAAGCACTTCATTCTGTACATGCTGTTACAAATCCTGGGTTGGCCACAGGTTCCTGCCCTCAGATTCCTGCAGCTCCCCTAGTCCAGGGCTCCCCACACAAGCTCTGCCCTTGCCCCTCCGTTTTATCATACAGTTTATTCCGGGGATCCCACAGAACTCAGTCCACACACTGTCAGTTATTATAGTCAATTAAGACAGCCAACCATGCTTAATTGCTCCCAGTTCTGTGATGGTTTAGTGATGTGAATAAATATCCCCTCAGGACTGTGCTGCATCCACTCAAATCGTTCACTTGTGATCTAAACATAAAGGGCATCTAGGTCCTCAGATATGAAAGGCTGCTGCATACAACAGATAATGATATTTATCTGCAAAAAGAGAGATTTACTTTAGTAACGCAGTTACATTTGTAACTGCAACACACCAAAAGCTCAGTGTTTTTTACCAGAGGTGTGTACGACCCAGTGTCTCCCTCACCCTCTGCCAACCAGCTGGATGCAGTTGAAACTGTTTATGAGTGCTCGCTTGCTCTCAGAAAGACGATAGGATTGACTAGATCCCTGTCTCTCAATATTATCATTCACAGTCTTGCTTTCACAGATTTTCCTGGGATTTGGTCAAGGTCTCCGCTGTTATACCACCATCCTGCACATGCCAGGAGATCCACCCAAGGAAGAGGCAGCGCCTCTTCATAAACAGAGGGGAGCCCCACTGCTCCATCGAGTCTGAGCCTGTGTCCAGAAAGCCCAAACTTTTCACGCTTCTGAGAGGAGCTTAACCCTTGGGGGATGCAATGCAATTAACAGCCACTGCAACGCCTGGGCGGCTTTCCCAGAGCGGGCTGGCTGGAACACAGTTTGGAGAAGACCTTGCTTGACAAACCCAGCCATGCTTCAGGCAGTGTCTGCAGACATAAGAGCAACTCCGTAACATGCCACACACTGTTAATCTCTGTGGCAACTAGGCGTCCACCTTCACTTCCCACAAAGCTCCTCCTTAGCATCTGGGACCTCTCAGTACTTTCTCCACTTTCCAGTCACTACAGAGATGTTTGAAGAACTCCACCCAAACCAGTAACCCTAAAGGACAAGGTAGCCCATTTCTCCAGAGTTAATCAGTTCAGACCTGCATCCCTTAATGACTCCTGATGACACAGGTAAAACTTCACTCGACTCTTCCAGGCCTTAACCTCCTCCCCCAAAACACATGGCCACTGCTCAACACCAGCTGGTAGCAACACAAAGGCACATATAACAGTCAAGAAAACAGTGCAAGATAAAAAAATATATGTCTCCCCTCACCAACCAATGTTTATTTTGCTTAGGTGTTTAGAGACTCTGTATGCATCATTCAAATAGGGCACTTCACATGAGAACTGCCTTCCATCCATGCCCTTTCTCAAGTACTGCCTTTTGTGATATCCCCTGCATCAGAAGAAAGAAGGGCTACTTGCAACTGAGAAATAGAGAAGGAGCTACCACAGGCGCAGGCACATCCCAGAGGCAGGTCTACAGCAGCAGGACAGGGGGGCACACACTGTGCTAGCTGTCCCTAAATCCCTATAGCTGCCATTCCCCCTCCTCCACAAGTTTCTTTTCCAGCTACTTAGGGAACTCGGCAGAGGAGAGCTCCACTTCCTCTCCTTCACCTTACTGCTGGGGAGCAGGTACTTAACTCCAGATGAGAGCTAAGGGGACCCACAGCTCCATCTAGGTGGGTTTCTCCCAGCTTTACAGCACATGAGCCTGCAGGGGGATTTTGTCTACAGTAACATCATCCACAAGGCCTACAGAAAGCAAAGGAATGGCTTGACGTCTCTGCCTTGCTTTCCTCATCTCTTCCTCCATCCCCCCCGAGTCAAGCAGTAGTCAACAGGCACAAGTGGCTTTACGAGGTTAAAAGATTAGTATGAAGGAAAAACAGTGAATGGGGACTTTGGCTTTCATATACCATGATCAATGCTTACTGGAGCAATAAAAGAGATCAGAAATTGCAGTGCTGGCATGATGGAGAAGCTAGAGTGAGGAAAATAGCATTTAAAGTCTTTGGAGACACATGACAGTCAGCTAATGATTACTTAGGGACTATCAGATTTCTTTCTTCATTTATTTTGCAAGAGTGGTGTAGTAGTTAAAACACAGAATAACAAGGCAGGAAGCTGGGCCTGCTCTTAGTCTGGGGAAGTAAGTGTGTTTAGACCAGGCTCCAAACTCTTTTTCCATACCCAAGTTTGGAAGGAGGGCAATTTCTTGTTAAGGTGAATATGGACACATCTCTATTCGCAGGTCCTCTGCTGATGTGATATCCTGAACAATGCCCTTTTCCCTGTGGTGCCTCTGCAAGTGAACATTTTGTCATCTATTCTTCTGCCCTAAGGGTCTTGCTGCCTGTAATTTGCCTGCTTTCTCAAGGCTTTTGGAGTCAACCCATCAGCTAGCAAGGCTCTGGTGCTGCCTGCAGCACGGTTAAAACTCCGGGCTCTTTTGGACCGGAGGCTCAGTCTGTAAGCCCCAGCACCTCAGCTGCACTCCGTGGCCTCTCCTCAGCACTGCCAGGGGCCTTCAGGCAAAGATGTATATACACAAGCAGGCAACATAAGCAGAGAGGAAAAAATAGGCAAGCAGGCTGCTCAACAAACAACCCCTTCTTTATGTGCTATCAGTTAACAATGAATTCTCACTGGCGGCAAACTGGGGGATTTGGCGATTCCGCTGCTGAAAACACAAGGGTAGATCTCGAATGTAAATAACAAAACCAGGAATCTAGCTGCAGTTGCTAGATGGGGAGAAAGTAGAGGGGCAGGAGAGGATTTGTGCTGAATTAACAGAAAGCTAGTTCCTCATGATGCATCATGAACCCTTACTCACATCAGAGCAAAGGATTAAGACTTGAAAATACTATATTTGTGGGACAACCCCACAAAGTCCCCATGGTATTCTAGCCCTTAAGAAAAACAAATCAAACACATTAAGGAGCTTTGCAAGGTCCTCTGATTTGTACGTTATCTACTTCTTTCTACATAAATCATGCTGCTATAGTATTGCTCAATGAAGAGCTTGAAACAAATTGAGCCTCTAGCTACTTCCAATAGGTAAGGGTAGTTAGTTAACTAGTATCTCCTAAGCTACAAGCACATCTTTTATGATGAAAATCAAGTTTTCGGAACTTATCTGAGAGCCAATGCCTCACACAGATCACATTTTCACCTCCAACCTGCAGGAACTCCAGCTGGAGCCAGTCATTGCTGCAGGGAGTGGAGGGGAATCCTGGGAAAGAAGTTGGAGATATTAAAATATTGTGAAATGTGTTTGAAATGGAGAAAGTTAGAAGTCTCCAGAAAGCAAACCACTCGTTACATGAAAAAAAAAAAAAAAAAAAAAAACCTGTTCTGCCTTCTTTCCATAGCCACAGTGGCCTGGGTAACAGGAGAAGACACGGGATGTTGTCCACAGCTCCCATTGAGAACCTGAGCCAGCTGAGCTCACAGTGGAGCACAGCTAAGTAGTACACTGGCCTGGGAGGCAGATGGGGAATAAAAATTAGATGCTTGTCCTCCAGGGCACTGAGGGCTGCTCCAAGAAGAAATAGGCTTGGATGAAGAGAATCCAAGAAAGATGCTGCTACACAAGAGACAGAGCAGAGCGCCACGAGCGGGAAAGGTACGGTATGGAGAAAGAGAAACAATCAGAGTGGGAGCGGCGACAGAGGCAAGAAAGGCTCTTGGGCTAATCCCCTTCCACTCCCCTGTGTCGTCTGTCTTATCGCTACAGATCAAATCTCAGCGCGGAAGGAAAAAGTTGCTTAGATGTGCAGATAGAGAAGACAGTACGCAGGCACTGGCTCCTCCAGTATCTTAAGTGCTTTAGGCTACACATAATCTCTCTGCAGTTACAATCCTCCTACACCTTGACACACACGCCATGTCTTCCCTTGCCACACAGATGAAGTCAAAACACTTGGAGCTCCTCTTTCCCCTCCAGGAGCTGTGGCTGCCCAGGGCTGGTGGTGGTGGCAGAGGGCAGTTGTGCTGTGCTCAGCTGGGCCAGGCAGGGTCTGCTGCCCCAGCGGGAAAGAGCCGCTCCTACTGTGAGCCCTGGCATGCACTTCCCAGCCCACTGCAGGCTGCCTGGCTAGCAGACGGCTACAGGTTAAGAGTCACAGGGAAAGGGGACAGGTAACTCTGCCACGCCTTTTTTTTCTCCCCTCCCTGCATCCTCCTCCTCTCCTTTTCCATTCCCCTTTCTTTCATCACCCTTGTTCTTTTCCATCCACCTCCTTTCATTTGATCTTCCTATTCTCCTCTCTCCATCCAAGCTCTCTCCGGTATCTTTCTCTGCTCTTCACAGATCCAGGTGCATGCATCTGTCCACTGTTCTGACCACGTAAGACTGGATGGAGTAGAGGAATGTGCAAGGTAAGAGCGCTGCTTTGCCCAGTCAAATCACTAGAACAGTGTGGAAAACCAGCACTGGCGAGGTTTGCTGCCAGATCCAGGGCTTAGGACACGTGATGCAGGGAGTTCCAGTTGGCTCACTGATGCAGAGCAACTCTGAATCAATTCACGGATTTTTGCCTCAGTTTCCCCAACTGCAAATAGAGAGGAAAGACTAGCCTCAGCTGCACCAGTGATATAAAAGGGGACAGAAGAGAGGGGAGTGCAGACTTCTACAGAAATGGACAAAAGGAGGGGTAATGAGAGAGAGAAAAAGGTCAGAGGTTGACTGAGGAATGACAGGTAGATGGATAGGAAGAAGGAAAGATGCTCAGACCTGGAGTAATTGAAGTCACTCAGCAACTGAAAACAGCCACAACACTTCTTGCCCTGCTTTGTGTTGTTGCTCTAGCTAGCTCAGTCTCACCATTCAGGCTAATCTCTGCACTGTGTGTGTTGTCGTTCCCTTTTAAGGGACTGGCACGGAGGCAGGGAGAGTTTGAGTGGTCTAGTCTGTTAAGCATCAATTTAACATCCGTTCCACCAAGACGTAGTGCCTGTGAGAATCGCCCACTCCCAAGCAGAGCCAACTAACTGGCAATCCCAGCAGCTCACAGAGCTAACCTAACCTCTAACAACTTCTCAGAGTTTCTACCCTGAGCTCTCCAGGAAGGTCACAGCCAGGCTCCCTCCTGGCTGCACCTTGCACACCCCACAGCTCGCTGGTAAGCTGCTCTTCCTAGGCAAAAGCTGCCAGTAAGAGTCAGCAAGCAAAGGCAGCTGCGGGTTCCCAGGGGGCAAACGGTAATACCATGCTGAAGATAGTAGGAGGGGGAACTTATATCCAAGTCAATTAGGATTAATGCAATGTGGGAAAGTGGGAAAGTATTAGTTCTGGAGCTGTAGGTTTCTCTATTAGAGATGGAAGGCAGATTGGGAAGGGAGGGGAGAAAAGGGAAGACAAGCTAGCAATGCCGCAGTCTTGGCTCCCCACCCCTTTTCCGCCTTTCTCTGTTTTTCTGGGGAAGTGATGAGGTGTGGCTCTAAGACATTACACCCCAAAGATTGTCAGTGGCTCCAAACCCCATTAAGGCAGCGGTTTTCTTGCTCTTCTTTCCATCTTTTGTTTAATGCCGTTACGCGCTGACAATGGCTTGGCCTGTTATCAATAGAAAACTAAAGACATTCTCCAAAATGAACCACCACAGCATCGAAACCATTGCATTCAACTCCTCTGGGCTGAGAAGAACTCATTTTTAATACTGTGGATGACAAGAGCAACAGTAAGGTTTAGCATTACCCCTGTGAGAAAGGCAAGAAAACGAGTAGGAGAGGACGGGTAGGTAGGCTGGACACACACAAAGTACGCTGAGCAACAGCAAAGCAACTTTAAAGAAAAAAAGAGAATAAGAAAAAAGTTCCACTTCTGAGGGCACCTGCAAGACAGAAGGCACCTCCAAATCCTCTGCAGTGATCACCTTCCCTCCTTCTTCTGCTGTAGATATCTGGATTGCAAGCTCTTTAGGACGTAGTACGCTCCCCAGTGAGTACTGATACGGTGGGCATCCACTCTCAGATGCATCTCTTCTACATTAAAACCAACTGCCAGTCTCTGTAAAGAGTGGCAAAACAACTGGGGACCTGCCATCAGCTTCTGTTCAAGCAAATGAAACCTGAATGGCAGAGCTGGGCAAAGCAATCTTAGAGCTGCCAAGCTGAGGGACTCTGCCTTTCATTTTGGTGCCGACTCCTGAGGGTATAGGAGCAGGCGTATCTGTATCATTCCTCTTTCAGTGCATGCTCACATACATGTACTAAGAGGTTCTCAAATCCATCATGCCTTCCTGTGGCAGGCTTAGTGCATCATGGTGCCGCTACACCACAAGCCAGCATGACATAGGCACAGCTGAGCTCTCAGCCTGCCGGGGAGATGGACCCATCAATTTTATTTGCCGGTAAAGTGCCATACATGCCGGAGGTGCTTTATAAATAAGTCAATAAACAAACAGCATCAAATTACTATGAGAAATGAATGATGAACCCGCTCTCCTCTAAGAGAGTAAGTAAGGGTCAGAAATTAAAATATACATATTTCAAAATCCACGAGGAAT
This sequence comes from Struthio camelus, assembly GCF_040807025.1. Taxonomy (NCBI): domain Eukaryota; kingdom Metazoa; phylum Chordata; class Aves; order Struthioniformes; family Struthionidae; genus Struthio; species Struthio camelus. Next base: position 94,973,858 of record NC_090942.1, on the reverse strand, counting down.
GGGCATTTCAACAATCTGGTGATCCAGAAGTCTCAAAGCATCCATCTCCGATTGAACAGCAGTGAATGGCACCGCACACCGCTTGCAAATTCTTCATTTTAAGAACAATCCAGTTATATTTACAGTAGTTACATTAACTGCGAAAGCAGTCAGCTAAGCACACACACCGCACACCCCCACTCTGGCAGAACCCTCCTAGTCCCAGGCTTGAACTCCTCCAGGTGGGAATACCCTCAGGTGCTAACCCAGCGCTTTAACTGTTAAACAGATAGGTAGTCCGAAAGTAGTAAATGGGACAATTCAAGGCCCTTAAAACTAGGCAGATACTTCCGCGTTTTCTCAGAATGGGGCCTCAAACAGAAGCAAAAGATTTTGTAGCCCTGCACGGCTTTGTAAGCTCCAAGAAGTGCAACGTTGCTGTTACAATGGCAGCCCCATCTGCCAAACCAGGGGCCGAGTCGCCAGCAAAGACAGGGATGCCAGAGGCTGCAACTCTTTAATTGGCAGTGTTGGTACAACTCCGCACTGCCTCCGAGGGTAAGGCAGTGGATGAAAAAGTTTTAGAAAAAGTCCTGTCCTTTTTAATGTCATTATTTTAATAGAAAAAAAGTGTTGTGTTTTGAAATCCATTATTCCCCTGCAGTGTTTGCAACTCTAATACAGCGGCACCAGCTGCTACCTTATTGCTCACATAGACGCTACAGGTGCACCGGGAAACAAACACAACAGCAAAGACAGACGGAAAGCTCAACGGTGATGGGCAAAAGAGTAGGGACAAGCAGCCTGCACTCACTACATTCAGGGACTTCTGACGTGTTGTAACTCTCAGTCCTGGCTGGCTGTCCTCTGCAAAGATGGTGAGGAGGTGCCGGCACCAGTGGGCTCCAGCTGAAGTTCCTCTTCCAGCCCAGGCTGTCGTCCCCAGGCAGCTGCCATCAGCACCTACCCAGCACCTATCTTCTTTTCGGCTCAGCTCCTAGGAGGCAGGTCCTGTCAGCAGAGCTTGCTCTGTGCCTGATTTAGAAACTGACTTTTTTTTTTTTTTTTTAAACCCTGCTTCAGGGGTCTGGAATTTGCAATTAATTTCTGCTCTAAAAGGCTTTAAAAGACCCCAGCTCAAAACAGCATCCTAGAAGCATCCGATGTATTACTACAGCATCCTACTTATTACTGTGAGAAATACCAGGAAATTCAGTAAGGCTGCTTGTTTAAGGGACTAGTTTCTAAATTAAGACAAGACCATCAGAGAGAAGTGTCAACAAGGGAAGTGCAGGAGGTTTAAAGAATATGATTGTGCGGCCGGCTATAAAGAGCAACCGTGACTGTGCTTGTGCAGGAACCCCGAAGTAGGCTTCACTGGAATGAAAAGTGGAAGTGCTGTGCCTAGCTTTATGGTGCACACCCTGTAAAACGCACATTGTAAACCTTCCCACCAAGAGCATTAACCAGGAAAAATACAGGAGATTTACACAGTGCTTTCAGTTTTTAAAGTCTAAGATTCCAGCAGTAGATAAAGGAATCTTAAAACATGTGTGTATAACTTTTGTGGTCCCTCACAAAACCACAGAGGCCACAAAGGCAGGAATGAATTCAGAGCCTAATAGCAGATCAGATAGTGTGTATTAAACAAAAGAAAATAGCACTGTCTCTTCTCATACTATTATTTATGTACATGTTTATGTAGCTAAATAGAAAGAGCTTTCCTTTAAGGAAAATGACACACTGAGGTTGTTTACTCTGTTTTTGTTATTACTTTAAATGCATTTTTATTTGATTTCATTATTCAATATATATTTTCTTTTTCCAGTTACACTCAGGAGACGGGTATAACGTCCACACACATTCATACTTAAGCATTGTGACAACTAGCATTGAAGTTGGTGAAATATCCATTTCAAAACCTGCCTTAGTGCAATCAATCAAATCCTCCACTGCAATACAGGGAAAATAAACAAGGCTATCCGGCTGCAACTCTTGGCTGGGTGGATGGAGCGCAGAGCATGGAGGACTAAGGGGGAGGGAATGAAGAACGGGGAAGGCCGGAAAGAAAGATTATTTCAATGGCTCACAGAGCTTAAGGGGTCTTAGAGGGGATTAAACAATAAAACAATATATTAAAATTGCAAGGAAGCAAAACCAGAAACACAGCCATCTTGATAGCTCTAAGGACGCATTAGCCATGTAACATCTAAGCCTCAAGAAGAGCACAAATGAGGTAAGGTAGACACCACAGGAAACCTGTGTTATACTATTTCAGAGGTGAAGTCCTCCCAAGCCAGAGAAGTTGGCGTGATCAGCTCCTCTACCTTGTACACACGGGCATAAGTCATAAGATTTGCCAGCACCGAGAAAGCTCACGCTTGGAGACAGCCCCTCCTCCCTGGGATCCACTCATTCCCAGCAAGGGGTTCAAGGCTCTGCAGAGGTCACTGCGCAAAGTGGTCCTTTTCTAATCAGGTATTAGAGGTGCTCTAAAACTTTTGCTTTCAGCCTTTGATTTTCCCAGTTAAATCTCTCCACAGAGGAGCCCATCCTGACTTTCAGAGGACCTAAGTTGGGGTGTGGTGTGGTGTGTGTGAGCGCACATATACGCATAGTTAGGGGGAATCCTTTGCTGCACGCGCCGACACCAAGTGCGTTCCTTAAGTGCGTACGTGTTCATGGTTAGCCAGAAACAGATCCCGAATCCCTCCAAGCAAGACTTAGCGAGAGCACATGTTCAGAAGCACACTGACAATTAAAAGAGATTTTTATGTCATCTCAGTACAACAGAAGCAACTGAAAACTATTTTCCTGCTTCAAGAAACTAAAAACCGGCAAGAGCAAACCTACATAGAGCTCTGTCACTGAAATTCTGACAAAACTTCCCATTACAGTAACATTGTGCATGTGTATTTCATATACATGCTTCCTTACTTCAAGCATGAAAAATGTCAGCCCAGAGGGAACTGTCTGAGAAAGTTACAAGCAGGCATTGAGCTTGGTACTCATTTGCCTACTGTGTTCAGACTTTTTTTTGTTTAATATTTTTTGATGCAGGTTGCAGTTTTTTCCTTTCGTTTTGTAAGAAAATGTAAGCAGATATATTTGACACATCACTGCTTGCTTGAGTTTTCAGGGAGACTGAAACAATACCTTCAAGAGACAAACTATCCTGTTCTACCCACTCCTCACTTGCTTCCCCAGCTCTTGCACCCACTCCCGGTCCTGCTTTCATGTCTAAGTTTATTGCCTGGGCAGCTTGTAAGGGCTGTCGGCATTTCATTTCCCCCTCTTCTGTCCTAGACCTCTTTGGCTACAGCTTGCAGCTCATGAACTCACCGAAAGCCATCCTGCCACAGCGTGACTTTCCTTAAGAGATTGCCACAGAAAGGAAGAGGTTACCAGGACTAGCTGAAGAATAGTGCTTAGCAGGCAGAGCATGCGCTTTGGATCCCATTCAGAGATAAAGGAGATCATACGGCTTTTTCAGAATCAAACCACTGAAGCCAGAAACCATGGGGGGACCTTCTTAGCTCTGGCTGCAGCATCGTTACTGGAGCTGGCAACACAAATAAAGCCTAAAAGCAAATTACTGTGGCCTTTAGAAATTGGTTTAGAAACAAACATGTCCTACTGTATATTTATTTCACATAGATTGGAAACTAAGCCATTCTGTAACCTTCTAAATGTATTTTTCTATATTGCAAAAATTAGATTGAGCACATGAGATAAAGACATTAAAAACATCCAGTTTCATCTTGTCCTCCCCCTTTTCTTTAATTTTTTTTCTTTTCTCTTTTTTTCCAAATGAGATGGTTCTTAGATTCTTGCCCTGGCACTCTCACCCAGAAGGGATCCAGACAGCTGGGTGAGCCAGTCATTCTGTATGCTTCCTTAAGGGCATCTAGTAATGAAACTTCTATCTTGCTCTTGCTGTGCCCTACAGCCCCCATATATTTGTACAGAAAACAGGTTTACAAAGCAGAAGACAGGAGCGTGTCAATATTATTAAACCAGCTGTTATTTCTCCACTGAGTGCCAGAAGAGGGTAGTGACAAGGGTGGGTGAGAAAGGACAATTCGTTTTACGAGTAAAATGCAAACCCCTCTGCCTCATGCCTGCATGTTATCTATTTACTTCCTTTTTCATTTTCCTGCCTGCATAGCAGATCTGGATTTTATCCTGCTTTTTGTGTGAAAGATCGACTCAACTAGTCAAATGACAGAGGTTTTGTAGTGGATGATGTGTCCCTCTCTGACTCGTTCATGAGAAGGTTCTCCAGGATTCCTTGGCCCCCGGTCTGCTCTCCTGGCTAGAAGCTCCTCTATGAGACTATCATCTGCCTGATCTCCTTACATTTCTTCTGCAGACCACTTTGCAAAGTCGTAGATGCAGCTGTCCAGTGAGGGGGGTGCAGATCAGGGTGGAATTCAGTTTGAGATAGAAACTCCAACAGGTAGGTGGCGGAGGGTGGTCTAACTTCCCCCTGCGGTTAGTGATGATTCAGTCCTTGGAGTCAGTGGAGTCAGAAGGTTAATTCAGCTGACCATCAGGTGGTGTCTGCTTTAGGATAAGCCAAATCAAGTTTGACTGTAGTGAATCACTATCAGTTAAGATAGGTGGTTAGACATCAACTCACATGTAGATACACCTACAGCAAGACCCTTAAGTTTAGACATTGCAATCTGGAGTTGAACCTCATCCTAGGAGTCAAGGGAATCTCTCTTTCCCAGCTTCCTTGTGACCGTAAATAAAAGCTTGATATCCCTACGCTACACTACTCTCTACTTGTGAAACGTGGCTAAGTGTTTTCATGTATTGCATATACTGAAATCTATATAACACCACATAAAGATGTGTACAGGTAGTTGTGGGTTATCACAGAAGGCAGAACACAGCATCTCAGGGATGGGGCTGGGCAAAGCCGTGATACTGGACAAAGAATTTCCCCTCCTTGCATAGCGCCAAGGACATGCTCCTGCTAGACAAATGGAGATGCCACTTCCAGCACCATTGGAGCTGAAGTAGTATTACGGAAGAAGTATTACGGAATTAGCACAGACCTGCACATAAGCTAACTTACTGAGAGGCAGGGTTCATCAGCTTGGGTATAGAGCCTTGCTATCACAGCACTATCTTGCTTCCAAGATAGAGTGAGCCTCCCTGCATGGTGCCATGTTTGTGTCAGGTTGATCTAGCGTGCAACACAGCCATGCTTGCAAAGTGCTAGTTGAAAAGGCTCACACGTTTTGGAGTTCCAGCTTCAGCGTTTGCATGAGGCTTGAAGGTCTTACATTCCCAGGCCTTTCAGCTCAGCTGTTTTAAAACAAGCTGTGGACTATGTTCAAATAGTTTCCTGGAAAATTCTGAAATACTGAAAATAAACCGCTCCTTGGGATCCTGAAAGCCAGATAGAACAATGAAGCTCAAAGGCACATTAAAATGAAATAACAACATACAACACTTTCCTCTTTTCCTCTCCAAAGTATTTCACAAGCTTTTATTAAATTAAGTCTCATCACACCCTTGGGATATAGGTGCAGTAAATATCTTCATGAGAGGAAGGTGAGCGAGACACAGAAAACTCTCCACAAATACTCTTTGACTCACTGTATGAATTGATTCATTTCACTTGCACCCTTGTGCTGTCATTTCCCACAGAGTTTCAAGTAATCAAATTTTATTGCCACAAAAGGTTTGCAGGAAATGAACTGCAAAGTTGTACACAAGAGCATTTGCTTGCAAAATGCACGTGACCACATCCCATCAAAGAACAGGAACTGCAGCGCTGAAACACTGGGCGGTCTGTATTTGGGGTAAAAATCCCAGTGTTAAGCTATGCATTATCAGCACAAGCCTAACCTACGCATTTTGCATATATGTATTTATTTTAATCAAATAGCTAAATTGAACGGGAAAACTCTAGCAAAAACCTGGCTCAGGTCCTAAGCCAGTTTCCCTTCAGCCACATAACTCTGTTATCTGCATGAAGACCAGTGTCTTGAAGATACTGAGAATAACAGACTCCATGGATCACACAAAACAACACTTGCAACTCACACTAATCAGTAGTTTCCATTTGGTGTGTGTCTAGGCAAATTCATTTCCTGACAGGAACAGTCATAGAAAGAGGAAGAGATACCTTAATATCTAATTTGAATCCACAATGTCTCAGTGAGCAAACACATAAAGCAAACATGCACCCACAGCAGAAGCCAATTCAAAGCTCTTCCAAGGAACTGAAATATTATAGGTTTTTACAAACAGCAGGGGAAAAAAAAAACACGAAATCCAAAAATCCACAACAAATAACAGGAGCTGTACTAACTTACACCTGGGGCAAACCAAGATCTAGCCAGATTTCTCCTTGGTGTAGGTCTGAAATCCTCAGAAACAAGATCATAGAAGTAAACTTACAGCCTGAGAATTATTTGCATAAATGATTTAATTCTCAGTCATTGGACTTGAGTAATTGCAAGTAGCAAATACATTGAGAAATTCAAAATCCTCTTGGAGTTGTTTTGCAAACACAAGAGGCTACGGTTCTTAAATTAATTGTACAACCCAAATGATCCTATTAGCTCTAATTATCAGCTGTATTTTACAGACAGGGAAACTGAGGCAGGGAAGAGCTAACGGTAGTATTTTCAAGAACAAGACTAATTTTCAAGACTAATTTTCCAAAGCTTTGTTTTAGATCTGAGAGATTTTTGTCTCCCTCCCATCTTCCATCCCCTACAATTCCTCAAGTCTATTATTGGTCAAGCTTCACAGAAAAGAGCGCATCAAAGCCCCTATTAACTTAGGAGACTTCATGATCTGAGCTGGGTTAAAGGAAGCAAGTTCTGAAACTTATCTGGTCATTTTCAACACAAAAGATTGATCAAAGTTTCCATTCGAGATTTATATCCACGGTATCAAAGTTGTCCTCTCTCTACTGATTGTCCTTTCCAAAGAAAATTTGGAGCCTGACGCATCAGCTATGTTTTCCATAGAAAATGTTAATATTTTAATTGAAAAATCAAACACCTAAAAGTACATAATCATATTCTAACTCCCGTGATCCACTGCTACATCACTATGTACAAGCCCACCCCCACTCTCCACTTCAAACACAAACATTTTGGAAGAGGGAGGGTGAAAAGTGCTGAAAAGTGAAATCTGAACAAAAGGTTTTAATCATAGGGAAGGAACAAAAAATCTTTTTTTTTTTCCTCTTTCTTTCAAATTCTCTTTGGGAAAACAGAACAAACCAAAACGCAACAACTTTATCCACAATGACAGAAACAAAACCATCTTTTGACCAGCTCCAGACAATGCACCTTTTGTGTGGAGGCAGTTAAATTCAGAGGGTGTTGCCCCTGAGGGTTTGGATCAGGTAAGCCATATCTTTTCTCTCAGCCTCAGGGTCCCAGGTTACTATTTTAACAAACCTATTTCCACTGGCACTTCTCCTTCTTTGCTAGAAAACATTAAAAAGCTGGAAGCTCATCGGAAAAGGGTGCAATTCTTTTCTGAGGAACACTGCAAGGTTATAGGGAACTATTTGCTCATAACGTGTGTTGGGTTGGTAACAACCAGAAACAGAGAGCAGCAGGGGCACTGCTTCATGGCTGCAGCTTTTTCAAAAGGGTCTGTTAAAAGTATTTCGGGAGGAGAGACATGTGAGCGAAATCTTTAAACGTGTCAACAGGGAGGCCAGACACTGAACCTCTGCCCACTCCAGAGCTGACACCATCCTTCAAAGCGGAGGAGATTGACCTTTGCAGTGGAGAATCACTGAGTGGCAGCAGGGGGCTTCCTGTATTTGTTTCTAAGACTTTTTTGCCTTTCTTCCTCTTGCAATAAAGAAACAGGTAATAGTCATTTGAAGCCATGCTTTAGCGGAAAAAATATTATTCTCTGGAAATTGGGTTGGAGAAAGAGCATGGCAATTCATTGATTAATGAAATTGCCAAACCAGTCAGCAACGAAGCTCAAAAGAGGACAAGCACAGCTCATTCTCTCCTCTTCTCCTGCTTTGTAAGGAAGATCTATGTAGACTGCTCAAGCGCAAAGCAACGCGTTCTTGTAAGGCCTGCAGCAGCAGCAGGTGTTTGGACGGGCATCAGTGTTGCATACCTCCCCTTCCTCCCTCAGGGCACATGAACTGCAAGCTTCATGTGCTGCTCAACTTTCCTGAATCACTCTCTACCACCAACGCATGGAAAATCGTGATAACACAATCTCTCAAGGTATGCAAAAACCACAATAGTACAACCCCTTTCTCCTCTGCGCCAGCCAGTTTTCTCATGTGAAAACACAAACCAGCTGGGGAAGGAAAAAAGAGCACTATTCCCAACTCAGCAACAAGACCTGCTAGCAAAGAAATGAGAAAAGTCATGATATGTCCAATAACAGGGCTAAGTTGGAGACCTTCCTGTATGGCCCAAACATCAAGGCACTGCATTTCCTAGGAAACAGGTACTAGCCTCTCTCTTGCTAGTTCATCCTAAAGCAGTTTCCCAGGCGCGCAGGATGTGCTTTACTCCAAAAGCCTAGACCAGCACACCACCAGACTGCATGCTGAACTCAAAGCCAGCCAGTACCCCAGCTGGGACTACTTGCTCTTTAAAGCTGAAGCACAGTCTCAGGTGCTTTGCTGGACCCAAATCTCAAAAGTGGGAAGAAGAAGCCTCAAACTCATGCCTCAGCCCGTGCTGAAGCAGAGGAAGTAGTCTGCAGAGATGCAGGACAGTATGAAATTAAGGCAGTTGCTGACTGTCACAACATGACCTTGGACAGGTTGCGTCACCTCTTTGCCCTACCTTACTCTCCCGGAGCCTCTAAACGCACACCCGTATCCCCCTTCTGCAAAATTCTGATAATTCCTACATCATAAAGCTTGGATGAGGATTCATTAATTGATGTTTGTTAATTTTCTAACGATTCCAAAACGCAAAAAACACTACAGAAGACAGACCGTCTGGCCAACTTTACTGCGCTAGCAGCATGCTACAGTCATGAGGAAAAACACTGTCAAGGAAGGGAGAAGAGCAAAAGTACCCAGTCCTCAGTGAAGAGGGATAAAGAGGAGTCTGTGCCAGCCAGGGCACCTTTGATAGAGCTGTACTCCAGGTCTCTGGGTCCAGGGAGCATCTGAAACCCTGGCAAACAGCAAAAGAGAAGACCAGCTAACCAGGAGATTCAGTGGCTACTAGCTTAGATAAAACCACTGACAGAGGAACCGCGTGGCACAGGAATCTAGGTGTCTTCACTGAAGCTGGCCAGGGAAAGCTTTTTTTTTTCCATGTTTAAAATTTCGAAATCCTCCTTAAAACATCACGCTGAAAACAAAAACTTATTTGGGCCAATTTAAGTGTTCTGTATTGATAAATAAAAACAAAGTGATAATATTCAGTGAGAATAAAGTAATTGCTTAAAGAAAAACATATGATCAAGCAACCAAAAAAACCCATTTATACAGCAAATATCAAAAATTTCCACTGTTTTCGCATCTGCATTTTGTCAACATCAGCTTGACTTCAAAAATCATTGATTTTACTGAAACAATGTCTCTCCACAGGAAATTCTTCTATATAGAAGAGTTCTCTTTAGTTTAGAGCTATGGGATCAAATTTTTACCACTGGAAAACTGTTATTCCTCTCTCTGAAGATGGTAAATTCCCTTCTACATATTCAGAGTATGCTGAGAGCCCCTTAACATGAGATTTAAATCCAGAACACGCTCTATGTTGCCAACCTTAGGAAAAGATAGAGCTCATGATTCCTTTTGCCAGGGACAAACACATACTGCACAATGTCCTCTGAATGATTTGGTCAGTGTTTTACGAATCCTGGCCAAAATATCGCCCCATCACAGCACTGCTGTGAGTAAGGTGGTAAGCTGCTGCCAGCCGTCCGTCCCAGAGAGGGCAGTTTACCATCAGTGTTGTTCCAAGATGTGATTCTTTTTTAGGTGATTTATATAGAAAAATGTTGTAGAAATGAGAATCTCATGATTATGCCAATGTTTTGTAATACTACGTATTAATCACTCTCCTCTCCTGAGATGCCATTGCTGATTTGGGAGACTTGATTTTCTTTTCTTTAAACATATCTCTAGACCATCTTAAAGAGCTGAGCAGGCTTGGAAAGATAAGGACGAAAATATGCCTCTAAAGACACTTAATGCTCAATTCTAAGTGTGTGGAGGCACTAGCAAACTCTAAGCCCTGCAAAGGACTTGGAGGTTCAATTCCACTCATTGTGTACATATTTACCCTTATTCACAGCATTACGGAGCTACTGTCCTTCCACAAGAGATATAATAGGGAGGAAAGCTTTCTGTGACAGAGAGCTCTGGCTCACTCATCCAACAGTTTAGCAGAACAATGCAGAGATGGAGTCTGCAGCTAAAGGAAAAAGAGCTGCCATTTAAAAGCTGAAGCATTAATAATTCTTCCGCAAAACCTAACAGAATGAAACAAGAAGTGAAAAACTGGGGTGGGGAGAAGAAGGGAAAGAGGAGAACGAGACGGCTGGGGTACTGGCTGACGCATTCAAACATTAGCTGCAGTACCAGAAAACAGTCACGGGAGCATTAATTTGGAACAGTCTGTAGCAGTGAAGAAAGGCATTGCAACACTGACCTCAGGGCATAGCTGTGCAAACCCATCCAACACCTACCTGAGTTGCTGACCTCCTCACCATCCATCTTTACTATGTCATTACTAGAGCGAAGGCAGTAAGGTACTCCTAGCTATGCTGCAGTCATCTCTTTTTCTATGCATGGCCTTAGTTGTAGCATCACCTATGCAAATGCAATCTCAGCAGAAGCTTATGAATGGAGCACTAGAGCCACTCTCCCCCTGCCTGGCCCGGAGTAAAAAGAGGCGGCTGCTGCCAGATCTACAGAATTGATAATAAATGCAGGTGCACGTGACAAGGCTTACCAGGCCTGTTTTTAATCGAGCTACGATGCTAGATTTACTCTAAAGCCCACGCTGCTCTGCTCTGGCTGTTCCTTGTTACCCAAGCCAACACCGTGCTAATTAACCGTGCTAGCACCGCTTAAGGCCTAGCCACCCTCTAAGTGGGGAGAGGGAAGACGACAGGGGCTGCATGAAGAGAAGAGCAGTTTGCTGTCGCCAAGCTAAAATGAAAGGAAATGCTGAATATATTTCAGGCTAGTGAAGTGGAAGAGCTGAAGCTGCTCATATCAGGTACGGCTTAAATGCATTATATATAATGTTTTGGAAAGACACCTCTATGTTCCCTGATCAGATTTGACATGAAATCCAGTAAATGTTGGGCCTGGGCCATTTGGGACATCTGTTTAGATTCTGGCAGCTGGTAGATGATACCTAACACATCCAGAAAAATTGTTAACTCTTTACCAAGTTTCACTCTGTTACAGGCTCCCCCTGCCTCCAAATTTACGGAAGGTTTTCCCACTTGGTTATATTTTCCAATATTTATTAAGTATGGCCAGCCACCCCCCTCCACATTGCCAGCAATGCTGGGATCATTCCAGCCCAATCCATTTCTACAGGCAGAGGCCCAATAAAGCCTCTGCGGAAATGCTTGAGTGTATTGGCTGTAAATCAATGCATCCCCTCAGCTGGCAGTTTCCACACACAACAGGTAGCAGTAGTAAACACTTCTTCAGACTTTCCAGACTGCTGCCATGCTCCTGCGAGCAATGCCTCGTACAGCCACCTCCTTTTTCCCCCCACCCCTGTCTCTGTTCAGCATGACGTTATGCTCCGGTCAGGATGCAGACCCAAATGCAGTAGCCGGGGTCCTTGCGGGGCTGCTGCCTGACACCCAGATGCCAACCAGCTGCTGTGAGTGTTTCCAGGATTACAGGGCAGCACACAACTTGAAAAGGACGATCACAAACGAATGTTTACATTACGAACTCAGCATTCCCACCTTCTCAAGGCTCCCTCCCATCTCCCTGTTTGTAAGCAGCTAGCATTTGGGCTACTCTGAACTGAGCTAACAGAACTCATACATAATCGCACAGGCAGTAGAATAAATAACCAATACCATCAGCAACAACAGCAGAACAAGCAAAGGAAACAATTGAACTAATGGCTGACGTTTTTGCGTCTCTGTAATCTTCCTCACTTCTTCCCCGTGGAGGCCTCTGAAGGGAGCTGCCAGAGATCTGACTGCAAAGAAGTTACACAGATGAGGAGCCACTTCAAAATTACACAAACCTGTTTTATCTGTCAGTCAAGATGGGGGATGAACAGTCATTTAGCCACAATGCCACTGAAATTATATTGCTTTGCTTTGGAAGTACATAAATATTTGATTCTCTCTTCCTCAACTTTCCACTTCTTCCCTTGTTTTAAAACAGAATCTCACATATTTTAAAATAAATCCATGTGTTTGCTTTCTCAGGCAGCTAGCTTGAAACAAGTAGGTGAGTGTAAGCAAGAGAATTGGCATATATCCTGCCCATAGCTGATGAGACAAAAACAGAGGAAGGCTCAGGATATATTGGCATATAGCAGGTTTTTGTCTCCATTCACCTCTGGAGTTTTGCCTTTAAAACCTGATGAGACCAATTTCAGGGAAAGGTCTGCAAGTCTCAGGCTCTCGCCACTTGCCCGATGGCAAAAGCACCAAACAGCGTTTGCCCTTAGCTTACTCAACCATTTAATGCTTTATAGAAAAATGAACAAACACACAGGCACAGTTCTAAGAAACCAGGTAAAACCAAGAATTTCCACTTTGTGGAAAATTTCTAAATTCCGTAAAAAAATTGGCTCCATCTGAGAAAGAAGAGGACTACAATTTCGTGAAGGAAATTTCCTATAGGAAGAGAATTTGAAAACAAACAAACAAAACAAAACAAAGGTACGGGGATGAGAGATTAGAGCTCAGGGCGTTATTGCTAAGCCAAGCGTTGCAGTGCTGCGGACTGAGGTGCCTCGGGACTCACAGACCAGGAGCGCTCTGCAAAATTTGCTGCTGAGCAAGAAGCCGATCAGACCCGCTGGAGGACGCGGGGCATTAACACACACTGGAACTGTTTTAGGTCGCAGTCCCATATGATAGATAAACCTCTGTGCAAACAACATTGCCTCCTCCCCGTTTCCAGCTGTACAGTCTTACCTGCTCCCTTCTCGACCCCCCGCTGGGGGAAGGCTGGGAGTTCATTAGTGCTGACTTGGATGGGTTAAAACCACCACGGAGCAGTATCCTCAGAGATAACAACCCTTGGAAAGGGGCTCTTCTGAACAGCTTGCCCAGGGAGCTGGTTTCTGACAGCATCTGCATGGCGGTGGCAAACTTTGCTGAAACCAATAAGTTTCTGCAAAGTGTTTCGATTTCAGCAAAACAATATTTGCTAATGAGAACCTGTTTCAGTGGAAAACTCCCAACTGCTTTTCTCTCTAGCAGAAAATTGGAAAAAAAAAAGAATAAAAAAACTCTGACTAATCTCTTGTATACAAAAATATATTTCCAGCTAAGGAAAAAAAAAAATCAAATATTTGTTCTTTTAACAGTGGAGACTTGGAACAGAGAGGAACAAGGTAATTTCACATGTTCCTGTGAACAAGCTGCTGCAAATAGCTTCCCTAGATAATAAGTAGAAACGAGTGAGAAGAAATGGATAGGGGAAGATCTATAATAGTGCAAAGAAATGTGTGATCAGCTGGGGAATTCCTCATAGATGCCTTGTAGAGAATGTAGTATTTGCCAGACCAGATCAGACCACTGGGCCAATCACGCGCAATTTAAACATTAAGGGTAACAGCTTGATAAATCCAGGTCAATACACCTACACACAGGTACAGGTTTAATACCACTTCATTAAGAGAACTGCAGCACCTAACACTGAGCACACCTACAGATCCTGGAAGAAAGAAACTATTGGCATTTATGGGATTGTGCAATTAAATCAACAAGCTTTCCTTAACAAGTGACCAGAACTGGTCCTACTTTAGTTTCTAGTCTGAAGCAGTAGACGGTGCTGACGCTTCAAATATAAAGTGGGAAACAGGCCCACAATGCTCCTCTGACCAGTGTGTAACGCTGCGTAGGAGGAGGCTGAAAAGAGAAGAGCCCTTGCATTCAGTCAGCCTTCATGTGAAATTTATTATCTTAGTGCGCAGCAGACCTGCAAACATTATTAAATGTTCTCAAAAACCAGTGCTGCCTTGTTTAAATCCATCTTGCCATCAGATTCTGTAAGGCTCTTCCACAACCCCATATAAAGGGGGATTTTCTTTGTAGGGACCTAGCAGGTAACCACAGGGCTCTTTGCTTCTGGGACTTACTCAACAAGCACGGAAATTGTAGGATTTTTAGGTGTGCTTGTAGGATCTTATCTCTGCAGGAGTGACTGAGGAAGACTGGAAGATGCTTAAATGCAAATGCCCGAAGCTGAGAGAGGGAGATTAACAAAGGAGGGCTCTGCTCTCCAGAGACTGTGGCGAGATGATAGTGTTGTCTGTTATTAAAAAAGGAGAGAAAATTAGCGGTGCCAGGTCGACTATTAGATCTTCAATCCCTCCCCCAACAAGTGGGAAAGGTACAACTTTCTTCTGCTCCTTCCTTGACTCTGGGAATGGTCCAGCCCTCACGCTGCACTAGTCCCCAGCACTCCTCTGCTGTTTCCATAAAGAGCCCTTTCTGTATTCTCATCACAGGCATCAGAAACAGAGCTTACCTTAGAGATATTCACATTAGCTGCAAGCCAGCTTGCTCAGGTGTGTCTATACTGCCCAGAAATCTCTCCCAGGACTGCAATACAGTCATACATTAGACCAGGACTAATGCAGTCTATGGGATACTTCCATCACAGAAAGTTGTGTGCCACCTTCCAGACAAACCAGCAACTACACATCACACACACAGAACTGCAGTACGTTTATATTTCAGTTCCTATTCAAGACACACTAACAGCAGTAAGAAATCCAGGAGCACAAAAGGCATAACATATGGTGGGACCCTGACAAGCTGTGGGCAAAATCTACTTGCAGTCAAGATCCAAGCCAAAATCTGCCTCTTCAGTTGCCCTGCTGTAGGTCTACCCATTCTTTCCTCAGAAACAACTTTCACGGGCTGCTAACCTGAACCCAGGCTCAGACTGGCAGTCTAAGCACAAAAAGCTCCATAGGCACCTAATGGGTTTTTTGGAAGAGATAAGTGGTCTGAGAGTTCTGATCAGCCAAAAAGGCAATTCTCCACCCAGGCTGCCAACGTGGATGAACGCTGCAGGGCTCCCAAGATACTAGAATAACTTAACTCACATTGTTAAAGTGTAATCAGCCTAGGCCTCCTAAAATCCTGGCCAGCAGCCCTTCTACCTATTCCCAGAGTGCTCCAAACTCCTCAGTTTTTGTGACTTGACCACTGGTACCTGAAATGCTTCATTTATTTGAGTCAACCCATAACACAGCGAAAATAGCTTTCTCTATATGATTGCTTGTTTTGAACCTTTTTCCTATAGACAGGCGATGTCCAAAAGTCTCCTTATGTTTTGCCCCAATATACTTGAAGTAGTTCTGGAAATTTATCTGTGTCGGAAGAAAATTTGCATTGGGAATGGGGATAAATGGAGAAACTACTCGATAAGGAAGAGACTGCTTCCCACTTCTCCCATAATAATAAAGGCTGCATTAAATACAGGTTAAAACTAGACTGGAGAAGGATGGTTTTGGCAATAGTACGAACAACAATTTGCAGACTAAAATTGTCATCTTGCACACACTTCTTCCAGGAAGCAGGCCTGAAGGACTTTGTAAACCGAGTGAACGTGGGATACAAGCTGGCAGAAAGAGCAGGGACGTAGCTGCACTGGGAATGACAGCAGACAGGAATACAAGCAAGGGCTGGGTCTGAGCACAAGAACGCTGGTGCTCCAGCTCCAACCCCATCCCCCCCCAAACCAAATATCCCTCCAGTGCTCTCATTAGCCAGGCTTCTTACATGGGTCAGGTACACTGGAGCCAGTAACAGGAAGGTTTTGAGGCATTAATTGACGCTGCCAGACACTCTGCAGTGACCTTGACTGCAGGAGGGCACAGTAGTGAAGGTGCAGAGAAAGGACAGAGGTGAAGGCATAGTATTTGTACCTGAGAATCAGGCTAGGGCACCTTTAACATCAGCATGTGTGCACGTTTGTGGGTGTGCGGCCTGCAGGTGGGACGCAATGAGAAGTCAGAGGCACCACTAAGCTTTGAGTCTGGGCAACGGTGGTGAGAGCAGGACAGGGTGGTGAGCATGGAGTTAGCTCAACCTCGCATAGCACAGGAGCGATGGGAGCGAGACAATCTGACAGAAAACAGACCGAAGGTAGCACTGGAGGAAGGCTGTGGGTTGTTTTGATTTGGATTCTCCTCATCCTCTTCCCTTTCTCCTTCCGCTCAGGAGGATTTCTGCATTTGCCCTGTCTCTCTCCTCACTCTGCACACCAAGAAGCACTGCATCCCCGGGCCTCTGCTCCTGTCCCTTAATTCTGTGCTCACCCTCATCACCATGCCGTGCCCGTCCCTGACGAGATCCGAAAGGCACAGGTCTTTGGACTCTTGTGTGGATGTCACCTAATGAAGACATCTATAAATATGGGCACATTAGAGCTCGCCATCTGGCCGTGCCTGTTGGACGGCTCCCTCCCCACAGATCAGTGGGCACGGAGAATGCTGCGGCCAATAAATTATTCCTCCGTCTCCTGCGCTGGCACACTCACAGACGCTGCTCCCCTCAGCGACACCACGAACGCCCGGCAGCTGAAGCACCGGGCTAGCAAAACAGAGCAGTCAGCCGAACCCGGCTCACGCTCCCCGTCAGCTTTGGGCTGCACCCTGGTCCCAAGGCACCGCTGTGCAGGCACCCTCGCCACCCTCTCTTTTCCCTCAAAGGTCCGGATCGCTGTCATTCACTCTGGCAGGGCTAAGAAGGGATGAGCCTTTCTAACGTCATCTTCTCTCCTTGCTTAGGTATCCCCAGGTTGAACCTTTTTTTTTTTTTAAATCAGTTTCATCATATTTTTTTCCTTTTTCTGTTCTGCCTTTCACATATGCTTTTCTTCAGCATCAGACACAATTTTTCCGTTCACTTATTTATGAAATATTTAATGCTAGGAAGACTCAAGACTTAGCATTTAATTTTTGCTTTTTTTTTTTAATTATCTTTTCAGATTGAATGAAAGATTTTATTCGACCTACATGAAAAAATGCCTTTGGCTTCCAGGCTTTTTCTTTTTTGAAGGAAGTTTTCCAACCCAAAAACGTCACTGAAAAATGAGAAACTAAAATAGTTCATCTTGTCCCACTAATTTCTCCACTTTTTCCTCCCCAAAAATGAGCATGACTCACAAAGAGTATCAGCCCTCCCTGAGCTGTATGTTTAGTAAGGCAAAACAGCAGTTTTGGTGACATTTTTTCTTCCTTCCTCTATTTTTTTTCCATCCCTTTGCTTGCTTCTGTCCATTCTCAAAATCCGTTACAGTCACTTAGACAAGTTCTCACAGAGGCACCTGCACACAGAGGAGTTCACTGAACTGCTGCCACAGATTGCACTCCATGAATATTCTGTAGCCACAGGACACCTAAAAAGATTGTATTTTCTTTGAAGTACATGAATATTTGATATCCTCCCTCCCTCCTCCTCGCCTTAATTATTCTCTTATTTTGAAACACCAGCTTGCATGCAGTATTTAAATAAAGCTGTTTTTAGAGTCACAAGCAGCTTGAAACAGCCAAGTCTCTCAAAATATATTACAAGCGCTGTATATCCTCCTGTTCGGCACAGAAGCAGCAGCGTGCAAGGCACAACCTGGGGAATCCGTACAGGACACGGGTTACAGGGGCAGCCTTTCAGTTCTGAAAGCCTGGATTCCCACCCCAGATAAATCACGGCAAGTGAAATGAGACTCACAGCCTTAACCTGCTCCCCAGTGCGTGTTTAACCACCCTGCAAAAATCACAGAACAGTTTGGCACAGCGAACTTTGCTTGGGAAGTATCTGAAAACACAGGGGATACAGCAAGTTAGAACTGAAGCGAGCAATGAGGAAAAAATATCAAAAGTCACAATTTGCAAAAACAGTGGATACTGCAGGGAAGGAAGGCGGGATAACGACAACACATACAGAATTTTCTATACATTCACATATACACATGTATATATAAGTAGCAAGAATTACATGTACATACATATATCTAAATACTTTTATAAGGAAATAAATAGTTATAGAAGGGTTCCAGAGGGTTTGGGAGACTCAGCAGCTATACAGACACACATGGCCAGATCACACAAAGCTTTGCCAAGATGCACCAGCTGCAAGGATTTGGCCTTGCCAGATTTCAACAAGCCTGCGTGATAGGACATCTCGCAGAGAAAGGCCAGGATCCTATTTGCTTTAGATGAGTCATGACATTTTGACCCTCAAAGTTTAGGTAGTCCAAACAGCTGCTGGACATCTGTACATGTAGAGACACAACTGGCTCTAGTTGCAGGTCATGAGGTGGGATGCTGTGTGCCTCTGGCAAATGGCTGTGCTGTTTTGGGTTCAGAGCTGCGACCCCACACTTGGGAACGGGTCTGGCTTGCTCAGTGGGCAGCTATACGTGTAAGTTGTCTGTGTGTTATGTGGGGGAATGGACTTTCACAGGGGTAGCCAAACCAGAAGCAGGTGATGGTACTACAGACCCCACAGCTGTTCCAGCTGGTGGAGCGATGTGCCGTGGATTATTTGGAGATGCTTCCTCCTGGACAGCTGAGAATAAAGGAAATGAAGCATGCCTCTGCACAGGTCAGTGGAGGCCACAGACCATAAACATTCATGCAGGTGGATGAATAGCTATGCCCACAGGCACTCGCAGTTAGGACAAGGAGGAAATAGGAGTATTTGAACACTCATCTGTCTCTATTACAAAAAGAAGTCATCTCATCCTGCTACCACTTCCAACTGTGCTTGCTGTGTGGCTGTGCTTTGCCAGCCAAAGCAGGCAGCTGGGGGAGTTGTGAAGGGGCTGCCTGCAAATCCCAGGGCCAAATATCCTGAGGGTTACCAAAAGAAGTGGAATAATCCCCAAGGCACTCTGCTGGGAACATACTTAGGGTCAGTACAGGGACATATAAACAACTTCCCAAGTCTGTTAGGAGGAGAAAGTCACACTCCTTAGTTCTTGCCTTATGCTGCATCACTGAATCAATCCTTATCATCCTAAAATCTTCCTGCACAGTGCATATCCTTTGTCTACAAAACCTCAGTTAAGGTGCAAGATGATGTGAGGGGGAAACTTTAATAACCATGAGTAATAGAGATCCACAACCACAACCATGTGACACCTAGGCTATGCTTACAGAGGGTGGGAAAAGTTACCAAGGCGTCTTTGTACTTTAATACATTACCTTTTTTGCAATGAAGATTTCTAGCACCACATTTACTGGGCCTATGCTACACAATAATTCTGTGCGAGAAGCAGCAAAAGTGTAACCAGGTTCTATGCAAAGGCCAGGGGAACACATTTTCAAATGATCTGAAGACGACAGCCAAGTGAGACTTTTCAAAAGCAAGAGGAAAGAAACCTTTAAACAAGCTCCATACATAGAAAGACACCCCCCCCCCCAACGTCATTATATTGCAGGGACTTTATCATACTCCAGTTGTCCCATGAGGCATGGATGGGGGGCAGTTTCACGCTTTAGCTTTATACAGTCAAGGTCACCCTCTTCCACCTCCCTCCCACGCACTGACCAAGAGACAGGACGAACACAAGATGTGCACTAGTGGCTATAGAAAGCAGAGCAAGGACTGCAGCACTATGACGACTCCAACAGAAGCACAGGTTGCAATATTTACGGCCCTGTCAACATCAAGTTTGGATGGGCTGCTGCATCTACACAGATACTATGAGCTGCTCATTAGACATTAACAGGACAGGACTTTGTGGCTATCGGGGCATCTGAGTTGACAGCAGAAGTGCAGCAAACAGCCAGTGGAGAAATCTGAAGTGAAAGGGAAGCAACAACTGCAGTGGTTAGAGCCAGTAACGAGCTGGCTGGCTAGCGGGCATCGCTGTTGCTTTCTAGGAACTGGAATTAGGAGCCGAGCCATGTGTCAGGGGCTCCATACTGTCAGCTGTTAGAGGAGAGTGATTTAACATGAGCGTCGATAGCTCAGACTTTGGCAAAGGAGAAATTCTCTTTCCAGCTGCCAGGCAGCCACAACACAAAACACAGGGGTAACAGTGACCAAACAGTCCGCATGGCTTGTAACTTTTGGCAAGATGGGCACTGAAACGCAGCTTCGTTAAACATAACAGACTTCACACCGTGAAAAATCTCAGACTGTCATGTGCACTATGCATACGGGAAAAGATTCAGAAGCGACACTCTGCCATGGAAGACAGGAAGTGAAGAACACCACCTCCATCAGAAACTAATCCAGGAAAGGCTGTGGGTAAGGAGAACGCATAATCACTTCTGTGACTTCACTTCTATGACTTCACCAGGAACCAAAATACCTGTTATTAAAGTACTATATGATCTTTAACGACCAAAACAGCCTTGCTTATCCATCTTTTTTCTAAGGCAGTACTTTCTGTGTCAGCACACCCCTACCTAAAGGAACTGCAAGTTTGTTCCAGATATACCCAATTACAAGGGGGAGTATACCCATTGCAGATATACCCAACTACAACAATGGGAGACGTCCCATCCTGGTAGTGCTGTAATCCTGCCTAGGAACATGAGCAAGATCACAGCACCAATTACCACTACTGTTTAGTCCCTAGGAGGAGAAAGTTGGGGGGTTGGCAGGCCTCCTTGCCAAAGAAATACAACCTGTATTAGATAATTGGAGAAGCATTAAAAATATATAGAAAAAAGAAAGAAAAAAAGACATCATCTCTCTTACAGTCCAGTATGAGGATACTAGAGAGAAAACATTTAGGGAAAATTGCAGTGTTTCCTCCCTGAATGAGGCTGGACTCTGAAATCACCACACACAATACATAAGATTGAACACTTGCAGGCCTGGGCCTGTTATTGAAGCAATCTTGGACAGAAAACAAAAAAACAAATCATGAACTCCTCGTTTACCCTAAGAAATAGATTACTGTTTTTTCTCCATCTTAGTTGACTGGAATTACCTAGACAAGTTCAGCCACAGAAGTAAAGTTTTCTCTGAAAAGTGTAAATGCAATAAAGAATCTTTCCTCAGAGTTAGGTCCTCTCTGCATCCATCCCATCAACAGACTGGAGCAACTAACAGGACTCTTCACAGCACTTATCAGTAAAGCAAAAACAACATGGGGTCTATTTTGTTAACTAAGTTTTTTTTGGCGTCATCATTTTCAGATATGCATGACTTAGGAAGAAGTCAGATTGGCTTTCAGGTCCCAAGATGAACTACTGGTCTGGAAGTGCAGGACTTTCCCCCCTACCCCATCTTGCTCATAGCAAAATGAGGGGATCTTTTCTGAAGTAAGGCACAAGCAACCAGTCCCAATGGGATTTGCTTCCTGAGCCTCTATTCAAAACTGAATTGTATTTGAAAAATATGCAAGTACATTTTCTTTCTGGGAAATCTCCTAACCATCATCGGAAACTGAATGTAAAGAACAGGCTGGGATCGGAAGTATATTTAAGGAGCATTGCCAGAAACAGGAATGGGGATAGAGGGGAAAAAAAACCAAAAACCTTAAAATGAATTACTTTTTTTTCCTTTTTCCTGAAGAAGCATGTTTCCTCAAATTCCCTCAGCTCAAAGCAATGGCCTAATTCACACAGAGAATGAGCAGAGCAGAAGGCAACTATAAGGAGCTGAAAAATGGTTGCGGAGGTGGGTGTTAAAAGACATACAGCCACGTGTGAAAATCACATTTGTGATCTTGCCAGACTTGTGTGGCACAAAGCTCCCAAAGAGGAGAAAAAAGGAGGAATGAAGGAGTGGGCTCCTTGCAGTGTGAAGCATTTCAACCAGGAGGGTCAGAGTTGAGAGCCTGGGCTACTTTGCCTCCTTCAGGAAGGGGGGTCAGGAGTTTCCCCCCGGGGTGGGCAATGAGGGAGCAGGGGGGGGGGGGCACACGGCAGCAGGCACGTGCATACACGCGCGTCTGCAGTGTCTCAGGGGAAGAGGGGCAATAGCCAGCTTATCCTTCTGCCTGTTGTCAAATAGTTAATTGTTCTAAAACAGCTGGGCCAGACAATAGCATCTTTAATGGCCCAGCTTAAACGTGGTCGTGACAGAAATCATAATATTTTTTAATCTCCCTTTCCACAGCCTTTCTGGAAATCCATTTTTAATGACTGCAGTTAGCTTTTATTTTTGCTCTTGTTTTTAAATTCAGATAACTTTTTCTTGTGTCACACAACTTCTCTCTCCCTGCCTCAACACTCCCAGTAAATGAAAAGTTTCAGTATTTCAAATGCAAAAGTAGCACCAGATGCTAAAAGGACCAATGGAATAGTCTGGTCCACCAGTTCTTGTCAGCTTGTTCTGGGACTACTCAGTGACCCCACATGTCCAACAGGTACCAGCTGGGGACAGGGGTTGATCCATCCCTCATATACAGAAATATGCAAGTCCTCCCTTGCCACCCAGACACAAGGACTATGTATGCTCCCTGTCACCCTCCTCTGCACCC
The DNA here is from genome assembly GCF_040807025.1 of Struthio camelus. Classification (NCBI taxonomy): domain Eukaryota; kingdom Metazoa; phylum Chordata; class Aves; order Struthioniformes; family Struthionidae; genus Struthio; species Struthio camelus. Next base: position 94,951,276 of record NC_090942.1, on the reverse strand, counting down.
CTATCTTGGAACGTTTCGGTCCAACATAATATAAAGAGTTAATGGCAATCAAGGTCACTTGGTTGCTCCCATATAGTGTCACACATCTGAATGTTTGTTTTCTGAAGCAGCACATTTAAACAAAAGGTAGAAAAATGCATTGACTTTTCCCCAGAGTTTCAAAAATGCATAATTTAATTGTTGTTCTTCTTGACAAGAACCATTTTGGGAAGCTCCAATGGAAATGTTAGAAAACGTTTATCACTGAAATTTGTCTGCTTGAAAATAATTATTACTATTCATAAGAGAACTATGTTTACAACAAAGATCTACCCCTCCTTCTGCCCTGCAGCACCCTGAACCCCGGGCTCCCCTCATCCATACAGTTCGGAAATCTAACCACACTTGCACCATGTGGCTATCATCATAGTCCTGTGGTCTAAATTACCCTCATTTTTCCAGCCCTCATATTTGTTCGCATCTATGACTTCACACCTCAGAATCGACTGCTCTATTTTAGATAATAGAATAAAAATGGTATAAAGTCTAATTTATTTTCATTGCTCCATACATTGCCAAATTTGGCTCTTGGGTCCAATGCCTCCTTTTTTGTAATATATTTCACATTGAAGAAAGCAAAATTCATACCTTCTCACTGAAATTTTCATGAACTATGTGCTGCCCAGTGCTATATATTCAGTAATATTAACTACTGCAGCTGTTTACATTCAGAAGGTTTCCTTCAGCCCCAGGAAGGAGAGAATTTATTTTTATATACTACAGGAATTTAAATTGCCAGAAAATGCTATGGTCACATCAGAATATGACTCAGTAACCCAGCTGGAGGTCATGATCCTGGAGCAGAAGGACATATCCATCATGCATCAATCAACTGTGCCACTTGGCACCTTGACAAGGCAATATTCAAATCAGCCCCTCAGAAACTGAACTCCTGTTCCTAAATACCTACATGGATGGCCATACAGATTCAGTCCAACTGAACTGCTTGACTAGCAGTTGCTGGGGCTGCAAGATGAGAGATCCCATCCTCACACACCTAGCTGATGCTCAGTGTCCCACTGCGCATGTGGGATTTGCAACTCCATTTTCAGCATGAATTTGCTCAGAGGGTGAAAGGCTGGCGAAAAGGGAAGCATCAGGGGTGAACCTAACACACAACTGCACTGTGGAATAAGATGCCCCAGAGCCAGGAGTGCAGAGCACCATCTGTACCTCTGAGAATAATTCAGGATCCCAGATGTGGACAAAATAAATGTCTAATTCAGCAATGAAGGCAAATAGCAGGGAATTACATTTCTGAAAAGGAACCTGGGCTGTTGTTACTGTTATGCTCATCTACGGACTATATAAAAATAGTTATTCTATTCTAAAAATTAGAAGTTACAAAGCCTCTGATTTCAGTGATTTAAGTGTGGTTTAGCATGGGTTCAAGGGGCCATGTCTACATACCAGTTATTGCTGGATTGATGTTAAGTCACAACAATATCTCCTGAAAAGGGGTAGCATGAAAGAGATACTACCAGCTAAACTGTTTCCCTACCCCCACCCTCCTGAATGCACATCATCTGAATTGTCACTTTGTCAGAAATAAAAGGAAGAGATAGTTTAAAAAAAAAAAGCAATCCATTACTAGCCCAATACTACCAAAAAAATCAGTGCTACCCATCAGTGTGAACTTTCATTTAGCAAAAACCTCTCTTCCGTCAAGTCCTGAAGGAAAGACTAAGAGACACCAGATCCAGTGAAAAAATAAAAGGAGCGGGACTAGTGGCTGAGGCTGTTCAGTGAAGGTGCTGTCCTGGACGCTGAATAGGCCACCCCACTGAGAGACCGGAAGCATGTTCAGCTGATCTCCATCTAGGATCAGGATATCAGCCCTTTTCATTGAGATGTTTGAGGTGGAGGTTTTACTAGCCCTGGAGTCCAGATGTAATTTATATTTCCTCTTCTAGTAGCACTCAAGAGGCCTCAAGTCAGAGCTGCTGTTGTGCTTCACCTACTACAGACACATAGCCAGACACAGACACATATCAGCCAGACACTCCACAAACAGGAGTGGGTTTAGATGGGCAAAACTGCTAGGAAAGTGGAGTAAAAGAAAAATTGGAATTCCTCACTTTACAGACAGGAAAACAAGGCGTAAGAAGATTCACTGTTCTGTGCAAGATCACACTGGAAGTCTGAGCAGAGCTCACAACTGTACAAAAGAGCCTAGAGCCCGGACTATGATACCAATGCAAGACTTTGAAACCACGGGCTGTTAACAGGGAGACACTCCAAGGAAAGGTGAGAGTGGGCTTCATGAAGGCAGCTCTCCTGAGGACACATAACCATATTTGATTCACTGAAAGGCATGGTACAGTGGACAAACTATGGTCATCAACTGCATGCATGAACCTCAGGGGCTGAGAGGTGATTAAATTATGGAGGCAGTCAAGTTGGGATAGAAGGATACTCTTGCTCCCACTGCAACAGAGAACCTGCGGGATCCTCGGCCGCAGGAGACTGTCTGCTCAAATACTGCAGCTGGTAACTCCAGGAGAAATAACATGCTGAACAAATGTGAAGGGGAAATCAGGGTTTTGGTTTCAGGGCATCAGGAAGGGGAAGGAAAAATGTGTTCTCCCATCTTGTACGGTACTGTACAATTAGCCACATACACATGTTCTCCTCTGAAGCCTGCAGGATGCGCTGTAGCATGAGCTGCAGCAGGGCTGCACCATGCAAAGTCAGAGGAGCCGAACGGACCTAGTCCAGAAAGGAAAATTCTATCACCCCAGACCAAGGGAGTGGATGAGAAGGGTAGAAAAGGAAGGGGAAGAGTAGAAGCAAAAAAATAAAGAAGAACAAAGGAAAGTGAAAGAGGGGAAAAAAAGAGATAAGAGATGATAGAATAGAGAGATGGGATAAGCAGAGAGAAAAGACAGAGCCCCGAAGGAATTGATTAAAAAGCCACAATATTTCTCCTCACTTGGCAGCAACACTGCAGAATACATCTCTGTACCCAAAGGACTGAAAGCAAGCGGCAGATCACACAGCAAATATCTGTGCCTCTCAGGGGCACTGCCAGCCCCTGCTTCTCCCTCCCCACAGCCACGCGTGGCATCGCAGCTCTCCACCGTCGCTCACACTCGTAGGCGAGGCAGGGACTAGCACTCGGTGCCACTGTCGCAGCCTCCTGTCCGTCAGTGCAGCACCGCCTGCGCCCCCCGCCAGTACTCCAGCCCATCCATTAGAGCCAGCCAGCATGGCTCCCCCAACTCCCAGGCACCTCCGGACCCGCACATGGCTGTGGGGCGAGGCGGGAGCGGGGAAGGAGACCACCTGGGAAGCTGGAGATTTTACAAGGCAGTGCCTGCCGGGGTGGAGGCAGCCTCATCACTGCACGCGAGCAACCAGTCGAGACAGGGAAGGAGCAGGAGATTAAAGCAGCCAGGCTAGACGAGAGGGAGCTATTTGCACGGTCAAATGAAACAAGACAGAATTAAGACCAGCTTGCCCTGATCCCGGAGGGGTTCACGGGTTTACGCACGTGGGAGAAGCAGGGGCTGAGTCAGCCACAGCACGCTCTCATGTAACTTGGCAAAAGTAAAGGTTGATTCCTGATGTTTTACCAAAGAGCTCCCCTTTTGAAGAACTGACACAGGACCCCCTTCACTCACTCTCGGAGAGATACCGCAATGCCATTTAAGACACACGACAGGGGGTAGAAGAGAACATCCTCCTCCCACTGAAAGCACAGGGAAGATTTAGCTTTACAGCAGGCAAGTTTAGCTGCCTAGTTTAGATCTTGGAAAGCCCGGTGAGTTAATATAACCTACGTTTAATAGAAACATCACAGGAACTAAAATGTATGGTTTAAAGTGGGTCTACATGGGAAAATGCTTCCAAAATCTACAATCCCTTTTTGCTGTGTGGGAGTATCATTACAGGACTAGTTAAAAAGGAGAAGCGCAACCTGCCCTATTGCTTTTACCACTTTGCTATTCGGGGCTTTCCTTACAACTTCGCCTCTGCTGAGGCTCAGCTAGGCTTGCACGGTAAAAACAAACAGGAGCACACAACCGAGTGGGATGCTCGCAAGCATCTCCCACAGCTGGCCCTTTTCTTAAAGTCATTTCTCTTTAGAGATAGTGCATCTCTTTACAGTTCCACAGCACTCTCCCTAGCAGGCCTTTCATACACATGAAAAGAAATATCTGATCAAATATATTCCTCACCATGGCTTTAGAAATATTAGCAAGATTTAATTAATATGTAATCATATCAGCAGAAAAGAGTTAATTGAAATATTGAATAACTACAACTTTAACAGGATTGGAACATAATGCTTCCGACGTACTAAGCAGATGATTTATCCACCATGCTATACAAATTTCAGTTAACAGTTGGGCAAAGACTTCAGAGCTATTATTTTTAGCAATAGAAGGGTATTCCCTAGGTTGTGCCAAGGCCTGTGTGCATGAAAAGCATTGTGAAAAATCAGCTTATTGTGCGTTTTCTTCTCCTCTTAAAAGAAAAGGAGAAAAATGTGTCTGACATTGTTAATTGGGATCCTGTGGTAATTCAGCAGCGTGTGCACAGAGAGACAAACGGAATTTCAGTGCAAATTCACTGACCTTAGCCAAGAGAAATCTGGAGAAGCAAATGGCTAAATGAATTGAATTCTGTGACATGAAGCATGTATTACATTCCCTGGTGTCATATTAATTGTGCATGGTACCAGTAGGACAGTTGTAAGACAGGTACAATATGCCTGCAATCACTGTTGAGGTTAACTACATAGTAAAGAGAGGTTAGCAATGAAACAGGCCTGAACTACAAACCACTACCCTCTACCTTCACGTTTTGCAGAAGTTTGTTTATGGAGCTGAATTCTGCATGCAGGGTTTCCTTCCCTGGCCAATGGGCCAAAGCCTCAGACGTCAAAAGAAATCAAATCTGAAAAAAAAAAAAAAAACCCAAACAAACCTGACTCTGACAAAGATTATACAGATGCGAAAAATCTCCAGTCGACAAAATCAGTAACTTTGCTAACATGCACATATGTTACATCATGGCGTAGGCTGGCACAGGCTGGGGGTTATCACCAGTTTGCGAGCAGAAAGCGAAATTTTGGATCTCAGATCAGATCAAGCAGGATTCATATTACAAAATCAGCCACCCAGTATGGCAGTACTCTGTACCAAAACAGTGTTTCCCTAGAAACTATTTTCAATTAATTCCCTGTGAACTTGGACTAGTCACACAGCTACTCAGTCTCTCTCTCTCTCCTTCTGTGAAATGGGGAGAATAACACTTCTATTCCACCAGGGACATATGCAAAGCAGCATTTCAACAGTGGCAATCAGATATAGTGATACTAGGGCTAGAAGTACTTTACAAACCAAGGAAGACTGAAGCACTGTCTGCCAAAAAAACCTTTTTATCTAGTTAAAATAAGTGATGTGTCTGTCTTGGTATCCAGGAGTGAGTTTTAAGTCCCTGAAAAAACAAAGGTGAAAAAAAATCTCTGTTGCAGAAAGATATAGATGCAAAATTCATAGCACTGTGCAAATGTCCAGCCTAGCTGTCATAATGTCTGCTGTTCACATTTGTTCAGATATGGGAGTCTGCTTTAAGACCACTGTTACGTACATGTACACACAGAGACAACATAAAGATCTCTAGCTAGATGCATCCCAGATGCATTTTTTTCTGCTGGCTCCTACAGTAAAATTCTCTTGGATCATGTGCTCCTAATTAGCAGAAGAACGAATGAAAGTACTATTAAAATAAGGATTGATCTGAACTTCTGAGCAAAAGTTTAAATCAGATCCAGGACCTCATCTAACCCAATACCTTTGGTATTGGCCAAAAAAAGGCTTCAAAGGAATCCCTTACCTGTTTGGTATTTGCTACTAGAATCTTTCTACCTTTGGTGAAAAAAATAAGTAAGAAGGTATTCCTTCTTACCTTACCTTAATGAGTGTAAAATCTGCACTCATTACATATTTTCAACTTATTTTTGCTAACTAAAAAGGCTTGGTTGCAAAGTTCAGAGAAGCAGTTACATTTTTAGGTGCTGATCCAAACCAGTCCTGCGTTCTTGGGGAACGTTCCAAGGAGCAGAGGGAGCTGCCTGAGCACGGACAAAGTCCCTGAAATGGTCAGGCAGAGGCACAGGACACCCACACTGTTCTGCACCCGTTACTAAGGCTTCTTCTGAAGAAGCAGACCAAAGGGGGCAAAAGACTGGACATGCCTTTGCAGCTTCTCCCGATGCATTTACAAAATAGCAGTGTGCCAAGGACCTTATCGGGGAAATCTTTGCAATGTCCAAACATGAGCTCACAGCTGAAGTGGCATTTTGCTTCCCCAGCAGAGCTCTTGTGCCAGCAGGATTCCTGACCCTGAATCCCTGAGTACATTTGCAAGGAGGCTGCAAGCTGATGTCCTCAAATGGAGGGTGCAGGACAGCGCTAGAAGAGACGAACTACAAGTAAGGAAGGCAGGCAGCAGCTCAGAAAGCGCTCTCAGCTTTGAATGCAAGACAGCCAAGAGAAACAGCAGGAAGAAATTCTCATGTAGCTTAAGACACCAAAAAGACCGATACCAGATCATGGCAGTTAACAGAGCCCCAGGATATATGCCATAAGGGCAAGTGCACATGCAGAAGCTAAAGGGAGTTCAGAGCTAATCTAAATCCCAGCTCTCTCTGCTGTGAACACTGGGGAAGACAGCACAAGAGCGTGGAGGGTGAAAAGCAAAGAGTTAATCCCTTTTTCTGGCAGAAAACAGCACAAGAGAAAAGACCTATTGTTAAGTACCATATAACAATTGGTAAATAAGTAGTTACTCTTTACCTAATCATTACCTCTGTTCCATAATGTATCATCTTACTATTTATTAATAGACAACTACAGCTCTTTAATGGAAAGTGCATGGTCAGAGCCTCCCTTGGGCTGTTAAAGGCTGCTTTATTTTTCATCTGTAAAGACCATTCATAAATAAACCATCAAGCCACCCATGGGGAGGTAAAAATCTCTATTATGGATCCAAGTTTCCCCAACAGATTTGTGTGGTTGTCACCATAAAGAGGAATAGAGAAATTCTAATACACTCAGACACTGAAAGTATCCGAGTGCGGTCCTGGGTGAGAATCACTCCCGAACGGTACTTGCTGTTTGCTAAATGGATTCAGAGTAGCCCTAGCCTTTGAGCAGCCTGTAGGAGGACTTTGCTCTGTTGCCGGGAATGGCAATACTTACTTCGTAAGGACAGAACCCCAGGCCTGCTCTGTTTGTTAGGTAGACAATTAGGACAATGGCTACTAAGGTGAGGGCACTTGCCTGCCTGGTTTTCAGAGCTTTAGTAATGAACTTGAAAGCTAAAACCACTAACCTAGCTTTAACAGCAGCAAGCAACACTGGAGCTTCTACCACCGTTCCTGTGCTAGCCCCATCTCCCTACCTCTGCCATCACTACGTTAACACATTAATCTCAGTACTACTGAGTGCTAGTGATGACAAGTTCCAGGGAACAAACTGAAACAAAGTCTTTTCCCCATGCCGCATAGAAAGGCTTTAGGTAGCAGATTTAGCAGAAAAAGAACAACAAATCCCAAGAAGAATGCTGCAGGACACCTGCATTCAGAATATATACAGGTGTGTGAATATACACATATTCAGATGACTGCAAAAAGCATGAAGCGTATCTCACCTTCTTGCCCTCAAATCTTGGAGATCAATTAAGCTTAAAACCTGGCAATATTTCTGCTTAGGATATTTACATAGCAAAGCTTTCCAGGAGAGGGCAGGATGGGGATTTGGGACAGTAACATCTACCAGAGACAGGCAGCCAGCACTCTCAGTAGGTTGGGGTGTCTTCAGCTTTATGTTTTCTCATATGGTTGAACCCTCTTGCCAGGATGGTCCTGGGAACACAGGTTTTACAGTACCTGAACCCAGCAGCTGCATCTGGCATTAAAATGCCTTTAAAAAACACTTTCTTTCATGCACTCTTTCTGAATTATGGATCTTCTGCATAGTCCTTCACCCATAAATCACATGCATAGATGCCAATGGGGAAAGCTGGCTTTGACTACCGACAGCAGACGCAGGCTGGGAACAGACGATCTGGTACTCAGTCCTCAGCGGAGTCCAGACAATACTTCCTCTCACTTAAACAGAGCTCAACTGCTCTGGCCAGGTCTGAGAACCACAGCATTGAGACTGGGCCTGGGAGTAGGTCCTGGGCTCAAGGCTGTTGAATGCCAGGTTCCTTCAAGGTCTTCAGATCCATACCAGAGAAGACATTGACCCATCTAGTGACTCCTCGCAATCTGTCTTGTCATCTCCTCCTGTACCGAGAAGAGAAACCTCCCAACCCCTGCTCTCCTGATGATAGCTTCACAGAGAGAAGGCTCCTGGGACTGAAATGCTGCAGATTTCAAGGACGTGATTAAATATTTAAATCGATAAAATTACATTCCACGGGTGACATTCAACATTGTCTACTATGTCTCTCTCTCCCCTTCCCTCCCTCCCAGTCCCCAGCAGCTCTTTCCCCCATGGACACGCGCCAGCCAGGGATCTGTTCCTTCTACTCTGCTCTCTGTTAAATGTTTTTTTATTCTCAACCACCTGCCCCAGGCCCTCTCATCAATTATTAATCAAGTGATCCATGAATATGCAAATCAGCCCACGCACTCATTTTAGTAAATTAAATAAAAAAGAAGAGAAATGACATGGCATGTACAGCAGCAGAATAGATGATGGGGTGGACTGCTCCAGGGAAGCAGAGGGAGGATGGGTGCTTTCTAATGGAGAAGGGAGGGATGGCATGAGAAGGAACATACATTGCATAGCACTGGGGAGGTGATTACTTCTCAAAGGATTTGCATGTTTAATTTCAAGTAAGGTTCTTCAGGAATACTGGGGTTGGAGAACAAATGCATGCACGTAAAGGGCCCTTAATCCTATAACAAATGAGCAGGTGCAAGACTCTGGTTGCTTTCCAATAATCACCACCAATAGAGGCACTGCGAAGCAGGGCAGGCTTTTAGGAGATCAGGGTGGTCCAGCTGGCAGTCCACAAGGCATTTCTATCTGGCCTACGGTGTCCACCTTGGAGAAAATGCAGCTGTGCAGCATCCACATGAATAGATATGGGTGAGCTGAGGCACTGCCTACATATAGATCTTTTGAGTGGGAACTGCTGCTGCCACCACCTCTGCATGGCCTGCAAATGAAAAGAATGAGGGAGAGGTTCCCCGAAACTTATATCTTTTCCCCATTAACATGGTGGCCCATTCTGTGCTGGGCGCTGAGAACTATATTTCCTTTGAGCTTGCTTTCTGTGCAACATCTTGCCTCTCTTCCACCTAATACACAATGCACACCTTTATGTACCAGTTGGTCTGGTACATAAGCCTCTGATCAGAACAAACAAAAACCTCCCTTTCAGGATAGGGATGCGATGTTGCCACCCCCATTCCATCTATGCTAAAGCACCTTTCCCACAAGACATTCTCTGGGAAAGACATCAAACAAAGGGAGGGGAAGATCAGCTAATCCATTTGGGTCTGCTCTTTCCCAGTGACTGGCGATGTGGCAAGCAGAGCTGGATAGCCTCGAGATTGAATTCTTTCTGAGTCCTTGACAGCTGCACTCGGCTGTAGTTGGGCTGTCCTCCTCACGTATGGATGCTACACTCCCTTCCACCTAAGTAGTTGAGCTTTTTATCCCTTTCTGCCAGTTTCACTGAACTCCACATTGCAGGACTCCACAAGGGTTTGAGGGAGTACAGTGCTGACAGACAGAAGGGGACTGACTGCACTCAGGTTCCAAGATCTCCTTACCCAGGAAAGAGGTGCAGCACAGGCCATAGCATTCTCCTCCAATATAGAAACCCTGTAAGTCAGAGATTAGAAAGTTACTCCTGCTTGCCCTTGGTATCCCTACCAGATACTGAGGATGGAAGGCCAACAGCATGCTGCTTCATTTGTTCGCTGGTTGGGGCACATCTCTTCCAGTCCAACAAATCATTAAGAAAGCACTAGTGACCCAGACAATATCATTCTTTCAAGGCAGCTATCTCTTGACTCCTGAGTCACATGCTGTTTCTGAGACTGTCACACAGGGCTCCTCTGCCAGGGCTATGTCACATGCTGGCTACTGGGCTGGACTCTGCTGGCAGGAAAAGCCAAGCAGATGCTGGAGCTGGCAGCAGCCAGCCCTATCTCATAACAGGGCTGCAGAGAGATGCTGTCGTCATCAACTCGGGAGGCTCCCTTGGAGCTCCATCTCCTTGTAGCTTTGTGTAGCTTGGGATATGTGTTTTGCTACTTCCTGGCCATGTGATGCTTTTGAAATGAAGTTTGCAGAATCAGAAAGATTGGCTTACTCTCAGGATAGCCCACAGCCACACACATGTTCTGGCATTGCTGGGCACAGGCTGGAGAGAAGAGGATTGCATCAACAGCTGGAAATTATGAGCTCACACGATTCCTTGTGCTTACACAGTTACTGGGGAAGGATGAGAGGAGCAGCTTTTTCACCCACTGATTTCAGACTATCAGTTTATACCTAGAAGTAATTCTGGCTATAACCTCCTTCTCTGTAAAACAGTAACAACTCTGCTAGCAAAAAACCACAGGGCTCTAAAGCAGCACAAACAAGGCATAATGGGACTAACTTCTCAGCAGACCTGTACAATGTAGGCATGAGAAGACGAGAACTCTGATCTCATAGCATATCAACACTTAGGTGCAAATGGTGAGCCCCTCTCATAGAGAAGCAGGCATCAGAGCTCCACTCTGCAGCTGCTACCTCTGGTGTTTGACATATTCCTCAAGATCTAGCTCACGCTCCAAGTCCTGGGAGTACAGTCCCTACAGACGAGTCCAGTAGCAGGACTTCTGACACTGCAAAGCAAGATCTGCACGTGAATGGAAACGCCCAGGGATCAACATGGTGGAACTGAGCTCAAACACAGACCCGCATCCTCTGCGTACTCAGTTGCAGCTCCTTATACAACCACTAAGGCTGGGCTGCCTGAGGCACTGACATACAAAGAAAGAAGGGAAAGAAGCCCTATGCTAACCATATATGCCCATGGGATGCACCCACAAACGTCTTGCACAGTTTGGCTTCTCTGTTCCCTAAAAGCACATCGCAAACCACCTCTGAGTGCAGCATGCTCATTTGAGGCATTTGAAGAGCACAAGCGCTCCTGATTCTTAACTTTTGAATAGGAGCAAAAAGAGGGGGAAAAAAGAATTCCCCTAATGTAGCCAGCTAAGTATTAATTTGGAATGGGATTTTTTGTTTTCTAAATCGCTCTTAACTGTATGCCAGCACACAGGTAAATTGTTCTGGGCTGAGAAAATGGCTTGTCTCTTCTCAGAGATTAACATAGACGACAGTGAATGGAACAGCAAACAAGAAAACCATGTTCCTTTTACAAATCATTCAATAGTTTCCTGACTTCCTTTCTATATATTTTTCAGCTGTAAATGAGTTTCTACTGCTCACTCTCGCTGAAGGCCTTGCTCGCAGTTGTTACTCCACGCTTTCTTTTTCACAAGGTGGGGGAAGGAAGCAGAAGTAATTTGCTGCCATGGTGACTCCAAGTGAAATGAAATTGCTTTATTTCCCTCCTCCCCCTCCAAAAGCATCGACCGCCAACCTTCCTGAGAGCCCTGCTTATTTGGCATAGGCACATCAGCACATTTCGCCAGCCCAAAAGGAGCCTGGCCCCTTACATGATAGGCTGGGCTATTCCACTGTAGGAAAGGATTAAGGACAACTCCCTTGGTCTTCTGGCTAGAAGAAAAGCTCTAAGCAGCCTATTGATGGTCTGATTTGCCCTTGTATAACTCTCAGTGTTGAAGTAATGCCAAAGCGTCACTAGGAAGAAGGGACCACATGAGAGTACTCCTCTTTTATCCACCCACAACTAATAGCACCATCAGCATAGCTCAGAGGATGTTAATGTGGTCCAGAGACACTTGCATATTCTTTCCCTGAAAGCAATGCCAAGACGACTTTGGCTACATCTAGCACTAAGACCACAACTTCTGCTTCTTTCCCCAGCTAGAAGTGTCATGAGCTACCAGGGTCCATCTTTCACATGGGGAAACTGCTTCCCTAAATGTGTTTCACATCTCTGTAGCTCAGCTAGACCAAGCCTGCTCCAAAAGCCTTCAGTCTGTCTTGGTTTCTTCAGCCTTGACCAATGGCACCAGTCCACTCATAGTTCAATCATTCTGAAGCCCCTCCATTTCATTTTTCCAAACCTTCCCTGTACAAAAAAAGCCATGAGATGCATTATTAAAAGAGCAGGAAAAGGTTTTGCTTTCTCCATTATTTGTATGGATTTTTGTATTCCCTTCTCAAAGATTCCCAAAGAGAAGTGAAGACTATCAACTCTTTATTACCTATTGTTTCTCTACTCTCTTAAAGCATCTCTCGCCCTTCTTTGCTTAAATGTCTTGCTCAACTACTTAGCGCATGTTTTCCTAGCTCCCTTCTTTCCTAGTCTTATAAGCATTTCTGTACTTTTGTGCTAGTAGAATAGAGATGCTAAATGCAATGCTGTAGAAGCACAACTCTTATAGACTAAGGTAGATTCAGAATGGCTTTTGTTCCTCTCAGATTTAGATTGTGAGATCTTGAACCAAAAAAAGAAGTTCACATGGTTTCCTGCCAGTTTGAAGACTATGCCTCATGATGCAAGGAAGGGGAATATGGTTCCTTCTTCTCTTCTGGAATTAACATATTTTGTCACGTTCCCTTAAATATGCAAAGGCTTTACCTGCAGTGGACAGTAGTATACTGGCATAATAAATACTCATGTGATATGCAAAAATATCTGATTCATGGATCTTGAGTGAATATGAGACTGTTACATCTGTTTTCTCTGCATTAGGAGTTTAATTTACTAAGTCTAATTTACTGCCTCTGTGGAAAAAGAGCACTCAATTCTCTTCCCCTCTGCTCCAAGATTCATGTAGCCTGTTACAAAGATGTATACCAGCACTTCTGGACACTGGTTCAAGTCAAGGGTGACTTGAAAGCATGGATGCATCTCTAGGTGCTCAACCTGAAAACACAGTGAAGGAGCCTGACCTGTAGAAAGCACAGCAAGAACTGCTGAAAACAAACTCTCCTTTCTTATTTCTGAAGTGTTGTGCTCCAAAATAGGGGCATCAAGAACAACAAGCACTGAAAATCCCAGCCTCTCTCATGCCTTTTACTGTCCCCCCGCCCCCAATCAGAAATATCACTAAAGTATAATGCAAAATAATTAAGGACACGATTATACTTTAGAATAGTTCCCATACTTTAACTGTCACTATGTACAGAAACACCTAACCATTTAAAACAAGACAACTGTGACTTCTGTGCGCTCTAACCGTATAACTTCACATAGTAGGTACCCCAGCACAACGCACGCCTGTGGGAAATGCGTATATGCAGGGTCGTCACTATGGCAGTGTAGCAGCTTACATTCCTCCTATGAATAAGCTAAAAATGGGATCATCCTGCTTTCCTCAGGTGCAAGGAATTAACAGAGGGAACCAGCATAAAGTCATAGACAACAATCAATTTAAAAGTTCAACTAACGGGGGGGGGGGGGGGGGGGGGGGGCAGGGGGCGGGAGGGAGGTCCCTGCAGGAGGGTTCTCTGAAGTGGGTGCAAACGCTCTGCTCTAATAACAGGTTGGGAGGGCAAGCTCCAAAAGGGAGAGCAGAGCTTCCAGCTTTCTGCAGTACCTATGCTTCACATCTTGCCCTCACATCAGGGATCTCAGCTGGACTCTCCATGTGCCTTCTGGAATAGATTCCAGATGCAGAGCCTTCAAAGTAACCCAGGAATACATCCCAGGTGCCAGATGTACTCATACATCTGCTTTCCATCTCCAATTTCTAGGATATAAAGAAGCTGAACTGGATTTTCATATCCACAGAATAGGTGCTATGTAAAACCTTTCCAATAAAAGATTTGTTTTGGGTGTGACATTCTGAAAGGATTTCTTTTTTCCCCCCCTCTGCCTTTTTTTTTTCTTTTTTCTTTTTTTTTTTTTTAATTTTCACTTCCTTCAGTCCTGAAAGTAATTAACTTTCAATGGCAGCTAATTATGCGCAAAGAGAAATCAGAGGCTATGTGGCTGTTTGTTTGGTGCAAGCTCGGCAAAGTGTTTTTAATTGGAAATGCTTTTTGCCGTGTGCATTTCAATCCATTTTGCACTGTATTTATCGTTCCAGATTCATATTATATCCATGACCTTTCATCTAATGACAGAAACTCATGCAGAGAAAAAATGATTATTTTAACAAATAGATGTTAGGGCAACAAAAGAAAGAGAAGGGAAAAAACAGGCATAAGAAGAAAGCAGGAATGGGATAAGAAGGGAACAAAGCAGATGCTAAATGCTAAACATCAATCTCTGCTTCCTTTTCCTCTGATATGTGACCTCGGCAGGAGCCCTCCAACCTACAGCTACTGCTATGCCATCACTTGGCTGATGCCAGTTATTAATGAATAGCAGTCACTCAGCGCCTTAGAAAAACAAGTTTCCTATTCCCATGGTCACCCACTGGGGAAGAGACATTCAGCAGCGCATCCTAAACAGCTCTTTTGTGCAGTCAGTGACATGTTAGGAGCTTGGGCTAAGCCTTCTGTGGTCCTGTACAGTTTGCCATGACCGCAAGGCCGAGTTCAGTGCTTCTTTCAAAGCAAGCACAGGTGCCAGAGTTTAGAAACACGGAGCTGAGAATCACAGTCATGGCAGGTAACGCACAACTGGAACTGGGGGCATGAGTAGGAGGAGATGACTGGCGAAATGGATCCTTATCGCATTCATGTGATGGCATCATCCCAAACATGTGCAAGTTTACCTTACTGGACTTCAGCTGAGAGGAAGGTGTAGAAATATGATCAACAAAAATCACACTTACTTCGCACATTTTCACAAAAACAACAGCCACAGGCTGAATGCTCAGTCACGCTCTCAACACTGCCTATGTTTTCCTAGTGAGACCTCACCACTGTAACCAATTGCTAAAAATGCCTGTGGGATTTTACATGTGTGAGTTTTGAGCAAAAACAAAGGTGCAGAACACCACATGAACCTCAGGCCAACTGCTCCCTGCATCCCATACATGGAGGTATTCCTGAAAAAGATAGTGCCTTTAAGGCAGGACTCAGTAGCTCTTCTTCAACACCGGAGGTCATCAGGAAATTGCAGAAAACTGAACACATGCTCTCTCAAAATTGCTTTTGGCCAGCAGCCTTTATGCTATAAGGAGAACCCAAACAGGACAAGGAGAGAGAGAGAAAAAAGCAGATGGGTAACACAGATGAGGGGGCACCACAGCAAAAGCCCTTGTCACTACTTGCTTTTCAAATGCATCCTAACTCAATGTGCTCCCTTCTGCCCAGGTAGGGCCTGCTGAGCACTCAGCAGCATTAGCATGCTTGCTTTGGGGGAAGATAAAAACCCTCAATCATCTTTGTTAGGAAGCTCCCTGCTTGCGCTGCCCCATTTTTGCAGTGCTGTGGGTGGCCATCCCAGGTTAGCCGTTCCCTGTTAGTATCTGAAAAGCCTGAGTCGCACTGAAACTGCTTGGAGACCCTCGGCCCATGGGGCCAAGGAACCACATCTGTGTGCAAACAGAAGCAGCGGCTCTTCTGGCACTGAGGTGGCTGGTGGGCTGCCTGTGATACAAGCTGAACCGGTGTTTCCTGCTGCTAATGAACAGTTCCTGCCAACTGCCCACCTGGCTTCTGCACGCAACAGCTTAGCAGGCACTGGAGGGTGTTTGGCAAAAGAATCTGTAGATGAATTGCAGTAAATGAGATACATTGAGCACCAACTGCTTGATGTGCGTTTACCAGCAGTCGTGATGGACCAGTTTTAAAGCACCGGGGATATCCAGAAACCCTTCCTTCCTAGAAATACTCAGTTGAACCGGAATAGCTGATAACTACGTTAGGCACTATGCATTCCAGTGCCTCTTGTATGAAAAACTCTTCGAGGGGTAATTTACTTGGCAGGGCAGTGTTTTGCTTACTACGCAGAGCCATGCAATCTCTGCTCAGGATTGTATCAGTCCACATTGTATTTCAGCACAGGGGACTCCCAGGAAGATTCTACTCTTTCTGGAAAAAAATCCCCCTCTGCTTGTGAAACCACTCCTATAGACTCAGTCAGATTCCATGGAAAAGAGCAGAAAAAGCTAATAACAGAGACCAAAGAGGAATGGAAGGATACCAGTGCTATGTTTGAATGCCAGTGCCGTTTTTAAGAGCTGGGAAGGAAATACAGGCAACATAAAACAAAAGAAATAAAAATTGTCTGCAAGACAATGACCAAAGGTATTACAGCAGTCATTTGTTGATCTTGAAGGTCAGGAAATAGTTTCCTTGAGCCCTGGGAATATAACCAGCTATGCTGAGCTCCAGTGATATTTTCAAAAGCATAAAGTGCAAAAGTGCCTAAGACCCACCAAAATTTAGTGAAACACAGACTCCCAACCCAGGCCTTGCAAAACACCCCTTTAGAAAGCTTTATTTAAAGGTACAAAATGGGTCAGAAAACCAATGCTGAAGACTCGTGAGGTCTTTAAAGGCACAGCTAGCTGGCTAGCATACTTTGCATATTTTTGGAATCCATTTTCACATCAGATACCAGTATATGGTCATAAAGTGAGTGACAGGCCCTGGACTGGCATTTACAGATCTCTCCCCCCCCACCCCCAAAACACAACACACCTGAAAGGCTGACTTGGAAAACTACCTTATGAAAGAGATTTTCAAAGGCACAAACAGCACATAGGCACACCACTTCCACCAACCTGCAATCCCTAGAATACCAAGGAGGTAATTTAGAAGCCAACAAAAATGCGTGCATGGGGTGCGTGTGTGTGTGTGTTTGCATAGCAATCTTTCACCATAATATATCCACTCCCAGTACCTCCCTGTGATTCATTACTAAAGAAAACTCATGGACTAGCAGCTGTATGCAAGAAATGTTGCTACAAAGTCCATCTGATCATCAGCACTAAATATGCCATCAGATGTCACTGTGCAGATTTGGGAGCCCTTATATTGCTAGGTTGACATCCATCTGGCCACTTTAGCGCTGTTGAAGCAGCAAAAGCAGTGTTGCCATTTTTATAGCCATGCTCTCCTGTATTAACTCAAGGCATCAGGTCAGTGATGGTGAAAATTTGTTCAGCTGCATCGTAGCAGCCCGGTATCTTGTCAAGATGGCATATCAGCTCAAGAGATCTTTTGGAGACCTCTTCCTCTGTTCCCTGTGCAAACACACAGGAAGGTAGGAGAAGAAGGGTAGCCAGAGAAGAGGGATGTGATTATAAATACATCAGATGAGTAAGCACCAAGGAGGAAGAAGAGCTCTAAGAGATCATGTTGACATAAGAGAAAGTATGGATGTTACTTGGTCATGAATACTTTTAGACTGGGAATTAAAAAAAGGAGGCTTTTAAACCTTCAGAGCAGTGAAATTAGGGAGTGCCCTCCAACTTCAGTGTTAGGGGAAAACCACCGCAACCACATGGGAAATTTATGAAAGGAACATTACACAGTACCTGACACAGCAGAGAGCTACATTAAATAATCCAGAGGCTTCCATGTATCCTACACTGTAATAAGAACTATCCCACAACACTTTGCAGTATGGCAAAGTCACCCCCTACCAGTCCCCTGGAAGGTTTTTTCTCTTGATCAGTGGACTATGTACAAGTACTAACAAGCCACAGTACCTCGAGCATCAGGGCAACTAAAACTGTGCAAGTCTGTTCAAAAAGTGTGGAATGAACAAGTCATTAAATGCAAAGGGTATGTTTTCAAAAGAAGCTTTCAAAAACAAGTCCCATTTTCAAAAATAACTCAGATCCAAGTCCTTTGATTTTCAGGAAGACATAAGCTCCCAAGCAGCTGAGGTGCTTTTGAGAGTTTTGTCCCTAGTCTTTAATGTCATTTTAGGCACTTTGATTTACTCTCCCTTTGCTGTCACACAACATAGCTTTGTCCTATGCCATATTGAAAACAATGTCTCTAACCTTTTTGATTCTAATGGAGCTTGAAATAGTAGGATAGATGACTATAAACTTTGCTCAGTCTTGTTTAGTCCTTTTTAAGTGCATGAGGATCACGAACCATGACACAATGCAGCTCCAGAAAGACGTGGACGAAAAAAAAAAGTTTTTGTCAACCACAGTAGACCAGACCTAACCCAGAAATTATGAATTAATTGCTGCTGTAGAGATGCAAAAAAAAAAAAAAAAAAAAAGTATTTTGCATAGGATCTAGAAAACCTGGGTTCCCTTCTAATCCGCTCAACTACTAAACCAGAAAATGCATACCTGAGTGAAAAAATGGATTTTTTTTTTTTAAATAGGGCTTTTAATTCACTTATTTTAGAACCTGTGTTGTGGAACACGCACATAACAAGGCCATAAAAATGTTATGTCAAAACTCATCTGAATTATAAGCATCTTGCCATTGCCAACATGCCAGGGAGTAACTTTTTACTGATGTCTTTTTAAATGAATGATTTGAACATCCAATCAGAACCTAGATACTTGGAGAAGCCATTGTAAATGATGCAAATGGAATTATTGCCAAGGACCCAAGAGCTGCTCCAGTAGAGCAGCTGACCGTCAAAAGTAATCTCTTAATTCTATAAACTCAATCAACTTACCTTTTCTCTTTATTCAGTCTATTACAAGTATTGCACAAGCATTCATAAGACTTCATTTGCACATTCCATTGCACAAGGCAGAGAGTGAGAGGGAAGGCACTAGGTTTACTTGTAAAATGAAGACTTGCAAAATAGCAGGCAGTTCTCAGAGGCACTGCACTTGGCTGTTTTAGTCTGAACACGGCTTAACATAATGGATCAAACACTTCTCCTGAAGAGGCAACTTGGCTACCTCTCTCAATGGACCACTCATCTCAGTACAAGCTGTTTATGCCAAGATACCTGTGCCATGCCTTCCATCAGCTATTTGGAGTTGATGGGTGATCCAAGTGCAATGCATGTTTGCAGCTCACTATGGATTGCATTTTGATTTTGACTTCTTCACTCTGACTTACCAGAACTGCAGCAGGAGACCTCAATTACCACAGTCGATCAAAGAACAAGTGCCATATGGACTATATTAAGCTTCTGACAAAAACAAAACCTTCTTGGGAAACCCAAGGACTCCACTAACACCCTACTCCCATTTAAACATATCTTTCTTGCAATCCAACTGCAACTTCATAATGTTTTGGAACTTATCCATTCCACCTGAACTAAACAAAAGCACTGCTTTGCCAAAAACTTAAAAATACAACACCACAAATGAACACAACAACCAAAAAAAAAACCCCACTAGAGAAATTCTTACGGTGCCAGGACCATTGAAAGTGCCTGGACATCACCACTCCTTCAACTCCAGGACATATATTGCTTCCTGCCTCGTCTGGTAATCATAAAACAAGTAGTAGCTGATACTATTTGGATACAAGATGCTCCACTACTTGTGTATATCTTGGATCATAATCAGTTATAGCTAGCCATTGTTATTTACCGCAGCTGTTTTTAAACAGCATCAAGATGTTATAACAGTGACCAGAAGTCCTAGGAAACGCTGTGCATGTCTAATCACCTCATTTTCTCCCTCCCAGCCATGACATCTATCATAGGCAGGCACATGACAATGGAAGTTTTGTTGCCAATCCAAATTACTTAGTCATGTCATCATAAAAATACTTAATGTGATTGAAATAACTTACCATTACTTCTAAGGACAACCAGGGAAGGATTAGAAGCACCAAGACTTACCTATGAAGGAAATGAGAAAAATTATAGAATGAGCAAACACAGAACAGAAGAGCTTCAACAATTTCAATTCAGGAATATGACAAAAATCTCATCTGGATACCAAGAAAAGCAGATCTAGTTCATTGCAGTGAAAGCCCTCTTAATCAGAGAGGACAAGCTTACCAGAAGACACAGAGAACAAGATTATTTTAATCACTTATAGATATGCTCAGAACAAATAAAATTATAGTTTCCTGACCCAAAGAACTTACATTCTCATTTAAGATAAGCATATCAGAAGATGATCACAAGGGGAGCAGGAAAATAACACCACTCACAAATTTAGCTGTGAGAGCATCAGACAAAGTAATGATATTAGTCCTGAGTTGGCTCTGAAGTGTGGAAGGGGCTTATTTCCCAGAGTTACTTCGCATGAAGCAAAAACAGGAGTCTGGAAAGATCTTTTTTCTTCATTGTTATTAACCATTTGGTTCTTTGTGGAACATTGAAACTGCTGTTATAGGTCAAGGCTCCATGGTGCTAGGTCACTGTACAAACAGAAAACCAAGGATGGCTTTGCTCCAAGCAGCTTACACCATGCTTCCATTAAATTACCATTTTCAGCTGAAAACGAGTGAGAACTTGCTAGTGAAACTATAGCATTACTGAATGCAGCCGAGCATCCCATACTCAGTGGGCTTCCAAATCAGGCCCTCTCCTCTCCTGCCATTACAGCCCACCACTTAACTCACATATAGTGAATTTGACCCTCTCCTTAGATCTATCGTCCCATCAAGGGTATCTCCATTGCCATCCTTTGGACGGTCACACCTGCTTATCCATTTGTGTTTGTGTGCTAGAAAGAACTGTGCGGAGTGCTGATATCAGCTGCTGTATGGAAAGGCTATAAACACTATACTGTTCCATAAGGATGGATGCTTCACACATTGTCATCGTTTCATCAATATTTTTGAACAGAATGCAATATTAGCATTTTGAGTACAATGAAAAAAGACCACAAAACAAAAGCTCGCATTAGAGTGCACTGAAATGCTTCTATAACAAATGCACACTTCAAAGTCGTACTTTCAACACAGCCTGATCCAAAACCTATTGAAGTCGATAGCCCAGAGCAGAGAAGAGCAACAGATTACAGCAAAGAGGTTAGTCCAAAAGGGAACGTTACCTGTGGGGGATATAGACTTGTAGCAGCAAACACCGATTCATGCCTGCACACAACTCTGACTCAACTTATAGGCATCAGAGCAGGCTTGTCATTATAATGCTACATCAGCCCCTATTCATCCGTACAGGAGGTGCTGCAATACCTTGCAGCAGCTCAGTATATTTGCCTACAATTCAAACAGTGAAAATGCGAACACTACTAGTGCGGTCCATAAGATGGATATTCCAAAATATTCACCCAGACACCCAGGATTCTTGCTGTGTTTCTGCTTTTTCCATTTGTTGCCAACACAATTTCCTTTCACAGCACGTTCTGCACGGAAGAAGCTCCACCCACTTCAGTGGAAGGAAACCGATTTAATGGAAGAGAAAGCCAAATGTCTCAGGAAAGTCAAATGCCTCAGAAGGAGCAAGGCTGGACGGTTCATTTCTAAGATAGCAGAATTTTTTTCCAGTGAATTTTAAAAGATATGCAAAGATCAAAAGGATGAAGATAATTATTCAGAGATGGAAAAACAGGTAACACCAAAGTAGTCCTACAAATGTAACTCAGTAGTTCATGTCAATGGTTATTTATCGTTTATTCATGAATATATGCACTTATTCCCTAGAACGTTTGCAAAATGCATGCCCTAAAACCAGTCAGGGCTCAATGTACACATTCTCCTCAGAAACAGCCTTGCAGATATTTTGAAGAGTTCTCTGTGCTCCATGTATACTACAGTCATTGAATACTTATAAACATTCATAGATAACTTGTCAATAGGCTAGAGGATGCAACTTGTTGTAGTGAGCTCAGATTCACTGATCTACGAAAAGGAATAATGCCATGTGCAACAATGATCCATCAAATGGCATGGGAAATTAGGAGTAGGTACTTAGAAAAACACAATTCTAAACCAGAAGCTAAAATTCAGTCACACAAAGTATTTATCTAACAACTGAGAGCAACAAACAAATTAGTATAAAATCATGGTCTGCTCCTGGACAACGTACTGCACAGAAGGGTGAGGGGAGAGGTGGATCCATACAATACATTGCTGCCTGCCAACAGTTCATCCTGCTCTACCTCTTACAAATAGAGTGGACTGACAACAACTCAGAACAACTGACAAAAAAAGGGGGAGAAGAATAAACAATAGAGACCATGACATAGATGGTGATAGAAAAATATCAGTTCCCTCTTTGAAGGAAAAAGGAAGGGGGGGGGGGGGGGGGGCAGGCAAAGCCTCCCTCTGCTTACATCACCCAAAACGCTACATGCTCCAGGAAGGTTGCAATGGGTTTGGCTCTCATTTTGCAAAAGTCTAAGCAGCACCACCAGTGATGCAGAGCAACAGTGGCTATAACAAACAAACCCCAAAGCACAGTTTCCACCACTTTCTCCTCCTTATCACTAAGGGGCACCAAATGCTCCCTGCTACACCTTTCTGCCTTCCAGACAGTTCTGCCTATCAGTCACTCGTCAAGATACTTGGTCCAGCTTCTTAAGGACCCTCAACAATAGGGAAACAGAGCAGCAGCTTAACCAGCTCTGCGCAGGAGATTATTCAAAAGGTTAATTACTGAATGAGACAGAAATAAGGGAGGGGGCAATGGGAAAGGGGAATGGAGGAGGAAGGAGGGAGAGAATGACTCTCAGCTGCTAAATCTGGCTTTCCAAATCCTTAAAGTCCTTTACAATTTAGACTGAACAAGGAGGGGGCAGGAGGAGGATGGGATGTGTTGTTCACTTGAATGTTTGATAAAACCTCAATTATGTTCCTCTCCTAATCC
The DNA here is from genome assembly GCF_040807025.1 of Struthio camelus. NCBI lineage: Eukaryota > Metazoa > Chordata > Aves > Struthioniformes > Struthionidae > Struthio > Struthio camelus. Next base: position 94,928,494 of record NC_090942.1, on the reverse strand, counting down.
TATGTCATTAGGAGCGAAATGGTACATCGGGAGGCCATTTAGATATGAATGCCTGCAACCTCACCATCTGACCTGCTGACTTTTCCTTTCTTCCTTCTGCGCTCTCTGTCTTTGTTGCGGGAGCCAATTATATTTTGAGATGTGATTTTTTTGGCTAGGCATTTGGCCTCCAGTGTCGGAGGTCCCATAACAGCCTGGCTGGAGACCCTTATGGCCATTATTATTATTTTTTGGTGGAAAGGTCATTATTACTATAATAGCTGAAAATGAATCTGTCTATTCAGAGCATTTAAAAAGAAAAACCAAACTCCAAAACAAAATAAGGAAGCTTTTTCTATAGTGCCTCCAATGCTTGTTCTCATTGGAGCAGGAGGAGTTTGGCTACTGACTTCAACGGGAAAAGGACTCGGTCCAACTGGAGAATTTTACAGTACTAAAACAGCAGCCTCGGAAAGCAAGTGACTTCAGATGTAAAGCTGATCTCTCCTCGCTCCCTGCTGCTAGAAGGAGACAAAATTAAAAAGAGCAACCTGTATAGCTCTCTTTTCATCCTTAGTTTTATATCAAACCCAGGCCTAGCGCCGAGCACAGCTCGGACACGATTGAAAACCTTGGCTCAGGAGGGCCCAGGGCCATACAGAAGCGCCCAGCACGGAGACCACAGGGTTGGGCTGCCCAGCTGGGACTGCGTTCCAGCACGGCATGGTGACACCGTCACATCGGCACCTCCGCGATATTTCTCACTGCCTGAAATTTGTGAATGCTTCAGCAGGTAGCAAGCCCTACACCAAAGGTGGTGGCATTTCAATCACAGGAAACAACCCATACATCATTTATATAGCTCCTTGTGTTTTCTCTGTTAGGAGATCAATAGTGGTATCTCTTCTCATTAAACTATAATGTGAGATGAGTTCAGTCACTATCTTAAAGTCACTGGTTGCCAGTAGAGGAAATAATAACCTCTGCTTTTTTTTTCTTCTGGACACTGTTGTATAAATTAGAGTCCACAGACAATCTAGTCAGTATTTTATTTGGATAAGAAATACTGAAGTGAACTTTTTCTAAGTTTTGAAGTCATTGGGCAAAGAAATGAGAGCACGTTTGGAGCCTTTGCAGCTTTCTAGAGAGGCTGGATGTTATAGCTTCCTGCAAACGAAATGTCTATGTTATTGCTTATTAAAATTTAAGCAAATCACAAGGTGAAGGGGATAATAAACACCCTTGAGGGAGAGCCTCAGTCTTTGCAACAGTAAGTTTCCAAGTGGAAGAACAAAATAAGCCTCTAAATCCGTTTTTGCTTTTTCCACTAGAGTTGGAGATATTCAGAGTCACAATAAGATTGAGCATCAGTAAATACAATTTAAATGAAAACTACAGTGTATTTTTTCCTGCTTGTGTCTGAAACTTGAATTTGGCCAGATATTTCTTCTTAATATTGAGGAGGCTGTCTGTGAACAGGGTTGAGAGACCCTATCTTACAATCCACTCAAAACACTAGTAATACTTGAAAAGCGGTCTCAATCTTTTCTCCCTTCCCCTCAGCAGTGAGGGCATTGAGATAATAAGTTACGGACAACAAATCTGCTTTCCACTCTCACAAATACCTCCTACCTCTAGGATTATGCCAGAGCTTGTTGCTAAACGCTTTCCCTCCAGCTGCCCAGACTGTTGCTGTTTATCTGCAGAGAGCTCTCAATGTCTACACCTGCCACTCCAGCACCTTGCACCAGCACAAATTCAGTTTTAGAGAGAGCGCAAAACCAAAGCAGAACACAGTATTGGGGGTGACCATCACTTACAGCTAATCAGATCTCTTCCACGTGCTGGTCCAACCACGTTTCTCTAGTCACAGAAACCATTTCGTGCTGAGACAATGGAAAAAAAAAACATTCTCACAGATGATGGTGATGGGGTGACAGGGGTGATGCTTAATACTCCGGTCTTGTTTATTCCCTCCTCCTGCCAGCTCTTCAAGCTGCAGGCAGAGTAGTTGGCCATATCCCTCAGCACAGCTTCCCTGACTCAGAGTCCACCTCCACAAACTGAAGCTCTTCTAAAATAGAACTGTCGAGGAGAGATCGCATATCTAGTTAAGTGCTATTCAGATGCACCCTCAGACATTCCCTGCTTCAGAAACACATCTCTTTCTAATAATATAGTTGGCTACATTATCTTATTTGACACTAAAAACTTGAGATGATTGATGGCAGTTTAAATTCTGAATAGACAAAAATTATAGAGCTGCTTTATAATCTTTTGCATTAGTGCCCTGGGGAAATGGCTGAAGTCTTTATCACATTCAAAGGACAGCATGACTGATGCTAAACCCCTACCTCTCCAAGCCAGCCCATCTTTCTATGAAGGGCCCAGGTAGCCTGCTGGGAGTCTACCTACAAACATGGTTCTGAGGGCCTGGCATGTGTTCACTAGGTGCCAAGCTCTTCCTCTTCAGAAATGCTGCAAAGCCATAGTTAACTTGCTTGCAACTAAGTCAGGATCAAGGAACAAAGAGAGAAGAAAGATGAAAGGAAAAGGACAAAGCAATACACACTTTTCTTTACCTTAGAGATATGCAACTATCCCACTAAAAAGTAATATAGCATTTCCTCCCTTTGACACCTAGATACTACAAACCAGCTGAGAACCTAGACCCTAACAAGTACAGAAGAGAGAGGTTCAAGAAGCTGTCCCAGGAAAAAGAGTAGAGCTGCACATGACAAACATATAGCAGCTATAAAGGGTAGTTTCAGGGAGGACTGGACTTTTGTAAGCACCTGGAAAGAGGGTTCTTCATTACTCTGAAAAATCAGGAATCAGGGTGCTTATTTCAACACGCACTCTCCCTTCAGTCTCCTTTCCTGGTTTGAAAAAGCTCTTCAAATCAGAACAAGCTGTCTTTATTAAAATATTTTTTTAATTAACAAAAGAGAAAAGATGATAATGTGGGGGGATGAATGTGAAAAGGAGCCTCTTATAAGAAGAAATGTCACAAGGGACACTGAAGGCTCAAAACCTCTCAGTCATCTCAGTCAGCTCATATCTAAGGAGCGTAGGCCATATGGAGTCCACATGAGCACAGATGACAGACATACAGAAATAGAAAGAGTCACCAAATGGGAAATGTCCTCACTGGAGTTGCATTCCCATCTGAGAGTACACCAAAAGTAAACAGCAGCTCAGATTCACACAGCCATGGATTATAAATTTAGCAATGCCTCTTATAGAAGAGGTAGTAAAGTGAGGTTGAAATGAAAACAGCAGGAATGAATTCTTTATTAGAACTGTTGGCTTCAGGTATAACTTGTTGTTTTCCAGCTCTCCAATTAGCATTACCTGATAGTGCTGCATCAGGTCACTGCACAGGGTCCCCCTAGGTCTCACTCTGGACAATGGCACCACAAGAGCGGCTGCAGATTGCAAAACTAGTCCTCCCAAGCAAATCACAAAATCCAAGAGATGGGTAAATGGTTTAAAAAAAAAAAAAAACAAAAAAAAAAACACGCAACAACAAAAGCAAACAAACACACACCACCTTAATACCTGCAAGCTGGACCCTGTACAGGGTTCAGATAGGGAAACGTAAACTAGAGCCTCTTTGCTGCAAGCCACATTAAGTTATGTGCGTACAGAGTAGTATCACCAACAGCCAAGAAAATTCAGAATACATCAGTTGCCTAATGAGTTTTCAGTAAGCTTGATGGGAGAGGAACATTCTTCCTCCCACCTCCAGGGGAGGATATCATCTCCTCCTCTGTCTTTATCCATCTTTGCGTCTTGCCTTTTAATTAGCCCATAAACATTTTGGAGGGGACAACTGTCATTCTGGTTCTGCATTCGTGCAGTGCACAGGGTCTTGGTTAACGGCAAGGCCACCTAAATGTTGCTGAGGTAAGAGTCATCATCAGCCAGGCCCAGTTCAGCGGCTTCACCATTACTTCATTTTGCCTAACTGCCATCCCACTTGCCTTTGCAGGCAGACTATGCCGTTTCCACATACGCTCTCCATGTGGGAGATGTGGGGCTTGAAGCGTGCCTCTGTGGGCTGCAATGTCCTTCCCTACCCTCACAGGCTTCCCCCCTGCCCCAACACATACCGCTTTCCCCTCACTTCCCCCGCCATCCCTCTCCCGACTAGTTGCGTGCTTCTGATTTAGCTCCTTTTAATAAATGACTCCTATTAAACTGGATTCCTCTGTCACTGTGAGAGACATAAAATTAAAAACTGTCTGTCTTTAATCATGCCAGGCTTCATCTCTCTCTCTCAGGCTCCATTTATCAATAATTAATATAAGGAAGACTGAAATCCATTTCAATTTCAAAGACCCAAATGTTACATTTTTTAATAAAAAAAGAAAGAAGAGAAAGAAAGAAACTACCACCACTCCCAGAAACAGACACAGTCAGCCTCACACATGGGAAAAGAGAATCTGGCAACACTGCAGCAGCTTCCAAAAGGAGAGCAAGACTTGGATGTGACAAGTAGTTCTCTTTGTGGCTTTGTAACTGGAGAGTTTTCCTCTCAGATAGTCATACATAGGGAAAGAATCCCAGAGGTCCCCCGGCCTCCTGAAAGCTGCACTGCCGCTCATAGCCTCATTTCTCCTGATTTCACCGAGTCCCTGAGCTATGACAAACCAGCACACTGGACTGTGCAGTCTAGTACATTCTTTTTACAAAATTTCCAGATCTCGGATGCTCCAAGTGGAAGTTCCAACCAGCTCTTCCCTACGAACAATGCACCTACTTTAAGCATGGCAGGACTTACTGGGACTAGCAAAGAGGTAGGAAGACATGTTATCAGGCTGGTTTTTATTGCGCTGCTCCGTGAAAGACTGCAGCTGGCATTACAGTGTTTCTTACTTTATTCAACCAGTGCCTCTTTACTCTGGCTTTCTATTACTGCGCTGTTCCCAGCATTTAAGCCAGTCCCACTTTTTCTGCATTGGCAGTGCAGGAAAGTCCAACACGAAAAGGTCAACAAATACAGTCAAAATTCTCCTTTCAGCTCTCACCCCCAGGAAGGCTGGAACAGAGTTCACCTTTCAGTGTGAAGGATGCACTGGTACTCAGAGGATAACGACCACTGTGCATATCTACCTTAGAATAAAAGAACAATCACCGTTCGTGTAGGTAGCGCTGTGTTTGGGTGCTGCACTTAGCACACCTGATCCTGTACTCAGGTTGCCTTGGGCTCCAGTTGCGGTGCCCAGTGTTAGACCTTGAGTGTGCATACACAGTGTGTTGTTCTGCCATGTGGCTGTCACTCAGTCATTTGACTTGGCTACAATCCCCACGTGACCATGTTTATGCTGTGCCTCAAGTCATACCCCTCGTCAGGGCTGCCTATCTCAACTCAGACCACATTGAGGATGTCAATGTGACTTTTAGTCTGTTCAGAGCACAAGTAGACAAGTTTATATTAAAAAAGAAAACCACTATGCAGACATATCTGACATAAGCTAAAGTCATGTTGCGTAGACCTACCGCTCTAGCGGACCAAACAGCTGTGTGAGCCACAGGTCTGCCAGCCATTATGCAGAAAAACAGATAAGTAAAAATGGAATCGAACACACAACTTAAGACACAAAACTCCCCTTTATTTGCACACAAACAGAAAACTTTCCAAAGCCAGGTTACCGATCAATGCCCAAATGAGAGCAGTAGACAGACATGTAGCCCCACAGTAGAAATACAGGTGAAATTCTGAGCTGGGTACTAGCCAGCATAGCTCTGAAGTCAGGTAAATACCAGCGTACTCCCATCAGCCAAACATCTGGCCCAAGAGCCTCCTGTGCCCTAGTAACTAGCCAAACTCCTCAGTTTCTATAGATCTGGGCACAATAACCTCCCTGCTGCCGGCTCATAATTGCCGGGAACAATGAAGTTGCACACGGCTACACCCCACTGTTAGAGGGAGCAACAATTAGGACATTACCCTCTGATTACCAAGGAACAGTCCTACCCAGCAAAGCACAATAAACAGCCTGATGTAATGCAGTAACGCCATCACTCATTATGCTGTAATTACCATGGAACTACATGGGGACACAAAAGCACCCCCCCCACCCCACCGTTACAGCACAGAAATATCCTTCAATAGCCTTTAATTACTACAGAACGACACAGCAACACGCGATGACCTGCCCGCTGGTATAAAGTGGTCCTGTCACTCAGGGCTCATTCCCTGGGAGTTACTAAGGGAACCCTCCGGTAACCTCCTGGCGACTGTGCGGTATTGTAGCCGCGTGGATGTTATTGCGCCATATTATGCATTTTCCAGATTGCTGGGGAGGGGGGGGGGGGAGGCAGTATGGTGGGAATACAAAGAAACGTTCGCTGAACTGCTCTTATCTTTCCAATAAGTTCCCTGTTCCATGCTACTGAATTGTGGCAACACTGTGGTAATACTTTCATTGAAACTTGGAAATGAGGGGGATAATTGCACCTTTGCCCTGCAGATCTTGTGGTACTTGTAATTATATCCCGTTACCAAGGAACACAGCAATTTCAAACCTATTACCCACAGGTATCATTTATTTCAGATTTGAATTTATTACTTCAATGCCAGTCTCACTCATGGGTCTCCTTTCTGCATTCCAAGCTTCCCTAGTGACAGGCATTTAAAATAGAGTGAACCGAGAAGAGAGGGGATATAGAGACTATAGACGGGAGCAGAAGACACGGATGCATTTCTGGTCCCTGCTCTAGGCTCTGCATGTTGCTTTTTCACTAAGCCCAGAGCAGCATTGGTGCTAAATGGGAGCAGTCCTTCTGCAAGCTGAGAAAGGCTGCAAAACAGAGCTGCTCCCAGGGCTGTCCTAGCTTGCGACAGGGGTGCTGCGTGGGCTCTCAGCCCATGCAGGGGCAACAGTTGTCAGCTATCCAGAGTTTCCAGGCTGTTGTGCTTTGCAAACCTTCCCTCCAAGTGTCTGTGGACCCTTTAACAACTTTCTCTCACTGTAAGATTAGGGAAGAAAGAGAGGTGTGCTATGGGGCCCAGTTCACCTCTGATACAAAGGACTGCCAGTCAGTCTGTAACTGCATAGGTTCTATTTTTCTGTAGGAATTTGTTTACTTTACCTGTTTATTGTTCTATTCCCAAGGAGAAGGGAGTCACGGGGGGGGGGGGGGGGGGGGGGGGGGGGGGGACAAGCATTGACATTTTCCCAAGCCGTATCTACGTTTTAAGAAGAAACAGTCCAAACTGCGCTGTGCCACTTCACCATCAGTGAAAAAGGAAAACATGCAATCAGTTCTGCAGGTTTCCCCTTTCCCTGCTAGCAGCGATGTTCTTCACCACCACTGAGCTCCTCACAAGTTTTGTGGCATTTCTCCACAAAAACCAATGCATCCTCTGGACTACTGTAACCTATACCAGCTTCCAATAGCTTTTTCAAGGATATTCCACCCATCAGGTACTGTACCTTCACTGCTGCTGACATCCACCTATTCCAAGGGGTCAGGAGAGAGGCATCATAGGGCTAGCGCTCCTTATTCAATTTGGAAACCCCTGGCTTGCCAGCAGCAGAAAGATTTAACAGAGGATGCTGAATGCATTGAGTCAGTTTTGACTATGCTGAACTGAAGGGCAGGACCGGGCTGGAAGCAAGGACATGTCAACAGCAGGCAAGTCGGGAGAACAGGGTCAGTCCCCCTTTAGGTAACAGCACAGTCAGACTGTGGGTGCATACAATGAAGATCCTGGGTTACTCACCAAACTTAGCTAATGCCAGCAGCTCTCCATTTTTAGGAGATTAAGCAATACCAACTACCAAAAGGGCTAAAAAGAGTAGACAGATATTGCTGATGTATGTTCCACACTCTGCATTATCTTTGCAATGAATAAGTCATCGCCTCAGAAAACAATAAGTGCTCCAGTTCCCAGCGATGAGCTAGCTGCTGCTCAAACGTATCGTGTTGTTACAGCAAGTCAAGTTCTAAGAGCAACACAAAAAGATAACACTGGAACATGAAGAGAAGGCAGAAGACCTAAAGCGAGTTGTTATGGAAACCAGTCTCACAAGCTCACACCACTGAATGAGGTCTCTCTCCTTAAATCCCTTTTTTGTCAAGAAGCCTGAAATGCACAGGGGCTACTAATGACCACAGCTCTGTTGCCTTACCCTGCATCCAGACCAGCATCACTGCTGGTTTCTCCCAGCTGTTCTAACCAGACCCAAGCACCTCCAACAGCTAGAGTGGACTCAGCACACGGGCAATACCATGGGACAGGGGAGGCTTGTCCCTTTGGCATCCTTTGCTTGCCTCTTAGGCATATAGTGCCATTTTATGTGCCCTGGGTTACCCCATCTGAGCTCTGCTGGCCTTTACAGAAGCATATGTCTGGTATTTGCCACTATTGCCTCATATTACTGTTGACTATAGAGAAGAATCAAATTATTGTGCATGCTTGTACCCAAATAGAAAACTGTATGGCAAGTAGAGATGATAGTGGTGAGTAAAGATTATTTTCCCACAGAGGCAGAGTAGAGAGCTGGCTATGGCAAATTGGAAGACAGCAGTAGACATACACCACTGCCTTTATCAGTACTCAGTCCCTCCCATGTCTGGTGAAGAATGAGTCAGGTAAACGGGGCACCCACTTACTGCTAGAAGCCCCTGCTTTCTATTCTCCAGCAATAAAGATCAGTAAGCTTGTTTTTCTGGGGCTTTACACCCAAGTTCCTCTCTCTAGAAGGTCCAGGCTGCCAAAACAACTTTCAGCTGACTGACAAGATACCACATCAATCTCGTATTGGATGTAAACATAGCTCTGACACTGTAGCTTGTGACTAGGCCTTTTTGCGGAGAGACTCCAACCTACGGTTCAAAACTTGTCACTTTCCCAAGGTTCAAATCCAATGCACTTCCAAACGCGAGTTTTGCAACTTGGCTTATTATTTTATTCAGTGTTATCTTGAGTCCCTGCCCACAGGGCCACCATTCTCCAGAGTAACTTATTTTTTTTACTCCATAGCTTCTGACAACAGGCCTAAAGCATGGCAGGAAAGAGCATAGGTACATGGGAAGAGAGTGAAAATAAGCGTGCCTGTATCATCTGCAGCACCAAGGAACCACTACCAGGAGAAAATTTAGAACACATCCTGCACTTTGCTAAGCTGTGTCTGGGGCCAAGGATCAGAAGACGAAACAAAAAGCAGTAATAAGTTTCCTGACAACCTAGTAGTCCCTAGTTCTGCAGCATGCTGTCTGGCTTGCAGGGTAATAGCAGCAACATCTGTTACGGTTAAGAACGCGAAGGAGTTTCTCCGCTGTTTTAGTCACTCATGAACTTGACAAAACTTCCTTCTTTAGGGCTGAAATTTTCTAGACTTGGCCAATATACAGTGATGATTATTTTTTGAGAGAATATGGGCAAAAGTGACTTAACTAGAACTGCGCATCACAGAGTGGTATTTATTTGCATTCTTTGTTCCTATTATTCGAAAATCCTGACAAACAGAATTGAGCAGTTTTCAGGTCCATATGGCTTAGGTTTGAGAGTTAAGGACTAGAAGCCTGTGTCCAGGGATTTCAAATGTGTGCCTTTTACCAAGCGTCTGTAAACCATTTAAAGCAAGGGGGCTACTGAATTAGCCCTGCTCCTAGGTGCGTAGCTGGTCGTTATACCAGCTCCAGTGCTCACTGGACCCTTCTACCATTAAAAGGATTCAACCCGCTAACCAGCCTGAAAACTGGGTGCATTATTTTGGGTAAATCCAATCCCAAAATGTAGAAGCATAATAACTGGCATTAACAAAACACATCTTTGATGACTCTCACTCTAATACATAAATACCTATGCAACAACGAGATGGTATCACAGCACTGCGAAATAAGTTGCTCAGATAAGGATAATGCTGTGGCATTTGGAGCCTGCAGGAGAAGCTTCTGAACTCAGGACGTGAACACAGAAGCTTCTATACATTCAGTGTTCACTATCTGAGTCTGGCTGCTTTGTCGGGGGTATTCTTTCAGTATATGGAAGAGGAGAGACAAAGAATTGTTATTAATTAAATCTCAGGATGAAAAAAAATGATTATTTTTCCCTGTAAGACAGAACAGGTGGAAAAGGGATGTCTGCAAAAGGTTTTGCAAATCTCCCTTGCATGAGGCTTCAGACTGTACAGCTAGCAACAAGCTATTTATTTATTGCAGGTCATGAGTTCCAGAGGTTACAGAAACTGCAGGACCGGTGAGCAATGACTAGCGGTTGACTGACTGACTCACTCTTTCTAAGGTCCTGCAGTTTCTCCTATACAGTGCTTAGAGTTGTAGGGGTACAAACAACAGAAAAACGTAACCTACCTAATAAGCTGCAGCACAGATGCTATAGCTAGATAGTTACGCTATGAATCAAAATTTCAATTACTTCCTTCAGGTGATTGTTCACGTTCTACGCTGGTCAAACCACTCAGCATTACAGAGAATGTTTCCCATACACGAGCACCAAAATTAGCCATCTTTCCAAGACGACTGACATACACAGTGTGCCGGGGAGAAGGCCAGTATAGCAGTGTCTGTCAGACTTGGATCTCCACTAGGGGCCAGCCTGTAGAAACACCCCCTGTGCAGAGATATTACGCTATAAGACTATGCTGGGACCACAGCGTGGCCCGAGCAGAAGCAGAAAATACATCCTGCATTTTACTGACACACTGGAAAGTGCTACATTCCACTTTCTGTTACCAAATTACCGGGAAACAGCAGCATTACTCAGCCCAGCACAGGAACCATCTGAGACCTGTCATCTTGCTTTATATGACTGCTCTATAATACTCTTTGAAAGAATGCATCAAGAAACAAAGTTCGGTCCTGGCCGAGGCTGTAAACATGGCAAACAACCATGAATGCAGCTACAATGTGTGTGTTCTTGCAAATCTTTCCATTTTTTTCTCTGCACACAGGTACCTCTGACCAAGCAGTGCCTTTACTGACTTCCACTGTTTTCCCACATGGAACAACGAGCAAGATCATGACCTTATTTTGCATAATGGCTTGATTCAGAGGATCCCAGGAGTGTTCACAGTCATTTAAATCAGTTGTAATATGTGGAATTTCATACCCATTTTAAACAGTTAAATTTGCAAAGTGAAGCACAGTCAGGAAATGTCAGTGTAACATCTCCCCTCATACTCTTAACCAATCTCCTGTGCATACACATTTTGATACATCTTTATTATATTTTTGCAGACTTTTTTTTTTCCTGCAGGACCCTGCCACATTTAGTGAGTGGGATGACTGACTTGCTGAATGGGTGCCGATTTCATGTTTTTTTCCCCTTCATCATTCACTGCATGGCCTCACATTTTTTTTTTTTTTTTTTAAATCATATACCACCTAAAGTCCTCCACTAAGGCAAAAATCCTGCAACAAGAACAGCCTGTGAGCACATAAGGACTGTATTGTAATTCTGGCATTTCTTGACTTCTGCGCATTTCGTTTCACTGTTCTTTTAATCCTAATCTTTTGTGTTGAATTTCATCGCCTCTTTAAAAAGGAAAAGTAGATAAACAAAGAAATTCCTTCACGAGTAACACATTGACAGACAGCAATAGAGCATTTGTCTTATATAAATGTGCAATTTAGAGCTGTGGAAATAATTGATTTTTTGGTTTGTTAGCAAATCAAAATAAAAATTATTTTTGGGATGCCCTAAAAAACATACAAACAATCTCGTCTAAGTTAAAAAGAAAAGAGAATCAGAAACCCCCAACTAATGGATGAACTGAAGCATTGCATTGGGAATAAACTGCTTTATTTTTAAAAGTGTTAGAAACCCTAAAAAAAGTATTTCTTTTCTAATTTTTTTTTTTAATAACCCCCTCCCCAAAGTACTACTTTGATAATCTTTGTATTTCCCTACAATTCCTTCTTGCATTACCTTCCTCTCCACTGTCACAACTATATTCACAAATTCAACTTGAATTCATGATGGTTTCGACTGACTTAAAATTCGGTATTTGTGAAAAACTATTCAGAAAAAGGAGAAGCGGGGGGAGCAAAATCCCCGACTGCTTCTGCTCTCACCTTTTCATTATTATTTATCAACTGAGTGCATGAATGCGGCTGCACCTCACGCAGAGTTAATGGTCTGAAGGCCATCCAAGGCAATGAATTAACGTGATTGCACAGTGGGGTAGGGCTGGGGGAAGACAGACAGCAAACCCAGAAGACGAGGCCCTAATCTTACAGGGCATGGCTGGTGGCTCTCTTCCAGGGCCAGGGCACGACTTACACAGTTGCTCAGAAAAAAAAGGATATTGTTTAGGTCATGAAGCCTTTCCTAGCCACCATTGAGGTCCCACAGTGCCAGCCCATGCAGTGTCCCTGCCTCAGGACAGCACACAACCTGCACCACCAGGCTCACGACCCTCCGCACAGGCGCCACTACATGATACTTTGAGCCACCCTGAACACGAAGGGAGCCTCGATGAAACAGGAAAAAAAGCTTTGCTTTCTTCCATGGAAGAGGCAGAACTCCTTTTGGGCACCCAAGTCTGATTTCACCTTTGCACCATTATTTACAAAGGCTACTCAAATGCTGTGTGAATGCCACTCAGAGAGGGCTCCCCTCAGTTTGCCGAAGCACGTACCAACTGCACCCAAGGGCTGTGGGGTAACCGGCTACCCTTCGAGATATGTAGGTGCTGCTTGGGAAGGGCTATGGTTTTATTGTCGTTTATGCTGGCATCGCTAAGCCAAGGTTTTCACAGGCGTATTTGTTACCAACAGTCTAAATTGAGGCAAATGGTAACTTCTGTACACCTCCAAAAAAGGGAAAAAACTAAATCCACTCTCAAACCAGACAGCAAGTGACAAACAAGAATTTTCTCATAACTGTAAATGCAGACATTACTTCCAGGTTCACATGCGATTAGGGCAGGCCGTGTTTGTTTACTGGTTTGCTCCAAATCCTGGTCAGAAGATGGCTATAAATATGCTCAGTTTCAGTCTAAGCAATTGCAATCACCTCAAAATAGAGAGGTGTGAATTCAATTAACTCTCCGCTAGGCACAGTAACAGGGAAGCTAGATCCTGGATAAAAGACAACACCAACAGTATTACTGCTTCCATACCTGAAGCAGATCTGTGCAATAGCTCAGATTTTTCTGCACCACATTTCCTGTCCTGGGAGGGTTTATTCACTTGGGCCCAAAGCTGTGCAACTGCATGGAGTGAGCTTAGGCCTTGGAGACAGCCTACCTGCATTCATATGGCAGCTGAGGTATTAAGCTCCATCAAACCTAAGCCAATCTGTGCAGATCCCAGGCGGCTCTCCTTGCACCTGGGCAACCTGTTTTATCTACAAACTGTGTTGCCTGGGAATGAATTATTCAGTATAAATCGATTTATTTTTCTGGCCAAAGAGAAATACTTTCTCTTTACAATTTATCTGAAATACTGAATTTTCTCACCAAAACGCTCAACCACACATGCCTATACATGCTTTGAGTCAATGGCATTTCATCCTGGTTTCCACTTTTTTAGAATAATTAAAAGAATGAGATGTGAATAAAAATGTCAGCATAACAAATAAACTTCAAGATATTTTAAGCTGAAGAAGAAATAATTTTGAATCTTCAACAGGGGAGCTAAAATACCTCACAAATCACTAGGGTCAAACAGAATATTCATTTTTACCAAATAAAATACTCAACCAAAAATCTTATCCCACGCTATTTGAAATTTAGCATTTAAAGGGAAAATGCTTGTACAACTTCAGCTTTATGCATAGGTGCATGCTTTACCAACAATAAATTGAACAGAACAGGACACAAAGACACTGTGCTAAATTGCTTACTGCAGCCTCCAATTTTGTACTCTCAGATATTTATGGGTAGCTGCAGAGTTGTGGGTGCACTCATTTTTCACATGCAAACGGTCATTTGCACATCCAAATGTACCTGAAAAATTAAAGGCTTGTTTGAGCACTGATAAAATAACAACTCCATGTATTGGGTAAAAGCATGAAGGCACCACAGGGAAAGGAAGGAGGGGAAAATTCAGAAGCATTATGGGAGAAGCAGGAAACACTTAAGAAGAAATCTGAAAAGAGATTAGGTTTTGTAAAAGGTTTAGAACTGAGTATCCCTATGGTTTAGAAAAATGTATTTTTCTTCAGTTAGGAATTACCTCAGAAGCAGAGAAAAGAAAGATAATGTAAATCATTTGAAAATCTGCCCTTGGCTTCTCACACTCTCTCTCAAGATGAGGATGAAGCCATGTGGTCAACTGAATGAACACCTTTATTTAAACAAACATGTTATACCTTCATATTAATGAAACTACTGAAAATAAAACAGAGGAAAAAAAAATCCTATTTTAATGCATGGGCACATGCACACCTCTACAGCCCCATTCTGCAAGCTGGTTTAAAGAAAGGGGAATGAGGTTCCCATGGAGTCAGTGAAGCTGTGCTGAATTGCACCAGCTGAAGTTCTGGCCATACATTATCTCGTCTTGCTCACCCCACAGAGAAGTAGGTGTTGGGCTCCGTGAAACAGAAACTAGCATCCAAAAAACAGGCAGTACTCTCCTTGACATTTTTACAAGGTTAAGGAGGCAAAGGACCAACTGAGATTTGGTGCTTCTTCCCTACTTGCTTCCTCTGGGCTCAGTCACACACTCTCCCTCAAACACACATGCAAGCACACCCAAAAGAACACATGCGTCTGAAATTTGGTTCCTTCCACAGAAGACATGACATCAAATTGACAGAGCTGTGACTATTTGACATCCAAGCTGATAACAGAACAGCACTTTTGAGCAACACTTGAACAACAGGGGATAAATGTGACCTCCATAAACAGGTGAATTTACAGCTTGCAGTATGAGAACTAAATAAACCATTACCTACAAAGCATTGTTTCTCTTTGAAGTATGTCACCTGTCACTACAGGTTAAATAACTGTCGACTGCTTGTGTGAGACTGGCAGGGGGAGGTTGTAGCTTTGCAACTTCCGATAGCTTTAATGGTGACTACACAATTATAACCCCTCCACTTTAAGGAATAAGACAACCACTTACTGTCAAGAATGGGAAATGGATCACGAACTATGTGCCTGTTATCGGCTTATTATCCATTATAATGATTTCATGCAAAAAACAGGTCAAAATAGAGCAGTCAGTCTGAAACAACAGGATGAATGTTATGACAGGATAGGAGGCAGGAGACCTGGGTCTCAGATTTTGGAGCCAACTCACACAGAAAGAGCTCATATATCTGTCCCCAAGACAGTCATGCCATTAGTCTGTCTTTGTCCCGTTATTCCTCCAGTGGACCAGGGATAACAGGTATCCCCCAGATCCCTTGGGCATCACAGTGATAGAATGACAGGCGATCTGTGGCTCAGACCTTCTTGTGGCTCAGAAGAAGGGGTAGGTGAATGCAGCCACATGACCAGCGCTGGGGAGGCCATGACTGAAAATTCACAGCCTACACAGGGTCTGTTAACAAGTCACCAAAGGAGAAGATGGCATATTCTCTTTTCATTTCTCCTGCCCAGAAGACAAGACATACCACTGAAGTTTCAGACCCAGTGAGGTCACTTTTTCCCCTTCCGCTCTGAAAGGGAGAAACAAGCTTAAAACCTTGATTCACATACAAGCAAACACAACAGGGCAGGGGGCTTACTGATGGAATGGGAGTCATCACAAGAAATGCCAGGAATTCAAATAGTGAGCTAAAAGAGTATGCGCTTCTAGAAACAACAGACAGCATGTGGACCTGGTAGCCTGTCACTTCATGCAGAGCCTGATGAGGACAGGAACTGAGCAGAAATCATTTTCCAAGTCCCTCAGGCTTTAGTGAGAGGGGATAGCAACCTTGTCAGACACACAGTCCTACTTGCTGCAGTCTTCTCCCTTCTGTAGGGAGGGCATATGGATTTTCAAAACCAGAAATTACAGAAGAGAAGGTAATTATATACTCAATATGTGCAATCATTGTGTGTGTGTAGGCACAAATCTCCTGAGTCATCAGCACACATCCGCACTGTGCAAGTTCCCTTGTCCTTTTAGTTGGCTGACCAGACTCGCATAGCTCAGTTGTCCACCTCCCCAATATCATACCAGGAAATAAAGACAGCAGCAAAAGTTAAAAGCCTCATCTCTCAGCTGGATAGTCATTAGTCCTATAAGCATGGCAAAGTGGTCTGCTAGCACTATACTCTAGTACTGCTGACATAACCTCACCTTCTGAGGCTGAGAAACATTCAGCAATTGCTTTGCAAGGCTAAAACTGGAATGAAACTGAGTTTTGGCAGAAAAGCTGTGTCATGCCCAGAGGGGGGAAAGGAGCTCTGGCTAAGTGAAGCACGTTCCAGAGAATAGTTGATCAGTTCTCTGCTTGCACTGAGAGGAAGCCTCTGGAGTTGAGGATCTGACCTACAGATAACCACAGATTAACAAGACAGCCCCAAGAATACTGAAAAACAAAACTGCTTTTTCAGATCTCCTCACTCAGCTGGTTTTCAAATTCAGAGTGTCCATATGGCTAATCAGCATGAAGGGCCTGCTGTGAGAAGAAAAGGATTGCCAAAACCCCAGAAGCAGACAGACATTTAATAATAGGAATACCACTGTGATATGCAGCAACTTTTCAAACCACTTCCCTCTCAAAATCCTATCTCTTTCTCCACTCCACCAAATCTGAAAGCAATGAAAGCTGTGGTCTTGATTACACTGGGAGAGGGGGCTTGTCCCAGTGTGCTGAAAGTATAAACCTCATCTGCATGCCGCATCTAACTTTCACATTTATTCTGAAACTCCCTGCCTACTCTCTGTATGCCTGTTCCATGCCAGAGTAAGAGAGAGATAACAAAGCTGGATGAACCGGATGAGAAAGAGCATGACACGAGAGGAAGCACAGGTTGCTGAAATGCTGCAGCAGCCTTTCGTACCCAGCCAAACCAGCTGTTCTCCTCAGGGCAGGCTCCCAATCTGCTAAGAGCCCTCCACAGGGCTGCAAGAATTGCAAGAGAGCAGTGTCACATGGGTTTGCCCTCCTGTCCGTTGCTTATTCTGTTTAGGAACATTTCCCACTGTATATAGACCCTCACAGTTGCAGTGTGGCATCAAATAAGAGTAGCCCTGTACCTCCCCGAAGCCCTTTGCTCTTAGCAGTACTGCTTCCCCTTCTCCTCCATGGAGGAACCATCTATGAAGCTTTTAAAGAAACAGACAGAAGACTTGACATGAGGGGAGGTTCACAGACCGATTCTTTGTTTTAAAACTTTTATCAAAGCTTGTAGTGCTCAAGTTCAAATACAAATTTAGCTGGGACCCAAGTCATCTGCCCTTAAAAAGACCAGGTAATAGATTATCCATGCTATATGCAGCACCACCCAAAAGCTGAATTACAGCAATATCCTATTCTGTCTCAATCACTTTTCACAGGTCAGTGGACTAGGCAGTGCAAAAGCAAGGGTTTCAATGCAACAAACTCTGCATTCTCAAAGAGATCTGTTCTCTTCCTTCACAAACCCTCCCAGCACCACTGGACTGGAAAGAAACGTGTGCGCGAAGATTTGGCACCATTCCTCTCACTTGGCAGCCAGGAGAAATCCAGAGGCCAGTTTCCCCAGAGCCCTGACAATCTTACAGGGGTGGGATATTCATTTCCATTCCCATGCCAGATGGCAAGCAAGTTTTAAATTATATCCAATCCTACCATCCCTTGTTTATCTACCATGACACTCCACCCCAGCTCTTGTGTGGTTAGGAGCCCAGAGGGCATGAGTGACCTTTTTCAAGCTGTTCCGAGTTGTCGTAAGATCTTCTGCCCTCTCCTATTTTCCATCACTTTATTCATGGCCTGCCCTTCTCCTCCTCACTCTGTCATTCCAACATCCCTTTATTGCAGTCCTCCTAGAGCTTTATCTTCTCCTGTCTCTCTGCCCATGAATTATAGCCTCTTACTTTCTTCTTCTCCTCTTCTTGCTCCCTTTGATAGTTTATTTTATTTCTCTCCTCCTCCATTTGTTGGACAGGCCAAGCTTTCACCCAGATATTGCATTAACCCAAGTCCTCCCTGACTTTCTGCAATGCTGAAAGCAGATGGAAACTGGGCCCTCCTCACCACCACCTCCCTACTTTCATTTACCTTTGCTCCCTCACACTTTAACTTTTCTCCTCTTTCTCTCCCTTCTTTTTGTACACATCCTTATATCCGGTCTTCTCTTGATCTGCTCTCATTCTTTGAGCTCCCTGTTTTGTTCATCCCCCAATTCTCTGTCACTGCTCTTTGAAAATTAAGGTCAGAGATTAGTCCTTTGCAGCTGCCCTAGTGCTGATTTGAACCAAACATCACTCACATCCACAAAGTTCCTTTCAGAGCCACCTGGCAGGGTAAACTAGAGCATCTTGCATTTCTTGCCAAGGCCTGAGTTGCTGAACTAGTAGAGAGAGATGGAATTATTTATAGAGATAGCTTATGGGGATATTATGGAGATGATGGCTCACATCTCAGAGCCAGCCCCTCCAATGTTCCAGGTGGTGATGAGTTAGGAATAGGAGAGGGAGATTAAAAAAAAAGGACAAATCCTTTAGCTGTGATTTGCTTTCCAACAGAGAGATTTGGCTAATTTTCCCCCTCACACAGATCAAAGAAAGAAAAGGGTGACAGAATGTTTGATCTTCAGAAATATGGGAAGCTGTATTTATGGTAAACATGAAAACCATCTGATTCCTTGACTTCCTAGTGTCAAAGCTGTGAATTTTTATACAACACTTTGGCAACTCACTAGTGAATGCTGAAGTTGTGGTTTTATATTTACTTGTCTCAGTACACAGCAAGATACAGGAGAAAATGGACTACTTTTAGACTGTTTACTGAGAATCATCAGAGATGGTCCAGTCCCAGCCTCTTTTCAGACAATCAGCACAGGATAACTTTTAAAGTGGTAATGTGCAGATGACAACACATTAAAAGGCTACCACAGACACAAGAAAAATAATGAAAGATGCCCCAGGAAGATGCTTGTAATGAAACAAGGAGCTTCCACCTTAACCAGAACTGCACTCAAGAGCTGGCACAAGAACATACCAAGGTTAGGGAGTTTACTGCAGTTGCCTGGTGGGAGAAAAGATGGGAGGTGCTATGGGCATTCACAACAAAGAAATCTGGAAGCCGTGACACATACACAGATGAAGACAGAACTCTTCATCATATATAGAGTATGACAGAAATTACATCTCAGCAGCAGGAAGATGACAGTGAGCTCATGGACATAGTTTCCAGTAACGGAACAGGACTGCAGACTAAGAAATTTTAATCCATGAGCAACAGAACTGAATCAAGCCAAGTTTCTTACAGATTTGTTTGGTCCTGGTTGAAGGCACTGACTGAAGCTTTCACCAGCATTGGGTTTTCTCCTGCATGAATTCTGTGGCACCCAATACAGCAGAGCTCACTTTGCAGCCTTCTTTCAGTTGGGTTACTTCAAGTAGATGCCTATTTAGTTACTTCCATAAAACATAAGATAAAAACCTTTTAATCTCTTAACTTTCCGACACTTCTGGTTAAAGTCAGTCAACATGTTCAAACAGTGAGCAAGACAGAACAGATATGAATTCACTTTCTGTGTGTGCCTAAGTTTCTTTTCCTTAAGAGACAAAAAGGTACCAAAAATAAGACATACCGAGAACTAGATATTGTACCAAATTGAGCAGAGGCACAGAATACCTAGCAGAAGAATAGGAACATAACTCAATAGGCATTTCTGATTGTGAAACATGGTGAAATGACAAAAAAGGAAATCAATGGGCTATTGTATTGCCTGGCTATAAAATATTCAAGACAGACAGACTGAGGCCAGGTTTTCTTCTTGCACAATTCCAGTGACTTCAGTAGAGTTACGACAGTAAACCCACTGGTCCTTCAAAGCGGAGATCGTTGGAGTAGCAATATACTCAACAATTTTCATGTTATCCAGCCACAGGACGTCACGGAAGGCAGACTCTTAGTTTAGCATCTATCTTGATAAAAATGCCAAGCCACAAGCATATTTTATACTACAAGCTTTCTATTCAAAAAGAACAGAAGTGCAGAGTCCACAATGATGAAGGAAATCAAAGACGAAAGTAAGTCTAATATATCAGCTACCTGACCAGCCAGTTGGACAAAAGTTAAAAAAGTTACTGTTCATTTAAACAAGTGCTTCTTGGAATTGTTAGTTCAAGGGTACAAAAAAGGAGAGTTGAAAATTCAAATTGTACTTCCATTAATCCAGAGAAGTTTAAGATAAATGTAATTACTGATGAGCTAATATATATACCAGTGACCAGAATATCGTGCACTTCACATTCTTAAAATAGCAATCAGAACAAAATCTAATAGTCTTTTAGAAGCATAAAGAACCGTCACTTAATCAGAAGCCAGCAAGATAAAATGAACCCCAGACATTTCTATTGCAGTTAAAGTTCAGCGTAGCCTATGGCGTCACTCAGAGTTTTTCTATGTCTACTAATGATTCGTAAAAGTAAGCAAATAAGGTGGAACATTTTTCCAGAAGAATAAAGATGCATCTAGTTTTGACTGTAAGACAAAAATCTTCAAAGGGCTCTGACCAAGCTGAGTGTACCTACAACATAATAGCAGATCAATTCGCTGTTGATAAATGGAAGGTAACACACAGTAGAAAACAGTTTGAACTGTCCGCACACCAACAGCTGCAGCCTAAATTAATTGTGACTGCTCAGGGAAGAGACCTCGGTGTCACTGTGGACAGCTCAATGAAAAACTCTGATCGATATGCAGGGGCAGTAGAGGAGGGGGGGAAAAAAGAAAATGAAATATTTGGGTGACTAAGAAACGTGAATTCATTATAATACTATTGTATAAATCAGTGGTATGCTCCCACTTACAGTGCTACATTCAGTTCTGGTCATACTTGCTGGAACCTGCACACACCCCTGCCCATTGTATCGTACAACTAAACCAGAAGGGATCCGAACAGCAGACAAATATGATTACTGCCTGCATGAGGTCACAGATGCTTCTGAGCGCAAACCTAACTTTCATCCTAGTGGGACAGATGCCTTTGCTATGGAAGACGACGTAGGGACTCCCTAAGGCCTCATCTTCAAAGCCAAGGTGAATCCTGAGTCAAAACATCCCTTGAAAAATTTAGGTCCCACTCGGGGATGAGCAAACAAGGAAGCCAAGTGATTCCAGGACTCATTAATGGGACTTCAAAGAACAGGAGCAAGCGGAGGCACAGTCAGCAGCAGCAGGATGATGCAGGCTGCGCTGACCCACAGAGGCAGGGACTTCCCTGACGTGACAACTCTCTCTGCACATCTTCACTCTCATTTCTCAGAGAGAGAAAACCCACCTTTGCACTAACTAGCTGCATAGGAGAGTGTTCTGCCTGGTTCAGCCAAGTGAAAGCTGCCAAGTTTGTAAGCCCATGTCTTTGCCAAAGCAGATGCCAGCAGTACAGCTTGGACAGTGTGCAAAAAAAACACAATGACATATCCTAGCCAGCCAACTGCACGTGCTTGCCCCTGCCCTTCACAATTTCATAGACCAAAACTTGGGCACTGCTAGCCAGCTTCAGATCCTGTGCCCAAATAACTCGTGATTAGCCCAGCCTTTGCTTACCAGCACCTCTTGGTATGAATGAAGAAGGCTGGAGAATCAGAGGAGGGGTAGGCAGTGTGCAGCGCTTTGCTGTACCCCACTCAAATCTGGGGGTCAACCAAAGTGAGCCTGAGCAACCATGAAATAAAGCTCTTCCTAGCCTTTGGATGGACAAAGTTACTTTGTTCCACTTATCTCTAGTAAGTTTGGAAAGAAGGGGAAGAACACATACACCTTGGGACTGAAAATAATCTCTTGACCTTCTTATCATAAGCAAGTTTGTTGCCATAAAAGAAAATGCTGCAGCTGTAACTGATGATTAACATTAAGAATTCTTTACCATTTCTGGAACTCTATCATATTACAACTGCACTTCAGTTATCCAGCTAGGAAGCAGGAAGAGCACGTGGCTTGATGTGTCCAGTCAGATCTGACGTACACAGATCAAATTGTGAATATCAAACTGTGTACAAATTAGTGACCACAGTTAATCACAGAAATTTTCCTCTGAATAATCTCAAATAGTCAATAAACTGAGGGCTGAGGAGAAATTATGATGATCTGCTTGTCAGCAATTTAGGAACATGAACAGGAAGCTGAATTAGCCAGACTTCTTTTTAAAGTTGTTTAAACCATTTGCTCCTTAACAAGCATGTGAAGTTGACTGGGCACAGCAGAGTACCTTTGAAATTTAGGCTCAAATATGTGGTAAAATTTAAATGAAGACAAGACGCTTCCAAAAATGTCATGATTTCTCACCCCAGTTCTATTATCTCTAAATTGTTTACCCAGCATTCTGTGCATGTGATCACTGCTGACAGTCTAGTAAGTGCATGAAAACAGAGAGGAAATGGCTTGAACAAGACACCAGCCATTGCAATTGTTTGCATTTAGCTTTTAAATAAAGTAGTATTTACTCCATTTTCCTCCTCCTCTGCCAACTCCACCAACCTGTAAATCTCAAACAATTTTTGTAGCCCTTGTGTGTGTTTGTTTTGCCTTTTTTTTTTTTTTTTAAAGTTTTCCAGACATTTTCAAAAACTCCATATTTTCAAGAGAGGAGAGTGAATCTGTATGGAAGCCTTCAGATTTCTAAGGTTCTCTTGTTAGCTGAACTTTTGATACAAATTTTGTAAAAAAATTAATAATAATCTTTATGCAATCCCTTTTTCCCAGTTCATCAGAAATCTCTTAGGTAGCCTTTACCATCACCCCTTATTTACTTGTGAAAAAACAAGAAAAAAGTTATTTCCGTAGAAATTAATTTTACTGGAGGACAGAGGTCCAAGGAAAGGTGCTTGATAAAAGGCCGTATCTCTTCTCTTGCTGGGATATGAGACAGACAAACAAGTTCATGACAACGCCCTCTGATGACTAATTCCTTTTGTTGCAATAAATTTTGACAGCTCTCCACCCCCACACAGACATACACTTGATTTCATTAGATATTGCTCAGGTTCCCATTCTAACTGATTGTTTCAGAAAAGATGCACAGCCTAGTTGACAGGCAATGTAGGAGACGGCAGCGTATTTCACTATTCACAGACAGGATGCTGCTTTCCTGCAATACTGACACAGCCCATGATATCATGACTGTTCCCCATGCAATTCCATTATCACCAACTGCCTGTTGAAAACCCAACACCAACAATATAAAATGCACGGACACTACTTGATGATCACCTTCCTGTCTGCACAAAGGCATTCACATCTGCCCAAGTATGACAGTGCATTCAGCATATACTTGCCAAATTGCTCATACACATGCTCATATCTTGCACATCTCAGAACATACACCTCAAATTGTAGCATAACTCACTTTTGTACCAGCCTAGTGGCAAAAATACACTCCTCTACCTTAAACATGCATGCAATTCTTATAAATGACCAGGTCATTTATGATTTTGCCTCTCCTCACCCTCATAGACACATTTTTCAAAGTCTGCCTTGAAACAACTAAAAGGGATCTCATTTAAAAAAAAAAAAAAAAAAAAAAAAGAAAGCTCACCTTCTTATAGTTAAGCCTCTTTCACTTGTCTCAAGGTGGGCCAGCCATTTCACGGAATGGCCCATAATCACTAGTCACTGCTAAAAACCTTGGCTATATTACACAAGACATGAAATAGCTAGGAATACAAGGAATACAACTAGGAATTCAACCCATAAAGCGTTCTTTGTGTGACTGAGAAGCCTCAGAAGTGCTTTGAAGAGCTTGAAGGAAGAGAAATGATTTTAACAAAAGAACAAAAAAAGAAAAAAGAAAACTTGAAAGAGAACAGAAGTTCTGAAGTATGTGGGGGTGGGAAAAGTCTTCAGTGTTAGGAACACCAAAGAGATCTCCGAATCAAAGCTACCAGAATAGCTTAAACAAGCTGAGGTGGCTGTGGCTTGATATTCCTACTTCAGCAGTGACTGTAGTGTGATGCCCAGGGGACTGCACTAAGGATCCAACCGGACTGTGTTTTAATTTGCAGAGGACCTAGGGACGGTTGCTCCCAGTATCCCTACGAGAGCAGTTCAATGCCCAGGAGGCTACCAAGCTGTGCTTTCATGATATAGCTTGCTGGCAAGTAAACTGCAACCTACTGTCTCTGATTAGTGGCGTGCGCAGGTGAGTGGACAGAGACAGGAGGAAAACAGCCCGTGTTTGTTGTGTCCGAGCTGCCCTTCTGTGCCAGGTACTCACTGAAGGGCTGAGGCAAAAGAGGGGCCGGCAGTCCCTCTGCTGCGAAGGCATCACATCTTGGTATTCCAATCTTCTCCTGCTCCCCCAGGGTAGTTTATGAGCCATTTTGGTTAGTGAACGCTGGCTCCTAAAATTAACGAGCGTGTCTGTTTTCAACATACGGTCAAATTGCTGATTGCTCTGATCTGGTGAGCTAGGCTGATGAATACATACCACCCACAGATAAAGAAAGCGCTGGGCTTTCCTACTGCATGTTGGGAAAAGGGAAGAGGAAAGAGAAACAGTGGCAAAAAACAAAGCCAAATGCCACAGGCATGACTACAGTTGGGAGGAAAAAAAAAAAAAACACAAACTCAGAAACAGGACCCTGAATCGTGAAAAGACATTCCTCTGCTGCAGCTCAGGTTTTACTGAGCAATTGGATCTGATCATTTCCCTTTCTCCTCTAGTCAGACCTCAGGTCCTGCAGCCCTGGCCTTAACTGAATGTCCAATCACAACCATAACACAACCAAAAACATCTCCTTCCCTCTCTGCTCACTCATGGGAATAGGTAACAACATCAAATTCTCACACCGGGACCAATTTGTTCTCTCTTATTGTAACACCCAGCCCCAGCCTACAGGTCTACTTCATGCTGACACGTCACACTAGTAGGCACTCAACTACCCCATTCCCCAGGGAAGCAGCTCAGCACAACTAGTGGCACCCATGAATGTGGCCATTTTACCAAGCGACCGCATGCACCACTCACGCAATCCTGTTAGACAGCAGGTGCAGCTAGTCAGCCCAAAATGTCAAGTAATAAAAGTTCTGATTAAGAATAAAATAAAATAAAAAAGCCAATACCCCTTGCCAGTCATAAGGTGTGCTGCCCTCCAGTAAATTAAGAATTTTATGCCTCTGCATACATAGCGTATGCCTGCTATCCACAGCCGTGTGTTCACCTCATGAAAAATACATGAGGATCTAAGTGGCATTAATAGTGTTTATGAGCCTATCACCTGGACAGATATTCCCTTTATGGTTCTAATGAAATAACACCGAGAAAGACACACACAGAGGCCATAACCTGCTTGAAAGAAAAAACCCTAATCTGTATTCTTGAGCCCCCCGACATGAATTCTTGATGTCCCAGAATGAAAAGAAAATACACTCTTCCAGCACTGACATACTAAAAAGCCCCCTTCATTTAACAACAAAGCATCTGTCAACCCTGTTCTACATCTGTCCTGTACACCAGGCTGGGCCGGCTGAAGCGAGGAGTTGAACAGGAAGTGGGAGCAAAAGGGGTGGCAAAAGAGGAGAAAAAGAACGCAAGGGAAATTAAAGCGGATAGCACATGACGGTGAAGGAACAAACAGAAGAGACGGGACAGCAGGCAGCAAGAGGGAAAGTTAAAGGGAGGTAAGGGAGAGAGGCTCAGATCGATCGCAAGTCTGTATTAACTCAGTCTCAGGGCTCTGATGATCTCTAAATGGACTGAGCTCTGCTCTCATGGTTTATGATACCAGCAGAACCATTTGACTGAATTACGGTTCTTCAATTGATCGCTCCATATCAGTAATCTCTGACTTCTCTACTCACCAGCCAGCTCCTCTTACAAAGGCAACCTTTGATGGCAAGGAACACTTTTCTGACATTTTTTAGCTGGAGCAAATCAGTATAAGAGCTGAATTGCTTTCATTGACATTTCACAGGAAGACCAACACGGCAGGTACCACTGCCAGTTCTTGATAGCAACGAAAGGGCAGCCAAGAAGAGACAAACACACTTGGATATACAACCTGGGGTCCTTTGAACGAGGCAGAGATTAAGGCTACTTTTAGTTAAAACGTGCCCACACCCTCATACCATACGTCCATTCTTTTCAAGTTGTCCCGCTCACATGCGGCTTTACCGAGCAATAGTGCTGCCAAAAGCCTCTGCTTTTATCAAAGTGTTTTTAACCGAGAGAAGAGGACGCGGAAGGACAGTCAGAATAGGGTGCATTAGTGCAGAAAACCATCCTGGGCATGACTCTGTTGCACGAGGGGCTATGCAAAGGGAAGAACAGTCCCCGCCTGAAGGATTCAATATTTATACACAGAGTCAAAATATGGACATAAAGAGATAGGAAACTACACAGGAACAAAAAGAGTTCCTAGAGAGAGACTAGTCCGCGGGCGAAGTGCTTGAATCAGCCAAAAACAACAACCACCAAAATTAAACCTTATCTTCCCTTCTCAAACAGGAACTGGTCCTGACCTGTTATTTTGACTATTTTTAAGCTCAAAGCTTTAAATATTAACTTCCTTGTGTTTCTGCCTGGCATACTCATAGCGTAACTTCTGAGCATTCAAGTTTGGGGCTTTACTTTTGAAAACATCACAGTAAGAGAAAATTTCAGCAGCGATTTAAAGGGAAAACAATGTCAACTTTGCCCACTTTTATAGGGAACTCAAATTTCTCTTCTTTCCAGAAGAGAGGATCAAAGCACAAGGAGAAACATTAAGTAGTCATATATCAATACTAGAAATATAGAATGAGATAAGGCAGAGACTGCTTTAGTTACAGCAGGGACTCCAAACTATCTGAAGTCAGCAGCTCTGTATTAATGGAGGGAGATGGGGGGGGGGGGAGTGCGCAGAGGGTACTAGAGATCAGCAACTCTATCTTATATGCTGACCCTTGGTTGTCACTGGGTAGCAAAAGTTGGAACAACCTTATTGTTGTTCTGAGTTAATCTAAGCCAAGCTAACTTTAGGCTGTTCTCAACTATTTTGGCCCCAATACCTTCCCATCCTTCCAAGTCTAATAAGCATAATTTTTTGTTAGGCCAGAAAATTGACCTTGCTGCACTGTCTCCATTTCTAATAGTCTACAAATGGGCAGACAGAGAAAAAGATGACTTAAAAAATCCTGAAGCTTATAATGACAATTCTCAAAGCCACGGTCAAGTCTTGAGCAACGATGGGTATCAGGAGGCAGTTCAAACACATGGCACTTCTTTGGACTTAGATCCCTTGCAAAGCAACTGTACCCTGCCTGAGGCAAATGCATTGTTTCACTAGAAGCCCGCAGCATATTGCGATAGAAAGAGACAGATCCACAACTAATATATTTCTAACTTCAGCAACTATCTCCTTTTCAGAACTGCCAAGACAAGTGATACATTGATTTTCCTACAGTTCACCATGCATGACTGGCATCAAGACTGTGTAGGTGTCTGCTGAAGCGTTCACAAATTTCTCCCAAAAAGTAAAGATAAAGAAATCCACAATTGTAATTAAATTCACGACACTGAGGCCAATATGAAAACTTCTACATAAGGCAGGCTTATTCTATGCAGCTAAAATTGAAACTGATCCTTTATCGAAATCTCAGCTAAAGACCTTTGCGAAAAGCACCTGCAGTATTATCTACACGTACTTGGA
Source organism: Struthio camelus (assembly GCF_040807025.1). Classification (NCBI taxonomy): domain Eukaryota; kingdom Metazoa; phylum Chordata; class Aves; order Struthioniformes; family Struthionidae; genus Struthio; species Struthio camelus. The sequence goes on along the minus strand of NC_090942.1, from coordinate 94,900,807 downwards.
AGGTAACCTTTGCAGAGGCAGCAGTGGCAGGGCAAGTGAAATTTGCATTTTGGAGCAAGACAGGGAATCAAGCCACAGAGATATGATGAAAAAGGAAAAGAAATCTATAGCTGGCCATTGAGATTCTCACTGCAGCACGGGGCAGGAAGCATACTGGTACGTCACTTGGGGGTCTCATCGACAACTGACATTTTCTGTCAAGGCTTTAGGCTGTGACTGCATCCAGTTTGGCTGACCATTCCATATCAGCTCCCACCTTCCACCTCATACCTGTGTTTTGCTCACTGTATGCTTACTGGATTTAAAAATAAACACGTATCCGATAGACATAGTTCGGAAGATACAAAGACATCCACATCCTGCAAAGTGCCCGCACTGGGATCCTGCTCCAACAACCACCACTTTCCTTCTCTTCTCCAGGCAAGCCTATCTCTCTCCATTGTTTATGGAAGAAGTTGCCCAAGGTGGAGGCGGGGAGAGATTTAGAAACTGCCACCCACACATATGAACTAATTTGTCTCTCAGAGGTAGGACTGTTCCTCACAGGATATTTGACAAACACCACTACCACTGGAGAAAACTCAGACTCGGGGCGGGGGGGGAGGGAATTGCTTACAATCACAGCAGAAATCAGTATGAACAGAACCCAGGTACTGTAGTGTCTAAATCAGAGCTCTGTTCACTCTACCTTACTGGTATATCTGCCCCCCCCCCCCAAATATTTGCCTCCTCCCCTCCAATGTTAACATACAGTGGTTTCATAATGTATATAGATGCTAAAGTTTTTGCATGTAAAGTTTATCATCTAATCACTCACTCAGGGAATAAAGTGCCAGGTAACATTTGAGTAATCAGAGTGAATGCATAAATATCCAGTAGTTATACTGTTATGCAGCATGTCATTTCTTAGTTTGATGCTTCTACAGCCATCATCAGTGCTGACTTCAGTTCCCTCCCAAACATTAAATGATCCTCACAGCAATCATCTCAGGTGGAAGAAGAGAATAGAAACATTCTTCCCATTAAAGAGAGGATAGCAGCAGGCAAGAAGAAACGAAGGTGCTGAGCATCTGTTATTTCCATGGACTTCCTGGGACGGGAATTCCCCACATGACCTGCTCATGGCCGTAAAGATGCAGACCCCAATCTCTGGCAGTCCTACTACCCAGCCATTTCTCTCTCCCTTGCCTTTTGGGAGGCAGGCCTGCCTAACAACAGGTCCTACAACTAGCACCTTCCCCTCTCTTGTGAGGCAGCAACAGTTTGCAAAAAGCCCATTTTCAGGCCTTAGTCCCCTGGCATGGGTCACATTTAAGGAACTTAACTGCTTTGTCACTGGCTGGACATGGCTACTGTCATCAGAATTGAAGGTAACATCACTGAAGGCAAGTCAAGATTTCGGCCAAAAGGGAATATTTCAACATCTTTGAATCGGCATGTTTGATCATTTTAGTGCTTTTTAACATAAAAAACACTTAAACCTCTTGAATCAATTTTTTCAGCTTGTTGAACCCCCTCCTCCCTCCAAAGAGCTCCTAGAAGGTACTGTTTTGCCTAAAGGGGAATTTTATAGGTTTATCTTGTGTGCACATCCTAATCTATATAGGAGACTACCTAGCCAAATTTTACATCCCATGATGTAACATGGCTGTATAAACAGTGATTCACTATAATTTCAACCAGAAGAGACCACAATGTGTTTTGGGAAACACAGCCCTGAAGACTCCAGCCAACCTTGTACGGGGGCAACAAAAGCACATTTTCAATAGAAACCTTCCAGTCATCTCAACTAGTAATTCCAAAGCAATATAAATAGAAACATTTGCTGTTTATGAAGGCAAAATCTCCCACGCATAAGAGAAATGCTGACAAGAGTTCCTTGAAGGGTAAATGGGAACCTAACCAAGCAAGACAACAGCTTGAACTCTGGAGACTTCATTACAGAGATGGTGTTCATACTGAAGTAGACTGAGATGCTGTGAACACTTTAAAATTTCAGAGGGACCGAGCTCATTTCTGATAGGGCATGAACTTCCAATAGTCTGACACTTTAGAGAACATTCATACTCCACTTGCTTTCCAGGATGGGATAACCTTACACCTATGGATAGCCCAAGACATGTTTTTGCCTGGTGAAGACTGACAGCTCCAAGTCCTTGAAACACAGCAGCCCCTGGGATGCTTCTCCTGAGGCTCAGAAAGAAACCAACCCTGAACTAAGGGACAGACTGAGGAGGGAACAGCCAAGGAGCTAACAAAACAGGACAGATTAACACTAGAGCAGCTGCACTGAGTTTGGACTTCTTTGGGCTGCTGTAGCCAGTACTAAGAATCAAGCAACTCGCAAGGAGCCATGAACCAGGGAGAAGGCAGCTTCAGTGTCCAACATAAGAAAACTCTACTAGTGAGCTGTCAGATGCAGGCAAACCTAGCATATCTAATGGCACTGGGAGGGCTATGGACATCTGGCACTTAGCACTGCAAGCACTTTCTCTTGTGAAACGTGAGCAACACAACACAATTCCCACTGGGACTAGATATCATGCTGTCCCCAGTGGGGAAGAGACACTGATAAATTGGCTAAAAACACTGAAATTTGCCGGTTCCATCGAAAACACTGAAATATGAGCTGTCTGCAAAATTTAAATAGGCCATTTAAATAGGTCCTTATGTCTCAGGCAGATACAGCACAGCGAATTCACACATGACTTCCAGTTCTAGCAGTCAAGGCAGGGATGCAACCAGTGCTCCCCCTTCCCTTGTCCAGCAGGAGTGGGGAATCAAGCGTGCACATATTGTAACTCACAGCAGTTCTGCAAAGCTAAGTGGGGGAGAGGGCGGTGAAAGAGAGATCCATATGGCTAAAGTACTCTTCACTCTCATCAGGCTATGGAGAAGTGGCCTGGGAGTAACTGATTGCAATCACAGCCTCCTGCTGAGCTAGATAGATAGTAGAGAAGGCAGCCTCCAGCTGGACTAGGGTAAAATATATTAACTTTGTCCACAAAGAATGAGGGCTCAGAACAAGAGATGAATTCTGGGACAGCAGAATGGATGAATGGAGCATTTGTATTTGGTTCAGTGCCAGCGTATGCAGCTCAGACCCAGATCAAAATTTACACTACATTCTAGGGCATTATATTCATACACAGATGGGCCTTAAGTAGAGAAGTTCTCTGAACAGCCCTTGTATTAGCAAGGCATGCTGATCAAGGGCTTCAGCTCAGGCCTCCTTTTATCGCTCTGTTGAAAACAAATTTCTTTTCTTTTTAAAGAACCTTCATCTTCCATTCGTGTCAGGATGGAACCAGAACAAGTCATCAATTTCAATCAGAAACTCTTACAGGAAACTTCCCATTTCTTTAGGAACTGAACACCTACACGCTTAAGCTTCTCAGGGCTCTGACCTCCAATCATGTTCAGCAGCAGGTGGAACCACACTGCTAGCCCAAATTCAGTTTGTTCCTGCAGGACTAAGGAAAAAAAGTGAGCAGAGACTAACAACCTCCTTATATCAAAGGGTTTTTATAGAAAATATGAATTTTTCAGAAAAATTAGATAGAGATGGAAAAAGGAGAAAACTATACATAATCCTAGCTTATCAAATATTTAGTACAATTTCTATACAGGCTTTTCATATACAGAAATTGCTCTAAAGGTCCTTATAGAAACCTTATTACTGCTTAGTATCTCTAAGGTCTGGCTAGCAGAGCCTATTTCTTTCATTCATAAAGGACTTATCATTAATGCTTTGAATAGAGGTTCTGTAAAGCTGGCCAGGATTTTGGCTATCCCAAATTATCAGCCTAGCAAACAAATTGTCTTCTTCCACACTGCCTCTCCTTTGTTGGCAAGGGCCTTGAAGGCCCTTGCAGCCAGCAGGCAAACACCTGAGCCGTGACACCTGTATCCATTGTTATCTTCCTGACTGTTCTTCCTGTGCCTTCCTAGGAATTTAGATCAAAATATCCCTATGGGAACACCTCTTTCACAAGTAACTCCTTTCCTTGACCAAGTCACAGGCAGCACTAAAATAAAGTTACCAGTTCTCGTCCATCAGACAAGGCTTCGAAATAGCAGAGCAACATTATTGTACCTCTATTTTTAATCATAACTGCAGAAATCTCACAGTATGACTTTACAAGGATAGGAAGGGAGGAAGACTGCCCCTCCGAAACGTTTCTGCCTCAGACATACCTGACCACATTAAGAATGAGAAGCTCAAAGATGTGTAGTTTAACACTAAAAAGAAAAAAAAAAGAAAAAAAAAGAAAGAAGCCAACAAAACCCCCAAGGAGTGCTGTAAGCACCAGAGCTAATGAAGCCTCATTTTCTACAGATTTGCATCTCATGATTGATCGACTTTGGTGTCTAAGGAAGAGAAAGCATCAGCTGAAACTTTGCCTGCCCTTGGGGCATTTATAACAACTCATTCCTGTGGATTTTTGTGTCTAATAAGGTTTGAGCTCATGTTGCAGAGTTTCCTTCCACTAGGGAATTTAAGAGGCCCTACGGGAAGTAATTTCACTTAGCTTATCCCTCACTGCAAAGAAAGGCCATGCAGGTACAGTGGCAGAGACAGAAAGGGGCTATTAATTTGCTGACACAACTTGATAAAGTCTGAATCTACAGATGACTTTATCTTGCCTGGTCTGGGCAGGGTGGGAGCCCAGAGGAAATAACTGGGTGTTCCGTCATAGGGGTGAGGAAAGACAAAATTTGTGACCCAATAGGTTTTGTCAAGTGCCCATAGGCCTCACTTCCAAGGAAGCTTTTGCCTAAAAAACCATTTTGCATCCAAGACAAACAGAGCACTAACAATTCCTACTTTTTCTTAGCTGTGCGTTCAGAGAAGCCCGCACAATAGGAGGAGAACATAATGCTAAAGCCTCTCAAGTACTGTAGCTACAAGAGAGGCATCTCAAATTAGAAGCCAAATTCTGAAAACCGAGGCCCTGTCAAACTACCAAAAAGCTCTCTGAAGGAATCAAGGGCACGAGCACAAACAGAGCTAAGGCTTCTTGTTCTGACAAATAAATGAAAGCCCTGCCAGCGCTGGTCATTCATTACCACGGCAAGCACGCCACTGCTGGGACTGCATGGAATGCCAAAAGCTCAGCCGAGTGTCATCTCTTCAGGTTGAACAGCCACGGCTCTGGCACACGGGAGCCCGGGGTGTTCATTGTGCCTGAAGCAATTTTACATGAGACAGCAACAAAGTAATTAAACTTTGAATCCTCTAGAAACAGAAGGCTGCACTGTCATTTCCGAGTCCCTCTTGCTAACAGGAGCCACCTTACTGAAGGGTGACATCACATGGGCTCGAGGTGACAAACCAGCCGTTCCTCCCAAGTTGATATCCTGCCTAACAAGCCAGGAGAGAGAACTTTTACTCTTTAAGCACTGTACTTTAATATTAGGTAATTAAGTTCTCCATTCTGAATCTTAAGCCAACATTACAGCAGAACAAAAGATGAATAATGAGGCTTAAATTTTAGACTCCCTAAGCGATCAACGCCACTAAACATTTGCACACTGTAAAAAGAGTGGAATGGTAATGGACATACAGTCGGTAAAAAGGAAGATTTACAACTGCTAAGCTTCCATGTCCATCAAATCCTTCCTCCAAAATCCTGGTACTCCTGCTTCCTGATTAAAATAATCCTATATACTTAGTCATCCCTGTCCTGTTCACTCCTTTTGTCATCACTGTCTCACACCACTTATCAACCACATCAGTCCCTAAAATTGCAAGGCTGTTCTGTGTCATGTACAAAATCTATCACCATCTGTTTTACAGTAGCAACTAGCTTCACCAAGAGCAGCACCCGATTTTGTGTCAAGCTACACAAACACACAGCAGATACTTCCTGCCTGAATCATATAATTATATACAGGAACACATGATAAGGGATGGTGCTTCCTTTGCAGAACAACAAAAGACAAATCTAGGGGATGGGCACAATCAAAGAAATGGGAAGTCTGCAGGAGAGCTTAAGATTGCTCTCCTGAGTTCCAACTCGGTGCCTTGAATGCTCATTTCTCGTTTAACCTGTCGTCTTTTGATTCACAAAAAGACCCTCTCTGCTACCAATTCAGTCAGCCAGCAACACTATCCCTCCTCACCTCCTTTTTTTTTTTTTTTCAAACACTTTATTCACCCTCCTCTTAATGCATATGTAATAAGTTTTCATGTGAGACTTGTCTCTGTGGTTTACGCTTCCCTACCGCCAAATGTTACATGCAATATGGAGCTATGTAAAACAAATACTGTTTGTACTTATAAGAAGAAAGATTGATAGACAGGCAGCCCTTAAAAGCTAAACAGGTTAAGTGGAGCCACTACACTCTACAAGTGAAGGGTGAGACGAGTACAAATACTGCATTCAGGCAAAAAAAATGTATAAAAGAAATTAGAGTTTATGTTGTAATTACTTATACAAGAACAAACAGTAAAAGAATAAGAGTCTGTGATTCAATATGATGGATGTGAGAGAGAGGGGAATGCTAAGTGTTTAATACACACATTCTTAAATCATAAGTATGAAATTAAACAAGTAGCTCCACAAGCTGTAGAACTAATGAAACCCTGTTCCCTACAGCTGTGCATCTCATGGTTGGGCAACTTCAGCGGCTACAAAGGTGTGAATGCAAAGTGAAGTTCTCTCCACACACTAGGGATGTTCCTGGTGCTTCCTCCTGGATCAGCTCTGAGCTGGCTTGATGCTACATCTTCTTGCTCTGACAGAACAAAGTGCCCTCTCATTTATTCCTAATGACTTTTCCCCTCCTCCACCTCTCTAAAAGGCTTCTATTGTCTGAACTAGCTGGCAGGACCAAAAGTTACAACAGATGGGGAGAGAACACAAAAGAACATGCCTGAAGACTGCAACTATTTTTTGTTTCCCCTCCTTCCCATGTTTCAGTGGTGAGGTGATTGCTCTACCATCATGCAGCTGGTAGATTGACAAACACCACTACAGTGACATCCTAAAGCTTGCTTGCTCTTATTATTCAAGCAGGAGCATAGCAATCTGTATTTAACTACAGCCCTTGTGCTATCACAGTTCACTAATGGGGAACAGCAGCAGCTGGTCAGTTTACAGCAGTCAGAAAGTGGTACCAGAAGGACCTGCGACTGTTAGCTAGGCAGAGCACGGGATGGGCACTCTCTCTTCCTTCCCTGCCTGCCAGACTGCATAACTGTGCGATTAACCTTTTGTCCAGTGATCATCAGGTCTTTCAGCATCAGAATGAAGAGAAAAACCTGTTCCCAGATGTTACTGCAGCAAGTGCACTGTGTATGTACTGGGATCAGATACAGAAAGAGTCACAAAGAATAGCTGTTGTGTTTCTTTTGTCTGCTTTGTAAGATGAAAAAAGCAAAAATATCAGATTCCATAACCTTAAAAACTTCCATAAAGCTTGCATCTCACAGATTTGCCATAAAGCTTGCAACCCATCACGTTTCAGCATAGATGCTTGCTAGCCAGACCTTCTGCACAGAAAAGGGAGTATAAACTAGCAGCTGTAGCAAAACATTGCGCGTTCAGGGTGCTAGTTCCAATTCTAATGCGAGCACATTATGCGAGTAATTTTAGTCCTCTCTCTCAATTTCTTTATCTGTGAAATGGAAATGCTGATACGTAAGTAGAGGAATTCAAATGAAGGATTACATTCAGGAAGGCTCTAAAAACACAACAGTGCTGATTGTCAAAGGCCTGAGACAGCTCAGAATAGCTGCAAAAAAATTTCACCTACATCCTTATTAGACTGTTTATTCCCAAAAGGTTGGGGATATTAACAACCTAGCATCTCTTGTGAGTTTATCCAATGTGTTAGAGAAAAATGAAGGCAGCCAAGGCCAAGCCACTACAGGCAGTGACCTAGACCTAGTTATTTCTCTCACAACGTGATTAAAATTCATTTTAAGAGTTGCTTGGGGCATTTACCCCCACAATTTCAGTGGGCACTGCTCCTTCAGAGCCTCACTGCTCAAACAGTGAGAAAGTTTCTTCTCAATTTGCAATCTTACTGTAATTGTAAGCTAGTTCATTCCCTGCTTTTCCAGGGTCAACACTGTTCTTAGTCTTAAATAGCCCTTTTCCCTTCCTGCCTTTTTTTGTCTTGGTGTATTTACAGAAAGCAATTGTGTTCCTTCCCTGTCTTCACTTCAGTACGCCAAGCAAGCCTAGCCTCTGCTGAGTGCACATTCCCACAGAGGGCTAACACTGAATATCTCTAGAGGCAGAGCTACTACTGGACTGGCACTGCCTTTCTAGCATTATAATCCTGTTACTTAATAGGCTTCTGTGTTAAACAGAACAAGAGCATATGGTAGGTGGGTGCTTCACGATTGTCAGAAAGAGTCAGACTGCACCTCTGCAACCTTGTTTCATGTGCTATTTTGTGTATTTAGTTCCATCATGGAAGAGGCAGCAAGAACACGTAATCTACTTCTCTTCGCATGAGAACGCTATGGTAGAAGACCTGGGGCAGGTGTACAGGAGTTGCAAATCCCAGTCAGGCCAAGCATCTTGGGTGAGCTCTGTTCCATGGGAACAGAGGCAAAACATCAACTCTGGCCTGCAGATGTCTGTGTCCAAAGAGCAGGTGAGCAGTGTCAATTATCTTCATAGCTCTTTTGAGTCACTTATCCACACACATACCTTTCCTAGGGCAGATCACCTTGAGATGTTAAAGTGAGATAGGGGACGAGGGAGAAAAGATAAACATTGAGTTTTGGAGTTACAGCAGGGAGAAAGAGAAGAGACCCACAAAGCAAGCCTCTGACTCTCACACATCACAGAAGGCACTAGTACATTTACAGCAAGGCCCAACTCTTAAGTCCCCAGCTTGCTGTAGCCTTGCTACCATTCTGACCATTACAATCAGGTTTGCTGCATCCCCTGTGGCTACACCAGTCACATTCAGCAACATCTGCCACTGCTTTAATGATAGCAGCTGCAGAAGGTAATGAGCACCTACACACCTGTGCAGCTCCAGAAAGCAGCTGGCATCTCCCCTCACAGCCTCTACATCTGCATCCTTTTTCTCCAAAAAGGATTTGGTCTAATTCACAGTACCAATACCAATGCTGATTTTCAGCTTGTTCTTTCCACCCTCTTTAGCAGGGACTCATTGAGAAGCACCTATTGGCTCTCTGCTCCCAGGAATTCAAGCTTCATTGTTCCACATCTTTTAGCAGCTACTGCACACAAAAACTGCAGGACAAGAATGCTTCTTTTTCCATACAGGTCTTGCCATACCAGCCGACTCTCAGACAGCAGACTCCACCAGAATACCAGAAAAGGATGTGCAAACATCCCAAGTAAGCAATTATAGGATGACTAGTCCATGTTTAAAAAGTTTTTTCCTAATCCTGTCAGATACTGCTTGGCTTAAGCCCTGAAACCCTAAGATATATTGATCACCATCTTCTTTTATCCTGCACAACAGAACTGTGTTTATTCTCAAATTCCTTGGCCATCCCTAATCCCACTCACTTGACAGCCTGAGTGATCTCTTGCGGCAGTGAGTTCTGCTTCCCTAGTTAGGAAGAGTGCTCATATGTATTTCTGCTTCAGGTGTCTCCCTTTTGTGCTTCATTACACCGTTAGCTTTTCGGGGGGGGGGGGGGGAGGGGAAGATGTGTGTGGAAGGACTGACATTTGACCCCAGTCTGCTCTGTGGTAGAGTTGGTCAGATGCATGCACGCACACAAGCCAACAATCACTGCAAGATTATGGCTTTGATCATCCTCAAAAAAAAAAAAAAATCACTAGAAAAATCCTATCCAAGTTTCTTGAAGCATACCAGATGCTATTTAAGGGAGTAGTAGGGACAGCAAGCGGACTAGTCATACCAAACAGTGGTAGTTTGTGTTTTGCACACATAGTTCAGTAGCAAGAATATTTTTACCTAGGAAACCCTGAGAAGGCAAGTGAGACTATCCAGGAGGAACTAAGTTCACACCTTCCACCAGAGAAGGTTAACCACCAGAATACAGCATATTCTGGGAAGAGCAGCTCACAAGTTTCCTCCCAAAACCATGTCTTAAGTATTTTGCAATTCACAGAAGCAAAGGTGGTGCACATTACCACTCTTAACCTTACATTTTCCATCATCAGCAAGGCCCCAAAGCCAAAAGAATACACTTTGGGATAAGGCAAACCTCCCAGTCCTTTTAATCACATATCCTAAATACATACGTTCAGGTTTCAACTTCAATCAATTTTTCGTCTAGCCAGGGTAAGCTATCTCCTATGTACATGCAGTTATTTAGGTGGTACTGCTCTACACTAGTCTGTTTTGCTTACCTCAGGTTTGCTTTTCCATGAACAGCATCAGGCTGAAACTGTTTTGCTCCACGTTCTCTTCTTACTTTGGGCTTGTAGCTATGTGCATTGCTTATCCCAAACACCCATGTATTCAGAACGTTTTGATGGTCTTGTCTGACCACTTGCCTAACCTGGTCATGAGGTTTCCCTTGGTGCTTCCTGAAGCAGCCTGTAACTTGTCTGGGCAGCTGCTTAAAAAGTCTGTTTCAAATTTCATCTCCACCTGCTATAGCTTTCACAGGATACACCAATCAGTATTATTCCAGTCAAGTGCATACTATTGATTTATACAATAGCATAAGACTGTCAATGTTTTCTATTCCAATCTTCATGCATCCTCACTTTTTTTTTTCCTGAGGGGAAGAGGCATGAAAAAAAGCAAAGTCACTGCTATGCATTGAGCAAAGGGTTTCACAGTTAGGCGTCCAGAATGACCTCTGGTCTTTTCCCCTTTACCGACTACAGTTAATCAAGAACCTGGCAGCATAATCAGTTCAAGTTATTTTTTCCAATCTGCAATCTCACATTTGCCAAGGCTCTGCTTTCTGTGCTGTTGTGGCACATGGCTCAGGTCCTCCCACGGTTTCCCCAGGCTCCTCTGGAGCAAGGTGAAGTTGGGGTCTCCTCATGCCCTCACACCTGGCGACACGCTCCTCAGTGCCCACAGCTCTTCCCCAGTGCTGCACCATGGCCACTTCTGGCTGCCTCAGGGAAGGGCCATTCCCAGCACTACATTAGGCCTCACTCTCAGCCCTGCTTGCGGTCTCTCCCTCTTCCCCAAGACATGTCCCTCACCTGCCCCTCTACCAGAGGGGTGAGCAAGCCAAGTACACACTCCTAGCCTCCTGCATCACCCCTCAGGCCAGGCCCAAAGCTTTTCTTCCCTCAGCACTCATGCTCCAATGCAGTCACCTCACCATCATCTTCAGTGCCAGGCCTACAGCTTGGTCCTCTCCTCATAGAAAGCACAGCTGCCACCACTTTGCTGCTGGGAGCAGATGGCCTCCATTTTATGGCTGCTCTGCTCACCCTGCAGCTGCTGGAAAGCAGATTCAACATCACAGGTCCAGCAGTGGCTGCTGAGGAAACCCCTCCTCACCAGGTTGAAAATCAGCCATTTAATCCAACCCCTCATGCTCTGCCTTTTAGGCCAGCTCCAAGGATAACTCATTTCCTCAACGGGCTGCTGCAAGGGCTGCTGCCACAGGGCTTGGCTACCAGCTACAAGACCTCCTCAGCAAGTGCTTGGCCTCTTCACAGCAGCAGCTGAGGGAGATAGCCATTGGCCTCACAGGAGGAAGACCATTGTCATCTAGGCTCTTATTAAACACAGGCCACCTAAGTTTTTTGCAGGCTTGCAGCAGGAAGAAGCAGAAGACACTAAAAACATCCCCCAGTCCCTGCTTTTTACAGCAATGCTCTGCTGGCTCCTATGCACTGGGCATGCCTCTTTTCCTCCTTCCTTCATTACCCCTGGCCCTGCCACCTGGCACCCAAACCCAGAGGGACCCCTCACACACATCCTAATCACCCCACAGTGAAGCCTGCACCCGCCCTTCCCTGGCTACAGCTGGGCAAGATGAAGATGGGGAGGGGGCAGTTTGCTCTGCTCCTCCCATCGGGCACACAGAGGCTGGAAGGGGATGAGGGCCCCCTCCAAGGTCCCAGAGAGGTGCTTGATAAGTAGGGCACCCTGCTGTACTATCCATCCCTTAAAAAATGCATACGTCACAAATTCAGCCAAGCGGTTAGCAGTTTGGATGCTCAAAAAAGAACCAGAGCCCTGATGTTAACCCCTAGAGACAGCCATAATCACAGACAGCGCCCCCCCCCCCCCCACCATCACCATCACCTTGAGTTCCAGTTTTCCTCTGAGTTAGGCCCTTCCTCTTTTTGAACTGGCTTTGAGGACATCCATTAAATGGCAGCATGATGCCTGCATCACCATCACATAGCAAAGGGTTGTGAGACACCTACATGCCACAGTATCACACTGGGACACTGCAAGGAAAGGTCGTTGCAGAGCAGCATGATGATGCAGTGCCGGAATCACCACATGAGAGGGTATCTCTGTGCACCTTCCTTTTCCCAGGGAAAAGCACTACCCAGCATTCAGGTCCGTGTCCAGTTGGAGGCATCCTGACCAATGTACTTGACCACCTTTAAAAAGCTGACCTTTAGTCTCCCTGTGCACTGACTCCTTTCTCAGAAAGATCCATTTCTCCTTGAAGCCCTGCTTTCCATTTCTGCACACTTTGCTTTTCTTGCTTATTTAGGCTGTAGAAGGTGGGGAACGGCCACCTCCTGGCACAGGAGCCTGGAGCTGCTCACATGAAGGACCCTTGATCTCAGAGTGGCTGTAAACATGCAGTCGGAGCAGGATACAGCCACAGACAGCATCCTTGGTGGATCTGTTTCAGAGCTAATGACCCCTAAGCACAATATAGAGGACAACACAGCTGAGAGAGGGAAGATACGTGCACCTAAGTTAGGATGTTCATCTCACTAGGCTCCCTAAAGAGTCAGTAGTGAGAGACAAGTATCTCTAGACGGCAGCTCAGAGCATCTGTCCCTCTGCATTGACTGTATGGTGAATTAAGACAGACTATCCTTTCAACACAGGCTAATCTAACTTAGATGCTTTGAGTTAGGCAGTGTGAATACAGCATCCTCTTTCTTTCCCTCCCTCAGTAATTTCCTAGTGTCACTCAAATGCTAAAGATCTTGCATGGAAAGTTGAGTAGAGAGAGTGCATCAGAGTCACTGCCATCTGCCTGAGTGTACATGTACAGCTGGGGATACTAATAATCATTTCTTCCATTGGAGCTTGAAAAAAAAAAAAAAAAAAACAAGTGTTTTGTAGCTTCCTGTTTGAATTAATCTCCTCTGACAACTGCTGATTTGGGTTTGTGATTCGATCCTCCATATGTCTAGCTCTATTGGTCAATTAAGTGCAGGGGGCGATTGGGAGAAGCAGTGATGCTCAGACTGATTATTAGAGGAAGCATCATGCAGTACTTCGAACATGCAAAGCTGGCTGGCACGCTCAGCATTAACACAGCCAAGCAGAGCATGAGGTGGCTGCCGCTGCTGCTTTGCAGGTCAAAGACATTCTTCTTGGCTCCTGCAGAGACAAGTCACAGCTGCCTGGCTGTTGACTATTTGAGAGCAAGGGGCACAGTTGCAGGGATGGAGTGAGCAAGCAAGTACAAGCAATTGAAGGGAGCAGGGTATCAAAAATTAAATAAAAGTCTACAGAAACAAGAAAGAATAGCTTCTTCCATTACCCATTGCTACGGACAGACAAATACAATATAATCTGGAAATGTCAGGAGTAGGGAGCACCAGAGAAAATGAGAATCAGCTTAGAATAATCTAGGTTAGTACATATGAGGAAAAACAAACTGAAACCAGGACATTAAAAGAGAAACAGATTTGGAAAACAGTAATGGTCAAATAAGGACTGTGGGAGATGGTGGAGAGCAAATCAGTTACAGGTCTGCAATGCTCTAGAGCAGTAGCAGCAGAAAAAAATAGTTAACATAATGCTGTGCTTCATCTGCAGAGAAACATCACGTCAGAAGCTGAGGAAGTACTGGCCCTCTGTATATATCTGGCAGGATAGCACCTGGAATATCGCCCTCAATTCTAGGCAACACACATTTTACAGAAGATGTTGATGAGCATAGGGAATACAGAGAAGACTAGCAAAAAAAAAAAAAAAAAAAAAGAAAAAGATTAAGGGTCTGGAAGCACTGGCATATGAATAGAGATTAAAATAATTAAATATGTGTTGCTTGGCAAGGGGTAAGATTAACTGTGAACAAGTGAGTAAATACCAAGAAGGTAGCGGAATTGTACTAAGGGGTATAAATATAAGTGTAATAGAGCAAAAGTAAATACAGGCTCAATATTAAAATATATATATATCCTCAGCACTGAGATAGATTTTTTAAGCTCTCCTTGGGAAGGTGGGGCCTATTGCTTGCAGTGGCTACTATAGTGGCATGAAGAGAACAAGTTGCAGTCAGGTTTCAATGCCAAGTGCCTGCAGGAATAGACATGCAGGGAAGAGAGTGAAATCTCATGAGTTATCAATGAATAGAAACAGCCCAAACCGGCCTACAGACAGCTCAGAAGAAGATATGGCTCTAGCACACCAACTGGGCCAGTCACTGTAGCTGGAGGCAGTATGGCAAGGGAAAGGAGACCAAGCCCTGGCTTTCAAAGGGCACCCAAAAGACACTTCATTTGGGTGTAGGAATTGGGTATCGCTTCTAACCATTCTCTCCTACCGCAGTTACAATCGCCTTTTTTTTCTATTTTCATCAGCTAAGGCAGAAATGCACCAGGAAGGCATCTCCTTGCCAGTACAGTCTGCAAGCCTGTCTCCCTGTCTCTGCTTGCTGTGCTGTCAGCGAGCAGCGGTACAGCCCCATGTCAAAGAGCCATCAGCAGAGGGTGCATTCTGCAGCGCCATGAAAAGTGCTGCTGGCACTGCTGCAGCAAGCTCTCCAGAATTGGCCTTGTCACTTTAAATACATTAGACAATAAATCATCCCTCTGAGACATCTCCAAAGGAAAAACAGGGGAAAAAATAGCACTTAAAAGCCCTTTTCTATTACAAAGCCTCTGGGGAGCTTTTAAACTTGGAGAGTTTTTAAAGTAAATTTTATGCTTTTTTTTTTTCTCCCTTTGCCTTTCTTTATTATCAGTTGCTAACATTAGCCTTGCCTTCCCAGGACCAAATTCTCATTCAATCTCCTTTTCTTGATTCACTCCCTTAAGTTTCTCCCTCTCTCTCTCTCCCCCTGCCTTGTATATAGACACACACAAACACATGTATGGCCTATTTAACAGCGTATTTCCTGTTCAGCATTTCCTCCTAAATTGAAATTACTTTTTGCCAACATTCCTTTCAGCCCTATCATTCTCCCTTTCCCTGCCTGTCCCTTCACTTCTTGCCCTTTCCTCTGACTGTGCTCCCCTCTTTCATCCATCATTCTTCACTTCTGGTTACACTGGAACAACTTGAAAACCCTCTTCCTGCTGTCAGTGAAAACAGTCCCTGACACGCAGTGGTTCCTGAGCTAGCTAGGGTTCACCATAAGGCTCCTTTGCCCACTTCTGAATAGATGAAAATTCTGCCCCTTCAAGGAGGGAAGACGGCATAACGTTCACCTCAGGGTAATTTTCTCACAAGCCGCTTTTTTGCCCCGTCAGAGGAGCTCCAGTCCCCACATGTAGGTGATGTAGGTGTATGAGGTGTATTTCAGCCTTTTATTATGAGTCATCAAGCACTACAGACCTAAAAGAGCAGTATTTGGCCTCTCTAGTACAGCTCTCCAGCATGAGCTTTTCCTAATTGGATTAAAGAATCATGTTTCTTCACTATTCCAGCATTCAGGAAGTCAAGAATGGCTGTCTTTCATGCAATACCCAGACTTTTCTCCTTCCTCTTGCTTTTTTCAGTCCCAAAAATTTTATCATGCAAACTTTCAGAAAAATATCCAGCCTATGTGTATGCATTTCTAAAGATGTACAGGTGAAGCATTTTGCAGCTAAACAAAAGGAATGCATCTATTTGAACATACGTATGGGTTGTGGGTCAGGGGAGGAAAGAGGGAAAATATGGGTTAGGTCAGGGAAAAATTCATGGAGTTGCAACTCTATGAATCAACCAGATGATTTTACCCAAGCACTATGCCGGGCATCAAGATACTCCTGCAACTTTGAGATCTCATTAAGCATCTCTTAGACCACTGCTGACCTAGGAGATGCCTGCATAGACACTAGGACTTAATTTCATTGCACAGCACTTAGAGCTGTTACAACTTGCAACCAAGCTGGCAGGTTATAACGCAGATCCCATCCGAGGTAAGTGCAACATACACTGGCACAGGCAGAGGCAGCTTCTTTGAGATGACTGTTCTTTGTTTTGTTTTCGTTCCTAGAGGTGCAAACCCAAGGTGACCGTTACGATCTACAGTTTCTCACTGCTGCCACCTGAGTGCCAACATTGCCATGGTCAGGAACTTCTAGAGAAGTACAATATAACCCAGTAGAGGATAACAGGCTGATTAAAAATGAAGTTAACTGCCTTTATCATTAGCAACCATCCCACTAAGGCACCTCTCTAAATAGCACAAAATATGTGTTTTTTTTTTTTTTTTTTTATCACTAGAGGTAGCCAGGGCCTGACTGCAGGGAGAGCAGAACAAAGCATATACTTGTTAGCAATGTCCTTTGCATACAGAGTGTGTTGGATTTGTCCTGGATGGGGGATTAAAAAAAAAAAAAAAAGCAGCAAGAATCATACTAGTTAGTTGGCACCATGTGATAAATTGAGCAGGCTGAAGCATGGAGCAGCGGAAAAGCTTAAAAAAAAAGAAGACAGCGAGAGAAATAAAGAACATTACTCTGACATTTTGTGACTCCTTGGTGGTCAATATTCATGCCTAGAAGCCCATGGGCACCCTCCTCCCCAATCCCTTCCCAGTCAGAGACTGGGTGACCGAATATCACCCCTGTGGTGGCCAGGGAAAGGGTGAGGGGGGTGACACAGAAAACTCAGAAGCATTCATAAAAACGGCATGAAAGGAAATGCTGCGTCCTCGGCTTTTGTTCAGGGATGCAGGGGCTGGGGACGGAAATGAAAGGTCTATGTTCTTCCTAATCATTTCTACCACAAGAAGGGAGAGAGTGTGACATACACCAGCGGATCGCAGCCATTAGAAATGAACCGTTGGCGGCTGGCAAATTGTAAATTAGAGAGCCAGAGTGAGAAGAAAGAAAATCAAAGGGGGGACGAGGTCGTGTTTTATTTCACTTGTAGCACTTTTCAAATTCAGCCCTAACCAAACCTGATTAAAGTAAATCCCTTTTTTACGGCCTGTGGAGTCTATAAGATTATGGTGTTAATGGAAGTGTGATTCGATCCGTCAGTAATGGTGCATGTCGGGGCCCAGGCGCCTCAGACAAGTCCATTTTTTAAGACGTATTTATTGTTTTTTTCCCCCTCTCCCTTCTGTTCTCTGCATTGCGGGGTTTAATTGAACAGTTTTAAGTGATTCTTCTTCAAGGCCCATTAATTGATTTTATTTGTGTATTCTCTAGGGGTCAAGGGGAAAATATATAATAAAGCATCAACTCCAGGTTTGAGTTTGTCACAGTTCCCACCTTTCCACAAACATACAGCACATTTCACCTTCTTTATCATTTCAGATTTCTTCTCTTCTCCTCCCCCTTATTCCCTGCTACTAGGGCTCTCAGATGTTAGTCTCTGTGCTTTCCTTTTCCATCATTTATCTCTAAAATTTGCCATCTTTCCTGGGAACACAAGGCACCATTCTCTCTTTTCCTGCGCTACAAATACCAAGTCAGTTTTAAGATGCACCTTTGTTTTAAGCGCTCCAAGTGACCAACTTTGCCCTAAGCTGAGTAGAGGGGAGGGCAGTGGGTTGCATGTACTTGTAAACCAGTGGTCCTCAAAAGCTTGGGTCATTTCCTCTTCAGACCAGAAAGGATTTTCTTGTGCACCTTAGAAAGCATTTCCAGGGCAGTCTGCCTCTTTCACGCTGCCAGCCCGATGGGGCATGCAAGCCTCTGTGTGACAGCCAAAGGCTTCTTCTTTCTGCCACTGCCTCTGCAAGGAGACATCATTTCCTTCTTACCCCTTCTATGCTCAGCATATGTTAACCTGTTGCTCCAAATATATATCAAACTGGTTTCACTTGCTTCAGATGCTGCAATGCTATTTGTTTCCTTCAGCTCCGAGCTCCACTCTCTAAAGTCATTTTTTCTGATTCACCTTGCTGAAGACCTTGCTCTCCTCTTCATACTGTTCTTCTTCTGCAGAAGTACATTTTTATAGAGTTTTCAAAACACAAGAGTTTTTTTTATTATTATTTTTAAATCATAAAATGCAGCAGAGAAGTTTTCCTCCTCCCACTCACCTCACTCAGATCCTTTCCACAATCTGACTCTGTATTAATGCAAGGCAAAATATACTTTTCTTTCTGTCCTCTGATTGACATGGTCTGGATGAGAGACCATTGCCACAGCTAGAGCAGTTTCTTGGGAATGCAGCCTTCCCAAAAGTTATATGCAATCATGAGTTTGTTTTGAAAGTCAGCATCATTTGGCATACTGGATGGGACCAAATCCAGCACAAACCTCTTACCAGTAGACCTCGTCTTGCCTGTTCCGGGCTGCAGAAAAAATCTGTTATATACTGAAGCGAATGGAGAAGTTACAGAGGCAGAATGTAATTACCCAGGAGTGGAAGTCTGCTTTACTCCCTTTACTCTTATGACAAGTACTATGGCATCTTTAAGCAGGCAGAATTTCAGATATATGTCTGAAATCATAGCAAGGGAGAAATCACTAACATTGTGCTGGGGAACAGAGTATGCTAAAGTCAAAAGAAGAGCTCCCCCTGCTAACTCATCAGCAATTTTCTACCCCAACCTAAGGCTTCTATGGAAAGCTGAAAATTCACATCCTAAGTCAGCTATGTCTATACGGAACAGCTAAGCTCTGGCCAGAACAAAGACTAGGTAACCAGAGATACACTCAGGCCCATGGTATTGCTCCTCATTGTCACTAGAGCACTGCTTCCCAGGCTGGTAGTCCATTGATGAACAAGTACTTGCTCTTTTATCCAAGACAAGGGTACATAACTGTGGGGTGCATACGCTCACCTGGTTTCTTCCACAAAAAACATAAACTTGTTTCATGGTCTTCACTAGTTGCCTTCATCTTCTGGCTCTAACTTCACCAGTGCATCTAGAATCACCATTTTGTCCTTTCTAAATTATTCTACAACTCTCTTCCCTGCTCTGCTAAGATACCCTCTATAACATCACTGCCTGGTGATTAGCCTCTTCTACAGCAAATGGGGCCGTCTTGTTTTCTTACAAGGTTAGCATGAAAGTATCCTTGGAACAGCAGCTCCTTAGGTTTGTAAGCATGACAATTTTTTGGAATAATTTCTATCGAGAAGTCTGACCCACTCTAATCTAGACCTATACCATTATCTAGCATTTCTTCTATAATAGCTGAATTTTCAGGTTGCTGTCTGTAGAGTTCTGTGTCCTCAGTTAAAGACTTCTGCATTGTAGCTTTCAACACTGGACAATAATCTTTTAAACTTTCAGTTACAGCCACACTCTGTCAAACGAGGTTCGACAAAAATTTCCTCTGTGCATACCCATGCAAATATACAACTCCATTCTCCCCACGTTCGCACGTCAAGGTTGAGCACCCTACAAGTCCATTATCATCTGAATTCAAAGAGTCCTTCTCCTCCTCAGCATCTTTCATCCTGATCCATCTTGCTGCCCCTTAACAGGGTATTTACCCTTTGTGTTTCTGCTATAATTTCATTCCAGCATAACCTTGACCTGCCTATGCTACCATGCCAAAAGATCTCCTCCTTCTAATTGTTCACCCTCCCCCAAATACATATGAAACTCAGTGTCCTCCCTTAGCTAATATAATACAAAGGAATTAATCTGTCAGGAACCCGCACAGCCTCAGCAAATTAACCTTGCAGAATAATTAGGGCAAGTGCCATGGTGTTGGTATCATGGCCTCATTTTGCTGATCTAAGCATTAAAAAAACACCACAGTACAGCCACCAGCTAAAACAGTAACTGGCTATAGTAACGAGAACAAAACTAACCAAGTTCTTTCTTGCTTCTGTGTCGGGCCTTAAGGGTATACAGAGGAGTCTGGAGGTCCTTATTGTTACAGCCTTGGCAGAGAACAGACTTGAAGAATGGCTGCTCTTCAGTAGAGGCAAAAGGCCCTCGGAGGCTCAAAGAGAGAACAGATTTACTGGACAAGATCAACGGAAGTTACCAAATAGACTTTCCAGGCCGGTCATGGCCTCGGAGCCTGTGGAAGTCAGATGGATTTTATTTACGTTGCATAACTGGCGGAGCCTGTCACAACGTTGAAAAAGCCAGCTGCTGCTTTCTGCTTGGAGCTAATTCCACCTGATTTATTTAAGATTGTAATGAATACAATCCTTCCTTGCCCATCCTCTTCCCCACACACTCAGCCAGCAGTTGGAGGGAGCAGATGCTGTGGACAAACCTGCACAAGCAGGTGGTGTGGAGCTCCTTGGCTCTTCCAGTGACTGAGCAGCACAGAAATGTGCTCCACGAGAGTAAGTGGAATGAGCGCAGTGGGTGTGAGGCCATGCTGGGAAGCTGGACATAGTCTCCTGGCACTGAAGAGTGGCTTGCAGATCTGTAGAGCTGGCAAATACTCGGATGACTAGGGGTGACACCAAGTGAAGGATAGAGCACGGTGTTGTAGGAACCTACCCTCAGCTCTCATCTCGGAGAGACCAGGAGAGATTTAAAGATGTGTTACAAGGCTTGGAGAGGTGCAAGGGGTTAAAAAGGGAAGGAACTCGAGAGCTCATAGTAAAATAAAATCAATCTGCTTGAGTTAAGTGAAGATGCCAGCGGAGCTGGTTGAGGCAGCTGCGCATTTAGGAAAGGACACAGCATATAAGGAGAGAAGGGCAGAAGGAATTAGGAGGATCTGCTGGACAGGTCTCTGACTTCTACTTCCCACTATGAAAAAATAAAAGCTAAGCCCAATGTAGCACAGCAATGGCCAAGCCATGGGTGGACAGTATCTGAAAACCAAAAAGTCCTGAAGGACGGTAATTTCCAAACCAAAGTGTGAACAGGCATAGCCAGCAAAGGAATGAGTTCTGCAAGGCAAAGATGGCTTCAAGAGCTGGTCTGAAGATGGAGCGTTGAAACTTTTATCAGAATAAATTAGACTGTGATAACAAGCAACAGCATCAGCCACAGCTGTGGAAATGAAGGAACTGGGAAATACTACCCAGCTCCACGTAGCATCTGGGGAAGGTAGCCTAGAGATAGGAAGGAAGCTTGATACTCCTAGTCTCCCTTGTTTGGACAAAACCAAAAGAAAATATGAAGTGTAGCCATTTACTCAGCACTAAAAAGGACACTGTTTTCAATTTGGCCTAATAATCATATACAGTTGGTACTGTGACAGGATGCCTAAAGAACGAGAAGGCATTCAGGAGAGCTTCTGTAGTCTCAAAGCTTCAGGGAAAACGTACAGAAGGTGAGAAAGGAGTCTGGAGACTGTTGAGAAACAGAGACGTTTCTCTAACAAAGCCTGAGGAAGACAGGGAAAGCAGAAGTCTTAGGATATGGAGGGAGAATATTGTTCTTTAGAAAACAAGTGTTAAAGCTACTTGCTTGCTCTAGAAACATTTCATTTGCTCTTCCTGCCATGAAAACATCTGCTTACCCCCTGACAATTTGGGTCCTTACGTTTTTATGCCAAATTCCCCTGGCTGACCTAATTTCAGAGCCCATGGCAATGGAGGAGAAGTTGCAGAAGTCAACTTCTGACCACAGTTGATCAGATGGATTGTCATGTAATATGCAGGCATCATATTCAACCTGTAAGGTGTTTAGGGATATACTTTAATCAAATAAATAAGTACCAAAATACTCACAAAACGTTCCCTTGTTTTAGAGTGCCACATCCTGTTGGAATTGTTAGGCAGTTGGTCAAAAACAAGCATTTTTCTTCTTACCCATCTTAAGTGGGCATTTTCCAAAGCTCAGAATAATTAATCTCCAACATATCCAACACAAGCTGTACATAGGAACCATCACTGATGCAAGAGCCATGATACTGAAGGTACACTGTCATCCAGATGAGCTGCCACCTGGAGCAGACAGATGGAGATGAAGGGGAGGAGGGAGAAAAGCCAGTTGAGTGAATGGTTTCTTTAAGCCGCAAAGAGGAAAGGAAGGGTAGAGAGAAGAAAATCAGAGTCCGTAAATACTAGCAACAAGTCAGTGTGTTTGTATCACTCAGTAGAAACAGGGACTTTAGCCCTTGTCCCAATGAAAAGTTTTGCTGGTCTCCTAGCAAGAAAGAAAAGACTATGTAATAACATCCTGGCACTACTTTACTTTTCTCCCCGATCTTTTGGAAAAGACATGCTCCCCCTTCCCCAATCCATTCCAGGCATTACAGAAGACACAGAGCACTCTGGGGCAAGTCTTTAGAGATTTAGTTAGTTTAGATCCCTTGTGAGAGTGGAGAGGCTCAATAAAACTGCTAGTTGCTCATATTAAGATCAAGTCTTAGCGTATTAATCCTAGGCTCTCAGTGACCTGGAACACAAGCTATGCTAACAACAAACTTAAAGTCACAAAGACGACTAAGTGTGAAACCAGATTTAAAGATTTAGCAGCTATTCTCAGCAGTCTCCTGTTTAGGCAAAATGCGTCAAAGGCATTCGGAAACTACTGAGAGGTGCTCTGAAATGGTAGCTGATTTCATGGCTGACACTGAAAAGCAGAGCAAGCAGCTTATCTCCAAGATAGAAGTGAGCAGAAGGAAAACTGCCACCAGCTAAAAGAAAAAGCTGATCCACCTTCCTTACTGGCTCGACAATGCAAACGCTGCTCCCTCCACCAGTGGCACCCTGCTCTCTACTTCTCCAAAAATGCAGTCCGAGAGGAAGGAGGGAAGGAATGTGCAGGCTTGAAGAACGCAGAAGCTGAGCACTGTTCTCCAGGAATCCCGCTGCTTGTAGGAGCCCTGGCTCGACCCCCGCCTCTGCCCATTACAGCTCGGAAAGACAGTCCAGTCTGCTCAGGTAATAACCAGAGGAAGCAGATTTCCTCACCTTGAATCTGCTGCCACTCTGAGTTTGCCGCAGACATTTTGTAATCAGAGGGCCTGTCAAGACAGACAAGAGTCTTTAGTAGGAAAGAGCTAATTGCATAACAAGGGATTTAAAATCTTTACAAAGGGGGGCAATAAAAGAAACAATTATGGAGTTTAACCACTGCTGCTGGCATGATGTTGAATGCCATTTGTCCTTAGCTACCCTGATAGAGTTAAACAGGGCAGATGCATGACTGATGTTTTGGTTTGCTGGTGATTTTGGAATGTCAGCAAGAGTTTTGTTTCAAACTAAAACCAAATATCTATTTTTTTCTATTTCAAGTATTTAATTAAAATGCTTAGACATTTTATTTAAAAAAATCATTTCAAAATAACACAAAACCACGAATTACTCTTTTTTGAAAACTGGAAAAATGGAACATTTAGATTTTGGAAGAATTTGGGGCTACTGCTTTGAAAATTGTTGAAATAGACATAAAAGCTGTCATGTAGTCAGCATTTATTGCCCTTCTTTATTCAGCACACATTCAGATGCATATCCAGCTGAGACTATAACAGCCCATTTTCACAAAGCAGAGTTAAGTCTGGTGTTTATTTTGACTTTCATGCACATGTCTAAAGGCATATTTATTAAGCAGAAGTGTAAGAAACAACTTCGTGACCTGAAGCATCTACAGCTGACTGGAGGAGGCAGAATTTTTCCTACCATTGCTCCAAACAATTATTGGTGGTTTGCTGTTTTAAGGATTAAATTGTAGCTTTTCTGCTATCACCTGCTGCAGGCAGCAACTCAGAGCCACCCTGCCTCCCCCAAAAGCGTTAGAGAGATACAACCTGAACACTGTGCCTTTTGCAGAGGAAATCAGCAGTCTGCTTCATATATTGATATAAGACAGAAATCACCTCAAGCAGTTTGGGAATTCCTCCAAACACAGGGCTGCAATTGCTCCGTTGCTTCGTGAAGGTCTGCAGCGGGAGGGCAGTCACTGGACTAAGTCACTGACTGAACTCCAGTCTTACACATACGCATCTGACTAACTTTCTTGCAGTTTTATTTTACTCCCTCAAAAGAGAAATTAAAGTAGAAACGACATGAATTCCAGTCTAAGGTATTTCTCAGATGCGGTTGCTCCTGGAGATACTTTGCAAGCAGAGTTCTCCTGCCTACATGTAAACAAAAAGGCCGGTGGTTTCCAAGGAGCTCACCTGAACTTAGGCAGGTAAGGAAAAGAAATGAATAATTTCAGAAGTGTTGAGTACCCACAGCTCACAGTGAAGACAGCGGGCGTTTGCTACCCCTAGAAAGTAGGGCACTTATTCTGGTGAAAGTGCCTTGATTATTTCTGGGCCAGCAAAATTTGAAAGTCATGTCTATCACGAACAGAGAAGAGCAACATTCACTTGTTCCTTGGAAAATAAATGTGCTGCACTTAGAGTTCTATAAGCATGAGAAAATTGAAAAAATTGAAAGGGACCTCAAGAAGTCCTCAGCACATCTTGTGAGCCAAGGAAGGATCACCAACACCCATATTATTCCAGAGAGATGCTTTCTACCCTGCTCTTGAAGTCTTTCAGTGACAAGGACTCTCCAGTTTACCAAGGCAAGGTAGCCTAGTGTGGCTGTTCAGCGAGACGCTGTTTCTACAGCAGGGCATGGGACGGGATGGTGAATCACAGAGAACGCAATTTAGGTAACCTGAAAATGCATGCAAACTGCACAGTGACTCAGATCACACAGAAAAATAGTTGCTGCTTTGCAGAAATACTATACTAACTTGCTAAAACAAATCTAAACCAGCTGCTGCCCTTTATAGTATCAATCTAGTATAAATGCAATAGGAAAAATAACACAGCTGGAGGGATGCTGAACACAGGAGGGCAGTTATCCAGGACTTTCAGGTAGTACTTTAAGGAAAGTGAGAAATGCTTTAGAAAACAAGATAACATGGGGTGAGTTTTAAATCAGTCAGTGATGACATCTGGGAAATTTAGAATAACAAAATTGCTTCTTCTAGTTTGGTTGATACTAATAAAAAAAACAACCCAATCAGAACATGTTGATGCTTAGAGCTCACAACCACCTTCAGGTAAACAGAAATTTTCCGTCACTCCGATTTTCCACAGGAACTGGGAAAGAACAGGGAAATAAACTTGGTTAAAGTTTCTCCAGCAGAAAAGACCTGCAGAGTTACAGCAGTTATTGACAATGCAATATCCTGTTTCGGAGCTTACGGAGCAGGATGGTCTAGGTGGGCTAGAACTGGCCTACGGCACAGCTCCTGGCTGGCCGTCATGGAGCCGGCAGCGAATGGCAACTAGTGTGACGTGCTCTGTCCCAAGAGACAAATGCTGCATACCTCGCACGGGCACAGCCAAGCTCCTGCCACCATGAATGCCTCTTGCTAACACTTCCATGTGACCTGCAAAGCAGGACCCAAAACTGCCATCTTACTCCCAACGCAAGAAGAAACAGAAGTGCCTAGCAACTCTGTGTGCCAAATTATATCCATCTAGAGACAGAAAGAAGCCTCACTTGTGAGTTAAGAGTGCCTTTCCTACTGCATAATTTGGGTGCTAATGTGCCATACGGAGGATATTGGGCTAGATGATTTCTGAGGGAAACACATTTGGCAACACCTATGTTTGTTTGGGAGAAGCATCCTTTTGACTGATAGCTTTGCTTTTGCCCCGTGCTTATTTGTTTGAAGAGGCGCTCTTAATGAATGATTTAAACACGTCCCTGATTGGCTGTTATCATCCGAAGGCCTTCTTCATATCAGTATTCCCCAAGAGGGAGCGTGCTTCATTCCTCCCATAATGTACTAACTTTTTTACTGCTTCTTTTCGCTCACTTCTCACCAATCTAAATAATGGATCAATTGAGGTTTTATTCTTTGCTTTAATTAGGTCTTGAATTTTGAGAGTATTTCACTGTAATTACTTCATTAAACGTGAACTGAAAAGCAAAAAACCCCCAAAACAAACAAAGTTGTGCTTGTGCTCTTTTATCAATTTTTTTATGATGCATAAAGGCAGCCTCAAAATTTTAAATGGATATAGGGGTTTCTCTTTGTTCCAAAATATTAACAGCCTGGGTTCACCATTTAAATTCAGAAGAGAAAGAGTGAGAAAGAAAGAGAGAGAGAGAGAGAGAGAAGGGTAAAATACAGCTATGCACCACTTCATTCATTCAGCCTTCATTCCTGAGCAGCCTCAGGATACTAATACTATTGTTATTATGCACTCACCTACCTTGCCTGCAATTGCCAATGACCTTGAGGCTGCATTTTGGGTCAAAATAAATGGGTCACAGGAGGTGCCAAAGTTACACCTTCCTTTCCTTTGTATATGAAGAAGACAGCATAAAACCAGCATCCCTCTTTATATCAGCTCCCTGTCACATCAGGGTAATGCTTTGCTAACTCTGTTTCTCCACTAGCTGATGACTGCACAATACCCAGAAAAAAATGAAGAATCAAATCATGAAGCTTGTATTCACTGGAAGCGAAGAGGGGAAGAGACTGAAATCAGAGCAACAGATTCTTCCACCTTGGGAAGTTCAGGATGAAAATCTGGTTAAGTCAGTGGAGGTCTTCACACCAAATAGGTCCCAAATGGAGAAAGTCGGGTTCATCACACTTTGGCCAATGCGCTTTAATTTTTGGTTACGTGGGTGGGTAGGTGGGATATTGTTTCTGTTTTTCCTGTGCTAAAATTTGACTCCGATTCTGAAAGGGAAGGCTTTAAAATCTTCACATTTCTGAGGTAAAAAACAAAACAGAAACATGCATCTTCAGGACACTGTCATAACAGATTCTGTATAAAATGAGTCAAGAGAGTAAGAAGGAAAAAGACTGCTTTCCAGTCCATTTTAAGACCATAAAAATCTTCTTCATAATACTTCTCCCATTCCCCCAAGATTTCTAACTTGGTAACAACTGAGATTCAACTAGAAAAATACACAGCTAATACATCCAGATCTTTTTTTTTTTTTACTGGGTTTGTACAGCCCCTAGCACAGAAAGGCCTTGTCTGAAGATTGTTTAGAGCGCTTACGCAGTACCAGTGATGAGCAAGAATAATTACAATCTGTAAAATCAAGAAGATCTGTGGAGAAAACTAGGAAGACTCTACAATGATATAAATCTCAGGGTGAAGATCTTAGAGGTAAATTGGATAACAAACATACAAATGGAGTAAGGTGCTTTACCCATAATGTGATAAACATCTCAAACTTCTTATGCATAATAAAACAGTGGCATTAAGTCCAAAGGTCCTGGCAGCCCTCAATCTATCTCTGACAACGGCCAGTAGCAAATGCCCTAAGAAAGGAATATACAAAAAAAAAAAAGAAGAAAAAAAAAAACAGTGATGCTTCTCCCTAGTATATTCTCTGAGCATACAGCATCATATGGCTTAGGGATTTCCTGAGCCAATGTTTATATACATATCTGAGTTTAATAGCCCTTGATGGACTATTCCATGCACTCCTCTAATCCTTTTTGAACCCATTCATACGTCTGTCCTCCCAGACATCCTGTGGTGACAATTTCCCCACTTAATTGTATAGAGAATGTATAATACAATGTGAACATTGCAACTAAATGCAGGCTAAAGGGGAAAATGATAAGTCTACCAGCACGATGAAAGAGAGAAGGTGAGGAAATATTTTGCATGATTAGAGGGGATATGATAAGGACTGACAGGCTGAAATTATATTCAGCGTGAAGAACAGGAAAGAACTCAGTCTATCTATCTGATAGTTATGTATGCTCCCGGTGGATGTGTTCATAACTTCACCTTAAACTGGACAGGATAATTCATTCCTCTGGGAGCAATACCTGGAGCTATCCTATTCTGGAAGGAACAGCAAACAGCCTGAATATAACAGCTATTTTTCAAGTTTAGCATCAATTTCCACAGAGTCAAAAAAGAATTTTGAAAGTTGAAGTCTCCTAAAGACAAGCCTTGGACAGCACGCTTACCCACACCCATGGAGCAGGAGGAAGGCTCTTGTATTTAGTATTGTGAAAGGGCTGCAAGCTGGAAAAGGCTGTTTCTGGCCTTACAGAGAAGAGGCGGATTGTACAGCCTGTTGTGGGATGAATGATGCCAATGGCTCTTCGCAAGGCTGCATCCGATGCTGTTTTTCTTAATCTCTTCGCTGCGCTCTGCTGCTTGGTTGGTAAATTTTTGTTAGTTAAACTGGCCAAGAGGGAGCTTGATTAGTAAAGAGGGAGGATTGATATGTCTGCCATAATTGTAACCAGAAACATCCACGTGCACATACACGTGCATGCATACACATACAAATGTGAACTGTATAAAACTCTTGAGCACCCAGCTCGTTAGGTAAGGAGGAGTGGGGAATAACAAATTTTAGGTTATTGCTTATAGAATGGTCTTTACCTGTCTCTGGAAAATGCCAAGTTAAAAAAAAAAAAAAGAAAGAAAAAAAGAACAGACCTAAAATCTCAGTATTGGAGCCACTAAACTCTTGAAGCTTTGCAGAGCTTCTGCTTAGATATTCTGAAAGCCAGATCTACCCCACTGGCAGTGCTGGGAGCAAATGTCCCCAAAACCCGTCATAATGTTTAAGAACATTTAACCGGGTAATTGCTTAGTCTAACTCTTCTTGATCCTGTCCTAGTGCAGGTATTCTGGTCTAGGGGCAGCAGGTGAAGTCACTCTCACTGTCCCGTTTAGCCCATGGCCTCTCGGCTGAGTCTGCTGACAAGGGGACCCATTTGAAATGCTGGGTTTTATGATGCAAAGCTGTCCACTAAAACCAGACGGAATCAACCAACTCATTTTGTTATCTCACAGGTTACTGAACGGTAGCAGCTTCCAAGATCACTGAGCTGGTCTGGATTCAAACTGGCAAACGAAACTGCGATACAGTGCTTTTCCATTTCACTTTCCAAGGAAAAATCATCTAGAGTGTGTTTTGCCTAAATCAGAGCTCACTTCTACTTCCCTTTCCCTCCATATTTCAGGTCCAAGTGTGACATCTGGCATGACACATGGGCAACCTGCAACCTACAGAACTCATCCATCTTCAAAAGTGAAGGACATCCATATATTCAGAAGAATCCAGTAACCTGGCCAGGGTCTCTGCATATTTTATGAATGACAGTTTCTACATTAGCTCAGTCAGAGAAAAACAAACTCCACTGAAATGGTCTTAAGGCAGTAAAGGGCAGTAGAGGCAAGTGCTTCTGGGGCCCCCACACATGTGCCCACCACTCTTGGACCTGACAGTATTGTGGTGTTTCTTTTTCTGCTTTCCTCCATGCTTCTCAGTATCTCCACAACCGTAATGATTCACAATTCTGCCTTCATTCATGGAAGTAGGCAAACATTCGTATTCAGGGCAGGGTGGGGCATGGCTGGCAAACTGGCTATTTATACATATGTGTGTGTGCATGTAATGTGTCAGTCTCGGCCCAGTAGCCCATCTCCTTTGTGATGAGCATCCCACTTTCACCGGCAGTGCAAAGTCCCAGCTGTTCCGCCTCGCTTTCGGCCTCACACCCTTTGCTGCCATCTCTTCTGTGCATACATCCTGAGCTGCTGTGATGAAAGCCTGAACAGCTCAGGAAAGCGGGAAACCCTAGCATGGTGAATTTTTTCTGCTGAACAAATAAGACACGTGGGCAAATATCCCTATCTGTTCTGAAGCCTGATTGAGTGTAAAGAATGTCAACCCGGAGCACATAACGCCAACCTCCGTCGCGCTGAACATAAACACACACAGCTTACGGCTCCAGAGAGCAGCTGTGGTGAATGCTGACAGAATTGCACAGGCTCCTTCTCCTTATATTCAAAATTAGAAAAAATACAGTTCCACCCTGCTTCCAGCAAGCCCTCTCTGGCCAAGGGATGAGGAGGACAGGATAAGTTAATATCCCCCCGGTTGATAAAGTGGGAGGTGTCATTTCTCTGCAATGGGCCGCAATTTAAAGTTCCTCTGAAGCTCTTAAGATTCTGTGGCTGTGGAAGCCATTTGGAAAGGAGCACAAACTATTTATGTAACACACACTCCAGGCTTGCATCCAAAATGCTGGCCTTTGATCAGAAAAAGACATTATCCAAAGCCAACCTTGCAAACACCAGCAAGAGTGCCAGCGTGGCCAGATGGTGC
The DNA here is from genome assembly GCF_040807025.1 of Struthio camelus. Classification (NCBI taxonomy): domain Eukaryota; kingdom Metazoa; phylum Chordata; class Aves; order Struthioniformes; family Struthionidae; genus Struthio; species Struthio camelus. Next base: position 94,870,615 of record NC_090942.1, on the reverse strand, counting down.
TCGGGTACCACTGCAACCCCCTGGACTGCTTCCCTTGCAAACACTGGCAACTGTGATGGGCAATGATGTCCTCTCCCTCTCCATCTCTCCCGTCATCAGTCCTGCAAGGTGTGCCAGCTTTCCCCAGAAGCACCAGGCACCGCTGCAGCTCCCTACTGCTCCTCTCACAGGACAAGACAGTGCTGCCAGTGGGCCCACACTCTGCCAAACATTGCTGTGTCTTCTGAACTGCTTCCCCCACCAATATTGGCAAGGGTGCTGAGACAGTGTGCACTAGAGATGTGCTTCTCTATACCCTTGTCAATGCAAACATAGGCAGTGATGCCAAGGTGCCCAAATTGTGCTTGGCATTGATAAAGACCCCTTGTAATAACCCCCTCTTGCAAGAAATGGCAGAAAGACCGAGGTGCCCAGATGGTGCTCTAATAACCTTCCCTTACCCTTTATGGCTCATAAACACTGGCAAGGATACCAAGCTGCCCAGAGTAACCTTGCAAATCTTGCAGGGTCTCCCTGAGCAGAGGAAAAAATACTTCAGTGCTGCCGGAAGGTACTTTCCATTACTGATATGTAATTCACTGCTATCTGCAAGTTTTATACAGCACCCACTATTACAACAATGACCACCTCTTCTCTCTTCATCACAGCAGAGCTGCCTTGGGGCAAACCCCAGATATAGGCAGGCAGTATCACTGAAGGCTATGCTGCACACCAGTGTTGCTAAATGGAGTATCTTCACCTGCCTGTTTACCATGGTGGGTTTCAGTGGCACAGCGCACCCACTGGCAGGCCATCAGTAGCAAATCTCCAATACAGGTTGAGCCTAGGTGCTTAGTACACATTAAAAAAGGAACAGAATTATGGTAAGTGATGTTGGCTTAGAGAATTTAACGCTATGTTAAAACTTAGGCTGTTCCCACTCTCCACCTTCCCCCGGCATAAATTCTTCATGGACCCACAAACCACAACCAAGCCTTGGGAGACTAAGGGTAAAGCCCAGCACATTTCTTCTAATGATATCACCTGAACACATTGCCTCCTGTTTTCCTTCAAAGATATCACTTGGACTCTTCAGCCAGCTACAGACATAAGCTCCTTCCACCTGTAAAGGAAAACACTGACAGAAGATGAAAGGCTGCTTCTGTGCTCTAAATGCTTCATACTTTGATTAAAAATGTTTTTGTCAATTAGAGATTGATTTTTGCTGCTCATTAAGGTGATGGATGTATGTGCTGACGGAGGTGATATTTTACCCTGCGGTGGCCTGCTGTATAGTTGGGTAGGTGAAAGTAGTGAGCACATTTTCATGTTCCAGTCTGCTAGGATGGACTTGATGACCAGGACCGGAATAATATAGGCCATTCAAAGGATGAAGAAATGAGCGCCACAGTCCTCAAAGAGGAGCAGAGGGGAATCTCACTTGGCAGAGGTTTGCATACGGTCCTTACCACTTTTTTCTTTCTGAGCGCACAGAGGATTGTAAAGATGGATTTGAAGCAGAGCTGGGGATGTGGTTTTTTGGAGGGTTATGCAGTGGGAACACAGATATGGATTGCACAGATGTCACAGGCTAGTAAATTCTTCCATTTGCCATGCAAATTTCCCTCAACTCAAGCTGAGCTTCTCCTCCAGGAATTCACATTGATTCCTGCCCTGACACTCTCTTCAGAAAGCTGTTTTCTGACAGGAAGGGCTGTGTGGGATAGGTTCAACCTATGATTAAATCTAAGTTAAATCTGGTTTCCTAAGGAAATCCAGAGCTCCAAGTGCACAACAAGGGTTGCAACACAGCTTTCCAAAAACGAAGCTATCTACTTCTGCTATTCACTTTCTGCAAGGCAGAGGTTATGCGCTAATTTTGTTGCTACCAGTGAGGGTAAGATGGGTGGTTACTAGGAACCTCAGTATTTGCCAATGCTGTACCCATCTTACTTTTGACATTATTATCCCAGGCTATATGGGGAAGAAAATTAGGAGTCATTGCACAAGCAGCTAGCCCCACGAGGGAAAAGGGAGGAGTCAGACCATCTACTGGAAGTAGCAGAGCACACACAGATGCAACATCTGCTGCTCCACAGACCAGGACCTCTCCAGGACTGCCAATGTCTGTAAAAGAGAGTTTGGGGCACACACACACCTTCTGAATTAAGACAAAAGCCCCTGAAGCCCCAGCTGGCTTTTACAGATTTATGCAACATACTACAGAGTCCTCTATTAAGCTTTTGCAGACATGGAAAGAGAAAGAGATGTGGCTCTTCTTTGCCCTAAAGGAGAGCCCTGATGCAGCAGGAATTCAAGGGCACAATTTAGTGGCCTGACAACAGCTGCCGTATAAAAGTGTGAGGGTTTCCGAGACACCTATGTGCAGCTAGCCAATGCATCAGAACTTCCAGCAGCTCCACTCTTTCCTTGGGCAGCAGTAGAGGCCTCAGGGGTTTAAAATGGGATATGATGACTATATTTAAGCAGCTGAATTGGGACTCTCATGACATGCTGTCCACCTGTCTTCAGACTCGACCCAAGAATAGCTGCATGTAAGTAAGTCACAAATGCACAATCATGGGTTGAAAATGCAGCTCCGCAAAAATTAACCTACCTGCTTTCACAATTCAAAACTAGTATCTGTAGGTCACTCATCTCTCTCAAGTTCCGCGTTTTATTTCAATGACCTTTAGATATAAACTCTGTGTGCATGTGCATATAAAAACACACACATGCTTGCACATACATATATATATTTATATGCTGATGAGATCATTAAATTTATCAGTTCTCCAATTGATTTGAGGTTCATTATGGAACTGCAGCACTGCTCCTTTCATCTGGAAATGGAAAGGAAACAGCCTTCACCCCTTTCATGAAATTAAAGCGAAATGGGTACCACTTTATTTTAAGTGCCCATTAACTAAAGCGTAACTGAAACCAAGTTACAATGGGTGCCTCAGGGGAACGTACATATGAAACACACACACACACACACACACACACACACACACACACACACACACACACACACACACACACACACACACACACACACACACACACACACACACGAGCAGCAAATGGCGCCAGGCACCATAATCAGGCCTTGTGGAATAAACATCAAAGCACTTCATAACGCAGTGATAGTTAAAAGCCTATTTTACAGCCAGAAATGGGGAGAGATGCAGGTCCAAGAGCTCTCCAATCCCTTGGAAAGACTCATTTAAGTCTTATTAAAATATTACTGCTTTTTTTTTTTGCCTCTTACTGAATTTAAACTCTTAATTCATCTTCTGTAATTTTTTCTGCACTTGGCTATTGTGAAGAGAAAAAGACTCAATATTGTTAGTAAAAGGATCTAATTGGTAACTTCTTTTCATCTCACAAGTCCCCTCTCCCCCCTCCTCCTCTCATTCCTTACAGGTTGGGTCACCGCAGCTTTCTTAATCTTTGGAGATTATTCTTCTGTGGCTTGATGAGACTTCAGTAGACTCTTAAATCTTTTCATTTCACCTCATTTAAATATTTTGGCCAATTGCTGAAGTTAATGATGATGAATAGGATTAAGATTAAAGCCTTATTAAGGGTTAGGAGGAAGAAAAAATACCTTTCATTTCCAATAATGCATACAGAAGTCTCCTGTACTCCCCATTCCTGCAATCTCTGCCCGGCTGTGCTGTAGCCCACAGCTGTAGAGCTACTGGTGGGTCTCTGCCTCACCTCTCTCAGCCTGTCTTTCTGCACCCTCCCTCTCTGACATTGACTTCAGTGGAAAAAGATCAGGACCTTCACATTCGCTTTGCAGGTGCTTGTGCTTGCTCTCGCATCTACCTGCCTCTGCCTGCGTTCTGTCTGTGCTTCCCTGACTTATTCTAAGCCCATGTATCTGAGTATAATATTTCGACAACGCCATTCTTCAAAAAAAAAAAAAAAAACCAAACCCAAGCACACACATACACAGTCAAAATTATCCTCATCATTTTGCACAGTGATTTAGAAGACAACCAGCCTGAAATTGTTGTCTAAGCACAGTCCAACCCTTTCTTGAAGAAAGAAAATCATTTCCCTTTTATTCTTCTTCCACTCCTTTCCATCCATTGATTTCATCTGGCAGAAAGTTGAAAATCCATCCTCACAGCCTTTGAACCAACAGAAACCAGACCAAACTGGAAATTTTCCTGCAACTAAACAAGTGCTATTTCTCTACCAATCTTTTTCCTGAAGAAGCAAAGATAATTTCACAAAAACTGCAATACTAGGAAGGCTTAGTGCACAGACTGAGATCCCTCTAGCCCCAGGGTCAAAACCAGCAAAGAGGAAAGTCGGTGTAATGGCTGAGATGGTAACAGAGTTTGCCAAATGCAGCTAGGCATTTCTCTCTCAAACACGGCTTTGCTATATAAATTGTGACCTGGTGCCATATCCTGACAAACCTGTCCTCTGGTAGGGGCTGAAGCACCTCTGACGGAAGCAGCACAGAGGAAGCAGGTGAGACTGTAGCAACAGGTCCCTGGGTTAGCACAGGAGTAGGTCAAACCGCTTATATAGTGCCAGATCCCTGCTCTGGCAGGGCATTCTTTCATGTTTAACTAGACACATTTCTTCAGTCTGCAAGGCTGTAAATCGAGATCTTCTCCAACATAAAATTCATTTTTTAAATAGGTGGGGAGAGGGGAGGGAAGAGGGAAATACTCTTTCCAGACTTCAGTGAGAAAGCTGCATGAGAAGAAATAACATTTATAATGCTCAGGATTAAAAAATGGTTCACTGTGGGAAACGAAGTGAGCTATGGGTCTGCTGCAGGTTTCTGACATAGTGGACAAACTGAACTAAAGCATTAAGCTTAAATATTTATAACTATATTTACTGGAGTTCATTTGAGACTCGCCCAGGACAGAGTTTGCGTTAAGTCCTTTAAGAGAGGAAGAACGTGCACAGTGCTGAAGTCTGTCTGGGCCCAATAAAAGATGAGTAAGACAGGAGGGGAATGTGAGCTGAATGGAGGGAGCTGAAAGATCATTTGTGGTGCTGCCTTAGGCAAAGCACCAGTGAGTCCACAGGCGAAGCAGCTCGGCTAACAAGAGTCTCCGGATTGAGTACGACTGATACTGAACTCAAAGGGGAAAAGCTAATGGGATGTAAATACAGGCAAGCACTAGGATTTGTCACTCCAGACTGAGGGCGAAATATCTACAATGAGCAGATGTGGTTAAGATCATGCTTGTACAATGTGCATACGCCCCCTGCACCTTTCCCAGCATGAGCAGAAGACCCACAGAAGAAGCCGCATATGTGTTAGCAATTCAGGGGAAGGCAGCACCAGCAGTGCAAGATACTGCAGGCACTGCATCATCAACGTCTTGGCACAGTGGAAGGTTGACTTTCCCAGTACAGGTAGCTTATCTCAAAAAAACCTAGAAATGTCTTCTGTTCTTTACACTCATTAAAAGATTTGGTACAACTTTCTCCAACTGCAGGGTAGGAAAATCCTAGTAGGCTCAGCAAATTCAAAATCAAGTAATTTGATTGACACAATGGGTTTGAACCAGATACTTCCAGAGATAAATGCAAAAGCTAATGAATTAAACAGTTATTCATTAGCAGACTGTACAGCTGTCTGATGACTTTGTGGCATTTTACTGATACATAGGGGCAGATTTTGAGGGGGATATGGACTAAGGGGATTGTTATTCCTTAAAACTAGCACTGGTGAGTGGAGAAGCTGCTGGGAGAACAGCTGTGGTTGGTATGGGGAATATGCAGGGGCCCATCACAGCTGCATCCATTCCTAGTGTTCATTTTTCATCTTCATTTACTGCCCTAAGCATTTATGCAGGTTCGCTAAATAGTTACACGAATATCATATTCCATGGTAAAGCTGACAGTGTCTTTGCAAAATCCACTCAGGTTATAAAGGCTTCACCTGAAATAATGGAGGAAAAAGGGAAAAGGAAAAATGTGATTTTCAAGATTTACTTCATTTCTTCTTTTTAAAGACCGGGATTTTCTTAACATTTAAAAATACATTTTTTGAAATTCTATCCAATATCAGCGTTTGGAAAATGTCAATTGGTCCGCATATTATTCCTTAATAAAAGCAAATTCAAAAGAGCACAGAAGCAAGGTTTGATAAAAATCTATTAGATCTTTTTCACCTCTTGCTTCTAGAGTCCAACTCTTGAAAACCATCAATCCAGAAAAAAAAAAAAAGGCCCAAAGGATACTGCCCCAGGATTCAGGAAATTCAAAAGAGAGACACAAAAAAACATCAAAGGGAGGTGCCTGCACTCGGATGCGTGCTGCGTGTGCGTGCCTGTGCATGTCCCTCCTCTCTCGGGAGGGAGACAACACAGATTGGCCCCCGCCTCAGCTCCACAAAGAGTTACTGCTCCCTCTGAGATACTGCTCTCTCTTCCTTCAGCCTTGTCAAAAAGCAGTCGTGTCACCGGGGATGAGCCTTCAGCTTTTCACAGCTGTAAACCTGCCCATTGGTTCTGAGAGCTCTGCAGATACTCTTGACCCAGGCTACTCTGTTACTTTCCCTCCTTGTTCCCTTCAACAATCACTTATCAATCCAGCTTTTTAGCAAACAGTTGGTCATAAACAAATGCTAAAGTGGGTGAAAACATGCACAAAAAATTAAGATTTCTGAAGTGCATCCTTTTCACACCTGCACAAACACAAGTCTTTGATGAAGCTCCGTAGGAAACTAAAAAGAGACGCCAATTTCAGGACAGACTAGTGGCTCTTATGCACACCTAGGTATGGGAAAGCCAAATTTGCATCCCTGCTATGACTGTGGCAGGACAGGATCTAAATCTGGTCTCCTATACCTCACACAGGTACTAAGTGCTTGAAATGTCATATTCCCAAAGACTACAATGAAGACTTCTCCAGCTGATGCTTTATTGAAACCTGTATGCTTATATAAGTAAAGCCTCAACTTTAATAAATCAGCATCTTCCAACCAAAAAATCCATTTTACCAAGTAATCCAAGCATTCCCAGGCAACTCTTTCAACACAAAGTTCTGTTATTACCAGATGCACTAGTAACAATGATGCAAACATTGATGCTGGTAACAACTAAAAAAAGCCTGTCTGAGCATAGACAACTGGTGGATTTATTTGTCTGCCCATGGCCTACAACTGAGTTGGGCCTGCCCCTGACCTTTACATCTTTTGGCTGTGACTAATGAAAAGCCATTCATCAGGTAAACCCCATTTCAACCAAGATTCTTTTGACAGCCATCAAATCCAGTGTATTTTTTATTTTACCATTCATTTGTTACAGCGCCGCGAACACAGAAGTGGAGTGGCAGCTATGAATTCAGCAATCATCAAGTCTTGGCATTGATCAAGGAGAGTATTTTCATTCAAGCATTCTTAAGCCTCATGTCAGAGCATGACTGCTTCTTTGCAGGCTCCCAATAGTCTCGGTGCGATTTCTTTTGAATGAGATAAAAATAGTCTTTATTGATAAGGACTACGAAAACAAAACAGTAGGTTTTGCCTAGAGAGTTAGGTCAGTGCAATAGGGGGTACGGCAGTCGGGTTTATAACAGCAACATGGAGGCTACGTTATGCCACCCTAACTGAGCCATTAAGCATCAGAGAACAAGAATGGACTGAGCAATGCAGAAGAAGCAGAAAGTATTCCCAGCTTTAAATTCTAGGCATACTGTTTTACAGCGGAAGAACCCAAAGGAAAGGACTGAAATGATTTCCATTAGCTGAGACAAACATTTTCTCAACCTTAATATATCTATCATGTAGTAGAAGCAAGAAGGCTGTATGTGGAAAAGTGGATGGAAGGAAGATGCTACTGAGCTCTGCATAAAGATGTAGATGGGGACCTATATTTAGAAATTCAGAGTTATGTCATGTGCTACCATTTAGATCTCAAGTTCTAGTTGGTTCACTTTCGAAGAAAAGGTCAAACCCAAAGTCACATCTGGCTTTAGAGCCAAAGAAACCCCAAGAGTGGATATGCTGAGTCCCAACACTAAAGTAAATGTTAGGAATGCAAATAAGAAGAGTGCTCCTGAATGGCATATTTGGAGACTGGCCAAAGCAAAAGAGTCTGATTCCCTCTAGCCCACCGTGATATAAATCAGTCACGCTGTTGAAAAACTGCAGTACAAGGGAGATGTGGGCTCAGGTTGTGACAGTGGGAATGTGCAGGATATTGTCACTTGTGCTTAAATACTTCCTAGTAGCCCTGGAATTTGCAGTTTAAAAGACAAAATGATTGCTAGCAGAAATGGAAAGAATTTCACAGAAGTCAATCGGTAATGCTTTCTGCACCTATTCTGAATTCCTCCCTTACTACAAGAACTTTGAGACTAATTTCACCATGGTTCACAGGATGAATGTTGTTTCTTTTTTCTGTGTAGAAATTATCTGGAAGTGGTGGGTTGCTAGTTTAGTTTTATGAGCTACTAAAACTATTCTTTGAATAATAATTGGCCTGAAGTTCATCCACTGGAAGAGTTCAATATTCAGCATTCAGCTCAAGGCAACAGCACATCAGCTCTGGAAGGCGAGGGATTGGGAAGAATTACTCCCTCTAGAGTCACGGCCACACCACGTGTGGCAAGCCAAGTTTAAAATAGCTGCAGACTGAGAGGGGATATGTCATTTGGAAATTACTTGTGCGCTGTTTGAGGCAGCCGTTAACTGTGCAGCAAACAGATTCTGCAAATAGAATTGCTGTGTGCAACACAACCTGGGACTAATGTAACCTCCTGTTTCCGATTACCAGGACAAGCTCTGAGGCTTGCCATCCACATAAACCAATACCAAGGACCAGGGGACAGTGAAAGTCTTATGGACAATGGGGAGACAGAAGCCAGTCCAGATGACTAAAATCACATCTCCACAAAAAATTGATTGCCTCTCCTTGATGCAAAATGCTAACTCTAATAAGATCTTTCACTATATGGAGCTTCCCTAACTCTGGTGTTGGAGGAGAGAGTAACATTGTGAATTTCTAACCATGGAAGTGTAAATTAAAATACAACTGGAGATGCATTTGTCTAGCCAGGTGGCAACCAAAAAAGAGCAGAAAAAGAAAACTCAGCTGATTATACAGCTTATTGAAATGGTTCCACGTGGTAAGTTAAACTAGATAAAATCAACGGTGAGATGCAATAGTCCTGTTTTGCTTTGTTTTCCTTCTAAATTAGCCATTCAGCTCTATTAGAAATGGAAATTTCAGCCTGTGCTGGACAAATACTCTCTTCGCCATTTGAGAAAAAAATTAAGGTCAGCCAAATAGAGATTCCTTTAAAATGCTAACACTGACTAAAGGGTTCAAATATGGCATGCTCTTCTCCTGCTCTGTGGGTAAGTCATTCCATCTTTCTTCCCTACAAACATAATATTTTCTTGTGCTTTGATTCTTCTAACTCTCACAAGGCTAAAAGCACTGGACTTGGTCTCTGTGAGTAGGAAGGATATTGGCAGCTCAGTCCACTGAGAGCAAGGTGAATACCCTTAGGAGGTGTTGTATTGCTGGTGGCACTACCTGTTACATGTGCAGCAATAACAGCAGCTCCATGAAGCTAGCCTTCCCTGGCCTTTTCTCACAAGTTGCTGCTGTGAAACGTTTTGCTTTGGGCCAAATGAAATAACGTGTGTCAAGTGAAATGATGTTTTCTGTCTTTCTTTTTTTCCTTCACGGAAAAAGAGAGCAAGCGAGCAAGAGGCAAATTAACCAAAATCAAGTGAGTTTGGTTCAATATAAGCCAATTTTTCTATCTCCAAATGTTTTGGTTCAGCAGCTGAACAGAAAAATATTTGCACAGTCTTAACCCTAACCAGAAGTGTTCATTAAGGAAGCACTACCAGTCTGCACACTGTATAGGCGTTAACTTAAACTGTGCACATTTTAATTTGGGCAATTACATTCTCTGGGCCTAATTCCCGCAAGCTTAATCTGGATATTTTCTGTCATCACTTGTTGTACCCAACAGTTGTAAAATGTTACCATGCACTATTAAACAGCTGCTGCCTTCCACAGGTGGCTGCATTTCTGAATGAGGTGAAGATGTCTTCTCTGTTGCACAGAGGAGTTGTGAGGTTAATTCATTCATGTTTGTGAACAGTTCTGAAAGCTTCATTTTAAAATTGCTGTATTCTTTGCAGATATTTCCTGGTAGAAAAGAGTGCAAAGTAAAACGGCAGCTTTCACAAAGAGACATTGGATATACATCCACAGCTAGATTGATTGCAGGGGATATTCCCATATAATGCCCTGCTACGCTCTGCGCTCTGTGCTGTACATACACATTTAGGCAAATTCTGTTTCAAAACATGTTCAGTGCTCTAGTTCAACAGCTCTGACCCATGTGCACTCTCATCAGGATTACTAGTACAAGAAAAAAAAAAAAAAAAAAACTGCTATTGGGTACCTCTGAAGATTTTCTGGTAATTATGGCTCATATGGTAAATATGAAATAAGAGAATCCAAAGTGTCTCCTTTCAGGGTTATAGAGAGAACTCCTTCAGGTCTTGGGTCCCTCTTTTGCTGCTCCATTAATCAATACCATTGCAATCACAGACACTCTCCAGGTACACGAGGAAACTTGTTCAGTCCTACTGTAGTACTGAATCAACAAACCTATATCCTGACCTGGGCTTACTGCTGTCTTATAAGTCAAGATGAGTGTACATGAGTAGTCTGAATCCTGGGTCTGACTACTCAGCCACATCAATTGAATCAAGCATTTTGCCCCCTTACTTGAAAGAAAGATAAGATCCAGTTCCAGTGGTCAAGCCCTTACTCATAAGCCAGAACTATTACACACTAAGTCACTTCAGTGCTGGTGTCATATCAAAGACCTTGGTAACTCCTTATCCATAAAGTGAGGAAAATGAGGAAAGGCTGAGAGAGCTGGGAATCTTCAGCCTGGAGATGAGAAGACTGAGAGGCGATCTCATCAATGTGCACAAGTATCTGGAGGGAGGGTGTTGAGAGGATGGGGCCAGACTCTTCTCCGTGGTGCCCAGCGACAGGACGAGAGGCAACGGGCACAAACTGCAACACAGGAAGTTCCATCTGAACATGAGGAAAAGCTTCTTTCCTGTGAGGGGGACTGAGCCCTGGGACAGGTTGCTCAGAGAGGTTGTGGAGTCTCCTTCGCTGGAGATACTCAAAAGCTGTCTGAACACAATCTTGTGCAATGTGCTCTAGGTGACCCTGCTTGAGCAGGGGGGTTGGACTAGATGATCTCCAGAGGTCCCTTCCAACCTCAACCATTCTGTGATTCTGTGATTCTAGTCTTCTTCTGTGATATGATTAAATGAGGAGAAGGACAAGTTGAAGGATCTTTGGGCTTCTGATAAAATGAAGAAAACTCCTGAATAGCAGCTGTGAGGCTACTTTTCTTTTTCCTTTTTTTTTTCTCTGTATTGAGTGATGCATTAAGAGTTTAAGACGTACTGCACATAGACAAGAGGAAAAATTACAGTTGGGCGCCGGCCACTACCAACCCTTCCTACATTCAGCCTAGCAGCTATGTCTTGGAAGTCTCCAACCTAGAAGAATACTGAAGCAGAACAACCATCCCCTTTCTGTAGCACAGAAAACAATAAAGCCACAATTTTCCACCCATTTGCTGGTATCTACGTAACTTTCCGATTTAAATCTGCCATATCTTACTATTTTAATCAGTCTTTTTGCTCTGAATAGAAAGAACAAACAAGGAAGAGAAAGATTGCATTCCATGAGAGCTGTACAATTTTTTGCTTTTTAGACTGTTTACTGTAAGTATCTGTCCTCTGTTCTCCTCCATGGCCAAAAACTTACCCTTCTATATTTAGAAGTAACTCACAGGCAGGAAACAGCGAGCGTGGAGAACTTTGGGAAGTGTTTGACAGCAACTATTATAAGGACGTGTCTTTTAGCTTTCAACTATGAATTTCAAAATATTTTTCACAGAGAGGATAGGCTTCATTTTACAGGGAAGGAAGGGACTGACCGAGATCACACAGTGAATGAATAGTAAACCAGTGAACAAAAACTAAATCTTTAGGCTTCTAATTCTAGTTTGATCTGATAGGCCATACTACCACTACACTATTTCTATCTACTTATATATGTTTTGCTGCAAATGTGTACTTCACTTTTATAAATCTAATTTCAGGTAAATTCTCTGACCTGCAATGCTGTCAAAATGTAAGACAGGGAGGAAACAAGGGGAGAAGAGAAGAAGGGAAGGGGAAAGGGGAAGAGAGAATGGGAACAGGGAACAGGGAAAGGAGAAGGGGAAGGCGAAGGGGAAAGGAAGATTACTGAGTAAGAAGGGAAAGTAAGATGAAATGTTTAAGGACTGTGTTTAAAAATGTTTTGGAAAACAAAAATAAAAGCAAGCCTATGATGAAGAAAAGGGGAAAGAAGTGATGTTGTTGGTCCATGAAAGCTCCACACAAGGGCAAGCTCTGTTTTGGAGTTTTACAGAGTCACTCTGCGAGTCTCTCCTATTTATTCCTAGACCCTGAGACCGGTAGAAATTGGAAAATGTCATATATGGGACATAAGGGACAGGGCACAAGCTTTGCATCTACTGCTAGCAGAGACTTGGAAGAGACTGCAAGGCTTCAGAAAAGGAAGGCTGAGAGAAGGATGTGAGCCTGAAACTATGATACAAGGAAAAACATTTCTTGTTTAAACAGCCAGTGGTAGAAGTGAGCCTGTAAATATAACAACAGTCTCCCTCTACACAATGGTGTCTGTGCTAAGATTATTCTTGGTCTGGAGGGCTATAGATCTCTGCCCTAGAAATAAGGGGATTTTTTAGAGGGATGGGAGTAGAGATGGTCGCCTTTTTTTTTTTTTTTTTTTTTTTTTTACACTTTCAACAGCAACCACAATCAGGACAGCATAGCAGTGAGGAAATGTGGAATACAGTTTAAGTTGAAGTGTGTCAGAGGCAAGACCCTTTGTCCCTCTCCAGTGTTGTTCTTATACACTAGGACTACTCCCCTCCCTCTCTGCCTAGCGTTTCACTCTCTGGTGCTGCAGAAACAGACCTCCCAGTCCGACTAATTAGTGTGGCTGCACCTGTAATAAGCTGTGCTGAAGAAGACAGACAATACTGACAGGAGACAGCAGTGGGATTTTCAGCTCATGGCTGCCAGCTCCAGGAGCACACAATTAAAAGTAAAGAAGAAAACGTACTCATTCAGCAGAGAGGAGCAGCGCTGCAGGCAAGCTGCCTGCATCATCCTCCATGAGGGGTAGGGGCATGTACAGACCTCAGCCTGAAGCGAAGCCCATGGCAGAGGTTGGGTTTCCTCCTCCTGTGTTATATTTTTTTCTTGAGTTTGGATGGGACGCAAAGAACCACCTCCAAAAGAGCACCCTGGAGCTCCCATTCCTCGGCCTCATATAGACACTCTTGAGTGCTTGTCCTGTCAGCTCTGCTACAGATGTGTCCTGCTGCAAGCACGGATCTGCATACCCTTCTGCAACTCAACAGCAGAAGGGCACCAATCAAATGCACCTATGGTGAGTAGGAGGCTGGACTAGATAACCTCCCTACCAACCGGACTTATCCTGAGATCCTATGAAGGCTGAGAGTACAGCTCTGGAGGTGGGCACACGTTGGCCCTTCAACAGCTGTAGCCCCAGCAGGCACTACCTAGAGGTCTCTCAGCCCTTCATCTCAGCGGTCTTTCAGTTACACACACAGTGTACTGATGGAAGGCACTCTGAAATGCTAGTCTCTGTCAATGGGCTCATCTCTGTCAAGGTCTTTCTCCAAATCCCCAGCTCCTCATCTCCAGTGCAGCCTCTGGTGACTAATATTTCTGGCACAGCTTTCCACTAAGAGCTACTGTCTCCTGCCTTACAACATTTTTTGTAGGGGCCTTTGTGCTGCACAGGAAGAGGATGCACTGAGGAGAACAAATGAAATGAAAGAGAAAAGTAAGAAAGGAGGCCAGGTAAGAAGTGGACAGCAGCTCATGTAGGTGTGGGTTGGAGATAAAATGGCACACAGGAAAAGGGAGAGGAGTAAAAAAGGCTTTGAGTGGCACGGAAAGGGCCATGAGAAACCAAGAGGGATGCGGAAAGTAGACAGATACAGAGGCAGATCAGAGCAGGAGCATGACAGAGAGTGAAAGACCAGAAATGGTGTTTCCATTTGTATTTTTATCTGATCTAGAAATGTGCTCACATAAAAAATGCCAACTTAGAGAAAGAACAGCTCAGGCAGAGAGAAATGCAATCTTGACAGAACAGCCAACTCAGGAAAGAGCTGCCTGCATAAGTGATCAGTTTAAACTAAACCGAGAATTCCCATAGTCCAATCTTTCTTCTGATCCCAGCTCTCTAGTCCTGTGTTTAATTGTACTCCTGACTGGCATAAGTGGGTCAACAGCAGCACACCAAGGTGGCTATTCTCTTTTTCAGCCTCAAACTACCACAGCATCTCACTAAGTTACGGAGATAAACCAGTTCTCTTAAAGTAAACATAGGGTCTTCCAACCTAGCCTGGCATTGCAATTTCCTTGACAGACATGGCCCGGATTTGTCTCAGGTTTTGTTTAACTTGAACATCTTTATCCTTAAAAGATTGGAGAAGAAGAAGCAGTCTTAAATTGAGAGGACAGACTCAAAAGGCCTCCTTTCATTAGATAATGACTCTGCCTGTACTGTACTCAAGATTTAACTCTAAGCCCCTTCCGTGAAGTAAAATAGTTGTTTTTGTGTGTGTGTGTGTGTGTGTGTGTGTGTGTGTGTGTGTTACAGGAAGAAGTAGATCAAATTCAGGAAAGTGCTGAACACTCCTGCCCTTTGCTTTGTTGGTTATTTGTCCTTACTGGCAACTGGCCTCCCTGAGAGCATGCCGGCTTGCGGATGAAATGAAATACAATACAGCTGTATTTTGTATAGCATCTCTCAAGTAAACAGGATCACAATTGCTCTGCAGGCTAAATAATAAATAGCAGCACAGAGAGAAGGAAATTAAGAGGCAGAAATGACGGAAGAAAAGCAGCTGCTTCCAGAGGAAGGAAGTACTGCTCTGTGGTTAAGGGTCTGGCTTGGGAAATGACAGTCACAGGCTTAGCTCTTAGGTCTGCTACTGACTTTGCGCTTGACCTTGACCAACTTGCCTGACCCTTCTAGGCCTCAGTTTCCAGTGCACAACTTGTGGGGTTGTTAATTCTTCCCAATTGTGTGAAGAGATGAATGCATTCATGTCTATGGGGTGCTTTAATACTACCAAGACAAGGGTCACTGAAACAGCTGTTAGGGTAGAAGTGTGCTAGAAAGTAATGACAAACAAAGCAATTTGAATCTTTCATTCTACTGATACCTAGAAAAGACCTCACTGAGTGTGATGATGCCACTGAAACAATTTAGCAAATGGTGTTGAAGTAAGGAGGCGAGAAGCGAATCTTGCCACAGTAGAACAGCCTTGTCTCACATCCAGTAAGACAGGAGGAGATGGCAGCCACTGTATTCCTTAAAAGCAGTTTCACTCTAGGGACAGCTATTAAGGAATGGAATAGCTGCCAGTGACAGAACTGTCTGAGCATGTTAACGGTACCATGTGGTACTATGGTCATTTATAACCATGATACTAACAGTACACAACATATTGCTTATCACTATCAGCGGGTTGAAAAGGATGGCTAGAAAAATGCCTTGCAATCTGCTGCTGAGCAGTTCAAACACAGAAAAGCATGAGAAGTGATGACCCAAATGGCTAATGAACGTGCTTCATTACATGTTGACTATGAACAGCAGGCTGACATAATACTTTTCAAAATAAGATATGATTTTGAAAGCACTTTCAATTTTTTGGGCCAACCTAATGAAGTGAATTGTCTGTTGCAGCGAAGGAAGGGCTGGGGCACTCCCTGCTCTGACTGCTCTTCTCCCCAAAGCTGAATTAATGGTGAATACAGTCTTCAGCTGTCTATCCCCAAATGCAAGATAGTGCAGGATACCTGCTTAACCCTTATTCCAGGGGGTCCATGCATTTCCCTCTCTGTCATAAGCTTTGTGCACCCTTTGGGGTGTAACTAACAACGCAGAGGAGGAGAAAGGGAAGGTCTGGGCAGCTGGTTGGCAAGGACACATCCTTTTCACAGGACAGATGAAGGAAACGCCTAGAGATCAGAAGTCAGCTCCTTGCTTCTGGATAAGGGTCTTCAGGAGCTCTGCCTCTTCTCCCTGACTCTCCTGACACTTTCAGGCCCACTGTCCCCTCCCCTCACACCTAGTTAGGGGCAGAGCCACGCATCAGGATGGGCAGAAATGAGAGAGGGCCCGGCCTCTGAAGAGACCAAAGGGAAAGTGCTGTGAATGCTTGAGAAGTCATGCTGAGTCCAGATTGCTGCTGCTCCTGGGCAACTGACCACCTGTCTACTAAAGTCTCCAGCTGCACTCCGTGAGACCGATTCCCACCTCTCTGCTTGCCTGCCACATCATTCTCTGCCTACCATGTCATGTTAATACAATATATGCAATATTGAATAGGATCCTGAAAAGAAGAGGGTCCCAAAATAGCATCAAGCATCATGCTAAAGCAGGTAATCGGTAACAATTCACACCACCAAAGCACCTGGCTGCCTGTCCCTGCCTTCCTGCATGGCACTGTGCCCTGGAAGAGGCATGGTGCTGCACCCATCAGCATCTCCCTGATAGAAGAGCCTTGTGTTCATTCACTGTCTCTGCTTACGCAGCCTTTGTGGGGAAGTGCAACTCAGTGGGTGAATATCAATAGGATCTTTAAATCTCTTAGAGATTTTTCTACCCAGTGAAAGAGTTTCCTGGAGCCGAGCACTTCAGATCGACAGCTCAGCAGGTATCCCACCAATCTAGCAACTGCTTCTGTGCCAGCTGTTGGAACCACAGACTCATTGCCTACAGATCTCTCGCCTTTTATAGAACATCCTTCTTCTGTTCTTTACCCAGGCCCTGAGTCAGATCCAAGTCGTGCACAGAAACACTGTTTTTTATCACCCTCCAGAAGCAGCGTGCATTAAATAAGACACATCTCGTTTGCAGGCCTTGCATTACCATAGCAACAAGATCAGGCCCAGTTTGGAGACCAAGGGGTAAGGGGAAAAAAACATGGAAGAGGGCTCTACAGACAAGGGATGACTGCTTCTGCCTTTGCCGCCTGTTGCAGGCGGTGCAGAACAAGAAGAGCCTGTGGGAACCACGTCTGGCTGTGCTGCTGCCTGTGCAGAGAGGACAGGCCCCTGGGAACTGCAGCTCATGAGCGTTTTCGGTACCAAGAGAAAGGCTGAGGATGACTGGCTCTATATTGAGCCCCATGGGTCCACTAGATGTTAGCACCTTTATCATTGCATTAAAACACCATGTCGGTCCGAGAGACCAAATCACAGCTGCACTGAGGTCTTTATTCTCTACACCACTATTTAGGCTTTGCTACAGGAACCTTTCCCTACAGCGTCACTTCTAGCAGCACTAACACCAACCAATAAAATAAAACACAGCAGAGCAGCTCTCTCAGGCCTGAGTCCACGAGAGCTGTCCAGGTGGACTGGTGAGGAAATTAAGTCATGATAGCTAATTGGGAGAAGTCTGTGTAACTACCTCTGGGACAGCTCAGCGGCTTAGCTGCACACTTCGTAATAGCTCCTGCAACGTCACGGCTGAAGCCATCCCTTGGACTCTGCTGGGGCTCAAGGTAATTTCCTCTGTCAGAGTATCCTAGGCTGTGACTGAGTCTGAAAAAATCCCTCCAGCATCTTCTCTTTCCTGATACTTCCTTGTTCAGATTAGGGCAAAAAGCTAAAAACCCCCAGAGTAGCTGCTGTGCCTGAGAAGCAGCTCCTGTCTCCTTCTCCTAAAGTGTCCCCAAAAACAGATAGCTGGCAAAAATGTTTACAAAGCCAAACTATTGATGCTTCAGGGAAATCCTTTCTACAGGGGTATGAGCACTACTAGGGGACCCCATATATGCCCTGATGTAATGTATTAGCCTCGTACACATGGCCCTAATGTTTATGCTGACCTCTGCTATCTCGGGTTCTGCAGAAAGCATTAAGAAACCAGGCGTCCCTAAGGGGAAGGAGCCTCTTTAAACAACAGAGGAAAGCTTTGGAGCTGACAGATCACAAGTTTGGCCTAGCCCCTCAAGGTGAATGTAAACTTTTTTTATGCATCTGTCATTACCTCTTTCAGTCAAGGCAAAATAAACGATAATCAAATGCTGCAGCATCCCAGGCTTCTCTCCTGCCACCCCCCTGAACAGGACCATCTGTATAGTTTGTGCCCTGCAAAAGCCATGTCTCAGCAGAACTCCTTCCCTTTCTGGAGCCTGGTTTTGGAAGATAGGATTTCAGCCTCTCTCAGCAACATCTAGGCTTCATCCCTCTTTGGCTCTACTCATGCTACTGCCTCATGCAGCTAGGCAATCAGAGCATACCTTTTCTCCAGATCCCGTGCTTAACCTCAGGCAGACCTATATAGTTTTAAGTAGCATATTACAGTAATGAGGGGCCATGACTATTCCTCAGAATATGCCCTTCTTCCCATTAGTAACCCACGATGATAAGCAGCTCTATCTTCACTGCTGCCACCAGTCACTTGCAGGCCACTTGAGCTGCAAAGAAGGACAGATCAACCTGTCATAAAGAAAAAGTGAGAGGAGTGCATAAACTGGGAGAGAGGGTGGGGGAAGGAAAAGCATTGACAGTCAAAATGCGGAAAAGATGAAATGCAATTTTTCTTCAAATGCCTGGAGACAAGACAGATCTCCCAGCTTCTTTCCTCTCCTTTGCCCTCCTGCCTGAAAAGAGAAGAGGTAGTTAACATAGGAAAGCCCCTCAAATAAGCCCTGACAGCCACATATTCAGAAACTGATGGCATTTCCCTAAACACTGTTTGTAAAATGGTAATTATCCAGCAGGCAGTGACAGCTGGCACTTAGCACCGAGAGAGAACGCGAGCGGACAAGAAGAAAGGGATCCTGCCGTAATTGAACAAAGGGTAAAGAAATATATAAAACATAATCAGAAAAATATAAAGATTGCTGGCTGTGGTAATAGGTCACTTCAGCTTCCTGGTTCATCTTGAAGTGATTGAGTTTGAATGCAGAATCAGACTGATGCCTCCAAGTCATTCAGCTGAGAGCCGCACCTCTGAGGGAGTACAGGCAGCAGGGAACCAAAGGAATAAGCAGCCAGCATCGAGCACATGGGTGCCAAACTGATCGCGAGCTGTTCTGCAAAGTGTCTGGGGCATCTGCTCTCCAACTTAGGTCATTGGATCAGATGTTAGGAACAAGAGCTTCTGGGCACACGTTTCCTCCCAGTGTCAATACCTCGTCGTCAACTTAGCTGGCCACAACATGGCAAAACAGAGTCCCTCTTTGGAAGCATCTAGACTGGACAAAGCATGAGACGATGTTCTTTAGTGAAACCTCTTGAATTGGATGGGGAGACTGCTCGGTTAATCTTCAAGGTCATCTACTTCTCTGGTTTTCAACTAAACAAGAAGTCTACTCCTGGGACATATTTAAGCCAGTGAAGCAGTTCAGATATCAATTCTGTCAGATCTCCTGCATGGCCTTGGGGTAGGGCTCATCTTTCTGTGCTTTGATCCTCCATTTACAAAATGGGTTGTAAGCTGATGTATGTTTGCTTTGCCATGCTTTTGAAGCAGGGGCTCTCAATGATGAGCTGGGTGGTATACTGAAGCTTAGGGTTTCCAAATTCCTGTTCTGTGGCTATTTGATGTGAATCCTTGTTGCTCTAATTGGGCCTTTACCTCCCTCCAGCCTACAGCAGGAAATGCTCTGAGCTCTCCAGAATGCCCTGTGACTTGCTTTGCCTGCAAGTTTACTGCTAGGATCCGGTAGCATACATGTGCGATCCCAATTCATGATATACCAGTAAGTCACTCATCAACTAACTGGTTAGTAGTTCTAGCAACACAATGATGCTCAGATGAGTGTAGTCGGACAGGTACATGTAACAGAGCACTAAACAACCGGAAGGAGCTTTACTCCTCTCTTTTTCATTGAGAATCAGTGTGGCACAGACTTAGCCTGCGCCTGGGATAACACAGAAAGGGCATGTGACTACTTTCATTTCGCTCTTTTAAACTGCATTTTGCAGCTTCAGCCACAGCCAAATTTCTAGACCATGACATTATTATTTATCTGTTTAACTTTTGTGACCAGACAAGCCTCCAGTGTTTCTGATACCATAAAAGCAAGCAGGAGAGAAACGATTCTTACTTTCCAGACAGAAAGCAAATTCAACAAGCACCACACCAGAAAACAGCTTAGAGCAGTAAGAGGGAAGGCAAGGGAAGAGCAATCACAAGACAATCTCATATTGAGTAGGTGCTCTCACAGTGCAGCTTGCCATTGCTTCTCCTTTCTCAACAGACACCATTCATGTGAAAGGTTAAACTGTGCTAATGGACCTATACAATTTTAGCCATCCAAGACAAAATCCTTAAAGCTTCTTCCTCTCCCCTGCTATACCTTTGTTTAGTAGGTGTTGCCGGCACTTGCTCCATCACAGAAAACGACCTTTAAGCTTCTTTTTTTTATGCCATATTCTCCTTGGTGCCAGGTCTGTATGTTAATAATTTTCTCAGCACCCATGCACATTTAAAATAAGATAGATTTTCTCTGCTGTAGACAGATACACCTCTGCACAGTAATTCATTATGCTACTATCTCCAAAGCTGTTTCCTTGAGAAATATGCGTTCAGAGTTGTATTAACAGTGTATAGTTTTTATGACGATAACTGATGATTTGTTTGACTAGGTCTCTTATGTATCAATCTAACTATTTTGTAGTTTGTGTGTGATTTATTTTTGACTGTCTTAATAAAGTTCAAATATTACTTTCTCTGGGTAATCAATCTGCTTTCTTTAAACTACTGTTAAATTCTTTCTTTAACAAACGAGAGTTTGTGTAAAGAATTTATCCTACAAAGAGACTGATTTTGAAAGTTATTGATATATTTCTAAACGGACAAGTACAAGTAAATTGAAAAGTAAGATTTTTCCATCAGATGACATTAAAATATATGCATGTTTCCAAGTATAAAGTAATTACTTTAAGCAATAATAAAGCATTTATTGTAAGATATATTAAAGGAACACCAACAATGAAACTGCTAATGTTGCAATTTAATTATAAACCCTTCTGTATGCCAGCACATTTTCACTATTACTTTTGCTGCTACTCTTGATCTGTAGCATCTTGTCTAACACAATTTATTATGCATTTTTTATACAAATTACTTTCATAGCTTCTGTTTATCTGCCGTATATGGAACACCACAGACTCACAAAAGATGATACACAACAGTTTAAGGTTAAATAAAAAAAAAGAGAGTACTTTTGATTATGTTAAAATTTTTACGTAGCCATTTAATGAAAGGCTTCCTTGTAACACATACCTGCAGGAGATTAGAGGTAAGACCAAATGTTCAGTTGCAATTTGGGGAATTAAATTCAGTGTAGTCATCATGAGGTAGCGCAGGATTACCTCTGAGTAAACATGCATACTCATTATCATTTTTAATATATTTACCACAGACTTATTTGTTTCCCTGTGAGGTTCCATACGCAGTGCAGCTTGTTGGCTATTTGCTGACTTCCATGTCCTTAAGTTTAACAATCTCCTGATACAATGTATAGCTTCACTGATTTTTAAGACTGAAAGGGAAGAGCCCGTATCATCTAGTGCTTTTTAGTGGGTGATGCAGGCCTTACGTTTTGCCCAGAGCTTGCCATTTCTAACCCACTAACCTGTGAATGAGGCAATGAAAGCTTTTTTAGAAAGACATCCGATGTTGATTTGAAGACTACAAGTGATGCAGAGCTCAGCACCACCTTGGGTAATCTAACTTATTTTACAAAATATATTCAGAGAATACACAGATTTCTGTACACACATACATGCACATGCATACACTCAAAATAAAAGCATCTTAATGTTCCTCTCCGTCAGAATAGTAGGAAGCGTATATCAGTTGCCTTTGGTGACTGTCCAAGCACACTCATTACTGTTGGAGGGGACCTCTCCTGGTTTTGCCCTCTAAAATCTACCTGGCATTCGGCGTAAGTACTTAACACATATTAATTTAATAAAGCACTCCAAATGCTGCTGCAAGTTCGGGAAGATGCAGCACATCATTGTCAGTAAGGTCTCTGTCGCTGTCAGTCAGTCACTTGTGTTGTCTCTGCTGGACATCCCCGATGCGCTTGTTCAGTCTTTGTTGGGGGCTTGCAGAGAAGTGGGGTGCAAGATAAGTCACAAGGATGGCTGCAGACCAACTCAAGTCTGCCCTGTGCATACTCCTAGATCATCAGATATGAAGCAGATCATGAAACCACATAGCAGAGTTAATATGATCCACTTCCCTGTTGGGCATAATATGCCTGTCAGCGCAGTGTATTACCAAAGGCACAGACCCACAGGAGTACACTCCTAAGGCTTTCACTCTGGAATTGAGTGATTCTGACCAGTACTGACTACCGAAAGAAAAATCTTGCTCCTGCCTGCACTTCCCTATGTGCAGCTCCCACTACAGGACTGGCAGGAGGAGAGGAACAAAGGGACAAGACAGAGGGAGGTGCGCACGCGCTCAAGCACATGCTCACAAGCATGGAAGCCCACAGAAGAATATGCAAAGCAGAGACAAAAAGAGATAGACAAGAGGTGACACAGAAAGAAAGGGCCAGCAAAGGAGAAGTAAATGTAGCTATGTACGAGAAAAAAATCAAGAGGAAGCAAAAGGGCAAGAAAGAAAACGTTTGGACTAACTGGTAGGACCAGCCAGGAGACTTCTGAGCTGCACATGTGCACAGAAACACTAGGAAATCAAGGGCAAACATTCACAGAGTGCCACACACAGCATTAGGCACAAATGACAAATCACAGGCTCATTTGGGTGAGAAAGGACCTCTTGTGCTTCATTCAGGCCAGTGCTGCACATTGTAGCACGCCTGATCACACCTAAACCATCCCTGACAAAAGGGTGGCTCATCTCTGCCTTGAATATCTCCAGGGCTGGTGCCTCTACAGGCTGCCCCGGCAGCTTGCTCTGTCACCAAACCGTTCCTAGAATTATACAGTTTTCCCCATATTTTTAACAAACTGTTCCCTGCTGCACCTCAAGACCATTATGTCTCAGGCCTGTTTGCACCAACCACTGAGAAAAATGGATCCCAATCCTCTCAGTAATATCTCTTTATGGATTTGCAGACAGTGATTACATCTCCCTCCACACATCTTTCCTCCTCAATGAATATATACCAGCCTTCTTAATCGTCTAATTTGCGTTATGCTTTCCAAACTTATCAGCATTTTTGTCACTCTTCCTGGAGCTTCCTCCAATACATTGTGGCTTTGAGATGAGGCGGAAATGGCATTAATTCAGCTTTCTGCCGCTCACCTGTGCCGCGTCCAGTCAGGAAAGGCTGAGGACTGGCTTTATTTTCTTTCTTGAATGCTATTTGCTTCCTAAATCCCTCCCACAGCATCCTCCCAAAAGATTCGATACACACACACACACACACACACACACACACACACACACACACTTCTTATATTAAATAAAGGTATATAAATAATAATTTTTATTATTATAAGATAAATATAAGTGTCTTGCATAGTAGGGATTCCAAAACTAAAAGATATCTTAAGAGACAGCTGGGCCAGTTGTTATTATGGGTATCAGAAGGCGTAAAGAACGAGGAAGATGAAGGTGGTATTCTGCACAGGGGAAGAAGTCCCATTTGACAGCACCCTTACTGTGGACTTAACACTGTGAAAATCAGGACACCCTCTTCTGTCCCCACACCCAAATGTTATGCAAATCTGAACAGTCCATATCCATTTACTCATGCTTATTTGTCTTCAGGGACGCTATATACTGCCTCCATCATTCCTTCCTCCCTGTTTAAAGCCTCCACTTATAAGATCTGTTATCCTAGTTTTCAACAGGTCTGCCCCCCTATTGTTAAACTGATGTGCATGAATGGCTTCTACACAATGCAAAAATGGCTTTGGCACTATGATTTTAGTTGCAAATGGATAACCTGCATGGGGAAAAAAGTCAAGAAAGGAAGCACCAAGTAGGTCATTTGAGACATTATGCAGCTGCCTCCAATCACTCGCTTTAGCTTCTGAAAAGTCTCTCGGGGGCTGAATTAGAAGATGGACCTTTAAAAACATCTGGAGACAATATCCAGTAGAGTACCCAGGAACGCCATAGCATTTCCTTTATGGATTTCACAGAGAGAGCAAGTCCCAAGTAAAACGCATAACAAACATCACACTCCAGGCCTCAGTGAAAAGACATTATGACAATGAAGGGACAATCATTTCAAAGGGTCCCTAATTTACATCTGCAATCAGTTACCAGCACAAAAGCATGCCATTTCTATATGTAACAGCCTGACCTGACCGTAGGCACAGTGAAATACTCTTACCAAGAGACCATGGGGCACTCATTTGCCCCAAACTACTTCAGAACTGGAGAGCAGGATGAACCAGCAGAATTTCAGCTCTACGGGACTCGAGACTACAGGCCAGGCTCCGAGAAAGTCATCTGTAACCCGTTTTAGTTACAGGTTTATTGCCAATGACAGCAACTTATAGATGCTTCTGTGTGGCGGACTAATGGTCAATAATATTTCTTTTCAATATCCTGCTGCAACATCAAGCCAAGCACAGAATTTATTAAGTTTCATGGAATTTTCTGTCTGTTCTAGAAGCTGCAGGTTTTTACCCAGCTTGTGCCAACCTGAAAAGAAAATCTGAAAAGTCAGCTAGGAAATGGAGAAGTATCTTATTCCTCACAACGAAAAGAATATGAGATGTAAAATGTCATCGTTTTGATGTGCTGGCAAACTTCCTGGAATCAGTCGACCGAAGATAACTATGTTTATAAATATTTGGGATATGAAGATACTGTATATAAATTGCATTTTTATTATTATTATAAAAGTTTTTTTTTTAAAAAAAAAAAGGAAAAGAAATAGCTCTGCAGTGCATTCTAAACATATACATTTTGGTGTTTTGTGCTGTGTGCAGCATGCTGTTAAGGGGAAGGAGACTAAATTGCACTGTCTCCCTATGCCATGAGCGGAGCAAAGCAGCTATTCCCCTCTCAACTTCTCCCAGCAAGAGGTGCTACTAGGATGGTGGAACAGAACTGGGGTTGCTCATAGCTAGGCAGTGTGGACTAGAAGCACTCTGAAGAGGATCCCTTTATTGTAAGGTTTTATGCTGCAGACCGATTACCCTGTTATCTAAGAATCTTCCATATAAAATCAATAGCAATAACAAAATCTCTAGTAGACTTCATGGAGTCTCTGAAACGATATAGCAAGGGCTGTGCTGGAAGAAGAGCTGGGGATGACTGCAGCTTGTTCCAGCTTTTCCCAGCAAGTTTTATCGCCAGGAGAGATTCAGGAGTGCTGCCCGTGGAACTCTCACAATCCAAATAATTGTTTTTCTATTCTTTTTATAATTGATATTTTGTTCTCGTTAAGACAGGAGAGTCGCAGCACTTGCTGAAATACTAGATAAGCTTCTCCCACACCTGAGTACATTCTGTTCCTGACCAGCTGTCCCTTACGCTATGCCAGGCTGGGACTCTGAATACCCAGCTCTGGCAATCCCTCTGCAGCACCCCCAGCTATCCCAACCCTCCTTCAGGCTCAGTTGCACAGCTCTGCTCAGGGACCTCTGCTCTGCTGTACAGCCTCACTCCTGTGCAAAGCTGGACCCCTCTACAGACCTGCTAGTGCAGCCCAGTCCCGTTCAGCCCTCGGCCCCTGCTATTCCAGTTCCTGTGCAAATCTATTCCTGTTTAATTGCTCCCTCTTCCATCTTGCAGCTCTAACAGCATCTACATTTTCATTTGTCATCTTTGCTTGATTTCTAGCCTTCTTCCCTCCATGCCTGGCAATAACAGACAGCATGCCACAACCAATTCCGCTTCCAGTTTGCTTTCTAAATTGCAGCTGAAAAACAAGTATTGCCCCACTGGCAAACCTAACTGAAAACTAGTGAGCTGACTGTAAGCTGACTCCATGAAACAGAGGTAAACAATTAAGGCACAGCGCTTGCAATTACCCTGCAGAGTGTAACTCCCCGTCATTTGAGCACCGGATTGGTGGTGTCAAATGGTCTCAGCCCTAGCTGGGATGTTAGGCCACTCTATGCACCAGAAAGGTCTCTCTCTGCACTGAGGGGTACTTTCTTGCCTTTCTTATCATGCTTTGAGTCTTCTGCTTCTTTGACAAATAACCACTCACTCTACAGCAATCGGCTGCAGGGACCTGACTTTCATCCCAGCCAGCCAGCAGCCTGAAACAAGTACCAGTAAACCTCTCAGCATTTAGCATCCTTCAGTCCAGATGTGAGGCACAATGGATAGATTCTGCATTAGATACTCAAACTGCTCCCAAAACAAGGGCAGAGAGCTGTATACAGAAACAGCTGGAGGGAGATCTTACATCATTCCTGTGCTATAAAATCCAACTTATGCTGCATTCTTTAAGAGCAGGAAGAAAAATTCTGCTCACATTCACATACAGGCTTATTCTCATTTGGGGGAAACACGACTGCCAGCATTCAAGAGCAATCAGCACTCAGTGAGGTTCAAGGCACGGAGAAGCATGCCTCCTTCACTTTTTTTACTGTAAATGTTAACTAAATGTAGCTCTGGTGAAAGGTGCCAGCTCAATAGCCCTGGAGACTAACCTACTAAATTCTTTTCTCAGTTGCAACACTGTAAATCCAGAGTAATTCCAACTATAATCAGCGGAGGTACTTCAGAATTGTAGCTAAGTATGGATTTTGGCACTGGCACTTCCGGTTCTCATCCAGAGCAGGAAGACACCAAACTTAAGTTCACAGCAATGCTCCCAATGACCTCAGCAAGACCCAGATTTGATCCCATAACAGGTACAGCACAGGCAGCAGCAGTAAAAGCTTTCCCAAAGCAGAAATGTTCCTCCACCCCACCCTGCCAACCAATATGTCTCACACTTTACCTGGACCCCTGTTGGAAAGCACAATCCTGCTTCATAGCTTGTATACAGTAAACTCACAGTTAGCACCAAGGACAAGATTTTTCAGAGGTAGCCACCTTTAGCCTAAACATGCCCCTTCAAAAGAATGGCTTTTTCATCACTGTTTTTACAGGAAGGACAATCACAGCAAAATCAAGCACTTTGGATAAAAACACTATGAATGACAGAAAGAATCAGGGTGTGTCGATGTGCACGTGGATGGCTTTATGGATGCCACCAGTGTGACGCTGCTATATGCTACACCTAAAAGGAGGACAGCATTCCCTACCTCTTCAGTCCCGCTTCAGGGTACCTGGACCGTTGCTGTGAAGTCACTAAACTGCAGTTTCAACAGGACCTTGACTCTTGTCTCTTCCCTGCTCAAGGGACCTAGAAACCTGAAGACCTCCAGGATAGACCAGGTCTCTGCTGTATCTCCCTGTGACACAGTCAAGAGGCCATAAGCCTAAAGAAACAGATTACCTTCATCTTCCAATTTTCCCTTTCATGGAAAATTCTGATACTGGACCAGATCAGTTCCCTCAAAAGGAAAAAAGTCTGACTTTGAACAAGTGATATTCCAAGACTTGAAATGAAGGAGCAAACTAGTTCACTGAACAATCCTCTCCCCTCCCTGACGCCTTCATTTTTGTGGGCTTTCTACACTGCACATGTGACTATTTATGATGCTGACATCATCCTGAGGTTCTCTCACTGTGTTGTAAAAGGCCTTAAAAACAGAGGGTTTTGGCTCAGGAGTGTTGGATAAGATTCAGAATCAAAGCACCAAGTGTTTGGAAGGGCTCCAGCCCACAACACCTCCAAACCCTTGGAGATTGAGCTGTCATTTAGGATAGAGGATTGGCATGTTTTGTGACCTGTGGTGTGGAGAGTGGGTGTTCTGTGGGCTCTGCTGGCCCAAAAGCCTACAGTTGCTTGCCATGGTGAAGAACAGAATTCAAAGTTTTCTAAGGAGAGCAGATCCCATCGCAACTTTCTTTGCTCTCTCACCATGTGCCCCGAAGTGTCCAAAGATAGAGACTTCAATCAGCCTGTAACCTCCCCTCAGCCTTTTTTTTTTGTGTGTGTGTGTTTGTAGCTGCCTGGAACAGGGAGGGAATCATTTTTCTCTGTGTGGAGCTCTCATATGAGTACATGCAGATACCCTGTTCCCTCTCAAGCAAAAAAAAAAAAAAATCATTATGCAAAATATATTGACCAAAAAGAGCAAGATCAGAGCAGAGTAACAAAACAGTCAGATAATGAGAATGGTAACAGAGTGCAAGGGTCAAATATGCCTGCCTTGGTTACGAATAGGAGACAGGATATCGTTATGAATGGCAAAGGGAAAAAATGGAAGCAAACGTAGACTGAACCCAAGAAAAACTTCCTGATAGCAAGGTATGGCAGGTTGTGGAACGTCTCCCAAAGCAATTAACTGGGGCCTCATTGCTAGAAAAGTATCAGAAGAAACCCTGCTTGTACATAGCTCATTGCCCAAGATGCTTGCTCCACAATAACAGTCAATGATGGTTATCACTCCTTTCACTTTTAACTGGATGTTTTCATCTGTGTTGCACATCTCAAACTTATGGACAGCTTGCCGCTGTGCAGGTGTTAAGCAGATGTCATCTCCCTCCCGCCGGCGGTTAAAGCAATTTCAGAATGAGATGATAATTAGTCCCTGAAAGGCAGTGTGCAGAATGCAGCAGGGTGCCATAGGTTGCACTCCGGTGCCACTGAGAGCTGGAACTTGACACAGGTAAAATGTTAAGCCATGGTCATAATGCAAACTGGTTTTTCAAGGCACTTGTGCACACCCACTCCTTTACTCACTGCTGAGTAGGCTAGAAAAGATGCTCCACCTGGCAGCACAGCAAGTGCCAGACTGTACTGGCCATGGTGTTCACCTAGTCCAGTAGTCTGTCCATGACAGCAGTTAGTACCGGATGCTTTGGGGAAGGTACAAGCACTGTAGAAAGACAGATGTGCAATAGCTTGTCCCTATATATTAGGCCTTATTCTGGGTTTTGAGAGTTTAAACCTTAAAGCACATGACTGGCTCTCCTCTCCAGAATGTATTATTCTTGATTACAACAACTCTGGATACTCTCAATAAATATAAGATTTTTTTTTTTAAATTTTTTAGGCCCTGCTGAAAACTAGCTGTTGCTAATGCCGCATGGCAGCCAACCTGCCTGTCACAGCAAAAAAATATTCTCATTTATTCATCTTGTAACTTAATCAAACATCTCCTTATCCTCTCCTATGAAAACCAAGACTCTCTCTATGACTCTCAGATTGGTCATGAACATGCATGCTTTTACAAAGCCCTTCTTCTTAGCAACATTCAAACCTGTTGATCCCAAAGTTTCAAAGAATCTTTCTCTTTGCATGAGAATCCTCCCCGGTACATGATTACTCCTGTCCCGCAGCTCTCAACCACCTCTCCTTCTACAGAAGGAGACAAGGTGGCCAAACCTACATGCATTACTCCAGCTGAGGTCCCAGCACTGAGAAAATATGGACATTAATCCATACACCAAAATACTAACACACTGCAAAGCTGTCCCCACAGTTCCTGGTCCCCTGCACTTTGCAGGTATGCATCTGTGGTAATGCAGCAGTGCTCTAAATTACGTAGCCTATGTCCCCTGTGTATCTCTCTGTTACCTCCTCAGCCTTTTCCTTTTGTTTTAAGCCTTGCATTCATAGGTCCCACGCTTGGCACTAGCATTGTGTACATTCAAGGACTGAATAAACAAAGGATATAATTACTACTTCTCCATTTTAGGGAGGGGGAATATAAATGAGTGGCCTTCTAAGGGTATTCCTGTAGAAAAAACGTGTTATGTCTTCACTAAATCCATCTACTAGGCTTTTCCATTATAATCAATAAATCAGTTTCCTTTTTATATGGTGATGTTGGCTCAGCTGTGATTTTTTGATGGCAAAATTCATTACTCAATTGTCTCATCGCTTCCTTTCTAAGTTCAAAAACATCCATTAGCACCACTATGTGAAGCACCATTAATCTGCTTTCGTTATAATAATGTTCTTATTCTTTCTTAGTGTCTTTATTGCATCCCACTCATCCTTGTTGTCTCACAGGAGCTTTTAATTAATGCACTAAGAAATGCTATAAAGAGCCAACATTTTTTAAACATCTAGCATTTTTGGTTACCGGACGGAAATTAACCAAATTTACTCAAGTGACCCTGGTCTAGAATGAGGAGAGTTTTGCACACGATGAAGACTGGATTCTCTAGGAGATACCTGATGCCCATAGGAAAAGGTATAGTCAAAATAACTTCTTACTGGCTCCAACTAGTCATTTGATTTTGTTCCACTACTGTGTACTGGAAAATGTTCTTCAGAAAGGGAATGATCCGTCACATCCATCTTGCCCATATCATTTTTAGACTTTTATTTGTTTCTTAATGTAAATCAACAAAATGTAGGCTACAGAAAAAAAGCACCTGAAGAAGGGAACCGAACTAAGGTGAGAAGGAATTCTCAGATATTGAGGCCATCAGAAGTGATGTCTTACTCCCCTCCGTTACCCTGGAATCTGAAATTTGTCTTGTCACTTAGATTCAATCCACAATGAAAGAAAACACGGGGCAAAGCTACACTGATTTAACGGCCACCTCGTATTTCCCATCTTCTTAGCTTTTTTCTGCCCTGAAGACTTAAGAAAAGGAGATGAACACTGACTATTTCTACAACAGACATGTACAGTGACTCTGAGACAGCTGGAGTAGTGGTTAAGACCCCTGGGCCTCGAGTCAAAAAATCTGTTTCTTCGTCCTACCTCCAGCAGATGCCTCTGGGGAAGCCATTTCACCTGCTCCTTTCTGTCTCCTGTTCAGATTGCTGGTGCCACAGACAAGGGCTGTCCTATGTGGCCCCTGAATGAAGGGGCCCTGCTCTCTGCCAGGGTCTCTGGGCTGCTACACAGCTGAGCCCATGGGCTGCTGCTGTCCTAAAGATGAGAGCTTGCAGGAGTCAGCCTTGGGCTCCTGCTGCTTGTCAATGGCACAAGAGGAGCAAGAGCTGCAAATCCTGCCCAGGCCCACTAGCAAGCCCTCCTCAAGCCCAGCAAGACCTCCTTATCCTCTGGCAGGCCCTGGTGCAGAGCAACTGCCACCAGCCAAAGTCCAAGCCTCTGGCAGAGAAGAAGCAGAGAGCAGGGATACGGCTGGCCGCCTGCTCCCCAGTGGTCTGCTGCGCTACACAACCACCAATTTTCCCTACAGGTAGAATGGGCTTTGCTAGTCAGTAAGGAGCACGCTGCAATCTCTTCCAACATACCACTTGTAAGGAAATACCATTTGCATGAATTCATAGTGCTCAGTTCAGCCACCTTTATTCAGGGGTGTGAAGTACTCACATGTAGCTCAAGCAGTTCGGAAGGAGTTACATCATGCTTTTCAGGAGAACCAAAACCAGGGTGCATGGGAGCATGGGCTTGAAGTTGCCAGCAATCTGATTCTGTACATCCTACTTTGAGAAGCCCTTTCCACTAGAAAGATGGTGTGTGTTTGTACAAGGGAGCAATCAAGGATCTGCTGAGAGTTGAGAACGAAGCAACAGATGAAAACCATTTGCTTCGTCCTTCTAGCATGTGTTGATACAGGACACAAAAACCACAAATAAGGAAAATGAAATTCCCTTCCTTTGTCGCCTGCAAAGGGATACAAATGAAGTTGGTAAACAATGGTTTTCTGGACCCCTTTAACGAAATCACCCCTTCTTCTTAAATATTGCTAGTCAATGAAAAATTGGCATGTTTACTTCCTTCTAGAAGACCAAATGTAGAATTGCTTAGAAAAACAGGCAAACAAAGGGATATGTTGTGAGCTGGTATCTCTGACAAGTCAGAGGGAAAAAAATTGTACGCGGATTATAGAATTTATCATTAAAAAAAAAGAAAATCCAAACTCAAGAACTTTGCATGATACTTCAAAAGAAAAGAAGGAAAGGGGAGGGGGGGGGGGGGACAAAAGAAAAGAAAATCTGTCAAGAATTTTCTTACTGCATCCAAAATGCCATAGCGAGCAGAGATACAGAAACAAGCTAATTACTGTCTTTCTTTTACTCTCTCTGTTCTGAACTCCACACACAACATTCTTCACGATTATTTAATAAAGGAACACTTTTATCTCCTCCTTATTAACAGTTCTGGGGGTATGAATCTAGTGTCTGACAGATACCATATGGGATAGGGTAGAAAGAGTAGGCAATGAAGGAAAGGAAGATAGAAGCAGGGAGGCAACTTAGAAATCCCTCCACAGTTCCAAGGATACATATCCAAACTACTGGAGCTTTCAATATAATTGGAGTGATTTCTGGTGTGCCAGGCTCCAAGGCTTAGGGAGACAGGGAACAGGGCATGGGTTCTGCAATGAGAAACAGTCATCTCCAGGAGTCCCTGGAGGGGAAGTTCAACACTTGAGTAGTTAGGGAAGCTGTGGGAGAGACAAAAAGGGGCACAGGCAGAGCTGAGTGGCAAGACTAGGAATTCAGTAGTTAGAGGTGCTGCACTGGTGGGGGGAGCCTGGGGTTAGGAGAGGTGCAGGGCAGCAAGGACAGAGCTGGTGAGGGGAGCCCAGGGTTGGACATCAGTCAAAACAAAGATCCACTGATTTGAAGGTAGGGCTGAGGGAGTTCATGTGGCACCTGACTATGCTTTATCTGATTCAAGCCTTGGCTTTCAGCTCCTTGTTTCCATAAGCATTATGAAGTAAGCATCGTGAAGTCAGAGATCAAAAAACACAAATTCTTACAGCAGAGCCCCCATCCCCTTTGGGTACTGAATAATTTTAGAGTTCGGGAGAGCAGCTTAGACCAGCCGCTTTTTTGAATAAGTCAAGGAAGACAGCAGGAGCCAGAAGGCATTGAGGAAGAGCACCATCACTGAATTAATTCTACATGTTCTGTACATGACCAGCTTAAATGCTTGCCTAACTCTTCAGAAATACCAAATCACTATCTGTCTCTTCATAGCACCATTTTCTGCCTTATACATACCCTCTGCATACTGTCTTACAAATGCTGTTGACCAGGACAAGCTGGAGTTACCAGACAACTGGCATTCTTGGGTGCAGACCCCTACCCCCAGCCAACAGTTAATTGCTCATAGCAAGACAAACCCTCTTCTTTACCATCCATCTTCTTTATCCTCTCTTCAGTAAGTGGACAACTATAAAATATTGCATTGTACATACCCTCAGACAATACCCCTTCTACATCCTGTGCCACCGTGCAGACCAGAGCTCCGTAGCTAAAAGGCACTGCTTGTTCAAACAACTCTCTCATCTGCTAAGGTTTCACCATTACACCTGCCCACAGCCAACAGTAAGTAACGCTCTCCCATTTACTCTAGTAAATGCTCCAGTGTCTTTAACCTAAATCTCCATTACAAAGCAAAGCTTACAATCTTCCTATCCTGGCTATTGTAGCCATGAGACTACCACGCATTGCACTTCATTTATTACTTGCGGTCCAGAAACAGCTACTAATCAATGTTGCACATAGAAGGAAAAAACCTACCTAAATAAAATTTGCCCTTCCTGACTCTAAGGCAGGCAGATCACATCCTTGCTAAGTACTCTTAGTAGAAGTGCTAAATTGGAGAGCCTTCCTCCCTTATGAAGCCATGCAGGACCTCTGTTGCAATCCCACTTTTCCCATCCCTCTCCTGTCACCCTGGGCTATGTTACACCTGCAACCTTCCATCTTTCACCGCAGATTTCAGATTCACTATAGGATGTTAAGAAGTATTTTGTGGTCTATGATCATTAAGGATCTTTGGATTAGTTGCTCTGTGGATCTTTATAAATTAAAGACATTATATGATTTAAAGAGACCAGACTTGATGATGCAGCTGGTCCCTTCAAATCTGGCGCAATCAATGAGAGTCAACTCCCACCCTGCCTATCTGCTCTGTAGCTGCAGGGGAGCTGTGAGGACAACTTGTCCTAGGGAAGGACCAAGGTACAGACGTGCAACCTGGCACTGCAGTGCCTCTCCTCATTGCTCTGCCAAAAGGCTGTGTCTGGCTAGTGCTAGATTGGGAAAAGGGCTGGTAAGTGCAAAAAAGCAAGTTTGTCAGACCACTTTGTTGCCAAGTTCATGCTGGGCTGCAGTGCAGTTCATAAGAAGGTGTACGGGGCGGGGGCTGCCACAATTCAAACATCCCTAGCTCTCATGATGGAGGATGCTGACAGGGCTCCTTAGAAGCGCTGCTCTAACACCTGGGCTGGTTTACAGTGCCTGCTTCCTTGGACTAAAACAGTTTGTAGCTTACACCCCAGAACTGGCAACAGAGACAGGAAAGAATCAATGAGTCATTAAGTCACTTTCTTTCGTAGCCAGCTGTTAAAAAAAAGAAAAAAATCCACTCCAATAGTCAGTTACAAGCACCCCTTCACCTTGCCAAACTCATGAACCTCCTCACAAGTCTCCAGTGTTACAGATGAACACTAGAGTTTTTCAAAAAAGAAAAAAAACTGCACTGCTCCACTTACATCCCCATAGCAAATACCTAGAGGCATCTAGGACTTATGTAAAAGAAAACCTCTTTCCTAGGCATCATGAAAAATGACCATTTATATTCTCTTTGGATTAGTGAGGGGCTAATAGGTGGCAGAACACCTCATTCCAAAGTACAGAGCAATCACTGCTCTTACATAAAACAAGAGTTAATGAATCTGCTGATTTACAACCTATTTTCCACTAATACATCCAGCAGTAGATTCTCAAGAGGCTTTCACTGCATGCAAATTTGGAACGCGGGACAGTGATAAAGCTATGTTTAGCTAGAAGATGAGAAAACAAATGAGAGGTAGGAGTCAAATTTTCAAATTTGGGTTAATTTGTTAATGTCTTGTAACTGAAAAAAAAAAAAACACATTTTGACCAATTTTCTTCAAGCTATTACGAGTAAAAAATCCCTTTTGCTTTCAAAGTAAACCCAATAGGGATCAGGGCACATCAATTTTGCTAATGGAACCTGGTTGCAGCCTTAATTATTATTATCTCTCTGTGATAGATTAGCCATTTAGCCAGATTATATAGACATAGTGAGATTAGATTAGATAGCCCAGGCTCCATATGCTTTTTCTATCTCCCTGTGCTGCACAACAGTTGACTAACTGAATCCCGGCTTGTACTCTTGGTAATGAGATATCTTAGTAGATGTATTTTAAACTCTGTTTTCAAGGAAAATTGACCAAGGCTCGGGGAAAAGAGGTAAAAAAAGAGGTAGTTAGACTAGAGGGACATCCTGATTTCAAAGGCCTGAGAGTGGTGGAATGCAGGACCATAGAGCACGCTTCAAGGTCAGGCATTATTTTCACAGCCAGTGAGCAGAGATGAAAACAAATACCCACAAATATAAATGAGACATTCCTATCCCCTACAAGGGGTCCATCCACTGCCAGCTTCCTACTACAAAGTGGAACCACTCTAGCTAGCAAGCTCTATGGGATTTATGACTTGCAAGTGTGAACCGTGACATGCTGGGCTCACTGGCAATGTCTTTGTATGAACAAACTCTGGGATTAAAAGAACAGTCTTGTATAAACCACGTGCAATTTTGAATGTACTTGGCACAGTGCAGCCAAGTCTTTCTAACTGAAAAGGCAAAAAAGAAAATCTATATGTGCATATTTGGGCTTCCAAGGTCACCTCAACAACCCGGGAGGTTTTATCATCATTGGGTGATAAAACAAGTAGATGAGAAAAGAAGAAAAGTCTTCTTCCTTCCTAATGAGCTGAAGTTTGGAAAGCTGTAAGCCAGCAGGCATGGAAATGCTGTGAAGATCTGGAATGGATACCTCCATGTAACAGTCTGCCCAGCAATCAGTGTATCCAGGCAATTTTTAGACAAATGTTTGATCCGTTGCTCTAAAGCATTACTGATTATAAAGCATTTTCAAAGAGAGGACTTCTCCCCTGGAGTCCTTATCCAATATTATCCCTTTCTACTCTGTTTTGTACCAAACTGCTCACTTGGATACAGCCTTGCACAGAGATGGCTGCATTTTGAGTATGCTGTACCAGGAGAATTTGTAGAGCAAGTAAAGGTAGTGAAGAAATATAAATTCATCCATGGCATTGGTTGGTTGTGTGGTTTGCAAGATCTCGGTTCCGCTCTGAAACCCCTTCAAAAAGAAAATCAGGAGTAGTGAACAGCAAGAACAGCACATATCACCTCTCCATTCTCAAAAGCCTGTCTACATTAAAATCAATTGTGCTCCAAATGTCAGTGTTTAGTGTGCTTATAAAAGCCACAGGGATGTACCCACAAAGAACAGCTTTTAGAGATGGAAACACCCACACATGCTTTCACCTAGAAGCTTTTCTAGATTTTCTTCTGAAAATTTTCATTACCAAGGCTCTTCAGATGCATTCTGCTAACTCTTGCATGTATGGATTCTCCTGTTTGTCTCATACGCACCTCATATTTTGTTTCATCACCTGCCTACAGAAATCAAATTCCTTTCCCCAGGCACTTCTCAGATGCAAACAAACTTCAGCAGGTTATTCTCCCAGGAAAAGTTGTCAAACATTTGGAGAAATGCTTAAGAATGGCATTTATTCAGCACAGCTCATCAAGCTGCTCTGAAGTATGTAAGTACTAAGGACAGCTGGAGAAGGTTAGAAAAGCAAGTTACATTGACTCGTTAGAAAAGCAAGTTACATTGACTCCCTCATTTATTCTTACAGGAGTCCCGTGCTTGATACTGCACAGAGCTCTGTGATTTGAGTTGGTGGGCTCCCTTCCTCTGTCCTGCCTCACTCCACTTCTCACACACATATACATGCCATCTTAATTCCTTCAACAGCAATAACGAAAAAGAACAGCACTGTTCCTTCTCCCTGCTCTGTAACAATGCAAAACAGCACAACGAGACAAAGTAACGAACACAGAGATCTCCCCTGTCCCCCTTCCCACAATGCCTCTACAGTGTGGAGCTGGGGGCTGGCACCCACTGACTTGATTAAAGTGTGTCCTGCTTTGGAGATTGCATTTATTCTATTTTATTTTTTTTTTCCCCAAGAGGTTGGGTGGAGTTCCGTTTTATTTCTTCCCCTCTTCAGGGCATGCTTATTTATTTTTGCCCATTCCAAAAGCCATGAATCACACTTTGATTTACAACCTGTCCCAGGAGAGACAGGTGACCCTAATGAAAAAGCAGACTGCAAGGGTAATTAATACTCACCAGACATGCAACTGTATTATTAGCGAGCAATATGTGCGTATGTGTATATGTGTGAGCAATATCAATCCGAGGAGAACAGGCAGAGATGACATTCTTATACACATGGTCCTCAGCACCCTGCTACACCATAGACATAGCTATTAACAAGGTGGGGACACCCAACCAAAATCCCCATCTTGGGCAGCAAAGCTGGAAAGGGATCGGAGTCATGGTAAGATGAGGTAAGTGCTGGGAGCTGGGTCACTGAGGGATACAGGAGGGAGGCTGGCGCAGTGCATTGATTGGGGATGCTGCGATGGAGAGAAGTCGGGAAGGTGATGGATCACCCCTGCTTAAAACAAACAAAAAACAGGCAGCTTGCCAGGAGCGGCTTAGGCCAGTTTCATTAAAACTCTTCATTCATCATGCTGAAATGAGGCGGTGTTTGTTATTGCAGCAGTGGTGTGCTGGTGCAGCAGCTATTACGAGAGTGGGTGGCAAAACAGGGAGGGGGCAGTAGGAGGAGATGGGAAGGTAATGAAGGATGGATGCGACTGGGAGGCGACAGGGCTCAAGTATCACTATTTGCTGAAGGGATTAAAAATCACCCTCTATCTCCTGCATGGAACTGGGCTGATAAAACTTCACTTCTAACCAGCCAACCCCCCAGATGAGAGAGGATTCCCTACTTTCAGGTATATTTATTCCCCTCATTAGACCAAATAATGGTACCACAACATGCTGGGGCTTGCTGTGGTGTCAGACCCACTGCAGCCATGAATCAATATAATATCACCTCAGGAAATCCAAACAGCCTGATGCTCAAATAAAAGCACTGCACCTGCCTGGAGAGGGATAAGATGCTTCTCTTCAGCCTCTTCCAGCTCTGCACTGTGTTAGAGCCTGCTCTCCCTGTCCATGCACCCAGAAACACATGAAAAGGAGATACCAGCAGGGGTGGGAACTGCTCTGCTACATAGCTGAGTCTACTGCGCTGCCATGCTTACTTCCACTTTCCACTTCACTGTATTTTCCGGATGGCTCTGGGGACACAGCACCGTGAAGCTAAGCAGAGGCTACCTTGCACTAGCAGGAACTAATGAGGGCATGACACTATCAGCTGAGTGACTTCGTGAGTGACCCTAGCACTAGGGTCAAACTTCCTAGAAAGATGCAGTCTTCCTTCCCACCCACATCCAAACAAGCCTCACTGAACTTTGCTGTCAGGCTCCCAGGCGCTGACCCATGCACCCCGCTGCTGCATGTCTGCCATTGAGGCCAGCTTTCGATTTTAATGCCTCATGACTGCAGTTCCTCTGCAGAGATCAGGCTTCACATTAAGTGCACCTATTAAATGATAAGTAGACATTCATGTTGGCCTGCTCACAGGCAGGGCAAGGTCAGGGATGGCAGCTCTGTAATATCTATGTGTCTGTACTTATGAGGGAGGGGGAGAGAATGAAAGAGTTAATTTAGTTCTGATTTGTTTTATGAAGCAGCAAGAGACACTGCTTGTACAATCGTAATAAAAATCCAGGAACACAACAATCTCATGGATTGAGATGGAGGAGAAGAATGTGTGAGTGTATGACAGGGGACATTCACACTATTTATTTATCCTCATGACAACCAAGAAAAGAAAAAAAAAAAAAAAAGCCTTGGGGTGTGCACACGTATATGTCACCAGGTTGTGTAACCAAGCCTGGCTTGACATCACAGACCTCGAGTGCCCCAGTCTTAGCTCCTGCTGAGATAAAAAAATTATACTCACTTTCATAGTGGGCTACCCTTACAGGAGAAAAAGCTTCATACGGATCACAAAAAAAACACTAGCAATCTCAACAGCAAGGAACAGCTGGTTCTAGGGAGACACTGGAAACACAGAAATTGGTACCCACCGAAAGGAAACCTTAGCCTCTGTCTCTGGCATGGTGCTGGAGAAAGGGTGCTAAATGAGCCCCCACACTATGGTGTTCACCTCAACATCTTCCTCACATCCCACTTTCAGAAAGAGGTATAGTCTCATTAGGGAAGTAAGAGAGAAGGCTGCACTAGTTACAACTGTCAGGCAGTGATGCTGCCTAGTGCTAACTACAGATAGGAGATGACCTACCCCTAGTTCATCTCGGTAGCAGCTAAGGGGTGCTTCTGCTACGTCCTTTGGTGTCTGCAGTGTACAGGCTACAAACTATACAGTTCTCACAGGCTGTATTTTAAAGTATCTACTGCAGCAACAGCAGCTGCATAATGGTAATTAGCATTGGCCCAAGATTTTCTAAAGGAACGTTTTCTGGGAGAAAATTCAAGCTGAACAGAAAAGGCATGTTTTGCAGGAAAATATCAATTTTGTTGAAATCTTCAAGGAAAATTTTCATGACAGCATCTCATTTGGATAAGGCTGAAAAAAATTTGCTTTTGCATTATATGAATATAACACAAAGTGGAAGTTAAATGCTTCAGTAAGGTTGAAACAACATATTTTTAGACTCTTTCATGAATGCTTCCAAGATTATAACTTTTCCCACCATCTTCTCTCAGGTCAGGTGACATAAATTTTGAAATCTTAGATTTTCCAAAGATGAAAAACTGGTTCTCAATCACTTACAACGTTCCTAAGAATATACCATTCTGCATTTTTACAAACTCCCATCAAGTGTTCGGTCAACAGAGAAATGCAGTCCCTCAGCAACAGAGATGGCACATCCACTCTTAGTGGAGGTATCCCCCAATCTGGGCAGGTGTACCTGATAGCCTAGCTACCATCAATAGGGAGATCATAGTTTTGCAAGCTGATGTCCGAGTAGCTACCAAAATTCGTATTGCTCATGTCTCTACAGATTAATGTCTATTACTTGATAGTGGACCTATCTAGATTAAAGATAGCTTAGGTTTGCCTACAGGTACTGCAAATCATAACTCTCCACATGATTGCTACGTCTCAGGGCCAGAGCCGGGCCTCACACTCCAAGACCCCCAACTCCCTGTTGTTCCCAACAAATAACGCTCATTTGTTTCCCAGCCAACAAGCATAGGCCTAGTTTTCTAGCTTCCACTGCCTCACTTTAGCTGATTAATAACTCACCCACTAGAAAGTTTCTCCTAATACTTGACCTAAATATTCTCTATACTTCCCCTGTTGGCTACTGAGAATAATTGGTTTCTCTCGTCTTTACAACTTATCCCTTCATGTGTCAGCAGGCAGTTTTCACAGCTCCCTTCTGTCTTCTCTTCTCCACACTTCAATGGCATTACACCAGGGATGAGGGTGTACTTTGGCCCAGTCGGGCCTGCCTCTACCAGCCTTCCTCTCAGAGGTCTTCCTGTGCAGGCAGAATTTGTCTGGTTTTCTCCACTTTAATGGTGCACAGAGGTTTCCTCCCTGCTTCTCTGATGTGTGTCTAGCACAGCTGTGTCTCGGGAAGCCAGAGTTAAAAAGAATGATATTTGCCCATTTACATTGATTGTGGGACTGAACGGTTCTAATAAACCCTATTCTAAAATCAATTTTTCTGACTTAAAGGGCCCCTGCTGTATTCCAGTAATGAGAATCAAATATCACATTTCACCAAAATCCCATTATACTGTCATGAATACCCCATCACACTGTCAAGAACCAGGCGAAGGTTCTCTATGGTGTCTTTTTGATGGGCAGTCTTCCTGCTTGGAGGTTCTGTTTGAACAAGCTCTTGAGAGGCCTGACCCCTTCCCTGTGTTTCACTGAAGCTAGACAGTGCCTTCTCAGCAGCACCCAGCCAGGCAACGCCCTGTGGGGCAGGTCACCCTCCACCTCGCACTGAATGGGAACCGAGGATCCTTGTCATCTTTCAAGAGGCACCTCTCCACTTGCAGGATTAGGCTCCAAGGAGCGAAATTTCAGAAGAGAGAGGTGATATTTGTGGCTCTTTTCCCGCAGAGTCTAGCCAAGCTTGCTGCGTTCCCTCTCAGGCACTGGTCCATTGGGTCTTTTTGCCTTTCATTTTGCTCCGTGTCCTCATTAGCCCATAGAAGTAAAGAGAACTTCTATTTAACACTTTCGTAACTCCCCCCAAAGACATTCATGGAGATTCCAGCCCTAAGAATTAGACATATTCACCACTTCCTTTTCAGATTTCTCTCCCACAGACCTCAAATCAAGGCTCAGATATATTATCTTTACCAGAGGGGGAAAGGGGAAAAATAGATACAAAATCTGAATCAAGACTTCCTAAACCTTACGAATAATAACAACTCTTGAGTCCAGATCCAGGAATAAATTTTACAAAGGGCACCTGTTTGTCTTCATTAAGACACGCAACAAAAATCTCTGATCACAGCACAAATTTTAAGACACTTAAAAGCTAACTGTGGATCAAACTTTTTCAGGTGAAGCCTTGCTCTACTAATTCAGATTAGTTCCTGCTTTCTCCAGATGGTCTCTCCCATCACTTTTCTAGGCTAACATATGCATGTAAATGAATCCTTCTGGGTTGTGTTCCCTTGCACTTTGCATTGCAAGAACTGGGTACTGCTATTTCTTCCTCTCCCAAGGAATCAGGAAGGAAGGGTCCTGCAATTGTGCCTCCTTCAGTCAGTATCTTAACCAGTGACCAAAGTGGGGCTTGGCTTTGCTGAAAATAGGGATTATGCAGCAGTTTTCACAAAAAGTTACAGATTGCCCAAAGCTTTTGGTAATAAAGGGCTCACCCCAGGAAATTCATTAACAAAGGAAAA
Source organism: Struthio camelus (assembly GCF_040807025.1). Lineage (NCBI taxonomy): Eukaryota > Metazoa > Chordata > Aves > Struthioniformes > Struthionidae > Struthio > Struthio camelus. The sequence continues at coordinate 94,828,667 of NC_090942.1, read as the reverse complement.
AAAAAAAACTAAATGGATACACTGAAAATATGATAACTGCAAAAGTAAGTACACCAATGCAAGCAAATCCAGTACTAAGCTGTGCCACTCAGCATGGTACACCCTTCATTTAGATCATCATATCTTATTTCTTAAATAACAGGATATATAATGTCACCTATTTTCTTGATAACTTCCGTAGCATGCCGAATGAGTGAGGCAATCTTGCTGGACTCCACAACTTATCTGTATAACCTTAATATTCTCCCAGTGTAGCTTTTTAATTCTTCCTTTCCCTTTCCCTTCCCTTCCCTTCCCTTCCCTTCCCTTCCCTTCTCTTCCTTTCCTTTCCCTTTCCTTTCCTTTTTTAAGAGAAGAATGATTATAACTGTGGCAAAAGCAATAAATTGACATCTTTGAAGCCTATGGTTGAAATTTCCAAGGCTGCCCTGAGGGGTTTACATGCACAACTCCCTTTTAATTGATAATTGCTAATCTCAACAAAAGCCCTTTCCTACCCCACGGACAGAGCATGGAAGGAGTGGCTTCTCTGCTCCCTACCCAAATAACCCCCCTCTGCTCTTATTTGGGGGACAGAAGCACCAACATGCTTTTCCATTTGTCTCTGTTTTCTTGTGTATCGAGAATATGTTCGTTTTTGGGCCCACACTCGCAGACCTACTGAAGTGCCTGCACAAATCCTTTAGAAGTGGTGAACAGGGAAAGAAAAGAGGAAATCGTGGCTGCCATTTATTGCAGACAACCAGCAAACTGGGAACTGCTCCATACAAAACAGGTCTTTTCGCTGGGACTGCTGGATGCAGTCAGACCCTGCTGTTCTCTCTATCTGGCAGACCTGGCTAATTTGTTCTGCCCAGTGTCACCACATGGGATCCCCCCTGCTCCTTGGCTGGACCACCCAGGCTGAGGAGGGACTATGGAATAAATTACCACCACGAAGTTTCACACTGAATCGGCTGGAGCCGGGCAGGATGAGACAAGAGACAGAGCAAGAGGCATGCTGGTAGCAGATAACCTGGGCTTGCAGGCCTGGCTGCCACTGCCTGCCCTCCGCTGAGGAGATGAGCATGTTATCTTCCAGCTGCACATGCCTAGCAGCCACTTACAGAGGACAGATTTAGATGCATACACGCAAAATACTTCCAGACTTTTCAAAATTTTAAATCAAATGCATCTCTCTGCACCAAGGAAAACAAATCAAGGAGGAGTTCACTGTGCTGCTACACATTTCCCTTTCAAAGGCGTCCCACCTGCGGCCAGGGTGCTGAGCAGGGCTGTTCTCAGAGAGCTCTTCTTCAGCAGCGGTGGCACATGCATCTTCCCAGGGCCTTTCTCCCCAAAATGGTAGAGGAGGAAAGGAGAGAGGGGATTCACCCCAGATGCGAGACCCCTTTGAATCTATCCTAGGTACAAATTTATGCCTCTCTCTCTCATGGTTTTCCATATTTTTCACACACCTGATACTACAGCATTGGCTTCACAGAGCATCAAGCACCAATATCAAACCCACAGCCACCTCCTCTTTCACCAGCAGCACAGACATGCTGCCCTGCAGAGCCTGGCATACCTTAGACCTCCACGGACCCATACCTCATGGATCCAACATAGAGCACTAAACCTTTACTTCTTCCTCACCCTGACGCTCACATAGCACCCCTCAGCCTTACATAAACACTCAGCATCTAAAGGCACAAAAGCACAGGCCATTTCACTTGAATGCAGAGCCCTGCCTCCACAGCCCTGTCTTCCCCCAAGCCTCACCTATAAAGCAGGAGATATTCCAGCTCCTCACCTCTCGCTTCCTGCTGCCACTACTTCATGGGGTGCAAGGGTATGGCTTCACATAATGCATATAACATCTGTTTTGAAATAAAAAGCAGCAAGAAGCATCATGCATTGGTAGCTTTTAGAAAGAACTTGTCTGCCAATACAACAGACAATGTGTCTGCATACTCATTTGGGGTCTTTTGTTTCATGTCTGATTATTTAATTTCAAGTGCCCTAAGTGTCTTAGGCATTTACCATAAATGAATGAAGATGCAGCTCCTGTGTGTCAGGAATATACAAGCTCAATTCAACAGAATACAATGAGTGAAGGTCATAAACAACCGGGGGGATAAGCAGAGGAACGAGTGGGTGGTTAAAGGTAGATCATTATTACTCAGCAATGCCTAGACATAAAATAATGGCTTCTGTTCAGTTTGTTTTGGAGGGGCTTTATTAGCTCTTTCTCTTCCCAAAGGCAAAAGAGGGAGGAAGAGTTCATCTGGTCGACCTGACAGAGGCTCAGCAAGTGGCTTCCTGAACATGCTTGGGCATGGTGCAGTAAGCAACATAAGATGGGACCCACGGAGGGCAAAAGAGAAAAGGAGAACATTCAAGCAGTGTGACAGGATCCCGAGGTGCCCAAGGTCCAAGTTCATTTGCCCTTGACTCTACCTACAATCAAGTGACAGAGAGAGGACAAGCACAGAAGGGCTAAACCTAGACTTCAGCGTTTGCTGCAAAGGTGAGGGTGCCTGCAAAGAGTGAGGAGACTGGGCAAAAGCTGCAGGACTTGCAAAATGAGGGTAAGGAGTCTGAGCCAGATCTGCTGTACTTGATTTGATTTGGTGTACTTGTCAAAATGCATGCAAGACAATGCAAATCCTTCCATCCCCTTCAATAGGTGCTGGACGTGTCCCTAGTCAATCCTGACACTCAGCCTGAATTTCCTTTATCATTGGACCTTATGCGAGGCTCTAGATGAGTCAGCTGTGTCCAGCTCCTTCTGCAATGGAGTGGTACAGCCCCTGCTTACTCAATAACCCATGGTCTGCAACCATAGACATTTGTTAAGCAAACAGGTCTCCTACTTCTCTCTGTTTATTTGCTCTGCATCTCTACGGTTATTTTGCTGTGAACATCACAGTTTCCAGCTGTACATTTTGGTCCTTATCCTATAAAAAAAGGAAAGAGAAAAAAAAATAATTTCCAAAACATTTTTGTCTAAATTTGCCTGCCAGTCACAATTTTCAACTCAAAAAGCTCTCTGGCACAGCACTAAAAAAGCTATAAGCCGCAGAGCTACATTATTCAGTTTCCTCCATCTCTAGATGCATTATTTAACTTCTTGGCAATAATGTCAGGGACCTAATCCAATAGAAACGCAGAGAAACAAAGGAAACCAAAATTTCAGAACAGCTCAAATTGGTTTTCAGTGCTTACTTTATAGAAACTGCAAACTAAAAAAAAAAAAAAAAAAAAGTATTGTGCATAATATTATCAGTTTAAAGGTGGCACAGTAGGCACACGCTTGTGGAGGCAGATCTAGAACCCCCTTTCTTTTGCTTCTAATAGGAAATCTTTCACCATAGGAGCTAAAGGAAAACTCCCCTGGCTGTTGCTTGTCCCCTCCTTGATCCAGCACCACTCACTCACTCACCTCCTGGTCAGGTTAAAAGCTACATGTCTGAAAGGGAGATTTACTGAATGACCAATCTCTTTTACATGCCCGGCTGCTCAGCTTCCCCAGGGTAACATGAATTTCTTTTTCACAGGTGTCCGTGAGACTGACTTATCCAAAATGCAAGTCCCCATGGGTGAAATATCATGAACATAAACCCATCCCCAGCACGCTCCCCTTGGTGCGTTTCCACCTGAATCCATCTTGTACTTAGCCTCAGTTCTTCTGATATTCGTTTGTTCTTGCTGCAAGATCACCGGGGTAGGAACCTTGCTTTATTTTATAGATGTAAAATGCCAAAAGGGAATAACAAGAAGAAGGGGAATCAGTGTTTATAGTTTACAAGGTGCCTTGAAATTCTGAGATTAAAGGTCCTTCTCGCTATTATTCTAAAGTACGCTCTTAAACAAATACCTGCTGTTCTCAGATACCAGAATATGTCCCTTTTCCTCCATTATTACTATTACTCTAAAAATGTTAAATGGCCCTTCATTTTCTTCAAGGATCAAAAGAGCTCATGACAAATACCGATTTGTTCCTGACACTGAGGAGCAAACTGAAGTGCAGAGAAGCCAAGTACACACGAGTCAGTGGCTCAGACACCAAAATAGATGCCTCTGATCCCACCCATGCTGCCTCAACTAGATCTGCACAAGAAGCACACATTAAAGGGGGGGTGGCAAAGGCTTTGAAAGTGCAAAGAATGAGACTGATTGGAGAAAGGGTGAGAAGATTTGCTACAAAAGTGAAGCTCTTCAGGACCAATGATGCCACAAAGCAGAGATTTTTGTGATACGAAGTGGGTCCACATTTGCCCGGTCACTCCGGAGGGGAGGGAGGACATCTCCCTGGCCGTTGCTCAAGCAGCTCAGAGGTGATATATTTAGAACACTTTTATATTCTCAGGCCTTAAAGATCATAAAATATGCTCTGTACTCAATGGCATAATGGTCAGATATTTTAGGCTTTAGGGGGTGAGGTTTAGGAAAAAAAAAAAAAATCCACAAACTGAACAAGTCCAAAGTAACCTGAGTACTCAACAATAATGGCCTTTAGAAATGGACTGCAGTCACTTGATACAGGGGTAACGAAAGAGACAGCAATAAACCAAATATAGCTTTAATATAACAATCTCTAGCCAGCAGCTTTAGGTGAAACATTTAATAGCTTAGGGGCAATGCCTGGCAAAGCCCCTAACCCAGAATGACCAGCGAATCTATCAGAGGCACTTACCAGTTCAGAGCTTCTCACAGATCTGGCCCCTGAGCAAGACACTCCTAGGGCATACAGACTGCTGCAAAGGACAAATCTTCTAAAACTCAAACTGGCAAGGACCCTCCTGGGATTATTTCTAGAAACCAACATGCAACCTCAATTCACAGAATTTTGCCATTTGAATACACAGGCAGAGCATTTCAAAGCACCTTTTTCTCACTGACGCTGGTAGGATGGTGGAGGAGAACTTAATTGGAAACCATTCAAAATGCCTTAGCAAAGACACCTGCTTAGGAGGTTCCTAAAGCTTTAGCAGTGTGGGCTACTGGATTGCTTTCCAGATGCTGGACTGGTCCAGCTCAGGACCAAGGGAACAGAAAGCAGAAATAGGGCCCAAGCCATAACATCCAGACACAGATCTAGCCAGAGCTTTTCAGGGAGGTCAGGGCCAGCGCTTCAGTTCAAGCCTATGCTGCTAAGATATCAGAAGAATAACGGAGGAAAATGGAAATGATGAGGTTGCTCATTAGCACCCAGTGCACTGGTGCGGAGAGAACCTGCTGGGGTTGCTGCCTGCTGGGCAGTGCAGGATGTTACACGTGTGGGTGCAACATGCTGCCCCACGATTTGGGAGCTCTATCCCAGGGCAAAGACAGAGCGGTCACAAAACTGCACAGTGAGAAACGCTACACAGCTCCCTGCCCTGTGCTATGGTACCCTTTTCTCCCTGGGAACCCAATGAGCACCCACACATAATAATTAATTCCTGAAGCAGCAGGAGAAGCTGAGGGACAGAAAGGCCAGGCCACAGAAGGGTAGGATGGCAGAGAAAGTTGGAGGCTGAGAAAGCGGCTAAAAATCTCTCTGAGGACTCAGGAATCCCACAAGCTGCTCAGCCAGCACCACCTCCGAATATACGGGGATGGGCACAGCGCTGAGCGTCTGGGCACGACTTTGACCCCTGTGACTCCCAGCCCCCGGGGGTTGCTTCACAAGCAGCTTTAAAGCAGCAGGGCTGCCTACACGGAGGCCGTGGGCCCCCCACATCCCAGCCCCAGCGCTGCAGAGGCAAAAGGGCGCCGCTCTGAGTCCTCGCTCTCGCGACGCAAATGCCAAGGGAAGCGGTGCCTCGCGTCCCCATTTGTCACCGGCCCGGCATTAATAGAATGTTTAAAAGTCATGATGTCATCGCTATTAATCAGGGCCCCGCTGGGCCCCGCTCCGACGCTGCATATTAATCACCAGCGGCCCCGGGACTCGCTTATCTGGAGAGGCTAAGTTTAGATCCATAAAACATGATTTATTTTTAAAAGTAGCATTATTAAAGATGAGTTACAGCTTCGTTCGTACTCTCACTGGAGTCTCCTTAGGAAAGGGCTGGTATTTTGGAGTTGATACTCAAAACCATTCTTATTATTTTGCGCTGAGAGAGCTGTCAGGTGTGATATCGGCCCTCAAATGTCTTGGATCGTTCCCCTACAAACCAGAATCATCCCAATGCGCCAGCACGGCCAGAGCTAGGAGAAAAACTCCCAGCTGAATCGGTTTCAACTACAGATGGGAGAGGACTAACACCTCCGAAGGGAGAGCAGATGATGTGGAAGAGCTGGTGCGATTCAGACCCACACGCCACAGCAATGGTAACAAATGGCAGCGTTTCACCCCAAATGCCTGGATACAGCCTCTGCCAACACATGAACCCTTTGAATATGGGCTCATACTCCGAATGCAGCATTTTAACTTATTTTCTGTGCTCTGTGAAGTGCTTCTGTTGGACCAACAGTCACCATGATTGACCTGCATAAATGAATTTGTAAGAGCCTGTCTGCACTCAAATTTATATGAGTTTAACTACAGTCATTTTAACAATCAATTTAGGCCTGGTGCAATCTACACACAGGAACTGTACTGCTTTAATAAAGTCAGTTTCTAAACCAATTTTCTAAATTTGATTCAACTCCTTGTGCATCTGCTCTTTCTTTTGATCAAAGAGGTTCTAGTGTCAATGTAGCGTGCACTGGTTACATCTAAATGGGGCCCCCAACCCAAAATAACAGTCGTCTTCAACCTGTTCCAACAATTCAATTAACTCTGTTCCTAAGCCAGTCTAGTTTAAAACTGTGCAAATCCAGTGTGCGGGGGGGCCAGCCCAAAACAAAAAATGATCTGGCAGACAACAGAGGGATGAAAAACCCAATGCCACAAAACACAGAGTGCTCAGTCAGTCCACGATGGGAACTGCACGTTTAATAGCCACAACAATCATCAGCAATGAACGTGACCTCCTCCTTTCACGGGAACTGCTGGGTGATATCAGGTCCCCATGGGGCTACAGGAGTCCTGCTGGGGCCCATGTCGTCACCACCCTGCCTGGTTCCCGTGGGTTAACTGCTGTCAAAGGAGAGGAGCCAAGACTAGCCCCGCTCTCCTGTGTCGAAAAGCGCCTGAATGCTGATATTGCTTAAAGTGCCTTCCTCACAGACAGCATCCTCCTGCTCTCGGCACCATGGGGTGTGAGGGCTAAGTTATTTGACAATTTGGTTACTGCTAAGCTAGTTACCCTGCGTCTTGGTCTGCCTTCTGGGCCACACTGTTACCTCAGGCAAGGCTGCATAGTGAAGCTTATCCGAACGAGCACATTCCCTCTTACTCATACGCAGACAGAGCAGAGAAGTAACATCACGATCAGTCATATTGACAAGCCTTGGGATCCCATACAACAGCAGCAAAGGGACTCAGCGGATCAGGATATTCATCAAAGTGCTTAAACCTGAAGCTGGCTGGCTATTAACTGTATCTCAAAGAAACCAAAGTTTGGCCTACCAGTCTTAGAGTCAGTGGAGAAACAATCCCTATTACTCAGCCGCTCATTCAACCTTTACCTCTCCCTTCAGGTCAGGCTTTTGATAAACATGATCTCTCACACAGCTCTTTTCAATTGCCTGCTCATGAATTCCCCAAGCCTGGATATCCTGACTCTCCATGCTGCAGTTGCAAATGGACCTTTTGAAACGTACGGAGCAGAGGTGAGCAGGGCTTAGGCAGTCCTATTGCAGAGGGCTCATGCAGCCCCATGTGCTGACAACAGGGCCGGGGGAGAAGGAGAAGTCTCGCAGAACATCTTAAATGACAAGGTTAAGTTGCAACTGCCTTTTACCTGTACCTAATGTAATGAGCCTACACGCCGCAGATAACAAACACAATTACCATGCAATTTAGCAGCACATCCCTTTGGGAGGCAGGACCAGAACGTGGTCCTTCCGCCTCAGAATTACTGGAGCCAAGCTCACCGGCACTTACTCTGACTGATAGAGCTGTGCTTTTCCATTGTGTCTCTAAAAGGTTCAAATGAGGGTAGCAGGGGCTTTAAATTTAAACAGATATGATGATTTTTTTTTTTTTTTCAGTTCACTGCCTTTTGTAATCCAAGACAAAAGAAAGAGAATGTGAGGAAAAGGCTGCAAGGAGACTAGGTCCAAGCCTCCAAAACTCTGCTTTTAATCCTGGTGGGAGAAGCCTTGAATATCTACCCCTGGCCACCCCAGACAGGCTGGTCCTGGCAGAGTGACAGCAATGGAAGTGATGACAGCTCCAGAGCTGCTACGTGGGCACAAGAAATGGAATCAGCACCTATCCCATTTGGTTTGATTAGGCAGCTCTTAAATGGGAAAAGTATGGGGCTTTGGTTCAGCTTTCCCAATAGCAACCTCCAAATGAACATCACTTATCTCCCCTTCCATCTGTTCAAGCCACTGGCGCCCTCTACGGTGAGGGCTGTATGTGGGATTTACCAAAAAGAAGGCGCTCTTTCTGTCATCCACTTCTGCATATCTCCTCTTTCTAGTTCAAATCCACTGTGAATCACGTCATTTAAATTTCCCTTTTATTGTATTTGACTCTTCCTGTTCCTCTGCTCATTAGGCTGGCAGCATAAGCTCAGCAGCATTTGCACTTCAGCATCAGAATTTCTGCTGTAAAATATGACTGTCATCCACTTACCTGGACATGATGTTCCTAAAAAAGGCCTCATCCTTGTTTTCTACCTGTTTTAACAAAACAGGCAGTTTCTCTCCCTGAACCTTGACCACTAAATTCCCTTCTCAGATCTTCACAGCTACTCTGTCAGTCTTCTCCTCTCTACATAAAATATTACTGCTAAAATTCTTCCTTGCTAAACCATCAGCCACCATCAAACCTACTACTGAATTCCTTCTTATGCAGGTCCCTGAAGGTCAGCGGAAGGGCATTCACTTGCCCCACATGCATATTTGGCTCCCTGTGATTAATGGCTTAGCCACAGTCTGTCACTAACAGTGAATGGTCACAGCTGGCTGGGGAACCAGATGAGGACACTGAAGTTGGAAGTAATGAAAACCCAGCAGTATTCCCTACTCGTGACAAAAGCACACTTACAAGGGAAAATCCCACTTCTGAGAGACATAAATAACTTATCCGCTCTGGAGCAGATTCATCCCGCAAGTTGGAGGAATTTACTCTTCCTCGTATTCAGAGGCCCTTGCATAAGACACAGAAATCCTAGGGTTGATTGTATGCTTATACTGAGAGTACAACAAAGCCATCCCAAGCAACGTACACCTGCAGCAGCATGAATGTGACCTTCCTGCCCCCCTCACCTCATACCTCTTCTATGGTCCATCATGCCTGACATCCACAACTTCTAAAACACCTGTACCACACAGACAGAGGCAAAGGTAAACCAATGGCAGTCCTTGCCTCAGCACAGGGAGAAGCTTTTTGGGCTGAGGACACTTCTGGGGGATGTGTCCTGCTGATGCTGCCTGCAGTCTCTTGGTCTCCCCAAGCAAACCAGAAAGATTGCATGTCCCTGCCTCTCCAAATGTTATGAGGGGGAACTGAGACTTCATTATCTTGCAGAATCAGTACCGAAAAGTAGTATCACTGCATATATCAGGGCTCCAGAGCACAGAGGAGACCAAAACTTTGCTAACTGTTTATTACTAAGATCTAAAAATCAGTTGTGTGTCTATATAACTCCTGTTCTCGATTGATGAGAAGAGGGCCCTGAGGGAAGGGAAAATATTTTCCATGGAAGAAGCTTTTAACATCAGAAAGTAGCAAACCAAACAGCACTCCTCAAGCTCTGTCTTGCATGCTCAGTGCACTGCTTGCCCTGCGACAGAGCTGTGGACAGAGCAGGCCACCGAGCTGGAAGATATACAGCAGCACTAGTGAGTGGAGAGGGGGAGCCCTTACAACTACCTTAGCCTGCTGCAGTAATCCACTGTTAGATCCCCCTCCCCACCCAAACTGCAGAGGAAACAATCATAGAAACCAACTCCATACCAAAATCATCTAGTAACAGTTCAATCTTTCTTGGGAGAAGAGGTGAAGTCCTGTGAAGCTCTGCCCAGTGTCTGGTCACAGAAGCTGGATGGGGAGGTGAGAATATCCAGCGCCTCAGCATCTGCTTTTTTGTGATGTGTGCCTTGTTGGGACAAGGACAGTTTTTCTGTCCCTCCAGTCACATAACCCACTAGACAAGAACAGATAGGCTCTTTCTTGAATGTTTTTGGCACTGTTTTTTACCACTTGGCCTCCTGAACTGTCATTTCTGTATCTGGGCAAAGCAGTTAGCAAACAATCTCTTTCTGATTTGGTAATGATTTAAACACTCACTCCGTACAAGTAGAAATAGCTACTGCTAGCTTAAGTAAACTGAAAATCTTGCTTGTGCGTAGTCATCAACAAGAACCTGCAACTTCTTTTGGCTCCAAAAGTAGCTTAAATTTACCCCAGCTGTTCTATTTTCTTCTCTCTGATAATATTTTTTTTTTCTCAAAATCAAAAGGTCAGACTGGGAGTGTCTGTACTGTGCCCAGAAGGTACAGTCACAGCGTGAGCTGGAATACCTAACGAGGAGACCAAGTCACCACTGTTCCCAGTCTCCTGCTGGCATCCGTGGCAGATCCAGGGTGTTCTCAGCTCCACAAAGGCATGCGTTCACATCTTGCAGCGGGAGCACAGAGCAATGCAGAAGTGCCAGCTACGTTCTGCAGTGGCTGAAGGGTGTCTCAGTGGTTTTTACAATGCATTGCACTGTACGTTGATGGATTCTTTTGCTCAAATAGATTTAATAGCTTCTCCAGCTCAGCTCTGGAACCCGGATTCACAGCCTCTAGCACTGTCTATGCTGTCCAGTGTTACCACATAGACTGCCACCAAGCTGTAATTAAGCTTTGACCACAAAAGAGAAGTGCTTTACTCTGCTGCAAAGTCCTTCCAAGAATAAGGTCCCAATTGGGTAAAAGTATTCTTTAGTTCCATGACAGTATCAAACCAGGGGAGGTTTGCAGTGTGGGGCTGAACGATGGCAAACAGCTATACTTACGATTGCTTCCTTGCCAAGGCACAAACCAGGAAAACACGGTAGTGATAGACCCAGCAGAAGAATCAGGTCAGAAAGGGCCATAAGAGCTGGAAGGATTCTTTCCTAGTCCTCACCTCACCCCATACGTGAATGAAGGCAATTCTTTTTTCGATATATTTTCCTTTGGTTCCCAGTTGCATCTCTTTAGAAGGCAGATCTAATGAAAACACAGGAGAGTCTGTTCTTTGTGACCATGAGGTTAATAAGAGTGGAACACAGCAGCAGCAGGAGCTGCAGGAAGAATAATTCCTTTTAAAGCTGGAGATAGGAAGCCCATAGGTGGTAAGTGTGACATTTCAGCACGGAGGAGTCCAGCTTAATTACCTACGATTCAAAGGTAGGAAGTTATACATTAAGGCAGGCAAAAAGAAAGGGTGGGGGTGAGGGAGATGGATGGACGGACTTCGACTGCTCAAGAAGATTTAACATCATTAACTCTCTGGCTTCCAAGAACGTTACTGCCTTTTCACTAGCCAAATACCAATATGGATAATTGCATTCATGTTACCTACAGCTCAACAAGAAATGGTCTCTTTCTCATTGCCTGCACTGTAATACGGTACAAAAGCACACAACACCACCAAGCAGAGTGGCTCTGCTTCATTTGTAGGTAAAACAATTCCTGCGTGCATTAGATTTGGCTCAGCAGGATACACAGATGATACCAAGGGGCTGCAGCTACTGATATTCAGGTGGCATTCAGTTCTGGCATGGCAACAGGGACCGAGTCCACAGGTGTTAAGTGCCTGGAAGTTATTTGGCAGAGCTTGTATGACTGGGTAGTGCTGGTATGCATAATATCTGGCCAACTGAAAATCTGAGTCACCTACTCACAAGTATGTGTGTGTACAGCAGACAGACATATGGTTTATAGCAAACTAGGAAAGAGACACTGCCACACACTCATTTCTTCATCTTTCCCAGGATTCTCTAATGCATTCTCAGTTGAGATGGACCCACGCCAAACCTCCTTTCCAATACACCACTAAAAAGGCTATATTCTGACAGCTGTTGTTATTACCTTTATCTCAGCCCTATTGCTCACGCCTGATAAAATGAGGAACTGGTGGCCATCTCTCAGTTACCAGGCTCCCAAAGTCAGATATACTGAAACAACCAAGATCTTGGCTCACTTGTACATTTTCTTCTGCTGTAGAACCAGCATAAGAGTCTCCCATATTCCCTATTTCCTTTCTGAACTCTACTGGCACCTCTTCAGTTGCACTAATAGAAGTGTCTGTGGGGCCATATGCTAAAACAGTAGTTAGTTAAAGAAAAAAAAAATTAATAAAAAAGCACCATTTCCCCAAGCTGAGATAGCAATGGTCCACCAGCACTCCAGGCCACAGAGCTGAAAGTGCAGTGCCACAAGGACATCTCCTTCTACCGGTCTGCTCCCCACAGAATGGCAGCTGAGCACCATTGCCCAACCTGGGCTTAGCCAATAAAGTAGTTTTGTTTTGTGTATTACAGACAGCAGGAGAGAGGACACAGAGAGAAAATCAATGTCCACGTATAGATGCTAGAGAAAGCAAAACATCAGTGGAATCATCTAATGCTTTCCAGGACATCAGTTGACTGAATTCCCTCTGAGACAGGATGTCTGACTAGCAGAGGATGGACAACGGCCCCACTACGGGCCCCACTATGTTCCTGACATTGAACACGATGGGAGGTGAATCTGCAGGAAGAGCCACTGTATATCCTCTGTGCTCACAGCATATGGCTCTTCAGCCGCACCAGGATAAACAGTCACCACCTGCAAGTTGCCAAGAGTCGAATCTAATCAAATCCGCTTCCTTTGCTCTAGTACCACTACTGTAATGGCTCTTTCTGCCTGTGCCTGCTCAAGCACCTCTTCACATCAGCACCTCCCAGCCGCTGTGAGCAAGGCTGCAACTGCTAAGGGATCACTTTGGCATCTTTCTCCCATACCATTGTATTTCGCGACTGGTAAAAGCACCTGTGACCGATGTGACCAGGTGCTCTCATGGACAGAGTGGCACCAGTGCTGAAACCCCAGCCTCAAATGTAATGGATACGAGTCCTAGCGTACAGGCGACTCACACACGCGTTTGGGAGCACTCAGGAGAGATGCTTTCCTTTAGACCTGAAGCATGAAGCCACCACGTCCACAGCATTAAGAGGGAGAAGGTCCAGAGGGCTTATGGTTATTTTGTGTTTAAAGAGTCCCCACTGTGCTCAGCCAGGAGAGTTGTTCTCCTCCTTTCCCTTTGCCCCATCCTAGAAGCAAAACGATTTAGGGAAATTTCAAAGGGAAAATGTTCACAAGTTGACATCTCTGAGTCAACTTAGTACTGAAATCTCTGATGTCTGAACACCCTTTTTCTACCTCATTCTATATGCATTGGTCACAGGTGATTAAAGTGGCAGATGGTAGATCTGGAAGGGCAAAAACCTTCAGCGGGGTTTCTGTTGCAATTTTATTATGGAGAGGTTGGAGTCTCTTCATAGCTGAGGTTGTAATGAGTTTCCACTCTAAGCTTCAACTTAAATAACTCTTCATATGCATTCCTCTAACTTCAGCGTATAGCTGCAGAGTTTGGTACTGAAGCTAAAAAGATTTTTCCCCCTTCCCTCTGCCTCACTGCAGTTTGAAGAATTTGAACTTCAGATGTGTACAAGTATCTGAAGGGGGAGTGTCAAGAGGATGAGGCCAGCCTCTTCTCCATGGTGCCCAGCGACAGGACAAGAGGCAACGGGCAGAAACTGAACCACAGGAAGTTCCACCTAAACCTGAGAAAAAACTTCTTCACTGTGAGGGTGACAGAGCATTGGAACAGGTTGCCCAGAGAGGTAGTGGAGTCTCCTTCCCTGGAGATATTCAAAACACGCCTGGATGTGATCCTGGGCAATATGCTCTAGGTGACCCTGCTTGAGCAGGGAGGTTGGACTAGATGATCTCCAGAGGTCCCTTCCAACCTAAACGATTCTGTGATTGTAATCCAAAGAGTTAGCCAATGCCAGACTGAATCTTTGCCAGACTAAAGTTTCCTTAGCTTCTTTCACTTAAGAACAGAAGATAAGGCAAAACACCTCCCCCCTAAAAATACAAGAGTTTTTTTTCACCTCCTCAAATTACTCCAGATTCAAATCTCTCTGAAAATATATGCATAGGCAACAGTTGCAGAAAATAAGGTGCAATTCAGAGAGTCATAAACAACCAACGTATTTAGCTGTAATAAACTAAGCATAGATGTAGTTAGCATTCTGGTAGCTAACACTAGCTGGAAAACCTCTCAAAAAATAAAACCACATGATCAGGGAGTTTTTCTGGTTTTAGAAAAAATGAAAATCTCCTAAAACACAAACTCTATTCCACTGAAAATATGGAAAATTATCAAGACATTTTGCACTTGCTCTACAAGCAGTGAATTGCTGCATACAGAAAACATGAGATTCTCCCTACACTGTACTAAAGTAGATTAGACTTTCCATTACTTTGGCCACGTTTTTTATTGCTAGAGGTTACAATTTTGGCCCCAATTATATGTGGAGCCTAGTATTTTTGCTCTTTGCATAAACCTCATGTTTGCACTGGTTTCCATATAAAATACAACTCGACCATTTAGATTTTCCTACAAAAGTGAAAAAAAAAAAAAAAGGAGAGAGAAGAAGAAGAAGAAGAATCTTTCCCTGTAAATTATAAATCTTACAATTTTTCATATTGATAGCTGTTTTCAAATTTCTGCAGGCCAATTAACAAATCATTTTAAAAAATCATTAGAAAGACAGAAATCAAGTGCATTTTCTGTAGTGGAGAATATCATGTAGCAACGAGCTGGGTATCTCTGGTGCCTGACAGGAGCTCCATAAAGCCTCACAGGTACTTTATTTCTTGGCCTGAGAGTCATTTCACTCTCCCAGCCAGGGAAGACTCAGAAGAGAAATGGAGAACTGCTCAGGCTGCTCAAGCTGCAGATTCCCAGGGCAGGGTAAGGGAGTGGTGCAGCCAGTGGGCAGAAATCCAAAGGTAGCTACAGGGGAAAGATGAAGGGACACAGAGGGTCCTTCAGGAGATCACGGATTAGCCTGTACAGCGTACAAGCAGAAATATGAGCCCCACATAAATTATAGCAGGCACAAGCTTCATTAATTTGATTTTAATGATGACTGTGGCCTGGATCTGTAAATACTTACGCACATCTTCTCATGCCAGTAAGACTCCACAAACTTCGTATGACATTTGTATGTAAATGAGTACAGAAACCTGTGGCTACTGCACTTAAACCTTCCTTCACAGACATCTAAGTGTCTATGAATAAATAAGGTAGAAGGAAAGTAGATAAATTATTGAATGAGCTCTGGCAAAGTAAGAGCTGCCATATAAAAGCCCCTGTTGCCTGTTCCTAAATACCTTTAATTCTGCCTCCCTAGTGGCCAATGACCACCCATTTTGGAAAGGCGCACTTACAGCAAGCACAATCAGACATTTAAAAAAATCATTGTCTACAAGGAAACAAATCCATGGAACGCATGACGTTTTGACATCCTTCCCTCCTCCGAACAATTCAGTCTGGCATGTAAGTAATGTACTGGTCCAGTTTGATGAAATGGATGCTCTGACCCTTTCTTTACACTTGAAGATTGATTGATTGTTTGTACCCAAACAATTATGCTTTAGCAAACAGTCAGAAAGAGGAACAAACCTTTGGCCCCAACATTTAATTTCCCCTAGCAACATTTCACAGCTGTTACTTCCCTGTTTACTCAAAGGAACTTGCATCTTGCTTTGTAAAATGCTTTACGTTTCCACCCTCATTTCCATACGCTGCTGTAGGTAAAAACCTATTTCCTTTGAGTTCCTTAATTGAAATACATCTAATTCCACAGGCGGTTTCCAAGATTTGTTTACAGCAGAACTAGTCACTTAAAAAGCAACAGTATATTTTAAAGGAACATGTTCCCTTATTTATATTAGAGTAACTCCTTGGATTATTGTCGGGAAGGGTATTTTCAAATGCATTTTGTCTTTTACCCTCCCCACCTTGGCTTTTTGCACTCCTCTCAGCTTGGACAACGAAAACCAGTGCAGCTGGTTTCCTTTTTCTCTTCAGTCATTTTCAGCATGAGGTGAAAGGGGAGCAGTTTTTGTTTTAAGATAGTAACTTTAAAAAAAAAAAAAAGAAGAAGGACTACAGGAATTATTTGCTCATCGTTTCTGTGGGGAAAAAAAAAAAAACAGCCCTATTTTTTTCCCATCTCTTTTAAACAAAACAAAAATCTGTCAGCCAAATATGAATTGACAGCACTCTTTTAGAAAGCAAACTAAAGCTCGCCCCAGCTGGGCACTCACCAGGCTGCTATATTTGTGTCTCACGTGCGGGGCCCATGTGCTCTTCAGCTTCCCTTGATCTGAACAGGCTTGCAGCGCTGTGTCTTCCTTCATCCCTCTGGCACACTTAAAGAGCACAATCGTGCTTTTTCTCTGCCTCCTGCTCCAGCTCACCCCTCGCCCTCGGTGCAATACAGCTGCTCCAAGCCCCCAGGATCGACTCTGCCTCTGCTTCCCACCCCAGCCCCCAACTCCGACAAAGGTCAAGCCCATCCTCGCCCCAGACCTCCAGAGCTGCAAGCAAGCGCTGCCATCGCCGCTTGCCCTTCCCGCAACGTGTCCCAGAGAAAACTCACAGGCTTTATAGAAGTTTCCCAAATCAATCGCTCTTCACCTCAGCTGGCATAAGAAACAGAAAAATCTATAAGACGACTGAAAAGCATTTACAAATTCTTTCTGTGACAGTGCTTCCTCACCACTTGCAAACATTTTTGGAATGACCCTGTGTGGTAGCCAAGGATCCCAGCTCATAAACAGGGAATAGAACATCTTTGCCTTTTGAGCAGCTAAGTTTCCTCCTGCCTGTTTTCACAATTAAAGTAGGCCCCTCTTCTATTAAAACATGCATTTTTTGCTGCTCTCTGCGACCAGGATTCTTCTGGTTCTTAATTCTCCCTGAAGTCTCTGGCTTGTGACAGGACAGACACTGGGTTAATTTAAAATGTTTCTGCCTCTGTCTCAATGCACACAAACTTCAGATGCTTGTAAAAAACTCCCAAACCTCTGCCGTTAGCAGCCTGAAGTTTTATGATATATTATCACCAATTTCCATGTGCCTCAAAACACAGCACCGCAAATTGCAGTTGCCCAATAGCTGCTTCTTGAGAAGCTCAACTGTCCAGGGATGGGGCAGGCATGATCTGCAATCTGAGCCCTTTGGGTTGCGTGCCATGACTTGGTATCAATTTCTGACGCCTTTGGTCTTCTGATAGAAGATATTTTACTTTCCCACTTCCCTCTCTGAAGGGAAAATTCATCAGCCGTAGGTCTTTCTGCCCCTCTCTCCTCCTTTCCCCATTTCAGTCTCCAGTTGCTCCCGTTTGAAGGAGAAATACCAAGACTTAATGACCTTTCCTTATTACACCAACGCATTCATAATAGCTTCTGAACACTGGCCACAATTAACAACAGGTACACGGGCAGACTTCCCACAGCAGCAAGGAGCACCTCCATTGGATTTTTGATGACAGAAAACTTGTTTTAACAAAATTCAAAATAATCAACCACCTACCGATTAAAAGCATGCTTCCAAAAAGGAAAATGAAACAAGTGTCTATATTGACACATGGCTTTTCTGACAGACATAATTCTTACCAGCACCAGACAAGAAAGTCATCGCCATTAAACTGCTCCAAATAAGATCACTATCCTGAAAAAAGGATGATGCAATTCAAAGTGAAGAGACAAAACTGGTTATGGAGTTAGTAATCCCTTTTCTAGCTCAGTTCAGCTCCTCCTGAATTGGGTTTTTGTTTGTTTGTTTGCTTTACCATTTATATGCAGGTCATCTGATTAAAAACCTGACTTGGAGTGGGGGGAATTATGCTAATAAATCCTCCTTGACAATTGCTTTGTAGTTTCAATACTTGCAAACTGCTAGATAAATGAAGAATAGAACAAGAAGAATGAGGTCTCCAGCAATCATCTGACATCCTATTTTAAGACTCTTTCTGATGACATGCCCTCTGACATTTTTTTATAATGTCAGTGACTTTTAAAATTAGAGTTCAATCAACTAATTTTCAGCACTCTTGTGCATTAGATTTCCACAAGATGTGTCTGCTACACTAATTTTAATCTCTCTTTTGTATTTTTTATTCTCGTGCTATAAAATGGCAAAGTGAATTCTCGAAAGGACATCCTGACATCTGAACAACTCTACCTTTAGGTAGTTTTAACCAGGAACATAATGAAGCCTATCCACCTCATACTGGGTAAAAACCTCTTAGTCACGGCTTCACGTGGTCTGTCTTTTGGGGAGGGTTTTATTCCTTTGTTTATCTATCTCATAAGGCAAACATCTGTTCAAAATCAGGTAAGCTCCCGTTGAAACTTTAACTACAGAATAGCTACAGTCAATTCAGAACAACTTCAGTTAGAAGAATTCATTCACCAGAGCCCTTGCACAAATTATTCACCATATGCAGAAAATTACAAACAACAAATTATTTTACAGAAGTAAACACACATTAAAATTTGCATTGTAACACAAGTAACTTTAGGACTGGAATGCAAAAAGAGTTCCCTTGTAAAAGGGCACAGAAATATAAATAGGCACTGTTTATATTTTATACATTTGTAATTTACTCCTTTTGCACAGTCGTAGCAATGGAATTGGACATTGGAAAAAGAAAACAAATAAAAAATGGAAAAGGAAAGGCACTTGAGAAGCCACTTCTGTTGGATAAGAGGTCTTAATGTGGGCATGCATCAACTGTAGGAGTGACCGGATTTGACACAAGAGGATAACACAATCAGGTTGTTACTGGTTCTGATATGTAAATCAAAGCTGAGCTCCAAGAAGTAGGCTGTTCAACTTCAATAAGCATTAAATGAGAGAAAGCAAATGCAAAGCATCCATGAAGTTCATACAATGTGAGGCAGGCCCAAAGGAATTCAAAAGTCCAAGTAAACAAAACTGCTAAGCAGTGACCCGGTGGGAGAAGGGCGGTTAGGCAGCAGCCCTGATTGCCTGCCTTTACAGCTCAGTCAGCGCTTACAAGTTTTGTCCTTAAACATACATGGATGGGGGAGAGATGAGGAGGAGGAGGAGGAAGTGGGAGAGGTGTTAGACCTCAATGAACCATTATGGCAGCAAAAGCTCCAGAAGAGAAAGAGCTGCAGTCCCAGAGAATGAATCCCTTTGGCGACAGAAGTTTGTTACATACCTGGACCCACTGTCAACTGCGACTATGAAAGTGGAAGGTAACTTTAGTGAGCGCGAACAAGAAATGATGGAAAGGGTAAGAAGTAAAATAGCACCATAAAAACAAGGAATGTCAGTGAGACAGACTCCAATAAACACAGCAAATTGGTGGCTAAGATCTCATGGGAAGCGAGTCTAAAGGAAAAAGGAGACAAGGAGAGCTGGCAATTCCTGACAGAATCAATACTGAAAGAACCAGAGCAATGCAGACCAATGTGCCAGTGTAGACCACAGATGGAAAGGAAGGGAGGAAGAAGGAAAGCCACCCAACTAAACCTTGAGCACTTTGGTGAGCTCAGGCACAAGAAGGTAGCGCACACAGTGTCGGCCAGGCTACTGAGGGTGAGGGTAAAAGGATGTAGGGAAGCAATCAAAAAGTACCAAGTGAACACTCCATTCATTCTGTACCTGTAGGAAGAACACCAAGGAAAGTGTTAACAATAAGGGATAGATGATACTCTAAAGGCTGAAGCATTTCATACCTTTTTTTTGCATCAGTTCATCAGGAAGGTCAAGTGCAAGCAAGTATATAGCACTATGCTATTAGTGTCAATGGCGTAAAAGCTCAGACTATGACAGGCTAGAGAAAACCCAGAGGAATATGTTTTCAAGGTGGCTGGATCTGAAGAACTTCTTCCTTGAATACCTAGAGAACTGGCTGAAGCAATTTCTGTTCATGGAGAACATGAATCATAGAGGAGAGAAAAGATTTCAGAAGTCTGGGAAGGGGAAACATGGTGTCTAGCTTAAAAAAAAAAAAAAAAAAAAAAAAAGCTAGGGAATTACAGACCACTCAGTTTACCCATCATTCCCAGAAAAAAATATTGAAACAAATAATTGAAATATATGTAAGAAGCTAACAGGATAAGTACAGAGCGCTAAGTAACAAGCCCTGTTGAAATGTCAGGAAGAAACTGCGTCAAGCCAATCCAATTTCTTTGTGTGACAGGTAATGGGCCTTGGGTATAGGTGACAAGCAACAGATGCCATATATCTTGACTTTTAGTAGGATTTGCGACACCAGTGCCTGTAATATTCTCTTCAGCAATCTCAGAAAACATGGATGAGTAACTACTCAAGGCTAGGTGTAAAAGCAGTGGTACAGCCTTACTCAGAGGGCAGTTTTCAGTGGTTTCTGTCAAAATAGGAGGCTGCATCGAATGAGATTCTATAGGGAGCTCTCCCAGGACCAATGAACTAAACATCTGCCTTAACCAAAATGATGGAATAGAAATAATGCTTATAAAATGTGTAGATGACACCTTACTAGAAAGGCTGCAAGAATGCTGTAAGCTAAAATTAGAATTTAAAAGAACATTTGCAAAAGGAGAAGTACTCTAAAAAATTGAATTTCAGAATCACAGAATCACAGAATGGCTGAGGTTGGAGGGGACCTCTGGAGATCATCTAGTCCAACCCCCCTGCTCAAGCAGGGTCATCCAGAGCACGTTGCCCAGGATCGCGTCCAGGCGGGTTTTGAATATCTCCAGGGAAGGAGACTCCACAACCTCTCTGGGCAACCTGTTCCAGGGCTCAGTCACCCTCACAGTATCTCATTCAACAAAGATCAGTTAAACCTTTGACAAGAATAAACAAGTGCATGGACACAGGATAAGGAATTAACTAATTAGACGTAAGTTCTTCAGGAAAAAAAAAAATGAAGCAGGTAGAGCGCAGTGATTTGCAAGCTAGACATATATCATCAGTATCATAACACTACCAAGAAGGCAAATATCATGTATAAAGAGGAATATAGTGTGTAAGACATGATATGATCCTTCCACTCTATGAAGCACTGAGAGGCCTCAGCTGGAATACTGTGTCCTCTTTTGGGCATGACACTTCAAGAAAGAAGAAGATCAAGAGGATAAAGTATAGAGACAGCAACAAGGGTGGTCACAACTCTAGAAAATACCTCCTTCAAGGGAAAATTGAAAGAACTTGGACTACTTGTCTGCAGAAGAGAAGACTGAGGGAGGCAGGATGAAAATCTTCAAGCATATAAAAGATTGTTATAAAAAGGAAGGGAATAATTTGCCCATGGTGGGCAGACCAAGGAGTAACTGGCTTAAATTTCAAAAAGTTAGTTTTATATGAAATAGCAAGAAAGATAAAAGCTGTAATAGTAAGCATAGTAAAGCACTAGAAAAGTTTATTTGGGGAGGGTGTGGAGTTTCCATCACTGGAAAGCTTTAAAAAGAATCGCATGGTAGGAATTGTAGAGGTACAGGTGACTGCTTTGGGGTGGAGAGTTGACCTTGTGGTATCATGAGAACCCTTTCAGTCCTATTTTTATGACACTGTTCAGGTAAAAGCACTTTGAATGCTGGTTATCAACCTTGCTTTTTGCTAAAAATCATGTCTGAGAGACCCAAAAGAAAAGAGAAGAAATGATATAGGTATTTTTCCTGAAAAGTGTGTTAGCTGTTCACTGCTCTGCAGGATGGAATCACCAGAACTTTGCCATCTGAGCTTCAGATGGTGAGAGAGTATGTTATATCAAGGGCTATACTGGCATCAATTCAAAAATATTATTATATCAGAGAAAACTAAAACGTTGATTGTGACTTACAGCTTGTTAACACTTACTCCTATACAGCCCCAAGCATCTGGACAACATATTCCTAGAGAGAAGACATAAGCTGATGTAGGTAAAACAAGAGAGACTGTGTGGGATTTAAATTGAATGTGAGATCTTAGATTTCCTTTGTGCAGCCTGTCTTTAAGTTGGTGGGTTAAGAGACATGCTGAGCTCTTAAGGGAATACATTTAAGCACATTCTTTAAGTAATTGAATTAAATCACTCCTCCACACAAATTTTCACAGGGAGATCTAGCAATAAATACGCAAATAATATCTATGTAAGGGCTTCATTAAGATCACTTACATTCGGATTTAGACTTTTTGCAGTCACCTCCAAATGTCACCTGCAAATTTTCTATAGCAAACCTTTCCAGCTTCTTGACAACTAGAAAAGGAATTCTGCTAAAGCAGTTTACTCAGAAGGTCAAAGAGTAAATATACTATTAGATATTGGTAGAAAAACTGCTTGGGTGGTAGCAGGAATTGTCCCTTGGATCACAGTCCAGCCTGGAGGCTGTCCGGAGAGCAGCCCTCAGTTGTCATAAGCTGAGAGACTTCAACCACTGACTTTTTTGTAGCATATGAGAGATTGATCCTACTTGATCAGACATGTACATCTCTAAGCTACCACAGTCCCACAAACTGCAGAGATGTAGTGATAAGAACGAGATAGGCCCAGTTATTGCCTTCCCTTCCCACAAAGAAAAGACTATGACTTATTAGATATCAGAGAATCCACAAGGGACAGCGCCATTATGACTACACTAACTGCATGGAAAGCTTCAGTAGAAGCTTTTTGTGACACCTGGGAAACCAATCATAAAACAAATGAGTTGTCATTAGTTCCAATGCTCAGGGAACTGTGTGGGTTTCCAGCTCAGTTAAAAACAATTTTAGGCAATTATTTACTGCCAAATTTCAAGAGATTCTGGTTTCCAAAGGAAACCAAACTACTGCCAAGCAGTCTGAAAAAGTGACGAAAACCATGGATGAGATCCAGACTCAAAGAGGCTGTCCCATGTTCTTCCCCTCAGCCTGCCCACAACGTAAAGAAGGGAAAGAGAGGAGGGAAAGGGCAACCCCTTGTCTTCCCCGTAACCACCTCCCCCAGCCACAAAAAGCTGGGATGACAAGGGCTGATACTGCTGGCTTGCGGCTATGGCTGGCAGCTTAGGTGGTCGTTCAACGTAATTCTGTAGGGATCTAAACCCTGACCTACTCTGTGTAATCCTTCTGCATTTCCAAACAAAACTTTGTTGAAAGGGGAACGTGGTGTGCCTAGCCCTTTCCTATAAGCAAGAGCAACTCTGAGAGCTGCTCAGAGCTACCTGGAAGGCATCTCCGCCTACCTAAAATGCAAGTGCTCCCTACTAGTTCTCTTTGTAGCTTCAGTATGTCTCCAATACATCTACATACTGCTGTGCTAGGCATTTTATCCGCATGGAAAAAGGTGGCTTCAGGGTTTCATAGCCACCAAGAACAGGCCACATAGGAGCAAAGAGCCAGGCTCAGTGATCTTCACTCTCATACCTACCTACCCACATAATTTGTGGGAAAGAGCTACAGCATCTGATCCATACATTAACTAAGATTCAGAGACTGGAGAATCTGGGACCAGACCAGGTGGCAAACACAGAAACAGAGACTTAGAGAGTCGTGAAGGTGGGAAGGGATCTCCCAAGGTCTGTTGTCCAAGCTGCTGCTCAAAGCAGAACCAACTAGTCCGGGTTGCTCAAGGCCTTGTCCAGGCAAGTTTTGCAAGGATGGAGATTATACTGTCTCTCTCAGACACCTGTTCCCATGTTTGACCTACGTCATGGCAAATAACCTTATCGTTGTATTAAGCTGGAATTTCCCATGGCCCAACTTGCGCCTGTTGCCTCTCATCCCTCCACTGTGCACCTCTGTGAAGTCTGCCTTGTCTAACCCCTCCCATGACATAGTTGTAGAGAGCAACAGGAGCTCCCCTTAGCCCTCTCTTCTTAAGGCTGAACAAAGATATACTAGAAAAGCAGTGGTCCAGCCAGTACAAACAAAAATAAAATATGCTTACCCACTTCTAAGTTCTATCTTCTCATATACTCCAAATTGAAGACTTTTCTCAATTTTGTATTTAGCATTGTACTATGGAGAGAGCATGCCTACTAGATATGGTTTAGATCTGCCCAGTTTCTACAAATACCGAAAAAGCTAAGAAACATATGAACTACAGATCGGAGCAGTAGATGAAGAGAAGAGTGACGCTCAGGAATATCCCATCCCTCCCAGCTGACTCAAAATGAGACTAATCTTCTCACTTAAGTGGCTAATGAGCTGTGACTAGTCCCTTGACAGTTTGTATCATCAGCTCTCCTCACAAAACATCCCATATCAGTCCTTTTCTTCAAAGATTCTTTACTACATAAGCCTCCTCCCCCCAGTAGTCCTTGTGCTAGCCTTTTAGTGTGGATATCTGTCTCCCAGCCAGTTTCTCTGGCTGGAGTTTTATCACAAACTTCTCTTAGGAAAAAGAAGATGCCTCTTGGCTTGCATCCTCTGTATCAGTGCACCTCTGCTATGTTCAGCCTGTTTATTTTTCTGCTTGCTTGTGATATGAGCGGTATTCTGCCAGGTTTGCTGGCTGGATATTAGCAAGTATATATTTTTAACCTGTGGGAGGGAAGAATGACTGAAATAACATAAAAGAAAAAGTCCTGTGGTTTGTCTGGGTCCCCTGAAACAGCTGCATTTCCTTCCTCTGCCAGAGATTTCCTGAGCAGCCATGGACAAGTCACGTAGAGTGGGATTGACCTACCCTAACTTTTGCAATCTACAGGACAGGCTGCTATTATAAGCTCCCATTATAGCCTATGGAGAAAGATCGCACTTCCAGACAGCTTTTCATCTCATCCTAAGATAAGTATTTAATTTGGGCGGTTTGACCGCAGTCTTTAGCCTTTGGGTTCCTGAGCCTTCCATCAAAAAGGAGGAGATAACGCTCCATTATTTCACAGGGCTATTGTGCGCATCAATACAGTAAATATTTTCAGGCCTGCAGACACTAACCATGATCAAGAGCACAGAAGTACCACAGACAGAAACCTATTGCGAGATTTTTCACTCTCTCTTACTCATCCTCATCACCCGAGCTGGATAAATTATCTGCAGCATAGTTTGGTAAAAAAAAATTGGCAATGTTTCTTTCTGAAATTTTGGCATATAAACATTTCTGATTAATTTGTTCCTTATGCAAACGTATTCAGCACAAAATTGATGGGAACAAATTTCATCCTGTAGACTAAACATAAAACTTTTCCTTGTGATGAGAGCAAATTAAAAATTTGAAATGTGAAGTGAAATATATTTACTTTGGCAAAGAAAGGGACAAAATGATAGCATCCTCGCACGTTTCCATTTGAACAGGTTAAGCCACAATGACAAAACATAACTCTTTCAAGAATTCATCTGCTCTTTAAGAGCTGACTAGCAAATCACATGGTATTATGAAACAAAGTCAAATGATACCAGTAATTCTCCCTGATTGGATGAGTTTAAGCTGACAGGGGTTTTTTTTGTTTTTTTTTTTTGAATAAGCACATACATTTTTTCATTGCTTAGCTCTCTGATTGTGTAATCATAAATAAAATTAACATGAGAAATACTTCTGAAAGAAAAGTAAGCAGAGCACTGAAAATAAGTGCTGCCAACATGCCTGGAGAGGGGAGGTCATGAGATCCCACAGCAGAGCTAGACGACCTCTAAAATCCTGCTCACGCAGGTGAAGGTAGATATATCTGCAGGAGGTGCTCCATGGGGATAGCACAGCCAGGGATAACCAGCTGGGTAGCAACTTTTAGCCTTTAAGGTTTGTGAGTGAGACTGGAGGTGGCAGAACAAACCCTGTATAAAGAAAAATGTCCCTGCCTGCTCCAGTAAGAATTATTGAGGCTACTGGTTTGATCCCAGGGCTTCTAAAAAAGGTGCTAAACTAAAGCACCTGAAAGCATCATGCTGCTGGGAATCATGGTGCAGGGACAGCATCTACCCTATGGCATTGCAGTTCCTGAGAAGATAAATATTAGCAAAAGCTTTTTTAAGGAATTCATTTAGCGTAGCTCTTTCTGATGACAGGCTGCTGGGGAGCAGAGTTATGACATCCAGAAACTGACAACAAGAGCAATAAAAACTGACGTATATCATGAAAGCCAAGCTACGCTACTGTGTGTAATTAACAGAGAGTGTAATTATTCACCTCAAGGACTTTGATGGATGCTTCCTAGTAAAGTCCTTTTCCTGTGTTTCATTTTCTCTCTTTCATGGCAGCCAGGAAAGCTAGCTTGCAACTTTCAGCTTTTTGCACTGTTTCTTGTCCAAAGATGTTGCATCTTTATGACTTGTAGCCAGGCTTGGACAAATCCCAGGACTGACTTTTCATCAAATCCTAGAGGTGTTTAGTCTCAGACCTAGCTCTTGGAGCTCAGCATCAGATCTGTAATAGCCAACCCAAGCCTTAAAACCCAAGTAACTCTTAATCTGAATGGTTGAATGAGCCAGATGAGGGTGTTATGAGATAGAAATCCTCTACTGAGCCCTCCAGTAATTACAGTGACTACGTAACTGAGATGGCATTAGATTAGCACGGAACTGACCAGATAGGTATGTGTATTAAAACTCTGAGCATGCCAAGTACGACTCAGATATTTCCAGGATCCTAAGCATAATCATATGCATAAAAGCAACTTTCTTTTTTTATAAGAGCACTTTGTCTCTCCTTCTTACTGCCTATTAAACAATGATGCAAGTTACAACCCAAAGCAGAGTATTTATTTCCTCCAAACTCTTTGAATCATCAAGAAATCCTAACAGAAAAGAGAGCGTCAGGAAGGCTTTGAACAGTTGCCCATTGACAATGAGCTGCAGACGAGAAACTTAAAGAGCTGCAGTACCATTTGCACCGGGGACTTGGTGGTAGCTGTTGGCATGCACTGCTTTTGCATGGGAGGAGAAGGAACTGGGGAGGATTTGGCTCAAGCTCTGATAATCAGAGGGAGAAGCTGCTACTATACAAAATATGATCATTTAAAAACATTGTAACCATGGGTAATGTGATCCAGCTGATGCACTGGGAACTGGAGAGAAATTTAAGCTCAGTCACATGAATTTGAAGAGCTCAACAACCCTTAAATGAAAGAGAAATTAATGGCCTTAGGATAAAATGACCTAAGCCTTATCTAAAGCCCATTCAAGGCAACTAGAATTATTCCACAGACTTTTGAGGGCGT
The DNA here is from genome assembly GCF_040807025.1 of Struthio camelus. NCBI lineage: Eukaryota > Metazoa > Chordata > Aves > Struthioniformes > Struthionidae > Struthio > Struthio camelus. The sequence continues at coordinate 94,801,472 of NC_090942.1, read as the reverse complement.
TGGAGGAGGCCCCAGATGGATGCAAACCTCTGAAGAAATACCTATATAACCTTTAACTTAGGAACAGAGACTTTTTAAGATGCAGTGAAATACACAGTGGGGCTCTGCATGACTCAGTGATGAATGAGGGTCCGTGTTGCATCACTTCAAAAAGAAAAAAAAAACTGGAGATGAAGGGAATCTGAAAAAGATTTCGGAAGAGAAACAGAAGATCTTCCGATAATCACAAAATGCTAGCTACACACCTGGGTTGAGCACACAAACCAAGAAAGGACCCAGAATTTGGTTGAATATGCTATCAAGGCAGAGACAATAAAAATCATTTTCAAAGCTGTGGCATGGAGATTAAAACCAAGAGAGCCTGCATGTGTAAAGAACAGAAAGGCAATGGCATATATCTTTTGTAGGCACAGAGTGTGCAGAATAAATGGTTCGGACAGGTAAACACAGCTAAACATTAATGGCATAGCTGTATTTTTTAAACTGGATAACTGCAATGTACTGCAGGAAAAATATTGGGACTTGAAACTGATATAGCCCAGGTTAGGAAAAAGTGATGTGTACTGTAAGCACTACAGTGTCCTATACAGACTACTGGAATTCTCATGTCTCCAAATACCACTTAGGTAAATTAGTCATTTCCATGCGATGCCCACCCAGAAAAAAAACCTTTCACCCTAATGAGAGAGTAGAAAAACTGAATCTGATCACACAAGAAAGCAAGCACTTACCGATATAGAAGAACAATTTATAGTTTGGAAGAATTATGTGGTTGTAACTGAGAAGTCAAATATGCTGTAGATGTGTATTGATTCACGTGACTGAAATGAAGCTATAAAATCTGTATTGCATCTGATCAAAATCACTGAAGAAAGGATAGCCGAGATCGTAGCAGAAAAACAAAAATATTCCAAATGTTAGTAGTAGTACATACATTTTTGGAAGAAAAAATTAGCTTAGGCTCTACGCTAGTGATTTTTAATACACCATTTGGATATTATACAGTGAATTTAAGCAAAGGCCATTTGGTACAAGTTCTGCTCCCGAGGTATTACGAAGAGTAATTGCACAGATCTTTGAGGGATTATAAGGTGTCAGACCTATAATGGATGATGTTTTAATTTTGGTAGAAGGAAGTTAACACAAAGAAAGACGTTGGCAAGTCTTGCAGGAAGCCAGAAAGAGATGCTGATCTAGTACATAAAATATCCACGGTCTAAAACGCAACGTTTTGGCTAGAGGTTGAACAAAAATGGTTTAGTCGTACTTCCAGATAAACTAAAGGCAATAGCAGGAATCCCATCTTACAATGCAAATTACAGCTATCTAGATTTATAGAGATGATAAACTATATTCCATAATTCATTCCAAATCTAATGAGGGTCAATATGTCATTAAGGAATTACTGGAAAATTAACCTACCCGGTATTGGGGAGACTAATATGAACAAGCAAATGAACAGTTAAAAACACTGACACTAATCCACCAGCTTAAAAATATCATAATAACTAAGCAAGATGGGCACTCACTAGACATTGTCTGAAAAGCTATAATACATGCATATCTTTCTTGCCTGTTTAGACTGAGATTTCTAAGCAAAACAGACAGAAACTATTGCCAGGTTGACAAAGAAGTGCTGGTAATTTTATTTTCTTCTCTAAACTTCCTTCAATCTAGATAAATTTGAAACACATCAAGAAAGGAGACTACAAAGCACTTATAGTGGTTTAAAAAATCTTCTGCCTAATTTTTGTAGATACTAAGCATTAGCTTGAATTGGTTATTCAGACAGTAAGCACCCTGCAAAATCAGTCTATTTGTCCTTCGCATCATCTACATCCTCATAGATAAAGCTGATGTTCCTTCACCACAGAGGAAAATTTCAAAGATATAAATTGCTGTTTGATGCCTAGTGTCCAATGGACAGCTATATTCCTACCTGCAACTTGAAAGTTAAAAATCTCCCTTATTTTCATTTGGACTGTAATTGGATTAAAAATTACATGCCAAACACTGGCATGTAATTTCATTGTCTCAGGGCAATGAGAAATGGATGGCATTCTGATTCATAACACTGTATTTTCTGATATATTCAAGACACATACAATAGAGATCACATCAGCAAAAACTGAAATGCGGCTATCTCCGGCGTGGGATGCAGCTACTGTTTTGCAGTGCTGAAGCAGTGCAGAAAAAAAAAAAATAAGAAAGAGAAGAAAAAAAAAAGAGGTAAGGAAATGAAGAATAACCTAATTGCAACAGAAGGAGGAATTTAGAAAGTAGCATGTAATATTTGTATTGGAATTTGGCCAGGACATTGGTGTTAATCTCCCTACTTTTAAGGGAAGTATCATATGATCTCTAACGGCAACAACTGATTAGTTCCTCATTTTGATACGACATGTGAAAGATTACTTCTCCAACAGCACGGGGATCCACATGCTGCAGCAGAGCATCTGATCAATTCTGACTCACACAACTTGCCTCCGTGGAAATCACACTAGGAGGTTCTTCAGCTCCTCATTTTCAGGCAGCTGACCCCACCTTACAGCCCTCAGCTGGAGAGATCTATCAGGATCACAACATTAGGTGATATGGCTTCAGGCCATAACGTATCTCACCTCTAGAGATAGGAGAAAGGAAGCAGCAACCAAGGTTTGAAGCTGGCAGAGTTCACAAGAAACATGAATTTAGCTGTTTTCAACAAACGTCCATAACATGAAACACAGAAAAATGTGATATCTGTCAGACTCCCAGGACTAACAAGGTGTGCAGTTAAGTCAAGACTGAGTGGATTAACTACTCTCTATGTGGAGCCCAGGACTGCTATGCCTGTGAGTTTAACAGGATGGGAAAAAATTAATAGACCTGTGAGAAACCCATATGGACATCAACAGTAAAGTGGTACCTCAGTAGGACTGAAGTATACTGGCAGAGCTGGTGGGGGGAGCCCTGGGCTGGGACAGCCCAGGGGGCTGTGGGCAGGAGGGGACACTAGCAGAGCTATTGGGTGGGTAGTTGTTTCTTATCAGCCCCAACCATCTTTCAGTTTGATACACTGCATAGATTTATGGCATCCAAAAGAAGAGCAGACACGAGCCCTACAGCCCCAACTACTTCTGTCATTGGAGGGGTCTTTATGGAAGTCCCTTTCATAAGTCATCCTATATAATTGTAATATATAAAGCACACCGAGAGGCTTAGAATGGCTGCGTGAGCAAGGCTGGGAGTCGTCGCTGGCAGCAATGAGGAGCAGCAAGCCCTGCGCTGGGACAGGGCACTGCAACAAGAGTCTGTGGTCCCTTGCTTCCTTCTGTGCTACCACGTTTTTAGCATATTGTTTCTCTCACCCACTCATTCCCAGCTCCTGAGTCACAGGCTCCTGAGGCTTTTTCTGATCTGCATTGCAATGCTATTGCAAGAGCATATAGGTTCAAACACTCTGCTTCATGGCCTCCTTCTTCTCATAGCTTTGCTTCCCTTTCCATCCCTCCCTCCCTCCCCACCCTGCTTTTCTCTCTCTCCCTCTCCTCATTACTGTGGCAAGGAAGGGGAAGGAAAGAAAACACTTCAGAAATGAAAGATTAGTTTGCTGTATCATAAAGATGAGCTTTGTAATCACTTTCCTTTAAGCAAAGAATTAAAAGATAATAAAAGCCCTAATTAAGGACCTCGTTAGCTTAACTAGATTTTCATATGCAAAGTGATGTTTGCCACGTGCTGCTGCTGTCTGAAAATGCCGCCTGGCCCTACAAGGAAAGCACCTGTGCCAACTCCCAGCCGTATTTTCCCTCTTCATTTTACTTCTCTTTTTCTCTTTTTTTCTTTCTTCCTTCCTTCTCCTCTATGCTAGATTTCAGCAAGCTCTGGCTGATGCAAGGCTGCTTTACTTGCGAGCCTGCAAGACAGACTTGCCACATCACATGAACCACATGAGAGAAACACCTGTGACACAAATGGGCCTGGAAGACAGAGCAGAACACAGAGGACAGATCAGACACAACCTGGTTAAGGGTACACGGGCTTGGCCCAAGAAAAAGACAGAGGTAATATGCAGGGATCCCTTAATACAAACTGGTCCAACAGCATGTGGAGAATAGCTAGGTTCAGGATATATCTAAGGCCACATGAGCGATGGAGTTGGTCTGGATTGCTATAGAGCAGAGCTGGATGGAGGACACGCCGACTGCAGTTAGGCCAAGTCTTGCTCCTACATCGAACCTAACTAAGATTTGGCAAAGACTTACCGTAAGGGTTTGGTTTCATCCTTGATAGGGAACAAGTGAAGCTGGATCCTTGGAAACCCTAGCCAAGCAGTTTTCCAGAGCTTTTTTCTTACTCACATAAGATACTTTTGCAGACTAGCAGGGAGGCAGGTACATATTTGGAAATGTGTTTAATAGAAGCAATTAGGAAACCATTATACCATACCAGTGAGAGCAGGTGAGTGAACAAAATGACTGCTCACTGCCATGTGAGAAATCAGCCTGGCCTGGCGGAGCAAAGAACACTTGCAGTTATCTGTACAGCCAGGCAGGCGCTGCCCAGCAGAGGCCATGGCAGAGTGAGAAGCAAGCATCAGCATGGCTGTAACAATCTGATAAATTCCTACAGCTGGGAACTCAGCACGAGATGGGAATCGGGATTTTCATCCTCGTTAAAACTGTAATCGGAGCCTCATTCTACTTCGTTTAAATCCTGCTGTGAACGTGAGCAAAAACCTCATGGTGCTGAGCAGGGAGGTCACCCCAGGGTGATAGTGAGTGACACGCCAGACAGGAGCAGTGGGAGGGAGGGTACTAAGGCAAAGACCAGCCTGGCCTGAATGTGACTTGTATAGGTATGCAAAAACCTCCATTGTGAGTGCCCCAGCATGCTTGCTTGCTTGCTTTCTCTCTTTCTCTCTCTCTCTCTCTCTTTTTTTAAAGAGAATGAGAGAGAAAAGTCCCAACTAAGGATGGGTTTGAAAGAGCCTCAGGGCCAAAGCTCAGTCTTCAGTTTGAGCCTCTCAGTGTGACAGGCTGGGCACCATCACTCCAGTTACTGAACTTCAGATCCAGTGTCTGAACACCCAGTGATATAATCAACAGCACCATCATGACTTTTAGTCCAGGCCAAGACTTAAGGAAACCTTATATGCTATCACTGGATTGGAGATTGAGTCCATCTGCTTATTAGCTAAGTATTCTGTTATGTGTTTAATATAATTGATTCTTGCCTTTCCTCTACAAAACATGTGAGTGGCTCGATATGAAAGTAATTCATTTAGCTTGGAACAGAGATGAAGAGCTATAAACCAGATCCAGCCTTTGCATCCACCATTCAGACACCAGTCTCCTGTCTGGGCCCTTTTCTAATCATTGCATGTACTCATGCAGAAGAGGAAATTGCCGATGTGCCTTAAATATAGTTTAAAAATAATCATCAACAATCAAACTACTTCTACTGTGTTACAGGTTGTGAGTGAGGTAATTCGTTACTAAGGGTCAGGCAAACTACCTTAATTTGGCCTTCTACCACTTCCCACCTCATGGACCAACAAGTATATCATAACTATTAGAACAACTTCACAGAATGTTACAATTACTCATGTCAAATGAAAATGTAATGCAGTTAACGCGCATGCTGGCTCCCTACTGCTACTGCTGATGATTATTGCTATTAGAGCATGACCAAACAGTCATTCAAATATAAACAGCAGATTTGTTTTGATGGTGTTCGTGGCCCATTTTATTCACTTGCTGTGAACATTAACACAAATAGCTTTGGTTTGCAAGACTGTCCCTGGGGAGAGAGAGAAAGTCAGGAGTACCATTGTGCTGACTGTGTATCAGCTAAACTATTTTCACTGCAAGATTTTGCATGAGTCTTTGGAAAACTTGAGGGCTACCAAATCAGACAGAAGAAACACATATGAAAGTCAGATTGGTGGTGGTCACTGAAGGTGAACAGAGAGTACCTGAACAAAAAGTCAAGACAACTGTCTGATGGACAACTCTCACTGAAGCACATTCCTACCAGCCACTCAGGAAATGCTTAGGAATGACAGATGCATCAAAACTCAGTGCTTGGCTCATTCACAAGGGGTTTTTGATCCAAAGCCTACTAAAAGGCAATGGTGGTTTTTCCATTGACCTATGTGGTTTGTGTGTTATACCTAAGGCATGGGGCTAAATTTACTAAAAGCTCTTCTTGCTATGAAAAGATTACCTGATTAGGAAGATTAATTACTATTATTATTGCTGTCACTACGATAGTGCCCTTTAGTGGAATTCCTTATCTCTACATCAGATTTCCAAGATGAGAGCACTGTTGCTCTCTCCATTTTGTCTGAGCTGCTTACCACAAGTGGATTTTGCCTCATAAAGACTGGAGTTAATCCTAACGACCATTGTTTAGCCGACTGCAGAACCTCTCCTTTGCAAAAGAAGGGATGCAGAAGACGGCAGTCCCAAGATGCCAGGGTTCCAAATAATTACCTAACTGCACCTGGTTTCTTGACAGTTGCTCTGATAATAGCTCCCATTACACTCTTTTGCAGAAGCACATACTCAGGAATACGCACTGTGAGAAAAGCCCGAGTCTCTTGCATGTCACAGACCTGACTCTGAAGCCAGGCCACAGTCTCCCAGCTTGCATTAGTTGTAACAGGGCTGTGAGGGGCATCAGCCTACTCTGAGTAGCGCAGTGCTCTGAAGGGCGCTGCTGGATGGTTGAGAGAGGACAACTCAAGGGCCTGAGTCAGGGAAATGAATAAATAAAGGAAATGCTCTGAGCACATGTTCTTTGAAAGCCTTTTTGGTAGAGGGCTCGATGCAGGATATTAATACCTCTAATTTATAAAAGACAGGCAGATTACACAGGAGTTCTGGTTGGGACACGAATACAGTGCTTGAAGAGTCAGCTTTAAGGAAAGGTTGCAGGCTTTGCAACCTGCGAAGAGCTAAGGATGTTTGGAGTGCACCCTAGTGGTTATTCTAGTTTTGGTGTTCTTCACACAGCTAGAAGATTAGGATTCTTCAGCCTTCCTCATAGATGACGGAGATGAAATGGGATACACAACTATAAAATCACGAGCATCATGTAAAAAGTGAGTAAGAAAGATCTTTCACTGTCTCTTCCAGTGGAAAGACTAATAGGAATCAAATGAAGCAGCTGGGTGATGGGTAAATCCAAAATACAGCACTTAGAGCACAGTTCAGCTGTGGAACTCCCTATCACAGGACATCGCAGATGCTAAAAGTTTACAGGAGATCAAAGGGCAATGAGACAAATTCGCAAAGAGCTATTGAACACCAAGTGAACATCACTGCCTCAGGAAGCGCTTGCGTTGCAAATCACTGGAGGGTTGAGGAGTATAGCAGAGACGTATCATTACATACTAACACTATTCTTACATTTTTCTCTTGGCATCTGCCATTGGTCACTGCTGAAGACATACAGGGGGAAGGCAGCTAGATCTGGATCTTTGGTTCTGTCCAGTATGGCAGTTCTTATGCTACTGATTAATTGGGTGAGCTGTATTGCTTAGATACTTAAGCAGGAAGTTAGACATATCTGTGCTGGGCCAGCTAGGAAATGACAGCATTCTTCCTTTTTGCATTTGCTATTCCATAGAGCCCATAAGCCACCCTGAAGAAATGGAGAGGGAGCCTTTGGCAAAGTCTGAGCAGGAACACAGAGACAGAACTACACATCATCAGGATGGGGTATAAGGAGCGGACATCATCTTTGTTCACACCTACTCCCACCCACTGATAAAGTAATTACCAGGAGGAGAGGTGCGCGAGCAGCAATCCCAAGGAAATTCTAAGCAATCCCAAGCAATTCTAAGGAAATCTGGGAGCTAGAATAGCCAGCATAGCATGGGATAGTACTCTGAGGATGATTTTCCTATATGGCTATACGAGGGTAAGACAGTACAGGCATGCATAGCATGTGCAAATGTGAGGTAACTATACAGTAGTGCACAGGTACCTATGTAAGGAAGAGAGAGGAGGAAGAGAGGAATATGTCTGCAAATATTTTTTACAGTGCATGTATTTATAGTGTCTATCAGAATTCATCCATCCATTTACTCCACACGAAAGTGCAGCCTGCATGGCTGGGGTTTGTCTGAAATCAGGTGCATGTATCTTCTAGGACTGTGCTAGGTATATGCACACCTATATACCAAATAAGCAAACAAGCAGCAGAGAGTAGCATAGGCGTAAAAGGGCATTTCATGAAGAGACAAGGGGGGGTAGAGCCACTCCCTGGATGGGGTAGGGGGGACTCTGGGAAGAAATCCTCAGTTAGGCTTCTCCTATGCAAGCAGACTGAATTTATCACAATCAGTGTATTTCGGTAAGTGAAGTGAGGTATTTCAGGCATGCAGGAGACAAAGGCATCTGTCCCACTCACAGAGCAAAGAGCTGAGCAGCTGAAAATACTTGTGTCAAATCCTCATTTAGGCATCTCTTCCCCTCCAGCCCTTGTTCACCCTCCCTTTCCCAATTCATTTCTCATTCTGCAGGCTCTCCAGCACTAGGCTCTTCTCCTGATTAACATTTCAAACCCATTGATAGTTTGTGCTGGCTTAGACAAACTAATCATCATTAGCACTTCAAAAAGCTGTCCAGCTTTCCCTCCCAGAGTCACAGGTGCTACCCTCAGCTGCTTGGGGAAAACAAGGGCAGCCACAACACTCTCTCACCAGGATGCCAGGAGGTATCAGATCAGAGCTCCAGCAGGCAGGAGATTGCAAGTGGCTAGGCGCTGTCCTCGGGTGCTGCGGGGAGAGGCCATCTTCCCGGGAGCCAGGCAACCAAAAAAGCACAGTGCAATCTAGCAGGAGGGCAGGGGGCTGCACATGTCTTCTCCTCTCCCAGGTTATTACTGCAATGCGCTCTAACACACAGGAGACTGTGCTAGAAGCAGTTCTTACTTTGTAGGGAAAAGCAGGGCCGAAATTTAGATATGACTTTTTTCCTCCCACCTCGGCCAAGCTGGGGAGCTGCTCAGCCCAAGGGTTTGTCTGGAAGTTGCTGGCCCTCTTGCGGGTACAATCTGCCCACAGAGGGCTAGGTGCTTTTCCCATTGACCTGAATCTCTTGAGTTTGTAAAACAGGAAAAGGGGGAAAAGAAATAAATAACCTAGAGAGACTGGGAATGATGCAGGTATCTTGGTGAGCTGCCCATGTCTGGCCTGAACTGGAGCCAAGAGATATGAAGGCCATAGATAAATGCAGAATGACAGGAAGAAAGGAGAACGGGAGTGATGCGCTGGAAGATGCTCTCCGGAACACTTGGATATGAATCTCTTCTTGAGTGGCCAGAAAGGCTGCGGTGTGCTTCCAGATTTTTTTTCTGGGTGTACCTAAACCCTCCCCACCAGGCAGGACTATCCTACACGCCCATTTTCGAAGGGTGACATTGTTTTTCTGCACTGAGGATAAGATGTTATTCAACATTGCCCTAGGGGATAAAGCTGTAAAGGTTCCTATAAAGTTTTTACCTCACTTCAGTTAACTCCAGCTGGGCCCTGGAGTGAGTTCAGGACAGCTGCAGAAACAAAACCTTCATGACAGTGGCTGAAAAGAAATCGGTTTGGCCAGCAGCCAAACCTGTCTTCGGCTAGGATGTAAGCAAGAGGTTAAAATAGCTCTAAAGCGCACATCTTCCTAGCTCACTCTTGGAATTACATTTTAGTTAGACTGTTGTTAAAATAATGACTGGACAATCCCCCAAAACAGATGATCACTGGAATTGTTTTACCTCAGCCAGCTCTCTGAGTCTTCGTATGTTATGTTCGTGGAACGCAAGTCCATGAGAAGACTCTGAAACACTATTGAGCCTGCATATATCGGAGTCACTTCAGTCACTATGGAAAAGCAACAACCTGTCGCATAGCTATTTAACAACATGGACTGAGTCCATGTCCTGTGTGTTAGAGCGCATAGAGGTCACTCTGGAGAAAAAAAGGGATTATTTATAAGGCGACTAAAACCTTCCTACTGAAGCCCAGCACAAAAGGTGAACAACAAAATAAGAAAAAGCTACCACATGCCTCTAGAATTGAGACCTGAAGAATGCAATTGCCCAAGCAAAAACCATCCAGGTAGTCTGGTGGGGAGACACCACAAACCTGAAAAACTGGCTACCACCAAGATCCGGTCTAAGCTCTCTGTTCTCACAACTCTCCTCTTCATCTGCACCCCTGGTGCTCCAGAGCCTCTCTCCATGGTGCATCGCAAGCAGTCTGACCAGACACACCACCTGTATCTAGTCTGCTCCAAAGAAGTCTTTGAAGAAACCAGGAGTGTAGCACGCTCTACCTTGCCTCCTCACGGACATTTCACAAGTGGCCTGTACTAGCCCTTTCAGAGGTACCTGGAAGCAGGCTCTCCAGGCCACTTGGTTGGCAGGGGCATGTAGTCTGTGTGTGCTCTAGAAGGAGCACTTGCCTTTAATGAGCCTGCCTCCATGGCCTGAGAGATCAGTTATGAGGGCAGATTTGAGCCAGCAGTATAACGTACCCAGTCCAGTACACAAGGTCGCCTCACTGAAGATATGTGAAACCACTGATTCTCACCAGAAAAAAGAATTACCTGCAAAGCTCCCCACCCTTTGCTGCATAGGACATAGGAAAGCATCCCTAAGGCACATGCTATTACTTCCTTTTCCCCCCAGCTGCTCCCCTCCAATCCTCCCTACCTAATAACTTGAACAAGCCAGGGTGAGGTTTGGTGTGTAATTTTGCACAGCTGTCACCTGGCAATGATTGCAAGCTTTGCTTGCCTGTTAGACACACGAATATTTCTATGCCAGAGGGTAGGAAGTCAGTGAAACTACAGATGTTACTTTCATGGCTCTATCACTCCTCCCCACCATCCGCCGTGCGACTGGGCCTGCGGGAGCACCCTGCCTTCATGTTCCTGTGAGGCCAGTATTCAGGTACTGACACCTCTTAGGACAGCCACAGACATGGTTTCACAAGTGGATTTTGTGGGTTAAAATATGTGTTGACATCTACCTCCAAGATCTGCTCAGCCACTGACAGCCACCCCTTAGCAACCCACTCACACTCCCACCAATTTCCCTGTCCCAGCCCGGTATCTTTGGACTGGAAAAAAAAAAAAAAAAAGCCCTTGTTTATGGCACAATTATCCGGCTTCAAAGCTTAGCTCCCTGGAGGCTTCAGTCATAATCTCTGACCTCCCTTCTCATAATCAGCATAAGAGTGCGGGGGGGGGGGGAGGGGGGCAGGTAGGATGCGAGTGGCTGTTGAAAGCACCTGTTCAGCCAAATGCACCAAGCAAGGCAATGCAGAGCCAGCCTGAGGCAGCAGCTCAGGCCTGTTGCAGGATGCTGACAGAAGAGGGCAAAATCCATCTGCAGTCAGAGCCTGTTCCCTGCTTTCACTTCGCTGGCTTTCTTGCTCACCCTCTCTTTCCCCACAGTTTCAGCTCTTGCCCACTTTCACAGCTCTCCAGGCAGCTGGCTGACCTTATGGAGGGATTTGCTGTGGGACGAGACGGATTCCTCACACCAAGTGGAAAGCGTGGCCATGGGGCAGCCTGAGGCCTGGCCTGGGAAGCTCCCCTGACCAGCTCCCGCAGCACACAACAGCCTTGCAGCCCTGGACAGGGGCCCAGCCTGCACCACCTCACCCATCCCGCTTGCCTCTGGGGGACTTGGAGAGGGACTCTTGTGGACAAGAGGCCACAATCCAGCGGGCACGTGGTTGAGAATTTGCAGCTGAGTGCTCTGGGTGATGCTGAGCTGAATCTGACTGCCAACACTAAGCCATTGTGTACCTAATGCTGAGAGAAGTGTTGGTGATAGCAGCAGAAGAGCTGATGGAGTTGCAGGGAGGGACCTAGGAAAAGGTAAGAGAAATGAGGTAACGGACGATTAGCTCCCATCTACCCACGTTTTTGCGTCAGATTCTCCTTTGCCTTGAATGTTCTGTGCTTCGAGGGAGGGTGGGTATAAAACCTGGTGGTGGCAGAACGGTAAGGCTCCTCTGCACATGAGGCCAGGCAGTGGACAATCAGAGCCTTCCCATTTATAAGCCTTTGAACAGGGAACAGCAGAAGCATTTGGAGACACAGGGAGCAGGGGAAGCTTCAAAAGGACAGTGCTTTGCTTTAAATCCTTCTCCACGCCACTTTTGAAGTCAGCTTTTACCCTTTAGCAAAGTCCCAATGCAGTGGACACCACTATATTTCAGGGCTTTGGGAGTTTTGATTCCCTGGGAGTTAGTAATCTAAGGATGCTTGTGGGGTGACTTCTGCCTATCAACAACGTCTGGGAAAATGGGAATAGAAGAGCAGGCAATTCCCCTCAGACAAGATTACCCCCTTCCCCCCACCCCCGTTTTTCCCCCTTGAGAAAGCAACATTTTCTCCTCTCCTCCTCAGCTGGCTTGGCGACTCTTCTGTTTCTATATACATCAGTGAGTCCCTTCTCCTTATATCATTTGACATGCAAATGGCCAACTTCTGTGAATTTAGTGCAAGTCTTGCTATAGTTAGCAGCCACCCTTAAAGCCTCGCAGCTAGTAGAACTGCATAGTAAACTGGGAATCTGCTTTTGCTTCCCTGCTCCCTTATATCTAGACCTTGTGTTTGGGGAGGATTGCGGGAGGAATGAACTGAAAATGAGTACCTCCCTAAGCCACAACCTGGCTTCACTATTTCTTCTGCCTGTGGAAAGACAAGAAACCTGTGAAATGTTTATCCTCACTCTCAATTCTTCTTTGAGTCATAATGTTGTCCCCAAGCAATACAGTACGTTCTAATGTTACTAACAATACTCACTGTGGGACCACTTTCCTTCACCTGCCACTGAAATGCAGCCATCTCTGGGGAATCCAGGCAGCCGCTGGACAACAGCCACATCGCAACACCGGAGAGGAGGTGAGCAACTGCTCTGTGTGTAGCAGAGAAGGCAAAGCTAGGCAGGATGAACTGAGCAGCCACCCTGAGTTCAGACAGGACACCAGGGAAGTAAAATCTAGCCATAATAAAACTGCCATGGAGTCCCAAGTGGTGGCTGGTGGGGAAGGTCTAAGATTCATTTGACAGGTCTGCAGTGCCCACCTGATGCCTGCCCCTGGGAGCCGGCTGGACACCAACCCATGGGGGAATGCAGCCATGATCTCCCTTTCTCTCTCAAGCAGCTCCAAGGCTCTGAACATGGTGACAGAAGGGCATATTTCTGCCTTTTCCTCAGGACATTCCCTCTCCAAGCTCTCAGGCTAGGAAGGAGAGATGTTAGTGCAGAGGCCACTAGAGGAGAGTGCCACCCAGCAAGCCAGGAAGAACCCTGATCTCACTGGACATGAAGCGTTCTGCTTCACAGGTCTGGGTTGTGGTTAGGAGCCCTTTGAACTAATCTATTTTAGTGGAACAGTGTTGCTGAGGGAGAAGCTTGCAGAGAAAGAACAATCTCTTTTGCTGGGAATAAGGGACCTCCACCCCCAGATCCGGAGGGCCCCGTACCCCATATGTAGATGTGTACCTGAGAAGAGATGTGCGTGTTCAAGCCTAACAGAGAAGCAACCTGAGGGCTTTTTGTTTCTGACATGCGGGACAGGCTGGAGCAGGGAGATTCTGCACACCTCGTTAATGCAGACTGCAGCCCACTTCTGATTATCTGAATTTTTCTTTTCCTTAAAAAGGTTCCCTGAGCAGACAACAGCCCCCATAAAAAAACAGCTGTTCACAGCAATTACAGCAGCAAGAAAAGGAGAAATGTTTTATACCTTCTTATTGAAAAACCCCACAGAGGAAGAAGTGTATTCTCCCCTGAGCAGAACTAAAGAGAGGAAGAAAAAGGGCTGGGCTGTGGCAGCCAGAAGACCGAAAGGCCTGGGGTTATTTCTTTTACCCCACAAACTACCCTACGTGTTGGTATTATGAGGAGCAGGCAGTATGCGGCACAGCACCAGTGTAGGTTTGAGGCAAGCACGCTTGCATCGTAAAGACTTTGCAAGCATCTAGTTGACCAAAATGTTTAAAGGATAACTTTCCAAATATGTTTTTCCTTGCAAATAGATACATATGTTATGTTTATTGAAAATATGCAATTTCTGCTATGTTCTACTAAAGGAAGGATGTAAGTGGCTACTCACTCTTCAGTTTTATTCTCAACCCATACAAACCTAGACAAGAATCTATGGATTAAACTGTTGAACTGTTGTGCTTTGGGGGGGGGGGGGGGGTTGTTTATTTTTTTCTTCCTCATTGCTAAGAATAATCCCACTTTTTCAATTATACCTTTGTTAGCAATCCTGCTGAGAGACTACATGTTTCTCTCCCGGAGATCTTTGGTGAACAGGAGAAAGAGATGGTAAAACCTTCTTTTGTGACTGAGAGTGAGCAAAACCAACTTGGAGTCACACAGGAACTGGAGCCACAGAGGAAGAGGAGGCTGTTTTTATTGTGTCACTTTTTTGAGGCGAGAACCACATATTAAGCTGTTAGTTCCCATTTCTCTCTAAACTCTCTGAGGATCTGGCAACCGATGGCAAGGTCTGACCTCCAGAAAGAAGTAAGAACAATTAATACTAGAACAAATCCAGGGCCATCCAGGAATTTTGCAGCTGTCACTATGCAGCATATCAAGACCTCCCTGAACCTCACAGCAATGATGAGGACAGGCCTCCTGTTTCCCTGTTCACGGCTGTACCTCCCAGACCCCTGAATGAAAGGAGAGGCTCTGTCAGCCATTAGCTCCAGAGGAGCTATGACACAGCGCTACAGTACATCCCTAGGCTTGGTGTGCCATAGCCACATCCAGGGCAGAGGGAGAGAGAGATGAAGGGTGTTAGGTGATGAAAGACTGGTTAAGTTAGGCCAGCTGTCTAAAGCATTTCAAAGAAATTAAAGAAAGGAGAAATTAAGAAAGATGTTGAACCATAAGCCTAATTAGAGTAGCAGTGTAGTTATAGTCATGATAGCCTAAGGATACAATTAGATGTGTCTAGAGAGGAAAGCTGATCTTGTTGTTAAAGCATAAAGGTAGGGGACAGGATAATATGGGTTCCAGTCTGGTGCTGCCACAGGCCTCCTATACAACTCTGATGTGTCACAGTGACTCCTTGTGACTCCATTAGGAAACTTCCAGACACTCTGCATCTCTGTTTCTGTTTCCAAATATTTCTAAACTAGATTGAAGAATTCTCAAGCCCAGTCTGGAGCATTTTTATGGCATTCAAACACTGCCTCCCACCTTTTGTATGTCTTGGATTCAGAATTAGAGATCTTAGGGCAAAAGCAACTGGAGGAGAGCAAAGGCTAAAACAGCCAAGAGCTAAAAGAAACCATGGGAGATGTCCTGGATTATGATGAAATATTCAAAATAGTTGTTTTCTTGTTTCACATACTAGCATCCCGGTTTTGTGGAGGAGATGCTGAGGGACAGACAACTCTTCATCTTGATATTACAGACTGATATTGCTAAGTAAGAATTGACTTTGATGACCCTCAATCCAGTCCCTAGTAAATAAACAAACATGTCACAGTGCGCCAGCGTCATTCACTGTAAGGCTTTGATGCTCCAGCTGTTTCAGTCCCTTTTTGCTCAGCATTACTGCCCTCTTCACTCTGCATTCACAGGAAAGAGTTGTGACAACGAGAACAAGAGGAGATAAATAGGAGATTGAGGCTGACACAAGCTATGTCTCTTGAAACCTTAGCAGGTAGACCCAGGCAGCTCAGCTTAGCCCACTCTCAGAGCAGCACTCACCCTGGGTGCAACGCCAGCCCTGAACCAGCATCACTGAACCTTGTCTAGCAGATGTCAGCAGCATGCGTCAGCCTGCACTTGGCCCTGACCTAACAGAGCCCTCGGTGCCTTCGTCAGCAATAAGCCAAGGGAGATTATGCTTTTTCTCTCCAGAACACCACACAGACATCCCTATGGCACATGGAAGTGAGCTCTCGAGGGACGCAAGGGAAGATGCAGACAGACAGGCTGCAGAGGCTGCTGGGAGAGATGGCTGACTCTGGGACTGACTGGGCACCTCATTTCCTGTGCCTTACATGGATACGAGCCAAAAGCTTCTCAGAAAAACACTCTGACACACCACGGAGACATCCTGACATGGGAACCACCCTGAACAGGAGATGCCATCCAGTGATCCTGACAGGTAACTGAGGATTTGGATTAGCTCCATCCCCAGCTACCTGGGAAAGGGCAGAGATCCAGCAAAGGCCCTGGACTTTCATTCACCCCGAAAGGCCTGGGGGAAGGGTATATTTACCATGCCACTTGAGTGCCAGCTCTGCGTTGTCTGTGGCATGAAATGACTGACATGCGGGTGCACAAAGGTAAAAAAGGACAGATTGATTTATTGATCAAGGAAAGACACAGTCTCCTTGACAGAGATGTGCTGTCAAACAGTGGCAGGACGTGCTGCTAAAAGCCCTCCAGATTGATTACTTTACCTGCCATCCGATCCTTCATCGCCCTGGGCTCTGGCAGGTGAAGAGCAAGGGGAGATTTACTCATGGCTGCAGCTCAGGACAGGATGGCACAAAGGAATGAAAGCTCCAGGGGTCCAACTCAGACACAACAGCTTCCCCCTCTTCCCTGCCTCCCCAGGAGCTGAAAGACCCCTCAGTCCATAGGCCAGCAAAGGTGGCAGAACGACCAACAAAACCTCACCTTGCAGCCAACCAAAAGCTGCGCCACGGCAAGTAGCACCTGCAGATCCTGAAACGCTGCCACTTCCCTTCCCCATCTGTTCCCTTCTCCAAGATGAAACTACTCCTTTCTGTATGATTATATAACCAGCGTCTGCCCTGGGAATTGTTCTGAGAGCAGCCAGGCACCTGGCCCAGCGCTGCTGCCATACCCTAACATGTTGCAACCTCCACCTCAGCTAGGCTGGCATGCAGGCCATTGCAAAAAGTGATACCGCATCCAGCACTGCCCAGCATGGCAGCACAAGGCACCAAGCTGGAGCATCCATGGGAAGTGGCCTCCTTGCCTCCACGTGCAGCTGGGTCAGGCTGAACAAGGAGGGAGCTGTGTCTGCGGGTTGCTCTCCTCAGGTACTGTCAGGGCACTCTGGGACATCCAGAGTGGCTCTCTCTTAGCATGGGCTAATGTCACATAACAGCACAAGAAACTGAGGGAGAAGCACACTTTATAGAGGCAGAGAAGAACGCAGGAGTGGTCACGTGCTTGAACGGCCAGGCCTGGATTTAATCTTTCTATACTGTTTCCCTCATAAGGTGTGCTCCTACTGAAACAGGACCCTCTCCTATTGACACAAAGAGAAGTGTAACCAAGCCTCTCTGATAACTTGCTCAAGACGCAGCTTGAGAAGCTCAAGGTAAAAAGCAAGTCTTTAGCACAGCAGCAATTCAAGGTAGCCTGATTACAAGATGACATGGATGCACCCACTCAATACCACCAGCAGAAGCAGAGTCCTTAGAGTTACTTTGGCGACAGCAGCCTCGTCCTAACTCTGCCATATGGACATGTGGAGCCAAGCACGTCACAAATTTGTAATGAGTTTGTTTAAAGAGCTGTAGCATGAGGCAGGTAGTAGATGATAGACATGACAAAGAGAATCCTTCAAATGCTTCAGTGCTGCCCAATTTACCCAGCAGAGTATTTTGGGAAAATGCAACTGCAGACCTCCACTCATACCTGTTAACGGGCTTGATATTCCCAGTACATGGCAGCTTTGTCTTAATTCTGTGGGCTTTCAGACCAGTTTTGACTGCACACCAAATTCAGATGGCTCTCCACCTCTCTCGTGAAAAGTGTAAATAATACAGCAGACCAGCCACAGGAAAAACAATGATCCAAAAAAGGCACACCGAGAAGCGAGAGACTAATTTGACTTTTGAACGAGCAACTAAAGTAGCATCCTCTTAACGTTCTCTTTTCTGGTTGGTAACAAATACCATGAATGATCGAAGAATGCCTGACCCAGATATGCTGACCGCAGAAAAGGTAGGAGTACAACAGAAATAGACTACAGCCTGCTATAGAGGAGCAGCTGTGTACCAGAAAAGGCAGGTAAAGTGGGCACACAGTACTGAAGTCACATGCAGGATAACACTTTGATGGAGCTCTCTAACCTTACACCCAAGTACATTTTGGCCCCTAGATGTGAGCAGATTTCCCAGCCCTGCGAGTAAGCAAGGCAGCAATGAAAGAACAGTATCGATAAGAACAATCCTAAGTCCATTTCCTCTGTCACTGGCACTTCTACAAGGCAGTCAGCATTCAAAGATCTCCAAGGCCTTTAAAAAATAGTGTCAGTAACCATTTGTCACTCTATCTCATTCCCTCTGCATATCACAAATCAATTTAACCCCGAGTTTATACATATGTACAATTGAGCAATGACCAATTTCTTTTTAAAAGCAGAAGCTCATGTTGATGTTTCCATTTTTGGAGGGTAGCTGGACATCCAGAGGAGCTGCTGCCTCTCAACACCATGGGCCACATTTGAAGCACTGTAACTCCACATTTCGGTGGCAGAATGAAGCACCATCTCCTGCTTGAGCTGAAGAAACTGGACTCACAGCTTCTTTCTTAAAAAGTTTTAATAATCAAAAGTATTTTGGATCTTGTATTCCTTAGCCTTTATAGCTACAGGAAGAGCTAACAAGAGGAATCCAAGAAGCAAGCTGTCTACACTCACAGAATTAACAGAAGAAAAAAATCACAGCTAAATTTTCATTGTAACAAAGTGATGTTTTGGCTATGAATGGATTTCCATTGATAATCCTGGGGATGGGAGTAGAGGAAAAAAAGGGAGAGATTTGTCATTATATTTAATGGTGCTTCTCATGGTACAGTTTTAATAAATAAAGACGATTCACCCAAGTAGAAAGAAAGACAGAGTGAAAAAGAAAACAAAAAAGGTGGAAAACAGAAAAAAAAATCCTAGGCAGTTTTGTAATTATTTTTACCCCTGGGCCTGGGAAATGTTTCCACTATGATCCAAGATACTGCTTAAGATTCAAACTATTGCTTGCTGAGGAAAAGGGAGGGAGAGCAGAGGGAGAATACTGCAACAGCATTTGACTACAGCTGCTACCCACTCATTATTGTAACAGAGAGAGGTAGGGATAAATCTGACTACACGTGTGAGGGCAGCAATTGGTTGTTAGGTTTTAAAGATGCTATTACATCCTAGAGGAGCAGGGATATACACAGGTGACATTCACCAGTTGCAACAGGGCGGAGGGAAATCACACACTGGAATGAAGTTAATAGCAACCTAGAGGGCAGGGTCCATGATTGCCAACCTGATTTCTATAATTGGTGTGATTACTACTATTGTAACTTAAACACAACAGCAAATCACTTGCTTAATTGAATTTTCTTTCTGCATGTGGTTGGGAAGGGGGAGGAGGCAAATTTCTGCTACAGCTGTGTGAATCTTCTCAGAGGCGAAGCAAGCAAAGGGGTGCTCGTGCTGGGGGGTGGCCCTGGGGGCAGAAGGGGAAGGTTAGGGCCTAGGGCAAGGCAGGGCAATTTTTCTCCTGGGGTTTTCCTGGAGAGCAATGCTCTGGGTTTCTGAACACTGCTAACACCTTTGCTGTGCTGAAACTGAAGATATTGCGTAGAACTTGGTAAATGCCTCGCTGCGCATCAGGAGATTAGAAAGCTTCTCACTGAACTCCTGAGGGTAAGGCAGATGGCCATCCTGCATTCAGTGCCCTCAGCTTGCAAATACACTCCTTTCTACCATCAGCAAAAGCCAGAAAGGAATATCTTTTAGATCAGCCCGCAGGATGGCTTTATTCACTTCAGCATTTTTCCTAAAAGATGTTTGCACCAGTAAGGACACTCTCCAGATCAGCTCAGTTGCATCTGAAATGCAGGAAACAAGCGTGACCTAAACATATGTGTTACCTAAGGATCAAGGCATTAAATCTCTGCTACATCTTACTCAGAGATTTACAAAGAGACCAGAGAAAAACAGGGCTGGAGATACCCTTCTGTGCCTGATCTAAAGGGAGTACCTTCTTGCTCCATAAAACTCACCTGTTTTCAGATGCTGTTTTGTACCTGAAACTCCCCCCCCCCCCCCCCAAAAAAAAAAAAAAAAAAAGCAGCAATGCACTCATGCCTTGATAGGCTGAGGAATGGTTTGAAGTAGCGATTTTAACAGGATACACCAGTATCCTATAATTTAGAGATTCTGATCAGATTTTGTGCAGGGTGTCCTGTTTGGGAAATTCAAGTATGGATTCAAACTTTCTGGCTTTGCCCTGTCTTCTCTGTCAAATCGAAACCAGGAAAATCTCCGCTGAATGATTTGAAATTCACTGCATCTGAAATCATCCTAATTCTCTGCTACAGAAACCCTCAGGTCTGCTCTAGGAAAAACAATGGCAGTAAGTTTTGCTGGGCCTGGAACTCCAATACTACTATACGCTTCTCTCCTTAGAGCTTTTCACGTGTGTATTTAATAGCATGCTAGATAAACAGGTAAACACTGCTTTTTGATAGGGAAACTGAGACGTACAGAGATGTAGCACCCAAATTCACAGGCTGGACTGGGAGCAAGATGCCATCCTTCTGACCATAAACTCTGTCTTCAGCCCTTGGACATCTCTGTAACTTATTAAGAACCAAACCTCATATACTTGTCTCATGGGAATGACCTTGCCGGAACAAGCAGCACCCCAGTAACACAAATAGGACATGAGCCAGAGAGTTAACGGTGCAGAGGGTACTTCTGCAAGTGTTTGGATAGATCTTTTGGTACTGTCATGGCTCCTGCCCTAAAAATGATTATTTATTTTCCTTTTTAAATTTTCCTTTATCTGCCACAGAAAGCCAGGGAAAGGGGAGACACTCTTGGAAAGCACGATCCCCTTCAATAATGTATGTCTACCCTACAGCTGCACAAAAATAAAATATTAACTTATCTGATTTGAAAGGGAAAGAAGGAAGAAGGGGAAAAATTGGCTTGGGTTATGGGATGTTTTCCATCATATATTTATGTTTACGTTTATACATAATGCTTCCATGTATCATCTGTAACCTTCCCCTATTGTATATTCTTGTCACTCCATGTTTTCTTCCTTAAGAAAGGAGACAATGAAAGCAGAGCTGTGGTCATCACACTGTAAACAGGCAATACTGGTAAAAATGATTTTTTACTCAGACCCTTTGGCTGTATATTCATAGACTCCATCTGAGCTCTTACTTATTCTACTGTCAGCCTACATCACAGCCTCCTACACTCCATAGGGCTTCTAAGAGCACGGAAAGTGAGGATATATGGGACTGCTTTGTTACCAAGAGAGGGCATGATGAGTTTTGGAAAATAAGCCACTTTCAGGCTCAAGGAAAAATGTTAATATGTCTTGATGGGATACTAAAGTCTTTATGATAGTATAAAAGCACTAGGAAGAGACGTAAGTATGAAGCATGTCTTTCAGATCAGATTTGGGAAATGGGCCTACAGTAATGCTAGCATTTCAGTTGGGAAATGTGCAAATATAGATTTATCATCTTCAGGCTTTTCACTCTGTCCAAACAGATATCTGTCTAAAATAACACAGTCTAAACTCCACCTCCTCAGGAGAAAACTCTGTCATTCTAAAGAGTCAGTTTAGATTATCCCCCAAGGGTACAGGAAAAAAATTATGCATTGCTTATTTATTTGTTTTGATTTTGGAACAGGAAAAGATCCTCAAGGAAGTCCAGCCATTAGCAAATAGGACAACCAAAAGATAACCAAAACCAGTGCAACAACATTTTTCTTTGCCCATTTCCCCAGCTCTCCTGTATAAAAATTATCAGCCACCTTTCTATTTCCATCAGACAGAATCGCGCTCCAGCTGCATCAGCACTCCACAAATGGTTTTTTCAAATAAATGGACTTTGCAACAAGCCCATCAAGTCTTTCTCCTTAAAGACATCTGCTGCTACATGGCTGAATTTGGCTTCTTTTTCACCTGATTCTTGCAGATGGGTATATACAAAGTACATCTACAGTACAAAAATTTCAACACTGCTAAAACATTAAGACGGAGAAACTAAGCACTTAGAAGTCAAGCTATTCCATATGTTATAGTTTCTCTTGCACCATTGATTCCATCCCATTGTACATCCTATTTATCACACCATTATATATGAAATTGTACATTTTACAGGTAAAAGAAGAACAGAGAAACTATATATATTCTGGTATGCAATGAGATCAAATTAATGGTGCAGAAAAAAACCAAGCTCTTGGAATAGTCTCAATTCTATCTCAGATTTATATTCTTAAGATTACATTACATTGTTACCTTATGCTTCCACCTATATCTCTGTTGTATCTATTTCTTATCTTTATTTTATGCACAGTCTCTGCAAAGCCTTACACATGCACTGAATTTGTATGCACTATGAGAAATCCCACAGAGGGTCCATGCTCAATATTTTGACTGTAAACTTGTCGGGTGCTGGAACTGTCTTTACTGAGTATTGTTAGAGGGCCTTGCAGCCTGGGCTCCTGATTTATGCTTGGGGACTGTATGTTCTGCAACACCAGTTATTATCAGTAATAACTGCAACTGCTAAACATATTCTTAAGGCTTTGCAGGATCTAGACCTTAGATCCCAAGCTTTCTGAGGAACAGATCAATTCTTTGTACAATGCTCAGAATAATGACATCACGATTTCTAAGTGCTTTACAAGACACAGTAAGTTAGTGCTTCAGCTAGGGACAGGGGATAGATTGCATTTAGCTTCTACTTTTCTTCTTTTTAAGGAGAAGAAGAAGAAGAAGAAGAAGAGTCAAAACTATTTGGCTTGCGCTGTTC
Organism: Struthio camelus; assembly: GCF_040807025.1. Taxonomy (NCBI): domain Eukaryota; kingdom Metazoa; phylum Chordata; class Aves; order Struthioniformes; family Struthionidae; genus Struthio; species Struthio camelus. Next base: position 94,778,687 of record NC_090942.1, on the reverse strand, counting down.
CCGTAGTCTGCAGCTTTCATCAACAGAGCTTTGAAACTCCATGTACAGTGTTTACCACAATTTTCTACTCCAGTTATTCCAACCTCTTGATTATCTGCATGCCAAGGGTAAGCTCAAGTTGAGAGTGAAGGTCGGGTCCTGTAAGGTGTCCGAGATCTGCAAGAGTGGAGCAGCTGAGCACTCTGGCCCTGAGGACTTGTCATTATACTCCACTCCCATCATCCACAGCTAATTGCCCTGAGCTTCCAGGATATATCAGCTCCATACAGAACAACTTAGTCTCTGTAGATAACAAGTCCTGGCAGATTCAGTAGTGGAGTTCTCTACCTGACTGCATGGCTAATAGCTTGGCAGTTAAAAGGTCAGGATGTTCTCCTGTACATGTGCTTCAGTGTCTAAATCAGCCACTTTTCAACAGACTGGGATGGCTCTTTTAATACCTCTGAATAATGAAAACGTCACCATGTTTCTTAATCACAAGTAAGATGTTCAAATTGGGAAGATCTTCAAGTCAAGATTCTAATACACTGCCGTATTATGAATATTTGCAAAAGTGAGCTGGTATGATGGTGTCCTGTGCCATCAGGAAACACCAATGCACTGCAAGTCATGCTTCTGTCTTCCAGCAGTAAGCCTAAATGTTTCAACCTCCTTGACTTTTATTTTACACTAAGGAAAAGCCACAGAGAGAGAAAGAAAACAAAATGAAATAAAATCTCCCTGAGAGAGAGCTAGCAGGTCTCTACCTGAGGTGAGACACAAAGTAGCAAGTGCTCACAGTAGACTGGACATTTTCTGTCAAGAGGGATGCAGAATGCAGAGAGCTGGTGGCAAACAAGACAGATGCTGAACCACCACATTAATGGGTGCCTTAAGAAACCGATAATGTTGATGGATGGATAGACAGATGCCAAATATATAATCTCCTTGCAATTGGACAGCAACATGCAACAAAAATGCTATCAGCAAGGATATGTTGTATGTTAAGGAGATATCCCTAAGCACAGGAAATCAAGGAATTACTGTATCTTCGGCTATTTCCATTTATAGCAGGTGTAGCGTGAAACATATACCTGGGTTGGGTTATGCATTTTGACCTCTCTGTTTCAAACACCCCATTGCTGCAGCCTTTCCTCTGCATGTCTGGTTGCAGCTGATGCCAAAGAGGATGGAGCTGTAGCCCTTGAGACATTTCCAGTTTGCCAGAATGATTCGTATGAAGAAAGAACCACCTGTGAACTTTCTTGCTCCAAACATGAGACCTAAAATGAATCTGCTTACTTTTGCCTTTCTGCATGATTTCCATCCATTCATTCTCAGTCATCTCTACACCTGAAGGTTAAGCTTTCAGCTGTGGCTACACAGAAGAGCTGTTCTTCTGACCAGTACAGAAACTGCTGGGAATCTCCCAAAGCGTGTTCTCTACTGAGTTCCAGACCCAAGAGAAGTCTTCATAAACACTGACAACTCCCTGGTATTTGGCAGTGCTGCAACCGACCTGTGAACTTTGAGGGCAGCTGTCACCTCTATGACATTCCTTTAGCCACAAAGAGCCTAGACCTGTCTCTGAAAATCATCAAGTTATCTAACACACCTTTGTGAGAAGATTGCAGATTCTACCAATGCGGCATGCAGCATCCCTTCAGCATCTTGCTTCTGACAAATGAAGAAGCTCGATGTGTGACAGAGGAAAAGCATGTGCTGCAATCAGCTTAGCAGACAGAGAAACCAACCAGCAGCTGAAGGACCATTAGTTCTTCTGGGAGTTAAAATAAGTGGCTCATTGCTACCCACATGCAAAACTCATCAACATCATTACCAAGCACAGCTCTGTTCAGTCAGTTCATGCTCACTGCAGAGGATTTTTCAGCCGCTCCTCTTGTACACAATTAAGAGGCCAGCAGAGCCTAAACTTCTCAGCATACAGGGCTTTGTCTTAGCATGAGACTTTGGCTACACACTCTGCTGAGATCTGAACTCAGGATGAAGGCAGCTGGGATCTCTTCCTTTGTTGGAACTGAGCTAATGGAAATAGGCCACTGCTCTACCAGCTGGTTAAAGCCTGGGTGCCCATGGCTGATGGCAGAAATGAGTGCACTAGAGCTGTAATGGCTTTTAAAAGAGACAGTTCATGGATCTAGCCCTGCACTCACACTGCCAGCACCTTATTGCACTCTCCTAAGGCTCTGCACAGACAGGTGCATACAACCACTGCCTAATACATACCAAGCTGTCAAGCGTCACAGGCCTGGGGAAGAACATTTTGAAACAGCGAGGCAGTCACTAACGTCCCCACCCTGTCATATCATTTCTTTCCCTGATGGGTAGCCTTCTCCAAATCACCGCCCTTAGGAAAGATAGCTAATCAACATGGCTGCAGGAGGCAGAGACAGCTCTCAGTCCTCCCAGCGCCAGGATCCAAGACTGTAAAAGGGGAAAGACGCAGAAAGAACTCAACACTCAGCTCTGCTCCCTCACAGCCCTTCACCTCCTGGGAGCAATGGCATGAATCCCCTGATCTATCCTAATGAAGAGGAGGGTATGTGCACAGGATCTACTGGGGCTAACCCTCTGTCTTAGAAAGGGGAGAAAAAACGTTTTGCAGCCCTTTCAGGCCCAGGAGTGGGGCAGGAGGGGATTTGAAAAAACTCCTAAAGGTACAGAGGAAGGACTGACTGAGGAACAAAAAAAAAAAAAAAAAAAGGGAAATGTAAAAGGCTGGGGACTGCATAATACAGAATTAATTGTGGGGCAAGGACACGGGCAGACATAATAGTAAAGATATACTTGTTTCTACAGGTATTTTAAAGACCTCAGACTGCAGTTTGAGAGCCTGAAAAACCTTTCATGGACTCTTAACTAATTTCTTTCTCTGGCTCTTCCCTCTCCTCTATCTCCTTCCGCTGTTTGTACTCATTTGCTTTGGGGTTTCGTTTTTTGTTTTTTTCCTTCTTAGTGCATCTTCCCCATCTCTTCCTTCCTCCTTCATCCAGTCCCCCCTTTTCTCCAGGCAAGTGCTGTTCATTGGCTACTCCCCTCTTCCCATCACAAGGGCACTTGTAAGAAGGTAGAAGAGCACCTCTGAGCTGAACTTGTCAGACAGAGGAAATTTGATATATGTCATCAGAATGAAAGACAATAGAAATTAAAGAGGTTTCTTTTCTCTTTCCCTCTTTTCAGTAACCGTGCCTGAACAGCCCTACTGCAACGCAACAGATCTGACAAGTTAAGCAGAGCTGAGGAACTGAGTTGCTGTTTGGATGGGAGATCTCTGAGGAACTGCAAATAATGGTGCTAGTGGCTTAGTAGATGACGTTCTTCCTTCTGAGTCGGAAATAGTTTGGTGCCACTGCAGAGTCCTATACAAAGGGATATGCTGGGTATCGCTCTAAAACATTCCCTCCATGAGTTAATAACCCCTACTCCACGTTTTAAAAAGCAACAGGCATATGATAACCTTCATTTTGCTGAGTGGATCTTTGAGTTTGTCCACATGGAAAAGTTTTCCCACTTGTGTAAAGTGTGAATTTGAACAAATACAGCTGCACCCATTAATCTCCCCATATACTCATCCTCGTTTACAAATGGCCTCATTCACTTGAACTCCTTCTGAAAAAACTTTCATAACAGAAAGTGTATGACCCCAATCCACCAGTACAACTAGTTGTTTACATTCACACCTTAGATTATACCTTTGTAACCTGTCTGCCTAGACTAACCACTGCTCTCTAAGATCACTTTCAAAAATGGGATTTAATATTTATCTAAGCAAAGAAATTCACTAGCGTTGTTGTTGTGCTGTCATCCTGCTGCTAAGTTATGTTTGTGTAGCAATCTATCTAGACACTCCTGTTGGAAAAAGTAGTAGCCTAATGTTGGTTTCGCTGATATGGTGGGAGGAAATTCTACTCTGTGAAACACCATCTCAGAGGTGGCTGCGCTTCAGTACAGATATGAATATCATATATGTCTTCTGTAAAGAACTTTGGGATCAATGAAATGAAATGAGCTACTGAAATATATGCTAATATTCTAACTAGATACATAAACCAGAAGCCTGGGTTGTTTCAAATGCAGTTTATGAATATGCAACACTCAATTTAAAATAATTGTGCAGTTCAACAAATACAAAAAGGGAAAATTTGGGGACAGACTCTGTTTGGTACTCTTGTTTAATTGGCTATAATTTCTACTTCACAGCAGCATGGATTTTAAAACGTATCATTACCAGAGTTGCGAAAGTTACAGAATCTGTATTGCACGAGAATTTTCCCCAGTTAAAAGACAGTTCTTTGACCATCAAAACCCTCTCTCTTTTGCATTTGCTTTCTGCGCACATTCAGCAATTGGGAGCTGCTCCCATTAAATGCTGGAGAAAAGCCATTTTAAGCTTGCCAACTCATGTACTGCTAATGGCAGAGAACAAAGAATAAGCTCAAACACATCTACATATTTGCACCGGAAGTTGTGCTTTATCTTGGATGCTACTTGTCACAGGAAAGAGGAAGGTTTCCCAAAACCTCTTGCTACAGCTCCGGCTCCAAAGCATTTAAACAAGTCAGTTGCACAGGCCTAACTGTGGGTAAAATATTCACGCATACACAATTACTTCATGTAATTGGGCAAGCAAAGATTACCTTTAAAAACCCACCCAGCCAATGAGCTGTACAGCTACCTCAACTTCCTAGGATGTTGCTTCAGGACAAGCTTAGAGGAAAAAAAAATGTTTTAAATATGTTCCTAAGCAGTCTAGTTTTTATCTATTCCCTTTTCATAAATTGATTCCTCTTCAAGAGAGGGTGAAGGCCCACTGGTTTCTTCATAACTCCCTCTGGCTACAGGAGATAGCCTCAGCAAATCAGGAAAACAAGACAAGAGAGTGTAATCAATCACTCTTAAAGTAGATCCAATGGCAAACCTCTGGTCCTTGCTGCTGAACTGCCTGTGATTAAAAAAAACAAACCAAACCTACTAGCACAAAAAGAATGATACAAAATCAGTAAACAAACATTCCTCGAGTAAAGTCAAGGCAAGTGCCCTCAGCTCACAGGTAGCTGTAATAGATGATGTAAAACCACACTGATGCACAGTGAGTGAATCACTGTGAATTATCCTTCCAGGTCTAACAACAAGTGCGATGCCTTTTAAAAAACAGACACCACCTTGTTTACAAGAAAATAGGACATTGCAAGAGGGGGAGTGAAGGCAGTCGAAGAGGGGAGGAAAGGAGGTGGTGATGGGCGTATTACTTGCAGCCTCTCAAGCGCTAAGAATTATGCTTTCATCTGTGCTGCCTCAGCAGGAATTAGAACAGGTGAAGGCAACGGGCTCTGCACTGGGGATGCTCTAAGCCATTCCCGATGGAAAAGCAGCCCCTGCAGTGTTACTATGCTTCAGCGGATCATTTTCACAGTATGTTGGTTTGATCTGCTGTCGTCCGTCTGATTCTTCCATCTGTTTAGTTCCCTCTTTCCCTGATACCGCAGGTGCACTACTGGCACCGGGGTTCCCAACTTCTGCGTGGTCTGAGCTGAGGAGACGTAGAACTGTGCTCCATGCAGGTGAGGCATGGGAAGAGCTGGAGCCTGTGATTCACCCCAGGATCACTGGCTGACCTTCTGTAACTCACTTTCAGCTGTCTGTGCCAATGATTTTCTAGCTGTAGCAGAGACTCCAGTCCAGACTCCAAAGATGCTAATGAGACAAGACCATGAGATGTTAGCAAATGCCCTGGCTGCTTGAGGGGCAGGCAAGGGGAAGCCCAGGAAGATCAAATAAATACATCTCTGCTCCCAACTAGCAAATTCCAAGTGTACATTACACATTAAGTCCAGCGTGTTCTTCCACAGCATTGCTCCCTAACCTGTCAGTCCCTGGCCCATACACGCACACACTGGTGAGTCCTACCAAAGTGCAGTGCCTCACACACATTCCTCCTGAGTGTCAGGCGTAACTTTTTCAGGTAATTCATCCATTTTGTTAGGGATCAGCTTAGTTCTAGCCCTGTCCACAAGCATGCTTACAACCCCACAAGCGTATTAAGCTTCTTGCTATCCTACCACCCAGCTCATTAAAGAAAATAATAAACAATAGTTGGCCTGGGACTGACCCTTGCAAGAGGCCACTGCAAGCACCTTCCATTTGCCAGAGACCCATCGGTAAGGACTGTCTGAGCACGACCAACATTCAACTAGCCTTCTCCAAAGGGCTTGTGGGAATCCCATGAGAGTGTCAAAAGCCTTGTTAAATTATGACATCTGCTTCTTTTATCCTTTTGATATGGCCAGTTATCCAGCCATAGAAGGCAATCAGGTTGGTTAGAATAACACCAGTTTAGTTGCTTCTGTCTAGGGGCAGAGAGATGGACAACATGACCTCTTGGTGTCCCTTCCACCCTACAACTGATCTAGCAGTGCAAATATCCCTGGGTAACCATGCCCTGATGCAGCCGTGTGCTAGATTTCACTGGCAGCTGCCTGCCTGAGGCACAGTAGCTTGGTGAGAAACGGGTGCCCTTGACAGACAATGGGATCCTTGAGAGCTGTGAGATGCTGCAATGGGTTTTGGGAAACAGAGTCAACTGCTGCGGGTTTAACATTTCCAGAGAAGGTTCAAAGCGTTGAAAGTACAGTTTCTCATAGTGCCTGTTCTTTACTGGGAGAAGACATTCCATTGCCACTAGTATTGAAACCCCCGATGATCTCTGTCCTCTGTTACCACTTTGATGCACACATTCATAATCAGAGAGGCATTTTTTTCAGCCCTACCTCTCTCCCCACCTACCCATCCTTTCTGCTTGAGGATCCTGTGTTTGCTTGACTTACATGCCACTATCTGCTTACTTGAGAAGGAGAGTGAGGTCAGAAAGGAAATTCCTATCCATTACTGAGCTGTTAAAGCATCACTGAATATGTGTTATTAGCCTATTTTAACTTAATTTATTGTTGAACATACAATAACTGTCAGAATAAATTACTTGTAAAGGCCAACAAAACTCCTCTGTATCTTAGAGAACAACGTCTCCAATGGTTTCTGAAAAACACTGGCAGCCCTGTGCATTGCTAGAATTAATTTTAAGCCCCTCAAAGAACTCCCGGAGAAACTGGAATGCACCCTTGCAGACGTTTCCTCTGCTGCCCAGGTATAGAAGTTCTCTGCATTCCCTCAGTTTATACAGCCTTATTCCTTCTTTGCCAGCTATGAGGAGAAAGATTTCAGGCACCTTCCCACTGCCTGTATACCTGCAAAGCCCAGAACCTCTCCAGACACTGCACCCCATGGTCATTCCCCAGACAAAACTGATCAGTCCCATATTCCCCTCTGATCAAGCTGATGCTGTTTCAGATGTTCCATCCTTGAGAACATAGGACCGCTGCGTCTCTGGGTACCCTCCCTTAGCTGCTCCCTGTCCGTGTTTCTGCCTAACCTCCTCTGAAACTGCACCAATATCTCCAGCTACTGCCACCATGCCTAATGTTACACAGTCCCCTGCTCCTGACAGTGCTCCAGGCATCGCTCGCTGGGAGGAGTGTCAGCCCCTGTAAACACCAGGTGAACAGCACTGAGGATTCATCGGGCCTCCCACACACTGCGACTTGCATTCCTGCTCATTGAGCGTAACACCTGCTGCTGGAGCAGTGCCCATTTGCTGGGGCTCCCTCTCCAATGCACATGCTGTCCTGCCAAAAGTCAGCGCATTTCCATAGTCTGGCCCAGGCAAGTCTGCAGCAAGGCAATGGGGACAGGCAAATCAGGGAAGTGAGGAAGAACAAAGAAGCCAGAAAGGAAGGAATTGAAGGGAGTAATGTTTGGTCTGGAGCCAGACAAATCACAAGATTAAAGAGAAAAGAGATTTTTCCTAAGGGGGAAAAAAGTTCCTAATCTCTCCCTCTTTTGTTAGGCTTCTTGGTTTTTTTAGTTTTTTTTGTTTTTAATCTTGTGGGTTATCCTTTTCAATATTACACTCTCTCTTTTCTTTTAATCTTGAATAAATATTTGCATCAGTCTCACAAGAAGCAGCAGAGATCTCTAGCAGAGTAAACTGTTCAGCACAGCAACCTGGCAGTTGAGGACATCAGCACACAGAAGATACCACTCTTTTGAATCTTCCAACCTTAGCTCCTGAAATCTGGGCCACAGTTTTAAAAAGGCAGCAAACATCAAAATAGGACAGCTTCACCAAAAAGAATCCCTGCTTTTTTCTCCTCCAGGTGCATTTTGGGACAGCAACATTTTTGTCTATGGCTTTAACGGTGGAACATTTTGTGCCTACAATTTAATTGCAAGCATTAAATTGATGACCAGCCAGGCGCTGATCAAGTAGATAGGAGCATAAGGATTGCATTCTAAACCAAACCCTTTAAAAAAAAAAAAAAGAAAAAGAAAAGAAAAGAAAAAGAAAAAAGAAATCAGAGTAAAATTTTGTATAATAAATCACATAGCCAAATGAGACCTTGTGCCACTCCGCTAAAAATATACCAGTGAATGAGTAACATAATTTCATTCCTTGGTGAAGGCATTGGGGCTCCCTGGTGCAACACCCCCACAAAGTCAGAGCTGAGCATCTCATATGAGACGATATAAATCCTGCAGTGGGATGCCAAGATCATCCTGTGAAAGGATGTTTATTTGCCTTAGCATTACTGTTGGTCTCCAAATGCAGCAGTGGCCAAAGGAGCCAGGCTGTGTACATGGTACTGTGTTAACATGTGGAAAAATGCTGTGTTTGCCCCAAGTGTTTGCATTCTAAGGCCAGGCCCCCAGCACCCTATATTGGAGAAGATTACAATCAATATAAAGCATAATTCATACTGTGCTTTTATTTGCTTTGATTTCCTAATAAAAATACACTTATCTGACTGCTCTTCAGCCAATATTTAATTAGCAGCTTAAATTAGTTGCTAGGTGTAACCAAGGCTGGACAGAAAAAAATACTGGAAGGAAGAGAGAAAGGTTCCTTTTTTGCTGTGCTTTCCAATAGCGTACCCAGACCAGTGCCATAAATGACCAGCTCTTGCCTGCTCACTGCTGCTGACTTCTCACAGTTAACCATTTTATCAAGCTTCCCCGCTCTCTCCAGCTCCTCAAATGTAGTTTTCCCTATAAAGCTTGCAAACCAGAGAGCAGATCATAAATTACCATTGCTTTGGATTACATTCAGATCCCCGCTGCAGTGCCCTGCTAGAAGTGGGGGCCACAAAGAGAGACCAACACAGAAAGAGGCTTGAGCTGAGCCCATGGGGCCAGCCCAAAGGCGTCAGCACTGGGGAGACCCTCCCAGGCCACGCAGAGGCTCCCGGTCAGCTCTGCTGCAGAGACCACCTTTTCTCAAACCATGATAATCCCACATTGTTTGCTCAAATGCTTTCTTCTCCCCTCCTCTCCTCTCCAGGTAGCTAACGCAGCTAAACCTGACCTGTAGTAGCTCTGGTTTACTAAGGATCCTTCTCAGTAAGACTTGATCCACCCGTTTTAGTCCCCCAAAAAAGCCAAGTGCAGGCAAAATAGCGCCCCAGAAGAACTGCTGGAAATGAGTATTTCCTTTAACTATGGAGCAAAATCCCTCTGTATAAAGTGCTATATTAATATAGATAGATAAGAACTTGCTTTCTGCTTTTTTCACATTTGTATTTCTATAATAGCCCAGTAAGCAGGAAGAGCTACCATTTTATAAGACACAGTGAAATGGCACTTTACAGACATACACTATTTTCTCTTCTGAGAACTTTGCTTTTGTTCGTTCTTGCTCTGTTGCTCTTTCTTTGATTAAATAAAGGCATTCAAAATAGAAGTACAGGTTTACACTTTGTACATGAACACTAAGACAAACAGCAATGTTGCCATGGATTTTTTTTAAATCTCAAATAAAAATAAACAAACACATCTTGGCGGTGTTTGGAATAGAAGCTAGTGAATAATTCACAATGAATAATTGATTTGTTGAATTTAGCTTGTTTTTTTCTGCTGGTGGAATGTGCACTAACAGATGGTGAGTTCAATAAACGTATTTGTTTTTCCAATTTATTTGATGGATTTTTCCCCCCAATTTTTCCCCCCTCTAAGGTGAAGTCGGAAATTCCAGATGGCTTGACTACCGGCCAGATAAGTCACAATGTATTGTTTCAGTTTCCTCTTTAGAAAGGTGGCAAGAATGATAACAGGCATGGAAAAATGCATACCTGGAGCAAGAACGAAGGAGGGGGGGGAGGCAGTTTACATCAACGCAAAGACAAATAAGAGGAGGTGTGATAACAGGCTATAAAATAGTGAATAATACAGAGAATGAGGTGAAGAGCTTCTGTTTTCTCTTTTTTATAATACAAGAGAAAATGAGCAGTAAACGAAGCTGAAAGGTGGCGATTACAAATTTACTAGAGACTTTTTCTTTTTTTAAACAGAACACTGAACTCAGGCAGGGGAACTCACTGCCACGTTATATTAAAACCAAAAGTTTTGCGAAATGAAGAATTACACATTTACATAGGTAACTGAAATATCCAAAAATACAGCAGCCTATGCTGATAAGCTGGACTGCATTACCTCAAGCCTTAAAGACTACGAGAATCACTGTTATTGATAAATATGTGTTACTATCTACCAACTACAGTGGTTCTTTTACCTTCCTCTTAGAAATCTGGTGCTGCTCATTCCGATAGGTCAAAGCAGGGTTCACAGTACTTGGGAGACTGATTTTCTCTGACAATTGCTAAGGCTGGATGAATGCACAAATCCTTCCAGTTGAATATTCTCAGTGGAATTTCTAAAATTCAATTTCTAAAAATATGGCCTCAATATCAAAATTCATGTTTTTTCATTTTTTCCCCCAGTAAAATGGAATTGGTCAAATATATGCAGAGAGAGGATGTTAAAACGGCATTAAGTGAAGCCAAAGCAAATATGCTGAAAAATTTGATCTAATATTCAGAAAAACACAGTTTGTACCATTTACCACCAAATGCTTCCTGCAGGGGGAGAGAAGGTAGAGTTTTGCAGAGGGTAACAACTCTCACTGACTAATTACATGGATATTAACAGTAGGAAGGTGTTCTCTTGACTTCAAAGATAGCTCCTTCAGTGGAATGAAACTGATTTCCACAAGTGTTTGCCCACTAGAGCCCTTGCTGTGTAGCCCAAATGTGCAACAAGGCGCTAGCCTCTGAGGATCTGAAATAGATGTTGACTAGAAACAGAAAATAAATAAAAGTCCAATTGAAGAATCTGTGTTAACTGCAAAAAACTCCAAACAAAAACAAACAAACAAACAAAAAATGCAAATCACAGCAAAGCAGAATTAACAGGGAAAAGCACATAATAGTTTAAACATGCTTCTGTTCATTAAAGGGCCCAATTCAGATCTAACTAAAATTAATGGAATTTTTGCTATTGCTGTGAAAGGGCACAGTATCACCTCTGAATTATTCCCAAAATAAAACACTATCACATCATGAACCGAAAGCGTCTCAAAATCATATTGGGATTTGGCTTAAGACCACAAAGAAGCAACTACATTAAACTGTATTATTCATCTGAACAACCTCACAAATCACTGCCTTCAATGAGGCAGAATCAAGGCCTACATAAACCACTGCCGTCCTTCCGCTCCGCTTCTGCTGACTCAAGCTTCCTCCCCTACTCTCCAACGGGAGCTCCATTGGCTCATTTTCCCTCTCCTTTATTTATATCAGAACAATGAAATATAGCCTTATAAATACATGTATTTATTTTTTACCTTGACAGTATCTGCATAAACCTAGAGTGACCTAATGATCATGCAGTGCACAGAGAGAGGAGTGGATGAGGGACATGGGGATATTACATAGACTATACCGATCCTGCCCTCCACTATTCCCTCCAAACCCAGCTTCATCATGAGTTTATATTGTCCTGTGGCAGTGAAAGGCAGTAAGCAAACTGCAGCCACTGGGCAGCTGCAGAACTGCTGAGCCCATGCAACCTGGCAATGTAAACACGTCACGATCACTAGGGCCCTTGGAGAAGTAGAGAGAGGGCCTGGGGATCTGCGATGGGGTCAAAACTTTGCAGTTTTACTCTAGGAGATAAACTTTGAAGTGTGGAAAACCCACTTAGCAGTGCTTTTTCCCAGACGTGCCAGCCTCCCCTCTGACTCTTGTCTTTATGCTTCCTCTCTCCATTTCATCACTATCTTGCTTTCATCCTTACTGCCTGTTCCAGTTTGTGAAACTAATACCACAGACCTGGCTGAGTGCAAGGGTACCAAAGACGGGGCAGATTTAGTGGAGCTGTATTCCTTGCTGTCTCATGTGGCATGAGCTCATTGTGAGATCCTCATGCTTCAAAAGTTGGGGTATGTAAGGGCTGAGCTTACACCTGCCCGAGGGAGGCTGGCAGTGCACCCAAGGCAGTCTTTGCACCGGAGCACTGCTGTGCTTCCCAGTGCGCTTCACCACCTAGCACCACTCCACCCCCTCCAGACAGGAGACCCTCAGAAACGCTTTCCCCCCTACCCAATTTCTTGCCAAAGAAAAGGGCATGCAATCAGGCTTGTCCTGACAAACTGGCTGAGGACCCAGAAGAGAGCACACCATGCCAACCACCATTGCAACGCACAAGACAGGACACACTCACTTCTCTGTGCACGCAAGCTGGAGAAAGCCAACACACCAAACTCTGTCAAGGAGATCTGAGCTCCACCAAGCTCCCAGATTAAATGAGTTTTCTAGGCTGGAAGAGGTGCCGCTATAGGGTAGAAGTGGGGAAGCACTGGGAGAGCCAGCGGTGTTGAGGCTAGCAGAAAAGCCTACTCCTTTTAGCTCCAGGCAGGCCAAGGTAAAGACATGCAAGACCCTTGTTTTCTCAGCTGTTTTCAAGCTGTCCCCTCTCTCTTGAGCAGGCAAATCCTGTCGCTTGGGTTCCCACAGCAGATTTACGTTCTCCTATGAAAATGCCGCAGGTGTGCTCTGCTCTGCCGTCATCCCCCAGGTCTTGCTCCTTCTCCCTCAGCAGCTCGCTCTGCCTGCCAAAACACTTGGGCTGCTTTGGGTAAAAATTAAATAAATAAAAGGCAGTATGAGACGCACAGCAAAGAAACCCTTCAAAAGCACACGCGTAAGCAGCCCAGTTGTCTGGGGACTCTCCGTGCTAGTGTGCTCTCTCGCTCCCCTCCTCCTTCCTCTTTTATTCCCCGCAGCCCAAGTAGATTGTGTCGCCGGCCTGGAAGAAACCTGACAAGGTCACACTGTTTGATTCCGATGTCAGTTCCAATTACGTCCTGGCTTTTATAACCAAATCAAAATACAAAAGGCTAAAAAGAAAAAAAAGAGGGAGAAAGGGAGAGAGACAGTGAGGAGAAGCAGTGGAGTCCAGCTGCAGGCTGGGAAATGACATTTCAATTTGTCAATTGATCCGGTTCCCTTCCTTTCCCCAGCCCCCCCCCTTTTTTTTTTTCCTTTTCCCTTTCTGCCCTGTAAATTAATTAGCCCATTTATCATGTGGAAAGCCTGCACAGGGGGGAGCCCAGAAAGGGGCCGAGACAGAACAAACCTGCTTTCTATTTGGGTATGGGCACCAAAGAGATGGCCACAAAACATCAGCAATCAGGTGGAATAAACGTCCCGACGTGTTCACTTTTTAGGTTTTGGTTTGGCCTGTAGAGATCACAGATATGCTTTCCATAGACTTTCTCTCTCCAAAGCACCTGTGCACATGAAAAGGGGGTAGTCACCTTTCTTCATCAGCCTAGACTTTTGTCCAAGCTTGAGAAACAAGGACTAAGAAGGTATTCAGCAAAATGAAAAGCTGAATTCAAAGGTACTAGAATACCCTTTTTCTTCATTTCTTTCCCCTTACACATGATATTATTAGACTTTGGGACTCGAAGCTAAAGAAAATAATTGAAAGGAAGACTCCAGCAGCATTCCAGAAGGGGCTGGATGGAGACGTATTACAATATCCAGAATTATCACAATGAATGACAGTAACATTTCTGAAAACCCATTAAAGCTTATAGTTCCAGAAGGAAACTAACCCCTAACTCTCATAGACTAGGATGAAATCTAAAATGGAGATGAGATTATCCAAATCTGCCACCTTGACCCTTTCCTCTGATGCATCTGCTACTAGCCACCATGACAGCTGGGTTTCTGAATTAGAGGAATATCAGATCCAATTCAGTCCTCCATTTCCAGGCCTCCTAGCTTATGGAGTACCAGATGCAACATGAAAGAGTTGAAATATCCTGAAGAGAAGCCACTCTCAGGGTCTTTTCAGGGCTTCTAGCAAAGTCTAGCAGCATGGTCCCAGATAAGATTCAAAACTTCAGACACTGGAGTGTAGAGGGAGCCACCTGGTCAAGTCCAAATCTTTGATCCCAGCCTGCGGTTCAGTCCTCCGCGTGACGAGGCTGGCCGTGAAGTTCAGGACCCCTGGGATTTAGTCTTATTTGTCTGGAACTCAGAGAGTCTCATAATACCATGGCTGCTTTTCAGCACTGTCTTCCTCTTAGCTGGTCTCAAATTATAAATATTATTGGCATTGTACATTTTCCTTGTCCAAAGTCTCTAGGAGAGTATTGCCCCGCCATCAACTATACTGAACGCTACAGCATCACTGGGGTAGTAAAGTACCTAGGGACACCAAACACTTATTCTCTTCTCACATCCTAATGTGAAAGAATATCCTCAAATTAGACAAATAGGGAGTTAACAGCCAAAATGAGCAATAAGGTTGAAAATCAAAACAAGAGGCTAAGCATTGTGTTGGTGCAAGTGAGTATAACTCAACTGCAGTCAATAGAGTTTTTCCAGGCATACATTTGGCTCCGTAAATTTTCAGTTATTCAGCGTTCAAGCATTTATTTTCCCAATCTCTTCTTCCTTTTATCCATCCATATCTATGCAAATCTCATTTCTTCAACCCAGCTCACCACAATAAGTATTTCTCTCACAGACATAAAGCTTAAATTTTATCAAGCATTTTATTTACTTCTGTCCCACGGGAGAGAAAGGGGGGGGGGGGGGGGAAGAGAGAGACACAGAGAGAAAGATAGAGGAGATTACTGCTGCCTCTTTTTTTCTAATAATTGGCAGATACTAAGACATTTCCATTATGGGCACAAACAAAAAATCTACGACAGATCAATCTAGCAACAGCTTCAGGTGAGGACTCCAGGTGATAACGCTAACTCAGGAACAGTGCCTTTGCAGGCTGCTGATGAAACACCACTGCAACCTGCAGACTATACGGAAATGCAGAAACACTTCTTATCTCCTCAGATTCAAACAGAGGTCAGGCCCAAATTGTGCTGTGCAGGGCACGCAGCCCAAGCGAGAAAAAGACCTAAAAGAACTCATAGCCAGCGTACAAGGGAAGGCCATACACAGACAAAGCAGGCCGCGAGAGCAGGAGTGGAGGGAGAAAGGACAGGGCACAGTACATGCCAGCTGCCTTGCTGTTCTCCGCTGCCCGTTCATCTGGGAACTGGGAGAGAGGCAAGTTCTGTTGAAGGGCTATGAACGGATAATATTGTGAGTTCAGGAAGAATTACAGACAGTAAAAATTTAGCTGTGTTTGAAATAGTCCCTGCATCCTTTCTGATTCTGTATTCACAGCGCGGCTAGTTACTACACCTCTCTTCTGCTTGTTGCAGCCAGGCAGTAGGTAGCTGTGACCCCCCTTTCCTTCCCCTCATAATCTTTGCACCACAACAATGGACTGGATGGTGCTTATTTACACTCCTCCATCCTGCACACCCAAAAGCTAAGCAACAAGACCACTAATTTGGCACCCATCTCTGCTACTCAGCACTCCAATAGGGACGTTTTTTTCCAAAAGCACAATACAAAACACCCTGGTTCTTTAATTCTTCATTAAACACTGTCAGATGTTGCCCAATAAAAACAGTGTTTAAAACCTCCCCGTGTAAATGATGCAGTCAGTGAGCTAATACTAAAGATCCACACCAGAAAGCTCAGTTACTTGTGAGGGCCAGGGCACCAGAGTCCTCGTCCCTGAACTGCAGTTAGCCTTAGCTGCTGCAGGAGAGGTACTTTTCACTCCAAGCCCTAACAAAAGTGCAGCTACTACAATGCACAGCCAGGTTTGTTATACAGATACGTATCCCCTGATACTCAGTTGAGATGAATTCAGGAAGAATTATTATCAGCATGTTCCAGCAATTCGAAAGCAGGGCAGGAGCTGTTCATCCTTCATTTTTCATCTCAATGTCTCCCCATCTTCCCACTGCATGCAGCTCCTCCATGACTCAGTTTCCCATGAGTGAAATGAGGATAATGATATTCCCTGCCTCAGCTGGGGGCTACAAAACTCTTATTTGTTATACAGAAAGCCGACAATGTAAATACAGATTACTGAGCCTCCAGAAGACAGGAATGAATCTCTGTCACAGCAGTTCCTCAAAAACTCACCTCAGCCATGCCTACAGCCCTGATGACACCAGAGAATTTCATAGATTTGACTGGGCTTATCCTCGCAATATCACTAATATGGTAGCTGCATTCTCTCCAGCTCACAAATGGGGAAATCCAACTACAAAAACATTACTATTCCTTTCCCAAGGTCACGAATAAAGCGTGTGACACTGCAGAGAGCAGAATCTAGGCCTCTTGCATCTTAGCCACAAAGTCATCTTTCTGCTCTTCCTTGCAAGTGAAACCTCGTATCAGTCTCTGGAGTCAGTCAGTGCTTTAAGAAAATATGATGTGCTCCAAAGCTATCACAAAGCAAGTATGCACTAGTAAGCAATTCCCAGTAAATAGAAAGTCAGGATTTCTTTATCTTTGACTTGAGTAAAAATGTTAAATATTTGCATTTTTTCTTTCCTAAATGTTCTCCTCACAGATGTGAAATCATGTTGAAAGCCACTTTCAGACCAAAACAGGTTGGTTAGCATAAAAAGATGGTTTCCCCCCGCCCTATTTTACTGCCAACTTTTGTGTTTAAGGTCAAAATACCTCATTTGCTAAAGGTCATAGACAAATAACAAGAACAACAACATAATGCTCAAAGTAAGGGGGTGAACATGTAGCTATACATTCACCCTGATTGTACATCTCATTGTCTGGCTATGATTTTAGACCAAGACCTGCTAGATCTTTCAAAGACAAGGAGGGAAAAGGGAGAAAGAACATAAGCCAGTCAGAGAGCCTTTTTCTTTTTTTGCATCACAACATTCACAAATTAAAGAAAGCTCCTGGCCTGAGAGATTTGATCTTGCTGAAACATTTTAAATGCTCCTTGCCCTCTCTGAGGCCACGCATCCGGGAGCCCTGAGCATTCAGAAGAGATTAACAGGAGATCACTGAACTCAGTGGCCTCTGATTGCTTCTGCATTTCAATCTTCCTGTTTTCTAGCTCCTTCCTTCTCCTTCCCACCTCCCCAGCAAAATGTAGGGAAGTGGAAGGAACTGCACTTCCCAATTCCCCCTATAGCTGAATCTTGACTTTGTTTCCCAAAAAGGTTTTACCATCCTCAGCAAGCTTGTGGTGGGGGAAGAAGGAAGATTATCAGGACATCCACAAAATGTTACATACTACCTTTTCTCGCATTTGCTTGGACCCTCCTAAATCTGCCTATTCCCACTCAACCTGCAGGCAAGGAGATCTGAGAGGATTTATGCTATACATTTTAATGGCAAAAGCAAGGGTAGGCTGACTTGTCCACCTATAAACTCGACCCTCATTTCTTCACATGAGAGCGCTGCCTACTCAGGCTCACTGACGCAAGCGGAGAATGGTTTTAGAGAAATGTGACTGTACAGATGTCTAAGCTAAATCTCTGAGTGTGATACAAGAAGCTCAGTCCAAAGATCTTAGGGTTATCTCATGATCAGAGAACCATAAGAACTTGTGGTTGCTTATCTGAACTTAAAATCCTTTTGAGGCTTGTCTCAGACTGGCAATAACAGACCTACCTAACTACACTGACAAACACCAATGGGCTCCTCAGCTCTTCCATCTTTCGAACAAAAGAATTCTTTCTTTTCTTTCCTCTTTCTTTTTAATTGAAAGCTTCTCTCCTCTTATTACCCTGGGCTGCTGCTTTTTGTCTAGAGTGGTTCTATTCCATACCATAGAAACAAAGAAGATTATGTCCTCCATGCCCATGCAAGAACTCCAAACTATCAAGAGCTGTGCTAATGAAAAGTAAAAACAAAGACTGCGATGAGATCAACCAGCTTTTGCTTCAGACTTCAAGAGGCAACCCAGATCATCATAAAAGGAGGAAAAAAAAATGCAATTCAAAGAATAATAGTGGCTTCTCTGTCTATGCAGAGACCTCAAAGCACTTTCTAATACTAACAAATTAGCCTTCCTAGCTCCTTCTGAGATGAGTCAGCACTGTTAACTGCTCCCCTATGGATGAGGAAACTGAGGCATGGGAAGGGCATGTGATCCTTGCACAGTCAGGCCATGGTGCAGTGTAGAAACCAAGCCGCTAACCTGATCTGAGCCACAGGGCCATCCTCCTCCCCTAAAAGGAGCCCTGCTTCTATCTAAAGCAGGCCAGCACAATACACAGCCCATGAAGCAATTTTCATTTCGTCAGTGAGCTGACAAGCATGATTGTGAGCCTCCAGGAAACAGGTACATGGGATAGAGGGTTGAGGGGACAAAAAGTGTGATCCAAAGCAGAAGACTTTAGAGGCTCAACCTGTCTGCAGGTGCCTCGCTAAGCTAAGAGGTCTTCGGTGACCTGAATGAAGTAAGTTTGGTCTCAATCCATTTCTCATTCTATTCCACCACTGGAATTAGTGAAAAATAAGTGTTCCCTTCTCAGCCAGCTTCCAGAGGAACACCAAGGGCTTAGGCCAAGAGAAAGTAAAGAATCTTTCCAGGATAAATGTTAATGAGATGTTAGAAAAGTTTGTTGTTTTATGGCTCCTGGAGTGCACTCTGCTCTAAGAATAAAAAATTGCCCTCCCAAATTATTGATCTTCAGTAGCATGATATTAAGAAAAAAAAAAAAACAAAGAAAAAGAAAAAAAGATGACAACAATATATGCATCAAATGCTCTAGAGCAGTGGTCATGGCTCCAGGACATAAAACATTTGTTCTGCTACTGGACAAAGTGTAAATCCTATTTTTCCTTCCAAAAAAGAAAAAGAAAAGAAGAAAGAAAAGATGAAAAGGCCCTAAGTGATCCAATATTTTATACTCATGCCGTATACTGTAGCCTTGAAGAAGATGCTGCAGCATGACGGGCTTTAGAGACTTTATCTTGCTGCAGGAACTGAAGAAGAGCAATTTTAACACTGACATAATAGTCAGGCATGTGTTTGTTCAGTGGTTATCCACAGCTAGTATTAGCATGTTGGTGACTTATGTTCTTGGCAGTTTTGCATATGCACAGGTTTCGTTTTTAGTAGGCTGTACTCCATGTACGCATATGCTTCAGCCTGTGTCTATGCAGAATTTTTTAATGGTGTGCAAATGGAGGTGCCAGACTTCTGCACATGCTTTCAGCATGTGCTCAGTGTGTGTGCACGTATGTGCACGCAGTCTGGGCTGTGAGGGTTTGTTCCTTCCTAGGTGCGTGCTGCTACGTACGTTGTGAACTTGCAGGGCTAAGGCATGTTTTTATTCTTCTATCTAGTTAACCCTGGTGGTAACCCCTAAAACATACCTTCCATTCCTGCTCTGCACTGAAGTGTTCTCTTCCTTCTGCCTGCGGCTGTCTTCCTACAGACACCGTCCCTATTGCTGTTTTATGTGGCAGAGAGGCCTCCACCCTAGAAAGGCTGTTCCTGCCCCACACAGAGCAAGTGCAACTGCCCCCCAAACTGTGCCAACCCATTGCTAACTTCAGGTGCTTGCCTGTCATGGGGAAGCGGGTGTCCCCATCCCAGAAGCAAGTCCCGGCTCCTGGTGAGACCCATCTGGGCAGCAGACCCAGCCCTTCCATCGAGCCAGGGCATGCTGCTGTGCTGTGTGTAGGCACGGCTTTCCAGTGCTGTGCAGGGGAGACGGCATTTACCAAGGGACCACAAGGGCCATAACAAACAAGGATCGCTGTTAGAAGGAAACTGCCATAATCTGTTCATAAATTAACGCTAGCTGCCTTTCTGCCTTGCTGGAAGAATTTGTGCTTCAACACTTCCTATGCGCCTACATGGACCAGCTTCCTACTGCACCTCAAGGGGAGCCCTGGACCTCTCCTTGTAGCCATGGCTAGGAAGACGGAGTTCCTGTCAAAGGAAGCAATCAGGAGACCTCCCTCAATTTCACAGCTCTAGTAAAAGAGTAGCACAAGAAACTTTGATAGGGTGGTACAAGGTCTAGCCTTGAGGCAGGCAAAACATTCAAGCCATAACATAAAACTCCATTAGAGCAGTTTCTGATGCACAACTCAGCCTTATTTATTCTTTCTTTTGCATTCCTTCCACTATTCTAAATCCAGCTATGACTCTACTAGATCTTTGTAATTCTTAAATTTAAAAATATGGATCAGGGGAAATACCTCCCCTTCTCAGTCATCCAGTTAATCCTATCAAGTCCATCATCTACATCACAACTCTGAGCAAAAGGTCAGAGTTTGGTGTGGAAAAAAAGAAAGGGGGGGTTCTCTTACAGAGAAGAGCAAAGAATTCTATAACACACAGAAATAGATAATGTCACCATGGGAAATGTTAAAGAGGAGCATCCCTTACATCACCCTTACTGGTGATAATGTTGCAGATGACACAGACAGTAGAGTGGTCCTCAAGAAGACGTGCACACAGGATGTTTTCTGTACATGCTTTTCCTGCCTGAGGACTTAAAATTTATTAGTTTAGAGTCCCTATATTTTCCAGAAGTCTATTTTGATATCCTGTTCCTATTAAATTCAGTGATCAAAGATTGTTCGGGTGGCAAAAACCCAGAGCACACAACTAACTTCATTAAGGGCTTTAAGGCTTCTGAATAGCTGTGTTTGAATCCTCTCTTCAAAACCATACTTTCTTTTTTTGTATTCTCTCTGCAGGATCAGCATTTGAGTTCTTCGGGCAAGTAGGAATTTTATGTTCTAAGATCTCATACAAACAAGGGAAAGCAACAGTGTAGTGAGGAATTTCAGTTGCTAATATGCTTGAGAGAGTTGATCAATGTTATGTTGACTTTTCCTTTCAATGACTAATCCCGTGTTGCCATCCGATCATTCCTGACCAGCCTCATTCAGCTCTACACCCTACTCTGAACAGTATTTAAGACTTCAGAAAGCACAGAGGGTTATCCTTTCAGTGACTTATCAATACCTGAACTACCTCAGTCTCTGGACTCCAGGTCAGGTAACCTGATGAATATGAAGACGGGGGCAGTATAAGATGTAAGGCAGCTGTGGCTCATGGTTCATCTACCATCTTAAATGCATTTCAATCTGCTTATTTACATGTACGAGACGCTTTCATGCTTGCTCCATAAGACTGATCCATGTTGTTGGAAGGGATAAAGGTCATTATCCAAGGATCTGTGGAATATGTCAGAAAGAGGCTTGGATAAAAGAGGGTGCTTCTCAAAATCCTTTTGACATGGTGCACTCAAACCTAGCATCCTGACTTTCTAAATTTCGTCAGAAGATGAACGTACACGTCTGTCTTGTCTGTGCTGAAAGAAACTACACAGCCATCCCCAACCACACTGGTTTCACTGAAGCCATGCTCTCTAAGCACGTAGCTTCTCTGTCCACTCCTTGGGGCCTGGTTAAAGAAAGAATTTAGAGGCACAGTTTCCAGGATGGTGAACATCAGCTGCTCCCAGGGGCTTCGGATAAAGGAGAAGATAGACTGCGTTTCTGAAAATCAGATCCTCACTCTCGAGACAAGTTAACAATAATGAAAGTGCATGCTCCAAAGAAAGTCTGGGACCCAAGAAGCCTGCTCGCCCTCCTCCTCCTGTCAGGGATGCAGACTGAAGGTAATAAGTGGGCTTGTCTCTAGTGGAATTCCCAGCCCTCAGATGTCATCAGTAAAAACAGTGATCTGATTTCTTGGCAGCACAAACAGCCACCAGGCTCAGACACTTCCTGCCCTAGGAAGCGATGCCCTGAATGGTTCTGCTCTTTCTGCCTGCCAGTGTCTGCTGTCTTCCCCACTCTTTCATGGCTGCCCCTCCTCCCTCCACTACTCATTCCTTCGCTCAACGAGGCTGGCATTTAAGAAACACTTATTCCAATCCATTTCTACCCTTGTACAGCAATTGGGTGTCATTTAGCTTGATTTAACCAATTTAGTCCTATGAATTAATTGGTTAATAAGCCATCTGTATGCATCAGGTGACAGAGTCACGCTCTCACACACAGACACAGACAAGCTACCCACTTGTCCTCGTTTAATAACAGGCTGTAGGGAGTAGGAGCAAGAGAGGTGTGCAAGTTAATATCACTCCTTGCGGGGAACTGCCAGCAAAGGGACTTGGCTATCATTGCAGTGACCTTGGCCTCTGCGTAGAGTGGGGGAACTGCCTGGTTAGGGTAGTTCAGGAATAACCTGTGCCATAACTAGAGGAGTGCCAGCTACAGAACAGACACAAGAACTTTGAATATGGTTCACTTCCCCCCCCCGCCCAGGAGAGAGGAAAAGAGGTTTACTTCATGCTTACTAGACAGCAGGAAATTCTAAACTGCATTCCCAACCAGCTAAAGTTTCTATGTGCGTAGGAGAGGGACAGGGGTGAGAGGTGGGGGAATAGGAGGAGACTGAATTCTAAAGCATTTGATTTAGGTGTGATCCCTAATCATGAGAAAAATACCTCATCAATTTTGATTTCCTTTTATACGCCAAGAAAAAAACACCCCTCCCAGGCCCGTTATTTAAATGTTATATACAAAACCCTAAGCCATTCAACAACCACAATAGAGCCAACCAAAAGCAAATCCAGCAACATAACCCAACCCACACAACAGAAAAACATCCAGTGGCTCAGAGAAAGAAAAACAACAACTCCCTCCCCTGGCCACCCATACATCTCAGCATGCCTTGGAAGCCCCAGCAAACAGATGCATATCTCTACATACCTACCTCCGGAAGGCTGACACACAGGCTATTTCAGACTGAGGGGGAACTGAACTCCAGTGCTATGGGACCCTTGGGAAAAAGCCCCATCCGCAGCCCCCACTCCTTTCTGCCCTGAAACAGTGCTGCAGGCTTTCTGACCTGCTAGAGTGTGTCTCTGTTGACTACAATTATGGTAATATTACTGGAGGAAGGAACACTCACTGGGGAGGGAAAATCCCAGTGATCTGAGAAAATAAAGGCCAGTGCAGGAACCTGAATCTAAAAAGCCCAAGTCAAATTCCAGTGCTTTGGTGTAACACACTAGGCAACACATTCATTAGAGAACCAGGCTGCAAGTTTCTGCGCCAGCACTGGTTCCCAACCAAATGTAAGGTGCAGCCTACTGTAGACTGCATGGTTTAGCTATCTCAGACCAAATAATGAACATGACGGAGTGCCTCGGTTGAGGCCACTCCAGGGAGAGGAGACGGAGTTTAGGCTGTGTTAAGTGGTGCAGAGCAGCAGTGGAGCAGCAGTGCATCCTCAAAAGCTCCTCTAGGGCCCAGCAGCTCCCTGGGTTTTCCAGTGATCTAGGAGAGAAATTAGAGTGCTGCAGATTGTGCAAGAGAGATGTAAAGTGAGTAGCAGGGATGGAGCTCTAAGGAGAACGTACTTCCTCCCTCTCCCTAAGGAAAATGAGATTACAGCAGAGTTCACTTTAAATGGATCCCATTAGAACAACAGGCACTACTCGAAGAATAACATGTTCTGTGCACTGAAGTGAAACACTGATAGACAGAGCAGAGCAGTCTGAAATAGCCCCTTCCAGAAAGGAAAGAGAAAACCTGTTTACCCAGTACACTCAGTAGGAAGCTGCGTGAAGGGAAAAAAAATGACTGAGGAACCCTGCCAAAGCTCCTGGTGTGAGCATGCCCTGCCATCCTGCACAAAGTAAGTGAGAGAGAGCCTTTTTACAGCGTATATGGGAAGCTCCTGAGTATCTCGCTGCATCTGAATCTCCGCAAAACACTCTTCTGCTCTCATTAGCAGATAACTTTCGTGTGAGCGCCTGCTTCAGGACACTGTAAAACTATCAAAACATGGAGTTAAGCTGCCCTGCTTGAAAAACAGGAAACCCTCCCCCTAAACAGCCTCTTTTTGGTCCAAAATGGCCAATGCCTGCAAAATGAATGAATGAAATTGGGAACATATACCAAGCTATCTGTCCGTAACAAACAATTTCATCTGACCAGTGACCTCAAAAACTAGAACACCTCAGTCTGAATTAAGCAAGTGTCTGTGCTGCTTTACAGCTTGTTCAATGGCCATGTGGAGCATACGTGTCAGACTGTTACACCTTCCTGATTAGACAGCTCACATGAGGAAGACAGTCACGTCACAGTCCACAGGAACTCTTATCTTTACCAGTTGCTAACGACTCGGAGTCTAAATGTAAAAGCACTTAGGAGATAACAGATGCAGACAGATTTTCCAAAATGTTTCGCCAAGCTCAGTTCCCTAACATCCACTCATTTTAAAAAGACAGAGGTGCCTACACAACTCGGGAGTATTTGGAAATCTCACCTGCTGCCTCATGGCAGCTCCCGGCACTGAAATACCTTTGAATCTGTGTGGTATCCCATCATCCAAATATCATTAGTCACAGAGCCAACACATCACTATGTGCATACCTCATGCATCCAGATGGAGCTGCAGTAACACTAATAGTAACCAAGCACAGGGCAACATGGTAGCAGGTGAGATCACTGCTGAAGATGTGCACACCACACTATAGGACCATTACTCTTCTTGAGCATTTATAGCATCCAGCTGAGAGTGCTAGGTTATGTAATAAAAAGCTCACCTCTATATGCACAAAGGAGCACAGAGTAACAACAGCACGTTGGGGAACCTGAATAGTACCCAGCCAAGCTACTCTCAGGCCCATCCCATGCCAACACTGAAGAGCTAGCAGCCCCTGAAAGGCTCATCCCCACAAACACAATGAGTACACAGGCACAACAGCAGGCAGGGGAACCCCAATAACCAAGTCAGAGAAACAAGTCCTCTGTCTCAGGCCCTCCTGGGGCTAATTACAGGAGGTGATACCCATCACGATGAGTCCAGAGGAGTATCCTCTCCAGATCATAGCAGGCAGCTGCTTTCTATCTCTCCTGGTGACACAGAGAGACAAGGAGGTTGGACAGACCCAAGGGTGCTTTAGAAGAGGTTCTTCCCCTGAATTTTGTTTCAGCTCCACCTCTCTGCTATTAACAAGTTTTCCCTCTTCTGTTTCTCCATGACACCCTCCTCTAACAACCCAGGAAATGGGTCATTTTCCAGGAGACTTAGTTAAGCATAGAAAGGATGAACCAGTGGAGGAATGGGGTTGGGATGGGGGGAAGGCAGGAGGAGCAGGGAAAAAGGGACAGTTGTTTGCTCAAAGATAAAAGGTAACTAACATGGGAATTAACTGAAGCTTCTTGAGCTCTGTGAACCTGACAGCACAAAAAGGTGTATCCTTTGAGCAAGCCCATGCCTTCGTGTGTATTTTGCCTTCCTCTCTTTCTGAGAGTAGTGGACAAAGCTCAGGTAAGTCAGAGCATCAGCAGAGTGTGACTACAGGCTCCTCACTTCACATCCAGCAAACTACATCTCTTGGATCTGCCTTTTGTGTCCTCTCCTCCACATCCTTCCCAGCCTGTGAACTATCTCCCTCAGTCTTTTTCTCACTTACTCTCCTTTTTAATCCTCCTGACAAAACCTTAAATGGTCTAAAAGCATCCCCAACAAGGATAAGGGAACGCAAATGTTTCAGCGAATGTGCATTTCAGCTCCGCATGCTCCCAGGGATGGTGTAATAATAAAAACCAATTAGATAATGCTCAGCAGCTACAGTGAGAGGGAGTGGTACAATCTCACCATGACTAATAGGGTTTTTAATAATAGATGGGCATCTCTGTGCAATGCTGGAGAGGGGAAGCCAAAGTGATTACAGTTACAGTGCATCTTTCGCCCCATGAATCTCTGTGAATGGAGGATTAATATTATATGAAAGTGGGGATTAACTTGCCCTCCATGCTTATTACTTCTACCGGGGAGATCTCTGCAGGGTCAGGACTAGGCTCCTTCTGATGAAGTAGGATGGGGGAATCCCACGGAGAAACAAGCTAAAGTAACTCCTGCACTCCTTCATGAAAGGAGGACACATTATTCAGCCTTGTGGCCTACAGTAGGTGCCAACTTCTGGGAAGCTCAGTAATGAGGAACCGGGATAAGCACACACTCTTGCTCTCTATCAGATTCCAGTAAAGTTAAAAGTCAAAGCTGCAACTAACTGCTGGAGTAAGCCTAGAGAAATCTTGGCCCAACAGACCAGAGGAAGCCATGTGTGTCTGGTGGGGAGACTGGGCTCCACAGACGAGCACCACGGCAGGGTGCCACAAAGCCCCCTGCCTGCATCTCAGCCCCCTGCCCTCGGTTTACAAACCTTCACTTCATGTCTCCTTCCTCAAAACACACAAAAAAAGCCATGGATGGCATTTTCTTGTTGCCATAGAAACAATTATTATAATCTCAAACTGTACTTAATGCATCATTCTCCCCCTCCAGCACCTTGCAACAGGTTGCTGTTCAACAGGAAGGCTACACCATGAGAGGAGGAGGGTAGGAGCTCTGACAGCTCATGTCCTGCACTCAAGACCCAGGAGCTCTGCAACTGCCTACGTTCTCCTTTTCATCAGTGCACAGAATCTTTCTTCCTCTTCCTTCCCTTCCCCCTTTCCGCTTTCTTTCTCTCTTTCTCTCTCTCATCATTTACATTTATGAAAGGAATTTTCCGAGGGGTGCAAAGATAGTTCAAATTGTCTGTGATCTGATCAACCCTGTGCATAATATATTTTTATGAAAACAAATTCCCTGGGGCCCTCCCTCCTGGCTGAAGGTCTCTGTAACGAAGTATTTTCTCTAATTTAGTTCAAGATGATGGAGACAGAAACGAGTGTGTGCATGCACGCATGTAGAGGAGGGGATGGACGACACGATACTATACACACACAAAAGCTAATAATTATAAGATTAAATGCTAGCTGAAAATGCTACTGAAGTACCTGATTATTACAAGAAGTTGACTCCTCAACTATTCCCTTTGAAAAAGATGGAAATAGTACTGCCCTATGGCTCCTTGCACACTTAATTTGGACAACTTCAGTGCTTGCCCTTAGAAGGGGCAGGGAAGAAAACTATTCTTCCATCCTGCATCACTTGTTAAGAAATCATTCCCATCCAGACTGAATCAAGACCACATTGAGATAATGAGGCTCTTCTCTAAATGCAAAAGCAAGACATCGCTCTAAGATCACAGTTAGTCCTCTGGAATATGAGCGTCTCCTTTTCCATCCTCTGCTCTATTTGATTCACAATGACTTCCCCGTAGGGCTCTTTTCCCCCTGCCCCCAATCCGAGCTGAATATCTTGGCTCCCACATTACTGGCTATGCCCGTGTAGCTTCTCTGGCTTGGCTAGGCATTTCACCCTGGAAATGTTAAACTTCTCCTGGCAAAATCTTATTGAAAGGAGGACAATTCCACCCAAGATTTCTGTTTCAATTATCTGCTTTTTTTCCAAGGATAACAATATTTTGCACCATAGACAAAATCCAGCCAGATCTGACTCCCGGCAAAGGTTAAATTATTTCAATGAATCTTGAGTCAAGCCTGAAGTATAACTGCAGGTAGTGGCTTTGCCACTGACTTGCTATGATGTCTTGCATAAACCATTCCTTTGCTCACAGTTTTATTTCCCCTCTTTTTCCATTGAGGGCAAATCTGTCTTCTCACTCAATGGGAAACCAGGAGATTTCATTCATCAGCCTTCCAGGATTTCAGCCATGGACCTAGCATACCCAGGGACACCCTTAGACGTACCAGCTCTGTTCAATACAGGAAAAGGATACTATCTGACTGATGCTGCTTTCAAAATTCAAGTGGGTAGTGTGCTCCAACCTCCTCTAGTGTCAATAATAAAATACCATGATTTCTTCATTCCATTAGGGGGGACATAATGTTTCCACATCCTAACCTTCTCCTCCCACATTGGCTTGCCTACTAATTAGCAACTTCAGCCTCAGAGCTCTTGTCTTGTGTTCAGCCTACAGCCCACACAGTAACTGAGTGAGCTGTAAGATATGGGAAAGAAGATCCTCTCTGTAGAAGAAACTACTGTCCATCAAGTGTGCTAAGAGCACCAGTGCCTGACTCTTCTATGAAGCAGCTGAGTAATGCCAAGCTACCAAGATCTAGCAAGAAGTCTGATCCATAGGCACTTGCAAAGTTTCCATTTCTCAGTCATTTCTCCTTGCCTTTTCCTCTTCTCCCTCATAAGGTATGAAAACTGGAGCCAAAGTTAGACAAAAGGATATATTATCCCCCAAAAGCTTTGAGGAGACAGACAATGATGTGGGAGTGGGTGAAAGCTATTAAAAGACAGGAGAGAGAAGGAAGTGGAGAACTAGAAAGCTAGAAACCCTTGGTAAGGTGTGAAGGGAATGGCATGATTCAAGGCATACAAGGAGAACTAGTAAAAGTGATTTGGTAGAGAGGACTCCCAGCTAAGATTTGCTAAGTGCATTTTTCTAACAGCTTTACCGAGAGAATCTCCTTTGGATAACCATGTTACTTACTGTGCTGGAATCTTAAATGTTTAGACCTAGGATGGCTGCCCCAGCTTTGCTTTTTTTCAAAGGCTATGTCATACGGGATGCAAAGAAAAGAATTTTTCGAAGATGTGGATGCAGACTCATATGTACTACAAAAATACCTGTTTTTCTGGGTCATTTTTGTCCATTTACAACTGCTGAGAAAAAAAAAAAGAGCATCAACTCTTCTGCCTGCTCAAGCCTGGAATAATTGCTATATCCTGATGAAAACCTGATCTTTCACACAGCATGGGAAGCGACCAACTCTTCTCAAAGAGCAAGCACACAAAATACATCTTGGAAATGAAGACAGAGGACTAAATCCATTCCTGGCAAGAAGAGGGTGCAAATCCCTTTGAAGCAAAAGAAATCAGTGCTGCTGAATTTGTCTCTGGGAGATAAATACTAATAACCCAGTCCTTCCCAGAGGACAATCTGATAACACTGAAGTTGACACCCACAAACGTCAGGCAGGATATATTCCTTCCTGCGTGCCAGCATCTGAGCTTATCACCTTATTTGCTGCTTCTCTCCCAAGTCATTTTGCAGGGTCAAAGGTTATCGTGGGACTTTAATTAGAATGCCATTGTAACGAGCTGACACTTAAATCAGCCTGCCAGTGGCTAAGGAAAATTAACCTTAGTGTCAAATGAGCTCCAGTCTGGGAATCCATGTCATGAGGGGGCAACAGACTACTGCAGATCTGACACGTATGGTATAGGGATAGAGAGCTAAACCTTGCATTCCTTTGAACCAAGAGATCCACACTGGAGGGTGACCTATTCTAGCCTTCTCTGATGCACAAATAAGAGCAAGCAGTATATGCCATGGGAGAAGTTACTTGGGGATTGCAGCTGCTTTTGGGTTCCTTGAAAAAGGACATTATGTGAGCTAATATAAACCTACCAAACATATCACATTTGACAAGCCTTATTGGTTTCTACAAAGGACTTTGTCATTATGTCTTAGTTAACAACTTTGTTATTGTGCAATAGCCTAGGCTGTAAATGGGGGCAGGCACTTCACACACATCATACCCTGCAAAGCTTAGGAATGAGACAAACAGCGTGAGTATATTCCCTGCTGGCTAACAGATAGGAGAGGCTTTCCTAAGGACAAATGCACATGCAGAATTAACCTCCTCCCATCCAAACTTGCACTTTGTCTTTGCAACTGGTGTCCCTGCCACTGTACTGCTCCTTCTCGCATGCATTCTGCACCAACTGCTCCCTGCACAATCCTTTGGCGCAAGTCACAACATTGCTTTATTGCGAATGACTTTTGAGTAAGTTCTACAGAGTCAGCAATGTTTTTTTCCAGTAAACTCAGGTATTCCCTTTAGTACCATTTTGCTTTGTATCCTAAAGGCACCAGCAGCCCAGAGGGGAAAGCCAGTGCGTGTTACTCACAGGTAACCAGAGAATCCATAAAGGCTTACTGCTTCAGTGATGAACTGGCAGTGCTATCATTTTCCATTACATCTCTTTTATGCCACTGAACTTGACAAATACCTTTTGCCTCTCCACAGGTTTTCAGGAAATCCTACACATGCAGGCATAGAGGATGCACAAAGGGACCTAACATCTCCATCTCTTCAAGGCAGAGCTTTGCAGCAAAAGCAAGTGATTCTGCTAACCAAATCTAGGCAGGGAGCTGTCCACGTATAGTGGATTCAGCCCCATGTTCCACTCCATGAGAAGGCACATTTTCCGTTCATTAAGAACAGTACATCTCAGAGGCTATTTTAAACAACCCCTGAATCATTCTCAACGTGTTTCTACTACAATTGTGATCAACCTTTAGATAAAGGGGAACTATCAGATTGAGGACCTTGGGAGATGACTTTACTCATTACATTATGTAGTTAAAACAGGAGCAACTCCACCAGAGTCAATGTGGCAATAGCAAGTTTACTCAGGAATGATAAACGGTAAAATTTACCTCAGCACAGGTTAGTACCCTATCACCTTTTTAAAGGAAAGCTGAAGCCGCCTTCTTCTAAAAAGTGTCCTCTCACTCACTCCCTGTGTTCCCAATGACATCTTCACTAATTATGCTTGAAAGGCTGCTAAAAATCTCAGGTGACTCTTCACTAGTTATGCTCTTTGTTTATTTGCGGCATTTGAATTTCCACTATGGAGGTCAATTTGTCTCCTCCTTAAAAACAACGAGACTCCAAAGGGTTCAGTGTTATAGTTCCTGAAATAACATTTTAGGAATTCCAAAAATCAAACCCACATTTCACCTCCATGAAGGTCCACTTACAGGTTTTCATGCAGTAGAAGGACTGCAAACACCAGGGTAGAATACTTATAGCCATTTTTAGACTTAGTATTATTTGCACTGAAGTATTTAAAAATGGTACCATAGTTTCTAAATTTTTTAAAGCTTGAAGTATAACTTGTTGTTTTTAAAATATTCCCAAATCTCATGATTTTGACACAAGTCATCCAATTTGTGACCTTTTTGCTCAAAGGCTCAGCTCCCATAAGGATTCAAGAGAATTTCAGCTTTCATTAAAAAGAAAAAATGTTAATAAGCCCTGGGGATATACTGAAAAGCATAAATTCGTAACCACAGGTCTCACCTAAATGTCTTAAACTTAGAGGAAAATAATAGCAAATGTAAGTATTTGGGAACTGTTAATGTTGACTGTACACTAGGGAGGATAGTGGTTTTCATTTTTGAGGTACATGGTGATCTGAGAGGCAGTCTCATGGTTTGTGGTAGCCAGACACCTGATGCAGAGAAGGGGCATCTCTGAACATCAACTTTGAAAGGAGAGAAATCTTGGGAATTTTTTCTATGGTAGCTGTCTTCCCTTCTCACTAAATCTTGCAATATATGGATTCAATAGATGGTATTATCTTTTCCTCCCTCTTTCCCCTCAAGTCAGGAAGTAAAATAGTAAATACTGCTATAAGCACTTAATACAGAAGTAAACCATTGTGCTATAGGAAAGAGGAGCTTCAGACAGTTCAAAACAAACAAGATGTAAGAAAAAGCAGGTCCCTCATCTAAGTCATTCAGTTCCACCCAGAAAAATGGCATCTTTTTGCCTTTCTTTTCACAGCAAGAAACAGTGTCCCCCTTACTTCAAAGTAAACCTTAGGCTACTGGAACATCACTGACATTTTCTTTAAAGAGTTGTTAATTAAAATAACATTAAGGATGCCATGTTTAGTTTTTGTCAGGCATCAGAAAAGACTACTACAGTTATCACTGAGGGGCCTATTAAATATCATCATGTCCTCCCAGAGTAGCTAATTACAGTCATTTTAAAAGGTTTTCACTCCCCCCTCCTGCAAAAATCTTTTACTTTATTTTTTTATTTACTTACATAAAATAACCAAATGCTAACAATGTGCTTTCAGGATCTGTCCTGCAGAACATGGAGACATTACTCCAAAACCCCCACTGGCACAGAAGAGTCCAGTGGTATCTCTGAGTGAGGGAACAAACCTGGCAAGGCTTGAATTCCTTTTTTTTATTCTGCCTCTGCCTCCTACACTTTATATTCCCTATTTGCATCATTTGAAGGTTTGGGCAAAGGCCACAGAAAACATTAAAGCTAGGAAATAAAAGAAAAGGTACTCTCAGCAATTCAGATCCAAAAGCTCGAGGAACTTTGAAGATTGCAAGCCCTTTGAGAAAGACCCAGCCTTCCTGATCTGCATTTGCACAGCATCTGACATAGCAGGGTCACATTGCATGGCTACTAGAACTATGTGCTACAGTGAGTACTGTAAATAATGCTGAAAGAGGCTGAACTTTTCTTTCTGCATAGAGCTGATATTGCAACAAATACAAAGATGACAATTTATTGACGAGACACAGTAGTGACACCATTCTTAACGGACCTGCTCTTGAGAGCAACGGGAAACCACATGCGCGCCTCGATCCATGCCTAATGCCACACTAAATCAGGACGCTCAGGCACAGAGGGCACACTCAGAGGCTTACTCACCGAAAGGACAGAGACTGGGGTCTCAAAGCCGTCCTGGGAGCATTCAAAATTTGACACAGATGTACCAGACAGAAGTGGCTGCTCCCTCTGGCTCTCCGCCTCCTGGAGCATCAACCTGTGTTGCTCAGCATTGCCAAACCAGGTTCCCTGTCTGCCTGGGCACAGGTGAGAGGGATGACTGCAATGCACAACCCTGCTGCTGATTCAGTCCCAAAGCATGCCTTTGAGCAGGAATTCTGAGCAATCACATTTAATGATGTTGTTGCTTTCTTTGTGCATGAGGGAGACCAGTTTCCCCACTGACCTTCAGATCGCTTTTGAGGAGGGCAAGCATTTCAGTACCTATGCCATCTGCAAATCTGGCCTTCCCCTCAAGGGCATAAAAATTAGGTCAGAGGCTTTTCCTTCCCCTTCCACTCCTGCAAAGCACATTAGAGCTCAAATCCTCAAGACAAAGCATTATTATTATTGTTGTTGTTGGTTTTTTTTATGATGGAAGAAAATATTAATGTTACAAATAGCTGCCATTAGCGTAAGCAGAGCTGCATGTTAATATGCGCACTGGTGTCTCCACTGTCAGGAAGCAGAGAGGCCCCAGAGGCCCTGCTTTCACTGGGAAAAATGATGATGGCATTAGCTCTAATGATAACGATAAGGAGGCTGCCATAAATGATATGACAATTTCTTTTGTAATCCTGTTCGGGCAAGGACTTGTTCCTTACCCCTCAGTGTCCATAAAGAGATGCTGTTTGAACAAATGGCAGCTTGACCAATTTATTTAATTTCATCAGAGCCTCACAGTTTTCTTAGAAGTGTCAACTCTAAGTCATGTGCCTAAGTAAGAAACTCAGCTTCTTATTTTAGCCTTTAAAATAAATTCCTCGCCATCGAAATTTTTGGACAAAAGTTAGATGATATGACTTATCATACCCTACAGGATCCTAAAGAAAAGGAATCCACTTCTACTTATGTTTTTAAAGTCTTGTGATGTTTGAGTCTTTTGGACTAGTGATACTATTATATCCAAGGACAACAGGAACTATAATGGAAAAAAGCTGGAAATGAAAAAAAACAACAGCTAATTAAAGCTGTCTCTGACGTAAGGTGTTCCTGACTCTCATTTCTTCTTGTCTTTCTCCTCTCTTACTCATCACTGCCCCTATGTATATTGCATCTCAGATGTGCCAGCAGATCTTTGTGAGACTATGCTATGAATCAGATCAGAGAACTGATATGGTCCAAAAGTAACAAAGCGAAAGAGTGCAAGAAGGATATTCCCCGGAAAGTTTTTTGATGTGCAGACCTGCAGAGAGGTGTGCTGGTACAGCCGTGAGGGCAGGCAGAGCATGGTTTATGCTGCTTCTGTTAGTGAGAAAATGCAGGGGGAATTACGGGTAGAGATGCAGAGGGAAGCTCTGGATTGCAAGGACCCAAGTTTCAAGAGTCTGTCAAATCCTGTTTTGGCTCTTCCAACCATGGAACAAGAGTGAGATCCTAATTCTATTAGGGCAGAGGGAAAACAAATCAGCTGTGAAGTTGAGGTCCTAGTTATGCAATAGAACTCAGCTATAACAAATGCAAAAGAAAATTTTCACTGAACTCTCCATCTGGACACAGATTGAATATGATTCTCCTGTCTCTCTAGCTGCTAAACTAATTACGCAGCTTTTCTGCCTAATGTCAGTGCACAGGGTCTCTCTGGCTTGGAATCATCTGTCATGGCTACAAAGTGCAACAGGGACCTGCATACATTAAAACGTCACTGGTGTGGGGATGCTAGGTTTTGTTCTGTCAGCTACTGCACTGAAAACCCTATTGAGATCAGCTAAACTATTACAACATCAGCTTCTGTTTTTTCATGGTTGTTCTTCTGACATGCATACTGCAGCTCATCAGAAGCAAATGTAAGCTTTAAACCAGGAATAAAGTTACCTGCGGTGAGATCAATCCAAAGGGACTGGCCTCAATGACAAAGAGCCCTACAGACCACTGCTTAAGATAAGGTGGCGAGGTGAAAATTCTTCTTATGGAGACATGCCCAAAAACTTGGCATGTATAGGAAAGATGGCTTCTTCCACCTGCATAGCCTCTAGGACATATGGAATGGACACAGGCCTCAAAATCTGTCTCTCAGATAATATCTGTCCCAGATAATACAACAGCAAAAGAACCATTTTAGCGTTACACAACAGACATATTAAAGCCGCAGAAGCGGTGGAATCAAGATGGAGAACACCGATGGAGATCACAATGGCCATCGATGGTGAAATTCCCTTTACCTTTGCCTGTGTAGCAGTCTGTTTGCTTTCTACGTACAACTACAACTTATACCTACACATAGAAGCCTCTTGTTCACTCAAACTTATATTTCCAAATTTGTTCTTTGCTTATCTTCCAGACTAGGATCTGGTAGACCACATAATGTCTGCGGATATAAAAAGTCAGAGCAGGAATAACTCAGAATTGTACAGGATTTGTATGAAAATTGGTCCTGGAAGCCAAAGGCACAAAAGGAAAGATAATCCCTGACCAGGTGGATGGGCTCAGCATATACCAAGCTACATGGTACAGATACAACCTTAACGTATTTGAAAAGTGCAAGCATGAGCTACAGCCTGCTGTATGTTATAAGTCCATACAGACATAAACTTTGACTTCAAATGGGGCTATCAGGACTTCAGTACAAGTGAAGATGAGAATGATGAAAAATACTTTCAAAAATACTTAGTCAGACTCAGGTCACATATCTCAACAACGTGGTGGCAAACGTCTGAAAGGATAATCAGCTTGGCAACTATGAGCACACCTGCTCAAGTCTGCCACTCGCACATAACTTCTTGCACTGTGGTTATACAGGGGCACTATAGTTATCGTTACAGTCACCACAGGGAAAAATTACCTGTTCAAAGGATGGCACAGCCCTCAGCACCCAAGATAAAGAATCTCCACAGTGGTAGTGTTCATGGGCTCGTTATAAGTCAGCTTGGGGGAGGGGAAGGCTGATGAAAAAAACTATACAGGTCAACAGTACACACGTAGGCTAAGAGCACTCTGATAGAGATAACAACTTACTGCCAGGGTGTAAAGCAATGCAGGTTAACCATCCCAGTCACTGGATCACACTGTTGCAATTAATCTGTTTTTGCAACTAGTCTTGTTGGTAAAGACTCACGAACAAACAGGACAGCCATGAACATCTGAAATAGGACACTTCTCACTGCGGCCTTTAAGCCAAAGAGGAACACAGGACGTTCTCAGTTCATCAAGGCATAGGCAACTAGTACTTCTTGCATAGGAAAACCAAAGCTTCACTTACCTAGAAAGGGAGACAAAAAGAGAGCAAGAAAACAAGGTTAGTGGATTTCCCTGAAACAAATAGATGCTGCTTTTCTTTATTTCCCAGGTGATTCCCACATCCAAGAACCTTGTTAAAAGATTCCTGACATGCTCAGGAACAGGAGTGATCTATGATAGCTCTCTTACGCATGGCCACTATCTCCCCTGCTGTAATTGGTCTGTGGTGCCATTTAATGTTACACAGATTATTCATTAAGAAAAGCAAAAACGAGCAGGTGTTTTCATCAACATCTCGGTCTGTTAAAAAAAAAAAAAAGGGAAAAAAAGGAGAGAGAGGAAAGAGAAAAAGGCTCCATAACAACATTAACCACATGGAAGGGTACAAATTACTCTGACTGTGAACAGCAGGGCTCAGTAGGTCTTGCCGTACAGAAAAAGAAACTGCAGCAAGACAGGAAAAGAAGATCTCCCTATTAAGGAAGGGATGGACTGGGTCACGGCCCATTCTGTCTCATGGTTCTGGACTGCATCCAGCTTGCTGCAACTGACACTTGCTAGCATTTATTGGCTGCTTGATAATTTATATAGAAAAGTAAAATGCTAGGTCTTAAACGAGATCCTACTAAATATTCATGCCTTCATAAAAGAGGGCAGTAATAGCCTTGTGGTCATTCTGAATAGAGGTGCCACAAGCTGAGGGAGCCAAGAGAACTTGATTGCCTTCCCACCCAAAGGACTGCTCGCCATACGCTTACACACTGAGACATTTTAATCCAAGAAGAGAGTGCCCCTGGAACTGCCTGCGCTACAAATTACAGCAGAGTTCAGAATAGGCCTTCAGTCTTCAGGGATGTACCTAGGGCAATAAAGATAGGCTCTTCACAAGTGTTTCATGCTTTCACTCTCTCTGAAAGAGACTGAAGTTTTAATATTGGCTCCAGTGGATTCAGAAGAACGCTAATCTAACGAGGTTCTGCAAAGTTTCACATGACTTTTGCTAAAAGAAATTGATGAGCCAACAGTAAAGTCACTTATGAGTCAAAACAGAATTATTGGGTCTTTAACGTTGTATTGCTGTCAGCCATTGTCTGAACTATGGTTGCAATGAAAGGCCTTGATAATTTTGGTTTAGGTAAAGTAGATTCTGCCATGGAATGGAAGGCGGGAACAACTGTCTCTTGAGGTCCCTTACATCTCTATATTTCAAGATTTTTATGAAGATAGGGCACCTCTTTCTGCAGTATGACACAGACAAAAGAGAGAAGCCTGTCTCACAAATTGCTATCATCTAAATAAGTCAGAGGGAGGACATGAAGGAATAATGTTAGACGGGATGAAAGGGAGCTAAGCAGGTCTGAAATAGTACTAGGCCTTTCCATTTGACCAGTTTCCTGTTCAGAGCTGGAGTGGGGCTACGTCGTGCTATTTTCTCAAATGTTGATTTATAGGTCTGGAGCCAGGACCAACAATCAATCAGCCAGAACTCAATCCTTGCAAAAACTAAATAACTAAATAAAAATTGCTTATTTATTCTCAAGGGTTAACCTGACTTCAAGAGGTAACTCTAATTTCCAGAGGAGGACAGAAAGTGAATATACCAAGGCTCAGGACCTGAAACAGGAACAGCCATCCTCTAGTTTTGAACAGAATTGCACTGGCATTTTCATGTTCAGAACTGTGTCACATGTACTCCTGCCCTGTTACACCAGTTTTGGATACAACAGAGCAGCCCTTAAATGTCCCACACAAGCTGTGTCTACTACCACATGCTGTATTATTTGTACTGCAATGGAATATAGCTACTATCATAGAATCCCCTAGAAGAGACAAAGTCCGGCTTGTACAGTATGGGAAAGAAAGTAGTACACTATAACTGTTCATGCAGTTTGCATAGTTGCAAAAAGACTGCTTTGTTCATACCAAGATTTGCACTTGCATAATTGTATCAGTTTCAAATTGATAACAATCATGCTCTTAAGCAATATTTGACCTATAAGATAAACTTTCAACCTCAGAATCTTGTAAACAGGATAAAGACAGCTGCCTCTGAATGCACCAAGATTTCTGCTTGTACATGGGAGATGATAAATCCCACATGACCCCCTAAGCCTTGGCATTTTGTATCTGCAAAGCCCTAGCGCGGCACATACCTTCTCATAAGACAAACCTGGTTCTGCGTGACACCAATATCGTAAGGTTTAGCGATACGTTCCATTTGCAAAACACTGAAGTTACAGAAGTTAAGCAGCACAATGCTTGCTTCTCAGAGGGAAATTTACGCTCAGAGAGCATAAGCAATTTGCCAACAGATAACACAGTGCCTTTGTCACACAGAGAAAAACAGGACCTTTAATTCTTGGCTTCCCTGATGTACACATTTAATTATTAGCTAACTCCATGCCGGAATAGCAAAGCCGCGAGTGCAGTATAGCATCGGTCTGCAGCTTCCCTAGTACTGTGCCTGCCCCTCCCCTGCTGTCTCCTTGAAATGGCTCCCAGCAAAAGGCAGATTCTTTAATTGTGTTATTAGCTGAATTATTAATTGATATGAAAACAGCATTTTACTGGGCATAAAAAGTCATTTGGAAATGAGATAAAACGTTCTCGGCGCTGCCTGCCTCGGAGCAGAGCTGGAGCGAGGGCTCTGACAGCTTGATTATTATGCACATTAGTGCAGTCTGGTGAGCTCCCAACACAGAGAGAGTGGAGTCCCCGAGTACCGTATCCATCAGGCAGCAGCTCCCTCCTTCTCTCTTTCTTTTTCCCTCTCCCTCTCTTCCCCCTCATTGCCTGCTTTGCATGTATGTGGGAGACCTCAGGGGTATGTTTTTCTTTCGGATCAATCCCAGCTGTCATCACTACAGAGTTGCTAATGATAGTGGCAGTGGGGAAATATTATTTTCCCTTCAGCCCCACACCAGGAAAGACTCTCTGCGCCTCTTCTCCTCCTGTGCTCCAAAAGGGAATAGATGCTCTGTTTCCCAAGAAACTCCTCATGAGAAAGGAGCTGCTTGCATTCCTGTCTCTGAGTCCTTCGTGTCCCACTGTGGAAGCACAGCTGTGTACAGCTTCCTCCACAAAATTTTCCACTGTCTCAGGCTGGGGGAGCTGTCTCTATACCCTTTCAGCTTTTGTTCAAAACCCTTTCTTTGGAAAAGTATACTTTTACTGGTTCCCTGATGGATCCTTTTTTCCCTCGCAGTGAGAGGGAGTCCACCTCTGCATATCCCCCTCATCTCGTCCGCACTCCTCTCTCTGCCGCTCGCTGGACCTGTGTCCCGCTCACGTCACGGGGCCCCTTCAACCCCCTTTCCCACCCCGTCAGCCTCTGGGGCTTTGCAGAGCTGCAGCAGGAACAGAGCTGCCTGGCAGATGGCATCAATTAATTTTGAACCACCATTAAGCAGGCCGAGTGCGTCTAGGTTTGCATAAGGGGGGTGATAACCCCTCGGCAGCCCCCTTTCCCTACCTTTCTTGATCCCCTTTCCAGTCACAAAATCAATGGGAACCTACCCCCACTGACCCACATTCCTAACAGACAATCAAAGGAGCTGGCAAACACCAGGGATCAATGCTGTCTCTTACATGCAAACCTTGTAATTTAGCAATAACTACTCAACCACCATTGACCTGCTAATTAATCCATGGATTTTTTGTTGTGCCTTTAATCGTTGGCCCCGCTATCTGAGTCGCTTTAGACTGCTCACTCTGCACTGAGCCTAACCAACTAAATGCTACTTCAGTTCCATAGTAATAAAACACTGAAATATATTGACTCCCTGCCAGCTCTTTCGCTCTCTCCCTGCTCTCTGTGTGCTCGCTGAGTGCTAGCATGTGAAGGGAATATAGAGAGGGGAAGGCATCGGCCATGAGATATGAAGTTTGGGACACAGGTGAGAGAAAGCAAGAATTAGTCACCGGTGACAGGCCACCAAAGGCAGCCCTTGATCCCTGCTATAGCCTTACTCTGACAAACTCTGAGCTGCTGTTCTTCCATCGCAAATTAGACACAATATTTGGCTCTAAATATCTACAGTCATGTGGGATCCTGCTTTCTTTATCTCCCGCTCCTTAATGAAGAAAACACTGTCCTCTTGACTATCACTCTCACACTTGCTATACACGTGCCTGAGATTAAAAAACAGGTGGTATGGGTAAAAAATTAATCTGTATAGTGGGGAGTCAGGTGAGCTACTTTTTTTTTGCTAGAGCTGTCAGAGGATCTCTGTGTAAACATGGATGAATCGCCATGAATGAAGTTTTCTGAAGTGACTCCCACTTTTTAGTTCCTTGAATTGATACTAATTTTTGGAGTTGGAAATGGTGATTTGAAACCCTGACATGAGAAGGAGCTGTGGACATTCAGCCCGCTTGGACCTTGAGCGGCTACGAACTGGGCATCCACGATAATCAATTGGTAATGTGGGTCATGCTGATGATATGGGTGGGACAGAGATGAAGGGATTAACAGGTAACAGCTTAGTGCTGAGAGCAGAGAAACAGGAGGAGGCTGTTAACACAGTAAAGAAAATTCTCCATTGAAAAGCATTCATTTTCATTTGGTTAAAATCAAAATGGAAGCCCTGCCAGTGGCAGCTGATATTTACTGTCCCACATGAAAAGAGCATGGAAAGTGGGAAGCCTTTCCAACTACTGCTGTAGCTTGCTGCCATTGCTTTCACGGCAGATGATGAAGTACTGAGCCATTTCTGATCCCCACCTTGCAGACTGCTGTAAACACACAGCGTATGTAACTGCCCTATCCAAAAATCTAAGTCTCCTTCCAGGTGAGTGATAGGTACAGCTACAGGTAACAGAAATAAAAGGATGGCTGGGGGCTTGGTGAAGATGAGATAACTCCACATCTGCCGCTGTGTGTGCAGTTCCTGGTCAGTTGTTAGTGGCAACTCGCTACCTGCTTAGCTGTAATTAACTGACCTGAAAATAACCCAGGCAAGCTCTCTGTGTCTTCCTGGAGTTGGTGCATTACACAGGTGAATAGAGAGGTGATGCCCTTGAAGAACGTGGGCTCAGCGCGGCACGAAAAGGAGCACAAGGGCAGAACAGCATAGTTTTATGCAGCCACAGACACATTCAAATAAGAGAGGGATGCACTAGCCCTGTAACGAAAATCTACTGAGCCCCTACATCAACAGTATAGTGACACTGTGACAACAATTCAATAGTTCAAAAATTATTCTGCTAATGCACCTGACACTGTAATTCTAGGGCAATGACCGAACAAGGCACCCATTGTCAGAATAAGCTATTAGGAAAGCAGTCATACAGTGGCCCTATACTTCTTGATCCTAATGCCATAGTTTCCATGTAAATAGCTAGTGTTTCCAAGCCTGATGCGTTCCCCTGTCCTTTTCTGTTTGTCTCTGTAAACAGCAACACCAGAGCATGTCTAGGGTACAAATAGTGGCTAGAATAAGACTTCCCAGCAACAACAGATCACACACTGGGAACACTGCAAGGGCTTGGCACTAACATTTCAGAAAGTTTCCTTCGGGACTTCCTGGGATCTGGGATTGTCCTGATCTGCCCTCTCTTTTTTAACGCTGCAAAAAATGTTTCTGAAATGCAGGTCACTTGGGGTAATTAATGATCTCTTTCACTGCCAAACAACTAGAGCCCATGAGCAATGGACCTCCTGCTGATCAACAGTACAGGACTTCGGAATAGAAACATTTTTTTCTATGCTTCCCCAAAACTGGCTATAGGCAGCATGGTTGGGAGGGAGGAGGCTGAAAATTGCTGGTTTGA
This sequence comes from Struthio camelus, assembly GCF_040807025.1. Classification (NCBI taxonomy): domain Eukaryota; kingdom Metazoa; phylum Chordata; class Aves; order Struthioniformes; family Struthionidae; genus Struthio; species Struthio camelus. The sequence continues at coordinate 94,736,991 of NC_090942.1, read as the reverse complement.
GAGCTGGGGAATACTGGGTTTGCAGGTACTGCACAGTACGCGCAAAATATCTTAGAGAAGGGACATCATCTTGCGGAACAGCTTTGTCATAGTATTCCTTGATGAAAGCTATCACAATGAACAGAATAGATATAGGCACGAGAAGATATACTTTCTCTCAGGTATGTTCTATCTAGTTCTTGGTGATAAAGCAATTATCACCAAGAGAAGCATTTCTGTCTTTACAAAAGGATATGCATCACAAATACCTCTGACAGTGTTTTTGGGCAGTCTGGACATTCAACAGACCTCATGTACTGTAGTGGACAACTGTAAATTGACTTCATTTTGGAAATACTCTGCTTTATAATATTCTTCCTACCATACACATGGGCCCAGTCTCAGGGCTGGAAGATCAAGACCTTGGAGTTCAAATCTACTTCACAGGGGTGTTTTCAGTCTGTGCTACAATGTCTTCTTGTTTGTGAACTGCCTTGTCCAAGAGTGGGGAACAGACCTCTTGCACCAGCTGGCTGCCTGGGATCCTGATGCCAACCTTAGGGTAGGAAGAGAAGTAGCATGGGGTGTCTTTAAGCCATTTTTGCGTTCTCTGAAGCTTGGAAAAAGGTATGGGTGGCTTCCTCTTCCCATTCATTCACAGGCATGGGCAAGTTGGGAATAGCTGTACTACTGTAACTTCCTGCATCCCCATATCCAAAACAACTCTTTAACACCAAGTGATTGTGATTTGGATAGGTAAAGAGCCTTCATTCTCATGTTTTGCTTGTAAAAGTGCTCCTTCAGTCTGAGGAGTAGACCTCAGTGGAGCACTTCAACTTCAGGTAGTAAAAGTAGGTCTTTGTTTAAATTAAGCCTCAGCTCTTCCACACAGAGACATGCAAATCTGTGCCTATGGTTGTTCTAATGCAAGACAGGTGCACAGAGGGACAAACATGCCACACGCACCCAGCTAAAACTGCAGTAATAATGCCAACCTATTTCCAGGTGAGCACTTTGGAGGGTTTAAATTAGGTTCAGCCAGACTACAGCTTTCTGCTACCTCTTTGGCATTTGCCCTATGAAGATGCTGCCCGCACTATACTCAGGAAGAACATCTCCCCTCATCGCTTGACTGACTTCCAGAGTTTAATAGTCAATTTGCATTTACATCAGGTTTCCCTTGGAGTAACTTGGATGGATGAGAAATAGAGAGGAAGAGGGAGGGAGATGGTAAATTGGTTCAGGAATGAGACACACTGATCAGACAGATGCATGATCCCCTCCTCTACTCCAGTGAGATCTATTAAGGCTGTGACAGACAGCCTTAAGTGAAACCTCACTGCCTGGGACATATACAGAGAATAAGAGTGTTTCGGGAACAACCTATAAAGAGAGGCAGTAGCTAGATGGGAGCTGAGAGAACTTTTCTATCTGTGGTTGCTGTTCAGGAAATCTGTCCAGGCATTTACAAGGCCTCCATCAACAATAAAATATCTGTCACCTTGCACAAGAATTTCTGCTCACCAGCTTTCCTGGGAGGCTGGGAAGAACTATTATGGCCATTCGAAAGAGGGAAGAAAGAAGATTCAATGACTTCCTCAAAGTCAACTTGTCAGCTTCTAGCAGTGACGGGAATCAAACACAGTTTTTCTAAGTCTGACAGCCTAAGTATCTTTCCCCATCCAGTTTCTTGTGCTGGAAAGTAGAAGAAAGGGTTTTTCTTTTGCTTGTTCTAAAAAGCAGCCCTTTGCCCCATATAACTGATTCTCTTCAAGCAAACCTAGAGGATGAGCTGGCACATCCCATCTTTGCCAGCCCCCGACAGCTGCCCTGCCCTCTTCTTGTAGTGCACAAAACCATAAAGTTCACATCACATTGTGTAACACCATGACAGAATGACAGCAGCACGTGAATGCTTCACAAACCTGAAACCTCCTCCTGCAAAGGGAGCTTTCAGCATTCAGCGAGGTGAGGGGACGCTGACAAAGACTGCTTCAACAGGAAGGATTTGCCCAGTTTGAATTTAGCCTCAGCTGCTTTCTCTATTCAAATGGGTCCCACCTTGTCGACACCAGATCGGAGCAGCACACTCAGGACAAGGTGTGAAACTTCTGCCTCCTAAAGCAGCAGCAAACTGCCTGCAGTGTTTCCAGCTATTTGACCATGCTCTTGCAGCACAGGGAAAAATTCATCTCAGTTGAAAGACCAGGGTATAGGAAGTAGAGTGCATTTCCCAAGTGTCCTCCCCTCAACTCTTTGTGGCAGGAGGAGGGGATGGTCCTGTTCAGAGAGAAATAGTCTGAATGACTGATTGCATCCATGCCACTGAAAGATGCTGATGAGAAAAACCCAGGCTCTTGCCTGTCACATTTTCAAACCCCCCCAGACGCTGGCTCAGAGCCTTGCCTGTCGCTTTCCTTAAGCCTCTGTTGAGGAGGAAGAGTGAAGATCTCTGAGACAGTGTTTAGTGTCATAGACAGTTCGGCAAGAGACAATTTTTCACCCCGTTAAATCCCTCTGCAGAATATTATCTGCTGGTTTTCCCTCTTTTTTATGATTTTCTTATGATTATCTCCTGCTGTGTCTGTCCTCAGCAGCCAAATAAATAAATAGCAGTATAGCTGTCAGCAGCTTTAGCTGAGTAAGAAGGCCCTGCAGAGAGCCTTGGTAGGCTAAACCTCACCTGGCACCCAGCAGACCTGCCAGCTAAGGCCCCTCTGCTTCCCAGCAGTATCAAGGTACAGAGAAAGTCAGGTCTAATGGTTGGAAGGGAGTGGGAAGGGGCCGAGAGTGCAACCTCTTGGTTCTTTGCCCATCTTTTCCTCTGCAGGCAGGGACATGTCACTGTCTCACCTTCAAAAGATGTTGATGATGATAACGGTAACAGCAACTGGGCGGCAGGGAAGAGCCGTGAACATGTTTAACTTCCTCACCTCTGCTTGCAGCATGTTTGTATCATTATCCCGTTGCACAAATTAGAAAAACAGGCTCAGAGAGGTGAAAGGACTTCTGTAGGGTCACAAAACCAGTCTGTGGCAGAGTGAGGAATAAAACCCAGGGAATTTGAGATCCAGGCACTGGTGTCTTCCTCATAAAACCATTCTGCCCTATTAAAAAACTAATAACACTTCTCTTTCTCATTTCTGTGTGTATTTAACCCCCTACCTCCCCTTCATTAACAAATACTTTCCTTTTGGCTGCCAAGTTTATCACATAAGTATTATTAGTGTGGCAGTAGCATAGGGGTGCACAACGCTTTACATATAAATAAAAAGGCAAGTGCCTATGCTGGGGGATTTAGAATGTGGCTATCTCTTTCGCTTGTAGCTCAATATTACCTTTGCCAGCTCATTTTTCTAAACTGTTCAGGGATTCTGATCCCTTTGGGGCCATGTTTAACTCATCTCATGTGACTCTCTCAGATCTTCTGCAGGTATTGATCCTGTCTTCTTCACGAGCTCTTCAGTGCTCAGGTGTCTACCTTTTTTCTTCCACACACAGTTTGCTTTCTTCTCCTTCCCCCTCCTCAGACAAAGCTCTTCTTCTGCTCCAGCTTCCATATTTGCTCTTGCTCTCTCACTGTCTTTTTTCTCCTTTTCTGCTTTCTACTTTTCAATGTATTTTTCTAATTTTTTTTCTTTGTGAGCCCTCATCTCTTTGCCTTGACACAGACTCTTCTCTTTGGTGACAAGTTTACTTACACCCTTCTTGAAATTTCCTTCCCAGCCCTCATGTCCAGCTCTGCTACTGCCTCCTCTCTCTCCCTGCAGCAGTTTGTTAGTCTAGTGTTGGATCTTCTCAAATAGATACCTTTCCAGGGGTACACAATATCTTAATAACATAATGAACTTTGCCCATGGCAAACTAGTATGAGATACAGGAACCTGATTCATTTTTAACACAACCTTTGGAAGCAAAGTCCCAGGGCAGTGCACTAGTAATGCTAGCAGCTGCAACAGAGCAGTGTTGGCTAGTTTTTGTTGGTGTGACGATACCATAATCCAGCAAGTTCTTATTCGGTTAGCATGACCACTTGAACTTCAATTTTTTAAATAAAAATTTAACCTTTACTTCTTCCCTATTCTCCTACCCTCTGCAGATACATAGGTCAAAGAAGCTGAGGAAGAGCTCAGGTGCCCCATCTATCTGTCTACCAGGCTATGAACATGAAAATGTCTCACACTCTCCTCTCAGCAACTCTTAGACCTCAAACTAAAGTAAAGTAAAGCAGAGAAGTAAAGAAGTAAAGTAAAGTAAAGAAGATAGCTTGCAATCTATTTGCTTGGGGAAGGAGGAGTTTCTTACCCTTTTTTATGTGGATAGTGTGATTTTAGACAGCAAAGTATCAACCCACTACCAGCTGTCGCAGGAACTGGCTTTTATCTGACAACACTTTGAGAACCCAAAGTTTTTGAAGACACACAGACAGGAGCTTCATGTCTTACCCAGCTTTCTGATTGTGATCTCTTTCCCAGTACCAGAAAGGAGAGTGTGAGGGTCAAGTCAGCTTCTTTGCAGCTTTTTTCACAAATTTTTAGGAGCTCCGTCAGCTTGACGCAATCTTCAACCACTCCCTTCCTTCTATTAGCCATATACCTACTGTCATGGATTTTCTTGTGATTAGATAAAAACTCAGATGTGATCCTCAGAAGCCTGAAACAAAGCTATTCCTCAAGAAACTGGAGATTACAGCACTTTCACGCTTCCTAGATCCATTGAATAGGTCAATGCAGCAACTCCACAGCTGCTCTAAGTTGTGCCTAGATGGTTTCAAACTCAAGATGCTGGGAACCACTGGAATAAAATCACTTTAAGTGCATGCTTAGGTGGAATACACCCTTGTGCTTGCACAGATAATTGCAAGTTTAACTTTAAAGAAAAAACACAAAAACTTGCTATGGCTGCTACGGTTTTGGATGCTTTAATCTCCCTTGCCCATTGCTATTATAGTATATAAGAACATCATAACAATGCCCATCCCTCAGATTGCAGAGCTGAGTCAATTCTGACCCTGCTGCAAGGACTTCCCCCAGGCACACTCTCAGGTATGCTGTCCCCCCTGCTTCTCTTCAAGCCCTTACTAGTTTGCAGAGCCCCCACCTATTCATCACAGCCTCCCACTGTTTCTGTTCCTGGCCCTATGCTCCTCAGCTCTTCGCCTGCAGCTGTGAGCACAGACACCCTCCCAGCAAAAAGAGGCCAGTTCAGGCAAGTCCTCTTCTCCTTTCCACAATCTAGAGTAAAAGAAAACAGGAGGGAAGACAGAAAGTGAACAGGCCAGAGGAACAGCCCTCTCTCTCGTCACGTGACTCCTGCCAAAAACAGTATCAACTGCTCCTTTTATCTATCTCCCCTATCCAAAAACTTCTGTCTTCACCTGAGCAGAGAGCACGAGTCCCAACCACATCTAGCACCTCTTCCCCATGTGGCTGACAGAGGAGAGGGCAGCCATAGAGAGTTCTCTCCTGGGGCTGTAACCAGCAGAAGCTTCTGGAGCCATAGACAGGTGAACACGTTTTTGACAGGGATTAAGTAAAGAGTACTGAGGGTACAGGCTGGCTGTCTAGAGAAAAAGCAACCAAGATCACTAGCTCAGTCTTCCATGCTGGTTCCCCTCTCCTCCATGGACAATCAAAACAAAATTATTACTGCAATCTCAGGACCTAGGTCTAGGCAAACATGCCTCAGGATCCAAACTTCACAGCATATCACCTCATGAGAGCTTTGTAGCTTTGTCTCAGCCCTTCCTCTGCCTCACAGCTTGGACCTATACTACTCTGAATTGACCTGTTAGATGCCTCCCCACCAGAGTAATGTCAAATTAAAATAAAAATTGAGCGAGGCAGGAACACTTGCTTTGCTGTAGACACAGAGAGGGAGAGGTGTCTCAGGGAGAGACACTGAGAAGGATGAGGTGTCAAATTTACAGACACCAATAACGGGTCAAGGAAGCCCTGTCACCAAATCAAGGCCAGCCTCACAATTTCCCCATGGAGCTCCAAGCTACAGTGCGGCCCTAGCTGAGAGAGAGAGGCTGAGGACAGAAATTTCACGCCTTTCCCTGGTTTTAATGCAGGACAGAGAGGCTGATACAGCAGTAGTGTTGAGCTGCCAATTCCATGCACTTCAGAGGCTGTTGCAGGAGATAGGCTGGCCTAAAATCTTGTGACGCTTACATGGGTTCCGGTGGCTCCAAACAGCTGCCTGCGTTTGCAAGTGCTGAAAGCCAGCCCTGGTCCTGTGCTGCCACGTGGCAGGAGACTGCACAGAGTCAGGCCAGCCCAAGAGGATGCCTGGGCATCAAACAGAGCCAGGTGGGCAGCGCAGAGCCAGGGAAAGCAGGAGGGCAGCAGGCATTTGAGAGCCAACGCTATTAAGATACCCTTGCTGCTGGCAGGCAGAGCCAGTCCTTTAGGAGTGCAAGCCTTTGGGAAGCATGGGTAGAGCCGAGACATGGGTTGTACCATGCGAGCAGCAGCGCCATGGGCAGTGAAGCACAAACGGAGTCCCACAAGCAGCAGCAGCCACAGAACTAACAACCCGCCCACTGGCACAAAGCTGGGCAAGCTGGACAGGAGCCCAGGAAGTACAGGATAACTATGCTCCTGGGTGAGCCACACAACAGGGAAAAATGCAGCTGTTTCATGCAACTTCCACTTCCCAAACCTTTACCTCTCAGCCGTCCTTCATCCACCCATAGGGGCCGGCATTCAAGCAGAAGCATCTCCCCCAGCAGAATGTACATGACAACACAATCAAATAGCAAAAGCCCTGCTTGTTTTGAGAGTCGGTATAAGCACAGACCTCCTGGGGCACTGGGTGTTAAGGAAAAGGAAACAAGGAATATACATTGGGACCAAGGAACTATTGTGCTTGGTCCTGTATGAAGTCAGAGCAAAGGGGCAGCAGTTGAAACCCAGGGCGGAAGAAAAGGAATTCTTAGACCTGAACAAAGCTGCCAGCAGTCTGGAGTAGTAGCAAAACCATCAGTCCCTTTTGCTGCCATGATCATTAGGCTTAAGTATTGTGCAGGTTACAAGGGAGGTGCTAGTTTTCCTGATCCATGCTTTCCAGTTACCAAAAAGCTCAGATTGGGAAGCTTTTGCATACACCTGCATTTCTTCTTATCCTGTTTCTGCCATGAAGCAACTCAGCAATGGGCTTTACCTCTGTATTTTCCAAGAAGCTTTGCACGGAAAGAACACTGCTGAGCATCTCTCTCTAAAGCAGAAACAGCACTGAAACACTGATGAAGAGCTTGAATGCACCTTGTTCACATAAAACCTCGACTGACATCAACGAGAGCATCGCAGGAGTGCAGTGAGCAGCCTCAGTCCCTACATGGAGAAATACAACTGCCACACTTGTGAAGCTACAGCTAGAGGGGAATTGATCTGTTCCCTACCGCTGCATTGGCAAATGTAATTTACTCCTTGGCACTGTGCGATCAAGCAAAGGACAGGCAATAACATACCTAGCAGCCTATTCTGCAGAAGAGCAACTTTACCCCTTCAGTTTTTAACTGGGCCTGACTGCGACTTCCATCATGTAATCACACCTCTGCTGCTGTGTTCCCATCCCCAGCACTTACGGTGAGGAGACAGGGAAGGCAACCAGGGTCTCTGGTATAAACCTGGGAAATCAGCATGCTGGTAAAGGCAAAATCCCAAGGCTTTCCCCTGGAGGAGTAAAAGCTGTTTAGAGCAGCGTGTAAATTCACGGCAAGAAGCAATAAAGGTGAGTTTTATACATTCCCATTATTGCTTCTACGTCTTTGCAATAATGTTTATTGACATGTTTGAACAGAGCACAAGCTGCAGTTCAGTTCAACTGCCTGTGAAAATGGGACATTTGTCAAGAAACAAACCTTACAGATTCTAGTGGCTCCTCTCTTCCCAGGTATTAGATGGTGGATGCTGGGGGTGTGGAAGACTAGAGAAAGGACATCCACCTAGATGTTCAGGGTGCCTTGGCTAGCAATCCCTGAGCAGCAGATGAGGGAGGGGGCAAGCTCAGAAGGTTAATGGGGAGCTTCTTACTTTGCATTCACACTCAAGCATAGCCTAAAAGTATGCAGGCACATCAATTACAGAACCCCTGTTAGGTACAATAAAATTAACCTTGCGCAGCCAGAGGGATGTGCTACAGAAATGTCCCAGCTAAAGTCGCTTGGTCTGGCTTTAGCCAAGATACTCTATAAGAACTTCCTCGTGAATTCCCCTGTTACACAGAAATGCCCCTTCTTCTTTCCACCAAGTCCTATTCTGTGAAGTAAGGAGCCTCTTCTAACTCCTGTGAATCTTAAAGATCCACAAAGACATGTAGCACATTTTAAATTCATTAAATGCAAAAGACTTTCTTCTTCCAGGGGTAGCGTGCTGGAACTGAATGCCCCAAATTTCAAAGCCGCTTGGACTGGGCTCTTAGTTTGGTTCATTACAGACACAGAAATGACATCAGTCATGACACACCAAACCTTTTGGATCTGAATCCTTGTGCTGAGCCTTAAACAGCTGACGATTCTAAACAAATCTGGATCCTTGGTTCTGCTTCACCTCTCATCACCCTTTTCACACTGAAAATTCATTTGAGGTGGTTGCATTTCTTTCCATAAAAGCTAAGGCTATCACATAGTTTATGCACTTGCAGCCCTATTCTCTAGCCACCTCTCTCCCACCCTGTCTCAGCCCGGGGCTCCCCACACCAGCTCCACAAGTGCTGCTCACTCCTGACTGGCAGTTATTCCAGTCATAAGTCCTCTCCACATGTTTCACTTCTTACCAGACAAACTAGATCTAGCCTTATAGACCCCTCCTTCCCCAGTATCCTGCAACGTCACTTTTCATTAAGCTTCATAAACCTTTCAAGTGACAATTCTCTCTGTGTTCATTGCTGCACCAGCCCGGGGAATAGAAATGGCCTCTGGTTAACATCACATCACTGTTGTGGCTTTGTTTTTTTGCATGTTGATCAGAAATTACCTGGCTTAGAGAAAGTAATTTAGTGATAAATGATTGCTTGTTCAGAGGTAGCTAGTTTTAGCCATAGCTGCCAGGTATTAATCTATTTGTCAATCCTTTCAGATCTTCTGTGCTGATGAGCAGTGGTACAGCTAAGGCATAAGAGCAGCTTACAACTCTGGAAAGTGAAGCCCCCTCTTCTGAGGGCAGAGAACAGCACAAATAATTTATTTCACATCTTTTCAGCTGCATTTTTGAGGGGCTTTAGAAGCAAGGAGGACCAACTGGGAGGGAATAGCGAGGACCAGGGTTCCAGCTTTCACCTTCAAAGGGGCTTTTGAATAGGGCTCAAAAGCAAGTGCAGCACAATTTTAAGTCTCAAAACTGCCTGGGAGCGTCTAGATGAGCCACAGAGCAGGAACATGCTAATTCATTAAAAAGCCAAAACAAAACTTTTGTTATCCTGAACTTTCAACAGGAGCATTCCCACAATGGAATTTTCAGTCATACAGGGGAAAAAAAAGTATAGTGAGTAGCTGGGTTCCTCACCTAGGATATGGAGCTCTCAAAGTCCAGCTCCTCTTCTGCAACAGGAGTTTGAACCTCAGACTCCGCACCAGAGCAACCACCTTTTCTTAGCACTGCTTTTTCTTTTTGGTTCAATAAATACTTAGAAAAAGTGGGACGCTTGCACCACTTCTATGCCTACTGTTAATTCTCCCAGACCAAGGGACAGGAACCCAGGAAAACAATGACAGTTTCCAAACACCAGAAGAAAGAATGTAACCTGCTGTCTGTTTTGGCTGTGGCATAAAGCCAGAGTCACTCATTCAAGCTTGCTTGTATGAATGGAGATGGTGCAGATAAGAACTGACGTACACCTCCCAGGGCAAGGTATACCTCTCCAGGTAAAAGAGTGGCACCCAGAAATTGTAAGGATGAGTCTGATCTCTACATGCAAATACTTCTGAAATTCTATGGCATATCATTTGGTGCATGGACTCAAGTTACATATTTGGATTCCCAAACACAAAGAGGTCACAACATACACTAAAATTTGAAATTTACATGCTGTTTTGATCATGTCAACCAGAACTCAAACTCTAGAAGAGATTCCTCAACCTTGTTCTGGATTTAGCATATTGCTGTGGGACACCAAAAAAACTCCTAGCTTTAAATGTTTCCCACATGGAGAAGCTTGAAGTCCACAGAGAAATCTGAGCCATCCCTAGAGTCCCAAGAGCAAATTCTGCTCAGACAGTGGCCTTGGTGCAAACCGCTCTCAAAAGAAACAGAATAATTTGAAAGTGCTTCCTAACACTGTATTTATGGTTCTTGGAGAAAAATATGTCTTTTTGAAGACAGAAAACTTCTGATCTCTCTTTAGGTAAGACAAAAGATCTACATTTTCCCTTTCCTTCCACTCCTGTTGGACTGCGGTACTTTTTCTTGAGCAGTTCAAATTACGATGCTCCAACAGTGAGGAAGTATCAGAATGTAAACTGTCTTATCAGGCCCTGCCAGTAACAGGGCAGCAAGCAATTGCTGTTTCGAAAGCAGCTGCTGAATACAACTGGGAGTCTTCCCTACCTCCCCACCACATTTCTCTCTCTTCCTCTTACCCCTCTTCTCTCCATGCTCCATTTACTCATTCTACTCCCTCTCATAAGCCACGGAGAGCTAATACGTGGAAACAATTCACTTTCTCTTTGACTCTGCCCTAACCAGCATTCACCTCTTCCTTGGGACGCTGCCTCAAAGAGAGCCCGGAGGCTGCTGGATGCAGTGACCTGGGGGAAGAACTGGGCTGGCCAGCTATTTACAGCTGGGACTCACCCCCCTCCACTCACAAGCATACTCATCAGGGCCAGGCTGGGGAGATGCACTGCTTCAGACTGGGGAAGAGAGGTGATGAGAAGGGAGCACTCCGCAGGTCTGTCCTCACTGCGTCTGGACCTTGGGCCATCAGCTGTGGCATCTCATCACGCGCGCGCACTTCCCGCACGCACCTGGCCGAGGCTTTTGCAGGTGCAATGGCATTAGCGGGAGAACAGACAGATTCCCACACCTTGGGAGTCCACAGAGAGCCGTTCCACCCGCCTTCAAACCGGCAGGTTTACAAGCCTCTAATTCCCAGCTACAAGCACTGCTCCCTGTGCCAAGGAAGCAGTGGTGCATGCTGTCATTCACGCGGCTGGAGGGCCACTCCTGCCAGCCTTCTCAGCCATCGTACCAGCTGCTCGGTACTGGGAGCAGATGGCAGGATGGCACACCTGATGGAGAGCAGACCTTCCAAGGACGAAGGGGGAGGAAGAGTTTGTGTGCAGCATGGCCAGCCTCATTCCCCAGCCAAGCAACGACGGAGGAAACATAGCCACCCCTCCCTCTCTTGCCCCCTAAGTCATAAGAAGAGATTTTCACATTAGCGTGAATCCGGACAAGTGTTGCTGATATCTGTAAATTCATACACTGCTCCAAAATCAGCCTAAATGCCCTTTGTTTGAGCTAATTATCAAAAGCAACCCCAACTCAGCCTTTCCCAAGAGGATACAAGCACAATTTCTACGGGAGGGCTCAGCAACTTTAACCCTGCTTCCCGTCCCAGAAGCAGCGGCGCTGGGAAAGGTACAAGAGCCTTGGCCCAGGGCAGTGGGAGCGGAGCGTACTACTTCTTCAATCTCAGCGTCTCCCAAAAAGAGAAAATGACAGCGCATAGGCTATGGAGGCAATCCCCGCTCCAGCTCCTCATCTTCCCATCTTTCCCAGACAAAGTTACAGAAAGAATGTATACAAGAGAACATCACAGAGCACAAGCGATATAAAACAGTGATTACATTGCATACAATCCATCTCGGAGAACTCATATGTGAGCGTACATACATTTAAATATTTGAAAAGCATCTTTTACAATGAATATCAAAATGACATACAATCCAAGTCAGAGAAAAATGCCCTTACTTCTCCCTATCTCCCTTTTCTCATTACAGAGATAAATCCTGGGTGCGCTTCTCAGCTGCAGAGGGAGAGTGAATAATATATACATAAAAAACATATATGTGTGTGTGTGTGTGTGTGTGTGTGTGTGTGTGTCTATGTATATATGTCTAAAATATATAACAGTAATAATCTCAACAATTGTAAGAGAAGCTTGCAGGAAAAAACCCAGGCTGGGAGAAGAGAAACAATGGGAAACAGTTGATGCCTCTCTCTTCCTATCTGTGAAGTGGGTGGGAAAAGATGCCAGGTAGCAAATGTGTGTGCTTGCATGTATGTACAAGAAAGTGAGAGGATGGAAGGAGGAAGGAACGGGAAGGATGGTTGCATGCAGCAACAGTGCAGGCTGGCAGCCATGGGCAGTCAGCCCTGTCAACATCAAACAGTCAAAAAAATAAGTACAGGTTCTGCACCTATCCAGAGGTTTTAAACTATGCCAATCAAGAGTGACTTCCTTTTCTTTGCATTGTTTTTTTACAAGGAAAACTGAAATGAATCATGACTGCAGAAGCTCTTTCTTATTTGCCTTTTTTTTTCTTTTCTTTTCTTTTCTTTTCTTTTCTTTTAAACCGCCCCCATCTACCACGAAATTCATTCAGGAGACTTAACACTAGCAGCACAAGAACTGTGTTGTTCAAGACAGCACAACCATCCGACAGAGGCAGGGCATATTCCTCCCAGAATAACTTAGCAACGGTGCTTCAATTCTAAATTAAATGGGCTTCCTTCAATGGAGTTTAGCACCTCTTTGCTTGTCCTTCTCTTTTCTACAGACGTAAGACCCCTGTGGAAACTGCTGTGAAAACAATACTACTGACATCGGTGGACATCATGCTGTTGATGTTGGTGATCAGAAAGGAGTACATCTCTGACAAAGGTGCAGGTTGCATCAAAACTCAACTTTCCTGAAACCAAGAACTCAGGACCAGACCACTAGCAGATGGCTGTTCTCTAAAGCAAGGCTATCAGGGAAGAGTAGGCAAGATAGCTACATTAGGTGCTGAGGAAGCAGGCATCTTCGGCCAGCTAGCTTGCAAGTCAACATGTTATTATTTTCTATTCACACTTCCTCCCTGTTCCTACTTCTGTACTTCACACACCTGTCAGTTCACCAGGCTTTTATGGACAGCAAGTGTTGGTTTGTGTTTTCAGTTTTACTCTATGCTCGCACTGCACCCAGCATAGCTCTGTGAGCCACACTGCATTCTGGAGGTGAGTCTCTGAGGTACAATCTTAAAAGAAAAAAAGGAAAATAAAGAAGGCTCTTTTTAAGTAAAGGAGTGGGAAGGGCAGCCCCAGCCCTGCTCTGACCTTGGAACAAAGAGAGCAGCTGTATGGTAGGAAGTCTACACAGGAAAGCTAGGGCAGGATGCAGCTTCCATTGAAATGGTCATAACTGTATTACACAAATCACACAGCCAAATCACATTTGCTAGCTAATCATAAGGGGGGCGGGGGGGAGGGGGAAAGCTGTAACATCTACCTCAGCCACTCCCTAGGACGACTTCTTGTCCTGAAAATGGTGTGGAAGCTAAGCTAATCCTTGCACTAGAGCCCATTCCGATCATGGGATAAGATAAAGCAGACATGCCTTAAAACATAGAAGCCAGGAGTAGATTTGCCTTGGACTTCCAAGAGAGGATTTTATATCACAGGCTTCGAAGCACTGGTGAAGTGTCAGCTATGACAAGTCTATATTCCCAATTTTTACATCTCACAGGGGCTCTGATGCTTGAACTTCAAATTAATCTCTGTGATCTGCAATATTAAGATGTAGAGATGCTGCTCTTTTAATTAGGGAGTTTCACCTCTATTCCCATCTCTGGCCAGAAACGAAAAGCACGTGCAACTGTGCAGCTATGTCTCAATGATGTCCATCCCTCTACTTCCCTCTCTTTCTCTTCTGTGATTATTTAATTCATGGGCCATTTTTTGTGCATAGTCAGTGTCTGTACCTTCTTCCTGATGCGTAAATGCTTTTTTCTATGTGTATATATATACATTTGTAGGTGTTGACCTACGTGCCTTCACTATGGACCTGGGAGTACTACCATACGTGGGAAAGACTTTTCACCTCTGTGACAGTGTATTTGCACACTATAATGGCTTGCAAAACTATAACACCTTCCACTGGCATAATGCACGGTACTCTACCTATGCAAGGCTGAATAATCCTGTTAGTACCCCAGAAAACATTCCCATCCCTTAATCATGCAAATGTCATTAATCAGTTTTCTGGAAAACCAGAAAGATTTCCAACAATAAGAAAAGTCCATTTTCCCCTTTTTTTTTGTCATTCTATGAGCCTCAAAGGTGGATATGCAAGCCATATTTTCAAGCCTTACTCGGCTACCAAATAGACAAAAAGTACTTATTTTAAAGTAAAAGTTAACAACAGTGTACTCTCAGAAGCAGAGGCATCTGGTAAAGCACAGATTAACATTGAGACACAAAACAAAAATTCCAGAGTTGGTAACACTGCTATTGTCTTCAGTTTACAAAATAGGGAAAAGTTTCAGATCTGCGAAGTGGCTTGTATGAAGTGTGACAACAAATAAGGAGCACAGTGAGAAAGAAACACAGCATAAGTCGTGACCCACAAAAATGCTTTTCTTACCAGACTAGGCTGTTGTCATAGATGTGCTCTCAGGACTCTGAGCACCCAAGTGAATATTTTTCTGGGTTTTTGTTGTTGTTGTTTTTAATCTATACATTCAGTGGATGTCAAGATTTTATATTTGTGTATATACGTTTCCATATATGCATTCAAGAGGTAAGGTGCAGTGCTTGTGAAGTTATAAGCACGTGCTAAGGCTGTTCCACGTGCAGGAGGCAACAGAGTCCAGTATATGTGCCCTGGATAAGTAATCAGAGCCTGCCCTGGCTTGTCTCTTGTTGTTTGGGCTTTGTAAAAAGTGACAGATGCACGCATTTCTCCTCAGCTTTGACTTCTGGGTATAGCAGTGCTTGCATGGATCTAAATGCTGAACAAATGATCAGTCAGCTGTAATGTTACTTTAAACGCAAGTCTGTGTATTGGCTCTGGGAACAAGCCTGAGAGATGCAGTTGAAACTGGCGCAGTCGCTTTGCGTACACGATCTGCATAAATCACTGTCCAATATATTCACTCCTATTGACAGATTAATTCCTTTCTCAGGTTTTGCTTAAAAGTGTACCACTGAATACTAATAACAGTCCCTAGATCTGCAGTGATGTCACTCAAGACAGGGTGAAAGATGTCGGAGGAAATGACCGAAGGAGGACTCGATATGAGGATCTCCCAGCTGCTGCAGTTCCCAACACTGTTAGCTGGCAGCAGTGGAGAGGAATGGGTGGGAATACAGGATCCTCCAGTTCAGCCAAAAGGCGGCAGTGCAAGGAACCTTGCAGAGACACTAGACATAGAAAAAAGCCTGTTCAACATTGACTGAGTAAAGTTTGAAACACCAAGGCAAATCCTTATATTCCCACAAAACTAGCTGCACGTGTAATACAGCAAGGGCATTGGCCTGAAAGGCAGGGCAGGCAGTGGAGCAGGGAATTTTTGTAATGCTTCCCAGCTCCGGCTGATTTCTTGGGTGTATTTTATACTCTGCACCCAAAAAAATGAATGCAAAGATATTTTCACTTAATCAAGTCTCCCAGCTAAGGTGTCAGGCACAGAGAAATCGCTTGTCACTCCAGTGTTGCCCAGCATGCGCTTGCCGCACTAAGGAATGGAGGGCGAAGGGATTACAGAATTAAGCGATACCAGTGCAGCAGCCAGAGAGTGGCCAAGATTTACCTGTCACTTGGAAGAAAACTCCATTTCATTTCCTGATTTACTAAGAGTGAAGGTTAAAGTGGTGGGGCCTGGCTAAGTCTCGGGATCTATAAGCAGGCAATGTCAGAACCGTCAACTTGAGACAGAGCTTACCAGGCAACTTAACCTTTCTCAGGGCAAGGCAGAGCAGCTGCACCGTAATCCCTTGGTTCAGACTTAGGTGCACACTCCTATCAGACTTCATCACCACCACTCAGTTATCTTGGGGATCAGAGGACCCAGCTTCACCCTTGTTCAGAGGATGAGAAGCAGTGTTTTCAGGAATTCCTGGTAATGGCATTAGCCCTACAGGCCTGGAAAAGCAGCTTCAGTCTCAATGACATTTGCCTAACACCAGCAAGTCTGCAGGGAAATGTTTGTTTACGCTGTGAGATGCCCATTTGGTTTTTACTGAAGACAACACCAGGATCAGCCTGGCAAGGTCCTGTATAGCTAAGGATGAAGTGTGACAGCAGTGAAAAAGGCCCAGCTGACACAGTTCCTTTTCCTTGCCTCTCCCTTTAAAGTAGGCTGCTTCCAGTGGGCTTTCTCCTCCAACAGGACTGGCAGAACAGTGGGAGTCAGTAGTGCTGCGTCTGCCTCCACTGATGGTGAATGACCCTTAGGGCAAAATCTGTTTCTGCCTGTACTCTTTCTTTAGTGAAAACATTTTTTTTTTCCCCCCAAAAACCTTGGCTTCTATCACTCCTAAGTCTCTTCTCCACTTGTTCATGTAAAGATATGACAAAGAGCCCTTGGGACAAAGTCCACAGAAATGACATCCTGTTCTTTTATTTTCTGCGCACACCTCTGTCCTATTTCACTCCATCAGACGGAAGTCTGATGTCTTTCCCTAAGGTACCACCTGCCTCCTTGGCTGTCTGCCGTTCTTCCTCTGCCAACCCATCCTCCATGGCTGTATGCTGGCTGAGATGGTCCAGTCAGAATGAACTCCCATTAACTTCTTTGGAAATGATCGCAACCCCTTTGTTCAGTTTTCATTCGGATTTCTCCCTGATTTTGAATCTTGCTGCCTTCCATGTCACTCCTGTGCTCCACTAGGATTGAAAGCTCAGAAGAGCAAGTGATGAGTTCCTGCCAAAATGTGCAAAATAGCAACTTCACTGAAATAAAAGGGATTGTCTGAATGAAAATCTGAGCTTTGCAGCTGGCTGGACCAAACTCCAAAAGTGAATGCCTCTGAACTTTTAAGAAAATTCTAGTTTAGTTGACTATATTTCAGTTTGTAATGAGTCCACATACAGCATTTGTAAGAGATGTTTGAGTTTCTTTTCAGTATGTTACCGTTTCCTTTGCTTATACCCACTTTACACTGGCCTGTCTTTAGACTTCTCTTTTAGCCAGGCATAGCTGAAGGCATATTAATCCTCAAGTGTCATGAATCAATGCCACACAGTTTCAGACTGCAGTGGCAACCACAGACCCCAAAGACATTCTCAGGCTCTTTGTCTGACAGACAGTTTTACTCCTATTAAGTGTGTCCTGCCACAAACTCAACTGCACCTTAATGACACTGGATGTCCTTCTACTTGCCCCGTTTCAGCACCAAGAGAGCTCTGCTTTCTAGCTTGGCACAGTGTTCCTAGCTTTGCATGGCTCAGATTCCTCACACTTTTGCTGGTTATCCATATTATAAATCAATTTAAAGGTGACAAAAACACTATTTCGGTCCACACAGGTGCTGACTACCTCTTGGCTAGAAGGATGACAGCACATGTGACGCTGGAAGAAAACCATCACCTCTGCTAAAGGGTTATCAAACCTAGTTCTGCTCTGCCTCTTCTGCAAAGAAACACGTGCTGGTTACACCTACAGTCTGAATTCAAGACAGTAGCCAATGTCATCTTCCACCACACAAGCTGCACCTTGCTCCTCAGTAGGAGCTAATATGCTAAGCAGCACCCTGCTCGCACATGAGCCACAGACTGTGAATATCCTATGCAATGTATATATTCTGCCGATAAGAAAAGACTTTCCAGATCAGTTTGATCCTCTGCTAGCTATCAATTTTTTTCCCATTCTTCTCCTCCACACTTCAGACTAGGTCTCTGTAAACTTTAAAATTCATTAACACACAACTGACTTCGCTCTCTTTTTGCTTTTCAGTGTCTTCCCCCGCAGTTTCTTTCACTAGCCTTTTTCCTTCTCTTCTCCATTCCATTTACCTGCATCTCTGCTTATGCCTACTCCATCCATTTCATCCTTCTGATATTTATCACCTATGCCTTTCTGCTCACAAGCTCCTCTATCAGTCTTTTGCTCTTCCTTTTCTCTAATCTACGCTGAATTGTCTTTTCCTTGCCATTTTAAGTGAAATGAAGACTCTGCCCATAAATGTAAGTGAAAGGCACCTCCCTGGATATTTTTTAAATCTTCCAAAACAAGTCCCCAGGCTCAGTCAAATTTGCCAAGAAATAGCTATCCTGTTTGCCTTCAAATAGCTATACAAAGAGGTTTGCACCAGTTTTAGATACAATTAGTGCTTCACACACCAGGAGGTATTTGTCTGTTCTACCTTTTGTCTAAACAGTGGCACTGAAATACCACTCAGGCTCCCTTCCTTGCCCTTCTGTGACTAGGGATGGGCTCAATGGCATGTAGAGCTGAAGGGTAAACACAGTTTAACCAACTTACATCACCTCTGATTTGACCAGTATAGAGCTTCTCCATATACACCTACTTCTCTTATACACCCAACAATGCATAATTTTATCTTCTTTACACTGCAGGCAAACTCCTGAGACCTTGCAGTGCAGATACAGATTCATATGGTCAATCACCTCCCTTGGATGCGAAGTCATTCAGTTGAACACAGCTGGACTTGGTGTTTTTGCCTCAGCCTTTGCCTGCAAGTAATTTGAAAATAAAGGAGCTAAACCTGGCTATGAATAAACCGCACCAGACAGAAGCGAGGAGGTGGCCAAATGCGGCACATATCTTGAAAAAAAACAAAGCACTAGGCAATTATAAAGCAGAAAGCTTAGCTTTGGTTCCCAGAAACCAGCTAGGACAAATAACCAGACTACTTTTAAGTATCTGGAAGATACTTCAAGGAGATGAGTAGAAGCAACATGGACTTGTCAGGGAAAATCATGTCAAGCCAATCTAATTTTCTTCACTGAAAGGGTAACAGGTCTTGTGGACAGCAGAGAAGCACTTATGTCATCTATCTTGACCTTAGTAAGCTTTCTGACACTCTTTCTCATGACATTCTTTTAAGAGAGCTCAGAAAATATGGTCTAGATGAATGCACTATACAATGGCTACAAAACCTGCTGGAAAACAGTACTCAAAAAGTAGTTATCAGTGCTTCACTGTCAAAATGCAAGGATACACCAGTTGGGGTTCTGCAGGGATCTGTTCACAGTCTGCTGATATTCAATCTTTTCATTACTGACCAGGATAAAGTCTGTTTATTAAATCTACAGATGACACCAAGCTGACAAGGGCTACACGTGCAAGGCAGGTACGGAATGCAAAATGATCTCAACATATTTACAACATGAACTGCTAAAAAGTAGAATGAAATTCAGTATGGATGTGTTTAATGTACTGCACCTAGGTAGGAATAACAGACTCCACAGATACAGGATGGAGAACAACTAGGTACTTGGCAGCTTTGCAGAAAAGGGAGTTACAGTAGAAGGAGAGATAGTAGAGCAGAAACTTAACATGAATCAACCGTGCTTTGCTATTAAGAAAAATGCAAAAACACCACATAAGCATATTTAAACAGGACCGCAATCTGCAAACCACAGAAACTAATCTTTTGCTTTAGTTAACACTAGTGTGAATCTGCCAAAGTACTACGTCCAGCTTGGGAGCATGAACCCCAAGGAAAGTGTGTCCCAGATGGAGAGAGATCGGCCCTCTCAGGAGGGCAATAAGAATAATCAGAGGCACCATTTCTAAGGGAGCTTGAATGCATTGGGGTCATTTATTTTAAAGATGACAGATGAAAAGAGGAGACATTAAAATAGTTTTCAAAAACTTAAAAGGTTGCAGCAAAAAAGATGAGCAAATGTTGTTCTTCATAACGGTGGTGAATACAACAAGGATTGGAGGGCTTAAATTGCAGAAAGGGAGATTAATGATATAAGTCACCTCTGAGATATAGCGGTTAGGATAGTTAAGTACCAGAACGGACTGCCTGGGGAGGTTGCAGAGTCCCACCACTGGAGGTTTTTAAGAGTAGACTAGATAAATGTGTCAGGAAACACCAGAGTATAGCTGATATGGCCTTTGGGCAAAGGGATGAATTAGGTCCCCTCTTTAGGTTACTTCCAGCCATTTCATCATCAGAAGTGTTTCTCTCACCTGGAACACTAATCCATATAAAATCATTCTCTCATAATCTTTTCACTCAGGAACAAGAGAAATGCCAAAAGTAAACCAGAGTGCTGGTCCATCTACTGCGAGGCCTTGCAGTGCTGTCAATGCTCTATACGGAGGCAGTGACCACCCCACAATATATCTTGCTAACTGTGCAGTCGCATAGGCTAAAACCTTTCTTTCCACATCCCTCACATGATTAAATACCTCAGCTCATGATGTGGCCAGTAAGCGATTTACTTTTTGGCATCACTCGGGAGAACCCTTCAAGACAAGGAGCTAAGGCAGCAGATTCCAAAATAGGGGTCTTGACTCCAAAAAAAGGCTGAAATTTTGGAGGAAAGGTTATTGCACCTGAAAATGGGGTATCAAGAGGAAAAGTTTGGAAATTACTGGAAATAGCTTTTTCAATGGAAAGCTATTTTGTGAGGCAGATCCTACACTGAGGTAGAGGCCTTTGTAAAACGATATTCCTCTATAGTATAAGAAGCAGCAGCAAAAACATGAGCTCCTGTAGCAGTGACCAAGGTTATAAGGCTGGTGTGTGATTAGAACTGGTCAGTAAATCAAATTTTGTCTCACAGGAAACCATGTTGTCCAAAATTTTTCAAGTAAAAGCACTGTACATTCCCATCCCCACCTTTGCCCATGAAAGGCTACAACAGCCCTTACTGGGTCAGTCCAGGGACCAGTTTCAAAATATTTCCTCAGTGCATGCCCATGCTTAGCTGTATGGGGTCTGGTCAGTCTAGACTTTGAAAATAAATCACAGGATGAGATGAGAACACAAGAGCATTTCTCAAGGCCTTTAATGAAAATATTCAGGTCTCAAAATGGTGAGTGTAACTGATGAGCTGAAAGAACACATAGGCCCATGCCCTTTTTTTCTCACCATTCTGTGATGGGAATATGAATGTCTGTACCACCATATAAAAGCTACGAATACCAAGGGAGGAGAAGTGTAGGCTTGGGTCAGTCCAAAAGCATCTAACTGAGGAAGAAATGGCATTAAGAAAAACAAAATGAAGACTCAGGGTGAAGGACTACTTAGCTCAGAGTGTGACATCCCTTATACAATTCTCACCAAGAAAATGCAAGATGCGTCATAGCTTAAGACATGCAGAACAATCAGAGATCAGACCTCTGAAAATACGCCTGCCTGTAAATATGCATGCCTTCTAGTGAAAAGAACTACTGATTTGTGAGGCCATTTCCTTCTCTGTGATTTTCTGAATTTCTGCTGATTTCTTCTTGTGGAGTCTGCAGATGGTCTCCTTACTAAAATGGATGCTCAGTGCCCCTTTGGACCCTCACATGGTTAAGCATTTAGCCTTGCCACAATGAGAAGCACCTTTTACAATTCAATCTGATCTTTCCCACGGATTACTAGAAGCACCTACGCCTGCTGTACTGAAATGTTAGACTGCAATAAATGATTTCACTGTAAGAGGTTTTAACTGTCATAGGCATCAAAATGGCTTTGCAATGGTTATGAGTAGATTTAACGCAGAAGTTTGACAGTCCCATGTGCTCAACAGCACACTGAATGATTCAGTAATAATAGTGTACATATCTCCCCAGGGGACCCCAGTGTAAAGATACACAGGCACTTATTGCTTACAGCCCCATCCCCAGAAACAATGAGGCATCTCACTGCCTTGGCTGCATTCGGGCAAGGAACCAGCTTTTCTTTCAGATCACACTGTTAGCATCAGTGAGCAAAGGCACAGGGGATGACTACACGTCACTTCTGGAGGTATGTGACAAAGCTCCCCCCATTCAGTCACCTGATGTTATACTAACTATCTACAGAGGGTTTTTTATGCCGCTTGCTGGCATTAAAAAAAAAGCACTATGGTGGTAGAGATAAGAAGCTAGGTGTGGCAGGACACACCATCAGAGGAAGGAGATGCATAGCTTGCTCCTGGTACCAGACTAGGGCACAAGCTAGCTGGCTCACATCTGCATTACAGAGGGCAACACCTCCTGTAGCGCAGAAACCACAGTGCCATGCTGAGGTACTGGAACAGGCCCAGAAAATAAAGGAATGGATTTCCACTAGACCACCCCCCTTAATATAATGTCTGGAATACTGAAAATGAAACCTCCTTGCTTTGTGCGAGGTAAAAAGCTTATGCTGAAACAGGGTTATTCCAAGCTTGATAACTGCAGCAGGTGCAGATATTTGACTTGGTTTCTCAGAGAGTACAGCATTTACGACTGGAGAGATTTTTCAAAAGATCCAAGATCCCATTCAGACAACTAACCTAGTGCCCAGGTTTTCAAAACAGAACTCATCCTGCAGGAAGAGAGCATGCTTGGAAAATCGGACCTGTAATGACTGTCACTTGAAGAACTTATTATGAGTCCACTACAGTTCCTAAAATCTTGCATGGGTAGAAGCAGGTGTGCAATATTCTTGTGCCAATGTTTCAGAATTCCTCTCAGCCTCTCTAGGACACAAGTGGGACTCCCAGTCACTTTGGCAGCTGAATTTACATATTCAAGCTCCATGCAAATAAATATTTCCACTTTCTAAAAACTAAAATGCAGTTAAAATATTTTCTAGAAAGATTTAAGAAGTACTGTGAGAGCCTTTTAAGGGGAGGTTTTGGAAGCCAGTACTTTACCTACACATTTATCATCCCAATTAAACATCAAAAAACCTTTTCCTTAGCAGCAGACCATCACTTTCTTCTGCATACAGAACTATAACCAATCATTCTGTGCTTCCCAACCCCCCAACCACTGACAGCACCTACTCCAAAAAACTGCTTAAGTGGGGAAAGTGAAGTGCTCCAGCTCTTAGATAAATCACATGTGCTGTTGATACGTCACACGTTCACTCTACAGAAGCCACACAACAGAACTCCATCTCTGAGATTATACTGTATCATTAATAATTACTCTGATGTGACCTACATAAATTGTAACAAACATATGGAAAATACATCAGTGAAGAATGAGACACCCAAGAAAGCGACAGTGCCATTAACTTCCCCAAATAGGGGGATATGCCTAGTGAAAGGAATCAGTCGAACACAGGGTTGACCCATTTTAGAAGACAACACAAATGTAAATAACTAAAAATTATTTCACAGCCTTCTAAGAGTAATGCAGTCAGTTCACGTAAAAATACTTAGGAAGGAGGAAAAAGATATGGGAGATTGCAGTAAAGTCAGTCTGGAAATAGAGGAGGTCCCAAACTGGTCCATACCCAATGGCAAATGCAGAGAACCTGTTCTGTTTTGGCAGATTGCATCTGCAAGGAGTGGTGCGGCTGAATTGACTAGAGTGCCTAAGAATTTCCACAAGTGACTGATAAGAGTACAACCAGATGCCACGCATGGTTACATTACTTGTTTTTGTAACAGTATATACAATTTTTTAATAGGGAACGCTAAGCTTTTGCTTGACTAGAACAAAACGTATTCCTATCCTAGCAAAGTAGTCTGGTTTTCAAAGCTGCCTCCATTAGAACTGACAAGCACTTCAAATCGGGAGTCTGCCATAGCAGTAAACTTAAAATGAATCAGCAGTACAGGTGAACTCACTGAGTGTCTGCAACACGTGACAAGGGTGGAATCCCTGACATGTTTCCTACTACATCGCAAAACTCAATCTGACAGCTGATACAGCTTTTGAAAAGACTGTATCCGCAACAGACGCTGATAGGGCTCCCTTGGCAATAAGCAGATTTTGCTTGGACAGCTCCCAAGTGCAGAAGGATAGTCCTGCTTTCATGCCTTTCCAATTACTCCCAAGAATTATAAATACCTCTTATTTCACGTTGACTTCCACCTAAAAACACCAAGCTCTTTGGCCAAAGGTGCTGAGTCAGTGAGAGAGTTCCCCCAAATTCAAAGAGATCCTGACAAGACCACTAGCTAATGTGAGTCCAAAAACTTTTAAGGATTCTGCAAAAACTCTACAAAGGACATATGGAGGAGAGAAAGATTAAAATGAATGCATGTAAAATACATTTGCAATGTTTTTCTGAAATGTTTTAACATTTCTATGCCTATGGAAGCTTTGATCGGAGAATGATAATCCAGGAGCTAGAAGTGAATATTGCATACCTCAGTAGGGGACTGAAGTCTCCCTTTCCAAATGAGAAAATCTTCATATTATTGGCTTCTTGCCCTGTGCTAAAACATCAGAACCTTAAATCTCTCACTGTCTCAAGACTGAATCTCCCTAGGAAACTTTTGGGGAAAAAATACATATTTAGAGAAAAAAATCATTTATTTTTGGCAGGCAGATCTGGCCTCATTCTACACAGGTTATGACTGCTTGAAGTAGACCATGAGTTTGGAATTAGTATTTTTGATCCTGTTGGCAAGGAAGAAAATGGACTCCTGAGATCTCTTCCAGCCTTTCACTTTCGCGATCCTAACATTGGACTGATGCCCAGGCAAATGAATTACTGGATGCAATGCCGGTTAGACACTCCAGGGTACATAATTAATGTTGTTGGCTTTTTAAATTTATATATATAAATATGTGTGCGTGCGTGACTTTGCAATAATCTTATGGATTTAACCTCCATACATGTTTGTATGAAAGGAAGGAAGGGAGAGAGAGAAAGAAATAGAAAAAGCAAGTGTTTGTGTTCACACTCATAGATCCTATGTAAAGGTTTGTCTTTCCTCACTCCAGACTTGACACAGTTTTTACTGCCCACAGTCCCAGTAATGTATTTGGTACTTGCCTTCTAGGAAGGCACAGGTGTCTTTCAGGTGTGTACTAGACTGTGTCATGTCCCCAGGGACCTGTGGGAAGCCCATGGACAGTAATTCATTGTCTAAAAGCGTTAATTGTAGGATAAAAACCCAGAGTGACAGGGAAGGATGGAGGTTAGAGAAGGAAGGCGGAGGGAATGGGAAGAGAAATATCAAAGAGATAAAGGCACTTACTTTGTAATCCTCCAAGAACCAAGTGGTTGGGGCTTTTTACATACATAACAAAGATAGCAAATGCATAGTAATACAAAACACATGCAAGTTCTGTTCTTCCCCCTCCCTTGAGGAAACAGCTTTAGTCAATGGGAATTATTCCTACCCTGCTGTAGAAGAACAGGCCCTGAGGTTGCGATTTACAATGTGAGACAGTTAAAAAGTATTGACAGGAGAAGAAAGAGAAAGCAAAAAGTCTACAGTAAGAGTCCTCCCCCCAGTACATATACACACCTATAACATACTTCCACAATAGCTCAGCAGACACCAATCTCTAAAAGGCTTCTTAAATGTATGTACTAAATCAGGGTTGAGTGGAACTGCCAAGCATTGCCGGCACCCTGGGAAAATCTAGATACTGGCCTAAATTCTACTTTCAAGGTGTAATCTCTAAAGTATTCATCCACCAAAGAAAAAAATAGTTCCACAGGAGCTGATGGGAGCCAGGGAAGTAATACACAGCGCTACTAAAAGAGCAGCAGCTGCACAGTGTGGGTAATTTCCCTTTATTTTCCCACTGGGAAATCTCCTTTAAAGGCAATATTTACTAAGGGCTAGAGCAGGAGGACGTGAATTGGTATTCCTGATCCCCTCCAGCCTAATGCTTCCCAGCGGCGAGCGAGCCCTCACGAAACCCAGGCACGCGCGTTATCCCACCAGTGGGTCACAGCTGCTCCAAGGTCAACGTCCCTGAAGGACGCGCTCCAGCGCTCGCTAACGCCGCGGCTCCTCGCCGGGGCAGGCGGCCGGAGAAGGACAGGAGGATTTGGGACAGCACAGCCGCCTGCCCCAGAGGCCGGAGCTCAGCACGATTTCAGCCCAACGGCAAGTTGAGGCGGGCAGTGCTCGCTGGCGGGGCCGCATACCAACGGCCTTCGGTTCAACCCAGCCGCGAGGCTGCGGCGGTAGCCGGTTTCCGCAGAGGGTCAGCGCCGGGATGCCGGACGCCACGAGCAGGGCTTCCCGCCTCCTGCCCCCTCGTTCAAACCACGCGGGATGTTTCTCCCCGGCCTTCTGCCAGGCCGCTGCCCTCCCGCCTCGGTTGCCTCGGCGATGTCGCTGACATCACAGCGCCTGCCCTGCTGATTGGCTCCCGCACGGCCTCCCGCCTCGGCTGCCCCGGCAACGTCTCTGACGTCATAGTGGCTGCCCTGCTGATTAGCTCTGGCGCGGGTGGAGCCTGAGGTGGTCGCTGGTCACTGAGGGACGGCGGCAGTCCCCGGGCCAGGGCGCGCGGGCACGGGACGGGGCTGTGTGCGCGCGAGCGTTGTCTCCCCCCTCCCCGCTTAGCGCACTGAAATCGCCCCGATTTCAAACGCAGGGTCTGGCAACCCCCCAGGGGAAGGAGGACGCGGATGGAAACCACTCGCTGACCCCTCCTCCGCCCACCACAGGGACCGTCAGGGCCTCATCTGTTTGCTGGTGCACCCTGCTCTGTCCAGACCCGCTTGTCCATCCAACCCTTTAAATAAACTTCCCGAGGAGGAAGCTATCCCTTGGTGTGGCCCTTATACGGCTCTCAGACATCAAGGCCCTCACCACCACACCGAGTCCTACCGCCGAATCACAGCAACGACATAGCTGTGGTCAGAAGAGCTGGGGAGACGCAGGCATCTTTTTATGAAAACAAAGATCATAATTTAAGTGTAACTGTAAGAGTATTTCTTTCCTATCAGCTTGATACTGTTGCATGAGGAGAATTAACTGCAAGAAAAGTAGAAAGGGGGATGGTAGCAGACAGAAAGGCTGTACAAGACACTCACAGACACTGCATACGCTTAGGAGAAGCAAGAGGAGCCAAGGAGCCTGCAGGATGCCCTAGGTAGAGAGGAATAGCTTAGACGAAGCTGATGGTGCAACACAGCAAATTAAATAACAGCCAGCACTCGTGGAGCAGTGCAGTTTCCGCACAGTTAGCACTGGAGGCCCCGCTCAGTGAAGCACACCGCAGCGGGGAGGGCTCCTGACCCTTTCTTTTCTGCTTTTCCCCTTCCTCTTAGAGACAATCTTCCTTTCCAGTGAGAAACATTCCTTCCTGTACTAGGATTTAAACATCTCCTCCATTTCCCTTGGGGAATAAAGGCAAAGATAGCAAGAGGTACACAAGACAATAGCATGCCTGCCTACCACACGGAAAGCACGCTCTGGCTTTGTCTAGACTTTGCAAGCGTTTTAACTCACGTTAATTGCTCCCCAATTAGCTGGAGTTAGCTAACACATTTGTAAACACTAGTCTAGACACTCCACAAACATTTGTTCTAAAACACATATGTGAAATGGTTAAGTGGATGCTAAGGCAATTAGGTATAATCTTATTACTTCCCTTTCTTGCATCTCCTTCTCACCTTTTGCTGCAACATAGACCAGAGCTCTGTATTTGCAAGACTTTTTTTCAAAAGGCACTACAGAGGTAAACCTTAAGGCTATCACATGCAAAACCCAGATAAGGTGCTATTAGTTCCCAGTCAACTTTCAAAGACAGAGTACAGTATGGTTTTATAACAGCAGACATTTAACGCACACAGAATACACTTAAGTAGGTGTAAAACCATTCTGAGTATCTCAATTTTGATTTATATTCTCTTTAAAAATTCATTAGGCAGTAGATTTTCTGGTGTTCTCTATACAGACAGACCCCTCACCCCCTTTGTTACGGCGATATATCAAAATGCAAGGTTTCAACGTGACATTCACACTTCTGTTTCTTTAGCACGCGCTGCAACACGTTCCCTTCTGATTTTCTTTCAGAGATGCTTTATCAGTCTTTATATATGATCATAATATGAAGCATATATCAACAGGATTCTTCAGAGCTGGAGAAGAATTGCAATCTCTGAGCACTTTCAGAATCTCACCAGCAAAAAAACAGGCTAGAGATTTCCAAATCTAGCAACATGCCCAGCCCTTGAGTTAACAGAAATCTGTAGCTTGTACCCAAAGCGGAATAGATACTGGCATCAGAATGTAAAATATACACTTCTATGAGATTTCTGAGATAGCAAGGCAATGCTTTTTTTCCTCACAGCACAGGTCAGAAAATACAACACCACCTCTCCCTGAGCTCCACACTCTGTTCTCTTCTTCAGAGTTGGCAAGGTAGGTTAAGGCAGGTTGTAAAGGGCTTACCATCAATGTCATGGACTGCACTTCCTCTAAGGTGCACCACAACCACCTGCTACTGCAAACACACCATTCACTAAGAGATTTTCCTAATGCCACTGTAACATAAACTCGGTAACCGCTTCACAAGACTTCAGCCTGGTTCTGCACATCTGCATAGCTGAAAGCCAGCGAAGTTTCTCATCTAATTTCCAGCAAAACTCCACATCTCCCCCTGCCCCCATCATTTGGCTAAAGGGAAGGGAGAGAAGCAATATCAAGTGGTAGACAATATGTGAGTTACCTAACCATTTGGGCGGTACCTTAACAAACAACAGCTTTTGGGTCCTGACATGAACATTTGTGGCATGTTCTCTAGCTGTGATTGCAAAAAAATATTATGGGTGACCAAAATTAAGAATGACTGTCCTGAAAGCTCTTCTAACGCTTCAATATGTGGGTTTTTTTACTTTCTCATAGGCTGAAGACGAGATTTCAAAATTATTCACAGGAATTTCATAATATTTTCCTTCTGGGGGAGAAAGGGAGAAAGCATTTTAATATTCCCATCCTGAAATATTTCACTCTGATTTCTTGAAATTGCTTAATTCCAAGCTGGTTTAGAGTTAAGATGCATTTTCCTTTTGTCTGAAGAAAGCCAGAGCAAAGTTCAACGCCTCCATTCTTTGCTACAGACTGTGCTACGTAGATCATATCTCCCATGATTTAACTCTGCTTTGTCACAAGGAAACTGCCATTATGTAGTGTTTTGTTCTCTTCTCTAAGCTGAGATGACTGGAGAAGAAGGCTGAAATGACAACCCCCATCCCACCCCACGCTAATACAGTAAAAGGAAAACGACTTTCATATTTTTTTGAACTAATTAGAAATTTAAAAGTTCAAGCCTATTAAAAACAAACAAAACTTGCATATTCTTGCTTCATTCAAAACTTGACTCAAAATACTCCACTTTCATTTTCCCGATAACAAAGAAGGGGAAAAAAGGTTGTGAAATTATTTTTTTGCACCCAGATAAAAAATACTAAACCCACTTTAGCTTTACCTGTCTCAAGGCACTTGGCAAGCAGTTCATCTGAGTTAACACAGAACGATCTTTAGTCTAGATATGCTCTGCAGCACACACTGATTTTAGCGATCAGAAATCACTTAATTTATTTGCGGTTATTTGGCGCTGAGGGAAGATTCAGAGCACCTCGAAGGTGACACACTTGTGCTTTCCACGTGCCAGATGAGCACTGGGTGCTGGTATCTCACCACTGCCCTGCATTGCAGCTGCTGAGGGTGCGAGGTAGTGCCAGTCACAACAGGACTCTGCTACACATGCCCATTCCAGGGAATGGGAGGCCAGGTTTGTGCTCAAAAGAAAAGGAGGGAAGAAAGAAAAAAAGTGTGTTTTTAACCTCATGGCAACTGTTCGAAGTCATCTCAAGTGGAAAAACATTGCACTGATAGTGTACTTTAGTTTTACCACAAGATAAACTTGGTGATGTCAGCCCCAGGCTCAACTAACTCAGATTGACCTGACCTAGATTACTTCACAAAAAAAAGAAAACAAAAACAAAAACCTCACTCTGCAAAACAGCTCTATTTGTCTATGGTTTTTTTGATTGTTAGCCACAATACTCAAAAATAATAAAAAAAAAAGACTTAAAACACACTAAAGTAATTTCACAAAAGTAACGCAGTTCCCTTCAGAAGTCTGTGACTAAGAAGTCAAAATCTCCCTGCCGCATTCTTGAAATGTTATGTAGCACTGTATTCCCTGGCTCAAGTCAGCAAAAACCAGGATCTACTCTGCTACTTTCTCTGCCAGATCACCAGGATAAGTGACACATCCTACGTCTCCCAGGTGCCCTGGGCAGGAACCAGATGACAAATACTGACCCCACGTACACAGGGGGCCACTATGCTATTCTCAGCCAGGATGCACACGTTTGAAGGAAGGCAATATTTAGCCTAGTGATTTTAAAAAAAACAAATTCTTGTGAAAGAGGGGTGAAAACTGCAGCCTGATTGGACCCTGAAACATGCTGCCCTTGGCCCAGCCTGTAGCTCTGGTGTGGGAGACTGAACATGGCTTTTGGGAACGAACAACAGCTCTTCCATTTACAAATATTAATCCATGGAAGTATAGGCAGTATTATTATTTGCCAGACCTGTTTGCGTAATGAGCAACTCTCAGGAGAAATTTCTTGGAGAAGCATTACCATTAAAGTGCGGTGTTACCACCGCATTTCTATCTGCTCTCCAGCCCCTCCTCCCCCCAAATAAACCCACGCATTTAAAATATGAAGTTCTTGCGAGTGCCCCCTGGAACAACCAAGGCAGAAACTTGTGTGCAGCATTTGCCATGGGTTTTTGCAGCCCCTGTTCCCCCACACTTCCAGCTCCATTCAGTCAGTACTCTGCATTACTCCCATGTCATTTGCGTACACAAATCCCTAAGCATAGGATGCAGGCACCGGGGCGGGCAAGACTTTTGCCCAGCCAGTTCATGGCTGGTGGAAACCTATCATCCTCTCAACCCTTTCTCACTGGAAAGGGGCAGAAGAGGATTGGGCCACATGGGGGTGAGAAGGACTGAGATTAAATGAAGACATTAAATGACAGGTAACCTCCCTGGTTTGATAAATAAAATGATCTTCACTCTCCTGCAGAAACATAGGGAAGGAAAGCGGCAGGAAGGTGACAGAGAAGAAAGCGAAAAGGTTTCAAAAGAAGCAGTTGAAATTTCCAAACCACTGCTAGAGTTCCCTTGAATTTAAGTGGTGGCAACAGGGGAAGCAGGAGAAGCTGCTGTGCTGCTGGGAATTTCCAGTGGGGAGCTGCAGGCATTACTGTGATTGATGGCCCTCAGTTCACCCCTCTCTCAGCGGGATGTGGTGGCCCAGAGCCCTCTGAGACTCAACAGAGGGAGAGAGACCATGTTCTCAGACAGCCTAAGTAATGGCCTGTAATGGGTTCAGCAGTGTCGAAAGAGCCTGAAAAATAGCCCAGGAAGCCACCCTTTCCCTTCCTCCCGCTCTGCCACCCCTTCCACTGACTCAGATGTATTGTCGGGGCTGGAAGTGCCAGAGAGCCTCCCCCTCTGGGCTGGCAGTACCAGGGAAGGGAACCCCCTCGAGTGAGTCTCCACAGCTTCTCCATTTGTTTTCATTTTGTCACCAGACGTTTCTATTTAAGCTGCTTGGAAGGATATCTCAATAACAACCCTACTGGGCTCAAGGAGACCGAGGCTGACAATGAGCGTGCCTCCCTCCTTTCTCTGACTTCTCCTCTGTGTCAAAACATCCAGGCATGCTGTGAGGGAGACAGGGAGAGGCAGGCATGCCCAGGGGCTCTCTTCCCACCCTCTTCCATCCCCTGTTCCACCTTGGCTGTTGATGGAAATGGAGCTGTTCATGAATCACAGTCACTACTGGGCAAACTGGCTCTGACAATTCAGCAGCTAGGGTGCTAAACTAGTCTCAGCAAGGCCTGAAGGGATGAACTGCTCCCCTCAGACTGTTTAGACTGCAAAGACATTAACACTAATGCACAGGTTCCCAAACAAAATAACCTCAAACTCTGCTGTAGCTCCCGTGAATCTGGGAGACTGCATGGTTTTGGCATAAGGTCCTTGCTTCCGCACACTCTAGAGATGCCAAACTTTAGCATGAAAGGTGCAAACATGCTTCAGAAAGCAAATGCTAACACAGGGCAGGGCAGGCCAGGCCTCTGGGGGTACCTCTTCACCACACGCTACCTGAACTGATTAGCTCAGATAGTGTTGTTGGAGCTTCTCTGCACGATACTGCATGACATACAGGGTAGATGTACCTGAGCTGCCCTTACTGATAGCCACCACAAGATAGTCTTAAGCCAACCTTCAGGTACCACAGCTAAAGGCCAGAGATGCAAATAAACATCCCTTCCTTTCTATTACACTGTCAAGGAAGAAACTGTTGACATTTACACAAGGATGCTGTGTGATTATTGGTATGAGCGGGAAGTTTTCCCTGTGAGACTCAGGAGTGGGAGAGCTCAGGATTCACAGACATGAGATCCAGGCTTTACTGCCAGCTCCACTACTGACAGCTGTGCGGATCGGAGTACTTCATCTATCCTTGCCTCAATTTCCCTTGCATAAAATCGAGGATGATGTGCATCTTGGCAGAGCATTCTGCTGTCCGTGAGCAGAACGTACCGGACAAGTGCTTGTTATTGCCACTGGTGCCACACTGGCAGCCAGTGTGTGGCTTGCACAGCTGAGTACAGTCAGGCTGTATGGGGCCCATGGTCCCCTGCATCAGTGTCTGTGTCAGGCTGTGCATGTTAGAAAATGTCTATCTGTGCTACCCCAGTCCCCAGTGCAGCTTGCGCACAGCTGTATGCAGCTGTCACATCACGTCTAGAGATGCTTGCATCTTCTGTCACGTTTCTAAGTGTGCTCAGTGATGCGAACACATGCTGGTGTGGATGGCTGTAAGTGGCTGATGCATATTTAGATCTGGCTACTCCGTGTGCAGCTTTCTGTATGCACACACATGACAACTGGGTCAGGAGAATCTGTTTCCCCTTTTATGTGGCTCGTCACAAAATCCCAATACCCTATGCCCAAAGTCACCTTTGCAGGTTGTTCTGCAAGCCCCTGATGGAAACATCTGCTTCTCTCCCTGCTTTGCTGAGTGAGGAGAGCGTCCACAAAGAGAAATGGAAGAGGCCATTAGCATAGTCTCCAAGGGAGAACCCTTGAGCTGTTCAGAAAAGCCTTTGCCAAGAGGAGGACACCATAAAGCGAGAGCAAGCCAAGGAAAGAGACAGATGGGGCCAGCTCCACTCCAGTTCTCGGCTGCCTCTGCTGCACTGTGCACTTAATATTCGAACAAGGTCTAATTTATAAACCCAGCTCGTGTTTATAAACTCCGCTGTCCTAATGGAAATGAAAACATTAATACAACCCGAGGATTCTTCA
Source organism: Struthio camelus (assembly GCF_040807025.1). NCBI lineage: Eukaryota > Metazoa > Chordata > Aves > Struthioniformes > Struthionidae > Struthio > Struthio camelus. Next base: position 94,703,873 of record NC_090942.1, on the reverse strand, counting down.
CTTTCCAGGTTTTAATTAAAATCATAGGCGTTAAGAAGTAAGAGTGCCTTCGTGGAATACAAGTCTAATGAAGTATTTCCTCACACAGCACAAATCTCTGTGTGTAGTCCCAGCTCACTGGCACCGGGTGCCCGAATCACTAACCCCCCTGGAACCAGAAGTTCGCGCCTTGAAAATTAGAAAAACAAATTATCCTGCAATTTGTTTCAGATAAATGTAGGTGCCAAGATAGGGCTGGAAAAATAATATCAAGTAGGGGAAAATAAACCCCAACAACCTAGCACATCCATGAAACATGATATCTTAATTCACTTACTGGAGGCAACAGTGACTGCATAACACGCCAGCTAGGGGGAACTGAATGGGAAAGTGGAGAGGACTCAGATGGGAGAGGCAGTGTATGAATACAGCAGAGGAGGGGAGATGGGGGGGAAAAAGCACCAAAGAGAGGAAAAATGACAGAGGAGGCTAGAGCAAGGAGAAGTATGGACAATGGTGAGGTAAGTGAAAACGCACAAGCACATGAAAATTGCAGATTAGATCACAGAGACCTGTTCCCTTTGCCTCCGCCTGCACCAAAGGAAAGGAACAGATATGGAGCAACCTATATGTACAGATACGGATGAAGGGACTGATCCTTGGCAGGTATAAAGCTGGCTGAATGACAAGACTGATGGCAGAGCACCAGTTAGTGCAAAATGAAGCCCAGCAGAAGTGATCTATCTCCACCATCATTCTCTAAAGGAAAAGTGTGCCTACTTGTGCTCAGCTCCAGGGTTGCTTTCTACTCCAGTGCATCACAGTGTCTTATATTGCCATAGGAGGCACACGCAAAGAGGAGACCCTAAAAAATGAAGCCAACATGAAAGCTACCTAGAGCAGGGTGAGAGCCCTAAACGGGGAGAGGGCCACCTTGCCTCCCTGGTCTCAGGCCCAACGCATCTCAAGGAAGAGTGCTGGGCTCTCAGCACCTCTTCAGCTGCTCAACAACAAATGTTTGTGGTGTTGGTGTCATTTCAGATGCCTCTGGCTAAATCTAGGGGAGCTAGAAATGGACTTCAGTCAGAGATCTGTGCACGTGGACCAAGACTTCTTTCAGGGCTCTGAAAATTGCCACCAGCAAAACCTTGGATTGATCTTATTTTTAAAAGGAACACACACTGCATCATACTGAATCAGTAGGTTGCCTGTCCCATATTCTTTTCAGCTTAGGCTCAGTCTACTTGCTTTACAGCTTCCTCTGATACCCCTATATGCTTAATTAATTCTATATCATGGTGAGATTTAAAACAGCAAAAGGTTACTTTTTGCCTATTGTTCCTCCTCTTTAGCACTTGTCAGCTTGGGAGACAATGAAATGCAAAAACACATTTGCAGGAAAACATGACACAGAATGAAAGGAGCTGGAGCAATCATGTCCTTGGCCTTACATTCTGGGGTTGCTGTGTGAGGCAGGAACAACAGAAAAGAGATGCATCATTTCCTCTCCGAACATTGCTCAAGACCTAAATATGCTTCTTTCAAACCCTAATCTAGCCAACAGAGCACAGCTAAACATAGAGACATGTCTTGTTTCAGACTCCCGTAATTCCCACAGACTGAAATTCATAACTGGAAACTCATGACAAGTCATAGAGAGGACCTGAAGAAAGTGGAAAGACTCCTATCAGCCTCAGGTGAAGTTCCAAGTGAGTGTCTTTTCCATCAAGCGGGAAGCAGCTTTCTAGTTAAATCCACCTAATACATAATATTAGGCTAGCAGAAACTGTTACTATATGTCCACCCGTCAGCACCAATACTGTGAGCTGCTATATTCTTCAGCTAAAAAAAATCCCCTGGCTCACCTGAACCCATTTAGGGTGCAGGAGGAGCCAGGGCTCAGGCACTCAGGAAGCAAGGGAAACAAGCAAAGGAAGCAGCAATGTATTTCAGAGGGAAGTATGCTTTCTGACCCTTTTAGGCTGCTATACACAGTGCTAATGAGGCCAAAAAGGGAATCAAAGCATTACTGAGCTTCACAAATTGTTTCCTACTTACTGGTCTGGTGGGGGCAACTCATAGTTTTATTGGGCTACTCCTTTGGTCAAGGTCTGCTCGGTTTGTACTATTTCTATCATGGTAATAAAGGGGAGGCTTTAGCGTCATTTAAAAATGCAACACTGCAGAATCAAATGGAGATGACCTTGCATATCTGGGAGCTATAAATCAGCCAATGGAAAGGAACACTGTGCAGTAATAAGAGGAACAGACACAAATATGTGCACTTACATTTACTTTCCAGTTACTTGACTAATGATTTGTATTTTTACAGCATCGTCCCTTAGAGGACCTCAAAGGGCTTTACAGTAAATAGAAAGAAAGGAGGAAAAAGAAAAATAGACTCTGGATGCAATTCTCTACTACATGTTCCTGTGTTCACAAACCACACTCCCAGCTGGCTACATCATTTGACACCAGCTGGAGGCTGGTGGAGGACTGTCACATTTACGTGTGCATAAAGTGAAAGTAAAATATAAAGAAACCAAAATTCTCCATTCATAATGCCTCTCCCTTCAAGTGAGGCAAGTGTCTTGCACTGGCTTTGTACAGACACAGATAACCCCCAGGGAAACAGTAGAGAATCTCATGTTCTACGTCAGGGTTTTCTCTTGGACGGTGCTATTCACATCAGTACGATGAAGGATAGGACTAAGAAAGGTCTTCAGAAATTGGTCCATTTCCTTTGCAAACAAGTTCTTACAATACACCTAGAGGGCAGATAAATATTTTACCCCAGTCATCACTGTAATACCCGAGCACCCGTTAACACTGTTCTTACTCCCCACAGGTTAGTGATAGACAAGCAGAAACACAGTTAAGATGAAAGTCAAGTGTAGCATCATAAAAGCCGCATAAAAGTGGCCAATGCAGTTTTTCTAAGCTGGTCTAAGTGTATCAGAGATCAAGAAATGCCAACAAGTTAGTCAGGATCACAGTCACGAGTCAGTAGCAGTACTGGGGACAGCCCTTCATCCCATGAGAATATTAACATAGATCCAAAATAAACCGCTAATGTTGACACTGTGTTAGTTTGCCTCAAATTAGTGACTGATTCAAAAATGTTTTCAAACCTAAGAATAAGGATCTCTCTAGCAATTTGATAAATCTCAGCGATAAATATTTTTAAATAGTCTCAGATTCCCTCTTTCATACATGACTACAAAACGCCCAACGTACACATCTCAGCTTTTCCTATGGTAGGTGAGGAAAAAAAGAAAAGGAACAAAACAAGACATTTGATTTTGACAGTATCTATCCTGGCATCTCGTGCCACTACTTGAGAGAGCTAATGGAGAGTGATCACAGTGCCAAAGGAACACGAGCAGACAGAAAGAGCTGTTAAGAAATCAGAATAAGTTGCAAATGTATCCAGACAAGCGATTTGTAATCTCACCTCTCACCTACCAGAAGTCAATGGCTAAGTTCCTACAGCACTTGAGCACGACAGGGCCAGGCCTTGCCTGTGTTTGAGATGCCCAGGCTCCTAGAGAAATCGAGGTGCTCATTTGCAAGCACAGCTGCATTTTGATTTTGCATGCACTGATTTTGGCTCAGGGGCCATTATGGGATTCCCCCCAAATCCTGGCCAAACTGAAAATGCTAAAAAGACAAGCTAATACCAGGCTGCGGCATTTTCCTGAGTAGCTATGTGTTTGTGGGTGTATGCATGTAAAAGAGGTGAAAAGGACAGCCCCAAACTGGAAGGCTAATACTAACAGCTCAAGGAATATACTTTCTTGATTTTTCTATTTCACAGTTGGCTGATTTCAAACATTTTAACGCTTGCTTCCTTACTCCAGCGCCCATTTGTCTATTTTAATAAATGTTCTTGGTAGCACCTACCTGGCACACATTCGAACACTCAGCAGCGCAACCAAATTTTACCCTAATACAGGGGGCTGGAACAGTGAGCTCTGTGGAAATGATGCAATCATCCTTCTCCCACAACACAAACATTGGCAGCAGCAGATGGACAGATGGGTAACAGAAGCAGACAAGAAAACGTGGTGGTCCTGCCCCGTCTCTCCTTCTCCCTTTCGCTCTCTCTGTTGCAGTCTGGGTGAGAACAGGCCAGGCTGCTAAAACACTTCGGTGCCCTGCATAGCCACAGCACTTCATGGGGGGCAGATGGAAAGATGCGAAGGTTCATCAGCCACCTTAGAGATTCTATGAGATAACTGATGAGCTGAAGGCACCAGATGACAGTGCTCTGCCTCTCTTTGGGACCCATTTATTAAGTTTGATCTGTCTGTGTCTTTACCTTAGAGTGTCTCTCTCTCACCACAGTGAATCAGTGGTGATAGATGCTAACCCCTGCTCCTTCCTGTGGGCATCTAACTGCGCTCCCTCTCAATTGTCATGGGGTCCCCATCTATTCCCCAGTCAATCCCCAGTGCTGTTGCTGGGACAAGGTGGGAATTAGACCTCATAGTGACATAGATAAGTAGAGGAGGATGGGCACAGGAGGGGTATATCATCTCCCTACACTACAGAGAACTGGACACTGACCTCCTTTGTTCTTACCCCAGCATTTTGTCTGCTCCCTCTAAACAGATCTGCTCTCTATCTACCTCAGTACTGCGAAACACAAGCTGGGTTGGGACATGAGAGTAAAGAGCTTATGTTTCACTTGAACTCCAGCCTAAGCAAGTGAGCTTTACTATCTGTTATTGCTGCTTGACCCGTCTCATACAGGAGGACAGGCCTGGCCCAAGCCCTCTCAAGCTCATCTCAATGGTGCGTTACCTTTACTGACTCCATGTCCTCCCTCCCTCCCCCCTGCTCCCAGGCACGGCACATCTCCAAACACAGAGTTCCTTGCTCTCTCTTCTCTCTGTTGCAAAGCCAAAGGAGTTCTTCCCAGCACGTTTCCTCGTCAAATGCATGTCAAAACTGCCATAGGCACCAATAACTTGCATCAGAGATGAGGGAAGTGATTAGGCCCGAGTAGAGCAATGAAGCAGTTCATTCAGCAGGGGCTGTAGGTCCTTCTTAGGCAAGAAAGGCTGCTTTTTGGTGTAAGCCTTGGACACCCTACCTCACCTTCCTTCCTTCCTTCCCCCCACCCTCAAGTGTCAGATGGTGGAAGAACATGGAGAGCAACTCAGGACACAGGCAAAATTCAACCTCAGGTAACTATTTGTTATTCTGAGAGAGCTGCAATCACTCAGAACAGAGCCGAGTTTGGCATGCTTTCCTCCCTGTTCCCTTCACTCCCTGTACCCCCAGAGACAGCATCCGCACGAGGTCCCCCTCAGAAAGGCGGCACAAGAAACCTTTGTGAACACCGTCACTCTGTCACCACCCCTAAGGACATGAATGTTTGGTTAAGTCTGGGCATTTCACCCTTTATCAATACTAAAATTTAGCAAGAAATGTGTACAATAAAGGCTTATGTCTTAGGCCTTTCTCTTATTAATCCTATTAGACTTGTCTTTATGAGCTCTCCAAGTTCCTTTTACTCCCTCCGGGGCTTGGCTGCAAATGAGATTTTGCATCTCAGTGTAAAATAACCTGAACATTTTTCTATAAAATTAAATAAAAATCCTCCATCCTGGCAGTACATGCCCAGAATCCAATTTCTGGAGCCTACATCTTTCCAAGTGCTTCATTGTCTTCTCAACTTCCCTCAGCTTTGGGAGGCTGCTTTCTTTCAGACTCTGTTGTCCTGATCAGTATCACAAAGAAAAGGAAGGAACAAACTTTCAACAGTTTAGATGATCAAGAGACAGAAAATGTGAGACTAAACTGCAGTCTATGACATTTGGCAAATCTCCTCTTATACATGCCTCATTTTTCCAATGTGTAAAGTGATAATAGTGATAGTCCTAACCTGCAGTGCACATGGGCTGGCTCAGTTCGTGGATGTTCAATAGTGCTATGACATCTTGTTCCAAACAATGGTGCCCACAAGTTTATTATAGCTTCATACTATCTATGTAAGTGTTTAAGACTTCTTTTGAACCTGACCAAATCTTCCTAGCTGTGCAAAACTGAATCGCAAATCATGTGGTTTCCGAGAATACCTAATACCTGCCCTTTTCCTATCAGGCAACCTACTGTTTGTTTGACCAGAGTGTCTCAGGAACAAAATCCTTGTTCAGAGTCCACTGGCGCCAAATACATGTATATGTACAATGAGGAAACTGTGCCTGCTCCCAAGGAGCTTACCATAATGACAAGAAAAAATAAAATGAGAAGTGTGTTAGAATTCTTAATGCCATCTAGATTTAGTAAGGCAGAGTAGAATGGCCAGAAATGAAGAATAATGGGTGAGGAAAGTTAATAGCATCACTTCCTAGAGATCTGACTACTTTGAATTTCATCTTTCAGAAAAGGTGTTTTGTGGAAAGTAATTCCTACTATATTAAGGGAGGGGAATTCTTACTGTAGCATGTTGGAACTGGTTTGGTACTCTGACATTATCGTTACCTTTGATTTGTACAATCTGGACCTATGTTAGCAATTCCCCAGTACTACTCATAGCTCGAAGCCTTTAATACGTGATATGGCAGGAGGACATTGGGATGCAAGAATTAAAAATCAAGCCTAACTTGCAGGGCCTTCAAGAGTCACTGACCTCACCCAGCCGAGCTCCTGTTCAAGGCAGAGTCTGAGAACCCTCCCCAGCAGGTTCCTACCTGCACAAGACTATTCCTGTTCAACGTCTGCCAACACATCACTGTTTACCATAAAAGTTGACATTTAGATGTGAAAAATGCAGGAAGGAAAAGGAATGATTTAAAAATAAAATGTAATTTACATTAATTATGTTGTTACATAGGATGCTCTGCAAAAACATTAGCAAGTGAGATCATGTCAGCAAAGCACAAGATGAACGGTATGGAAGACTTTCACGTTCCCAAGTCAGAAAGCTGTGGCTTCCTGCTGCTTCTCACTTCTTGGTCAATCAATGCTTCATAAAGACTTTTAGGATATAGCCAAAGTACCTCTGCAGCCCTAATGTCTGCAGTATATGAGTAGGAAACCAGTGGTAATATACTGATATGTGCAACATCCCTGTGGAGAAAAGTATATGAGCACTCCTGTCGTAGTGCTAGGGAACAAAATGAGGCGGTCCCGAGTTACCTGTGGCAAACCAGTCAAACCAAAGCCTTCCAAAGCCCAGCACCAAGGTGCCATCAATGGCCACCCTCCATTTCACCTCCAAACCCAGAAATTCATATAAAGGAGATGACCACCAACTCACAGTATAGGACATACAGTATTGTGCAGTTTTGATGCCTTCCTGATCAGGACCAAGAACTCTTCCCCAATCATCTCTTTTTCCCAGTATTTACCCCATACTGTACTGAGGAGGGGGCGTGCCTGCATCTTGCAGATATTAAAGACCACCATTACCAGTTAAGAGAATAAAGTAAATTCCAAATATTTGTGTAGGTTCAGAAAAGCAGTTCTTCAAATAGCATCATAAGTCCTCAGATAGTTTAGCGCACCTCTCAGTGCCTTCAGCTCAAATCATTTACGTGCCAATTCTTTTCAGTTTGCCACCCTGTAACTACACTGTCTTTAGCACAGGAGTAAAGGGAGAACTTGCCTTTGTCACTATTGCCAGCTGATCCTGCTCAAATTTTCCACAGGGCTATATACACACTACCTTAACATTTAAAATGTGCATGTAAGCCATATCAAGCCTCCCACCTGCACACATTAGCCTATAGCAGACTCCATTGTATGCAAAGTGGGCCAAGATTAAAGCAATCTTGAAGACAACCATTTCAGTAGCAGTGGCAGTGAATGTTAAGATAAATACTTTAAGCTTACATATTTTGGAGGCACATAAACAGTCTCAGGAATGTGGGATACAACAAACAGCTCCTGCCTCATCTTTTTAACCAGGCTTCCTCCAATGTCTGTGCTCAAATTTGAGTGGTAAACTGTTGCCATCAGAGGATCCAGCATACAAAAAATGATCAGCTAACAAGCAGATCTGACACTAATATGTCAATAATATTCACTGATAACCTCAAAGATGGGCTTTGGCTATTCTCTTTTTGCTTTTTTTCCCCTGCTTTGTTTTGTTTTACAAAACTATTCACCACCAATCTATCTAAGCCACTTCCCTGACCACAGGGGCTGGGCAGCTGAGGACTGTGATTATTTGTCAAAGCTTTTATTTGGGGAAAAAAACTGACAAAAGTAATTCAATAAATTGTTTGACAAATATATTTGAAAATTGTTAGACTACCTCTGTTAACCAGATGAATAATGTGCAATGATATGAGGTGAATAATTTATCATAAAATATGGAAAAAAAAACCCACTGTATAAATTATTAAATTAATATTATTTGACAAGTGCTTGCCCTTCCCTAAAGTGCTGCTTTCTCTGTGATGGAACACAGCAGCTGTTTAAAAGCAACAACAGTTTAAGGCAGCAAATGAAGAAGAATTGTAAGTGCCGAGGGAGTATGAGATTAGGCAGAATGTAATTATCCAGACTGGAATCTGGTTAAAAATAAGGCAATAAGACAAATGTTCTCTTATAAAATCTATCATGTCATAATGACCACAAGTGGTACAGATATCTTCTCTTCGTATTCATCAAAAATGTTTATTACTACCCAAAATATAAGTCCTTTCTAACTTGCTGGTGGAACTTCTTCCCTTCCTACTGCTTGGAAGTACTTTCAGCAACCCAGCACCCTGGCAGAACACAAAAGTGCATTACTGACTATAACATATGGAACCAGAAATTAGAAATTAAAGAAAATAGCCAGACTGGGCAAAACCCAAGCCAAACTAAATTCATCTTCCTGCACTGTTTGAGCTCCAGCTTTATCTTTTGTTTAGCAAGGCACAAACCCACTTTGCAACGCCATTCAGCGCTGAGAGACATCTAGTGGCTGGACTTTTAAGCTGCAAATAGGTATACCAATATGTTATCATCTGTAGATGGAGGAAGAGTATTTAATTCAGAGTCACCCAAACGAGAGTACAGCAGCACATCAGCAGACTTGCAAAGTCTCCTGAAGTATGGACCCTACCCATCTGTGATTAATTTATGAGAACTGTTGGAAACGCAAAACACCAGTAGTTGCAAATTTAGTGTCTTGTAAGGCAACTCTTATTTTAGCTGGATAGAGAGAACTGAAAAATCATGAATACTCACAACATTCAGGGCTCAGCCGCACATGCATTAGCTCATAGTTTTTATGTCAGCCATGATGAGTTAGGAGTGAAAGAAACCCTGCTTTTCTTCATATATATTTCCTTCATTAGTCTTATGGCCGGCAGGATGCTCTTACTCAATGCCATGGAAAAGTACCCTGTACGGCTATTAGTGTGCCTCCAGGAGCTGTTACTTTAAAGACACTACCAGTCCCTTTCAAAAGGGCAAGTCATAACTGTGACACCTTCAAAAGATTTGCTTCCAGTATCTAAGAGCGGGAGCTGAGCTCACTCTAAGTATTGCAAGAATTATTTGGGGAATTTATGCGCCTGGGTCCTGGCTCTCGGTCACTTGCAAGGAAACGCAGGGCTGTGCAGAAAACAAAATTTACAAATCTCTGTCACCCTATGGGAACGTTGTGATACTCCCAATTTACACACACACTTTGGATGTGTAAATATTTCAGAGCTGCAGTTTAAGGGCACCAGTGATTTGCACAGCACCATATATCACCACTTCCCAGGGAGCACAGAGCTACTGAAAAGCAGCGCTCAAGTCAGAGGTGGATTAACATTAGCATCTCAGCCCCTACACTAGAAGTTTAATTGTTTATGTACATTATGTCAACTGATTTTAAATCTATATTTGCACACACTGAGGTGGCCTCCACTCATTAATAAATTAGATGCTTGTAAACCACTGGAGCTGTGAGTTGGCTTTATAATTTACCAGCATCTCAGTATCAGGGTGCCCACCCTTCCTAGGCAAAAGCTGATGGAACAAGCAAAGCTTAGCTAAATGTTCCACAAGACCCCGTAGGTTATGGTTGTCCACATACCTCTTGCACTAACACTCTTCATACCACACCTGTCTGCAGGCTAAAGAAGAATCTTCTGTCCTGAGGGTTATTAGCCTCGAATCTTTTGCCAACATTGAACTCAATCATTTAAGTGAGTTTAATGATAAAGGTTAGTTTTTCCAAGAGGAAGCTGGAAACCTCCAGCAGTACAGCCTGGGGGGCAAAGAGCCACACAGTGAGAGAGCTGCCATCACTGCCGCTCTCAAGGGCCCCTTCCACCACCAGCTCTTCAAGCTCATAACCCCCTTGCTCCCCTGTGCACGAATGATGAAATATTAGAGGCTCTGATCTCTGCCTCATTAAATAGAGAATATTCTCACTCTACCCTGACCTGCGCTAGGGCCGGTTTAAGGAGCAATTCGTCATGAGATCATTAATACAAAGACTTGCTCAGAGGGCAAAGATGTTCATCCAAAATTAATTTCTTAACCTTTTCAGGAAGGACTGTGGAGAGGATGCTTTACCTTCCCTACCCAGAGGGATCAGTTACGCACTCCCCCCCGCCCCGCAATAACAATGGAATCACAGCCAAGAAGGCAGAGCCACGCAGAGACATTGCCTCCCAAACTCTCCCAGTGACGCCCAGCATTGCGTGAGCAGGAACCCCAGAGATCAGTGGGCAGGGAGCAAACCAAAGGTCAGGAGCAAACTGAAATGAATATAATTTGAATAGGCCAAAGACACAGGACACAGGTCCTGTAACTGCAGCCTGGCAAAGGATAATGTGAAGACACTAGAAAACCATGCCCGGAAGTAGGAGAGAAACTGAGAAAATGTTAATGGGTCTTTGCTATTCTTTCAGGGTGCAAGTAGATCCAAGTATCAGACACAATAAAATTGCAAGTTACATGAGTGACAAACCAGAAGGAATCTGGTTTTGCTTGCAGTGTTACTCATAATCTTTCTGGAAGAAGGCCTGTCCTTTAATATGTGTAGTTAACTGTGCTTGGTGTCTGAGCAAGACCTTGGTCCTCCTCCTGCCCTTCTCTCCACCTCTTCCCCTCCACCCCCTGAAGGGTTTTGATGACAAGAGATGCTCTTAGCCTGATGCTGAGAGCAAGTTATAAGGATGGATGCAGATGGAGAAAGAGAGAGAAAGGAAAACTCCAAGATGTACATTGTCTATCCTAATAGTATGCAATCTACACAGACTGCCGCAGAAATGGGATGAATAATAGAATCACAGAATTTTCTCATCCCCTGTCGCTGTCAAATCCCATTAAATTCACTCCAGGTAAAAGGCACATTATCAACACTGCTAAAACTACACAGGGGTTACCATAAACAAATGAAAGAAGATGGGTGTGGGAGACAAATCACAAATCATCATCTTCCCAGTGAAGCTGCAGGGATATACATACCGGGGGTGAGGTGCTATTCCTGAGGACATATACAAGCTATATCAGGTTAGGACTGGAGCTTAGTGTTAACCCTCTCATTACTGATTCTTCTATGAGTACTGACTCTGCTGTTTCTTTTCAGGTTAATGTACCTTTATACCAAATGAGATACAGACAACTGGATTAGTATGGGATTTACGGAGCAGGCTGTGTACCAGGTAATGTGACAACAAACAACTAAATTTAATATGGCAGCTTGATCCATTATGTATTATATTCCAAGAAAAGTCTACATGGGAACATGAAACCTGGACTGGATCTTACATCAAAGTGGACTGGGCTCCAGAAATGTCAGATCTGGGCCATAAGATGAGGCCATTTTAACAATTTTTTCTGTCACTAAATACATTTGACATGGCTTCAGCTTACGAACAGAGAGAGTCCTCATCAGAAATCATCCTGACCCTAAATCTTAAATAAAAACAAAAAATATGTGGCATCTTTTTGGCATTTTTTACCCATGAAGCTTAAAGGTTTTAAATTGATTAGTATCATTACACTCGTTTCCACAGCAGCTCTAAGCAGAGAAGCTGACACCAGCAAGGCTACTCAATAAATCAAAATGAGAGCTAGGGACTGAACCCAGAGCTCCCACCTTGCTGACACGTCTGCAACCTTTGCTCCAGCCCAGTACTGGTACTAAGACTTTATCCGCTGTCAGCATATGGGCCAGAAATTTCTACGCATAATGAAAATCCTAGTTCTGACAACCCTCTATCTCAGAGGGATTCAAAGCAGTACAGGTCCCACCAAATACAGTTTGAGTCTGTTGATGATTAGTGCTCCTCTTCAAGAAATGACTGGATGAAATGAAAGATATTTTGCACAGATAACCTTCTGCAGGTTCTCAGAAACATGCCTCTGTTCTCTCTTTGATCTTATTCAGGTTTAACTTCATACCTACAAATATACAGACACACACACACCCCCCCACAAGAAAAGGACAGTAAAGAAGTCTGACTTAACACTAACTTAAGGCACCTTTTTATTACTTTAAAGACAACGCATCTCCCTCCTCACCCCAGAAATGTTTAAAGGAAGGAGAATCCTATATGGCCCACAGAAAGGCTCTACAGAGTGACTCCAAGTTGTGCAGGGTAGTGCTGAGTGGGAGAAATCTCAGGAGCAGGTATGCAAAATCACTGCATGTTAGCTATTCTCAGCTACCTGAGAGCTGGCCAGCTGGGGAGCCACATTGAGGGTCCTCAACAGGACCTCACTCATACTCAGATCTCTGCATGCTACTGGCCAGCCCAGGACTCCCATATACCTCTCACTCCAGAAACACGGATGTTGCCTAAAGACATTTTTGCTCTTTGCTTCACCTCTGAGTTGAATAAATTTTGGCTAAATGAAAACCTTGGCCATGGGGTTAGCTGGATGGGATTATCACAGAAAATAATCAGCTATCTACTTGCCTAGGTCAGCTGCCTTATCCCAAATCACTGAAATGTAAGACCACAGTAAAACAGGTAGAAAGCTGGGTTTATGCATTACTGACAGAGGCAGGGCCACCCACATGCATTACTCAGAGTAGCCAGAGCACATGGCATGCTAAATGCATTTCAGCTGTTGTCCCCAACCGCATTAAGGCCTACCCTCTGCTTGCATTCATCGGCACTGTAGGACAAATTTGCTCATTAGAGCTGAAGCAGGTTCTGCTGCCCCATCCTTAGGGTAACTGCAGAGACTGTAAGAAGCATACAGCCTCTCTTATACTTCCTGAGGCAAAAAAAAAAAAAAAAAAAAAAAAAAAAAGATTGATATACAGAGAGTCTAGTCTATTTCATCTGATACTAAGTTGCCCTGACAGATTTGCCTTTGAATATCACTGGCCTGATCTTACAACCTTCCCAAAGCTTTAGCAGCTCTAAGAGGGACACTGCATGTAGCTATTCCAAGAACCAAGAAGAAATCTTTACAGAAACAGGTTTTATAATCATTCACAATTCATTTAGCATATGGAGCAACATTCGGGGTGTCATGTCTCCCAGCTGGTGGCCAGACACTACAGTGGCTGCAACCAACTGGCCGCAGTCCTTCAGGCTAGCAGACCAGGCTTCTGCATGTGCACGGCTTGCCTGCTTCCATGGCTGAGCCTTAGAGCGCCACGTCCAAGTCCTGCAAGCAGACACCATGTCAGCTGAACCACAGAGGAAATTGTCCCCGGTCCAAGCCAGGGTAGGGAGATGTGCCAAAGTTTGAAAAAAGCACCAGCCAGTCAAGAGGATCTTACATTGAGGCTAGCCATCTTTCCCTAATGATCTTGCTTCTTAGTGAGATGGGAGGAAGAACAGACGGCCTTTGTATTCAGAGCCCCAAGTCAAGGGTTCAAGGGGATGTGGGAACCTCTTTTTTGCAGCCCTTCTAAGCGGAGCACACCTACATGGAGCAATACAGCAAGCACTACATCAGATGTCCCGGGGTTGGCTCCAAGCAGGCTGGGCTCCCCGCTACACGGGAGCTATGAGCTCACTTCCCAAAAGCAGCATAATTGTCTTGGTACAGTGCAAGGCCCAGGCTAATGAGCTCAGTTCAAAAATAACCTTTATTCAGTGCTGGCTTAGAGATCTCTCCACTGCTTTGCCTAGATGCCTCTCAATGCCACATTTTCTTTTGTAAAAAGAGGAATGAAGGGGCATGATCTGCTTTCAAACATTACTTTAAGAGCCAAGAAAGAGCTGAGTGAATTCCACTCTGCCTAGCAAAAGTGTCCAGGGATGCTGAGGGGGAGGATGGAGAGGTTGCTGGCACGTGTGCAGCCTGGAGAGCTCTGCAGGTAGATGAGTCTCTGTAAGCGACAAGTGCTAAGGCTTATGCAGGCTATAGGCTGGATGTCATGTAATTGCTTTGCCCATTTGCAATTGCATGCTTAATTTGTAGTTACTTTCTGCCCAAAATGTGAGTCTGCTATCGCTCCTATAGTATTATAGCTAAAGACACGATTGCATTTCCAGACAGGCTTGTCACTTCGAAAACACTAATGCCCTACTTTTGCAAGGTGATTATTAAGGGGTATTCCGACTTTATAATATGCCAAATGTCCACATGGTTATAGACAGATAACATGCAACCAGTAGCAGCATTGATTAAGTGCTGCTGGCAATCTCACTTCTAGAGCAGCATTACTATAGGCCTCCAGCAGCCATAATACAAGAATAATTAATAATAATGCTTAGTCTTGCTCTTTAATGAACAGGAGAAAATCTCCCTCACCCTAGCTCATCCTCCTCCTCTCTGTGACTCCTAAGAGGAAGCAAAACTCCTAAGACTCAACGCCTTTGGGAGCACGAAGGCCAGCCCGCTTCCCCCACACCAGACACGGCAACAGCCCTGTGGGCTGCACACAGGTCACAAAGCGACAGAGAGGCCAAGTTAGCCAAGCACCCTAACAACCTGTGACACAGAGACCACAACTTTAAGATCAGAGGAGCTGAGCGTGGAGGAGTAGGCAAACGGCTGTCATGCAAAGTGCTTGATACTTGCACACGTACTGATACCCTGTGCAGGGACAGACACCCTGCCTGCACTGGCTACGAGAAAAGCGCTTGCCATGAGTTTTTGGTTTCAAGGGAACAGTGAAAGGCGAGTGATGTCTTTCTCCTATTGCATGAAACAGCTCTCAAATTGCAGTATCTTTGTTTCTACATCTTCTACCTTTGCTTCCTTGTACTGACAGCTTCAAGCAATGGAAAATCCTGAATCCAGTGTCCCAAAATTAAGAAAGTGGGCTTTTCTGGATGTGGGTTCTTTTTTTTTTTTTTTTTTGAATCATCAGGTTATATTTAGATCATATTTTCAGGCTTTTCTTCAAAGCATTTTAGTCAAAAACTGTATCCAAGCCCACCCCCACAAATAACAACAGATAAAAATTCAACTTCTCACTCACAAACCCACAGGTGCTGAGACTTGAAAATAAACACGGAAGGACTAACGACTTCTGCTAAAATTTTGAGTCAACAATAAAAATGTTTCCAAAATCTCTGTCTGAGCATCGAGGCTTTAGCCTCGAAATGGAGAGTGCTTTATTGTGCTGTACTTAATTTTTCATGCTGCTTTCCTCTCCTCATTAAAGCCATTCACAGGGAAAACCTCTGGATGCTCTTTGTATATGAGGGAACAAAATGTCCTCTCCCATGGAGGCAGAATACAGTATTATAGAAGCTAAAAGGCCCAAAGTGCCATTTAATTCTAAAATAATAGGGAGTTTTACCTCTACTTATCTCTCATAATCTTGTGTTATTTGTCCTCAAGATGAAACGAAAGATCCGATCACCTCCACTGCACGCAAATATCATCGCTTGGAAAGCTATATATTAGGAAGTTAGGAGATTCCCTGACAGAGAAGGGGATCAAAGCAAATGAACAGGGACTAAGAATTTTGTTCCTCCTTGCCCAAACACGTTATGCCTGAAACATATGATAGCCCCTAATGATCTGCCTAGCTGTAGTAGCCACAATAATTACTGAGAGACGCAAACCCCATGCCTCAGGAAGGACAGTGGGGATATCCATGGGGCTCAGGAAGGGTTTCCAGCACCCACGCCGTTACAAAGAGGTGTGCAGCCTGCTGCCTGCCTCCTAGCGGCACTACTCGTCGCACTACTTCCCCGCCAGATCGCTCTATCCAGAACCCTTGGCAGGAGGCTGTGCCAATAAATATATTTTCTATTGGCAGGATATTGCTTTCTTCTGAAATATTGCGTATTTGGCCATTAGAGAAGGCAGAGTCTGATCTTGTGTGTCAAATCCTATACTCCCATGAAAAATGAAGGAGCTACTTTGCTCTTCTCCCAGCTAGGCAGCCAGCGATGTCACAAGTAAAAGGCAGCATGCGGGGTGCGCTTTGCCCTGGCAACAGCTCTTCCCTAAACCAACCGAGAGGAGAAGACTGGAGAACAGAAAGGGGGCAGAAGATACATGTGCCTACTTGCCCTCCAAAACAGCTGAGAATTTTAATTTTAGGTCTCCCATCCACCCTGACACAAAAACTGTAGCACCAGTTCAATCGTAATGAGTAGCACATTTGATGTTTACAGACAGTAGACTAGGAGTAAAAGCACAGGACTTTGCAGTAGCCTCTACATGCATAGGTGCATGGTTCAGATCCAAGCCTTAAGTTCAAGAGTTTCAACAAGAAACTGGAATGCTCAGGGAATTCATAATAGGGTATAAAACTTCTCTTCCACATTGTAAGCTAGTTTTTACCAACCCTCATCAAAGCTGACTGAAAGCTCTGAAAATCCACGGCATTGTTTTGGGCAGGCACTACATAGCTCATGGGTTGTAGGTTTCAGTGTAGACATCAGTGGGAACACATCCCCAGATCGTGCTATTATGATCACTGACTTCCTCGCTGTGAGGATAAACTTTAGACTTTTGCTAAAAGACAGGAAAAAAGCATGGGGAAAAAGGGGGCAAAAAGAGGAAAGACCCATGAAGCTGAGCCAGCACACTTGGTTCTGGATTTCGACCACTCTAGGACCCAATTTTCCCTCAGGACAAGTCAAATCCTAGCCAAGCACAACATCAGTGATTCAAACAGATGAGCATAAACCATGTCAAAAGTGGACCCTATCTCCTGGATTAACCCAGTACAAACACCACTCAGCATGCCATAACGTTTGCCTCAGGATAAATGCAAGGTATCCAAGGCTGCCTTGCTGACCCCTCTTTTCCACGCAGGCCCGCAGTTTGCCACATTTGCCCCTCTAAAGCTGAGCAAGACCCCTGGATCTGCTCTTCAGTGAGTCAGACAGCTCAGCAAGCCAGGGCTCCTGCTGCTGGGAGAGCAACCACCGCCAGCAACAGGAATGCTAACAGTGAGCGCAGACCGGTAGGGAGCCTGGATTCAGCAGTGAGGGGTGCTTACGAATCCACAGGCAGGGAGACAGGCATATGGGGGAGAAGATTAGATTAGCCTGCATTGATAAATGCTCTGTGTGCTTTGATACTCTATGAATCCTTTTTTTCTCCCTCCCCCTCCCCCCTCAAATCTCAGCCTCCTCCCTCCTGCCTGGTTTCATCACAACTCCAGATTGCTTGAACAAGCTGCCTGATAAGCCCACAGATGCCAACAGGAAGCAATGATGTTACAATAAGTGTCACAGGGAAAATGTCAACTGTATCATTATAATGAAGGTCATGTCTCCCTCACAGAGAGCTCAGGGCTTTGCACAATTCACGTGTTGTTATTAGGGAGATGTTGACATGTGTAACTTCTACCTTACAAGAGTCACTGCATAGGGAAGAGCAGGGATGTGCTGGCTCACAACTACTCCCAGTTTCAGCCTCCTTAGTAGGAAGTGCAGAAGGAAACAATTAACAAGCATTATACAGGTGGGAACTCACAAATACTCCACATGCAGCTCCTCACTACAGACAGATAGAAAATACACAGGATAACAGAGCAAATACACTACACACAAACAGGCTCAGAAGACACCAAAGTAAAGCACAAAGTGGTGCTAAGAGTGAGGTGGGCACAAAAGCAACCAGCCTCCATCCCAAAGTTGATGGTAGTAAATGGCACTTGGATACTCCATGTAAAACAGCTCACTGCCTCCCTAATGTAGGGAATCTCCTCCTTTTAAACTTAGCGATAAAAATGATAAAAAGGGAGCTATAAAAAATAAAAGCCTTGAATTAATACTCTAATGAAGTTTTATTATTTTTTGTAAAAAAGATTTCATTCCATGATGAGGAAATATATACTCTCCTTAGCTCTGACTCTAAGCAAGGAAGCGTGGCGGGGGAGGTGTTTGTGCACGCACGCGCACATGAGATGAAGCAAGGCACTGAATGCAGAGGTCTTTTAAATCTCCAGAAAGACATGACGTTCTTTCCCATCTTCTCTCCATCTCTAGACCTTTCAATATCCTGCTCAATAATGGATGATATGTTGGCAAGTATGAGTGCACACGCTTGCATGCATACACACCTACACTCCTAGACCTGATGGGAGAACAGTAAAATCTGAGATGTGACCAATGCATTGCGTGACAAAGTACTCTCAGTGATCCACAAGACTGCCCATCACTCATTCCTTGAGGGAGATGGTTAGGAAAGAGCATCACTCGCAAAAGTCATGCGAATCTAGGATTTCAGAACAATATTCATGTAAAGGCAGAGAGGAAGGGAGGAGCATGGTAGAAGAGTGATCACCTGAAAAACTGATTCACTGAAGAGACTGAAGTTTTCAGCTCTTGAGGGGCAAGAGCTGAGATGGGGCTGGCGTATCAACACACTTATGGGTGACTGAAACCCTTTTTACTCTTCTTTCAGTCCAGAAAGGCAAAGGAGAGATAAAGCAGCAGGATCAGCAGGTTGCAGCTCAAGGATAATTGCATTTTTCTGTGATGCTGGGTTGTAATTTATCTGCTCCCTCCCATTCCCACAGTGCCATTGTATATCCCCTCCCATCAATTTGTTCCCATATGCACTCCTGTGATGCAAATTCAGTTGGGCTCAGCCTGGTATTTTTCATTGCAGACTGCGTCCACTCGGTTGCTTAGGGAAAGACTGTCTCAAAACCAAAACTACAGGGGAACATGTACCTCCTTGGAAAGTCTGTTCATATTTTATTTTAGGAGGAGGAAAACGAGAGCGCCCTTTTTCTCTTTCATCCATAGGACCATATTTTTATGTCTCTGGAATCAAAAGGGTCAGTGTGGGCTTTTAATGGGCAACAGGCAAGCATGGGGGAGATGCTCTGAGAAGAAACAAGGATGATTTAATTTTAATCCTCTACTCCCTGACAAGTAAATCATAGGAAGGCAGGGGGAAAAAAAAAATGTTTACCCTTGCTTCTAATTATTCTATCCTAGAATGATCCTCCTTCCCTGTTTTTGCCCAGCCTTTGGAAAAATCAGCTGAATATCGGAGATAACGTTACCATGAAAAATCTCTCCTAGGTTGCATCTGAAGCCCAGCACAAGGGCAGGCATAGCAAGTTCTCTGCAGAGAAGGCTAACAAACAGCTGTCGCATCCTACTCCAAAAGGGACTGTACTACACCAACAGGCATTTAGAACGCTGCCTGCTGATTGCAGCAAGCGTTGATGCTGCTGGAGGAATCTCCAGAAATGCAAAGTTTGGTTTGGAAGACCAAATGGTCATCATCTCCCCCACTTTGCACTGTGATGTTATACCCCCACGGTCCAAATATACAACAACAGAAATATATTCACTGCTTTGAGACAACCCAGACTCAGAGAAGCCAGTGAAGGCTATTCAAGAGAAAAACAAAGTGCTGAGGCTTTTCCTCAGCATGGGGAGGAAAGAGAGAAAGAGGAAGAAGCGGTTTGGGGGTTTGCCAGCAGTTGCATTGAACAGAATGGATTTCTGTGGATCAGTCTAAGTCAAAGAAGTGATTCAATAGGTAAACACTGCAAGCCTTCCACCAGCAGAAGTCACCAGAGGGCTGGATCATCCAAAGCAACCCCTGAAGGTCCTGAAGGTCCTGCTGACCTGAGTAGGGTAGTGCTAGTGGCTCACAGATCTCTTACTTGGCTCGTAATCTGAAATTGACTGATTCCTGCATTTCTGTCTCTGCTTATTTATTCACTTATTTTAATCTGAAAGCAGATTTAGTGATTTGTGGAAGTCAGGGATCAATATCACTAGCGTGAGCCAAGAACAGCTCTGAGCATGATTCGCTGCACGATTCTGCAGTTGACAATGTACCTCGGCCCTGACCTCAGCACACCCATGCCAGAGACTTTATTTTCTATTAGAGTTCAGCCAATGCTGCCCTCCTGCATGGCAGCTCCTCTGGCTTTCCCAACCCTGGGCTCCCCGCACCCAGCTCTCTCTCTCTCTCCTGCCCTCAGCCTTCCTCGTGTTAAGACTATAATATACAAGCCACAAGGTAAAACAATGGTTTTGAGATGATAAAACTAAGATGAGATCCACCAAATTCATTTTTATTTGCAATCATAAACCAAGCTTCACTTTACAAGACAGAGAAATTAAAAAGGAAAATGAGAAAGAGTTCAAGTGCATCAGTTACAGGTTGTTAATAGAACCAAAGTATTTTATGCTATTTATATTTTATGAAGCTCTTTCTGTGTTTTGTACAACAGAACATCACAATAAATGATTTACCAATTCAGTAAAGGATCCAGCAAACTGATCTCGGTTAATCTTTCAGAAGGCCAAAGATCCTGATTTGTCTAGTTCTTACAAAGCCCCAAATGCTTCGATGCTTTTTAAAACACTGAAAAAATATATCAGTCCTGAATTTTGTTTTAAAAATTGTCATGCTCGATTTTTTCAATTGTTATAGATTTTCTTGCCAGAAATGAAGCAATTCTTGCCAAAAAATGACAGAAAACATTTTAAAAGAAGCTGTCTGTACAAAAGTTACAACTTTCTAATTAAAAATAATTTTTGCACATCACACATTTTTGATTTTCATATTTCTGACAGAAGAAATAATTTCTAAAAAGAAAATAGAATCATCATTACTTTTCTGAAGGTGGTGTGCGTGTGTGTGCAGCCTCAGAGGTTCCCTTTGGAAGCCTTCAGCTAACTCTACTCCCTTCAGAACATACCTGAACTAGGATTTGTAGGACTGTGGAGAGATGATGTACGCTAGCCTGGTCAAACACACTGTAAATACGTAGTGCACACGGGCACACTGTCTTTCTAAATATGCAAAGCTGGCTCAGTTAACGTCCTCACTAGTTTGATTTTATTTTATACTAGGCAAACATCACATTTTAGATCTATCGGCATGCCTACACTGGGCTGTTACTGGGGGCAAGAGAAGGCAGCAACCAACATCACACCTCAGACAAGGCAAAAGCAAAAATGGTGCTTTTGAATGAGTAAGGCAAGAGAAAAGCAGCTACTCTGCCATGCTTCCCATGGGGAATGGCGGCAGGGACAAAGCGCAGGCACAGCTGACTGTGTCTCTGGCAAGGCAAGTAAGTGGCATGGACAGGGATGATGTGTCATTTTTCTGACACGTCGGAAAGTTGGCCCCTGCCCCTAATCTCTGTCAAGCCGACTACTCTCCACTCTGATCAAGCTTTGCCTGGGTCAGGAAAGCAGCCGCAGCAACAGCCAGTGACGGTTTTATGAAACCATCTATCTACCCACAGCCCAGGAACCATTAGGCTCTCAGTTTGTCTTAGACCTGCTGCAATGTTACTCTTGGATGAGTCATGGCACACAGCGGGAAGTCCTCTGGTGCAGCCGTGCACTCGAGCAGAAAAGGTCCGCGCACAGGGGTGAAAGTCAGTCCCTTCTGCTGGAAATACGCATGTCACAGGCTGCCTCTCCACACACTGCTCCTTCGCCTCTCCAGAGCCTTTGCCCTGCCACAGCATCTCTGCATGCAGAAAAAGCAATCGTGTCCCCACCCAGCAGCCCTGCCCACCAACCACTGCAGCACCAAGCCCAAAGAGAAAGAAGTACGAGGGTGGCTCACAGAGCATCCCGCACCTAGTGAAGAAGGTCCTACTGAAGTTCAGAGAGGGAGCACTAGCATTACCCTGGCTGACAGCCGGGCGTTTCAGTGCTCTGCCACAAGGTAAGTGTTCCTTTGCTCAGATGAAGGGCTCCCTCCCATGCACAACAGTCTTAATTCATTTCAAGTATAAACATAGACTGCTTTAGTTGCATCGGCACAAAACTCTGCCTAGACTCTTATTTTAGTGTCTGTGGTTAGTGCAAGACTGAAGGGTGCTGGGAAGCAAGCGCAGTGCTGTGGGATATGCCCGATTCGAGATCAAGTCTGCCGACATCGGCTCTAACCCCATCGTGCTTCAGCCCTGCTCCCTGAAATAGGCTTGCAAGCAGCTGAAATACAAACAGCTACATGGTGTTTTGCACCAGTTTACTAAAGCAGAGCAGTCAAGGCCAAAGGATTTTGAAACCCCACGGACCAAATGCCCCCTGTCATCTGGCTCGGAGGCAACTGTCACTTCAGGCAGAGCTGTCAGAAAACCACTGTGTCCCAAGGTCTGAAGGAAAGAGTATTAGCCCAAGACAGATACTGAAGGGAAGTTGAAGAGGCAGCAAGCAAAGGAGTAGGGCTGGGAATTGAGGAGAGCGCATTTACTACTGACCGAGCTCGTTACTGTTTTGGTGCAGTTAGCTCCTGTCTGTCACTCTCAATAAAACTGTTATTGATTAGCATGTGACTTTATTGTAGAGAGCTGGCTGGGAGCCAAGGTGGAAGGACTCCGGAGGGAAAAAGAAGATGACTTGGCGGCCGCGGGCGGGGGGGGAAGGGGAGGAGGAGGAGGAAAAGGGAAGCTTGGAAACATAAAATCTTGAAAAGAGTAATTAATTCTGATCGTTACAGCCATCTATCCAGATTTTCAAGAATATTATAAATCAGTTGCCTGCATCCTTCCTATTAGCATTCGCGCCAGGAATGGGTCCTGGTGGGAATTGATCGGTAGAGAGCCAGTGCTCTGGGGAAGGACTCAGGCTTCAGGAGAGGGGGGTTGGTTTTGGCTGCTCATTTCACACCACTCCTGTGCTCAGGCCCATGGGAAATCAAGAAGATGGACGCACAGCCTTCAGGAGACGCGGGGTCGTTCTGCCCACCTCCACTGCCGTCCCCTTGAGGCTGTGCCAAAGGAAAGGGCAGATGGCCTGCAAAGCAGGCATCCTTGCTTCGGAAAGCAAGGAGGTGTTACTTTCTCTTGCTGCAAAACTGAAAAAAAGAAAATTGAAAAAAAGAATACAGAAAAAGAGAGGGAAAAGGTAAAACTAAAGAAGGGCAGACAAGGTATGCCTTCTCCATTAATTTAGAAATAAGCCTTATTTTAAAAAAGCAACATTTCCTCCAAAATGTTTCACTCTAATTGCTCTTCTACTGAAAAACTTCTTTAAAAACTGCTTCATTAAGCACAGAATCCCATTTTTCATGAACAAATTTAACTTTTTTTTTAAACTAAGTACTTTCTCACTCATGGAGGTTTTGAAAAGTCATCTGGGGTTTTTAGGAAGAACATAAACGTGGAATAGGAAGAGTAGTGAAAAACCATTCATTGAAAGACATGGCAGAAGGAAGCCTAGCATTATCAAATGAGTTCCTCTACAATTGAGAGAGAGAAAAAAAATCATTGATTAGGTTTCTGACGGATTTCCTATTTATTTATCTGGAAGACAAGCTCCCAGCAAGGAATGCTCTCGTTTCCCATCGTTAAACCAACCCACAATTCAGCATGCTTGGCACTGTCTACCTGGAGGCTCACAGGACAGAGAAAGACCGCAGAGCTACCATGAGCAGCACTGGCAGAGCTCTCTGCAGGGAGCTCAGCACAGGATAGCAGAGAGTGCTGAAGGCTGGAGTGAGGGACACTGACAGGGCTACAAGACCAGATGAGTCCACCATATAAACAGACTGACCATGCTTTTAAATTTTCAGTATCTTCATTCCCCCTCAAAATGCTCCTGATGTTTATGAGACACATCTTGACAATGCAAATCCAGATACCAACAAAGACCGAACAGGACATAACCGTTTCAAAAAACAACCATCAGCAAAACACAGCTCTCCACTTCCCCCTTTTCAACACTGAACACTTGGATTTAAAGGTCTCTTTTTGTTGCCACATACTAATTTTATGACTGTGAATGTCTCGACCACCTGTTTCACTCCATTTCCCCATCTCTTGAATGGAAAACTCTTCTGATGCCCCCAATACACACACACTTCTATATCCTAGCTATCCAGCCATTGCAGCAAGACATCAATACAACAGCAGGCTGGTTCAGTAATCACCAGTTTGCGGTGCCAATTATTCGGGAGTGCTATAACGATGACACCATTAGCTGTGCTCCACTCCACTACTATGAAGCTATAGCCAGGCAGCTTGCACCCTGCACTGAGATAACAGCCTCGGCTGAATTGTGCTGCAGCACACAGGAGTTTTCAGGCAGAGTAAGACAGCATTAACTCTGCCATGGCATCAGTGCAGTCCTGGGAAGCCTCTATTATCCAGGCCTGGCATGCCCAGCTTGCTGCCAGAGCAGCAGCTGGAAGCTAGAGCAACACAATCGCCATGTGGAGTCCGGCTGTTGCAGCTTTCCCTTCTCTCCGCCTTGACACACCTTCCCATCAGACCTTTGCCACCTTCCTTCCTCCATGCTGGCAGCAATATATGCTGGAAGGCAAAAAGAGCCCCCATTAAACCACCAGCCCAAATGGCTTTATCTCTTATCTATGAGCATCTGTGGCCATGCTCTGCCAATGAGGACATTTCCCTGTGGCTCTCCTCACTTCCCTAAACATAGGTGTCCAGTGCCATTTGGGAAGCCCTGGGGTGCCCAAGGCATCTGCACAGAGATAGCAGATCTGCCAGAGGACTACAGAAAAACTGTGCTCATCTGTACAGGTGGCAAGAAGCCAGACAGGACACCAGACAGTTACTTTGGCAAGTATCTCAGGCACCTAATGTTGCTTCCCACCATTAAACTGGGGGAGCGGTACAGCATCTTCTTGGATAGAAGAATTCAAAAGTCTCTGCTGGGAGTAAGGACAAAGGAGTCCTTTCTTCCTTATGCTGAAACCTGCTAGATCTTGCCCCTCCCAACAGCAGGTCCAGCAGAACGCTTCTGGAATGTTTTTCCATCAAAGGAAAGGTGAAAAACTGGCATTGTGACCTGGGAATAGAAGGCAAAACATAGTTCTTATTTAAGGGAAACAAGTCAGGAGATTCCTCTACATACTTCCTTCACTTTGTACAATGCAGCCATGATTACTGGAAAAGGTACCAAATGGAAGGCAATAAATTTTGCCGGAAGTCCCAAATGATCACGTGAATAGCTCTCTCGCTTAGATGCCTTCTGCTTCTCATTCCTTCCACACACTGTTTCCCTCTCCAATATCTCCTTTTTGGATTCATCATTTACTTTCCGCTGCCTGTTTCCCCCCCTGCTACCAGCTCTTAGCTTCATTTACTGGTTTTGATTGCATGTTATTTACTTAGCACCTGTTGATTTGTCCCCTCAGGGTTTCTCTGTTTTAAGCAAAGAGAATGCCTATGTTTTTAAGTGGACCTAATTTTATACAAGAAAGGAAACAATTACTATATATATTTTTTCCCTCTCACTAGAACAAACAAAAGCAAGTCTCTCCAAAAGAAGTTGCAGCACAGACGTCTCTCTCCTGCAGTTGGCCACATCTGAGTTGGTCACAGAAGGGCAAACAAAAATGGTCAGGGTAGGAGTAACAAGAAGTTGCAATGTGCACAAAGCAGTATCTTAACCGTTTTAGAGCTACTCAGTTTGCACTCTCTTGGTTGGCTGTTGGCATCAACACATTTAAAACGTACACAGCTTGCCAAACAAACAGCAGCTCTTCAATAAAGAGTACCCTTCAGGTCCTACCTAAAGCAGAGCCATGAAACATACTGAATTGTACTGAATTTCTGGGAACTAAAAGCAGGCTCAGAAGAGTAGAAGCCAGACTCGCATAGGGTACATATGTCCTGAGAGGTCCTCCCAGCAAAGCTCAACACGGGAAACACGAAGTTTCCAGAGAATGGGGGCAAGCGCACGTCAAAAGGGTGCTCGCACCTGAGGTTTGCGTCCCTTCAGCATTGCTCGGACTGGCCACCCCAGCGCATGTCTCCTCCAGCCGCACAGTGACTGCCTATCCACTCCTCCAATGGCTGGCACGGGCTTTGCCATGCCGCCTTCCTTGGGAAGGCATCATACAGCAAGCTAAAAAGCTGCAAGGCAGCCTAACTTCTTCACTGCCCCAGTGCAGCAGACTCACAAAATCACCATTAGAAAAAGTAAGCAGGTCCTGGCCACTTTCTCACTTTGAGGCTACTTGCAAAACCAAACACATTTCTCAAAGAGTCGCATGGTCATTTATTTACTAAGTAGCCTACTGTAAACATATTTCAGCCTAGGGGATTCATACAGACAGTTTACTTCTATTATGCTTGGGGGGTTTTGTCTACAGAAAAGAATATTCAACAATTTTTGGACTGATTTTTTTTGAAGGGAAAATATCACAAGAAATAAAAACCTCATAAGCGCAGCAACCTTTCTCTGTCCCTCTCTCCCACTTGCTCACTTTCTCTGCAAGGTGCTGACCTGTTCACAAAATGGGAGGCCCACTCAGTGCAGAGGCTGGACTAAGCTGCATCTTGAAACCCTTTCAAGCCTTTTATTTTTATGATGCCACCGTGTGTACTAGTTCATCAGCCACTTAAGTCACATGGTATTTGCGCTACCCCTAACTGGATGACTGACAGTTTAAACAGAACAACAAACATCTAGTCGTTCCGTTATAGGGTTGCAGAATTTTTTAAAGAGCAAGCATTACGACCAAAGATGCATATGAAGCTTTTAGGACTCATTTTCATAGGCAGGCAACAGTCTTTCAACACTTATGAACTGCAAAGAAAGGGGCATTCCCCTCATTTATAGTAAAATTCAATGTACACACATAACTGAATATCGCTGGGCCAGCTTGTCCTATTGTGTAGAAAGAAGAAATGCAGAAGTACTAGAAATGGAATAAAGTTTGGAGAACGAGACATATGTGCTTCTGACAGAAGACATTAATTTTCACCAGTGGGTCAACACGTTGGCCCCTTGATGTTTGGTTGAAATCCCCTCTTTTTAATCCATGCTCTCTTTCCTCTACTGAGATGAGGTAGCATTTTCAAGAGTACACAGCCCTGGCTTATCTTTGACTTCAGCATGAGCACACGTAGGCCAGTTTCAAATGCTTTTAAAACCTTCCCCAACATTCATTAGCAACCATATATTCTTCTCTCAGTCCCTGAGTTTCTCGCCACTCAAAAGCCTTCCCTCTTACTTTACAGGTTAGTTTTCTTCGGAGCTTTTTTACTCAAACCTGACTATAATTTAATTTACCTCCAAAGAGATAGGTGCAAAAAGAGAGACCTCAAGCAACTATGCAGGACACCAGGAAGCCTCACACTTTTGAAAGCCAATGATTAAAAATGTTGTCAGCTGAGAACTAAGAAACAACTGCTTGAAGTACCCATACATCGTTCATCAGCCATTGGACCAGAAGATGTTCCACAGTGGATGAGCATCTCACTGGCCACAGGAATTGAACAAAGAGGAAAAATTACTCTGTTTTGAGGGAGAAAAAGGAAGAGCTGCATGGAATGAAGCATCCTTTGCCACTTTATAGATGGGGGCGTTCAAAGCAGAAATAAAGGAAAAGCCCGCACTGAGCAGACGGCAGGGTACACACTGGCTGGTTGGCTGTCTAGCAAGGGGAAATAACATTGAGGAAGCTTTTCCATTGTGAAGACTTTCTGAAAGGTCTGTTGTGGCTAATGGAGGAACACATTGCACAGTGATCCAGACAAGGAATTCCGCTTTCCACAATAAAAACACCCATTATGCTCCATTATGGTTATTTTTATTGAAGCTAGTCTAGACATTCAAATGCTGCCCTTACTCATCTCTAGATAAACAGAAATCTGGATGAAGATGGAACCATTGCCACAGAGGGTCAGACCATGTAATGGCCCAGCCATTATCCTATCTTTAACAGGGATCAGAATAGAATAAGCATTTACTGATGCTTTCCCCACTCCCAAATGCCTTTTTAGCTTAGGAGTGCATCACTGACTCAATATCCACGTCACTGTGTTAGAGTTTTCCATGAATTTTCTTTGTGAATGCATTTACTATTTGGAAACGAAAGGGGAAAATTTGGCTTATTCACCTCTTGATGAAACAAATCACACTTGAAAGCTTGTGTTATTCTGAATTCAGATCTGCCTAGAATCTTTCAAGTCTACATAATCCTAAAATCCTAAAATACTTTAAAAATCCTTTTACAATGCTTTTTAGACATTGGAAACAATCAACAGTTTCTCCCAAAACTAATATGAGCTTGAAGTTGTACTGAGCTTGAAACAGATACAAATTGTGTGTTTTAGGCGTCTACTAAGTGCAGCCACCTAACTTTGGGCCCTTCAAGGTTTGAAGATCATAATCTCCAGATGCCTTCTTGGCTGAAAAAGAACGAGAAACCATGATCCTGGTCTGAACTGCAGGTATCCTGTCTTACCCTTCACCCTATCCCCGGCCACTGACTGCATCTCTGAACCTGACTGATTCATGCCGTAGAAACTTCTGGCTCTGGAAACATTGAGGCTACCTCAGCCTATATCAGGAGGAACTGGACAAGTTTGCCTGGGATTGATGCTGAGGTTAAGAAATCCATCATGTTATATTGTTCTTGCTGGTATATGACATGCCATCCTTCATCTCTTTGTAATGCAGATAGCTTGCATGTTGGCTCACATTATACTGTCAGCTCCACTTTTATTCCCTCCTCCCCCAGCTCCATTCGGTTTGTTCATACTAAAAATAACACCAAGACTCACGTCTATGAAAGAGATGGGCACCAGAGAGAGAAAAAATTGCTGACTAACAGACTCCTGACCACACTTATCACCTTCTACTGCAAGTCTGGATTGTCTCTATTTAAGGAAGCTCATTTCTGATTCTGGAAAGTAGGGGGAAAAGTTCCAAACTTGCGAAGATCATCCAATACCTATACTGGAGTCTTTTCAGCAATGCAGATCAAGAGACAGATGGTAGGCTTTCAGGCATTCCAGGCTCCCATCTTAACTGTGGCGTGAGCAAAGGGCAAGGAGAAGGTTTAATGGGTGGCTGATTCAAGAAAGGACAGAGAAAGATTCTGCACTTATATTTTTAGGATGCCTGAGATTTGCCTCACATGTCAGGCTTCCCCCATCCGCATCGTCTACCTCTGCTTGTAAGGCTGACGGGCAACTCTTCCTTTCCAGAAAAAAAAGCATAGAGAGAGAGAGAGGAGGGGAAAAAAAAAAAAAGAGATAGCTGAAGTATGTACAGAAAGCTGTTATGTTGAACCAAAAGGCAGTTGTATGCTCCCTGAGCCTACAACAAAAAGCTTTCCCCTAAGGGCTGAGGGGCTTCAGGCCACCCATCTGAGATATGCCTTTCCAGAGAGATTTGTAATGCTGCTCATCTCTAGTCACTTAAGAGCCCGAGGTTCTTCTTTTTTGTTATTGTTCTTTTCTAAAACCAGAGCTGTTTTTTTTCTTCTTCTTCTTTAATCTAAGCTAGGATGTTAACAGGTTCTAATTTGGATAATTGCTGTATATCCTCAAGTTTCCCCTGCAGTTTCAATTACATGTCTCACTTCAATTAAACTCCTTAATTCTTGTCCCAAACAGGCATACAGTGTGGCTAACAGTCACGGTTATCCTGCTCTACCCCAAAGCTGGCTACTCTGTCTTAGTGGGATAGCTGAACAGAAAGCAGCTTGCAACCAGCCACCTGGGATAAAACTCATCTGCGGAAGTGTCAGACATTGACTGTGAGCTACCCTTGCCTTCCTTTTGCGTCTGAAGAATCATGGTTTGAACAAGGAAAGCTCCCTGAGAGTTAGAGGTGCAGAGCAAAAGTGAAACTCCTTGCCCGGCTTGCCAGGGAAAGGAGCAGAAGAGCCGGGTGGAGCGCACTGATAGCCCGAGGGTCTCCAGGAGAAGAGATGGCTGCAAGAGGCACAGTGAGGTGAGGCCTGAGGTGTGCGATGCCACATGGGCAGCAGCGCCACTTCCATAAAGTGGCCTGTCGTGTAAACAAGATGTACCTTTGACATGTTCCCCTTCAGGGCACCAAGGCATGAAGCAGGCGATGTATTTCAAGCCAAACAGGTGATTTGTAGGTGCTAAGCGTTCATAAAGACAAGATTAAAGAGCTCTCGGATAGCAGGGCAGTAAATCATTCCCCACCTGCAGAGTTGAGTGCCGGGCACGGATGCTCCTCCGACCCTGATTAAATAAAGGATGGCTCAGCAAGATGGGGCTAAAGTTAGCTGACAGCTCTTGAGTGAACTGGTGTCTCGCCTGCTGCTGTTGCAGCTGATGGCTAATTTTCTCCCAGAGGAACCTTTGTAAAGGTTTGTAATTAAAACTGGTAGAAGGCAACCAAGCTCATGGGAAGGCAGGCCCGTCTGTCCACTCTCCCCCAGCCACCAGCCTCCCCTGATTAAAAGTCTGCAGTGGTCAAAGCTACTCCCATGCAAGACGCTTTAAGGATGGTAACACGGCTAGGGGACTAAAATTGCAAGGCCTGGTGCTTTCACTTGCTCCAGTGAAAGCAAGATAAAAATAAAAATCTGACTGTACATCCAGCATGGAACAAAGTCTGACAGCCTCACTGTCAATATCACTCATACGTTTCTGAGGATCAAGTACACATATACATACATACACACACGTGCATGCATGGGCACAGACATATGTTTGTACGTATAGATGTCTCCCCAAAATCTCAAAAGCCCAAATTACCTTGAGGCTTTCATAACATCCCAAGCCCTCCCCTGGGAATCATGTTTGCTACTATCCTGTGAAGCGCATAGGAAAAATTATCCAGGTGTTACAACCTGAGAAGTCAGGTCCAGAGGAGGGAAGTTTTGTGTTTAAAGGTTCAAAGTTCATCAATAGCAGAACAGATAACAAAATCCCAGACATATAAACTCCCAAGCCCCTTGCTTAACCAAGTGCATGTTTAGACTAAAGAAACAGGTAGTGTTTCAAATTACCTATTTTACTAGTCTAGATAGGACCCAAAAGAACTTAATGGAAGGGAAACTTAATGGAACCTCATTACATTGTTATAACATTTTTCTGCACTGTGCTATTAGCTCTTTAAAATAGATTATCAGAAAAGCATACATTTTGCAGATTTAAATTACTTGTGGCTCTTTCCTTACTGACTTATTTCTTTTACCTTTTATTCATCTGGGGTTTTCAGACTACATAGGTCAGATTTTTCCCGCTTCCACATGCACATATACTTGTACAGAGCTGGCACAGCTGAGTTGCTAGACCTCTAGTGACATCACTTAGCCCTAAACAGAAAATTCTTCTTAATTGACTGATCCTCATTTTGAAATATTTTCTTATAAATTTAAGCAATGGAAGATTGTTTTTAAAGTAGATTTCAAAAGGCAATATTGTAGGCAACAAGATCGGCACACTAGTTCCCCCCATCCCCTTTGCCGCTTGATTGAAGTTAGAAACACTCAGAGTTCTTCCAAGCCCCAGAGCTGGAGTCCAGAGCTGGATTTACAACAGGAGCATTCCCTAACTTTGGGTGTGCTTAGATTTGCCCTGCTATAAGGAGAGAAAGGTAGGATGAAAGAAGGATCTGGAGCATGGGGTGGTTCTGATAAGGCACTTCACTTCAGGCCAAGCTCTAAAATTCACTGTGTACCTTTGTGCATTACAAAAGCATTGGCACTGAGCTTGAGGTAAAGAATGGAGTCAGTTGCTTTTTTACTTGAAAAGCCAGTTCCTCTCATATGTTCCAACGATAGCTCAAAGATGCAATCAACTGAAATGTGAAAATATGTAGAATAGGCAGATAGGGGACCTAAAAGCCGAGAAGTCCCATGTGGTTGCCTTTCCTGAAAGATGTCTGCTTGTTTTGATGCTCTTCCAACTACTTAATTATCTGCACTGTAAAAACAATAAAGGCAGCTGCTGCTTTACAGTTCATAACATCTTCTGTTTAGCATCCTGTGTCCAAACTTTCTTGAAGCAGATCAAGAGCACATGTGGAAGAACTAAGTGGATTTTCCTAACACCAATAGCTTGTGCTCCTCCCAGTACCATGAACTGAATTTCCCCTTGGGAACAGTCACTTCAAGCTTTATAAACTTTCCAAGGGATAAAACATCCTCCTGTTATTGCTATACTGTTCATACTGTTCAAAGTACTACCTCAGTTTCTGCTGAGGGGAAAAGAAGAGTTTAGTCACTGTGTCCTCCTTGGCTTCTGGCTCATCACTGGCCCAATACATCAAGAATCTGCCCTTACACCATGGTGAGCTCCAGCACACTTCACATTTCACTGCTCCTGGGATTTTTCTGGTTGCCCCCACTCATTTACAGACATAGGTACAAATGTGCACATGTATGTACAGCTCTTGAAAGCAAAGAGAGCTTGGCCATGAAGAGCACTACCCTGCAGAGCTGTTTCCATATCCACCTCTCCGTGCCACTCTTCATCACATCAGCTTTTCATTACTCATCCTCTGCTTGAAAGTGAAGACCTGCCTCCATTTACAGACCCGCATTTTAGCATTAGAGGATCAGCTGACTACTTTCTTGTACCTCATATGCAGACCTTTGTAGACACCACACAATTTGATATTAAGTCAAGATTTGGCACTGTCTAGTCCTCTTTGCTCAGGAGTCAGGAAGAGTAGAGCTGTCCCTTGGCTAGAATACCTGTCCCTGCTGCAATCTCTAGGTCAGCGTGTCATTTTATCCAAACACATGACAACATTAGCATGTAAATGCTCACCTAGACGCTCTCCAGATATTTGTTCTCCCACGCATGTATTTGGGGTTTACCATATCCTGATTTTTAGCCTTGAATCCTGACACAATCCTTTGGGTAGAGTTGCACTAACATCCACCAATGCCTTTGGTGACTCAGAGCTAACTGACAGTTGTTCACCTTCCTTCTCCTGTTTTCACATAAGTTCATTTACATGTACCTACAAAGGACAACAGAAAGTAGGGATGAAATCAGGTAACAGCAAAGATACGGAGTGAAGGACGTAAGAGTGAAATGGCCAAACATAAGCAGCCATCCCTCACAACAAACTCCATTCCAGGTGCCCTGGAAACACCAGGTGCATCCTACTGGGGAACCACCCATGACACCTGGTGCAGCCAAAGGGTACAACCTTGTGCTCAGTGGTGGAAGAGCATGCCTCAAGTGAGCAGGGTGACCTGAAGCTATTCAGAAATCTTCTGAAAAATGGATTACCTTTTAAACGGGGGAAGGAGTGCACTGAACAGGCCACAAGCCTGCCATCAGGAAGGAGCAGGAAGAGGAGAAGGAAGCTGGGGTTCAGTGTCCTTCCCTGACAAACACTTCCAGATCCTCAGCCTCTCCACACCTTGTCTGTGCTGCAGGAAGGACAGCCTTCCCCCTTCTCTATGGGGACTGCATGGATGAACGCCTGAGAGACTACAGAGCGTTTTTGCTTGTGGTATTAGCAGGGACTGCCTATGTAGCTTGGACAGAAAGCTGTGCCGAGGGCCCAGGCAGCACGCCTGCCTTTCTGCTCCCGCGCCTCTTGCTTCGCCCCCCGGGCCGGCCACCCTTGCCAGCCACCTCTCGTGACACTGAAGCTGCCGAGAGCAACAAAACTCCGAGTGGAGCTGCCCAACTAACACCGGTCCCTTGGGCCTGTGCAGCTCCCTGCATCTTTCCCACTGATTTACGTATCTCTGCAATGTTATTTATCAGCTGCTCCATAATTAATCAGACACTGCACTTGGCAGCACTAAATGAGCAGCCTCTCTCCAGTGCTCCCAACGCCACAAACCTCCATCCCCAGCCCAGCCCACCAGGCTTTATCACATGCCACAGCGCCGGAGCCTGCATTCACTTGCTCCTCATAATAGCAACCAGGGGGGATTTTCAAATGATCTCATCTCACCAGGAGAGCAGGCACTCATCCTGCTAGGCTGGCAGGAAGAGAGGAATTAGCATCCAGGTGAATGCCAGCTTCCTGCCAGTTACCCCACCAGCCACCTGGCTAAAGAGCTGCAGCCGCTCCAAGATTAAATATCTCCCAGTTCTTCCCTTCCTGGCCTCTTCCTGCCCCCACCATTGCCACCCTGGCCTATAACCTCTCCTCTTTCCACCAGATTGCTTTCTCTCGCTTTCTCCTCTTGTCCCTCAGCCCATCCCCTTCCCTTTGTGACTCTGCTCAGTGCTTCCAGACTAGCTTCTTTCATTCATTTCCTCTTGCTGCTGCTCCCCTTCTCCCCATCTCCTTCCTCACATAAGCCTCAGATCAAGGACATTGTATGCAAATAAAACTGTGCTGTGTTGTTTTCTTGAGCTAAGCTGCAGGAGGAGCCCAGACTCCAAAGTCCTTCAGCTCAAATGTATCAACGCAAATCTATCTATAAGACCCCAGATCCTAATCCGCTAATAAAGTTTTGGCTCTGAGTCAGATTAAAAAGAAGGCTCAGGAGACATAGCTTGTATTCCTGGATATGACATGCATGGACTGAGAGACTATTAAGCAAGACATGCTGCGCCTCAATTTACCTGTTATTAAAATACAGAGGACAGGTGTTAACTGACCCATGTTGACACAGTGTCCATGCTTAACAGCACTCAGACAGCGGAGGATAAAGTGGAAGACTTTAGTGATTGCCTAGAAATTTAAATTCTCTCTTCCTTTTTCTCAGTATTCAGGTTGGTACCAAACACACACTTTTCTGAATCAGTCTACGATTCAGACTGAATCAGCCTATGTTCAGAAACAAGGGCAGGGGGGACAATGTAACACTAGGAAACCTGGTCTTCAACACGTTGGCTTTGTTGCTGCTCGTTTTATCTTAAGGTCCCCCCTGCGGGAACTGTGCCTTAAACAGGCTTCTGCAAAAGGGCAGGCTGGCAGCTGTTCCCCTCCCGGATTTCACCTGGATTCAGTGTTCAGTAACCACTAGCTCTTTGCTTCCCAAGTTAGTTTTCATGTTGACTTACACACTTTCCCCACGGGAGGAAGGGGAAGGGCACGTGGTGGGAGATGTTTCCATTGGTTTGTGCTTTCCAGTTCAAGCTGAAAGAGAGGCGCCGGGTAGCACACTGCTGACCTGCTGCGCTGGGTGAGGAGGGCACGAGCCCAAGGCACATGGCAGGAGCCCCGCTCACACGCAGGCTGCTCTGCGCGAGGAGCCAGCAGCAGCAGCAGATGGCCTTGCAAGGAGAGGCTCTGGGCACCACAGAAACATGGGGATTGTCCTGGACCTTAGCAGAGCTCCCCAGATGCCTTGGCTCTCCAGCCACCAGCAGGCTATCTGGCTAGCAGAGACTGAACACTTGAATCCATGCAACAGTTTACACTGATGTTATTTTTCCCAAACTGATGTACTCTCTTCCACTCCCTAGCATGCTAGATCTCAAATCTGCTCCCCAAGGTGAAAAACATTGCAAGCTGTGAGGCTGCAGTCGTACCCCGAGGGAGGCTTCCCCACACTTAGGTGAAAGCAAAAGGGTTTCACCACTTTCCCACCAGAAGCTCTTCTGGAATAATGATTCTGATGCAAGTCTCAGAGTAGACTACTTTCCTCTGGGAATAAAGTGCCTTTTGTGATTAAGTTAAAGTTCTTCTAATACACATCCAAGCTTTGACAGGACTAAGAGAAGAATAAACTTTGTCCTGGTGCAAAATAGTAAGACAGAGCTGTGAGCCATGACAACCTTGGAAGAAAGCTGCAAAGTAAGAGCAAGCGAGCATAAAGCATCCTAACATAGCTATGCTGATTAATATCAGCTCCATCTGCAGGCCCACTGCATGCATGTAAAACAGGACTCATGTTAGTGAGGTTAACCGTGATACTGAGCACAAAGACAAGGAGAGCAAATAGACTAATGATGGTGGAGTATAAGCTACTTTGGCTTAACCTGGTTTGCATTTGCTTGTCAATGCATTCCATGCTAGAAAGCATTGCTTTTATCCTGCCCAAAGAGCAGAGGTGGGAAGCAAGAAAAACGACAAAAGAAATTGGGAAAATATAGTGCAAAATAGAAAGTTCATTGTTGGTGGTGGTGGTGGGTTTTTTTTTAAGGCAGAAGGGGGTGGAGGGAAAAAGGGTTATAATGGGAAAAATGAGGAGAGAGACTAGAAGTAAAGAAAAAAATAGCAGGGAAGGTAAGCTGTAAAGAACCGAGCTAGAAGGAAATGAGAAAGAGATGTAGAAAGCTCCATCCAAAAAGCTTTGATTCTAGCTCCAATATGCAGATGCTCAGCAGAGTTTTTGCTGCCAGTGATAGGATGTTTTTGTTTCTCATGGATTTCCAGCTAACAACCCTGTACTTTTCCCCTTGGCTCAGGGCACGGAGCACACGTAAAAGGCTAGTAGCATTGCACCTCCTTGGAGCGTTCTTTTTCTCCATAGGTTTTCTGCTCCCTCAGGGGACTCTTGAAAAGGGTGCCAACAGCAGTTCAAAAAGCATTTGAGAAGTACAGTTGGGCCTAAGGGTCTCAGGTGGAAGGAACATTATCCAAAATTGGAACTAATTATTTGGTGGATTAAGGCCACTGGCTAGGTCTGCAGAGTTACCAGATGGACAAGAATGCAGTGAAGTCCTTTTTCTAGACAGATGGCATGGTGTGAACATCTGTCTGCTGTGAACAGGAATATGTTCCAGGTCCACTCAGTCCCAAAAGCAGGATTGCAGCCTCCTACTTGCATACGACTCATAGACCCCAAAACTGCAATGAGGGGTTTTGCATGTGCTGAGAGCAAGGGGCTGGGACTTGGCTTGGCATAGGGGGGTTGCATGAGGCTAGCAGGGTTGAAAAAAGAGGACGGCTCAGAGAGAGCTATTAAATTCATTACTATAAAGACATTACTTACAGAACCTTTTGCCACCAGGTTAGGAGTTTGAATCCAGTGCATTCTGGCGGCACATTAAAATCATTACTGCTGCCATCTGACTGCTCTTTGGTGGTCTCTGCACGAAGAGAGTTTTGTGGCCCTTTAGCCAATTCCCAGGGAATACATTTAAAGCACTAGTAGCACTGAGTGTACGGATGGCTGATCTGGTTCTATTAGACCGGAGTAAAGTCAAAGCAAATTCACAGAAATGGGAGATCACCCACATAGGGAGTCACAGGACTTGGGGGACATCCATCCACAGAAAAACTGAAGTCCCTGGCAGGAAAGTATTTCAATCTATGCAGTGATTAGGACTAAATGAAACAGCCCTAGACACACACATACTCCCTAAATGAAGTCTGCAGTAGCAGCTAGAAAAATACATTCTCTTCCACCACAGCTCAGCAACTGGAGCTTCAAGCATTCCCAGAAGGACCATCATACAGTCAGCAAGTGACAAATACATGGCAGTGTGTAAAGACATGCCACAGATCATCAGCAGAACAATCACATGTTTTCCAGCAGCAAATGTAAAGCAGGATGGAGTTGTTCCTTCTCATATGTACTTGCAGGGAACAGTTTCCACAGGAAGACAAAAATCACCCTTTGAGCAGAGGGTGCCAGGGCCTTTGGAAAGTCCTAAGCAAGAACTACAGGGCTTGGGCAAAAAGGCAGAAGGAATCAAGTGGAAATCTGATCCCCCCCCCCCACACACACATTGCTAATACAGACTCCCATTGACTGCCCTGACGCTATTCAGAGACAGCTGAGTAGAGATGCACGCAAACCAGCTGCAAATGAGCTAGCTCAAGTATTAGAAGCAGTCTAACCACAGCAGCAAGAAGCTTATGGTGGGCCTGTCTACCCTGCTGAGGCACAGCACTAGAAAAATCAAGGTATGCCCACAAGGTTTTGAACTCCATTGATCTTCCAAGCAATGTGTAGGGAGTATCCATTTTGCAGTGGAAAAGGGCAAGGTGAGCAGTGGAAAACTGCAGCACACGCCAGCGTGTCAAGGGCTGCAGCAGACCCCTCCCTGCAGCTGCCTGCTTTCTGCTTCCCGTGCCTCCTGCCGCCTCGCTGCCCTCCTCCCCCCACAACCCAGGAACAGCCACATCACCAGTGGGCCAAGGCACATCACAACTTTTCAGCAGCCCAAAGGACAAGGCAGGAAAGGACTGTCTGCAAATGACAGAAGGAACAAGCCCAGTGTTATATGCAGGGCAAGAGTTGAAGCCAGTGCTGCTATTTACAAGGGACACGGCTTGCAAAAGGCAAACATCTCCCCACGGCCCACGGGGGACCTCTGCTGTAACGGGTCCTGTGACATTGAAGGCAGGTAATTAATCTCCCATCATGCCACCTGTCTGCACCACCTCTTTCCCTTATCCAGCATCTTCCCACCAAACCCTCAGCAAAACTATTATCAAAAATGGACAATGGAGTTTATCACTGCTACCTATTGGCATTTGCCCAGCAGGAGGAACATGAGGGCGTAGTAATGCTATGCCCCCAAAACGTCACCAGTTCTCTGCAGCGGCCCCATGCAAAACTGTAGCCACACTGATGCTCAGTGTGTACACACACAACACACCACCTTGGAGTGATCTGCAAGCTAGCTAGGGTCCAAGCTGCATTAGTAATGGAGCTGCATTTAAGTTACTCCCCTTGCTAAAAGGTTTTTTTTTGTTGTTTTTTTTTTTTGCTTTTTCACATGTAGAACCCAAGCCTAGCACTGGGTTCATCCATTCTGCCTTGTGGATGTACCAACTCACTTGGCAACAGTGCAGGGATCTTGGATATCACATGGCATTATGTGTTTTGAAATAGCCTGGCAGCTCCTCAAAATCAGCGCAGAGCTCACTCCCTCAGCTCTGGAAGCCAGCTTTGCAGGCCACTCAAGGGGCATCTGTAGTGAACTAAATTTGGGATATCTGGCACAGTTCTGTATTAAGGT
Organism: Struthio camelus; assembly: GCF_040807025.1. Classification (NCBI taxonomy): domain Eukaryota; kingdom Metazoa; phylum Chordata; class Aves; order Struthioniformes; family Struthionidae; genus Struthio; species Struthio camelus. Next base: position 94,665,046 of record NC_090942.1, on the reverse strand, counting down.
CAACTTTACTTGGCTCTAGCCATCTGGGCAAAAGGTCAGTTTTCCTGCTGTGTTCTGCAACACACATACAAGCAATATGCAGAAAGTGTTTTAAGTTTTCAAGCAAATCTACCTCCTGCTTTCAAGCTCAAAAGGTCAGGCTCAAGGTGGGGTTTGAAACCAGCACTGGAATAGAGAGGAGGCAGGAGGGGAGTTACTGGTCAAAAGTTGGGGGCACTGATGGAGCTGTGTTGGGAGAGCTCTGAACTGAAAGACTTGTGGGGGCTGCAGGGCAGAAGTGGGGGCACTGGCAGACTTGTCCAAAGTTGTTTGCGCATCCTTTACACAGACCATGGCTGGCTGCAGTCACCGATGCAAGTCTTCACTTTATTAAAAATCAAAACCGTGCCCTAATAAAGCAGCTGAAAAGAAAGCCATCCTTTGTTCTTTAAAGCTGACCTTTCTCTTTCCCTAGCATAGTTAGATCCCTTACAAGATTTGGTTTGTTCAAGAAGAATTTTTTTAAAACATTTTTACAAACACGTTCTGCATGACCACTTCCACTAATCGTGCCGACAGTGGCGATCAATGCCTTTAAAGGAGATTTGTGGAAACCACAAAGAGTCAAATGCTGCCACTATGGAGATAAATGCCCCTTCAGCTCCTCAGCTGCCGCTCACCACAGCACATCTCCTCGGAGGAAGGCTTTACTCTAGACTCAGCTTATTATTCTGATGGGGCAGAAAGTTCAGGACTGAGTCACAAGGAAGTTGCTTCCAACCTCCCTTTATGTCTCAACTGAAAATACTATGCTTAAAGCACTACAGCACCCCCTAACACTACATTGGATTATTAATTCAACATCGATCCAGAGGAAGCACATATGCCACTTCCTACAGCACCCTGCTTTCGAAGGTCTCTTACTCTGTGTATCCACTAGGCTGAAGCCTGCTTAAGTTAGCAAGAAGAAACAAAATCTCAACCTCACAGAACAGCTAAGAATCTTAAAAAAAAATCCCATTTTGTTTTTGTCTGGAATTGGAATTCCTGTACGTTCTCCCTAGAGTAGTGCTTTACATGTGAAACATTTTCACCCATCTCTTTTAGTGAATCAATCCAGGCACGAGTAATTTGGACAGAGGCTCCTGAGCTCAAACCAGATAACAAATCAAGCTATTCAAGATTAAACGTGTTACCCTGCTTTGCAATATTTTAAAGGCCAGAGTTCTTTGAAGCACTACCAGATGTTTTAATTAGGAGAAAGCAACAGCATATTCCAACTCGTTCCAGCACAGCGTGTTCCAGAAGGGATACTGAAGCAACAAAGTAAAAAACCTAAGGCACAATATAAACGCATGTTTCATTATACATTTTCAACTGCTTCCCCCACACTCTGCCCAAGAGCCTGTCTTTCCTAGGACTCATTCCAAAATATTACTTACTTCAAGTAGATTTTGTTTTTTTCTTTACTGTTCCATGAAAACCTTTATAAATATATTCCATTGGTGCTTCTCAACTTCCCCTGCTCAGTCTTTCTCCCAATTCAAATATATCTCACATCATTTGAAGAAACTAACTCTGTCTTCTGATCTAACAGATATTTCATTAGAGATGCAGCCGTTACACATTTTGCAGTCTGTTTGAACCCATGGACACAGCAGGAAAAAAATAATAATAGTCCTTCTGAGACTCTCCTAAAAGAGTATTTCTTTACATGGGCCACAGACTCCACAAAGGGCTGATGCAGTACCAAATAGTGGCAATTCTGCTGCTTCCTAACTGGTCTCGACTTAAAATTCTGTAGAAGATTTGCATGCATATGCAAGTGTGTAACGTAACAGGGATTTCGGGGAACGACATCATACAAAACGAGAGCAAGATAGGTTATTTGTTACCAAGACAGTATTAAGAAGAAGAGATTATTTAGGTGTTACATGGTGGAAAATAGAAAAAGTGGCCATTACCTCATAAAAGACTTTGTAACTTTCTCCAACGTGCCCCATTTTGTACTTGGCCAGAGTTGCCACATGCCTATCTGCGAGACTGGGGATAGCCAGAGAAATCCCCCCAACGGCTACTGAGCAGGTACTGTATCTTTCTGTTCTGGTGTGTTATGGTGCTAGGCTTGGTGATGGCATTTGCACTGCCCACACTTTGCACACAAGCGAAATAAGTCTCAAGAAGATTTTTCTGAAGGTTATAAAGTTCTGGTGGGTACAGCTATGCCCACAGTAAGAGCTGGCTCCATTACCAAGATTATACTGGCTTTCCCACTGCCTGCAGAGTTCTGACCATGGCATCCTCATCCTTACAAAAACTTTATAGTTGAGCAGACAGTTTTGAAATGCTTTGATTGACAAAAAGGGAAAAATTCAGCAAAATACTGCAACAAAAAGTCCACCTGTACTGAGAGAAATGCATATCCTGAACTCATTCTGTTCTCTACAGCAGTAAAGAATGAACGGTAAGGAAATTTGAAACAAAAGCCAATACAACTAAAACATTTATCACTTAAAAATCTTTCAGTAAAAAGTAGAAAATTAAGAAGAACAAACAAAGCACATTGAAGTTCTGGCTAATGAAACCCATTTGCTTGCTGAAAAAAGTTTTGAATAAAATTTGTTAGTCGGGTCTTAAATTACATTCTTAGAAACCAGGTACTTTTGCCCTGCTCCGACTTTCAAAGATGCTGGCTAGTTGGGACAATCTGCATGCTTCTTCCTTTCCTTCCTTCTCTACTCCTGCCCCTTGGTTTCCACCCCTCAATCTGCTTCAGTGGCTTACTTCTGATTTCTCCTGTCCTTTGGAGTTATCAGGACTAAGACACAAGATTGATTCTTCAGGTCAAACTGTTCCTCATCAATTATAGTAAACAAACCAGGAACGTGTTTTCAAGTCAGTCAGTCTCTCTCTCCCTCTCTTACACACACACACACACACACACACATGTCCTTCTACTTTCAAGGAAAACAGAAGTTAAAACAGGTCATTTGTTATTTTTCTCTTTAGAGGCAACCATGGTCACATTTCTGCAGTCTAATAACTCCTGGGGCAGACAGCATCTCCTGACAAACAATGTCAGGCATTGATACAAACAGATAGGATTAAAAGATATAAAATCTAAATCTACCTGTTTTGGACAACTCATATTTATTTAGTCCAGAGGTTTTGGTTTGCTCCAGAAGAAAGGGTTAAAAGTAGCAAATTGAGCTGATTACAACTTTTTAATCTGAAAGCCAAGGGCATAGGGATGGGCTTTTAAAACTACTATGAGAAAATTGCAGAAAGTAAAGGTGGGGGGGTCAGGAAAGAATAAGACAGACAAGACAACAGAGAGAAAAAGGCACTAATCCCTAACCTTTCTTTTCTTTCTTTCCTTACCTGCTGACAATACAGTCTTCTCCCTCAGCAATCCCTGACAGCTCCAGCCATCCTCCTGCAGAAGTTGCCCATGTCAGTCCCCATCCCATCCAGAGGAGGGGATGCTACCCCTCTCCATCAGAGAGGGGTACACCCATGCCTGAACGGCCCCAGCCAAGGCAATCACACCGCCGCAGCACCAACAGCTCACCTTCGCCCAGTGCTAATGGGGCTGGCACAGGGTGCTCCCTGCTTGTGAGGCCTCAGTTGATTACAGCCACTGGAGAGCCAAATGTAGACATATCCTGGCCCTCCCTACTGTCAACAGATGGATCCAAGTTCTGGGGAAGACTTCTCTTCTCACCCTTTCAGAAGGCCAACAGTGACTAGTAACCACAGTCTTATTTCATGGTGAGCTGTTGCATCTCTGACACTTTTTCCATTGCAGTACAATTAAGTTAGATTTTGCTTCTGTGCTACCAGCTTCTAGAGGAAGCACCATTACAAGCACCTTCTTCTGAGTCAAGCCAGCTTCTACTGTCTATCTGACCACAAGGCAAAGCCACTGTCCATTCGTATTTAAGACAAAACCCTTTGTGCAGCCCTAGGAGTGCTGATGCCATAATAAATGAAGTGTTATGACCTCCCAACACAATCACGGTGGAGCTAAGAGCTCAAATCTTCAACCCTAAGAGGTAGCGTTAAAGACGATAACAAATACTTGTTCTAAAACCTAACTTGCATGCAGGATCTAGAGCCCTCCTGTCAAGGCTTTAGAAAGCGCATCTCCTCTCACGATCAGCCAGAGCAGTGGGACAGAAGGGGACAACCCAAGACACAAACAACCACCAAAGCCCACCTTTCTCTTCTACCACCTGGGTGCTGACTATCCACACCAAACTTTCTCTAGCACGCAGCAGCTGGTTGTCATCATTATCACCACTAAAAAGCTCTGCCCCACACTTTGACTCTAAACTCTTAGTCTTTTTCCAAAATTATACATTTTTGACCTCTAGCAACAAAGATTGGACTCTGCTAATGGGCTGCCTCATCTCATAGTCTCTGAGCTGTGAGGCAATACAAATACCCGATGTCTAATTGGCATACGTAGCTACCGTGACAATCAGGCATGTGAATTTGAGAGATCTTTAAGAGACAATAATGATGCTCATGTAAGCTTTGGCTGTTCTTATAAGCGCTAAACTAGCGTGCTATTGAATATGTGCCAAAAGTGGAAGACATCCACGAGGCTCTATATCCTCTCTAAAAGGAGAGACTTGTTATAAAAGTGCAGGGAAGCCTGCAAGAGCAAAACTCTAAAAACTAAGCAAGTCCTGACTTCAGACTTTTCACGACTTTTATCTCTTTTTCTCTCCTTTCTTCCTTTCATTTAATAATAAAAAAAATTAATAAGTGGAATGTTCTGTAGTAACTTTGAAAGAAGTAATTTAATAAAAAAAATTCAGAGTGCCTCAAGTTAATTTAATTCAATCCTAGGCTCATGCTGCTGCCAAATTGCACATTTCAAAACTGCATAGCCAAAGAACTTTAGGTGCCCTCTGAGAATGCCTGAAGTGAAAGAAAAGGCAGGGAAAAAAAAAGACCCATGAAAGCAAATGAAGGCAAAAATCTTGCTGGGGGGTTAGAGGGAACAGAGAAGGAAGAGGAAGTTTCAATTAATCTGCAAATGATTTAATGCTCAAGAACAATAGTTAGGTAGAAGTGTCACTGGCATTTATTTAATTATTTATCACCCTTTGAAAGGAACAGAGAGTAGGTCAGGCCAGCCAAGATGAGGAAAGCTTCATACTCATCAGTAAAGAATAACTAACTTGGAAAATGCAAGTATAGCATAGCAATAGAGTCCCTAGGGTCAGGGTTTTAAGCAAGAGAAATCAGAGTGCTCTAGACTAAATTCTGCCCTCAGAGGTATTCAGCCAGGGCCTGCAGGCTTTAGTGGGAGCCCTGCAGACACGCATCCTAGCATGTGATCCAGTCTGGAGATGGGGAGCACACCTTTTGGGTCTGGTCCAATCCCACTGAAGCAAAACCACTGTGGAAACAGGACTGATTACAGTATGTTCATAGCTGGCACCTGAGACAGCTAAGAAGCCATAGTGGACAGAGAGTAGACAAGAAAATGCTTTAGAAATGCTCAACTATTATTCAATGTCATAATGCTCTAAAATGACCGCTACAGCAGAGAGAGTCTGGGAATGAAGAAATAGGATGCCCCTTTGGTGTCAAAATTTTCCTTCAGGAAAAAAACAACTTAAGATCCATTACCAAGTCCATACATGTTCTTCCTATCCATAGAAGTCCATGGATCACATTGCCACCATGTTATCCTCCTAACTCGTCTGCTAAAACATGTACTCAAGAATCTGCCACAGGATGTGATATGCAGGTTATGAATACTGCTGCTAGCAAGTAGTTTGCTCCATCTCACTCTTACCATCAAAGCAAGTATACCTGTTTATCATCATCTCTGTCTTGTCTAGCCCCTGGGCCCCTCTTAGTGTCATCCATCTGTTTACAACAGCGGGGTTTGGGTGTTAAGCTCTTCGGAGCAGGGAGTGTTGATTATCAAAGTGCATCAATACTCCTCCATGATCTCAAAGTTTATGAAAAGGATTATGACATGACTAACAATAAAACTAGAGGACTAGATCTGATGACACAGAGAGGTCCATTTGAGTCTTGTATTCCTAATTGCTACTGCATTGCTTTTACTATTACTATTGCTCCATTGCTTACTTCTCTGAGCAAGTGAAGATAAATTCTTCTAACTTACTTTAAACTCATGGTTATAGAAGCCCTGTCTGCCAGAGTAATACATCCTAAATAAGCACATACAATTTTGACCAAAGGCCTTAGACTATCTACTATGATTACCTCTTAAAGGGGAGAGGAGTTAAGCTGGATGTCATTGGAAAGTCAGTACTTTCAACAAGGTTTTTGATAAAGCCATATAATTAACCAACGACCTTGATGTTATCTTAATAATTGGGTATATTTTCCATTTTAAATAAAAATTCAGCTAGTATCAGAAGACTGGACAGCATCCTTTTATATGTATATAAAAACATAAAGAGAGTCAGAAAGACATATATAGCACTGATTTTTAATATATATAACCTTTATATAACTATATAGACATAAACCAGTGCTATACACTAAATATGTATATAAATGCAAAACAGTGCTATATGCTAATTATGTATAGAAAATCAGTACTTCCAAGCTCATTCTGTTTCTCTTTTATTTTTACTTTTTAGCCACACTCTCCATGTTTTGGGTCTTTCTACTTTTCCCAGAGCTTATTAGTGTCATTTTAAGAGTCAGCTGCAAGGGACTATGAGCCAAGGCCTTCAAATTCATAGGCTTAGCTAGGAAAAAGTTCTCACAGTTTCCAGCTGCAAGGAGAAAAGGATGCAAACTTGCTTCACCCCATTTTATGTAGACCTACTGATAGGCAGGGCTGGTTTCTACAATGCAGAATTCCTTCCACAATTGCTTGGAGAAGCAAGAAGGAAAGGAAATGCAATATCCTAGAGTAGACCACTAGGCTAGGAGCAGTGGACATGCTTTTGGGGCACAGTCCCTTTGTGAGATCTGACCAGAACATAGAGAAACTAGGAGTTATAACAACAGGTAGACAGACTGCTACATTCAGTCTGGTCATCAAAGCAAATCCACTTTGCAACAACCTGTGCACTTGATTACAACTTAGAACTGGCTCTTTTGGAACTACAAAGAACTTAATTTCCATGCATAGTCAAGAATATAACAACAGATCCAGTTCCCGTAAAATAGATTTATAATATACACACCGCTGTTTACTGGCTTTTCTAATATTTACTGTGGTATCTAAAAGGGCTTTAGAAGTAACTCTGAAGTTATCCCCCCATTTAGCATCTAGGGAACAGAAGTCCATATCCTCAAAGATAATTAGATACTTAATGATCTACGCGTCTATTTACTTTCTAAGGATCTTGGCTGCAGAGAATATTAAGCGACTTATCCAAATGTCATGCAAAAAGGTTGTGGTAGTGCCTTTAAAAAAAAAAAAAAACACAGAACCAGAAACCAATCTCCTAAATCCATATACTTTGTCTTAACTACTATCCTTGTGAATTACACTGTTATATAATGTAATTAGGAGAAAATAGCAAGTTCTATTCTAGGAACTTCTAATCAGCGACAAGCACCGCACTCCTAACGATCTCATTAGTAAAGCAATGCATAATTGCACCATAGCACCATCTAGCAAGCTACACCTTCAGCCACAGGAGCACCTCTTCTCCAGGTAGACAGCACAATTCTGAGCGAGACTGCTTCTGCTGTAGGTAACTCAAGGAACACTTGGATCAAGTAAGAAGTGATAAGGAACTTGTCTCTTCTAAATGAGAAGTAAAGGAGTTGAAAAACTAAAAAAAAGGAAAAGAAAACTGTCTTTCCAATGCACTGTTATGTTGGGAATAAATATTAAACTGGTGCTTTGATGCTGTCCTCGAATGCAGCAGTTCTGCAAGCATAGCCTGCTAGCAGTAGGAACAGACCTAGAGACCATAGACTTAAGAGCAGCTTCGATTTTGATCTAATACTTGCAAATATGTTCTTATCCAGTGATCACCACACATATTTTACTTATAACTGCCTATTCTTAGCTCACACATTTCAAAGCAAGCACCTCATTACAGCACTGTAAATGAAGAGGCCCAGCCTCTCTGGCATATCTTTCTCCGTTCAGTACAACGCCCACAGTGCTTAAGGTTACAGTGAACATCATGGCCCAGCCCTATCCCCAGAGAAAAGAGCAAGAAGCTGGGCCCAGACTCCCAGAGTCAGAGCAGACATCTAACATTATCAACAGCAGCCACTGTAGACCCTAGCTGAGGTGTGAAGTCTGACTTAGGTTCAAAGTCCCCCCAAAACGTGGGAGGGGTGCAGCCTGGATTTTGTATTTGGAGTCATCACCGGATGGCACATGGCACTTTCCTTAGCAGGTCCTGCTTGAGCAGGAAGGAGTGAGCTCCAGTGGCAGCGACCGCAGCTACCACTTTGTGGTGGTGGAAAGTCCTATGGGACCTCTGTACAATCCCACTCAGTACCTCATGGCACATGGATTCCCAAAACAGACACAGGGTACAGTAGGCTCTGAAGGGTGTTTGCAGCTTTTTCACAGATGCCTCTACTAGTGTCAGCAAATTCCTACTCCAGTGTGCTGCTCTGTGAAATGGGAATTTTACAGCTCCACAGGGAAGATCTGAAAAAGTAAAGCACCAAAGCCAGGAGTTAGGCATCTAAAAACCTCTACTGATCTGAGTCTAAGTATACTATGCTATTGTGCTCCATGTTAGGTCATATCTGGGAGCCTACAGAAAGCAGCAGTGAGAGGCGGCAACAGGATTTAACTCTAAAGTAAGGAAAGAATGTAAGAAAAGCCACGAACCAAAATGCTTTAATCTACCAAGGCAAGGACAAGAAGCGGTTAAGAGGGGATTTTGCTTAAGCACAGAGGAGAAAATCTTCAGAGATACCAATCACGACTGCTGATGATTCTGTTTTCCTCCTGACACAGATAATGGGATAAGTGGGCATGCATGGAAATCACAGAAAGGAGAAATTCTGAGGAGATGAAAGGCTTTCACACATTATACCATATTTTTCTGTGCCTCCTGCTGGGAAAGGCTGGGACTACAGCTATCCTCACCTCCTCCAGAGCCTGCAGGAGCAGCTGTGAGCTCTCCTACGCTCGGGAATGTGCCGTAATCCCTAATCCACCTGCCCTCCCAAGCAGCTGGGCCTGGAGTAGCTCCGAGATGTCCCATAGAGGCTTCTCACACCTCTTTTCCTAATGCACTCTTCACAAGGAGAAGCAAGCACTGGAGCAACTGGGCAGTTGCACCCTGTTCCTCAGCACACCTGGCTGGGATGCTTGGGCACTGAAGCAGGGGGCAAGCTGGATGGCAGTGCCTTGCTCCCATCTCTGCATCCCAACGTGAGGTGCTGAGACTGAAAGAGGCAATGAGAGAGTCCCCTGCACACTGTTGCTCTCGCAGGAGAAAACAGAGTGATTACAGCAGTATCTTGCTGCACTGGGCAAACCAGCGTCAAAGCTCATTCACTGATGTGCAAAATCTAAATCTTTGTGAGGCTTTTTTTTTTTTTTTTAATTCTCCCCACCCCCAGTCACTCTCCCTCTTTTTTGGATGTTGCCATGGAAACTGCATCTGGTTTCCATTCTCTCTGTTTCCGTCATGTCCCTGCTCAGAAGCGGCAGCGGAGAGACATTGATCAGTGATGCAATGAGCCAGCCCCTCGGGAGCAAGGCAGGCCTGCAGCACAGAATACGTAACCCCCAGGACTCCCATCACATGCCACTTTCTTAACAGAGAAGGGGCAGTTTTATTATTCTTTAGGCAAGTTTAATTAAAAATCAGGTGGAACCAAGCCCTTTGAGGCACTGTGTTTCTGAGGGTGAGCAGAAATGTCCCCATACACACATACCTCAAGCCCTCAGGTAGCTCTAACAAGAGATGCAGGGGCTACTCCATATGCTCCTGTACACACCAAAGTCTAAAAATGGCTGGCTACAGAAAGGCCTATGAGTTCAAAGCACTAGTTCTCTTTGAAAGGTAACCCATGCCCCACCATCCACCCCATCCCCTGCTCAGGCTGCTGGATCAGTGATGCTCTACAGGGACAGAGGGCCTTAAATAAGACCGTGCGCACTTGCAAGCTTAGGGCTGCAGGATGCACAAGTTCCCTCCTAACTGGTACAATTGCACCACTCTCTACCAGCCCTCATTGCTGCAGTCCCCTTCCTCATCACCTCTCCTACTGGAACAGTGCATGAGTGGAGTAAGCAACCAAAAGTTGCCATGATTTTGCCAAGATGCAAGGTTGGCAGAGTAGCATTTCCATTACTAAGAGAAGATTTCAGAGGGCAAGCAACAGTAGCAAAAAAAGCCAAAAAGGGGAGGCACATCAATAAACACCAGGCAATCTCCAAGAAAGAAAGGATGAAAAAATGTTGGAAAGGAGCCAGGAAAGAGACTGACCAGCCTTTTCATTTCAGCTTGCTGCTAGCTGAATCCCTCTTCCTGCAGCCTCCTCCTACCATCTCCCCGAAGGGTAAAGTTGCCTCCTGACACACTGATGTGCCAAGGAGCCCTCCGACAGCTGTCTATTAATTAACTTCATGCCAATACAAATTTTATTTAAACTTAAAAAAATCCAATTCACATTGATCCACCTTCGTTGCTTCATCTGGCTGCCAATCAATGGCTGCTCAGCTTTACCTGATGGGGGAACAGATCTCCTCACAGCTCCATGTGGAAGGGAATGCTTCAGAAGTGGGAAATGAAAGTGCTGTCTCTAGGCCTCTGTCTCTTCCTACAGCCAGCCTGGAGAGAGCTGTATCTGTGTCTCTTCTCCTTTCCTGATTTTTCTCCACCCTCCAACTTCTCCACAGACCTCTCACTCCTGAAAGGATGGGGTGCTTTCTGTACCAGGTGCCCAGAGTCCTGCTGTCTCAGCCTGGGAAGAGGCTTCCCTCATAGAGCAGACCTAGTTTACTGCTCATACAATCCACAGAGCTCAGTGGAGACAAGCCAAGGATGAATTGCCCCCGTTTTCAGACTTTTGACAAGATTTGTTGGATTTCTCAATGGCAGTTGTCATTTCTCTCTGAGGGAAAAGCTTTGTCTCTTCCTCTCCCCTCTGCTGCAAGAATCGATACCACTTCTACAGAGAACAGCCTTTCCCAAACAATGCTTGGTCCCTCAGGCCTTGTCTACGCTACAAAAATTGGTAAGCGTTTTTTTTTTTTCCTGCTCTGAAAGTAACAGTAATACATGCTGGATAGGAGACATAACATAGGCATCATCACCAAAGGATCTCTGGTCTCATGTTGTCTATGCTTCAGCTCTTATTTTCAACATCATTGACTTTTGGTAGTAAAGGCAAATAGTCTAGTTCTGGTAGGGTTTAGCTAACATACACTAAGGCAAACCTCAGGCTGGCCTTTTTCCTAATGTTTAAAGTTAGCTGACTTATCTGTGGTCCAGGAAGAAACTAAAGACACATTACCTAGCACCTCTGCACCATAAGAAAGGTCATTTTACAACCAATTTTAGCTAGCACACTCTTGCTAAACCTCATCAAGAAAAATAAGCATATTCTCTACTCTAGACAAAGCCTTCAGCTTGCCAGCACAGCAGTAGGGACGCTCAACAAGCCTCATATCATGTTAGTGAAGTGCTAAAGCCTCATCACACAGGAGCCACAGTGTTAGCAACCATAGGCAGAGCTGAAACAGAATATTTTAAGTAAGAATACCAAACTCTAGCCATCACGTGAAAGATGGAGAGGGAAGAAGATATTGTCTGCCCCTGAGTAGCCCCCTCGGAGCCATGCTTAAAATTCCACCACTAAACCACCTGTTGATATGCCTGTCTGATGAATTGACACCCTTTCTGCCAACCAGTAAATCCTCTTGGCCCAAAAGGCCATGTGTGCAGTGTTTCTTTCAAAGAACACATTCATCCATTTTGGCACAGACTAGACAGAGCAGTAAGTTTTGGCCATTCTCTACAGTTATGTTGTTCTTGCCCACTGGGCCAGTGGCAACAGCTTGTCATCTCACAGTGAGTGGGGCATCTGATCTTCAGGCCTAATGTCTTATTGTGCATAAATCTGTGTATGCATCCACACATGTATTTCACTGCCTTAAAAGACAGTAATATACTGGCTTACGTACAATAGCTTCTATTCATGGGTGAGCAGTGAAGGGAAGGATAAATCTTCCATCTTTGCAGAAGCAAAATAGTATGACCCAGGCAAATATGTTAGATTGCTTCTCTAATTTAGGTGGTGTTTATATGCTGGGCACACACTGGTGGGTATGCACATAAGCCTAATACAAGAAGTGACAGAGGAGGATATATACCCCCTGAAACAGCAGTCTAAGTGCCTGTTGGATACTATAACAGCATACGTGGCTTGTGCTACTTTGCCCTGAAAACTTGCAGTCTGTAAGCCTGAATAAATGCAACACTAGCTTAAACCACAGAGGGAGCCAATGAGGAGAAGAAAGGGAGGACAGAAAAAACGTTAGGCTTTAAGACATCTTTAGTTGCTGGATAGAAGATTCCAGCTTGATTTTCTTGCCAGCTTAGAAGTGCCTTGGACTAATATTAGTAGCAAATAATCGTCCCATTGCAGATAAGTAGTATAGATGCTTGAGGTCTATTTCCTCATGGCAGATGCCAGACTCCTCACCAGCTAGCCTGTTTTGACCCTTGCTTTTATATGAAGGGGAAGAGGAAGCCACAAGATACGGTGACTCCAAGCTTACTTCAGAAGCAGGCTCTAAGTTCATGAGGGGCCTGAGTAGGAAAGCTTGTGCTTGGTAACTCTGGAGCAGATTGGGGTTTAGAGCAGGGAGAGATCTGGAAGCAGCTCCAGAAGAGACTAGGGAGGAAGAAGAAGGGATTTTGTGACAGAAGGTGCTGGAAAACTTCACTGGGTCTAGAATAAGTGGACAGGCCTACACCCAGCCCAAGTAGGCTTCCCTCAGTCGTCTTATTTGCTTGCAAGTCCAAGCAGTATGTTTTGAGGCACTACGCAGTCATGGCTAGCCACCTGGTCACAGGCTTCCTCTGCTCAGTGAAGGTATCTTTAACACTTAAGGCCAGCAGAAGCTCAAGTTCCAGCTGGTGACCATTTCATTTCAAAGACAGTAGGGTTGATATCTGAAGGTAAGAGGGTCCACATAACTCAGCCCTACAGCAATAGGACAGCGCTCTGTGTCCTGAGGTATTTATCCTTCTGACATAACCTTCAGCACAGTATTTCCATTGCCAGCGGGGGGATTAAAGCCCAACAAGATTAAGTAATCCTCTCAAGATAACATGCAAGACCTGGGGGACAGCAGGAAGCTCAAGCCCCAAATCCTAAGTCCCAGGCCAGCGCTCCACCCTTCCTCCATCCCAGTCTGAGTGTGAGTCCTGTATCCTAGCTTTCTGAAAGACCTGCAAGCTGGTTGGGAATCTGACTGCTACAGCAATGAGACAACTCATTACTCACAACCCTTCTCATGCCCATCCTCCAGGCCTCTCTGCTGACCCCTCTCCCTTTGCATCTTCGTTCCTTGTCTACTTTCCCAGGGTCTCCGTTTGCCTCTCTCTCACCCTGCAAGGGAAGAGATCCACATCATCTATGCAGAACTAGAAAAGACATGTCCATGGGCTGCTGAATTTGTTCATTGGAAGCAAACAGCCCTGGCCTTCACAAACCTGGCTTCAGACAATGAAAGAAAAGCACTTAAGCTGGCATTAAACCACCTTGGGCTTTTGGAGCTTGCCGGCAGAAAGAGAAAAGTTAAGAGAAAAGGGAGGAGGAAAAAAAAAAAAAAGGAGTGAAGTAAGAAGGAAAAAAAATCCTCCACAATTGAGCTAAAGAAATAATGATCAGAGGAACAGCTTGGCAACAACCTTGGTGTTTGCTTTGATAAAAAGCTCTCCAGAGAAGGCCTCTGAAGGAGTAACCTCTACTCCCCCCAACATTTGGCTCCCTCCTGCCTCCTTCCCCCACTCCCTCAGATGCAGCACCACTGTCTCCTTTACAGCTCTTCCTTTTCCTTCGCATCTTCCTCTCCCTGCCTCTAGCTCTCTCCTCCAAACATGCCTTTTCCATCCTCTTCTTTTTTCTCTTTTTTCTACTTTTCTCCAGCAACTCTTACCCCTCAACTCCATCCCTGTCTTAGGCTCTCTTCTTTTACAGGCCCTAGCTGGAAAGAAGCAGGTTTGAAATTATTTCTTATCCAATCCAGAATGGCTGACCCTTGGGGCAGGGACCATTGTATGTGCTTATAGTGTCCTGATTACCACTTAGGCCTTTCGATATTGCTACAGGAACCACATCTAAAGTCAGCTGGGGTCACTGTGGCTAATATAACCTCCAGCGTAATACGGGCTAGAAAGCAACACACTCAGCAATTTCAGCACTTAGCAGAGAAAGTTGTTTGTGTTACATCATCTCTTAGAAAGGTACCCAGTTTTGACTAAAAGACTTCAGCTGAAGGACTGTCTACCACAAACCTAGTCACACCAGCTGGTATCATCATTGCTAATGTCTGCCTCATTTCTAGTATCATTTTGGCCACCTCCTGCTTCTGACTGGTATGTACCATTATGCTTATGCCTAAAATCATCATACTGTCAGGGCTTGTCAAAACCTTTCCTTCTCCACAGGAAAAAAATGCAGAAATTCAGAGTTTTTGCTGGGCACAAAACATGACTAAATGAAAGCCTTTTCTGTGAAATCAAGTATTGGGGAAAATGTCTTGTTTTGGAGGTAATGAGAACATTTGGTTCAATGTGGCTGCAATGCCTTGCTTTGATGCAAACATGGAGAGCTGCCACTTTTACTACTATGACTTCATGTTTGCAATGCAGAGGTTCAGACTAGACATTAGGAAAAACTTCTTCACCAGCAGAGGGAGTGCAGCACTGGGACAGATACCGAAAGAGGCATCTCCAGCTTTCTCAAGACTTACCTAGATAAAGCCACGGTGACCTGACCTAGTGTTGGTGGCAGTCCTATCTGAAGGGGAGGTCGCACTATATGACCTCCAGAGGTCCCTTCCAACCAGTATGTCTACAATTCTTTGACGTGTAAGTCAAAACAAAACACTTCAGCCTACCTGAAACTAAACATTTCACCAAGTCTTCTTCATAAGCCAAAAGCAAGACAGAAAACTTTCAAGAAGAAAATTTCCAATAGAAAACTTGGACAGTGTTTCAGCTGGAGTTCTGAATTCAGTCTTGAATTCAACACTTGAGCTTTCCTCAGCACAGGAAGAGCATATTTACTTTTCTTAGCATTTGCCCCCTTGTCCACCTGTGCAAGGGATGGGTGGGCAGGCAGCAGCACCCCAGCTAGCTAACTGTGCAGGGATACAGAATATTTTAGTAATATTTAAAGAAAAATCCCATGGTATACACTGCTTTTTTCTGTTAAGAAAGTGATAGAGAAGCTCATCTTCAGAAGAACGTAATACTAAGTACTTTAGAGCAGTCGCTACACAACATCCAGTTCCCGAGCTGTGGTGCCTCCTTCTTCAGGAACTGTTTGGGAAAACAACATTTCCTTCTACAAAATTTCTAATGAAAAATCTTTTGAGATTTTCTGTTCTGTCAAAAAGCTGTCAGTTTTCCCACAAAAAGTTTGGAACAGACTCAAAGTGACAATTTTTCTTCCATTTTGCTTTAAAATATCATTTTCTACCTTGGGGGGGAGGGGACTGGAATGAAAACATATGTGACAAAATGACATTTCCACTCCAGCTATCATTTTGTTTCTCCTTTTTTTAAGCTGAGAAACACAAATGGAATATTTTCAGTCAACACGTTGCTCAGCTTTGTCTCCTTCAGGACTTCGAGAAACATCTAAAACTTCTTAGGAAAGTTAACTCCGCTGTACAAACCTTCTTTATATTAAAGTCCACACAGTGATGATGATATGGCTAGAAATATTTGTCAACAAGGGAACGAGTGGGAGGAAAACAGGGTTTTGCTGAATCACTGCTGGGCTGTTTAACATAGACTCTAAATATTAGTCACACACCTCTCTGCTTCTGTGCCACATTTACTTTGTTGTTGCAGGCTTCAAACTTTACCTAGGACCCTCCTTGTCAAGCACAGCTATTCAACTTGCTTCTTCTATTCAATGTCCACCTATGCTTGGGTTCATGAAGTGCTGCCTCTTGAAGGACTGTTCCAAAATGCATGCCCTGACTAGCGCATCAATCAACCAACATCACTCCATCTCTCTCCATTTCCACTTAGAAAGATTGATCAGTGCTTAGCTCCCTTTCCTTGGAAGGCATGGGCAGACAGAGCATAGTAAATCAAACACGAGTACATTCGTGAAGAGAACTTTCCCGGATGTGATCAAGTGCACTGACCATTGGGGTTTCCCTTAGGAACTTCAAGGTGTCACTGCCCAACAATTCAAGTTAGAAGCTTTCCTATAACTTTTTGCACTGCACCTTTATTTTTATGTTTTAATACAAACAGAGTCTCCTGTATTAAAAGCAGCAACCGTGATGTTGAACTCAAGTTTACTGTAAGGAGAAGCCAGTAAACGGTACTGCGGAAAAGCTGCTGCCACCAGACCCATTGCAGATCCAGTTCTCTTTCACACACAAGGAGACGTTTGTTCTTTTAACCTCAAGCTTTTCCATCCAGATAGCTAGCTTAGCAAAGAGGACAGGTTAGAGCTCTATTGCCCACCCACTGCAGTGCCTAACCCTTTCTCTTTGGTTTAACATCAACTTCTTTCTAAATCTCATTTCTTTCCCATCAGTCAGCATGATCCTCCAGCCCGTAACACAGAACCTAGCTGAAAGGAGAAACAGCTTCATTAAGTGTTCAAGCAAGCTGTGCATGAAATCTAAATTAGGAGTCCAGGCCCTCGACTCCAATGCCCAAAGGAAGCATAACTCTAGATGTATGTGGAAAATAAAACATAGAAGACACAGGCCACCAGATATAGGATTAGCAGGCTCTGTACTTGTGCTCTTTCTTCAAAGCAAGAGGGGAATGTAGCGCCTGCTGAAGCCAACACGGAATATTTTGTACCCTGCAAAAGGTGAGGGAGCATGGAATCACTCTTAGCATCTTCTCAGTAACTGAGAAATCAAGGTGTTTGGGATCTAACTCAGGTGTCCCCAAAAAAATCCTAGCTGCACAGGGCTCAACTGCTGAGCCAAGACGGGAAGAAGGTCTAGAGCACCTTAAACAGATGATGCATTAGACAATGAATTCTCATAACTGGTGGGGGGAGAAGGACCAACAACAACAACACCTCCTAATCATCAAAGTGCTACTGGGCACAGCTGTAACATCTTTAGACAAGTCTTAAACCCAGCTATGCTGCACTGATACCACCTGAGACCACTTCTCAGCACATCTAGGATGAAACAAGCAGCAGAGAGGAGCTGCCTCAACCAGTCCTCCTGTTGCCCTCCCTGTTGTCTGAGAGCAGCCTTCCAAAGTTGTGCCAGGCAAGCATGATCCCAGTTCAGGAGGGGTCAAGAAACTTAGCATTTCAAGAAATGGCAGCTTTGAGGTTTTCAAAGCTAGACACAGGTAGAAATTATACAAGAGCTACAAGGGAAAATGCTCCCCCGTTACAGGTTATGTACTAACCTTGCACAAAATTTAAGTTCTCTGAGACAGATGGAGTAGGTGACTAATAATCCAGCAGTTATTCTCACATGCCCATACACACACAAACAGCCTGCTGTAAATGAAGACGTAGATTGTCTCACCTGCATGGTGTTATACAACATCAGTAAATCCTTTATTACCTCAAGTGATAACTGGGCAAACTTCCTTTGCTCATAGTTATTCTCAACAGCTCCCCTGACAATGGAGACTCCAAGCTGCTCAGGCCCAGGGCAAGCATGTAGTATTCAGGCTAAAGAGTGGCACTGTTTTGACATACTGCAGTGATCGTGCTGAACTTGGTGGGCGGGCGTAGCCATACTTAGCTGTATTATACCATTCAGAGCCAAAAAAAAAAAAAAAAAAAAGGTGGAACAAAAGTCCACAGAACAAGCATAAAAGTGTGGCCTCTCTGACAGCCCCCCATAAGGGAAAAGAAAAGCTATCTAAGCAGGATGAAGTCCACCTTCTCTCCTATAGTGGGCTGCCATTTTCCTCTTATGCCCCTGACAAAATAAAGAAATACATAGTAGCATAATCCTTCAGTAGTGACCTACCTTGAGAGGTTAAACTAAACCAAACTGAACTGGTTTAGCAGTGAAGATCAGTAAAGCAGAGACACCAAGCCCTCCCAGTAACTCAGCACAGAGATTGCACAAGATGCAGCAGTGAGAAGGGCATGCAACACAGGACATTGAATTAGCATCGCAGCAGTATTAGTACGCTGCTATGCTAATAGCACACTAGTACGTGTTAGTACAACAGGGAGCTTGGATCACATTCACTAGCCAGACAGAAGATAATCAGTGTCAAGCCATGGAGGAAGAGAGTGAACTGAGAAAATGCCACACAGACCTCCTGAGCCAGATAAAAAGGAAAGATGACCACAAAACAGCAGAGAGCTATATTTTGCAAATCTTTGGAAAGGCACACTATTGCATATAATTTTGCTACATACTTAATGAATCCAAGTTAGCCTCTTCTAGAGCGCAGAATGGCAGAGGCAGTGGAAGAGGGCAGAGGGTGCAACATATTAACCTGGACTGGTGTCTGCAGAAGTGTGGGAATGGTGCAGCCCACTCCGCGAAGCCCAGCTGCTGCATGGGGGAAAGCAAGCCACAACGCACAGGAATGGAATACCTTCCTGGCAAAATACAGCCATGATGTAAAAGTTGGATGACTACAGTAGGATGTCTATGATGGGTTTACCAGACCAAGAATGCAAGTCTAAGATACATGCAGACCCAAGTTATTCAGGCCATAGACATACCCATGAGCAAAAGTCCAGACACAGGTCTTTTATGCTGGGTATGCTATTCAGCAGATTAGAAACACGGTTTAAAGCCAATGTCTTTACCCTACCCTCTCCTAGTTTCCTTACCTGCTTTGTTCACGCTGCCATTTCCATGTACCTTTACCATCTAGAGCAAGCCTATTTAATTCAGCAAAAAATGTAGATACTTGTAATTTGTCCTGGATGCAATCATAGGCTAGTCTACACAGAAATCCTACCCCTTCAGCTCCTTTGCAGATTGAGATTATTCAAGTCTTGCATGCCCAATGTAAGATCTGCACAATTGCCCTTCTCCTTTTTCTCCTGTGGCTGATGTCGGGCCTCTGTCTTTGCAGTGCAGCATCCCAGCTTCTCTGTAGCCCCATACCACCAAACACAGCTGGCTGAGGTGACCTGTGAACCAGTGCTAGAGCTACACGACAGCATGCTGCATTTGGGATTGTGCTGCCAAGCCAGGTCTGCAACACTATAGACCTTCCCTTACTGAGCCTCCCTACTTTGGCCTGTCACTCCCCTTCACTAGATCCCGATTCCCCTCCTGACAGGGGCCAGTCTCTGGTATAGAGAAGGATTATTTTGACATCTGCACAACAAGCAAGTCCAGAAGGTGTCCGAGATCATAGTTGTGGTGCAGAGAGAGCACGAGCTCTAGGGCTCATGCAGATCTGGCAGGACAGATGTCTCAAATGTAGTGAGTGTGCAAAGGGGATTCTTTATGTGGCACCTGGGCCTAGAGGGAGGAAGCCAGAGAACTGCAGGACCTCAGAAAGCAGTAGCAGGTTAATGTCATCCCACTCAGTCTTTATGTCTCGATCTGCATTCAGGAGACATAGGAAGGGTGGCTCAGCACATGATCGACTTATGTCCTCGTTCCTTCCTTGTCTCTAGACGCACAGCAGGAGGAGCAAGATGGGAAGTTTGGCTGATCATTAGAAAGCACTTTTAATCAGACCTTCATGAAGATCACAAAGTCATCAGCTCATGGTGACGGATTGCCAGGGACTCTATGATGAATGCATTTGCAAATATTGCTGCAGAATAATTTCCTTCCGTCGCCAGAGCACTCCAAACAAATTAGATTCCCTCTAATCACATCTCATGTCTGTGGATGAGGAAAGATGGGCCCGTCAGCACAAACGCATTTATAGGGCGAGCGGTGGAGGGGAGAGAGCAGGAGGGTAAGGGTCTAGATGCAGCATACAGGCAGATGAGGCACTGGAAAGTTGCCCAGCTTCGAGGAGAGGCTCTGAGCAGTGGTTTGGATAATCCCAAACATGCTAACAGCCCCTGCCCCTGCCTGCACATCTACAACATGAACACCACAGAACAGAGGCAGAAAAAACAGCAATTCACCTGGAATTTCCGACGATACAGAGCAAAAGGAAGGTCAGTAATGCCTTCCCTGATTTCATTTATCCCAGAGAGCGCAGCCCCGCAACTTGCTTTATGTGTTACGGTTAAACAGATGAGCTGAGAACAGCTACTGTGATGAGGCAAAGGCTGTGCTGCTTCCTGCACTATTTTCCCCATGCCTGACCCCTAGCTGGGACACTTGAATGATTGAAGCAGAGGGACCAGCTTCCAGATAATCCAGTACAGGTGACTCACAAGATGCAGTACTGGGATGGAGACACAGTAGGGAATTCTTAATTAGTACCATGTGGCCATTATGCCATGCTGGATGCATTCAACAAAGCTGGTAGCGCTTCCAATTCATATTAAGCCTAAGCATATTAATTTAAGGCTCTTTGAAACCGGGGACACAACAGGACTTAAATTTAAATGTAAACCAAAGGTGAACAGCACTCTGAGTTTTTCAAAGTGGAAAAGACTTAGAGGGGCCTCTTTTGTGCAAAGAGGATGGTCCAAGCAAGATGTCTGAAGACTACTTTCTTTTTCTACTTTCTACCTTTCAGAAAAGGTATACTTTTCTGTACACCACGTTTAGAAGAAATGTTGGAAGCTGGCCAGGAAGATTATTGGAAAGTAGCATGTTCAGACCAATGTCATGTCCATCATCTGCAGTTTTCCTGAATGCATTAATTAACCCAACCACAGCTTGCTCCTCCCTTGATTGAAAAAAAAAAAAAAAAGTATCATTGCTTAGTGACACATTGCTTAGAGACCAACCCTGCAAGCCACAGGGTATAGTTTCTTTTGCAGGACTGGACAAATATAATCCATGGAGTTAGGTTCTGATACAGCAAGTCCAACGTTTACATCACCCAGCTGTCTCCAGCATTTGCTTGAAATCCACTATGCCTGTTTTTGCTAGGGAATTAGAGCAGCCGATTTCTTAGAAGGCAGACACTGCCATATTTCCACATATGGGTTATAAAAGAGTGCAATAGGTAAGCAGAGTGCTAGAGAAGACAAGGATCCTGGGCATTTTTTTGATAAATATGAAGACAATAGGAATGGAAGGTAAAAAGAATCAAGCGCAATGCAAATTTTGAGCAGGTTACACAAAGATATAGGCATAAGACAGGACTAAGAGGGAGACACTGTGCTTGCATGCCTGCGTGCATCTGTTGAAGGACATACAGTTGTGCTTTATTCATTTCCCTGCTCAGAGCTAGGGTAGTTTCTGGCTTCCAACTCCTAGTTGGTACCAACTTGCTTTTCACAGTCCCCATCCTGGCAGCTTGGAAAGTCTGCCAACAGCTCGCTACTGCAGGAAAAATGTAAGCCCCGTCCACGCCCCTTTTAATTAGCTTTGAGATCTGGCACCGAACAAGCCGCCACAGAAGAGACAAAAGTAAAGAAAAAGACTTGTTTAAAATATAATGCTGAGCGAGCTGAGGAATTGTGAGCAGGGCAGCGAGCAGGAGAGCAAGGAGAGGAGGAGGAGGGAAAGGGGAGCTGCTGCGAAGAGCAATTGGCCTTGTTTGCTCTCCTGGAAGCCTCTGTGTGCATTTCCTCCAACGTGCACTGGATTTATATAGGGGGCAAATCCTCATGGGCTGGTGGGCTCAGAGTAAGGCTTGGGCCAAGAAGCAGGCTGGCTGCTGCCAGTTTCCCTTCCTCCTCTCGTTCTCCTGCGCTCTCTCTTTCACTCTCTCTCTCTCAGCAAAACCTTCTTATCAGGTATGATAAGCAGCACTCCTGAGCAAGCCTGGCAGCCTTCCAGCTCACGTTCCAGGAGCGCGGCTGGGCACTGCTGCTGTGTGAGCGCACTTTAATAAAACTCTGATTTTTATCTGAACATTTTATTAATCCAGGCTCAGCCGTTTGCCAAAAAAGCCAATGCATTGAATACACCAATGTGTGTTCTCTCCAGCTTCTAATACCAATGTACTTCTGCCCAGCCTCCTCTGCCCCACGCTGGGATGTGTCTTCTTCCATGCCCAGCCTCCTCTGCCCCATGCTGGGATGTGTCTTCTTCCATGCATCTCCCCCTGGAGTTCCTCCCAGTTTATTGTTTCCCCCACCCCATGCTGAGGGCATGGAAAGGGCTCTCTGAATGCTTTTTTGCCCTCCCTTCTTTTGCATGATACTTTTGAACAGGGAGAGGAAAAAAAAAAGACTCTCCTTCCCCTAACAAGCTGCTACTGCCAAAATTACTACTTTCCCATACACAGAGCACATAGATTGACCCGGGGCAGCTGCAAGCTGTTCCTGAAATCATCTTTCTTTCCTTCTCCTTCCACTGCAGCCCCACTCTCATTCACCACTTCTCACAATACAGCCATCTCAGCCCTCTCAATAAGGCGGGCTGAGATGTGAACATCTCTTGGTGCTAGAAGCCAGCCTGCTGTAACATGGCCAGGGGACGGGGACAGAAGAGATGAGGAGAGATTTATGAGGGGACTAGGCTTAGAAGATGAGATGGATGTTCTAGAGCATGCACAGTTAACGCAGGTTTCCATGCCCTGGCTGATGAAATAACATTATTTTCCTGACATAAAACAGCTTGTTTTGCTGTTCTTCCCACTCGTGTTGTGCCACTTCAGTAATGGGGCCCACAGGCTTCCAATTTGATAAAGACCTGTGCTGCCAGGCCATGATATTCACCTAATGGCATAGACCCCTGTCATCCATAAGATGGATAACATTCAGTTGAAAATCCATTGTGTGAGCCATATTAGAGCACAAAGCACCTTGCAGGTCTATGATACTGATTCATAGTCCATTTCCTAGCTGAGAACTATATTTTGGCCTTTCTTCCCTGAGGAAGTCGCACATTTTCCCATTCCGTCTCTCTGTGATCCTTTCACAATGAAGGTCCTCATTTGTCCACTGTTTTTTTTTTTTTACATTAAAACTTTTTCCCCACCAGCATCAGATCAAACTACCCTACCTGTTTTCTGAACTCTGCTCATCTCCTGCTGCAAGCATAGTTTGTCTTCCATCCCAGTTAAGCCAGGCTAAATCCAAACCTGCTCCTGTACAAGCTCAGACATCTTATCATTCCTTTGAGTAGAGTTCAGTTTTTAAAGCTTATCACAAATAACCTCCTGACCCTTTGGGATTCTCCTTCAATTCAGTTGTTACCCCCCCTTTTCAGTCCAATCTGCCATAATACACACTCAGGGGAGACAATAGAAACATTAGGTGCTGGCTAACCTGATCTGCACCTTACTAGGCAAGATGTGAAAACGCAGGATAGCTGGATGCCATTTCCTAAGCCACAGAGCCAAAAGATTTGATAAGTAGCTCAAAACGTAATCAATAGGCAAGGACTTTGAAGGCAAGCAAGGATGTCCATCCAGTTCTTTCTTCTCTGACTATTCATTTGGTCAGTGAGCTTTTGGAAGGCAGAATGCTTTTAATAGATTGGCAACATGAAAGCTGAAATAAAAGAGCAAAGGAAGATGAACTTCTGCTTGACAGCTGGAAAGAGACTCATGAGATCACGGTTCAGCTATTAGCCCTGCTGGAGACATCACATGTGATCTTGGTCAAGTCACTATGCCTTAGCTCCTTCTCTGTATATTTGGGATGGCTAAAATAATTCAGCCCTAGCTTCAGCAGGGATCATAAAATAAAGCATAGCAAATGATGACTGAGAATTAGAGCTGGTGTTCATCTAAAGGCTATGAGCAGCAAGGAGGTAGGAAAAATTGCTGTGGGGATAGATAGAAAGGTGAAATAATAAGCTTAACAATGCCACGGCAATAAGATCTTAAGTCCTATTCCTATTAGCGTTTTACATAAAGTCTGCATGCTCCCTGTCTCTGTTTCCTCAAAGAGAAGACATGCTGGCTGCTTATGCTGGCAAAACGTTACACTCAATTCCTTCAGTCCAAGTTTCTGTTTATTTGCATTTTGTTTCCTTTTCACTGGTCAACTAAGTCTAGAGAGGGGAAAAAAAATAAAAAACAAACAAAAAAACACCAAACCCTTGGCCACCTACAAACAATCAAATTGTTTCCTGCACAGAATCACTGAAAGGTTCACAGGATGCTATGGGTTGTCTGTAGGCTTTGGGGACATAATGCTAAGTAGCATTACTGTACAACGGCTGGAGCTTCAACTGGCTTCGTTAAGATTTGTTGTCTGCACTGTCTAAAGGCAAGAGCCTCTTGGTCCTAGGCTCTGGACAGTAAAGATGCCTGTGCCGGGCAGAAAGAGTTAGCCTAGGTCCTAGAAAAAGCACAGCCATGTTAGTGTAGCGCTCTGTCCATGTTACTGCCTTCCGCTTCTCAGGACAGCTAAGTAATCTCTGACCAGTTGTCTTTCTGCACACAGCTATCCTGCTCCAGAGATAGCTCAGGTGATCTGGCACAACACTGAAACGCACATGCGGAGAAAGACAGTCTTGCCCTTTGCAAGCCTACAGTTTTGCTGTCATTCAGTGTTTTCACAAGAGATCCAGCCACACTCAGGATATTCATAAAAAAATCCATAGCTCTAATAATCAATTAACAACTCTCTGAAAATTCATTTACTTCATAGCTTGATCTGTGGTAACAATTAGGTACTCTCTTCAGCTAGGATGTGATCTCAAAGCAGAGGCGGGAACATCTTTCACACACCTAAAATCATGATCATCTTCCAAAGCATCAGACACAGGAGGTTGGACTAGATGGACCTTAGGCTCCAGTATTTCTGCATTTCCAGTGTTACTGTCCTGTGGCACTAAGTCTTTGAAGAAGTCACAGAAGTCCTCTCCAGTGAGAAGTTTAACATTAAGAAGGGCAAAGCCTTAATGAATACAGTGTAGGCAACAAAAGCAGTCATTTTGCCTCGTAAGCACAATTTCAAGAGGATTAGGGAAGGAACAAAGCAAAATACAACCTTTTTTTTTATTTAAAAAAAAAAAGAACTATGATTCCAAGCACAATGATGGGAGACAAACCTCTGACCTGGGGCAAGGATTGAGGAAGGAAACTGAATGAGTGACTGAGGAAGGTGACAGTTCCTTATGATCTTAAAATATTAGTACAAATATCAGCTTATTATCACTTTTGAAAAGCATAGTAATTGATCACCTTTTTACAGGAGTGCTCCCTGGTAAGGATTATTACAGGGTGTGTCCTAGACTGCAGGGCAGAACCTAACACTGACCAGTAGATTTGTCAGCATGGGGTGAGGGCTATGAGAAACCCATGAAGGCAACTGCATGGTTACCTTGCCACTGCCACACAGCTCAACAGAAGGTGAATCTCAACTGATCCCAGCCAGATAGGAGACTGCCTTGGTACAGAAGAGAATGATAAAATGCTACAACCCTCACCAAAGAAGTAGGTTTGTCACTCCAAGGATCTCTACTAGGAAGATGCTTTTCCCTGTAAACTGAAGAGGCAGCATAGTATACAGAAGGAATCGAAAGAGCTTGCCAGCCTGCATAGCATGGTGAGGGGTGCTCACATGCTACCCAGCTATACAGATGACAGCTGCTGTTCAAAACATCTCTCTCCACAGGCTCATGCAATATTTGTACAGAGCAATATTATCCTAAACGTCTTCTAATTATTCCTCTGGATTAATGAAAATGTGTTATATTATTGACGGGTCTTTTGCAATATTTATAAAACACGGATAGGATTAAGGAGGAATAAATAAATATGTAGAGGTTGCCTAACACGTAAATAATAAATATTCAGTCATCTATTTTTTCGCAAGATGGTTTAAATATACAGCTTTTTCAATAAATCTTTAATAACTCTGCAAATATTTATTTATTTGCTTTGAAGCACAAGGGAATTGCAAGAAAGCTCTGCAGACTCCAGAAAGGGCAGGCAGATGGAACGCCTGCCCCACTACACAGCTTTCAACCATTTTCTGGTAAAGAAAGAAAACAGATCCTGCGCTGCTGCAGGCCTGGGATCAAAGAGAGGGGCAGGAATTCAGTGGAGAGACATCCCACTTGTTTCACAAACAACCATGCATGCCAGTCATCATCCCTGCACAACACAACAGCTATGCCCAGTCGACCACCTCCATATATTGTAAAATCCATGGTAATTTTATAGAGAAGTTCACAGACCTCCGTCAGATTCTCAGCCCTGGTCATCCTAATAATAAGGGGACTATTGAGAGTGTATTTGCTCCAGCTTCCAAGCCTACATTGAGAAATGAAGACAAGAAGAAACAGACTGGTTGTGACCTACTCCCAGTTTTCACAGGACTTTCTAGTTTTTCCACAGCCTAATACAATGTTAAGAGAATTATCCCTCTTAAGACTATCTGTTGCATTAAACATCCTAGAACCTGTGGTAAGGAACGCCACTGTTCTCCCCAAACAGAAAAGCTGGGTTCCACTCAGGTAAGGAACCTTTTTCGTCTTTGGATGCTCAATAGCCTATGTCCTAGTGGTGTTAGTCATAACTGAGGGTGTTGAACCTCTCAGAAGACACCAAGTCATACAGGGATTTTAAAATTCAAACACCATTACATTTTCAAGAAGTTCTGCTTTTCTAGAGACACCATAATGGTTCATCTGTCATGACCCAAAATAACGCCATGGCAGGATATCAGAATGTGACCCTTCTGAAATATGTTTGCATAGTGTCAAGTGCTTAAGACAATAACTTTTTATAATCACTTGATATTATGGTAAAAAAAAAAAAAAACTTCAAAGTTAAATGCCCAAAACGCAGTTAACACATTTAGTTTTAATGGGATAGGATGGTCATTGCATGTTAAATAAATACTGATTGTTAAAAGTAAGCTGAGTTGCAGAGTTTTAATAGCCATGCAGTAAATAACTGTTTATATGTCTATTACATGGATTTGGAAGCATCAGCAAATATCCTTTTAATAATCAATTGATATTTAACATATAATATCTGCCAGATTAAATCAAAGGAGACAGATGTAACCATAGTAACTACTGCATATTGTTATAATATCATCAGATTAGGGAAACATATTTATCGAAGTGGAAAAAAGTCAGAGATAGATGCACATCTCCTTGCCTGTCTCCTTACTGCAGTACCTTGGACCGTCATCTCATTGATTTCCCAAGATAAGCAATGTTCACCCTATGGAATGCTTGGATGGGATATCACTAAGGGAAACCTAGAGTGCTGAGGGAAGCGATGCTAGCAATTCCACTGAGATTGCTCTTTCATTTTGCAGAAGGAAAGTGTGAAGCCCCAAGCCCCCTGAAGTGTAGCACCCTGGAGGGGATACTGCACTCAGCATGTCCCCCACGTGCAGTAAACCACAGCGCACACAGTTGCTGATGGAGCCACTGATTTCCTCATCCAGGCACATTGCACAACACGTATTCACATTCCAGCTCCCTAAACTGTTGAATTTGCTGGATGTAGAACCACTTTCCATGTCTTGTCAGAGAGACGCTTCCCTCTGGAACAGGTCAAAGCAAATTACGACCATTAAAGTCTCCTTTCTACCTGCCCAGTATTCTTTTCTCACTTCAAAATTCCCCAAAGGAAACCCTCTGCTGGTCGACACCCTTATATGTTTGGTGGGGCAGGACCAGTGACGAGAATGACAGCGATTTGTTTTATACACAGGGTGATCACTCAAGTCACAGTTTAGTCCTTGAAACGGCAAAAGGCAAGGTGGCTTTGAGCACCTGCATTTCTCTGCCTCATGTTGTGCCTAACATATCTTATGTTGTGCCTAACATAACGCAGCAAGAGCTGAAGATCCAGCTCAGATCCAGTTCAAAACTTTAGTCATTGAGAAGACAAGCAAGCTCCTATTCACTGATAGCTGGAATAGAACCACCCTGAGGCCACACATTTAAAGACAAGGAGAAAAAATTCTGGCATAGGCTCTAAGTTCTTAAACAAGCAGCACAAGCTTGTTACAAACACACAATGTATGCAAATGTAGCCTGTATTAAGGAAAGCTAGGAGAATCCTCAATTATATACTTTGCTGCAGGCCACCCAAAAGCAAATGGGACCGTGGCACTCAGCAAATGCTGGGCCTGGCTCCTTTACCCATATATGTAAAAGCATAGAGAACTAAACACTTCCATGCAGCTCAAATCCCAGTTTTATCACATGTATTTTTCTTTCCTTACACCGAGCTCCCTGCAAGACAGGAAGGCATCTAGAACCAAAGACACACACGTTCCTGGGCACTTAATTCCACAGAAGCCAATGAGAGTCTGTAGGCCTGAATAAACAAGGCACATCAATATCTCCGTGAATCTGGCCCCTGGTAACTAAATGGCATACTTGAAGGTACTATATTAAAATCGGTGAACCTCAAAAGGTTCAGGGAAGCATCTTTACAATTTCAGAAATTCGCAGAAACAGTTTTTAAATTCAATGCTCGTTAGTGAGCTTGCAAGACCAGGAGTTTCTCAGGGATTTACGAAAATCATTGCTTCCAGTCATACTGCAAATATCATTGCAGAAAAGCAAAAAAGACGATCCTCAAGCCCTCTCCCTAATCACATGCTCGCACCAAAAATGAGCAAAATGCCTGATGATCATGAACCAATGCAGGAGAGCACACCAATCCAGCTGCCAAGTTCACTCTGTCACAAGAAGTATCACGACCGACGTCTTTAAAAAGGAAGAGAAAACACCACATCCGCTAACGTTATTAACAGAGCACTAAAAAACAACAATGCTGGTTTGGATTCCTAGAGTACTTTTTGTCCCGAGGTCTGAAAGCACTTTACAAAAAGCTGATTAAGCCTCATCCTGACCCGTCCGCTATCGCAAAGAGGTGGAGCACAGACAGCGTCAGTCATGCGCAACCTGCAATACTCAAGAGCCCTGACTCCCTTCCTTTAACAAGGCCTTGCTGCTTCCCTATTGATTGGCAGAGTAGGATAATAGTCACCATAAAATCCTACAGTTTCAGGAACTAAGTGGACTTTCAAAGGATTGCTCTCCTCCTGCCCACCCCCAAAGCTCCCCACCCTAACACGCACCAAGCCGCCTTTGGGCTTCACTTTCCTCTAAAGCAGGAGGTCAAAGATGCAAAGAACACCACAGGTCCAGGTGGATCAGTGACCCAACAGGGTAAAGGCCATCTTGGCAACAAGCGAGTGTAAGGACTGCAGCCAGAGAGGACTAGCAAATTGTTCTGTGAGCACTGAAGTTAGTGACACCCGGTTTTCTAGGGATTTGTGCAAAAAGCCTGCAAGTGAGGCTATGATCTCTCCTGGGTAGAGTCCCTGTTTTGCAAAAGCAGAGCTGACTTCATGTAACTACAGAACATGGCGGCCGTTCTCCTCTTCTCATGAAAATTATAAGGAGTGAATACCTCTGAGATTTCAGTTTAGCTGAAATGAGCCAAAACATTGAGAAGTTGCAAGAGACCAACAGTCGGACAGTGTGCCCATATAAGCTATACTCCCCTATTAAACCAGACTAAAAAACAGGGGAAAAGAGACACTAAAGTGATGTTAGCTGAACGGTTCACTCGGAAGGAAGCACCATAACACAAAGCTCTCCTTTATCCGAACAGCCCCGTGAAAAGTCAATGGCGCTACTCAGCAAATCAGGCCTAAAACAGGCTTCCTCTGCTCAAGTTCTGTCGAGACGCTGCACCAACTCTGCGTCGGCTCCTCCTCAGCCGTCACTAGTAATAACACCAAGCCGGTACAAAGGAGGTGTTGAGAAAACGGCCTGCCCCAGCATCAGGTGCAGCGAATAACCCAGCTGCAGGCTCCGTCACTCATGCTCCATCTCTAGCTGGGAAAGGAAGGGCAGGAGATAAACTTCCCCGCTGCCAGGGGAGAAAGTCACCCTGCTGCACTCAGATATCCTGCTCATCCCTTCCCTCGGCCCTGGTCCAAATCGGGCCGGCCTCACCAGCTGCGTAGCCCTGCAACCACAAATAAGAGCACGCAGAGGAGTGGCTGAAAACCAGGCTGGCTTATTTTTATTGTTTTGTAACTTCTTATTTATGAAAATGCTCAGAGAGCCTGGATACGGATCAAGTTTCCCTGCTCAATATTTATTAGAGTCTCACCTGCCTCACCGGAAGGGGAACCGCAGGCACTTTGATTAACGGATTGAAAAAAGAAATGTATAGCTTCCCTGTCGCCTCGGTAAGCGCCTCCCTGTATCTTGTGCCGAGAGGCTATTTTATAACATCACGGTTCTCGGTGAATCTCTGCCGATTGCTTACTGCCTCCCTACAGCAGCTCACTGCTCAGAGGTGCTGGGTGGCACCGTGTTTTATCCTTTCACTGGAGGTGGAAGAGCACCGCGGTGCTATGTCAACTAGAAATAGGCCCTCTCCGTACGGCAATAAAAGCGCCGGCTTAAAATATCATCCCAATGGCAGCAGCAGCTGGGGGAATAAACTAGGTTCTTCTCAGTGCTCAGAGGGCACCCACAGGTTCAAAAGAGGGATCTCCAGCTGTGGCCAGTCTGTGGGCCCAAGACCATGGCTATACCCCCTTTAGAGACACAGCAGCTTTAGCAGAAGCTTGTAGAGCCAAGCGACTCCAGCGGCAGTGTCCCATAAAGCCAGAGCCTAAGCCTTAGCTAGCCCCTAGCCCTCTGCCTTTCTTCATCAGCCACCTCTGTCTGTGAAGGTAAATTTTGGCCCACCTTTGTGCCAGCCTGCTGCTGTTGAATCAAGCAGAACTTGCACTTCGTTCCAGTACGAGGCTGCAGCACACTTATGTTTTGCCACTGACAAGCCGCGAAGGGCTGTCAAAGCTCAGACCCACGCACCACGCAGGACATGGCAGCAGGCTCTATCTAGCCTTGTTTCGCAGCGAGAACCCTTCCTACCCCTGCAATGAGCTGTTCCCAGAGCTCAGCTTCCCCTCGGTGCTTTGAGGTACATAGCAGCTCTTAGTCAAGCAAAGATTTGGGCATTTGGCAGGCTGGATCAAGACGACTGCTCCTGCTGTAATATACAGGGACCACCACCTCAATCTACAACACCCCCCTCCCCCAAGACAACACAAACCTTCTCACCATTGGTGAAAGCAAAGGGTCAACAAGGGCCCCGAGAGATTCTTAAAGCCTGCAGCATATATTCCCTGTGCCACATACCAGTGCACGCACCACACAAGGGTGATGACTCTCACTATCCCATCAAACAGCATAGGGTAAAGGAAGCCAAAGGTGGAGGAACACAAGAGCAGAGCATGTTTCCTCTAGGAGAGGGCAGTCCCATACACACACAGACACCCCTGTCGCTCATTCAACATGCTGAATGCAGCTCATGGGTGTTAATAATGAAAAAGCCCTGTTACAGGTAGATCCTCAGCCAGTTCATCTTCCCTTGACTGGTGCAGCACCGTTCCCTGAAGATACCTTAAGCCCGTGCAGTTATTTAATCCTGCAAATTGTAATCTTTCATCTTCACATTTTGACTAATAACGTTCTGTTCTTGTGGAAAGGAATGACTGCTAGTGTGGGCTCGAGCCGGGGCACAGAGAGGGCTGACGCTGCAAGGCGCTTTCACACGCACTCTGCAATGCATTGCGGGCTTTGCCTTCAGCTCCCCTTGTCATTTCTGCTGGGAACAGCCTCACTCTTCCCTCCTGCCCTGGAAACCCTCCACATAAAACATGTGCACTCACATACACATGACTCCAGTCACAGGCTCCCCACACCCTGCTTTGCCACTGCCTCCCTTCTGCCTCACAGCCCCCGCTGCTCTCCTAGCCTGGGGCTCCCCATACCCACTCCACCAACCATTTAGCCTCTACTTGTTCCTATCTCCATATTTGTCATGACACCTCAGAGCTGTCCTGCAGTCTGTTTCCCTTTTTCCAAGCTCTGCAATTTCCTCAAGGAAGGAAAGCACATAACTGAGGCACAGGATGCAACACCAAACGCCTCTTAGGGACTGAAGTAGCATCTCCAATTCTCCTCATGCCTAGGCTTTCTAAGAACACGTTCCTGCGCTGGGCAATACTCAGCTGAAGCTTGTGGCAGGCCATGCTTGCCCCTTTGTGTGGCTACAGAATTACTGAGCACATAGAGCCCCAAAGGGCCCAGGAGGCTTCAGCTGGACTGCAGTTAATTGCTACTGCAAATTAGGTCTCAACCCATTTATCCCAGCTGCATGGTGGTGAAGCTGTACATTACGGCTGCTGCGAAGGTCTACATTTTTATCAAATGATTGGTAGTCTCCATAGGCTTTGGTGAGATAAAAAGGGCCTTCTGCTTTCCAAGCCCCATCTCCCCACTTGCATCTTCTCCCTGTTCTTTTGTATTCAGCTTCAGGCCTTCGTGAGCGTCTGAAGGAATTCATTCCCCTCTCCTGAAGGAAAACTAGAGCTGTTTTTTCCAAGTCGGATTCGCAGGAGAAATATGAAATCTAAAGGCACACAGTATAAATAAACATGCAATGGGAACACAAGAGGCAAAACTCAGAGGCCCAATGCAGACTAGAGAGACAATACAGCATAACAAATAGTAAGCTGTGCTTCGCCTGTGGCATTTTCCAGCTACATCAATAATTATATAATACAACAGTCACTGATTTCTCAGGCACAGATCAATACCGACTGTGGTGCCACCCTGCTCCATGGCGTGTTGTTGACCGAGGTGCTCTTCACAAGCCTCGCTTTGCCCATGCCAGGGATCAATGTTTGCATTTCACAGGCAGACCACAGGGAAGCAGCAAGGATATTCTCCGAGCTAAAGACATGAGTGTCTGCCCGTTGCACAATACTGCCAGCAGCCATGGGAAATGGCTTTCTTCAGCCACCTACAGAAGATGCAACATAGGTGCTGCTTTGCATAGGCTGTGTTGGTTGGCAAGAGGTTGAAAGAGGATTCATCCTACAAGGGTCTCACCTGCTGCAAACTTACTTGCAGGGAACAACTCAGCCATCAAGTTTAAGGGGGTATGGATGCACCAAACTATCAAGCCTCCTAGCACAAAAATTAGGGGACACAGGATAGAGACCATTGTATTCTTCATAATAAAAACATAGTTCTCTAAATACTGCAGCAGGGATGCTAGAAAATCCAGAACAGAACAGTTGGGTGGACGGAGCATAATGATAATCTCTATTTCAAAGAACAGAGTTCTGCAATCCCTCCCCCAAACTCCCATTTTAAGTGTACAATCACTAAACATTGTGCTGGAGGGAACAGAAAAATGAAGACGACATTGAGAACAACAACGACAGTCCTCTCTTTTGTTGTTAGCTGGCTTGAGATTCCTGTGAAGCTTGGGATTCCAAACTGCTCATACTATTATTTGAATGTTAGCCTGAGAGAGGTAGCAGAAGCTGTGTCTGACCCATGCAACCCCCCACAAATAGCAATTAACTCTAAAAGCTTCCCATGCCAAATCTAATTAAATAGAGAGACATTTGGAAACAAGAATGGATGGCTTTTCAGGAAAATGGGCCTTTTGGGTTAGAACTGACCAAAGGAAAAAAAAAACAAAACAAAACAAAACCCGAAGGCCAGAAGATGTGAATGGTGTCTTCTTGCTCTGTGCAATTAAACAGTAAAGTAATTGGCTTCCAGTGCATTTTATTTTATTAGGTTGCAAGCTGTCTCTGGTTGGGGTTTGTCTTGTATTTGTTAGACAAGCATTCTGATACCACTATGTAAAATGTCAAGTAATATAATTGGGCCCTAGTCCTATAGGCCTTCCTTCAGACACAACTCAAAGGTGTCAATTGGAATTTCAACTGATTTCCCTGCTGATATACTGTATTAAAGGTCTTCCTACAGCAAAAATTGAAAAACTCATAACATTGACACACTCATCTTGCCAATCAAAGAGTAATAAAAAAGTGACCCTGAAAGATATCAACGTAAACAACAAGAAATCCCTAAATTAATAAAAATAACCCTCACACTCATTGGCCTATGAAAGCTCGTGGTGCATTTCACTACCGCTACAATTACAGAGGTAAGTGTTTCAGTACTGCCATAGATAGACCACAGTACAAAACCGCCAAGGTAGGAGAGAATATTATCCCTAAAACTCCAATTACAGCCAAAAGCAGAGGTTTGCTCATACTTTTTGTCCCCTTTTTGGGGATGAACAAATCTATAATTAGATACCTAAGCTGAACTAAGCGCTATACATACACTTCATAAGAGATGGTTGCAACCTGAGGACCTATAATCTACAAACAGAAAGATAGAGGCACAGCAAGACAAAAATGGGAGATCTAATCCAGATGATGGGAGGAATCTATACAACAAGCTCAGATGGCAGAACAACCCATTAAAAAGAAAAAACCCATACAAACAAAAAACGCACAGAAGCAACACACAGCACACAAACTCCTACATACAACATATTGAATTTGCAATTGGCGCTCCCAGCTGAGTTGTTTGGATCATGTCAGTGGATCACAGAAGTGTGCTTCCAGCCTGTGTAAGGACTAGACAAGACATGAAGGACTTTTGACCTTAGGATTGATCTTCCCTCCATTAATAGGTGCAATGCATTTACAGAGAACACAGAACAATTTATAATGAATCTAGTAGGTATCTGTGAAACAGAGGCTTGGGCATTATCTTCCCATTACTGATGAAGGATGGAGGCCAGGAAGAAGAAAGTAGCTCGCCCAAGGAAACCTGTGGCAGAGTAAAGGAAGCGGAACCAAGCCTTTTGATTCCTTGCCTAACATCCATCCTCTCTTGAACACGTACCAGCACAGTGATGCAGTGGGTTAAAAGTGGGGAGTCACTGCAGCCCAGCTGATAGGCAATAGCACGTCAAGCCATAGCACTCTGATAGCTTTCAAATCTGTGTCTGTACACCAAGGTAGCTATGTAGCTCTTCTTCCATTTTCAACTACAGTCAATTCAACGCAGTTCAGAGTAGCTAGACTGAAACTGAACCAAAATAACCCACTTGAGCCCAAGGCAAAGACAGGAGTATTTACACAAGTTTCACTAGCGAAAACATCTAGGTAGACAAAGCCCAAATATTTGTTGGATAGAGAGACTAGCAGATTAACAAAACCAGCCTCTTTTGGCATGACCTTTAGGGTTTGCTGTTTGTCTCTCCTTGTCATCTAAACAAGTCCGTTTGGAAGACTTTTCTGCAGGAGCTCTCTCCCCACTGCATGCTGTTGACTGGTAATGCAGTCAGCATATTTTAAACCGGAGCTGCTTTCCACTGAAGAGAAAAACCCTACTTTGCCATAGCCCTGGGTCAGACACAAGTTAAATGAGCCAGAGCAGGACACAGCCACACCCTCCATCACTGGGCTATGCAAAAGCTGCATGCGCACACACCAAATCAATTACTTCGGGCTCTTCCGAATACGACAGGAGAAAACTACATCTGAGCTCTGGCCCCAGCCAATCAATCCTACAGTAGCCTGATTTTTCTAGGAACAACGCTGCAGGCAAGGCTTGTGTGACCTACAAAGAGAAAGGTCTTCGTTCAGTGAGCTCTCTAGCCCTGCTTATCTGCTTCCTCTTGGTCTTGCTACTGTCCCTACCCCCAGGGTTGTTTTCTCACTCTCGCTACAATAGCTCTCTTTGCCCAGTCAGGACATCAAATACCCTGAGACTTTTGCCACCAAAATTCTGTGAGAAGTCAGTAAAGCTTAAATGCCAAACATCAAATTTCTTTGCTACAAATGGCTCATGGCCAACCTACAGAACAAAACTCATCTTCCTCATCTGTGTAGTAGCCACTCCTAGGGCTTATCTGCTTCCAGAGATTACAGACTCAAAGGGAAACAAGCAGAACAAGCTACAGTATTTGAGGCTGACTCACATGGAATGGAAATCAAGTTACTATAAAAATAACCAGGGACCCAGATGTTCCCTTCCAGAGCTCATGAGGCCTAGCAAAGTCGCAAGTCTCCCAAGCATCCCACCTCTGGGAGAAGATATAGGATGAAGCAGGAAAGAGGTGGAAAAACTCCTTGGGAAAATCATGTCTTTGTGGAACACGCCCTGTAGAAACATACAATATTATGATTATTAGCTCCAATTATGCCTTTAACAAATGCCAAAAGGGTCAGTATGTGAGGTTTCCCTTCCCACTAATGGAAGGAGACACTCCCAGCCTTGCAAACTGTACTTTCTGTTAGTTTACTAGAATTGTAATTATGGGCTTATCACCACAAAATACAGATTACCAAGAAGCAATTAGCACTACTTGTCATAACCATGCTAAGTCTGTCATTATTGCTTTATCGCTAGATCGATCCACACTCAGCACAGGCATGCGGCAGGCAAGCAAGGCTACCAGCTGTGAGCTTCCCCCGAAGTTATGATGCTATAGATGAAGGTTGTTTTTTTTAAAACATTCGAGAAAGTTCAGACCAGAACTGAAGGCAGAGAACCAAAAGTTAGTGGTTGCACCCCCTTGTCATCTCTCTCCTTTGCCATGGGTTGTTCTTTCCCCTCAACAGGCTCTGCAGGCTCATTCTCACTGCATGCAGAAAGTCCTGTGCGTTTCACAAACTGATGACTCATTTGCAGAAACGACTTAGATGTATCAGAGCTCAAATCTCATCGACAGTTGATGGGCTCTGCCCTCCTAAGTGACCAAAGCCCAAATTTCTAGAGACTAAAGCGAACATCTAAATGACATCTAAATGCCTTAATAGCAGCTTACAAAACAAGTACACAAAAGCCAGGTTTAAAGCAATGTAAATAAATATCCACAGCAGTAGTTAAACGGATATTGAAAAATTGAATCTCTCTTATTATATTTGTATCTATATAAACATAAATCATTTAGGAAGATGCAGTCTTCAGTCCTTGCACTCACTGGAATGCCTTCTGTCCTGAAAAAACAGTGTCTTTTCCAAAGACAATCTAAGTATTAGTCAATATGATTCAATCTGCATAACAAGATCTTCCCTGTAGAAGAAGTGAGAGTTTAAAAGCCTGGGACCGTAGCACAAGAAACAAAAGATGACATGCTTGGTGATTCCCATAGGTATGTCAGACTGCAGCAAATTATATCCTTTAATCGCTGTGCAACCGTAGACATACTGTTTGCATTAGCATGTCCTCCTCCTCGTGAGTCAGGGTTCCAGTGCCTCAGATGCCTACCTAAAACAGTAAGAAGAACTTGCTGCATTTGCCAGACTGGGGGTAGAGATTAAACAATACAGCACCACACTGGATATTTCTAGGGCTTTTATAGCTGGAGAACAAAGAGTAGAACTTAGCTTCATGCTTATTAGGATATAAAAAGGTTCTCATTAAGAAGTCAAGCACCACACAGTAATATCTGATTTGCAACACGTTTATCTTCTCCGTACCACAACAGATACGCAAGAGGATGTCACTTGCTAGAAAATGATGCCTCGTTACTAACGTGTTCCATGCTGTCAAATAAAAAAAACACAAAAAAAAAAAAAAGCGCTCTAAAGGTCAGAGGAACATAAAGCCAACCTCAAAGCTTAAGAAGTTTGGCCATGCCTGGACATAATAGAAACAAACTTATACGGTAACAGACAGTTTTCTAGAGCATGGTTTGCCATAGGCATTTAGAGAAGATTCCTGAGCACAAAATGGCAGAGCAATGTTGTTCCACATGGCTGTCAGATAGCTGATTATACTTCTCCTCCTCAGCTACTTAAATGCTAAGCCCAAACCACACGACTAGCCAATCAGTGAAACTGTCAACAGAATGAATATTTAGAAGATAGCAGATGTGAGAAATACAGACATGCTGAGAGGAGGTTAAACTGAAACCTCCTCCTCGCCTGTGAATTCTGAAAAAAATGTTTGAGTCCATAGCCATGGAAGCAACATGCCAGATGCTCTGCTGAAGTTGCAATGCAGTTTTCTGTACATGCACTTTGGTGGCTCTTACATTACAGGTGGCATTTCTACAGCTGACAGGGGTATCTGAACAACGACGGGACTTTTTTAGCTGTGAGTCTATTGTTAAGCACTGAAAATGCATCTGTTAGCCTTCAATAAAACATGGGTTTTCTTGTGAAAGGAAAAGGAAAAGACGAAAAGAAAAAATGAAAATACATGCTCTCATTAGCCTCTGACATTGTTCACGATGTGGATAAAAATTGGCTCTGCTACTTCTAATAAACAGAAGAGAACCTATGCAGATTTAAGTACTTAAACAAGGGTAGTGTTTGCATTAAGGAAAGGCAAAGCTACGTTATAAGGAATATAAAGGAGATTCTTCACTGAATTTGCTGGGTACGTGCAAATCCCGTTGCTCTTCTCCATTAATGCTGTCCAAGCTGTCACTGCCAATGGTCTTCCTAATTCTTGGTCAGAATTAACCAGTAACCAAACTGAGAGCTGACCGTAGCTCTATCTAGAAAGATGCAGTAAAAACCAAAATGGGGCAATTTACAGAAAAGGTTCCTTTCTTCATCATGCAAGAGTGGGATGGATAAGAATAGAATTCATTTATCAACAGTACATTAAAATTCCAGAGCTCCAAAGGTTTATTTCATTTCAAATCAGGACCTGGCTGCTCATTTTACGTGACTCCATGCTCTCTAATGCTCTCTGCATTAGAAAGGGATCTCAGCTCAGCTTTCATCCTCTCCTTCTTTCCCTCTGACTGTTGTTCTCACATTCTCAGTTCAGCTACAATATACAGCAATGAGAGCTCATATTCACATTTTGCCTATATGACTAAGTGAGCAACAAAGGCAGTAGGGTCAGGGGAGATGATGCACAGAAAAGAAGAACATCACTTCTCAGTAAGACTTCCAAAATGATATCTAACAGCAGTTCTATCAGATGGGCTTTCCTATCCTATTTAATAATATTGGGAACAGCAAAAAGTAGGTTTCTTCCACAGCTGTAGGAAGACGTTTTCCTCTCAGAAATACAAGGGGATTAAAAAAAAAAAAAAAACGAACATGAACATACACATTCTCAGCTTCACACAGAGAGGAGCTACATACCAACACATAAGAGCCAGACATGTAGAATCCAGCCTCAGACTTGCTGACTGGCACAGGAAGCTTGTGATGGGTTTCTGTAGGGAAATTACTTCTCCTTTCTGTGCTCCCCTTTCTTTGTAGGGAAGATTCAAGACTCCAGGACTGGGGGGAAGGGAGGGGAGAGAAAAAAGAAGTGCAACCCTCTCCCCACTATACCAATTAAGTAAAAATGTCTTCTAAAAATATACTTTTACTAGTCTTCTGCACTAGTCACACAGGGGATTCAGGACAAAAAACCATAAAGGATGAAACTCCCACTGTGTTTCAGACTGTTAAAATAGATAGTTAAGGCACTTAACTTTTGCTTGGCACAGTGTCCAGGAATGGACAGAGAACCTTTGCCCCCTTCTTAGGAAAATAACCATACTGAACTTTTACTGTAGATCACAGAAGAATTAATGTTTGCTTTTTCAGCCAGAATTAAAGTGGCTTTAATTCGATTTAGCTTAATTCCTTTTCAAGAAAAATAGAACTAAATCAAATGAAGGCCACTTAATTCTGAAAGAATGTGTGCATGCACATCAGTTTAATACAGTTTTCATAATCCACTTGAAACCCACATTGTTACTTAATTCAGATCAACTTTCCCGTGTTCCTGCCTAGACAATCCCTTGGAGATAACATTATCTGTCCTCAAGGAACAGTTGCATTTCATTATTGACACCTAACTCTAGAGAGAGCTACTCTGAAAGGGACAATGTAGTTGTACGCAATTTATATGTCTGTCACAGGGAGAACAAAGCTCTGTATACAGCTACAATAGCAATTAATATACTAGGGGTTGTTGTTCCATTAGTCACTAATTACACACTAAACTGGTAATACAGAAGCCTTGTTCTTGACAAAGAAACCATGGCTCCAAAATTACTGAATTGATAAGTCAGAGCCAGCATTTTGTTTTTCAAGGGATACCCCTGCACCTTTGCCATCAGTTAGTTGAAAATACTACAGAGGATAAAGATCCAGGGACAGCTGCTGTGGCTTGCAGACCCCTGTTTAAGAACTTCTGAATTATGGCATTTGCTTGAGATTAGTCAAGGTGAGTTCAGAGACTGAACAGAATTGCTTCCAGTCTTTGTCACAACACATAAGAAGAATAGTTTGTCACTGAAGATTTCTGCTTCCTCTTACAAAATAAGGGAGTACAGTGGCAGCCTCGCTCCCATCTTATCTCATCAGGCTATTGCAAACAGAATAAAATGCCAGCTGTGGTGGAGGGTGGTTTTGAAGGACCCATGTTTATCCAATACATCTTGCAGAAACTAAAGAGATGCAAAAGGTGGGGAGAAAGGGAATGTGGGGATAGACCTTGATAAAGCTTTCAAAAGGATGTTGCAAGAATCTCCAAGACATTTGCAAGCCACTGATGTGGCCCTGGTCAGCCTCTCTTACTTGATTCCCCCCTCCCCCCATCCTTTTCCTCAACTCCTCACTGTGTGTCTCACCATAGAACCCCTTCAGTGTCTGTGCTCTCCTCTAACCCAGCTGATCCACAACTCTAAAATTGTGGAAATCTGTAACCATTTTAGGAGAGAGACAGAGGATCAAGCACTTGGTCCAGCCATGCTGTTTGACGAGAGAAGAGCAAAACAAGAGAAGCTACCATGTTTCTTGATACTTCACTGGCCATAACAAGTTTGACCACAAGTATAATTGTCTCACCTTTTTTTCCCCGAAGCAAGGTCTCTGGGCCTGAGGAACTTTTAAAAAAAAAAAAAAAAAAGGTAAATTTACGAAAGCCGCAATTTCCTATCAGTTTCTCTGATTAGCATTTAGCAGAAACTTTTCCCCTTTCACTAATGGCAGAGCTCTCCAGGGATCTCCGAGTAGAGCAAGCTCCCTCTTGGTATGAGGAGAGGGATAGAGACAGTGTTACAGAGACAGCATTACATGTTTTTTAATGAAAGCTTACACCTCCAGAAGTTGCTCACTGGAACAAGTCAATGAAGCATTCTGATCTCATTATTTAGAATCCTAACTTTAATATTAAAGCTTAATCAACTCATCTTTAGTCCAACTGCGTTGATCTTGTCTCAAGAATTTCAGAACAAAATGCCTTGTCCTTTCCTCCCCTCCTCCCCCTTTCTATTGCTGTTGTTACATACAGAGAGGAAAAAATATTCTTTACACTTTAATCAACACTCTTGTAGTTAAAATTATGTACACCCTATGTATTTGTTATACATTAAAATCAGGAAAAGCATATCCAGTTGACTTCAAATTCAATACAAAAATGCTAAGTCATCCCCAGAACTGACCTATCCAGTATGAAATTGGTTCTTTGTTGTGTATGATGAGTAGCAAGGAACAAAGATCAGCCTCATAATGGAAATTCAATTGCATCCTTAACTATTCACAAAGTACCACTCTGCTCCACAAGTTATAACTGAGATAATTGACAAGATAGATTGAATGATCCAGTAGGTTTAACTTCTGCAAGTTTTT
Source organism: Struthio camelus (assembly GCF_040807025.1). Classification (NCBI taxonomy): domain Eukaryota; kingdom Metazoa; phylum Chordata; class Aves; order Struthioniformes; family Struthionidae; genus Struthio; species Struthio camelus. The sequence continues at coordinate 94,623,499 of NC_090942.1, read as the reverse complement.
ATGGTAAAGACTTTGTCTCAGCTTAAATCAGTAGAGTGCCAGGCTCAACCACTGAGCTAGAGAAATGTTGAAAAAAAAAAAAAAACAAAGCACATATCAGCTGAACTTCCTTTATAAAAGGAAGATAACTTTATATCAGACAATAATAATAAGGCAGAGAAGATTAGGACCCCTCGTACAGACTTTTTTTTTTTTTTTTTTTAAACTGGAACAAGTGGGAAAAAATAGGGCTGGAACTTCCTTTGTCTTCATTTTTTATTACGCAGACAGGTAAGCTAAAGCATAAACTTATTAATGGACTGACTTAAAGAAAGTCTGTGGCAAAGGCAGGAATTAAGCTCAGCTCCCCCGAGGATCAGTCCAGTATCTTAACAAACCCGTATCTTTCCGTTCTAAAATACTGTGGCTTTCCTTTGTAATTAAACAGCATGGATTTGAGGGGGCTGATTTTAACCATCATTGTACTGAAAGAGCTTGCACTGGTCAAGTGGGGAAGAATTACCTTGCCAACCTAAGAAGGCTTTTCCTTTACTTAATTCTAGGCTTCTAAGCTTTCAGAAATAGAAAATACTGCATAAGCAACAGCACTGAACAATTCTGAAGGTATATTGAAAGAGCTTTTTATACCCTCCCATTTTAATAGCTGATGCTTTTATTGCAGATAGTATATGGTTATAGAATAATGTCTATGGGTTTAATGTCTGGTATGATAATATCCAAGGTGAAGATATTGAAAATTCAATTAAAACATAGTTTAGAATATTGGCTTATTTTATTTTCCAGCCTCCTTTGCCCCCATCTGCCTCCTCTGCATCCAAGAGCTTCTCCTGATACCTGATGCTAGAAGTCACATACTGAAGGTTTTCCCCTATAACTTGTTAATCTGAAGTTCACTGTAGGTCTCTAGCACCTTCCACCTGAGTATCTAAAACTTTTTCTTAAACATCCATGAAACCCCTGTATTCAATTGACAGAAGAGGACACTGAAGTGCTGAGAGAGTAGTCGTCCCTACTGGGGACAAAACTAGACTGGGACCCCAAAGTCTTGTCTCTGCACTATATCCTGGGTCATTCACACTCACTAGGGTGTGGGTTTTTTTGTTGGTTTTTTTTTAAAAACTGTGGTTGCCTCTTTGAGCAGGGTGAGAGAAGGAACAAATTATGTCACTTTACCAAATCAATTCCCCTTTCTGCAGCTCTCATTTGCTTTTAACCAACACAGCTTTTGCCATCATTTACATTCCTCTTGCCAGTGTGACCAATGAAGTTTCATCACCATCACTGTGCTGCCTTATGTGGTATGGAGAAGAAAATGGAAGTCTGACTGGAACGCCATCAGAGAGACAGCAATAATTTCAAGAGGTAAGCAATGAGCCAAAGTCCCTCAGAAGAGGTCCAATGGTTGCCCTGAGTTTTTCCCGATCCTTCTTAAAATATGTAGGAGTCACTTTGGCTGTTGGCTAACCTGAAGAGAAGCGCTAAACAGCATTGCACATTACAAGTCTTCCTCAAGACAAGCACTGCTAGGATAGAAAAGAGATCCTTGTTCCATTTTCTCTCTCTGACAATGCTTTGCAACAGCTGGTCCCAGAAAGCAAATACGAGTTTGCTCATACTAGATATGAGAGAGCATATACCTGATGTGTGAGAGTGTGGCTTGTCCAAATCTTACCTTTACTACTGTAATGGCAAGTGCTACTCTTGTCATGTAAAACATTATTGCTAACCTATTTGCTTCTGAAACACCAACTTCCCTAATTTTGTTCTTAAAAAAAAAAAAAAGTGCATCTCATACATTATAATGTAGTAGATACACATGGTGCCCCTTCATTTCAGTGGTACCCTACAGTTTTCAGCTACAAGAGGAAGTAGCACACCAGATTTCCAGCCATTTCACGATCAAACCTAGCCCCATGTAGTTTACACAGACTTGATGATTTATGTTAAACACCAGTCCAAAGTAAGTTAACGAGTGGGCTCTGTGAGGCACCAGAATAATTACTGACATATTCATAACTTTCATTAGCCCCACACAACCACCCAAAAAATTGATCTAATCCCTGTTTTTGCAAAGGGGGATTCAAAGCAGAGCAAGTTTCATAACTGAGCAATGAAAGGGACTGAACAAAAAATGCACTGGTCCCTGGCTCAGTAAAAAGTCCCATCTCTCAGTATTGCCTGCAGAGAGATCATTAGCCACTGCATTTGGGTCCAGATGGGCTACCGTGCATTCAAGTGATCACCAGCCTAGCAACAGATGCACTATTTCTACCCATGTGGCTCTCATGAGCCCCTCTGCACGCTACCACCAGGGCTCATGCTTTTATGGTAACTGCCTTCATACTGTTTGCTAGTGAAGAAAGGCAAGTGAGCATCTCTGAACCTGGCTCTTCTTAGCTCATCTTCAGTCACAGATGCAGCTACCTCAAGGGCTAGTATCTGACTTGAATGGAAACAGACCCAAGGTGTGTGTGCGCAACACCTGCGGGACAGCTGAGGGAAAGACGCATGCCTCTTCCTTTGGGAGGTGAATGAAAGGACCTGGAGCCTCTTTCTCCAGTGATGCCATCTTCCTACTGCCCACCCTTTTGAAGTCTGCCTGCCTGTAAATGTGCTAGGAGGCCAGCTGTCAGGAAACACAGAAAACACAGCATGTTAATGCTGGATAACAAACAGAAGAAAAAAAAAAAAATCCACCCTGCATTGTTTCCTTTTGGGTCTTTTAAGGGCGTTTCCTTGTTCTCCAGCTCCTGAGATATGCTCTCTCTAGAGGGGATAGCTATGTGCACCCTGCTTCCCACACTTTGCTGCTCATTTAAATATCCAGGCGTTGCTGTTAGGTGAGTGCCATTTGAATTGACAAACTGGGATTTCTGCTGTGCACTTCACACTTAACGCAGCCCTGCCTAGGCTTTGAAGGCAACCGCTTGTTGCCTTAGGGTCTGCAACTAACAAAGCTGAGCAGAACAAGCCCAGGGCTCCCGTCGGATTGCTCATCAAAGACAATATTAAACAGCACTGTTTTCATAACTACTATTCTGGGGCACTCGGATGGCAAGACAAAGGAGATGAAGTTAATTTCTGTTATCATAGCCTAGTGCAGCTGCGAGGGCCCTGGGAGAAGCCATCTTCTCTTCATGGCTTTTGCAGCCAGTGGCTTTGCAGGAGCTCCCATTAAACAAACACGACTTCAAAAGCTCATCAAATGTGCTCCTATTCCCTACCACAGCACTGTCAAAGGCACCCATTTTCCTACCCAGCTAGCTTCCAGATGTCTCCTTATGCACACCAGGGAGTGCCCGTCTCTTCAGCCCCTTCCCTATCCCTCACAGTTCTGCTTCACCTTTTCAGTCACCCACGCTGCCCATTTCAGCACCAGAGAAGGTCTAAGTCTGGGAAGTAACCTTGGTGACCTCCACAGCTGTGCAAAATAAGCCATGCAAGGAGAGCCAGGCAAAGGAGAGGTGCTCCCAGTGCTGCTCTGCCACAGACCCAGCCAGTCATCTTAGGAAAATCTCTTAGCCTTCAGTCCCTACATAATCAGCTGGGATTAGCAAATATTTTTTTTTGTATCCTTAGATATGAACACTGATGGACCTTACTGAGCAGCGCTGCAGGAAGAAGCAGGAGCTATTTCCTGCCAAGAAGCTATGTGCATTGGGATGCACATCATTGCTTGGAATGTTTGAAATAATTTTAAGATGCCCCTCTTGTAATTATTGTAGTCACAGCCAGCAGATTGCTTTGAGAACTGATGCCTATCTGCAGCAATGCTACCCCAGGACTGCCAGGACAGTCCAGGCCGTTTTTTTCTTGTTACCATTCATCCATAATGGAGCACAGAGATCATTTTCAGAAAAGCAGGGGTGTGTTAGAGCAGGCTTGCAGCCTCAGTTTGGCTACAGTGAGAAGGAGGATTAAAAGACTGGATGACCATTAAAAATATCAAAATGAGATGACTCACAGGGAGGCGAGCACTCCAGAGAGCAGGAGCTGTCTTTGTTTAAAGCCTCCCCCTTCACATCTCAGGTTGCTTCTCTGAGGTCAGCCAGATAAAGGCAGAAACCGTTTTCCAAGTGGAAGTTAGGGAGCAGAAATAGGATGCTGCTTGAGATGACAGGGATACTCCAGGATCATTTTGTCAGCATCAATGCATAGCCTGTATTTTCATCCTCTCAAACTGGGACTTCACCTCTGGTCAACATCGCAGAAGATATTCCCAGCAACCTGACTATTCCTGCAGGGAAATTACTCTATGCTGATAAATTTCACCTGCCTTTCACAAACTAGTTTCATTCAGGCCTGCTTTTCCCTCTACCCAATACTCCCCGACTAACTGAGAAGGCACTAAAATACAGAATGAAGTTGTTTTGCTGGAAAACTTTCAACTAAATCCAGTTCTGATGCCCATGAAACCAACAATGATGCAACCTCAAGCCTAAAGAGGAGGTATATTGTAGATGGCCTGTTAAACAGACACCTTTTCAGTACCTTCTTTACATTAGGATTTTGCTAGTCCAAGGTCAGTACAGATCTCAAACCATTTCAGAAAAACAAGTGTCCATTCTAACCACTGAAGGCTTAAAAAAAAAAAAAGAAAAGAAAGAAAAAGAAGCTGTTCTCAATCCAGAACAGAAGTAGCCAGTCTTCATGGTTTTAAAGCAAACCTTCTGGCTGTAAATTGCTGCATTATTTAAGTTTATTGAACCTCTAACACCAGGAAATGTGCAATTCATGAAATTTTCAGTGAAAATGTACAAAGATGACTTTCAGATACATTTTTAAAATGTAAAATTATCAAAGTTTTATGCATTGTCAACTTTGGCCATATATGGTAGAATTAATTGAAAGTGCAGTTCTAGTTTTAAAGGGTCTCTGTGAAAGCGGCAATGTGTGTTTTATTGTCTCTTCATCATTTGCAACTCAAAGGTGCTCAAGTTTACACTCGAAAGAAAAAGTGTTTCTTCTGCCAGCCTGCGCTGCAAGACACTATAGGATCCAGGTAGATGCTTTGCTTTTTGCGTGCTATCACCAGTTCTATTGCTTCTGCAAGCTAAACGATGTGCCCAGCTATCTTTATGCAATCCAAAGCCCTGGATCTGAACCCAGTGAAGAGTTTGCTCTCATCATGGGGAGGATGGCAGATCCTCTGTTAGGAATACCCTTGACAAAAGGAAGAGGCCCATTAGGAATGAGTTGCATTTCAAAGCAGCAGCAGAAAGGAGCTCACTCAGGAGTGCAGGACTGTCTTTGGTCAAGACACCTGTGCATTACAACCCATTCCCCCCCCACCTCTTGCAGAAATGCACCACTTTGGAAATGTCTTTGCCTCCAGCTGGAGTAGGTGTTAGACAGGATTAAAAAAAAAAAAAAAAAGGCAAGCAAGCAACAGATCTTTAAATCTCCTAGATAGAAGCAGTGCAAATCCAGGTCCAAGCTTCCGCTCTTTGAAATTGGATTAGAGACTTCATACCCATTCTACCTAAAGCAAGCAAATAGCCCTGGCAACCATCTTTTCTCCTTATTTTGCAATTTGAAAAAAAAAATAAAGTCATTTGAGAGGCATCTGGTAAACCTCCATTCCACAACAACAAATAAAGCCACAGACCAAAACCTCAGCTTAGGTGCTGAGCTCATGGTTTGCAGCAGACCTTAGGTCATACCTTCTGGGTATGACCCGAGCGCAGGAGGTAGACATCATGAAAGCCACTGGGCTTCTCTGTTCTGCCAAAACAACCCCTTTGGCCTCTCATTTTGGTCATAAAGTCAATGCAGCAGCAGTGAGCAGAAACTAGCATATTTGGTTGACGTTTAATGAGCCAGCTGAATCCCACCCCAGACCCCCCTAAAGAGCTTGAGAACCACCATGATGACAGGGCTATTCCTCCCTCACCCTTTCTCCCCCTTGCACTGTCCCCATGGCATCGCCTGCTGCAGTACCTGCAAGGATTCTGCCTTTCTGCCACCCTCAACCACATAGCACTTCCAGCCTGTCCACTGCGGGGGCTCTCAACAGCCTGGCCCTCAGTGCACCAAGCCAAAGCGGAGAGACATGGCGCTCGTGTGCCTTTTGGCAGCGTGAGCTTCTTCTGTGCCTGTGCGGCAGGCGCAGATCTTCCTGTTCAGCTCTTATGTAGCAACTAGTGCGAGTCCCACACTGAACAGTGGATGTCACAGAGCTCACACAGTCAGGCTGGGTTATGTATGGCAGCTAAAAATATGACTTTGAGTTCTCTGTCTTTTGGGGAAGGGAGACAGAGAGAAAAGATATCTCCAAATCAGAGGGATTAATTTGCTTCCTGAACTGCAGGATAACCACATTCCAGTTCCTGCTCTACTTTGGAGTGGGAACATAGACCTGGATGGCTCACCTTGCACTGGAATGAAATCAATCTCCACTTTTTCCAACAGAAAGAACATCCTACCTGTGAAAAATCCTTACCAGCACCAGTTTTTAATAAATATATACTGAAACAGAAACTTCTTCAGAGAATGTGAATCTGCATGATCATTTCCACAGCACCTTCTCTGACTACTAAAAAAAGTGACTACTAAATAAACAACTTCAAATCACTTTCATTTCTTTGACCCTGTGAATAACAGTAAAACAAACACCACTTTATTTTGTTTGTGAAGATTTTCCCTTTCTGTTTACCTTGCCTTTAAACAGTGCTGCCTTTAGCTTTCTAGACCAGGAATTTTAGAGAAGGGATGTTTAGGTTGTTTTAGATTTTGGGTTTGAAGGTCCCCAGCCCCCCAAAACTCTGCACATAGCAATACAACCACGAATCTACCACCAATCTTGCTCTTTCTTATAGTGTCCTGGTCTCTCCTTTCCCTGCAAAGTTAAAGTTCACACCATCTCGTCTGTAGAGCAACCCCACAGCTCCGCGCTGCACAACCCCTTGCAGGAATTCATTTCGAGGCCGCCTGCTGCTCTGACACTGCATTGCCATTTAAAGAGGGAGGCAACATAACACGCTGCCTCAACAGCTCAAGTGGAGCGACAAACGTGCTGGGGCGGGGGGGTTGAATGAGATTAGCGAAATCCCACAGAACAATGATTAAAAGGTGCTGTAACGAATCCATTTGCCTCATGCAACAAACACAATTACTAGACAAATTATCCCTCTCCCACCCCACTCCTCTCTCCTCAGCGAATCAGGAGAGGAGGACCCTCATCCTGGGTGCTCCAAACATCTATTCTAGCACTTTCAAAGCAGAAGAGATCTCTAACTGATGGTAGCAGTAGCAACTCTCTTTTCCCCCCTCCACGAGCTATGCCACTAGAGGGCACTGTGAAAGCACACACAGACAGCCTAAATAATACCTAGAAAACACCAGGTCCATTGGTCTTTGAACGCGTGTTTCAAGTTGTCAGCCTTCACTCATACACATCCTACCCATCCAGCAGCAACTCATCTCTGCTAATGCAGATTCCCACCTTTGGGGTCTCCAATCCTCTCTTGTTCTTCAGTCTTTACTGAATTTCTCACATATCCCTGTTTTCCCATTCTGGCACAAATGCAGCAAACTAAATCTACTTAAAGCAAAGGGGAAATTTTGTATTCTTTCCTGGACTTTCCTGGTTCGTTAAAGAGAAGATATAATGTGAGAAATCAGAAAGCTCAGTGCAGGCTCAACTCGTGCTTATGGTGTATTCCTTGCCCCAGTTCAGAGCCAGAGCCTAGTGGTGTTCCTGTTACACCAAATCCGAGCTAACAAGCTCTCCCACCCTTCCAAGGGGCACGGCATAGAGATGTTGTTACCAGCGGCCACCTTGCACATAGGGAGGCTAGTGCTAAGCCTATGCTGAGAAACTCTTGATTTCCAATCATTCTCCGTTGTCTCTACATCTTCCCCAGTACTGCACAGCAGTGCTGCTGAGACCCTCAGGCTGAGACCCTGCACAGGCTGGGGAAGATCCAGTAACACATATTATTCTGGACTGTGTGCAGCATAGAACAGTTCTCCTTTCCACCTGCCCAGGAAAGGGATTGCCCAGTTCACATAGTAAATGTGCTCAGGTTGTAGGTGAGCTAGTAAGCTGTGATGAACTCTGGGTCTGCATCCACAGCACAAATAATGTACGGTCAGGAAAATCCCAATTATGTATCCTGGCTCTTTCACTCATGCTACATTGCATTATGTCTTTTACCTTTGGAAGTTCATGGTGCCAGCCAGCACAGCAACCACAACAAAAGTCACTGTCAATTCAGGCTGTTCTGTTCCCAAAAAAGCATTAAACAGAACCACTAATACTACCCCTTTAGCTTTCATTTTTGGTTTCCTATCTTGAGGGAGTAAGAGCAAACCAGGTGGCTGATTTTCTCTGTGCCAATCAACTTAGTCATCTCCAACCATCATACTGCACCTGTGCCTCCCCCGTCAGCCCAGCTCCCTTCAGACTCTGGGTGGTCCCTCTGGGCCTCAGCTCCTGTGACATGCCAGGAACGCTATGAGCTCAACCACATCAGCTTCTGAGCTCGGAGGGACTCGTCCTCTGTTCAGCTATCATTTTGAGAAGTGAGATAAAGAAAGGCCAAAGGATATATACATATCATATAGTTGTAGTGGGAAACCTCTTAGAGCCTAACACAGCTGACAGGACAGAACTGTGGTCACAGATGTTGGGATTTCATCCTGTTGGGTGTCCGAGGGGCCTCCTCTACCTTACCTGTCAGACAAATGAGAACCAAAAGCCCATGGCGGGGAGGGAAGATGGACTGGGAGTTAAGCTGTTGATAACCAGGATTTCCTTTTTGTTAAGGGAGCAGAAGACTTCCTTGTGAGTCTGTTTTGTATTATTTCTGCTGTGAAGCGGATACTGGCACAAGGGAAGAAAGCAAACTGTTTTAAAGAATATGTTTCTTTGTCAGACTGGAAGAATTAGCTGTGGTTCAAAAATTAATGATGGCATAAAAATCTATTAAGACATCTAGACTGTCCCTCAAGGGGTCTTTTCAAGCTTGACGTGCGTGGATCATCCTCCAGGGCTCTGCCCAGCCAAACTTCAGATATCCCAAACGACAGTGATTCCACCACGTCCCTTAACAAGGCTATTTTACCATCAAATCTCTTCCTTCCCATTAGGTATATTTTCTCTCCTGCCAATTTCCCCCCCCTCCAAATTTTCTTTCATGAGAACACCTTCTAGCTCTCAGTCCACACTAGACAATTCTTCATGCCTTCCCAGTATGCCTAGATCATTAGCATAGCTCCTTTTCAGTCATTTAGCCAAACAGCTATATATTTAGCTCTCACAAGCATTCCTCATAAGTCAGTCCCTCCAGCCCTTTAATCATTTTCATTGCAATCCTCTGAATTCCCTCTAATTTTGTTTACATCTTTCTGGAATTGGAGTGCCCGGAACCAAGTGCTGTAAACGACAACAGCTTGTTATCTGGCTAGACTGTAATTCCAGTGATCAGAACGTGAGCTGTGCACATGCCATGCACACATACACACATGCACCCACTCCTCCTTTGGTCCAGGCACTTCATCACAGGATGCAAGCCCTGTACTGTGCATATTCCCTCCCAGAGACGTGACTTGGGCCTCCTTCAAGGAAATCTGACCCCAAACAGAAAAGAGAGGGGAAGAGGAGAAGAGATCTTTGGAATTTTAAGACTTATGTTGGAGTGACTTTGCGCCATTGTTTTTCCAGTTTTACAGTTTCCAGTCTGTCCAGAAGAGGTCACAAGCCAAATTAAACACCCATTACCCAACACAAGCCACCACCTGCAACCCTTTCCCATGATGCATGCTCCTCAGCTTCCACGCCCATTAGGCTATGACAGAGTGACAGTCGGTCACTCTGACTTTTGAGCCAAGGCAAGGCCAGCAAGGAAGCAAGGACAGCAACAGTGATTTCCCTAAATGAGTTCCCTCAGCAACTGTATCGGACTGCTTGGTCAAGAGGGCCAGGACTACCACAGTCTTTGCTGGCTGCATTAAAAACCCTCTGCTGAGGTGGTATTAGCAAGAAGAGGTCAGAGCTAACACCCCAGGGAGAGGAACTGGGTGATCCAGCTCTGAGGATGTTCTTCCAGCTGTCTGCAGACTCAGTCAAGGCAGACATCAGTCACTGACTGCACTCAGGTTACATTTTGGGGTTTTTCTGCACACCTATAAAGCCCACAATTTTTGGAATTTTTTTGTTTTAGATGATAATTGAGACTTTGATGTAATCTTATGACAGCAGATAATACACCGCAGAAAAGCCTTTGGCACTCATGCCTTAATCTGTTCTTAAAACTCAAGTTGGAATTTTTCCAATAAAACATCTTTTTAAATTTATTATTAGAAAATGCCAGTTCCGTGAGGAAGAAACGTTCTGCAAAAAACTTTGTTTCAACAAATTTCTGGTGAGCTACAGGCCAGGTTCAGAAAGAAACCTGTTGAGGTTCCTGCCAGCTCCTAGGCAATCTGTGGGGTAGGCAAGGCACCCAGGAGAGGTGACAGCTCCACAAAAAGGGCTCTTTTAGATAATGGTCCTCCTCAAGTTTCCGCATGTAACAATGTCAAAGCCTCTTCTTACATAGCATCCCCAGGACTTTATAACCTCAAAGCCAGCGCTCTAAGGAGTGTTCCTTGCTCCGTGGCAAAGACAGCAGGAGCTTGAGGTCTTCTGTCTCTGTAGCACCTTTCACACTACCATTCCTTCATCACAGCAGCTCAGGCAACACCTCAGCATTAAGGCTGCTTGTTGGCGGGGTTTTTTTTATTCCACTTTTTGTTGGGGGGGGGGGAGAAGGAGAGGAGAAAAGAGACAGAAAGAGACTAGAAACTCTTCAGGTTCAGCAGAGGACAAGCAGAATTTACAAGCAGGGGCCATAACAGCTCCCTTGAAGCCTGGAAGAAAGCCTGCAGCTACAAAGCTTCACATCAGGACAGAGTAAGGCCAGCCAAAACAGCCTTTTCTCCCTTTCCCGTATGCACACGGCAGACAACAAGAGAAGGAAGAAGATTCTGTACTGCTGACCTTAGCTATAGGTCCCTCTGGGGCAATGCCACAGCTCATTTACCTCATGCTGCAGCCTGAATTTGATTTTTTTTTTTTTTTAATATTATTAGCAGCCCAATCTGTTGCAGCTCTCTAGGTGCTGGATCACAAACCAACCAGTCACCAGTAGGTACCTAGGCTAGTCAGAATCCGAAAAGGGGGTCTGTATCCTCAATTTGACTTCCGTGCCCTTCCTCTCCTTCCCTCTCTTTGTAGGCCTCTGCTACAGGCAGCTCTTTTATACCAGTGTAACTACCTTGATTAAGATTTTTTTTTCCCCCTCTTGAATTACTGAGAAATTACTCTTAGTAAAAGGCCTTAGACTGGCCCAGCTACAGGCAGAGAGTCTTCCAGTCTTACCATTTCCTGCCCCTTACAGGAGGCATCTAGAACACGTACAGAACTTTTCATAACGGCATGCCTGCAGTCAGGCCCATCCTGCTAACTTGTACTCACCTAACTAAACCTGACATGTGACAAAACACAGCTACCCTAGACAGAGTCCTTACTGCTGCAGTTAAGCTGGCAATACTGTGGTATTGCAGGTACAGCCAAAATGCAGATTTGCTGCTTCAAGTTGCATCCAGCCCAGGAACACTTTGCTGATACAGTACACTACCACAGCTACATAAGCAAGGTTGGCTCGGTCAGGCTGTACTATTTTTGAGCATGTCAGTCTAATTAAAATGGTGCAGCTTGCATGTGCAAGAAAGCCGCCTCCTCTCCTCCTCTTCCTTCTTTTGTTCTTAGACACTCTACCCATGGAAGTGCAGGACCAAATGTCCTTTCCACTCTCTACACCACATTTCATGCGTAAGTGACTGAAGCATGACTAAGTTACCACCTTACACTGAGGCACTGGAAAGATGAGGAGAGGCAGCCAAGTCACAGTAGTAACCCTGCCTCATTGCAATAATCTCTTACCATGTCAAGATAGGATGCAAATCTGCTATGAATAATGGTCACTCCAAAGGCAGATACAGCTTCATAGATATCTCTATCAGTAATCATGCTACATTCACCCACTGAACATTTCACAGCATCTTCCTTGCAGAAAATACAACCCTGAATCAGATTTGTTAACATAGGGCAAGCATCTTTACCATTCAATCTGTGCACTTTGTCATATACAGACATATACACATATATATATTCACCATTAGCCTCCATTTCTTATGTGCATCTTCCAAAAAGCCAAAGGTGGCCTTGATGCACAGACCCCATATACAGGCATGAATAAAACCGGACGTTGCATTATAGGTGATCCCACTGTGCAAAGTAGACTTACAAGGTAAAGATGTATGCACTCAAGTAGATGGACCCACAACAGCACAATTTTAAGCACATTTACTCATCAAAAAATAACTCACAGATGCCCCTTGGAATAATCCCCCCACTCCTAGGGGAAAATCCTAATCTGCAAACCCCTCCTTTTTTCAGACACTTAACTGTATATCCAACATGGTCAGCTTCATTGACACCCACACAAGTAGAAGCCAGGTAATTCAGTGCACTGGCTGCAAGGTTAACAGCCAGAAAGACCCTTGCTCTCACTCATAGCGTGGCTTTGGGCCAATTGCTGAGGGTCAAACACAATCAGGCTCCCAGCAGGTTCAGCAGCCAGAGGGCACACAGAAGACTATTAATAGTTATTGGCCCAGCAGGTTGTAAAGACTAATTGGTTTCAGCCTGCAACCCACCATCATCAGTACAAGTGCTAAGGGGCTGGGAAGAGCTGTGATTACGCACTCGCATCGCATACACATATCCCAATGGCCATGTGCTAACATGCTATTGATTTCCTGCCTGGAGAGGTCCCTGGCCTTCCGTCTGTCTTCCTGCTCCCTCCCTCTTCTTACTGCTTGTGTTCTGGCTGCCCCCTCACCCCTCTCCCAGGAATCAAGACAGCATCATCAGAAAAGGCAGAGGAACCACCCTCTTTGAGGGTGAACGCTACCAAACCTGGAAGGAACGAGGAAACTGCTTTCCCAAGGTCAGGCAGAGGCAGACCCAAGGCAAAGGAGTTTGCTTCGAGAACAAGCCATCAGAGAAGTTTCTTTGGGATGCTTTAAGTGATATAGGAACCTCAAAAACCCAGACTGTGAACCCATACCTTCAATTATAACCCCCTTTGCTTAAAACCAAAACCATCCCCCTGAAGTCCACCTTCTGATGCTAACACCTTTTTTTAGAACAGCTTGCCCTAACTCAGTAGGTATATCCTTGCCTTTTCCCCAAAACTCTCTCCCTCTGGGAAATGCCATTCAAAGTCCAATATTTCTAGAGCTGAAGATAAGAGAAAAATCCTGTCCTGGGCTGGTGGGCAACTGAATAAATAAATCCAGCATAAGGTGCTCTTTCCCACCATGCAGAATTTTTCCATGAATTATTAATCAGCACCAGAGCTGGCCAGAAAGCCACTTCCCTTTGAGCCCCTGCAAGCCTTAGCTGGTGAGAACACTCCTTTGGCTCAGAGAGGCATAAGCAGCATCCCCCAGCAGTGTTATTCCCTTTCCCTCCATGCAGATGGGGGGGACAATGCTACCGTCCCTTCTGCCCAACCTGCTAGAGGGAACTCACGGGGAGATATCACAGATACAGGCTGCTCAAGCCACAGCAGGGTTGAGCTTCCAGCATCAACCACAACCCCAGATCCCACAGTCCTCCCTCTCACAGCTCCCCTAAGCAGCACAGTGCAATAGCATAGCACAGAATGAAGCCTGGATTTCTATTTTCACACATTTTTGTGAAAAATCACTAATTCCCATCTTTTCTTCTTCCTTTCCATACCATCCACAGGGATTGCTGCCCCCCCCCCCCCACACACACACGGAGAAGGCTTAGTCTCACACACTCACCCACACAATCACCATCTTGCCCTTATCTACTCCTTATCAGAGTGGGACAAGACAGTCTGTGCTGTGCTTGATATTTTTCTTTTTACCCCAGATAAAATGACAGCAGGGAGCATACATCAGCTGTCAAAGCCTTTGCTGACTGAGTCTGAAGAGCTCACAAAACTATGGCACATGCTTAAAGGAAAAGGGGTACTGAAGAGACGAAGATTCATGCTTCCTATAAGAGCTATGAACTGCAGGGCTCTGCATCCTACCAGCAGCCCCATTGTATGCGAAGGGGACGATCTTTTGCAAAGCACGTGCACACGTATTCAAAGGCATGCACAGAAGGTTTCCCCAGACTCTTCTGGGATGCCCTTCTCCAGGATTTCACCTAGTCATGATCATTCAGGCCTTTAAACCTCAGCTCATCATCTTCACAAGAAAGCCCATCAGGTATTCAAATCTACCAAGAGAAGGAGGCTACCCTTCCATTCACTCTTAACCATCCAATGTCACTTTCTGGTATCATTTAATGGCATACGGGTTATTATGCAGCACCAGAGCTCCCCAGCACCAGCACTGCTCCAGCTCTTCTCCCTGCCTCACCTGCCTCCCAGAGCACTCTGGTCTCTCAGATAACTGCAGGTCTCTGAGCACCCAGCAGTTAGTGCAGCGGCTACAGATGGCCATGGGTGACATCACATTTGGACCCATTCCTAGAAAAATTGCTCTTTGCACAGAGGAAATCTGCTGAGGGATAGGGATGAGCCACATCAGCAAGGCAAGGGACCTTATAGGAATGCCATACCAGCATAGGACAAGGACCTGAACTTCTAAAGTGTTGGCTCTGTCACTGAGATAAGATCACAGCAGTCATATCTTCACCTTGATTAGAAAGAGCTCCATTGCTTGCAGGTCAAGGAGATACAAAGAGCAACTCTTAAGTAATACATGTCCTCCTCCTCAGACCACTAGCATATGCATGGCTACTCACAAGCTGAAGAGGAGCTCTGACAAACACAGGGACTAGGGTATGTATCGCAAGACTATTAAAAATCTCACATGAGAGGAGATCTTGGACACCAAAAAGACTTAAAAAAAATCTAGTTGTCATAATAAAGCCCTCTGAGTAGGCAGTAGATTGCTAAGATTTATAACACCTGGAGGAAATGGGTCATTACTCAGGTGGCAACTATTGACTCAAGTGGTCTGCAAGTGTTGGGATGGGACTAGGAAAAACTCTTGGGATGTCCTTCTGATGCTCCCTGTTTGCAGATAAAAAGCCTTCTCCGCTTCTCTCCCATCTTAAACCTACAAGTAAAGTGTTTTGTTTTAGGTATTGAATTTCTTCATAATTTAAGGGAATGCAAGGCAGCTGAGTGAATCATTACCTCATCAATATAGTCCAGGATGGGAATGCATCTCCTGATTTATGAGGCAGAGACAACTGGAAACAGATAGGAAGAAAAGTATATTCCAAAGAGTGGGAAAAGACTTTTCTCTCCTGTCAGTGATATCTAAACATTACCCAAATGCATCACAACCACCACACACTGTTACATATATACACCACACTATAACTCTATTTCTATATTCCTGCTCCTCTCTCTCTTCTCCCCATCCATTTCACAATATCAGCACAGAAACACTTGGGTCCATGCTTCCATCCATACAGATTGCACAGACCCTGCACATTAACAGATGTACCATTTTTCACATGCACATTGCCCATAAATATTAAAAAAGCAACACAGGACTTTCCAGATAACATTTGTACTGCATACTAACCTAAAGCATTTACCCAAACTCCACTTACCCAAATGCTCATATGATTTCTTTCATCAGACTCATTCCTCATCTATGAACACCCTTGAACAGCTCAAAAATACATGAGAAATAAATGCCATCCATACTATGCAGACTAGTTCTGCATGTCCTTTCCTAAAGGATCTACTTCACTATGTTATCTGTAGAGGCATATAAAGAAAAAGGGGTACAAAAGTCAATCTCCTGCAATTAATCAATGAGCATGGGGGTGGAAGGGAAGCAGTAATGGGGAGAGTGATTAGAACAGGTTGGGGTTTTTGTTTTTAAAAAAATTGTCCCAACCTGTGGGCCCCCCCTCCCCCCCCCAAATTGCTGGTTTGAAACAGCTGTTATTTTTTTTTTTAAGGGAAAGCATTTGCTTAGAAGACTTTCAATATAAAGTAATGATGAAGAAAGACATATGATTTGTCAAAGTATTCATTTTTTAAATAAAAACTTCCAGGGGAGGATCAGAATAACTTTTCATATTGACAGCTAAGTTGATTTAGAGTAATAATAGTTAAAAGCAAAAAAAAAAAAAAAAAAAAAAAAGTTGTTTCTCTTCCCCATCCCCATGCACAATTTCATATTTGGAGAGGGGGAAAAAAACAAGAAAAATCAGCTTTTGAGTCCAATTCCAGAGTCAGATTCTCCTCAGAAGCTACTGGGCACACCAAGCTAAGCAAAGAAACTATGCAAGGGAAAAAGCTACAGCGTGTCCCTGGACAATCCCACCCACCAGCAAAGCTGGGGTGGCTAGATACTTTATTTCTCCAGCCTGCATAGGGCAGGAGGGCTGGGGCATTGAGTAGGAGGCACAACCATCCCACCTGTGAGCCACCTGCCTCCGAACAGAGAGCAGAAGGGAAACACAGGAATTGTGAACCACACAACTGAGGAAACAGTGACAAGAAAAAAAGCTATCGAGGATATGGAGCCGCTAACCAAGGGAAAAAGGGAGCACAGCTCATCTCTGTGCCCAGGTAGGCAGGTGACAGGCAGCTGCTCGCACATGCCCTAGCACCAGAGCTGGGATGGGAGCCTGCATTCAGCACTTGGCACTGTGGGGCTCCAAGGTCTCTCCACCGCGCTTCCTCCCCTGCACACCCCTTGCTTGCTGTTCAGTCTCAGCCTGGCTGTGCTCAGCAACAGCCGCCCTGCTCCCTGTCACCCCCTCTTCTGTGGCCAGTGCAAGAGCAGAGCAAGAAGAGGAGCTCCTGCTGCACCCCCAAGTGGACAGCAAGGAAAAGGGGAAGAGGAGACAGAGGCAAGTTTTGGGTAGCTTGCAAATGTACAAGCTCAACTGGCTGTGCACACAGAAAACACTTGGAAACAGCCCAGCAGGGGTCAATGCCTGAGAGTCACTCCTGCAGTGTTTTAGGGTAGGAGCTCCACGCAGTTGCACTCAGCAGGGTTACAGAAACACTGGAAGCTTGTTACCACGGCTTGCAATGGAGTAACAATTACTTGCAATAAGCCTTGCTGGAAAAAAAAAAAAAAAGGGGGGGGGGGGGCTCATACTTTCCCACCCCTTTTAACTCTTTCAAATACCCTTAGGCTTGCTTGTGACATGCTCTGCTCCTCCAGTGCAGCCCTAATACTCCTGCTTCTCCATCCTCTTGCCCTCCAGGTTTGAGGAGGAAAGTCTACTGCTGGCTAGAAAACTAGAAGCAGCAATGGCTCAGGGCTGGTTTATAACCCCCCTGAAGTTTGGGAGCAGGAGAAAAAGCAACCCTGGGTTTGCACACATACCCCCTTCTCCAATCCCCTTGCAAAACCCAGGAAGGGCAACCATATTATCTTTGCCTTGCAAAAAGGTGCATGGTAAGACAGACCTCAAAGGACTTTTTCCCTATGCCTTCAAAATCAGGCTAGATGTGACTGATACAACTGCGGCAATAGTAACTCACTAGAACAGAAGGTAAAATTAAAACAGCATCCAGGCCCAGCATAAAACTACAGTTAGTAGAAGAGATTAGAAGAGCTCCCAGTTGCGCTAGAGTCTCAATCCTCTGCTCACAACTCAGGAAAGGCTGGTGACTTGGGAGCACTGTGTGGAGCAAACACAATCAGCTTTCGACAAGGAAATGAGCAACGAGCATGGTGTGCAGAGTCAGTGCAAGCTGCCAGTGTCCATCTTCCTCGCCAAGTCTGCGCCTGTTCCTCCCAAGCAGAGGTAAATTCACATCAAGCTACAGAACTTCACTGCTGACACCAGCTACTTGTGTTGCACAAGTACTGCCCTCCTCTCATCCCTGCACATCCTACATGCTGGGAAATTCCTCCTCCCCTGTCAGAAACAGACCCTTCACAGAAGGGAAGTCAGCTGGAAGGTGTTGATGCAAGTTTTGCAATCCAGGGTTTAGAGAAAGCAAATTTGAGGGAAAATTTGTGACAAGGTTGCATGCACATGCAACCTTGAGACACAAGACGGGAGGCTATGTGAAAGGGAGCGTTCAGTAAACGTAAGAAACAGGGAGAACATGAGGGATTTTGGAGTGAGCGCATGCAGCAGCAACAGGGGTGGGAGAGCATGCAACAGAAAGCATGTGTGTGACAGGCAGCATGCCGACATGGGAATTTGCTTAGTAGGGACAAAAGAAAGGGCCGGTGCACATGAAACTCTAAAAGTACAAGCAAGAGAGAAGCAAGAGTGCTGTGACAAGGCATATCTGCATGTACTGCATTCATGCACTACCATATGCACAAGAAGGTGCAAGAGAAAAGCTGTGTGCACATGGTGAAGGCAGGCAGAGCAAGACACCCCAAGTACATAACGCACTGTGAATGCAAGGCAGTGCAAGACATGGAGCAGGCCAGATAGTGAATATAAAGAACATATGTACTCTGCACGTGTGTGCCTGCATGCATGCACATGTGCACTTACAAGAGCAGTGCAGTAGGACAGGCATGAGGTTTTTATGTGCAAGCAACCACCAACACTAGTCATCAGGATGGAGAAAGCACACAGGAGAAGGCTTGAGGGAGGGAGAAGGGGGGCGGAGAGCAAGACCGGCACTCCAGGAATTGCATGTGCGAGGGAGCTAGAACAGTGTGTGCCACAGTGAGTTTATTCATCTTCTAGGCTATATTCATGCGAGTGTGTGTGCACAAGACCATGGCTATGGATGAATGAGCACAAATCATGTACAAGCTGCGATTTGGAGGGGATATGATTATATGTGCATGTGACATGTATTTATACATACAGCACGGGACGCATTAACCCTTAACTCCTGTTTACAGAAAGCATCTCAAAAACAGCTATCATGTCTGTCATCACCTCAAACTAAATCCCATACTTGCACTTGGCTCTTAAAGCAAGAAACCCAGCTGGCAAGTCACTGAACAAAATCCCCATACTAAAGAAATTTCCTTCCCCTGTCTTTGCCTTGGCCCCCCTCTTTTTTTTTTTTTCTCCTTCTCCTGGTGGAGGGGGAAGGACACTGTTTTTGCAGACAGACCAAAAAGACATAGAGGTTCCCCTAACCCCTCTCCCCCGAAAAACAAACAAAAAACAACAAAAAACACACACACAAAACTTAACACTGATCTCCTCAGGAAGATGAGGAGTCCAGGAGCATCAGTACTTGCGACCCAAAGTACTGAGGGCTGCGGATGGAGAGGGTACCCACCTTCACCCACCTCTCTTTCCTCTGCAAATCTTCCAGTCATCCCCCCCCCCCCAGCTCCCCCTCTGCAAAAGCACAAATACAGCAGCCAAGTCAGTCACAGTCACATGCAGTGCCCTCTAACCATCGGATTCACCAGCAGCGATCTCTCCTTGGCTATTCCCTGATGGGGGGGGGGGGGGGGGGGGGAGAGAGAGAGAAGAAGAGAGCAGAGGAGAGAGGAATCTAAACAGATCCAGCTTGCAGCTCCATGTTTCAAGCCAGCCTCGGTCCACCAGCCTCAGTTCAAGTGCTTGAGGGGCTTGAGGAGGTTGCGAGAGCAAACTGGGCACATACCTTGCAAGGAGAAGAGGGACAGGAAGAATCCCAGCACCCAGATACTGTGCAGCCAGTAGGTCCTCATGCTTCTGAACTCTCACTCGCCCCGCTTCCTCTGCCTTTTCCTCCGGCTCTTCGCTTCTCTCTTTCTTTTATTATTATTAATTGTTCTCCCCTCAAATAAAATGGGGTTCGTGTCTCCCTTCAGTCTCCCTGAGCTCTGCTCTAGCAGCTCTGACAATCCCGACGCGGCGACAGCTGGCCCACGGTGGCCGGATTCCCAAATAACCTCCCGCTCTCCCCTTCCAGGGCTGGGGAAAGGGGGGCCAGGTTAGATGCTCGCCGTAGCCTGCGCTGGCTGTAAACACAGCGAATCTCTCTGTCTCTCGCTCCTGCGGCTCCAACTAAATGCGACTGTACTTAAACAAGCAATGCCTTATAGGGCAGCGCTCAGAGCAGAAGCGATCCCACCTCTGCCACCTAGTGTTGCAAGCTAGATCATTTACTTTTTTAAATATATATATATATATATATATATATATATATATAAAATTATAGAAATATGGCTCTCATTCCTCTGCAAACGTATCTCTTGGATCACAGGTCTATGAACCATGCTAGGCTCAGGTTTCTCCTCCCCAGCACCAGCTTCCCCATGGGGAAGTTCCTTGGTGAAGGAGGACTGCGTTTTTCGAGGCAACAAAAAAGAGCAGCAGGGCAGATTTGATTTCTCAGCAGAGTTCTGCCTGGCAAATTTTGAAGCAAGGGTCTCTTTTACGCCACTGACACTGCCGGGCAACACTGAGGGGCCAGAAGGAAATTCAGATGTACTGAATGCGATTACAGAACTGCCCAGGCCTCCAGGAAAAATAGCAGCCTTCGGGCTGCATTAATCTTGGCTGGATCTCCAGTAACTTCTGTGCCATTTCTGAGGGACCAGAAGGAATCACTCTTTTTAGGAAATCCAGCTTGGAAAGCTACTGTTTGTTCACAGCAGGTTTCTCCCAGCACCCCTCTCCTTTCAAATAGTTTCCTCCTACCAGAGGATGAACTCTTTTCCCTAGGAGTAATTAGCTTCTATAGCTCCATTGCCCCCTGAAACTGCTGCTTCTGGCGAGAGGAACAGCAGTAATGAAGTACTACTTAACATTCACACTGGGCTTTTCATCAGTCACTCTCCAGGCATTCCACAAAAAAGGTGTCCTTTCACAGCTGGGGTCACAGAGGCTGCGAGAGGCAAAGTGATAGCACAACCTTTCAGAAGCCAGTCCCTGCAAAGGCAGGGTGGCAGCCCCAGGGGGCTGGCTCACCAGCCCTGTAGCCTTTCTGCTGGACCACTGTGCCCCCTTGCAGGTGTTGCCATGGCAGTTCATGCCCATGCCACAGCTACAGGATGACCATCTCCATTTCCCAGATTGCAGAAGCGGCTTCCCTCCCACAGGCGAGCAAGGAAATCAGTCCCTCGCAGGGCTGAAGCGTCAGGCAGAAGCCAGCGGGCAAGATGTACTTGCACAGGCAGGGCCATGGACAAAAGCCCAGGCCGCTCTGCCTCATCCGGAGCTACCCCTTCTTCAATGACTGACAGCTCATGCAAAACCTGAGGAAGCCTCAGGTAACGAAGGAGCCTTCAGGTGGAAATCAAGGAGACAGATGTAGAAGCAGAGACCTTGGTTCCTCACCAGGGGCCTCCTAAGAGCAACTAGGGGGTGGGAAGTTTCATCAGGTGCAACATGCACCAACAGCCACTCTGTAAACCCAGTTTTTCCCAAGTCTTATGGTAGGTGTCAGCACATCTGTAGAAATCCATCTTTGCAAATATATCCACAACTGTAGCTGCAGAGAGAAACAAGCCACCTTACAAATCCCCCCCAGGGCACTAGGGCAAGAGCGTATGTTTGTGTCAAAGGTGCATAGGATTCTCTCCATCAAAGAAATGACGCCAGCCCAAAAACATTTCTTATTAGACCATTTTAAAGCAAGTTGTTCTGCAAGCAAAACTGACAAAGCCCAGTTTCCTATGCGTTCTTGTCTGTTGTCTCTAAACTCTCTCACCTTACTGTAATCAAACCCAGGTCCCACCATATCCCCTGCGACATTCCCTGTAGCAAAAAGAAACCATATGCTGTGGCTATGCCAGAAGTGCATCCATGTTCCCTAGTGGACCAAAACACACACTGCAATGCAAAATGTACACACTAATTGGCCTAGCTGGCTGCTGCCTGGAGCAAGGATACCCCCTGAGTTGTTCATGCCTTTTCCCCTGTGATGGAGTGGGGCATTACCCAATTACTGCTTTTAAGCAACAGGTAGGACAGATGGACAAATGGATAGAGGCATATTATCAGCTAGGCTTCATTTCCTGAGGAAATCAAACTAAAAATATGTGAAAGCAGGTAACAGTCCTGTTGACTAGAGAAGCATACTTCCTATTCATGGTTTCCCTTTTAAATGGCTCCTCCTTCATCCTCTGATATCTACACAGTACGGTCCAAAAGGGAGCACATGCACAAATAAGCTTGCCCCTCAGATTTGTATGGAACCCAGTGTGCCAAGAATAGTGATGATCAGTTATTGAGAGCTGGAGCAAGGGACAGTGTTTCCCTGTTGCTGCAGGAATCCCCACGAAGGCACAGCAGAGGTTCAGGGCCTGGCTAGGCCAGAACCTTTACACCACACCAGCTGTGTGCTTTTCTGACCCTCAGGACTGCCCAAACACTCAATATCCCTCCTTCCATTTGTTCTCTAACTCCATCATCTCAGTGCCCAACGTCTACATCCAATACATGCTACTTCTTTATATCCACTCATACTCCTTCACAAATTTCCCCAGCCCCATACACGGGCCCTAAGCTCATTTGCTATCAAACTTATATCCTAACATTCTGCCTACCCACAATCACATGCATGACCCCATTTCTCATCTACCTTACAATCCTGAAGGGCCCCACAACCCTCCCCACTTCCATCGTTATGCAGCCATCCACAGTCTGCTTCCCCCACAGACTTCAGCTCACAGCACTCGACCGTGCACTCAACTGCCAAACATGGTTTTCTCCATCAGCACGCGCCTCTGATACCTGGCATACCACACTACTGCTAAACTGCCAGCACATACTCCAGAGATCACTTCTTCAATCTCCATGGCCCACGCCATAGCCACCACTGAAGAAAGGTGAGAATTTCTGTGCTCACCTGTAACGCATTTCAGATCCAGGTTCTGAAGAGAGAGGAAAGGTGCTGGCAAGACTTCACGTTACACTTTGGATATGAACATCCCGTTGCCTGTGAGGTCCAGTCATCCCTGAGCATTACTATAATAGAAATATTGAAATAATATCAGAATTGGATCTCTATTCCAGGCTATGAATTGCATGAGAATAAAACATGATCCTGAACCCCGTATCATTCCCATCTAGAACGGGCAGCAATAGTTACAAGTCCTGAGAGAAGATGCAAAGACAGTGGCCTTCTCTCAAGTAGCAGCACCTTATGCTTACCTGGAGAAGCCAGTGCAACTGAGAAGAGAAACAGCTATTTCTTATAACCCATAAGACATACTCCTAACCTTCAAAAACATTCAGAGCTGGATTTTGGCTCCCTCACTCCTGCTGAGTCATATCAAAAGGGTTACTCGGGACATTGGGCTACTAAATATGAGTAGGAGTATCAGATTCTGTGGGCTGAAATTCTTAAGGACTGGTTTCCAGCCAAAGGTCAGTCTGCCTTTTGTGTGGCCACATCTCTCAGCTACCTACAGATCTCGAGGACAGAAACAGAAGCAAAACTATGCTCAACTCTCCCTAAACGCCCAAACATATAAACAAAAATGAAAAAAAAAAAAATCAATCCTTGCTCTTCCTCCTTTTCTTTTTAAATTACCACAGTGCTTCCACTTACCCTAGAATTCAAAAGCCAGAA
The DNA here is from genome assembly GCF_040807025.1 of Struthio camelus. Lineage (NCBI taxonomy): Eukaryota > Metazoa > Chordata > Aves > Struthioniformes > Struthionidae > Struthio > Struthio camelus. Next base: position 94,599,980 of record NC_090942.1, on the reverse strand, counting down.
GAACCATGAAAGTTGGCATAGAAATAGTACCTATTGAAAAGCACATCTACCAACGTGTTTAGAGGAGAAGCCTGGGGGGGGGGGGGGGGGGGGAAGGATTCTGACAGACCTCTGAATGTTTGAAAGCTGGCTACTTTTAATGCATAGTAAGAGTGTTTCATTAAGGCTGAGTGGATGCATTTAGATGCACTGTGCATGGATGCTTGTCCATTTTTTAATAAACAAACATGCTTTGTACTCTTAACTGTTTAAGCACTTACTCTTTCATTTCTATTTCACCTTAGATTTAGTTCCTTCATGCAATATCAATATTAACTTGATTGTGCAGTGCACACAATTTTTTTTCCTCCCAAGTTTTTTGTACTGGCCCTACTGTAAAATACTTCTCAAGCAAGCAAGTCAAAGTTGATAGAGGAAATTTTAACTTTTCCATTACTGATTTTTTCAAATTACTGTTATTTAACTGTGTTAATGTCATGTTGCATTAGCAAAAGGCTTAGCAGGTTTTTTTTACTTTAACAGAAGTAGTATTGAAAACACAATTGGCCATGCAAATTTTACAGGGTTTACACAAGAGAATGAATGGTCCTGAAATTTAAAGCTGGGAAAGCTTGGTAAAGCAAACAGGAGACAAGACCTATGCATTTTCCAGGAAAGTATTTTTCTCAATATTTTAGTATCCTGTCCTGTACGTCCATCTCTGACATATGTCTATTACTACTTGTTTTATTGAGTGTTTTATCTGTAGTTTTCATGGCATGTCTTTGAGACTAGTGCATCTATGATGAATAGTGCATTTTAGTGTGATTTAGAAGGGTGTTGTGGCATGTGCTGTATGTGATCTTGGGAAAGGGAGTGGAAGGAGATGTCCTTTCCGCAAGGAATAATCATTTGTCATGTGGCTCTAGGAAACTCAATGCTGTCCAAGGTCAAGGACTGCAGGGTGTCCAGAAATGGGTGTTCTTACAGAGAGGATGTACAGTGCTTCAAGAGCATGACAAATAGCCTCACACCTGATTAGGCTCCTTTACATAGGCTTAGAAAACGTATTCATGCTTCTCATTCACCTACAGCTGGATGGTCAGGAGGAGCCAGCCCAAATCATACATCCCACCTTCCCCTTCTTTCCTGCCACTTCACAATCCTCATCTCTGTTCTTCCCCTCCCACCCTGCTTCTCTGGGTGCACTGCTGCACCCCTCTCATCCCACCTCTCTTCCCCTTTACTATCTTGCATTGTTTCTCTCCCTAAAAGAGAGGGAGCTTGCTGTGGAAACCCACCTAAGATGGTAGAGGGGGGTCTTTGGGACTTCAAGATAGCAATTTCTCAGGGCTGCCTCAAGACCCCAAGCTGAAAGAAGCTTTTCTGAATAAAGAAATGCCAAGCCCAGCAACCAAGAGAGGCAGCATAAGGCTAGAAAGCAGTTCTATAAGACAGAAATACATAGAAATAGCTACCTAATGAGACAGTAGCAACACTGAAAACGTGGTGGAAAGAAGGAAAAAACAGGAGATTCCACATAGTTTCAGCAACTCTGTGCTGACACGACAGCGACCTGAGAACCCCCAGAGCTAAACATGTCACACAAACTGGTACAGCACAAACCACAGAGACTGTTTCTCTAGCATTAGCCAGAACAGACCCACATCCTCTGCAAGCTGGGGCACGTAAAGGGCATGTCGAAAAAACATTTGCCAAATACACACACATTAACATTACCACATAATTAAAACATAAAATAAATGGAAGAGCAGACACTATCAGCATGTCTACTATGGTGTATCCATGGAGTCAACTCCTCCAAGGGGAGTCTCATCCTGGCTATGCTGGGAAAGCCTGAAACACAGGCACGCCGAACCCAGCCCCCGGGGAACACATACACGTGCACAAGAAGTTCTGCAGAAAGGGCCTCCACTCTCTGAGCATTTGCAGGATTTTGTTGGAAGTCTGCAAGTGTGAACAACAACACAAAAAAGAAAATTGGCTGGCACCCGAAAAATTTTTGGCAGATAATTTTTTGAGTTGTCATGTTTTCTATGGGAAGAGTCAGCTCTTTCAAGTTGGGGAAAAAAAAAATTCTCATCAGTTCTTAAAAACAGCATCAATGAATTCATAACCCAGTGGGAGAGGTGTTTACACCACAAAATCATCACCACATCCAGCACTAACTGGCCTCTGCAGGGGCAGGAGCAGTCCCTCAAGACTGCAGAGCACCTGTTAAGACCATGCTTTCATAGCCAGCCCAGCCTAATCTTTTCATTTCCACAGGAGGCTGACAACACAAACCTTCCTTCCTTCCTCATGGGATACAAGGTTTGCTTCTCCAGACAGCACTACACAGAAGACATTTCTTTGAAACAACCCCCAGCTCTTCTAACATCTCCCTTACCCTACCCAGAAGCAGGCTTTTATCCCAGCTGCAGCTTATTGGTTCTTTAGCCACAGCTGAGGACATTTTGCTTCCTTCCTTTAGCCCCCCATGGCTGTTGGGGAGGAGCTGCTGTACAGCACAGCTGATGGTCTCAACAAGCCAAGAATTGTGGTTCCCCAGGTGGTACTTCTACTGTTAGGATAAGGCTTGTTGGCTTTACTAGATATCTTGTGCGTTGACCTTTGAGATAGGACTACCATATGTCCAGGCTTCTCCATACATGTCTTTAGTTCCTTAGGTAAAGCAGAAAGGAGGAATGTGGCCATTTGCCTGCTATTCCTAGCTAATTGGCTGCAGAGCTCCAGCCAACCTGCCTGCCCTGAGAACATCCCAAACAAATGACTGCTGAGCATGTACTTATCAACCAGACATGTTGATGTCGCTGTGCCCGCAATGAGAGCTGACCTGCATATTTGAGGACAGTCTGACGTTTTCTGGAGAAAAACACAGAAGAGCGGTGAGCTCTCCACAGCCATTTTTTGTGCGGTGGAGTCTGTACCTAGCCGGCTGGCAGGCTGTCGGCAGCCAGAGCTAGGGCCGTGTGAACATTCCCATTGCGAGAGTCTCCTTGCAGTGGTTCATAACATCTTGAAATTACAAACTCCCAGGCTGATATTTTTCAGACCTAGTCTCTTACCCAAGGATGGATTTTTATGATTTTGTTTTTATTTTTGAAAGCTTGAGCAAGCAAGGGTTTGGCTATTTAAGATACTTGGGGCTGGGGGAGTGCTTTATGATTAGTGGAGGAAACAATTTGTGCCTTTTTGACAGTTCCAGTGCTGAAATGACTGTGGATAGAGAGTTGAAAGGCAAATAATGTGAGGCAAGGTTTGTAGCGAGAAGCAATATCTTTTATTAAAACAAAGAACATAGCTGGAAACAAAACAAAACAGGCTTTCCAGGCATATGGGCTTGCATGCTCCAAAGTGTATCCATTCTTTTAACTGTATTGTCAAATAAATTATATTACTTCTCCCTAAAATCTGTGCTCATTTATATCTTTAGCCCATCGTAGTAACAACATTACTGCATCTTAGAAGGGAAATCAAGCCTGTGGAGGTGAGGACCCGCAGTTACCCAGAGAAATAGAAAACACCCAGATTAGACTGTGGTTGCAAGCATGGTTGCATTAAGGTGGACTCCATTTGGCCGTGTCATAGGTCTTGGAAAATACTGCTTGCTTCATGTAGAGTGGAAATAGCTTGGGTTTCAACACTATGTGGAAAGTAATCCTTCTGTAAGGCAGGGTTCCACACATTTCTAGGCAACACCAAAGACCTGACCTCAAGCCCAATAAAATCAGTGGAAAGACTCTCACCAAACTCAGTGGCTGCTGATTCAGCTCCCCGCATCAGCAAAATCACTAAAATGGCCATTTCCCTTATTTGTTCTGTATTGAGCATATGTATTTCTTCCACTGCCACTGCTTATCACTTGTGTTGCAGGAGTTTATCGAGCTGTTAGCTGAGACCAAGGCCAGTTGTACTAGATGCTCTACAAATGGGTGGTGAGAAATGATTCCAAGCCATTGGTGCCAGCTGCTAAGATAGACAAGATGAACAAAGAGCGAGAGAGGTGAAGGTAACAGAGATAAAGTGATTTGCCAAGTTACTGACAGAAATAGAGAACGAGCCTCTTGAATCATAGGGGCAGTTTACCTCTCTACTGACTTTGCCAAACACTCAGCATGCTGGCCAAAGAGCCTACAGCCCACACATTATTTAAAAAAAAAAAAAAAACCTCACCATGCTGCTGTCACAGACCCTCAGTTAACGAAGAACATGAGGAAGTAGCTTTAAGTTTGGCCCTACCTGACTTCTGCTAGCCTTTACAATGCTAATTGTTTCTCCTAGCAGAAGAGAATCTTCTTTTTCCAAGAAAGATTCCTCTCTTGTATCTATTTTATCAGATAAAGGGTGAACTGGAGGTTAAAAAACACATTATTAGCATTAATGACTATTATTATTTATACTCCTGCACAAGCTGCACAGACATAGGAGAAGAGACAGTCCATTTCCCCAAAGAGCTCACAAATTTTATTTATGATAAGGAATTGCAGACCATGTATCAGTAGAAGAATAGAACAGTAGAAGAGGAGAATTGGGAAGAAGGAGGGCAACCGAATTAAACACAAATGTCTTCTGTAGCTTGGGCAACGTACCATCTCCTGGGGCCTGTTTCCTCAGCCATAAAATATGGATGCAGAATTTTCTCTACCATGCAGCACTTTCCACCATACTAGGAAGGCAATAGCACTCATACCCTAGCACCCAGACTCCCGACTTTCAACAGTGTTTGCATTCCTCCCATTCAGAAGCTGTAGCTTTTGCGAATCTGGAGAGTCATGACTCCTATGGCAGCAAACTACACAGAGGTTTGCAGGAGAGCTTGTTGGGGTGCTGTTTGTGTTTCTGTCAGCTCTCCTCTCTTCCCAGAAACGTATTATTCTGTGGCCCAAAGCCCAGGCCAATAATACACAAGCAGCAGCATCCAGAAATCAAGAGTGACAAAGTAGATGCACAGATGTCCTTGTATTGTTCATTCGATTGTTTGATCTCTGGCACAGAGACTTTCTCCTCATTTCCCGTGCATCTTTGAGGGTTTGCCTGGTGAGCAGAGGAGGCATCAGCAGTGCCCTTGTTGGCCTGCCATCTGGGAGAGATGTGTGCACGGAACAAGGTGGCAGCAGCTACTGGGACTCAGATGACATGGGTCCTACTGCTGGCTCTGGCAACAACCATGGGCAAGCTGCTTTATTTGCCTGTACCTGGATCTTGATTTTGGTCATCTGTTTATTTCAGCCTGAGTAAATAAGAGGTTAATCCATCCATGGGTTCTTGCTGGTGCTAAGGCATGATGAAAGCTGAAGAAAAATGGGAGCAATCCCTCTTAACCAGGCTTCTTACAGGTCCCTTATGATGCTTAATGATGACTGTGATAAATGGTTTACAAGTGACTTAGACTATCTACAATTAATCAACACATCCCATGGTGTAAGATCACTGCTCACAGGGGTTCAAGGTCATGGGCTTGCTCCTGAGAGTGTTTCCGAATGAGCGGAATCCTGTCCTTGCCACTCAGTTCCGCAGAGTTTGGATGAGGAAGGAGTCACCGATTAGCTGGAAGCTCTCTGTCACGCAGAGCAAATGAGACTGACTATCACAGGGGATCTGGTGTCCTGGGAATGCAAGGGATCAGAGCCTTCAGCATGGCAATGACAAAACTGTGGACATCAGCCGGCCTCGGCAGAGCTGTGGGAGCAGCAAGGCTGCAGACTCAGCTGAGGTAGACAGGGTAACATGGGGAAATCCCAAATTTAAAGCACTGCTGAGGTCACTAGTGAGATGAGGGAGGTTTAAGCTCATAATCTCTAGCAAAAAAACAGAAGAAAGGAAACTGGGGAGTCCTCCCTAAGTTCAGAGTGAACTTGAAGCACAACCTTAGAAAGCCAAGGTAAAGCTCAACACAGGAGAGCACTAGGGTTGGTGCTCAGATCCCTTTCCTTTTCTTTAAGTTATAGCCTGTTTTCTAATTCTTTTTCTCTCCATCGTACAATTTTCAGTCACCAAGCTCCTCGTTCATCTGCCACTTGTCTGGGCAGCTGTCATCTAAATCTACACCTTCCTTGCCCCTGCGTTCACCAGCCTGACAGCTGAAGCTGCAGATGGCCCCTTTTCCCTCCCTTCCATCTACGAAACTATTTTCAGATAACACCCCTGCAAAATGTAGAGGAAAAAGCAGCAAAATAAGGGGCAGATGTATTGCAGCCTTTGCTGAGATACCTGAAGACATAGAAACAAACCAAGCTGCTCAGGGAAGGGGGTAGAAGAGAGGCTCGCCATGTCCACTGAATTTCTTCTCCCAGTGTTAGAGGATCAGGTTCCCTTCACCCAGACCTGATAGTGTAGCAAAAATGCCATAAGATGGACATTAGCACCTATTCTAGAATGTAGCATCTCCCATACACTGATCTTGGGCTGCAAAGTCTGCAAGTGTCACCCAGGATCTGGACAGCCAGGGAAATCTTGTAGAATTCATTTGTGCTTAGCAGCCTCACTTCAAGGATCACGGTTGTACTGATAACAGTCCTAGTCTGGATCTTCTCGTCTGTGAAAAACAACACACACCTTCATTTGCAGAGCTGTACATTGACTGCATAACTCTATCCAGGAGCTGTCTATGAAGGGTTAGACTTCCTGATTCAGACAAGGTCTATTTGGCAACAGAAGAGCGTCTGAGAAGGAGGAGGCAAAAAAAAAAGTCTCTGTATCCGTTCCTAATGTCTTTTCTCTTTTTTTTTTTTTTTTTATTTCAAGCTAAGCTCAATTGATGCTAAAGCAGGGGCCAGCACAATGCATCTTCCAGATTTATTTCTCTGACAAGAGCCTGATAAAAAACATACTTATCATTAGAAGTAGGAAACTGGCGTTCTAGGAGCGGGAGAGCCTCACCACAAGTTCACTAAAACTATGCCGGCACCATTCTGAAACTAGTCTTGGGGCCAAAGTCCATGGACCACATTTGCATTTTGTCTCTGTGACTGCCATTCAGCTAGCCACCTGGATGCTGCATAAACGCGGTGGTTGACCCAGTAACTGACCAAGCGTGTTCAGGCAAGCAGTGCATTGGGGACTCTGGAGTATGTGCCTGGTCAACACCTGAGCTTGCATTTATAAGCTTAGAGTCTGCACCGTAGAAAAATCTAACCTTGAGGGTAGTCTATCTAAACATAGCCTAAGAGTATTGAATAAATTTAGCAGCTAACTGAAAATCTCTGCTATGACCTTCTTATGACTTTGACCATTGACAGCTTCACGATAACCATAGAGATCTGCCTTTATTAGCAAATCTCCACTGCTTAAATTTAAGGATGTTCCTTATAGCTTTTTGCATTCTAAGGGTGGAATAAGTAATAGCAACTTACTTCCCAATCAGCCCCAAAATATGGCATGTTTTGCTTCATTCATTTCTCAGGTGGAGCTGTCTTGGAGGTGGTACCACACACCTCCAGATACTGTTTAGCTTTTAATTTCCCAGGGCTCCACTAGGTCCACAAAGCAGCAGTCTGTTTTACAAGATACTTGCAAGCCATAACCTCTCTCTGGCACATATTGAAACAAGAGATTCTGTAATGAATTGAGAAGGAAAAGTTGTACAGATTAAATCCATATTAATATTGTTCCCAATTCCTTACTCTCCATGAGCATCTTAATGTTTTTCCAAGATACCCGCAACACTGTTTTATTTTCCCCATTTTACTGATGAGAAAGTAAAGCTCGATCCAAGCTTCCTAATGTCTAAACTGAGATGTGAAGCCTGTGACAGAGAAAAGATTTGAAATGTACTTTCCTGAAGTTCTAGGATCTCATAGGATTTCCCCATGAGATGTGATTTACTGCAGTACTGCAGTAAAATCAAGGGAAGGAGTACTTGCCACCGGATAGCTCTCCCTCTCTAAGAAGCTAACCTCTGAGACTACCTACAATGGAAACATCTGCTAGTCTAGTCAGTTTGCAGAATTTGTCGGTTTTGCTGTTGCTGAGAAAAATTGTAGCACGGACGCTGTTCTTTGGTAGTAAAGTACTTCAACCGGTCCAGGACACTGCCTGGAGAACAAATAGGATCATTCTGGCAGAAGCACACCTTAAAGATCTATTTAGGGCTCTCTGCTGATACGGAAGTGGATAACCTTAGGGAAAGCTGTTGCACAATTATGTGCCTCAGTTTCCCCATTTTAAAATAGTTATCCCCTTTGCAATGTGCTTTCTCATCTACAGGTGGGCAGAGCTGTACAAGCACTGGATATACCTGTCATGCTGACTGGAGATCTTCACTCCCCCACTTAGGTGGGGGAGACCTAAAATTCTGCCCAGAAAGATGCTAAGTGATTTCTTGGAGCATTTGCTGAATGGCTGCCTCCACCTGTAACTTAAACTGCTCATAGCTGTTGAGCTTGCACCTGGTCATCACTAAGCATCTGGAGGACAAGAAGGTGATCAGGAGTAGTCAGCATGGATTCACCAAAGGGAAATCATGCTTGACCAATCTGATAGCCTTCTATGACAGAATGACTGGCTGGGTAGATGAGGGCAGAGCAGTGGATGTTGTCTTTCTGGACTTCAGCAAGGCTTTTGACACTGTCTCCCATCACATCCTCCTAGGTAAGCTCAGGAAGTGTGGGCTAGATGAGTGGACGGTGAGGTGGATGGAGAACTGGCTGGAGGGCCGAGCTCAGAGGGTTGTGGTGAATGGCGCAGAGTCAAGTTGGAGGCCTGTGGCTAGTGGTGTCCCCCAGGGGTCAGTCCTGGGCCCAGTCTTGTTCAATATATTCATCAATGACCTGGAGGAAGGGACAGAGTGCACCCTCAGCAAGTTTGCTGATGATACTAAACTGGGGGGAGAGGCTAACACACCAGAAGACTGTGCTGCCATTCAGAGGGACCTGGACAGGCTGGAGAGGTGGGCGGAGAGGAACCTCATGAAGTTCAACAAAGGCAAGTGCAAGGTCCTGCACCTAGGCAGGAATAATCCCATGCACCAGTAAAGGCTGGGGACTGACCTGTTGGAAAGTAGCTCTGCCGAAAAGGACCTGGGAGTGCTGGTGGACAACAAGTTAAACATGAGCCAGCAGTGTGCCCTTGTGGCCAAGAAGGCCAATGGGATCCTAGGGTGCATTAGGCAGAGTGTTGCCAGCAGGTCGAGGGAGGTGATCCTGCCCCTCTACTCAGCCCTGGTGAGGCCTCACCTGGAGTACTGTGTCCAGTTCTGGGCTCCCCAGTACAAGAGAGACATGGCACTCCTGGAGAGAGTCCAGCGGAGGGCTACCAAGATGATTAGAGGGCTGGAGCACCTCTCCTAGGAAGAAAGACTGCAAGAGCTGGGCCTGTTCAGCCTGGAGAAGAGAAGATTGAGAGGGGATCTCATCAACGTGTATAAGTATCTGAAGGGGGAGTGTCAAGAGGGTGGGGCCGGTCTCTTCTCCGTGGTGCCCAGCAACAGGACAAGAGGCAATGGGCAGAAACTGAACCACAGGAAGTTCCATCTGAACCTGAGAAAAAACTTCTTCACTGTGAGGGTGACAGAGCATTGGAACAGGTTGCCCAGAGGGGTGGTGGAGTCTCCTTCCCTGGAGATATTCAAAACCCGTCTGGATGTGATCCTGGGCAATATGCTCTAGGTGACCCTGCTTGAGCAGGGAGGTTGGACTAGATGATCTCCAGAGGTCCCTTCCAACCTAAACGATTCTGTGATTCTGTGATTCTGGGCAGTCATTCATTTTCCGAAGAGGAAAGAAAATCAGAAGGGGTTGCTGGCTGAATTACACTAACTGCTCTATGTACTTAAATTGCCCCAGAGACCTCTCAGGGCTGGTTTGATGAAGGGTTTGGACTGGTTTTTGGAATAAACGACCCTACCCGTTCTCTGGGACCCTCTGCATCACATTCCTTCTGATGGATCTCTGACTAATAGTGCCACAACGCGCAGTCACTGCCCTGGGCAACAGACGCCCAGGGCCTCCCCGCCAAATAGGTTACCCTCTAGAAGAGGACTTCAGGGGATGAGGGGAGGCTACCTGCTGCAGTCCAGCACTTTGCAGCTCAGTTGGTAAGTCTGTTTGTCTTTTGCCTCAACTGTGGCAAACAATAGTAGTGAACAGGCAAGCATCTGTTTTACCCTGAAGTCAATAGAGAGGTACGCTGTGCTGCATTCCCTTAAGAGCAAAAAATAAGTATATCAGATCTTTGAGAGACATTTGTTCTTTCGCCCCTGGACAAAGAAAAAAGAAAAAAAATGGCAACTTTATGGAGACTGTAAATCTCTTTTTGATCTGGAATTTTGTAAGGAAAACTGCAAAAAGTGAGAAGTAAACAGGAGGAAGGAATGACAAGCAAGAAGAGAAAGTAACTGCCCTATATATATGCCTTTAATGAACTAAAATATGTCCCCCCTACAGAGGACTCTCTGAAGGGGAAAAAATGGAATCCCTCATATACACCCTCAACCTAACAATGAATTATCTGTGACAACTGGGCCCTCAGCTTCAGCTGAGAGGGTCTTATATGAAGGAAAGGATATTATAGGACTATTGTATGCAAAAGCACCCAATTAATTCAAGAGCATTGTTGTTATTTCATTTATATAGCACCATAGGGATATGCAATGCTTTACAGACGATTAGGGGCTATAAATGTTTAGAGGAAAGATGAGGCAGAACGCAAGGAGCTGGCAACCAATTGGAGTATGAACCCTGACTAAAAGCTCTCACCATGGTGTTCAGTGTTTGCTTGTTTGTTTTCTTTTTTAAGGTTCAAGGAGTGTTTTTTGGCTCTAATTCCCTTTTAGAGGAAAGGAAAGACCATCTACCGTGATTATTGGGCCTTTTCCAAGGATGCAAACTTAGAAAACACACTAATTAAAACAGTTCTGAAGAAACAAAACACAAACAGTAAGCATGCACAACAAGGAGCAGCAAGATAAATTTGCGATAAACTGTAAGCCATTTCCTGAGAGTTTGATGCTTCAGTAAATGAGCAGAGTAAACAGAGACTACACATGCCCAAAACTGACTGGCTGAGGTGCCAAGTAGATGGATTTTGTGCTCCTTCATTGGGAAAGGCATGCACAAAGTGTGCTCCTGTCACCTGTGACCTGGGCTTGCAGCCTGGGGATACTCTTCGATCCTCAGCTGGTTTTTAGCTGGCGCTAGTACAGCAAAGACCAGGAAGCAACTTTCCATCAGCTAAAAAGCATGTGATTCGAGCTTCCAGACAGAGCTCTTGTTAATGGGATCTAGATGGGCTTCTATACTGCTGCACTAAAATATTTCAGGAACAGCTGGACCTTAAATCTACCCAGAAGCTATACAAGGAGAACATAGTGGCTTTCTCGAGAAATATGTTTTTCCTCAGAGCAGTGTATGACACCTGTGTTCGGTAAATGGCAGCAGCTCATGATTTCAAGGCTGCATTTTACTGTATCAGTTGTGATCTCATAAAGCAGGTAGATTTTTATTTTTTTAAAATAAGATACGGGAAGGTTGTTTTGTTTTGTTCTTAAACTGGAAGGCTCTACGAAAAATCTGCTTTTTTTTTTCCCTCCCTCTGATGTTTTCCATCAACCACTTCTATCAGAATGGTCACTGAGAATTTCAATCTAAAAATCTAAAAAAACTAAACGTCTTTTTTTTTTTTTAAGTAGGAAATTCTGCCTCAGTAAGCCTTTTTGTTAAAAATTGTGACTGAAAAATGATGTGAATTTTCTTGATGGGGTGGGAAAGGAGAAGCAGATCCTTTCCCACGCACTTTGAAGCAATTTTGACTTTTGAAGTTTCAGAATTCCATGCTCCTCTCTTGCTTTTTATTGCTATTCTCCAACAACGACGACCAGAGATGGCAGGTCACCCAGAGCTTTGAGACTAGTATTAGTGCATTTTATAAGATGGCCTCTGGACTGAAGTTTGCTGAGTTAAAAAATCTACCAGTATCTCTGACATTCAAGGCAATTATCCTCTAAAGCAGTTATATTTACAGAAAAATGTGCAGAGATCATCTCTATGTTTCCATTGAGACGCTAATGCTGGTTTAAATATATCTTATACTACTATAGTTTATTCCTTACTCCTGTACACTATAAAGTACCTTTCTTCTACAGATTTTGCTACGTCTACACTCAGGGAATTTGTACTGCAGTAACTATTCCAATATGTTGTAGGACAGATTAAAAGATTTCTGGTAGAAGCTACCGGTGAAGACATTAATTTTGTGAGGGAAGGGGAAGGAATTGAGAAAGTGCTACATTTTTGCTTAGAACAGTAGTTTCATGTGTGCGTTTGTATTATTCAAATTAAAGATCAGCAGCAACAACAGTCATCCTGCCTAACCTTTTCCCAGTCTTTGCTTCAACAATGCTACGCTGTCCTTCAGTAGCCCACGCAGTCAAATATATACAGCTAAATCAGCTTCTGTTGGCGAGGATCCACATACAGGTTTTGTGCCACCCTCCCCAGAGGCCATCCAGCCTGTTTTCCAGAGCAGGGTCTGTGGCTGCCCTCATACCCACAGCAGCAGTTTCTTCCTACTCTTCTCAAGTAACTTGTATCTCTTTAACCTTCTCTGCTCTGGTGGACCAACGGGCAGCAGTTTAACCATTTCTAGTTTGGGCTACAAATATTTGTTCCCTTCTCACAGCCAGGCCCAAAACAATAATTGCATGACATTCCCCACTTTAGTATTTGGCCTTGCGTCCCTGCTTTTAGGTGATGAACTCAGTTCTTCAACTGACTCAGGAGGATGGCCTAGGACTTACCTTCTGATGGAGACAGGCTATAACTTCACCATCCTCCCCAAAAGAGCTTCTAAGAACTACATCCTGAGTTTCCTTGGAAACGGCGTATGATTAGCATAACATTCCATAGCACTTGACCATTCATCACTATGGTGGTTATAAAAATCCCATCAGAAAATACCCTTCGAGCTGTTTTACCCCAGAAAACAGAAAGAAGAATCCACATACTGATCCCTTGATTCAACAGTAAAACAAATAACAAAATTCTTCATTAGAATAATTGGGCCAGTACTGTTATAAACTGTGACAAGCCTAAATCTAAATTCTAGCTCCAAACCCAGGAAGATGAGATCTAAGGTAATACTCATTGGGCCTGTGGGGCTTGTCTACTTGATAATTGCTATTTCAGTGCTTTTCAGCCTCTTCAGGTTTGTGGCATCTAAAATTTTCCTAAAAGTTTCCCAGTGTGGATGGGGACCCCTGTATAGGGAGTCTAGGCTTTCTGAAATCAGCTTTTCTTAGTCACTTTTCCTTGGGTGCACTTAGATCCACATACTACAGGTTGGAAAATGTAGCAGTTCTTTCCACAGGGGAATTATGGGAGAGCTTATGAATAAATAGGATTCATTTTCCAACTACAGCTCCTACTGCGGATGTGGATATTTTTCTCTTCTTAACCTCTTGAGTCAGACTTGGAGAAAATCTGTGTTACAAAGCCATTAGACAAAACCTTGAATCTTGGAAATAAGTGATTTTTTTTCTCATCCTTTGTTTGTCATTAATAGTCTCTTTTCAGTTGCTACCATCATGGCAACAGTGGGCCGCATGATGGAAGGTAATGAAAACGTAGAGCAGAGGGGAAAGTTATTGCACTAGAACAAACTCTGTTATATTGCAGATTATAAGTGAAAGGCATGTGACTGCATTGCCTAAGATTGTGGAGATGCTATGGGAGCCTTTCTCAGTCCTAAGCTCTTCATTAGCATGGAGAGATTTTGATTTAAGAACTGTGATAAAAATCCCAGTGAATATGCTGGTCATTATGTACCCGAACTGAAGACGCTCACCAAGGTTTATCATCTTTCAGTAAATTTAAGTATTCATTAAAAGGACCAGCTGGTGTATCAGTTATATAACAAAAGCATCTAAATGATACTGTTGTCTGAAAAAGCCCTGACCTTTCAGAAAGGAGCTGGTATTGCTGTGCCAATGAAAATAGCAGCTGAAGATGTTAAGAGGCTAAATGAGAGCCTGAATGTAATACATTAAGTACTGACCACGCTTCATGTGCAATAAAGCAAATCATTAAAAGAGAGACCTCATTCTGTTTGGAGGTCTCCTATAACAAGGGCAGCACCAAAAGGTAAGTGAACACCATGGCTACATCTATTTGAATAAACAACAGTGTCAGGAAACATTCCCAGGCTCTAGAACTTGATCACCTGCATTGTTCAATTGTTGGAGCAATTCCTGACACATTTGGACCTGGTCTGAGTAGCGCTCTCCTAAACAATTTGTGGGCACAGGGTGGGAATTCACAGGGTCCAGGAACCATTCCCAGTTGGCAGTTCAGATGTAGCTCCCTAGTCTGAAGGTTAATACTATGGATATGAGCTATTCCATGCCAGCTGGCATAGTACCAGAGAAAGGTCACGGCATGTATATGGCCACAGAGGTCAAAGGGAGAAGAGCTGTCAGAGAACAGCTAGATAAATCACAGTTAGGGTCTGGAAGCGTGGAAGACATCAAAAGCATATTTGTGCAATAGATCACTAGCTGTCCAGTGAGCACTTGGCGAATTTCCTAGAGCTGGATTTGTAGAAGAATCATGGCAAACAGGGCTGGAAAAGAACTGAAGAGTTCATTGTCTTGGGTCCTTCTCCTGCAGCAGGAACTCTTTTTGCTATATAGATTTTAAACTGTGGCAGTTAACATGGATTCTGGTGGAAATGCACCATAAAGCTTGACTAACAAAGTGACGAGTCCAGAAGTTCCTCATATATAACAAGCTCCAAAGCCTCCACGGCACACAAGGCCTTTATGCAGTATTTCCAAAGCAAATGCAAATTGACCAGCCGTAGGCTTTCGACAGTGGCATACAGCAAAAAAGAGAAGCTCTAGGGCACTGTCAAAGCGAGCGTGACATTCAAAGGGCGTATGACGACTGGAATGGTGTGTAACATGGAGGACCTCCCCTCCTTTGGCATCATATCCAGTTAGACTGAGGCAAAGTCAAGGGTACTGTGAGCTAGGTTTTCTGAAGAACTTGGCATCCAGCTGAGATTCAAAATAAGCAGGTAGTTCTTTGAAAGATGCTGATCCAAATTCAAACTTTAGCCCTAAATAGGATCTGCTCGATGCTGACTGGGTACATTTGAGGGAATGTCCTAAGCTGAAGAAGCCAAGCACTTGAGAAAGATAAAAGGTGTTTGTCAAGTCTAATATTTACAAATTATACATAGCAAAGTCTTCTGTATTAACAGTGACAGCTATTCCAGTGCTTTTAAAATGAAAGTTACTAGTAGGAATGACCTGTGATGTCAGCACACGGGAGACTGATACTTTTGTTCTCTTTGCAATGACTGATGGCAAGTAATTGTCTGTTGCTTAAGAATTAAAGAGACTTTGCACAAGACAAAACTCACTCTGGTCCTCCTGACTGGGAAGCACTGAAGTTGGCATAACAAAGGAAGAGCTTTCTGCACAACACCTTATGCTTATAACGGATAACACAGTATGGGCCAACCTTTCTCTTCCTACTTCCAAAGCAAGATATCTCATGGCAACACAGAGGCTTGCAGAAAGAAGGTCCTTGTCAGTACTCTATCTGCGTAATATCACAGACTCACGTGCTGGCATGGTACTGATGACTGGTTTTCCTGCCTGCCATGGCACACATGGGAGAGTTTACCCCAAATAAGAGATCTAAGAATATTCAATCTATGCCAGGCTTGGCATCCTAACAAATGCACAATTAGCAACAGAAAGCTATAGAGAGTTGCTTTTAAATTAGCCATGTTTCTCAGGGCAAAAATAATGGCTCTAGTTATGTTAAACCTTTCCTTCAGTGCTCTTATAGACCGAGCATTGATGAGGGCTTTCTCACGTGTTGGATCCAAGTTGTAATTCCCAAAAGATTTCAACAAGCTCTTTAAGAGGGATTATGTGACACTCATCTTCAAGTGGCTGGGATGAAATCAATGGCTGGAAGCCATCTTTGGTGTCCTAATATTGAGCACTGAAGGTCCAAACCTGAATATGTCTAATTGGGCCCATTTCTAAATACAAGGAGGTGAAAACAAAGGCACAGCAGTCAATATAAATTATTCAGAAGAGTACACAATGCTGGTAGATAAACTGCAGGCTAAAATTCATTCTGAGGCAGCTCTATCGACAAGTATCATTCAAGTAGACCTCCTCCAGCAAATGGCTGCCAAGTGGAGGTTGGGTGATTTCTTGGCAGCTCCACGTGCGTAAGGGGCAAACCCAACATTTTCAAGTGAGACAAGTATTTATTGCAGAATTAGGCACCGAGTAGCTTCTACCACAAATCTATTGACAATCCAGTGCATTTCCATGTTATTCTCTCTTTCATGCTACCTGGACACTGACTAATGAGTGACATGGAAAACATTCCATTGTGAAGTACTGGAGACTCAAATGGCTGCTCTAAAATAAATGGATGAGAAAAAAAACCATTGTAACATCTGTTATTTAGAAGACTTCAGAATTCTACAGATTGCCTACCATCCCACAGCCCCAGCATTGTTTCAAAGCACGCCTAGCTCAGACAGTCTCAAGTATATTCAATTATTGCTTACAAGGTTTGACTGCAAAAAGCACCTTTAACTAAGCTAGTTTATGTCCAGCTAGTTCTTCCAGTACAAGTGGAAAACCGAAGAGTTGCTGTACCAAGTTAGCAGTCACTGCAGACTAACAGCAAAGGACCTTAACTCAGAAAATTGCCACAATCCTTCCCCACTATTCCCTGTTTTTAAAAAAGGCTAGGCACTCTACAAGATCCAGCATGCACTGGTACAAGGTAAACTTATTCTAAACTGGTCGGAGGCTGTGTGCTATCACAAGGGGAAGAGGCCATTTCAGGATCTCCATGACAGCCTCCTTGTTCAAAGTAGACACATTTAATTAAACTGGAAGCCAAAAGAGAGGCCTGGCTTTGTAGGCAGAATAGCAGCAAAGACTTCAAAGCGAAAGCATTATGTTCTCCATTGTGCAAGATGCAAGGGGAGGAAAAAAGAAGATTCTTTCACTTTATCAAACATAATAAAAGACTGAGTTAAGAAGCACAGAAAAAATATTTGGTTAATTTAAGGTGAAATCAGGAAAGGAAAAATACAAGGGTCTGGTTCTCAGAGCATCACTCTTGCTGATTTTAGATGGTACTCTGGATACTCAGCATCTCTGAAACTGACATCCAAAATCACTTGGGGCTGTATTGTTCCTTCTCACCGTATTAGAAGTGCCATATTGAACTCAAAACAATCTGCAATTACTGTGCTATTGGTTCAAGGAATTACAGAGAATAATACGAGCATATGTACTAAAACAGATACTAGTTCAGAAAATGCATTTAGAGATTACAAGGTTATCCATGAATCTCACTGTCTTTTCTTTTTCATTCCTTAATCTGTGTGTCAATAAAACAGTAACATTAATAAAGGCGGCTCTGGCCATTCTTTGCTGCAAGGGAACTCATGGGAGAAGTCAAGGCTAAAGCAAGATCTCACTAAGACCCTGTACCAATCTGCCCAGGGGCTGGGGCAGGCTGGTACAGGCAGAGGAAAAGCAGATCTGGGCATACGTGGAACCTGACAAAATGTTTAAAAACATCTGTGTGTGTTCATGCACAATTCCTTTTCTCTGAAAACTCCACTCAGTCCTACTGGTAGGGTCCAGCTGGACACATAACAGCTGTATGTATGCCTTCCTGTCCATGGGTGCAGGTGTATGTAGATGTCATATTGTTACAACGGAGGGGAATATGAAAAAAAAAATTGTGCTCAAATAAGAGAGTTTCTTGGCGGACTATCAGTTCTTTTAACCTTGAAGAGTTGGTACGCTACCTCCCCAGGGCTGGATTTCCAAGGAGCCAAGACAAATTTGTTTCCTACGGAAGGAAGTCTCTCAAGTGATGGAAAGGGGAAAAACCATACACTGATGCTCTATTCACTTCAGTGTCCAGCTCCAAACAACACTATAGCCTTTTTTTTTTTTTTTAAATTGTGCAGTGGTCAAAGCACTCTTCAGGTACATTTTATTCAACTTCCACTGCAATTCAAATAACAATTCTCTTGTCTTAAGAGACATGGAAGACATAAAGGAAGGAAAAATAAAGAGAAGGGAAGAGGTAAAGAGATTCTGACAAGAGCTATGATTGATGCCGTGTGTGCTTTATCTTTCACAGCTTATATAATATATATATGAGAAATAGTTAGTTTCATAGTTAAAGAAACTAAATCCCTGTCGAGGATAAAATACATCAGGGACACAGAACGATTCTTCATCTGCTTTGGCTATCATTCACTTCCCAGCCTAACGGGCTGTCTCCCAAGAGACTTTGTAATAGATCAGAGGCAATGATCCTTTCTCTCTGGGCCTCCCTTTTCCTCCCTCCTCCCATTTCCCTTCTCCCTTCCCGTCACGGCCACCTTCTCAGGCCCTCTGGCTAGTGCTGAGCCTGGGGCACTATAAAAGGAGCCAGGGAAAGCAGCAAACCTCTGGAGGGGATGTGCAGCAATGTCGGGAGGAGTAGGGATGAAGGAGAGGAGGCTGGTCCACGTGGAGCGCCCGCGGCTCTGTCTCCTCCTCGTGCATGGCTTCTCGTCCCTCCCCAGCTGCTTTACAGCCAGCAGCCAGAGCAACGTCTCTGTGAGGGTGCTGGGAAAAAGCGAGGGGCTCAGAGCAAAGATGAGGCTGGAACAGCACGACTGAAGTCTCTGACAAAGCATCTTCCACCCAGCCCTCCCTGCTCGCCCCCCCAAAACCTTTATTTTCTCTCTCCCTCCTTGTAACTCATCTCCCTGTACCTGGAGGGACAGGACACTTCTGCTGTCAGGAGGACAACAGGCTGGGAGGATCCCAGAGAGTTTAGGGATCCTCTGTTTCTAGGGCACATGCCGTCCCACCACAGCCTCCTGTGAAAGCACAGGCTCAAAGCAGAAAGTAAATATCAAAATTAGTTGTTACAGGCAGGCCAGTAGCTCTGCCTACTATTATAGTTTGTCTGATGTATCATTTTTCTAGCTCCTTAGAACTTTGTTGGACTTGAATTGCGCCAGTGGATGTCTCCAGAGAGGTGTTTTTTTTTTTTTTTTTCCTCCCCTTAAATTTCAGCTGCAAGAGTTCAGCTTTATTTTGAGAGGAAAACTGAGGGAAAGTTGGTATTTCTGCAACTTCTGAAAAGCTCTAGTGGTCTCAACCGGGGAGCAAGAACATGAAATTTGACAGGATAATGGGCTTCATGCCAGAAATGTGCCACTGATACAGCCAAGAAAAATGTGGATAAATTTGCCGTGACAGAAACTTTTGAAATGAAAATCTACAACTTGCACATGGAGAATCATTTTAGATCTAGTGGCAATATTCTTTGGAGGTTTCACCTGCGCCGAGAATGCTCACTGCAGACACCCCTGTTCGCCTTGGGCTCCTGCAAGAGACACAGATCTAGCTCCCCCAGTAAAGGACACTGGCAAACCAAATAACCAGCTGCTGGGTCAGGCAGCAGGGCCAAGAGTGGTGAGGTCTAATAACAGACAAGACACAAACAGGAGGTGGCAAAAGACATGGAATAGCTCTAAGGGTCCTTGTTGGGAAGGATGAGAGGAAAAAAAACCCTAAAAAACAAAACAAAAAATGTCTCGAAGATCTAGAATAGAGGAAGAAACTCGCTTTGGATATAGGCTGTGTGGGGAATGCTGGGGCTATGAGTCAGTGTGGGGGAAGTGTGCAAGACTGGAGGCTGGACTGAGGGAAAACAAAAGATGAATAAATTGTCAGGAGGAGAGAGAGCTAGAAATAGATGGGCAAAAGAATTAGGATAAGGTAAAGAGACTGGCCTAGGAATTAAGAGATCAAAATTGAGACTTGCTCACCAAGGAGATTAGGGCTTGCATAAGAAGCCCAATAGGGGCAGGGCTGATAGGGGTGAAGAACCTGGAAGTGATATGAAGAACCAGCAGCCATAGAAAAGATAGACTGAGACAAAGAGAGGGTAGAGGAGAGAAGGCCAAATAGGTCTTATCTGAGGAAGCACAAGTTAGAAGAGTCTTCCCTCTCTGCACAACACCCCTCTGGAGCCTGAAGCAGCTCCCAAGCTACACAGGTCACCTCTGTCAGCAGTTGCCGGTAAAAGCCTCTAGCTAAGTTCCCAAAACCTATGAGTGCTGAGCCACAGAAAAGATGATGCTGTTGGACCATACTACTGAAGAGGCAGAGGTCTGAAATGGTTCAAGCTCTGCTAACAAAATGTTCAGATGGCAACATCAAAATATTTCTCATTTTTTGTTTATTGCTTTAAGGGATAGCAAGAGATTTGTTAACAATGGTATCAAAGTCGCAACATCAAACATTGAAAAGTTAGAAATTGCCACTCTTCAACTGAGAAGATACCTCTGTTTGATCTCTAAATATGCACGTGCAGCATAAACTGTTGACAACCAGCAAAAGACAAGGCAGGGACATGGCAGAAGGCAGTGGCAGAAAGCCATAGGATTCCTGATGTCAAGGGCAGATCTCAGGGAGCAACAAGAGTGCTGATACAGTGAGAACCAGGCCAATAGCCAGAATGCCAGATCACCAAGACAGCCCAACTGTCCTCTACAAGTTGTTCGTAAGAAAGCCAGATCCCCGAGGAGGGGTATGGGGCGAAGCGTCTGAACACCAGAGCAGGGTGCAAGGAGAAGGGCAAGAACTAGGAGCCAAGGCAGGACTACAGGAAGCAAAATACTGGCAGCCAAGGGCAAGGAGCAGAGTCTCAGGAGCAACTGCAGTGGGTGCACTGGGCACCACAAGGGAACTGAAGGGAAGCCAGCAGCAGGGTTTGCTATCGGGGTTCCACTTAGTGGGATTTTTCTGTGATGGTCCTTTCAGTAGGATCTAAGCACTCTGCAAATTTCAAAGCCCTTCTGTGAGCTGCCAGTATAACACTATCCTCGCTTCACATGCAAGGCTGAGAGACTCAAGAAGCAATGAGCAATATTTAGGCATTGCAGGTCATATTTGGACATAACAGCCACGCGCATCTTCTCAGCGCATGCCGCCCTGGTGGATAGCAACACTACCACTAGACCAGCAAGACTGCAGTGTTACAGCATCTGCTGTAGCAGTATGATATATTGCCTTGCACTGCTTACTCCACTGAAACACAACCTGGGGGTCAAATTGTGTATCCTACACATACACATGTACACACACACACACACACACACACACACACACAGACTGAACAACAGCTCAGGCAAGATTTCCAAGCCAGGCCCTTTTTTTCCTCAAGCATCTCTTTCCATCTCCAGTTTCTCTTACTTCCCATGGCACAAACCTGTGGGGACTATTAATTGTTAACAGTGACTGAAGGCTCAGCGTTAAATCAGGCCCTTCCTGTGAATAGAAGTACTTCATAATTACAAATCTAAAGGTAGGAAGGAAAGGAAAAAGAAAGCAAGAAAATTCCGAGACCTCAGGACTGCAGCAGCCTTTGACAAGAAATACTACCCAAAATGCATTCAAAGTGTTACATGTCTATCAACGCCTAATAAAACAAGCAGGAAATGGGAGGTCCCCTGGCAGTTCAGCCCTTCTATCCATATACAGGAAAAGCAGGCCATTCCCTTAGCAGATAATCTCTGCAGCTGGTCACCTGGGTTTCGGGTATCCACAGGTGAAATCTATAATGCAGCCCCAACAGCATTGTCTCTTAGGGAAGGCTTTCCATTAGCTCTTTGTAGGAAATGCAGCAAACAGTTTTACTGAAAGGCATCTCTTAAACACATTTACATAGGTAAGCTTTCACTTACAAACAGCAATCTCAGTCAGTCCGCTGGGGTTTTCTCACCACCCCCTAAACTTAACAGTATATGATCTAAGAGCAATAGAGTAAGCAACTTCTTCCCTAATTGCTCCTGCAAAGTGACTTCATGCCCTGGCTGGTGGTACAAGGTGGAATTTCTGCCTTTCAAGTTCAGGGAACTTTGCCTAAGGGCCAACTTTCCTAAGGAGGTTTATTACACCACCTCTTATTACATTATTTATCACTTGTTTGCTCAGCTCTTTTAATTGCATTCTTACTAGCATTATATGCCCTGCAGTCTCAGCAAGGTATGTCCTACAGTGCTGAGCTCTCCCCTTCAGACACTGCCCTGTGTATTCCCTCCCAGGGGCGGTGTTTCAGGGCTCAGATGAGCAAATTCAGATGAGACAGGAAAAGGGGACATTGCACAGCTGTGCGTCTATCAGCTGACTTTTTTTTTCGCTGCTCACCTTTGCTATTCCCACTAATTCATCTGCCTCACAAGCAGCATCATTCCCTTCCTGAATTAAACAGGTCCAAGGATAGGCATGAATTAGTGTGGAACAGTCTTTATTTAAGTCACCATGTTCTGTAAGCCAGCACTTGGCTTATCACTATATGTCAGCTCTTAAAATCGCAATTATGAAGAAAAGCAATTGTAAGTCATTATCATAGGCTTTCTAAAATGCATTTGTTTCTTTCCAGCCCCCGTCCTTCTTCTCTCAAGGTCTACGCAATTGAATTTGTTGGGACAGCCTGGCCTAATAGGCAGGAAGAAATAACATCTATACAATGTTCTGCCTTGTCCCCACTCCTCAGATGATTGTTCCAGTGCACATTTTTACATGAAATATGCAGGCAGGATCGAGGGGGTGCAATTCCTTCACTAGCGTTCCTTTGGGCTGACTGGCGCAACGCACACGCGCTGTAGCTCCATTGTGCCTCAGCAGCGGGGCTTCTCCTAACCTGAGCTGCTGAAAAGTGCAGACCGCACTGTAATGCAGTCACTATATATAGTCTGTAAAGAGCTTTTGGAAACCATGAGGAAAAGAGCTATTTGATGCACAATAAATTATTAATTGTTATTAGTTACTATCTTGACGGGTTGCTGTTGCTCAGCAATGGATGTTGCTCCATACCCAGTTTGGGGTAGGGGGCTGTCTCCCTTCCCTACTCGTGTCTCCCCTTTTCCCCCTGCCAGGACTTCCCTACCCCAGTTTGGGACTGGCTTTCTCTGTGTCTCTCCATCTCTCACTAGCAGAGGACTGCCTGGCTGTCTTTTGTCGCCAGAGCCTCCTGTGCAATCCCCATCGTAATGCAAACAGGAGTGCAATAACCTCTCAGAGACCACAGCACCCCAACAGGAACCACTATAATCTGGATTCTGCCTTCACATCTAAAATAGGATTTCACACCCTGTACTGATCCCAGTACCTTAATGTCCGACAACGGCATAGTACTCTGGACCGTTCACTGAAAGTGCTTCATGTGCTCTTGCAGTTATTATATGCCTATAAAGGGATATATACCTTCACAGGGTTTGTTTGAGCTCACATGTCTCTTGTATTGCAAGCAGCCCTGTGTGAGCCCATTCCACACACGCTGGTTTCTCCTACGCAGAATGGGGAACACAGGCACGTCACAGGAGAGCGGGAAGGCGTCGCAGCATCTCTCAGGACAGAGCCAGAAGCACAGCGCAGCTCAAAGCCACTTATCATCTCTGCCTGAGTAATGGGATTCTGGCAGCCTCTTGCCTGTTTGTGAGGTTGCAGCTCTAAAACCTACTTTCCAATGAAACGTTCAGAGATAAAATTAAAAGCAGGAGGACACAGTCCTTTTTTCAGATCGATGTAATGGGTTTGGGACCCGCAAAAAGCAAACCACTGATGAGGGAAGGGGTGAAGCAACTGTGAGGTTAAGGCTGATGCCGTGGGGCTGTGGTGATGCCCGCAAGCACAACTCTGTGCTGCGCCATTCTTCATACAGCCTTGTGAGCCTGCTCCTTCACTCATTCCAGCCTCAAAAATGGAAACAGGAAGGATTCTCTTCCCCTCATCCCCAACACAACCAGCTCCACCCTGTACAAAACCAGAAGTGATGCTTCCTCTATCAGTAGGAAAAAATATTCATTTTGAGATTTTTTTTTTTAAACAGAAAAACCTGATAAATGTTACACACAACAAAGTCTTGTATAGCTTAAAGTCATTTCCCTTCTTTCCCCCCCTCACTTTCTGGTTCTGTTGTTCTGACCAGCTTTCCTACTGCAGCTGCAATTAGCAAGAGTCACAGCTGAGGACCTGCCCCTATGGCACTGCATCTGTTTTCACTGGAGCTGAATTTAGTTTCAAGACATCTACTTTGGGTGCTTCTGCACCCCTGGGTGAGAATCCAAGAGTGGCACCAGCAGGTCCCCAGCACACTTATCAACTCAAAACTACAAGAAATCAAGTTCCAGCTCTGTCTGTCCATCCAGATGAGCCAGGAACTTAGTGCAGGGTTGGGTACTGGCATGCGGTGGCATCTTTCTCAAGCTCTATCTCTACAAGCAGCTTAGATACAATCTGCTTAAGTCTTTTATCCACGAGTAACTGAAAAATCCAAATTCAAGCACAAATTATGTGGCTGAGCCTGCCCTTAACTTTTCCTTTCCTTTGTTGCTAAAGCCACTTTTCCCTGTCTGCAAAGCCACGGGTGGATTTACCAGAGGTGGCTAAGGAGACACCAGTCACCCTGTAAATCCACATGCCCCCAGTTCTAGGAACTCATGATTTCCAATGCAGCACTACGGCTTCTTTCTATCTCCCTGACTCCATATTCCAAATGTGAGAAATTAGAGAAAAACAATGTGCCTCCCTCTAGCTGCAGCCCTGCACAAAAGCCCTGCTTTTCTCATTTGACACAGCAAGAAGGTTTTAAGGAGCCAAGAGAACTAAAAAAAAACCCCCAAATCCATCCCTAATGCAGATTTTTCAGCCCCTTACTCTTCAACCTGCACAAGACAAGAATCTATAATCAATGGGCTTGGAGCCACACATCTTACAGGCAGAGAAAAGGGAGAAGGACTTCGCAGACTCTCAGGCATCACACAGGTTACCCTGAGCAGGAACAGCAGCTACATCTAGCACATGCCCCAGATCAGTGCATCTATTTGCTTGTCCCATCATTTGACACAGACACACCATTCAATTTACAGAGAAGCAGGAGGCCTCCTGCCTTCCCACTATGAAAAATATACCACGTTGTCAGCCATGAGCGCAGCTGAACTACTGTGAATATGATTTACCTGCCAGAGTCGATGAAGACAAACCAGCTTTGGTGCCATTTCAGAAGCCAGGAGCAAAACCTGCCTGTGCAAGTCTGGGAGGGGTATGGGGGGGAAACAAGAATATATACTGGTTCATATTCACACATACAACTATGCCCTAGGCAACTGTGTGCAAATGCACTGAAGAGTGCAAAGACGGTGTATGTGCATGAGGGAGCAGAGAGGACTTTCTCCAAGCCACCTATCGGATACAGAGCACTTACCAAAGGTATAGCTCTAGGGCTCAGAAAGCATTCTGAGATAAATGACCTGATTTGAACATTTAATTCCAGATTTTCACAAGCCAAGAATAAATAAATGGAAATATCTTCACCTAGCATTGGAATCATGAGGATTAATTGCAGGATAGAGGGCATTCCTCATTGTAGAGGACGGGATGGGAGGAAAATAGCAAAGGCAGAAGGCCAGCATTTTTGTGTCCCCATTCCAGAAAAAAACTATAGGGAATGTTTTTCATTTCATTCTAGAGAAAATAACCTGTCGTGTGTGTGTGTGTGTGTGTGTGTGTGTGTGTGTGTGTACACTCCTTGCTTCTGCAAAGAGCGCACCAGGGTGTAAAGGCAGAAATTCAGAAGCAGAAATGAAATAGTTTTTTTTTTTTTTTTTTTTTTTAATAGCGAACTTAAAACATTGCAAAAGGTTAGAATGATTTAGAACACCCAGTCTGAGCGGCCACGCTTGGCTGTTCTCAGAGTACGTGTGAGGTGACTGCACGCAGGGCTCTTGCAATGGCCAGAAAAATTGTGCTGCTCACAGCCTTTTTCATTTCCCTGCTATCTTTATGAGAGGCATGCAAGAGAAAGTTACCTGCTCGCCATACAGGGTACATGGCACAGATCAGTTCATGCTTCTCTTTGTCACAGCGAAAGCAAGTGCAACGTGGTTGGAATAGCTTCTCTCCTATCTCCTAGAAGGGGAGATATGGCAGCCAAGCAGCTCGTTCTTCTTGCTTAATCTTCTGAAAATAGTTTGTGGCCAGATTATTGCCTTGCAACTTTGTCACTAGGTATGGTACCAGGAAAAATTTCCATGAGACTGTACGTGTGCAATTACCAACATCACATTAGCCTCTATGGGGTTTGCCATTTCAACTCTCTCATTAGTGCCAAGCCTTAGGTGTGCTCCTTCTCCCAGCTGGCCACACTGTGGTATTACTTTATCAGCAAAATCTAATTGGTTACCCCTATTCTGTCAACTCCACGGCGTGGCTATCGGAAAGGTAACATCATAATGCCAACACTGCTGATTGGCTGGCCTTGCAAAAAGTAGCACCTGGGATAGGGTCTACTTTAAGAGGTGATAAACTAAATTGCAGATGATCGTCTTCAGCCCCATCCTACACACTGAGATCATAGAGATAGGAAGAAGGCACTCAGTCACTCTAATTCAAAAGTTGCTACAGACAAAGTGAGCAGAGATCAGATAGCCTCTAGCCAGCCAGGAACTAAATTATATACTCCACTACAGAGATCCTCTGTTATCCTTCTGCATCAGCTACCAAACTTGAAGAAACAGAGGGGTCATTAAAGAACAGGAGAGGCAGTGGTAATGTTATCATGAGTGAGGTGACAAACTAGCATTGTCATGAAAAAGATTGGACTGTAAATAACATTGACCAAATCTTTCATTGGTTTGTTGGCTCAGAACATTCCACATTAGGCCAAAAAAAAAAAAATCAAAAAAAACTCCCTCCCCACTCACGCACATATAATGGCAATGGGTGAGTGGTGGGAATTACAAGCATATGCACAATAGGAACAAAATAGCAGTGGCATAGTTGCATTAGAAATCCCATCAGATGGGTGCGGGCTGCCATTGTATGCTGTTTTCAAAAGAAAATAAAACCTTCCCTAAAATGCTGGGATTATTGCGATGGCTATTCAGATGAGGTGGTTGAATGACAATCTATGACTGACTGGATGAACAGCAAGGAAGTTTAATGAGGTGTCACTGAGCTCAGGCTAGGATTAATCATTTCAAGAGGCACTTAAAGTCAGGGATCAGCTAGGGAAAGCGGGACTCACCTTGGCTATCACTTCTGAAGGAATGACTGGCATGTAACATTCTTTGGTTGCTACAACAAACAGACTAGTCAAGAACATTTAGGTATTGTTATTCAAGCTGACTGCTATGAACGGCCATCAGAAAGATTCCAACCAGACTCATCAAGAAAACATCAGCTGAGGCTGTCTTTGTCAGTGGATTTAGAAGGACAGTGTTCAGTTACTTCTGTTGCTGTTGAGAAAAGGAGCAAAAAAAATATCAAAGAACTTGAATGCAACAGAGTGATCTCCTTTGGAAGAATGATAGCACCGTCACTGACTCTTCAATAAGCAAAGATGAGCAGAGAGTGAGCTCCAAGACTGGGAATGAGCAAGGGGTGCAGGAGAACACTTTCCAGGAAGTGTAGTTACTGTTTGTTGTGTTGTTTTCACCATAGTCAACACCACTTGCTAGGGCTATGGAATAAATATTTTCCTCTCTCTGCTCAGTGCTTAAATTCCCATTAGTATCATTACTATTGAAAACTGTTGCATGCTACTGCTACTCACCTGCCTGCAAGGGTATGACAACAGAAACATGTTTCATCATCTTGTGGTTCAAGCTGTCTGAATGCAACTATATCATAATTTGGGAGGTCAGATGATTAGCAAAAATGTAATCACTTAACCAAAGCCTACTTTTGCCTGACAGTCTAGGCACCAGCCATGTGCAGGTGGCTGACTGTGGAGCTGAAGCTGACCTGTGGAGTAAAAGGTAACAAGGAGGGAAAGGTGGAGAGTAACTCCTCATCCAGTACTATAAAACACAGCAGACCCCTGGTTGGTCCACTCTTGAGCTTCATCTCCCTTTTGGAAAGTAAAACCTGGAGGAAAAGTGAAGCTAAAAGTTATAGAAATAGCATCCTCAGGTCCTAATATTTTGTGTCTCTGAATCCTCCCTTATGACCTCTACAAAAGTGGTAAGCAATATCTTCTGTACACTGCAGATAATGTGGCATACCTACACATCTAGTGAGTCAGAACGTTCACAGTAGAACACTGAATTTCCATTCACATCTCAATTTTTAATTGTGTCTAACTTTCTCAATAAACATCTTTTCTTCCTGAAAGTCAGCATGATTAGATTACTTGTCAGAAGAAAACGCTTTTGGGGGAAAATTGTATGTCATTTGGAAAATGCATTTCTAGAAGTAAAAGTCTTCTAAAAGTAACAAAACCATTTTCGTACTTTCTTCAAAACCTTCAAAGATTTCTCCACAAAAAAAGAAAACAAATTATGCCTCCTATGTCTGTAAACTCCATATTTGTTTTATTCATTTGTTTTTCCTTCAGGAAGGTCTATATGCAAGGTTCATTCTTGGAAGGACAGCAAGGCCCTTTCTACATTAAGAAAATGTGCACTGTACTGATGCAATTACACTAGTGCCAATGTCATTAATGTACACAATGCTTCAGTGAACCTTGGAGACCATGAAATCTCTCCAGCAAGTCTACAAACTTGCTGGAGGTCATGGGGAGTATAAATCCTCCAAAAACTAGAGGATTTATGCTATTTATTCAATCAAGAAGGAATGTTTTAACTTACCTCACATTCCTCTTGTGATTGTCATTCATATTCCAAGGACTTCAGATGGAGATGAACTTGCTGCTCCATTCCTGGGTGATAGCTACCTGCTGTGTCTTTTCTTCAGCCCTGAATTCTGAGTCCAGTGGGAGGGCAAAGGGAAAGGAAGAACTGAGAGAACTGATAGTAGCTTCTCAAAGTACCCCATCAATGTCAGATTCAAACCATTTGATGCCATTAGAAGTGGAGCAGTCTGTTGTCATTTTTCTCCATTTAAATTGCCCCTGCAACCAGGCAAAATAAATAAAATGAGATTACAACTCCAGAGGGCTTCTCTTCCCTCCTTTTTTGTGCTTCTGTCATTCTACTTGACTCTTCTACTGAGCTGCTGAGGAGCTGTCACCTTCTGTAGCATCCAGGGGATCTCTGGCAATCCAAAGTACAAAAAAAAAAAAAAAGAAAAGAAAGAAAGAAAGAACACCCAAAAGGCAGATGAAAGAAAAGGAGTGAGGCCAACAAAAAACCAACAACAAAAGAAAAGCAACGGAGCTGGATTGGTTGCACTTGTTGTTTGTGCACTCTGGAAATATCAGTAATGATGAAGAAGATGCAATAAATTGCTTTGAAGCCCTCTATGATCCTCTCCCTATCCTTTGTCACCCTGGAGATGAACTGTGTGCATGCGAGTTTATTTCTCTCCCTCATGACCCATCCTCTCCTTTCCTCCTGGGATTTAACAGATGTGGTAACCTTTGTGCTATTTATTGTACAGTCAGGAAATAAAATTCCACTCAGTTAAGCCACGTTGTGAGTGGAAATTGCAGCTGTCAGCTCAGGTGGACTTAGTATACGGAAGCTCAGGAAATCCAAATCAGCCAGTCCCTGAACATTGTCATGAGTTGAAAAACTGCTCCACTGTCCTTTACCTGCCCTCTCTCTTACCTTCTCAAGCAAAACAGTAGCCTGCAGCTACCTAAACTGGTCTGCAAACAAAAACCTAGGTCCCATTTCTCCCACTCTCAGGTTTAGAGAAGACTCACGTCCTCAGCTGGGAGAGCCGATCAGAGGTCTAGACTTGTGACTACGTGGTTTTGTTGGAGCATCTTGAGTCCGGAGGAAAGATGAGGGCTCAACCATATTAGGCTCTTACAACTACATATTAAGGCCATTTCTGACTGGAACAGAAGTGTGGGAATCATGGAGGAGGGCCCTCTGGTGGTTTTGGGAAGGCTGGTGTATATAGGGACTTCTGGGCTGACCAAGAAAGTGCCTGTCATTCTATGGCTCCAGTGCTAACAAAAGCACTTTATGAACTGCAAAAGTGCCAGCCATAGAGGGAATCACATCTGAATTAGAACTCTGAGCCTCTGCAGAAAGGAACTGAGGTGAAATTTAGAAAAAAGGAGTTGTATTCACTGGAGAAGAACTCTCAAGTCACCGTCTGGCTTATACAAGAGCAGTTCTTGATGTCTCCACCCTAAATCCCATCAGGTGACCAGTTAATGAGCACGTTAAAAGAGCCAGAAAGGCAAATCCCCAGCCTCCTGAGGTCTGCCATCCTATGGTCCCCCTGCATGCGAGTGGAAGGTGCGAAAACACTCACAGCGCTTCGACCTGGCTCTGAGCATACTGAACTTCTCTCACTTCAGAGCTCCTTCAGAGGGCCATTTGTTGAGTGTGGACGTAGGGCCTTCTTTCGAACCTTGTGCCCCCACCTTAGAGATGGTTGAGTTCCCAGGCTTAAGTGGTGTCTGTCACTTGAGTGCCCCTGGCTTAGTGGAGCTTCTTTGCTGAGTAGATTCAGTGCTGGTACAAAGTGAGAGAAGTACTATTTCTGGGCAGTTTCAGCCAGGCCATAAATCTCATGTCACAGATCAAGTCAAACTGGTAATAAATCTCTTAAAGCTTGTAAGACACTGTGCCAGATCCAGTCCTTGGAAAAGGAAGTACAGTTCCATTGACTGCCAACACTTGTTTGCATGAGATTTTATCTTTTTCCTTCTCATTATCCCCAATACCAATACTCTGTGTGCTCTGTCTCTGAAGTGAGTATTGCTCTGAGAAAGACGACAGCAGGCTAGGGTTGGCCAGGAAATGCTATTCCCATATTATTTTCTCTGATTGCCAAAAAAATTTTCAGTCCACACTGTGTATATTACAGCTGGAGGCAGGACAGGCACAGGACAGAGCCACCATGTCCGTGCACATAATTCTTCTCTCAGTGCTTTCTGCCAACACCTCTGAGGTCAAATTCTTTGACTGCCTAGCTTGTCTTAGATGCCCCATCATCCTTAGGGCAGTATGAAAGTGATCCCATCAATACCCTGAAAGGAAATAATGCAGCACCCTCCATCACCTGTGGCAGCTCTGGATGGTCCCCGACCTGGGTTATTTTCTTCTGGAGGAACCCAATTTTGCTAGTACGTATACCAGGAAGCTACAAACGGTTCACATCACACTCATGCCACATCCCCCCTTCTCTGCACTCTTCATGTCTAATGTCCAGTTTGGACCACGCAGGGCACCGAGCTATGGCCAGGGGGCTATTGGTGGACTCAAGCTGAGCAGATGCTCTCAGCCAGCCTTATGGCTTTCACATATTCTAGGGAACTCTCCATTTCTGGAGATGCAAGAGCCAGCCAGGGCAGACACCTCAGCATAAACTCCCCAGCAGACATATGTGAGCCTGATTAGCTTCTGAGTCAGTCAGCAATGAGTCATTGCCCACCAAGGGGAAAAAAAAAAAAAAAGGACCTATCAAAGCTGTTTTTCAAAAGCAAGAAAGAATGATTCAAGCATAACAAATAGGTAGGCATTTGCTTGGACTGGGGAGGTCTTGGTTCTTGTTCTTGAATTTCCCTTCTTCCACATCCCAGGTGAGTGCTCCAGCAGGCCTACATAGTCAACTTCTCTCCCCTCTCCGCAGTTATGGAAACAGCTAATACAAATTTGAACAGCTTGCATAGGCAAGATTGAGAAAGACCCTCAAGTGGGAAAAACCACCTGATATCCTTGTTTTCAGGGAGAAGAGGCAGAACAGGGGCTTTTATGTGCATCATCCAAGTTCCTTCGGTAAACCCCTTGATCACCATGCTATTTTGTACTCAGGTCCAGCTGGCCTCTTTCATCAAAAATTCCTAGCTGAGACTAAAAATTCCTTCCAGATATAAATTTTGTTAAAAAAACAACCAGTTCACTCCCATGTTTCTACAAACTGGAAGTCTTGGCCACAAAAACTCCTCATTGAGCTTCTGTGAAAGATGCTGCAAAAAATAGCATTGGTTCAAACATTATAAATACCAGGTGTCCGGGGTGCAGATCAGCAAAAGTTGGATATGAGAGTCTGATCTTGTTTCTCAGTCTCCATTCACTATGGAAGCATTCAAACAAGCCAACACTTGTTTCTTTTCACTTAATCTTTTTGCCAAATAATAAGTCTTTCAGACAGCCTCACTGGAGTTACTCATACACATGGAAGATCACCTACTGGAGTATATCGCTTTACCAGTTGTTCTTCTCCTTCAGATTCCCTGGGTGTTAAGCACCTCTCACAGTGCCTCTAAGATATAGACTATCCTCTTCGATGGTGTGGGAAGGCAGAATCAGATCTTTAACTTAGGATGAGGGCATAAAGCTGTTGATATACAAAAGGGAGAGAAATACTGTTTACTATTCTATGGAATCATATAGAAGTAATGGCTTTTCTTTTTAAAGGCAAATGCATTGAAAACCATTTCATTATGGTATAGACATCTGAATGCCAAAAAGAGATCAGCGGGCTGATGGGTGGGCCAATAAGACCAACAGAACTACTGAGGGCTCTGGAGGGCCTGGGCAATCAATAGAACCAAAATAGAAGCAAAGTGTCTAGAGCCTGGTCCAAGCAGCAAGACGAGAATTGAACATTATGATCTGTTAATATTTTATATTTGAATTGAATTGTTAATAAAAGCTTCCAAACACCCTTCACTACTAAAACCAAAAAAGGTAAAGGTGAAGCAGCTGAGCAGTACAGCTCAACTGAGCTATACAAATACAGTGAAGCACAAGAAAGTTTTAAAGAGGAAGAAAACCTTTCTTGATCTTGAAATTCTTTTGGTTAAGAAACAGTTTCCTTCTGCCCACTGCAGCTTCCAGAATATCAAAGAAGGGTAGTCAAGTGGTGATGACTAGTAAAAGCTACTGTTTAGGCTTGACCATTAAAAAAGAACGGAGACTAAGGCCAGCTGAGTGCAAAGATAATGCAATTTGTAGCAAATGAGACTACTGCAAGTGTAAGCAACACTGATGCCCAACGACATACAGGTAAAGAAAGAGAGGCACATCTGTGCTCCTGAAATCATGAGAAACCATAGCTGGAAAGCATCCCAAAACGCCTGTAAACCTTTTTCTGGCTCTAACCAGTCCCAACAGATGTTTATCCAACCTGGATTTTTAGTAAAGAAACCTTCAAAGCAAAGATTCAATACCCTTTTCAGGCAATCTATTTTAGTGCTTAACTATTCTTGCTGCTAGAAAGTTTTTCCTAATGTTTAACCTAGACGCTCTTGCTGCAATTTAAGCCCATTACTTCTCATTCTATCCTCAGTGGACATGGATAGCAGTCTATTATCTCCACAGATACAGAAGGTCTAACAGCAAATTCAGCTTTCCTCACTGTCAGTCCTAGGCCTTAATTACAAAATGATTCCAACTCTTACAGCTCATATTTGTATATACACTATGCATATTTATGGCATATACCAAGAAGGCTGCTTTGAACGCATTGCTGTGAGGATTTTGTTGTGGTAGAGAAAACAAATTGCCATCGCTGGCATTACAGCCAAAGAAGCATTATTCACACAGCCTTCATAAATACATACGCCATACACACACATACACATTTTGCCCATTAATAGCCATGTTATATACAAACACTGACAGATCTGAGGACACTCTAATGTTACCACATTAAGCATACTCAGTCCATATCTGCATGCAAGCACCTAAGTGCGCGCACATGCCGACACAAAAGCATATGAGCACTTATGGATCTGTGGCACAGACTTGCAGATGATATAAATCAGTGTCGCCCCTACTCAGCCTAACTCCTATTTAAGCTGAACATTAGGTACGAACAGACACTTGCGCAGATCCCCACTTCTACACAGCCATATGGGCTGTATAGCCTGGCCGGTGTGCATGGCACACCTTCCCAGACTTTGGGATGCTGCAGGCCAGCCACCAGCCGGGCCACCGAGAGCACAGGCTTCGGCACTGTCACGTTCCCATCAGCAGAAAACCCTGGTTCAGGCACTGGAGGAAAGACTGAGTCGCACAGCGCAGTATAGCACAGCCCTGTTGAACCAATTAGGGTTAATACATTTCTGGTTAATGAGAGGTGCCGGTCATAATTGTAAATTAATATTTTCCAGTGGCTACCCATGCACTCAAGTGTCAGTATTGATCAAACTTACCTCTGCCCAGTTAATGCTGATGGATTCAACAGCACCATACGCCTGCTCATCTGTTACCCAATTAAGATAAGCCCTGGACTCTTCCTAATAGCTGTATTTATTGTCATCAGGAATATTGATATATCTCCGTGCTAA
Organism: Struthio camelus; assembly: GCF_040807025.1. Taxonomy (NCBI): domain Eukaryota; kingdom Metazoa; phylum Chordata; class Aves; order Struthioniformes; family Struthionidae; genus Struthio; species Struthio camelus. The sequence continues at coordinate 94,565,757 of NC_090942.1, read as the reverse complement.
CTGCAAGCCAACATACACACATGAACACACACAGAGGATGCGATGTTGCTCTGGGGATTGTCCAGACTCAAACCACAGCGATAAAGCACTTTGCCAGCTTTCACTCTTTGTCCAGAGAGGCAGCATTTTCTGTGGGGAAAGGGAAAGCAAAGGATCCTCCCCTTTCTCTACTCTTACTAAACTAAATTTTATTCCCTGCATCAGAGAATAAGTGCAGCAGGCTCCACAAATAAACTGCTTGGCTTTTAAAAGACTAAGCCAAAGGAAAGCCTCCTGTTGCATAGGGAGTCCAGCATACGAGAAATGCTGGGCATGTAAGGAAAATGCCTATGGGAGGAACCAAATAAGGATTAATGAGCATCTTTTTATATGGTTCTCTACATTGCTAGCCTGACTGTCCAAATCAGAAGCTGCTGGGTAGCTAATGGGCCTTGGGTAAGGGACATGACAGCAGCTGCCTGTATAAAGCAAACAACAACAAAAAGAGAAACTGTGGCAAAATTTAACATTTTCCTTGCAGTGCAAGGAAGACTTTGTTCCTGAAAAGCCCACATACGATTTACCCAGTCCAAGAGCACTTGCCCCTCCCTGGCAACATGCGCCAAAGTCTCCTGCCCCTAGCAAATGGGCTATTCAACAGAGCAAGAGATCAAGACCTCATTTCTTCAGAAAAAGGTCATTTTAGACTAAAGCAGAAGCGGGGAGCTCAGAGGAGTCCAGGTCATCTCTGTGGTCAAAACGCAGCCCTGTCCTTCCCAGCCAGAGCAACCATCCCTTTCAGCTGAGCTTATGCGCTGCAGTACAAAAAGATGAATGGGAAAAGAGGGTTGCAGATGTGTTTTCTAAAGCTCAGGAAGGCAGAAAGCAGCCTTTCGGCATGCAACACTGGCCTCTATGCTCACCGGCTAAAGAACCCTTCCCCTGCTACCGGAGCACAAATGAGACAGCACCATTTCCCTGATGCAGAGGCTGCCTTTGGTCCCCAGCAATCAGTTTGGCTCTGAAGTCATCAGTAGAAGCCTCTGTGTTGGTTTACGTAAGTGGTAGCCTCAATCATTTTTCTATTAGACAGAGGCCCCCAAGAAGACTTATGGTCCTTATTAAGCCTCTGTTAAAGGCAGCTCAAGCCGAGTGAATGAAGTTTGAATGGGATCTCGCAAACAGAGCCTTTTAACCCAGCGGAGGTGCAACTTGCACGCCTGCTGCCACGTAACAGCAGAGCTCACTGCTGCTGCCTCTGTTCAATCTGTCCTTTAGATAAGTGAAGGACACCTATCTCCAGGGCTCTTCACTTAGTACTTTTCACCATTCACTAAATTAAAAAGTGAGTAACTGACAGCACACCTTATTAAATGATACTTCTCCCTCCCTCCCCCTAGCGCCACAGCCATGTTTTAAGAGCCACAGACACTTTGCCGGTGTCTTTTTAATTTGATTTAACTAAAAAAATAGTGCACAAAGCCATTTGGCCTTGTGCCATTCAGCGCACTGCTATAGAGTAGGCATGAGTTATAGGGTAATATTTCACACCCTGTTGTGTCTTATTACTTAACTAATAACAATATTTACCCAGGGTTTTCCCCGAGCAACTCAGACAGGTTTAAAAGAAATCTTGATTAAAGAATGACAGCCAAAGTATTGGATGTTAAGTATAAATAAGAGTAATGTGAAGAGAGTGGAAGAGTTTACTGTTGCATCCTGGTAGTGTGCAGTAAATCAGTATAATATGAGAGTTCCTTCTTTACTGGGCCTCCCCAGTTGCCAGCTCTCATTGCAGCCAATGTAGAAAGCCGCCAGCTTCTGTACTTGCACTGCAAGTGCAGCTACCGTGGGCTATGGCTGCAACAGGCAGCAGTAGTAGCATTTGCCTGCCAGGGCCGGACCCTTCCACCCCCCAAGGCCTGGCTAAAGGAGTAATTAGCCACCTCTCAGCCTTTCTGGGGCTAATCACCAAGAGATATGATCACAGCAGACCAGTGCATCACAACCTCCATTTTCCACAGATTCCCGGCTACCCTCAGAGGTCTGCTGAGCCACTACAAGAGATTTTAAGCTGATATGAAATACTACCTTCCTCGAGGCATGATCTGTGGAACTCACTGCCGAGGCAGACACAGCCAAGGACCCAGTAAATTGCCAGGGCACTAGATGTCGCTAGCAAGAGCGCTCCCATGCAGGTTAGAGAGGATATGACATTTTTACTTTCACATAACTTTCACCAGGCAAGCAGCAACTTTCTCTTTGGTAGATTATTCCATGTTCCTGCACTTTGCACTTTCTGCTGAAACAGTTGGTGCTGCCCTCCGTTCAAGGAAGGGTACAGAGCTATCAAAGTCCCTGTCTCACTTCCTCTGGTGATTCTCAAGCTGACTCAGGGACTTAAGCCACACATCATCCAGCTAAGAAAGCACCGTAAATTCCTTCCAAGCTAACTGTGTTCATAAAATTCATCTAGTACTGTAAGTACAAGGACTCCTGTCCAAAGCAAAGGGGAAAAAAAAATCAAATTTATGTTTAAATTGCTATTTACCTGACTGCCTCACAGATTACCTGCTCACTGGCATGAGAGGAAAAAAAGATCACTATTCTCTGCAGCTTTTAGTCTTCCCATGGAGATCACCCCTCCAGAAGTTCACTAGCCTCCAATATGACTCTCCTGTAGGAGTGGCTAAAATCACAGCCCTGGTAGAGATGTATGCCAGCCAGGACTGAGCACTTGAAATGATGTCATCTTGTAGAATTACTTTAGCTGATGAATGGGCAAAATCCTGCAGTTGTTACTCAGGCAAAACATCATTCTAAGATGCTGATAATTTTGAATGAATAAAGGCTTTAGGATTTGGTCCAGTTTTAGTAATTTTGGAGCAGATGCCTTAAGGAGCACAAGTCTCTCCTGATAAGGGGCTATGATACGGGATGATCTTATGATCCCATCCTACAACACCTCAGCAGCAATCTGTTCCTGGCTGCATCCCTGAGCCAAAGATTGCAGCAGGCAGTGGCTAAGGAACAGAAACGAAACAACCAAACATTTACCCTCTTTAATCAGGGTCTGCAGAGCTTGTCTTTTCATCCATCAATACTTCAGCTTTCCTCAGTCCTGCTTCCACACTGGGCAGGTAGCATATGAAATGCTCCCACAACGGAAAGCAACAGGTATGTGAGCAGCAGGAGAACTTGTGGGCAGGTATCTGGGCAGCATTTGTCTTTACAGGGTCTATTTGGTTTCTGTGCTCGAGTGAGATCCAGCTAGGGAAGGTGACAGCAAAGCAAGGGTAGGGAGAGACATAGATCCTCCTTTGCCTCCTCACCACCAGGAAAAGGCGCCGCATGAGCCATGCAGAGCCATGTGGAGGTGGTACTGACGAGTAGCCAAGGAAGCAGGAAACAAGACTCCAAAGCTTACTGAGGATTTTAGTCCCAGCCAAGGGAACATTTTCTTTCTTTGCACTGGTACAATCTGTGTTTGCAGGAAAGTTTTACTGCATCCTACCAAATATTTCCCCCTCACCTCCCCATAGGCGTTCCCTGTGGCATTCAGTCCAGCTATTTAGCCCTCAGGCCACCTCCACCCTGTACCCCTCAGGTCCTACCCAGCTGCTTTCTAGCTCTCTTCTACCTACGCTAGCCCTTATACAAGCTCCCCCACCTCAGTCCAAGGCCACCGCTTCTCTCACTCACACCAGCCTCCCTTTCTCCCAACCCTGCCAGCTCTGCTCAGGAATGGAGACCCCAGTGATTCAAAGCAGGCTTGTTATTAGCTCTGCCAGCTGTTTCATCACCCTGGCTCTCAGCAGGATGACCAGAAGCGCCTTTGTTCTCCAGGACGCCCCTCCCAGCCAGCTCTGACAGGGTGGCTTATCACCCAGGAGCAGCAGCTTTCGTCTTGGCAGCTTATTTCTACACCCCACTTCTGTGTTAGGAAAAAAAGAGCCTTCCCCCTCCTCCAGCCCCCTACCATTCATCTTTTCTTTCTTTCTTAAAGGGTGGCGGGAGTTGTACCGTCCCTCTGGGCTCAACTGCTTTTGTTGGGCATTTGGTGTCCCCCTGCTTTGAATAGTCACATTGCTTGTGAGGAAAGAAGAAATGGCCTTGGAATAAGAGATTGCATCCTTGTGAGTTAACGTGCGGGCCAGGTGGTACAACCACTGCAGAAAAGGATAGATGTGGCAGATGATAGCACTGGGCTCTATTAGGGAATTAGGAATTTGGTTTTTAAAAATAGAAATGCAGGATGACAGAAGCTCCCTGTCCCCCAAAACCACTACACACATGTGTAATAGGTCCAAGGCATTACATTTCACTAGTTCATTTAAATGGGCCCAGAACATACCAATCAGAGTAAAAGCAGCCAGATTGATCAGATTACGGCCCAGGAGCAACACCAACCACTAGCCTTTGTGATTATGGACCAAGTATCAGCAGAGAGCATAACAAGCATGGAAAAAATGATGCCCCAAGCTACAATTTCTAGCTACTGTGGTGCCTCAAACCACCTTGCTTTTACAAAGACAGTTCAGAGTCAACTCCAAATCAAACCTTTGTCAAAGCTTTATCTACTGAGAAAACTGTGGCTATTTCAACCTTTTATTCCAACACAGAATGAAGACACATGAGAGAGGGGGAAGGTCATTCCCACTTTCTTTTGGCCTGAGCATTTAGTTCTTGGGGAAAGCTGCAAGATCCAGGTGTCCTATCCATCTTATTTTTCAGTGACACAACCCATATTTTGAAGGCACTTACTTTCCATTCACCGGTGATCTTCCCTTTCTCCTATTGACAGTCACTTGCCCAGACTTCTCACTTTTTCTCTGGTGATGGATTTCCTCTTCCAAATTCCCTCTCTTCCAGTATAAGAGGCCAGCTTAGTCCAACTTGACTGGGAGAAGGAAGCTAAGCACCCTGAAGAGGAAAGAAGGAACCCCCCTGGAGAAAGACCTAGAGGAAAGCCAGGTCTTTAATACTGGAGGATCATTTTGCAAAGCGCTGCTTTCTTCTGGAGGCGTAGTGTGTAAGCTGTGTCTGGAAAGGTACCTGCTGAGGTAAAGGAGACCCTTGAAGCGCACAGGACCCAGAGGGAGGGAACAAGGTCATTAGCATGTTAAATTCAGTGACAAGCTCTGTGTAGAGAAACATGAATCCCCTAGTAACACTCTTCCGTAGCCTCCTGCTTTTCCCCACCCATCCGCGTGGCCTGCCCTTTCTTTATATAAAATATTTTTCAGTTTCCTTTCTAAACCACTTCATAAATTCGACATACTTCCTTCAAGGCATCCAAACTCATTTCCGACCCTACTTGTCCAACCTTGTTCACCGTGGCAGGAATGCTGGTGTACTCGTGCTTGCTTTCATGCAACAAAATCCCATTTTCTTATCGCCTCTCCCACCTGCCCTCTGTGGCAGCCATTCTGCTGTTAGTGATGCAGCAGCCTGTTTCACAAAAAATGCCTCTTCTGTGCCTGAGGCATAGCTCCTCCCAGATGTCATGAAACCTCTGCATGCTGTGCTACTGCTCTTTCCCCAATGCCAGAGTGAGCCTTTAAAGTCCAGGGCCTAACTGTAGTGTCATTTCTGCTTTAAGATATATTATTGGGAGTCCTGCAAGGATTAGCCTCCCCTTCCAGCCATAACAGTGCTCCTCCTTAGACATAGACTAAACACTTACAGTGAGAAAACATTGATTTCAGATGCTGAAAGTGGTGATGTATGGAAAACACCATCTAGGGATGAACATTTTCTTGTGTGTGTTTTCCCCGTAACAGGTTGGCACCTCTGAGAACAAAATAGCCACCAAGCTCTGAAGGAAAATGAAAACTATCATGATGCTATGGCTACCCACATTATTCCATATATGCAGTATAAAGAACAATTTTGTATACATTAAGACCAGAAGGCAACATTACGATTTTGCCTGATTTTCTAACACAGGCCATAGAACTTCAGCTACAGATTTTCACATTCAAGTTCAGTGCCTGTGCTTAAGCTAGCATCTCTCTTGCAACAGCAGGACAGCCTTGATTTGAACATCTGACATATGGGAAATCTACCACATCTCTAGTTATTTCATTCCAACAGAAAATTGTCCTCACCATTAAAAATGCATTACTTCCCACCCCCCAGCTTTCTTTTGTGTAGCTTCAACTTGAAACTGTTGGATCCTGTCATCACTTTCTCTGCTAAAATTGCTGAAATATCCTTCCTGAGTAGGTAAGTAGGGCCCATGATTACGATTCCTCTCAGTCTTTAAGTAGATTGAGCTTCCCAGGTCTTTCATTCCAAGGCAGATTTCCAAACTTTGCATCATTCCAGTAGGCTCTTATCTGAACCTTTTCCAATTTGTCAACAGGCCTTTGATATATTTTGTAGCACAGTTGAGTTAATGTTGCAAGAGAAGCCTTCACTTTTTTACTTTCTAGGGTTTTGCCTGCTTGATTTCTCACCCATAGCATTACACATAACTACATACCATATGTGGTTAAAAAAACCCATCGTATTCACACAGGAGACTCTTAAAGGTCAGAAACTAAACTAGAAAATATATACCAGAGAAACCAATCAAAGCCTATTAATTTTTTCTCTTTTTCCGCCTCTGCATGCCAGATGCTACAGGGGCTTAAAGTACATTCCCCAGTGATTTAACTAGCTCATAGAGAACTGTCTTGAGTGATGGTACTATCATCTTTTCCTTTGGAAAACTATCTTGCAAAGCTTGTTCAGGGAAATTTTTCCTACCACCTAAACTTTTCATGTGGTTAATTCCATCCTATTTCTTTTACGTCCTTAAACTATGCTATGCAAATCTTGTTACTTGGGCTTCCCTCAGCAGTATAAATTTGTCCAATTATTCCTATATCCCTAAGTCAACCTAACTAACATCTTTTTGTTACTCTTACACCCTTAAGCAAGCCTAGATGTCTCTTTAACGTGTCCAATCCTTTAAATGCTTGTGAAGAATTATAACACCCTGGGTGGGTTTGTCATCCTATACTTACTTTGAGTTTCCATTTAATCACTGTCAATGAAACCTTCTGGTTGGTTTCTTTGCATTTTTTTCACCTCTGGGACTCATTTGGCATTGAGGTATCCCAGATCTGACTGAAGAGAAGCATCATTACTGCTAGACAGCAGGGTCCTCATCTTGCCAGCCCAGGACCTGCTACCTCCTCTTATGAAGCCCTTAAAATCTCGAGTGATATTCATTTTGATTATATGTCAATTGATTTCGTCATGCAAACGTGAATAAAGTTAAATTTCACCTGTTCCAGAGATGAACTCATCTCCAGAGTAAATGTAGCAAACTGAAGACGGCAAATGCAAATAACCAAAGTTTGCATGCAGTAGTTTTTGTCAGCTGCAGGAGAACCATGTAAGCAATAGCACAAATGACTTCAACAGTGGAACAAAAGCAGCTCATAAAATGAGTTTTGGGTTTGTTCAGGATTTCTGTTTTTAATCTGGGGCACTATCAATGAACCTTGGACTCCTACCTGCACACTTCAAGCAGCAGTGTGTCCAGAGATGCACTTAAAAGAACTGTCCAGCTGATATTGTAGATGGGGCTTTAGACAAGCTGAAGCTTTGGACATAGCCAAGATCATCACCTTAGCTGAGATCACTAAGTCTTATCTCTACTACAAGCATACATACGGCTATGATCAGCTATTGTCTTTTGATGGTGTCCACATCACAGGCAGACCCTCTCCTACATTCAAAAAACAGGATAAGTAGAAAGCTTGTCCTAATTTTCCAGTCATTTCTGGAAATCCTCTTCTCTGCTGACTTTTCTTGCCACTGATCTCCTGCTAAGCAAAGGAATAGCAATGCTTGAATTTGATTTCAAAGCCAGCCTGCCCTACACAGATCCTTTTTGGGATCCTCAGCAGCTATTTAGGTCCTGCTTCCCCTTAAGCAACGACACTTGTGTTCTGATGCTACAAAAAATGCCTGATAGCCTCTATAGCAAAAATATTTTAACATCAATTATCCTGGAAATTCAGCGGAACATTTTGAGGGGGTTTAGGCATTTAGGGGGAGAAGGCATTTTGGGCCAACAGAAATGATTCCAAAACAGGAAGGTACAGGGGCCTCATTTTGGCAACACTGTTAAAAAAAAAAAAAAAAAAAAAATCTGTTCTCATTTAATCTAAACCTAACTCTTTCCCCTAACTTTTCAGCCCAGCCACCAAACTGAATAACTCATTATTCTTCAAGGTCTGTTTTGGAGCCTAAAGTAAATTACTCATTTCTTGACTCAAACTTGCATCAGAAGATCCTTAGCTCAAGGTAACTGACACTTCAGCCCGTAGCCAGAACTCCCCTTTGAGACATATAAACATTTTGTTTCATTGACTGATCTTTTTCCTAGATTTATAGAATATGACTTTCCCTGGAGCTCAGGTCACGTTTGCATAGTCGAATAAAAACATCATAAATCTTTCTTTTCAGCAGTAGGAAGCAATGGAGAATTCCTCCTGGGCCCTCCTTAAGCAGCTAAGCATAGCTCATGACTGGACATTACGCTATTTCTTTTGGAGTTAATACGATCCCCTGCCCTGCTGGGGCTGTTCAGCAAGTCACACTGAGGATACTTTCCTTTTAGGAACAAGGAGCTCCTGCAGCCAAACCAAACCAAAGACTACTCATGATGCCAGATAATGAGATGCCTCCCTTATATTTTGGCAGCGCACCATTGCAAGGGATCTGTATGTCAGAGATCCCCAATTTGCTGCACAGAATTATTCTTTGTAGTTCAGGCAAGTAAATCCCTAAAGAATCAAGACTGGGGGCAGATTTTGTTGTTATGGAGGGACAATCCAGGGATGAGGCTTTATCTCCTGAATTAGATGAAAACAATTGGCTATGGATGGAGACTACAGATCAGAGATCACTTTATACTGTAATACACATTAATAAGATACCACTGTGGTAGCTTAGAAACTGCTGTGAATATTTCTATCAGCACTTAGTGGTGGGTAAGACCAATTTTTATCCTATGGTCTTCAAAGAGCAGCCCCAAAGACTTGTATTAGCTTGAGTCAAACACTTCAACAACTACACTTTGACCTCTTATACCTCCCAGCCCATCTGACCACCAGAGAAATCACAGAAACATGAGAAAAGCTTTTAGCCTCTGAATAGCTCAAACACTGTTCCGTGTCATATTGTGTAATCCCTGTGGACTTCATCATCAGTGGCTCCATTATATGAAGAGGGCCATTTGGATTATGATATCTAAAAATCTTTCTAGTGCTTATGTGAAACAATCCTGTACTGTCTTGTGCTCTGTTAATAATCTAAATGATTTTTGCTTGCTTTTATTTGGATGCAACGTATGAGTCCTGTCTGGCTGCTGAACAGACTTCTCCCAGACAAGTTTGAAATCCGTTTGGCAGTTCTTTGCCCATATGTGCTCCCTCAGACTTGCCTCCTCAAAATCACACTACTAGACAGTTGCTCGGAAATCAACACGTGTTCCCCTCAGATATGGCAGGTACCTTTAGCCTGTGACTTCAGCTCTTTTAATGTAGTCAGATGCTATAAACATGAGTCTAGTATAAAATAACATTTAAGCAGCTAGCAACCCTCTATCAGTAACAAGATGGCAGTTTACCATGCTGGATAGTGGGCTAAATAGGTTATTTCCCAGTAAAAATACTGTTGCCTCCGCATTGAGTAACAAACAGCAGTAGAGACATAGTAGCCCATGGAATGGTATTTACTCAGTCTCGGGACATATGAGAAAGTGATAAATTAGAAGCTAAGGGTTGAGTTTAATGTCATGAGCGAGATATTTTGATCAATTTCTCTCCTTCCCCTGCACTTGCCTTTCACTCCTATCTCCTTTCCGTTATTCCAACTGGTGGAGATGCATTTCCAAAGCATGCAGCCTTTCCTCACAGATAAACTTTTTCTTCTATCATCAGGATGAAAGCCTTGAAAGGGATGGTATTTATGGAGAACACTAACTTACTCTTCAGAAACTGGCACAGTGCAGGACTGAAGAAGCTTCGGAGTGAAGCTGTGTGGCAGTTTTCTAATATGTGTGCAGTGAAAGTTTGGGAGGGCTGGAGGTCCAACTGCTTCTAATCAACCAAACGTGACTATCACTGACTTCCTGCTCCGCATCTCTAATTATCCTAAGCCAGAGTCCTGCGGAGTAAATGAGAGGGATGCAGAAACTGCGGTGTATGAAGAAAGAAAGAGGGAGCAGCGCAAAGATGGGTAGGAGTAAAGAATCAAGAGAGAGAAGGCAAGAGAGATTTATTCAGCATTTCCTTGTCTGTCTCGTCCACAAACTGAATCACACAAGCATGAAAGTAGATGTATTGAATCTCAAAGGAAATAAAAGAAGTGGAAAATTAACTACAGATGAAAAAAAAAAAAAAATAGCTGTGTCCAGGGATTCCTGCATATCAACTCTGAGCTCCCTCTTATCAGCTTAGAATAGAAAAGGCCAGGGGACCAGGGAGGAAAGGTCAAACATGGAGAGAAAACAAGCAAGGAAAAAATGAAAGCTAACATGGAAATCAAACCAAAGGAGCAGGACAGGGGAGAGCTGATCCCAATTCCAAAGGTTCGATTGCACTGCCTTGAGTAGTATTTTGCAATTTCAGCGTCATGGATGGGGGAAGTTGGGTTATGTCTCAGACTTAGAAAAGCCACACCACTTCCTGCCTTTTTCTCCCTCCCTGTTTGGCAACCGGCAATAACAGTGGGCTGGGGAAACCTCGCAGAACAGCAGCTGCTGCCATCTGCACCAGATACACAGACGAGCTACTGTGAGCTGCTGTGTGCCAGGTCCGAACTGACCTCAGGTACTCTTCCCTGCTGGCTACTAACAGCTAAGACACATTGTGCACAAAGCTGGTCAGTTCAATTCTGACTGGATTCCGGGTCTTGTGTTTTCCTGCATCTTCCCCCCTTTAAGCTGTCATTTCCCTTCTGTTTACAGCTTTTGACCTGTTCACTCCCAAGCCCCATATCCACATTGATTTGAAGTGGCCCCTGAGGTTTCCAGGTCACGCTAGGTAAAGGGGCTGCCTCCACATTTTTCTCTGATCAGACACCTGCCCTCCCTGGGCAACACTAAGGAAAAACTGGAATAAATGTATACTGTTACTATTGCCCCCTTACCAAGAAGTTGTAAACGTGTGTGACACTGAAGACTGGCTCCCAGTGGAAGGAGAATTGGTGGAACTTGAGCATATGACAAATAGCTTCCCTCACACATTACACACCAATCACCCACAGTGTGCAAGGCCATCTCCTCTTTCAAGATCTCCACTGAATCCCAAAGCCTGGCACTCGAGGAGCAACTGTGACCCCAAAATTGTCTTCATCTGGCAAACTATCCACCTACTCAGATTTTCTTCAGTCAGTATAACCAAAACAGCAGCGACAATCTCTTCCAAAGACTGAACATTTGCTCACACACTCGATCAGGACCAGGAAGGACATACGTAACATCACCACCAGAAGACACAATGGTGACATAATTTAATAATAATAGCTGTATAAACGCAGAGTAAATGACAACCTCTTACAAAAAGAGCTAACGGCCTTAGATACAAGAAGGAAATAAAAAGTACGTTGGGGAAAGCAGGACAGATGGGTTAGCAAACATAATAGGATGTGCATAATTCTCAGCTACTCAGGAACAGTAATCACAAATCACCACCTGCCCAGCTACTATCAGATGGCAGGTTTGCCTCTTCACATTCAACAAATCTGTTTCCTGTGCATGCATCACAATCAGCTTTAGTAAATTCACTTACCAAAGTAAGTTTTTACAGGTCCTACACAGCCAGCTCAGCTCTGGGAGAAGGAACATGGGTTTACACCTTCCTATACAACAAATTATTTACTATGCTCACATCAGTTACATCTGTGTAAAGCAGCTGAAGCAAGGAGGTATTCAGCATATCAGCACACCTCATTTTGCCTTGCAGAAACTTTTACTGTATGTGAGGATTTTTTGGAGGCTTGACTTTGAAGCTGCAATTCTGTGCTGCAAAGCTTGTTGTTCAGAATTATATTTCACTCACCAGTTGAGAGTATTGGCTCGCATGCCACCAAGAGAAAATAAATGTGGAAGCCCATAGTCTTGCTGGGACTGTCACATCACAAAACAGAGCCCCTGAGGAGAGCCTGTGCATAACATTTTTGAGCAGCACAAACATTCTGCTTACGAGGCTCTGAGTGAATTTGGGTACAATTTAATAAATATTTCTGAATAAAATAAAAAAAAAGAGTGGGGAAAAATAGGGAGAAGAAATCTCAGAAGGATCTGACACTTATTTTTGACAATGGCTGAAATGTTACTATTTTTTAAAAACTCCCAAGCTTAAAGAAAATTTTCAGAAAAAGAGAGTTAACATCCTCCCCACAATTAAATTTTTCTCTTCTAGTTTGGGATTGAAAAAGGTAATTCTGGTCAATAGAACCTAACATTCTCTCTTTATTTACCTTATTTTTTTGCCCAGGCACCGAACTGAAAAATCCATTATTCACACAACTCAGTCTGAAATAAATAAAAGAGCAAACCAGCTGTGGACTCCTTAGATTTTGAATTAAAACGTCAGCCTATGGGAGACATGGCAGAATATTCCATTGCCAGAGAATTATGCACTATATAATCCCTTAATTATAACCAAACCTTTAGCAGTACTCTCATGTACCCATAAAAATCATTGGCTTTCAGGTGTCCACATGCAAAGCTGAACTCTCCATAAAGTGTTAAGGGTAGATGTGGTGGGCAACAGGACTGGGAGACCAGAGTTATCTGATTTCCTTGATAAAATAGGGAAAACAGCTGTCAGTGAGGGAGCAGCTAGCAACCCTGGGAGCTTTGGTCATGGAACAATAACATTACTGGCTTGCCTCTGAGAGATACTTAGAGAAGGAGGTCTCCTTAGAAAAAGAGCAATGATAAGGGACTGCTTATTTACCAAGCAAGCATATGACTTACTGGGGAGAATGTGGGACCTGGGGTTCAGATGACATTTTAAGGACTTAGTTGCAGCATCAGTGGCACATCTCTGTCATGGTGACACCCCTCCCTGGTGAGCAGGAGCTCGGTCAAGTGCACAGGAGCAGAGAAACTGCATGACTGACAGGTTAATCTAATTTACTTCTCCTTTCCCAGCAGTCCTTTTGCATCCGCAGAGTGGCAAGCAGAATTGCCAGTGCCAGACCAGAGCTGCATCTTGCATTAGGCAGGCAAAGGACAGCCTGTTCAAAGTGGGGATGTAGGTTCCAAGAGACAGATAGAGTATTCTCAGAGATTGTGCGGCTCCAGGGGTCCCAACCCCCCACAGCAGTGGAGTTGCTGGAGGGCTCTGTGTTGTGTGAAACTGTACATCATAACACTGTTGAAGGAGGCTGGAAACTGGTCACTTCTCATAGAAGGAGAAAGGCTCTTGCTCCTCCTGAAGACTTGCCTTTGAGGAACAAGTTTAGCACTCTCCAGGCTGAGGAGGAGCTGGGTATGGCTTCAAGGGAATCAGCTGGTCTGACAGACCCTATGCCATGCAGGAACACCCGGAAGAACCAGCGAGTGATTGTTGTGGGTGACTCCCTGCTGCAGGGGACAGAGGCACCTATCTGCCGACCTGACCTCTTGTCCAGAGAGGTTTGCTGCCTGCCAGGGGCTCAAATAAGAGATGTCATGGGAAGACTGCCAAGGCTTGTCCATGCATTGGCCTATTACCCCCAGCTGCTCTTCCCTGTGGGCACTGATGACACCAAGGTTAAACTGGATACCATCAAACAGAATTTCAGAGCTCTAGGGATGGTAGTCAAGGAGCCCAGGTCATTTTCTCCTCAGTCCTGCCTGTGAGGGGGAAGGAGGGGAGGAGGAGTAGACAGATTTTCCAGGTTAACAACTGGCTGTGCCGCTGGTGTTGGAAACAGAGCTTTGGTTTCTATGACCATGGGACCCTGCTTGAAGATCAACAGCTGATGGGGAGAGATGAGATCCACCTTACCAAGCGGAGCAGGCGTGTCTTTGTCAAACAGGTTGGCCAGCTCGGTAAGAAGGGCTTTAAACTAAGAAAGATGGGGGAAGAGGAGAGTTATAGAGACAGGGTAGTCAGTAAAACACTGCTCAAGTCAGGACGCCTCCAGTGGGTGCATGCAGCCAGGGGAGTCAGCACGGGACATGGCTATGGAGGATCTTCTTGCACCTCTCCTGAGAAACCTGCATGCTCGATTGCCTCATGCATGCAGCACGAGGAATAAGCAGAAAGAGTTAGAGATCTGTGTGCGGTCACAGGGCCATGATCTCATTGCAGTTACAGAGACATGGTGGGATAGTTCGCATGACTGGAATGCTATCATGGATGGCTACATGCTTTTTAGGAAAGACAGGCCAGGAAGGCAAGGTGGTGGAGTTGCTCTTTATGTGAGGAAGCAACTGGAATGTACAGACTCTGCCTAGAGGTGGATGAAGCAAGTTGAGAGCTTATGGGTAAGGATTAAAGGGCAGGCAAACATGGGTGACACTGTTGTGGGGGTTTACTACAGGACACCTGACCAGGAGGAAGTCATCGATGAGGCCTTCTACCGACAGCTGGAAGCAGCCTCACGTTCACAGGCCCTGGTTCTCATGGGGGACTTCAACCACCCTGACATCTGCTGGGAAGAGAGCACAGCCAGGCACAAACAGTTCAGGAGGTTCCTGCAGAGCACTGATGATAACTTTTTGACACAGGTGGCAGAGAAGCCAATGAGGAGAGGTGTGCTGCTAGTCCTTGTACCAACAAACAAAGAAGGTCTGGTTGGAGATGTGAAGGCTGGGGGCAGCCTTGGCTGCAGTGACCATGAGATGGTGGAGTTCAGGATCCTACGAGGAGCGAGCAGGGCAATGAGTAGGTTCGCAACCCTGGACTTCAGGAGAGCTAACTTTGGCCTCTTCAGGGACCTACTTGGAGGAATATCATGGGGTAGGGCCCTAGAAGGAAAAGGGGTCCAAGAAAGCTGCTTAATATTCAAGCATCACTTCCTCCAAGCTCCAGGTCGGTGCATCCCTCTGAGTAAGAAATCCAGCAAAGCGGGCAGGAGACCTGCATGGATGAGCAAGGAGCTCCTGGCCAAACTCCAACAGAAGAAGGAAGTCTACAGAATGGGGAAAAGGGGACAGGCCACTTGGGAGGAATACAGGGATGTTGTCAGAGTGTGCAGGGATGAGACAAGGAAGGCTAAGGCCCAGTTGGAATTAAATCTGGCAAGGGATGTCAAGGACAACAAGAAGGGCTTCTTCAAGTACGTCAATAGCAAAAGGAAGACTAGGGAAAATGCGAGCTCGCTGCTGAATGGGGCGGGTGCCCTGGTAACAAAGGATATAGAGAAGGCAGAGTTTTTGAATGCTGCCTTTGCCTCAGTCTTTAGTGCTAAGGCCAGTCCTCAGGAATTCCAGACCCTGGAGACAAGAGAGGAAGGCTGGAGAAAGGAAGACTCTCCCTTGGTGGAGGAGGATCAGGTTAGAGATCTTTTGGCCAAACTTGACATCCATAAATCCATGGGCCCCGACGGGATGCACCCACGAGTGCTGAGGGAGCTGGCGGATGTTATCGCTAGGCCACTCTCCATCATCTTGGACAGGTCCTGGAGATCAGGAGAGGTGCCTGAGGACTGGAAGACAGCAAACGTCACCCCAGTCTTCCAAAAAGGGCGAGGAGGAGGAGCCAGGAAACTCCAGGCCTGTCAGCCTCACCTCCATCCCGGGAAAGGTGATGGAACAGCTCATGCTGGAGGTCATCACTAAGCATGTGGAGGACAAGAAGGTGATCAGGAGTAGTCAGCACGGATTCACCAAAGGGAAATGATGCTTGACCAATCGGATAGCCTTCTAGGATGGACTGACTGGCTGGGTAGATGAGGGCAGAGCAGTGGATGTTGTCTCCCTGGACTTCAGCAAGGCTTTTGACACTGTTTTCCGCCACATCCTCCTAGGTAAGCTCAGGAAGTGTGGGCTAGATGAGTGGACAGTGAGGTGGATGGAGAACTGGCTGGAGGGCCGAGCTCAGAGGGTTGTGGTCAGTGGTGCAGAGTCCAGTTGGAGGCCTGTAGCTAGCGGTGTCGACACCCCCAGGGGTCAGTCCTGGGTCCAGTCTTGTTCAGTGTCTTCACTGATGACCTGGAGGAAGGGGCAGAGCGGCTCCTCAGCAGGTTTGCTGCTGATAGGAAACTGGGAGGAGTGGCTGATAACAGCAGAAGGCTGTGCTGCCATTCAGAGGGAGCTGGACAGGCTGGAGAGGTGGGCGGAGAGGAACCCCCTGAAATTCAACAAAGGCAAGTGCAGGGTCCTGCACCTGGGGAGGAATATCCCCCGGCAGCAGTACAGGCTGGGGGCTGACCTGCTGGAAAGCAGCTCTGCGGAGAAGGACCTGGGAGTGCTGGTGGACAACAAGTTAAGCATGAGGCAGCAGTGTGCCCTTGTGGCCAAGGCGGCCAATGGTCTCCTGGGGTGCATTAGGCAGAGTGTTGCCAGCAGGTGGAGGGAGGTGATCCTTCCCCGTCTACTCAGCCCTGGGGAGGCCTCACCTGGAGTACTGTGTCCAGTTCTGGGCTCCCCAGTGCAAGAGAGACATGGAGCTCCTGGAGAGGGTCCAGCGGAGGGCTACAAAGACAGTGAGGGGACTGGAGCACGTCTCCTCTGAAGAAAGGCTGAGAGAGCTGGGCCTGGTTAGCCTAGAGAAGAGAGGACTGAGAGGCGATCTCACCAATGTGCACAAGTGTCTGGAGGGAGGGTGTCGAGAGGGTGGGGCCGGTCTCTTCTCCGTGGTGCCCAGCGACAGGACGAGAGGCAGCGGGGCACAAACTGCAACACAGGAAGTTCCATCTGAACACAAGGAAAAGCTTCTTTCCTGTGAGGGGGACTGAGCCCTGGGACAAGTTGCCCAGAGAGGTATTGGAGTCTCTTTCACTGGAGATATTCAAAAGCTGTCTGAACACAATCTTGTGCAATGTGCCCTAGGTGACCCTGCTTGAGCAAGGGGGTTGGACTAGATGATCTCCAGAGGCCCCTTCCAACCTTGGCCATTCTGTGATTCCTCCCAGCTTTCCAGCAGTTCACTGCAAGTTGTCTTCTTCCCTCCCTTCCTCCACAGGGCTTCTCCCGGAGTGGATTTAGCCCTGCCCAAGCAGCCATCCGATCAATACTGTTTTTGAAGCCCACAGTGACCAGAGGGATACAGGAGGCGTTCTCTTCAAGCTTGCTTGCTCACTCACCACTCGTCCGTAGCAATTTCTCAGTATCATTGTCCGTGAGCCCAAGCCCACAGAAATGAAGAAAGTGGAAGCTATTTTCTGCTGCTGTTTTGAATGTGAAGTAGAGCAGAGCCTGGATTTCATTCTCAGGGCACTGCAGGGTCACAGGCAGTACGTAGACAGCACAATCACTTATCTCTCCCCAAGGCATCACATACAAGAAAGAAAAGAGACACACAGCACTGGCCAGGGTTCATTGCTCTTGGCAGTATCCCAGAGGTGAGCAGCTTCCTGAGCCAGCTTGATTGAAGGTACTGGCCCCAGAGGTGAAACACTGAATGGCTTTGGCAAGTACACAACGGGCAAGATAGCCACAGACCTGTGGCTAGGCAAATTTGGCCAGCGATGTTTAATAGCACAGGTCATTACCTCCTGGGACAACTTGCCAAGGCTTGTGGGGAGGCTTCCTTGCAGGAATTTCTTTGAATCAAGCCTAACTTATTCTGAGCTGTAGTCTCCATTGAAGAGGAGACCCTGAAGAGAGAAGGTTTAAACCCCACTATAGCCCCACAGGTGGGGCTTCCAACACCATCTAGATCTCACAGCCTAGGCACCCAAGTGAGCTTAGTTCTCTTCTCACCAAAAAAGCAGGAAGAAAAATAAAGCCTTCTCTTAGCTCCCTTTCCACTCAAGAACCTGTAATTAGGATGTTCCACTTGGGAGGTAGAGGATTTAACACCAGGTCTGCTTTCTGTATGATTCAGAGCAGAAAAGTCCAGAGAGCGTTTAGTCTCCTTTTTGTGGCACACTAGAGTTTCTGGCTGTTGATCATTTGTGTTACAGAACCAAGTGTTGCTGTGAGCTGGGCACTGGAAAGGGCTCTACCGCTTCTAGTGCAGAGCAAGGGTTCAGGGATGCTTCTGGTCCATCCAGTTATTCTGTAACAATCCAGAGCAATGGGGTTGTAGATGTCACAGAGAGTAAGAGTAGAATGAATCTGCTGCCCACCGTCATGCCTTCTAGTCTGGCCACTGCCCTGTGCCACTTTTTGCTTAATCAAGAGTTTGTCAGCACTGGAATGTGTTTATGTAGCAAATAAAACTGCTTCATATATATACATGGTCACGTATTGCCTGGTGATTAAGGCGTCATTCCTGGGGCGGGGGGGGGGGGGGGGGAGGATGCTGAGGGGGATAAGTCTGCATTCCAGACTGGGGTGGGGGGGGATTTGAACCCTCGTATGGGGGCTCAAATATGATGTATGGAGATATATCATATATAGGGACACACCCATGGGGGATTTGAACCCCTGTAGATATATCCCAGTGGCTCTGTAACATACAGCATCACCTCCCACTGCTGGGATAGGTACACTATTAGGCATGATCAAGCATATTGCTTAGAGGGCGTCCTCTGAACATGAGCCAATCTCCTTGCTGAAGCCCTTCAGGCAAGATAAGTAGGTAAATGCCTCCCTCACAAAACCCATGAGGGTTCAGCCAACTGGTGCTCAGAGCATCAGCGTTATCTATCACAGCTTGGAGGTTTCTGCAGAAGTCTCCCTGCTCATTTAACTCCACCTGCTCATAACTAGCAATCAAACTGTTACTCACAACCAGGAATTAAGAAGACTTTTTGCATGTGAAAATTCAAGCCTTGAGAGAATTTGGGCATCTCCAGAGTTAGCCAGAATGTGGAAAATAACTTTTAGCATGAGAAACCTAGAATAGCCTCCCATGCTTCCAACTTTCATGGCCAAACCAGTATGGCACACAAACATGTCATTAGAGTAGCTGGCAAGAATAGAGCCAGAAAGTTTAGGTCTGTGTTCCCCACATAAACTGCCCTTTAATCCACAAAAATCAGTGACTGGATAAAACACTGACGCACTAAAAGAGGAGTATAGATCACTGAAGAATATTTCACTCACTGCTTTCTCTTGGGCATATGAAGCTGTAGATTGCACCCAAGACCTGCTTTCAGGTGAAGGCTCTTTCAAGGGAGCCCTACAGAGCTGCTGCCATTACTGTGGCACTCCTTGGATAATGGAGTATTCAGCTCCCACACGTCCTCAGAAAGCAAATTTCCTTTGCCCCTTCGTCCAGCGGAGTGCTTGGTCTCACTCCCACCCTCCTCCTGTCGCTACCGGTGGGCTTGACAGAAGGGCTACATCTTTCCATCCTCAGCTGCCTGCTCTTGGGAGGGAAGGAAGCTCATCCAGATGGATTTCAGCAGTTCTCATGAGTATTTTATGGTCTTTTACTGATTTACAGCCAGTTCAGCATTCTTGTAAATGGCCATAAATTGGATTGAAGCCATAAATCATAACCAGAAAAAGAGAGACACAGTCTCTGAGTCCCAGCTCAGGCTAAACCAGCCTCTGTGAATATAGGGAAGAAACTTGCTCCCTCAATCAATACACACAGCTCAGGCTGCATAGCTGGTCCTCAGGGTCCCACTCACATTCACCTTCCACTAGATTACAACAAGTATGCATTTGTGTAATGTGCTAAAAATCTCTTCCTTCCAACAGCCTGGCAAAACTAGCTCTAATGCAGGGATTATGCCATTGTCTCAGGGTCAGAGTATCCCATGGCCTTTGCTGTACTTGCATCACCCCACAACCAGTGGGGCAGACTGGCACTGCTCACACTAGGCTCAAGAGCTCCTCACCAGGATCAGCTAGTGGAGTTTCTCAGTCTACATGCTAGCTTTGGGAAGAGATTGTTTTCTTTTTCTAGGGAACTTAGCAGAGAGTTGCAGATTACTCTTTTGAAACATCAAATTCATGCCACACACTGTACTGAGAGCTGAAACACTTTGCCTTCCACTCCACAAGCCTGGCATCTAAAATCTAGGGTTTTGTATCTTTCCCTTTTGTTTCCCTAACTCATTTTTAGAATCTAGCCTGTAAGCATTTTCAAAAGCATCTGACATAGCTGCTGTAAACTGGACCCTTCATATTTCTGGTAGCTAGTCAGCTACCAGACTGTTCTATTTCTACATTTCAGAAAAGATAGGCTGTTTCTTTCCTCCTCTTTAACATAATAACCTATAACACAGTACTAGTCTTAAATAGTAAAGGGCAGAAGGCATCAGCATGCTAGGCATCTCAATCCCTCACCCATCCTTGCAGGCCACAACAGCCACTACTCTTCTCACAGGCTCCAAAATGAAGCAAAACCAGTTCAGTACCCCCCCCCCCCCCCCCCCCGCCAGGCCTTTTGTAGCCCTGAGGGCTGCCCGACAGGTTCCTTTGTGCCCACCCCCTAGATGGAGCACCTGATGGAGATGAATCCTTGCAGGTTGAAAGGGCTCGTAAGGCCTCTAGCACAAGGGTAGGGATTCATGCCACACCTACAATTAACAAGGCAATTTGCTTGCTTAGCTAAGTGTGAAAAGCTACTACAAAAGCCTATTCAGTTTTATCTGCATAGGAATCAGGACCTCAGCCGCGGCTGAAGGGGCTGAAACACAGGCGCATAAGTGGGCTACAACGCATCATGACCGACCGTGCAAATAACTGTGGCATTGCTCAGCTAGCAGCCAAGGCAGACTCAGTTCACCTAGGCAGTGAATCCCCCTCAGGTCTTCTTGGTTCTGTCTTGCCTATGTTTATTTACTATTTAGCCTGACTGATTGATTTAGACTTACATGTCCATTAAAAAGGAATCCTTATGCCTTACTCTGTATGTATTCTGTGTGTTTTAATGCAAGTCACTGGTTAGTTGTCAACATGAAGGAGGACGACCTCACTGTACCCTAAACAGTACCCTAAACAGTACCTTAAAGATATGAACTACCACTGATGATGTCATTGTCTGGAAGAGGGGATGAACAGCTTGGTCATTAGCATTTTCATTAATTAATCATCTCACTGTTATTTTGTGCTCCTCCTGCTTGCTTGTAGTATCTGCTTCTTTTTCCACCTTGTCTTGTTTTTGCCTGTTTAGCCTTTACTGCCTTTTGTGATAATACCTCAAAGCCTTAGACTGCGACTAGCTTCCCACTGTGCTGGCCATAATACAAAACAAAAAGATATTCATGTTTTCATATGGGCAGGGTAACTTTTTCTGGAGTTCTTTTGGGTTTTATCACAGTGGCTTTCAGCATGTAATCTAGGCACTGTTTCTAAGGGAGCTGTAAAAGGTATCTAAAAGCAAGCCTGGAGTTGGTAGGTTAGAATCACTTTAGAGAGTCTGTACCTCCTTTTTGGGGAAAATGAAAAAAATAAAAATAAAAGAGAGAGAGAAAGAAACATAAATCAAAAAAGTCTGAAAAAACAACTGTTTTGCTGTAATAAATAATAATATTATTAGTGATAATAATGGCAATAATAATGTCATAACTGACCTGTGGTTGCTTGCCAAGACCCTGAAGAGGAGTTGCAATAACTTGAACGTTTCTATCAGCCTTGAGATTCTTAGCAAAACACGTTCTTTTGAAGCTGCACTTAAACTGATAAAGCTCTAATTCTAATACCAAGATAAAGTATTGCTAACTCATTGATGGTTAAGAACACTTCAGGAAATTATGAGAGAAATTAAATATTATTGCTACCATTACTGATTACTATTATTTTCCATTAGACACACTTACCCTCCTGTCATGACTTGGATTTTTTTCACGTGTTCCTTATTCACACATATTTGACAGCATAACTACAGAAAAAAAAGACCTATCCATCATTCAAACCTTGGGCACCAGAAGCAACTCATTCACACTGCTTCACAGGTCTGATATCCTTATAAGGTATCTGTACTTGCCACACTGCAAGCGTTCCAGGTGTGAGTGGGACAGATGAAATCTGGTTCCCCACCCCAAAAGAAAGAAAAAACAAAATCCAAAACCAATGGCATTGTTACAGATGTTCACAGAGCCAGAGCCCATCTACTTTGGCAGTCAGCAGGGCTCTGTGTCTTGGCCACGAGTCCCACAAACACACGAATGCAGCTTTGGTCAGTTGAACACTCCTGGGAGAGGGAGCATGGGAAGCCAGGCATTCCCCACGGCTCAGGACCTGGATCTGATTAAAGCAGCTTACTTCACTGCCTGGATCAGCAGTGTTCAACATATCCTGACTCCTCCCACCACATCCCTGATTTCACTTTCCAGATGCCTGCACATAGCCCTCACTCTTTTCCTAGTAGGACAGAACAAATAAGCGAGCTTGGCCAATGGCTGAGGATCTAACACCTGCAAACAGCCTAGCATAAGACCATCAGCACATGCTGCCATTACCATTGCTTCTGCTTGGAAAGGCAGGAGGCACATCACCTGCACAAACACACCCCGGACGTTGCTTATGTGGCAACGCAACTAGCAGGCATAGCGACAGCGGGTCTCAGATGTGCAATCCAGCTTCAGTGGCTGTGAAGGTTAAGCCACTCTGCCGTGTGTCATTTGCCCAAATGGTGGCAGCAGATAAACCCTAAACCTCATAAGGCAGTAACTTGTATTTTTCTTTTGTGTTCGTACAGTGGAGTCCTAGTTCAGGGACTTCTAAGTATTATTTTAATAATAATGACAACAACAATAACAACAACAACTAATAGCCAGCGGCATAGTGAGAGCAGAGGTAGAGGTATTTGCAGAGCCTTGGCTTTGTTAAGTGAGTAGGAGAAGATGGTACCAGCAAAATCCACAAGGTGACACCAAATCATTAAGGTCAACTAAAGTAAAAGGGACTCAAAAATTGCAGGTCTGATGGGAGTTTCTCCATAAATCTCCTGGTTACGATGTCACCCTCAGGCTGAACTGAAACTTGCAGTGAATTCCTACCCTTAGAAAGAGTTGCCCTTCACTGGGTACTGCTAAATCCTTCCTGTCAGAGAAGATTTATCCATGGGAAATAATTAAAAAACAATTCAGAACTTTCTCCCTCATTGGAATGGATTAAATTACATTATGCAGCAGGGTTTTTTTTGTCTTGTTTTTTCTTCCCCCCAAGGACAGGAGACATCTGTGCTTTCTACAGGGTCTTTCTTCACTTTAGACCCCTTCCTGCTACTGTATATGATATACATTGACCACAGTGCTGTAATACTACTAAGCATGACATCATTTTCAGGAACAAAGTCTCTCCCTCCCTCTTATTCTCTTTCACATATGGCATCTGAAAAGGCAATGACAAACTATAAATTCACACCAAGGTTATGGAGCCATTCGACAGAGAGGAGGGAGATCACGGCTGTTTTTTAATGGTCTTCCCTGTGAACTGTGAAGAAAACAACCAATGCCATCAACAGACCCCGTTAGAAAAATAGGGGTATTAGAAAAATAGTTAGGGTTGGTCACAGCAAAGTACACGCTTCGGTGTTTGCTGTGTGTTACCGCCTTCCTTTCGTTGAGGTTTGTTTAAATGAATAGATACTATTCATCTAAACAGCTCTGCTTTGCTGAAGACTTCTGAGGAGTAATGCTTTGTGTGTTTTGCATCCAGCCATAGAGTGATGTGAACGTGTTCGAGTTGATTCTCTGCTTCCAGTTAGTCCTTGACACCTGCAGAGAGCTGGCTGGGGTCTGCAGCAGGGATTTCTCTGTCCTGTCCTGTCCTGTCCTGTCCTATCCTATCCCATCCCATCCCATCCCATCCCATCCCATCCCATCCTCTCCTTTCCCATCTACACAACACCACTACACAGCTTTCTGAAAGGGGTCATCAATTCCTTCTGACCCCAGGGCATCCTCCGGGGTCTCCAAAGCCTGTGTTCCCAGCTCCCTGCCATCCACCCCTCCAGCACCCTCCCTTGGCCACCACAGTGCCCCCAAAAGAGGGAGAGCAGCTCTAGTTATAGCAGGGCACTGAAAAGGTGCTTGGCTGAAAGTTAGGTGCCAAGAGCACAAAATGTGTGAAAGTGCTATGACTGTGGTAGTCAGGGGTTCAAAAACTGCTTTATAGCAATATGGTAACAGAGATAAGTTTCCAAGCAGCATCCATGCCTTCTTTAAAGGTCCTTTCCCCTGAAAAACAGAGGCAGTGCTTACAGAGCACACCATAACACAGGGCAGGGGTCCCCCAAGCCAGTAGTGAACGTGACAGACAGCATCAGGTCAGCAACATGGGGACTGTCAGAGCTAAGACATCACCTGGCAAACATGATTTCCCCACTTCTGGGGACCTGAGCAGGTATGTCTGCTGGCATGCAACTCTGCAGTGGCTTTATCCTTGGCTGCTGGGGAATCGCTACCCTACGCCACGCTCAAGGGATCAGGCCCTGTTTTTCTGATGAAGCATATTTTTTTGCATGGCATGCATAGGTAGGGAATGGAGCAAGAGCGATTCATTTCCCTAGCCCTGTGTTTCACGATACTTTTTTTAATTGGGATGAATAGAATCAGAATGACAAGTGCAGAGTGATGGTTTCGATGTGCTATTTGTCTGGTGGGGAATTTGTAAAATATGTGTTTTTCTGTAGAGTGTGCATGGCTGTAAAGAAGGGCCAGAGTCAGCACAACCTCAGAGCGATGGAGAATAAAGCATTCTAGTTTTGTGGCCATTGATCCAATGACACTGCAGGTAATGGATGGACAAGGTTAGTCTCAGAGTGTCTGATTTTTCTCAAATCATTGCTGGAGTCAGACTTAAGATTGCTTCACTGTGCAATTCTGTATTTACCGTTATTAGAGTTTCTCATGCCTTCACACTCACTTTGAATTTCCTACGCTTTTAATGACTGATGGGTTTGGAAGCTCTTTTTAGAGATGCATATAATTCTGGAAAGATATTTGTACATGATTATTTCTATTTATCTGAATTTTATTAATCTTCCTTTGCAGCCTTGGATCCATATTTTTATCTGGAATTTTATTATTGCACTCCATGTGTTTCAGACTTTCTGTGGGCAGGTTGAGAGATAAATGCTATTGTTGGGGAAAATCCTTCTTTTTGTCGAAGTGCACTGATTTTAAGGGAAGGCTCAAGTCCAGAGAAGAGGAGATTCCCGACTAGTTAAGCAAAGCTAAGTAGTGAAAATAGGTTCCAGTCCAGTTTGGGGCTGCTCTGCAAGAACAACTGTTCTGGGGTAACGCCTCTCTAGGTAGAGAACAGTATAATTTGTTATGAGTTGCTGCAGACATTGCCTCCATTAAAGGAGCCTTTGAAGAAAAAGCTCTGGTAGGCAGGAGAAAGTAGGAATGTGGTGACTAAATTGATGCTTGCAAAAAGAGGGGGAATACTTTAAAGCACTTATGCATTTCTGTCGCACCAGCTGCCACTGAGGGCATCAGCCCCAGACTGTTAAGTCTGCCTGTGGCTTTGAAGTCCCTTTGGATGCTTTGCTGCTCTGTAACTCCCAGATAACCATATTATTAAAATGCTCCCAGTTGCAACCTGCCAGAAGATGGTGTCCTATCCTATCAGACACAGGTCTCAGCACAGTGATCCAGGCAGTCGTGACTGATTATTGCAGCTAATATCTAGTGAAGAAGCCAGGCATCCTGGAAAAGCTCCAGTTGACAAAACACAGTCTCTGGTCTCCCTAGCAACACAGATTACTGTGAAAACATCACCCTGCTGCTCCCTCCCTTCATTTGTACTGGCCACCAGTGAAGACAGAGTCACCTTCAAGGTCTCTGCCCCAGTCCTCAGTGCCTGCCACGGGTTTTGTTTGAGCTGCTGAGCAAATTCACCTTTTGGCATGACCCCCTGGTAGCAATGCTGTGCAGGGACAAGGAGACTGGTGACCCCAAGGGTGAGGTTAGTGTACACTGGAGACAGCATTTACTGGGGCTTCGGATCCAGTGAATGACTCCCAGGAATAGCAGGAGAACCAGAATTGCTCCTGCCCTCTCCATGGAGAGCTCTGTTCCCCAGCACTGTCCTCTATCAATAAGCTTTTTGCACTCACCCACATGTCTAAGCGCACGGTGCACCCACACACCCACTCATTAACGCACAAACACATCTAAACAAATATATTACCCATAAAGTAATCAGGCTCTTTCCCCTACAGGGCTGAGGAGGGAAAAAGACAGAGCACTTGGTATTTTTGTTTCTGTTTTCCAACACGTGGATCACGCTCATACACCATGCCTTTGGAAGTGCCTAAACAAACAGGAAAGCTGTGGTGGTCAGAAGTACTATATGGCCTCTGGCCTGGAAGTCACCCAGGGTCTTCCTATGAGCCCTAGGAGAGCACCCCTGTGCTGCCTTGGCCGTGCCAACAAAGATATCCCTGCACAGCACTGCTTGGGGTTGTGAAACCATACCCCCAAATCAGCTCTCTGCTGAGCTGCTTTAAATCTGTTAGCAGGTCTTGAGGAATGACCCACAAATCTTCTTCTGAATTTTTAATTAATTCCTTTCTGCTGAGTTCACTCCCCTTTTCTGCTGTGTTTCCATGAACAATCTCACAAATCAGTTTACTGGCAAGGATGTTTGTAGACATGGCAAATTTTAAGTCATTGTTGCATACTATTTGCAGAAAGTGCATTTTGCATGTGTTATCACAGGTATCTTCACCCTATCTACTGAAAAACATTTCCACTGGAAGACTGACACTCAAAACAGACTCATTTTTGAACCCCAACCGCCTCGGTATGTGAAAGGAAAAAAAATGATAGCAAGTAAAAACCCTTCCAGAGCCTTTCTTTGGTGTAGTTTTGCTTGTAAGAGCAGCTTATGAGATCCAGTATTCGATCAGACCACAGGCCCATCTGTATATGATCTCCAGTAACAGCCTGATGCAGAAATGCAAGGAAATGCGGAAGCAGAACAGCTACTCCCCCAAAGACAAGCATGCCAGAGTCATAAATCCAGTAAGGACTTACCTATTGCTACTGATATCACAGGGAAATGTTCAAATATTAAGGTAAGTGGGATAGCGTGACTGATCAGATAAACAGTTTGATTGATCAGCTGACCTCATCTAAGTCCAGAAGTGTACACATGCGGTCATATACAATTATTTTCACAAAGATTATCAAATACTCTGTCCAATTCTCACAATGACCTGTTCTCAACCCATAGCTTGAAATATTTTTATCTGAGAGCAAAAAATAGATTACAAATTATTGCACAGTGTGGCTTGAGCATGAACAAGTGATGACTTGAAGAGAAGATAAGCTTGGATGAAGCCAGGCAGGTTCAAATGGGAGCTGTGTGCATTCTATGAAAGAGCAGAGGTGATTAGCCGCAGCAAGAGAGTCCCACCTGAAGGAGAGGATTAGCCATGTTTTAAAGTCTTCAGATCAAGAACAGACCTCTTTCAAAAAGTTTCTCGTTAGCGAAACACAAATTATATTTTAGTCAAAAGACAAATTATTGGGCTCAGTCCAGGGGTAACTGGGTGAAAATTAATGGCCTGTGATACTTGGAAGGTCAAAACAGATGATCTAATAGTCCCTTCAGCCTTCCACTCCATGAATCTATGAATGTACAATGAACACATGGTTCATTATAAAGAGTGGTACACAGCCTCCACAGATATAAATTGACATTTGCACCAATTTACACTTGATAAGCATCTGACCTGGCTTGCTCAGCTGCCCACTCTGGCACGGGACATAGTCAAAATTAAGACTAACAAATGAATGTAGCATGTCAGAGCCCGCAGGGCCAGACGGTGAGTGGGGATTTCAGGAACCTCACTCACGCACGTGGCCTTGATGGAAAAAGCTGCTGGCTCATCCACAAGCCGTTCCTCACGCTAGCTGAAGGAGACCCCAGGGAGGTATTTTGCAAGCCTGGCTGTGGAAGGTAGATTCCCTGGGGTATGAGGGGCCCTGACAAGAGTGCTTTGTTGACAGTTTCTCCCAAAGCTGCCCACTCACCTGGATGCCCCACACCATTCCCCCACCTAGTACCAACTCTGGATGTCTCTTCTTAGGATGTATTTAGTATCAGTTTTTATCCTCGGTATTGTAATTGACAGCAGCTGGGTTTCTTACGCGCTGCCATCAGGTTAGGGTTGTGACGGTGAACATCTCCTTTCTTATTGTCTGAAAGCTCCTCTCAAAGGGAAAATTCAGATTACTCTCAATTTCTGCCTGTTTCCACTTGTCTTCCCATGTATCATGCTGCTAGTGCTTTCCTGTTTCTGAAATACTTTTCAAGTATGTGTAGGTTATCGTGCTCACAGTGGTTGCTGTTTAACCAATCTCTCCAGTTTTTATCCTTTTAATCTTTCTTTCTGAATCAATTCTTCCACTCCCTTGATCATTTCGGTTGCTCTCCTTTGAACAGCTCCTGTTTGTCAATAACTCTTCCTAATGACTCATGTGGAACAGGAAATATGTGCAACTTCAAGGCATAAAAACTGCACAAGTCGCACAGGTTCTGAGCACCGGATCCAGGGGATTCATATGCGGATGCCGCAGCTCTGTCGCTACCATAATGAAAGAGCAGCCTCCGGGGGCTTTGCTAGCACTACGTGCTCTGTCTGTCCCCCCGCAGCCACTTCATGCATAGCCTGTGGGACAGCCTATGCAAGAGCGCCTGGCGGTGTGCGAACGTGCTGGATGTGCTTAAGCACGCAGGGCCTGGAGGCCGTGCTCCAACCTCATCAGAAAATGTGCAAGAGCTCTCTGTCTGTACAATAAGCTAGTCTGGCTAGAGTGGCCTCAGGGCTTGCAAGAACAGCCGCTGCAGTTGTATCACTAAAGCCAGTTTACACTCAACATGCATATGAGAGTGATCAACAGTCAGATGATAGGCAGTCATTTACTACAGCCATGACCATACCACCACATGATGCATATATGTTCTCCCCACAGGTGAGAGGTAATGCCGAGAAGTAACACCATGGATAAGGAGAAAGAGACAGTCATTTAGGAAGGCATTCTCTAAAATATGGAAATCCAGTCCAAATTGTAGTAATAGAAGAGATTTTAAAGTGCAGCAGGGGAGATATAAAATGGAGATTAAGGAGGGTATAAGGAGCTTTACTGAACAAATCGTACCATGGCAAATCCATGCCCAAACTCTGTGGGCACCTGGCTTCCCCCGGGTCTTTTGAGCAAGAAGACAGGAGCTGGTTACAAAGGAGAGCTGAGGGTAGGGAGCCATCCCTGCCACAGTGCAAGAGCATCCTGGCGTCCGTCCGGCAGAGGCAGTGTGCATAACAGCACACAGGAGATGTGAATAGGTTCCCTGCTCCTCTCCCAAAGCTCCTCAGTCTGGGCTCTGAGACTCCAGCTCCTGCTTAGGGTGATAGTCCCTGCCTATAAAGGACATGACATGGTAGGGCTAGCGATGCTACAACTCGAAAGTCACGTGCAGCCCAAGAGGAGGCCAAATGTGCCTTACTTTCCAAATGTATCAGCTTTTTTTAGATTGCGTCAAATTTTAGCATTGTGGAAGAAGCTTGTTACAGACAACAACCTGCCTAGAAACAAAGGGAACAAGAATAAGAACCAGAAGCAACTGCTTCCCACGGGAGCACATTACCACGCACCAGATGATGTGCAGTAACTTGTCCATCTGTAGAGAGACAACATGCAGCTTCCAGCCCAAAGCAGCCCAGGGACCACAGGGCCCAGGAGGTACCTGGTAAGTAACAGAATGGGGGAGAAAAGGGACAGTGGGGTCCTGGTTTGGCTAGACACTGGCAGGCTCAGGCTGCTCAGCCGCTCTTGCAAGCCCTATTCCTTCCTGGGCCTGATCCAAGGCCCACTGAAGCTCGTAGTGTCTTCCAGGCTTTAAAGCAGTCCCTGCACACAGTGGAGAGCAGTGCACGTCATTCATTACGTAAGCCAACCTCTGGACTTGATGATACAAAGTGGCGTGCTAAGCTGCTGCTGGGCATATGTGCAGCAGCTGTAAGGGTCAGCAGCGAGACCTTTCTGTCTGTAACACCAAAAGGACACGCTGCAGGCCTGATTTTTCTCTCCTGACAGCCACAGCTTGGCCACATGTTGTTCTGCCCTGGGGCTGGACGTATCTCTTGCAGTTTAAAAATGAAAACAGTTCCTTGCAGCAGGACACCCGTCTGTATTTGGGAGGGGGCAAGATATCCCCCCTGACCATGCTGATAGGGTACTTCGGGGGCCTTGACCTCTTTGGTCACACTGGTGGAAATCAGGTCTGCCCTTTTGTGAGTGTTGTTTTGTGCCCCCAGCCCTCACAGGGCTCTGCCCATCAGCTCTCTCAAACAAGGTGGTTGGAAGTCGTTGCCTTGCAAAGGCAGGCGAGCGGAGCATGGCCATCAGTACCGACTTCAGGGCTGCTTGGCTAATCTGAAACCTGAAGTGGGAGTGTTGATGTGCTGACAGCACAAGCAAAATTAAGTTTTGTTACCCCCAAGGTAGCTGAAAAGGTGGGAGATCCACAGCCAGGTCACCAAACCCAGCCAGCTGCTGCCTTAGACAACCTCCCGCTTTGTCCATGCCTAGAATGGGACCTGGCATGTGGAAACCACCGAATTTCTTCCCTTTGGACTTTTTCACCTGGAGAGGTGAGGGCTCTTTTTAAGGTGCAAGGAGAGAGCAATCTGCAATGTTTATGGCAGTCTCCGGCTGAGAAGGGTCAGAGGCACGAGGAGCCGACAAAGATGTGACCTTTGAGGAGGCAGATAACAACTGTCTGTGAACGCCTAAGAAACTGTGAGCTTCTAACCAAAACAGGCAGTGGCTCATGAAAACAGCTTTATGCACCAAAGGTCTGTAGTATGAGGGGCCAGGATGGGGGTGTGGGGCATTATTGTAACCAGAAGCTAAAGATGACCCAATTATAAAATAGCCTTACCTCAGAGCAGGGAGAAAACCATTGACAAAAATCATTAACAATAGAGTTAGCTTCTAGACAAGTCTAAAATGATAGAGATAAACCTGGCTGCTAGTTTCTATGAGTGTGACTTGTGCTTCTTCAGCCTATTAGGATTCTGGGGAAGAGTTAATGAAAAGCTGCACTGAGGGGAAGGGTTGGGGGGGATATAATTTATTTAAACTTTTCAAAAGGCTTTTGATAAAGTCTTTCACAAGAGGCTATTAAAGAAATTTGTTACCCGTAGGGTGGGAGGTAAAGTCCTGACATGGATTAAAACCTAGATAAGAGGTAAGAAACAAAGGAAAGGAATAATCGGCCAATTCTCTGCATGAAAGGAGGTTAATAGCAAGATGCTCTGGGGATCAGCGTCAGGACCAGGGATGTTCAATATGTTTATTAACGATCTAAGGGAAAGAGGCGAACAACAGAGATGCAAAATTTTGCTGATGGCACAGTTTACTTCTTGCAGACAATTTATTGGCTGCATTTGACTCTCTTCTTGTGTTCATGGCTTGTCTGTGAAGAGATCACAAGTTTTGCTAATAGACCTATAAATATAATTGGAAGTTTGGCTCACTCTGGCGAGCAATACCGAGACTGATTGCAGGAAGAGACCTACAGGCGCTGCACATCAGCCTTGGGATGGATGCAGATACGCAAAGCAAGAGCTTCCCTACTCGGTGCTGGTCCCTCCATCGGTTTTGAAAGTGCTGCTTCCTGTGACTGCCTGCTTCCTGTGTCACTGCCTGCTAATGCGCAAGAACAGCCGGGGCATACACAGCATTAGTATACTCTGCCTTACCATCATCGTGGTAGTTCATACTTAGGCTCCTGTATGGGCTGACCCTGCTATAGGTTCACTTGATGTCATGGCCTCCTTGCCAGTCACTTGAAAGCCGTTACGCATGTGTACCAACTTTCTGGGAATGGTGCTCACCTGCCCTTATCTGTATCTGTATCACTATTGCAGTCTAAGTCCTGATTTGACAGATCTTTCCCTATTCAGCCAAGCATTTTGCAGCAAGCTTTAGGAGCTAAGCATACGCTTCATCACATCACTGTCCCGCTGCCCAAGATGCTCTCTTACCTCTGTGCTCTACATCCTGCCCCATGCAAATCCACTTTCCATGCTGCCTGCACAAGCGCTCCTAGTCACCTAGTCATTCATCAGACCGACTGCAACACACAACCTCATGCAAGAGAGTTACCGTAGGCAAGTCAAAAGTCCCCCTTCACAGTCACTGCTGCCACGTAAGTTTGTTCAACTTGCTGTATTAAAGTCATCAGTGCCGGGTAGGCCTGGAGAAACGCTTTATGTTGTCATTCTCCTCTAAGGTTTAGCAATCATTTTTTACGCAGCTGAGGTCTCTACCTCAGAGTACTTCAGTGCGTGCTTAAAGTTGTCTGAATTTGCATCCTTTGCCAAACAAGAAACGTCTTAGAAACATAATTAGAGAAAATCACATATTCAAGTGCTTAGTTAAATTGAATAGATTGGTATCTGTTTGATAATTACCCAATTCTGGTCCAGGCTGACCAACAGAAATCTTTTTTTCCCCCTGTGGTGACCAAATTGGATGATTTGACATCATTTGATGTCAGTCTCCAGATAACTTTCTGGGCTGGTGGACAAGGAGGCAGCGGATACTGTGCAGCTGGTTTGCCCCAGCTAAGTTTCAACGTGACAGATGAGAAACTGCTAGAGCCATGCAGCGGCTGCGAAGCCAGCGGAGGCGCGTTAGTCGCTCTGTAGGATTCCTTGGCACAGAAGGTGCTACTGCTTAGGAAGAAATCCCCAGATGATATCTGATTTGGCAGTTTCTCTAACGTGGTGTTGATTACTCAGGGGTTTATACGCACCCTTTCTCCCAGCCTACCACCAACTACCTAACAGTGAAGTGAGGAAGAGGGGCACCCTAGGCAGAAGCACATTCAAGCCCCAGTGACACAGGACTAATAGAGTTGTCCCCCTTCTAATGAAGTTTGGTGTCTGAAGGCAGCAATCCTTCCTGCGACCCGCCGGCGTTGTCGCTTGACACTTTTCGCCAGCTGGTAAGTAGGAAAAAGAGTGTTCTGGTGTCAATGGAAAATGAGTGGCTGCAGTGTGCAGCCGAATTGCTGGAGGTTTCATAATGCTGTCTTCAGTCTTTTTTATATATATGCAGCCACATACGAACAGAATGGCCTCCATCTCCAAGCTACTCTGCTCTGTCAGAAACAAGCTGGAGCAGCCAGGCGGTCGTTTGACTAATGACACAAAGGGAAGGTGCTAAGAAGGCAAATGCAATACGAACTCAGGCTCAGCATGTTGCAAACAAATTGAGCTGCTGTGCTAAAGTTGTGAGGAAAAGAGATTTTCCTATTACTTATACACCAGTCCTAGACATTGGAGTAGCAAGCAAGCTGGAAATGGAAATTCCCATTGATGAGAAGAAATTTGATATAATTGACATTGCTGAAACCTGCAGGGATTAGTCACATGACTGGAATGTTAAACAGTCTAGTTACAAACATTTAAGGAAAAAAAGAGTGAGTAAAGGCATGTGGGTGATGCTCTGCATGAAAGATACCACTACTTGATTTCTCAGAGTGGAAACTGATCCTTGCATTAACTAGCAAAACCTTGCAGAGGGTTACTGTTAGGGTCTGTCAGAGACTACTAAACTAAATAGTGGAAAAGGATGATTCTACTCCCCGCCCTGTAGCATATGGAAATAAAAAGCCCAAGTTATTATGGAAGGAGTGTAATTTGGAAACATGCTGGAGGTTTTACGTAGCCAATAGCAAACATCACCAATGCTTCTGAAGAGATGATCGTTTTCTACTGTGAAAACACACTGCAGTTGGGTTGACGTAAAAATCTACTGTCATCTTCGTTAGGATGGATAAAGAAAAATGAAACCCTGGTCTGGAACCTGCTGGTGGCCACTGGAGGGTAGGTCTCAAGGCAATGAGGGTTATGAGCTGAGTCAGGCAGACGTGGAGCTCAGTATAAAGTAACACGTTTGCTCAAAACAGACTTGTGGAACGTATTCAGGAATGCGTTGTACTGTTATGCACAGGTTTGTTAGGAAGCAGCCTGGGAACCAGAAATAAAGAGAGAAGTGTTTAGGATGATTATAAATAGCTTAGAAGAATGATAAACTCCTGGACTGCAAATTGGCATGAGGATATATTCAATGATCCGTGCTTAACAGCACGATCAGCGTATGTATGCCTGGTTAATAACGGTGCAGTGAAACATCACTGGAAAAAAGAGACGTGCACCTGCACAAGCTTGTGGACAGTATTAACAGTAAAAATAGGCATAAAAATGGTAGAATAAGGATTGCCTTTGCATTTGCATGGGTCTGCATCCACCCCACCCCACCCCACCCTGCACACACACACACACTCTCACACACACACACATATATGCCTTTCACACTAATCACGCAGCTGATAGAGTTAATAAAAAGGTTATGCTCACTGGGTTCTCATTCAAACTTGTTGCAGTAGAAGCTGCCAGCCCCTTGGAGGCAGCTACAGGGACCAGTGATCATGACTTGATTACACTGAATATGAGCACAGGGAGGATAGTGCCAAGCAATAATATGGTCCTCTGAAAGGGCTAACTTCCCAAATGTCAGAAGCAATATTTATTAGGAGAGAGCATACAAATATATTTATATAGATATATAAAAATTCTCAAATATACGTGTGTGTGTGTGTGTGTGTGTGTGTGTGTGTGTGTATCTCTATACATTTATATCTAAAAGAGAACTGGAAGTTCCTTCAGCACAGTTTATCAGAGGCTTCAAAGGCCACTCTGACAGACACATAAGAGGATAGCTTAGGAGAAAAATTCAGTGGGACAGAGCAGTGAAAGATAGCGCAGTGTGAAATTCAGAGTGCTTATACACCATGCAGGGGAAAAAAAAAGAGGAAATGGAAACAACCAGTATTAACTAGAAGACTGAATTTCAAAATACTGATAAGCAAAACTAAAGATCACTCTATGTTTAATCTACTTCCCTTTATATGGACAAGAGAAGGAACAGTGGGGCTGCCAACTCATGAGTTGTATGAGGACAAGGCCTGCACTTGGTATGTCCCTCTCAGCCACCAGAAGCCCAGCCTGAGCTGGAAGGAAGCAGAAAGAGCTTGAAGAGGAACCTGGCCAAATGCAAACAGCTTTCTGGAGTGGTGCTTACATGGGAGGAGTGAAAGTTGCATGTTATTTATTGTTTTTCCATGGTTCTCTGCTTTTCCCTCTGTGCTTGCCCCAGGAGAAATTACGTGTATTTACGATGCCATTTAGTGAGAACTGGGGCATTTCTTGTTTACACTGTTAGATAGCCTCAAAAAGGAAAAGCAAGTGAGGGAGCAGCTCCACAGCAAGGGTTGGGATCTGAGGGCGCATTCACAACTGCCCAGTCACCTCCCCATCAGCAAGGGGAGACACCAGAGGAAATCAGACACCAGTTCTCAACTAAGTGACAAAAGCTCCAGCCCCAGTAAGCCAGGAGAAGAGGACACACCGGTGGGGCCCAGTAGAGGAATTTCACATTGCTTGCAGGCGCTGAGGTGGAGGAGCAGAGGGTTATAATGCTGTGGCTGTACAAAGCCTTGCCATGGAGGAGCACAGTGCACGGCAGCAGCAGCAGAAGCAGGACTCTAGTGTGCAGAAACCTTCTCCCAACCAACACTGTCCCTCTAGGCGTCCTTGGGTAGGGAATCTAACCACCCATGGCAGCCTGTGCACGCAGGCTGTCACTCAGCCTTGCCCCTCTT
This sequence comes from Struthio camelus, assembly GCF_040807025.1. NCBI lineage: Eukaryota > Metazoa > Chordata > Aves > Struthioniformes > Struthionidae > Struthio > Struthio camelus. Next base: position 94,530,071 of record NC_090942.1, on the reverse strand, counting down.
CCTTTCCCCGAGGCAGAGGTGCTTCCAGCAGCGGAAGGCAGTTGTCAATGCAAGGCAGCGGGTGCCAAGCTATCCTCCCTCCGTTCTCTCCCCTCCTGACAAAATGCCAGCAGCTCACCAAGCAGCTGAGGTATCAACGCGCCACAGGGAGGAGAAAATGGAGATTAAGCCACTGGTTCCATGTCCATCAGCTCCCACAGCTTTCTGAGGAGGCAAGGGGCTCTGATGTCTAGCAGTGACGCATGCTAGGCCTGGAGACTAGGAGAAGCAGCAGGGAGGGAGGGAGGACAACTGCCTAGTCAACTGAAACCTGGAGTAGTCACCTAGGGCTTTGCACTTGGCAGATCCTCATCACAGAAGACGACTTGGTGGTGCTATTACCAGTCAGCACTTCTTCCTCACTCTCTTTTCCTTTCATCTAGGTTGCTGCAGTAGCATTTAATGACACAACAGATGTATTCATTTGCATCTTTATACAGATCTCTTAAGTTCTACAAATGGGTGGGTGGGTGTGACCCCATTTTTCCAAATTATTCAACACCTTTCAGTTATATATTTCTCTCTTTCCTAATGTCTTCTCAAAGCACATGTAAGCAGCAGTGGAGAATTACTCTGCCATTTTTTCTTGAGCATCTGGGACCTGATACCAGCAGGAGCCACAGAGATCTCTGTGCACGGGTGGACTGCCTCCCTCCACCACAAACAGACGCACCTCCTGCAGAGGGGGAAAAGATACAGCTTTACCTAACATACCCCCATGCTACACAAAAATGGCTGTGGAGAAGAAATCAGGGAAAAACAAGTGACACCCTGTCTATTTATTGAGGGCGATGACAGTTCTGTTGCTGCCATCAAGAGATCTGTAGTTGCATTTATGGGATGTGGGTGAGTTAAAATATTTCCCTTCGCTGTCTGGAGGCGGTGTTTATGTGGAGCTGCTTGAAGCCTGCTCTGTGCCGATGACTAAGGGAGACACTGCCACCAGCACGGAAGATCTGTCATCATGCCAGGGTGCTGGTGTGATCTTCAGAGCTTCCTCTGCACTACGGCAAAGATCCCTGACCCCAAGCCTCTAAGCTAGACCTTGCATGGAGAAGATAAATGCATAACAGACAAAAATCTCTTGTCCTGGCTCCTCCTGCTGCTTGCCTCTCACTAGGGCCAGGTGACTCTGGGGCCATATATTAGCGAGAAGCTGTTGGGATGACACCCTGCAAGTGCAATGAGTAAGGATGCCACTGCTGTTGGCAGAGATAATCTCCAGCTTAATTTATGGGCTGCACTTTGCGTATAAAGCTATGGCCACAGGTATAATGTAATCCTGTCACTGTGTCTGTGCAGAGCCCAGCTGTCAATCAGCAGTGCTTTGCATCAGTACATTTTCATATAAATATGTATGCTCCCTCTCTAACAGTATTATTATTTATTATTTGTGCTCCAGTTGTGCCTCAAGGCTTCAGCAGGGATCAGGGCCCCATTGTGCTGGTTGTTGAATAAATGCAGGATGACAGGCAGACCCTGTTCTGCACGGCTTCCAGACTAAGCACACCATAATGGCCGTGGTCTGGGATGGCTAAGAAAAAGGCATCAAGAACTTAAAGCACTGGATTGAGCAAGCTAATGGAAGAGCTGGGAGCAATCTCTGGGCTCACAGTGACTTCCTATGTCATACTCCTCTCACTAGATTTCTCCAGTACCAAAAATTTAGCAGCAGGGAAATATCTTGCCATCTAATTTCTTTTGGGGAAGACAACTGATGAGACATTTTACAAGAGGGAACTTCCTTCTGATCCCTCTCCCCAAATACTTCCATGTACAGGAAAGTCAGAGCATGTACAGCTAGAGAGAAAAAGAAGTGCTTTACAAGAAGGGCATGTTCATCAGGATTCTGCTCGTGAGTCTCGCTCACTCACCTCCTGTATGCATAAATCAGTGGTAACTCCTCTAAAATCTGAGGAACTATACCCCATGTAAATCTGGCAGGGTGGCCACTCTCGTGATTTTGGTGTAAAGTTGCGCACTATATAATGTGAGGTCCTTCCCCTCTCGAAGTCCTGCCTGCTGGAATCAGCTGCACACCAGAGAATCTCACCTGATTCTTTTAAAAGGACAAATGCATGCACGCAGACTGGAAGTTTCTAGGCCTAGGATTATGAGGAAAAGCTTCAGAAGGTGTTTCAGAATCGTCCACCAAGCCCCCAAACCAGAAACAGAATGCAAAAAGCAATAATGTTATAAATCTTCTGTGCGCAGTCACTGAGTGTGCAAGAACAACACCTGCAGGCAACAGCAGAGATCTTGCAGCACTGCTGGTGCTGGAGTCACAGCCACTTCATCTAGCTCATGATTGCTCAGCACATCTGAGGTGACCAGAGAAACGCCGAATACTATAGATAGCTAGTTTTCTTTTTTTTTTTTTTTAACCAGGTCCTTATGATCCAGCCTATAATGAGCCAAATACTACCACACGCTCTCAGGCCCTCATCCCCTATGCCGAACTGCATCATTAACTGATCAGGATAGCCAATCACCAGGACTGCTGATAAACGAAATGCTGGAAGACTCAAAAGCAGTAGGTCCAATGTACTGCGTTCAAGCTGCCTTGCGTATGCGCAGACTGACCGGCACACATCACCTACATGTGTAGCAGCTCTATATCACACTCACAGTGGCCATTTGTACGGAAATCCAGTAGATTGCTGCCCAACACAGAGGGCAGCAGGCTGTCCGGATCAATATAACTGGGACGTCTGATGCAATTCAGCAGAGCCAGAGCGCCTCTTCTCTCTCTTGAGCAAGCTTTTAGACAGCAAAATTCCCCTTTTTTTGACTGAGACTTATTCTAATTCTTCTGCATGTGCTGAGATCAGCTATGTTTGTGCATCTATCTTAATTGCTTTGCAGTCACTCTAACCTGACCCTAGAAATGGGCTGCTGATGTGTACCTCAAATAAAAACTACAGGAATGTCCCTATTTATTCCAGTACCAATGCCTGGGAAGAAAGAGATCTCAAGGTCTCACAGTGAACAGGCTAGTGAAATTTAATAACAGCAATGGCAGCCAGATTTATGTAACTTTTATGAAATCAATAATGCTGGACTCTCCAAAATGAGTTGAAGAGAGAGACCCCGTACAATTGTAATTAAGCACAGATGGCAGTGGATTCTATACTTGCGAATACTGCTGCAAAGCAGCATTCATTTTAACATGAACAGCAGTTGCCTTGAACTTGCTGCCGCTGATGCGAAAATACCATTATCACTAATCAAGGCCGCTTGCAACGTTACAGGCGCTCAATCCTCTTTTAGCGGGGAGGTTTTGAGTCTCAGTGCTCTGAAGGAGACAAGACAGAGCTTGTGAGATAAAGACCTGTCAATCGTCACCTATAACGTGCGGGTCTCGCCCAGTTGACTACCACCTGTGCTTTCTCCAAAGCAACACCATGAGTTTTGCATTTTCACAGCACCATGGTATCTTTCCCCACCAGGAAACTGTGGCCTTGCCTAAGAGCCTGTATGGATTCGTGGCATGGGTGAATGCCATGCTGTTTCAGGAAACACTTGTCTCCTCAAATGGCCCCCAGATCAAATCTGCGCCTATGCTGGAGACCTTCCCTGACCATAGCTTCCTGCAACGGCCTTTCCCTTCTCTGGTCTCCCACACCCTCAGCACTCCTGTGCCCTCCGCCATGTGTCCCCGCGTACAGCCACACGCAGCAAGGAACAAGAAAACGGAGAGGTCTGGGATTAAGACCTATTCACGGTGAAGAGCAGGTCGCAAAACCTAGTCACTAAACAAAACATGAACATAGCCGGTCAAGAAGGGGCTAAAGGGGAAAGTGTGTTCACCTATTTTAATTTTTCCATTCTGCCTTAACTGAATATTTTGTTTCCTATTTGTTAAAAGGTACACGGAGGTAGACGGGCGGATGTCATAAAGCTGTCATCAGGCTGTTCCCCGCTTACTTTCTGAAATTTGAAATGACACTGAAAGTTTAAAATTTGAAGAAAACAATTCTTCACAGAGCTATCTGTACACCTCTGTCATAATCTTAAAAGGAAAGAGATATTTTTAACAGCCCCAGGGGAAAAAACATGTTAGGAAAGTTCAGAAAAGCTCGAGTGCTGTTACAACCCCAAAATGCTTCTAATCATTGAAGACACTGCCTTTTTAACCTTGTTCACTGACTTTAACACTCTGCCTGACTTTGCCTAGCTTTGCCTAGCACCTTGCTCCACAAACAGGGGGAATCTGCCTCTACAAACAGACCCTCGGATGTAACCTCACGTGCAATGTGTCTAAGGATGAAAGTCATCACTCCCATGCAAAACTGGTCTCTAAAGGCTCTGTAAGCACTCAGCTATCTAATGCAGTAGTTTTCAGCTCATTCAACAATGCTAATGGTTTATGCAGTGTTGTTGAAGGGAAACACAAACAGGTAAGAAAAAACACAAACAGGTAAGAAAAATCAGTCTACTATGTCTAGACCCATAAATAAAGGGATCTGTGTCATTACTAGGCAATTTTTAGAGGTCCACAGATCCATTTAGGATTGAAAACCACAGTAAGGTACTTCAGTCTGCACTGAAGTATCTATGTTAGTCTGACCTTCTGAGATGCAGAGAGCTGGCTGCTGCCTTTCTCAGTGTGACCGAAGGGTCTTTGCTCTTCTGGACCTCCCCAAATGGCCTAAATGCCAGAGCTGGTAGAAATAGTTTACCAAAGTAGTAAGGAGCTGTGGAAATTTAAGTTGAAGGCTATCACTTTTTTTGGTCTTCCAGGTTTGGTCTTCATTCTATTTTCTTTTTATACTCATCTGTGTCCTCTCTTTCCTTTGGAGCCCTGATTTACTGAATCTCTCCTCACTGTCAAACCTATCATTTTCTACTAGTAGAAAAATCTACTGAAACTGTTTCTCTGTGAGAAATTATGGTTTTCTTTGTTTTCATAAAAATTGGTAACTCTAAACTAAAACCTGGAAAATTCTGAACATAAATGCCAGTAAATTAAACTAATTTTGCATAGTTGAGCTCCTTTCAACCTCCCCTCAAAATAAACCTCCACAAAAACAAATGCTTCTACTTTGGGGATGGGGGCAGAGGGAGACGTTTTACTTATTGTCAGTAGCGCTATCGGTTTTTTTTCTGTTTGATACCACACTCCCCCCCCCCCCCCACTCACTTAATTCTTCTGTGTTTACAAACCTGGTCTTTTTGTTGAGGCAGCTGTGGTGAGGGAACAAAGAAACCTGCATTTATATTCCAACTTTCATCAATCATCTGATTGGGTTCTGCTAGTCCATTAGCAGGTTTGTCTCCTGCAAGTCTGCCTGGATGTTCCACTTCTTTGTAAAGCCTGTGTGATAGATCCATCTCATGCTCTAAATTTGTCTTGTCTGCTTGAATGATAAGCTTGTAGGGGAAGGGACCATCTGCTCTCCCCATTTGTACAGTGAGGATCTCTTCTTAGGTGGCCACTACAAATGCTTCTAACCATTATAATTAATAATAGAAAATAATCATTTGGCTTGAGCATCAAGGTTTCATTCACCTATTGGGATATTTTTCTTCAAAATTTTGTTTTACAGTGATTATTTTATCTGAAAAATATATATGTTACATACAATTAAAGTTTAAAAGAAGTACATAAATTGAGAGGGGGAGAATTAAAAATACATTCCTTAAAAAAAAAAAAAAGAGAGAGACCTTCAACCTAATTTTTTTTTTTCCTAGTTTCTCCTCCTAGCATTCATAGGCTTCTCTGATAGCTTTACTGGATGTTGGTTTATGCATGTCATTAGGTGGGCAAATTTGAAAATGCTACCCCAAGTTAGTGGGGATTAGGAGCATGCAAAATAAGGAAATTGGAGCCCAGAATGCCTTAAGTGGAACTGCAGCTGAAACATAAACGCACTCATCTTCCTCCTCCTCCTTCCTCCTCCTCTGAGAGCTCAGCAGAGCCAGAGTACTTGGCTTTTAAAGATCTTTTCCAGCAGGGCTGTAACAGAACTCAGGTTCCAGAAGATGAAGGATTTTTTCTTAGCTCTTCCAAGCAAAATTCTAGGTTAATAGTGCTGTCTTCACTCTTTCTTCATCATACACCTGTTTAAAAGGTACAAACCTCTTCCAATATGCCAGCCTGACAGGGCTCAGATGGGAGGAGATCAATATTTTATGGCCTTGGTAAGTGATTGCCTTTACGGCTTCAGCTGTTTTTAGGATTTGCTCCATCTCCTGTATACCAGAAAGAGAAGCAATAACAGTGTTGCCTTAAGTGACTGCTTTTGTGTTTAAAGCAATGATTTCTTGGGCTCCATTTGCATGTCTCCGTACTCACTGCGATACCTTGCTAGATTTCATCAGATAAGCGCAGTTCTTCCAGTTCACAGGTCCACGAAGTAGCCCGAGAAATAGGATGACAGACATTTCGCGTGTGGACACGCACTCACTCGCACTGACACCGTGACAATCATGTTACAGTCTCTGCAGGGTCATGGGTAAAGCCAGAACTAGTCAACTACAGCGTCTGCTGTATCTATGCAGATGCCCCAGAACAACCAGTTGCCCCCAGGAGGCCAGTCCCAGCTGAGGGTCTCTGCTTGCCTGCAGCACTTTGGCTCTCTGGAGGCCAGAGGGACCAATCTGCTGGTGTCTCTGGCTTGGGAAACGAGAGATGTCAGCGCTCAAGGCAGCCCTGTGAATGGGGAAATGGGGTAGTAATAGGGGACTCCAGCTTGAATTTCCTCAGAGGGCCAAGTCACACCACATGACATTCAAAGCCAGTATTTCTGCTACTGCTGCTTCACTTCTAGTCTGCCCCTGTTTATTAATACATTTTTCTGGCCCTGCTGCTCCCTCGACGGAAGGCCAGCTTGCTTCCACCCCTGCTCAGCACTGTGTTTAATTATGTGCTTAGCCCTCCACAGGCTTTCATCCCATTAAAGTCAGAGGGCACAAAACTCTGGCTTAAATACCTTCTGGAAGGTGAACAGGGACCCAGGCAAAGCCAAGTAAAAAAACAAACACAAAGAAAGATTTTCTCTGCCAGTAAACAAAACAGAACGAGATGATTTTTTTAAACCTTTTGGCATGTCTGGGGCTCTTCACCATCACTGATGAAGAATAAACAATGCAATTATTAATTATTGATGATCACTAATAACAATGATGATTATCATCATCATCATCTGGCCTTGCCATTCCTGCCACCTCTCTAATCAGTATGTTCTTGCTGCTATTATACATAATTGCAATCCTCCAACTCAAGGTAGGCAAGGAAGCAACCTTTCAGTGTAAATACTAAATACTTAACATAACAACAGTGAGAGCTCGGAGCAGAGCTAAGCGAAGTCACAGGCTTCCATTCTTTTTAATTTACCATCTGTTCAGTATGACACAGCCTGCGTCTCTTTAGGGTTTAGTACCCATTTATTATCCAAAAGCCACCTCTGCCTGCTATTAAAATCACGTTGGAGTGATTTAGAGAGGGAATTCGTCCATTTGCCCAAGTGGAAAGATGTGTCATCTGCATAAACCTAAATGCCGCAGCCTTCCTGGACGCCAGGACCAGGAACTGTGTCACCAGAGCACATGCCTGCAGCTAACTCCAGCCCCCTTTCTCCTGGCAGAGAGAACTATCATGGGCTTGTGGCTATGCACATCCCTTTCTTCCCCTGTGTTACACACAGGCACTTTTCCAACTTGTCTTTCTCTCTCCATCTCCCTCACACAAGAGACATGACTGAGCTCCGTCCCACTGCTATCCTATCTCCTCTTTCCTTTTAAGCCTCATCGCTCTGGTTGTTACCCTTTGTCACTGCATACCACTTTTTTCCTTCATGCCTCTTTGCTCTCCGCTCAGCTTCCTCAAGCCAGCATTCCCATTCCACCCCCCCCCCCCAATCCCTTTAATCTCTCATTTGCTTATACACCTGGCAGGATAAGCATGCTCCTTGCCCCTTCAGTTCCCAACATACAGCTTGTTCCCATATTTTCTTGCTCAACCTGACTTCATCTCCTCTTTCCTCTCTTTTCCAGCTCATTTGGCCCTGCTGCCCACATCACTATTTAATAATGCACAGTCCAGATGAAGGTAATTGTCATTGCTTCCTCAGGCCCCTGGGGCATCTCAGAAATCTCCCACAGGTGCCACGACAAGCATCTCACCTTAATAATGGATGACTGTTAAACTGAGCAAGAGATTTTCAACGGTCTCCACAAACTGATCCCAACAATGCCACCTCCACCACCATAGCTGCCGCCCATGGTTTTAGCTACTTCCAATTAACTGCGCAGCCCAGAGCTCTCTGCAGGGACAGGCAGGACAAGCAGGAGTGGGCAGAAAACAAGCGGAGGAGACCTTAGCTCTGAAATGAAAAGCAGCTCGGCCCCAGGGCCAGGGCAGGCTTGCCAGGGAGTGCGCTGGGTCCCTCCGGAGCCGATGACTGTGCAAAGCCTTCTGCACAGCAGAGCAGGTATCGGCAGGTACCAGCAGGGCAGGTATCGGCAGGAGCGCGCACGTCCAGCTGGCCACCTACCTACTGAAGGGAGACCTTTCAGCTCACTAAATATTTAGGACCTCTGTTGGCTTGCTGAGACAACAGTCATTTTGTTTGCAGGCTTGCTATATGTACACTATGCTTTCCCATGGAGGGTGGAAGATGAATATATTCATTGCTCCAACTTAAAACATCATAGTGAAAACCCCAGCGTCACTGATGTGTGTCCTTGCTTGCTGATATTTTTCCTTAACTAATTTACCTGTTAGACTACAGCAGGGTGAGGGAGGAAAGGAGAAAAAAGACAAGGTAAAAAAAATGAATATGTTCTCACCAGAAATTCTGAATTGATTCAAAATGAATTCCTCTCCTCTATTTTGAATCGATGCTTCAAAATCAAAAACTCAATTTTTGTTTTAGCCTTAAATTCCTTTCACCACCCCCTCCATCCTCAAACAGTTAGGCTACAATTTATGTTTGCTCCTCTGTTTTTAAAAGAACAATACCCTGGAAATGAAATGATGTGTTAAGACTTTTTAGTATCTCATTTTGAAATAGTGATTTGAAATGGGAGTTACAGTGCAGTCATGTTCGGAGTGTGTGTGTGAATGCCTGACTCCTGGAGGGCTGATGGAAGGACGCTGAAGTACCAGTGCTTCTGAACAAGCAGATCCTTCGGCGTCTGCCACCTCTTTTCCTTGGGTAGACAGCAGCTGGACAGCCATTTGCCCCATGGGGGAGAAAAAGGTAGGAAGCACCCTAGACACAGAGTCCTTCACACTAGCTATCCTCGACTAAGGACAGTTCCACCGAGCTGCAGGAGTGGTGAGTGCAGGAAACAGTGCCATAAGGTGAGTAAGGGCTCAGTCTAATTTTGGTATGAGCCTGGAGCTACTGGAAGAAGAGTGCAGTGGGGAAAGCATATTCCCCCTACCTGTCCTGCCTGTCCTGTGAGCAAAGCAACCTCTCTGGTCACCCCAGCTAACCCTACAAGATCTGCCTGAATACTCCCGAGCCAGAAATTGTCCTGTGTACAGATCAAAGCACATCCATGGCTGCTGGAGAAAGAAATATTGAAAAGTTCGTGCACGTGATTGAGAGCAGAGCTGATCCCATGCCAGATCTATCAGGTTTATCCAGACACAGCACACCTCCTCCTGTGAGCAGAGCGAGACATCAGGCTGGACTCCCTTCTTGTCCCGGCAGAGTAACTAGGCAGCAGGAATTTGGGGGTTAAAAAGACTAGCTAGTCGCTTGCGAAAGACTGGCTGGTGACTTGTCACTCTAGATGGTGACGTGTCCTTGCCTTCATTATGCTCTAGCAAGACTGACAGCATCTCCCACAGTCAGCTGGGGCACAGCAGCCAAGTGCGGCCATTGAACCAAGGGAAAGCGGATCAAAACGTCACTTGGCAGTAGCGAGGGGGCTGGTGGGGCTGGTGTGAGTGCCCGGGGTTGGGAGAGCCCAGCATTGCCATTGGTCAGTTCTGCGGTGAATTAGTGGAGTTGTGTGCATAAGGGAAGCTTGTACAGAGCTAAGCTTAGCTTTAGTCAACACCATCAGTCTTGCACTTTCATAAGCACTAAAATTGACTGAAACTCACTCAAAATATGTATTTTAAAAAATGGGAAAAGCAAAGAAAATGTCCAGTTCCTGTAAGATAATCAATAACAGCCAAAGCTGGAGATGACTTTTCCAGCCACAGAGAAACAACTGTTATTGTTGAATTGCTCGGGAGCTTTGCCAGTGGACAAAGATAAACTAATAATGTCAAGGAGCGGAGGGGTGAGATTGCTGAAACCTTAGCTACGGTAAGAGGGTTGATGGAAACACTTTCAAGGGGCATGTGGCAGGCCTCACAGAAAGCAATCAACTCAAAGCAGGCACCAGGGAAAGCTGGGGGAGGGAGAGCAGACACCTGTGGCACCTCCACGCGGCAGCTGCCTGAGCATGAGCAGCATGGGGCAGTGCATGGACGGGTCTCAGCGAGATGGTACCACAGCAGCTGCTCGGTGGCAAAGCAGAAGGTTTCTCCTTTCCCCAGCCTCTTCACGCAGCATTTCACTGCCATGCACTGCAACCTTGCTTCGCCGTATCCCAAGCAGATGTGAAGCCTGAGAGAGCAGAAGGAGCACGGGGTAACCATATTCATCCCCCACAACATGCAACCCCAGTGGATCCATCCGCCCCACTGATAGGCCTTTTATCTGGCTGCCTGAAAGCAAGTCCTTTAAGGCACGGGCTCTTAAAGGGCAGTTTACAGTGGTTGATGTGTTGCTGACTAATAGTTTTGACTGTGAAGTGCTCCAGGGAAAACTTGAGCAGTCACAGGGTCATAGTTCCCTGAGTTTTTGCCATTTCATCCTGGACAAATAGTAAATCTCATTCTCTAAAAGAAAGCCCTTTGAGAAAGCCCTTTGTATTTTGCAAAGCATTGCACTGAGGGCTTTTTCTCACAAGACCATGTTATTCCCGTAACACTAGCCACGTGACACCAAGGTATGAATTTGGGCCATGATGTCCACAGACTGTAATGGAAAGACCCTGGACAGACTCCAGTTTGTGCCTGTGAGAAATAGGTTATTCTGTCTAATTCTAACCTTTTCAAAGTTTCCAAATACTCACTTCCATTACCAAAGGAAAAAAAAAATCACTGCGCATTTCCTATGTATTTGCTCAAAAATTCAAAGAATTCAAGGGATGACAAACCAAAACCAAACTAGGCTGTCATCTAACTAAAAAAATGACGTTTCCTAGCTGCTCATGCTCCAGTGCCCAGCAGTGGTGGTAATTACCCATGCCTTACCCTCATATACTTTTTACCTCACTAGGTCATGGGCTGCTTGACAAAGGAAGCTGGCTATTTTATCCCTGTGTTGTGGAAGGGGAAACTGAGGCATAGAAGAAGTGACTTGTCTGAGGTTATTCAGCAGATGAGTGGGAGACCTGGGACTAAAATCATGACCTTTCAAGAATCCAAGACCTTTGAAGTCTCTGAGGCAGCAAATACCAGCTAGTTACTAGTTTCATGAATGCAGAGAGATCTCTTGAAGGGGTTAGGGCCATATGGTCCATTTCGATTTGGGTCTTGTGGAGGCCACAGACTCATGATTTTCACCCAGAGGAGCTTCGATCGCACAGAGATAGGTGGTGCCCCTGTTTACCAGATCTTTGATGGGCATTTGAGAGCGTGGACTTTGCAAACTTCCCATCAAAGCCTCAGACCTCTGATTTGCAGAACATGCTTTGTAGTGAAAAGCCTTTTCCTTAGCCTCTCCACTGATAGGGACACCAGAGTGATGGTGGTTTATTTTATGCTGCCACTGCTTCTGCAAGGACTCCTCAGCCCCAGTCCCCCCCTCGGCTCAGTATGCCCAACCCGACAACAAGTCACCAGATGTCCATCCCCCAACTGAACGCTTGGTGCCTGCTCTGCCCTGGCTGCCATGGAGGCAAGAGCCCATATTTCCAGAAGAGCCCAAGCCTAATGTTCCCCTCCCTCTCCATGTTTGTCTTGCTCTTTAAATGGCTTTGTTTTGCTTAAGCATCCCTTTTAAAGCAATGTTTAGCTTCCAGTTGGAATGAGCTCCAGGAAGCATGGCCGGGGCCCTGCCTGGAACAACGGCCTGTAATTTACAGTGAGTTATGTTTCAATTACCTCGGTGTTATAGCGTCTTGGTGAGGGCAGGCATTATGTCATGTCAGGAATACGGGCGAGGGAGAAAATACAGACGCTCCCATTACAGCCAGTGATGGAGCAGTTTTAATAATACTGCAGGAAAAAAATAAAGAGAGAGGGAGCGCAAATGACTTTCCAGCCATACCATTACTGCACATTAGTAACACGGCACAGCCAGGGAGAGGGGGGGAGAGGGAAGTGGGGAAAGGAGAGGTGCTGTTGAGTGACAGGGAAGAGGAAAGGGGAGAGGACATAGAGGGAGAAGAGAGAAGGAAAAACGGGATGAGGAGGGAGGAAGGGAAAGACAAGACAGAGAAGCGGGGAGGGAGAGAAGGACGCCTGAGGAGCACGGAAAGAGCAAGACAAAGGGGCTGCGCGAGAGATGCAAGAGGAGAGGTGGCAAGAGAAGGCGGCCAGGGTTCCCCGTGACTTTCAGTGGGGCGCTAGCGGCCCCAGCCCCACGGCCCCTGCGTCCCACAGCCTGCTCCTGCACCCCCCACACCGGCACAGACCCCCGGCCTGCTGGCCAGCTGCGGGGAGCAGCAAGGCAGGTGGGAAGCCCCAGGAAGGGGAAAGAGGTACAGTCATTATTAGGCTGTAGTGAACAATATTACTTTGTTGCTGGAACAAAGCACTCGACTTTGTAACAATAACAATCCTTTTTTTTCTTTTTTTAATCAAATTTCCTTTGTCATTGTGGCTTGCTTTAATTTCATTTGAGCAGGGTAAGCCTCTCAGTTCCTGCTTGCTGTCTCAATTGCCCACTCTCCCTTACGCTCAGTCACTCCTGCCCATGTGCTCCTGCGCTCCTTTATTTTCTTGACACAAATGGCAGTCATTGCTCAGAGAATGTGCTGGGCGAGCCTGCTTTGTAATTCAAACCTTTTATTCAGGTTACCATTATGTATTGGCTAAACGGCCTCCTTATGGATCATGCCCATGCTGACTCTGGGAGGGAGGGCTGGGCGCTGGCCCTCATGTGGACCCGCCTGCCTCCCTGTCCCCCTGTGGGGGACATTTCCCCACGGCCTGTGAGGGAATTTAGCTGAGCCTCACATCTCCCGGTCTTTCCACTGGGGGAGCAAGGGGGGAGCTCCTTCACTTCAGAGATTAACTTATGCATGTCAGAAACAGGTTGCAAAAGCCACGAACTTCAGGCATATCAAGTAGCCAACTGGAGGTCTGGGTATGGAAATACAAGGGGGCAAATCTACTCCCTTTTTCAAGTGTTTTACAGCTTCCTGGGTGCTACTCTGGTGGAAGAGTGATTGAAGCAGGAGCAAGTGAAATTTTGCCTGGGCCCGGGCAATTTACACTAATGTAACTACTGCAGATCAGTACTCCATTTGCTGGCTTATTCCACCAGTGCAATGCAATAAAACTACAGCTTATCTAACGCCAGGATTTACCACCATCACAAACGGCTTCAAGTTGCTACACCAGTATAAAATAAAAGCTGTCTCCCTGTCCCTCAAAATTAGAGTTTCCAGAATGCTGTGTTAGAACAGAGCAGGAATAATATTGCTGTGTTTCAAGTTGTGCACCCACAAGCTTTTTAGTGCCATATCTGTACAGTACCTGCTGATCCAGTTGTGCAAATGCCATCTGAAACAGGCACTGGTGCATGGTGCCACTTCTCTTGCACACACAATTAGGCATGAATGCCTGCCTTATGCCAGTTACAGAAAAAAAGGACACTGTCATTCGTCTTAAAGCTAAAGCAACATGGACAGACAATCCCCGTTCTAATGAGAAACCTGCAGATACCCAGTCCCCCATCAGCAGACGCTGAACATCGGTGTCAGTTATGCGTGACTGGCATTTTGGATTCAGGTACAAGAAATCCAAAGATGGCTTTAGCCTACTGTTGAACCATGCTGCCGGATTCCCAGCTCTGCTGCATAATGGGGTGGGTGTGGGGTTGGGCGGGTGTGGGTTTGGGTGTGTGGGGGTGTTTGTGCATGTGCTAGACCCTCCGCAGCTGAGGGCTAGAGTTGCCTGGGTGGTGCTATTTCGTGATGCTTACTCCCTGCATGAAAGCAGCGGGTAGCTGTGCCTCCCTCCTGAAGGCATGAGGATAAGGCCATGGCAGCGCACAGGTAATGCAGTGCTGGAAGATCTCAGAGGCAGGGGAATGTTGCCAGCAATTTAAAATGGAGGCTCTTTCAAAACATTCTCCAGACACTGGATTATCCCCTTTTTACGGAGGGACACATACAGCAGAGAAAACGATTAAGGTGGCCTGACTGCTGTACCAAGAACCTCACTTTTGCTGCTGGTGCCCTTGCAAAGTGGATGATTTTCTGGTCAACTCAACTGCTCTTCGCTTGGCCTTTGCAGGGAAGATTTCCATTTTGTCCCTAGACACTTTCCTAGTCCTCCCTCTGAAGGAGACCAAGGCCTGCCTTATATCATCTGATGTGTAGTCAGGCGTTTGCTGTTCAAGCACTGGGAGTCTTTTTGCCTCAGGAAATGTTTCTGAGGACCCTACATGGTGAATGGATTAAATCTGCTTTATAAACAGGATATATTTATAAAGTAGAGATTTTATTTTATTTTATTTTATTTTATTTTATTTTATTTTATTTTATTTTATTTTATTTTATCCTATCTTATTTTATTTTATTTATTTTATTTTATTTTATTTTATTTTATTTTTTATTTTATTTTATTTTATTTTGTTATTCTTGTTGTTGTCCTGGGAATACATTTGCCCAGACAGGTAGGACTCAGTTGCATGCAAAAAAAGGCAACTTCATCTGAGGACTCGTATTTCAGCCTCTCATTAGTCATGTGGCAGTTTTTTAGCTGTGGCTCTTGGGTGCCTCTGGTAATCTTGCCCTTCTTTCCTCCGTCCTCCATCCTCCACCCATTTCTGAGCTCACAGATGTTAAACACAGGTGATGCAGTTCTGATGGTCCTGCGGTTCCAGCTTCTCCTCATTTCCAGCTGCTAAACCCCATTTAAAGATGTTAACAATACACAAAATACTCTCAGCATATGACTACCCTGTGTAAGCAATTGCTGGAGCTGTCACAGGGATATTATTAAATTGCTAAGGAGAAGAAACACATCCCCTCTGATTCTGAATGGAAGGGGAGGCATTTGTAAGGCAGCTTCTCAAACAAGAGGTGGCCCACGCTTTACAGAATCACAGAATAACAGAATCGTTTAGGTTGGAAGGGACCTCTGGAGATCATCTAGTCCAACCCCCCTGCTCAAGCAGGGTCCTCTAGAGCATATTGCCCCGGAGCACATCCAGACGGGTTTTGAATAGCTCCAGCGAAGGAGACTCCACTACCTCTCTGGGCAACCTGTCCCAGGGCTCAGTCCCCCTCACAGGAAAGAAGCTTTTCCTCATGTCCAGATGGAACTTCCTGTGTTGCAGTTTGTGCCCGTTGCCTCTCGTCCTGTCGCTGGGCACCACGGAGAAGAGACCGGCCCCACCCTCTCGACACCCTCCCTCCAGACACTTGTGCACATTGGTGAGATCGCCTCTCAGTCCTCTCTTCTCTAGGCTAACCAGGCCCAGCTCTCTCAGCCTTTCTTCAGAGGAGACGTGCTCCAGTCCCCTCACTGTCTTTGTAGCCCTCCGCTGGACCCTCTCCAGGAGCTCCATGTCTCTCTTGCACTGGGGAGCCCAGAACTGGACACAGTACTCCAGGTGAGGCCTCCCCAGGGCTGAGTAGACGGGGAAGGATCACCTCCCTCCACCTGCTGGCAACACTCTGCCTAATGCACCCCAGGAGACCACTGGCCGCCTTGGCCACAAGGGCACACTGCTGCCTCATGCTTAACTTGTTGTCCACCAGCACTCCCAGGTCCTTCTCCGCAGAGCTGCTTTCCAGCAGGTCAGCCCCCAGCCTGTACTGCTGCGGGGGGATATTCCTCCCCAGGTGCAGGACCCTGCACTTGCCTTTGTTGAATTTCAGGGGGTTCCTCTCCGCCCAACTCTCCAGCCTGTCCAGCTCCCTCTGAATGGCAGCACAGCCTTCTGCTGTTATCAGCCACTCCTCCCAGTTTCCTATCAGCAGCAAACCTGCTGAGGAGCCGCTCTGCCCCTTCCTCCAGGTCATCAGTGAAGACACTGAACAAGACTGGACCCAGGACTGACCCCTGGGGGTGTCGACACCGCTAGCTACAGGCCTCCAACTGGACTCTGCACCACTGACCACAACCCTCTGAGCTCGGCCCTCCAGCCAGTTCTCCATCCACCTCACTGTCCACTCATCTAGCCCACACTTCCTGAGCTTACCTAGGAGGATGTGGCGGAAAACAGTGTCAAAAGCCTTGCTGAAGTCCAGGGAGACAACATCCACTGCTCTGCCCTCATCTACCCAGCCAGTCAGTCCATCCTAGAAGGCTATCCGATTGGTCAAGCATCATTTCCCTTTGGTGAATCCGTGCTGACTACTCCTGATCACCTTCTTGTCCTCCACATGCTTAGTGATGACCTCCAGCATGAGCTGTTCCATCACCTTTCCCGGGATGGAGGTGAGGCTGACAGGCCTGGAGTTTCCTGGCTCCTCCTCCTCGCCCTTTTTGGAAGACTGGGGTGACGTTTGCTGTCTTCCAGTCCTCAGGCACCTCTCCTGATCTCCAGGACCTGTCCAAGATGATGGAGAGTGGCCTAGCGATAACATCCGCCAGCTCCCTCAGCACTCGTGGGTGCATCCCGTCGGGGCCCATGGATTTGTGGATGTCACGTTTGCCTAAATGATCTCTAACCTGATCCTCCTCCACCAAGGGAGAGTCTTCCTTTCTCCAGCCTTCCTCTCTTGTCTCCAGGGTCTGGAATTCCTGAGGACTGGCCTTAGCACTAAAGACTGAGGCAAAGGCAGCATTCAAAAACTCTGCCTTCTCTATATCCTTTGTTACCAGGGCACCCGCCCCATTCAGCAGCGAGCTCGCATTTTCCCTAGTCTTCCTTTTGCTATTGACGTACTTGAAGAAGCCCTTCTTGCTGTCCTTGACATCCCTTGCCAGATTTAATTCCAACTGGGCCTTAGCCTTCCTTGTCTCATCCCTGCACACTCTGACAACGTCCCTGTATTCCTCCCAAGTGGCCTGTCCCCTTTTCCCCATTCTGTAGACTTCCTTCTTCTGTTGGAGTTTGGCCAGGAGCTCCTTGCTCATCCATGCAGGTCTCCTGCCCGCTTTGCTGGGTTTCTTACTCAGAGGGATGCACCGACCTGGAGCTTGGAGGAAGTGATGCTTAAATATTAAGCAGCTTTCTTGGACCCCTCTTCCTTCTAGGGCCCTACCCCATGATATTCCCCTAAGTAGGTCCCTGAAGAGGCCAAAGTTAGCTCTCCTGAAGTCCAGGGTTGCGAACCTACTCATTGCCCTGCTCGCTCCTCGTAGGATCCTGAACTCCACCATCTCATGGTCATGATGGTCACTTTAAAAGATGTTGAGGGCCTCCAGCTAGGAAAATAATTTGTGTTTTAGGGAGCACAAGCTGAGCAATTCACCCGTATTGTGTTTATTGGTTTCTCTCCATCATGGTCGCCATTAAAGTCACATTGCAGCGCAGTCCTTGTCAATGGAATTTTTTTAAGCACAGCACTAGCATCTTCTCCTGTTTAAATTGCCATGTGAGCTTTTTTAAACTAAAATATAAAGTAGCTTTGGGATTCGCAACTATACCTTTGGGATAATCACAAGTAAACACACAGCTAGCAGCATGTTTGCGAACAACTGACACTCTGAGACACCAGTCAACAGAAAACCAAGTTCTGTGGCACTAGAAGAAATACAACAGAGATTTGTTGAGCAGTTTGGGATACAGTTTCATTCCTCTTCACACAGGGGATGAGAACTGACCATGGACGTTATGGGGTGGCCCCATGTCACATACACAGCAGAAAGAGTTAGGACTTCCAGTTTCCTATTACAGTCAGCAAGAATATCCCCTCAGAACTACAACTCGCCCCCGACTTGGCTGCCTGTGGTATCACTTGAGACTATAGGATCAACAGCTTGATCAGTAACTGGGTCAGAGAGTACATCAGAACTGGGTCAGAGAGTACATCAGAGGAGTTCGTGCTGTGTTTCTCCTCCAGCTACCATATTAACTAAGTTGCAGTGAACAACAGGAAAACATGTCAGGTATAACACCCAGGCACCTGGCTTAATTTTGAAAATTTGAGAAAGGAGGAGTGACTCAAAACTGGTTACTTCCGCAGAGGTAGGACAGCAGATTCTAAAAGTTCATCTGTAGCGCAGTTCTGCCTCATCTCTTTGGTTTTTAAAATAGGACATATTAAGATCCAGTTACAAGCCAAAGTCCACTAGGGAGTAGGAGTGTAGGAGTGTGAAGCTTAATACAGTATCAT
Organism: Struthio camelus; assembly: GCF_040807025.1. Taxonomy (NCBI): domain Eukaryota; kingdom Metazoa; phylum Chordata; class Aves; order Struthioniformes; family Struthionidae; genus Struthio; species Struthio camelus. Next base: position 94,511,555 of record NC_090942.1, on the reverse strand, counting down.
AGAAATGGAAAGCCTCTTTAATGGTACAGAGGGGACTTGGGCTTGAAAGCATTTAACAGAGCCTTGGTAAGTAAACTGTAGTAATTGAGCTTGCAAAGACATTTAGCTTGAACACTTTGTATACATATAACAAAATCAAATAAGCAGTGGGAAGAACTATTCTTCAAAGGGATCATTTGAAATAATTCTATTCCCTCACCAGACAAAGAGCGCTTATTTGTTTCAGCACACACACTTCATTGTACCACGTAACTGCAGTGACTCCTGGTTTGTGAGCACAGAGGATTTAAACCACAATGAATTAATGTCAAGCTTCATACCTGCAGTTATTCCTAGTCCATCAGGGAATACAGCCCTCCAGCTCTAGAACTTCAAATTTAAAACTCATCCTCTAGGATTAATCCTCCCTCTGTGCCTTTCAGCCCAAACTCTCTGCCTTCTCTAAGGATTGCTTTACCTCTGGAAAAGAACCTGGAGAGCGGAAAGACATGGGAGGGAAGACAAATAATAAGCATGAGCAGTCTGTCAAAGAAAGCTTCACTGTGGTCAGTTGGATGTCAGAGCCAGCAGTCCAGCAAGAGAGAAAGAAGGAAAGCTACGGATAATACAAGCTTTAAGGAACTGACCTCTATACCCAGCAAGATTCTACTGCTGAATACAAGAGGTTGTTAAAGGTCTTAATCCAACAGTTGAGTCAAAAAACACCCATTGGAATTATTTATGTTATCCTTGAATTGAAACCTGAGATTTTCACTAAATAGAATCTAAGAAGGAAATGGAAGTAAAAAATTGTTATAACTTGCATGCTGCTGCAAGGCCTTATGGAGGCTGAGCTTCGGTACTACGTAACTACAGTCTCCTCTAGGGAGAGGGTCTTGCTTAGTGAGGAGCTGTGGGTCCTACAAGCTGCACTTCCCACTTTGGCACCATTAAAAATTCTAACTCCACAAAGTTGAAGCAAAATACTCTAAGTAAGTTCTGTATTTTAAGTAGAAACTGGAGATCCAGCTTGAAATTTTAAGATAAGCTTTTCATTTTTGTTTTTTTTTTTTTTCAGAAAATCTTTCCTATGCTCAGGGTCAGCTTTATGTGATAAACTGTGGTGAACAGGAACTCACTAGATATGAGTTTATTTTAACCTCTTTGGGCTCCCTTGACATTCAGGAGAATTTCAATTAGTGAATTTTCATCTGAAGAAGAGGAAATGAAATGAATTTGCCAATTGGGAAAACAAAATAAAAAACAAAAAACAAAATTTAACCAAGTTTTGGCTACAAAAACAACTTGTGCAACCGTAATTCTGAGAAGTGAGTAGAAGACAGGTTACAGGAGAGGATAAAAACAAAGAGGAGGACAGAGACAGACAACAGAGAAGACTCGGCAAAGTGAGAAGAAAGGAGCCAACACGATGCAATGAAGGAGGCTCATTTCAGAGAGCAGACTTAAGGAAGAAAACCAATTGCAACCTGGGTTGGAAGCAAAGAAGGCAAGAAACATAGGAGTATATATAGGCAGCCAGTGCTGTGGACTTGCTTTATTGGTCCTTCAAATGCTGTAGGAAGATGCTCCTTATCAGCTTGGAAAGGCACATTTTCAGACCTATGCAGCACCAAAGGTGTTTCACAGAGTAGGCTGGCTGATAACTAGAGAGCTGCATATCGTAGGTGAAATGGTGAGAGCTGCAACTGATAAGACACTGACTTTGAGTCCCTCTATTAAGCAACCAAATAAGGAAGGACCTCGCTTCAACTGCGGCATAGTGGATTATTCTGGTGCATGCAACAAACCAACGTGTGATGGAAGAAAAAGGGACACAAGGTCATTATTGCATCCAGCTTTCCCACTCCCTCAGCTAGCCAGGCATGCAGCTGCTAGCTCTGTTCTGACTGGTCTTTCTCTCCTCTGCTAAGTGAGGCTTAGTGAATTTTCTCAGCTCCATTGTCCCAACCCACCACCCACCTTCCAAGAAGGCCAAAGCTCTGGTGATTTGTTTGTAATGTTTGATTCTAACTTGAAAAGCTCATGTTACCAGCTTTAAGGAAAACAAAGAATGCTAAACAACTTAAATGGCCAACATCTGACAAATAGCAAATAATCAAAGCATTCAATTCACACATAAATGAGGCCAGGGATTGCCTATTATTCCGTGTTTGTAGGCTACCTAGAAAAGAGGTTGGGGGGGGGCATTCTTGGTCAATCCCTAGGCACTGTCATAATAAGCATGATTAATAGGCTATAATTTACCTGCACAAATAATTCAATACACAAATCAAAAGAAAAAAAAAACAAACAAATTTGGGCAGCGGCAATCAGATCTTGAGCAGAATAAAGCAAATTCACTAAATAAATTGATATCAACTAGTCCTAGTAATTGCATTCCATCTCCCAGAATGGCTCCCGGATTACTTACAGAGCCCGCAAGCATGCCGAGCATTTTACAGGCTATCTCCAGTCTATGCCTACTAGATGGAATTTGCTGCCTAAACCCAAATCACTGAGTGCCTGAATTTGCACTGACATGTTTACGGGGCTTTTGTCACCTCACAAGTGTTTTCCAAGGGGTGAAGTTTAAAATAGCCCAGGTTCTCCCCTAACATTCCTGATTAAGTAAGAGGATCAGACTAGGCATTGCATTCTTTCAGCCACAAAAATTACTTAGTGGGGCACTAAAACAAGAGCCCATGGAGAAACACGTGCACAGGTTATAGATCTGCCCTCTGCACTGAACTTGCTCTTCTTGTCATTTGTTCTCCCTATGTCTTTGTAGTCCTGGGTTTTGAGCTTGAGTCACAACTCAGCAGAAGCCCTGGAAGTCTGTACCGTCTCTAAATAGCTCTGAGAGAGGCTAGTGCCTCTCTTTCACACACCAGAGCTCTGGGGTTGTTAACCATTTTGTAACTCCCAAGCTGAGCTCTTGCTTTTGAAGAAATGCTGAACGCAGCTTTCCTGGGCCACGCATCCTCCCTCCTCCCTGCCTCTGCTGGGCAGCAGTGCTGAGCGCGGTGGGTAAAGCGTAGGTTTCACGACAAGGTAAGACAAATGGAGAAACATGTGCTGCAAGAGATGTTTATTGAGTGAGATGCTAAATGAATAACCCAATCAATGCTGTAATATTTAATTCAATACAAACTTCAGATGGCGAGTGTTCCCCATTTATATTGTGCTGTCACAGAAATTGTCGTTCGTTAGAGCAGGACACTGTCTTTAAGGGGAAGAGGTTTCCAGCAGGGAGGGGCTAGCTGCAAGCTTTGCAATGAGTACAGCTTTTGCTAGATGGTGAGGGCTAAAAGTTTGATTCCTTCTTTCTCTGACAGGGGCTTTCAGGAAGGCAGTGACATTGTGTCACTCTCTTCTGAAACACTCCCACCCTCTGCAATGCCTTGCGCCAGCATAACATTTTCTGCATGTGGTAAGGAGGCCTGTGCAGCTGTGTCTCTGCCCTGGATTATTTAGCCATGCCAATCATTAGTCTAAACTGTCCTATTTTCTCCCTCTCCTGAGCTTGCAAGGTTCTGCTGGGACGCTGCCACTGCTCATATTCTCAGCAGAGGGCTGCAGTCAGGGGTAGGGGCAGTAAGAGAGGAGCAGTGACAATGCCCTGGAAACTCAAGCAGTGCCAGCTCTGCTGCAAAAGTAGCCAGAGGAGGCAGAAAAAGTCTCTTCCTGGGTGAAGTCCTGGACTGTAGACCTGCCCTCATCATATGCCTCCTCTGTGTCAATGCATACATCTCTTCAACACTATAAGACAATTGCAGCAAGGCCAACTGCAGTGTGCCAGCAAACCTCCCTTGCGCTTGGACTAGTTTACCAGCAGCCCTGCCTGCTGGCGTGCTGTCCTGCCTCACCACCGGCAGTGAAGTGCTCACCCTCTAACACACGTGCATTGGGATGTCATGGCAGAGGTTGCCAGCTGGCTGGACACCCTTTGCTTGTGGCAGGCGGCATGTTGTCTCTAAATCATCCCAGCCATCCTCATTCACTGCACCTGGCACTCTGTCCCCCATACTTAGAGCTGCCACTCTCATAGACCTCAAACCATCTGGTACAGCTCTGATTCACCTTGTGCTTGATGGGATTTCCTGAATATACCACCCTACCGAGTGGTGCCTACAACTCCTTCCCCGTCCTGCGCTGTCTCGGCCTATTTTTATTCTCCCTGGCATTTCTCAACGGCCAGTTTATGCCAGGATCCAGAATGATATTTAAAGCATGGCTTGTCGTCACTGAGTCCCCATTCTTTGAACTGATCTATTCTTTTTTCCTAGAGATTCACATGAAAGCAGCCTCAGGTAGCTCAATATTGATTTCCACATGGATGTCTTGAGGAATGCATTCATTCCAACAGGTTGAACACCTTCAGTGCATGTTCTTCAAAGCCAGCTTTGCTCTCAAAGTGATCCCAGTTATCTATTCATTCCCTCCTCAAGGTCTTTCATTCTTTCTTCTGTCTCGCTCTCTGCTCTCTCTATAAGTCCTTAATTATCCCCCTAAGTGTTACTCAGGTGAAGCAGCTGAAAGCTGTCCTCCGATTACCCGCAGAGGACTAATGAAATAAGAACAGATTTAGGGAGTCTGGATGCACATGTGTTTGCATGCTCATTTAGTTCTCCCCTCACAAAGAAAACCAAATTCTGCTGGCCCCTGGTGAAATTCTGCACTGCTTTTAGGAGGCTGACATGGGCACAGAGTGCATTTTTGTGAAGCTTCAAGTTCTATGAAGGTTTTTAATTCAAGGTAATTTACGAGGAACTGTTTTGAAAAGAGAGCACAAAACCTCCATATTAATTGGGGGTGATCTGGAAGGCAAAGCATCTGTCATTGCAGAGATAACAATGTATGAATACAAACAGAAGCAACCCCCTACTCCCCTTTTCTATCTAATCTAGGCATCCATTCATCCATCCTAATTCTACCTCCTCTTTTCACTTCTCTTATTTTTATGGCTGCAAAAATCATGTTTCATCCACGTTTCAAAGGCTGGTGAGTAACCAGAACTTTGTCGGCATCTTCATTTTAAACTGAAAAAACAAACAGCACCCCCTCTACCCCCCCCTTTCTCCCAGTCTGTTCCTGCCAGAAACATAGCAACCAGCACGTACAGCTTTCTGCAGGCAGCCTAGTTTGCATTTAATTAGTTCTGTGATATCCTAAACTTCTTTCAACCTCCACCCCCAGAACATCGCTGTAGAAAACCTCACTCTGGGAATGGCATGATAGAGCTGTCAAAAACCCAGCATCTGTGCCAGGAAGTGTTTAGAGCGCTTGGATTCCAGAATCAGGATACAACTTGCCTGGAATACACTCTGCTACTAGGAAACTGAAGCAATATAAAGCTCTGCAGAGGAACAAACAAAGGAAAGCTAAATCCCATTTTATTTGCTAGGACAAATGAACTGGAGATAGCAAGTTACCTGTTCTCAAAGCATCTGCGTGGCATATCAGTAGCCATGCCAGGACAGGGGCCTGTTCTTTCCTGCTGGGAAGAAACAGGGTTCCCCAAGGTGAAGAGAGCTCTTATGGGACAAACAGTCCTAATGCCTACTCTCTTCTTTTCACAGCCATGCATCAGTGTGCCAGCTGTGAGTAGGACCTCATGTGTCTCATTGTAATGGGGTGTATATTCTCACTGGCTACTTTTAAGCACTCAAGTCTGAGAGCACTGAATGGAGCAGACAGAGTAACTTGACTCTAGAGGGAAGGGGTTTGTACGCACCAGTAATATAACACCTTCTGGGAACCCTATGCTAAATACTCTGTCAAATGAGAGTGCTGGGGATCCCGATCAATAATCCTCCCTGCTTCATCTCACAGAAAACACCACCTTCAGCTTTATGCAATTCCCCTTCACTCCATGCACTCCTTCCCAGACCAAGGGCCCTTCGCTCCGAGGCCTCTGCTTGGACAGCACAGCAGAAGTTATTGAGAATGACAATACGATCAGCACGTGACTGAATCATAGTGGCTGCTAGGAATCCTCTTCCCTTCTATTTTACCTCTGCAGCCCTGAATTTCAGCCCACAGATCAATCTTGTTCACTCTCTCTTCCCAGACAACAGGGGTTTCCCAAAACAGTGTCAACCCCAGTGAGCATCTGAAGCAGCAGATGCAATACTTAACTGCTTCTGCTCTGAGTAATGCCTCCCTTTTCTGTCCATTTACCCCTACCCCATAACTGATGAGTGCCAGCCACAGGAAAGCATCTCATGTGGCTGCATTTCTGCTAGCCACAGCAAACTTGAAAGCTGGAAAGCAGGCAGAGCTAAAGCAAGCATCAATATTTTTAATCACTCCGTCAGCCCCCTTTGATGCTTCAACCAGGCTTACAGTTGGCAAGAGCATTGCTGACAAACAGTACCCGCACAGAAAGAGGGGTCCGTTTTTTGTACATGACCAGTGCGATGGACCTTCTTGCTCTGACCTTTCCCAGTCACTCGGCAGGGGAGGGCAACTGCATTTGCAGCCAGGACTTTGGGAATTAAAGTACATGGAGGGTTCGTCTCGTTCAACAGTTCCTCTCTTCCACCCCCTGCCACTCTGCCGCTGTAAAACTCACTGCAGCTTCAGTCACTTTATCATCTCATTTGCTTTCTGATCTGACACCAGCCTGCCATGCAAGTGATCAAAGGCAGAAATCAGAGTGCAGCTGGGCTGAGCAGCCCCAGAATTCAAACAAAAATGCCACTTCCCATCGCTGTATGTTAGATGACTTCACTTCTTTCTGTTGTTGCCTCTTTTAGTCTCTCCTTCCACATATATACACACCCCTTTGCTTTCTCTTCATCCTCTACATGCATCTCCCATGCTCACGTGCTCTCACCTTTTTCCCTTTTCTTGATCTTTCTCATCATTTTTCCCCTTTCTCCCTTGCCTCGAAAGTCCATCTTTCTTTTTCATGACTGCTCTTATTGCTTCCTTCTCTCTCTTCCTGTGGTTTTCTCACTTTTTTATTTGACTGCCACTGCTTCTGTCTCTTTCTCACTCTTTTTGGAAAATCCATTCTTTCACAGGTGCTAAGTCACATTTTGGGGTGTGGATGTAAGACCCAGAAGAGGTATTCTTTCCTTTAAAGCTGTGGGTGGGCTATTAGTAGAATCAATATTATCTTTATTCACGTCCCTTGCATTAGTAAATGACCTCCTACAACAAAGTCCTTAATGCATCAGAAGCCTTTCAGCTCTTGAAATCCAGTCTAGGCAAGATGAAATTCAGAGGTCCGTTCCGGAAAGGGAAAGGGAAACTATTCTTGATTAGTTTGAGGAGATTGGGGACGACAGTAAATAAAAGCAGTTCAAATAGAAAACTTGTTGTATAACATAGCTGAATTTCACTTTAAGGTAATCTTCAAATAAATCATGTATCTCAGACTCAACTAGCGAGCCTTGGAATCTCTGTAGTAATTCTTCCCATTATTCACCCAGGACTACAAATTAGTCCCTGTCCTGGATTTCAGCCCAAATTTTAATATTTCAGTCTGGAACCAGCTATCGCTCCAAATTTGGAAGGAGGCCAGTTCAGACCTGTTTAGTTTAGGAAATAAATGTTGAATCTGACCCCTTCTGGCAAGCCCAGGCTCTTGTCTCTGGTGGTAGACACACAACCTACATTAGAGAAAGGCATAAGAAGCACCTGTGGGACAGATGAGAAAATTCTGTCTCCATATCCTTCCCCATTAGGGCTCAGCCCAAGCTTCAAGAGTTGGAAAATGGTGTTTCAAGGGTCAGGCTAATCTGCAAAGTTTGTATCTAGTTTGATCTGAACATCTCTAAGGTCTTCAAGCAGGCATTTTGGTTTACACTTAGCGTAATTATTTAAAGTATTCCTGGGCTCAATTAACTGAAAGACTGGGATTATTTCACAACATGCAATCTGATTTTTTTGGTTACAGAAAGTGAGCAATTGGTGATTACAAGACTCAATATAGCAGGCCTTGCTGTTCCACTGGAACCAAAAAGTATTGTGAAATCATGATGCTAATCATGAATACCTAATCATGAAATTGGGTCAGTTTAGGCAGACTTTCTTGGGGGAAGCTGGGAACAAGGAAAATAGTTCTGTTTTTAGTTCATAGGGGTACTTTCCATAACAAAAATAGAAAATGCATTTTGTGATGCATTATGTAGTGCAAGAGGAAACAATCCAAATTAAAAAAAATGTTTCTTTTTCATCAAAATAAAAAACACAGCGATACCAAGTGTTACACATACACAAACACAAACACAGACACACACATACACACACACACACACACACACACACAGACACACACAAATCCCTTTCCCAGAATATCCCCTAATGGAAAAATCTTTCAAAAGATATGCTAGAGCTGAAACTTTAGTTCCAACTCCATGTCAAGCCCACATTTCAAAAATCCAAATCTGTAGTAGTGAGGGTTGCAGGCTTTTTTTGCTATATACTGGCCACTTTCTGAGGAAAACGGCCAGTACCAACACCAGAGACAGTGTTGGCAGTATGTGCCTAACTGTGTGATGAAGCAGAATACAACTTGGAAGTAGCTTCCACACCACTAATGGTGCATGGAGCTCTTTGAAATTCCACCATCCATCTCACTCCCCACCTTGGCGAAATGAAATGGTTGCCTTCCACTTGGGCCAGCTAGAAAACTTCCACTCTCACCCTATAACTTGGAACCAGTCAAGTGCCCTTCTCAGGATTTTGCTAGTCACGGCAGTTCTAGAGCTGAAAAACTGGCTGTGCATCACATTTTCTTGCTTCAGATCCACTAAGCCCCTTCCATTTACAAGATCTTTCTATGTCGGCAGCCAAGGTAATTCATTTCTGTAACCAGCAACTGCTCCCTAGACATCTGCATATGCTCCCACATGAACATGCAATTTATCCTTATGTATCACAGTGGGGTACATCAGCTTGTGGGTGTTTCTTCTGAACTTCCTGATGTTTCCAATTTGACGTGCGTGTCTCACGTACAATGGGACACTCAAAAAAACTCCAAAACCTCTAAAAGAAAAGAATTCATAAGCTATGATCCCCAAATCCCAAGTTCTCAGCTTAATAATACATTTTCAGCTGTGCAGTTCTAACATTCAAAACTAGTACTGAGAAAACAATTTGCAGCCAGTAATTTGCCGAAAGAATTTAGTCCCTTTCTCTGCTCGCAGATGGTCCCTGAGCAAAATCAAAATTTCCTCGAATGTGCTCATTATTTGAAAATACTCAACACATTTTTGGCAGGGTTTTTTTTCCTTCTTTAAAAAAGAAAAAAAACTTGCAGATTGATCACAAAAGCATTGCTGGTGTAGTCCATAGTTAGTATTCTAGCCATGAGCTGCTGGTTTGCTGTGATTAATCATAAGTTCATAGTATGGTTTCCATTCCCCAACTAGAGAGAAAACAAACCCCCCGTAATTCTTATAATCAGGTAGGTGTAGGGCTTGAGGAATCCTTGGGGTTTTGATTTCCCTTGAGAAGAAGGAGTAGGTAAGCTGGACTAGGGAATTTTAACCCTTTTATTCTCTGGCTCTCTTAGGCCTTCCCAGATCTCTCATAGTACCTGTTGTTCCAGCTTCATGTGGCCTCCGTACAAGGTCCTGCAACGGTGTAGCAGGGCCACATATTTGGTGAGTTTTCAGGGAGGGAGCGTGCTACCTGCCGGCACAGTGCCATGTGTAGCCCAGCCCAGGTCAAGAAAGCACACCTGGCAGATGCCAAGGTTGCAGGATGCTCTACTGTAAGAGCATCAGGTATGGTCCTAGCACAAGGATGGAGACAGATACAGGAGTCTTATTTCAATTTGTGAGGCCTGACAGGCCTGTTTTTTTAAAGCATCTCACCTGAGGACAAGTAAATAAGGCTTCAAATAATTGACTGACAGGCTGGGCTCATCATTTAAACTTCATTATCTCCTTGCACACCAAAGAAATATGTGCAAGGGAGGAAGTTAATATTGCATTTAACTGCCTCAGCGCCAAGGCTTAGAAAGAGGAGGCCTGTTTACCTGAAGGCTTAAAAAGCTAGACTGGACCCACCAACTGTTCTTTCTCCTCATGTCCTGCTCACTCACTCCCTCTAGCTTTCGGCTGCATGTAAGGCCCTTACTCCTTTCTGCTCCATTGCATCAGCTGGGACACTGGAATTCACGCAGGGTGAGATACAAGCTAATGTCCCAGAGCTGAAAGGATCGGGCCACAGCCTAGTACAAATCCTCTGAGTCATCCACTCCATCTATCAATCTGCTCCGTTTCTGTGCTAATGTGTGTTACTGATGCAAGCACAGACAGAATTGTGCCACTCTTTGCAGCTGCTTCAGGGAAGAATCACATTTACATTACTAAATGCAGCTTTCCAGCGAAAACATAGAGTGAAGTCAGAAGACAGCCTTTGATAAGGAAGAAAGAGACTTTAAAACAAATAACCCATATTCACCAACATGTATTCAAATACAGACAAGAGGAACAGTGGTAAAAAAACAAAAACCCTGACATTTCTGCTTCAAGCAGCCTTTATCACAGAGCGTGCGGCTTTTATTTCGGCTGTTACCTTTCCTTTTGATAGTCTCTTCTGAATCACTTATCGAACAGACATTTCTTCACTTCTTGCCCCAGTATTCTTTGGCATTGGGGGATCCTGTGCTTTGCAGGCATTTCCTGTGTTAGCCTACCCCTTGCAATGGCCAGTCCTAAAGGTGCAAAATGTTTTTCCATTCTTAGACTGTATCCCATGTCCACAGCAGACCTCTTGTAAGAAATTTCAAATTTGTCTTTTATCAGGAAATACAGTGCAGAGATAGCTGTCTTACCCGCAGCATGTATCGATTTGGACATTCTACGATCACTTATACACAATTAAAAAAAAAGAGAAGATTTTAAAAAGGAATTACATTTGCATTCAAATAATTTAGTATATGGGTGATTGTATTTGTTAATCATATATAGACAAACACCTCTCAAAAGCTTTGGGACCTGTAAGAGGCAAAAAGAAAGCCTAGCTAAATAACTGGTACATATAGTCCTACATTTTCTGTACATCAGAGGATTTTTTTTTTTTTTAATATGTGACTGGATGGTAGAACCTGAGAAATTTTAGCAGATGGAAACGGGCAGCTGCAATTGGCCTCAAAGGGGAAAGAAAGGATTTCATATTTACAACAGCAGAAAACTAGGAGGAAACTAGTTATCAAGGATGACATCAGTAGGTTTCAGAGTTAGCCTTTTATTGGGGTAGGTGATGAGGCTCATACCCTTAAGAACTATTGTTTTTGAGCAATATTATGGAAAATATTGGTGCACAGAGTTATTGTCAACTAATATTCTGATAGTTATTTCAAGCTTTTTTGATGGTAGAAGGAGCCTTTACAAAACTGGGCTGAAACAAAGAATAATTCAGAGACAGGAGGTCAATTCTGTAGCAACTTCCATGGCAATAGAGACAAAAAAACAAACAAACAAAAAACTCAACATCATGAGCTTTTATAAAAGGGTAACTTTTTCATTGCTTGAACATTTTCTTTCTATTAAAAAGTTCAAAAAAAGGATTTGCCTGAATCAGAAACCAGAGGCCGAAACACTCCAGAGTCAGGATGTCTGAAATACAGGGGAAAATCTCATTCCAGACCTAGCAGTTCATTCCACTCCTGATGCCGATCACCAGAGACTTCCCTGCAAACATCAGAGTGTCTCAAGTTCTGATCCAGATGCAAGTACCTTAACTTCTTAAAAAGTCTCACTACTTAGGAAGTCAAAAGAGGATGAATGTTTCCATATGTGGGCTTAGAAACCTCTTGAATCAAGAGTTAACAAACGAAATGTAACTTCATTAGACAGTCTTTCCTGCCATTTAAACTCAAGGTTTATTCCAAATAGTACATGATTTTCTAACTAAGGGGAGAAAGATCCTAAGCTTTATTAAGGCCCATGTGTACATGATTTACTTTTCATTACATTTAGTTAGCAGTTAAATAGTAATTCGGGCAAGAGTTCTAGCTGTCCTTAACATTTCAGTCTTACAACAGAATAATATATCCAGCATCATTAAAAAACAACAGTCAGATGGGAACAAATTAACTCATCTCAATTCAGCCAGCTGCAAAGACCTCCTTTCTACTCCTGCCGTTTCAGAAAAATGCCATTTCTAAACTTCATCTTAAATATATGTGAATTTTGCATCAAGCCCGTAAGGCCATTCGCAGCAAAATCAGGCCTTTTCACAGCAGCAAGAGTTATTCCTCGAGACTCAGTGCTTCATTGGAGAATGCCCTACTGGTGGGGGAGACCATCCCATCCACTGCTGCCTGCCACAGAGGTGGCAAGGGCACAGGGGGCATGGTGATCTCACAAGCCACCGTCACAGCTTTAAAGGTCACCTAAAGCTCTCCCCAGAGACTAACATGCAGCTCGTGCCAAGTAAGCTAAATAAGCATCATATTGCATTCTGCACTAGTTTTAGGCTCCGTAAGGGTAGAGCCAGCATAGTTTCCTTCTCTTCTACCTCCACTCATTGCTGTGGTTTGGGTCAGTTGTCCTCTGTCCCTTGTTTCACCCCTTCCCACAGGCTTCTCCCTCTTCTTTTCTACACACCATCCCTCCACTGCTGGAGGAAAGCGCAAGCACAAGTCCAACTGCTGAGGTCCTGCAGAAGGGTCCCTCCGGTTGTTGTTAATCTGTCCTTTTCGTATTTCCTTACCTTCTGCTCTCAAAGCCACACTGAAGGCCCAAGCTACTTGGACCTGCTTTGGAAACAAGCATCACAGGGGTTCTTAATTTCAAGAAGGGAGGGGGGACAGTTCTACAAAATCTTACCACTCAGAGCAAGTACATTGTGGAGGCAAAGCTAATGCGAGATCATGCTTCCTATAGCTTTTGCACTTCTTCCTACCCAAGTAAGTCTTTACTTATTACTGATCCCATTCACAGAAGGTTCATTCCTAGAACAAGGCACTGCATAACTGCGCAGCAGTCATCACGCTCTGTCAGCCCCAATAACAGCAATCTCATGCTGGGTTTCCACGTAATATGGTCCCAGGTCCAGTGTCATCATGCCTCACCTGCCAGCTCCCTAGCCCTAGCTGATGGTGATCCTAGTTGCTCCAGAGTCAGGCTTGGCCTTGCACAAAGCAGCCTGCTTGAAATGTTTAGAGGCCTAGGTCTTGAATATTCAACAGCCTATGCAGAAGCATACTTGTCCCCACAAATATACTAGGCATTAAACAGATAAAGAGTGCAGCCTCTGTTATGACATCCATTTTGCCCACTGAAGATCAAATCCTTTCTGTTCCTTTATTGACTGTGCTATGTCTCAGTAACAAGACCTCTGGCTCAAGGCAATACAAAGAAAGCCGCAGAAAGCAACAGCAAAACCTTCACTTGCTGCCTGGAACTGGCTCTGTGCTAAAAGCTGGAGCAATTTCTCCTCTGCTTCTGCATTTGCAACTTCTCTGATGCTTTCTGACTAAACAAGACCAAGTCTCATTTATTCTCAGAGAAGTTGCCAGGTCACCCATAAGCCCAAAATTAAGTTCTGGTGGAAAAGGTTTTTCTACATACTGCATCTGAAAACAGCCCACTATCAAACCTCACTTCCTATCCCAAAGCACTTCGAGGAAGTTTGGATATACATCTAAACTTTCAGCTTGATGCCATCTCTCCCTGTGACTCATAGAAATGTTTCCATGAATATTTAATTTTTTTTTAAGTTCCAAAAGGAAAAAAAAAGGCTTAAATAGGGGAAGAAAAAGACTCAAACAAATACCATAGCTGCCAACATCTTGTGACAGAAAGTCAATAGCTTTTAAATCTGCATAAAATTACATACATTTCCATGAAATTACCTGCATTTGCATATAGTGATGCGTGATGCTTGATGCTTGATGCTTGATGCTACAAGGGACTTGCAACTCCTCCCCAAGACTCCCCAAATCCTGGCTTCTCCCACAGGCCCAGCAGCACATTAATTCTGCTGTCCTCAAGCTCTGAGGCACTGGAACAGCCTAGGAGGGAACCAGAAAAGCATTTCCACAGCCCGGTGGCTCTTCGATCAGGGACATGGGCCAGAAGCTTCTGAAAGTCTCCCTGGGACCTCAGTCCCTTTCTTCTTTCCTTCTTCCTCCTCTCCTCCTCAGCAGCCCCAGGAAGAGATTGCAGCAGGCTGAGGAGGACAACTTCTAGCTGGCAGAAGACGGTGTGTCCTCCTTCTTCCTGTACCTGTTCTTCACCCCATGCAAGGGGGAGGTGAATGAAGGGCTGGTGCCCTTCGTGTCACCAACTAGGCGTTGGCTCCATCTCTCTGGAAATCCCCAGATCACAAGCTGAGGCACGGCCACAGGCCCCTGTGTAACATCTTGTGTTGCAGAAGGAGGGAAACAGGGCCTGGTGGATAAAAATGACAGGCCCTAGGGGTTTCTGGGGTGCCTAGAAGGGGAAAGGGCTGGCTGAGACACAGGGAGTGTAGGGGTGAGCCCAGAGCTGGCATGCCTGAATCTGGAGCCAAGAGTGCCTTTGAAAGGGCACAGGCAATACTGACTTTTATGCAGAGGCAGAAGAAGGAATGAGAGCGCTCAGATACGAGGTGCAGCAGGTCAGGGGGGGCCTGAGTGGCAGTAGATGTACATACGCATACACATATTAGGAGTGTCTGGAGTATTAAAAAGAAGAGGGAACCCCAGGTACAAATCCACTTGATTTAAGGACTGCCATCACAAGCTATTTACTGTGCCTCAAATGTTAGAAGAGCATGAAGAGGGGAAACATTTAGGTGCATGGGTACTGAGGTTGCCTTCTCAGCTGCAGCACTGCCTTAGGGACTTCTCAGCTGCCGTGTCCTCAGCCATACCGTGAGCACCCCATGCCATGTTCCTGCTCCCCCCTCAGCCCTACACTACTCCCCTCAGCTGCATCAGCATAGCTCTGTGCAGGGCGCCACTGCAGGATCGAGCTCAGGAAGGCCCATCGCATTGCACCCCTGCAGTTAGGGGCCAGTGTGACTGTGGGCACAGTGTGCCGGCATAAGGGGTGGGAACCACTTACCTGGCATTTTAGCGTAACTGGAAATCACACTCTTAGAAACAGCCCGAGTCTGGGCTTAGACAGGATATGTTGCTTTCACTGCCTAACAAAGACCAACAATAAATTTAATGAACAATTCCTTTCCATAACAGTCTCAAGTTGCGCTTCTAGCAGGTACATACATTCTGGAGACATTTTCTTCTCTTATAAACATATGACTTGCAATGACAACAGTTTTCCCATTCTGCTGCCTTAACATCCCGTAATTTAGTCATGCCTTACCAGTGAGAATCCAATCAAAGCCACTACAGAAGGAAAAGTTGCCTACCACAGTCCCAATCTGTTCCATGTTTCCTGCCACTGTCCCATTTCCTGTATCTACACAGTGGAAAAGCATAATTTCATCCATCTTTGTCCCACCTTGTTCCTCCTCCCTTTCCAGGAGCTGCCCCACAGGCTGGACTGACAGCTGTGGGATCATGGTATAACCTATCCCAGACAAAGTGAACATCCTGAATGGACAACTTCTTACGCGGTCCTGCCTCAGGTTAGGCAGAGAGTAGGGCATGAGGAGCAGAGGAGTTTAGTTTTGTCTGTCTACTCCTCACAGCCTCTCAGCCCACCTGCCAAAGGGGTATTTAAGTTTCCCCTGGTGACATCTGCCCACTGAAAACTGAAGGAAAACCCACCAGCCTCCTTTTGCAGAGGCCACCAGACAGGTTAGTAATGAATTGTATCAAACTGGGGAGTGTTTTGTATCCCATCCCCAGGCCCTTGCCTCCCTGTGTGTAACTGCTTTCAAAATAAATTTGGTAACACAACGAAAGTATTTAAAGGGATTGTGGAACTGGCCAATTTTCATGCTAATTAAAGTGCAGGAGATGGAAGTGAGCTGTTTGAAATACATTACAGCACCGAGGAAAACATATTGTGTGCTAGCGCGTATTTTTCAAGAGCCTTTATTCAAATCCACTTTCAATCTGTGTGCACCGTGCTTCAGCTACCGCTAGTATTACCAATCTACAGGCAGAGTCTGTCGTACTCCTACACTGGCCCAGCCTTCAGCATGAGATGGACCTGGATACAGTCTGTCCCTGGGGACACAGAGAACTAGGTCAGTGGCTTGGAAGGAGATGCAGAGGCAAGGCTCTTCATCAGTATGGGGGGGAGGCAGGGAAGGGAGAAAATTACTAATCTCCATAGACAGCATAGCCAAAGGGGACAATATTTAGATTTCCCACAGCGGATGCTTGCAGAGGAGAGAGCCCAGGCTCACAGCGGAGTTGTTCGTGCAAGGACTGGGGGAAGCGCGAGGTTCAATTAACTGGCTTACAGAAGAGAGACTAGATACATAAGGGCATTTGCAGCGTGTGTGAGGATCCTTTCTTCATCTCCCTGGCTGCCTGCACAGCTAAATGGCTCAAACACAGTGTCCCAGTTGGGCAAGACCTAGATCTGCACCCTTTAGTGAGGGGCACAGGTATAGCTTTAGATCTGGGTTTCAGCTGCTCACCTTTACAACCCACTTTATCAAATACAGAGCAATTTACTCACCTGGCAGGTCTGTTGAGACTGACTGTTTTGTCCTATTTGCCAAGATAAGCTTAGAAGTCGGTTTCTTTTGGGGACACTAAACTGCCATTTTGTTTATACACAGATCTTTCCCATATAGGAAGAAGCCCTCTCAGAGAGCATGCTCATGGACACGTGTTAGCTTCAGTGCTTGGTTTGGGAAGAACCTGCCTGTAAATTGAAGGGAGGATGGGAATGTCCTCATGTACTTCCCAGGTTAGCAGTGCACGTTGAGCAGCTGTCCTGTTCAGCTCTGCCTGTACCTTTGCCTCCTCTGAGATGGCGGCTGGCAGAGGGTGTGAGCGCTCCAGGCAAGGAAGATTGCACAGAGAAGGGTTTATTCTTGTGTAGACACAACATAGCTATAGGATTATTTCCTATGCATGATTGCTCACATGTACGTATTACTTGGCTGTCTCCCTTTTGTTTTGATCGCCTTGTCCTCCCTAACTTGTCCTCTGGGCACAGAGGCTGCAAACGTATTTATCTCGGGGGTTGGAGCTACCAGGCTGCACTGTCCTGTGCTGAGCAGTACTTCTTCATCCTTAGGAGGAAACCCGCTTCTTTAAATGTTTGTCTGATTCTCTGACTGATTTTCAACAGAGCATCCACTCCCCTGTTTACAACCCAGTCTCAGTTAACATTCAGTGGCAGAGGAGATCTCTGTCAAGGCACCCTCTCCTGCTGGCAACAGATCTTCCCTCCCTGTTTCAGTTCAGATTTAAGCCTTGTCCCCTGTGGGATCTTCTGTGAGGGCCTCACTTCGCAAAGCAGAATTTGGAGACACAGCTGCCCCCGGGGCTGGTGCACAGATTGCAAAGGTTAGGCGGCAGCAGCAGGTGGGATACTAACAAAGAGAGGTATTTCCCATTTGGACTCCAGAAAAGGATGGAGGCAGCGGAATAACAGCAAAAACAGCAGGACTCTCGTCTTGTAAAATAAAGGCAAGTGTCTCTCTTAAATGTTTACTGAGAAGCTTCTCCTTCCTTCAGAGCCTGGCAAGTGATCTGTGTGGGGGCCACAGGAAGACAGGAATTACCTAGCAGTATCTGGGAACTTCCTGCAATTCCAGAGATCATGTGGTTTCAGAAGCGGCAGCAGTGCTTAGGAGTCACCTGAAATAAGCTACAACGACATGTGGGAACAGGGGAATTCACTGGCTCTGCCAGATGCTGTTTCAGCTCTCTGGTGTGAGGTCCAGATGAAGTCCTTGGCTTTGGAGAGATGCCATCAGCACTCCATTATACCAGTTTCTGACTTAGCTCTATGAAGATGATGTGGCTGACCGGTCAGCGCAGTAACAAATTCAAAGATAGATATCTGAATTAAGTCATCCCTGAAGAGTCTCTGATAGAACAGCCTGGTTTCATGAGCTTGTGGTAGACTAAGTCTTTTAATAAGACTATCTAGATTGTCTTTGTGACATTGGAAATCATTGAGCACTTAAATCCTGCTCTACAGGTGCCTGGCAGCTACCACATCAGTGGAAAAATAGGAGTCTTTGCAGGAACAAAGAGATGGATTAATGGATGATTCCCACGGGAGCATGCAGCAAAATATGACAGGCTTGGCAGGAACAGCCTGTGCATCAGGTTCACTTTGAAGTCAACAGTGTGACGCTGCCAAGATCATGTCTGCAGTATCTTCTCTATATAAGGGACAGCAGGACCTCCATTGATAGGGTGTTCATGTTATTTTTCATGGTGAAACAGAGGGTTGAGAAGAACAGTTTATCTACAGTGAGTTCAGAAGCTCACAAGATCTTTCAACAATGATGAGAAAGTCAGCAGTCCCAGAGTCGCAGAACCTCAAGGCAGCTATTTCCCAACCTTCATGCTCTTTATAATGCTCAGATTAAGAGCACAAAATAGTTTTGCCTTGAAAAGCTGTTCCTGTGTCAGAACAACAGACACTTACGCTCAGAGGCAGTACTGCACACCGAGCGTCACCCAAAGGAGGTAAGGATGCTCTCCTATGGGATTTTTGGAAGGCACTGCCATTGCTCAGAGTGCAGGTGGGCTGAGGAGCTTGACAGATGGCTGCAGTGAGACACGGACTTTCTACAGATGGTGAATTCATTCCCTCTGAGATCAGTGGTGGGCTGGATGACAGCCCAATATGGTGCAGACTCCAAATGCCTCTATTCCCACACACACCCTGTTATCATGACATTTCCCTCTTTGGAGAAGGGAAGAGGATTTAGAGAGACAGACATGGACACATAAATGGGTAGGGTGAAACCAGAGAAAATGGCAGATGGCATTGAAATAGGTATGTATCACTTGAAGAGATTGTCAACATGGGAAGAGAAGGTGAAGCAGTTATTGCTCACTAGCTTCCCTTGTGGACATTCCTCCCACCCCCACTCCCAAAGGATACATCTTTGAGAAAAAGGTCACGTTTAAATACTGCCCAATACCAGTTACAGTGATCCTCTGTCTGGATTTTGTTGCAACCAGCTGTTAAAAGGCTGGAAGCCTTTTCGCTAGTAATTTCCAAACTGATGGAACAAGTGGAATTAGATAGCAAATTACTTCCTGCTGTGAGAAGCCTCAGATTTGAATGGAGCCCCACCTTATCCCTCCCATCCTAGAACAGAACATCAACTCTCAAATTTCCCATCAAATAAGCAGTTTATTAACTTCTATCAAGGGAAATTAGTTGGTTTCTTAGCCTTTTTAAAGCCAAAATAGAAAAGCATTTCAGGCCAGAAATAGCACATTAGAGAGTTTAGATTCTTTTTGACATTTTTTGCAATCAATAAATTTTTGAAGCTAATCTTCCGCCACATGGTATCTCAGGAATGCAAGACTGGAAGAGGTCACTGAGTCCCAGGTTTAGGAAAAGCAAATCTTCATTCATTTCAGGAAGATCTTGGACTGTTTAATGGTGGTAGCGGATAATACTGGGAAGCTGTCTGGAAACTCTCTGCTCAGATGCAGTTCTAGGTTCCATAGAGAACATGTAGCTCAGATCTCAGCAGTCAGCCTCTGTCACGCAGAGGGAACCTGCCTCACAGCTGTTCATGTTAAATAGCATCTATGGAAGTTCCTTTCATTTCTGTATCTCCCCCTAAGCTTGTAAGATGATACCCACAGGGATTAATACCATATTATCAGGAGCAAGCTTAACTTCAGCAGAGTAACGTTTGGTAAACTTCAGCAAAGTCAGCTGAAGATCTGGATTACCACCTATCTCCTGACAACTCCTCTGCCCCAGCATTGGGGCTTGGTAGCTGAACAGCATAGCCCTTGAAATTCACTTGCTTCAAATTGAATGAAATGTTTGCAAGGAAGTTTCATAAGAGGAGCTATTCCAAAAGACATACTGCTGCTAGTTTTGGTGACAGAAAAAAAAAAAATCTTATGATTCAGCATTCAACAACTTTTCAGGAAGCTCTGAAGCAAATCCATAAATAGTTCTTAAAAAAAAAAAAAAAAAAAAAAAAAAAAGCAAGCAAGAAAGTATTTAATGCCTGCAAGTAGATTTGAAAAAAAAAATACGGAGAAAATGTCTTGCTGAATATAAACTTGTCGGTGCAAACATCTTAGTCTAACATTGATGGAAAGGCCTCTTATGTTACACTGCTTTGCTTCCTTGCATTAAAGTGGTGTTAGAACACTTTGTAGGATCAGGCACAATATGAATGGTAAATCCTTAACCCATATGTATAAGTAAGGAAGCACCACACTGGTAATATTGTTCACAAGATGCTGTATTCTAGGGAAAAATACCAGTGTAGCTGTGCAAATTTATCCCCAGTGGCTTTGCCCAGAGGTTCTGGCATTACTCCAGGGGTATTACTTTCATCTTGGTCTCTAAAATCTGCTGAACACTCCTTAACATTATGGTGCTGTGGTTTTCATATCAAGATGCTAAAACCACATGGAGAGAGAGGGATGGGGGAAATCAAAAAAAAAAAAAAAAAAAAAGAGATTAGAAAGCTCCCCAGTCATGCTCCTTTATCCCTCCCCAACCCTTTTATTCCAGTATTTTTCCCACCTCTTTCCAAGCTTCACCTTTAAAGAGGCAAGCACTGGAGCTGCTGCATTAAGGCAGGCTGCTGTATAGCCACTAGCCCCTTGCTCTTCTCAGGGAAAATGTTCCTCCCAGAAGACTGCTTCATTTACTTCATTTGTCTCCTTTCCATCTCCCACCCTCTTCTCAGGGGAAGACAGCCCAGACAGATAAGCTAATGAGACAATTAGCTCTCTGCTCCCTGATTGAAGGGCCCTTTATTTCCCTAACCAGCCAAGCCAATTCTCAACATTGTGAGTGCTTGACTTTATTTCTATAATGCGATTCATCTTCTCTCTTGCTCATATATAAAGCTACCATAAAAATTATTATTAATGTTGCCAAGTCAAGCACTTGCTTGTTAGCAAACACTTAGACCCAAGCTTACTTGGGAAACCTTAATTCACTCAACCCCAGCACCCCACCTTGCATGTGTATTTTACTGTGGGCTATAATAAACCTTACAGCTGTGTGCAAATAGCCCATTCCACACTCAGTACACAGATTGGGCAGTGATCCATGAGCACCCAGAGCAACTTGCTACTTGGTTTCCTTAGTTGTTCCTGCAATTTTACTTGCCACCTACATGTTACTGCATGCCAGCAAAAGGTGTTATTGCAATCCAGCATGCAAAGGTGCGGTACAGCCACAGTACAAGGATCACAGTGAAACGTTAACTCGGCTTGCCACAATCACCTTTACAAAAATCAGCCAAAACAAACAAACCAACCACCCCACATCTGCTGGAGGTGTTCACGGCAGATTGGCAACAGGGGAAGCTGCAGGTTTGAGACCTTCTCCAGCTTCGCTTAGGCCCAAAGGCCTATCTCCCTGGTGATCACGTAGCAGCCCCTACACTTCATTGCCACCTTCCTCGCCCTTCAGGTGGGTGGAGAGGAGATGGCTCAAGGAATTGCTCCAGAGAGACTGCTCTATCTGCACCCTAGGGCTAGCAGGGGAGGCAGCAGTGCCCTGCTGCTCCTCTCACTCTGTCCCATGGAGAGAAGAGCAGCCTTCCAGAGCCCAGGCTCTTCCGAGGTACTAAACTGAGGTGCAGAGTATGGGCCACTGGCCTCTTCCATATGTGGGGAACTGCAACAGTGCAGTTTAAGGCATTTGCAGGATCTGCTCAGTAGCAGCACAAGGTCCCTGTTTTCCTGCTCTTATTCCCCTGCAACGCACTCCTACAGAGCTGTATAACCAATCATGACCCACGTCGCATGGTTCTGAACCCAAAAGTTGCGGTTGGCAGAGTATTATGGCAGCACCCTGTCTGCCAGGCTGGGAGTAGAGGGCTCCTTTACTTGCTCCTATACCAAATGGGAAAGAAGAATATGGCAGATAACAGTGATGCGCCTGGCATAAGTAAACTGCTCAGTGTTTAGTGTTGGTGGCTGATAGCATCCATTAAGCCCGTGAGTTACTTGCCAGTGCTCTATGATGTATGGTGGTCTATTCACCACTTGCTATTGCATGCTTGATCATTTAAGCTATGCTATATCCATTCTGCTTTCCTGACAGACTGACCCCAGATTCCAGTAAGAGCTTGCACTGTGGCTTCAGAGATACATTTGTCTAAGAGCACCCAAGTTCTCTCATCTTTTGCATGGGGTCTGCTGGAAACAGGAGTGCAAAGGGAAGTAAAAAAGGTAGAAGCCAATCTCAAAGCTCTCACTAGATTCATCTCATTTTTACCTAAATCTAAAGGGACATCAAATCCAGAATAATCCAAATACTCCAGATTATTTTAGCCCTAGCCTTCTTCCTTGCTCCTGGTTCCTTAAGCACTTCTTGAAAGCTCACAAATGCCTTGCTGCAAGACAAAGAAGACTCCCACACCTGCACAACACAGCAGTCAGAATCATGACACATCAGTCTATTCAGATATATCAGCATTTTTGCCCCAAAACATCTGTCTAGGCAGAATTTGAGGCCTTTGTACATTTATCATGGAATTTCCAAGGGCACGAACAGTAACAGAGCAGGCACAGGTCTACAGTTCACGCACCATAGGCCCAGGGCCTCATGGAAGAGGGCACAATGCAAAGGGTATTTGCATTGTTTCCACTTGGGATTTCCCAGACAAGTAGGTGGCAAGCCTAACTACTTCACCACTGTAGCTCTTTTAAGTGCATGATGTATTACCCTTGAGTATGTTAACTCCCTTCAGCATTGCCGGAGGCCAATAGATACACATGGACTTTTGTTGCAAAGCTGCCAGGACTTGGTAACTCATAATTGTACAGTATTTTACTATGACAATATTTTAAAGGCCTAAAGGGGAGCAAGAGAGATTTCACAAAAGTACAGTATGCTTGCAGCTGGATTCAGTAGTCTTTACCAAGCCAGGATTACAGGGAATATGGACCAAATGGTTGCACAAACAGTTAGATGGTTTTGCAGAAAAACTTTGGTTTTTTCCACTGCTCAACGGATGCAGCTCAGCAAACAGAGAGTTAAGGCTTTTCCCCTGCTACACTGCAGCAAAAATGAGAGATTTAAATAGACTGAAAATGTAAATCCAACATTTACTCCATAGACACAGAGAGGCAGAGCGGAAGGGAGGGGAGTGAGGGAGGATAGATGATCATTGGATGTGTGAGAAGAGAGATGCACCACATAGTATATATTTTATGTGTATTAATATTCATACCAGTTCTTTCCTTTCTCCCTCCAGGCTCTCTCTGCTGCTTCAGTTCATCCATCCAGCTTCAAGAGGTAGATGGATCTTTCAGCCCTTTCCTGCAACTCTAAGCTAGAAACGATGTCAAAGTAGCATGCAGTTTTGTTCTCAGGGACATTGCTATCTATGTTGCAGGTCATCCTAACAGAAAGCATAGCTTGCAAGAGGGGCCATCCCATGTCCCCCAGGAAGGATCTTTTGTGCTTGATCAGAGATGCGCCTAAACTGCAACATTTAGAAAGAGAAAGCAGGGAGAGTGACAGAAGTTCTTCCTGAGTCCAGAGGGAGCAACATAGTTTGCTTTTCTGGGTGCACAGAGCTCCAAGAACGGCCTTTTCTTAAGCATAGGTCTTGAACAAAGCATGTGGCAGAGTTAGCATATGCCAAGTGTTCAGATATTGAGCTGTGGAATAGAACTAAACACACCTTTGGAAAGAGGATGTCTTGTGCTCTGTGATTGTGAGGTCGTTGCAGACAAGTCCATTAAAAAGACAGCATTGTCTTACATTGATCTGAAAACAAGAAAATCCCTGGTGTTGAGCAGGATGGAGTCAGGGGACCGAGACTATTGGATGGTTCTAAAAAGATATCCAACTTAGAGGCAGCATCATCAAGATCAGCAAGTAACGTACAAGTGATAGAGCATAGAAAAAGAGTTTCAATTTGTTGAAGAGACGACGACTCTGAAGATTATGGTTAAAGACTGCTGCAGTATTTTCATTCTAACACTACTGAAGACTTTCATGACAAAAAATTCATTTTCCTAACTGTGTTTGGAAGACGGACAGTAGCAGTCCTGAAAGACTGATGTTTCCCTTAAGACTCAGGTGCTTCAAACTAAGAAGACTTGATGGCCATGCTTAAAAAGCACTATGTGCCCTTAACAAACGTCATAGCAAAGAAATAAATTTCTCTTAACCAAGTCAAGGAAAGGTGAGATTTAACAGCTTTCTCACTAGTCTTGCAAAGCACTTCTACCTGTCATGTTGGGATTCATCCCTAAGGAGCCTCCTGTGAATTCTTGCTTTCTATTTGGCAATCAGAAAAACTAAATTTTGATGAGGAGAAAGCTGCAGAATATTATTCACAAAGAGTAAATTAATCCAGAGGGATAAACAGGTATTAGGTCAAGTCCAGAGCAGACTATTGCATAGCAGCCATTCTGGAAGCCATCTCTACATACTGAATGGAGGAAGACCCATACCATAGGACTGGAGCCACTGAAGGTTGGAAGGGACCTCTGGAGATCATCTAGTCCAACCCCCCTGCTCGAGTAGGGTCGCCTAGAGCACATTGCACAGGATCGCATCCAGACGGGTTTTGAATAGCTCCAGCGAAGGAGACTCCACTACCTCTCTGGGCAACCTGTCCCAGGGCTCAGTCCCCCTCACAGGAAAGAAGCTTTTCCTCATGTCCAGATGGAACTTCCTGTGTTGCAGTTTGTGCCCGTTGCCTCTCGTCCTGTCGCTGGGCACCACGGAGAAGAGACCGGCCCCACCCTCTCGACACCCTCCCTCCAGACACTTGTGCACATTGGTGAGATCGCCTCTCAGTCCTCTCTTCTCTAGGCTAACCAGGCCCAGCTCTCTCAGCCTTTCTTCAGAGGAGACGTGCTCCAGTCCCCTCACTGTCTTTGTAGCCCTCCGCTGGACCCTCTCCAGGAGCTCCATGTCTCTCTTGCACTGGGGAGCCCAGAACTGGACACAGTACTCCAGGTGAGGCCTCCCCAGGGCTGAGTAGACGGGGAAGGATCACCTCCCTCCACCTGCTGGCAACACTCTGCCTAATGCACCCCAGGAGACCATTGGCCGCCTTGGCCACAAGGGCACACTGCTGCCTCATGCTTAACTTGTTGTCCACCAGCACTCCCAGGTCCCTCTCCGCAGAGCTGCTTTCCAGCAGGTCAGCCCCCAGCCTGTACTGCTGCCGGGGGATATTCCTCCCCAGGTGCAGGACCCTGCACTTGCCTTTGTTGAATTTCAGGGGGTTCCTCTCCGCCCACCTCTCCAGCCTGTCCAGCTCCCTCTGAATGGCAGCACAGCCTTCTGCTGTTATCAGCCACTCCTCCCAGTTTCCTATCAGCAGCAAACCTGCTGAGGAGCCGCTCTGCCCCTTCCTCCAGGTCATCAGTGAAGACACTGAACAAGACTGGACCCAGGACTGACCCCTGGGGGTGTTGACACCGCTAGCTACAGGCCTCCAGCTGGACTCTGCACCACTGACCACAACCCTCTGAGCTTGGCCATCCAGTCACTATAGAGAACACCAGGGAGCCAGATTTACAGGAGTGTCATGAGCTACAAAAGTGTTTCTCCAGCTAAGCCCCAAAGATCTGGGCAGGCAACATGTACTTGCACTGTCCTAAAATGAAGTGAAAAGAAAAATGTTTTTATATTTGCAAGAAGGAAAAATCCCTCCTTTTCTCCTACCAAACATCAACACATTTATGTATTACAAAGAATTGATCTTCCACTATGAAACAGCTTTTCTGAATTTTAGGATGCAGACATTAGATTTCAGTAGTCCAGAACGGGTGAAAATCAGTGCAACTATTTATCTTCGGACACAGTAACTGACAGATGTATCCCGATTTTTTGGAAAAGTGTGCAAAAGATTTACCATCTTTCCTCCCACAGAAACTGACAGTGTTCACAAAATTAGCAACCAGAAGATAAAAGTTTAGATCACAACTGTCTGCCAATTCACACAGTACAATTTAAGTCAGTGCCACTTTATGGGAAGGCTTTTACAGGAAGTGCTCAAGAAGGCTTTTGATCTATGGATGTAAAGAAAGTACTTTTTATCCTTGCCATTATTTGGTACAGAAGGAAGAGATATTCAGCCTACCATGGAAACACAAATTTGTCAGTGCTGTTTGTATTACAGTCACATCCAGGACCTCCTACTGTGGTAGATGCTGAATAAACATACAAGTGAGAAGGTCCATGCCACCTAACAAAGATACCCAACAGGAAAGAAAGGAAACAACCTGACCAAGATCATAAAGCAGGGCAGAGACTGAAAACAGCCTGGACTTCTTGATCACATATCTTACTTTGTTTACACCATTGCTCTTTGAGGAAGACACATATTTACTAAGCTTATAACTTCTTTATAAATGCATGCCTTTAGACAAAGGCACTGTCCTTTTACTGGTAGAGTCAACCAGGGATCTATTTCCTGGTTACTTCATTAGTACTGCAGGATTCTTTCAGTGGAGTCTTATTCTTAGCTATAGCTTCCAGACTACATCCTTTGCATTTAAGCGTGTCAGAGCTGGGTAGGAAGTCATTCTTGCAGGACTGGAACACTAGTTCACATTGTTTCATGAGGTGGTTTCTGGAGGATTAGCAAAGTCTGGTTTCCTCTGGTTATGCTCAGTTACAAGTGGCTTCTCCAACTTTTAATAACAGACGCACTTACATTGCGCCCTTCCTCTCAAAAGGAAGCGAAACCTTTTCCTATGCATACTGTTTGGCTGAAATCAGACAATGCTTTCAAAAGTTTCTGGGGGATGAGGAGAGCCAGAATGTTCCATAGACAGAGCATGCTTCATTCTTCTTATTTTCTAAGCATGCAAGATAAAAGACATGCTGATTAAATTTTTTCCCTAGCCCAAAATGAGTAGGGATTTAATACTCAAATTAAATTTAAGACTCTTAAAATTCAAAATAAGTTTCACTGAACCTATTTTAATCACTTAAAAAACCTCTGTATGAAAAACCTCTTAAAAACCTCTGTATGTCTGCTGCTGTAGTTACCATAATTTTCACTTTGACAAAAAGCTTCTAAAAGTTATTTTCAAAATGTTTTCCTTGAAATTTTGAAACATACCAAACTGAGCCCCGAGGCAATTTTTTTTTCAAGTTGGTATTTTCCAGTGGAAAAAAAAAAAAGCTTCCTCAATACATTCCTGTTGAATTCTAATTAATCATGGTTTAATTTTCACTTATTGTGTTTTTAGTTAGAACAAGAGCTCTTAGGTATGTTACTACTGAAAAGCTCACATTGGAAATCATTAATCCAGGCCTAATACACACTCATACTTTGTAGTCTACATCAAACACTGCAGCAGAATGTGCTTGGAAAGAAGGTACACCTTTTTATGGCTGCTGAGCAGAGTGGTTTCTGAGGGTATGTTGAGGGGGTTGCACGATGGCAGGAAAGGGCAGAACATGTATGCTCGAAGTATGCATGCCAGACGGAATATGCACAGTTGAGAAGATCATATGCATGTCTGGGCTGCTGCATGGCATGACTGAGGCAATGCTGAAAATGCTGCATCTCGGAAGCATTTTGCACTGGCCATGATTTCATCATCTTGTAGCCGTATAGCTAGATTCTTCTTTGCAATTCCTCATTCCTTCAGTGTTTGTAAAGCAAAAAAAATCAGCTTTCCTGAGATGCTGGTGCTTGCAGTTCACATTGAGTTACCTGGGTAAGGGCAGTCAATGCTTCTGAAAAAACTAGTTACAAATTGACTCAAGTATATGTGAAAATAAAATCTTATTTGATAATTCTGTGTCAAGCCTGATTTTTAAAATATTTAAAAAAATAAAACCCTCCTTTTAAAAAATATTTCTCCCCTTGCATAAGTCAGAAATAGCCAGATCAATTTTGTCAAAAAACCCAACTACTAAACACATCCTTTGCGCTTACACTAAGCATGAGCAATTTCATCCTAAAAGAAGAATCACTGGGAGAGTTCAGAGGAAATGGAAACAGAGGCTTGAACACTGCAGCTCTTTCAAGCTCTGCATTTGGTGTGTGCTGTGCTACTCAAGCTGGCAGCAACACAAAGGCTAATCTGCAGCTGAATTGGCCAGTTATCAGGGGACAGGATTTTGTTTCCAGAGTTGTTAATACCACTAAAAAGAAGATGATAGAGTGACAGAAAGCAAGCCTGCATGGGCATGCAGATGCTGAGACCCTAAGCGTTGGCTCCCTCATCCCATAGCGAGCTGGAAGCTCTTTGTGGCCAGGAGCTGGCTGTGGGCTGACCCAGAAGTCAGGGAGGGGGCAGTAGGCAGGTGCTTGCTCTAAAGGTGCCTCCCCCTCTGCTAAGGAGCATTTTTCACAGTGAAGGGTCCAAACCTGCTGCCTGGAAGCTTTGCTTTCTGTTGGAGGTATGGTTTTCTCCAAGACCTGCAGACTCATGGTGTGAGCAGACACATTTACTTCAGATTACAATAACAACAGGGTTTTTCTTTCTTTCTCTGCTATCTGTACCTGACCTGGCGTGACTCATTCACAATACCTGTAAACAAAACACACTACAGCACAGCTCAATTTTGTACTACACTGAATGATGGGTCTCCTGTAGATGGCTTAGTGATCTACTAAAACCAGTGTTAAGCAACTGACAGAAAGCAGCAAGACAGCGCTGTTGAAACCTTGTACAGAGAATTACTTGAAGCCTTCATATACCAGGCAAATAAGAGCAAGGGGAGGGCGGTTATCTGAGCAGGTGTTTTCAGATTAAGTTTGAAGGGAAATGGAAATGAGATTGCAAAACAGTTAGCTCTCTGCAGTGACAAGATTATGTGAATGAGTCTCTCTGCTTAGCACGTCCCTCTCACTTTCCCAATATGATGGATTTCAAGTTCAGGGACATCTTGAAAGGATAGCTGCAGCCAGCTAGCATGTTGTGTGCAAAGCCTGTTTTGTTACATTTCACTTTCATCTTAGAAGCCCAGTTAAATTTCCTCCCAGTTCTCTGTACCAGCTGATCTTCATTATCACAAACCTTTTACATTTTCTCATAAGCTATGCTCTTACATCTAAGCATGCCGTTATTTGTGCAAGGTGCTGCTACGCTAGTATCAAAAGTAAGATAGTTCAGTCATCTCCAGTCTAAGCAAGTCCAGAAAGCCTCTCACTGTAGAACTGGTTTGGAATCACTCTTTACTCCAGCAAATCCAAACACCTCAGATTTTCCTACCCTCCAAATTCCAGATCTGAGCACTAGAGATTGTAACAAACTGAGCCTTCACACCCATTCAAAGCATTGCTCAAGACAGTAATTCAGCATGTGTCTGTGGCCTTTTCTGAATTCATTGCAAGATAACTCTTTACATCCACAACTTCAGGGACTGCAGGATATGGAAAAGCTGATACTTGAATGAAGTGCTCGGTTTTGAGTGAACAAAAGGCTCATTTGCCTAAAGTGGGTGTGTTTGTGCTGCAGACAGTCTGATGCCTTTGATGCAATAAGGCAGGAACAACTTGTTCTGAAACCGTCCACTTCAGTGGAGGCACATGGAAATTCAGCATCCTTGCTCCCACTGTTTGCTGTTCTTGCCATACTACAGTGAGTATTAGCAAGAACTGAAAGTACTGCTCAGTGCTGTGTTAGAGATCTCGTTCTTCTCCACCTGAGGAATGGGTACATCTCCATTTTTCCTTGTGTGTACAGAGCAGAGAAAGGAAAGGATCAGAACACCAGTGAATAGCCCCACATTGTGTTACCAGGGAATAAACACGATTTCTGTGTCAGCCTTGAAATCTCTCTCCCCACAATCACTGGTGGGATCAGTGGTACTACGGGAGCCCTTCAGTAGATTAGAGGACTTCAGGAAAGCCCCGCTTACTGGTCAGTTCTCAGACAGCTGGAGCTTTGGCAGCTGCCTGTGCTGGGGTAGTATCAGGCAGGCCCACATGCTTACAGGCCAGAGGAGACAGAGCTGAGGATAGGCCTGGACAGCTTTATTCTGTTCGCTGTGAGAACTCAGAAGCACCAGTCCGCTCTGATTGCTTTTCAAAGAGTTGCTGTTCCTTTCTGGGGCTGACTGCATGCGCTAAAAAGGCCTTCTCCTGTCTCTGAGGTTCCTGAGCCATGGAGCAGATAGCTGCCGGCTGGAGAGCAAAGGAAGCTCTGTGCAGGCACACAAGAGGAGGGCAGCGGGGCTCTGGACAACACTGCTCCCATAAGAGAAGGGACTGACTACAAGAGACAGGGGTTGCACCCTCCCTGCCCCTCCAAAAGACGCACTGGTAGGAGAGCTTGAGCAGGGGAAGAAATCACCAACAGCCTTTTCACCTGGTACACCTTTGACCCTTCAAGAGAGGAGTGATTTAAGTGATGCTCAGTGATTCACAGTCACACGTGGTAAAGAGGGAGGGCAAATGTGACAGGTTGGCCACTGCCTATTTATGACATGCTACAAATATGTGCTGATTTAAGATCAACAGGAGACAGGGATAGGAGACCTGGCTGCCTGGAAAGTGCTCTTGCTTTGCCTAGACCACCCAGAGAGTGTCACTCAGTAAAGCACTGAAAGCAAACAGTAAGTCTTGTAGATTACAGGCTATTGTGTCTTGGCAAGTAATTGCCATTCTGCCCGCCATTGGGCAGAGGAGACAGACATGGCCCTCTATGCATCTACCAAGCAGATGGTCTTTCCTCTGCTGTCAAGGACAGGAGGCAGAACTGAACAGCTCCATTCTCAGGTCAGATAATTTGATCAACTCCCCTCTGCTACCACTGGCTTTTGCCTACCATATTAAGTTACTTTGGTCCAGAGATCCACCCTCCCTCACCCCCACCACCAACTGCTCCTACTGCTGCATCCATGGCAACGTTAGGAGCTTAACTGCAGACAAGTCAGCCACGGCCACCAGCCACTTCAAAGCCTATTCCCCAGCTTGAGGATCCTCATCTGTTTTAGAGTTCCCCCTGTTGCTATCATCAATGGGACATCATGAATACGGCCAACAGAAAGCACGGGGAACAAGAAGCCTGGTACAATTCCCATCTCAATTTACTGCTAGTCTCCAGCCTGAAAGCAAACTATTTCATCAAGGAGGAAGAGCATAAGAAGCAGCAGAGCGTTCCCCTACACACACTCCTTTTGCCAAGAAATTTGAATGAGTAGGAAAAGATGGGGTCATGAGAGAAAGTCTGGTGGAACAGATAAGAGCAAGTCGTCAAAAGAGTGAGTAATTTCACACGAATGGTCCAGGCTTGCTCCCAACCATGCAAATAAATGTAAGGAGCATCTCCGCTCACTAGCAAAGCATTAACTCTTTAGCAGTTAACTACCATCATGCCAGGCTGCACAGCTCGCAGCCTTCTTTATCATGGAATTTATGCTTGTAAGGTTTCCTTCTCAGATGAACTGGACTACTCCCAAGTCTAGGTAGCTGTCCCAAGCCCAAATCTTACTATCCCTTTCCAACATCAGACTTTTTTTTTTTTTTAAAAAAGTCTATAATACTTATGTACACTGGTAGTATAAGACAGTGAGTAATATAGGATTACAGGCCATAGAAAGATTCCAAGTCCATCAAGCCCTACAAACAAAGGCAACCACGCACCAGAAGCATCCAGAAAAATTAGCACTTTCCTTGAGGAGTGACCAGAACTGCTAGTGACTTCACCTCAAAAGCTAGGCACACACAGTGAAGAAATCTCTATTAGACTTTTTCCAACATCTTGCAGTAAACGTGCAACCCCTTGTGTAGCAAAACTATTGATACAGATTTGTTCTCTTAAAACAAATCTCAGTTGCCTTTTGCAAACCTTTTAAAGGCAGTTCACAGATCTCCCCACTGCCAGTTTTCAGGCCAAGATCTCCCCAAGGCCCAAGATGATCCTGGAAAGCCTATCTCACCCCATCCAAAAATAAAAGAAAGGGGTATGTGTTGGGGTGGAGGGGGGGAGCCCTGCCTAGGCCATGTCAATATGAATTAGACAAAATTCTTTTTTCAGACCTTAATTATTACTTCAACTCTGAAGCAAGACAGCAGGAACCAAAGATTTTTCCCAGGAACATTCATGAAACTTGAAACAAACCATGCAACTTGAAAGCTAACTCAAAAGCTAGGAAGAAAACAAACAGAAAACATCTCTTGCAAGTGAAGCACAAATTAAATACAGTAAGTACAGTACAGTCTCCTTTTAGATCCCTTTCAGAAAATAGCATATCTAACACTGCAGTCCTCACATGTACAGTTTTAACTCCATGGTTATACCTGTACTGTCACAATTATTTTCATGAACATGTTAGAATCTACAGTGAAATAGCTGAGGTTCCAGATCTCCTCTATTTTCAGAGGCCCAGGCCACAGAGACAGTATTCTGTTGATTAGCGGTTTTTCCTGTTTAGTTCACTGATCACAAAGACCATTTACAGGACTGAGTTAAAGCTGATTTCAAGTCCACAAAGCCCTACAGTGTTCTAAGGTAAGATTTCACATTGACTCTGAATACAGACAAAATGCTCAGGAAACACAGGCAAGGAGAAAAGTAACTCATCTAGATAGACTTGTCATATAGTGCTAACCTGACCAGAGTCCTGGGCCAATATCTGAAAACATGCCTAATTTATGCCGGTGAGCAAAGCAGTCACCACTCCAGTAATTGTTAAAATCAGGGGCCAAATATAATCCCTTTGAAATACTAGTTAAAGCTTGGCATAGCTACAAAAGCCAGAAAGCTACAGAGAAATAGTTTTGAGCAGAATTTGTATATTCTTTGGTTCTGCAAATGCTTATTAGACCACAGGAGCAAAAGGACCATTTCCTACCAGTCTGGTAGCAAACTGCACTGCTCACACACCCAGGAACGCTGTCTCCTGCAGCACTGAATGGCTTATGTGCTCCAGGCCAGTCATCTTGGGAATGAGCACAAGCTGGGGACCACTCCAGGCAGAAGCCTGAGGCTTCCAAGTTACCCTACTCGGAAAGCTAATCATGCTATACCAGATGGTGTCAGAGGGCACTCCTTGCTCCTTTCTCAGATATACCAGTTGTTTTGTTTTGCTTTAAATATATTTGCCTATTCAGGAGCGGCAACGTTCAGAGGTAAAACCTAAACTGCAGCTGAAACATTAAGCCCCCAAAACTACAGCTCCATCTTGATTTGGTGTTTACTCACAGGCATTTCCTATGCATAGCCCATAACTGAAGATACCAAACTCTATTATTGTTATTGTTTTTTAGGATAGTTTAGGGAATTGCTAATGGGCCAGTAGAGCTTTTCGTAGCTTGGGCACAATCCACATCCAGTATGTAAGTGGCTGAAAGCCTAAGAGCAGCGTTAAAAATGCCATGAGAAGGTATCACCCACAGAGCTTAAAAATCCTCATACCTCTCTTCTCCCTTATAGCTCCATGAAAGGTAAACAAACAAAGAGTATTTAAAAAAACAGAGACTGGAATCACACCCTTGATCATAAATAACCTCTGAAGCTCTCCCATTCACTTTCTCATTTATACCTCACAGCTCAAAGGTGATGCTGTGTAGTACTCCCAAACCCCATCTCTCCCTTCACTCCATGCCAACACGCAGAGTAAGGGAGATATACCCCAGAAAAGTACAAGCTCAAAGCACCCATCTCTTCCATTACCTGTTTCCTTCAGTCTCAGCTGGAAAACATCACAGGTTTGACAACAGCCACTGACAGAAGCCTATGTTTACTGTAGGTGACTTCTGTCTTCTAAGCCAGAAAGATGATCTGACCATCAGACCAGAAAAAGGAGGAAACTAGAATAGATGCAGCAGTACTTCCAGACAAAAAAAGGACACATCTGCTAAGGCAGATTTCACATCACTTCCCTATCAGCTCTCTCCTCTCCCTCACCACAACCAGGAGAAGGTTTCCTAGAGAGGCCAGTCCCAAATTAACTTCATAGCCTCATTACACTTTTCACACAATAATCAGCAGGATCTGTATGTACTGCCTTATAAAACCCCTGACAACTCAATCCATTCCTCAGAGGAAGAAGAATCTGGCGTAATACCCCCTCACTCTTGCCCTCAGCTCTCTCTAGGTTGATTCAGGACTCATTGGAGCCAGGTGTTTGAACTTCCCCTCCCCATTCTCCAGGGTGGCCATTCATGCTCTCAGGA
This sequence comes from Struthio camelus, assembly GCF_040807025.1. Taxonomy (NCBI): domain Eukaryota; kingdom Metazoa; phylum Chordata; class Aves; order Struthioniformes; family Struthionidae; genus Struthio; species Struthio camelus. Next base: position 94,477,457 of record NC_090942.1, on the reverse strand, counting down.
ATCATTCAGTGGTGTTCTGGGCCAAAGCAGAGGTTATCTCAAAACAAACAAAACAAACCCCAGCCAAACAAAAAAAAAAAGATGCCTTTGGCCTTTGGCTGAGGCTATAGAGGCTACACCTACAGTGCAGATCTTCAGTTCAGACCAACTATACCGGAAACTTCTTTTAGAAGCCAGAACTAGTATTTTATCACAGAATCCATGCCTGATTATTAACCTTGTAAATATTTCAAACTACACAGCACATTATAGCTTTAGTTTATTGATATGTCTATTGACTATTAAAATTAATCTTTCATTACACTAATTAATTTTGATAGTGATTTGGCAATTATCTTCAGTAAATTTTGGGTGACACCAGTTGCAGCCCTTTTCAATGCCTTTGAAATGTGTTCCAGTTCCTTGCAGAATGTAAGATGAAAAGTACAGCTTTACTAGACCCAAACTGGGCTGCTGACATCTCCCCTGAATACATATTGACAACCTTGCTGTCTCAAAAGGCACAGACTGAGGAGCATCACCTCCAAAAGCCTCAAATGCAGAAGCAAAGAGAGATATGCCTAGCTATAACACGTAGCACTGTGCCCTCTTCATATTCCCACAGTGGCTGGAATTAAAGCAGCAGTTTCATCACAGAATCTAGTTTATAGATTGCCTAGAGAATTCACAGAGGCATTTGTTCCAGAGACAGTGCTACATTCTTTCTTTGACCGGGGGAAGCTTACATCCTGCACGACAGAATATGGTTTACTAATCACTACTGTTGGTTTGAATGGCTCAATGGTTCAAAGCTGACTTTACTAAAGCCATTCCATACTGGTACTGAATGCATTTACCATTCTGTTGTATTGATCATTAGGACACTTTGCTTATGAGGATCATACTGGGAGTCATTTCTTTGATGTGTGCAAACACACGGAAGAGCTCAGGCTTTTACAGGAGCTGCTTGGCTACAAGTAAAGAATGCCACAGCTTATAGGAGGGCCATTTCAAGACAACTAGAGCTTGTTCTGCCCTCATTTTTACAGGCCTAGCATGGGGCACATTGTATTGGCAGGCTGGAGATTTAGTTTCTGTGCTTTGGAAAAGCTCATCACAGTTCAGCCATCACCCTGACCTTAAATGGGTCCATTCAGCAGCAGCTGACTTTCATCCTTGTCTTCCATTCCTTATTGCCACCTCTCTCCACCTTCATTTAAGGAAAGCTAAGCCTGCCCCTTTGTGACCTTCGGTAGTCACTCTGAGCCCAATCTCACTTTGAAATCAGTGTCAGTGCTTCCAGTGACTGAAATGGGAAGCGGATTAGACTTTTATGCAGCCAGCTCCCTTAAACCATGGTGGACATAGTCTGCTCATGTTCATCAGCCTTGCAGAAATGTGTAACAATCTGGCTGCGTGTGACTGCCTTTTCCTCTTCCAAATAGCATACCCCAGGGGGAGTAGCTCATAAAGAGGGCTCTTACTTTAGTCATTAAGAACACAGTCATTGACTTCAGTAGACTTTGGACTAGGTTCTCGATCTGACTTGTATTCCTGGCAGTAGATGTATTGCCTGTAAGCACATGACAATGGATTCATTACAGACTGGAACACTGCACAGGCTGAGCACTCCTGCAGTCTTTAGACCTTCCGGGCAAGTGTTCAGTACACTGGGCAAGTATTCATCTCCTCTCATGGCTGACCTGCAGAGAGGACACGATCAGTGAAGCAAGTTCACTGTTCTATTCCCATATTAGGTGGCTAAACTTGAAACACGTATCTCCATTTCTGGCTGATGACTGAGCTCTATAGTCTGCAGCCAAATGTGCATATTGCACCTTTCCTGTCCCTACACCATCCTGAGTGTCCACCAATTTATATGGCAACACACTCATGTAAAGTCCATGAAAGAAAATAAGTGTGGCTGTTGTAAATCAAAGGAATGCGCATAGATGCAGGAAGAGCATACAACAGAACTCCATGGAGAGGGTAACCTCAGATTGAGCCATCCGAGTTTCTGGCTACAGCTTTCAATTGTGAAGTACGCAATAGCATCCTGGGGACAAGGGAAGCTGCTGGCAGCCAAATTCCTGGCTGCAGCTTTATGCTCTGGAAGAGAAAATAAAATCCCTGGGAGAGAAGAGAGCCTTGGAAATGCTTAGTATTGTATTGAGTTGAAGCATTTATCTTCAGGAAAACTTCTCCTTGGATTTTGCTTTTTCAGTTTGGTAATAAAGAAACTCAGGTGGGAACAGCACTGTCTGGGACCCCCAAATGCAGTCCAGTACAGTTAACAATGACTGCTTTGTCTCTACACAGTTATTAATGTTGTTTGTTGGCTCCACTCATGGTGAACTGAAGTTCTCATTGTACTGATGTAACATGTAAATATTTGAGTGACTTTGCTGTTTTAGATGAACTCCCACTGCCCTTCTTCATTTATGAAGGCAGAGGCAGCACATCTGGCATTTGGAAAAACACCACCACCACCATCACCAAATGCATATTATTAATATTTAAAAACTGTTTCCTGCACATGAATAAAGTTTATTATCACTTTCAATTGCATAGGCATGTGTAATGGGTTTATGTAATGTGTAGCCTTTTCTGCTGAACTCACCACCACAGGCTTTAAGAGTCTCAGAAACATCAAATAATTTAGCCTCAAAATACCCCCAGTGATGTGGTTTGCGCCATTTATCTCCATTTTACAGCTGGGAAACCAATGTAACAGACATGCCAAGGCTTTCCCTAAGGTTACTGAAGGAGCTTGTGGCAACGCTTCATAATCTTGTGCCTCTACTCGACTTTTTCTGAAAAAAAAGACAACTCACAAGTACTGCCACCTGGATTTTGGAGAAATTACAACCTGTAGTCAAATTTCACCTGATTTCTCAGAGATCCGAAAGACCTATACGGTGGAAGCCTTAGGCTGAATCTAAATTTTGTGGCGTTCATGGCCGAAGTGTAACCAGGATGTAATGATGACCCAAATGATAAACTGATGGTCCACCTTAAAAGAAGACAAGAGCATACTTAGGAATGGTAAAATGTCTGTAAAAAACAGGGATTTAGGAGTAGTGGAATACTTTCCCAGTTTCACCCTGATTTAGTAAATAGTTTTGGCTAACCCACCTTTTCTTACCATTCTAACTCTGTCCCTAGGGAAAACCCTTCCAATAAGAACAAAAGAAAAGGATGGGTAATGGAGAAGTGAAATGAAGCATTTTCATTAAAAAACTATTGATATTCTTGAAACACAAAAACAGGTTTCACTGTTTTGCTTTGACATTTCCTAAACATAATTTTCCAGCAGCAGTGAAATAAACAGTTTAATGCATAAGCCATGCCAAAATTTCTTTTCTGATCCAAATCAAATCATTTTTCCCTGCACCTTTGCTTTGGCCACCAAACCAGAAAACAATTTCCTTTTCACTCAGTTGACATCTTCTTTTTAAGTCAATATTAACCCATCATACATTGTCCAGCCACGTCCACACATTTCGTAACAAGCCTCTTTCTTCACGACAGTTAAACTGAATGCTGACATTCAACTCCCTACAATTTGTGGATTTCTGTCCTTCAAGGGATATGGAGCTAAATATTTCAGTCCTGCTGGATCTACTTATTCCAGTTTGTGAAGTATAACAGCGTGCCAGTCCTGCTCCTCAATCTGAATCCCCTACTTTTCACTTATAAAAACCACAGAGAAGTACAAAACAAACACAATCACATTAATTCAAGGTCCTACGACAAGAGTGGTAAGAGTAGAAGCATACAGCCAAATAGAGATAGAGTACCATAAAAATAGACAAAACACAGTCTAAATATCAGAAAATAGAGAAGAGTATTCAACTGGGAAATAACCTTCCCCACTGTGGAGAATGTGCAGCCTTGACAAAGCATTAGTAAATAGTCTAAAGATTTATACTACAGCTCTTGGAGGTTTTGGCATGTTTTCAGACTTCATGACTGCACCCATACAGACCCATCAGAGCGATTCTCTGTCCATTCCTGTTCAACATCTGTGTGTAGTCTAACCTCTGGTGAGACAACATGGACACAGATGCCTCAGTATTTAGACCTACAGAGGTCTGCTTTAATTTCACCATCTATGATGAACCTGTTAGATCAGGGTAGCACAGCTCTTACATATGATCATGTCTGTGGATGAAGAACAGATTGTGGAAGCTGAACCTGAGCAAGATGGAAATTATGCTGGCAGGCAAAAGAAAGCACTTTGAATAGTTTATTGGCACTCTGTGGTAGCCTTTACGTACTGTGAATAACCAAAAGCAGTCTGTTCAGGAAATGCTCCAGAAAAGCGGAATCCTCTGTCGCAGGCAGAAGACGGAGGCAGAGTTCTCTGCCATCCCTGTTTAGCTAGAGGAGTCCACTTCATCCTGGAACATGATGTCCTGGTTTTTGGGTAGCCAAGCTTTTATCACCTTCTGTTCGTATTACAAGACTGCAATGACCCTTTGGAGACTCCAACTAACACAGCCCCCTGCAGCAATATGAGCAACTCTGAGCACATCGTATTTGCCTTTTGCTGCCTGCGCTGGCTCACTGTAGAACTCGCTGCAAACTTCATGGTCTTGCTGTTTATCCCCATGGCTTGGACTCAAGAGATTAAAAACACCACAGAAAGCTCCAGGATGCAGATGCAGTTCCTTGCCATGGTAAAACAGTCTATTCCTAAGTGAATATTTCTCTAGTCAAGCATTGGAGCTTGGTGACAAGTCTTGATATGACGACAACTATTGACATGATTTCTGGCAGTAGTTTTTCCACAGACCACCTGAACCTTTATCACTTTTCACTCCTGGTATCAGGTTTATTTCTTTAACTCTGCTAATTTTAGCATAAAAGTGAAGCAGCAGCCCATGTGTAGTTAAAAAGGGGAAAAAGAAAAAGCAAAGTCAAAACCATATTTATGTTAAAGAAGCCTAAAAACCTATCAAATGGAAAACTTTTGAATGTACCATTCTGTCCAAAGCAACAAACCATACCTTAATTGTGCTGGTATACGCCTCCCTGGAAACTGCGGAGCCCTGCAATAAGGGCAGGTGAAAGATCAGAATAGAACAGGTGCTTGATATTAGGTCTGAAAAAGGATGCACAAGGATGCAATAAGCACTTCATGACTAAAGCTTATTTTAGGCTGATACTTTGTGTAAGTGCTCAGATTCACATTACCACAGTTTACTGTGTGTTACCTCTTTTGAGTGGTACCTCACTGATGTGCAAGAAAAAACACAATAGCTCAGTCCGCTTTGATAGAGGTTTAAGAAAGAGTGCTTTACCTGGCATTTGCTGTACATTAAGAGTACATACCGTTAGTTATCATGACTCAGCTGACATGCAGTAACTGGTTAAGCCAACATAATGCAATTTCCAACAGAAGCCCACAGAAAACTGCAGCATAACAAACAGCCCCTTCTCACAACACATAGGGTTTGCTCAAGCCCAAAGCCACTTCTAGTATGAGGTATATACCGTGTTTTTCTCCCAGTTCTTCAGTAACATGTCCTGTCCATTTCTTAAAATTTACAGAAGTTCTGACTGTGGGGTAGGTGAGACAAATTTTTGCTTGAAGGAGTTTGTACTCAGAATCACAGAATGGTTGAGGTTGGAAGGGACCTCTGGAGATCATCTAGTCCAACCCCCCTGCTCAAGCAGGGTCCTCTAGAGCACATTGCACAGGATCGCATCCAGACGGGTTTTGAATAGCTCCAGCGAAGGAGACTCCACTACCTCTCTGGGCAACCTGTCCCAGGGCTCAGTCCCCCTCACAGGAAAGAAGCTTTTCCTCATGTCCAGATGGAACTTCCTGTGTTGCAGTTTGTGCCCGTTGCCTCTCGTCCTGTCGCTGGGCACCACGGAGAAGAGACCGGCCCCACCCTCTCGACACCCTCCCTCCAGACACTTGTGCACATTGGTGAGATCGCCTCTCAGTCCTCTCTTCTCTAGGCTAACCAGGCCCAGCTCTCTCAGCCTTTCTTCAGAGGAGACGTGCTCCAGTCCCCTCACTGTCTTTGTAGCCCTCCGCTGGACCCTCTCCAGGAGCTCCATGTCTCTCTTGCACTGGGGAGCCCAGAACTGGACACAGTACTCCAGGTGAGGCCTCCCCAGGGCTGAGTAGACGGGGAAGGATCACCTCCCTCCACCTGCTGGCAACACTCTGCCTAATGCACCCCAGGAGACCATTGGCCGCCTTGGCCACAAGGGCACACTGCTGCCTCATGCTTAACTTGTTGTCCACCAGCACTCCCAGGTCCTTCTCCGCAGAGCTGCTTTCCAGCAGGTCAGCCCCCAGCCTGTACTGCTGCGGGGGGATATTCCTCCCCAGGTGCAGGACCCTGCACTTGCCTTTGTTGAATTTCAGGGGGTTCCTCTCCGCCCACCTCTCCAGCCTGTCCAGCTCCCTCTGAATGGCAGCACAGCCTTCTGCTGTTATCAGCCACTCCTCCCAGTTTCCTATCAGCAGCAAACCTGCTGAGGAGCCGCTCTGCCCCTTCCTCCAGGTCATCAGTGAAGACACTGAACAAGACTGGACCCAGGACTGACCCCTGGGGGTGTCGACACCGCTAGCTACAGGCCTCCAACTGGACTCTGCACCACTGACCACAACCCTCTGAGCTCGGCCCTCCAGCCAGTTCTCCATCCACCTCACTGTCCACTCATCTAGCCCACACTTCCTGAGCTTACCTAGGAGGATGTGGCGGAAAACAGTGTCAAAAGCCTTGCTGAAGTCCAGGGAGACAACATCCACTGCTCTGCCCTCATCTACCCAGCCAGTCAGTCCATCCTAGAAGGCTATCCGATTGGTCAAGCATCATTTCCCTTTGGTGAATCCGTGCTGACTACTCCTGATCACCTTCTTGTCCTCCACATGCTTAGTGATGACCTCCAGCATGAGCTGTTCCATCACCTTTCCCGGGATGGAGGTGAGGCTGACAGGCCTGGAGTTTCCTGGCTCCTCCTCCTCGCCCTTTTTGGAAGACTGGGGTGACGTTTGCTGTCTTCCAGTCCTCAGGCACCTCTCCTGATCTCCAGGACCTGTCCAAGATGATGGAGAGTGGCCTAGCGATAACATCCGCCAGCTCCCTCAGCACTCGTGGGTGCATCCCATCAGGGCTCTTGGATTTGTGGATGTCACGTTTGCCTAAATGATCTCTAACCTGATCCTCCTCCACCAAGGGAGAGTCTTCCTTTCTCCAGATAGTCTTCCTTTCTTCCTTTCTGAAGAGCTGAAAGAAATATAATCTGTAGAGAGGAATAGGTATTCACACCCATCCTAGGCACTGAGGAACTCTAAGAGAAATGGATCTTTGCATTGCAGGAAGGGAATATATCCTGACAGAATGGCCCTACATGAAAATGACAAGCAAGGCAATGGTCCTCTTTCAGAATAAAGTGATGGCCCCAGAACAGGAATGACATAGATAAGCAGATCCTTAAAGCTTAGATAGTGCTGCAGAAAAACATAGCCACTAACAGGCACTAATAGGCGCCTGATTTTTTCTTATGAACTCTGTCTTTCAATATGAGCACTTTCCAAACACAATTTCCATGAATGCTGGTGTGATCAGTTTTTTTGATTTTTTTTTGCCCTGCATACTTCAAAGATCAAATGAATTTCAATGCCTTTCAAAGTCTTGGAAATCATGAGAGACACACCTCTATATTTGTTTAAATTGGAAATGGATTACATATCATATGTTTCATTGGAACAACAAGAAGAAACCAAAGCTGGAATGAAAAACTGAATAGTCAGAAAAGAATGTTTGTGATCAGCAATTGCTGTTTAAAAGAGCATATAAAGAAATAATTCCTATATTCCATTATGGACAACAAAGACACTGTAGAAACATTAAGATAATCCCAGATATTCTTAGGTTTTTGCAAGGGATGGATTGAACAATGCAAAGTCTGTAGGGAAAGGTACACTCTTTTAATAGACAAACTGAGAAAAATGGAAAAAAAAATTGCAGACATGCTTTCAAGCACACAAGTCCTTTTTTTCAGTTTGGAAGCATAAAATTTAAAGCTATATTGTCTTAGACCTAAAATCAGTCTAATAAAAGACTCATTCCTGTTTGTTTCAAAATTTTGCCTTGCTGATATCCTCAGACCATTACAGCTACAACAGCTTTCGTACTACATGTCAGATCAGCTATCAAAATCTTTTTCCTTAATCAAAGGGCTGGAATGGACCATGACAGGTCATCTAGTCCTCTTCTTGATTTCAAATCAGAATCAAATACACCTAAGTTATTCCTGAATTATATTTACTTAACGTGTTCTTAAAAGACCTCTAATTGTGGAGACTGTACTAGCTCCTCAAGCAATCTTTGTCTAGCCTCAACCTTTCTTACTACAATTTAAACTTATTACTTCCTTGTCCTATTGAGCATGACCACGGGGAACAGATTCTTCTCTTCCTCTTTGCCACAGCCTTCTCCGTTCCTTAACACTGTTGTTATCCTCATAGTTTTCCCTTTTTAGGCTAAGCAAACCCAGTTCTCCTAGAACTTTCTCACTGGTCTTTCTTTCTAGACTATTTGTGACTCTGATTTTTAAGAATACTGGATTATTTCTGTTGCTGTCCTACAGACTGTGTTTGTTCTGAATTTTCTTGTCATCCTGAGATACTGTGTACTCACCAGTACAGCAGATGCAGCATGATCCCAAAATAGGGTAAGTATAGAACCTGAATTCCACTCTTTCAGAAACAGGTGACCTTTCTAGTCTCAGATTAATACCCCTTGAACACAGTAGCATGTTCAAACCAAAACTTTAGATGAATATATACACTTTTCTCTTCGGGAATTTTTCTTTGATCCCAAGAGAAGGTAGTTATAGCAGACTCCTGCAGGCTTCCATTATGGGGAACAGTTCTGAGGCATCTAGCAGAAAATAAATATTTTGCAGTAGTAAGAATTTCAGTTTTCATATAAGCATGTTACAGGCTCTTAGCATTATGTAGGAGGTAGGAGGCTATTATTAGCATCAACCCTACTTATCAGATGGGAAAAGAACAGTACAAAGAAATAATGAGATGAAGCCCAAAGCCACATAATGAGAAATAACATAAGTCAGGCTAGCAAGGATTTCCTGATTTTCCTTTTTTCTTTCTCCTCCAGACTCTGGCACTGAATTTTTTTCTGACCTCTGAGCAAGATCACTAAGCCCAGGTTCAGGCTAGAATCCACTGACAGAGCATAGAGAAGTCGGATGAGCAAGGAAAGTGAATTTGCCTCTTGTACCATGACTGGAGTAATGCAGTCTATTTTGCTGGAGCTGTATCAGAGCAATGTGATGGCATTCATCTTTCACCCAGTCCCTCTGTAATGCCTATACCTCTTCACAGTCAACAGAAAGGCAAAGGGGTAAGTTCAGATTAGCTTTCACAGGGTTTTGTTTCAAAACAAGCGTGTAAAAAATGATTTTAAGTGACCTAGATGATGCTTTTTCGTATCATTTTTCAGCAATATCTGCCTCTGTGGATGATGTAGCTGTTAGTACAGTAAGGATCCCTTAGGACAAACTCCTGTTGTAATGCATTTTCTCTGCACCAAAGCCTACATAAATGTTAAATGAAGCCACTTTAAACAAATATAGGTAACAGAGGGAGAATAAGCCTGTTAACAGAATCAGCACTGCAGTCACTAGGTCATAATATTTTATTTATTTATTATCTCAAAATACCTATAATAAAAGTAACTAGATGCTATAAAATAATACTTACAGATACAGAAGTAGAAATGACTCACTGCGTCTAACCTTTCATAAAAGCTCCTCTGACTCGAAAGCATCCAATGAAACAAGGAAAAGAAAGTACAGTCCCTTTCCAACTCCAAATGTTGTTTAGTTGAATGCCTGTCTGAGCCATAGTGTATGATGCTCTCCAAACACAGCCTCCAAAACAGCTTTAGACTGTACCACACAGTACCCTGGATGCAGACCTTCAAGCTACATGGGGAGAGAAAAGAAAGAAATAAGCTTTTAAGTAAGTGTAGCCTACTGTCAACTGTGCACCTGTAAGTGCACAACAGGAAGGGTGATGGAGAAGGAGAAGGGAACCGGAAAAAGGTTCTCAGCCTACTGAATAGCAAATATAGCATTATAAAGGCATCAGAAGCAGTACACTTTGTACCACGTGAAAAAATAAAAGTGTTTTTCACGTGGTACAAAGTAGGAAGTATGCGTATGTGTGCATCTTCTGAGAGAGGTGCTAAGGTAGGTACTTGCAAGAAGACTATCTGGTCAAATACAGAGAGAGGAAAGCTGTCCATGTCATAACCAGGAGCAGCAAAGGAATCTAAGAGGACCTCCTAGGCTAATATAAATGATACTAGAAAAAAGTGACAATGAAGGCTCCTAAACACAATCTGCACACCCAACTTCCCCTCCATTATTCTAAGCAAATAACCTATTGTCCCCTTTCCTGGCACTTTTGCTCCACCTCACTCAAATTCATCCTCAGCTATTTAACACTCTGAGGCCTGAGCTTGAAGAGGTAGCAAGGGAGAGCACAAGGAGAGAGAAGTCTGTGGCCAATGAAAAAAAGGTCAATACCTTCTTTTAAGGATCTCTTTCTTCCACGTCACGCTTTTTTCTTCTTTCAAGTTGAGACACAAAAACAGCATAATGCAGAGGCACTCAGATGGCACTGCCAACACAGTGCATAGGAAAATACATTCCCTCCCTGGCACTCTGATAATTTAGCTTTGTTTTAGTTTCAATCTAATGAACATTTACGCTGTAGCCAAACTTCAATTTATACCCATCTAGTCCAAAGCACAATTATAAACCCGAGTGGAAATGCAGCTTTGACTCAGAAGATTGGCATTGTGTCTGGCAGCTTTTCACGTTACCTTTTCATGCCTGCAGCCACATCAGTTGGGCAGTGTTTTTGCCGTATCTCCTAAACAAGGTCAGGCTGGCAGACAGAAGGGGTGGGCCACAGTATGGAGAGTATGGGCCAGGGGAGGGAGACAGAGTATGGGAGTAGGACACCTTCTGAGATATCCAGCAAGCTGCAGAAAGGGATATGGGGAAAGACATTTTCCCGAAGATATGTCTACACTGAAAAAAAAAAGATACTTTCGCTGTGCATTTGCTAGTCCAAATTGTTCTGTCTTCACTCTTGTTTGAAGCAGAATTTGCCTGCTCACATCAGCCCACTAGGAAGTCAGACCACCCTTTTATTCCCTTTTGCAGTGTAGACCTAGCCTAAAAGTGCACTGAGTTGACAGATGGTGGTTAGTGTGCTTAGAAGGCCATTTTTAAACTGAGTTTCAAGACAGAGGTGCCGTCTGTTCAAGTCTCCCTGGTAGCTTTTCCACCTTAGGAAAAGTGGTCTTGTGCTTAATTTAGAAGGTCAGGATATATGAATGGTATTCTTGGCTTTGTCTCTGACTTGCTATGAGATTGTAAAGATATCACTTAATCTCCCTCTCTCTGCTTCACTTTTTTGGCCGGTAAAATAAAGTGAATGATATTCTTCTCTCCCCCAGGGAGCAGACTGTAGACTCATTTATGGCAGTTATAAACATGCTTTGAGATTGCAGAGTGGAAGATGCTTTAAAAAAAAGAGCTGAAGAAGAGGTCCTCTAGCCATTCTTTAGATTCTTCTTGTTTCAGCCTATACAGCCATTCATTTCCTCTCTATGAACTAGTACAGAGTTGCTGCTACTAAGCAATCTACCAAAACAACTGCTGTTGAAAAAATCTGTTGAGCATGTTGGGCTCTGTTCTGACTGGTAGGTAGCTTTGAACAGAAGGATTACTTCTGTTTAGTATCTTCTTTCTCTTGGCTTAATACCAGAGCCTATTGCATTCTCACCTGGTTAGTGCTGGGAAGATGGCTGGTTCTTTGTGTAACTTCCCGTATTTCTTTTTTCAACAACGGGAAAGAATTCTTGCTTGGCCTCTTTGGGGGGAATTTCATACACAGTTGGTGGTGCCCAGAAGGGAGAAACAGATGCTGCTGAGATATTCATGGTGTCCAAAATAGAAAGCAATTTATATGGACAATTAAGAGGAGCCACACGGGACTTTGGTGGTTGGAAGCTATGCTTTTGTAAGCAGGCAATTTCTAGGACTTCAAAAAAAAAAAAAAAAAAAGTTGAATTCACCTGAGGCCACGCAAGGGAAGAAAAGTTATACAGAGAAAACAATTCCCGAGTTCATTCACCAGGGCATTAAGCTCCTGATCTGTAGTGAAAAATGTATATGGCATCCTGTCATCAACAGGATTTAGAAGACAGAGAGTACAGTCATCACAGAGCAGGCACGAAATGTCATACAGAGTAAAGGCAAAGCAAGCCAAGGTCTTTCAAAAAATATTAAAAAGAAAATCTCTAAAAGGCTATCTGTCCTGACCCTCATCTGCCAGTTCCACCTATCATCCTTTCATTCTCTGAGCCTTAGCTCCTTCAGGGTGTTTTTTCTTTTCATTCATGATATTACAAAGGAAAAGACCTGATGAAAGGATAGAAATATGGTGGAGTGGGCAATATGCTTGGCATTTATCTTCTTGCCATTGTTTTTGCTCTTTAGGCATTGGGCAGATGGAAAATGTCAGCATTTTCCACTGCCCTGTCAGTTTTGTTTTTGCTTCATCAGTTAAGGGAGTTCCAGTTGCAGGCACAAAAGAGTTAAATCAATTTGCTTCAAAACAACGCGTAAAAAACCAAAAAAACTCAGCTCTTTAAAAACGGTCTTTGGTAGAGTAGTGGCTGCAGCCTGAGGGATGCGCAGGCTGAAGGCTCAGTAGCCACAGGGATATTTTAAGGCACAAACATTTCAGAGAGGGGACAGAAATTATCTGATTTCGGCCCTTCTCCAGTAGACTACAGAGCTTAGTGCACTGCCTTGCCCCCAAAAGGTTGCTATGGGCTGTCTTGTTAATCACTCCGGGAATATGCTGCCTCACAGCAATACAATGAGCCAGAATAAGTTCCTCACTCATCTCTCCATAGTCACAGAGTTGGTGTAGGCTGTGCAAGAGCACTGTGAAATCATGCATTGACTCTCTCTTCCCTTACTTGTATATGTGAAATTGGACCTGCTCAAAAATATCCTCAGAAACCATCCTGCAGGATGGTAGGAGATTCTCCTCCACTTTTTTGGAAACTGAATTGAACTTTTCAACAGAGTAGTTCCAGGGCTCTCACCACATGCACCACTGAATGGAGGAGGGCTTTTCTTCTCTGGTTTCATGATATAAGTTGGAAAAAAAACCTCTGGAAACAGTTTTTTGAAGCAGCCAGGCTCTTGCAAGGCTGAAACTATAATCTGAAGAGAACAAGGGGATGGGGTGGTAGAACTTGGCATATTTGACCCAACTTCCATCACGTACTGCTGAAGTCGGTATTTCTTCTGCCGTTCTCAGTCAGATTTCTATGGTAAAAGGCAACATTCATTAAGGAATGAAGGCTGTATTTTGTTTCAGTGGCTCTTACTTGTCTGTCTTCACTCTTTCTTGCAAACTGGATTCCCATCAAAAAGTCATTCTACATTTTCATGTCCCTTTCCTGGCTGTTATGCTGCCAGGCCTTGGCACTGTCTGAACTAGAGCTTTTTTTTCTGTTTTGCTTTCTTCTCTTTCTGAGATAGTATGTACCCCACTCAACCTTTCTTCAATGCTTTTCCTGACACAACATAGCCATACCTGTGGTAGAAGCAGGCACCTGTGTTTTATGACATTTTTTAGCTTCATGCTATATGCTGTGCTTTGTCATCCTGAAAAAAATCTAACTACTCAAAGCTCATAGCATAATTGGGGTGCTTATGTGAGATGCAATTCACGCAAGGTTTGAGTTCTTGGTCTGAATTAGGAAGAATAGGGACTTGAAGTTGTCTCTCTCACAGAAAATGAGCACCTTGGTTAATAGCTATTCTGTAGCAGAGCTCTCTCCTTTCCTGAGAAAACGTTCTTTTCTTTCTTTGAACCCTGTACATTCCAATAAAAACATCTGGTCTCTACAAAAGCAAATCTTCCAACGGAATATAAAATAAAAACAAGATTTTTGCAGAATAATTCAGAACCAACTCTACTGCTAAGGAGGTATTTGCAATGGAATGCCAAGAGAACCAGCAGGTCATTTGGACACTTCTTTCATTGCTGCTCTCCAAAAAAGGCATTAAAGAAGGTTTTATTCTCCCAAATAAAAAGCTAGTGTGGAAAAGCAGAGTTCATGGACATCATCAGAAGCCCAGTATATCTAAACCCATAGCTCCACCAACTTGACAGGCATGCGAGATGAATAAAAATGATACCAGCCTGCTGCTACTCAGCAGAACTTCTTGGCATAAGAACATCAAATAGGAGACCAAGTGTCCTCCCCGCCAATGGTTTTTCTCAGCCAAGACACAAGCACAAAGATTAGTTCTTGTTTCCTCCTTTTAGAACTGTCAAGACAGATGTGAAGGTCAAAGGAATGACCTGAGAATGATGTGGCTTATCTCCATTTAGCATGCACATACAAACAAGCTGAAAAGGCTTATTTCATAGGGATAGGGGGAAAAAAAAGAAGTCAAGTCTTTCTCCTTCCTACCAGGAAGTATGTCTCAGCTGAAATACTTCTGAGCTCCCAGGCTCACCAAATGAACCCTGCCCATGTAGGCCCTGCATAAAGATGAGACCCTAGAGATTCAACATCCATTCCACAAGCCAGGGTTATCATAAGGGAACCATGGTGAACTCTGGCCATTTCACTGGTAAGGACAACTGGGAAGACTAGGTCCTTTGACTATAGCATGGTACCCATCTATTTTTGGAGTCTGAATAATAAAGGATGCTTCATGACACTTGAGGGGGTAAGATGATCTCCAATAAGAATTCTTTCCTGTTCTCGCACCAAATGAAATGTTTTTAATTCAAGACACATCAGTCAGGCAGTACCTCTAGGAGCACTAGCACCTACTATCCTGTCTTTAGCTTTGGCCAATTTCTTGTTTGGCCAATTTAATGCTTCAAAGAAAGATCAATTTACCCTCTCCCCATTCCTCATTTCTCCCACCCTTATATACACATTCAAGAGAATAAAAGACTAGGAAATGAGGGGAATTCCTTCCTTACCCCAGCAGTGGTCAGTGGAAGCTCTGAAGCATGAAATTAATTAATTAAAATATAAATGCAGTGTAATTCCTTCTATGAACTCAGCAAGTTCTACTTTTAAATTATTTAAGTTCCTTGCCCTTGCAAGGAACTGCCTTTATGGAAGGCCAGAACTCATTCCTTCGAAGTTTAGAAACCTTCTCCTAATTTCCAAGCTAATTTATACTCATTTGATCTTAGCACCGCTTTTCTTTAGCTGAAACAATTCTTATCTATCCTGATATTTACAGAGAGCTTATTTATGAAGAAAAACTGTACTCCTTCACATCCTTCTTTTGCTAGTCTAACCAAGCTTCCCCCACACACTTTTTAAAGGTCTGCCACTTCCCCTAATCCTTCTCACAGCTCTTCACTATACATCACTTTCCTTTTTTGATCAGACTGACCCAAACTGGCCACAGTATTTTAAGTGCAGTCTCCCCAGTTACTCATATCATAATACTAATATGTTCCTTTCTCAAATTACCCTTGCCTGATACATCCTGGAATTGCATTAATCTTTTTCAAGGCAATGTCATATTTCAGCAAAAAGGAAAGAAATTGTAAAGTAGAAAGACGCAGAACAGAAAAATGAAAGTATCCTGAGGAACAAAAGGCAATTCTAGAGGGGAAAACACAACCACCCTGCAAAAAGAAGGACATGATCAGCTGTGTAGAAAAGATAATTCAAAGTAATAACGGAACGACAGCAAGCTGAGTCAAGGTACCTCTGTACAAAATCACAGCGCACTAGCTTGGTTCAATGTCTCAGCTTCATGCTAGTCTCTGACACTGCTTCCTAATGTCAGCATTTTGGCAAAAACACAGCTGACAGTGGTGAAGGAAGAAGAGTCAGAATACAAAGAAGGTAGAGTTGGTGGATCTGCTTCCCTAGGCCTTAGCAGGCCCCTTACAGGAGAGTTCACAGATTCCCTCTCTAGGGTGCAGTGCTTACTTTCTGGTAAGAATTAGCACTCCCTACATGTGCATGTGCACGCACGCACATGTATGAGACAGAAAAAAAACGGTCATGCCTTTCTTGAGCCCTAAAATTTTGAGGATAATGTTTTTTAATAAAAATATTTCAGTATCCCATACACTTGAAAATATTGTCCTTTAATCTGTGAAAGAAGATAATGGAAGATCTCGAAGTGCTTTAGGAATATTAATGAAATGTTACAATAATCCCCAGAAGCGTATGCTTATGTTATTTTCTGTGTATTACACAGGGAGACACAGTAAATCCTACACTTAGTTGCCTTACACTTTCTGTAGTGAAACATGTTTACACTCTTTTTTCAACTATTATTTTGAAGAAAAATTTCAGCACTGAGGCATTTTCCAGGACAACTTTAAAATGGAAGGCAGGGAGAAAGCAAGCTCTGCATTTTGCTGATGTACTATAAAGCTGATGGGGTTTGCCTTGTCAAAAGATAAATAACTAAATAAAAACTCAACAAATTTTCTCATCAGTTGTTCGCAAAGCAGCACCTTTGTTTCTGCCAGTAAGGAGGGAAAATGAACTTGCAGTAGACATGCTATATGTCAATTCACTTCCATTGTATTGGCAACAAGTAACACACATGAGATAGATTTATCAAGCTATCTGATAGTCCTAAGAGGCAAGAATTCTTCTTCCAGCTCTCTCCTCCCCTCTCTGCTTTCTTCCATACACACACATGAACAAACGAAGGCAAACCTGCCACTCCCGCAAGCATAACATTGTAAAGTTCTGCAGCTTTATTGTGGGTGTTTATCATAAAGCATCCTTATCTGTTATCTGCTTAGAAAGGCGGCTTTGGTGTGCTATTTCAGAGTAATAGCTGAGAGCGAGTTAAATTGCATTAACCTTTAAAGCTGGCATTAATGGGTAACCGTGTCAGGAGACTATATTGCTGTACAATTCCCTTTTCCTATTCTTATTCCAGCTCTGTGCTTAGAGTATTTTTTCCTGTTGGTGCGAATCTTACATCACAGACTTTGAGCTCCACGCCCAGCAGTCGTGTTCTGAAGAAGCACTCTGCTGGAAGAAACGTTGCACTGGCTTTTCCTTCTCACCAACAGATGAGAGAAAACAGGTTCTCATGACTGAGTTTGTCCATGTTGTCCTTTCCCACACTCAACAGGGTACAGTGCAGAAAATATAATACATCTACATTTTTCTCCTGAAAGAACTGTGTCCAGTTCTGGGCTCCCCAGTGCAAGAGAGACATGGAGCTCCTGGAGAGGGTCCAGCGGAGGGCTACAAAGACAGTGAGGGGACTGGAGCACGTCTCCTCTGAAGAAAGGCTGAGAGAGCTGGGCCTGGTTAGCCTAGAGAAGAGAGGACTGAGAGGCGATCTCACCAATGTGCACAAGTGTCTGGAGGGAGGGTGTCGAGAGGGTGGGGCCGGTCTCTTCTCCGTGGTGCCCAGCGACAGGACGAGAGGCAACGGGCACAAACTGCAACACAGGAAGTTCCATCTGGACATGAGGAAAAGCTTCTTTCCTGTGAGGGGGACTGAGCCCTGGGACAGGTTGCCCAGAGAGGTAGTGGAGTCTCCTTCGCTGGAGCTATTCAAAACCCGTCTGGATGTGCTCCAGGGCAATGTGCTCTAGAGGACCCTGCTTGAGCAGGGGGGTTGGACTAGATGATCTCCAGAGGTCCCTTCCAACCTCAACCATTCTGTGATTCTGTGAAGATGATACCTTTGGGGCTAACTGCATTAAGAGCCTGAAGTTATTAGGTTAGGACTTGCTATTGGACATGACTGAACAGTCAGTGCTGTACATAAGAGACAAGTTCCCTCTCCTTGCTACAGAAGTTCAACAGCAACTGGGAATTTGCTGGAAAGGAGAGAACTTAAGACTGAGATTTTAGACAGGGGAACTAAAACATATGAGCCCTACTGTGCTCTCTGTCACTCTGACAGAGAACTTCACTGACTTCTGAGAAGCAGTTATCAGATATTCACTTCTATTTATTAATTATACATGTTAATTATACATGTTAGCCTTCTATGATGGACTGACTGGCTGGGTAGATGAGGGCAGAGCAGTGGATGTTGTCTCCCTGGACTTCAGCAAGGCTTTTGACACTGTTTTCCACCACATCCTCCTAGGTAAGCTCAGGAAGTGTGGGCTAGATGAGTGGACAGTGAGGTGGATGGAGAACTGGCTGGAGGGCCGAGCTCAGAGGGTTGTGGTCAGTGGTGCAGAGTCCAGTTGGAGGCCTGTAGCTAGCGGTGTCGACACCCCCAGGGGTCAGTCCTGGGTCCAGTCTTGTTCAGTGTCTTCACTGATGACCTGGAGGAAGGGGCAGAGCGGCTCCTCAGCAGGTTTGCTGCTGATAGGAAACTGGGAGGAGTGGCTGATAACAGCAGAAGGCTGTGCTGCCATTCAGAGGGAGCTGGACAGGCTGGAGAGGTGGGCGGAGAGGAACCCCCTGAAATTCAACAAAGGCAAGTGCAGGGTCCTGCACCTGGGGAGGAATATCCCCCCGCAGCAGTACAGGCTGGGGGCTGACCTGCTGGAAAGCAGCTCTGCGGAGAAGGACCTGGGAGTGCTGGTGGACAACAAGTTAAGCATGAGGCAGCAGTGTGCCCTTGTGGCCAAGGCGGCCAATGGTCTCCTGGGGTGCATTAGGCAGAGTGTTGCCAGCAGGTGGAGGCATCTTTGCCTTCTCCACAAAGAATTTTCACAGACCATAGCTAGGTAGCCACACTCATTCCTTTAAGCTGAGGAGATCTACTGTTTTAGCTCAATTCAGCTTAAAGAATCAGCAAGATAGGTGCCACCATAGCATTCGGGACTGGTCGGGAACTGTAATATTTTGGGCAGGCTTCCTAAGTGGTGGAACACTTGCCACCCGCTGTCTCAGGCATTTTACCTGAAGCTGTCAGTACACAATCCTAAAGGAGTCTATTAAAAGATCTTACCTTCCCCCCTTCCCGTCCCTCTCAGACAGCAGAGATTTGCCATATTAGTTCCAGAGGTGCCAGTTACAGGCCCCAGAATGTCAGATAAAACGAATGCATGTTCACCTGCACACCAGTAAGCCGCTGAACTGGGGGAATGACTCTGGATCTGCAGCTCTACAGAGGGTTTTGTGACAATATGTTTAATTCACAATAGTCATAAGGATCTCTTTCTCCCTAAGGAAAATGAATAAAAAAATTACAATAATTGGTAGAAATGGTGTTGATTTTTCTTAATGATAAATGAAATTTAAATTTGAATGAGAATGATGGATGCTGCCAGTCAGAGTTGTTCTTGTTACAGCAGCCAAAAGTCAGAAATATTAAAAAAGAAAAAAGAAAAAAGAAAAGAAATATGCTAAAATTAAAATGGAAAAGAAAAAGTCATTTCACACATTTAATGGCATAATGAAGTCTTCTTAATGTAATTTTCTTTACTCTTCTGATTACATATTCAGAAAAAGGATCTTCACTTCCATCTTTATTAGGCACTGTGTTTGTCATCATTATGGGTTAAGTATTTTCATAAACATTTGATGAATATTAACCATTTAAAATAAAAAATAACAGTTTATTTTCATCGCAAAGACTGCTGCACATGGCGATATTAATATGAGAGCAAGTCGCATGGAATTACACACCCCAGCAGCCCCATTCCTATGCACAAGAAAGCAGTGCAGAGACTGGGAGATGAGATTCAACCTACCGACCACGTGGAGGAACTAGGAAAGCTAGATCCTATCTAAATCTATAACCAGGCTTGGCAGTGATCTCTCAAATGCATCAAATCTCCCTGTGGGAGACTTGGCACTCCTGGATCCTTTCTACAGGTCACAAAATGACTGCCTCTCTCCTGACCTGACTACATTTTTCTCTTCCTTCTGCTTGTAAGGGGCTCATCAAGTCCAGGTCATAATATAACCCCCTAATTAGTTTATATGCCATCTCTAGTTGTTACAAATGTCCTCATACACATATTTTAAACATAGTCAGATATCTACAGCAAGGGAACGGCTTCTTAAAGCAAACAACTGCCGTGCCAAGTGCCACAGAAAGACAAGGAGGAATGAACACCAAAAGAGAAGGTCCATCAAAAGGAAGTTGACTGGAGTTCGGTAAAAACATAACCTGGTTAATCTGTTTTTAAACAGACCAGAAAAATGCAGACAAAATATTTTGGGTCAACTTGTACACTGAATTTCATTATAACTATATTTTGACTCTGTCTTTATTTTTATTAAGAAAGGTTTATTTGAGTCATTTTTTAAAAGAAAACAGTAATATGTACTGTTTAAACACTGTCTAAATGCCTTCTGCCCTCATGGCGCTGTTTCTTTTACACCTCTTTCCATTTTCCTTCCTCCAGCTAACAAAATAAAAACATCAGGGATGATATTCTAATTTCAAGAAAATACTTGAAAGCTCTTTTCCAACAGAAGGCCATTCTGATAAAAATACATGACCTGCTTTTGGTCACAAAGCACCTGTGTTTGCCTGCTTACCCAAAGGAAACAGGAGGCAGCTGCTACACTGAGTGCTTCCCCACCTGTAAACTAATTTTAATCAGCACTGGTTTGCTCCTTGACAAGGCTGCAGCCCCATGAGCTCTCATGCCAGGACTAACTTGCCCCAAGAGAATGAAGCCATGGAAGAAAAAAATTAAAATAAACAAATAAGGAGAGAGAGAGAGAGAGTGAGTGCAGTATGCAAAGGGGAAAAAGTTCACCTTTTGATCTTATAATAATGCCCCTCACCACTTCCCCAAAGCTCAGAGCAGTATTTCCCATGCTGTCAAATTTTAATAGAAGGGCAGATGTAGCAGGGAGCAGCGGGTTACTCTTTTTTGCTTTTCCAGCCATAAGCTGGGTCACTTTAAATCCCACAGGAAGGGGAACAAGAGCAGAAGCCTAAAGAGCACAAGTGCCCATTTCAAAAGATTCTGACTAGGCCCTGACTGGAGAGGGTTAATAGAAGAATTACTGGAGGATGTTTAATTAGGATTTGAGAGATGGGGATTCAGCATTAGGCTTGGATTTGTTTAGGGCTCATGTGTGCTCAAGCACCGAAGTAATTTCACATTGCACTCTGCTGTGTCCTTCGCGGAGCTCAGCCAGCACTCATTTATAGGAGCTATACTGACAGCAGCTAGAGTAAAAGCTCCACCTGGAGACAGCAGGAGCCTGTCTACTTCCCTCACTGCTCACAGCCAAGGCTACCACTGAGGATTTGTTGTAAGAGCAGGGGGCTAAGCAGCGCTCAGCCCTGGAATTAGCTCCTCTCTCTCACTCCCCTGCTATAGCACTGACACTTCTCTTGCTTCCAGCACTTAGTGCCTCTAAATCCCTGGCCCCGCAGGGAGCCAGACATATGCTGTGCTGAAATATGAGTAGCTGCAGGTCCCCAGCAGGGGTAAGGGAAGAGAGAGAGTCTAAGGGGAAAAGAAAACCTTTCTTGAGCCAAAACCTCCTGCTACTCTTGGCCACTGACCATGGGAGAAGGCTGGTGCCTCAGAGTGCCATGGGGAGCTAAGTTTCCATCCAGATCACATGCAGCCTCACTGACAGTAACTCAGTGTCGCAGGATGAGGCAACCACCTCCTTGCTCTACCCACCGTTTTGAATGCTGTAACATGCTAATAACCAACATCATGCTGTCTCCAAGGAGAGGATCCCAGTGTTCCCTGCAGCCATAAGAGAAGCTTTTCTGAGAAAATGAAATTAGACGTGATTCTCTGCTTAGTTTTGAGACTCATTTTCCAACCCTTCTAATTTCCATCTTCTCAGCTGACTGCTTTCCCAAGACAACTGCTGAGATCACAAGCATAGCATGGTGAAGAAGGAGGCAAAACACAGTTCGCTGGCACAACTTACCCTTCATTGTACAGGCAAGGTTTTGAAATCCCGATACAGAGTAGAAGTATGCAGCATGGCATAACGTTTCAGTGCCAGGACTGAGGCATAACATGGTATTCAGCCTGAAGATTCTAGGTGCAGTGAAGCAAATGGATCCACTTATTTCTGCCTAGTAACTTAAAACGGGCAAAGGGAACATTCCTAGCAACATTCCTAGGATGGCTGTAATTCAACCATCCATACTGCCAGATGGTTAGTACAGTCACTACTACGGTTTTGGCCCAGGTCAGTCAGTAGAATCCCAGAGAAATCCTGGGTATGGCTTATGATTTAGCATGGGCCAAGGATCATTTCCCATAGACATCCTGCACACAGCCACCCTGTCTTTCCCTGGAGGGAAAGAGACACAACCTCTTGCGGTAGGGCCCTAGAAGGAAGAGGGATCCAAGAAAGCTGCTTAATATTTAAGCATCACTTCCTCCAAGCTCCAGGTCGGTGCATCCCTCTGAGTAAGAAATCCAGCAAAGCGGGCAGGAGACCTGCATGGATGAGCAAGGAGCTCCTGGCAAAACTCCAACAGAAGAAGGAAGTCTACAGAATGGGGAAAAGGGGACAGGCCACTTGGGAGGAATACAGGGACGTTGTCAGAGTGTGCAGGGATGAGACAAGGAAGGCTAAGGCCCAGTTGGAATTAAATCTGGCAAGGGATGTCAAGGACAACAAGAAGGGCTTCTTCAAGTACGTCAATAGCAAAAGGAAGACTAGGGAAAATGCGAGCTCGCTGCTGAATGGGGCGGGTGCCCTGGTAACAAAGGATATAGAGAAGGCAGAGTTTTTGAATGCTGCCTTTGCCTCAGTCTTTAGTGCTAAGGCCAGTCCTCAGGAATTCCAGACCCTGGAGACAAGAGAGGAAGGCTGGAGAAAGGAAGACTCTCCCTTGGTGGAGGAGGATCAGGTTAGAGATCATTTAGGCAAACGTGACATCCACAAATCCATGGGCCCCGACGGGATGCACCCACGAGTGCTGAGGGAGCTGGCGGATGTTATCGCTAGGCCACTCTCCATCATCTTGGACAGGTCCTGGAGATCAGGAGAGGTGCCTGAGGACTGGAAGACAGCAAACGTCACCCCAGTCTTCCAAAAAGGGCGAGGAGGAGGAGCCAGGAAACTCCAGGCCTGTCAGCCTCACCTCCATCCCGGGAAAGGTGATGGAACAGCTCATGCTGGAGGTCATCACTAAGCATGTGGAGGACAAGAAGGTGATCAGGAGTAGTCAGCACGGATTCACCAAAGGGAAATGATGCTTGACCAATCGGATAGCCTTCTAGGATGGACTGACTGGCTGGGTAGATGAGGGCAGAGCAGTGGATGTTGTCTCCCTGGACTTCAGCAAGGCTTTTGACACTGTTTTCCGCCACATCCTCCTAGGTAAGCTCAGGAAGTGTGGGCTAGATGAGTGGACAGTGAGGTGGATGGAGAACTGGCTGGAGGGCCGAGCTCAGAGGGTTGTGGTCAGTGGTGCAGAGTCCAGTTGGAGGCCTGTAGCTAGCGGTGTCGACACCCCCAGGGGTCAGTCCTGGGTCCAGTCTTGTTCAGTGTCTTCACTGATGACCTGGAGGAAGGGGCAGAGCGGCTCCTCAGCAGGTTTGCTGCTGATAGGAAACTGGGAGGAGTGGCTGATAACAGCAGAAGGCTGTGCTGCCATTCAGAGGGAGCTGGACAGGCTGGAGAGGTGGGCGGAGAGGAACCCCCTGAAATTCAACAAAGGCAAGTGCAGGGTCCTGCACCTGGGGAGGAATATCTCCCTGCAGCAGTACAGGCTGGGGGCTGACCTGCTGGAAAGCAGCTCTGCGGAGAGGGACCTGGGAGTGCTGGTGGACAACAAGTTAAGCATGAGGCAGCAGTGTGCCCTTGTGGCCAAGGCGGCCAATGGTCTCCTGGGGTGCATTAGGCAGAGTGTTGCCAGCAGGTGGAGGGAGGTGATCCTTCCCCGTCTACTCAGCCCTGGGGAGGCCTCACCTGGAGTACTGTGTCCAGTTCTGGGCTCCCCAGTGCAAGAGAGACATGGAGCTCCTGGAGAGGGTCCAGCGGAGGGCTACAAAGACAGTGAGGGGACTGGAGCACGTCTCCTCTGAAGAAAGGCTGAGAGAGCTGGGCCTGGTTAGCCTAGAGAAGAGAGGACTGAGAGGCGATCTCACCAATGTGCACAAGTGTCTGGAGGGAGGGTGTCGAGAGGGTGGGGCCGGTCTCTTCTCCGTGGTGCCCAGCGACAGGACGAGAGGCAACGGGCACAAACTGCAACACAGGAAGTTCCATCTGGACATGAGGAAAAGCTTCTTTCCTGTGAGGGGGACTGAGCCCTGGGACAGGTTGCCCAGAGAGGTAGTGGAGTCTCCTTCGCTGGAGCTATTCAAAACCCGTCTGGATGTGCTCCGGGGCAATATGCTCTAGAGGACCCTGCTTGAGCAGGGGGGTTGGACTAGATGATCTCCAGAGGTCCCTTCCAACCTCAACCATTCTGTGATTCTGTAATTTGGACATTCCAGGCCAAGCAGCCTCAGTTTTGAGCAACTTTTCTGAAGCACATTTAATCTGCTGGTATAGAAGTAAGCTTTTCCACTGAAGGCCTACTCAAGATCACCTAATAAAATGAAGAGCCATTCCCTTCAGATGCAGGCCTTCCCTACCTGGGCTGAGCCTCCATGGAGAATTGAGACCTACTCCTGGACAAGCCTAAGGCCTTTTAAACAGAGAAGGATATAACCATATCATGATTATTTTAGCAGTGGAATAAGGAATCTCAAATATGGAAAAAATTTATTTGTACTGCCAGAAAGTAGGTGCTGGAGAGCCTGGGTGGCAAGAACAGAGGTGATAAGGGAAGCACTCAGCTCCAGTTTGCATGCCCATATCTGGAAGGCAAGGTTCAGTATCTCTAAATAATTCCAGAACTAGACTGTTTTGTTATCAGTTGAAACCAAGCTCTTTCAGGTTATTAGTCAGGAGATGGTATAGAAACATAGTGTCGAGAACCAATCTAGCATGACCCATAGCAACAAAGAGGATGACTTATCAGGGAAACGAAATAGAGCCTAGGAATGTCACAAAACTGTCAGCACAGAGGGATTTGGAACTCCAGGAACATGATGCCTTCAGACCACACAAAAAGTTTTGCAAAGAAAAAAAAGCTAGAAGTCTGTAAACAGAGGTGACCACATGAGATAAAGACGAAATGAAACAAGATTATTTTACTATCTCCATCAGGAACAAAAAAATGACAAGAACTGACTGAGATGCTAAGAAGCGAGTGATATGCTACTGCCAGGAATAATGCTCTAAAAACTGTAACAGCTGATAGAGGCGCTGAAATGTTGTGAACCTAGACAAAACAAAACCTCAGAGAGATCTTTAGGTTAAAGAAAAAAAGTAAACAAACAAAAGCCTTCAGCAACAGAGAAGGGAGCAGGTGTTAGTGCCAAAAGCACTAGAATCCACAGACAACTTTGGAGATTGCCCTCAGCAACTCCTGGTGAAAAAGGTAGGTGTAGCTCTCCTGCACTCCCTTAGAATAGAAAGGTAGTAGAGTTTTTGTTTATCCCTGCATATTCACAGCAAGTCCTCACCTTTCTTTATTCTCTTCTAAGACAAATGCTGGCCCTCAAGAACTAGCCCAAAAGAGCCAAAAATCCTCCTCTTTTTTTCCTCCCCTCACTGCTGTGCAAGAGATAAGGTGTTGTTTATCTTCCTCTGTTCTCCCTTTGTTTCTCTGGTCCTCTATCCTTGCTGTTCTCCATAATGTTGTTCAGACTCAACCCAACAGGTTCTGGGTTGGTCATAGAAATAAACCTGTATCAGACTCTTCCCAAAGGGAACAGGTATTTTTTGATATCTAAGGAACTCAGGGCTCTCCCCTCATTCCTCATTTAACTTCCTGGAAAGATTCATGGCCCACTTGTCCAGTTGGCTTCAGGCAGAAGCCTCCTAACCTAGTCCTCATGGGGGGCCTCTCCTGTTTCAGCCCCTTCAAGCAGGTGGAGAATAGGACAAACCCGTTCCGTAAGACCTCTGACAGCATAGCTGCACCATGAAATCACATGCTATGTTAGGATGGAATTATATCCGAGTGAGCTCCTATGCACAGCCATACACAGAGGTACTTTCTGAAGAAGGCTGGTCACACTTGCCCTGGCTAACTAATACTGTCTAGAGAGTGCTGAGCCCAGATAGGTTAACAGCTCCCAGAACCCAGCAGGTTTGGCTCTTGCTTGGGTCCCTCGTTGGGATCCTGCACTGCATGACGTAAATGCATCTGTAGTAGAACGTTCTCCAATTTGTGGCCTCTAGCAACTTGGCTCAGAGCTCAGCCAAGACCCAAGAGGAGATTCTTTTTTTGTTGGTGGAGGGATTATCTTTATTTATTTTTCCACATATATACATCGTAAAGTATAATTAATTATTCCACAGTAGTTTTTTGATGCCATAAGTGATTTTTATTCTTCCCTTCGCAGTTTTCTCCTTAGCACATGCTGTTTTCTTTCTTATTTTCTCCTCATCATCAACCATTCTCCTTCCCCATCTCTCTCCCCCTTCAATTTAGACCTTTCTCCCACCTTTCCAACATAGGCCCCTCTCTTTCCTTCCTTCATCTCCCTCCTTCAGCATAGACCATTCCCCCCATCCTCCCCTCTTTCTTCTGTCAGAGAAACAGTTTATTGGCAGTTGCAGTCTCATCTATCAGTCCAATTCATCTTTCCCTGCAGCCTTTGGGGGCGAGTGATAGGAAAAACCACAAGCTGCCTTCCTAAAGAAACCTGTGGCAGCCACGGGCATTACTATGAGAAGCTTGGGAAGGTGTCATTTTTCACTCAAGCTGACATTTAAGCTGTTTCATAAATATGAAATCAAACCAAAGGCCCAGATGGGCCTCCACCCCCTCCTACTTTAACTAGGAATGGCTGTGATACTCTCTTCACCAGCTTAAAACAAGGGGATGACAGCAGCAAATCCCTCAGGGATGAAGGATAGAACAGGGACTGTTCTCAGTGATGGCACCTGCAATGTTTACACTAGGATCAGCAGAGAGTCACCAAGTAATACAGGAGAGCCATCAGACACTATTAGTAGTGACAAGTTTTCTGAGGTGGGATTTCCCTCTGAGTGCACAAAGCAGTGGTGGTAGGAATTTTCCCTGCTATCTCCAGAAGGGATGGTGGATCTGTTTCCATTAAGAGTTCTCTCATCACTGTAACTGTTTCACACACACACACACACACACACACACACACACACACACACACACAGTGCCTGATTTTAGGAGAGAAGGAGGTATACATCTCTGTTTCTGTTTGCTTTAGAAATTTGGCTTGCTTATACCACCCTACTCCTTGTATAGGCTGTGAAACACCGGTAAGGTTTGGAACACCTCAAGAAAAGCACAAGCCAGGGAACCAGCAGTTTTGATGAGGATTTACTAGACCAGCTGAGGAAGCTGTAACTTCACTGTTCCCTCCACTTCCATTAGTGAGCAACTCCTTTCATGACTGGACTGAGGAAGAGGTGTCATGAGCACCTGTTAACGACCACAGATCCCAGGAGTAAGGGATAAAGGTAGATTCTGTTCCTTCTTCCTCTTGACATGGTGTGGCAAGTCTGAGTCTGGCTGCAGTATTTGCTTTGTTTTGCCCACCACAAGGGCAGCGGTTCAGACCACCATCCACTCCACTGTCACTACAAATCTGTATCCGTACACGCAGGCTGGGGGAGATGGACATAGCCTGAGGAGAAGAGATAATAAGGACATGGCACCTTTACCTATGCTGCTAGATATTAGTGGGTGTGATAACATCTTCTTGGGATCCAGGCATTAATTACAGCTGCCCTGAAACTGCTCACCAGGGTTTATAGAAAACGTAGCAGAAAGTGACCTCTTGAGGCACTAACCTCTGCCCCTTGGTTTCACAGGGAACTATGCCATATCGTCCCATCCCTCGACACCACAAGCTCATAACACCTTAGGTTCTTTGTTCCCACTGTAACTCTCGAAATGCTGTGACCAGACTACCCTCTCTGTTAGACAGAATCCATCTAATTCCCAGTAAATATTTAGCTGACTGTTTTTTTGAGACTAGTGAACTTAAATTTAAGCAGCTCTTTTCCTTCCCTAGTGTTTGACCTAATTATGTGTTCACAGAGAATAATCATTCCCTCACTGCCTCCATTTGACTAGACTGAACAAGGCAGGCTCATTTCCTCTCACAGGATGGGCTCACCATTCCCATGTCAGCATCTGCTCCAATTTTAATTCTTCTCTCTTGAAAGTGATTGACAAGAACAAAACTGACTATTCCAGGTGATGTTTGTACCTCCTTTAAACAATAACCATGGTATTCCCCTTTCTCTAGCAGATGTTCCTCTCCTGGCACATCATCAGATCTCATTTACCAATTATGTGGCCATTTTAAGTTGGAAGCTCATACCTGTACTGTGACTGACTGCTACAAGAAGTCTTCTGTTTTCTTTCCAACTGATAAGCTGTCAGTATGTAGGTGAAATTCTCACTCACAGTACCCAAATCCATGGCCTTGCATTTTGTACTGTAGCACTCCCCTCACACGGCTATTAATCCAATCCTCACAATACCCTGGTGTGATATTCGGGTGATTCTAGGCATTGATGACACTGCCTGTTAAAGTTAACCCACTCCTAATTGTAGGCCAAAGTCATCATTAAGAACACTGGTCCCAAGACCAAGTCTTAAGTTCTTAACTAGTAACCCCTTCCAGCACAGTCCTCTCCTTCCCTTCTTTCACCATCCCACAGTTCTTGTACTAATCCTCATCTTCTCTCATTTAACTTAATAATTTCCCAGGTGGCACCATACTAAATTTTAATGAAGTGCAGACAGAAGAGATCTACTGCATTTCCCTTGTCTTGAACATCAGTTACCTTATCAAAGACAGATATCAGGTTAGTCTGGCACAATCACCTTTCGATAAAGGCATATTGCACTATATCCCATTTTCTATTCCTTGTCTTCAGTTATTCTTTCCAACATAATTTGCTCTGAATCCACCTAAACCCTTGAGGCCAAAATAACAAGCCCACAGCTGCCTGGATCACTCTCCCTCTCTTTCTTAAATATGGGTACTACATGTGCTATTATCCAGGCAAAAAGAACCCCCAGTGATTGATTGCATAGATTTATTAAAAATCCCTTCTACCAGACCTGTGATTTCATGGGCCAGTTCCTTTAGTATTCTGGGAATGGTGATTTCTCAGGGTCCACAATTTGAGCACAGTAAGCTCTCTGAATTCTTTCCATCTTGCATGCAATCATTGCCCTTTCAGTATACTCATTCCCATTAGACCAACTGGCTTTGCCCCCATGCTCAGTATTATTGCTCTTAGGGGCAAAATATTCCTCTAGTTTGGAGCTGTGCAAGTTTTTCTCACTATGTACAGAGGCTGCACTTCTCTTTTTATTTATAGTGTTAAGGATCCTTCTGTGGTTTCATTTCCTTTGCAGGGACTAACTCAGTTTGACTTCTGGCAATTCTCACTTCATCGCTGTACTTCCTGACCTCCCAAGACATACCCTTCTTTGTTGCTTAATCCTCTTTCCAAGCCTGGTTTGATGTGCAGGTGGACTAGACAGTTATCAAGAGCAGCAGACCGCTGAGGGAGGGGAGGGGGGGAAGAGAGGGGTAATAAAAAGGCCACAGACCCATCGCTTGCTTGGCTTATGCCAAGAGCTGCAGAATAAGCCTTGCTGCTATTGCCAAGAAGGAAAAGGTCAAGGTGGCAGACACTACTGTGGGAACGGGCACTACAAAAAACAGAAGCCTCTACTTTCTACTCCTCCAGATGGCAGTGAGAGCAACAAGACTTTTCTCTCACATCCTCATGACAAGAGGCAATGGGCAGAAACTGAACCACAGAAAGTTCCATCTGAACCTGAGAAAAAACTTCTTCACTGTGAGGGTGACTGAGCATTGGAACAGGTTGCCCAGAGAGGTAGTGGAGTCTCCTTCCCTGGAGATATTCAAAACCTGTCTGGATGTGATCCTGGGCAATATGCTCTAGGTGACCCTGCTTGAGCAGGGAGGTTGGACTAGATGATCTCCAGAGGTCCCTTCCAACCTAAACGATTCTGTGATTCTGTCACACAAATCCTATCAGCACAATCCCTTTCACACACACCCCCAACAGCAGCCGAAGAGGGGTAGTTGCTTTGGAGTCAGAGTAGGAAAAAGACACTTTTTAAACTCCTTGGTTTGGGGGAAGAAAAGGGGCAGGAGAGCAAGAAACAAAAGCTTTAAGACCACCGAACAGCAGAGGAAGATTCCTCTCTAACTACATCTCCCTGAAGCCTCCCACAACTCTTTTGCAATCTCCCAACTTACCCCCATCTCCACTCATCTCACATCTGGTCTGTGCAGCCACCAAAAGAACTTCTTTGACCATCTTTAGGGACGACAACATTCAGGAAATTGCTAAAATTGTCGCTAATGTGCTGTCTCTGCCTTCCTCTGTTCCTTTTAGGCTTATGGCTGAAAAGTTTTAAAAGTTAAACTTTTAAAAGTTGGTCGTTCATCTCCTGTAGGTTTGCAAATTCGAAACCAGTCTGAACTACCAGTTCAAATATATTCCCCTGTTCTTCCTCATTTAAAGTCTCTCCAAGTTTCCAAATCTAGCTGATTTACTGACTTCTTTCCTTGTTCAAAGTTTGCCCTTTGGAAATAGAAAGAAACTCTCAGTTATGATTCATTCTTATTTATCCAGCCATTCGATTTGCACTGACCCATTTAGCCATAAGACTTGAATGAACCTTGAGGGCTCACTCAGTCCATCTCTCTGCCCCAAGCTATGATCAGGTGTCCACACATCCAAAATTCCTGACAAGTATGTGTTTAATCTGCTCTTCTAAATCTCCACTGACAGAGGTTCCATAACCTCCCCAAGCAATCTCTTCCTTGTATGACTCTCCTTACCCTTAGAAAGTGTTCCCTAATGTCTCATCAGAACCTCTTTTGCTGCAATTTATTATTGCTTGTCTTCTTCACCATGGGGAGAGGGGAAAAAAGAAAAAAAAAAAAGCTACTGTGTTTGTGGCAGCTTCTTCCTTCCTTGTAACCTCTTTCAATCTTCTCTTTCCAGACCAAGCAGCTCCCAGCTCATTCAGTCATCACCGAATGCAGTTTTCACATCTCTGAACATTCCTGTTTTTCTTCTTCTGGAAGAAGTCCAGGAGACCCATATTTTTCTTAAAATGCCGTGTCCAAAACATGATGCAGTTGAGGCTGAGCTGAAAGAAGATTACTTCACATGTCCTATACATTACACTCCTATTTTTATTTCTCTGTGTGATATTTGCTTTCTTCGCAACAATTGACTTACTATTGTTGACTCGGACAGTTTACGATCCACTGCAACCCTCTATATCCTTCCGAGCAGAGCTGTAAGTGGTCACTCCCATCTTGTGCTAATACTATTGATTGTTCCTCAGTTCAGCACCTTGTACTTTTCCTTATAAATCCGCATTCAATTTTTTGCAGGTTATTTCTCCAATCTGTCTAGATCATTTTGAATTCTGTCCCCTGTGGCACAAACAGGCCTTCCAACAAGGTGTTCTATCATTTATTAAAAACATGCATTATTCCATGACCTAAGTTATCAATGACTATGGTACCCAACTTGATACATCCTTTCAATCACACTAAAATCACAAAAAACTGCCTTGTAAGTACAGTTTTCCAAACAGTGTTGAATCCATATCATAGTCATTTTATCAAGGCTGCACTGCTCTAGCCTGCTAATGGAAATCTCACATGAGGCAGTGTCAAAACCTAACAAGTCAAGGTGCTTTGCCGTTATCTGCAAGGCTTGTTACCTGTCAGAGTGGGAAATCAGGTTGGCTTTATATAATTTGCTTCCGACAAAAATCAAATTGTTTGTTATTTACCATGTTGCTACCCAACTCATGATCAATCTATTGTTAGGTCCCATATAAAGCTCTTCTGTAAAATTCTCCCTGCTAACTGAAATCAAGGCTAGAATAGCAGCACTTCTGACGCGGCTCAGTGATTACTCTGTGAGTAAGTCTTTTAGCTGTCACACTCAAGAATAACCAGGCCCTATTTTTATTAATAGCGCTTATTTTATAATCTACATTTCAGAAACTAAAGCCTTCTGTGCTCACAGAATTCCTCCTTAAGTTCTTCCCCCTCCCCCCGCCACCATGCTGTCATGATCTACAGCATGTGAACTACATGTGAACTACATGTGAACTACATGTGAACTACATGTGAACTACATGTGAACTACATGTGAACTACAGCAGACACCCAGGGGTAACTGTGATGCCATTCTTCCAATTCCTCCCAAAGTGAATTTGACCCAAGCCAATTCTGTTTCAGCTTTGTTGTTACTGCATTGCTCATCATACCACTTATGTGCAACATAAGCATAATCTTTGATCTTTGTTTCTTTCTTGCCAGAAAAGCACAGACCTTTCAGTCCTTATATTCCTGTCATGACTGCTGCATGTTCCTGATATTTCTATAATAAACAGTTAATAGTAATCAGGTCACCTGGGAGAAGAAAACAAAAACAAATAGAGCTTAACCAAGTTTTGGCTACAAAAAGAACGTGTGTGACCATAACTGCAAGGTTATGAGAAGTGAGCAGAAGACAGAAAGGTAGTCTGTCACTTGATTGATGTTATCAGGAAGGTTTAAAACAGCTTAACAACTGAGAGGCCTTCCAAAAAGGAGAACCATCCTCCAGGGAGAGGCTCCTCCTGTACGCCTGAGAGACTGATTTCTGGCATTGATGTAGCACAATTAAGATGTTAGTCTAGGAAACAGGGTGGGAGTTTAGGATAGGCTTGTATAATAACTGTCCTTTTATTTATTTAATATATGGAACAAAACTGGGTAAATGAGGATATAATAATTCAGAGAGGGACAGCAAAGTAAAGAGTAGAAGTAAAAGACAAGGAAAATGAGAGTACAAATGCCGACTGAAACATTGTTGAAATTGATCATACTGTTCAGGAAAGACTTGTACATAATTTAACTAGAAAACTGGGCAAGATTAGACTGAAGTAGCCAAAATGCATTAACATTAGTCCAAGGAACATGAAAAGCAAACTGAAAGGTCCTTCCATTCAGTTAGCACCACAGTTCTGCAAGTGTCATATACCCATTTCTCCCCCTCATGGAGAACTCTTCACTGAGCAGAAATGAAGTCCAGTCGTAGCAGACAGACTGTTCTGCAGAGAAGTTTGTGATAATGTAGAGAGTAAAGTACGTAGTCATCTGAAAGAGTTTCTCCAAAATCTCAGAGATTTAGGATATCAAGAAGCGTTAAAGAGAAATTCTAAGTATTTTTGAAAGAAAATTAAAGGAGGAGAGAACTCCTCTCTAATTACCTACCTTCATAAATCATTAAAAGAAAAATTTATTACAGGCCAGGGAAAATGAGGTGTGATTTTTTTGAAATATAGCTTAGTAAGGAAATCAAGTTATATTCCTATGGCACCTAGAACATGACTTCCCCCCTCCCCCCCCCCCAAAAAAAAAAAAATAAGAGCTAGAGAAAGAAAGAAAGAGGTAGAAATAACAAAGGGAGATAGGGCCCCAGAGATGAGCTATCAAAAAATTATATTTAGAATTTCTGGGTCTCCAAGAAACAACAGACATGCAAGTCAATTATACTGCCTCAAAGGGGTATTTTCAAATATCATACCTAGTGGGAAATCACACAGGCCTGATTCCCTTACAAGCTTGCAGCTCCTATGATCATTTCCATTTCACAAGGTAATTGTAAATCCCTCCCATTCTAGATTGGCAGCTTTTTCACATAAGGTTTAAGTATAATAAACAGTAGCAATGTACACATTTAGGATAGCCATTGAATCAATATGAACATGATTTGGAATCTCTATGCCAAAGGAGATTTTGCAATTTCAAATTTGCCGACATTTCAAAACAAAACAAAAAACCCCTAAAAATTCAAAAATGTAGAAAGTCCTAATTTTAGGTCAAGCAAAATGGTTTGTCTGTATTTTAACCTTAGCATTACATTATACTTTCAAAGAGAAAATAGAAATTCAAGTAAGAAGTCATTAAAAAGCCTAAATGAAACAGTTCAACCTCCTGCAAGTGTTGATGTGTTTTTGACTGAAATTTCATCAAATGTGGCACATTTCTACAGATCATGAAGCTTTCATAAAAACCAGTGTTTATGAATGGAAAATTGTTATACCTCTCCCCCAAAATAAACACCAAAACCAAGTACTCCTTCTATTGAGTTTCTAACCTTCAGCACTGAAAGCTTAATCCCTGTTGCTTGTGTCACTCAACAGCCTTCTAGGTGTGAACAACAAACTCAGCAATTCCTCTGGCCTGCCACTCAAAAGAGTAGGCATACTTGTGATCTATGGACCCCTGCAAGTCCACAGTCTGTCTTTAAGGGTCTGTGAAGGGTATCTAAGAAATAAAGTGTCTTTTGGTAAGTTTGAATTTATTATATAAGGTGAAATTTCTGCTGGAAACATTTAGCGGTTTCTAATTTAAAAAAAAAAAAAGAAGTGGCTGTCACCAACACTCAGATATCTCGTAGAGCAACAAATGATCAAGAGTTAACAGCACTGAACTTTACCCTAACTCAGAAGCAGAGTGTTGCAAGCAAAACAGTGACTTGGGGATTTTGAATTAATTTCATTTATTGCCAATTAACAAACTTATAATTATTGTTTAGGGTATTAAGAAACAAAGACGACAAACAATTAAATAAACACTTAAATGCCTTTCCTTCCCCCGGCTCAACTTTGGTCCAGTAACTCTCCTTCCCCTTCCTAGTCTCCACTCACTGCTTCAACTCAACACCTTGCACTCCTACCCTTTGGTTAGGTGATAGGCAAGGCAGCACAGGGGGTGGGGATCAGCATGCAACACCCTCTCTGCCACTCCTTGCCTCACACTCATCTCTTCCACTGCTCTGGTGTGGGTCCTCCATGGGCTGCAGTTCCCTTGGGGGTGTCCCTGCTCCAGTGTAGGTTCCTCCACAGGCCACAGTACCCTCAGAGGTTTACCTCCTGCACCCTTTTTGTATCTGCCTGGGTCTCCTCTTACATGCGTCCCCCCGCATCTCCTCCTCTCCCTCCTTCGTCTTTCTTTCCTGCATCCCTCATACCCCACCCTATGGCAGTTACTGCCCTTTCTTAAAGGCATTTGAGCAGAGGCACCATATGCTCTTCTGACTGTTTGTAGTTTTGGTATGGTGGGCTGTTCCTGTTCACTACAGAGCCAGGTGGAAACAGCTGGGACTCGTACATGGCAGTTTCATGACCTCTTTTGCACAGGACAGTGTTTACAAGCAGAGCCCAAACTCCTCAAAGCAACACTCCCCTGAGCCATCGGCTGTATTCCAGCAACTCCAGTTCCCTAGCACCGCCACAGCCAGTGCAGCGGCACTTCCCTGGGGCAAGGGCTGCAGGTAGCCCGCATTTCTTTACGGTCACTTTAAGTAAAGGACCGTTCAGCGGTCACACTCTGGCTATTTCATTGCTACCAGCTACTCACTGCTGACCAGCTTCCCGCTGAGCACTTGTTAATACCTCCCTTAGCAGCTCATTACTCGGTCAAAGACGGTCAGCTAGTCTCTCCAGCTCTGCTAAGCCATCTTGAGCCATCTCAGCCACCCTCCCATCCAACAAGGGCTCTCCCGGGTGCCCTCGGACTCTTTCTCCCGTTTTATATCGTTCACACCTACCACCCCACATACACCGGTTGCACCACTGCTGGCACCACCGCGCACCATGAAGTCCCAGTAGCGAAATCAAGGCTCTTTCCGGAGTTTCAAAGTCACTAGGATTACTCGGACCGCAGGCCGCGCCTGCTCTAAGGAGCACTGCCCACATCCTCCACTGACCACTGTCATGGGCAAAACAGTCTTTGACTCAGGCAGCTTGAATCAACTCAACTTGTTGCCAATTAACCAATTTTTAATTACCGACTGGCACATTAAGAAGCAAAAAAAGGACGTAGGCAATTAAACAAACACTTACGGAAGCGCCTCTCCCTCCCCCTTCCAGGCGGGGGCTCCCCTCCACGGGCCGCAATCCCCTCAGAGGTGCCGCCATAGCCTCCTCTCCCCTCCCTCCCCCCGTCCGGCTCCCGCGGCGGTTACCGCCCTTTGCTAAACGCGCTCAGGCAGCGGCGCCACGAGGGGCCGTTAGGACCGTTGGAGCGTCGGGGTACGGTGGGCTCTTCCCCTCCGTTACAGAGCCAGCTGGAACCGGTACGGGGCGGTTCGGAGCCACCCCCTGCACGCGAAACCCGACCGTTCATGCCTGATATACAGAGAAAGAGCCCCTGGGGAAACCTCCTCTGGGAGAGTAACCTTCTCTGAGAGAAAAATCTGCTGAATCTGGGAGCTGACAGCTGCGGCTTCCTTCAATAGCCACTCTCTTCCCTCTGACTCCAGGGCAAGCACGGATCTGAAGTTATTCCCGCCTTTGGCTTTCCCAGCTAATCTGCACTGTGTGTGTGAAGTTACTCTGCCTTCTTTATTGTGCAGTTGAACTTTTCCAGCATTTCTGGAGAGTGACAAATGAACTAGCAAACACGTTTCTCTGCCTATCAAAGCTGGAAAACAGGAAAGCTGCAAACGCATAAGATCAAACTATCTACAAATCCTAGCTGCTGAGATGCAGCAGGTGGAGGACTTTGAAATACAGCAGTTACATTGGATAGTTGTGACGTCAGTGAAGCATTTGGGCTGTTGGTGCCTCAGCTCTATACCCCCTGTACAACATCATACACAGCCTAGGAAAAGGTATTGAGGGACCTAATCCACTGTCCACTGTTGTCACTGAGACCTTTCTTGCTTCGTCCAGAGGCAACAAAGTCACACCTTTATCTTCTAGAGAGAAAACATTTAATTTTAGATCAGACAGCGATCTAGTATCAGTGAAGAGTGAGCATGACAAAAAGTGGGTCACTGTCTAGCAGCTGGTGGGTGGACCACTAGAGAAATCACTACAGCTCGCACTTCACTGACCATTTTGGAATAGATGAGAAGGATTAAGTGCAATATGGACAGTGGGATTTATCTGAGAAAAAACGAAGATCTACAGTGTACAAATCTGCATTTGAGGGAACTGTCCTAAGCTTCCCTTATAGTCAGCAAAGGCCTAATCAGTATAGTCAACGTTGTTTAGGGTGCAGTTCATCTTATTCTAAAATAAACACCTATGTTTTTATCTGCTGATACACTCTCTATAGTATCCATTAACAGTAATGGAATCCAGACATCTAGCAGACATGTATCTAGAATGTAGACACCTGCTTTGTAGATGCCCATCACTGAGACAAGTCCTTCCCTGCATTCCTTTCTGAGCTATAAAGGGGGTCCTGCTAGGCCAGCAGGGAAGAGGCTTGCGTTATCTGTGCACAATTTGTTGGATAAGCTGACGTCACTTCTATATTCTCTTCTAGCTAATGGTCAGTTCCATTAATTCTTAAGGTTAAGGTGACCTTGTAAAGCTAAATAAGTGCATTTCTCAAACAGCACATGGCAAATATATGTATACACACATTTAGATATACGTGAAAGAAATTAACTCTGCCTCCCTAACTTATTTCCAACTTCCCCTTCAATGCCAAGATAATTCACTTAAATAGAGTTCCCAACCTTTCTACAGGCATAAAACAAAATGAAAAAGGTGGAAAAACCCAATTGGCTGGCTCCTTTCCTGCTCAGGGAATAAAAAGAATAATTATTTCCTTATTAAAACAAAAATTAAATATTTTCTAAGCTTTCATCCTTTTTTGTCTTCATTATACCACCTCTTAAAATAAAAAAAGAAACATGAAACTTAATAAAAATAACCCAAAATTGATGCAAACAGAATAATTGGCAAGGCGTGAAAATACTGCTTGTATCCTGGAGACAGACTGCGTTGTCGGTCGTTTCTTAATTTTCACTCTATTAAGGTAATTTCCTGTGACTGTGACTTTTTTTTTCCAGCAGTTATCCTCTCACACTGTCATCTCTGGCTTTTTTGCATACTGGGGAGGTAGTTTGTTGGGTTTTTTTCTTGATCAGGAAAGAAAAACATATGAAGTCCATTTCTGAGAATTCAAGAGGCAGGCCTGCTGGTCTCCAAGACCAAGTGCAGGAAAAGGAGAGCGAAAAGAAAATTCCAAATTTAATTTCCACATCATGGTAGTATTTGCTCAACAGCACCTTTACTTTGAGAAACCAAGCTTTAAGGCAACACCATACACTACAAACGTTGAAATTCTACCGAGGACAATGTTTGCGCCACTGCCACACCTTAACTTGGATCTAGTTCTTAAGTTACTGCAGATTCAAAGTGACTTGTAACCAGGCTAAACCTGCAAATATATGAAAAGTTATTGTGGCCATACTGACAGCCACATGCAGGTTTTGTTCATTGTTTAGTTTCTTTTCTTAGTGTTGATAGTTTCCAAATACTCCATATCATCAGGGGATGCTGGTACAATCTATCGTGGTTATTAGGTGTACCCACCCTAAGACGCAAGCACAGTGAGGAAGTTTAGAACTAAAT
Organism: Struthio camelus; assembly: GCF_040807025.1. Classification (NCBI taxonomy): domain Eukaryota; kingdom Metazoa; phylum Chordata; class Aves; order Struthioniformes; family Struthionidae; genus Struthio; species Struthio camelus. The sequence continues at coordinate 94,438,958 of NC_090942.1, read as the reverse complement.
CTAGATTTCACTGAGAGCCATTCCAGCTTGAAATCAATGGCATGTTTTCAAGCATGTCAGGAGTGACATAAAGCCACATTAAACTGATTTCAGAACCACAGTGAAATTCTCATATTAAATTACACCAATGCTTTTGGCTAAAACTCAGATTACTCCACCTGAAACCATTTTAGAGAGTTTTGGAGGTCCGTAAGTAGAAATGTCTTTTGCTTCTCCAACTCTTTTACTGGTTTTCTTCTTGCTTCCAGCCAAACCGAAATATGAAAGTGTGGAAAAGCTTTAACTGGAAGGAAGAAGTATCAGGTGTTCTCAAAATTTACTGACCGAGGTCAGAACCTGGCGTAGAAGAGCAGTCAAAGCAGTCCTCCATCACTGTTTGCCCCTCCCCCACTGACACTTGCTAATCCTCTGTTTGCAGGTGCTTGTGTGCGACTTTACAGTGACTTTGAAATTCAGAATCAATTATTTTCTAGATGCTTTGTGAAAATTTTCCAAAACAATGTTGGAAATTATACACAAACTTCCCTGCCTATTAGCTATTTTCCACAATATTTATCTTGGATTCGCATTCACCTGTGCATGGGAAGAATTGATTTGCATGCTGTTATCTGGCATAACTTTTCGGTGATCTAGTAAAAGATGCTCCCTTTCTTTTCCTAGCTTTGTTCCTTGGGAATCTCTCAGTGTTTGATCCTTGTGTCAGTGATATCAACAGCTGATGTTCTCTTTTGTACGATTGACAGGCATAAAAAAGCCAGGCTGATATTACAGAATCTAATTTCTTTTTCAGAAGCATTTGACTATAAGAGACAGTTGCCATATTATCTGCTGTGTTTATTAGGAGCAGGCGTGATCTGGAAGATGTCCCAAAATAAGAGAAGGAGGAATTAGGTTCCTTTGTCAGCTCTTGTCACTGACATGAGATACAACCTTGCAGAAAATACTTCAGCTCTCTGCCTCCTTTCTACTCTCCACAGCAGTGGCAAATGAAAGCTCACTGGCTTTCTATTGCATTTTCAGTTTCGTAGGCCAAAAACACTAAACACAGAGCATGCATCCACTTGCAGTATTGTCAGTTTTCCTGTGTTCTCAGTGTTCTGAGGAGTAAAGTCACCTCCACCGCTCAGGATTATACACGGACTAGAGATTAATACCATGGTTAGGTCTACAATATTCAGCAGTGCAGACTGATACAGAACAGCCTGAAACAAACTGCTTTAGGTTATGGAAGCAAGTCTAACCATGATGACAAGAGGAATAAATGAGCCAGTGAGGAGCCCTGTGCTACTGGAGGCAGATTATTTTCATTAGGCAAGGTTTAAGGGTAGCACAGAGACCTCTTACTGTATCATTTTATGGTATACCACTTACCCATAGCCATTCCTCTAGCTCCCCACTTTTCTCTGTGAGATTCCATCTTTTTACTCATTTTTATCAGTGAATATATAAAGCTATGGGGGAATCAGTAAGGTTTTTGGAGGAATAACCACGTTAGCACCTTAATAAGACCAAGCTCTCCCTTTCTTAGCGAGGAAGCCACGGTGTCCCTCATTCTCACTGGCCACTGGGAGAGAAGGTCCGGCCCAATTGTGCAGTATTTAATGAGGAGCTGCTGCCTATTAGCAGATGGAAAAGCTTCAGAAATAGAGGAAGACCATGCCTTCCCCAGAAGGCAAAGGGAGCTTGCCAGCTATCCCCTCTGTCAGCAGTCATGTGAATTTACCACTGCTCCTGGAATCCCAGGTCCAAAACTTCCTAACTGATCCTTCAGCTGGGGAAGAATGCAGCTCTCTGCCTCTCAACGCCTGTTGTCTGCCCCTACCTTCTGCCGGTGACAATCACCAAAGCTGTGATTAGTCTGAGACCCAGTTGTCTGAGAAGAGAGCTTGAGACTTGCTCACAGCACAGTCTAATGGTACTACTAGCACAGTCTAATGGTAGATAAGCCCCAGTTTCGGGGCTTGAGACTATGGCTGCACGGTGCACCCTTACTAAATCACTGGACACAGCGATTACCTGGCGCCCTCCATAGGATACCCTTTGTCTCAGTCTATAGCAACCCCTTCTGGCCCGATGGAAGAACAGCATCAACCTCTTCTGGAAAGTGTAATCAGATAAAAGTGGAGCTAGACCTGGAAAGGCTAAGGATAAAGAGAACCAGAAACATGGGAGCCTGGGGTGGGAGGCTTCTGAAGAACACAGCAGGTAAAATTGAAACTACCCTGGCTCCCTGGATACACCTACTTGTCTACAGTTTTTACACTGACCTTGTTCATGGCTGCTGCCATTTGGAAATGCAGAAGGTAGAGAAAAGGCAGAAAGAGGAGATGAAAGAGGAGACGAAAGAGAAGGTCAGAAAGGTGGCAATAAAAGTGAAGGCTAGAAATATGTCTAAAATGTAATGAGGTCGATGTTTTTAGTACCAGGTCTTGCAAAGTTCCTAGAACAGGCACAAACAGATAGGCACAAGGGAGTGGAAGGGGTCACCCAAGCCACCAAGTCCCTGTACTCACTACCGAGCACGCTTTTAGTATGGATGGCTCCAGAGAGTATGTACTCCAGCCTTCCAGTCCCTTACTAAATTTCCACTCTTTCTACACCACAGTCCTTCAAACATACCAGAAGACTATCAACCAGGAGACTGTTCATACCAACGATGAAACCACGCCAGTACCTACAGCCAACCACAGGAAAAGACATGGAAATAGCAAGGGCATTGCCCAAGTGGTAGGTCCTAAATTAAGCTCAGCAGAGAATAAGTCAGGTCATGTTTAGATGGTCCTCAGACACAGATCCTGTGCCATGCTATAAGAGGAGAAACCTCTCCATGGGCACAAAGCCTGTTTTCTTATTTTATTATGCCCTAGACCCCTAACTTCCTGCAGAGACATCGTCTGTACTCTGCTGATACATTTTCTATGTTTTCCTTTTTGTTTTCCTTCTCCCCTTTTCTGTGTTGTATTTCACATTCACTCTGTTTTTCACTCTATCTTACTTCTGACTGTCTTTTCACCTTATTTTTTTGATAGCTGTTTTCTCTTTCTCACCAGTCTCTCTGCTTTTCTCTTTCCTGAAGGGAGCATGGACTAGGAAACATCTGAATTAAAATGTATGCACATCTGATGCATGCGAGAGCTTGATATGAGGCATGAGAAGTTTGCCATATCCCTAGCGATTAGCCTCTTTGACTGCCATCTTTGTAGCAGCCGGATTTTCTTCAAGAAGTAGTATATAGTACAGTCAGCTCAGTTAAGGAAAATTAAATGAATTTGGGATAGATTAAAAAAAAACCCACACAATCAAGTTCTGAAAGAGTGAAGGGAGATGTGTTTCTGGTATCTGACCTAACTCAAATTACTTTTCAACACTGAAAGTAAGACATATCCCATTTACAATGCAGAAAAAAACACCAGAGCTCCATGCCTGACGTATCCTGGACAACTAACATTTAAAGACAAGAATAAGGATTTAGAATTAGTGCAAATTCAAAATGATTCTCTAATTTCATATAAAGAGTTAGTTACCTGTGCCAACGAGTAGACCCAACACCACAGACACTGTCTACTTATTAAAATTAGCTGAAGTGGAAAAAAACCCAAAGAGACAGCAAGAGAGAGAGGGAGAAAAGATTTTTTCTGGACATCTGATAATGAATGGAATGCTGTAAATTAGACAGAAAGCCTTATCCTGCCAAGAGTTATGCCTATGTAACAGAGGGCAGAGCTGGGCCCAAGTGATGCAGCAGGGATTTTTGCTGAGCCCCTGTAAAGCAGAGTTGCTGCTATCACCTTGTATTCCTTTTGTTTCCTCCTTCCCTCCTCCCTCCACTCCCCCCTAAAAGGAGAAATCCCTGAATCAGCCTTATGTGATTGAGGCATTTTGCCACTGTGCAAGTGAAATGGGGAGCTCTCGAATGCTCACATGGCAGCTGTCCCACATCCAGCTAGTATATTTCAGCTGTCAGGTGGATTAAATATCATCCTTTAAGCAAACTCATGAAAATGTAGCAGCGTTGCCATTTTGTCTTTTTCAAGATGAGTTCTGTCCTACCCTCAGCTTCTTCTACTACTCTTCTACTACTCTTCTTCTACTACTCTCTGCCATCCCTCCTCCTAAGTCCTGTTTGTCAGCAGACTCCTACTTCAGACTAAAGGTGGGCAAGAGAGAATTAATGCTATTTGGACTTGTTAAATACCCAATGGCCTAAAGGTCAGATATTCATGAGTTCAGATTCAGAGATACATCCAATGAGGTACCCAAATAAAGAACCAGTCTTTTCAAAGTATTTCCAAAGCACTCAGCCCCTGTTTGGCCCTGGCAGGAAGTAGCCAGATTTTTAGAAGCTCTCAAACTCAGTGCACAGGAACTGCAAGTGCAGAGGGCTTCTGAAGACCTCGCATAACTGAATTGTTTAGATAAATGTCAGTGCCAGAAAGTTCATGTTGACCAGCAATCGTATCTCTTTTTTTAGCCAAAAAAACCGTAAAACTAGATTAGATTGTTTAGTATTGCTCTGCAGATCCCGCACTCAAACACTGACAGCTCAGTGATGCAGCTGCCACTGAATTTGGACTCAATTTAAGCCATTTAGATGTGTAAGTACTTGATTGTGCCTGAAAATTAAATATTTAGATCTTCTGAAAGTTCTAACCTCGGGTGACAGAGAAGACTGCCAGCATGAAAGCACACTCCAGCTGAAAATTTGGCCCTTTGTTTTAAAACGTCTTCAGAAAAGTCCATAATATTAGCAAGGATGGGAAGGTTAAATGCCTGCTTTGCGCTAGGATGGTCTATTTCAGTCTAATCACTCAGAGATTAATCATCTGCACACTGTCTAAATCCCGCCCAGGCAAGTTGCTCCATGCCAGCAGGAGCTAGAAAGTGTCTTTAAAAAATTGCGTCAGTACCATCTCCAACTCAGCACCCGGACACAAGCCTCACATTCTCCCTAGAGCAGCAAAAGTCATCAAGGACATCAAGCTCACCCATACTAGTGAAATAATCTGAGAATGTGACAAAATCCTGCCACCTGACATCGGCCTACTTGGCCAAATCAGACTATAATATTAATCCACAGTGAGATGGGGCTTTCTGTATCACAAAAGAAAGCAAAACTCACTTGGAGTTACAGGCTTATGTCTTGGAATCTTTCTGCTTCAGCTGATATATTGTCTAAATCTAAAACTTATTTAAAAACCTGTCTGGATGCGACGGCTTTTAATTAATCTTCTCTTAGTTTTTATACCATATAGTACCTTGAAGACGCAAGATCAATCACTGCTGTATTGTAATGTAGAGTTGGGAGACAGAAAGATAAATGAGCTATCAAGTTTAGCATTTTGATAGCTAAGTTTAATTTTAACTAGCTCAGGAACATACTGTAGATAGGTAGATAAAGTCATGAAATGGAGCATTCGTCTTTAAGTCCCAAGCTAGAGTCCATCAGAAAGGAACAGAAAGAGTCTGTTAATCTCTGGCCAGTCTCACGTGGAACTGAGTATCTAGGCTCACGTAAGGTATTATGCTAGCAAACATACATTTCTTATCCTTCAGCTCTATTGACCTTTCAAAAGCATAAATAATCCTTACAAACAAGAAACATCAAACAGCAAAAATAAAAGCAGCACAAGTCTGGTGGGATGTGAGTATGTTGAATAAGGTTGTATGTCGGGTGGCTTTCATCCATATACCTACAACTTTCACCCTGCGAAGACTCATTCATAAAGGCATTGGGACTATTTACAGTGCATAATATTAGGCATACATGAGAGTCTTGGCAGAAACAGGTCTCAGTACTTTATGAGGAAGGGTGAACACAGTATCACCTGTAAGATGGGGAACAGAGAAGCCTGTCACTCAAGGGTACAAAATGAGTCAGCAGCAGAGCTGGCAGTAGAGCCAAGGAATCCTGACTCGTCATTTACTCCTTCCGTGAGGCTATTCAGAGGGCTGCAAGTAAGTGATATAATAGCCAGCAGAGTCGTTCATCCTTCTGAAGGTGTCTATGTAAGGATGAGGCACGTCCATGTCCTTGTGCCTTTCATGACTCACGGTGACTCAAATTCTTATGTGTTTCACAGGGTCTGTCATGGAAACTCTAATTCTAGTGTTTTGTGCTTGGTCCGTTGTAATGATTCTGATTCTAATGCGCGCCACGCATCCATCACAATGACTACTTCTAACACGTTCCGCCCAGACTTACTGCAATGACTAATTCTAATGCATGGCACCAGTCTACAAGGAATTTCCATCATGCATCATTTTAAGATCACATTCTATTCAATAGAATGTTCAAATTAAGGCAGTTCTTGTATATATGGTTGCTCTGAATCTTAACTCTGGCCTTTTCCTGTTAGACCACTAAAAAGGTTGAGTGGGGGACTAAATGAAAAGCAGCTCTCTGTCTGTCTGTCTCTTCAAGAGATTTGTAAAACTCTCGTCACCCAAGTTTCTGTACGCTGGGCAAAAGTGTCTTTGCTGGTGGTTTATTGTGATCCACTGGGGTGAAAATTACTGAGATGCACAGTAAATTAAAACAAATGCTGAAATCATTGCTCCTTGTTCCATCACTCCATTGATATTGTGTAAGGCTTGGGTTTGAAAGTTTTTTTTGTTTTTTTTTTTGTCTGGGGGGAACCGCATAGTTGTAAATGCCTTCTCAATTCTGTAATTATTACATGACACAAAGAAACAATCCGGTATTAACTCATTCAATTGCTTCAAAATTTGTTCATAACATTTTTTTGGGCTGACTGCTCCAGAGGACTGTATACGGTATCAGGTATCATCTATCCACCCTTAAGAGGCGTGAAGCCAGCATAAAAAACATAGAAGCCACCGTAAACTCTGTAGCATATGATCTTGCAAATTCAACAGACAGGTACTCATATGCCCACATCTGATCCAGATAAAAAAACGTAACCTAGGCTGATGCAGTAGGGCACATCTTCAGAGCAGAGAGAGACTATTTTCTTCCCAGCTCACTCCATTTCTTTGTCAGAGCAGGATTATTTGCTGCTGTTGCACTAGTACAGGGATTGTAGCTAGTCTATTTCAGACTGCGGTGTGCAATGCCACTTTGGTACTGCAGACATCCTGGGAGGACCTGTCCCCAAAGAAGCCTTGTGTTTGGTAAAAGCAGGCTTTCATTACTATAGCTAAGTGTACAGCAAAGACATAGAGCACAGCCATTTAAAAAAAACTGGGAAATAGAATTTAACTTGGGCTTTTTTTATGCTCTGTTTGTACTTGTTTTAGAGAGCAAGCGCACGTGCAAAGCCTCCGTGGAACAAGAGTTCACAGAGAGTAAATCTCAGGCCTGTAGCTTAGAACCACTTAATCACACAACAGACTTCATTTCTGGCAGAAGTAATTAACAAAGGTTCAGCCATCTAATCAGGGAACAAAAGCATGGCTGGGTCACCTCATTGACCAATCATGCCACCCGAATATCGAATCACAAATATCGACTACTTACAGCAAAGGATTTGCAGGTAGCTCCCAGACCAAAGTATGCAAAAACTGAGGCTGCAGGTCAATCAATGCAAACACATTGCATAAAACAACTACTGGCTGAGTACAGGCAACTGGCAAACAGGAAAAACAAGAGGGGAAAAAAAAAGGCAAAACAAAGCAGCTGCTAAATTTGCCAACAACTGCAGATTCTACTTGACCAAGTACAAAACAGAGACCAAGAAGAAGGGTGTGGAAGGAAGAGTGGGAAAGACGATGCTCCCTGCACAGTCCTGAGAAACACCCTCCAGAGGAAAGTTTAGAAACGTGGAAGTGCCAGAGTTTGCACAGGGCATGTTGAACCATGGCAAAGTCTTGCCTAGAAGCCCATCTTGCAGGACGCCACACCATGTACTGACCTCCCCTCTCCCTTCCCCTCCCTCCTCCCCCGACAGCATTCTTCATTCACTTTTCCTTTTCATATGCTAGTTTTGTCCAGTGCCAAGAAGGGGCATGCTGTCAAAGCTGACTTTTTCTGCCCTCCTTGGTAGCTTGTTCTTTTCCATGGTATCCAGGCTTCCTTCTCTACACTCAGAGGAACTACACAAACTCGGAGTAAAAGAAAAGCGAGGAGTGGAACAGGGAGATGCCTGTGGCACAGTATTATATAATTTCATATGCACTGCACATGGAAATGCTGGGACAGAACTGAGACCAAACTGTGGATGTAAGCGCTCCTAGAAGATGAGAAAGTTCTTGTCCAGATCAAAGCATCAAACTGTGCTTCTGCCTTTGCAGTGCACTGAATACTAACCCTGTCATCCAGGCACCCTGTTTTTGGGGTGTCTGGATTATAGGGTCAAAGATGGAACTAAACTTAGGAGCTCAGGCTCATCCTAACATACCATGCAAGGCTGACTCCCAGACAAACACTATATTCAGAAAGGATTTGCATCTTAAAAAAACAGCCCCAGCACCATTCCAGGACGTCAAAACCAAAATCAAGGAAACCCTGAAAGAGTAGTGGAAGAGTGTAATAATTCATTCAGTTCAAGAGGATGTTTTTTAAGTAATAAGAATATCTTACAGAAGATCACAGTTACAGCCGACAGAAAGCCGTAGTACAAAAGATGACAGAGAGTAAAGAGCTGAACAGAGAATTTAAGTTCATATATTCAAGTATAGCCAGGCAGGCAATAAGAAATTCTGGCTAACCTGGTCTTGCAGTCAAAACACTATGCAGAGATGTTGGAGAGCTGGGATTTATTTTCAGCCCTGGCACACTTTTTATGAATAACTTGGGCACTATCGGTCCACCTTCTTATAAATCTTTATTTCCACAATTGTAGGAGAGAGAAAGAGAGAGAGAGAGAGAGAAAGAGAGAGAATGTCAATAAACTGCTTCAGAAAAAGCAGTAAGGACATGGTAACATTTGCGAGGTGTTCAGACATTAGGTGAGCGAGGAGACAAAAGGCAGGAAAACAGAGCCTTCTCTAATCCTCTTCTGTGAGGATACAGTCAGGCACAGTGGGAGGTGCCCTGTTGGATACATAAAGGGACAGACAGTGTTGGGTCCAGTCTAGCTGCTGTCAGTCATGCAGCTTGACGGCTGTGGGGGAGTCTAGCTGCCAGGCTTGGTTTGCAGAATTGAGGTCCAGTTGCTTAACTGTTAAACCTGAGGCCCAGATGTTTAGCTAAGCAAGGCTGTAACGTGCTAGGTCACACTGAAGGTCAGGAAGGCTTCAGCAACAACTGGGTAAGCAGAATGCACAAGAGAATGCACAAAGCCAGGAGACCAGATCAAACTGTCAATAACAGAATCAAGTAATGGATACTTGGTTTCAAAACCAAAAAAATCTCTCCTTTCTTTCCTCTCCCTAATACCCTCTTCCCCGCAAAGTGATAAAGAAGGAAGACCAAAGCAGGGTCTGAATCAGTGGTCTGGGTGATTATGATGGAGACAGGAGGGCCTGTGCATCCATGCAGCTCTTCTTAGCCATGCCCAGTATCATGCTGTGATACTAAGGAAATAAGTCAAGAACCAGGACTGTTTGAATGTACCCGTTGCTCAGTAAAGAGGTCTGAAGAATAAATTAATGGGGTGACTCACCAGCCTCCTGCAGGATCAGTCCTTCTGAGTGAGGGCTACTGCAAGAGTATGTCTGTAGGCAAACAGTCCTCCCATAGCGCTGTGAAATCAGACAACTAAGAGGATATAACAGAATTTGCCTATAGGGAAAGCATCAGCTCCCATTTTCTTCCGCTGAAGAGTCTCTCCTCCTTCTACCTCTTCCAGTAACTATGATTCTGGAAAGGAACAGCTTATTTTATTAATTGCTTCTCCTGTTAGCATCATCACTTCAGCTGCTGAGGGAACATGAATGGTAATTCAGTGTGCTGCGCAACACATGTTTGCACGTGTTGGTACATGTCACTACCTTCGAATCAGTGCAAAGAGATGGTCAAAACAGGAGAACACTTCCTAGAGCCATTGTAGCTCACCCATTGCTGAAGACACATTGAGCCATTCACACAAAGATTTCACTGTTACAGAAGTTCTCTGTTTTTACAGAAGTTTGGTGTTTCTTAGTATACCGGTCATGACTGTTTCTGAGGCCAAAAACAGAATAGCACCTTCCCTCCAGGGTAGGTGCAAAAGAAGAGAAGCTGCAATTACTCCAGCCAGGTGATTACCCTAGCTAGGGCACTGCTAAATACCTTTAGTTGCTGGCAGCAGCTCAGCTTCTCCAGTGCAGGAGAGTGAATGTTACAACTAGTTCTCACTACTTCTTGCTCTGCCAAGGTATCATATGAAGAGAAATCACAGGGTACCGTTTGCAAAAAATTAAGAAAAATTAGGATAGATAAAGTAAACAACAGCAGCAAAGCCTCATTGAGCAAGTTTAAGTGGGGAGGGAGAAGGGAAGGAAAGCCAGGTACTCTACCTTCTCTTCCCTCATTAGCCCATGTCTCCTGCTTGCTGACAGTAGCACTAGTGCTACCACCTTGCTGTGGACCAGAGAACCCACAGTGTTGCATGGGGAACACTAGCAGTGCCAAAGCTGCAACAGAGGAGCTGGAAACAGGTACCCACCAGGAGCTGCAGGTTCTCCCTGAAGCTGAAGGTGGGGAACAGCTTTTGCAGCAGCAGCACTAATGTGGCTGGGCCTCCACTGGAGCAGGTCAGTACCAGCCTCGTGGGGTCAGGATTGTGGTGGGGAACCTCATCTCTGACTGTGCCATCCACCCACATTCACACCGGGATTGTATCTGCCCCTGGATTACCCACACATCAAAGTTCATAGAAAAAGAAGGAGAAAACATGTCGTGTCAGTCTTTTGCTATGTGCCAGGATAGGGTGGACAGTGAGGAACAGAGGGAGAGCGCTACAATCGTTTTCAAGGATACAGCAACCTTCATAGCCAATCAAACCAATTGTTCAACTGTTGTAACACCTTGTCTCAGACAGTGGCTAGCATCAAAGACAGATGTAAAACACTCAAAATGGGAACTAACTAACTAATATGCCCATAGGAGAAATTTCTTTATAACCCCAGGCAGTTAGTGGTTGGATTTATTCCTTGAATCTCAAGGGCTGATATTTCTTATACATTTTTTATTTTCTCTCACGTAAATATGAATAGTCTCACGATCCACAGAAATGGCCTTCTTGTTTTTTATTTTTTTGCTAAGTCTGTGGGCTCAGTGAATATTACCCTGCAGCAGTGAGTTCCACAGTTTAAGTGTGCCATAAAAAAATTATTCTTGACACTTCCAGATCTGTTGCCTTTTAATTTCAAAGGATATCCTTTTGTCCCAGTACTGAGGACCTTTTTAATATTATTAATTATTTATATACTTCTAACACGCTCCTTCCTATTCATCTCCTCTCTGAATGATATCTTCCTTAATCTTTTTCAGTCTCTCCTTATCTGAAAATCCTTCCAAGCCACAAAACCATTTCACTGCCTATCTCCCAGTCCTGCAATATTCCTTTTTTTAAGAAGACTTGATGAGAAATTAGCTAAGTATGAAAGGTGAAGGTTTATCAGTAACTCTATGATGGTATTATATCTTTAATGTTAATTTCTGTCCTACGCTGTAGATATTTTTGCTGTGCATCTAGTTATGCTAAGTTCAAGGAAGGAGGGAGGGAGTCTAACTTCTCTGAATAAGCATATCTGAGCAACAGCTATCTCCTGCTGTTCCTCTTGCCTCTGAATACAGCTCTCATCTTCTGTCTTAATACAGGATATCAGGCTGTGTTTCTTGTTGGGGACTGTCATTAGAATGGCGACCTGCTAGGCTTATATAGCTGTCCAACTCCTATCAAAGAGGAACTTGAAATATTTTTCTGTTATTTTTAAATACAGCCTTGTACTGTCTCGTTTAACTTTAATGTTCTGATGGAATGCATTTTTCTGTAGTCGTCTAAGGGAATGGTCCACAAGGAAAAAAAACACTGCAAAAGTTACTATTTTTTTTCCTCCCTGTTAAATTCTGTTCTGAACTAAGGTTCAGAGAGGAAGGACAGTCTAGGTGACAGGACTAGTGCACCATGGTAGAAAAAGCTGAGTCCCTGCTCTGCTTATCCTTCTGCTCCCTAACATGACCTCATCACTAATCGAGGCTCTAGTAGGCAATCACAAGTGACTAATGCTTAATAAGTTACTGCTGATCAGCTGAACTGTAGAAGCAAAGATGTCCACATTTCATGTCCACAGAGATAGAAATATAAAATCTATTTGCTTAAACTACCATCTAGGAGCACACCACAGGGCAGTTAAAGCTGGCCAGCTATCACTTAGTCAGTCATGAAAGTGTGTCCATCCTCTCAAAGTTTCCACACCTAATGATGTAGTGATTCCTTAACTCACAAGAGAGTGGGAAGAAAGCAGTAGGACAATTGAAGGTACATATACAGAAAAATGTGTCACAGCAGTGCAGCCACATGGCTACATCTATACTGCACGCCTAGCAGTACAAACTAGCAGTGGGCTATGGGCACCACACAGATAGGTGTCCCCTTTGCTCCCAGATCCCCTTCTCTCCTCCCTTCAGTAAACTTTATCTGAGATCAGTAGCAGGGTAAGACTGGTCAGCCACAAGGGCCAAAAAGAGAATGTGTTGAGGGAGAGACCTTGGACCCAAGGTCCTGATGCTGCCGGGGAAGGATGGCAGCAAGCACATGTGCTAGGATGAACTCACACCATTCCACGCACCTCTGCCCTCCCTTGGGCAGAGTGCACATAAAAGCAGACACCACGTGTGGCTCAGAGAGTCGGGCCCCCACATCCTCCAGGAAAACGCATTGGCAAATAAGCAGCATAACTAAGGTCACCTTTTGGTTAGGGTAGTACAATTCCAGGGGCAGCCCATTTTGCCTGTACTTGAAGCAAGCGCTTAGCTGTCGTGTCACAAGTGATGTTTGGTGTGAAAGAGAAATATGGCCTTGATAATGCTAATAGGAAGCTGGGGGAGGAGGAGGAGAAGGAAGAGGAAAAAAAAAAAAGAAAAGAACCTTCTCCCTATTGCTCCAGATTACTGTATTATTTATTATTTTTCAGCTTTTTTTTTTTTTTTTGCATGTTTGGAAATAAACTCTGAGCTGTTTTGCAAACCCCTCATATTCAGCGCAAACATCTTATTTTATTATCTGTGGTTTTGTTGCTGGTTTTCTTGCTGGTTTTCTTTCTTCCTCCTCCTCTTTTTTTTTTTTTTTAATCCATTCAACCATTTATTGGATCTTCAATTCTCCAGTGTGCATTGCTTCTTTGCTACACTATCTCCTGCTTTTCACAGATAAACACCTCACACCTGGGAGACAGGCTCCTCTAATTAGTATTAAAAACTTAAGTTTTTTCCACCCTGCTTTGAAGCTTTCTAGATGCCTTTTTGTGAATAATAATATCCTCAGTTCAACATAATGCAATGCTCAATCAAAAGTGGCTGTAGCAAACACTTCCCAACAAGACACACCTCTCCCTCTGTACAGCTGATGAGGCAAGGAAAAGTCCAGCCTAGAAGAGGAGATTAGAAGTTGAGCTTTCTGCTTGTGACACTCTGCTCTCCTCAGAACCATCTACGCAGCTGTCTCACGGTCTTTTGTCACTTCTGCTCTCCTCTGCCATTCTCCAGCATGACAGGAGTTCTGCCCATGCTGCAGACCATCCCCAGTGGGGCCTTCTTTCAGGAACTCACAGCATCTGCTATCTTCCCAAGAGTATCTAGCCTTCAATGTATAGAAAAATCAACATTCTCCAATAGGGAGCTATTTCCCTGCACCTTTCCTAACCGCTTTTATTCAGAAACTAACTAGGGTCAATGCAGTCACAAGCTCTGCTCCCTGAAGCCAGTCAAGCGATACCGGAGCACACAAATGGTACTGCCAGCAACATTGGATCACTGTAGCCAAGACTAGATAATGGTTGTTACGACCTAGGCCATTTCCAGTCCCAGGATCATAAGGATTGTTATTCCCTATACTAATGCTTTAACAGTGAATTTCTTTGCTCTGTGTTTGCGTGCATGTGCAAATGCACAAATAAATGTTTGCAGGCATATGCTATAATGTTGATTGTGGAACTTGAATGCTATTGTAGGAACGTTTATAATTTGGCACTCTTGCTCAGGGATCAGTCCTCCTACCCTTACTCAGGTGGGATGGGAACTTCAAAGTAGTCTAAGTGACTTAGGAGCTCCAGCCTTCCCCTTGCCTTCAATTTTCATTAGAATTGCTCTTCCAGCTCCATTCAGCTGCTTCCAGAAAGTCTGCTCATTGAGTAAGGCTTTACTCTGCTTTACCTAATAACATTGACCTCAGCAATGAAAGCTGCAAAGTCCTACTTAGAATGACAAGACCTAGACCTATATTGTGAAAATAAGTATGTTTTAGAATAAAATGGCTAACTCAGGATAGTCTTCCAATATGAAATCCAAGCAAGAGCCCTGAGAGTTCTTATCCCTACAGAAGTTTTTCAGGTCTGTCATAGATTGCTACTTCTGCTCATCTCAACAAGCCACATTGAGGTAATGCCATAAAGGTAAAGGACTAGAAAAAAAACACCTTCCGAATGCACGATCCTAGCTTTTCTTGCAAATAAAGTAGAACCTCTGAACAGCAAGATCTGTTCCTCAGTCTTTAGTCAGTCCTTAAGAAGATTCCAAATAGAATATGTCTAAGATATGAAGAAGGTCCTCAGGACCAGGGGTTCTCCATAAGTGGGACCTTCAGGACTACACAGCCAGACAGGCATCCATGCCTGAACAGTGTCACCCTCTCAGGTGCACTGTGACAGTGAGTTACAGTTCACAGTGCAACACAAGGGTACGGGAAAACAATCAGCTATGAAGCAGACCTGGGACGAAACGTTCACTCAGAGGACAGTTCCTTATGGCTCCAATCCTACAAAGCCACGAGGATTTTAATTTCCCACTGAAGCCAAGAGGAGCTAGGAACTAAAACAGAGAAATAGGGAAACTAGGTATTTTCTGGACCTGGGAGAACATGAATGAATCCTGCAGACATCTGAGGAACAATTCAAGTCCATTGACCTCAGCCTCTAGCACCATTTGAGATGCCCCAGACTGCTGAGACACCCGTACAACAGTGGTGGACATGACACAGAACGCATGGGAAAGGCCTGTCCTTCCAGAGCAGCAGCCAGAAGCAGCTGGGATGCCCCAGAGAACCACTCGTGGGTATCTGAATCACTCCCTTAGATTATGTAGGCAGTTAATGGAGAAAGGCAGTCTGAATTTAGCCAATCGGATTTGTGCTCTGTGGGGTTTCTTGTACCTTCTCAGGCATCTGATATTGGTCGTTGTCACAAGGCAAGATGCCAGCCTGGATGAACTGCTTGTCCGATGCGCAAAGACAGTGCTGGATACCAAAGGTACCCACACCTGATTTAAAACATCGGGGGGAAATATGAACACAGCATGTAATTATCACCTTTTGCCTTTCATTAAATATTTCTTGCCTTTTTTTTCCCCCTCTGAAATAAAAAAGTAACTGGCTAAATGCAGTTCTGAACATTATCTCACTGCCCACTGGGCTGAGGGGTCAGTTAGTTCACCAAGCCTATAGTTAAATGCAGGCTTTTACCCTTTCTTTATTATGCAACCTAATCCCACACATCTAGTGAGCTGGTGTGTGTTTGGGTGACTTCATGCTCATTAAAATTCATACTATTAATTAGAGTGCAATCAGCTCTGCTTTGATTTGCAGCCCCCTTTCCCCACCACCTTTCCAGTCCTGTGTCACAATACTCACCCAGCTTCCAGTACCCTTCACTCCTGCCTTCCAGCTCCCCCTGCTATCTCAGTCCTGGAATCC
The DNA here is from genome assembly GCF_040807025.1 of Struthio camelus. Taxonomy (NCBI): domain Eukaryota; kingdom Metazoa; phylum Chordata; class Aves; order Struthioniformes; family Struthionidae; genus Struthio; species Struthio camelus. The sequence continues at coordinate 94,423,167 of NC_090942.1, read as the reverse complement.
CTGTGCACAGCTCTGCAATTTCCCTTGCTTTCCCCCTGCTATTCTAGTCCTCTCACAGCAGTCTCTCATCCTGAATTTGAAGCCTTTCTCTCCACTTTTCCCAGGCCCCTGTCTATTAAACCAGCTCTTGCTTGAATAGAACCAGCTAATCATGTTGAATTGTTCCAGATTTTAACGTGGCTTCCTAACATAGACATACACCCATAGGGACCAAGGCTGAGAACACCAAGCCGTATCATCTTTGATCTAAGAAACTACAAGGTATAAACCCTTGATTAACACCTTCCCTTTCCTAAGGTATCTGTGTCCAAGAACAGGGTTGCTGATTTGGTTACAGACAAATTAATCACTGTATATGCAGTAAACAGTGGCATTTCTATAAGAATGTTTAATACCAGTGAAGTGGCTGCATTGAATCAAAAATTATAAATGTTTCCAGCTCTCTTAAATTGTTATTCAGGGAGTCATTCTAATACCAAGCCTTCAAAAGGAGCAGCAGCATTTTTATAATGAGAGTAAAATGTCTTCCATGAAAACCAGGGCCCCTCTATTCTTGGAAGAAGTCTGTGTTACACTCTGAGAGCTGCCAACTCCATGCTAGAACTCAGTTGCCAGCCCTATGACACCTTATTTCTTTTGCAATTTCTACGTGTAAACAACAACAACAATTACAAAAACAGTAATGGTGCAGATTTCCCCACTCTCATTACTTTCCCTGAACAACAGTGACAACATTTCCCCTGGCCACTATTAGGAATCAGACTGTAGTTCATGCTTTTATGCTACTACAATATGATCTCACATAAGGAACCTTGTACAGCATAATCGATGGAAGTCATATAACTCATGCAAACAAAGGCATGTCTAACAAATAAACATATCGGAAATGAACTTTGACTATTTGTGTGTTCAGCTAAGATATGAATTGCATCTGTGGCAGGTGACAGACAGAAAGTGACAGAGACTGGCAAGAGAAAATTAAAACCTAACTACTAATTAATTTAATCCATTCTTCTCTTGTTCTTTATGTCTGGTGGAATCTACTGACTAGCAGTCTTAATTCCATTTACTAAAGTTTTGTGGGAACTAGTATACGGGCATCAAAGCTACTCCACAGTTAAGGTTATGAATTGAGATTTCCACTGGCTGACATATAATTATTGAATTCACTTTTCAAATTTGGCACAGGGGACAAGTGGATTTATTAAATAATTGCTTCAGTCGAAGATTTAGAAACTCTTACAAAGCAGACATTTAAAGACGCCCATTGAAATTCAGACCTGTTTTTCTCACATTTCTTTGCATTTCACTATCTTAAATCATATATGCTGCACACATCACATTTCACCCAGTATCTCATCTTTACAATCTTTCAGACATAGGGCAGGTATTGGAACTTGAAACGAAGACCTTTAGAAGTTATTTCTACCATTTTTTGCAACTGGATTCAGCCTGGCAAGGAAAACCGATAGACGGGAGAGCTGTCATCAATACCATGTTCTTCTCTGCATCAAGGTGTGAAAAAGACCTTTGTGCACAATGTTGTTTATGGACATTGCATTTCATTTATTGAAAAGAAGTAAAATAAAAATGTTGTTTCCAAATGGCAGGGTTTCCTCTTGCTTCCCATTCAAGCATATTGTCAGTGTAAATGGAAACAACCAAACCCAACCCCGAGTGGACTTTGTCTTTGTAACAGAAAAAAAAGTTCTTAACTCATGGCAACCACATAGATGTAAAATGCTTATGAAAATGCAGCCATTTTCAGAAAGCGCAAAAATGGTACTGAGTACCAGCTCCTTACTCATATGAAAAGAACAACTGCTTTGTTTCTCCAAAGATTTTCTCACAGGTTAGCTACTGTCCTTTCTTGCCAAGAGAAAATGCTGCCAGGAGAAAATACTGAGATGCCTCTCAGCTAACACACAGAGGCAGAAAATGCTGTAGGAATCTGACTCAGGCAAACATAAGCACACAGCTGTGGTGGTCCTCAAAGTCATCTCCTCCAGTTGCCTGCTCCCATTTGAGTTTGCTTGCCACTACTGCCTGCAGTGGAACTTGCCTATGCCTTAGCTGCTGCACGGTGGCTGCCCGAGCCGACCCTCACCAGCAGTTCCTGCTGGGAACCTGGACTGCCAATGACCGTGATGAGAGAGCAGATTTACCAGTTCTCTGCTCTTTTGGTTCCTGGGGCAGATATATCCAGCAGAAGAGTGGGGCAGGCACCAGGAGGTGGCCACGGTGACAACATCTGCCAAACACTGAACAGCAGAGCTGGCAGAAACATCAGCTGTAGCCGCATTGAAACAAGAATCCAAAATGCCACCTGAGGTCTTGCCTGCAAGAGGAAGCTCCAGCAGTTATGCTACTGGGGATACAGATGTACAATTATAGCAGAATGAATCCCGGCGTGAACACCATTATCCTTAGATGAGAAAAGGGGACTGAGGGGCAAAGAGCTGGATTATTATAGACAATTTCCCACGTGACATCAGCTAACCTGAGAAAGGCCCTTTTAATAGCCAAAAGAGTGCACCCTGTACAAGGATTGTATCTATAAACCTTATCAGTTTAAATCTATCTCTGCAGTCATACCAGAAGATTGTCCCCATACAGACAGACTCTAAAGAAGGGATAAAACAGATGCCAGGCGGAGCTGGGGATACGGCTGCCAATTACACTGGGGTCAAGGGGAGAAGGGCTGAAGCACAGCTTGAGAGGAAAGTCAGGGGGCAGGGCTGACATACCAACAGTGAGGAATGTGTGGGAAGATAAAATGCCCTTCAGAAGGAGGTTCTTGGGGATTATAGCTCTACACCCTTGAGCACACTGCTGTACAGCAGTCATAGTAATAATTAATAACAAGGAAATGATTCTCACTCTGTTCTGGTCACCTTATTAAAGCGAGGATATTGTGGAAATGGAAAAATCCCAGCAGGGCAGCACCTGGGATGATAGATGGATGGGATACATTTTTAACAGAGCTCACTACGTTTCAGGAAACATATTTCTGATGGGAGAGTGGCTGCAAAGCTTTTAGACTCCTTTCCTATTCTACTGCTACCAGCTGCTGTCAGAGGCAGGATAGACTTGAGACTTGGTGGACCCTTGCTCTGACCAAGTGGTGGCCAGTTACGCTATGCTCTTTGGCCCTAAAATGCTTGGCTAAACCCAGAAACCTTGTCTTTATATTTTGTTGCCATTCTCCTTTGCATTTTGGGTCCTTAACTGAGATAAGCTGTTAAAATAATGCGAGCCAGCATGTTCTTTCTGCATATCTGATGTGGATCACAAAATCTGGAAAGAGATATTGTTTGCCCTAAAGGACTCCTAAAATCTAGTTTTTGACTGTTAGGCCAAGGTCTAGTTTCTAGTTTGCTGAGAGCCAGCAATTTAATCAGAGATGCTCTCAAGCAGTCTCAATGCACAAGAAGTCGAAACAGGCTCTGAATGAGTATCCAGATATGGCAAAGCTCAGTTAAACATAAACACAGGATTCTCTGAGTCACACAAATGCACAGGAGTGGATAGTTTTGGAAAGGTTGTTCTAGGCTTTGAGTCATAAACATTCCCCTCCAGGGGCTCTATAAAGCCCAGAGGTCACTTCCAGCTAGGTGTTCTCACAGCTGCATGAAAGCAAACCAAGAGTCCAGTGAAGAAAACTTGCTGTGCAAGCTCTGAGTGCTCACTGATCTGTCCCTGAAAACGCTCCCCACGCTGCAACTCCTTTTGCCAAGGCTTTTAGATGGCATAGTGGGCTAACACAGAATGGGCCATTCACCCTGCTCCCATTGAGTCACAAAGAACAGACCTTTGGCAAGAATGTGTATTATAGTAGAAAGGGAGGGGAAAAAAAAAGAAAGAGAAAGAAACAAAAGAAAGCCTTAGCCCTCCAAAACAATTGAACAAATATCTCCCCCGGTTAATAAATAACAGGCTCGGCTGGGGAATTGTAATTGTGTGTATAATGCATCTCAGATCTACGGTATAATTACACTCTGGAAACCATTGACTGATAAAAGGCACCAGCCAGGGGAAAGGATGCCTTCTTGCCGTGGGTTGACAGGCAAGCAACAAACAAGACGCACTTTTTCACCTTCTATTCAATAAAATCGGTGTATTAAATATGCAAGCAGAGCACCTCCATTAAGCAATTCACTTTCTTCTCTTTCTTTCTCTTTTTTTTCCTTCTCCTCCTTTTGTTTCCATCAAGACAGGGAAGGTTAAAAAAAAAAGCTACATATGAAACCCCCCAGCTATACGTGAGTTGTGTTTTAATGAGGCTGCATCTTGGTCCCTCTGCTCTATTAAGTAGACACGTTGCTGCCCCTGCAAAGAAAGACGTTGCCTGCCTGGGATGAAGGGAACAGACTTAGGGAATAGTATGAACCTTTTTCTCTGCTCCTCCCCTTTCCTTCATTCCCACTAAAAGTAAACTCTTCCCTTCGTTATATAACAAGTGCTTAGTCACAGAGTGAAGGCAACATAAGCTATTTCCTTTCAACCTACCATGCATTTGGACCTTTAGAGGAAACCAGAAAAGAAGGGACTCAACTGAAAATCATATTTTATTTTAAAAAACTTAGGAAAGCAAAGCTCCTTTTCTCCAGCATGGTCTGAACCAAAGCTCTAAAGTTAGGGCATACCTCCAGAGACTCTGGCCGCTTATGATTATGGCCTTGACTAGAAAACTGAAAAAAGCATTGTATAACTATTTCAAAGTTCTGCAAAACATCTGGTATGGCACTTTGGTATGGGAGCCCCTGCATGGTACAGAAGGGACAGTGTAGCGGATTTGGTATAGAAGTATAACATAACTCCCTTTGCAGCCCTTCAGCGCAACACTAACCTGGACCAAAGGACTGGAGCATAGCCATGCCTTTGCCTCCTCTGCTTGGGAGTCTAGCACACAGCTGGTGGTGACATGTCTCTGCAAGGAAAGTGGAGGCCACATAAGCCCCCATAATTCCAGCTGCTCTCACACATAGGCAGGAAGAAGAGCATGAACATGAATCCCTTTTATTTTTTTTTGTCCCTGACCTGCACATCCCAAGCCCTTAGCCCTGATCGTCACTTAGGTCTAAGATGAAGGAACACACCAAAGCAGGCTCAGCTGCTTCAGCCTACCCATTCACCCTCTCAGCTTGTGACTAGGGCAGGTTGTGAAGGTGCTTGCTTCTTCTCTACTCCTGAGGAGGGAAGCAAAACAACCTCATGCTTCCCGTAAATGGAAGAGTTAGTTATTAAACTAGAAACTTTCATGCATATGCACTGAGTGGGTGAGCTGTGAACTGAGAAACCCCAGGACTGATTAACAAGCACTTCTGGTTTCAGATGCTTCCAACCGACACACCTCATTTCCCACTCGCGCCTCCAACAGCCCAAGTCCAGTAATGACTGGACTCGCCAGGTTGCAGAGCCTGGCCTTGAAAGTTGCGCAAGGGAGAGCAATTGAGCTGCACTTGCTGTCACTTCTTCCCTCCCCAGGGCCTGGAGAGGGAGCAATGAAAGAGGAGTTGAGTTGGGAGAGTTTCCTGACTCAGCAGTTGTGCGTTCATTCGCAGAGGCGCTGCTGCTGCCGCTGCTAATAGGCTGTGGTAACGGAGAGGCGTCTCGCAGGCAGGACAGTGGGAGGCTGATCAGCTCCAGCAGAAGAAGTGAGGTCAGTGGTAATGAGCGACAGTGAAGAGGAATGCAAATTGCGGGAGGATTTATGAAGCAGTTTCTGCTCAGTGAGCAGATTCCAGATAAGTGGAGTGTTAATAAGGCAGGCAAACTCTTGGGCTGTGCCAGATGTTAGGTGGAGACTGGCACACTTTTTGTCTGGCAGTCACCCAAGACTTGGTGCAGGGGTGCCCACAGCACAGACGCCAGTGCACACATGTTCTCTCACTGCACATGCACGGTGGCAACACATACATATGCTGACATGCACTGCAGTGCTCTGTCACTATGCAGGCAGGGTATGTACTTGTGCCAGGCCCAAGGGAAGCTAAGAGAAGGCAGGAATAGGTGTCTGTAGACTGCTTACCAGCAGACAAGGGAGAACGGAAAAAGAGTGTGATTTAGCACACCTAAGCCCAAACCAAAGCCATTTTTATCCTCTTTTTCCTTCAGTCCCTCCCCCTTCCTTGATCTCAGAACATACTACAGCATATCTCACTGATTCTTCAGACTTTCCAGAAATGAAGTCACCTAAAGTTACATATAGCAAATCCAGGCAGAGCCAGGAAGGGCAAGCTTGTCTTGCCCACTTCACACCTGCCTGGGCTTGAATCACTCAGGAGCGCTGCTGCTGTGAATAGCTAACGGTAGGTGTCATGGAGTCTGCTGGGGAATGCCACACACAGGCCAGTTTGTGGTGAGTTGGTGAGTCTGGTTTTTTTAGAACTTTTTCTTCCAAAAGCTGTGGGATTTGATCACAATAAGCCTCTCAGCATTAAGAGAGTAGACATTTTCTCAACCATAGCACTGCCACCCTCAGCTGATTGGTGTGGTAACACTTTAGAGTTTACAAAAACCTCCCTTCCCACTGCTACCTTTGCTTTTGCTTCCAAGCAGTCTGCCTGCCTGTATCTTGTTATGTCTCAGCCTCTGGGTTAGCTAAGCCTCACAGACTATCTGCCATCGAATGCTCTCTGGCCTGTTGGTAGGGCAAGTCCACCCCAGCAAAGAGGAGTGAGCTGTGAGAGCTTCTTTACAACTGCATTCAAAGTACTTGTCATGAATCCTGAGTGGGGCCTGCCCCACTGGACTATACTGAGAAGATCCTGAATCAGGAAGGAGAGGTGGTGGGAGCAGTCACCTCTCCAGCCACAAGAAATAGAAACAGTGAGCGATCCTGTCTCACCCTGAGCAGTGGGTCATTCAGCAGCAGTCACAGCACAGAGTGGGCTACTTGCAGAACTGCAGCAGCCATGTGTGCTTCTTGACTTCCTGGTAGCACCAGACTGCATGTCTACGTTTGGGCATGTCCTTCTGGAGCAGCAGGGGGTTGTGGCCCTGCACATCTGCATCACAGCAGCACCGCATCAGGGGAGTGAGAGATGGGAACAAAATGAGCTAATTTCATTCTGAATACATGAGCCTTGACAAGTCTATTAAAGGGCTGGAGCCTACCTTGTCTCATGAAAAATTAGTGCTGTCCTATAAAAATACTGGAGACAGTGCGTCACTTAAGGTAAGGATGTCTTGAGGATACTGTCTTTTCTTAATAGGTCCTACATCATCAGGGATGTACATACATCAGGAGTGAGTCAAGGGATTTTGGACCTGGGAGCTGGTACTTCTTGAGTCTGCCACTTGTGAGATAGTTTTCTTTAGTCTACCCTTCTCTTTCTCCTTGAACAAGGAGAAGCAGGAGTAGACAAGTGTCGAATGGATCAAAGGCTGTGCTTCTGTGTTCCAGTGTCTCACTGACAAACACAGTGAGAAAGACATTAGGTTTGATTCAAACAGAAAGAAAACTTTGTAAAGCTTTCAAAGAAAAAAAAAATATATATATATATATAAATAAATAAAAATCTTTCATCTTGGGCCAACCCCAAATTAGGCCAACCCAAATACAATATTTTATTTCTTTTCTGCGTTATTCAAACTGCTACCTAATCTTTTCCTTTTATTTTAGATTTAGTTAATACCATTTCAAAAAACAAAGCTATTTCTGTGAAAAGAATATCAAAATTAAACATTTCAGTGTTTCATTTCTGAAATACTGCATTCAAAAACAAAATATTTAGAAATTCACAATAATTCTCTTCTCACTCTACTTTTTTTTTTTTTTTTTTTTGCTTAATCTCTTTTCAGATTTGGCCCAAGCATATCCATCCAGAGTTTGGGTTCTCCACTTCTCATCCCAGATCCTGCTTCACTTTTTTTTTACTATTTGTTAAAGATTTTCACCCAGCAATATTTGCAAGGTTAAACCTTTTCATGGTGCTAGGGACTGATCCAGTGTATAGAGTGAAATATGATTTTTCTCTTTTCTATCTCTTCCCCAGCATTTGGGAAAATCCCAAGGACACAGACATCTATGTGCTTTCTAGCATCAATGGAAGCATGTTTCCAGTTTTGCTATGACTACAGCAAAGCGAGCATGTTAATTCTATGGAGGCAAATGTTCAACAGAAAGACAAGGATGAGTCCTGCAAAGTTGAGCATCTTTACTGGAGGAATGCCTAAGCCTGATGGGAAAAAGAAAACTAGCTGCCCATGCTGAAGTCCAGTAAAGCCCTTCCAACTAAGAGAGTTGTTGTTATACTTGGGAGAAGGGCTGGAGTGTCTCATGCAGTAATGGGGGTGTGCTGGATTGGTCAGCACCCCCAGAGAGCAAATCTTCACCTCTCAAGGTTATTCATTCAAAGTTTAAAATAGTATATTTTGTTGACCTCTTTTCTTAAAATGGAAAGATTTCTTCTGCCAGCTGCTTCTCCAGGAATTTTATCTTCCACACAGGCAGAGGAGACAACATGTATGACAGCCAGAAGAGCTCAGAGAAACTGATGTGCTTTGCCTCACGGAAGAAAATACAAATAAGCAATCTGAGTATCATCAAAGCTGCTGTGTGTGTGTATGTGTATGTGTGTATGTGAGCGAGAGAGAGAACCTGAGAGAGAGAACCCTTGTTAGAACCTGAGCTCCCTGGAATTAGGCCATGTTAAGAAGAAAAGGGACCAATGTTTAAAGGATTCACAGAATTTTCCACTTCTTGAGGCAACTCTTTGACCTTTGCAAAGAAAACTAGAGAGAATCTAGAGTATAAAGGAATGAGACTTCTCTGCCTTTCATTTGCTTTCCTTTTCTTCCCTTCTCTTCCGTCTCCCAGCTTTCTCTACAGAAACAGGTGATTGTGCTGCTCTTTCTTGGAAAGATGCAGTTCTCTGTCAGCTAGAGCTTCATAATAGAAGTGTCGATAGCGCTACCACTGGCCTGACAGGAAATCTGAATGAAGAATATGGTTGTATGAGAGCCATTATGAAAAAAACTTCTTCTAAAGCACATTCTGGACCAGAGGTGGAAAAGATCCATGGGCTGGGCTCAACACTAGCATATACCCATTGAAGTCTAATACACTTGCCCTAACACAAATGGCAGTAGCTACCCAGGTTATTATCCCTATTCAAACGCGTCATAGCTATGCAGGTATGAAGGTGTGCATTTGAATTCCTCTGGGAGCTGATGCCCTGTGTCTGCTGATGCTCCAATGAGTTGTTGAACCTAGGTGAGGCGAATCCATCTGTTGATATGTAGTCTGTGCTTTTCTGGCAGTCTAGCACAAAAGTTTACGTGGTTGGAAGAAAATCCAGCAGTAACTAGCTGTAGAAACATACTTAGAAGTTTCATACATGAGCCAAGGGGAATGGGCAGAGGATGGGGAGGGAAGGAAATTACAGAGCTTGTGTGCTATGGAAAGAAAGAGTATCTCTTCCACAGGTACACAGGTACAGAGAGAGCTGTGCGGTCACAGGAGTACCTAGCAAAACACATCCATCCCGTGTATACAGAAACAAAGGTACTCTGTGTAGTACCCCTGTACCCATGTACACACATTGAGTCAAAATACTCAGAGAGGCACCCATAAATAGAGAGAGTCAAAACCCAGACTCACACACCGACCAATATTATCAGAAACTCAAGCCTGCAGAGAAACTTCTAGGGGCATTCAGGCATTTACACAGGCACAACCAATGCCAGACATGCAGGCCTGCAGCCACATACATAAGCACAGACCCTGTGCACCACCACATACGCTCAGCAGCACATATGAGTTCCTCTTCTCAACACTTACCTATAGTGACTGATTTATAGCAATACATCAACACACATACCTGTTCTTGATACATTTCCACATAGGCTCAGTAACAGATATCCACACCCATTTGGATGACTAATCTACATCTGCAGGTACTGCCAGCCACAACCGATGTGTGTAGGTGAATGTAAACACTCTTGGGAATGCCCAGCCAAATGCAGAACAGTCATAGGTGTAGGGATACTTGCCTAGATGCAGACTACTACAGTGAATTACACTTATGACCATGGATCAGATCCTCATCAGTGCAAGTCTGCCTGGCTCCCAGGATCTGGCCATTTCTCTTCAAGATTCAGCTTCTTCACCATCTTGGTGTTCTGTGTCTGCAAAAGCTCTTTTCCTCCCTCCCTTTCTCCCTCTGAAGCTCTCTGCAGAGCTGAATAATACTGCGGTGCTGATATCTTAGCACATAGTTGTCTGATGCCCTTCCCTTCATGCCTGCCACTTACCCACACAGAAAAATTCACATCTAGCTGCCCGTTGCAGCACAAACCAAAAAACATTAAAAAAGAAATGAAAGGGAGTAAAACTCCAGGGGCAAATCTTTCACTGGGTGCTAGGCAGCTGAAATCAACAGCATAACACCAGGGCTGAACTTGGCCCAGCATGTTATTTTGACAAACTAAACAATTAATTAACAGCTATCTCCCCAGCAGATCTCTTCTTGCGACAGAGTATGTGAGGAACACGCAGATCCATGTAAGAGCTCTATCGCCACCATTACATGCTGAAGAATAGCATCTAATTAATTATAATGATGGTAAAGATTAGATCCAAATTCCTCTACACAATGTGTACATAGCCCAAACAGACAAAATAAATCAGAGAGCTGCACCCTAATCCACCAGCTTCAGAGGATTAAACAGGTGCATTCTAATCAAAGGCTTAGTGCAGTCCCTTTCAGTATGCACAGAGTTGCCCCGACATGCAACCAAATCTTCCAGGGATTCTGGGAAAGGTACCTCACTTCAGATGAAGCACGTAATTCAGGCCTTGCCCACCTGCGGCCATATAAGATCTCCTGGCTTGCTTTCCACGCCCGGGTTTTAGCTTTTACATCCAAGGCAAATTCCACGAGTAATAATTTATTCCTTTCTAAGCAAGTTTCAAATAGAGAAGGCATTAGCATTCATTGCTCTACTAACATTTTGCTGTGCTGTGCTGTGCTGTGTTGTTTAGCAGAAAATGCTCCAATCTAAAGGTGACAGCATTTCAGACGAGGAAGGAAAAGATTTTTTTTTTCCAAGACATTTCATGGAAATGAAGATGCTTTGCTTTTTATAAGTCCATTAATATGAACTACATGAGAAGTCTGGGATTCCACTGATTGTAATGCAAGTAGGTTTATTTATTCACTGTTCCATCAAGATTGGTTTCCAATTCTAGTAAAAAAAAAAAAATTACTTTTCAGAAGGTGGGGGAAAAAAGAGAAAAGAAAAGAAAAACAAAACGCAGCTTTTCATGTGACTTGGGTAAGAATCATTAATTGCATCACTAATGATTGGTTTCTTTCCGCTCAGGGGAGGCTGAGAGTGAATCAATCCTATTACACCTAGTGTGAAGTTGGGCTCTTATGCTAGCTGGGAATAGACCTGTGTGGTCCAGCCTATGAAAAACACTACTGTTTGTCAGAACAAAAAGCTAAATTATTGCTTGTTTTTTGAAAGGAACAATTTTTTTGAAAAACTCATCTGGAAATACAGTCATTTTTCCACTTTTCCAATTAAAATGGTGTATTTTGATATTTCTTGAAACCAAACTTTTCATTTTGGGATGTTATAACAAACTTTACAGCTCTATTTTCACCTATATTGGAATTCATCTTTCGTAATGTCCGATTTTGACCATTCGGCTTCACAGTGGAGAAGATCCACAGTGTACTAGAGTAAATGTATTTCAGACAAGGAGACTAGCCCGTGGGAGAGAGCTGTATGCATAAGGCACCCAATCTACAGCTCCCATGGGGCACCACAGCCCCTTGAGCAGGTGCCACTTTATATCAAAGACATGTACAGCAAACTGCTTTGACTCATTTCGGCAAGTGCAAATGTTTGAACCAATCCAAGTCAAAACATTCTGTTCAGATTCTAACATTTAGAAACTGTGAAATGTTGCCGTGTATTATTTATGATGGTAAAGAAAATGGTGTTCTCCCTTGGAGAATCATTTCTACGGGAAATTTCATGTCTGGGGAAGTTGTGGCAGCTAAATGACTTGATAAAGGCTCTTCTTCTCTTTGACATAGGGTGCATCTTCATTGCACTTGGAGGGGCAAATTGCAGGAAGCATGTACATACATGAGCTACCTTGATCTCACATAATTTTGAGATGAGTAGTAATAAAGTTACGAGAACCTGGTATAAGTCCATTTGAGAAGCTGAGAATGTAAGTAAACTGCTAGCCTACGTTAACATTCATGAAGTTTATCCCTACTGACTTTAATTTAGCTAGGGTGGTTATGTTTATCCATTCTGAAAGCACGCCTCTGCCTACAACATAGACATGTCATTCTTGGGCAGAACCCATATCTGACAAAGAACCAGGCACATTATCTAGGAGCATCCTAAATAGGTGAAATGAGACCTTCTAGAGGAATTTTTCTGAGAATAGATACCCCAGGTATGGCCTTAAAAAAAGGTGGCATGGTACTAAAGTAGGGTGAAAAGACATTATGAATCCTTAGGGCTCCATCACTCACCTGAAGAACGCATCCACCTCAAAATAAAAAAAAGGAGGAAAATCTAAATCCATGTGTTTTTGCATCTCTCCTGCTCTCTTTCTGTCTTTCTATGATAAGAGGTGTAATGTAGCCACTCCTTCCAACACTTCATCACAGCCTCATGCTGTGAACCAGTCAATACTATTTATTGTCACTTGTTACCACAATAGCTGCACCACTAATCCATCAAGTATGGAACAAGGTCCCGTTCCACTTGGTGCTGTACAAGCATAGAACAAAAAGATCATTTTGCCCCTAGGAGAATCTAAATATAAGATGAAAGAGTGAGTGGCTAAAGAGATAAGGGAAGACTTTTTTACTGTGACCCTGACTGAGCGTTGGAACAGGTTGCCCAGAGAGATTGTGGAGTCTCCATCTTTGGAGATATTGAAAAGCCATCTGGACAGCGTCCTCCTGGGCAGCCTGCTTAAGGTGACCCTGCTGGAGCAGGGGGGTTGGACTAGATGTTCTCTAAAGGTCCCTTCCAACTTCTACCATTCTGTGTTTCTGTGAGATGAGAAAGAAGGAAGTGATGAGACCATACACGTCACTGTAACAGGCAGACCTCTGTACACTGGGTGCCTAACAGTTATCTTGGTTTTGGGCTTTCCCTTGAGAGGAGTGGGGAAGATGTGTTTCAATAAAGTTGGATTTGAGGGTAGAACATAGAGGTATCTTTGCAGATGCTGACAGGGAGCAGAAAAGAAAGCAGAAAGATGCTCTTTGCAAACCTGACAAGTGGGTGACTGTTGCCAGCACTGAAAAGCAATCAGGAAACATAGCTCACCTGCCCGGCAAGGAGGCCATACCAGGCCTTGAAAGACAAAGCAGGCTGATTACATTAGAAGGACGCTGAGGAAAGCTTGGAGAGAGGACTGACATAGTCAAAGCAAAGGAGCAGATGGTGGACCTTGCAATGGCATTCTCCAAAGTCTTTTTCAAGGTCAGAGCAAAATGTGCTGTGATACCAAGGGGAAGGGGAGAACTTAGCTCTGAGTAAGGACCTGGCTTAGAGATGCTGTTCTTCAGGAATGATCTGCAGTTTTTAAAACTAGAGGAAGGGGTTTAAAATTTTGCCCGTTAGCCCTTGTGCTGGGAGTGGCTATTCCCAAATACAGGTGGGAAGTGGGAAGAGGAAGGCTGAACACTCAGAGCAGCATCTGTTGGTTTTTCTGAGGGATTATTTGTTTCCGCAAGTGGCCTCTACCTTTTCATCAATGTGAACCATAGCTTTGATCCCAGCCCAGCCCCAGGTTTTAGGGGTGTTTGCTGCATGGGTCTAGAGTTCATGATAAAGCTGAGTTGGATATTAGAAGCACAGTGAGGCTAGCCAGCAGGTGTCCTGCAGTCATGATCAGGGCTCGTGTGCAGACAGCAAGAAACAACTTCTTCAGCGAGCATACTTAGCAGGGCAACAGGAGGTCAGAGAAACTGGTAGCAGACTCAACGGACCTTAGCTGGCAGTAAGCACCGCTCAGGTCCAACAATGATAATCTTCCCATCAGAGCTGGAAAGAGAAAGACACTGCAGCATTCCAGGAGCTTAAAGGTCAGTAAAACTCCAGTAAACATCCCCTCCCCAGCTGCACTTCATGCAGGGTGGTAATGTCACCTTATCACCTCAGGAGAGCAGAGTGCAGAACTGCTGGAGTGACACCCAAATTGAATGGAGGTCAGTCTTGTCTTTGCTGAGGGAGGCTATCTAGCTGCATGAGGAAGTTGCAGCTCAGTTCAGGGCTGTCTTTCTCCACCAGGGCAGCTGCACTTTGATGCTGAAGTGTGAGCAGATCAGGAAAGAAAGAGAAACGATGGTAAGAGAAAGTAAGGTGAAGACAGGACACATCTGACATTCACTATCAGAGCCTGGTGTGGGTAGAAAAAATACAGAGCTGGAACACAAGCCTATACGGGGGCAACATGGATACTGGGTGAAGATGAGCACTCTGAGCCCAAAATTGAAGGAGACAGGGTTGAAATCAGACTGGCAGGGACTCATGGAGGACCAGCACCACAATACAAGCTGAGAGGCACAAGAAGGGAAGAGGGAGAGGGAATGGAAGTCAAATGCAAGATATATTGCGAAAGGGGAAAAGATGCCAGAGTGGGAATAGCAAGGTGGCTGCAGAGTAAGGACAAGCAGAGTGCATTTTCCTAGAAAGGCACCTCTAAATGGGAAATTCATTCCATGCTCTGTTCTTTCTGCCTCTGAATAACATGCACCAAAAAAACAGGGCAAAATCTGAGGCATAGAGGATTGCATTCTGAAATTTGAAATGCATTTTAAATAGTAACTGTCTCAAAGCTGTTTTCTGAATTGAGCAGAGCAGCATTTGGCCTCCCACCTCCTTTTTCGTTCTTTCCCTTTCCCTCTATTTTTTTCTCTTTGTGAGGAAACACTCAAAGCAGAAGGAACTCTAAGACACCAGGCCTGACCAAGCATGGGGCAGAATCTGCTCATTCCAATTATCTGCCAGCCTAATCATAAAAACATCACGGTGCACGCTCCATATGTCATTTTTATTGAATTCATTCAGGAGTTTCTCGATTAATCTTTTATTATTCCTTTTCAAATCCCAAGGTTCCCATAACAGGGGCTGATCAGCTAAAGCAATTCTTGCACAGAGAGGCTATGGTAAGAATTACCTTGACTCTCATCCTTCACAAGAACTCCTTACAGCCTCTTCCTAGAGCGCGTCCTGCCTGAAAAAGACTGTAGGCTCTACATGCTGCTTAGCCCCTTGGCCTTCACTCCTCCAGCTAGGAGAGCCTGACTCACCCCACAGCCAGTGCTTATGCACGATCCTAACAGTGCCCCTGCAGAAAAAGGAGAAATGAACACTCTCATACTGAGTACTTCTGAACATGGGAGGACCCACTCACCGCCTCCAGGGAGAAGCCAGGCCCAGACCGGTAGCATATGTGATATATGCACTTGTACCAAACTTAGCACCAGTCGCAGGGATGGGTCCAATGCCTGGCAAAAAATGGGGCTTTCTTCAATACAGCACCTCCCCACTGCCTTCCCTCCTCTGTGAAGCCCAGCTCTTCCATGGATACCATAGTACCCCTACCTGCATGCTTTTTTGCTACATCCCTGCTTGTTGCTGTGGGAGCAATACCTATGCTGCCACCTGCTAGGAGAGGCTATAGCCCTCTTATTATCCCCAGCCAGATCTTCTTCATCTATTCCAGCTCAAGAAAAGTCAGAATAAAGGAGCTTTCCACCCCACATCTAGCTACCTGTGCCATTCCCTTCAACTGGGCAGGATGAGACTTAAAGGTGCTGTGAGCTTCCCCGGACAGTAGTGTTGCTGGGAAAAAATAATACTGCGAGAACAGTAACTAGCTATGTGTTATCTCTGGGGTGGGGTATTCCTGTGCCAGTAACTTGTTTGGTGTCTTCATCACCACCTCATTAAAGCTTCAGTTCATTAATTAAATATTTAATACATTAAATGAGGTTCCTTCTGTACTGAGGAGCTGAGATCTTGTTGCTAGTTTGCGTGATGCTGTGTATCCTCCTGGGAAGCTCCAATTTGCCATACTAATTGCACAGAGACTCTTCAAAAAACCCTGTGTTGTATCTTTCGCTGCTGAGCAAATTGTACACTCCATCTCAGCAGGAGGGGAACCTGAGCTGGCAAAATGCACAGAACGACAATTTACTCTTCTCCATGGTCCCCTGGGAAGTCTGGGGAGCTTGCCCATCTGACAGGACACAGTGCAAAGCAGTGACACCAAGACTGAAAATAGCCTCCAGTCCTCACTCCTCACCTCCATTGGTGTGCAGGGGGAGACAGAACGTTCCCAGCTTTGCTGAATCAGCAAAGCTTTGATAAGCCTTGCTAAACAGGGCTGTTAGGTGGGAACCAGTTAAGCTTTCTATTAACATTTTAAAAGGTCGTACTACCACCACTAGAGATTTTTGCCCCACTTGGTCATATTGCAGCTGTACTGCCAGTTCTCTGAACACAGCAAAGACAGAGAGAAACCTCTGGTGAGAGAAGAGGTGCCCAAAGGGGAAGCTGTGAGAAAGCGAGGGGGACAGAGGTGTCCCAGAGCAGATGGGCTGCTGGTAGAACAGAAACTTTGTCCAGCTGTAAAACCATACTGCTGCCTTACCCTGCAATCACCTACATTTTCTTTACCGCAGCCTGCTGTTTGCTTACACTTCTGTCATTGTGGTGAGAAATCAACTCTTCACAAGGCTGAGCTGTAATAGAAAGGGATGATATCTCTGGCAAGAGAAAAGCTGGTTATTTTTTAAACCCTTCTTCAGCTCTTTCCCCTGACTCTCTCCCCCACATCTATCTCTGATCATATGTACCAGGACAAATTAACAGCCCTCTTTCTATTGATGATCATGTAAGGCTAGGGATCCAAGTTCCCTAGGGATACTGCCAATGGTCTTAACATATGGTTTACCTTTAGGCTCATCTCCTAGATTGAAGCTTGAGATTGAGAATGCTATTCTCAATACCATATTCTAATCCATGATCATAAGTGCAATTTTCAATAACATGTTGGAGTTCTGTCAGAAGTCTAGTAGGTAAAACTGCAATGCCTATGGAAGGTAGAGATTAGGACCCCAAGCTTCCAGTATCAGACATGTGGCTTTGTAACATAAAGAAATTCTACATGGGCAGATGGCAGAAGAAATCTGAGGGGGAAAAGACTGGGCCCTCCATGAGAAAAGTTAGGCAGCTAGGTGTGCAAGATTTTAATAGGGAACATCTGACTGGCAGGTTTAGTTAAGCGACTCACCAAAAAAGAGCTTAAAAGGGCTATTGAGTTTGAATGTTGAAGTGGGAGGGCTTCCCAGGTGTAGGAAAATGTAGGTGGATTAAGGCTTTTGTCCGGGAAGGGAGAAGAGGAAGAAGAGGAATGGCAGAGAGAACATGAATTAGGATAATTGGCTGAAGTAGTGAATACTGATTAAGAAACAAGCAGCAGGCATTAGCCTAGCATATATAGGCATATCTCAGGCGAGGCCACTCTTTAAAGAATTGTCAGGCTGCTGAAACAGGGCCAGCAAAGTCCTGTCTTAGCCAATGGTACATGGATCTTCCTCCCTGTGACTATCTGCAGCCTCAGAGTAGGTTTGTCATGGCTATAGGTCACTCTACCCTAGACTGTTCCTTTTGCCTCTGCTCCTCAGTCACCTTTTCCAAGCTGAGTTCCCCGCAACGTGAGAGGGAGAGGCCCTCATGTGTCCAGCTCTCAAGTAGGTCCAGCTACAACATCTCCCGTCCTCTCCCATTGATCAGTGGGAATGAGCTAGATGGTGGAGGGAGAAGCATATTTTAAGACACAAGCTACTGGACAGGCCTCTGCAAACCACGCAAATGGACCAGCTGCCAAGATATCAACTTCTTGGTACACAGAGAGGACGACCATGCTAGTGCAGGCAACTCCTGTTGGCTTCTTTCTGCCCCCAGCACAATTTCGTTTCTTTTTTATTCTTCTTTTTAATGTAGTGGTTAAAGGGGGGGGGGGGGGGGAAGTAACCTCTATAAAAATAAAAAGCTAAGAGATGAGGAGAACATTAAAAACTGGTGAAACATTTTGGGGAAAGACAGCAGTGATTCTCCTTTGGGCCTGGGAAGCCACAGAGTGGCAGGCTCATCAGAGGCTTTCTGAGGAAGCAAAGGGCTGTCCTGCCCAGGGGTGGGAAGTAAAAGGGGCGCTTGCTTCTTATTTCTGAACACCAAAATGGAAGCAGAGTGCCTCGGCACTGGGCAGCACAGAGGAATCACAGACACAGATGCAAGGGATGAAGAAATTCCTCCACAACCAATAAAACATCACCACAGACTTAGGTACCCTTTGGTGCTTAATAAATAATATTTAGTACAGTGACAGTACACAACACTTCAAGGGCTATTCAGACATGGGTAAGGACTGTTAGCTACAGATATGGGAAGTAAATCACACAGATGACGCAGACCTTCTCTGAGGTCATGTTGTGGATCAGTGATGAAATCAGGGATCCAACCCAAGTCTGCTGACATTTGATCCCCTGCTGTGCTCACGGGAACACAGAACGGAACAGACAAACAAGTGAACCACAGAGCCTCAAGAACTGAATTGTCTCTCAGTAAATCTAAATGCCAGGTGGGAGCAATTCTCTTGAAACTCACGGTGTTAGTGTTTTACATTTTGTAGAATTGAAAGGAATTATCAGAACAGGAGCTTTTCCTTAGCCCAAAAAGCCAGGATGGGGATGGAAGGCCTATTGACGGGGCTAGGTGTAGATAAAGGAAAATTTGCTTATATGAAACTGATTAGGTGGTAACAGGAGTCCATCAGTCTTCACAGTCCTCAATTTGACCTCTTCTACAACACCAAACTCCCATGAAACCATGCATACTTGAAAAATCTCAGTGCTGTTCAGCCAAGCATCCCAAAACACTTTTTCCATCTTCCTTCAGAGAACATCATCTTCCATGACAGTCTGAGGTCGATTTTCTTTACAGAGAACGTTTTTTTCTGTCAATTATTTTAGAATGAACAGCTCTGATGCTACAGATCTTTCCCAAGTAAAATCACTGCTGTAGTAGAGTCTGAATAGCTGATCACAGAAAGGCCTGATCCCTATCTAAGGGGCACAAACTGAAAGGTCCTCTGTAGTGGACTTTGGATCAAGGTCCCAGTATCTGGGAACACAGAATGAGATATGTTTGAAAGCAGTACCAAAATACCTCCATTATATGAATTATATGAAAATAATTATCTACCTAGATTTCTATTTGTCAAAGCCACTGTGACACGTACTGTCCAAAGCCTCAGTTTCCTGGGGAAGGGGTTAAGGTTTTGCCAAAAATATATAGAATTTTCCCTGCTTACTCTCAATAAATAAATAAATAAGGTTTACAGTAGTTACCACTTTAGATTGACATATTCTATTTGCCTGGATCTAATATTTTCCATGTCCTTCCTGCTGCTGATATTGCTGCTGTGTACTAAAGCTTTAATAAGTTAGGTAAATCCCAGACTACTCTTAAACAAACACAAGCTCGAGGTTATGAACATTTCCTTCTCAGTCCTTTTGGGGCAGGGAAGCAGAAAGGGAGTTTCCTTTGTTCTATCTTTTCCTCCTGTAATGTCGAATTGCTTTGAAAGATACCCATCATCTGCTTTTTATAATCTGATTCACAATTCTATCCCTCCCCCTCCACCCCCCCAAAAGCTTCCTCCTTCTAAGGCTATTTTCTCATAAAGAACAGGAGACAAAATTTTCCTGAGGCATAGCCTAATGAAGTGATACCAGCGGAGAATTTTATCATGCAGGATTTTAAGCCCATTAGACACCCAGCTCAAAGTCCTGGCTGGGGTGAAAAGCTATGTAGTCAGTGCCTGAGCTAAAATAACAGCCGTACTTTCCCATCAACAGTCCACGCTCCAGTGATTTATTGGGTTTGGATGCAATTGCTGGCAATGACTTAACTGCCAGCATGGACACAGCAAATCACTTTCAGCATCATGTCAGTTCTCTGTGATTAAATTGTGGATCTTAGAAGGTCCGACTATGTGGAATCTGTATGTAAGGACAGACAAACCCAACCATGGGCGTCACCAGGGCCACATCCAGGCATGAAGTGGATAGGGGTATCATTCCACGCAGCCATGCAACTGTTCCTGTGCCTTAGAGCATGGTGTCAAACAGAGTTAATGAGGGGGAACAGACCTGTCCGACCCTCTCCTTCAGCCTATGTGGGAAATCCATGCCTCAGTACTTACTATACAGAGAGATGCCATCTCTTTGATTTGCGTCAGGGATATGCTGCTCTTCGACAAGGGCAGTGGATGGGGTGGGACTAAAGCCAGCAGCAGGGAGTTAAAAGGGACTGAATTTTCATTCCCTCCTGAAGGAGGGAGGGAGAGGAAGAAGAACTGCCACCAGAAAGAAGCATGAAGATAGGGCTCCCAGGACGTTGGCTTCCCTGCCCAGAGAATGAGAATGGGAGCGAGGAGGAGTAGGAAGCTCCTGCCAAGGGTGGACCAGGGCTGTGCCACAAGGAAATAAGATTAACACACAGCTCAGGTACTAACTGTAATGGCATTAGCCAGTTCAATTAAATCACTTTGAACACACAGTAATGGTATTTGTCTAGCTGCCCAAAATCATAGGACCTAAATGCTTCATACAGAAGGTGGGAGATCAAGTTAGCCCTATGTTTGTTTGCCTGACATACTATCCACAATACATTCCTGTTTCACTGTACAAATGCCTAGAGAGAAGGCAGAGATGCATGAAGCTAACTGGGATCATTTTGATCGACACAGCTTAGGCAAACTGTTAACAATAACATCTGTGTGGCATAGCTGGCTCTAAAGAGTAGGCAACCTCTTCCGCTGCTCCAGCTGGGTCCAAAAAGGACATCTGTTCTGAATCAGACTAGGACTAATAGTTCTTCTGCAGAAATAAGAAGAAAGTGTCCTTTTGGCTATATTCCTTCATTTTTCTAGCTACTTTTCTGTCTCCCTGGACATGCTACTGCCAGTTTTCAGAAGAATGGTGACACATTCCCCGAAACAAAGGGGCAGACTTGCAGGAAAGGTCTCCAGATTACTTGCCACAGTGCAGAAAGAGGCAGAAGCACCACAGGGAAATCCCATGCTCTCTTTCCCTACAAGGTGTATAAAGGCTGGATTCAGTTGCTTAAACATAGTCATCTAGAGCCATGGGACAACATCCACATGACCTCAAGCTACCACTCTAGAAGGACACAGGTGTAATCTTGTGTAGTCCACCAGCCTCATATGAATGTCTCAGATATCCTAACCCTAGGACATCTTCAGTGGCAGTAGACACCTGGTTTACACAATTGAATTGAGATATTAGCTCAGCAATTCCTAATTGTTTTGTGACAATGGTTATGACAAGCGATGACCAGAGGCAAAAGGTTCTAGGCCACGTTTAATGAATTAATTTGAAAATATTGATATACGAAGCAATATGGACGTCTGAGGAATCTGGGCCTGGATCGAAAAGCCAAAAGGAGCAGATAGACACATACTGGGATTTTCAAAAGAGTTTAGCAATCAGTATCTCAAAGGTATGCAGGACTGTAACTACGAAAATCAATGTCAAGGCACTTTCAAGCATACTCTTAGATACCTTCGGTGCCTTTCAAAAATCTAGCTCCTCACATAGAATAGCAACACAGAGCTCCAAGTAGAAAAAGACTTTACAAACCTCAGACAGAGGCCTCGTACAAATGCAGTCAAACAGAGCAGATAAGGTCACACACCTACACCCTCTTCAGGAGCTAGTGCTGCACAATGCTTTGCTTCGGTTGCTAAACATAGGCACCTAGACAAACCAGGCAAGGACACAGCCAGCTAGACAAACCAAGCAAGGGTAGAGCCACAGGTTTGCTACCGATATTATGCAATTAGCTCTGACAATGACTTGCTCCGAGTGCAATGGGAGAAAGTTATTTCAAATCTTACTCGAGCATGTGACATGACTTTTTCTAGCAGTAGGGCCTCAAGCCTTAATCCAATTCCCAAGGCAGAAAAATCAACCCTATTTCACTCTTCCTCACTCCCCAAATCTCCCGCTCTCCCAAAGCACAATGACTTAATTCTGCCTTCTCCCTTTCATTAATTAAACCTGTGCAACTAAAGACAGAGAAGGGCAAAGCCCATGCTATGTGAATGGAGCTGACCAATCATACTTTACCATGGCATTACCAAATAATAAATACACTTAAGATACCAGTTAGTGGACAAGTCACATGTTACAGTTTGTTCATAAGCTGCATTCATTCAAGATGCTAGCAAATGCGTGTGTAAAAGTTAAAGATTGTTGAAGAACAGATAAACAAGCTGCACTGATTAGACAGTCTGCTGTTACAAGTTTGTTTGTCTCTCATAGATTAGTCAAACAAGAGGACAGATAGACAGGCGGACAGGCTGACAGACGGATAGATAGAATTGTTTCTGCAAACCTGTAGGTTGCATTTTCAGGGAGGCAGTTTGGGTGAAATCGATAAACCAATTTCTGGAAGCTGGAGTACTGCTAGTAATTAGAAAAAGGCCTCTGCAGCCACCCCATGCTCAGCTGTGAGATCTGCCTTCATGGATTTCAATAAGAGTGAAATTGAGTGACTTCAATAATTTCATGCCGGGTTATGGGAGGGAGGTGAAGAAGGGTGAGTTCCCAGCCATCTAATAGGTCTCTAACAGCTCGATAATTGGCCCATCCCGTGGGTGATTAAGGATGAAAATAACTAATTTCCGCTCATCTTACAGCCTAATCAGATCACCTCACCCCTATCATTTTCTCCTCTTTTTAAAGAGACAGTCTCTCTCTCCTTCTGGTATCAAAGGCTAGCAGGATATGATCATTTAAGTTAGTAAAGAATCTAGTTCAGGCCAGGCTAGAGTTAGTGGATTTAAGATACCAGCTCTTCTATTGGCTGACCTGTAATAAACCATTTACTTCCGATTTCTGCTGCAGCGTTCCAGCCTCTTTACATGCAGTCTATGAATTCTGCTCCGCGTACTGAGTCCTGCAAACTAGAAAGGCGGAGGGTCGGCTCAGGCCTGAACCAAATCTGGATGTCACAAGGCTTGGGAATCCAGCCTCAGCTTTTCCTAGGTAGCAACCCTTTCAAAAGCTTTTGTGGCAAGCGATTCCTTGCCAGGAAAGGCCCTCCTTCAGCACTACTGCTATACCAAGCTTTCCCTATCCAGTAGGCTAGATAGAAGGCACACACATTCCGTGCAGCTCCACTGAGGCTTCTTGGTCACCGAGAGCAGGCAAGAGGCTATAAAGATGACGTAAGGGCTGGGCAAATACCACTTGGACAGGGGATCTCATTTTACTCTTGCATCGGGGCTCTGTGCCAATCCTGAGTGTGTTATTTCCTATTTTGCACAGTGTAGTGCTACACATTTTGTCCTAGTTCAGACAGTCCTTTGTCTAGACTCACAGCTGTGCCTCTGTGGACACTGTGCTCTTAGGATGATTCAAAGAAAGGGGTC
This sequence comes from Struthio camelus, assembly GCF_040807025.1. NCBI lineage: Eukaryota > Metazoa > Chordata > Aves > Struthioniformes > Struthionidae > Struthio > Struthio camelus. Next base: position 94,399,643 of record NC_090942.1, on the reverse strand, counting down.
CTTCAAGTCCTGGCCATATACATAGCTCTTAATAAGTGGCCCAGTTCATATGGATGCTAAGTAACTCCTGGTGCATTACCAAATTGAGTACTGTCAGAGAAGGCAGAAGGATTGGGAAGATAAGTCTGGTCAGTACTCAAGAAGTGTCTTTCCTTGACTAATCCACAGCATCAACGTGCTAGTGAAGACCTTCTTCACTAGAAAGATTTAGACCTCATTTTACCTTCATGGTTCCTGGGAAGAATTCATACAGATGTCAGAGAAGCCTAGGGAACTCCCTCAAGCACACATATCTCACCCCATGCAAGAGGCCTGCACTGCACTGCACTGCACTGCTCTGACTTGTCCACAGAATTCATTTCCCAGGTCCCTCTGCAGGGAGCCTTGGAACAGCCCTGTCTCAGGAGGTTACAGCATGTGATAACCCACACCATTAATGAGGAAGAAAGCAAGATCCATCCTTGAGGGAAAGAAAAAGCTAGACAGAGAGAAGAAAAAACTAACTGTTAGAGCCCCCTTCTAGCATGCTTGCCACCCTGGGCATGAAGCATGCTCTTCTAATGCCTGCAAAGAGCAGAATATGTTTCATACAGAAAACTCAACCACAGCTGTTTCATTCCCATGAGCCTCTGTTGGGAGAACAGAAATCAAGATGGGTTGAGACCTCAGTGGTGGCCTTAGTACTGCTGTTCCCTTGCATTGACCAATTAAGCAGTACACACAGACAGACAACTCCAGTCTGGGAGTTGGATCGAGACAGTTCACTGATATAACCCTGATTTGCAAAGAATGTCAGTGTCAAGCCCTGTTTCCCTGAACGTAGCAGAAACCACAATGAACAGGAGTTTTCTCATTATTTTCAGGTCTGCTTTTCCAGTTAGTTCTGTGTCCAACACATCCATTCTACTTTCTTTCAGTGCCACATTCACACCTGCTTCCTCCCTCTGTCATACACACCTACACAACATTCTCTCCCACACCTAGTTTACCCCTGCTTTTTCTGCTATTACCTGGGAAACCTCCTGACCCTCATAACTTACGGCTTGTGCCTTAAGTAGTAGCCTTTTCTTCACCTCCCGCTAACCACAAATGACAGTTCCTTTTTACCTGGAAGGAAAGATTCAAGTCACAACCACGGGCTTTGATCAAATCTCTACCAAGAGGGATGCTACTGTTGTCATTTCTCTATGGAACTTCTTTTCCAGGCATATCCTTCATCACTTCTGCTTTGGAACTACAATTTTTTCTCCCTCCCCAGAACCAAACTGCTGATGTACATGTAATGCTACACACACGCATTCACAAGAGATGAAAAAGAAAGCAGATATGGCAAGCAAAAATTTCCCACCATTCATCCGGCTCTCATCGAAAGCATAGCTGTGTTCGGGACATAACAATCCTGTAACTGAAATAGCTGCTGTTATTCCCTATTACCACAGCTTCCCCATTTCTCGTCAAATCTGCCCCGCCTCTAGCCACTGTATGCAGCCCATGCAGTCTGTTGGCTCATTCTGCATGTGCCACTCTGCAGTGCTAGAGTTTTCAGTCAGGAGCATTTCTGGTAGTTAATGGCAAACATGTCTGTGCAAGAACATCTCCCGCTGTCTTAAACTTCAGTCTGGGCTCACGTGTGTTTACTAACACCCTTAGACAGCCCATCAACAGAAAGGATAGAACACCAGTCATTTGCAAGCCAGTGAGTGAAGGCTGGATTCAGCTTTGCCAAGGTTTTGGTGCCCGTTACAGTATACAAGAACATTTGTGGCTGCCCCCTGGCCAATTGTTCTGGAGATTCAGTGGACCATATCTGCAGGGCTATGGAGCTGTGACAATCTGAATAAGGGAGAAACACAAGTGAGATTTTAAACTTCTCATTTGAAGTGCATGGCAAAAACACACCTCAAAACTGTAGCTCAGAGAGGAGAACTCTCCTGTCCCTTTCAAGGGCTGCAGAGTCTCAGTGACAATAGAAAGGCCACTACTGTTAACTGTTTCACTGCTGGTTGATAAAAGGAGAAAGGAAAAGCACCATGTCAAGAGCTACACTGTGAATTTCATCTCAGCACCTCAGCGTGGAGTTTGTGGCTCATAGGTAAAGCTTGGGAGAACATTTCCATTTTCATTTCCTTTTTGGTTTTGTCCTGCCTGCAACATTCGTGTGAATTTGAAATAAGAGCATAAACAGTCTAGGTCCCTCAAAAGGTTAACTCAGCCTTTGATAAAAATCAAGGCTAAGTTCCAAAGAGAATGGAACAATTTATTAATAATGAACAAGTTACTCAATGAAATTTGAATGTTTATTCCCCTCCTTCCCAGAATATCCATGTGCAAATGGCAATTTCCTCACATCTATTTGTTATTGGAATTTATGTGGGAAATATCCATATTTTACCATATATTTCAGTGGTGGAGTGACCCTAAATATTCAGTTTGTGAGCTGCAGTGCTTAGTTCCAACTGGCCAGATTTGTCACTTGGTAACATCCTGCTTCCCCATTGGATGAGCTGATAAGCATTTCCTGTGTGAAAATGTACTTGTGTGGTTTTCAACTAAATTCTCTTGATAACAAGTTACTTCTTTGAGTCATCAGTTTAAGTGAGTTAGCAATTCATTTCGGGGCTCTTCTTTGTGTCAGTAATACCTGGAACCTCCTGGGTTCACAGATGGCAAGGTAGAAGGAAAAGGGTGTGGAGGAAAGGAGGGAAACTGCATGCTGAACAAGCCCATTTTGTACACTGGACGACAAATTTGCATGTTTTTGTAACTGTATTTTTTTTAATGGTTTGCCAAGCTCCAGGATGGAGTTTTTTTAATGGTTTGCCAAGCTCCAGGATGGAGTCAGCAGCAAGGTAAGAAAGGCAGGGAGTTTTACATACTTTCAGATTTCCTTGCAAATTTCTCACACAGCTCTTGTCCTCCATTCACTAAACACGTGCGTACATGCTTAAAATTATTCCTAATGCCCAGAAAGCTATTTCCAGCTTTTCCAGAAAGTCCTATGGTAACAAAGAAAGTTCACCTTATGCACAAGGAGGCACATGCTTATGCACTTTTTTCAATGAAGGCAGAGTGTTGAACTGAGGCCTTCATTACTAATGTATGCATGTGCTGTACATACACACATATATGCAGGAGACATGGAGCTGCCTTGCCTATTCTGCTACATGCAGCTGGGTTTATATCCCTGCTCTAGCACAACGTGCCACATTCACTCACAGAATTGATCTACCCTGAAAACCACTTCTCTCACATTTCTAAATCTCTTGGCATAAAATTTGTTATTCTCTTGGCATTAGGCTATTCAATACCTGTCACTTCCCCCCCCTCAAAAAAAATTGACTTCCGAGTGACATTATATGATAAGCAGTTATATACTGTGACTTCTAACCAGATGGAGCCCTTCCATCACTTGAGACAACACAGAGCACGTGGGATAAATGCTCCCTGTCGCATAGTCCCTCTGCTCCTTGCCTAGCAGACGGAGCTGTTCCTTGCCTCGCAAAGCCCTGGCATTTGAAACCTGCCCCACAGCTCTGAGGAACAGGCTCTCCGCTTGGACATCTGTGATGGTCCCAGTGTTGGAAAGGCTGGTGCTCTCAAAGGCATTTTCACAGCCAGGTTCACACCCTCTGCTTCTAAGATTGACTCAGGGCATATGCCGCTGTGGTCTCTCTCTCTTTTCCTGTCCATCTTTTTTTCCATTGCCACTCTCAGGCAGTTAGACTGGTAATTAACTTCCCTTTTATGCAACTGTCACCAGGGAAGGGGAGTTGTTTTTTTTACCACTCTGTGACAATGCACATCTGTCTGGATTGACATCTCTTTTCTCTTTGCAGCAGTCCCTTGTGTGGGGGCACACATCTGGATTTGCTCCCTCTCTCTCTCCAAAACTCCCAGAGAGGGCACACAGCTGGAACCACTCCACTCTAACAGTCCCTAGGTAAAGGCCCCACTCTGGCTCACTCCCTTTCTCTCTCGCTAGTGCTTTCCAGAGCGGCTGGCAGAAAGCTGCCTGTACGAGTGAGCGTCTGCACTGAATAGCAAAAAAACGGCTTTCTTCACAGGAATCAAACAGAAAAATCTTGCAAGACTTTTCCCATTTAAAGAGGCATACCAGCACCTGTTGAGGATACCCATGTCCATTATTTTCTTTTCTGCTGTCCCATTATTTCAGTATACACCCTGTCTCTCAGCCATCACTGTTGGACATAGACCTAGCCCAGCAGCATTTGGGGCTGCAGTGAGACTCCACAAAGTGTTCTGAACCCAGGAATGAACCCATAGTGTATCTCAGCATAAGGGAAACCACACTTCTTTCAAAATGAAAGGAATAAAGAACATTCAACGCAACAGAAAAACGTACTCACCTCCAGTCTGCAACACAATCCAGAGCCATGATGCAAAAGAGTTGTGGACTGGAACCACAGTAGGCTTAATATTTCACTAGAATTGAATAGCAAACTGTAGAGGCAGACCAGGTATGGCCAAGACATTTGGACTAAAGCCCTAGTTTTCTGGTAAGTAAGTACAAGAGACCCAATGACATGCTGTGCCTGCCTGTGGCACTTCTGTTTGTACAGCTGGAAGGAATGCCCTCTATGCACTCATGTCAGTCACCCAGCAACTCTTGCACCATCTTATGTTTTCACAGGAGTGGCAGGGCCCCTCAGACCCTTTATGGTGAATAATAATAATTATTATAACAATAGCACTCACAATGAGGAAAAAGAACTAATATTCCAGCAACTTAAAGTAGAGTTTTCTGGGTTGTAAAAACAGCCCACCCAGCGAGTCGTTTGTCATGGAGCTTAATTCTGCCATAAAATGCTAATCAGCCTGAACAGTCACGTCCCCCTTGCACCATATCTTTTTATGAGCACATTAACACGGTCGTTAGGGAGAGGGGACTCATATGGACACAAACATGTACAGCAATCATTTATTTCCCCCCTCAAACTCCATCCCCAAAGACTTTAATTCATGTGCAGGAAGCAGTTTTCCTTCCCTTGCACTGAGACGGTTTCTGGTTTCCACTGACCCAGACATGCCCAGACTGTTCCACCATGCTGTTGTGCCACCACATTGCATGATTTGCCCACACATACAAACATCACAAGAATAGGCAGAGCCATCTCCTTCATTAGACAGAAAACATATCCTCTCTGCGGAGTTAATGCTAATGCGGAGTCACATCTCCCAAAATGAACACAGGAAGGCAGGTAGCTGTATATGGCTACCTTTTGCATGGAGTAAGGGCCTGGTAAAGATTTGAAAAAAGTCACTTTTTCCTCCAAACACCAAAAATCATCCCTCTGTATGACAGAGTTTGGAATAAAATTTGGTAGTTCAGCTACAGTGATACAGGTCACTGCCGCTCAAGCTAAGAGAGAGTTAAAGTCAATTTTAGGAGTAGATAGCCAATCGCTAGAGAGCACCTTTGTACACACAGGCAACGGTGATGCAGGGTAAAGGAGAGGAAGTAACTCAGAGCAATGAGCACAAGGATATTTGCCTTGAGGGTGTTACACACTCGTTGGCAGGGAAGGCAGTGACCCCCGCATCTAGGTTCATGGCCTCCAGAACAAAAGCATTGCAAACAGACCCTGGGTGTCACTGCATCCCGCTTGCTTAGTCCCCTTCTTACCAGAGTTAGCAGCATCTGCCTGGGTGCAACGAGAATAAGGCAACAGTAGCTTTAGTGAAAATGATTTCTTTTTTCCTAATTCTTTCTCTTTTCCCCCCATCAGTGAATTGTCCCCTCCTTCCATCTCCTATTCACTCTCTATCTCACTGTATGCAAACCACAATCCCCCTTTTCTTCTTTCTGCTTTATTTTCCTGAACACTCATTAACTACTCACAAAGGACCGTGCCTGGCGGATCCGAGCTGCAATTATCTCCTGGTTCTGACCGGTGTTCAGCGGTCAGAGATTAGCATCAGCAATAATAATGGAGTGCTAGATGCAGGCAGCTGAATGCTGGGGGTTTGACAAGTATCTAGACTATGAGAGCTGAGAGCCGAGGTGAGGGGAAGGCAATCCACACAGGGGCCTGCATCCTCAGGAAGGTGGACGTTTCTGTTTTTTCAGGGGGAGATTCCAACACATCCCTTATTTCTGTTGGAGGAAGAGGATTAACTTCTTCCGCCAACATTCCAGCTCTAAATCCTGCCTCTACTCCCACTCATTCTCATGTGCCCATGAACCAGAGAGAAGTTGGAGATCTTTCCTGCTACAGTTACCCTCCTGCCTTTAAACTTCACACGTTATTGTTCATGTGAGGCATGCAAAAAACATCTGTAAAATGGATTGCCAAACCATGCACATTAGCAAGGAAATATCTTGCAGACTACTAAAATAAACAGTCCTGTCTTTTCCCACCCCCAGTAGAAGATATCAAACATATTAAACTGACTCTACTGACTCTTAGAGTGCCTGCACACCGAGGGTCTCAATGCACCTTTCATCCTTTCAGTCCACCCACTCCTATGTTTAAGGCATTCATCCATCTCCATAGTCCTAGAGCATGGTACTGCAATTAAGATTCCCTAGCAGGTTTCACGGTGGGTCTCCTTCCCACTTCTCTTAGCTTTTCAGCAGCTTTGTTTGCTAAACTGTGTGATTTGTTTGGTTTGTTGGTTTATGATTTCTTGTCTTCAGTTATTGCAAGCAGGCTCTGACAAACAGGAGAGTCCTGTAATATGCTTGGAAAAATAGTCGATCTTTGGCTCGGTCTTATCTCCTCCATCCATCAACACTATTAGGGCTGTCCCTATGTCACATCCTTGGCTGAACCTTCATCACAAGAAGTCCAGGGTGTCAAAATTTTCCAGGCAATGTTGGAACTTGCTTGTTACTTAACACCTTCTGGATACTAAAATGTTTTTCCCAATGGGGAGTTTTGAGACAAGATTCCAAAGTTTGGGGGCATCTGAATTCAGGATGAAGATTCACTTGTTTGTCTGTTTGGGAATGACAATATATGCTTAGCTGGTAGGCAGGAAAAAAAAAAAAAAAAAACCATAAACGCAGACACAGATACTTAAGAGTCTGGCTCCGGCGTTTGTTCATATGTATTACCAGTTAAGATGCTTGATCCGTTCCTGCCCTCATTTGAAATATCCTGTCTTCTAGAAAATGGGGACAGAATTCTCATCAGAGCAAAATTTTTCAAGAGAAAACTTCAAATTCTTCCTGCTTCTGATTAGTTTAGAAATATCAGTGCGTATCAGTGCTCTCTGAATCTGCTGTCTGCTGGCACCTGGACATTTGGAAGTGCAGTGATAATGAAAAGAAAAAAGATGAAAAAGTTAATTGAAACTTTCTGAACCTCAAAACCTATTCAGCTGAGATTTGGAGAAAGTTCAGATTTGATTTATATTCTAGCTGGTTCAGCTTGCTCATCCTAAAAATATCCTAAAAATATTCCTAATAATATTTTACAGCAATAAGACATCCAAGAAAATAACGCAAAGAAAATGCTCAGAAACAATTGCTCAAACTGCTAAATGAATGCAATTCAAGTGGGCTCCCACTCACTTTTACACACTTCTTTAAATATCAAAATGATTTTTTTTAACAGGGGCAAATACTTTCAATAATTAATTTTAATGTTTCATATGTAAGTATTTTTACCAGAGGCTCCTACCTGTTTGCTGCCCTTAACTCACAACATTGTTTTTTTCTCATCTGACCAATCACAAATGCAGCTTGAATGAAAGCAATTGCTACAGGGCAGGAGGAAAAAAAAAAACCCAGCAGCATTCCACTTTTCCAAGTATATAGAAAAGGAATTAAACAATGTCAGGTTTATAATCAATTCCAGTCAGCCAATTTCAGAGGCAAAACAGGCTCAAGAAGATTTGTGACAACATCTACAGCTTTCTACCTTGAGGACACATGTTTCAGGCCAACTACAGACAGAAGCAACATGGTACATTTTATCATGTAAATTTTCTAGTTACTGAAGTGAAATCATTTATTGATCGTTTATTGCCCCCTTAGACATCAATGAGCAAATCACCACCTCTGCTCTCATTCTTGCTATTCAGAACAGCACAGAACTTTGTCACTGAATGGGCAAGGGAGATAATCCTAGTCCTTCATATAGATGCTGCCTTCTAGATGTATTATGTCCAAGGCACACCGGCAGTGCTGAGTGGAAGTCTGCACTCCCATACATCGATTATTCCCATTTGGTACACAAACAGAGGACGGTGCTTTGCAGGGCTGTCAATCCAGCATGAAACTCACTTTAGAAAACTGTTTTGAAAGAAGAAAATATCTGCACGGGGGAGGGGAGAAGTGGGAAAAATAAATCTACTGGTCCATTCATTATTTAAAGCAACTGTTATTTTCTCGCTTTTCAAAATTTTGCTTTCGAATTTGATATCTGAGAGGGAAGATTTCTTTTAGTAGGCACCACAGGAGGAAACAAAACTTGTGATCAGAGTTTTCAGAGAATGTTTCATTGTGGCATTTCAGTCAGGAAGAAGTTCTAGAAGAGATGGAACAAGCTGCAACAGGGAATCTCAAAAGACTTTGAAATGCTGCCCTGATTCTGCTGGTTCAAATCTCACTTGTACAATTGTTTCAGGTGCCTATGTATCTCATTCTAGAAATTAAAAGCCATGTTTCACAGAGGAGCGGCACTTCAGGTGGCACTTGGGTGGGTAACCAATCTGACCAGCAAGATGCCATATGGGCTCAAAACTGAACTGAGGACCTCACACAAAGTCAGCCTTGACAATACTTGGGTGCAGTGCCATAACTTAACTTTTCAGCTGGTCCCATTCCTATAATGAACAAAACTGGTATCCCATAATTCAGAGCTGATAATCAGACCCAGGTTGAGTGTCTATGCTACTCTGCACTTTCACTCTTTTGAGACCAGCAATTAACTAGGGAGTAATTCATGTACCATCAACAAGGCCATTAGATAAATGCAGACTGCATAACCTGGTATGTCTTTAAGAGGCAGAGAAAAGCCAGTACATCATGGGATCTCAAGTAGGAGATACTGCATCAGCAAGTTGGAAGGGAAAATAGATTATTAATGAAGTCCTTTTCATTCAACTGCTTGATAACTTTGGCCAAGGTAAGTGGAGCCTGGAGGACACGCTACCTTGGTGCTTATGTAGGTGAGGCGTCCTGGCTGTTAATGGATGACCCCTTTGTTAAACCATTTCTCTTAGTAAGCCCATCTGTAAAACAGGATTACTGCAATTTCCCTCACTTTCTAAGCTGCTTTGAATCTTGCACATGACAAGTACTAAGTGCTGGTATTATGTCTATAAAATTAAGGTACTAAAAAAATAAGTCAAAGTCATCAGCTTAGTTTTAATAATGAGTACTGAGCAAGACTGGGATCTGAGGGTACCTGATAAGATAGATTTGGTAGTTTTCTTCCGCTATCTGTTCTACCTTTCTTTGATTTTCTCCCCCAAAGGTCTGTGGATGTATTAAGTTAATTTTGTGGCGGCGTAAGGTCTCAAGAGTAAAGGGACCCTGTATGTGTAGATCTGCAAGTAACGTCAGCACTGGCTTCTCTATCCAATGATCCACCTCTCTTTCCCTCGCTCCTTCCCCACCCTAGGAAAAAAATACATATACATAAATTAAAGTTGAGAAAGAATTCTTAGAAAGAAGAATTGTAAACTTTGTGACCCATTCCATTCCTGCCCTATCTGGGTAGCCTCCCAAGAGTGAGGCTATTTATACCAGCACAATTTTTTCCAGAAGTGGATGAAGAGCTCTGCTGTATCTCACCTACTCATCTGATAAGCAACTAATCAGCCATCAAATCAAAATTACCTTCATACAGTAACAACGTGGAGCAGAGTCAGAAGCCAGAGGTGAAAAGCATTAGGTATCCTGCCAGTCTGCATACATATAGCCACATGAGTTCTTGGGCTCTAGAGGATAAAAGGTAATATCCACCAAAACACTCATGGAAAATGAGAAATTTGAACAGAGCAGCCTCTGTTTTCACCACCAGCTCTTTCTCCAAAGAGTGTTCAAAGAAAGCTGCAGCATTCAGGCTGAGGGACAAAGCAGACAACGTCCACTCCAGCACACTATCAGTGTGCCACAGCCACTGCAGCCTTGGAAGAGGTGGTCAATAACTATGCAAGCCTTTTAGCGTGCCACACTAGGTAATTGCAATACTAATAATATTTCAGAGCACACTAAACCTAAACCACTCAACAAACCTAAACTACTACAACAAACCTGTCTCCTTGGAAATCTCAGCTCCATTTGAATCCGTACAGGGAGCTCTTGTGTTATTTATCACACAGAAAAAACTTGTTCTACAGGATTGCCAATTCAGCATGAAATTCACTGTATGGAAAGAAGAGGAACTCTGCATCATGAAAAACAAAGGCAAACCAAAATACTTCCTGGAGAAAGCTGACATCAGGGGAAGGAAAGATGTGGTTTTCACATCTCAAGACAAGGAGGAAGGTAGTTTGTGGTGGGCAGAGGAGGAGCAAAATAAATACGCTAAAGGGATGCTTCTACTAAAACTATTAGTAGTCAGGTTTCAGAGCAAAAAGAAAAAAAAATCTATTGGGATTAACAGGCCTCTGCATACCTCTGAAAGGTGTTTCAGGCTGTCTTCAGACTCAGGTGGATCCACTAATTATCAGAGCTGATTTATGTGGGCTTGAGTTTCCCTTCTAAGCAGAAGGACTAGAAATGCATAGGGCTTGTCACAGAGCACATCTTCAACAACGAGCCCAGCCTCCTTCGTGCTCCTTTTGGCCACAGAGACCTTTTTCTTTGGGGTCCACTGACCTTATTCCTCCAAGTCCTGCTTCCAAATTTGCTTTGTTGTAGCTTCCCAAGAAGCTAGTGTAGAAGTCATTGCCCTTAAGCAAACAAATGCAGCAAAAATATCCTGCTATGAAAAATAGCATACAAACACCTAAGAACTACTATGATGGATATCACAATATATGTTAAAGTAATCATTTGCTCCCTTCACCTATCATACTGCTGGCTCGCCTAACCTCTGCAAAAATACTTCTCTTTCCACAGCTGAAGGAATTTATATATCTCTTTTCCTCAAAGAAGAGGACATAAGAACAGAAATTCTCCTGGCTCCTTTCATCACACAGCCTGGCTGAAAAGAACTGTGCCCTAGCAATGAGAATCGTGGCAACTCTCCACAAACTGCAAAGGAAGACGAGCTCAGACCTAGACATCCAATCTGCAGATGTTTAAAGTCTGGGCAGATGAAGCCCAGCCTCTGTCTCCCATGAGATACGCTATCAGCTTACAAAAAATGTGAACTCAGGGACAGAGTTCGTTTTACCAACCCTACGACAATGATACCCAAACTACAACTTCCTTGATACTACTACAGTAGTACTGTGGCATCAAACTATCTTGTTTTTCAGCCCAAATGCTTCATTTTCCTCCTTCAAAAAACTCTGCTTTGTATCACCAGCAAAAGAATACAATTTTCCAATCAGTTCGTGAAGAAAAACTGATCTGGCAGGAGTCAGTAGGCATCAGGCTTGCTTTGTACATCTTTATCCAGCATGTAAAGTGCTGTACACACACACACACACCACAGCAGAAAACTAAAAATTAAGGGTAATTAAAAGAACAGGATGGCTTTTGCAGAAAGTTTGAGACTTAAAAATTTCTTTCCTATACATTCAGAGAGCCTCAGTCAGGAAAACAGGGAATCAGTGACCTGTGATTCATCTATACTTGTCTCTTCTCTTGCTGTGACTTATAGCTTAATAATGCAGCAGAATTCTATTTTACTGAACTTCCCTTGAAGGGATCATTTGACTCTAGAGATCAAACCTGACTTCACAAAGAAACAGTCTCTGTGTGTGGGCAGTTGTCTTTGCCCTGCTGATCAGTTAGCCATCAGCTGGATCAGATTAGAGGATTTCTTTTGATGCTTTCCAAAGGTAGGGAAGAATTTGACATATCCTATGTAAAACCCACTTGGATACAGGTAAAGAATGTCACAGCTTGTGGGAGTGCTAATTAGAGATGATTAGAAGCTGACTGACCCATGCTGGAATTAAAATACTTCACATAACCAAACTGTGTCCTTGCAAAATGAGGTTTTGCATTTCTGCATACAGCTCACAGGGAGGGAGGGAAGCTCGCTGCTTTATGGATTCATCATCCTTTGCCTGTAATGATTCAAAGGGATCCCCGGATGTCATGAATCCTGACACTGGAATTCAGCTGTATATAGACTTCCAGCCTGCTCCAGCTTTCTGCGCACTCCACAGGCTGCATGGGGAACTCCACATACCACCTCACTACAGTCATTCTCCAAACACCTGTCGAAAGATTGAGAGCGCATGCTCAGATCTGTCTCCCGAAAACTACCTACCATTTAAACAATTAACTACTTTTTGATTATTCAGCTAGGCTCTATAGCTTGGCACCACCCACCCTCCTAGACAATAATCCTTTCACAGCGCCCCTGGACATGCTCTGGGCCCTGCCTTGCAGAAGTAGTAGGCCCACAGAAAGCCAGGTCCTGAGTTAGTGCAGCCACCCGTGTAATTACAGGGAGGACAGCAGGCTAGAGTTGCTGCTTTAGTACTGGCAGGGATTACGCACACGCTCAGAGCCACAGATCAGAACATGCTTAAGTCTAGACTTTGAAGTGAAGGTGCAAGGTGTTTCTTCTTTTTTAAGCCTACATGTAGGTTTACAAGAGAAGCAGGCCGTGAACTGGGCTCGCTTAAGCTCTAGACCAGTGTACTAACCACAGGGCTGCTTTTTTCTTTTACTGATTGCTTGAGATGCTACTTTTGTTGCTGCTGCTGCTGTTACACTGGAGGAAACAATACAAACCAGTACCTGCTAACCTTCATCTGAATAAGACCAGTCCAGGCTGCTTCTTAGGATTCACGAGCCCATTTTCTTCATTTATCTTCATTTCACACAGCCATTCAGGCCAGATAAGTTGCCTGTGCCAGAAAGCTTTTGGAAAGAGAAAGTGTCATGAGAACTGCTGCAATTACAGATCTAAACCCAAACCAGCTGGGTCAGTGCAGCCCTTTCAAAAACTTTTAGTGGCTAGGACCATGTGTTCATATTCATATACCTCTATTTTCATGCATGTTTATTTCTTCTGCTTTTCTTTGTTAAGAAAAGACTCTCTGCAAACTCACAACAGCTTGCTGGTGAACTCTAGGTGTTTGCAGCAGTGGGATGTTTGCAGATTAAAAACAAACTCACTGTGCAAATGCTGAGTTCTGTTCTACAGCATGTATATATTTTGGAGTGGTGCTCCCTGAACTGTGTTGCAGGGAGGTCGTGCAAAGCTTTCCTCAGCTGGCCCACACAATTGCACAGAGCAGTGACACATACAAACGCAGCAGGTAAGGTAAAGAGATAAAGGCGGGATCTTGATGGGCTATAGGAAGAGCTGAGTCTTGCCAGAACTTTGTTATAGGGCTGGCTGTAGGCAGCTACTTAAACATAGGGTTTCACCTATCCCTTTCTAGGAGGCCCAGCTTAAAAATGATCCTGTCCCAAAAATGTGCCTATCTCTCCCTGCTTACTACAGAGAGTGAACAGTGAAAGCTAACTTTCAGCCTGCCACGCAGTTCTTCTCCACATGATCCCAATGACAGCTCTGCCAGCATGGCAGAAAAGGCAGTACAGGGGGCAAGAATTGCTTAAAATAGCTTAGAAATTGCTTAAAATCCTCACATCAGGGAAAGGAGAAACATAGACAAGGACAGAAAAACAGCCTTAGGAAGGCACATCTTTTCTTTATTTGCTCATTTGCCTGTGCCTACTCATAGCCTCACCACAAGGACAGCGGGTGCAAGATGGAGCAAGGTGTGTACAGCTGTGGGCCAAATGGAGTAAGCAAGGCAGAAGTAGGGATGGAGGAAACAACACGTGGCTGCTCCAGGGTGAGTCTGTCCCCCAAACCACTCCACATCACCTATGCTGCGAACAAGCCTTGAGCTGGTTCTGGTCTGCTGCCTTAGAACATTTTCGAGGCGCTCTTCTGGAGTGTGCTCTTAAGCATATCCTGGCTTTTCACAGATTTATGCAGACTTACTGTGCAGAACTATCCTGGATTCTATCACAAAATGGAAATTCGGGGATGAAAAAAACACCAATGCTTTCAAAAGAAGTCAGAGTCTGATTTATTGCTTTATGTCCAACCAATGCTAGCTTGATTTGGAGATTCAGAGTTTCTCCAAGGAGAAGGTTGTTTCAAACCCTCCTGAACATTTCTGAGCCAGAGGAAGGTCTAAAAGAAAGCCTTATTTTATTTTGCTGGTGGTCTTTGCGATACTCTCCCCTGTGAGTGATTTGCTAGGCAGCAGAAACAGGGATTTAGTCTCTCTGCGTCAGCACAGGACACCTGCATGCCCAGACAACATGTTACAGCTCAGGCTGGGTTAGAGCAGGCTATGTGGGCCTCTCATAGCAAAAGCAATTTGTCAGGCATAAAATGGCTTAAGGGTGCAGTGGCCCCACCTTTGCATAACATATCCACTCCACATCAGGGAGCACCGTGCGCAGGAGGTTTTGTGCCTATAGACCCAACAGGGTTACTCCAAGGAAGGCGATGCAGGACTGGGGCCTTGACCCTGTACACGCGCTTAACAAAGGTTGATTTGCCAGTTCATGCCAGCCACTGCCATCCTCAGCTATGCAACAGGCTGGACTGAGAGAGTTTGTAACACCTGAAAAACATTCATACCCATCCTCTTGCACATTAAACACAGGCTTATTTTTACAGCTGTCATTTTCCTCTGTTGCTCTTCTGCCCGGTGCACCTGCCTTCATTCTTCTGTCTCTCCAAGACCTCACACCATCTGTTTGGATGAAAGGGCTCACTGAACTCATTCTTGCCACCCTTCCCAGTATCATTGCCTCTCTGGTACCCTGCTAACTGCAATGAAGCCTCTTGCGAGAATAGCATTCCTCAGGACATTCAGGCATTGCAGCAGGATGTACCTTGCACAGAGTGCATCCTGAGAGAAACTACTGGCTGCCTCTATCATGCATGCCTTCCTTACCTGCACGCCCGCCACACCCCCATCTCGTCCCCTGTGCAATATCCACTTCGGAGCTCCAGTTGTTTTGGCCTCCCATAATTCTTCCAGAAACTTTGACTTACACAGTGACAGGCAGAATGTGTGTGTGATTGTCCTCTAATTCCCACAACCCTCCCTCTCTCTATCCCTGCCAGGCAGAGATGATGTGTGGTGGTTTCAGAGCAGTACTTTAAAACCTCATGAGTCAAACCCTAGTATCCCTTAATATTTGCTCCCAGCATGTAAGTGGTGCCTCATGCTGTTTCCCTCCGTGACCTCAATATCCAATTCCTGTTCCCCTTGGTTGCTTCACTTGCAGGAATAATACCATCTGTGGTGAAAATAATACCCTGTAGCAGCTCTTAAGTACATGCAGCAGTTCTGATTTCTTCCACCAAACCCCCCTACAAGGCAGGCTGAGGTGCTGCGTGCAACCCACATGTTCAGCTAACACAAAAAGCCTAAACAGCAGCTCTTTTAAAATCTCAAATTAATCCTATTAACTCCTAGCAGCAGGTGCTCAGGGGTTGATATACCCAGCCCTATATGTCCCACAGGTATGGAGATGCACACAAGGCTCTCATAGCCTCACAAACACTCAAATGTTCTCCCACACGCAGACCTGCTCACATGCCCCACACAGCGCTCACATGCAGTTCTGCTCAATAGTATTTTATTGGGAGAGATAAGCTGTACATATGTTGTTACTGTGTAAAGAGGAAGCAGAGCTTCAGGTCTCTGTCAGAGGTAGATACAGGCTTCTCAGAGCAAGGCTTCAAAGCGCAGTTGAGATTTTATCTTCTTTGTCCATTTGTCATTAGCATCAATTCCTGATTTGGTGGCATGCGGATAGCGTGATGCAATCTCTGTTGCCTCTCTTCTTTCCCTTGGGGTTAGGCACTGTTTTTTCTCATTACTTTTTGTTGAAAAGTGTTTATCACGGCAGATAATCTGAGAAAAAGCTCCATCTTGAAGTCATTTGTCTTTTAGCCATGGAAATAGGAAGTGTCTCACAATTTCAGTCCCTCCTCTCATTTTAGAGCCGTTCGTCTCTCTCATAGTACTGCGCTTCAGCCCTTGGTGTATAGCCATAAATTAGGGTCTGTGCTTTTACAGGTGTAGCAAAATATCTGTTTTGGCACAAAAATTTTGGGGGGGTACCCATTCCTTACTTGAACTAGCTGTTGGTCTAGCTCTATTGGACTTAAAATGGCAGGTTGGTACCCTTACCCTCGAACAACTCTGCTCCACTGTTTCAAGACAAGGGTAGGTGTGCTGAGGTGAGTGGGCAGAGCTCTATGGAACAACAGATCATGCTTTCATTTGGATTTAGGTTTTGAACCTCTGACGCTTTACAGCACAGTTTTCTGCTTTGGATCAAACGGCAAAGTGTAATGGCCTCTTCTGCATTTTGATTAGAAGAGGGGAAATAAAATGATTCTGTTCTGTAGCTAATTTTATGGGAGTCACTGCATAATACAGAGAAAAAACAAGCAAGATTCATGTTTTTCATCACTTGGGAAATTTGAAGATTTTTTTCATCATAAACTGATGATTAAAAAATTGAAATTTATTTTCTTTCCCGTGGAACATAAATCCTGATTCAGAACGTTGATATTTTTGATCAAAACAAGATTTTTTGATATTCCCCAAATCAAAGCACTAATTTTTCTGAAGTAATACAAAATGTTCTGTTTTAAATTGTTTAATAAACTATATATCCCTTTAACATAGCTGCTTATGGAGTTGTGTGTCGGCCTGGCTTCCTCATCAGGTTGCAACTCTGGTAACACACTCAGAGACATAGGACTCCCACAGCGCGCTGCCTCAGCTGACCAGACAAAACTCACTGCATTGCCTCATGGGGATAGAGGTCTTTGGTTGTACCTAGCACACAGTAGAAAAAGGCAGGAGTTGGAAAGGCAATCTGTGAAAGCAATGCACCCTTGGGAAACAATTTGGATTCAGTTCAGAACAAACCTTCATTTTCTACTGGAAAAAAGGTATTCCTAAGGAACATTTCCACAGAGGCCTATTAAGGATGGCACTGGTGGACAGAAGGGGAACAGGAAGTGTTTCCTGTGCAGATGTAACATTATAGAATTCTGCTGCTGCTATAACAGCACATGAAGTTTGTTACCTTTTAAAAATCAGCCCCCCTCTGTACCCTTACGTGGTACAGTGGACCCACATGCCACTTCATGTAGAGGAACAGACACAAAGGCATGCTTCTACATGAATACACAGAGCAGAGCTCACATTGTGATAGGTCAGACCTACACCGCTGAGAAACCTGCATCATTCACAGGCGTATGTGCAAAAGTCAAGAGCAAGAGTAACATACCCTGATATCATCCATGAATATATATACACACCTACACATCTTACACGTGCACACACTAAGATGCATACAAGATTCAACATATTTTCCTATGTTTTCTAGGAATTGTCCTAGGACCAGACACACCTACTCATGAATTTAATCCAAAACATACATAACCTTCGGTCCTGCCATTCACAAACCATCCTGGCTTCCTTGGGAGAACAGATCTGTCTCTGGTGAGACAGAGGCTATTTTATGCCAACAAGGAGAGAAATCCCGCCAAAACCTTTAGGACAGCCCTGGGCTCATTCACATTTTCCTATGTGCCTGAGGGAGGAAAAAAAAAAAAATCCAGCTGTGAATTTATTGACTTTCCCTTAAGAACCTCTGAAGCAGTAAATTCCACCTTCATGGTGCCTGCTAATTAGGCATTTGTTTAACTCTGTTGCTGGTTTTTTTAATGACTCTCTGCTGTTGTTTGAAGTTCACTGTCTATTTTTTGTAATAAAAACCTCTGTCATATTTTTGCCTCATTATTCCTAACAAATAGTGCATTTCCTGTGTCTCCCCACTTCTCTTCTCTCTCCCCCTTCTCACCATTCCCTACCACCATCACCTCTCTGACTAGTGCTCCCAGAGTTTCAAAGACCAGCTGTTATCATTTTGTCAATAGAGTGCTTTTGAGAAACTTCTGTCACGGACTCCAGCACAGCAGGGGCTGCTGAATAAAATATCAGCCCTTCAAAAGGGAATTAAGGCGGAGAACAAAGCAGCAGGGAGAGCAAGAAGACAAGAGGCCAGTTCTACAGCCCCATTTCTGCCCAGCAGTTTGAAAGAGGGAGTCCTTCAGTGTCAGTCTGAGGCAGTGACCTGCAGACGCAGAGCACAGCTGTGGTGGCCAATGATAATTGCCATTAGTGGGAGGGAGGAAGAAGTGAAATATTCCTCCCACTTCAGAGGCATCAGACTTTTCAGTGCAAATTTTAATCTATTCCCAGCTAAAGCTTGCAGTATATGACTCTACTCTCCAACTTCCGTACACTTAGCTAGGCTTCTCTATGGAAACGTTTCTTCCAATCCAAGAAACGGCTTTAAAACCTTCTTAATATCACACAAAGCTTCCTGAACCAAGGAACTAAAAAAAGGGAAGTGGATCAATGCATCTGATTCCTACTGATAATTTATAGATCAGCAAATGTCACTCCTATCTTCAAGAAGGGCAAGAAAGAGGATCTGGGGAACCACAGGCCTGTCCGCCTTACCTTGATTCCTGGGAAGGTGATGGAACAAATGCTTCTGAAAAGCTGTCTTCAAACCTATTAAGGACAGGAAAGTGGCTGGGAGTAGTCATCATGGATTTATGAAGAGGAAATCATACCTGACCAACCCGATAGCCTTCTACAATGAAATCTTTGGTTCAGTGGATGAGGAGAGAGCAGTGGATATTGCTTATCTTGACTTTAGCAAGGCTTTCGACACCATCTTCCATAACATCCTTATAGACAAACCAATGAAGTGTAGACTAGATTAGCAGACATTGAGGTGAGCTGAAAACTGGCTGAACTACTAGGCTCAAAGGGTTGTGATCAGCAGCACAAAGTCCAGCTGGAGGCCAGGCACTAGTGATGAACCCTGGGGGTTGATACTGGGACCGATACTGTTTACCATCTTCATTAACTAAACAATATGACAGAGTATACCCTCAGCAAGTTTGCAGATGATACAAAACTGGAAGAAGTGGCTGATACAACAGATGGTTGGGATGACCTTTGGAGGGACCTCAATCAGCTGGAGAAGTGGGCTGACAAATCTCAAGAAGTTCAGCAAAGTGAAATTCAAAGTCCTGTGCCTGGAGAGGAATAACCCCATGCACCAGGACAGGTTGGAGGCTGACTGGCTGGAAAGCAGCTTTGCTGAAAAGGGCCTGGGGATCCTAGTGGACAACAAGGTGAACAAAAGCCAGCAAATGTGTCCTTGCAGCAAAGAAGGCCAATGATAGTCTGGGCTGCCTTTAGAAAAAGCATTGATAGCAGGTCGAGGGAGGTGATCCTTTCCTTCTATTCAGCACTGGAGAGGCCACATCTGGAGCATTGTGCCTAGTTCTCGGCTCCACAGTACAAGAAGGGCATGAACATACTGGATTAAGTCCAGCAAAGGGCCACAAAGATGATCAAGAGTTGGAGCATCTGTCATATGAGGAGAGGCTAAGAGAACTGGAAATTTTTAGCCTTAAGGAAAGAAGGCTCAGGGGATCCTACCAGTGTGCATAAATATCTGATGGGAGGGTGTAAAGAGGACAGACCCAGACTCTTCTCTGTGGTATCCTGTGAAAGGAAAAGAGGCAATGGGTGCAGGATGAAATACAATAAATCACACTTAAATACAAGGGGTTTTTTTTGTTTGTTTGTTTTTAACACTGCAAAGGTGGTCAGACACTGGAACTGGCTGCCCAGAGAGGTTGTGAAGTCTCTATCCTTGGAGATATTCAAAATCTGACTGCATACAGCCTTGAGCAACCTGGTTTAGTTGACCTTGCATTGAGCAGGAGACTTGAGTTAGACAATGTCCAGAGGTCCCTTCCAACATCATGACTTGAGGTTCTTTGAACACTGATTACACTTCAGCCATATTTCAGAACTTTTTGATGAGAACTGAAAATCCAGAATTTTTCACTTAGTGTCAAAATGAGATGTCCCAACAAATTCAGAATGATTCCAGGTTCAGGAAGTCATCAGAATTGACCCCTTTAACCACAGCTTCTCTTTGAACATGAACAGGAAAGTGACTCACTGAAACCATTCCAAACCTATTCTGCCCTTTCCCAGGAATCATAGGAAGAATGTCCCATAGTGCAGCATTTTCACCTGGAAGAGATATATTAGCTCACTTAGAACCCTCAGCCAGTGGAGGATAGTTTCCACAAGGAGGGGCACGTCCCCACACTTACTGCTGCTCCTTTTCAGGCATATTATAAAGGTCTTATGCCACAGGGTTCCTTCTGTCTCACCTGGAAGACCAGTCCACAGGTTAAGACATCTCATCATCATAGAGCTTTCTGCCATCTATCCTAAAACTCCCTGTTTTAGCTTAGGCAGTTAGGATGCCTTAATCAGGCTTGTGCTTTCTAGGCATTACAGCTCTCCAATCATATCTAGAATATTAGTGCAGGAGGCACCCTCTTCATAACTTAGCTAAGCTGTACCTATTTAAATATCCTTGTAAAAAATGCCACACCAACCCTTGATTATGTTCTTGCTCTGCATTACATTCAATCTTCCAGCTGTTCCAGGAATGAGGCATCCAAAATGCTATGCTGCATGCTCTAAGTGGTTGCACTAGAGCTGTGCACAGAGGATGCTCTTCCCTACTCCGTGACACAACACTTTCATACATGAAGCCCCAAACTGGAGCGTTCTATCTGCTTAGCAGCTCCCTTAGCTGCTTTCAGCATCACCAGCTGCTGCACTTTTGCTTCTTGCATAGTACGTGTACATTTTGGATGGATTTTTTTTTTCTTTTTAATATTCCCACCTTTGAAGGGAAGTGATTTGGAGCACAGAATTTTCAGAATTCATGTCCACTTCACCCAGGTATACTAGTTAAAAAGCACTTTCCTATTTCACCACAACATTTCACTTCAACATATTAAAAGCAGAAAAAAATGCTTTGCAACATTTTACTTAGAATTCTACTTTAAAGTTCTAAGGGAAAGCTAGAGTGCCACAGCAAAGCATTTGATTTAGCGCCCAAAATGTGTTCCCTCCCAGAACTGAAGCTTTTCTCAGCTTCTCTCAAAAACCCATGAATTGCTTTAAAAAGCAAAAACGTTATAGGTTTTTAAGCACAGCCCTAGTTCTGTATTCAGCCTTCATTAAATACAGTGGCTTGTATTTTCCAATTAAATGTTATCTCATTAGTATCTTTGTTTTGTAATGATCTGGCTCCTCTTTAGTGAACTTATGCTAGCTTTTCCACCCTATCCAGTGCTGTCAAATTTTCTTTTGGAGTATCACACCTAGTCTGAGGATATCCTGCATCAAGAAAGGCTCACATCAATGGCAACTGTTCCAGTGGAGAGCAGTAGGCACTTTTGGAGGTCCACAAAATATGACTATGAGAAAGATCAAGAATTGGGTTTGCTTAGCCAAAGAGAAGAAAAGACAGGGCAAGACATGTTGACACACAAAAAGCCATTAAAAAGTGGAATTATTACGCATTCCCTATGTCTATGGTAGACAGAATAAAAGCCTACAGGATTAAAACTGCAGTAGAAGACATTTGGTTTAAACATTAAGAAAAGCTTCGTTGTTGGAAGGATAGATGGAGCCTGAAGCTGCTTACCTAGAGAAGCACTGAGGATATACACCTGCACTGCGTAGGGCTCATCCAGCCTTGGAGCATGGTAGAGTAGCAAATGATGTTGGAACGTTGTAGCGGCAATCTGAGCTCTCATAGGAGAGGAGAGTGGCTTTGCGTTAAACAAAAACCAATTTCATTCTCACAATCATTCTCACATATTCACAAAGCACAAAGACACATGAGTCCAAGTGGTCTTTCCAGCGTTCAGGCACCAAGACGCATGAGGAAGTTTGGCTGTGATTGCAATGGCAAGGATGACAATGGACACCAACTGTCTAGTCCTCAGTACACCTCCTGGGTTTTTCTTAGGTTAGCAACCATGTGCCGGTTTGTCATATACCTTTTATATCCTTTAAGAGCTGCCAGCGAGTATGACCTGTCTCTCTCTCACTCCTTTGGCTTGTTAGTATTTACTCACTGTCTTTTGTCTCCTTAGCAGGATATCTTAAAGCTCCAATCCTGTTCTTTATTTTCCTGCCACTATCTCTAATAACCTGAATTTATAGACTGACCCTTGTTTTAATCTGTCCTGTTTTCTCCCCTCTCCCCTTGACTTGGGTGTCCTGAGAAGCTGGAAGGAGCTGTGTTGTGCCATCAACATCATGCCATTCTTATAGCTCTCCTTTGCTGGTCCTTCCATGCCCTCGCCTTCCAATTCCTTCTTTATTCATACCAAACTTGGCATATCTTAGTTCTTTGTAACCCCTTCAGTTCCCTTCCATCCTTTTTTAAGTTGTTTTAGTTACATTACTTTTAATGCACCCTTTATTGCAGCTCCCCTCATTCTAACACAACTAAAGCATGTTATTAGCGTCCCCTGGTTCCCTCAAAACAACCAGAGACATCCACAGGGAGGACATACCAGGCAAGTCAGTGTCAGAATAGATTGGAAGGGTCCATCCCACAAAACTGTGGGGAACCAGTTTCTTGGGTAGAGAGGAAAGAAAAGTAACCGCCTAAGAACCTCTCTTCCAAGACTAATATTTGTAACAGATCAGGGCCCAAAGGCACTTTCACACATTGTTGTTTTCTGTTTAAGAACAGCAGAGCTAAAGAGCTAAACTGAGAATATTTGCCTCCAAAGAGGGCTGGCTGGAGCAAGTCTGTGAATAGCAAACTAAAGGATGTAGCCTCGCACAAATAGCTAGATGGGAAAGCTGTGAATTGAAGCATAAAATCTTGCTTCTAAACAAGGTAAGACAGTACAGATATAGAGAAGCACATGCACACATGGCTCTGTGGCTAGACATATCAACACATTCTCTGTAAAGAGACAAGTTTAAAGGTTAGGAGATGCAGTTGGATTTGGGACAGGTAAATAAATAGGAGACCACTTTTCTGCCCGAAAGAGATAAGCCCAGCACTAAGACACATGCAAACAAAGTGATCCACACCAAAGTGAACAGATCCTTGGGTTACAGAGCTTTAACACACTGGTGGGATGACAGAGTAGAAGAACCATGGATTAGTCTGCCTATATCCTAACATGAAACTTTTCGGCTCGATCCTTGGAGACAGATGAACTCACTTCTCCAGGTATCTTTCTCAGATCCTCCAGAAATAGTTTATTAGCAGTGGTAGTCAATTCACTGCACAGGAATCTATGTCACCACTGGAATAAACATGTTTGAAGTGTCCACAAATGGAAAGAGGTTCAAAACTGTCACTCTAA
Source organism: Struthio camelus (assembly GCF_040807025.1). Classification (NCBI taxonomy): domain Eukaryota; kingdom Metazoa; phylum Chordata; class Aves; order Struthioniformes; family Struthionidae; genus Struthio; species Struthio camelus. Next base: position 94,376,241 of record NC_090942.1, on the reverse strand, counting down.
TGATGACATTTAAATTGCCGATCAGGTTGGGATTCAGGAAGCTAAAACTTCAATTCCAAACATAGCCTGAGGCCAGAGCATGTCTGAAGCACAAGGCTGACAGAACAAGCTCTCATAATACTTCACTTTAATGGGATTAAAGGTTTTTCATTAAATCAGTTGTAGTTATAAGACTTTCACCTTGTTGCACTCATATCCTGAAAAGGCAAGTGTTACTGCATGATTTGATACATCTGACTTGGGAAAGATTAGCAGCCACTTTGAAGTCTTCCATTTAAAGTAGTCCAGTATCAAAAGCCTCACTTGAAGCCCCAGAGTTTGGGGGAGAAGGTATTTTGGATTTGGGCATTTAGAGGTGAACACAGATCTTTCTTTCTGGCTTCTATTCAATCGACACACTTTCCAAATGAAGTCTGTTTGTCTTCCAAGTTCTTATAGATCTGTCTATGAAAAAATTAGCTATAACTACCCCAAATTATGCAAACAGTGAAAATATTAGGAGTATCAAGGCAACTCAGGTCACAAGCAGGAGTGTGGTAACAGAAGTAGTTAAACCCTCACTGATCAATCAATTTGATGAATCAAACATTAGATTTCCTCCTTTTTCAGTGCACTACACTTTCCACTGCATCTGAGAGATGATCTATTGTCCGTTTTTAGTCTACCACTGGCAAAAATAATTCTGGAATTTCACACTGAATTTGATGATGAAATTCTTAGAAAGACATTGAATGTAAGATGAAGTACCTTGGCTAGTGGTTAAAGGAGATGAGAGAATAGATGAGGTCGAACCTCAGAGCTCTGTCAGCTACTCAGTACCATCTCAAGTCTATCACTTTTTCTCCATCATACCAGAAGGGAGAGAACTGCCTATGAACATTAATAAGAAAATCTCTCAAAGTATTTTGGGTACCTCCTTAGGCAAGTACTGGGGAAGCAATATATTCACATAAGCATGCATAGCTCCCCCAGCACATTTCCTCATGTAAGAAGAGGAAGGCCCTATTACATCTACATAGCATTAAGTTTACACCTGCCGCAGGAAAGATGTTTAGCATGACAGCTGCAGCCTGACCAAGCATCTCACAGTTTGTTACTGAGCTACTAACATTAACAGAATATGATACCTTTTTCACTGTAGTCTCTGCCTACTGAAGCATTTGAGACACACCTTAGAGTGCAGCAAGATATACATGGAGAAGGCTTAATGTTGTATTAAAAAGCATCAAGATCTCCTCAGGCAGTCATACCTGATAATGTATATTATCTCTATACATTTTTTTTAAAAAAGTTAGTACCTTTTGTGACAATTTTGTGACAATTCCTCACAGTTATAGCATTAGCTATGACTGCTTGCCAGAGACTAGCTAGGCTTTATAAAGCTACCAGCAATTGCAACCTTATCACCATCTTCCCTATCTTTGGGCTGTTAGAGTACAGATTTTCTGGCAACTAGGTGGCAGGCGAATAGTCTTCAGCCACTCAGGAAGAGCACAAGTTTGGAAGTGTTAGCAGATGTTCTACTGAGCACCTTGAGTAATTTTCACAGCACATGGCCGTTACAATTAGCAGCACAGTACAAAAACTGAATATGGAAGCCTTTTGAAAAAAGCAGCCACCTACCAAGTACTACAAGAGCACTTCACACTAGGATTATGAGCTATCCAACCAATTCAGTTGTTTTGTTTCATCAGCTCAGGGTGGTAGGAAGCTCCCTCTGCCCTATTCCACCCCTGGATAATTGCTGTGTGAGGGGCCCCCAGATCAGGGATCCCTAAGACTTCGCTTGCCATAGCAGTAGTTCAAGATGACTTGAGAACAGCCGTAGTCAATATCTGATACTGCAGAAAGAAGTTCCCTGGCATAATCAGAAAGTTCATTTTACAGGAGGTAGTCCTCTCTCCTTTGTAAGCCTTGCAGAATTCTTTTCATCTCAACAAGACCCTCTCCCTCTCTTTACCTTCCCAGGGGACAAGGCTGCCAATATTAACTCCATATTCATTGGGACAATGAACACCTGCATCTCCTGTGAGAATTGTGCTTTGGATGATATGTCATGCTCCAGGAGAGCTCACAAACAACCACTGGGAAAAACAAGATTAGCCACTTCTGTTGCTTGTGCCATGCCCTTCCTTCTAATCAGGGCATTTCTGAAGCATTACTCCAAACGCTTCAGTTCATACCCTCGACACTTTCATCCGACCACTGTGGCCTTTTGGTTACTGCCCAGCTTCTCTAGGAAGATAACCTTTGTCAAGGCATAGAGCGAAAAACTGAGCAAGTTACTGAAGAAAAGAAGTAATGCAGAAAAATATTCTTAAGATTCTTCTGCACATACAATAACACCTTTTAGAAACATAACCAAGAGCAAGTCATTGACAGCAAAGGTGAGAGGGAAGGAAAGCATATTTCAGGGATGAGATTTATTAAGACCTGTCTTTTCTTTAACTGCAGCTGTACACAAGATTGACATATCCTGTAAGCTCTCTTTGATAAAGTCCTTAGTCTTGCTGCAGCAATGCAAGGAAGGCCATTTCATCTGCAGTGCATTTACAGCTCTAGTTTACAGGATTTTCTATTTTCATATCCCAGCCTGGGTTGCTAGTTCTCTCTCAGGTCACACTGTTTTACTGGTTTATAGTTTGTCAGCTGGCTCCTGAACTATCCACTTTCTAATAGCTCTTCCAAGATAACAAAGGAATAATAAAGCAGAGTAGGGTTCAAAACATAGATGACTCTAAAACCCCGACCCTGAATGGGAGACATGCAAGTGTGCTTGTGCTATACTGATCCTACAGACAAAGAGATGGGTTGGCATCGTAAATTCTGGATATGCCTCCAGTGCTAGCACTCTGCAGTGTATTATAGCCAGAACAGTCTTGGCATTGTGACAACTGTATGGTCCCTACCCAGTACATGCAAGTTGGAAGTAGAAAGGAAGGAATGAAAAGCTGAAACTGGAAGGCCTGAAAGCTACCACTCATTCTTCTCAAATACTAACTTCGATTTAGAAGAACGTCATCTCTGAGGTCAAATGAAGTATTCGTGATCTGGCTAATCATTGGCAGTTCATGAAAACACAGGGCTGGAAAGCTCTCTTACGCCTCCTTATGGAGGAAAAGACAGCTCTACCTATAATATTTCTGAAGGTCTTTGTCTAATCAATTCTTAAAAATAAAAAGTGAGGATGACCCTACGACCTTCATTCGACATTTATTCTAGTGCATTGTCTGCCCTTACTTCATATTCTGCTCATCCACACTGGGGATAAATTAGTCAGTATCCTCCCTGAGTCTCCAATAAATAAGCCCTCCTCTTCTATTCCCATCTCTCTGACTTCTACTATTCCTCAGAGGGCCTGTCTTGATAATTTACCTTTCTTTAGGGACTGTTTGTCCAAAACTATTTCCAAGACTGAGTAGAATACTCCAGCTAAAGTCTCCTTAGAAGTATTCTACTCCTTCCCTATATACAAGCACCGTTTTAATTCTTCCTTCAGCACTATTTTCCCCCTTCCTCCTTTTTCCTTTGAAGGTGGAATGAGATTCTTGGCATTTGCAGATCTTTTATCCAACAGCTCTTCCCTGACACGGCTGCTGTGAGAATAATCCTCCAGTTTGTATTTATGCATTTGATTTCCCCTTCCTAAGGGGAAATGTGTAGACTTATCTTTAATTCCATCTGATGGATTTTGGGCTGTATCTCCACTTGATCAAAATCATTTTGAATTCCAAACCCATCATCCCAAGCCCTTGCAAGTCAGTCCCAGCTAGCCAGAGTAGTGTCAGGTCTAAAGTCAGAATGAAAGGCATAGAGAAGGGTTTCACTTCAGTGGAATTAGTAACACTAGGCCTCAGGATAATCACAGAGTGTCACAGCAACTAGTCACATGTGGCTTGAGCTGTGACAAGAAAGAATCACACTTGACTGGTAGTGGCAACACGTTTTGTTGCTATTATAGGAAGAATTTATGAATGTTACTATTACTTTGATTTGCTTTTAACTCTGAAATTAACTTTGTGAGAGAAGCAATATATGGACCCTGCAGGTTGGAGCAGCCACACAGTCAAAAGGTCTCAAGAGATTGTAGGAGCTGTCTATGCACCCACAAGGCATATCCTGCTATGTCATATACCACCTACTCATGTAACAGCGCAACTCATCTGCCTCCAAAAAACAGATAGCAATAGTGCCTAGGATGCTGATGTTTGTTCCTGAGATTCATACTGCATCTCTCCAAGAGTGGCTACTCCTAAACTTTCCATAGAAGTCCTTTCCCTCCCCCCCCCCCCCCCCCCACCTGCTTCATACCCAGGAAGTATGAGGTCCATTTATCTCCAGTTCACCTTCAGCAGCTCTGAGACCTGTCTTGATCTCCACTATGTTTTTGGTAATTGTCTGATAATATACTCCATGCCTTTACTACACTTTTACCCTTGTGTTATGCATGAGGAAGTAACATAGAAGACATCTTTCGGCTCCTCCCATCTCACTGACTACAGAGGTAACACTGCCCTATTCTGCTTTTGACTTCTTCCAGCTCCAGGTTAGCCCTGTAGCCTTTCCATTTTTTGGTGCTTTTTATTTTAAGGATCTATTTTGAGATATTCTCCCAAGAAGTAGGATTGGAAGGGAGGGAGGAAAAAGGGGGAGGTTGAAAAGGAAAAGAAGATGTAGTTCCCCCCCCCTCCAAAGCACTTCATAAAATTTTGTCCCGTCTTATAAGCAGGGGCCAATATTCAAAATATGCAAACAGGCTTCACACTGAGATGTTAGAAATTCCCCAGACAGAAGTAAAAGGGTAGCATGCCCTACAGGCATTTGATTTGTTATGGACTTAACCAAGCTTTAGAAGAAATATTTAAGGGTCAGAGCAGGTGAGATTTTGCTCCATCATCCTGACTAATGAACAGGTTGACAGCAGGAGACGCTGGACCCCTTCCTGCTCATGTTCATGAATGACCAGGAAGGATCTCAGGCTGTCAGAGCAGATAAGGGGAGGAGCATATTTGTAGAATGAAAATCAACTTTGAAGGATATAGGAGAGAAGGCTTTCTGAAATAGGGAGGAAGGGAGGGAGAGGCTGTAAACTCAGACAGGGGCATATGAAAGTATAAAAAAAAAAAAAAAAGCAGAAGGAAAAAACCCACCAGATTCATTAACTGATATTCATACAGGTCAGATGAACATACTGTGTCTACAGAACCATCATGTCCTCTAAATTTTTTTTTTGTTTTTTTAATGTTCTAAACAGTTGGGGGGGTTGTTTGTTTGTTTTTTTTAACCCATCAATTACAAGGTAACAGGAGCAATTCAAAGCCTGTCAGAGCTTCTAATGAAGGCAAGAATTACAGCAGCAGGCAGGGAAGCCTCAGCTCCTCAGAATGGCCCTGATGTTTTGAACAGTTTGCCATCTCTTCAGGTCAACCCTATGTAAATATCCATCCTGAAGCCAGTATTAAGGCAGACGCTCTACCATGGAAGGACTTTGAGTACTTAATTTACTTAATTCTACAGAATGAGAGCTTTTGCAATAATAGCACATGCTGACTTGCAATAAGGAACTTGCAAAGTTAATCCTGGCTATAACTCTTTTCACACTCAACAGCTTGACATAGCTTCAGTAGGAACAGGAGAAGTTGGAGAGGTTTATCAGTAAGCGATCCACTGCTGAGTGATAGGATAGTGCAGAGTTTCTCTAAGAGGCACTTGGGTCCTGATGTGATGCAGAGGCAGAACACAGAAGGACCCAGCCATTCCTTCTCCTTCCAGTCAGCTACTTAGGAGCACCAGTCCACAAAAATAGATAAACTAAACCCACTAAACAGTTAAGGTCTTCTGTTCACGTATGAGCCTTTGCAGACTCTTCTTCAGGATGACAAACTACAGCAACAACGTTGGCTCCTAGTGTAATCAGAAGTATTTGCTCCCACTTGTAGGATAGTGAATGACTTGTTAGTGGACCCCTGCAAGAAGATGCCAATGAGGAGGCCCTGGGGATGGGAAAGGAGCAACACTATGAACATTAAACGGATCACCCTCTTACCTCCTATGTAAGTAAGAGCCTACAGTTACCCTTAAGTCAGCCTACGCTGTTGCCAATTGCTAATATATTTACTGAATCTCAACTAGTTTAAATCTACAACTAACTGAAAGGAGGTAGAGGTGGTAGTGATAGATGTCATACGGAGTGAGCATTCTAGCAGGTTTAGAACTCAAATTTCAAAACAGGAAAAAAAAGGGGTCTTTGCAGTCCTATGAAAAATGTACTTGGGCTTAATGTTGGAAAAAGCCAGTATGTTCCTATGTGAACATCTGAATGATGTATTTACACAGTAGGATGGGGGTAGGAAGGGGGATTAAAAGAAAAACAAACTTTTCAATTAGAAAGCTGGTTCCAGTTATTTCCATACCCACTTGGACACTAAAGCTCCTCATATACAAAAACTATCCATAGCTAATCCAAAGGAGGAAAGAATATGATCAGTTAGGGTCAAAGCAAAGGCTCCAGGTCACCAAAGGCAATCTATTAATGACTTGTTAACACCTGCTCTTATGGTTTAGAGAAGAGTCAGCCCTTACTGTACAGAACAGGGCCCTCTCTACATATTTATTCTAATGCAAGCTACCCAAAGCCTCTTTATTTTGCCACCTGTTATTACACTTCAGTGCTTTAAGCACTGACAAAAGTTTTTACTGCTTAACAGTTCATTTGCATGAATTCTCCATCAAGACAGGATTTAGGGATCAAACAGCTAGAGCCATTTTTTAACTTTCCGAACAAGGCTCTGCTCTGCCTCAGCGCTATGGAAATCCACGGGTACTTGTGTCATAGCTAGGCTCCTCACATTATCATCTAGGGCCCAACCTGTCAATTTTTTTTCTAGCTATTAAGAGATATCAGGGAGTCAGTGTCCAATACAAGTCATTTTGCCTTCTCCACAAACACGCATCCTTCTTCTTTCTGAAGAAGGGATTTGCTTACGTTTCCTCTTTCTCACCTATCCTATGCCCCATGCAATCCTTCCAAGCTGTCTCATAGCACCACTTTCAGGCTTTGTTTATCATGTTAAAATGTTCTTCCTTAAATCTTAGTTCTAAGCCCCAGAAGAACCTCCCTTTCCTCCTCAGTACTTCTGAAAGTATTTGCACTTAGTCCTTGAAGAATAGGGCCCATATTCTGGGGTGGTACTGCACAAGATACTTTAGTACTCAATGACCTTAGCTGATTTAGCTTTAATCCCTGTTCCCTCTAAAACAAGGTACTTAGCCTGTTTCATGCTCTTGCAAAGGACGCTGTCTGAATGCAGAAGCCTTTCTCCCCACAAGTTACCACTGAAATAGCTCTAAGAAAACTGGGGTGGTTAATCAATATAAGTCTTAATGCCATTTAATTGTCAAAGGACATAATGGCTGCCTAAAGATCACTATAATCCCACATCTGGTCTTCCTAAAAGGATGGGATAAGCACACATCTACCTCTTCAGCTTTTGACAGTCTGTGGCCTATGGAGTTCCTGCATAGACTTATCCACATCCATAGTCTGAGCTAGTACCCTAACCTTCAAGGCACAAGGCCTTTTGAAGCCATACCTTCACTACAGAGAACAGTGTTGGTGCTTTCCATCTTCTTACAGCCTCCCAAGCAAGGAGCTTTTACCTCTCAGGAAGTCAGTGAGTTGTGGAGGATTTCATAGCATCTGGGACACAGGCTGATGCACTACAGTGAAAGTAAACCTAGGAGAAAAGAAGCAGAAGGAACCAAAGTGAATCCACATGGGCTATTAGCCCCATATTAACACTTAAATAGTGCATTACTTCATCATTTGCCAAAAAGCTCAGATAAGCCTTAATCTTCCGCAGGTAATTCAGGAGGAACTAAAACTCTGTATGTGTGTGCACGTGTGTGTATTTGGTGGGGAGAAGCTGAAATTGTTTTAGCCATTTGAAATACCGATGTGAAAACAGCAAGGTCTGGATCAATAGACAGAAGTACAAGATAGTCTTAAAAAAGAGTCAATTTTAAAATCAGGAACTACCCTGGATTGTTTTTAATCCACAGGGCTCCACAGAATTTCTGCATAGGAGCTTCATAAACCTGTACGATATCATGAAAATGACATAAGAGTACAGAACTTTTGCTTACACACCTGCACCACTTCCCTGGCAGGAGGTGCGGCAGGGGAGAGCATGCAGCGTTGCCACACAGAGATTATAGGGGTTTTACCAAATACCCTCAGTTTCTGTATGGGTTTTCTTCACAACCAGAGCAGCAGGCCTTATACAGGTGGTGAGAGGGGAGCTTCAGACTAGATGAAGCTTACCAATCCATTAAGCACCTGCTAGGAGGTAGAATCCACTAAAACCAAGGTGTTAACAATTAAGCACTAGTAGTGAGATGGAAACTACAGCCTTGAAGCAATTCCCATCAGAATCCTCTGAATTTGATAGATGTGACCTGGGTAAGGGCATCTGAGAAAGCTTACAGTGAGAAGGGATCCCAACAGCAATCTTTTGCAAGTCCATCTAGCTTCTGGGCAGGCAGTCGCTTACTCCTCCACAAAAACTGGCTACTGTGGCTGCTGCAAAAGGTTAGTGCCTGTTGTGGTCAGGCATTGGTGTAGAACCAGACCAGCTTTGAGTCTGTCCTTGGCGGAATCCATACCTCCAGGTAGACTGGCTCCAGCAGGAATTCCACTGCAGGATAGTCACTGTTGGCGTAGTATCCACTATAGTATTGTCTGGAAGTGATGAAAGTTATTCCATTATATGAAGTACTGAGAGAACCAAGTCAGTGACCATACTGTTGCTGGTACAGGGCATATCAGGATGGCTTAGAGAAGTTCTTGGCATTCCTGCATTCTTTTCTATGGTCCAAAAGACCTCCAGCTGTTTCTTAATGAAATGAGAGCTTTCATTAGAGGTCTCTCTCCTACCCCATCGTCCCTGTCCAAATCACCTTCTTTTTGCAATTTTAGCTTTACATTGCTTGTCCTATCCATTATTCATTTCCCTTTTGGCACTAGCTCAAAGCTGATCTCTTTTCTCTATTACTCTGTCTCTTAATAAATGGAAAGAACATACAGGGCTTCTATCAGTCCTGTTTTCTAGGCCTCCGCTCACTCTTTGCTTTCCCCTTGATTCTCTGCCAGCTGGTCCACACCTTCAGGTGCAATGCGCACAAAGAGATGCTTTAGCACAGTTATAATTAGCACTGGTAAGATAAGTGGATCACTTCACCTGCCTTCTGCATTTATCTTTCAAGTATGATGTTCATCATATCATCAGCAATGCTTTCTAAATAATGTTTGATTTGTTTCGCTGTAAGAATCAGATTCTTCTCTGAGAAGCACCTCTTAACTAGATAAGGACCACCCACATTAAATCAACAGCTGTAGAACTAGTTGTGCAGAGATGTTACTCTGAATGTGCCTCAATAGTTTTGGGGCAAAAAAAACAAACACGAAACATCATCCATTTCTTTCCTGAGCTGTACCTGCTTATAAATAGTCATCTAGAAAGAACATCTAAGGATTACGTCAACTTCAACTTTTTCCATAGAAATTGGCTACAGCAAGTAGTAGGCATTCCAATTACCTGTAGCAGTACTCAATTCCAGGGTGAGGGGATCATACAGGGTGACTGCAAAAGAAAGCAAGGTAAAAGCTTGTACAGTTGGTGGAATAAAGTTCCCTATGGAGTAGCTACTCCATAGTACATAAGTACTCCTTTTACAGAATTATGAAGAGGTTAGTCTCACCCTCCTTGCTAGCAAGTCTAGAACAAATTGTAAGACTATTTCGTTCAGTTCCCTGAGAATGCCTTCCAGCTAACCAGATTTAGAAAGCAACAGCCACCTCTCTCAGCCATGGGACCAGAACAGTACTATTTTCTTAGCTCAATTCTGTCATGAAAATAAGATGGCAAGAGCTACCTCCAATTCAAATTTTTCTTTCCAACTCCATAGACCACTTTTGGGTGCCCTATTCAGCAAGGGCTGGGTCTAGCCAATTCTGCAGCCAGCAATACACTGTAATAACAAAGCTAGTTCTTCCTGCTTCTAGATATCCGCCCTTTTCTTGTGTTTTAAGCCATACAGATTGGCTATAATAATGCAGGACACAGACTAAGAGCAGTAAACAAATGAAAATTCCAAGTAGATCTTTCATCTAGAAAGCTGCTTGCATGCCAGACTAACTTCAGAGAGTGTTTCTGCAAGTCCAAGCTATTAAGTGAATTAAGAATATTTTCCACAGAGGAGTTCCTCCCCTTTCTGTGCAATACTGCTGCCTCTGCACCCATTCTGCTCCCTTCAGAAGGTAGTGGAGGGGAACACTAGCCAATAGTGTCTTTAACAGGAGGGTTTGGAGATCTGTATTCTTCAAAGAAACTTACAGAGAAAAGCTTTTGTCAAGTCACCTGTACTCTTTACATGCCCAAAAGGGCAGGTTCATCCATCTGTAACACCTCTCCTGTACAAGTCTCCCAATAACTTGTTACCTGAAAAATGCTATTCTGTGCAGCAGTCTCAGTGCTTTGGTTTCTCACATGGCTGTCCACCACCAGCTGATGCTCATTTCCTGTGGTCCCCAGCTTCCTGCACAGGAGAAAGCAGAAATAAGCATTATAGAAGTGTCAAAATGGCACGATTCCAGATGGAAATTCAACTCCCCTTATAAGCATCCATCCCTGAATATCTAATGAGATATTTAAATTTAGAAGTACAGTTGCAAAAAAAAAAAAAAAGGGGGGGGGGAATTTTACTGTACTTATTTCACTCTTTTTTTTTTTTAAAAAAACTTTAAAGAATTTACAGAAATATCTGAAAGAGGCAAGACCCTGTTTTAGTGCCTTTCTCAAGCAAGGATGATCATCTTTTATATAACTTAGCCCAATCCTAGAATTACATGGAATAAAAGAGTTCAGATATTATGGAAAAATCTTCATTGATTCCTTCTTACACAGAATGTGGTTCCAAAGGTTAGTAAAAACTAACACTGGACAAAGTCATTATTTTGACTGCTGGTCAGTAGTTCTCACCATGCCTCCTGGTTAGATGCACAGAGTCCAGGTCTAGTGGTGGCACACCACTAGAGACCACAAAAGAGAACTGACCATCAAATGTACAGTGGACTGTCATGGAAAGACGGTAGTCAGCCCCTGTAAATCATCATTTGAGAGATGCCAAACTTCCTCTCCTCATAGTTCGCTTTATTCAGGAAGAAGGTGAGCCAATTTGGGCTTCCCCCTTTCTCAAGGATCAGCTTTATACATACACCTTTTCCCTCAGGGAACTTCCATGTTTCCTACTACCAGCTAAGAAGAAGCCAGGCCACGTTCCTATTGCAGGTTTCAAGAGAGGGAATGTTAACTGCCCCCAGCTCTTTAGGGCAGGAACTGTGTTCTATTAGGGCTGGGAGCTTAACTAGCACCTTTAGCCAACAGCTTATCAAGTGTGCCAAGTTTGGCACATGTTAAAGAAAGCTCTTGCTCATCATTCCTGCAATTGCTGCCAACAGCCAGTAGCAAAGGGTGAGGTGATTTCAGGCTTACCACAGCTGGTTCTGATGAAATTATCTCTTAATGACATCCTAGAGTAAGGACCGGAAAACTGTCAGAAAGATGACAGAAAGCTTTTTGCTAAACAAATCAAATTGTGTATGCAACAGTTGACAGGAGAATACTTCTGTGGCTCAGAAGGCAGAAGGGAAACAAGATCACACAAAAATAGCCAACATCCCAGGGGCTGCACTTTGTGCATTGCATTTGAGTGCCTTAATTCTAAATGGCTGCTCTACCAAGTCCAAAGCTAAGCTGTTAATACTAACATACTTAGAATAGCAGCACTGCCTTATGGCAAGGGTAAGTCCAGAGCTCTTCTGCCTGGACTAGTCATTACCGTGTTAACAGAAGCAGAACTCAGCTCAAAGCACAGATATTTTACTTATTTTTGGGAGGGGGGCAGCAGCAGTACCCATTATTTTCCTATTTTAGGCAGACTTGAAAGTACTCCACCAAAGTTGTAGAGATAGGAGAGTGTTTTCTTGCACAGTTACAAACATGAGATATAATATTTAATACTGCTTCCCCCCTGCCAGGAGGATAATGAACCTGGGACTTCCTGGATCAACATGAAGAAGTTCACAGGCAAGGAGGTCTCTCCATCTCAAATCCTACTTGCAAGCCTGCTTAGGGTAGGAGGGGAAAGAACGCAAGACTGCTGTGTTTTCATAAAAAAAGAGGCCTTTTAGAGATTAGCCTTGAAGAATTAGTCAGGAATGTTGTCTAGCTGCAGCCACAATGTTCACATAGACATCAGTTGCTTCTATTTTAACTACTGACAAGGTACAACAGAAATGGTACAAACAAGGTTAATTCATGGACCACCTAGGGATGTTCTAGAGCTCCCTACAAGCTGATCTCCTCCTGAAGGACACAGAATTACAGTGACTTTGAGACAATGGCATTTGCGTTTTATAGCACAAACTACTAAATTGGATGCTGACTTTCCCTCCAGATGTTCCACTTAAAGTGGCACTAGCTGTATATTGAGAGATGTCAGCAGAACTATTTGAAAGATTGAAGACCTCTTACTGTTAGACCCTGGAATCATGCTCAACAGAGCCATATGAATAGCTAATTATGAAGCTCATTCAGTTCTTTGTGATTACTAAAAGTCTTTATCATTGTCATTCCAAACCACCTGTGTTACCATAGTGACACAGAACAACCAAGTCCCCTGAGTTGTAGTAGAAGTCTTTCCCTTCACATTCTGCCCGAGACGCAAGCGAGGTAGTAAAAAGCAGCCTGTCTAGGGGCAGAACAGCTTTACGTAGGCTGCTTCTTACAGGACCTAGAGCTAGAGAGAGGAAACAAGTAGAGTTACACCAACTTGACTTCCACTCTGAAGAACTGTAGTCCAACCTTGGTCTTCTCATTTTCACTCTGAGAAGCATCTTTATTCTTTGTTTGAAGAGGAAAAAAAGAGGTCTCCATAGAAGTCCTTCACACCATTTGCAGCATTTTTGCTCTATGAGTGTTCCAGTAGAACATGGCATTCAGAAATGCATCCAGTAGGCTTGACAAGCATTTCAGTTCCTCTTCATGGAAAGACACTTTCCCAGAACCCTCTTTTCCTTCAGTCCAAAGGATTATTGTAAGATACTCCAGAGAAGAGATAAAAATCAGGTCAGACAACTATGTGTCCTGCCTGGCCCTCCTTATTTCTAAGAGAATACTGCTGGTCTCTTGTCCTCCTCCTCCCTTCTAAATTAGCTACCTACGTTATGGTTCATTAAAAGAATATAGACTCACATTGTATTTTATCCCCAAATGGAAGGAATATATCCTTGAACGCTGTGTTACTCTACTTTCCAGGTACTCCTATTTGCCACTTTGGAAGTTTGGCATTCACTACTGCCTTTACATGACATAAGAAATAGCTGCACCTTTGGTTAAGTGCACAGTAATAAGAATGCTTTTGCTCAGACAGTTCGGTGTCCAGGAGCTGAAGTTAAAAAAGTGGTTAGTATTTGCATGGTCCTGACACTAGTTTCAGAAGAAGGTGAGGAAAGGTGTCCAGCTTCCAGCACTTTCAAGAGAGCCAAATTAATTTACGGTAACTCTAACCACAAGAGTGAATGCACCTCTTTGCTCAGCAGTCCTAGTTGCTTGAGGCTGTTTTTCCCCCTACATCAGAGGTGGAAGTTCTTATGTACTGTAGCAGGCACTACAATTAAACCAGTATTTAAGGTGGAGCTCTCTGTCCCAGTCTACCATAAGAATCCTATGATGGCAACGTTACCTTCAAGTTCTTAGAGGCCTCTGCCATCCCTCTACCTTTGTTACCTTCAAGTTCTTAGAGGCCTCTGCCATCCCTCTACCTTTGTTACCTTCAAGTTCTTAGAGGCCTCTGCCATCCCTCTACCTTTGTTACCTTCAAGTTCTTAGAGGCCTCTGCCATCCCTCTACCTTTGTTACCTTCAAGTTCTTAGAGGCCTCTGCCATCCCTCTACCTTTGTTACCTTCAAGTTCTTAGAGGCCTCTGCCATCCCTCTACCTTTGTTACCTTCAAGTTCTTAGAGGCCTCTGCCATCCCTCTACCTTTGTTACCTTCAAGTTCTTAGAGGCCTCTGCCATCCCTCTACCTTCTTTGAAGTCATGTCCCATAGGCCTTCCCCACCCACCTCTATTTAAACCAGAAGAACATACCTTTCCCTGTGAAGAGCTTTCCCCTTGCATGAACAGTCACTTCATTTTAGGAACTGACAGCTTTATCCTGAGATAGTAGCTTGTCTTCACAAACAAAAGAGTCCCATTAAAACTAGCTATTTCATGCTCTTACCACTGCTGATTACCAGTTTTCAGAGGAGGAAGCAGCAGTTTTGCTCCTCTAGGACAGGGAGCACAGGAAGAGCTAGAATGACTCACTGCAAGTATTTTTGCTGGCCAGGGAGCTGCCAAATACCTTTTATTGCTGCCATCAATTCCATCCACCCAGGACAAGGGTATACATATCTATTTTTGGCTCCTTGAGACCACAGCTGGTCTCTATGCTCTCACCCTGGGCAATTGACTTATCTTCAGAGAAAGAGTGAGTTAAATAGCAGCAGCTGAGACCACCTTTAAACCCCACCCCACTTTTTTTTTTTTTTTTTTTTTTTTTTTGAGATTCTCAGGAGTCCCACTGTCCAGGCAACATTGCATGATACCATTCATCACCACCTTGCCAAAGCAAAAGAAACATAGCCAAAGCTATCATTCCATGGCTTATAGGCTTTGATCTTCAGTGTGAGTGAGTCTGGAGTTAAGCTGTGACCAAGCAACACTTACAGTCAGCGAAAAGATTAAGAGCCAGACCCACAAAGATGACTGTTGATGCCTTTGTTTCCTGTTTACCATAAGGGGCTTGATTTGTCTCTCCCCTTGATTCAAGGGCTCTCCAGAAGGCGACAATGGGCATCAGCAAGACTAGTCTACATAGCTCCTGTGCCACCACAGCTCTGTTACTTATTCCCTCCAGCCTAACACTCAGAGGATAGCAAAGAGTCATGAGCTGTTTAAGCTGGTATTGCCAAACACCGTCACTCAGCCATTACCAACAGCTTCATAACATTTAAGATGTTTAAACTAACAAACCTAGTAGTCACAAGAAAGAAAAAGTTATATTTTTATCCAGCTTATAAAGGGGAGAAGATGGAAACACCTTAACAACATATTTAAGCTTTGTCTCACTTTCATAAGCTGCCACCTCTCCTTTCTGTCCCAAGGTCAGGAAGCAACAAGGGCCAGCTGCTCCCTTAAGGGCCAAAGCCAAGGAGGAATAACGTCACTGTAGAGCAGGAGCCTCACCAGCCAGGGCCCAGCCCCACCATACTGGAGCAAGACAAGCATAGCAGACCCTGAGATGGTGGTCAGGTACAACTGAGAGTCCAGATCATAAGGCCATATCACGGGGAATAAGGCACGCCTGAGGTCAAGCCAGAAAGTCAGTCCTCAGGTCAGGGTTAAGGCCAGGTCCAGTGATCTCTAGGCAGGCACATCCACAGCAACAAGGCAAGGCCAAGGCAGGAAATCAGTCTGGGAAATCAGTCAGGTTGGGATCTGGATCAACAGTGTTCATAGCCAAGCAGGGGCTTAGCTGTGGCTGAGCCGGAGACAGGCACTCCTCTAAAGCAGGTCAGGTAGGGACTAAAGCCTCAGAGTGGAGATTAAATACAGCTTCCAAGCCTACAGGCCTGTGGGCATGGGTAGAGGCCCCAGGCGAGGCTGTTCAGGGCCATCATGGCTTATTAGGGCACTCAGGGAGGGCCCTTATACCCACAGTCTAATACCTAAACAAATAGTAGTGTGCCATAATCACAGAATCACAGAATCGTTTAGGTTGGAAGGGACCTCTGGAGATCATCTAGTCCAACCTCCCTGCTCAAGCAGGGTCACCTAAAGCATATTGCCCAGGATCACATCCAGACGGCTTTTGAATATCTCCAGCGAAGGAGACTCCACTATCTCTCTGGGCAACCTGTTCCAATGCTCTGTCACCCTCACAGTAAAAAAGTTTTTTTCTCAGGTTCAGATGAAACTTCCTGTGGTTCAGTTTCTGCCCACTGCCTCTTGTCCTGTTGCTGGGCACCACGGAGAAGAGACTGGCCTCATCCTCTTGACACTCCCCCTTCAGATACTTGTACACATTGATGAGATCCCCTCGCAATCTTCTCTTCTCCAAGCTGAACAGACCCAGCTCTTGCAGTCTTTCTTCCTAGGAGAGGTGCTCCAGCCCTCTAATCATCTTGGTAGCCCTCCGCTGGACTCTCTCCAGGAGTGCCATGTCTCTCTTGCACTGGGGAGCCCAGAACTGGACACAGTACTCCAGGTGAGGCCTCCCCAGGGCTGAGTAGACGGGGAAGGATCACCTCCCTCCACCTGCTGGCAACACTCTGCCTAATGCACCCCAGGAGACCATTGGCCGCCTTGGCCACAAGGGCACACTGCTGCCTCATGCTTAACTTGTTGTCCTCCAGCACTCCCAGGTCCTTCTCCGCAGAGCTGCTTTCCAGCAGGTCAGCCCCCAGCCTGTACTGCTGCGGGGGGATATTCCTCCCCAGGTGCAGGACCCTGCACTTGCCTTTGTTGAATTTCAGGGGGTTCCTCTCCGCCCACCTCTCCAGCCTGTCCAGCTCCCTCTGAATGGCAGCACAGCCTTCTGGTGTGTTAGCCTCTCCCCCCAGTTGAGTATCATCAGCAAACTTGCTGAGGGTGCACTCTGTCCCTTCCTCCAGGTCATTGATGAATATATTGAACAAGACTGGACCCAGGACTGACCCCTGGGGGACACCACTAGCCACAGGCCTCCAACTTGACTCTGCGCCATTCACCACAACCCTCTGAGCTCGGCCATCCAGCCAGTTCTCAATCCACCTCACTGTCCACTCATCTAGCCCACACTTCCTGAGCTTCCCTAGGAGGATGTGATGGGAGACAGTGTCAAAAGCCTTGCCATCACTCACTGGGCAGTGGCAGGAAATCTCTTAGCTATTCCTTGAAGAAGGCCTACCTTCCGGATCACGTAACATGCAGTGAGGGGAACAACAACTATCACAGAGTCCTCCTGCTGTTCAGTGATCAAAACACCACCAGTGGAGTTACAGAGGATGGGGCTGCGCAGGAGCATCTTGGAAGAGAAATGACAGTCAAAATGCCTCAGATCCCCGGATGATGATTACACACCAGCAGCCAAGTTATCCAAGGGAAGCACTTATAAAGCCACTTCATAGATCTAATTATCTTTTTAGAAAGCAATCACTGTTTCTCATACAGGTTTTCCAATCAAGTAGCTCTGTGCAGAGAGTAAGTTCTTTAGCATGAACCCCAGCTTTCAATTTCATCATTTTCAATATGAGCTCAGAGGAGATACAAGCAGGAGAATCCCAAAGCCTTCACATTCATGTTCTGCTTAGTCAGGCAGCAAGGGTGGTTTTGGAAGCCTATGCTTGTTCCAACACTTTCTCTCTTTCACCCAGAAACGTTAGAAGCTGCTGCTCCCCATCATGCCAGTTTTGGCCACTCACACATTGTGCTCTAAACTTGATTTCTGAAGTGATAGTGTAAGATTTGTTTCAGGAGGATTTTCTTTTTCAGTCAAGCAAAATAAGAAGACCCAGATCATATTACAGTCCTGGATTAGAAAGAGGTCATTTTTCTGACCCCCATGGTTAGATTGGTTTACTACTAAAGCCTCTGTAACATAGAAACTTGTTACAAACCACCACTTAGTTACAATGGAAACAGAGATTTAGTTCAGCAAGCTGATGCACTGAAACTTCTATGCTCCAAAGCCTATATGCTCCTATATGTTTACTCCTCCATCCAGCGATAAAACAATTGTAGGCATTTTCCTTATAAGCTTCGGCTCACCCACTTCTAATACAAGATCAATGACCTCCTGGGTAAAACAGCAAGAAATAACCAGCTTTTGTTCCTAGCTGCTAATGTGATGCTCATTCCACCAGTTGCCCTTCTCCATGTAGGAGAAGGATCAGACTTTAAGAACAGGTAGGATCAAGTCTTAGAGAAGCTTACAGCAATTAGGAGCTTAACTGCTTTAACCAGAGAGGGGCTGTTTACCAATGTAAGAGTCAGAATACAGCTGTGAAGCAGGTACTGGGAGCACCCAGACCTTGCAGAAGGAGCCAGACACTTCACAGCTTTGTCCACATGCGTTTTGGGCTCAGTTGTCCTCTTAGAGAAAGCATTATGAGGCCTACCACACTGAGAAGACAAAAAGAATAAAAAGGGTAAAAAACGCTGCGGTCCTTTGGGCCACAGTTTTAAGAAGCAACAGCCATCTCAGTGGGACAGACAGTTCACACTAAGGAGCTGGTGATCTTTCTTTTACACTGCCTTCACGCCATTTTAAACTACAGTGCATCAGACCCCACAGGTACACAACTGGGGAGGGTAGTGATAGACTGGGAAAGCAAAGTTCTCTTAATTTTACACTCGGTCACCCAGCTTTATCTGGAGACAAGAGGAAATCTCATTCCATGTAATTCACTTACCCACAGCACTCAGAAGGGAACTCATCTCAGTGCTGTCTGCAGGGAGGGCGAGAGGCACACTTTTCCAGCTACAGCAAGGGAGCCTATGGTCCCCCTGCATAACCACATCTCTAGAGCTGTTAGGAGCCCCCAGGATCAAAGAAAAGAAGCATCAGAGCATCCAAAATGTATTTCCCAGAGAAGTCCCTTTCTGCTTTGCTAGCTGGTCCATCCTGTTCGCTTTGTCCAGCAGCTCATAAAACACCCCGCTTCCAGGAGAACACTTCTATACTCTTAACTGAGCTGCAATTGGACAGAACTGGGGCTTGTGTCCTGCATGCTTCAGGTAAGGCTGCTACATCTTCCATGGGATGGACAGTGAGAAAATCAATTTGCACCTTGCAGCTGCTCTCCCCGTTTAAATTCTGTCAGTACCTGCCCTACATTTATCCACTTTTGTTTGTTCTGAAATTAGTTTGCTAAATCCAGCCCTATTTGCTAAAGAAAAATAAACAGATTTCAAAACGGAAATAGAGGAGGCACCATGTGAAAAAATCTCCCCAGCACCATTACTGGGTAAGAATAATAATAAATGCTATGGCCCCCTCCAAAAAAACCTAGATGAATGCATGCAGAGGGAAGGGAAAGGCCTGAATCACACAAAAGGTAGAGTTTTTTATTGCCTGCTCATGTAGTGCTGAGCAATAAAACATACTATTTGACAAATAATGCAAATGCTTTCTATAAGCTTAGATGCACGTATATGCAGCATTTTTACATTTCTATCTAAATAGTCCAATTTGTGATCATCTCTCAGAAAGAATCTATTGCAGTGCACATATGCACACACATACGCATAAAGCATAAAGAAAATCAGGGGCATTTGCTGTAAGAATTTGGGACGTAACCCTGCTACCACAGCCACTTAGGTAAACTTCTGCAGCTCTTCCAAGCCTCTGTAGCCCCAGAGTCAAAGCGGTGCACACAAAGGGATTTAATTACCACAGTGGGACTTTGGATGCTTTTACTTTGTTTGAGGCTCAGACCCTACAATACACAACAGTGGAGCAGCGGGTTAAAACTGTAAAAGCTCATCTGAACAGAAGAGGGATATCATGCAAAAGGTTAAACTAAACCAGATGAAACCTGAGATAGCACAGAAGCATGAGGAAGGGAAACAAGAAATGAAAGAAGAGAGCTCAGCCTGTAAATACCGCCTTCATCCCCAAACAAGCTGTTTCTCTTCTCACCCCCTTCCCACCCAAGCGATAGCTGGTCTAGTTACTTGGAATGGATTTATACTCTAGTAGCTATTCTATGGTAACAGTTCAAGTGCATGCTCTACCTCAGCTTCAGGTTCACACTTACAGTGAGGTAAAGGCTGCCACAGGGCAGTTAATGCACAGCAAATCCATGACTTAGCTTACTGCACAGTGATTCATTTACATTGCCATCACAGTGATTCATTTACATTGCCATAATCCAAAAGCAGCTTAACCAGACCCAAGAATGGAAAATATAAAATGATGCTTGCTTATGGCTAACTTACAAAATTGTCTTACCTGAGGTGTGTTTTAAGTTGTCAAGATCCCCTTCTGCCTACAACAACAGCAGTCACGCTGGCAGAGCTCTGCAGATATAACAATGGTGACAGATGTTTTGATCTCTTTAACTAAGATCTTGCTTCTGTTTTTTTTTTTTTTTTATATTTATTTTACTGTTTTAATGCAAGCTGGAAATGCCTCAGATTGAAAGGGCATGGCAAAGTCAAATGAAAATCACTGGTATAGTTGCATTGTCCAAAGGAGGGAACGTAGCAAATAAACAAATCACAGATAGCAAACGATGGAGAGTAAATTAGCTTTTTTAAGATGTTTTCTAGTTTTAATTATCTGGGATATTTTTTGTTTATTTCAGTAGTTCATTTTGTCTCTGAAATGCCTACCTTGCATGAGTAGAATCTCACCTCAGTGATCTAATATATCTTTTTTGCATAGTGACTGTGATTTTCAAAATGGGTTAACATCCACTCAGTTCTGCTCCCTCCTGAAGTCAACAAGTGGAGTGGCACCAATGGAATATCATCAATGGCAATGAAAGTAAAATTAAACTGAACCTACACCTAATTTTCCTCTTCTGATCTGCACTTATGACTGTGCAGATACCAAACATGCTGGGGCTTTCAGCAATTTGGGACACAAAATAAAACATTTTTGTTTCAGGGTCATGTTGAAAATATGTTTCAAAGTAGAACAAATATATCAATGGTACATAAATCAAAAAGAAGTGAAGAGTTTTTGGTGAGAACTGCAGAAAGTGGCTCTATTTGAAAAGCAAAAGTATTAATAGTCTGATCTAAGGCAGACTAGTGAAGTATAGTAGGCAAAAATGAAAGCATTTAGTCTCAATGCAGGTAAACTTCCCCTTTATGAGCTTTAAAAGTTAGTTTTTTTACAAGAGAGAGTAAAGCAAACACTGTTTTTTCCAGTTTGACAGCTGCATCCAAAGAGAATGGCACAACATTTGTTATCTGTAGTTACAATTCTGCATCACCAAACACCCGCCTGCAGCATGCAGCAGCATCAGAATTGCTTTAAACTGTGCTGGGTGCTTGCAGAGGGGATACAATATTCAACAACATAAAATATGGGAATATAATGAACAATGGTAAATTCCTTTTTTTTCACCTCAGAAATCAGGTACAAAAAAAGAAGACACTGTACTCAAGTGTGCTTACTAGAGTCTAAACCAGATGCCAGGTCCGCAATCTTTTTTTTTATTCCCAGTAATGAACAGAGCGCTGGACAGAGTCAGGCCTGCATGGATAGGCTGGTACTAGGGTACCCTGAACCTGGTTTTTAATTGTTCCATTCCTGCGCCTGGCAAGGGGTTGGAGAGGCAAGAGATGGGAGAAAGTGGTTTCCAGGCATGTGCCTGAGGAGAAGAACACAGCTTTCCTACAGCGCTCTCCTGTCCCAACACCTCATACTGGCCATTGGGTAGGCAGGAGCCGAATGGGACAGCTGCTTGTCATCCTATGTTCTCTTTAAGCTGCCTGAGCAGCACCTGGAGCCTTAGTATATAACGCGCCCCTGTGCTTGTCCTTAGCATAGATGCAGAATGAGGCGAAGTCCCTGCCGCTCTGAGTGTGCGGGATGCGAGGTAGCAGAGACCCAGCCCTACAAGCCTGACGTGCTGGTCCGGGTATTAGCAGTGGCTGTATGTCCGCAGCAGGGACAGAGCCAGGCCACTGTGCCAGAGCTTGTCTGATGATGTTTCTGTGTGATACAAGCCGTGAATTGGAATAGGGGCCCTCTGAGGCGAAGGGAACGAGGTGGAAACACATCCTACCTCTCCTAGCAAACATCTAAGCCCAGGATGGAGAGCAGGGAGGCTGAGCGGAGAAGCAGGAAGCATAGCCCTACACCCCCAAAGAAAAAAACGGAGTGCTGCGGTGTCTGATAAACTACGGTCAGCACCGCAGAGCATTCGGACGTGCTGCGAGGAAGCAGGCTAGAGAGAGGGGGAAAGGGACCAGAGAGATATCTGCTGATTGTGAAAGACTCTCCTGGGTGTGTTTGTTTGCTTGGGTCTCTGCTGTGAGGAGGGCGGCTCCTACCCCATCTCTCCGTCTCTTTTTCTCTCTGATCATGCAATATTCATCAGCTTCCTTTTCACTTCTGTCTGTGGATGTGTGTGGGCCTCAACAGCAGCAACACAATTACACATTCCTCCAGCACCAAAGGCTGGTGAATGCTCATTCAGTAGCATATGTGCAAGAGAAAAACTGAGGGGATTGGATAAAGCCTGAACTTCAAGGGCATTCTTCATGTGAAGCATACGGTATCACCTCCTGAATTCAGACTCCTGGAGCCTTTCACTTCCATGGCCTTGCACTGGTTTCATCACATAGGCTAGCTCCATTACTGCCCTGGCACAGTGGTGTTTTACTCCGTTGCACCGTTTAGCTCTGCCGGCATCACTGGAATTCCTCTGGGCTTTTCTTTAGCTTGAGACTGCAGGCAGCAAAGGGTGTATGAATAGGCATAATTCTCAATTCATTTGCCCTTCATCTTCACTGAGAAAGGCGTAGATTTTCCTCAGGGATGCCAACATGCAACGTTTATCCTCAAGTTAAAGCACAGAAAAGGCAAGGCCCTTTAGTTTTACCAAGAGACAAACTTGATGAAGCTAGACTCATACTTCTGCATGTCACCGACATCTGAGTCAGTATGGTAAAATCCAAATGCCTTGTTTTCTTTTGTTTTATTTCTGGCATAGCTTATGTGCATTATTACAATGAGGTTAAAAGTCCTTTCAAAAAGCTGTTTTTGACTCTGTGTGTGTGTGTTTAGATAGACAAACTTAAACCTAGGTTTGTGCATCCTCTCCCAGTTCCTCCTCCCAATGGCATCTGTTTTCCCTCTTACCAAGGCAGGAAGATATTAATTTTTTGCTCTGCTAGTCAGAAGATTAGAAGTATTAAGATGTATGCAGCATAACAGTGTTTATTTAGTTTTTTTTTTTTTTATCTGAAGGCCAAAGAGAACTTAATTTAATTGGTGGGGAGATAAAATAGGGCTGCATTCACAAACAGGTTATCTTTCTACTGTCAGCTCATCTAGCCTGCTCTGTCAATCGGTTGAATTTAATTGTTCCAGACCTCCTAGTTTTATAAAGCCCTTCCTCTCTTCTCCTTCTTGATTACCCTGCTTCTGCATAATATATTCTCTTTGCAGGTGACTGCAGGTCTGTAGGAAAGCCTTGAAGGAGAGTGTGATTAAAGACAGACACATGAAGCAAAGCTAGAAAAAGCCAGGGCCAAATGATTGCACACACTATACTCATAGTTTACCTAGAAGGATTCTCCATCTGCAGCTAGCACGTCTTGAGACTGGTTATTTTTCTAACACTAGCACACGAGTTTAAATGATTTAGGGTTGGTAGGTTCTACAGTCTGCATATTTGTGCACAGGCTGGATGAGATGGACCACAGTGGTCCTTTCTGGCCGTAACTCTGTGATGCTATAGGTAGAGAAGTGCAGGCAAGATGCAAGCAATGAGTTATTCCAGTAAAAACTAGCTCTAGCATGACTAGGTGACTAAAATACCACAACCTCTTTTTTGGCCTAAGTTCACTTGAGCGCTTGATATGATCTGCACAGCGGGTTCAATTCTCTGCTGTCATTTATGTTTGGAGAAGAGTTTTGTTACCCAGTTTGCACAGGGATAGCAGGCATCACCCATGCTGCAAAGGAACAACAATTTGGCTTGTGTCTACAAAGTAGTTTCAGTGACAAGTACATCCCCATGGCAGGCACTATTGGCTCTAAGGACATTCATACAGAAGGGGGAACTCATTTCTACAATCTGAACTGGAGGAAAACACAAGGGAAGCAGCTGAACTGATACTGGCTGAACTGTGTGATACTTTTAAAGCCTTCTCCCTTCCGCGTGTATCTCTACTGCAGTTTCTGCTGCTTGCGTATACTTAACCAAGCTAGGTTTAAGGCTGTCAGCTCAGTGTTGTTTGTAGCAGAATAATGGCAGCACAGAGCTGCAGGTGTGAGGTTTCTCAGGTAGGTTTTGCAGTTTGGCCTGAACTCTCTTGCAGCAGCTACAGGCTAGTAGTATGAGCTGGCTAATGCAAATCTAACCCAGGCACAGCTCTAGGAGCTACAGCCCTAACTTGATTAAAATGACACCCTAGATTAGGTTGGCTTCAGCCAGCTTGCATCTGCCTTGGATAGCTATTTCCCCAGTCTCTCTTTAAGATGGCACCCCCTAACCCATCCTCAGATCTGTCAGCACGTTTCAAAGGTTGGTCTACATTTTTAACGACTATACTCTCAGCATCCAAGGGGAGAAGCAGCCTGTGGTGGCAAATGACTTTTTCAGGTGTTCAGATGAAATAAGGTATCTCAGCAAAAGGACTTTTTAAGGCCAAGAGGGGCTAGTACATATTAGTAGGCCAAACCAATACTTCCAAATGTTTTTTAATATGGACTGTGGTCACAACACAGGACGTGGAGGCAGCAAACTGGGACTTTCTCAATGGTCTCCTCTCTGTACTGGCATTTTAAACTCATCATATCAGTCTAATTCTCAAGTCTCGTTTAGGGCACTGGAATATACCCATTTTTATGCACACAGTTATGCCTTAGGCTGATTCTAACAGGTTAGAGGTTTTCACCATTCTCTGATCCTGATCTGTGCTGTCCCCATACTCAAAGCTTGAAGCTTTAGTAGTTTTCATGCTGTTTCCCTTCGTCTGTCGCTCCATCACTACCACAAAGATAACAGATCTTCTCAAACAGGGCCTTACCTCACAGCACAGAGTGAAGGCAATATTCAACATTTAAATAGGACTGATGGCTCACAGAAGCGTGAAAGCTGAAAAATTCCAGTGTGTTAGTGAATGTCAAATGTGAGAGAAAGAGCCTGAGCTAGTCAAAGCAGTTCTTAAGAGTTCAATAATACGCTGCTTATGAGCATGCAATATCTTGATCTGCATCCCTCTCTCTCAAATCGAAGTGGAGGTGTATGCTGAACTATTACCTTTTTTCTTCCACCTGACTCACCATACACCATACCCAGGATTTTTACCACAAGGAACATAGCTGGAACCTGCTGTGTCTGTTAAATTCTTCTTTTTCTCCTTTTTTTCTTCTTCCTTCTCTTCATAATTAATATCAGCCTGAGTGAGATAAGAGAATCCTGCCATGGATTTCCTGGTGGTTCAGCTATGTCGCAAGCGCAAGGCAGAGGCTAGTGAGTCAGTGCAAAGTGAAAATAGACAATTCACCTACCCTTACCATTCCTGTCTCCCAACCCTCTTTTGTGCATGCAGAAGCTACAGCTCTCTTAATAAATCTGTCCAATGACAGAGTCGTTCTCATGACCAAAAAAAAGGCTGGAATCCAGCTGACAGACAAGCAGAGGGGAAAGGAGGATGCATGGAGGTAAGTATATCCCTGCAAAATGTGACTACTTTTATCCCACAATTTCACATTTGCTTTAATGAAGTTGCAACATAGCTCTAAAAGTGAGAAAAACTGAGGCATGGAGATAGAAACGATTTCAGAGCATCACACTACAAGGTACTCCTTGGGATACAGAAGCCAATCATCTCCTGTTGCATGTTAGATAAACACTTTCCTCAACTGATAAAACATCTGCATAGACACAGTTAGATTGTTTGCCTTCACTGTAGAAAGGACAGGCAAGCCCTTATCATCATGGGGCCGGGGAAGAGAGAAAGAGGGAGAAGAACTGCACAGCGTGAAAGCACTCACGCACCAGTAATGTGGGGCATAGGCACTCCTCAGGCCTCCGTGCACCTTTGTAAATCCATGCTGGGTCTGTACCAGTTGGTGAGGCTGTTCTAGAGACTCATTTCTCTGGTGGTTAGACATTGTCCTCTAATTTTCTGCTTGTTTCTGTTCATGGCCAATTTATATCCATTTGTTCTTGTGCCAACAGTGTATTTTAACTCAAATAGCTCCTCTCCCTCCTTGACGTTTATCCCCTTAACACGGTTATAGAGAATAATCATATCCCTTCTCAACCTTTGTTTTGTCGAACAAGCGGAGCACTTTGTAGTCTCCTCACATACGACAGGTTCTCCATTCTCCCGGATACCCCTACAGCCTTCATCAGCATATGTTCTTGCTGGAGCTCCTCTAGCCATGTGACTGACCAGCACTGAAGACAATGTTTCAGATAAAGCCTCATTGAAGCCTCATACAAGAAGAGGCTAAAAATTCCATGAGTCTCAGAAATCCTTCTCATCCTAACATTGCATTTGCTCATTTCTTACCTGCATCCAAGACGTGTCTCGCAGTTGTACTAGCTGTTCACAAGATGACATCACATGTCTTGGTCCTCCCCCACTTCTGTCATTTCCAATTCATGAATTTATTTATTATGGCACATAGTAGAAATTCTCACGATAGTCCCAAAAACATCACCTTTCACTCTGTACTATCTAACTTCATCCTGTTTCTATTATCCTCAAGGTCACCCAATGCTCCCTTCATGGTCTCTCAATTCCTTTTTGTCTTGAAAGTGCCTCAGTTTTGTCTCATCAGCTAATTTCATCAGCACATTCCCTCTTTGCAATTTTATTCATAATCCCTGTCTTCGCCATACTTCGGTAGCAATTTCCCATGTGGTATCACCTTTCTGAAATCCAAAATTGTCTAGAAAGTTAGTTCCATTTCCCAGTCAAACCATGTGGTTAGTTTATGAAGGTTCAGCTCTGACAAACTTGGACTGCGTTCTGTTCACTTGCTTGCCTGTGATTATTTTTTCTTTCCCACTTTCCTATGGATCTTTTACTTTATAAATGGGCCTACACAGATATAGGCACCTGCACACTGCTTAAAAGGAGAATAATTTTAAGAGCACAAAATAACTGAAAATAGAACAAAAATTTAATTTCAGGCTGAATCAGGATTTGTTTCTCTTTTTTGTTTTTATTTTAACAAAAAAAATGTAGGAAATTCTTATCGTGGTTCAACCCAAAACAATTATCTCTCATTCCTCTCTAAATTACATTGCACATTGTTAGCCTGACATTGCTGTAAAACCTCATGAGTTTTACAAAGGTGCTCTTGAGTAGATATGTGATGCTTATGAAGAGAGCCCCTGGAGAGGGCCAGGGTTGAGGTGTGGGCGTTGTTGGTTAGGAAAGGGCGGAGAGGGGTGGGTTATCTGCATATAGCAGGTATTTCCATCTCCTTGGAGACAGTAGGAATCCACATGAGCCAAAAGTGAGCCAAAAGTGCGTTCCCATAAATAAAGACTTGCATTAATAATGTTGTCAACCCCCAAATGCTGGTGGCCTGTTTCCAGGTGCTAGTGGCTGATTTCAAAAGGGCCAGTTCATATGAGGCATGGAAAATAAAAATAAAAATCAAGAGGCTTATCAGGGGCTTTACCAGACCTTTTCAGCAATCTCGTTATGCCAGCCAAAGGGAAGTGTTTGAAATACTAGCTGTCACTGGAAACATGTAAAATCAGCTGGACAACACAGAGGTGAATAGGGTATGAAGACGAATTGCACAGAGGATGATAGGGAGAAACCAGATGAAACAACTAGGCCCTAACTACTGCTATCATATATCAATTTCCCTCTCCTAAGTCACACGGAGGGTCCACTACGCATCGCCCGCTGGCAAACACTCACTGCCTGGATGCGGATACGCCCGTATGGACAACGAGGACTGCAGAGTAACTGCAGTGTAACCTCTGCTCACCTGTACTACTAGCACAATCTCTCCCCAGGCTGCCATCCTGAAGATCCAGAGGCAATCTTCACCACAAGAGGTAACTGATGAAATATGACCCAGGTCACCTGAAAACAGCTTCTATTTTTGCTTATTTTTATCCTGATTTTCTCAGGATTGTGTGATCCATACTGGCTATGTGTGAATTTCTCGTAATAGCTATTGAGTCTATCGGCCAGTTTCAGGAACAGAAGACTCAAAGATATTAAGCTCTGAGTAGTTTTGTGCAAACAACCAGATGCTAGAGGAGGGCCTTTTAATGCCTTCATGGACAGAACAGCTGTAGTGTGCTCTTACCCCTTAACAAACACCGGAGAATGGAGAACCCACACAGGGGGCTCATTCTTGAGACACAAATCCATAGGAAACCAAGCTTCATTAGTTTTACTGTTCACAGAACTAAGGTTTACACTAGACATTCAGGTCTCGTCTGCTCTAGAAGGCTGAAAAAGTGGCTGAATAATGTCTTCATATGAGGCAATAAAGCAAAATCAAATGATGGCAATAACAAGGGATTTTTTTTTTTTTTGAGGGGGGTCAGTCTCTGAATGAACCCAATTCCTTACTCCTGCCATTTTATACTTGTGGACAGGTATAATTGTACGTTGAATGCCACAGGGCAGGGGGGACGGGAGCTACGTAAAAGTCATTACAGTTTTTTACCAAGCCCTCGTATAAACAATGCATTGGGTAGCCCCAGACATTGCTGTCAAATGCTGGATGGAAAAGCCCTGAAGAAGTTGCCACAAATTTGGTCTCCAGACTAAGGGCCTAATCACAGAGGCATTTCTCTTGGTCTGAAGTAGAGCGTTTTCTTACCTCTCGGCTTCAGCCTCTTCCTGTCCTCTGCACAGCCACATACACAATTATACCAGCACAGTCGAGGGCACCTCCCAGGGCAGGAAAAAAACAGAAAGAGGGGAACAGGAGGGAAGTAGGACAGTTCCAGTAAAATGATGTTAGTTTTACACTGGGCTAAGCAGGCTGCTAATCTGATGCGGTTTACCAAGGAGCCCCCCCAAACAACTGTACTGATAAAACTGATGGGGCAAAATGCAAGGTGGGAGCTTGCAGCTGGGGGGTGCTTGAGAGACCAGCATTGAAAGAAATGTCCCTGTAACTATGCTGTGAGCGATGTGGCTAGCTGCTAGAAGAGTCCACCATCAAACGGACAGAAATGTGCCTTGAGATACCTAAACCCTACCCTGTGTGCTGCTAGTTCTTCTAGGCTTAATATAAATATCATACTTTTTCTACCTGCCCTTTTTTTCTAAACAGGTATTAATCAAGTCATGGTTAATTTCAGTGACTAGTTAACATCTTGTAAAAAGGAAAACCTTTGTTAAAGAAATCACATCCATCTCCTTCAATGCTCACAGTAACATCCTTGAGATTTTTTCTGCCAAAATGGGACAATACTAGCCAGAACAACTCTGAAATTTCTAAATATTTGCCCACCCTAGCATATACATTGCTTTAATGTTGCAAAAAAAGAGCAACCCCTTAAAGCAGACTTGCTTCTATTTGCATACAAGTAATAGTCCAGTTTGACCACGCTAAACAGCTTTCCAGCGCTTTTACATTAGTGCCACTGCATCCACACTAAGGGTGGTTGATAAAACAGCATGAAATTATCTTCCTAAATGAACAATTAGAAATGAACAATTAGAAATGACACTGAGATAGCAAGGTAGGGAGAGATAAAATCCTGCTCTCCTTTGGGTTCTCTTTGTACAGCAAGAAAATGAAAATTGGTGCTAATATTTGTACAGTTCTACAGACATATGAAGTGGTATAAAAGTATTACCAAAAAGTCAGGTATGAGTTTTAATATTATAAGGACACATGAATAAAAAAATACTGTGATCTGAAATATGATGTAATGCCAGAGGATCTTCATGAGTGCCAAAGTAGAGATAATCATTGGAGTGAAGTTGGAGTCTGTCTCTACCGTGACAATTTCCATCCTTATTCAAAGCAACAGTTTCCACCTCCCAGTTGCATAAGTACTCTGCTCATTAAAATGTTACAAAAGAAAAAATGAACTGAGGGTGGGGAGAAGTACCAGGCTACTGATAGAATGAAAAGCTTTTAAACCAGAGAAGCAGGAAGGTCATATCAACCCTAGGACGATAAGAGCTAAGGTCAGTGAAGAGCATGGTGCCTCATTATCATAATCATTCAGAGAAAGAAGATGGGTCTGACACTCATTTCTCACTCTTCGATATACACATGACTATCTCTTCTCTCCAGTTCTTCCCTTTCCTGCTCCCTCCCACCACATCCTCTCCACGCTGGTGCCTCTTTTAAGCCAGAGCCTCATGGCCAGTTCTCCTCTTATGCCAGCTGGTTCCCATGCACTGAGCACATTTTCATCTCCTTAAGCAGAAAAAGCATCAGCTTTCCAGGTTTCTTGGTAACTGCCCTTGAGGGACAAACTTTGAGCTGGTACAGAGCAGAGCTGAGGATTCACCCTCAAAACAGTCCCCTGGGGGGCATGGAAGACACAGCGCAGTGTAGAACAGCAGCTCTGCTGTGGTACGTGTTAAAATTAGTGCTGGATTTTCGACAGACTTGGCAAGTGTACTCAAGAGGATTGAAAGACAGCAGAAGTTTCTGCCTCTGATGCTGCAGGCAGGACACATGGACAGTTTGCTCTCTCAGCCTGTGGATATTGGCTCATATCACTGGCTTGAGACAACATCTGGCTTTCTCACTCTTGCTCCTTCCCACCAGCTATTTCCCATTACAAAGATGGTTTGCTGCTCACATGGTTTCAGCCTAGGAAATAACTCCATTTTCAGGACTGGCCGGGCTCAGACTGAACAGCAAGGAAGCAGTAAAAAGAGAAGGAAAGAAGAAAGGAACAGAGGAGTGCATTGAAATGCTACATACTGCCACGGCTAGCGAGACTGAAAAGGACCTGACAAGATCATAGTCTTTCCAACTGTCCTTAGCATTCCCACCATATTGTCTAACCATGTTCTAAAGAAAACATCAGTGTTGGAGACCATGCTCCCTCCCCAGATGATTTACTCCAGTGAGTGTCTGCCCTTGCCGTTGGAAAATCTATTCCCGTGAATCTGTCTTGCAACAAAAGCCTACTACTTCTTGTCCTTAACATCAGGACAAGATGACAGTTGCCTTTCTCTTTGCAGAAGCTTTCAGCATATTGGAGGCTATTTTTACCAGTGTTCATTGACACGCATTAAAGGAACAAGATTGCTAACGGTAGCACAGGCAGAACTTAGACATGATTAGTTATGTAAGTGCAACTGGTAGCAAATACTTGAGCCAGGAACAAGCATCTACATACTGTTTATATTAGACTGTGGGGAAAAGGGTGAGTACCACATGTTAATTAGCATATAGTGAGAAACATCTAAATAATTATCTTCTGTGCTTTTGCAACATGAATGGTGTAAATGGAGGAAGTGTTGTCGGAGAGCTAAACTGGGGAGTCCAAACCTTCTCTGCTCTTCCTCCCTTGCCTTCCTCACTCCTTTTGAGTCCATTATTCTACCTGAAACTCACCAGGCAAGACAGTTTAGATGGAGGCGCTTGATCAGCAGTCTGTCAGTGGGTTGTATAGGAATGAAAAAAGATCCCCACTGAGCGCAGCGTCCACAGAACCAGCATCTGCTAGAACCCAGCAACGTCCAGTACAGGATGACTTCCAAAGCCTGTGAAGAAAGGCTTCACACTATCTGCAAAAACACGCCATTTTCACAGTAATTTATGAGCTTGGCAAGAGCAAACGGAACATCGCTCTCTTCTTCATGAGTGACACTATTAGTCTAAACACAGTAATGACAGTTCCCATCTCTATAAATGTTACATACTGGGACAAAATATAATGAGTTCAATGGTCAAAATGATCTATGAGCTCACCTAACCTCACAGCTGAGAGCCAGGTGTGAAGAGAAATTGCCATTTGGCCTTTATTGCTAATTTACACAGGTAGCTTACACCAAGGTGTGAAATGATGGAACGATTGCCATCCACAGCAGCACTGGCTTAACTAGACACCATTGTAGGTGTGACTACTCCATTATCACATCACTGAAGGTGTAATAACAGCATATGTGGACAAGCCTGTCTCAGCCTTCAACTCACAATGCAGCCTGTGCAGCATAGAGCTTGCCGAGAGCTAAGTCCCTGAAATAATGCCCAGGAGCTTAGAAGCCTGCGCTGAAGGCTATGCTGTACAACATATGCTGCTGTTGGTAACAAAGACAGTATGGTAATAGGCAGGGTCATTCATGCAGCTGTCAGACCTCTGTGGAGACACAGTATCCATCTAACTTTCAGTTAAACCAATGCAGGTTCTCATGGTCTTGGTAATTGATCTCCAGGTGGCTTACAGCTTCACTGCATTCAGTTGAGCTACATGATTTGCAGCACAGACCCAGTCTGTGCTGCAGAACCAAAGCCAGACGTTTATTGAACTGTATGGAGGAAGAGTGTCATCCCACAGTAGACAGAGAATTACTTAGTTTCCATAGGCTCCATTATTATGCAAATAATCATCTTTGCTGTCGTAAACTTGATAGATAAGGACATAAAATTTAGGAGGTGATGAGCTTAGAATGCTATTTTCTGTAAGTGCAGGTGTAGCCAATGTGTCTGTGGCTTGTCAAGGCCATGGTAACTGCGCTGCTCAAGCCTCCACAAGCGATTTTTCAGTACTGCCTTGCAGCTTTGCTTTTTAGGCACTCTTTGTTTTGTTTTGCCAGGGGTCGGCAGCACACTGTGCTCCCAACAGCAGCCTTCAGGCAGCTCATCACCACAGTGCTGCTGATGTTTCAGTGCAGAGAGCTTTAAAGCTAAGAAGGTATTTTTATGATGTGTTAATAGTCCCAAGCAGTTAACTTCCCCAGTGGCCGAGGCAAAGTGTAGCAAATGAACTGAGCTGTTTTACCAGACACCACCGTTTTTGACAGAGTCAGTGTCTAAATCTTCGGAAGTGTTCAATTGGAAAGAAATCTTATTTGGCATGTAGTCAATAGCCCAATGAAAGAATAGTGTGTTGTCCAGCAATATCCCCAGAGGTATCTGGCACATGTAACAGAGGCTGGGGTTAAAACAAAAAAATCCCCAACTTGGATTTTCAGAATGTTAATCAGGTTTACATTTCACTGGAGAAAAACAATAGTTTCTCATTTTGTCTGTTTCCTAAGGCTGTTAAAAGACCCAGAATCTGTCAGCTAACCACGACAAACAAATTTAGAAGTATAATATTGCAGAGGAAGTATCTTACCCTACGTCAAGAGGAAAAGCCACCATAAAAGGGATTAGACAAACTCTTGAAATGGAGCTAAACAATGTAGAGTATTTGTTCAGTGGACTGAACAATGTCTGACACAGGTAGTCCATAAACTGGTAGTTAATCCCTGGAGGCTGGAAGCACATCCCAAAGAAAGGATTGCTCTGTACTCATCTGAAACTTCCTGGAAAAACCTGATACTGGCTACTGGCTTATTTGTCTGTTTTTTCTATTTAAAGATATTTTATTTTAAGATTCCGTGTTTCAGTCTGTTCCATTTCAGGTCCTTAATTGTGCCTAAATGAATGATCCTTGTTGTTCCTTGAAAAGAAGTTTCCTCAGCGATCTCTGTTTTATTGATAGATGAGTTGTGGCCCAAAAATAATGGCATCACTCTCTCTCATGTTTTTTTCAAATACCTGCATCAAGTCATATACCCAGTGTCATTGCCAGGGGATAACAGCTTTCAAGTTTGCAGGTCTGGTTCCTGCTTCTA
The DNA here is from genome assembly GCF_040807025.1 of Struthio camelus. Lineage (NCBI taxonomy): Eukaryota > Metazoa > Chordata > Aves > Struthioniformes > Struthionidae > Struthio > Struthio camelus. The sequence goes on along the minus strand of NC_090942.1, from coordinate 94,342,654 downwards.
AAAAGCATTGGACCAATACACATTCAACATCTGCATACACTGCTGCTCCCTTAGGGCTTGCATAGGTGTCTCTTTATGGCCAACTTTTGGGTAGAGGCAGAGAATATAATTTTCCCATTATAGAGCTAAATAGAGGCCTCTGCCTGGTGTTCTGTCCACTCACACCATAATCTCTGTCAAAACTCTTGCCTTTGCCTCATCTCTGGCTTCCCCTTGTGTTCACTTCATTCTCAGCATTGAGGCCGGCTGTAGGTTGCTTAGGTCACTCTAGATTTCTGAAGCCTGCTACCTGCAGCCCCACAAAACAGGCAGCCAGGTGCCAATGAGAGCAGGGGGCAGATTTCACAGCAGAAGATTCCCAGCAGATCCTAGAGTCAAGGCCATGTGGGCACTTTACTAATCAGTGGACTGGCATCACTACAATGCTTCAAGTTATAAGATAAAACACCATGCATAACTGGATGGAAACAGGGGAGCCATCTACCAGTCACAACAGAACTATGGGAAAAAGAGCTGTGAAGAAAGGAACGGAACAGCTTGACAGTATGTCCAGAAAGAGGCCAGGCAGAGAAATAACATGTGAAGGAAAGACTGTTTTGCCACAACAGCAAATATGGTGTGCCATATTTAATGGCACAGTACAGGTATACTCTTATCATCTACTTTCTGAGCAGCATTCAATACAAAAGTAGAAGTGAAGGAATTTCAGGCAGTTTCCTGGAATCCCTCAGGACAGATTGAATTTGGCTGGGCTGACTTGCCCCTTGCTGAGAAAAAAATATTCTTGATTCAGAATAATAATACTAATTATTATTATTATAACTGCTTACATAAGCGTATTACCTTCCAGCCTCCACCAAAACCCAAAACTTGTCATGCTGCACGTTTTATGTATATGAGGAAAAATCCTTTTCCCATCTCCATGAGACAAGATGGGATAGGTGAAAACGTACCATGACTCACGATGCAAGGGAGGTAATAGAGCCAGCCATGGAAATCTCTTCCTCTGGTATCTCCCAGTGCCATCTATCTTCTCAAGTACACTGTCTATGTGACGGGGCAAACTCCAAGCGACAGTGAATTAATTATTCCCTGTGGAACTTATAAATACATACATACATACATACATACATACATACATATATATATATATATATATATATATATAAAACCCCTTTATTCACTGGACCATCAAGATGACATGCATAAGGATACAACAAGCTTTCAGTTCATCCCTCCATTAATTCCACTCTTTCATTACCCAGCACCGTGAAGTTGACCGTGACTGATTTAGTTTTGACCTATTGTGAAGACAGCATAAGCTGAAGGCACAGAAAAATATCCAGCATGAAATCTAGTGGGATGGTTTAGGTTACTGGCTTCAGCCACATTATTCCTTTTTAGTAGAAGAACACAATACCTTCAGCTTGGACATGGAAATTGGTCATTGCTGTGTTTCTGCTTCCAACACTGCCCAGGAATAGCTTTATTTAAGCAGCCTGACTTTGCAGGGAAGCAGATAAGGAGCACACACAAACTCTGCTGCATAAACTCTGACAAACATCAGCCGAATGAACAGTTGGAAGCTGTTACATCTCTAACCTTCCAGAATAGATACATTAGATGTCTTCCTCTCACTTTTGAAAAGCCTGGACTTTTAGCTGCATAGTCCTGAGTCTTGTAATAGTATGGGTTTGGCAGAAAAGTCTGGGGGAGCTTCTAATATTGACTGAAGCTGTTTGCTCACCCAACAGTGTATGATGTTCATTACATATGACAGACAGTGGGGCCTAAAGACCTAGAGCTATAAGAATCAGTAGCAGTCCATACACTGAAATAGCTTGCAGGCCCTGAAGAAGTTAAAAAAATATCCCACTGGTTCCATTTCTTGGTTCCCTGAGGGCTTCTTCTCCATTTTTAATTTCTGGTGTGCTTTGCTGCTGACCAGAAGGTGCCACAAGGCATCCAAGGTACTAATGTTTGTAATAAAATATTTCCTTCTGGATATAGAAAGTGCCAGTAATTAAAAAAAAAAAAAAAAAGAGAGAGAAAGAGAGAGAGAGAGAGAAAGAAAGCAATCTCAAAATCAACTTTCAACTGATAAGAATAGAAAGGTAAAGTTCTTCTCTGCATACCCAATATTTGCTTTCACATTCACAAATCATTTCCTCACTCAAGAATAAGAACTGAAAAAACTAGTCTCATGGATCAACAACCATCACCCCTCATGAAAGAAGGTTCTGGGACAGGAGTCCAGGTCTGTGAGCCAAGACAACTGGGTTATCCAAGTGCATCTGCACTGACTTGTAAATCAGTTTCTCTAGCTATGACCTAAGTTCTCAAACTCTGAAAAAGAGCCAGCAATGCTTAGCAAGCTCATAAGACAAATACTAGTTGCAAGGCGCAGGATGCGCTCAGAGTGGCTTAGGCATCTCAGCTCCATTAGGCAATACACAGCCAGAACCTCAGAGACCTTTTATAGCCTTTAGGAAAAGGTGTGGCTAAATAGCCCTAGCTGGCAAAAGAGAGAAAGCAAACTAGTCAGAGAACAACTCCTTACAAGTCCCAAAGAAGAGACACTGTGAGGTATCTTCTTAGTTTTGCCCAAGGCTTCCAATTTCAGATGGAAACTATGGATAGCAACTTTTCTGGAAATCTGATCCAGAGTGCCTCAAATTAGAGATGTACTGCCTCCATCCACCCACTACCTCTAAATGAAAATGTCAGCTTTAATTCATGAATGGTTTTAAAATCCTTTGATGGAAAGGACTTGAACAGCACAAGAGTATTATTACAAGCATTCAGCACTGGTATCAGATGTGTGGCTATTTTATGAGCATGTAATGCGCTCCCCTGGCCTCCCATCCTGGGAAGTTATAATGTATCTCTGGGGTAGGCTGATATTTGCACTTTGTTGACATCTAATAAATAATAATCCAAATATTTGCACACATGGAATATTTTGTGACATTATAGAGCTGACAGACTCTGATTATTCGGGAGCTGCTTTGAGCACAAAACTCCCATTGGCTTCAAAGTAAGTGCAGAGCTCAGAACAGCTGCAGAGTAAGACCCATGACATTTATGTTTATGAAATAGGAGAGACCTTATCATTTGCTGGTTCTGTAGTCACAAAGCCAGAATAGCTGATGAGGGGCCTTTGCTGATATCTTCAGTATAATCACAGTGAACAAAATTGAGGTATCTTGGCAAGTGGTAACTGAGCTAAGGAAAACAAAGGCAGATTAGCAAGAGGTGCTGCAGGGCAGGAGGGGGGCGCTGGCAAAGCTGGTGTGGGGAGCCTGGGGCTGGGTGAGCCAGGGGGCCTGTGGGGCAGGAGGGGCCACTGGCAGAGCTGCGTGGGGGCTCTAGATGGAAACAGCAGGATTGCTTTCTGGGGGGTGCTGGCACAGCCAGTGTAGAAGCTTACAGAGCTCATATGCCATCTGCTGCTACACTATTAACTGCTATTAGTCACTGAGCTTCATGAGCATGAAATTTCCTTAGCTGCTGAAAAGGAAGGAGAAGAGCCTAGAATGTGGCTTAACTTTGATTAAGCACCAACAAATTTGGGACAATTTAAACAAGAGGGATTTCAAACATCTCATTGAAGCTTGTTACAAATTCCTTCATTGCCTGAGGGAGGTACACACACCACGTGTTCCCCATTGTACTTCCCCTTCCACAGCACTTTTGTCAGCAAGATAAGGAGAAAGTATTTGCATGTGGTTAGGAAAGGAGCTATGGATTTGCTAAACGGATTTGTATCCTGTTCAGTTAGAGTGATATGGTTCAGCAAATTCCAAAAAAGATGGAAATAGACAGTAGTACGAATAGTAACAGCTTTCTCAATTATGCTAGTTAAGATAGATGTTGGTAGACTTATTAATCCTCATGCTTCAGGGCTTTTGCTGATCAGCAGCTTGGGTCAGGAAGAAACATCCTACACCTTGTCATGGTGTAATGCCACACAATTAGAATTGATGTCTCCTCTCACACACTGGCTTTGGCTATTTGCTGTGGTAGGACACTGGGCCTCTTGTAATCACATGAAGGAAGGTTCAGCTCACAGAAGTGCTCTGGGAATACAAAGGCTGCATTCATGCATGCAAAGACTGATGCAAAATGGAACTGTAAATTTGCTTCCTATGAGCATCCACACTAAAAGCCTGACTTATGCTCCTCCAGTTGACTGGGGAGGGAGATGGAGGGTGGGACCAGAAGCAACCTAATATGATTGTCGTCCAACTGCAGCATAGCAACATGTCTTGATTTAAGCATCAGGCCACAGAACAAATGTATTTACAGACAAAGGCTGAAGGCACCTCTTTGAGAAAATTCATATCTATTTTTTAGACAGAAGTAAAATCCATCCACCGGATTATTAGTTGTGAACAATTTGTTCAGCCTTATGAAAAACACAGTGTGGATAGCAGGATTTGTCCATAGCACAGGGATAGCCAGTATTCAGCAGTCCTATACTGGTAGCAGGCCAGAATTTGGTCACAGCCACGTCAGCCCACCTGGATGCCGGGCAGAAACAACAGATCATTTTGTTCCTTTAGTAGTCTCAGGCTGTGGTGGGACCCTGCGCTAAATCTGATCCTGGGCCTATCAGAGCTGGATCACAGGCTCTGTAGCCATGTCAGGTAAACTACTGAACTTGTATAAATTCAGTCTATAGGAACAAATTTGTCCAAAGTATTTTGATACATTAAGTTTAAGTTTTGGATCAAGTGTCATCTACCCTCATATCCTTGGCATAAAGTTAGCATAAAAGCATAAAGCCCCAGGAACATCTACATCATATACTCTAATTCAGCTGAGATGTGCTTGTGGACCAGAGCCACACCAAATTTGCATTAAAGCGTGATCTGGTTGTATCAAGTGTCAAGTCCATAATAGACAACTGTGAAGCAGGACCTCAGACAGCATTCCCTGTTTCTGTCCCATCTGAACTATTAGAGTCCCTGTGTTTCCCAGCAGTTCCTTGCACCTCTCTTGCCCATATGTTTCAGGATTGGGGTTACTTTGTGTTGGAACCAGGCACTCTCAGTCTTTTGCATAGGGCAAGGTAAGCGGGAATTCAGACTTTCCCAGCTAACCACATCCTAGCTGAGGTACTGAAGGAAGCTGTTCTCTCTTCATGACCGTACTTTACAGCCATTGTTAGTCAGTCATTGTAAAGTACTCTTGGAGCAGTGGCAGATGTCCTATTACACTGAGAAAAGTAAGACACCTGGGTTCGTTACCACCTAATTAGGTTCTCCATGTGATTAACTACTTGCGCTGCAGACAAAGAAGCAAACAACCCAAATGAATGCCAACAGAAGACAAGCTGGCATGGCAGCAGCAGGCAACCTGACAGGCTCACACAGATCTGTAACTCATCTGGCTTCCTGGTGGAGGTAGAGGAATTTTTAGTAAAAATTGTAAAACTATAACCAAAAACTCTGATGGTGTCTCTTTGGCCTGAGTCACAGCTAGGTCCTTTGTGACAGTGCAGCCCTGTGTCATCCAACATACAGAGTTTGTCTTGATACCATCCCCGGCTCATCCGATCTACCTAAACCTCTCTGCCTCTTCTGCAGAGCCCTCAGTGTCTTCCAGATGCCTCAGTATGCCAGATGCTTCAGAACCTCTTCCACCTTCCTGGCACTCAGTTCTCCGTATTTTTCTGTCCTTCACCCCCTCTCCTCAAAGCCTACACTGTCCCTCTGCAGAACACTAATTTTGTACCTTTCTCCTATGAGAAAAGCTTCCAACAGAGGGGGCCCCTTTGACTCGTCCTGAGATTTGACACTCTTCCTCTTCCTCCCCATTGCCTAAGCCCAACAAGGTAACAAAGCAAGTTTGCAAAGCCAACCGTCTTTGCTGAGAGCTTCCCAGCCTGAGGTTGCAGTATTCCTACGCAGGCCTGAAGGCAGCAGGCTGGATGTCCTCTTGAGCGCCTGATCCAGCCCAAACACAGGTCCACATTCAAGCTGTCTGAAGCCTCCAATCAATCAGTGAACTGCACTGAATGCCCTTAGGAAAAAAGGATCTTTGATGAGGCTTTGCTGCTAGCAACCAATCCAAATCCATTAGCTTTCACATCTGGAGTTCCAGCGAACAATAAAAATGAGCTTGATGGCCTCAATCTTGTCCTCATTTTTCAGCATCACAATAACCTGGCTCCACTAAACACAATTCAGCATGATTGGCTGCCTCTGCTCAGACTTTGGGGATACCCATAACTGCTCTAGCTGCCAGTGAAGGGGGTCAGGACAGAGGGTGCATTGGCAGAGCTCTGTGTGTGCACATATGCATATCAGGGAAAGATAAGAAGAATTGGAATTGGAGAGGATGCTGCAGGGTATGATAAGGGGCACTGGCAGAGCTTTATGATATACATCCACTTAATATTTTCCTAGTAATACATGAGTACCTTTGCAGGACTGCTGTTTTTAGAATGTGGCCACCTCTTGCTCCATTTCCACCACTTTTTGAAGCATAATTATTACTTTCCCCCTTACGGACACTTCTGCTGTCCCTCCCCCTGTCCAAGCCTGCATCTCCATCGCTAGGCGATGACAGGCCTTACCTTGTTACTCAGCTGTAAGGAGAGAGGGCTCGCTCAGTTTTGCCTTCCAGGATCCCAGCAGGGAGGACCTAGCTAAATCCAGATGATCTCAAATGCAGCGGCAATAGCACAGAGCAAACCGAGACTGGGATAATTGTGTGATTTGTGCTCATGATGAAAGCCATTCTGATGCCAAGCTGGGCTGTGTGCACTTGGACTAATCTCAGTGCTCCAAAGAGCCCAGCATGTCCGTGCAGCTGTCGAGCCAGTTGCCTGGCAGGCAGGCAAAGCCTGCGATCTGGAGTACCAGCTTTTGGATGCTTCTGTCGGTTTCTCTAGGAACTTCCTATGCCACAAATGGTTATTCCGTGGGTTTTTTTTTTTTTTTTAGTTGGATTTCTGAGGTCGTATTAGTGCCAAAGTTAGAAACACCTGTGCATGCAGAGAACTTAGGAGCAACCAAATCCTGACCATTCTTACCCGGTTTAGTTCATCCTTATTTCCATTTGCCAGTCCCTGTACATATACTCTTCAGGAGCTCTTCCCTTCTTGGGCAAAAGACAGATGACAATGACAGAGGCTTTTCTCTTCCCCCTATTCTTTGTCCCCCCACACTGCCTTCCTGATGCAAGCTCCCTAACCCTACCCCTTTCTCCTTGCCTTTTACAAAAAGAGAAGCCCATGGGGAGCCCTCTGCATGAAACTATCAACATCATCTGCTAATGGGCAGTCTAATAGCCATTTAATGGCTCCAGTAAAGCTAAAAGATTTGTAAAGATAATACAGGTGACACTAGCCAAAGAGGAGTGCTCAAAACCTGGCAAAACTGGTAGGGTCTTTTCCACTTGGAAGCTGCTAGCTAAAGCAGTGCCTACAGCTAGGCAGGAGCTTCACTGGCTTTCCAAAGCCGCCAAACATTCTCAGGGAAGAAACTTCATTTCAGCATGACACTGGCTGCAAGGCCTGCAAGGTCATTTGAAGGATCCCCAAGAGGCTCATAAACAGCTCTGGCCAGTGCTGCCACCTCTGAGGTAGAGCACACCCAGCAGGCAGAAGGTGAGCTTAGCAGAGGTCAAGGGGGAAGATCACAGCTGGAGTCACCACTTTTTAATATACACACAGTGCAGAGAAAGGCTTGACTATTGAAGTCGCATCCTGCAGACTCCTCTTTCACAAACACTGCAGAATCTACCTATCACAGAAGAAGCCAGATTTATTTGATCCTGCCAAAATTTATACCTAAATCTTTTAATACTTATTTTCCTTATGTGTGGCCAAAAGTTTTATGAGACATGCTAACCTCTGCTCAGCAAACAGACTATATGTTCTGAAATATATTGTATATAGTTGGTATATCTTATAAATTCCCTTTGCCACCCTGGTGCCCCCTGTAGTTAAACAGCCACTGTGAAGTGAATACCCGTCCATATGTCTCTGGGGCTCCTATAAAGGTCCTTAAAACTCTGCACACATACTGCCTGTACACGACTCCTGAGCCTGGAAATAAAAGCCAAGTTGAAATAAGTCAGGTCATTGTTAGATAACCTTACTGGTTTGGTGTCAGTGTTAGTGGCACCACCAGGAAAGGACACGCATGTTTTTGACAGACCTATCCACACCTCTGGAATATGTGTGGGGTCGGCAAGGGAGCCACATGGTCAGCTCGAGCACAGACAGCCCCAGTACAGCGAGGTGGGACGTCTCAGCATTGCAACCTGACTGGGCTGTTCTCCAAGCCAAGTATGCAGCAGTGGCAAGAGACTCACTCACACCTCCAGCAGTGTGGCCGCTGGAAACACACATGACACCAGAGTTTACCTAAAGCGTCAGATAGACTCTCACTGCAGTATCATAATAGTAGTTTAAGCACCACTCTGACCGTCCACTTCCTCCCTCCCCCAAGTCCAGCCCACCCCAGAGCTAGGGCTCAGCCTCTCTGTTTCGAAATGGGGCAGCAGAATGGCAGACTGTGTTTCCCCCTCAGATTTCCCCCGCGGCCAGCTCTGCATCTGCTCTCCGGGTGGGCCCTAGAGCGCAGCAGTTACATAGCTGGGACATATCTAGTGCAACCTGAGCAGGGAGTGGGTATGGGCAAGGTGTGTTGTATAAGTTTACCCTTTCTTACGGTATAAGGGAAAAAGAATGTCTTTCACTCCTTTTCATCATAAGGTGAAGTCTCTGAGAGACAGATCTTGGACCTCAGCAAGATCAGATTGACTGCCACATGGGGAATTATTGACAGGAGAGAAAAATCTTCTCTCTTCCTACTGCTGCATCCTAAAAGCTCATCAAGCCCTTATTTAAGCAGTGCAAGAGAACAGGAATGGTATGATAGATATAATGGTAAGACCCATTACTAACAAGCAAACATGTTGAAGGTGCTTGCCTTTCCTTTTGTGGCTGAATTTAGCAAACTATAGCTGCCTTCTGGTCTTTGCTGTTTCAAGGGGTAAAAAGCACTTGTTTAGGGCCTGTTATATCTGGGATTTAGGGTTTTGTAATGACTCCAGTAGGCTACTCAGACCTGACTGCACCTCGGTAGTCCTGGAGGAGGGACGAGATCCTGTGAGTTACCATTGCAAATAAGAGCATTATCAAAGCAGTTCCTACAGAAAGGAGCACAAAAGTTGAAACTAGACTTTGGATCACTTGCACATCAGGGCTTGAGGGATACACAGACCCCACATGCCTGAACTGGCCAGTCCTGAGCAGCAGTGCACCTAGCTCTAGGCCTCAGGTAGCCTCAGCTGCACACATTAGGGCTCGCATCAAGATCTAGTGGACAGAGACCTGGACCTGGCCTGCGGCAGCAAGGGAGCACACCGCTTCAGGGCTACCCTTTTCCCACTGAGAACCTGAGGCTACCTTTGCCTTGGCAGCCAAGACGACCAGGATTCATAAATACAGGAGTTCCCTGAAGTCAGGAGTTTGAATAATTCACTTCCCAGCAAGAGACATCAATCCTTTCTCTGCAACCCATTCTACCACCTCGTAAGACTTATGAGGAGAAGGTGGGAGGCATTTTTATTATTTTTATTTAGTTTGTGGATATTTAGTGTTCCTCACTATGGGCAATATTCAGTCCTCGTGTGCATGATATTCTCAAGACCTTTATCAGTTAACTACCCTTCCTTTAATTTTCCCTCTATTCTCACCCTTACTTTCCCCTCTTTATAAATTACAACATTCAGGCCTTTGCTGGCAGTAGAGAGCACTACATTGTTCTGGAATAAAATGGACTTTATTCCATTATAATGACTCTGCTTCCAAAGGGGAGTAGTTATTTTGGAATAAAAGTATTTTTTATGCTCCAGTCTGGAGCATAATTCAATCATAAATTACATCAGAAAAAAATAAACCATAATAATAAAATGGCAGTTTGTGCATTGATTAAAGTGAAAACACTCTTCATTCTGGAATATTCCGCATATAAAGTGAAGTTAGTGTGCAATAAGCAAGGGTGCGATTTTTTATAGCACACTAACTACCCTTCATTCATTCCCTAATGGATACCCTGCCAGAAAACAAGAGTGCCTTTAGGTGAGGCAGGTTTGAAAGCGGAATAAACTACCTCACGTTAATGCGCACTAGGAGTATCCATAAGGGAGTGTGGAGAAGTATCAGTGAGCTGAAAATCTGCCACTAAGTGCTCCCCCAGTGGCACCACCAGGGGAGTCCAGGCAGGTCCTGAGGCACGTACAGCTCTAGTGGAATAATTCTTCACCTATTCCTATGGTAGGAGACTTTTCCATATGGACCAGTCCAGGCCCATTGGTCCTAGGGGGGTGGGTCTTGAAATAGGTCATAGAGCCTTGAGGAGAGAGGAGTTTGAAGCTGGCCTGTTCTTGGGAACGGGGATACGCCACTGAAAGACGTGCACTGCCAAAGCCTTCCCTCCTAACCCTGCGTCAGGATGCAGAATGCATTTCAATCCCCCAGAAGGTCCCCAGAGCAGTTGACCAGCCAACTTAATGAAAATAAGGCTTCATATCTATGCTGATACCCCAGAAGGATCTAGCAGCCAACATCATACATATACAGCCAGGGGCTATACCTGGGGCAGTTTCTGTTCACTTCTCTTGTCAGATATTAATACAGCATTTGTATCCAGCATCAGTTTGCATGAGCCAAGAGCTCTTGATCAGTCCTTAATGAACCCCATGAAGCAACGGTTTGCAGGGAGCAAGGGAAGTGATCTCCTGGTTAGAACAATTCCCAGGGAGTCTGTGATGCTCTTGATTCCTCTTTATATTTTTCGTTGCGTGAATTTACAGACTAAGCAAGTTAAGGAGTATTCGCATTTACTAGTTTTACCTAAAGAGCATTTATATGCTATAAATAATCCTCAATTGATTTCTGCTAGGATCTGCTTGGTAATTATACCAAGGTACACTCAGAAGAGAATCATGTGCCAATTCCAGCTCTAGCAGGCCCTTGCTAACATCTGGGCAAAATGAACTTGTGGTTCAAAATTGGAATGACCTGTTATTTGAGAAGCCTGATCATTCAAGATGTTCATTATCCCAGGCCTAGGTTGCCCTCACCGAGCCCCTCCATTGCCCCTGTCTTGCAACCTCCTGGCCTCTCCCAGCCTGAGGATCCCCACACCAGCTCTGCCCATGTCTCCCTTTTGCTCTGCAGCCCCTCTGCTCTTCCAGCCCAGGGCTCCCCACAGCCAGCTCTGCATTTCTTGCTAAGAATGCTTAATTACCGGCACACTGAGTGCTGGCCTTAGCTATGTCCTTACTGGCAAAACATCTTCAAAGCCTCATTACTTAACACGTTTTCACTAATGTGATGTTCATGTATCACTCAATGCTTCCTATACAAAAGTGATATTCCAACATATTAGCTAGTTACAGCTAATGTTAAGCTGCCTTTACAAAACAGCATATTCAAAAATACTACTGCCCTTAGGCACACTGAAGAGAACATTGCCTTCAAGATATATTAGTTGCAAGTGTATCAATGCACAGGCACCCAGCTTCAGTTGACTAAGGAGCAGTTATATACCCACAGACCTCTGAGGAATCTGAGCTTTAGGGCATGGCTAGACAAAGTCTTATGAATCTGCATAGTTTTGCATATTGCCCTCTGTGCTGAAAAATAATTTCAGCTCAGCTAACTGCTTTTGCATAGATCGGGGTCAAGAGGGCTCACCTGATCTCCAGCCCCAGCTCAGCTCTCAGGATAGAGACATTTAATGGGAGGAAACAAAAGTAATGGGTGTGGGTTGGGGGGTTAGTAGCATGCTAAACTACCAGAGTAAGACCTTTGAAAGCTCAGCTTTTCCCTTCCCTGTATGAGCTTTCTAGCATGGAGAAAGAGCCTGTGGGACTACCGCAGAGCTCTACAAGCAGATCAGCCTGGGGCCATCAAATTCATTTCTCTGGTGACCAGATCTACATTTGAACCCAGCACTGTGCACTAACTTGCTTCCAGTGCTGCTCAGTCCACTCGCAGAAAGGTTAGGGTGAAGCATAAAGTGAGCACGGAATTTGAGATGTGGATTATATCAACAATTACAGTCTGGAGCATAATTCAATTATAAATTAAATTGGAGTAAAAAAAAAAAACATAATAATAAAAGGGCGATTTGTGTGTTGATTAAAGTGAAAACATGCAGTCATTAGCCTGTGTTTAAATCTTGTTAGCTGCGAGCTGAGCTGCGCATTGCCATTAACCTGGTGAGCGCCTGTGGGGAATGGGCACTTCTCTCGCTGTTTAATGCATAGATGTGCATGGGGACAGCTGCTGCCCTCTGGGACCTCAACGCTGGAGGTCAGGCAGAAGAATGATAAGTTTTTACCAGTAATAGGAATCCTTCTCACTTCACATTTTGAAATGCTTTGCACAGATTCGTTTTCATGCCTTGCTCTGGGACAAGAGTTAGCACAAGATCCCCATGTTTAGGGGGGAGGTATGAAACTGAGACAAGGACAGATGATGGGAAATACTTTCTTTGCAGACCATACACCAGCCTCAGTGTGACTTTGGGGCTACACAGACACTCACAGGAAGGGGAGAGAATCACGGTCAGTATGTGGAGAAAAGCATGAGGCCTTCCCACATCCTTTGTGAATATCAAGAGCGGAACAAGGGCCCCAAGTGAATGGCATACCCTCTGTCAGTGTTTCTCCAGACTAGAGAAGTGGTCAGAAGACCAGAGCTAGCAAATTCTGCTCCTCTGCATTTCTGGTCTCAAAAGCCTGCAGCCGAGAACCTTGAGAGATGCAGAAAGTCAGATGCCTGGCTCCTGGCCTCTGCTTAACAACACAGGGGACTTCCTCCCCCTATCTGACTGATGTTGCAGGCAGTGCAGAGACCTCACGGAGGCTTGATAAATACCAGACCCCCTTCACATGAACCATTAAAATGTCAAAATGTCACCTTCCCACAAAGTGCGGGGCGCCCTTCTTCATGTATCTATTTTGCCCCACTGGGTTCAGGTGCCTATGTCTTCCCTGCACGTTTTGAAGAACCTACCGGTGCAACCCTTCTGGGATTCATAAAGGCTGCTTACAGCCCCTTCTTCTTCCTGTATTTCATAGCCCTCCTGAGCCAGGCACACTGTGTTCCCGTATTATGAGAGAATAATTGCTTTCCCCCAGCTCACATCCATACTATTTTTTCTCTTTTGCTTTACAAACTCCTCTCCCAAAGAAATATGTCCCTGCACGAGAGCATTAGATCGAATTTTTAGATCAAATTATCCTTCTGTTCTATAGTACTATCTGTAATTATTCCCTGTAACTTTGGTTTTGCTAGTGATCTCAACCATCAGGCAATTTTCACACATCTTGCCAATAGAATTCAAGTACAAGCAAATATTAGCGTGAGTGTGAATTTATTTTTATTTATAAATTCCTTAACACAGAAATAAGAGACAAGCTTTGAACACTTAGCAAATTACTGATATGAAATAGATTGTGTAAAATTTGCCTATGTTGTTTTCTCCTGCACCTTGCAAAGACAAAAAAAAGCATACTTATTAAGACCTTGGAAAAAATGGAGGGGAGCTGTATGAATCAATGCATATTTCACAATGCAGGGATGCATACAGAAGTCTGTTAGGTTTTCAACATAGTGAGATTCCTCAGCCCCCATAAACTTAAATACAGACTCAAGCGGCCCACATGAGAAAGGCAACCTCAGAATTTCACATATTTCCCCTGAATCTCCTTTAGGCTCTTAGTAACTTCATCTAGGGGATGCTCAGTTACACCCAACTTGCATTTGGTTTGGAAATAATTCCTCCTGAGGTGCTTGACACCTTCTGCAAAATTTCACACAGAGATCTGGCCAATGAAGAACTAAACTCTAAATTAGCCTAAGTTCAGTGGAAAGTGGGGCAGAGGAAAACACAAAGAAAGAAAAAAAAAACAAAAACTCTGCTCTTAACTCCAGCTCAAAATGTTCAGAATCCAAAAATCAAACCAAACTTTGCAGTTCAGGCCCATCTGCTGTGAGCCTTCAGCTCTCAGGTGGAAGCCTGTAACTAGCTGGCAATGAGGGCATGTTTCATGAGACTGCAGTAGGAAGAATTGGCTGGCAGAAAACGTCCTTGCCTGTGTTCTCCAGTGCGAATAGGCACTGGCTTGCTCATACAGAAACTGTTCATTGGGGCAAGTAGAAAGGAATAAAGAACCACAGCAAGAGACTGTAGTACACATTCTTGTCATTTTAGCAATGCCATGTCATTTTTCCAAGCCTAAAGGGAGCAAGAGCCTATCTGTCTTAAAAGGGCTTCTCTTACCATCACCACCAGGCAATAATTCCATTCAGCATGGATATCAGAATTAAGGGAATCTTAGATTTGACCTGGGAAAGTCATGGAGAGGTTGTTGGAAAGAGGGCTTTTGGCTAACAGAAGGCACCCAGCTGCAGACTCTATTCATGTTAGACATCAAAAAGAGTGTGCTTAGAGATCTTCGGCAAACCTTCTTCCAGCCACCAAGCTGCAGAACAAAACAGGTTATGGGGTCTCTATTCTTGGAGGTTTTCAAGACTCAGCGAGACAAAGCCCTGGCTGAGGTGATCTAGGGTTGGTGATGGTCTGGAGAAGCTGGACTACGTGATCTCAAGATGTCCCTTCCAATCAACATTTTTATGGTTCTGTAGCATAGAAATAGTGTCCTTGATTTGATTCTCTGGATAAATATAAGAGAGGTAGGGCTGAGTCCGCATCGCCCCTCAGTGTTTCCAGCAACAAATTGAATCCGTAGGCTCATAGAATACCTCAGGCTGGAAGGTACCACTGGAGGCCATCTGGTCCAACATGCTGCTCAAAGCAGGGCCTACTTAAATCACTTAAGATCACAGTAGACTAAGGCGAAATTACAGACTATTTCCAAAGGCCTGCCAAAGGTGACTAAAAAGGTCACCTTTATTCAGGATGTTTACTTGTGCTACATGGCAGTCTGCCAATTATATGGTTTCTGAAGGAGCTCACGCCTCCCCCTAAAATATATTACCATTGTACAAATTTTAAAAAATTGAAAAAAAACCAAAGGCTTAGTTCAATTTCTAGGGGGAACTGTGACCCTACAGTCTCTCCAAGCAGTCTGTTCTCATGCTTCTCTCTCCTTCCTATGAGTATGTTTCTCCAGTGTTTTAATTCAGTCTCACCTGCCCTCTTGCTGTGGGACAAAAGAATGGTTTCTTTCCGTCTTTACACACCTTTGGTAGGTTACTATTACATTTAACAGCAAGCCCTGCAAGGCAGGAATACACCTTTGCAGATACCTGCACAGCTTCTGACACAACTGGACACAAATCAGCCTTTCCCTTTGTATAGTATTTGTAAGGCCCAGCTCGCACAAATGAATTCATTGACCCCATAAAGCAGGGAAATGTCATTTCAGAGATGAGAAAAAGCAGCACAGAAACAGGCCTCAAAGCAGCATGCCAAAGTTCACGCAGGAAGTCTGTGCCAGACCCAGGAATCAAGCCTTAGTCTAGCATCTTAATGTTCTCTCCTTTTGGCATTGCTGAGATATGAAATAATAACAATCATGAAATGCACCCAGACACTAAGAAGATCATCACCTTAATGCAGATAACAGAAATAGCCAGCATCTGTGTAACGCAGAATCAAAATGGTTTATAATGGGGAGAACAAGATGTAGCTTAGAGTTTAAAAGTAATTAAAATTTCCTACCCAAGTTTCCTTTGCTTAACGTACTTCCAGAAAACGTTCATCTGCTTGCAAATGTCTGACCCTAGGAGTTCAGTTTCAATGCAATGGAAAGGGGTACATTGGCAGAACAACAGCCACTGAACAGCATCTCATCTGGATCCAAAATGGTAAAGAAAGGGAAATACTCATTATTCTAGAGGCTCAAAGACATTTTAAATCCACTTTAACTCTTAACTGGTCCCCCTGTGGCCTCTTAAAACCTACTGAATTGGAGCAAAGTAGTGTAAGCGGCAGAGTTTCATCTTCAAAGGTGCAGTGAAAATAACCAGGTTGACAAGAGGGCTCAGTTCAGGAGGTTTTGTGAGGTTTCGCTCTGGCCTTTTAACAATGCTCTTCTGCAGCACCTTTTATCTGTGGATCTCACTGCACTTTAAAGATATTGACTGATCTATCACCACGTTGCACCTGTGAGAGCTGCATTATTATCTCCATTTAATTAATGGGGAAACTGAGGCACAGTGAAAGCGATTTGCTTGGACACATGCAGTGCACCAGTGGAAGGGCTGGGATTAGGTACCAGCTCTCCTGACTGTGTAGGTCTCCCTACTCATTTCCTCCTGCCCTGTTCCTGCTTGTCTCTTCAGTTGTAGTTCTCTCCACCTTCAACCCTGATAGGAGTTGTCAGCAGACTTGGAGGATGTGAGAGGTGCACTGAGCCAGGCAGTGATCACAGCAAGACAAGCAGCAACCCTGCCTTCTCACTCAGATTGGTTCTGAGCATGTATAGATAAATCTCACTGCCCTAGATAGACCTCATACCTCAAGCAGGCCTATTCTGAGCCTACCAGTCATCATTTGCAAAGGTGTACAGCAAACCGAAAGAAAAATTCCTCCTTCCTCTCCTGTCACTGTAGCATTGCACAGTGCAACTGCTGTGCTAGGGAAGTGTATGACTTGCCCTGAAATCAAGCATACACGTTCCTGGGGCCTGGAGCAGTGAGGAGACTTTAGTAGTACTGGAAACTGTTGGTATTCATTGGGCACCTCTGTAAAGCCACTTTCTCATCCCACAGTCCTATCTGTCTGTTTTATAAAGCTATACGTGCTATGTATGCATATATGTATATAAATATATATACACACACACAAACACACATATATGTGCATATTGTTTCAAGCAGTTTTGACTGGCTGGAGTGCAACAGATGCAGAAATGTTTGTGTGGCTCTCCAGAGAATATTAAACAGCAGCAAGGAGAAGAGAGAATTGCAGCTGTCACCTAAGCAAGGTGTTCCATTTAATACCCCGGGATGATTATTCAAATGTCAACATGGTAAACAGTGATAAGATCAACTTATTCAAGCATACGCAGTCCACATACCCCTTCTGCCTACTGAACTGTCCCGGATAGGAGCCAGTAGTCCTATAGACACATTAAAATATATTATATTATGCTTGGTACCCCACTCGCACAGAAACAATGGCTGCTAGCTCACATCCACACAGTTCAGAGTTTTCTGATTGCACTTGAACATGTAGATGTGCCTGTTCATGGGAAAAAGGGAGTCAAAGGAACATCCCCTCAATTTGCCTTTATTCCATTGTTATCCTCATAGCATGTGAAGGATATAACTATATTTAGGCTGACAAGAGCAGGCAAGGGAGCCTACGCTGTGCTTGCAGTGTGGGGGCTGATATTATTTGACGGTCTCCTTTTGAAGACATCCTAATGTAGAGGCTGGGTAGCTCTGGCAAAAGAGCACAAGGGAAATTGGATCTAAGCTGAGGGAAAGCAGGGATTTAGGATAGGCAGCGTCTGACTGAAGTGAGTTGTTAAGCGTGCCATTAGAGAGATAGTTACACAGCCATAATACAGCGTCGAACGTAGGTATGATTCAGCAGACCAAAACAGGGAAACTAGGCTCCCTATTTAGTTACTGGAGAGAAGCAAGTGCCTCCAGAAGGGAATTCAGGACTCCTGAGGTAAGTATGTAAACCAGATGGTCCATAAATGCTCTGTAACACATACAGCAAGCACAACCCAAAAGGTCATGTTTGAAAGATATAACTGTTTTTTTTGGTTTGTTTCCTTATTCAGGAGAAGCCAGACTCAAAGAGCCCTTAAACCTATTCCAGGGAATGGGGCAGCTTCTTCTCTCTCCCACACAGAACTTTTTCTGAAGTAATGCAAGTCAAATTCCCCTTCAGAGTTGCATGGGTAATGATCCTAATGGATATTGGAGACTGCTAAGAAGCTCCAGCTACACAAGCTAACAGGGTGCCCCCTGCCTATTGGCTAGAATCAGTATTTCCTAATTATGATGCATAGTCCCCGCACTGATCATAATTAATGGGGTTACTACTTTTTTCTAAGTGGCAGGTGCCTAGTCTCTTAGAGCAAGAGGACCTGAGTTATATTTCTGCTGCTGCAGTGAAGACAGAAGTTGCAGAGACAACCAAAAATTATTCCGATGACCATGGATTCATTGAATTACTTAATGAGCACACACAGAATTCTGAAGTTTAATAACGTTAATGGGGTACTTTGAAATCCATATACAGAAGTAGTAAAGGAGGAAGTGATCATTATGTTCTCCCACTGTCATCTGCAGGTTTCAAAATATATTACAGTCCTTCACTAATCGTCACAATGCCCCACTAAGTCAATATTATTATAACCGTTCCACAAGTGCAGAGAGACTGATTCAGATCTCACTCACATGCGTTCAGTCACGATATCATATCCCAGTTAGAGGGCTGTCTTTTGTGTTTCAGAGCTATGGGAACATTGTGGGTTGGAAGCTTTTATTACAGAAAATAAACTAGATTTGTTCACAAGGGATGGGATTAGAAGATTGTAATGTTGCCTCATGTATGAGGCAGGTCTGGCACACCAGCCTCATCACCTTCACAATGTTTTACAATGCAAGTGCTATCTCACAGGGGATGTCTGACAACTCTATAAATGGCCCTGGGAGGTTCTTTCAAACAGGGGGCTTGGGAGCTGACCCCCAGGGGCTTACACTTTAAGGCAAAACTCCCCATTTGCACAAGTGTGAATGAAAGTAATCCTGTTCAAGACTGCAGAGTACCAGTGAAACTACCCAGAACAGAAGCCAAGAGTCCGCACCTTTAACCAGCAGATAACCCTTCCCTCACTATGATTTTGGATTGCAGACATTGCATTAGGCAGCATGGTACAGAGCTGTAAACACAGATAAGGAGTTAAGAATTCAATCTGTGAGTTTTGAGAGGTCCCTTGTCAAAACACTCATCTTAGTGGGTGATCTCAGTATTCATTTTCATAAAATGTGGAGAAGAAAACCATTCCTTGTTTATGCAATGCTTGGAGTTTCACAGATGAAGCACATTTTTCAGAGTATCATTTTCCTTTCTGCTCCCCACTCCACTTAACCAAAACTCAGGGTCTTGTAGGATATTCCAGGGGAATTGGGAGTTGGAAAGAAGTCTTCTTTTTATGATATCTTATTTATTTGCAAAGAATGCATGGAGTCCTATTTTCTTGCATGCAGAAGAAATCAAACAAGCCAGAGACAGTTTCTGTGCTTACAGCATCAAAGTCTCCAAGCTTTTCCTTAGGCTACCAGCTGCTTTTATGGGCTATGTTTCAACTCCCTTCTCTTTCTCCATGTATGTGTTGGAGTTTATTTCTCTCACTTTCTTTCTCTCACATGCTAATACACTCTCCTTATTCTTTCAGCGCTCACTGAAGTCCTCTTTCCCAAGCAACTGAAGTGCTTGTATGACTTCTGGTTTGGATAGTAGACTGCTATTATTTCATAGCAGAGCTTAACCATTTATCTGCAGTGAGGGGTGAAATTTAACCCAAGCTACTAATGGCAATGGTGGTCTTCAGGCCCTAACAGCAGCAGCCAAATCTGCATGGTACTCTGCTGCTCTGAGTGTATACCCAATGACATGAACTCTGCGTTTGACTCTCTGTGAATCTTAGGTGAATTTTTTTCACAGCAGTTCAAATACTTCTCTCCATAGCTCTGACAGATGCCCAAGGAAAGTTCTCTGAGATTTTCTGTACTGAGGCTCTTCTATTAAGTTGCAAAGCAAGTTTTTCCTCACCATAACACAACCAGAAAGTCAGTCATGAGTGGGAGAAGGAACTAGAAAAGAAGAAGAGTTTGGGATTGCTTAGGTTTTTTTAATGCAAGATGAGTGAAAGTGTAACTACAGCTGAGAGGCGAGATTACTAACTTTGAGAAGCAAGAGGAAGGAAATTACACTGAGGCTCTTTTATGACCTGCTGGGACTTTATTCTACAGCTAGCATTATGAACTCTAGAGACAACAGCATAGAAGAGGAAGAGGAGAAGGGAAGGTGGAGATAAGAGATAATAGAAGTAGGAAGATACATGGGGGAGACGTGAGAGGAGCTAGGGGAAGAGGATGGGCAAAAAAACATGAAGGAGACAGAATCTGAGACGTGAGATTAAAAAAAAGACAGTGGGAAATGGAAGAAAAGAAGGTGACCAAATGGGAGGAAAAGCAGCTAGCTGCGAGAAAAAGAAACAGAAAAAGAGGAAAAAAGCAGGCTTTTACCCCAATAGGTAAGAACTTAGGATGCTACTCGCTACATCACCAAAAAAAAAAAAAAAGGCATCTCGTTTTAAAATGAGTTTGAAATTAGTTTTGGGTTAGAACTGAGCTCTTAGATAATCAAGCAACTCAGCGCTAGTCACCAGTTTTGGAGACACGGGCTGCACTGGCCCTTGCTGCAACGCAATAAAGAATTGCTATGTCCAAGAGCACCATCAAGTGGTGAAGGGAAGAAGATACTGAAGCAGCCAAACAGCTCTCTTTTGGTGCAGTAAATTTGCATAATGGTAAACTACTCAGAACAATTTATTTCTGTGTAGTATCCTTCACACAGAAAATCCTGCAGCTCATTACAGAGGGAAGTAAAAGAGCAGATAAAGGTCTACATAGCTGTCTAAGTTATTTCATACACAGTACATAGATGGGGTTTCTGACTGAAGGTATAGAGATGGAAGAAAGGGGATAGGAATGACTCAGAGAGGAAAGAGAAGGGGCAATGATGGAACAGGGTAGCAGTTTTAGTAGGGAATGGAGTGGGAAGGAGGGATCAGAAGAAGGTTACTGGGACAAGTGTGACAAGGATGGGGAAGGGTGGGAAGGAGCAGCAATGAGGGGTGGAATCACCTCAGATACGATCATATAGGTGTCACAGACCTCTGCAGCGGGTTTGAGGAAGTTAGAGAAGTAACCTAGAGCTGAACTCCTCACTGTGGAATTATCCTCTCCCTAGCACTAATCAACCTGCCCCCCAATTGCAATATTCCTGACTGCTGGTGTTGTGCCTGGCATGGCTTCGGGAAGAATACCATAAGAGATAATTGTGAGTAGGTCAGAGTGATGAGTGGATGATGACGGATTTTAGCACATGGCTGGATGTGGCAAAAGCACTTGTGTGTGAATGCCTGGGATGATGGAGCATGAACCTGACAGAGGTGATGCAGCTAAGTAAATAATGACTAAGGTAAAGGCAAAATCTCAGTAAAGAGTAGTGCTAGAAGAAACATGAATTGTCCCTCATGCTTATCTGCCAGTTTTCACCTTCAGATCTCACAATGTTTTAAAGCGGCAGCCCTCTGCATCGCGTTCTTTATTTTACATCCTGGTAAACATAGATATAGAGAAATAAGTAATTTGCCCAAGAAGCATATCCAAGAACATAACCTCAATGCCTTGGGTCTGTGGCAAGCACCCTGCGTAAGTCTATACTATCTCGACACAAGGAGAAGGAAGAACATTTCACCCAGGCTTAAACAGTTCCTCGCGTGAAGCTCTCAGAGGCAGGAAGTTACAGCAGAGCTGAGATTTGCTGGAGTCCAGACAGACAGACAAAAGAGATGAAAGAGTAAGTTGAAGGAGATGTGAGAGCTGAGTGCCACTCACACATGAGTGACAATGCCAGCCGCAGCTAACACTGGCAGAGAAAAACGGAGAAGTGCTAGTGACGGGACTTGTCTTAAAGACAGGGAGAAGAGGAAAAAAGCAACAGCTCAAACAGCAGTGAAAGAGCAGCAGCTGGCGAGGCACAATTCACACCAGGAGGTAAAAGAGAGAGAGAACACCCGAGAAAGTCTGCCTTCATCAATAGCACTGAGAACCGTGGGGAGGTCACAGAAAATGAAGAGGAAAAAAAAGGGGGGGGGGAGGTTTTCTTCTCACAAGAAAAAAGAGAGGAGATGGACAGCCTGTTACTGAGGCAAAAGTCTGATCATTACAGGAGACTGATTTCCACTGGGCAAGACCTAACTCATATCACCGCCAAACACAACTACCTCAGTGAAATAGGAGCTTAGAGAAAGACGCTGCCACTTCGCCTCAGTTTTGGAGGTGGCTTAAATCCACAGTTTTGGGCTTGAGGGTTTTTCCTCTTATTTTTCTTCAAATATCTCCCATTTAGATAGATCTCTTCCTACATCCTGCCTTTAGGCAGGGCTCTGACAAGGAAGGATCAAAGCCCTGATGGGAGCTTTGCCATTCCCTCCTATCTCAGCCACAGAGGAGTTCTGGTGCTTTGACCAGTGGGACGGGATGATGCAGACTTCTCTAACGCACTGTGGGGCACCTCCTTATTTGCATGTCTCATTAACCAGAATGCTCTTTTTGCTCACAGCTGCCTCAGAGCAGTGCTGTGGTTGGAAAGAGGGAGCAAGCACAGGTTTCCAACATGTGCTTGCACATGGCAGGAGGAGGAAGGGAGAAATATTTCTGCAGTGGGCTTCAGAGACTGTTTAAAATGCAGTATTAAACCAGTAAATACTTCCTCAAATCAGACTCCAGAGTTTCAACTTCCCATCAGACAGTTTTCTACCTCTTCCCATCATATTTATTCCACACAGTATCAGTAATCCTCCCTTCCCTCCTCTTTTATTAGGGTGATTAATAATTAATTATTATTAAAAGGAAAAGGCTGAGGGGGCCAACTTTCAGTTTTGCAACCCAAAGACCAAAATCACCACCAATTATAATCCTAGTCACTTTTCATCCTTCCAGCCAAAGCCTGGGTTTAAGCCAAAAAGTTGTTCATTTGCTATTGACTGTATCTAAAGCTAATGGAATGGAGAAGGATGTGAAAAATACAGCACATTCTCATGAGCATTAGAGGGAGCTCATATGAGGCAAGGCAGAAAAGAAAGGTCTGAGTTTTCAGAAACCCCTTTTGCAAGCTCACTGGAGTAACTGTAGCAGAACTGACTGCTTCTGACTTCTGCTAATACCCCATGCTGAATATTAATAATAAACATAATAAAATATGTATATAGTGTAATAGCAATAAAAACGTACATGTAGCACCACAGATTTATAATATGGCTTCATATACATGGTCAGACAGCTGAGTAGCTGTGATGAACGCAGAGCCTGCTGCAAGGAATAGGAACAAGCTCCCTGCTCTGGATACCTGTCTATGTTCACATCATTTTTTTCTCCCATGACAGCAGCCCCGCTTCTATGCCCCTTTAGATTCCTGTTCCCAGTGGGGATACGCTGTTTGGACAAACTCAGTAGCTTCACCCATACAGTTGCCCCAGCATTGATAAGCATTTCACACTGAGGATGAGTAGGAGCCAAGGGGTAGAGTTCTCAGTGCTCAATGACCTTATCCCAAGAGAGGTTTCAGTTTCAACAAACCAATGAATTAATGACATAAGTCTCTCCAGTTGAAATTCTGTGACCTAACTCCACTTCTGCCCTACTGCTGAGTGTCTAGTCTCTTTGCTCCCATGGATTAGCACAGAGCACTTCCCAAGAGAGATGTTTCCCCCCACATATTGGGACAGATGGGAATATGTCCTATTTTGAGCCTTAGAATTCACAGACACCTATGGAAATCAGCATTAGAGAAGCCTGAAAAGTCTGAAAAGAGCCCAGAGTTTGGAAAGTCAAGGGGCTGTAGAGGCCACCTTCTCTCATGGTCTCCAGCAAGGATAATCTTGTATCATGTGCAGAAGGGCTGCTGTGCCAAAGAAACATACACATTTTTTTCCAATCATAGTATTTGATCCCATGAAAGGTGTTGCCACTTCCTACAAACATTGCCTTTTTTAGTTTACATAACATTCTTCCTTCTGTTTCCTCTCCAGTCCTTTTCTGCCATTGTTTACTCGCCATTCTTCACTCTTTCTTTGTCCTCCTTTCAATAACTTGGATTGCCAAGACTGAAAACCACTGTCTATTTTGTACAGCCTAAGAATAGTGATGTTTCCAGCTAGAACTGGTTAGTTTTGAAGAGGACACTATATTGTTAATATATGACTACCTGCCATCAGACCTTGCAATAGCACGTGTATCAAGCAAAGCATCTCCATAGTTTGGGAGTCATCTCCATGACTGGACTTGGACCTCTCTCTATGATAGCAGCTACTTTATCAGGGAAGTAAGGATTTCAAGTACTGCTAGAAGAGAACAAGAAACCAAATACAATGCTAATGAACTTTAAAATACCATCTTCCTTCCCACAATGTCTCTTTCTCACATAGATGCTTCCTAACCCTTCTTCCTTACCATACTAATCCTTTAGGTTTCTTGCAGTCTTATTTGGATGAAAACCCTCTGCACGCTGCTTTTGTTACCCATAACATTTCCTTCTGCCTCTAGTGTGAGAGGGAAAGAGGAAGATTCTGGAGTTAAATCAGACAAAGTAGCTAAAACAAGCAGAAAAAATAAAGTCTTACTTTAATTTACTGAAAGGAAAAGAGCCATAGTTCAAAAGCACTGTGAGCTGAGTGACTTCCACCTCTTCAGAGGAAAGTCTCATTAGAATAGGCCTGTAGTCACAGTGAGAGTGTTGGATGATTCTGGATGGGAGCAGCTGTGAGTTCAGCTGTGGGCTGGATGCACCATGACAAGTCACTGCTCTCTCCATGTCTCAGTTTCTCTCTTATCTGATCTTAAGATTTCTCAAGGGAGACATAGCCTCAAGATATATAGACAAGAATTGCTATGCAAAGCCTGTAGAGTAGTGGTAATAGCAATGATCATTATCATAACATAACGCTGACAAACTATTTTAAAATGTATTTACAAATAACACCACCATCCTTTAATGCATTTGAAACATCCCTTGCCCCACGGGGTGAACCTGTTCATCAGATAGGCTGTCTCCAGGGGTCTGATCTGAACAACTGATCTGCTTCAGCTCAGGATAGACCCCCTCTGTGACTTAAAGCTCCAGAAATTATTTGAAGTGCTTGCCAGCAAATCCATTATGCCTATCAAGCAGTTCCCCAGAGACAATGGGAACAGGGGAAAAATTCTTCCCGCGGAGACTCTGAAGTGATCTTGAGAAAGCACTTTGGGAAGAGAACAGCTCCTCACCTAAACACAGCTAGAGTTGTTTCTTTCCATTTTCTGCTCTGATCTTCAGCTCATTTGCTTGCTGCCTCTCCAAAGAGCTGTCAACAGAGCTAACAGACAAAAGGAGACATGGATTCTTAACTGTGTCCACAGATCTGGCCAACTCAGCACGACTACAGAGTCATTTTGTTCTGAACAACCCTTAGGAGATCCACACCAAAGGGATGTGGTACCATCCTCCAAAGCTTTTAAGTTACCAGAGATCAATGAATTACCACAGATTAACTGAATCACAGTAGCTGCCCAAATGCAAGATTAAGACTGCAGACAGGACCTTCTGCCATGTCCAGTAAGTCAAGGAGAAGTGATCCCACTGTTAGCTGCCCTCCCCAAGAAGATACTGCCCATTCCATCCTGCCACCTTTTGGACTTGTTAACTCTTTAAGCTAAACTAGTTTATTTAGACTGAATCAGAGGGGAGCAATGACACAAGAAGCTCAACTGGAAACTCTGAGAGGGATGGCATCACCAGCTTTAAGGGGGTAGTGACCAGCAACTGCAGTATCTTCCATTGACTCCAATGTTTGGAGAATCATCCATCGTTCTGCACCCCCAGCCCAATCCAGCTGCAAAATAAAATGTATGTTCACTGAAACAAGTGTCACAGCTGTAATTTGATCACTTCACACTAAGTCTGTCCACCATGAGTCATTTAAACCAATTTTTTTTAATTGCTTTAGAAGACTCCGAATTTAGTTGATGCATATCCCTCCCCTTGTATGGGCCATCTCATTTTGTCCTCTAATGGGAATGTCATCTCAAGGGTGCATGGAAAAACAATTTCCAAAAAAAGGGGAAAGAACTTGTTCTCCCAAGTAGCTTCTAAAGCACTTGCATTCAACTGGTACAAGTTTCTTGTGCAAGTGAGGACACAGAAGAACAACCCTCACTCTTAATTAGTGAAGATGAATGCAAACTACATGAGCAGGTAAGTCTGGTATCTAAGCTGGTAAGATCAGACAAGTTCAATTGGAAAAAATCTATGCACACAGCATATACCCAGCGGGATACACACAGAACCCACAGAACACAAGATGGAAGAATTTCCATCATCAAAGCTAAACATCACACACTGGCTGCAGGCAGCCTGAGGGCAGGACACAGTTGCTAAGCAACTCTTTGGTGGTTTGGATGTCTCATACACTCACAACCCCAACAATACCAAGTGCATAGAGGGTATTTTACACAGGGGTTTCAATAGGAAGTCAGCTAATGAGGTGGTTGTTTTCTTATGATTTTGCCTGGCACGTTCTGTGCTCCAGTCCAAGCAACTCCAAGAACTCTCCCTATTGTTAGTCTCCCTTCAAAGGATGAATGGCCATCACTAGCTGGAAGTGGCATCCCATGGCATAAGCGCTGACATCAGGATCAAGGGAGTATATAACATTCCCATTGGTACAAACAATGCGGTGTTTTGGCCTAGTAGGGTTTTACATGTGTGCCCTACAATAAAAAAAAATTCAGAAAAAAAAAGGATAGGTAAATGACTGCATAGAGACCATGGCTAGAGCTAGCTGGAAAAGACTGTTCCTCTCCCTACCCACTGCTCAAAAGAACAGTGAGCTTTCTTAGTCTTTTTTTGGAGAAAAAAAAAACTTCTAAATTAGGATGAAACAGGGTAAAACCACGAGAAGTTCAATATTTTGAAGAAAACAGAAATATTGTAGGACACCTTGCCTTCTCCCCCAGGTATTTGGCTCCTGGGGCATCCATCTGCCCAGGACGCTACAAGGAGTTAGGTAACTTGCAGAGTAGAGTGCTCAGACAGCTGAGAAGTCTGAGGGGCTGGTGGCCTGACATAGCAGAGAGCTGGGGAGGGGGCGGGTGGAGAGGGGAAATCTACCTACAAAGATTTTAGAGTTCCAGCTTAGCTGGGCCTGGAAAGCTAGAAGCACCCAGCTCAGCAGAAGACCCCTAGTGAAAAGAGAGAATTAGGGAATCAGAGACCTCAGCAATGAGGGAAGCGATCATCTCACTTACCAGTAGGGTGGCTGACACCATATACCGTACTGGCTAGGCAGCATGTCTGTGCCTTATTTCTGCTGCAAGCTTCAGCAGAGCTCATACCTCACAGCAGAACATCTCAGTTTCAGCTGTCCACCATTTCCTGAATTAATCAGAATTTCTTTACAAAGATTTTGAAACACATCTTGTCATAAGCATAAGTGCTCCAGTTTCAGTCATGGAAGATTCCCACCATTTACAACATTGCCTCTGGGCTAAACCAGCCCAGGTCAAAGTATTTTAAAAAGCCTTCCAGCTTTGGGGAGCAACTAATACTCAAATGACTAAGTTTCACAGCTGATAGAAATACCTTAGCTCTTTCAGGGAGAGGAAAAGGAGGTGGCTACACATGCAAGCTGCAAATATTAGTATTCATTTCCTCTGTCATGGCAGAACCAAACTGTCCCCAGATTGTCTGAATGACAAAGCAGCATTCTTTTCCAGTGCCGGTTAGATTATTCCTCCTAAGCTGGTTTTCTGTGATTTTCCAGTCATGTTATTAATGAGCTCTTATTCATTAACAAGCTATTTGGCCTTTTGTTTACTATTCTAGGGACCAAAGAGAAAGCTAGGAACTACTACATGGCCCAGAACCAAGAACAGGACAAAACCCTCTCCTGTCCTCCCTTTTGTTGAAGCTTAAGGCCTTGAGGAAGAGAAGCAGCTATTCAGCAAGCCTCTACTTCAGCAGTCCCTTGTAGCTGTCAGTCAGGGTGCTTACATGATTCTATGCCTCTGAGAGGCTTTCCTAACTGGCAGGGCTTTCACAGAACCAAGCTCCAACCTTCTGACAAAGGTCTTCCTTACAGCTTTGCCAAACTCCAACAGTTTTGGACTTCCCTCTCACTGCAAAGCTTTATTCTGTCCTTTTGGGACAAAATAGCAACGTGTTCAGACACCAGGTGACAGCTTGCAGATGAACAACATAGAACTTCAGCCTTTCAACTCAACCTTTTTCATTTTCCTTTGCATGGAATCTGTTCACTTTCTCTTCCTCCTATGGAAGCAGGAAGAGAAAGTGAACAGAAGTGTGCACATGCAGAGGAACAAACATGGATGGGAGGAGGTGAAGGGAAACAAATTAAAATGATAGACAGAATTTTTGTGTAGTAGTGTATTATTTATAAAGACATGTTCAAATGAAAAGCATTCTTGTCCAAGAAGGGAGAGAGAAAGGAGTTAACTACTTTTAGTTTGCTACGTTCAATAGTGCTATGATCTCAACTTGAGCGCTAGATGCACTTTCTGCAAATCAGCCAAGGATCGTGGCCTCAGCCAAACATGGGTTGCATGGAACATCTGTAGCTTATGGGTCAAGTCTACGAAGGAGAATAAAAACATTTTCAAAACTCACGTCCCCACACAAGACCAGCCTCACGGCACTTGTTGCATGAGCTTGCGCTGCAGAGGCACAGTAACAGCAACACTGAAATATTAGAAAGATAGACTACATGACCTCTTCAGGGGTCTTCCAGTACTACTTTTCGAGGAATGGAACAGAAGAGGAAAATTATCAGGTAGCATGAGAATCTTCAAAAAGTTTTCCTATTGTATCATACACACGGATGTGAGGATCTTCTGAAACTATTGCCAGGCCAGGAAAAGGAAAGCTCCCTTGAAGCCCCATGAGCTGTCAGTTTAAAAAAAACCCTTGGTTTCAAGCCCTGTAGGCAGCTTTCATTTTTCTTCCCAATACTCCTCTCTAAATTCACCACAGCTAAGGCAGAAGGTAAAGCTAGCAAATATTTTGCTAGAATCCATATGTGCTAGATCTGGTCTTTCTCTTCCAAAGTCACACTCTTTTAATGCAAAAACCACTGGCATTAGCCTGGCCATGGGGTTTGTTTGTAAACTCAGACTACCTATTGCTTACAATAAATATGAGCTTTTTGGTGATTTTTCCAAATATTCTATTCATTATTTTAGTGAGAACAGAAATTAGACTGAAAAGATGGTTACTGACAGAATCACTCCTCTTTTCTGAAGGTCACTTGCTTTTCTTAAAGCTTTCAGTATCTTCCCAGATCTCACTGCTCTTTCAGAAATAATTGCCAGTATTGCAGCAAAGTTAGCAACTTTGCTTTAAGTATTCTAGCACACATGTATGTGCAGCTGTTTGCCTGTGTGTAAGGCAGCTGGTCAGTTCCTCCAGTCCTAAGACCACTTGCTGATAAACTCTATTCTCTGTCACAGCACTATATCATCTTTTCTTCTTTTAGCCAAAACCATTCTTCTACTGCTCCCACCTACTTCCCCCTCCTCTCAAATCCCTTCCGGTCAGGGCTTTCAGCAAAAAGTGATGTTCCTTCATGGTCATCTGCCAGCTCTGCTCTGAGCCTTTTACAGAGATCACTTGATGCTCACAGCTGTGCAGAACTAGGGCTGGATGGGTCTTGAAGGGGCAGAGCATTCTGGCAACACATGCCCAGAACAGCTGACCTGTAACACATCTTAGTGCTGCAGGCCTCCCATACCTGCTCTTTAACAGCTGTTTTACAGTTCGTCTTTTTCATTTTCATACTCTTTTTTTTTTTTTCTTGTTCAAGATGTTTTGGGGGAAGGGAGAAACAAATTCACAATCTGAAATGTTTTTGAGCCATCATTACTTTCTTTCCCACCCTCATTTACTAATAGACCTACTTTTCCCTACTGTTACTTTTCCCTCTGATCTATTTGTAAAAGCCTTTCTTATTCTCCTTTAACCCATTAATTTCATTCTGTTTCTCATCTGTCAAGCCATACCTAATCCCTACGATGGCATGTTTGATCGGCTAGGAATTCATCTCATTTCTTTCTATTATGCAGCGTAACAGATCTCCTGCACTTGCTTTTATCATCTGACTAGGTCCTGGATTCAGCAAGGTAATGCCATGAGGCTCACCTGAATTGTTTCACTGAGGTCAGGCACTGAAAGTAAGAGGGATAGTCTGAAGTCTCATGTTCAGCAAGGGAAGGTAAAAGCTCACTTGCTGCTTCTCTGTGGAAAAACTGGAGGGGACAGAGAGGAAGTGTTTCCAAACTGGAGTTTCCTCTATATCGCTAATCAGGAAAAGCCATGCCCGTTCCTCATTCCATCCTCCTACCGACAGAGGAAATAAGAAAATCAGCCCAGAAGCCCTGCAAATCCCTTAAAGTCTGGCTGGATCTCTGAAAAACTACTGCAGGAACTGCAGAGGACTGGCACAGGGGCCACTTGCAGGTGTCAGCTCCATCCTTGTGGCATTTCCCCTTGTGGTAGCTGCCCTCTAGAACGAGCAGATATCCCACGGCTTGGAAGGTGCATTCTCTCAGGTGTTAACCTGCAGGATGCTCTCCACTGGTAGGGATGGGGGCGGGGAGAGTCTTAAACAGTGGATGATATTGACAAGTAGCCCTGCAGGAGGATTAATTATGTGATTTGGAGCAAAGAAAATTGAGCAAAAAGAGTGATTGAAAATATCTTCCTCTCTTCTGCTCTCCCCTCTGCCTCACTTTCTCATTTAGAAGCCTTCTCAGATTCTTCACTCTCTCTGGATGTTTTGATAAGGCCCTTTCTTGTTTCTTTCTCCCCCAAGCAAGTGTGATTTGATTTTGCTTCTCTTTCCTCCCTTCCCTGGTTGGAGGTGTGCAGCGGCGGCTAGCCTCTATCTGTTCAATTCCATCTCCTTGCCTGTTCATTTTCTATACAATTCCCTAACACACCCTCCCTTCAGCCAAATGGATTTTTTTAATCTACCTTGTATTTTAAGTTGTCTTGATATTGTTAGCCTTTGGGCTTACGAGACTGAGTTTTTAATACTTTCCCATCCTCTCTGTGCCCCATCTCCAGCTCACACTGGAGAACAGCTTTGCATTCCCTTCTATCAACTCCATAATTAGTTTGCAGGAAGTTTTAGCATCCTTATTAGAGATATGTCAGAACCACTACCATGGACCTGATTCCCTAGCAATGGGAAGTGAAGAACTACCAGGTCAATAAGAATCATTTATCACTTGCAAGGGCAGATTCAAGCCACTGAGTCCTACAAGGGGTTGGCCTTCCTTCTGTAATGAACTGAACCGGAAGCCCAGGCAGAAATGTTTCCAGATCAGTATTTGGCTAATCAAATTCTGGTTTGGGATGGGCAAAATTCAGTAGGTTGGGGTGTTCATTTGTATATGATAATGCTTCCAGAAGCTCAGATCCTCCTGAAAAGTGGACTTTGGGGTAATATGGAGAGTGTGAGCCTGACCAAGGAAACCTCCGCTCCTACATTCAACCTACACAAAAGTTGCCCCAGTCCAACCTTCCTTTCATCCAGTTGACCATCAGCTTATAAGCTCTTTACCTACAGTATTTCTTTCTAATCTTTTGCAAAAGAAAATAGCTGGACATTCAACCTATGAATGTCTCCGATGAAACATTTCTTTGCCAGCAATGTTATTCCCCCCAGTAAATGTCTCAGTAATAAAAAATACCCTCATGCTTTGATTCTAATATCCCTGAAAGCTTTTCCATTATTTCCTGACTAATAACTTGATCTGTCTCTTCTGAGTTTTGAACTCTAATTTTTTCACCATGTGTGTATGATCACTATATGAAATATCTCTTTATTTACTTTTACCACACTTCAGTGCTGAAAATGCATTGTTTGGCTGAGCAGGGCACGTTATTAAATTCACGGCACAGTATGGGCCTGTTTCTTTGTCTCATTTACCATCCAGCATGGTTGGGGTAAACCAGAACATAATGTCATTGTTCCAAAAATAGCATTTTGTTTCACAGTAAATCCAGAACAAATTCAGTGGGTGGGTGTGTCTAAAGAGATTTACTTTGACCATCAACACTGGAAACATAGCTTAGGACCTATCACAGAAGCTCGGTGTCTTTCTTTTCAGTGCTTTTGAACAGAAGTGAGAAAAGAGTACAGCTCCTCCTCCACAGCTATTTTTGGCCCTCGAGGTGCTAATGAACATGAAACTCCGTGTGCCTTACTGTAGTGAGCCAACCTGACTGCGATGATGCGCAGAGAGAAGTCTGAATTACATTAGTTTTTTTTCAGGCCCTGAAGGCTGGAAGGGAGAGATCAGACCAAAAAAAAAAAAAAAAAAAAAAGGTACACAAGCAGCAGTCCTTTCTGAAGTTCTGATGACAACTCACACCCTGTCCACTTGAGATGCCAGCATAAAACACTTCTAAGAGCAGGGATTTTTTTTTCAGTCTACTGAATCACTTGATTTTGACTCGCCTTCAGCAGATTGTATAGATTAAAGTCTTGCCTTCCACTTGGTGGGACCTTGGGAAAAAGTGTGCAGGACCCCACTCCCCTGCACATGTGCAGATCTTCAAAATCTGAGCATCCTTCTTTTCTTGGATGCTTTAATCAGCACTCAGTTTGTTATCAACACTGACAGTTAAACTACCATTGTCCAGCCGGATGTACTAGATTAGATCACAATTCCAATGCTGCCAACTTCCATCTCGGATGATAGGATTTAGTTCATGTTCTGAAAGATATCTCTGCATTCACACTAACTACTGACTACTGCAAAATACAGTTATGGTTGAGTTTTTGGAGTTCAAAATATTGATCGGTGGAAAAGAAAAAATGACAGGGCTGTCTTGCCAAACATTTGCGAAATCTCCCAAGGTTACCCTTGTTTTAAGGGACCTACTGTTCTTTTACTGTTTGGTACAGAGAACATGCTGAATTCAATTCTGTAGCAAGGCTTGGGTCTCTAATCTCTCAACAATTCAAAGTCCAAGCTCCCCTCTCATGGGAATTAATTCCATAACATGTACCCTATTAGAAGAGTTCAGCTTAAGCTTTGACATGTATATCTAGCAATGTTCATTGCAGGATTTCAAAGCATTTTCAAAATATTTGTTAATGAATCCTCATAGCCCACCATGAAGCTGATCAGCACTATCTGAACCATCCTGTCAAAGAAAAAAGCAGCAGTGATTTGACCAGGCTCATACAGTCAGTTAGTGGCACAGACTTAAAGAGATCCAAATGTCCTGATACCTAGCCACTCCTAGGGCAGTCTGGGCAGAAAGGGCTAAGCTGGGCAGTTTGCCCTATGCTTCCTGTTTCAAGAAGTTAGAAGGAGCCCTGGCTTACTTCCTCGTACAAATTTTTTCCCCTGGATCTGCTGGAACCATTCTGGCCCTCTGTTCACCATGCTGTAACTATGAAATCATGCTTACAAGGCTACTTAAAAAGGAAATATGCTTTTAATGAGCGTCTTTGTTAATCATAAACTCTTCTTTTTATAACCTGATCTTTTCTCTTAACATATAATAGGCCTGATTCACGTGAGAATCTCAGGTCAGAGTATCTACACCAGTGCTAAATTTGACTCAGAAAAATTTTTTGAATTGCTTTTTTGATTTATCATTATACAACCTCATTTTCTTCTGACCTCATTCTTTTCTCTACTGTTGATATCTCTCTTTATTTGTATTCGAGTCACATGCATTACTCTGGTTTCTGTAACGCCAACTAAACCTTCATTGTTTTCATGCGTGAGAACCTCTCACTGTTCCTGATTAGCTATTTCTGAGGTTTCTTGTGTTGAAACACCAAGGAAAGTTTTGTCCACCTTCTTCCCTTTAATATCACTTCCTTTTTTGGTTGCAACCCCTTTTTCTTAGCTCAGGACAAACCTAGAGAACTAGTCAAACCATCCCTTTTGCTCACATTTACGTGCCTCTCAACTCTCTCTCAAACAATTTTCATTTCTTGTGTATGTCCCAGGTCCCATGTATGCCTGCATCATAGAGTTTCTTCAGCTGTTCTCTCATCTCTCCTATAAGCACACTTTACTTGCAATGTCTATGTTTTCTGGTAGCAGTTAGTGTAAGCTAGGCTTAGCTGATAATAGTGTTAGCATACGAACTTTAGTTAACCCTGTAGGATAAAGAAGTAACATAGTAAGGTAAACTTAATTTCAAGAATAGAGAAGTAGCTTAAGAGTAAACATCAGTTAACACTCTGAAAGTTGCACACTTGTCAAGAATTGTTCATCGAGACAAGCGGACTGAGATTGTCAGCAGTGGCAACAGCCAGTTGTTGGGTGCCAAGAGAATTTAAACTAGTCAAGAAAGAACCCTACTCTATTCTCTACTCAAACCTATAACTGATATTTGTTACAAATATTTGTACAAATATTTGTTATTAAAATGTTCCTGCTATGAAACTTGGCTGAAATCAGCCAACTGTTTCCAGAGAAGACCAGAACAGACAGGTTGACATGCAGGTAGACTGCATGATTGCCTGCACTTTGTTTATTTAGGAAACCAGGACACAAATAAAACCGGAAACCTAAAAATCCCAGTTACAGTGAACCAATCAAATGTAGCCCCTGTACTGGCTGAACTCCATTCCTACAGAATACCATTTTACCATTTCCCCTTCACTGGAGGGTTTTAAAACTGTGCACCAGAGACCGTAGGACTATTTGTTATCTACTTCAAATAATAACCATGCTGCTTTGTTACCACATTAACCTTTGGTCTTTTTCAGGTAAAAACTTAAGCCTCACAATCTGGGAGGATGAGGTTTATCTGTGGAGGCAGGTGAGTGCAGCATGCAGGAGCACTTAGACAGGGGGCATTAGGTGGAATTGTCAAACTTAACCTCGTAGGTTGCTAAATACCTTCTAGACGACCTAACTGACCTCAGCATCTGGCAAGGTCACAGTCTTATACGGCACAGGGAAAGACTGCCTTCGGCATGCTATTTGTGTAAATGAAGATTTGTGTGTTATGTATGACTGTAAATAAAGCAATAAAGCTTCCCAATTAAGCTTGGAATATTCTGGTTCTTTATAGTCACACAGTTAAACTGTTTGCAGCTAAGTTCAGCTCTGTGTTTTGCCCTGTTTAAGGCCTCTC
Organism: Struthio camelus; assembly: GCF_040807025.1. Taxonomy (NCBI): domain Eukaryota; kingdom Metazoa; phylum Chordata; class Aves; order Struthioniformes; family Struthionidae; genus Struthio; species Struthio camelus. The sequence goes on along the minus strand of NC_090942.1, from coordinate 94,307,672 downwards.
CACAGGAAAAAGAGACAAAAAAACTTTAATGTTTTTAAGGTCAGTCTTGTCTCTCCAGTTTCCAAACTCTTTATTTGTACTAATTTTTTAAAACACTTGCATGTATTATATGCTCAGACCACAACGATGCTCCCACAATAAAAGCTGAGCAAGAGACGGTGTCCACTATTGTGGACAAAACTGTTCTCCCTGCTCCTGCTTTCAGCCCAGTAAAAATGGAAACACTGACATTACTGGTAAGAGAAATTCTGAGGTGAGGGTGGGAAGAAGAGGTTTAAAGAAAAAAATCATTTCATTTCAACAGCATCTCTGTCAAGTGCTGCATAGCTTCTGTGGTTCAAGGCCAGTCTTCTCACTGGGCCACACTCCATGGCTTGTCTACATCTCATGATGAGTAATGCAGCTTGTCAGAGCATGCCTACCACCGCTCTTCCTCCAGGACACTTGATGGTCTTCTAACATGGAATGTATCATAAAACACCAAGGAAAAAAAAGAACAGCAGAGGCACAAATCCAGCATCCTTCCCTTTGCAGATCAGTGTGAATACATTCTGGAACTCTGTTGCTTCACGTATTATTAAGCAGCTGTACCATTAGGATGGGGAACGATGCAACTTTGAACTCTATTTGTTAATAGACAGAAGCTATAATTTTAAAAATATTTGATATTTTAAAATATCTTCTATGAGTTAAGCACTCAGTTCAGTGGGATTTGGGGCTCTAAGCAAATAGGGTCCTTTGAAGAGCTCAGTCAGAAAGAGCTCTGAGATCCTTGAATGAAGGAAGCTATAAGTAGCACAAAGAATCATTGGATACATGGGCGGGAATTGTCATTATCATCTTATTTTGCGATAGCAAAGCCCTGTGTAACAGTTTAACACATTAGGCATTAACAGAGAGATAAAATACTCCCTAAAATAGGAAGCTTCCTCTAGTAAAACTCTGAAAATTGCTGAGCAGATGGAGAAATTCATATCTTCTTAACACTTTTTGCATTAGATCTGTGGCCCACTGATATGTTCTCATTCCTCAGAGTGGAATTGGAAAAAAGGTTTTGCGATAAAGAGCATTCAGTAGTGCCGTGTTCTTGTTCAGAAGTATTGCACAATACATAAGAACACGGTCTGTATGAAAAGGTCAGTGTTGGGTCTGGGGCTGGATAGTGCAGTGAGGTTCCCTCTCATCTCCCTAGTACCTTCTGCCAAGCTTAGCACAGCCCATAAAGCCAATGAAGGGCTGGGAGGAAGGATAAGTGTGACAAGAGAATGCGAGAGGAGGACATTTGAATTTCATAAGACAGGTTAACCCCGCAGGGCTGAGAGAAGCAAAAACAACTTATTCTGAATAAACATGATATGGAAATTGCAGAGATAGAATTGAGTATGAATTTATCTAGGAAGGTATAGCACAAGTTGGTGTGAGATGCCATCAGAAAAACACAGTCAAAATCAAAGACGAGAGAAGTGATCTTACCAGCTGAGCCTGAACCCCAGATTCCCAGTTCCCCAAACCCACACTTCTGGTATTAAAGATAAAAGGATAATAACGCCTGCTTTCTAGAGGCAGCTCCCACTACAGCCCTTTTGTTCAGCCACCAAACTGAAATGGAAGTGCTCAAGGAGCATGTTACACACATACTTTATGTTTACTAAGAAGGATTACATGGGAAACAGGCATATATAGGTAGCAACTTCCTTCACAATCTCAAGGTCTATGATGCGCTGCCAGAATGCATGTAGGAGCATCTGATTCACTTGCTACGTCCCTATGACCTTGAAAAACAGGCCAGGGACCATTCTCTGGCCATCAGGCTAAGTTGTCCATATGGATAAATGCTCTTTATTCCACTTTTCCCCTTCAGAAAGAAATAAAATAGGGTGGCCACATCCAAACTGATTATCAGGAACAGACCTGGTATGTGCCATCCGCTAGATCATGTCTAGGCATTGCCTGTGGGAATGCTAGTTGGCATAGGCAAAAAAAAAAAAAAAAAAAGCGGCAGAGAACATGCTAACAATTAAACAAAAGGGACAGTGGTGGACCAGTACTTGACCTATTCTAGCCTTCTCTCTCTCTCTCTAGCCTTTATCTGAAGGGATGTGCCAAGTCACAAAGCCTACATTTTACATTCAGTCTCAAGAATGGAGAGACAGTAAGGAGTATCACATATACCATGAAACCAGAAATACTCCACAATGAAGCTTCATGTCCTTGTCCCAAGCTGTCCTCCTTATTGTGAGTGATGGTCTCGGGCAAAATGGAGTCAATTTTATACCCATGCTGAGTGTATAAAGGTGTTTGACAGATGAGCTCCAAAGAATCTAGTTGATGTGATTTAAGACGTTACCTCTTCCCAGCTGTCTGCCCTGTCCCTCTGCCAGAAGTTACTGACCCAGCAGCAGGTAAAGCGGAAGAAATGTGTGCCTGCACCTTGAATGCTTTAGTTCAGGTTGGCATATTAGCATAAACTGCCAGTGAAGGGTGGGTTTGTGCTAATACATCAGACGAAAACTGCAACTGCTGGAGCACAGGCATATGTCTCATTCTGCTGACTCTACTCTAGTCATCTCCAGCAAAGGAGCAGAAAGGACAGCTGAGGGTATTAAAGATGTGTGCACCAGGCATAGCTAGTCATATATGTAATACTCTGTGATGAACACACTGCTTTCAAGTCCATTTTCCCATAGCCTGATAAACTCCAGACCCACCGATGCGCAGCCTGGAGAATGACTATCAAGCATTGTAAGACAAGCAATCAGTGCTAAGGAGAACATTTAAAATGGCACAGCTACAAGCCTTCACAGGGCAGGGAGGGAAAGGTGATGCCAGTCACCTCCCCCACAGACCTCTTAAGCTGACTGGGAAATGAAGCCTGATAGATATTACTCAGCCAAAACTTTTTTTTTTTTAGAATTATGAAACTGCAAACTAGTAATTTACGGGAAAAATTCCAAGGGCAGAAAAAAGCCAGAAAAATCTGGTCGGCCTGTTCTAATATCCACTTCTAATATTGGTGTCACAGTGATGTACGTTTATGCTAAATGTTTATCTCATATAGCATAGGACTTGCTTTTTACGTGAAAATTATTTGTGCTTTGGAAAATCCTGTAATGTGCTGATTTGCTTTGCTTTCTGTTGTATGCTCTTGCTTTCTTGTTTGTTTTGTGCTTGTATCTCTTGTTTATGATCTCTCTGTATGCTAAAAATCCAGTACAAATATTTGATAAACAATAAGAAGCTCTTTGCTTCAGAAAATTTGCCTCTGCCTCACAGAACATCTATCTGGGCTTTTTATTTAATTTTTTAATAATGCATGATTTTGTATCTATAGACCAGACCTTTTCTTGCTTAGATTTTACCGTGGTGGGTGCTTTATAAAAACTAATATAGATAGAATCATCTGTAATCTTTTTATAGCACTCTACCATCTTCGATCAAAAGATATATCAATTGTTCCTTTTCATAAAGGGCAGACAAAACTTCTTTTTCACTACAGTGTAATTTAAGAGCTTTAAAATTTTATAAATTTAAGGCACCTTGGATGATTTTCTGTTTTGATACTTTGGGCCCTTGGGGCAGCCTTGGATGGAGACTGCCGAGAAGAAGCCATGAGGTGGATAATACCAAGGCAACTAGTATATCTTACTCTGAATTGTTGTTCTAGCACAGAATTAATGGGCACTGTACAGAGATACAGGACTAAGTCCTAGAGCTCTCCCTTTATGAGGTGGATTTATCGTCCTGATCAGAGTCTGTGTAGGTGATTCACTCTCACCTCCTTACCTTTTCCTGCAATTTCAGCTAGATACCAAATGCTTTTGAGCAGCGACACGTTGACATGTTCCTCCCTGTGAAATCTCAGGTTAATCAGATTAGCTTCCCTCTTCACTACCCTTTTTTTTTTTTTTTTTTTTTAAAGGTGATGTGATTTTGAATACCCAGCTACATACCAGAAGCCACAATGACTTCTTTGATTATGACATCTAAATTCAAGTGACTAATGTGAATCTCAGACTACCTGAGATACAGAGCTTCAGATCCAAATCCATCTACAGTCAAGGGAGAGCAATGGTCACCCTGGAAGAAATATTCAGAGCACTGAAGCACGTGACTTCCATTGACAATATTGTGGGCAAGACTTTGGTAATCCTGGAAAACAGGTAGTCCATCTTTTTTGGTCCATTGCCCATCATTTTTTTCTAATTTAGATCTCATAGTAACAGACAATTGTCTTTCTAAAGGTTAGAACAGTTAACAGTTGACCTGAATGCAGCTATCGTGTCTCAGCCCCTGTAGCTAGAAATTAAAGGTACCTAAAAGCAAAAGCCACTGTGGAGACAGCTGATCATAGTTGCAATCTTACAAGAACATTCACCTCCTGCTCGCCCTGGAGGGTATGGTAAGGCCCCATGATAGGAGACATAAGCTAGCCTTAACAGGCAAAGCAGAATAGCTGCTGATCCTGCATCTCTCCAGCTTTGAGGCTGCTCATTGTAACTGACTTCATCCTTTTCCTAGATTGATTAGATCATCACTAAGTGATTGGAGAGGCTTCCTATCTGAGCCTTTCTTAGGAGAAATTCTGATGTTTCTGTATTTTACTTGGATATGTAGGGGATCTACTGTGACACAAAGCAACAGCACTATCTTTTTATTCTTTGGATGACAGAAGCATGGTGGCTTCACCTGCTTGGATTCATTGCAGAGGGCTTTGGGGCTACCCTAGGGGATTTGCAGGCAGAACTGTGTGGCTACAACTATACATTTAATCACTGTTTATTGATGTGGTGTTACCGGGTATAATGATGTATTTTATTGCTAAGCAGTGCATTCTCCCCATGTTTTTCCCCCTTGAGCACATTAACTGCAGCTTTGAAAATACTGTCCAGCAGGGACATGCATGTCATACTGTTTTCACTTAGCTTGCCTCCCATATAAAAGAACAGCTGTGAATGTCAGCTGAGGCTGATTTCTCTTGCACAATGGTCTATCATTTTTGTAAAAATAAATAAATATATTGCAAATCATTCTTATTTTTAATGGATATAAACACTTTGGGTGAAACTCAAAGTGACTGAAATGATATTGCATTTTACCTCTGCTTGATAAGTAGTTGTAATTTACAGGCCAATAGAACTGGGTAGATGGAAAAGCAACTACCTGGTAGAATTAAGATAAAGAACCTCCCACTCTCACTTTGTCTTACACCTTTCACTGAGCTGCCTTTGCTCCTGCATCATTTATTTCTTGACTATATGGTCCTGTAAGTTACACTAAGTTGCTGCCAGGTAACATACAGCATCATTTATATCACCTTTGAGTGGTGTCTAATTATACTGAGCAAGATGCTGGAATCACTGGTTGAATCCCAACCACCCAATCAAAGCAACTTCTTCAGTGAAAACTGGAACAATATTAAGCCTTTATGCAAGGCTGCAGAAACCAACAGTACAACTGCTGGGGATTATTGGTCTAGATGAATTACTTCTATAAAATGCCACCCACATATAGCTCTCCCTTAATAATAAAAGGCTGATTGTTGTAGGAGAGGCTCTGAACATCTAAAGTGCCTCTTACCCTTATTCTCTGCACTGAAATCTTAGACTTCCCCAAGCCACCTCCAACTTATCTAATGCTTCCACATGGCACTGCGTAGCGTTGTGTAGTTACTACAACAGGTCCCCAAAACAGTAGAGCCTGTGTTAGCAAGATGCATTTTTTTCCAGTCAAATGATAACTTGATTAGTACCAGCTCAAGCTGCATAAAAAACATTTTCAAGGCCAAATACAACCTTGATGAGACTGGAGAGAATGGGTATCTAACCACTTCAGCTGCACATGTTCCCAAACGCTCCTATACCCCAAGGTATTGCTATCAGCAAGGGCTAAGGCCCCATCAGCTCTCTCCATCCCTTTCCCTCCTGTAAATCCACGACTGATTAAAAAAATTAATTAACTGTCAAACCCTCTTCTGCTCTCCGTCAATTAAATCTGTTTTATGTCCATTTTATCTATCCATCCAGATGCTTTAATTAGGCTCCATGATTGCTGTTCATCAGCACTTCCTAAGAGTAAAACACATCAGCAGTCTTCTCCCTTTCCCTCTGTGCAATTTGTACAACACCTCACCTCATGGGGTTCTGAGCCTGCCTCGGGTTTTGGGCTCAACTACAACGTAAAGAACAGTAATGAAAGTATAATGGCAACTGTCTTTCTATTCCCAGCTATAGAGTTAATATTGTGTCTTCATAATCCACAGTGAAGCATTTCAGCAGAGCCATTTGTGTCTTCTGATTCCCTAATGCAATGACTTAGTACCACAGGGATGGGATGTGCACATTATCTCCTGTTTGTAAATTTTTAGCAGGTTTATAAACAGTTCATTGCCTTACTGTGCAACCTCATGATCTCTCTGAACCAAAAAAAGTTTTTAAAATTAATAATAAATGATAAAACTTGGGGGAAAAAATGAATCAGGCTTCATTAAACGATAAAATCCATCAGGAGCCGAGGGCAAGGACAGGGGCAGGGACTCCGCCAATTTGTGAGACTAACATAATTTTGAATTGTTAGAAAGATAACAGTGGAAACTTGTAATACAGTTTTAGTTTGAAGGTCATTCCAAGGCAAGAAGGCCAGGTAACTATCTGACCTTCTCCAGGGGATAGAAAGAATATATTTTTAAGACAGCAAAATTCAAAGATATTTTGATTTGACCCTGTAATGATTAAGAAACCAAACAGTTCAAATAGCCTAGTTGCTATCATTCCCACTGCAAGAGCCGCTTCCATGCAGGTCTTCCAGCTGTAAAGAAATCTAGGCAGCAGGCCCAGAAAATCCCTTGCACGCCTCCCCTGTTTCGTGCTCTGCACAGAACACTGCAGTATTGCAACTTCAAGCCTGAGATTTTAATTCCACAGCAATAAAAATATTGACATAAAGGCTTTCCTGGTAACTTCACCTCTACCCCATGTATCCATGACAATACCTTAGAGCAGTTCTCCATCATTTACATCATTATTATCATTAATTAATCATTATTACAGCTTATCATCATTATGCTGTCAGAATCAGAGATCGGAAGGCTAGAAGTGGCCACTACGAGTTTGTACGGCTTCCTACGTTTACAGAGACTTGAATTTCAGCTAGTAATACCTAAAGCAAAGGAAACTTAACTCTATTCTACTGCCATGTGCCAGCAAGTACCATCAAGTTCAATAATATGAGGACACGATACAGATTCTTTCTTAGAAAGATACCCAAGCTCAAGAGGCTCCAGATGAAGCTGAAGCAATCAATCTCTTCAGTAAAATACTCCCATGGTGGATGTGTTACCACTGTTAAAAGTTGTTTTTTTGTTTTTTTTTTAACTTCAATATTCAGCTTTTAGATTTTCTTAGGACTTTATCCTTTAAATTAAAAGGGCCCACACCTTCCTTGAGGCAGCACATACATCTGGTGACATGAAGAAGTATGAACAGGTGTAGCATTAAAAAGAAAAATCAAAAGATACTCACTCTGAACAGATAAGCGTGGTGCTGGTAGGCTAATTCTCTCTTTTTGTATCCATATTTCATGTTCCTTGTCTCAGGGGAGCTGGAGCTTTACACTTCTTAGCTGGAATTTTTAAAAATAAGATAATCTTCCATCAGAAAATGGTGATCTGAAACAATTGTGTGGCATCCACATGAATTTCTTGTCTGCATAAAAAGAATTACATAAAGTTATCAAAACACTATTACCTACAAATACCTATCTCACAAAATATTTTAGATAACTTTAAAATATTTATGTTGCAATTAAATTAAAAATATTTAATATATATTTCAAAAAATAAGTCAGTAAACCCACTGGGGTTTTTCATCCCAGTTTGTGACAAAATACAATTTTGAAATGTCAAAACCGCCTTCAGGACAGAATTTCCATTTTCGTTACTAGCTGTCATTACAGCCCTCATAGCTGCAGACTGTACTGCTCTGATCTCTCCAGGTCGGATGCTTTTGATTCTAACTTCCTATCTCTTATCTATTAATCCCATTTTCACATGAGGAAGAACTCACTCAAGAAGATCAAACATCGAAGACAACTGTTACTCAGGAGGTAGAGACAAACTTTAACTTGGACTATGCTCACACATCCTATGTGCGCTGCATCTAGGGAGTAAAAAGTCACCAAACCCAGATACTCATTCACTCAACAATTTATTGTCATCTCTGATCTCCCGACATCAATGCATACGGACTGTTTAGTCCGTATCAGGCTTGCCAAAAAGTGGTTACTCATGTAGCTATGCCAACAGAGGGGGGTAACTTCTGGTGAACAGCTGAGATCACTAACTTCTTCATCCAAGATTGACAGCTGCTTTGATTACACTCTTAAGATCTAGGTAAATTCTATGCTGAGATTTGGAGATGGAGTGTGTAAGGGAATGTAAGAATATACAGGTTGAGCTATATACATATTGAGCCCTTCATACAAACCAAGGCTTTCCCACAATGAAAAAATCATATCTGAAAACCTACAAAGAAATAATTACTTCAATGCGCATCTGAACATAACCATCTTCCAAACACATATCATGTCTGAGTACAATCCAGCATCTTCCTGCCAGGGTTTTCACACCCTGATTCTGGTCCCTTGGAGATCCATGAGATATATTTACAGTTTCCATAAAAATAACCAAGGGAAAGAGATACTTATGTTAATTCACCATACAGGGCTCCTCAATCTCAGGAAATTTTGTAAGGATTTGCAAACCGAAAAAAATTGAAAACCACTGTTCTCTATCAACTCCCCAAGAATCTATATGGTATGGATACTAAATACCTCCATACATTATTTGCATACTCTGCAGATGTTTGCAAGCTGTGATCATGAAGAATAACTGCCTTGAATCTGTAAAACACTGGTCTCATTCAAATACAATGGCATACTTGATATTTTACGTTTCTATTTTCTCAAAAGCCACTTAAATATATTTTATTGGCGGGAAACTATCAAAACATCTTTGAAAACAGCAGACACTCAGTCACAGGTCAATTCTTCTGCCAATTCACTTTCACGTTTATCTGAGGAGGGAATCTTGGCTTCTGTGGTGTCAGAGCGGATTTCCTCCACTGATTTGAGTGGTACTAGAATTTCAGGGAGTATGTTATAGTATTTTTATTGAGTCTCAGGCAAAGCAAATTCTAGCTTTTCCTTTCGGAAACCATTTAATAACTCAATGAACTTCACCACAAGGATTTTCCCATTCTTATTTCTTTCCATCTCTGCTACCTCTGCTGAACACACTTTAACTAATTCCTTCTCCACTTGATGTTTACACACTTCAAACATTCAAAGACAGCTACATTTCTCCACACTCCCATCACTGTCAGATGCATTAACCTTCGTTTTTGCCAATCTGAATCTTCATTTGTTTTCGTACCAAATCTCTAATCTCCCTAGATTTCTTTGTATTATTACTATTTAATTTCTGTTAAGTACTGACAGTATGCCAGGTGCCTTCAGCGTGCCAGATGCTGCACAAAATGGAAAGGCACTGTTCCTCTCCTGTGGAGCAAACAGTCTGAAAGACGAAGCAAGGATGAGACGAAGTGTCCTTGGAGCTCAGAGCATAACGTTAAGCTTAGAATACGGGTGGAGTGGTGAAACTAGGTTGGAGGATAAAAATAGGCAGGTCCCTTCCACAGTCCTAGTAGAAAAAAAGAGTGGGTTTCCTAATAACAGCAAAAGAGGCAGGGGTTGTGTTGACTGAGTTTTCCTGGGAAGAAAGGTGGCAGAAAGCTGAGAAGATGGAGCAAAGGAACAGGCCAGTGCAGGATATGATACAGAAACAAAAGCAGCACAGCAGCCAAAAGAATGCCTGTCTTGGAAGCTGAAGATGGATCCAGCAAAGGGACTGGTGGTGTAGACATAGTCCACTTCAGAGAACTAGATCTCATTTTTTCTCCCCATTCTATACACGTATGGTCTACCAAGGAAGTGCCCATTCTCATCTCCCTCAAAAAAGCAGAGGAGGTTTTACAGCAAGACTCCTCTTTCAAGGCTGTGAACATTAAAAAACCTCAAAGGAACCTGTAACCCTTTAATCATGTTAGCCTAAATGACTGATGCTATCACTTGTGTAATGTCTGTATACTTTCTATAAGATAGATCTTGGCTCTTTATTTTTGAGATAAAATACACTGAAGGGTACTAGAGGTTTCCCAAGGAGAACAGGCCAAAGACTGTCCCAACTTACTTTCTGCAGTCTGAGAAGGAATGACTGAAAAAGGAAAAACCATGAGCCAAAAACGTTCCCTCTCACAAGACCAGTAGCTCCTAAAAGCACCAACACAGATCTGCTCCTTTACCAGGAAGTGGTCTGCATTGTTTCCAACACACATAAATGCACACAGAAATAATAGCCACTCATGACTGGTTACTAAAGTTCTCATGCCTGTCTGTTAGGCAACCTGGTCCTATACCCTTGACCTCTGTGCCAAATCGATGCAATCTGCTTTCTCAAGTTTTAGTGATGAGATCTGGAAAGCTGACAGCTGATGCCCCTTGTTAACTATGCCCTCTACACATATGCATCTTCTCCAAAGGAGGAAGCTTTCCGAATAATATTCTAGGCTCCTCAGTTCTGTGATTATCAGCTGAATCTCAAATCTTGCTTCCCACCTCCTGGTGAAAAAGAATGCACTGAACATACAGCACGATCCTCAGTCTTTCCCCCTCCTCTCTCCTTGGTTCACACCAGGAAAGGGAAAGCAGAGATGTTCTGAACAGGACACACCAGAGGAGGGAAGGGAAACATGAAACACTAAGGTTATATTTATTCAAGTCCTTAAAAATCTCTTGAGTTTCTAAAAATCACCTTAAATTTTCTTCACACACAGGTACCAGACCACTGGCCCACAAGGAAATAGAATAATACATGTAGTACTGCACAGGCACAGAAAAGAGCTAGGGCTCAAGTCCAGAACAGAAGCATCTCTGACCACGTGAAAGTCAGAGAAATAGTCACTGCCATTCTATTTCTCACAGAAACATCAGGTTGCAAAGAGCATCTTCTGCTTTCAAATACAGCTATTCCTTCCCTCCCAGAAACCTACAGGCAAGGAGATAAACTGGTTGTAAATAGCAGTTTCACACCAATTAGCTCCATGCTCGGCATACAGCATTGCAGACTCAATTTGGCATTTTAAGGGCTCGTTATTTTAAAGTATACATATATATTTCCATATAATTGATCTGTTCTACTTTTAAGAGACCATCAGGAAGATAAGCGGGCACTTTATTGCAGAAATAAGAGAAGGAGGGACAGTGGGAGTTAACTTCAGAATAGCCTTGTTTACACAGGTTTTTTTTTGCACTCGTAGCTCATGAAATGAAACCAGAGCACACATTGTTCTCCACCATCTCCCCTCCTCCCCAGCATTTGAGTTTCACCTGGAAAAGAATACAGGCATGGGAAGTAAGAAAACAGGAGAGTCAACCTCACAGTTACGACAGAGTCAAAATATACAAAGGAGAATACTCTGCCCCATAGTGTGGACACAGCCATTTGGGCACAGATTGAGAGCTGGATGTCATAGAGGCCAAACTTAACTGCTTAAAACCATGACAATGTGTATATAACCTAAATTAGGTACCATCTGGCTATAGCTACCCGGCACATCTGGCCAAGATGAGAAAGCTGACAAATATGCCAGGGACTGGAGTATCTCAGAGAAAAGCCAAGTTCTGTGGTTTCAGAAATCCCTCAGTGCCCTGAAGATAACATATACCAGGCAGGGGCAGAGGAGGCAGGCCACAAAACTGACTCTGCAATCATCTGTTATCAAAATACAGATATTAAGGGCAACCAGGGCTACTCTGATCTCCTGCAGAACGCAGAGCATAGCCTCAGCCAATACTTCCTGCACCATGCCCATAACTTCTGGTTCATACAGAGCAGCCCTCTCTGAAGGCTGCTAGTATTGAACTGAAGACTCCAAGTGCTAGTAAATTCCCTGCCTTCTGAGGGAGTTCTTCCAACAATTAATTACTCTGATGTGCCTTACTTCCACTCTGAGTTTGTCTAACTTCCATTTCTAGTTCTCAGAGCTCGTTACATCTTTAACCAATAGATTAAAAAGCTGTCTTATATCAGACAAATTCTCCCCCTGTTGGCTTTATTCCATGATCAAAAACCTTCCCTTTGATAAGCTAAATAGACAGGAATGTCAATGCTTTCTCTGCAGATGAGAGTATGCCCATACCTGAATCTTGCAGTTCACTCTGCCTTTTCCAGCTTTTGATGTGTGGACCCCAGAATTGAAAACAAGACTGTGGAATGTGGATGTGGTTGGAATGAGCACCCAAAAATACATTAGCTCTATCCATCGTACTGAGGACTCTGCAGCAAGGAGGAATATACCAGATTCAGCTCTGCCAGAAACCATATGCAAGCATCACACCTTGAAACAGGGTGAGAGACTGAGAAACTGATAAGAAAGTTCCCTGAAGAATGTGGGAAATGTCACATATCAGGGATCTCAGGGAGTACTACACCAAACTGGTTTGTAGCCAGGATTCAGACAGCATCTGTCATCTGAGAAGCTCTACAATAATTCTGCTGTAATCCGGTTCCCGGAAATCACCAACACTACTCAACATCACCTCACAAGAGGACCACTGTGCTGCCAGAGGGTTGTTATCAAAAGTTGTAACTGTGACTGCCTGTCTAGGGAGATGATACACCTTTCAAAACAGAAGGCATGGGGCAAACCTTCCACTTGTCACTCGCTCTGATGGCTCTGAACATTTTCTCAAGTGCCCTTTTTCAGTCCATTAATACCAGTACCCTAAAGCATCTTACTGAATCAGTCCTACACAAGATAGTTCCCCCAGCCAATGTCTGCTTCATAGACTTTTTTTGAGCTGCCTGACTTCACAAGGTTAATGTCTTGCTCACCAACGCATACACATTGCTGCATGGACTTGGTCTCATCTTGCCATTAGTTAACATGCCACCTGTGTTATGTATAAACTTTACAAGCAGTGATTTTATCATCTCTTCCCCACAGAGACATCGATTTTGTTATTGTACTAAATAAATTTTTTCATTTCTTTAAAGATGATGGGGAGAAGCTGTGCAAGTTTTAGAATGAAAATAGCAGCTGGATGAACAGACCTTATAGGAAAGAGTAGCATATGGGGATGATGAGGGGAAAAAAAGGGAGGAAAGAGGGGAAAAAAGGACCTGTCAGTGAAGGAAGATGTTGAAAGAAGTTATCACTGAGGACGAATCAAGGGGAGAAGCTCTGAAAGTAAACCAGATTGGAAACATAAGCAGGAGGCACTAAATGTAGGGCCCTGAGAACAGGGGCTGGTTTTGATGCCCAGCACAATGAAGAGGCACTGAACTGACTTAAGGAGGCAGATATACAATTAAGAGATAGCTAGGCACCTTCTCAAAGGTGTCATGACTTGTAGACAAGGTGAGACAGCAGAACAGCAAAGCAATACCGTAGGGGTCATCAGCTTGCTCCTATTCCCCCATGCTAGTATCCAGAGCTTTTATATTGTGCTGGAAAACTTCAAAAGCAGGAAAATATGGGCAAAAATGTGATTTTTTTTCCCTCCTTTTAAAGTTATTCTGCTGTAGCATCTTGGTGAAAAGCTCTGTGGAGAGCTAAGTCAGGGATCCACACAACTAAGACAGAGGAAATACATCCATTGGATATGAGCTATTTAAATATTTGATGGCTAATATATTAAATGTTAATTGAATACTACAATGATTTTCTCCCTTGGACAGCACACAATTAACATTTAATTTTTTATAAAATATTCAGAGTTATGAAATATCCAAGGGCAACTGAAATGCCTCTTCTGCAAAATTGTCTTGGGATGGCAGGTTAAGGGGACAAAAGGTCAGGTTAGCATTTTAAACTCCTTCAATGATCTGTACAAGAGACATGGGAAAAGGCTTTAGGGTTAGTATGGTTCAAGGACATTCAAGGGACATGGAGAGACACACAGATGTCTTATCCTATTTAAAAGGCAAAAGGCCTCATGGCTATTAAGGATCCTGGATGAAGAGTGCAGTGGTGACCATCCATTCCTTAGAGAAAAGTGAAGGCTGTGCATTTAGACCAAGCACTGTGTATCATTCAGTTGGCAGAGGAGATTCATACATAAGCAACTAAACCTCTTTGTCAGGCTTCCTTAATAAAGGATTGACGCCCATTGCTAACAAATTCTGAATGTTCCTAGGGCTACAGAAGGTTTACTCCCTCAGGTTCCGTAATGTTTGGCTTACTTAGTCCTTAAAGGGAATGCACACCTTGTAAAGCTCACTGCTTAATGCTGCTTATTTTCAATTCCTAACTTTCCTTAGGCTCAGATCTTTCATTGACTGCTTTGTAAAAATCTGTTAAATTCTAAGCCTTAGGTTTGTAACAATGAATCATTTCTACCTAGATGACTTTCAGCTTCCAAATGCTCCTCTTTCATTTGCTGTTTAGAAAGGTTTGACTAAGGTGGGGAAGACAGACAGGTTCAGTTCATGACTACGTGGAAAATGGTGCTAGAGAGGGGGAAAAAAAAAGTTTTATTGGATAGAGTTCTAGTCTTCACACTGCAGACTGGCTCTCTCACTCCTTCATGTTCCTTTGGTAAGAGCCATATTGACAACAACCACCACAGTGAACCACTACTACTACCTCATGCACAAGTATACAGCATTGCAGGAGAACTGAATCCAACAAACTGCAAGGCTTGTCTGTGGGAGCTGACCTACAGCTTGCATTGTAGGTTTCTACAGAACAGAAATGGTAGTCCAGGCTAGAAGAAAAAGAGGGAGCACCATTCTGCCCAAAGTGTCTCTCTGGCTGTGTGGCAGAGAAATGAGGGTTGTAAGGGTATAAAGAGAAAGGAAGGGTGTCTATACGCTCAGAAGATCATAGTAATCGCAGAGGATGAAATACTGCACAGCTAGATCATGGTCATGACAGAATGCTACAAGAGGTGAGTCTGGCAGCAGCTTGGTGTCACTAATACAGGGGCTGCACATACAAACGAGGAGAACACGTGCCCAGGCTAAAATATTTATACAAATCAATGCTGATTCTTTGATTCAGGGAGACTCTTGATTTTACACAATGGAGAGTTCAGCATATTTGGAACCAGTATTTCAGCTCAGACCTGTTGGAAAAAGATGTCTGTTTTCAGTTTGTCTCCTCTTGCTCTATGAGTCCAGTGCTGTGGGAGGCCCTAGAGGATTTTTGCTGTATTTTTCTTAAAATTCTTAACTTCGTTTCAGACGACGTCCAAGCAGAAAAGACCATTGAGAGACATTAGAGGTTTTGTGAGGGACATTTCCACATAAACCAGATTCTACTTCTGCAGAATGATTCTGCCCCTTTCTCCACTGACCTCTACCCTGCTTCTCTGAGATTTCACAAAACTATTTAGTCACAAAGAGGCCAGAAACGGAACTCTGTGGGAGTACTAATG
Organism: Struthio camelus; assembly: GCF_040807025.1. Lineage (NCBI taxonomy): Eukaryota > Metazoa > Chordata > Aves > Struthioniformes > Struthionidae > Struthio > Struthio camelus. Next base: position 94,292,180 of record NC_090942.1, on the reverse strand, counting down.
GACAGAACTGGCATGCTTTTTCAGAGCTGGGCAGAACAACATCAGAATACTCTAGTTAGGAGAAGGTGCTGCAAGGCAGGAGTGAGGGGCATAGGCAGATCAAGTTTTGGACGTGAGTTAATAAGATCTTTTTTTCCTCACCCCGTTTGCTAACCAGATCTCTGATCACATATGTTGCTTCTTGCTTCCACCATGTCAGATTCAGATTGTCCCTCCTCATTTCATTCTCTTCTCCCCTGAAACGGATTTGCCCAAGCATGGCCTGTTCTCTTGATATGGCTGCTTCCACTTCTGCCACTTACCTGTCCACTGGTGGCGGGTTCCCATAACAGCACAGTACATCAGTGTCATACCTAATTACCATTCTCAGAGGAGTAAGCCCATTAACGAGCTGCACTGAAACCAGCTCTGCATACTAATTAGGGAGCTGCCTTGGAGGATATTAATTAGGGGTGACACTTTCAGGGCAAGTTCTACTTTCCTTCTTCATATCCCATTTGAGACATGGCTGTGATATGTGAGGACAATACAAATACAGATAAGGTGGGGCCTTACAGAGACAGCCTTTTGCAGCATCAGATGAGGGCATAAAATTTATAGCAATATATCCCTTTTAGGACTTTCTACTGTCTCATGGAAAATTCTAGAAAGCTCCTAACCACATTTTCTCTATCATCCTTCTTTTAAACTAATCAAGAAAGATGTAAGGAAACTTGCTGCTTTGTCTCCACAGAGGCAGTCCTCCTGTTCCTTTCCTTTACACTCCTCGGTCTTTAATATAAAGGCCTTATAGAAGGCCAGTGGCCTTGGCAAATGGTTGAGCCATGTGCCAGGGAACAAAGAACTGATGCTGTTGTCCTGGCTCTGACACTGACCTAAATTTTTCACTTCTGTCTATTATCTTGAATCTTGTACGGCACCTTCCTCACACAGCCCTGGCCAGAGAGCCACTCTCCATCTTCTACAGCATCACCCTATTCCTAAACTAAGCTTGAACAGCCCATGAAGGAGCAGGTTGGTAACTTACAGCTCTTCATGTATTGCTAATTTTTATTGTTAAGACTGAAGGTGGAAAATAAGCAGCAGGAATGAGAACCCCACAGAAAGGGAAGCCCTGTTTAGAAACGTGCATCACCAGTTTCTTCACTGGACAGCTTCATACATTGTGTTTGCATGTGATTCACACATTTTGCCAAGATATCAGTGGACAAATAATTTCATCTGCTAGTAAATTGCAGCCACCACACTTACTATCCTCACTAATGTATCCTTCCCGTTAGTGTCCGGGTGTCTCACCAAATGAGGAGATAAGTATGACTGCTAGTCTGGATCATGTCTACAGGCTGTATAGTGCAGTATCCTGACTCCAGTTGCAATCAGTATGAGAAACTGCAGTGGAAAGTGTGCAATTATGCAATTAATAACTTGTCAGTAGGGGTAGTTTCCTCCTAGATTCTTCAGTTACTAATTGGCTGATGCCCTCAGTCATGAGGGTTTATATCTTATTCATTTTTAGCTTGTCTAATTTAATTGTGGATACTTTTGTTTGCTGTGTTAACAACCTCATCTTTTGACCTCTGCTGAGCTTTTGACCCTCAAGTTACCATGCTGCAGTGAGTTCCATAGCTTAATGGCACTGTAAAACGTACTTATATTTTTTCTTCTTAGGAACTATAAACATTCTCTTCCAAGTTCGTCATTTTCCTTCTATAACGCAGATTTCTTGCAACCTAATACCCACATATGTTTCATATCAGCTTCTCTCTTCAAAACCCCAATGCTAGCTGCTGATTTGTAGAACAGAGTTGTTTAAACTATTGGTGCCGAGATAGTAGAAACAAGTGAGTAAAGAAGAGAGCCTGGCATTTCTTTTCCACATAGGAAGAACTGGGAATCAGTCTTCTATGTTCTGTTAATGAGCATTTACTCTGGATCCCTTGATTTCTCCAACTGAAACAATAGCACACAGACAGCTTTTGGGCCAGCAGCTGCTGAGGGAGCCAGAATATTCTGATATTTCCTCACCCTTTTCCCTCCAGGCTGACATCTCTCACCCCACCTCAAGGAGCAGCAAGTGCAGGGCTACTCCACAAGGAAGATAAGACAGGAGCTAGGGGTGACCACAGCACACAGTGTCCTCACCAACAAGGATGCAGTCCTACAGTAACCACATAGGGCCAGGGTGGTGATAAGAACAGGTTTTGCTGACAGTCAATATGATCAATAGCTATGAAATGACTCAGGTCCTGACTGCATCCAGAAAGTTCAGTTAGCAAGTCAAGACATCAGGAGGTAAGACTACTTGCAATCAAACCCAAGCCAGGACTGAGAGCCTGGGTCTGGGCCTAAAAGCAGCTCCTGGACCAATGGCAGAGGGTGTGTCGGTGGAGGGCCTGAGTGAGGCTTCTCAGGACAGTTAAGGCCCATTGGTGCTCTCAGAGCTTTGGTATACAAATCTGCGATTAGCAGGGAATCTCATCTGTATGAAGGCATCAGTGGCAGAAGGTAAACCTTTCCTTTGTTGCATGGCAGTTTTGCAAGTCACCAGCAGGCCAAATAAGTTATTCCAATATTATAAACTCATATAAGACTCAATGAGTACAAGCAAGCTGGGATGACCATTAGATAGCGAGGAAGTTTGGTTGCACTGATTGTCTTACACTGTTTCTTCAATTGCTCCAAGTACGATCATATTGAGAGCTTTCCAAGGAGTATGTGAAGCACCAAGATTCACTGTGGGTTATTCTCTTCCTCTCTCCATGCAGAGAACTGTGCGTACTTTTCTTTTCAACAGAGTTTGGAACTTGTATCTTAAAGTCCACTGCACAGTTTATTTGTGACAAGAAACACTTGTACTTGGAGGAAAGGTCAGTCAGAAGACAAACAAGACCTAGCTCCTGTAGGAGCTCAGTTCATCTCAGACCAGCTCCCATAAAGCATCTGCTGCTTGCAGGCGGAAACTTAGGCCTTGGAGTCAAAGGACACATTCCTGTGTCCTTTAAGAGTGGGTATCGTGCCTAGCAATACGCCTCCTGCCTCTGTTCGCCCTCTCAGCCACGGGCACCTTAGAGGCCAGCCTTGAGAACAGCCTTGCTTAGCTTCCACATTGCAAACTGTGAACCTAGCCTTGGACATAGTGGAAGCATGCCTCCCACCAGGTGTGGGGGCACGTGAGCCCACATACCCCTGATACAATACCGTGCTGCCAGGCACAGCGTCCAAAGGAGTCCCATGGGTTGACTGTGAAGGAGCCCTACAGCCCAAAGCCAGGCAGAGTGCAATATATTTGTTTCTTTGCATAGCTCTCTTTCACTGCAGAATAGGCATGGCCTATGAGTGTCAGCTCCTGCTGCCTTTATCCCATAGGTGCAGGGCAGTGATTTGTTCAAAGAAACATTGCTGCGCTCTATTTCCAGATTCATCTGTATGTTAGGGATAATTTCCCCAGTGGTTTTCTCAAATTCTGGTTTACCATCCCTCTGCCAGAGATGACATATTCTAGTAGCTTCTAAACATGCTTTGCAAGAGCACATTTTCTGTCTTTGGATTGTGCCAGATGGCATCAAGTGATTAGTGGATTTAATATAAGAAACTTCCCAAAGGGGGAGCCTCCTAGTTCCCACTACAGGGTCTTCACCATCCCTCTGCTCCTTCCTTGCCCAAGCTTCAAATTGCAGTAGCTGACCCCCTGCTGCAAAACTGAGCCTTCTGCTACTCTATCAATACACTCCAAACATTTTTCAGGAACAAAGTAGAAAGCATTTCCAGCAAATGCTTTTAATGGCACTTTGTTTGCCAAGAGATGCTGCTTCCTGCCTCGGTTGTCATTATGAGAAAGCGTTTTTGCTTAAATAGGAAAACAAGTGATGGTTTTTCCCCGAGTCACTCGTATCTCCAGCTAAGCAGCTTCTGCACTCAAAGGCAAAGGGACACGCCCTGTGCTAAATAGAATGAAATTCTGGATTCCCCTTTTTTAAAAGCACTCGTTTGTAAGCATCACCTCATCACTTCACACAAAACCTGTAGGGCATCTATTTCCTTCCTCTCAAATGAGATCAGATAGATGGTCTTTCTGGTATTTTTTGGACTGTAATCCATGCTAACATGCTGTGCTCCTTGTTTCTCTCTTATGACTAGACCTCACCTATTTTTATACTATGGCCTCATATTTCAATTCAGGAATTTCTGATAAATTTCATGTCAGAGGAGTTGAAAGAAAATATAGCTCCCTTCATAAAAAGGTTGCAGCAAATAACCAATAAGCTAACTGAATACCTTCCCCAGCTGTGGTCCATTGCCTCATGGGAGTAATTTGGAAGGGTGATGCTCCTCAGCTTCCCAATGGGCCAGCATCTCTGAGGGAACATCTTCCGTGGTGCAACACACACTGTCCCGTGGTTGAATGACACAAGGCACTAGAGCATGATGGGTTTCTTCAGCTTCTCTATTCCTGTGGGCCTCCTGACAAGCACTTCGTTTTAGACAGCCTCTCTGCTCAAGTTGTAGCTGCTCACACCTTCCAGCCTTTATTACTTCTTTCTTGAGAAAACATTTAAGCAAGGGCAAAAACTCTTGTGACAGAGCACAGTGAGGACCTCACTGTAACAGGCAGCATCCCTATTGCCACACAAAATGGCAGCTCCCAAGGGCAGCCATGGTGTGACATTCAACAGTCATATAGCTATGATATCTATTTCTCAAGAGAGAATTTGAAACTTGTGGCTACTGAAAATTATGTTAAACGGGATGATAGTACAGTTCCTCCCTCTCTCACAATCTATGTTGAGTGGCAGAGTGCAGACTGTTCACATGGGAAGCCTATTCTCCCATATGGTTCCCAGGGTCTGAGATCCTGAACATCACTAACATAGACACCAAGTGATTACAAATTCAGATTTATGGTACGTCTGCAGACTGTGAGCCAAAGCCATTTAAAGAGATACCAGTTCCTGCTGATTGTTACAGCCCTTCACGTGGGGATGACTGCCCTCACAGCCGAGATATACAAATACTTGTCTAAGCATGCCTAAGGATCTGATGGAGTTGTAGCATCTTACTGCTCCAGCTAGGTCTGCAAAAGACATCTAGCTGTGCTTTTGTTGCCTGCTCTACCACAAGCCACTAGGTCCAGTCAAGGATTTAATCATTGCATCACCACATCATCTGCTCCTGCTCTGTGACAATCCAAAACGTTGTTCATGGAAGTGCCTAGATTCACCTTTTGCAGCATAAATGAAGAATCTGACCTCTAAAATGGCTTCCAAAATAGCCGTCATGCTGAGCATGCAGAAAAAGGGAACATTGCACATAGTAACTTTGAGGGACCAGAACCATCCCAAAAAGAAAACAATCTCCTTAAAGACATGAACCATAACCTAAATACTCAAAGGCAGAACACAGGCAGATGGTTCACAGCTTCTCCCTTCACAGACCTCAGTGTCATTTAACCAGTCCCACTGGTCTGGCTATATCAGAACACTGCACATCCGAACACCGTGTGCCCACTCAGCTGGGGAGCCATGAGATGATGCAAAGAGCAGTGCAAGCTCCTGCAGAGGGAGGATAGTAGGGCATAACAGGGAGGAGCAACTGGCAGGCACACACCTATGCCATACTCCTTCCTCAGGAGTCCAGAGGATCTCCAGACATCACAGGTATGGGATAATATCTTAAAGTCACCTAAACTATATTCTGGAGTACATCAGGGATGTCCTACATGTCACACTAGCAAGAGGCAGCTGTCTTCCGTAACAGGGGCCTCAAACAGGAGCTTTACCACTCGATCTCATGTCAGCCAATGAAAATATGGTCCTTGTGAACGATACGAAAGTCCCTGCAGGCAAATGGAAAAAGAAACAAGCAGCTGTACAACTTGCTGAGCTGTGACCAGTAGCCTGCCAGTGCAGCCCCCTTAACCAAGAAGGGCCACTGCCTACCTCCATCTCCTGGTTAGCCCTGTCCTTAGCTCCCTCAGTATTTCTGTTTGCTTAGTCCCAGGACCACAGAGAGCATACCCCTCCCCATCCTGAGACCCACAACAGCCAGAGGCACTCTGACACAGACACAGCCATGCCAGCAGGAAAGGCCCACAGGCCCTAACACCACAAAGAGTCCCCAAAGTACTTACAGACCAGGGGCAGCAAAGTGCCACCCAAGGCCTTCCCCCAGGCCCCACAGCCCCACCAGGGCAGCACCTGGTCCTGGACCTCACAGGGTCACAAAGTCCAGGTGCCATCCCCAGCACACACCATCGGGAGGTCACCCCCACCCATTCCTGTGTTTGTCCCTAGCTCCCCTCTCTGCCTGCCCACCTGTAGCTTCTTTCAGTGGAGAAGAACTGAAGCTTCTCAAGAAACTGAAGCTTCATCCCCTGAAGCTCCCTCAGCAATCTCTACCCCAATGGAGTGGGGCTGAAGAAGGTTTACCTTCTGCACCCTCTTTTACCAACTTCCTCCTCATTGTACTCACCACTTTCACCTGTGCCTGGGCAGAAGTAATCCATGTTGCAATGCCACATAACCCACACTCCAGCTGAAAGCTATATGAAATTACAGCCTGACCAGCGCACACATGGTGTGGCTGCCCAGCCTCTCTCATCAGGAGTGTTTGTATGCAGCCTAGGGTGCTTATAGGCATCTGGGAAGCTTCAGGATAAGTAACAGCTGAGTTACCCATAGATTGTAGCTGCTGTGAGGGCTGGGCAATAACTGTGACCACACAGAAGAGTGACTACATCATAAAGGAAAGGCCAGAACTTTGCCTTGGTCCTGTTCTGGGCACCAGCAAACATGGACTGCAACACGTCCCTCAACAGCCCTCTGGAGAAACCTCTCTTCCCCCACTGACTTGAAAGGGAGCCAAGTCCTCTACCCTGGGACTTGGCTTCCCTGGCATGGAGGGATGATCATAGGATTGAGCCTGGCATATATTCCAGCCTTCTTTCTCACCTCCCCCAGCACATATGTGGCCTGTCTCTGCCACTGGCTGATGATGCCTTGCTAGCCAGGCAGAGACATATCAGCCTTAATAGGATGCCTGGAGTAAGTAGGCTTGGAGTCACTTCTCTACTGTTGCACAGCCAGCAGTGTTTGCTGAATGTACCTGCCAAAGCAGAATCATATAGCTTCCAGCCACTCCTCCTTTTTCTTCAGATCACGTCCAGGAAGTAGCTGCACTCTCTGCACTGGCGCTGGGAGGCTAGCTGCCAGGAATCAGCTACCTTGTGCCCGCTGCAGTATCTCACTTCAGTCCAAGCCAAAGTGCCTGGAGACCAAGGCTCTTACCTTAATGCTTTGCAGCTTGATCAAGTTGCAATCAGATCTGCTGTTCTGAGGCCAAGAAATGCCCAGGTGGCAGGGGGAAGGGTGAGTAGGGCTCTTTCCCAGCATCTGAGGAAACCAGACTGTTCCTTTAGGGGCCAAATACTAAGGCAAGGCAGAAGAAAAAGCTGCCAGAAACTGTCTTGACTCTGCTAGAAAAATCAACAGTGAAAGATTCCAGAGAGATTAAAACCCAATATAATGACTTAATTTATTGAGAGTTAACGTCCTGGTCCCTCATTGACAAGCAGGAATCAGAGGGAGGTGAAATTGTTCAGTAACATAACTGACCCCAGCTCGAGCTCAACTGTCCTCTTTCCTTTGAGACTTTCACAACTCAGGGAGACGGGAGCTGCAAAGCAGAGAGGGACTTCAGTGAACATAAACATATCTGTATTGGCGTGTGTTGTGGGGGAGATTGGGCAGGGCTCTGTCAAGGAATCTAGCTTCCTTTTTCAATGTTACTTCTCTAAACAGCAGTAATAGCAGTACTGTTTAGCATTTGCACTTCACAGGAGGGGAAGGAGGGGAACTGTTGTCTCAGTTTATGGTGTGAGAAAGACTGCAACAAAGTGACCGCCAAGATCACCTAGCATTTTAGAGAGGTGGAGAATCATAGTAATGGAAGAAAATTAGCTCAGAGTACTACCAGCTTAGCCAGACTGCCTCTCTTTTGGCAGAAGGAAGGCAAAGATGAGGTTTTACAGCTCCTTGGAAAGCCCAGAGATGAATGGGACCCAATGCAAAATACCAGCAACTAAAGAGATTCAGAGAAGAGCAGTAAACATGATTAAAGGGCTTGGGAAATTGATTCTCGGGGTGGGGGAGAGAGCTAAATATGTATAGCTGCCTGGCTATGCCCAAAGGAGCATACTTAAGCTGCTACAAGTATTTGATGGAAGAATGATTGTCCTGGGAAGAATAAAGGTGTTACAGCTATGAAGAATAGGGTGAAATTAAAATGGTGGGGATTTATTCCCTGATGGGCACACTCGATAACGGAGATGCTGAGCTGTCTCTCAGAGGAAAGCCTGTTGCTTGACTCATTCAGAGCTGTCTGGGAGACAATCATTCTCCAATAAGGCAGTGAACTCCTGAGGTTTTTTCAGCACTTGGTTTCTGTGGACTAACAGAGGTTTCCTGTCTCAGTATTCTGTCACTAGAGGTCAGCTGGGTTTTGTTTTATAAATTCTGATGACAGCTAAGGCAGATCCAGGAAATTTCTATCATTGGAGAATGATAGAAATTGAAACCAAACATCTGCCTCCAGAAACACAAAGCCATGGTATTAATATATCATGCCTCCAGCCCTTCACTCTAGAGGAAAAAGTATTGTTACTCTTGTCAGAAGACTAAGGGACTGAAATCTAGCATTTCTTATCATTAGGGAAATATTGCAGATAGCTCTTTGCCACAGAATATACTGACCACAGAGCTCAGAGGGATGCTATCTGATAGCATGAAAAAATGCAGTAGTTGTGAAACGAGGGCATTGCAGTGTACACACAAGGCTTCACTAAGCAGAGCCAGTGAGTGCAGTTTGGCCCACTCTTGTCCTTTGCAAACCCCCATCCACTGCTGAATGCAGTGAAACCAAATGGTCTGGGCTCTGCTCTTAAGAGAACCAAGTGCACTGCGCTCAGCTGCCTCAGGCAGTGGAAGAAAGCACATTCTTCAAACATTTATCAATTTATTCAGTGAGTATCCGGACCATTGGACCGAAACTATTTGTCTAAACTGTGAAATTAAATACCTTTATGGAAGAGGTAGAAAGCAGAGATCAAAGGCATTGCTGAGACCAGCTTTGCACAGGGCTGTTGTCATGTATCTCCAGCCCTCAGAGTACCTTGAGTCCCACACTGGTAGGATGATGTCTGTATCTTCCTCTTTGCCCTTCCCCCCAACCCAGAGTCCCTTCTCCATACGCTGGAAAGGGCTGTCAGCAAGGTTATAACCTGCTGTATTTTCTGGAATTCCCATTGTCTTCCAATGGGAAAAGTTACTTTTCTAGCTATTTCTCACATTCAATCTCCTCTGCCTGGCATCAAGACGAAGTAACACAATGGTTTTGGGACAGAGTTGCTCATTTTCTACAGCAATTTCCTTTCCTTTTTCGGCTGGTTCTCACCATCAGAGGAGATCTACACTAAGACAACATCTAAAGATAGCTAAAACAAGCTGAGGGGTGCTGACGAGCAAATCTAAGGAAGCAGGTATGAAAGAAAGGTCACCTCAGGCAGGGAGTCTGTGGCAAAAAGTCTGAGTCAGTAAGCCCTTCATCTGGCACAGTAGCAGACAGGAAAGGGCATGTGATCCTTGCCTTCGTGACAAGGCCTGGGATGATCCGTGATTTCAGGAACATTAGGAGCATGGGCTGCTTTGCTGTAACAAGTAAGAAACAGCTTGCTTTCCTCCTTCCCTCCTTTACAGTTCTTCCTTTCAGTGTAGGAAAGCCAGCCTACGTGGTTTGCAAAGCCTGTCACCAGGCCCTTAGACTAGAGGAAGAAGCATTGCCTTGCAGAATGTCAGTAGTGCATGTTTCTGGAAGACTGAAGGGCAGGTGGTACGGCTTTATAAATCATCTAAATATGCCTGGTGTGATAAATGCCTGCTGTATTTTGCATAACATCTGGGACAGCACAGAAGAGACCTTCGGGGTTGGGAAGGAGCAGAGAGTAAACATTTCTGAATGTTAGAAAATGATAAAGGCAGAGATGGTGTCACCATATGGTCAAAGAAATAGAGATGCCATGTCCTCCTCTTTTTTGGGGAAAGGCAATTGCTGGGGCACAAATGCACAGCAACCAAAGAACATTCTTTCTGTTTGGTTTTGTCAAGAATTGACAGTAAAGGAGTAAGGCCATCTGTGCTAGGCTAAAAGGACAGAAAGGGGATGAGGAGGAGGAATTATGTGGCATTTAGATGAGATGAGTACTTAATTCATCTGGGGTTAAAAGGAGAGGGAACAGAGACAGTAGAAACCAGCTTGGGGACAAGGACCTCCAGGAATGACTGCAATGATCCCATAACAGGGATCAGGGCATGTGAAGAACCCGTTTGAAACCTGAGTACAATTTTCACACCTTTGTTTGATCAAAATATCTTGAACCAGCTACACTGGAAAACAAATGCAATAGGACATCTCTTGTTACAGAGGTTAAGCGCTGCTTAACCTTACATCATCCTGGAAAGCAAAGATGGCAACCCAGTCTGTGAAAATTGTTGCAACCCTCCTTACTTCCCTGCCCTCCAACTAACACTCAGCTGCCACAAGAAGTGGAAGAGAACCGATTCGAGGAGCTTATTTCCAATACATATTTGTGAGCATTACTCAGTAAAGCCCTAGGGAGCAATGACTCAGTGTTCTCATCATGCCCTGTGTGATTAGATCATCCTTCTTGCCTAAGAACTCAGTGCTCCTACCCATGTATCGGGTTCCTTGCACCCCAGGCACATCTGGAATCAAAAAGAAACAAGGCAGGGAGGAACCTCAGGAAACCATCTAGCTCATCCCTTGCCATGAGGTATGACAAACTAGATCTGAACCATTTCTGAGAAATGTCTGCCTAATCTGTTCTTAAAAAGCCTTCCAATGATGGAGTCTCCACACTCTTCCCAGGCAATACATTCTGGAGCGTCACTACCACGACCATTTTATTTCTAACCTGAATCTTCCTTGTAGCAATTTAAGCCCATTATTTCTTGTCCTATCCACCACAGACATGAAGAACAGTTTATTACTTTTTTGCTTGAAGCAGCCTTTTATATACTGGAGGAGTATTACTACTTTCCCCCCATCAGCCTTCTTTTCTGTAGGCTAATTAACCCCACTTCATTTAACCTTTTTTCATAAGCCATATTTGCCAGAGCACTGATCGCTCTCATTACTGTTCTCCGGAGTCTCTCTGATCAGACTTTCTTTAAGTGTGGTGCTGAGGAAAAAAAAAAATAGCAGGCCTGCATACTTCTGCAAATGGATGTTTGGATTCAACGCGTTTCTACTGATCTTAAGTCTGCACCACACTTTCATTGGAACATTTTGGGTTCTTTCTTGCTGCTTTCCAAGGAGGTTCAGGTTTATTCATGCCGCTCCATGACCCAACAGCTTGTACCGCTTGTCAAGGCCCAGGTCCTTGTAACACAAGGATGATTTCCCCATGACTTTACAGTGCCACACACTGGACAACAGATGAAACAAGAGATTGCCAGCCTGAACTTAAGTAGTGATACAAGAGCACTAAAAGACTGCAGTGTCTAAATGTGTATCCTATTATACAGAAATTTGTTTTATCACCAGGCAAGATTTAAGGATAAAAGAATATGTTCATTTAAAAACGTAGATTTGCAATAATGAAATTGAGTCATAAAAAGATAAAACAATGTTATTAAGACCATACTTCACATAAAAATTCTACGTCGTGGCTTCAGGATGGTTTTCTCCAGTCCCTGTCCCTCCAGATGAGTCAGAAGTAGAAGCAAAATGTTTGCAAGATGGGCACTTCCAGGAAAGTTGCTTTGCTATGCATTGTTTGTACCAAAATAGAGTACCATCATTGCTGTATGGTCTCTTTTATGATACCAAAAGCATGCTGCAAATTTAATAGAATTCAACAGTAATTGTTCTAAAGTCAAATGCCTTGTAATGCTTTAAAATCTTTATGCATTTGGAAATGTCTTTGTAGTCCGATTTGGGCCATTTACTTCCTGAAATATCAGCTTTAATAAAAGCAAAGATGAACAAGAGTATGAGCCAATGTACCTTTGCTCTTGCTATCTCTGTTTCTATTTCTGTCACAACTGTAAACAAGTTTCCTATGCAAGGCAGTGGATTAGTTAACCCCCCATGGGGCCAACATCTGGAGCAGGCCAGGAAGGAGATATGGCAAGTGAGTCACAGTAGTTGGATAAAGGGGTGCAAGAGCGAGCAGAGAGCAGGCAGTGGAATTAGGACATGGAGACAACCCTGGCTAATGGTTGTAAGAGAAGGAAGGTTGAGCTCTCCTATGCATGTGGCTTTCTGACTATATGAGGGAAGGAAAGGAGCAGCATAAACCAGTATCCAGAAAATGCAGTTTACTCCCTGTAGACACTTGTAATGAAATGCCACATGTCGTATTTGTTGCTGATCTCCACTCTACTGCATTTGCAGGCAAGCCACTCCTATAGCTTTCCTTCATACAGCCTCACAACAGCTATGCACAGCACACATCTCCTCCCAGCTGGACTCAGCTTAGAAGCTTTCAGTGGATTGGGGTGGGGGGTTGAGGGTGAGGAGAGAAGAGCAAAAATAGGATGAGCTTTGCAAAAAGCTCTTCATCACATTGACTGAGGTTAGCACTGCTTGCAAAAGCACTGTCCAGTGTTTTTGACGCAGAGCAGGAGCACTTTCAGTTTCACTGACGGCATCTCTTTTTTGAGTCACCAAAGTTCCTTTTCTTTGATTCAGTGTTGGACCAGCTTCAGAAGTCACCCCTCATTTTCATCTACTTGGATGGTGTCCAAGCAGTCCTTGATGGTGTCCAAGCTGTCCTTGATCCAGATTGCTCTTCAGATGGGACTAACTTGTAGTCAGTGCAGTGAAGTCTGGAACCGCTGAAAGGGTCACTGAGGAGCCATGCACAGTCATTAACAAGACCAGCTCTCAGCATAGGCGAAACAGAAAGTAGCCTAGAAAAAAAGTGCTAAAAGGACACACAGACAGTCTCAGCTCCACTTCTAGCTCTGCCAGTTCCTGCTGCTGCAAAGGAATGGTATGGAGTGGTATCCGTTGCCTGTGTTGGGTAAAAGCATCGAGCTGGACCCACTCAGTACTATTTGCCAAGGAAAACAGTTGTTCAACACTGCTCATCATCATTTGGATAGATGGGTAAGAGCCAGTCAAAGGAACCCTGCAACAGGAGAGGGCACACATGGAAGGAACTAGCTGGTCCTAGTATGGGGCAGTGCAGCGTGGGACAGCAGCTAGATGACCACCAGAAATGGGATAGTTAGGAACATGTCCACATGAACCCTAAAGCATAGCCACTCAGGGTGGACTGACTGCTTTCCCAGAAGGACTTGTTAGTATGATGTAAAGCGCTATGGAATTCCTCATGAAGGCATGCTGTGCATAGCTGCAAGGCACTTCAAAGCAGATGAACATTTAGAGCCTCAAATATATAAATACCCCTGTTAAATAACAAGGTTTGAGTTATGGTTTTTACAGCCTTGGTGGAAATCAATCACAGCTCAATTTCTCAGTGAATATCATTGCAGAAGTGAAATGACTCTCTCAAACTGCTGCCAAACCTTCCTATACATAAACCCTAGCATTCACCCTTCTTGCTGTCAGTTCCTGCAGTTAGCAGAGTGGGATCATCCAGTGAAAGTTTCAAGCCTCAGCTTCTGGTTTGAAAGGCCCAGGAGCACAGCTGAGATCTACTGCTCCTTTCTCAAGCATAAACCCTTTACCAAGCTCCCTCTGTGGACAGGCAACATGAACACTTCTCCATATAGTTATTCAGAAAGGTGTGTTGTTCCACAAGCTATTCACTGACATACAGCTCCCACCGCTAATCCTAAAGGGCTTTCTAATGTCATAAACTATATATGTTACAGAGATTAGAGCTGAACAAATATTCCACTATAAATCATTTATTCAGTAAGTTTCGTATGTTTTTTTTTCTACTTGTGAACTGTCTGCGAACTGAAAGCCAAATTCCAAAATTCATTCATTAGTCAAAATTGCCCATGAGTTACTTCTGTAGATAGTTTTTGCCCTGCAGGCCATTCATGGACAGTTTGTTATGAATAGCCTCAATTCAATGCTTGGTTGGTTTAGCTGCAGCAGTGATGTGGATGTGTCTCTGTTCTGAATGAAAATTCACTTTCAAATATGAACTAATATTCACAGTGAATTTCTCCCCCTGTTCACTCAGTCCTGGTAGGAATCAGCCTATTCAATCCAGCTGGGTGGGTTTGGGTTAAGCTGTCCACATTAGCACAATGGGCTGGAAAGGGAAGAAAGCCATATCCAATTGAAGTTGTTCTGTATAAAGGCAGGATGGGAGTACTCTCCTGGATGGGTGTAAAATGTCAGAGTAGATGTCCTCGCTCTTCTCTGAAGGATGATTGACAGATATAAGTGAGAAGATGGCTACATCTTCTATAGCACAGCAACTCCTTGTGTAGCACAAGGGTATCTGCTCTACGATTATTCAATAAAGATGGTTTCCTTCTCTTTATTCAATATTCACATAGTGAAGTAACATAGGTGAGTTTTGAATCACAGCCAGCACTAGCTCCCTCTTGCCAATCTGCTTTCCAGAGGATTAATCCATCCAGCATGTTTCCAGGGAAATGGAAGGGAGGGGAGTTTGTAAGCATCCTTTCCCTCTCTAGAGAAGAAAGTAGATAAAGTAGAACATAATGCATTGTAAACACTAGTTTGAAGTTTGAGTTACTATTGAACAAGCCTGCAGGCTTCTCTTGTCCTGTTATCTGTCTCCAGCAGATGTTCTTCACATCAGATCACTGTGTTGCAGTCCCTCCTGCTTCCCATACTGCCAAATCCAGCTGCTTCTCACAGGGTGGCTCTAAACAGCAGCCAAGCTGCACCTGCTACTCCCTACCCGTTCAGCTTCTCGATCAGCAGAACGCCAGGGCAGCAACATCCTGAAATTCTCACACAGGAAACAAGAAGAGCTATATGTGGCTTTCAGCACCACTAGGTTGTCCATAGGAAGAGTCTTCATAGGCTGATGTGACATTACTCCTTCCAAGGACTTCCTTTCTTGTTTCTGAGGTTTTAGTTGCTTCATCTGGCTATTTCATGATGGAGAAGCAAATCCAAAGACCTTCCCAGTTGAGATTTCAGATCAGTTCATGGGCAGCTGGGAAAGAATAGTAAATGTCCCCCAGTTGGAGAAAATGTTGACTTTATATTGACAAGCCCAAAGCCAGAAGAGACCAAGCAATGAGGGGAAGAGGGGGGAAAAGAAAAAAAAAAAAGGTCCCAAACCAGGAAACAACTGACAAACCTGGAAGCTTTTCATTTTATGATAAAAATAATCCTATTCCTTCCCAAGAAAAAGAGATATTTCCTGTGAAAATATTTCACAGGAATTTCATGTGAATGTTTTGCTATTTTTCTTTTTCTTTTTCTTTTTTTTTTTTGCCAGATAGTTTTGAAAGAGCTTTATTTCAGGCTGAATAAAAGTTACGCATGTCTCCAAACAGCCATATGAAAGGGATTTGTAGCCCTTGTACAAAAAAGACCCCTTTACAGTGCCTCTAGAATGCACATATGATTCTTCTCTAGTCCCATATCACATTGAGCTTTGTAAATGAAACCTGTTGAGCCTCAGTCTATTCAGGACACTGCTGCCATCTCCTTCTCCTTCACCTTCTGCTCAAAACACTTCCAAGCCCTTTCTTCACAAGTTCTCTATCCCTTTTCCCATCCAGTGTTTTGCCCAGCCTTCACAGCTCATCTTTCACCCACTTCTCTGCATATGTTTCTTCACTCAGCTTTTTTGTAGCACCTTTGCTGAAGCCTCTTGACTAATCATTCTACTTCTTTTGAAAGGCTCCTGTGCCCAAAGCTGCAACCCTGACTCCTTCTGTGAAGCCTTTTTTGTCATTCTTCAAATCTGTCCCTCCATGAGATTTCATGGCTTTCCAAGGCCTTCTCTCAGAAGCTTACAAGCAAATCCAGCATTCCTTCACTTCTCCAAATGCACATACATTACTGAATAGGAAACTACAAAGGCACACATGAAATGTGCCCACTTGTTCATCTTACTGACAGTCATCTTGCATCTGTCAAAAGAGTAGACTGTAAACTCTTTGGAGCAACCACCATGCGCTTCTTCTATCTTCAGAAGTCCCCACCACTTTTATTACGGCAAAAAACAAATGAACAAACAAACAAAAACCCAACTAAGCACTACTTCACCTAGAATGGAGATGAAACTCCCTTTTGGTTTGCAGCTGTTAAATAGTGAAAAGCAAAGCTGCATCACAGCAGGGAAGAATGAGAGGGAAAATTCAGAAGCTATTTAAAACTGCTTGGCTAGAAGTTTATGGAGGTAAAATAACTTACCTTTCTAACTGCAGAATTTAATCAAATTTCAGAGTTTTTTTGTTTGTTTGTTTTTACTTGCTGGGACACCTGGGGTGGGTGTCCTAGATGTAATTCTTGTGAAAAACAAAACAAAAATCACATATAAACAAAACTCTTGTTGGATTTTGGTAACATGGAAGAAATTGTGCATTCACTCAAAATTACAGTGCTTCCCTCAGTGTACTGCCTGCTGCCACCCCAGCCTTGTGGCAGCTTAGCATAGTTCCTCAGCCAGCCAGGCCTCCCTTGCTACAAATGCAGGAGGGTGATGGATCCCAGCTAGAACTACATCTCCCTCTACATCTCCTTCACCTTTTCCTAGGAAACCCAGAAGATTTTTCTTCTCTGATATTGGCCTTAGAAGACATGAGGGTTGCACCCAAGGCTGTATGAATGAAGGTTGCAGTCCTTCCTACACAGCAAAGGAATGATTGCAAACGTACTGTACTAAAAGGGGAGGAAAAAAAGATGCACTGCTAGCAACTCTCTTATTTGATTTTATTTTTCCCCTCCCACCCTTTCCTTCAGAGCTATGTAAAACGATAAGAGTAGGGAGAGATTTAGCTTAAATTAGGTTTACAAATAGTCCAGTGAATAGGGAAATGAGATGCATATGCTACATGTTAAAGTGTCACTGCCACGCAGCCCGATGTGACTGGGATTTGGAAAGAAGCCGGGTCCTGAAGATCAGGTGCAAAACACTGTCAGTCAGGAGGATGCTGGAAGGTTTCTTGGAGCTCAGCTTTCAAATCGCTTGATGCTGCTGCCCCCCGACGGTTCCTCCTAGCAACCTGCCTGCATGCAGAGAAGCCACCAGTGATTAAGACTGGGCTGGGAATCATTTGCTGCAGGCTGGTGCTGCTGGGCTGCAGGAGGGCTTCAGCCCTCACAGTGCTGGGTGAGCGTCAAGGCAGCTAGGCTAGGGAAACGGGGCAGGGGGCGTGCAGAGGTGACCCTGAAATAAATGGTCATTTTTAAGTGCAGTCATAGTCTGGAGGAAAAAAAAGTCTATTAAAATGATGACTAGGTGCTCTGTATTTATTCCCTGTCACTGAGATTTATTTCTATCCAAAGAAGTTTTCTTTTTTTTTCCCCCAATCACTGCCACTGCAGGCTCCATCTGGCAGCTGAACATCAAGCTGTGGCTTTCATATCTTGCATACGTGTTGATAGTTGAAACTGCTGCCTTGGCAGCCCCAGAGACCAAAGACCTCTACCCACAGGGTAAGCACAGTATCACGGCTAGCTTCTCCCAAACACTGACTCCTGCCAGCTCGCCTCACACACTTGGTCTAGCAGCAACCCTCTGCTAAAGCCACAAGAGCAACTGGTCTCCATGGCCTGCCTGACATCCCTGCCAGGCCTGCTGGTAGGGGAGACCAGGATCAGTGGCTGGTTACTTTCGTTACTCCTTTCTTTACTATCCTTGATGGAAGGCAGGCAACACAATGGCTGTTTGTACGATATCTGCTCCTCTCCAAATGATGGGGATGGGGACAGCTGGGTGTAGATTCTGTCATGATTTGGGACATCAGAGGTTGCTCTCAGCATCCCTCTTGTTCACATGTAAGTTCTGCAGCTCAGAGACAGAGTAAATGCCCAGGGATAAGCAGTTTTCCTATTAAAAAAGGAAGCATTTTCACTGAGTGGTGTAGTTGTAACCACTGGTTTATGAAGGAGTGGAATAAACTAAATTGTTCTTCTAAGAGATGGTAGAATGAGCTCATCAGTTATTGGTGAACTCATTGGACTCTCCATGTTTGTAACCTGCCAGTCAGCCTCCTGAGTTCCCTCAGAGCCTCACACTAGGGGATACCTGGGCCTTAGCACAATACTAAGAAAGATGGGAAAGCTGGAAGTATCTAGGAGAAGGTGGAAGAGGGATGAACCCAGAGAAGAAGAGTGAGGGAAAGCCCACAGAGAGAATGAGAAGGAACTGCAGAGGAGAAAGCTAGGGAATGAGGCAAAGGAAACTAGAAGAAAGGCTGCAGCTTCAGAGTCGAGATGGGGCCTGAAGAGGGCAGGTGTGATTTTATGGGAAGGGAGGAAAGACACCAGCGTACACAGGCACTCAAGGTTCATGAGGGGTTAAAAAGGGTAGATTTAAAAAAAGACTGACTTACACTCCAAACTGTGCAAGGAGCCACACAGATAGGTCACTGCTGTGAGGCTGCTGGATGCATAGGTCAGACGCCCAGGCGGTACTCCACTTGTTGTATTCTAAGGGTCCCTTAAATCTACTAGAACTATTTCCTTATCTCAGCTGGGCTAACCTTGAGTAGCTACCAGCTGGGAAGCAGCTAGATGTTGCCGACAAAACAGAATATGCACGTCTGGCCTTGACAGAAATTCGGTCAGTGTGCAGAGAGCACACTCTGGAGCTGCTGTCATGTATTCTACCAGTCACTGACTCCTCGCCAGATCTTCCACAGGTGTTCTCACTACAGCAGGGGACAGGAAAAAGAAGGTGGAGGGAGTGGAAGAGAAGGAGTGGCAGAGGTAATAGATAGCTTTCCCATGCTTAGGAAAAACTCTCTGGAACTAAGTTTGCTTGATGCCGGATATAACGAGCCCCTGATGGCTTTCCTGTCCACTGGAGAAAGGCACCAGGTTTGCAAAAGGTGACTGGAACTGTATTAAATCCTTTCTTGCATTTCTTAAGAGCTAGTTTGGGTGTGACTGGTCACCCACTCCAGAAAGCTGCAAACCCCAGTGATATGGGTGAAGGAAGTAGGCAGTCTTTAAAACACACGATAGCCCTAAAAAAAAATCCTAGCCTTTGGTTACAAATAAATAAATGAGAATGGCAGAAAACTGTATATTTCTAGCATGCACTCCCTGTAACATCTAGCAAAGTTAACACCCAGGGCTGGCAAGGTGCATACTACGAACCATGTAGTTCATCCTTCAAAAATAAAACCCTTGCAAGGGAAAATAGTCAGTCAGAATCAATACTGGAATCATTCCTTTTCATTCCTGTGCCTAAGAAGACTCTGGATTCGCTGAGCAGAGGTCTTTAAGAGCAAATTAACCATCTTTCAGGGAGGGATTAAACATAGTTGAGCCTCTTAGGTTCAGTGTATGTGTTTGGAGTGGGAAGATTAGATAACGTCTTGAAGTCCATCTCAGACCTGTTCTCTATGATTATATCAATTTTCCAGATCGGGAACAGAAGTCTTAGAGAGATTGAAGCTAATATTTTCATTCCCAGGCTCCTGTGTTCAAACTAACCAACATGTTTGTCTTTGATACGCACTCCAAGCATCCAGCTACGGCCCCTCCAGGTGAGTGTCTGCATCTCTGACATATTTCAGGTCATGCAGTAAGTCAATGGCAAGCTGAGAGTGAAACCCATGCTAGTATGCTAGCATGTCTGCTGGATCACAAGTGCTCAGTGTATTTGCCTTCATTTAATGTGCTCTTTTCGATCCTCTTGAGTAATTTCCTTCCCTTAAAGGATAAAAATCACATACCTACAAAGTAAGAAATTATTTGAAGAACACTTATATTTAAGCTCAAAGAAGAGCTTGAAAGTTAACTCTCCTGTGGCTAAGCTGTGACTAGTGAATATGACTTGGCTGAAGACTCTGCTATACGAAGATGCTTTCTTGATTTCAATACCAGCTGGCCTGCAAACTAGTATTAGGTATACTGGGGTGTTCCTGAGGGTGAACACTGTTTCTGCGGGTGAACACTATTACTGCAGGTTAACTTAACATTGCCTTTGTTCGTCTCATTTAAGTCAAACTGCACTTCTCTCAACCCCAAATGCATGCTTGCACACAGCTTTGCCCCAAGTTGACTCGATCAGCTTAACAACTCCATTTTACTGCATGCCACTCTTGGATGGAGACAAGGTAACAGAGGTTTCTCTTTACTTTTCTAAGCCACAGCACAACTTCATTTTTGTCCCTAATTCTTCTGCTGCTAAAGACAGAGGGAAATGCAGGAGGGGAGATGTTCCATTGACTTCAGTACCCTTGGAGAGTTACAAGTGTTACAGGTAGTGTGTTAGTAGAGAAAGGGACACTCTATTAATTACCGCTTAGGAGCAGAAGCACTGCCAGGAGCTCTAAATGAACAACAGAAAGGTACTAAAAAAGAATGCTATGCTGGGAAGAATCAGAGTGACCACTTCCTAAACAAACTAGCACCTAATACCTATTATGTAAGGGCTGTTCTCTTCCCTGTCTGTGCTCCTTTCCAATAAGCGACAGATTTGCAACAGCTCTGAATAACACAAGTCCAATGCTGACACTGAAGTTTCTGACAATAAAAGTAGGAGGAAAGATCCCAGAAACCGATATAAAAAAATAAACAAAAACCTATAGCCTGACTCGAAATCATTTGCGACCAAGAAAAATCATTTAAAACTATCAGTGAATAATTTGATCAATTTTCATTGCAAATCTTGAACTTCATTCTCAGAAATATGACACAACTGTCAGGCACTCCAGCTCCCTCCTAGTCAGTGGACAAGTAGCTTTATGTCAATTGAAAGAAAGGTTAGACCTATTGAGTGTATCTATCTGCTGTGTGCTGGAGAGAGATGGGACACTATGTCTATAGCAAAGCCTAGCTGAAAGGCTGTACTACCAGAATAGTCCCATGGGCTGTATGATCTTGGCTTGATTGCCATGAACAGAGATGAGAGCATGACACAGAAACCCTGATTACAAACTGAATTTCAAAGGCAAACAGCATTTTTTTTTTGAGTAGCTAGGCTTAAAATTGTGGTTTAGCCCATTTCATAGACTAGCTTTCGGTAAACATAGATTTGGAACCAAGCTCTGATTTCTGATTTTACTTTTTAGTTAAGAGAATCCACAGCCTGGGGCTGGACATGGCTCTGTGTAATGCAAAAAGTTTGGAGTCTTCATTACATTCAAAATCTGTAAGGCTCTTGTTTTCTATTTTCCATCCAGATGTAGCTGAAATGAAAATCAAAGTTAGGCGGTCTGAATATATTTTATTTATCCTGGCTGTTGAACTAAAGCCTCAGCAGGCTTGCTTGATCAAGCACTTTGCTGTCATATCTGAACCCCAACTTTAGACCTCTTTGAAGTTCAACTAATCTGGGTCTAGTACTGAGCATGGATATCGGAGCCAGTTTCCCAAGGTGACTGAAGTCTCTTTGATCCTTGGAGCTGGCCAGCAGGCAAGACTTAGCTTGCAGTGGCTCTTCTGCTGGGAGCTCTCCTAAGACAGCTCTGAAGCATTGCCCCCGAGTTGAGAAGCTAGAAAAGTCACCCAGGCAGCTACTCTCTTAATACTGACAGTAGGGCAGGAGGACAAATGTAAGGCAACTGTGAGCCCACACGAGGAAATCAGTTGCAATGATGGATAGGAGATAGCAGTTCTTTACACAAACTATTTGTGAACCATCTGTTCCCCAGCCTTGCACACATACCATCCTCTTCCCCGTGCCTTTGAATAGCAGACCATCATAGCAAGAGGAGAAGCTGGGAGGCTAAAAGCAGGCCATGGCAAAATCCATTTGCTTCTGGGACACAGAGCACTGAAGCCTCCCCCCAAAGCATAGCAGGCACAACAGTACCTAGGGCAGATGCTAAGTAAAAATCTTGGGAGAAAAAAGGAGGAGGCGTTCATCCTCAGAGCACAGAGCACTTTCTTCTTTGCAGGACCTGAAGGAAAATGCAGGAGAAGAAACCGACCTACCAGCTAATAAAGAGGTGAAGCATGGTGCAGACAAGCTGAACAAGTGGGCAACAGCAGCCCATGTAGTTCTTCATCCCTCCAGAGGATGTCATCGTAGAGCCACCAAAAACAGTGAGCATTGTGACCCAAATCCAGAGACAGCGAGAATTAATGCCTAATGTCAGGATGCTCTTCAGACAGTCACCCCAAACTTTCAGATTTAGTTTCGCAGAAGGAACTAGTTTTCCCAAGAATAGAGTGCCCGTTCTGGGAAGGTAGGAGGAGCAGTGAAACTCATCGTGATTTGAGAGATATGCAACAGGTTAACCTGGAAAACAAATGGGATATGTTCTAGATGACTAGACTGAGCAAAAGCATGGGGTGCTCACGCGCTCTACCGACTTGCCTGCTTTCCACATCTTCTTGGTGTCCGTGGGCATGGGTGGGCTGAGTATGTGTTCATGCACAGAGAGGACCAGCAAAGGAAAGAATGCCTGCAGAGACTGTTGGATTAGCGGACCCGCTTGGGGAGCGCACAGACAGCAGGAACAGGCTGCCTTCTGCAGCCATTGAACAAATGCTCCCTGGAAAGAGCTGAGCAGGGGCAGGGGGAGGTCTACGTGTTTGTTCTTGCCTATTCATGCATTTCTGTGGTTTGTGTCACAAAAAGGCAGTCTTTGGTTTTGCGCATTTTTGTCCCAGCAGCAAATTACAGCCAAAAGGAAGAAGCATTAATAACGCTCACAGCACATTTCTGTAATATTTTCTATCCCTAGTGATGTGTTTTAATTTTGAGAATACAATGCTATACTGGTTTCTCTACTGAACTAACACTAGCCTCTGCTGCCTTCGCTGCTGCATATGAGACACACGGACACACGTGCCTTCCCCTACAAGCCTCTGTGTAAGAAGACAGGGAAGGATCAGGAGTGGAAATGCTGTATGAATGGTACACAGCATTAAGATAGGCTCTCTAGGCTACCGTGCAGTGCTTGAAACTACCACAGATTAAAGTTCTGCTGCTGCAACCCGCATCACATGCCTATTCCCATGTCTCAAGTGTATACATGACCCGATGACTGCAATACTTAGCTTGTCAAAGTGCTTTGAGATCCTAAGAGAAAAGTATCTACCTAACAGGAATTCTGTAGTTACTGACAGTATCCAGAAATCTGGAAACCGGGCTGTGTAGCTCAGCCACACAGAGGCTAACCCTTTACCAAATATGGTGGGTTTAAATACAGGCAAGCTAAACAGCACCTCTGAGCTTTACTATAACAGACAGGCCTTTTAGCTAATGTTTCTCTGCATGCACCACACCAGCTTTTCCATTAGAGCGTATCAACTAGAACCAAGTCTTCATCTCTTCCCAAGTGTGATTTAATAAGTCCAAATCCAGGAGCTTACCAAGACCATGTCCAGTGCTAAAGAATCACTTGCTGTCATCCATGCAAGCTGTATCTTTAATCTCCTCTCCTTTGCTACCATTTGTTCTGGGGGTGGGTCTATAAGCATAGATTAAATTTCCTGCCAACCCACTTTCTCATTCAGCCAAGTTATTGGAGAAGTGGGGAGAAGGAGGAAATCAGAAACAACTCACTAGCAGAAAATGGTATTAGAAAGGTTTAGTAAGAGACTGGTCTTATCCATGCAGTCTGTCCCATTCCAACATGCAAGCACTGCTCCCTAGAGCAAGGGAGTCTCTACCATGCAAAAAGAAAAACAGCTTTCATTAGCAGTCACTGACTACAGAAACTCACCAAAGAAAACATGCTGGATCCTCAGAGCCAGAAAATCCCAAGGCTACCAACTTTCTGCCCCATACTCCATGCCCAAAGCTCTCAGTGCATATTATCTCCTGCTCCCCACATTGCATGGCTGTGCAGGTAACCCAACGAAACCTTTCCCTGCACTGCCAGCCAGCCAGGAACAGGAGCTCTGGGCTAGTGCCAGGCTCAGGAAACATGTGCTCCCCTCACTGGGGAGGTCACAGAGCTCATATTCAGTGTAACATCCTCCCTGCACTTGCTACACGCAGAGGCAGGTGCGGAGAAAGAAGTGTGAAAATAGAACCATAGCCTTTGCTTTCCCTGCTTTCAAAGCCTGCTTGTCCCTAATGTTCACCTATTTCCCATCTGAGGAGAAACACGGCTCAGTGACGCTGAATTCCCTTCCTCAGCCCCCATATTCCTGCTTCTCATGAGCACATCTTGCCTTATTCACAGAAGCAGAGCTGCAACAAAGTTCAGACACGGGGAACCCCTGCTCTGCAGGCATCAGGTCAAGCTGCAGGATTGCAGTGGCAGTGAAAGCAGACGGCAACAGGAGTTTTTCCTCAGCAGTAGGAAAAAGCACAGGGAGAAGGTCAGTTCAGCCATGAAGCTATCTCACAATAGCTCTGCTCCAGACCTCCCTCTAATAGAGGCTGTCTGAAATCAATAGGAAGGCCTACTGGGTTGGTTCTGAAGACAAGGCATGCAAGAGATCTTTCTCCATTTTGTCACCCCCTCTCTGTCTTAGAAATGTTCAAGAGCCTTTTAACAGAATCTGTTGAACCATTTTGGGTGAACTTGTTGGTGCACACGGGCACAGACTCTTCCACTCACTCATGAACCAGCAATGCCACAGCTAAGAAGACCTCAATTAAATTGCTGACTTAGGCACTTGCATACCCAGTCTAGAGGGTGTTGGGATGCAAAATGTTGCCTCCAAGAGAAATACAGTTACTTCCAAAAAATCTATTTCTGTGTTACAAGAAAATCAGAAATTTATTATGAAAACTCCATCTTTTTTTGTGGGTGGGCTGGGAGGGGAGTGTCAAAACATTTCAACTTGGTTTCCTCTCCCCAGTATCAAATGGATCACACAGCTACCTGGTCCTTGGTGTCTTCTGAGGTGCTCTTGAAGAGGACCTTAATCATGACATAAGGAGGGTTGGTCTCCTGAGCACCCAGATCCACATAGGGAAGCCGATCAGGACACTGTCTGGCAGACTGGGTTCTACTGGAAACTTGTGTATGTTTTGGCTAGAGTTTGTCAAAGTGGATTTGTTTGGGTAACTTCCTTTTTTCTTTCTTTTTTTTTTAAATTCAGATAAATCAGCAGAACACAGTCCAAAAGTTGTGTAAGTTTAAAAACCCCTGGCAATCTGCAGACCAGGTTTCCTAAACTTTTGAAAGTGGGCTCTCCTCTTCATCAACCTTCAAAAAGAGTTACTAAGAAGTCTATTCACTGCTAAAGCGCAAGGCATCCTCTCATGGTCATTTCCCTGTTGCAGCACCCAAATGCCCAGGTTAATCCTTGTGTTAGAATATACTATACATTTCCTTCGGATACTCTCTGATGGGAGGTGATACAAGTGACAGTACCAGCATTTAAAATAACATCCCTGGCCACCTCCTGTGGTGGGCAATCCCTTCCACATAGCTATGGTTAATGGCTCTCAGCAAACTCGGGCATTTCCGTAGTGACTTCCACTTACAACTCTAATAGTTTGAACCTTTTTTTTTTTTTTTAATGAAAACAAACACTCTGGAGCACTATCAAGATATCTAACTAGTATTATTTTGAGCTAGATACTTACATTACAGCAATGTCTCACTAGGTACAATTTACAGGCTAAAACTCCAGCATACTAGGTAGTGCACAAAAATAGTAAACTATTTACATCCCTGTATCTTGGGGAATACTGCTCTAGATCAATAGATGAAGATGTGCAGAAGAATCACCTAAGGCGCAAGCCAGTGCCAAGGAATGGATGTATAGCAGAATAATGACAGGGCTATCATGGGAATAAAATGCAAAGATGTTACATTAATGTCACATCAAGGTTGCACAATCAAAAGATGAAGAATGCAAACATTAAGATTCCTACAGCAACCTTTTCAAAATGGCAATGCAGCCATCTCACATACTCTAAGACCTATAGCTAAAAACACATTCACAAGTTAAGTGTTGAAAACAAATACCAGGGAATGAGAACGCAAGGCATGTGCAGCATGGCTGAATTAGGACTGCTGTTAGATCTCTAGGTTTCTGTTTTTAATGATCATTCTCAGTATATCTGGGTTATTTTAGAGGAAAAAAGGAGGGAACATGAAACAGAGAGAGAAAAACGCAGAATCTTTGGCAAAACATCAGACTGGCTTAACTAATAATAGCCTTCTGCTAGCAGCCCTTTATATGGACTGAGGTGTGTGTTTCCTTGTCCCCCCATGTCCTGAAAGTGTGAATGCTCAAACGCTTACATCTTCCATACACTGTTTATAATGTTCAAGACTATGTTAAATTCCTGACAGTTTCACCCATCATATAAGATACATATGCAAAAGCCCAAGAAAGTCAGTGAGGGCCTTCCTGGTGCCTGGCTTAGACTTTGATCGGAGTCTTATCCAATGAATCACTGCTCAGTGAGATGACTAAGAACATGCCATGTTTCAAATCAGAAAATTAATACATGAGAAAAGGTAGGCAAGTTTTAAAAATGTTTTCCCACATCACTCAAAACAGCACACAGGATTTCCCCCAAAATGACAGGACAATAAAACTCACCTTTGTGTAGAGAACCAAAGAGCTTACAAGCTTGGAAATTGTACCTTCAAGGGCAATGCATCAGACTGTTATGAATGAGCAAAATAAGGCTGCAGTGCTAGGGCTCATCACCAAACCGGCTAGTCTAATAACAGGGAGGCTTTGGTTGCATGGGCACTGCTT
This sequence comes from Struthio camelus, assembly GCF_040807025.1. Lineage (NCBI taxonomy): Eukaryota > Metazoa > Chordata > Aves > Struthioniformes > Struthionidae > Struthio > Struthio camelus. The sequence continues at coordinate 94,265,387 of NC_090942.1, read as the reverse complement.
ACTGCCACTCATATCAAGGATGAGCACCACCAGCCAAATTCCTTGTAGCTACAGCACTAGGTGGAGAAAAAAAAAAGTAGCAGCAGGCAGTAAAAAGGCCTTTTTATATGAATAAAGTTTTATTGAATTGTAGACAATTAGAAAGAACAAAGAAAGAGGAGCGAACAGTCTCACCGAGGGTAAGAACCAGAAGAGCTTTTCCAGGTAGAGAGTAGTGGGCCTGCTGAGGGCAGTGCTCCTGTAAATGTCACACAGGGGTGGTTACAAAAGCAGAGAGAACGCATCCCGGCTTTTCTTTGATTTTTTTTTCCCTCCACACATTACAGTTTCAAAAGCGAATTTTATTCCCCACCCCCACCCCACCATCAGTCCTACCACCCAGCAGCACAGAGAGCAGACAGACAGGAAATAGGACTGTTCCAGTGAAATGTGTGTACACACACTAAGCAATCACCCGTCTGCACCGCTGCAGGGGGTTTGCACCCATTCTGGTCAGAGGTGTGTAGGAGGGCAGAGGAAGGGAGGCTGGATTTTTTTTATTACTATTATTTTAAGCAAAGAAGGCACAAAATCTCAGCCAAGCTTCAAACTTTGTGCAGCCTAGGAGCCCCCAACCTCCCCGAAAGCCTATGTGTCCATGTGGGAACCCAGCCCTCACCCCTGCCTCTTCCTTGGACCCTGTGCTTGCGCTTGAAGGCTACAGCTCAGGCAGAAGGTCCTGCCCAAAGTTTGTGCACTGGTAGAGAAAGTAAAGCTGTGCCGGGACAAGAAAAAGGGGAACAAGGAAGAATCTGTTGGCTCAAACAGACCCTTTTTCCAATATGAGGGCTATGGAGAGTAGTCTGTGATCCCTGACACTGCTTTTCCAAGAGCACATTTGAGAGGTCTCTGGTGCTTTTGGAGGTGACCAGTGCTTTAGCGTGTGTAAGGGTTAGCGTTATGCAGGAGGGCAGGCATACCCATCCAGGCATGGTTGCTTGGACCCAGGGCTCTCTAAGAGGGTAAGTGCCAGCCCCTCAGTCCAGCCCTCCAGTGGCACCAGGCCCTTTGAGCTGTTTCAACCCTTGGCTTTGATTAAGGCTATTTAGTTGCAATAGAAAAAGTAAAAGAATAGATGCCAGCAACAACCACCTCCCTGGCTGTGAGGTGATGGCAGAGCCACCAGCAGGTGCCACGGGTACCTGGCCCTGGGACACTGTGGGAAGCAGTGGAGGCAGAAAGAGAGTGTGTGGGCTCCCATGGAGTTACCCCCTCCGTTAAGCCCCCATTTTTACTCCTTCTCAGCAAAGAAATTTGGAAGTAAGTCCTGCCAACCCCAGCATCTGGGAAGTGCATGTGTGTGTGGGAAAGAGGGAACAAAAACCGTGGTCCTCAGTGTGAGGGCCCCAAGCATGAAACATGCCCTGCCATGCAGGCCAGCCCTAGATAGCCCAGCAAGGAAAACCTGCCATGCGGTCACCAAAGCTTTGGAGTTTGAAGCCACTTGCCCAGAATCAGACGAGTCAGGAGCAGCAGATGTCTCTGGCCAGCCGTTCAGGACCTGCCTGCCGCTTTCCCACCCCACCGTGCTCCTCTCTGCCTCTGAAAAACCCCAGCAACAAAAAAATGCCACAAGTCCTAGAGCAGCCGCAGGAGCAATGCACCCTCATACTGCACAGAGCTTTGCAGGGAAAGATGCCCAGAGGCACCTAGAACTAGTGCAGAAAAAACATCTAGTTTAACAAGGACGTGTGCGTGTGCGTGTGCATGTGTGTGTGTGTGTGTGTGTGTGTGTTGAAGGGTGGAGGGGAAGAACTGCAAAAATTAAATAAAGAAAAACACACTCTGGCCCATGTCCTTGCCCAGCCTTCCCCGCCTCGGCCTGGCTGGTGGTTTTGCTTCTGCCTCACCCCTCCAGCCTGGGCCCCCCTCAGCCTTTGTCTCCTCATGCCTGTCTCTGTCCCACTGCCCTCCCTCATCCAGCAGCAGGGATAGGGCTGTGGGGAAGGGGCTGTGGTCGCCACGGCTGATGCATACTCCTCTTGAGTGCCCCTTCCCCACTCAACCCTTTTCTGCCTTTTCCAGAGACGCTTGTCCCTCCCACTCCAACAGTCTGTTGTCCTCTTGAAAATAAAACAGCAACAACAACAGAAAAAAATATATATCCTCAAACCTCCCTGAAAGACCCAAATGAACAGAAATAACCCCCAACAAAAACCAACCAACTGAAAAAAAACAGATTCCCCAGAGATTAGGGCCGAGCGTGCATCCCTGCTGGGGCCCAGCAGTCAGGGTGAGCACAGCAATGCCCCTAGAACCATTCTCCTGTGGCCTTGGCACATCTGTGAGATCCACCAGCATGGAAGAGTCCCCAAAACCTGAGGGGGAAGTGGCAAGGCCAGGGCTGTCCCACCAGCCAGCAACAGTCTCGGGAGGGGGGAGGGCAGTGGGGTGAGGCGCGTCTCCCCCCATCTTACTGCATTTTTCAGGAAGGAGGAGCGTCTCTTGGCCATGTCTTCACCCCACCTGGTACAAGAAGCTTCTTGTTTTGCTTTAGCCTGCCCATGCACCCTACACAAGGGAACCGGCCCGGCTCTGGGCAGGCACCATGACAGGAACAGCCCCTATCCGCTCCAGCGTTGCCTGGCTCACGGCATACGAGCGCGTGTGCTGTGGCCTCTGCTTCCTGCTGACTGAGCCATTGCTCCGCACCACCTCCTGAGGGGACGGTGCTGTGTTGGCCGTCACCACCAGCGTCTTAGGGGGAGCCGGGGACGGGTGGCCTCCGTTCGCATAGATGGGGCGGGTGCTCATGCTCCCCGAGCGGGAGAAGGGGGGCTGGCGCACATCGTTGTTGTTGCTGAAGCGAGTGAAGGAGTCTGTGGCATGGTTGGCTTTGGGGTCATTCCAGTAACGGCTGTTGTAGGTGTTGGAGGAGGTGAGGGTGTCGTTTTCTGACGAGGATGCGTCGGCGTGGAATGTTTTCGTGGTAGAGGAGCACTTGGGTGGCAGGTCGTCCTCCCTAGGCAAGGAGAGGGCATGAAGGGGCAGTGAGGATGCTGCTCCATTTTCACAGTGCCCCTCCTCACTGGGAGCAATGCTTTCAATTTAAGGTGAAGGACAGCACCAACAATAGCCAGCGTTGTTTCTTGGCCTGTTCACTCATTCCTCTTTGCAGGACCCATCTCTGTGCACATTAACTGCTCCACATGCCTACCACTGAGGCAAGCAACCCGCGCTTGTGTTTAGGGGGCAAAAGCAATGGGTGTCACACAACCACAATATTACATGGTCAATACAACTGTACCTGTAGCAACCAATGAAGCTAATGCTCAGGGAAGGTATGAGAAGCTACCAAAAGGACTGTGGCTGTGCGTTACTGTGGCTGTAACACCGGAGAAGGTCACACCTGTTTCCCCAGAGCTCTTCATCTATCACTACCCAGTACTTTGGATCAGGATCCCTGCTATGTGTGGAGTCACTCTCCTATGGAGCTAATAGCTTCAGGCCAAAGCCCACAATAAAGGCAATACTGAAAACAAAATCAGTCGTTACCACTCTCCATTTGCTCTTGCCCTTTTCTGGACAGATACAGACACCTTCCCCTGCCCCAGTGAACACATCCAGGATTAGCAAGAGGGGACTCTCACTTGCCTTCCTGCCAGCCATTGCTTTTGCTGAGAGATAAGAGGTTTCCGGCCACCAGCTTTCCTTAATTCCTACCTTATCTCATTGGGAATTTCCTCCTCTTCTTCCTCTTTGTGTTTATTTTTCCAGTAAAACAGTGCCACAGCCACTAAGACAATGCAGACAACTAGCACAACAGCCCCTGTGGCCACCGCTCCAGCAATCAGGCCGATGCTCCGGGGATGGGCTGTGAGGAGGATTGAACAGAGAACGGAGAAGACATCAGGACTGGGCTGTGGCCGTCCATGAGCATTTGAAGCTACCAAGGCTCGGAAGGGGGCAAAGGCAACATCCCCATTCCAGGGTACAATGATCTTCTGATAGAGAGGCACATGGTGGCTCACAGCAAACATGGTTACACGTTACTGTCACAAGACAGAACCAGGTGGCCAAGCCTCCCTTGGCAATATACTTACGTGCAATGACTTGCAGGTCCAGAAGGCAAGTGCTGGTTCCAATGGCATTTGAAGCCACGCATTGGTAAAGACCTGAGGACACAGTGCTGATATTTCGGAGAATGACAGTGCCCTGGACTTGGTCTAGTCAGAGAGAAAAGAAGGATTTAAATCCCTCCCCCCCCCCCTTCACAAAAGCCATGAAAAGGTAAATCCAGCAAATAGAGAATTGTGGTGTGAGACTCTTAAGAGATAAATAAATTAGGAAATAACCTTGAGATGGAAGCATTGTGCGTACACACACAAGATTAGGTTTTAAGAAGCTTACACTAGATGTTTCTTTTTCTTCTTATAGATGAGTTTCTGCAAATTAAAGCTTGGGACTCATATCATTGTGCACAAGAAGGGAGGAAATAAGAGATATGCAATGCCCTATCCTCATATCTACTTGCCAAATTTAGTCCTGCCTTGCAGCGCCTCTGCTCTCCCATCCCTGGGCTTTGCACCGCCTGCTCTGCCAATTGTCCTCTCTCCTGAATTATCTAGAACTAAAATTCTTATATATTCTTAAAATAGGACAATTTAAAGGGGAAGAGTACAATTTTCACTATTTGGTCAGGTCACCTAGGCTAAGAAATCTGATGGTTAGGACTTGGGGCTGGCCAATACCCAGTCTGATTAGAGCCTTGCTTTTACACACATCTGAAAGGCAGCTCCAGCAGCAACATACTGGAGCAGCGACCTCAGTGTGAAAAGATGGCAGGATTTTTGGGGGATGATTTTGCCTTCCTTCTCCCATTTTCCAATCTGTGAGTCTTTTGTTTGGTTTGAAACGCAGCTGAGTCAGCAGCTGGTATCTCCAGCCATGTGTGAACATCCGGCCACTATGTTCTCTCTCCCATTTGACCAGACTCTTGCTCCTCAATGGGGAACATATTTCTCTATCAAAAAACATGGAAGTTTAAATGGCCATTATAGGGTACCTAGTCCACCACAGGCTCCAGGCACTCCAGGAATCTTCGTTCCAAACAAGTGACCATGCAAATGATGGTAGACACTCAATGAGCTGTGTCACCTCTGACAGCTCAGACAAAGGAAAGCCCAGGCTGCCACCTGGGAAATAAAAGGAAAATCAACAGAATGAGCACCTTGTGTGGCAGTTGGGGGCAACTTGGGAACATTGTCCAGCTTCTCCCAGAGGTATGTTGGCCGGGGGATGCCTTCTTCCGAGCTGCAGGTCAGTGTGATATCGCTGCCCACGTCCAGGGACCCCTGGATTCTGCAGAGCGGGGCAGAAGGAGGAACTACAATGAGAGAAGAGGGGAAAGTGACAGCAGATCAGGAGATACGACCAAACAGTGAGGTGCAGCTCTTTTCTGAACACAGACTGCTGGGGAAAGCAAGGATGTTGGCATGAGCTGAAGGGAGATAAGAGGGAGACAAAACCCAAAAAGGAAGCAGCAGACAAGAGCCATCTAAAGTTTGGGTGGTGTCACTTCACAAAGATTCCTGACTAGCCAGTCCATCAAGGTTGCGGACTATTGCTGACTTGTTCAGACCCACTTCTCTTAGACCCCTCCCTAGAGAAAGAGAAAGTGAACATTTCTGTGTTTAGGACAGCAAGGTTTGCATGACCTAACCAAGCTGCAAACAGAATTTGCTGTGGTTGGGTTTTGCTTTCATAGCTCCATAATGGCACATACTGTGGAGTATTTAACATCCCGGGGAACATCCAAAATTAATTGCTTACAGGAAAAGGAAGCAAAGACCTAAAGTCCATTCTTTTCTCCCGTTGCTATGCACAAAACTCTTATGGTCCCCTTAGCACTCCAAGATGCCCTCACACCTTATTCATGCTTCTCTGCAATTCCACATCACAATCCTGCATCAAAAGCTTTCTCTCCACTGTATTTTACAGCTCCATAATATACCATCTGTATATAAGGGTACATGCCCCACAAACTCCCACAATACCCACAAGGCAACCCACCCCCCTCCTCTGTATATCCATGTGCTCCAATACACATGCCACCATGTCCCTCTGCTAGGCACCATCATGCACAGAACATCCCTTTGCCCCTCTTCCTCCCCTGTCCCCCATAACTCCAATATACGCACCCAAGACAGTGAGTCCAATGACTCCAATATTCCTGCCACCTCGGTCGGGAAGATTGTTGACCAAACACTGGTACGTGCCAGTATCTGACAGCTGTGTGTTGTTGATGAAGATGGAGGCACTGGTGGTTGGCATTGTCACAGCAAACCCCACTCGCCCATAGAACTGGGGTGCACCACCAAAGATCTGACCCCCTTGGTAGAGAATAACCTGGAAGGGAAAGGAAGGTTCAAACAACGCTCCACAAGGGCTGAGCAAGGAGAGAGAACAGCAAGCAAAACATGGGCTTCCAAACCTGAAAGGACCAGTTCCTGGGGAACGTCTGAATAACCAGACATCAATATAGAACAGTAGCCTTAGGCAGTCACATCCTAGGAGAGGTATTTTCTTTAAAAAATAGCCAGTAGCCTGTTTTATGTCAGTAAAAACCATCACAGACGCAACAGACCACACAGATAGATGCCCCAGTCTTCCGGCATCACTGGTTTTGGCAATATCAGCCTGTTTCATGTAATAGTAGTTATCTATCTGGACAGGATTGATGTAGAGAGGCAGAGACTCTCCTCAGGTCTGTGAGTAGTCTTCTGGAAAGCATCCACCCAGCGGACAGTATCATCTTGGCTCTCAGCCAGTAATATCCTGCCACGATTTGACACTGCTTGCTGAAGATCACTGGGATGAACTGAAAGACAGGTAATACAACCCCCGAACCTGTGTAACCTCTACCAACCAGACAGCTTACACGGAGGTACTCAGACCAAGTCTCTGAGGAGCAAGTACTCTTCAGTGAGAGATATTGGATCTCACAACTGAATAGCAAATGTGATGGGTGCAGGGTGACCTGAGACAGATGTGTTTCAGAGCAATGGCTTTCTTCTGCTCTCTGAGTATGCACACAGAAAGAAGGCCAGCAGCTCTCAGGTTACGATTCCAGTACCCACCATAGTAGTCCCTCATTTCCTAATGTTCTTAAGAATGACCTTTCATAAGCAACAAGCAGTCAATATTTAAGAGGGGAGATTAGACAATAATAAAGCATGCATTCTGGGAGGTGTTTGCACAAATTTCACAGGTTTAAGGGGTCGAGCCAGCAGATGCTTCCATATCCTCCAAATCCTATTTCCAGTGCACCAAAAGCTTGATTACCTCTCCAGTGCTATTTTGAGCAAACCAATCACCAGAGTTCCAGAGCAGCCATACAGCCTCCCATACACCTGCCCAACCACACATCCAAACACGGAGCTGAGGATACAGTCTGCACTACCAGTTAAGAAAGCACTGGGAAATCAGACTCATGTAAGATGTGCAGGGCATGTTCAGCAATAAAAGGAATGTGCTGGGAACCACAAGCTCAGCATTGTACAAGGACTACACCTCGATCTGTGACAAAAGGGTGAGGGGAAAAAACAAAACAAAACAAAACCTCCATGTGCCAGTGAGAAAGGACCTACCTGTTCCGGCTGGTTGGCGTTGGAGAGAGGAATGACCATCCAGATAACATTAAGGTTAGTGAGAGCAGCATTTGTGGTGAAGGTGCAGGGCAATACTGCTGTCTGGCCCCGGGCAACCTGGATGCTCCCTGAACTGACGGACACCTCTAGAGGACATACCAGACCTGGAAAGAGAAGAACACCCTGTTCAAGCATTTCAGGTGGCCCCATGCACATGCAGTTCATGACAGCAGCATCCTGTTGTTACAAAACTGTCCCTTATCAACAACTTCAGGCTAAAAAGATATACATTGCTCCCTCAGAAAGATCAGGCTGCTCTCGTGCAGACCCTTTCCAAAGGCAAATGTGGACAGGCTGCCCTTTTAAGTAAGATCACTCTAATTTCAGACCCGCTGAAAACAGCAAGATTTGTTTTAGAGACAAGGAACGAGCTATAAGAGCAGCCAAGCTGTGTCTAAGGGATAATGAAATATGTTTGAAATATGTTTTTGAACCCATTACTCTTAATGATACCCAGCATCACTGAAATAGAAAAGGAAACTGTATTCTGAAAATCTTCACCACAGGGTAAGAAGAGAAAATGCATATTTTTAAAGAAGGCACACAGTTCTACCTCTAAGTCTAGCGTGAACAGGAACATTTTCATGCTTTTTTCAATTTAAAGGGTCAAAAATCTAAATCTTTCCTACTCCACATATTTCGTTATAGCTGGTAAAAAATGGCTACTGATATTAGTAGATCTGATCAAATCTAATTTATTTTCCAGCATTTCTGCCATTCGCTTCTTTGCATTGCACACAGGCTGGACAGGGTACAAAGCCTGATAAGTCCCAGCTTGCCAGTGCAGCAGCTCAAGGTTGCAATGTCTAGACTGCAAGTCGCACAGGGAAATATCTCAGCTCCTACAGCCAAAATCTTGTCAAATGGCACTAACCAAGGAGTTACCAACACCATTTTGAGTAGCACCAAAATTCCCTAAACCACTTTCCCCCACAACATCAAAATGTTGACTCCAGACACCTCTCTACATGCCAGTTCACTGCTTTCTTGTTCAATGCATGCGGGAGGCTACTGGAAGAGATGGCCAGGAGACACTGGTTTGTTGAAGGTGAAGTGCTCCATGAAAACAGGTTTCTAGCTGAACTATGAAGAAATTGAATAGGCTTGTTTTTGAGAAAAAGCTGAGTGATCTGCATGCTTGTCTGCTGGGATCCTTCTCAGCCTGCCTAATGGCACCTAAGCTGCTTATGCTGAGTTCTTGCGCTTGCATAGACTGCTCTGGAGCTGGGATACCCAAGAACCTTGCAGATCCTCAGCAACCTGCTCCGAATTTCCTAGCTCTCTCCCCTCCTCCCTATGCCCCGCCTGCCTTGCAGGCTTCAAGGTTCCAGGTAGTTTGGGGAAGCTCAGGAATGCTTCAAAATAGAGCCAAACAAAATGTCACTTTTAATCTCTCTGAGTGAAAGGCGTGAGTTTTTTACTTTGCAGAAAAACCCAAATCAGACTGTACTCTCACATTTGGAACTCATTTGAAAATATTATACATTTTGGAACTTTCCAGGGAAATAGTTCAGCTTTCATCCTAATATCTGAGAGAATTAGGTGCCTGGAGAAAGAACAGCTGGTGAAAGCTTAATCCATCAATCTCCTATGAGGGGCTGTCAGCAGCAAGCGGAAGTAAATAATTTGAAGGGCCAGTAATAAGCATGACCTTTATTATAAGGCATGTGCCTTTCAGTTGCTACTGCAGTTGGCAGGTTGGGAGTAGTTTTGGACTCCTAATTTGCTTATGGCTGCCTAAGCAGTGGCAATAGATGAAAAAACAGAAGTGATCCTTTAGAGATGGCTCTTACTGAATATGACCCTTATGAGGGGTTGTCTTTTCTGCAGGCCTACCTCTGAAAGCTATGTTGGCATGACTACTCCGCCAGCCTACCACCACCCATGTGCTAAACTGTGCGAAGGGAGTCACAGTAATTTGGGCATGTCTTGGATTAAGCTCTACCTTTAATATGGAGCAGACAGTTCTTCTGAGATGTTCAGTGTTGGTTCAATGACTCCTTAGACTTGTCTTTGCCATATACATCCCATGAGATGAAAACCAGCCCTCCAACTATTCATCAGATTTGGAATAGCAGCAACCATTCTTCAGCCCCATCTCCTCAAACCTCCAGGTTCCCCTCCAAGAAACACCCACCCATCACCCTCTTGCCCTTCAAGAAAAGTGATACTTAAGTGTGAATATTCATTACTAGCAACTTTGCTGGAAATCTGGTGTTTGCGTTTTGCACTGCAGGATTAGTTATGTCAGTCACTCAGACATCAAGATGATGTGATTTTCATACCTAACTACCCTGTCATTACTCTTAATATTTGCTATTAGTTGACTGTAAACATCCCGCTGAATAATAAAAATACAAAAATAGAACATGCATAATTAGTTCACTGTGAAAATGATTTTCGATACTTTTGAGAATTTTCCACTATGCTTATGAACAACTGTAAAAAATGAAAGAGAACATGTAACACCCACCCCTCACTCTAGAAGTGAGCCTAGCTCGGAAAAACATACATTCAAGAGAGAAAAACTGATCACAGCACTGTTATTAACTAAAATAACCATGAAAGAGATGTTTGCCCCGAAAGCAAGTGCAGGAACAGGGCTCTTTCTGTCACTCCCCTTATGATCCCACTCAGCTCTGCCAGTGCCCCACTCTTGCCCTGCAGTCTTGCCCTGCTCTCCTGGCCCCATAATGTCTTCCCCCTTTCAAAGCACCACAGCATCCCTCTTAATTTGAATGTCATGGAGTGGTTTCTGTGAGGGGATACCAAGAAAGAGCTGAGTTCCCCAGCCACTTCTCTTGCCGAGGGAGCAGCATTGAGCCTGGGCCTGCAGGACGAGCTCCCCTCACCCCAAGCCATCCTCTCTCTCCCTTGTTAAACCACGGGGCAAGCCAGCTCCTTAGACTTGCCTTTTTGCCACATGCATCCCAGTGCCTGTCAGCTGCTCTTTGGCCTGGGATGCCCATGAGGGCTTGCTGCACTTAAAGACAAGGACTCATTTTGATAAGCTAAGTGGCACCTGCAGGGCTACAGCTGGGGAAAACACAACCGCTTCTGACAAATAAGCTTAACCAAGATGACAGGGGAGCTGGGAGACCAAACGCAGGCAAAGTCCTTCTCCACCAGCATAAATAGGCTGGTCTGTTAACACAGCACTGGGAATGGGGGACCGGGCAGGGGGGCATTACTACAGTGCAACTCCTTTCCCAGGGAGATGGCTGAAAGAGCAAAGAGCAAATCCTCTTCACAGGCTGCAGCCCCACTTCTTTACACCTCAGACTACCAGAAAATGTTGTAATGTGGTTACACATGCACATGTCCACCTATGCAAGGATTTATGCGACTGCATCCTTACACACCAATACTCATGTCCCAAAACACAGGTGGATGCACGCAAAGATGCACACACATATAAGCCCGTATGCCCAGGAAAACAAAGAATAGGAAAACTCAGCCAAACGTTACTTGTTTAAATATCTCAAAATGAGGAGTTGGAAAAATGTGGCTTTGCATTAATGCGAAAGGAGGGAGGCAGGGGAGAAAGGGAGGAAGCGATTTCAAATTTAGCATAACTACTGGGATAAGGATTTTTCAGTGCAGCCTAAGGAATGAGGACTTGAATCCCCTTGGGTACATACAAATGCAAATATAGATATATTCATACACACACATCCCAGCCTAGTAAGTCAAATTACACATAAGAGGTCAGAAAATCAAGCAAAGGATATAATATAGGCCCTCCTTTTGCACAGGTACACAGTCGAGAACTTTTCTAAGCATTCAGAGACATTTACTGACTTGTGAGAGGCAACAAGAATCAAGCATGGTGTAATCTCCTCCTAGCTTAAGATTACAGTGGCCACTACACCCTTTCCTGTAGGCACAGTCTCCTCCTCACTTAAGATGCTTAGTTAAGCTTCGGTGTAAGCAGCATGCCTGGAGCTAGAGTGGGGTACACCACTGTCAGCAGGAGGAGGAATGGGCCCTCCCTGTACGTAGGACTCTTTGATCTTAGATTGATTCTGCAAGTGGCTTTCTCTTTTGATCCTGATGCAGCAAGCATCCATCAATAATAGAAGAGATGCTCCATTTTTGTGTCCCTCTCTCAAGGAACCAGCCAGCAGAACGATGTTTCGGCTACAGAGGCTCTTTTAAAGGTTCTCTACATTCCCAGGACCAAGGAAGCACTTTGGCAACGCATCACTCATTTAATTTCTGATGGGACGCTCTTGGCTTTCCAAGTAGCCCACTCAGCTACCTCCAGCAGCCATGAAGGAGCCAATGCAGAGAGCTCATACAGCAAGGCACAAGCATGTAGGGCCCAGCCCCCTACCTGGCATCTGCCTCCCTGCTGACACTGGCATGAGGTGCAGGCAGATGCCGCTACTTATTTGTTAGCTCCCCCACAAGGGTGCAACGCTGATTGAACCCTTCATTGTGTCTGGTATATTCTGAAGCCTAAGGCATGGCACATCTTAGCATTTTGTTTCTTACTAAGAAGACTGAAAATGCTTCTAGCTCCTGCTCACTGTCACACCTCTCTGCCAGAGATCACCAGCAGGACCAGTAAATTGCCTCGGCTGATAGCCCAGTCAACAAAATGAGGACCTCAGTCAACATCAGTTCACATTAATGTGGCAGACTACCACATGAACAGCTGATGCAGAACTACCAGTCCATATCACTGCAATGGCAGGTGGTCACAGACCACAGGCTCAGGAGGCTGCTGTGGGCTGTGCCTTCATGAAGCACTGTAGCTATGCTGTTGAAGCTATGCTAAGGGCACGTCCCCTCTTCTTCCGTGATCATCCCCAGCGCATGATTGTCAGCAGGGACCATGTGAACCACAGCTCAGAGACATCTCTGGGTACCACTGGCTGGGCTAGGGTACAGCACAGAGAGAGGGTCTTCACAAGGCTGTACTTGGCTTAGTGGTGTCGACCATAGAAAAGCAGAGGTTTCTTTGGAGAGCCATTCATACCATCAGGCTCTTGCACTGACTTACCTTCTCGAAGACTCCCTCTACTTTGCAGGTCTCCCCACAACCATTGGCAAGTCAGCAGCATTCAGCACTTGCTAGCCATGATCTCCTGACACTCACGGCACAGGGAGGCTGCGCTAGCATGAGTTTGCATAAACAGAGGCCAGGGTACAGGTATATGCCCTGCAGTGCTGGCAAGCCAGGGAAACAAATCGCTAGGGGAGAAAGGGATGGAAAAAAACCCTTAGCTGCATCAATTCAGCATCTCCAGACCTCCAGGGAAAACGTGCAGAAATGTGTGCAGCTGTGGGGAGGATGAAAATAAGGCTTCAAGCTGTATTAGCCTGCATTCAACACCCAGGCAATAGCTCTCCTCATCTCAATACAATTAGCAATCCTGTTGCCATGTGCTAGGGAAGATGCCTTTGGCAGTATGACATTTTGGGTCCCTCATTGGAGAGGCAAGGATGAGGTCACTTAAAAATTCCAACAAAAGGACAGAAACACAATGCTCGATCCTGGGACTGCAGGCAAGCCGAGGGAGAAACCACAGAGCAGTCTTTTCCCCAAGATAAAAGGAAAACTCAGGTAGCTGTGCCTTTGGCCTGCCTCACGTCACTAAGTTTGGGACCAAAGCTGCCTCCTGTGTTGAAGAAGAGAAAGAGTCTGTCTCCTGCCCCAGAGGACCTGATGCACATTGCAGACTCAACACACTAAGCAGCAGCGACCTTCCCCCCCTCCTCCACCCGGGAACAAGCGACTCACAGCTGGAGGAGACAGCAGCAGATGCAAGGAGCACTTCACTCACAGGACCTGCTGGTGTAGCAACCATTCAAAGCCCCTGAAGGAGCCTAATTTGCAGTTGCAAGCGCTGGTAACATCGAAGGACAGTGAAGGCACAAGAGGGATGCTGTCCCTGCTGACAATCCCTTCTGTTTTATGAGGGAGCAATTATTTTGCCTGGAAGCAGTCTCTGCAAGGTGGTCCTTCCCAAGTTGAAAATGTCGTTTCAGCTCCGTAAGGCTTACCAAGGTCAGGAGAATGGCAGCCCAGTACTGGCCTAGAGCACCCAGCAGTAGCACAAAGGGAAACGGATGCTTATGGCAAGTTCAAAGCCGTCACAGCATCCAAACTAGCTGCTCAACAAGCTGCCTGAATAGTGGTCTTGCCGATTCTCAAAAAGGGCCGAGTACCTTCCTGTCCTCCCAGATGTGCTATACTTGCTAGTTCAGAGTCAGTCCAACCAAAAGCAGTATTCACCCAGCCTGGTGTCTGGAGGCAGCTTGCAATAGACCCCCATCCCTCTTGTAGAACCAGCGTTACTGAGCACTCCCAAGAAGCACAGATCTGCATTAGTGCCCAGCTAGCCTGGGCTATTTCCAGTTCACTAAAGAAATTCAGCCAGGGAAACTTTCAGCCTCCAAGTGACTATGCAGGACAAGCATCAGGGACAGATGCAAACTGCCATGGTAAAGCATATCCCAGGGCCAACGTGTTCTTGCACAAACTCCCCTGGGGAGACATCCTTGGAAACAATCGCACTGGGAACTGGGAGCAATGGTGAAAAGAAGGGAAGGCCACAGTGCACTATAGCATTTCTGCTAGCTCACAGCAAAGACTAGGCAAACTTTAGTTCAGAGGCACCTGCAGGGATTGCCCCCACATCCAAGTTTGTGAGCATGTGTTATGTAGTGTGGGGACCCTGCAGGACATATTGAGGACATCGAAAAACATCATGCTTCTGTCAAAAAAAAGAGACAGAAATTTTCTAGTACATCTCCTGAAGGCACAAACAACTCTCCCTAAGTCATGCTCAACAGAAGTTCGTCTAATTCATTCTTTGAAACTCCAGACAATGTCTGCATTGCACAGCATGGCTTAGCTGTCTGCTCCAGTAGTCAGTGGCCCCTGCTTTCTTGAACCTACCAGGCCTCTGACCAGCAATGCTTCTGAGTCCCTGTCCTTCCCTCTCTACAACCGAACCATGCAAGCCACATGACCAATATGGTCCCTTCCCCTCTCCCAGTCCAGCACTTCCCCACATTCTTCAGTATCCCCATCAGGGTGACAGGCAAATATACAGCTCAGAGCTGCAAAGAGAAGTTGAAGTCAGCCAGTTTGGCCATTTTGCTCTCTGAAGCAGCTTCATAAAACTTTGGGTACCTCAGCCCGCAGACTGAGAATAACTTACTAGGACTACGCTCACCCCTCTTACTTTGCCAGGGACAATATCCCCCTAAAAGACCCACGCTCTCTCTTTCTAGCTCACAGATCCAACAATGCAACAGTAACCTGATAGCGCATAGGGAAAATAATCTCCAAATCTTTGTTGCCTACCTGTGCTGGCTCTGCAGAACAAACTGGAACAGAGAACAGGAAGACCCTCACATCTGGCACAATTTTAGAGTAAGAACTCTGTAACAAAGGTGCTAAACCTACACAGATCCTAACACTTCCTCTTAGGTCAAAACAGTGTTTCTCTCTCTGTTAAACACAGGTCAAAAACAAAGTTAACCTCTAAGTACCTTTTTCCCTAAAGAAATCATCAGGAAGAAGTGGTGGCATCTAGCCATCTC
The DNA here is from genome assembly GCF_040807025.1 of Struthio camelus. NCBI lineage: Eukaryota > Metazoa > Chordata > Aves > Struthioniformes > Struthionidae > Struthio > Struthio camelus. The sequence continues at coordinate 94,250,139 of NC_090942.1, read as the reverse complement.
TCGAGCATGGAGCTTCCCAAGTAGGCAGATCCACCTGCCCCCCACTAAGAGCAATCTAGGGACTGCTGTTCACCCCATGGGATAGGTGGGCCAGCAGACACTAATCCAGAGAGGAATGACAGTGCCAGGGTCTTGAACTCCAGCCCTACAGCATTTCTTGCTGAGCCCTCCACCAGCTGAGCAGAGACTGTGGCTACCTGCAAATCTGTGCTGGCCTTTCTCCTTTGTCATTTATAATCTCATCTGTACTAGACAGAAAGATAACGGTAAAACTTGCAGCTGACCTCCTCTGCTCTGGACTCAGCTGCTGGCCTTGTGAATAGCAATCACTACCACCCCTGCCATCTTCCCCTTTATAAGTAGGTCCTTCTCTGCAGGCCAGCTGGGATGATAATTTCAAATAGCTGTCTGATTGAGATAACATGGAGCACATCTCCCTGCCCCTGACCTCCTCAAGCTGCAGCTCTAGGGAGGATGGAAACTGGACTTTAAGACTCAAAAAAAAAAAAAAACAAGCAAGAAAAAAGTTAGCTGTACATGCTTCAAGAAGGGTTTCCATTCCCTCCCAGGTCCTTGACAGAGGAGCTGGACTAGCTCTTACAGTGGGAGAAAAGGGGCTCTCATAACATACGCAGCTGAATGTCACTCCGAGGAATTTGATTCCTTCTCCATTTCTGCCAAAAACTTCCTGGGTCCTGCTCCAGACCCAGGTGTCTTCAGACAGTCTCTATTAGGGTGAGCTCCTCATTTGTTCAGTTTAAGACCTCAGAGGTTTGATTTGCTCAACACTTGAGCATTCAAACCTGCTAGGAAAATTGAAGGGGGCTGTGCTTTCAGTGTAGCAGGGGTGGCATTATGCTAAGCTCTCTGTCTAACCTGAACAGTGTGCTTCCAACAGATCTTAGTGCTTGTGTTTAGCCACAGTCTTGAAATGCAAAAGAGGTTTTTGACCTGTGAGTGTAGTGCTAGAGCAGCTTGCTAACACCTTCAAAGTAGGCGCAAGAACAGAAGTTTGGTTTACAGATGCCCTGGCAATAGCAGGGGCCCAATAACCCAAATGGTCCTTTCCAATTCTGGACTCCTGCTGTGCTCCCAATACTGGTTTCCCTTCTGTGTCTACCCAGTTTGACTGGAGCTGCCAGGTCCTTTGTAGCTCCTGCTAGCTGGGACAGTTGCCCTGCGTCTCTGCTGCCTAGGATGCACTGTGCATGCAAGTTAGTGATTAAATTAAAAAAAAAAAAATAGTTGCATTGTATTATAGCAAGATAGGAAGGGACATAGATAGGAGCAAAAATAGCATCTACAATGACATTAGCCAGGATAAAACTAATCAACTGCCGTGCTCTGGGGCATATGTTAATCCCCTTTCCATGGTATAGTGTTGCACTATTAGGTATATTACGGAAGGTTTAACGCTTCCTTCTGATGCATGCGGTATTGGCTGGAGACAGAGAGTGCTGAGATCTGAGCTGGCAGTCTTTGAATTCACAGCGTTTGCAGAGGACTCGAGGAGCAGCTGTACTACTGAGTTTGGGAGATGTTTTGCTTTAGCAGATGAGCAGAACCAGAGGGGAGCAGGAACTCACTCAAGTGCTCGCTCATTTCTCCCCCCACTTGAGAGAGGGGAGGGGTGGGAATGCCTAATTCAGCCTAGTCTATGGGACCACCTGGGGCCAACTTTGCTCATTCCTGGCTGTGCCCAGCAAAGGGACATCAATGGCCCATGCCCAGTACTCTGGGGGACAAAGCACAGGCATCCTATTTGCCTACATGAGATGGCTGAAAGCAACACATAGGCAGCATATCTGGAGTGCAAACAGGGTCCTTGTGACAGGGTGCTACTCATTTCTTTCCCTCCTAAGGTCCTCTAGAGATGCACAGAGCAGTGTTTTCCAAGGAGGCAAGGAGGAGAGTGAAAGTCTAGCTGGGCACAGAAAGATGTCTCTCTATTGACTGGCAAACACAGTCCCTTCTCCCCCAGTACTGTGATAGATCAGCTCTGGGGAATCCTGCTGCAGTAACTTAAGATGTTATCATCCTCTGCTGTTTGCTGCACAAGATTATTGCCCCTAAAGCAGAGAAAGCAGAAAGGAAGATGTGCCTCCAGCTCACAGCCAGGCATTTTAGCATAACCTGCTGAGAAAGGTGTGAGGACAGGCAAAGTTGCTTTGCTGTGAATGGGAAAATCTGGGTGGCTAACACACTGTCCTGTTCTCTTGGGTGCTACAGTGGAGGCATCATCCAACAGTAATGAACATCTGGGGATGGGAACATTTTAAATGCCCGCAGCCAGGTGGTACTCAGTGAACTGCATCCCTACAGTCTTAAGCTGATGTGACTTGGAAATGAAAACTTGACAAATGTCCGTTCAAGCATATCTAACGGGGGTACTGGCAGTCTTTGAACCTGCCTGAGTTTGTAAAGAGCCTGCAATAATAGCTCAGAGCTACAGACTTTCCCATTCATCTAGTTCAGATGCCAACATGAACTTTCCACATCCCTCCTCTTAATGATCTCGCTGCTTGTCACAGCACACATGAAAAAGGAACAGGTACCCTTTACAGCAAAGATTTGTCTCTACGTTTCCTAAAATGGGGAAAAGGCACAGAGGTGACTGAGAACAGCTAAGGCACAAACTTGCCTTCATTTTTCCCGAAGCAGGTTACAAAACTTCTCAGGAGCCACCCCCTAACATTTGGGAAGCATCACCATGCCAGCCGCTGCCCCTGAGAGCCTCTCCAAGCATCCTCATTGGTATCTAATCACACCTGAAGCCAGTCTAGCCCACAGCATGCAAAGTACAGGGTGAGACTGCCTGGCATGAGATGAGAGCTGTAACGAAACTTGCTTACCCCAGAGCAGGAGTCTAATTAGAGCTCTTCCCAGGATCTAAACGCAAAAATAGCCTCGAGTTCCTCCTTCCCCGTCCCACTTCACTGCTAATATTCTCCCAGCACAGCCCAGTCAGCAGAGACGTGTCGCGCTGCAGATCAGTGCCAAGCGCTGGCAACAGCACGTGACATTGCTGACACAGCAAAGTGGCCTCCTTTGGGAGAAGGCATCCACCGGTGCTTCTGCAAGAGAAATGTATCTGCTCCCAGGACTGGGAAGCAGAGAGTCAGAGTAAAGAAGAGGAAATTAAAACAGGTCTGCAAAGCTCTGCTAAGACACTCACTCCTATTTTCTATTTGCCGAGCCATAAAAAATACATTAACGGCCCAGCAGCTTTGTAAATGATTTATGGTCAAAAGAATAAATTTCTTCCTCCTCTCCTGATTTAAAAAAAAAAAAAAGCAACATAGTGATAAACTGCTTAATAAGGGAAAACAACTTGAGGCTTAAATGTGTTCAATGGTATATTGGGTAGGAAGGACTGAACCTATAAAGAATAAAATTAAGGCCTGATAAAGGGAGCTGGCACCGGGGAAGGAGGGATAAATGTGTGGGCAGGCTGGAATATACGGCCTGCGTGTGGTGCGGAAAGGCAGGAGCAGAAGTGCTGCAGCCGAATAGGAAAAGAGGTAGGGAAGGGGGAGGCAGAACTAGCTCATCAGTGACTTTTAACACTGCTCATAAACGCCTCCCAGAATACAATGAGAGTTTTAATATCTGTTCCCGTCCACCTCCTGTCCCCATCACGGGAAAAATACTGTTGAAGCTCAGAGACTGCAAACTCACACCTAATGTTTAATGTCACCAGGATGGACCTACCCCTCAAGCCTCCAGAAACAGGGAGCTGAGGACCACGTGTTTCCCCCCGCAACAACTTCCCCCAGAGCAGCCACGTCTGGGGCCTCACAGCTCTTCCTCGCACCCTTATTGCAGAGCAGCTTTCTGACACAATCACCATCGAGTCTGTCTCTAGTGTAAATCCTCATGACCTACAGTTCAGCTGCTTTTACCTAAAGCACTAAGAGTTGTGTCCACCCTCCCCAGAAAGGAAGAAGAGCGGAGGGGGGTGGACAGAAAAGGGACTAGGAGGCCTGAAGCCACCTGTCCTGCTAGGCACAGGTCAGGTGAAGCTGCAAGGGACGTGGACAACCGTTCCCGCGTGGCTCCTCCCTGCAGACATCACCGTCCTCGTCAGGGATCCTCGGGGAGCCCTAGATGGCCTTGTTTATATTTGTTGGAAGTTCCTAAGAACAATTTTTATTTATATAGTATAAATAGCAATGGACCTGGAGTTATCATACGTTTGTGTACTAAAATAAAATAAAATAATTTAAAATAAAAGGAACCCCTGAGGAGCTAGGAGCTAGCCACTCCTGCACAAAATATTTTCATTTATAGACTGAGCCTATTCTCTTTGAAGTCAGAGGACTGTCACTGGGAAGTGAATGAAGTTCTTTAGGATCTGGTCCAGCAACCCACAACCTTCAGCTAAGGCAATGCCAACAAGTTGGATATTCACTTTCTATCCCAGTTATTGTATTTCTTATATAAAATGCCTTCATCCTACCCACAAGCACACAAGCTTTGCAAGTGAGAGGATATTTGGTGGATGTTTTTCTGTATGCGCTGTGCCTTTGAGCTCCCCTAAGCATTTCACAGGCCGTGAGTCCTGTTTCGCTTATTCTGCCTCTTACATAGCCAACAGAGTGCCCACATGGAGCAGGGGCCGCTAGGCCAGACATTGATGCCCCTGGCTAATATGACACACTTTAGCAATTCTACTGAAGGCAATTCAGTCACTGGAAATAGACTTAATGTTTAAAAATTAAGCACATGCTTAAGTATCTTGCTAAATGGGGGCTTAAGGGTCTAATCACATTTGCATCCATTTTGATAACAAAACCCCTGTGGCCCACTGGTACAAGAGAGCCTTTAAGTGAGGATGCACACATTCACAGTGCAACTTCCCTGGCTTATAAAGGATGCTAGAATCAAGCCTGATAAAGGGTGGGGAAAAAAAAAGAAAAGGATCATGCAGTCACAAAGCACAAGTTTCAGTCTCCTAAAGCCATCAAACTCCGTATCTGAAACTTTATTCATCCTCAACTACTTTAGATGTAAAATTATTAAAATTATCAAAAACAAACAAACTGTAAAGAAACAAAAAAAATGTAAAGTCTTTTTCATTTAAATTGAAAGGAAAGGAAAACCAAATTTGTCTTCTGATCTGGCAAATGTCAGGTCAGTAATTGAATGTTTCAGACTATGAGTTGAGCTGTCTGAAAGAGGTTGCAAAAGGACAATTTTCCACAGGGAAAAAAGAGTTTTCATTAAAATCAAAATAGGTTGTAACTATATCAACTTTGATGACATTTCCAGTGAGTGAAGGCTAAATGAATTGCTTTGACTTTCCCATTTAATTATGGCAATATTGGCACACTTCAGTTCAATAAGGTAAAAACACTTTATTCCAATCCATTTAAACTTTTGCCATATATTTAGATATTATATAAATTCTGACTTCATTTATTTTTATTCAGTAATGCTACCATGTTATACAGGCACACACATACTTAATACACTATGACCTTTCAACAGCATGTGAACAAAATCTCTTGAGAATGGAAATTTTCCTTGATTTTTGTTCTGTTCACTAAGAAAATATGGATTCTCATTCTGATGTGAAGTGAAACAAAGAGGACACATTGAGATTTCCCTGGAATAGACGCCTAGTTTGTTACCAGCTTCAGCTACAAATATGGAAGCCCCTGGAGTTCAGGAGCTGTCAACACTTCCGTGTGAAGTTTCATCTTGATGTTGTGCAAGTGTCAGGAGCAGATGCTTTCAAAGTAAGCAACAGGAACACACCGTTTTCAGCTTTATGCTGTCCTTTCCTTGAGTGAGCCTTCCTCCTTGCTCCCTGTCTCCAGGAATGCTGTGCTCTCCACCACCCACCTAGGGAGCCCAAGGCCTCAGAAGGGGTCTTGCTGCACCATATAAATCAGTTCCCCCCTCTCTAGGCCTAATCATTCCCATCGTGTACAACGGCAGCACAACCTATATAAAATATGCACAGCCAGATTAAAGCAGATGTGCGGTCCCTCTACTACATGCCCATGCTGGCATTTGCCAGGACCGGGTGCAAAGGGAAATCACTGCTAAAGCCAAGAGGCCCTCCCTGTTCAAAGCATACCTGGATTTGAGGCATCTGCAGCTCTGAGTGTCCAAGCTGAGATCTTTGGGTTTGACTTTGCACAAAGGCTGAGCATCCACCTCACCAGTGGTGCTCATGGGTGCCTCGCTCCTTCCACAGTCCCAGCCCTCCCGCCTTCTAGGCAGGTGTCCAACCTCCAAAGCCATTCTGGGAAAGCTCAAGTGCAGAAAGTTTCTCTGACGGCTCTAAAAGGCGCTACCACTGAGGCAGTGCAGAGACCCTTCATTTTGTAGTGAGAAGAACTGAGCTGCAGAGAGGATATAAGTCACCTAAACACAGCACAGCAGGTCAATGGCGAGACAAGACTAGGACTTCGTCACCTGACTCATGGGCCTTGCACTGCCTATTAATCATGCTCTCCACTGCTCTGCCAAGTATTAGTATTGATTTCAAATTAACCCACACATTTCTTATCAAGGGGAAAAAAAAAAATAACCAAGAAAGTTCACTATGTTCAGCTCTGCTGGAGGCTGACAGGAATAACCCTGTCAATAGCAAAAACTTCTGGCAAGAGGCCCTGTCCAAAAACACACCAGGATGGGCTCCTTGGGGCTGGGGAGGCACTCAAGGAAGTGTCAGACACTCACAAGATGCTCCGAAACTTTTAAGGGGCTCTCAAAAATCACGGAGCTTGTCAAAACGTGCTTGAAATTCAGGAAGGAGTCTTTCAGTGAACGCAGCTGCTGTTGTTATTGGACCTCCCTTCTTATTATCTTATTTTCTGACGTCAAGTCCTGAGAGCTAACGTAGGGTAACCAAACCTCGCAGCGCTGTCTGATTTAATCCTTGCCCTCTCTTCCTCCTCTTCCCCCGACGCTCTGAATTCCCTTTTACAGGAGCTGCTAAATTTGACAAACATAAAGCTGCTACGGGCTTCCCTTGTCTTTTAAAGGTAGAGTCGCAGGACAACAGTAAATTTGCCCTCCATAATACATGCAAAAAGCTGCATGTGCCCATGTACCCAGCTACACAACTCCTCTGCACCGCTAAGAAAGATTTTTTTTCTGCACAGCTGGCTTAGTTTTTCACACAGATGTTGCCACTCCTGCCAACTCTAAGAGCACACAAAGCAACATTAACATGAAAGAAACAGATCGGACACTGGTTCAACAATGATTTGAAAATTCCCCGAGTACAGCCTGGATGCTATTTTTTTTTCCTTTATTGCACCCAGAAAAAAGAGTAAAATAAAAGAAAAACGTAAATCCACTGAAGCAAGTCTGAGCCTTTTGGGGGTAAATTCCCCTTTTGAAATGCAAAACGCATACGTTAATCTTTAATGTTAAACCCTGGATTAAAAATTCATTCAAAAAATCTCATCGTTTGGAACATTTACAAGTCCATTGCATTATTAAAAGCTCAGATCTGTGGCGCTCTGCATAAGGAAGTCTCTCCGCTCTCTTTCCTTCCTCCTCAAACCAAGAGCAGGTACTCGCTGCTTTCCCCATTTATCCTTTTAGCTCAGAGAAGCCTTGTTATGGCTCTCAAGAGCTGGGAAAGGCTTGCTTGGGGGGCTTCAAGGTCCTGTTTCGAAGTACTACCCCTCACTCTGTGGTTCTGGGGAGGAAATCCTGAGCCGGCGCACAATCCTGTCCCTGTTGGAATGAGTGGGACACTTCAAAACAACACTCCCCTGTACAGCAGGGGTTAGCAGTGGTACCAGGTCACTGCTTGACTCAGCCTTCCCAGTTGTGCCTTTCTGAAACCAGATCTTACCCACAGGCATCAAAAAAAACCTACATTCCCCAGCATTGGTAGGAGTTTCTGGCAATGCCTGGAAAGGCCTCAAGCCAACACTGAGTTTGCTGGTGCCTGCAAACACCCCGATTTTAACAAACTCATGGGGGACGCACAGCTTGTAGCATGTCAAAAGAAAGAAGCATCCATGCAAGATGCAACCTGAGCTGTTACAACTCACTGGTGTTTTTCAATGTTTATCAAAGGGCTAACCAAACTGTTTTGTGTCAGGGAAGAAATAATCGTTTTCAAACCATCGTGTGTGATCTTGGTACATAGGTTCTCACGTAGAAACACAGGGCACTTAGGTTGAACCCTCAGTGCTCATTTTTACTTCTACGTGCTCCCATTGGGGAAGGGGCATCGAGAAGGCAGGCAGTGCATGCAGATGTCTGGAGGTGTTGGGGTTTCCTACTAATTTTCTTTGCAGGCATTTGCACGCTTACCTGCTGCAGCCTCGCAGCAGCAACAAGCTACAACAGGCTGAGCAGGAGGTTTCCGTCTCTAGAGACGGTGGCACCACGTCATTTATTGATGGGACAAAGGGGCACAATTTCTTTTTAAACACCCCTTTGACCTTTTTGTGGAGCAGACATGCTAGCGGTTGCCATCACGAAGCCGCCTCTCTCCTACCCCCCTCTCCTGTGCTCACAGGCTCGTTCCAGTCCAGCTCCTTCACCTGAGCCTGTCTTGTCCCCAGAGGCTGCCCTAACCTGCAGCCAGCTGGGGCTGCGCCAACTGAACCACTGTGCCAGCCAAGAGCAGCGCTGCCCATGCACCTCCCGCCATCAGCGCAGAAGGCGGCAGGGGGACGGGCGAGCAGGATGCATGGACAGCGAGCGCAGCTCTTGGAGGGGGCGTCCCCCTTCGAGGATGTGCTGATGCTTCTCCCACCCCTCAAATGCCATCAGAGGAGAGGACCTCGCATCTGCAGTCGCGACTGCTGCTTGCTGTGCAAAAGGTGTTGTGTGAGACTGAATACACTGCGCTCCCGCACGCGAGGAACAACCCCCAGGGTTCCTGGTCTCCTAGAGAAAACACTCCAGTCTCTCCTGAGCTTTAAAGAGGTATTTGTCAACAAGGAGAAAAAGAAAGGAAAGAAAAAGCACCTCGAAGGGATTAAGCACTTACAAATCGCATGATAAGCCCTTTTTTATCATAACTTTTCCTCCCATATTTGCTAATGGCAGTAATAATAATCTCTGGGGTAAAATCAAGCTTTGGCTTCTTTCCCAGATTTTCTTCTTATTCACCAGGCAGTAAAGTCACTGCGCTCAGTCTGTGACACCAATACTTCACCGAGCCCCAGCTCGGCAGGAGGGGCCCCGCCAGAGAAAGTTTTGACATCTTCTCCGCTAAAGGTGAGGAGGAGAAAATAGAAGAGGGGTAGATGAAAGCCCTTATCTCAGGGGCAGGGGAATGATAGGCAAGAGGGAGAAAAAGTGGTAATATATCTGCCAAGAGAAGAAAGCAAAGAAAGCGGCAACTGAAAATGAATATGCAGTTCAGCACACAAGTTTGTCTAACACAAACGGTCTGGTCCCACTCAAGATACGGATATGTTCCCCAGCAGGATCTGAGCACCCCTGGGATCCAAGGAAGGCAAGAAGAAATAAGCCTGATGACCTGCCCATGCTTGTGCATAGCTAGAAGTGAAGCTGAACCCTGATTCTCCTGAGTCCAGCTTGGTAGTTCACCTCCCAGGCCAGCTCTCCCTCCATAAATTCAGTCGTCCCCTTCTAAACTCACATGCCCATCAAGTCAAATTACAATTAAGACTTGGCAAATATGGCAAAAAATATTCATGAACATCTGTTTGAATAATAAGCCTAAATGTGCTTTGACAGCTTTCACCTGACCTGTTTTCCTTGCCTTCTACGAATGTTCACACCAGCTCTCCTCTGCTCAAAGACATGACTGTGAGAGGGAGAGGTTGTTGCACACACTTGTGTGAACATGAAGATTATTTCAGCCGGTGGCGGGCTTTCCAGCGTCTGGTGCATAGATCCTTCAGGCGTTGCAGACTACTTCTTGGACTCCATTAAAAGCAACTAACACAAGCAAGCCTAATGTCAGAAGACTCCAATTCACTACACCGAGGCCTGCTCTACCACTGGAAAACCTCTTTGGTGGGGTGTCTCCTGGGATGCAGCTAAGCATCCCTCCCACTCATCTTGCCGTCCATTCCCCCTCAGATCTGCCAGCGTAACTGCAGGTGTAACAGCTCTCCAACACAGCTCTGCCAGAAAGACCCTATTCAGTGGATAACAGTAAGATTTTTTCTAATGCAGGTCATGCTGACAGAACAGGGTTAAAGCACAAGGGGCCATGCAGTTGTGCTGGCAATCTGAAACGATGGTAAACTCTGGTAGGGGAAGGGGGGCAGGGGTAGTCTCTAGCCTCTCCATCCAGCTCAGCTGTTAGGACAGTACCTCTGACTGCAGCCTCACTCTCTGCCTTCATTTGCCCGGCTCTGAATGGGGGCAGCGCCCTCTAATCTCAACAGCATTTCTGAGCAGCTTAGGCATGTAGTACCAAGGAAGGGCAGGTAAATAACCAGAGAGACTGAGGGAAGGAGCAGAAACCATAGCCTGAGGTGTACATGCTGGCGGAAAATGGTAAACACCCAAAGCAATAGTTTACAAGATGCAATATGACCCTGGCAAAACATTCATTGAGACTCAGAGAGTAATAAACTCAACTGTAAACACTTGACCAGTCAGAGAGGTCTCAATACACAGTCTCAAACTTGTACCACACAGAGATAGATGGAAAGGCTGTCCACTGGACACCTCTGCAGCATGGGTGCAAGAGCCTAGTATTGCCACAGATATTTTGGCTATCTCTAAGCAGGATGTGGAAAGGCTGGTGAAAAAATACAGACAGGCAGGAGCTGTCTCCAGGCAGGAGGAACCAAGAGTTTGAGAAAGACCAGCCCCACAAAGGGTAAATCCTACAACAACAGAAGCTCAGAAGGAAATGTATATTGAGGCCTCCATGGGGATGTTATTTATGTTCACAGTAAACACAGGCCACAGAGAAGGCATTCAGCTTTAATGATAAGCTGGTGCTGTGTGAGGCTGTGCTGTACTGGGAATGGCCACGAGGCTGCTGCCCACCCAGAGGTTATATTGATCACACAAACTGCTTTTTGCAACTACTTGTCCAGCTCTAATTAATGTAGGACCTAGTAACATGTATTTCTACACTCATATAGATCTTTCTCGTGCCACAGGATGTTAAAATCTCTTCCAAACTCTAGAAAGCAGAAAGGTACAGCATTGGAAGAAAGCACTTCTGCTAGGCTGGAGCACAGCATTGGCTCAGACTGCACATCCAGCAATAATACGTAACTGCAGAGGACAGATGAAGAAAATACAGCCAATTCCAGATAGTGGGAGTCCAACAAATTAAAATAAGCTTCGGTTAGGCTTTTGGCATAAACAGCCCTGGCTCGAAATAATTAAATAGGATGGGTATATTCTTTTTCTTATAATTGACCCAGGGGATTGAGTGATTTTTTTCCTCCCATTACACCTGAAATGCTGACTAGCAGCTCTACACTTCCCTGGCAGAGAGAGAAGAGCCTTGGCCACCTGCTTACCTAGAGCCTTTCCTGTAGCCCCGCCAGTGACCCCCACAGACCTCTCCAACGCCCACACTGCCCTTCCCCAACAACACCCATGAGGACATGGTTCAAGGGGAGAGGGGTGACTGCACGCAAGCTCCCTGCTGCGGCAGCACCTTCCTCCCTAGGGCGACGGAGTTGGGGTGCTCACTGGAGCTGACAGGGCCATGCAGCACCAATTCAGCATTTTGCATCCTCCAAGAAGTGGAAAACAGGAGGTGGCAGGGTGGTTTTCCCCTTGCTTTCTGGATGCTTGGGTTTGTGACAGATTTCTCTGCGAGGGGCTACCCAAAAGCTCCATGGAGCTGGAGTGTCAAATGTTAACACTCAGCACTTAATTTGTGGTGCAAATGCTGTCAAACCTGATTGCATCTCTTTGCCCCTCCAAGGCATCCCAGGCCCTCTCAACTTTTACAGGGGGCTGAGGCTTTAAGGAATGACCAACTGTTAAAATAAGCTTGCAAAGCGGCAGGATGCACAGCATATGCTCCAGCGCCAGGCATGCCCCTTCCTCTGCTCTCCCCTCTGCTGGCTCTGAGTATGTACACAGAGTGCTCAGCAGGGAATATGTCCCTGCTATGCTAATTAATGAACATATTTGAAAGCCCTGGGCATCATCATGCTAAAAAAAAAGAGTGACAACGTTAGCATCTGAACGCGGAGCTCTCTGGGTTAAGAGACAAGGGAGATGAGGCCAGAGGCTCTGCCTGGCTGGCTGGGAAGCGTCCCGAAAGAACAGCACCCTCCAAAGGGACCGGCCAAACTCATCCGTACCAGACACGAAAGTACCTCAGGTGAAGGAGCCGTCCAAGGATGGGGGATCAGGCAGGATTAAGCAGGATCCCATAAAATACAGTAGGCAGTTCTTTCTGCCCCTTGTGAAAGCAGACCATGATCATCACGGAGGACAGAAGGTAGGGAATGAGATAGAGATGGGGAGATACATCAAAGAAATGGAAAAGAAAGGAAAGAAAAAAGATAGCAAAATGATAAAAGAGAAAGAAATATAGTATGTTTTGAAATCACATAGGAAAAATATTTCTGTTTTCCCCACCAATCATCTTTACCAGCAACAAAAGTTGAAGTGAGATCTTAGATCAACTTTCTAGTTATAACAGCAAAGCTCTAGAACAACCTGCCCAGGGAGGCTGTGAAACCTCCACATCGGGAGGTTCTCAAAGACAGGATGCAGGTCTGTCTGAGAGGGCCCAGGTGCACCCAGACCTCCTCTGGGCAGCACACAGAGCAGATCAGTGCTGTCAATTGTCTGACTTTTGGAGAAGAGCTGTATGAAACCACTGATTTTGTAAAAGCTACTGTTTAGTACAGTTTACCGACAGACTATTTACCACAGTCCATATATCACTGGCCTAAAAAGATGCCCTGAGGTCTTCTCAACCTTCCGCAGTTCTACATTTCTACAGGTGTACAACTGCAGGGACAGGCTCCAGAAGAAAGTGAAGGAGGCCACAGGAAAAAAAAAGGGAGATGTGGAGGATGCCCATTTCACCTTAGGGCCCTACAGCTCACTCTGCAACAGTGTGTGTTGTATGTGCCCAGACTGGGGGGACAATCTCTCCAGTGCGTCCAACTCCCCTTTTCAATCCAGCAACCCACTATCCACCATCCACACCAACATACAGTGCTGAGCCAGGGGATGGACCACAACAGGCTGAACAGCATCATTCTAGATCGGGGCCAGAAGCAAGGAAGCCAATGGCACCCTAGACAGGGGAAGAGGTTGACAGCTAGCGACTCTTCCTTCCTCTCTTGAATACACTCCAGGGAGGACATACATGGGGAAAAATGCCTCCTTACCCTATTTCTTGCACTCTTTCATTGAATTGCTGCTGCCATCCAAATTCCAACCAGTAGCCCACTACTGGCCTGGATAGGCCTGAAGCATGACCCAGCAAAGCTGCTGCTATGAAGGGAGTGGAAAAGAGTAGAAAGATCTCCAGCAGAGAGAACAACCACAGATAAGGAAACTTCTGTTGGGAGCACTGGAGCACAAAAGGGCTCAGCTCTCCTTGCCTGGCACTACTACTTCCAATTTCAAATCCTCCCCATTTCTGCAGCCAGCAAACGTGAAAGGAGAAAACAACCTTCCCCCACATCTAGGACTGGTGACCAAGTTCTGGTCTCAAGACAAGGTCACCAGTTTAGCAGCTTAAGCTTGCAGGGCTGATATCAAGGCCTGTGTCTACCTAAGGCACTGTATCTTGCTGCAAGTTTCCTTTCCTACCTTCCGGGAAAACACCTGGGCTTGTGGCCATTTTATGTTCTTGGTAAAATGGCTGCCTAGGAAGATGGAAGCTAAGAGAAAGGGATACAAGAAATGCAGGGAGGAAGAGGAAAACAAGTGGAAAAGTAAATAGGAGTTTTCTGTCACTGAACTTTGATGAAAAAAACTTTCCAGTTCTCTTTTCCCTCCCTTTTTTCACAGTAAAAAAGGAAATGAGTATCAAAAAAACTTTAAAAGCAACAATCCCACTTCTCCCTCCTAGACCTGTCCATTTTCCCCAGGGAAAAGAGAAAGAAAAGAGGAATTTGTTGTCAACACATCTACTTGAAGGAAAAAATTGGACCAGCACTGCACAAAAAATGGTAGATGCAAACTAGGCACATGCCCACAGGTATTTGTCCTCAGCAGAAGGAAAACTCAGACACAGCATGGATACACATATCTACATTAGGTTTAGTCCAGCCAGCATAGCTAAAATCAGTAGGAATGCCATACTGGAAAGGACATTGCATATTTTCCTGTAGCAGCTGACCGTGTGCTACCACTTCCACTTTCCGACTCTTACTCACATCCATCACACCCTCATTTGCCCACGCGGACAACAGACCTAAATGTACTGATTCAGTGCTATACCCTTGTCCAAGAAGGTATCAGAGCCCCAGCTCCTAGCCGGGAGCCCTAGAGCAGTTTATGCACGCTGGGCTGCTGTCAAAGGCACATGCTTCTGTGAGGCTTATTGGCTCTTTCCCTCACACTTGCTGGGAGGAGGCCAAGATGCAGGAATCTGTAAACTCGCTAACTCAGCGTTTCTGCCTTGCTGGCGTGATGTCTAGACACGTCCTTCTGGAAAGTCTTATGTCGGTTTGTTTGTTGTGGGGCCAATGTCCAAGCACAGGTCTCTGTGAAGCTGTTGCTCTAGAGCCTCAAGGCTTACGTTATAGTACAGGTCACAAGATTAGCACTGCAAACTCATTAAAGAAACAGGGCCTGAGAAAGACCTGGCAGCGCACAGTCAGTAGGCACCACTTCCCACCCTGGCAGCTACGCTTAGATGCCAGGCAGGTGAGTCATGGTGCACCCCTGGGAGTGGGAGATATGGCAGACGTGCAGAGCAGGAAAGAGGTGCATCTACATGAAAAGAGTCCACACGTCCTCAGATAGCTGAGTGCACGTGCTCACATATATGCATGAACAGGGGACTGCATTGTTTCCTCTCGATCGTCCTCTGAAGAAGATCCAGAGGAAACAGAGATCTCTCTCTCCCTTCCGTAGATCCAGCAGGAGGGAGCAGAGGAGGGGAACTGGCACAGGGACACATCTTCCTATGGAAGAGAAGATGCTGAGAGGACTCTCCAGCTGAACTGCTCCTCGGCTCCCATCTGGGGCAAGTACTGCTGCATCCCTTGGCAGGAAACATTGCATTCCCCTCATGCCTCTTGCTCCCTTGAAAAAACTCCTCTGTAAAACCTTTTACCCACCTCAATTTCTTTCCTAATGAGCCTTTTCTTCACCCATTAAAATTCAAAAAGAAGCTGAGCTCTGATATACTGCTGCATCCTCCGCTTTATCCCTATACTTTCCTCAGCACAATATGAAGTGTAATGACCTGTACCAGCCTCAACTGTAGACAATAGGTGTCTGTCTATTGACTTTAATGGAATTTGGATTAACATGTGATTGCAAAATCTCTAAAATGAATACAACTTTAATGCTGTTAAAACAATAGCTCAAAGGTCAGGAGAGTCCTGAAGTTAAAAGCTTGCCTTGAAATTAAGTAAGCCACACAGCACATCCTGCATTGCCCATGATTATATCTTCATACAAGAGAATGAAACAGAATGCTGTGTATCTGAGAACAAAACCCAGGAATATAAAACACCCTGTGTTCAAAGCAAAGCAAACATTAAAAGCATAAAGCATCAGCTAACCACCTCTCTCTTTATCCCCAAGTTGATAGTGATAACTTGTTCACTGTAACGCTTTTTGTTCCTCTGCTTCTCTTGAAAAATTAATACAGAAAAAAAAGCGTTAAAAGACGACAATGCACGTAGAGCAAATGCTACTGTGACAACAGTCATTCTACAGCAATGGAGCTCCGAGAGTAGCAAGCTCTACCTCATCTGCAATCCCACATTGCCACAGGATCCCAATTTCAAATTCATTAGGGGACAGTCAGGAAGGCAGCAAGATGCTGAGGAAGGTGCCACTAATAGCGATACCCACTTTTAGAGCTCTCTCCCCCTACAGGTAATGTCCTTGTGTGTATTATTATCCCAGCTGCACAGAAGGAGAAACTGAAGCGTCTGAGACATGGCTCCAATTTTAATCAGAGCATCCACTAAACTGTGACTGCTTACACTTACGGATGCCCATCTTTAGACAAGAGACTTTAGCCAGAAATTGAGTGCCCACGGTTCCTGCTGAAGACAATGAGGGCTGGTGGCTTGGAGCAGTACCTTCTCCAGTCACTATGATAATGCCATGTCTCAGCATGCTACCACAGTTTGTTATGAAGGCTCCAGTGGAGGGGGTGGGAGGAAGCAGGCAGCCACTATTTCTGCTATTTTTTCATCTGCTGGGCACTGCCTGTTTTTCCCAGAGCTTTCCAGGGACATCCTGGCTACGCTCAGTTTGGCTGAGGCACAAGACTATTTTTAGGAATGCAAATAAACAGCCTAAGATTCATTTTTAATTTTCATTTAGATCTAGGATTTATATTTTATTTGTTAATTTCACTTTAATCTCCTTGTGCTTCATTACGCACAGACTTTCATAGGAGGGGAGAGGAGGGACACATGGAGGAGGATGAGGAATAGGACCCAGTGAGAGTACTGATGAGGAAGGTACAGAAAGAGGGGGAAAGAGTATTGTTGACAGCATCTGATCCTCCGATTAATGTATTTCTAAGCAGATTAACTGAATCCCAACTGCTCTGTGCCAGGTTTCTGTTCTAAGCTTCTCTCTCCCACATGTAAACAAAAAGACACTTCCTCTGAGCAAACATCCACAGCATTGACCACAGCTCCGGCAGGCTTTCTGCCCTCACACACCACAACACTAAGGGGCATAGGAGAGAGGGGGAGGTCCTGGACTCTGCCCTAGCGTATCCATCTTCAGGAAGTGTGGAAGGATGCCGAGTGACGTGAAGAGATGAAGAGGTAATGGCTGGTGCTATTCTGGTCCCAGATGCGCATAAGAACTTGTGATCTCGTTATGCTTTGCTTACCCATTGCTGCTCTCCACGGCAGCGGCACAAAGAGGAAGGAGGGAGAAAGGTGGGTAAAAGCACCCTCAAAAGTGGTGGTGGGAACGACTGGCTCCATAAGGAGTCTCTGAACACTATCTGTGTTCTCCTACTCTGCCCCACCAAAACCTTCACACTGACTCCTTAAAAGAAAAAAATGTTGCCATTTCACCATTCTTAGAGCATTTAACAGTCCCTAGTTGGCGAAACTCCCACAGCCCTGTATCATGACCCCCATTTTAAGGACGAGGAAATTAAAAGGAGGAGAGACTTATTCAAGGTTGCAGAGCAGGTCAGTGGTAGAGTCCCATTCATATGAACTGAGTTACAAGCATCTTTTCAGGTCACAAGAGCCGCCTTGGCTGAAGAGCTCTTCTCTAATGAGCTTCCGAACTCAGCCTCCTGGTTTGTTTCTGGATCATGTAAAGCAATTCCCCCACTGGCTGATCTCCAGTCTTGCTCCCCAAGGGAAGGTTTGCCATCCCTACTGGCAACAGCCACATTGGTCAGGGGACATCACTGCCAGTCCAACACACTGCTGGAGCTCAAAGCAGTGTCATCAACCCATCTCTGAGGGGAACCTGGAAAGACAGAAAGACCTCTCACACCCTCTCCTACGTTACAGCCACTCATTTTATCAGTCCTGGTTTCCTGCTGGTATTCTGTCTTCACCTGAGCAATAATTGGCTGAAACACACATGACTCAAAAACCATCCTCTTGGGGTGAGAAGAACCCCCCTTAAAAAGGGGCTATGCTTTCTCTCTTACCAGGGAAGGAGGAGCTCTCATAAGAAGCAGCTAACACAACACGCCACACTGGATGGAAGAGCTCAAAAAAAGCGGGAACTCCCATTTGCTCAGCTGACTCTCTTCCTCTGCTGAAGTCATGGTAAAATCTTTAAAAACTAAGTCAAAGACCTGCTAAAATTCAAACCCCTGGCTTTGTCACACAGTGATTGTTCCTAATATAAATTCTCACTGAGAAGGCTCCACCACACGTGTCTTTTAAATGAAACACTTCAGATTTTATTGTACTGTACAGTACAGTGTTTTCCAACTGATGCCTTTTCTTTAAGGAAATTATTTAAAAAAGTTCTGTGCTGCAAATAGAAGGGGGGATTGTGACTAAACAAGAATATATAGAGTCAGTTAAGGCTGGAGGGAAAAGATAAGGGCAAGGGGAAAAAAGCAAATGAATTTATGTTACCCAAGGCACTGCAGGAAATAAGAAGGGATTTACAAATTCATCAGAAGGAAAAGAAGCACCAGAAAGAAGGTAGGTTCATTAATAAATGAGGATGAGGATGAAATTAGTGGTTCAGAAATGGCTGAGCAGTTGTTTTTTTTTTTTTTTTTTAAATCTGTCCTTAGCCAGAAGAATAAAGAAAGGATGTTTGGACTGGAAAAGGGAAGAAAAAAAAAGGAAGTTTTAAAAAAACAGAAACAAAAAGAAATTGAAGAATTATACGTCCACAAACCAAATAAAGCAAACAGCATCCTAGAACTTAATCCAGAGAAGACAGAAGCATTTTTAAAGTCTTTTTCACTTCCATAGAATTATTACAGGGTTAAAAGTTAAACAATCTATACATACAAGCACATACATAAACTTATGCAGGATCAGGAGCCTAATTTGTTATGGCAAGGCATTGACAAACATATTATCCCAATGACAAATGCTCTGACAAGTCACATTGAGCTAGGGAGGTCCCATAAAACCAGCCAAAAAGCAAACATAATAAAGATTTTCAATACGGAATAGAGCTGGCAATGTTTAATTCCAAGTCAATATCTATCCCTAGTAAAATAATGAAACAAATATGAAGAGTCATTAAATAGCTAAAGAATAAAACCACGCCCAATACACAACAAAAAGTCTTTTGCGTTTTAATATACATACCTGACTAGTGCCCAGAAGAAAAGTGGGAAAGGGAGCACTTTTAGGAATGCAGAGGATTTGATATTGCCTCACTGTATCAGCTTGATCAGAACCAGCAGTCCAAGGACCAAAAAACTTGTCAGAGGTATCAGAAGAATATACTCTTTGTGGTACTAGGAGGTGACAAATGACATGCCAATAGATTGGTGTCTCTGCTGGTCTTAAGAATCAGTGTCACAGGTGGCCAACAGTAAACGTCTCTGAAATTCGGATCTTACACCCTACAAAGACATTGCAAATGTAACAGAAAACAAAGAAACAGGCCCTCAACCAACACAGAGCTCCTTAAAATTAAGCACTGGTGGGCAATGGTCCAAAAGTTGAAGCAGATAGTAGCATGAACAGGACACAGGATGATTGAATCTAGACTCAAAGCCACAGGCTGAACCCAAGAAAATAGAAGGATGCAGGTAATGTCCCTGGAGAGCAATAATCCAAAAGATGGATACTCAGAAGGGAGGCATGGAAGCTGTTTTGTTCTCTGAGACTTGAGGTCACAGAGAATAGCAAATAAAAAACTGTGATGTACTACATTAGCAAAACAGGCTCTTTCAATTTTGGGTGGTGAACAAAGGGCTATCCCATCACAGCAAGAGGAGGGAGGAAAGACTTTCAGTGCCATTTCAATGCAACCAGCCCAAGGATTCAATTTTGTTCATCCCATCAGTTTTTCCCCATCAGCAATAAACGAGCAGCAAACCAGAAAAAAATCACAGACGACTAATAAACAGACCTGAAAGGATTTATGAGGAAGGCCAAGAAGGGTTAAATATCCACAGCTTACTAAGGCACAACTCTAAGGAAGTATACTGTAAAATATACTTGATGCATGTGAATACTGCAGAGTGGGAGGAGGTAATAACTAGGAGTTATGAGATTAAACTGGAAAGAAAAAAAAAGTATAGACCTCGTATCACAAAGTAAATTGGCCTGGTTCTGCTTCTACATCACTGCAAATTGGAACTAACTCCGCAGCAGTAACTCAGCAGAAGGGGCTGAGAATACGGGCACTATGAGTGCACCTGGAGAGAGGCTTTTGGAGATCCTTTCTCTCTCTCCTGGTCATTGCATTGTCTGAGACTTCAGCGCCCAAGCTTCAGTGGTGTTCTCATTTGTATTGATTTGTTCCTTCCTCTTAAGGAAAGCAGACACTTCACCTAGAACATGAGCACTGGGTAGAATTTAAACCACTGCAGAGATAAACAGCATTGCCGGGCATTTTAGCAGATCTTGCTAATCTTATATCCATTAGCAACACATGTGGTTACATAAGAGACGATATTAAGGCTCAAACACCATTATTCATTACCAATATTAAACGTGTATTGCATTAGCATGCAGGGCCAACATGGTGACATACTAATACATAACAAAGACCTCCTGTCCCCAGGGAGGTCATGTTTCCAGATGGCTGTTCACCATATGAAGGGCTGGGAGAGGGGGACAACTTCCAAATTCTTCTCAGCGCTACCATACCGCATAAATAAAATAGACCCCCTTCTCCTGGACAATAACGAAAGTGCGCACCCCTCTCTCTCAGCAGAATTTAAGTAAGCCCAAACTTTAGGTAGGCCCTTGCACACTATTAGATCCATGGAGAAACATCCTGATGTCCTACATATTTTTAAAGCAACAAACTAAGCCCGCAAGTGGGGAGGTTTCCATGTTAGTTATGTAAGAGCTAATGACAGAGAAAACAACAGTAACAATGTTTAGCTAGCCTGAGTACCTTCATGTAAGTTGCTGCAAAAGGTCTGTGTTACTGCAGATACAGGGAAAGACACAGCACATTGGAGAAAAGGGTACTGGAAAGCTCCAGGGCTTTTTGGGAATTCATTTGACATATTTTGCTACCCATTAGTCATTCCCTGGAGAATGAAGGACCACTCTGATACAAGCCTTCTAACTCTTTGTCCACTTACTGCAATGAATAGGCATAGCCTGCCTGAGAGGTGTCTTCTGGAGGTCAATTCATTTAATATCCTTATTACATTCCTGTCTCATTTTCTGATGGCTAAATCCTGGCTTGCCCTGCCTTCATATGTTGTAGACTCGAGCAGATGTGATGCCTATTTATACCCTCCATGTGTTTTCGGCAGGGCCAGAAGCAACGTTAAGTGTTTACCCAGTGGCTACAATACTCAAGCGTACCATGGTGCCACCGAAGCAATCTCAGCTGTTTGGGGACTAGGACGGAAGACCTGCTTTCCTGCTAATGCCTGGCAGAAGCACTCCAGGAACTGCAATGCTTTTATCCAGCAAGCATAAAAACTTCTATACAGCTCACTCACCCCACCCAGAGGCATTTTGCTCTCTGTCCCGCAAATACTGAAGTTCTGCAGCCTCCAAATTCCACAGGAGATAGAGGCAGATAATGGCCATATTCTGCATTTAACCCAAGAAGCAGCAATGACAATAGTGAGGGAATCCTACAGACCTTGACAATTACCAAGTTCAGGCCCTCTGGAGCCTTTCTTCAGACTCTCAGAGTTGTGGAACTGATCTGGAAACCACTTTATTAATGTTCTTTCTTTTTCTCCCCTTCTCCCCAAGCAGCAGCATCATTTATTAATTTATGATTAAATGAATTATTGATTTTCACTGCACCTGCAGTATTTGCCATTGTCCTTCTTCCCCAGAGACATCTTAGACTGATGCGAGAATTGCAAGATATCAGAGAGAAAAAAAAGAGGGAAAGAAGCAGCTCACTGTATACAGGACCTCAGGCAAAAGTGCTCCCCACTGAAGTGCAGAGCTGCAAAGGAAGAACGCAGTGTACCAGGGCACAGCTATGATGCCACCTTTTCAGATAGCATTGCAAAAAAAAAAAGAGAGGAAAGTATAAGGAATCAGTAGCAGAGCTATCCACAGGCATTCAGCACGTGGGTAGGTATTAAAAACAACAACGAAAAAAACCCGAAACAAAAACAAAAGAAAGGTCTGACCCAAAGCAGAAGCTTTTGTTTTTACTCAGAAAAGTCAAGCTGCACTTTTTTGAATACATCACTGAAAAAACCTTCCAGGCTTTTGGCTTTTGCCTTGCAATTACAATCAACAGATGGTGATTATTTCACGGGCTCGGGCATCTGGTCAGCTCCTAGCCAAACATAAATAAAAGACCTTTGCACAATTTTATTGGCCATTCTGGTCCAGAGACAAAAATGAGGCTGGTAGTAAAAGAAAAAAGGTAAAAGAGAAGAGGTATTTAAAGTTCCCTGGTTTGGGGGATATTTCCTTTCCCAGAGAAAAGGGTGGAAGGAAGGGAGGAAGGAGGAACAAACATAGTGTTTTTACAGAAATACAAGGGGCAGAGATGACCAGAGTTCAGCAGTCATGAAACTGATGGGAATTTCTGAGCCAGAATCACCCCATCGTGAATTAAATCCAAGCCGTGACCCTTTATCTAGGCTTTGCAGCCCAGATAAATCTTCACCCTTTTCTTATAGCACCTTTCACCAGCGTCTTCCCCTAGGAAGTGAGGCAAGTTTTACTACATTCAAGAACGGGAGGAACGCATCAAGGTGCTGTTCCTGCTTTTTGTCAGGGCAAAAGGACAAGCGCCCCACTATAGGCAAACATCCTCTCCCCATGCAGCTTTCCAGGCCAGAAGAGCTGCAGTGTTCTTCCTGAAGAAATTGCACAGAAAAGCTCCTCCAGTTTCATCCTTTCTGCAGCCCTCCCCTCACCGGGAATCACTGTCACCTGAACGCTGAGTGGCGCACACTGGCTTTGTGCGTGTGACCTCTATTAAAAGAAGAGGAGACACGACCCCACATCAGCAAGGGAGGATCTATTTGCAGCAGAAGTTCCCCTGGAGGTGGGACATACAGGCGTTTCAGGGAAAGGCATTCTCAGTGACAAAGGCTTTGGTGTGCATGTGTGCAAACACCCGCAAGAGAAATACAGTCACCAAATCTGTCACCCACGCACCCCAATCTTATTACAATGTATTAGCACATGCCTCCCTCTCAGTCCAAGCCTAGGTGAAGGGATCACTGAGGTTTTACTTCTGAGCAACGCTGGCACTACAAACCTCAGGGAGGCTACAGGAGGCAGGAGCACTCATTGCCTGCATCTCATCCAACACTGTCATGGATCCTCCCCCTGCCAACTCTGCTGCATATGAAAGTAGCTTTTGACCACCCTTCTGCTGCTTTGCTATTCATGGCACTGCAGGGCTACCTTGCAAACTCTGCACCAATGTTTCAGAGCTCTCATTGCTATTTCGTACTGCAGGGCAACAGCTGAAAAACCTGAAAGTCACTGGGCCAGAGAGCTGTTTTGTTAGAAAAACAAGATCAACTCTTTCTCCTCCTGCTTTACACATGCCTCTGGACCACTCGGCCATTATTTGTTAAGTTTCAATAGCTCGGCTCGTCTTAAGAGCCTGTCTTGTACCAAAGTCGCAGCCAACCGTGACTTCCTAGCCATCGCCACGGGGTGCATGCAGGCTGTCTTGAACTCTCCAGCAGCTTGTGCAGAATCCTAATCCATCGCTCGCAAACATGCAAGTCCTGTTCTCATGGGTGGCAGGACAAAATAGTTGAGGATCTCCTCCAGGCTCCCCACTATTATAGCTCATATTATGACCATTGAACAGTTCTGACTCCCTCCTGGGGAGAATTAGCGGAATTTGGCCATTTCATTATACGTTCTGCAGGACTCCAAGAGCAAATGGAATTAGATCCCTGCCTTCTAGCTGAGGAATGAGAGGGACACCCTCCGGCCCAATTTATACAGTCGCATCAAAAGGCAATGGCAAAACAGGGCCCGAGGTGGGGCCAGGGGCATAGACATGCAATATAGGAGTAAATTCTCTATGTAGAGATCACATACAAGTTGTGGATGAAGGAAGGAAATTACATTACACCCTATGCATACAGCCTGGCTCTGGAATAAAAGAGCAGCACGCTATCCCACCGCCTTCTATTAAATTGATGGACTACATTGCTGTGCCCAGGGCTTCTCAAGATAAAAAGGCTCATTTCCTTAGAGAGTAAGGTTTTGACCTTCTTGACCTTACTGGGCCTGTGAGCGTTTACCCATTTTAATTTCAGATTAGCATCTCGCATTCTCAGTACCTAGGGGATTACTGTTTTCGCCTGTACAGCAACTGCAGTTCATAAAAGTATCAGTTACCCTCCCCCTTGTTCACAAAATCAAGGCAGATCTGACCAGATGGCACATGCTCCCGCGCTCTGTGTCAGGCTGCATTAATTCAGGGGAAATGAACTCTCCTCCAAAACTATATTTATTCCAGGCACTGCCATGCCCAGTTGCTGGGCTGTCCTCAGGAAAACCTGGAGCCAGCTCTTTTCCATGAGCTTAGCAGGGGCAAAAAAAGATGGCAAAGGCCTTGCTGGAAGTCTCAGATGCCAGGGAAGAGGGCCCAAAGGCTCCCAGGCAGCTGACAGTTTTTCAGTGCCCCTTCCCCAGGGCTTCAAGGCAGTAACTGTTTCCCTAACGTTCAGGGCACCAAGAAGAAGGTGCTCCAACACCTTTCAGGACCAGCCTGGTAACATCTTAAGTCAGCGCTAATGAAACAGCTCAGCTTTGTCTTTGGCCTCCTTGGAAGCAAGAAACAGCAGAAAAGGGATCCCCTGTATGGCACCAGGACACCTCACGGGGAAGGCCAGCTATACCACCTCCCCAGCAGAGGTTAGACCTCAAGGACTCAAAGCCAAGGGGATATCTGTCCCAGAGAAACCCCTCCCCCCGCAGGGTTTAATGCAAGCCTAACCTACAAGGATCAGAGTCTGGGGGCTCAGGGAGATCCTGTGGGATTTGGTGCAGGCAGGGGCAGTACAGCTGGGAAACTCCGCACCAGAGCGTCAAGCTGCAGCGTACTCCTTGGAAGTGACCTGAGGTGTGGACCCTTCTGTTGGAGACAATGGAGAGATTTCTCGCTCCCCTAGGAGACTGACACCTGTCCACAAGGGTCTACACACCACCTTTCGGGAAGCAACAGGCTGCATGCTAGAATCCAGAAAGGGATTCTTGCATGCAACAGAAAAAGGCGAAAGCTGTTCTGGAGTGGTGGAGGATGCTCAACTTGAATTGCTACCTAGATTCAGCTCTGCAACAGGCCCACTTCTGTGGCGTTTTGGACTAGGCATTTCACCTATTTATAGCACTGGCCCTACTGCCTGTTGACAGTCCATTTCCTACATTTTCTGTTTTAATAATACTCTCCAGTGTTAGAGATAGTATAGTGTGCATGCTGGAAAGAGAATCCTATTGCGTAAGAAAAGCCTTTGTTCCTCTCTGTAAAACGTTATTTACCATCTTATATAGCACATATAACAACACCTAAGTGCTATACTATAATTAGTAAAATCACACAGAGAAACTGCTCATGTGGATAATGATACTTTGCATCCTCCCATGTGGGTAGTTTAAGGTTGAATTAATTCATGTTTGCCCAGCTTTTCAAGATCTATGGAAGAAAGGCTATTGTTATGCAAATAGTTATTAATAATGACTCCTTCTGTGCTGCTCCCCATTCAGTATGCTCAATTTATAAGTCAAAGGGTATTTTTCTCTTAGCCTCAAGACAAACTGGGTTCCACAAATGGAAACACTGGTGTCAGTAAACCAGGTGAGGGAAGGCAGAGCTGCAGTGAGGGTATAATCCTGAGATTCAAGACTCAGCTTCTGGATCCTCCTTTCTATGCCAAAAGAAATACATGAGACCCTGGAAGTCGCTTAGAAGAGCAGACACGCTGCCTGCTCAAGGCACCTAAATTAAGACACAGTCCAGAGGTTCTCCATATAGTGGTGGGCCCATGCAGAGGGCCATATAATTTGCCATAGGTAAATAATTATCTTCACTTTAGACTGAAGCATAGACATCCATGGCAATAAAGTACCTCTTAGACATATGGTGAATATAAATACAAAAAGGCAAGGCTGCTCCAATCCTACATTAAATAAGGGCAGGCGTCTAATAAATAGACTTTTTTTTTTAAAAAAAAAGAACATCAGGGTCTGAATCAGACCTAAGGGTTTTGGTATCAGAAACACAGTCCTTCAGAATAGAGGCACAAAACCGCTGCACAGTTGGCTGTGACAGTCACCAAGTGGTCTCCCACTGTGGATGAAGGCAGGGTGCAGTGTATCTCATGAACCACTTTGCATGGGGTTCACACTGATACAAGACCCACAAGGCTCTCACGTGATTGGGTACCTCTCAGCCAGTTCTCTTTTTTCACCCATGAAGCCGGAAGAGGAAATTTTGCAGTTGCCATAGTCTTTTTAGTCCTCCACTAGCCCTCTACAGGAGTAGTCTGATGACACATAAAAATGAACAATTTTGTTCCCATGCTGTGCAAGGCTGTTTGCAGTTTGGACACATCAACCTTACTGTGCCATTTCCACATGGGAATGTCATCTGTGTACCCATTCTGATGCATCCCAACCCCTCAAACACATACAACATGATACATGCACACCCTCTTCGGTCAGGGGTTTCTCAAATATAAACACAGAAGAGCAAGAATTAAGTTACACCTTTGGCTCCAAAGGCAGTATCTTGTGAACACAGGGCTGCTGAACTAGGTCGGCTCCAACAAGGGTTAATGGAGTCCTCTCAAGTGGTCACCCTACGTTACTGACCATCCTTTTTGCAGGGCTCCAGCTTCAGCCTCACAGAGGCCTTAGGCAAGACACAAGGTAGTAAGGTTTGAGATGGACATCCTCCTGCATCTTCGGCAGCTACAGATGCTGAGGAGTCTGCAGCCAGAACCTTGCTCAAGGGAGTTTTCTAGGGCCACAAGAGCCAGAAATAATGCCTGCTTATCTCCCTGTAGTTCTGCAGGTGCAATCCAGCTAAGCATTGAGGAAAACGTATTTGTGCCACGTTTGAGTGAGCAGGTCTGCAGAGAAGACACTCCTGGAACTGACGTGCTGGAGAAGAAGGTCCTTCTTCTCTATACCATGCTTTGATAGTAGTCGTGATGAACAGATACTAATCATTGCCACAGATGATCCAGCACTCAGATGCATGCCCTTCCCTGAGGCTCCTAGGCGAACACATATGTGTGTGTTCGCATGAGAAATACAGTCAGTTCTACTGCTTGCATAGGCCTGCAGATTTTCTCTTTAAGCCATCAGTCCAAGACACAAACACGTGCAGTCCACCCAGAATTACCCAGAACCTTCAAGAAACAGACCAAGATGTCGTAGCAGGGGAACACTAGTGTAGCTACCAGGGCGGAAAGCATGTGCCCTAAGCCCTGGGGAGCAGCATGTCTAGGAACTGATACTTGAGGGATTCCCTAGTGACTTTAGCAAGCTGAGAACAAACATGCTAGAAAAAGTCTTTCTGAAGCATACCACATTTAACCTAAGCAACTCTCTTCTTCACTATCTCCTTTTTAGCTGAGGGGAAGTCATATCTCTGTGTAAGGTTTCCAGCCACGAGGAGTGAGGGCTTCGTATTCAGACACACGGGATTCCCTCCACTGTTAACTCCACCTTCAGCTTCCCTAAGTAAATGAGCAGCAGTACCCAAGGTGGACAATAAGGAAGTATGTTGTTGACATTTAGACCGGCCTCAACAGTTCAATTACATATGGATTTCTACTCCATTCTGAACAGCTTCCCTGGGCTGTTTCCCACAAACAGGTTCATGGCCCTGGGGTCTGCTGAAGTAGACCACTTTGGCGAGGATAAGACATCTCTGATTACTGAGGACTTACCTAAGCACGGCACTAGGATGGGCCTTTAGAACATTAGGCCTGGTCTCTCCTATAGGAAAGTGGAGATTGTAGAGCACTTTGTTTGCTGACCAATGCCCTAGGACCAGATGAGGAAATCAACTAATAGTCTTAAATGATCCAAAATCATGTACATATTCCACTACCTACACAGGCACAAGACACTCATGTTTCTCATGGGCTTTGAAGAATTTTAGACCTTTTAGTGAGATGAAAACATGAGAACAGCAAGGGAGAGAACACAGGGTAAGTCCAGGAAGGTTGCACATGACGACTTCAGAGTCTTTTTCTTTCTTGGATCCACTTATCTGGAGCAGCACAGAGGGTACTTTCTTCATGGGCAAGAAATATACTTGCTTTTTTTAAATGGCAGAAAAGAAGTCAGAGTTGGGATGCAGGTCAGCCTAAAGGTAAAGCTCAGGATTTTTGGTTTTGCATCTCAGGTAAGGATGCTATTAGCAAACATGCCCTGTGCCCATAAATCACAGAAATGATGCAATTGCTAGGGTCACACAGAAGGACAGTTACTTACCCAGTGCTCTGGCTAAACGTTTTCTTTCAAAGAGGACTAAAAAGCATCTTGAGCAGTAGAATATCTGAAACCAGATTTCCTATGACTGATTGTCTGCTATGTGGCTCCTCTGGTGCCCAATAACCTAGCTAAGCTCCCACTATGGCCTTCACAGAACTGAACAGCACCTCTCCAACCCCATCTCCAACTACCACAAGTTCCCTTTCTTTCTTTAATGAGTTACTCACGAATGACTGATCCTCAGTGACTTTTTAATCACCACTTGTTCTTCCTGTAGGAAGTGTCTCTTCTGCAGAGGCCTTTTTTGCCACTGGAGTATATTTGCAACCTGGAGCCCGCATTAGCGGATCCTAGGGGTTTCCCTGGTAGTGGACGGGTGTGCATATGCAGCTCCCATCTGGGCACAGTCCCTCACAGAAGCCTTCAAGAAACTGAGCAGCAGGCTCTTTCTTGGATGCGATTTGCTGCCTGAGCGTTCTCTTGTAAGACTGGCCCTCAGGGATAGCCGAGACATATGACTTCAGTGCAAACATTACAGGTGTTCTCTAAGTTGGGGGTTATTCCAGATCTAATACAACTTTCATGTTATAGGTAACACATGAGCGGCATCAGAAGAAGAAACACTAATTAGATGACTTGTGAGCCCTGAAAAGACCAGGAAAGAGGCAAAAGAAGAGATCCCTTTCCAGGGGCCTGGGGCACCCCTCTCCCAATTGCTAGTGCTGTTTTGAGGCTAGTCATCGACCAGTGAAACTGGGATCAACCTTGGCAGTCGTGTCTAAACTCTACCGTCAGTGGAGCATGATGCAGCTTGGGATTCATGATGACTGCTTCATATTACATGCACCCCCAGTATAGATGAAGGCCAGGGATTTCCAACACCTTGTCTTGCTGCACTGACAGGCCATGAGACATGTCAATACATTGTGCTGTAGCAGGGGCATGGCAAAGAGGAAAATGTTTTCTAGATTTTACAGTTCAAAGATCTCCTAGAGTTGCTGAGGAAGAACACCTCTGCTCTCTGTGAGTTTTGCTGGAAAGAGGTAAGACCTAAAACAGCCCCTGCTAGTCCATCTATGGAGGAGCTCCCCACCACACCCTAATTACAGCACTCTACTAGCAGCTCAAAAGACACAGCCAGCACACAAAAGCTGTTGCAGGATTGGCCTTTGTCACAGAAGTGTGTATAAATCATACCCTCATGAATGATTCTGTCCAATGGGATACCAGCGTATAATTAACTTCCCCGCCCCCATTTTAGAGATTGCTAAAATGAGACACGAAGCGTTGACCTGACCTGCGTGCAATCCCACAGACAACGAAGGACCGAGGCAGGAACAGCAGTTCTCCCTAGCCTCTCAAAAAGGCACACAGACAAGCAGGAATAAAGAACTGCTTTCTTGCTGCTCTGCACCGTCCTTTCAAAATCCCTTCTTCAGTCTGTAGGCTTGCGATGCGCTCTTGGCACTCATGTCAGCCCTCATGTACACCATTCATCACGGACCAGGCTTCACAGGACACTTCTCGTTTGTTTGCTAAAGAATATTATTTTTGAATAGTAAGAGGTGGGGGGAGGAAGGACGGGGGAGCCCAGAGTGAAGGCTGCCGCCGTGCTTCAGTCTCTATGGAAATAATCCACAATGCTAATACGTCCTAAAATGGTAATAAAGCCTGTGTTCTCTTATGTAATCCCATAGTAAGGAAGAGCTCTGTCGGCTTGCCTGACAAATGATATCTCTGTAACCTTGGAGGGGATTATTACCAAAAAACACAGCATGGAAAAAACAAAGCAACACGCACACCCCCACACACAGGGCACACACAAATCCAACAGATGCAGCAAAAGGACAAACAGCTCCAGCCGGGCTCCTGCGCATCAGCCCTGTGTTATTACATCTCTGCCACCAAGCAGGGAGAGGACCTCCTGGCAAAGCAGCCGTTCTGCCTCAGCTCCTCCTCTGCTCACAGACCCCTTCCCTCCGCTCACCCCTCTCCATCCACCTTAGCCCCAGGAGCAGGGAGAAGGGAGGTTTTCCCATTTCTTGTCTTCCCCAACCTCCCCCAAAATGAACATTCAAAGGCCCAGCAGATGGCCAAATCCAGTTTGCTTGCGTCACTGAGACACGTGGGAGCACATCTGTCCTGCCCAGCAGTGATGGAGCCAGGGCTACGTGCGCCTCCAAGGAGGATTCATGCCCCTAAATCCATCAAGTTGTGTGGTAGCAAGGGGAGAATCACATTTTTTCTGGTCATAGCTGTATGGTATCTTGAGGTTACCCAGTTTGGTTTACAGATACAGGAAGATGTGTGTGTTTGGGAGTGTTTTGAAGGCCAGGCTATACTTGTTTTGGAGCTGTATCACAAGTTTGGCTGGTGAATCATAAAACAAAGCCTGGCAGCTCTTTGCTCTTCTGCCCCAGAAGCAGTATGGAAGAGAGGCAGCCAGGAGCTCCTCTCCAGATTAAAGTCATGCTTCACAAGGTAACCTGCAGTGTCACGTCCATGCAGGTAGTCCTTCCACCATCTCCTCCAATTCCTCTCTCCCCTCAACAACCCGTGCCCCTCTGGGAATAAGGGAACCACCAAATCACCTTGGAAACTGCTCAGAGGCACAGCTCTAGCAAAATAATTGCTCGAAAGCACACTCCCGTACCCCTGCGGCCTGGCCCTATGTTCCTTCCTCCAGGACAGGGCAACCAAACAGTTTGGAAGCTGACCCCAGGAGACAACTCACACACAATAATATTAACGCCAGGCACCTATCTCCATGCCAGCAAAGGAGAGTGTCTGCTCTAATATCTCTTTCCCACAGATTAAAGCATAGGAATATTTAGCAGAATGCCAGAAAACTTTCTTGAGAACGAGAGATGACATCAGATGATTCCTATGCCTGATTGAATGCTCACCTTTTCACGATGGGCTGAGCTTAAGAGACTTTTAATGTTTTCTCAGTCAGCGGGAGATGAATGAATAGGTAGTCTCAAGTCATAGAATATTTCTGAAGGCAGAAGAAACCCAATTCTGAAGAAAAATTAGTTCTAACACTTAAAAAGAGGATATTATGACACTAAAAAAACATGTTAAAGAGAGCACAGCCTTTAACAGTCAGTGCATGTGCAGAGCTCTAGCTCACATCAGAAGCACGCAATTTGACTCCCTGGAAAATAAAGGGTTATGATCATTATTTGCACCAGTCACATTTTTTTAATTAATAATCTTGTAATTGGTATTGACTTAAACAGACTGATGACGGTCTTATGATGAGCCATTCCCAGCCAAGCTTCCTACTCAATTGCCCTCAGGTCAGGAAAACAGTGAACTCTACTAACTAGCACTAGCTTTCTACCCCAATACCAACCCCCTTCCTGGACCACCCAG
The DNA here is from genome assembly GCF_040807025.1 of Struthio camelus. Taxonomy (NCBI): domain Eukaryota; kingdom Metazoa; phylum Chordata; class Aves; order Struthioniformes; family Struthionidae; genus Struthio; species Struthio camelus. Next base: position 94,218,613 of record NC_090942.1, on the reverse strand, counting down.
AGGTCATCTTATGCAAGAGCCACAGCTATACACCCACCTCCACAGCCTTCCTCCAGCTCTTCCCGCTAACATCCTGGCTGTGTTGCGAATCTGTTTGGTGCTCCCCAGCTGTGCTGCAGCCCCAGCTTCTGGAAGAACAGTACTTTCTGGGACATTTGTTTCGCTATGGGGGAGTAAGGCTGAAAAGCTGATTGCCATCAGAGTCAGGGCCACCAGGGCCTTCAGGCGCCTCCCAAAGCTCCTTCCCCATGCAACCATGGCAAAGAAAGAAAAGGCTAACCAAATTCCAGGCATTCGCTTCCAGAAAACAGAGCAAATCTCGCTCTTCTGTTCAGATACAGGCTCAAGCGATGGAAGCCCTCCCTGCCAGCCTGGATGTACAAGTCATGATTAGTTTTGAACATATCTGACATAAATGCAAAACGCAGCTTAGACATGCGGCTGGAAAGCACCAGGAAAGGAAAACAGGCTGCGCGGACAAAGGGCAATGGTGTCTCTGTAGCAGCTCAAGCTATGGCCTCACCTAAGATAGATCACAGCTAAGAGAAAGGGTTTGGGGCAACATTTCTGGCCCCAAGTTCTTTTACAGCAAATTTCAGGTGAGGTTGACTTCCAAACAGAAAAGCACAAGACACCTGGGTGTGCAAAGCATTGCAACATCTGATGTACAAGGCTCTCCCTGATAGCTCAGCATCCTGAGAAGCAACCCGCCTGTACAGGCAGTGACGAGCAGCCGCAGCGCAAAGCACGCCAAAGGGACCGAGAGGCAAAACCAGGGGTCTGATGCCAGATGTGTGAGGAAGAGCCTGGTGGCTCGATTGCAGCACAGGGTTTCCTCTTGGCCACTCCTGGGTCCGTTGAGTCACACAGGCTCAGGGCATCCATGCCAAGGCAGTGCCCTGCTCCCCTCCACCCCTCGGCTCCGCATCAGGACAAAAAAAGGCCTTTTTCTTCCCCAAGCCTCAGCAGGGTAGCCCATAGGAGTTCAGCCAGCACCCTCTGGATGGTTTCCCCATCCATTACCAAGGAGTAGCATTAGAGGGCACTGCGCTGCCTTGAAAACCTGCTGCGGGTCCCCCCAGCCTCCTGGGACATAGCCACCAGCGCAGGGAGCCCTGCTCTCCCAGCCAGAGCAGCCTTATCTCCTCCAGCCTGGCTGTCCTTCAGCAGAGCTGCAATGGGTCAGGGGCCACCACCCCTGCCGGAAGGGCTCCTCCGGCTGACCATGGGGACTTCTGCAGCGAGCTGCTGCATGGCAGGCATCCTGCAGCCTCCTGCTCACGGGCAGCAGCCTGGAAATTCTGCAGGGGCTGCATTTTAATTAGAAAATGTCGGGTTTTAATTAAATAAATGTGAAGCTGAATAATGCAATCAGGAGAATTGCCCTGTACTCTTTTATTTTGCAATTCAATTTATTTTATGCTGTCCCCACACTTTTAGTTTTCATATGCCAAAGTCTTTTGCATCGATCACTCAGAACTGCATTGCAGAATTTGCCAGGGACAAAGCTGGAAGCGCTGGCTGTTGAATAAAGGGCAGCTGGAACTTTTCACAGCTGGGGATGCATTGGAGGCAGTCTGCATCTCCAGCAAAGAAACTGCTTGTCAGAGATTTTTAGCACCAAAGTTCCCACTGACCTTAATCCCAGTTAAACAACACTCCTGATAATCAGGTGCAAAAGAAGAGAACAAGCAAATACAGTGTCCCGTTTCTAACTTAGGAGAGCCAGCGAGTAACCACACACACACGCACGCACGCAAGGGAGCACATAAACCAATAGGGTATCCTTATTCTGCAACGCTGCAAACACTTAGTTGCTTTCTTGAGCACATAAAAGTTAATTTTAAGATTCTAGAAACCAGAATTACAAAACAAAACCAAGATATTTCCTTTCCAAAGCCAGTTCTGGTTGCTAAGTGACTATAATATAGTTATCTATCACTTCATTTTAAAAACCCACGCACTAAGAGCAAGGAAATTGCTAGGTTAGGACATCAGGAACGTGCCCTAGCAAGATAATGAACCTTATACATGTATTTGCACTACAGTAGCACTCAGAAACCCCGGGGAGCCATTGTCTTTGCTAATGTTAACTGTAAAAGACAGTTCCTGTCCAAGGAGGTCTTAAACGATCTAAAATGGGGCACAACAAGTTGGTGTAAGAAACTGTAGCACAGAGCCAGGAAACAAAGGCAAGGAAACAATTCTATGAGTAGTGAAAAGAGGATCCACTAGGAGCAGACGAAATTGTGAAGGAAGATATCTATGGGCAGAGCAGGTGACTGAGGCTATAATAAATTGTGCTTGGAGAGCTAAGAAAAAAACAACACAAAAAGGTAAAAGCATGAATGAGGGGCCTAAGTAGTAAAGCTGTAAAACCAAGGGCAGAAGTTTGAGAGAACAGGAGGACACCAGAGGAGCATCCTGTAGGAAAAAGACTCAGAATGAGGATGTAGACTTAGAGTCATGGTGCAAATTCGGCAGAAAAAAAAATGAATCTTGGATACATTGTAGGGAAAGATATAGTAAGAGGTAAACTTGAGCAGCTGAAACAGCACAGAGAGTTAATAGCTGCAAGACAGCAGACACTAGAGTTCTGGTTACTGTAGCAATATATGCAAAAGCGTTCAAACTGAGAGAATATGATTCCTCAGTGCTTCATCAAGCGTCACATAATGGAAAATATGTAAAGACTTTACTTCCCTTCCCTAATAACTCTGGAATTCTTAAAAAGGACCATTGATTTTATTTTCTAAATACTATCTTAGCAGAATGCTCGTGCATAAGAATTATCAGCAGTGAATAAATCTGTCAGCTGGCTATGTCTGTGGATAAAGTCTTTCTGCTTGCTGATTCTTAGGAATGCGGGCATCACTGCCTGGCATAAGGTCTGCATGCAGCTACAACAAACCCTGTTGTTTTGTAAATATCCTTTTTATTCATAAACCATGCTACGCTTTCCTGTATGGCTCTCCTACATCCCTCTCAAACTGGAATTTCACATTCAATGCTAGGAAGAGAACAAAGACAAGCAGGCATAGACACCGTACCACGGACTTCAGTGTATATACACATACAGTACGTGCCTGGGAAGCGGGTCCAAGGCTGACCCATGAGGGATCTGTGGCACATAGAGTCATGATGACTAGAGTCTTCTCCAACCCAGAAAACTACAGCAGCACTTGGACCTAGGTCTGTGGTCCAAACACAACTGTCTACTAAATATCCACCACAGAGAAGTTCAAGTGAGTTTGCACAGATAATTCAGAAGGAAAAGTGATCAAACTTGACTGATAACGAAATTAGAGAGGTGGACTTGCCTCCGAGGCAAAAAGATATGATTACTGTCTACATATACAACATATATCATTTAATGTGATCACACATTTGTGTGGGTCAGTACGTCAGTAGTTTGTCACCCTCACAATTTTTGAATCTGCTGGCCAGAAAATTTAACAGAGAGGTAGACAACTCAAAGATTTAGGCTCCTGCAAGTTCTGTGACATTCAAGGTGTGAGTAAATTTGTGTTGTGACACAGGAAAATTGCAGTGGCATCTCAACAGACAACTGCCTGGTTTGGCCTGTCAGTCAGTCACCACAGGAAAGCCCCAGAGCTCCACAGGCACCTTCTCACCTGGTCAAACAAACAGGAAATGCAGGAGAAGGTAGAGGTGTTTTCAAACATCACAGGAGATATGGGAAGGGCAGAGTGGTACTAGGGGGGTCGGGGGGCACAGAAAGCTATAGCAGGTCAGAGAGTGCCTGAAGATATGTAAATGCTGATCCTGGGAATGTCAGTGGAAAACAGTGAAATTGCAGGAGTGCTGGAGATGTAGGACAGGAACCTGCAGGCAGCCAAGTTCCCAAATGAGCTTTTCTTTCTGTGTCCAGGTAAGAATACCATTTTTTTAAAAGGTCTATAAAGGAGGGGGATGTCACCAGGTGAGTATGGATGCAAGTCAGCATAAGCAAGCTAAACGGGCATTCTCATCTCATGCCAGGCATACTCACTTACTGAGCCATGAAGTTAGCTATACAGGTAAGAGGAGCACCATTTTCTTTCCTCCAGGTGTCTCCAACAAGCACGGAGAAATCAGAGCAAGCAAGCCCAAACGGAGTGTGCTTGCTCTTCACTTCCCCGCTCACATGCCCTGTCTCTTGTCTCTAGTCCTTTCTCTACTTCCTAAGCTTCCACACCTCAGGGGCTTATAAAATGTGTTGAATAGCATTTCACATCTGAATGATGCCTAATCGTTTTCTGCAGACTTCAAAATATTTTACATAGATGAACAACTGAACAACCACAAGTTACCTCTGTGAGATGCACTGCAGTCTAGCAGATAAGTTACAGATCTAGTAGGCCACCTGTGACCAAGGCTTTGGTCATTCCTGCACCACAAACTTCATGTGTCAGCAGACAAGTGACTTCACCATGCATAAAGTCACTTGTGCAGGGAGGCACAGTAGCAGGGAATTCAGGAGGAGGAATAACTTAAGGTTTATAGATGAACCACTCTATGCTCCTTCGTAACACGACTTCCCACTCCTGCACCACCACACTTATATCTCAGTAGCCATCTGAGAAAGCAAATTGCTCCCGCAGGTCCCTTGCCCATCCTCTCCTGCTCCTGTCTTGCAGCTCCTGTCCCCCTCAGTACCACATGGGCCCCCTGCCAGCATTGCCCAAGCGTCTAAGGCATGCCGAGGGTTTGGGGCAGGCAGGAGATGGTAACCGAACACGGCTCCTCAGAATAGACATGCTCCCCCCCTGCTCCCACCCCCCATCTCCGGTAATCCTACCCCAGCAGGGAAGGGGCTGGAGGCAGGAAACCAGGCAGATCTGTAAAACGGGAGACACTGAAGACTCCGGGGATTAACTCTATCCATGAAGCACAACTGCTACTCGAGTCCTGCTCCCACCCCCACCCAGGACAGCTAGCCAGCCCATCCCCAAGTCTCTGTAACAGGTGGAAAAGGAGGGAGTAGCCATAACCCTTGGAGGAATCTCCGAACACATGCCCAAGGGATGAACATAAGCAGGTACAGCCAGGGAAAGCCACTGGGTGAGACTTTCGCAGAGGGGTGAAGACAGTGAGCCAAATAAAGACAAGGAATTTGGCACCCAAGCAGAGATAAAAATACATGGATTTCGCCCCTGCCCTGAGCAGAAGGAAGGGCTGAGAGAGCTCACTGCCAAGCCCAACTGACTTCATTCTGCCCTTCCAAATGGGTTTTAAAAGATATGGCAAAGACCACCAGAAGTATTATGCACAGTCAGGCCCCTTGACTAATGCAGGCTTTGCCTGCTCTGTGCTTTCGGTGCTGATGGCCTGAACATGCCACGGAGGCTCTTCTCACTCCCCAGGCCACAAGAAGGCACAGCCAGCAATATTAGCTCGAGGCTCCAAAATGGGAAGATCAGTATCACATCCAAGGCCTAAGGACATTACACGTAAAGTGAAATTGGGTGAACACACTCTACCAAATCCGTGTAGCCTCTCAGACTGAGTGTCTGCACAGCTCTCTAGGAGCCACTGCTGAGACGGAAGAAGAGCTGCCTGGGGGCTCACAGAGGGTGAAGAGACAAGGGCTGCCTAAGACTGGAGAACGAATAAAATGAAGCCTGGACAGCAGCCAGGCTTCTCCAGAGAGGCAGGGCTGAGAAAGGAGCTACTGTCCCAGAGCATCCCACATTGGATGCTGGGCAAAGTCCCATGACCAAGCCCTGCGTGTGAGCCAGGGCAGGAGCAGGGAGGGAAGCTGTGGGAGAAATGCATGAGCAAGGGTGTGACCCCCTTGATGTGAATGGCTTGGAGTAGGGGGGGAACAGAGAAGGGATGGGGTCAGAGGAAAAACTAAGCAGCAGCAACAGCCACTAGACAGAAAACACAGACTCCTTTTTTCCGCACCGCTGGACTGAGTCACTTAGTCTTTTATGATGTACTAAAATGAAGAAGGGAAAAAAAAACCAAAAAACAAAAAACACTCTGCCTGAGCAGATGAGGCATTTCTAGTGCAGATCACATGAGAACAGATTAGAGGGCTACATATACGTGTCTCTCACAACATGCTGCTGCACCGTGAACAGCAAGGCACAAAGCAACACTAGGACGGGCCTTCATGCAAGGCAGAGGGACTATGGAGATGATGAGAAAGATTAGCCTTGATACACTGGGAAGGTCGGGAGCATGGCCTGGTGGGTTGGAGCCTGGAATCCACACACCACGAGCTTTAGGAGAGTTCAAACTCAGGTCTAGACTTCCCTGTGAAAGGTGAAGAACTGAAGTCTGAACTTGGCGTTATGCTTCCACATTAAAGCTCAGACTAGAATCCAGTGTTTCATCTATTCTGCAGAGAGACAGAGCTGATCCATGTTACCAACCTTCTTAATCCAGTAGTTCTGCACTACCATGAGAGGGATCGTTGATGTGGAAACCTGATGAGACCATGAACTACAATAGCCCCAAAAAAGCCATAAAGTTGTAAGGAAGGTAGCTCTAGATTTAATGTGTGTATGACATACCAGACTCAGCAGAGCAACATAGCTGCTTCAGTACTCGGGGATCAGTGCAGGTCTAATATAATGGAAGGCACTTTCATACGTGTACTCGAGAAACCAAGAAATACCGGGTAACAGGAGAAGGTGAAAGTGCAAAATCGCAAAGCAATAAAGCCTGCAGATAACCCGGAACATTGCTATCAGAGTGTCATTTGTGCAACACGTTGCTGAGCCACAAAGAAAGAGACACGCATAATTTGGTAGAAGATGGTATACCTTTAGGTAGAGCTATTTAGGAAAAAAAAATCTTTGCTAACATGGCAATAAATGCAATCAATACAGATTGCTAGAACAATCAAGTTGTCTAGAGAAATCAATACCAACAGATATCAAGATCAACACTGCATGATTTTTTAAATGCCTCAAGAAGAAGAAATTTTAATGCCTAGACTGACCCCCTTGCTTTGCTAGGACTGCCTTATTTGGACAAATACACCCTTTTCCATAGATAGCATTAGTAGAAGCAGGATTATGCCCATGTTTTAACACTTGTTCCCCACAGGCTGCTGCCCCGGCAGCTCTCCTCCACTAGGCTCCTTAGAAGCTTCAACAATCTTACGGTTTAGAGGTAGTAAACTGGATTGCACAGGCCCAGTGTGCTCTGCAGCACCCGGCATCTAAAACCTGCGGCAAGGTGTCTAGGCACTGATATGGTGACAGGGGCCAGCAGTCATTTCAGCTACATGAAGGTTTTTAGCAAATTAAATGCAATGTGAATCACACACTCAGGACTGTGGTACCTGCATTAGCTCCTTTTACATTAAACTCAGTTTAATTCAGGTGTCTCTCCAGGTTCCCCTCCAGTCATAACTATTAATGCCTTCACATTTTGCAAGATGTCTCTGAAATAAAGGAGCTGTCAGGTGGCTGTAGCAGCTGAGCATGAGACAACAGGGCCCTTCACACTTCAGCAACGTGTGGGGGGCAATTTAGAGCTGTGGAAAAAGCACATTTTCTGGATACTATTGCTCTGTGATTAAGGAGTTAACTATGCCTATAGTTACATTTCTGGCTTTAGATCACACCTCTCCAGACTAATAGGTCTATTTGCCTCTCTGAGAGCAACCTTTCTAGCCTGCTGCAAATTCAGGACGCTCTCTCAATATCTGTGTGTCATTGAGGTATCCCTGAAAGGAAGGGAAAAAAACTAACCAAAGTTAGATTCGTTAGTATCACTGAAATTTTGTGAATGTGGCAGCAACTAGGGTCATACGGATGTTAGCATCTCCTCCAAGAGCAGACAGGGAGGGGCAAAGCAAAAAAACAGAATATGATCACAGATCTTGCCTGGAAATATCATCTACCCAGGGAATGGTAAACCCTCACGAGAAAGAAACAAAAAAATATGTCCTGTAAAAGGTGCACAGAAGTGCTGAATTTGGAAAATAAGTTTCTTCACATAAAGTAATTTCCACCTTGAGCCCACTCTGAGCACAGATCAATCCCCCAACTTTAGTTAGAAACTACAGCAGCGCATAGATACTGCAACCCTACCAGAAGGGCTGATGATAAGAAACATGTTATGCACAGAAATCAACACACACATACACACACTCACGCATATGTGTGGAGAAAATTCCTTAGTAATTTGCTGTTGCATATCTTAGGCTGCTCCCAAACCCTCTTCAAGGCAGAGAAAGAACGCTTTGCCCTCCTATGTGTAGCTCGTGATAGGCCAGGAAGCGGGATTGGCAGAGAGGCTTCCTACAAAACATGAGGCGCTGGCCACTTTGCTGGAAGCAAGAAGTCCAGTGGTATTGTACAGGCAGCAAGCTCCCATTTCTACCCTAGTTCTGACTATGAGCTCTGCAGACAGGAGACAGTTGTACCCTTCTCTTGGGAGCTTCCTCTCAAGAGTGACAGATTTGTACACTTTTGGAATAAAGCGAATAGCACGAGGATACAACTCCAAGAGGCTGTAAAGCAAGAAAGAGAGCCATCACTTTCCCGCATGTTAGGGTCAGGGACCTCCTGGACTCCCAGCCTATGGCCAGGAAGACCTTGAATTTGGAAATCTGCACACTCAAATCTGACATTGTATAACCTCGTGCCAGACAGGATTCTGGTGGGATTTCAGGCCAGGAAATACTCAAAGTTCTCAAGACTATGTAGCAAAAAGATGAAAGACCATATCCTCCATCCTCAGCATTTAAACAAAAATGTGTAGCACAGACACAGGAGCAACTTCCAACTGAGAGTCTGACTGATGACCTGCAATGGGGACAAAGGCACCTGAGAAATCACTCAGGCCACAAGCCACAACGTGAAGCCCTTTCTCTCAGCATAACTGTTGCGGATTCAGGAAAACCATCATCTGGATTGACTAAGCTTCATTCCTTGTACTCTGAAAAGTCTACATAGCAGGAGCTCAGCCAGTACTGAACTACATCAGTTTTTGCTGAAGCTTTTTGCAGTGAAATATTGCTCTGTGATTCAGATCAACTGCCTGTGCAAATCTTCAGAGCTATTTACATCGCATGGTGCATGCAGAGAGGAATCGGGAACGTAACCTCTTCTGCTCTTCATAGCTCTCTCAGTAAACACCAGCTTCCTTGCTGCCTATGCTGCTGCACAGAGGCAGGGAAAAACAGTTGGCTAGCAATGCTATAAAACCCAAGCGCCCAACAGAGCAGATCCGTTCAAACCTACCCCAGCACATACAGCAGTGCTACAATAAATGCCACTTGGAGGGAGAGGTTAGCAAACCATCTAATATAGTTGGGAAAAGGCACACAAACCCTTCCAAAGCAGGCAAGCTCCATGTTGTCGGCTACGAACAACTACACCAAGCTTCAGCCTCTACTGGAGCTCCAGTTTCCAAAGCATACGGCTGCTTGGTTCAAGTTGTACAGGTGCTTTCCTCTGGCAACCAGACATATGAAGATTGCCCATTCATGTGATTGGTGAGTTACGTAATCAGGAGAAGAAAACAGATTTTGGTTTTGTTTGTTTTGCTTTAATAGAAGTCACGTAATCACTTTAGGTTTAAGCTCCAATTCAAACCAAACTATTTTTACATTTCAGGTCTGATCTCTCTGGAGAGATGATTTTTACCTGACTTAAAAAAGAACCAAAAGTTGTGACAAACAGTGAACGCTGAAGGACTACACACAGTGCAATATGTTCCTTCTAATCCTGAATCCTGTGCTGCACTCACCAGTTGTTCATCCCACAGCTCCCAGCTAGAGATTCCTAGGAGCTTCTGTCGTAACCTGAACCACGTGGCCTAGGCATACCTTGAATCACGTTTCAGTTCCCAATTATTCTTTTAACTTTCTTGCACCTGCACATCCTACCTCCTGCTCCCCAAAGGTAATCAGTTCTGCATTTCATCCAAAGTTTGGAGCTCACGAGGCAGTTCTGCGCTTCTGGCTTTAAAATCCAGCAGCCTGGCTTTTCAGATATGTTCTTTGACATTAGCTGTTACTGTGCATGCTACCTACCATCTAAACATCGAGATGCCAAGTTTCAATCCATTAGATTGATAAAAAATTTGCATATTTTAGCCAAACCATATCTCATCCATTACACTGGTTCAAGTCATTGCACAGACCAAGCCTTAGCCATCTAGGGTAGAACAGGCTTCCCCACAATGCGATATGCCTGTTCCCCATGAGCACCCCATTCCTCCCTCTGCATCATAGATAATCTTCTGTTACAGCCACCGTAGAAATAAAATCTGTGTATAGACCCTCCTCAAACTCTAGGAGTGTTTACAAACTGATTTATTGCTTCAGGCCCTATCAGTAGCCGTTTTCGCTCCTTGTTAAACAATTTGGATTTCACTCAAGCACTTCTCAGGTGGAAATGCCCATCATGTTGGCAGCAGGATTAAAATGGCATATGAGCAAGCCAGGGTGAAAATGTCCCCATTAAATTTTCATCTTTCCTCAGGCTACTCCGCCGAAAGATCCACACAGGTATTAAGACAGCCCTGTCAACTAAAAGCATTAGCTCCACTTCCTCGTGAGTCCCCAGTGCACAGTCAGCAGAGCAGCCAGCATGGTACTGTGGAAGGAAGCAACCCTTTTTGAAGTGGCTGCGCTCCTGTCGCTCCGACACATCACAGGGCACTTGGCACCCGCCGCCTCGCTGGGGCCAAGGGCAGGTCCCTGCAGACCAGACACATGACTTGAGTGATCCTCCTTGCACAGTACCTCTAGGAAGAGCTGAGCCAATGGCAGCTGGAGAACATTTTCCAAGGCTGTCCTTTGTGCTAGTTACCACTGGGCAACAATCAGTTTGAATCAAAAGTGTTTACACAGCCTAAAGCATCCCCTGTCGTGCATCCTCAGCCCTCTTCAGCAGGGCCTGCAGAGGTCAGGCCATACTGGGGAATTGCATCTCCTTGAACGGGCATCTCACCGTGAACTACTGAGAGGTTGCCACTTGGATCTTCCCATATTCTGCCCCAAAGCCCTCAAAGACAGCAGCAAAGATGATCCCACCTTCAAGTTCCCAGCACTTCTTCACTCCAACCCATACTCAGTCTCTTCTTCTCTCACATTGCACCTCCCTTCAACCCTCCCCAAAGAGAGAGACACCAGAAGAGATGTCAAAGGTAATCGCTCAAGAAATCTATAGCCACCCTTTCTTTACAGCCCTCATACAGCTGGGCCTCCCGCTGGGTCAGCTCCCATGCTCACTGAGGTTGGGCAAGCAAAAGCCTATAATAAAGCAAAGAGACTTTCATGGGAAAAATTAAAATGCTGCCTAAGGTGAGTTTGCAGCAGGTTGTTCCCTTTACCAAGTCGGTGCTGAGACAGCAGTCTCATCCACAGGAGACCTGTGCTGTCAGAGACATGGGCTTTCAGGCCAGAGGTAGCTGAGGACCAGACCACTTGTAGTCATTAAAAATTCTGTGGTTCTTTTTTATAAGATTAAAAGTGATAAGCCCAGTCTCATGGCTAAATTCCAGCTCAGGTGATTACATGTTCCCTATATTAATTCCCCCATCCCCTCTACAGGTCTGACTGGACCAAGTAATACCAAGACAATGTTTGCTCAATAATCTACATCCATTTTACAGAGGAAGCACAAGAAAATCATCAAGTCAGGCTCAGGGAGGACTCTGTTCAGAAGAATTTGAAACCAAAGAGACTTTAACAAGCTCAGATAGGCAAAAAAGGTGTTTAAACTGTCTACAAGACAGACTGTTTTCCTAAAGAAGCTAATGAGGAATTTAGAGATTTGTGTGCATTTGATTGCACGTGCAATCAAACATCCTATTGCTATAGATCCAGCCTTAAAATATGGCTAAGGATGCAGCCTTACAATACATACTCCACGAAAAGGGCCCATTAACAGTGAGAACTACGTAAGTACTGGACTTGACCAGATGGCGGAAAGTGTTTTGCATTTTCTCATCATACGTCACTGATGGCTCCGCATCATCATCATCATAACAGCTTTGTCCTCCAGCTGTAGAGTCATAATTGCATTTTATTTTTGTATTTCTTTGCAATTTTGTGCTAACCACAGCCCTCAAAATGGCTGCTTTTGTTCCATGTAGGACGCTTCCCTCCCTGCACTGGCCAGCTCTAACTTCTGTTGTGACAACCCATTTATCTTCTCTAATATTTGTTTACCCTTTTTTATTCCATCTATTTTATTTGACATTCATTTTTAATTAGATGCACTCCTCTGCTTTCATTTCCAGCTAACACATTTATTTAGAAAGCACGGTGCTCACCATTCCTGCAAACCTCTGTTGTACGCTTAAAAGGTCAAGTCTATTTCTTGCAATAACCTTAGTCTGGCCAGGTTATCAGTCATACATCACAGATAACATGATCCCTAAGGAGATCATTTGTATTCAAATTGCATTCAAATCTTTTTTCTTTGGTGACAAGGGTTTGTAAACATAAGGCAGAACAGTATCACGCCAATATAATAATTATCATTTTCTACTTTTAGAGAGAATATGCCTTTCACAAAGAACACTCTTCCTTCTAGTCTTATGGTAGGTTTGAAATCTCCAGAGATTTTGATCAGCCTGTTGCAGTTCTCTTTGAACTGGTGCTGCAGAGCTCCTGAGCCCCCAAGCCCATTCCGGGTAGCAGTTTCAAGGCTCTCTCTGTCTGCATTTCTCTGAAGCAGCACTTCTCAGAAAACCTGGAAGCACTGGAGCCACCTCACTCAGAGCTCTATCACACATATTAATCTCACATTTACACGCACCAAGATGATACCCAGTAAGAGGGACAACAGGGAAAGAAACAATCCTGGAAGATGAGGACTGCTCCTCCAGCCTTGCACAAGGCCCTAGGTTATGGCAGAAGTGTATCTCTGGAGCTTTACTCCAGGAAAACGTCTGCTCCCACAGATACGAGCTCTGCCCCTCCTCACCCGCAGGGCGATATAGCATGGCTGGGGCACTCCAGAGTCACCCCTACTTCAGCTTTGCAAAAAGAAGGCTAGTACTAAATCTACGCCGTCAACTACAAAGCATGTGGGAACACTAAAAACAACTATTTGCCCTTTTTGTCCTGCACCCAGGAGCTTCACAAGCAGCTCCAGGTGCCTCCACACCACTGTACAAGGAAGGCAGAACTTGCAGGCTAAAGAGAGTCACAGTAAGGCACAGAGAGGTTACATCTTCATCCAGGTGGGACAGAGCTAGAAACAGGATTTGAGCTGGGAGCAGGAATTAAAACAGACTGAAATCACTTTGTTGACATCCTAACTTCACCCACACCTTCCCATCATTTCCTTCATGTCAGCTTTAGTGACTGTACAGCTTTATAAAGAGTCAGTTCAGGGGTACAATTGCAAATACCAGGACTGAGGAGGCAGCGGGAAGTCATCGATGAGCAGGCAGAGGGTTGCAGCATGATCTCAGATCAGCTTAAAAAAAACAGAGACCCACGCCTTAAGCAGCCCTGACTCTCAACCTACTATATTTATTACCTCCTCAGATGTAAAACAGTTGGACACCTATCTCAAGCCAAGTAACTGAACCATTTCCAAGATAAGCCAGGTTCTCCTCAACACTGCTTCAGTGCCATAATTAATTCCCCAGCCTTTCCCTTTCCTCTCTTGGTGCCAGATCAGCAAATTCACTTTTATGCCAGTTACTAAAACTGTATCTTGCTCTCTCTGGCAGTTTACCAATTTTATTGGCATGGAGATGTCTTTCCCAGACTGCCTTCTGAAGCAAATGTATGATAGAACAAACCGTTGAAAATGCACAGGACAGACAGAGCGAAAAGCCTGCATGACATTACAGGGCAGGTGGCTGGGAGAGATTGAGTCTATGCATAAGATAGAGAAGAAAGCATCAGCAAACAGACGAGAGAGGGCCCACCCCCACATCTCCCATATCCGATGGAGCACCATGGGAGTGCTCCTTTGCACATCAGCGCTGGAGCACCTACTTTGTCTCCAGGATCAGGGGTGGGCAACACTGACGTTGCTTGTACCCATGGCCATATGGTCGCTCACAGAGCCCAGAGCAAGTCATGCAAATCAGGACCAACTATTCTCTGCAATGCCTCTCAAAGCAGTTGGTTTTGAGGCAAGACATTTCTAGTTTCTGGGATGACACAGGAAGCCTACTGTGAAACGCTGTGAAATAAGATGCACTCAGACTGCCTGTGAGGTATCAAGTACAAGGAACACACCTGTACAACGGAAAACAAGTAGCTAAAATAAAGATATCAGCTCTCCAGCTGTGTAACCACGGGTCCTCACTGTGAAGGCACGTGTATACCAGCCTTCTCCACTTTCAAAATGCTTCTCAGATTTCACTGACATCTCAAAGCTGATAATATTTACCCTCCAGGTACTGTCTGTATTGTATTTTAATAATCTGCTCACCCATTATTATTTTCCCTCCCAAATCTGTCTCTCTTCAGCAGTGCTATAATTTACCTCCACCTGAAGGCTGCTTGGGTTTTGATCACAACTTTTTCTCGATTAGTACATGCCGACAAGAAAGCTCAAGCTCATCAAATGATAAATGACTGTAACCATCTTTTGCTCTCTGAGGTGTATTTAGATCGTGACAAAGAGGAAAAAACTCCCCCATTACGTACAAATGTTTTTTCCCCAACCATGTCATGACTCACCAGTCAGCGTGGACTGCTGGCAAGGACCAACATGCTGGGGGCAAACCTGCACATGCACAGCCAGGACGGGGCAGGAAGGAGTGCTACCTGGTCGAGGACTTGAGGACAGACTGAGAACCTGAGTCAGGAAGCCCAGTCACACACAGTTCAATAGGCTTTCAGTTGACAAACCTACAAAACATCCATGCTAGGCCCTAAGCCAGTGTTTACCATAACACAATAGCCACACGGTAACTAATACAGATGATCAGAAGAGAATAAATAGTTTGCTACAGGGAGAAAGCAAGAGAGATTTGATACCAGCCCCTTCAACAGCACAAGTGTTTTGAGATGAAAGATCATGATCAGCATGGGAAACAAAGTGTGCCCCAGGCTATGAAAGGAGAAGAGCAAACCTGCAAACATCTCATATGATCTAGGGAGAAATGCTTTCCTGCCCCCAAATCAGGTGATCGCTGCAACTCTTGAGTGTGAACCCAGCAGCCACCAGCAAGGTATCTAAAAGGTTTTCTAATGACTGTTGGGGCTCCAACACACACATCCAACGTGCTATCTTCTCCCATCTCTTCTCTTTCCGAGAAAGGTGAAAAAAAGTAAAGACCAGATACTGTTTTTCTGGCAATATAGTAAAAGGGGAAGAGAGAGAGGGTCACCGCATGGTCTACCATGTCTCTCCATAGTCTCCAGGCTGTACTTCAAAGAGATGGCCACCTCCTGCCCTATTACCCCAAAGTAAATCTGATCCTGACAAAAACACAAAAAAAAACAGTACTGAAAGTCAATATTACATGGGACGATTCCTTCCTGGCCTTCATGGCAACCAGCAGGAGCTCCAGAGTGTAGGACTCAGGCTCCTCTCATACGATTAGGAGAACTCTAAAACAGGCCGACTCCAAAACGCCAGTTCTTTGCCTTTTGGAAATACACGTTCAAGCTAACTCTTCCATGTGGGCTTAGTGTTTCCCTGAGCCAGCATCTCTTTCAACTGTGCAACACGATATTTTATATTTCCAACAATACCAATCAAGATCTTCCCCGAGAGGAAGGCAGGAAAAAAAAAAATGTATCACTGCACTAAAGTCATTCTGATCTGGCCTGAGGGGATATTATGATGAAGCTCGACTCCATGGTATCTTTCCAGACGTTTCCATTTCCTCACTGTCGCTTCCTCTCTGATAAGTTAGTCTGCACTGTTTGCACAGCTGTCAAGTCAATCAGAAATGCCGGGAGACTGACAGCCACTTGCACAACAGCACCATCTTGCAAGGCTACTCTCCCATCTGCCACCGTACTCATTCCAGTGCTGTCATCTCCAGTCAGGACCCCACCAGCCATCCATGCAGCAGCCAGCCTGCACCCTGCTTGTGAAAGGTCTGCAAGAAGCACCCTGACAGGGAGTTTCCTCACCACCTGGTAGGGATCACACAGAAAGAAGAGTAAAGGTCTTGTCCACATGCAGTTTGTTCCTGAGGAGGTGACAGAAGCTGCAGAACTGGACCACAGTTGCTCCCCACTAGTGCATATCTTTGACACTATGCAATTGTCCTAGCTGGGCTCACTGAAGAAGGCACACAGTGGCTCCGTGAGCATCAGGACCTTAAACGCAGTGGGCATGGGTCTACCGTTATTCTGTACCATCTGTCGGTCAACAAGCTACTGCAAGATGCCGTGGGTTTGTAGTGCCTTCAGGGCACTATACACCCTTTCTTCCCTCACCTGGAGGTGAAGGGAAGAAAGAACAAAGCCTTTTCTTCAGTGTCCTGGTCTGCACGTGATGAGTCCAAAAGGTGGCAGACAACAGGTTTTCTTGGTGTTAAGGCACTAGCAAGCCCTTCAAGAAAAGGGTACGTGGGAAACTACTGTAATGGATGAAGTGGCTGGAAAGGAATATGCATAGACTTTTGTGGGGTGCCAAAATCCTTTGTTGTTTAGGCAACAATCTGCGTTCTCTCACAGAGCTTGCTGACGAGCAAGCTGCTTTTCACTAGACCTTGATGATTTCAGTTGGAATTAGCCGATGCAACTCTATTTGAGAGGAAGATCCCTACACTTCCTCAAGCAAGCAGATTGCAAAACTTGCATGCCTGAGTCAGCATCATGCCATAGCCCCTCATTTTCTTCATTCTCTCACAGGCCACAGTAAGTCAAAGTTACCTGCCTGAGGAAAGGATCCGTTCCACAATTTCAGTAGGGTGCATTACTCTGTTCTATTGTCATTGCCTCTCAGATGCATGATTTTCCTCCCTGGATGCGTCTAAAAATTTTCCAGGACAAAAGCTTCTATCACTTAGCTGGTGCTGTTACCTCCCTGGAAAGACAAGAATGCATGCCTTGGCTGTTAATTTCTGAGCTGACAGCAGCTGTCAGACCCTAACAGAGCAAGTGAACATAACACTTCAAAGAAACTCACTAATATTCTGTCAAGTAAGACGTCTATGTGGATGCCAAAACATCCCAGGCCAGAACAGCTTGACTGCTCCCCTATCAGGCTTGTTAGGAGCTCACTTTATTATATGTTCTGCTATTGCTCGGCTGAGTTTATTTGGGGGCCTCTTAATTATGGTGCAGTCTGCTTCAGAAATAAACCCTGCAACGGTGTCTGCAAGCACACACAGAGCAGAGAATTACCGGGCAAAGAAAAAGGGTTAGAGGCAAATCTTCAGCTGTAAAGGTCTCCAATTTGCAGTACAGCAGGTCACTGCAGGGGCATTTGAACAGAGTCACTCTGTGTTAGGATGATGAAGATACCTGGGGCAGCTGCCCCAGGTAAGAGCAGTGGCAGAGCACAGGCACCGCATCACAGCATTTGCCGTGCTGGCACTCGTGCCATGGCCTTCAGACACCTGGTGTGCAAAATAGGAACCCCTTCTTGGGGTGGGGGGGGGAGGGTAGGGGCAAGGAACATAGGTTCAGAGAGAAAGATGAAAAGGAACAGGAGAAAGAATGAGGTACAACATGAGGAATTTGTAAACATTATGAATAGATTCCCACAGGCAACGTTAATTTTGGTAAATGCATTATATTTTGGAGACTGATGAGGTGAGATTCTTGCATTGGGAACCCACTCTAGACAAGGCTTGCTTTCAGCAAAAACTCTGTAAGCTCTGGCAAATATGTAAGAGGCAGGGAGTGGGGAAGTGTGCGAGTGTATGGTGGGGATCGACTGTATACAGGAAACAGTCCCCACCAATGTACAGGCAGACCAATTCGGGGTGGGGAGGGCGGGGAGGAGGGAGATTATATTTTTAACTAGTCAGAAGATGCAAGAGAAGACTGCAGCACAGCCATCACTAGGAGCACTCAGGTAGACATTTCATCTACCTACTAGGAGAGTGATGCCTCCTCTTCTGCACCAGGACAAGAATGGAAAAATAAATGACTGTAACATGTTAGGTGCTTTTCTGTCACTATGCTCCAGCTGTTGGCCCCTCCAAGGAGCTCAGAGGGTGCAGGCTGGGTCTACAACCCCCGGGTGGGAAAGCCTGGACCCTTCATGCCTTAGCTAAAGGAAGACCTTCCTGCACTGTGAGTGGGGCTATACGGTCCTGAGTAATAAAAGGATAGCCCTGCCATTTTTAACCCTCACTGCAAGGGAGGGTGCAAGTCCAGCAGCCCCACAGCCTGATTGTCACACAATTTGGCAGTGCAAACCAATCAGCACATCCAAAACCAACACGGGCACGCTCGGGGACTCTCCTATCTCCAACGAACTCATCATAACCAGGGTTCCCCCGTCTCACCAAGGATGGCTGCTCTCAACAGAGCCCAGAATGGTATGGTGCAGCCAACGTCCATTATATCCATCATGGACCTTACTAAAGAGACATGAGGACTGACGCCCCACTACAATTCTGGAGAAAACAGATTGAACAGTGACAGGTAAAACATTACTACAAAATGTAGCATTTACAATGCATCTCCAACTGAGAAGCACGAGCAGCACTGGTTCCATTTGTTTCTTCACGTAAAAATAGCAGATATGGAAAATAAAGAGGACAAAAGATGTGTGTGGGCTCAGACAGCCCATTCCTGCCTGTGCAGAATTATTGACTAGTCTAGTGTCTCTCCTCCAGTATTCTCCTGTCTGTACATACATGTCCCAAACAGTGAGGTTCTTTCCATTGTCACTCAGAAGCCAGTCCAAAAAGTGTGTCTACTAGAAGCTTTTCCTGATATTCCACCTATGTTTCTTTCCCTGAGCTTTATCGCATCGCTCCTACCTACATACTTCCTGAAAACCTTTTGAGCAGCTCCTCTCCCTGAAGTTCACACCCTTCAAATTACAGGAAAACAGTTAGGTTTCCCCTTTTAAATGTCAATTATCCACGATAAACACGCTTAGTTGCCTTGATCTTTCCTCATACCTCGGCTCTCCTCCAACATCCTAATTATCATTGTTATTCTTTGAACTCCTAACTTCCTTCTCTCTGACAGTGAGATATCTGGAGATGAATACAGAGGTTTGGGTGGGATCTGACCAAAGCTGCACACTAATTTCATCATTAGCAAGATTAGGCGTCTCTGGCAGGAAGCGTGTGTTTGTTCATTCGCACATCTCACTGCTCGTGGTACTGCCGTCCTCGAGCAGACTGCAGATTCCTCCTCCCACTATAATTTGTTCATTGTATTTAACCAAAGGATTAAAAGCTTTCTCAATAGTAATTACACTGATTGTTCGAGTCCCGGCTCTGAAGCCTGCCAGAGCCCCTGGACAGGTCCCCCAGTTCTGCACGCCGTGTCCTTTGGCATGGGAAGAGCGCGCAGCACTGGGTCAGACAGCACTGCCAGGCTTACAGCCTCAGCAAATGATGTCTGCCTGTGGCAAGCTGCAGCCCAGAGCAAATAGGTAACGCTTGAATGCTGTGGCCAAGGCAGCCTCATGGGGATCAGGCAGGAACATGGTGCCCTCTGAGACCCAGGACAGCTGCGCCCCCCGTCCTGGCCCTGCCAACCAAGCAGGCCTGCATGCGTGTCCGACAGCGCTCTCCATAAGCACAAACTGAATCCAGGACAGGTAAGCCAGCTAGGGATGCTCTGCAATGGCAACTATAATCTTTCCCTGGCAGGGAAAGGGCAGCATAAAAGCCACCCACGTATGGCTTTAAAGACACATTAGCTGTGGTGTACTAAGTCACAATAAAAACAGTATCTGCTAATACATGACCACAGTATCAAATGATGGCCTGTCACTGGCTGGCTTGTACCCAGAGCATAGATTAGGAACATGTCCCACAGGTGAATATCACCTATGATAAACTTCTACACTATGCCCACCGGGCAGAAAGGAAGGGATGTCATACATTTTCAATTTGCTAGCTTTCTGCCTACTTTCCAGGAACAAATTTCCATAAAATGGAGCTAATGATACTTGCCTGCTTTGAGACATAGAAGCTGAAAAGGCCCCCACGTAAGGAACAGGCAGTATTAATAATATATTAGGCTTCTCTGTATATCTTTCTCATAGAACATATTTGACCCTGTTTAAGTTTCATCATCTCCCATCTCTGTGCCTTGGAGGGGTTAAAGGTAATTTCAAATTTTAAGTCCTCCCTTCTGCTTGCTTCAGTTCTCATTGTTCCTAGAGAGCAAACCAAATTTCACCTCACCTGGTCAGTAGATAAGTAAAAATTGCCTCAGCCATAGAGGAGAAATCTAGGTTAATTATGTTGCTAACTTAACCTCTGGGCTAATCTCTAGCCCATTAAGGTAAGCAGATGGTCAGCTCACTGCAGGGGAGAGGAAGCGAGGATGGAGTAGCAGCTCCCATTCACAACAGGCAGGACTAGACACGTCCTGGAGATGGTGGGCATTCCCAGCCTGCTCCCTTCCCCCACAGAGGGGTTTTCTTTGCACCTATGACTAGCAAGGCAACCTGGAAAGGGAAGCACAGAGCCACCAGGAGATAAATTAAAGGCCATGCAAGGTGAGGTTTTTTTTTTTTTTCTGATTCAAGGCATCAGTCCCTTGGCATAGATTAAAAACAGAGAGATACGACAAATAGGAGGCACTTATGGATAGGTCTTGCAGGCTGGCCTGCCTGAAATGGGTAGGTTAAGCAATAAAGAGGAATCTTATAGCCATAAGAAATAAAGATCAGACACAATGTGTCATTGTGCAAAAGGAAGAAAGGTGTTTGCAAAGTAGTCAGTTGACCAAAGCAGACACTGAAAGCCCTCCCAGGAGCGCTACAGTCAGGGCTATGTCCCTCCCAAGGTGACAGGGAGGGAGAAGTACAGGTCCTTGTCTCAGTTTCTCCATCTGCAGAGAATTCCTTCTATGCCTTGCAGGGGTGGGGGGTGGTCTTGTAAAGCTTAAATGTCTGTAAAGTGCTTTCCGGCTCTCGGATGAAAGGGGACAGTGACACTTTACATCTCTGTTAACAGTCTTTCCATTTCTTCAGTAAAGAGATAGGGATGCTGGGAACTGCTGGTCCTGCCTAAGAGCTCCCTGGCTTGCACTGAAACTGCAGAAGAGTCTTCAGCTGTTCTCCTCCACAGGAACAGCAAATCCAGGGAAGAGAACAGGATGAATATAGGTTTGTGTGTAAATATCTGTGGCACACAGAAAGAACTCTCCAAGCTACGCATTTTAAGGATCATTTCTTGGGGCAAAACCACCCCACCCTTAATCCTCCAAGCACCCTAGCAAATTGCTTCCCTAGCACTGGCACTATGCAGACCCTCCACTAGGACACTAAAGGTCACAGCATGAGAACATTCATCCATATAGAGAAGCAGGACAGGGGAGCTTCAGATTTGATGTTGTTTAAAGGCACATTTCGAGAGAAACAGTGATGCTGCAATGTTGCGTCGTGACATCCGAGATCCCTATATGAACACATCACAGGATCAAATCACAGTGCAACTGTATTGAGCTGCCAAGCTAAGACCAACGTGCAACCATATATTAAACAATAATATCTGGAGGAGATGAGTCCAGCTAGTGCACATTACAGCCACTGTACTTATTTAG
The DNA here is from genome assembly GCF_040807025.1 of Struthio camelus. NCBI lineage: Eukaryota > Metazoa > Chordata > Aves > Struthioniformes > Struthionidae > Struthio > Struthio camelus. The sequence continues at coordinate 94,197,012 of NC_090942.1, read as the reverse complement.
GGGACAGCCTGCGCAGCCTTCCCTTAAGCATCTGCTTGTAGGTGAACTGTACTTTCATTAAAGCAAGGGTTAGAAAACGATGATGAGATCAGTGAAGCCATGGATACATTTACCTGGTATACTGCAGGCCAAAGCAAGCTCTGACCACGCTTTGAGCCCATCAAGCTGCCTCACTGTGGTTAGTGCGCAGAGAGGCACCATGTTTAAGCTCACGCTCAGTGCTGCACTGAAGCAGTCACACGGCTTTCAGACCAGAGCTGGCTTGCATCCACCAGCTCAGAGGGCAGGTCAAGGGACCTTACTTCTGCTTATAGTATATCAGGTAGACACGGCCCACGCCACCTGCCTGCAAGCTTAGAAATGCCCTTCTCCTCATCTCCCCTTTCTTCCCCTCTTTTCCCTTTCTGTAAGCAGGCTTTTTTGGAAAGCATAGATAGATGATACTGAATTACACCTACGCACCACTAATGCACACGCGCACGCGCACACACACACACACACACACACACACACACACACACACACACACATATACACAGATGAGGAAGGTTCACAAAGAAACCTCTGCTCCCCAAAGGAACTTGCTCACCATTTCATCTCCCAGAGACATCCTCCGGGCATTCATCCTTTCCACGCTGTACCTCATGGGAACAGCAACAGAAGCATAGCTTCTGTCAGAAAAATGACTGCTACCAAAGGACTCGCTCTCACTGGTGAGACCTGCTCCCTCTTTCAGCACCCGCTCAGTCAGCTCTGCTCACCCAGGTACCTTTGAACAGCTCCTTATTCCTGCTAGTGGTGCACAACTGACAAAGCTAAGTGGTGGCAAACGCCCTCCTCTTCTGCTTCAAACTTCAGTGTTAACAAAACACATCTTACAATAGTATTTATAACCAGCAGCACTACCTACTCACATTCTACAGGTAGCTCAGACCCTGGCACACAGACTCAGACATCTCTCTCTGCCCTCCAACCAAGACAGCTCATCCGCCTTCCCTGCCGTGACAGTCGGTATGCAGACTTCTTCAGCCTCAGAGACCCTGGACAGATGCAATGCCCCTTGGCTTGACAGGGTGGTAGGAGCCCTGATACGAGCTCACTGGTATGCCACATTTCACTTGAGCACTTCTATAGGTAGGTAAGTATCATAGCCTCAGCTTCACTGACAGATACTTAAGCCACAGGTCCCTAAATCCTCTTCCAGGTGCAGATGTAAACTGAGGAAAAACTAGCAGGATTCAGCCTGCTCAAACTGGCATTATTAGTGGTGAGGTGAGAGCAGGAAAGAAGCCTTCTTGAATCTCGGATCCCCCAGATGAGTTTGGCACAAATAACCAAGTCTGCTCTCGCAGCTGCCCAGCTCAGTGGCAGAGCCATGCACCAATCGGTTCTGCTGTTGCTGTTTGCAGAGCCTTGTGGCACAGTTTTACTTCCACTAGGGAAAGATTGCCATCAGGGCTAGAAAAAGAAGAAAGATGTTTTCAATGGCGAGGAAACATCTAACAACGTTAAGCATGTCACAGTGACAACGTGGATGTTGGAAACAGATGGTGTGTGGGAAGGAAGTAATTTGTCTCCTTCCTCAAAATATTTGGTTTTGCAAAAAAGACACAGGAAAGATCAAATTCTGCTTCACTTCCAGGGAGCCAGACTGATAACAAGCAAGGGCAGGACCCTCAGCATCTCCCACATGCATGCCAGCACCAAACACCTTGCTCAACAACTCCAGGCCAGAAGAGAAACAAGTGGTTGTGCTCCCCTATACAAGCTGGACCCAGCCAGCCCCAAGTGCCTTCCCCTCTACACCTCAACAAGGCATGGGAAGAAGATCCCAAGATGAGAAGCAGAAATCCACCTCTGCAGCTCCAGAATGCTTAACGCTGGGAAAGCAGCAACCGCCTGGGGCCTTGAGGAGGAGCGTGACGAAAGCACATTTCAGTAAGACCTTCCTCTCCCAAGTCAGTCAAAGGAAGAACCCAGTTTTGGATTCAATCCAGCCCTGCCCAGTGATAATTTCTAATCCAGCATCTGAAGGATTACAGAAAGTTAGAGGAGACAGATGGTGCTGCAAAGACAGAGAAGTCTTATTGCTTGGCTGCAGCCTGCACTTCCTGAGGTTACGCCTGGGATTTCAGACAGCTCCACCTCTGCCTAAGCTCTGCGAGCCGGGGGTCAGCCAACCCCAGGCGCTGGTGAGATGCCAGCTCGCTGCAGAGGCTGCTGGCAGGACAGCCAGGATAAAGTAAAGGGGGGGGGGGGTCTCCCCTGCCTCTATGGAGGAGCACCTGCGCTGTCCTTGTTCCTCACCCTGCCCTCAGCCCACCAGGGGCTCAGCAAAATCCAAAAGGCACCTAGAAAAAGGTGACCAGCATATGCAAACTAACACTGGCCTTCCTCTGGGGGCTGGGAGAAATAGATGGTTTGGGGCTTTGGATTTTTGTTTTTAACAGTTTGCAATAGTTTATATGAAGAAGTATGTCCATGTGGGTTTTTAAATTTGCCTTTTTTTTAAAAAAGATATACTGGAATTACTATAATTTCCTAATTTTGGCCAAAGACTTCTCCAGTTAAATAATGAAACAGTAACAAGCAACAAAACTGAAGTCTGAGCCAGCAAACTGGAAGAACCATTTAAAACTTGCTCGCTGGTTTATATTAACACTTATTTAAGCCAGTTGCCTGACAGACGCTTTTGAGAAAACCTCTTTTTCTGAAAGGCAATAGTTTTCTGATGTCCAGTCTCCCCAGAAGCCCTCCAGCAAAGCCTAGGAGACAGCTCCCTGATATTCCCCACGTTAATAACAAGTAGGGAAAAGAGACAAAGCCAAAACACCCTCCAGGGGTGTTTTAGATAGCCCTGGATAATGGTACAATCATCATCAACACTGCGGTAACCCCCACAAACCAGCAATGTTTCAGTGAAACGTGCAGCAGTCTGACAAAAGGAATATCTCTGCTTCTAATGGCAATACATTTTTCTCCTCATGGGATGCTTAAGGCAACATAGAGAAACCCGAGTGCACGCACGTGGCTCTGCTCTTACCTCTCTCCATGCTGCACGGACCTTGGCAAAACCCCACGCCTTGCTACCCCTCCCTCCCCATTTTGCCTGCTGCCAAACAGGAATCTCCTCTCCAGCTATATTTCTGAGACCCAGAGATGAAAAAGTAAATTGACAGGTTGCAAGGAGGGAAAAAGTGGCACCCTCTAATTTTGCACTGGCATAGCTGGGACATGGGCACATTATTCCCCCTTCTGCCAACTCCATGAGGGAGTTATGTCCAGGATAGGAATAGGAGAGGCTTCTTGCACTCTGCTGTTTAAGCAGAGCATTTAAGCATTTAAGCACTTGCAGACTGAGTGTGTGTCCATACCCTTGATTAAAAGGGAAAAGAAAAAGAGAGAGAAAAAAAAAAAGAAAACGACTCAGCTCCCCCCTCAAAAAAACACTCAAAGTTCAGTGGACCAAAAATCAAAGAAGTGAAGCTGAGCATAATCCAAGGGCAGACAGCGCTTTCCATCTCTGTCTTTTGCTCCAGTGGAATGTGCTGAGGGCATTATTTACAACAGACACATTGTTACACACCAGTTCCTCTTTCTTTGGGAGCTGTGGGGGCTGCGAGAATAATGAGATAATTATTCCTGCTATTCCCAGCCATGGTGGGAACGAGATTGCTTTTGTCCTGTGCTCCAGACTACACCAGCTCGGGCAGTTTTATTCTAGCAGCGGAAACACCTTGTGGAGGCTCCCAGGATGCTTTTGCTGTGCCAGTGCCTGGTCACACACATGGGAGCATGAAGGCAAGAATGGAGGGAAAGAAGCAGAGAGAAGCAAAACTAAAATCCCCGTAGACGTCTCCATACAGACCCCCATAGCTCTCTGGTGCTATGAGTGATGCACACCTGCTGCAGCTGTGCCAAGGAGAGGGTCACACCAGGAGAAGCATGCTTCACCACTCCAAAGGCGGCAGCACCAAGCACCAACCCCAACCACCCTCAGAGGCTCAAGCACTTTTCTTCAGCGGCCAAAGGCATCCCAGCATGAGGGAGGCCCATTTCCAGCATCAGCTCCTCCTGCAAGGAGCTGATCTCCAGCCCACACCACCACCACCTCACCTCCCTCCTCCACCCACAGCCTCCAGGGACCGCAGCAGGGAGTAGGCACCCCCCAGGTTTCAGCCAAGGGAAATCACAGCCTACTGAGAGCCCAAGGCATCCCCTCAAAGCATACACACTGTGCCTGACCAAGTTGCCCTACTTGGGCAAGGATGGGCAGGAAACGCAGACGGCAGATGGAAGGGAATTAAACTCAGATTGAGGAGAGGCTCTGCCTCCCCAGAATTGAGACTTATTCCTGGCAACAAGGAGCAGAAAAGCACTTACATATGAGCACTCCTTGTTAATTCACCAGAGGGTATTATCCGAGCTTGTTACAAGATTGATGTTCACTGTGGTACAATCGTTAACAGTTACCACTTGGCCTGGATAAGGATGCAAAATCTAGTAGCCGGAAGTTCTTTCTCTTCCTTGCTTGATCATTTTTTTGATCCCTTGGCCCTGAGTGTAACAATCAGATCAGAAGACTGGGGTTTTTTTTTTTGGCTTTTTAGTCTCCTCAAACTAGACTCATGTACTTGTCGCCACTTCCAGGAGCGCTAATTAGAGCTGATGAGATCCTGAATGGAAACGGCAGTACTGCATCAGTATGCCGGGGAAGGAGCAGCAACTCCAGCACAACACTTGAACCAGGAGCTTGACAGGTCAGCTATCCTCACCTGGTGGCCCAACAAATGCAATGACCCCATATGCACTAAGGCAGTCAAGAGCCTCCTGCAAAGCAAGAGAAAAATGGCACAAGTGCCAAGTATGATAGCAAGAATGCAGCTGAAAGTCCTTAATGTAAAGCTTTGTGCAGCGCTGCCTTCAGCTACAGTGGGACTAGATGGTCCTTTCCAACCTAACTCTTTTTACGATTCTATATTTCAGGGAAGATAGAGGATTGTAAGCTTCACAGACTGTACACTAACCATTTTTAGGTAGCATCTTTATGCAATACATTCCTTCTACTTACATCAGTGAGCACTGTAAACACAGTGGTTTGATTCTCTCATACAACTGAAATGCTCAACAGCAGTTACACCTCATATTCAGCATTCCTTGCAGCTGTCTCATTTGCAAAGAATTGTCATTATTTGCCTGCTTTCTGCTGCCATGTCTTCCGGCTTTCAACAAGACCCTTCTCAGAGGAGCCACTGTGGGCCTGACAATAATGTGGAGACGAGCACAACCAAGTTGGTTATCTTCGAGCCACGCACAACAGCTTCATTTACAGAGATGGTGCCTGAGACTTGTCGAAGCTATTGCAATCACAAAACAAAAGACATTTTTTCCCCTCTTGTTTTTAAACAGGCAGCACACACGTGAGAATGACACAGGCTCTGCAAGCAGCTGCAATACCCACGCTCTGCATATAACGCTGAAGGAAAACTGCTGCAGGCTCCACCGGGATGGGTGCTCAGCTCCCGGGCGCCCAGCTCCTAGGAACTAACCCCATTTCCCCTCTCAGCTGTCCAGAAGGACACACATCCTTGAGGGCTCCTGCGTGCTCATGGGGGAAAGCTGCCGAGCGGCAGGGTCCTGCGCTTCCGCCTTCCAGAGCCGCATGGGGAAGGGAGGTGAGAAGGGACTGTTCCCTGCAGCAGAGGGGAAGCAGGACCAAACCATTTTTAGCAAAGGGAAAACACAAGCAGAAACACTGGACAAGGTGTGAAGCTGATGAAAGAAAAATTAATTAAAAAAGAAAAGGTGCATTGACTAGTGCTAAATTATTCACCTCCGCACATCCATCTTCCTCTGTTCCCCTTCTCCAAAATAATTCTGGAACAAGCTAAAATCTGTTCCTTGTGAACTCCAAGTGGTAATTAGTTCATGAAGGAAAGAGATGGAGCTTACGGATGTCAGGGGCAGAAGAGCTGAAACTCAGGGCTCGGTTTCCACTCCACTTTTCACCTCCTCTGTATCAGCATAAGATGCCTGGGTAAAGCAACAGCTCTGCTCCTCAGTGCATGCACGCGAGCAAACACAAAACAGCCCTCGCTGCCGAGGATCAGTGGTGACGAGGGTCCCTCCCCACCGTGCTCTGCTCTGCCGCTCCTTCTAACTAGGTGAGATCCATCAACCCTCAAGCTAGATCCCAGTAGGAAAATCCATCCCTCTGCCAGTGGAGGGCTGGCTGGGAGGAGCCTCTTCCCCGCAGAAACACTCTGCCTCCCAGGCCCGCGGCCACACTAGCCATGTGAAGCCAGGCTGCTGATCTTTTCCAGTCACAAGCCTCGTTGAATATTTCATAAGGAGATTGTTGTTGTCTTGCGGGTTACACATTTAAGATCATTATATCTGGAGCATGGATAGAGAGGATCTATTTAACCAGATCTTTTATTCTCTCACACACACATATATACAGGCTCAGCATGTCCCCCCTCCATTGCATTGGGGCCAGCTTGCTGCACATACACACACGCACATGATGCATGCCTTTTGGCTGCTTCCTTTGCCTTGGGCTTAATTAAACACCCTGGAGGCTTTCTAAACCCAGATTATTGATAGATTTTTTTTTTATACTCTGACTGCTGCAATTCAGAACTAAATGAGCTGAACAAAAAGATTCAAATGGGAGAGAAGGAGGGAGGGAGAAGCACAGCAATGCTCATATATAAGCAGCAAGAGGACACATGCTGCACTTGGAGCAGACTGCAGAAAAACATCACAGCAATCTCCTGGGAGCTCTGGTCTTCACTACACACAGCATCTGTCCAATCCTCAGATTAGTTACACTCTGGTCACTACGAAGGAAGGACTGGAAGGGATCATCAGGGCACCAAATCCAAGGTCACGAAGTCCACTGTCATTCATGCAAGTGCTGGCAATCTTGTAGTAGGCATTTTAACACAGGAAGGTCCACTGAACGGTCACTCCACTCACCTCATCGTGCCCCATGGGGAACTGTACAGTGATAGCAGGAGACCAAAAGCTGTAACTACAGAGTGTCCAGGGCTGGGGGGGGGCAAACGAGATGCATTGCTAATGCCCTGCAAGGCACTACTGTGAGCCTTCACCATAGGGAGGTATTTGTTAGGCAAAAATGCCCAGAAACTTGAGAAAGTGGAACAGAGTACAGAAGTATCTTCAAAGTATACAAGCAGTTCCCAGCATATTCTGCTGTTCTGTTGGGGGTGGGGGGGAATACGCCCTCCTGACCCTATGGATGACCAACAGATGCTCTGAAACATGCAATTAAATCATAGGCAATAAAGAATAAGGTTACGCATATTGTCCAGGCAAACAGAGAAATCCGAAAAGGAAATCCCTCCTGGGATCCCAGCATCCAGACTGGAAAGATACTTTTATCTCCAGTTGGAACAGACTTCCTTGCTTAACTGAGACTCTGGTCTCCAAGACACCCAGGGCAAATGACTGAGACAAATGGGTGTATTATTTATTCCAGAAACTTGCCCAGGATTTATACAGGCTGCTCATCTTAATGTTGGACCCAAGTCAAATACCCACTAACGTTGCCAACGCTAAAATTAGAAAATGGTGGGAAACTTAGTGGGAAGATAGGAAGACGAAACTACTATAAATCACATGCCACTGCTGAACATCTCTGGGAGGACTACCACCCCTACAAAAGGACAGAGGGCCAAGGACACGGGTGAGGGAGAGAAAGAGAGAAACTCCAGTCTAATTTTGCAGAGCTGGATATCAGTGTATCAGGAAAACCACCTCTTTCCCATACAGTAGCTGCTGCTACTGTCAGACGTGCGCAAGGAGGAAACCACAGAGTGGCCAAGCCAGCAGGGAGTAAAAGCCAGTGATCTGAATGCTGCAAAGAGAGGGAGAAGCTAGGAAAGGTCTTGCTGGGCCCCAATCCCCTATCAGTCACTGTAGACCTAGTAAATGCACACCCCACTCGCACACATGGAAGCTGGATAGCACACTGGCTTCCCTATCCGTCGTTGGGATTCCTCCCTGGGGATGAGGCAGAGAGACGAGAAGACTCCTGCGCTAAACATCTCAGTCCACAAACAACGTTGGTACAAAACACTGGGACTGCTCTCCATCAAATTGCTTACAGGGGGATAGGGGAGAGAAACCCATCATACTCCTTCCTCCTTGCAGGAGGAGCAGCGTTGTTTGGCCAGAGGTAGGGAGGTTGAGGTAGGAAGCTGGAAAACCCAAGATCCACTTCCAGCTGCAAAAGTAACCATGTGGCCACACATACAACTGGAGTGTGCCAGGAGTTTGTCCCTGCTCTACCTATGGGGTGACTCAATGAGCGTGACGATACCTGCCCCCTCAGCTTGCCCTAGCTTGTAGCATAATTGACCTAGGTCCTGGGTTTGTTGCCAGAGTCAACTCAGCATCTGCAGTGCCTCAGTGATGAAAACACCTGTCTGAAGTAGTGCAAAGTACTACACGCACTGGTTTCCAACAGCACTAGCTAACTGTTTCATTGCATTGCAAAGCAGGCAAAGACTCACCACACACAGCATCAAGACTCAGGTGCAGCCAGATCCAGCACCCATGGCAACAAAACTCCTGCAGCCGAGCTGACATTGATGTCAGCGACACAGCACAGACTGCAGTTTATGCTTTAGCTGGGAAAATGCAGAAGTCTTTCAACCAGAGAGCATGTTATCCTCAGACAATCTTGTTCTTTCTGCTCCTCCAGAGAACATGCCTCTGCTATGCAAAGTTTTTTCCCTTGATATAATTGGGGTGGGGCTTTGTTAAGCACAGGCACAAGCCAGGAGCAGGGTCTACCCATGGCGGGGGTTGAGCAGCACCTGGAGGACCTGTGCCACGAGTCAGAGGATCTTATGTTACCCCTTTTAAAGGGGAACAGAGGATCTCCCATCGCCATGGGGGCTGCCGAGGAGATTTTTCCTACAGTTGTTTGTCATTGCTGAGAGGGCAAGGCTGGCACATGAGCCTAGCCCAGCGTGCACGGGCCCCTTTGTCAATCAAAGGGCAGAAGGTTATGGCAAACAAGGCCAAAAAGTGCCTCAGCTGAGCTGTAGCTAGTAGCTACAAAACACATTGCTATTCCGTTTTGTAGTTCTTTTACAAGCTTACAATGACCCTGTGCTTTCCATTTCCCCCCCCACAAAAAAAAAAAAAAGGTGAGGGGGGGGGGAGGAGGGAAATCAAGCAATTCCTCAAGTAGTAAGACTGAAGCCTGGATTCCTGTAACCTGCTAGTTTGCACTTTCTTACGTCTAAACTCACACAACAGACTTCCTTACCCTCAGTGGGGATACTAACTTGGTTTCCTTTCTTAGTCCAGTTGTATATTTCGACAAAATCTGTAGAACACGGTATTTTGGAGACTCCTGTCCAACAGGGTTGAAGTCAGCCAACAAATTACGAAGTTACAAAGGTGAAGCAGATGATGCAACTCCACAACCCTTCCCTTCCAAAGAAACTGGGCTAAAAACTGACCTGAAAGCACACTGTTTATGTATTTCATCAAGAAGCTGAGGAGAGCCTCAGATCCTGTTTGAAATCCATGGTTTGGGCGGAACAGCCAATTCTCGGCTTCATTTAGCGAGTGAGTTTTAAGGAGAATGCAAGAAACATACATTCCACAAAATAATAGCCAGAGTTTTATGCACACTTGTTCATGACCCGCAAGTACTAGACAGGATAGGCCCCAAGTCCCCTAGTCAGAGAGTCACACGTATCAGGGAGCAGAGGAAGAGTGGGGCTTTACTACATACTAAAGAAAGAAAAAAAAAGGAAAAAATCTGAATTTGACATTAAGAGACATTAAAATAACATATGCAAGAGATTAGACTGATATCCCTTTCCTTACTCAACTTAACACTGGAGCTCTTCTTGCTTGTCCCAGGATATATACAACAATTAGGAGGTGGGAACACAACTGAGAACAGAAAACCTGCAGCGGCATGACACGGCACCACTCCCGCCGAAACCCCAGATTCAGGCTCAGGTTTCAGCAAGGCTGATGGCCACATTGCAGCACCAGCTGAAACAGCCAGCAAGCCCACACCACCAGGTTCACTGATGACTGGCCCCCTCTATGCCAGCTCCCCACAACCTCTCTCACACAAGCGGTCATGCCTGCTCCCTACTGCAGCCACCAAGCCTCCGTTCAGCTTCCCCCAACAGCTACATAAAGTTCACGCTCAAGCCTTTTTCACAGTAGTATTGGGGTCTACATGGGACGAGCTGAGATTTGGGGTCAAAGATGTAATTCTTTGGCAAGTAGCTAAGTGCGCTGCAAGGCCCAGGAGTGCAACGTGTGGTGCCCGATGCTGCTCTGCCACACCACACCACCCTACTGGCAGCCCTCAGCAACCACCTACTTTGCAAGCTCCATCAACTTCCAGCAAGGCAAAGGTCCTAGGAACAGAGGCTTAGCCGAGTGAAGGTCAGAGCAAAACTTAACCGGCGAATGACTCCGTGAGGGCAGAAGGCAATGTAAAGTCATGGCATAAAGACACCGTTCCACTGGGCAAAGCGCAGGAGAAAGGGAGAACTTCCTCAATAAGCTATCAGGGATCAGGAAACTACAGCAGAAAATCCACACTGCCCTATTCCACTCCCTAGCTCTGTAGCCCTTTCACTGCATAGGCACGAGAGAGCCAGAGGTGAAGGCAAAGAGTAGAAACTATTTCAGGTTACGTGATCCTGTCTCCACCATATTGGATTCCAAACACAAGCCAATCAGCTGAGATGGGTCATGTCGCTGAAAATAGTTTTGTGTTCTTGCTCTCTTAGCTGGTAAATAGCCTTCAGCCCCCAAAACTGCTGAGATGCTATTCTTTGGTGGAAACAGCTTGCAGAAAAGTGAGACTGCTGGTAGGAAAACCTCAGCACTGGGGAAATGCTGCTGTGGCATATTCAGGTCAAAGGGACACCCTGAAAGAAGACAGTACAAAATAAGATAAATAAGAAATAGGTTCAAAGTTGCAAACCACTTAAAAGTTTCATCTATGATTTCCATTTAGGCACAACTCATAAATAAAACCTGCATGGTTACTGTAGGATTAGGAACATAGGAAGCAGGATAGGACAGAACCTATTAGGACACAGGGTGTAGCTCCCGTCGTATAATCTCTTTCACAGACAGATCAAGATTCATCTTAAAGCCTGTGAGGGTGTTCTGCTGCCATGAGTCTACTTGGAATCAAACAATTCAAAATTTTGCTCTAATCCCCACAGTAGTTTATTCACAATTGATTTATACAAGCCTGTTCTTTGGCCAGTGCCTTCTCTTAGCCTTAGCAAGCCCTTCCCCCATTATACTGTTTACCTGCTGACATATTTTCAGAGCACCACTCCCCCCACCGTTTTACAAGGGCTAAACGGTCCAAGCTCTTCTAATCTCCTCGGGCAGGGCAAGCTCCTCATTCTCTGATCACCCCCACAGGCCCCTCCGCACTTCCTTCGGCAGCTTGTGCTTAGCTAGAGAGCCAGGACCAACCTCCTGCGACCAAAGGACGAGACAAGGGTGGATAACACAAATAAAAAACAAAACCAAAAAAAACCTTTCTCCCTGCGTGTTCAAGTCATTAGAGTCTTCCCTGCAGACCCTTCAGTCTTCTCTGGTCCCTGGGGAGCTGCATCCTCTGTACTTTGACAGCTCTCTGCACTCAGCTTTCAGGACAGCCCCACGGACACTCTGTCTGCTGCTCATCCCCACCATGGGCATGGGGTGACTGGAAAGAGGGGATGATGCTAGAACCATTTCATTCCTGCTCCCTGGCACAGCCAATTCAAACTGGAATGCCATTTCTGCCTGTCAGCAGAGGGCAAAAGAAAAGTTGTGCATGCAGCTATCCTTAACATGAGGCTTTATGCCACCAAACTCACCAGGACAGAGAAGTCAGTAGGGCTTCCTCCTTGCCCCTCACCTTGCTCTGCCCAGTGTTACAGGATACGCGTGGCGCTCACCCCCGCCTGCTCTGTTTCCATTAGCATGGGATGATGCAACCAGACTTTTGCTGCAATCCACTGAGGAACACTGCTGTCCATACTGATGAAACAGCAATTCAGCAGAGGATGCAGGAGGCACTTTAGAGAAGTGGCAGTGACACCAGACAAGCTTTCACCACATTTATCAAAGTGCCAGTAGATTCCATTTCAAGGCAGCAGCAACACTTATAAATAATGGGCAGAGTTCCTCTGCATCTACAGCCTTTTAATAAATAAAAATGGAAAAGAGAACCCTAAATAGCATAGTCAGTTCAGCTTCTGCAATCTTTTCGGTCTTCCAGCAACGTATGCCCATGATTTTTGCTTTTGCAGTCCCTGAAACCATGATTCTGCCTGGGTAATGCCCCTTTAGCACAGATACCGTCTTTCACATACAGGAGCCATGCTACTATACTGTTACTGACAAATGCAGGAGCCCTATGTTTGTGCATGTGTGCGTGCACACATGTGTGTATGATTTCACTCACCAGCTGCTTGCTCAAGTTTCAGGCATAAAATAAACCAACCCAGCCCTTTCCCTGCACACTGTCACTTTACACATACTCTTTTCCTTCCAACCAGCAGTATTTTTGAGAATGGCGTTTTGTTCAGGGATCTGTTTCCTACTTCATCATCCAATTTCAAGCCCTTATGAAGGATGACCAAGCAAGGAACAGCAAAATACTTGCCGAGACTCAGTGCTGCCTACGTCCCTCCTTCCTGCCCTGCAGCACCTCAGCTAGTCCGCCTGCGAGTACAGATCACTATCAACAACATGCTTAGGGGTCTTCCAGCCCAGGCTCAGATGGCAGGTGGAACCCGTTCACAGCATCAAATCAGCCTTTACAATCACGTACGCTTCTCCTTCGGCATCATTAAAACACAGCCTGACCTGGTAGCCCAGCATGCACACAACACACGTGCACACAGGAGCACATGCACACATACACTGCCCACACCACATCTCACTCCACAAGGATACTCCTCCAGAGGACTAGCATCTCTGCAGGTCTCGTGTTGCTTTGGCAGTGCCTCCTCTGACCAGGCTAGGACAAGGCACACCACTCTGAGCTTTGCGCTTTACTCAGCCCTTGCAAGTCTCGGAGAGCAAAGTTGGGATGGCTCATTCTCCGCTGCACGCCCTGCAGTTCCTGCCCCTTCACGCCAAGCCTGAGTGACGTCCACCATACGGCTCAGCAAGTATTCCCTTGCTGCTAATGTGATTCATAGCCTAATTAAACCCCTGCAGAAAGGCGACATTTTCTCTGCAACTTGCTGCAAATTATCTGCGCAGTCCTGACTTGCTGAGATGCAGCAATGGCTGCTGCCACAGCATCATCTCTGCAAAAGAGACAGAAAAGAGCTGCGGGCAGCAAAATGACTCTATACTGGAATAATTTACTCTGTTGATGCATCCTTGGAAGTGCCAGTCCACTGGAGCTGCCGTTCCCCCCTCAGCATGGCAGGCAGCACAAGCACGGAGCCAGCCCAGGGTCCAGGCTTTGCTGGATGAACACATCTCCTGTGCTGGTGGGAACCCACCTCTACTTCCCAGGATGTTCAGACAAACCTATCAATCTAAAATAAGGTGATCGCAGTTACTGAAACTACAAAACCCAAACAAATGTATGGTGCTTGCTCTCCTCCCTTTGCCATCCACTCACACTGGTAGGCATTGCAGGTTAGCAACATTGAAAAGTGAAAGAGAGCAAGTAAACAGTTCCCAGGATACTTTTGCTTTACGGGTGCTGTCCAAAAGGAGGAAAATGACTGACGAATAGAACTAATCAGATATGTGTCCTGCTCTTCCCCCCCCCCACCAAAAAAAAAGAAAGAGAAAAGAAAAAACCTGAGTTCAAAGGCTGAAGTATCACCGTGCAATTGAAGAGTATGCTCTTCTTGCAAAGGGTTTCCTGTCCTAGAGAACGTGCCCTGCTGAATTAGATGGAGATGTTGTTTAAGGGAGGCTCCCTTACCAGCAGGGGAAGTAGAAATTCAAAGACCTAAGAATGCAAATTGTAGCTGTTGGAGCAAACACTGAACTGTTCCCAGAACCATATTTATGGCTGGATTTAGAGGGTTTTATACTGTATTTAGAGCTACTGTTTTTTTTTTTTTTTTTTGGGGGGGGGGGAGGTGACTTCTGCATTTCCTTTTACTTAATTGTGAGTCATCCAGGTGATAACCATATGCAGATTCATTAATGAAACTGAAATGCAACAAGCTGAACTATCATCACAGTCTTATAGCTAAACACTCCTAATCTCAAAATGAAATGCTGAAGATTTCTCATAGTAATTTTATCTCAGCATTTTACATATCCAACATCTAGCAATATGGCCTTTGAAAAAAACACAAAGAAATAATCATATTGCAAAATACAATCTTCTCCAAGTGCAATAAAGACAAGCTAACATTTCCCAAATGTCACAATTTAGAAATCTATTCATCTGAGGCATTAATGCTACAGTAATGCAAGCATCTGTATTTTAATTTTCCTGAATTCTCCACAACTCTACTATTAAAAAATAAAGTATCATCAACTCTGTTGCGTATTACTAGTGCACAACCAGAGCTTCTCCGCTTGAGCAAGTTCCACCAGCTTCACCAGCACAAGCTCTACAAAAGGGAATCTGGAGTTTATAAACTGCCTCATGAGAAGCTTCCCTCCTGCAGAGTTTATGCACTCCATAGAAGTACGGAGATTTCGGCAGAAAATCTGTTGGCCGTGCTAAAGTTTACCTAAAGTTTCCATACTGAAAACGTTCTCCTGGAGACTTAAGAAACAAGTACATTTTTCCTAGGAGCCTAGCAATTCCAGTGGGATTCAGTAATTTAATATCCGCTGGACCCCTTGCACTTCAGCAGTCAATAATAGTGATATAATTGGTAACATAATATTAATATAGGGACTGATCCTGCAGGGCTCTGAGCATTCACAGCATTCCCTAGGCACGTCCATATCCCAGCTCCAATGAAGTGCTGAGCATAGACTGCACCAGCCCCTATAGCCCCTACCAGCAAGGAATGCTCAGCTTCCTCAAAGCATGCTGCTAGAAACGCACGTGACTAATTTGTTAGCATTTTACTGTGTCTTTTCTATTGCTCTTTTATTCCTCATGGCAAAGAGCAAGAAGGACTTTTCTAATAAAGAATGAGTGACTATGATTACCCTTGCCTATTACAAGTAAGCAAAAATAAATAAATAAATCAAGCCACCATCCTTCACAAGTCCTCAGGACCTTCTCCTTTCCAAAGCACACTGATACCACTCCATAAAGACTGAAAGGGTTTGCACAAAACACTCCCAAATAAACCAAAAATCCCCTCCCCTAGGCTGAGACCAAACTGGGAGGTACCATCCTCATAGCAAAGGCTTTCAGAAAGTTACGGGTGTACAAAAACAGAGTGTAATGAGATTTCCAGCTGTGGTAGAGGCAGTCAAAGGACTGAAAGAATGGTCTTGCAGTCATGCCACAGAGCTGGGAAGAAGGTAATTTAGTACCTCTCATGGGCACCACCACCAATTTGCTCAAAATCTAAGCAAACTGTTTATATCCAGGTGCAGGAAATATTTCAGCACCTAGTTCTTGATGAAATCAGTGGACACCAGGACTATAATCAGAAGCCAGGTGCCTCCACACCTTTCTAGGTCTGGCTTTTATTCTCCCTTCTGCCTGTCCACCCATCTGTAAAAGGTACCAGGTTGTTTTTTTTCCCCTCAAGGTGGAGATTAAACCCCCCTCAGAGAAAACCAATCCAAGGGCATAAACTTCCAGAAAGAGGAAGAAACAGGAAATCTTCCATTTTTAGTGCAGCGGTGCCCAGGAGTCCTGGCCGCGCACTGGGACCCTGCCGCTCTAGGGCTGAACCAGGGGAGGACAGACGCAAAGCCTCCGAGGAAGCACTCACGAGGCAGGAGGAAGCACAAGCAGGACGGGAGCACAGGGTGCATCCAGCTGTCTCCACTCCGAGGCTTCATTGCTAAATGGCTGGGGCGGAGCGGTGGTGACCTGGGTATGACGGAGCAGCTGTGACATCACAAGGGGCTACGACGCAACCCGCCACGTGCGCTCGGCTGCGCTGGGTTTCCTGGTTTCCTCCCTGCTCCAGTCCTCTTCTGCCCTATGGCCACTTCAGTTTCACTGTTGGAGAACCAGAGACCACCAGCATCTCGCCATCGCTGGTCCCTCACGCCAGGCTGACTCCCAGGCCCACACACAGGGATGACCAAAGTCTGGTGGCCAGGACGCTGGCCCACACAGCCTTGGAAATAGGAAATACTGGCTTTTGCAGAGTTTAATAGGCAGCAGAGAAGCAATGGCCAATCTATTCCAGGCCTCCACTGCCAACCTCAATAAACCCTACAGTATTTGCAAGGCTTTGGCACCATCCTCGCGCTGCCAGTCGTACTCCATCACCAGAGCTGGGGTGGAAGCAAAGGGGGTGAAGGCAAGGTGTTCAGGCCGCAGCATGGTGCTTTTTTTTTTTTTTTCCTTCCTGTTCCAGAGGTATCTCTCTACTTGTACTACATGTCTCCACTAGCTACTGTGAAAGAACAGAAGTGCAAGAGCTCAGTGCATGACAGGGAGTCGGTAGAGGACAAATGGAAAGTACAAGAAAGAGAAAAAGAAGGGCAGAGTTAAAAGAAGTGACCAGAAGCAAGCATTACTTTTCCTTACCAGCAATTTAGCTACACTGACAGAAGGGAAAGGCTTCTCATTCTAGTCCCCCATGAACTAGTGATTTAACACATTGCAACCAGTTTTAGTGGGCTTTCTTTGTTGCCAGCCTTGGCAGAGGTCTGCCTGGACTCATCACCATCCCCACGCTCCAGCTGGCTCTTCCTACAGCAGCAGAGAGGGAAGCCTGTTCTGCTGCTGCCCCTTCTGTGCCTGCTCTGCAGAATTTAAATGTCATCAATGTGACACTATTTGGGGAGAAACACAAACAAACCTGGAGTCTCTTACCTCTACCCACAAAGAAGAAAAAGGAAAACAGTTCAGTAAAGCACCACCTATACCTCACCCTGGCACATCACAGTGCCGGGGGCTTGTCTGCAGCTTTGCACTCGGGACTCCACGTGCAATTAAAAGCTCCTGGGAGCGAAACACAGCTGAAGAAGCGGCCAAGTTCCCCCGTGCCTCTTTGGGAGAAAGGAGCTTTCAGTGCAGGAGGACAATCCACCATGACACCCAAGCCAGTATCCTCTGAAGGACAAATTTCAAAAAAAATAAATAAAAAAAATAATAATAAAAAAATCACTAGAGGGGCCTGTCAGCCCTCATTCCCATCTGGCTGCGATAATGAGGCTCCGGCCCTTCAAACCCAGCCAACGCCACGGTCCCCTGTAACAAAACGTTCAGTGTGCCATGATGGGACAGATGGGTTTGCTCAGGCGGCCCAGACCCTCCTGGATGGGATGTACTCACTTCCTTTGCCCCCAGCAACGCATCTCGCATCACCAGGGCTCAGGGTGGCACTGGTGGGCATGAGAGCTTGCTCCTCCACCCTGCCTTTATCACAGAAACCTGTGAGATGGGGGATGCTTAGCAATGTGTTTGAAAACAACAGCAAATACAGGAAGTAGCCTCCAACACAGATGCTGGGTGGCAGGCAAGCAGAAAAGTGTTTTTCAAAAGAAGATAATGTTAGGGATGCAGCACAGGCATTGCTGCAAACTCACAAGGCAGGAGCCCCAGGTCGAAGGCACACTCACCCCCGTGTACGTACACACACACACACTCACACACACACACGTGCGCATGTCTTTCAAGCTTTTGGCAAAGGCCTTATCTTCTCCCTCATCCCTTGTTGCCACTCCAGTTTGACGTAACCCTTCTGTTTTATTCCCCTGGAGCTGACAAATCACAGCAAGAGTGCCCTGAGGTGCAGAGACGCGCAGGAGGTGGAAAAGCACTAGCGAAAAATACAGAGCAGAAAAGCCAAGAAAAAGGAAAAAGAGGTGCAGAAAATATGAAAATGTGATGAAGGAAGAAGGTGACCAGGAGCAAGAGGGAGAAAAAACGTGGGAAATAACAAAAACAAAGGGGAGAGGAAAATAGAGCAAGTTCTCCCTCAGATTCATGGCAGCTTCCTCACACACTTTGCAGCTCAAAAACCGCACACTGACAAATGCAGAGGATCCTGCTGAAAGGAACCAACGTGCCACACGAAAACCAGCTGCGAGTTAAACAAGCCTCTAAAACACCCTGCGGTAGATCATAAAGCCCTAAGTGGGCACAGGCTGGAGCTGTTTAAGATGAGTGGAGTGTCGCAAGGCACAGGGGGGCTGGCTGCCAGCAGCACGGCCCCGGCGAGCCCGGCACCCCAGCCCTCGCGACGCTCCCCAGGAGCGCTGAAAAGCGCCATTGATAACGGTGGGGACGTCAGGGCTGGCTGAACATCCCGTCCGCCAACAGTGGGCTCCTTGTTCGCTGGCCTGCGCTGGGGCAAGGGGCGGGGGAAGCCTTTGCAGAAAGCCCGTCATTGAAATGGAAATCAGGGCCTTGCACGGAGAAAGGACGAGCATCATCGCATCATCGAGCATCAGTTCCTCAGAGGGACGCTGGGAGATTTGGGATGGAGCAATGATGGGGGGAAGGGCGAGACAGAAAGAGCTGGAGGAGGGGACTCCTTCCAGCGTGCACATTGTGGACATGGAGGTAACACTTCCAAAGTCGGAAAGCAGAAGAGGACCAACACACTTGGGGGGAATAAAGGGAGGACAGTCTTGTCAGTGAGGGCGAGACTCTGGGTATAACCGCTTGGCCGCCTTGCCCCGTAAGAAGCTAGTTAAGCAGCACTGTTCATTTAACATGATGCTCTCTCACCCATAGATCCTAAAAATGCGTGTCAAATGCGAAGGAGGCCAAGCAGAGCCCATGCTACACACAAAAATAATGGCCCCAGCCTGGTGCAGAGAGGTGCTGATAAACCTGTGCAATATTGAATGTTACCAAGTTTCAATAAATTTCTTTCTTCCTCCAAACAACAGAATCCATATATCTGTTCCTTCCTTCTCTTTTTTTCCCCCCGTGTGGAGGGCAGGGGCGAAACAAGGTAAGAAGATGGAGGGTAATAACATGCAATGATATAGCACAAGTCACTGATGATAACATGCCTTTCCAGGCTGCAAAAACACAGCATCTCTTCACACAGGCCATCTGAGTGAGCAGTACAGCAATGGAATAAATCAAAGCAAACCCTCAATAAATTAAACCTGAATTAAATTAATTAAGAGGAGACATTATGACTTCAATCATTCTACAAGCCGACCTGTGGCTTTAATTTCACAGCTGTGCTTGTGCTACCCTGCGGTGCTATCAGTCTAAATTAATTCTAGGTACTCTCCCAGCAGTCCGGGAGAGAGTGGCTGCCCTACAGAGTCCAACGATAGAGGTCTAGATCTCCCTCCCCATCCTAGTCTTCATCCTTGATCACTCTTTACCAGATGGGGCAGCATCCCTCCCTGGTTTCAGTGTCCCAAGGCGACTGCCAGAGTATATGCAAGGCCAGGAGCACAGAACAGAGAAAAAACGTTGCGCTCTCTTTCCATAGGTTCAGGCAACAGACCCAAATTGCTCTTGCAAAAGCCTCTACTAGATAGCCCTTTCCCACACATTCTCTCTCTGTGCAGGGCACTGGAAAAAGACAGAACCTGAAAATGACCTTTAGTTTGCACATGCCTTTCCAGGACAGGACAGGACAGAGGAGAAAGTTTTTGTCTTTGGTGTTGGTAACGGGATAACAGAGAGGCAGTTTCAGACTAATTTGCTGGGACTTGCTCCAAAGTTCAGTTACCACAGGACATGATCATAGACCACAAGAAAGAAGAAATGATATACTGCGCTCTGCTCTTTAATTGGGTTTGCCAGGAATCCCCAGTGACATCCACAAGAAAGGTATTAGTAAGGCAAAAGCTGAAAGAAAGAATCAAAGGCAAAAAATGAAACCCCTGTATGTGTCCCCTGCCCACCTTCACCCTTCGCTTTGGAAAGTAATTGCTCCCAGCATTTCTCATTGGCTCCGTTTCCTCACTGTCTAATAGGCAACGGGAAACATACCTGAGAATAAAATTATGGAGAAATACAGGGCAGGCTTCACTTGCCCAGAAACCTGGCAGTCTCCAAACTCCCCCAGTAGGTATGCAAGCCTTTCTCCAAACCATTAAGATAAAGCACAGAGTGCCACGGACAGGCACAACAGAAATAGGTCTTTTCAAGGCTCATCGAGGTAGGAGGGAGATTGCCTCAAATAAAAGCTACGCTTCCACATTGGGAAAGATTAATGTGTTCTGCAGAGCAATGAAACCTCTCCTCAGATGCATATCATCCGCAGGAATTAAGAGCCACTATCTGCGGCCTTCTCACCCCATCAGTCCCCCTCAGTTTCCATAGAGGCTCAAGTGCAGCTGGAAAGTCTGGAGGTCAGAGGGCAGGGAAGGGGAGGATACTCTTATTGCCACTGGTTTTCACAGGAGAAAGCAGTTCAGTCCTTCTCCAAGCAATGCCTAGTGCCTATTTTAGCCTTTTTACCACTTGTGACTCCTCCATATACACTTGGTTTAAAATTTACTCTCAGTTCACAATCAGTTTAAAAGAGGTTTACTTTCAATTCACAATTACACAGCAAATGATTTAAGCAAAAAAAAAAAAACAACAACAACAACACACCACACACACACTAAAAACCCCCCTCCTTTTCATCTGAGAGAGAAACTGCTTGAACCAGCTCTTGGCTGTGTCTTGTAACCTCAGTCACAGGATGCTGTGTGTTGATACAATCAAAGAACAATTGACAGGGAAAGTCAAATAGAAAATTATCTTGCTTGCAGCCAGGACTGCTCATGCAGTGAACAGTCATCTCCCAAACACTCATGCACCTGAACTGCATGAACCATACCTGTCTGTATGATGACTTATGAGCAACAAGGCACCCAAGCACAGCCAAATCCAACAGCTTCCCCACATAATAAGGAATATTTGCAAACACTGTTCTACAGTGCTAGGCCAGCTTATTGGCAGCAACCGAACTGATAAAGCACCGTGATCTCAGCCAACGTTTCACGGGCCTTAGCATCTTTTCTCCATGACTGAGAAGCGGAAGCAGGGAGGGAGGGAGAATGCCTTGCCAACAACCGTTATCAGCACCGTGTTTGATCAGCTTCGCATTTCACTTCAAATCTACCTGCTGCAGCCCCAGCCCTCTTACCTCTATGAAGTAAGAGGAGGGTGCTCCGACAACTTTGGTCTCCCTCCCGTTTGCTCCCACACTCCATACAAACTGTTGTTTGCCTAAGCCCTGAAAAATAACACCCTCTATCTGCCAGAACATGCTTCTGAACGTGGGCTTTGTGCAAAAGGCAGCTAAGTAGCACAGGCTAGGGACCTCAGCTCAGTGAGGGGGAGCGATTTTCATGTTAATCAGTCCAACCCCGCCATGTTTTTGCAGGCATAAAGAAAGGGATCTCCAACCTCTTGGGGCTGCCAGTCCAGTTTTCAGCAGGATCAAACATCTACAGCACCTGCTTTGGCACTAAATCTGGGAACTTTGCTCTGACTCCCAAAAAGGCAGTTCACCACTTTGAAGATGGGATGACTGTTCCTGATGTGCCTCCATACGAATGTAGGTGTCCAACTTTAGGCTCCCAAGTACGATATGTTTGGCCTAAATGAACTGGCAGGAGTCCCACTGCCTGGTTTTGCAAAACCCTGGGTTAGAGAGCTTCCACCAGAATACACACCACATCAAGCCAAGAGATCACTTTGTGCTTAACTTTCACTCTTCTGAATGACAACAAAAGCATGGCAGAGCATTAATGCCCAAAGAGCATCTTTCAATAATTGCCAAAGAAAGTAGCTTCCTCACTTCACTCAGTGGCTTCTCCTGCCCAGACGCTGCTACACTGAGAGAAGACATCAGAAGTGCAGGTAATGCAACGTATGTGAGCTCACCTGCTGCTTTTGGCAGGCCTTGCTGCCTGAGTCCCCCAGTGAGATTCCTCCACTTGGGTAGTAAGCATATGCTGTCCACATCGCATGCTACTCCTGGGGCAATTCACTCATTAACCCTTTGGCATTCACCCGTTTGCCCTCATTTTCAAAAACCACTTGAAAAAATGTTTTCTCTACACTAGAGTCTTCTCTCCTTTCCCTTCTCATTTTTCTTCCTGAAGGAGGGAACAGACTCTGCCTATACTGCCAGCAGCAATGATTAAGTAAGTATTTGTACCACAGAAGTCCTAAGAAGTACCATGACATGCTTTACTGGATGGTCCCGCATCAAAACGCTTCCCTGTTAAATGGGGGGACCAGCAAACCTCAAGCAGGCAGTGAATGACCATCAGGCAAGCAAGATCCCAGCACAAAAGCGATAGGAGAAATTTCAGGAACATAATATATCTACAGTGAAAGGATAAAATGTGCGATCTACTTTGCTGAGATTTAAATCCTCTGAATTTTTTAATTGCATTGCTGTTTATTACTATTAATGTAACAACTATTAATAGTTTTTATGTTATTATGTTAATTCATCTCTTTTTTAACTCCTGTTGCGTGAGTTCAAGCCTTCAACAAGGTGGGTTATAAGCAAATTGTTGAATCACCCATATGTCAATACAGTTCAGCTATTCAGCACAGATGCTGCCAGAAAAGTAACAGCACCGGACACCATAGACACTGGCACTGCTAAAATATAACTGTGCTTGTGCTGAAAAAAAAGGAGGGGAGGATTACATACTACTGGGGGGGTTTTACCACTACATTCCTCTTTCTTTCAACCTCCAGGACAGATAGACACTGAGCACAGACTTAATTTTCTATTTTACCCCTTAATAAATGTGTGATTGCAGGTCTTCTTTATGGCATATCTTCAAGTCCTAGCCAGAAAACAGAATCATTGTGTTGCTTTGGTGTTTCCAGGGTGTTCAATGTTGAACGTGTGAAGGGTTTGGGATACTACATCTAGTTTTACAGCTCCCCCAGGATGGGCAGCTAGTCTGCTTGTCTGGGCCAGCCCCAGATTCATCCTACTCTTCTCCTCTGAACTTCATCAAACCGCAGGGTCCCTCACAAAGCACATCCCAGCTCCCAGTCACAACCCCTCTGTGCCACTGTCACCTGCCACACAAGGAGAGGCTGCAAGAGCCGGGACTGTTTACCCTCAGGAAGAGGATTCAGGGGGGTCTCATCAGCGTGTATAAACGTCTGATGGGAAGGAGTAAAGAAGATGGAGCTAAACTCTTCTCAGAGTTTTCCAGTGACAGGACAAGAGGCAATAGGCACAAATTGAAACACAGGAGATTCCATTTAAACATAAGAAAAGAAAGCATTTTCACAGTGAGGGTGTCTGAGCACTGGAACAGGTTGCCCGGAGAGGTTGTGGAGTCTCCATCCTGGCAGATATTCAGCACCTGAATGGACATGGACCTCAACAACCTGCTCTAGGTGACCCTGCTTGGGCAGGGGTTTGAAATAAGGTGATCTCCAGAGGCACCTTCTGACCTCAGTGATTTTCCTGCGATTCTGCAATGGCTCTCACCAGCCTTTACCCTCAGCCCGCAGAGTCCACCCCCAAATGGGACTCGGGCTCCATCCAGTTCCACTTGGCCCCTTTTACCCCTTCTCTTCCCCATCCCCAGTGCAGTCCCACTCTCACCATGATCTTTTATCCCCAAGCACCCCCTTCCTCAGCAACCTTCCTGCCCAGCTCCTGCCCCCCTTGAACACAAACAAGGTAACTGTCTCCTCCATCACGCCTGAGCATGTCAGAGGAAGTCCCCGGAGCACGTAAGGGAGATGCACCCCACACCCTGCTGCCACTGCCAGGGGTCAGCCCCAGCTCAGCTGCAGCATCTGCACAGGAAGTCTGCGTTTGCCCCAGCACCCATTCTGCATGCTGAAAGGGTGGCACACAGCACAGCCCCGTCACCCACAGCAGCTGCATGGGGAGGAAAATTTGATTTCTTTTTTCTTCCCTTGCTAAATTTTACATTGTCTCTACTGAGCATCAGCAGAGCAATCAGCAAATCAGATTTGATTCTTCAGAAGCTTCTGACTTGGCCAAATCTGGGCAAATTTGCTCAAAGGTAGCACACCTGTGTCACATAGCCCATCTTCTGCTGCCCATCTTTTAAGGTACGGCTACACAACATGGAGGAAAGGCAGCATCCAAATGAAAATGTTTTCTTTCTCAAACCTTCAAGAACCCATTTTTCCCCCTAATCCTGTTCTCAAAAACAGGACAGAGATGGCTGAAATTTTCCATACAAATTGAGTCTGAATCCAGGCATGGGAAAGTTTCAGCCCATCTTTTTAAAATTTGGCAGAACAGTTAAGAGCCTCAGAGCAAAGGTAGGATATCAATAATGACCATCACAATCACTCAGGGTCATCAGAAAACTGTTAACTCCATCAACTGAGAATGAAGCAGAGGCACGAAAAGGTGAAAAAGCATAACTGCAAATATCTGGCATCCTTAAACACCAGCAGCACATCCAGCTTCCTTGATTGCAGTATTGCTCTTTTTTATCCTCAAAAGGCTGCTCTCATCTCCAGAGATGATCCATCCAGGCTGCAGATTACCCCACCATCGGTGCAGAAACACGGCAACAGCTCCCGTCAGAGCTGCCGCAGGTCTGGCTGGCCGGCTAGCCCTGGCTCTGGGCAGTGCGAATGAGGCTAAGCTGCTCTGAGAGACAGCTCAAGTGCATGGTGGCTCCGAGCCTGAGCGAGCGAGCGCTGCCAAGCCGGCAGCACGCGGAGCCAGCACGGGTGTGCCCGCACCCCTGAACTGCTTATCGGGAGTACTCAAGTGCGCAGCGCAGAGACGCTTGAGTGACCTGATGCTGTGCCAGCCAGGTTTGATATAGCCGCTCTCAAATCAGAATGAATAAACCATGCCAGTGCTCATCTCCTTCAAAGCCAATTAGGTGTCTCTGCACTGTGATCCTTCATTTGCAGTATCTGGGAGAGCTTATCCTGGGTCCTGAGCAAGCCAGTGCAGGTCTGGCGCTCCATCCAGGCTAAAAAGCCCTCTCCTGACCCAAACTCTGAGCAACACGATGCAGAGAAACCCAGCAAACACGAGCTTCGGCCCAGCATGGCTTATTGCCTGTGGAGTGACCCCCACCACGCCAGACCCACACTGTTTCCAGGGGAACTGCCAGATATATTTGCTTTCACTATGCTGCCCAGTACCTGCAGCATCTGGGTGCCTCATGGTCCAGACAGCACTGGTCCACATGGCTTCAGGGTATCAAGAGAACTCACTATACCCTAAAAAGACCAGGATTAACACTTGGCAGCAGAGCAATCCTCAGGAAATCACCAGCTTTGTCCTTGTGTTCCCAAGGCAGGACTTCCTACAGCACTGTCAACCTGCCGGACGCTAGCTGAACCTATTCTTAATGGCTTTCTTCCACAGCAAAAAACCCACACCTTCCCCAGCCAACCAATGCTTGTCTATCCTTCCTGCACAGGACAGACCTCCAAGGAAGATGCAGATGCTATAGAAGCTAATGGTACAGAAGCACACTCTGGCACCTAGGATTAAGGTTACAAAGGTTCGGGTTTCTGCAGGAGAGCATGAGCTTACAAGCAAAATGAGCCCTGGGAGCTTTAATAAACCACGTGCTCTCCTTACATGGAGTGCAGCCCATAACATAAAGAACCTCTTCACAGAGTTTCTGAAATCTTATTCATGGTCTATTTGTATATCTGCACTGATGCTAGCATGGATACATCCACCGAGCACAACGCATCCTTGTGCATAATGACAAGGGAAAAACACTGTAGTCCTGCTTGGCTGGGCCTCGTGTCAGGGCAGTTTTGCTGCAAACCTTTATCTTTATTGGACATAACCTATTATTATTATGGTGGTAATAATAATACAGCACTGACATCATGTTTTTCCCTGCCAGCATGTTCTAGAAACAAGCCACTGTCATTCCCTTTTTGGAGACAGGAAGGGAAAAGTCCAGGTCTGTGTGCCCACCAAGGTGGAAGTAAGCAACAGTTAGGGATGAGAAACATGGCCTCCTGCTCACTCTGCTCTTCTCCATCATTTGCTTCAGGTAGCACCTCCTCCTGCCTTTCCTTTCCTCCTGCTTCCATGGCTCCTCAAGGAATAAACGCCTAAAAATAATCATGAAATTCAATCCAAAGATAAGAAAAAGAAGAGTAACCAGGAAAATGAATGGAAAACACAGCATTGACAATGAGCTATGCTCCCCCACTGGAGAGAAAAAGAAGAAAAAAAACAAAATAAAAACACACACACACATACACACGCCCTGTTTCCCAGCAGAGTGTCCCTGACCAAGTCCTCAGGACAGCAAAGGTAGTCCAAAAATAACACACAACACTGCCTTGCTCCTGCTTTACTGGTGTCAACCACTGCAGGACAAAAAGGACAACGGTGCTCAAGCACAGCCTTGCCAGCCAGCTGCTAGCACTATCTTCCTTTCCATCTCTCTGCAAGCTGCATAAAAATGCAGGGCAGGGACAGGGCAAAAAGCACACTCCACACCTTTTTACCCCACAGCATATTCTATCAGTGCATTTGTGCAATGACAACCACAATAGCTGCAAACTCCCCCAGTGGCTTAAGGTACACCTGCCCCAGCTACTTGCCAAACCCTCTGCAGGGGAAGGAGACAAGCATATGAAGCTTTTGCTTATTTTCTTTGGTTACTTATTTACTCTCTGTCTGTGTGGCCACCGAGAAGACTTGAAATGAAAGCCTGCTTGTACATACACACCCTCCCTGTCCAGCACGGAAGATAGCTTCAGTGTTTGTCAGTCTATACACTTCTAATGGAAAAGTGCGTGCGTGCGTGCATGCGTGTGTGTGTGTGTGTGTGTGCATGCGTGCATGCGTGTGTGTGTGTGTGTGTGTGTGTGCGCGCGTGCGTGTGTGCGTGTGTGTGTGTACACACAGGGTTGGGGAGAGTCATGAGCAGAAGCCGTGATCTGACTCTTGTCAGCAGATGACTTCTATTTGCACTCGTTAGCATTGCCCTAGCACGTGCTAACACCACCCCCTCGGGTAATTTAATTTTTTTCTTTTTTTGATAAGAGAGAGAGAAAGAGAGAGAGAGAGAGCAACCATATTTCTATATTTAGGAGTTTAGGATAATCAGGGTGGAAGAGCCCATCTGTTTGACGTTCGCTCCAGCTGCTGTGGATGCGGAAATTTGTGTATTTTCCTTTCCTTTGCCCATTTTGACTTGTCCTGGTTGACTGTGACAGACACACAGAGAGCCTGCTGTATGGTCACAGCCATCTAGGTCTGAAACTATGTATTATTCCATAGGAGTTACTGCAGAACCAGTTGGTCTATGTCAAAATTGCCATTTTTCCTGAACAACTTTGAAAACAATCTTTAATAACAAGAATAAATTATTAATAGTGTGACAGAATCATTATTATTAACAAATCCACATTTATAACACATAAGAGGAGAGAGCAACACAGAAAAGCAGAAAACGAGCTAAGAAACATCTTAGGCCTCTGTAAAGATCAGTTTTAGGAAGGCAGTCTCCCCTCTACCATGTTCTCCTTTTGGGACATCTCCTCCCCATATAAAGCTGCCAAGCCCTTCACTCATCAGCTGAATCTCTGTGGGATGTCAACTTGTCAACAGTGGCATTAGCCACTGGATGGAGATACAGTCACATTTCTTTTCAGACTAACCCATTTTGCCCTTTGCATCTCAAAGCTCTATGAAAGCAAGCCAAAGCTAAATTCAGAAGTAGCCTTTGATCGCCCAGCAATCCTGAGTTGACCAGGCTCTGGACCCAAAATAAAAAGGATGCAATTGCCTCAGACAGTCCCTTGATCATATTCCTGTCATACATGAGTGCCCACAGCCCTTACAGGATATAGGGTCATTATGTATGTGCACCTAATGCAGTCCTCCTAATTCTGCTGCTAAAGGCATCTGCATAGTTTGTAAGGACACGTGGCAGGCTGCTGAGACCATTTGCTATTTATTTTATTTAGTGCAGGTGATCGCTTTTTAATTTCGCAACATGTATTGCTGGGGTTATAAAATGCACTGGTGATCAACCATAAGCCTGGATATATTTTATGCGATTAACGTAGGGCTAAAAGCCCTACAAAGACAGGAGAAGTCTTCTGGTGCAAAATTCAGAATTCCACTGCCAGGTTCTCCTTACAGGTCTTTTCTCAGCCCGCGAGCTGGGATCAAAGAAGACAACAAGAAGGAGGTCAGGCAGGTGAGGAGCCCAGGCTAATAGGAACAGATGAGGAAACAGGTCAGTCTGGGGCCTCCTCGGTCCTGACCTGCAGCACACGTCGCTAGTTTCACTCTGGCACGCTTCCCTCCTGCCCTGCAAATATCCTCTCACCTTCCTAGCCACACAGAGCTGAAACAGTCCTGATTTCCATGCGTGGCAAGACTGAAACCTGAGCCATCACCTGATGGACAGTGAATGTGTTCACAGGTCTAGGTTTTTTTCCCTTGGATAAAGCCCTGCTCTGGCTTATGTCCTGTAAGCCTCTTGCTTACAAGGAGTCGATGAAGACCAATGAGCACATTTTGCAGGCTCACCCTTATGATACATGAAGTTTGGTTTTTGGTACAGAGCGTGTCTTGGATGGATTTCTGATTGAACCCACTGTGGCACCAGAAACAACATTTTACCTCTTTGGATCTCTGCTCCAACGAGCCCATTTCAACTCATGCAGGTAAGCAGGAAAAGCCTGCCTTCCTTACTCAAAACTCATTGCTACCTGGTTGGCTTCCTCCCACACATCATCTATCACCCAAAGATGGCTTCCTCTCTTCCCAGCCCTGAGCTGTCTGTGGTTTCCTGCTAGCCACCGCACTCAATATGCCCACATACATCAAAGCTCATGGATAGTAGTTTCCTTTGGAAACAAGGCTCCTGCACTCATGCTGCCTGTCTGTGACCATCCAGGCCTACTGTCTTCCCCTCCCCCTCCCGATAACTTTTTACCCCAGTGGTCAACACTAATCAATTCTGATAGAGGAGTAAAAGCTTCAAAGAAAGATATTTCCTTTCTTTCTATAAGCTTCATGAAATTAGATAGCTAGGTTGAGGAGAGAGAGACCCAGTGCCAGGAAGAGAGACTGGTCTGAGCCCAACCCCTTTATTAGACATAAGAGAGTCCACACAGGTCTACCTCAAGGCACAGACAGGAAGGAAATGAGGTCTTGCCCTCACCCACAAGTGGGTCTCACCTTAAGCAAAAAAAACAGTGCTTTTCAGCCAAGCCAAAAAACCCCACCTGCATTACGGAACTAGAGGGTACATCATATAACTTCAGAAGCTGAGTTGTCACAATACTTCTTAAGGTGTCTATTATTTAAACATCTTAGAAGGATGTCACAAGAACTTTTAACTATTCTTTGCAGACCTAAGAAAAGTTCTCCTAACTGGGAGGGTCACTTTTGTCAAACAATGTTTAACCTTTCCCAATGAACTAGTTTTAAAGATACACTAAGCACATGGAACACATTCTGAAATCTGACGGAGAAGTATTGAGAGAGAAAGTTATAAATAAAGGAGAGGCAAGTAAAACTAACAGCTGTCTTTTGTCAATTCCTTATGCCACTTCCTCCAATGTTTATGAAAAAAGGCGCAGAATAACATGTGAAATCTCAGGTGAACTGCCTTATGTTTGACGAAATCAAAACTATTGTAATTCAGTGTATTATCTACATCTAACTCCCCACATCAATCTGAAAAACATTCTACCTCATAATTGCAGATGAGGAAACAAAACAACAACAAAAAACCCTTATACATTCACTTTCATGAAAGACTAGTTTGCTTCAGTCCATATTTTGAGGCTTTAATTCAGCAAACCATTTAGACATATGCTGAAGCTCATCATTTACCACTCTACTACTTAAGCGTTTACCCAAGAATTTGCCTTAAGTCAAGCATATGCACAGTGCTCTGCTGATTGTGCACCTTATCTCATCTTGTTCACTTCTAAAACTATTCTAATTCAGTGACATGAATGTACAAGGAAGTAACACAATTTGGAAGCAAAGCAATTTTTAAGCACATGCTGACAAAAGTGAAATTTGAGCCTGACTATCCACATTCATAATCTGAATAATTATTAAACAATAATAACTAATTCTTGAAACCTTTCAGAAACATAACCCAATTTTGACAATTATTTTTATGCTGTCAGGACACTGAACACTTCACTATAAAATTTGGTTCTGAATCAGCACCAGGCAATCAAACCTGGAGTTCAAATACCCTCACCTCCACACACAAAACAAAAAAACTGCTTATAAGCATGCTGTATGTCTATTATTCGTAGAAGCTATTAGGTAAGTAATTTCAAATAAGTAAAATATGAAGAAACCACAGGATGTTCACAGACAATGGAAGAATTCAAAGAAATGGAAAAGGAATTCATTAAATAAGTTTGCTATAAATTATTCACCTACCTCTAATCTTACTGCCACTTAGACTATAAAATTCATGCCATAAAAGATACAGGATACATAACAGAGCATCGTTAACTTATGCATTTTCCAGCACTGCCTGATTTTGACTGTCCAGCTACATTACTGCATTAAGGTAGCCTTTTGTCTTTAATCTACTTTGAGCGTTACACATTTTTGTTTTAAAAGCCCAACTAAGGAGACTTGTGCTGCTTCCCGAGTGCGGTTTGATTCTGAGCTCCAAGGATGAACAATGCCTCAGAGTTGAAAGAAGAATCTAAAACCTTCTCTTCATAAGTTAGACCAAAATTAACAGAAGTCTTATGCAGCTGGCTAAATTCTATGAGATTTCCATACTTTGGGCCCATTTCACACAATTTTGGCGGGGGGGGGGGGGGGGCGGCAGGGGAAAGGGGGCATTCTTCTTGTCCAATGAGCGGACCACAGGCAGGCGGCCCTTGGCCAGACAGAGACTCTGACCAGGCCAGTGGCCCCAGGGGCAGCTCTGCACTTGAGATAGGGCTGCAAAAGTGAGGTGCCAGCTGTGCCCTTGCTATACGGGTTCACAGCTAGAAACAATCTGACACACCAGAGGACACAAGTCCTAATCCCAGCCTGTTGCTGACTTTTCAGGTGGCTTCCCTTCTCCATGCCTCAGCTTCCTTATCTGTCTAATGAAGATAAAAGAGCACTTTTATTTCACACGGAGCAGACAAATGAGCCATGAACCATGAAGCTTCATAATGTCTGCTGAGAGCCAAAGGGAAGCATTCCAGAAAGAAACATAAAATACAATCTATTATTACTTTTAGCCAAGAAAACAAAATCCCAGAAGGGCTTCTCACATTTAACCAAAGATGAAGACAGCTTCTTCATGTTGTTTTGTGTTGTGACATGTTCGAACTGCCAGTCATATCCTGTTACTTGTTTGGTCTCTCAACAGTTGTTTTACTTTTTTTATACCATATTTGTTTACTTTTAATTAAAATGATGACAATTGTCATTGGATTTCTGTTTATGGAAAACTAATGCAAACTGCAGTTATTTGGCTACAGAGGAAGAGTGTGAAAAATGACTGGTTCTTATAGCTGTCAAAATAATCTCCCAGTTGCCTCCAGTGAAGGCTACCGCTGCTGTTGGCAGTGCGTCGCAATTAAACACTATACCTCACCATCCACACACACCTTACTCCTTTGAAATGAAAGCAGAGTGTTTTGTCCAGCTTTGTCATTCTCAGCCGAGTAGCAGTAGGCTTAGTCTTCGACCCAGCGAATGTCAGGTATATTTATCCACTGACATTGGCGATCACTCACGGACTCCCCTTCCCAGCTCCTGACCCAAAGACCTTAAATGCTTGATATGCTTTAGCGTGGCAATTGCTACATCAAAACCAAGGAGAATAGCTATGATGCTACTGACATGAGGAAGCATGGAACAGTTTCCTCTCATTGTTCATCTTCAACATAAATTCACGTCAGCTGGGCTTTTCAGAAGGAACCTAAGGGAATTGAATGCTTAATTCCCATAGGTACCTTGAAAAATCCCAGATGTAAA
Source organism: Struthio camelus (assembly GCF_040807025.1). Classification (NCBI taxonomy): domain Eukaryota; kingdom Metazoa; phylum Chordata; class Aves; order Struthioniformes; family Struthionidae; genus Struthio; species Struthio camelus. The sequence goes on along the minus strand of NC_090942.1, from coordinate 94,165,003 downwards.
GGACAAAACTCTACATTCTTTCCACTTCCAGAGTGGAGTCGCAGTATGGATAGAGGGTGGATAACATGGAAGGGCTGGATTTGGCCAGATGAAGAGTAAGGTTCCCTGGAGCACCGCAGATAATCCTTCAAAATGCAGGAGTAGCAGAGCCACTCTCTCCCCCGCAGCTGCGCCCTGGCCAACACATTTCCACCATCCACCACAAAACGTGCATCAAAACAAAAAGCCGAGATGGGTCGGTCACGCAGCAGAGCATTCTGAGCCCCTCCAGCATGGCCTCAGCGAAACTGCCCCTAGGGGCCATGCAGCAGAACGCACAGGAGCAAGACTTCCCCCCAAAATAACTGTGTCCTCCAACCACAGGCAGCTTCAAACATTGCCACTAGTGTCACCTGCAACACCCAGAACATAAACGGGCAGCGAGCGGGGGCAAGGCGCCTGGGTGTCGCGAACACAGACTCCCATCCCCAGCACCCCTGAGCCACCTCTCCAGGGGTCCTCTGCAAGTCCTTCTGCAGCCTTTCACTGTGGAGGCAACTGGCGCACAAGGAAGGGAGAATAACTGCATTAGATTTTGGCATTGCAGGTTTTCTTTAAAGACTTGAGGAAGCTGGGGGTGAGAGGGGAGATCGATAGCCATCCAAGAGCCTCTGCCATTAAAACTCAGGAGGGAAAGAAGTCAGCACGGCACTGACTAAATCAGCGCCTCCATGACTAAAGCTCAGGGCTGGCAGTCAGGAGAAGCAGGCTCCAACCCCAGATCGGCCACAGGAACCCTGCATGACCTTGGGCGATGCACTGCTCATCTCCGAGCTTCAGTTTTCCCACCAACCCAATACAGATGATGACCTAGATAACATGGCTGACACCTAAGTCAGCAGAAAGAAACAATATATAGAGATTAAAAATTTGGGTGGGCAGAGCTCAGTGTACACATGAAAGGCTTTGAAAAATTATGTGGGCTTTCTTTTTCATGCTCTTCATCTCCTTCTACAAAGTACTTATTCAAACAAACAAAACAAAGAAAAGTACTATTCCTACAAAGGCAGTATTTATCAAACACATGCACCAGCGTATGAAGATAATACTCCATATATTTAGATCGCTGTGCAAACAATTACTGACTTTTGTTGGTGGCAGGAAAATGGTACCCTGTGTTACAGAGGGGAAGACGGAAAAGGTGGTCAAAGTCAGCCTGGGGCAAGGAAGAGGCAAGGAGCCGGATCTCCAAGACAAATTCAGCTGCAACATAAACACTAACGCTAGCCCATCCTCAAGGAGGCCAGGAGTCAAGGGCAAAGCTCGCATGGGCTTGAACTGGAGCTTTACCAGGTACTAGATGTATACAGGACAAGCGCCCATCTCTCTGCATGCTGAACACCATATTTCAAACCCCCAAACAAGCAGTAGGACACTGCAGCAAAAGCAGCTCTCAGAAAGGACAAGACAAAACACCTTTTCAATCACTTTATTTTGCAGCCATTCTGGCCTGCCACACTATACCCCCACCTCCCCAGCTAGGGGGCCACATGCTCCTTTTCCTCATCCACCAGACATCAATCTGCCACTCGAAGCACTTATTTGTCCCTGACCCCCAACATGTACTTCCCACCCCTTCTGCCAGTGTAAAACATTGCCTGGAGCATGGAAATGGCAGCACAAAGACCCACTGGCAGCAGCTGGGAATGCAGCCCACATCCCCCAGTCCCCAGTGGAAAAAAAAAAAAGAGAGAGAGCCAGAGAAAGGAGGAAAGGCCAGGGTGGGGGGGAAGCTCCTGCAAGCTCCGTTTTCTCCCTTACATGCATAGCATCATTGCAGCCTCAGAAAAGGAGAGGACAAAAAAAAAAAAAAAAGGAAGAAGGAGGCCTAAAAGGCAGCCAGGAAACCCACCGTCCATTGGCTTGCCTCCACGCGAGGCGAGCAGGCTCCTTCTGCTGCAGTGCCTTGGCAAGCGCACCTCGCTCTGACTCAGCACCTCGCCGGCACCTCCTGTCAATGATTCCCGCAAACCGCTGACTCCGGAAGGGCTCTTTGCAGCAAGCATGCAAGGCAAGCTGGCAGCGGTGGGGCACCTCGGCTCCCTCATCCGCCTCCGGCAGTCCCTTCTGCTTTGCCCCTCTGGCTTGGGGCTGGAGCTCCCGGAGGGCCAAAGTAGGGGAGGAGGAAGAGGGCTAGAGGATGGGAATACGGTGAGTGGGGGAAACATGCCCACATTGTAGCTGTTCTGTGGATAAAAAGACAGTTGTTGTCAATCTGGCAACCAAAAATGCAGTCTTAAAAAACAAACAAACAAACAAACAAGCAACACACCACACAATTCAAGAAACTAAACACAGAACAGTCCCCAAAGAACAAGCAAAACTCAGCTTTGTTGCAGCTCCACACACCAAGAAAGGCAAATCTACGCTTTACATCACAGGCATCGGCAGCACAGGAAAGGAAGGTGCCAATTGCGGCCGAGTCCCGTAACAGAGGCCCAGGGCACACCAGCTGTTTCAGGGTAAAGGGAAGGGTTGTCCTTGACGAATGAAGGGCATAATGATCCTGCAGGCAGACTGAGGCTATTCTGTCCCTCTGCCAAGTAGCCAAGGTCCTCTCAATCTCTCCCAACGTACAGCCAGAAAGCCAAGCTGGCTTTCAGCCTAGCAGCTCTATAACCAACGGAGATGCTCAGACATCATACCCCTCAGCTAGTGAGGCCCAAATGGGCACTCAGTTACAGGAGCAGCTCAAACCACATAAGCCCAGCAGCCCATGGCAGAAGCCCCCAGCACCTCTGCTCACGGCCCTTTGGTAGAGCAACAGGGTCTGCCACTGGGAAGCACCCCCTCTCCTTCCCCAAGGATGTCTGAGGGCGTCAGACCCCATATGCAGGCCCAGGCCATGAGAAGTAGCACAGTGAGCAACGCCAAGGAGACAGAGGGACCCAGACCATTCCCTATGGAAACACCCAGCAACCTGTATTTTCCAAGCTGACACTTCAAAAAACTACCATTTCATAGAGCGTGGCTGATGCTGACAGATCGCAGGTCAGTGGAAACACAGGTCAGTGCAGACTGGTCTGAAGTTGGAACAAGAGGCTCCAAGGAGCGGAGCATTTCGGGTTGACGCCTCAGCCTGTGGTGAACCAAGCCCTACAGCACAGCGCAGCAGCCACTTTGCACAGCGCAGGAAACGGACAAAATAGCTGTGCTAACAGATGGTTAAAATGCCCAACGTGTCTCATAGTCTGTGGATCCACAGCTGCAGCATTCATCACAGTGCGATGCACTGCCTGGAAATCCAGCACAGGCAAAAGGACAGAGACTTCAGACTGCAAGATGAGTAACACGCAGAACCCATCTGCCCAGGCAAGGCTGAACGGGCAGAAAAGTTAACTAAAGACCAAATCCCTCTACAGCAACCTGGATCTAGCAGTGGCCTCCTGACCACGGAGAGGCTATTTACAGCACGGTATGGAGAGAAAGCAAAGAAGCAACAAAGTCAAAGGAAACAGCAATAAAAGCTGAGTTCAGCAACACGTGCAGGAGTTGGCTAAGTATCACAGCAGGGTGCGCATTACAATTTTGCAATGTCTTAAAGAGCAGCACTACCTGGGACGGCCAGTCCTAGGTCACGGCAGAAGTGAAAACACCACAATTGATGAAAAGAGCAATCTGAGTCATAAAAGTAATGGCGACTGCCGCATAATCAAATTTAACATCCCTGTGAGAGAAATCATATCAGAAGGCAGCAACACGATTCCCAAGCATTAGAAAAGATGATTACAAGCAAGCTGGTCAAAGCAACCTAACTTCAAAAACAGGAAATTTAAGGTTGTTACACCCAATATGGTGGTTACTTGAAGCAATCTCAGCAGAGGCACTGGAAAGGTATTTGGTACCTCTGAGCAAAAAACTGCTGAGAAGCAAGGATATACATGTTATGGTCAAATAAAAGGAACAAGAAGTCATTCAAGCTATGCAGGCACTTCATAAGATGGTAGCTAGGAGGGCTGAGATGGAATTGAAGGTCAAAGTGCAAAAGTCAAAAAACAAAACAAAAAATAACCATATATGCATATTCAAAGGACAAACTTAGAATTGCTGAACAATAGGAGAATAAAACGTCCGAAGCGGCTGTGCGGCTAGCAAAGACACGTAAGTTTTTGCTAGGCCAGGTATTCCTGAAAATTAGCAACGCTTTCCTTCAGAGAAGGTTCAGGCTGTCCTAGAAGTTACAGCAGGGATCACATAAACTGGTCAAATTCCTTCAGCCCCCTAAACAGGGGGCAAAACAGCTTGATCTCTGTTCAAAGGAACTTGTGCCCCTTCAATCTACTAAAATTTTGGGAAGAAAAGGTCAGGACTAAGTGATTAATTTGCACTCACTTCAAAGCACAGCTAGTAAACCATTCTGGGCAGGATGCCAGTTTGGTGCCAGCCCTGTCCCTGCCTTCCCAGGCCATGCCGGGGGCCAACCCCCCTCTTTCCCGGGGGGGGTTACTGCCAGGTCACTCGGGTTTGGGGTGCCTGCCTGAGCCCGGAGCCGCTGCCCCCGTTCGGTGCCCAGGCTCGGAGGGGCAGCAGCCCCCTGCTCCCGTTGCCCTTGCACTGGCCCCAATTACAAGGGATTACCCCCAGGTTTCATACCAGCTCTGGGGTGGTTTAATCTATTCCTTAATATCTGGGAAAGAGACAAGCGAGCTGGCGAAATGATTTGGGCTGGCTGAGACAAAAGAAGATTGCGAGAGACTTCCGAGGGATCTAACCAAGCTGGGCAAGTGGGCAGCACCACGCGAGATGAAATGCAACGTTATCAGGCAGCCGGGAATACAAACTTGAGAGAATAATCTGAACGACTCGCATACGATGGGGCTCTAATTTAACTGTAATCACTTGAGGAAAATATCTTGCTATCGCTGCAAACGGCTCAGTGAAAACATCTGTTCAACACACAACAGTGGGGAGAGGGGAAAAAAAAAAAAGCTGTTAGGACATCTAAAGACTGAGGCAGAAAAGGATGCTGGAAGTATTAAAACGCCACTGAACACTGATAGCGCACCCTCAGTGGGAATTACTGTGTTTCGTTGTCTCATCTGAAAGTACAGAAGGGATAGAAAGGTTTCATTATTCTTCAATAAGTAACATTTACTGGTCAAAAGAAACCTCCAAGCACACTTAAAATTGGGATTATTTGATCTAGAGAGGAGTGAGATAGAAAGAAATTATCAAATGTGAATCAGGTGCTTCTATTAACCCCTCCTTTTTTTTTTTTTTGAGTGAGAGAAATACAGACGAACAAGAGGCTGTTCAATATAGCTGAAGAAAAGGAAATGTGACCAGGCATAAAGGAACAATTATTCTTTTCCTTCCCTTCTCCATTTTTCTTTTTCCTGTTTGCTTTGAACACAGCCCATAATTAACCACCAGGAAAGATTAGCATATGTTATCAGTAAAGTCAAGAGCTCAGCGGAAGTCACAGAGGCCTATGCCTTTATAAGCATATTGGGAACATCCACAGGCATGTTAAGGAGAATAAAAAAAACAAAAAAATTTTAAAAATTTTTGCAAAAAGCATATCAGCAGTTTGCCCTCATGCTTCCAGGCATTAGCCAACCTGTAACTAATGAGGATTAGGAAGTGATGACCCCCCCGCCCCGCACAGCGGGTGAACCATCTCACTTAGTCCAGGCAGGGAGAGAGCTGAATGCGGACAGCTCACCAGCAGCCCATGCAAGTTTGAAGTACGAGGTTTGAGCACCCAGCAGGACTTCACACCATCCACCAGTGTAATTCAACAGGCTGCAAGTCAGGGCTCAGTTGCCCCAGCTCAGCCTCGCTGCAGACAAGGGGAAGCTTTTGTACCCCTTGTTTTCCAAGTGGAGGGGCCCACTGGAGTTACATTTCTGGCTTCTGCGTTTGGAGGAAAGCCAAAATCCAGCTGTATCCAAGTGCAGCTCAGACACGGGCTTTTTCTTGCTGGTGCTTGTAAAACAGAACCCAGTTCACACTCTTGCAGCTATGTCAACTCATGAGGATGTGAGAAAAGGATAAAAAACAAACACACACAAGTTTTTTTTTAAGTAGGTGATCTGATCCTTCTAATACAGAAATCCACCCAAATGCAACTTCATGCAGATATGCAAACACACAAGTGCTGCAGTACTGCCAGGAGGCGAGCTGTGATTCCACGCATGCACAAGTACTAAATGGCTGTGCTCCATCTATTAATCCTGTTCTGACTCTTTTCCAGTGACTGCTCCAGAAAGGGAAACAAAGATTGACAAGGGGGCTATAATTCTTTAATATATGACTGTGGTATTTCATACTCCATGTTCTATTTCTTTTGGTGCAAACAATCTTCTATAGAGTAATGTGCATATGGCATTGGCATACATGTGTCAGAATGGCAAAAATAATGGACAGGGACTATGGGAAAATATCACCCATTGCTGCAAGTTGGATTTTAGCACTGTTGTTTTTAAACAGCCTTTAGAAATAAAAGAATAGGAACAACTTTAGCTTTTAGAGATACTTCCAGTAAACCAAACCTTATCAAATTTGGGATGTTTTGCAAAATCAAAATTGTGTTTCAAAAGAAAAACAGGGAAAAATTGGTCAAGAATATAGAAATATCCCATTCAAGCACCTTTGGGATGAAAAGTTTTGACTTCTCATGTCAAAATTCCTTCTCGCTTAGGATGCTTTCAAAAATGTCAAAGCATTTAATTTCTTTTTCCATTCAGAATAAAGCCAGATTCCTCAATCTAGATGCAACAGAACATTGGTCCTTTGCACAACTCAGACGATGAAAAAAAAAAAAAAAAGAAGACAGAAGCCAGAACCGTCACAAATGACAACATATAAGGCGAAGGGTGGCGGAAACCAGTTCACTGTGCATAATTATAAATGGCATTCTCTTTCCGTGGTGCTTAAGACACAAAATATTTGTGAGAGAAAAACAGGGGTGGTACATAACTAGGAGCCCTGCAACTGTGACTTCTCCAAAGCAGAGCCAGGCAGACGTCCTATATGACAACAGCTAAATGATTTCATCTCTACATGCTTCAGTTTTCCAAGCTATAAATCACAGCGACTTCCCTAACAAAGTGAGTTTAGAGACTCTCAGCTAATGTTCATAAATGACTGTCCAAACACAAGGTAGCATTAACAAGGGAACTGACTTTGTTACACTACTGTTTGTTAAACAACCAGGAGCTAAATTTCTCTCTGAACATTTACAAAAGGGAAGGCAACGTTAATGCTCCATAAGCAGAAAACTACAAAGAACAGATTCTCAGTGCATGCACTTCTCCTTGAAATAAACTGTGTTAAAAGCACTTCACTTAAAAAGCACAATGATAGTAGCATCCTGCTAAATATAGATGACTCACCACAATTTAGTAGTGAACATCCCTAAAGAGCACCATTTCAGTATTGCTTAACCTGCTGCATAAATTCAAGTATTCTCCTGCGGTTACAGCTTGGACCAAGTCACTCGGGACTACTAGCATCCACTGACCTTCAGTGGTCCCAAAGCCTCTCTGAGCCTCCCTTTCTCCATCTACACTGTTGGTATGATAAATACAAACTCCTCTTCCCAATGGAAGCAGGAAAAATGACTTTAAGTTTCTTAACGAGTTGTTTACGCCACACTCGGTATATCTATACTGCTACTGAAGAGCTAAATATAGCTGTTCTTGAGACACTTTGAGATCCCTCAGAGAATGCAATCTTACAAAGGAAAATCGTGTTTTAGGCAATACTGAGGTAAAAAAAGATAGAGAATCAGTTTCCAAAACGCCCGCTTTACAGATGCAAGAGGTATTTAACACATCTGCGCTTACCGCTGGGGACCAAGGTCAGGTCGCGAGCAAAATGATTTATCTCCACATCACAAAATCACACAGCTTGACACAAATGGCAATCTGTTCCAAAAATGCCTAAGCATGGAAGAGCAAGGGAGCGCTCCAGCCCTCTCCTGCTCAGGCTGAGGATCTGGAGCAGAGCTGGGAAGAAAATGCAGACTAGCAAAAGGGTACTGCAAGGCCAGAACATAAACGCACTGTCTCAGCTGTGAACATACCCTCTGATTGGCAGGACTTCAGACCAGGGCTGAAAAGACCAACCTGTGTGAAAAGCTGTAGATCAAGTGTTGCACTGAGGCGGTCCTGCTAGACGCCCAGTCTAGTGAGATCCAGCTGCCCAGACCATAACATACTGACATCTCACCTGTTGTTATACTACATCACAGGATGCAAACACCACACAGTGTTTAAAAAAAAAATAGTTCTCCAGTTTAGCTGTACCCGATGTGTGATTTCTAACACATCTGAAAATTTACAGTATGCTATTTCGGACTACAAAGAAGGATTGATTTGCAATCACAGGTTTGGTTTCAAAGCTCTAAACAGAATTCCCTCCCATCCTTCCCTAAACTTCTCTAGGGAGTCTGAAAAATATTATTTCCACATAAGTTATTACGATCATAATGCTTTAGAGGGAAAACAAAGACGTTGCCCCTGCCCCAGGAGCATTAAACGTGGATATTATAAGCCCAGTGAAAGCAGCCATCTAGCTCTTGTTAAAAATGAATCACCGCTGTTCTACAGATTGCAAAACACAAGAAAATGGGACTGTAATATTTGATTGACATTTCACTACGAAGTCTGACTATACTTTACTATAGGGATAAAGTGTGAGAATGATAAAACAACTTCCAGGGACTTTTCTTTCCTGGGTATTTTTCATTTGTTCAGCATTAAGCGTTTCCTCTGATTATATGCTCTCACGCTTTCTGATCCTTTAACTTTTAAACTTTTCACCCTACATTTAGATCCCTTCTACCACCATTTATTACCTTTGCACGTAGCTCCATCTTTTTTTTCTTCCTCCATCATCTAAACCAACCTAAAGCATCAAAAAGCAAAATCACTCTTCCTAACCAAACTTTGCAGTTGAGAACAGAAATATACTTATTGGTCTCCTGCAAAAGTTATTTAGAACAAACTCTCCCATTTTTATTGTAGCTTGCATCACTGTAGGTCTGTTCCTTATGCTTCACCAAAGGTTTTCTTTCTGGTTTTGAGAACCACCAAAAAATATGGCCATACTTCTGTGCAACACAGAAGTGACTGTGTACTATAGTTATTTTCATCTACTACCAGCTTCTAAAGACTCTTCCTAAGATAAAAAGAAAAAAAAATTGAGAGACAGGTGGGTCATTCAGGTATGCTTAAATCTTAAAGGAAAGTGCAAGAAAAATCGTTATACTATTGCATGTAAATATTTTATGCAAAGGTGTGTTTCTGTGCCTAGTACTCTCTCTTGTCATTGTCTCAACATGTCCTCAACCTAAAATGAAAAATAAGTATTGAGTCAATCTTTTTTTCTAAAGAGGTAATAAAAAGTCTCTTTAATTTTAATCTTAAATTTGGTTACTGTTATATGCTTTTGCACAAATATCATACTAATAGAAACACTTCATCACTTATATGCCTGTAACTGCAGCAGGCATGGTCATTTTTTAGATGCTTATACCTTTGCAATGGCTGCAGCCAAAAAGCTGTGGCATTGAGAACCTAAAAGTGAAAGTCACTGAATACACTTTCCAAACTCTGAGAAGTACAAGAAGCAAACAAATAACATGATGTGTGAAACGGCTTAGATTATCTGCTTCAGTTAAATGCTAATAAACTTTTATTTCCTATAATTTCTCTCTTTGAAGCCAGCAGATGAAATTTCCAGCTTATGCAAGCAACTCAGACTCCTAAATAGTTTCTGAAAATAGGACTTGAGGTGCCATTGGGGCTGAGGCATTTGTGAAAAGTTCATCTTATCCACGACTTCTTTCTTAGTAGGTCCCATGCAGAGGGGAAAAGCAGGACAGTCAAAATCAGGCATAGCCACCAAAGTGGCAGGATCCATCCAGCTCCAGACTGCAAGAAAGCTTTGGCCAGACCTTGCTGAGATTTGCACACATGTGACGTCTCTGGTATTCTCGCGGAAGATCTCGTTATTTCTTACTGCCCTCCTACTCTCTCAGGGAGCACTTGCAGCACGTCACCCAGTTCCCAGGTTGTGAAGGTGGCCGGTGGTGCCCGGCTGGCTCAGCCCAGCTGTGCGCTGCTCACTGCCGAGCAGACCTCGACAAAACTGCACGGTGGACCTCTGCACAAATGAGCAGCACTCAAGAAAATTCCCTGGTAGACCTCAATAAAACATAACTGAGCGGGCCTGCTCTAAACTTGGGCATTGCAGAATCACAGAGCAGTCGAGTCGGGAAATTTAGACTAGAGGTAAGACATCGCCATCTGATCAACAGATGAGCCTGACCGTTTTGCACTTTGCAGGTAACTTCCGTGGCCCTTACGACAGCATGTCTGGGTGCTCTCCAGCAAGTGATGTGAGCAGCATCTGCCACATGCGATTTGTCCTGTCTGCACAGAGAGGACCAGCTATGCACCTTATTTTGGAAGGGCTCGTGAGGGAGCGAGGTGGTGGAGCGGTCTGGGTCTCTCCACATCCCCAGGGCTGCAAGCTTATCTTTTTGGCAGGGCACAGCCAAAGGAGCCTGCTGGGTGCTTCGGGCGAGCGGCAGCGAGCTCGGGGTGGTCCCCAGCCCCGAGGGGTGGTCGCCCCTGGTGGCCCCGGGCAGCCTGTCGCCAGCACGGCGGAAAGTTGCCTGCTGTCTCAGGGCCCGAAGTACACACCAGAGTTTCCCACCCAGGTGAGCTTCTCGCTGGGCTAGGCCCAGACAACGGAGCGCACCGCGAAGCCCAGACACTTTAAGGCAAGTTTTACAGCACCGTTCAAAAATAAGAATAAGCAGTAATAATAACCGGGCTGGAGGGGAGGCAGCAAAAGCAGCCGGAGGGAGCCGGACTCCTTCCCCACGCCTGCCTGCAGAGCGCTCACTCGCCGCCGCATTTCCGAGCATCACCGGCGGGACCGCGACCAAAACTTCCTCCTCCGCCTCCTCCTCTGCCGGCACCCGGCACCCCCCGGGCGCGGGGCACCGCGGACCCCCCCCTCCCCGTGCGCTGCCCACCGCCCCGAAAGTTGCGGCGGCCGCCAGGCGCCCCGCTCCGCCGGCGGCCCGGCCCGGCCCGGCCCGGCCCGGTGCAGCACTCACCTCGCAGGGCCAGGAGCGCGGCCAGGGCGGCCGGCACCCACCGCCCGCCGCCGCCGCCGCCGGGGCGCCGCCGCGTCATGCCGGGCCGGGCGAGGGGCGCAGCGGGCTGCGGGCTGCCGCCTCCGGCCACGGCGGGCGCCGAGCCCTCTGCCTTCCCCGGCAGCCGCAGGTGCCGCCGCCGCCCGCCCTCCCGCCAGCCCCGCCGCCGCCGCCGCCGCCGCCGCCGCCGTCCCGGGACCGCCCGCTCGCGGCGAGGCTCCGCCGAGCCCCAACGCCGGCAGCCGGGGACGGCGCCAGGCGCCGCGGCCGGCCCGAGAGCGCAGCCTGGCGGCCCCCGCCGGCTCCCGCACCGCCGCCGCCGCCGCGGCTGCTGCCCGGGGCTGCGGCCGCCACCCCCGGCCCGGCCCGGCCCCCGGGGGGCGCCCGCGCCGCCGCGCTGGCCGCCAGCGGCGGTGCCCCCACAGCATCCCCCGGTGGCCGCTGGCTTACGCGAGGCTTCTTCCCTCCCCGTCTCGGCGTGGAAGGAGGGGGCGGCTGGGCGCAGCGAACAGCTTGGCGGGTGGGCTGCGCGGTGGACCGGGCAGCGTTGCGGGCGCCCCGCATACATAGTTACAGGCCTGTTGCGTCAAGGTAGGAGTCGCCCCAACTTCTGTGTTCAGAGCGGTGGGAAGACGCAAGCGTTCAGGGCCGCTTAAAAAGCGCACCGAGATGTTTTTGAGGAGAACAAGGCCGTTCTTGGAGTCGGGGGCCAGCAATATCGTATAGCACAAGAATCACCAAGAAGTTGTGTCATTTAGGGTCACGAGCTTAAGGAATTGCAGTTCTCGAGGCTACACAGAAAGTCAGTCAATCAAAATCCAGCAAACTAGACATCAAATGTGCCTGTAGAGGGCAGGGAAGGAGGGAAGGGGCCCTTCACAAATTTATGGAGGTCATACGGGGAAAGGATCAAAGCAGGGAGCTCTCATACTGAGGAATACGTCTCTGAAACACAGCAGATCAACTCCATGTGCATGCCCAGCTCCCTGTCCAAGTCGGAACACACTTCACAACAAGGGATGTTAGTTTGGCATTGTGAAAATAAGCAGTTTGGTTAGAATAATCTTCTAACAATATAGCAAAGTGTATGATAGTTTTGTTCTCCTCTCCCCCACCTCGGGCTTTCCTTACCCCCCCAAAGTGTAACCTTTGCACCCGGCAGGCAACCAGTCCACCTTGTGAAGCTTCTCCCTAGCTGTTTCCCAGGCAGAGGCCTTGGGAGCACCCCTAGGTCCAGCCAATGCTGTAGCTCAGTGCCTCTGAGGTTTCTCACTCATCAGTTGCTCCCTCATCCAATGCTGCATTGGCCCACTATGTGACTGCACGTTGACTAAAAAAAAAAAGGGGGGAGGGGGAAGGGAAGAACTGCACCCCCTGGAGTGAAAAAGACAAGAAAAACCATCCGGGGTAGCAGAACAGGAATAACTTTCAGCAACAGGAAAAAGCTAGGCCAGTGACTTTGAAAGCCATGATCAGTTTTAGCATCTAAGTGGCCTAGTTTAAGCTCTCCATTGCACAATATCAGAGGGGGACTTTGGTACAAGAAGACTGGGTAAAAAACCTCAGCAGCCTAGATTTACTGATTTTCTTGTTTCTAGGAAAAAAACTCTATGAGGCACAATGGCTGACCTTCTGTCCTCATCAGACAGCAAAACTCCTGGCCCCCACGTGGGCTGGGATTTTATTCAATGAGGGGTTGTACAACAAAGTGAGAAGGCACTGCACAGTGATTCAGGAGATCTAGCTAGTCCCTCTTCTTAGCTCTGTCAGGTGCCTGCTATCTGTCCTCAGGCATTAAACCTGACAGTGTGCACATGCTCATAGGTCTACTGCTCTTGCAAAACACCCTCTGCTCAGCTCTGCCATGGGCAGAAGAGCTAAAAGATAGTTTTGCTCCGTTAAGGTGCCACTGTAAGAGTCAGCTCTTGGTGCAGGCTCAAGCAGCTGAGACATTACTCTTCAAAAGAGCACCAAGGGCATCATCATAGCGCAGCTGTTTCCCTCATTCTCTGCCAATATGGGGACTGAAGTTTCCTCAGACTCGGTCAGACCATTTCTCTTTCCGTCAGTTGACCTGTTGTACTTTTCATACAGAAAAGGGGTGGAGGAATGTGATGTTCTTCACAATCAGCAGCAGCTCCAGGGGCTCCCCATCCTTGCGGGGACGTAGAGCAACCGCCTGGAGGAATGCAATGGATATGTCCGTGCTCCTGACTACAATGAGAGCCCAAGAATGCTTCTTGCCATACTTGATCTCCTTCATCAAAGTCAAAAGAAGAGAGCACACAGCGAGCTGGGCACGTTGGCCTCCCCCTCTCCTTACTCCATCCGATAACTTCTAGGGATGACACCACTAGAGAGCCAAAGGCAAATCAAGCAAAAAGAAGAAAAATTGCATGCCCTCCCCAGAGCTGCCGCACTGCTTTCCTGATCTGCCAAGACTTGGAAGCTCTCTTGACCTAATGGAAATAAGTATAGTTTTGAGTATAAGGACACGCTGCATTTGGCAAATGCCATCCCAGCTCGCCTTGGACTGTCCCTTGTATCCTGCTGTGCATCAGCTGGCAGGTAAACAGCAAAAATCAGTTCGCTTTGTACAGTGGCTGAATTAATGTGCTTCCTAAAGAGCACAGTGAACATAATGTGAATCAAGAGCCTGGTGGTCAGAGGAAGCATTTTTCTACCCAGAATGAGCCCAAATGACTCCCTTCTGACTCAAGTTGGTAGAAGCAGTCAGTACTTTAATCATCTTTAGTGTCTGGCCACCACAACAGACACAATGTCATACCTGCATAACACAGTGACACAGCAAGTGACTTTAACTGCTTCTTGCAGCAGTTGAAAGAATAATCTGTGGCCATGCTGCAGAAAGATGGAGCAGCCACAGGGGATAATAGTCCTCAGGTGCCCCAGGCAGTCCTCCTACCCTAGCCTGCTCTCCACCTCAACATCACTTCCAAAAATAGCTTGCAGATTGCACAGACAGAACGTGGAAAAGGAGATAACTCTTCCTGGAACTCTGAATTTCTGCTTGACTTGTCCTTGAGCCTCCCCCAAAATATTAGACTTATGCCAACCATTCATTTAGTGAGTGCAACATACTCCAGCTGGTTGCATCCTAGAGCTAAGGGCAGACATATATTTGCTGCTCTAGCAATCTATTTGCCCATCAGTGAGCATCAATACCCCCTCCCTTGGCACTAATGGAATAGCACATTGTGGACAGAAGAGATATGTTTGCAATATCCCTGGCATCAGATGCTGGCAGCTGACTGCTGCAAGTCTCCCTCTTCTGTTGCACACAAGAACAGACATGGGATCCTTAAAGTGAACGGCCAAGATATTTGCCAGGACTTTGCATGGTAGGCTAGGCAAAGAGAACTAGAGAAAAACTAAACCACTCCCATCTGCCTTTTCCTTTGAAAGAATTATGATAAGTAATGCAATTCTCATGCCTCAGGGAAATGCATCTTTCTGAAATAAATTTGAAAAGAAGACTTTTTCCAGGAAGGTGCTTCTCCTCCCCCTGCCCCCTAACATGGCTCTAAATAAAACAGCGGGGATGCAGTTGGGTTCAAGAACTCTATTAGATGCCAAGTCTTACCTCACCTTTGCTGTCTCCCAGCTTGTTATTGGGTTATCTATTGTCAGATAGGAATTTATTGAAGGTGACATTGCTTAAAATTGATCAAAATCAGCTTCAGTGAACTCTCCTTTCAAGATATAAAGAGATGGCTAAAATTTACTCAGTTGATCATTAATAACTTCAGAGCCTGTGGAATTGGTTATCTCCTTTTGACAGAGGAAATAGAGTTTGCAGATTGAACTGTTTTAATTCCATTTGAGAAGAAATATGACAGACTTTCAGAGATACACCCAATTAATTATCTCTATCCCTCTCCAGTAAAAAAGGTTAAGCAAAAACTTAGATTTCTTTTGCTGAACACCTGTGTCTATAGAAAACAGATGTCATTAGCCAGAAGAAAAAACAAAGATACTACTGTTAATCCATCCATCCCGTGAGATTTTTTTCTCCTGGACACAGTGATGGCTATATAGGAATACTGTCTTGAGTACAAAGGTCTTGTGTTTTTGAAAGCCTCCTACTGCAATTAGCTCTGGAAGAGGTAGGTGTGTGCCAGGTTGCCTTAGTCAGTCCTCTGCATCCACTTGGTCGCACTATGAGCTACCACAGTTGTGCCTAGGGTTTCATCATTCAGAATTAGGCACAATATGAGGGAGGCACCCGGTGAGTCCAACAGCTTGCCAAAGCAGGTTTTCGGGCAAATGCTCGCCATACGTGGTCAGTTGTGGGCCCTTCAGAGTAACCTCAGCCCTGCTGTAGACGTAATCTGCCCTCGTGTTTGAGCCACGCATGGAGACCTCGCGACTACCTAAAGAAAACAACCCCCCAAATAACAGATGTATTTCTGTGCTCCTTAAATGCCAGATGGCAAAAGAGGATGTGTCCATGGAAACCCGGATGGATTAGGCCTGCTTTCAAACTTCTCAGAGCTAAAGTAGGCCACTGCACAGGTTCTTTCCAAGGCCACTTTGACCTGCCCCTCGAGCGCTGTCTCTCTCCCCCCCATCCCCCCTTCACAGGAAGGGAGCCACCCAGCCTGATTTTGCAAAGTACCCAAGAGTTGGGCCAAGCCCCCAGATCTTTCCACTTTTGTGGGCCTGCTGGTTTGCTTGGTTTCCTCATCACGGGCACATAGAACTTGGGACACTCTGACTTTGCTTACAACTTGCTCTTTTCTTCTGTAGCATGGAAAATACATACGTTTACTTCTCATCTCAATTTTCTGACTACTTTGGAGCATCCCAATGTCTTTTCTACATCTTCTGAGTTTTCCCTGGCAGCTCCCATAGTAAAAGCAGACCTCGTCAGCTACAAAAACCTTTCCTCTCTCTCTGCATCCTGCCCAGAGGCCCCCTGCATTTCAGTTTATGTGTACAAAACTAAAGCTTTTCATTCAGCATTTTGAAATCTCTCATCTCTTTGTCACCTCTCTCACCCAATCCCAGTCCACACAGACATGCTTTGAATGAATTTGTTCCCCAGAGTTTCAACTGCATCTTTTTTTGTTTTGTTTTGGACACACTGTTCTAGCTATGGTTAACAACTGTCCATTTTATCTTGTCAAACACATGCTACAGCCCCTGGTAGCAAATGGCAGATTCTGCATGCACATAAAAGCATTTCATAATACTGACATTTACATAATAAGTTTCTAAATTGTACATTGACAGATTTCCCAAAATCATTACAGTAGGTGAATTAAATCTTCCACTAAACACCAGCAAATGGTTGTAATGACAAGTCCTTTAAGTAGCACACCCCATAAAGCTTAGAAAATGAAAAAAATTAATCACTCTTCCTTTTTTTTTTTTCAGAACTGCTAAAAGAATTTATTACACACAGCTGTGACAGAAAATAAATAGATGACAAAATTGGGAAGAAATACAGTAAAGTTAAGACTCATGTGGACACATTCCTACAGCTGCGATACAAAATGGGCCTTAGAAAGACAATCTTGTTTAGTAGCAGTGTTGCTGTATCTGTGATGGTCTAAAGACATAAGTGAGGTGCAATTTCTACAGAGAAGCAGTAGCTTTTACTAGACCAACCAGTGCAGCTGGAAAGCACCAATCCGCTTTTGGGCCCAATGACCTGAAGAAGGGCTTCTATACCTGCAAATTCTTCTGGTTTTCATTATTATAGCCTCTGGTCTAAGACAAGATATTGCATCTTCCTACAGATCTTAACTGTTTGAAGTTCATTGGTAAATAATAACCACACATAACATTCTTTCAGTCACTTACTGGCTTTTTCCTGTATCAGAACTAAAAATGAATAAAGTGGCTGAGAAAACAGGATACTAAAATGTCTGCAAGTGGACATATGGCCACTTTGCTTAATCTTGGTGTAGTAATGGTGACTTTATCGATAAATTACTGCATTAAGTCACTGTGTTACTTTCACGAGTTTTCTACAATGGCTAGAGATTTCCAAAGCAATGGGGAAAACCCCAAGGACATACTGGACCGTCTAGGGAGCACAGGGCAGAGATTTCCTTATTCAGCAAGGCTTATCAGCCTAACATTGACTTCGTCAAGCCAACAATCTACCTCTGTAGCACGCCCACCTCTGCTCCTGATTCAGGAGGATTTCTTGGCTCAGGGAGTACAATATTGTCCACACTACTCTGCAGCTGAACAAAGCATCTCTGTTGAACTGAAGCAGGAGATAGCTCAGATGTTTAGGGGTGCTTAGGCATTACTGCCCTAAAAGTTAATTTGGACAGGGCTCCCCAGTGGAAGAGGCTTTTTTACACGTATGAAGTACGGTGCTACTTATTAGCATCTTACTGAAGTGACTGTTACATTTTGGGGAACATGCACCTCACCCCCACTCATCAGTGCTTTTATGTGACAAGTGCCTTCTGGATCTGCCTCAGTCTTCCAACACAGGGAGCCAATCATATCCCAAGGGTGACTCCTCCAAAGTCGAGGAGCCCCATGGGAACAAATGAAACCTGCTCTTTGGAAGCAGCATAAGAATAAAGAGACATAAGGAAAAAAACATGAGCTTGCATTTCTACATGACCTATCGGTTAAGATTACTAGATGCCCACGTTCCATTTCAGACTGATCAAAACTCCCCTCTTAAAAAAAGATTTGCTGTAGTGCTGGGAAACTGCCCTGAGATCTCACCAGCTGACCTTCCTTTCACCTGTTGTAGAAGCAGTCTGAAACACACTGTAAATCTCTGCTCACAGGAATGCAAATGTCCAAGTTATTACTGACAGCATAGCCTGCTGTGGCCTTGTGTTAGCCATGGTTCACATGGTATTTGTCAGAGCTCTTGGAGCCTGTGGAGTTAATAGTATTTTCGATGTATAAGAATTTAGCCTGCTTAACTTACTCCTTAGTACAATATACCATGGCTTCCTATGAAAGGCAGGTATGCATAATTCATATTAGGCTAGGCCAGAAGGGTTTATTTCACCGCAAAGTTTGAGACAGTGGACCTGTCCTTTCTTAGAGAGCTTACAGTGCTCGCTGCATAACAAACGGGTTGTCAGGTTGGTCCCTCAAGGCAAGAACTTAAGCCAGAAGAGGAAGCCCCCAGGGCTGACATGAGGAAGCAGGAAGCATTCGGCTCCTGCCCTCACCAGACTCTGGAGCCAGGAGGCCCCAAGAGCCTGGATGCGGACAGACAGCTGCTTCAGTGGGGAGAGGAGTAGCTCCATCTCTAATAGCACACAGTTGTGTCTCCCACAGCAGCCACACAACAATAAAAGGTGAATTTGCAGAACGTATTCACCAACGCTATTTTAAACATCAATTTAGGGATTATAATTCCAAGGTCTACTTCGACTAGCTGACAGGAGTCAGAGTACTGCCTCTCCATTTTGCCCTAGGGCTTTTAAATGAGTTAGCAAGTGGGATTTGTAAGCACCCTTCTCATGCTTATGTACCTAGCCCATACACTGTAGTCCCAAACAAAGACAGCACTAACTGCCAGGTTTTGTTGCGGAACCTACTCTCAGCCAAGTCTATTTTGCTTCCCTTTATGTACACAGTGAGACATTTTCTTTTCTCTCCACTGCACAAAACCATCATTACCACTTGCAATTACAGTACCTCGACTAAAAGCCTCAGTGGGCTCAGATCATGTGCTGTTCTCTCAGTCCTCTAAGCATGTTTTCTCCAGGTCAACACAGGGACGCAGCTAAAGTCCCACTGTTATGCTTCCAAATACGAACGCAGGATTTTGGTCTCCAGAGCAAAGTTGTCAGCCTAGCACCTTCCCTCGCCACTGCTTTCATTTAGCAGTGCTTAAAAAATGTATACTTAAAAACAAAGTTCAGTCGTCTAAGGAAAGTCTTTTCTTAATTAGCCCTCAAATCAAAAAGGGAGGAAAATGAAGGAAAAGTGTAAAGCAATTTAATGTTGTTAAGTGAATTCCCTGGGACCTTTTTATAGACCTTTCCCCGGTCTTTTTTTTTTTTTTTTTTTTTTTCCTGAAACCACCAAGACAACAGCCGCTTTGGGCCAGCTGGACTGGAGAGTGCTGTCTGCAAAGAACTACATTGGGACTGCCAGTTCATTTCTCCCTGACTGCACTGATTTATACCAACGCCTGGTCAAGGACTAGACCCTCAATCAATTTTAACAGACCCTTGTCCCTTTAACAATCAGATTTTGAGCAGGAACCGTTCTTAGACCCTGGATGTCTCTATGGTAACACAACAAGAACGTTTTGTTCTAACAGCGTTGAGCGCATATTGAAAAGCACAGTTAAGATATTTGGAAGTGGAGAGTTCAGATCAGCCAATTCTGAAGCCTTGTGAGAAAAATGATTATGTAAATTAAACTCCTAAAGGTGAATGAAAATGCATGTTTTCAACAACACTATGGTTATGGTTTGAGAAATGAGGTCTCAGCAAGGTACCTACCATGCATTGCTTAGCAGTAAAAAAATAAAAACAAACTAACTAACAAAAAAAAAAAACCCAAAACCCCACACCAATTGCCTTACTTTTTTCTTTATCTTAGCAAAAAGGTCTGGGACAGAATGGGTCACACTGTCAACAGCCTTTTCTCTTTGGGGACTGTGGCTGCAGCACAGCAGAGACTGCATACAGCCTCTGCACACAGAAGTCAAGTCCCCAGGAATCTTAACAGGGTCTGTCGCACATTAAGCAAAGGAAAATAAAGAGGGAAAAGGATAGAAGCAGCCAGAACGGCTCCAAGTTCCCATCCCACACTTGACTAACAGACGCAGTTATTTCTAACATCCGTTTGTCTCCCACCCTTGGAGGATAACTGTATCTCACATTTGTCCCGAGAGCCATCTGACTTGCAGGTGGTGGCACTGTGTTGTGTCTCTCGCTTGCTGATTGCCCCAGAAAGAAGCACAAGAGGAGCTTAGTCTGCTGCAATATTGCAGGTTTGGGGGGCAGGAGAACATGTTTCACAAGAGACAGCAGAAGACAGAGCCCAAGGAGTTATTACTTATTTCAGTCATTGTTTCTTCTTGATTTTTTTTCATGGCTATCACTCACCTGCTGAGTGCTGCCCTTGCACTCAGATTCTTGTTACAGGCAAGAAGGGAATGGACCTTATATGAAAAGCCAAGAATTTATTGTCAGTGTAACTGAAATCTCACCAGTCTAATCAAATAAATGCTATTAGTGCAGTTCTAATTATTACAGAAAAGATGTTTTTCAAAAGATTATTAGATGGAAAAAGTCTCAGTCTCATAATACAGTTAAAACTGTTTTACAGACACTTCCTGGCATATACCCCTTCTTTCTCTTTGCTGGGAGAAGCCTGCTGCTGACAGCTTCTTCCTCCTCTCTCTAATGTCCATTTGGAGCTATTTTATACATCTTCTAACAGGGTTTTACATCTTGCTCTTCCTTACTCAGTCTTCAATTCCACATTACACCCAAAAACTGTATTATATGTGGAGAGTTTTACCCAGGTTAGATTTTGGGTTTTTTTCTCTCTGCTATCCCTAAAACTGATTTTACCCAATTCTCAGGTCTGCATTTCTTCACCTGATCACCAGTGAGTTGTTTATAGACCTGGGGTCTCTGACCTTATGCTACCCTCCCCCTCTCATCATCCCACGCTTGCCCTCTACACTGCATGCTGCATCCCCTCTTTCAAGGCCGCTGTTATCACACCAGGCCTGTATTTCTCTGTGCTATATCAGTATGCTGGGGTCATAACCACTTCATTCGACACAGAAGAACAATGAGTTAGCACTATCTATTTAAAAATTATGGCCATATCACATGACTGTACAAAGATAAGCAAAAGTAAAACAGATTAGGCAATAGCCACCTGATCCTCAGAAAAAAAAATGCTGTTACAGCTAAATAAGCTAGAATAAAGCTCCAGGCACGCCAAGACACCTTAAGACAAAGCCTGACAAGTCCCCAGGCCTTGCAGGTAGTATGACGCCTGTGGCCTGTCACCAACAACGCTACACTGCATTTAGCAAGCCACTAGGCCACCCCGTGCAGGAACAGGGAGGGTATGACCTCCCCCAAGGCTGCAGTTTCAAAAACAGGGGGTTCCAAAAGACATGAGGTAGCAGCAACATGCAGCCTGGTGTTGGTCAGCCAGAAAGAGCATATTCTGCTGGGAGGAACACTTAGTCCTTCATACCCAGTTGGAGAATTACGGAGGATCAGTTTTTTTGGAAATCGATTGGAGTTCTCAGATCTGTAGCACAGATTCAACTCAATTTAGCTAAAGCCCTTAATAATAAATTCACTTTTTTCTTAGTCTGCATGTTCTTCAAAGGCATGCACTGGACCAAGCTATGGGAGGGCCTCATTACTAGTTGGTCCTTAGGGTACAACTGTAATACGAATTTGAAATAAATCTGAGAAATCCTAGTTACCATCTCCAGTATAATTGTACCCAGACACCTCTAAAACAGGAGCTTTTGCACAGTTCAGGTCCAAGTTTTTCAACTGAATTTTTAACAAAAGTGCTTTTCTTGATACTGAGTCTTATGGATTCCTACTGAATCATGCTTACCAACTCAAGTTTTCTCAAAAGTAGCATGCACCAATTTAGTTTAACAACTTAAAACGTATGCATGGACAGACAAGGCCTAACTGACTTTCCTAGACTTTCCTAACTGTATGAAAGAGAATACCTTTATTACAGTCTGAGCACTGGGTTTGCACTTCTGTATAACGTTAAGTTTGGGCACCTCGTATGGACTCCTGAGCCCACCTCCAGCGGCTCAGAGCAGCTTTTCCTGAAGTATCCTCCCCCACCTGTCTCAGTTTAACATGCACAAATTTCTTCTGAGTATAGAAATGTCAGCAGCTCCAGTTACCAGGGATACTATGTTCTAAAATGGTTTCAAGGAGCTGTAATCTCCAAGGATGAATCCTTCTCCTGAAAGAGAACAAAGCAGCTGTGTTTCTCTAGGAAGGCAAAGGCAAGCAGGTACACACCGTATTTTTCATAAGCATCTCATAAAATGGACCTTGATGCTGTGAAGAGACAGGAGCACAGTCCTTATCTCAGCTGCACCACAGGGAGCCCAAAGCCACAGAGCTGATCTTGACCCTCCTTGGATGAACAACACTTATTAATTCTTTCCTTCTTAGCCCCATTCCTCATTGTTCACATGTTGCTAGCAAAATCAGAGGACCGTGCAATGATGCATAAGTGCTGTTGGATTCAAAATTTCAAGCCTTCCCCAGTGGACCGAGTACATTCAGCAAGTAACATGCAGTCAAGGGCCAGAATATGCCTTGGCCTGCAGCCCAATAAATGAATACTTAAGGAGCTGGCATCTCACTACCACACAAATATAGCACTGCAGTCTTCTCTGCTCATTACCAATCTAGTCTGAAATACCGGGGAACACTACAAGAAAACAGACACCTGGCAGAGATGCTAAGTTATTTCCCTGCATACTGATTTATGCAGCGATACTTCCTAAATAACTAACAAGGGGAGCACAAGCTGTGCAGTGAACAGCAGCCCAGAGGTGTGAGGTGAAGGTAGACAGCAGAGCTCTCACAGCAGCCTCGCAAGTGCTACAGGTGCACAGCAGCAGTGTCTCAGCATTGGCTTGAGTACAGTGACAGCAACAGCGGGGTTGACTCACATCCACCTAGCAGTCCCGGGGATGAGGGAAGATGTTACTAGCTCCCACCAGAGCGTAGAGGGCAGCAGTTTAGTCTAAGCCTGCTTTCACTGGCTGCTCTCCCTAGGCTGCTGGGCTTTGAGAGACGGGCACACAGCAATGGCAGCTATTGCCCTCGCAGGAGCCAGGAGAAGCCAGGAACTCCAGCAAAGGGCAGGGGACACGACTTGAACCATTCTAGCTCATTTTACTCAACTCCTCCACCACGCCCATAATGCGGCATAGTGCCTGTTTCCGATTGAGACGGGCTGCTTCCTTTACAAGTACGTTCACCTTATTTTCTATAGCCCTGTGCTACAGTTTCAGCTTGCTAGAAGGAAGGAACCCACACATTCCTCACGAGCAAAACTTCAGTGTCTGGCGCCCCTGGCACCCAAAAAACATCATCTACAGCATCACCAGACATCCACGTTTGCAATGCTTCTGCTGTCCTCTTAAATAGCCTTCCTTAGGTTATCTGTTCTCATAACCAAACCTGGTCTCCACAAGGGAATGGCTGCAAAGACAGAACCTGGGATATCTATGGAAATAGAGTCCAGAATTCACTAAGCCTGAAAATTCTAATTTTCTAATATTTTACCACTGAGCAGCAGTAGCTTCCAAAATAGTTGCAACATTTTTCAGGTGCTCTTTCTCACACTGAATGATTATTTCTGTTTGTACAGCGCCAAGCACATCAGGGCTGACATTCAGGTGTGGTACTCCAAGACTCTACCACTGTAGAAATGAAGAATACTTCTGTGATATGCCTAATTGGAGGTGTGATCCAGGCTATAAATTATACAGCCCTATCAAAACTGAATTAATCATGTACCTTGCACCAGCTCAGCTGTATTCTACCCATTAATCCATCCTTCACTGAGATGTATTCTAGTGTTACAAATAACTCATCAGTTTCAAAGGCATTTCTCCCAAAACTATCCCCACTCAGGACAGACGAGATTCAGATTCTGCCTTGGGCAGAATGCTTTTCTAGGCATAAAAACCCCATACAACAAAAACCCTCTCATCTTTGATGTCTGATGGTCATGAAGGGATAGAAATGGGAGCTTCATGCTATTAGAGAAGGGCAATTCCCAGCTGCACAATGGGGACACGTCCTGAAAAGACTCAGGATTTTAATGCTATGATGTTTTTGTGCATAGAAATGCATTTGAGTCATTTTTAAAGAGTTGCACAGCTAATTTCCTTTGAGCTCTGCACAGTTGGATTCATTGGAATGGAGGCTACTGTGTTCACAGTGGTAGTATTGTTGTAGTTGTGAAGGCTTTAGGCTGTAGATGAGACAAGGTTTGTAGGGACAGGAATTATATTTTTATTAGATCAGCCAAGAGATGGAAAAATCAGACAATCTTTTGGGCACACAAAGCCTTTTTCAGGACCCAAAAAAGTCTCCAGATTTGAACATTAGGGAGCAGGAGAAGGTAGAATTGTTCCAGTAAACATTTTAAGCTAACTAAAATATTTCAGTTTTTTTGCAACAGCAATTGGCATGTGATGGGCTAAAAAGTTATCAGAACTCCTTCAGGATGAGCCACATAAATGAGTCACACTGCAGGACATGCAAGGAACAACTCCACCCCCAACATATGCCAAAAAGGCTTATGCTGCCACACAACTCATTCTCATCCACACACCACACCCAAGGCTTCCCTCTCTAGTTGAAACCCTGGGATCTGAGGGTCACTCTTGGCTGGGAGAACAATGGTTATTCTCAAAGGAAATTTTTCTGTTGGAGCTGATTCTGGGGTGGGTTGTTTTTTTTGTTTTTTGGTTTTTTTTTTGCTATTTCTAAAAAAATAAATGCAACAAGTGATGTCCTGAAGGGAAGTATTATGGATTTAGGAAGGTGGAAATGATGTCAAAGTAGCAGAACGTCACAGCTTCATTTGGGACTAAGCCAACATCCCAGGACTACAAGCCCTGTTTTTTATAGTGTTTAGGAAACACACAACACACACAATTTCATGTTTCTCCAAAAGAGGGCAAGCTCAGCACTCCCTAACCTTTTGGGAGAAGCCCCAGGTCAGTTCTGGCAAGAAGAAGAGCAGCACTTGGTACAGAAATTATGTGCCTTCGGGAGGGGAAGACAAGAAGAATTAGATTGGGACGATCATGTATTAAATGTATCCACAGGGAACCCGAGCCGGAAGTTTTCTGGCCTCTTCCAAATACAAGATGTTAACATTCCCTATTAGCTTTGCATCTCTTGGGCTATATAGGCCTCTTACACCACAAACGAGGAAGGAAACGCTCAAAGTCAAAATCACCTTTGACCTGAATTGAACACTAGGACGCCCACTGGAGACATGCAAAGGCATTGGCATAAGTCACCTCCCCTGGTGCTCCAGATACTGCAGAACATTTTCAGGTTGACTGTGAAAACATACCCTGAACTCAGAGCTCTGCAGACACCCACCAAATGACACAAATTTGGTATGCCAAAGCAGTACACTGAAATGGGGCAGAGCAGAGTCCCCGTAAACTAACCCAGAGGAAAAGCACTTGCTTACCCGTTTGCAGAGGCAGATAGCACAGAGAAACTTGCCTGGGATGGAGCTGTACAGCAGAATCTCATCAGAGAAGTAAAAACATGATTTTTCCTGTTGCACATTAAGCAGGCCCACTAACACCAGGGATGACCCAACACAATTCCGCGGTTAGCCCTGTATTGTAATCATAGCCATCAGCAAAGCTGCAAATAAAGACTTTCTAAGCTTTGTCACTTGCTTCTGTTAGCAGCATTTCTTCATTTAGCTCTCACAAGTTTCCTAGCAACATCCTTGCATGCACATTAACACCTATTAGTTCTTGCACAGACACCTGTGGAAGTTAGCTGCGGTGAAGGGCTGCAAAAGCATTGCTTTCACATCGACTCTCAGGGAAAATCAGTTTGCTTCAGGAAACAATCTGTTTCAAGGCAGCAAAGGCTGCCAACACATTCATGACACATTCATGAAACCATGGAGCTCTTAATGAAGGGAGAACCTGTTGCATCCAATTTCAGGAGACAGCTGATTTGGGAATCTCGTTATTGGCAGTTTCTGCATAAGAAGGCAGTGGGTACCCTCCCTCTGCAGCTTTCAGAGAGGGCAACTGTCAATACATAGAATAATCATCTGAAAAGTATATAAAGAAGGCAGAGTAGCCTGACAGGCAGACATTGGACACAGGGTCAAAAGGAGCAATAATTCAGTTTTACGTGACCTATGTCAAATCCTCTCTGTCTCTATTATTGATTGCTAGATCTGGCAGCTGGATACAACCCTTATTTTCCACTGCCTGAGGCAGTGGCTTTCTATCCCAAACCAGCTAACGAACTGATTCACCAGGAACAGCTCTCCTTCCCTCCTATTGCCTTGGTGAACCCATCACGGGGGAAGAACTTATCCTGGCAGGCTAGAGGGGTTAAAACTTCACGCTTCATACACCAGCAGTCTCTGCACATCAGGGAGATGAGGATTCACCACGTGCCCAGAGCAAAATCTCAGTAACCAGCAGGAATGAGAAACTCCTCTTTGTAAAATCTCGGTTGCTGGAGTGACATGCAGACAAATAACACCCCGGGCTGGGGCAGGGCAGAAGTTTCACCAAGTTCCTCATACCGCTGATGTATAACAGTACCTCCTAGGAGCAGCAGATCAGCAGCATTCACCTGCCATGTTTACCATGTGAATAATACGGAGCTGTGTAACTGGCCTGGACTGAAATCACTTGGAGGCTCCTAGACAAACCAGCAGTTGAGACCCACCCCCAGCGTGATCAAGACAGCAGCCTGGAGGTCACTAAACTCCCAGTCCTCCTCACCTTGTGACTGACTTGTGCTCCGTTTCCCTTCTCTGTAGGCGTAATCTGAACCTTAATTTTTCACTTGGCTGGAAAACGTTCTGGAGCACACTTTGAGGCCCAAGTGCACCCCCATGTTTCTCCTTGCTGAAGCTTCATGCGGGAAGGATGTGTATGGTGCACACCTTAGGGAGAGCACTTTGCATTTGAGGCAAAGGCAGCGTTGTATTGCCTGTTGTCTAAAAGTGGGTTGCAAGAAACATCCTGAATTGCTGCTCTCTTTCAAAAGGAGTTTCCAGCTGCAGAAGAAGCTAATGCCAGTGTGCAGAGATCCTCCAGATTTGAGGGGAAGCCGGTGCCTTACAGGCTGTGCCCAGCGGCAGGGAACTGGAGCAAAGCCACGGCTGAGAAGAGTGTATCTCTCCAATTAATGCTCTTGGCCTGCCTGTTGACAAAAGCAGCAAGAGGATTTGTAATGCCTAAGCTTATCATCGTCAGGCTTTGAGAAAATCCCTTTCCAAGAAACCATGTAAATAAGTAAAGTTTTACAAGTTAACAGACTCTCCTAATTGAAGTAACCCTTGTAAATTAATAACATTGAAGCAAATGTGCAAAGACTCTGCTGACTTTTTGGAAGAAGTCTAATAAGGCCCAGGTTTACTAAAGAGCCCACAGGAGCTGGTCACCAAATCTTATCATAATGTGGTGAGACACTAATGATAGCTTCTAGAGGTTTATTCAGGAATATGGTTAAAAGGGCATGGGAACCTCCAGCAGACCTGCCCTCCTGGCCTAGCTGGGTGCTAGTCCTTTCACTTCTACTCTGCAGCCCAACAGTGCATGGGGAGGGGGGCATCTCTCCTTCCTTTGAGGAGTTCCTGCAGTACAACAGTGGAAAACCACCCTCATAGCATTTTTCAGAGCTAACGCCTCTAAATCTCAGGGTGTCTCTGCATGTCACAGTTTTTGCTTAGGCCTTCGCATCTCACAAAGAACCTCTCCACCCTGAGCAAAGGCACTGGAGAGTTTAAAATCAGCTGTCAAAACATGAAAAAAATGCTTGGTTTCTGTTGTCATGTTCATTATATCTTTTGCTGTGCCTTCCCCCGTTCCAGCCATTACCAGTTTGGTCTCCCAGAGGAGAAAGTGTGGCTGGTGAATAATGTGGAATGAATATACTTTTTTTTTCTTTTTTATGAACTTTGTCTTTCTCTGCTCATGGACATTGACAGTAGCTCCTACTACTTGATTCATATTGCTGGACTCTGTTGGGCCATCCACACTCTATTGATTTTGACTTTAATTTTGAACATTCATACTCTTTTTGTCATGTTGCTTAGAGCTTACCTACCCATAAAATTGCACTGGCATTATACACACTTACTGAAAGCCCCACCCTTCCTTCCCAAGCACTCTATAGGACTGAAAACAGCTCATGATGATCCAAGTTCAGTCAGTAAGGAAATTATGAACTAAAAGGAAATCTAAGGCACTTTTATACTGGCATGAGATTGCTTAGAGAGAATACACTGTTTTAACTAACCCAGAGCAGAGCTGCGTGTGAGAAAGGCCCTAGGCTTTGGAGAGGTGTCCTCTTTCAGATTCAGCCATGGCAGTGGAAAAGCAAATGCACCTCAGCTTGTTCTCACTTCCCCTGCCAGAACGTAGAGCCTACACAGCACTGCTGGGAGAGCAGTTCATGGGAGCCTCCCCAAATTCGAGTTATGGAAAAATCAAACAGATCAGTTGGAGCCATCAAAATGGTTGATGTGAGCTAACCTAGGTGATCTTTCCTGACTCAAACTAGGGAACAAAACTCATACAAACAGGTTCTCTGGCAGATTGGCAGGGCCAGTAGCTTCCAACAAGGTGGCAGTGACAAGCATGGTGGTGTAGCCATCTTTTCCATCAGTACAGCTACATCTGCTCACCTGCTGAGGTTTGGGATAAAGGAAAGTGGCATCACCTTCTACCAAAAACTGTATGAATGCCAACACAGCAAACACCATGCTTGCAGTAGTGGCCTGGGGTGTCTAGCGCAACAGCTGTGAAGAGAAGGATCAGGGCTTCTATATGCAAGGCCTAGCCCTTGAGCAATGTAGGTTAGACTGAGGGGTGAGATGTGTGGGACAGTGACCCCACCAGCTGCTTCACGTAGGCCAAATCACTGAGCCAGGCTGGCTGCTGCGCTCAAGCAGGCAGAGAGTGTGTAGGGCAATAGGACAAAGGCTTGTAGACGCATAGGACAAGCAAGGAGGAATGCTTCCTCCCACCAACAGTGGTTGCTCCAGCTCTTCTCTTCTTCCATGCCAGAAGAGTCCTCATCTCCTGTCTCAGTCCTTCATCCCTGAAGAAGTCAGTTTTGCTGATATGGCTGAGAAGCCCCAAGATAACTCTGCAAATACAGATGGGATCCTGAGCTCTGAGGATTTCCGCATCTCACCTGCTCTGCTGCAAATTAATCTGAAACGCAAGGCACACCCAGTTCAAGAGCCCCAAAGGGCTCAGCATGCGCTTATGTTAAAATGCCCTCAACTTGCTAAACTGTGGGCAGTTTTGGTCAGTGTAACACACCTCCTTTGTGTCCCAGCTGGACTGCAAGGCTGCGGCTTCTATAACGCCATACATTTGTGCTGACCTCGGACTCATGCTATCTGATTCTCACATGAGCTTCAATGCTTTTGATTATAACTTTGACACAACATAGGTTACCACTTCAGTGGACTCTGTAGTTCACCCAGGCAGGGATTCAGATAGAGAAAGAAAACAGAATCTTTTCAAGACAGGAAAGATCGGAAATAACCCCTCTCAGTCCCACAATAAGAAACGCTTGATGCAAGATGCTTGGTGCCCTGGCTCCCCACTGCCCGTCTCCCCCTCCCTCAGGGGTTCCCAGGTAAGCACTGTGTGCTTTCCCATGCACAAAATGGCAAAGTCGGAGAAAAGCAGAAGCACTGTGTGGCAGCACCACGATGCAGCCCCAGCTCATTCAGTGGTGCCACGTGCCCAGCGAGAGCAGAGGCAGAGGTGCATTCCCACCTAATGCACTGGGATCAGCATCACACAAATGCACAGCCCCATTCACACTGGGCTGCCTGAGGCTGCTCACCACGCTCACAGTTATTGAAGCTCTCCCGGCAAGACAAAGGCTTCTTCGTCATTAGGATACAGTGATGTCTACCTGGTTTCCTTACCTCTTTCTGTAAACTCCCTGAAAACTCCTCATCCAGGGAACAGGCAACCCTGCTGTGACCACACACAGCCAGGGTTTTGTACAGCCTGACAACATTCAACCTGGCAGAGCAGCATCTCTGGAAAAGAGTAGAGTGCAAGAGGGAATTGAGCAGACGTGGGATCAGGGACTGATCTCTGCATCCTGTTTCTGAACCTTTCCCCTCTTACACCTTGGCTGTGTGCAATAAGGTTCAGATCAAGCCCAAAGTAGGGCAGGACAGCTTGGTCCTACAGATCAGGCCATACAACAGATAGCACCAGTCTTTGCTCTGGATGCAACTCAGGTTAGGACACGGCAGAGGGAGCGTGAAAGGTGCTGGGGTCTTTCCTGTGGATGCGGGGGGGGACACATTTCCCAAGGCCATGGGCCTGCTCTGCCCACAGAGGCCACAGTTGTCTCAAGGACGAGAGGTGCAGGCCACCCTTACACCTGCAGAGAGACAAGACAGGATGGGAAACAGCTAGGGGAGAGCTGCAGGGACAGTGTGGAGAGCTGAGCATTTTACTGGCACAGAGAGGCCAGGCAGCACTGACTGCTGCTGATCAGTGGGGTTGACCCTTCGGACAGCAAGAGCTACGGTCAATACCCAGCTTTCCCATGCACACATAGGTGCAGTGGGCAAGAGACCATGACTACTTTGTTGCCTCCAGCAGCCTCCTGCCCTAGGTAACCCTGTGCCTAGAAAGACCCCCAAAGAAAAAGCTGGTATAGCGCACAGAGGCCTAAGTGCGCACAACAGCTATTGCCATCACAGCTACCAAAGCCAGTAAAGCCTTTTGCAGCTGAATTGCAGACAGGAAGGGTGGCATGTCCCTCACAAAGCTATCCTTCATTTTCCTTCCTTCTCTGGTTTGCCTGGCCACGCTTCTCAATGAGTTCCTGACCTCTCCCCTGCTTCTCAGATGCGACACAACTCATAACCTGTTCCCTTGAAGAGTCACCACGTGGCACTCCTGCACTGAGCCCAGGACCGACAGCAACACTGCGACCTCAAATGCCTGCAACAGGACATGCAGACAGTCTGTGGGTTCAAAACAGCAGAAATATATTCCTTCTACATTACTAAAGGCCAAAGTCTGCAATGCTGGGTGCTTGTCAGCCCTGCTTATTTTTGAGCTTGGCAAGACAGAGATACCATGCCATGGCAAGGTCTTAACATTTAAATGTGAGTAACATCCCTTTGGAAACTAATTGCTTATCTGTAGTAAAACAGAGAGATTTTTCTTACCAATGCATCAAGCAGAAGTGAAATTTTACTTGCTTGCATCCCCGAGACGAACAGCAAAAAATACATTGCTGAACTTTGAGCAATGTTTAAGTGTCAAAGTCAGTTCTCCATAAATGTAATTCTATTCCAGGCTTGTGGCATCTGCAGAGTTACAAGCTACATGTCCCATAGGAAAGCACAGAGGAGGAGATGCTCGTATAGGGGGAAATATATATTTACAATGCAGCCGCGCTGTGCAGCTGCAGTATCTATTATTGCACCAGCTTTTCATTTTTTTAAATCAGATCACTGCAGAAACCAAAGAGCTCAAATGTGATGGTCTAATGGAACATCAAAATATGAAGGTTGTTTGCTTTAAAAAAAAGCATGAAAGCTGCTGATAAATACAGCAAAACTGATTGGCGTATGAAATCATTCAAGTCAATAGATATAAAGGTGAAGGAAGTGGTGAGAAACAGCAGTTGAAGGTGCTGATAAATAGAACAAAAGAAGACACAGAAGCAACTTGGAAGTGCTTCTTTCCTCACAGAGGAGCTGACTAAGCCCCAGAGTTGCCTGCAGCCCTGTGCTTCAGGGAACTGGCACCCTACGCCAAGCTGAATCCCAGAATTGCCCTGGCTCTCATGAAAACCCAACCATGCCAGTTGCTGCTGGCTATATCCCCAGCTTGGTTTGTTAGGGGAACGGCTCCTCTCTGTCCCTTCGGTGGCTCTCAGTATGAGGAGACTGTGCCAACTCCAGTTGATAAAGGTCAGCCTCTTCCACTCACAGTCGTGCAGTTTCCCACCGCCTCTGCTGGGAGAGCAAATCAAACTTCTCCAGGAAAGTGAGGCACTATACAGTGCTGGCTTCTCTGACTTTCATGCTACCAGCTGGTCTAATTTCTCTTGACATTTCTTCCGTAATAGCAACAGCAGCATGTCAGGATTAATTAAGCCAAACAGTGGGTGAGTCTCAAAGGACAACATACACCTGCCATGATCGGCCCCCACCTAAAAGCCAAGCAGCCTTTCCTGGGCTGGGGAAGGGCAAAGGGAGAAAGAAGTGGGAATGGTGGGCAATTTCCAGTGGAAGGAGCACCGTAAGCAGCCTCGAGCTGGCAGGGTTCAGATGAACACCAGCAAGGCTATGGCACTGTACCTGACAGCAAGGGTCTTGTACGTTATTATTTCAGCATTCAGATATACTCAAGCAATTATTGCAAGGTGTGGACTAGAAGTCCGGCAGGCAATTAAGGCCACTTCTCCCCAAGTCTGAATGTGGGACAGAATTTGATGGAAGAGTCCTAATGAGAGGGGCAGAGATTCACATGCCTCTGTTCCTTGGAGACAGCGCCCACTTGCCATGCATGGCCCAAAGGGCGACCTAGAGCTGAGGAGCACAGCTACGCTCCCTAGTCCCAGGCTGGGAAGGAAATCAGATCCCAGATATAACACTGCCTAGCCACTAACAACCGACACAACCAGTGATGACAAGAGCATGCAAATGTGCAGAAGCCGCTTTTTTTGAAGTACACTGTTCCCTTCCTGAGCGTGGCCAGGAGAGGGGTTCATACAACAAGGAGCACATGGTACTCATGCCTCCTCATAGCTGCAACAGTTAGTTGCAGCTTCCTCGAGGAAGCAAAAGGTAGCCAAGTGGTGGCACAGTACTCAGTCATCTCCCAGCTCAAAGAAAATGACTTAGGGCCTCACTCCCAGCTGGGAGCTCAGACTTGGATTGGCCCCTCAGCTCAGTGGCACTCAGTGGCACTCACAGGAGCGGCACCTGCAGAAATACAGGCTGAACAAGAAGAAAAGGTATACAGAGCTCTCATAGTATTTGATCACTAAAACAAAAAGATGACCATTAGAAATCATTGGAATAATCTCATTTCCCCTTTTTTTTATTTGCTTCTCTCAATACCAGTGCTGTTGCCAAACGTTTCATGCTTCCTCAAGTCAGACAAGAAGCTGTAGGTAGCCTCCTCTGTAGTTACAGTGCCGCATCGATCCATACAGGCTGAGCCCTGTCACTTTCACCAAGACAGCATGTGGCTCAGTAATTCACTTCATGCAATTGCCCTAATGATTTAAGGCACTAAAGGTATATTTTTGTAATAAGAAGAAGCTGTCTCAATAACCAGCAATACATGTAGGACAGGCATGTCATAACATCCTGTTCAGAGATAATTACCTAAATACTAGTGTTGGTTGCCTATCAAAAATCCTGATTCATGAATCACAGCCTTCTGCTTGAGTTGCTCTGCATGATGTCATTGTATGTCAGTCTCTGGATAACCACGGAAATGCTAGGCTGAATGTATTCTAATTTTAGCAAAGATTTACACTTGTCCAAAAGACTTCACCAACAGTTTATTTATTATCTTGCTCTTAAAATTAATCTTCTCCTCTGAGATTACAGAGAGAGATCACTGCATAACCAAGGAGGCCAGCTACAGAAAGAATGGCAAAGAAGCCACTGCAAAGCCTGTAACTTATTTGTCAAAACTGTTTATTAATGACTTTTGAGAAAATCTATTGAGAGAAAAGCAGGATTGGGGCACAATTCATGTACAGAAAAAGGGGTTACATAAGCACAGAATGACTGAGCCCGCTTTGCTAGGTAGTTATGCTGGAACAACAGTCTCTAAGTTGTGTTGTACAGATGTTACAATGCAGGGTGTTAAAGGGTCCAACCTTATTTGTAATACGCTGCAGTCTTCAAGCACTGAGACAAGGTCTCCGACAAGGTACCCAGCCATATTTCTGTTCTCTTGCTATCAAAATAAGTGTAACTATTTAGCAGAAGGTGCACCAGTCAAGCCACACTGCCTACCAGAGAGGATGGAGGATGCTTACCGGTCTACATTTTTTTCTATGCATGATGTTAAAAACACCTGGAGCTGTGGATTTCCTTCCTAGCACTATCCTCATGTATATTGGTCTATGTATTATGCATATAGATATAATGATAAACACAACCAATTCCAGTAAATCTCTTGTGCTCGGACATCTCTAGCTATACCTAGATTGCAAAATTCAAGACTGACTCCAAATCCAAGTCCTTTCTTGTCCCACCATTAATGAAGAGCTCCACCTCTGTCAGGGTCCATAACAAAGAGGCACAGTGTCTCCAGAGATGTAGCATACATCAAGGTCACCATCTGTCCTCAGGCTTATTCCATTTGCATCCACACCCCACAGCTTATCGCACTTTAAGCCTGTCCACACGGTAAGTGGTTTTCTAATACTAGCCATAATTTTGCACCCAGTTGGCATGTGGAAGGCTATATAAAGCCTAGACAATTAATGCTGTCTTTGCTGAGAAGCAAGAAAATAGTCTCTGTGCTATTATACTCTGTCAGCTTTCCCAGCCACTTCAGGCAACTAATTCTGAAGACTTTTTGACTGAATTGACATAAAATGCATCCTTCCCGTCTTGTTGCTTTTTAAATGTGTTAGGTTATTTTTATACTGTGGTCTCAGAGGTCACTGGCAAGAGCATGTTCCGTTTCCCACCAGGCACTCAAGGAAATCTATGAAGACAGCCAGCTCCCATTTGCTCTGGTCACCCTCAGTGGGTTTACATGTCAGTATAACATGAATGAGCAACAAATTGCTGTTTGTCATCAAAAGCCTTCTGGGTCTGTCCATGCAGAGGTGCTTTGGAACAGTTACACTGCTTTGAATAGATACATGAAGAAAATATGGTCATTAGTTGATGTGAAGCTAGAGTGAGGCCATCTGGAAAGAACTAAGAAAGCTCTAGGAAATGCATGGGAGAAAGATTGGGTGAAGTCATTTATATGAGAGGCCAGGTGGGTGAAAAGTTTGAAAAACACGTATTTATATATACTTGGCTTCTAGGACTCAGTATTTTGTGAACATATAATTCAGAAGACGTTCCAGTTCAGGAATCAGCTCTCCAAACTCCATGCATTGACTAGTTTGACCTGGTCTGTGTTGACTACAACATGGCAACATGCCAGAAACCCAAATTTAAGTGCTTGAGTTTGGAACTAAATCCTGCTGTCAGCTAGTTTTAGAAATCCTCTTGTCCCCAGAGGCAAAGGTGATATGCTTTCCAGCCAGTGAGTGTCCAGCTGCTCTTGCCTTACCACTGTGTCCTGTTTTCCTCGTAGGTTGCTCTAATTAGTATTAGGTAGCTGCCTTCAAAGTGTCAATTGCAAACACAGCTTGCTCTGATATCAAATATGTAGGTTATTGTTTTGCAGACTTAGGTTGCTCTATAACATCATAATCAGTGAGATTTTAATTTCTCTGACCCATGTCATCCAAGTAATGGGACTTCAGCAATTTTGAACAAAAATCAGTCTGAGGGCAATCAATCAGACTACTAATTTGTATGTACAAAATGACATATTGCTCGCCTGCAACATTTTAGCATCCACTGATCATTAGATACAGTGGTATAGAAGTGAGGACTGCATTGTGCAAATACCCTGCTGTAGATGAATTGTCTCAGCAGCATTTCTCCTGTCCACATACAGAGTTGCCATCTCTTAACTGATAAGCATGTTCCATATGGATGCTGTATTTTGTTGGCTGTCTTCCCATGAGTTTTGTGAATAGACAGTTCCAATGCAAGTTCTTCATTTGGAACAGAGAGGGTGTTGATGAAAGCTGATTTTAAGTCAGTTTGATCCCTCTTGGATCAAATGATGTTTGGGAGACAGAGGACCTTCTGTTGCAGCAGTTAGAACCAAATTACTTGTTTTATTGTGGTTTACAACGTTAGCACGGTCACGCGCAGAACAACAGCTTGTACCACTGCTGTCCTGCATCACCTTTTCTGTAGGAATCCTAGAATTTGTATTAGTTCCTTGGTACCTGACCTTCAAGAAGGCCAAAGAGCAGGATGTTTAACTCTGGTATCTCCAAGTCTCTTGTTAAGATTTTTTTTCATGGAAATAGCAGCATACTTTCTACAGCAGCCAAGTGGCTGAATCTTCCAGGCCTGGGCAATGTAATTTCTGACTGAGCTAGTTTCCCCAGGAAGAAAAGTGACGGTCAGCAGGAAAAGAGCAGTCAACATGTTATTCTCTTGCCATCCAACCTTCAGCTGTCCTAACATTTGAAGTAACCACGTATTCTGTCTTTCTCATTCCTGACAAAT
Source organism: Struthio camelus (assembly GCF_040807025.1). Classification (NCBI taxonomy): domain Eukaryota; kingdom Metazoa; phylum Chordata; class Aves; order Struthioniformes; family Struthionidae; genus Struthio; species Struthio camelus. The sequence continues at coordinate 94,128,783 of NC_090942.1, read as the reverse complement.
GCTGAATTGGCAAAGAATTTCAGGGCCCTTTCCAAGCAATCCACTCCTGCAAGATCACAGGGACAGGTTCTCATCTAAAGAACTTAGTGAGGTAAGTTCCTGGAGGAGCAAGTATTTTATATCTGAAAATTGTCTATTGCCTTTAGGATTCTCATAAATAATACAATATAATCTTCAATATGAGTGATTGCATCTTTTTTTTTTTTTTTCAGGTAGAAGATCACACCCTCAATTACGTGATTTCTACAAATGCAGAGTAGCCATTTGCCTTGTAAGACAGACGAATGTTACGGAGCTCCTTCCTGCATGTTGTTGGAAAGCTGAAAGGTAGCCTATTACAAAATCAATATTAAGGCTTCAGCAAAGAGGGAGGAAATAATCTGTTCTCCACATCCTGGCTGGAGAGGACAGGAAGATGACAGTCTGGATAATGACAATGATACATAAGAATAGTTGTCCAGTGCTGCTAAGGCTGATCAGTGTTTGGTGTGAACCTTTATCTCTCAGATGCTTTGAGAACAGGTTAGACAGCTGGCAGGTGGGACACAGTGAAGCTGCTCCTGCCTTGTGTGAAGGAGGTTTAATTAGGCTAATTTCTCAAGGTCTGTTCCAGCCCTACGATTCAGTAAAAACTACAGGTTCCAGTCCAGATCAAAGGCCCAAGAGCAAGCATCAGGAAGTCAGGCCAGATAGGATCACGAATGCATTAGTATGAGACTCACAGCCTGCTCCGCGCTCACTTCTGCATTCCAAAACATCTGTTGGAGACAGCGGGAGCTCAGATGTGTAGGAGAAACAGGACTTGGTCCTTGATATTCAAACAGCAAGAAGCTTCTAGGATTTGAGCTGTAAAGAGCTGTCTGCCTCATGCAAAAACATTGCAAAACTCTTCACTTCAGTTACTTGATGCAAAATAACTCTGCTCTTTGGAGCTGGAGCTGCTAAATTAGGTGTGTTATTTTCTATAAATCCTTCCTGTTGTCAGTGGGCTGCCTCTTATGGCCATTGTCCCTTTTGCTGCTGCCAAGGAAAGGGATATAGTAGAGAGCTTTTGTTTAATGAGCCATCACATTTAAACATCATTTGTCTCAGCTGTTTTCCTTTTCTCATCTACCTTTGCTCATTAAACTCCACCCTGCTTGGCTGTTAACGGCATAATCATGGGGAGCAACAACATCGCAGGATTCTTTGTACCAGTGTGATGTTCTTGCCCCCACCGCTTCCCCCTGTTTATGGGCTCTGATAAGACTGTGCTTGCCTTGTGTCAGATCCATGGTAGCAGGAGCTTCAGAGCCAGCTTACTCTGAAGGCCAAACAGCTGGAATTGTGCTTTCCCATATGGAGCGGGATTTTGGATGGATTTTCTTGGTGCTGCCTGTGACGTTTGCCTTGTCCCTTTTCATGCGGACAGGCGCTAGGCCTTTGACTTTGCAGAGGGTGTGGAGCAAGGGAGAGAGCCAGCTTTCTGTTCTGTGCAGCTGGCAACATTTGATGGGGACAGGAGAAAGAAACAGAAAGAGGAAGGTGAAGGAATGATATTTGTACTCCTCTGCAGAAGTGCTGTTGGGAGATTCCCCAGATAAAGGGTTCTCATCTACTCTCTTTCCTGGCAAGGAAATGCAGCATGCCTAAGCCAGGCAGCCACTGAAAGCAGCACCTTCATCAACAAGGTGAAGCTTTGTGATAGGGGAGCTGCTCGCTCCAATCACTGCTAAGGCTGAAGCTCCTAGCCAGAGCTAGAGGTAGCAACGTCAATAGTGATCTCCACACATGGACTCTTCTGTTCTTACTCTCACATGCGTGCTAGAACCTGAGCCAAAAAATTACCCTTCCATCCTCAAATCTCTTGCTAAATCATTTGGGGGGGGGGGGGGCAGGGAGGAAAGGTACTCCCATTGACTCTTACCATGCGTCATTTGTAGCACGAAGAACTATAGTAAAAACTCAGGGACAGTGGTTGGTATTTACCTCAGAAGCTTAGACAGCCCATCTTTTCTCAGCTGCGGGGACAGCAGGGACCTCTCTTCTCAGTGCAGGGACATTCAGATCCGGATGTTGATGGCATTTCTTATCTGTGAAGATACTGCTAGGACCAGGAAGCTGTAACAGTATCCAGCAATATCTGTTAATTGCCATGTTGTCTGAGTGAAGGAACATGCATGATGTGTAGAATGCAGTTCAAGGTGACTGAAAAAGTCAGGGCCACAGCTGTGCGAAAGGCCAACCCTAGAGCAGTCGCTCTTCTGGCTCAGGGGCAAACGGCTAAGTCTGGAATTGCTGCTAGTAGGCCAGTGCCACTACAGTGCTTACAGGAGCCTTTGTTAGCTCTCTTGGAAAGGGCAGGTCCTCAAAGGAAGTGGCCATGTCCTTCCATCTCCACCACCAGTAGCTGGCTCTGTACATTTCTGCCTTATACCAGTCAGGTTTGGTTTTTCTGTGGAATCTCATTAGGGGACAAATTGAAAACCCTCAGGACAACACAACAGGCAAGAACTGGCCCTGAGGAAGATATCTCTGAGGACTAGAACATACTGTAGCTTCAAGTCTCTGTGGAGATGGTCAGATTTCAGGGTCTTCCCCAGACCACTAGGAATACTCAGCAGATGCCCTGACCTCCCACCAGTGCCACTGGCAGGGAGTTTAATATCAACCTCAAATAAAACCTGTCATTTCTAGTTATTCAACCTTTCTTTGAGCTGAAGGCAGCCAGGTCAGAAGACATGCACACGTTCAGGCTGTGTATATACCCACCCACTGCAACCCACTGTATGGCAACCGTGCCTTGGCCCACCGATCAGCCTGAGCCTCTGCCCTTCGGCCTAGCTGGCCGTCACAACTGCAAAGCTCCCAAGATAAAGCATTCTTCTGGCAGAGTGAGGAGCTTTTCTAAGGGTGACAAGCATACCTCTTTGTTGTCACCCAACCCTACACATACATGTGCAAACACAGTGCTAAATCCATCTTTCCCAAGGCAGACAGGCTGTGGCTACTTTGTGCAGACAGCTCAACCTCAGTAAGTCAGAGCTGAACGCCTCAGAGCAGCCTTTTTGCCTGCCTAGACATAAGCCCAGGAAGCCTGAGAATGAAGGTGGAGGGGCAGGGCTGGTGGAATAACGCCATTTGTGGTAGTGCACACATCCTGGGACCAACCTTCATGACAGCAGTGGTTTTGATCCAGAGCCACCCCTTGTCCAGTTTCAGTGTCATGACTTAAGATTCATAGCAGTACGACTGTTAGGAGGCTTTGGATCTTTATTGAAAAAGGGATGGAGATGAGCAAAGCTGCAAGCTATAAACCTGTGAATGCACCAGGAGGTGAAACGTCTGCTTCTCTGAGGTTTAACCCAGCAAGCTCCACAAGTGGGGCTCAACATCTTCTATACTGCAGCCTTGCTCCAATCATACAGAAAGGCAAAAGGGTTGCAGCTCCAGTGCTTACTAGTCAACCTCTCTCCTTTGTTCACCCACCCAGGCTGGAAAACTCTTCTGACCTCATTAATTATTCTATGTACCTTTACTTCACAGGGAGGAAAGGGACTTTCAGAACATCATGTCCCACACCCGCACAACAGAGCCAATTCTTCTTTTATGAAGGGCTTGACCCCGAGCCAGGGAAGTCTTTCTCGCTATTTGATTCTTTTTGTCCAGATCCAACTTACTCTCTTAAAGCTACACGCTTCTTATTGAGTGGTACCCTTTAGACTTCGTCTATGTGAGGAAATTTCACTAGTCTAAGCTAGGCTATGAGATGGAAAACTATGTACTTTTGCTAGCACAATATATAAATAGAAATTCCTTTCCCTCTTTGTTTTAGTGATGTTTTGGAAGAGGCTTAAATTAAACCAAAAAGTCATTTATTCTCAAAGAATGCCTGCAGGGGACATAAACCAACAGTGCCTTAATTATGCTTGTATGCTCATTTTGATTGCTTTAATGTCTCTAATTATAGTGGTAACACTTTTCTAGTTTGACAAGCCGGGAAGACAATTTGGCTCAACCAAGGGAGCTGGAGCATAGGTTACAGGAGATGTACATCACCTTCCAAAATGGCCTACTTCTGCCAGCTTGGAAAGAAAGGACACTGTCATTGGCATTCTGTTATTTTAGCTTGTTCTTCCTTTGGGGCACTGATAGGGTAGTGCTTTCAGTGACAAAGTAATAGCAACACAAATGGCAATTTTGGCAAGAAAACTCTGTGGGTATATATGAAATCACAGAACATAAAGTTGAAAGGAACCTCAAAGACCTATCTATTCTTTCCTTTTGGGGAGAAGACAAGATCAACATTTCAGTGTGTTCATCCAAACTCTTCTACAGGTAGAAGGCTCCAGCCACTTATGGCCATGCTTTATAACTGTAAAAGCTTCTTAATGTCTAACTAGATCTTCCTTCTGTTTATACCAATTAGTTCTTGTCATATCCCCCAGGACAAAAGGGGTAGATTATTACTTTGAAGCATGTTAACGCCAACACAAATTTTAAAGTAAACACTTGACTGTGGTGGCCTATCTAACAGCTGATACTTATGTACATCTGGAAGGAACCTGCAGCCCTGAAATTTTTAAAGCGTCTCCAAAGACCATATAAAATGCTAAAAAAAAAAACTTCACGGTGGACAATTATGAACCCATTTGCTTAGACAGAAGAGAAGGATAGGAGCTTTTTCTTAATGCCTGTAAAGATATGTTTGACTTGTGTCCAGAAGTATGGTAATACAGATTCCTTAATAACACAGGCTGAAATATAATTTAATTGGTAAGCAATAGATCTATTTACATCTTAGTAAATTTAATAGTAGGTATCTGACTCCATTTGAACGCTAGCAACCTTTGAGTTCAGTGCTACCTAGCATATTCTAGAGATCTCCTGGATCAGAATGACCTCGACTGGTGTTCTCTTCCATAAGACACTATAAAATGGTACCTTCAGTCGCCAAGAAAATGGTCAGCAGGAAAAGGTTACTCCCAAAGCTAACAGCACACCAAGCTAAAACCTACTCCTAATTTAAGAGCTGGGTTGGGGTTAACAAACTGGGGTATACTACCCTATGCCATGAAGCAGACGAGATCGTGCAGATCAGATCTTGCAGATTAGTGAGTCATTTCCAAAAGTCAGCCACTGAAGAGCCAAATGACCCTGTTCCTCCCTTTCCATCCTCTACGCCATAGATAGTGCCTCTGTGTATTTAAATGTGTATTTCATATGTCCTCACACACATCCCCTCCTCTTCCCCTCCACCACTCATTACATTAATTCTACAGGAAGAACTGTTTTGTTCTTTCTTAAATTGCTAACCATCACACCTTTCAGGAACGCATCTTTGGTGCAAAGCAGAATGGCTGTACTTCCCTCCTATGCAATAACAGCCTCCAGCAATTTGTGAGTAGCAGCTTGAATCAGAGCTAGCATCCTCATATTTAAAAGCCCTCACTGCATTGTCTTCCAGGAATTGGACCCAGAAAGAGTTTCTAGCTTCCTCTGTCCTCTCTCCCAGATCTGAGAAAGCAGGATATGGGGTCAAACACTAGAGACTAAATCTGTATTATTCTTAGAATAAAATTTCTCCCTCTCCAGTCCAGAACCTTAAGAAGGCTTAAGAAATCCCCCAAGTGCATTACGCACTGCATTAACACTAGTGGAGATTTCTGCTTCACCCTCCCTTCCCACGGCCCTCAACCCCTGGAGGGGCTGAGAGGGGGCGAAACATGGCTGATAGTTACCATTTCTTTACTTTTACAGACAATGTTTACCCTCACTAAGCCGGTCGGTGAGGTATAGCACAGATGTGCATACAGTACCAGCTGGAGAGGTCAGTGCAGAGCTAACTGACTTTGCTTCTTGAGTAGGTTTTTTTTTTTTTTTTTTGCTTCTTGAGTAGGTAGACATATAGATCTGTCTACTGCACACCTGAGTGACCCTCACCCCATCCCACTGCAGCTACAGAAATTACTTTAAAGTTCATTATTAATCTGTTGCAATTGTTTAGGAGCAGATATAGTCAAGGTCTCTTATAGACCTAGTCAAAGGAGAGAATGTAACACTTCTCACCCCAGCTGGTACCTCTTGCATCAGCTAGTTGCACATATTGTGTCAAGGGGAACCAAGAGTGAAGTCTGTATTATATCACGTCATTAACAGTTCAGACAAGTCACAAATGAACAGTCCACCACAAAACAATGCTCAAGATTTGGGCAAGTTCTCCTGACCCAAGAAGGCTATTGTCACCAGGCTAATTAGTGCTGGGTCAAGACAGCCCAATTCAAAGAGCAACAAGGGCAAGGGAAGGCAAACAAAGACAGAAGTCAATACAACAATGCTTAGAATAAGTATATCATCATCTTTGTTAGCAGTTCAGCCCCTTTTTCAGTTTTAGACCCAGGCCCTGTACATGCTCAGGACCAAACACAGAAGCCTTTCTATTTCTTTCTGAAAACAGAGTCCATGTCTTTAAAAGCCAGTGGGCAAACTCCTCTGAAGTCACTGCTTTCTTTTCCTGGTTTCATTCTCTCTTTCATCATGTCCTGAGAAACTTGCTGCTACCTATACTGCTACCTTTCACCCACCATCTCAGAAGATCCCTCTCTTCCTACACCCCAACTTCCTCTGCTCCCAGGAAAACACATCAGATCTGATTTATATAGGCACCAGGCCACTCCTGTTTCTACAGGAAACACAGGTGGAACGTATACTTGTTCAAGCCCTGTAGATAAAGACATTCATTAAAGTTAAGATAAATTAACAAAAGACAGGAAACGAATGCACATGAATTAAAGCACATTTAGCCCTCTGTAGACATATCATTCAGGGGTAAAGTGACCTTGCTTTGCTTAATTGCCACCATAGTGAACTGAGGCCATTTTCCTTCTGTGTTAGAGCACCCACACAGGGGTTTAATGCACTTCGACTTATGCACATTAACTCACACCTCACACTAATTTGTCTTAACTCTTCATGTAAACAAGCCCTCAGAGGACTGTTTTTTTCCCCTCTCCCATGTGAGGGTTCACTTTATCCCAAAGTGAAATGTGTTGAACAAAACTATTCACAGTGAATTTTTCCCTCAGTTGTGGCTACAGTGCCATCTTTGCTATGAATTGCTGCAGAATTTCTCTCTCAGCCCCAGTTTGTCTACTTTTTTCCTCTTTACAACAGCTATATTGGAACAGCTTATAATTCGTAAAGCACCATCCCTCTGCCGGGCAGATAGGGAACTGCTGGCTTGTTCTACAGGTGGAGACTGAAGGTGATCTGGGCAGGTTAACTACTGAACTCTGGGTTGAACAAGTTACCTGCAACTGAGCATGGAAACCATCTAAATCCCAGCCTCTTTTGCCACTGGAACCATTTTTTGTCCTCCCCTCAGGGAAGTCTTCCTCATCAGAAAGAGTCGATGAGTTTCTTCAAACCTCAGTATCATGCCAGCTACGTGGGAAAGAGAAAAAGAAAAATTAAAGACATCTGCATGACTCCTGCGCAGAGACAAATCTTTCCTTCTCCCTCTCCCCCTTTTCCTCCATCCCCCATCTTACTTGGGAGCAGTAGAGAACTTCACATTAAGATACTGAACCCATCACGGTTGGAACAGACAAAGCCAGAGTGAGGAGGGAGGTGACGGAGGCCGAGACAATGTATTTTTAGTCATTTTGATGAATTATGGAGATGTGAAGTTGATAATTTATTGAAGAAGGGAAACGGGGGACTCTATGTAAATGTTTTCAGATGAATAATTAATGTAGCTTTCTAGCATCAGGGGGTCTTTAATTAAAGCCTCCGTTACACAAGGCAAGGCAGACGGGCCCAGCTCCTTGCGGCAGCTAATTGCACCTTTCCCATGCACAGCTATGATTCAGAGATGAAGCATTATTTGCATCCATAAGGAAGGACAGATCCCACCTGGGGTAAGTGGTGGGAGGCTGCAGAGACCAGCTTAGTGGCCCCAGGGCTGATGTGGTGCCCATCACATTTTAAATTAGGTTGGCATATAGGCCAAATGATTGGGGGGGGGGGGGGGAAGGGAGGATGCAGGGAAGACGACGGAGGGGGTACTCTAGACATAAGGCTTTGAGGAATGCAGAAAGCCACTCACCACTGTCCAGGGATGACAATATCTTCAATAGGGACCCCTTCACAGGGTCATCTAGGCTCTTGCTGTCACTGTGGGCCTTTCAAAGGCTGTGTCAGCCTTTCAAAAGGCTGTCCTGTGCCATGTCTGTCTCCCTGCCCCCTGGCCAAGAACAGGTCACAGCTGAGTGGAGCACAGGAATAAGGTAGTATTCCCAGAACGGAGGGATCAGGCAAACCCAGACCCTCCAACTATCTGCCATCCTTAACTGCTGTCCTTACCCCCATTATCCCCCACAAGCACCACTTAGTACTGAGGTGAATATCACATCTGGACTCTCCCTCCGTTCCTTCAGGGATTTCCCACATATTATGAGCTGATGGCGAGAGGGTGGGATAAAGGTTCACCGTGGACATCGCAGCAACATTGAGCATCCACTCCCTCCAGTGCCAGGAGAGGGCATCACAGTGCAGCGACACTAAGAAAACTAAAGCCTTGCCCCTCACAAGCACTTGTGGTCTGCCATGGAAGTCTATGACAGCCTCCCAAGGGAAAGTATAAAACTCTCATAGCTTTAGGCTTCAGGAATTAGAATGGGACAATTATGGATTGGCAGAAGCTTCTCTAGTTGGTATTACTGAGAAGTATCCAGAATAATCTCAAATTTGGCTTCTTTCCCCAAGATCTCCTGGGAACTGGAGGTGAATTTCCAAACTTGGGGGACAAAGTCACATTACTCTGGAGAATGTTCTCTAGATTACACACAGATTAATTAGTTTTGACACCTTGGCAAAGCAGCTAAGTGTCTCATGCTTTTCATTCATTTTCAGCACCAATAACATTCGTGAGAACAATATGAAGTGAGGCAGGAACAAGGAAAACAGCTGAAACTTTTTTTTTTTTTAAAATAGAAAAAGTCAAATCTAATGTAGTTTAAACAGGTTCCCAGAGCAAATATTTTAGGGGACAAACCTTAATAACATGTTCCTCTCCTGCACTAAAGAAGATAGGGCTAAAGGCAATCACGAAGGGGTTACCTAGTCCATTCCAGTCATCTGTGAAAGAAGTTTGCTTAACCCACTACAAGTATCTGTCCACCTTCGGAAGTTGCAGTTGAGGCACCTTCTTTTGGCACTGGGCACAGAAAGAATCTGGAGAGGTACACCTCAAGAAAGATCCCTCCATTCTCTGCAAATACCTGGATTTTCAGGACAGCACCAAATTTTCTGGATTGCTAGCATGTGTTCTCTGTTCACATCAATGCTCTTGACAGGTCTGACATGAACCTGCGAGCTCAATTAAGGTTTATTGCTGTGTTTTGTGGAGGAAAGCACTATGAGAAGTTTTGGATGATTCGCTCAGAGCCTCAGCACACAGCTACGAGGCTCTGCTGCTCTCTGCTGGAAAATGCAGGGAGGGCCCTAGCAAGCAGCTGTACCAGGGAAAGAGCTGGATTTGACAGTATGCTGAGGCTCAGCCTCTGCACATAAACACTCAAAGCCACCATATGAAAATAGACATTTTAGTACAACTTCCCTCTTGACAGGGCTGTCAGAATTGGGCCCACATCAAAAGCTCTTGGTTTAACACAGCCCTGGCCTGTTGAAGACCAATACCCCTAGAGACCTTACTGGCTACCACATCCCCACAGCTAAATATTTCCTCACTCCGGCAGGCCCAGCCACTTTCTTCCCCTCAAATCTCATCCCTCTCTCTACCACATGCAAGAGCTGGTTTTCTCCATATTGCTCTCCTCCCAGTTTGCAATGCATTTACCTTCTCAGTACCCCTGTGCATAGGGGGCAGAACGATTAGCCCCATCATACAAGCAAGGAACTGATGCGTGGAACTACTGCGACACTTGTCTAGAGTCACAGGTCAGCACGTGGAAGAGCAGTGCTGTCTCTCCAAGGACCCTAGCCACTGCACCACACTTCCTCACAGCCTGTTTTTCTTAACCACTAGCAGCATGGAGCTGCTCTTTGCTCTCCAGAGCTCAGGAAGGCTTTAACTATATCTGATTGCAACTGTGCAAAACCACAGGTCAGAGGGTCTTAGAGCTGTGGCATACAGGGAATCACGAGGCCATGGCCTGTGGATATTGGCTGAACTGCGGCAGCCTCTTGGGTCGCGTAGCAAAGGAAGTTGCCAGTCTGGCCAGCAAGCTCAGACTGTGAGAAAGCCTGAGCCCTGCAGAGGCTCCTGCGCACAGAAGAGGGACCAATTCCAAAGCCCGGTGCTGGCCAGGACCCTGCATGCCTTTAAGCAATGCTACATCCTTTTCTGATGTGTTTCATCTTGTGCATTCCATTATGATTTCCAAATATTGGATAGGGTGACAGGAGTTTAGGACAGGTATTTTCAGGATTTGACTTTTAAAAATATATTTACAGCTCAATAAAATAAGAAATATTCAAAGTGAACAGACTGTGAAAAGTGATTTGTTCCAACTCTTCACTGCATGGTTGCAAGATACCAATCACAAAGGCTGAGGAGTGGTTTGAGCATAATTTATTAACCCAGAAGGGACCGCATTGTTAACCAACATTATTTATAGTTAACAGCTCAACCATCTCTACTGAACAACTGTGTGATACCGCAGGGACAAATGCAATGAGTTACTACACAGATAGGACAAAACTAGCAGCAGATCTTTGTTACAGCTGTTAGAAGAAGTGTCCCCAGGAGACAGACACTGAATCTCTAATGGCTATCTTATTTCTCTGACAATTTATTTAAGTTTTAACTTAACAGCAGGAATGATAGCCACAGTTACAGAGTGACTCTCAATAAAGGAGTATATTGCTGATCTGCAGCTGGCGTTTTCTTATTTATTCCAGAGTCTTTAAGTTCCAGACTTAGCATATGGCACCATATAAATAATGATATAATAATATGTTTTTGCTTTCCTAGTGTCTAGATAGAAAAAAGTGTGATTTATGGTACATGAGCATTGTATTTAAGGCATTATTTTACCCAGAATTTTTAATGTATTTAAAATGCATCTTCTGGTTTTCGTAATCTGTTCTCTCTAAAGAATAAACAGAGCAGTGATGTTTATTTAATGGAGTCATTCATCTTACCTCCTTGTATAAAACCCTAGCTTTCCAGCCCCAGCAGCCAGATCCCTGCAGTAGACAGTGGGGTTGAAAATGGAAAGATCTGCTGTTTACCAATTTGGCACAGCCGAAAGGAAGACATGGGGCTAAAAATTCACCCACAGCAGGACTCTATTTGAAGCCGGCAGGCAGCTGAGAACTGCTCAGCACTGTCCAGCAAAGGATGGAGAGGAGAAGCACATGGGAGAAGTTGTGCAGGGAGTCATGCTGCAAAGAAAACTGCACTGGGATGCTCAACACACAACTGGCCATTCATACACAACAGAGAGCAGGTGCCTATTTCAGCTAGAACAGCAACTGCAGCTACCCGAGCAAACACTGCCTCCCTGAAGGTATGACTGGGATTTAACAGTTTACATCTGTGCTTTTAGACACTTGATAATCTAGCTCTGCCACTGTTACACCTGTGCAGAAATACCCACCTGCAGGCCAAGGGGAAGACCTCCTAATTCACACCCTCAGCGGCTTCTGGTTGTTACTTACTTCCCAGACTGCCAGCAAGGCCTTATTAAGCAAAGTTTCTTTCACAACTGCAAGGGTTGGAAATGCAACTTTACACATGCATTATGCAGAATAATGCATTCATGCATGTGTCTGCAGAATAAACAAGATTTTTGCTTTAAGAAGCCTGGGTCAGTGGCTTTTATCTCCTTCAGGGACTTGCTGCAAGACAAACTAGGAATACCCTGCCTATAAACTTCAGCCTGCTCCACTGGTCCACATCTCCAGCAGGAAACCTGTCAGGGCCCACAGCTCAAAGCCTAACAAGCACCAGGGAGCCTACAGTAATCTCCCTTATCGCTTGGGGGGGGGGGGGGGGGGCGGGGTGCGATAATCAGTGAAGTGTTTGAAAGAAGTTAAGATTCTGAAATGGCACTGAAAGCCCACCCACTCGGCCCTTCAACATCTTTACAAGTTTTGCACAGCATCTTGCAAAGTCTTTCCACATTAACGCACGCACCAAAACAAAAAACAGAAGACCAAAAAACCCTTACAACCCACACACTCCACTCAAAAGGTCGGCAGTCCTGTGCTGTCTGGGGCTGCTGCAGACCCAAGGGGAAACAGGGGAAAGCAAAGACGAGGCTCAAGGGAGAAGACCCCCTCAGGGAAGAGCTCGCACATCCCCGGTGCAGCGAGTGGCCCTGTACAGCATAAGGGACACGAGCTGTCAGCGATGCCGAGTGTGGGCAACGGTGTTATGACACTCGTACGGGGGCAGCAGAGAATCCGTTTTGCCCTCCAAAAAAAAAAAAAGAGGTGAGAGGTATAATCTGAGGAACGCACGTAACCTCCGCTCCCATTTTGAGCCCTGGGCCTCCTTCCCGCTCCCCCCACAGGTTTCCACCCCAGCACCTGTCACAGCGGAGCGGGAACCAGAGTGTTTCGGGAGCCGGCCACCGTGGTAACTCAGCCCAGGTTTTATCTACAAGCCTTTCATTTTACCAGGCGAAAGCCTGCCGCCCCCCGCCCCGCCCCGCCGCCTCCGGCGAGGAGAGCTCGGCCGGCAGAGCCCAGCGCTCCCCCGCCGCCCCCCCAAAATGGCGGCAGCGCCCCGCCCCGCCCACCCGCACAAAAGGGGCTGTGCCGGTTGCCCTGGCAACCGCCGCGGCGTCGTCACCGCCCCCTTCTCGCCTACGGCGCGCGGCGAGCGGCAGAAGAGGTCGGGGTCGGGCGGCAGAACGCGTTCCAGCCCGGCCATGGAGAAGCGGGGGCCGGTGAGAGCGGGCGGCGGCCCCGGGCCCAGAGATACCCCTTCCCTCCCGCAGCCCTGCCGGTTTGGGGCTGCAGGGGAGAAGCAGGGCAGGACCCCCGCTGAAGTCAGCAACAGGACCGCGATGAGCAATGCAAGAGCACGTCAGGGCACAGCCTCGGTCCAGCTGCACAGCAGGGCAATAGGCAAAGCCCACCTGAATTTCAGCTGCTTGCTGTAAGGGAACAGCAAGAGCAGGGCTGCTCCAAGCAGCAGGGCGAGCCAGGAGCTGAGGGCAACCACAGCACCAGCAGAGCAGCACCCTCAAGCAAGAAGAGGGCACAGGCCCAGAGCAGGGTGCTGATATCAGGTCCACCAGCAGTCCCAGGCAAGGCAAGGAGTCAGGACCCATCCAGAGAGTCCCATCAGGGACAGCACAGAGAGAGAGAGACAGATACAAGATCAGAGACAAGGCTTGAATATAGAACCAAAGTCCATTCAGGAGACAGAGACAAAATTACCTACAAGGCAGGTTTAGAGTCCCCCTAGGAAAGCTGATCAGTAAGCAAGGACCAGGTACATATACACCTACAACATAGCTCAGACCAGGCCTGGTGGCTTTGGTCTGAGCTTAACTGGAGCTTCTGGGCCTATGGGCAGAGAGTGTGGGTGGAGGGCCCAGGTGAAACCAATGAGTGTGATTAAAGACTATTGGTGTCCTCAGGCCTGACACTTGCTCTAAAAGGGGCTCCATCATGTTTGCAGAAGATGCAGTAGTGATGTATCTGACGTGCAGGGCTACATGTTCAAAACATTGTTTGTTCTTTGTTTGTTAAATGTTGTAGCAAGAGCCCAATAACTCAGGAACCAAAGTGGAGGAAGCCAGCATACCACCAGCTGCTGAACCTTCTGAGGAAGAGTCACCTATAGGTGAACTGCCAGCATCGCTGGATGACTTACCTGTGGTTGAAACACCATCATCTGCAGACCAGCCACCTGTAGTAGAATTGCCAGTGTCTGTAGACCAGCTGGTTCTTGAGAAATCACCAGCATCTGATGACCAGTTGCCTGTAGTTGATTTTCCTCCATCCCCAGAGGATTCACATGGGGATGCATCACCAGTGTCTCAGAAACATTTGCCAGTGGTTGAATTAGCTCTGTCTGAAGATGAATTGACAAAATCTGGGTCCAGATCCTGTCTGGCTCAACCATTAGCCTATGAGGATAGGTCATCTGCAGCTGACAATTCATCATACTGCATCAAGTCCTCTGTGCCTGAATCACCAGCACATGAGATCAGATCGTCTGTGGGTGACTTGCCAGGTTTCAAAGTCAAGATACACACATCTGAATCTGCAGGGGCTGGGGCCAAAGCACTTGAGGCTGGGTCACCAACATCTGTAGTCATGCCAACAGATACTATGAGTGAAATACTGGAGCGTTCAATGGTGTACGAAGACCCCTTGGAAGTCTCCCTTAGGTACATGGAGAAACATAATATTCTGCAGATATTTCAGGTAAAATTTCCCTTTCCCTTCTCCACCCAGAGGCTTGACTGAGAAGCTGGGCCTAAAGTTAACTTGTGAGCATTGTACCAAGTTATCTCCTCCTCTGGATCCCTCCTTGTCTTGTGCTTTCTTAAGTGTAAACTGTAGAAATGGACACTTGATCATCTTCAGGGGTTGAAAGAGATATTAGGAAAAGAGGAACTTGTGAGATCTGGTAAATGTTACCCCTGTGTTGGTGCTTTTTGATGAGGTGCCATTGTTTTGTGGTAGTAGCATGTGATGAAGAAAAGCAAACAGGGACAGAAAAAGGAATCTTTTGATTCCCTTTGAAAGGAATTCTTCCAAGTCTCAAGCATAAGCGCTCAGGTATCTAAGAAAAGGGGAAAAGGGGACTTATATTATGATCTTGAAAATCCTCTGAGGCTTTTAACTGAACTTGACATCTTTGTGCTATGCAGCCAGGAATGCCCAAGCCTGCTCTCAAAAGGAGAAAGGAGGCTGCGGTGGCCGCAGCTTTTGCGGCTAGCGTTGGAGCAGAAAAAGTAGCCACCCTGTCTCCTAAGGATTAACAGTTCTTTCCCTCTGTCTGTCTCTGTCTCAGGAGATCACAGAAAAACTGGTGTATAAGAAGCCCGATGACCCCTTGCAGTTCATGTTGCTGCAGGTATGGCCTCTTGTTGGGGCTTCGCAGAGACTGTCTGTTAAGGCCGCCGCAGAAAGCCAGCTTTGCCTATAATGCTGGAAACATGGTGAACCCATGATTACTTCTCTCACTGCATGTCTGCTCACTTGCGAGAAGGAGGAGGAGGACGGCAGGGCAGGAGCAGAGCGCCTGGGGTGCAAGGGCCCACATGCGCTCTAAAGAGATAGGGAGGAGAGCTATGGGGGGATGGGTGTATGGAAGAGCCCAGAGTGGGTTGGAGTGGATGTGCCCTGGAGACGCTATCTGAGAAGTGGGGGAAGCTTAGGGATGGAGGTAGGGCCTATCTATGTCCCTGTGCCCCTTCTCTAGCTCCCTCCTTCCCTTACTGGGAGGGAATGTCTCTTCTGCCTGCCCGCCCCTACTCAGGAGAGCTGTCTCTGCTGATCCGGGGAGAGCTTTAAAACACAGGAAATTCAAAGTCTGTGGAGTGAGCAATAGTCTGGGAGTGAGTTAGAGAGAAGGAGTATGGGGAGCTCCTTGGGAAAGGAGGAGGTTAAAGGAAAAAGAGAAGACAGAGAAAGAGAGAGGGTCCTTTCCTTCAGTGCCCACCAGTCAGTCAGCACAGCCTCTGTGATTTGTTGCTGGGTTCGCCCTGTAGTGAAGTGTGCAGAGCCTGCAGAGGGACGGCAAGGTCAGTTCTGGGCACCGGTGGTAGGGCATTAGACCCCCCTAAATGACCCTTTTCCTTTTACTCCTGCCCAGGTACAATCTATGATAAATGCCAGGCAGGCAGAAATGGAGGGGATTTTGGAGGAGGACGAAGATGCGGAGGTGTTTTTCTGACAGGTCCCGTTCACTCCTTTCGGCCCCTACTGACCTTGCTAATGCGGTGTTGCACAGGGCCTCGCCAGCAGCACGCTTTTGCAGTCTGTGGAAGTAACTTTGAACAAGCTTGCTGATACCTCTGCTTCCTGGATTCTCTATTCCGTGTGCGGTGCTTCCAACCCTTGGGTTTAAATCCTGCAGCCATGTATCCGTTTGAATGCACAGACTCTCTTAAAGAGCGCATGGATATGCCTGCATGTATGGCACATCTCAGGAACGCAGGTCTGCTGAATTCTTTTGTGGTTTATACATACAAATGCACAAATCTCACGTTTAGGCTACCTCTAGACTCTACTTCTTTGTGCAGAGAAATCCGGCTCAGACAGCAGAAGCACAAAAGCAACTAGAATGAAAAAGCAGCCCTGGACGACCGAGGAAGAGCCTTCTCTTTTTCATGCTGTTTTGCTGGGCTACTGTCTCCAGCTATGGAGTAGCTAATGCCCATTTTAACTCTTGGAAGTCTGTCTTGGGAGAGGCTGGGTCTGTGGCTCTCCCACTGCCCCCAGAGGTCCTCTGATGCTAGGAGCTGTCTCGGTATCTCTTCCACACATTGAGACCAACTGCCTCATCCTTAGCTATCCTCGCTGGGTTCAGATCACTCTGCTTTTTTTGTGCTGCCCTGCCTGTACCATTGCAAGTGTGTATTTTGATAAACAGAGCTGTAAAGCAACAGTTGCAGGCACTCTGTGGCTTCAGAAGTCATTGCCACTCCAGAATGTGGTGGGAGATGGGTAAAACTAAACAAACCAAAAACAAGCACTGGTAGGCCAGGAAATTGAGAGTTATGATACACTTTGCAAACATGTCATTTGAACTGCCATTAACTCTCAAAACACTTATGGTCTTCATTTTCATAGTATCCAAGCATCTGTGTCCACCCTCTAAAGGAAGTTTATCTTTCTTTTCCTTGTCTCTCACCTGAACACTATTGAAAATGTGCAGTAGAGCATACTGCTATTTTGGTTTCATTTCTTATGTATGTGCAGTAGATGCCAGAAAGCTGTTTTGTCACCACAGACTTTTATCTTTTTTAGGCATATGCTCTAATTCCATGATGGATGGTAGCATGTTCCCAAATTATTGTCTCCAGGGCTATGAAAAGAGCGCCACAGAAACTTATCTCCCATCTATCTATTTTCAGCTCAAAGTCTGACGATTAGGCTGTGTGAGACTCCACAACAGAGCTTGAGCCCAAAAAATCTGGGAATCACTGAGACAAGTATTTGGCATACAAATTCCGAGCCTGAGAAGAGTTGTCTCTCTATCCAAGGCTCTCAACAAAGATTAGTTAACTCATGTGTTTCCAGGTTAAAGGCAGGCACGCCTGCCACACCCCCCTGTCATTCATAGAGCAGGCAGGTTTTCAAGGTACTGCAAGCCTAAAGATGCCTAAAGATTCAGAAAAGACCTTCATGGGTTTTAGAAAAGGTTTGCTGTAGACTTAGGCAGCTAGGTCCCATTGGAACACTGATGCTTTTGAAAGCCCTAAGTATCTTCAGCAACTGGAAGAATTGAACCCTTAATGAAAAAAGAGGGTGAATTTATAAGCGGCTTTGTACATGTGCTCCCAGTGAATACAAGGAAAGTGCTAATGCACCTCTGTGAAAGGAGAAATGAATGGAAGATAGTCAATATCACGTGAAGATATTGATTGAGAGCTTGTCATGTCTATGGTCACAAGTCAACATATTTTCCAAGAGATGGGGAAGTTGGTATGTCTTTGAATTTTGTTGTAGAACAGCATTAAGGTGCTTTGAGGTACAGCCTTAGCTCTGAATTTCCTAGGTTTCTATCATTTTCTGTGTTGTACTTTGTTGTTCTCTTTTACATATGACAATTTGTGAGCTGTAATATGTCCTTAGACTGCAGGTACGTGACCTCAACTTTATGTTGGCATTAATGGAGTTATGCAATGAAGGCTCCTTAAATTCTCTTTTGGATAACTGAAGTCGTCTGGAAAGTACCCTTCTCCTAACATACGCTGGAAGTTTGCAAGAGAGGCCCTACCCAGCACTTCTCAGCAACCTCAGGGGCAAAAATATTCCTTTGGTGGCCTGGCCACCTTGTCTCATGCTACCACAGTTGCTGCATGGGGGCAGGAAGTCTCCTCTGGTGCACACAGAAGTAGCTGTCCTTTTCGTTTCTCAGGATCAAAGTCCCTCTCCTGTGAGAAGCAACAGCTGTGTAGAAATGTGGCTCCACTCTGGATAGCTGTGCAAGCCTGTAACTGGCTTTTTGTAGATGCTGAGAGACTGGGGAAGGCAGTAGGCCAAGGTTGACACATGTGCTCTCACAGACTTAGGGAGGAGTCAACATAGCTCTGAGCAGGACTTTGACAGAAAGCTTGGAGAAACTACCATGAACCTTCTGAAAATTTTTCTCTTCCTTCTCCTCAAGCCTCTCGGATGACTGGATTGTATTTTGAGCTGCACATTTTGCCAAGAAAGATAGGCTAGGAACTTACATTTATGAAAGCAAAAAAGCATCCCCCAGAAACTCTACAGATTGTTGTGTTTAGGCTAATACAACAGAGTTGTCCTTTTTGATTTGCTTCAGAGTTTTACTGAAAAATACACCTTAACTCTAACTGTGTGTGCGTGCGTGCGTGTGTGAGAGAGACAGAGAGAGAGAAGGCTTTTCTGTGGTGAAGAAAGGCAGAAAAGTTACATTTAAAATGGAAACATTTACTGTAGTCTTAATTCCACAGTGACTGTCCCTATCCCATAATTTCTTTCCCAAACCAATGGATCCATGTTTCTTGTTTGTAAGTGGAGGTTTATCAACATGACATTAAGCTGTCATTAAATTTCTTGCCTTGGGTGCTCTGAAGGAATTAACAGTTCATTGTGTGTAACCGAAACTTCCATATAAGTCCTTATGGCATGCCCGTCACTGTGTATTTGAATACCCTCCGGTAGTGTGCTAAGCAACGTGACTAACATCTGTTGTTTGTTCTTTCCTCATCTCCACAAGGGAGATGTGTGTGCACTGAAGTGCATTCTTTTTCATGGGGTGTTTTGTTTTTTTACCCACACCTGTGTACTGCTATGTGTTTCTAATGGATAGGAAAAGGTCACGGAGAGGAAGCTGGAGATAGTTTGTAGTTCCCAAGGGTGTTTGTTCTGTAGTTTGAGCTGGGCACCAAGGAAGCGCAGTCTTCGCACAGACAAGATTTGTTGATCCATGAACTAACACAGAAACACGATATTCAGTTCAGTTGGCAAACAGCATGGTCTCATGCTACTCAGACTGTTTCTGTTGTGAACCTTGTATTCCCCCAGAAGCAGGATTCAGGGGGGGCTAACCACAGAGAAATTGTGCTCACCTTGAAATCAGTGTCTTGGATCAGAATGCCAGATTTCTTTTCTGCCATCTCTGTACAGAACTTAAAACAATTCAGGTGTCCAAGCAATACTAGAGTCACTTGTGTCACCATGTCTAACCAATTACAAAAGAATGTTCTAACTGCTGATTAAAGGTCCTTTGAAAAGTTCACCCAGTCTCTGCTCTGCTTCTTAGTTAGGTGGAGGGCACAAGCAGGATAGCTCTTCAGTGGCCAGGCACTTAGAGCATAAGGCGTTTCATTGTGACTCACTGGATATGGATCGTTGCTACGTAACACCAATTTTAAGCTAGTTTAATGCCGCTGATTTCAAAGTTTTGTAATCATGGGAAACTCAAAGTAGGCAGCGCTGACTGTTCAGGGTTTGCATGTCTGAAATGGAAGAAATTAACCCCTGGGCAAAGCCTGACAAAGAACTGAGCTCAAGAGAGAGCTCAGTCTGCAGTCTGGGGGATGTGGGAGTGCACAGATATACCAAGGCAAAGTGATCAGGCCCTGTCTAACATGCCTTCCTTCACAGCAGGGCTTATTCAAGGGAGAGCTTCCCTTGCCTATTCTTACAGTAAGATGAAATGTATTGGGGGGAGGGGGGGGAAGAAGAAATATTCCTTTATGATCAGACCCCAATATCTGTGGCTGCATTCCTTTTCTGGGACTGCCTTTATGGGCTGCATTGATTTAACAGCATCACCAAGAGTTCTTGGCTGTGCCTTAACACACACAAACGAAAAGGGAAATTTTGAGATGTTGAGGCAACATGGGTTGGCTGAACAGCCCCTTACCATCTTCTTCTGGGGAAAGGTGGTAGGCGGGAACGTCGCTGCAGGGCAGCTGAAATTGGAAAGGCAAAGCAGCCCCAAGAGATTTCTGTACAGATAATTCTAGAGTGGAAACTGTCTTCAAACACTGCTGTGCTTGGTCTATGTTAGAAATACCTGGTATGAATACCTGGAGAGGCTTTTCCTTTCGTTCTCCTGGCTATCTCCAGGCTCAATTCCGTACAACTCCTCCCAGGTGGGAAAAGCTCACCCTTCTTTATCACAGAGCTTGCTGCCTTTGGACACTAAGAAGGCCATCTCCATGGCGTATCCTGGGAGTCTGGGGAAAGCTTTCCATATTCTCAGTGCAGAAGACTGCAGAAACTCCTGGTGCCATTTCATTAACTTCAGTGGAATAATACCAGGGAACAAACAAATACTATGAGATGGACTCACTTGTTTTTTTGCATGATGCCACCTACTTTGAGATCAAAAACTAAGTTCTTGTTCATCATCACTTATTACTTAAAGTGGCAAGATTTGGAAGAACAAGGGCTACACAGAGCCAGACTTACAAAGGCGCATAGGTACCCAGTACAATTCGCAATAGTAAAAAAGTAGGTAATGTACCTATGGGAGTGAGGTACGCAGCTTACTCTGTCACCTTTGAAGATTTCACAGTAAACTGATGAGCCTTTAAACACATCCCTCCTCTGGAATCATCTGGTCCAGCACTTAAAAATTCTTCTTATAAAAGAGGAGCCAGGATCCATACTAGAGTTAGGGAGTTTGTAACAACAGAGAGGGGACCTCTGTCCTTCCTCCTTTCCATCCCTCAGCTTATCTTCTCATATAAAACAGGAGATAGACGTGAATAAAGACATATGGAATAGCACAATTGTTAATAGGAGCATACATGTCATACCAGCCCTTGAGGAAAAATTGTCCCCCGTTCTGAGGAGCTGTTGGTGTTTAGGCAGATAAGTAGAGGTTAGGGAGACAGATATATTAAAATGCAGGTAAATGGGCTGTCAAATAGCTAAAGTTTTTAAAATTGACTCAAAGTTGCATAAACACCACGAATGCAAAAAGAGTCCTTTTGCAGAGCAGAGATGTATCTACTCTATCCCATTTTTGTTTAAGCATCATCTTGGGTTCAGCACAGTATCCTGCCTCTTTGCAAGGAGATGCAGGGAAGGATAGCATGGTAGCCCTGCACACTACATGAATACTTTTTTCTTATGCACTGTAGTGTAGCCAGTTTGCTAAGACTCCACAGTACTGAAAGCAACGGGAGCTCTGCCCTAAAACCCAGTTTCTGGCCCTGCGGCACCAAATATCAACTTTGCTTATTGTTTGAATCCTTGGTAGAATAACAGAGCTATCCTGGGAGAGACTCCTTGGCCATAGTATGATGCCATGATACTGACATATGTTTGACATAGCGGACAGGAGTGCGCATGGGAGAAGCTCAGCCTGTTTTCTAGAGCAATAGCTTCCTACCTTTTTCCCTGGCTGAGCTCTAAATATTTCCAAATGAAGAGCAAAACTCTTTAAAAAGGTAAGAGCTGGGAGGCGCCCAACACAATTACAGATCGAATTACTTTTCACAGTTTCCTTCCACAGGCCTCTTAGAAGTTGTTCAGAAAGCTTCCTGGCTTCTGAGAAACCACATGTTGAAAACTGGTGCTTGAGTAGTAGGTTAAAAAGCAGCTGGCAAAAAATGGTGGAACTTAACCTTTCCTATGTGTGTCCATGAGAGGGCAGCACAGACCTGCTGAGCCGGCCTTTAGCTTAATAGCAAAAGGCTGTTAAGAGGCAGGAAGACAACTCAGTTGTGTCCAGCAGTGGAGTAGCCACAAGAAAAGGTACATATATAAGGGCCTGATGGCCCAAAGCACAGCTCCATCCATCAGCCATCTGTGACTGGCTGGGCCCAGTGCTGGCTGGGTCAAACCCCTGGTGCATCCCAGCTCTGAGTCTCACAGACTTCTCCAGGAAGCTCCCTGTTAGCTGCTGAAACAGTAGAAGGAAGTTTCAGAGGAAGTATTTTGGAAGGTACTTACAGTTCCGTCAAAGCAACGAGCTGGTGTGAGATGCGTGCCACACCTTTGCCAAGGTAAAGGTTGTCATCCCTGGAGCACTACAGACTTGCCCTGGGCGTGCTTGCTATTTATTTTTATTTCAGTGCGCCTAGCACCG
Organism: Struthio camelus; assembly: GCF_040807025.1. Classification (NCBI taxonomy): domain Eukaryota; kingdom Metazoa; phylum Chordata; class Aves; order Struthioniformes; family Struthionidae; genus Struthio; species Struthio camelus. The sequence goes on along the minus strand of NC_090942.1, from coordinate 94,106,570 downwards.
TACCAGCCAACACCCTCTGCTTGTCCCCTGTCCACCTACTGCCAAGACTCTTGCTATGCAGTTTTAACCTGACTGGCCTCTCTCTCTACTGTGAGTGCGCCAGTCCTCCACCAAGGTGCATGGCGGAGATGCGGAGATAAATCAGATAGACGCTCGCTACACTTAGCTTACAGCAAGTGTATTGGAAACTGGATGGTGATAGGCAACTACATGTAGGTGGCAGTGCTTCACTGCCAGGCTGTTGCAGCCTCCTGGATCAGAAGCAGCTAATGCTAAGGAGGCAAGCCGGATGGATTTGGGGAGACTGAGGTATTGCCAAGCACCCTTCAATAATTAACTGGAACAATTTGTGGGCACAGATATCTCTTTGATCCCTTGCCAGCAAGCAGTAAAGCCAATCAAGAACTCTTCTTTCTACCATGTTATAGCTTGTGACTGACACAGGGGATTTCAGAGGAGAGATTTTTAATCTTTAGCAAAAGCAAGGCAGTCACCAGGTCCAGACAGAACAGTTTGTTCCCAGTCTGTTCAATGAATCTGAACCGGAACTCCAGAGCCAAGAGACCACCACAGCCCCAAGGCCGTTCAAGATCTGGGACCACATCCTGAATGGTATATCCACACTGGCATCTGCAGTCTTTCAGTAGCAGTAGGCCAGAAAGTCATCAGATCCACAACCAAGACCAATGTGGAGAGGCTTTCTAACAGACTTTCCCCTGCACATTGTCAGCTTTTAAAAGGATGCATCTAAAACAGAAGCAGACGACTTACATCTTCTCATAATTCTGTTCTCTTGTTACGTATTTTGCAAGATCCCAGGCAATGCTTTGCCAGGTACACTGAGGTTTCTAGCATCCTGTTAACTTTCTCTATGGTCAGGCTCCTGTTCAGCATGAGCTAGCCCACTCCAGAGTGCCTGCTCTTGTGGTCAGCTGCCCTGTGAGCATGTTCTGATTGTCACGGGGAGGTCTGCTCATCAAAACTCCCAAAACTCTTCCTGGCCCTCATGTAAGACAACGTTTGCAGGCAGAAGTAATAGCTTTTGTCAGATCAACTAGCAGAAGTGGAAAAAAGTAACTAAGCTTTTGGGCACACAAATCCTTCAGGTCTGAAAAAGAAACAACAGTCTTCAAGGTGAAATGCAAGTTGAGAAGAGTTGCTTTGACCTTAGTTTGATATTTATCAGCTAGACCTGCTGAGAGAAAAGGTGGGTGGCATCTAGGGAGGAGAAGAAATATTAATAATGAGGGAGATGATAAAGAACTGGTCTCCTATGGGAAAGAGATAGGCAGGTAAAATACTGTCTATAGGAACAGAATGGGATTAGTGAGGAAAGGGGAGATCATGCATCATAAAGTTGCCTTCTCTGCAGAGTGCATGACCTTCCGGTCTAGTAGATTTATGAGCATTAGTTCCCAGGTTCTGCTTTTGAATATGTTTTTGTGTTGCCCTTGAGAATCACAGAATTACAGAATGGTTGAGGTTGGAAGGGACGTCTGGAGATCATCTAGTCCAACCCCCCTGCTCAAGCAGGGTCCTCTAGAGCATATTTCTCAGGATCGCATCCAGGCGGGTTTTGAATATCTCCAGGGAAGGAGACTCCACAACCTCTCTGGGCAACCTGTCCCAGGGCTCAGTTACCCTCACAGGACTGGGAGGTCAGATACAGCGTGGTCATACGATGAGAAATGCCTCCTGCTAGTAAATGCATGCTTGTGCAGCCCCAGGATTGAGGTAGCATGCTGTAGACTTTCTGAGGCTTTCCACTTTGGCCAGGTTAACCCAGGAGTCATTCCATTCTTATTTTATAACTTTTAAAGCCATCAGTAGGGTCAATAACTTCGTAGGAGCACTTGAACTTTGCCAAATTCATTTGAGATTCACAGCCGCTGTGCTTCCAAGGACCCCAGTCCAACCCAGCTTGTCCCTCATGCCAGGAAGGAGAGCAGAGATAATCACCACCACTGTGTCCCTGTGGCCCTTGATTGCCTAGCTAAATTCATCCTCAGCTCTGGCCACCTACTCTATGGCAGTTGCCCCTTCAATGGGAGAGAGCCAAGTCCTCAGGCTGTGTACTCGGTGTTCTGCATCGTAGTTCTTCCCCACCACCTCTGAGCCAGAGGCCTCCCAGCTGCTCTCGGCTTGGTTGCAGAGGTGTCACGGCTCAGCACCGTCCAGGTGCCTGGCCTGAACCGCCAGACTCGCAAGAGGAGACTGAAGGTGAGATTCAAGAGGAAGCCACATCCTGTTTACATCCCCTTTTACGCAGGTGAGGGTGTTGGCTGGGGAGGGCCTTTCTCACAGGGCTTGGCTCCCCTTCCCTGTAAGGAGAAACTCCCGCTGGTGGGAACGGAGCCAGGACAAGGCCTGACCTCAGCCATAAGGTTTGCTCTCCAGCACTCCTCTGTGCTTGTGTTACCTGCTTGTGTCTCCATTTACAAAAATGGGACCTCTAGGTTGCAAAAAGTCTGAGGTGGGATTAGCAGATCTAACACACAGATGTTCTAGTCTGGATTTTCCTTTGCAGAAATTAGCCTCAGGACTGTGAGGACACTCTCATATAAGTTTCCTTCACAGTCAATGGAGTAAGAGAGGCTTCCTTAGAGTGAGATTTAGAGCACAAATCTCTCTCAAGGTGTGCTGGAAGGCACCTGGAGGATCTTCTTTATTAATAGTGGTAGCAGCCTGGAGAGATTAGCCTTTATAAACATTCAATATTTCTCTAAGCTTTTGGGCCAAGACCACTAAGGAATGGAGCCACAGCAGCTGGCATAATTGCTAGCAGTGGGATACTGAGATCTATTTTGTTATCCTCTATACCTAGATGTGCGATTTCACTATGAGTTCTAGTCCAAAACTCCCTGGGGAAGCAGGTCCTAGCCTGAACCCATTTCTTTTCCATACAGAGCAGCTTTCTCCAAGTTATTTGTCTTTTCTGCTTGCTCACTTGTCATGAGGAGAAGAAACAATCTCTTTTGAAACACTGAAAGTATAGATTCTCCGGCAATCACGTGATTCCAGTAGCTTGGGCTTTATGCTAACACCAAAAATTGCAATCTTAACACCAAAATGCATCTGTACTTCTACGCTCATGAATGAAGCCCCGGTCATACAGAATTAGAAAAATAAGGCTTATCCCCTTCTTCCCCAAAATATTAAGAAACCCCAAACCTTGAGAGTGTGCTTTATACCGTTCTTCTTAGGAATGAAGGTGCAATGCCATGTTCATGGGTGGATTCTATATTACCAAGTTCAAAATGCCAGGATTGCTGGCATCACAAAGATGTATGTATCTGCGTTTTCTGTAACACTCTTCACTAAGGTATCTGAGGTTTTAGGAAGAAGTTACTTACCACATTCCATGTTATACTAAATATATATGTACAGTTCTGCTTTTCAGTCTATATATTTGCAGACTTAAATGGAGTGGTTAGCCCAGAGAACCGGTGGTTTATTCTAACTCACTATAATTAGCCCGTAGTTGTTGCTAATGGTATGCCATTTGTCTCCCCACACTCAGCACTGTTTGGTAAACATTTTCCAGGACAGAATTGCTCTCCCCTGATCTCCCTAGGTGGTGTTCTCTTATTTATTCTCTGCACCCTGGAGTTAGTCCTCTCTCTTGAGGTGAGAGGTATAGAAGTGGCAAAAGAAGGGCAAAACGTTTTGGGAAGGGACAGCCAGCTTTGGCAAAAGCCATGCCCCAGCTGGTTGTGGGGAGGGGGCCAGAGGCAAGGCTGGGTTGGAGGGTCAGAGAGTGGGAGGAGGCCAGGAGCTGCCCTGGAACAAGGCCAAGCGAGTTGCGATCCCAAGGAGGGCGATGGACATCTGTCCCATGACATCCCGCGTCTTCACCCCCTGCACAGATGCACTGAGAAAGGAGAGGCAGCTGTGTGAAATTCCCTTCTCCTTTGGGGAAGCACTGGCACCCGGCCATGACGCTTGGAAAGCCTAACTGGGCAGGCACGAGCCTCAGAGTCAAATCTGGCTGAGGCATAGAAGGTCGAACCATGGACCAGGAAGCAGCTGCTTGCAACCCTCCGAGAAATGTGAGAGCAAAGCTGGGTGGCAAAGAGCTGCTGGGCTGCAGGGACTGGTGCTGGGGCTGCTCACAGCGGCACCTTCAGAGCAATGCCACTGACACAGCTGATGAGGAGGAGACTTTGCTGGTAAAGCCTGCAACCCTCTACTCACAGCGAGGCATCTTTAAAGCATGCTGAGACAGGGATGCTGAGCCTCGTTCACAGGCAGAGATGCCGTGCGCTGCTGGAGAGACGTTCATCAAGGTGGCACAGGAGGATCTTGGGAGAAAACAGCCTGCCTGTCCCCAGTTCGGCTGTCCAGTGATCCTGGCACCAATTTTGGCTCAGAAGAAGCTCCTCCCCCTGCAAAAAGCCCCTCTTCCTTGGGGAGACCAACAGACCATGGGTGTCAAGCTGAACCTGTGCACAGGTACAGCCAACTCTGCACCCACAGTGCTAGGGACGTGGGATTTCCTGAGCCCTATCTGGCCTTTTCGCTTGACCCTGACATCTGATCTTCCCAAGAAAAGCTGCAAAGCAGTTAAGAGCCTTCTGTTCACAGATGGGAGTGATTCCCTCATGATGCTGGCATGAAGCAGTCATAGAAATGACTGCTGGACCCTGCTGGTTCAGTCATAACCTCCTGTCTTTTTCTGTGTGCTCCCTCTCTCTCCCTCCCTGATTCCTCCCTCTCCCTCTCTCTCCCTCAGTCTTAAATCATTGTTTCAGTGCTATGAAGAGAAGATATTCAAAGGGTGCAGGAAGATGAAAGAGTATTTTTAGAGACTAGAAGCAAGGCAAGCCCATTGGAATTACCCGCGGCATCTAATCAGCTCTGTTTATCACCTCCACTCTCTCTTTGGGCATCCTCCAGCATCCCTCCTAGGCCAGCCTTGAAAACCTGAGGGACACCCAGTGCCAGGCATCTTCTCACATTAGCCTGTCTCCCATAGAGCATATGGCCACAGCCAAGTGGTAGCTCTCCTGAGGAATTTCATTTGCTACCTCCACCTGAAAATGGGCCAGGCTGCAGCCTCAGCATCTGACTGTCCATCCAAGTGAAACCTAAAATTGCAGTGCATCTTCACACTTGACCCAACACTCTGCCTTTAACCTGCTGGCGGCAGAGGTGTGCACATTTGGGAATACACGTGTAGAAAGCATGTGCATATGTGCATTCATATGTGTGCATATATATGCATGTATGTAAGGCTCTGTGAGGAGGTCCATGCGGGCATGAGTCTGTAGTTTGCACCTGCAACAGTTTCACAGATGTATGGATCTGGCTATACAGGTGTGTTTGCACATTCTCATCTAAAGTATGCTAATGCAAATGCAGCTCTAGCTGCAAAGGAAGCTAAAGGGGCTATAGGCTCCTCACCCGAAGTACCCATGGTGGCTCCTGGTCTTCCACCATGTGGTTTGTCAGACCCCCTCATACTTCCTTGCTCATGCAAGGTCTCCGTCTGATCGTGCATGTACCTCTCTGCACACATTCACGGTCACGCAGACTCTGAGCTTGCCCTTAATAACACACACCAAAAAAATAAAAAAAAACCTCTCTGTAGTACCAAATTTCTCTCTGGATCTCACCAAAATATCTTCTTAGCCAACTAATCCAGCTTAGCGACAGTGAAATCAGCTCAGGAGCAAACACCTCCCTTCCCAGCCTTGCCCACTCTTTGAGTCCAAAGAAGGATTTGTGCTAATGCCTATTTGCCGATTCCTAAACGGGGCTGTGAAGCAGCAAGAGCTCAGCTGCACCAGGGCATTCTCTCAACGGCCCCTCTTTGTGCTGGTCATTGGCAACACCATGGACTTTACTACCAACTTCCCCTCCCTTCTCTTCCCTTCTCTTTCCTCACCTTCTTCTCATAGAATAGTAATTCTTCATATGCTGCCTCTTCTCTCCTCCATCCTGAATTGTGGTGGGTGTGCTGTCCCATGAATTGCCAGGCTGTGATGTTCAGGAGATGTCTCTCCAAGACTGCAGAAAAGTGGGGTGGCGACTGCTCCAACCAGACTTCACACGTCTTCTTCTAAGGAGCGCAAACACCCGACACCTGGCTCTTAGTTATTTAGGGCTAGCAAAAATCCCCATTTCTACTCTTGAGCATCCAAAACAAGTGATAAATGTATTGTCACTTCCCTGCGTATCCCTACATATCATGGCAGGCTGATTGCAACGGCCAAGTCTTCAGCTTACCATTGTAATACCTCCCAGAGCTGGAAATGCTGAAAGGACTGTCCCTTCCTCAGGGTGAAAGCTCATGTGGATTACCCAGAAGCTTTCTTTAAGAGTCTCCAAGTACCAAGGAGACCTGTAAAACATTACAGCTTTTGCAGTTCTCACTAATTTCTCACAAGATATTTGAAAGGATAGCTACCGAGGATATATATATATTTTTTTTCCTATGTTTGTTTTTGGCTTGTAAAGAGCTCCAAAAATGTGAAGCTCCCATCACCCATCCCAAGCTTCTTATTCATTTGTTTAGTTTTTGCATTAACAGATGAAGAAGGCCAAGCACAAGCAGCCATGCTCTTGCCAGAGATTTGTTCGTGACCCCAGAAATGAGAATCATAATTTTTGGCAGACTTTTCCTGAAAAGGGTGAGGGAGAGGAAGGTGAGAGACATTCCTTCTCTGCTATGTTTCTCAGCCTCAGCCCCTTCGGCTGATCATAGGCCAAAAAATATATATGTGTATGCTTGACATTACTCCCTCTAAGTAGGACTGAATGTGTCAAAAATTCTTACGGCTCAAGGCAATGCAATAGTCTCCCTGCTTTTCTCATTATCCACAGTGTCTTACACAGTAGGCAACACCTACACTTCTGTTTCTAAAAAAGTCCCAAGTTAAAAAAAATTGAGACAGCTCCAGCCCAAACCACTGTGCCTTTCAAGTTTTTCCCATGCAACATAATTAAATGAAAACATTGAAATTCATTTACTCTCTTTTCTAGTCAGTACATTCTTGCTATATCCACATTCAAATAAAAGTCCAGTGATTATAATATTTAAATTTATGTCCTTCCAATTTGCCCATCCTCTTTAAATGTCAAAGATCTCATATGAATGAGTCATTTGCCCACCCTTTTGAGAATATAATAATGGAAATTCTTTAACCTTCGTATTTTCAGTACAACGACATTCCGATACAATCTAAGAATCACAGAGACACCCTCTGGTCCCATTCGCACTGAGGAGCAGGTTTGGCTAGAAAAAAGTTTTCCTCATGTGATGGGCACCCTACCAATCACACAACATTTTTCTCAAGCAACCTGGGCCCTTTAAAGACGGGCTGAGGCGGGAGAAAGAGGCTTTTCAGCTTTACAGGTGGGTCTGGATTTCTGCTGGGAAGCATCAAGAGGAGGGAGGGGTGAGTACGTAGCATTTGAGCCATAAGTGTCTGTTACAAGAAAAAGAGGCTTTTATGCTTAATGGTTTTTATTGTAGTCCCTGGGTTCTGTTTAGTATGTGGGAGTCTGGTACCTGGATAAAGTTAACTGCAGGAGATTATTAAGTATTTCTTTTTTCTTCTACCTCAGGCTGTGTCTTCTATATGGCTGTTTTAATTTGTTTAATATTTTTTCTCCTAAAGACTGGGGGGAGGGAATGGGAAAATTAAATCTGTTGCCAACATATCTGAGTGGTTAAAAAGAAAATTGTCAGAGAGAAAGATGAATCCTGTAATTCCCCCTCACTTGTGAAAATAGGAAAGGCAAAAAAATAACTCTTGTTTTGGCGCTGCTGAACTAATGAGGGAGAGACGAAAAAAACACCTCCCAGCTCTATTTCCTAGGTAATTATGCCTGATGATGATTTAGCAGCCACTCCAGCGTTCACACAGGCTTCATTTCATAGCAATATCTCTCAAAAGGAAACTTAATTAGTCTCTGACCCCTGCTTGATGCTGAGCTTTGTTTTTGCTTTATTTTTCTCCCCTGGTAGCATAAAATAACTGGGCTGGCTCTTCCTCTTTTCAGAGTGGTTGAATCCTGGTGAACAAGCTGTCCTGTGCCAGAAGTGGCTACATTTCAGTAGCAAGTAAAGCCATGGGAAAAGTTCGGTGGGGCAGGAGGCATGTGTATGCGTGTTGGAGGCATTTTGCTTTAAAATAAATAAATGAATGAGGAACTGACACTTGCAAAACACTTAGCATTTACAGCAAGGCCCAAGCTATTCATCAATAACATATTTAATTTTATCCCCTTAAAAACTATATAGCTCTGAAGGTTTCCTAAGCACTTGGAAACTACCTTCTTTTTAAGTCCCTTGGGGACTAGATTTTCTGCTAAAGCCAGCTCTGGCCTAATTAAAAACAAAAAAAAAGCAGGTTTACTGCTGTCTGGCTCCTGCAGGTCTTAACGGTTTAAGAGCCAGTCATGGCTCTGGGCACGCACAGGTCTGCGTAGTGCTGAGAGCTTCCCGAGGCACCAGCCCTGCCTGCCGGCTCAGCACCCAGCACTGCTCTTCCAGGCTGGGTTCCACGCAACCAGCTCCTCTCCCTCTGCATCCCAGCTTGAGCCCGAGCGTTCAGCTCACACCTGTGGAGACATGATCCCTCCTCAGGGCTGGGTGAATGCAGGAGAGGGAAGGTGCGGTGCATGGACAGGGTTAAGAGCAGGGCAGAACCCCACTGGCAAGCACAGCTTTTCTGCTGTTGAAAGGCTGGGTTTGTTTAGTTGCGCTCAAGTGGCTCAAAGCCTGACGGCCAAGGCATCTGGAGGCTGCAAAGTCAATGAGAAATAAAACAAATAAGTCCCTTGTCTCTGTCTGCTTACACAATTTGATAAGAATGTCATGCATGTGCAGAAGCACTAAAAATGAGGGGAGATAGCAAGGAACAAGATACAAAGCCTCTGCAAGCCTCGCTGTCATGCTGAGACCATTCCCCCTCTCCTCTTCTCTTCCTGCAGAAGTGTTGTTTCATCTAAGCTTTTATGCTTAGGGCTGGGAGGGGAGAGGAGCACCATGCCCTAGCTGGTATGCAATGGCCAGTGACTTGTGGGGCCTCTGAGCCCCCTAGCTGCTGCCCATGGTGCAAGGGGCCGGTGCACAGGTGTTGTGCACAAGTTGTCCTGTCTCTGGCCTCCCTCCAAGAGCAGGGGACAAGATAGCGACCCTCTGGTGACCTGCAAGCCGAGAGACTGGGCTTGTTCTCTTTAGGGAAAGGGGTGTGCAGTAAAGCTCTTACTGTCATGGAGAGGGCAATGCTTAGTCCTGTGCAACGGGTGGGATGAGCACTGGCTTTCTGTAGAAACAAATGATGGCCAAAGGGTGTTTCTGGCCATCCCTGAGCCATGATACTGTGACTCCACTGTGACAGCTCGCATAAAACTCAAGGCAATCAAAATGAGACCTGCTTCTGCATGGGACAATGCCAAACTAATTCTTATCGTTGGGTTTTTTTGGCTGCAGATGGAGTAGGACTAGATTAAAGTAGGGGATATTCATCTTTAAGGATATTGAAATCTTGGTTCAATCTAAAAAGTGAGGGCGTGGAGGCTTCAGACTAATGTGTGTGATGGATGCACTAGAAACAATGAATCCAGCCTAAGGTGGCCCTTTCCTGCCTATTTTGATAAAGTCCCAAGGCACTGCTCCAAGCAGGAATTCCCTTGAAAGCCTATGTGCTATTGGTCACCTAAAACACAAGAGCAGCAGCCTTTTTTTGCAGAAAACAGCTTCCTTTCTGGCTCCCTCAGTTGTGCTGCAGGTCTCGTGCAAGCCACTGTGAGTAGAGGAAGGGAGGAGAGCTCAAGAGAGCTCTAAAGGCACAGAAATAATAGATCTCTCAGTGGACTTGTGGATGAACTAGTAGAGGCAGGGATACCACTGCTCCTGGACTATGAGAGACTTAACTGGGCCCATGTGGGCAGGCGAGTTGTTTTTGGGGTGTAAGGTGAGGAGAGGGGAAAAGCTGCAGTCTGGGTTGTGGCCACGTGTCAGAAGTATAAGAAGATGCTTCAGGAGGGATGTAGGTTTTTGTGGTACAATGGGAGCAACAGAAACCTTTGCAGAGCCACTTCAAGCATGGAGCTAATTCTGCGGCAGTAACAGTTGAATATCTGCTATCTAGAAGGGTCATGGCTAAATCGCAAGTTTCCTGGGACGCGCTGAGGAACACCAGTTCCACGTCAGCTCAAGGCTGAAATCTCAGAACCTGACCTCCTCCTTCTGTCACAAGTGAAGGTGAAGCTCTTGTTTCCTCAGGAGTTTCCCTGAAGCCCCAGGACATTGTTTTTGGGTTGTAAAACTAATCTTAACCAACCTAGGCAGAAGGCTTCTCTACCTCCAAAATGATTTGTGTCTGCAGGCATGAGCTGCTGGCTCCCATCTCTGTGAGGGCTGGGAGGAAGATCGCCTACCAACATCTCTCCAGGTGGTTGTGACTCATGCCTGGGTGCAATCTGCCACGTGCAAGCAGGCAGAGGTTTGCCTCAGGCAAGCAGGCAGAGGTTTGCCTCATGCTGCCATACTCATGCACCTGTCTCAAGTGCTATGCGAGCTGCTCTTACTCAACACTCACCTCTGAGGTGCAAGGAACAGGGTGTCCTGGCTGGGGACAGCAGGGTGGGAAGCCCCAGATCTCCTGTGGCTCTTCTTGTACGGTGTATGGGAGGAGAAGGCTCTCCGGCTGCCTATCAGATCCAGCTGTTGTCATGGCCTTGGAGTTCCTCCCTGCTCTCTCATCTGTGATGCTAATACTAGACCATCTCCAAAGGAGGGGGCATCAGAAAAGTGATTCCTGCATGTAACACAAGGGAACAAGGTAGATACTGAGAAATGGACTCCCTTCGTGCTAATCACCTGCAAACAGAGGCAGAATTCATAGTAATATGGCAATATGGTGACACTGTTCATCTTTAGATTTTCCAGTAAAGGATCTTCCTTTTACACTTCTCAATCTCTCTGCTTTCACCCTCTCTGTAATCACATCATTTTTAGTTAAGGTACTGGAGAGCCTTAGGTTGCCTGGAAATTTGCCACTCTCCAGTGGTATCTGTGTGGTGGTGACTGTATCCAGCTTTCCTCCCAGCTACAGTGTCCTAGGAGATGGACTTGCCCCAGGAAAAGAGTCCTGCTTTCTCAGGCTGGTGTGCCTGCAGCAATACCTGCTCAAGGATAGGCAAGAGCAAGCCAGGTCCTGCCTACCAGGGAGGAGAAGAAATTCAGATTGTGGGGAGGCAAGGGTGTGGGCTGGGTAGACAGTCCACGTACAAGAGTCTTCAAACAGGTGACTAGTCAGCAAAAAAGAACTACCTTGGGCAACAGTGATGAAGTCTTGCCTAGCCTCCTTTGGTCTGAGGGCTGTTGTTACTCTGCAGAGGAGTTTGCAGGAGAAAAGGCGAGGATAAGGCAGTTACTGTGAGGTTAAGGAGAGGGTTAGGACTTTCTTAATGATGCTTGGTGTGATGTGTCGTGCTAGCCACATGACACGCTCAACACTGCTATCTGCATGGCAATTGGACCAGGCCTGCTTTTTCACATAATAGTCAGAGTTCATGTGCCTGAATTCTAGCAGGGGAGATTTCCTCCTTGGACTGCCCCCTGATTTGTGATATCTCTTAGCTGGCAATAACTAAAGTCTTTTTCAAAAACTCTGGAGTTTGCAACATGAAAAGCAACGAATTGGGCAGTGGGCTCTCCAGCTTTTAGATGATCAGAGGACCTGCTTGCATCTCATGTTTGGAGGCTCTGCAATGTCTTGTTCCAAACCACATGTGGCCAAAGGTTGCCTACGTCCAGATCTGATCTGCAAAGCAATTTTATGTGGCCCTTGGATACTCTGGCTGGTCAACAAGTTTGGCAAGGACATAGCTTCAGATTGATCTGCTGAGCCTACCATTTTCAGATACAGTGCCATACGGCTCCAGGTGTATTGGACCAGCTTCCAACCACCTGGCTGGGAATGAAAATGGCTTCTGATCCTGGAAGTAGTGGCCAACCTCGCCCAAGCTATCGTGGGAAAATACTAACACGCTCTGCTGCTGGAACAATGGCAAAAGCACTGGAGATTTCTCCATGATAGCACTCAAACCACTGCAGAGGTCATGGTAGGAAATTCTGTTGGTAGGAAATCCACTGTTGGAAGTCTTGCCTTCCATGAAAAGGCAGCTGCTGAGGAGGCTGAAGATGACCCTGTTAGAGAGGTCTGACAATGCTCTCTTTCACAAGAAACTTCCTGTGGTTTATTGATAACCTCGTCTGCTCTTATTTTTGAAAAACTTCTTTGGAGATACATGGAGTTGGTAACCCCAGCAAAAGAAGCCACTAGTGCAGGTAGCATAGCAGAAGAGCGGTGTTCAAGCAGCTTTTCCTTCTATCTGCTCAGGTTGGACTCACTTCAACCTTCCACTCACAGCTTATGTTTTCTTAAACCCCTTGACAAAGGCAGATGTCTAAGAGTTGTGTTTTTTTCTTCCTCCTCTCCCTCCTTCTCCCTCCGTACACACACACACTCTCTGTCCCTTTTAAAAAAGGGCTTTACTGGTGCTGGAATCTAGATTTATTTCTCCAAGAGGTCTCACACCTCTGACTAGCGCCTTTATGCCACTCTCTCTGGAGGGGGATGAATTCCATGCAGAGAGCCTGGGCCCAGACTGCAGGAATTTAGGGGGAATGTTACTTGGCCTGGCTCCTGTGAGCCAGCTGCAGCCTTGCCACCTCCTTCCCTCGCACCTGATCTGGAGCCGATGCCCTGATTTCATTTCCCGGCATTGGAAGGGGAAGGGAATTACTCTTAGCAAGATGCTGCCAAGCCATGTGCTATAGGGGTGCATGTGATATGACTGAAGCAGAGCAATTACTAGTTTGGTCTCTTGGTAGTGCTGGCTGAGAGGATATGGTATTGGGGTAAAGAGTATACTCTGGGATAAACCTGGCTCCTTCAGAGGAGGAGTGAGGTGAGTACACTGAACTCGTTCCACGTCCATCCGGGTGTAGCCAGACGCAAATGTGACACCGTGAGTTTTGCTTGTGCTGGGGGTTTGCATGGGTGCTGTTGTGTTGGTGAAAACCCTACCCAAAGGGGAGCTGAAGCCACTGGCTGTAGACAGAGTGGTGCCAGTCTTTCATAGTTTAAGTATCAGGAAGAGTTTGAGGTACCAACTTCAAGCCTGTGGTAGTTTCTCCTCTTAAACTACTGTGAAGCAGGGGGTGGGAGGTGTGTAGACAGGCTGGCAGATTCTGTCTATCCTTATCCTCAGGGGATAATTTCCATTTCTGGATGAAGCCTGTTGTACTGGTCTCCTTGAAGACTGTCTTTTGTTTTCATAGATTGCCTGAAGAATTAAAGATGGCAAAAGACGATAACAGCATACGCATCTTTCAGGGCCTATTAATCCTGGGCAATGTGGTCATTGGGGTAAGTGGAGTAGGGCAAGGATTGGGGCGGGGGGGCTTTCTTTCAGAATAGCACTTCTCAAAACAGCAGTTTCCAGCCATGAAATCTCTCTTCACATGTGAAGTCCACATATAAATAGAATAGTGCGAGAGGAGGGGGAAAAGAGATCTGTGCTAGCTGATCAGTTGGGTGGGGAGGGGGTGCTGCAATGACAGCAGGACATGATCTACAAGACCAACACAAGCTCTGGAGGAACAGCTTTTGCTGCTGACCAATATGCTTCCAGTCAAGCCCTCCAGAGAGTAATGGAAAAGATTGTGCGAATTCTTTCTTAAACATCTTCAAGTTCTAGGCCTGACTGTTTAGGCATAAGCTTGCTGAGTTTTGCCTGCAATTCTTGCTTTGAGGCATACAAAAAACAGACTGTAGAGCTGGGCAGTGGGAGAGGAATGGCAGGGTAGTTCTTCTGAGCAACTCCTGCTTGGCAAGAGGCTGAATGAAAGGAATGGGATCTCTTTCTTCCTGTCTTTGCTGTTTCTTTGGGGAAACTTGATCTAATGCATTTCCCTGACTTGGGCTTCTCAGATGTGCGGTATTGCCCTGACAGCAGAGTGCATCTTCTTCGTGTCCGATCCCCACGGTCTCTACCCTCTCTTGGAAGCCACAGAAAATGATGACATCTATGCTGCTGCTTGGATTGGCATCTTTGTTGGCTTTGCACTCTTTGCTCTGTCTGTCCTTGGCATCACTGGAGTCGTTAAGTCCAACAAGACCTTGCTGCTGGTGGTAAGTGTAGCAAAGTTTGTCCGCCCATTGCTGCCAAACTGAAAGAATGCTGCCTTAGTTTCCCTGCTCACCTTGGTAATCACCCACTGAGCAAAGACAGGTTTTATTAATGATGAGGGGCTGAAGGCTATTCCTTCTTCCTGACCACAGCTGTGTTCTCCCACAACCTGACTCCTATAAGAGCACAAGCATGGGAAGCTCCTGAGTGAGGGTATTAATGGTGATAGCCTCAGTGGTGGTTTAAACCAACTGGCTTGACCTGACCTTGCCCTGAAGCAATGCAAAAGCACTTGTGCAGTCAGATGTAGCTGAGATACGGTTTATGATACTCGTTTCACCCCACCCCTTGCTGTCTTTCAGCTGTTATATACCATTCTGTATAGGAGCTGGTAAGTAATGACTTCTGTACAAGGCATTAGAACAAGTTAGTATACCAAATATGGATGCAACTGAGAACACCAGACATTAGCAGGCAGGCAGAGATTGCAGGGGTGGGGACAGAGAGCTTTGGATAAGCCATGGACAATGCTAAGATGTGAACAGCTCTTTGTACGTTTTCTTACTCAGTCCTTCAGGTTGACAGTTGTGAAAGTTAATAGGTGCTTGCTTTAAAGAAGGGTAGAGCTGAAAATTCTCACTTGAATTAATGTGGAATGGTGGGGTATCTATTTAAACAGGAAAGACTTAGAAATGTGAACTCTTGTGCCAGGGAATTAGCCAGCTAACTGCTAATGGAAGAGAATTCCCTTAACTCTGAATTCTGATGTGTTGGCTGAAACCCAAGGCTGGGCTGTAGGGGAAAACCTGGGGTACAAAGGGTGGAAGCTGGATAAGAGGAAAACAGATGCCTCCGATCTGAGAAGAACATTATGACTTGTGAGAGGAGAAATCAGAAACGCAAGAACAGTGAAGTAGATATGCAAAAGGCTGAGAGGGGTTGGACTGAGAAGGGAAGAAAAGCAGTAAAAAAGACTATGAGAGTAGTTCTTGAGGATCAGTTCTCATTAAGGATCTGCTCACAAAGGAGGAGTGCTTTGGAAATCTGATGATGCAAAGTCAGGAGAATCTGAATAACATACTGAATTACACCTTCTATTTTCCCAAAGTACAAGCTCACCTGCTAGGACTGAATAGCTTCTTGCTGAAAAGTTCTTAGCTGGCAGGTGGAAGTGGAAGGAATGGACGTGGCACATATAAGTTACCAGGAAAATGCAGCAATGAAAATGGCAAAAGTTATCGTCAGACATATTAAGTAAAGTATTTCCCCTAGAGACGGGACAGTATTAATGCCATGCAGTGAGGTTCTCATGAAACTGCGTCTGTGAGATGGAGAGCAATTCCAGATGTATGCCTTCAAGAAAGAAGATCACAAACGGAAGCAAGCTACAGGATTATTCAAAGCAATGGAAAGGGATGAGGAGACTAGGACAGCCTGGCTTCCTTTGCTTGGAAAAATGAGCATGTTAACTTAGCGTTATGGATGTCTGACTATTCTCAGGAAGTAGATGAAATAGACTATCAAGAACCATAAAGCTTTAAACCACTGGGCCTTCCTTTGAGTAGGGGTTTGGATAAGATGACCTCCAGAGTTCCCTCCCAGCTTAAATTATGCTGTTTTTATGACTCTTTGAGGCTTTGGAGCATCCTAAAGTGAGTAATGAAAGCAAAAAGATAAATTCATTTAAAATAGAGCTAGGTGAATTCAGCAAAGGGCTTATAAGCTTCAATTGGCTTGAGCAGGGGATCGGACTTGGCCTTGGAAAATACAGGACCAGAAGAAACTGCTTAACTTTTTTCCAAAAGCTAACTCTGCTCTCTTTCTCCCACAGTATATCATTCTGATGCTGATCACTTATGCATTTGAAATGGCTTCTTGCATCACAGCAGCAACTCACCGAGATTTTGTGAGTATTGCTTTCCTCATGTATTCTTGCAACTAAGTTGAGAAATACTGCAGTGTTTTGGCACTCTGTATTCCTGTTCAGTGCAGAAATGGCATATGTGGTACAGTGTAAGCTTAAAGGGCTACTGTTGGAAAGTCTCTAACTTCATTATTCTGATCAAGGAAATAACTTTGTTATTTTTAACATAACTTTGTTATTTGTAACATTTAAAAATATTTCTAATGTTGCTATTAAAGGAATAATAGCGTGGGTTAATTGAATCACCAGTACAGTGTTTAGTCTTTCAGCTACAGACTGATTAATCTATCATAGATGTGGAAAGCAAACCTTCAGAATTGCTGCAGGCAATGTTACTAGTAAGGAAAAGATAACATGGGTTATTGCAGCTATTGGCAGGGGGCAAATGACCTGTGGTGTTTTAGTTCCAAGCAATATATCAAATGCAACCCATAGCTTCTGCACGTTTCCTCTGGTCTGACATCTGGTAGGACCTGCTTAAGAGTCATGCTCAAGATCTATGTCTTCTTGTTGTTCCTGCTCCTCAAATCCTCCTCTTTATCTTCTTATGTATAAAACTGTAAAACTCGGGTGGGGTGGGGTCCAAAGCAGCATTCCTATTCTCTACCAGGACACTGAAACAAACCAACCAAACTACCCCACCCAAATAACTCTATATTTGCTTTATCTGGCCACCTATTTATATAGTCCCTGTGTTCTTTTCTGTTTATCTTGTAGCTTACTCCAAATCTCTTCCTGAAGCAAATGCTGGAGAGGTATCAGAAACTAGAGACAGACAATAACAATGACAAATGGATGAGTGAAGGGGTCACAAAAACATGGAATAATCTCATGCTTCAGGTAATAATAACACTGAAAACTCTCACTAATTACTAAATGTTCTGCAGCTCTGGAATTTCAAGCGCTCCTTGGGACTGCTCAGTAATAAAGATGGCATCTGCCTTGAACCTCAGACAAAGTCCTGTCAAACTCCCTATTTTGCTTATTCATCAGATGACAATCTGTCAAAGGCAGGCACTTCAAAAATCTCTCCCATAAATCTGTGGTTAATGCCTAACTAGCCATGTGCAGGTTCTAGTCTCATACAGTGCTATAACCTTGGCCTGTAGAGACCATCCTCTTTTCTCTCCCCCTGGGACAGAATAACTGCTGTGGTGTGCATGGCCCGTCCGACTGGCAGGAGTACGCATCCGCCTTCCGGAGCACGTACAGCGATGCTGACTACCCTTGGCCGCACCAGTGCTGTGTCATGAATGCCCAAGGGTCTCCTGTCAACCTGGACGGCTGCAAGCTTGGAGTGCCTGGCTACTATAACAGCAACGTAAGAACCATTCCACTTCATCCCATTATGCATGTTGGTCCATAGTGTCTTTCTGGAACGGGAGGAAACAGGGAATAGCCTTCCTCCTTCACTGTCAGCTACCCATGTTCAAAAGCTTTCTGGAGACAAAGCAATGCCTGTAGGGTCCTGGCCATGTTGTTGAATCCAGGATAGACTGTGATAAAGGCTTTCCTGATGGAGAGAGCATGAAGGAAGAAAACCTTTCCAGTGGCACCAATAAAAAGTAGCACCCCTGATCTGTAAGTGGATATTAGCTAATTCAAACTTAGCTCAAAGATGATTGCGTATGATATGTGTGAGCTAGTCAACAGTTCTTCTCTGCAAGGAAGTTATCACAGCTAATGAAGAGCTGATGTCGGGGGAGGAAGAAGAGGCTGTCTTGCTGTACTCCAGGAACCAAATAGTGGGACAGCTCTGAAAAGTGAAAGTGGTTTCCTGTGGTGGATGAAGTTACTGAACACATCACTAGTTGAACTTTTCAGTAGACCAGCTTCTCCTATTCGGACAGATTGCTGGGTCATATAAATGAACGTCTGCACTAACAAGACAAGCATCTTTAAAAGGCATTCAGGTTTCCAAATTTGCATGCAGTTTCTTGTTTCTGGATGCCAACCCTATGTTGGCTGTATCTGGTTATGTACGCAAATCTGGCAAGGGAATGGGACACTAAAGCATCTGTGAAGTGTCTAAGCTGGGCTCCTTAATATTTGTAGCTAGAAACAGGTAGGCTATCTGCAGGCTGTCAACAAGCAGTGAAGCTCTGGCTCGACTTCTTGAGACCCTGTGAGCTACCCAAATTGCAATAGTAGCAGAGCATGCCACCTCACTCCATCCCAGAGGTGGATGAGCTTGTAGCCTAGTGGTACAAGTTCAAAGCTGATGTTGACTCATTCATGGCTGTTTTACAGGGTTGTTATGATGCTATTTCTGGACCAATGAATAGACAAGCCGGGGGTGTTGCCTGGTTTGGTTTTGCCATCCTTTGTTGGACTGTGAGTACTTAATATTTGCTTTTATTTGCTCTTCTCTTTCCTTGCTATTCCCCACCCAGATGGGTGGAGGTTGCTGTCAGGATGCATTTAAAAAATCTGTGGAATACAGCAATGCATTCATCCCCAATCTGCTGGTAGCCTGTTCCAGTAATAGGGCTACATTTAGAAGCTCCCCTCCATTCTGGCTTCCACATATGAAGAGCTAGATGGCCTTTCAGCATGCTGTGGCCTGCTGTAGTCTCAGCAATACAGTACAGCAAACACACCTTTCAAATACTTGTTTGTGAAGGCTATTGGATCATCTAAACTGGAGATGGCAGATAATTTAGTATCTAGTTCAAAGACTGCATGAGTGTTTCAAGTACTCAAGGTTCAGCAGCTTCATGACAGCTATCCCCAGCAAGCTGAGTGATCCAGTCAAATAGTTACATCTGTATATATCTTCTTGCTTCACTGTGAAGCTTCTATGCAGATAAAAAGCTTTAAACTTCCTGTGCCTGTACAGACTCCACTTAGCAAGAATTTCTGCTGCCTTCTCCTACCAATAGCACTAAGTGGGGTTGACGGGAAAGGCTGGGGAGTAAAGAAAGTTAACAGTTTTGTCTTTTCAGTTCTGGGTTCTCCTCGGTACTATGTTCTACTGGAGCAGAATTGAATACTGAAGGTCTGATGTCCTCCATGTTGTCCTGAAGCACTGAATGAAACTGCGTTCATTCATCTCCTGCTCCATTCTTCCTGGGCCACTGAGGATTTTAAAAATTTCCCACTACCTCTCCCATACTATTTTTGCCCCTCCAAAAACTTGACACACTGAGGTGATGCCTACAGGAAAGAATCTTCTTGTCCGTTCTTTGCCTCTTGTTCTGTAGCCTTCATGCCTTGTGGCTGAGACACAATCCTTTTGCTGTGTAAGAAATCCTTGGAGCATAAAATAAGAGATGATCCGATTTGTTCTATGATGATATTGGAAAGGAAGATGTCCAGTTCGTGTATAGTTGCTCCAGAAAAGTATCTCTCTAAAACTAGGTTGAATGTAAATTACAATGCCAAAGGCTGTGGCATGGGCTAGGTGAGCAAAATGGTAACCTCCTGTGGCCAATAAAGATGGATGCTGCAAGGGAGAAGACTGCAGAGCTCTCTGATATATTTTATCTTTCTACTTTTTTCCTGGTCTCTGTCACCCCTTGCGTTAGAATAATGCAGATTCTGTAAGAGTTTAAGTGTGTCAGCAGCGAAAGCATGTCACAGATAAAGAGTCTGTTGCTAGTCAAGCCCAGTAAAAGGCTAGCTTATTCCTCTGCCATATGCTGCCTATATTCAAGCCTACCTCTTGTCACTGATGAAACTCTGCATGCACTCCTACCTTCAGAAGTGCCAGTCCATGAAATGCTCTTTGCTAACAATGACTCTTTCAAAAAGCTGTATGTACTTTGTACAAAATTTCACACGACCAACTACAATGTGTGCAGAACACAAGTGCTCTGTGCTGTACTTGGCTTTGCAGAACTGGCTGCCACATCCCTAAACTACCAGGCTTCCTGCTTCAGCTAACTGCATGCATATGGTCATGTCCCCTGTGTACTCCTCCTTCCACACCCCCAGATCAGGTGAAACAAACTGCAAATAATGGCGACAAGTAACTCCTGTGAAAAATGCAAGCAAGAAACTGAGTGAACCAAATCTGGTCCTTGCATCAAGAGTTAATAACTCAGTTCAACAGAGGCTGTTTACTTTGGCTCGGACTGATCTGGTGTCTTTCCTAATGAATGCTTGAGCAGTTACATGTGTTGTGTGAAATATGCTCCTGTATAGAATGTTTTAAGGTGAAACCTCTTCTTAATGTGTACTGGGCCAGGCTGTGAGAGCTTACCAGTTGCCTTGAGTCTTCATTTTTGTATATTCTTCAAAATACTAATTAAAAAGAAGTGGAAGCGAAATTTCCTTCTTGTTAAGGATCCTCTGTTCAGGAAGGAGAAATGATAAATGTCTTTATCTGGGACATCCTGGGCAGTGCAAACACAGGCTTTAAATACCTGTAACCCCATTCTGAAGATCTGAGTGCCTTGTACCCTGACAGACAGTGCTGCAAAAAGTCTGTAGTTGAATAGTCCCTTGGTGGTGTAATGGGGGAGAGAACTAGGCAGAGCTAAGAGGGTGAATAGCTTAAAGGAGAAACAGTTCCCTATAACACAGAGGGGTGGGGTTTTGTGTGTATGTGTCTTCAAAAAGGAAAATCCCCTTGGATCAGCCACTCCAGACAGGGAGAACCTGTGGAAGGCTCACAGTTTTAATGGGATGGTGACTTTCCTTAAGAGCCTGGACACTAAGGAATTGCCATAAGGACTTTCTTTCATCTTAAGCCCCTTTTTTGTGAGATAGACCATGTCAGTGGTTTGGGTTTGGTGGGTTTTTTTGTTTTGTTTTTTGTATGTTTGTTTTTGCATATGTTGCTGAAAGCTATAAATAATGTCTAGAACTAAAGAAATCTAAAGAGAACCAGAGCTTCCCTAAGTAAGTCAGCAATAGAAAAGACTTGGTTCAATGTTTCTTATTATGAACTAAAAATCTCTAGCAGAGAGAACAGAAACAGGGGAGGAGGGACAGTGTCAGTGCACACAGACTCTGTCCTTGCTTGATCAAATCCCTTCAATTGCTTCTGAGACATGGCAGCCTAGGTGGATAGTTACACACCCTCATAAAGAGCTCTTGCTTGAATAATTTCTGAAACTCAGAAAGCTCTGCAAATGGGTGATATTGAAATAGTTGGATGTGGGACCTTCTAAGGAGTAGCAAGGCCCTCTGCATATGGCATGGCTGGAGACACAGCTTGTAGGATGACGATTTTAGGGCCATTGTAACAGGAAATCTCAAAATCTTATTTTCTTCCTATTTTTTTGCTTCAGACCCTGTAGTCTTGTTCTTACATCCTCCTGCCTCTAAATGTGGCGTCATTATGGCACTGCTCTCAATATAGAAAATGTACTATAGGGTTTTGTAGGCTGAACTGAGGTTAGTTTGAACAGCCTGTTGCAGTATTATCTTCACCAACCAGTTGCAAATGATTCTATTGACCTATGGCATAAATAGCAGTTTGAGCCAATTAAGTTTGGTTCATCAAATTTGCTTTCTGCTTCTTGAGTCTTTAGCTCACTTGACACGTTATGATTTGTGTTTTATGAAAATAAAGGCTGTGAGGAGCAAGTAATCTGAGCAATAGTGGATCTATGCAAAAGTACCAAGCAAGCCACAATGCAACCAGAAAACCCCATCTTTATCTGCCTGAGCTAAGGAGGGCAAAGGAGACCGGGCTGATGGCAGAATGATGTTGAGCAGGCTTGTAAAAAATTCTGCCCAATTTTTTCTGGTTTTTCAACTTTTGAAGGTTGATCCAATCTCTGCAAGTCCCCTACCTGGGATTCCAGTGGAGGGTGAGGAAGGAATGGGGTCAGTGAAAGGAATGGTGGGGAACGGGTTCATGTGTTGGCTAAGGCTTGTAAAGAAATCCTGCTCATTCTCAGCTGTTTGGATCACTGCCTGAGGGTATGGATGTATGCAGTCTTCAGAGCTGGCAGTATGCATAGGATGAAAACTGCCGGACT
Source organism: Struthio camelus (assembly GCF_040807025.1). NCBI lineage: Eukaryota > Metazoa > Chordata > Aves > Struthioniformes > Struthionidae > Struthio > Struthio camelus. The sequence goes on along the minus strand of NC_090942.1, from coordinate 94,084,559 downwards.
AAGACAAGATGAAGAAAAAAACATGAAAACTGCCAGACTAAGACAAGACCGAAAAAAAAAAAAAGCTCCAAGTGGGAGTTACATGCTTTGTTTGCAGACTTACTGTGTGTATTTCTTTTCTGTAGGTGTGGATCTTCACAGTTCTCTCCTGGCAGAAAAGCATATTTCAATTTTCCCATGGAGTTACCAGCTGTAATTTTAGAACATAAATTTACTGCAATATCTGGAGCTCTGAGAAATCAGAGTATTATCGAGACACATGCTTTGTTCATACTTGACTGCACAGCTTGGCCTACAAGTCAACAAGAATCCCAAATCCTTGCTGTTCCCCTCCCATATATGCAGAAACATAACCCAGTGCCTTTCAAAGTCTTGAACGTTTGGAGTTGGCAGTACTGAAATGTTTATTCCTTCAGGCCATGGGAACGTGGGTCTGCCTTTGTGTATGTTGTGCCTTGCACCCAGTTCTCCGACAGGCTTGTCTGCCCCTTCCTCTTTTCCCCTCCCTCTGGGCTGCTTGTTCTTCTTCTACATGAGATCTCTTTGTACAGACTCTCTTTCACAGGTCGTATGTCTCCTTACCTTGTCATTTCACGTACGGCACACAATGCCCTTGCCACTATGTGCTGTGCTTGCATCTGGCTACCAGCCTTACTGCATAAGCCAGCACCACAGCGTCAATGGTGTGCTATAGCCTCTGCCCCAGATGATTTATCTCCCATCTTGCTCACCGCCCTGGCATCTTAGTATTTCACATTCCTTGCAACAGAGAATTCTGCCAAAAACAAGTTTATTGGGACCAAGTATGACTTAAAACTAGCTCATAAATGAAGCCTCCTTCTCCCACCCCTTGGCAGCCCTGCTCTCTTTGGCAACTGGGGAAAGCCTCTGCAACGTGCGGTATGCTTGGAACCTCTTGCAAGAACTCTCCCTGTAATCTGAGGCATCTCTCTTTAGGAGAGCCTGCAGTGTGAGGAGTTGAGGATGACTGCTGAGGGTTTATCCTCAACAGGAAGAAAAGGTGAGGGAGTTTCTGATTATGTTAGCTTGCACGCGAGGTGAAATTCCAGCGTTGGCAAGGTCACCTGCAGTTTTGCACATTCACTAGTTGAGATAAACTCTACACGACAGCTAAGTGATGAGCAGTGATCTGCTCTGTCTCCCCAGGGCTGTTACTTACTGTGAGTGAATGCAGGACTGAAAACCTTCCATCTGTCTATTCTTACTAGATAATGCTCACCTTTAGGAGAGTATTGTGGCTGGCACAGATACTGAAAAGGGTAAAGCCACTTCAAATAACCCCTGCAGCATATTTGATGCTTCTGTGAATTAGCTCAGTCTTTTCGCACTTCTCTTATGCGACTCTCTAACACTTGGTGTTTAAAACAAATTGTCTCATGATACAAAAGAAGGTGAGTAAAGCACTTTGTGAGCACCTATTTTTGATGATCTAAACTTCTTCCTGACTGTTACGAAGAAGGAAGGAAAGAAGTTGTTAGCTGACACTTTTCAGACTGTTTCAGCTCTGTCTTATGGCTTGGGGATTTTTTTTTTCGTTTTCCTCTTCAGGTTTTACTTATCTGGAATCTTTCACTGTTTAATAATAATCATGTGTGTTACTCTTTTTTCTCCAGGTCTGGTTGTTCTCATGTTCCTAATCGTTTTGGTTCCTTCTTAAGCAGCTACTGAGTTTTCTTTGAAGTCATTTCCTCTCACTGAATTCAAATATTTCCAGGTCTTTTAGATAAAGGATTTAAGTGAAAGAGAGATATGCGCTCCATGCAACAGATGTGCTATGAGAGAAAACAGGTCCGGTTTAAAGATGAGTCTGGACCTAAAATTCAGGATGGAGTTCCTATGAATTTTCTACATATGCAAAACCTAGCTCCTCTCGCACTGCTGTTTGCAAATAAGACACAAGAAAATAGCTATCCATTTTTATCAGGGAATGAACCTTGTTTTAACACTCTTGCTCTCTCCAGCTTTTGGGATCTTCAGGATCCGGCCAGCTCTGAGTTTTGCAGCTCCTGCTCCTTTCTAATCCTTACCTCCAAAACTGTTCATCCCTTTACCCCTGTGGAGACACAACATATTCTTTGAAGAGTTTTTCCTGCACAGGCAGAAAATGAACTCAGAGAACTCACTGCATTTCTCCATCTTAGCCACTATGGTCCTGCTCTTGTTGTTGTCGTTGCCTTGTTGCGGCCTAAGTCTCCCCCACTGGGCTAAATTTCTTCCTTGCACTGCCTGCCTCTCCTTTGCTGCCAGTCTACCTTTAGCTCCATCCAGTGGGACGCCTGCTGGACATGTCCCATTGTCCACTGTTGCATGGACTCGTGTGTTGCAAGAAGGATGCATGAAACACTGGTATTGGGCTCTCTTTGGTGCTGGGTTAGCTTGTCTCCTAGTAAACAGCCACTTTGGGAGTTTGTTTAAACTTGCTGACTGACTGACTTAGCTGAAAGTATCTAGGATGCTATAATTGGTGCTTCCAGTACAACTCACACAGATATGCATCCTGAGTCAGACTTTCAAACCTGTTGTGATGTGAAAACAGGCAAACAGGCTTCGCTGATATTGTGTTCAGGCATGTCCATGTATTAAAATATGCTGGTTTGGGGCACAATTCTCACTGGAGGATGTACAGATCTTAGTGCACCATTTGCACTAATTTCCATAATCATGGGAATGCTGGGGGCAGTTTGGGATTCTCCTCTTCTGTTATGGCCAAGTCATTATTAGACTCTGTGGCAAAAGAATACAACAATACAGTTTCTTGTACAGCACTCATAATTAGCTAGGGCTAACAACAATTACAGAGTTCAACAGACATGCCTTTCTGTCCTACTTTGTGTGCCAGTTGCCATGGTAAGCAGGAAGCACAACCCAGGCATTTTCCTAAAGGGAAACTGAAGTCATGGAGGAGGTAGGAAAGGGAGTCAAGTCCTGGGCTCAGCTGTTGAAAAATGAAAAATGTATTTCTTTAAACTTAATGATTCTTCTGCCATTGGAGGGGAATAAAGAGCAGGTCAGACTGCAGATATGCCCACTGAGGTTACAACCATGAGAACCTGCATCTTTTTTCTTCAGTGTGGAATAAGGGACAGCTACTAACAACGTCCACTTCCACACTAAGTTCAGAGACTGAAACAGTGAGGGACTGCAAGAACACAAGAGAACCAGGAAATTGAATTCACAGTTTTGTTAAGCTGCTTATCCTTTGCAAATCAACAGAACTGCACACACAATGCACCAAAGGATTCGTAGTACCTTCTCTTGCTCCACCTTAGCTTACCCTCCACAAGTGCTGGGATCCCAAAGCATTTCTAGCCTCTACTTTCTGTTTCTCTACATTCTTGCAGACAAGGCAGAGTTCTGCAGGAGCTGTGCTATATGGGATGATATGGTTGTGCATCACTGAAACTTCAGCCTGGCAGAACTAGAAATGGTAAGAAGAAAAATGAATTTCAGCCTTGGAAACATTAAAGCACTTCAGATAATGGTAATTCTACAAAAGTCTCCATGCCCTCCCTTCATTTTCAGAGCCGCTGAGCGGCAGCAGCCTGCATTAGCCTCAACAAGAAAAACATGTGCTGAACCCCCACAACTAAAACCCAGACAAGACCAGCTCAGTTTCCTGGCCACTCACATGAGAAAACAAGGGCTCAAACTTCATGTCAGAGGAAGACAGATGCGTTTGTTCACTGTGTTCATAAAGCAGATCGAGGAGAAAGAAAATGTTTCAAAATATCACTAGGGCACAGGTCTGTTTCTATAAAAACTCCAGTTTAATCTCATGGCTGAGACCTGGCAAAACATCTGTTTTTGTGGGTGTTGTTTTTCTTTTTTTTAAGCAATAAGGCACAAAGGCAGGCAAGTCCACACAGAGAACAAAGCTTAACAAAAATACAATCCATCGAGGCTAGCAGGAGAAAAAACCAATAACCAGTGTGGGTACATGGGGGACAGTCCTTTTCACAGTGTCTGATTTCCAACCCTTCCCTTGACCTGGCAACAAATTAGTATTTTGAAGGGGACCAGCGCCTCTGAGAATAAGATCCAAGATCTGGGCTAGTGCATGAAGCCCTCAGGAAGCACTTGCATCCCGCTTTCCTTCCTTTCCAGTCCTGTGAAAGTCCTACTCCAGCTCCAACTGAACGCAATGGCAAGCTTTCCATTCCATGCTTGGAGCAGGATTAGTTAGTTATCAGCAAGCCTTTACATGGATTGGGAGCAAGCAAAAGCTAAACAGAATTGGAATCAGCTACAGCTTCTCTCCAGCCCCTATATATATTTTTTTTTCCCTAGAGATTGAGGGAATCAAAAGGGACAACTGCAAAACCTCAGCATGCCCAGAAAGGAATATGTGCTCCAGTAGATAGTTTTCTTTTTCAAGGACTGGGAGAGAAACTGGTGGTGGAAAGCTAAATCAGTTCTTGCACCCTGGTCTCCCCTGATCTCACCTCTCCTCTCTCAGGACCTGATCCTGCTCAGGAAAGTGTATTCAGGGCCTCTGCCCACCACAGATTAGCCATAACTAATTAGCTTCTCCTCCCTGGGCAAAAAGCCATTTGATCTCTCACCCTCAGTGCTAGAAAAGTTGCAGCAGAAACAGTTCTCTACATCTGCCCAAGTTTCACAGATGTGCAGGATTCTATTTAGACAATTCCTTCATTTTAATTACATTTCCTTTTTAATATATTTATATAGAATGTTCTTTTTATATATATATGTATAAAAATTTAACACAATATTCACCACTAAAGGCATTTCAGAATTTGTAAAGAAAGAAAAAAGATTGATTGCACCTTTTGGACTCTGGACGAGGGAATCGCAGACCTAAGTGCCTCTAAAGCCCTAAAGGTGAAAAGAGAAGTGCTTCACTCTTTATTAAAGGATAGGATGGGAAGGGCAGCCCAGAGGAATGTCGTTTATAAGGTAAAATACAATCCTCATTTCTGCTCACCCTCTCTCCAATGAGGCAGCTCCCACAAGAGCTAACACCTATTCACGTCATTCCTTTCCAGCTGGAGTTTCCCAGCTCAACCATTTCACACTGAGCACTTCACACTCCTGCACTTAGCAGAAGCTGCACAAAACCCCTTTTTACATGGGTAGAAGTGAAATTTAGCCACCTTTCTTGTCTCCCATTGCTAGAACTGCTAGCTACTAAATCATGACTAAGGTCATCTGCAAACTCAGAAAAATGGCCTTTACACTCTTCAGAGTCTCAGGAGAACTGAATGTTCTCCAGGGTCTGTGGAGTGACCCTTGCAGACTCTGCAGAGGTCTCCAAGTGATGCACGATTCTAATCAGGAAGATCCTTTCTGTAATGCCAAGAATAACCAACTCACCTCTTCCTTATTCAAAAACATCAAATTCTGGGCCAGACCCGCCTCCCCTAAATCTGTTCTATCCTTCTCAATACTTCACAGGAAAACCCAAACAAATGCAGGAACAAGCGGAAAAAAAAAAAAGAAAAAAAAAGAAAACCTTTCTCAGAACCTCCAGCTTTGAGGGGGTTGTGTTGGAGGGCAGGAGTTTGGTATCCCCAGTGTACCACTCCAAAACCCCAAACTTCAGAAGAGCTTCCAGTCTGGTTCAGTCTGCTACTGCAGGGTGGCAGAAGTCAGCATAAGGGCTCTAAAGTGAAAGTGACATCAGGCCTGACCTTGAAGCTGATCTCAGAAATGGCTTAATAAATTGAGGTCTCAGGAGGCTGCAACCACACAATCAGCACCACTGAATGGGAGATGACTTCTGCTTTCTGGCTTTGTGCAGCTATATTAAGCCGTGGTCCTTGAAGCCAACAGCAACGATCAGTGTCAACAGGAACCCACTATCAAGCATTACAAACTCTACGGAAGTTTGGGCCTGGAGTTGGGCGTGGTGACACCTGTGCAACAAACTAAGCAAATACTCCCAGTTCTGCAGGATCTAGGGCTTTATCTCAGCTCTCTTGATACAAGTCCAGTCATGACCACACGCCATAGTGATGTGCTTCTGTTAAGTCCACCTGGCTAAGCTTGTGGAATTTTGATATATCAGCTGAAGGGTGGAGCTGGAACTATAAATGGAGATGGGATCAACCTACAAAATTTAGATCTCATTTCAGAAACTCTGGTTAATTAAAATCCAGGACCGGGATCAGAGCTCAAATTCTGAAGCATCTTCAGAAACTACGGTCTGGATCCAGATTTTAGTTGAGGCCAATATTTAGTATTAAGTAAAATTTTCTAATAATTGTCTTCTTGCAGGAATTTCAACATTACAGCAACAGTGTTATTACTTAATGGAACACAGTCAAGAATTAAGACAGAATATTTATACACAAGTTGTCAGGACCTCTTTTCTTGCTCATAGATCAGCTTATATGAGAAAAAGGAGGGAAGAAAAAAAAGGATGATTTTAACATGCCACAGCTTCATCACATTTTCTTTTTCTTTTGACACTTTACTTTCTGAGTCTAACTGGCTCTGTTCCAAATGCCTTGGCAGTCAGAACTTCTAGTAACTGAGAGGAGAATATAAATCCATGCCCAAAGCAAACCATGTCATTGACAACACAAAATTTGGGCACCATTTCCACTACAATTACATTCTGTAAAGCCTTACCATAGTACCTTGTATCACACCTTTCCAAGTCATTTGCCATTAATTCTCCTGTGGTTCTTAAAAGCTTTCCCATGAGACAGTAAAAAAAGGTTCTTCAGTGCCATGTAGAGGCAGCACAGAGCTGTACTAACTATGAGGAACACGGAGGACTAGCAATCCCCTTGTTATAATGGGAGGCTGCAAAGGGATTTTATGCTCTGGGAGCAGCATAATACAATTGTTATACAGCTGCATATTCTGGACCTGCCCTCCACTGTTTGCCCCAGTAAAGCACTTGCTGACACCTTTGAGAGAACATGAACCCAAACAAGAACTCTAGGTTCTTTTCAGAATTAACATTCTACCTGAACAAAACATGGAAACTTAGTTCTCTACTCTGTTCCCTCTTATATTGCAAGTGCAGAATACAATGGGGACAATCAAATATGCAACTGGTGACAGGGACAAAGCCTGCTGTTTTTTCACACTCCCTTTGGATAAAACAAGAGAATACGCAGCTGAAGATTTATTCCTTGCATATGTGGGTGCAGAACTTCTCAGAAGTACTCCGGCATCTCTCCCCTCGAGAAATCAGAGAGTGAAGAGAGAGCAGTATCAAGAATCTGGGCCCTCCAGCCCCAATGACGCTAATTAAGTGGCACATTCAATACAGACCATGGGCTGTTTACTACAAATTTGAAAATGCCAGCACTGCAGCAGCCTTTATCAGATAAAGATCTAAACATGCAGACATTGGGGCCTTTTGACTGACACCCACTGGGGTGGCTGTAGCACTTCCTACCAGCCGCTCAGTTACTGCTTAAGCTATAGCCCATAATATCCATCAGAAGGCCTACAGACTGAAAGATCTCCATGAATGATGGCCCCTACAGGCACCGTTACAGGGACAATGTCAGTGCTGGCAGCAACACCTGTGTTCCCATCTCCTCCATAGTCACTAGTGACATTTAAATTGCAAAGACAGCATGGGCTGTACCTGACTTTGCAATCGCTCGCAGTCACGTACTGGGCAAAAGATGAGCCTGCAGCTAACTCGGAGTTAGAGGCTTTATAATGGAATCTTTAATTCTATTCCCATGGCAGCTGGTGCTTATATGAACATGTATTTGCCTGTAATGATAACGACCCTTCAGGAGCCAGTTTAATTCACTTCAAATCTCCCTCTCAGGATATTGTTCATGATCTGTTCTGTGGTCCCACAAATCATCCTCTTTCTTTACCATACTTTTAATCAGTTTGAAAGCATTGCGGGGCAGGGAGGTGAAAGCCAGCCATACTCTCAAAGAAACTGTAAAATCACAAGGAGAGGAAGTTTAAAGGAAGAAGAAGCACCTGGGGACATGCCACACAGTGGTAAGGGTCACAGACATGTCAGTCAGGGTGCAAGAGGGCAACAGCCCAAGGACATGCACATCAGAAGATCCTCTCTTTTCTCTGCTGATAGCAGTGTGGAGCACAGCTGAAGATAGTTAACAAGGGTGTCATCTAGCTTTAAGCAATGATGACAATAGTTGATACTGGCCTTTGTTATGACCATATCTTCGCTTTCACTGATACCAGCCTGAGTACCCTCTATCACTGGACAGCCAGCTACACACTCCCTCACACCCAAATCCTGCCTGCCAAAAGTAGGTGTGGCTGAGCACAATAAAATTTATGAGCAAGATTTGGAAGATTAAAAAAAACAACTAGGCCTTTTCTATCCAGCTGCTTTTATTCCAGCCCTTGCACATGCTGGAAAGAGCACACCTTTGATTCAACAAAAGACCTGGAGGCAACACCTTCAGATTGTATGTTTGCCACTGGAACAGCCTTGTGTAACTCACACTGTGTGTGACTTGGTCACACCTGCTTCACCTTCTGCTTCACCTTCTGCTTCAGCTATCACCAATCTACACTGTTTACTTATCCTATCCAAACCAGCCACCCAAGATGGTTAGGCACGGTACTGTAATGGTGGTTGGGGAAAGAAGGAAGGATGTCCCAAACATCTAGACTCATCTCCTTGGCAGGTGTGTGCCCCTGCAGCCTGAGCTGCAGTTCTTTGGAATATCGTTCCTTCCAGCCCTGTTTTCTAATTATTCCAGGATTAATTGTTCCTTTTTTTTTTTTTCCGTAGAGAGGATGAGACTTTCACAGGGAACAATAACGAGGAAAGGCAGATTCCTTTGGACTGTCTTACAAAAAAGCAGAATGTGAGAGTCTAGGAAAGGGTGAGAAAGGGAATGAAAAGGGGAACACAAAAAGCTTATGACCCCCCCAAAATGTTTTGCAGGAGACAGTAAAGGCTTTGGGTCCTTCTTGCACAGAATAGTTATGACAACAGCAAGAATGGCAACAGAGTTCGTCTTGGTGTAGACCATCCCATCCACCAGGGACAAGGAGTAACGGAAGCTGTTGCTATTCAATCTGCCTCCCACTTCGTCCATCCAGAATCACAGAGCGCCTCTGGGGCTGGTAAAAGCAGCTGGTAGAGGTCTCCAGTCTCTGGCCATTCTTGGGGATGGTCATTTTGTTCCTCAGCGTCACCCCCTCAGGCGTTGTCCGCGATGTTTCAGACAGATCACCACAAATGGGGTTCGAGGAGGTGGTCTGAGTGGGGCTTCTTATGGGTGATAACAACACCCTGGAGTCTGCTGAAGAGGACGGGTGGTCCATAATGGGGAAAGGGGGACTGAAGAGAATCAGACTTTGGGGCCTCCCAGGCCTACATCTATAGGAAGGCTTGGAGAACCCTGATGGCCTCTCCATCTTTGAGGACTGTGGGGTGTCTCCAGCAGACTCGCCCGCAGAGGTGCGCTTCCGGCGCAGAACAGGGGCATCCAGGCCAGGGTTATGACTGGACTGAGACGGCTCCAGTGGAGAGCTGACGCTGCCATGCCATGGACAGGCTGAGTCCTTTTGAGCTGGGTCACTGTTTTCTTTCTCTGCTTTGGCTTTCTTCTCTGTCAGTGGACTCTTTGGGGGCTCCAGATGGCCCCATGCTGCTCGGTGAGCCTGCCTACCGGCCTGCTTGGTGTCTGCTTCCTTCTGCTCTGCTGATGAAGTAGCATTCTGAGCCTGCAGTGGCTGGGGGATCTGGGTATACTGAATCTTGGGTGGTATCACGGGCACAGCTCTAGCCTGGCACATCTTAATCATGAAGGAGGTCCTGACCGCTGACACACTGACAGGGGCAGAGTTACGACGGCCAGTGTTGGCGTGGGCCACTGCCAGGTAATCCAAGTCTAGATCCACATGGGCACGGAAGTGAGACCCCCAGGGAACACCTTTACTCACAGCAGGGCAGGCAGTTGGAAGGGATGGGACAGAATCACTGCATTTTACTTCCTTTTGCCCACACAGGAGGTTCCCTGCAGCAGAGGGCATGGCCAGGCTTTCAAAGGTAAAGAAATCTGAGGCTGGAAGAAGTGAATCCAAGTTGAGGGATGATGGCCTAGTCCTCCCTTTACGCAGAGTGTCTTCACCTTTATTACTCAGCTGTGATTCAGTGGCAGAGCACAGTCCTTTGGTAACAGTCTCTCCTCCCAAAGCAGTGTTCTGAGGTGTGGATAACTCCTCCTTTGTGTTTTTTGTCTGTAAAGAACAGTCCGGGGTATTTTGGTATGGCAAAGACAGCTCAGGCTTTGAGCTCCAAGGGTTTTCTTTGCTTGTGTTCACTTTCTTCTCGGCTGGCTCTGAAAGAGGGGTTCTGGAGAGTCCCTCTTGTTTGGCTGGCTCTCCCTCTCTGCTAAGGGGATACCTTGGCCCCTCAGGTTTCAAAGGCTCTTCTGGAGAACTCATGCCATTCTCATCTTGCTTAGCTTTGCCCAAGCTAGAGGGGGAGACAGGTTGTGTTTTGGGCAGCTCACAAGTCCCTGGCAGAATGTCACTGCAAGGTTGTTGCTGTTCAGTGACATTGGTGAAAGAGAATGGGATAGTCCACAGACTCATCACTGTGTCTTTACTATCCAGGGAGAGGCTGCGACTGAATCGTGGTCTAAGACAAAGGCCTGTCTCTGTTCTCTGACTATGTGGCTGTAACTCCTGTATCATCTTCTCTTGAAGGTCCTTAAAGGTGGGGGAATGGAGTGGGCTTGTGACCCACTGGTGATCCTCCCATGGCTCTACAAGTTCTAAGCTCTGCACATTATCTGTCCAAGTATCCTCTTCATCCTGGTCACCAGCATCATGAGTTCTGCTAACAGCATTACCCTCCTTCGGCTCCTGGATTCCAGCTCCACTCAGCACCTTGGAGGAGAATGCGTTCTTCCCATCAGCAGTCATTTTCTCAGGCTTCTCCTTCTGAGTCTGGAGTCTGGTGATATCATCCTTTTCCCTCTGCAGTTGGCAAGTGCTATCTTTTTCTCTCTCTGGCTCTGAACACGCCCCTTTGGAACATGAAAAATCTTCTCTTTGGGGAACCTCATTAAATTCTGCTTGACTATGAAGTTCCCAGTCCAGGGGAGGAGTGAGACATTCACTCACGCTGTCCTCCACGATTGGACAATGGTTCTTTGGAGTAGTTGTGGCAGTCGGAAGAGTACCTGGTTTCAGTAGGGCTGGAGCACAGCTGTGCTGTGTAGTCACTTCAGACTGGCACTTGCAGAGGCCATCTGATTGTTCTGTGCTGGTGGCACCAAATGCAGGCACTTGAGATGCGGTCTGTGCTGTTCGGCCTGCAGATTTCTGCTCAGACAGATTTGGAGCCTGCCCTGTGCTTGAGGAAAAGCTATCTGTTTGTACTGAAGAAGAGGATTCAGAAATTAGGCCTGTTTCTGGGACAGTTGCTGGCAAGAGCAAGAGCTCCTCTTCAGGTTCAATGATTTTCAGTTCCTGCTGTATCTCTGGCCACAGAGGTTCTAGCAGGGCATTGGTGGAGTCCTCTTCAGTCTGAAAAACAGAAGAAATGCCATGACTTGGAAACTCACAACTTATCAGAAGATATCCCTCCATTTTCCTGACAGAGCCCTCTTAGAGGAGATAAGCTCACTCTAAGGACAAGCACACTCAGGGGAAATATACACACATGCACTGCTACCTGTCCAGCAAAGGAAATATGTCTATAAACAAATGGGTTTATGGAAGAGAACATCTGAGGTACAGCCAGAATGAGGCCTGAAAAGGGGCCTGTACCTATGAGAGTAAGATGAATGAGTAGCTGGAATGTCCTAGACTCTTTCTCAGCTCTTCCCATTCAATGCTCACCTGGCCTTGCCAGAGATTCTGAATTCTCAAATCACTGCTGGCAAATGCAGCATCACACTTCATTGGAATGAATAATCTATTTAAGGATCTATGCCAACAGATCTTTAAATAGCTGTCCAGAGATGAGTATCACTATAAGGAACTTGTTGAGAAACCTCAGCTAGAGATACGGAGGAGGCCAAAAAAATGTTGGAGTGTGTAGAGAACGGAAGAGAGAAAAGAATGATTCAGGCTGTCCAGGAACTGACAAATGGGACAGCAAAAGCAGAAGGAGAGCTCAGAGACGACTGGTCAGAATGACTGGACACCTGGAGAGTCTCACATCTGGAGAGTCTCACAGCTGATAGATTGTACTGGCTGCAATTTTATAGTTACAGGAAGAGAAAACCAAGAGGGGACAATAGGTAGTTGCGTAAAGGTAAATCAACACACAGTCATGCAGACAGAAGTGAAATCGATACACGGTCAGTTTTTGACACTACTTAGCCTAGGTCACAGCCTGAGTTTCCATGGCTAGGGACACACAGTGAAACTTCCAACAGCTTCCTAGTCACCACTGTTAACACTGTCCCCCACCTTTTTTCTCACGGCTGCTTCCTTACCAGATTTCTTAAACGCAACCCTTCTTCTGCTTTAGCCTTCTGGATCTCCTGCTGGCCACAGCTGCCTTCTGAGGAGCCTTCTTTCATCTTGAGCTGCCCTTGCTCTGCCTTGTCTGCAGGGAGCGGCCCCATATGAATCTCTAAGATTGGCATTGGTTCCAAGCTGGGACTTTGTTCTGGGGATTGTTGGGGGCTCTTGCTGCTTGTGCTGCTGCTTTGCCCACATATTGTCTTCTGATTTTCTGCTGCTGGCTGTGGAGTTTCTAAGGACTCCGGTTTCCTGGCTGCCACCAACTCCTCTGGATGAGAATCTGGATTAGAAACATGAATGATCTATACAACTACTTGAGACAAAGAGTATATACCTGACAGTGGTCCCTGAGAGAAAGGAAGTTGTGCTGGTTCAACCCAGCATGAACAGAGCCAGACAGCTTTAGCATTCCTCTAGGCATAATAGAACATTCCTGTGACAACACCCACCTCCCCAGCCTCATTACTGCAGCAAACACCCATCTGGCTGGCCACTGTCAACACCCACCCCAGAACAGACTGGTCTCTTTCCTACCATATGAGTAGGCCACAGCAGCCTCTGTGCCACTGGCGCTGAGCTGCACAGTAGCTCCACAGCTGTGCTTTAGCCCAATGGGCTCCACATACCTCTCCTTAACTGGCTTTTACCTTTGGATGCTGCTGTTGCCAGGGCAGGCCCAGGTTGTTTCTCCTTCCTCTCTGGGGCCTGCTCTGTCCTTGTGTGGCTCCCCACTTCCAGGACAGTGAGAGCTGGGCTCTCGGGCACCAGAGAAGACAGTTCCTCCAGGCTGGAGAGCGAAGGTTTGTCCTTGGCAGATACACGGCAGGGGGTGCTGTTGGTGCTGATGACTGCAGATACCCGGAGGGGTACAGAGACAGCAAAGGGCTCTGAGATGTTCAATGCTTTCCTCTGGTGACGAGGGGAAGCTTCCAAAGGAAAGAGGCTGCTTGGAAAGCCTGACTTGGCAGCTGTTTCTGAGGTGTAGAACATGCGACCACTTTTGGGGGAAGTCTGCTCATTTTCAGCATCCTCTGCTGCCCGGAAGACCTTCAGCTGCTCAGGGGGTGACTTTGCCTGTGGTGCCCAGGGGAAACCTTTCCCCTCACTTAGCTCAGAACTTCCTTTGGCCCCCATGGCAGATCCTTCCTGCTCCCACTCATTCTCCTTGCTGAGGTCGTATGAGCTGCCTGTGCCTCCTGTCCGTATTTTCATCACTGGGACAAAAAACCCTCCAGTAGTCACTGTTCGTTTGAATCTGCTTTTCTCGTCCTCCCCTAGAGCAGCATACAAGGGTGTCAATGGGAAGCAAAATACTAGCAGTATCCTTTTGCTGCGAGGAGCTTTCCTCAGTCCCTCTGGGGTGGGGTCTGGCCTGGTAAACACCCGTAGTTTCTCAGAGGGACGGGGACCATAGCCACTGAACACCTTTTAGGCTCCAGCTCTGGCTGCTTCTTCAAATTCAGCAAACGGGACTGGATAGGATGCCCTTCAGTGGAAATCATCTATGAGCTTCACTAGTGGCCCTTCTGAATCAAACTCAGCCAACTTTAGTGCGGGTGTGCATTGCCCACCAAGATCACAGCCCTGGGCTTTGTTGGCTGGTTTCAAGCACTTTTCACTGCTTTATATTTTTTCCTTATAAATGGGAACTTTGTGCCCACTGTAATCAAAAAATGAATCAAAACAATCCTACTGCTAATAAAGATACAGCCAGGCACAGTGATAATTCTCAGGTGCATATACCATCATAAAAGTACATGGATAAGGGTTAAAAATGCATGCACACCAAGGTGGGGGCACGTGCCAGTGGCCATGCCATAAGCACACAAGAACGTACAACAACATGCAGCATACGTAGAAGAACAGGGTACAGCAGCCCAGTCCTTCACTCTTACAGTATAGATTATGTATCTCACCTTCCACTGGCAGGGAACACAGCGAGTCCATGCTCTTAGCGGGCCGAATAGTTGCTTTTTCTGTGGAAAACGAGTTTTAGAAATTGGCTTCAGATTCTGTAGCTTTGCAGGTTTCAGCCCATAAAGAACAAAGGCTACATATAGACAGACATACCAGACAGACATCAAAGTTACTTTCCATTTTCAAGCATGCTCTCTCTCTCTCCACACCATGCATCTTATTGCCCACATTTGTCCACACAGCTGGGGATCAGCTAGTGCTAACAACAGTTTTGCACCTGCCAGCCATGTGCAGGGCTATACTTAACCCAGCCAGCCAGCATGTTCTCTACTGTGAAACACACAAACTTTATCTCCAAAGCCATTATGCTCCATTCCTTCCCTTGTCATATAAGGCCAGTGGTTCTGAGGACTTTTTCACTAAACTGACATTAATGCCTTCTCACCTGTCATTCCCTCTAGCAAATGTTAGGTTATTTTTGCATTGCACTCCCAGACTGTTCCACTGGCATGAGCATACTCTGCCTCAAGCAAGCACCCTCGGAAATTTATGAGGGAGGGCAATAAGGAACCTATTTTCCTGGTCATCCTCACTGGACTTACACGTCCAGAAACAAGCTGTCATTTGTCACTAGACACTCTACAGGTCTATTTCTGAGAGGTTTTGGAAGCACATAACTGTTACTGCTGTGAAAAGCGGAGATGGGCGGAATGTAGCTGGCAAGAAAAACAACTTAGTCACTGGCAGCCCAAAAAGGATCGGTGGAGCTCTGGAAAATGTCTCGGAGCAAAGTTTGCTATTTACAATCTTGCATGAAGTAGGTAAGGCAGAAAGTGATTTGTTTATATAATTAAGACTTCTGGGCCTGACATTCACACGAGTACCAGAGAAACTCCAGCTACTTTTTACACTTAGATGGAATTCTGGCTACCTTTTACGTTCATATGGCATGATGTTTGAGCACTGGCTCAGTATTCCCAGAGTAACAGAACTCAAGCTGTGAAACGCAAGTCTTTTGTGACTTACGGACTTGCATGCATGGACACAATTGTGCTAAGGCACATTCTGGGTCTCAGTAGCAGGGTAATCGGTTTCCTTACATTAGTCTGTAAGCAGAGAGTACACACAAGTACAACACTAAAGCCCAGCTACTCAAAAGCCCTACTTCAGTGCCTAAATTTCTGCAGGGTTCTGGATTTTTTGTGTCCTGTCGGTGAAAATGTACAGCCTCCTGTCACGTAGTACTGTGCCTGGAACAAGGAAGAGGACCCACCATCACTGCGCTCCAAGCAGTAGTGGACATCCTTGGGTTAGCACTATTTTGGAGCACAATATTCCTTATCAACATGAGAAGGTGGTCCCACAATCAAAATAGGATGGAGAGCTATTCCGAGACCTGCATGGGCACCCTATGTGAGGCTGTCCGCCTATGCAAAACAGAGGGAAGGCAGGGGTCCAGAAATAGTTGGATCTGGCACTTGACTTCACGCTCACATCTGTTTCATATACAGCCTCTCTTGTATGTGGTGCCAGCTAATGTTGCCAACTTTAACTATTTTATTCTAAGTCTTGCAACGTCTGGTAGTGTTCCTCCAAACACCAGCTCCTGGAGTCATGAGATTATGTAAAAAACACACCTTCACACCTTCATCGTCTTTTTAAAAAGCAAGTTCCTAATCTTGGAGGTGGTAAAAAAAAATTTAGAACATAACGCTAGAACTCAAATCACTTCTTTAGGAAATTAGGTAAGAAGTTATACTTTCTTTCAAATATCACGATTTTTTTAAGTCAACTTAGTGATTCTGAGGACTTGGCTCATTATTTCTGAATGCTTGGAATTGGCACTACCAGGCAGGTTTCTAGGAAGTACAGTGCTTAAGAGATTGCAGCTCAGGAGAAGCTAGAATTTGGGATTACAGCCAGGAGGAAAAACATATTTTTCCTTGTAAATTCTGCAAAAGTAATCACTTCTCTCAGAGTGCTGAGAGCCAGGAACCATAGGAACTCATGATACCTTGTTTATCACAAAGACGCTGAACACAATTAGTTCTTTAATGCCCTTTAGTGAAAGGATAGCCATTCACCCAGTGCTGTGTAAAGAATGATAGGAGTAAGAGTCTGGCTGGGGAGGAAAAGTGGACTAATCCAGCCCAATATACCACATAGCATTTCCTAGAGCTCAAATATGACAGCTGGGCAATAGGAGTCTGCTTATCACAAGACCAAAAAGGAATATTTACTGTAACTGTCTGGCATACCCTTCTTAAGGCTGCTTCTCACCGTCACATGAAAATAAGATGTCTATGAAAGCAGGCAACAAACATGTGACTCTTCAACTAATTTACTTTTCACACCGTGTCTCAAGTCTAATGCTATAAGTGTCATGTGGATGCAGGTTGCCCCATGCTTTCGGTATCACAGGCAAAGCTGCTTGAGAGAGATACTTAACCAAAAAGTGTGTACTTACCAGAAAGCTTCTGTGGCCTTACAAAGACACTCCCATTTCGACTCAGTTTAGACTTTGATTCTGAGCCAGAACGGCCCAAATTAAATATCGACTTCCATTTCTTGGATTTGGTAGATAATTTTCTCCTGGAAGAGAAAGGGCTCAGGAGGTTACCAAACCCCAGACACTTTTGTCCTCATCGTGTCCCACAAAAGCCCCTGAGCTCTCTCACCTCAAGACTGCCCCTCTTTTCTACTCACTCCTTTTTTAATTCTAAGGCATTCAAGGCATAGCTGCACAACCAACTCTTGCTTATCTGTAAGTGATTTATCTGTCTTGCTGATTTAACCATGTCATAACTGGAAAGAATCCTGACTATTCACAGAATTGGCTGTGGCATGATGCAAACGCGGCTGTGACTGACTGGCCAACTAACCATGCCTGCCTCCAGAAGGGAGAGGTTTCTGAGTCTAGTACTCTCTTGCAACACAGCATGGAAAAACTACTTTTTAATATGTTTTTAATGATAGAATATAAGATAAAGTCCAGAGAATTCATGGAAACTATCACCTGGCATAAAAAGCTAACCTTCAAATTCCATATGTCTTATAGTTTTTATGCATTTGCAAAATAAAAGTATTCTATGATACAAATTATCTATTGATGCTTCTCAAGCCAACCTGAATTCTACCATACATGTTTCATGATCATATGTTAGTGTAAGGTACTAACAAAAAGGAAGAGGCTTAAGGGAATTAAATCAAATTCTACTAAAAATCAGAGGAAACAGGACACCAGTTCCCTATGTCTCTTTGGAAATCCCAGCTTAAAATCATGCTACATCCGAAGCCAGTTCCCTCCTATGTATATTACTGCATGAAGCTTTGTTTCACATATCTTCATACCCATTCTGACTTTCAGTGAAAGAACTCTCTTATCTTCCTATCTTGTTTTCCAGAGTTAGCTTTCTACCCCTCTACTTCTTTTCTATCAGATCAGTACTCAAATAGGACAAACCAGTCCTACAAAGAGAATTAATATCTCAGTCCTATCAGGGATAGGACTGTTCTCTTCAAGTGAGAAAGGAGAAGACAATGGAGGAGGACAACACACCCTTTTGTCTTAAGCCAGCTATCCATGTACCTCTTGCCAGTATTCTGTTAGATGGCTCATTTTTGCTTTAATATGTCAAGTGTGAAAAAATATCTTTGCTACAGCGCTTTATGGGTCAGTAGATTAATGACTCTCCTGCTGCAGAGGCTATACTCTCTTAGAACCAGTCAGTAGAGTGGGCATAGAGAAACAGATAGATAGACCAATAGATAGATAAATATGCTAAGCATCAATGCCAATAACTGCAGCAATGCGAGCTGACGCCAGACTCTTCTCAGCATAGGTGTCCTTATGTAAATATCTCTTAGTGTTACAGCAGGAGTGAAATTTTGCTTTATCCCTTTGCTCTGAGGGCAGAGGAACCTGGAGAATAATAAAGCTGGGCAGGTCAGCATCACCAGGCATGCTACAGAGCAGTCACCAGCAGGTGAAACTCTTAGGAGAGCTGCATCCCAACCTGCTCCGCACCCAGCACATGCTTAGCCAAATCCCGAGCTGACCAAGGCTGCAAAGACAATTCCTCCTACAGGAGGTCTGTGAGGTTCTGTCCTGTGGTGGGGGGGGTGAAGACTAGAGGAGCTACAAATACAGCTTCTGAAATGCTTCTCAGGATTAACTGTGTCTCTTTGGAGAAGGGCACACAACTTACTCTCTTGACATGGCTGTAAATTCATGCATGCAGGTGTTGGGGGGTCACCCTAACAAATGTCCCATTCCTGATCCTACTGGGACACTTGCACTTTCTATTTGCACTTTACATTTCTCTTGGCACTTACTTGCTCTCAGGGAGGTCAACAACTGTGTGGAAGAGGGAGCCAGTTACAGGGACAATTTCAGGCAAGCTGTTCTCTCTCCTCTCCTTCCGAGCAGGGTGGGAGGCTGACAGACTCCGGGCCTGTGCTTCTTCCAGGCTCACCAGTTTCATTGGTAGGGAGGCCGAGGGGAGGGTCAGACTTTTCACAATTGGTGTGTTCTCTGAAAAGCAAAAAAGTACATTCCAGCTCAGGGTGAGGAGAGACAAGAGCAAGAGCTTCATGTCTTTATTTGATTGGAACATCTCCTGCGGCGCGGGGAAAGGAGCGGCACGTGCAGAGAGAGAGGCTTTTGTCAGATAAGTCTTCCATCTCCCCAGCAACCTTATCCCTCAGAGTGCATTCCCAGCAGAGGCCACGCTCACCAGCCAAAGGCTGCGCTGCACAGACTTGCTGCTTCTGCTGTAGAAGCTTTAGTGTCAAAGAGACGTCCCTGCAAAACAACAGGATTCGCACGTTCCCCCCTCTTCTCTCTCCCTCCACAGATTTTGGAGCAGTTCAGTCCCTAATCCAAACCACATGCCAAGTTCTTTCTCTCACTTGCACATCTTTCTCCCTAGTTTGTCCTGGGAAGGGGGGCTGTTCTAGAAAACAACATTACTTTTACCTTCCTAATGCATTTTAGGGCTATGCAAAGGAGCCTAATTGATAGCCCTGGAGACTGAAGGTCTCTGTTTACATGGCCAGTAGCAAAGTCAGCTTCCCGTATTCCACCTCACTAACAGGCCTCAGCCCCGTCCTAAACAGACCTCCTCCAGGTGCGTGAAGGAAGTGCAGTCTCTGTAGTCCTTCAGTACTTAGCCCTTCTGCTGAAGCTGTCAGCCAGGGTGCAAGCTACTACCTGTGCAGGAGGGCTGAGTAACAGGGCACTTCCCCACTGAGAACTGGACTGGGACGATCAGCACATTCCTCTCCTAAACACCATGTAACTATTAAAGGCCAATAGTGCTCAGTAATTGCTAAACTGAGCCAGTTTCGGGATTTACTAGCTTTGCAATTTACTAATCAGTGTTTTACTGTAATGCTTGTGTCAGTATGGGTGCAGTTCCTCACTCCACGTCTTCTGCCAGGATATAAACAAGGAATGACCCCGGCATTGGCAGAGCAGGTGTATTACAGGTCGAGCAGGGAATCTCACCCGAACTGTGGATTCCAGGGACAGATTATCAGGGAATGCCACAAGTTAAGAGAAAGATGGATGGGATTCTGTTTTCTGGAAAGCAGAAGAGTGCTTTCTCCTTCACTTCTGCATGTCCTATGAGTCTTCCACATGTGTGAAAGAGAAAGAAGCAAATTTCTGAAATTATGTAAGGTCACTTTGGACCCCAGACCTCTCACCCCCTTCCTTAAAAGCATTTTGACAATAAACCTGTCGCTAAATAACAAAATCAGCATCTCCAAAGTCTGCTGAGGTCCCAGGGGGTAAAAAAAGTATCTTGCTTTATAAAATGTCCCAAGTTCAAGGCAAATGTTTTTAGAACCCACACTTAAGTTTCACCCTAGAAGCATGGCCTCATCTTAGAAACTCTGACTTGTGTGAGAATGATGACCATAGGGCAGGTGTTATTGGTAAGAAGAATTACAACTGGGAGAGCCTGAGAAAACAATTGAGACTATGGCTGATGGGCTTGGAGAAAAAACTGAGGCCAGGACTAAGAAGCTAGTCAGGTGGTCTTCCTTTTGCAGAAAGGGTTAAGCCAGATGAGATCATGCAAAAGACAGGACATAGGCAATTTCAGAGCCCACTGAAGAAGGCTAGTGTTCAAAAACGAGTTGATCATGGTAATGCGGGCTTGAGGTGGATTTGGTAGCGTCTGTGAGCATGGAGAGATCGCTGATGTGCTAGAAATATTAGTGGAAGGGGATACAGTTGATACAGTTAGGGCTCGAGTATGTGGCAAGTGATATGTGGAGGGACTCAGGGAGGTTGTTACCACTGTTCTCCGCGGAGCTGGCTTTTCTGTTGTTGTTAAAGATCTGATCCACATGATTCAAGATGAACTCGATCACCAATTGCTGGACTCGCACCTCCAGGAAAGCTGCATCTCCATTGCAGCCAACAGCCTCAATCTCCTTTGACCTGCACCAGGAGAAGAAAGAAGTACACTAGTACCCAACATTGCCACACATGGTCCCCTGGGAAGGAGGGAACTGCTTTCTTCCTTCTGGCATCACTTCCTTGACACAATCCGGAACAGGGATGTTTTCCCCACTTTTCTCCATCGCCTGTTTTCCTTCCTTCCCAAGCTTTTCCCTCTTTTCTCTCTCACCTCTCTTCGTTCCTTCCCCATCACTGTTATTTTTCCCACTTCCCTTTTACGTTCTTCATCAGCAGATAAAACTGTGACTCTCAAACTGCTCTCTTTTCCCTCCTCTGTGCTACTCCTTTAGCTCTTTCAGAGTTAGGCCTGAAAGACCATATAAGAACCTGCACACATTGCTTCCACATCCATACTTGATGCTTCAATCATCTCTCTAAGTGGGATTGAGAGAAATCCCTTAGAACCCTGCTCATGTCTTTTCCATGCTAATTTTTTCAATGCTTTGCCTTGTGTCCCAGTAGTCTCCTCACTGCCCTCCTGCACTCTCACATTCTCACTCTTGCTCTCAGTAAAGAAACATTCCTTATCTTGACATGCCAAAGTGTTGCTGAAGAAATTATCTCTGGGCAATGGATCCTTTGTAAAGTTAATGACTGGTGTGATAGATAATAGCTTGGGGCATTGCCAGGAGGATAACCATGTAAGGAGACTGCAGTTGCATTGCTTGCTACTTTCTTATCCTCCCTGGGACTTGCACTTACAATAAATTGCAAAAGGAAAAAACCTTCAGTTTTTCAACAAGGACAGATGCTGAAATGAAAATGTCTGAGTAGCAAATGCTCATTTTGATATTCAATAGAGTCAATATCTGATTCATTTTTGGAACCTGCTCTGCCTTTTTTGTAGTTTAAAAGAGAGATAACTCTTTAGAGAATTCTTTTTAGGCCTGAACCTCTCTTGCCAATGTCCGTCCTACGTGGCCTGCAGTCCCAAAGGCTCCTCCAGGCCTAGGCTCCCCAGTTCTGCCTGTGTCCCACTACTGCCCTGCAGCAGTCTTGGACTATCCCTGCATAGCTCACTCCTCTCAATAGACTGATATTGGGCAGAGGGGCTAGGAAGGGAATTTCATCAAGGTATAAAATATTTCAATAGAAATTTTTCAGATAATATTTTTTCTTGTTCTGCTCAGCTCTACATCATATCAGCAAAACCTCTGGCTGCCTCTCATCTGCGCCTCTCCCCTGTGCCAGGCAAAGCAAACATGAAAAAGTACCTGGTGATCTTGTGATCTGGCACTAGCTGCCATCTTAGGCCCATCAAGCTCACTTCACGTATGCTTAAGCAGATCTGGACACAGACTTTGATGTTACTGTTGTGTTGCCTTCCCTTCTGAGCCGTGCTCTCTCTCACTGCTCTGTTGTAGAAGCACTGTCACTGTTAGAAATGTCATTTCCGTTCCACAGTGATGAGCTAACTCCTCATTTTTAAATCAATGTGGTCAGGTTACAAATAACAGCTTAAAAAAAAAAAAAACCACAAGCTTCCTTGGATGTTGGCAGTAAGATCTCAGATTAGTCAACCTGGAAGAATATATTTTTTTAAAGAATTAAAGAATTTTTTTTTAAAGCCCTTTGTTCTGCCCTAATATTCCCTTTAGTTCTTCTGTTTGCTTCTGGCTTTGCATTTCCCTCAGTGGCTTGGCCTACAGGCTCAGGTGCTCATGCTCCCCTTGGAGCTCAGCATGGTGCTCTAGATGAGAGGACTCTCTACTATACCTGAGGAGATTGGGTGCCCACACTAATGCCAGGTTTCTTGTGTGCATGTTGGTCATGTTGCTGAAGGAGGCCAGGTGAGTCAGGTGCTTGATCAGGTATTCCAGCGTTCTGCAGTGGTTTGGTGTGAAGAGAGAAGAAAGCGTCAGGTCTCTCACCATGCACGTGGTGATATCTCCCGAGCTGCTAGCACAACGTAGCCTGAAATATGAGACCTGCTGATGGCTTTCCCTTCAGCTCAGGTGACAATGCCCATCTCCTGGGACAGCACATCTCAGAGTCAGCCCTGACCTCAGAGTCATTCCCTCCTCAAGCAGGGCAGTGTTTGCAATGGTACAATGGGCACCATAGGGCAGATGATTTACAGTGCCAGAATTTACATGGATTGGCAGTGAATACCTGAACAATGTGCTCTGGGCTGGCTGAGTGTGGAACATGACCCAAACAATCCTTAGTGTGATGGGTGCTATAAAGATGGCAGCCAGGTGGGAGCAGGAGGTGACACTGCATGCTGGCTGTGGAGGCTGAGGGCTTAGCACAAGCTCAAGTGCCTCCAGCAGATCAACTCCTCACTACACTACAGGACCCTGGCCAAGGGCATGGGGGGGGGGAGGGGAGGGAGGAGGGGCTCACATGGGCAGGGGGAGGGTATACAGCAGCAGGGAGAGGCCATTTAATCTCTAACAATGGCTGTTCAAAGATATTAAATGCCAGATAAAATGTCAGATTTGGAAATGTTGAGTGAACCTGTGGGAATTAACTTCTGGAAATTAACTTTGGTGCTGTTTCAGGCAAAATTTCCTGATGGTGAGGGTCACGAGACTCTTCCTCAGAGCCTCAATGGACACGTTCTCACCTGTAATGTGATGGTGGGAGCTCCTGGATGACATTTTGAATTCGTGCCAACTGCTCATCCTCAGGGAAGCGTGATACTGCTTCCTGTGGAGATACAAGGAAACAGTCCACCCTGGCAAAGAATTTAGGGGAAAAGGAAGAGGGATAAGGACAGTCACGTGAGACAGCCAGTCTCAGAGGGAGTGCTCTCTTGTTTCCTTACAGAACTATGGGTAGAAAAAGTTTGCATTCCTAGCACAGTTATTTTATGTCTCAGTACATCCTCCCCATACCTTGGGAGAAAGCGGTCAATGTTTGAGGTGGTGAGAGTCGAGGACTTAGGTCTGACTCAAAAACTACATTGAGAGCTTCAGTTAGCAGTTTTTTTTTTCTTTTGTTCTTTTTTCCCTTTTTGACTTGGGAAATGCTGGGTGCAACAGAGAGAGGGAAAGAGAGAAGTGAAAATAATGAAAAGAAGAAAAAAACTTTACAAATTTCTCCTGAAACTGTGTTAAAAATAAAATAGGTGTTTCAAGCCCTGTAATATGAAGGCAGCTTGGAGTTACATGTTCCATATTCATAAAAATAAGCAATATTATCTGTCATAAGAAGATAGCCGCACAGAGTAATTTGTGTGGGACTGCAGCTCTTGTGGTGGGAAAAGCCTTAGCAAAATCACTGTCCAGGTAGATTAATAAATTCTTATGCTCAGGGTTAGACTAGATTAGACAGAATCAAGGTTATACATCTTGGTCTTGAGCAAGTCACTACAGAGCAAGAGCTTAGAAAATGTGATAAGCTTTTGTCTGCATTCCTAGCAGTTTGCTGCATTGGTATTCATCTGTTCATCTATTCCCTTTCAATATTTGTGCTGTGAGAGGACAAACGACTAGCAACTTCAAACAATGCATGACTGTCTGGGAACCTCCTGCCTACTCTGCTGCCACTGAAGTTTGGAGCAAGTTCAAAGAAAGATGCTGGGACCCACGCTGCCAGCAGAAGTTTTGCCTACAGACAGACGTCAGCGCTGCTAGGAAAGGAAAGGAAGGAAATAACCCATCCCAAACCACCCGTTGCTTAAATATTACAAACCTGAAATTGCCTGCCACAACCAGAGAAGCATCATTATGTCCTTTCAATCACTACAACATCTGCACTAATGATTCTTCCATCTGTGTCCTAGTCACAGTTCTTTTACCCGCAAACCAGTCTTCATGCACAACCACCGACAAGCCAGGTATTGCCAGTTTTCAGGCCAGAGATGAATACAAATCATGTTTTATTCCCCAACACTGTGAACCAAGGTCTGTGTCCTCCAGCCTGAACTTACTCACTGGTGCCATGGCAAATGCCAGCAAGTAAGCTTGGTGTATGAGAGACATGGATACACTTGTTCTGCCCAAATTAAAGGTGGGTTAACTCCTTCTACTACTCTTTATCCGCAGCTACAGCAGGGGGCCAACTCCTTATTTTTGTCACAAGCCCACACTCACACAAATATCCCAGCATCACCCTTTCCAGACATCAGGAATCAAGCCTTTTAGCATCATCTATGTCACTTTACAAAGCTGCTAACAGGAGAATCACTAGTATAACTCATCCATAATCTGCAGTTTTCCTGACAAACTACACACACAGTTGCAAACTGACATAGCATGAATCAGGCCTCTACCTAGGAGAAGTCCCCTGCAGTAACGTGCCACAGGCTACTTGCAGATTCAAAACACCTGAATTGGAAAGGACAAGCTCTTTAGAGCTGAAAAGAGCTGACTATAAGCTTCATCTAAGCAGGAAATGAGCTTGTTTTGAGATTTGAAGTGATGCTAACCTTCCCCTTGTTTTTATTGTTATTCCACTGACACAAGGTCTCGGAAGCAGAGACAGGCTGAAATGAAAGACTCTGTCTGTGGTGAGGGTCTCATCAGGATGATTAGAAGCAGCCCTTTTGCTGCAACAAATAAAAATTAATGTTCTGATCTAAGCACTCAAAGTTAGGGAAATATAATCTCATAACTAATATTATTAAGAGAATTATAATTGTTAAAACTCTCATAATTTAATCCTCATTTCCACTGAATATTGAAAACTCTGAAATCTCTCCTTAAAAAAAAGCTTATTACCATCAGCACAGAAATCCTAAACACAAGAAGTCCTGTGATCTTCATACAAGATTTCCAGCTGAATAGGCTTGCCCAAAGATGGAGAAGGAGAAAAATACAAACTTTAGCCAATGCATCTGAAACATTTACACTTCAACTAGATTGTACACACTTTTTCCCCTCCTAGCGCCAATTTTCGTTCCCACATTTAACTTTCAGGTCTCAAAGACCTAATGCTTACACAGCAACTGCATACCAGCCTCTTTGAGGTCATGACCCATTCAAACCTCCAGCCACATTCTGACCCATATACGTTGTGCATTTTAAAACCAAGGCCATTTCCAAAACTTGGGATTCGAGGCTATACATATCAAGCAGCAGAATATGGCATTCAAGGAAGATCCAATAACTCCATTTATTGTATGTCTGTTAACCATGGTATGAATTCCTGTTCTTTATATTGTCACATTATAAGTGGGAAAGAACATTCTGAGGATGGCAGAAGGTGTCTAAAACACAATTAAAAATATTGGATATTTTTACTCCACTGATTATTCTCGGAGTGCACAATTTACAGGCCCTGGTTAACAAGTGGAATAGAGTCACAGACTCAAAGAATCACAGAGTGGTTGAGGTTGGAAGGGACCTCTGGAGATCATCTAGTCCAACCCCCCTGCTCAAGTAGCATTACCTAGAGCAGGCTGCTCTGGACCCTGTCCAGATGGCTTTTGAGTATCTCCAAGAATGAAGACTCTACAACCTCTCCGGGCAACCTGTTCCAATGCTCTGTCCCCCTCACAGGAAAGAAGTTTTTCCTCAGGTTCAGATGGAATTTCCTGTGCTGCAGTTTGTGCCTGTTGCCTCTTGTCTTGTCACTGGGCACCACGGAGAAGAGTCTAGCCCCATCCTCTTGACACCCTCCCTTTGGATATTTCAGATAAGATCCCCTCGCAGTCTTCTCTTCTCCAGGCTGAAGAGGCCCAGCTCTCTCAGCCTTTCTTCAGAGGAGACATGCTCCAGTCCCCTAATCATCTTTGTGGCCCTCCGCTGGACTCATTCCAGTAGCTCTGTATCTCTCTTGTACTGGGGAGCCCAGAACTGGACACAGTACTCCAGGTGTGGCCTCACCAGGGCTGAGGAGAGGGGCAGGATCACCTCCCTCCACCTGCTGGCAACACTCTGCCTAATGCACCCCAGGAGACCATTGGCCGCCTTGGCCACAAGGGCACACTGCTGCCTCATGCTTAACTCATTGTCCACCAGCACTCCCAGGTCCTTCTCTGCAGAGCTGCTTTCCAGCAGAGAAAGTAGAGAGAGAGAAAATGGGCTTGACCTTCTACAGCTGATTTGTTCTGAGGGAGTAATTTGTCACTCTCTGTTCAGGTTAGAACTAGCCAAGCAGAGTCAACATATCTATCCAATAAAACAAGCATCCGTCACCAGAATACAAGATGGCAAACTGGAGAGCATGAGAGAGCATCATTCTGCAAAGGCAAATATCCAGTGAGGTCATAACTGGGATGTTACAACCGTAAACTGGACATAGAGATGGCCAAAAATCCAATCCCTCCCTAGTCATTAAGAATTTAACTTTCTTTAGCCACGAATGTCTGAATCACTCTGGTGACTCAAAGTGGAGCCTATCCCACCTCAGAGAGCACTAGTGAGTCAGACAGGATGAGATTAACATGCATCCTTTACTCCTGCCAGCACTCTTCTGTCTAGGCACAGCTGCCACCATCCCGTGTTCAGACACCACAGACATATACACACACCCCTAGCATTTCTTCTGCTCCTTGGGGAATTGGTCTTTTTTTTTTTTTTCTTTCCTCCTGGTATCTGACTGTGTTTCTTGTCAGCTGGGTAACTCATTATAAATCCCTACTGAGTGGAGTTACATGAATAATGGATTTTGTGGCTGAGCGGACAAACTGAAAAGCTGGGAATAAAAAAAAAAAATCCTTTTTAGATCAATTCAAAGTGATACTATTTGGAGAGCTGGAACAAGATTTCAAAAATCAATTGTTCCAGATTGACCAAAACATCACATTCAACCAAAAGTGAAAGAAAAAAATCATTTAAGTTTGTGGCTGTTTAACCCTTTTCTGAAAACCTTTTTATTTAAGAGTGAGAGTGTTGATTTAAAGTTGAAATATTTCCTTTAGAAAGTATTTGTAAAAGAAACATTTGGACAGTTACAAAAGTGTTTTCCTTTTTGTTTTTGAATAAAACTATTTACCAAATGTATCTAACCCAAATCTGCAAGTCATCATCCCAAAACTGCACTTTTCAGCAAACATTCTTTCCTAAAAAAAGTTTCCATCTAAATCTTCATGTTTCCTTTATAGCACTTTTCTTTCATAAATCAGCACTGATAGCCAGAAAGACACCAGCCAAATATCTCCAGCAAGAAGGAGGCTCATCAGTTACTATGAATGGTAGAATAATACCCTGTATTTTCAAGCTCCTATTCATCCCGACTGTCTCTATTTTAGAGATCTCAATTTGAGGATATAGAAAGACTTTTCAGATCTGCTCAGAATTGTGACTGAAGTTTTGACTATACATCACCTCAAAAAACAGTCCAATCTTCCTTAAAATTTGGCACTGAAATATCAAGACACCTAACATTATTGCACATCTGTCAGGCAGTATAACAAGGTTAGCCAATTCCCATCTCATATTCCTCACCTCAGTTACAGCCTCTAACAGCTACCTGGCTTATAGCAGGTAGCTGCTTGAGTGGCTTCCTTTTGCATCTGCCCTACCCTTGCACAGGTGTGCCTGCCTCTTCCCACAGCGGGCAATAGGGAGTCTTTGGAGAGGGCCTTCTTCCTGTGTGGACCCCATGGCTCTCTCACATTGCCATCTGTCCCGTAGCAGCACCGCTTGGAAGTGCTTGATTCACAGCAGAGCCCATGCAGATAGCAACACCTGAAGCTAAGGCTGCCTGCCACTTCCCATTTCAGTTGGATATGATTTTGCAAAATGTCTTCTCTGCAATGTCTGACATTTTTGATGAAGTCTGTGCCCTCCACCTCCCAGCAAATGTCAAAGAGTAGGATGAGAAAACTTCTGAACAAAGGACGGATGTTTCTAATACTGCAAAAACAACTCTTCCCCTCCCCCACGCCCCAGTTGTTATAAGAAGCTGGTGAATGCTTTTAGCTGAAAATTCAGCATGTAAGATGACTGGATTAAAATTTGTTGGTGTCATAAACAATTGAAAATGGTTTTAGAATGGTAAGAACCAGGCAACCTCAATGACGTGCATAGCTTGCTGCACCACCTTATAATAAAATATTACCTGGCATCAAATTAGCCAACTCATTTAAAAATTCAGGCTTCCTGGTCTTATTTTGCTGCTCCCCATGGTCTGCTCCTACGATCCAACTGCATCTGTGTATACTCTACCGCTGTTTTGCAGAATGGACTTATTACTCTTTGAATTATAGTCCCTTTAATCAAAGATAGAGATTTCTGCTTGGCCAGTTGCCATTTTCCTCTGCTTTTTGTTTCCATGACATGATCGTGATGGACCTGATATGCCATAACTAGGAACTTGTGTCATCATTTGCACTCTGACAAACTAGGCGAAAAATGCTACAGGTGCAGAAAAGTTGGTGCTTTACACATGGGCTGAGCAATCAGTTTGTGCAAGTGTCAGGGACTGCAGAAGGAACAGGGAAAAGGAAACCACATCTCTGTGATTATCATAAGCCCCAGGTGATTCAAAAGACTGTCAGTGATGACTGTCATTAGACGGTACTGAGGAAAAGAAAGAGAATTAGTAATTTGGGGAGGAAGTGCAAAGTGGGGGGAAAGAATAACACCAAGGAAGTAAAGCAGTAAAAAATCAGAGAGCAAGACAAAGAGAAGAAAACAACAGGGAAACAGAGAGAAATAAACATGAAAACAGGGGGAAAGAATCAAGGACAGGGAAAGAGAGCCTGCACAGGAAGAGAAGGGAAGAGCACTGAGAAGTGTTTATACTGACACATGCACCAGAAACCAGGACATTAGAGTGAAGTCTAAACAGCTGTCATGGGAGAACCTGCAGCACATCCACACTCCTAGTTGGGAATGAGAACAGCAAGGGGTCTTACCGTGAATTTCTTGTAGAGCTCATAAGTGAGGAGAGGGTTGGGCAATTCCCTGAAGTAGAGCTTGCAGAGTGACCCCACACAGTGAATGTCCTGGAGATAAACTTCCCTTGTCAGGTCTGGGCATTGGTCAGAAACAAACTCTTGTCTGAAACAACGTAAAGATATAACAATGTGGACAAATAAAAGCTGTGGCAGCCCAGTACTTCACTCTGAGTTCTCTTCTACAGCCAGAGGAGAAAGCAAACTGGAAAGCAAAGATGTCTCTGTATTACCTGCAGCCTTGCCCAGATTGTCTCCTGGACTCAGAGCCCTAGGTCTCAACCAGCTTCTGGTTCTATGGATGGACCCCAAACTGACATAAAGAGATTGCTTTGTCTTGAAGTGAGAGAGAACAACTCAGCATTTGTGCTGAGACACTCCAGGCCTCCTTTCTCATTAATGGATTCAGAAGATTTTTCTCCTTGTCATGGAATAATCGCTGAAATGCTGTATTTCCCTATTACCACCTTTAGAGCCAGTTGCCTTTAGGCCTAGTATCCTCTTCACTGGGGCAGAACTATGTTAGCCCCAACATATGCCTGAGGGAATAACAGCAAAATGGTACTGAGCAGTGTCACTGAAACCCTCTGGTGCTTAAACAGATTGCCCTTACCTCAGCTTTTGTATGTTGGACGTCACTCCTGAGAGGCGGTAGATCCCATCCACAATGCCATGTGTCTCAATGAACTCTGCACAGCTCTTCAGCACATAGGGGACTAAGAGAGGAAAGGAAGGCAAGATCCCCAATGAATGAATACATACGGAGAGCCACAAGTCACCACAAAGGAGACAGTTTAATGCAACACCAGCAGAAGCGGTCTGCAGGACACAAGGAAGGGTACGGTAATGGGAGAAATACAGAGAAAACAAAAAATAAACTCCTCCTTCTCCCTCACAAAGTAGCCATAGCCAATCTACAGAGTGAGGCAGGAGGATGTGCTATGGCTCTACCACGCCACACTCATTGTCATTATGAAAATGACTGAGTCTGAAGTCACCAAAGTGTTGTCGGAAGAGAGGTAGGGCTTCTTTTTTTTCTCCCCCCAGAAAGAGAGGTAATTTCACTCTAATTGAAAGCATGAGGTCCTGGGAATCTCCCCCTTCCCCAAGACAGAGTTCCAGCCTTGCTGAATCAAGCCAAAAGGTCTCACTGGCTTGGATAAAAATCAGAGAAACATTCTCATTTCCATATAAGCCTACATACCCCGGGGTTTAGTGCTCATAAACTCCCACAGAGGGGGTATGAAGTTCAAATATTGACTAGATCTTCACACTGACAAAATCTGACGTTGCCTTCAAAAAAACTCCAGCAGCATAACCAGCCAAGGACTTGACACACCTTAAAACTGAGAGGAGCCTGAGGCACAACAGTTATATCCAGATCTGGATCCAAACTGAGTGTTTATTTTTTCCCATTATACAGGTATAGGAACCCCTCATGCTCTTGATCAGACCAAGCCTCCCTGTCCCCAGTACTATAACAACCCTAGCTATAACAATAACAGTAAGAGACTCCTTCCTTATTAGGTGCTAGAAACTACTCTGTATTTAATGCAATGTTTCACACAGTTATAAGCACAAAAGTCAGTAAATGCAGAAGTTAAAGCCCCTCACTGTAATGCTGACTCTGCTGCACTGTAGAGAAGAGAACAGATTAAGCCACACATTTGACAGGGAAACCAGCCATAGCAATTACAGCATATTTGCAACACCACAAAAATAATTTCTCTGGCTGGACCTTGCCTAACATCTTCTGCTCAAAATCTAGGAACATAATGATATATTAATGTATCCTTCATCATGGAGGATCCAAAGATAGCACTCCGGGGACAATCTGAACAAAAAGGAGCTGGTACATTGCTGTTTTTCTCATATGTGCCACTGAGGCCAGAGCCAGCTCACTGTTTCTCAGAAGTGTGGGCTAAACTGAATTTTGCCATTTCAGGAGTGAGAGGCTGGATAACCTGTGTCACAGGACAGGGAGCAGGAATGGTGGGGCCTGGCTTTGCTGGTCTCTCCTCTTGCTCTGGCCTCCCAGCCAGTAGCTGCCATCTTGGTCTAGAACCAGCACAACTGGATTTCCAAAGGGAAGAGCTCATACAAGGAGGCACCACTTCTCACCCAACAAGCTGATATGATTTATTAATGTCTTGAATGATGTAAGGATCTTGGGTCTGGGTTTTTTAATGCTGAATGTAACGATAGATTCCTCCATGCGTGTTCTCCTCCCAGAAGCAGAAAAAGTCCGATGAGAGCCACATAGAGGTGCATATCTTAGCAATCTATTCCAGTGTGACTTCTCTTCATTTTTACAGTGATTCTATGCCTGCCCCTACTAGGCAAACCAGGGCACAGTCTCCACTGAGGAGAGTTTCCAACCCAGTGTCTACCTCAGTGACACACTATTACTGAGCCCAGTCAGTCAGGGAAGTGCTACCCTTCCTCCTCTCTACTCTTACTGGTGGAGGTAAAGAAGTTCTTCCTGTGTGTATCCCTTCTCTTCTCCAGAGTGGTTCAACCCAAATGAAGGAATACACCTGTTTACTTGGAAATCTGAATGACCCAAACAGACTAATTCTCCTCAGTAGAGGTCATAGGTGTCCCTTCAGAACAAGAGGGAAAAATTTACTTGCTTTTAGCACAGGGATTCACAGTGCAGGTGCATTAAGCCACACTAAAAGCCCTCAGGCTGATTTTTAAGTCCCTCAAGACGATGAGCTAAGACTAACTAAAGCTCAGCTTCTGTTTGGGGCCTTAACCTATTACAACAATGTTCATGGGAAACCATGAAATCACCAAGAGAACAGGTGAGGTCAACAGAGTCAAAGCTTTCTCCACAGTAGCCACAGAGCTATAGGATTCCCTCCTCAAGGACTTTTTCACATCACTGCCTTCAGGAGGGAACATAGGAAACACTCCTTTCAGTACCTACAGCACCCACTTCCTAGAGCAACAAATGACGTGGAAGGAGACAGATAAAAATAGAAGCATGAAACTTCCTAAAAATCCTACCAAGAAAAGCCTAACTTCGTATTTGTGACATAGCAAGAAGGAGGACCTTATCTCTAATTATCCGTAACTGTAGTAGGGAACTCGGATCATATGATGATGAGCATGCTAGAAATAAAAAGACGGAAAGGAAAATGACTTCCAGCCTCTTCTTCATTCGTGTCTGTTCAGGCCATAAGGTCTTCGTGGCAGGAGCTACGCATACATGGCATATTAAGATTTCCTTCTTGGTTGGGACATCCAGGAATATATGTAATGTAAACAGCAAAAATCAAATCTAGACAGATCCATGATCACTTCAGATGCTTTTGGGTGGGAGAATGGGTGAATCACTCCTTGCTACATTGAAGAGGAATAATTAATTGAATGGAAAATTTATCTTAGCAGAAAAGCAATGTGACAAAGTATGTTAAAAAATAAAACAGCCTTTGATATAGACAAACCTCACACGACAGTGTCTAGCTAACACAAACGGAGTCCGTGCCTACAGCACCATTCGTTAGGCGCTTTTTAAAATCTCAGTGTAAAGGATAAGCCCACCAAATACATTGAGAAGTTGTTTGTTGTGACTAATTTGACCTCTTGAAAGTAAGACCTTTTAAATCACTCTTTCTTCTTCCTGAGTTTTACATTTCCTTGGGGGATAAATTAGGTCAAGAGGCTTCAGGCAGGAGGCAAACCTCTTATACACAAACTGGAGAAGGTTAGCTCCATCTGTTGCAGGCTGGTAAGCAAGTGAAGGGACCTGAGGGGAATAATCTGCAGCAAATGTATAAGATTTAACGCATTTTTAAAAGTGGGTGAAGACAGCATTACTGAAATATAGAGGCTTAGCCTGCACAATAGAGACCACCTTATAGACTGCCGATAGACAATATGCACCAAGCTCTGCCAATACCTCTTGCTCCTGCCCTGCAACACCCCCTGTTCCAGCTCTGGCCTTCTCATGATTCTCTGCCAGTGCCCTTTGCTCACCATGTGCATGACTTCCTGCCATACCAGGTCTTTGACTCTTACAAAGAGAAATAGCTCGTTATGCCAAAATGTGTGGTGGTTTTGTGATGTCAAAAAAATCCCACATAGGACCCATTTCACTCACAACCAAAAATTACAGACTTTGACCTCAGATCCCTGGAGGTGAAAGGACTGCATCAACTTCCTGTGGAGCAAGCCCCTAAATGCAGCACTTGTATGAAACTGGAGCACAATAAATGTTTTCTTTGAGCAAAACCTGTAGGTCTGAAATTCCTAAGCAGCTCTGATCTCCTACAAAGCTGACTCTTTAGGGTACTTGGGGGAGGCGAAGCTAAAGCAATAGTAAGCAGCTCCCTCACACCTCCAGCCTTCTCTGAGGTGGTTCAATTATTTCAGACATGCCTATTGAGGAAACCTGAACCAAAATGAAAGCTATGATCAACCCTGAATGCTGGGAAACTCGGACTCTAGTGTGCACTTTACAATGGGATTTTATCTGCATTACACGGTACACATAAATCACACACCAGTGTCTCCCAAAGGAAAATCAGATTTGGATGAGGACTTTGCAGCAGGGGTTGCTCTGTGTGTGTGTGTGTGTGTGTGTGTGTGTATGTGTGTGTGTGTGTAGGCACTGAAAGAGAGATTGGGGAGGGGGTGGTTTCTAATCTTCACACTTCTATAATTAAAACTGTGCTGGAGGCTTGAAAGTTGGAAGAGGCAGCTGGTGTCACACAGACCCGCTTGTTCTGCCAGACAGCCAAACTGTCCTCATTTAAAACTACAATAGAAACCAGATGCGGGAGGAGAAGAGAGTATGGAGCAAAGCATCAGTCAGAAGGGAAATTGAGTTATAAACATACTACACACAAAAGACAATACTTCTCTTCCCCTGGACAAAAATAAACCCGAAGGACAGTCACAGTAACTAGTTCCACTCTTACTGGATATCACCAATGGAGCTCAGCATATGCAGGCATTCACCTTCACCTGGGCCTTTTCCATGAACGCAGGACATGTTATCTTCTTTACATGCGCATGCTCCTCCTACTACAGCCAGGTATTATGTCTCCTTCCCATCCCAATCCCTTGGGCTTCCAGTACAAGCAATGTGCACTGAGCCTCTTGCCTCTCAGTGCTGCAGGGAGGGGGATCTGTCCCTTCTCCCGCCTCTTGCAAACCACTACGCTACCATCCTGCAAACCTCCCCACCAGAAAGCAAGCTGCTCTAACTATTTGCCTGCCTGGCAAAGGCTTGATCTTGCACAGGGCCAAGCACTTGGGATCAAAACCAGCAAGACCTTTAAGTCTTGCTACAGCACCAAGCAGCCTCACTAGAGTCAACAGAAGGGACGGAGACTAGCCTCCTGGTCTCCCACTAAAATCAGCAAAGAGAGAGAAAGACCCTGGTCCAGCAGGAGACACAAGCAGCGGCCTAGGAGGTGTTCAGTGTTGCCTTCTAGAAGAAACTCTTTGTCTCCACAAACTACAGAAGGATCCTGGGGAGGCTGCTAAGTTAGGCACCAAAATTAGACAGTATGAATACTGTCCAGTAAGCCTGTGCTTGAAGTTAAGCATGTGCTAACCTGGACTAGGGCATGTGTCCAGAGTACACAGAACCTAATAGGACTGAATACTGCCACAGGCCTCATTTTTCTCTTTATACTTCCGTTGTTCTCTCAAAAAGCTCCTTCAAGGGATAAAAAGTAAAAGTGGAGCTACTGGGGTCTTCTTACAGGTCAGTCTAGCATCAGGGAGGAGGTTTCATGTCTTCTCTAATTTTATTTTAATTTCAGTTAAAGTAACGAGAGGGACAAACTCTGACTTTTCATTTTACCTGAAACGTCAACATTTTGATGTTTGACTTGAGGGAAATTGTATTTTTTTTTTCAGAATTTCCCCCAAAGAATGAATCCCACGCAAAAAAAAAAAGTCCTGGACGTTTTTGCTTCACCATTTTGATTTTGTTATGTATTAGATTTTTTAAATTGTCCTCCATTCCCCTCAATAATAGTGCATGCTTCATATCACAGTATGTCAAATCATGAGACTATAAAGGTTAAAACAGTCTCTTGTTTCAATTTAAATTATTAAGTTAGGAGATATTTCCCTCTAGAAAATAAGTGTTTCAGTCTGTAGAAAGTAAAAGCTGCCATTTTTACATATAAAAATAAAAAAATAGTACATATTTTAGAACATACTAATATATTAACTTGGCCTCCTAATCACAGGAAAGGAACAGCATTGTGTAAATGGCAACATACTTGAGAGTGACTCTCTCTGATGTGACTTATATTTTTGTATTTCCTGACTGTTCCTACTTTAAATCACGAGCTTTAATGCTGATTCACTAGATTCTTTATGCTGATCATGTCTGATTTTCACTAGGCGTAAGGTTGGCTGAGAAACAGATTCCAGAGAAGCTCAAACTGTGCTCTCGCCCTGCAGCTCGCTCCAGCCTCAGTTCGCCCTGGCTGTTAGGACTCCAGATTGCTTCCCGATTCATAACCCTCATCTGCGGCAGCTAAGACTAAATCCTGCCTTGTCCCCGAGGTGTCATCCCCTCCGCCCTCCACAGCCTCCTTGTCAGCAGCCTGAGCAGAGGCTGGGGCCCAAAGGGGCCACAGCGTCCGAGTTCCCCTGCGGAGATGAAGTGTGTTGGCAGGGCTGGGGATAGGGAAGGTTTGCCCTGCCTACGTGTAAACGCTACAAGGACAAACAGAGGGCTTCAGTCTCCAGGGCTGTCTGTGCAGACTTTTCACCAGCACTAAATTCATTTTATGGAAGAAGAAAAAATAAACTGTCTCACCATCAAATCCCAATGTTTGGTTTGGCTGTGAGCACCGAGCTACCACCCCCCCACACACACCTGTGTTTGAATAGCATGAGATAGCTAAACAACATCAAATACATTTAAAAACAAATCACCTTGTTAGAACCCTCCTCGCCTCTTCCCCCTTAGCTGCCATAAACACAGTTAAAAAAAGATGAATAGCTGGCGCCAAGGTGATCCTGTCTGCACAGACAACACAACTGAATCACCATATAAGTCACACACTTCATATTTTTTTTTCCCTTCACTTCTGTGGGAAACATCTCTGAAATGTCATAAAGGTTAGCACAACAATGTCTTTCCCCGTGATGAAAGCACCGTCCTGAATTCAGTTGTGAATTTGGTGAGCAAAGACATGCAAAAAATGGACCTCAAATCTGGCAGATGCTGCGAGGCACAGACCTCAACAGACTGGAGGGGGAAGTGGAAATGCTGGGCACCACTCAGGATGTGGCACGTTGATTTCAAGCACATGCATTTCAACACAGCCTGCAGGCCCAGTTTATCTCTGATCAAAGTCAGTGACACCTATCAAGGATTTTTCCCACTGATACTGTACCCATCTTACATCTAACAGCGAAAGAAGACCTGTTGAAACATCTGATTTTCCAGAGCAGATCTGACAACTGTGAAGTGCCAGGCAGAGGTGAGAGAGCCCACAACAGCCATGGTCAGCTGACTGATGATGCATATACCAAAGAAAGCCTGAGAGTTGAAAGCATTGCACAAGCAGATATTGGGCGCTCACTCTCAACAGCAGTAGTCACCAAACTCCTCTGAAATGTCCCAGCTGGCAAATTCTGTCATGCAAGGCACTTTTGAAAAGAGATTGTACTAAATACTAGAACAGGCTTGTTAGGGAAACATCCTGCTGTGGGTTTCCTGCAAAAAAGTCTAGATAACCTAACAGGATATCTCCACTCCTAACTTTTATGCTTCTGTGCTACGGCCACCATGGAAAACAGGGGCTTGGATTCTCTAGGGCAGGTCAATGAGCTGTACATGGCCTCAGGTAACCGTCTGAATCCTAACAAGTCTCATCCCTCATATGTTAGGTTGGATATTGTACAGGGTTTTGCTCACCACAGCACGAGCATTTTGGGCAATTAATTCTGAACATTAGTGCAACAGTACAGTTTTCACTGTCTCAGAAAAGGGACTCAGGTGTAAGTACAGAAAAGATCAGAAAAGCTTTGAAGCTGTATATAATGAATTGACCTCCCTCTTGGTACTATGAGAATACACAGGCCGTGAGCCAGAGGTCCTGCCATTAACCTTGTTTCTGATGACACATACTGCAAACAATGTCCAATTCAAAGGCTGCATCAGAGGCTGATGGACTACAGGAGTGAGCCAGGCAATACGGATGCTGGGTCACAAGGGAGCTGGGAGAAGCAGCTTGCAAGAGAACAGTGCAGGCAAATGTTGAGCATTGGGATGGATGGCTGCTGATGTGGCTCCATTTGAAGTCTCTTGAGTGCCCACTGTCTTTCATTCAAATCGATGAACAAGTCCACAGACTGCAGGTGTCACACTACTATATCGTGTTTTTTCTTCCTTTCTTCCCGTCTCTTCTTCAGCATGGACAAAGATGTAAGCCACGCTAACCTACTTTACTGTTGGTAACAAAGCAAAGAAAATACAAATGGATTTCACAAATGTTTTCTTTCTCTCAACAGCCTATATGTTTTAATCTGCAAGGGCATCAGCAGCAAGTTAGATAACAAACAAGCCATCGTCTCTGTGCTCCCCCTGTGCTTGCTAGATGATGCAGTTTTGCTAAGCCTCTTACAAACAGTTCCCAAAAGATGCTCGGAGGGACTAGTAAGCTATTACATCCATTTCTTCATTGTAAAAGGCATGTGGAAGCCGACATCCCCCTTGATGTGTGGGATCTCTTAAACAGGACTCTTAGAATCCTTGAGCCCGGAGACGGGCAATGCAAGGCACTCAGGATCTATTCCATTCCTGGCTGTCAACATTAGTTTGTTCCTTAGTCCTTTCTGACTTAGATTTTAGTGTGCCAGACAGTAGAGATTCTATGTTTCTCTTTATAAGACAGCCCTTTGGGGCTGTTGGAAAAAAATTCTGGGTGCTTAGAGCTTGACAAGCATCTGAAAACTAACAGCTATTAGTTAAATAGTTTTAATATCCTCTGTATTGTGCCGTTCATATGCACATCATGATACTGCTATTATCCTATTGGTAAAGAGACAAGATGAAGAAATGGGATGGACAGTTGTCACACGAACTCTGGATTCTGGTGCTGCAGCGAAGTGGGCTGTTCTGCAATGCTCTCTCTGCTCTTTCCCAGCGAAGTACAGTTGTCCCTTTGAACGCACAGGGGCTGCAGATAGGCTGGAGTCCTATCAGTACTCATTTGCAAGCTTATGTGACAGCCATTCCCAAGCTTTAAAGCACAGATCCAGCTGTGCCAGTTAATGCAGAATGGCAGTGCCAATCTTATAGCTCAGCTATGTGAAAAGGAGAACGGGAGAAGTGTTCCAGTGAAAGCCCACATTAATGTTTGATAGCAAGGCATGAAGTAACAGAGAAGTAGGTCCTGGATCAAGTGTTCACATGGATGAAGAGTTGTGTGGCTGCATCTCACACCACATATTTATATTTGAGGTTAGGGCTTTCTTTTCTGCTTATTTTGCCCTTTGTCACAGTGATGGACTGATGCAGAGTGACACTAGATTATGCAGCAATGTTCTTTCACTCAGGCTTCTCACTGATATGGCCTCTGGGGCTCTCCTGGTGAAGTGTGGATACAGCAATTTCCAAAGTTTATTCTAAATGGGCTGTTTTACAGATAGCCAATGACTTAGGGCAAAGAGCGGATAAAATTGTTGAGGATCATTATACAGAAAGACAGATGAGGATCCTAAATACAAACCCCTGAAGGCTACAAATGAGAAGTGAAAAGCAATTGCAAATAGACTTCTGAGAAAAAGTAAATAAGGCTTTCTGATGTCAAATCTAATTGAAAACAAACATGTGAAGGCACTAGCAATAATCAGTCATTATATTTTAGAGCAAAACACTATAAAATCTGTTCCATTTTTGCTCAGTTGCTGAGACATATATTTAGGTTGTGTGTTTTCACGGCAAGGCTGTCTGGGCCTGACCCAAAGAACCTCACTCATACAAAAATCCCATTGACTTAAGCAGCATTTTTCACAAGAGTCAAAAAAGCCTTTTGTCCCAGTTCTCTCTTGTCTCATACTGTGGCATTCAAATACTAGCAAACTAGGTGTAGGACTTGTATAAGCATTTGCACCAGTTTTACAGGGACATAAAATGATGACATGGAGTACAACACAGAGTGGAGAATTAAGACTGCTGCTGTCAGTGGAAGGTCACTTATAGTTGCTCCTCCCAGCCCTGGTTAGGGAGGCTGAAAACAAGTTAGTCGTTATTTGAAGAGGATTAAGCTGTGGGTGACTTGGATTGCTGATGTTTGATGGAGTTATGTTGTCTCTACCAACCCTAAGTAACAGTGTCCAGGCCATATGATCGCCACAGACTGTGGACTTGGGTTCTGTGTCTGAGCAGAAGCAACAGTACTACCTGGTCAGACACACACATACCTATGTGTATAAAGAAATATATGCACACATATATATGTAGGTAGATGTGTGTGTGTATATATATGCATACATATACGTGAATGTGTATATTTATACACATGTATTTATACATATACACACATATGTTCATGTGTGTATGTGTGTACGTGTGTATATGTGTATGTGAGAGGTTTCATGTACATTATCAGAAAATTCTTGTGAGAGAAGTAGATTCTCTGAATACAGTGTCAATTTAAAGCTTAAGACCTAACAGTGGTATTTACAGAGCCAAAAGTCCCAAAAGTCTTGCTAGGCTGTAATTACAATTCTCACCCAGTCAGCCTACCTCACTGGTGGGCGTATTGCTCCCTGCTGGTGCTCCTGCTCGTTGAAGCTTGCTCAGCCGGCCAGAGAACAAGCCATTGCCACACGCACTGCTGCTATGCTCAGAGTCCCTTCCCCAGCAAAGTGCATTTAGCTAGTGCATTGCTCTGCGTATCATTGCTGTGCCAAAGGCCTTCCTGGCTAAAGCGTTCTCAGCCAAGGGAAGCTGTTGGTTTGGGGGTGAACCGCTCAGGCGTGCATGGATTTCTACCTCAGCCGGTCCAGAACCAGTCTCAGTGAATTGGTTTCACTCAGCAGCTTAGTTAAGAAGTGTGGCCCATGGAGAGGGACCGTTTTGGCTGTACCTTTTCACCTTCAGATGACACAGTCCTCTCAGGTGTACCTTAAAAGCCTTGATTGCAGGGATTGTATTTTCCTTTCCATACACCAGGGAGCATAAAGAGTTCTCAAATAAGCTGCCAAGCAGCCTGGCTCCAACACCTGGATGTGGGGCTGCACCTTCAGGGCTTCTTTCCGAGACAGCAGGGAACACAGTCCTGCTCCATCTGCCAGCCTTGTGGCAGGTCAACACTCAGCATATGTTGCAAAAGGGCAGCCCTCTCCCACTGAACCCCACAAGGATCATCAAGGACAGCCCAGGAGGTAGAACAGCATTTGCGGAGAGCGTTGCACAGCCTCCAAGTCTTCTAAAGACTGATGTTGGGCTGGTATTTTTTGGAAGAAAAGATCTCCTACCGTGCTGTTTGTGGCTGCCTCTACTCCAGGACTTTTGCACAAAAATGCTGAGATACACCCAGACCATAAGGCATAGTTTCTCCAAAGCATACCTGCAAGGCCTGTACCTCAGTAACTGCTTGGCCAAAGGGTAAAGGTATCAGGACCAGAAACGGATACCTTCAGAAGGTCAATAATAAAAAGGGGTTCAATATAGCTCTTACAGTCAGTCATAAAAGGGGAAAGAAACACAGTTCAGTTAAATATGATGGCATAATGCTGTTTCCTTTTTCCCCAGAATGGCTTCCATTTCCTCACCTGGTAGGGATAAGTTAAGAAGGATATCTATATGCTACTCCTCTTTGTATTCCCAGGCCCCCAGTGGGAGGAGATGTCCCCATGACTTTTCTCCCATACATATATTCCCCCCTTTCCACACTGGATACAGCCTCCACCTCCCTTCAATCTCTCAATAAATATGCATGTCAAGGGTTATCAAGCTGAGGGACATTTTCAGTGCTAGCAGTGGAAAAAAAGTAATATCCAACTGTTTTACAAAAGTAGTAAATCTAGTCACTTTGCAATTGCACTGCACAGTTTCCAAGTCCCCAGATTCCTGATATATTCCATATTTTGCTTTTTATTTTGTTTTCCATTTGGCAAGGGACAGGCTCTGAACCAGTGTGAAGAAAAACAACCGTTCTTTTTTCTTTTTTTCTTTTTTTTTTTTTCACTGTGCTATCTCTGCTCCAAGTCAGACCAGGTAGTGCTTATCATTTCCTCTGCACCACAAACACCAGCGTGCATTCATTTCCTGCTGGCCAGTCCCAAACTACAAGCTGACATTGTTTTCAAGGCCTCTCTCACTTGGACGCAACAGCAGTTATGCCGCACAGCTCTTCCTGTTGATGTCAGGCCTTTCTTCCTCCCAAAGCAAATGGACTTCCTGCCAGCATATGTATCCTTTTCCATGAGGACTAGCAGGAGCCATTTTCCTACAGAGCAGCTGAAAAAAAAAAAAAAAGTAGCGGAGACAGGGCTATAATGGGGAGGAGCAGGGGGGGACTTTTTTTCCTCACAATGTTGAAGAACCTTAGGAGATATCTGGAGCCCCTCTCAAATAAGGAGGAGAGCAAGGAAAGATAGGAGGTCAAAACAATAGAACGATGTCTCAGGGATGCCAGCGTTTGCAAGTACCAGAGAGATCGTGTGTTAGCAGAGAACATCAGAGACTAATTACAGCTGCCGATTTCCCACTGCTAAGGAATGTGAGCTCACAAAACAAAAGCTACAGTCACAGCCCCCATGCTCCAACGGCACTGTCATAAGCTGTGGGACACAAGACCTTTACACTAGAACATTGCCTTCGTTTTCATTCTTTCAAACGGAGGTATCTCCGCTGCTGCCAGTAGCGTTTCACCAACAGTGGTGATACTGGATGCTGATTGCAGAACGTGGCTCATGCCAAGCAGAAGCCCTTTAGCCTTACACCCAGCTCCTCAGACTGCCACCGTGTCGGCCACTGCCCCAGCGGGGGAGGGAAAACCTAACCTAACACCATTTTTGAGCTCCCTTGGTCCATGGCGCTTCAGGGTTTGCATTTATCCCACTGGGAGAAGCTGATGGGCTTCCCCAGCTCCCAGCAGGAGGTTATCAGTTTGCTGGCAACTGTGGGCAAGATCATCCAGGTGAGGCGTTCCCAAGCGCACCTCTGGCAAGACTCGCTGTGTGAGCACTGGCTAATAGGTGCAGAGAAGGAGATGAGTGCAGAAGAATGTATTTGCACTGCCCTTCGCACAGTAGGTCTGATGGCTTGAGGCATCAAATACCGTAAACACACCCCGGACAATACTAGGCTCTGCACTGTATAAGCAGCAGCCCCGGCACATGTGATCGCAAGCTGCTTCGCAGCACCGACATACAACAGGGCAGCGCACAAACGGCACAGCCAGCCTCAGCAAAGGCATTTCCTGCCCTCCGGAGAGCTTCAACAGCACAGCTCCCGCCGCCTCCGGCCAGGGCGAGCAGCTGGCTTGCGCTAGGGCACGTTCCCCTGCAAACAGAGGTTTGCCCTACCTAGGGAATGACTGGGGAAATAGAGCCCTCCAGCATTTTCTATACCTACAACTACTGCCAAAACAAGGGAAAGTG
This sequence comes from Struthio camelus, assembly GCF_040807025.1. NCBI lineage: Eukaryota > Metazoa > Chordata > Aves > Struthioniformes > Struthionidae > Struthio > Struthio camelus. The sequence goes on along the minus strand of NC_090942.1, from coordinate 94,041,345 downwards.
TTTTACTATGGGGCCTGATGCCTGGCAATAGGACTGATCCGTTAGAGTCTCGACTACTGCTCCTAATGGTCCTCTGAGATGGGTTTGATCTATATTTTAAAAGAATATATAGTTATAAAATGATTTTCCTCTTTTTCTCGTATCTGTTCCCTGGTCTCCTCCTTGTGTCATTGTACAAACTAAAGAGTTATATTTTCAGTCTCCTTTAGCCGAGTGTAAGTTGCCACAAAGGTTGACCAAATCACTCCAGCTTTATGCAATTGTAGCCATCAGCTACAATTGGCCCCAACTCTAGCAGAGCCAGCAGAGCTGCAAGAGAATGAACTGGAGCTCAGTTTCCCTCCCAAGCAGTAATCCTTACTCAAGGTGCGACTGCAAAATCTTTATTGCTGGCGAGCGTGTGCGATGCAAAGGAAAAAGCCCACCTACATTCTCACAGCAGAAGTTGGCCAGGGCGGATGAAATTTGTAGCACTGACGTTTCGGAAAGCCTCCCGAGCGCAAAAGCCTCACTGTGGGACCATTCGGAGCCCAGCCCTGCACAGTTAAACTCCCCTGGAGCTTTGCCACTGCTTGCACATGAGTAGGATGCAGCACCAGAAGAGAAGGTCTCCCCATGCTATTTACAGTGCTCCAGCCTACGCAGTGCCAGCTGCTTTTCTGGAAGGTGTCTAACAGCCAGCAGTGCCAGCTGAAACCCGTGAGCATTGAGGACATCAAGTGCTTTGCAGGATTGGACCCTATTTCCAAAGCTGCTCTCTGAGCAAAACCACACTTTCAATAAAGAGCACTCGACAGAAACAGATTTGATAATCGGCAGAGCTCACATTTTCCTCTTGCATGCTCCCTCTCTTTTAGTATGGTTTTCTATTCGTGAATGAATTACCTCAATCCCTCTTAAGCAATGCACTGACCAGGAAGAGGGTGTGGGGATTATTAATGGAAAAATCCTTGAATCTTTTAGCCCTGTGCATGGCTATAGTTACAAGGAAAACAGGATACCACACTGCATATGGGGAGGAGGAAGAGAAAAGGAACAGAAACTCTAATGATCTACAGGGACTGACTTGCAAGGAAGAACAAAGTAACAGTGGTAAATAGGCACAGCTGGCGCAAATTATGAGGGGAGAAACGAATGCACAATAGCAGTCCGCAAAGGGTATAAATACCACAAAGGGAAAGGGCTTGTTTTGGATGATCAGGGGATTGTAGCTAGGAGTGACTGAATGAAATTATGAGGGGAAATTTAGGTTGAATGGTAGGAAAAATGTTCTCGGAGGGAGACATAGTATCATGTTGTAGAATTGCCTTCTCAAGGGAAGGGGTGTGAAACGACACTGCCTGGCTATTTAAAATTAGGCAGGAGATTACTCTGAAGGGAACAGTCCTGCGCTGGTCTCTGTGACAATGACAAAATAATCTTGCTGGCCTTCCCATGTCTAATATTGTTATCAGGTAATGCTTTTAAAGTCACAGCGAGATCCCTTGGAAGAATTTGCTATACTAATAATAAAGGAAAGCATATAGTGCCAACACTTGCTACAGCAAGGGACGACCAAAACCAGCAGCTGGAGTATCAAATGGATACTAAAGCATGCAGGAAGAAAGGCCACTTGAAAATCTTCCAGCAGAATGATTTTCCAGTGGGAATGTACGCATTTCACAGAATCAAAATGTTTCACGGGAATGTAGAGATTCCGCTCAATTTTTCAACCAAAGAACTGTCCAAATATATTGTTTCCAGAAGGCTAAATATGTTCATTTCAATATTGTTATTCTCAATGTAATATTACCTTTAGGAGAACTTTTTTTAGGGGAAGTTTCTACTTTGTTATTCTCCTTCCAGATGGGAAAAAGTCTTTCAGTAATGAAAGATGGCACACCATGCAAAACAGAATCTGGTTGTTTCAACCAGCTCTAAAGGGTACCAAGTGATATTAAGAGAAAATGGGTAGGGTGTTTGCTCTTCTCTGCACACACATGAGGAGAGCAGCATTGTTTCTTGCAACCTGAAGTGCAGAATAGTGTGCGTGTTTCTCGTCAACGAACAAGAGAAAAGGGGGGCAGATGGCCCACAGTTTGCATTTCAGCCCTCGAGATACAAAAACCCCTCATGTGAAATCTTATTTGTATCTCCTGTCCCCCATTGTGAGGATAAAACTCCAGCACAGTCTTACAGAATATGCTTTGCTTCCGTCAGCAAAAATCCAACCTCTTGGCAGAGTCATGAATTAACCGAGGATAAGTATCATTCTCATCCCATAGGTGCAAAAAATGAGAAACAAATGAGTTGGCAGTTGTGAGGTCATGCAGTGAGTTAGTGGAATAGCTAAGGTTAGAGCACACAGCTTTGATTCCCACCCTGTAACTAAACCACATGGCCACTTTACTTGTATCTGAACTCCTAGTAAACAGGTAGACCTTTAAACGTTCAGAAGTTGGTAAAGCGCACACCGAGATTGCAATTGGCTTATCGGAATCACTGACCCAGAAAGTCGAGATGAAAATCTCGTACAGATGTGTTTTCTTCAGAGAGGCTCAATTCTTCCTGGGCTTCTACCAAACCAGAAAGACCCTCCTTACTTCTAGCCAAAATCGGGACACAGGGATGAAAACCTCAGGAGGCAATTTGGTTCAGAGTGCCGACTAGATTCTTGGAGCAAAGTTTGGGGTTGGTTGTCGTAAGAATCTTGTACCAAAAGACCAGACATCAGTCCCTCTGTGCCTGGGAATGTCTGGAACTGGATCCACACTCTGTGGCTTGGTCTCACTTCTATTTCTTTTCTTTTTTCCCCTTGAATGGTTCTCTCATAACTAAATACCACAATAACGGCAAGAAGCTACCCAGAGGCCATTTGGGGAGAGGCTGTGTCATTTCTGATCATTTCAGGGAAAGGAAGTTGGCGGGGGGTGGGAGGAGAGGCCTAACTTCACTGGAAGAGATGTCCTGTCCATTCACAAATCAGTTATCCTAAATGTCTTGCATTCCCTGTCTTCTGACCTCTTCCATCTCCTCAACTATCCATCAGTTTCCTCTCTTTACCTTTCACTATTTCACAGGGCACTCAGTTTCCTGCATAATTTTCTTCCCATGGAGGCCAGGAAAACTCAAAGCCTCAGCTTTGGGATCTGGACCCAGGTTTAAACTACCTCTCCAGCAAAAAGCGATTTGGATCTAGTGTTTACGATTCAGGCCCACATCTTCTGACTGCAGCTCTAAACTGGATCAAAGATTTTTGTTCCTAGCCTTTGTTCCCTTCTCTGTTCCCTTGAAATGTCAGCAAACATGATGGTTTTGTTGATGCCACCAGGGTGGTCTGACCGCTTCCCACGCTGGGCATGCAGATTGGGTAGCTGCGGAGCACTCAGCAATTCACTGAGTGTCTCCTCTAGGATGTTGTTGTTCCTCACACCAAGGCAGTGGCCTGAAGCAGCAACGCTGCCATGAAATCAACAGCAAACAAATCCACCTCCAGCTGCCCCAGCTCTCAAAGGGACATGCAGATTGTTTGCTCCAAACCAGCAGCTGCCTATGCTACCAGGAGGACAGGAAACCACCCTGGGAACTCCGGACTCTCCTTGGATATTGGGATGGACAGCCACTCCTTCACACATCTCCCTTCCTCAGCATTACCTACAGTATCAGAAAGAAGGCTCAAAATATATGCATTGTTGCTGTCTCCTGAGCCAACAGATCAAAGGGCTGTCAGAGCTGCCCACTGCTGTTCAAGCTCTCTACTACTTTCCAAACTGAGATGGTTTCCCTTAGATCTAAGTGGAGGGACTCAGGCATGTGCTACCCAGCTGCCTCCTGGCACTTCCCCAGAGGTCCCTACAGCCACTCTGAAATGAACTGGCACCACCCTGGGTACTGGCTGTCCCTTGCTCAGCACTGGCTGCACTGCAGGGTAGGGGCAGATGGCACTGCTGGCCATCCAGACCAGGGTCATCGCCTACAAGGCTATGGGAGAGCCTCTACTGAACCCAGCAGGCTCTACCTGAGCAGCAGAAAGCACTTGCAAAACGTGCCTGCTGCTTTCACAGCATCACAGGGGCAGTTCACAAGAGAGCTGGGGAAAAAGGTATGCTGTGAACTAAGTATCAGTCACGGGGCCATACTTCTCGGCCGCATCATAGGAACCACTTTGAACCTGCACTAGCTGGTAAGGGTTGTCTTAGCATCGCTCCCCTGCCCAGCCTGAAGCGTTCGTACCAAGGGGGATCCTCACAGCACTTCCAGGACGTTTGTGTTGCTCTCTTTGCACTGCCTGCCAATATGCCTCTCAGCCTTTCTGAAATAACATGCTTGGCTTCAGTCTGAAGAGCTTGAGTAACACTGCTTTAGTGCACTCCTCTTCTGGCCATCATGTTAAGGATGTGACCGTCATATTTAGGAACAAGCTGTGCCTCTTTCTGCTCTGCACCTCTCTCAGGTTCAATCAATCTTATTCTACCACAATGTTTTGTCCCACTGTTCATGACCGATTCGTTTGCTCCAATTTCAGCCAAGAAGGGTTCTGGCCAAAGGGGAATTTTGCATTGTGTCTCCAAAAAAGATCATGTTTGTCTGCAGTTTGGCGTCATTTTAGGTCATTCCACAGTCAAGCACTCTCACAACAGACAATGTCTTGTCTCCAGTTTGCCAGAATCTCCCATCCAAGCATTGTCATCGAAGCTTTCAACTTGAGTGCTCCTCTGATACGCATCCAACCTCACCAGTACGTTTTCAGCAGTTTGTCCCACTGGAAATCCAGGCCAACGCAATCTTTTGGAGTTGATGATACCACCATCTTCAGTGCCAGTAAATTACAACAGTATTACCTGATGTTGGCAAATCCACCTAAAATTTGGGCTCTTTTTCACTCCTGACAGCTTCATTGCAGTGCATTCCTTGGACTTCCTTGGAGCTAACTCGTGGCTCACACTGGTGGTAACAGGGCAAGTGAGGGCGTTGCAGAAGCAGTTTGTCACAGAGGACATTTGCATGTTACGCAAGTCACACAGACTTTGCTTTTGTTCTGCTGTTTTGTGGACCTAAATGATAAGCCCCTTTAAAACTGAAAACACTTGCTGTATGTGTAAATGGTGTAAATTTGAAGTGCTTCCACTGCAGCCAGTTGGCTGCAGCATCCCAGATTTATACCAGTGTCACTGAGGTCAGAAGCTGGCTCGATGCCATAGAGGCTGTGCTTCTGGAGGAGCTCAGTGGTAAAAGGCAGTCTACTGATATGGAAGCAAGGTATCAGAGTGCCTCAAGGTGCTAGAAAAACTTTTCAGAGCCACAGTAACAAAATGAAGCCACCCTTTCTCTGCCAGTATCATGCTTCTTGTGTCTCAGAATGAGAGACCCCATGTGTTGGAGCTTGAAAGGATGCTCTGGCTACCAAGAGCCAGAGGCCAGGGAGGGCCTGTAGTGCAACGTACAGCCAAGGAGCATGTTTCCTAATAGGGCCTCTTGGCTTGTATGGCCCTGCAACATCTGTCTTTGCCACACAGCCCTGTACATTCCCTCCTACTCCATAGCCTCACACAGCAGATGACAGCTGGGTAGGGGACAACCAATCAGGCCAACCATACATCTGGCCCACATGAGTAGAATAGGAAAAGGGCTGCAGACAGACACGTCAGCGCACATATATGAAGTACACACACAGCTGCCACGGAGTACAGACCAATGCCCAGGCTCCCCAGGCACAGATGGTCCTCTGTCCCATGAAGAGTTAGAGCCTGGTTTCACTGCAGTACCGACTCCTCTGTGCACAGACACACATGCTGTTTTCAGGCCATCTCAGGATTTTAGGATGGCTTTGGAGAGAGCATGAGATGGGAGTCAGTTGGATGAATCCCACAAGTAATGTGTTAGCCTCGATCTGAAATGCTGGGCATACTGGCCTGATCCAGCAGCATAGCCTGGTACACAACTGTCCCCTCGGTTTTAAGGCATGCTAGCAGACATTTGGGCAGATGATGGATGGATGGTTAGACTCAGGATGGAAGGGGAGATGAAATATTTCAGATCACACTGCAGCCCTACTGACAAAGCACTTGGGAGTCACAGTCAGGTGTGTATCAGCAAGCTTCTCCCACTGAGAAGAAACAAAGGAAATGTTGCAAAAGATAATAAAGTTCCCAAGGAAATCCATGGAATTTATGAATCTGGCTTGCCTGACCATGACCTGAGACTGCTTTATAAATCTCATCAGGAAGGCAGCACTGGCTGACAGAACACAACAGCTAATCACAAAATCCAAAGAATATCCATTATGTGCTCAGCCAGTGACATTTTAAAGCCTTTAATTTTTTGCATCTGTAGGTTCCTGGCCTATAATGTTCACTCTTCCTTCCCTTGGAGCCAAGCTAGAGACAGACTCAGATAAAAATCTTGCAGCTGAACACCCCAAATTTCACAGAAATTGAACTCAAGAGTCAGTACTTCAAATTCTACCCTGATCGGAGCAATCTGAGAAGAACCAGCTCAGAATGAGCATCTTCATCTGCCTCTTTGGGCAGAAGACAGCAGAGAGGCCAGCGCCAGACTCCCAGCATGAATCCAAGCAGGCTCAAGGGTTTAGTGCTGAGATATGCAAAACCCAGGTGCAACTCAGGTCAGCTTTGTAGACCTGCAGATTGGAAGGCAAAAGACACAAGGTCTGTTTCTTCTGATTTCAGGTTTCATTAATGAAACTTCTTACACTATGATTTGGTAGCAGTTGGATGACCTCAGTCCCTTTTTACACAATGGCCTGGGTGCTCCTGATGTGTATCTTTATAGAAGGTTTGAAAAAGAGAATTGGAAAAATATGAATTTGCAGAATAGGAATGTTATGACCTTACTCATGCAAAGAAAAGCCATCTCCACACACACAAATTTAGAAGCAACTATAGCAGCTATAGCAAAATCCTTTGAAGGAAAACAGCAGTGATTTTTATTACGGCCTTATATGAGTTCAGAATCTTGCAAACTTAAACAAGGCAATTATAAAGCCAGGCATTTACAAATACTTAATGTTTCACAGTCTCCTATGAGATGAATCAGGTATCCAAACACTCTAGGGACTGCAAAATCCATCAGGAAGCACAGACAGATGAGACATATCAAGACAGGAAGGTTCAGGGCTGCCATCGGAGAGACAAGGAACAGCAGGAAGATTCCTGCAGCTCCTTTTGGATAAGAAATGTTAGTACTACATGGATGTGTACACTAAACAAAAAAGGGAAGAAAGAGAGAGCACTAAAAAAGGTTTCTGTAAGTCTCCTGCTGTTCTGTGTCTTTCTCACTTTGCTCTGATCTCCATGTACATGTCACTGGCTGGCACGATGACTGCTTCCTGTTTCATGATTACATATTTAATTCTTTCTATATAAAATAAATCTAAAGGAAATTATTACGAACGATTTGGCCACACTGCCTCAAATGACTGGAAACTATTTTATTCCCCGCTGCTGTTTTCTTTTTTTCTTTTTTTCCTCCTTTAAGAGAAAGGTTAGATGCTTTCCAGCCTTGAGTTATTCAGAGATGGCATGTGGAAGGTGAGCACAGCCCAGGCCTGGAAGAAAGAGGCTCTAACCCGGGACACCCCAGCAGCTTGGGGCGTTGCAGGCAGCATTCTCGGCAGCACTTCATTTCAGTTGCTGCCTGAAACTGCTTTGGGTGTAGCAACGCTGTGCTCATCCCCCAGGCGCTCCATGAAAGAGGCAACTGTTCCACATTGGGAATGCCGGGAAGCCTCTAGCCGCTGGCGGCTGCCAGAGGCGCCCTCATTAAAGCCCCATTGTTAGGCCCTCTCCAGTGGCACTACTGAGCCGCTCCCCGGTGCAGCCCCTGTCTGTCCAGTGGTTTGGGAAGAGGCAAATAAATAAATGCGGTCGGTGCTGGGAACAACAAAGACTGGGGGAAGCAAGGCAAGAGGATGCAAAAAAAATTCCTCTAATGTGCTACATTTCTGCACAGGCAAATGCCAAGGAGTTGCTTTTCTGGGCTCTGTTTCTTTTGTCTTTCTGACTCCTGGATCTTGCTGTACTAAGGGCTTTGGGGCAGTAACAAACACACTGCAAACACAAGAAGGGGTGTTGCAGGAAAAGGGCGTTGAGATCATACTTAATCAAACTTCCTTACATTTTGATAGCTCCAGCACTGCCTCATGATAAGTCAGTCATCTCTCTGCCTTTGAAATTCTCTGCAGCCTCCACAGCTGAGCCACACATGTCAGGCCAAGACCCGGATGCCAACGTTGGCAAACAGCTGAAGGGTTTCAGAGGCGAAAAAACGCCAGGTTGAGTTCATCCCCCTGAGCTGGCAGCCTGTCACAAAGGGAGACGCGCTGCATGATCTAACGGCACAAACTTCTTGGAGACTGTGAAATCAGAGAGCTTTTGATTCATGGCACCCTAGCACAGGCTTCCAAGGCCAAAGACGCTGATGCACTGCGTGCCCACAGCAGGCAATGGAGCTGACAATGTTGAAAAGTGTTACAAGTTTATCCAGCGAGATAGAGCTGCTGTTGTTCACACCCATAGACTCAGGAACCGTTCAGAGCGTGAAGCACATTTCTGAGTCAATTAGAAACTAAAAGGAGGATGTAAAAAAAAATGTAGTTAGCTGCTGAAAAACTGCATCGCTTGTGTTGCAGTAATTCAGTGGCATTTCCTCGCACTTCCAAAGCTTATTTCTGGGGTTGCAAGTAGCCAGAAATAATTCCCTCACCTCTCACCCTTGCTCAGTTTTGGGTAAGAATTTGGAAGAGGGGTTTTGGATAACAAAACTGTTGGCACTGCAAGTATCTTCGCTCACCACTGCTTCTGATGAACACTACTCCTGTCTACCTTCTGGCTGGCTGCACCCACAAAATCATCTCTTCATCTGCTCTACACCTACTACCAAAGCTGCCTAGATTTTGAATTTTGTTCAAAAAGGTTCATTTTCCCCCTTCTGGTTCTCTCTCTTCTACCATTCACTGGCAGTCTCCAGTTGTTCTTATAAGACCACATTTGCACTCAGACCATTTTTTTGCAACCTTTCCCTCTTCCAGTTCAAGCATACTAGAATTTCTTCACATGCTGTCTGCATTCTACCTTTGTCCTTATTCCCTTTCCCAGTCATTCCCTCTGGTCTGCTTTTTTGTTTCTCCACCACACTTCTTCCCATTCCCAGCCAGGCATTATCATTAGCTTCTATGAGCAACCTCAGGTTAGGCCTGCCCCAAAACCAAAACCATTTGGACTTGCTGCTGGGGACTTGTAAGGGGGAGTACTTGCCATGAGTCGGTAATGAACTATGTCCCATGAGCACCAAAGAGAGAGCTGTGCTATTGCATCTACTCCCTTCTAAATCAGGGGCTGTAAAATGAAAATTGCAGTCTTGCAGAAAGTTCTTGCAGCACTATTTTTTTTTCAAGATTAGCAGAATTAAAGACAGCATCCTGGCCATATTCCAGTTTAGGTAATCTCTTCTGCTATTTCAGATAGATGCTGCATTGTTCTTCCATTTCCTAGCCCCAGAGGTTAGCTGGTAAACGGCTGTCATGTTCTGCTCAAAGCTAAAACCTCGTGTATCAGGGCAGAGAGTGGCCACTAACTCAGAAGGAAGAAGAAACAGCCTTCCTTGAGGTATGGAATGCCACCATGGTGTTCCTCACATCTCCCTCCGAGGCCCCTGGCATGGGGCCTGCCTGAGATGAGCAAGCTGGGTGAGTGCCATCGTTTTCTCCCCTCACCGTGACCCAATATGACACTTCCCACTGTTGCGAGGGCCTGCTTTTCAGTATCAGGTGATGAAAGTCATATAGCTAAGACCATTCACATTTAATAATAATGAGAATTTTGCATAAAAACAAGACGATGCCAGCATCATGTAACAACTGAGGGAAGTAGAACATGGAAAAAGGGGTGGCCCGAGGTCTCCTACTGAGTCAAGCAGAGGCAGGAGCAGAGTTTGCCACAGACTGTGGTGTCCCACTGGTATGACTCCCACCACCTCTTTTGCTCTGTGCAATTCAAACTCAAATCTGAGCAACTCGGCCTTTGTTCTAGATGTACAAACACAGGGTTTTAAAATGAAAAGCAAAAGGTACGATTGTGAACTGCTTACATCAGCACCAAGTTACCAAACTGTTTACTAGATGAAGGAAGCCAGGCGGAGGGTGCAAAAACTCATTTCATTAGTGAATGTCAATGCCCCTTTTAAATCACCAGTAACTTCCTCCACTCAGGGCACTCCAAAGAGGATGGCACTGCCTAGGGTGGGAGGGAAGTTGTTCCTGATATTTCTGACAACTAGGCTGCTGGTAGCTCACAAAAAAATGCTCAGCTGAAACTGCTGACACATGTCAAATTCCCCAAGCGATGTTACTGGCCCAGCCAAGTGAGTTCGAGGAGCCATCTGGCCAGGGCTGCAGGGCCCACGTGCCAGGAGCCTGCCTCTCGCTCCCCGAGCTGGGATAATTGGACATTGTTCAGCCCCTGAATCGCAGCTCTGTTGGGTCACAGGCTTGTCTCGTAGGGACGAGCCACTTAACATGCAAACGGCCAAAGGAAGGAGAGGGTCAGAGATGGCCCATATCCCTTCCTTTCCCCAGTAATAAACAGAAGGTTTGTGTGTAACTAGGATGCCCTGAAACAGGGAGGGGAGAGTGCGGTGTGGAAGAGGAGGGGAAGGGAGCAGCCCCCTTGAATACTTCCCATTCAAACCTTAATATGTCACACATAGCCCTCTTCGAATTCAAGAGGGGATTTTTCTGCCATACGCGGGGTTTTGTTTCAAATTAGTTTCCTGTGAACTTGCAGGCAGCATCCGAAGCGGCCTGAAGGACTCAGCAGCATGCATTGCTGCAATTGCTGCTTTTGCTCCCTCACGCCACGTTAGCAGAGGCCTCGCTTTTCACCACCACGACCCAAACAAAGAGCTCAAAGTGCTGCAGAGACAGGACTGCACTGAATATCACACACTCCATACAGACTTTGTTGTGAGATAAAGCAAGTAACACTATTGTTATCCTCTTTTCGAGGAGGCAGAAAGCGGGGAAACAAGGCACTCGAAAAGCTGAAATATCTTTCCTTAAGCACAAGAACTGCAGTCACAGGCACCTGCACTATCCCTGGAATCATAAACATATGCAAACTTTACATATTCTACAAAAATCTCTGGCAAGGGGCAGGAAAACATTTTCCTGATTTCTCCTATTCTCCCAAGCAAACCCTCAGGTTTTCTTTTCCCTTTTCTACTTATGCTTGCTTAAATTTGCTTCATAGGTATATAATCTTGTAAGGAGAGAGCCTTGCTGTCACATTTGGTCCATCTGCTAAATCATTCCACCATCCTGCAGTGAGTTCAAATCTGGCGTAAGAGACGCATGAAAAATCCCTGGTGGGGCACCCTTATTAGGCAGGGGTAAGCCTCAAAGCCCTTAGGATCCAAAGTTGCAGTTCAGGTCTGTGTCTAACGCCCAAGAGCTAACATCAGTAATTTAATGAGCGCCTTGCATCCTGAAATACTTTACAAACGGCAAAAACAAGACTCACCCCACCCACATCTGGGCTGGGAGGTGGCAGCTGCTGCCCTGGACAGAGCACCGCTACGTGACAGCTCAGGACGCTGAGTGAAAGTAATCCACGGCTCTGACTGAAACTGCTTGTGGAGAGGGAAAGAAGGTGCACCACATGTACAAATGTAAAAAAGTCCCTATCCCCTAGAAACAAAAAGCAAACCAGAATTTTTTTAAGGTGTTTGAAGGGCCAAGGCCCTTGTTTCCTACTGCATCCGAATAGCAACATTTCCTTATAGGATGCCAGGGCGGTAACTTGACTAACAGATATTAAGTTTGCCATCTCCTGAATAACCCACTATGCTCCTGCAGCAGGTTTTCTTGGGCAACTCCCTTGCAAGCACGATCCAGACATAAATCTGCTTAGGGTCTAATTGCTTAAAGCACAGCTTAAAGCTGAATAGCTGCCTGCTTCTTTAGCTGCCACGTTTAGGAGGCCTAAATAGTATCCAGTTAATCTTCTCAAATCTCATTATTGCAGTGGAGTGACAGACGGGCATTTTAGAAGGCTAGAAATGAGGACTAATTAGAACTTCTAACCCTTCCTCATATTTATTACACTGGTTCCTTCCCTGCCACTGAAGCCCGGTTATTAGCAACAGCAGGGAGCCACCTCCACTGCCACTCTTCGCGTGCCGCCTCCAGGACCGCCGGTGCTGCAGGCAGGGTCACCTGGGCCCAGCACTTCTGGGGACGGGACTGCAGGACATCCCTCCTCATTCAGATTACTCCGCGTCTGAGGTGGGACCCCCAAATCCAGGCCATCGGTATCTGGAATTGCATTTTCCTGACTCAGATGCCTTTTGTGGATTTACACAGCAAACCTTGGGCAGCGGTATGTGACTGACACTCACTATCGAGCCGGGAAGGAAGAATAATGGACTCAGTAGATCAAAACTAGCTCTTCCTATTTACTGCTCTTAAGCCAGCCTTAGGCACAGATGCTTGATGTATTGACTTTGGCAACACGTGCATACTGCCATCCTGCCAATAAAGTTATTGAAAAGGAAAAAAAAAAAAAAAGAAACAACTGAGTATGGAGAGACCGAAAACATTTGAAAAAAGGAAGAATCCCCTACGCACTCTCTGTAACCCTGAGCCTTTGCCTCAGGCTAAACCCCACTTTCTTTTTAGAGGATCCAAAGCATTTGTTTTAACTTTTTTTGCTGCATTCCTCTACCTTGTTGTACTTCTGGTTTCCAGCCGAGCCTGGAAGGGAGAGAACAGAATTATACAAGGAAGTCTGTTGCTCTATTTTTCTGGCTTGATTAGAAGCAGAAGGTGCAATAAATCTTACAAGGCAGTTTGTTCTCATTTAGTCTCTCATGTATCTAAAACTACTTGACCAGAGAAACGGTGAGGCAAATGCAATACCAAGTGGAGAACGCTAGGAAGGAAAAGAGAGAAAAAGCAAAATGGTGAAGCTGTTCCCCTGTCCGTTTTTGCATGAGCAAAGAAAGCAATTCAGTCCTGCTGACAGCTTATTTATTTCACGCAAATTGTGGCACTGACACCAGAGGTCCAGAAGGACGGCTTATCCTGCCTGATCACACCTCTGAACCTCCTGAGGTTTAACTGCCATCACTACATGCAGCACTGTAATGAAAGATGAATAGAAAAACAAGCACTAGTTGCACACGGAGCAAAGGGTTCTCCACGTGCTGGTTGGCCCTGTTAGGCTGCCAAACTGCTTGTCTGCAACAGCACAGTCAATCACGTTCACTGCTGGAGATGGCAAATACAGAATACTAAAAGTATCAAAAATATCCCAACTGAAATATTCAGAGCCAGATTATCAAACCTCAACCTTTCCCCCAATATATGGTTTTCTGGGTTTGCTAAAGCAGCATTTTTTGACAAGCTGGTAAATATAGATGGTGGTCACTGCACAGATCTAGCCTGGATCTCACCCTGAGCCCTACATCCCGTATTTAGAGAAGGTCTGTGAGCATGCCGGCACTTTTCAGAACAGCAGACAGTACCAATGCTGCTGTGTTTCATGAAAACCACAGTGTTATTCTCTAAATGAAGTCTGGACTTGGAGACTCTGACCTGGTCTCCTGTCTAACGTTCTGTAAGAAACAAATTAAACAACTTAGTTATAGCAGAAAAGTCTCCTGGCCCTTTGGATGTTCAGACACTGTTTGAAAGATGCAGGTACCTCTGCTTTAACCATTTAACTGTGTGACAGTATTTAATCACGTTACAAACCCAAATGTACATCGCAGTCACAGACAGGAGAAAGCAGCAAAAGGGCATGAGACTTAAAGCGGGCTTTGCATTTCGCTTGGGTACTAGTTTTTGTTCTTTCTTTAACTGTTCTGCGCTTTATAGACCCAAACAAAGCCACTTGTTCCAGATGATGAATCTTCAAGCTGCTTGTGGCCCCAGAGAGCATAGGAGATAATAGCATTTCCAAAGGCATTTAGTCAGTTGAGCCGTGAGGGTAGAAGAGGGCAGAGAGAGGAGCTGGAGACAAATGGCTACAAACCCCACTCAGCCGCTCAGGGCGTGTTTCCGAGTGCAGCAGCCACAGTTGAGAATCCCACGCCGGGGTGCAGGGTCCCACGTGCCCTTGGCCAGCCCCTGCGCTAGGAAAGGGCGCATAACACAGCCACCACAAAAGGGAAAATCTGGCTATGAGCTCCCCGGTCTGTGCACAGCATCTTCGGGGGGGCTATACAACCAGCCGCCTCAGAAAGGTGTGCTGCTTCACAGCACCATGCGTAGGCTTTCTATTAAGCCTTCACAGCTTTCATAAGATGCAGCATACTAACATATTATATAAAGCATACATGAATTTGTTTGAGCTGGCCAGCAGCAAGACTGCAGAAACCATTAAAGAACAGGAGCCCTTTATGAAAAGCCAATGCATTTTTAGCATTAACCAGGGCAGAAAGGATCCTTAATACAGTCCCAATTGCACGTTAATTATTGACTGAGGTTCCCAGCCTAGAATAGAAGACCAAGGCCAAATTCTGATAGAAATGGTCTAAATCACTAGTAACAGTTTCTGCTGCTGCTAAGGTAACTCCTTCCACATGCGCATTAAGTTTTTTTCAGTCCAAGTGGCCATCCAGCCAACCCAGCTTTGCTTGGCCCTGGGGCTGTCATGCGTGGCATCAGCTGGTGGCACCAGGACGGAGACATGCTGGTTTGAATCTAGGCAAGACCGTTCTTCCCAAGGGGGAGTAGGGCAACTGGAGGAAAGGAATTGAAAGCATTTACTAAAGTGTGGTTTCTCCTCTTCCTTTTGGTGCACTGTTAAGGTGACAAGGTATCTTCACCAGGCTGAAAACAGGGAATCTAATCCAGCTGCAGAATCACGTTCAAGGTAGGGGAGGGAGACACTGAAGAGGACTGGGACTTCCCTGTCCACTGAAATGGTGTGTGCTAGACGTGCAGCATTACGGACTGAACTTCTCTCACACATGCAACAGCAGCAATGATGTGGCACTTGGGTGAGGGTGAAGGTTAGCATCAGTGTATTTATTTTTTTTTACATGCAAGGGCCTATGCATTTGGCAACAAGCTAGGTCTAAAGCCTGTGGTAAGCACTTTCATATCTGCAGTCACACTGGTACAGAAAACTTGAAAGTCTGATTGTGGTCTCAGATAAATATAGAAAACAGAGGGTTACGTTATTGAATTAAGTATGAAAGTTAATAATACAGTCAGCACAGTTGCCCCACATTATTTAATTTAACACTAAATTCAATTTATGTTACGCTGTTCTCTGTCTATGCCCATTGTAAACATGCTGCAGATATTTTTTGTTGACAATGCAAAACATGTTCACTGAAGTTATCAACAGAGAAGCTGAAGGCTCTGGCATATGAACAAAGGACGGTTGGGCTTGAGGCTCTTCAGATGAATGGAAAGTACAGGGACACGTTAGTTGCCCTAAAAACAAACATCAGTAGAACCTACTAGCAGCATTTGTATTGCAATAGGTATCTGAAGGTTTCCGAACCAAAACTCTGACTAAGTGCATCTGGCACTCTGTCGGTGGTTTAAGACTGGTGACGGAGTTGGATAGGTCTCCGTCCTTTAATCACCCTCCATTTGTATTTCACACTCAGGAAAACTACATCTGGTGCAAATCAGAGATCCAGTCCAAGCAATGACAGGGGCAGTCAATTTGACAGCCACCGCACCCCATCCCCTGCAGAGCAGGGTTGGGTATACTGTTACCAAGAGGCCATTTTCATTTTCCCCGTTGCAGTTAAAGGAAAAATACTGGAACATAGATCTTTGGCATAACTGTGATTTTGCCAGCAAATGCTGTGTCTGTAGAACTGCATCCTGTATGCAAAGCCCTGGTTACAAATGCAACCTTTCTAATATTTTGTCTGTCATGAGCTCCCTAAACTAGAACCAGGCCTACATCAAAACTTTACACCTGAACACTGGCAGAAAATTGGGGATCTCCCAATCTACTTGTTCAACCCCTCTGTATCAGCCTATGTTATACATCCATCTTGTACTGTGCCAGTATTTCATCCACTGCAGATATTTCCTTGAGCCTTTGAGAGCTGTGATATCACAGGCACCGAAGTCCCTAGTCCTCGTTGTTCAAGTCCAGATGAAATCCGCTGTTACCAAGAAAGAGAAAACATTTGCTAAATCAAAATATATTTTCTAATCTAGGATCTGGAGGCAAGACGTGATTCAGGCTGTTTGCTGGGGTCAGGGGGAAGCAGGATCAAAGCGGGGCTAGTGCGTGGAAGTGACACACATTCCTCCTTCGGTGCATGGTTAAGGGCAGCACAGCACAGCTCTCTGGTAAGCACATGGCACTAGCAACAAAAAGTCAGTACAGAGCAAGGAGCGGAGCCTCCAACATGAATGTTTAACTGCAGTAACACCGTGCCACAGGGACACCAAATCCAGCTCCCAGGAACCAGACACAGATTGAGGAAGTGACACAAACATCATCCGAACCAAGGAAGAAGAGCAGAGTATCAGAAGCAGACAGATGGCTGCTGCTCCTGTTGTTCCCAGTGTCTTGTTGCTCTCACTTTGTTGCCATAGAGGCTGATATCTGGGACTCATAACGTGATGTTCTGCTTGTGAAAGTGGGTGGGGAAAAAAAAGCAACCTCTATGTTATTAATAATATCCCACACTATCCATTTTGGCAGTGCAGTTTCTCACTCCTCTCTGCACGTGCCTTGGCAGACCCTGCATGGCCAAGGAGCCACCCCCTCCCCAACCCTTGGGGACTCTGGCACGGTTCTGCTCTGCTGTATCACCAGTCCACCCCCCCCCCCCCGCTTTTTTTTGCCCCCAAAGGTCAAAGCCTGAGTGTCCCTTTTCCTCTCATCACAAAGGTGAGGGGACAGAGCCCTAATTGCCCGTGCAGGCTATGTGACTACAGCCAGGAACAGATCCCGTACAGTGCAGGTCATGGGGCTGCTCAGTGTATCAGCAGGGTGAATTACAGAACAGACTGCAGCAGCACATCTGATAAAAGATGACTACTACCCTTCAAGCCAGCACAAGAAGCTGTTCTTCTACCCTTCTTCTCCCAGCCCCTGCCACTTTCTCCCTTGCAGGAGGAGCAGTGTTTGCATAGCCCCAGAGTGATGTAGGTCAGGGAACTGACCTGGATTGAAAGCAACTGGGCAGAAAAGGAAAGGAAAAAAAAAGGGAGAGAAAAAAAGAAAAAAGGTTTCTTTTCAGGTCAATCAGTTCTTGAGATAGAAATCCCCAGTGCCACAGTTTCTAATTTTGAGAGCAGGATGAACGCAGCTCTTCATCCTTCGGCAACAGATTAAATGAACGTTTCATTTTTCCAAGGAGACTTTAAAAATGCCCCCATCTTTTTCCTCTGCATTGTCATGAACAATCCTTCAGGACTTTTTACATGCATTGCTAACCAAAAGCAAGAGCATACCTTCACTGGGAAACATCAACACAGGAAAAGCAGCTTAAGAAGAAATATACTAAGATGTATCTTTCCTGGTGGCACCTACATGAGTTTGCAGCATCTAATTCCACCTAGGAACACCAAAATACATGCAATGACATTGTGCAACCCTGAAGTATTAAACTGTGCTAGGCAAGAGGCATATGTTGATATATGCTTAGAAGTGATAGGGACTCGCATGCACCCACACGCACATCCCTGAGCGCCGTTATCCCACAAACATATGCAACTGCACGTACGAGCGTGAGGAAGGAAAGCTGCATGACCCAGCAAAGCTGCTTCACATCTGGGCAGCAGGTTTCACAATTGGCTCCAAAGGGAGCCTGTCCTCAAAGCAAACTACTTTCTTCCTGAATAGCAGGTCTCCTTGTTCATCTGAGCATAGATGAGGCAACTTCACAATGAAATACATAGCATCAAAATCAGGCAGAAGCTAGTATCCTAAGGGCTGTCCTAAAACAGCTCAAGGGCATCCAAGGCCACTGTTCCTTTGCACAAAGCATATTTTTGTTGAATTACTGTTACCAGTTTTCCTCAGAAATACTTGCCTGTCCTACAGGATCTCTCAAGAATAGCTAAAATTCTGCCTGGGGAGCTAGTGCCAGCCAGAACTACCACATTTTTCATTTAATGCAAGTGGCCTAATAAAACTTTTCTTAACCTTTCATTCAAATGTAGTTGTAACAAGGCAGAAGCAGACATGGTACAACCATGCAGAGTAGAAGAGTATCATATGGGCTACCCATACCACCAAGTGTGCTGTGGAGAAGTGATAAGAATAGGGTATGAATAGATGTGGCAGTCACTATTGGAGGTAAAGTCATCAAGGGAGCAGGGTGAATGCAGACTAACTGGGGAGGAGGACGTAGGAGCTGTGCAGCTATGACCACATCACATAACACGGGACTATGCAACACACCAGCCAGGGCAAGGACAGAACAGGCCTGAGCCCCTCATCTCCCACCTGAGTCAACCCAAAGCTGGGAGGAACCGTGACAAGCAGTGGAGAGAAATGGTTGGGGTTGTATGGCTGAGTCTGACAAAAACAACACAAGGTGAGTAATGGCACCAGGACTATCAGGGACGATGAGCTAACTGAGGCTTCAGACCTAGATGAAGAGAAGAGCTTGGGAAGAGGTGGTATGTTTGGTTTGCATGATAAGGAGCATCAAATCTTCCTGATGACTTTCGTAATATGTAGCCCAAAGTCTCTGCCACTGAGTAAAAATCATCATCAGAGCAGTTTGCTCTGTAAACCAGAACGTGCTGAAAATGCGCCCCCTTTTTATATATTACTGGTCAAGGGGCAAGTTCCTGACAAAGAGGACACAAAACAGGCTGCATTAAGGTTCCGGCATTAGATTTGTTTCTACAGTCGCATCAAAATCTCAGCTTCAAGGAGTATCTGCCCTCACAGATAAACAGGAAAGTTTGAACTCGTGGTCCAAGCATAACCAGCACACCAGCATCTGCCCAAGCTGTCTGACAGGCAGCAGTGGCTTTCAGAGGTGTGCAGTATGCCATCCACCTCAGCAGGCTGTGTTTGCAGGTATTTCCCCGCATTAGTCAGCACTGCCCATACCCCAAACCAAGGAGCCAGCTCACTGCTCGGTGAGGATATTTGTAGCTTTATGTGAGGGAAGGGCAATGATGGCTCCTTTGCTGTCCGAGCCTTTCCAAGAAAGAAAATCCCTCCACTTTCCTGAGAAGGAGAGACTGCAACACTGATTTTGGCCAACAGACAACAAGGATTTGTATTTTGAGGAGGCAATCAGAGGCCCATCCTCTTCAGCTGATGGCACACCCTGCCTCCTTGGGAGAAGGAAGTGCTTCCTGCTCCCTCCAAATTGTCAGAGTACACGGAAACCACATAGCAGCACTGGAGTCTCAAAAGCAGAACTACCATGAGCCCCACGTCCATATACTTACAGCCCCAGATGGCTTTACGGCAACTTTTCTCTGACTCAGCCGCCCCCAAGGGCCCTGCTCCTTCGCCTTTGCCCAACTGAGGGGGGTTCCTACTGCGGGAAGTTGTCTCCTTCCCCACATTACAATCCAGGTTCATAACAGCACACTCAGCCATCTCCCTGCCCCACGTTTGCAGAACATAGCTCCTGTTTCCTCCCCTACCTCCAGACAGGGCTTGCCAGCCAGCCCCGCTCCACAGCGGCATCAGAGCTCTCTGCCATGGCGAGGAGCCTCAAGTGGCAAGCTCTTTCAAAGGCCTTTAATGAAGCAGCTTGATTGCCACAGTGAGCAGCAAACAAAGCCGATAAATAACTAAAGAGCTAGAAAGTGCTCTGGGTGCTACCTGTTGAGGATGAGAGCCACTGAGGGAACTGTGGAGAGTGTGGGAGGGGGCTAAGGAGAAAAGCTGAGCTCATTGCATCCCAACCAGACATCATCAGGCAGAAAAGAGATGTGCAACAAACCACAGAGGGGTACAGCAGCAGCAGGATTAGCCCTCCAGCAAATGGGGGATGCTGGCACATGCAGCTCACCTTCAGTCTAAGATTAACAAGGCATCTAATCTGAGATTTGACTTTTTGCTGTCCTGGTAGCACCTCTTATCCCAGCATCTAGACACTGTTATTTTAAAAATGAAGAAAACAATTCAGCCCTTCTGAGTCTTACTTGGCCCTAAGCAAATGTGGGTTTGGGTTGGTAGTGGTTCCGGTACAAAAGACTGGACTATCTTTTATTAGTGTAATCCAACTTTTACAGAGGCTGTGGCAGTTTCCATTAAAAAAAATGAAAGTGGTACCTAGCTGTGTATCTAATAACCCAGTTTTGATCTCCCACGGTTAGAGACTGGGAGTAATATCTACTTTGGATTAATCCCTCCCAATTTAACAGCTTTGTCTTTTTCAGCCCATTCCTGCAACACTTCTGCTAGACTACTCTTCGTTATTTTTTTCTTAAGCAGTCCAGGCTGTCCTGACCCAATTAAGGTTCATGTACAGCCTTGAGTCTTGTCTTCTTTGCCAGCCCATCCATCACTGTAAAATTATACTGCTGTTATTATAGGAAGAGGGGGCCTGACACACAGCTCCCACTGACTGCAGTAGAAGCACTATGTGCTTTCTCCTCTGAAAACCTGACTGGTTATTGTGAGGCCAAAATATGGCTCTAACTTTAACCCTTCAGAGCTACTATCTGTTAGCTCCACTGCACCAATACAACTCCTAACGTTTGGCACAAAATATTTCAGTAGGGAGCATCAGTGCTAACTTATTCCTGCACCCTCTAGCATTTTGCTGAGGGTACCTATTCCTGCCCAAAGCCTGCTTTCTAGTGAAACTCTGACTTTCCAAAGATCACTTATCTCTGTGTATAAGTTCACTGCTAGCAGAGACAGAGGGACTATGTGAAATTAGAAGTCTTTTACTCATCAGTATTGCCAACCATCGTTCTTTTATCACGTCTTATGTGAGCTTTTCCTCAAATCCACTTGTATTAAAGATGTTGTTTCAGAATTTCAGTGGAGAAGAAGCACTTCTGATTTTCCCCCAAGTTTCTAGCCCTCTTGGCAGTAGAGAACAGCTTGAAAACATGACTCAGATGTACATTAAAGTTTCGGGAATCAGCAGAAAAAGAAGTTAGCACTGGTCTTTATTTTATCTCAAGATTTTTGTGGCCTCACTCATGATTTTAAATGCTTGGGAGCACTGATAACAGTCTGCCCCCAAAAAGGGCATAACAAATCTCTGTGTCGAGACTGCCAGCAGAAAAAGGCCAAGTAAGGTCAAATGCAGTAGTGACAGGAACGGACTTGAAGTATGGTAAATTCAATATATCCAAGCTTCAAACCAACCAGCAGGCAGCAAAATCTGTCCATCACCACTGACCGAGGTCAGACCTGAAAAGTCAGCTGAGGGGCTAAAGATTTTGTATCTCATTTTTAATCTCCTGAGATGCCCTGCTGTACCTGCCATTCTCACCACTCTTAAATACTTGGTACTTCTGCCACAACTTCTACTGTATGTTCATAAAGCTCTTTATAACTGAGTCTGAAGTACATCTGGTAAGGGAGATGGCAGGATCTTTTCACCGTTTACAGAAACGCAGCTGTGTCTGAAGTTACTAAGCTCCATCGCAAGTTATTAAACAGTTAAATGACAGGAGAGGAAATGCTGATACCTTAAACAGAACATAATTCTCTCCACTGGAATTTGGCAAGGACACAAGGACTAAGGTCCTTACAGAAAGCTCAAGCTGCTCTTCAACAACCGCAAGCATGTACGGACTGAAGCTGTCCATCACCTCTGCAAAGCACCGCACAAGTAGCACAGCACCCCCTAACTGCAATGGCTGTGTACTAATCCGAAGGGAAAAAAGCCAAATTGAACAGTCTGCACTACCCCGGCCATCCCCAGTGCTCCCTTTGCCATGTCTCCCCCAACAGGAAGCACAGTGGGTCTCAGTTTCTCTTTGCCTGTGCAAGCGTGCAGGACCAGTCACACAAAGCAGCACTGTAAGATGGCATAAAGCTGACTCGAGCATGAAAGTAGAACCAATCTGATTTGTGTCCTGCCTGCCCTACAGCCTCATCACCCTTTCCAGTTAATCCTTCTGGCTGCCTTTTAAAACCTGTTTTCACGAAGGTCCACAACAAAATGCTTTCTGGACACCAGATAAAGTGTTCCGCTCCCTTCTCATCGCTCTCAGCCACCATGAACAGTTTTGCATCCTTGTCATTCCCTGCTTGGAAACAACGGCCTGCATCCCTCCAATTAAACACATGGCACTACCTAAAGAAGAGGTAAAGTTATCTGTCTATATCTCCAACAAAGCCCCTGCCTGCAGGACTACTGGCTTGTCACTGAAAATAATCCTTAATACGAAAATTTAACTATCCCCAAACCAACTATCTGCCATACCTTAGTCGCTCTTCTAATTCTGTTTCACAGTGATGAGTTGGAAGTTTGAAACCTCCTTGTAACATCTGAACCCTCATTTCTTTCCAAGAGGTCACCCTGGCGTACTTGGGTTCATTCCTCTTGATTCTGAGAGCCTTAACAAACCACTTCTTCCCCTGGTCCCAGGATTTAAATTGTACCGATCAAACTCACAACCTTCTCAACAAACATGTAACAACTGAGGCTTTCATTTCTGGATCCCACACCACTGGGCAACAGGACATGGTATTCAGCAAATAACAGTATTTATAAAGAGAAAAGGAACTTCATTTTCTCCCCCACTGCTCCTCAGCACAGCAGAGATAAGTAGGTTGGAACTGCGAACCATCCCACAAACAAGACCTGAGACAATGTCATCCTTTCTTGTGGCCAAATATTTTTAAAAACTATGGGACTTTTGGTAATAAATTTTACTGTCCTGGCCTAATTTCAACTGCAGTAACTATGTTCCTCCCTCTAAAATCCCCTTTGCTGCCTCAACTGAATGTACAGTCTGTGCCTGCCTTTCCTGAGCTTTTCAGTGCTCCTGGAAGCAGCTGTAAACTGTTCTCCACCAAGGCAGCTCTGTTTTAGTACTTAATGGAATTTATCTATCTGTATCTTGCGCTGGCAAAGTGATGGCAGTCCTTTAAGTCTGTTATTTTTGTTATTTCAATTCAATTGCCATTAAGAGCTATATATGTTACAAGATATAGTAATTGTTACTGTTGACTCACAATGAAATGGAATGACTAGTTTTCCCCCATATCTAAATAAACACACATATATAATGCTATTTTAGTGATATTTGTGCTGTCTTTTCACTGTGCAGTGGAAAGGACTGCTGGATTATGTAGTCCATCCCTCTGCCAGTGCAATTCCACCCTGTACTTCATCAGTGATGCTCATCAGCGAATGAAAGACCTGATTGTATGGCCCTCCCCATACAAAGCGGACATTGCTGCTAGAAGCTCTTTTGCTCAGAGTAGCCTGACGTCGGTAAGAGTTAGTTAATTCAGGCTGGAACATAACGGTAACATCAGGGACTGGAAAAGGCATATATTTATTTTTCCCCTTTCTAAACTACAATTCTTTCTGTATGCCAAACTCAACTGCTTCCCCCATCATCCAACCATTAAGAAAAATTGTTCTGCTCCTCCCTTCATCCGAGACTGACCATTTCAAACTCAAAACCTTCTGATCTTACTGCAGTTACCTCTTGTCTGGGCTACCATATTCTCATCTGATATCTGGGGAGAAGAGGGTCAGAGAGTGGAGAAGAGAGAAAGATAAGACAGGGAAATGAAAATATTAGCTCAGCTGCCCCCCTCCACCTTACACCCATCCCTCCTTCACCACATCTACCACCCACAGCCCTGTGCCCTTTCTCAACCCAGCAGTAAAAGAATAGTATGGGAACCATACTCGAATGAAGGAGGGACAGATGGGACAATCTAAGTTCCCTTTTATAGGCGCTAGAGCACTCTCTTCTCAGACTTCCAGAGAATTTCAAAGGCTAGAAGGCAGGCAATGCTAAGCGTGTTTCTGATTTGCAAGCCTAGTTCCCTAAAAGCCTGCTGCTCCCCTCCCCAGGCCAAGGGGAAGGGAGAAGGCATCACAGCATATGGCTGGCCATCTCTGCCCACATTCACCCAGCCCAAGAGCCCTAATCCAGCCCTTTCCCCACACACCATGCTATTCATGCAAGGATCATGCAGATGTATCACCAAAGCAATCTTCTGATTGTTCATTCATTGTGAGTAATTAAGCAGTGACTCCACTTCCCAGGGATAAAACATTTCCAGGTCCTCTAGCCCTTACCCTTGGGAAGGTTTTCATTTTAGTCCTACCAGTAAAGAAGGGGACACGCGTTCTTCTCCTCCACAACCAGAGCGAGAATAAAGAGGCAATTACCATCCTGCCCAGAGCTCTCCAGGTATTCCGTCAGGTCGCAGCCGAACGCGCTCGCGGCTCCCTTCCTCTTGAGTTTCTGCTTGGCTCCCTTGTTCTTCATGAGTTTAGTCCCAAAAGAGGTTAGCCCCCCTCCTGCCTTGCCCCCCTCCCCCCCTCGCCACACACCGGGCAAAAAAAAAAAAAAGCTCGCTTTTCTCCTCAGACCACCGCCCGTGACCCGCTCCCAGGGAGTAACATCGGGGGTCCCGAACAACGTCCAGCCGGAGAAATAAACATTAATCCCCACCAGATGTTGGGCTGCTCCTGTGGCAGAGGAAGGTCAGGGCGAGAGGAGGCTCCCCAGCCGGCAGCAGCAGAGATCATAGCCCGAGCCCGGAAGGGTTCTCATCAGAGGGAAGTGGGTGGTGGACGGGTGCCTGCATCGGAGTTAGCAAGTTGGGGGCACGCAACGGTGGAGTGTCTTTCCCTCAGCGCTGTCCCAGGACCCTGCACAGCCACCCTCTGGGTTTCATCAGCAGTTCTGTCACCACTTCCAAAAGAAAACTTCCCAGTTCTGTCTTCCTTCCTCTCGCTTTTCAGAAGAGACTGAAGTTCAAAAAGACTAATGAAAAGAGATTGGGGAAAAGCTTGCACAAGGCTCCTCTTTGGCTCCCCCCCCTTTCCCTCCTCCTGCCTTCGGACAGCTAGAGGAATGAAAAGCCAGCTTCCTGTCCTGACTCCCTGTCTCTCTTTCCTTTTCTCCGTTTTACAAATCTTAGGATTATCCAGCTCAAAAAAAAAAAAATGCTGAAAGGAAGTTAGCTGAGGAGGGGGGCGGAGGACTTTTTTTGGCAGTAAAGTGCATGTGTGTGTATGTAAGAGGCAGAGGGAAGGCGGAGAGAGGAGTTGGGGGACGGGGATGGGGACAGGGGGAGGAAGAGGGAAAGCCTGTCCTGACAGTCAACAGATAACGGACTGCCTAAAAGGAAATCACTGCTCTCCGAGTGGGAGCCGCAGCTCAAGATCAGACACTTCCTGTGCTACAAACGCTCAGCTTTGAAAGGGCCCGAGGAGGGGCTGGGGAGGAAGAGAGAGCAGGAACGGTTTCAGTAAATGTCTGTCGGTGTTCATTGATTCCTTTGTCATAAGACATCCTCCTGCCCTGCAACGTGACTTTGCCACTTCAAGATTTGCCTTCGTCTCCATAGGCACAGGCTGGAGCAACCAAAAGGCAAGACGGGAGCAGAAAGCTGGGAAACTAAAAAGGTGGGGGGAGGAGGAAGTCCTTCAGCTCCCTCCTCCCAGCGAGCAGAAACAGATGCCGTTAGGGCTTCTGAGTTCACATACTTTCAAGTGAGCTCCCAGAAAAGGCTCCCTTTGACTGAAGAAGGGTTTAGAAACACAGAACAGAAATCGCCCAATATCTAGTGACAAGAAGGAAAATAAGATGTCTTTCCCGTCAGGCACTGAACAGCGCCCCCACCCCCCACAAGCACCTTTCTAGGCTACCCTTTAGGACACACATCTCTCTCTGCTCACAGTAAGAGCAATCACTTATGCTTTCTCCATATTTTTCATCCCAGAAACTCGGAGCCCTTTACAGAACTGGGTGTGCTGGTGGGCCACACATTTTGTCACTTAGGGAGGCAAATTTAACTTCACTGAGGCTTCACTGCCCCCTCTTGCTCCAAGGCAAATAACTGTATGGCTTCAGTGAAAAAATAAACAAACAAATAAGAAGAGGAACACACAGCTTTTCACCAGAAATCAATAATATGCTGACTTAGGAGAGGAATAGTAGGTTTGGAGGAAAACTGGCCATGAAATGGGGAGAAATCCCTTCACTGAATTACCTCCTTAACCTTGGGGTCCATCCATCAGACAGTACCAAAATCT
Source organism: Struthio camelus (assembly GCF_040807025.1). NCBI lineage: Eukaryota > Metazoa > Chordata > Aves > Struthioniformes > Struthionidae > Struthio > Struthio camelus. Next base: position 94,015,188 of record NC_090942.1, on the reverse strand, counting down.
TGTCTTCTCCCACAGACCTCTGCACAGTGACTACCTCATCCCTCAATTTTTACAAAGTGGCATTTTTCAGAGAAATCAAGCCTCCATTTTGATCAGATTGCTACCAAAAGCCATTCAGGTTCTGTCTGCTGCTATCATGACTTTTTTTTTTTTTTTAAATGGGTGGGATCTTAGCCTATCACATACAAGGAAGAAAAAAAAACACCACCACACACACACACACATATATATATATATATGCCAAGAGCTCCTGTGCAGGACCTTGAACAATTTTAACTCCCATTGTATATCATTGATGATTGTTTATCATCACACTTATCCTGATTATCTCCATTTTAGAGCTAGATAACCACGGGGAAAATGATTTGCCCCATGGTCACAGAAAGAATTGGAGGAAGAGGAATATCAGAGAGAAGATTTCCGGTCTAGCAGCTCCCAGCCTTCTCCTCTCCACGTGCGATCACCCTTCTTTCCCAGGTTAAGAGAGGAAAAGAAATAAAATAAAGAAGTTTTAGCTATCAGATGGGCACCTGCTCTCGGGGACCCTCAGTGCTCACAGAACACTTAAAACTTCCTTAAACTTATTTTGAGCCTCTCGCAGCACCATGACGTCAGGTCAGCGCGTGGGATCCGTCTCCGTGACATGCACCTCCCATCGCGTGCCCCAGCGCATCCTGCCTGCCCACCAAGGGGCACGCTTCAAACGCCTCTGGTGGCTGACTCAGACAGAACGACTCGCGCCTGGATGCCTTGCTAAGCCGCCAGCCAATGATGCCAGTGGCTGGTCGGCTCCCGTCGGGGAAGAAACCCATCTCCTTGCCCCTTTGGGTAGAGGAAGCACATCCTGCCGCACGCTTCGGCTCCCTCCCGAGGGGCTGCGTCCCAACGCCGCTCCAGAAGGGCCAGCTGCTTCGCCGCAGCAAATAAACTGCCTTCTTTAAGGCATACAACTTCAAAATCCTTAATTCCCTTCTGCATGACAGCGTTGGTCCTCTCGTTCACTCTACCCGAGACGCCTCACTAACGCGGACCATCCCCACAGTCCTCGCTCCGGTGCCCGCTGCCTGGTGCCCCACTTCTGACAGAGCCCGCGGGCCGGCCCTCCGCTCCACGCCCTCCCTCATCTTAGGTATAGCATCCCCTCCGGCAAACCTTCCTGATGCACAAAACAGGACATCTTCAGAAGAGGGTGGCTTCATAAAAGTCCACCCCCGCAGAGCCAGCGTGCCGCATGCCTCCTCACGTCACCGGCCCAGGAGAGCCCCGGCATGGCCGCCACGGCGCTGTGCGGCACAGCTCGCCACTTCCTCACGTGGGCCCAGCACGCAGGCCATTCAACGGCACCCCAACTCTCTATCCAGCTGAATCTGGCGGATCACCCTCATCCCTTGATATTTCTCACAAGCCACCAGGCATCTTTAGCCAAAAGCCCCAGTTCTTGACTGCGCCTCTGCGGCCATTTCCTGCGGCGGCTGAGGGAGGCGCCGCATTGGGAGCCGCAGCGGTGGGCGCTCTTTGTCAAAAAACACCGTGAGAATGAAGCACTGCCACCAGATTTTGGCTGTGTGGGGGCTGTGAGATGCTGCTGTGACTCCAGCCAGGCTGCCCCGGGCTAGGGCTGCCCAGCAGTGGGGCGCAGCGCTTGGCCGATGGCGGGAGGATTCACCGAGGAGACCGGGATCAGCCATTGCCACAGGGGTGCCACGGTGGGGCAGGCTGCCAGCCGGGGGCCAAGAAAAAAAATCTGTACATAAAGCATAAATAGCAGAAGAGAGAAGAGGCTAGTGAGAAACCTGGGGATAACGGCGCTTTACGTGCAAGATGTAGCACTGTTGTCCAGCCAGCCACCCCAGCACCCCTGCCAGCAGACGGGGCCAGGCCGGCTGGCCCAGGGCCGGCCTGCATTTTCTGCTTCAAAGCACTTGCTGCCACCCCATGTTGTGAGCGCCCCCCGCGTTACAGGGTGAGCCCTCACCTGCGCGTCCCCCTTTGGCACACAGCTTCCCTCCCGGTGGTGGCTCAGCCCCGTTCCCCAGCACCTAGGAGAGCCGTGGCTGCTGAGGGAAGCAGGAGCTGGAGAAATGAAGAGGTGCAGCAGGCCAGCCGAAAAAGACTTTTTCAGGACGTTTCCACCCTGAGATGCAAAGGCGCAAAGGACTCCAAAAAAGCTCTGGCCAGGTAGAGCTGAGCCACGGCTCGGTTCAGCGAAAGGGCAGCTGGGATGGCTGGGGAGCCCGGGCTGGGAGGAGGAGGAGGAGAAGGAGGAGGAGGTCAGGCAAGGTAAGCAGAAAGCAAACAAAGGAGGCTTTGCAACCAAATGGTTTTGTATCAGAGCCCAAAATCAGTGCTGAGCCAGGGGATTTTTCTGAAGGAAGAGGACGATGTGTTTCCCTACACAGGGGAGAAACAAAAAAAAAAAAAAAAAGGCAGCCTAAGTTCACACAGGCTTGGAGGCAGGGAAAGACCCTGCAATAGTTAAGGTGAGCCACAGGGGTAGGAAGCAAACCAGTGTCACTCCTGGAAAAGTTTTTGCAGATAAGAACATGCAAAGCGGGAAAGGAAAAAAGCTTGGGCCAGAAGTATGGAAAGCAAAACAGAGTTCAAAGCTGAAACAGCTGGAAAAGAAGGGGTGATTTTCATCCCTTCTAAAAAATATAAAAATATATAAAAAATATGGAGTGAGTCTGCAGAATAAAAGCAAAACCAAGCCAAGCCCGAGATCTCGCAGGAGCAAGCTTTCTGTAGGTTACTTCCTAGTCTCCGCTACGGTACCGGCAGCGTAAAGCCCAGCTGCTCCACAGCACCTCAGCTCCAGTCAGGAAGTCAAGGCCCACAACATTTACTTTAAATCCAAATCCTGACCTATTTTTATAGGTTCAGAGGAGAGAAGTCAGGCACAAGGGCCACACATTCTTGGAGGAAGGTGGGGCACCTTCCCATCCAGCTGATCTAAGATGCCTCATGCTTTCACTTGAGAGCGGATATGGCAGGCGCTTGTATGTAAATGAGTGCAGGACAGTTAATCTGATTTTTCAGTTCTCTCCATTCTCACAGATGAGGTATCTGTGGTCCTAGGAGCAGTCAAGGAGCTTGGGGACCAGCTTCGGCCATTAAGCCTAGGCATCTCTTTCCCCTCTAAGAGCCAGGGGCCGCAGCAGAGGCATCACACAGGCTATTTCTAGGTACTCATCTTTCCCCTCCCTGCTATGTTTCCTTTATGGTATTGAGCTCTTTCCTATCCATAGCTTTAAGATCTCCACCGATCTACCAGGCGCCACTTAGCACAAAAGAGAGGGTGGGGGCAGGGGGAGTGCAAGAACCAAGGGAAAAAACAAAAAAAACCCAAAAAACTAAACCCCTAAAAATAGCCTTGCCGAGTAAGACTGTTTTCCTGACACAGACAGTTCATTGTTAGACCCTGACACGCCAGTTCAGCCTCCCTCCCTACCCCTCCACATACTCTCTTTCCTCTCCTGGCTCCCTCCAGCCCAGTTTCCTGTCTACTCCCCTCTCCATAGGCCAAAGCTGGAGTGTATTGTGAAGTCTAAAGGCTGGCCTCGAGGCTTTTGTTTCTTTGGGTATACGTTGGACAACAAATTACGGGGCTGTCCTTCACCGTCCCTTGTCATGGGACACCCACCACTCTCAGTTCCTAATTTCATCCTGTTCCCAGTCATAAGTCCTGTCCTATCTCCCTCCCCTCCCCTGGCTCTCACCTCCCTTTCCACTTTCCAGAGGACCCTCTTTCCCCACATCACAACATACCCTCTTCTGTATGTCCATCTGCCCCATGCAACTGCTGCTCCACCACAGAAGCAAGTAAAAACCTTTTGAGCGGTACTACACAGACCACAGCAGGTGCAGACCCCAGACCCCTTCAGCTACAAATGAAGAAGCCACCTCATACTCACGTGCTACTGGGCCTCCCTCCTGCTGCCTACTCACCATGGTTTAACCCAGAGATATGACAGACCCACACCCAGAAGGCTCTATTTATGAGTTTGCATGGTGCTGTGATGTCGTCACAGTGATGTCATAAAAGGCAGCCAGAAGAGAACAAATGTAACATCTTACTCACCAAGAAGGTACTTGACCTTCTGCTTTGCTGCTTTTAGGGCATAGGACAAGAACCAGTGGCTAGAGAACCGAGTGTAGTCATTGGCACAGTAGGAGTAGATATGCACTGCTGCCCATTCCACCTGCTGGAGTAACTCTCCCAGCTGCAGCAGGCCTAGGAGCGTGTTAAGACTGCAGGCTGAAGTACTTCAGTAGCCTAACGTAGCATGATATTCAGTTAGCAGCTTCCCACCTCATAACTACAAAACAGGCAACTATGTTTTTAGTTAGACTGCCTTCTTCCACTGTTCACACTCGTTGCATAGGTGCCTTGTGTATAGGAAAAAAAAAAAAAAAACGGGAGGAACATATCTTCCTTCCCTTACCCTGCACATAAACTCTTCTGAACAATGACAGTTGCTCAGTTCTGTGTTTGTACAGCATCTAGTACAGGGGAGCACTAATCATTGACTGGGGGTTCCAGTTGCTCTTTACGTAAACAATATAAAGGCCACTATAGAAAATACATACGTTTCCCAGCATGAAACTTAATTGATAGCACAATAATATACAATAGTACTATGAAACAAGCATTGACAAAAAACTGTACCATACCAGCCACACAGATAGCAAAGGCTTCTTTCATTGCAGAGGCATGCCCTTAGTCTTCTCCAAGCATCTTGCCAACTAGATGACTCTTTTGGTGAGGCAGGAAGGCCACTAATCTCACACCATGGAGCCATTCCAGACTCTCACAGGCCCTGTCAAGAGTATCCTGCCAGCAGCCTCTCTAAGGCCTCTGAGGAAGAGGCACCTAGCAACCCTGTGCTGAGCACAAACAGCACGAAGGCAGCCTGGGAAAGAGGGGATCCCTCAGCAAGTTGCAAAAAAACAACAGTAAGCCCTCCTGCCAAGCTGGTGGATGTTTTTACCTCCTTTTTTTCTGACCAGGTAACTGAAGAGGCCTATGAGAAATAAATGGCTTGCTTAAGAGCAGAAAAAGCCAAATCAACAGCACCTAAGAGCTTGAGAAGTGCCTTCACCATTTTTCCTCATGCCTTACCAGCCTGTGAACACAAAAGCTAATCAGGATCCTCAAGCACAGCCAGCACCTCTAAGACCTGAGAAGACTTAATGAAGGAGGCGGGGCAGGGGGCAACTCCTGAGTAGATGTGTCACTTCAGATGCCTTTTTCCTTTGTCACTACATCCAGCAGCTACACTACCACAGCCTAAGGAAGAGCAGAAGACTTTCAAAATCTGTTCCTCCAAATTTGCACCCCCCTAGTTTTGTAGGACTTTCTCCTCTCCCTTTATCCTATATGCATTGTTCTAGCAGAAATAGGAAATCTGTTAAGCTAGAGGCACATGTTACTAAAAGAGAAGCTGTTTGGTCCTAACCCTTTCTCCTGACTTCAATTCTGCTAGCCAACAGCATTCCCAATCTTCTGTGAAGGCTCCCACATGTATGATTTCTGATTAGCCCAAGCTCACAGGTACTCAGAGGAGTGAATACCATTTCTCTCCCTTTCACTGCCTACTTTCATACTGTAGGATGTTCTTCCCTTATTAACAGTTCTGTCAATCATGTTGCCCTGGGAGAAGGAAGTTGTGGGTCAACCTGACTGCATAAGGACAGTAGTCCATTACACTTGTAGCATTTCAATAGTGATGCCAGATTAAGGGCTGAGAAAGAACCTGTATGATAGGGACTAAGCTAGAAAGGGGGAAAGAAATGAGTTTGTCTAGTTGTTCACCCAAGCAATAATCTATTTTGATTACTTTCTGTAGAAGAAAAGGGCTGTTTTGTAATGATCCTATCTGTTGAAAAAAACACAAATAGTTCAGGGCTTGCTCACTGTTTTAGGGGTAAAAGCTAGCCTATTAGGTTCTATTTTTAGAAATCATTTAAAACTTAAGAAGTTCCTTTGCTCTAGAGTCTTCTGTTGATTACTTGTGAGAAGCTTCTTTTCTATGAGAGGACTTCACCTTGTTTTAGTGCAAACTTTCAACTACGATTACTTTTATCATCTCTAAAGAGCTAGCATTGCAAGTAAAAGTTTTTGTGAAGGATATTCAGCTGTGATGATGGGTCCCTACCAGGATAGATTGCTTCTTCACCTCTTCTCTCAGCCTTTAGCAAGGCAAATACAGATTTGATTTGGTGAGGGGAAAAAGGGAGAGAGGAAATCAAGTCTGCAGAAGCCCACTCCACCCCCCTGCAACACCTCTGCAAGAGGGCTGTCAGCTGTGATGGGTGGAGTGCTAGCAGCTGTGGCCAGGAAAGCCAGGTGTTGCTGTGAGAGGCAGGCTCTGGCTCATTTGTTGTTTCTTATTTCTGCTTGCTGGTCTAAGTCCCAATAGGGAAAGCTTTGGTGGTTCTGCACAAATGCTTTTCTATTGTCTTTGCTGCAAGGCTGACTATATCCTCTCTTCCTTTCTCTTCCTGCCTTGCACCACATCCCTCTTCTTGGTAAGGCATTTGTCTAGGTTAGATGGGAAAAACAACTTGCTCTTCTTGCTGTGTTGTCAAATGCTGACAGTACTGAACAGGGAAATTAGCTATGTGAGAAAAGTCTTCCTTCTGCCTGAAGTTTAGGAGCCCCCCTCTCTCAGGATCAATGATATGAAAGTTATTCACATGCTGCCCCCAAGAGAGCTACGTTTCTCCTTTAACCTTTTCCTGCCTGGACCTTGGCCGTTCTAGCAGGAGGTGTTTTCTGTGGAGGTATGCCAGGCTGAATAGGTTTTTTAGACTTCTTTACCATGCTTTTTTCCCACCCTGCTGTTTGGAAATGTCACTAGCCTGCAGTGCTGTCAGTGACATTATTTAGTTTGAATCCTGCTGAGTCTCAACACCTCCAGACAAAGGTGACACAAAGTTATCTTCTCTCCATCACAGACCAAAAGGGCTTGGCTTGGCTTGGCTCGGCTCTGACACCTCATTGTCTAAATCTGTGGTTCAGATTATTTCCTGACTCATGCTGAAGTTATACTGGGTGTGAATTATAGCAGAAAGTGCTCAAAAGAGTTCAGCCTGGGTCCAGTAATATTCTCCCTGTGCTTTGCAATCACTTACACAGCTTAATAGGCTGCTTGCAACTTTTATGGCTCGTTTTGCATCAGTGTTGCAAGACAACATGATCAGGACATCTGGGGAGCCCTCTCCTGTGTAAATGGGGTGGTTATAGCAGGACTGATGCCCTTTCTGCAGACTAGCAGAGGGGTTTTGTTATCTTTAGAGCAAGCTTTGGCTAAGGAGCCTGGCTCCCTAATGCTGCCCTGCTATTTTTAGACCCTCTTCTGGTGTGCCCACCCAGTGCTGTTCCCCTTGTTTGTTTCCTACCAAACAATGAGACCTGAAAGAATTGCTTGGAAAGGGGCCAGCGCTCTTGCTAATGAAACTGTCAGGCCGCCAAGCTTTGCAACAGCCCTTTGTAACATACTGTACTGGGAAATGGGAAGCGATTGTCCCTCTGGCTTCAACCTCCAGCACGGGCTTTTTCCCCATGCTAAGAGCTCTGTGGTGCGACCTAGCCCCGGGGACTATCTTTGAGGAGGTGTCAGAAGACGTGAGGGGGAACATGGAGAGGCGACAAATCAGGGTGGCAAGGAGCAATGTGAGATCTGCTCTCTGTTCTCCCTCACCCCTAATCCTGTATCCCTGCCAGTGCATGTTTTAGCAGCAGGTTGTTCCTGGAAAGCCTTTGCTATCTGCCCCAGTTGTAGCAGAGTTGCTCATGTACATATAGGGTTACAGGTGCTGTCAGATGCCCTTCTCACTCACCCTGTGTGTCTTCTGTGTGCCCTTGTGGTGCTCAACTACCACTTTCTACCACCTAAACACTGTAGCAGAAAGAAAAGCAGCCCCAGTCTTACTGATGAGCAGAGCAAGAACTATGTTAAGACTCATTTTGCTTGATTTAAACAAATGGAGCCAGAGGGGGTGGGAAAAAAGTCCAGGCAGGGAGAAGAGAGAACGAATAGAGATTTCTTTAGCGCAGAGAGGTCCACCTGATCCTCAGCAGCCTGAACAATGAGAGGCTGGAAACTGTAGATCAGTATCCAAAACAGATATTGTTCCATTATCTTTAGATTCCAACTTTGTTGTTTTTTTGGCCTCCTGAGCCAACCCCCTCTCTAGCCAGAAAAGGGCATGTGTATCCCTTAGGGAGATTCCAGGAACATCCTTCAGCTGGATGTGTTTGGGGTTTTTTCTTTAGGTCCATAAGCCTCAGAGAAGTCAGAGCTTGCAAAAAATAGACACCAATAAGGATCAATGTTTCCGGTAGGGGAAGGAAGGTGCTCTGTACCAGAACCATAGCAAAACTTGGAGCAAGAGAATGATCAGCTGAAAAGGCACCTGCCCAAACCATGCAGATGTCTGCTGCTCCTGCCTAAGAAAAAGGGTGCAAATCTACTGTAAATGGAGGAATATTGAGGGAGAGGGCCTGCCACCAGCACCAGAATGTCATGCTGTAGCTCCACTGATCACATCATGTATATTGTCCTCTGGCACATTTAAGAGATGCTTAACAGAATCCAATAGTTTGAATTATAGTTAAGTAGCATCTTCTTTTTTTTTTTTTTTGATGATAATCAAATATTTGCAACTTGCAAATTGAACTGACTTTTAAGAAAGGCTTAGACGAAACATGCTGTTAGGGATAATTAGATAATTAATAACATTTTGACTACTATGGGCACAAAGCACCAGTTGACAGGCATTGTAGGACAGCAGACATTTCTGGGGCAGAAATTACATACATGAGTAGAGAGTATAGGGAGCAATTCATGGGCTGCAGCATGCAAATCATGTGGAAGTAGGAATTAATGCAGCAAGAGAAGGTTGCATTTCAGACTGACCTGTAGCAGACAGGCTTTATAGGTCATAGGAAGCAGGCCCTTGCACTGTTGCCCTTTCATATATCGCAGAAGGCAGTTCTGTATGTGTCAGGTTTGTGGTGCTACAATATTCTTGTCTTGCATAGCAACTGTCTTAAAGTTCCAGCTCCTGAAAGAGGGTGGTTTCTTATAAGACTCCCTGCTTTCAGTTCAAACCCATACCAAATAAGCTACAGCTACCTTGTTAGTGCACTGGGAAATTTTGAAGAAAAAAGCTCAGAAAATTCTGGAGGGCAAACTAAAAACAAACGGAGGATCTCTGTAACAGCTCCGGATTTGGTACACACAGAGGCTGGCTGAGAAATCTGGGATCCTCTTGGTTCTTGTTGCAGGAATAAAGGGGTTTATTTCATACTGGCTGTTTATTGCAGAACACAGATCCACTGTGCTTACTGACTAAAGATCATTTGTAGAGTCTTAATAGTCAACAGAAAATTATAGTCTCATTTTGCCAAATCGCTTTATCATGATGCCATTCTGAAAAGACTGTTCGTCTATTTTAATGGTTGCTTAGGAGATGAGAGAGGGGGTTGGCCTGCAGCCACTTCCCTCCTCTGATCCTCTCCAAGATAGTGCTGCAGCCGCTTACCTATAAGAAAGCCAGTGGTGACTGCTCGAATCACCAAGGAGATGTTACGTTCTGCCTCCTTTTGGGACCTCTTCGGGGCAGCAAGGCCTGAACTCCAGCTGAACGGGAAATAGAAAAGCTTACGGACAGGGAGAATCGGGGGAAGAAGGCGGGTTAATGACACTCTGAAAAGCTTGGAAGCAGCAAGGAAATGCCTGCTGAAGTGGCACACTTTCTTGGAGGCATCCTTTGCAAAAGCCTGTCTCGTGTGCTCTGGTTTTGGATCCTCATCTCAGTGGAGCCTGTTGTAGAAACATTTGTTTAGATGTGAAACGAACTAGAAGCGAGGGGAGGACTGATAGGGAGGAATCATAGCTGCCTAGTTTTGTTTTAATTGTATTTTTAGCCTTTAAATGAACTAGATCTTCTTTTTAGAAAGTGAAGCTGTTTGAAAAATTAATGTGAAATTCTGACACATTGTATCAAAGGCCTAATCTCAGCCACTGAACTGAGGCAAGGCACCAGTGCGAGGTCTAGGAAAAGAGTTCGCTGAAGTCAAAAAGCTCCTTTCCCTATGATCTGTAGCCTTTGCTGGAGATTCTAGAGGATATTTTCTTAAATTTATTCAGTGCTGTTTAATTCAATAACCAATATTGTTCTGTCCAACACTAAGAAATTCACAGCAAGTTGAAAAAGCAAGGAACACTAGGTTTTCTTTTTCGATTTCAGTATAAATGGTATTTGAGAGGCTGAGATTTACTAGCTCTAAAACCTTGTGGGAAATATTGACCAAAAAGAAACAATTCAATTCACTACCTAGAGATTATATATCCTTTCCTTATTTAATCAGTTTTGATCAATTTATCTTGTATATCCTGCACAGTTAGTGTAGCTTCATTATCTAATAAAAAGCAAAATTAAAATGCTAGCTTTCTGCATTTTAATTGAATTCCAATTCTCATCCAAAAATAGCTTGACACAAATCAAAAGTAAAAAAATAATTACCATGTAAATAAGCAATGCCATTCACTATTTTCTAACATAGCTAAATGCAAATTATGGATCTAAATAGATGTGAGCAATTAGATAGTTTTATATACATGTGCAGAGAGTCCAGGCTAGCAAAAATTTACCAAATTTAGTGGAAAGGCTATATTTAGTTTTAAAACAGCAGTCCTTAATTACTAGTGAACAGGAAGCAGCCTTTTTAGTTTTTTTTTTTCCTGGTAATCTTTTTAGGGTCTTAGAAATAACTACAAACCTGAAACATAATTAAGACAGATTGCTTTGATCATCTTTTCTTGCTATCTGTTTTTTTTTATATCACTGCATCTTGAACAGACATTATTGCATGCTAGTCTTGTTGAAACTTCACAAACGCTTTTTCTAAGTTATCCTAGTTTATCCCAGCTTATGGTTATCCCCCTTTAAAACTAACCAGGCTACCCAAAAGCAATTTTGAGGTGGATCATCTTCTCTTTTTCAAGTTAACCTTGGCCATAAATAACATAGTCCCTCATGTGTTTGCTGGTTCCAGCTTGTATCTTGGGATGAGCTCTGGCTCTTTATGGCCATAGTAGGGTAGACTCCCAGTACCTATTGTGTGCCCAGCAGCCTCCAAACAAAAATAAAAAAAAATACAATGCCTGTTCTGTCCACTGTAGTCTAATACTATCTACTACTTATTGCAGGCTTGTGAAACCATGGACATTCAACGGCTGAGGATTATAAAGTTTTTTGAACTTGCTGCCTAAGCTTTGAAGTGCCACCACATCTGAGTGCAGCTCTTGCATCAGGCATAGTTAGGCACTATATTTCCAGAAGACCTTGAGTCTCTGCCACCACTATCAGTCCTCTCTCTCCACCCTGTGCTGGTACAATGCTTCTAGTACTTCAACTTTTCATGCAGTCCTTGAATTCCCAGAGCCCGTGTGTGGGCTGAAGAACAACAGTTGCAATTGCTGAAAACATGAAATGGAAGGAAAGAAAACATCTTAGTAAAATACTCGCACACTGGGTGTAGACTGTGAAAATAAGAAGTGACAGCTCAGCTTTGGGGCCCTGGCATCTAGGGGTTGTAGATAAAAGCTGCTTCTATTTTCCTTCTAAAGTTTTACCTCTTATTCAATAAGTCTGAGAAATGTCAATAAGGAGCCAGATCTTCTTTGTCATCACTCATAGGTGGTATGATCCTCCCATGCCAATATCATACCATACATTACTTTAACATATTCTCTATCCCCTCCCTCCTTTTATATGGTTCCTAGATCTCAGTGAATAATTCTGCAATGAATTGTTTATTCAGCAAATTTAACTTCTTTTTCCATTTGTAGAGTGTCCCAAAGCAGATTGCAATTTCCTTAGGTTCTTTGTTATCTTACGTATCCTGGCAAGTTTGCTGCAGTTTGTTCCTCTCCTCCATGGACTGGTTATGAACTTTGAGGGGAATATTTGCTAGTTGTGGTTTCAGACATGTTGGCTAGCTGCGCTGAGTGAGATTGCATGGCTTAAGAGAAATCAAGTGCATAGCCATGTGCCAGTGTTTGAGTGCAAAAATGCCATCATTGTTACTTTAAGTTGCTATTGACTTTCACACCTGCATCTTTCACTTAAGGAGAGTGAACATAAGAAGAGGACACTGAAGGGAGGATCACTTAAATTTAGAACTGTGTGTCAATGAAGGAGAATACCTTTTGTGTTGTATGCAGAACAGGATATGGCACAACAGACAGAATACAGAGATAGATGATGACTGAGAAATGGTATTGTAAAGTTGCCAACAGCCTCTCCATTTCACTGCTGTACTGGAGCACCACGGTGTTTTCGATGTCCCATTCCTGGCCCCTCAAAGTTTGTTGTTTGGCTGCAGGAGGCGACTCTGCAGACAAGCAGAACAGATAACAGCACAGGAAAAAACAAAATCATCATTGCTTTGAACACTGTGTGGGTGTGGGTTGCCATGGAGAGGAAATCCCATGAACGGGTGTCCCAAAGTTGGTACAACGTGGAGGGCCCCTGCAGCGATGTGCTCAATTTGGCTGCCCTCCTGAGTTGTGTGCTGGCCCCACCTTGCCATAATGAGAGGGTTGGTGGGAAATGCAGGTTTGCCGCAGGCTCCCATCCTCCCTGAACTCCTTAATTTACCTTTCCAGTGATGGAAAGAGTGGGAGAGAGGAAAGCAACAGTGACGTTTCCTTTGAACAGTCGGTGACTAAGAGCCAGAATACTTTGCGGGGGGGGGGGGGAATAAAACAAGGGAACTCCACCCTTTTACCGCGAAAACGTCTCAGCCACAGCCCAAGCCCTGGCTAGCAACAGACTCCTTCCTTGCATTGAGGAGGAGGTTAGAAAGGAAGCCAGGAGAAGTGGGATGTACAGGCAACCAGAGATATTTTTAAATGTGCTGGAGGTCTGGAAGCATAGTTCAGGCCTGGTTTTGCTGGCACAAGGCCCTTTCTTCCCCAGTTTTGATACATCACACTTGCTAAGGAGGCCCTCCTCAAGTCAAGATGAAATTTTCTGGCTGACAAGACAGCTCCAGGGACAAGTAACCAGCAGCAGCAGCAGCAGCATTTCTGCTGTGTTTGTTCTGCAGCCTGTTTGGTTGAGGAGACCCTTCTCTCAGATGTGCTGCTCTGAGTAGAAAAGTAGGAATGTCAAGAAGGGCATGCTGTGGGCTTTCAGGTAATATCACAGGTTTGACTGAATACTTTCGGGCTTAGGCTGTCCACTACAGCTGAAGCCTCCATTGCCTGGGCAGGAGGCAGACTGCCACTAATGCTGTGTTTGATAGTTCCCTCTCTCCTTATGCAGCTGTACCTCAGAGCCTTTTACCCATCTCCTAGTCTCTGAAAAGGAGCACAGGAGGTACTGAGGAAGTACCAAAGCAATAAGGGATGTGAGCGGTGACTAAATGTTATTTGTACATACAGCCTGTGTGGAGGATGACAGGGAAAGGATTGTGCCTGTACGCAAGAAGGGAACTGGAGGAAGCCTCAGGCATTTATTCACACTGAGCCCTGCAAAACGTGCAACTTTTTTTATGAGTGACCTGGATGAGATGAACTCAGTGGTGTCAGGCTGGGGCCCTGTGGCGTTGTTCTTTTTTTATATAATTACACAGGGTTCAGAAATTTTGCTGTGGTCCTTTCAGTGGTATAAGGCAACGCTGTTAAACAAGAAGGTGAAAAGAAGGTGATGAAGACTGCTAGTTCCCTATGAGCCTAGGGAACTAGGCTCTCTCTGCTGCGGAGAGAGCACACGCTCTGTGCTGGCTCTGGACCTGCTAGACCTGGTTGCTACTGACCCACAGGAAAGAGATGAGGACATGAGGCAGAAGGGGGCCTAACCACATCCCCACACAGGGGAGGCCTGAGATGATCTCAGCCGGTGTCATGCTGTGGCACTACAATTTTTGCGGTGTTGTGGGACATCCTGTGACACACAACCTGTGACAAAGCTAGGAGAGATTGAAAGTGCTAGAGAAGAAAAGCCTTGTTGTGTTTATTTTAGGTAGAAACAGGAAGGTTACTGGTGAGGCAAAAAGAGCCCAAAGTGGTGTCCTTTCAGCCTACATCTAGCAAACCATGTATTTTCCACTACATGATAAAGTCAAGATTTCATCCTTTACATAATAGCTTTCATGGAAGAGATATTTAGTTAATTGGGAATCTCTTCACCTCCCGCTGAGAAGCAACCCCATCTGGGAGAGAACAGCGTCATCATTTAACAGCGCAGGTCCTGGAAAGAAGCACATATCTGAGAAATTCAACACATGGAAGGTAGTGAATTCAAACCTTGCCAGAGTAACAGTGCCATAGACCTTTCCCGAGGAAGGAAACATAGGATTTCTAATAAACCCACTTATTTAGGGACTACAGTATTACAGCTCATGTAAAAGGGAGCATCCACATCACTTCCAAACTAAGCTACTCTGATGAATCAGCTGCTCTTGTGGGTTTTGTTGCGTGCAGGGGGACCATTGATCCAAATGCTGATCGGCACTTCTATGCTTAGCATACGAGTGCTGCTAAAGCTGCAGTCCTAAGCTAAAGGCTCCTCGGCTTTGTCTTTTGTTGTTCTTGGTTCTTGTTCAAAGCAACTCGAACTGTCCAAGAGGGAACAAAGAAAAATATAGTGTCAGTTTCTTCTATGTTAACTTTTTTTCCAGAGACAAAGGTAGCGATATTAACTGCTTTTTGCATTGATGGCATGTGCAGGTAGATTTCATTTTTGCACAAAGTCATGGTCAGTAGCTATCAGTAACCCTTGAAAGTGGCCCCCTGGGCAAAATGCCCCTTTAGAAATCCCTGTGTCCACAGTAGCTAAAGCCCTTTAAACATGTCGATCATTTTCCTCTGAGGAAAAATTAAAATCCACCCTGATACTGTTACTGCGATAGCTGCCCCAGGAACAGCATATAGGGGCTTCCTCACTTGAGACTGGAGGCATTTCTGGGATTTGGGTTAGAGTTTGACATCTAGTGGTAATGTGTGGTATAATCCCAGAGCTCACTGGAAATTCAAGGGTCGCGTTCTTAGATAAGATGAGCTGGGAGAGGATCGGTCCATCAGCAATGGACACACTTGTATGCTCTATGTACAGCCATGCATCTTGGTATTATGGGTCTTTCATGCTGCACCGACATTTGATTAAGAGAGGAAAACACTAATAGGTAGGCCCAGGTCACGTTTCTTCCAGAAAAGTAACATTTTTTAAGGTTTGCATTTTGATCTCCTTGCTTATGAAGTCTTATATCATTATGAATGCTTTTAGCATGCTAATGAAGCAATAGCAGGAGGGTCTAAACCCAAGTAAAGCAACAGAAGATGTCCAGGTAGTTAATTTGGAAGTCTGCTAGGAAGACAGGTTTATAGAAATTACGGATATTTCAACTTCAGGTTTGATTGGTGCCATTTACAATTGCAACCAGAAGAGTCTTGTGGAGCTGATCTGCTGCTAGGAGCTGAATAATGAATGCATAGACAGAGCTGTCTTTATTAAAAGAAAATATAGGAAAAAGCAAAATGATTCAGGTGATATGAGCAGCAGCCCAACCTAACACTTCCAGAGGGCTACAAAGAGACTGAAATCTTCCTTATTTTCATACTTCTTCTCATTTCCTACAGTCAGAATGGGAAAGTATCATTATCCCTTTAGAAACATGATTCCAGCTCAGCCTATATGCAAAATCTCATAGGGAAATCGTGTGCTTTTGAAAAGTTTGGCCTGGTGTCTAGCTTGCAGAAGCTCAAGTAGGAGTGCAAGGGTGAGCAGATCCTCTGAACTTTCAAGATTTGCTTCTTGCAACTAAAATATACCTATGTGGATAGTGATCAGGCAGTTGCTTCTTCTCCCTGGAAGCGTTAGATTAGATAAGTATACAGGGCTTGGTAACATTGTACCAGGGATGAATTTGGCCCATTCTGTACAGCTGCCAAAAGGAAAAGAATAAATGTTAATTAGAAATTGTATTAAGAGTTTTGGAGCATTTCGGGTATTTACTTTCTTTCTATTTATTTTTAGGGAAAGAAAATACAAATAATGCCTAAATCAGAGTAGAAGTTATGGGTTAGAGCTCATGAAATCAGATACCCTGTCCTCCAGATATAGCAGAGTAGAGAGACTCCATTCCCCCTTTGCCCTCTGTGAGGTAAACCTACTTTCCATGTGCCTTCCGTGGGGCAGTGACCAGTTTCTCTAGTATCACTCTGTGAACCCTATGTGCTACAGTGCAAACTACATTTGAAGTCCATTCCCTGGTGCTGTAAAATGATTGCAGCTTGCGGAGCAATTCTCAGTCTCTGGAGTGTGTTGAAGTGTGAAGTGTGAAATTTTAACTCTCTCCAGATTATAGCTCAGTCAGTCACCTGAAAATTGTCTTGTCAGCCTTCTCCTGGCAGAAATGAGTCCAAGACTTGGAAGTGTCCAACACGAGGATGGTCAAACAAAAATGCCAAAAGCTGTGGCCTGCTATCAGCGTGCCTGCTTGGAAATCCTTCTTTCTGTTTACCCACCCAGGCAAAAGGTAGGTTGCTTTCCTCTGGCGGAGGTGGATGGGAGCCAGGACTTCTCTTCTGAGAAGTCTCCAGGTTGCCGAGATCTCCAGATACAAGGGGTGGAAAGGAACGAGAAGCATCAGGGAGCACCACATTGTGGTTGGAGAAATCTTCTATTGACCCTGTTCTTGCTGTTTAGTGTGGCTCATTCACATACCATAAACAAACACAAGGTCTAAGTATAAGAGAGTGTATCAGTCCAGGCTTCAGACTGTTTTGTGGCTCTGATACACAATTCACAGCTGCTTGCTTCCTCACAGGCATTCAGATGAGCTGGTACCACTTCATTAATGAGATCCTTAATTCTGAGGAGATGCAGACCCTCCCCTCCCACTGCGAAGCAGAGAAAATCTGTGACCCTGCACAAGCTCTTCCCTAAAAAAACTTGTATTTCCATCTCCTCCCTTTATCATTTGGTTTATTTCTTTTTATTTTGTTTCTTTTTTTTAACCTAGCTGTAGTCAAAAGCTCCTCAGGACAGGAACTATGTCTGTCTATGTGCCGGGGGGGGTGCGACAAACATTTGTGGAACAAAACAAACAGCATATCGTTGCCTCTAAAAACTAGGCATTACTGATACAGAAGGAGGAGAAAAACCAGCCATAACAGAAGATTCAGGGCAAAAGAAGCAGCGTCTTGGCCTGTGGCAGCTCTAGTGCTTTCTCGTTGGTGCGGATCTCAAAAGATAATTTTGTTTTAGACTTACTTATGTGCGTATGAGGTGGTGGAGGTTTAAAAGAACAGTATGAGATGAGAGCAGTGAAAGGTTATTCATAATCAAGATATTACTAACAAGAATATTTATTTGGGGAGGGGGAGGTTGGAAAAGAGAAGAAATGGCCGTTCCATTGTAAAAGACCTTTTAACTTTCTCCTACGCGCCCCTTTTCACAATCAGCGTGCGTTGCTGCAGGCCTGTCTCTGAGCCTGGGGGCAGCCAGTGAAACCCCCCTGACCACTACTGCACAGGAGCACAAATGCAGAAAAACTCTAAAACATTTATGCATTATTTAGAAAGTATAAATATATATGGAAACTTGTTACAAGTACTTGTAACAAGTTTCCATGGATATCTTTTTTTAGTATCACTTAAATACATTACAGAGCGGCAACTAAGACTGAAGCCAAAAAGGCCTATGTAGGAGAAAGTTGTAAAGGTTGGTCCTTCACAAGCTAATGGCCATGTCTTCTGTTTTGCAACATAAACAAAACGTTCTTGTCTTGTCAGTATGATCTTGGTAATAGATAACCAGTGCTGTTCTTGATTTGTACAATGTTGTTCCCTTAAACCTCTGTTACATTGTGCTGCCACTGCATGTCACTGTTAAAACAAAACGACCAAGAAAGATTTTAGTGAAGTTCATGAAGTTCTGGTGGGGCTGGACCCTGCTGCCGGTAAGGTAAGAGCTGTCCTGGTCTTGGCCTCCAAAGCAGGAGGAAGAAGTACGATTTTCTTCTCTGCTTAGGAAAGTTCTCCCTTCCCCTTTCTCCTTCCCCTCATGGCTTGCATAGCAGTCGGTTCCTACAGTCGTCTCTCAGATTGGGAAGGTAAAATCCTGAATAATTAGGTGAGTGTTGGCTTCTGCTGTTCAGAGAGGGGTTCTGATCCTACTATTTTATACTACAAGTCTCTTAGCCCTGAGGAACATTGTATTTCCTGCACAACAATCAGCTTTCTACACCCTCATTCCCCACCTGACCTTTTACATCTGAAAAAGCGCAGCCAAACACTAGATAACTTGCTATGGAGAAACAGCTGTAGGAAGCCATACCTTTTGCAAGAGCAACGGAGTAGACGCTTTTGTTATCTGCTTCTGGATATTGTCCCCATTCGTCACTAATGTCCCTTCAGCTTTTTGGTGTGCTTGCTTCATTTTACTGCCTTAGGCTCACCGAGTCCACCCAGACAGTGCGAAGCTCAGAGCCAGGACGGCAGTGTTTGCAGCAGTCAGTGATCACTACCCATCATGCTTCCGGTGTCCCCCTTGCCACCCCAGCAAGAGCCTCACCGTTGCCACAACTTAAATATGATCCAAACAGCCAAGTGAAGCCTGCCTGGGCATTGCTGGACAACAGTTTCCTTCATAATCCTGACCTCAGAAACCTGTTCTCCACAACAGTGCAGTTGGCAGGCAGAACCCGTGCTGAAGCACTAAGGGAAGAGGGTGATCTTCATGCCCTCTGGCGGGTGCTTTTATTATACTGCTCCTTAGCACAAGGAGCACCCAGTGCGTTTGTTGGGGGCCTGTGTGCCCACCACGTGCCTGGCAGTCGTGCCACTGAGCCCAGTCCAGACTTACCTATAAAGAGCTAAACTGCAGCAGCAGCTCTAGGGTTACAGCTCAACAAGTTTTTCCTGGCTGATTGTGACAGGGGAGGATTCTTCTCCCCACAGTCTGAGATGTCTACGTCTGAGCTGGTCATCTACAATATCTCTATTTATGACCAGCTGAAAGGAATAGGCACTTGAAGGGCACGGTTCATTTCTTTCTGCTGACTCTAAAGGGAGCCCGTGATGGTGAGCCTAGCTGCAAGCATCTGCATTCATTCGAGCTGAGGGAGGTGAATTCCATCCCGGTGCCCTAAGTTTTTGGAGACTTTAAACATTTAACCCTATTGCTTACCATCCAGAAATTATTCCACATTTTCAGTTTGGAAACATTTCTCTTTTTTTCTGGCAAGCTCAGTCTCGCCTTTCTTGCATGTTAAAAAAAAAAAAAATCTTGTCATCCTCTCAGACCAAAATGGTGGATGACAGTCAATTATCTAACAAAACTGATTGATTAATTTTTTATCTATCTATAAAACTCTTTTATCACTACAAAGTGCTATAGAAATTCTATGATGTTGTCAATAATACAGCAACATCTGGCAGGTGCAAAGATGGATCACCATCCCACAGATTAAGGTACACTGTGTTAACTTGTACACTATTTTTAGGAGAGTGCAGCTCATTGCAAGCCTCCAAATAACAGTTTTGCAGAGAGACTGGTCCTTGCCTCTGACAGCTTTTATCGCTGTATTGGTGCTGCTAAAATAAGCTAGTAGCCAGATACTTTGTTTTCATCAGAAGTATTATAGATATTATTTCCTCTTGTACCATTATGTTCAGATGCTGGAACCACCCCAGCAGCTAGGATACCTGGTGGTCTGCCAATGCTCCATCGAGCATCTGTCCTGCGTGCCTCTCTAGTACTCTCCCCAAGAGGTAACTTCTGTGTGTGTGCGTGTGTTTGTAATGAGAGGCATGTGGCTTCATTTGATAAGTCCAGGGAAGTGCGTTGTGCATTTGGGTTCCAACTGATCCCTCCTTTTCAAGGCTGCAGGAAGTAAATCAGTCATATTTTAAATGATCCCACGCTCCAGCTGCTGCAGATTTGGAAATTGTTAATGAATGCTGCTCACAGTGTTATCTGCTTGTGGCCATATGGCTCTGTAGGGAAAAACTTTCATCCTAAAGTGTTCTGCACACCTTTCTCTCATACTTGCAGCACCACTGGAAGGCAGCCATCACTGAGGTGGAGAGTGACAAACAAGTCCTGTTCAGAAGCCAATGCAGTGCAGCTGGGAGTGAGGGAGAATGATTTTTTTTTTTTTTACACAGTCTATTGTGTCAATATAGAGCAGATTTTAAAGGCCTTTACTCCCAGTGATGTGTGGAAAGCATTCTGCTCGGCTTATTAAAGCATGAAATGGATCCTTTCTGATCTCTTAGTCTGACTTGGATATTGTGTGATTCCCTTCTCAAAGCGTAGCATCCTTTGAAATGAATGTCCGTTTCTTCTCCCCTTATCGCAGGGCCAAACTTCCATCTGTTGTGGGGCTAGTGTGAGGCTTCATCATATTGATTGTAGAATATTAAAAAAAAGCATTATAAGGGACATCAGGCATTCATTTTATTCATTTTATTGATCTCCTGCCCAAAAGAGAACTATGTATATCTTGGTCATTCCTGGCAGATATTCAGTATATTTCTTTCTAGAGTTTATCATGATGGAAGCACACCATCCCCAGACAGTCTACTTCAGTGCCTCTCTTTCCTCACCTGTAAAATGCGAATGTTTAGCTTGAATTCCTCTTGCTTCAGTGTAAGCCCGTTACTACTTGTCCTTTCTAGTGTAGATATGAAGAATTATTAACGTCCTTTTTGCAGTGGTCTTTCATGTTTTCAAGGCTGTTCATCACATTCTCCTCCTCAGCCAATCTCTTCTTCTCTAGATCAAGCTAGCCCGGTTCCTTCTATCTTTTCTCACAGTGATCTTTCTTGGCACCCTCGCCCTGGACTCTGCCCAACTGATCCACAAAGGTTCTGAGTATGATACCCCTTGTCCAGCTGAGCTCTTTACTGGTACCAGTGCTGAAGGATTGCTTCCCAAGTCTTTCAAATTAGACTCTTGTTCATACCTCTTAATATGGTCTTATACATTTTCACAATAGTGTGACATTGTTGATTCATTCTCTTGTGAGCCAGTGGAAACTCCTCCCACCCACCCTTTTCTCAGGTCCCTCTCTGCAGATCTGTTATACAGAGGGCAACAAACAATTGCTTCTCAGTATTTGAGGGACTGGCTTCTCTACTGACTTTCCCCCTGGGAGAGATGGAAGATCTCCTGGGACTCCCAAATATACCTTAGAATACCAATCTCTGATGTCCTTGACAGGATTACACCAGTTTGCAAAGTTGGTCAAAAATAGGCCTCTCCACGTAAAGTCCTTTTAACCCCTATGTGGAGTTTTCACACCAGGTGAACCTTGGCCCCCCCTAGCAGCAGAACAAAGCGGGCTGCAAGGACAGAGAGGAGCTCCCTCCAGCAGTGCGGAAGTCAGGAAGGGGCTGGCTTGTGCTGCAGCATCCCGTGAGTATGAAAGAGAGTTTTGTTGCCTGTCCTACTGGACAGAGGACACATCATAGTTTAGAGGGAGAACACTTATGAGAGCCCTTTGTTAGAAAATCAGAGGCACAGTTAGCATATTATCATCCCTTGTTGCTTCACCATGCAGTAGAGAGCTGTAATGGTGCCTTTAATGCTTAGCTTTGAGGAGGGGCCCCTCTGAATCTTGCTCTAAGGGATTCAGAGCAGGCTAAGAGAAACAGGGATGATTAAGCTACAGATGGGCGGAGGTGAGCTTGACACAGCTACTGATATTCAGGTCAGCCAGTGCTTGTCTTCCTTCCAGAGGATTTTGCTTCTGACAGAGGAGGGTCCTGCATCTAGTCACACAACTTGACAGGCTGAAACCTGTAAGAGAGGAACTCAGTGGCCCATACAAGGCAGATAAAATCCAAAGGGGACTGTCCACCATAATCATGGCTATTACTCTGCATACCCGATGGGAGGTGACTGCTTAGGGGAAGGTACGTGGCAAATGCTAGCTTGAGGGCTGAGTACTGTGACAAAGATTTGGCAATACAAAGCAATAGGTCGATTTCTGCTCATCTCCACAGGACTGTGACCCCACCAAGAGCTTCATACCTGCCTCTGACCCCTCTTCCCCTCCTCCCGTTCTTAGCTAAGTTCTTTGTCCTCCGCAGTCCTCACTTAGCTGAGAAAAAAAAGGCCTGAAGCAAGGCCAAGGACAATGCAGAATTGTCAGCCTCGACTGCTAGTGTCAGGGTCAGGCCAGTTGGCAGACAAGGGATCATTTGAGCTCAACTCGTTGGCAAGCTAACTGAATGGTGCTGGGATCTATCCACATACAGACCCGTAGAGAGTCACGATGGATTCCTAAGCTGGATGCGCTGTTCCCAGAGGATGCTGTTTCACGCAAGGGGCATTCCTATCTCAGTCTCTGTAGCCAAAAAGCTGGAGTTGGGAGAGAAAACTTGAACTGTATGGAGATTCTTCCAGGAAAGTAGTAACACTCTACTGTATTTCAAAAAATCTTATTTTTTTCACCAGAGAAACTCTGTAACTCTTAAAATGAAGCTAGCTGCTGATCTAATTCCAAATGCTCTCTGTTTAACTTGAAAGCAATTTCAGCAACACTTTGATCTACACCCAAGAGCCACTGGGAATAGCACCAACTGCTCAAACAGGCCAAAGCATAGAAAGCAAGAGATGCCTACACCAAAAGAAAGCGTTCTGCTTCCTGGGCCTCCATCAAATCTACCCTGTGCCCAGATAAATGTACAGGCTCTTGGGAATGCTTATGGTCAAAGTAATGATACTCTTTGGAAGGTCGTGTGCTGTTAGAAGTGCTTCCCCTCTCTCTCTAGATCACTGTATCCAGCCTTTTAATTATAGCTGGCTAGATTATTTTTACAAATAAATTATCTGACTAATTCAGCCCTTTATCCAGCTCGTGAATCATTAGCAAACAGACTTTGCTTTTTGTTACTCTTGGTAATTATTTCATGAATGGTTCATGCAAATAAACTTCAGTCTGTGGGAGGTGTCTGCAACTTGGTCCCCTCTCCTGCTCAGGGCATGCAAGTGGTTCCCTTGGTGATGTGCTATGCTTTTCTTCTCTTGAATTGCATGTCAGAATTCTTTTAATGACAAGATTTCTCCTTCCGCATGCACAAAATACTGCTTCCACAGCTGTGTCCCAAACACTACATGCCAAGCAGAACCTCATTCACACCAGTGCTCATGAATAAGAAACAAAAGAGAGTGGGGGAGGAGTAGAGCTGAGCAGCTGTACAGAATCTGCATAAATATTCACCAGTTTCCCTTTTCTGCAGCATCTGCTGTCTAGGTTCCCTTCTCATGTGCAAATAACATACGAAGCGTGTGCAGGGAGTGCTAGGAGACAGTCATATGCCACAGTTTTCTAGGGGCTAGCTCATATAAGTTAACAAGCCCTTTACTGTTTTCAGACAGAAATAAAAATCTTCCTGATTGTTATAGTCCCCATTGTTCCCTTATCTTCATACCTGTATCCCTTACACATTCTGTTGGGACAGGGTTCCACCAGTCGTACTCTCCTTGGGGCATAGAGCTTGGCATGTCCAAAAAAGTCAGAGTAATAGCAGAAGTTTTCATGCTAGAACAGCTCTGTTCATCATCTGTCATAGTACTCTGTCTCTAAGAATGATTGGACAGATGTATTCTATATATTAAAATTGCTCATGATACATCTCATGTTTTTATGTATCCTTTGGAAGGAAATTCCTTCCTGACTGCAGCTAGTGATACAGTTGAAGCAGGACAATTGGTAGCCACGGTTGTTTTCACCTACTAGCTAGCCCACATGAACTAACCTCTAGCACAGATTTTCCCCTTAATAAACCTGGTTGTGCTCTTCTGAATTCGCAGCTGTTCTGCTGAGTGACATGTATCCTTTGTGCCCATGTACTACTGCTTGCAGCTCAATGCAAAAAGAAAATCTTTTCAGCCCCTTAAAAAAAAAAAGAATGGGATAATCAAATCATGCTTAGCCCTACAGCAACTGTTTTCAAGGCAGCATAAGCCAGCTCCCTAAGATTCAATGTTCGCATTTGCTGTTTAATAGTGTTCCCCCTTATTTATGACCTTTTCGCTATCAGACACGATCCCTCCTCCAGTGCACTAATAGGCCTTAATTGCCCTGACCAGCCTCACCTGGGCCTTCCACCCACACACCCTCTGCCCCCTGGCCCAGGAGCTTCATTTAAGCTCAGGCCTGGGCTATGTTATAGCTCTGTTCACTGCTGTCTTGCTTTGCTGATTTATTTTTCTGGGGTAGCTCTGAATCTATGCTGTAGATATCTGTTTCTAGTTCTGGCTCTGCTGCTGTCTGGATGGACCTGGGGCCTGACTCATTGCCTTGCCTTGCCTGGGGCTACCAGTGGCCACTTGCACCGCCCTGCCAAGGCACTGTGAGACTGTCCCGTGGTTGATGAGGGTACTGCCTGTGTTGCAGTCATCCTGGGCTCTTAGTTTGTCTTCCCTCATGGAGTAGTGCTGCTCCCTGGTATTATTCCCTTGGCGGCTTTATGCCTTGAACAGTGTACTCTGATGATCTGTCTCTTGCTCTCAGTGTTGCACCAGGAGTTCACAGACCTGAAAAGATGCAGAACCTTGCTTACATAGAAAAATGTGAAACTTTTGGCTTCAAAATAATGGCTGCCACAAATCTGTTCCACTTGTAAGTAACCAAAAGTAGCTACTATCCAATAATGGCTATTTTGGGGGAGTGATTCTGTCCTGCTGCTTGTGGTGAACTGTCCGGGTTGCAATACTGTTGCCACAATTGTCCCCTTTTATAATCAGCCTCAGTAGAGGGAATGAAAAGGCATTGGAACCTGTCCTACATTTAGAGTCCCCTATCCTGTGGAAGGTGGAGGATATCAGTCTCTGCAGTTGTTGGGCTGACATACTTCAGCAATGATAAATTCGACAAAAAAATGAAGGGCAACATCACAGAAAATTAACCTGATTTCAGACTATATATAGCCCTGGGATGCATGGAAGCTATTCACAGAGGGATTTCTGCCATCGTATAGGGATTTCTATTGCACAGTAGCCCTAAGCTGGAGGTGGGATGGTGTCCCACAGAAGCATTGTGGGAGCATGCTGTGCCTAGTTCATCAGTCCATAAAAAGCTAATGCAGGCAGATATCCATCTCAAGAGGCTATTTGGCTCTTTTTACTTCCAGAGTGTTTCATTTATTATTATGGTTAGAGTAAGCTGCTAATATGTTCATCAAAGGCCTTTTTTTTCTGGGCAAAAACTGATTTTTTTCAAAGGAATGGATACTTGTGAGAAATGTTTGTTCCCTTAGAGATTCTAATTCGTAAGATTAAAAAGGCATTTGATTCTGCAATTCTTTTGTTTGTTTAGGCTGAAGAAGGGGTGTTAAAGCGAACAAATATTTTCTATTAGAACTGAAATAGAATGAAATTGCTTGATATGATTAAACAAAGATGATCCACATGAAACAGATCATGATTTATTATTTGCTTCTAAGTGAAACAAAGCTGGGAGGGGAGAAGGACTTTGGAGAAAGGTAATGTGTCAAAAACAGCCTCCATATTTTGCTAGCCTTAACAGAAGGTAGATGAGTTTAGGTAAAGTGATAGACTTTGTAGTTGCTGTTCACCAGTTTTAGTCTGATCTCTGCCTGTGAATTTCACAGCAAAGAAGTCCCTGTTGATATTACTCTTTCTCCAGAGCTTTGGCTTCATTGGCTGCTGAACCCCTTCAAAGTATATATCATGAAAACTGAAACAGAGCAAGATTGCAGTCAGCTAAGAAAGTATGCTGAGATCTTGAAGAAGCTCTGGGATCAGAGCACTGATACAACAGGATCTGTTAGGTAATTATTGTTATGTCGTATGCTCTTATGTAATGCACAAATGGGAGCATGATACTCTTTTTTTCCAAAAAGATCATAAAGTAATTTAATTCAGGTTGAAAGGTATCTCAGGAGGCTATCTGGTCCAGCCTCTTGCTCAAAGCAGGGTCAACTAGGAAGTTGGAGCAGGGTGCTCATGGCTTTATCCAGGCCAGTCCTGAAAACCTCCAAGGATGCAGACAGCACAATCTCTCTGGCCAACGAGGTTCACTGCTCAAAATCTTCATGTGGAAAAAGGTTTTCCTTATATGCAGTCTGAACCTCTCTTGTCTTGAATTATACCTACATTGCCTCTTGTCCTCTCACCAAGAACCACTGTGAAGATCCTGGTTCCATCTTAATGATATCCTCATAGGTATGGGAAAGCTACTGTTAGGTCCCCTCAGAACCTCTGTCCTGCAGGCTGAACAAGCCCAGTTTCCTCAGCATTTCCTCACAGGGCAAGTGCTTCAGCTCCCCAACCATCTTGGTGGCCCTCTGCTGAACTCATTCCAGTTTATTTATGTCTTGTATTGGGAGCCAAAAACTGGGTTCCGTGTGGTCTAATGAGTGCTGAATAGAGGGGGATAACCCCTTTCCTCAGTTTACTGGCTAAGCACCTGTTAATACAGTCCAAGAAGCTGATTTATTATTTGCACCTGTTAATACAGTCTAAGAAGCTGTTCTTTGCTGCCAGGGCCCACTGATGGCACATGTTTGGCTTGCTGTCTACCAAGACCCTCAAGTCCCTTTCTGCAGAGCTGGTCCCCAGCCCATCAGTTTCCAAACTGTGTTGCTGCAAGGGGGTCTTTCTTCCCAGGTGTAGGACAATGCATTTGTCCTTGAATTTCGTAAGGTTACTGTTGGCCCATTCCTCCAGCCTGTCCAGGTCCTTCTGGATGGCAGTCCTGCCCTTTAGTGTATGGAATGACACCTCCACCCCAGTTTTGTCAAATTTTAAAAGCAAACACTCTTCCTCTTCCAGGTCATGGGTGAAGATGTTAACCAGGACAGGTCCCAGGATAGGCCCCTATGCTACTCTACATAGGTAGAGTATGTCTCATTAACTACTACCCTCTGAACCAGATAATCCAATCATTTTCTACACATCTGTTTAATCACCCATCCAGACCATAATGTCCTAACTTGGATACAACAACATGGTAGGAGACAGTGTTGAAAGCCTTGTTAAAGTCAAATGCTTTCTCCTCATTGACAATTCCAGTCATTTTTATCATAGAAGGCAATCAGATTCATCAAGAATTACTGTTGGCAAGCCTGTGCTGATTGTTCCAACTGCCTGCTTCCCCTTCATGTGTCCAGAACTGTGTTCAGAGGACTCACTACATGATTTTCCCAGTGGCTGAATTGAGGCTGATCAGCCTGTAGTTCCCTGAGCTGACCTTTTGGCCTCCTTCAAAGTTGGCTGTAACAATTGCTTTGAGGATTTGAGGTTGTTGAGGGTATCCTCCAGTCTCCATGACTCTTCAAAGATGATAGACAGCAGCCTAGCAAGGACATCAGTGAGTTCTCGCTGCACCTGTAGATGTAGCCAATCTGGTCCCACAGACTTGTATGGTTTGAGGTTTTCACAAGTAATCCCTGACCTAATGCTCACTTATTGCTGATAGTTCTTCTTGAATCCTTTTATGAATCACAAAAGCCTGGGAGATCCTGTTAGTGGAGACTGAGGTGAGGAAGATGCTGATTAACTAAACCTCATCGGTGTCTGCTGTCACTAAATGATCCACCTCATTCAGCAACAGGGCTCACATTTTAAATTTTTCATCCAATGTAGTCATAGAAGCTCTTCTTGCAAGGGATGTGAATGGCAGCAAGTCTCAACTACAATTGGTCTTTGGCTTTCCTGACACCATCCCTACGTTCGTAAATTCCTCCTTTGTAGCCTGTCCTGCTTTCACCTCCTGTATGCTGCCTTTTTGTGTTGGAGTTCTGTCGTGAGTTCCCCATTTAGGCAACCCTTCTGATGCATCTGTTCTTGAGTATCAGGATGAATTGTTCTTGCACTTGGAGGATGCTATCATTAAAGACTTGTCAGCTTTCCTGAGCTCCTTTGCCATTCACAGCTGCCTCCCACGGGATCTAAACGACTAGTTTCCTGAATAAGCTCAAGTCTGCTTGTCTGAAGTCCAGAATCTGCTACCGTCCTTCCTCACTCCCGTCAGGATCTTGAACTACTCTATTCCGTGGTCACTACACCCAAGGTTGCTTTTGGGCATGTCATCCACCATTTTTTTTGCCTTGTGTGTAAACAGCAGGTCCATCTCTATATCACCTCTGATGGACTTATCTAGTGCCTTTATCGAAAAGTTATTTCTGACACCTGCTCTGCTTGCATCTGGCTATTGCCCTTTCAGCAGATATCAAGGAGGTTAGTCCCCCATGAGAACCAGGGTCTGTGATCCATAGACTTCCCCAAGTTGTTTAAAGAAGGCTTCATCTGCTTCCTCAACTCTAATCAGGTGGTCTGCAACACAATCCCACAAGCTGTCAACCAGGCTGTTGTCCACCCCATAAAGCTCCATACAACAGTTGTTCCTTCACACAAAGGGCAACACCCTCCCCCCTCTGTCTTTCCTAAAGAGCTTGTATCCATCCACCACAGCACCCCAGTTGTGCAAGCTGTCCCACCATATCTCAGTTCCTGCAGTGATGTTGTAGCTCTGTGACCACATACAGAGCTCTGATTCCTCTTGCTCTTTCCCAGGCTTTGTACGTTTGTGTACCTAGGCTTGAGGTGGGCCCCCTTTTGCCCTGTTTTGTTGTTATTGAGGTCTGTCTTGTGCCCATCACCCTTCATCTTTTGCTTTCCAACCTGGTCCACTGTTTTCTTGACTGTGAGTTGCCATCTCCCTTCCCTATCATTTGTATTTTAAAGCTCTTCTCACCAGATTGTCCAGCCTTTTGGAAAAGATGCTTTCTCCCTACTTTGTCAGGTGGATCACATCTCTCCCTAATAGTCCTCAAAGAGGGTCCTGTGGTCATGAAGCCAAACCCCTGTTGTTGACACCAGTTGCACAGCCAGTGTTGTCTCTCAGGATCTGTCCTTTACTCCTCAAGCCTCTTCCCTTGACTGGTAGGACTGAAGAAAATACCATTTGAGCCCCCGTGGTCTTGAAGTTCACTCCCAGAGTTGTGTAGCTATTCTTGATACACTCAAGGTCCCCACTGGCAGTAACACTGCCCACGTGGATAAGCAGCAGAAGGTTGTAGTTCAAGGGCTGGACAAGCCTCGGAAGTCCCTTCAACACCCTGGATCCAGGGCCCTGGTGAGCCGCAAACATCCCTAGGTAGCAAGTCAGGTCAGTAGTCAGGGCTTTCTGTTCCCCACAGGAGGGAGACTTCCACTACTATTATTTGCAGATTCCTCTTGGTGCTGCTGCATGCTTCAGACTTGGTCTGCTTTGATGCTTTCCCAAACAGAGCTTCCAGCCACTTATCTGCTATCAGGGCACTGAATCTATTCTGTAGCTGCAGATCTGCAGCACAGAAAAGGAGTCATCCTCCTGTGTCCAGAAGTCAGAAGCCTCCAGCCTTCCCCATCATGAGAGTTTCCATTTGCCACTCCACTGAGCATAGATTCTGGCTCCTCCCCCATCTGCAGTTAGAGATTTAGGCACTTGTCTCTGCAGGATTTCAGAAGATCCTGTCAATCTTTCTCCATCTACCCTGATGCTGTGCAGCCTTCTCACCTTTCTCCCACAGCTCTTTAACTCGGTGACACAGCTCTTCAACCAACGCACACTTCTTGCAGGCAAGGACACTCTCTTCCTCTTTCCTAGCATCAGTGAGAGACATGAGACTCTCTCTGCTGCCCAAGACCTGGAGAGCTGCATCTTCCCCCTGGAGCTTTGTTTGAATGAAGGCCTTTGATGCGCTAGGGGTAGGTGCTCCACCACTCAAGCTGAGCACGCATACACTGCCTTCAGGAGAGTTGCCATCCCCCTTCTGTGCAAACTGCCGAACAAACCGTGGTGTCTGACTGCTTTTGTTGGCTGTGCTGTCAGCTGCACTCCAGGCCTAGCAATAATATGTCTCTCCCTAGTACCAGCTGAATGGGTGCTTGATGCTTCCTAATCAGGAGTCAAGTGAAGACAAAATATCAAAGAACCCTTTGATTGGGAATAGCTGACAGGTCATTGGAAACTGCTAAAGTCTGCTAGAATTAAGAGCCCCCCACGTGATGGAGAAGGACCAGTTCAGAGCTTTATTTCCAAGCTTTGTGAAAAGCTTAAACTCAAACCAGAACTTCCCTCTAAGAACTGACCTGGGGACAGAAGGGAAGTGGATCTTTCTCTGACACTCATTATGGGCTGTGGTGTTATGTTTCCTCTCTGCTCCAGGATAGAAGTGTCAGATCTTGCAAGAGGAAAGGAGGTAGCACAGATAGGAATTCTAGTCTAGAGGAAGCCCCAAAAAAATCTATGCCATTTGAACGTCAGTACCATTTTGCAGCCCTAAGGGGCCTGAATTTCCACTGCTGAAAGGAGATGAAGTTTAGTGTGAAAGTCAGTTGTCACCACTTTCTAATTGCTAATCTTTGTTTCTGTCTCCCACTCCTGGAAACTTTCAGGATCCTCCTTCCCTGTAAAATGAATTGTGTGGGGTTCTCTGCATCTAAAACATACAAGATTTGTCTTTCTCTAACCGGCAAGATCAGATTGGCCTTCCATTCGTGCTCAAGAGAGTCTATTAATCATAAATAATTATAAGGGGGGCAAAATGATTTAAAACTAGCTTGAGCTGTGTAAAGCATTCACCTTTATTTATCCTCACCCTTATTTCATCCCTATGGCATCCATCCCTAAGCTCTTTGCAGATCAAGGGTTTATAGTAAGTTCTCAGGACCCATCTTCCCACCACAACAGTATCCCTGTTCAGAGTGGAAGAATGTGATGCTGAAAGAGCTGTTCAGAGAGGTGCTGCCTCTGTCAGATAACTATTTTGCTGACTGACCTCTGCTTCCCCGCTGTCTCACTGCAGGGTTTGCATGCATTCACTGTTAAGCATTCAGTTTCTTTGATGATAAATATGACCAAGATTGAGTAACAGAGTGTGCATCTCTGGGATTTTAAAACTCACGATGTCTAGCAAACTAATAATGTTTACACAGGTACTTACATGGAATGCTAACCTCCTAAGATGCTGCTCTTGTAGGTCCATGTCTGTTAATCGCCTGTGCCACTTGCTGATAGGTAGGCTGACAACAAATAAGCACTGTGAACAGTGTAAAAACTCAGAGGCAGAACTGCTCTTATCCCAAACAATACCCCTCAATGTCGACAATTCCTATTTCATACTGGCAAGTCCATTGTAACAGCCAAATTTTTTTGTGAGCACCTCGAAGATTTTTGCACACAGGAGACCTGTCTAACACATATGATGTTGCAAGTGAAAGGTTAAGTTCTGCAGACTCCAGGATGCTCATTTCTGTAGTCATGGCTATAATGGAAGCTCTGATTATTCTTCAGCACTCAATTTGCTTTTCGCCAGTACTAATTATTTCAAGAGGCCTTGAACAGCAAAAAAGTGAATTTGGTGTAACTGCAGTTATTCACACAGCTCCCTATTTTTAGCAGGACTAAGTCCTGAATCAATTAATGGACCATGCAGTGTGACTGTACACTAAGAAAATGTAGTTCTGAACACTGGAGAGGACAACAGATGGAAAGGCAGGTGCAGAGTCATCTTACTGCCTGTTTCATTAGGGACTCTAAGATTAGTCTTCTAGTTGGTGAGGATGATCCCTATTGTCTAGAAAACACCTGCTGATAATTACAATAGCTACATTTTTCATTTATTTCTTGTCAATTGGCTCTAACAGACAGCTTCAGCACATAGCCATATACTCTTATCTACACTGGCATGTGCCAAGACAGATAAAGTCTAAACTCCTGTACGTCAAAAACTTCATCCTCAAGTCCTTACAAGAGCAGAAAAATCTGAGTCAGCAGGAAAGCTGCTAACATTCAGTCCAAAACTGTTTATGTTTCTGCTTTAGGGATGCAAAGAACCTTAAAGTCCAGCTGCACCTTTTAGCACTCGAGGAGCTGGTGGAGAAGAGTGCCAAGAGGTGGCCAGAAGGAATCGGTGACCTTTGATTTCCTAAAAATTCTTATTTTTTTTCTTCAGCAGGACATGCTATTCTTTCTTTCACTCCCTTAAAATAATTCCTTAGGGTATAGTAAACTTCTAGTGTCCTACTGCATTTCATCCAAGGGCTGGTGTAGATGTAAGAGTGATTCATACTTGGAAACAATTTTCAAAACAAAGTCCCTAAAGAAAAAGAGGCTTCTAATGCCTAATCTCTGTAACTAGGCGTGGATTCTGGGTCTGACTTCAGGAACTCAGTTTTGGTGTATATATTTTCCTGCCTCAATATTTATAAGATATTATATTATGCATGACGTTTTGTATGAAAAAAGAATCCTTTGCTAAAACAGCTAAATGGTAAAATCCACCTGCAGAAATGGTTACTGGCAAAGAAAAGTCCTTTAACATCCCATCCTTTAACATAGCTCAACCTAATAAAAGAAACTCACATTTTCAGCTAGCTGAATCCCGCCTCTATAAATAAGACCCAGGTACTTTGAAAATGTGCAGTAAAATAAATACCAATGTTCTTGAAAGTTCCACTGAAAGTCAAAAGTTGAGTTCTCTGAAAAGCCAATACACTTTCTGCAACAGAGAGGGTGTCGATGTGTTACTTTTCAGGAGGAAGGAGGAGATTGTAGGTTAGAGTTTCCGTTTTAGTGCACTTGAGGGATATTTTTTATCCATTTACTGTTCTAGCATCAGAAGCCAAAAAGTGTGTGTGAAAGAGATTACTGAAAACATAATGCCATTCAATAAATCAATAGTGTGCTTTCACTTGGAATATTGTGTTCAGTCCTAGTCACCAGCCCTCAAAGCAGTTGCAGTAGAAATGGAAGAAGTGCAGAGACTGACATGAATGATTATCTGCTTGGGAGGCTCCTATTGAAGAAAGATTGAGAAGGATTAATCCCTTTAAAGAAGAGACAAATAAAAGCAGTCAGGTTATGGGAATATTAAGTGGCAAATGGAAAAGGAAAAGCAGAGTTAGCATTTCCTGGAACTCTTTCCTGTGAAGCAAGCACCATGAAATTGATCAGCCTGGATCTTTTTTGCAGCTGTTTGATACAGCGTCATTCAACACTATGCACTTCATAGATAAGCGTAAAGACAAGAAGTAACAGCTCAGCATTCAGATTAGCAGTCCTGCAGGACAGTTCTAACCATTCTGTCAGCCCAGGCCATCATAGCATAAAAATTCTGCAATCCAAAACATGGAACAGAAGCTTTAATAGCTATTTCTGTGAACATGTGCAGAAGCGCTGTGCCTTTTTCACAGAATCACAGAATCATTTAGGTTGGAAGGGACCTCTGGAGATCATCTAGTCCAACCCCCCTGCTCAAGCAGGGTCCTCTAGAGCATATTTCCCAGGATCGCATCCAGACGGGTTTTGAATATCTCCAGCGAAGGAGACTCCACTACCTCTCTGGGCAACCTGTTCCAATGCTCTGTCACCCTCACAGGAAAAGAGTTTTTTCTTGGGTTCAGATGGAACTTCCTGTGGTTCAGTTTCTGCCCATTGCCTCTTGTCCTGTCGCTGGGCACCACGGAGAAGAGATTGGCCTCATCCTCTTGACACCTTCCCTTCAGATACTTATATACATTGATCAGATCGCCTCTCAGCCTTCTCTTCTCCAGGCTGAAGAGGCCCAGCTCTCTCAGCCTTTCTTCAGAGGAGACATGCTCCAGTCCCCTAATCATGTTTGTGGCCCTCCGCTGGACTCTCTCCAGGAGTGCCATGTCTCTCTTGTCCTGGGGAGCCCAGAACTGGACACAGTACTCCAGGGGAGGCCCCCACCAGGGCTGAGGAGAGGGGCAGGATCACCTCCCTCCACCTGCTGGCAACACTCTGCCTAATGCACCCCAGGAGACCATTGGCCGCCTTGGCCACAAGGGCACACTGCTGCCTCATGCTCAACTTGTTGTCCACCAGCACTCCCAGGTCCTTCTTGGCAGAGCTGCTTTCCAGCAGGCCAGCCCCCAGCCTGTACTGATGCATGGGGTTATTCCTCCCCTGGTACAGGACGCTGTCCTTGCCTTTGTTGAACTTCGTGAGGTTCCTGTCTGCCCAACTCTCCAGCTTGTTGAGGTCCCTCTGAATGGCAGCACAGTCTTCTGGTGTGTCAGCCACTCCCCCCAGTTTAGTATCATCAGCAAACTTGCTGAGGGTGCACTCTGTCCCTTCCTCCAGGTCATTGATGAATATATTGAACAAGACTGGACTGAGGACTGACCCTTGGGGGACACCACTAGCTACAGGCCTCCAACTAGACTCTGCGTCACTGACCACAACCCTCTGAGCTCGGCCATCCAGCCAGTTCTCGATCCACCTCACCGTCCACTCGTCTAGCCCACACTTCCTGAGTTTACCTACAAGGATGTGATGGGAGACAGTGTCAAAAGCCTTTTCCTTCCTTTTCCTGTTTATTTTTCACTACTGCTGCACAGAAGCACAAGTTTTCATTGACCTGATCATTAGGGACCACTAATTTAGGTCCTGTAACATCTGAGGCTCACTGAGAGGATTCTTTCAAATGTGTCAGTGTCCAATGGCTGGACTTTCTCTGCCAGTACTGCAGGTTTTGCCCGTCTTTGTTTAAACACTTCAAAGTCTTTCACAGTGATTGGTCTTATGACGGGAGCAAGGGAGGGAGGGGTCAAGCCATTTAGCTACTTGAAATCTGATCAGCTTATGAAAAGCTTTGTGATATAGTTGCTTATGTCAGCCAGGGCTAGATTCAGCCACTTAGGAGAACACTTGCTTTCGTATGTTCCTAAATAATTGCACGTTTATCTGCAACATTTTCTAGCTGTCTAATTATCAAAGCCTGCGTGATATGAAACCCTGCAGCATTTTGCCCCATCACAAGCTACACTTTTGATCATGCTCCTGATTTTCTCTGCTGTAGGCTGAACATCTGACCTATAAGACAGTTACTCGTAGTATCCCTAAGGGTTATCTGCTATCGCTTTCATTCACAATGAGCAATAACTTATTTCCTCAGCTATCCTGATGAAATAAAGACAGACGCTGCTAATGGAGCAAAGTATGGCTACATGCAGAGGGAAGTGGTCGAATTTGTGAGGCCTAGTTTACAATGCCAATTTATCGTAGAGTCCAGCAGAATAAATCCTGACACTTCAGTCCTGAAGGCATGGAGCACGTTTGCATGGGGAGGCTTGGGGTGCAAATCAATGCTTTGCTCCGAGCTTAGGCAGTGTGAATTGTGGTGCCCATGTCCTGAGGTGGCTCCCTACAAGATCACTCTTTAAGCATCACTGAGGCATGTTGCAATGCTAGGCTATGCTTTTTTTTTTTGTCTGTAGTCTTCACTGGGACATCAGGGCCCTGTGACTCCTGTGGCTATGGGGCAAGGAAAGGGAGCAGCCACCTGACACCATCTCCCCATTGGCCTGGGGTTTAACTCCAGAACCCCCTGCCACCATCAGAGGAGCCCCAGGGATTAATCACATGTGTTTCTCTTCAGCCCCACTACTGTTAAACCTACTGTTTTACTTCTGGTGCTGCTGACAGTCCAACCGTGATTAATGGTGTTCAGATGGAGCTGAGCTCCTTTTCTGTTTTACCAAGCAGCAGCAGTATGAAAGGCTGAGGAAACAGCTGATGTGCCTCTTCCTCTGATGTGTTCTCTTTTAAATGCTTGACTCAGCAGAGAGGTGACCAAGCATCTCTTGAATGATTTGCAAGGGAGCAGGCACCAGAACTTTTCCTCTGCCCTGAAAGGGCTGGAACTCAGTGACTTGATGCTTCAATGTGACAGGGGAAGAGATGAATCATAGGCAGAGAAGGTGATTGCAATCTGGGGTAAAGAACAAGGTACCTACTGTGACCCATGTTCAATGGCTATGAAACAGCAGTGGAAACTGTGGCTTGCAGCAAGCTGGTAAACAGTACCCTATGTGTTTTTGTAGTGAGACTGTTGTGAACATATGTTGCGGTCAAATTTTAGTCTAATCATCATTTCACACACTGTATTTCCCAGATAAACCACTTATTGCCCTCTTGGACTTTTTGTTTGTGTATGATGTGCAAGAGCAAACTGAGGCATGCAAGTAATTAAGAGCTATGGCTCCTGTTGCGCTTAGTGATAAGAGTATCGGAGACCTGTAGTTGAGAATCTACATTACCTATCAACTTGGATCAGGAATGAGGTTTTCATAGAAGTATGTGTTGCACTAAGGAAATGTCTTTGGTCTTCCTTTGGTTTGTTCCCTACTTGCTACTGCTGAAGGCACACCAAGAAAGATGGCCAATTAGTCTTTCCCTTACAGAGAAGGTGAGGGCACTGGCAGGGTAGAGAACTGGTTTGCTCCAGGATGGACAGACATTGGAACCCAGGCTCTCTTCCCCTAACCTGGTCTGTGAGTCTCCAGTGAGCTTACTGTGAGTTGGGAGCCCATCTGTCAGGAGAGTCACTCGTCTTTACTGGCGATCCCAAAGATTCAAAACTGAGGAGTCAGACCTCAAGACGTGTGGGAGTGGCTCTTTAAAAGGATGGTATTTTTTTCATGGGATTTTACTGCAATTTTGATCTAGCTTTGAGTTTTGAAACATCCCATGCACATGTTATCATTCTATCTATACATGTAAGGCTATCAGCATTGCCAGACCTCCTTTCTCAAATTTATCATTTAGTGTTTGATGTCCTCTGCTGCAAAGACTTTTCTCCCTTCTAACTCTCTCTTCTGCTCAGCAAACCATCCTTGCAGTCTGCTCCCAGGGAGGCTACAGAGGAGACATCATATCATGATGGACAGTTGCTCATCTGCCTCAGAAGTGCACAACTTAATACGCTGCCTCTGAAAACTCTTGGGAAGATGGAGAGATGTCACCGATTCCCACTCTATTGCTAAATAACTATGCATGTGACATGGCCAGCATCAGTTGCCCAATTTCAATCGGCCCTGAGATATTTAACCAGAAGGAGAGCAGTTCAGACAAGAACTGCCATTTACCTGGAGCATAGAGGGAAAGATTTTGACTTGCCTTACAGCTATTAGCTAAGGGACTCTCTGCTCTCCAAAGCAGTTGCACAGATTCAGTAGTGTTGTGGACTCTTTATCTCATCATCTTCAGATCAAAGTATATGAACTACCTTTTCACATTAACTCACCACAAATCTCCCTGCAGCTGTAAATATGAGAAGCAAAGACATTTTTGCCATGCTGTATATCATGAGATTACTGAAGATGGACAGACTTGACAGGTGCCAAGTTCCAGTGCAGTAGTTTTTACAGTTCTTGTAAGAAAAAGAGCAAGCCATCTCCAAAGCTGGCCTCTAGAACTGTTATAAAACAAGAATGCTGTTTATGCAACCCTGATACAGGATCACATACTCCATACCCTGAGAGTCTAGCCACACAGTGCAGGTGTTAAAAAAGTGACATTAAGCTCAGGTCAACACAAATAAACTGCACTGATGAGGCAGCATATAAGGGAAGAAATGTTTCATCTGTTTATGTTCCAGTGCAAGGACACTCTGTAACAAGCAAAAGAAATTTGAAATTTTCATTGCTGTAATTGGCATTGCTGAAACCTGGTGGGACAATTTTCATGACTAGAATGTTAAAATCCATGATTTTAATCAGTTTAGCAAGAAGTGAGTAGATAAAAGAAGTGGAGGTAGCAGTCTGCATTAAAGACATCATTACCTGATTTAGAGTTATTGATAATCCAGAATCAAAGGATGTTGAATTCGTACGGATTAATATGTTACCTAATAAAACCCAGGAGACAGGTGGTCTAGAGATGTTCCAGACCAGAACCAGAAAAAATCAAACCAGAAAAACAAGATGAGTTATTCTTTAAGCACCTATATCTTCTTCATACCTACTGCAGAAGGGGAAAAAAAAAAAAAAAAGGAAAGCTCTGTTCTAAGGAGTTTTAATTGTGAGGACATGTGCTGGAGCTGGTAGAGCTTAAAGGTTTCTAAAATTGCAGATGATAATGACTGTGACATGATTACATTAAATGTGGGCAAACAGAGGGCAGTTGCAAAGGAGCTAATTTCTCAAAAGTGGAAGAAAAAGACAAGTGAAATTGATGGGGAAAAAATTAAGCATGAAAGACGAATGAAAATTGGCAGGTTTTAAAGAAGAGTTTTTTAGAAAAAAGTGTGGTTTTGCAATCAACAAAAGGCATACTTTGGCTGAGATCTCATCATCCTTATTCAG
The DNA here is from genome assembly GCF_040807025.1 of Struthio camelus. Taxonomy (NCBI): domain Eukaryota; kingdom Metazoa; phylum Chordata; class Aves; order Struthioniformes; family Struthionidae; genus Struthio; species Struthio camelus. The sequence continues at coordinate 93,977,034 of NC_090942.1, read as the reverse complement.
CTGCAAAGTCAAAACAGCAATCAGAAACTAAGAAGTCGTATATGACAAATGGGTTATACTTTATCAAGAAATAGGGAGCAGTCAATATAAATTAGAAGTTACAAATATAGAAAATTGATAAATGAAACTAAAGACAAGTTAAAACCAAGTGCATGGCAGAGCTAAGTACTGTAAAGAGAAGTTTAAGTGTGTTAGAACAGAATAAATTCCATCAGTTGTATGGATTCCTGACTAACGAAGATTTTTTTTTCATGCATTGGAAAAAAGGCAGACGGGCTTAAGCACTACTTCTGTATTTGAAAAAAAGCATTATGAGAGGATGAAGTGGTACTTTCTAGTCTATTAATGTCTAGGCATATTAAACATCACCTGCTAAGGTTAGATATTTTAAAGTTTCCAGGTCTGAATGCCTCGTAGCCAAGAGTCCTAAAGCGTTTGCTGTGTTTGTTACCTATTGATTAGAGACAGTAACCTACAGTAAACAAATCTTGGCATGGAGAGAAAATCTCAGAAGACTGGGGGAATGCTATTGTTGTGTTAATGTAGCAAAAGATGCAAGCAGCTTGTCCTAAGTAATGGGAGGTCAGATAGCTGCTGACAAAGTAACGGGCAAAAATATAATTAATGTCAATCAACATGTTTTTATTGAAAGAGAACATGTCAAACCTTACGTGATTTTCTTGGATTTGCAAGCTTAGCTGATGAAGATAACCACGTAGATTTTTGTTCACTTAGTAGTGCACAATATTCTGAGTAAAAAATAGCCCTTTGATGATTTTGCAATATCCATAAAGCACAGTATGAATAGATTAAGAAAAAGCAGCTGAAAGTTCTCTAAAAAGAGTCGTCAGTAACAACTATTCCTCAAATGGGAACTGTGTCTCACATAGCTCCACAATCAGACCTAGGCCTAGTGCCTAATGATCTGAAAGGAGATATAAGATCCCAGCCAGTAAAGTTTATGGAGACAGAAAGTTTGACAGAGTAGTAAATATCAGCAAAAATGCTGTCATAGGCCTTGCCTCTCATTCAGCACTAAGTGGGTGCTTGCAGACCACATGCATTTTAACATGGTCCAGTGCAAAGCTAAGAAGAGGGATCACAAGCCATTCCTACCAAAAGTGCCTCAGTACATATTAACTCTGAATAGGATGTAGCTGCGATAGCAGACAAGAGATGATCATCTTACACTATAATGTACTAAAGGGGAGCTAATTAGAGCCTTGAATGTGCACAAAAAGTGGTTTTTTTTTTTTAACTTCTCTTGTGCAGAGAGCTTATTTTGTGAGAAGTGACTTGATTGCAGTGTACAAGTACCTTCACGGGGAGCAAATGCCAGCTACTAAAGGGCTCTCTGGTCTAGATAGGAAAAAACAGAGTAGGACTCATGGAGTGGAAGCTGAAGCTGGGCAAATTTGTATCGAAGACGAAGCATGAGTTTTAACAGAGAGGGCGGTTAACCAGGAAGTAGCCACTGGTATTAGATACAAATGTCCCATCCCCTGCTGTCTTCAAATCGAGAGTAAATAGTTGTCTAACAAAGATGCTTTCATCAAACATAAGTTCTTTGTGTCATTCCAGTGGCAACTGAATAAAAATGTGAAAGACCTGCAGTGCACAAAAGGTCAGGCTGCTTGATCAAACTGTGATTCCTTTTAGCTTGAAATTCTGCAGACCTGGAAATCACATTTGCGTTCACTTGGTCAAACGAGCCATGCTGTAACAATCTCATCTCCAAAATGTAAAGAGTGGGTCTGTTCCTGCCACCTGCAAATGTGTTATCCTCTTCTATCGATCATCTGCCGTGGAAGCTGATGGAGCACTTGGATTAGTTTAACAGTGTGCTTCTGCTTCATCTGTGTTTGTTTTTGTTTCCTTTTGAGGTTTGACTAGCAACCCCTAAAAAAACAGCACAACAGGAGCACAAGATCATCTGTGGCATGGCATTGTGGAGAGTGTTGAACTCTCTTCTCTAATACGCTTTGCTTTTACTCGGTCATACTGTGTTATGCTGTAGTGTAGCAGGGAAAGAATTTATGCTGGGCAGGAACAGCAAAAGGCAACTGCAGAGTTATAAAAGGTCTTTAATTCCCAGGACAAAACAGCACTGCAATCCTAGATAATACTTCCATACATATTCAGAAACAATTTGTGACCATTCAAGTCATCTAGTCAGACTGGCTGCATATCACAGACCATAGGAGGATAAGAATTGCCATCACCAGCACATGCAAGCTGGATCGTGTACTAGTGTCCACTTGAAGGAGGATGCTGCACCTCACCTTCAATCTGAGGTATAATTTAAAGAAAAGAACGTGTGTGTAGTGATTCTCTGCCAGCCAGCCCAAGGGCTGGATCCTGCAGGTCAAACTGGCTAACTTCTCCCTGCACTCTGAGCAAAGGGAAAAGGAGAAGAAGGTAAAAAGCCCCAGAGAAAAAACTCAGCTCCATTTTGTAGCTAATTATTAATCATATGTGGTTTCCCAGCATTTTCGGAGTAGTTGCTTGGTCTCCTCAGGACTGTGCCTTAGTCTTACGAATCAGAAATAAGCTTTTTGTTCTTTCTTTTGCCACTTCTTTCTCTGTGCTTTTGCCTCCCTTCCCCTCTCCATTGTCATACACCTTTCTTCCTTTCTATGTTCCGTCTCTCCCTGGTTCCTGCCTTCCAGTTTGTGTTCCCTGTATCTTTCTCTTCCTCTGCCATCATCTCTCTTGCTCTGTACTGTTTTCTCTCATATTCATTGTCTCATAGCTCTGCAACAGCAATGCCCTGACATAGAAAAAGTGAGCTGCTCCTAGAAAAATAATACAGCTGCAGCCCCAAGCTGTTTAATGAAAACCTTGAATATATGGCAAGAATGGTTTGTGAGTCCCTGAGGCAGAGGTAATATTTTGTATTAATATTTGATATCTTATTTAGGATGCTAAATCAGATGCTTGGAATCTCTGGGGAGGGATTGTACACAGAGTTCTGTTTAAATGATATAGCGCTAAGCCAGGCTGCTGGACCATCTCCTCTTGTCTTACAGCCAGACCTCTCTGCATTGCCTTGGTTTCAGACAGAACATTACTTGTGAATCAGGAAGCCATGGGAATAGTATTTATGAAGTCCCTGTATTACTTAGATTAAAATCCCCTATAACTGTGCCTTTCTCCAACTTTTTCTTGAGATGTTCCTTTCTTCTATGGAGTACCTAACCCCAAATGCTGAGTCAGATTCCTCCCCACATACCTTAGATTAGGCAAAAAAGATGATTTGGTGCTTTTTAGTTTATTTCTCTTTCTCGCTCTCTCTCTCACCTACACACATACACACAGAGGGACTTCTGCCCCTCCCTGCACATATATCTCTGTGGCAGGTGGAATTAAAAGAAAAGTGTCACTCACTCCCTCAAAATGCAGAAAACCAAAGTGATTTTGGCCCCTGTTGAAGACTTCTCAACTTTCCCCTCACTGCTTCATCCAATCAGTGTTTGCACCCCCTCTCAGGTTACCCTCAAAACACGCATGTGCATGTTCTGCATGGTTTCCAGCCATTGCTTCTGAAATCCTCATCTGCACAGCAACCTCACTCTTCCAGATCTGTTCCTGCATCTCCTGGCCAGGCTCTTCACTCCTTTCCTGAAACCCTGCATCCTGAGGTAGCAGCAGCAACATTCTCTCCTGCCTTTTCCAAGCCTACCAAGGGGGGTAGCTCCAGACATGTTTTGTTCCCTTTGCATCTGTCTATGCTTAGAGGGGCAGGAGGAATGCAGATGCATCCTCTACTTGTCTCTCTTCTCCCCCTACCTCAAAAAATATCTTCTCTCATTCCTAAGAAAAGATAGTGGTGGGGGTGGGAGGGTAAAAAGGGGGACAGAAGCAGGATTTGTCTCTTACCAAAGCCCTCATTGCCTTTTCTGCCCCAGGAGGCAGGCGAGCTTTTGGGGAAGATCGCCTCTTCAAGCCCCGGGCATGGCTTGCATTCTGACAGGCATCAGTGCTTCAGGACTTGCAGTTAGACAGGAATCGCATGGCTTGGGGAAAAAAAATGAGTACTGTTAGCAATGCTGTTCAAGACCTCGTCTTAGGAAGTTTGGTCTATAAGAAAATATGATATTTCTGTAGCATTTCTTGAAGCTAAAGTTTTCCATCTCCTCTACCATCTGAGCAGCCCATGTACAATGGCTCCTCACTGTATTTGCTACAGTTTCATCTTGGCACTTTCCAAAAAACCCTACCTGACTGGGCTGCATCCTTGAATATGTAATTTCTCAGCACAAGAACCACCTCAGCTAATGGAGCAGCGGTAGAAGGGAGGTTACTTGCCCTACAAGCACCCAAAGGGGACCAGTAAGAGGAGTAGCAAGAAAAAACATGCTTTTTTTCCTTCTGGGGCTTGGGCAGACTGACAGGCACAATGAAATGTGTGGGTGTCACTTGGCAGGTGTGAATTGTTCAGGCAAGCTACAGTACACATTTTTAGTTGTTTTAAACTGTCCTCATACATCAGACCTCGCCACCCCTTAAGCAGATTTATTGCTGCAATCTTTCATTTAGAGGATTAATGTCATCCAAACCTGGCTGCTTTGGCCATTTGCATCAAGGCTGCCAGCTTAATATTCGACATTTTGTCCATAGCAATTTCTTTCCTTAGTCATTTAGCGGGAGATCAGTGCAGAGAAGGGGAAAGTCTGGGGCTTTACCGCCAGCATCGCTTGGATGAAGTCAAGTCCTGTCAGCAACCCTCTGTTGCCCCTCTCTGCTAACGCACAGTGCTGTGCCTGGGCTGAGCAGAGAAATCCCACCCCTACCCTGGGGGGCTGGTTTGGCAAGGAGGAATAGCCAGAGGTCTGGGCATGCATCTGGGAAGTCATATGTTCTTTTTTTAAATCTGAGGCTGACTTGCTACATGACCCGTGTACTCAAATCACCTCCCTTTGCTGAGCTTGTTTTCCTGTGTGTGCATTAGGGCTGATGGTAGTGACATATCTAGGTGCAAGATGGGGAGTCTAAACTTACTACCATGAGCAAAAAAATGATTGCTGATGCTGAACAATTAGGGGTATGTGTTTAGCATTTGGCAGAGTCCAGTATTAGATGCGGCTTAATAAAAGCAGAAGGGTTTTTCTCCTGAGGAATAGTGATCAGCTTTATTTCAAGCATAGATTGGAAACACTTTACAGTTGTTCTAATTAACTTATGAAAGTAACACAAGTATTTTCTTATTCCAGAACTAGCAGTTCCTTCTCTCTCTAATTCACTGCCGGTCCTAGCTTTCCCCACCTGGCTGCACAGTAACCAGCGGGCAATTTGCTTTCCTTTTTCAGGCCACCCGTCAACACAGTTAACCTATCGGTTTCTCAACAGAACCATTACAATTTTGGGGAAGCGAAAAACCACTGCTGCCACAGACAGGATGGTCTCCCCCACTCTGTGCAGTTCTCCTGTGCAGTTGCTCCCCTTACGCATGGAATACATCCTCTCCCTAATTAACCTTTTTTGCCTCGGTTCCTGTTCTATTTTTCACCTCAAGGCTGGGAAACTGAGTAGCATCTTGTTAGCTGTGCATCCTTGTCTTAAACAAGGATGTTTATCCTTAACAATTTAAACAAGCTGGAGGATGCTGGCCTGCCACTACAACAAGCATAGACCTCAAGGCACCACAGGACTGTGCTACTGCAGGGCAGTGTCTGTATAGCACTGTGCCTTGGCTCCCAAGGTCATATTTTCTTCCTGATATAAAATACAGTGTGCTTCATGTCCTTCTCTTGGCTTAGCACTGCTCCCAGTCCTATTTTGGTCATATACATTTGTGCTATAAATGATCTCCTAAAATCAGAGCTTATCAAAATTGGCTCTGGGCTCAGGGCTTGTTTTATTGCATAAAAGGTGCATTGACGTTCTTCCATCTAATTTATTTCTTTTCTTTTGGCTTTTTTTCAGCAAATTGGTCAGAGGGACATGGCAGCTTGCAAAAACTTAGAAATAGATCTCTGATAATAACTTTCTACCCCTAAAATTGTCTTGCTGTTTGGAGCTAGGAATTTAGCACTTCCCCTACAACTCCAACTTTAGAAACTACTTGTTTTTAACTTTCCCAGGGCCCACCAGATACCTTGGGTATTGGATCCCTGAACCAGTTGGTGTGTATTTTGCAGGGAAGGCAGGGAAGAAGGAGGCTGACAGTCAGCCCAGCTTTGACTACTTCATTTAGAACTAGTTTTATTGGGGCTGAATGTTGCTTCAGTCAGTTCTGTAAAGACTCATGTCATCTGCCTGCCATATCCTCGCAGTGGGGCTGTAGAACTAAATCCATGAGATGCTGGAGGGTCGCCTGTGTCCCCCAGAGTCCAGAGAGCAGTGTAGCCTTTTAGAAGCGGCAGAGCAGGTTTGCATTTGTGTCCCTCCTCCAGGGCAATCTGCCATGCCCACTGGCAAGGTCTGTTATGGTAATGTATCTTGCTCTGCTTTGCAGATCTAGCAAATCATCTAGGTGAAGCATAGGATAACTGTGGCACTTCAAGACATAATTTAACTCTTTGGAAGAACTGAATGCTCCCCATAGTCAGAAAAGCTCGTGATTCTGCTTAATCCTGACACCGACACCTGTCTCTATGTCCTTTCTTAACCCTAGGATGGGAGGACTGTTTGTGGGGAGAAGCATGTTCTTTTGGTACTAATGGAGTGTTGCCCTGCCTTGGTCTGCTTCTGCCTAGGTAGAAACACCTTGCCAAATTTGTTAAGGCTATGCCCTCTTCCCACTAGCTGTCCTTTCAGGCCACATCCTACCCCTTCTCTCTCAGGCTTTTGTCCCTTCAGAGTAGAGGAAAAAAAGGGAATTTTTTCTTCCCAACTTCTAAAGTACAGCTCAGAGCTTCCTGGGGTTTCATGCAGGCCAGAGTCATAGTAAATTAATGTCAAAGATTCTCCTCTGACTTCTCCATCCCATAATCACCGCATCCCACTTCCTTGCTCTGCACAAACAGCTCTTGCGTTTTTGCCAGCAGTTTATCTTCTGTTGCAGGTAGTAACAACAAAGCTTTCCCTCATTTTCAGCCTCATTAGTTTTATCAACCAGCCTGCCTTGCCGGCTTTTGTCTGAGATTTTTCTTGGCTATTTTCTCTCTCTTATCTCTAAACCGTGTTGGAAATGTTTGGGGTTTAGCTTTGGACTGAGGTCCAGGAGGCCTCAGGCTGTCAGCCATACAACATGTCAAATGGAGAAGGTCCTGCTGAATCCCGTGCAACTTCCCACTGAGCAAACAAAATATAGAACAAAATTGCCTGGGTTCCACTCTCCTGCTTAGGTTTCCTCTCAGGGCCTGACTCATCCTCTCTACTAATTTATCCATCCAGTGATGATCAAAGGACATTCAAATGGCTTTTCTTGGAGGAGAGAAGGCTGGAAATAGTCCTCTGCTCCATTAGAGTTTCTCAGCCTACTCAGAAATGCTTAACTAAGTCCTGCAGAGTTCTTTTCGTTGTAGTGCTGTGTAATGGAGCTCCCTCTGGCCATCAGGTCATACCATCACAGATAATCAGAGTGTATCAGTTTCACACAGAGCTCAGCCAGACAAGCAAGACAAGACAGTCTCCAACACACCATGAATATCTCCCTCACATCACACATCATTTTGCTTTTAGCAAGACCACCCTGTCGCAGCACATAATGTATACTACCCATCTTACGGGGTGGCTGTGAAAACCGGGTTATAGCTGCAAAATGTGTTATTGCTAAGGCCTATTTTATTCTTTTTGTCTCTATTCTGAGTCTGAACATCTCAATATCTATATTTCTCTGTTTATTTTGGGGTCTTTCACAGTAGTGTCTCAGAAAACACTTCCTTCTGCTCAGTAACACAAGACAATAGAGTCTGGTGACAAGAGAGTTTTTTGGACTGCAGCAAGGGAAGAACCAGTGTACAGCAGTACGAATGATCATAAGGTAAGCAAAAGTAGCCAGGAACTAATACATTGTGCAAGAAGTTTCTTGTCAAAAGAGAAATCTCATGGAGGGACAGAGTGAACCTGCATTCAGCTTCCTCTCCATCTTTCAGACTGCAGCATGGAAGGAGGGAAGCATCGCAGAAGATGTGGGACCACAAAGACTTGGTGGGACATTGCTCACAGCCGGAGTCATGGTATTGGCTGCGAAGGTAAACAGTAGAGTTAAGATTCTGGACTTTTGGAGAGTAAGCTTTGTCTTGTTTAGGAACTTTCTAGGCAGAATCATCTGAGAAGCTGCCGTGAGGGGTTAAGGTACCCAGGGGAGCTGGTTGATTTTTAAAGGAAAATTACTGAGAGCTTAGGAACAAATCTTCCTGTTGTGCAGGAAGACTGAGTGTTTCAGCATAAGGCCCACTTGGATAAGCAAGGAACTCCTCAATGAAGTAAAATACAGAAGGAGTGCATACAAGCAGTGGAGACAAGGACAGACATCAAAAGAAGAGTTTAGAAGCATTTCTTGGATCCTTAGGGATGAAATAATGAAGAACAAAGCAAAAAAGGAACAGAGTGAGAGTTTCGAAGCTTTGGCAGGAACTGTCCAGATGGGATTCATTTTAAAAAAGTCAAGGCTAAAATATAGTTAGCACATACTCACCAAACAGAAGATACATGATATGTTCCTGGCAGCAATATAGGTGCTAGGGAGGAGAAGCAGCAACTAAATAGAAGGTTTTAACATAGGAGAGTGCTGAAAGTGGTCATTGTTGCTTTGGGCGCCTAACAAAGATGGGGAACAATCTGCCTCTGGCAAGAGTTTACATAAGCTGTTTACTTGTTTACTTCTGGCAATTTCTGGAACTGGAGATCAGAGAAAAATGATGAGACCAGTTAGAGGACCAGAAGGTCAAATTTACAGCAAGCATTACAAAAGTTAAATCTGTATCCGTGGAATAATGGATGATCAAAAGGGAACACAGCTATTCATCAATAGCTAAAGGGCAAGGCTGCTAAGGAGGCAGGGAGACAAGCAGGCATAACTAAGAACAGGAAAGGATATTTTCAACCCAGTGTCAGGAAAGTTACCGGGCCAGAGTTGTACCAGGTCATGAAAAAGTTTTCTGCAGGCAGAGGTGGAAGCCCTCCCACCTGAAGTTCTTCAGGGTTTTGAGCGCAAGGAGGTTGTTTAGATGAGAGGGCTATGCTCTCTCTACCCCTTTTCACTTGTTATGGTGGCTGCTGTGCCGCAAGATGTGTGTATGGGTGACGTAGGATGATCCATGCCAACAGTAGGTGTGAGTTTTTGGAGCCAGGGCATGAGAGGGGCAAGGAGAAAATGATGTCAAGGCCGAAGAAGAGAACAGTGCCACCACATTTGATTGCCCTGGGTTTCTGCCTGCCATGTCCTCTTCTACCCTCACCTGAACCAAAACGTCTGCCTGGGATTGCTGCAAGAGATTGAGGTTTGGCTTGAATCCAAACCTGACATCTTGTAGCCTTCCTTTTTTGGTATTATTATAAGAGAATTGATTTTCTCATCTCTTCCAGAATGACAAAGCATAGAAGGAGCTAGAAGCATCTCTCATGGACTAGCTCCCCTCTTCCAGGCAAAAATGTTAGTCAAGCCACTCAGTGTCTTTGCAGTGAAGTCCCATGCAGTCAGATGAAAGGGTCACACATGATTTGGATAAGCAAGGCTTTAGAGTGGAGGAAGAATCTGATGTCTGGGAGGAGTGAATCCTCCCTCACTGAGCAGGAAAAATCAAAGTGGGGCCATATAACCCTAACAGCAGGGACCTGCATATTTGGCGTGACCTGAGTGCCCTATACAGTAGGGACAGGTTGCAGCATGGTTTCCCCAACCTGCCCCCTCTCCCCACCACATACACCTCCTTCCCAAGGGGCTGCCTACTATCTTTTTATACCCTAACTCATGGCTCTTCTGCACTGGATCCTGAGCTGTGGATTTGGTTGCTAGCACTTGCTTAGAAGAGAAGTAGCAGCTTTGGGTAATTGCAGCCTGGGTAATTGAAAAGCTGCTCTGTCTCTGCTGAGGGCAAAAGGTAGGAGATTCCCCCATCTCCCAGGGCCAGCTCACACCTTGCAGTGCCCTGACTGAGTGCCGAGCTGCCAAGAGAGGAATGCTTCACTCACTTGTGACAGCCAATGGTCCGTTAGAGAGAAGAGCACTTCATAATGATGTGTATGCTTTGCTCTGTCAACACAGAGATCTGTCCCCTCTGCTACCCTCCCCAGTCCCACCCTGCAGCTGGATTTCAGCCAGAAGAAGCCCTTTAGAAAATGGAAATGGATGCATCTTTCACAGTCATTAGGGTGGATCGTGCTAATGGGATGTCATGATAAATACTGACAGTTAGCTGAGGGCAGCAGCGTTCACTGTGAGACTCCAAATGAGAGGGCAGCAGATGCTACAACAAGCTTGAAGTGCGCCTGTGGAGGGGGAGGATGCAGTAGGAAGGCAAAGGCAAGCTGGCCGGCAGGCAGGCTGGTGAAGAGATACAGAGCTTTCTGCTTCAAGGTCACCAGCCTGAAAGTAGTCCTGGGTGCTAGCAATATGGCAGATAAAGAGCAAGTGGTGTAAGACCCTGGAATAGCTGGGGATTTTGCACACTAGGAAGGAGAGGTATTGCTGGAAACCTCAAGAAGATCCCCCATGAAAATAGATGTTAGCACATGTGTGTAGGGAGCCCCAGGCTGGGAGAGCGGGGGAGCTGCAGAGCAGAGCAGGGGACACTAGCAGGATTGCATAGCTGCTACTGAGCACAGTTAACAAGGGTAGTTTCAGTTTCAGGGAAGAGATGAGATGCTAATGTTGGGGGAGAGGATTACTTGACTTGCATTATTATATGAGCTCATGTAAAAAAAATCAGAGCTCTTGTACCTCAGGGAACTGACCAGCATAACTATAGTCAGATAATTATACCATTAAATCCATGCTAATACTACTAAGGCTGGTCATGAATTTTTTAACAAACCAGTGTTTCGTTGGAAAATACCAAGTGATTTTATCAAAGTTGAAACTTTTCTCAAGGAGAAGCACAATTCAACTACAAAAAAAAAAAAAAAAAGAGAGAGAGTCAGAACACGCACCTGTCATAGTGAACTGTTTTTAGTTAGGACATCTTTTTCTCAACAGGAGCGCTAGGTTGAATATCCACCCAGTAATCAGACTGACAAGGGGCCTCAGACTGTGGATCCACCAGCCATAGTGGATACTCTGATCAGCAGGCTATCGAGGAGCACTTCTTGATCTTTCTGATTTATTTTCCCTGAAAAATGTCAGAAGAATCTGATTTTCATTCTGGTGCAGATCAGAAAACAATTTTTGCATCCCAAAGTTCGTTAAGGCAGGAAAAACTAGTTCATTCCCTGCTTTTAGTATAATTCAGCCACAGGGAAATGCTGTTCTAGAATAAAATCATTCTCTTATTTTGGAGTGATTACTCTTATTCTCGAATAGATTATGCACAAGAGGGAGTTAAAATAACGTAGCTAGAGCAATAAGTGCTATTCTGTTGCCGTACTAATCAACTTCCCAGTATATTCAAATCTTGAAGGATACAAAAGTAAATGTGTACTTTTTTTCTTATTGAGAGTATTAGCTCTTCTTAGGTCAATGTCATGTATAGACATTCTCTTGACAAGATTAGTCCTGCCTGACTAAAGCATTTCTGCAAAGACAGGCGAAGTATCCTGATGTATCCTGTGATGTATCCTGAGTTGTTCGAGGAGTTAACACTAGCCTTACTTGCTGAGCAGTGCTGGGGTGCAATACTGGTGTGCGTACATGCGTGTACAGTCACACACACATAGGTGCATACATGCAGCCTTTGTACATTCACGATGTCTTGGCAGATTCAGTAGGAGGAAGTGCAGAAATAACAAGGAGGTCTTTCACTATGGATCAGACTCAAAGAAGGAGGAGATATGAAGTGTGTGCATATGGTGTCAGCACATCACATTATATCCACCAATCATTTTTCTCCCAATATTTCTCACTGGAAGTAGCTCTGAAGACATTACAGTAATGATTATCGGCAGGATTTGTGTGGGTGAGGCGCTGAGAGCCAAACAAGCCGAAAGACTGTATGCCATTTGAGTCGCCTACACAGAGTGGCCTCTTCAGACCTAAGATGAGGTCAGCAGATGGAGGAGAATGGAGAGGAAGGGAATTCCATATTAGTGCTCATGACTTCATCCCATTCCTTTGCACAGAGAGTTTGTCCACCTGTTTCAGGTTGGGTGGGACTGCCTCTTGAGCTTTAAGAGAAGGACTGCAATCCACACAAAGGATCACCCAGGAGCCTAAAAACTTGTTGAGCCCTTGCATGGCATTGTCACATCACATTGTCCCAGCTCCACTTTGTGAGACTCTTTTCCAGGCTGGAGAGAGACTTTCCTGTTGCAGTAATGGCTCCCTTGGCCATACGTTACAAGCATTCAATAGTGATAGTTTAAAGAATGAAATCCCTTTAACAAACCGCCTAGCACAGGGCCCCTTCTGTTTGCTAATGTGTCACAACATAGCAATCACCAAGACTCCTTAGTACTTCCAAAGAGCGTTATACTTTCAGCCAGCTGTCCTCTTCCAGCCCTGCTTCTGCCCATGGACACACACTTCTTCACTGCTAGATTGACGTGATAAAGACATATTTTGGCATCCAGCTCTTTTTTTGCAGTGCCACTCAGCACAGCTGTAATTAGCTTGACCTGAGCAATGCTCAGGAGATTTCCAGAAAGCAAGTGTGGCGCATTGAAATAGTAATGTCCAGGCTGTCTCCCAGATAGAAACCTAAGCACGACTCCATTGGACTGGTGACGGCTGTTCATATGGAGGGAGAGATCGTAAGCTTAGATGAACCCTGTTGCAAAGCAAGCTGCACACCATATACTTGTCTGTGGTGACAGATTCTGCTCTTTCATTAACAGATCCAGACCTCCCTTGAGGGAAGGCTCTACCCAAACTCAGCTACCCAACTTGGCCAGGCTGGCACGAGCTGAGAGAGTTAGAGGGACCCCACAAATAGCAAGACCAGATGAACAAAAATCTAAGTTCATTCCAGCAAAGAATAGCATGCCTCTTTCTGTGTTTCCGTAAACCACAGCAGGAGGCAGATTCTGTTCGAGCAGAGGGTGATCAAAAGCTTCTATCACATTTGTGAGATTTCTTCATATGCTTGTGTTGGAGGAGGCATGTAGCTGACTAGGCGAATCCCTTCAGACTCATGGCTGCCTCTCATTTAATGACCAAAACTCAGAACTAGAGCTGTTGCCTGGATCAGAACATAGCCACATCAAGGGAATTTTCTGATCTGAACTCCAAGCCTTGGTCCTTTCTAAAGCACTTGCACCTATGATGCCACCAAACCGCAGACCTGTGCGGATTCACATCCGAGCACAAACCCAGGGAGTGGAGGGACCAAGCAAGGAAAAGCCTTGCTCAGCCACTAGTTGTTACACAGATGTTGCATAGGGCAGCACTGGCCTGGCATTTGCTTCATTCCCCTCTTGGATGTATGGACTCTGCCCCCGTGTGTCCAGTGCAAGGAAGGGAGCCTGCCTTTGGGGCACGTATGACTGATAGTGATTGTGTTTCCAGGACAAGCCAATACTGTGTGAGGCAGGTTTCAGCCTTTGCAAGCAGTGCTATTTGACCCTTATGTGGACCATTCATTCCTGTCATACAAAAGACAGTCTTGTTTCATTCCGTGTTGATGAAAGACGTGGAACGAAGAGAAGCTCGGAAACAGAAGCCACTTTCTCATATAGCCGAGTAGCTGGGTGACAACTACCCTCTGTTCTCCACCCCCAGCCTTCCTCCGCCTCCCAAAGGGAATAGACAAAGGATGTGTCATGATCTGCTTTTGGAAAAAAGGAGGACTTGACATCTCTGTCAGTAAAGCAGTGTGTGGAAAGCAGAGCCCTTCACATCCTTCTGGACTTGAGATTAATATTTGCTGTTATGAATGATGGCACATAGAGATCTGCCCTGGTCAGTGTTTGTCGAGTGACAGAGTCTGCCCTGACTCTCTCTCCTTGGCAGGATCGGTTTCTGTGTCACAGAGTTTCAAAAGCTACTCCTGCATCAATTCAGTGTAATAGCATGGTGAAAGCCCATGCTTTCAATAGATAGCACTTAAGAAGTAACTTTTTACAGGCAGTTACTTACTTTTATGGAAGAGCCTTATCAAATTTAACAGAGATGAGACTGACAGAATGGTATGAAAATTATTCTTAAAGCTGACATTTTAAAAGAGAGTGACTTTCTGTTTTTGTAAGCCATCCTATAGAAATCAACAGTCAGGATGTAACTCTCTGCTCAATATAGAGGATGGCTCACATCGATTGAAAGGTCAATACATATTTTCTCTCTGCAAAACTTTTCCAGAGGGAAACTGCTCCATCAGCATAACGTTCATTCTCATCTCCCTGTCCCCATCCTGTTCCCCCCACAAGTGACATGGGTGTATTCCCTGCTGCTGGGGTGATACTGAAGCTTGAGGCTTTCTTTTGTGTTATGTTTCTTTTGTTGATGGGCAGGAGTGATTTACTCTGCTAGGACATGGGAAAGGTGGTCACTCAGACTCTCCAGTCTTTAAGAGACAGATCCCACCTCTAAGGTGCAAGGCACATGCAAAAGTAGGTGGTTGCTTAACCCAGAGACCTATACAGAATGTGCGTGAAGGCTGTGGCATGCACGCAGCAACCTTTAAACGTGCTCCTACTGAGTAACTGTCAGTCGATTCACAGGCTTTTCGCAAGCTCTGAGCCCCTCCACAGTAATGGTGTCTCATGAACAGCTATGAATGAGACAGAGAGCCCTGGGAACGCAGAGCACAGGTCTTGACGGCGGCTGAGAGCTGAGTCCTCCTCGCAGCAGCCCCTTGCTGCACCTTTGGAGCTGTGCTACCAAATGAGCCGCCTTCCAGTTGAGGAATAACATGCATTTACCACACATCAATCTGTCTCTGTCTGGGTCCTCACACGGTCCCCATCATCATCCTATTCAAGAGCTTGCAAAGTATTTAAAAATAGCAGTAAGACTAACAATCTCTCTTTCTTTCCTCCCCAGCTTGTAGCAGAAATAGCTTGATTAGTGTACAGTTCTGGTGCTTCAAGGGGAGAGAAATGAAACTGCAGAGCTTGCAGAGCAGCTTTTCAGCTTTCTTCAGGCAGCAATTGCTGGCTGCTTTGCTGAAGCACAGGCTCTTCAAAGGACGGCAGGTTTTAGATCAAGGACTGCTTGTTCTGTCGCACATCTTCTGAGGCAGATTTACAATGAGGAGAGAGGCATTGCCACATCTTTGGACCTTGGGAGATACATGCCCAACTCCCCTCCCCACCTCCTGCCGTCACTTGTTCATCACGCCCAGAAGGCTGGGAGAAGAGAAGTTTCCTGTGTATGGGTTTTCTGTCCTGGGGATAGAGGCATGGCTAGACAGAACATAGCTCAACAGGCTCTGTGAAAATAGGATCAGGCTGTAGCGATCAGGGGCTTGGCAGGCAGGAGCACTGGGGTGTCACCTCATTCCTCAGGCACTGATTTGAAGGGTGACTTTGAGGAAATGCCTTGTCTTCTCCAGGCCTCGACCTTACTCTGAGCGGAAAGTAGATTTGACTTCCTTGGCTCACAAAGAAGGTTTCACTCACTTTAGCTTGTAAATTGCCTTCAGATTCATATTTATAGGGGTTATGTGATGTCATTGCTTCCCAGTGCTTTAAGGACATGGAGCCATTTCAGCTGTGGGCATGAATATTGATGGACCTTTTCAGTAGGTTTCCCTGCTATTGCCTCCGCATCCTCCCTCTGCCCTCCTCTTGGCCTGCTGGCAGCTCCTCCTCCCTTTTTGCATTTTTTGTGAAGTACATCGTGCCAGCTGGGAACCCGTAATGGCCGTGCTTGCTCCTCTGGTGGCTTGAATGCTTTGAGAAGGTAAGTCCTCAGCACAGCTGCTAACAGAGAGGTACCCACAGCACAGAATCACTTCCTGGCTGAGGTTATTGTCAAGGTCCCTGCTGTCCTGTAGCCAAACACCTGTGCAAAAGGGAGGATGGGATGGGTGAACAACTCACTCCCCCAGTCCTAGGACATGTCTCAGATGTGCACGCTGCCATGCAGAGCATGCGGCAGCAGCAGCAGACCTGGCAAGCCAGGGGAGCGTGGAGCAACTGCCGGCTCTCAGCCCAGATGAGGTAAGATCTCAGGAGGCTCAGAGCACAGGGGCACTACTTACTTCTTTGCAGCATGAGTCAGTGAATGTTTTCCGTAGCGTTTCATCTCCTATGACTTACCACTGCGAGAATCAGGGATGTGGTCTGTGGGTCTGCCTCAAGGCTGACACAGCACCAGACCCTACAGGGAATGCCAGTGAAAAAGAAAGAAAAGAAAATTGCAGGAATAAATTGTGTACAGATCACAATAAGCCACCTTCTACAGCACCATGTCTTGAAGGATCTCAAAGCACTCAATGCTTGGGAATGAGTTCAGCTTCACAGTGCCCCTCAAGGTGGAGATTTCACATAGTTTTTTCACGTGATGTTTTACTTCCCCTGTAGGAAATAGGGGTAGGAAGAGAGCAGATAGCTTAAGATCGCACAACACATCAGAGGGAGAGCTGCCACCCAGAGCGCTGGAGTGCAGATTGCTGGATTTGTTTCTGGACAGGACACAGCCATGACGATCGTGGGAGAAGGAAGGGACTTAGCAGTACAGCAGCTCCCCTACCACGTGGCTGGGAACACCAACTGCCACAGGCAACACTTTCTGGGGGGCCAAGGAACGTTATGGCATGCCAGGTACTGCCCTGTCTCTTCCAATAAATCCACCCTAGTTTCTCTAGCCAAAAGAAATGTTCTGCACAGGCTTCTCTTCCCTAGACTAGAGTCTCAATTCAGAAGTGTCCTGCTTTTGCCAGGAGCCGGCTCAGACCAGGCATGTGGGAGAGCATCTTTCTGCAGCGCTGGCCCTCAGCTCCTCCATTCCAGCTGTGGGATGCATTGCCTAAACTGTGGCTCCATGTGTAGCAGTGAAACAGTTATGTCAAAGCTGTAGACATAAAAAGAGAGAGCCTGGAGCAGGAATAAGAAATCCCTGAGAAGCTTGGGCCTCCAGACAGAGGCACTCTGGATCTAGCCAGCACTCTTGGATCTAATCTCTTTCTCCTGCCTTTGCTCTTGGGAGAGATTCCCAGGAGTGAAAGTCCTTAACAAGCCTCTTCTAGAGAGGTCCCAGGGTGAAGGTGTTCACCCAAGACTTGGGTCCAGGTCACTGGTCATATAAGATGTCTGTGGCCAGTCATCTGTCACTTATCCCTTCTGCAAGTCCCTACCCACAGAATGAGGATAACATCTCTGTCCTATCTCATGGGGATACTGAGAGATGCAGTGCATTACAGCAGGAGACAATCAATTTCATTGGTGAAGGTTTGGCTAAAATCAAGGTGCTGCAGAGCTGGAGCACCTCAGCTAGCTAATTCTTGGAGTGGAATAATGCTTCTGCTAGTAGTGCAGGGTTAATTCAGACTTCTGCTGAGCCATCTGTGGGAAAGCATCCGGCCATTTCCTGACATGCACACGCTGGCTTTGAGCCCCAAGCGCACAGGACTCTTCTGTGCCTGCTCTACAACCTGGTGATTTTTGCCTCTAACACTAAGGGTGGCTGCGTTTCTGGTCTGCTCTCTCCTAGTGCGGGGAACCTGTGATGCCAGGGCACGATTGCTTCAGCCCTCAATGCACTTGGTTAAGGAGGGGGACAATTCCTGCCCACCCTGGCTGAGGGAGAGGTGAGTGGGGTGAGCATGGACAGCAGCACGGCAGTGAGCAGGACAGCGGTGAGCATGGCACCAGGGTCTCCTTGGGGAAAACACACCCAGCTCAAGGCGTCCCTTTGGCGAGGGGAGAGGCAGGTGAGCGAACAAACGTGCTGGTGCTCACACATCCGTCATGCTGTCCGCATCTGGTTCCTCTCTATGTTCTGCTTTGTAAATATCATTTGGGCTCTGAAATGCCACTTGATGTCTTTCTTTCTAAGGTGTTTCCAGCAATGTGCGCTCCAGGAATGTAGCTGAGACTTGTCAACTAACCCAAGGAGACTGCTCTCGTGTTCTTCTCCAAGAGTGCTTCCCAGCCAAGGATCTCAAGGCCTTTTGCCCTGCTTAGCACATCGCACAGTAGGAGCCTATGACCTAAGGGGGAACATGCGGCTGCTGAAGCCAAACCTGATCAGCAGTCTTGTCTGAAGACTGGGCTTGTGCTACCTCTGGGTTTGCTGAAGACTGTGGCACCCTCTTCAAGAGAAACTCCTAGGATGCGCCGGCCACAGCCATCAGGAGAGTAAGCAGGGGGCAAGCTTGTGCTGCCCAGCCCTATACAAGGAAGAGGCTGGGAGCTGGCTGAGCACTTATTAAGGTGTGACAGCCGTCACTTCTCCCTCTGCGCATTCAGCCCCAGGTTAGAGGCTGAGGAACTGCTTCAGACCTCCCTCCTGGGAGCAGGATAGTGACCGTTCTGCCAGGGGACACAGCTCCAGAGGGAGGTCAGCAGAAGACAGCCACTGAGAGCAAGCTGCCTTCTCCAGCATAGCTTGCTCCGAGCTAGAGGCTGCTGGACAGACTGTTCACCGTGGCTGCTCATGTGGCCAATGTTTGAAATCAGCCAGTGGCAGCTGTGGTGAAAGTGGGTTGCACTAACGCAAAGCACAGAGCTAGAAGGGAAACTGAGGCACACAGCAGTGATGTGTTCCGTCAAGAGGCAGGTGAGGATACCAACGCCCAGAAGAGCTGTGGCTTCTGGCTCTGGGCCCTGTCAGGTGGGTCTGCTTAGTGTTAGTGACATTCAGATTTTGTGGTGGTATCTGGTGTCTTGTCCTCAAAGCCGCCAGAATCTAAGCAGGGAACGAGAACTTCAGTGTCCAGTTAAAAGCAAACGAACCCCCTAAAACAAGCAAGCAAACAGGCAAAATACTCTGCCCTCCTGGTTTCAGCGCTGAGCAGCAACTGGTGATCAGGGGGCAGCAGCTAGCGCTCAGGGACGGGGAAGCGACCGCTGTTCGAGGGGCGCCGCTGCCGGGGATGCTCCGTGCACAGTGCCGGGCGCGCAGCCCCGGTCCTCCCCTCCCCTTCCCTCCCCTCCCTCCCTCCCTCTCTCTTCGCCTCCCTCCCTCCCGGGCTGCTTTTCTCTCCGTTTCTTCTCCCTCTCGTGCTCTCTCCCCTTCCCTCGCTCCCCTCTTAAGGTGGCGCAGCGGGATGCTCGGCGAGCGCCAGGCGGCTGCGGGCAGCCCTGGGCGCTTCCCCCGGCGGGGTGGCCTTAAAAAGGCTCCTTTCGCGCAGGCTGAAGCGGAGCTGCATCGCCAGCGCCGGCTCTAAGGAGGCTGCCGAAACCTGCTGGCTCCCGGCCGGCGCTGGGAAGCGGGGACGGCTCCGCGGCGGGGCTGAGCCGCCGCCGCCGGGCACGGGCACGGGCACGGGCACGGGCACGGGCACGCGTGGGCAGAGCCCGGCAAGGCTGCAGCCGAGCTGGGCGCGTCGCTGCCCTGCGGCGGGGGATGCTCCCCCGGCAGCCCCCGGCCGGCTGCCGAGCTGCCCCGTTTTCTCCAGGATCTGCCCGGTGACCGGCGAAGCCAGCGCATCTCGCCAGGTAAGCGGGAGCTGCCCGCTCCGCCGCCGGGAGCCGGGCGGGGTGGGAGAGCACCGGTGACCTTGCAGTCCCCTGAGTGCCCAGCGCTTCGTTTCGTGACCAGCTGTTGTATTTAGCATGCCCTGTCAGAAAAGAGCTGGGCAGAAAGCCGGGTCCCCAAACTTTAGCTGAGCACAGAACCTGAAACTAGGTCTAAATTTCATGAGCAGCCCCTGCCCTTGCCGTGAACTAAGCCGTGCGATCCCCTTACCTCCCTGCCCCACCATCTAAGCACCTTCAAAATGTGGAATATTCAACATCCAGACTGGAATTTTCCAGCTTTAGGGTGATATCGCCTCTCGTGATTTCTGTCCACCCATCGCTATATTATCCAAAAAAAAGCATAGCATCTCTAACCAGGTTACCCAAATGCGGTGTCCCAGGCACATCACTGTCCAGTGAAAGGTTTTATCATGCCTCTTTGTGGTAGATATAGGGGAAAAAAGTACAAAGAGGCAAGAGGACTTGTGCACGGGCACGTGCAGCCACGAAGGACACATACCCTGAGCATATAGCTCCCTGTCTCCCTCAGCTAGGCAGCCCTCCTCCTCTTCAGCGAGAGCAGAAGGTGTTTGACCCCTCAGAGAAGAGGGTCTAAGCACAGGGAAGGGAGACACAATTTCCCTGTGTTGGCTGATGGCGACAGCTGGAAAAGGCCAGCATCACCATGAGGAGGCAAGAAGGCTCTGGAGAGAGGGAAGGGTGAGCAGAGTGGCATTAAGCAAACTAGGAGGGGGCAGGAGCAGGAGGAGGTGGAGGGCTGGGGAAGGACTCGGCTCCTCTTCACCCCTGACTGGCACAAACGTGTCTGCTGGGGATGCACTTGCTGGTTCTCTAGAGTGACAGAGTTTGCGATGGATGTCCTTAGGTGGGTTGGAAAATACTTGTTTTGCCCTCCTGTCACTCACTCCATCCAGGCTGGGGCCAGGGGAGGGGAGAAGCACGTTTAGCAGCTAGCCTATAAGAGAGGGAGAGAGAAGAATCCCAGAGGTGCTGCAAGTCTGGCAAGAAGCAGCCGATCCCTCAGCTCTCCAGGAAAACCTGCTAAGGGGCTAATTTCTGTGAGCACTTGGGAGAAGAACTGTTCAGATCTTCTGGGGAGCAAGGCCAGCACCAAGCATCTCAGTAGCACAGCAACAAAGACTGGCAATAAATATCCTTCCAGCAACTTGAAGCTTGCACAGCAAATGAGTGGGGGAGCATGAACGATGCAGTATCTGCAGGTACTTTCAGCTCCTTTTACAGGGCATGGGGGGGGGGGGGCACTGGCAGAGCTGGGGATGACAGAGTGTGTCACATCTGTTTGTAGCCGTGCATGCCTCCAATCCCCTTCTCTCTGTGCCTTAAAGCAAGATCTAGGGGCCAGGGTAGTTTATAGCTGGTGTCTGCTCCATGATTTCCTGGAAGCTGTTAAGGGCATGTATGGGACATGCTCTATAGGTAAGTGCTAGTTGCCAAGCATACACTGTGTCTTGGCACAAGGCCAGGAACACCACGGTAGCTGTGATTCCTTCCCTCCCTCCTGGGAACTACTTCAGCATCGCTTTCAGGGCACTTCCGTCAGCACTGAATTAAGGCTTCGCAGGACAGTTAGTGTCAGAGGTAGATGCACTGAGCAGCTAACACAGTGTCAGCTATTTCAGAAAATGAATGATATCAAATTAAAGCTCTTGGCTTCTTTGACATTTTCAGTGTAGTAATAATAATTACAATAATTGATAAGCCATTTAGTCAACCTTTCAATTCCAAAGCAATTCAACCAGCTGACACGGCACAGTTGAGATGCAGCCACCTTTACGGTGAAGGATCTCAGCCTGACTTGCAAGACACTTGGCAGCTGCGGGATAGAAAGTAAAGCAGTTGGGCTGAGGACGCTTGCTCTAATGGAAAGGTTTTTTAATGAACAAGGCTCCCGCACCTATGGGTTTTGTTACAGTGTCATTTAGGAAGACTGTTGCCTAGTGAGCTGTACAAAGCTCGCAGAAAAAGCTGTACAAAACAGCTAAATGTATGTAAAAGAATATTCTTGCACAACATATAGCCCTATTGCCTTTAAATTCACACCCTTTCTGTGGGCTGGGCATGTCTTTGTGGCAAGCACTTCAGTGCTGTTTAACGGTATCTTCCTGCAAAGTGTCCAGGTTGGTACTGGACAGCTCAAGGCTATGTCTCCTGGGTACGCAGCATCCTTTCTTCTTGCCTGTGACACCCTCTCCATTGGCAGAGGAGGGAATTTCTTGAAGGGAATTTCCCTCTGCTTCAGTGGCAGGCCAGGATACGTCCTTAGGGTCTGAGAGCCAAGATATACCTAGGACGCAGCTTGCCAGTGAGGGCTTGGAGCAGGTTCCCTGCAGCGATACCCCACATTGTTTTCCTTCCCTCTTCACCGCGGTAATCACCCTGCACGTGCCTTTGTTTCTCCATGCCTGCTCTGCCTCCACTTTATAGCCCCCTACCCCTGCTGCCCCTCTCCCTCAGGGTGCCAATGCTGCAGGCACTATCACACCATTCGCACCAATGTGTAGGGAGGCAACGCTGCTGTCCCAGGTGTGAGGAGCCACACCACGAGCCCATCTACTTCCTAGAGCTTCTTCCAAGGCTGCTTCTTCCTCCTCTTTAGCATCCTCAGTTGTCTTTCCTATTCCAGCAAGGCAATGTTTGGCAGGAATAAAGAGAGCGCCTGACATACTCTGCAAGACTATGTATGCCTGTGAGGGATGAGATATTTGATTGGCTCCAAATATGCCCTTTACTGAGCATGCAAAATTGCTCTGGGAAAGCTTTGCAATTATTCTGCAGGATGTACACAGGGAAGATGATATCTGTCCTCTTCCTCCTTGTATTTAATTATTCCTAATAAAAGAAAAAATCTACAAAGGTGGTAATAAGCCAGACTGGAAGTCGGGGTCCAACACATCTACAGGGTCCTGAAGAAGTCCAAAATCACTCTGCTCTTTTTGCTCCTGGCCTTTCTGTCTAGTAATAAGTATTATGCTCATCTGTACAGCTTCCCATCCAAAGACCTCAAAGTACCATACGTACGTGATGAAGAGCACTCTCTGCCCACGTACAGAGCTGTTTTTCAGTATGACTACCCCTACTTTACACAGGGAGACACTGCAGCTGATAGCGTCAGAGCTGAGACGGCCCCAGATCATCTGTCTCCCAGATCATCTCCCAGATGAGGCCTGCATCTCTGAGAAGCGTTTGCAAAGCTGGGAAGTAGCTCAGCCTAAGAGGACTGCAATTAAAACCTACTGGTACCATAATAAATACAGGGTACAGATGAGGCCTAGAGCTAACGTCACCCTCCTCTCAGCAACAGGCATGACTGCATAAACCCTACTCTTTGAGAGGGAAACTGGTCAGACCCCACTGATTCCTCTGAGCTGGAACCTTGTTCCAAATTGCACCCCAACTTGTGGCCAACATGTGTATCAAGAACTTGATCCTTTATCCTGTCGTGTTGTTCAAGCTGTGCCGGCTCGTAATTCAGACCTTGGTTGAGACGTCTTACCTAGTTCACTCTCAAGTGACATTAATGTTCCCGTAGGTCTTTCCTTAAGAGCTAGAATGCATCTACTTTGCCAATATTAACAAGTGTTCAGTCACCTGCGTGGTTGGCTTCCACCACTGCACAGTGCAGGGGAGCTGTCTAAGATCCTTCTCCCTGAAATAAAAAAAATTGCTCACATTTCATTAATTTGAAGAATTTGCAGAGTGCAAAGTTTCCTCAGGAGACACAGTTTCCTGGGGCTGAGACACAGAGTTGGGATCCACAGCTTCAGCAAAGAGTACTTTATATTTTGCTTGCTGTTTGTCCCTTCCCTCAGCAGGTAATCCCACAAATGCCTTATGCACAGCAAGATTTGTTAAGATGGGGCTGTTTAGTTCAGGGAGATAAATGAGGAGTGACACCAGGGTGAAAAAAACAAAGCAATGAACATTGTAGAACAGGGAATTAATGCTTTTCTACATCTCTTTTCTTAGTAGATGAACTGGGTTGCAGTCAGGAAAAATGCAAAAGGTAGCAATTTGATGATTAAAAAAATACTTTCCTTTGCAATGCATAGTGACATACGGAACTTGCTGGTACAAGATGCTGCCGAGGCTGAGTGTAGGATTCAAGAAAGGAGGAGACATTTTGATGGATCATAGATCATTCATCATTGAATAGGATAACCAATTTGAAATAGATCTAAATCTTCAGGCTTCAACCCTTCACAATTGCCTAGTGTAGGATTTCTTGTACCTTCTAAAACACACAACATTGATCAGTGTAAGAGGCAGAGGACAAAAGGAGACAGACATACTCGAGTGAAAAATCAGTGGGGCAACTCCTATATTCATTTATATGCAGAGGAGAAGAATTTATGTTTTCCAGCCTTTGTGATGACACTTAGCTCACATAGGTTTGTTTTTTGTCAGGTGAAGAAGGCTCAGGGTAAGTTCTGATGAGATTTGAGCTGGTCCAGTAGTGCTTACACTAGTGCTTTCCCTGCCTGTGCTGTTGATTTTAATAGACTGCCAGCAGCCTGGCAACTTTGTGTAGTGCTGGTTGATGAATAAGGCTGCATTACAAAAGAAAACTGTGTTGTCCCATTCTTTGGATGTTACCCCTTGGCACTGAGAGCAAGGGCATTTATTCCCGGTACAGCCTGCTGCTAGCCAAGTGAAGCACTGGTATTACTTGGAGCTGAACAGGGTTAGCAGTCAAACATACTCAGCTCTAGTTAAAAGATTTTTAGAGCAGCAATGCTGTCTCATTCTGTAAGTTCACGGTGGGTTTGTGTGTGGGAGTGCAGGGCACACGGGAACCTTGTTTTGCTAGCAAAGCAGGATTGCTCCTAGGCAGTCCTTGTGTGGGAGAACATGAAGGAAAAGCCAAGGGCCAGGCAGGCAGCAGCAGCTTGGCAGGCCCTGCTCCCTCTGCCGTGATGCTCCTAGGGCAGTGTTGCAGGGCAGCCTGGCTCCTGAAGACACTGCCTCTAAAGTTAGAGGTAGAGATATGGTCTTAGCAAGGTCCCCTGTGTCTGGTAGAAATCTCCTGGTACCTATTTCTACAACAGCACAGTTGGATCCTTGCCTGGTGCGGAGTAGAGGTTGCCTGCTTTCCTCTACCAGTTAGCCTCCCCCTTGATGCACCAGTCTGTAAAGGAGGATAGATGATATTCACCTCACTCCGAGTCCTCTTCATGTTCTGAAAGCATGTTAAAAAAGAGTTTGAAAAGGATATTTCTCCTGTGGCTGGCAGATTTAATAAACTGTTACCTGGTTATGTCCATAGCTATGGGTTAGGCAGCAGTGCTGGCCTTCCTGGAAGAGGGACTTCAT
This sequence comes from Struthio camelus, assembly GCF_040807025.1. Taxonomy (NCBI): domain Eukaryota; kingdom Metazoa; phylum Chordata; class Aves; order Struthioniformes; family Struthionidae; genus Struthio; species Struthio camelus. The sequence continues at coordinate 93,952,080 of NC_090942.1, read as the reverse complement.
GGCTCCCTGAATACCCTGGCTGTGACCATAGTAATAGAAGTGCTGTTCATCAAGGCAAACTTATGCAAAGTATCACCTTCTAATGACTGTGCTGGGCCAATTCGAGAGGAAGCAAAGGATCCAGCCATCACATCCACTCTGCAGCGCTGGGATGGCTTCCTTGCGGGATGCGGCCGAGCCTAATGCATTTATTGGGTCCCTCCTTCCCTCCTCTTTCTCCCACTGAGCAGCCCAAACTGACTGCCACAGTGATCTTAGCTTTTTCCCTCCAGATACATCATGCCCTGGATTGCTGCCTTCCACCTCTGTGGATCCCTCCCTCCCACAGCCCTTCCCCCACCCCAGATCCACACAAAGGTGAAAAGGAAGGAGGCGCCAATTGCTTTCCTGTATCTGCCAGCTTCCCTCTCCACCTCTGACGTGAATGAGGCCCTTCATGTGCTCCTCTTGAGCAAACACAGATGCTTTTGTTTTATGGGCTGGTGGGACGGGATGGAATTAATAAATCAGAGTGCTGATGCTGTGTTGCCACATTCCTGCAATTTTAAGGAAGGATCACAAACAAAAAAAAAAAAGGCCGAAGCAAAATAGACAAGCTCTTCAGAGAGAGCTCAGATGCTCCCTGCTCTGACTATACCTCTTGCTTGCTATCCCACTTGGTCCCCTGCTCCGTCTCCCCTGTTCATTCGTCCTCCGCTTTTCTCCCACTCTGTCATCCCTGTTAACCTCATCTTTTCTCCTGTTCCTTCTGCTTTTCTCAGCAACAGCTTCCAGTTATACCTTAATATCTCACCTACCCATTTTAATTCTCTCACCTTCTTTTCACCTGTGCTTCCCTTGCTCCCACCCTGCACTAAGGTCTGCCCAAGGCTTGTGCATTCAAGAGGCGTTCAATGTCGTAAGTGTAGGTTCAGGAGTGAGGAATGCCTCAGCTCTGTGCTTCAGCTCTTTTTATGCCCACTTCCGCCTCCCTACCTCAGTTTCTCTCTCCTAATACGGAGAGTAGTGCTGTCTGAGAAGGTAAAAAAATGACTCTGGAGATAAAAGAGAGTATTATCGTTCTCCTCTCAAACATGGTATCTATCAGTGTTCCTGTGAGAGAAATAAGATCCTGTCGCCTGTAGTCCCAGAACTGGCAGACCCTTTCTCTATTTTAAGTGTAACCAGAAAAATCTTGCTGGGATTTGCCTAAAATTAGTTATTTTGGTCCAGATAACAAGTTTTTGTCATCTCTGTAGGGCTACTATCAGGTGGTAAGGGGCTAGGAAAAGATCTTTGTTCTCCGCTAAAATTGGTTAACTGTACTTTGGGCTTCTGGAGTGAAACCTATACCATGGGAATGGTGTATAGTATAAAGATAGTGTGTGTGTCTGCATATATATAGATATATAGATATATACGGAGAGATCTATATAAAATGATATCAAAAAGGTATGTAGATAATGTATATAATAGCTAAGTAAGACAAGGGATATAGATAAGATACAGATATATATACATACAAGATAGTATAAAGGTAGTATAAGCTACTGTTAAAGTGCTGAGATAGTCTTTATTCATTGCAATAAAACAGTCTTCATTCACTGCAACGTTTCTTTCTGCAATGAGCCTGGGCACTTGAAAGTCATTTCCCCGAATTGCTTATACATTGTTGTGCTTATCTCACCTATGGGGGAACTGAGGCACCGAAGCAGGTGAAATGACATACGCATAGTTGAAGCCAGAAAAAGAACCAAGAAATCGTGTTTCACAGTTGAGTGCTTTATCCTCTGGCCTCAGAGGAGGCCAGCAAAGACCTTTATCTTGTTTAGATGAGTGGATAGTCGTTCCAAGAGGCCACTGGGGCGAGGGTATCTTTCTGCACTAATACGTGTCCTAATGAGCCCTGTTTCTAAGCTGCTTCAATGATAGATCATGCAACTTCTTCACTAAGCATTGAAATAATTTTTTAATCATTAAAGCTAATATAAAATCCTCAGAAACATCCAAATCTCACAGCAGGGGCTCAAATTAGCAAGCAAACAGAAACCAGATCCTGATTATCTCTGTGCACCTCCACAAAGCCCACAGGCAGCATCTGCTGAAGTCAAATATGTGCCCGGCTGAGCCAATTCTCAGAGCTAGGCAGGGCAGAGTCAGAGCCAAAGTGGCAAATTCTAATGCTCCAAAGTCCACAGCAAGTTTCTTTCCTTCTTCAGGCATGCCCTCCGGCTCCCCAATGACGTGGAACAACTGGAAGGGAGTGGGGGTATTAACCATTGCCACCAGCTAGCAAGGGTGTCACCTGGCAGATCTTTGGACAGGAGGAATTATTTGTGGTTTGGCAAGCGGTATCAAGTGACAGATCTCAGCATGGCCAGCGTTTCTGCCCTCATCCCATTTTTTTCCTTGGAACCTCTTCCTCAGCCCTACTCCCAACAGCCTCCTGCAGCCTCCATTTTATCAACAACTACCTGTTTCAGCAAGGGTGCTCTCCATCCCAGCCCTTCTCCTCTGCCTTCACTCGCATGTCTCCCCAAACCCTAGGATACTAACACCTCTTATGTTGTAGCAGCCCATAGGACTTCACAGCTCTTCCAGTAATCCCAGTGCCTTTCCAGTTCAGGTTAGTAACTCCCATTTTACTTGACATTTTCCTAAAACCTACCACGCTCAGAGGCATATTCTCAAATGATAACGTAAACTTTCTTTACAGCACAAGAGATGTTTCCAAGTTTCATGTCAGAACATGACTCTTGAAGCATTAAGGAAAACACAACAAACCTCTTTTTACTTGGTTATGCACCAAAAAGTCCATTACAAGGGAAAGCACAGGACTCTGCCAAGCACTTTGCTAAGATGTAGCCATCACTATGCTGACCTCTGTGCTGAGGAGACTTTTGTGGGTGAATATAGGTCACTCCAAGAGGCCTTTGGGAGAGGAGAATTAAAAATTGCACTTACCACCTCCAAGAGCCTCTGTGGATGGGGCTCCTTTCTCCTGTCACCCTCTGAAGAACAAATCCAATATTGTTCCCGTGTCATGACCAGTCTCCGTACTTTAGCTCCTAATCACAATGTTACCCTGTCGGACAAACTCTGCATGCTTCATCCCACCTAATACCTTCCTCTGGAGGTTTTGCAGAGGACCCCTCTGGCTCTCCTGTCAACACCTACTCAGTGTTAGATATGCTGTCATCAGCAAATTTTGTCTGTAGTCCAGCAAGCCAAGCCAAGCTTGGACTGTAGCTTCCTAGAAGTCATACCCAGCCCAGTAGCTGTGAGATGCTGGCACAAAACAGGCACTAGACATTATTTTTGCTCTTTTCTACTCTCTTTTGAATGCTAACACCAGCCAGCTAAAATCTGATACTAAATATTTCTATCCAACAGGGGTCCCTGACCTGAGCATCAGATGACAAACACACATGACCTAGAAATTAGTTGAAGCAGTAGAAGTATTTTTGCAGAGTTGGAAGGGGATGGAAGGAGGCAAGTTCATGTGTGCATGTGGCTTGTTGACCTACCCTGGCTTGTTGACCTCCACAAATGTCCCCACAGAGAACTGCTTTTGGCCTAGTCCTCCTGTTGCTCAGAAATACCAAGCTATTTGTTACACTGAGGTTGCACCTACAAAGATTAACATTGGCAGAAGACTAGCATGCCAGGCACCAGCCATAGAAGGAGGGCATGTGCATGTTTGCAAGGGTCTGGAAAGGAAGAGGCGAAGGAGTAACCTTCGTAACATCATTCTAAAGTTGTCTCAGTTTTAATAAAACCCAGCATCCCTCTTCTGTGAGAGGGGTAATAAGACGGAACGTACCAAGGAAGGAGTCAGAAAGAAAGAAAAGACTATTCACCAGCCACGCAATGTAGAAACTCTAGTTAAGGAACAGGAATATGAGGAGCAACCAGGAGTGTACTCCAGAGAAGGGAGGAAAAAAGAAAAAAAAAAGAAAAGAAAAAGGAGAGAGAAATAACCACACAAACAGTTCCAAAGCGTATAAAGCTGCTTGTATTGGGTTGGGACAGCAGTAGGCAGCTCAGAGAAAGTTAGCCTTCCTGCACCAGATAGAAAGACATAAGTACAATTTAAAAAAGTTAAAAACAAATGAAAATAAATAAAAATAAAGAGGCAGGAGAGGGATGGGAATAAGGATTAGAGGCATGGTACTACACCAAAAGAGAGGATTTATACAGGATGTAAGTCCTTACGTTTGGTTTTCACTCCAAGGTGGGTTGTCTGAACCCAAAATTCTGCTCTAGGTGCCCTTAACCACGGGTGATCCTGTCAACCCTGTTTTAAACCAACCTCGAGTTTCTGGAGATCCAGCTTCTAGCTCTGCAGCTGTCACTTTTACCAGCACAGAGTCTAAGCACAGACTCAATGCTCAGAGGACATTCAGATAATTAGAGGGCACTTAGCTCTCCCTGGCACAAGGAGAGAGATAGATTCACCCTCAGAAGCAGGAGAGGTTCAGAGGTTCAAATCCACCCCTGGGACTTAGAGCAGCAGCCTTTCAGCTAGAGCCTGCTTTTTATCTGACCTGATGTTTCAGGCCAACCTGATCTGCTTTTCAGGTGAGTTCAAAGGACTTTCAAAATACAACCAAGGGTTCCAAAAAAGCCTAGTTCATCTCTCCCTGCCAACTAAAAGTATCTCTTCCTCAGATATTCTACCCAAGGTCAACTGTCACCCCGCGCATGTGGAAAGGAGGTAGGAAGGACAGCAGCTGTGAGAGCAGAGATTTAAGAGCTGGGGAGAAGCATCTCCCAATAGTTCCTTGCTAGTGTTTGTGCAAAGACCACACTCCAAGCTCAAGGGACAGATTGAGCAGACAACCAACCATTCTGGAGGGTAGCACAAATCCCTTACTGGTTCCAGATTTTGAGCATCCTGAAGCATAAAAGTTCACAGATAAGCTCCTAAGTACAATACAGCATAGGCTGACCTTCCAAGGGAAGGCTTATAGAGACCACTTTTGGCCTAGGCTCCTTTCATTTGCAATTAAAGAATACAGTGCGCAAGCCCTATAGGCTCTAAGAAAGAGAGCAAAATTTGTTTCTCATGCTGCAAGCTCTTCTGTCTTCAATTCCCTCATAGCCTTGCGTTCCTAACAGACAAGCCTCGTTCATTTTAAATGTGTAAGACATGGAAAAACAGAATTCAAAACATACATACACTTCTTTTTGATAGGATTGGATTGTTGTCAGGATTGGATTGTTCAGTACTCCTCAGCTCCATCTGTTCCCCAGAATGTATTCGCTGCTTAAATGCTTTTCAACACTTTTTCTAGAAAGTAAACCTTCTATTGTAATGCAGGGCTATTTTCTGACCAGCTGGTTTTGTTGCCTAGTTAAGCTATTTCCACTATCGAGCTACCTGCTTCCCCGGCATCCCCAGAGGGTAGGAACTATGAATTGCACAAGGGTCTCTTGATCTCAGATGCCATAGTAGCCCTGGCACCTACTTTGAATATCTATCTATTCTTTGTGGCTTGATTATGATCCAGAGTTGACAGCTCCCCTGCTAGGACTTTCCCCTTCTATCCAACAAGTCATCACCTTCCTGCCACTTCTTTCCTTCGTTCCCTTTCTCCCTTTTCATCTCACATGCAGAGGGCAGAGGACAAGCACTGTAGCTTTCTGTATCTTTCTATTTTTCATCCTGTTTTTTTTTTTTAATCAAACCCAGGCTTATAGATCACCTGTGACATTTAAGGTACAAATTAAGCAATGGACCATCACATATATCTGTTACAAAAGAAAATTTGCTAAGCATCACTTTATTTTTCTGTTCTACATTTGTTTTTAAAAGTGTCTGCATAGCACTTGGATGCCACAAAATAAGTGGCAAATCTAATGACTGCTGATGATTTATTTTGGGGAAAAGATCAGAATTAGCATTTGGGATCATCACAGCTAGTTACAGAGCTAGCATATTTCACACAGACCAGAGAGCTATAACAGCAAAAATGTCCATCAGGGAGGCCAAAGCGTTGTTCTCCTCATTCCAGCTCTAACTTAATCAATGCCTGCTTGATTTCGTGGCAACTCATCAGTGCTAACTAGTTTCCATTCTGGGTTAATCTAAGTGCCGGACACCTGCAAAAATATTCTGCTCAAACTTGCTGTTTGCATTATGCTTTATCGATCATGTAATTCAGTAGCATTGCCAAATAAAAGCTCTGAGAGGTTGTTGCCCATATACCACACAGCTCTTCTGCCCCCAATTATTTTCACGCACTAAGGACTCTGGATTCTGATTTTTCAGGGTGCAAGCACACATGGGAACCATTAAAATGTCAGTATTTTAGCAGATTTCGGAAAGATGGCTGACACCTTTAGCTCTGGGTTTTAAACGGCATAACGGCTGTTCCACTCATTTGCAGTATGATTTTAGCCAGAGCAGCTTCTCCTTCAGTCTCTTTTGCCTTCCTTAGGAGTAACAGGGAAGTCCAAAGGGGAAGAGCGTTTTGACATTGCCTTTGAAAGCAGAAGGAAAACAAGCTGTCTCATCAGTCAGGAGTGTGCGTTAGGGATAGTATATTCCTCTGGAGGTCTGCATTTGATGTCATATTGACACACAGCTAAGATCAAAGCCCATTTCTGCATCCTGGCTGCTACTAGAGGAACAGCGCTGGCCTTTGTGCCCCATATCTTTACAAGGAGCTTGTGATCAACATGATATTTTTTCCCCAAACAAGCACCTGTGACATGTAATTATCCTTCAAATAACGCCTAATGCCTTTTTCTCTGAAAAAATAATTCCTCTCCATCTTTGATAATGCTCTGAAAGCAAATACTATGGGTTTTTCCTTTCTGCTTTTACAAGAAACCTGTAAAATGACAGCTCCCACTCCTGCTGAACAGGCTTCAGCTGTTAACTCAGTAGGGAAAGCTCTGGATGAAACGTACAGATACTTTGGAACAATTCAGTATTGGTTTTGCTTCCTTAGACTTATGTTGCCTCCTCAGAAAAAGAAAGCTTGTTTTTTTTTTTTTTGATAATGCAGATATTGGGCTGATTCACGCTGATACATTCGGAACGATTATTCTGTAATAGTCATCAGTGCCTAAAAAGGACCTTGGTTCTGCCAGTACTTGGCAGCAGGGGAGAGAAGTCATGGTTTGAATAAGCCCCTGAGCTCCTTTTAAGATAAGCTAATTCCAGGCAGGCAGGTCTCTCAGGAGAGAGCTGGCTTTCTCAGGAGACATCTGGTACCTCCTGCTTCTGTTGGGGCCTGAAGTGCCAATCTTCCTCTGGGTATTTTTGGCACCCCTGGATTACCGATCTGGTCAGGAACAAGCAGCACAGATGCAGGAAAATCAGAAGTGGGTCGAAGGCTGCGTCGCTCTGATTCATAGCCCAGCATTGCCAAAGCGCAGGGCAGCGGGGAGGCCGTGACAGGTTGTACAGGTCGATCGAGAAGGACGTATGGGTCTAGGCTGATTAAAAATAGCGTATATCATTTTAGACCTCCTTTCTCAGGCTCTGGAAGGTTCCCTGTGTAGCTGAGTTTGGAGTTTAGTTCAAGGTCTAGGCTTTATCTGAGCTGGGTTACCTCCGTTCCTGCCGATAGCCCAGATAACGGTGGATATCCTCGTTTCACCTGGGCAGAGCAGGCTGAGCCACGCGCTGCTCAAAAGTACTGGCTCCCACAGGACCTAGCCAGCAGATTTAATTAGCTGCCTCAACTTTTCTTTTTTGCTTTTTGTTTTTTTGTTTTTTTTCCTTTTTACTTGGGAAGAGAACCCTGTGTAAAGCGTAGCCCTCCCCCACTTGGTGCTGTTTAGCAAAGAACCACCTGGCTGGGATAAAGAAGCTGTTTCACCCTCTGAGGAAAGGCGCCATGCCGAGCTGTTTGCAGAGCTGACAGGCCTGAGGTTGGCGGAAGATGCTTGGCCTGCAGACGTGCGGAGGGTGGAGGAGTGGGAAGAGAGCGCGAGGCGAAGGACGAGCCCGGTTTCTGGGCTGGAGTAACTGCAGTCCCATATGGCGAAGGGACCGGTGCTGGCAAGGACAGGATGGAGCTTTTCATTGCATCTGTGGAAGATGTGGGGGCTTGGGAAGGGAGGCTGTTTCACTAAAAGTGACTCATTTCCTGGGGAAGTTTCCCCCCCCCAAGGAGCCCTCGCGCTGAATGGCAGAGTGTAGCTGGGCCCAAACGCTGTGTCCCCACAGCTGCTGCTAGATCCCATCTTCCTGCCTTAGCGAAGGACCTGACCATCCTTCCCCATATTGTTTTACTATTTGTAGTTGTCTGGTTTTCATCTCTCCAGAGGTCTCAGTGGACATCGGTTATTTCTGCCTCACACGCTGTCCCCACGAGCAGTAGTGAAATATCATTATTCACACCACTCAGATGACGGGAGCTGCTTACCCAGAGTCACTCACAAGGTCTGTGGCAGAGGAAGGATTCAATCCTCGGCTAGCTGAGCATGAGGATTAGGACTGCCTTAGGACTGCAGTGGTCTGCAGTACCTGCGCTACTGGAAAGTGAGGTCCCAGTCACGGGTTTAGGAAAGAGCCATTCCCTTTCCTGATCCACCAGTAAAATGTCCCTTCCCAGAACATCCTCCTCTCCTTTTCAGGTTTTTTGTTCTTTTGGGTTTTTTTTGTTTTGGTTTGGTTGGGTGGGTGGGTTTTTTGCTTTTGAGTCACCCAGTTCCAGCAGAGAACTGCTGACTGGCTAGAAAACCAAATCTTCCCTTCTGTTTCCCACCCTGCACAAGAAACACTGCTGAAAGTGACCCCACTGGTGCTGTCCTTTAGATTTAATCTGTCCTTTCTGTTCTACATCGGCCCCTTGAGCGCAGATCTGACTCAGGGTCAGAGGAGTTCCACTGCAGAGAAATGTCCTGTTGTGACTCTGTTTGCGCAGTAATTACCCCTGCTAATCCCCTAGCAAAAACCCAGTCCGCCCACTTCTGTCTTTCCTTCAGTCCGTCCTCCCACTTAATTGTGCACATCTGTAATAGGCAGGAGACTGCCCAGTGTGGGGAAGCACTGCAGCATCTTGGCTGGTATCAATTTTACGCTGCGCTGAAGCTTTGGCCAAAGGCTCTGTGGGATGGGCCCGAGGGAATGGAGACGAGGGGATGGCAACTTTCTGTGCATTTCAGCAAGCAGAGACGGAGCCGTTGCTGATCACCACAAATACCGGCGCTGCCATGAATTATGCATTCCTTGTTTAAAGAGAGGTCGCTCTCATCAATAATTGAAATCTCCCTGCTCTGCCTTCAGCATCGCATCTCCCACACCGAGAGTTAGGGAACTCATGAAATCTGCATGGAGTTCCTCAAGGTGGTTAGGGGCTGGAGGGGAGAGGCAGCAAAATGCAGGCAAAACAAACCCAAAATCCTGCTGACAGTTCCAGTGTGTGAAATTAAGAGTCATCTACACCTGCCGGCAGCTCTGCTCCCATTCTGCCCTTCTCCTCTTCCCCACACCCTTCTCCTTCCCTCTCCACCTCCTCTCTCCTCGCAAGGTGCACACAGAACGGTAGGCTTGCAAACAGGGTACAAACCAAGATTACGGGGAGTTTTTTGAAACTTTTGGCTCCATCAGCTGAGATCAGTTTGCTTTGGGTGCTTGCCTAGACAAGTCTGTACACTTGGTGGCGGGATGTTCCTGGGGAACAGTGTGAACTCTGAAACTCGTCCCTCCTTAAAACGATGCTCTTTACAGTCTGTGTTTCAGATGACAGATATATTGTCCTGGGGCTGAGGTTGCTCCAGCACTCGCTCTGTGAGCTCGGCAGCCAGTCTGGCTGCCCTGAACCAGAGGCTGCAAAATTACTTTCCTTGCAGAGCAAACCTTTTGAAAGGTGTCATTCTCACGCTGAATCCAGTGGGTGGAGTGTTTTGAAATCTCAAAACAGAACTACCTAACTCTGGGTGATTCCAATAATTTTTGAGTTATCAGAAAGGAAGTAAATTGAGTACCTTTTTAACAGGGCTATAGCAAAATCACAGGCTCCTGAACTCACATAAGCCTCGTAAACCCCAGTGAGCCAGGCCTCTCCCTAGCTTTCACCTTTCTCTACCTTCCATCCACAGATGTGTCCTTTAAAATCACTCTGCAGCTCAGGAAGAAAATCACAAACTTGAGTATCTTAAAGTTGTATCCGAACAATGAGGCTGCCTAGGTTGTTTCCCTGCCTGGGAATCCTTAGCCCTCTCCCAACAGCTGAACTGCCCTGCTTATAGCAAATTGTATCGTCTGTTGGTAATTAGTCAGCAGTGGACAGAGGGGTCTGTCACACGGGATGCTCTGAACTACAGTCGCATCTCACTTCTCTTCAGCATCAGTCTGGGGCACACAAACTTGGGGCTAGGCTCTTCCCCGCACGCTTCTCTCATTCTCTTCTCCCAACTTTCAGATTAGTGCCCTCTGCATCAGCACAACAGCTTAATAGAGACCAGGTGCCATTGTGTCCTGGGAACTGAGAAGTCTGACAAAGCCACATCAGCTCATCATAGCACAAGAAACCTTTTGTCCTCAGCATACCCAGCTTTGTGCTGTCTGTGTGTGCGTGCACGCGTGTGTGTGTGTGTGTATGTTTGTTTATTTTTTAATGGAGAACAGAAGATTGATGGATGAAATTAAGAAGAGGGATGTGTAATTGGAAAACAGCTCAAGAAGGCTACAGGCAGCATATTGAAGGCATCCATCAAACATCCAGCTAATGTTGTTAAGGGTGCGTAACACAAGCGAGGGCTGCAGGAGACACTAGGAAAAAAAAGAAGAGGGAGGAGAAAGGGGAATAGGCAGGAAAGGGAAAACAGCAAGGGAGGAGAAGAGACAGCAAGAGAGTATAATCAGTAATATTTGTATTGCAATTGCATCCAAAGGCCCCTGTTGGGATCAGTACAGGAGCACATTAAGAGACAGCCCCTGCCCTCTACAGTTTAAACCCAGGAATTACGGGACGATTGCTGGAGACTGGTCTAGATGATCACAAAATTTTCTCGTGATCTACAAACCTCATTCACTGGGATCGACTCTGAATAGGTTTAAAGGCAGAGGGAAGATGGCTGGCTGTGCCAAGAATGCATGCAGTAATGTCTGCCAGCCAGGCATGCAATTAATCTGAGCCACTTAGGGGGTCTTTGTTTTTAATTATAAGATGTAGGTAAAAATATGTGTAGTAAACCTCTGAAAACCCCAGTGGGGCCATCAGCAGCCTACCCAGAGGCACTGACACGTGGCTAGGTTTTGATGCAGTATTTTCAAGAGGATGGGCTGATGCTTTAATGGACTACTTTGTGGGAAATATTCCATGTGCAGTGGCCATTAAGAAAATGCAGTTGTGTGGGGAAGGAGGCAAGATGAAGGTTAGTGTTATTAGGAGGTCAGCAGATGCCTCTAGTCTTGGAAACAGGGAGGAACAGACACCTAAAGACTAAGGAAAGGAGAGTGAAAGAGGCATAAAGGGGGCAGCAATAGTAGAGAGAAAGTAAGGCTTTAAAGAGGAAATAAAGTATCTCAAGACAGATTTTCTGAAAACAGTATTAAAATCAGGCTCCTTGTGAGGTTCACAAGTGACCTGGTGCTTTTTGCAGGGTTGAAGTTCTTCAGGATTGCTTGCTATCGAGAAGCAATAGAAAGAAAGTGAATGTAGAATTAAATGAGCAAAGAGCACCAGGGGAGCTGCACACACAGACAGCATCTCTGCTTGTTTGCGGTGTTCAGGAAGCATGAACAGGGCTGACTGTGAAGAGGAGAAGAAAGAACTAGAAAGAGATTTTGTTAAAGCTCTTCCAACTATGATCCTCTCTCCACTGTACTCTCTTGGTAACACAGCTGCCACCGCCGCTGCCTCCTCGCCTTCCCTCCAGGATCAACCTGCGTTTGCAGCAGCAGCAGGCCCGCTGCATAGAAACTGTGCCTGTATAATTAAGGCTTTTTATTAACAGGAAAAACACTGGCTGCCTCAGGAAACACTAACGTAGGGCCATTTGTAATGCCAAGCATCCCCAGAGAAGGCAAGGAGCTGTGAGAACCCCAAGCCAGGGCCTGGGTGAACCTGGGTGTCTGCTGCCGTTACAAGGAAGTGTAGACCCTCCTTTCATTTGCAGGCTTGGATTTCTTTGGTGGCTCTGCCTGTTTTCATAGCTCCGAGCGGCAGGAAGCCTTGCTCTGTCCTGCTGCTCTGATAAGGGAAGGGGATTTCCTGGGGGTGAAGCAGCCTCCGTGTGAGTACACCGTCCTGCCCTATGTCCAGCTTAAACCTGTAGGTTACTAGACACCTACCCCTTCTGCACTAGAGCTTGAAGGAGCCTCTGGTGCCTGCCCTGGACCCAGCCATCAGAAAGCAAAACGTGTTTGCTATAGAAGACTGCTGTTGGCATCACCAAAACACTTCTGTATGGCCCTCGGCCAAGCAGGTCCTTTGGCCTACTACTTGATTGGTTTTTCATAGCTTGAAGGTAGAAGAAAAACACCAAGTTGTTCCCTGAGTGAGCAGTTAAGAAGCATTAAGGATTATCACTGTGAACAGTTAATTTGGGGAACAGTAGAGGTAGGCTGCCGAGAGGGATTGCTCCAGCATCGTGCAGTTGGTATCTGATAAGGAATGAGTTCACGGTGCAGCAATTCTCTTACTAGAGCATGTGAGTGTGGTTTTTGCATCTGCTTGCCTACCAGAAGTCTTGCTGGGACATGCCAGACCTCTGTCAAATTTGGCTGAAATGGGTCTGATAGTTACTGGTGGTAGGGCTCTGATGAGCCCTGCAATCACATAACACTTGTTTTGTTAGGAAACCAAGGTAAAATGTCATTGAAAACATTGAAAACTGGTCCCAAGAAGAACCCAGATGATGAATTTAGAATTATGCCCTCTGATATCTTCCAGGAGTACCAGGTAGCTGCTGTCACTGCAGATCAGGTTCTCTAAGGCTGAAGCAGGGTGATCCTTCCCCTTTGGACAGATGAGGTGCTGCTGGGCCCCGATCCTGCATACGGAGTTTCCTTTGCATTCAGTGTGCCCGTTTCCCTTTGTGGACTTTGGTGTTAGATGATCAGCCTGCAGCACACCTAGGAAATACAAGGCAGAGCAGGATTTTAGAACCAAACAATTTGAACATCCTTTTGTTCCTTTGTGTCAACGTGATGCCATAGTCCTCTTCCCTCAAATTGTCTTCAGCCTAGGAGAGCAAGTGAGCCTGGAGCGGCTGTATCATACAGTAGCTCTCCAGTTCCCTAGGAGTGTCACTGCAGTTTCCCAATGGAAACCTCACTGTAGGAGAGGTAATGGAAGTTTTACGCTCCCTTTAGGTTCCAGGGGAGCATCTCTGTAGCAGGAAGGAAGTCCACTGGGAGAAATATTTGACATTAGAAAGGAATCCAAGAGGAAACAGACCACAGATGTTACCAGGAGGGGAGGGGAGGGGAATAAAATCTAGCAAATGCATGTCTCAATCAAGCATCAGGCAACCTGCTTGGAGTGACAGCAAAGAGTCTTCAGACGGCAACAAGCAACTTTGCTCTGTACCACTCAGTGTCTCCTTGGGTTGCTCTTCTGCAGCAGCAAAACTGGATCCCTCTTTCTGAAGCGCTGCTTTTGTTGCTGGGCGTGTGATAACAGGATTGAGAGCTTTAGTACCCAGAGAGAAACCAAAGAGAAGCTGGAAATTGAAGGAAAAGGTTCTTGACAGTGTGTCAGAGCCATACATACACTACACTACTGGACCTCCAAAAGTCACATCTGAGATCTGATGCTCATATGACTTACTGCGCACAGGCTATGAAGGAACTTTCAAATAGGAGAGCCAGGACTGGGATCTCATCACACCATGACCTTGAGTTATGTCCCCAGACAAGTGGTCTATAACAGACAACTAAGGACTTCAGTCTGTATTTTCCAAGCTGATCATTAATGTTGGATACTTTGTTGAAGGCATGCCTACCTTGAGAAGCCAAGGATCTGATTTCCAGATGAGCTGGCTGTTCATTAATCGTATTGACTAGTGGGAGCCAAAGGTGCTCAACAACTGGGAAAAAACAAGCACAGGATTGCTGTAGCTTTGGAGTGCCTGTAAATAAGGCACCCCTTGTTGTTGATTATTCCTGATACTTTCGTCCTTGATTTTTATTTTCCTTTAGTTCCTCTCACCTTATGGGGAGAAAACATTTGAAATCAAATGTTAACTGTTGTGAATCCTCAGCTCTCCTGGTCATGTACGTTACAGAAATACTATGAAGGAAATTAAAGTATTCAAAAGTCTATGATATAAAATAAATGCTGCAGTGGCCAAATACTGCAAGCTAGCAGTAGAAAGAGATCTGGAATAATTAAGCTTTCAGCAAGCACCACCAGCACTGTGGAATGACTGAGGCAGGGGCTTTGTGGAAAACTTAGTAGGTAACGGTGTGGTTATTGACTTTATCAATGCATCTGCATAAGGAGGATGAATTTAAAACTGCAAGAGTGAAAGAGATGCTAGGCATCTTTAGGGTCCCTGACATTTTCTCTTTGTTTTGCCCACTGGCATATTCAAGAATGCAAATCTTGCACACAATTTTAAATAATTCTGCCAGTTAAGCACATTAAATGCTTACCACTAGGCTCAGGAATGAACACCCATCTGGAACGGGGGCAAGTAACAGTCATCTTAGGCCTCAGACTCAGCAAGGTGAACAACCTTAAGTCAAGGACAGCTAGTTCATCTCTGGGCAGCAGGTGGTTCTTTATAGCAACATAAATAGATAAAAGCTTATATTCAATAGCATAGGAATTATCAGGCCTGCAACCTAATGGGACTCCTGATTATACTTCAACAAATGCTTTGCTGTATAATAATGTCCATCATTTATTATGTCTCCCTCCAAGCAAGCTGAATTCAGTCTGTTAGTCTGGTCTCTAATCTTACTGTCCTAGTGTTTATGGTGACTGGTATTTCAGAGGCTTTCTCTTTTCCCTGCTCTGAAAGGTAGAGAGATGCCTGGGCATTGGAAGCTCTCTGCAGCATGCTGAGGAGACGTAACCTTCTTACCACGCTCCTGATCGCCTTGCCATGGGCTCTTCTCCTAACTTTGTGGCATCAGTACCCAACCACCCGCTACCTCAGCCTCCTGAGAAGTAAGTGCAAAATCTCTGCTGTCAATATGCCTGTCGCTGTGACAATTGCTGGTGAGAGCCCTCAGTAAGAGACTCCCTCACAGGATGAGTTAAACCAAAACAAATTTGCTTGAAGCAGGCACCCAAGCTGTTCTGAAGAGCATGTCCTTCGGCTGTCTTCAGAAAGAGGCTGCTGTGCTGAGTATTGCTGTTATGGTGCTTGTGAGAGGGAGCACTCTGAGAAGAGGGTTGTCAGGGAACCTCTGCCTCAGGCAGACACCAGACCGGCAGATCTGCAGCATCCCTCGAGAGGAGGCAGCCCTGCAGTGATTAGTTTTCTAACATCTTTCTTCCTCTTCCCTCCTTCTTTCCTTCCTTCCTTTTGCCCCAGAAGAGACAGATGAGAATGTGACCTCTAAAGCTCTTGTCAATGGTACATCTGCACTGAGAGAGGAAGGCCTCCCATCATGCATGCGGCAGCAGCAGAGCATGGCGGCAACGCCTAAAGTCATCCAGAATTATGTGTACTCCAGGCCTCCCCCATGGTCAGACACCTTGCCAACCATCTTCGTTATCACCCCTACCTACACCCGGCCAGTGCAAAAAGCTGAGCTGACCCGATTGGCCAACACCTTCCTGCACGTACAGAATCTGCACTGGGTGGTGGTGGAGGACTCGCCCCGGAGGACCAACTTGGTATCCAACCTGCTGGAGAAGGCAGGGCTTAACTTCACCCACCTCAATGTGGAGACCCCCAAGAGTCTGAAGCTGGGCCTGTCCTGGATCCCATCCCATACCCCAAGGGGGACACTACAGAGGAACCTGGGGCTGCACTGGCTGAGGAACAGCTTCAGCAACACTGCACCACCAGAAGGGGTAGTGTATTTTGCCGATGATGATAACACCTACAGCCTGGAGCTCTTTGAAGAGGTAGGAACCATAAAATTACATGGGACAGAAAACACAATATAGCTGCAAACATATACAGCCAGACCTCTTAAGGCAAGGTCCTCAGAGAGATCTCTGAGGCAGGACTACCAAATGAACTTTTAGCACCAGCTGGGAGACGAAGGTTCTGGCGTGCTGCCTGCAGCCCTTCCCTCTCTGCACTCTGCGGGAACTGGGAATAGGGCAGATATAAACCAATGGTTATGCAAATCCAGTAGCCATTCTTGAAAGGGCTAAAAGATCAAACAGTGCATCAGCCATGGTGTAGGCTGCAGGTGTGCATAGGCGGTCACCCAACATTGCACCAACTAAATCTCCTTTTGCCAGGTCTGTTTTCATAGGGGTCATAGAATAGATGCCCCAGAGGAGCAGAGGTTCAGGGAGAACTGACTTGGTTTAAATAAGCACAAAGACAAACTTCTGCCAAAACATAAATCTTCCCTGTTGTAGCAGTGTTAGAAAAGTTGACTGACTTTCTAATCCACTTTTTCCCCTTTCTTGCCCTTCTGTATTCTGAGTTCCAACCACCACAACAAAGCCATGTCCCTGGGATCAGAAAAGCTTGCCCAGACTTCTGCTGGAGACTTGGCTTTTGTGAGATGTCAAGTCTATGGCAGACTTGCAAAGATGATTATTCAGTAACACTCACTTGTCACCAATTTAAGCCAAACTGTAATACACCACTCAAAATCCTGTGTTATGCATCAGTGTTATTTCCAGTTTTCACAGTTTTTTAGATCTCTGCTAAGCTCATCCTTTCCTATTTCCTTCCAAGTCCTTTCAGGCAATTTCAATAAACACTCACCCTCTTAGGAAGTAGCCATGGATGATAGAACAAGGTGGGGTGTGGGGGGGGAAGTTGCTGTAAGTAAGGACTGAGATGCATCAGTGAGGGAGGTAGATTACTTGAATAATGGTAAAGATGGTGCGAGTGGAGCTGATAACAGGGAGCTAGAGGCCCGGTAGGAGCTGTGTTTGGAATGTTTCTATTAAGAAAATTATAAAAGTTCAGATGAGATTAGAAACCAAGCTTTTCCCTCTTCTGGAGGACTGAATTTAGGTAATAAAATGCAGTGAATTTTGCTGTTCAGAGCAGAAGACTATGTTAAGACAGAGCTCATGGCATTGCAGACTGTAGCTTTTCAAGCAGTAGCATAGGTGAACAAGAGTGTGTGCTGCTTAGAGCTGCATGATTGTGTAGGAAGTCAGTGGGGGAGGATAGGTGCCAAATGATACAGAGGATGGTATACTAACAGGCTGGGACAAATGTCACAGGGCTGAATTCTCACACCACTGTTTCCTTTTGGCCCACAGATGCGTTACACAAGGAGGGTGTCAGTCTGGCCGGTGGCTTTCGTTGGGGGTCTGCGATATGAATCCCCAAAAGTGAGCCCAGCAGGGAAGGTCGTGGGCTGGAAAACGGTCTTTGATCCCAACCGACCCTTCGCTATTGACATGGCTGGATTTGCCATCAGCATCAAGCTAATATTGGAGAAGCCTCAAGCCAGTTTCAAGTTGGAGGGAGTTAAAGGAGGCTACCAGGAAACCAGTTTGCTGAAGGATCTGGTGACTATGGATGGGTTGGAGCCAAAAGCAGCCAACTGCACAAAGGTGAGCAGGACAAGGGACCTTGAAGATACCTTCCTTTTGCCGGGTTCTGGCCTCTCCTGCAGCCTCCTGCTATGCCCCATTCACCTTCCACTGTGCCTGCTCTTGCACACCTCAGCTCAGAATCATGCTGAGGGAGCTAGAGCCTGTCCAATGCTTTGCCGATGAGAAGCACAATGAGTGCTGAGGAACATGGAGTGCTATGCATTGTAATTGTGTTACTAAAGAGCCTCAGCTGCATAATTTACACCTTGATTTCTTCTCCAAGTCCAGGAGGATTGGCAGAGGGTTGAGTGTGGGGTTTTGGTCCAGAATGATCTCTCCTCCTTGCCACTCTTTCATGCACTTATAAAGTCTCCCCCAGGTTCTGAATTAAGTCCTTTGAATTGCACGCTTCAAACAGTTCTGAGCCCCAGGTTGCTCAGGATCCTACCTGCTGCTCTCAGTGTTTCCATGGCATCCAGAGCCCCTCAACTCTCTTTGTGATTCCCTGTAGGTGCTGGTCTGGCACACAAGAACTGAGAGGCCTACTTTGGTTAATGAAGGCAAACGTGGATTTACAGACCCCAGAGTAGAGGTGTAAGCAGAGAGCCAGCTCCAGGGTGTGAGTATCCTTGTACTTATCGCTTTTAGCAAGGCAAATAATCTGTACTACTTTCCTTATTTGTGTTATTATTTCCTCTAGGACTGCATACATAAGACAGTCCCAGTAATTCCCTTATCTCATTCTTTGCACAAGAAACAGATTCTCACCTTTACTCCCTTACTGTCTGCATTTCTTACTCATTCATGCCTTCCTGCAGTTCACGTGGAAGTTTTGCCTGCATAAAGACAAGAAAAATCTCATAGTTTCACTCAATAATGACAAGTCAAAGTTTTTGCTCCCCTATAAGAGATTCCTGCCAGGTCCAAAGTCTTTTTGGTGTAGGAGTTGCTCTACAGTGTGTGGAAAGACATCACACGCCTGCAGATGATGAGCTTCCTCCCTTGCAGCCCTGCAGCCCTGCCACCTCTGCTGTGCTTCATTTGTCTACCTTCAGCTTTTCTCCTGCAAGAGGTACTTCATGACAAACCATGGTATGGGGCAGCACGTAAAGGCTGATGGGACACTTACACCATCTCAAAACAGGAACCAGCAAAAAGTAACCTATACAAACTCTCACGCAGTCTGAGGGGCTCCAGTACTGACATTACCAGTGGTAGGAGTACACCTGCTATTGAGGAGAAATAGTGAAAGCACTAGGAGTGCCTGTGTGGTCCACAGAGAAAAGTTCAGCAGGACGAAGGGTTTGTAGCCACCACCACAGGCAAGGGCAGGAATGTATCGGAGCTCAGTGATATGTTCATAGAAATTAAGACTGATGAAGAATAAGCTCCAGAGGAGTTGTAGAGACATTGACCTCTAAATATTTACCAGCTATAGGGTAGACTGTAGCTGGGCTCTCTGCATTGTTGTGTGCTTGGCAACGCCGCTCTGGGTGACTCTTATCCCAGCTATCCAAACCCAGCATGACCTAGTGGCTATGATCTCCTCTTTATATCAACTGTCCAGCCCTCTGATATCAGTGTTTGTCCTTGGCAGAATCCTAGCCCACAAATCCCAGAATAAAGGTGTCTGATTTGGGAGGATCTAGGTCTTCCTGGAATGACACATTCCTGTGGCAGGGTACAGGATGCTGAATGATTTACCCCTCTATTTTGGAAGATATTCCAGGGCTGCTTTCATTCCTGTCCCCAACATACCCTTCAGCCCAGAACTACCAGTGGAACAAGAATGACAGCTTTTTCACACACAGTCACGAGTGTTTCAACTTCTGCACTGACCTAGCATGTGTATTGCTTGTAGCTGTGTACGGCATTTCCATATCATCTTATCACCTCTGAGTGATAGCCATACAAAGAATGAAAGGTAACCCCAGCTCTGGCACATGGCAGGGGTGGGAGTAGGGAACCTGGTGTATCCTACCTGGCCCTCCTGTCAGGCGCAAACCCTGTATCATATCTGCCAGCCTTCCATGAATATCTCAGATATCCTAGGGAACCTGAAATGATGCTAGGCACCTATGCTTGGCAGCAGCACCTCTCTTGGCCTGTGCTTGTGTGACTTTCACTAGCAGAAACGTGCTCATTTTATAAACTCATTCATGCTGAGGCTGCAGTAAAGCAAAGCTATGACTTTCCAAGCTCAGCTCAGCTCCGGATCCAGTTAACTAACATGGAGGTGTTCATACAGGATGAGCAGACTAAAAAAAAAAAAGACACATTAGGCCTGCTTGCCTACTTATCAGAGGAGGAGTTAAGTACTCCGTTACAGACGCAGAGTGTGTGTGTGATGATTTTATAAATGTAGTACTTACGTGTCTGCTCTTTTGTCCTCATCCTCACTCCCCCCTGGCCAAACATTTACTATCTTCCATGAGACATGCCATTCACCTACAGTGAATTCTCATGGGAATGACTTCCTGCAGGTCAGAATTTGACCCACAGCCCCTTCTGTATCATCTTCCATGTGGGGCACCTGTCCTGCCTGCCAACTGGGCCGGTAGCACCCCCTCCAGGAGACATCTCCAGAGCAAGGCCTTCGGTGTGAATGCGCTGCCCTGAACAGCCTGGTGGATTCGACTGAGAGATTCTGCTGAGCTTCAGAATCTTGCAGACATGATCTAGATAAGCTAGAGGAAAAACAGGTGAAATTCCTCCCCTAGGGATGTTCTGTTCTATAGCCACAATTGTGAGAACATTTCTGTTTTTCCCTTCTGAGAACTTGTCCTCATTTTGGGTCAGATCAGGCCAGGCAAGTCCCAGATCTCCCAGAGGCTTTTTTTCCTTTACCCCAGGTAGACATTGCTTGGTGCAGGGTTTGGTGCTCTGTTAACCCCTTAGTTCAACCACTTTCATGGCTTCTGGGCATGTGTGCATACTCTCTGGCTTGCCAAACTGCAAAGATCAGGCTTTAACGGGTACTGCATAAATACAGTTACATCCTTCCAGTTGCAGTCCACTCTTATCCTCCCTTGCATTCTCACCGCTCTTAACTGTGTTTAGCTGAACCACTGCTTTGTTTGTGAATCTGTGAGAGACGAACTATACACTCCAAATCAGAGCAGATCGGAGAAGGGGAAACAATAAGACATATGCCACAGTTTTGATTTTCACGAGAGACAATGAAAAGAGCTCAGAATTTACTGACAGCGTTTTACCTTTCTGCATTGGAAATTCTGCTTTTCTCTGCCCCAAGAACCACTAGGGATGATCTGAAATGTGTTAAGATTAAGGACAGTGAGCAAGATCCTCAGCCACTTCTCCAGTCATTTGATGCAAAATGGAGGAGCAGGAAGGGCATAAAGGAGGTCTCTCAGCCCATCTTCAGCTAAACTCAGACTTTCACTGTGGAGATATTGCAGAAAATAGCCATAAGCCTGTTCTCTGAAAAACACTGTGGGGACGTGCAGGGTTGGAAGGGGAACGCTGGGGGTGTGGGAAATCCTTAGGATTGTCTGTGTTATGATAGGGGCCACAGATCAGCCAAAAGCCATTATAGCTTATATCCCTGCAGACTGCCATAGAAACAAAAATGCTGGTTTCTGAGCGCAGCAGATAGGGACTAGTTTCTCTTAGTATTTTTCCTTTGTTGAAGTCCTGAAATCTATCACTCAAAAATGGTGTTAAAAACTAGCTATTCTTATTGTTAACACCTATAACGGGCATTTGAGAGAGAAGAGCTCACTTAGTTTAGCTTAACTCTTTCTGCTTTGTGATATCTGGAGATAAGGAAAGAAATTGCCTCGTTTTTCAGAGCTTCCAGACAGACTAAACAGGGATCCTCAGAGCTGATTGTCTTGCTTTTTCCTAGAAAAAATATCGGAGGGATTAAATAACGATTTTACTGGGAAAAAAAAAAATCTTTCAAAACCTTTTACTAGTTCATAAAGAAAAAATCCCCCCCCCCCGACTCTGTGGTATAGATAGAAAAAACAGCACTTCAGCCATATCCCTAACCTGAGGTGGTAGCATGGTTGAGGAACCTGCTTACCGATACCTTGTGTTTATCTGAGCAAAAGCACAACTCTCTTGAAAATGCATCTCTTGACATGATGTAGTGGATGTGGTATTGAGACCTACTTCCTTTCCTTACCCCATCTTGTGTTTGTTTTGACAGAGGCACAGGGCAGTGTTTGTTCCAGAAGTTCGTCAGCAACCACAACAGCTGTGCACGCTGCCCGTTCTGCCCAGCACTCTGCTCCACCGCTGGAGGATAATGAAAGCTCCCAAATGTGGCCACATCTATCAGCTGGCACTGCCCGAAAGGTGGTAACAAAGAGGGACAGAGCTGATCCTGTGATCCTATAGATCTTTACCTTTGACTTCATCCACTGGCTCTCATTTCTCATTTGGGAGAGGAGTGCTTCCCTTTCCCTGTGGGGCCTGTGTTCATTCATTAAACATAAAACTTATTAGACGTGATCTTCATTCTCTGCTGTGCCAGCATAAAGGCTGAAATCCAGGATGGGTGTAGGATCTCTGAAGATCTCTTGGCAGCTTGTGAAACTATAGCTGTACAGCTGTGGCAAGCTGCAGGGATTCAGGGCTTGGAGTTGCTGCAGAAGCACATCTATCAGTCAGCCTAAGAATGGGATGCTCTCAAAACAGCTTAAAAACAAAGCTAGCCTGAGAGAAGGTCTCCCTCTGAAGGATACACTCAGATACATACATGGCTCAGCCTTCAGTTTTGGGCAGGGAGCTGTACTGAACCACCTCATTCTCAGTTTGGGAGTTCAGAAAAGTACATAGGTATCAAGTAGGGATCTGGTGCCTCAGCTTGCCACCTCAGCTGAGAATGGAACCGCCCTGAATTATAGTTGTTTTGGAAAATGCCATACCAGATCCCCAGACCCACAGCCCTCTGGATAAAGTTCCTCTCCCGCTTGGGGAGACCTGGCAAATACTGTACTTCAAAGGCCATGCCTCCACTTGCCACTGGAGAGCCCAGAAAGCAGGAACAAAGATGGGTGGACTTGGAAGGTTTGTTTCTAGCCTGGAACCCAACTGCAGCACCATCAGGCACTTCAGTAGCCTCGAATCAGATATATAGAGCTGTTTCCTCAATTTCCACAGACAAAGACACCTCTCTGGAGTGGAGGTGGGTGAGAAATGCTCAGAGAAGAGGAACCCTGAGCCTGGGCTCATCTCCTGCGATAACATCAAGGAATGTGGAGAGAAACCGTCAAGGAACTATTCTTGAGCACCATAAGTGACAACTGAAGTAGTAAATGTGACAAAGTTTTCCAGGTGAACTTTGAAAGGCATGTTTGGCCCTGTAAACAGAAAGAAGAGACATTGTCATCCAGAACAATTCCCTTTCCCTTAATAAAACAGGGGGACAGTGAGGTTAAAGGCAGCTCACAAAGGAGGAGCTAGCAAATAAGGACTGGAGGATGCACTGGATTAAAAGCACAATCGTTTGTATCATGTAGGAAGGGGGCAGGTGTCACTCCAACTTCCAGGAGGAGAACTTAAATGACCCAGAAACCCCTCTAAGCACATCTTGAAAACCATCTTCATTCAAGCCATGAGAAACAAGGCTTTAGGCTTTCAAAACACATTGAGGATTTTCATAGCTGGGGGAAAGTTATGAGTAATTGTACCATTCCCCACCCAAGAAAATCTGGGCTGGCAGGAGACTTATTTATTTTTTGATTTATTTATACTACAATTCTTTTCTGCCTATTCCTTGTTTTGTCTTACTTTTTAGCTTAGATCATCTGACCTATTCATGAAGAAAAAATATTCCCCCTCCCACCCCAAACTCTCACAGAAGAACAGTAGAGCTTTGCATTCACTGCTGAATGTCATGTTTCATGCTCCCTGGGGTTTCTTTACAATGGCATCTTAAACTGGCAAAATAATCAGAAACACAGCAAGCAGGGGAGTTTAGCAAGGGGAACTGCCGTTCCTTTGTGCAAGAGATGTGGGTGGCACTAAGTTTCTGGCCCCCGAGCAGTCATACCGAGGTGAAAACATGTGCAAAGGACTGTCTCGCTCAGCAGACAGTCCCCATGGGATTTTGGGAAGCTTCCAAGAAGAGGGCTCTTCGAAGGATATCTGAGAGAGTATATGTGCAACTAGTAGCAGCACACCCTGCTATAGGAGGGAGGTCAGAGTACAAGAAGGGGGAAAGGGGGAAAGGCACAACCTCTCGGAGGAGAATTCATGAGAAATTAAAGAACAGGCAGCAAATAGAGAAATGGAGGCTGCCCTTATTTTAAGTTTAGTGAGGCTCAGGCCAGAGATAAGCATACCCAGGAGAAAAAGCTACCTTGTCACCCATCTCAGCATGAAGGAATACTAAATGTACCATGAAAACTGTATCTTCTCTGGATCCTAGAAAATAGTCCTGACTGTTTTTTACGGGCGTCTGGCATTTTGGAACTGGATAGCATGAAGGAAGCCTGGCTTCTGTAAAACACTTTTTCTTCTCTCTTTGTCAGAGCTTTATCTCCTGGGCTCTCCATGAGGTAACAGGCTTGGCCCACCCACCCCTGCCACTAGACTGGCAGGCTCATTGATCCCATCTAGCATTAAAACAAGAAAGTGACCTTCTTTGTGATTTTAATGAATGAGCAAGAGAGAGGGAATCTTTATCCCTCTTAAGGGATAAAGAGAGGGAATCTATATCCCTCTTAAGCAAAGGAGTTGCTTAAGATCTTCCATTTTCCCCTCTGAGATGGGCAAGGTTGCTGCCCGTATGAAAAGGAGTGGATACGGTGACTAATTCCCTGGCCTTTGGTTCAGCTTTTGAGATTTTCATACAAGTCCTATGTAGAATTTTGGCACTGCTAGTGAAAGTTTGCAGCAAGGGTCTATTCCCATTGCAAAGGATACTCCCCAACCCATGTTTTTAGGGATTTCTTCTCTCTGCATTCCTACAAGAAAGCAAAGTTACTATTCCTATTTTTCCCACCGGGAAATTGGATTCCAGTGCGCTGTGCTACGCTGTCAGCTTAGCGCAGGTCTGAGCCTGCTCTCAGGGCCAGACCCTTCACACCGTTTCCATTCTTGTCCCAGCCTGAACCTGGAGCCCTGCAGGGGAGGAGATTCTGTGAATCAAGAAATTTCGTCACACCGCAGATTGTGCAGGCCCAAAGCCTTGTATGGGCAGCGTGGATGTACACAACTACCATTCCAGGCTAGCAGACATTTGGACCTGTTCAGCACAAATGCTCCTCCTCTGCAGAGCAGATGATGGACAGCAAGGACTGTTGCCAGTTGAGATACACGAGCTAAGGGCAAATGAGTAAGCAGTGCCACAACTTAAGATGGCTATTTATTAGCAGAGCTGGTGGGAGAGCCCAAGAGCAGAGCAGCAGTGAGGGCCACAGGTTTCAGGGTAAGCAAATATAGGGGTGCAGTAGGGAGGGAAGCTGCAGATCAATCCTAAGATAGTTAAAACAGGAGAAGGAATTGCAGCTCCTGTTTTTTACTAGCATATTAGTGTCTGATACTCATGTTCTCTGAGATTCATCTAGTTCACCAGCCAATGAATACTAACATTTCCTGTTGCAGAAAATACTATTGACAAAAGAAAGAGAATGTCAAGGAAGTAATTTTTAATGGTTATTTATTTATATTGAACGGTACTAGAGCGTTATTAAATATGATGTAAATAGTACAACATGGCACCATTGTTTGTCTTGCAGTTGAAGTGCTTACTTCTTTTCCAGGAAAACAGTGGGCTCTGTAATGGAGAATGTCATCAGTTTCAATTGTTCTCATTTCAAGGGAATTCTCTCCAGTCTTCATCTGACTTAAACGCTACATGAGAAATGCAAGCAAAAACACATCAGTTCTCTGGGACTGGAAGAGGCTGCCTGCATTATGGAGGTGAAGAGACAGAAAGGAACACGGGTATTCTGTCTAAACTCCATAATTCCACGGCAACCTGTCATTCGGGTGATGTGGTGGCAATCCCTACCAAAACTGCTTCGTAAAAATGCCGATCAATCTCAGAAGTGCATGGTGGTCAAACATAGGGCAGTCAGTTCTCCATCGCAAGGGTCTTAATGCAGTGGCAAGCTGTATGGCACAGCTATGCCGAAACAAGGCTGCTGCTGCTGACAGTGAGCAAAGACTACGTGATTTCTGCTACGTAATGTTATTTAAGTTAGTTCTGCAGGCAGCAGTCTCCCACTCCAGCTTTGTTCGGCCACCCAGCTCCTGCACACTGTCCTTCCACCTGGGAAGAGCCAGGACAAGCTCCTGGCAGCATGATGGGAAGACATAACGGATCCCCCACAGGAATGTGGGAACACATCGCATGTCTAGGGTCTCAGCAAAAGTTGATCCA
Organism: Struthio camelus; assembly: GCF_040807025.1. Taxonomy (NCBI): domain Eukaryota; kingdom Metazoa; phylum Chordata; class Aves; order Struthioniformes; family Struthionidae; genus Struthio; species Struthio camelus. Next base: position 93,926,136 of record NC_090942.1, on the reverse strand, counting down.
TGGTCATGTATCCATTTGGCCAGTCTGCTATGTGAAAAGTCTCCCCGAGTGGTCCTGGAGGCCGTGAAACCCCTCAAGGGACATTTTTCAACTGCCTCCCTCCTGCTGGGTCAGTTGCTTAGGATAGGTAGCAGTGAGAGGCAGCCAGGGCGATAGCTTGTGGCCCTGTGCAATTGCATCTCCTGGGGAGGGGGAGACATCCAGGAGCAGCACCAACAGGGTAAGGAAGAGTAGGCTAAGGCATTATAAGGTCTTGTCTTCCTAATGAATCAGACACTATTACCAGTTCCTGCTCCTGCCAGTCCCTAGTAAGCCACTGGGAAAAGTGCATAAACCCTCACCACAGCAGTAGGTTTCAATGGGATCACGTAGAGAAGCAGCTCAGGTCTCTTGATTCTTACTTCTCCCTCCGGTTAGGAGGAAAACGGATGGGCCCATTTGATGGGAGCCCAGTGTGGGCTAATCCACAAGGCTGGGAGAAGCTAGTAGACTCAGGTCATGTTTCTAATGCTGTTTCTGATTTACTTTGTCACTTGGCCAAGGTACATCCCATCAGCTATCTGTAACTTTGGTTTTTGTTTTTTGTGTTTTTTTAGTTTATTAGAGGACTGGCCAAATCCAGGCCTGCTTAGGTCATAACAATCACATTTGCAAAGGTGTCGCTTAAGGTGCAACACGGGGTGCCCAAGCAAAGGCTCTGAGAAAGGCTGAGAAAAAAATGCAGTGGCTCGAGTCATGTGAAATTTCCACTCCACTATAAAACATTGTTGCCCCCTAAAAAACAGGAACAGCTCTGCTTGGCTATGGTGGCTGAAAGCCCCTACAGTGCCTTTAGCAAGGCTTAGTGCTACCTTCATCTCTCCTTGATAGAAACCCTGGGGGTGGGGAGGGCAGTAGATGAGCAACATTGTCTGATACAGCCCAACTACCCTGCTGGGCATCGCTCTGTCACGCCAGTGCTTTGTTCCTTCCCTCCATTTGCCGTGCACCTTTAAGGCTGGGCTTCCCAATCACTCTGCTGCATTTTCAACAGGGAGCTACTGCAGGTCCCGGAGAGCAGCGGGGGAGGAATAGGAGAAAAAGAAAAGGCAAATAAGAATGAATCGTATTAAATGGTGTGAGGTACTTCTCTCAGTCTCTCGTCACGTTCAAGAGTGATTGGCGGTGAAATTACACTTGGAGGGAGGGGAAGCGCCCTCCCCTGGGACATCCAGAGGCTCTTGCACAAGCTTAATTTCAAGCTCTGTTGAAGATGGTATTTGTCTTTTTTTTTTTTTTTGTATGCATTTGTTTAATTTCTCAGGAGAACATGTGAAAATGAGAAAGGCAGACCTTTGACTGTGAAGATAGCCCTGTGCCTGCTTCTTATGGATCCAGTCTTGCATTGTTTTCTTCCATCACTGCCCTCAATACATCTGTGCTCAGGGGTTGCAAAAATGCCTTCCATCTCCCTTCCACGCTTCAGTAGAGATAGTTAATTTTTTTTTTTTATTTAAGCAATCCAATTCATTTTGAATTAAAAAAAAAAAACATAGCTTTCCACAGCTTGGTTTAAAACAGGGATACTGTGACCTTGAAAAGGCTCTGTGGCTTGGGTCTGTCTGGCACCATGAAGTTCCGATCCGTATTCAGCTCTCCAATCCATACTTGCTTTCTGGTGAGAAAAAAGCTTATGGTGGGTTATGATCCAGCCATTTCAGTGATGATGGCTGAAAGGGAAAGAGAGAAATCATGATTCTTGCATGTGGTTTTGAAAGGATGTTGAAGGAGGCGATCCCAGAGGTTCAGTTCTCCCAGGCAATATAAAAAGACATGCTGTTTGCACACAGTTGGTCTGGCTAGTTACATGTTAGTTTTCCAATCCCGAGAGTATATATACCCACAGATTTAAATAAAGATTGGGGCAGGCTGCTACCTTCCCAATTGACCTGCTTGTGCCTGGAAACAAGCACAAGGTGACAGCTATTACAACTAACACGTGGCGGCCAGTTTAAGTTAGCTGAGCTGCTGGTGCAGGTCAGTTGCAGTGTGCCTGGCTTCTCCCTGCCTCAGAAAGGGGTGGAGGCAGACAGACCTTGCCCAGGTTGTTCCAACATCACGGTTTTCTACCATGACCCAAGGAGGGATTGTAACTGAAGCATAAAGTCAGGCAGTACCAGGTCCTAAAGCAGTTGCTGCCAGCAACCCCAGGCCGTACCACGAAACTCTTGGTTTCTCTGTTTGTTTCACTACTGACACAGAGATTAATTATTTCCTGTCCGTGGCATTGTGTTCACCGGAGCTTTCAATAGAGCAGTGAGTCTCTGCTTTACTGCAAACCAGAGCATAAGATGATAGGCAAAGGTTAGTTGTTAGCAGGACAAGTAGGAATTTGCATGCAGGAGAAGTCCATGTTTGCATATTTTGGGTCTTCTGAAAGATTCCCTGCAGACTGTGCTACTTCCTATAGGTTCTCAGCTTTCAGTGAAAGTTATGGGATAGTACTTTTTGGTACAAATTGTGTAACCACAGTGGTGTTGAAGTGCTATCACAAAACAAGCTATTGGCTATACTTAGAAGGTGCAACCAACATGAGTTCAAACTGTGGAGGGAACGTCTTGATTCTTTTCTGAAGACAGGATAAATACGAATGCTAATGGAAGACTAGCACGATGAGAGATGGTAAGGCCCCAGGTATGTAAAACTAGATATTTACTTTTTTACTTACTTACTCACCAACTTATTTATTTAATGGCATGTACAGCAAGAATGCCTAAGAGTCCTGGTCACGGACCAGACAGTATGCAAACAACTACTATGCACAGTGAACAAGTGGAATGGCTCTCTCTACAAAGAGTTTACAATCTAAGACAACAGATGAGGATTACAAGGAAATAAGCTAACGCTGACTAGTGCAATCAGTTTGCTATGTCAGTACAGCAAGTTTCTCTAAACATTGTGGAAGAGGAGGGATTTGAGGGACGATAGCTAAGTATTTTCGGGACTGTTCAGACACGGGAACAGACAAACCTCTTGATACTAAGTGATGCCAGGTAAGGTGAGGACAAATCTTGAAAATGAAGACAAACAGGGTGGGTTTGACATGGTAACGGAGCGAACGCCCAAGGAAGAAAGACAAAGATAGACATTCAAAGTGTTATGCGAGAAAAGGAATCTCTGCAGCAGTATTGGGTGGGTTTCAATAAAACAAGACTTTTTCCAGGCAAGAGAAATCTTAAATACATCTTTTCTTTAAAAAACAACAAATTTAAATATCAAATTATGTCAATTTATATCCAGGCCTTAAGTAATCCACTTAAACTGAGTAACAGGCTACTCTGTGCAGCAGAATTAATGAGGTCAAGTTTCCTGCAGATTTGTGTCCTGCATCTCTTAGCCCTGCTCTGAAGCAAGAGTACTCTCAGCTCCCCTGACAAGCGATGTCACCCTCTCTCCCCCATCTTTTCCCCGTGACACATTCTATTTGGCTGGGCAAACAGCAGCACACGTTTTGCCTGGTTTGGGGCCATGTGCGCTGGCTGACGGACGCGCACGCAGGAGCTGGCTGCCCCGCCGGCTGCTGCAGCTTGCAGTGGGACGGCAGGCTGAGCTAAATGGACCTGCCCCATTTTGCAAGCACAAATTTGGTTCTTACTACTCTTGTCAGTGCAAATCCAGGCACTGACAAGACTGGCAGGAATTTAACGTCTGTGAGACCTCTTTTCCTCTGTGAAATTTAAGTGAAAGGGGAGAGCACGTTTGAAATGTATTATTGGAGAAGACAGATCGACCAACCGACAGCACTGTCACGTAAGCCCCATTTCGTTAAGCAATCAGCCCAAAAAGAGGTAAATGCAGAAGCCAAAATGTCAGAGGCAGTCAAGCCGTTAAAGGAAGTTCCTCACTGTGCCGTCTATACAAATGAAATCCCGCCGTAGTCTCTTCTGAAGTAGGTAGAGTATTGCATGAATTTCAGTTTCTCTAATTCGCTCAATGACTAATTCAGAGTCAAGAAAATGACTGCGTGTTGAAAGCACTGAAGAGCTTTCGCTCCCTCCCTGCCTATGATGGAAAACTAGGTGTGACAGATATGACATTAATTTGTTCTAAAATCTTGAAAAATACGGTGACCAGAAACAGTTACTTCAACTGTCCATTTACATATACTACTCCCTGTCACTAATAAATCAGTATGAAATATAAAAATAACTTCATGTATTCTGTACCATCAGACTAAATACTGCAACGAAGCTTTAATTGATGAAAACAATTTCAAAGTGCTTGTTTGGGGCATTTTTACGAAATTTTAAATTTCTACCCAAAAGCAGCTCGACATGAACCACGCAAAAACTATCTTGTAAATTAAAAAAAAAAAAAAACTTAACATTGGTCATAGTCCAATATAGCACGTGGCAAACTGACACGGCGGATTAGCGCATGTTATCCTGTATTCGTGTTTAAAGCCTTTTACAGCTTCGCAGCCGTCCTTGCCCCTCTCTCCCCCCACACCCCCACCCCACAGCGGCGGCTGCTCCTCCCCCGGGGGAGGGGGGGGTCACTCGGCCGCTGCTCTGCCACCCTCACGCGGGCCCACAGCACACCCTTCCAAGGCGCTGAAGGGGCGGGGTGGTGGTGGTGAGGGGACTACAGCTCCCATCATGCCGCGCTGCGGCCCACCCCGGCCGGCCTGCCACCGTGCCCCGCCTTGCATGCTGGGAGCTGTAGTCTCGCTGGCGCTAAGGGGGGCGCGGCGGCACGGCGGCGCGCGGGCTCCCCCTCACGCGAAAGGCGGGCGCGAGGCCCGGGGCGTGGCTGCGGTGGCGGCCGCGTGACGGTTGGGCGGAAACGGCTGCGCTGCCGCCGCCGCCGCCACCGTCGTAGTCAGCCAGCTCCTCCGCCGGGTGAGGGGATTCTCGCTCTGCCTCATCGCGGGGCGGGCGGGGCGGAGGGGGGGGGGGGGACGGAGCGGCGAGAGTCGGGCTCCTCCTGCGGGGGCGGGAGGGGGAGCAGCGTTCCCCCCCCCCCCGCCGGCAGCGAGCGCGCGCGCGCGCACCTCCGCCTTTTCGCGCCCCTCCCCCCCCACCACAGCGCGCACGTTGGGGGCCGCCGCGCGCGGCTGCCCCGCCCCCTCCCCCCCCCCCCGGCTCTTCTACTCGGGGTGGCCGCTAACAGTTGTTTGTGTCCTGTCGCCTGCCGTGCAGATTCGGCAGCGGGAAGCGATGGCTTGGCTCTAGCGCACCGGGCGGGGGCCCGAAGCCTCCTGACGGAGCCATGCTTCTGGAACCACGTGCTGCTCCTGCTGCTTGAGGAAAGTTAATTCTGGAAGAGGAGGAGCTCTTCTGTTCGCACTCATGTAGCCCTGAAAGGAGAACGGTAGCTTGTGAAAGGCAGCCAAACTCCTCACGAGTCTGATGGTCTAAAAACGATGTCCCTGTCCCGTGTTGAAAATCCCTGCTTTCTGCTCTTCCTGTTTGTCTTCCAAGCGATATTTATCCTGATACTGTACCAAGGTGGACCTTCACATGTGTTTCGTGGGATCTTAGATTCACATCAGAGTCAGGATTACTCAAAAACTCATGATGTGTATACAAACCTCAGCTTGTTTACCCAAGCTCCTAATGAAGAAGCTATGCCATACTGCTCTGTGCAGTCACCAATATTTGGTACGTATGAACTGGTAGTGGTTGAAATACTGCTTTGGGGTATAATGACATTGCACATTTCATAAAAGTAAGCTGTGTTTTCATACCTGTTCCATTTTCAAAGCGATATGCTTTGTTATGATGTTATAATTACACTGGCAAAGTTGTTTGGTATAACTGGAAAAGCATTTTACTGATGTAAACTCTTCCAATATTAAGGCTTTTGCAGAGATTGTAGGGGAACAAGAATGAGAGCAAAACACACCCTTAACACTAAATTAGTCATAGGTTTTTGACATAAAGTTGCTTTTTCTCTTAATAACTTGTCATGCGTCAAATGTCTGTCAACGATTGTGCTTTGGAAATCGTCCTAAGTCTAGAAACTGGCAACATTGACCTCTATGCTCTTTGACTCGCCTGGGTTCTTTATTTCAGCCTTATGCTGAGCCTGAGACTCAGTTAAGTTGGTGATGTTAGCTTTAAGTATGATTTCCATGAGAATGGGGTTTGGCACCCTGAAAAGCTTGGTATCTTACTTTTCCTGGTGCTTTGTTGGCCTATGGCTGATAATGCTTCCTAGGTCTTCTCCTTTAGGCTTTAAACTGTAAGTTTGGTCGCAGAGCTCACATTAGAGCTGGGTTTAGAGACAGCATTAATTTGGTTACTGCAGTACTAAAATGGTTGAGAAACTTTGAGTAAATGTAAAGTCAAAGCCATAAAGTAAGTCTGTTAGAGTGAAGTTAGTATCTCTGGTAATAGTGACTCAGTTCCACCAAGAGAGCTAAAAGTGGATATAAATTCTGTAACCATGCACACGTAGCTGGTGTGAATATTCCCGCTTCTTGGTGTTCTGTGTCGTAAGTTACTCTTTTCTGTTCTTCTGTATTGCACAGATTTCTGTATATTAAAATCTTACCTATAACCAGTCTTGAAGTGCTATTTAGTTATTGCACTAGTGTTGTAGGAAAGCAAATCACTGCACATGGAGCTTGGAAAGAGTCAATGCCTGACTTTGGCTCACAGGAAGTATTATGGAAAGTTGGTGCTGTGTACTTGTGTCAAGTCACATGATTAAGCTGGAGGACTCAGCTGGGCCACTGTGGATGAGCCCTTTGACTCTGCAGTGTTCATGATGGTGCTTGTTCTTTTGGGGAGTTTTCTTCCTTCTTCTGTTGCTGCAGTTAAATGAAATATGTGCGGCATGTATGATGAAATTGTATGATAACTTTTGGGTATATGCTTCAGCATTTCTCTTGGAAACAGGTATGTTTCCAAGTATATGTTGCTGAAATAACGATAGTACGGAGGCTTTTTGCACAGGTGCAAGTGCTAGTTGTTATGGTCTTGCTGTCGTCTCTGTTCATCACTAGCTAGAACCCATCATTTCTTTTGAGAAGCTACAATTTTGTGTCCCAGCCTTCTTTGCTTTTTACTTAAAAGCATAGTGGAAGTATGCTTGCATCTTGCTTGTTTCCACTACTGACAAGAACCTGCTGTCCTGGAAAGACAAATGAGGAAGCTTTGATCTAACTAAAAAAATAGGTGTATGTCTTCAGAGTTTCCCTGCAAACCATTGGATAAGCGAGAGTAAGTGGCACGTGTGGACGAGGCAGAAGCAGAGTAAAATTACACTGAAATAGTCAGTGCTCTTAGAGCTATGGAAACCTTGTAAGACCTCTTACTCCCTCCATCCTTGGGAGTGTTAAGAACAGACGATGGCATGCATGTGGTACTCCAGAGCTCAGATGAAAGCATAGTGTTCATTATAAACAGAAATAAACAGTAAAGTTCACTTGAAGGGAAAAAGTATGGCACACAATCTTGTGGAAGTGTTTCTGTACAAGAAATTATAATTGTGTGTGTGAAATGTTGCTGCTGTGAAGCACTTAAATCTTTTGGAGTGTTGATACTGGTTCAGTTTAAGTGAAAACACTCTGCTACAACTTAAATTTTACTTGGTCATGTTTCTATTTAAATGTAAGAAACAAGTTATTCTTTCTGATGTTGTGTCAACTTCTTCCCAGTGTTTTCTTTAGGGAGAGGGAGAGGTTTGGTTGTTTTTCTCCTAAAAGCATGTGCCACGCTCAGGATACCTGCCCTTGTTTTTTAGGTGATGGGCACATATGACTAGATATATAAATAGTTTATAAATGTCTTGATTGATTATCTTCTTCTCTCATGGGTCCGATCTCTGTTGGAAACCTTACATCAGAGAGAATGATGCCTTTTAATATTAATTTCATCAACTCCATTAAATGAAATTTCATATCAATTCTTGTGGACTCCAGTCTCCAATTCAGAGCTGGTAATAAGTCACTGTGTCCACTCCAAAGTATGTTAAAGTAACTGGATGAATGCCAGATGCCTTAAATGATTTATGGATCAGGGCTTTTATGAAGTGCAGCATTTTCTCCACTTATGTATGCCGTAGGTCATTTCACTAATTGTTTTGAATATAAGGTCAGCTTGCAGCTCATCTTTTTCCAGCTTCCTAAATCCATAGCATCTTGATTCCTAGCATCTTGATTTTTTCCACGTTAGGGGAGTAAGAATTAACTTAAAGTATAATTGCTCAACATCTTTGCCTGGGAGGAATTGAATTTTTGCTGACTAGTGTTACTTTTTTAAGCCTTACCGCTGCCTGTTGAGCCTCTTGTGATCCATAATTTGAAAAGCACTGTACTACATATTCAGTTTCTTCGTTAATATTGAGAATGAGTTACTTCAATTCCCTTAAAGGTTAAAGTCTCTACACAGATATCAGTTGCCTCTTTCCTTCTTCTTCATTTTTGAATAAACGGAGTATTCATATGCTCAAGTTGAGCCTTTCAAAACGTACCCACTGGCATTTACATTTGAAGTCTGCGTTTCTCACTTTACATGATAGTCTCTTTCAGTACATCTTTTCCTCTTAGAAGGAAGAAGCTTGATGCTAGAAGAATTGGGTTGTTTTTTTTTTTAAAGAGGTGCCTGACGTCATGATGCGTGCTTGTGTGAGTTAATTTGGCCCTTGCAGATTTTAATAGGTCAAAGTTCTGTCTGTAACTCTGATGTTTTCAATATGTTCATGCCATGGAAGAACTTCTTTCAACCGCTTCTTACAGCAGTTACTCCCTTTTAGTCCCCTCTGTCATAACCTTTTCATGAGCGTGTCCATCCGTTCTGGTAGTGAGTAGTTCATGCTGTGCCATTTAATGGATGCTCTCCTACTAAAGGTTCTTTCCCTTGTGTTTAAGAAGTGTGGTGGTGGTGCTGAGATTTATCTTTACTGTTGAGGCAGCCTCATAGTCTATCATTGGAAATTGGTGTTTAAATTAAGGCTGTTTGCTCTTTATTTTTTTCATCCAAGTGATGGTAGAATTATACAAATATGACTACAGTAATACACAGTGTGCTGATGCATTTTCTCTTTGAGATTTTCATCCACACTACTATTTCTGTTTGGCTAGCTTGTATAAGTTTTGCTTATCCTTATTGAACTCAGTAATTATAACTGCTTGCTCTGAACTAAACGTATGGGAGGAAGGTGTTTAGAAGTCATGTAGTTCCTTTCGTAAGATGGAGTAGGTCTAATCAAAAGCAATAGATCCCCCTGATATTCAAACATGTTGCCTAAAAAGTGAAAGAAGCAGATAGTGGAGTGTGCTGTCACTGGAACCGGCTGACAATGTGGACAGGGAATTGTGGTTTTTAACTCTTCGCGGTAAAGTTTCCGGTTCATATTAAACACCCTCCATTTGGCGGTACAGATGCCGAAAGAGCTCAGGAACCAGGCTGAGAAGAAAATTGTTTGGACACTCAAATATATTGATTTTATTTCTCATCTGAATTGGGATTCTGTGCTCTCTAGCATGTCTAAGATGGATTTTGCCTCCTTTCCTAAAGCTGAGCTTTAGCTGTTTTGTTTTTGCGTGTTTGGACCCGCCTGCGACTGCTCTGTCCACATCTGGGATTTAATTGGATTACAGTGCATTAGTCTTTCGTTAGTTGAAGTTGGACAGGAAGGAGTCTAGAGAGCCAGAACTTAGTTTATAGCCAAGGAGTGTGGGGCAGCCAGAAGTTTTGGGGATATAAGTCACAGACTTTAAATTCTTTGTCTGTGTTTCCTTGGAACATGTTAAGATTTGAGTTTCTGAGCTGAGCCCTTCGGGGTATGGAGTCAGGAAGCTCGGGAGAACATAACATCTTGAAAAACCTGATGAATGTAGATGTTACCCTCATGAATCATATATCTAGGTATAGAGGGAGACAGGAGCGAAGCTATTGCACGTTATCTTACTCTTACCCTTATATCCAAATTTAGATTTGATTTTTGGAATGTAAGGATTAATACTGCAAATCCTGCTCTGCGATATGAAGGGCCCTGATTGTATTGGAGAAAATAAAATCATGCCTTTGTGGGAGAATAAAAGGGTTTAATTCCTTTTCTTACGTTTTCCTTGGAGCAATGATGTGCGGATGTAATCCAATCTGAATATAACATCTCTTTAGCAAGCGCCAGTTGCTACTGATTCAGTGGTTAATGGTGCTTTAGTGAAAAGAACTGATAATGAGGGAGTTCATAAATGTAAAAAGCAACATAAATGACAAGTTAAAAGCAATGCTGGGCTGAAATGTGGTCTTCTAAAGGCAGAACAGGAAACTGGCTTCATAGAAGTAGATAATAACATGATATCTTAACAGTAAATGTGATCTAGATTCATGAGCCTTCAGTCTGTTCTCTGAAGAACTGTTACTATTCTGTTTCAGGCATAAATACATTGTACTTGCATATTGATGCTCCAGGTAAGAGAGTTGAAATCAACCCCCCGTGTGTTTTAGACACTGAGGGAAGGATTTAAAAGTAATACCTAAGAGTTCAGTATTGCAACACCTTGTCATTTGCTGACGCTGACAAGGTCAACCCAGATTTTCCTTATTAAGGGGCAAAAAATAAAACTTGAAGTGGAATTAACAGAGGCTAGTCCTTTGTGAAGGTTTGAGGAATGGGATCCATTGCTGCATAAACTGCCCTTCAGGAAGTGCAATTGTGTATATTTTTTGAGGACGAAGAGGAGACTTGTGGAGAATAGCTTTGCCTGTCAGAAATGTGAAGCATACCAACTTCTACATACAGGCAACATGTTTCTCCCTTCCGGGTAAATAGCCTGAGTCTTACTCCGAAGTTGTGTTCCTTGGCCTTGTTAGTTCTCTAAAAAAAGCAGTGAGAGGGGATGTTGCTCCCTTCTGAGTCAATTAAACAATATGGGTAAGCAGAGACTTGAATATCGGATGAGCTGGAAGAAACATCTTCTGGATCCACTTGCTTAAATATTTATTAGACTTAAGATTCACCCATACCTTCCCCTGCTAAATGAAAGCCAGTAAACATAAATACTTACACTAAATACTACTAATATAGTCCCTGAATACTTACTCTGTGTCTCCTAGGCATTGTTATCTAAAGCTTTTTGAGAGAAAAAAATAGTTTATTTCAGTAGTTTAAGAGGGAGTCTGAATTTTTTGATACTGAAAGCTCATTTCAAAATGGCCACAGCGTTGACTGTAAGCCTAGAAGGAAAAGAAAAACTCAACAGTGGCTTAAAAAAAAATCTTGCCCCGCAGGTTTTTGATACAAAATACTTTGTCTTTGGGTAGCATAGCCTGCAGAGAGTGATTGGAGCTACTTAAAGCTATAGTTTGAAATTAGCAGCTTTTAATTGTGATTTAAGTGAAGATTTCTTGCTAGTTCATAGAAGTAATAGATGTTAATCTTGTTCTGCATTTCTGCTTTATTTTCTTAGAGAGATTGACTGTCAGTGGTTGGAAACTGTTAAGCCACAGTGATTTGCAATTAAATACAACTATTTTGCTAATTTTGAAACCTCTTCTCACTACCCAGAAGGACAGGCTATATATGCATTTAAGCAATTGTAGAACTTGATGTGTTTATTCATATTGTTAAAATGTGAGACTTCTGTTAAGATGGTGATTAACATTTTATATTGATTGTTCTTTTTTACTTGTAATTTGTCAAATAATTTGTGATTTGTCAAAAAAAAAAAAAAAGTGATTGGTCTTCCTCCTGAAGAACAGCAAGATTCAGATAAAAATGCAGAAAGCCAGCATTCTTTTTTATTAAGTAAAACTGTTAAATGTAATGCATATCCAGTATATTTAAAATTGATGTATTGAGTAGAGAAAATATTACTTGTAGTTCATCTTGCTACGCTGTGCCTCCTGTAAGTATGCAACTCCGTCTTCTTCCTTCTCAACTTAGTAGTTTGCTTGTCTTAAAATTTTGATAGCAAAAATACTGCCTGATTATTACTGGGTATATAATTAAATGATATAGTGAATACAGCCTGTACGGCAGGCTACCATAACTTCAAATTTAACTTAAAACTTTACTTTTTAAATTTTCTTTTAGAAAAGCTAACACTTCCTAAAGCATTTGTATTCCTCCAGGCTTTGAATTTTTTTTCCAAGTTCACTGAAAATTCTTTTGGATGTTTTTGTCCTTGGAGCTCACCTGAAAAAGAGGCTTAGATAGAGGCTTTTTCCATATGGATACCAAAAGGAGACATGTCTGTTCATCTTGATCCATTTTCAACTGTGCTCTTGCAGCGAATACATTTATTTAAGGATACCAAACAACACAACACACACAGTTTGCTTGTACTATGGAGAGCCGATAGCAGCAAAAAGAAAGCCGTGTAAGAACCTAGTGAGATTTGCTGGCTGCGGTGGGATTCCTGATGTCTCTCTGGCAGGCAGCTGCCAGCCTAGTGCTACATGGATCCACGATGAGGTGTCTGGGGAGTAGCAATGGAAATCATCATGTGGGCGCAGCTGCATCACCTTATTGACAGTTCTGTGCTATGGGTAGGGCAGGTGTTTTCAGATAAGCTACATATACCTACAACTGATCAGATTGAGTGACAGTTGAGAAACATCACTGACCTTATTTCCTTTTTTTTTTTTTTCTATCTGTCTCTTCTTGCAGTTGGTCCCTTAACCATCACCTTCAGGGTGCTCCCCAGTGAAAGAATGATCATCCAAAAAAATCCTCTTGTTCAGTCTGGTGGCCGCTACAGACCTCCTCATTGCTTAGCCCGCTACAAATCAGCCATCCTTGTAGCATACAGGAACCAGGAGAAGTACCTTCACCATTTTCTGTACTATCTTCATCCTTTCTTGCAGCGCCAGCAGCTCAGTTACAGCATCTACTTGATTCAGCAGGTAAATCTAAGTTGGATGTGTCTGGTGATGTAACTGAGCTTTTTAGTTATGCAGTTAGGTTCTGAATGAGAAATGTAAATCTTCTAATGTGGAAGTAACATTTTATGTATGGATTGAGAGCAGGTCAGTTGCATCCTGCCCTATCTCCAGGGCTACTCCTCACTGAAGTATCTTACCACTTGCTGAGATCATCATCACTCTGCTATTGATTTGTTTTTTTCTCTGCTATGGGGATAAAGCTATCTTTAAATTGTAGCTTGCATTTTCAGCTCTTGGGAGGGTTGAAATGCAGTTTATCTGTAGCCTGTCAGTATAGCTGCTGAGTAAACTGTTGAGAGTAAATGCTAAAATGGAAGTGGGAGATCTTTAGTTTGTGCTCAATATCACATAAAAACATCTGACTTGACCTTGCTGTGGGCCAACCTGTGCAGGTCAAACAGCTATTGCTTACTGATGGAGGTGGGGAAATGTTGGGCTCATTAAAGAAAATTGATAGCTGACTGGGAAGGAGAGGAAGCTTTTTCATCATCAAGGTATTTACTCATTTCCCAGACTTAACAAGCAGTAGTAAGGGCAAAAGTGTTGATGTGCAGATGTAGACCTGAGAATTGACTTACTGATCTCTTAAAAGTTGGCCGCCTTTGTGTGCTCGTGGTATATCACCCCTGATGCAGAAAGCTTATAACAATGAGAATATTGTGAAGAGAGTGGACAAAGTTTTCAGTCTGTGACATTAGATTTGCAGCCAGCACTGATTCACTCCGGTGTCGCTGAATTGAATAAGGCTTTTGCACTAACATCAATTTTAATGGAATTATCATCTTTACTGTTGTGGCGAGGAAATGCAGGTTTTCTTTTCCAGGTGGGGAATGGTACCTTTAACCGAGCAAAGTTGCTTAATGTTGGTGTCCGGGAAGCCCTGAAGGATGAAGACTGGGACTGCCTTCTCCTGCATGATGTGGACCTAATACCTGAAAACGATTATAATCTCTATGTTTGTGATGAATACTATCCCAAACATATGGCAAGTGCCATGGATAAGTTTCAGTACAAGTAAGTGCCTCCATTTGCTTTGGGATGTATGTATTCTAATTAGTTCCCTTTCAGGATACAGATAGTATGAACAGGAACAATGAAAAACATAACCTTTAAGAGGTTTTTTTTTTTTTTTTTTTTGGTACTAGTGATTTCACCAGAAAAGGATATTCTTAACCTAAGCTTGCAATCTTGAACAGTTGCCTGCAGTTCCCTATTCTACTGTTAGCTCAGGTCAGCCGATGATCCTACCACCGGTCTGGTACATGCTCGCAGATTTTTCTGTTTGCCTTTTCTTCCAGAATAAAAATATAAGATGGAAATTATTAGACTATGTAATGTGTGGAAGATGTGGGATATGATACAGTGTTTGGAATTAAAAATTGTTAATTTTAAAACCAGCTTTACTTTGGGCTCCTGGTGGGGGGAAAGGAATTACGCTGAATTTGCTGTTTTGATGTTACAATGGCAATGTCTTAATTCAAGGCTTAGAGCTTTCCTTTGGGTACTTAATGTTTGTTTATTTGTTTTTGTTTTTTTTCTAAACTTGCCATTTCACATCCATCTACTTTTACAAAAAAAGGTCTGCAAGTTACAAGATTAAAATGCATGTGACTTGGATGATGATGTTAGATAGTTTGTGACGGATTGGTATTAGCCCTCAATCTTGTTACTTTTTCTTTTTTTTTTTTTCTCCTCCTTTAGTCTGCCATATAAGTCCTTTTTTGGGGGTGTATCTGCTTTGACTCCAGAGCATTACATGAAGATGAATGGGTTTCCAAACACATACTGGGGTGATGATGGTGAAAATGACGACATTGCTACAAGGTACTGATGCACAGGACACATACATACTCTTAAAATAGAACCAAGATAGCTTGTGAAACATATAGCATTACCCTAAGAAAGGAACTAAGAAACTTGGTTCCTTAACATGCTTGAGGTCAGAAAATGCTTAGACACTATGAATCTAATCATTGTGCACTGGGAGGACAAAACTTTCTTCAGACTCTGGGTGGCAGAGAACGTTAATTCACAACCTTGTGCCTTCGGTTGCTCTGGGATGCTTCCAAGGGGTTATAACCACCAGTAGTTGACAAGTAACTTCACTGATGTTAAGAGCCCCCAAGGGCAGGAATATATAAGCTTGATGAATGAGAAAATCAAGAAGGCAGTAAAACAGGTACTTCTTAATTCCCAAACAATTGGGAATTTAAGATGTGCTGTATGTACATATTGCTCTAAATACTAACTAGTGCTTGGAATTAAGGAACGTAAGAAATTCTGTCTCCAGTGTTGGATGACTGAGAAGTCTATGTACTGCTATGAGTCAGTGAGAGCCAAAAAAAAAAATCTGTTCTTTCTTGTACCTTTGTTGCTATGGCAGCAGTACGCTGAAGTGAATTTGATCACTTTAGTTCCACATACTCTACATAATGCAAATTCTGAGTACAAAATCATGGCTGTATCTTCTTTATCCAGCTTTGTAGCTGCATTTCATCTGGAGTGCGCCTTCATCATTGTGCACTGAGCCACGCTCATGAGGAGTTTATAAACTGGCAATAAAGACTTAATTTTTTTTGGATCTTGCACAGCATGACAAGTTATACAGTTTCAGTGGAATGTTCTGTTCAAGGACTGTGGGAGTTTTTACAAAGCAGTATTCTTTTGGGAATTGAAAGTTAGGTTTTCTAACATATAATTCCTCCTTTTCCTTTCAAAGAAAGCTGACTAAAAGAGTATATGATTGTTTAGCGAGTTGACATTTACTGAGGAATGGAATGCCAGGAAAGTAGATCTTTAAATCAAACACTACAATGCTGAGTCTATTCATCTCTCAGTACAACTTGGGCTTTTAGTGTGGTTTTCAAGTACCAGTGGTGAAGACTTATACCGATTATGGGTATGAGTGCGCTTCCTTACAGAAATCACTTAAGGTAAGTAGGTTATATAGATCCCAAAATAGCCTTTTACTAGAAGGGAGGCGAATCTTGTGTTGTTCTGTGAAAACTTATACAAATGATTGATTAGCAGTACTGTGGCTCATAGGTGCATAGAGGTCATGGGCAGTGACTGTTAATGATTTATTCAACTTTGCAAAGTCAGGAAATGATCTGGCTGTTTTTGAGTGGCCAACACGATACACCTACTGGGATTTGGATTTTAGAAAGTGCTCAAGCACTTCCTACCATGGAGCAACAAAAATAAATTGGTATCTGAAACTGGACATTGAAGTCTGTCTTATGTAAAGATTTCCTGTTGGAATGCTGGTTATTAAAGCAGAATTAGCCCCCCTCCCCCAAGAAGTGCTGGCTGCTGCTTAAGAATTGGCAGACTGCAGTACTCTATTATTTAGTTCTTAAAGCTAAATATTAGTCCCGGTAAGCACCAACATCCACCTTTTATTAGAAGAAAACACAACTTGAGTTAGAACCACTTACTTGTTAACATCAACTACAGGAAAAAGTCTGTTGGGGTTCTTTTTAAAACAGTACATGAATGTTGTCTTAAGTGTTTCATATTGTGTTATTAGCTAATCTTGCAGTATAAAAACTGCAACAGCAAAACTAGTTCAGCATTCCTACCTTTTCTTGTCTTTTGGATTGAATGTGCAATATGCCTATGTCCAGAAAATAAGAAGTCTTGTCTAAAACCCAGGTTGAAATAATATGTTATCAAATGCTTCAGTACTCTTAATGAACTGTTGTAATCATTCGCTATCTCTAGACCAACAGATCTCTTAAGTTCTTTAGCCTGTTTCTTTCAGCTTTGTACCAATCGTGCTTCTGTACGGCTTGCTGCTAGATCACATCAGAAGGCAACCAAACGTTACAAACGTGCCAGTTAGATGGGCTAAATTGAGCAAACATTCACTGTAATATACGTTTCGCAGGAATCTTCTTTGCAGAAGAACCATCTATGGTAACAGAGGTTTGCTAGAGCTAGCACTTTACTGGCAGTTTTTGTTGGTAAGCTAATATAGATGCCATCAGCAATGGGTTTCTTGCAAGTCACCCAAAATGCAGCTTTTAGCAATTCTGTGCTGGAATTCTGAAGCTTCTGCTCAATTGGTACTTGGCAAAGTGTACTGCAGCTGACCAGCCTGCATTTGTTGCTTTGGTATGTGTTATTAATCACCATTCTTTCATGAAGTCAGTGCTCTCATCAGACCCCTCTGTATGAATGGCAGTAGTCAAAGAACAAGAGACTTAATCTAGAGCTGAGACTCTAGACTGGGTTCCTTATAGAAACTGCAAGTCTTCCCCCCCCCCCCCCCCCAAAAAAAAAAAAACCAAAAAAACCTTGAACGACATGACCTCTAGTAGAAGCTCTGCGCTTGTAGAAGTGAAAATAATGCTTACTTGTCAGATGCATGGGAGTTGCTCTTGGATGGGTCTGTACACTGTTGTTCATTCCCTGCTTGTTAATCTTCTTTGTTCCCTGTCACATAGCAACCAGGCACTTCGCTGCCCAAAACTGCCTAGAACCCCCTAGGGAACATAGTTTGGCACCAAATTGTCAAACGTGCTCCTTTCAGCTTCTGCATTTTGCTGAGATGATTACATTAATATTGAAAATCATCTCTGCCCTTGAACTTACGAGAGGTGGCATCCTTATGCATAGGCAAACATTTTATTCTTTGTTTTAAAGGGTTCAGTTAGCAGGAATGAAAATAGTCAGGACACCATCTCATCTTGGACGCTACAAAGTGATGGACTACAAGAAAGAGCCAGAGCCCCAACAGCCTTGGAGAAGGTAACTGTTCTAGGGGGCACCTAGATGGCCACTTTGTGCCTTGTTACCTTGTTACTGTAACCATCATCTTCCTCAAACAAAGTGGCAAGTATACCTAATGCTGCTGTATAAAGGAGACTCCCTTTTTTTTTTTTTTTTTTGGCTGATGGATTTGAGGATGCTCCATCTTGAAAACACCTTTTTGCCTTGTTCTAATTTAGATTAGTCTAAGCGCTATCAGATGCAGTAAAGTCATACAAAAGATGTCCCATCAACACACACAAGTTATATTAGATGCTAGTACAGATCCCCAGTCAGTTTCAACTGAATTGTACTGCCTATGTTTCTAAATGCGAAGCGTGGATGCATTACTTTTGTTTCCTTCTGTCTTACTTGGTAGGAAAGTGTTGTTTTTGATAGAAAGCTGCCAGTAATGTCAAACTTGAGCATTAAAGTGCCACCTCAGTTTGCCTTGTAAATAGGGCAAATTGTGTATGAAGATCCTTTTGTTATGCCTTTTCTAAAAATTCTTATGCAACCTCTTTATAATAAAAATTTATTCTTCTGTCCCAGGCTTACAGTACATTAAAAGCATTGCAGCTTTACCATGACCCATTAAAACAGTGGAAGGCAGTGTTCTAACTTGAAGAAATGAGTAAGGTGCATGACAGCGACCTGTAACAATGAACTACTTTACATAAAAGAGCTGGAGGAGGGGGCTGGTTAAAGTGTGCTGGAGGCACCTCATTATTGAGGCATCAGACTTCCCTCTCAGTGTCTTACCACTGAGGTTTCCAGAACAGTCCTGTACTAAATCTACCTATAGCAGCCTTTATACAGCAGTACTGCAGACCTCTTTCCTGCAGTCCCAGGTCTCGCTAAGCTGCTGCCAAGTTCTTCTTATTTTTGCAGAATATAGTTGCCACCTCACTCATCTCCTGTGTTCCAGTCCAAATTGTGCTCCTTGCTTATAAGCCTCAGCATGAAGTTACTCCAGTTTAATCTCATAAAATACCTTCTCTCTCTCTAAACTAGATTATGTGAGAAGATTCTTCTTGGGGCTTGTCTGCTGGTAGCATTCATTCATCTGCCAAAGCACTTGCCATCTGGAACACCATTTTTTTCCCCCCCCTTCTATTCTAAAGCATCAGCTGCAAACATTTTCTGTGTGAGTGGGTTGGGGGTGTGTGTTTGGTTTGGCTGGGGTTTTTTTGTTTGTTTTTTGTTTGGTTGGTTGGGTTTTTTTTGCATCTAACTGCAGGTATTCTTCCTTCTTCAGGCCTGTTTCCCGGCACAACACCAGAAAAACATGGAAGGATGATGGAATGAACTCATTAGAGTTCAAGCTCCTTTCCAGGAAGAAGCACCCTCTTTATACTAACATCACTGTAGACATTGGCTATGTTCCTCCATTTTCTTAAGGGAATGGAAAGACAACTTGAAAACAGACAAACTTGAGTTTGAGCTTACCATGGCAGCACACGGGCATTTAGCGTCTACCTCCTGTGGTACAGAGTCTGTACCACCTGAGACTAGTCCTTTTGTCTCCTGTATTTCACTTCTCTTCTGAGTGTACAAGACTTGGAAGAAAAGACTTCAGGAATAGGGTATGAAAGCTAATGAATAGGATATGGCTTACTGTATAAAGACTCTCTCAAAGCACTGTAAACAATACCTACTGAGCCAGATGCACCTCAGGCCTTGAGGATTAAGATCTCCTTGACAGTAAGGTGACAAAAGTTTTCTAGTACCCTCTGTTCTATAGCTGGATAGCTCTCTCCTGCTGCTTACTTAAATTTTAAATGAGATGCAAGTTGTGCCGTCAGACACTCCTATCCTGTTGGGGCACCAGCTCCTCTGAAATGTTGTATTTGGAAAAAGAATTCACTGACAGTGTTACAGTTTTGAAGCCTGTTACATTTCTGTGAATATCTTCTGTGAATTTGAGTAAAATAAATTGAGATAGCTGTTTGGTTTGAGGTTTTCTAGAATACTTATTAAGAGTCTAATGAAGGAGAAAGGTACCCTGAAGTCAGAGAAACCAGAGGTCACATCCTTATTTCTGCCTCCAGCCAGGTCCATCAGTAGTTACATGTTTTTATTGCAGTCATAGAATAGTTCAGGCTGGAAGGGACCTCAGGCTTATCACCTGGTCCAAACAGCTAAGTACAGGGAAATGAATCTAGTATTTCAGCTATTGCTCAGACAATCACCTCTGTAATTTGTCAGGCTTGAACCATCTTCAACATAAAGTACTTCTGAGAAACGAAATACCAGAGAATGAACAAGTCACATGAGCTGTGACCTTGGCAGGTAATTACCTGACTCTGAGACCTTGCCCTTTTTGTAATCTCTTCTCTATAAAAGTAGTCAGCAGCACTGCCTATCAGACAATTATTTTGCAAGCTTGAGACAGCTATTTCTCATTACTGCTCTCATCAGTTTTCAGCAGAAATCCTGCTGCATACTGGAAGTGTTTGTGTTTCTTCTTTTAGAAGATTGGTGGAGATTTGTGGAAAACTAATAATAATGGCCTGGATATTCATATGAATATGTGCTGTGCCAACAGTGAGGCACAAAGCCTTAAAAAAAAAAAAAAACACACACACACACACAATCTCTGTCTCCCATAGCTAGCCAGGGCATTTCCATACAGATCTCTCCAGAGTAACACAGCCTGGAGACTACTGCAGAATTAAGTGAGCCTTTCATTTTGCTGCAGGACACTTGAGCACTCGCACTGCATGGTGAGTTGAGCTTACGAAGGAAGGACAAGAGATGCCTTTTGAATGAAATTCTTTTATTTTATTGAGAGGTTTTTAACATCTGCTCAACTGTTACCATTATTGCCTTCCCTCACACATAAGCAGTTTTTCCTTTAGGCTGGAAAAAATTGCTTTTCTCAGCAAGTTTGTAGATGCTGAAGTATTCTTGTGCTTTGACTGAGAAAAGACTGGCCTGCTCCTTTTGAAGTCATGGCAGTGCTAGGCTGCCTTCCCAGTTCAACAAACAGTAAGTGTAGCAATAGTTGTGAGAGCAGAAATTTTTCAGAAGGCATAGTTCAAGTCCTTCCACTGGACCAGCCCAAACAAGGAAACTTTTATATATGTCCCAGCAGAAAGTGCATAGGACACCAGAAACTGTCCCTAAGGTCAGTCTACTACTTCAGTCCTCACAAAAGGAAAATTTCAACCAATCAGTTAGACGCTGTGAAGAACAACTCTTTCCTCTGTGCTACTGAAGTATTCATTCAAGCAGAATGCTAGGATTCAGCTGCTGTAGCAGCTATCACAAACAGAAGATTTGTCCCCGTCTCCTAGAATCTGTGTGGTGCACATCCTTACGAGACCTTAGGCTGCATGCTGAAATCCACTGTGATGTTGATGTATAAAGGATTATGTTCCACTGAGAGCAATTTATATGAACAAGAATTCAGCCCATCTGTTTTCCACGTTCTAGACACCTGGCGTAAAAGCTTCATCCTGAGGACAGGACAGAGAAGAAAATCAGTACAAAATTAAAATGCACAGAAGAGGAGTGTTGAGCTCTTGCCCATTACTAGTAAACTGGCAGGTGAAGCAGCATCCATTCTGGGTTTACTGGGAACATCAAGTCCTGCTCTTCCTGTCACGATCATGCATGCTCAGTCAGACCCAGGAAAATAGTCCTTGGATTTTGTGCGGTTTGGGGTATTTTTAAAACCATTTACTCTCTGAAATCACATGCTCTAATCACATCTATGTGACTATAACTTTGAAAGTTTTTAAGGAACATTACCCAGGCGGTTACAGGAGATGTCATGCACAAAACCGTAGCTGCCAGCTGTGAACAATGGTGTTACAGTAGTGTCCCCCAGAGACTCTGGCACCACAGAATGTTTTATTTGGCCTACAGTGAAAAACTGGGCCACCAGTTCCCTGGCTGCTAGCCACCTACCAAGGCAGTGCAAGGTGGAACACTGTCCCTGACTCACCTCTCTCCATTCTCTTCGTTGCCCTGGTCTCGAGTGTGGAAGATCATTGTGTACCGGGCTACGTCAGGGGATGGCCTCATCACTCTCATCTTCTGCATCTCAACCCTGAAAGAAACAATAGTGCAGTGAGCAAGACACCACATGTAAGCCATGTGTTAAGGCAAAAAAGACATTTGGAAACTTTATGTCTTGTAGAAGCCGTGGAAGCAAGCACAAGAACTGTAAGGAACTTATCTTCGCCTCTTCCAAACTCCATTTTGCCACAGAAATGGAGCTCTAAGACTTGTGTTTTTTGAGAACAGGTCCAGTAGAGTGATAGATACCATTTTCTTTTGTAGAAGCTCGTAATTATTACGGTAGGGATCATGTAGACTTTTAAGCACACATTACACTAATTTAAAAGTATTCTGTTGCATCGTCTGGTGCAATTCTTGTTGCCATGTATTATCCTAGGAGGCCTTCAGCAAGATTGTACACATCCTGCAACAAGCATGTCGCAACTCCTGCAGTAACACATCTGGTAGCTCTCCACCGAAAGAGAACCGAGTCCATTTCTTTTCTAATGGTCCACAGACAGCTGTGCAATTTTTAACCTTTGTTCACATGAATAAAAATCTGATTACAGTGCCAGAAACACTAAGTCCCCTGCATGGAATTAAGTGCCTAACGTTAGGCACTTCCCTGGAACTTTTGGCCTTAAACACATCTATGGAACACAGCAGTTTTGCTGTCAGCTGATGAAAGGTTTAATTTCATGACAATGGAATTAAGGAATACCCCGAGCCTCTGCTAGTCAAAAAAAGCACCTAGAAGAGCAACAGGAAACCAAGAATTTGAGAAACTGAGCCCCCACAGATTTTCAATGACTGTCTATTGCAATAATTTATCACATGGAAGCAACAATCAATCTGAAATTCTCTTTGTGCTGCTCATTTTAGAAAGGGGCCCAAAAGAGAGCGGCTAGTTTAGCACTGAGGCGACACAGTAGGATGCAAAAGAACTCCCAGCCCCCGTTCTTGAAGAGAATGAAGAGGATGCTGCCATCTGCTGCCTTCACAGAGGAAAGGCTGCAAGGATCTCTCCATACAACATCCTACTGAGAAAGTAAGTTTTCCATTACCCACTGACCACAAACTGTAACCAGCCCAGTTCAAGATCTACCCAAGAGGAGAGACCTGAGCCAAGTCCAGTGCAGTGGGCACTTGGTCATACAGTTTGGTGACAGCCACAAGCCTGTGCACCCCTTTCCATACTAAGACCACAATGGCTGTGAAGAGTGATCCTTTGCCGTTCATAAGCATGCATCACTTTTGATTCCAGCCACTTACAAACACGCTGGACAGCATCAGTAAATCCTGTTCATCTGCTGCACAGCCAGTTCTGCACCTCATTAATGTTTGAAAGAGCACCACCATTACCTTTGCTCATGAGCTGTGAAACTTTTCAGGAAGTGAGGGAATAAGATTTGACCAAGCCTGCCACTAAAAAAAACAACCCTCAAGGTGTTCTCACAGAGAAATTGGTGTCTGTAGCTCCGGGGGGGGGGGGGGGGGGGGGGGGGAGGAGGTTAAAAAAAGGTGATGGGACTGAAATCCGCGTCACCAGTAGACCTTTTACATTTCTTGAGACATGCTCTGAGCACATCAGTCATGCTAGACTGACATGGGGAAAACTTTTGTTTGGAAATTCCTAACTTTAACATGCTTCATTTCACCAATGTACTTATTTAACAACACCAGGGGTATGCATTTAATGTCCCTGAAACATTAGTTTGCATATATTTAAGCAACTGAAAAGGATAACAACTAGTTTATCCACCAGGTTACAAATTGATAGGCTGAGGCAGCAGAGCTTGCAGGTTCCATTCTTTTTCAACTAACAGCAATGCGGGATGATAGGGGTTCCCTCCAAAGCACGGGGCAGAAGTTCAACATTTACCTTTTTTTGATCATCAACATGCATGCTAACTGGTTATCACCATACATCTTCTATTGGTTTCTTTGTCCTGCTAAACCTCTCAACTAACAAGCTTCTCTTGCTTGAACAGACAAGTCTGTAAAACTAGTTTTAACCACAGCAGCAATGAGCATAAGACAGATATATGCAGTCTTTATAAAATGAAAGTTATTGACTATCTTAATCAATACCAAGCCATGCTCAGAGAAAATCATGACAATCAATGAGTGTAAACCATTCTCCTCTCTCCCGAACCAAAAGCTGCCACACTCTTGCAAAGTACTGGAGCTCAGATCATTTATTTTCTTTAAAAAAAAAAAAAAAAATAACTACACCAAACTTCAATACTATTACGTTGGTTATAATCACAGAATGACCAAGGTTGGAAGGGACCTCTGGAGATCATCTAGTCCAACCCCCCTGCTCAAGCAGGGTCCTCTAGAGCATGTTGCCCAGGAATGTGTCCAGATGGCTTTTGAACATCTGGAAAGAAGGAGACTCCACTACCTCTCTGGGCAGCCTGTTCCAGGGCTCTGTCCCCCTCACAGGAAAGGAGTTTTTCCTCAGGTTCAGACGGAACTTCCTGTGCTGCAGTTTGCTCCCGTTGCCTCTCGCCCTGTTGCTGGGCACCACGGAGAAGACATCCTCTCGACACCCTCCCTTCAGATACTTGTACACGTTGATCAGATCGCCTCTCAGCCTTCTCTTCTCCAGGCTGAAGAGGCCCAGCTCTCTCAGCCTTTCTTCAGGGGAGAGAAGCTCCAGTCCCCTAATCATCTTTGAAGCCCTCCGCTGGACCCTCTCCAGGAGCTCTATGTCTCTCTTGTACTGGGGAGCCCAGAATTAGACACAGTACGCCAGATGTGGCCTCATCAGGGGCAAGTAGAAGGGGAGGATCACCTCCATCGACCTGCTGGCAATGCTCTTCCTAATGCACCCCAGGAGACCATTGGCCTTCTTGGCCACAAGGGCACATCTCTTCCCAAACCAAGAATACGAGTGCTCTGAGGCGGCTCGCTCGCTCCCTCCCCCCCCCCCCCCCAAAACTAGCAACAACAAAGAAAACACCCCACCCAAAAACACAATCTCAATAGGAGGACCAGGTTTCAGGCATGCCTACTGTTTTGAAAGACAACTCTGTTCGTAGAATTGCATCTCACGCTCCAAATCCCCAAACTAATACAGCTTTTGAGCTGAAGACTCCTGTAGCATTCCATCACCTTTAGATGCTAGGTCTGAAGTCACACAAATTTGTTGCTTTTTTTTTTTTTGGCTGTTTTTTTAAACCCCACTCTTCACCCTCCCATACCCATTTCCCTCCAGCCTTCTTTTTACCTCATTCGAAGGTCATCATCTTCTCCACCCCAACCCCAGTAGTTGTTAGAGAATCCGTTCACCTTGGAAAACTGTTCTCTCGTTAGAGCAGTTACACCTCCAAAATATCCCTGGTAACGTAACCTGGAAGTGCATAAGAAGAGAGAATGAAGAATTAGAAGTCTAGCTCTACTAACAGTGAAAAATATTACCCTGAAGCTTTGGATCCAGACCTGACTTTTGCAAAGTTCAGGGTGCACAGATCCAAGAGGTGGGTCCTGTTCTCTTCTATCGCTCTTTTGGCAAAAATAGTGTTGCTTCAGGCCAGAAAAAGTAATTCTCCAACTGAGTGTGTGGAGCATTCTTACTTGAATGTTTTCTTACACACGACTCCTCTTGACAGTCAAAAAGGCTCTTTACCTCAAGGACTCTAAATGAGTAGGAAAGCAACAAAGCTATGCAATAACATAGAAGAAGCAACAAGAGCTTGCTCCTTTTTAATAGCAATAGCAAGCCACTGACTATCATACGGCTAAATTTCAAAAACTTAGATGAAAAAACACATTGCGCTAAGAAGAAACATGCAACGGGTCCTCAGCACAGCTAGCAATATTGTAAGACAAATTCCAAGGCAAGGTGTAGTGTGAAAGGAGATCAGTTTCTAACTTCTACCTTCCTTGCCCTAGAAATTGTATCTACTTAAAAAAAAAAAAAAAGTAATGACATACCATGTTTGTTTACCTCATTTTACTGCCCTGCTAATTGCATTTTAAGACAGCTTCCTCTTGCTTGGCCCTTAAGGTAGCCATTATAACCCAGCCTCTACTACACTGTCACTGCCAAATTCAGACATGGCGTGCAAATGGCTGTAGATTACATTTTTATTTGTGGATGTATATGAATCTAACTAGATGAACAAACTGGCAGAGCTAGAAAGTATCCAGAACAGTAATTTACATGTCAGATAAGTGAAAGTGCAATACTTATTATTTCATGGATCAACTGGGGGGGGGGGGAGGGGAACCTCACACACACTATTTTTACCTTAAGATTGGCTGATTTTTGCTCCTGTCATAGAATCACAGGAGAATCAACCTCTGGAGATCGTCTAGTCCACCCTCCTCACTCAAAGCAGGGTCAGCTACAGCAGGCTGTTCATGGTCATGTCCAATTGAGTTTTGGATATCTCCAAAGATGGACACTCCATAACCACTCTGGGCAACCTGTTCTGATGTTTCACCACCCTTGCAGTAAAAAAGTTTTTGGTCATCTTTAAAGGCAATTTCATGTAATTCAGTTTGTTCCCATCGCCTCTTGGTTTTCACTGATAGAGAATGGTTGAGGTTGGAAGGGACCTCTGGAGATCATTTAGTCCAACCCCCCTGCTCAAGCAGGGTCCTCTAGAGCATGTTGCCCAGGAATGTGTCCAGATGGCTTTTGAACATCTGGAAAGAAGGAGACTCCACTACCTCTCTGGGCAGCCTGTTCCAGGGCTCTGTCCCCCTCACAGGAAAGGAGTTTTTCCTCAGGTTCAGACGGAACTTCCTGTGCTGCAGTTTGCTCCCGTTGCCTCTCGCCCTGTTGCTGGGCACCGCGGAGAAGAGTCTGGCCCCATCCTCTCGACACCCTCCCTTCAGATACTTGTACACATTGATCAGATCGCCTCTCAGCCTTCTCTTCTCCAGGCTGAAGAGGCCCAGCTCTCTCAGCCTTTCTTCAGAGGAGACATGCTCCAGTCCCCTAATCATGTTTGTGGCCCTCCGCTGGACTCATTCCAGTAGCTCTGTATCTCTCTTGTACTGGGGAGCCCAGAACTGGGCACAGTACTCCAGGTGAAGCCTCCCCAGGGCTGAGGAGAGGGGCAGGATCACCTCCCTCCACCTGCTGGCAACACTCTGCCTAACGCACCCCAGGAGACCATTGGCTGCCTTGGCCACAAGAGCACATTACTGCTCATGCTCAACTTGTTGTCCACCAGCACTCCCAGGTCCTTCTTGGCAGAGCTGCTTTCCAGCAGGCCAGCCCCCAGCCTGTACTGATGCATGGGGTTATTCCTCTCCAGGTGCAGGACCTTGCACTTGCCTTTGTTGAATTTCAGGAGGTTCCTGTCTGCCCAACTCTCCAGCTTGTTGAGGTTCCTCTGAATGGCAGCACAGTCTTCCGGTGTGTCAGCCACTCCCCCCAGTTTAGTGTCATCAGCAAACTTGCTGAAGAGGCACTCTATCCCTTCATCCAGCTCATCCAAGAGTATGTTGAGCAAGACTGGACCCAGTATTGCCCCCTAGGGGACATCGCTAGCTACAAGCCTCCAACTAGACTCTGCGTCACTGACCACAACCCTCTGAGCTCGGCCATCCAGCCAGTTCTCAATCCACCTCACCATCCACTCATCCAGCCCACACTTCCTGAGTTTACCTAGGAGGATGCGATGGGAGACAGTGTCAAAAGCCTTGCTGAAGCCCAGGGAGGCAACATCCACTGCTCTCCCCTCATCTACCCAGCCAGTTGTCCATCACAGATGGTTATCAAATTGGTTAAGCATAATTTCCCCTTGGTGAATCCATGCTCACTCCTGATCACCTTCTTATCCCTCCACGTGCTTAGAGATAGTCTCCAGGATGAGCTGTTCCATCACCTTTCCAAGGATTGAGGTGAGGCTGACTGGCTTGTAGTCCCCTGGCTCCTCCTCCTTGACCTTTTTGAAGCCTGGAGTGACTTTTGCTTTCTCCCAGTCCTCAGGCTCCTGTTCTCCATGACCTTTCAAAAATAATTCGGAGTGGCCAAGCAATAACATCTGCCAGCTCTCTCAGCACTCGTGGGTGCATCCCATCAGGGCCCACAGACTTGTGGATGTCAGGTTTGCCTAAATGATCTCTAATCCCATACCACTGAGAAAGAGTCTGTCTCCATCTCCCCCTTCTTTACTCCCTCCCATCAGGTAGCTAGGCACACTGATAAGATCCCCCTTGAGCCTCCTCTTCTTGAGGCTAAACAATTCCAACTCTCTCAGCCTCTCCTCATACATCAGATGCTCCGACCCCTTAATCATCTTCATGGCCCTTCACAGGAACCTCCGCCAATCGGCATGACCTTTCAAAGATAACTGAGAGTGGCCCTGCAGTGACAGTGGTCAGCTCCCCCAGCACTCATGGATGCATCCCATCAGGTCCCATGGATTTAGGTATGTCCAGTTTGTTTAAACGTTCCCTGACTTGATCCTCCTCCACCAAGAGTAAGTCTTCACTGCTCCAGACCTGCCCACTGGTTCAGGGGCCTAGGACTCCTGAAGGCATATCTTACCAGTAAAGACTAAGGTAAAGACGACATTAAATATCTCGGCCTTTTTCATATCCTTTGGCACAAGGTCCCCTACCCTGTTCAGCAGTGAGACCACATTTTCCCTTGTCTTCCTTTTGCAGGTGATGTACCTGCACTTCTAGCTTCCCATCCCATTGTCACTTGCCAGATCCAAATCCGGATGGGCTTTGGCTTTCCTAACTCCACCCCTGCACCCTCAGACAATATCTTTATGCCCTCCTGAGTTACCTGACTCTGCTGCCACATCTTGCATGCTTCCTTTTTATGTTAGAGTTTTCTCGGAAGCATCCTTGTTCATCCATGCAGACCTCCTGCCATCTTTGTCTGCCTGCATATGGGGATGGACTATTCTTGAGCTTGGAGGTGAAGATTCCTGAAAAAAATCAACCAACTCTTCTGGACCCCTCTTCTCTCCAGGGCCATCTCCCATGGGATTCTTCCAAGCAGATCCCTGAACAGGCCCAAGTTTGCACTCCTGATGACCAAGGTTGTGATCCTGATATTTGCCCTGTTTCCTCCTTCCCTCCTTATTTCCAGCCTTCACATCCCTGACCAACTCCTTTCTTGTTTGTAAGTATGAAGCCCAGCAGAGCACCTCCTTTCATCAGCTCTGGTCATCTGTGTCAGAAAGTTATAATCAATGTATCAATGTGTGCATTGATAGTCCCTCAGTTTAGGTACTTAACGGGCTCAGGATCTGTATTCCTTCAAACATACCAGTGAATTGAATTTCCCTGGACTTAAGACAATTATTATCCCCACCTCACAGATGTGGGAACAGAGACAGCAACAGAGATGAGAAGGCATGAACTGAAGTCGTACCATAGTATCCTAGTGTAGGGGATTCACAACAAAAACATCTCGTCAGTGTAAGACTTTTTAAACCAAAGGTTAAAGCTGACCTAAAGCTAACAGCTCTTTTCCACAGATTGGAGAAATCCAAGGAAATTAGTGGTAAGACAACCTTTTAATAAAAGCAAAAAACCACCTGCATGCTTAGCTAATCAAAACCCATGCAGTATGTAAGGCATAAGAAGTAAAACACCTCAAGCTTTATATGATATTACTAGTCCAGATTCTACATGTCAAATAACCAAAGTTTCTGTTGCTTTGTTGAATTGACCATCCTGCAGCCCTCAGCATTCTCTTTGCAATGCACACTACTCCAAAAATCTGTCACAAGCCTAGTTCATTTCTGGTTGTTCCAGTTTTTACTAAATAACTGGTAAAATAATTATTATTCTGTATAAGAATTGGCACATCCAATCTCTTTCTCATATATATTTGGAAAAAAAAAAAACACAGAGGTGAAGTAGAGTTTTACTTCAAAGCACTTTGAGATTAGCTTTTGAGAAGTCCATTTCTAATTAATATTTAGAGTGACCTGACCTAAGAGGTGAATCTTGAGTGGTTTAATCAAACCTGTTTCTTTCTAGTCATTAAAATCACCAATCTCGGGAGCCTCTTTTCTCTGAGGTGGACTAGAGCTGACTTTTTCACTTTAAATTTTTTGTATCACAGTAGCAGCACTTAGGGGACTCATGACATAACACTCCTGTATTAGGCACTGCTCGGTCAAATAGTTAAAAGGCAATCCTATCTCTTGGTAAATTCTCACACTTGAGCTCTAAATACCAGAAGTTACCTCTTCAACAGCAAAAGTTAAGTGGCAAGTTTTATTAGCACAGCCCTAAGACGGATAATACTGTTAAATCACAGGACCAGGAGACTGCAAGTATATTTCTGTATTTCAACCTCCTTTACATCACCCCAGAAAGAAGAATAGCGATGCTGACCACATGCACAGATGATCAAGGGGCTAACTTCAAAGGAGTCCGTAAAGATCTTTATTCAGAAGGACCTCCAAGGAGGCAGAATGTTATCAACAGAAATCTGCTGTCAGATGGATGTACAGAAAATAATAAATGGCTCTATTAGAAGAGGAACATTATCAGAAACATGGCATTTTCCAGTTAGTATTCTCTCCGTTTTCTTTATTTCCTACCTGTAGCCAGTATTGTTCCTGCCAACTACAAGGTGCTTTGGTTGTCTGTCACACATGTAAATGTTAAAGTCATTCTCTGGCACCAGATCCACATCATGGAAAATGAAACAGTCCCAGTTCTCTTCTTTCAGGGCCTCTAGGTATCCTACATTCAACAGCTTAGCTCGATTAAACTTTGTGCTGCCAGCCTGTGGAAAAGAAGGGAAAAATCTCAATGAATATGTCAAACCTTTTTAACTAGAACTGCTCCCAGGCTTTTGTTGTAATCAGATAGTTCACAACTGCACTTGCGCTTCACAGCCTTTGCAGCAGTACCTACGCAAAGAGCTACTCTAGAACATTAAATCATTGGCTGCTCTGATGCCATATCTAAAGTGTTTCTTCAGTCTACTTCTCCTGAATAAACAAACACAGTCAGGGTCAGAAAAGGCTAAGGTTATCTGGCTACCTGAAGAATGCCTGCTGCATGATGCAGTTCCACTACTATTATTGCGTCTGTCCTGGAATTTCTATCAGGCTACATAATAAAAAAAGGTTATCAGTAGACAGTTTAGGAACCAGCACTCCGTGCAACTGTGATTGCACAGCTTATGGAAGCTTAAAAATAATGGTACTCCCATAACGGTTGGTTTATAGGTTTCCGAGCACTTGACACAGGTGATTAAGCATTGCTATCTGCAAAACAGTGGACAAGCATAAAATAGTTCAGTGTATTTCCTTAGGCCACACAGTAGGTGGCAGACCTGGAAATAAAATGTAAGCCTCTTCATGGGTTTATTTAACTCCTATCTATACCCTAGTTACTAGGCTGCACAGGGACTCCTCCCAGCACAGAGCTTCACTTTACGTTTACTGATTTTAGTTGTTTGCTTTTACTGTATGTTAGTGTGTTTTCACTTTTTTACAAATATCATTTTCCCACCAGTTTTTTAATATATATAAAAACTGTATCTGGCAGTTTTGTAAGCTTTCGATGACACTATTCGTTCTGAAGCAACACGAGTACTTATCCGGCTATTTATTTTTTTTTTACTGGACTGTACACACGCACCAGCCAGAAGAGTGCTTTCTGCTCCTGAGGACAAGCTGGGAAGTTGCCTCCAGTTCACACCTGGGAATCAAAGGGACAAGCTTTATGCTTCCAGAATCCTGCCTGTAGGCTGGCAGTCATTTTTGCCAAAGCTAGCAGCCTGCTGAACTTAAAAGAATTAAAAAGCAATTTTCAACAGAAAGGAGTCCAGAGGGCTTCTAGCCAATGACAGAAAGAGGCTCCATGGAAGAACAAAAAGAAGCTGGCCTCCCCAGCCTGAGAGAGTGGTTAGCTCTAGGGAAAAGTAGGCATATACAAAGCGTATTTTATTGTCCTAATAGGTAACTTTGCTTCAGAGAAGCAATTTGCTCACCACTACCAATAGCCATCTGCTCCTGCACAAAGAAGATACATAGGATTTATGGCTCATCATACCTGCAGCTAGGGAAATGAAGCCCAGGGCCCGTTCTGAAAAATTGAGAGAAGGAGAATCAATTGTTTCCATTTTGAGTCAGGGAAAGAGGGCATTTCCAAGAAAAACTTAGACACAATTCACTCAAGAACTGTGATGTCAAGGTCCTGAGTATTTTCATATACAGGACACAAAAAAAAATCTGACAGAAAACCTTCTCCCGATGATGAAGACATAGACTGAGTGAACAACAGAACATTTCAGATGACTGGTAAAGAATATATAGAGAACATCACATATATAGCAAATCCAGCATTGTTCAGCAGCAACTTCTACTATCTATTGTTTTTTCTGTCTCCTTTGTCAGTCTAGTCAGCGACAACTGGCCCCTTCCTGTACAAAGATAGCTGAATGACAATTACAACTGCCTTCCATCAAAGGCCATTTCAATGCTGGACTGAACAAATGGTAAAGTCTATTCTCATCTTTTATAGACAGGAGGAGAATTCTCCTCCTTCTATGGAAGGACAGTGACTACAAGACAAACTTTGTTGAGAAAGAAATTATTCACCTTTTAAGGATTACAAACTCACATCTTTCAGTACTACACATACATGCAGAGAAACATAGTTTTCAAAACGTTAAGAGTAACCCATAAAGAAGAAATGTGGAATTACGCCCTTTTCATTGTTCATAGATAAAAGATCCATTTCTTAATCTTCCTCCAAAGGAGGCTCTTGTACATTTTAATATATTTTATAGTATATATAGTATAGTACATAGAGATTATAGATAAAACCAGGATTTAACTATTAAAATATACTATTTCTTTCCTCAAACATAATTAAAACATGGAGATTGAAAATGGATTTGCCATAAGAGAGTTTTAGTTAGACTCACCTTCCAGTGTATGGTTGTACCTATCCACCCTGAAAGGCTAAGCAAAAGTTCCCAGTCTTCCAAATAAAAAGTTAAATAGAACAAGTCCAGACTTCACATTGCTGCTCAGATCAGACAAAACTTTCAGAACTCCTTCTTACTTTTTGCTAACATGACAGCCTTTCTCCACCTCACATATCTCAATAAAAAAACAAATCAAAACAAAAAAAGAAATGGGCATGCCCACTCTCCCAATGATTTACTGTTAACCACTACTAGCTAGTTGGGTTCAGCCATTATATGTACAATTACAGCACGTGCTAATGCAGAAAAAAGCCTCACTTTTCCACTTTACAGTCCACGTGATGACTCTAAACAAGCAAAGAGCAGCATATTCCAAATGAAAGTAAATCCTGCCATGACTTTTGTTGCTGTTCTGCCATGACACAGAGCAAAAATGTAAGCTCTCCTCTAGAATATGCTGTTGCTTCCTGATTAAATGACTCCAGGCTGGTTAAACAGAAAGGAAGAGAAACTATACTAACTTAGCACCTCATTTGTTTCCTGCTGTTTGAAAAGTCTGTCTAGTGTCAAAGCAGAGCACATAAGTAAATGACAGTAAAAGAAAACTGATGCAGTTAAAGATTAAAAAAAGACAACGTATTACAAGAGAGAATTCTATGCTGCCTTAGATCACGTGACCAGAGCGTATGCACCGAGATGGAAAAGGACCTGGCAAAGATCTAAACACTCAAGCCTTAGCCACTGAATCAGCAGAGCTAAAGAGAATATGAAAAAAAAAAAATCAGTCATTAAATCTTTCAGGAACCAAATGCTATGACTACTCCTTCCCTCAGCTCTTGCTGTGCAACTGAAGTACCTACAAGTAGTAGGTAGTGTGTTTACCTCAAGACAACAGAACAACCACCACATGATGTGCGCAGCTTACTAACCATGACAGTCAGTAAGGAGATGGGAGAGAAGAGCTAGATATAAACTGAGGCCTTTGGTTCAAACAGCTCCAAATTTAAAGACAAAAAGTATTTCAGCCTAGCTGTGTAAAAATATGGTGCAGGAAAAGTGAGTTGTCAAAAGATGCCTGCCCTGAACACTAACTCAGAAATACTAAGTTAGACTGAGAAATGGACAATAATTAAAGACAGGGTTTGTTAATACCTCCAAGTTTTGCTAACAACAGCTCATATCCTCTAGCGCCTCTAGTGTTACCAATGACGGCTGGAAGCCCCACAACAAGTGGAAGACCCTCAACAATTGGAAGTGTTTGAAGCAGGCTCAGAGGACTGATGCTTTACAGCAGAGGTGGCATCTTACCCCTCCTCAGACTGCAGAGCAATGATGTCACCCCCCTCCCCTCCCAAAACCAAAGAGGTCTCTGTATAGTTGCCTCACCTGGTGGATAACGTAGATGCCGTAGTCCAGCTGCTGCCTCTGTAGGAACGGGTGGAGGTGCTCCAGGAGGTACAGAAGGTGCCTCTCCCGATTGCGGTGTGGGATGAGGATGGCCACATGTTGCAATGCTGAGCACTCAGCAGGGTGATACCGGCCCTTGGCTACCTGAGCATTCTCCTTTTCTACTTCTTCCAGTGTGAGAGCTGCTTTGAAGGTGAGTTTGCTGGCACCTCCTGCAGGAGAAGCACAGGAAGCTTTCCTGATTCGTTTCTGGTTGTGACTAGTCCAGTGCCCTCATGAGGTACTCTGTAACCAGCATAAGAAACCCAGGTTGAAGCCTAGAGTTCATTTCCCTAGCTTTCCAAGAGAAAGTAGTGCTACAATGGCATTACAGAGGCAGTGGAAGGAGGGGATACCAAATGTTTAGTCACTTAAACTGATACAGAGCAGTGATAAGAAAAATCAAGAGAAGTTCCACCCTACTTCAGAAGGATTGGCCAGAGATGGCTGCCAGAACAAAGAGGAGGACAGCAAAGTGGAAAGAGATGCAGGGCTGGAGCCATAAGTCACCACAGCTTAAAATATGAACAAAAGTTTCTCAGGCTTAAGACTAGAAACATATAGGAGAAAATATACCAGGGCGCTCTCTAGCCAAATGAAATTTTCATCACTTTCTCTTGCACTGACCTGTCATTCTAGCCCCTCCAAATTCAGCCATCCAACGAAAGAGAACAATGCAAGCAACTGTGAGCGTATATGGTTTTTACCTTAAACACATACATCTAAAGGGGTGGGAAGCAGGGTGAACCTAGACAGCAACTTTTTGGACTACACCTGGGATAAGGGAGGAATCTAGTTTCACAAACAAGCACCTAACTGGGTTCGTGAAGACGACAAAGACACAGTACTGCAAAACAGATGGTTGGTGCTCCTAGCACAAGGTGTCTAAGGCAGTACAAGTGGTCTAATAAAAATGGCTAAAACTAGGAAACAGAGTTGCCTATTTGAACCTTCACCATAAATCACCCCCAAAAGTTCAACGGCACAGTGATCCAAGTGGGAGCACTAACCCCCCAAAGTAGCTGTAAAGACCTTCAATTGTTGAGATAGAGAGGTGAAAGCACATCTGATAACGAAAAGGAAAAAGTCTCCTGTGTGGAAGAAAAAGGGAACACTTTAAAGAAAAGAAAAAAGAAACCTGTGAAACCGACAAATAAGGATAAGGCCCATTTTTCTTTATGCTGTCATTGTAGAGTTCAGTTTCAGGAGATGATCTGCAGAGCTGGAGTACAGTTTAAACAGCTGTAAGCAGTGAAGAGAACTGTCCACATTCTTTTAAACACCTTGTCCGTAGTCCAGAGCAAAGTTTAATATGCAGATGTTAAGCTGTTGCAGCTTTTTTGCTGGACTTTCCATCATCTTTGTACCCTCTCTTCCTGACATCCAATAGAGCATCAAGTTTAACCTGCAAGTAGCAATGCTTTCCATTTCATCTTTTCACAGTAGGGGTAGGATAGGGGGTTTTGCCCAGAACACATACGAGGTGACAATGGAGATAAATACAAGCAGTGCGGAGAAACTAATGGGTTTCTGCCACGTTCAACTTGACAACGCAGGGGTGGTCAAGCTTCGTGACATTAAAAGCTATGTTCCAAAGTTCTCCCGCGGCAAAAAGCTGCCCTGCCCAGCCACGCTTCACAACCTCAGTTCCATGCACTGCACTCCCCCCTCCCCCCCCCCTTTTTTTTTCCTTCAGTTTAAAGAAGCAACAAACATACCCGCCCCTTCTAATCTTCCAAGCCCACCCAAAGCTATCAGCCAAATCTTCCTACAGGAGTTAAGGCATCCAGTGCCACAAGTCACTACCTCACCCAGAAGTACTTATTGCAATTGGCAGTGTTGTTATTTGGTTCACAGCAAAAATGCCAGAGTGTAAAATAGCTCAGAAGAAAACCAAGTCAGCACTACCAAGCAGATGCAACTTGTTAAAAGAAGAGGAAAACAGTATCACTTACGCAGGTATGGAGAGAGAGCTGGGCAGTGACCCTGAGATGACTGCACTGTGGGAACTTTCGCAGTTGATTTGCTCTTCTCCTGCTTCTGGCTGTTGTCTTCCTCCTCCAGGCTAGGTACCTTTCTGAAATTTTCCACCATGCTCTTAGCTTTAGGAATTGCCTGTCCAGAGTCCATGATGTAACTGAGTGTGGCCCATAGCATCATCAAACACAAAAGGACAAGCAGCAACACTTTGAACTTATAGAAGAAGTGAAGAACATAAGAGCTCAAGGCCATGGCGCTCTCTGGTCCGCAAAATGCTTCCTCAGCTCTTCCCGAGGTAGGCCTTTCACTGCACACTCAGTGGGGATGAAATCAGAGGTCCCAAGAAGAACGTCACAGTAGAGAAGGAAAACCGGAGGTAGGGACAGCTGCCACACTTCCTCTGGTTTTGCAATTCATGGAGCTCTGATGCTGTTTGTCCTCGAAACGTCAGAAAACATGACTTAACCTGGACCAAAAAAGGGGGGGGGATGGTAAGTTAGCTTTTACTGATGTACCTTTACAGACGTCAAGAAAAGAACTCATGACAAGCCAAAGGACATCAGAGCATCACAATACAGAAGGAACAAGAAGTACGATCTACTAGTCAGAAACTCGGGAGACTAAGCTTTGGTCCTAGCTCAGCCACAAACTGAGCTGTATAATTTGAGGCAAATCACTTTTCTTTTTTGCTTCTCACTCCCAATCTGTCCATTTTTACATCAGAACATGCAGCAGTTGCTCCCTATTATGTCTGTATAGGGTGCCTGGAACTACGCAAGCTTAATTACCTCTATTGCTACCAAAAATCAATAACAGCTGCAAGGCCACAGATTCCGCTGGCCAGGGGTAAAGCCAGCTCCCCTCACCAAAATGAAGAGCCCACGAAATTATCTCTGAAGAATTCTGAGAATTTTCTCCTGAGAGAGAATATTATCAATGCTATGCTGCTATACCCTGTAGTGTAAACCACATAATGCTTAAAAGGCATCAGAAACTATTCTGTATATACTGCCTGACAGTACCACCTTGTGGGTCTTTGCCCAGTACTCCTCTCTCACATGCTGCTGTAACGAGGAATAAACAAGTAATTCATCCTGCTTTTTGAAGGAAAGGCTCAGTTTTCCATGATAGGTCTGCAAGGATTCAATCCTTCATTCCGTTTCCTGACCTCTTTCAAAAGCTCCATTTTCATATAGGCTTTCGTTGCCACCATACTATAGAGTTACAACGGTAAGACTTCTGTCTGATAGAACATAGCAGAGAAAGAATGATGTTGCAATAAAGAGAGAGTTCTGATAATGAAAATACACAAGAAAATAGCCACCTGTGGAAAGAAAAAGGACTGAGGCTAAGCAAAGCAGAAGCTTGGCGTTCTCATTTATTCCCTCTCCCCTGATTTGCCATGTCAGAATAGCCTGTAAGGCATTGACAGCATAGGTCTCTATTACTCTCTAGAGAAGTTTGAAAACGGTCTGAAACTAGTCAGAACTAGTTCTTCCTCTGTCGATACCCATTAGCTCTGTTTTCACAGAATCACAGAATGACCAAGGTTGGAAGGGACCTCTGGAGATCATCTAGTCCAACCCCCCTGCTCAAGCAGGGTCCTCTAGAGCATGTTGCCCAGGAATGTGTCCAGATGGCTTTTGAACATCTGGAAAGAAGGAGACTCCACTACCTCTCTGGGCAGCCTGTTCCAGGGCTCTGTCCCCCTCACAGGAAAGGAGTTTTTCCTCAGGTTCAGACGGAACTTCCTGTGCTGCAGTTTGCTCCCGTTGCCTCTCGCCCTGTTGCTGGGCACCGCGGAGAAGAGTCTGGCCCCATCCTCTCGACACCCTCCCTTCAGATACTTGTACACACTGATCAGATCGCCTCTCAGCCTTCTCTTCTCCAGGCTGAAGAGGCCCAGCTCTCTCAGCCTTTCTTCAGGGGAGAGATGCTCCAGTCCCCTAATCATCTTGGTAGCCCTCAGCCGGACTCTCTCCGGTAGTGCTATTTTCCAAAATAGAATAGAAAACAGCCGCAGGGCAACAGCCAGTATCCAGCTGATCTACAGAACTAGGAAACCTATGCAGTTAAGGACTGCCATATACATCTGCAAAATCCAAGACGATCAGCAAAGCTTAGCTGTATGCTGCTAATACACAGTGCTTTCCACGAAAGGATCTCAAATCTTGTGATAAACAACTGGAAACCAACTTTGTGAGGGACAATCTATAATACATATTATACATACATGGACATGGCAAGCTTGATTACTTGTTTTCCATGGTCAAGCATTCACCGTTTTTCCCTTTTTTGCAATATAAACTATCCAGCCTCTCTGCTATCCCATAGAGAAGAAATACAACCTTCAGACCCAAATGCCAACAAATCTCGTGACCTCAGTTATAAAAATTTACTCAGCACACCTCCTTCAGATATTCACTTACTGTAGTGAAACCACGCCTCTGTCACTTTTTCCTCCTATACAGTCAAAAACATCAACAACAGAAGAGTAAACACTGAACTTATTTTCTCCTTCTGTATCATCAGAGCTGTTCAATGAATTCTTACTACAGAACTAGCTGGCAGGCGTCTTGCACACACCTAGAAGGTCATTGCTCTCACTGCTGATAACTACCCCAACGAGCCTTGTTTCACCAGACACCTCATATTTCTTTTACTACGTTCCAGGAATCCTCAACATCCTGCTATAATGCCACCACTCTGGCAGGCCTCAGTACAGTCTCACATTTACACACACACACACACAAATAGCAATTACGTCTCAGGATCACCACACAGGGCCCAGACTAAACTCACCCTAAATATTTTGCAGTGATGCTGATGATCTGCTCCAGATGGTGCTAACCTTGAGTAGTATGCACACGAACCAGTCTGTACCAGTTCACCTGGAAGCCCAATTCTCCTTCTGGTACCTGTCACAGAACTGTTACTTACAGCACAGGGTGTGACACATGCTGACTGCCTGCCTAAGGGAGTGCAACCATTACTGCAAATCCAACTGCAAATCTCCAACGTTTCTGTGGTTTTCTGGAAACAACGCCATCCTGAATATTACAAACAAGGGTAGAAACGTGCACCGCAACCCAACTAGATTCAGAGATTAGCAGTGATTAATACCATCATGTAAATATTCCAAAGCTTGGAGATCGATGCGCAGCAGCAAGGATCTGTCTCCCTTATTTTTTAAAAAGGGCCACTTCAAACCCACAAAACTTCTCATTGGCATCATCAGCTTTGTGAAGTGTGGTAGTTCTACATATTTTAAAAATCAAAGGTTGAAACGGAGCACTCATTCCACCCTTTTCCAATTCTAAGGGCTACTACAAACAGTTATGCCTCTAGGGACCTTATTCTACAAATATCTGCTGAACAACAGATGAGCCCACAAGGATACAAACACTCCAAGCCAAGCCAGCAGCAGCATTTTACGACTTCAGGGAGGCCAGCAAGCTAGAACCAATGCTAGATATTTTCAGATGTCCAATTGTTGTTGTACCTCTCCAAAGTTTAGATTTAACAGTTTGGTAATACACAGTGGGAGTAAAGGCGTGTGGGGTATTTCTGAAAACAGGGCCATCACAATTGCACAGAAAAACAAGTTGTTCTTTCCTCCCTCGGGTCCTCTGAAGGCTGCAGGATCCCTTTCTGCCCCTGCTGGGTGGGAAACCGTCACTGGCTGCATTCCTTTCGCAGGCATTCCTCATGTCTCCCCTGAATCTGAAGACATTATTTTACAAAGGATAGGTTTTTTCCTGTTTATTTTTTTGTTACATTGTGAACGCACCCATTTCCCCCCCCCCCCCCATGCACGTGATAGATATAAGGTGATGGATTTTACTGTCCTAAAAAGCCTGCGATGTGCAAGAAACTCAGTATTCTAATCTATACATTGGTTAAACACAAATTAAATCCAGGGTTTCCACATATGCTCCAAATATTGGTTTGGGGAGGTTTTTGTTTTTTTGTTTTTTTAAAGTTAAAAAATATTACTGCAGTTGCTGTCAGTAACCGATGCACACTTTATTTTGCTGTTCCTCACATGAGTTGTAGGCTACAGCTGAAGTACTGAAGGAATGCCCAAAACATGCTACTGGGATTGCAGACAGATGGGGAAGGGAGGGAACTAAAAAGTGAAAGAGCAACAGGAAAAGAGGAAGGAGGAAAGTCTCAGTTAAGCACAGACAGGGGGTGGGATTCACTTTCCAGCAAAAGGAGTACTCCAGTTTGCACAGAAAAGTAGAAGAAGAAATCACTGTTTTACAGTTGAGAAAAGTGAATTAAAAGAAGTGAAATGGGCTCAAAACAAAAAAATAGATTAAATCCAGTTTAACCTTCCCCTACACTTCTAGAGTCCCAATTCAATCAAGCTCTGTAACGGGTGCAGGAGGAAAAGCCCCCTAACTAGGGAAATGAGAGGCAGATAAAACTATCATATATCAAATACTAAAGGGAAAGAGGCATGAAGAAGGAAAAGAAAAATGAACAGAATGAAATTAAATGGAAAATCTACAAGAAAGGAGTGGAAGATAAAAATAAGACTGAGATTTTCAATGAATATATTTTATTTCAGCTATGAAAATTTACATCTGACTTCATGTTTTGTTTTGTTGGCAGACGTGCCACAGTAATACAGACTTGCAGTTACGGTGCCCTGAGAGGTGACAGCAGAAATATCATATTGATATAACTTGAGTTAAACAATTGCTCACAGTGAAGCTCAAAACCTAAGTTAACAGGATAATATTTGTTTTTGAACATTGCCTGCTGCAACATCAATGCATTCCTTTCACCCAAGCATCATTTCCTAATTAGCCGTCATTTCTAATATGGTTTGCTTTATCCAGTTATTGCTGCCTTTCCAGGATCCCTGCCATACATACTAAGGAAAGATTTTTGCATGACAGAAGGGATTCTGGACCACAGCTTTGCTCAAAGTTCACCTCTGTCACTTAGGACTCCGATTCACAGCTGCAGCAACTGAAGAAATAACTGCTGAAAGACCATTACCCTATTGCACCACTACATATTAGCACCCAAATAAACGGGGATGCAAATAAAAGCGCAATTGTTGGCTCCCCGGCCAGAGCGGACAAAAAATTGATCAAATTCAATTTATTAAATTCATAGCCTCCCACTGTATCAGAAGCAGGCTGTATTTTTTTTTTTTTTTAAAGGAAGTTGAAATAGCTGCTTATCGCTCATGCGTAGGCTGGGGCAAAACAGATCCTCCCCCATGAGAAATTATGTTTTCACAAATAAAATAAAAATTTAGAAATAAACTACCTATGGGGGGGGGGGGGGGGGAACGTAACAACACATCAAGAAGCAATCAACACCATCCGCCAGAAGAACAAACTTATGAAATACTTTTATATCAGGAAGAGCATGCAGATGTAAAATTGTAAGGTACAAAGATGCCAATTTATGGAACTAAAGCAAACACTGAACTTACTGCGCCAACTTGATTTGTACCACCTTCCCACTGAGTTAGGTAGAATATCATGTGTACAGATTTTGTCAGCTTTGTGAATTCCCTTTACAAGCAGATGTTACTATAAGTTCACAGTACTTGCCACTGACACTTATTCAAATTTTACTACTGTCAACGTGAGTTATTTTGTATGGTACCTTAAACCACATCTTCACTGAGTTCTATGGCAGTCAGAATAACTGAACATTGTTCTTAAAATATTTATACTTAAGCACTTCATAAAAGTGGCATCAGTACACATGCATGATTACAAACAATTAGTCATTCTCAACTCATCACAACACATGCAGAAGGGCATAAATAACAACAAAGCTTGCAGTTTGGTATTTCGATGTCTTGTATGCAGAATACAGTTTGTACTGCAACACGTGAAAAGCATGAAGACGCTTCAGGTATGTTAAATGGAAAAACATGCACAAACTAAATTCACTCAACTTACATTAGCACTTCATAAGGTAAAAGGTATTTGTCTTTTCCTGGGACAAGGGAACGGTATGCACACAGAAAGGCTTGCCTGACTGTACTGACGAACTATTAAAAGCTGTGCCCTCGTGAATGACAGCAACTGAAAGAAGCAGTGAAGAGCTAACGCTTTTATGACTCCCACCAGGGATGCAGAACCTGTGAATATAAGATGACCGTAACTGGAAATAAAAGGACAAGCACGAGGTTCGGCCTTAATAAAAGCTTGTTTGGAGTAGTTACTTTACTGTTTCACACTAAGGATTCTGCATGTTTTATCCTAGTTAATAAAAGCTTACTTGTTAAAAAGGCGATTTTTCACCAGCCAATTTAAAAGATTGGTGTTCCTGCACTGCTAAGACAACTCACCCAGACTCAAGAATAGTAAGAGTTGTGGCCTTGTAAAAAGCCAAAAAACAACACAAAAAAACCCAACAACAACAAAACATTAGGCCCAGAGCTGCGATAGAAAGCCGCAGTCAGGGATATAGGATTAAAGCCAGAGCTAGAACACATCTATCAAATCATTATTAATGGCATAGCCTTAATAAAATAAAATATTGACTAGAACAGCCATGTAAAATCTACTCCAACTTTAATAAAGGCCAAAGGTCACTCTGCAATTCACGTGAAATGCAAATACTTTGCACTTCAAAACTTTTAGAGAAAAGCAAACCCTCGCCAATAAAGTACAGGCTGATAAGCAAATCATTGGTGATATACTGGAGAAGAAAAAGATGACCGGGTCAGATATTAAAATACGTGCAAAAATAATTCAAACAAAACATCAATACTATTGATTAACCTTTATAGCAAGATTTGCTTAATCTCAAAAATGCTGGAAATGTAGTTCTTCCTTCTTCTATATTTGGCAACTCAGGGAAACTGTCCTTCAAATATGGGGGGGGGAGGGGGAAAAACGTAAGTGGTGCAATAAAACTGTTCTCATAGCTGTCATAAACCTCTCTCTAGCTAGATCTGACCTTCAACAGACATACCCACGGACCTTTCATACAGACCTAAAGTGCAATTCATCTTGTGAACTAATTTCTCAGTGAAGTATGACCAAGCCTAGTTTAGAAAGTTGCAGCTGGTCAGCTGTGCACAGCAAAAATACAGCACTTCAGGTCATGAGGTTAAAAAGACCATGGTACCTGCTTCAAAATCCATGACAAAAATAGAATGTAGTTATCCAAAAACGAAATCAGCCAGAATTTCAAAGTCAATGGCTTTACGAAGAATGAGAAAGATCTCTATCCACACACAGATTAATCCGTATCTAGACAGGCACCACAAACATCGTTCTGAACAAATTCCTGATCAGGTTAAGGCACATAAATACCATATGATCTGTGCTGGGGACCTGATCTCTTATTTGTATTGATAGCTGCCCCTGTGCTCAGAGGTCTGTGAGGTCAAGTTCAGTAACCTGCTACGTTTTCTCAAACATGTGCCAAACTCCGCTTATATTTTCCAAGGCTCCCCAGCACTGCTCAGGATAAGCTACCTGTAGAAGTCAGTCAGCACGGCTGTCTGACCCCCTCAGCAAACAGGGGTTTCCAATTCTGATCCTTGGGCTTGTGGGCATGAACACAATGCTCTAACTTACCCATCTCCGCAAACCGCCCAAATTAGTAAGTGAGGTTCCTGCACGGACGAGATTTTTTTCTAAGCAAAACAACTATATTGTAGCCATCCATTTTCATTCAGGGGTTTCCCAGAAGAAATACACGTGCATGTGCACTGAGTCAGACTTGCTGCGCAAGCACAGAGCAAGCAAGCAGCATACGCGCAACTGGCTCCCTGTGCATGGGCTGCAGGGTCAATCGGCCCATATGCGGTGGGCATTTGTCTAGCAGCCTGGCTGAAGCTACTACCGTAACCAAGCTGGGAGATACCCAGAAATTCTAGACTGATAGCGATTCTTTTTCATCTAGACAAAATTTCTATGTAGACAAAGAGAAGATACGTACTAGTGAAGGAAAAAAATAAGATTACAAAACAAACTTTGATATGCAGTTGGGGTTGATGAACTCATTATTTTCAAAGACTTATTTTTCACTGATATGTTTTTAAATAAAAATTGTCATTATGACGCCTAGCCTTTTCTACAAAAAATCATGTGAATTTAAGTTTAACAATATAAATGATCAGGAAGAACACTTACCGCCTAAACTTGATTTCTCAGGTGTTTGCATTTAAAACAATTCACTCTGTATGCAACACCTGCAGAGCAGCTCTAGAGAGATCCTCCAATTTCATGTATGCAAAATTTGTTTAGTGGATGCTTTTTTGAATTTGCACAAACTAACCTTCCAATTCTGCCTGTCTCACGCTTCCCAGGAAGGACAGGTTTCCTATCATGCAGGATTTTCCAGAACCCTCTGCAACCTTCTCAAGTTCAGCGAAATGCACAAATTCCACAGCTGCAAAAAGCATTCATTTCAACCTAACTTTAAAACCCCTCATAAGTCCAAACAGGAAGTGAAGCACGAAAAGAGTTCCCTGGGACAGCATTTATCAGATCAATATTGTGCAGATTGCTATTTAGTACTTTGTAAGAGCCAAAATTCAAAGTAGCAAGGGGTTTGCTCTGGGGCTATCACAAATAAATTCAGCAACCTTCTTCTCTAAACCCTCCAAGAAATAATCAAATTCTTTACAGTTGACAGAGTAGAAAGATCAATGTAAACCATCAGCTTTTCTACACAAGACAGTTCAAGTCCTTGAGTTTTACAAGCGTCTAAACC
Organism: Struthio camelus; assembly: GCF_040807025.1. Classification (NCBI taxonomy): domain Eukaryota; kingdom Metazoa; phylum Chordata; class Aves; order Struthioniformes; family Struthionidae; genus Struthio; species Struthio camelus. The sequence continues at coordinate 93,881,478 of NC_090942.1, read as the reverse complement.
CACTCCTTTCACAAGTCTTTTTAGCAGATGAGTTTTTCAGTTGGGCATTAAGATAACACATTTTAGGATTATAAAGCTGTTATATGAAAGAGGTGCTATTACCTCCACCTATTAAAGAAATACAAACTGCACTGAGAAATGGTGAATGCATCAGCAGTAAAAAATAAATATACGTATTACCAATCCTCAGAAAAACACCCTTTTTGCCCCACTTTCCGCTTCTCAGGATTTCAAGCCAAAAGGAAGCACATGAAATTACTGTTGCTGCTGCTGCCACATCCCTCCTTCCTGCAGAGCAGTCACTCTGAGAAGTACGCACGCTTGCCCTGTGCAAGCGACAGACACTTTTCAGCCCTGAAACCCCACACCATAAAGAGACCTCTGTTACCTCTCACAGGCTTCTGGAAAGAGTCAGCTCAAAACTCGCAGGATGACTGACTCGCAGGTTTTCCCCAGCCCTAGAGAGGCTCCCTAGCACCGTCCCCCACGCTCCTCCCCTCTGGCCACGTCCCAGGGAGGCAAGGTAGGCTGCTTCCCTCCCTCCCTCCCTTTCCCAGGGCACCACCGCACGACAGAATTAGCGGGGGGGGGGGGGGGGAGGGGGGGCGCACTCAGGCATATCTTGATGGAGCAGTGTGCCAAAAGCCGTACTGCAATACAAACAATAACAACAAACCCTGGTTAGAAACAAAGGCTCGAGCAAACCACAATTTCTATGTGAGCCCTTCTGGTACCTGTACTATTTGAGGATTTTTAATGTTAAAACTTGCATCATTCTTCTACAGATCAAGCTGCCCTTCCTCACATCCACACCCATGGAGAAGTCTAGGCACTCTCATCACACTTCTCTCGGTATCAGCTGGTCACACCTAGGAAGCACAGTGTCACCAATGACAGAAGCGTGTACCTTATATGAGGGTGTTCAGGCTGCCTGGTTTACTGCCTAGTATTTTCAGGAAAGGTAACTGTTTTAGTTACATTATTCTTACTGTGAAAGGTTGTCTCCTGCTGCTGCTTTCTCCCCCTTGCTTTGCCCCATAACGCTCTTCTAATAACCTAGCAGAATCAGCAGCACGAAAGTGACTGAGGCGTCTCCTTACCACCGGGTCCATGAAGGCTTTTGCAGGCCGCCAGGAAAGCGGTGCCACCGTGCTAGCCAACTCGGCACATGGCGCACAGCTACCAGGAGGTGGTTGCTGCCAGCCTACCCAGGCCTCCTCCCTAATGGCCATATATTAAGCTGACAAGCAGGCGTTTCTTTTGGTAGAGTTGCACCTACGTTAAGGGATTTACGAGCACACCTATGCCACTTAAGGGGTGGAATTTTCTCACGCTTCCAGTCAACATACTGATAATGGGGAAAAATACTATAGTGAGGACGAAACCTAAGTACATTCTGATTACAATGCTAGAATGGGTATTACATACAGGTGGGGAGAGAAAAAATAGTTACAGACTGACAATAAATGTTAATCTCCTATAATTCACAGTTGTTCAAACTCATTGTGCAATACATACTTGAAATGTATGGTAGATGTTTCAAAGCTTTACCAGTAGGTCTTCTCTGTGCCACAAAGATCTTATTATTGGGACTGCGCAAAAGTTTTGGCTAACAACTCGTTTCAGACACTCAGCAACATGGAAAAAAAAAACCTTTAGAATTACTGTATGTTTTAACTGGTGTTCCCACAGCCCCTTAAATTCAAATCAGCCTGGATCTTGACTGTCACTGTCTCACTTCTCTCCCCATTCCCACCCCCAAACTGTACTTCCTTTGCCCTGGCATTAATACTTACACAAACATGAGGTAAGTCCGATCAGGAAGCAAGCAGTATTTCTAATAACCACCTAGCATCCTCTATTCTTCCTGCTAAAGAATGTCAAAAAACATGGTACAACTAGGAGCAGAAAAAAAAGAGTAGCTCAGCTTTCTGTTTTAATAGGGAAGTTATTTTAGGAGGATGATAATAAAACAATATATTTCCAGGCAATTGCTGGCAACATTCTACAAACTGCCTTAAACTAGACAACTGTAAAGAGGAAATGCATGAGTTAAAGAAATCAAAATGCATCTGTGGGGCCTGATTAGAATAAAATCCATTGCCAGTGAAAACATGTCAGTTGTGTCTAGAATATAAGCAGATGTGCTGGCTGCACGTTCTTTTCTTGCTGTTTATTGCTCAATAACTGTTTGATGCCCAGTGTAAAAGAACAAAGGTAATGCCAGCCCCAACTCCCTAATGCACAAATTAAAAAACAGACAGAAGACTTAACATATCAGGAAATATCCTAGAGGTTTAGTTTACATAAATTATTGTCTCCACGTATATGAGCATCACGGAAGAAGATATTTATGTTATGAAACAGAATTCATCAAAGCAATGTAGTAAAACCTCACACAGGATCCTCCAACAGGTTCATAATTCATTTTTACTGATAGATATGTTATTACAATTACAGCATAAATATTTTCTTCTAGTTTGCAAGGGGCATGTGGACAAAGAGAGAGGGAGAATGAGAAAAGACAGTCACCTTACATAGATTTTCTAGCCGCAACTGGCCCGCCTTTCTTTTCTGCTCCTCATCTGACCAGTGCAATGGATGGATCTACTCACTTTACAATGATAAAGTAAAAGCCTGAAAGAACATATTTGCTAGCTCAAACCTACAGACGATAGTGAAATAAGAACCTAAGAAAGTGCTTTAAAAGATCCATTGTGTTGCTTGAGATGTATGGCTTCTTAATAATCAATCATACATATTTATTCCGAATATTTATCATTTTCTGGCTACTAGTATGCACAGTTAATACAAAGTCTTTTCCACCTTGTACCTACAGCTACACCAGGTGCATAGCTACACTTGCTATCTTCACTATCTTCTGCTTACCTCCAGAATAGTAACTACACCCTTTTACTGCCTTTGTAAACCTGAACAAGTCAAATAAACTGATTGATACTTTTTTACTGTTCACCTAGACAGTTATTGCTACATGGTGTAATTATCCTATCATAGCTCTACCAATTTATCTCAAGGTGAACAAGCCTCAAGTAACAATTTCACCAATGCACAAGAAATTTCATTTCATATTTTCTCTTAATATAGCCCTCTACAGGTATCTTGGCTCTAGCGTTACTTTTTAGTGCTCTACATCTATCTCCAATAGATATACAGCTACTTGTAACACCCCAGACAACTTGCTGAGCAAAAAGAGACGTTTTCTTACACAGCCACGTTTCGCTTACAAACAAAGGCCTAATTCTCGGCCAATACTCAGCGCCTAGAACATCGCATTAAGATTTCTCAGACTGCCTAACAACAAAACCTATGCTTTCTTTATTAAGCACTTACAGAGCCTTTGCAGCAAGTGACCCAACATCATTATCAAGCAGAGGTCAATTGAGTGGGTGCTATTTCAATATCACTGCAGTTTTCACTCTAACTCAGAGTTATGAACTCTGATTTTACGCTACAAAATGCAACCCAGCTTCTCCAGACCAAGAAACACAGTTATGAATGGCTCCCCTTGTTAGACAACTACAGCTGAGCCACTGACCTCACCGTAAAAGACACAGCACTGTCAGACTGAGCGCAGTCAAAGACTGAACGAGACAAACAAACCTGAACTGGGCACACTCCCTAACTCCCGTTTCATCCAGGAAACGGCTTTTAAAACTACAACATAGCTTAAGAACACCTTCCTCCCTATGCTCAGTGGAATATTGTGGATAAGAAAAAGGTAAAATAGATTTCATCTCACACAAGAATCTCATGCATAAAGGAAAGCTAAGGTTAAGATTCAACTTGGCAACACGCTACCTTTTTCTGGCAGCTGCTGCCTTGGTGGAGTAGTATCAGCCAGTATGGATGCCAGATGTCAGACACTATGCCACTTTACATAAGGAAAAAAAAATTAAAAAAAAAAACAAAAAACAAAAAACAAAAAACTCCCTCCCTCCCAAAAGACAAGCAAACAGAAAACCACACAACAATGCAGAAACAAGTTTCTGGCCAAATTATTCATTCGCCTTTCTTTGCACAGCAAATAATAGAGCAAGTTAAACTACATCCAAGAAAGGCATGGAATTAAATCAATGTACATTCTTATTGCAGCTTTAGGTACTTAAGAATACCTCTTTTTTTTTTTTTTTTAAGCCAAAGGATCAACCACAGATGGCTAAAGCCATATAGGCTTGAAATTGAGATAAGAAGTAGAGATCTGTAGCTACTTAAATAGATGTATAATTTGCAGTTTACAAGTGTCTATCTGTAAATCAAGTTGTAAAAAAGAAAAGCTCCTTCAGGAGCTAGAGACAGAAAGGAACACCCTCAATTCAGAAGAGAAGTAGGGGGAACCTCTGACACCCTTCATTTCCTCACTGTTGTGCAAATCTTGTCCTCCTCCTCCCATCTCATTGGCAAATCAGATTAGCTGCAAAAGTTTGGGAGTCAACTACAGGACTGGAGACCGAGGCACAGCAGGGGCAACACAAGATTAGCACTGCAGATGCCCCAGCAGTGTCAGTTCCTACAATTTTAATATAGCTTGGAAATGCGTTCATTTAGAATCTTGATGATTATCAGTTCAAGAGGATTAGCTGAATTATGATGGATAACTTTATCCCACACTTTGCTGCCTGACAAATAAACATTATCCAGAAGTTCTTGCTCCCAGCAGCAGCTGAGATATGGAATACGGAATAAATGGGGGGGGGGAGGGGGGAAAACACAACATTTAAAGACTCCAGGGTGACACAATCATAGCTGTAAGGCATGTTCCGTGTATGTATGCCAAAGCAATAACAAAAGGGGAAAAAAAGTACAGATGCATGATAAATATGTTAAAAATTATACAGAGGAGATGGAAGCTCTCCCCCACTGTTTTATAAAATTTTTTAAAGTTCCATTTATACCCAGCACTACAAACAGCTTTTGAAAGAAAAAACTAACTGGCACCATTACGAAGCCTGTTGTGTGACTTTTGGCTTATGTATTTGCCAGAGCAAGCAGTTTTTGAGCTGAACCCTTGCATCAAGCAGATGATCATTTGACCACACTTCGGAATCTTGAGGCATATCATCTTCAACTAGCAAAATCCAACTTCACCAAACTCATTCATACACCTTAGGGTTAGGATCACATAATAAAAAATACTAGAAACATACTTGTGAAAATTAAATACAGCCGCTACAAAAATGTTGCGGTGAAATACCTACCTAAATCAAAAACGTGTTCATGCAGATACCTTCTATCAAACTCATTAGATATGTTTATCAAGAACAATCATTTTCAGTAGCTTGGATGAAAGGTGATATTTCACTGTGTTAAAGAAAGGTTCGTAACATTTATCTCGCTAATTAAAGAGTCACAGAGAATAAAATACAACTCAGAAGCCCTGCTTTCCAGTAGCCTATATCTGATCAAAATATTTGTAATTAACAGAAGACTTACAGAATTGTCATTGTGTTACAGAGAATATATTCTTTAGAGAAAGAGTATCTGACATAACTTTACAAGACTTACTGATAAAAAGTAAACGTAACTTTTTTAAAGAATGCAAACAAGTCCTAAAGCGTATTTCTTCTTTTTTTCTTTTTTTAAACGTTAGCCATCTCAACGACATCAAAACTTCACCTTTCTTTTCTCTAACCCTCTTTCTTGAGGACTGAGATCTTCTCGAATGACTCAGGTGTCTCTCGGGAACTTCCTTAGCTCTTCAGTGAAGGGGTAGAAAGAATGTTAAATCCACAAAGGGCAACTTTGCTGCTAAGTCAAATAGGTGTTAGAAAACATATATAATATATACAACAGAAGGTTATTACTCTTCATGATGCAGTATCACTATCATGGTGCTGTGAAAGTCTCAAGTCGACTAGGTTTCTAAACTTATCAGAGCTGCACTTTTAAAAAAAGCCAACTGTGCTACAACTTACAGAACAACCCCTCCCAAATACTCCTGCTAGTACCCCTACTTCTGCTTCCCCTCAAGGCCTGCAATCACACATCCATCACCAGTAGCCCACCTGGGGCATTTTCACAAAACGAGGACTCCCCCAAACCTGTGCACATGCCCTCTTAACCCTCTGACCATTAATCAGGATCCTCCATAATAACAGCTGCAGCAATGAGTGAAGGAGTTCATGTTACAGGAACGAGAATGCTTTATTGAACCGTATCACATGCCTGTGCTTCAGATTCTCCATGTGTGAAATGGAGAAAATCTAGTAGAGTACTGAACTTACCTTATTACAAGACTGTTCAAAAGCATCAGTTAAAATGAAAACACCACCAAGTCCATCCTCCGGACTTGTAATCTTTAAGCCCAACACAATAAGCCCTTAAGCCTATCCATAATGTTTTGATATGTGATTATTCTCAATGTTACCGACATGCTAACGCTGCAGCGTAATGCTACGCTACAACGAAGTTATATACCAAAGTAAGTATTTTCAGGATCACAGCCCAAATTCTTTCCTTTGGCAGGTTAGCGATAATTTCAAAGGGACTACCTGTAGATTCGGGGGACAACCAAACTGTGACCAACTGCAGGATGGGGACCAAAGTGTTTTCAACATGCTAAACACGCAAAATAGTAGGCACAACTAAACAACTGTCCTTAACGGTTTGGCTAACGATTTAAAGCTGAAGTGACCCTGGAAAGCCCGCTAGCTGCTAAGATTCAGGACGACCTTTTCCTCCCTCCATCGCCAATTTATACCACTTGCGCCCGCGCGTCATATTTACAGTCTCACTGCTGCAGCCTCTCCGTCACACCCGCTGCAGCCGCTGGCACGTTTATCTTCAGGAGACATTTACTGGAGCGGCACGTCTCTATCGCTCGCCGGCTTTACCGAAATCCGTACTTACACGAGCCGCGCTTTAGCGCAAATACGAGCTGGCAGCGCCGGGCCGGGCCGGGCCGCGCAGCCGCCTCCCCCCGCCCCCGCCCCGCGCAGGCGCAACGGCCGCGCAGCAGCCGCGTGCCTCCCCCCCTCCCCCCCCCCCGCCGCGTGCCGGGGGCGGGGCGCCCGCTCCCAACGGCTCCCCGCTGGACCCCACGGCCGTTGGCGGTGTGGGGGGGAAACGCGGGCGGTGCGTCGCTACCGTTGTCCCTGGCGGGGGTCGGAGCGGCGGGTCCCTGCTTGCCGAAGGGAAGGCGGCAGGCGGCGGCGGCCCGGCGGGGGCACGCGGCCCGCGGCCTGTCCTCACCTGCCAGCCTGCCGCCGCCGCCGCCGCGCCACCGGCTCCCACCCGACTCCCCCGCCAACCATCGAGAGCGAGCCTAGAGCGGCCGCCTCCCGCCACAGAGACCCCGCCGGCGGGGTAGAGCGACCCTGCTGTGTGCGGGAGCAGCCGTTGCCCCCGCCGCCATGGCGGCACCGGCCCCCCTCGGCGCGGCGCGGCGCGGCGCAACGCAGCGGGTCCTGTGGGTCTGGCAGGCCTTACGCGCTTGTTTGCTTTAGCGGTACAGAGCAAACTCGGGAGTTATAATTTAATCAGCACAGGTCGGGTGTGCCAGCGTTTAAATATGCCTAGGGTATCTGACGGCTGCGTACCAGAGAGTGTGCCAGCTTCGGTGGCTTCCAGCTACGTGAGGACCGTTTGCCGAACTGGCTGGTTTCTGAAGCTCCAGGAGAGCTTTGAGGGTTTTGACGTCACAGCACTTGCGTTGCTTGTATTTGCAGAGAGCTGAGTTTTGCTTTCTTGTAAAACGTATCCTATTCAGGACTTTGATAAAGTGAAATCTTATGGGACTTGGCAGGACTTCCAGAAATCGAAACTTAAGATACCTGCTTGCAAAACCTAATGGCTTGTTAAAGAGAAATGTGTTCTCCTTCCTTAATCTGAAGTGGAATCACAAAAGGGCTTTTTGTGTCCAAACCCTGACAGAGTGCAAACAAAAGCCCTTGAAATGTGCATGCCCATGTGGGAATGTGGAGATGGTTGAGAGTATTTCTTCACCTGTTACTGGTAAGACTTGTTCATATTTGAAGAATTAAAAGCTTCAAAATCAAAAGTACTTTTACCTGCAGTATATTGCAGGCTAGATATAATGAATGCAAATTAAGTCACCCTTTGGGTTAACCAAAGTTTGTATCACTGTGGTATTTGTTCAGAACACTAGAGCTATTTCACTGACAAGAGGCAAGAAAAGCCAGATGGGAGCAGCAGGCAGGCTGGCTGGCTGGCTAGGCATTCCCGAGCAGGCCTGCTGGCTGCTTTTGCCCCCTTGCTTCTGTGCATTGCCCGTCAATCAGGACTGCATTTCCTCATGCTCCACACTGTTGGACGGGAACTGTGCTCTCCTGCTGAGTCCTTGGCTCTAGGGCAAGCCTGCATACGTTGTACGTGCCCAGCAGGAGCTGGACCAGGACCACGTTTCATCCAGACCTCAGAAAGGTCCTAAGTCTGTAGCACCCGGGAGTAATCTGCTGTCAAACACTAAAAAAAGAAACCTCAAGAAAAAAGCAAAATGCATCTTCTTTTGAGGTAAGAAATTACTTTTGTGAAAAGAGCCAGAGAGGAGAAAATATTATGCTTAAAAGTATAAGAAACTGAACAAAGCAAAACGCTGCAAATGTTTTTGCAAGAGACAAACAGCTGCAGCAAAACTGTCAGATCTGAAGGAGAATGAAATAACGGTCCTGTATTCCATCAGTTTGTAAATAGCACAGGATGTTGGTAACCCAAACTTAAAAGACAGATAGTTGTCCAGGGTTGTGCGCTTAAGATGATGGTAAGCGGAGCTCAGTAAAAACTACACGAGTGACCTCTGCTCTGATGGTATCGTTCACATCCATTGATATTTTTAGTCTAGCTTTCTAAAGAAATTAGATTAATGCAGTGTAATTGTCAAATCCAGATGTTATTTGCTGATTGTAATCAAATTTGTCAAAGTGGCATCTTAAGAGACAGTAAGAGTCTGTAAGTACTATGAGAATTAGAACTGGGTACAAGGAGATCTGAAGTCACTTCTCTGCTGAGAGAGGGACAGAGAGCTTTAGCCATTCTGTCCGACCTGACACTATCCTGCTTGTCAGTCCACATACATACTATGGATTTAATCAGCATGTGTCTTAAGGCCCAGCACCGTCAGCAAATCACATTCTTACCCATTCTACAGGACAAACAAAGATAGGTATGGGAATGGTAAGGGCTGAAACTACTATAGTGGTGGTCTTGCAGGATAGGGACAGGGAGAGGAGAGGTGGCCAAATGTATGTGGGAAGGCGCTGGAAGGGAATCAGGAGATGTGCAGAGGACCTGCAGTTGTTGGGTGGACTTGGAAAAAAGGGGATATTTTATTACAGAAGTATAAAGAATATGTTGGAAACCTGGACTATTGCTATGAAGACATCGTAGGGGATGTGGGAAACAAATCCACTGAGAACAACAATTAATTCATTTTATGGCGTGCTTCACTTTATTCACTTACCCAACGCTGTGTTAAATGCAAGCACTAACTATGGGTACACTTTTATGAAAGTCGCTCTGCATATTTTCCTCTACAAGCACTGTATTTAGTAAATGTAAATTTTTCCAAACTCTGTTTAAACAAGTTTCTTTCCTCTGGGCTAAGTGTTATGCTTGTTACCAAAAGACCTCATGGTGAACTCAAGGGAACTGAGTCTGTATTGAGAGGGGGCCCATTCGGAGTCTGAGGCCTCCGTCAGTGGTCCGTCTTTAACCTTTTATTAAACAAAACCTTACATTGTCCCCTACTTCAAAAATTCATTGTCCTGGATGAGATCTTTAGTTGTCGATCATAAATCCACTTGTAGAATATGACAAGAACTAAAGAACTGAATTCAAGCTGCCCAGAATATTAGCAGTGCATCACTGGGCACCACGCCACGTGCCAATTACTAAACATTGCACAAGCTTTTTTTCCAAATGTCCTAGTGACTCAAGATTTTCAAAGTGTAAAAAGATATTTTTCAAATATTTGAAAAAGATCAAAGAGCACTAGTTGTGGAAATAATTCCATCCAATGCATAATTGTCTGTAAACTTAGTAGTAGCTACTTCAGTGGAATTCTACACCTCGGTCTGGAGGAGGACATACAGTGTATGACACGCTGAGTAGTAGTATTATGTTGAGGTGGTGAATGGACATTTTTTTTCTGTCTGGGAAGAGGCAATGATATCAGACAGAAAACCTGATAACCTCCTCAGTTTCTTTAGCACAGCATAAACAGTTTCCCTCAGAAAACAAATTATAATAGCAGGTTCTTATGCTACTGAAAAAATAACAATGAAGCAATCGTGGACGTCGTTTATCTCAGTGCAGCATCATAGAAGTATTGGAATTTCAGAGCAAACAGAACAAGAATGTGGGTCATTTTGGTCTGTTTCTATTAATGTTGCTATTTGCTGAGCAGGAATAGATTTTAAGGCCATGCAGGTTAGTTTCCCATTCGTTATAGACATCAGTGATCTGAAATAGAATTATTCCATAATTCAGCTTGTAGAAGATGTACAGAAACACTATTTTCTTGAACTGAGTTAGTCACGACTCCGTATAGGACACGCTTCCTTGCAGAAAGTGTGAAAACACCCATTTTTTTTTTTAACCTTCTTTCTTGACTTTCACAGTTTAAACACATTTTCCTGTTCTTCAATACTTGGTCCTTTTAGCTGATAAATCCTTTAGATAACAGCTATTCCCCTGGTACAGTGCGGCCTTGAAAGGTGAGCAGCAGCAGTAGCCATTTCTTCTATGCAGCTGTGATACAAAGAAACCTTTGGAAGGGAGATTTGTCTACCCAGGCAGTGTTCTGCACAGGACATCCGATTAGTGTTCGTGTGGGTACAGAGCAAGTTCCATCTCCAGTTTAGACATCAGTGACTCATAACCCAGTGACACTTGCATCTTCTGGAATAGCATTAAGATTGTGTTAAATCCAGAGCTCTGTACTCATATTTTTAGTGTGTCCTATTTAGCTACACCCTATTGTAAACCTTGGAGCCAAATCCTAGCACACACTAAGCACCTTCCAAAAAATCAGCAACAAATAACTTCTGTGCATATATGTCCTGACATGACTTACTGTCACAGTTGTACACGTAGACGAAGCAAAGCTGACTTTAAAGTGGCTCAGATGCTGATAGCAGTGTGGTGACAACAGCAAGGAGTTCAGAGTAGGCTTCAAAATTCATCCCAGAAATGGGTGAACATTCAAGCAGTCGGTTCATGCTGAATTTTGTATTGCTGCAACTGTACTGTCAGTGGTACCCCAGCCTTGTTTGGATGTGTCCGCATGACACGGAAGTTGCAGCTTTGCTTTGTCAGGTAAGGCTTTGAAACTCTGAATTAAATAACTGTTGTATCCCCAGGTAAATTTGCAGGACTGTTCAGGGTAGGACCCGTTTACGTCCTACAGACTGTGGGACAATAGCTCTGAAGTAAAAGAGTAAGGGGGATGTTTCGTAGGATGAAAAAAGGAGGAGTTAAATCAGTGAAACAGAGAAGGGATTTGAAACAGGAGAGAACAGGACTGACAGAGAAGAAAAGGTGTTCAGGTCTTTTAAGGGACAGCAGGAAACAAACACAAAGCATGGCAGGAGGGAAAAGGAGATGAAAAGGGCAGTAACCTGAAACATCAGAAAACAAATGAGAGAGAAGAGAAAATCGGAACAGAGGTGAAGATAGGCAAAATTGTGTGTGCTACTGGCTGACAGCGTGCTAAGTCTGAATTGTATGCCGCTGGTTTTTGCTGGTGTGTTGGCCAGCCGGGAAAGTGGTGAAATGGTTATTCTGTATGCACATTTTACAGAAGTCCCTGTAGCAATTAAATATTTAATTAGAAATGAAGGGTCTTTTTGAACATGATCCTCTGTACTTTCCTGGGCTTCTCACTGATGTGATCCAGTGCTTTGCATGATAATGCCCCAGGCAAGGATCAGTTAAAACACTAGAGGGGATTTCACAAAAGGTAGCAATATGATACCAGTACTGATGATCTCATCTTTCAAATTCTGTCTGAGCTGATCCTTGTTCCTCCGTACCAGCTTCCTTAGCTCAATCTGGATTAGTTTCCTCTCAGATATTAGGAGAACAGGGACCAAAGTTTCACAAATCCTTATCTATGATGGATTCAGTGATAAAAATACAACACAGCTGCAAAGACCCTGGCAGATGAGTGCAAGGAATTTCTGAAGCAGATTTATCAGGAATTGATGGGGAAAAATTCTCATTCCCCAGTTGTCCGAAGCTCATACTGTTTGCCTGCAAGAGTGAGAAAGGGAAAGAGGAGGCTTCCAGGTCTCTGTAACATTCGACTGAATTCTGTACTAGGTAGGATGCTGGGGGATGTATGTTTACAGTAGGTCTGTAAAATACCCAGAGTTGATGTCAGGTTACTAGCCTAAGTTTTACAAATAATGTGATGAAGTTATTTCTTTGAATCAAAGTGTACAGTAGCTGGAAGATTGATGTGCATGTATCCAGACTTAGACTGATGTTCAGATTTGTGTCTAGGAAGGAATTGTCCCCCAATCAAATTAGCGTAGACCTCTGTTTCTTACCTTACTGTGCAGTACTGCACAGGTCCATCAGCTAAGATCTCCTGGACATATCGCTCCTAAACGGCAGCTTTCCATTACAGCACGGGCCTCAGGCCTAAGAAGCACCTGGACTGAGGTTAAGAACAATTTATTTTCTGAAGACCTCACATTTTGAAAGATGGGAAACCCTAGTTTGGATTTTTTCCTGCTGATCTGAAACAGGAAAATTTGGTGGGAGATTTTCTAATACAAGGTGTATGTATATTACACCTGGTTTGTCACTGGTGAGTGATCCAGAGATAGACACAGGGACTACAACCAGTCTGCTGCTAGAATTGTGATTTCACTGGTCATTTCTGTGGCTATCTACAGCTAAGCTACAGGGAGAAAGATGAGCAAAGCTGATATATGTGGTACTAGCAGGAGGTGAGGTGTATGTAGTCGGTAGTCGCACTACCACCTGTAGTCTGCTTTGTAGCCATGAAAATAAATGGAAGATGTTGTTGAGACTGATGGGAGGAAAATGTATGGATGGATCAGAAACTAGCTTAACCACACTGAAGAGCCAGTGAGACCATATCAGAGCCCCTTCCAGACCATCATTTTAAAATTAAAACAGAATAACAGAGGAGAGTTGGGCAGGCCAGCTATATGCCATTTATCATAGAAAAACCTGGTCTGATCAGCAAAAGAGTCTGCCAGGCCTGAGTAACCAGGTTCTCAGTGTAGAGCTTGTAAGTAGTGTGTCCCCAGGCAGAATTGTCTACAGCTCACACAGAGTCTGGAGGATTAGGCAGCAGGATTCTGGACTGAATTCTGCAGTATCGTAACCCTGTCTTTCAAAAGGGTGGTGTGAATTACTCTATGGGAAAAGATGAGGTTTACCCTGAAAGTTAAAAATAACAAATTTTACGGTGAGTGAATTTTAACAAAGACAAACATCATCAGGCTGACAGTGGGCCAACTAAATTTCAACCCAAAGAATGAATGTTTGGGACCATGAAAATAAATGGGTGGAAGGGCTTGAAAGCAGACTTTTGCAGGTGTTTGTCAAGTTATTTCAACTAAACTTTCATCTCTTTCTTAATTTCTGGCTACTGCTGTATGGGAAATGAGGGACAATCTCCTTTTTGCCAGCCTTGAGGATAAATGGGTTTCAAGACTATCTCTTTCCTCCATTATTTCCTCTCTCTCACTCCACATGTTACGACAAAACCGTTTTCTCAAACAGACTGGAAGAGTATCCTTCGTGTTATTGTGCAAGATAATCGTTCAAAGAGATACTTTTTTACCAGGACAGCCTCCCTGCTTTGGGATAGCATCTGCCAGCTGGCCCAGAAGTTGCTTCCTGAACCCTGTGCAAGATGGCCTTTAGTTGGTTCGGTATCAACTTACCTTTGATTATATGCTGCCGCTTGGTGGCTATTGCAAATATTACCCAATTCTCCTTCCTCAGGGTATATTTTTCACTGGTTGTCTTTCTCAGTGCCCTACTACTGTCCTGAAAGGAGAGTAACCCGCTTCCCCGTTCAGGTGGTCCAGGTGGTCCAGGTGTGATCTGCATCACACCTCATCCAGAGGTGGCAACGGCAGGAGTTTTTAGCTGATCCGTCATGGGATGAATAGATTTTGCTGACTGTAACGAAGCAGTGGATTTTATTTTTGGCCTCTTGTGATGCAAAACGTCTAGCTTTCTGGATTTTAATTATGACTCACGACTCTATAGCAACAAAAATGCTCTTGGCGCAGCAAAGAGCAAACGAACAGACAGAGCGTCTCCCCCAGAGACTCTTGGCTGGGTCTAGCCAGCGTGGGGATGATGCATGGGCTTAAACAAACAGCGAGAAGGATGAAGTAGCAGCCACACCGAGCACCCGTTTTGAGTTACTTTCTGAAATTGTACTTGATTTGTATTAGCATTGCAGGGGAGGGAGGGAGGGCAGGCATCGCTGAGTTAGTTATTAAGGCCTCAGAGAAGGAGCATGTTTTCCGGGCTGGAGAAAGGAAGCGACCCGCAGGCCTCGTCGGCGAAGGGATTTCGGGTGAGAGGGAGCAGAAGGACATCAAGAGCGGGAGGACCTGCGCGCTTCTGGAGCGGAGGAGGCAAGGCGGGAGCACAAAGCCGGGAGGAGAGACTTTGAGGGAGTTCCTCCCGCGCAGACCAGGACTCGGCCCGCTCGCTCCTGAGCGGCGCGCCGCCTCGGCCGCCACCAAGATGGCGGCGCGGCGCGGCCGCCCCGCCCCCGCGGCGCGGCCCCGCCCCCCTCGTGGGCCGGGCGCTGCCCAGCGCCGCCGCCGCCGCCGCCGCCGCCGCCGCGGTGGCTGCTGCTGTTGCCGCCGCCGCCTGTCGCCCTGTGATGAGAGCATCAGCCCTCACTGCCACGTCTCCTGGGCAGCTGCGGCGGCGGCGCGGGCAGCCGCTGTGCAGCCGCTGGGCAGGGCAGGGGCGGCGGGCGCCCGGGGGGCTCTGGCCGCCCGCCCGCGCTGCGCTGCGCTGCCGGGGGAGCGCCCGGCCCGGCGCGGCCCGGCCCGGCCCGGCGGCGGGTGCGCCGCTGCGGGAGAAGGGGACCCTGCTCGCAGCCCATGCGTGAGCTGCGCCGCCGCCCGCCCCGTCGGCGCTTGGACGCGTGAGTACGGCACCTCCCCGCCGCCGCCGACGGCAGCTGTCTGCCGCCGGGGGTCGGGGGCCGCCGCCGGCCGGGGGCAGCGCGGGAGGCCCCTGCCTGGCCCGCAGGCTGCCTGGGGCGCGGCGGGGGCGACGCGCGGCGCGGCGCGGGTCCGTCTTGGGAGCCCTTTGGGGGTTTCTTTCCCTTCTTCTTCTTCTTCTTTTTTTTTTTTTTTTCCTTTTTGGTTGGGTCCTTCCCGTACGCTGCAAGCTTTGGCGCTGATCTTTTGATTGGTTTTAGACGTTTCTTGATACCTCGGCAGTATGTTTGGGCTAGGGAAGAGGCTTAGGCTCGTTATTGAGAGACATGTGCTTTGTGCTGCGAGGATTAAACACGAGAAAGTTTGTTGGGCGTCACGGGGAGGTTTGCTCCGGGCTTTCCAAACGCTGGCCTTCAACAGCCAGCCCAGCAAGGGCCATAAGACAGCATAGCGTGACAGGGAGCAGGCAGAGCTGAGACGGTCCCTCCATTTAACTTATTAAAACGTTAGCCTCAGCAAACCTAACCCGCAATAAGATAGCGTTTCCAGAATTAACGTGCCTGTGTGTTTCTCTTGCTGCTCTTTCCTGCGCTGCCTTGATCATCCTCCATTATACAGGATAGTAGCCGTGCTGATGATCTTGCGTATAACGTGAGGTAGCTCCTTAACTGTTCTGGGGTCGTTTTAACACGCGAATGTTGAGCAGGAACAGAAGTCGCTTTGTTTGCGATGTATGGTCACTCTTGTGCGTGCTTTTTGGTTGTGAGTGCCAGGCCCCTCCTATGGCGGGCGTTTGTTATGACTGTAAATGAAGGAACGAGATATCCGTATTCCAACGTGGCGAGCCGTGAACTTTTTTGGAGGCGAGGCGTCCTTTCTGCGACCACCTCAGGTCTACTGGCTGGCTGCAGTCGGCAGGGTTTTTTGCCGGAGTGGGGTAGGGGGGGGATGCAGTACTACAGGGCTGAGACTGGAGTGGTTCAGCTCTGATTTCACAGGATGTCAAGAGCAGGGCAGGAAATGGACACCAAGGCTTTCAACCACTGTCTGCTCCTTTGCTCACCCCTCAGCCCTTGTGTCTGTTGGCGCTGCTTTGCTTCTGACGCTCGGCTCTCCTTCTAGCTGCTTCTCTGGAGCACAGAGGCCTTCAGCCGAGGGGCTCAGTGTGGCGTTTTGATGGCGCTGCTGGTAAAAGCTGGGCCCGCTGAAGCCAAAGTGGTAGCCAGGCAATGTTGATGGCTACAGGAGTTGTGCTGAGACTTCACCCGCTCCTTGTTGTCCCCTGTCAGGCTGGAATTTCTTAAGGTGTGAATACTTTTGACTCTTTGCTTCTGTTCTCAAGCATCTTTACTCTTGTTTTGCAACACAGACCAGCTTGTAGGGTGGGAATGCCGCCCAGGGCTAACTTATTTGGAGGCAAAGCAGAGCTAAGGAGATATAACTTGGCCGGTTAGCCTTGTCGGATGTGATGTGTACTGCTAGTCTCAAGACCATAGAGCAGCTATATAGCTGCGTGGCCATCTCTTGGCAGATCTAGTGACTTGCAGGCATTTGACACCTGATGTTCAGAAAGTCTGGCTATCCACGCTGCCATTGGTAGAGGTGCCTGTATTGTAATACCATAAGCATTCTGAATCATTGATAGTTTAGAAAAGCCGGGCACACCTCACCCCATTTTTTTTCCCTTTTACTCTGTGTATCAGTCTTTCTGCCTGTAAAATGGGGATACAAGATTTTACTTGCTGCTTCTGCAGGGTATGTTTCTATTCTCGTGTGAGAAGATCATTTATTTTCAGACTTTCTTGAGATGTATACGTTAGCACCTTTCTGAATTATTCTTTTTACAGGGACACTAATGCCATCCTGTGACACCTAGGGAAATAAAGCTATTTTCCTCTCTAGTGCCTTGTCTATATTAGCAATATTTGCAGTGATGTGACATCACCAATAGAGTTATGCTGTTATGTATTACTCAAAAACAGACAGGCCTAATTACTTTTCTGTCTATGTTTTCTTCAGGCGTGACTTTCAGGTCTGGACTTTTGGAGGATTAAATTATGTCTGTAGGATTTGAGGAATTTTCTGCTGGTTTTGGAATTAGGCAGCAGTGAACACAATTTTTTTCTCTGAGTTGTTCAAATGGATTTGCGAGGCAAGTCTGAATATTATAGAATGAACTTTTTTTTACTTCTGCAGCATCAAACCTGGATGTTTGAAAATACAGCGAGAGAATATATGCTAGAAGGTTTTGTTAAGCTGGCTTCCAGTTTCAGTGAGTGCTCAGCTCAGAAGCCAGCTGAGCACACAGTACTACTACTCCATAGAGTTACAACCCCTAAAGATGGGTATGGTGCAAAGCAACAAGATGGTACTGACTGAGGCCTTTCCACTCCTCAGTCTTCATGCTTTCTCTTTGCCTCAGTATCATGAAATCTTGGAAAAATAGTTTTCTCTGTCATTGCAGAGAAATGTACATTACAAGCATGCGGTTCGGTTTTAGTTTATGAACATGATACTCTGAATTTAGGGATTTGGATTCATACTCTGGATCTAAATGAATCAGATGTTTTGTCAACATAGAGGTGTGCATTTTTAGCACTTGAGAAAAATCAGTCCATTTCTGTTTAAACTTTTAAGTTTAGTTGAAGTTGCTTATTATTAGAATACCTATTTTCAAAAATTATCTACTTCCGACCATTCTTTTGTTTGTCCAGTGCAAAAGTTTATGTCCTAGTGTGTTTGTGGACAAAGAAATACATAGGAGAGCTGAATTAAGCTTGCAGAATCTACTTTAAATGCTAAGGTTGTTTAGACTTCATGTTACTTGATCTGTCGTTCTTAACTCTGCAATACAGTTTTCTGTTATTTAATATATTTATTTTCCTTTTGTAGGCCCAATTTTTGTTCTTGCATTGCTATTCAGTTGGAGAACTGATGCAGTTTAATGCCAATATTGCAGTGTTAGCGTATGCACAAGAAACCGTAAGAAAGATACGAAATTATGACCGTCAGCCTTCCTCTTCCCTCAGTGATCCTTTCCTCTGCCATCCGAGTAATCCACCCTCCATCTGAAGAGTCTGGCCTTTCATGGTGATAGATAATGTCATGAAGTTAGCACTCTCTTCTTTGAGAGTGTCCCCCTCACGACAAGCAGGTCTCTTGTGCTGATGGAAACTTTAGTCGATTTTTCTGACTGTATTACAATTTGAAGTGCTTTTAACAGGTGAGTCTTTAAAGCTGGAGGTAAATCTCTAGTTGCTGCGTGATGTGGCTGAATCGTTCATGAGCTGTCACGAACTCAACTGAAAGATTTCCTGCTGTTCTTT
Source organism: Struthio camelus (assembly GCF_040807025.1). NCBI lineage: Eukaryota > Metazoa > Chordata > Aves > Struthioniformes > Struthionidae > Struthio > Struthio camelus. The sequence goes on along the minus strand of NC_090942.1, from coordinate 93,863,000 downwards.
ATAGGGTATATTCATTTGCGAGTCATTTCCAACCTTTTTTGACTTTTTGGACTAAACATGTTGCAAGCGGAAAAAGAGACTTCTGATGGGAAGTGGATATTATGCAACCTAGTCAGAAAAGCTGTGCTGGCCAACATGGTGCAGCAGCATCCATGTATGCTGGTAGGTTTGAAATGACTAATTTAAAGCAAAATTATCAGTGGATTTCTGTGGACCAGAAATGTTTTTAAGGGAGCATGCATGTAAATTCAGACAGCTAAACTATACTTGGTGTAATAAATAATACCAGGGATTAATATATCCTATTGCATTTTCCTGATGTGCGAGGTTACCTGCTCCGCAGATGGTCATAGGAGGTCCCGAGTTAGCACTCGGGAAGCAAAGTCCACCAGAGTAAAGGGAATTGAACTGAAGGCCCTTACTGTTTTGCTGGAGACTTGCATAAGAACAGGGCCATATGAAATGATTGTTGATTTAAAGAATTACCTGTACCTGCTATTTAAGACACAAGCGGAGGGGAGTTAATGTATTTTTATATGTATTTTATGCTTTTATGCAAATTATGTTTTCAGGGTGATCTATTTAGAACTCCCAATCATAATTTCACTTTTCCATGGTGTTAGGGATAACTAAATCATCATTGTACTGATAGTTTCTGATATGAATTCCAGTGTGATGACTTGGAGTAGGGCGCAAGCAACTCACAGCTGATTTGAATGCAGAGGAAGCCAGAGCTTTCAGAGTAGCTGCTAGCTGAGTTCTGCTTAGGTACAGTTAGGCACACCCCTCCATGTGCAATATCAGTAAAAGCAGCATTAGATGCCATTAGGGAAAAAATATGAAATGACTTTGAGAAGTATTCCTTGTGTTCTACTCTGTCTTCAAACTCACTGCTGCAGATGGCAGATTCCTGCCCTATTTTTAGCTATGTGAGGACAAACAGAAAAATGCTAGTGGCTCCTCATGGTTTGTCACCGTGGCTGATTCCCTTTAAATTAAACAGGGGTTGACAGAGGAGCCTAAACAGCAGGAAAGCTGCTTCTGTTTATTTTAAAAAAACTTGTCAAGAGCTCTAAAATAATGCTAAAAAAATCTTCACTGCTGCATACGGAGACCCCTGGGAGGATAAATACCCAAATATTTATCCTATTTGGAATAAGGAAATTGAGGCCCAAATTGCTGAAACAATTTCCCTGCAAGTCAGTTGAAGAGCAGAGATTAGAAAGCAAAGAGTTCCTGGCTTACAATCCAGTACTCGGGCCATCCATCGGGCCAGGTGTATGTGTGGTGTGAGGGTTTGGAAGAGAACGCTGATTTCACTGGCTTACTTGTCTGAAAATTACAAGATGGGTTCTTAAGGCAAGTGTGTTTGTTTTGTTTTGTTTTCTTCCCCTTCCCCCCCCCCCCCCCCGGAGTGGTCTGCTTTGCTGTATGTTTGTCCCGATAGGTTAGAAAAGAAAAATTCAGTGCCCACATCCCAAACTCCCCTCCCTTGCCAACTGCTGTGCGCTGCACTCTGTAACAGGGAGCGCTATCTCTGCCCATCAGTAGCGGCTGTGTTTCAGCTGTGCTGTGGTGTAGGATGAACTTAAGTATGCGTGTTGATAAACTGTATTAACTGACAGCTTGGATGGCTTTGCCTGTGTGGCCTGCTAATACATCATCCTTGTGATTTAGCATAACTTCCCAGCCTTTGCATAAGTGTCCCTTTCAAACTGCTTCTTTATTTGCTGCAGTATTAGTCTATCTCAGAGCTGACCATATGCTAATCCAGCTCTGAATCTATGACATACTAGAAATGCCTAGATATCTTGCAAACCCTCTGGCCTACTAGTAGCTGACTTACGGAGGAAAATGGAGACTATGCACTTCGGCAGTGATAAAACTTTTGTTTCTATCTGTGACAGGCATATGAAATTGGAAATTAAAACTTTTGTGTTGTTATATGTCTGAATCCAATTTTGGATCTCAAACTCTCTAGCTTTCAGATGATAATGCAACTTGTCTTTGAGAAACATATGTCTAGCGGAGTAGTTCCTGCCCGCTCTTTAGTTTGAATCTCTTGCTCTCTATGAGACTGGTATTGCTATCCTTTTCTCCATATGATTTAGAACATGGGAACTGTAAGACCAAAATAGACCATGATCCAACTAGTCAGGCCTGCATTTCCCTCCGGTGCCGGAAAAGATGAACTTTGCAATTCTTTCTTGCTCTCATGCAAGAACAAACAAATGCCGCCTTTATTCCCAAATTCAGTTTTTAGCTCTGATCATTGCTGTATATTTCAGAGGAGTCCAAAGAAAATTTTAATATCTGGCTAATTGTGTGATACTATTCTCTAGGTGATAAGTAAGTGTGCTATTGGCCACTTGCAGCTGATCAGCTCCAAGGACTTTGGGGGTTTTTCTTTTTCTTTTAAACTAATTGCACTTATCTTCATTCATAGAATTATTATAATCCTTCATTAAAGCCTTACTAAGCTGTTTGGTTTAACATGCTGCAGCAGTTAGTTACACAAGATAATTATATGGTTCTAAAGTATTATTTTATTACTCTAGAAATTGCAGCATTGTTCTTCTACTAGTCAGAGTGTCCTTAAGAGTGCTTAGAGCGTGCATCTCCTTTTGTCCAGTTCACAAAGACCTGATTTTTATCTGTATCCTGAAGAGGACCGTATCTCCCACATGCCTCTGAAAATCTCTTCCTTAACACCCCTAGAAATGAGGTATTTGAGGAGGTTTCTAAGGAATGTAGGATTCAGTTTGGAAATCTCTGTGCTTTTTAAAAATTGCTTTTTCAGTCTCTTAAATAATTTCACTGGCCTAGATTATTAAGAACTTACATATATATGTCCCATCTTTCATGAACGTGTCTGCTAAACGTGCTAAATTGAGCTTGCTGTTTTTTACCCTGGATAGGCTTTCCATGAAAGACTTTTCTTTCCTGCTCCAGTTTCTTCAGTGGGTATTGGAAGTACTGCGGCAGCTACAAATGGCAGGTGCTATCTTCATGTTGTCTTTAGCTAGAGCTTTGTTTTCCCCATTCATTTATCTGCTTAGCTCTAGCCTTCCTCCCTGAAGATGCCTGCGATCAGCCGTATAGCATGTATGCAGTTTGTGCAATCTTGCCTTTTTCTTGCTAACTTTTTCCCTTTGCTTTGGAGAGACGTGCAGAAGACCAGGTGATGGATCTTCTTTGTCAGCCAGAATTGTGCTCTGTCAGAAAACCCTGCGCTAACTTGGTCTCGCTGCTTGGTTTTGTTATTACAAAGGAGATTCTTAGTCACGGAGCAAAAATTAGTCTTGATAATGAGTCAGCTGACCGTGGTGATTCACAGCCGTGCTTTCGTTCTGTGAGTTCAGTGCTCCTGGAGCCTGACCCTTGGCTGGGCTCTAGGGTATTTCTGTCCCTGTCCGCACAGACACCTCCCTGTTAATCTGTTGCTCCTGAGAGTTCAGTATGGCGCGAGGACGTGGAAAATGTGCTGACTTCGGAGATGTCTCTCCTAACCGGTTCTGCCTCCCCGCGCCCAGCTCTACGCCAGGTGGCAGGTGTGCTCCTGCGTTACCAGGCTGAGTTCAAAGGTCCTGTTTGCTGTACGTGGGGGGAGGTCTGGGCAAGCCAAATATTTAGCGTGCAGTCTGATAACCTATCAGTTATTTCCTCCTATAAACTGGGTTGGGGAATGAAAAAGCACTTGGTTGTTGCAATATTAACGCTTCTGCGGAAGTTTTGCAACATCTCGTCTTTAGCTGCAGCAAATGTGACAACGCCAGCAAGGTGGCCTCGTGATCAGAGCACTGGTGCAGTCATAACTATTCCTACGCTCTATTCTTGATATTGCATTGTGTTGGGTAAATCAGCAACCAACTTTGCATCTCAGTTTTCCGTCCGTCAAAATGTCCTTTTTAAAAAAAAAAAAAAAAAGATAAAATTCTCACCCCTAAAGGAAGTAAAAAATGAGCCATAAGAAGTAGGGCTCTAGCAGTTCAGAAGAAAACTTGAATATCCCATGAACTCACTGATAATTTGCAAAGGAGTTAGGATTGCAGGACAAAAGCAAATTTGGGATTAGCTTGATCAGGGACAGTGATTATAAGCCAAGAGACAAGGTTCTTTGCTTGCTTCAATTCTGGAGACTGATATTGCGAGGGAAGGAAGAAGAGGAGAAAGATAGAGAGAGCTGTTTATCTGCTAGATAAGTCATGATTGTTACAGTGTATATTTAATCCCAAAGGTTAGATAATCCTTTCCTATTTTAATCCTCCCTTCTGTTCAGAAATTATTTCACCAGGGGCTAGTAACTGTCTTTGAAGCCCTGTCAGTGCTGTGCAAAAAAGGTTTTATACACAAACCACCGTCGCTTATTGGCACTGGCCGTGAGTATCACCAGAAGTTTTACAGGCGCTGGCCATGCTGTTCAGTGGCAGTGCTGGGGGAAAAGATTTTTGCTCAGCCTAGGTGAACTGCCAAGATCTTAATCGATCTTTTGCCTTTGCGAACTGGAAGCATGAGCGTCAGAGTTTATGTAGATAGTCCTTTGAGTTCTGTCCCAGGATAGGTTCCTTTATGAAGGAAAATAACCGTAGAAGTCAGTGCTCCCAAGAGCAGGGGCTTAGACACATGGTGTAGAGGTGCGAGGGACTGTCAGATGCCTGGATGCAGGAGTGCGTTGGAGATGCTTCCGTAGCAAGGAAGCCGTAGCAGTGACACTGTCTTCTTCTGTGCTCCTTGGCTCATCCCTTCCCTGTGTTGCTTACGGTTCGTTATCCTTTTTTTTGTCTCGCACTTGATGCTAGCTCTGGTTCTGGGTATTAGCAGTAGCTCCCTGAGGGTCTAGAGGTGTTAACAGTGTTGTGTCGGTGCTGGTAGCTCCCCGTGCTTCATGTCAGCACTGCTAGTGGTGTTCAGGTGTGCCGTGGGGGCAGCCTGCTGGGCTTTCCTGCAAGGGAGGGAGGGTGTCAGCTCAACAGTGCCTCTCCAGATGGCAGGTGCGCTGTTATGCCTGCTTAGCTGTAAAGCGTGGGCACCCCAAATGGAAAATCATGCTAGCAACCTAGAGACCACGAGGAACCTCTGGTGTTGCTGAGGCCGAGCTCTGTCACAGGCGGCCACAGAGGCAATGTATTGCTTCACCACTAGACGTCACGTGCTCAGGCAGGAAGAAGGCTGCTTTGATCAAGATGGAGGGTTGCAATGAGAGGCCTGTTGTCTTCTCGAGCCGCGTTGCTGCAAGTGAGGGTGGCCGCTGCGTTTCCCGTTCTGCTCTTAAGAATGTCTGGTTATAGGCCTTTTGGAGTCAAGGAGAACCTCTTGAATGTTTTCCAGGCTCTGGCAGTTCTCAGACCTCAATGCAGCGAGCTTCCCAAGAGGATTGGAGGCTCGGAGTTTTCTCCAATTAAAAAACATTAACGTCACCAAAATAACTGGCTAAGCATTGTAGTGTTTCCAGCAAAGAGATGAGGAACCAGGCAGATTTTTCATTCTGATGAGTCACTGGCTCTCTTCTGATTTGTTTCTTGTAAGTGCTGTTTAGACAGCTGCTGATGCAGGAATATGGTTCTGAGTGATGGTCGCTGGGGAGCAGGATGAGGTTGTGTGCTATTTCACCTCTGAACTGGTGAAGAGCTCGTCTGCCTAGCTCTTCATCCGTAAAGGCTTGCTTGCAACAGTGGTTCTTGCCTGCCTTCATCCTGCCTCTTCAAGATAGCTGGGGAGCTGGTGGCGGAAGGGGCAGGGAGAAATAAAATGTCTAAATATTTCCTATAGTCCCAAAGGCATAAATCAAAACTAAGAGGATCCGGTGCATTTCATTCCTGGATCTTCTGTTAACCATATCACAGTTGAAGGTTTTGCCTCTGCCCTGAAGGAAGAGTGACCCAAGACCTGTCTATAGCCATGTTCTTTCCATCTGCATGGTCAGGACCACTGTTTTGTAGCTGATTCCCGAATCTTTCTCGAGCGTTTTTGTGATGTCCACATCTGCCTGAGAGAGGAGAACTTGAAAGCTAGGCTGTTTTTGTTTTGGGGATGTTGAGGAGGCAGGCACTACAAATGTGTGGCACTGTTACTCCCAGTTCACATACAACTTCCCTCAAAACAATGTGGAATCAAACTAATGGACTACAGTGTCTCGGTAGGAAAAGTTTTTAATCTACCTTTATTCACTTCTTGCACTTGCGACTGTATATAAAATAAAAGATGCTGATGTGTGGCTACATAGGGACCTACAAAGAGCAAAGGAAGAGCCTGGTAGGCTCCCAGCTTGCTCTACTGGCTTCTTTACGAGAACTTATTATGACTTGGATGCACATAAGAGTCTGATCTACTGGAGTAAAAAGTCATGGATGCGCTTTTTTTTTTTTTTTTAAACACAATCATTTTTCACCACAGAATCATGCCTTAATTTAAAATAACAATTGAAAACTATAAAGAGGCTTTTCCCTGCGTCTCCTTCTCCAAAAGGAGGACTGTTGTCTCATTCAAGGCAAAAAATGCAAGCTTAGAGTCAAACTGATCTGTAGTCTGACTACTTTGACTTGATCTAGGGAGCTTTGGCTATCTAAAAAAAAAAAAAAAAAAAAAAGTTGGTGGGGAGATCTTCTCTTACAGATACCTGCTGAACTTAATCAGAGTCCAGGGAAGTCAACCAGTTATTTGAAGCGTAGCTTTAGTAACTGTACGCAGAGGTTAGCTCAATCTGTATGTTCATAGATCACTGTGAAAGGGATTATTCAAGGGCATTTAAAATATGGTGTACTTGCACTGAAGAGAGCTTCTTCCTATATGTGTTCTTCTTTTACAAGTAGACACCAGCATTTTACTGGTTTGCAAAACCAGAGGGTGAAAGTGTGATGGCTTAGTTTCCAAGCGTCTAAGTTGATGAGCATGTAAAGCATACTAACTGGATAATACAAATGGAAGCTGTTGAATTATTTGCATGAATTAGTGAATGTGGCATAAAGTATCTTCCACTGTTAATACCTCTAATTAGAGCACCAGCTTCTGGGTATTGCATCCGTTATCATAAATGTCCTGTAGGTTGGATCAGATCAATTATTTTAGCTTGCACAGTTCTTATAACAGCTTAATTTGTCTTAAAGTGGCTTTTAAATTATTCCTTTTAGAGTTTTTTCATCCTTTTCTGCTTAACTGCTCTTACAAAGCATCTGGATGCCTTTGGTGAATTCTGCATTGTCTTTTGCCCTCCCTGCTTGTCCCATGCATGCAGGGCTGGCAAGAGAATTTTCCTCTGTTTGTATTTAATTCCTGAAATGTGAGTCTTTGAAGCATTCCCAAATAAAACTCCAGAACATTCTAGAGAAGTTTTTCTCTAAGCTTTAAAGTATTGATCAGAAAGATGAGGAAGGATTCAGTTCTCTGTTTTGTCACTGGAATCATAATGAGAGGTTTAAGAAGTCTGAAAAAATATGTTTTTTTTTTCTCCTCCAAACACAAACTTGTCCAATGTTTGCTCTTTTCTTTCATGCAATTTCACAATTCCATTTGTTCTCCAGGATCTCTTTTTTACTTTTTTGCGAGTGACCTGCACATGGGTATGTACACAGCATTCATCTTTAGAAATACCGTTTTGACTTTTGTTGAAACTTTGATAATTGGTTATTGGAGTAGAGATGCAGCATGAGAAATTTTAATACAAAAGAAAGTTTTCAGATGGGGTCTTTTGGAATAGTTCTCTGTTTACCGTGACAGTGATGTGACTCATTCAGTAAACTTCCTGGCACCTCTGCCAGCTATGATTTCTCGGGATTTTAAAGGAGGTGATAATTGATTTATAAATAGAAGATAGGCTTCATCTGTAAATGTCAAAGATACGGAGCTTCCAAAAAAGCACTCCCACCTTCTGGGACCCTGGGTTGGTTCAGGCTGTGATATTTTGCCAAAAGGGCACCTGATTACTCTCTCTGGAAATGCGCACAGAGATAGTCCTTGTAGTGAGATGTTCAGCCTCAATACCTTGTTTCTGTACAGCATGCTCACTTGGAATGACTTCAGGATTAGCGCTCCAATTTAAGTTATCATTCCCTTATGTCTATCAGCCATCAAAAACTTAACTTGACTTCCAAAATCTTTGCAGTGTCATGGGTGAGATTTAGGAAATAAAAGCAAAAGTAGATGGAAAGTGGTGAAAGTCTGTGCCAGAGAATCCAGCTTTATTATTGACCCTCTGAATTGCTCAGCCTCTCTCATAGTAGTTCATTTTAAGGAAGTGATTGATTTAAATGCATCATTTAAAATAATCAAATACTTAAAAGGTTATTCTTTAATACAAAATTAAGGCTGGGATATGTGATTGCCTATCTATAAATTTGAAGTACTTGCATACATATATTTTCTGTTGCACTACTCTGTTAGCTAGGACCATGTTTAAATGGACCTCCTACCAGCATGTCAGTCAGGTTGCCTTAGCACTAAGGGAGCTGAACTATGCAATTAACTGCTTTGCCAAACCTTCATGTAGACCAATTAGGACCGTCCATTTAGAGCTCCAACAGAGAGGGGTCCAAATTAGCTACCAGCATCAGATGCTATCAAATGGTGTGTTGGATGGTTAAAAAGACCAGAAAAGCTCTAGCAGTTTCTCACACTGGACGAGAGAGAGGATTCTTCCATGTTTGCTCTTAAACTAAGCCACGCAGTTGTGCTGTCTCTAGCACTAGAGAGGCTCAGTAGAGCTTTCCAGCCAGCAGGAAGTGCTACAAGTCGTTGATGGCTAATTTAAGCAGTCACTTCTTAAAGATACAGTGTGAGTGGAGTCCATTCTGTGTAAGCAGACAGGCACTGATCTGGTGCCATCAAAATGGGGTGGTGTTTAGGGTGCTGATGGGTGCCTCGCCTTTACTACAAGGCTCTGCATGTAGGAGAACGGCTTCCCGTTGCATGAATTCATTTGGCTTGGGTGTGAACCAGCTTACCAGAAGTTTGCAGCTTAACTGATGTTTCTGCCTCCTTCGCAGACCTGGGAGGACTTCAGGATTGTTGTCTGGGTCTCGGGGCACAGCCTGCTGGAGGCACTGAAAGTGGACTGGTTCCTGGTCATGCCCGGTGGAAGGAGGGGACCCAGTCGGCAGCAGCTAAGCCGTTCAGCTTTGCCGTCTCTCCAGACTCTGGTTGGTGGGAGCTGTGGCAACGGTACTGGTTTGAGAAACAGGTGAGGGCAAAAGTGTGGTTGCTGAGACACCTGTGGCTAGGATGACACTAAAAGCTTAGGAGTCTTGATCTGCTCTAAACTGTGGAAGTGGGGCTTAATGGTTAAAGCAAAGAACTGGGAGATGGGAACCTTGAACCCGCTGTTGTGGTGTTCAGACAGAGCAGCTCCTGAAGGGCTCCTTATGCTAAAACCCTCCCCCAGCTTCTCTTCCCAGCTCTCCTGGTGATGTGTGCTTCCCTCTGCGGCCCCTCTCTCAACTCATGCTAAAATCTGCCTCAAGGGGAAGCTTACAGAAGTGGTCTCAGCAAGCCTTCACTGCGGTTGCAATGGCTAGGGTGGAAATTGCATAGTACTCATTTTGTCTTTCCCTGTAGCAATTCCCAGGGTAGTGAATTCTAGCTGATTATGAGTCCCCGTCTCTCTTACTCTGTTGCCTGCAATGCCCTGGGAAATTACTGTGACGTGTCAGAGCCCAGTTGTGAGTCCCCCTCCTACGCGGTAGAAAGGCAGGGCAGGAGGATGTCTGTATTCTGTTTTTAGCCCTGTCAGCTCCACGTGAAACGGGTTCTCACACTTGGTAAAGCTCATCTCCATTTTCTGGGGAAGTTGGGGGCTGAATAAGGAACACACAGTGACATTTAGAGCTCCTCATTTGTCATAAAGATTGAGAGAGCCCAGTGTTATTTCCTTCCCTGCAGAAGTGAGTAGACTGGAGAAACGATTTGCTGCATGTTGAGGTCCTGACTTAGGTGGTGTAACTTCATTCTTACAGAGCAGAGAGGGCCAAGCCCTTTAGTTTTGGCCTTTAAGGACTTCTCGGGCTGGAACAGGTGGACGAATGGCACAGTCTTAGATTCTTGAGGAAAAAGTGACTGCATTGGAAACATGGAATCAGCTCCCTGATCCTGGGAGAATGTTGTTTATTCTGGTTTCAGTCAAATACAGCAGGGTTTACACCTGTTGAAGTTTCTCCATCAGTTTAGTCTGCTGGAGCTTTCAGTTGTCATGGGCTCCTGTGAAGGCTGGAGAAGAAGGAAATGTGAGTACATTGACAGGTCAGCCCCTGGGAGGTAGCTGAACTCCTCTAGGTACCTCCTTATTTAAGAGAGGACTGCTGCCATCTCTACTCCAGCAATGCACAGTCCCAAACTTAGAGGTCCAAGTACTCCCTTTCCTGGAAAATGGTGGAGTCAACATTGGATGTTTCCCAAAGTGAGTGAAATCTGTCCGTTTTCAGGAATGGTAGTGCCATCAGCCTCTCTGCACCTCCGATCACAGCTCTGATTACTCCGGAGCCTGTACGTCACTGCCGGATCCCTGAACTGCCTCTGGACGGAAGCCTTCTCTTTGAATTCCTGTTCTTCATCTACCTACTGGTAGCTCTCTTCATTCAGTACATCAACATCTACAAGACCGTCTGGTGGTACCCATACAATCATCCTGCTTCCTGCACCTCACTGGTGAGTTTCCCAGCTTATGCAGTCACCTCTGTTTCATGATTTCACAGCTTCTGTTCATGCTGCTTCCATTCGGGACTTGCCAAGCATTTGACTTAAGTGGGTGAAGGGGACTTAACGTGCCCCCTCCCCCCACCCCGCCATCAGCTAGGGCCCTGTCATCCCTCGTTTTAAAGGGGAGAAAATACATGGAAAACGAAAGAGAGAATGAGATGAAGAGGTGTTAGCAGGGCTACTTCAGTGCAAATCTCTCTTACGATACTTGTGAGGCCTAGTTAGCCCCAAGGTTTTGAAATGGAGTCGAGACTCTAGCAGCCTGCTCTCTCCTGGTGTTGGTGCCCTTTCCCAGTGGAAACACCAGAGACTGAGAGAACGGAGATGATAGACGTTTTCATGAGGATCTTGCAGCAGGTCAGCAGCAGAGGAGTTTGGGGAGGAGGTCAGATCCTCAGCTCATGTAAACGTTGCCATCTCCACAGGTTCAATCTGAGTCTTTCCTGGCCCAGAAAGCTGGGCATCCTGGCAGTGACCTGTACCTGAGTCTTGTAATGCCATCCAACCTCATCTGGATGCAGCTAGCATCTGAGGTGGTCTTCCAACTTAGATGGTGGCCTTCTTACTTTGAAGCATGAGGTGGTTCCTTGGTTTCCATACTGACAGGTGGTGCTGGTATCCCAGTTATCCAGCAACATGTTTCAAATTTAGCTATGTGATGCTGGATGCAGCTTTCTTTGAGGAAAAAACATTTTGTATTAGGCTCCCTGCATGAAAAGACTTAATGGTCTTACATTTGTTCCCCTCAGAAGTCGAGCATTCTTGTTTACTCAGAAAAAAATCTTTCAAGTCCCAGAGAGCAATGTTCAGAGTCTGCTAACCATTATAAACAGAAGCTATTTGATGGCTTCGTTAACAAATTGTAAGGAGCCCAAGAGTTGTATCTAACTTGATGCAGCCAGAGCCAGCACTAACCTGTAGTACAGAGCTACGACCCATGAAGATCACAGTTCTCAAGTCAACTTGATGATGACATCTGGGAGCACTGGTGGTCACTACAGCCTGGTTTTGAGACAAAGGGGTGAAGTGAGCAGGTGTGCAGGACTCTGGACTGCACTTCAGTTCCCCTTACTCTGATCAGTTAGCAGCTTTTCCCAGGAGAACTTGTGAGCAGTTCTCCACAGTAGGAACCTGGTCCTAGATCTCGCTTGACCCCCAGAATATCTGCCTGAAGGGTGTGTGTGTGTGTGTGTGTGTGTGTGTGTGTGTTTGTTTGTTTTTGTTTTTTTGTTCCCCCTCCCTCCCTCCCAAGTAGAAATTCCTCTGTGAGAAGGAACATATGGCGAAGATCTTACTTCTGTAGACATTCCTGTGTTACTGATTTTTCTTCCTTCTCCTATCCTTAATAGACAGATTTGGGGCATGTTTACGTGAGATCCCAATGCTCTCTCAACAGCCAGCTTTCCAGTCTCCCCTGCCCTCCCCCCTCAAGCTGGGTGGTTTCGCAGTCCCTTCTCTTGGTAAATACCTTTTCTCTTTCCTCCTTCAGAATTTTCACCTCATTGACTACCACCTGGCGGCATTCATTACAGTGATGCTGGCTCGGAGACTGGTGTGGGCCCTCATCTCCGAGGTAACGTTCCCACTGTTCTCTCTGCTGCGTCTAACACTGGTCGTAGAACATAACCATTCCTGGATTGAGAGAGTTCTGTGAGTTGGATAGCTGGAGGATTCCTTCCTGCAGGAAAAGTCTGAGTGTGAAGGGCTAAGATTTTGGGAGTGCCCTTCTGCCTTGGAGCTCGTCTACCTCAGCCCACTCATGTCCTGTAGTATTTGGGAGCTCTGTTGTCTTTGCACCTAGAAGGAGATGGAACGATCACACTTGCTTCTATATCCCTGCAGGCACAATACTTTAGCTCACTGTCTCCTGCCAGAAGAGTGGCTGAGAGAATTGCTAGTCAGGTAGCAGAGTGAGGAGGAGGGAGGTTTGTTATTTTGGAAGACTGAACAGGAGACTACAGAGGACATGGCAGAAGGAGGAGGATATCTTGAGTACACCAAAGTGACACAGGAATAGCTGGTAGAACTGTTCTTCCTACACTAGTGCTCCTTGCTAAGCTTACTCCGATTACTCCGAGGCTCTGATATTATGACTTTGGATTTTGAAAGAGTTTGTATCTGGGTGTCTGAGAACAGAACTTGACCAAATATAAGTCTGAGAAAGGTCATTCTGGGGAAAGTGGAAGTTCTGCCCACTGAAATAGCTAATATGACTCTAGACTAAGTGACAGGTTTATAACACACACACACACACACACACACACACACACACACACACACACACACAGAGAGAGAAAACAGTTATGTCCTATTGAATAGGTGAATGGACTAAATGAGATCCCAGAAGTTCTCTTCCACCTCTGATTGCTGCCATTTTCACTTACTTTCCCATCCTCAGTAAAACCTCCTGTAGACTGAAATTTCTGCTTTGAAACCTTTCATGCAGATTCTTGAGCATCCCATCTATTGGCTCTAATCCCTAAGAATGTTTTTATAGTTCAGTTTGCCTTATCCCCTCTGGAAAGCAGAACAAGCTTCCTTGCTGTTCTTTTGAAGGTGGCTCCTCCTTTAACTAGACTACAGCCTGTGTATCCAATAGAGATGGGTGCTGGAATTCTAGTTTGGGGATTGTGCACCCCAAACCATCTGCATCTCCTTCAGCTGAGAGCTGGGACATTCCAGTTCTTTGGGAAAAGGAATGCTGAGACCTGATACTTCCAAAGGAAATAGCAAGAGGAAACGTGTTTCAGGCTCTCCTGGAGTATCATCAGAGCAATAAAGAACTTTAGCAAAAATGTTTCCTACTTTGCAGCTCGGATTTGAAAAGGCCCTATTTCAGTCATACCCTAGGACTTGTGGTTATTCATGAATCTTTTGGATTTTCCCAAACACTGAACGAAATCAAAGGACTTCACCTTTGTGAGACAGAGTTACTCAAACTTCTGGGAGGAAGAGAGCAGCCATGCCTCTTAAGTGCCTTCTGGCACGCTCCCCCTGCTCCTCTTCCACAGGTATACCCTGTGCTGTATGTTTTAGCACTAGCCTGATGGAATGGCTGAATGTTTCTTCTGGATTTGCAGGCCTCTCAGGTGGGCGCAACATCAGTGATTCACTACATGGTGCGCCTGGTGCTGCTCACCCTCTGTGGATGGGTGCTCTGCTGGACTTTGGTCAATCTCTTCCGCAGCCATTCTGTTCTCAACCTCCTCTTCCTGGGCTACCCGTGAGTAACAACACCTTGTACCTTCAGCATAGGGAGGGAGCATAGCCCCCCGGGCTGGCATGAGCCACATAGGGAACACCTGGAGAAGCAGAGCTGTTGGCTGTAATGTGCCCCCAAAAGACAAGCAAGCAAAAGACCTTTCCTAACCTAATAAGTAGAGGGGAATTAGGAATGAGGGAGGTAGGGGGAGGAGTCTTTATCCTAAGATACACTGAGCTTATGAAGCAAATTGCAGTAGGCAAGTTGCATGGGGGATCATTACTGTGACTGAAGCCTGCACAGTGGTCGAGGCTGTAACCCCTAGTCTCTCAGGGAGAGTAAGAGTTGGCCACTAGCTTCTCAAATGAGGGTTCTCCTGTGTTACCCCTCTGATATGAGCCAGCATCTGGTCAGAAGATGCCATCTTCATGTTGGGATGGCTGTCGTTTCAGCCCATGTTCCTTTCTTCCTTCTCTCCCTGTAGGTTTGGTGTGTACGTTCCTCTGTGCTGCTTCCACCAGGACAGCAGAGCACAGCCCCTACCTGCGGACTGTGGTTACTTGGTACAAGATCAGATGGTGGATGATGGGGCTTCGGGTGTCAGCAGCCTGGTCAAACCCAAAGATTTCCTCTCGCTTCTGTGGGAATCCCTGAGAGACCAGTTCAATAATCCTACATCTATCCCCACCCACAGCTGTCCCCTCTCCCCAGATCTCATCCGTAATGAGGTGGAGTGCCTAAAAGCAGACTTCAACCGCAGGATCAAGGAAGTTCTCTTCAACTCTCTCTTCAGTGCCTACTATGTGGCGTTCCTGCCACTCTGTTTTGTGAAGGTAGCTCTTGTCTGGCTCTCTCTGTGCCCCTGCCCGCCGTCTCCTTCTGAATGTTGTGTGAATTGCTGCCAGGCCAGATTCCTGGTTAATTCCCCTTTTCTCTGTCTCCCCTTTGGCAGCCCGGATAGCGGAGCATGGCTGCATCCGGAGGGCACTAGTACTGCTCCTGGTTGGCGGATAGGTATTGCCATAAATGTGATGCACATCTAGTCCCATCACCCCACGTACTAACTCCCCTTCTCCCACCCCCTGTCCTAGGCAGATGGATAGCTGTGTTCTTAGACAAGGGCACACGTTACCTGTCTCAGATCCAGTGTCCTGGTTTTTGAGTGCTTGGATCAGAGGCTTTGCTGTGCAGCTTGTTAGAAAACAGAGCCAACTAGGATGTTTGGGAACTTAAATCTGAGAACCACTTGTCAATGTGGGGGTTGTATTTTTTTTTTTTTTTTAATCTATGTTTCTCTAACTTGAATCAGCTCAGCATTCATTAACAAGGATATTTGGGACTTCCACAGCCAACCCAGTTGGTGTAATGAAATGGGCAGGGCTCCACAATCCGTGTAAGAGTCCTGGTGCAATTGGTGCTCCTGGGGCAGTTCTGTGGCAAGTGAACTGGGGGAGGAGATGCACCAGCTACAGCATCATCCCCCTTCCCTTTCTCCTTCAGGTCAAGGAGAAGGGAGTCTTGGGTGTTTCCTAAGCTGTAACCCTCTGAAATCACCGGCCCAAAAGCGCATGCCTGTAATGTGTGGTGTGGGTCTGCTGGATGCACACACAGTATGTCCTCTTGTCATTCCCTTCTCTGCTCTGTGACGGTGGTGCTAAATTTTTGTCTGGTCTCTTTGCAGAGCACCCAGTACTACGACATGCGCTGGTCCTGTGAGCACCTCATCATGGTGTGGATCAATGCCTTTGTCATGCTCACCACTCAGCTGCTGCCTCCCAAGTACTGCGACCTGCTCCACAGATCAGCTGCCCACCTGGGCAAGTGGCAGAAATTAGAACATGGTTCCTACAGCAATGCTCCACAGCACATGTGAGTGTGGGGATGGCAAGGGGCTGGTAAGACGATTTAGTAGATATGCAGGTATGAGCAGTGCTACCTACCAAGGAAGCTTTTCCATTCCCCACAGTGCCAGGCTCACAGGTAAAACTCTGCTGATCTTTCTGTTCCCTAGAAACAAACATCTGCTCCAGAGCAGCCTAAGCTCCTCCAGTCAATGCTCATTCGCTCCCAGCAATAAATACTCAGATTCCTCTTGGCTGCTGGAGCAGTAGCTTGTGTAGGGGGAAGGAGTGGCGTGCTCCAGTGCAGCGGGCTAGGTTCTTGTACTGGGAGCCGTTTGTTTACGTTGCTGAATTCTCAGAGTCCTTCTGATGAGTTCATTGTCGTCTTACCTCCCTGTGGTTTTCCAATGGGAGCTGGAACGTTTCCCTGTGGCAGAGGCTTTGTTATTTTTCAAGATGCGGTCTGTTCCTGCGAGTCCTTCAGTGAGCTGGGAACATCCTCCCACTTGCTTTCCCTCAGATGCTAACACTACAGTGTTCTTTCCCCACAGCTGGTCAGAAAACACAATATGGCCGCAAGGAGTACTGGTGCGACGTAGTCGATGCCTGTATAAAGCAGTTGGGCCTTACAATGTAGCAGTGCCTTCAGACGTCTCCCATGCCCGCTTTTATGCAAGTATCTCTTCTGTTGACATGCCTTAATTATGGGAGGGAGGAGAGACTCGAACCTAGCTGCGGCAGAGCAGATTATGCCTGAACTGAAGAATTAGACTAGATGCTTTCTCCAGTGAA
This sequence comes from Struthio camelus, assembly GCF_040807025.1. Lineage (NCBI taxonomy): Eukaryota > Metazoa > Chordata > Aves > Struthioniformes > Struthionidae > Struthio > Struthio camelus. The sequence continues at coordinate 93,846,482 of NC_090942.1, read as the reverse complement.
AGACATGTTAGCAGAATAGTCATACCGTCCTGCTCTTTTCTCCTCACCACCTTTTAGGATCTGACTTTAGGGTCTCTCCTGGGGACCCTGTCTTTACAGTAGAGGTACCCAAATTACTTCCAAATGAACTGAGAGCAGATTTTTAATTTAAAACAAAAAAACACCACCACCATAACTGCAATAGTCTTAAAATCTTGTCCTGCAGAGATCACCCCAACAGCCTTTATTGTGGGTTGTGCCTCTTGACAGTAGACTTGCTGCTCCACCTTGGTTACCTTCCTGTGTTGGTAATCGTTTGCTTTCTCAGTATACAAGTCAGGTCAGCAAAGAGTGAAAATTAAATAGTCAATAGCTTAGAGCTTTTGCCCAAAAGATCACACTTTTTTCCATGCTACCTACGCAGTCTCCCCCTGATCAAGTAGTTATTTTTCAGAAAGTATGTATTCTATGCCATCCAGGTTTGCAGATATTTTCATTCCAGCTGTGGTGTGGGGCCTGTGGCTGCTGCGCTGGTCCTCAGTGGTGGTGGTGAAGTAATTGGTACTCAGTTATGTGGTTCTTGAGAGCTGAGGCGGCTCAGGAGCCTGGAGCCGAGTGCACAGCTCCAGAGGAGGAGAGGAGCTGATTTAAAGCCTTGCTGTCAAATGTGGCTCCTACCACTTTTGTCACATGAGATCTGTCATTCATCAGGGTCAACTCAGCACACTTACCTGGTAGAAGACTAATCCAAAAAGAGAAGTGCTTAGTTTTTGGCTGCGTTAGTGAGTGGAATCAGCTCTTGGGGTACTAGAGCCTGTGCAAGAGGGGAAGAGTGTTGAACAACAGAGATTTTCACCCTTCCAGTAGCAGTGGCTTGTTAAGAGTTGTGGTTTTAGATCAAGAAGCTGGGGAGTGCCTTTCCCATCGTGAATTGGCTGCATCACACCTGTTTATGCTCTCAGCTGAACGTTATTCCTCATGTGCCCATCTCCTACACATGCTTCGGCTGGGCTGGAAGGAGCAGAGTTCAGTGCTGGGCAACATCCTTTTTACTGCTAAACAGAGTATTTGTTCTTGGCAGAGGGACTTCCCCATTGCAGCATTACAGTGATGTCTTGTCTATGAGTGAGTAGGCTCATAACTTACCTACTACATTTTGGGCAAGATGAAAGTCATTGCTGCCTTGTCAGTGCTTTCTCACCATGGTAACACAGCTCTCCCATGGGGACAGTAGTGTCGACTAGGATTCTTAAGAGGATTCTAGTTAATAGAACATCTTCCAGGGGAACTGGAAAATATGTGAGCTGCCCATTAGGTTATTTCACCAGTCCTCCCCTTCTCAAGGAAAATTCCAATTATACATGCCTTGTTTCTTCCACTGCTGTCCTCTAAGTAGCAGCTAGTGGTGGGTGGGATACAAGAGCCTTTCTTCTGCCTAGCGCAGTGCTCGCTAGCTCAGTGGAGTCAGAGAGCATTATATCCACTCCGCTTCCTGCTTTAATGCTGCAACGAACCATAGATATGCTGCTGATGTTCTTCTTTTTCCATCCTTTTTAACTGTTCCCCTGCAGTTCCTTTTTCACCGTCCATTACGGCTGCTCAACCTGCTGATCCTCATTGAAGGCAGTGTGGTCTGCTACCAGCTCTACTCACTGCTGCGCTCAGAGAAGTGGAACCATACCCTCTCCATGGCCCTCATCCTTTTCTGCAATTACTATGTCTTATTTAAGCTCCTCCGGGACCGGATAGTATTAGGCAGGGCATATTCCTACCCACTTAACAACTATGGACTCAAGGCACACTAGGCCTGCCAAATGCGTCCCCCTTCCCTTTCCCGTCCCACACGACAGGGAGGGAACCTCAGAAAAAAATATTTTCGTACAGTTCTATTTTTTTCTTGCGGCGTTTATAAATATTTAAAATATTTTATATTTTGTATACTATTGTTTTTGTGGGGTGGGAAGGGAACCAGTGGCAATTAAATGTCGCTTTATAAACAAGGTGTTATTTTATATATATATATAAAAATCAGTGTGTATATACCGTATATCTATACCCATACATATATCTATGTGAAGCAACAGGATTGTGTGTGTGGTCACTGTGTCTGCTTTGCTCACACAACTGCCCTACTATATTGCATGTGGTGGGGGTGGGACTACTGCTAATAGGAACTGGTCTCTTGAAGAAGAGCTGTGGATGAGCTAGCAGCTAGGGGAAGTAAGGAAACACAGGGGGCTTTCAGCGTGCAAGCAGCTCATCTTAGAAACCTCAGTACCAGAGGAGTTTTGCCCTAGAACTGTGCACTGATGTGATACCAGCTTAGGGAAAGGGAAGAAGCAGTGTGCTGAAAGACAGACTAACTTACTGGAAGTCAGCAGAAGCTCCCTGTTCCCTTTTAGCAGGATGCAAATATTCTTTTTTTAAAAAGCTAACCCTTTACTTTAGGTCCTTGCCAGCCTCTTAGGGAGCTCCCGTTTCTAACTCCACCCAGAGAATACACTTCATCTTGAAATTGTAATTTTACAGTAGTATATCATTTAGGAAAGCAGCAGTTTGGAATAGTTTCATCTTGCAGATGGTAATTGATTGTTTTATATTGCCATTTCTGACCCCTATAGGAGTAGCATTAAATCAATGAACGTCCAGCCGTTATTTCTTGCAGGCAGCAGTGTTCCTTGGAGAAATTCATTCTTGTCAAACACTGATCAACTCCTATTTCCCTACAATGTACTTGACCAGTGCTTCATCTTGAAGGCATACAGAGCTCCAGGGTGTTTTAGAAATGTTTAATAAGTTATCCTTAATATTACAGTGACTACTTTCCTCTTAAAAATCTGCTCTTGATAAAATTGAACTATACTAGAAACTAGTGAACTATTAGTTCTTCATGTATTGTACAGGGGAGTTGAAGATGAAAGCCAGTATCAACCGTTCCCTTATTTTTAACTGTGGATGCTGCTAACAGCTGCCAGTAGCAGCTGATGCTTTGACCCAAGTAATTGTGGGGAAGGTAATGTAATTTTTCTTTTTTTCATTCAGATGCTATCTGACTGCTAACTTTACTCATGGCTGAAGTGCTAGCTCTGTTTAAAGAGCAGATTAAAAAAAAAAAAAAAAACAACTATATTGAGCTTTGGGCGAAACTGCAACCATTCTCTCTGTTCCTTCTTTCCTTCCAAGCTAAGCAGGAATACAGTGCTCTTTCCTGCTCCTAAGACAGCTTCTCCAGCAGCCTGATCCAAAGGCCAGCCATTTCCCTTCTCAGATATCTCATAAGGTAGGCAACAGAGGTCTCTGGGCATTAACCCTGAGCTAGTCCAAAATGAAACCAAATGCTTAGCCTTGGTTAATCCTAGGCCTTTTCTTGTCTTTGATGTGGATACAGCTGTGCAGGCAGGACACAGGCACTTGAGTCTACGGTCCAGGGACTTCCAGTGGAGCCTGTAGTACACAGTACTGTGACTTTAGGGCCTACTCCTGTAGGAATGTAGTCTTCTCTAGCTTTTCCTGCTGTGGTATCATGATTTAAGTAATAGAGCTTGGTCTTTTAATCCATGTCATAGTTCTACCTGATGACTTCAGGAAGCACAGCTGGGATAGAGGGAGGGCTGGCTTCTTGTTTAGAGCAGGCTCTGTGCTGCACACAGCTTCATGCCACACTTCTGCACCCAGGGTCTGCTCATGCAGTGCCCAGTAGCATTTGCTGTTTTTTAGTGCCACACCAGTTTCACCACCTCATAGCTGCCAGCTCAGCAACCATCTCCTTAAGAGCAGGTAGCTTATTCCATTCCGTTCCACTCTGGAGAAGGAATTACTAAACATGAGTAGGCTTATGCCTAAGCAACTATTGGGAGAACAAAGGCTCAACAAGTCTTCCCTTAGGAAGTGCATCACCAACAGTGGCACAAAAATCCAGAGCCCTGAACCAGAGTTTTGGCTCAGAGTTAACGAGGGTTCCTGCTCCGCTTTTGCCTTCCCTTGCATATAAGGCTGAAGACAGCAAGCACACCCGTGCTTTGTGCAACAGTTAAACCGACTCGTACACTGTTCGTAGCACAAGGGACAGAAAGAGCAGAGGAACACTTCCATAGCTACTGGCTTTCTATTTTGCTCTGAGGGACTATTCCAGGTTAGGGGCCATGACACACACTACCTTCTCGCAGGAAGGCTAAGATCCTCTTCATTCCAAGGGTGCGAGGCACGATATCTAAGGGAATCTATCTATAAAGGAAGCTGCCTTTCCCCCTCAAAAGAGTACCTTTGCTACATCCTGGAGTAGGAGGTGTTCTGTGAGAAGGTTTTAGGACTAGGAAGTGTGGCTTTCCATGCATAGCCATGTAAACCGCCTATATGCAGTCCAACTGTCTTCCGTCTTTACAGAGGAGCCATACAGGCAAAGGCGTTGCAGCTTCCCCTACTGGCAAAAACAGCGAGGAACAAGCTAGCACAGGTGGTCTCCCCAGTACAAACTGGAACATCCCCTACCCAACAGGGAGCAGAACTGATCTCTGCTCAGCATCAATGCCTGCTTAGATCAGTGTTCCCCCCATCCCTCAAATGGGCCTGCTAATAAACCTTATTCAGGTAAACACTGAACGCAATTCCACTCTTATACTTGGTCAGATCAGACGAGAAAAAAATAAAGTTTTAGCGCGCTGCCCATCTTGGCCGCTCCATCACATGAGGATGTCATAATAAATGGATGGTTTTCTGGTCTGGTGACGAAACTGCTCCAGCTTCAGGCCAATCCTGAGAAGCATAGCTTCATCCCACCATTTTGTCATGACCTGGGAGAAAGGGAGAAGGGGAAGAACGGCAGGGAGGAGAGAGAGAGAGAAACAGCATCATCACATACAGACACTACTGAAAGCCCTGCAGAACATGGCTAAAATTACATCCAACAGCACCAGAAGAGCACACGCTTTTCCCTTTTACCTCAGTAAATGTGGCATCACTGCATTTGAGATAAAGGCAGCTGTCTGACATAATTCAAATACATAGAGCTTTCATTTACGTGAGAGCATTTCAAGAGAAGAACAAGGAACGGCTTGGAGAAATTACATAACAGAAATAAGGAGAAGAGAGGGAAGGGTAGTGACAGATGATACGGACAGCTAGGTGATTAGTGATGCAAACAGATAGAAAGAGAGAGAAATCCATCTCCCAGATGCCAGAAGAGTCCTTCTGCCATTCAGGACTGACTTCCCCTTCTAGGCACGCCTTCACCCAGAAGTTAAAATTTCATTACCAGTCCCTGCATATTCTTCAGCAGCACTGCATGGAATGGCAGGAACCTGGTTATAGTAGTTTCAGTAGAGAGGGATTGTCTCACCTGGAGGCTAATAGGAAGCCCAGCAGCAGAATATCCAACAGGGACCACCAGGCCTGGAATGCCAGTGAAGTTGCCAAGCTGCATGAACCTGGGGGAGAAGCTGTCGTCAGCATTCCTGCCTTGGGACAGCAACAAAGTCAGCCTTTCTGGGAGGGGCACCTAAGAAGGATCTCTCCTGCTCTACAGCTTGAGCTCCTTTAGTTAGCTCAGCTAGTCCTCAGCTACTCCCAAACGTGGTTCTATAGTGCAAGTAGCACTCTTCTTACCTCATGGTCCGGACCGTCAATGAGAAATCACTGCACCCAACCAGAAGGTCAGAGTCATGGATTCTTGGGGCAGTAGAAGCAGCAGCTATGGAATGGAAGAGTCAGGCAGTGGGCAATCTCCAAGATACAGCTCAGTTCCTTAAAGCCACATGTTTTATCTACATTGGTGATGCAAACTGCCCTCTCGGAGTGCAAAGAAGTCATTGGGATTTATGATTTTAACAGTTAGTTTCTAATTGGAAGAAGACCATTTTCATGCCATAGAAGTAGATGTCCAGTCCCTCCTACACTGGCTTTGCAGGTCTTATTTCAACTATCAAAAAGGAATTTTCTGACTGCCATGGATACAGGCAGCAGATCTAGAAGTGTGCAGCACTCATCCTAACCAGAACCCATTTTCTTCTGCAGGCCTGAGGCACTGCAGAGTCTTTGCACAGAAGTCATGCTCTTAAAATTAGGGAGGGGGAGTTGATGAACCGACTGTACTTAGAATGCACCACACAACTGTCTGGGAGCAGCTCTGTGGCTAAAACTGCTAATACCTGGTGTAAGGATACAGTTCACAGTGGTGAAAATTTCTCGCAAGAAGTCTATGCTCCGGGTCCTCTGCCGATTTGCCTGCAAACAGAGAGACTACTGTCTGACAGGGCCTCTTGGTTCATGAGGCTTACATTTGATGGTGACAGCCTTTAACCATCAAAGCCTACAGCCCCAGCTCCATTCCTGCAGTTTAGACTCATGTAATACACCAACCAGTCGGACTGCTATCTCCTCTGTGGTGCCCCACCATTTAGCAGCATGTTCTCACAGCAGAGGGCAGTACTGTTGGGTGATGTCTCTCCACAGCCCCTGTCCCATGCATGAGGAGATTAAGGGAACCGTCCATCCCACTTTTGTAATTTCACTGGATGCCTCCACTCCAGCCTTCACCACAGTATGTTCCTCACCGTGATATAGTCCAGAGCTGTGAACTGGCAAGCCAACGCCAGGCTGGCCCGAGTCTCCAAATTCTGTAACAGAAAACGTTGATCATGGCTCTGCTTGCAACAAGCTAGTTAACCATATCTTCTTGCTTTAGACAAGCACAGGATATGAAAGAAGCTTGCAAACTACTTCTTTTCTCTCATACCTTTCTCATCCTCATTAACTTGCCATCAAGCATAAGCACCATAGTTCACATCTCTACACACTTGGACAGTCTTCCATGGTGACAGGAAAAGTTTTACATTGGGCATAAGAGTTTGAGAGGGCTAAGATGTGGTTAATAGCAAGAGATTGGACTGGATAATTCAGGAGTTCTCTTCTAGGTATACATTCCTGAATCTGTAGTCATCCAGCTGTTGTTTTGCCACAGAAAAAGCAGGAAAGCCCCAGGTTTCTCACTGATATACAGCACTTGTTCTGCATCAGCTGTGAAAACCACTGCCACCGATCCAACCTTCTGTCACTTACCATTTGCTGGAAATGTTTGTTGAAGTCAGCTTGCAGGAAATCTCTCATCTCGCTGAGAATGCAGACTGCGTGGGCTACTTGCACTTCCTCCATCTCTGGAAGAAACACTTCAACCACACTGGCTCCCAGACTCTGCAGGTACTCCACAGCTGAGGACAGAACAGGTCAAGCACAGGCAGCATCCTTGAGTTTAGCAAACTTTTACAGAGGGGCTGAGAATCCCCACTCCCCTGAAAAGTCAGAAATTCCATAGGCTGCTAAAATGCACACATCTTCAGCACATCATGTGGCAGGCAGACTGCTGCAGCTGCTTCTCAAAGGTAAAAGCCTTAGGCCTAATTAGATCACAGCGCTCCAACAGAGCAGAGCTAGGAGCTTGTAGGCTCATAACTTACCTACTACATTTTGGGCAAGTTTATCTCCTCCCTCTATCTCCTAGTTAACCTAGACAGTAAAGAGGGGCTGAGCACTTGACATGACCAGTATCATAAGAGCATGAAGTGGTTATTTAGCATCAGAAGATTCTCATTCAAAGCCTGTTCTGAACAATGATGGTAGGAGAACTCTGCGGTGGGCTGAGACCAAGCCAACAGTACAGGGTCACCAAATTCTACCACACTAGCAAAGCTGAACAGCAGGACTTTGGTAAAAAGTGAATCTTAAGCAGCCTCCGAAGAACACTCTTCTCTCTTTGATCCCAGCTTGTTTATAAATTCCCAGTCTTGCCTGTTTCACTGGCATATGGTATGTCCCTCCTAATAAAACTCTACACATGTGGAAGAAAGGCCAGATCTGGTGCAGGTAATATCTCTGAATTCTTCTATGCTGGACAACTAACAGCCCACCTTTGAAGCTGCATGCCATTGGGAGAGGAGTTGTGTTTTTTCAGGGAGCCTGTCACTTTGACATTTTAAAGCCACAGACTGTATTTTGATTCTCCAAGTACAAGAAAGCTGCAGAGTCTGCAGCGCTCTGTGTCTACAGAAATAAGAGCTGGAAATAAGGAGGCTGAAAAAAAATGCAGGCTAGCAAAGCCCAAGTACTGTGAGCCATCTCAGCTCCAATGCTCAGGAGGCCAACTCTTCTGCCAGAGACTGTGGAGTCTGCCTCCCCTCCAAGTATTCACCAAGTTCAGTTTTGCTTAGTCTAAAATTTGAGAAGGCCACCCTAATGGCACTCTCTGGCTGATTTCAAAGAAACACTACAGCACTGGATGCTTCATGAAGACCTAGCCCTATCTTTATTATTGAACAGTGGATGGTCAGACAAGTCCCTCTGCTAAAAGTCTTTCACCATTAAAGCTTGCAGAATGAGTATTACTGAGCACAGACGGAGCTGTCTTTATAGAGAGACAGCGGCTTAGCACATTAGACCCCATTCTTCCATTGTAACCAGGCGAGCCTACAACTGCTGAGCTTTTTAACCATCAGCAGTCAGAAGGATTTCCCTAGTACAAGGCTACGACTGTGTGTCCAGCCAGACCTCTTCAAGCATCTGCCTTGGAGGGCTCCAGGCCACACCTCTTTAATGGGTGCATAAGAGGAACACCAAGTCATAAAATGACTTCAGATAGACTCAGAGATACTACATGTTTTGCTCTTTACCTTTCTCACAGATGGACAGGATTTCTGCATCACATGCCTAGAGAAAAAGACAAAAGACCTGAGCAGTTTTTAATAACTGCCCTCTCTCTCCCCCAAGCACACGCACCAGCACATTGGTCCACGTGGAACTTTCTTTTCTCCTGTCTCTGATGGCAGGGAAACGCAGCCCTCCAGAGCTGCCTTCTGGCCACCCACTCCAAGAAAACAGCTTGGAGGACCTAACTATGGAGAAGGAATGGTCTCTCTTTCCAGGGAAGGAGCTGTTCCTCCTCTGCACTGAGGCAGAGCTAGAAACAGCCCTTGTTCTCCTCCAGGGAAGAAATCTTGGGCACCTCTGCGGGGCTGTATTACAATTGCCAAGCTTGCCAGCCCAGTTTCTACACTGGAATGATGAAATACCAGGCAGCAGCTACACTGTTGTAACCAAACGGATAAACTAATTTTCCTCATGCTTTTAAACAAATTATCTTTTGGAATCAGTTCAGAAGCATCACTTCCAACGGAAACACTCGTATGAGGAAGCACACTGCCATCAACTGTACAGAGTCATTACCTTTCCTCACACTTCCAACAGACCTTTGCTCAAAGGTCTGTCTCAGGAAAGAAAGTCATCCCAGTGGATATCTTCACCCGAACCATATTTCCCTCTAAGTATAGGTCTAAATATGAGGCGCTCTCAAGTTGACAGACAAGGGAACACTGACCACGCTGAATTCCTTCAAAACCTCATCTTGCAAAGCACCAGGAAGAGAGAAACAGGACAGGCACCTTAAAAAATGTCCAGTCCACTCCCAGTTTTAAGCCCTTCAGGTCAGGCGCACACATATCTGACAGGGTTGCTTTGGGCTGCTTTAATCCTGCAGGAAACAAACAAGAGTTCCTCTTTTTATCTAGGCTGTCTCTAGAAAGGCAAAGCACCTGGGCTGAAGGAGGGAGAGGGCTCACCTACCATACGGATAGAGTGGATCCGGCTCAGCAAGGATACTGTAAACAACGGCTGCATCTGCCACTGAGGTACAGATAGGGCCTGTCAAAGAGAAATCGGTTACATGTGTGACAAGGGGCAAACAGGACCTTCCTCCTGAGGCTTTTCGTGGGCACAGAGTGCCTCCCCAAGCAGTGACAACACCACACAACAAGGTTGCTGAAGTGAAACACAAGTTCTCTTACCCACGCTGACTGTGGAGTAGGAGAGCGGAAGGCTGCCATGAGCACTGATCCGCCCAAACGTACCTTAAGAAAAAGAAATGGAGAGTTAGGTAGATATGCAAGGTAATAACAAGCAGTTGCTGGTGCGCTCTGACCTGCACAGCTCTGGCCCTCCCAGCCAAGTTCCTCAGCATTTGTCAGTAAGCAATATACCCCTGCCAGTCACTTCTCTCTCTGCTGCTTCAGAGCCTGATCACTGATCGTTCCATAGTCAATTCTGCTGACTGCCAGTCTCATCAGTGAAGCAGCTGAGTTCAACAAATACTGAAACCATTTCCCCGCCATAAGAAATGATCTACCAAAGAGGAAGTATGTGCAGGGATTTATGAAATACGTGCATTTAAATATGCAGAAGCAGCACCTATGGTGTGGAAGATGGACAGGCAGGAATAGAATTATCAACTGCAGGAGATGCTGGGCTCTGGAAGCAGATCACTGCTCCAAAAGATCTCACTGCTCATAGGTGAGAATGCCTAATACCAGTTGTCTTCTGCGAGTGTTCTTGTTGCCTCTTTCTGACCGGTTACATTTGTCATAATCATCATCATCTTCCTCAGATCAATCAAGATGAATCAAGTCAATCACGTGTGAAAGACAGAAAAATAGGGTAATGGTGTGAGTGTCTGGCCTCAGATGAAGCAGCTGAGATCCTAAAGGATAAACCTTTCTTAAAAGTCAGTATCTCTTCCAAGTGGCAATCCTGCCCCTGTCTCTCCATCCTCCACGCTGCAGATACTGCCCTGTGCACGTTCCCCCTACTTACACTAACTCCTACTGGAAAAACTGCTTTGCCAACTATTTGCAGGAAAGCATCCTTGACAGATAAGGTACGTCCTGGTTTGGTACAAGCTTGTTACCAGGTTTAACTTAGCAGTTACCAGAGATAATCGAGTCTGAGCAGTCTCAGCCTCCCCACCTAATTGGAGCAATGAGAATCCATGTTTGGTGGAGATGCGTTTCACTAGCTTACTATGGATATCCAACCAAGTTGGGAAAACCTCTGAGCAGAGGGGCAGAGGAGGAGGATGGAAAAGGAAAGGGTGAGTTGAAAGAAAAGAAGCGCATGTGTTTTGCTGAGCATTTGGCTCACAAACAGAAGTTAATTTTTTTGAACGGCTGCTCCATGGTCAGTACTGGGAACACTTCCACTCTGCCAATCCCACCTGTAGGACTCTCAGGTTGTTATACTCCAGAGTTTCTCTGGCCGAGTTTTTTATGACAGGAATTAAAGGACTGTGCCTGACTTGTTTGTGGCATCCTACCGGATACAGAAAACAAGATTCCCCCCACCACGATTAAAGGGCACTACCTTTCAGCCCTACCACACCACAGAACGAAGCAGGAATCCTCACAGAGCCTCCTCCATCTGTTCCAATAGCCACTGGGCAGAGACCTAGAAAAAACACATTGGTTTGAGACCACCAATGAGAAGTGTCATGGTGCCCCTTCTATCCTGCTGCCAGCTGTAGCTAAGATAGCATAGAGAAATCTCTGTTCAGCTAGGAGTTCCCCCCGGCTTCCAATCCCCCAGAAGTTAATGCCTGAGGCTCAGGCTCTTCCTCTTCTCACCTCTAAGTTCGGTTCAGGACCACTCACCTGCTGCTACAGCTGCTGCTGACCCACTGGAGCTCCCACCTGTGTAGTGATTGGGCTCGTAGGGATTCCTTGGGATCTTGTGGAACCTGAGGCAGATAAGCATTATGGAATCTTTTTCTAGGAAGGACCAAGTACGTTATAGGGCAGGAAAGATCCAGAAAAATAACTCAGGGATTCAATTCTCCCAGTAAAGAGACACCCTTCTATCTCAGATAGTGTTATGTCCCTAGAAAATGAGGCCCAAAAAAGATTTCTGGCTCAGAGTCCAGTCTCCTGTTATCATAGGCAGCCTATCTGAGGAAGAGCAAAGCAAGAGAAAGGATGCCATTCCAGCTCTTCTCTCTGTGATGGCACTGTGCCCTGTGAAGCGTTACACATTTCCAAAAGATGGAGCAATTGCTGACCACCTCTTAGCGATCACAAGCAAGTTAGTATCCCCTGCTCTGCCCTTTATTCCAGGGCAGTGAACTCCCTAGTCCAACCACAGTGCCCAGATACCAGAGAGGCCTGCCACACTGAAAGGCTTCTAGCTGGTGTGGCAGACCACACGCAATGGAAATGCCCTGGCACTTTGATGTAGCTGGGAGGGAGCCCTGGTTCCATCCATCTGTGTGTGCATGAACTGTGGTTCTGTAGATGGCTTACGAAGACCATTAGGACCACTGCTCCAGAATAACTGTTCTCAGCTCGCTATAACTGGAAAATCCACAAAACTAAAGCAAATTACAGTGACCTCTGTTAGCTTGGAAATAAAAACAGTAAGTTCTCCTGACCTCACTGTTCTGGGCCTCTAGCAATCAATTACTGTGATTGAGCAGATTACTTGTTTTCGGTCCCTGAAGCTTTCATTTATCACTCATCCTGTAAACATTCACACCTCCAAGCCTGTAAGGTTTGGCAAAGCAACATCATTATTCAGCAGAAACAACTTGGATACTCTCCTTCCTTTGGTTTCAGAAACCTTCAGGCTTCCACAGTTGTCCTGACCCTCAAATCTGCAATGCTGGGTTTTCATATCCCTAGGGTTCCCCCTGCACGGGGCATTTCATCAGTTTTATTATGATGTTTGCCCTATTCTTGCAGCCTTCCCTGTCAGATCCGGACAAACCTTTAGGCCTTCCTAGATTGGTGGTTGGGGGAGTGGGGATGGGGAAGAAAAGGGGAAAGGATTTTTACCCATTGGAGTTACATCCAGTTGTTCCAGTCCCTAGTTCATGCATGTTTGAGACCCCAATAATGATAGCTCCAGCCTCTCGCAGCTTCTTGGCCACAGAAGCATCTTCTGTTTCAGGCTCTGTCCCAAGATACTCTGTTCCCACTCGGTGATGGTAAGGCACCTTAGCAAGAAAACACCTTGTCATGCATCCTAAAACCCTAGTCAAACAGGCAAGCATACTTACATGCTTCACAGTTCACCCTCACAACAGATCCCAGACATCAGGACCCACAGAGTTAAGACACAGCCAGGCAGTCTCGCTCTTCACCTTGTTCTGTGTCGGTTTCTGTTAGGAGGGACACTTAACCCTTCAGTATTGGATCCTCCCCACATGCAGAGGAGTCCTTTTAGTGTGATGATATGGAGGCGCAGAAACATACAGATGATCAAATAACCTGCCTCTCTAGAGCAATGCAGTTGTTATGCCCAGAGGCTGCAGAGCAGGCACTTTAGCCCCACGGCACACAGCAGTTCCATTTTCCACTTTTCTATGGAAGGAACTGCAGTGCTTCAGATCTGCAGTGTTTCAAAGTAAGGCACCAAGATTAGACGGATGCTAAAATATCAAACTGGCTCATTTTCAGGGTATGCTAAGTACTTTCCACTCAGATACAGCAGTAGAAGAACCTGTACATAAACAGGACTACCGCCCTATATGTAGCGCAGCATATGGCAGCTTGATTGCACCCACAGGAATACTTCACAGTAACTGTTGCGAGGCCATATGCAAGCTCCCCCATGGCTGGAGATTTTTGGAGTAACTTGCACATTTCTGACAAGTATGTCCTTTAAAGTAAAGGGAGAGAAATGCTTTGCCAGTAGAGCAGAGTTAGCGCCTGAGAAATCCAGGCAGTTACACCTGCCGCTACAGACGCATTTATTCATTCTCATTTCATCAGATAAGGGACAGGTCCCCACCCTACTCCCACGTTCTATGCTCCTTGGACTAAAGGGATCAGTACCAGCCATGAAACATGTCTGTCATTGCCAAAATCTGTCTTCACCTGGCATCACCTGTGAATCATACTAATTACAAACCGATGTACTACCCATTATTACAAGCATATTCTCAGGCTTCCACTGAGGAGTTGGTCTTAAAACCTTGCCACAGCGAGTTGCACAGGTTGACCGCTTTACATTTGCAGGAGCAAAGAAGAGACTGTGAGCTTCCTGAAATAGATTGCTTTGAGCTCCTTCACAAGAAGGAGCAAAATAAGCTCCTAGAATGCCTCGCAGCATAAACTGACAACTAGACAAGGAAACCCACCACTTTAAACTCTTCTTTCAGGCACACTGGGATCCCATCCAGATAAGAAAGGGTACAGTTATTCCTGTAACGAGCAGTGGAGGCCTCAGCCATCTGCACAGAAAAAAAAAAAAAAAATTAGCTGATCTGAACGTCATTACCAGTATCAGAGCAGAACCCACAAATGGCTTTGTCAGGCTGCTGCTAAGCCAAGCTAAGTTTTTTTTTCCTTTTCCATCACAGAATGGTAGAAAACTACTGCTTAGAGGCATCTATGCTGCTAACAGATGCCACAAAAGCACAGAAATTCTGTTTCAAATATAGTCACTCAGTAGAAAATAGATTGCCTTAATGCTACCTATCTTTGGAAGAAATGAGGCAAATTGGTTTGTAGTCCTCTACCCAAGGAGGGAGGAAACATATACGTAATTTTTTGTGCAGTATATCTACAGAAGAGCTGCTGCCCCTTCTAATAGATGCTATTGCTGTTGGGGCAGCAGAGGCCCCCTTCTTACCGTAGGCAGACATTACCAGCATTATTTGCTCCTGGTCCCATTGCACTATCGCTCTGAGCGGGGGAGTGGATTTGTCACAGTCCTCCAGCATGGCAATGATATTCTTTGCTACCTGAGATGGTGTCAGCTTCCCACTCCTATGGGACAGGAGAGTTACGACTTCATTATAAGACAACCGCACCATACCCACACGCAGGTATGGTCTCTCACAAGGTGCCGCAAGGTGGAGGCTGTCACTGTTGTAACAAAGAACTAGATAGGGATCTGTGGGTGGTCATAATTTCAACACAGTGTACGCCATCAAGAGATCCCTTTCTTTAAAGGGGGAACCCAGATACTCCTGAAATAACAGGGAAACATGGCTGACAGCTTTATAGAGAGCCCTCAAACTCTTGAAAGCCTGAGGCTATGAAACTCCCAGTATCGTGAGCTACGCCTGAGAGGTCAGCTCTCTTTATATCTGCCTGCCATTACAGAGAAGGGGCCCACAGAAGCGCTGTCGTAACCCACCTCTAACAAACGGGCCTTGCCTCCCTCCTGGCAAGAGGCTGCGTTACACCATACACAGACCTGGTCCTCCTTGATACTAAAGCCTCATAGTCAGGATAAGCCCCTAACACCAGACAGCAAGGTCAGCCATTTGCACCAAGGCCACGGCTTTCTGGCAGAGGCGGCTGTTGAGGAGGGTTTATCTGAGCGTGCTAGATCTGGCCACACATGCCAGAGGCAGCCAGGAGTTACTGAACAACTAACAGCTTGCCACAGAGTTGGGGACATGCTTCCAGCTGCTCCTGACCTGGAAACACTTGATGGGTGGATGCAGTCAAACTGCTCACAGGAACACAAGCAGCAGGGGAGTCGAGGGATTTTTCAGAGACTTGCATTTATGGGCAACTCTCATCATCCAGATGAACCTTCCTCTCCTGCCCTCTCACTTGTCTGGGAAAATAAGGTATGTAGAAGTCCCTCCCAGAGAGGGCCAACAATAAGCCAAGGATAATGGCATGTAAATATACTTGTGGGGCTTGTAAGAGTTCTGCCAGCTCCCCAGGTTCGCTTTCCTCTGTTATCCTATCAGAGGGAAAGGACTGCAGAAGGTGGTGTTAAGCAGTGGTACCTCAAGGACAATCCCAATAAGGAGACACCTGAGAGCTTGTGGAACAGCATCAGCCTGCAGCAGGGTAACATGCAAGACAAGTTGTTCTCAGACCATAATTTCACCTACCGGTAGCAATCCAGGTAGTCTTTGATCCCTTTGAAGCTAAACCCATCACTGGCAGAATCAGACCTGCAAAGAGAAGATTCAGGGGGCAACTGTACTGCCAAAGTCGCCTCTGTTCAGATCTTCAGCGTCCCACTGGGACTGCAGATTTCACTGCACTGCTCACTTCCACTAAACCTCATGGTTACTCTTTGGGCTCCTAGCCCAAGCATTTCAGGTCATGGTCTATCGGACTCCTTGCAGGCAAGCAAAGACACACATACACTAAGGGTGCTGCAGAAATAAGGGGCAGTCTTGCCAACATGTTCCAGTTGCTTCATATACCTACTGCAATAAAGTAGTCACTAAACCATTTGAAATTTATTCCAGATTCACACTTGCTGCTCATCACTGGAGCAATACAGAACAGCTAGAACATACGGGCAAACTCAGTCCCAGGGTCTCTACCCAAGTTTAAGTCAGTTAGACAGCCATGCATATGGCATGTGGGGGCTGGAGAGAGAAGAGGCAGGCACTACACAGCACACACAGGCATTGACATCTGCAAGCTGCTTAAAGATCAAGTCTGTGGCTGTAGCACCTAAGAAATAGACCATTCCTCATCACCCTAAGAGGAGCAAAAGAAAACACGGGAAGAGCTAGCTATAATGACTACTCCTGTGATGTCTGTTAGGTGATCATCACCTAACCCAGAAGCTAAATCCTGGAACAGGACAATGTAAGGTTCCATAAAATGCTTTGTAGGGAGGAGGCAAGGCTCAAGTAACCTGCCCAGTAATACTGGGCAATATATCACTGGTAGAGCTGGGGATGCAGAACCAGAAGGCTTTACCCACCCTGACCAGTATCTGCAGGAAATACACCCTTTCCTCTAAATTGAAGGAGCTGAAAGTATTTCCTCGCTCTAACTTAAGAACTTAAGCGTGGAACTAGTTTAGTCTTGCTACAGGCTGCGATATATACAGAGAAATGACTCTCACTGTCACTGATGAAGTGCAGCTCACAGACTTCTTCAGAAACCACAGGGCAGGTCCACAACAGAGAACAAAACAGATGGGGAGTGCACTCATAGCAGTCCAGCTGCTCCCAGCCCACCTCAGCATCAGACCTCAATGAGACACATGAGCCTAAGTAACTTTTCACCCCTAATCTAGAGGGATTTAATCAAGTAATTCAAGAAGCTGAACAGGCTGTTCTCTAGCAACCTAACTAAGAAAGCCTAAATTCCTGTGGATTGTTTTCTTTGTATCCTGCATTCCTTCCCTCCTCCCAGAAACCTCCTTCCTCTATGTTCTCTTTGAGATTCCTTGCAGGCAAGAAACAGCACATCTGCAAACTCACTTGAAGGGATGGACGTGCTGACTAGCCAGCCATTAAGCGTATCTGCTCTGACAACGCAGCCAGAGCCATGGTGAGACAAAGACTGGCAGAATTTGGTCTCTGCCCACTGCGCAGACTCCATGAAATTTGTAGAAACTTCATGTTGGTTGTCATTAACAACTTAAGAGTTACAGGAAGGATGACTGTTTCTTTTGAAGAGCAGCACGGTGTGGGAAAAGGAATTTTAATGCAGATTATTGACAATGAGTTTCCCACTACTATAACAGCATCAACACACGTGGTCTTCCACTGACTCCTACACATCACCTACTGACCTTGCATCTATCAGCTGCTTGATAATATCCGAAGTGCTTTTAGCCTCAGACTTGTCCTTTGTAAGCTCTGCAGCAATCTCCGGGATAAACGTGGGATCTTCATGAATATCAAGAGAACGCATGAGAGAGAAGTTGTTCAGCCTGAAAGAGAGAGACAATCACTGCTGGAGCTTGCAAGCTCCACCATGACTTCAGTTTTTTAGATTGTTTAAAGGTAACTTCATTCTAGAACATTTTCCCTTAACAGTCTGCTTCTCACAGCATGGAGTTGCAACAGTCACAAGATAATCTCTCACACCTTTCCTCAAGGTAAAAAAACCCTATTGAGCTTGCTTAACAAAACCTCCTACCTCCTGACATAAGGCCAGCCAGCCTTCATCAACGCAAGCTGAGAAAGAATTGATGGAAGTTTTCCCATTCACTTTAATTACACATATTTCACACATAGACCAAAAAAAGATAGGTGTCGGGAGCAAAAGACAAGGACAAAGTAGTACAACCAACCCATCTATTCAAGCACTAATCCTGTTAAAATAAGCAGACTCTTCAGACTTTTCCACAATCTGTCTCAATATAGCTTGTTTACAATGAAATATAACGGGTCACAGTAAGAGTTTAGGCTTGGAACAGATAAAGAAGCAAGGAAACCAAGACCCTGTCACAGATGTCAAGGAACAACCCACTGTATAATAGCGCTGATAGTTGTCTAGTTTTGATTCACTTTAAAAAAAAAAAAAAGGGGGGGGGGAGGGGGGAAAGCACACCCAGAAGTAAAAATTCAGGTGTTCCAAGAGTGTTTAATAGACTTCTCAATGTCTTGGAATCTGCAGAGATGATCCACCATGCTACAAACAACATATACAAGCTAAGTGCGAGCCTGAGGTTCCTGACACCTCTCAAACTGAGACGCTTTCAGTATAATGTATATTTGAAAACATAGGTTCTAACTAAAATACTCATAAGAGTGAGAGAGAAGGAGAAAAGGCTAACCTAAAATGGTGAATAGCTCCAAAAAGAACATATTAAAAATTCTAAACTTCATGTCTGGCCTCACTTCCCCACTACAGCTGGTGGTAAACACAGTCGATTTGCACATCCACAGGCTTTGAAAGAAACACTGCTCTTTTGCAGGAACACAGCAAGACTAAGAGGCAATCCAGTGAAGTTTCTGTGCACCAGTCTGGCTGTGAAAGAAGGTTAATTTCTTCTGATACAGGGTCACTCAAATCAGAGTTGTTAAACAAAATCTGGTAAACAACCCTATGAAATAACCTTTTTCCCCCCTTACTCAAGTTATGCAACTTCCCTCTTAGAAAAGGGTCATTTCAGATAAGGGGTAAGAGGTATGCAGTGCAAGCACCTTGAAAAGGGAACGTAAAGGGGGAAAAAAAACTCCCCACGCTTACCTCAATAAGAATGGCAACAAGCAGATCTGTCCAAAAGCCTAGAAGAAAATGAGAAGAAACACTGGTTTGTGCCTACTTTGATCTCAGCACCTTCCTCACCAGACATGGAATGTTGGATGCGCTCACAACTGCGGCAGCCTTGGCCTCTGAGCACCCTCAAGAGCACGCTGTGCTATGTAGTGAAAAAATAGCTGAAATATAGTTATTTCCAGGCCACAAACTTGGCCTGAAATGCCTTCCCCTCTCCTCTCATACTCAGAGAGTCAGAAGGATTGTATTCTTCTGGCTCTCCTGCAGAAATGTGCGTTCATCCTCTGACTCGGTCCCAGAAAGCCTGCTCTTGCAGACTGCCGCAGTGTTAGATAACTACAAGGCATACAAAGCTCCCGTCTGTTACTTTCTTACTGGTCTGCAGATTACGTAAACATTGGATAAGGGGTAGCAGCTTATTATTATTTGGCTTATTCCACTATCAGCATCTTTTCTGTTGCCATTTATCCTCAGCTGCCCTATAGAACACACTCAATCAGCTTCTGCTGCAAACTGAGTCAACTTGGAAAAACATTAGAAATGTAGAGATCCCATGGCAGCGAGCAGCTGAAAACACTCTTTGAATATCTTGGTTCCCGATGTAGCAATACCAGCAGTCCCAGATCAGCCTTGTGATTTCTATCCTGTTTCTATCCGGTTAATGGATTTCTAAATCACGTTAAAGGAGTGGGGCTTAATATAAGTCTGAAACAAGGCTCACAATCCCAGATCTACAGAGAGATACATTGCTCCACTCATTACAAAAGCTTTACAGTCTTTTGAAAAGGCGATGCTCCTAACCTACATCCACAGCAATCTGAGACAAAGAGAATCCTATATGAGTCTGAGAATACTGTGTCCCCCCTGCAAGGGGGAACTACAGGCCCCAGGGTCACACACCAAAAGCGGCCACAGAGCAAAGTATAAAAAGGTATTCCTGTTATTATGTCCTGGAACAAAACGGCTAGCAAGGTGACCTCACAACAATCTCAACAATAAAGGAATAACCTATTGCCAGTTTCCACTCCAGTCCCAACCACTTGCCCAGACCTGGAACAGGTCGTATTCCTGAAACAAAGTGCTTTTGCATCACCTTGACACTGGCTCAGAAGGGAAGACATAGGAGCAACACCAGAGCAATAAAACAATAAAACACAGCAACATCAACAATAAAATCCAACTGCTTTGGAGCGATCAAGGCTACAAGTCGCTGCAGAGGGGAAGCAGTCTTTTCACCCCATCGGCACTCTCCCCTGCAGCAGTCACACCTGCTCCCAAGCACTCTTCTTCCGCAACTGCCACTACCAGTATGGCAGGGATAAATCCACAGGCTTAAAAACATGCCAAAATCCAGTGAAGTATGAGCTCAGCATAGGGCAGCTGCCTTAAGCTTCCTCATGAAAACTACACTTACAAGTGCTCAAGCATCAGAATTCCTTTGTGTCTGAGTAAAGTTTGCAATTACTTTATTCTGTGCTTGATCTCTGTTCCCGGCTCTCCCCACCGTGACAACACCAGCCCCTCGGAGAACAGCTTTCTTTTCCTACCGCGTCCTACCCGGGCAGCCACTGCTACACCGAGAAAAGCAAAAGCTCAAAAAGCATCGAGAGAGCAAGAACCTCCCTGTATCGCAAAAAGCACGCGGGAAGCGTGGATTTATCTGTATTCCAAGGCCTTCTCCCTCAGACACCTCTGACAGCGCTGGCCTCCTACAGATCCCCCGGGCAAACAGGGAGGGTTTTACTGCCTTACTCGCTTATCGGCACCCCCGCCGGGGAAGCAGCACCGGGTGACAGGCGCCCTTCCCCGGCTGCCCCCCCTCACGCCGGGCTGCCCCCCGCCACCCCCGGCGAGGCCTGCAGGGCGTCCCCCACCCCCCTCCCCCCGAGGCTAACCGACGCGCCCGCGATGGCCGTTACACGGGGGTCGCCGCCCCCCGCCCCAAACTCACCGTGTTGGCCACATGCGCGAAGAGGCGCAGCCAGAGGCCGCTCAGCCGCGGGGCCCACTGCGGAGAGGAGGCGAGAGATGAGCGCCGGGCCCCGCTCCCCGCCAACCCCCCCCCCCCGCCAAAACCCCGCACCTCCCCCCACCGCCCGCTGCTCACGGCCTCCCGCGGCGGGCGGCGGCTCCGCCTCCCGGCCCGGCCCGGCTCCCGGCGGTGCAGCACGGCGCCCGCGCTGCCCGTGTGCCGCCGCACGCAGCCCAGGTACACGGCAGCGGCCGACAGCAGCGACAGCGACAACAGCAGCAGCAGCGTCATGATGGCGACTCCAACGGGGCCCGGCGGCGGACCCGCCCGCTCCCTGGGCGGCGCCGGCGGCGAGCGGCGGTGGGGACGCGCCGCCACCTGCCCGCTCCTGGCGCTGCCTCCCGCCGCCGCCGCCGCCCGTTACGGCGCTCCGCGACTGCGCGTGCGCCCTGAGCTCGGGCTGGGCGGGGCGGTGGGGAGCAGCGCGCGAGCGGCGCCGACCGTTAACGGATGTAACGACCGGTGTTTGCCGGGACGGGGCGAGACGGCCGCGCCGCTTCGCTGCCCGCCATGTCCTGCTTCCTCCAGGCTCTGCGTCGTGCATCCGGAGCCCGGGCGGCGGGGCCGGGCGTGGAGGAGAAGGACATATACCGGTGTGGGCTGACAGGTCAGTGCGGTGCGCCAGGAGCTGCCGCTTTACAGCCGTTAAACGACGCGGCCGGGCCTTGTACGCGGCCCGGGCCTGGCTCCTGAGGGAGCGAGGGGCACCGTTAGTGCCGGCAGCCCCTGCTCTCTCGCGGAGAGTTGCGGAAGCAATTACACTAATTTTAATGAGGTTTGTTTCCTCGGTGTAGCGGGCCGGCCATGCGCCTCTGGGGCTGGCGGGCTGCGGTTCCTGCCCCGCCTCAGCGGGGGTGGTTTGCTGGTGTTACTACGAATCGCAAACTTCATCGGGTTAAATAGACTACTGTAGAGACTAAGTAACAACAATAAAAGTTTTTTTTTTTTTAATTTGATTAAGTACTGAGGCATAAGAGTTTTCCCTCTTGTATCTTCCCAATCAGCAATGTCAAAAAAATAGGACAAATCTTTAATCACAGATCTTATGAGTCCGTTTATCATCAGTGATGACTCTTGTAATACTGAAAGACGTTTTTGGTAATACAGTTACTTTCTTTCTTTAGTATTCCAGTATTTGATGTTTAGTTTCTCTGGATACACTCTGCATGCCTATTTTTTCTGGGAAATAATAAAACAATCTAAAAAAGTCAGACACTGCGCACCTTGCTGATATTTTGGAAATGGAATCTATATAGTCTGGTAGGAACAGAGTCATTTTTCTGCGAGGAGCATAGCCTGGGTGGGAGGCTTTACATTAGCTTCCTTAATATGTTCTTTGCTGCAGATTAAGGGAACGCTGCCTTGCATCCTGGTAGTCCAGCAGGCTAGCAGGCTTCCTGGTTCATCCCACTGCTTTCCTCCCTGCCCTTCCCCTAGCTGGAGGTACTGCTTGGATCTGGTAGGTTCAGTACATCAGCTGCTGTGCTGCACAAAGATGGTTATGCTGATCCTGTCTTGACCATCTGGCTAGAACTAAAGTTATCTCTCAGGCTTATAAAATTCGGCCATGGCTGTTACAGAAAAGGATGCACTTCCCTCCTTGCCTCTTGCAAGCCTTTTCTGGGTTTTGCAGTCACCTGGTCTTTGTCTTTTCAGTTAGAGGATTAGGCCTGGATCTTGGTTTCCCGGGCTCTGTTTTGACTGCTGGAATGTTTCTGTGCAGCTTTAGTCAAGCAACTTCCATTCCGTGCTTCTTTATCAAATAAATTAAGACAACTTTCATCTACGTCGAAGTGAGTCATAAAGTTTAGTGAAAGTTGTAAAGCGCTTTCCACTGCTGGAATGCTAGATGTTAAAGAAAGCAGAGTACCTGGGCTATCCAGCCCGCCTGCCTGCATGCTTTCCTTAGCTGTGGGGAGCCCTTACTTCAACCCATTTGCTAGTTTGGTCTTCTGTTTCCTGTGGGCTGGTGAGTTGGTCCTAGCCCTGTTCGCTCATTCAGCTTTATGTTTAACAGTGGGGGGACAGCTAAGGTGGCAGGGGCAGAGGTGTCAGTGTTGCCAGTAATCACAGTACTTAGGTCCAAGTGCAAGAAAAGACCTTGAAAATTTCTAATTGATTTGATTTGATGTAATGTACCTGACAATAAGGATTGCTCTGCAGTGGTGCTAGCTATGGTGGTCTGCGCTTGTGGTGCTGTATCCTACCTTAAGCATGGGAAATCTGGAAAACATCTTGTTTAGAAACGATTATTATGCTATACTAGGCTGTTAGACAAACATTTGCAGACCGTTAGCCTAAAGCATGTCTCTACCGTATTTTTAAAAGTGGCCTGCACTGAAAATCCAGCTTTCTTGTAGGAATGCAGAGTAGCGGCTTAATTATCCTTGTACAGGCCTTGTACAGGGCTTAGGGCATTTTTGTGTATGCAAATTCCTGACTATGGTTTAATTTAATGAATTCACTGTAATACCATTGTCTCAGTCCTTTCCAGCAGGGCAAACTAGCTTGCGCTGAAAGCGTATATGGTTTTCCTGCGAGACAGTTGGGTGGTTCTGGTCTGCGCAAGACCTGTTTCTGCCTGGCTTCAAGGTGTAACAGTATTTAGAGTGTATGGGATGACTACCTAAATGCAACAAATTGCTTTTATTCCAGGCATTAAGCTTCGTCCCTATCAAGTAGAAGGTGTAAAGTGGCTGGTGCAGTGCTATGAAGTCCAGCATGGCTGCATCCTGGGTGATGAGATGGGTCTTGGGAAGACTTGTCAGGTGCGTGGCAGTGGTGGTGTTTTTCTTCTGGAGAATCAGCTTTGCTCTCTGTTTTTGTTTGTTTGTTTGTTTGTTTAGTCCCAATGCTTCTGCAAGATGAGGAAAAAAAGCACCCTAACAATTGATCAGTTAGGCGACCAAGTCCTAAAGTCCTTACTCAAAATACAACTCTTTGTTTCTTTTATTCCTTATTCATTTAAAACCTGTTAGGTCCTGAGTAATGCTCTGAAAGGGTTTCAGGGTTTTGTAAAAAGGTGAATGGTGATTTTAAAGAGACTTCTCAGTGTATAGTTCAGAGTATGTGGAGTTGAAGGGTGTGGTGTTGCGCCAAGGGTTTTTTTGAATGTTTCTTAACTTAAGGGGGGGCTGTAAAAGAGCAAGGACTCCAGGTGTAGCATGGCCACAAGCAGTAAGCATTTATTATTCACTCTTAGATTAATCTCTTGGCCTAATTAGCTATAGCCAGGCACTGCGTATTACTCTATGCGCCTTTGGGTTTGCAGCTGAGTTGCAAATGAATTCTGATTCTTCAGTCCCCTGTCAGTCAGGGAAGAATCGTGGTGCAGGCATCCCATTCTCACTGGCTGGGGTCCTGTGGTCAGTCCAGCTGTCCGGAGCAGGGTCCACACCATGTAGGAGGGCATTAACCTTTTATAGCTTCCCAAGCTGTTCCCCGCCAAAAGCAGCAGTTTAAACCAATCATGAGCCCAATTGTCTCTTTATCCAGTCAGGTACTGTTGTTCCCTTATGATTTTTGTTTCTATTTTTTAATCATTATATTCTCACATAGTTCTACCAGAGTTTAGCATTTCTGCAGTGTCATTTCATTTCTTAGCGCTATATTCCCACTTAGCTCTGCAGTGTGGTGCCTCAGGCCATAGACACCCCAGGCGATTGCCTATGGGTGGGATCACAGCAGTGCATCCTGCTGTAGTCAGGGCTGTGCTATCCATGAGGCCCACTCTTGCCTGCAGGTCTGTGACAAAGGGACAATATACAGCCAGTACAGTGAGAATGACATCATTTCGACACACCTGCAGCAAGATGGTTTCTGAATTTGTCAACATATGGTTTAAAGCTGAATACAAATGAACATTTATCAAAGTGTTTTTTGTGTTGAGTTTTTAGACGGGCTTCAGTTTTATTGGAGAATGAACGTTGTGCTTTGCTTCAGCTCGTGGTGTTCCGTGAGTCTTCAGTAACGAACTAGTCATTTTAAAAAATGATGTATGGTAGCTCTTCTTTTCTGTAACTGTGGGAGAAAGGGCTTTGGAAAGGGGGCTCCAGATGTCAGGGTCACAGTTTTTGGATCTAAACTTTTCTGTCATTTGTGCTGGTTCTCATTTGGTATCTTTTTCAGTTCCACTTTGTGCTAGATAACCTGTAGGAGCCAGCTGCAAAGTTCAAGAAGGAGAAAGTTTATGTAGTTTCAGGGTATTGGATTGAGCCCTTTTTTGCTATTAAAAAAATGTGTTTTCTTTGCCTTCTAGACTATTTCTCTACTTGCTTATTTGGCCCAAAAGTTAATGAACAAAGAGACATTTCTGATACTTTGTCCTCTGTCTGTTCTGAGCAACTGGAAGGAAGAACTAGAGAAGTAAGTTTCGTTGTCTGAATCATCATATTCTTGCACAGCAAGTTACAAAGATTCTCTTCAAATATGCTCAGTCCAACAATTTTCTTCCTTTCAAAAGGAAAAAAAGTAAAAAGGGAAGCTACCAAAACAACAAATCAATGCAAGCATCGCTTGCCGTTAATGCACAGTCTCTACTATGTTTGTGGTATGCATGGGTTCATCCGACTTACAGTCCTGGATGACTTTCAGTACAATTGCCTCCAGTAGTTCCTTGCTTTTTATTGTTTGGTTTTGTAACCCTTCATGCTGAGTCTCTCTCAGGCAAAGTCTGCTGAAGACAGCCAGGATTCAATATGATGAAAAGTAAGACCCAAGTGGAGTGGTACGTTTCTTTGCATGCTAACAGAGGCATGCAAAATCCTGTTACATCCATGCATGCAACCCATCTTCACTGGGGTTCAGTGACTGTACTGATGGCACATTCACTATGCAGAATTTTTCTGTTTTTTTTTTTTTTTTAAGCTGGAGCTCAAACATTCCTTTTAAGAGGAGGGGCAGGAAGTTAAAGATTAGAGCAAGTGACTTTCTTTGTGGTTATAGGATGATGCTGTCTCTCAAAACTTAAAGTTATCCAATTTAGACCCTGAAGTGAAAATACCTGATTTGAGTAGAGTTACAGTTGGAATACCTGAGGGAAAATGCATCGAAGGGTGCTACAGATCTGCACTGAATAGCTGTCTGGGAGGAATGTTAGGCAAATATTAGGGATGGGATGAAGTGAAGAAGGATTTTATGATCGCAGCTCTTCTTCCACTGAACCATTTTTGTCTGCTTCTTGGCTACGAGGACAGATTTTTGAGACCCTGACTTGGAACTGTTTGCTGCACACATCATTCCCCTTTATTTTAACTGGCTTTGGATCAATTTTTTGGTCTCAGCTGGGGAAAGTGTGTGTTCAGCATCCTGCTTTTCATCAGCTTTTTCAGTTCAGAATAGCGGATGTACCATGAGATTGGTTTGCAGTCACCTGTCTTGGACTATGACAGCTAGGAGAAAGCAGCTTATATGGGGCTTGTCCAGACCAGAACCAGCAAATAAAGTGCCAAACTGAGGCGCAAATCAATCAAGAAGGGCTGCTTTGGATTTTACAAGACCTGATGCTTAATTTATCTGTGAGCAGAAGAAAGCCCTCATTTTTCTCTTATGAGTCAGTCCCACTCAGGTGTTACTTTTAGCATGCTGATTTTTAAGAGTCTCTTAACAAGCAGCTTATATGGGGCTTGTCCAGACCAGAACCAGCAAATAAAGTGCCAAACTGAGGCGCAAATCAATCAAGAAGGGGTTAGATTCAAGAGCTAACATCCAGCCACGTATCACAGGAGGGAAAGATGTTTGAATAGGAAGTTTTAATTCAGCTTTATCTCTGTGCTGTGCACTAACTAGTTTTGATAATGGAGTCCAGTCACAAAAGACTTAGCTTGGTGTTGGTGTTTTTTCTCTTCGTTTCTCATGACAACAGGTTTGCTCCCGGTCTTTCCTTTGTGACATACATAGGCAACAAGGAGGAACGAGCCAAACTGCAGGGAGACCTGAAAGGACAATCTCATTTCTGTGCGCTCTTAACAACATATGAGGTACATGATGTCTGTCACTTGAAAGGAGGGCTCAATTTCGTAGGCTCAATGAGAGGGTATGCTTGTAGCAGTATGTTTATTAAAGCAGAGATTTTTTACTGATAGAAAAAACAAAAAAAAAACCCCTGTGGGCTAACAAAGCCGTCTGACTCAACCTCTTTCCTTGTTCAGTCATGTAGTCAAGCTGTCTTTGGGCAGTTGAGGACTGCAAAAAGTGTTCTTTTTTCACCCTTTTCATTCATCTGTGCTGCCCAGCTCATGTCTTGTCCTCTGTACACATCTCTGACCTTCCTCAGAGATTTTCTTCTTTGTAACCCACCTCACCCACTCTAGCTTTCTGCAGATTTTGTGTCACTAAGATAATGTAATTTAACCCCAGCTTTATAGCATAGCTGCATCACGCTTTGAGTAAAGAAAACAGATACACATCCACCCTATTGGCAGTATGTGCAGTGTCTTAGGTTGTATACGCCTGTGTATGGTACGTTACAGACCCGTAACGTTTAATAGAAGCGTACACACTTGTAATTCTTAAGAGCCTATCAATCAGGCAACATAGGAACACTTAGAAACAGCTTGCCTTTGGTTGTGCTCTTTTCAGCATGCCCTCATCAGACAAAACTCTCATTCCTGGACTATAAAATGGTACAGTTCCTGCTACAGTTGATAGGACGTTGGGCTGTGTCAGAGCAGAGCTGCCCTGAAAACCAACCAGAGTAGTGCTGCTCCCTTGGTCGCTGCTTTGGATTTTACAAGACCTGATGCTTAATTTATCTGTGAGCAGAAGAAAGCCCTCATTTTTCTCTTATGAGTCAGTCCCACTCAGGTGTTACTTTTAGCATGCTGATTTTTAAGAGTCTCTTAACAAACACACCAGCTTGAAATTAGATGAAAAGCCTCTCTTACTGCTCCTGGTTCATTTTTTTCCTTCTGATTTTCCTATCCTTTTGTCCTTTTGCTTTCCCTCTCTTTAAGTATTTTACTGTCTCTTTCCTCTGGGAGCTGTCTGTGTGACCTGGTCTGACCACTCTGAACCTACATCTTTTCCCACGTAGCACAAGCAGGAGTGGGTAGCTTGTGTGATAATCCTTGTCCTGAATGTAATAAATTGAGGTGTTCACACTGAAGCAAAGAGAAAAAGATCAGCTGTGTCAAGATATTCACTTTGCTAATATTTTTCTTGTCTCTCTTTGCTTTTGATGGTAAAAGTCTGTGCTTTTTAAGGATTTCTCCTGAGCAATCTGCTTCCTCTTGCTCTTTGAATCTGAAGCTGGGCCAGCAAAATGTGCACTTTAGGATATTAGCAAGTCATTGTAATGGCTCAGGTTAATCCACTGAAGCCCATGTTTGTTTAGGAGCAAAAAGAATGGGATGCTGAAGGAGGAGGAGGATGTGGAAAAAACTTGAAAGAGGTGAAAAGACTTTGGTGTCTGCATTTTCCTCTAAATCACTCTAATATTGTTTTTCTGAGCTTTTACTGCTGGTGCTTTGCCAGAGAAAAGTTAAAATGTGGGATCACCACAGCTTGTGATTACAATAGCTGTCATGTTACTTTCTTTAGGTTGTGGTTCATTCCACTCTGCTCCATTTCACCATAGCTTGCAGTAGACAGAAAGATACTGTGTTTCTTAACGGACCTGTTAATGTTAAGTCATAAGTAATGATTCATTTTCTTTCATTACAGATTTGCCTGAAAGATGCAGCATTTCTAAAGTTGTGAGTCTGGTTTTAATTTTTTCAAGTCAACTCTGTGGGTCTGTCAGCAGTTTCCTAAATGTATGTTTGTGTGTGTGTGTGAGATCCCATGCTTGTTTCACAAGTCGTGGATGCTCTGTACTAGTGATTAGAGCTTTACCTTTACCATCTTTCAGTAAATAATCTTTAATGTCAGTGTCTTTAATGTATGTAAACTTCACCCCAAGGACAGTTTTCAAGCCAGTTAACTCAGAATAAAGTGATACATAATGGCTTACAGCAGTACATTAAAAATATCAATCCAGGAGACAGAGGTGTTCTTCAAAAATTTCAGATTTTAGAGGTATTAGATGCAAAATTTGCTGAACTTGACCTGTCTTATATTATAGTGATCACATGCTGATACCATATCCTGCAGTTTATTGCCTCTTGCAATAAACTTATCACTCAGAACTGAGGAAGGCTTAAGGAGCATTATGCTTTCTAGCAAGACTGGTTATATTGCTACAACTCATCCTGTAGGAACTACTGTCATGATCATGCAGGATGTTCCAGAAGCCTATGCTTGAAGTGGGGAGGAATTTTCAGATCTTTTAATAATGCTACCAGTACCTTATAATAGGGGTAATGTGACAAATGCTGGGGCAGTCATGTCTCATGAATGGTTCAGGATCTCTGCAGGAGCAGAAATCCAGGAGCATCCACTGACACAACCTGGGATCTCTCTGTTCGCAACTGGTCAGGTCTGCTATGGGAGCCCTGCTGTATTTCTGCAAAGCACCTGCTCTTGGCCGTTGCTGGAAATAGGAGATTTTGCTGGATGAACGTGTCATGGTGGAAGCCAGGCGTTGAGCCTGCAGTATGAAAGCTGGCCACAGGCATACAGTTCTTAAAGCTCCAAACCATGTCTTGTGCTGCTGCATATGATTCTGCGTGTTTTGCAGCTTGGACCTGGACACAGAACAGTCAGTACCCAGGTGGAGCAAATAACTAGCCCTAGTTTCATAGAAACATTGGCTCCAGCGCAGTTTCCTAGTTCTAAGGCTAGCACATAGCCTCAGTGATTCCAAGTCATGTCACTCAAGTATTTTCCCTCTCTACTATTCCTTCTGAAAAAGGTGGCTGCTAATCATTTGTACCTTGCCTTCTGTGGGTCTTAGAGCACTTTAAAGATGGGTCATAGTTATCAGATGTCCCACCACCTTCTACAAGCAGTATAACAAAGCTGAGACGTGGTAAGGTTTTCACTGTTGCTGAATGGACAAGGCATTTATCACCAGCAGTTTACCAAGTTTTCTATATCAGCTGTCTTCCCTCCTGCTCCTATTTTCCATGCTGGAACCTGCCTCTCTCTGCTTAACAGTCTGGAAAGTCTGGGTCATCACCCCTGCT
This sequence comes from Struthio camelus, assembly GCF_040807025.1. Lineage (NCBI taxonomy): Eukaryota > Metazoa > Chordata > Aves > Struthioniformes > Struthionidae > Struthio > Struthio camelus. The sequence goes on along the minus strand of NC_090942.1, from coordinate 93,816,654 downwards.
ATTTGTTTGAGAGCTGTAAAAAAGATATCCTCCAGTGGTGGACTCTGTTGCCTTTTCTGAGACTGCTGCAAAAGCGGTGTGCAGCTGTCTGCCTGGCCCAGCAGTGCAGGAGAAGATGCACTGCTTTCTGCTGAAAAAGAGCTGAAAAATGAGTTGAGCAAGGGCCTTGCTCTCATGTAATGCATGACAGAGGAGACTCTGCTCTTGCCTCTGAGCTTCCGTCAGCGTCCGTTCTGCAATTCAATTGCAGAGCTTGTAAAATAACAATGATATTTGACTGTCCTGGCAATGGAGAACCACTCTTAAAAAGCAAAGATGGGAATCAAGGGAAGATGAAGAGGAAGGGCTGTGAGGAGAAAGTAGGTCCCTGGCATTCCAGGGTTTTCCTACTCGACTAGGAAGAGAAGTGTGTGGATAAGAAAATCTAGAGGGCCATGCTTTTCCTCCCCCGCCTGCCTGTGAGCCAGACTTGGTTGTGTGGAAATCACTCTGATGTGGAAATTGAAACCCTAGTAATAAGTGCATACCCACAATGAGGGCTGAAAAGGTCTGGGGTTTATGTTAAGCCTAGTGGATCTGCCAGGTCGGTGGTGATTCTGTAGCATACATGATGAGACACCTGCATAGGGCTGTATGAAGCTCAGGAGAAGTCAAAACTCCTGTCTTGGGTGAGATGCAAAAGGCTTGCAGTGGCTCTGCCATTACAACCTCATCATAGTTGCTAGGGTTTTGCATAGGTGCAAGGGCTCTTTCTGAAAAGTAGGCCTCCTTGGATGTTTGACTGACCTGTCCTATGTTTTTTTACCTATGGAAATGGAGATGGAGCGAGAAGTAACAAAGCAAAGTGAATTTACTTAGTTTTGATTTCAGAAAAAGTCATCCAGGCTACAGTTGAGAAGCGATATTGTCTCTTGTAAGCCAGTGCTTGTGATTTTTTTTTTTTTTCCTCCCCTCCTTGTGATGTTTGCGTGCAGGCCATGGTGTGGAGCCATCTCAAGTTCAGCCAGGCAGAGTCATGGCATATTTCAGTCTTTGCATAATGGCAAGAATGAATTATCTGCACCTGACTTAAGATGCTGTTTTGTGTTTGTTCACAGTTTTAATTGGACTGTCTTGGTTGTAGATGAAGCCCACAGACTTAAAAATCAGAGCTCTCTGCTTCACAAGACACTTTCTGAGGTAAAAGAACTCAAAAATCTTTTAGTGTCTACAGACTTTCTTCTCTTCAGTATAGAGTAAGGATTCACTGTCCTTCGGTGTATTTTTTACGCTCTGGGCCATAGTCAATTTCCATCAGATTTGGTGAACAGATGCTCATATTTAGTGGCAGATAGATCAGGGCCTATCTTGTTGGCTTTATGTGGAGGTGGACAGTGCTTGGAGCTTCGCTCTTATTCTGGCTCATGTTTGTGTTTGACAAGTTGGAGCAATTTGAGAGAATGAAGCTTGTGAAGAAGCCAGACATAGCACTTAACCACAGCTGTGTGACTGAAGCGTCAGAAGTCTGACTGGCCCAAGACAATAAACCTTTACAAAATAAGAGAGGACCTACAAATTTGTGCAGGTGATGGAACCCTGGCCTCGTTGATGGGAGCTTGAGTCAACTTTTTCCATTGTCTAGTTTAACGGAGTCGCCTGAGCTTATTGAAGTTAGTAGAATTGTTCCAGCTTCCCTCGTACTGTCTCAGATCAGCAATCAGCCCTGCTAGAGTGCTGTGAATGTCTCAGGACAGAATACCCTCTTGTCATGCCAGTGAAATGTGAGCATAAGATTTGGGCTGGCACCGGCAACAATGAACTACTTACCTTTAAAAAATGCCTAGACTGTTGCCCCAGATCTCAGGCTGGCTGGTTTGGGCAGACATTTGCAGCATTCTGCAGGCATTTATTTCTGTGCCATCTATCAGCTTTAAGACGGGCATGGATAAGAGTGGCATGGGTGGAGTTGTATATTAAGTGAATTTTCATTCCAGACACTTTTGCCTGATCATTTTGTTTTGCTATTGGTTCTTTCAGTTCTCGGTAGGCTTCAATCTGCTGCTCACAGGCACTCCGATCCAGAACAGTCTCCAGGAACTGTACTCCTTACTCAGCCTTATTGAGCCTGATATCTTTCCTAGAGAGCAAGTAAAAGAGTTTGTTGAGTACTACCAAGGGGTTGAAAAGGAAAGTGAGCCAGGCAAGTAGTAAACAATGTTATACCTAAATCAGAACTAGCTGTTGTCTTGACTAGGAAGCAGACATGTTGTATCTTCTTCATTTGCCTTTTAAAATGCTAATTAATTATAAAATTAAGCCATTGAAAGTAATGATTAATTGTCTTAACATAGCTCTTAAGTACTCTAAGAGTATGCAGCTGTATTTTGTTTTCTCTGTTTGTAAAATTAGGCTTGAATCATTTCACTAAGAGGTGTAAGGTTCATTTATTCGTTATTTTGAAAGGATAGTAATGAAATTGTTGTTCCAATTCCTTACATTCAATTCAATAATCCCCTGTTTCTCTGTGCTTCTGTGTAGCCAAAGAATTGCACCACCTTCTGCAGCCGTTTTTACTTCGAAGAGTGAAGTCTGAGGTGGCTGCGGAGCTGCCAAAGAAGGTGGAAGTAGTTCTGTATCATGGAATGTCAGCTCTCCAGAGGAAGTACTACAAGGCCATTTTGATGAAAGATCTAGGTAACAAGGAGTTTTGAACCTTATCAGTTGATTTTAAAACAGAATGAATTCCTTTTTTTGAATCCATGCTTGGTTATAGCAAAGCAGAAGGTGCTTTGGCCTGCAGAACATGCACAGAATGAACATGCCAAATTCAGTGTTCTGGGCTCCCTGATCAGTGCTTTTAGCTTGTGATAGAGGCAAGTGAGTCTAGAAGTGAGCTGTTGCAGAGCTAGGGATGGGTCAGTTTCAGAATTCTGCTTTAGGCCAGCCTGTAATTAGAAATGCTTATCACTGTGTAAGCCGCTTTTATCCCATGTTTTTGTATTCAGACAGAAAGGTTGTGCCAGAAGTTTATAAAATGTGGACCTCTATAAATTTTCCAACAGCAGGGTAGATGCCCTATAGCAAATTTAAACCTACTGGTGGTAGGTTTCAGCTTTTTGGAAAACTGCAGGACCATATAGACAGTATAGTCACAGACCCTTATAATAGCTCACTCCTTGGCGCTCATACCAACTAACTATAACAAAGCACCCTCAGGTATAAGAGATGAAGTATTTGCTTCTCTCTGAATTCTTCCTCCTCTGTGTATGCATACGACATCATATCGTTTGCCAGTGCTCGTCTTTTTGTAGGGGTAGTAAAACTACAGGGGATGGAGACCCTTTGTTCTGCTAGTGCTAGTGCCTGGTGTGTCAAAGAGTCAACATCGCTTTATGTGAATATCATCCTGCGAGCTGAACCTGTTTCTTCTGACATCAGCCTATATGTGTCTTTTTTTCTTTTTCTCTCACACACATGTATCCCTTAACTTCCTGATTCCCCAGGGGTTCTGGACTGTGCTATGTTACTTTGTTTGTTGAAAAAGTTAAATGAGCTGCACCAAACTACTTTTGATGATTTCAAGAGCTATAAATCACTCTTAAAAATGCCAGTGACGCTTTGCAGGGTGTCCAGAAATTAAGTGTTTGACAAGGCAGATTAGTTTTCATCAGGGTCTCATTTCTACAGGCTTATCCCAAAAAACACTTGGGAAAATCTGTTTGGCCCATGAAAAGGGTTGTGTTAGGTTTGAGCCTGGAAATTCAAATGCAAGTTATGTGTAGAGAGATACTCCACCTCAGTGCTAAAGCACAGACATTCCTAGTCACACCCACAGGTGGAGTGTGGGCTTTCCTGCTCCTTTCTTTTTCCATGTCACTCTGTGTTCCAGATGCATTTGAAAGTGAAACAGGAAGCAAAGTTACACTTCAGAACGTCTTAGTTCAGCTTCGGAAATGTGTTGCCCACCCATACCTTTTCAATGGTAAGAAAACTCCCTCCTCCCTTTTAAAGTAGGAGTACATCAGTTTTTTCTAGATGCACCCAACAGATTTCTACAACTGCTTGACAGTGTAATGGTTAGGAGAAGCAAGTAATAAGTAATGTTATACTTGAATCAGAACCAGCTCTGATTTTGTGACCGGTTCCAACATACGGCAGTTCACTAATGATGAGGAATAAAGTAGAGGGCTGCATGAAGCAGTAGTTTCTTACTTTAGCCCTCTAATTGCTTTCTTGTCAGTATGTTTTCTCTCACCTAAACAATGAAATCACAATGCTTTGTGAAACCCTGATTTAAGAATCCTGTGTATACTGGGGTCCTGTTTGGTGATAACTGGCAGTGCAGGCACACTGAGGTTGAGCATGAAGTTGTTACTTGTGTAATATTAGGGCTGCTTCTGAAAATCCTTTTTGTTCCAGGTGTTGAGCCAGAGCCCTTTGAGATTGGAGACCATATTGTTGAAGCCAGCGGCAAGCTGTGCTTGTTGGATAAACTTCTTTCATTCTTGTATGCTGGGTATGTTATGGTGGGGTGCGGAAGATTGGGTTGGCTTGGCATAGGGACAAAAGGGAAATGAGGAAGAGGAGCTGCCTTGTTTAACCATAGCTTCTGCAGGTACTCACCACAATACAAACACTGCCCTCATTAATGCATGTTACTGACTATCCTAAAGAAGTCATCTGAGTATCAGGGGCTGCATTACAGATGACAAAGGAACCTCAGAGATTTTGGAGCTTCATTTTAAACATTTCTCGAAACACCTAGCTAATTCTCTCACGTGTGCTCATGTTTGCTAAACTTATGCTGGGAACCCGGGGGAATAAGCATTTGACATGGTGTTCAGCACATAGGATTTGATCATGGGTTTCCCGTGGGTGCATCGCTTGAGTTTCTTTGTGCTACCGTGCCTGTCTGAGCCCAGGAGGCAGAACGCATAGTGAGTGCGATAAACGAATTTGACTGATGCAAAACCCAAGCATAAGCTGAAAACTGAAACATGAGCAACCTAAACTTTAAGAATGTCATTCAGAACTCTGATCTCGATGTTGAGCTTTGGTGACTTCAGAACAGGGAACCCAAGGACTTGTTTTTTTCCCTCTAGCTCAGATGTGAAACAAATCAAACATTGATTTGCATTCCTGTGTGGTCTGCGTGATACGACTTCTACCTGCTCTCTTAATTGGGCTGTGATTTCTCTCTGTCTACTTCCAAAGGACAGAGCTTCTGTAGACCTTGCAAGTTCTGATGTGACAGCAGGGCTTTTTCTTCCTTCTGTACAACACCCTGAGTGACTGCCTCTCTCCCTTGGATATTTCTGCCACACGAACAGTCCTGTGCAGCTTCTAAACTTCAAAATGCCTGTGTTCTGCTCAACAGTGAAGCCTTATTTAAACAGCACTGTAAAACAGTCTGAGGCCTAGAGCAGAGGCTGAAAGGGAGGACAGTTGATTTCTCACTTGAGCTCTGCCTACAATGGTGTATGGTCCTTGAGGGTCATTTACTGGAGAAGGAAATGCTCTACTGTCCCAGAGATGCTGACATTACGTTCTCCCAGCAGCTCAGACACTTTGAGGTGTGTGATTTGAGGGCAGTCCGATGTGTCAGGTTATGTGGTGAGGGAGACCTTGTGGTACTAAGTTGAAGCTGAGGAGTGTGTTTTTTAAATAGGATCCTTTGGATCCTCATTAGGATGTAGCCAGCAGTAGTGCTGTGCCACAGCCTCATCAGCTCTCCATGACTCCACGCGCTGGACGTGACAACTGGCGATGGCAGATGAGGCTGACTGGCTGCATCTGGATGTGGGGCTCAGTGTGTGGTGAGGGAATGGGCCATGACTGTGCAAGTCTCAGCATGCAAAGGTGGTGAGGCCTTGCTACGTAACGCTACCTTGTGAGGCTATTATAACACCACTACTGCTCTGTGAAATGCTATCGCAGTAGTTTGAAATCTCACTTTCTTCTTCCAGTGGCCATCGTGTCTTGCTCTTTTCTCAGATGACTCAACTGCTGGATATCCTGCAAGACTACATGGACTATAGAGGTACCTTCTGGACGCTTTGGCAGCAGAGGGCTTATCCTAATGATCTCTGTCATATGCTCTTCCTTTCTCTTTGGCTGATCTGCCTAGGATGGAGAAGGGACTATGATGGGAATGTATTTATTGCTTCTTAGTAGTTAGAAACTGTATTGTTGCAGTCAAGCTGGGGGCTGTGGGTTGGAGGGTCTGGAGTTCAGCTCTTTGTTGTGCTACCATCTGTCTGAAATGGGCTTGTGCTTCGGTGTTGTTCTTAAAAGTAGCTTCAGCTTTGGTTCCTTGATAAAATGGTCCTTAACAGATGGCAGGGTAGTGATGCTTCATTATATATGTATTCAGTTATGTGCTTGAGTTGTGAAGTTTTGTGGGTGTGGAGTCAGTGGTCATAAGGGTAAATCCAGGTTTGGTGTCAGTGAGCAAAGAGCCCTGTTGGTTTCAGAAAAGTTATATCGGGTTGTCCAGAGGCCCTAAGCTGGTTTCCAGTGACCAGATATGTCATGGCAGTACAGTGATATTGGAGCACTTGTGCTGGCTGAGAAGATCCGTGTGCTACAGGACACATTCTCATGTTCTTTCAGCAGGTATTAATTGAAATAATTGCACTGAAGGCAGTAGGCTTGCTCCAGATTCAGAACGTCCAGCACAGCATGCAAATTGGGCCACGTTCATACCAGGAAAAGAATGTTTTTGATAAAAACAGTTTTTGGCAGCGGGTCCCCGGCATGTCTACAAGGGCAGATTGGATCAGACCGTTTTTGGCAAGGTTGCCAAAGCGTTCTTGGGACGTTTTCTTTTGTTTCAATCCACATGGCTTCATGCCTCCTTAGGATTTCCCATGAAAGAGGCTTTTGTATGGTGTTTATGGTTTTGGACAATTAATGCAGCATAAAGCCAAATGCAAAACCATATCCCATACTGCTTGCTCACAGGAAAGCACACAAAGTACACGTTGAAGGCCGCAGGAGGCTGCATGAGGAAGAGCCATGGCCTGTATTGTGGGGCCAGCAAACAACACCGTGTAGTCTGAAATGGGACCGTGTGCTAACGTTCTTTTACTTTGGCTCTAAATTGTCCTGTTTTATTTCCAAGCAGTAGATTGCTCCAGCTAGGAGTCTCTGCTTCAGACTCAGCTAAATTACCCTTTGCCAACAGTGAATGTGCAAGTCTGGGTCCCTGCTTCAGGTTATACCAGGTTTAATTGGGAGAGAAGGGAGGAGTTGAGGGCAATAAAATGAGAATCAAGGCAGAAAGATTTGATGTAAAAAGATTCAGGAGGGAGTCTGTGGAGAATGAGTTAAGAGGGGTGAGAGCACAGACAGAATTTCAGAAACATACGTGTTGCTTGTTTGGAAAGGCTACAGCTACGAGCGTCTGGACGGTTCTGTTAGGGGTGAAGAGAGACACCTTGCCATAAAGAACTTTGGTCAACAGCCCATCTTTATCTTCCTGCTGAGCACCAGAGCAGGTAAGTCAAGAAAGGGAGGCGCAAACAACCCCTATCCTGCTTCTACAGCCCATATCCTTGCAGTCGCTGGCAAGATTTCAGGGTGTTTTGAATCCTGCAGACCCTGTTTCCACACATGTGGGATTTTAGAGGGAGACGAGACACATCCTGAACTTGGGTCTCTCAGCTAGGACATCTGGTTTCTGTGCTTTCCTTTCAGCAGCTGATGCCAAGATACTCTTCATATTGCAACCGCTTGAGTTATTTATTTTTTTTGTTCCATGTGCTGTAATGCCTGTCCCTGTGCCAGGTTGAGCTTAAAAAAAATCTCACCAGCATTTCATTTCTGCAAGCACCAGATTTTAAGCAGGAACTGTGTTCCTTTAAGGAAGCCTGTGGGATTGTTTCTTCAGTTTGCTGAACACAGACATGCTCTCTAGCTGGCAAGCATACTCAACTGAGAGCCTTTTACTGTCCTGAGACTGCAGAGAATGCCCTCAGACTGCCGTCTGTGCTTCAGCCCTTCTTAGCTCCTCAAGCAGAATCTGTGTCCTTTATACAGTTTCAAACCTCCCCGTCTTTTTACTCAGACAAGCACAGGGCCAGGCTTATGCTTGTCTCCAGAGGGAGTACCCAGACTGCTTAATCTCAAGCATCCAACTTGAACTAGTCCTTCTTCCTTTGGACTTCTGGTCATACTTTCCTGGAGGAGACTGGCTCCAGTGACATTGCAGTGTATTAAGGGGAGCATGTGGGGAGACTGAAGAGAAGTACCTAATGCTAAATGGTAGGAATAAGTGTGTCTCTTGCCACAGCGCCTGAACTCTCCCTGCCCACGCTATCCAGAGTCAGATTTGCTCTCTACAGCATATTGCTATGTGTGGTCAAGACATCTTGTATCCAGTTGGGAATGGGTGTAATGGCAGTATTTCTATCCCTGTTCTATTACAGGTGTGGATTTTCAGGTATGTGACTGTCTCCGCTTGCAGGGGTGTTTCGATTATTTTGAAGAGTGTTTGGCATGAGCTGGAAGAAAGGCACTTCAAAGGGCTCCCCTCTCTTTAACCATACTATGTAGTCACAGTGATGTATATTAAAAAAAAAAATCCCTATATTTTTTTTTCCTTTCATTCCAGGAGAGTCTAGACTCTCTAACCTCAAAAGCTCTAAGTAATAAAAAAAAAAACTAAGGCTCTGGGGCTTATACAGTTAGACCTGATGTTTTCCACTGTTCCCATGGTGTATCTATCAGTTACTTACATGCTGCAGCCAGCCAGTTCATGACTTGGGCAGTCCTCAGTGAACCAGCCCTTGCTATATTAGTCTACTCACCAGCTGAAGAGCGTGTCTATGTTCATCAGTTTTGACAAACAGTCCGCTTTGCATTGTTTTTACCTGCATCCTGTCTTTTTTTAACTGCAGTTCCAGTACGGTTGAATTTTGGACTGTTGTGGAAAGCTGAAAGCACAGAGGGGTACAGATATGGAAGGTTTACATATCATTTGAGGTCTTTGTGATACTCAGATTTGGGGCTGAGAAGTGGATTGAATTTGATGTAGTTGATCAGATCTGGCAGAACGTTGCATGGCATAAATTCTCTAGCTACACCTTTATTTTCTGCCGACAATATGTTTTGTGACCTTCTTCTTTCTTTTTAGGTGGAGTTGGCATGAACCTGACAGCAGCAGATACAGTTATTTTTACTGATAGTGATTTTAACCCACAAAATGACCTGCAAGCGATAGCAAGAGCTCACCGGATTGGTCAGCACAAGTGAGAAACATTGCTGCTTCTGATTTCGTTGCTGACCCTCTTGGTCTCAGTATTGCTTTCCCTTTCTATAGGCAGTGGAGCGTTTAAGGACAATAGATTAAAGCCAAGGGAGGAGAGCAGAGAGGGTTTTACGGTTTTGTTTTCTCTTGCAGCTTCATGCAGTCCTGTTCTTGTCATATGTCCAGGGTGGAAGCTTTGTAGATGTGGAGGGGGAGAGGAAACCTGGAGGTTTGCTGCATACTTGCAGTGAGCATTTCTCCTTGTATGAAGGAACGGTGGTATCAACATTACATTTCTGCTGGTACTTATCTTTCCTGATTTTGCTTTTGTCTTTGTCCATTGCAAAGGATTGGATGAGGGGTTAGTGTGCCGTGCAAGGAAACTACTTTAGTGCACCTCAAAAAAGGAAAATAACAACAACTTTCTTAAACTTTGCAAGGCCTATAAAAATTATCCGCTTGATTGGGCGAGATACAATCGAAGAAATAATCTACCGAAGAGCTGCTTCCAAGCTCCGGCTGACAAATGCCATTGTAGAAGGAGGTCAGTTTGCTCTGGGAGCGCCCAAGCCTCACGGAGCAGCAGAGTTACAGGTAAAATACAGCTGTGCCCTCAGTTTGACTCCAGTAATGTCCCAGAGTGTTTCTATTAAGTATGTCTGACTTGGACCTATTCTAACACTTGTTTTGGGGAGAGATGTACATTGTGGACATGACAGTTCGTTGCTTGTGTCTTAAGAACCAAAATGACATCCCAGGTCCAGACAACGTCTGAAATTTGAAGACAAGTGTTATAATGTTGAGGTTCATGCATTACTGAAAAGGGTGCGTTTTCTGGGAGAAGAGGGAAAAGCAGAACTTTACCTTGTTTTATTTGTGTATTTTTAATTATGACAGGTCTAAATTGGAAGCTAACTCATTGGTTTCTAGAAACTTACCCATCTCTCTTGCTTCTCCGTTGTAAACAGAGCTGACAGTAGGTTCTTTGGCCAGCTTCAAAAGTCTGAAACTTGGCCTACCTTATGTTGACCTCTTGGTAAATATAATTTCTCAGGAATCGGGGCATAATATGTAATGCTGAGGTTTGTGCTAAGAATTTGGGGTTGCCAACCTCAAGCAAAGTGAAATATAGAGGAATATATACCCTGTGTGCAGCTAAACCTAGGAGAGGGCTGGAAACTGTGTATCCTTTCCCTCTCGGGCCCCCCCCCCGCCCCTGCTGTGCACATGTTATCTCTGTAATCGTGATTTCCATGGGAGAAGTGGAACTGAGCCCACAGGAAATTCCCTGCTGATATCTTTCTCTGCGTGGACTTTTGTGGGATTTAAGCTTTTGTTTTAAAGGAGTAGGGTGAGAAAGGAAGCCTGGCATTTCTGGCTATGAAGAAAACTGCTTGAATGCAGTTAATACAATGCTGTCACGTCGTATAGCTAATAGAGAAAAATGACCATTTAGGTCTAGATGAGTGTTGCCGAGGGAGATTTGTCATAGGCGCCTAACCCATCAAGTGTCAGGAGAACTAAGTGTGTGAAACAGTAAGTGTTTTGCCAGGTAACATTGAGGATTAGATTGCTTCGCTTGCACTTCCTTTGCATTTATGCCTGAGAAGTTCAAGAAACTGGGATTGAATTAGGAGATGTTAACACTGGACTTGCCCATCTCTTTGTTAAAGCTGAGTGAAATCCTGAAATTTGGCTTGGATAAATTGCTCTCGTCTGAAGGGAGTACTATCCAGGATGTGGAGCTAGAAAGCATCCTTGGAGAAACAAAAGGAGGGATGTGGGTAACAGATGCTGCGCTGCCACACGAAGACGAGAGTGAAGAGGAGGATACAGAGAGTAAGTTAAGAATCTAAATACCTAATGAACGGCCTGACACTTGGATGCTAGTAGAGAAGGCTTCCCAGACAGAGGTGGCATTTTTCAAGCAACAAGAAGTAAAGTGGTCTTGTAATGAAGCAGGTATCTCGGATTTTGTTTGAGGCCTATTCACAAGTTTAATTTATCAGCCTTTATTGTTCTTTTTCTTCTTGTTTCCTTGTTTGCCTACCTGTAAAATAACGGTAACAATATTTGCCTCATGAGGTGGCTGGGGGGCGCTGAATTCCTTAATGTGCATCAAATATCTTGAGACCTCAGATGAAATTTAGGAGAAAAGGGGAAAAAGTCAAACTGCAACTGTTGTTGTTCCCACAGAGAACTGTTAAGATGGAACTAGTTTTACAGAAGTAACAGTAACTTAGGGAAAGACTGTATAGCAGGTGTTCTGTATTTGTCTCCAAACAAAAGATTATTGGCCATGAAAACTACCAGTTAAAGTGATCTTGAAGAATTCCAATATGTGAGATAAGAAATGCAGAGTCATGGAGTCTATAAACAACTGCAACAGCTGTACTCTATCTTGAATACGCTACCTTCCAATCCAAATGTTGCACAATTACAATGAAGTCTTTGTAACTGGTTGACCTGATGAGCAGTAGCTCTATATTTCCAGAGTTCTGTGCTTTTATTTTGTTTGGGAGCTCAAAACAAAAGGTGTGATATCCATTTACAAGAGTAACTCTGCAAATGGATAGCAAAGCTAAAAGGGTTTTACTGCTGGCAGAGGTGGAGTTACCAAAGAGAGTGGTAATAGAGCCACAACTTAAAACAGTTAATTGGCAAAGAACCTTTTGCCTGCTTCAGCCAATACAAATGCCTTAACTGAAAAGATTTTGTCTGCCGAGGCCAATCTTGATTCTGTTGTCTCAACAGGATGCTGACACATACAAAAAACTACCAGTGTGGCATCTCCTTTTTTGTAGAGGGTAGAACAGTGTCACAAAGAAGCCAGTTTTTTTTTTGTTTGAACTCGCTATGTATTTTAGGTGTCGGCAGTTTTCAGTTTATATTTACACTTTTTAATTATTTTTTTAAAGATCACATGTATCTATATGAAGGTAAAGATTATTCAAAAGAACCCAGCAGAGAAGACAAAAAAGCGTTCCATCAGCTTTTGGATCTTCAGAAAGCCTTAATCGAAGAGATGCACAAGGAAGGAAGAGCTCTCCGGAACAAAGCAAGTGTAAGACAAAAGACACGACTAGGTGTATGATGCTCTTAATTGCTTGTGGAAAATGAGGCTGATGGTTTTTGCTGTTTACGTACAGCTTGCAGAAGATGTTAAAAGATGTAGCTACAAATGTACTGAGGTTGACTCTTGAATCTGAGGGCTGGATGATCCAACAGCTCTAATTACAGATCAGAGGTTTAATGTGCAGGGCAGTAGTTTAAACTTAGGTCACAAAAGCAAGTATTATGTGACAATTGGGATTTGATGACAAATACCTGGGGCAAGTAGACAAATGGAAAGGTACATGGGGTGTTGGGTAAGGTGGGCACCAAGCAAGGGTTTGAGATGAGCAGGTTTGTTTCTGTGATACTTCTTTCTCCAGGTCCTTCTAACAGGTCTCCGTGAACGGTCATCCAGGAGGAAGCACTCACTGAGCGCAGAGGAGCTGGAGGCTAGGAGGAGGAAGCGCCAAGAAACAGCAGCAAAGAGAGCAAGGCTCATGGAGGAAAAGAGGAAGGCAAAAGCGGAAGCAGAACACAAGAAAAAGTATGTTTTTTACTGTGTCTGCTACTTACAAACTGAGGTCTGTTACTCTATGCTCTGGAAATGTGTGTCCGATTGACCAAAACAGGTCATGCCCTTTATCCTCTCAAGCAGATGGGCCTGGGAAGGAGAGGAGCAGAGGGTGAAAAAACAGCTGCAGGCCGTGTTTCTGAGTGTACACTCAAACTGCAGAATGTAGGGGTGTGAAGTGGGAGAAATGGCTTGAGCCCCTAGCAAGGGGCCTGTCTTCGCGTCTAATTTAATTCATAGAGATTGGCATGAACGAGGATCCTATGTCTGAATGTACACTCAACTTTCAGGAGAAGCCTAACTTGAAACTGTTGGCCCCTATGCATTGATCTGACATCTGTGACTTTCTTCGTCCTCTACACTTCCTAGCTCTTCTTCTTTGTTGCCTCTCTAAATAATTCCTTCCCCTTTGTCTTTCCTTCCCCTTTGTCTTATGCTCACTCTTTCTGTGCCTTCCGTCAACTTATCGTGCCAGCACATACTGTTAGTAGCACAGTAATAACCGTGGTTATCTCGGACCCTGTCTAAAATAGGGGAGGAAAGCAGACAGAATGCGGGTCTGAATCTAGGGTTTGAGATTTGCAACTCAAGACTCCATCTCCTGTGTTTCACGGCAACAATTTAAAACCCAAGGTGCATGTGCCCCCCTGCCTTTCGTTTTCATTGAACCTTGTCTTTTAATTTGTTTCAGGATGGCCTGGTGGGAGGCAAATCATTACACATCCGCTTGCCTCCCTTCAGAGGAGAGTGATTCTGAGAAAGAGCTTGAGGAGGATGATGCTGGGCTAAATGTGGATTTAGATTACAGAGACCCAGACCTGAACTGTATCAAGTACGTCATGGGAGATGTCACCCACCCCACAGCAGAAGAGGAGGATGTCATCATTGTCCACTGCCTAGGTGGGACTCGCAATGACAGGAACGTTGTTGGGTGGGGAAGGGGGCTAAATTGTCCCTTCTAGCTCAGTGGCTTCTAATTCCAATCCAGACTGAAATACTTGGGGCCTGAGTGTGACATGCCCTTGAGTGGTGCAGAGGCAACACGGAGTCCAGCTCTGTTATGTATAACCCACAGAAGTGCTTGGAAGGGGTTCATGGGAATTTTCATGCCCTTTCTGTAGATTTCTGGGGGAGCCTCTTGAAAGGTGCATTTGTGCCTTGAAGTTGCATGTGTCTGTGGCCAAATGAGGACAGTGCATCCTGAGAGGAGGGCCTTCTACTCATCCCATGTAAGCTCTAGGCACTGAACTGAGATACTGAAAATCAGCTCCCTTATATAGTCAGCAGAGAGAGACAGTCACTTCCAGAGGCTGAAATGAGAGCTGCCCTCTTGTGGTGCCTATTTCTTTACACTGACAGCAAGAGGCTCTAGGCTAGTCTCCTAATTTAAGGGCTTCTGTGAAGACACTAAAGCTGAGAGACACCAATTTAGGGTACAGAGCTTCTCTTGAGTCAGTGTTGGAGCTGCTTCCTGACCAAGGCTGTAGCAGAACATGAAAATGTGTTTGGCTAAATTTACGCTCAGCATGAAAACTCCTATTTAAAGTAGAAATATCAAGTAAAAGTAAAAGTTCCCAAATTACAAATGAAATTAGTGTAGTTACAAATTGCAAAACAAAAGTTACGGATTAGTTCTGTGAAGCACAGGCCACCAGTCTGGGCTCATAATGGATGCCAGCTTTCCTTGAATACAGGGATACTGACAGGTTTATATGGTAACTTCCATGATTCGTGCTCAGATAAATATCTCCATCGGGCAGTAGGAAAGAATTCTTCCTCCAGCGTTTTTCAATGAACTGTGGCAGGTTTATTTTTCTCAATGGCTCGGGTTTATCCTCTAGGATGGTCCCCTGAGTGCTGTCCAACTTCAGTTCACATATGGTTCCCATTTCTGTTTCTGATAATCGTTCATCACATTTGACCAGAGTAGGTGCCTTGCCTGCAGTGGTGGTCTTCAAGCTCAGTTTCTAGGAGTCTAACTTGTCATTTCCCTCTAGATGACTCTGGCCGCTGGGGAAGGGGCGGTTTATTTACAGCTCTGGAGGCTCGTTCTGATCAGCCGAGGAAAATGTATGAGATGGCAGGAAAGATGCAAGGTAAGAGATTAAAATATGACCTTAGGCCGAGATACTTGGAAGAGCTTCAATCCCATTGATGTTGCAGGGGTGAGGTACCTGAATACCTTGATGCTGATGATTTGTCTTTTTTCTCTAGATATTTGCATCGCTGGCTCTGAAAGTAGGCGTACAGTGATTGTGCTTTCACTTGATTTGTTTGGAGTGTGAGAACCCTTCATAGGGGTTGGTCATTCTGATCTATTCTTCAAGTCATTAAAAAAAAAAATTGTCCATTACTCACAGGATTTTTTTTCACTATGTAAGACAGAGCGCTGCATCTTCTGTCAAAGTCCTTTTAAGGAGGATGAAAGCCACCTCAGGCACAATCCAACTGGACCTTTGGTTCCTCCAAAAACTAATTTTCTCCTGCGCGTATTAGTAGATTTGAGCTACATTAAACAGCTGGTGAAGAATGCACATCTTGCTGTAGCTCTGTTGATCTTTTATTTGTTTCAATATTTCTATTTCTATTTGTGGGCTCAGACTGTTTGTGGCAGGGGTAGAAGAGGTAAGGGGGATGAGCACGCAGGGGGATGGTGATGTCTATCTTTTTTTCCTTCACCAGAGAAAATGACTGATTGACTGCAGTAAAATCATCATGAGGGAATAAAGACAGCCAAGGAGTACAGAACATGAGAGTAAAATCACCACTGGGCTGATTCACCATTGACTCTTCATGGCTGATTTTTTGTTCTGTTCTTGTTTTCTGGACAGACCTGGAGTTAGGAGGAACCCTGTTATTCCCCATTAATGACAAAAAATCCAGGAAAAGAGGACAAGACTTGGTGAGAATTGTGTGTGTATGTGTGTGTGTTTGTGTTGCTTTGCCCAGATGTTTCTGAAGCTTTGTGAAACGAACATTATGTCTTCTTCCCAATAGTAGTGACACTAAATACTGAATATAACTAAGTTGCATTTAAACATTAGAGAAAAGGAGAGCTTTTTCTAGTTTATTAAATACTTGCATAGTACAGTTTTCTAGCAGATATCACTGTGTCTCTTAGCACTGTACTGTGTCTCTTAGCACTGTAGATAGATTGCTTTTTTTTTTTCCCCCTATAGTTGGCCTTAATTGTAGCTCAGCACCGGGATCGGTCCAACAACTTGTCTGGCATTAAGCTGCCTGCTTTGGAAAAGGGCCTGAAGAAGGTTTATTTAGCAGCTAAGAAAAGGAATGGTAAGTGGTTGTGCAGCAGAATAGTGAATCCTATACCCACATGTGTGAGTCCACCCAAAGATGACGACCAGTTCCCATGTCTCCTGTACTGTTTTTCCTGAAGTGAAGTAAGAGCAAGGTCTCCATGGCAAATGGCATGTTGTGTTCCCAAATATTTCTTCCGTTCGTGCTGGGTAGCTTGAACTCCTCATCCAGATTGTTTTCTGTAAGTGTATCACGTCTTAAAGAGTATGCGCTCTCTCCTCCCTTTCAGCAAGTGTGCATCTTCCACGTATTGGGTACGCAACAAAAGGTTTCAACTGGTATGGTACTGAGCGGCTAATCCGAAAATATCTTTCAGCACGGGGTATCCCCACTCTTATGTATCCTTTTGAAATATGTTCTGCTTGGTTCAAATTTGACGTTGAAATGGTGTTCTGAAAATCTTGATGAATGTAAAGAAAGGCAAGGAACGGTTGCCACAGTATGACAGTCCAGCTGAAAACTCAGTTTATCTGACTCTGCTCTCCTCCAGGTACTCCTTACACTGTGAGGGCTCAGCCTCTTAGCTGATAATGATACTTTAGTGTGATTCAGTATGTCTGTCAGAATTGTGGGGGACTGCATGCTAGTTTTATGTTGACAGCTGTCAACTTACCTGCATAGATCAAGTCTGTGGGGGAGAAGACTGAATTTTCAGAGTGGCTCAGAAAGTATCAAAACAGTATGTAAAAAAAAAAAAAAAAAAAAAAAAAAAAACCCCTTCAATGTTGTAAGCAAGTAATACCCGGCTTCCTTGGCTGAACACGGTGGAGTTGGTGTTGGGACAGACTCGCAACAAAACAGCTCAGTGCTTTCACCTTCCAGGAAAGGAGAGGAACATCTACAAGGAGGCTCTGTTTTGTCGCTTCTCCAGGAAGACATGCATTTGCTAAATAGTGCCACTGTCAACAATGCTGTGAGACTGAACATCTGAAACAAAGACAGTAGTGTACAGAGCATTCCGTCTCCTTGTTTCAGTCCGTTAGTAGACACGTTATTTGGCATTCTGCAGTGTTTCCTTGACGCTATTTATTAGATACTACTTCCCTAGGAATAAAGGCTCTGCCTCTGCTTCACAGCTATCTTCATCTGCAATGACAGTCTCAAAGCCATGAAGACATAGTAATTTAATTGAGAAGCATGTGCAAAAACCAAAGATCTTTTCAACATCATGCAGGCAGTCTGTACGCATCCACTTCAGAAGCGTGGTGTGCACAGCCATTATTTGTCTCTGTGTCTCTCTGCCTTTATTGTTCAAAACGTTTATATATTATCAGTGGGTCTGAAGTGGAATCAGACTTCAGATTTCAAAGAGTTTTTGGAGGTGGATGTTGGCTCAACCCTAAATCTGTTTTTGAGATGGAAAATTAAACTTTCACTGATAGTCAGTTGTTATCCCTTACATTCAGTTATTACCAGGGCTTTTCTGCCCTTCTGATTTCATCTCTTGTCACACTACCCCTTTTTTCAGACAGCTTTTTAGTGGTTACTTGGGACTCTATGTACATGCACACGTAAACGTCTCTGTGGAAAGGACTGCATTAATGGCACGGCATGACACCCACACAGTATAAACAGTTCCAGCTCCCCAGAAACCCGTTTGACTTGCGTGTGTTCAAATATAAAATTTAGCCACATAATCATGTGCTTACAATCTAGCAGTATCCTTCTGACCAGAATTCTTGGCGAAGGCATGCAAGACTGCCAGTATTTCGGACGGCTTTATAAATGACGCCTTTGCTCCACCCACAACTGCTTTTTCATTGCACAGTTCTTTGACTGTTGCAGCTGTTGGGCAAAAACAGTTCCTTGTTGCTGGCCAAAAAGGTGGGTGAAAAGTACCATAACCCATTATTTCAATATACAGAAATCCTAATGCAGTGTTCTTGCTGTTGACTTATATTAATATGTGTTGCAACAGAATTTTCCTGCAGGTTATGTTGTTGGCAATGTTGTCTTTAGTATATAGGGTACAACTGGGCGGTAATACCTCTCCTAATAAGTGTTTGGACCAGAGTGAGAGAGCTTCCAAACTTAATTCACTGGTAAGTTCTGCTTGCAAAAGGAAATTATCCCACAAGCAATGGAAAGTATGTCTTTAAATATCTAATTGCCAGCACACATCTCATTTGCTGAAATTAACACTGTCTCTGTAGCACCATCTGGTTACTTAATTATATCAAGCCTAATTCTGACATGGTTCATCACACTGGATTGGTGTGCTCCACATTAGAAGAAGTCTTCCTGAATTGGATGCTGTCTTTCACTCTTATCTTTGCCAGAAGACCCTGAGTGATTCTCATCCCCTTTTATCGTGCTGAAGCTTACATGAGCTGCTTAGCACCTCTCTGCGTTGGCAGACCTTTGTTGCAGCTTCTCACAGGAATAGCCCCTATGTGTGTGGCAAACAGCTTGCAGGATCAAAGCGTGACTGCGGAGGCTTCTGGGGTGTAAGGTGGTGGGTAGATGAACGTTACCTTGTTTTCCTCGTTACATGAACTGGCATTCTTCCAGCTGGCCGGCTGGTGGCACTGTTCATTAGCTGCAACAAGCACATGTTGGTCTTCGGCCTCCCTTCAGAGACCAGGACTGTGGTTTCCAACGTGAAAAAACACTCCCGTTTGCCAGAATTAAAATACTAATAAGGGCTGTCTCTGAACACTTAATGTGTAACATCAGTCTGAAGGCTCAAGGCTCTTGCTTCTCTGCCTGCTGCTTTCCTTAACATTTATTGCTCTCCTTTAAAAAAAATGTAATTCCCAACTGTTCCTGAGTGTGCAGTGTTGCTCCTCGGCCTCATGTGCGCTTCCAGCCAAATCTCAGCCCAGCTACAGGTTCTCTGGCCACTGTGCTGCGGAAGGATTTGTCTCAAGGCTGAGACCCCCGGAACAGGATGAAGTTGATTTGGGTTACTGAGTCTACCACCTCTGTTGTCAGGTATTCCTATGTGAGACCTCATGCTCCTCTTTCTTTCTGTGAGAAGATGGGGCTCTGCCTCTGTCTGTGCCCCTCCCCCCAAAACTTACCGGGGTTATGGAGGAGAGGGGGTCACAATTACCTGCCTGTTGATGTCTTTCGTCCTCTAAGTGCAGATACACAAAGAAAGAAGGGTCATGGTACACAACAACCTCCAGCCCTCCAACTTGGAGATGAGTCAGACAAGGTGTTTCCTTTTTGCACTCTAGTCCTCTTAGTCTATTCAGATGAAATCTACCTTAACTTCTTCCCTAAATTTACTCTGGAAATCTTACAAATCATTTTTTCTTTTTTTAATAGTATTATTAAAGTCTGATGAACCCAAAGACAAGTCCAACTTCTAACTACATCTACTTTGAAATGGAAATGAGTTTTCAACTGAATAGTGAAGTGGGTTTCTCGGAATCCCAGCCAAGTGAAGTTTTTCTAGTGTTTGCTGCCCATCACCACTTCTTTTTATTTGGGCAGAAAGCATGCATTTTCGATAACTGATTCCATAAAGCTTTTGTGCAAGTTGCTATGCAAAACAAATTTGCCATGCTGTTTCTTCAGCTGTGCAGTACTACGCATTTTCCCTTTCTAAATAGCAACCACCCCAAAAGGGAAGGAAGGTGTTCTTTTGTAGTCCTGTCCCTCTGGCCTCCCTCTTCCTCTAAACAAGATTTTCTGCAGTGTGAGAGCTGAAATGTTGCTCCTTGTGTATATCTGTCATTGTACATTTACCTACAGCTCAGATGTGTACTGCTAGATTGAGGTCAGTGGCGCAGAGAGATCGTGCGCAGTTCACATCAACTGAGCAAGCAAGTTTGATGGATAGGCCCGCAAGGGGGCATCCAGTCTTTCAGGCAAAAAGCAGTCTTCCCCACCCCATGCTGGAGGCTGCCATATAGGAGTGAGCAGTAATTCAGAACGATGTCCATATTTCTGCTGGCTCAGCTCATGCTTCTGTTTCTTACTTGAGACAAAGCACTGCCTCTGATTCTCAGGATGATGTCTAGACAAACAAATTCTATTTTAGATGAGGAAAATCCGTGGCCTATAATGTAAGAATGACGATCTCTTCATCCTGCTCGTTAAACAGTAAGAAACTGGAGAAACTAATCAAGTTTTATAGACATGTACAGATCTGTGATTTTTGTCACCAAAAAGCTGTGTTGTGTATTGGGTTATGGGGAAAGAAAGAGGAGGACTAGTTTCCAAGGTGATGGAGGTGATCCGCAGCAGTTTAAACCTCAATATTTTAACAGAAATGCTGTATGTATCGCCAAACAAGGCAAACTCTGGCCCCCAAGAATGAAAAATTGCAGAAAAATACAAGGGTGAGTAGTGGGACTTTTTAAAAAATACATGGATCTGATGCTCCTTGGGGTAAAAAGAAGCCTACCTACTAAGTTGTGTGGAATCTCCTCCCACTTGACAACAGATGATCCCAGAAGAGAGGACGTAAAAGTTTTTTTAGCTAGTTTGCTTGGATAGCAGGTTGGGCATGAACTATGATCAGCAAATCAAAATATATGACACTGATTCAAAATACTATGAGATTTGTTAGAAGAAGGGATAGCGTCCACATTCCTGAAACTGTCTCTTCTAATAGAGCCAAGATCACTTGTGTTACACACAAATGTGACCCAAAATCCATCTCTCCCTGCTCTCTAGTCCAGCTCATGCTTTTCACAGTGAAAAATACAAGCGTGTATAATGCAGTAGCAGGACTAGTAAAAGTACAGCGTAAGCGTTTCCTCTAAAAAAAGCAGATCTCTGTATCATTTTGAATTCCCTGCATGAATGATTCTGTGTGTTCTCCATGCTGGACTCTACCATCCACCCATCTTGGCCTTGGTCAGATGATACTGCATTTGTGGGAAGATGCCTAGAACCATTTGCAAATTTGGTAGGGACAAAAATTGTCTCAATTCTCATGTTTCAACCAGGAGGAGAATGTTCTGAGCGCAGCTTGCACTTCCTACCGTTCTTTCTGATTATTTCTTCAACGTTAAGGAAAGAAACATAGCTCCTTGAGAGGACTATGAAATGAGAATGTGCTAGTCGTGTATCTATGAGAAGAACAAACCGAAGGAGTGTAAAGGGTAGCTAGAAGTTCTTTCTTATAAGACCTGATGAAGTCTCAGTTCTTGGTACCTTAGGCAGAAAAAAATTACTCATTTATTTCCTTGAAGTAAGTGCAGAGCATCTACTAGCCTTCCTCTGCTGCTTCCAATTAACTTGTGGCTGTAGCATTGCCATTCTCACAATAACGAATTTTTTTCAAATAGGGGAAGGGAGAGACAAATTGGGAGCAAATCAAAGGTATTTTTTCTGTATCTCATGCAAGTCAGCAGCAGAAGTGGATGCAGAATCTAAGATCATATCCCTTTTCTGTATGCTATGTCATGAAATAGACCAAGGTTGGGCATGGCTTAACATTAGTAACCTACCTCTTCACCTTTCTGTTTTGTGTGTGCATCCTTGCTCCCCTTTATTCCAGGAAAAAACGTGCCATAATGCAGTGCTGGTCTATGTACTTGACCACACACAGATCCTTCCTAAAACTTCCCCCCAGCCATTATACTAGCAAACATGGGTAAAGACCGAAACAAAAAGGAACTAACAGTGAAAACGTTTCACGTTACATGAAGCTGGAGTGCAGTCTGGGCCAGACACAATCTCCGTCTGTTTGACTTGGACACACTGGAGCAAGTCAAGGGAAGGGCCACTAAGATGATGAAGGGATTGGAGCATCTGACATATGTGACAAGAGGCTGAGAGAACTGGGACTGTTTAGCCTTGAGAAGAGAGGGTTCGGAGGGGAATCAATGTGTACAAATACCTGACAGAAGGGATTAAAGAAGACAGAGCCGGACTGTTCTCAGTGGTATTCAGTAAAAGGTCAAGAGGAAACAGGTACAAACTGAAACAGAGGGAACTCCATTTAAACATAAGAAAAAACATTTTTACTGTGAAGGTGATCAAACATTGGAACAGGTTGCCCAAGGAGGTTATGGTGTCTCCATCCTTGGAGATACTCAGAAGCTGACTGGACATGGCCCTGAGAAACCTGCTATAGTTGACCCTGCGCTAAGTGAGGATGGTGGACTAGACAATCTCCAGAAGCCCCTTCTAACTTCAACAATTGTCCTGGGATTCTGAGAGCGGTATGTTCTAGATACTCTAAAAATTGTTTAATCTGTGCTACCCAGTAGTGTTCATGAACATAGCACTTTGCAAATTTCTAAACTATGGCCCTACCACACAAGTAGCTTGATTTAGGCCAAACATTTTGTCATGTCTCAGAGGTTTAAACAGATGATCAAAGATATGCATGGAACAGTATCTCAGCATCTGCCTCTGAGCCCATATTCAGTGTTTCTTCTTTGCCAATATTCTGTGCAACAGTTTGACCTGGTCAGGTGCCAGCGGGCCCCAATGCTGGGTCTAACAGGTATCTAAGCCAGCTAGGTCTGGACAGGGCCTAGATGTTTCTTGTCTCCAAGGTCTGTGTACACCCTCACCTTAGATCTTGTAGCCATCACCTTTCCTTGGCATACTGCAACAAGTTCTGCTGCCCTACACCATGAAACTAGTATTCAGGAGTCCTCTAAATCTTCTCAGTCTTTTACTGGCCCCACTTTACACATGCCTCTTTTGGACTCTGCCTTGGTTCTGTCTACCCAGAAAACTTTCTTGAGCAGCTGTTGGGACAGCATAATCTCTTTAATTAAAGATCTAAGAAAAGAAATTAAATATGTTTGAAAAGATCCCCTTTTCCGTGTTGAAGCTCTTTTCCCTTAATTTATTTAGGCTTTCAGGCAAGGCAACATCTCCCCCTTGTCCTCTTCCCTGCTCTGCACAGGTAAAATTGTGCTTCTTACACTGAATCTCTCTCAGTGGCCTGCATTAACTCCAGCCTGTTGCCTTTTGTCACGTTTGCCCCACCTTTGAGCACCGGAGCAGGGAGGGAAAAAGTCCTGTTGTGATAATTCAGCAGTTGGGAGCCATTAGCACCCAGTGATGCTGAGAGACGGGCTTTCAGCAAGATGTCAAACACTTTCCAGGGCAGGGCAGTTGTCTGGAATGCAGCAGAGTACTCAAGCCTTGGGCGAGTTTAGACACATGTTGATGCATAGTACAAGATGGAGTCTATCATTTGGTATAGGCCTCTTCCAGTCAGTCACAGGATTGGGTATAGCATGTGCACCCTGCAGTGCAGCAGGAAATTCAACTACCAAATCAGGGGGATATGGAAACATTTCTTCTAATTCCTGATTGACTGTCTGTTTCATTGTAAAGTCATTCTACATTGTACAGATCTTGAGTAGAGGACAACTACTACAAATAAAATCATGACATTATTTTGGAAAAGGGAGTGAGGGGAAGTTGAAGGGGAAAAATTAAAGATGCAGTCCACAGAAGCTGCAAAAATGCAATGCAGAAACGATGTGGTAGGAATAACTTCAGTAACTTCTGTATTTGTTCCTTCTGTAGACTGGATTGTTCTTGAGTAATTCAAAGCACAGGACTGGGAGGTAGGTGGTCTAGATTTTCTTTATGCATTCCCAGCTGCTTATTGTGTGGCCTGAAAGCTTAACTGTTTTTACAGGGTAAAACAACCCAAAGGTGAAATGAAGAAGGAGCAGCATTCAGAGACAGGAAAGGTGACTTGCGTGGCATGCAGAACTCTGCCTTTTTGCTCCCCAGCTGGCCAGAGCAAGTGGTGTAAAGAATTGGGTGCCCAAGGCAGACGGGAAGCCTATTAAGAGGCTTTGGGCAGACTAGGCCCATCCTCCCTGGGAGGCAAGAGGTCCTTCCTCATTGCAGACCTTTCATTGCCAGGAAAGCGTGCTGCAGCTGCAGGCTACAGGTGGAGGAGGAGATCAAGCCATCCCAAGGCTAGGCTTTGCTGTGCCTAGTGATACGTTCAGCCTTTGTGTGGGAACATGGGCGTCCTAGACGGGAGGCCTTGAAGAGGCTGGTCTTCAACCTGGAGGGGAGTGTATCTGTGTAAGAACAGATGATGGGCGAGGCTGGGTGGAGGAAGACTGTGGCGTGGGAAGGGCTCAACCCTGGGGGGCGCTGTGGGGCTCAGCAAGCAGTGGGCTGGAGCAGGGAGGGGTGCAAGGGATGGGTCTCAGGAAGAGAGGTAGCAGCAGGAAGTCGGGGGGAGCGTGTCTAAAGGCTGAGATGGGGAGGAGGCAAATTTGTAGCGAGAGGCTCGAAGGGTGAATACGGGTCTCGAGAGAATGAGCAGTGGGTCCTGGCTGCAGCAAGAGCTGGATGCCCACGAGGCGCGCGGTTCAGCTTCTGTGCGGGGGAGCTCAGCGACAGCAGGGGTGCAGGCGGGAGATGCTGGGGACCGGGTCTGGAGCGCAGGTGGGCAGGGTCGTGGTGCCGGAGAAGGCAGGTTAGGGGACATGGGGACCGGCCTCGCAAAGGGGATTGGGGTCGCAGAGGGGCTGTGTGAGGCTTGCGGTGGGAGCAGAGGGCGGCCACCTCTGAGGGGGATCCCCGTGCGGGAGGCGCGGGGGCTGCTCCGGGCGGCGGCTCCGCCGGGGCAAGGCGCGGGGCGCCCGCCGCCGCCACAGCCGGTGCGGGCCGGGCCGGGGGCGGTGCGGCCGTAGCCGGGGGGAGGGACGGGGGTGCGGGGAGGGGCGGTGCCGGGCACAGGAAGCGGAAAGCGGCGGCATCAGCGACTGCGGCCGCCGCCGGGGAAGGCGGTGGGGGACGGCGGTGGCGGTGGGTCGGTGCCGGGAGCGGCATGGGGCGGCCGCGGGAGGGAGGTACGTGGTGCGGTGCGGTGCGATTCGGGGGGCTGCGGCGCTGCCGTCCACCGCACCCTCGCCTCCTGCCGTCGGGACTCGCCGCCGCCCTGCTGGGCTGGGGCTGACGCTCCGCTGGGGAGCTCCGCGCCCTGGCCGGGTTGGGGCTGGGGCCGGGGCCGCAGCGGGCTGGTCTCCCTAGCCGGCGGGAGCAGGGGAGGCTGCAGCCTGAAGCGGGGGAGACGGGGGAGCTGTCTTCTGGCCCTCCCGTGCCGGCGGGAGGGGGTCCCCCCGAGCCAACACCCGTGTCCCACGGGGCCTTTGCAGCCCCCGGCCCCGGGGCAGCGACGCTGGCGGGGTGCGGGCTAGGAGCCGGCCGGGGCTTCCTCCGCGCCCGCAGGCTGCGAGCCGAGCGGGGCTGGAGCGGGCGGAGCGGCCGCTTGCGCCTACGGCTGCCCGCTGTGAACGCGGGGCCGGGGGCTGAAAGCCGGGAGGGGCAGCGGTGCCGGCTGCGGCGGAGAGCGCGGCCCCAGCCCCCGACCCCAGCTCCTCCTGCTCAAAGCTTTCCGGGGGTGCCGGGGAGCCGGTTCTCGTCGCCTGGCTGCGGGGGGAGCTGGGCAGGTCTGGGGGAGATCTGGGGCGCCGCTCGGCTCCTGCACACTCGCCCGGGGGCTGGCGGTGGTGGGGCCAGCCTTGGCCGAGGAGCTCTGGCAGCCCTTCACCACGGGGAGCGAAGCTGCTTGGCCATGAGGTTCTGGTTTGATCCTTCGCTCGTTACAACGGAAAGGATCTGAACTTCTCACGAGCAAAACCTTTAAATTCAAGAGAGAACTGTAGGTTTAGCCCCTCACAGTGGGCAGCGATTTCTTTTCCAAGTCTTGTGTTTGAAAAAAACGGTGTGCTACTAAACAAGCCAGCATGAGTGACTTCAGAGTGGTTTGAAGACTCTGCTAATGCATCATTGGCCGAATCATATAAAACAAGCTGCTTTATGTTTCAGCTCATCTGTCTGGGCGGCTAGGGGGTGATGGGGACACGACACACAAGTATACTTTTCTGGTTAGAAGCTGATTTGGTCAGTTGGAATGATATCCAAAATCATGGGCTCACGGGACTGAGTGGTCATTTGTGTTCTGCACATTACAGCATGTGGAGCCTCACATGGCGGGAGATAAATCTGCTCCAAAAACACAGGCTCTAGCACAGTAGCTGCAAGGAGATCCTCCTTTCTCTCTCTTAGCAATATTGGCTTGGGTTGCACAGCTGAACGTTTCTGAGTGTGCCCAATAGAGGGCAAAGCTATTGCATTAGCCATTCAATTTCAGTAACGGCAAACTTTGGTAGCTGTGAAACAACTTTTTTTTTTTATTTAGAAGATTGCTGAGGATGTAAACTAACCTTCTTGTGGCAAAAGCTGAGTTCTTTGACTGCAGGGTCTGTGAAAGCTTAAATGACTTGATGACAGGTTTTTGGTCTACTGAGGCAGACTTAGTAATTCTTTGACTGGTCGAAGTAGTGTTGCTTTGGACCCAGGTTTGTCAACAATCCATTGCTCAGGAGATCATTGCAGCTATAAAGAGTTAAGAAGTTAAGTGACACTGGCTGGAAGAGGAAATTAGGATGTTGCAGAATGTGTTCCATGATACTGTTGCACATGAGCTCATCACTAGAGCATCCTGACACTGAAGAGAAGAGAGAAACTCTCTGAAGTTGCTTCCCCATTGCTGAAGCTATAGTCTTTGAGGAACTTCATTTTGAACGTGCTTGGCTCTTTTCCCCCTCTGGGGTTTGGCTATATAACTGGCTGTAAGTCTGGGGCTTGTATTGGCTCAGTCATCATTTCGCTTGTTAATTTTGAAAAATAAATGGTGAATAGAGTCTTACAGAAAGCCTCCCTTAAAAATGCTCCGTATGAGCTGAAATTTTGGAAGGATTTCCAGCCTGTGTCAGAACCACCCGGGCGAGTACCTTAACGGCCCGTGGTTGTTGGCCAGCAGCTTTGAAAGGAGAGCAGATGCTTGAGCTGTGCTTGGTGGTAGTTATTCTAATATAAACCCCCTTGTGGCTGCTAATAACATTTTGCTTTTAGTTAATATTGGCAGTATTCTTGGTAGCCCTTGTTAGGAATATGTGCAGCTAGGGAGGATTTACTGTAATGGGGAGAGTAGGATACTGTACTGCAGAAATGCTTCCAGTACGACAGCACTGGTCCTAGCAAAACCACATATTGTGTTGTTGTGGTAACCTTCCTTCCACCCACACCTCTGACAACCAAAGCTAAGAGCAACATCAGAAATGTTGCTTTGCTATTGCAGGGCCTGTTTCTTATGTTGTGTGTGTGTGTGTGAGGGGGAACGGGACCTGAGAGGCTGACCTGAGTGGAGAACTGTGCTGTCCAGTTCTGCCAGTGGGAAACAGTAATTGTACAAGGCACAAGTAGCATCATGCTCCTCTATATTTCCTCCTGTTGCTGGAGAATTTGGCAAAAGGAGAAAACAAGTGTTTGTCAAAATGATCTTATAAATATTTAAAAATTTCTCATTAGCCTTTACTGCAGAAATACCATGCCATTCAGGTCACCAAAAAAAAAAATTGCTTCCTCTGTGGTCAGCACTCCTGCCCTTTCTCCTTGCAAAGTGAGAATGGCATTGGCTTTAGAAAGGGTTGATCCCAAGGAGGGGGTTAGATGGAAACTGTGTTGTGGAATCCAGCTGTGTTGTGTACTGAGGTTTGGTCAGGGCCTCTAGACCTGTGTTTTGGGGATTCTTTGTTTGTTTGTTTTTTTAACCCCAAATGGGGAGTGTAATAGAAGAGGTGGAGTGCCCTTAAGGAAGGGGTAGACAATTGGTAGATAAACCTTCTGTAGTTTATAGCATTTAATGTTCTCTCAATATTTAACTGTTATGGCTACAAGTAAACTTTAAAAATAAGATATGAGTACTATTTGCTTGGATAGGCAGACTCTGAAGCAATAGCTCCAAGGCAGATCTTGTCCCAGTCTGTTTCAGTGAGGCTGCAGAGGTTTAAATGTTGGTGTTGATAGCTGTGTTAGCGTGTACTAGAGCACGTGAGACTGCATCACAAAGATCAGACCGGAATATTTTTCTACCATGTTGCATGGCTCTGGGGATAAGAGGTATGCTCGAAGGTCTAGCAACACAGGAAATACATGGATGAGGAAGTATGAGTTCTCACTAATCTAACAGGTTGGTAATTAAGGTATAGTTTGCATTACCGAAGTGAATGCTGGGTGGGCTTTCCAAGATTCGGACAGTGTAGATGTGGTTCTTGGAACAGGCAAAGGACATCCACTGGGGAAGCACTGGGTTGGTAGGTCCTGTGCAGAGAACTTCGCGAGCCGTGGGTCAGCTATGTAACAGGGAGGCAAGAGGCTGAGACTTACTACTGGGAAACACCACTCACTTGAGTATCGATTTTGTTTAGGCCTTTCCTTTGTTGTCAGATAAGACAGCCTCATTACATTTTCACACCTATGTTATTGCATGTTCTAATTAAACATATGAGTGGATTGCTTTGATAAATACAATGACTTTTCTTTTTGAAATATCCGTGTCATGGAGTTATGATTTCCAGCCTGAGAGATGCATAATTCCTGGGGGGTCCATGAACTGCTCTTAAGAGACCTGTGAGAAACAATGAAGAAAAGAGAACTTGCTACAGACTTGAATTTGCTGACTACTGAACATATTTTTAGAATGAGCGGCTTGCAAATTAAGAGCCACCATCATAGAGCAAAAACTTTGGTTTATATATTTCAAAGCCAAAATATGCCATATTTAATGACATGCAAAAATAAATAAAAAGCTTTTGGAAAAAATTATTCCAAAAGCGTATTGGCAATTGAAACTGAAGTCCCTGGCTCTGCAAGTAGATCAACATGGGTGAACTTAGGTGCTTACAGCTCATATTGCTGGACTGGGGCCTACTCGGGAAATTTAGAAGCGAAAAGTTCCTGCTATTATATTGCTCGTAGGTCTTTCTATACAGTTGAATATAGTAATTACATAACTTCTTTTTTTTTTTTTTTTTTTGAAGTGAATAATAGGAATATACTACAGCCGTACCATGTAGCAGAGTTAATGCCACAGCTGAATATTTCTTGGTTGTCTTGCAGTCTCTTTTAAATTATTTTTAGCCTTGAAGCCTAACGCTGTCCCTTAGCATAGCTCTTGGGGTTCTGCATGTTTAATTGGCAAAGCTCTTCACTTCACAAAATGAAGAAAAATTCTTCAGCATGATAACAAGTGGGCCTTCGTTATCCGATAGACAGCTGGTGCTGTTTAACAAATGAAGCCAACAGTGTACTGAACTGAATGTGTGCGCATACTCGCAGACACTTGTGGCTGCTTGTGCTCCAGATGGCACTTTCAAATGTATGCAACTTCATGAACCAACTGGTAAATTAACTCTAATTCATTGCAAATTCTAAACTGGGCAAGATTGAAACTATACTGACAAGGTTTTCTAAGTTGAGCTGCTGTGGAGTTATTTGCCTCAGCTTCACAAAGGAAAATCCATTGGGGAGCCATAGGATATAGTGTTCCTATTTGCGTTTGCCTTCTTTGATTGAAAGATGTAACTTGTTCTTTTAGATTTCTCTTGGGCTTGGAGCCAAATTGTGCTCCCTTGAAGACGATCACAAAGCTAGCTTCATTGCAAATGGGATTGGGCTGCAAGCATGGAAAATAGCAATTCAAAAGCTTTTTTTTTTTTTTTTTTTTTTTTTTGAGATATATGAATCTTTTTATGTGAAAGGAGAGAATTGTAGAGGGTTACGTAGCTGTGTAGAAACTGTAATTACTGCACTCTCTACTGTACCTCAGGGAGGGGCAGCTACATTTCTTCACTACCATGCAGGATGTGGCTACCCTTCTTGCCAGAACAGGGTCCCAAATTTTCCTTTTGGACATCCTTAGCATTATTCCCCATCTAGTAGTTTGCAGTAAGATGAAGTGTGCTTCTGTCATCTGTGAACAAGAGAAAGGCAAAATGTGAGTCCCAGCCCTATTGGGAGCCAAGTGCGCAGTGTACAGTTGCACAATAGGTTGGTTTGAGTGGAGGAGGAATTCCTGTCTGCCCTCTAGCTGTTTGCTTGTGCTGCTGTTCATCATGGTGTTGGTTTGTGTTGTTTGGGGCTGTGCTGTGAACTAGGTCACGGAAAGGATCCGAGACAAAAGCGTGGCAAGGGGGAGAATAGGGATTTTTTTCAGTGGTGCTGTTTGCTCTCTGTGAATTGCATTGACACAACTGAGTGGGGAACTGTGGTGTGGAGGTGGAAGCTATTTACACTGGCCTTCCTGTGAAAGCTGACATATAGTGTAACTGTACCCTCAGACCAGAGGAGCCTTCTTTCACACAGGGCTAAAAGCTCTGCAAACAGACCATGCCTTCAGTGGAGTCCTGTGAGATGCAATGATCCTTTGTGAAACCATTTGAACTAATTAAATTGAATTCTCAATTATTGCTTGTTTGTGGACGGATGAGGCCCTGAATGATCGGCTACTTCTTAATGCTGAATAGTTGTCCCTGTCCAGAGGGGATAGAATAAGGGTGGTGATGATTATTAATTCTGCAGTGGAGGTGTTTAAAAATTGCACTTAGTTTGGATCTAGTTGTGCTAGGTAGGATGCACATGTCAACTTGCCTTCTGTAGCTTTGTTCAGGCTCTAGGGGTGGGATCTACTGGGGTGGTGACCTGTCCAAGAATGGTTTCTGTCTCTCACATCAAAAGGGCTCCAACCAAGAGACTGTTCGGGCTGTTGTTTTTCTTTTGGTCCTCTCCCTACCTCTTCCTCAGCAGTTCAGAAAAATTTTCTGGGGTAAGGCTAGTCCCCTTTCTGCCATAACATAGACAGGAGGTAGTTAACCTACTTGGTTTGGCTATGAGAAGTGCGTGGCTGGACCGTTCTCTCTGCAAGCTGAGCTCCTCTTCCCTTGATTTCCTCGTTTCATCTTGCTCAGGTTGGGAGTGGGATCTAGCTAGCTGCCCGTGCTAAACTTTGCTGGTCAAATCTAGGAAGCCTTGTTGAAGATCAGCCTCAGTTGAACACCAGACAAAGCCAGTGGTCTTCCCCTTTTTCCAGCTCGAGTCGGGCAGACATATTTCTGTTCCCAACAGGCCCGTAGCTGCCTTGGCAGGAAACTATTTAACCATCAGTGTGTCCTGCAGCAGGGGCTGGGAGGTGTTGCAAAGTTCCCACGTTCAATACATTGCTTTTGACTGCAATCCAGCAGCCTTAACGTTTTCTGGGGGCTCTCTTGTTGACTTTTCACAGAGCTGTGTCAAAACCGTTGCTCTTGTTTACAGAGAAAAGGAGAGTTCACATGATCCAGCCTGCCTCGGTGTTCGTGCGTTAGCCTTGCCACGAGCCTGCTTTCTGTGCCTGGTATCCAGCATTGCCTTGCTTCACCCCACCGTAAAATGGGAACTGCACGCCCGTGCATTTTCACAGCAGTTTCTACCTGCTGAAATGTTCTCTCTCCAGAGAAACGTGACCCTGTGTTGCTGGAGATGACAGGGGGCATGAGAAGCTCTCCTCCTAATCTGTGTCGCAACTGATTCTTCTGTCTGGGATTTGGGAAAAAAATTCTGTCCTGTAATTAAAGGAAAAGGCTGGGAACTGGCACTTTTCTCGTGGGTTCCCCCATGCCACAGCGCTGCCATGTGATCGTGGGTGAGCAGTTAACTCTCACGTCAGCGCTGCTCACGTAACTGAGAGCATTCCTGGTTTGTTGTGCCTAATGTCTGTGAGCTCTTGCATGGCCAGGTCCAGTGTGAGTATCATAGTGCTTTATGGGGGTGGGGAGGAGAGGCTTAGCCCCGTTTAGCAGTGAAGGATGGGTGCAGAGGAAGGGATTTACCCTAGGTTGCCTGGCAGGGCAGTAGCAGGGCGGAGAAACTCAGCTTTTCTGAGTCCAAGTGTATTGCTGGAGCCATAAGCCACAGGCTGTGTGTGAACCTAGTGAGTTAATGAGTGTTTCAACATGTGTACCAAACTGGGGGATTTTTGTTCGTGTTATGTTAATGATGACCTATTCCGACCTGTGCTGTGCCTTGGCTCTTTGTTCTACTGTGCCTGTACGGTTTAAATTCATCCTCACTTTCCCTTCCCAAAACCAGGCCTTATGGTTCCACCCTTGTTTCCTTTTCCTAGATTTTTTGCTACCTTTAAGGAGCTCTCTTAAGGCATGATACACTCTTACAGCCTGGGAATTTGTCTACACAAAAGGTCCCCTCCTCTACTTCTCCTTTCAAAGAGCCTTGGCAAGCCCAAGTGCTCAGCAAATACCTGCAGGTCCTGGTGCAAAGGGACCACTTCTCAACGTTGTTACAGGTTGCACCGTGAACCAGGGAACCCTGTGGTGAAAGGATCCAATTCTTTGGCATGGTTTGTATGTGGTAGAGGGCTGTACTCGACTCTACACTTATTTATGAGCTTTTCTGGAGGTGTAAGAGGGGACATCTTTCTGTGTTTATGGCTGGAAAGAACGGTTGGCCAAGTATAAAGCCTGATTTCTCCTGTTGTCCCTTCCTGTGTTAGGGGAGGGAGAGGGTGGAAGGCAGTGGCTGACTGTTTTATTGCAAACAGCTTTGAAAATTGCTGTGAGCAGAAAACAAAGGAGGGATTTAATTTAATTTAAAGCAGCCTTTTCCTTGCTCTCAAACTGCAGTGTAACTGGGCCTTCCATTCCGCTGGTGTTGGTTAGAGGCAGCAATAGTCTGGGTAGGAAACATGTGAGAAAGCTCTTTCATGCCAAACGCTGTGCTGTGCCAATGCAGCTCCATCGATAGCTGCAACCCCTCTGTGTACGCCTCTTTATAGTATGCATTCACCCTCCAAGCTGGTGACTTGATCCCCTCCCTCCTCTCTGTTTCTCTTGTCGCCTAATGCAGAATCTGGATTTGGAAGGGGTCAGTGTCTACCCTTCTGTCCCACGGAGAGTTCCAAGTTTTTGACCTGCAACTATTAGGAATTGTTCTGATGTCTCCCTGTTCCTGTCCCAAAAACAGCGCCTCTCTTTTGCCCTTTACAGTTAGGACTTAGGCTGCTGTTCCAAATGGAGGTACTTTGTAAGAAATGTTGGCCCATATAAACTAGATATGTTCTCTAGTCAGCGTTCCCCAGTGTTATTAGTATGTGTGTATATATAGATATAATTTTTAATAAAATTCAATTCTTCAAGGCCCAAATTAACTTTTGGAGTAAAGGTTGCAAAGGAAGGGAGGTGCTTATAATGCCATTGATTGTATAGTAACTAATGCTTGTTAAAAGGGCACGCCTTGCAGTTATGAAAACAAAGCAGGTTCAGACATGGTGGTCTGATCTGTTCCTGCATTTCTCCTGGGATAGTCATATTCCCCCCTGTGCCTTCCTCCAAGCAGACTATAATGCTCTGGTTCTGATATATTTGGGATGTGCTTTACACAGGTGTAAAGACAGGGGTGGGGAAGTCAAGGCCAGTACTCTTTCTGGGAGTGAATTTCTATATCTAGGCTGCTGAGTCATCTCCAAATCACTGTCTTTTCTAAGTGGCTTGTGCTATTTCTGACTTTTGGATGAATGGACTACATTTGGCAAAACAGAGGTACGTTACCAGCTTATTTAAAGCTCTACAAATGTGCGCATTTTTCTGTAGACCTGAAAGAGGTGCATCAGCCAGGAAGAACTTGTGAACTGGGCGCAGACAGTGTGATGAGTGCTGGTGTGTGGCTGGGGTGAAGAAGTTGAGGGAATTACTGCAGTAGGAATGCTGTCTTGCTTTGCGTAGTGTGTGTTTCCATCCCTGCTTGTCTTTCTCTAGGTCGATGCTGAGGAGTACGGCACCCTCCCTCCCCTCTCCTGTGGTTGGGTTCCTTGTAACTGAAGCTCACTCATTCCCTGAGGACCAGACCTCACTGATGACTGGGAAGCAAAGAGTACCCAGAAAAGCACTTTTACCACGGACTCCACCTCAGGAGCACCAGCAACTCATCCTCTAAGTAACAATCTCTGCCCCTTCTGTGCAGTCCTGATGTCTGCTACCATGGATACAGAATCTACATATTCAGGATATTCCCACTACTCAGGTCACTCCAAAAAAGCCCACAGACAAGGGTAAGAAAAACTTATTCTAAATTACTGGCCGCTCAAAGCGAGGATACCTCCTGTGGAAAAATTTCCAAGTTGGGCTCAAATCCCTGGGGCTACACGGGGGAGATGCAGGAAGAGAGACTTTATGACGAAGGCAGTGAGGAGATCGGAAGCAATTATCCCACTAATTTAGTGGTATTCAACCAGTTACATGTACTCTGGAGTCATATATGGCTGGAAAGATTGGAGAAGAGTCAGCAGAAGGAAAAGATCACTTAACTGTATTGAGCCCGCTCACTTTTAAGAATAGAGTCTCTGAGAAGAAGATATGTCAAGGTTCCCAAACTGACGTTTGTCCCTTTTTCCCTTTCCATGCCATTTCTTTACCATGTAGCAGTAAGGCTTCCTTCCTCTCCTCACCATCCTCCTGGCTGCTCTTTATTGTTTAAATAGAATTTGAGTGGTACTTGAGTCTGCAACGAATCCTTTATCAGGTTTAATTGGATTAGAAGTCAGGCTTTTCCGGACTTGAATAGCAAGTCCTTTTTCTGCATGACTGTTGCAATATTCAATAGCCTGAAAAAAACATCTGATTACTTTGAAACATTATCTTTTTTTTTTCCTTCTCTCTCCTTTATCGTCATTAGCTTTACATGTAGGACTTGTACCGTTTGTGGTCTTTGTAACTTAGAATGAGTTTGTCCAAAGTAACTTTGCATTTCAGAAGCAATTATCCTGTGTAGTTGGAAAAAGAGCTCTTCTGTGAAAAGAAGTCTCTCTGCTTGAAGTCCAATTCTTGAGTAAAGTCTCGTTTGCCTTTTCTCCTTCTCCCTTAAGTCCCCTTCCCCCCCCCCCAAAATATGGGGTGCCATTTGAAGTTTAGAATACAATGTGAAAAGATGCCTTTGAATTTCCCAAAAGAACATTCAAAATCCTAGAGCCTCTGTCATCTGGTGCAAGAAACTGTCAGAAACCGTTTTAAGAGAAGCTGGGATGGTGGCAAGATACTGCTGCTTCCTTTGCTTCCCTCTGCGATACCTGAGGGGTTAGGCTATCCCAACCACCAGGCTGTAGGCTGCTCTGGGCTAGGTTGCTTTCTGCCTCTTCTAAAGCTTGTTTCATCACAGATTGAATCATTATTGATCAAGAGATGGAACAAGCGTGACTCTAGCCTTGCCATACTTGCCATAAATACAGATATTGCAGGTTCCAGGCCCTGTTTCAGAGACTGTCTTTCTGGTAACTTTCTTCTCCTCTTGCTCTGTTTGGAATAAGGAGTCGGGACAGGCACAAATCACCACGAAGCAAAGACGGCAGTCGATCTGAGAAGTCCGTCACTATCCAGGCACCACCTGCAGAACCGCTGCTTGGGAACGATGCCTCTCGGACAGAGGAGGGCCAGGTAAAGAGGGAGCAAAAATGAACATGGAGTGTGGTTTGTGGAACAGGCTGCCTGATGCTACCAGCACATGAGTAGAAAACGTTGCTTTCATGCTAGTAATGAACGATCATGAGTTATTAGTACGCTCTCGTAGAGCTAGAGTGCTGTGGTACCATTTAGAATTAGCCTGGCACAACAAGGTGTGTGTGGGGGGGGATTTTTTGTTTGTTTGGTTGTTTTTTTTTTTGCACTTCTGCTTTTGATATAAAAATACTTATTCATGCATAAAGCCAAGGACTCATTCAGTTTTATGTCATTTCTGCAAGCATTATTTTTGACAGCACCAGTGCTGGTGTGATTACCTTTGGGGCACTAATTTTCCTCTGTCTCCAGAGTGTCATCTGCCAAGCTCTTCAGAAACATCCGTTTCCATCATCTCCCTATGCATTATTCGGGTCAACTCGTTCCCCTGTATATGCACTTGTTTTTAAACAGGATTTGCTCAGGGGTAATAGTGTAAAGCATTAGGAGCAGGGATCCCAACAGGGAAGGGAGGCAAGAAATCTAAAGCAAATGTGAAATAGCTAGGAAGGAAAGCAAACCAAAAGAAAAACCTCACGGTGAAGCTGATGTATTAACAGTAGGTCAAACAAAGGATGGAAGAATGCTATTTTTAGTTTGCATCTAGGATAGATCCAGGACCTGCTCTGTATCTGGAGTTCCAGCAACTGATGGGAAGGTGTATATTTATTTTCAGGGAATGGCTGATGCTGCAAGACAGACTGCAGAATGCAGGATGTTTCAGTGCATCCTGGGTTGGACTTTTAGAATTGTAATTCTTGGTTGTTTGGCTCCTGCTCTGCCCTTTCCAAAAAAAAAAAACCCAACCAAAACAAACAAAAACCACCGCAAAAAACTGTACTGTTTCCAACCAAGATGTATATGGTAGTACTTGTAACAGTATTTATGTGGCAATAGGTGGGCTGATGGGACACCTCTTTTTGGTGTTTTGTAATGAGGTGCTTCATGAATTCCAGCTATTACTTGGAATAGGTCTAAAGATGCTGGTGAATTCATAAGCCCTTCTTGTTTTCATGAAGACCTCCTCAGTGTGAATTTAAAAAAACCAAAGCTTATTATTAGCTGATGCATGAGCCTGATTGTCTTCTACTGAGCAGGCTGCCTTAGATTGGGTCCAATAGCTTTGTACCACTGGAGCTTTAAACTCATGTTTCTATGTAACTGCATGATTTTTTTGCTTGTGCCTCTGAAAATGGGAAGAGCTATTAAAAGAGGTAGACTAGGACTAGGGCTGTGTGGTTTCTTCTCTGCGCTGTAGCCTTAAACTACTGTGGTATTTATGTATCTCTTCTCTCTTCTGCACAGTTATTCATTCCATAAAATAGTGGAAATTATGCAGAGTTATTTCATACATAAACATAAAATACTTGAAATGCTTAGATTCCTTTAGCAGAGACACCAGCAAAAAGGAAAATGTGATATGATTATGCTCCCTTTCAGGACATACTACAATGCAGAAGATATCTCTTCTGGTGCTCTGTTTTGATGAGAAGTGATTTTTAAAAAAAGGGGGGGGAGGAAGAGAGGGGGAAAAAAAAAAACCCTACTAAGATTAATTCAAGATGCTGACTGTGGGTCGGTCTGTCTCAAAGCCCTACTGCTCTAGGCAGGGAGGTATTCATGTCTTAGAGTGCATTAGAAGTTAAATTCCTGGAGTTGTTCAGTGCAGTCATGCTGTCTCTGTCCACTCCTCTCCCAAGGTTTCTTGAAGACTTTTTCCCATGACTCTTTAAAAGAAGTGAATAATGGTTAAAAAGTGCTCTGATAAGCATGCTGCAGCACTGTATGACTGTGGAGCGTCTGGCTTATTTCTAAAGGTATCAAGTCTCATGTTAAAAACGATACCTGTTTCTTTAAAACAACATGCTTGAATCGGCATGTGCAGCTGGGGGAAGATGGAAATCCTGTTAATGACACAGGTGGCAGAAGGATACTCTTGGAAAGGTGGGCAGAAGAACAACATGCGCGCTTGTGAACGAGCGTTTCAGCTACAAAGAGGGTCAGGTGCCGAGGAGCAAAACACATGCTACCTAGAAGCATTTGTACTGTTCAGTTTGTACTTGTGTGAAGTGGCAGGAGTCTTTGCGTGCATGAGTCACTTATTCAACAGTGGTGAGTCAAATCCGTACGTATCAGCCTAAGTCCTTGGCCATGCCAGCACCGGGGAGGAGCAATTTGAAGCATAATGGGGTGGGAGTACTAGCTTGCGGAAGTCCTCTGAAGTCTGCGAGGGTAGAAATCTGACTTTTGGAGAACTTACTATAGTTTGAAGCTTGACTACTTGGCAACTGTATTTCAGGTAGGCTTTTTTGAGGTTGAATGGCTTCTAACAATGTCTTAGACTCTAATACCAGTTCCTTGGTAGTCTAGGATCCCCTAAATCTAAAGCCCCATACCTGTGAATATCATCTTTGAGCACCTGTGAATTGCTGATTTAACTAAACTTTTATTAGAGTATGTCAGCTATTGTGTGCAATGCTCCCATAGAGGAGAGTAAAAGAGAAAAGTGGAGGAACTTGCTGAAAGGGCAATTACTTCTGTACTGATGGAAAAATAATGTATAGACATGTTTCTGATTGTGTAATGATTATGACTAGCTTGAAACACTGAAAGTTTCCCTTCCAGGTGATTCTGTGGTGCACCTGCACCACGGAATTTGTGGGCTGGAAGGGTGCTACTAGCCCTTGCCTTGCACGTGGGAACTGATGATTACTGCAGTTTCCAAGAGTTATGTGACGTTACTCGTTAACCTCTGAGGTAAGAGTGACTAGCCTAGAAAGCTGAGCTGCCTGCTCTGTAGTTACACCTTTCAAGCAGTGCCTAAAGTTTATAGTCACTGGTTTAGGCAAGCTACTGCTGTTCACAAATTTTTGTTAGTTTTCAGGCTTGATGTTGAAGGTAGTGCTTTTGGTTTGGTTTTTTTTTTGTTTGTCTCTCCTGAGACTTGTCTGTCACAGTGTTCCAGGTCTTCTGTTTTTCTTGGCTGAAAAGAGATTGCGACAAACCATCTGACTGTTTCACTCTTGTTTTTTTTTTTTTTTTTTTCTTTTTTTTTATCTCTTCCTCTGTCAGGATGACAACTGGGGTGAGACCACAACAGCAATCACAGGCACCTCCGAGCACAGCATTTCCCAGGAGGACATTGCCAGGATCAGTAAAGATCTGGAGGACAGTGTTGGGTTGGACTGCAAACGTTACCTGGGCTTAACTGTGGCGGCTGTTCTTGGACTCCTTGTCTTCCTCACCCCCATCGCCTTCATTCTGTTACCCCAGATCCTGTGGCGGGATGATCTGGAGCCATGTGGTACTGTCTGTGAGGGATTGTTCATCTCTGTGGCATTTAAACTCCTCATTCTCCTGATTGGGACCTGGGCTCTGTTCTTCCGCCAGCCGAAGGCAGATATACCCAGGGTGTTTGTGTTTCGGGCCCTCTTGTTGGTCCTCATATTTCTGTTTGTGTTTTCCTACTGGCTCTTTTATGGTGTTCGCATTTTGGACTCAAAGGACACCAACTATCAAGGAATAGTGCAGTATGCGGTGTCTCTGGTGGATGCACTACTCTTCATTCACTACCTGGCCATTGTGCTGCTAGAACTACGGCAGCTGCAGCCCACGTTCACTGTCAAGGTAGTTCGGTCAACAGATGGAGAATCACGATATTACAGCTTGGGACACTTGAGGTAGGTGCAAGCCCTTGAAGTCCAGGGGATGTAGATAAATGTGGCTATAAATGTGGTTTTGGTAGCACAAAGCACCAAGCTTTTGTTCCAGTGATATCACTGGTTTCAGAATCTCCTCCCAGAGGAATCCCAGAGTCTCTCAAAAATTACCAAATTGAACCTCTGTCTTTCTGTGAGCATGGGAAAGACCATCCTTGCTTCAGAGGGCTAGCGTGCATTTCTGTAAATGAAAAGAGCTGATGGCACAACTTGAGGCTGGTCACTGGGCTAAGCCTGATGACATCCTTGTTTTAAGTCCTTCTCTGGGCCTCTTGCCCTGTCCCCTTACTGAAGGAAAGGGGAGAGGCTTCGTTATTACCTGACTGAGGGTATCTGTGCTTTTCAGTTGTGTGGGCCAGATGCCAGTTTGAGAGCACCCCTTCAGGCCACGTGGAGCCATTTGTATCACTTTTCAGAGGCTGCTGACAGCAAGCCAGTCCCTTGTGTTCATGTGGCAGGGCTGAAGGAAGTAAGCAGCCCTGTTTGAGAAAGCATTCATCAGTTTACATGCTGTTAACAGCATCTGTTTGTCCTTATTGCCTTGTGCAGCCAAGAATCATGTAAGGGACCTGAATGAATGTCCCTTGAGTCAGATCCAGCATCATCATTTGGATTCTGTGTGAGCCATGAGTGGCTGTTTGAAGCACTTCAGATGTTTGAGCTCTGAAGCCTGCTACTGTGACAGGTAGGGACTACCTTGAAGGACTCGGCCAGATAACTACACAATGGGATCTGAAGGCTGCTTTCAGTGACTGGATGCTCTGTCCTTGTTCTTGAGGCCAGCAGTTGACCGAGTTTTGTGCTGCCATGGAGGAAATAGTGTTTGCTCCTTCTGAAGAAGTTGCCTAGATGCAGCCAGCATTTCCCAGCAGTTTGGTAGGCACTTAGGAATACTGGTTTTAATGAATGCTGGGGCACGTGCAGATGCGGGAAGTTTATTTTTCTTGGCAGCACTGTGATGCTGCTGGTTCAGTTCTGTAGCATGCTGGTATCTTGTTTCTGTCATTGGTATAGATCAGTTTGCTGGCTTAGATGTACCTGGAAGTGATTAGACCTTTGGGAGCTGTGCATTATCTATAAGTATATGACTCATGCATGCCAGCTTCACCCTTCCTGCTGGGGTTAATGCTTTCCTCAACAAAGGTACAGGAAAGGACAGCTGTCTAAAAAGACTCCTTAATTCCTGTGCCTTATGAAGCTGTCTAGAAATCTCCTTAGTTCTTGTGTGCTGTGAAGGTAGCAGTGGAACTCTGTGCACGATTCCCCAGACTGTGTGTGCGCTTGAACATCTGTTCAACTTATCTTGTCCAGACCCCTGTGGCATGCATATCTATTGCAGATGGAGAGATTAGTGTCTGCTGGCTTAAGTGGATGTAGGAACAGTCTCCTGCAACCATTTGCTTAGTAGTGGAATTACTTTGAAGCAGATTTAGTGGTTGACACTCGTGTCTGGGAGTTGACTCCTGGATGTTGCTCCTGGCTTAATGGAAGTACTCATGGTCTTTTGAATAAGCTAGATCTGGACTCTGCTGGATCCTCCTCGTCTGTAAAATGTGAAGGAGAGTCCCTTTTCTGTCGTGGAGGGGACTTCTGCTGACTTACTGAAAGGTCATCTTCAGGGCTTAAAAAAATCACCTAATCTCTGCTGGTTTTCTTGTGAAATAAGAACAAATATGAGACTTTGCTCATGAATTCCTCTGTAGTAAGTGGCAGCCTTTTGGACAAGGAAGGTGGGAAGATGGCTATGTAAGAGTTCCCCTGTGGTAGGGCTTTGTATCTCGAAGTGTGCCAGGGCAGTTGTCATGTAAGTGAATGCTGCACTGAAAGTTCATTATACGTGTGTGTGTGTGTATATACCTATGTGTGCAGGTTTGGCTTGAGAGAGTTTAATGGGTGCTTGGTACTAGATCACAGGTTTGTGTTCAGAGGAATAAGCACCTACTCTTGCCAATGTCTACATACGTGGCTTTAACAGTGTAAGTAATCTTGCCATCTGAGGCAAAGAATTTGTTTAAACCTCTGGAGAATGAAGGCCTAAAGACTCGTAGCACGCGTGATAGGAACAGTGTTCTCGCAAATGTTCTCCTTGCAGCAAGGTATTTGAAATGCCTTGGGTGATGTGAAGGCAGCAAAGAGTTGTTAAATTTAGGGAGAAATTTGAGATGTATGAAAAATTAATAATTTCTCATTTGTTGGCAAGCTGATTGCAATTTTGTTTGGCACATTGAATCCAAACCACGTAGAATGTAGGAGCTTCAGAGTCTTGTGTTACAGGAGGGTCTTATCAAATGTGCCTGGCAATGGTAAACCAGTGTTGCTTTTCCTTAGTTAATGGCAGATGAGTATAACATGTATTGACACATGTTTTGAAGCTCATGGATTGCCTTTTTGTTGTTGTTAGTGTAAAGGTGGAACCGTGTAGATTTGATTAGGGGCCAGATGCCTTCCGACTAA
The DNA here is from genome assembly GCF_040807025.1 of Struthio camelus. Lineage (NCBI taxonomy): Eukaryota > Metazoa > Chordata > Aves > Struthioniformes > Struthionidae > Struthio > Struthio camelus. The sequence goes on along the minus strand of NC_090942.1, from coordinate 93,775,029 downwards.
GGGAATGCTCATTTTTCTGCCTCCCTTTTGTTAAAAGCAACAGGGGAGTTATTTGTGTGTAAACCCTAAGAGCTGCTGGTCTTAATACGAGATCTGGCCCTAGTATGATAACACCTTCACTAACTTCTTAGGGTTTATCTCCTTCAACTCATAATCATATGTCTTCAGAAGTTACATAAAACGTTAGAAGGTTACGAATTCGGAACATCTTTGCAGCCTCATTTTTAGCAAAGTCTCCACAAAGGCCTTAATATGCTTGTCCGTGAAATGTCAGCCAGGGTTACGGAGGGCTTGCCTCTGTCTGGTTGGCCCTCTGGCTGAGGCACTGGACTGAAACAGGAGGTCTCTTGGTGAAAAGTGTTGGACAGGAAAAATGTGGAAGTGAGCAAGGACAGCGTGGATTCTTCAGGAAGACTGAAGCAGCCTTGCAGATGTGCTGCAGAGATGGTCATAACTATGAAGGGGTGTATATTCACTACCTGTTGCTGCCTGTGAGCTTTTTCCGTTCACCACAGCATGTGCTTGCCTCACGCCAGTACTTCTAAAGGTGTGTCAGGTAGGTTGCTGACTACTGCTTGACAGGAGAAAGTGTGCTTTAACAGGCATAGAAATCTCACCGTCTCCTAAAATCATCCCAAGCTTCCTCAGCCTTGCCTTTTGTCCTCTTAGAGCTCCCAAATCTCTAAAAGTTTTGGTTCCTGGCTCTCCATGGAGTCCTCCTTCCTCAAAAGCCCAGCGTGCTCCAGAGGCTGGCAGCAAGAAGGCTCTCGGGACGTTTTGTTCGGTGTTACTTGTTGGGCCAGCTCCAGATTTTTTTTTTTTTTTAAAATAGCAAAATCACTCGCATCAGCCTTTTAATCCAAGCTAGAGGCTTTGAAGTTTTGTTTTTTTGTTGTTGTTGTTGTTTTTTTCCCCTGATGAGGCATGGAGAGTTGCTGTGTAATTGTGAAGAGAAAACCCTCCTTGAGGGAGAAGGGAAGAAATCAGCCACCCTTTTGGAAAACTCTGTTTTTTGCCAGGCAGGGTATGGACAGGATTTTCCACCTTCCCTGGCTCCAAGTTAAGGAAAGAAGCTGAACTTGCCGAGTTAGGTATTCTACTCTGCCCCTGAGGGTACTAGGTCCAGGAAGGTAAGCATATCTGGGAATAGTTTCCCCAAATTCATATTATAATTAACCTATTAATAGACTGGCTTGGTCCCACCCCCAGCACTTTGGCTGTAACTTTTCTTTTGGGAGACTTGACTGCATAAATTATCGTTCCCTTTGGCAGTGACTCAGGGTAGGGGGGAAATGAAAATTAAATTGGAGTCTCCGTGAAGATCATGCCAAATCTGTTTACTGACTGCATGGCTGCTCCTGGTGGAAAGACTTGCTGCACAGGGGAATGCTTTATGGTGATACGCGTATGGGTAAAGAGGAGGGAAGAGAGTAGATACAAGAAAGGAAAGCCTGGGAAAATGTGAGAGGTAGGGTGGGGATGCTGGCAGGATTTGTGAAAGCAAGAACAAAGGGAGACAAAGTGGTGGGAGAGAGGAGGTAGATAACTTTTCTTTTGAGGCACTGGTAGTTTGAGCTGAAGCTTTGATTTGCAAGCCTTATGGATAGGGACATTGGTGGCACCTGTCATTCACAGTTCAGTTTCTGCTGGATGGCTCAGAAATTATATAGGAAGGACACTGCTGGAAAAAAACCCTCCTGTCCTTTCATTAGGATGCTAAATGTATTCTCTTCTCCAGTGAATTGTCTTTCCCCACCCTAGAGTGCTGCTAGTCTAGATGGCTCAGGAAAATGAATAGCTTCAAATGCACATGGTAATTACTGATCTGTAGCTATAGACTTGAGTGTTCAGCCCCAGTATAGTCTTGGTTTTCTGAGGTTAAAAATATTTGTTAGCGAGTCTTTCTCCTCCCTTTTTCTCTTAAGGGAGGATGTGAGGAGCACATGACAGTTCATTCATGTATTGGGCTATGTGAAGCACTGAAGGATTCAGGCTGCTTTTCCATTCTCCCTGGCATAGGTTTACCTTTATGAACAAGCTATCTGAGAAGCTAATCTAAATAAGAGAAGCTTAGCACTCAGAAATATTAGCTGCATGCGAAAAAAGTCTGTTAGTGTTGCCTGTCCCTCTGTGAAACGTCTGCATTTGGGTGGACTTTTGCTGAACTGTGGTTTAAAAACCCAAGAAGGGGACAGGTGCTTCCTTAAAACTGGTACATGGCTCTGCAAAGCCTAGAGGAGTTTTCATTATCTCAGTGAGACTCTTATAGCATGTGATTGCTCACAGACATGAGAATCTTGTAGCATGAACTTGCGCACGCCAAAGGAACAGATGTACAAACATTTACTGGAAGGGGAGCCTGTCACCAAGGCGAACTGAAACAGCTACTCTGCTGCCTCTTTACTTGGTGCTTGACCCTCAGGTGATGGTCACCCTTAAACATTTAATACAGACCAGGAGTTGTAACAGAATTGTGTAGTGGAAGCTGATGCCTCTGCTGAACCAGGTCTTTAGGGTTAGCAGTCTTGTATCTACCGAACCTGTCACTTGTAAAACTGTTCTCTGGGCTGTCAGTATTTACTGACCTAATCTGATAAGCTCTCTTACGTGTGTCTCTTGGTGCCACTGGAGCCACGTTCCCTAGTAAGGGTGGGGAAGGTACCAGGAGTGAATACAGGGCTAAGGACTGGGAAGAAGCAGCTTTTTCATACCGCAGCTTGCATTTGTAAGCCTTTCACAGAGTTGGGTGTCTGATCTTGCAGCAGTTAGGTGTTGGTCAAATATGCCTCCTCTACCAAGGGTGACATTTTTTTAATTAGCAAGAACACATGGTGCGATATTTGAACTGTACAGAGAACTCTTGCCTAGACTTGTGTCAACACTTGTCTTTCTAGGTTGTGCTGTCATGAAATCTCCCTACCCCACAAAAAGGAAAGCTTGCATGGCATATACAGACAGCTTTGTTCCTGTTTTCTAGCATGGTGAAATAAAGCAGCTTAACTACTGGTTTAATAAACGGGATATCTTGCCTGGGGCAGGAGCTACCATAATCGTGCTGCGTTCTGGTGAGAGAACATGCACAACGTCCGTCAGGTGGTCGGAGGCGGGACTGCAGAACTCTCCATGTTCCCGTTCTTGAGCTTGCAGCACTCCCTGTCCACCGCTGTACGGTATAGGCAGTTGAGCGTTAGAACCTTTGGCGCATAGGCAGTGCTGTACCTGGCACTCTGGGCTTGTGCAATCCTTCCTTCTGCCCTCTGCAGTATGCATGCAGTTTGGCTTGGACTTCATTTCCAGAGGAGTTGAAGAATTGCCTTGACCCTCCTTTTTCTATGGAGTTTCTTCAAACCTCACCATCTTCAATGGTGATAAACCCTGTGATGAAAGAAATTGAACTAGTGGGTTTTACCATGCTCTGTAGCAAAACATCAGTCCCACTGCCTTGATTATATGAGCTTCCTAGAACAACATGTTCCCTGAACTAGCTACTTGGCACAGCAGTTCTGTCACTAAAGCCTCTTAGTCTACTGAAACTAGCCTTCAGTTCCCAAATGCGTTCTTTCAGTCCTGAAATCTGTTTTACTGCTCCCGTGAGGGTGAGGTGAGAGGATGAGTGCGTGCATGGCCCTCCCCCTCCTCACCAAACTTGATGAGTGCCACTATTACAGAATCACAGAATCGTTTAGGTTGGATGGGACCTCTGGAGATCATCTAGTCCAACCTCCCTGCTCAAGCAGGGTCACCTAGAGCATATTGCCCAGGATCACATCCAGATGGGTTTTGAATATCTCCAGCGAAGGAGACTCCACCACCTCTCTGGGCAACCTGTTCCAGTGCTCTGTCACCCTCACAGTGAAGAAGTTTTTTCTCAGGTTCAGAAAAATCCTTGCGGATTAAATATACTCTCCGCCCAAGAAGTTCTGGATAGCCAGCTAAATGGGTGTTAATTGCATCTGCAAGTGTGAAGCTCCTGAAGAAACTGAACTGTCTGCTCCAGAGCAACTTCTTCAGCACTAACTTGTAGGTGTCAGACTTCTGACCTCCAAGCAGATGTCTTCCCAGAAACAGTTCACGTCACTGAGTATTTAGAACTACCTTTTTGCAACCCATCTCTTCCAAGGCTGGAGTGCTTCTCTGTACTCCCATACTTTGAACTTGCAGAACTCGCTGTCCACAGTTGTGTGGCATGGGCAGTTGAGTAGTAGGACCATTCAGACACCCTATACTATGGAGTAGTGATCCAAGGGAGGGAAGCTCTGGCTTGGGGCGGAGCTATTAATGGGGAAAAAAACTTTTCAGCCTCATTCTTAGTCATTCTTAGTTGCTAGCTGTACCTTTCCCCCTCCCCCCTGGGAGGGCTCTTACCTTCTGGAAGGAGCATATTTTCCTAGGCTCTTTCTTTTTTGTGTATGCCTTTCAGAAAGTTTTATACATGGCTTTACACTTAGCAAAACGAAGAGCAGCTCTAGGGGTGACAGAGCTCAGGGACTTGAAGCATCCAAGGTCATCTTGCTGCCTCTTTCCCCTCTGTTTGATCTTGGTTATGTTGCTCGCTCTTATATGTAGTTCTCCACTACCAGTATGGGGAACCTCCTGTGAGGTTCAATAAAGCCAGATGTGTCAATAAAATAACACTGTAAACCTGAATGGATACAGACTCAGACTGTAGGACCAGGGTGCATTTATACCCACTCCCACCAGCCCCCACGCACTCCCACACACAGCCTTTCCCATCTCTTTCTACAATAGCAGTACAGAGCTGAGCACGCTAGCCCACAGCCCAGGTAACAGTTGTGTTCTGCCTCTGTAGCTGCACCGAGCCGCAATGACTGGTAGCACAGGGTGATTGTTACACCCTGGAGCGGTCTTGCATTTTTGGAATACTTAATACTTTAAAAGTTTACAAGTGTACTTGTAAGTGAAGGGCCTGCAGTCAATTATTAATCCCCTTGACTAGCACAGTATTACTTGCTGTCTGACAGGGAGCTGCTGGGCTTTGTCCTTCTGAAAGAAGTGGTGTGGAAGAAATGCCATTGGTTTCATCTGCAAGGATTTTTCTTCTTGTTGGTTTGCTCTCGCAAAATTAGCGGTGCCCAGAAGTGCAAGAACAGCATGCAGTCCAGCCTACCCTGTACTTAAGGGGTTTGTCATGTCATTTCTTCCCCCCCCCTCCCCCACCCGCTGTCTGTACCCTGCGAATTGCCTATGTGTACCACCCACAGAGACAGATGGTCTCCCTAAGCTGCTGAACGAATTTTGTGGCCATTAGGATAAAAGTATCTTCAAACTCTGCAAAAAAAAAAAAAAAAAAAAAATCCACCCCCTCAACCTTCAACATCCATTTCTTGTGGTGAATGATGAAATACAGATATCCCACAGAGAAGTGAGCTGCGTGCCCTTTGGGGAATGGAGGGGGCTTAGTTTCTGTTAAGTGTGCAAGAAATTGTGAATTTACAATTATCACAGAGCACTACCTGAATTATATGTTTAGGAAGACTGGAAGCTTACTCCTGACCTGACACTGAAGGAAGAGGAAAAAGCTAATAGGGAGTTGGGTGGTAGTAAAAGAATATTCTTTGTAGCAGAACTGAGTTAGGCAATGTTTTAAGTTATAACTTGATCTGCCTTCAAACATTCAGCCCCTTAACTAAACTGCTGTGCTTAACTTCACCATATGCAGTTTAGCTCAAGTGGGGACGTGGGCTGAAACTTTGAGAACTGTTACGGCTGACAGTGCAACAGGTCTTTGTCCCAGAAGGACCCTAGTTGCTGTGTGAAGGCTGTTGACCCTGGTTTGTATTCCTGAAGTCCCTGTGAAGAGTCAGCTGCAGCCTTTTTGGGGATGAATTTGAGGATACTTAGCTCAGAGAACGGTAGAGTGTGTTTGTAAGGTCACCGAGTGTTGGCTTTAAAACGAGACTGCTTTTCCTTGGCAGAGCTAACTGGGGTGGAGTGGGGGGTGGTGGCTCTGCTGTGAAGGAGTGCTGGGGGGGGGGGGGGCTACAATTTCTGTAATCTGAAGTTCCTCCCTGAGCAAGGGCCTGCTGTCGAGTAGTATTGATACTGCCTTTTCAGGTCCATGCACATGGACTGGCACTGAAATAATGCCACACTGCAGTGGGACAAGTATCTGGATGGCTGCTCAGTGCATGGACAAAAGCAGTGAAATTGCACGGCGAGTGTAGCAGCTTCCTCTGTCACTGACCAAAACTAGTTGATTTCAGCAAACAGGTTAACTAACCGTGTTCAAATTTGTGTTTAGGCCAGGCTTAAAACACAGCTCAAATGTTGCTTATGTCATCCTACTTGAGCCCCATTCAGCCAGAAATAACTTCTTGGAATGGGTCTGAGACCTTGTGAGAGAAATCCTAGAAGAAGTTAAAACTGCTGTATTGACTCAAATGACAACCTTCATTCAAAGTCTGGCCACATTAATCCTGTCTCCTGCTGGGAGTCAAGTACGAGGTGATCCTCTTTCCCAAGAGAGTGCTTTGCCAGGCTGCCGCTGGAACAAGAGCTGAATATTTCTTTTTCATTGCAGCAAATGGACATCTAAATGCAGAGACTCCTTACTCCATCAAGGATTTGCTGTCAGTAGAAGCTTTGAACGCTCTCTGTTGTTAATTCCTTGGAATTAAAGTTGCATTTCTTAGCTTTCATTTAAAAAAAAAAAAACCAAAAAAACCAAACATAATTATATATGTAATTCAGGGAGAATTCTTCAGTAGTATTTGCATATTTGCAAGCTGTCTGAAGACTTTGGCTTTATATGACGCATAGTAGTCAAGCTTCAAATTGTCTGCTGAAAACGTGGACTCTTATCAACTTCTTTTCTTGCTCCCCTTGAAAGCTTGTGCGTCCGGTGGGGGGAGGATTGTTTGTTTGAGGGGCGGTAGCGGCTTAGACGGTTTGGAGGCATAATGTACATCGTTGTTGCAGATGTACTAGTCCCAGGGACTGAAAGTGGTAATCTAGGATGTTGTGTGTGCTAGCTGCTGCAAGATTCCTAGATGCTTTAGGAGCAGGGCACAAGCTAGAGAAGTCTTTGGAGGCCAGTGGGTGGCTTGTAGCCCAGGGCTGTGGGAGCCTGGTCTTTTACCCCTTATAGGTGAAAGTTAAATGCCTGTTTCACTTGTATTTTTTTAAATGATTATATTAAAAAACAAAAAAAAACCCCACAACCCCACTGGAGTTGTTCAAAACTCCTTAAATCTTAAATATAACTTCAAGTGTGCAGAAACTTGTAAAAGAGGCCGTGGGTCCCTCATAAATACTTTTTCTCTCTTTTGCAAAGAGGAACTGTCAACTCAAGAGCTAACATTATTTGTTGTCTAACACATCCTAGTGAGTGCAAGGGGGAGAAGAGCGAAGGGAAGCGGAGCAAAGCTTAATTTGGTCTTGTGCTGCAATTCCTTTTTGAGATGAAACACTGGTGTAAGAGTTGCCTTTTTGTTTTGGTTTGGTTTTTGGTTTTGCTGCTTGAGGTTTTTTATCAACTCTCGCTAGTGTTTTTTGAAACAATAGCGCAACAGAGAAGCTCGTGCAAACGGAGTTAGGTGCTGGCAGCTCTGCTGGTTTATTTATGAACCTCAAAATACACACAATTTACTCCTCAGTTGCATAAATGTTTGATTGTAGTTTAACATCACTTCAACTGATGCTGCTACAAGAAAAGAAACTGTTCTGCCAGCCATCTGGTTCTCCCCCAGCCCTCCCAAAGAAACTTTGTCTGGTCGCATGGGATCTGAATGAGGGAACCGATAAGAGTAGTGTGTGTGTGTGGTGTGTGTGTGTGTGTGTATATTTATCTATCTGCTGCCCTGCCCTGCTCATGCAATTTCTACAGTTTTGTTAACTATCCTTCCAGAGCCTGAGGTTTACAGAGAGTTATGGTGGCAGAAGAAAGCTGTGACATGGGCAGAGGGGAGTAGGCAGGATTGCATCCTCCAGTGGCAGAACCAGTTACAGTGAACGGAGTCACGATGCTGTTGCCTCAGTGGGGAACTGGGTTGTGGGTGTGGGTTGGTGCAATCTGCCTGCAGAACCAGAGCAGCATTTGGTAGTCTGTGCTCTGCCTGCCGGTGGCATGCTTCTCAGCTGAGCCACTTGAAAAGGAGAGTCTCATGTTCGTGTTTCTCCTCCCCTACCCAGCAGGCTTTCGGGGCACCAACTGTGGCCCGAACATGAAGTACAGGACTTGTTCCCCAAGCCGTACCCCTTAAGGTGCAGAGCTAAAAACTGTGTACCAAGCTTATTGTTGCTACAGGTTTTGTGTAAAAGTCAGACTGCCAGCTGTGAGGTGGGACTCTATAACTTGAGCCACATAGGTCTCCTTCCACAGGACTCGCTGGCCTCAACGATCTGCTCGGCTGTGGCTGTCTTCACCGCAAGACTGACTTTGACAGTGTCCTTAAGTTTCTCAAATCAGTCTTGAGTCAGTGGAGCGTTGGGTCCAGAGAAGTGGCACACGTTTGGGGTGCTGGCAGCCAGGTGCTGCATCTGGTGCACCTGGATCTGCAATGCGGTGCAGGCCAATTTATTTGCTGAATAGATAAAGAAAGCCTTTCACAGCTTTGGTTTGCTTCAGTGTGAGCAGTTGGTAGTTGGGATTTTTTCTCCCAAATAAGCAACTTAGTATTCTCATTAACTCTCTTGGGGACATGCAGCCACTTTGCAAAACCATAGCATGAAGACGGTCTGCTTGGTATGCTGGGAGCGTGCTTGGAAAAACCCACTTCTGGGTTGGTGTTTTGATCCAGCTGCTGCTGCTCTCGGGGTCTGATTCAACTACTGTTGGCTTCTGAGGGCACTGGGTAGGGCTTGTGATGTGGGTGTCTGGTCAGGCGTTGGATCGTCTCGCTGTGGGTGTCTGGGATGTGGTGGATATGTGGCTGGGCACAGGCAGGGGCTTTGCTCTCTTTTCTGTGCGCTGTGGCAGAGCCTGAGACCATGAGGTGCCAGTAGCAAGGGCTAGCTCTCTGCTTAACGAGAAGGTAGTGCCTTCATTTATTTTAATGTGTTAGATCTGATCACAAGGGAAACGTCTTTAGTATGAGGGCTATTGCGGCACCTGCACATGGCTATTGATGTCTAAGGAACTGGTTGGAATCCAGGCTGAGCGGGTAGCACCTGAAAGCTACTGGTGTCCGTTGGCTTATCCATGAGCTACATCACTTAGATTCAGTGGTTCTGCTTGGTATCTGCATGATGAGTAAGTTGTTGAAAACAACCCCCATCCCACCCCACTGCAACAGGCACGCACACACGCGCGCGCGCACACACACACACACACACACACACACACACACACACACAGAGAAAGAGAGAGAGAGAGAGAGAGAGCGATAGCGAGAGAGCGCGAGAGAGTGCTCCTCCTGCAGGGGCAGTCTTGGCGTGGGAGGTTGTGAGCAGTTTGCCTTGGAGCCTGCTGTCCAGGGCAGGTGGCTTCCTTGGGCGTCTGGGGAGATGCGCACCGCACTGCGTGCTCAGGCTTTCACAAACTGCCCTTTCAAACGCAGTCCCTTGAGCTGCTCTCAATTTGCACTCACGTACTGTTCCCAGCAGATGGGCCAAGGTAATCGCTGTAACATACCTTTGCCACATGAAAGCAAAGGGGAATTTGTTATTCTGAGAGGGGGCTGGAAAACAGCTTTTCTGGTTATTTAAACTGACCACTTGCAATAAGGCATCCTGGCATTACATGCAGTGAACCTGGAAATTAGTTTAGACTCAGCAAGGACTTATGTCTTGTGAAAGAGTCCACCAGATCAGCCTCCTATGGGATACAGTGCTCTGATGCCTCTGTTGTTTCTAAAACTCATGGTACGTTTTTGTATTTTATGTCCTATTTCGTGTTCTATCCATTGAATGTGATGTCTGGGCAACAGGTACCCCTGCAATCTTTACCTTCCTTTGGCACTTTACTGTGAAATGAGGTGCTTGCTGCGTTACTGGGGAAAGTGAGGTGTGTGATGCTGTCACAGAATCTGACCTCAACGTAGTGATCTGCTTTCCCTGATAAATCATTTGATTAGACCATTTGGTCCTTTCTTGGTACAAGAGGGTTGTTCGTTCTTCCTCCCTGCTATCTATTACCACTAATATCTTGGAGTTTTGCCCTAAACAATTGTTCTAGCTGCCGCCTTCAGCTGTCAGAACGGAAAGCTAAGGCAATGTGACAGTTGGAAAACATTAATCTAAATTGGAATTTCTGCCAGTAAAAGCGACTGGCAAAAACGTCCCGCGGGAACGCAGGTACTCTAGTTAACTTCTTCAAATATCAGGCTGGAAGGTCTCTCGGAAGGAGTATCGCAATGGGAGCATGCCTGTGAGTTTACTGGGTTTATATAGCTGCTTGCTAAAACTTAGCACTTTGTACTTCTGTAGCAGCATCTTAGTGCTGGCCTGGGAATACTTTTATAGGATTCTTTAGGGAGGTATTAAATAGTTTGGGTCATATCTTTTAAAGGAGTGGATTTAAAAAAAAAAAAAAAAAGTGGTGATGTCATCCTGTAAAACTGTCTGTTGTAAAAACTTAATTTCCATACTCATGTTTTAATATTTTTATTTGGAAGAGAAGCTAACAGCAGGATTTGTGGTAGACTTGGAGCAGTCCTTCTCTTTTTAGTTCATATTGGAAGGTTGTGGTTAGGCTACCACTCAAAAAATACAAAAATAAAAAAAACAGCCCTACTTTCTACCCCACCCCCCCCATCAGAAAATCTTTAAGTTGAAGTTTTTTCTGCATTAGCGACAAACTAGTGTGTTGCTCAGATCATGTATTGATTCTGATTTGTCTCATGAAACGTGACTTTAGTGTATGGTGTTTTGTGGTGGACATGACAAAATCTTGGAACATACAGTGCAGAAAAGGGGAGACCTGCTATTAGTGCTTTTCCCTCTAGCACAATACTGTATCTCAAACTTGCAGCATTGATGTGGCAATTGGGCAGATGTCTAGTGTTGTGGGGGAAAGCTTAAATCTCTTTTTAAAAGAGGGGGGAGGGGGCGGGAGAACAAACAGATGACGAGTAGCTGCTGGAAAACTATGGGACAGATGCCTTGAGAGCTGTGTTTGTGCTTGTGTGGGCTTCGTATAAATTGCACCATTAATGGATATACGCTTTCTTGGGGTAAAATGGAAGTGTTACCAAGAGGAGCCGTGCTGCCGCCGTGAGACAGCCCGTTACTACACTAAGAATTAAAGAACTGACCTTGCAAATCTCTTGCCTGCCTGACCGAGTGCCGGAAGTTAGGTATCTAAAACAAACTTGCTGTGTCTTGGTAGTCTGGTGCCTGTTCTGGGCAGGCATTAGGGAGGGTGAGATTTCTGCTTGCCTCCCTCGGCTGAGCAGAGACTTCAGTTGTGGTTTGTCTAACAAGAAAATGTGGTTTTCCTGTTCCTAGGGGCTGTGGTCTTGTTCCCTTCACTATTCCAAACTGAAACGCTGTTGTAGCTATGATTAAGGCATTTTTTTCTGCTCTGTTTGTTTGGCCACAACTGCTGAAAGAGTTTCTTGTCTTGGCATCTCTGCTGAGTTCTGACTCCTGCTCAGTCTCTGTTTACTTGAGAAGACAAAATTATAAACTGAAACATTGCTGCTACCGCCACTGTTATAAAACATTTCTGCACAACCTCAGTCCTCTTTGGAACCTTGTTTCAAGAAGCTGCTTGGGAAGGACAGCAAATGCCAAATCTCGCGCGCTCTGCTGGTTGGTAGGAAACAGCCTGTGGCTTGGCAATGTTGCCAAGAAAAGATCTGTTTGGGCAGCCTGTGTTGGCCTAACTTGTAGTTACGGTAGGAAGAGGGGTGCAGGAAAGTCTACTCAGTGGATAGTATAGGTGGTACAAATAGCTTCTGTTGCTGTTTTCAACAGAGATGTTGTTTGTGCAGGAAGCATTTTAATTTTGCGTTTCCAGTTTTATTTCTGAGCCTTTGATCCTGGTGTCTTTGAGTGCTCTGGAAGAGCAGCTGAGTAGTGAGGGACCAAGTACCTTTAAACCCCAACTCCATGCCTTCCGAAAGAGTATGTGGATGAAAGGGGTCTCTTGGAAAGGAGATGCGCTTATAGGGTAGGTCTGGGAAGCTGTAGGAGCTTTCTGAGCATCTAAGCCTATTGGGTATGAGCTGACAGAACTACTAGAGCATAAGAAGTGCTGTGGATGAGTAGGGCACTGTTCCAGGATGCCTGAGCATCTCCTACAGCAGATGATCTTGATGCAATTGCAGGCTGGAGACAGCCTGAAGTTCAAAGCTGGCTCTGTCAGGGAGAGTACTTTGTGCTATTCTTGCTCAGCTCCTCTTTGAGGTACTGAAGCTTCCCAACTGGTTGTGGCATGCGTTTAGCGTGCCCAGAGACCTCAGTTTGTTTTGATGCTCTGTCTGTTTTGGAGCACTTGGAAAATGTTGTTTGGAGCAGATGACTGTGTGTTGGGAACCATTTGATTAAATAACCTTAGGCTTACTCTGCCCTCAGCCCTCAATTAGCACAGCAGTGATCAGGCCTCTCTGACTAGCCTTGTGGATTTTAGATGCTTGGCTCACCCAAAACTCTGATGCTGCAGGACTTACCTCCACAGCACGGTTAGGAAGTGGATACTTCAGTAGCAAACAGCTTAGCTCTTTCTGGATGTGTATTTAGATCTGTATCTGTTGCAAATACTTCAGGCACTCCTTTGTTTTCAGTGGGTAGCAGTGTCTGGCTGAGGTTATAGTGCCATAATAGGCTATGTTTTTAGCTCGGCAGCAAAGCATGACACTGCTAAAATCATGTGAGTGACAGCTGTTGGAGCCTGCTGAATTTGGTGTTAGTGTGTCAAATGGCAACTTTGGGCATGCAAGTGTGACTTCTATCTCTTATTCTTTTTCCTTTCTGTCTCTCCTCTCTCCCCTTCCCCCCATCTCAACACTTCAGAAGACCCCAAACCATTTTTCCTGCAAACCTGCAGGGTCCCAGTGCCAATATTTTGATGGTGTAAATTAGGCTTCTTTCTTTGTGCTTTGCTTTGTTATATCAATGGCTTATTTTCCTGGAAATCCTCTAACAAGCCAGTTTCAGTAATGGTGTAGCTATGTCCCTGGCTGCAAATGGGAAGCCAAAAGGGCATCTGAGCCACAGAGTGACACAAGACCTTAAAAACCAAAATGCCATGGAACAACAACTATTCAAGCAGAACTGTTCCATGACTTACCTTTCGATAGGGGGAAAAAAAATGGCAGTAGTTGCTGCCTTTGTGTCACTTAGTCCCCTCCTCCACTTCGCTGGAGACCTTATAGAAGTTAATTCATTACTGTTTGTAAAGGACTTTGTGTTTCTCTGCTGCCAAATGCCACTTAGGTACGCTGGTACGCTGCTTCTGTCGGATCTGCTTGTTTGCTTTCCCTGCTGGCAGCATGCTGTGACATGGCCTTCTAAGAATAAAGGGAGGGAAAAACCCTGAAATGACGCAGAATACAAACTAACAGAATGTAGGCCCTAACCAGTACTTTGTACAAGGAGAATTCAGATTCCACTGGGCCACTGGCCCAGGCAAGTGGTTCTTTCTCATGTCACAGGTTTTTAGAGTGTAAACTGCTCTGGCATTTTTGTTCCTGTGACCCAAATATATTGGACTGGCAGTTGCTCTTTGCAGGACTTACAGAAGATCCTTGCTTTGACCGTCTCTGAACAGACAATAAAGCATTGAAACTTTCTGTTCTTTTTTCCTCCTGCCCCTCCCCATTCTTTTAAAATTGCAAATACAAGGAAAGCCTTAATATGCTGGAGTGTGAAGTGAACAAATACAGTGAACGACATGATGCTGAACTCCTCCTGAGACACTTCTGCAAGGAAAAAGCCTCCGAATGCGGGCTTCAGGAATGCTGCCAGTTTCCATTCCAGTTGGCGTTGGTGCGTGGGCGGAGGAAAGGCTTGCTGCAGCCACTTGGCTTTCGATTTGCAAAAGCAGCCGCGGGGCTGGTCTGCAGTGGAAAGTCCCAAAGAACCTGGCGTCCAAGCTGAGCTTCTGTTGCACAAAAGCATTGAGTCGCTGGCAGGGCCCCTTTCTGCTGCACCGGAGACGACTGCGTCTGGTTGGGGCAGGGGGTTCTTGCCGCTTTGCGGCTCCAGCATGTAGCAGGACTGGCTGTTCTGCGCTGTACAGGGTGAGGCTTCCCCTTGATGTGGGTGAAAAGGTTGAGCAACAGGCCCCAGAGGCTCTGATTCAGCCTTCCCCTCGCTCTGCCAATTATTGTGACCCTTCTAATTTTCCCATCCGTGGCATCTTGTCTTTAATTTTTCTTTTTTTAAAGAGAAGAGGCTCAGTCCAGCTGTCTTCCTAACTCCACATGCGTACAGTGGACTACATGGGAGCCAGACGTTGGCTTACAGAAATTTAGGAAACGACATTGTTTTATTAAAATTGCATCTCTGGAGAGCAGGCCCTCTGTACAGGTGGGGTGTCCTGAGCATGTGAGACTGAGCCTGTACTGATATTGCATCAGTATAAAATAACTGGGCTTTAACTTTCAGGGAAGTGATGGCCACTTATTGCAAGGTAAAGATTTAATTGTATTTGTGTGTGTGTGCGTGTGCGCGTGTGCGTATGTGCACGCAGGCCAATGAAGGTAGGCTGATAGGTTAGTAAGGGAATGGAAGGGGTAGGAGGTGGGGAAAGTTGGCATCCTGATGATAACATTCTCTGTGGGGTCCAGGGAAAATATCTGTGCTTTAAAAAGAATTATTCTCCCCTGGGATGCATTGTGCTTTGTCCTAATGGAGCTGGTCAGTCAACGGAGCACCTCCCAAACCTTTTCTGCTGCTGCGATTGTAAGTCCTAACGCTGTATGAACTGACTGCAGCGCAACCAGAGTGTAACTTTTTTTTACTTTTGTCTTTTTCTTCTCAGTTGCACCTAGTTTTCCAAGTCTGTTTGCCTTTTGAGATGAAATTCTGTGAAGTTTCACTTTTCTTCCTGGAAAGCTGACATGGAAAAACTTGAGTCATGTTCGAACACAGTCAGGAGGGGAGAATGTATGCTGCTGCCACATGACTTCTTTTATGAAACTTTGTTTTTAAACTACGGTAAATTCACAGTAGAAATCAGAAGTTTAGCAGGCAGGAATAAACGAGTTTTCACTTGTTCTCAGTTAGTGTGTATATGTGGGTCAGTCTGTACTTCTTTGTCAAAGGAAAATAATTACCTTGATTAAATAGTAACTATTTATTACATATCGATAGCTGAGTGCTCAAATGAAATCGCTTTTAAGGAACCTGATATGAGGAAGTATTAAGCACAGGCCCCTGAAAGGTGAAGCTCCTTTCAAATGCTCCGGCTGGTTGCAAAAGACCCCGTCAAACTGTCCTAAAGATAGAATTTGCTATAAAAGCTAAATTCGTCATCATAAAGGTACTCAGCTAATGAAAGAAACGGAGATGTACCATAATACTGAATAAAGATACAGCATGAACAAGTCTTGGCCTGTTATTTCCCAGAAGCTAGTAGATGGGCTGGGATCTAGACTTAATTCACGGATCAGCAGGAGAGGGGTACCTGGAGAGTAAGGATGGTGCAGGATATGTGTGTGTGTGTGTGTGTGTGTGTGTGTGTGTGTGTATTACTGGGGTGTGATACAGAAGTTAATATTAGCATTAGGCACAGGAAAATTAAATTGCTCCCCTGAGAGCGTGCGCTGAATTGGTGGCAATGCTGAGAATCGCATTTAGGTCTTAATTTGTTCCAATCTGTTTTCCCATGTTACCATCCTTCTAATGTTTTTTTCCCTATGTTATAACATGTGCAACAATACTTGGTTGCTTTTCTTGTGAGAGGCTTTGTTGGCGAGTGTGAACTTTACAATTAACTGGCAACAAATGCGCTGGCAGTTCTCTTATAATTTTTGTGGGTTCAAAGTGAAATTAACTGTGAGTTCTTGGCAAATTCCACCAAATTGGTGACTTGCTGTCTTAAGACTGCTACTGCCAGCTGAACGCTGTTTTGGGGCATGGAGCCAGAGCAATGTGACGAGAGCTATGTCCTAAATCAAGTGGTGTTTTCTGGTGGTTGTTGTTGGTGGTTTTTTTCTCTATAGCTTTATATTATTTTGAAATACTCTCCTACCATGTGTTGGTAGCAGTGCCTAGTGACATCTCTCTCTCTCTCTTAGTTGTCAAAATGATTGCAAAGGACCTCTGGGTTGAGCTTTTCCTGCTCATGGTGCACGCGTGTTATGTTTTGCTCCCGTGTGTCATCTTTTTATGTAGAGGCCTCCCTTCAAAGGGAGGGAGGAAGTGACACTATTCTTTATTTGGCCCTTCACCTGGGATTTAACAAGAAATCCTGAGGTAATTCATTCCTAGGCAGCTATCTGAGGCAGTGATCTTATCTTGCTGTGAAAGCTGAAAAGATTGGGCTCTTGTCAGTGCTTGGATGGAGGAGATCTGAGGGACTGCAAGGTGCGGCTGGAAATGACTCAAAGGGTAAAGCATCCATACCGAGCTGGTCCCTCCATCTGGGCTGGCCAACCACAGCAAAACCAGCGTGGTGCTCTGCTTTTCAGCCTAGGCAAGGCCTTTGCGTCACAGTTATCGTGCTGCTGAGATGGACTGAGCTCTTGTTCTGTGTTTTCCCAAGCGGCAGGTAGCCTAAAACTTCCG
Organism: Struthio camelus; assembly: GCF_040807025.1. NCBI lineage: Eukaryota > Metazoa > Chordata > Aves > Struthioniformes > Struthionidae > Struthio > Struthio camelus. The sequence continues at coordinate 93,758,394 of NC_090942.1, read as the reverse complement.
TTTATGCCCTGCTCTTGTTTTACCTTCAAACTGAGGTGAAGGGAGAAACATTCCTCTTACATCTCCAAAATGAAACTTGAGATCCTAGAGAGCCCCCATAGTTAGTAATGGATTGTGAGTATTGCACAATTTCATGGGAGTAGCAACCACATTCCAAACAATGCGGCTATTTCTTCTTCTATAAAACTTTTTTTAAAAGGAAACAAAAGACCTCATGTCATTTTTCGGGCTTTAGTCTTGTTTGTTTGTTTTTTCCTCCCCCCCCCCCCCCTTCCCTAGCATCCAGCGGGCTGCACTGGTCGTTCTGGAAAATTACTACAAAGATTTCACAGTCTACAATCCAGCCTTGTTAACAGCCTCCAAATCCCGTGCAGCCAAGCACATGGCTGGCCTGAAAGTCTACAATGTTGATGGTAGGTGAGGTGAAATGCAGTCTCTGAGACTGGGTGGGATGGGGAAGGGCTGGGTCGGTGTTAAGCTTTGTTATGCACACGTTCTCACCTTCTTGCTTTGCCAAATCCTTGTCTCTTGCTGGAAATCTTCCTGACAGCGCTGAATTTGATGGTTCCAGGTGACTTTACAGCTGTGTTTAGCCCACAACAAGGCTTTTGTCTTAGCCAGGTGAAACAGCCAAACTTTAGGTCAGGCTTAATTATTGTGTGCTTTGACAAAGGCTTCTTTCAGCACTACTGGTCGTTTTAAGCAGCTTCTGCTTTGTCACCCTCCAGTCATCCCCTTGGTTGTGTTGGTATGTTAAGCGTAACTTTTAACCCAGATCAGTTCCCCAGTCCAGTTTACTGCACTGCTTCCATAGGCAGCCTTCAGGGAAATTGAGGAGGTTGGTACCAGTGTAGGGACAAGCAAGTGTTTAGGCAGCTGTTGCCAACGTAAAATGTTCATCAGCCTGTAGCCTTAGCAGTAAATTAGTTACGCCTGGCTTATGCTTGGCCATGCTTCCAAATCGTCATGACGCTAAGTGCTTCATGGGCAAACGCAAAGACAGATATCTATCCCCACGGAGCTTTTAACGTTCTGCAAACCTGTTTCAGGCTTTTGGGCTTTAAAGAGGTGTGTGGGAGGATGGCTGGGTGGATCCGTGTGGATTATCATAGCAAGGAAAACCAGATTTAATTGTTTGACGCTCCTGAACTCTATCAGTAAAAACTAGGCTTGATCAGCAGGATGTGCCCAGCCATCACAGCCTCTATAAAAAATGGGCATGCCTTTGATGGGAGAGCTTCAGTTACATAGCTTACTAGTTACATACTAGTTCAGTGTGGCTGAAATCTTGTGCCAAGGTGTGCTGAGGGTCATCTTGTACAGCAGTCCTGCACATGGATGAGTTAGTTTTGACAGACGTTGAGAGCAGGAAGGAAGAAGGGGCATAAGGGACTTAGAAGGGCAGTGTGGCTCTGTGTGCAGGATGTGGAGACTGAAATATGAAGAATATCTGTCAAGTAGAATCTCATGTCCCAGGGTTTTTCTTCTTTGCCTGCAACAAGGTTTCAGCAACGTATGCTTTTCTGCACTTTGGGGAACTTCAGGTGTTTCAAAGGCCTTATTTTAAATCTTTCTCCAAACCTCAAGCAACACTGCTGAGCCTGTAAAATTTATGTGCGGGCTTAGATCCTTACAGTGAGAATGCCCATTTCTGAGAGTGGAAGGCGAAGGAAAGCAGGGGAACGGGAGAGGGGCAGGCAGGCTTTCTCGCCCTGGTTCCCCTTCTGCCTGCAGTGAAGAAACTCACAGGTGAGAAAGAATGAGTCGAGTTGGAAAGAGGATGTAAACTGACTTGGTCTGCTCCTTTTTAGAGCAAAGTTTATGGGAGGGAAATGAAGTTGCTTTAACAGGAATGGAAATCTTTCATTCCAGTTGCTCATTCTCAACTAGACCTGGTGTATGGAAAGTGAGGACTTCCAAATCCCGCAGGTGTCCATGTGCCATTGAAACCAAATAGCCTGCCAGGCTTGCTGCGGAACGTGCCATTCTGATTATTGTCTTGCTTCTCTTCTCCTGCCACGCAGCATCTCCTTAAGAGGTGGCAAGGTGTCTGTTCCTGCAGCAGCTGCTGTGGTATCCCAGTGAAAAGTTGGAACTCCCAAGCTTTGAGGAAAAATTGCCAATCCACTAGCATTAGTAGCTTAGGAGCAGCTAGTTCACAAAGTTTTGTTGGAATTGAAGAAGCCAGAAGCAAAGCTTAGGGAGCTGGCACATAGCCCTTTTAAGTGTCAAACCCATGAGCCTCCCAGGGCCTGAAAACTAGTGCCTCCCATTCTGGAGTGGTACAGGTTTCCTGGGCTGCTCCTTGTGCAATGCTTTTGCCTTTAAGACCATGGATATCTCAGGCTTAGAGGTGTATCCTTTAAAAGGATTCCAACGCATTTTACAAAGCAGAATGTAGTTCTGGCTAGGACTTAACCTTGGCATCCTGACAGTCTTTTACACCCTCCGTGTGAAAAGACTGTAATACTATTAAGGCAGCCTAATTTGTTGGCAGCTTATGTATTTGATGTTGCAGCAGCCAGGAAGGAAAAAAACATTTTGCTGAAATCTGTTATGTGGAGTGGGTAGGTTCACCTTCAAAATCTAGATTTTCATCACCAGGCATAGTCAATGAGGCATATAATAATTCTAACCCAAATTTGGGAGCTGGTATCTCCCTTGAGCCATATCCTCCATTTCAAGGTTGTCAAACAGCATCTAAAATGTTTAGACTCTTAAGAACCTGTCTGTTTGAATGCTACTGCATCCCTTCATAAAATTTCAAGCTTCTATCTTGGAATCTGGTTTATACTTTTTAGGAAAAAAATAAAAAGTTGCTCTTGCAGGAGCAGATTAATTTTGAGCACATCTATGCAATTGATTTGCCTTAATCCCTGCCAGTTAAGAGTGTGGAATCTCAGAGCAGTTGGTCAGAAAAGCAGCTCTTGAAAAACGTAGTTTGGAGGGTGTCTTAGATTTCCCCTTTTCGCATCTGGATTTGGTAGATTCTACAGCAACAACATTATTTTTCCTCCCTACCCCCTGCCCCTCCCCAAACAGCCAGTGCTATGAGCTTCATGGGGGAATTGCAGAAGCTTTCCTGCATTTTAGTGTCACTAGGTAAGATCCTGTAGTAGACAACTACTACAGATAGGCACCCCTGAACTACAGACTACTGTCAGTTGTCCCTGTGTTACAGATAGATTTCAACTTTCCTCTTCTTGCAGCTATGTGGGATCTGTTAACAGCAGTACCACCTCTAGCAGCCGATGCTGCTCCAAGTGCCATGGGGAGCTACTATGTACATAGACCCCAGCCTAACCTGTTGCAGAACTGCTGCTCTGACAGCATGTGCCCTTCTGAAAAAAGTCTGTACTTTGTCTAAATGTGATGCCGCTGCCTTTGCATCCTGGTGCAGTGTTGTATTTCATCCCTCTGTCTGGAGTTTGGCTTTTATTCATTCATCTCCATGTCTCTTGTTGTTCTTGTTTTTCTGTCTATCTTTTTCTCCCCTTTGCAACTCCTCACTTCTTGTGCTCTCACACTGTCTTGTTGCTGCAATGTGGTGTGTTCCAGCTGCCCTTGCTGCCAAACTGAAAACATACATAATGGATGGTAAGTTGCATCCTTGGCATGTGCATCTTGCCTCTTCCGTTGTCTACTTTGTGTGAGATCCTTCATCCCAACTAGCTTCCCTCTTGCACTGCCATGCTTGGAGCAGGGAGGAAAACCTCCTCTCCAAGCCTGCGCTTGGTTTTCCAACGGGGTTTTTGCTAGAGCCCATGAGGAGTGGGGAAGAGTTGTATAGCCCTTCCTGGTAGGGCACAGCCTGGTCTGCAACCACAGGGCACTTGTGACAAATGCTGCTGGGTGCTAGTCCTTCTCAGGTCCAGTTCTGTGATAGTAAGGTCACCTTCTTGTGTCTTCTTTTGCATCTTTTTGTTTGTCCTCTCCTCCTGAAGGCCCAGGTAACAATGCTTCTGGGCAGTCCCGTGCCCTGATTGCAGCTGCTGCCCGTCGCAGGGACTCCAGTCACAACGAGCTGTACTACGAAGAGGCCGACCACGAGCGCCGAGTTAAAAAACGTCGTGCAAGGTAAAGCAGTCCCTTCCTGGGGTTCCTAGGTGCTGCTCAGCCTGTGCCTGAACTGTTAGAGGCTCAGCCATACTGGGCTTGCTGAGCCTGATGAGAGAGAAGAATTTTTGATTAAGGGTGATTGTAAATCTGTCACAGAAAAGAAGCATATGAAACCCAGATGCACGAGGGACAGTGACAGCTTGCCACTGGAATTGTCTGAAGAAAATACTCAAGTAGAGCTCATGTGTGTTATGCCTGATAAGCTAATGCAATGTCACAGATTAGGGAACAGTCCAGTGCTTGACAAATCTGTAGTTACTTGGTGTAGGAAATCTTGTTATTTCCCCTGTGCTCAGGCTTGTCATTTCAGCTTAAGAGACAGAATTGTGGAGCGCTCAATATTGCCTATTCATGGAGGAGTAAAGAATTCTTGTGTTTGCAAGCAGCTAGCCTAGAAAGGGCAGTTTGACTATCCTTTTAAATGGGTTGGGAAGGCAGTGAGAAAGGAAAGATGTGACCAAGCCTGGCAGCATTTTCTTTTGGAAAATAGGTATGTTTTTTTCCAGCCACGCTTAGGCTGTAGAGTTACTGCTTTGTTGAAGCGACCCCAGAGAGTTAGTGCCTCTATTTGCTCTGGAGCCTAATTATAGTTTGCAGTTAGCATACCTAACAGTTTGAGGCAAGTTGCTTACAGATAGGCACCCCTGAACTGAGCTATGTTTGGAAGGAATGTGCCGTAACTGGAAGGAGCTGGCTTGTTTTGTGTTTTCTTTTGGCAGTTGATATTTTATTGGGAAAGTGCTGGCACACGGTGTCCCTATAGACTGATTCAGTCTGACCCATGCTCCATAGCTGTTGTCTTCCAGGCTCTCTTCCAGCCGCAGAGTGAGAGGAACTTGGATTTTTCCCTTCCGTGCAGTTTAGCCTCCTGACTAACTTGGGAACATCTCCCTTACCTAGTAAGTTTGGTTAGAGCCATTGCTTGGTCAGAGGAAAACCCTCAGTCACTAGAAGACTGGGGTTTCTTCTACTGCTCCTTGCATAGTCTGAGTACGTTATCGTGTACCTCTGCTTGTCACGAGGCAGCATCTCCTGGCTTTAAGATCAATTGAGTATTGAGGGCAGCGTAGAAAATGATGACTTGAATGGAAATGCAATGTGAAACAAGCCTGTCCAGAGGGGCAAAAGAGTTTTGTCAGGTGGCTCTTCCATCATTACTGCTTTTTCCCGTTAGCTGTAATGTAGCACCTCGCTTGTTAAATTCTGCTAGGCTAACTTGCAAAGGCATCTGTTTGCCTTTTTATGGTGTGGTCTTGGTGTTTGCTCACCTGCACCAACTCAGGAATGGTTTGCAGAGGATGTCTTTGACTGCAGTGTTAGGAGTGAAGACAGGGGAACCCGGTCACTGTTCAGTGGAAGGATACAGGGCAGCCATCCAGGAGCACAAGGTCTGTACCTAGTTGATGTAAATCGGAGCAGACTGCGGCTTGTGAGCACAGAGAGCCTGTAGAGCGCTCTGTGTCCTGGGTCATCTATCTATAGCCAGCCTCTTCCTGCCTGCCTGCCCTTATGGTTCAAGCTAAAGCACTTTATGCTGGAACTGTTTTCATATGTACACGTTAAGCATGACAGCAGCTGTGTCTTGTTCAAGTCATGTAGCTGATGTTTATGCTGTGTTGGCAGAACCAAGCGCAAGCCTGGGGCTTTTAAAGTCTTAGTCCTGGTTTATGACCCTCAGTTGCTGGATGGCTTGGCAAGAAAAGGAAAGCTTCGGTCTACCTCTCTGAGACTGTCGGTAGAAAGGAGTAAATAACTTGTCTGATGGTAGACAGTGAGTCAGTGGCAGAGATGGGAATAGGAGCTTGTAAATCCTGCCTCCCAGGTTCTGCCTTAACCACAGACCCATCCTAACTCTCTTGTGACTCTTGCTGCCCTGATTTGTTTTTTTCTGTAGGCTTGTGGTTGCAGTAGAGGAGGCTTTCACTCATATCAAACGTCTCCAGGCAGAGGAACAGCAGAAAGCTCCAGGAGAGATGATGGACCCCCGAGAAGCAGCTCAGGCAATCTTCCCTTCCATGGCAAGAGCTCTGCAGAAGTACCTCCGCACCACCCGTCAGCAACAGTACCACAGCATGGAGAGCATCTTGCAACACTTGTCCTTCTGCATCACCAATAACATGACACCAAAGGTAATACTTTCTCTAATGGTGCAGGAGGGAGGGAGGAAGGGACAGCACATCTGTGCATGCACGCAGAGCAGAGAGAATCATGGGGGGGGAGGGCGGCAAGTGGAGATTTTTGGGGTTGTTGTCTGTGATATGATCAATGCACTGTAGATTGCTTCAATTCTTAAAGGAAGGTGATGTTTCCTCTAAAACACTTTCTGTCTTTTTTGACTGAAATTACCTGTGAGGTAGCTAGCTACGTGTTCTCACATCCAGTTCAGCCCAGGAGTATGAAAGAAGTATCCAAAGCAGTGGCCTTGAGTCTCAGGGAATTCTCCAGGCCCGGTTCACGGAGGAGTGTGGTGTAGAGGGCAGCTTGCAAAGGATTACTTTTTTTCCCTCTGCAGTGCTGCCTTTTGAACTGCTGCTAATTATAGCATTAGTATCTCTCTCCTGGCCTAAACCCCTGTCTATTTGACAGTGTTTCTGACTTGTGGGTTGCTTAGTCAAGTATCTGCTCCTTGCTTCATGCTCTGACTGTGACTGTTGAACTGCAGACACTGAGAGGGACTGAATGATGAGGGAAATCGGCCTTATAAACAGCCTAGGTTTAAAAAAAAACCAAACCAACCAACGAAAAAAACCACCCCACACAATACCACACCCACCATCCTGGAGAATGCAACCCAATGGCAGAAAAGCAGGGATTTACCCTTGTACCTAGGACTTCCTATAAGAAGAGCAGAGACGCTGTGACAAGACATGGATTAGCACTCCTTTACTGGAATCTGTCCAGGAATCTGCCCTGGTTTGCAAGGGCCATTTCTGTAAACAGTAAGAGACAAGAGACATCAAACAATGCTTCCTGTTCTGTTCTTGTCAAGGCTGGTCAGGCTGCAAAGAAGGAAAACCTCCACTTTCCACCTCTTTTTCGACAGAGGGAGGGAAGGCCAACTGTGCCGTCTGCCTGTCTTGCACTGCAGTGTTGGGATTAGGTGGGGGGGTTAAAGAGGTGTCTGCTCTGCAGAACTGCTGCTCTTTCCAAAGTCCTACTTGGAGGGCAATGTTGAAAGTGAAAGTCAGGGCTGTGACAAAGTTGCCTGGGATGGAACAAAAGAGGATCTCTAGCTATTTTCTGTTTGATCTTGGGGTCTGAAATGTTAGGAGGGAAAGGGGGAAAGGGTATCTCCTGAAGCACAGGAGCTGAAATAATTTCCAGCATGGCACGTCAGTGCTCACATAGCTGTAGCTAGAAATTGAAAGAGAGCATCGAAGCAGTCAAGAGTCATGGGACTGTTGTTCCCTAGGCGTTAATGTGTTCGTTCTCTCACTAGGCATTCCTGGAGCGTTACCTCAATCCAGGCCCAACCCTCCAATACGACAGGGATCGCTGGTTTTCCAAGCAGTGGACGCTCATTAGCGAGGAAGCGGTCACAAGTGGGTTACAAGACGGAATTGTTTTTGTCCTCAAGTGCTTGGACTTCAGCCTTGTTGTTAATGTGAAGAAAATCCCCTTCATCAAACTCTCAGAAGAATTCATAGACCCTAAATCTCATAAATTCGTCCTTCGCTTACAGTCCGAGACTTCAGTTTAAGGGGTTTTGAGGGTGGGTTGTTTGGGGATTTTTTTTTTTCAATATTGTGCTTTTGGGTTTAATTTCCCCAATGCTGACTGAAACTGGCAGATGATGGACCAGTAATATTTGACCATCTGCACTTTATTTGGAAAGGGGAGGGTGGGTGGATTTGGGTTATCTTATCTAGAAAGGAATATCTTAAGAGGCGACAGGGTGACTTGGCTCGGTTAGCTCAGTTTTGGAGACAGAACAGCTTTTTCTTTTTTCTTTTTTTTTTCCTTTTTCCCTTGGCATATTGTAAATCTCATGCTCTCTCTTTCTCTGCAAAATTGCAATGCCTGTATTTTTGTTGGAACGCTGCCTTACACTGTGTGTGTGCATGCACTTTTGTGGCCCTGCTTTTACTACCTGTAGCTATTTCTGAGAATACATTGCTCACCTCTCCAGTAGAGAAGTCAGCGTGGTACAAGGGTAATGCACAGTTCTTTTTCATTTAGGAAGGAGAGGGGGTTTGAAGGGTGCATGTGAGAGAGGTTCCTCTCTGAACCACATAACCTTGAGGCTGAAGGGGTTTTTTTTTTTATTATTATTTTTCCTCTTCCCCTTGTCCCTTCTTGTATTAGCACTGGACCTGTATGAACGTAGTGGGGTGGTTTTGCTGCCTGTTGTCTCTGTGAAGCTGCTTGTCTTGCACTGGATCAGCCCATCTTGCAGCTGTTCAAATTTTTACCAGTGCTTGTTAGTGAAACATCTTTATTTTGCATGACACAACTCCCTTGTTCTCTCCACTGTTTCATCTCTAACACTTGCCCCCTTTGTCAGACGCTCCCAAAGCTGCCCATTTCTGTCCCCTTCCGTCTGGCTTTCCAAACGTGTTTCTCTAGCCACGGTCCCCTCGGGGTCTGCCTTACCACTTCTTCCTTTCACACCTGCAGGGGCTGCGTATTTGCACTGGGACGGAGTAGATAAGTAGCTAGCTCCTTAGATAAATCACAGACCCTCCCTATGTCTGACAGCCTCTTTGAGAGGAAGGGGAGTGCATGCAGGAATGCACCTCTCGTTCTCTACAGAGCTTCAAGTGTGTCTGGAGAAAAGAAGGGCAAAAGCACTTCCCGCCTTGAGGAGAGGAGCAGGGAAAGGGCTGACCTCTGCTGTGTGCACTTGCTTTGAAGAACTCCTGTGTGCTGGAAACACCACAATATGTCCTTCCTTGCCATACACTTTTGGCTGTAGCTAAGAAATACCAAACTAAATCTGAATGTTGAAAATCTGCCTGCCTTTCTTGGCCTTTCTCTCCCATGGGAGTCTCACCTCAGTGCTCAGTGACGAGTAGCCTGCTCTTTCTCTGCTCTTGAGAGAGAGATGCATAGCTCTTAAAATTGCAGTTTTGTTTTTAAGACCTTCTTTGCCCATTAGTGCAGCTTTTGCATCTGACACTTTTGTTTCTCGTGGGGCTTTGAAAGGTTTGCTTTTAAAGAGGAGCCTAAATCAGTGTACTGAAATCTAAGTGCTGGTAACTCCTGAGCCCAGCAGTGACCAGACCTTCTGCTAGAGCCTTCCTGGAGCCCCCCTGCCTCTGTGGTGATGGATCCATATGCATGAATGGAAAAGCTCAATTTGTTCTGCCCAATCTTTTACCATGCAAATACCTATATTTAGCAGGAGCTGACCTGCCTTCCATGCAGGTGCATCTCATCACAGAAGGCCCAGGTTCACAAGGTATATAAACATGTGCCCTTCTCTATGAGGGTGCATTTTCTTTGATGGGTCAGCAGCAGCAGCCCCTGCTGTCCTCTTTGGCCTCCCCCAGCCCAGCCTTGACTGCTTCATCAGCCCGCCATGCTGCTTCCCACCAGCACAAGGCAGCCCAGCTAAGCGCGGAGAGCAGGAATCTGCTGGTCCTGCATGGCGTAGCTGAGCCGAGCTGGGCAGTGCCTGCCACAGGCAGGTGGGAGGGAGCAGTTACCATAGGCCGGGGTGCTCAGAACAGGTCAGGGGAGTTCAACGTCTTCTGGCTGTGACAGCAGTTGCTGAGAAGGAGGTGTATGTCCAACAACACCTACAGACAGTCCTGCTGGGATCAAAGGAGCTACCTGCTGCCTGAGCACCCTGGTGAGCGAGGGTCCAAAGCAGTGGTTCTCCAGCGACATGTCATCTGCGGCATCCTGAACTCTTCCTGCTGATGGACGCTTTCTTCCAAATGCGTAATGTTCACCGGGATCCAGTCCTCTCAGTGTAATGTGCCAGAAATGGTTGTGAAGGAACTAGATGGTGAGGTGCACAACAGGATCCAGGATCAGGCCTGCATCCCTTGCAGGGTGGGAAGTAGGTAGAGTTTCACTGCTGTAAACTTATATTTGGGGTTTTCTCTAGGTCAAAATTCCTGGTAGTCTGTATGGGGATTTTTTTTATTGATTGTGCCCTTTGCAGGATTTTAATTTTTAAAAATACCAGATCATTTTATATCCTCTCCTTAAAAAGCAGAGGGGGCTTATAGTATCTCACACTTAGATCTCATAAAGATCGTATGTATTTGGCTTTTATGATGTGCATAACCAGCAAGGATGGGAGAGCCTGGGAGTAGCTTGGGAGACTCTGGAGCACTTACGCCTGTGTTCAGGCTGCTGCCTGTGGCTGAATTGGCTCATCTGTGAGAAGCCAGAACAAGAACCACCTTGCCGGGGGCTTGGGTGTGCCGTGTGTGGGGGGGGGGGTGTGCGCGCGCGAGCGCCAGAGCACCTTGTTTCAAGCACCTCGGTAAAAACCTTTTTTCCCAGGATTTCCTGCCCCTTTCCTTTCCCCTCCCCCCGTGGGGGAGGGGTTGTTGTCTGACAGTCTCTGCTCAGGAAACTCGCATCTTAGTCTTTAATTGCATTAAATCCTTAAACCCCTGGAGAACCAGACGGAAGCAGTGTGTGCTCGTTCTGGATCTGCTTCCTAATTGCTTTGCTGTGGGTCAGAGCGCTGTTTCTGCCTGTCATTGAAAAGGACTCTTCTCAACAGGGACCATTTCTTTCGTTAAATGCTCTTCCCCGCATTAGAGCAAACACTTTGCCTGGTAAAATCTGAAGTGGAGAACATCACCTCTCAGTCCGTTTACTTTCTTTGCACTTTTCTGAGACTGGAAAGAGAAGCAACTTGTTTAGTGGTGAGAACAGAGTAAAAGGAGATTTGGGACTCATGGGTATTTTTTCTCATGTCATTTTATTTCTCTGGGACTCTGTTTGTTTTGGAGCTTGTTTCCCATCCTAATGCAAGATCAGGGGACCATGATGATACCTACCTCACTGGGGTGTTCTGAGGCTAAACTCAACTTTTCTAAAGTGCTTTGAGATCCAAAGATGGAAGATGCTACAGGAATTCAGGCTCTTCATAGAAAGTATTGAACGGCAAGAGCAGACTGGCTTGTTTAACTTTGCTTATAGCCAGCTAGTGAGTAAGAATCAAGTCACAAGGAATGAAGCTCTGATCTAAATCCCACAGTCCTTACTTCTGCAGAGCTTGCCAAGAGCTGAGCGTAAATAAGGCTTGAAAGGTTTGCCAGCCAAGCACAGGCTGTTTCCCTCCAGATACCTCTCCTATCCTCCACTATCTCCTTCCACATACTTCTCCCTCCCCTCTCCCAGCCTGTATGCTTGTGCCTGACTGGGAAGTGATTTTTAGAAACAGAGTAGTTTCTAAGAAAACCCTGTTTGAAGTGAAGCTGACAGTGCCTCCCTCGGAGGAGAACCTTGCCCAGTGGTAGCTGGGTATCCTCACTACGGGCTGAACTGTGTGATAGGGCGAAGGTGCCTCGTGGCCTAGGCGAGGGTGGTGTTGCTCCACTCCTCTCTTCCATGTTGCTGTTTTCCCTTTGGCTCTCAAGTGTGTTGCACAGACTGTTTAAAGACTTTGTGCTTTTACTCTCAGATTTGTTACACCATAAACCTAAAACCATGCTTATGCCAGAAGCAACGAAGATTTTCAGCTGTTTCAGGGCAGATGGAAATGGCTGTGGGTTTCTACAAAGGCTGACTTTTTCTTTCATTGCTAAGACTGGAAAATGAGGATTTCTTGCAGCTTCTAGGAGCGTAGGGGTAGGTATTAGACCCTTAATACCTTGCCAGTCCCGCAACCAGGGCTGAGAAAAGGTTAACACAACTGCTAGGCAGCCCCTCATTGTCAAGCAGCTGCAACCATCCCTGCACAAGCTTGTGGGGTGCCTTGCTCTCTTGCTCTGGTCCTGCTCATGGGAGCAGAGCAGGCAGCAGCCAAATGTAAGCACTTCAGTGCTGCCCCCATGGCATAGCAGTCCCTGACCAAGCCACTCTGGGGAGGGGGGGATTCTGCTTGCAGCTACCTGCCCGCAGTCTGCGGAGGGGAGACTTTGCCGCCCCTGCTGAGTAGCTACGGGGGGATGTGCGGGCTGTGAAAGGGTGGTTTGATGCAATTTGCTTGCAGAGCAAGGTCAGGTCCAGCATACATCCTGCTTCTGTGGCTGTCATTGGTGCCTTCAAAGCAGCAAAAGAAATGGATGCCCCTGGAGGGGGGATCTTGGGGAGGAAGGTAGATCTGATTTCAGCCTTTGCTGGCTGTTCCTCTGATAATCTCCTGCCTCAAACCTTCCTGCCAACAGCTTCAGTCACTGTGCCTCCTGCTCCCATCCTCCCCTTGCTCTGCTTGTTCAAGTTCCCTAGTTAGAAAGAGCAAGTAGCAGGTGGGATGAGGGGTGCTGGGGGCTACTGGTTGAAGCTGGAGGACAGCTCTTGATAAGGCACAATTTTGGGGGACTCTTAAGAACTCTTTAGATGGGGATTTAACACAAAGCCTCGGGAGTCAGCTGTTTCCAGGTATGCCAAAAGCTGAGGAGAAGCAGTTTCTAAAAACTGGCTGTCCATAAGTAGCTTTTAAAGCTGTTTGAGCTGTGCTTGTTACAACATCTGTTGCTGAAGAAACTTGAAAGACCTGTACCATGCTGAACATGGAAACCTATTTAAGTCAGTTTCCTCTTGCTTACAAAAGCTTGCAAATCTGCCCTTTGTAGGGATAAAACAAAAAAATGTTCTGTTCTTTCAGAAAAACACAGTAGTCTGGTCCCAGGTTCTACTCTTCAGTTGTACTTGGTAGCTCTACCCTGCCATATGAGAGCTGTTGGGGAGCTGTGTGCCCAGACGTCTGTTTTCTCATATTTAGCTTGTGTGTGTATGTGCTTTCCCCTTATGTGTGTTTGCCTTATACATGTATAAGGCCTGGAGCCAGGCTTGGTGGTTCGGTGTTTAAACTGTATTAAGAAAGAAGCACTCTTGGGATCAAGCTCTCTTTAAAACAGAGCAAAGTTCTGTTCCCCTAAGAGAAGGGGCTTTGTGGCTGGAAGTCTCTGACAGGAATATGCATCCTTTTGCATTCAGGCTGCTGCCTCAGAGTATGACCAAAATTTGCTGTTTCTGGCAGCTGCTCTGTTACTGGTGTGGATCTCTGGATTACTCTTGAGCCAGGTCCCCACAGCACCATTGGCACAGGTCGTGCTATCTGCCTCTCTGCTTCCCTTTAAGAGAGTGTGTTTTTATCCCTGTAATACGGTGAAGCCCTCTGGGCAGTAGGCAGCCAGCCCTGCTGTAAGCGCGCTCTGCCAAGAGAGGGAATCCTTTGCTATGGCTGCGTCCTGGGCACCTTTCACCAGCGCTGAAATCGCTTGGGAGTATCTCGTGTGTGCACACGTGGATGCTGTGGTTCACAGCCTGCACAGATTTAACTGTGAAGGAATCTTACACTCTTCTGTGCCTGTTTCTTTAATTCAGCGTTATTGTGTCTTGGGGAAGGGGATAGGAGTGAACTCCCCTCCCAAACCCTTTTCTGATCACTGTGTAATACTCTTTTTCTACACAAAGTGTGTATAGTAAGATGGGTTTAGCCAAGGTTTTCTAATTAATGGACACTAACCAGCAATTCTTTTTCTCTCTCTGCACTTGTGACTTTAACTGCCATGGTACATGATCTTTCTGTTCTTTTCTAATCGTGGACTTAAGTAAGCAAATTCCTGGTGTCTGTGACATTAATGCACTGTGGGTCTAGCCTAGTAAATTGTTCTGTTCCAAGCCGGGTTCTCTTAAGTTATAGCTGGATGGGTTTTTGTTGTTTTTAAACTGAAACGTAAAACCATTTTACACTTTGCATATTTTGTACAGTAAAATTCTGGAAATAAACTGAAACCAGAAATTCTGTTGTCCCACTCCTTCCTCTTATCCTTTCAGACAAAAAAAGTGTTTTTCTGGCCTCTGAGCGTTCCTTCGCTGTGGCTGGGAGGGGCCCCGCAAGCATGCGGTTTAACCTTTTTGAGGCCAACTCTGGCACCCTCATTCTAGACCTTTCTGATCTGCCCTGCCACAATACAATGAAAGCTCATCTATCACTCTTAAAGCAAGACTGGTAGGTGACTGCTTTGAACACCTGAACTATCGAGTGATGGGGAGCAAATACAGCTGGTGAGGGTGTGGGGAGACGGGACCGGAGTTGGAACAGGTTTTTCTACCTACTCTATTCCTTCATAGTTTGCACACAAATTATGAAGTGCAGGATTCATTGCTGAATTCCTTATTTGGACCTGGTTCGGGTTGGGGGAGGAGTGGTGAGATGAGGAAAAATGAGCGTTCGTTGTTGCTGTGGATTTCGGCCTGTGTTCTCATAAAACAGCTTACAAGGTTCTCACCTTGAAAGCACTTGTGGTGCTGCTTTCTGCCTCCCCAGTTTCCATAACTAGAAAGCGGAGAGCTTTGAAAGACCATGGTGCCTCACAGCGGCTGTGCCTGCCTGCTCCGCATCCACCGTCGGGCCGAGGAAAGAGCCCCCGAGGAAGCCTTGGGAGCAGCCTTCCCTGGACAGTCTTTGCTACCTGCTCTTCAGGATGGCTGCAGGGCCTCATGCCCTTCTGCTGGTGGGGGGTACCTAGTCTCACAGCAAAGCAGATCTGCTCCCTCGGTCAGCCCTATTCTCCCTGTCCTGGACTGCTGGAAAAATCCACAGGATGCTGCTGTGCAGTGAAAAATACAGTGCAACAGTTGGTGAGATAAGCAGTTTGTGCATAAACACTGGTGGAGAGAAACATCCAAATGGCCAACTCTCAGCTTGGAGATGAATGTATTTAGGCTACAAAGCACTGAACTGAAGCCCAGTAGGAAGCAGGAAGGGTGGGGTGGAGGTTTGCTCAGTCCTGCCTCCTGCCCTCCCTTGATCTCTCTCCTTTTGATCTGTGTCCCTTATCCTGCTGTTCCTCTGGCCGGTGCTCAGCGCTGCTGTCCTGCCTGGGGCTGCTTGCAGTGCAGCTCCTGGAGATGTGGAGGGAAAGGAAACAACACCGCTACTACTCAGCAACGCGTGTAATGGGTGTGTAGCCATTGCTAATCCCCTCTTGCCCCACAGAGGACCTCACTTGCCAGACTGGAGCCCTGTAGGCAAAGACGCTGTTGCGCTGTTGGAGCCAGCGGCAGGTGTGTCACGGGAAGGTGTAAGAACCAGGAATGTGGCACAAGCAAGATAATCAGCTCACCAGCCTGTTTCATCCTAGGCTCTTAGCCTTGAGAATTTTGTCTTTCCATTCAATTTTGGCATGATTCGTTTTAATTTGTGGCTTAACACTGATGCCAAATCAATACTTGATGCCTGCTGCTGCTGCTGTTCGTCGTACTTTCTCTCCTGCTGTGGGTTGTGGGGGCTGATGGAAGGAACAGGCTTTGCTAGAGGGAGCAGTTCCCTCGGCTCTTGCTCAGAGCTCTGATATCTACGTCATAAGGGAATTGTGGCGTGAAGCTCAGCAGAAATAAGAGCTGAGGGTGCTATTTTGGTTTGGCCAAATCTTTCACCGAAGTTGCAAGGGTCTTTGGGGGGGAGGTGAGGGAGCCTCAGGTGCAATGTTGGGGCATGATTAAATATTACTGACCCAGACCTCTGACAAAATAGGAAAGGAGGCTTTGAGTGGTAACCACCTGGAGGAACTCGGTGAGCTGAACAACAAGTAAGTGTCTTGCCTTTGAGGGGGATGCCAGACCAAGGTCACTTGGGAAGGAGAAGCCTCTTCTGCAATGCCTTCGCTGGCTGTAAGGACATAAGACTTTGGGGCTGCCCTGATGCAGGACAGAAACAACAGCTGAGGCAGAGTATTTGATGCTGAGCAGGGATGACAGCTGAAGTGTGGCTTAATACATGATCTGTTGACCACGGTTACAGACTTATGGCCTCCAGTTATGGAGGGTGAGAAAACATCAGCTTAGGAGAATTAGGGGGGGGAGGTATGGGGCAAAGGGGCTACATGCTGTCAAGGTGTAGCAAATGAGTTGAGAAATGTGTTTGTCACTTGGACAGCTAGCACCAGAGTCTTGCAGGGGGAAGTAGCAATGCCTCGCCACATAATAATGTTAGCTACATTAATAGTTTGGTGAAATGTCTAGCTGTGGAGGTGAGCAGGGCTTCAAACTCCCTAAAAAAAACTTTCAGCTTCTACTGGTGCTGTGTATTGGCTCTGCTGTTCCAGCCCCAGATCTGGACATGCAGGAGGTGCAGGGAGTGATTAGACTCAAGGCCCTCAGGGGAGCAGCACGCAGCAAGCCAGGTGGCCCCAGCACCGCCTGGGGTGGGTGCAAGGGGAATTGGATCTCCCAGCAGGACAAGGTGCATCACAGCAGCATGCGGGAAGGGAAGACATATTGGGAGTTGGCCAAACTGAGCACTTTGGTTTGTCTTTCAACACCACTTCTGAGTTTATTTTGGACTAGGAAGGTGATGGGTTTAGGTTACAGTCCTTTCCGGTACTGACAGATAATCCACTGGTGTAGGGGCATCCGTTCCCTTTTTACACGTGCGTCCATGCACCACTGAGTCGGTAAGTGCTGAGAGAAGAGGGGGGTGGTGAACATAGCATGTTTGCAGAAGTATGTAGGGATAGTTTCATGTGGTGACTGCTTATGCATAACGAGGGTAATCTCGTTCATAGATAATTTGCTTTGAAATGCTATAACCAGTTCTACGGCCCTGCTACGAACACATGGGTTGGTTTACGCTGGCATGTTGCTAGTGAAACGGAGAGTACGTCAAGCAGGAAGAGAGCAGTTTTCCAGGTTTTCCCCGTCCCCCTGCCTGCCTCCACAGGGCACTTGAAATGGGGATTTTCTCTAGACACTGTTAATATTCAGTGACACATGATCAGCTCGGGCCCTGCTGCAGACTGCCAGCTAACTACAAAGCCCTGAGCTGATTGATCTTCCTTCTGCCCAAACTTGGGGAGCTGAATCTGGTGGAGAGGCTCACTTTTGTGCATGACTTGGGGCTTGCTCTAGTTTGAGCTCTGCTAATGTAAATAACCTGGGAGGCCAAGAACTGTCACGTGACAGTCCCACTGCCAGCCTGCCTCTGAGAGCAAGCGAGCAAGCAGAACGATTGTTTGCTGGCAGGGTCACAGCCAAGACAAAGGGAGCAATCATTCTTTGGCTTTGTCTGAGTGGCCTTAAATGTAATTTAGAGGAGGAAGAAGGGAAGGTATTTTTAACTTTTAGGTGTGTATTTGGGATAGGTCAGTGCAGCCACCTTGCTTGCATATCAAAATATGGAGAAAGCAGCAAAACTAAGGGACAAAGTTGATTACCAACAACTTTACTTTCAGAAATGCCATGGTTGGTTTAGATGAAGAGCCAGGTGTAAAAACTGTTCTCTGGCTTACTAGGTTTGCTCTCTGCAAGGGTCAGATGAGTTTTATTCAAAGGGAGATGATGAGGAAAGGAGGGGGCAGTGTGAGTCAGTGGAAGAGACCTGGGAGGTCAGGGTGCTTTTTTTCACAGACTCACTGAAGGTTGTTTGGTCCAACCCCCTTACTCAAGCAGGGTTAGCTAAAGCAGGTTTCCCAGGATTGTGTCCAGTTGAGTTTGGAACATCTCCAAGGATGGAGACTGCAGCCTCTCTGGGCAACCTGTTCCCCTGTTTGATCACCTTCACAGTAAAACGTTTTTCTGATGTTTAAATGGAGTTTCCTGTATTTTAGGTTGTGCCCATTGCCCTCATCCTGTCACTAGGCACCACTGAAAAGAGTGTAGCTCCATTTTCTTTACAGCCTTCCTTTAGATATTCGTTGATTAGATTCTCCCCAGCCTTCTCTTCTCCAGGCTAAACAGTCCCAGTTCTCTCAGCCTTTCCTCATATGAGAGATGTTCTGGTCCCTTGATCATCTCTGTGGTCCTTTTCTGGACTTGCTCTAGCATGTCCATATCTCTCTCGTACTGGGGAGCCCAGAACTGTACACAGTGTTCTCGGTGCAGCCTCACCAGTGCTGAGTAGAGGGGAAGAATCGCCTCCCTCGACCCGCTGGCAACACTCTTCCTAACGCAGCCCAGGATACTGTTGGCCTCCTTTGGCACAAGGACACATTGCTGGACCGTGTCCGACTTGTCCGCCAGGACTCCCAGGTCCTTCTCTGCTTTAATTTTAAAGCAAAAATCTAACAGGCAAATTTCAGGGCCGCTCTGTGGTTGAACATTGTTTTATTTCTAACTTTGTCACTGAGGGAGAGGTCTGATTCAAAAGTCCAAGCAGAGGATGAGGTGTTACCAAAGCAGGCAGCCTACTGCGATTTAAGTCACTTGCCACCCACGGCTGAAGAAGGGCTCAGTCAGGACAACCGCTAGTCTTTTCTGGCAGGTGATTAGGTTCCCTACTGCAGTTCAAGTATGGGATAACCTCTCCAGCAAAGTTCAGTTTGTTTAACCCTTTAGGCTTATTTCTTGTGCGTGAAGTTATGCTGCTTGTCTTGTGCTAGGCAGTGTAATGTAATTGCCAGGGACACTGCGAATAACTGTTCTCTTTCCGCAGTGGTGGCCTAGATAACGAAGCCCAGCCTTTCCCCATTCAGACAGGGCTTGGTGGAAAGACAATATTCCTCACCTGGATTTTGGGACAACTGGAAAAGATGCCCACCCAAAAATCCCATTTTCTTAAACACAGCCCAGCCTGTAGTGGAGGCAACCCCCTTGGGATTTTACATGGGAGAGGAGCGATAAAGGCCACCTGGCTTTAGCCCTTACTGTACAGTCTCTTTCGGGCTTGATTTGTGCTGCTTTTTCCCTGATTTCAACAGAATTTTACAACAAAGGGGCAAACTGAACTGTGCCTTGCTCTAGCAAGGAAAAATTGCTCCTTCTTGGGGGCAGAGACAAGGAGCCCTGGGTCCCACCCCTGGCATGGGATGGCTGCAGCAGGTCCCTTTCTAGGGAGCGTCCTGGGTGATGGGCTGGGTGCTTGCCCTGGGGGATAAGCTCTAGCAGCAGGGGCAGGGAAGGGCCTTGCCCTTAAAGGAGACTCGGCACCATATGCTGGGAGGCGGGTTGAGGAGAAGAGGAAGAAGGGCAAAGTGAAAATGGAGGGAGCAAAAATTGAGGGGAGCCAGTAAAGGATAGGAGGGTAATAGGTCAAGGGGGATAGAAAGAAGAAGAAAAGAAGGTGAAAAAGCTATGTTTTCTTATTTTCTGAAGCGTGGGGGACCAAGCCAGAAGTCCATTGACTGCTTTGGCAGTCTCCTTCCTTACAGAGGCTTAGGCGAGGGAGGGCACAAAGTGGGAGCGGAAAGGGGCAGTGGGCACCGGAAGAATCTTTGCTTCCATCCCAAAAGCTGCTTGTAATCTGACTCTAGACATAAGTCTTCAAGCTGCAAGGAAGCTCTGTAGCTTTTTTTAGCATTTATAACCTTTTAAACCTGTCAGGGAGCATTCTGCTGGAATAGAGCTGAGCCAAAAGGGCTGGCCCTGCCCCTGCCCTGTGCTCTGCGTTGTCATTAGACAACTTCCACCAAATGGGTGTAAGGGCGATCCCATCGCCTGCACCGGGTGGTGCTGTTCAAGGCCTGCTTTGCGCAGATGTCAGTGGTACAAGGTATGGGAAAGGGGTGAGAAGGGACAGAGCTAGGGGATGCTATAGCACAGTGAAGCACTGCATAGAGATAGCCCTTTGGGTCTTGGATATGGCACAGCCCTGCTGGCACAGCTTCGTAACCTAGGTTAATTAGCCTTCTTGCTCAACTCTGTTACATCCAGTTTCTAGTGGATAACGTGCTGCACAGTGTAGACATACCTGGGATATAAAAGTAGCCAAGAACCACGCCAGGAGGCAGTTTGCTTTGCCTCTGGAGGACCTCGGTGCTTGTTGCCTGCTGACGCATTCTTCCCCTTCAGCCCGCCAAGAACTGAGTTGCTTATGTGCAAATGCTGCATATTGGGCTTGCACAAACAGCCAAAGCTTTGCTGGAGGACAGAGGAATCCAAATGCAACTCTGGCCTGTTTTCACAGGACTGCAAGGGGATTGACTGGTGGTAGGGAAGTGATACATTCCTGTCTAATTCATTATTTCCTTCAGAATGAAAGGCAACACTTTATGTTCTGTCTTGGTGATGAATCAGTGAATCGTTTCTTATGTATGGTGTGTAGACAGACACAGACAATCAGCCAGTATCCTTGGCTTTGTGTGCTTGTTGGCATCTGACTCAGCAGCTGTGGCCTGGGATGGGAAATTGCTGAGCTCTCTAGTGTCACTAAGTGGTCGTTTCTCTCCCTGCTGTGCCTGAGGACAGCACAGCAGAGTCTCACCACTGCTATTCTCATTAAAGTCAGGAAAATTACTGAGCCTTAAAATATGAAGTAATCTGTTATTTACAGTGTGCCTCCTTTATCTCTCGTTCTGGAGCTGTGTCTCAAAGGGTTGACGCTAGCTCAGAGCAGCTTCTCTCTGGTTCACAGAGCCTCTCCAGCAGCGTCCTCAGGTCAGCTGCAGAGGCAACAACTTTCTGCTTCTTGCCTCTGTACTATAAAACCAGCCTGCAAGTATGTGTTTCTTGGTAGCTTACCCTCCATCTTGCTTGCTGGGTTAATAGCTCACATCTTGTTTAGCAGGGGAGTGATGATAGGATAAAATTTGAGCAACTGAGGAGTGGAGGGACAGCTTACAATTATCTCATTGCAGCTGGAATAACTCAAGGAGGAGGAGAGCGTGAGAAGCCTCTCTTACGCTCTCTTAAGTCTGCTCTTAACTGGAAAGGTCAGAAAGGCTCTGGAGGGCGAACTGAGGATCACCCTGGTCTCCTCTGAATGACATGGAGTGGCAATGACCTTGGGGAATGGATGTAATCAGCCTGTGGTACAGCATGCCAAAAATCTCTTCCTTGGCTCCCTGGCCGATGTCTGGGGACTAGGAGGAGATGGCATATGAATTCATGTTCTAGCAATGTGCCAATTGGGACAGGGGTTCTCACAGTCTTTGTGGGGCTGATAAGACCAGATTTTTGGCTACTTCATACTGAGCCTGAAGCAGTCTCAGTTGGATGAAGGCAAAACATGATTCTTGTTTTTATTTATTTGTGTTAAGACCCATTTGATATGAATGCCTAAGTAACACTTTGGAGAAAAAAATTATTTATTAAGACAGGGAAGGTCATAAGAGACTTGCCTACAGAAACATTCAGCGTTCCCCACACATGCACACTTTTTAAAATAAAAGGTTGTTTTGCTGGTTCCTCATACAAACGTACTGACCTTTTACTCTTTAAGTGAATTCTGGGCAGGCTGACTTTGCTCTCCAGGGTGGTCAGTGCCTTTCACTGCAGTTTGAAACTCTGGAGCCATCGCTGTGCCCATTGTGCCTGATTCTAACAGAGGAACCCAGGAGCACCCGTGCCCAGGATCTTCCCCGCTCTTGCCTTGGCCTCTGAAACCGACAGCCAAAGAGCCTTTTCTCTGGGAACAGGTGGGAGGGAACCTCAGTTCATGTGAGCGATGTGCGATCCTGCGCTCTGTAGATCCAGCTAAGGCTGGTCTCACACTGTAAGTGGAAAAGCACCGTATCCCACCAGTAGCTCCCAGAGTACTGGATACAGCAATGGTAAAACCAAAGAGGCTAAGGCCCACTAGCGCCTGTGCATACAGTGTTATTATCTGTCACAGTTCTGGACCCCTCTGATATCCCACTGGTCATGTATTGAGAGATTATAACATAAAAGAAGAGAGTCAAGAAGACTGGGCGTTTTTCACTTTATAAGTAAAAGATTTTAGCTTAATAGCTAAAGATAAAAAGACCTCATCCATGGACAAAGTGAATGAGAGGAAACTGTAATGGGGAAATGAGGGAAGGGAGAAAGAGGGACCTTTAAAGGGCTGCACTGGCCCCATGGAGGAGTGGCAGCCACGTGATTAGCCCTTTCTCTTGTAACTCAAGGGAAACTTTCTACAGATCACTGACATCAGCCCATCAGCCACAGCAGGAGCTCAGACTCACTGAGCCTCTATATAAGCCTAAGCACCACCGCTTTGATTTTTTAGCCCCCGGATCTCTGTCGCTTGGTGCACTGAAACATGTTTGTGCTTGTGAAACACCTGTGCACTTGAACAGAGCTGTCGTGCCAGTTACAGGGTCTATCTGTTCTGCTTGTGAGCAGGGTTAGCAAATTATGTCTCTCAGAGCATCTAGAGAGGGGTATATCAGAGTAGACGGGCATCCGGAGCAGAAGGGGAGCTATGCAGAAAGTAATGCAGAAAGGCATTTGGGATGCCCAGAGATCCAGCTGGGAAAAGTAGTAGAGCATTATTCATTTATTCTTCATGCTTATATGAAGAAAATGTATATATATTTCCATGGGACTTGGAAATGACTGATCTGGGCCTGCAGGGCCTATGCAGGCTGCCAAGGAAGTTGCCTTATGCAGGGTGAAATCCTGCGTGTTTTACACCTGAGAATAGCCCCAAGGTAAAGAAAACAAGTACTTTTCTCAGGTGAGTGATGCAAGCAGCATTTGTCCCTTAATCATGGGCTGAGAGTAGTAAACTGCTGGTTTGATCTGTTCTCGTTCCTTACCCATGTGTATAGATGAGACCGTGAGTCTCCTGCTTGCTCTCTACAAGGTCTCCTGAGTCTCTCTCTCTCCCAGAACCAGAGGGCCTTCAGCAAGAAGGAAATAGCTGGAAGGAAAGAGCAGAAGGTCCTGTGCATCCCTCCAACCAGGAGAGAGGGCTGTATGAAGGAAAGGAGAGGACCACCAGGCTGAGAGCATGCTGCATCTCGAGTCTTCTGAAAATCTCCACTGGGCCCTCTACGATGGGGGCCGAGTTGTTCATAATCCCAGTGTGAATACCCAAACACACTTTGTTCAAGCCCTCCAGGCAGTGTTTATACATCATAAAAAGGCAAGAAGGGGTCAACATATAAAAGATAGTAGTTGACCTGGGGGCTCTGATATTTGGTGTGAGCTATTCTTCTAAGAATGTGCCTGAAAAGTGCTGGTTAAGGGTTTGATATTCAAAGAGGAGCTAGCGTGGTCTGCTGTCATATACTGTATACCAGCCCATTATGAGCACAGTACTCATTTGTGTATGTACAAATGCATACATATCTGCCTGTGTGCTGTTCATACTGGCACTTTCCACCAAGGGGACATGGCACAAATAGAAGTATATCAATACTTCAGCCTTTTCATACCAGAAGTCTAAAATTTCTATTTCAGCTATTGTACATAGAGAGAGACAAAGAGACTGACCAATAGGCAGAAAAAAATCTATAAAACTTTGCTTTGCAATTCATCCAATAAAGGAAATATATGGTGTGTAAACCTTGTTTCTCATCAGGCTGATTCACATTCATACAGTAAGCTTTGATTTTTCCTGTCCCTTGCACTATTAATTTCACTAACATCACTTGTTCTCTCTGACGTAAGCCAGCGTAGGAAAGATCAGAACAATGTTCCTTGTCTCTGGAAAGAGAAGACAAATATACCCTATGCTTACAAGTCTAAACAACTGGAAAATGTATTTATAAATGTATTTATAGAGATAAAACTATCTCCAAACTCTCCATTCATTGCACTATTGTCAAACCTAATAAGCTAAGACAACTGAAATCTGCAGGCATGGGAAAGCAGGAAGACCTAACACTGTTGAAGTGACCTGCGCATGAATGTTGCTGCATTCGCCAGGACTGAATTGCTGACCCTTTGCATTGTGAGTGACCCTCTTGACTGCAAACTGACGCCCTGAGCTCCTTTTCAGTCTGCGGTCAAAAGAGGCTTCTCACAGGCTACCATGGGACATCTGAGCCTCTAAGCAGGGAGTAACTTTGCAGCTGAATACTTAAAAGCCAAACAGCTTGAATCCTTTCACTGCTCATTGCCCAACTCACATTATCCACCGTCTAATATGGTTGGATGGATGTGTTCCCTCCTAACATCTTGGTCATGGGAAAAGATGCCATATGGGATTTGGGTTAAAAGTCAGCTAAAGCTAGAAGGTCATGTGGAATAGGATGGCTTCAGAACAGGCCTCCTGTGAATGTTTCCAGCAGCACGGGTATGCACTCTCACATTTTCTCTTCAACTATCTTGTGCTCTCAGTGCGCAACCTTTAAATTCAGCTGAGGTTCACCTGAAAGAGAAGGTAGGCCCAACCCAGATTTGGCTGCAGATGTTTGGAACTGAGTTGGGATCCGGTTGAGTGCTTCTTGAAACTTTGGGGTTAAGAATCAACAGTTCACTTCAGCACAGTGACCTTCAGCCTCAAGAATCAGCCTGGGCTCAGATCTGGATCAGCCTTTCCGACAGTTCAGGAACTTCCAAGCTGCAATGTCCCGTATCAGACCACCCACACTTACTCTGTCTTTTGCCTGAGCTTTCAAGAAGACATTGTGCCAGACAGGGACTGCAGTATTTGGTTTTGCACTGCTTTGCCAGGTAAAAATATCCTGTTATATGGAATGAAAATTTATATATGAAAAAATAAATTTTCATTTCATTTTATATGAAAATTTAACTAGTATCTGTAAAGCCTTCCTCCCCTCTCAAACCTTTTTGCTACTCATAACACGTTAATGAGTAGCTATGGACTCCCATAGCAGAACTTGCAGGAGGATTCAGTGGTCTTGGCAGGGTAGCTGCAAAGGTTATTTTGTTTAATAAAAAGGACTAAACTTCAAAGTGACCTTCTCTATGGATGAGATTTGGTCTTTGGATGTAAGTGCTGGGCTGATGAGCACAGATAATATAAATTGGCTCAGTGTGTCCCTCTGGCAATGAATGGGCAGGCACTTTTCCTCCCTCCTAGGGGAGACTCAGGGGAAATTCCCTGCAGATTCCTATTGTCCGTATAAAGGAGGCATGATTTACAGCGGTGCTGGGTGCCTGCAGGCATCACCCGCTGCAGGGAGAGTCCTGGTTGCTCAGCACCGCTGAGAATCAGGCTGTGAGGACTCCTGGCAAGGGCAGGGGGAGCAGAGCAGAGGGGGAAGGAGGAGCAGGCAGGTGCTTGTTGACACTCAAAAATAGGTCTTCTGATGGAGCAACCCACCACGGGGGAGGCCTCTTAGCGCCCACAAGTGAAACTGTACACAGTCAAAGCTAATCGTCATCGTCATCATCATCATCGTCGTCGTCGTCATCATCGTCGTCGTCATCATCGTCATTGTCGTCATCGTCGTCATCGTTGTCGTCATCTTCAGTATTTATCTTCCCAGAAAGCACATCCTCTATCCAGTCCTCCAGCTCCTCGGCTGTGGGCAGGTCGTCGTCATCTCTGATCTCCATCCAGATGCTGTCAGCCTGCAAGGACAGGTGACGGGGGGATTAGCCACCCTCAGAGACATGAGCCAGAGACTGGGTTCATTGCTATCGCGGGGAAAAGGGTTGGACTGCAGTTGGCATGTAGGGATGGTGGTGGCTATCTTATCTCTCTGACACAGCTTGAGGACGGGATCAGGCAAAACATCTCACTACCCACTTGCTGGGTTCACCACTTGCCTCTAAAGTGGTGTTTTTTCTGAGTAGGAGGCGTGGGATTGATTTATGGGTCTACGGGAGTGTGTGGTGCTGTTCACCCCTACTGCCCATGTAGACGCTGCATTTTCCTCACCCTGTTTGGCCAGTTCTGCTGACTCCAAATCTACGTAGAGGCTGTGCTGCCTCCTGCTGCATAGCCCCAGTCCACAGCCTTTCCCTCTTTCACCCTTTCCCCTTTTCACCCCTGCTGGGTCTGTTTCATTGGGCCTGCTCATCCTGCTATCAGCACCCCTTTTCCCCTGCCTCTTTGACCAGCAGCTTTGTCTCAGGGTGACGCTGTGGACTTTCTGCATGTGACAGTAGTTTCTGCACTTGGAAGAGGCTTTCCCCAGGTCCTCTCAACCATGCTCTGCCCAAAGAATGGCCAACCCCCCCCCCCCCCCACCAATGCCCTGGTATGTAGGTCCCCTCTGTTCTTTCTCTCCAGCCATCTGCACAAGGCGAGGAGAGAGGGATTGATTCAGGAGCGAGATGCTGTCTAAAGTACAGTTATTAGCCAGAGACAGGAAGCATAGCTTAGATGTTCTCTGAGACCTGGATATGAAGGGTTTTTCTCTCTGCTTTGCTACAGGTTCCTTGGGTAAACCTCCTGGGGAAGACCCTTTTCTTTCACTGGCTTCTCTCTGTAAAATAGGATCAGCATCCTATTTCACGGAGGTGTTGTGAGGTTGTCTTGGTCAGTGTTTGATGTTGTAGAACCAAGTGCTATTCATATATCAGAAGACAACTGCAGGCTTTGACAAACTCACTGCACATCTTTCCTTGTCGATGGTGCCTAACTCTCTTTTTCTGTATGGTTTGCTAAAAAGCTAGACCATATTTCTGCTCAAAGGAAGCAGTTTCTCCCTTATATTTCCTTTCTAAAACACCAAAACAATAGCAAAAAGAGGCGGGGAGGGGCACGCAGTTCTTACTTCATGCAGATGATCCTGTGCTGACAGCAGGACTATTTGTGTGGCAAAAAATGACACCTTTGAATAACAGGAATAGGACTGGGCCCATTGCACACAGAGAAGCTGCTACGCGAATAAAGCAGCAATATTTCGTAACACATCGTGGCGCTAGTCCTGAGCCACTATGATATGATGAGCTAGTGGGAGGCCTCTGGGAGCTCAGTGGTGTTTGCATTGGCAGGTTGTTAGAGAAGTGATGGGGTCGCAAAGGTTACGTCCACTGAAGCCAACAGGAGTGTTTATTTGTACTCCGCTGTGTAAGCCCCACTTTGTACCTGCCTAACTCAGCTAATTCAGTGATGTAACACTGAAATAACGAAATGAGCTCAATGTTTGTTTTAGATATCACCAGCCAACCTACAACTTTTTAAAATCTCTCTCTTGAGGAATTGAAAACAGACTAAGAGGAATGAAAGAAAAACTGCAAACACTATAATCAACAACCTGAAACATTTACTACATCAAATCTAGATAATGCATGAGTTTTTACAGGTCTCTGAGTGGTTGTTGGATAATAAGGCATATGTTCATGCCTAATATCTTTTTGTATATGATTCTCTTGCTACTGACAATTCTACTTCCATGACTTTCCATTCATAGCTATTTAACATAACTTTGACATGACTTTAAGCATGGCCAACTGGAGTAAATACAACAAAGAGAGATACCGTGGCCTTGTGATGAGAGCAACAAGCTAGAAGATTTGGGCTCGGTTTCTGGCTTGCCCATTCATCTCTCATATGGTTTTAGGTGATGCATATTAACTCATCCTTCTTCCTTTTTGTCTCTCTTAACAAGTCTTAACCCACTGGGTCCCCAGTCTGTAGGT
Source organism: Struthio camelus (assembly GCF_040807025.1). Taxonomy (NCBI): domain Eukaryota; kingdom Metazoa; phylum Chordata; class Aves; order Struthioniformes; family Struthionidae; genus Struthio; species Struthio camelus. Next base: position 93,730,995 of record NC_090942.1, on the reverse strand, counting down.
AGCTGTCCAATGGTCTCACGGATGCTGGTCTATTACATTTAAAGCTCTAGTCACATCCGGGCAGCTCTGCACCTACTCTGCAACTCCTGAGCCAACCTATGCAGTTCCCTTTCATTTCACTCACATGTGGCAGGCAAGATCCAGGGCCATCGGCTTCTTAACACCGTCTTTTTTTGCCTGCCCTACCACACCGCCCGTTTTACGGGAGCTATTGCTTCTGCTGTAGTTGCCATCTTGCAGTGCTTGTCAAGTGACAGGAGGCACAGTCTTATACTGCTTGTAGGAATTTCACTGTCCCTCTGTTCAGGAGAGAGGACGTAGATTGCTCCTGGTCACAGAGCAAGGTTGGTGGCGGGGCCAGGACTAGCACCCAGCCCCTGCCGGTTGCCCCAACTCTGCCAAGTCCCTCCCTGCTCTCTCCTAATGAAATTAGCTGTCTCTGTATTGATGAAATTTCAAACACAAGAAGTCATTACCGCCAACACCAAATTAAGACTACTTCTGTGGTGGGGACAATGCTGGTTCCAAAGACACTCCCCATATCCAGGCAGATTCATTTTAAAGAGCCACAGTTTAAAGTATCCAGCCTTTAACCATTAAAAATAAACTAAAGTAGTAAATGAGCCAGGCTGGAGCATGTGTTAAGTGTGCTCTGATCAGCTTGACAGTTATTGTCGGCAGGAGGAAAAATGGTGGGGGTTTTTCAGCCTCTCTACAGCAAAGCGTGGGGGCTGCGTGGCAAGGGGTGAGCTGCACTTTCCACGGTAACGTGGCAGCACTACTCGGAAAGGAGCTGCCTGCTCGGGGGAAAATGCAAGATGCTGGGCAGGGGGCCGTGTTTTGGTCAGTGGTGGGAGCAGAGCTGTACTCTCTCACCCATGTTTGCACAGGTGGGCTCCATGTGAGGGCGTACGGGAATGGCTCCATCCCCTGTTCCTGCTTCCTCCCTGCAGCTGGACAGCATGTGTCACTAGCTTTGATACAGGCACAGGGCGGTGGGACCCCCTGGTTAGTGCTGCTGAGGACATCAGAGCCCCTGGCCATGCTCCTGGTTATGGCTCAGAGCCTGCCACAGGCTGGACAGTGTCCGTGTACCTGCCCAACAGGGCCTGCGAAGGCTCCTTTGCACCAAGAAGCCTTGCACTTCCTTGCCACCCTTGAACAAGGCCTTCTGGGCCCCAAGTGTGTTTGCGACTGAACTTTTATATGGTGAGGAAACGGCCTCAGTTTCAGGCTGCAGAAGGGGGAAGCTTGTGCAAGGGAAATGATGGCAGTGGTTCAATGGGATGAAAGCCTAGAAGATCCCCCTGCTACCCTCTTTGCCTCAGGACAATCCCTCTGTTTTCTGTTTACGCTGTCTTCTTATTATGGCTGTTTATTTATTTATTTATTTAAAATTTGTGCAATTGCTCCCTGCCATCTGTTGGGGACCATCTTTCACTCCTACACTCAAGCTGTGCCACACTCAAGCTGTACTCAGCTGCTTCTGCTGCAAAAACACCCTCCTTCTTGGTTTTTCCTTCTCTAAATGCAACTGCCCCACACACTCACAAACACTTTTCCTCCTCAAGCCCAACCAGGCGCCCATCAGAGCAGATCCTTCCTGCGAGGCACAAAGATGCACACTGAGAGAAGAGGTGGAAATGTGAGGCCTTGAAAATGAAACTAAGCATACTCCTGAAGGTCAGACCACACGGGCCAATATTGTCCTAGGCAGAAGTGGTTTACATGTAACTCAGCAGCAGAAACATGGCCACGTTGAAACCCCGAAGCCCGCTGTTGGAGGTGTTAAGAGCCCATTTGCATGGGGGAATGGTGAGGTCTTGATACTTTCCCCTGGGGAAAAAGCCTTGAACTTAACAGTAAAAATCCAACCGACCTCAGTGGACTTGCTTTCTGTCTTAGATCCCATCCTCTCTAGCACTCTAATCTCATGATCACTGGATTTTCTGCGCTTGCGCTACTCACGTCTGTGACGTTCACCACCCCAATCTGTGGTCTGAACAGGTCAATCTTGAAAGTCTTCTCCCAGTAAGTGATCAGCTGCAGGAACGAAAAACAGAGGTCAGGCAAGGATCTTTGCAAAGCCTCTTTATATGAATTCAGCTAGCTGGATTGCAATGAAGAGATGGTGTATTGATTAAATCTGGAGAGGAGAGGTAGACCTCAGACTTGGGCTGCCTCACGCAGCAACGAAAAATGCTATACTTTTGGGATAGCCACATAGACAAGACGGCCACGTAGGAGATCACCCCCTTTCTCCAGTGCTAGTGTGCAAAACAAGGCTGGGAGGCCGACCCTGAATGAGTAGCCCTCAGTTTGATCTCCTGAGGTCCAGTTTCCCTTCCTTTAGATTCTGTGCGCACGCCAGGGCAATGCTGGTGCTCTCGCACATCCACACACAAACCCAAGAAAGGAAACGAGCCTCTGCCACTCACCAGCGGAAAGTCGTCGGGGTCAATCCACACAATGCTCAGGTCGGGATTATCCGTGTTATCCCTGGCAACCTGCTTCAGAATTTCCAGGAACTCAAAGCCATCTGAAACGAAATATGAACCACTACGTCCTTCTCCTAAAAAACACATTGGCATTTGCACTCCTGGGGTTTTCAGCTTCCCTCACCCCCTGGAACTGCACTTGTTGTTTATAATTCTCCTTTCTGCAAAAGAAAACGCTGCCTCCCAACTCTTTTTCTTCTGATCGTAATGCTTTTAATTTCTAGCATCCTCCCAGGGTACTGAAATTAGTTACACATGAATTAAGTCTCATAATCCTTCTGTGCAGTAGAACAATGTCACTATTTTATTTCAATGAGGGAGGAAAGGAGTCCCTGAGAGGCTGAAGCTTTTCCATGTGCTGGGGAGCATTTAGCAGTACCATATCCACGGCTTTTCATGAATTGTTGCCCACAGCTTTTCTAAGTGCGCTTGAAAAAGCCAGCCCTAAGCACATTCCCTGAGCCACACAGCAGGGCAGCCACAGAGCCAGGGAGCAAATCTTGGCGCTCGGGCCCCTGCTTCCTCTGCCGTAAAACGTACAACCTGTCATGCAGAATAAACCAAAGGTCTGCGCTGGGTGCTATTTCAGCGGCATCTGGGGCCGGAATACAAAGCTGCTGAGGAAACGCAAGCTAGTGATGAATTACTTCCTGGTGCCAGGCTGGGCTGGAAAGGGCGATTTTTTTTTTTCCAGCTGGCCATCAATTTAAATCCCGAGCTGACAGTTCAGCCCATGCATTTGAATCATGAGCAGTGCAACCACTAATGCCTAGCACAAATGCTCTCGAACAGCCTCGCTCCCCGTCCCAGCAGGTGCCAGCTCCCCCTTCCTGACGGGGGCGTGGGGTTCCTGGCAGAAGATAGGGCTGCCTGGCTGGTCTGACAGGCTCTCAGCTGCCAGACTGGATTTGCTCCGGAAAGAGCAAGTTAGGAGTGCTGAGCTGAAAGGCATCAGGCAGCCTTGCTTCTCAGGGAGGCTTCTCTGTAGCTAGGCTACCAGCGGGACAGCCTTCATGTGGGGAAGGCATGGAGCCTGGAAGGGGGAGTCAGGGCAGAGCCAGCAGCAGAGGGTGGGTTGCTTGCGGGAGCATGAGGGGTGCATGCGTGAGGGAGGTAACTTGCACATGGAAGAGCAAAGCAAGGAGAGCAGCTTGTGAGCAGGGGCAAGGAGGGGTAATTTGGGGAGTTGCGAAGGGGGGCCCTCATGCAAGGTTCCCACTGAACAGCCACAGTGCAAATAAGGCCCTTCAAACTGCACTTCCCTTGAGTGACAGGGTCATGCAAGGAGGAAAATGGCCTCTTACCTGGGTCATCTTCTTCAGCAAAGGCCACAATGTGGATTCCTTCCATGTCATCCTCCTGGAAGCAATAACACTATTACTGATAGGCCAAAAGGGAGAGGACAGGGGCCCGACTGTTACAGGAGATCAGGAGAAGCAGGATACCTTCAGATGATCTGCACAGTTATAAAGGGGAGGACTCAACTGGAGCCCCACTGAAACACTGAGAACGGGAGCTGAGGTAGGGCTGAGCTGTGGAGGTAGCAGGCACTGAACAGGGTAGTTGGGGTGACGTTGCTGGATTCCTACAGCTAAAAATGAGGTGGACACTGCAGTGGTGAAGGAGAGAGCCTCTCATGGTGAGGTTGGACAAAACCTTGCTTTTGGAGGAGGCCGCATGCCCTCTAACATAGGGGGTATGGGTTCACCCACCACAGCCTGAGTCCACATATCCCCAGTCAATTTACAGCCACGAGAGGCCAATTTGGGGGGGGGGGGGAGGGGGGAGGGGTACAAATATCTCCCGCCCTATTCAGACCTCAAACACGCTCCTTTAGGGTTAGTGAATGGGGTTTGCTCATAGTACGAGAGGCGAGATGGCTTACTGGAGCATCTTTGGGAGGTGAAAGATCTGGTCCAGGCAGGGGTCTCTGTGAGCAGTGAGGGGAAACGACTGGGAGGAGGCATCTCTGTGCAAATGCCATGGGGCTCAAATGAGTGCAGGGAAGAAACGACAGCCTGGTGGCTCTGAGGAGCTTTTCCTCATGAGCCACATGAGTGCCGACTTGGGTAATGATACTGGCAAAGGCCAGACGGTTTATCATCCGCCTGCTATGAATGTCATCGTGGCATTATCCCACAGAACAGCTTCATGTTCCTCATCTGCTGCTGGTCCCCGTTTCCATTTCAATTGGTTTTAATGCAAGAAAAGAATTCCCATCTAAATGCTAATTTCTTTTCCCTTTTGAGCCCAGAGGTGACAAAGCCACCGTCAAAAACTGAAAGGAAAAAAACCCTAAAAGATTAAGTGGAAAACATTGTCTTTAGAAACAATAGTGGATGATGGGCCTTTGCTGGTGTCTTTGGGGAATATGTTTTCACAGGGGCATTCCAGGCAGATTTATTCTAGGAATCAGACCACTTACAGCTGGCAAATTCTATAGTTTTACTTTTTCTTCATGTTTGCAAGCAGCATTGTCGGACAGGAAAATACAAAACCAGGGCTAGATTCTGACCTCCAGTGCAGTGGTTTAAAACTGGACGTCACTCCAGTGATGTCACTGGTGATAGTCTCAATTTGCAGCAAGACTAGAATCAAACCTGCTGTCTGTCGTATGTAAGAATCTCCTGATCTTAACCAGACGCTCTCTGTATTCTCAGAGTGTTTGTTAAACAAACACTCCACCATTCACAATTCACACTGTTCCTGAGGTTATTTTAGGATATATTCTGTATGAAATCAAAACCACTGTGTGTATGAAATTTAGGTCCCGCTGAAGCCCATGAAAAAACTTCCAGAGACTTCAACGGATCTTAGAAGCCATCTTCTACATCAAAAATGAATTTCAAAATAAAATGAAAAAGCTATCATGCCCAAGAGACTCAGAACTTCTGATTCAGTTGTATTAAAGATTCTCAAGGTTTTTAGTGCGTTTGAGGTCCACAGCATCTCATGGTATGCAAGGAAGCAACTGAATGCTGTTAAAAATCTTGTACTGAGCTTTCTGGAGGAATGACTGCATCATCTTTAATGTCTTTAAAGCACCTATTCAGTTTGTTTTTCAGCATTCTGCTGGCACTTGAAATTCCCTGGCTGGCTATTAACATTGTGCTCATTTGCACTGAAGGAATAATTTGTCATATATGATTTTTCTTTAATTTTCACCCTTCCCCTCTTCCCCCACACTTGCAGATCAGGAGAGCCATGTGCGATCTGTTGCAAACTGCTGGTTAATTCTGCAGAATCTCCAACATGTGGTTTGCTCACGCTGTGAGAAGTGCAATCAATGCACTATTTGCTCCGCAGCGTATATAATTAGCTGAATTGCCTGCCCTCGTCTGGATTTTGAATTTTACAATTGCTCCTATACAATTTCCATTCGTCATCTGTTTGGTACAAGAGCCATTACTCACCCAGCAAACAGGCTGCTGAAGTCACCCTACCACCAACTTGGACATCTCTGAGAAAAATCCGAAAAATCCTTCCCAAGGATGCTGAACATAGTCATATCGTGATCGCTAGAGAGACTTAACAACAAATGCATTTGGACCAGCTGGGGTAGTTACTTAACTGAGAATAGCTTCTCTTCTTCCGCTGTTTGGAATAGCCAGTTCTTGGGAATCACCACTGTTTACAGCGCTGGGAAATTGCTTTTCTATCCTACTTCCTCCCTCTCCATTCCCGCCTAGAGCTGGAGGTGAATTATGACTGCTGGGGCTGCCTGGCATGCTTTGCTAGCTTTTGGTTCTCTCGAGGAGCAACGGAGCCCCTGTTCAGCCCTCCATCCCTGCTCAGCACAGCATTTAAGCATATAGTTTGAATTCAGCTGTTGGACATCATAACCAAAGCCTTCCCTTCTTCCCAAAGCAGCCAACATGTCCGTAATACTGCCGATGCTTTGCAAGGAAGGAAAGATGGTGGTTCTGCCTAGTCAGAGGCTGGAGTTTTTATATGGCAGTTCAGTACCAGAAAGGATTTGTGTCTTATTAGAAGCTTGCAGAAGACGAAAGGCTTCCCACCCACATGTGCTTACCCAGGTCTCAAACATGTCTTCTGGGCGCAGCTTCCGCAAGGTAGCCCTAGAAAGAGCAAAGGACACGCTTTGAGGACACAGACAGCAGTCCAATGTGACAGGAAAAGGGTGCCGTGGCACATTTGGTTCGTGACTGGAGTCAGCTCCGTAAGCTAGCACGTTTTGAATGCAAGCTTACGGACACGCTAGGTCAAATTAGGCTTTCATTTACAGTGACAAAACCCTGCCCTTGCCCCCAGTAGAGCCACTGCAGCTGTTATTTGTGCCTCAGAAGATGAGATGGCCCTCTGGGCTGGAATACATTGCAGTTTGTTCCAGCTGTGTAGAGCTGAGAGCATGAGATGGCCCATCCAGTTTTTGAGGCAAGTGAAGTTTTGTGCTTCAGTCCCTGGGCTAGTTGCGCTCCTGCTCTCCTATTGGGCTTTGTTCTCTTCTTTTCCTAGTTTTACCCTAGCATAATTCCACCATAAAAATCCTTCAAAATTCTGCTAAAACAAAGAAGGCAGAATAGTCTGTGGCCAGCAAATTTAAATCACAAGGCTGGCCAAAGCAAACTTTTCAGGTAGTTCACAAAAGGCAAGAAAAGAGAGTAGTAAATGGTTTCAACCACATCAGAAGCAGGAAGCCTATCAGAGAGCCTGCCAGGCTGAGAGGTGACTGACACGTTAAAGGAGCACCTAAGAAATATAAGGCCATAGCAGAATGGCCTTAAATCTTTGCAAAAGTAATTCTTTGCATCTCTGCTTGCTGTGACACAAGGTGCCTAGGGATGTTCCCCCATCAGAGCAGTTCTTCATAGCAGACAGGTCTAGGGAACTGTTGCAAAGACAAATATCAGTAGATAAGAGTTTAGAACAAATTGGTAAGATAAATAGTAGCAAGTTGCCAAGACCAGATGGCATTAACCCATGAGTTCCAATGGAAATCAAATATGAAACTGATGATGTGCTTTTAGGGGTGTGTAATCTGCAGGTTCCGAGTGCCTCGCTGCCAGGGGGGTGGACGCGAGGAACGACAATCACATTTTTAAAGGTTCCAGAAGGATATGAGGAACCATGGACCACGAAGGGTGACTTCCATGTGGGCAAACGGGTAGAAACAATTAGCAAGGATAGATTTAATACACATTAGAATATAAGAGGATAAAAGACTACGTGACTTTTTAGAGGAAGGTCATGTTTCACAGATCCACTAGAGTTCTCGGAGCAAGTCAAGCAGTGGATAAAGGTATTCTGGTCAACACAGTTCACTGCATTTAAAGAAGCATTTGACAAGGTCACTTACTAAGGGCTATCAGAGAAACTAAGTTGCAATGATGTAAGAGGAGATGTCCTCCTGTGGATTAATGACATTAAAAGATAGTAAATGAAAGGTAGAAATGATAGGTCAGTTTTCACTATGGGGGGTATTAACCAGTTAAAATTCATATACATGAATTTTATGTGCATGATTATACACATAACATATTCTTACATAGTCTGAAAAAGGTGGTGAATAATAAGATGACAAAATTGCTTATCGTACACAATTATTCAGATGGTCAACACCAAGGCCTGACCATGAAGAGTTGCAGAGGGATCTCCTGTGACTTGAGTAGCTGCATGATAGGAAGACATGTAGAGAGTAATGCTCATGTTAAAAAACAACCCTGATTATTCATGTGCAACAATGAATTCTAAATTAGTTATAACTAGTTATTGCCACTCAGGAAGGACACCTAGGTGTCACTGTGGGTACTTTTAGGAAAACATCAGCTCTGAAGTCAAAAAGGCAAAAAGAATGCTAGAAATTGTTGGAAAATGACTAAGGATGAGAACACAGCACATCTTATGGCAATGGACAGCTCCACTGTGTACCCCATACTGCATACATCTGTGATTCTGATTATCCCATGTCAGAACTGATAATGGGACAGGGTGGAGAGAGAGGTGGTGAAGACTGCCCGAGTGGCACAGTGGGGAGCCCTTTTGAAGGGGCTTCTTAAGGTGTGCAAAAGTGATTGCGTACTTCTGAAAATGGGGAGCTTCCCCCAGTGATGTGATGGGGTAGGGTCTCCTCCCTCTGAGGGATGGAGAGATGGCAGAGACTCTCTTTGCCTCGGAGGAGGGATATCCCATGACTGCCAGGCTGGAGTAAAGTGAAGAAGTCTGCTGTGTGAGAGGAAGGAGGCAAGTGGCCCTTATAGACCATCCTGCAGGGGAGAAATTCCTTCCAAGTTGTTTAAAGGGAACTGGCAGGCAGCAACTGTGTCTGACTGATTCCACTTCCAACCTTTGGGTTAAGGTGCTTTACCAGCAGCAAGGTAAGAAGAAGCAGCATTAATTGCTGGGGACCTATCTCTGTGACCCAGAGGTTTTATCCTCCTGCCATGACAGTACCTTGGCAGGTTTGGGATTTCACATATCTGATTTCATGAGACTCCTTTTAATTCCCTTCTGAGCCTTGGCTCTTACAAAAAATAAAAGACACATCCCCCCGCTGCTCTCAAGCACAAGATAGCATCTTGAAATATATAAGACGCAGGGGGTTTCCACTGCAATTCTGAATTTTGTGCTGATGGAGAGCTTGCCTTATTAGGCTAGCATTTATCTGACTGTGTTTAATCAGCCTCCTGGCACTGCTGTCAGACAGAAAGAACTTGGGGGAAAAGATGGGAAAAGCTGTGGTCAGGAAGTGAGAACAGGAGGTCAGCAAAGTGACCTGAGAGTACATGGGAGATAGAAGACCCCTTCATACTTCAGAAAAAGCAGAGATCTGTTTCCAAGTCTGTCTGCTGAATCTGTATGTGACTAATCTCCTGTCTCTGTACCCAGCAGTATGTTTAACCCTGTGTGTATGAGCAGAAATCTGCAGCTCAGCCTTATTTCTGATCCCTTAACAGTATTCATGGCCCTTTTTCACTGAACTCTTTTCTTGTCCCTTGACTGTCTTCTGAGAGATGGCCGCTGCAGGAGCAGCAGATACCTGGTGAGACTATCCTGCACTGTATTTTTAACGGTGTAAAAATACAGCACCTCATAGGCATCTGTGCCTATATATTTGCATCTATGCATTGGTATAGGATCAGGCTTTCCAGTCACTTCCAGACTCCCAGGCTCCTCAAGTAGCCTAAGCAGTTATGCCACAAATCTGATTGCAAAAAGCATGGAGCCTCCATAGCTCCCACTGACTTGATCGACAACTGTAGGTTCTCAACACCGTTCCAGATGAGGCCCAACACAGCTGTAACTGAAGGGGCTTACTTTGTGCACCCACTCTGAGCAGAAGTGTGGTGCCGTTCCTCTTAGGCCATCACGATTCCTCTGACCTTGGTGTGAGCTCAGAGTCTGTGTACAGACATATCTGGCATCAGGAGAGACGTATAGCCATTAGTGAATCTATTTTGGAGAAGAAGAGGGCTGGACAGAATTTGGTGTTCACCTGACAGTCCAGGAGAAAATCTTTTTTTTTACAATCCTAAATAAAAAGTACGGACAAGCAGGGCAGGCTTACCACTCTTTCCTGCCCCAAAGCTTCTCTACTAGTTAAGAGAGGAGGAGCAGGGAAGTTGTGCTGTCATAGCTCCATGTGCTGGTTGGCTGATTGCGGTACCCATGCTTGTATCTTAGGGATTAGGAAAAGACTCACCAACATTTCAAACCTGGGTCAGCAAGCACCCAAAAAGTGGTAGTTATCTTCACTTTTACTGAGATGGGCTGCCCCAGAGGGGCAAGCCTATGATGACAGATGCCTTTACCCACTTCCCATGTCCAGGAACATCCTGCACTCTACGTACCTTTTGTGCTCCTTCACAAATTCAACCAATTCCTCTTCTGTGTAAGGCTTATCGGGGATGTGAACAGGCTCATCCATAAATGGTTCATAGAAATCCACCTCATTCATCTTCAGACCTAGTTTCTTGGCAACCTGTTGCAGTGGCAGAAGGTCACACGTGAGTAAGTCTGATGTGCCTCTTTGCCTACCGAGGGTTTCTCCTGGTGGCAGAGCTGAGGTCGAGGCACTCTCTCTCTCTCTGAGAGAACACGTTATTAGAGGTGGCCGTGAAGAACAGGAATGAGTCTTTCCTTGGTAAAGGAAACAATGATGCTTTCGACACTACTCGTCTCAAGCACTGGGCCAGAGCAAGGCCAGAAACATGGACTTGTGACTCTGAGGGGCTGGTTTCCAAACCCAAACCAGGATTTGCCTCCAAGCTGCAGAAATGGCCTTTTATGTTGCAACAGGACCAAATCTAAATGTGGACACACATACTGCAAGTTGTAGGAATGCTCAAAATGAGAAAGCGGAGCCAGACATTAAATCTGGGACCATCATGAGCTTCTGGAAAACACCATATATATGGTGGAATTGGAAGTTATGGGTAGAGTGAGGTCTTGAGATGTGTCCTTTTGCACCTTACGACTCTTTTGATCCATGTGTGTCTATGACCCCTCTTCAAGCATCCCCCATTTATTCCTCACAGAGTAGTTCTTTGCATGTCTTCATGTTGTATATAGGGAGCCTTAGGCAGGCATATGCCTGTCTCTTCCATCTACAGTTTGAGGATCTCAAACAGCAAAGAAGGAGGTGAGGCACAATGGGGCAAAAGGAACCCGATTCTCATTTCTCTATGGCAGCCTTGCTCCTATGTCATGGTGACATCCCAGTGGACAGTGGAGCGCTTGTACACTTACCCCTTTGTCAAAGGTGGCAAAGAATTTGATGTACGGCTGAAAGTGTTCAGCTGCCTCTTCGAATGCTTTGTAATCTGGAAGGAGAAAAGGAGAATGAAGAAAAGATTTCACAGATAGCTGGCCCTGCTGATCAGCACAGAAGGCACTAGGGAAGAACAAATATATGTTATTACAAAATATGGCAAATGACAGCGTTATGTTTCTTCCACTCTTCCAGGGTTTACAAAGAGGAACCATTTCATACGGAGCAAATAGGACAGACTTTGTGCTGCCGCACAGGTCTCAGGAAAACTATGGATCCCAGCATGCCCCACTTAACTGGGGGCTCAAATCAGCAACCCTGAGGAGCAGGTCCAGGGATTACACCTCCAGCCTACTGGTGAGGGTACTTGCAGTTGCCCCTTGCCCAAAGCAGTACTCCACCCTAGGAAATACACTGAGTCACTATAGCATTACTGATTGTTGGGATTCTGTAAGCATTCACCAAGCATGATGAGGCATGCTCCTGCAGCTGGTGGAGGAAAGGAAAGAGATATGTTTTTACCGTTACTGACATCAGGCTCTCAGCTGGGGTTGGGAAGGATGCTCTCAGCCTGGCAGGAGCTCTTTATTACATGTACTTCCCACCTTTTGTCAAAACACCTGCTCCTGAGCAGTGCTGGGGGAGGCACATCTCTGCCCCAGATGCAGCCAGTTTGGAGCCAGTAGGGAAACTAGAGAGAGATGAAGGGGCTATTGCAGTGTAGTATTTGTGATGCAATGCCTGTTCCGGTAGGTCTATCTTTCTTTTTGCTAAAGGAGTTTGTCTTCACATGGTGTTAAGCCTTGTGGTGTGAAGGGTGGGGCGTGCAGTGCCAGCATCTCCTGTAAGCAAGGGAGAGCAAGGGCCTGGCTGAGGAGACTGCTGGGGGTTATCAGGAAGGGACTTTTGGGGAAGTCTCTCTAGATGGATGAGAGCTATGGACATTTTGCCTGGGATGGCAGTAAGAGTCCCTGAGCCATGTGTCCCTCAGGGCATGGGACCAGCCTCCTCTCAGTGGGGTCCTGGCCAGTTACCTCAGCTGTCCCTGGGCTCAGCAAGCAGAAACAGGTCAGAGCCTCTGCCAGGCGGCTCTAAAACATCTTGCTTACTGCTGTTTTATGTTTCCCAAGATAGTGTTGAACATATATCTCCCTCTTTCCCTTCACCTCCCTCCCTTTTTTTTTTTTTTTTAAACCTTTTGGGCTTGCTGCTCGTGTGAGGGGGGAGCATCACTCCCTTTAGGCGCTCACTCAGCATTACTGTAATCTCACGTGGCTTGGGGTGAGGTAGAGTTACTTTCCTCAGCAGAAGAGCCTGGATTATCACCCCCTCCTCTTGCCAGCAGACACCTTGCAGAAGGGTTATTGTTTTCGGCAGGCGAATGAGTTCATGCGTAGCAGTAGCAGAAACTTCCATGCAATGCCACCTCATCTTCCACTCACTGAAAGCGACTTTGATGTTGCCATGGCACACTGTATACCCCGGTCCCTTAATACTCATGACCAAGAATCAATCCCTGCCTCCCCCAACTCCCTGTTCAAGCCCCTTCAAGCCCCACAAGGAACTTATTCATCTCACGTTCAGAGTCTTCTCCTTTGAAATAGCCAATGAGTTTGATTTCCTCATCGATTTGGTCAAAGGCCTGAAGCTCCAGCTTGCTGTTTATGATCTCCACGGGGTCTTCTAGCAGCTGCCATGAAAAATGCATTTGATAACATAATGATTTGCAGCCCCAATCTATGACTGGCAGGCTACATCACTAGTGACCGAAGTGGGGAGAAAGAGGTCACCCTATTTCTCTGCTGCTGGAAACCCTACTCAATGCTCCCTGCCTTATTGTGAGGAACCTAGAGAAAGAGGTCACCTTCAGAGCTTCAGAGGGAGCTGGTTGTAAGCACGCTGCACAGGTTGAAGTATGGACAGGGAAGCGGAGAGAGGTCTGGGTAGCCCAAATGGCTGCTGAGACACCTACTCTGGTGGGAGATAAGGCTTTGGAGAGGCTGGTAAAATGGGGAGAACAGTTGAAAGGGGCTGGCATGGGGACTATGTGAGCCTCTGTGGGTGACGGATATATTTGTTTTCAAGTGTACTTTGCTGGAAGAGGTCATTACAAAGAGATTGCTTCTGGAGAACAGTGTTAAAAATGGCATGCTAGAGGGTGGACAAACAATGTTGTGGAGCAGTGGAAAGTACAGATGTGTGTGTTCCTGGCTGATCATCCTATGTAGAATGGGTTAAACCCATACTTTGGACTGGGATACGTCACAGTTTTGATGAGGCAATTGGTTCCAAACCCACCTGCAGCTTTAGTGCAAACTTTGTTTTTGTTTTCTTAACTAGCTGCTGCTAGTGAAAAGATTTAGTCTGACTTTGCCGAGCCGTACTGGTATAAGTCAGGTGTGGTTGTACTAGAAAAAAAAATGCAGGCAGGCCACTGTAAAACCTGTAGAGGACCGCTGGGTTTGTTTTCCTTTGAGATCAGGCTGCCTAGATGCCACAGATGTTTGTTTTTATTTCCCTGCTTTACTGAATATTTTCCCTCTTGAGTGGAAAATATACAAACAGAAATCCTCACTTTCTTCCTTTTATCACTTAACATGATTTATAGGCAGCACACCACAAAGTGCAGCAAACCAAGCATCACAAAATGACTTGTGCTGCACCCCTTGCAAGTGAGGGTCAGGCATTTGGCTGTGCCTCTGCTGCTTTCTGCAGGGCTGGGCATGGGAAACGCCAAACCAGTGCGTGTGTGCTTGTTCCGGTAGTGCCCTCTGGTGCCTGAGCCCTGGGAATCCGGGATACTGTGACAGCCCTGGATCAAGGTAAAGCCTTGCCTGCGGCCTTGCTGGGTGGGGGAAAGACCTCAGCTTCTTTCTCTGAAGTTCTTCGTATGTGTTTCAGCTGGTGGCTACAACACCTAATGCGTGTAGCCACTAATGCAGTGCTATATGAGAGATGGGATCCTATAGAGATGTTTCTCCTCCCCACTACTGGAGTGGCACCAGAGGAGGCACCTGGGAGAACGGTCCTTTCTGGGGCACCAGAGGGACCGGTGCAGGGCTGAGAGACCCCTCACAAACAGGACTCACGTGCTCTGGGCCTTGTTCTCAATGGCTGGTATGAAATCACAGCCTGCGCCATTGTCCTCACCACAGGCGCTTCACCTTGGGTAATGCAGGTGACCATCTAGGCTGAGGGCCTGCCAAACTGCCAAGCAAACTCTGTATCTCTGCTGCTCCCCTTCCCAAAGAGAGATCTCTCTTAACTGCATTATGGCAATAGATGTTCCTAAAGGAGGCCTCATTTCAAAGTAAAGTCAAACTGCAGGCCACAGCATTCCCTCAGCAGAGAAAGAGAGTGCCTGTGGTTACAGCGAGCTGCCTCGAATTTTTGTATTTTACTGTTTCTGATGGAGAGTTAAGGGCTGTTGCAATATTTCTGTGTGCCTCAGCTTCTCCATCTACCACACATAAATAATAAATTATTGCTAAGCTTTGAGGGGCCATTTTGAGCTCTTAAGGCTTTTCAATCTGATACAGAACAGGCTAAAATGTTTTCACTGCAAAGCAAAGACCTTGTTTCTGGCCTGTTACCCCTCCAAGGAATGGAATATTGAAGGAGAGAAGTGCAAAAAGTTGATGAGGAAGGCAGCATTTCTTTTGCGTTTCGGCACAAGGATGAGTATGTAGTTGTGCCCATGGACAAAACGACCTGAGAGGGTTAAGTCTAGGGCCATGTTCTCCCCTAACTTATGGTGCTGCAGTTCAGTAAGTTCACTGAAGTGGCAGTAGTACACTACATTGTTTGTGTGAGGGTGTCTAGAAATGGGCAAATAGTTCACAGCACATAACGCTTTTTTTTTTCTTCTCCTCCCTCCAATGACTTGAGCGCTTTTTTTAGTTGCTTTTTGGGAATGCTACTTCTTGGAAGCTTTTGGAATACAATTTTATATATATATACATTTTAAACTGGGTGAATGATTTTGCAAATGGCAATGTGCTTGCATACCAGCTTGTTAACTGAGTTGGGTGAGTAGCCACTAGTTACAGGGGAATGTTGCTTGCTCCCCAGTAAAGCAACTGAACATCTCATAAGCAGGAAAGATCAAAATGTCCTGAAGATGTAAGTGGTTGGCGGCATATAAAGGTATTGGCCTTCCTGAGAACTCGTGTTCAGACAAGTGGTGAGGTTGGCAAACAACGTCATTTGTATGCCAGTGTGCAGCAAACAGATATGGTGCTGCAAATAAAGATAACCTATGTTTTCTAGTAAAGTGAGTATTTGCAAGGTCTTCTCTGGGAGGTTTTATCTAGCTCTGGGCTTATTTGTGCTTACATCCAAGAGGAATTCCACTAAGACATCCGTGGCCAGTTCTCCATCAAATTCAATCAATCGTTCCTCTTTAAAGACATAGAGACTTCCTTCTTCAACCAAGCCTGAAAGAAGGAGACAGGAAATATAATGTGGTCAACACATCACTAAAAGCATTGCTCTTTTTACCATGCAGCATCTTGCTCATTATTCTATGAATGTGTCCTGGGAAAATGCAATTTCCAGTTCACTGAGCCTGTCCAGTTAGAAACAATCTGAACAATCTCCTGACCAATGTTTCAGGGCACGATGCACAGACCTCAACCAGAACTTGTATTAGTTTCTTCTCAAACATTGGGAACTTCTCATTTGTGTTACACGTAGGTCTCAGTTGGAAGAATGTACCAGGAACTTTTTTAGTTTGGCTATCCATATTGCAGTAAATAATACTGGGCTCTAACAGACAGCCTAAAATTGAACTGTCATTTTAGGAAAAATGGAATCTGATGCAGGTCTGGATTTCAGAGTTGCACTCTGCCTAGAGAAGTCTGAACTATGTGGACATAAAGAGGGACCAGAAAGCCAAAGTGAGCTTTAAACTCTCTGAGGCTTAGCTACCCTTAGAAAAAGGATTAGAAACCTATAATTGGGATGCCACAGATGGCAGGTTGGCAGATCTGAATGACATACCACTGGCCTGAAGACTGAATGCCACAGCCTCTTGGTAGAGGATCCAATATCAGCAGTATCGAGCTCCAGCAATGCATGATGGCATGGTACGACTGGTCAATATGGGTGGTGGTTTGTTGCCGTTTTGGAGAGGCAGAAAATCTCAGCTCTGGTTAAGTGTCCACCAACACGCTTGGCCTCTCATTTAAGAAAGAAAATTAGTCTGCTGTACAATGCTTAAAGCGACTGACCCTAAGCCTAGTGGTATATACATGTACCATTACTTTTATGTGCTGTAGTATTTTTATATTCTACGTGTGCTAAATTACGAAGAAATCGCCAGCCACGGTAATGCAGCTATTTTTGGGAGTGTCATCAACCTTTCATCTTTATAGAAAGTTGCCTCTTCTATTCTGGGGAGCAAACCACAAAACTGCATTTCTCTCCTGTCTCTAGCTGAGCTGTGGGGCAAAGGCAGCCCCTCCTGGCAGGAGTCCCTGCACAGATGGACTTGAGAGGGAGAATCAGGAAGCACAGCAGAGGGAAGAAGGGGTTAGCTGGAAAGAGTTGGCACCTGGCTACCAAGCCATTGCAAGGTGGTGGCTCCACCTTCAGTGAGTGGTAATCACCCTGCTAGGAGGTAAGGTGATGTTTGGAGGGCCTGTGTGATGTCTCTGTAGGTTTCAGTTCTGTGTCACTGTCAGACCTGTCTCTGTGCATGAAGAGCGTATTTACTCCATGACAACTCTCTTACAGCTTCTGCTTAGTAAGTTGTGAGCCTCTACCCTGTCATCACTACAGTACGGATCGGCTCTTTTTTGTTCGCTTAGTGCTCTCAGCCGGGTAGCTTTTTGCTGGAAAGGTCCCAGCTCACTCCTGCCTCCCACTTGATCCCCCCCAGGTTGGAGTGGGCAGATGGTCAGTGTGCGATTGCCACCACCGCCCTCTGCCCTGGGTATAAGGATTTGACTATCCTCTCTGGGGCTGGCAGTTTGGCATCACTCTGGTACTCTCTCCAAGCTATTCCAGAGAATATTAAATGTGGCACTCACCTAGCTTTTTGGCAAGCTTGGCGTCCTTCTTAGAGTCCACCATCCCGAAGCCGATGCTTCGAGGTTCCAGGACCTGAGCCGCCAGCTGTAGGGGAGCCCAGAGAACCAAGAGTTAGTGGTACAGATGCTACAGGGTTGTTAAAGGGCATCATGCCCTGCCAGGATGGCACGACAGAAACAAGTGACCCATATTCTGCTTGTAGGCAGCACTGATGGGTGGGCCACATCACATGCTGCCTTCTTACAGAGATGTGCTGCCCGCAGGTCACAAGGACTGGATTTCTTCCCACTGTGTTGCAGTACGAGGTTACCTGGAGTACCTTGGTGATATCAAGGAGTGGGCACTGCTGGCTGAAAGGTCTGCATTCCCTGGCACAAAACAAAGAGCTCTCTTCTCCTTCATACCCCGGTGGCTCTGGCCCTGTTTGGAGGGGAATGCAACGTTTGGACATGGTGGACGTTTTAACTCTGGAAGTATTCAATATCAAACAACAGTGCTGGAAAGTGGAGGTGAAGGCACTGCAGCTTCAGTTGCAAACTATCAACTGATGGTTTGTTTCTGGAAAAAAACATGCCTCCAGCAAAACTAAAGGGAGGGCTGCAGAGGGACCCTTGGCCTTGCAAAAGCAGGGTAGTGTGTGTGCTGCCAGATACCCTTCCCCATATCACGTCTCCTTTAGGTCCTGGATTTTTCTAGAGTCCTTTCTTTATTGCTTTTCTTGCTGTGTCTCTGAAAGGAAACCTGAACTCAGTAGCGTTCAAATGTCCTGGTTTGTGTTGACCTGAGACCCTGGGGGAGGAGGGAAAGTGGGAGCTGTTTTCTCCAGAACCAACTAGGCAGTGATGTCTCCGCAGTGATTGGTGGAGAGGAGTTGGGGAGTAACAGCACAGTGATAAGACAGCCGAGTTAATACCCAAAGCAGTCCCTTTTCTTATGAAATGCTTTAAGTAATGTTTCCTGTCCAGGCTTCAGTCGCCTGCCAGTTACTGGTCCCCTCTTTTGCCAGGTTTCCAAAGGAAACGAGACTGATGCAGTCACACTCCTGGCTGTCTCCTTATAACTTCTGAAACTGCTGCCCAATTTCCACCATTTTTTGACAAAGGGGCCTCTTGAAGCTATCACGTTCCTGCTTGTTTTGTGAAAATAGATATCCGAGGAAAGGAGAGACTGTCTCCTTGTTACTGTTCTGTAAGTGCCCTGCTGTGGGAACGGCACCTTCTAAGGCCCTCGAAATTCCACATGGACCCCTCAGAAATGCCGTGGCCCCAGGAAACCACCTCTGTCGCTCACCAAACGAATCGTTTAGCTCTGACACAAGAATGCTTGAGACCCTCAAGGGTCGTAATGATGTACAGAGACCACAGAGCAGCTGTGAGATCCCCTTCCTTTTCCATCCCCCTCCACCCCAGGAATGCCTCTGATGTCGAGGGCCTCCTGGCTGTCCTCCCTGGAGCCCCTGCTGTGGGATATGCCTGTGGGGGATGGATCGGGGGTGGAAACCAGCATGTAGGGGGCAGAAGGAGGTAGCAGAGGAATACTGTGAGACCGGGAAGAGGGGCTGCGGGCCTCCGGGACAGTAATGTCCCTATTAGGACGTAGCTGCCTTCTCTCATGCCCTCACTGGCACTCCAGGAGACTTGAGGGAGGCAGAAGAAAAGCTGCAGACAGCTTATGGCCTAATTTATGAAGAGTGCCCTCCACTGGGTGCATTTCTGCACCTTCCCTCCCCACCTCCCCCCCGCCACCCAAGCTGGTTTGAATGTCGCCCAAGAGCTCGGTGCCGCTGCGCCTGGGTACAGGCAGCCTCTTAGCTTCCCTGCTATAATTAGCCTCTGCCTGCACCCAGCAGTTGCAGGAGTGAGTGGCAATTGAAGGTGGCGAGGACTGCTAGCCCTGGGGCTGCACCTCCTCCCCGGCCATGCTCTGGCAGCATAGCAGGGCCAACCAGCTCCCTACGCTGCCAACACTCAGCTCTCTGCTAAAATCCTCGGGGAAGGTTACAGGCACCCTGGTGAAAAGGGCTAAGGGACTTTGCTTGGGCTGAGGGTAGTAATCTCAGTTTTGAAAACATGATTGTCTTCTCCCTTCCATCAAATACACGTTTCCAGGCCTGTACCTAAGCCCTCCTAAAAGACATGTTCTCAACCAACCATCATACCGTTGCGATCCCTTTTTCTGGAGCTTGTCCCCTAGCGTGTATCCAGACCTGCTCCAGTTTCCTTCACACCATCAAGGAAGCAAAACACACAGCTACTGTGATCTTAATTCCTCTGCAGCTGCTTGGCCGGTTGTCTTTAGGAGACACTGCCGATGTGTGAAGGAAACGCACTGTGCTTCTCTCTCTATGGCGGTTTTACCTTCTGTTCTTTTCTTGCCCTTTGAAACAAAGGTGAGGCTGAACACTTAGGGCTCTTACTTACTTACAGTGAATACTGCCAGAATGGAGTGTCAGTCCTTATTTCCATATCTTGTTACATCAGAGCATTCGTCTGACTAGTCTGGTGTCTCATCTCCTGGCTCAGGCCAATGCGATCCATGTTAGAGCACCTGAGGGTAGCTGATACCTGATAATGCAGTGAAAGATGCAGACCTCTTGTGAGCTTTCTAGATTATCTGCAAAGCAGGTGGTAGTGGAAGTTGTTTCCTGTTCCACATTATGGGGATCTGTCTGTGCCTTTACTGGGCCATGGGAGGAGCCTGTGGGATTATCAGCTCTAGAGGACGTTATCAGATAATCCTCACACCAAGGCAGTTGTGCAGACCAACAGCAGGTTTCTTGGAGTCAACGCTTGAGGCTCTGGCTGCACTGTGACTAGAGGTACAATACCGAAAGACCAAAGGAAGAAGGCTATTTAGTCTGTCTGTCACATAAATATACTTGTTCTAGCTACAAGTTTACTGGCTACTTACTTGTAGCTGCGTAGCCATGTGCCAGACAAAATCAAGGCAGTATAAGCCTAATCTTCCCTGACTCCTGCAAAGAGAAGATGGGCTAGAATTTCTTGGGGGTGTTTCAAGGATCTCAGAAATGTGCCTTCATCATTTGAGGCTGGAGCACCTACTCCAGACATGTGACTGGGTGTGAGCAGGGGATGAAGGATGTTTGCAAGAGGCTTTGCAGAGGAGGCTTTGATCAGGAGTTGGTGTATGTGAGCATGCAGGGCATGCAAGGCAGCTCTTCAGCAGCTGTGAGCATGGGCAGTTTGACTGGGGGAAAAAAATGCATATAGAAAATGTGGGTGATGGGATTAAAGACTCTTTGAGATTCTGGGAGTGTGCATTTCATTAGGGCTTGTGAGGCAAAAAAAGGTCACAGTAAGCCTGGAGGTGTGCTTCTCTGTGTGGCAGGGTTTGTGTGTATATGCCAGTGGGTAAGAGTGTTTGGAGATCTTCCTCTGAAGAGGCTTGTCTTGAGAGAAGATATGTGACAGTGTATGTACATATGAGTGTGTGTGTGTATGTGCATCTGTGAGGACCAAGCTGTGAGTTATGCAGGCAATCTGCCTTCTTTGCTGGGACTTTCATGCTCATAAGATAATGCGAGGCATGCAGTACAGCGTGTGCCTGTGCACAGCGCCCTGGGGGTCCTGCGCTGGGGAAATCTTTCTGCAACATGAGACTCTCGGGCGCTCTTTCCACTGTGGCAGTGCCTGGCAGCAGGGGGTCTCTGCAGGGTTTTGGTACCTAGGGTTGCTTTTTCAAGTGCCAGCTACACAGAAGCTGCCCAATGCCACTGCCCTTGTTTTCCAGTTGGGCAGGGGAGTCTGACCAGTGCCTAGGTATGAAGTTGTTCCCATATGTATATTTGAACCCCATCAAGCAGCAAAGTATAAACCATGCCAGAGGCACAGAAGCTTGGCCGATTGCCCCCTGCTCGTTACAGTATCAAGCATTTATATATCCCCTTACAGTATTTTCTAATTCCATAATGCTCGTGGGATTTGAATGCAGATAATGTTTCTAATCTTGACAATCCTTTTGGCTCAGGACCTTGGGACAGAGGAGGCTGTAATATAAGACCACAGCCCTTTCTCATCCTCTCTTTAAATTCATATTGCTTGAAGTCTTGGCCAGCCAGAGCCCTTGTCATTGTGTTAGCCTCAACAGCAAGTAATTTAGCCTCAACAGCTGCATGGGGAGACGGAGGGGAGAAACTGCCCTTGAAGAACTGGACCTAACTGGTTGTGCTATGCGTCCCTGAGGTACAGAAGGAGTCTTGGGCAGGCAGAGCTGGCTTACAGTATGAGCAAAAACAACAGTCCCCTGTGAGTTCACATCCCGTATGCACGTTACAGCCTTTCTTTCATGTGTGTGAAGTCTTTGTGATGCACCTTTTTACCCTCAGGATGGCAAGCTGTGCCCTAAGCAGGCCTGAGAATTGAAGGTCTGGGTCTGGGAGCACTCCTGCTTTCTCCCACTTTCCTTTGGTAATATCCCTACTTTAACTTAGGCAAGCATGAGGAAGCCCCTGGCCCTCTGGGAGCTGTGAGAGATGCCACCCCAACCTGGAGCTTCAGCACTGCCAAGTGTGCAAGCACCACCTCTTTTCAGATGGTGTCAACAGTTACTGGAAATCTGAATAATGGGGGTGGAAAGAAAACAGAACATCTCAGCTTCACATCTACCGTACCTATCTGAACTTAGGCTTGGTGCTGGGAAGCATTGAGGTGATTTAGTAAGGGTTCTTCTGAACTCTTAGGTTATAGAGCAGCAAAAGAGAGAAGGATTAACGGAGAAGGGATCAAAGAGCTGTTTTGACTATTAAAAAAAGGTGATGGACCACTTGACCATGATCCTTTTCCAGTTTCAGACAACAGTGATTGGGGTGAACCTTGTATTTGGCATCAGTCTTGCTGTCAAATGGCAGAAAAAAATCCTGTGGAGAGAGTTACAGCTTGTGTGTGTGTGTGTGTCTCAGTATAGTTAGTTTTTCATTGTGGAGTGACATTATGGCTTTCTGGCCTGGATTTTCTTTTCACTTCACCTGCGTGTATCTGCAGCTCCTGCAAATAGTAAAGCTGATCTCCCTGCCTACCAGTCTGAGGAGCTGGGAAAGACATATCCGGGTCTCTGTAAGAATCATCATGAGTAAACTTTTCTTAAGCTCAGCAAACTTTATTTCCCTAGCTGGCAGCAGTGAAAGAACAAAATTCTAGCCATGCAAGGAAGACAGCAGTAGAAGTCAATGAGGGAATGTCCCTCAAGTGATGTGTTCTTCTTTCTGCTTCTCAACTGTTTCTGTCCCGCTGTCTTTTTTTTTTTTTAAGCTGCAGTCTATGTTGATGGTCAGAACCTGGCTGGTAGGATGCTGATTACCCATTATTTCTCAAAACACTAGAGTTTTTTATTTTCAGAAACGACAGGAGGAGATGGAGGTAGGCTACAATATTTCCCCCAAGACTTTGAATCTTGATTCAGGGCACCTGCTGTCACCCTACAGTTGGCTGCCCTGTTGCTCGAGAGGTAGGCAGTCTGATGGAGAGCAGAGGAAGATCTTGCTACTTCCTAATGCTACGCTGTTTGCTATAGCATCCCCTCACATCTCCCATCAGCAAAATTTCAGGTTCTTGTGAGATTCAGGCTTCTGAATTATGGACCCTGAAGGATCACGGTAGTCAGAGAAGTGGCAGAAGCCTGCTGAACAGCTGCCATTAGAGAAGCCACGCTGTTGGCAGCAGAACCTGGAGAGAGCTAGCTCATTTCTGCCCCTTTCCACCACCTGAGCTCACTGGGAGAGTCTGTTTATTGCTGAACCTACCCTCTCAGGGGGTCGCTGCTCCTCAAACGAAAAGGCAAGTCTCCAAATATGGAACACCCAAAGGTCACTTCTGCGGAGGCCCTGCACAGGAGGTGGCTTTTACAGGTAACGCTCCAAGAACGCTGCCTGAGGGCATTTATTGCCATGCAGTAGCTTAGCCCAAGAAGACATATGATGTGCTCTTTGGCTGCTTCCCCAAAGGTTTTGCATAGTTAGGGCTGTATTTTTATCTGCACCGGGCATCCCTAATATTAGCGAGCTATAAGCCAAAGCACAGCCACCCTGGCCATAAGATAACAGGGGCTGGTCCCTGTGCTCCCAAGTGCTCACAGGGCACAGGCCACCTGCTGCTGCTCTCTGTCAGCGCTTGCTGGCACTGCATCACAGCTGTTTTGCCAACTCGGCTGGGCAGCTTGGTCGCACAGGACAGCTTGGTGTGTGTGGGTGAGCATATCCCTGCCCCTCTCAGTCAGGCCCTCTTTTTGCTGCAGCTTTTTGCCTTGAAAGTGGAGGAGGAAAGTTTCTCCAGCCCCTGCAGGTCCTACTGAATATTGCCCAGGGCAGCGTTGCCCTTACTGGCCAGGCTGTGAACTCTGGTGGACAGATGCATGTTTTTTTCAGCCAGGTCGGCTACAGGCAACGTAAGGTCCAGCAGAGGGGTCAGGCAGACAGTGAGGGCAGTAACAGTTTAAACCAGCTCTAACCAGCTCCTTTTGGTAAGTGCTGGAGGGATGTGGTGAGAAGTATGCTTAGTATTCAAACTGTTTTCCTTTTTGCACAGGCCTCAAGCCATTGCTCCATGTTATTCCTACCCCTTCAGCTCCCAGGAACAGGTTGGCTTTCTTGAGTCTCTGACCAAGTCGGTCTGAGCCAATGTATCTGAAACACTGAAGAATCTGGGACACTGCGGATGAGAGCTGGGACTGGGTGCTCAGAACGAGCACTGTCCTGAATTTGGAAGAATTAATATGGGGGGCGTCAGGGGAACAGAAGGGTCCTTGAGACAAGAAAGACCTTTTAACAGAGGAGTGAGTAGTAAGCAACTGAGGAAACAAGAACTGAGGAAAGCTTTAAAAACAAGTGACCTCCTTAAGCAGGATTTGAGGTGTCAGGGGTTTGTTAGCCGGTGGAAGTTCATCTCCTGCCAGGGCAGGCTAGAGTTCCCAGAAAGAGGATGTATCATGTATTACAGCTGATCTTAGCCAAAGCTGTGCCAGGCAGTGCATAGCAATGGGCACCATCAGCACAGCCTTCAAATACTAGTTGTTGCAAGGTGTCAGGGGAGGGGAGGAGCGAACACCTTTTCTGCAGTCACCTGTGGGGAATTTAATTCAGTGATGCCGCTTGTTCTATTTCCTCAAGCAACGCTTTCTGTCGTATATGTAGGTAAATCCCAATGTGTAAAGGGGAAAAAAAAGGAGAACCTGGACCTTGCTAAATGCCTTCTCCCCTAGGCCATGGATTCCCTGTCTGGGTCCCTGTTATTTAGGGGTAAAGGCCCCAAAAAGACATCTTTAATCATCAAAGCTGGGACTGTGTCATTTAATCTCTTGTAACCTGGTCAAGGTCCATTTAAAACTCATTGGGCTGTTCTCTCCTTGACTTTTTTCTCTGCTGATGATTAGGAACTTCCTGGTTTCTAGCTTTGGTTTATTCATAGCCCATTTGTCCTTAGGCTTTGTGCTTAAATAGCTATTCTCCCTCTTGGGTGTTTAAAGAGAATTATCGTATTCCCTTTTCATTCTCCTCACAGATGAAGCTTAGACATGGATGAAGGGCAGCTACAGGCTTTGATTAGCTTGGTTTTAGATGAAGGGAACTAACAAACTAAGCTCTGGAGTAAGGTTGCTGTGAGCAAGAGTAGGACAGCCCACTGTATCTGGTGTGCTTTGCTGAACAACAGCTGCCCCAGCCCGCGAGCAAGTTCCTTAGAAATGTCAAGGTCCAAGCAGAGAGCATGAAATGATAACTATAAACACCAGTAGGCGGATGTGAGCTCAAGTGCATCAATCCCTCCAGTGCATAAGGCCTCCACTTGCAATGCCTTGGACAAGGGCAAAGGCATGTCATTATAAAAGAATGAGGTCCTGTTTCCTGGGAATTAGCCCAGCAGGAATGCAGTGGAAATATTCGTTATGACTTTGCTGGGAACCTGACTGGTGTAGCAGGATGGCTGTAACTTAAAAGGATGGACTTTAAAAGTTTTTCTTCATTTCTTGGGCACTTGCAGTGCTGAATGGCAGAGCGATAGAGGAGTGTCTATATGGCTTGAGGTCTTGCATGGCACCTACAGAGGTTGTCTTCTTGCCAGCAGGACAGTGAGAACAGCTCCTTGCTCCAGAGCTGAGGAAGCCTGCAAAGCCCAAGCAGACTTTGCTTTGCATTGTGTCAGCAAGTGAACCCAAGCTCACAGGGGTCTGCCATGTCTCCAGGTGACATTCGCATAACAGTTGGTCTTTGGATGAAATCAGCTTAATTTTCTTTAGGGTTTGGGATTACAGCTGTTTTCTGCCCAAAGAACTGCTGTCAGCACACCACTCCAGTAGCACTTCAGCAGACACGAACGGTGCCTTTCAAAGAGAGGTGCTGCAGTAATACTGGGGTCGTATATGAAAAGCAGCTCATGCAGGCAGCCCAAACTTTCTGCTGGTGGACTGAGAGAGAGGTTTTAAAGAAAGACGGTAGGCCATCACAGGCAGGGCAGCCCTGGAAATTTTTTCTATGACTATTATACAGTATGGCATAATTGTATACTTGCTGGATCTCAATGTCCCCGTCTACAAAATGGGAGTTTTCTGTAACTTGCTTTTGTCAGTGGGTGAAATCCTCCTAGTGCTGCTGCTGAAAATCAGTGCTCTCTCTCTGCTGGCTGTTGATGAATTGAGACCTACTTGCATAATCTCAAAGGACAAGTAGTCAGTGCACACTTTCCTCTTCTCCTTTTCTCTCCTCTCCTTCTTTATTTTTGTATTAACTTAGCTGTAGTGGCAGTTACTGCTTTAGTTGCCATGGAAACCAAAACCCTTCTTTTATTACAGGTATGTACAAGGCAGTTGCATGGTAGGCTTCTGCACATATCTTCCCTTCCAGGTGTGCCTCATCTCTTACCCTGAGGGCTTACTCTGTAGGGACTTGGAGACCTGACAGTTTCCATGGCATGTTTCATCTCTGGCACCATTTGCTCGCACTGTGAGTAGCAGCATTTAGTCCATGTCAATGAATATGTTTTGTGCACGTGGCTACCCAGCCCAGGAAATTTTACTGAGGTGCTCTCATATGAACGTTTTCAAAGAAAAAGGCTGAAATTTAAGTTTGTGAAACGGACAGACATGGATGCTTAAAGAAAGTGCTTGATTTTGTATTCTCTTGCATGCTGTCTAGAGATGGGGATAAACTAGAATCTCAGCTCCTGGTTCCTATGAATTTCTGGGATAACTTGGTTTTAACTGCACAGATCTAAGCCTGTAGACTTTGTTTCCATGTTGGATGAGAAGCAGAGAGGTCCTCTTCTCTATACGTTGTGTGGCTCTGAACTCTCACAGGAACCACCTGTTCTCAAGAGATTTCAAGACCATATGGGTAGAACTACCCAAAAAACAGCTGATCTTGCCCCAGTTTTTTTCCATCCTGAGCTGGAAGCTCATGAGAGGAGGTGCAGATGTTTGAACACCTGAAAATAAATCCTTGCTCTCAAGTGAACTGGGAGCTAGACACTTTAACCCTGTTCTTTTATTGGACTGAAAAATCTGTCTTTCCCTCTCCCACCACAAGTAGCTACTGGCTGTGCTTGGGCACTAGAAGGGAGATGCAATGTGACCTCATGGACTCATATCCCCAGGTTTGTAGGAGGAATTTTTCCTTGTGTAGTGCATTACAGAATCCAGTAAGTATGTTGTGGAGTTTGACATTGTCTGTCGTTTATTGCCAGAGGCAAGCCTCTGCTCCTGGGGCTGATCTGGAAGGGGACCACCATGTCCTTTTCTAACATCTAATCAAACTGGTTTGTGCCAGGGCAGTTCTCCATGAAATTTCAGCCCAGGGACACTGTTGCATTGAAGGGCCATTTAAGCACAGAGGAGAGGAATGGAGACAATGATCTGCATTGCAGGCAGCCTGCTCTGCTAGTGAGACAACCTCAGTTGCTGGAGAGAGCTTTCCATGTTCAAAAGTAAAGCCTCTAATCTCACTGCTCGTTATTATTACATGGTTCCTAGAGGCAAGGGCTGGCTCTCTGGAAGGAGAAACTATTCCAGTAACTGTGAAGGGTTCAGAGGTGAGAGGAAGAGAGGACAAGATCTGAGAAGTGATGGTGTGAGACAAGAGGAAACGTGGTAGGAGAGCTAGGAAGGACAAGAGAAGCTGAACAGATACTTCTCAGCTTCACTCTTTTGGTCTCCTCTTTTGCCCCTTTTCAGTTAAAGCTGAGACTTCTTCAGGACAAGCTTTTTTTTTTTCCTTGTCTCTTAAATCGCAGAATCACATAACAGTATAGTAAGTAGTATAAATAGTAAATTTGTATTGCAAAGCCTTGTCTCTGGCTGTGTCATCTGCTGCTTCGTTGTGCTCGCTCTGCAGGGCATGCAGGACCCTTGTAAACATTGCCACAGAGTAGGATAGCTACTGCTAGCTCTGCGACTGCCTAGTTCAACCTCTTGCACTGCCCTGTGGGGAGACCTTTCCCCATTCAAGCTATTCAGTGCTATTCAGTAGTTGGTGGGGCAGAGTAGAGGGTTGGGAGAAGGGAAAGCAAAGGAAAAGAGCCCTTTCATCTGAATTGTGCATCAGCCCGCGCTTGTGTAGGCCACGCTGTCTCTGTCCTGGAGTTGCTGTCATTTTACAAAGTCTCCCCATGCTGGCCACTAGGCAGCTGCATCTCCAAACATTGCTTTGACTATTTTCCCTATCGACTAGCTTGACAGCCCCTGGCTTTCCTACCCGCCACCTGAGGGGCTGGCACTGCTATCCTTGGAGCTGTTGCCATGCGCAAAGGTTGGTGCCAAGAAGCTGCTGTTGCTGCTCCCAGAGGGGCTCAGTTGCCCCAGGGCCTTGTTATCACCAGGCAGCAGCTAGCAGAGGTGGTGGAAGGAGCTGCTGTGGGGGCTCCCTGCCAGTCTCTACCTGGGAGGAAGGCTTGTTGCCTCAGCAGGAGTCCTTTCCCTTCCTAAACTGGAAAGGGACCCTAGACTGCGTGGGAATCCAGTGATGGATCCCAGTATACATGGGTGTGGGGAGCTGAAGACTGGGTGAGCTGTCCCATTGGTGGTCAGGTAGTCAGGTGAATGATGGCATCCCTTTTCTGGAGATGTCTGGTGTCCAGCCAGTACTTTTGGCAAGGGCAGTCCAGCAAGCTGGGCTTCTGTTGTGGGAAGGACTTAGAGGAAATTTTTGCTATTTTAACAAACGAATGGAGTGCTCAGGCTTGGACATATGCTTTTCTTAAGCAAGTCTCTCATAGGCCTGAAGCTCATCATGTCAGGCCTGCGTGCTGTCAGGCTGTGCCAAGTCTTCACAAAAGCTGCACTATGGCTTCTGGGGAAAATATTATTTCTTCTCACTCTGCTTTTTGTAGTTCCAGTTTGACAAAGTCCTTAAATATGTGCTTAATTTTACTGATGTGCTGTCTGGTTTTCAGCCTGATTTCCTAAGGAAATGAGGCCCTTGTTATTCTGCATGCTCGTGCTCTCCCTCTCCAGTCTGTCTGTCAGTTACCTCCGCTAATAATTTTTCAAGCTATTAGTCCATTTCAGCCAAATCTTACAGAGGCAGAAGTCTTAAATATGATTAAGTTCTTGCAAGCTTCATGAAGAGCAGGAACTTGGAAAGGAAAGGACTAAAGTGCCCTGAATAAAGGAAACGTTGCTACATGAGCTCAACCCTTGTTAGACTCCAGAGAACCCGCATAAGAGAGTCTCATGGGTTTCTCTTGGGAACGCACACATTTCAAGGGAAACCATGCTCACAGTGAAGAGACAATTTCCTCCTGGAGCGGAGGAGTGTCTGTCAAAGTCTATCTTGCCCTTAGGTGCTTTGTAGCTGTGGCTTTTCTCACATGCTGAAGCCTAAATCAGTGGTTGGATCTAGAGTTGAACTGGTAGGCACTGCTGGTACTTTTGCTGTGCAACATGCCATGCCATCTACTATCTGGACACATCTGGACGTTTCTGCTGGCATATGTGCAGGTACTTGGGCATCAGATCTCTCCTGTTCTTTTCTTGGCATCTATGATGTTTCCCGAGGCCTTTGATCTTCTGTTTTTATAATCATAAATTACTTATAAGGGGCTTAATGACTTGGTATGCATGTGAGAGAAACAGAAAGGGTGGACTATTTGGGGGCTTTTTGGACTTAACATCCATTAAAGTCATTGTCTTCTGTGCGTGCAATCACTCACGCTCTTCAAGAAATAGCAACAACCCTCAACCACCCACATCAGAGCTTTGCCTAGCTCCGCACCTGGCTGGGTTTTGGTCGAAGACTCCCTCTTATTCCTAGTGAGGGAGGTCAGTGCCGCTTTATGGAAGGGAAACTAAAGACGTAAATGTTTTCCAGGCTGTGGAAGCAGCACGTCCCATTGTGAGTCAGCAGGTAAATTCTCTGTGCAGTAAGATGGAAAAACATTAGATTCTCCCGAAAGGTGTCTTACCACAGCCAGCCCTCAAGTCAGTTGGCAGGGAACACCAAGGGCTTGAGTGTTTGCCTCTTAGACACCTTATTTCAGGATCAAAGGGCCTTCCTTAACTGAGCATTCAAGACACTGGACCCTTCCCTGAAAATAGACACATAAGGCCTTCCTTGAGTGAGGAGCACCAGCCAACTCTTTCCAAATGTGACTGGAAATTGAGGCCCTCTCAATACTACTGTGCCTAACCAGCAGCTCAGTATTCAAAGTATGTGCTCGAGTTATGGTAGGTCTGTGTTCAATTTCTGACGGCCTCCAAGGAGATTGATCCAAGGTATTTCATCTCCCAGGTGAATGACTTCACACCTCAGCCACAGAGCCACTGTAGCCGTTTCTTTCCCTCTCACTGGTCTGGTGAATACATGTGAAGTCAAACAGTGCTGGATGAGCTCCAGCAGGAGAGATGAGTGATCCCCAATGCACAATAACAGTGCGGCTTGGTGGCCAAACTGCCTCCTGGGAGGTGAGGCTTTGAGCTCTGTCACAAGGAGTGGATTAAAACCTGGCTTGCCCACACCATTCATGAGCGCTCTGATGGCTGAGTTAACCCGGAAATTGGGAGCTCCAGCATCTTGCTGGGCTGTGTCCTTTGTAGGATTTTGTCTCTTAGGTGCCTTCTGAGACCATCTCGCAGTCCAATTCCCTTAGGTGACATAGGCAAAGGGGTACTGTCTGTAGACTGCTGTTGTGCTTGGGCTATGAAATTGCTGCTGTGGCTCCCAGTCCAGGGAAGACTGAAACTTTGAGATGTGCACTGAGTCAGCATTGCAAGTGCTTGGGAAATTTTGAGGTTAAATCCACAAGTGCCAGTAGGTGTATGCCATGGTCAGCTGGTAGCTGAGCATTAGCGAATTGGAACATGACAATTATGTAAAATCTGCTGTGGATCTAACCCCTAATCTCTTGCCCAGATAGACTTCTGCTAAGAAGTCTATAGCAGAGAGGTGATTGGAAACCAAATCTCCAGAGTCCTTCCTAAGCTAACGTATACACTGCAGAATCAAACCCCACGAAACAAAAGCTTTAACTCATATAGTACTACAATCATTGCACCGTTGATACGGCTAATTGTTAACATGGGTATACTTGTCATGAGTATAATCTATAGGACGCAACATACCCGCTTCTGTCATGATTCTATAAATATGTATTTAGTAACTGCTTGCCATATATGTAGTACAAAATAAGTACCCTATTAAATAATAATGCAATTATACTAGCAGGCATAAACACTTCAAGGGAGTCCCAGGGTTATCTTTTCTTTTCTTTGCCAAATGCTAGTTGAGCATTCACCTGGAGCAATTAACTGTTTCCTGACAGGTGAATAAAATCTAGTTAGTTCTGAAATCTTTCTTGTTATTAAGCTTGCTGAGGGGGTCAGCAGATCTTGAACTTGGCATTGGACTTTTTTAGGTCCTAGCCCTCAGGAAGAATGTTTTTGAATCCACAATTGCTGTTCTTATAGGAGTGCAATGCATTCTTTCCCTGGATCAGAATAATAAAGTTTATGTATTTCTTTTGCAGTTCTCTCTCTTTCCAAATGCCTCTTTTAGTTAGGAGGGAATGTTCCTAAGCATCTGGTAGGAAGTGAACCCCTAACAATCCAGGCTTTATGCTGTGTGATCTCCTAGATTGCAGCTACGCTATAAGAAAGAATGCTATGAATCTACTTTGTAGTTTTTACTGTGATTTATTTTACTGAGGACTACTTCATCATTCTTCTGCCAAATAATTAACAATACTTTTCTCCAGCACCAAAGTGAGTGATTGCATTAACAAGCAGCTACAGACTGATTCCAAGTAGGCAACTGAGTGTCAGGAAAAACAGAAAACGGATTTAGTGTTGCACCAGCTGGGACTTTTTGAGAAGGGGAGCTAGGACGCCCTTTTGCAGCACAGTTTAATAAGGGCTTCTTGGCTGATTGCTCCTAGCGGGATAGAAAATGGGACTGAATCCAGAATACAAGGGGAGGGGGAACTGGCTTGCATAAACTGAGAAGAGATCTAAAAATTTCAAGCTCCATACTCAGATCTGTGTGCAGACTTAGAAAAGCTCAGTTGGTCTGGGTTTGTATTGCTGAGGTTTACAAGGTTATTTGGTTTTGCCTGGGATTCTGACCTACGATCCAGAGGGGCTATTTCCCTGCAAACGATTAAGAGCAGTGCAATAAAGGCCTTTTTGGGGGGCTTCACAGAACCCCAGGGCTAACTCAAACTCAGGTAAACACCCAAACCTTTGGACGCTCCCCCCCGGCATGATCCTTTGACTGTCCTTTCCCACGGCTCCTCTCCACAGCTCCAAAGGGTGCTGTGGTATTGATCCTTGCTGAGACATGCACCGGTGCTTACCTCCAGGACCATCTCTGTCATCTGGAACTGCTTCTGGGAGACTTTGTCAGAGCCCACAGGCTCATGGAAGAGCAGGCAGAGCATGTCGTACTTCTTCAGGGCCTGCTTGTAGTTCTTCTCGTTCAGGTCGATCACTCGGTCTTTCCCATCATAAGTGGGGAAATTAAGTCCTTCTTCTGCCTTGCAGCAGAAAAGCAGGTAAAAACCTGCCAGAATCCAGCAAGTTGCCTTCATAGGGAAACCTCTGGAGCGGAGCAGAAGGCAGGTGAATGTCTCTTCTATCTATTTGGAAAGAGAGGGAGACCAAAGACCCCAGGTAAAGTTTGAACCGCGTTTCTCTGTCTTCTGCCTTCCTAATGATCAGTCCAAACTCTGCAAGGTTGGTGGGAAGCAGCAAACTTTGCAGTCCTGGGCTCAAAACAAAGAGACAGACAGGAGAAGCTGTCAGGCCAAGCCCTGGATACCTTACATAGCTGTGTCCGGCTCCCGTGTCATTAGGAACTCCATTTTTAGGAAGCAGTTGTTTCAGGCTAAAAATAAACCCTGCAATGAATAAAAAGGACAGATATGACACTATTGAGGGACTTGCTGGCACTCTGCAGCATCTGAGCAAGAGGGAGTGAGTGAGAGGCAGTGAGTGAGTGGAGGATGTCGACGCTGGGACTATGCAGGCAGGTTTTATGAAGGGACAGGCTTCACTTGTACAGAGAATTAAGGCACAATCTGCCCTACTAGGACTTAACAAAAATAGAAGATTTTTACTGTGTTTTATAATAAAGGTGTCTTTCTTTGTAACCACTTGGGCATTGCAGTGATTAGGCATGGATAGCGGATCTTGGATTAAATGATTTAAGAGACTGCATCACTAGAGGCAAAGACACATTTCCTCAGGCAGCAAAGGAGGTGAGAGCTCATGGGACTCCCTTCTCCTCCTGGGGCAGCAGCCAGTGCTGCTTGCTTAAATTCAAGTTGTTTTCTGAAGTGCTCTCTCTGCTTGCGGGGTAGTAGGAGAATTTCTGGCACGTGAACCTTCTTCTCCCAGCTGTAATCCCAAAGCAGATGGAGGGTTACGTTGCAACCTTCCATGCCCAGAGCAGTTACCAAGCCCCAAACTCTGTATAAGTAGTTAAAGCTTTGTTATGCTGAAGGCAAGAGGGGCAGGAGGCGGTGGCACACACTCTTGCAGGTGGCTTGGGGCAGTGGGCAGGGATCTCCTCAGGACAGTGGACAGGTGCTGCTGTCCCTGTGGGCCTCCCAGCCTCTGTGACCTGCCTGATGTGTTTGTCACACAGCTCCATTGAGTTTACTAGCAAGTGATTCCTCATATTCCCTCCCTTTTCGTTGCCCAAGAACAGCAACCAGTAAATTCCTTCTTTTCCTTGGGACCACGTTCCTGAGGTCTCCCCCTAATTCCCCAGGGTCTCAGGTCTACTTACTGCTTTCCTTCTTCACCTGCATCAAGCTGCTGAGGGAGAATGGTTTGACAGCGGAGTCTTTCATGCCTTCCTCTCCTCTGACATGCGTGTCATCACTGCCCCATTACTGGCAGCAATGGGGATGTAGAAGCAGGCCTGCTGGCTGCAGGTCAGCGCCGACAACCGGGGGGTGACATTGATCTGCTGGAGAAAGTATTCTGAGGAGGTGGCAAAGCAGAGTTTGACAAGGGGCATGGGTGTCTCCTGTACTGAACTGAGGTGCAGACACATGGGTTTACTAGACCTCCTCATGGTGCCCAGCCTTGTGTGTTGCTCCATAACACCTTTGCTCTGTCCACTCCGAAAAAAAGATGATCTCTCTTCCTGGTGCATACCGCTCTTGCCCCATCCAGCTCTTCCCATTTAATTGCATGGCTGGGAGATTCCTGTATTAGTTTGGAACAAAAGGTGAGTGCTACTGAACAATTATGGCTCTCTTCTGAGTGACATAGGAGCACATATCCCCCTTAGCTTCCACTAGCAACATGAACAGCCCATGACATGCTGACTGAAACTTAGTGCAAAAAGTTCAATGTCTAACTTGTCTCCAACACCCCTTTGCAATTTCTGGCCATGCTTTTTCATAGGCTTAACATATTTCTGTGATTTGATGTCCTAATGATAAAGCTTGAGAAAGCTGAGAAAGGAGTGGTTATTTTTAGAGGAGATGGGATGAACCTAGGATAAAACTAATTGTTTTAGTGGTTGCTGCAAGACTCTCATCACAATGGGTGACAATGACTTGATAGACGCTTGCTGAATGCTTAGGCTGTAAAACGTGGAACTGAGATTGTGGGATGATCGGGCACACATCAGGTTGGTTGCTTATCTTTGAATAACTTAATGCATTGAGGTGCAGGAATAAGCTTCCACTGGCATCACAGTGTGTTTGAAATCAGACACACATCAGATAGTGCTTTAAGAATGGAACATTCACAGGTACTTCAAAATCAGCTTCCCAGACTCCTGCCCTCCTTTTATTTTTGTAGATCTTTAGCAATTGCTCCATTTTCATATCACTTAAGCTATTTTTAATGTGCTATCTCTAGTCTTTTTAATCTGTCTTAAAATAGACATAATCTAATTTTCATTTTCTCCTCTTTTTGCTATCGGAAAAATCACCAAAAGGATTTTTTTAATTGACAAGAAGTGTTGATTTGTTAGCCCCGAATCATCTATTTAAATCATCTGTTTAATCTGTCTGTAGTACGAGTCGCAAAGATCTCTCACTGTTAGGCTTCACCTATGTCCTGAAGGGAGTTCCTCTAGCAGAACGACATTGGATGTCATGGTCAACAGAGAGTACATCTCTTTGTCTCTGCTCAGAACCTTAGTGGTTCTTAGTGGGATTGTTTATGCTAATTCCAGGGGACATTTTCTGTACTCTTTTAGTTTTAGCTGCATTCAGTTGAAATTCAGGATACCTTGTTCCCTAGTAAGTGGCTTACGTGTCTGTATGCTTCTCAGGAGGTAGAGTTTACGTGTTTGACTTAGAAAGGAACGAACCTGTGAAGAGAATCAGGATAAATTCCTCAAAATCTGAACAACAGTCTCAATCACCTTAATTTTTTAATTCTTACGAAGTGGAGCTTTAATCAAAGCAGATGTTCTCCTTGTAATCTTGCAGGTACAGATCTGAATTGAAATCCCAGATTCATGAGTTCTGGGGTGTTCAGGACAGAAGTACTTGAGTCTAATACAGAGCTCCTTATTTGCCTGGAAACCTATAGGATGCCAATAGCAGAGCTGAGACTGAAACAGAATCTCCCATACTCTGACAAAGGCCCCAAGTACTGTTTTCGTCTCTTCATCTGACCTCTCTGGGTCTTGACAGCAGCCTACTGAGTCATGCTCATCTCAGCCCCGAAAGCAAACCTCTTCAGGAGTTCAAAGCTGTCCATCTGAGTTCAGACAGTGTTTTAGACCGGGAATTTTGGGATAGACTTGCTGTCAAGAAAAAGATAGGGTGTAGACTTCACGGATCTGGGGAACCAGGGTTTTGTTGAAGGCTCATTTCTACAGGATGCTGACATAACGTTTCTCTGTATGCTAGATCCTCTCTTGCAGAGTAGGAGTAATAGCAGTTCCCCATGGAAGGGGAGGATGGAGTGGGACAGCTACTCTGTCAAGTCTTGGATTTTGCATTCACAGGATCATTACAAATGCTTCATGCTATCCTCCTGCATAGTTCGAGGTCTTCCTCTGCCCATGGCTGCCCGTGGTTGCAACACTTCAAGTTCTGTGGCTAGTGACATGCAAGGGAATGGTGTTGTCAGTGCTGTGCCTCGCAACGCTTGCCTCCCAGCTCAGATAGCTCATTCCCTAGCAAAGCTGGAGTCCAGCAGTCTCTGCCATAAGTTGATTGCAAGGCTCAACCTCCTGACTCCAACTCCTTAACCAATACAC
Source organism: Struthio camelus (assembly GCF_040807025.1). NCBI lineage: Eukaryota > Metazoa > Chordata > Aves > Struthioniformes > Struthionidae > Struthio > Struthio camelus. The sequence goes on along the minus strand of NC_090942.1, from coordinate 93,695,069 downwards.
TTCAATCATTCTGTTACGGCACCTCTTAGTTTCATGTCCTGCTTCAAGAAATTGAAACAATGCTCTTCCCCAGCTAACCATCCCAGAGCCTTCCACCTGGAAGCTCTCTTAGCAAAAGAGAGGGAAAAAGAGAGAATTGAAGGAGAAACTTGCTGTGGCTTTATCCACTATTCTAAGTTTTTGGGGGCATATTCAGTGAGAAAAAAATCCTGGCTCCACGGAACTTGGCTGGAAAACTTTCCCTGAGAGTTGAGATAAATTAAAATCCTAACTCAATAAAATTCTATTTCTTTGAAATTTTTGATGATAGGTAGCCAGCAATAGTTATAGAATAGGACTGCTCAAAATAGGATAGTCTTAGGCCTTCACTTCAGACTTGCAGAAGTGCAGGGTGCCTGATAGGGAAGTAGAATAAATAATGATCTCCTCCTTGTTGGTTTTTTTTCCAATTTATACTAGAAATTGGGGATATACACTGGCTGCTCCAGCCTCCTTGCTGCTCCAGCTATATTCCTCACTGCTGTTCTCACCTTCGTTGTCCTCTTTAGCCCACATAGCAAAAGAACTCCCCAGCCACTGCTGATCCAAATGCTTTGGTGAGCCTTTTTCCAGGGCTTCAGGATTTAAGGTTCTGCTTATGCTAATCTCTTTTCAAGCTTCTAAGACCTTGCATGTTTTGCAAGATAGGAATATCCAGAAAATATGCCTTTTACTAGCAGCTGGACTCATTACCAGGGCTGTAGCTAGCCAAGTAAGGTCACAGTTTGTAATAACTTGTAGAATATTGCTGTCGTTAGGACAGGAGCATCAGAGAAACACTGAGTCTTTCTGAGGAGACAGAGAGATTCATTATCATCTCACAGAAACTTCTGCGGTGCAAGAAAACCTCATTCTCTCTCCACCCCTTCCCTTCAACCCTGACTGAAAGGGTTGAAAGGCGACAAGCCTTTCAAGGTGCTTTACACTGCCTGCACTCTGATGCAGTCACGTCAGTGATGGCAAGTACAAGCAGTTGGATCATTCTTTCCTTTTTTTCCTGTTTTAAGATGCCAGGTATCTTTGCAAATAGGGCCTGATGACACTTTGTATATTTTGACCAAGGTGTCCTGGGACCTATAGTGTGATGAGAAGATGCTATAATCCCTCCTGTTTTTGACATACAGACATGTTTTTGGATGAGGAAAATAAAATGCAGTGCAGACAAAAGCACTTATGCAAAATTATATAGAAATTGTAAAGGGAAGGTCAACAAGATGACACAGGAGTTCTGGCTCACACAGAGCCACATAGGGTTGCTACTTATTGACATGTCAAAGTAGTGTCTCTTTTAGACACCTTGTCACTCACAGTGAAGTTGCTTTGTGCTACTTTATAGGGATTGTTGTGCTTCTCTGTCTTTGGAAATTGGTTTGGGACAAGCATCTTATGCAGGTCAGAAAGTAGTTTAGAAGGTGCCCTGGTCAAAAAGTGCCCTGGGCTGTCCCAGAAGGATTGAGATTGTCACCTCCTAATGGGTTATAAACCTTACAGAGCAAGGAGGATTTTATCTCAGACACCACCTGGGGCCAAATGGAAATGGACCCAGCGGCATGGATGAAAACAGGTGGGAAGGAGAGCAATAAAGTGAAAAGGAAAAGCATATGGAGAAGCGCTGGGAAGCAGAAAAGGCTTAATCTTCATGGAGAGTCCTAGAGAGGCCTTATATTTGGCATGAGTGCAGGGCTGCACTTAGGTGTCCCATTTCTCCCTGTACTTCTGTCTGCAAGAACTCCCATCTCCTAGGGTGGAGTAACCGGCACCGTGCCTAAGGAAGGTGGACCCAGATTTATTCACTGTGTCACCAACGGAATAGGGCTTGTATCACTGCAGAGCCCAAGCCCCCTGTTTGCATGTTGTTGCCTCTGCGGGAGTGGGCATAGGGAAGCTATGTTTGTAGCTGTGCTGATCCAATTAAGCAATGACTTCTTGGATCCCCAGGAAGGCAGATTTGTTTGGGCAAATGACTTGGCTTTGGAAAAGACTTTTGAGCAGGTATCTGGCCTTCTGGCTCTTCCTAACCTGCAAAGAAGGAGATTTAACTTTGCCACAGCCCGGTTAGTAAAATCCTCCCCTCACTTGTAAGGGCCCTAGTGCGCTGGGGTCCTACAAACGTCCTGCAGAGCTCTGCTGATCACACTATGCTAAACTAGCCCAGCAAGAGACCCAGCCCACGCTGCTGCCAGAAATGGCTTCTTTACCCACCTTCTCTTCTGCAGCACCTGGGAGCGAGGAAGAGGTGTGACACATATTTAGTGCTGGGGCTTTCAACCTTTTTTTGATTTATGAACCCCTAAAATCATTCCAGTGTCAGTGCAGATCCCTGCATAATAAGTTTAAGTTGACTGATGAGAGACCTTTTCTCCTCAGATACCTCTGACACACCCTGTTTCAGAAAAACTCCTGTGCCACAAGCTGAAAAACTCTCCTCTAGACAAATAACATGGCAATGGGAACAGAGCATGCTTGTCCCACAAAAACCCTCTCAAATTTCTTGTGAAATTACTACTCTTATCTTGAGTAGTGTACAGTTTACCCCTCTCATTTATCTTGCTCCATTGCCCTTCCTTCTTCTCCTTCCTCTGTGTCTCCCTTCTCACCCCACCCTTTTTTGTGTCACATATAACAATTGAGGAGCTAAAGCAGCAACTTAAACACAAGATAGGCAGGGACCAGAATCTCCTTTCCAGTGGAAAGGCACCGGCATGTGCCCTAGCAGGAGGGTGCTTCAGGAGTAGGGGAAGATGGCCGAGGGTGGCAGATGGTCATTCAAGTTTTCTACTGCTACAGGCTTCCCAGGTGACTTTGGAAAAGTCCATCTGTGTCTCAGTTCTCTATGCAGATAGCACGGCTCTGAACAGCAGGGTCAGGTGAAGGTAGCTGGGTTCGAGGTGCTTGGACATTAGACTGCTGGTGGTTGGTGCTGTAGGCAGGCTGAGAGCACGGGCCAGGTCCAGGTTCCTGAAGGATTTGGTGAGTCACAGAGCTGGTGGAGGGGAAGCAACTGCTACTGGCTACGTTTACAGCAGAGCTGGTTCAGAAATCTGGCCACACATGTTACTGAGAGAGATGCTGACGACTGAGCTCTGGGGAATTGCTGCAAAAACCAAGTGGCCAAGAGCCAAGCCCTGAACCTCCCTGAAAGCTAGGCCCAAAGCTGGTATCCTGAGAGCAGGGGTGTGAATGGATTTAGGCTGAGCTCTGGCCCAAGGAGCCCAGGAAATTTCTAAAACTAGCTTAGGCTAGACCCTAAGAAACCACCACATGGCTTAACATCGTGTGTTCTCTTTTGGAAACCCTTAGGCCGCACATAGACCAATCTAGCCATTTCCCTCTGGTTCTCTGCCTTTTTCTTGGAGGAGAGGGAATCACTGGACTCACGCCTAGCTTCACCTCCCACCTGTGCTCAGTCCAGCAGGAGGAGACAACAGGATAAGTTAATGCATGCGTTAACTGCTAGTGCTGCTTCAACTCAGCCCTCCAGGGGCAGGGTCTGAAACGATGATCCTGCACCCGGCAGTGCTGAGCTGGCCCGGTCTGGGATGCCGTTCTCACCTTGGGTTTCTCTGTGTTCCCTCAGCCACGAAAGTGCCGATATATTTAATACGGTTCTGAGGATCAGATGGGACGGTGGGGTTTTAATTTAGCAGCGTGGCTTTTTCTGCTGCTGACGGAGCTGTGCCAAGCAGATTTACACCTGTTGCGCTACAATTGCAGCTCTGCTCTCCTGCACTCCCCTGCTCCTGTCCTCCTGTGCTGCCTTTTAAAACCACCCTCCCTCCTTGCCTGGAGCAGCCAGAGACCGTGACGTCTGCCGGGTTTCGCTGGGTGCAGCTGGCAGGGTCAGGGAAGCGTTGGAGTGATCTCACTATGTCACCAGGAATTTCATTCCATTTTGATGATGAGCTGGCCAAGCTTAGCGCTCTCTTTAATTTGGTAAGGTGATAGAACAGATTTACTGCTCTTGAATTTCTGCTCTGTTTTGACCTCTCTCTTCTCTAACTGGACTTAGTACAGTCTGGGGTAGCCTTGAATCTCTCTAAAAAGTCTATTGGCACCTGTCAGGCATGCGTATTTCTAGGGTGAATAGCTTTCCAAACAGTTTCAATGTCTTGCAGTCAGGTCTATGGCTATAGTCAGGTCTATGCAGCACGGACTATGGCTTGAAGCAAATGTAGGCATATGGTTTTTTATGTTGGGCAATTTTTTAATTCAAATTCTTCTATGTGCATAAGCCCTCCTGGCAGCAAAACCACCAGAGATACTGGTGGGATACAGTTACATAGCATTTCCAGGGATTTAGAAGTAATGACTCAGGTATCTCCTTCTCTCAGATCAGTAAGTCAGCCTAGAAATCAGGAGATCAGAGGAGTGTCTAGCTTGGGATTTTTTTTTTTTTTTCCTGGCATGGTAGCTCCAGAATTCCCCTGCTCAAGCTTTTCTCTGCAGCCACAAAACATAGAAAAAAGCTTCTCTATTTTAAATGGAAGCTGAAATGTTTGAGTAGTAGCATGAATCCTGTAGCCAGGGAAGACTATGATAATCACAAACTACATGATAATATGGTGAAAGCTAGCAACGAGATGGAGACCCTGCACAAAATGAGACTCTTCTGGGATAGCTGAAAACTGATGTTGCATTTGATGGTGAGAAGAGGCATGTCTCTGCCCTACTGAAAACGAGCTGCTGCCAGCAATTGAGGGTGCTTAGCAGCCTTCTGGCTGGAGGACGCATTTCACAATGCCTTTTGAATCTTTTTGCGGCTCTCCTTAGATGCTGCCACCTGCGCTTGAAGTAACACTGGCGTGTGTTGCTCAGGTCTCTTTTCATACTGGGACACTATTTCTGAGTTTCATGATTTTGTGTGAAGCTAGTAATCACAGTGCTCACACTGCCAGCAGGTTGTTCTGCGGGTGCAGAAACCCAACCAGGATCTAGAGGCCCCTGGAAGGGCAAAACACGAGTCCACCGTGGAGGCAGAGGCTGAGAGGACCCATGGTGTGTGTCTGTCCATCCAGCTTCCTCAGTTCCCTTCGTAGGACCTGGGAACCGACCTCGTCTCTTCTCTACCACGCTGGCACAGCCCGCGCTGTGGGTGAGATGGGGGCCTCAGCAGGCACCCTGGCTGCAGTCCAGCTGCATGACAGGCTGGCTCCCTGCTGAGCTGCTTTTCTTTGGCGGGGCAGGCAGAAAGGGGGGCATGAGGAGGATGTGAGGATGCTCCTGTGGGCCCCCGAGTCTAGGTGACCATAGAGCCTGCTGCAGACTGTGCCACAGGGACAGCATAATCAGCAATAGCTGTTGGCACGCACCTGTCAGGACTCACACACTGCACATGAAACTGTATAGTTGTTTCCTGCCACTGCTGCCTTATAGCTGGCCTATAAGTCAAGTGCTTGCAGGGCTCTTCCTTGGCCTCTCCTGCCAGCTGTGACCCTGCCTGCCTGGCCTTTTGTCCCTGTCTGCTGTGGGAGGCTGGGAAGTGGAGGAAACTTTGCAGGGTTGAATGCTCAGAGGAGTCCTGCTAGAAGGAAGAGACCCCAGCAGCAGCTTCCTGCCCCAGCCCTTCCCCATGACACCATGAGAAACCAAAAGCAAGAGGTCAGGCAGCTAGTGCTTTACAGGAGAAAAGGCAGTAGCTGTGTCTCTCCAAGCCTGGGGCTAGGAAGACATTGTGCTAGAGCATGGCTTTGCTTTTCCTTCTAACCTGAGGTCGCTTGCTAAGCACTATCTGGCAGCCCCCCAAGCTGCAGACTGGGCCATGGCATGCATAACGGGCTCCTGGGGTCGTTTGTTATTTATAACACTCGCCTTCCCTGTGGTGTGCCAGCTAGCAGAGGTCAGCTATCCACTGGGCGCAGGGGAGTCATAAAACGCATGGCACAGGGTGTTCTGCTGTTTCCATCCCCGTGTGCCAAGCGGCCTCCCCCCTGTCAGCAGATCTCCCTAGACATTGCTGTGTCGGGGGCACGGCAGACTGGGCCAGTGGGGAAAGGGCGATGGGTCGAAGGGAGTGCACAGGAGCATGTTTTTGGCTTCTAGTGTAAGCTCTAGGAGGTGTGTGGCTCTTTCTAGTAGCACAGGGAAAGTGTGAGCTACTACAGCCCTGTGGGAGACAGTTTATATCCAGGCAGGAGAAGGGTCTTCTCCTTCAGGTGCATGTTAGTTGGCACTTCTGGTAAAGGAGGATTTCAAAGCCTGGGACCTGGCTCCTCCAGTGTATAGATGGTTACAGCTGGACTCAGAGTTCTCTAGGTTCATCAGTGATGGCTTTGGACTTGTGAGTACAGCTGCTGGCTGTACAACATGGCACTCCCCAGGTGAAGCTGCACTGAAGAGGGCATATTAGACCACTGGATGCCAGCCAGTGGCCAATGTTCCAGTACTCCTCATGGTTTTACAGGGGCGGCAAAGTATGGCATTGCTCCCAATATGCTCCTTACTGAGTGCTGTAGCCTGAGGGCTAGTGAAGGTTGCGGACCCCTGAGTTGGGACATTTTGGTAGGCGGTAGATACAGGTCAGGTTGGAGAGGATGATGGGTTTTAGGTAAGAAGTGAGGTTATACCCAGATGGTGGTTCTTCAGTCCCTTCGGTCTCACAGCATACATACTGTCTTGAGGACCAGCACTGCAAACTCCGCTCTTCCACCTCTCTCTGGAGCTGTAAGTTGTGGCTGTGTGCGTGGATCATCTACTCGCTGAGGGCTGTAACCAAGCTCCTATGGAGCTCCCCAGATTTGCACATGTGGATATCCGGGAAAGCAATGAAGTAATTTGATCCGGAGTTCATGTCAGTTAGTGCAGTTAGGCAAATGTCATATGTGAAAAGAGGATCTAAAATGATCTAGCATAAGAGTTTATTCTCGGTTCTTACCAGCCAGCAGGAGGAAACAAAGGTAACTTTAAATTAGTAAACATAACTGATCCGCATTCTTCCTTAGTCAAGCTTTTTTTCTTGTCTTTCAGTTCCCTCCTCCCCCCTTTTTTTCTGTTTCAGTCTAATACTGGGAAAAAGATTCCAAGGAGGATTAAAAAGCTTTCCTAGTGCTCATGCTATCAGGGATATTTTGACAAAGATACAAATGCCTGGTTTGCTTTCAGGGGTACTTATATTACTATTTTGGGCTACTTGTATTACTATTTTGTCTGAGTTGAAAGCTGTAGATTTATGAGTACAATGCAATTTTTAAGACCAGTTTCAGGATGCAATAATTTCTGGGTCACTATCTCATTTGCAGGGAGCAGATTTTCAAGGCTTAAGCAAGCAATTAGATATTTAAGGCTAGTCTTGTGAAGATGCAAGCCTTTTATTTGCTGCACATACAGTTCTTTCTGATTACTGTTTGTCCAGATTAGATCTGCAAAGCAAAAATTTAAACAGCTAAATGAATCAGGCCCTGATTCAGTGATGCATTTAACATACATTGAATCTGCTGAAGGCCCTACTTAAGTCCTCTTGACTTCAAAGTGTTGCGAACATGAACATAAGAGCGTGGCTGAATGGGATCATGTACCCCTACGCTGTGAACTTGAAAAACTGCTCACGCCAAAAAATGGAGACCAACTAAAAATCACTTCAGGCAGATCCTCAATAACATTAACTGAAGTGCTAAGTGGAAAATATCCAGTCAAAACACTTCACTGATGGAAAGCACAGATCCTGTGACATAAGGGATTCTACAACTGGAGTTTAATTTGACAAAATTCAGATAAACCAGTCAAAATATTTCCAAATGCAACATTTTTATTTCTATCCAAAACTTCCTTCCTATACTTAAACTATGTCTCAGATGGTAGTTGGGAGACTACCACTTGAAAACCAGGCCCTAAAACACCCTATCCACTGGGGAGCACTGTGAAGGAAACCAAATGAGCCTGGAGTCCGGGAAAGGTGCAGAAGTGGGCAAGTGAGTCCACATTCCTGATGATCTGAGAGATTCAACATAATTGAACTCTTCTGAAGCAAATACTATGACCAGCTGCTGTCTATAGCTACCCTGTGACAGTCGGTTGGCTTTTTTTTTTTCTCCTGCCTGTAAATTACTGGACACATGTAGAGAATTGGTTAGCATACGTAAAATTTAGGAAGCAGCACTCCCAGCTGATGCTGACATGCTGCACAGCGTTGACCCTCTCTGAAGTAACTGCTTGTTTGAACCTGAACTATAAACATGCGGATCATTGTTTTCCCGGATCAGAGCTTAACTTCTGAAGGTCCTTCAAGATTTGGCTAGATAGAGCTTGTCAAATGGTATGGTGCAATTAATATAACAGGTTTCTGGTTTCCTTTCTGTTAGTGACTGATTTATGACATGTAGGCTGTGCTGGTCAGAAGCGTACATCCAGTCATCAACAGTTTCTCATGAACTCTGCTTCAGCTGTAAACACATCAGCGACTTCTAATTAATGAAGTTTCTTCTGGGGTGCCTTTTTGTAGCTAATCGAGGCTGTATCTTCTTACAGATCCAGTGCCCACTTGCAGAGATCTAAATTAGGACCAAAAGTCTGAAGCCCAAAAGTGACTCCGCTTCAGCTCAGGGTTGTCAGAAGGCTGAGGGCAGCTGCTGGATGGAAACCAAGTTGTTGGACCGAACTGAGGTCCCTTCACCATCTGTGCAGTGGGATATAGCACCCTGCATTACCTGCATGGTGGTGTGTCTGCTACTGCTGTCTCAAAGCTTCCTGGATGTGGAGGCAAAATCAAAAAGGATGAGTCCAAAACAAGCCATTGCGTTGGACTACAGTTGGAGGATAGGCTTTGGAGTGGTGATTAACGCTGCCTTGGGGTCCTGCCATTGCAGCAACCGCTGTCCCCCAGCAGCAGGGCTGGCCAGGGTGTATGTGGGCAGGAGACGGGGACTGACCTCTGCATCTCTTCTGGCACAGGCAGGTAGGTAATGGGGTGATCATGTGCTCCGAGTGAGGCGGCCCTATTGCTCCCTGCAGCCTGCCGTCCTTGAGTTCTCTGTACTCAGCCTGTTCCTAAAGCCACCCTTAGAGCCTGCTCCCCTCTTAAGCAGGAATATAGCAAACAGTTATCTCTTGTTTATAGCCAGTCAGTGAGTAGACATCTGTGGTGCCAGGTGCTGTATAAACACAGAACAAAGAGAGCTGCTACCTCTGCTCCCTTATCCAGTTGTTAAAGTAAATGGTGAGGGATGCACAGGGGATGATGAAGACTCGGTGTTGCTGGTCAGCATAAAAATAGACATCAATTTCTTATGGGACGATGTAAGCAAAAGACTGCTCCTTGATCATGTCTTTCCAGACTCGCTTTTCAGTGGCGACTGTATCATGTCAAATAAGGGCTGAGCTCACAGTGCAGTCTGGGGACAGTAATACCATTTCTCCCTCTACCCAGCCACCTTTTTTTCATGAAGGTTGTAGGCATCTCACGTTTTTTGAGACCCTTCACCTATTCATCGGTTTTGGATGAAGCTGTCCAGCTAGTTCAAAAGTCACCCAGCGCATCTGCACGCAGACTTGTCACACGTGTAAAGTACACAGACGTGTTTTATTTGGAAATCGCTACTAAGCGGACAGGCACGATCAATTTTCTCCCCGCTTTTGCGAAACTTCAATGCTTTGACCCGCTGCTGCCGGGATCCCTGCGCTTTCTTTGGCTAAGGCAGCCAAGCAGCAGCGCCCACGCAGCGGCGGGGGAAAGAAACCTCTTAGGACCGGCTCGGCTAAACCCACCCGCCCCGGCGCGGTTCTGGCGGCGGGAGCGGCTCCTTTCCCGCGGCCGAGGGATCCCCCTTCCGGCCGCAGCGGGCAGCGCGGCCGCCCGAGCCGCCGCAGCCGCCGCCGCCCGGGGAGGCGCCTCCGGCCCGGCCGGGCGCTGCGCGGCGCTGCGCTGCTCCGCGCCCGCCGCCAGGTGGCGCCGCTGCTCCGCGCACCGCGGGGCTGCCCGCTGGTAACGCGCAGGTCAGGGAGGAGAGCTAGTTCAAGATAGACCTGCTCTTCGTTTTACAGGTGGGGATTTTTTTTTCTTTTTTTTTTTCTTTTCTTTTTCTTTTCTTTTCTTTGTTTTTCTTTTTTCTTTCTTTTTTTTTTCCAAATTCAGGTCTTGGCTTTGCAGTTATAAGACTTAGGGTTATCCTTCGTGACAGTTGCAAGAGGACAGCTTGAAGCCATGAGTGGGTTTTAAAGGCTCAGAACCTAGAATAGAAAAAGCCGCCCCCACCCCCCCACCACCACCACCAAGAACACGCAAAACTCTTTTTCTTGATTTAAATCTTGTGATTTAAAGGGAACCATGTAACTTTGAGGGCTGTGATCTTTGACCAGGTAGGGATGGGACTGCTGAGGTTTAGAGGCGCGGTGAAACTCTTCTCTCAAGGTTGAATCCAGCAGCAGGCAACATCTTACCTTTGCTCCCTGTGGGATATTTCATGGTCTTTCAGAACTGGTGGAAACAAGGTTGCTCAGCCAGTTGGGCCATAGGTTTGGTCTAGTTTGCCAGGCCCATGTTTCACACCAACTCAGCCTGACATCACCACCCCATTTTGTAGGTAAGGAAATGGAGAGCGCAGAAAGTCGCAGTCAGTGCGGCTGCCCCCTGCATCCCCCCAATGAGTGGCGGAGACCCACACCCCTTGCGTGTGCGGCAGGGTCCTTAGATGGCTCTCCTTGAACATTTGCAGTCACAGATGGTGTTATTCCCCCCCCCCCACACACACCAGGGCCACATGGTGTTCCCAGCTATGCTGGTGTGCAGCTAAGCAGGGCTCTCTGAATTTGCATGGACCCTGGGCACACCAGGCGCTGGCCATTTGAATGACAATAGAGTGGGCTGCAGGCTAGGTGGAGAGATGTTTCCTTGTGTGCATGGGCTGCTGCTAGCAGCTGCTGTCCAGCAGCCACCCTCTCCTCCCCTATCAATATCCTATCCCCTGAGCTGGAAGGACTAAGGGATAATTTAGTCTTTATGGTAGTTTGGGCTTTGCCTGATTACCAGCTGAGCCTGATTACAGAGGCCTGTGTGGTCCCTTCTGGGAAACAGTCCAGACAGCAGTGAGGGCTGCTGCTCCCCCCGCCAGTGCTGCTGCTGCCGAGCCTTCTTCTTTCGTTCTGGGTTACAAGATGGGCTGCTCGCTCTCTCCACTGGCCTCCCTGTGCACCTACCACCTGATACTGAAGGGCCAAGGTTTTCCTGAGGACCCTAAATCACATTCACGTGCAAGGCTTGAATGCAAATGCATGGAGCTATCTGCTGGAGAGCTGAGCTCTTATAACTTCTGAGGACATGGGGGTGGACCTTGGAGAAAGGAGTGACATGTAGCCTGTTTTCAGCTGGCCCTCAAAACCCACCTCAGTTTTCCCTCTCTGTTTCATATCTTGGCACCTGAGCCCCAATGTGCTGCCAGTCCATGCCATAGCTATGCTCTGTGCCTTGGTTTTCCATGTAACCAGGAGCAAAAGCTAGCTCTTGGATACAAACTGGTTCAAGCTGCAAAGCCAAAGAGCCGTTCAAGCTGAAGGTCTCAGCGTCAGCTCTTTCACTGACAGCAGACTGAGTGGCAGGCTGGTAGAGGGAGATGACGTACCGGAAACTGGCTGCAGGTAGGAATTGCCATGCAGCAGCCATCCTATCCTCCCCTGTCAGGGAGGGGATTGTCACTTAGGAGCACTTGGATCACACAGACACAAGATTCAAATCTGCCTCCATATCTACAGTTCTCCAGAGTTCAAATGAAGGGAAGTTTTGGCTTTGGGCTTGTGTAATTATTCTAAAGCTCATTGACATACAGTACTTCACTTGCTGTCTCCAGCCCCTTTGTATTAGTTGCAATCTGAGTTTAAACACTGTACGTAAGATTAGAATGGTTGTGGTCCCATATTCACTTGGATGGGAATTGTGAAGGGAGATGGAGGGAAATAATGCAAAACTAGAGCCAGGACTGGTTTAAAAGCGTCCTTGCACAGCTGAGGTATTTCTGGAGCGGCTTCTGTCGCACAGAGGAGTTATCACAACTTCTGAAGCTCAATGAAAACACTTGACCCTTGACTTGAACTGAGACCTCTGGCTATTGATCCTAGGAAAACTTAGGAGACCTCCAGGAGCGAGAACAGTCAAATTCTGCCTGCAGCAGGCTCTGGTCCCTAAATGGCTCGGTCTGTTTTTTAAGAGCTGTCATATTGAGCACTCCCTCTAGCCTCTCAGCATGGTCTCCCCGGCCTGTGGGCTGTATGCGTGCTATCAGTTAAACCCAGGGCAGAGTCAGCTCTCAAGATGAGCCTTGTCTTCCAAGCACACTGTTTTAGGCAGTGTGCTCGGGCCCAAACTCTGAAGCTTTCCAGGGAGAAGCATCACAGCACTTTGGCACTGCTCATTGAGCTCACAGAAATGCTGGTTGGTAGGGACGTCTGGAAATCTCATTGCTCAGCCTCCGTTCCGAACAGGTCAGTCGCCAGCACTAGATCACGTTGCTGTGGCTTCGTGTGGCCAGGTCTTGAAAACCTTCAAGGATGGAGCATCCACTCCTCCCTTGGTTCCTGTTCCAGTGCTGCACCACCCTCTCAGTGAATTTTTTTTTCCTGATATCCAAACCAAACCAGTGATGATGGCATTATTTGCAATGAGGCACACTGCTGGCTTATATTCTGCTTGCCCTCCACTGTAACCCTTGTTCTTTTTCAATAGGCACCACTGCATGGGTGTCAATGGGTACATCCACACTGATAAATCAAACAGGCCCAGGGAACGCTCCCTGGCCCTGAGGCTCAGTGGCTTTGATGGGTCCCCCATATGCTAGCTGGCATTTGGCCCCCTGAGCCCTGTTGGTGGTGGTGCCGGGAGTGTTTGTCTGTTTTCTGTTCAAAGTGTCTGAAACGAGGTGAGAGCAGGGGTGCTGGAGGGGTATATCCAGCTGCTGACAGCTGCTGACCCAGGCATGTGTCAAATGATGGAGCTCGAGGAGCTGTGGTTGCCTGGCTGCACCAGGACACAGCCTGGCATGGGCTAATTTATCCCGTGGCACTGCAAGCTTGGATGGCACAGCGCTGTCCTGCACTCTGAGACACAGCTGTGTCTTTGGGCAGATCAGCACTCTCCCTTCCTACTGAGAGTTACTGAGCATTGGTATGAAAGAGACTCTCTTGCACATGATGGAGCAGAGCATTATATGCAATTATGTGACAACTTTATTGGGCCAAAGAGCTGTCTTTTCAGCATCCTGTTTCCAAGCCCGGCTAGTAGCAGCTGCACAGGGAAAAGGTGTAGGTACCAGGAGTAGGATCACTTTGTACTTATCAAGCTTACCTTTATAGCTCAGGGGCATCTTGGAAATACCCACAGGGTGGAGCTTGATCAATCTTCCTATGACACAGCAGAACTGAATCAAGACAACTCACAGCCTAAGCAGTTTGCGCTCTTTGCAGCTGCACTGTGAACTGCTTTTGATTGTACACCAGTGTTTTTTTCCCCATGGGTAACTTAAAAATGGACCATCTCCAAGTTACTGAAATGCTGTTTCAATATTTCATTTTTCAAGCAGCTTGTTATGCAGGACTTTTTTTAAGGTGAAAAAAATATTTTTGTTGATCTGAAGCTCATTTCTTTGCAAAGGGTTTTTGCTGCATGTTAAACTTCAAATCCCAAGCTGCTGCTCTGGTATGGAGTGAGGGCAAAAGTTAAAATGGTAGAAATAATACCCTCCCGCGAAAGGACAGAGAAAAACTAAGGAACCCCAGTACTGTTAGGCTTCAACTGAACTTTGATCACTTTATAACTGTTAGGTTTTGACTTTCTATTTATATGTTTGTTTAGTTTTCTTCTCTTGCAATTTGTAATTTTGTAATTTGTAACCTTATAATATTCTCCTGTAATTTTCTTCTCTGGTAATGAGGCAATGTTCTAGTTGAGCGTATTGTCATCTCTTGCTGGAAAGAGTGAAAGCTGCTGAGCTGTGCCATGTTTGCCCAGCCAAAACTTCAAGTATTTTGCTTTGAAAAGCTTAGGGCCTGCGTTCCTTGGTTGATTAACTGAGTTTTCAAGAGTAGGGTTGCTTTTCTGTGCTTGGCGCCCTGCAGATGTGCTGATGTGTGAAGTGTCAGTATAGCCATACCTATAAAGTTCTTACAGGCTGCTGAAAACGGTCATTGGTGGTTTGCTCTCTTCTAACTGTTACCTATCTAAAGTATTGTGCAATTAAAGCCTATGTTCATTGCCTTTAATGTGCAGGCCATCCTTAGGGGAAATGTTGCTAACCGCAAGTGTTAGTGAAGCACACTCAGCTCTCCTTTGCATGAGGCTTGGGATATCCAGGATAACAGGAAACTCTCGTGCGGTGTGTCTTGTGCAGGGACCCATGAGTAACTCTGCATGGAGCTGAAGGTGCAGTTAGCTCTACCTCAACGCCAGCCAGTTGGACCTGGCTCCTGTAGCTCTCCCATGTGCTTATGCACTACATTCTTGGCTGCTGGGGGGCTTGTTAGCTCTGAGCTTATCCTGGGCCCCCAATCAGCCTCTGGTATTCATGCAGTGCAGTCCCAGTCCTGGGCTGGGAGGTGTGCTATGGAGGCAGCCAGGGTTTCTGCTGGACGTAGTTTTGTATCAAGTGATGTTTCCCAGCTCTGGCTCCTTTCCTCATGCTACTTGTGCTGCCTTTGTTGATAGGAATCTGAGGAGGTCTGTGCGGAGCCTGTTTGCGGTGTGTTTGGGCCCATCAGGGTTTACTAGCTATGCTCTTCACCACACTGCAGTGACTGTGTTGCTTCTGGACACAGGCTGTGCTTTGGCTAATAAGACCATTTGGTCTGAGGTAGCTTGCCATGGAGCTGACACTGAGGCCTCTACATTCACAATATAGCTCCTGTGCAACCTGGATCAACCACCTGCAGAGCAGCCTGTAAGCCCTTAGCTGACTCAGTGGAAGTCCATGGTTTGATAGCAGGGGGCCTACATTTGGGTTGTGCCCCTGCTGTTCTTATTGGTGCAAACTGGGCAACCGTACATGGAAAAAGTAGACACAGGATACCTTGCTAGCCGATCATCTGCTGATAATAACCTGAGGTGCATGCATGAGTACAATGATGTTCAAAGAGGGTGAGCGGCTATGAAAATTTGTCTCTGCTTGCCCAGAGAGCACATGGCAACCGGTGAGCGGAGCTTCTAATGCTTCCCTTCCTTGCCCCCCTGTGATCTTCCGGCAGACAACCCTGCAGGGAGAACCATTTCATTTTCTGTTCCGCGTTCCCTACAATGAGAATACCTAGGGAAAAAAATGACAGCTCTCTTTTCTTGAGACAACATGTCAAATGCCTGGGGCTGTGATGAAATATAGATCTACCTGATGCTGGACATAATACACAGGTGTTCCCTTATACACTTGAGGAAAGAGTTTGCAGCTCACAGCAGCATACTGTGTCTGGAGGAAAGCCACTCTCTCGTTTCACTTACTTACCTTTTTACCTGACAGCTAAATAAAGATATGGCGTTCGTTAGGGTACAGTGAGGTGCTTGGGGACATATGATCAAATACAAAGATCAGACAGGGGCTTTAATCAAGGAGCTTATCTGGGAAGTTGGTTCCTATTCTGCTCATTTTAGCTGGTGCTGTTTTAGACCTGCCAAGCGCCAGTTGTCTTTCTGATCCAGGGAGTCACTGGGAGACAGTTGTGAAAGTCTGGCGTGCTTTCCGTTCAGGTCAGAGCCCATTAGAGCTGGGAAGGCCAGGTGAGCACAAATAGAGCCAGAAACTGACCCCGAGAGGAAGAAGGAAGTGGCAAGACATACACAAATGTACTTGGAGTTGTAAAAAAACTCTTCCTGTGCTGCAATGGAGGATGCCACCTGGGAAGGGAAGCAGGAGAAGCACTATGTCTTGAACAGCTTGCTGCGCTCAGGCAGAGACCTGCTCTGTGGTGGCTCCAAGCACTGTCTAAACTTGACGTGTGCCAGCAGTACGGTGGCTTAATGAGTTGCCATGTGTCAGCCGAGCCACGAAAGCCATCTGTGACACCCTCAAACCCATGATAGATGGGTGGCATGCAGTGAAAACGCCCAGTAACCTACCTCGCCCCTCTTTCTTTGCAGACCAAGCCAATTCAAAGGGCTTTGCATTTGTCATGAGCTTGGGACCCGTTTGTCAGTGATCAGCTGCGAGGCTGCAGAGCTTGGAGCTGGGAGCTTGGGGCCGCTTGGCATCCTCTGGAGCAAGGAAGTCAGCCTTGCTGAAAAGCAGCATTTCCCCATGTGCAGCCGCAGCTCCTCCAAGTCACCCACTGCCACAGGCGGTCGCTGAGGCCAGCAACCATGCATGAATCAAAAAAGACTCGGGTATTTATCCAAGTGGGACTCCAAGAGCTCTTTTAGTAAAGAGGGAAAAATACGCGAGGGCCATGTTGGAGATAGAAGTAGTCCACTTTTAAGGGTTATGGCCTATGCTGGCCACATTGTTCATGAAGAGACTTTCTCTAAGAGCAGGTTATTCACTAATGGCTGACTAGAGGATTTTGAGCACCTTTTTGGAAGAAGTGGCCTTGGACATTGGCCTTGGACTGGGCTAGATGAATCTCATCCCATGTCTGACATTTCACCCTGAAACCTCTTGAAGTAGCTCACATCAGACCAGAACGCAGTAAATCCTCTCAGTTCATGTTTCAGGCTGATTTGATGACAATCTTTCTTTTGAAAGCAGTTGAAGGTTATTTTTTAAATGATGCAGTTGAATAAAAAGGAAATGACCTGTGAGATCTTTTCTAAATTATTATTTTTTAATTAGTTGGTGAGGAGTCATCCTTGGTAAATGCCTAGTAGCTGGCTAGCTGTGGATCTTCTGTCTGCCTTTGTGTGCGGTACATATGGTCTCGGTGGATGTGTATGGAGTGGAAGCAGTCCTGTTCTGTAGGTCCCCTGTGCTCAGGTTTGTGTTTGTGTACTGGGAGAGTTAATGAGAACAGACTGCCTTTCTTTCCCTTCATTCCCCAATCCCATCTGTTCAAACAAAAGGCTGAAAGGGAGAGAGAGCTGAGACCCTGCTGGTCAAGAGGGGATGGATAATAACACATATCCTTGGGCTACATTTCAGCACATGCAACCCTTTCAAGCTGTGCTAAAGCTTTTATTCAGGCAAGAGAAAGAACAACCGATATAGAATAAGGTTTTTTTTTCTTTTTTAAAAAAAGCTATATCAGGCCTGAAGGATGTTACATTCCGTTCTATCCCTATATCATTTTATAAAGCTGATTATCAAAAAGGAGTCTAAAACAGCACTGATTATATTTTTGTGTGTACAGACAGAGCACAGTATTGGGGTAGAGCAAGCGACATATGCAGAGGGGCCAGGGACGGCTTAGAAAGTCAATTTTCACTGTGTTTGCACATGGTAACAGTTCCAGATTCGTGTAATTAACTATACATCAAAAGGGTGTGAAGGAAGATATATTCCTCTCCACCTTGGGGATTTGATGGGTACTTTGCAATTCATGGTTAACCCCTCCCCCATTCACATATTTATCATTATGGTCATGCCAAACAACTCATATGGAGATCAAAACAGCTTTCTCTGGGACTGCTTTGGCGAGAGCAGCAAGAGAGATGGCACCTTGAGCCCCTGAGTGGATACAGAGGTGCTGAGAGGGAGGCAGTACTGGATGGCTGCGCTGGTGCTCCAGTCTGTGCCAGCAGCTCCAGAGAAGTGGTAATGGTTTACAGGAGAAAAATGGTCTCAAATGCCATTAGTTTAATGCTTCATAATGTCATTGTATCTGTTTTAAATGCAATCACAGAGCTCAGGGGACACCCAGGACTAAAATAGAAAGGAGGAACAGGGTTTCTAGAAAGGTAACGATGGAAAGGGAGACAGGGGAATCTTTGGAGAGTGAAGAAATGAGATACACTAACTCTTTTTCATTGATTAGGTAGCACACAAGTAATCGGTGTAGGATAGTTAAGGGGATATTCACTGCAAAAAAAGATAGCACCCTAATTGCAATAAACACAGCAAAGTAATAGAATCGGTCTTGGGGAGGAGAAGAGAGCGATTTGCAAAACACAAGACCTCATCCTGGCCAAAAGTGTCAAAAACAGTATTTCAAGCTAGACTTCTAATGCCGTGCTAGTGGCTCTGCTTCGTTTCTGGAAGTGTTGCACAACAGATCCCACCAAAGGTGCCCATCAGCCCTTAGAAATCCAGCAGGTTTATCAGCATGCATGCAGGTGTCTAACTCATGGGTCCTATTTCTGAAAATCTGTGCTGCGGTCAGTTGAATCCCCCTCACTGACTCGAGCAGAGACAGCCACATAAACGAACCGATCAAAAATAGTGATCAAGATAGTTGAAGCTGACCTGTCCATGAGAATAGATATACAAATAAAATTATTAAAAAAGCAATGAATAAAAGTGGTGGTTATGCCACTGTAAGCTTTAGAAATCTTTTTAACTCTCTCACATCTTGCTTCAATCACAGGTGGAGCTGTTTCCTTGTCAATGAAATTCTCCCTTGGTTGGCATCTCGGTCTCCAAGCAAAGCAGGTATATGCTCCTTTCAGACAAGACTTGTTCAGTTCCAGTCATCATCATTTATTTTTCTCGAAGATGGAATTTAAAACAAGGTGTGGGGGACTGCAGGATCTGGCCAGCACTGCTCATATACCTTTCATTTTAATCCTAACAATAGGGAGCAACCCGGTTTTGTGCGTGGATGCCAGAGACTAATCTTGTAGGGCAGATATGGCTGAGCATGCACCTCTTCTCCTCTCTATGCCTATTCTCACAGAGGACCCGTCTAATATGCCGAGCACATAGTATGCCTGCTCTCTTGTCTATCATTCAAAAGCAGACCCAGTGAGCCAGGGCTAACTCGGTGCACTACTGATGTATTAGGATGATGTACCTCTGCTGGATTCATCCATCAAGCAACTGCAAGAGGTGATTTCTAGGGATTAACGTTCTGGTGGGTGTATGCAGAGGTTGAAAGGAAAAGGGATCGTGGCAGTAGCTGGTTTACTGAAAAGGCAGAGAAATGAATGTGATGGAAATAGGGGCCTTAGCAATGCAGATAGGTATAGATCAATAGGGGGTAGCTTTCAGCTCCTCTGTTTGCTTTCTACAATAACTATTTGTAGAAAACAAGAAAGCACAGTTTTTGACAAAGCTTTCTACAAGGCTGGCTGCATTATAAGAGTCTGTTCCCAGTCTCTTACAAGCTCGCCAAATGTAACCCTTGAAGCTGAGATTTGCTGTGATGGATGTCTCTGGTGGCTTGGATTGGGGGAGCTGAATTTAATCTGAAGCAGTTCAAAAACAGTTTCTCAGAACGGAGCTAGAGAAAAAGAAACAGATGTATCTGTAGTTTAAAATTGACTTGCAATGCCTTTCTTTGAGAAGATCTAAAGCTTCTTTGGAGCAGTGAGTAGAAATTTGGCTCGAAAGGGCCTCTACTGCGAGGGATATGACTTCTGTCATCTCCTGAAAAAATTGCCCCAAATCTGTCCAGATTGTGAGCCTCCAAAGAAAGCCAGAGTAAATCTCATTTGCACATACCCAACAGAGTTCTGTCAGCAGTTAACAGCCAAGTTGTCTGCCCAGCCTTGGCATGCATGACCCACTGTGCATGACCCGTTCTTACCAAGTAGATGAGTGTGCAGTCCTCCTGAGGGACACTTGTCACCCAGTTTGCTTAACTATTTGGGGCCACTTTGGTGCCAGACACCACAACAGAGGGCAGGTAGCATCGATCATGAGGATACAGGCTAGAGACACACTTAGGAAAGTTTCTTTTCCATTTCAGCAATGGTAAAAGTGTAGTCAGATAGACTTACAGCTTCAGAAGTCACTGAGCAAGGAGAAAAGTCAGTGAAGCAGAAGTGCTCACTGTCATAGGTGAAATAGATAAAATTCTTCATTTAGTTCCTAATGTGAAAAAAATAGACTAAAGGGAATATTTTTCACTGAAGACCATCAGAGACATTTTTTGGAGAGATTGTTGTGTGACCCCCAAATATATTACCTGGACTAGATGTATTTAGCAGGCTTCTGGCAGGTGACTTTAGAAAAACAGAGTGCACGTTGGTGTTGCATGCAACAGCCTTTCTGGGAAACATCATTTCCTTTGCCTGCCATTCAGGCTGTGTTTTGCATCGTAGGAACTTCCGAGGAAAATACAGCCGAGACTGGTGTTACAAAGATACTTAGGTCTATAGAGATGACATTGTGATGTGGGGAAAAATGGATGAATAGCATGACTGGTGGCCCAAAGCGACTGTGGAAAAAGCTGGAATTTCCAGCTGAAGGCTGAACAAGAAAACTGTGTGTTTCTTCTGACAGAAATGATGTGCCTGAAAGAGAAGTTAACGTAGCCAGGTAGACAAGAAAAGTATGTTCAAAGGGCTACATCAAAGATATTCAGAAACTGAAAAATCAAAAGGAAGAGCCAAAGGTCTTTCATGCTGGTGTCAGAAGACTAGCAGCATCACAGAAGGTGATGAAGCTTGTCAAATATGCAGAAATAAGTAACAGAAGTATACCGTAAGTGAAATATGAGCAGAAATGCAGGTCTGTGTGAAAGCACAAGGAGAAGCCAGGGACGTGACTGACAGCAATCAAACTGATAAACGCTGAGGAAAGTGCTGTTTCCCTCAGGCCTGCACTTCGGCAGGGCCACAGCGCAGACGACTCCTCAGCAGAAGATCTGTGCTGTGCCAGCAGGAGAATGGTAGCAGGGTTACAGCACTTTGTATTTGCCATTCCTCCTCCTATTATCCCAACGGAAGGAGGAGGCATTGAGCACCAACCTTGCCTAAGGTTTGAGGAGGCTGAAGTCAACGAGATACTGAAGCAAAAAACTATCCCATGAAAACTCTTGACTCGTAAAAGGTGTAAAAGACCTTTTCAAAAACCAGTTAATTGTCAGCAAACAAGAGGAATCTAAGAGGTGTAGGGAGACCTTGACAGACAGTATCCGTACTCCTCCCTGTTGCATACAAGTGCTCCTGGTGAGACCATTTGGACACACACTTCTAGGTGATTGCATGTGGGTCTCAGAGTGTGACCAGGTAGAATCAACTCACTTAGAAAGGTAAATAAAATAAAGTCATTTTCTCCTTCCGTAAGGAGGGAGTTTTGTTTCATTAAATTCCTACACCTATATCAACATGCAGCCACATTAAAAGAAAGAGCCTGTGTTGGTAACAGAAGGAAATTTTGTCTTCTGCAGTAAAGGTGTTCTTGTTTTCTTTATGTTGGCCAGAAAAAAATTGTTGTACTTATGCTAGATAATTATTCCTGTTTTCCTAAAAAGCACTATAATTCAATATGTAATTAATTATCTATATCTAAGCAATTTTTGCTAGATATGATATACCTGACAGCAAAATGTCTGTACTCCTCAATCTAAATGGATTAGCTAGTAAGGTACTTACGAAGAAGGACACAGAGCCAGATTTGGATGGCTGTTCGGTACTGTTAAAACACGGAGCAGTACCACAGCAGTGCGGGTTGTAACATGGTAACATCTGCATCAGTAAGAAACTGAAAAACAAGAATACCCACTTGACAAAGATGCTAGGAATTAGAGTCCCTGTGGACTCTAGGATGCAAAAAGAGCTGAGATAAAACAAATACTGTGTGATTCAGGGACCCAAAAGCTGCTATGCATATTTACGATAGGGAGCAAAGTTGCAAACAGTGGGATTGGTGCTACCAATATATAAAACTATTGACAAATATACTTGTCAGATTGATGTCCACAATGAAGAAATAAGCAGCACCTTCTCACAATACCTATAAGTGTATAAGAAGACTTACTGTACCTACAGTTATAACCTCAGCAGTACTTTCTGGATGACCCAAACTCTTCCTCTCACGTAGTAATTACTGAGAGTGTCTGCTCTTATAACATAATTACCAGCAACAAAGTGGGGCTAAGCCACAGCTCTGGATCACGGTAGCCTGGGATGTTGGACAGCTTGAAAGCTGGATCCTAGTTCGGTAGATGGATCCAACCGACGCCTTGACAAGTTGGCTGACTACAGGTGGGGAAACACAGTCCTGCTCAGCTCTCTCTTCTCTTCTTCAGATGTAATTACTGGAAATGGTAGTCAAGACCCCCTTGGGACTATTCTTAAACAGTAAGAGACAGTTCTTACCAGAGTAGCTTCATCACCTCAAGGGAAGGGCAAGCACCTAACTGTCAGCCAAAGATTTATATACCTCTTACGGCAGGATTGTGGTAGGTGGGACTGGTCAGCTTCAGAGACAAGGTGGGACTGGGTGGGCTGCAAATTCTCCTGCTGGGTAGGTCAGGTCCTTATACTGCTGATACAGAGTTTGCAATCTAAACACGTAAAGGATAGAAAAGGGAAGCATATGTTGTCTCCCAGGAGGATGTGAGACACAGAGAAATACCAGACCGGCTGTGAGATTCAGAGATTCAGAGAAATGGGCTTGTTGGTGTCAGTCAAGCCAGAAGCTGCAACCCTTAGCAAAGCTCCAGGAGCCACCGTGCACAGGAGGAAGGAGCCTATCTGATATAGACACCTTTCTGACTGTAATGGTGGTATAACTTTCACTTGACAGAAATTCCCCTGCTGAACAAGCTATAGTTTTGAATGCAATTATCTTTTACAAGGTTCTTCCAATCCACCTAATCATCCTTATCTTAATGTGCTTTTCCTTTCTACATTGTCACGTAAAATCCATTTCCTTTCAATTTGCTTCAGATCTATCTGCATCCAGATTACTGCAACTTGGACGCACGGTAATTAAATGCGGTTTGTCTGAGTAGAAAGGCAATGAAGGCTATTACAGCTTGTTTATGCTAGCAAGGAATGCAGGTTTCTCTGTGCCATCCTGCCAGCCTGTCTTAACCCTACGCTAGAGAGACTATGTTTTAGGCTACCTGCAAGAGTCACTGTGCATTTAGTCCTCAGGCTGTCTTTTGAGATTCCTGATTAATGCTTCTTGGGATTCAGGGTTCTGAGACTTCAAAATACCCATCCCACTGAGCTCTGACTCAATAGCTCATGTTGTGCTGGCTCTCAGCTATTTCTTTTTTTCTGATGGAAATACTTAAGAATCTACTAACTTGGTCCACATGGTTAAAAATGTTACAAGAGGTTTTTACGCTTTGGCTAAAATTCAGTCTGGTGCTAGAATCCCTGTGCAGCTGATGGGACTTGACTCTGGCCCTGGCACTGTATGCTCTGAGAGCTTGTAACTCTCTACTCTGAGTTCTAGTTCATGTCATACTCTCACCTTTTGGATGCTATTGAGAAGCAAGTTGTTTGGTAGCAAGAGTCCTGGATGCCTTGAAATGATACAGAGAAGGTATTGTGAGTGTCTGTAGGTCAAGTATGCACTGTAAACCCGCCATTGAGAGTCACATTAAGTAACTATTCAAGAC
The DNA here is from genome assembly GCF_040807025.1 of Struthio camelus. Taxonomy (NCBI): domain Eukaryota; kingdom Metazoa; phylum Chordata; class Aves; order Struthioniformes; family Struthionidae; genus Struthio; species Struthio camelus. Next base: position 93,671,684 of record NC_090942.1, on the reverse strand, counting down.
AAGGTCAAGTGAGGTAAATTCACCTGTGCGGAGCAAGGTTCAAATCTTGGGTCCTATTACAAGGTGAATGGAGTAGGAAAGTCTTGCACTGATATATTTTGCACATTGTCTGAAGCTACTTCATGGGTCAAGAAATCTGGTGGTTCCTTCTCAAGAAATGCTTTGGTATTGATGTATCTTGTGTGGGGAGCCATAGGCTGGGAGCCCTGGAGGGGGCTTTTCTACAGGTTTTGTAAGATACTTGCTTTGAAAGCCGTGCTTTCTCTGATACAAGGCTGAATTAGACAGAGTAGACTTTGAGGCAGTCATATGACTGCAAATGAGACAGTGATTTTTACCTTTCAATATTATTTCTGAATCTCTGGGTGTTCTTTATATTTTGTCTCCCCACCACGAAATCAAGGAGGATCGTCCCCAAACCACTTTTGGAAATACCACACCTAGCTGAGTAGCAAGACCAGGCTCACAGTAGAAATGGCCTCTGGCCACAAAGTTTAGGCTTGTCTGTTTATACTGGGGTTAACTGAAGATAACTACATTTGGTGTCACCTCACAAGTACTTGTCTCTCTGAGACACCTTCGGATACCTAAAGAGCCCCAATGGGATGGGCTTAGAAGACAAACCTGCGGTTCCCTCCGTAGAATACTGTTAGTTCACACGTTCTCCTGGTCTCACTCCTTTTATTCACCGTTTTAACCTCCCCTTCCTTTTCCCCTTCCTCGTTTCTTTCTCCTTTCTGCATCTGGAATCTAAAACACAACAAATGTAGGTAGGTATTTGATGACCAGGATGGCTGAGTCTAAATTCCCAGGTCTCCCATCAGTCCTTTTTCCCTCTGGACACTTGCAGTTGACATCTAGGTGTAATTACTAGATTAGTTTTGTTTAAGGTCATGAGACTTGAGATTTCCTTGGGGCAACTCAAGCAAGGTGAGAAAACATGACCCTGACTAATAGGACCTACCTCAGCAGAGCATGGTCCCATCCAAGTAAGGACTGAAAAAAATGTCAGGACAAGATGGTCAGGACCAAATTCAAAGCAGGACCCACCCTGCATTTGGTCTGTAGGTCCTACTCTACCATGATCATCATCATCTTCATCCTTTTAGTTACTCTGATGACAATCCTAAGTAACTCTGTTGATATCAGTGGAACTACTATAGATTTATCTTTATGTGTCTGGCATTAGACTCCAACCTTTTGGCTTTAGGGAAAAACAAATTTGTTTTGCTTATTGCCCCAAGGAACAAGCCCTCCTCCCTCCTGATCCAAAAGATCACATTTGTCTTGTCACATTGGCCTACTGGGGACTCACCATGCAGAGAGCTTTTGTGTCCAGAGCCAAAGAGAGTGAAGCCTAAGAGAAACAGCCACGTGTTAAAGATCCATTTCCTTCAGATCATAAAGATGTACAAAAGAGCAATTGCACTGAGCCAGACTGAAAGTCCATCTAGCCCAGCATCCCAGTTCAAAGTGGGGCCAAAAATAGATGCCTAGCGAAGATCGCAATAGGGAAAGGATATATGATAAGAAGTCTACCAGCCTCCAACCATTTATGGCTTGGGGACAGCCTGAGGTGTGAGCAGTTTCTATATATTTAAAAACCCTTGATGGATTTCTCTTCCGTGAATGTCTGTCCTTGAACTTCGATAATGTTTTCGCTTCCACAGCATCCTGGGGAAGGAGTTCTGCAGCTTGACTACACATGGTGTGAAGTGCCACCTCCTTTTGTCTGTTTTGAACCTGACACACACCAGTTTTATTTGATTCCTCCCAGTATCAACTTGTATTGGAAGAGACAGTGAATGAGTGATCCCTTTCCACTGTCCCCTTGTTAACTGGGATACAAAGGCATTCGGTAAAATCACTCCTGACTCGGTCCTTTTCACTTAGCCATTTCTCGTAAAGAAGCTGCTCCATGCTTTCGATTATCCTTGTTGCCATTCTTAGATGCTTTTGCAGTTTTACTGTATTTTTACTGAAAGACTGGAGGATCAGAGCTGCATACAGTATTCAAGATATGGACTTACTTTGGTTTTATGCAGGGGCATAATGGTGCTGTGTGTCTTGTTCTCTACCTGTTCTGTTCTCTCTGCAATGTTAATAATATCTAACACTTCATTTTCTTTTGTGATGCTACCAAGAACCAAGCTGAAGTTGTTGTGGCACAATCTATCATAACTACAAGATCTTGCTTCTGTGGTTGGCTCACAACCTGTCATTCTATGTGCGAAGTTAGAAATGTTCTTCCCGATGCTGCATCACGTTATCCCTTTATTTAGGATGAATTTGCTGCGCTATTTTATCAGTCTCACGTAGTCCTTATGCAATTCTTCATAGTCACTCCTTGTCCTTATTATCCGGGGGTAATGAAGATCCAATATAGGTTTGTGGTTCTATTGTACAGGGGACATTTCTGGGAAAGTCTTGAAGCCTATCTTAAATGCTAAATCTTGGATTTGCTGAACTAGGCAGAAAACCCACTGATGTTGGGAATATTGAGTGTGAAAACCTGATACTGGGAGAGAATTGTCTTTGAATGTTGTGTCTGCACACACAGTCAGACTCTACTTTCTTTCCCACTCTGCTTTTTATTTTCCTTTTCTTTCTTTTTTCTAAGTTTATCGTTTCTGTAAACCCATGTTGAGTTCTGGCCCTGGGGGCTGCAAATCTTTCTGTCACTTCCATGCACAGAAAAGTTTTCAGGAAAGAGAAAGACAGAGGACTTCTCTGAATGATGGATGCTGTATGACAACACCCTTGTCTTTCGGTCCTTGAAAAAGTGTTCCTGCACCAGTCCATCCCTCTGGCCACTGTTAATGCTGTGGTGATCTCTTCTCAATAGTCTTGAATGTCTAATTAACAACTCCTTCCAGTTCCCTCCCTACCTGGCACCTGTCTTTTCCTGGTTTGAACTCCCCTCTAGCCCCTGAGTGAGCTGCTACCTCTGGCTCGATGGAGCATCTTCTCCCCTTCCTCCTGTACTAGCAGCTCTACCCAGCCACTCCAGTTCTCCCCTTCCTCACAATTTCTGCTGCAGTCTTTTCCCAGTTTTGCCGCTGCCTTTTCATGTACTTTTTTCTAATTGCTCCATCTGCATGTGTCCTGCAATTTAAGTATGTCTAATCTGGTTTCTGATGTTTATTTTTTCTTTTAGTTCCCCCACTTTTAATGTCACATTCTTTCATCCCTTCTTCCAGGCCTCTTCTGAACTCTCCCCAAAGTCACTTTTTCTTCTTTGGCACCTTCTGTGTTTCAGGGAGGAACTTCAGGACGCAACTGTCACCTGTTGCTTTTGGAGTGATCCTGTGTCCTGCCACACTGAGAGCTATTACTGCACACACAAATGTGTGTGTATGTATGCGTAAGGGAGCTTGAGAGAGACCACATTACAGTACAAAAGAAGAGGAATGGTGGCTGGGAGGAAGAAGCAATGAAATTTTTTTTTTTTTTTGCATTAAATTGTTAAGAATTCCTGAAGCATCAGGTTGGATGTAAGAAGAAGATGATAACTTCTTTAGCATCACCTTCTCTTTCAGATGGATCCAGTAAAAGTCCTCACAGATGAGAAAGAAAGCAGGAGGTGAGCTCTGCCACCCTCCTCCGGAGCTGAAGCAGGAGGAAACCTGCAAGCTGTCCCACCAGGAGCGGGACCCTGCTGCATCAAAGGGTACAAACTGGGGGCAGTGGAAGAGCAGAGCCTCTTTCCGATCATGTAGCTCTCACAGATCGGAAAGCACAGCGTGGCCAAGGGGCAGCTGTGAGGAGCAGCCGTAGCGGGGAGCCTGGTGAGGGAAGGCATGCAGGAAGGGACGGGAGAGGAGGAAAAACGAGGAGGTACCTGCGGAGCTGGGCTGAGAGGAGTTCACGGAGAGTAGCGGTGGGCAGGAGAACCTGTGCTGCAGGAACATAGCATCAAAGTGCGGGGCAGGGAAGTGAGCAAAAAGCCATGAGAGCTGGCCCAACTTTGTGTCTGCATCTGTGTGTCGGAAAGTGGACTGAGTCGGAGCTCTGTTTCATTTTCAGCCCGAGTTATTCCAGCCCAGTGACTCAATTTATTTCTGTCTCTGCTCCTGACATTTCTTTCAGGTGGCTGCTGCCTGGTTTTGGGTGGGGCTGTGGGCTGGGGTGACTCATGTTTTCAAGCTCTTATCGGCATCAGTATGATGTTCTGCTTTTCTTTTCTGTCATATGGCATCCTGCCTCCCTCCCCTTCTTCCCCTCCCTCCACCGTCTCCCAGAGGAGGCGACAGACGGTCCTGTAATTTGGTTCCATTCGCTCGACTGGAGCAACACCTGCCCCCCTCTCTGGGGACAGGAGGGTCTCATCCCAAACCGTGCAAGGAGCCAAAGACAAATCTGAAGCCCACATGCAAATAGAGCCCCGGATAAAACAACACGGCCATTCTGGGCAGGAAAGGCAAAATCCGTCACAAGGGGAAGCGGCAGGAAAAACAGAAATTGCCTCTAAAGTAGTAAATAAGAAGAGCCAGGAGATTGCCTTTTCCTTTTGGGTTGTTTGCTATTGTGGTTATCGATCTGTCCCACCCTGGAGAATCAACTGAGAGTACTGAAAAATAATGACTGATATTAGAACGTATTTATTCCCTCTAAAAGGACTAGGTTAATTGGGTTATAGGATGGCTAGATGGATAGATACATGAATAGATAGATAGAATGTCTCTGGTATTTCTTGGCTTTCATGGCTATATAGCGGAAAAGATCCATTTTGTTGCTGAATTTCATATACAACATCCCCTTCACCTCCCTTCCCGCTGTGCTCTCTCTCTCACACACGCACATACACACACACACACACACACACACGCTCAATCTCTCTCTTTGCTAGAAATATAGCAAAGATATCAAATCACATCCAAGGCACTCAGAATTTCTCTGCCCTAAGTATCAGTTGCAATATCCTTTTGAATTGCTTGTACATTTTTAGCACAAGCAATAAGGCACTGCTTTGTGGTCAGTGAGCAGTGTGTTCCCAAATACACTTACTGTGTGCCTTGTTGGGAAGTTGGAATCATGGTCTGTGCCTAGAAAAGCTTCCTTTTGTATATGGATATCTAATAGCAACATAGATGCAAGTCTATATGTTTGAGAATATTTTGTGCTCTAGATCCTTTAATCTCTTAAGAAAGAAACAGCCCCTTCTTGGCCATACAGTCCCATAGAAATCGGTACATTTATTTGTAGAAGTTATTTTTGGTTTGCTGTTTGTCTTCCGTCACTGTGTCTGGGTCGGGATCTGTTTCTAGGGTTCGGCTGCATGCACTAGATGCCCTGCCTCCTAATGTTATTGGTGTGAATGGGTATTGCGCCCCATGTCAGTGTGTGTCCATATATGTCTGTAAATGTGCCTTGACACATCTTGGTGCTTTATGTTAAAGGTGTGCTAGATATCCATAGTACTGCAGTTGCACTGGAGCTACTTCCTTTCTGAGAGTCCTGGAGATATCCACACCACCTTTTATATACTGGATTAAGTCAGGCTTAAATCCCCTCCTTCAGCCTCAGATGAAGGTCCGGAGGTAGTGCTCTGCCTTCTCTGTCTTCAAGTTTGCTTTTTTTAATGGTTTGTAGGGTGAAGTCCTCTTCAAATGCAAAAGAATAGTATCTGCATGTTAGTTTTAAACACTAAAAAAGCAGGAAATATTAATGCTATGTTCCCTGCCTGCCATTGTTGGGTTGGCCAAGAATGATTGATGATGAGAATCTTTCACTGAGCAATTCCACCTTATTTCCCCTATAATGCTGTGCAGGATCATTCATTCTTGTACTGAGGAGGGCATGTAGACGTAAACAAAGTAACTTTGATTGGATAATTAGACTTTATCGCTATCTAATCCAGACACACAAGGGGATGGAGTAAAAGTTGTTTATTCATTCTTCATAAATCTAGATTTTTGAGTGCTTAGCCATACAGCCTTTATATTACATGAGCCTTGTAGCTTGTACGTACTACTTAGATCTTTCTCTAGGAAGCAAAAAAAGGGAAGGGTAGGAGTAGGATGGGGGAGCAAAACCTACATTTTGTTTTCAGCAGTCATCAACCGCTAGATGGGAATGAGTTTCCTTCTTGATGCTGGCACCGAAAATAGAAGTGGCTGAGCTAAAGTCATGGTGGTGAAAGGATATACACAAGGGAATGATAGGATGTAAGTGAGAATGGGTTTGCAAGGAGAAGCGATTTCTTTCATTAGATAAACCGTTACATTTGGAAGAAAAGGATACATCTTCAGGTCAAGCACACTGACCCTTCTGCAGGTTAAACTTGAGACTTGATCCTGTCACTGCCATCAGAAACAAAGCCCTTCCTGACTTCCCTCTAAGTGCAAGCAGGCTCTCGGTTAACCCAGGGCACGGCAGGACCCACAGCAACCTTCACTGCGTGAGACTAGCTTCAGCGTCTCTCAACCTGTGGCCTGACGTATTCACAGCAGCCCCAGAGAGGGGAGTGTGGACTGGAGGGACACTGGGATAGCGTCTCCTCATCCCACAGCCTATTTGTGTAGATGAAGTCCCAGTGATCACAGTCACCCTACTTTACAGCAGAGCAATGCAGAGCAGGATCTTCCCTGAAGCATGTATTCCCACATTCAAGAAGGAAATATAGGTTAATCTTTCTATAAACTAAGTCCTACCCACTGTTGGTAGCCCAAAGACTTGCTGGATGCCATGATTTATAATATTGCACAGGCAATTAGCATCAAACCCGACCGAGCGTCTAGATTTTGACACAACCTAAGAAACAAACCAATCTTGAAGAAAACTAGCTCCAAATTGTGTGGAGTTACCTCAGCGATGAAAGTTGCAAGTTTGAAAACAGTGCATCGAGCTACCAAATCTACATGTGCTCCCTTGGGGCACAGAAAGTGTGCATTGGTAGAGAGTAGAATTAACAGCCTCTCTGACAGGTTTTCTGCGTGGAGCCTTTCAGCTGGTCAAGACCACAGTTAATTAAACCACTGTGCAAAGTGTCAGCCGTAAAACCGGGAGGTGGGGTGGGAGGGTTTTGTCTCTAAAGCAAGTAACAATGGATGTGCTTTCTGCTGAATACAGCCTGCCCAAGTCAATGGCGATATTCAAGTTATGGGTAAAATTAACTTCTTATAGTAAATTAGAAAAGGATTTAGTAAATGTGATGGCACAAGGGTCTTGCTTTTCTCAGGTAATAACCTTTCTGTTATCAAGTTTGCGTCTGTGCCATGTTTCAAATGACAGGCTTTGGCAGCGAAGCCTGGTATCAAGGAGTATGTTTGAGATTTTCATAAAAATGGAAAAGGGCACAAGATTTTTATTTGGTTTCACCAGAATTGGACCTGACCTGAGAGGAATCAGAACTAAACTTAAACTAGAGAAAGGAAATACAATGTACTCAGGCAGGACAAAATGTGCATATTTTCATCATAAAGTTGGATTTATCAAAGAGCAGTTAGTCAGAGCAGGTGCTCCTGAGCATCAGATTCGATTTTACAGCCTGAACTTTGAAATGTGCAACTGGATGCCATTCGTAGCAGGGAGAAAGTGAAAGCAGTGGTCCTGGGTCTCACATGCATTTGGGCAGCACCCGCAGCTGAGACCAGCTGGAGGAGCGGAGCTGTACTGGAGGGACTGCAAGCTCGCTCTAGGAAGAAACATGTAACCTGTTGAAGCTTTTCCACACATGGCTGCAGAAGGCTTTAAAATCCTTATTCATAAGCCAGACCATACATTCTGCCTAATCTCCATCTTATAGAAAGACCAACAGGGAAAAATAATTAGGAAAAACAGCTTTTATTTGATACTTTTATTTATATGCAAAACAGCTCACCATTCATGAGAGATATGAAAAACGCATCAGATAGAAACCAGATTTATCTATTTTCACTACAAAATATTGCATTATATAAAGCAACAGAGACACACAAAAAAACCCTGAAAAAGACTAAAATCTTTGGATAGCAGATGTGTTTTTTTTCTTTTTCTCTTTTGTCCCTAAAATGCGCTTCTTGTTTTAAGAGATTCACAGCGAAGAACATGAAACATTTTCAGGTTATAGAATTTTTTTTGGTTGTCACAAAGGAAAGCAGTCCTGGATTTACTTCTTTTTCTTTTTCTTTTTCTATTTTTTAGGAAAAGTGTAATTTCCTAAAAATATACCACACACATACACACTCACGCTCACCCCCACACACATACATATATACACACACACACACACACACATATACACCCACAAAGAAACTACTTCCCTTATAAACGGTTTGCAAAGTACTCTTCAGACATAACTATAGATCAGAATAACAACAAGTTTTAAAAAACTTCTCCTAGTTAAGTGCTAGTGGTTGTCGATCCCACACACACACACACACACACACACACACACACACACACACACACACAAAGGAAAAAGTTCAAGAGCAAATGCCTTGATATATATAAAATATTCTCATAAACAGGAAGGGAAGGTTTGTCATACACAAGTGCAATATAATTGGAGGAGAAAAAAAAAGAGAGAAAAGAAAAGAAAAAGAAACACTGTATTGATCCCAACAAACACTTATAAAGTTAAACATAAAAATCCACAGGAGAAAGTGTAAACACCCGACTATAGAAAGCAATTGGCACAAAGTATCCAAAGTAAAATTGCCACCACTCTGAAAAATAAATAAGTTTTGAAAAAAATAAATTGTCTACTCCTTCTACCATAAATAAAAAATAGTTATTTGTAACTGCACCCATGGGTCACACGTTTAAGGTCACAAGTAGATGTTTTTGGATATATATATATATAAAGGGGCACTTGACAGCCTGAAGAAACAATCCGATTTTACATTTCTCTGCTAAAAAAAAAAAGGGGGGGGGGCTCGCTACGCTCGTGCGGCCGCGACGCGGTCGCGTCGGAAAAATGACTTGTGAAAGAGACGACGGTGCCGAGCAGCCGAGCGACCTGCCGCCGCCGCCGCCGCCGCCGCGCTCCCGGGGCATCGCCCGCCGCCGCCCCGGCGCGCTCCGCCGGGCCGGGGAGCGGGGCCGGGCCGGGCCGGGCCGGGCCGGGCCGGGAGGGAGGGAGGGAGGCCCCGGGGCGGTGCGCGGCGCTAGACGTCCAGCACGTGGTTGAGATAGGAGATGTAGCAGATGGCGAGGCGCAGGATCTCGATCTTGGAGAGCTTCTTGTCGGGCGGCAGCGTGGGCAGCAGCTTGCGCAGCTCGGCGAAGGCCAGGTTGAAGGCCTCCACGCGGATCCGCTCGCGCGTGGCGTGCGCCGAGCGGTACTTGGCCGTGGCGCGCCGCCGCCGCCGCTTCTCCTCGCGGCTCAGCGGCGGCGGGTGCAGCCCGGGCCGGCCCCCACCCCGGCCCTCCCCGCCGCCGCCGCCGCCGCCGCCGCCGCCGCCGCCGCCGCCGCCGCCCCGGCCCTCGCCGCCGCCGCCGCCGCCGCCGCCCTCGGCGGGCTCCGGGTCGGAGACGCAGCAGCTCAGCGCCTGGGCGTCCGCGCCGCCCAGGGACTCCGGGTCCGAGGGCGCCGAGGAGGGGTGGTCGGAGTCGGCAGCTTGGTCCGGGCTAAGCATCATCTTGGAGGGGGCGGAGGAGCCTTGCCGGGACAGAAGCACAGAGAGCGGGTCAGCGCCGGGCGGCCACCTGCCGGCGTGGGGTGCGCGTGGGTCCTGCCCCGTCCCTCCCCGCAGCCTCTGGCCGCCGCAGCCCCGGCAGCCGGGCCCGGGCTAGGGCAGCAGCAAGGCAGACGGCGGCGTCTTCAGAGGCAGCGGTTACTAATGAGAGCGGCAGCCAGAATAAATTATGCCCCATAATTTACCGTCCCAATCCTAGCGTTTGTCGGCAGCTTCAACGCAATATACACCCGCCCATTATTTCCCCTGCTTGTCTGTTTGTAGAAACAGGCCCGGAGAGCGATACAAGAATATATATTTATATTTTAAACAAGCTAATATCTAGTGGGTTAATATTAAGTGGATTTTTTCCCGGTTTTAATATCAAGCCCCCTCCCCCGCCCCGGCCAATCTTTGCTTAACCATTTCTCTTTCGGTTACACTCTATGGGATCTGGGCTACAGACAGGACGCTCGCAAATGGAGAGAATCGCAGCTCAAGGCTCCCCAAACATAACAAGGCCAAGGCCGGTGGGGAAATAAATTTCCCCAATTAAAACTACGGGATCTGATGTATTTGCTGGATTCTCCTTCTGCTCTTGTCTCTGCGCTCCTTCTTTTTTCTCCTGCTGATTTGGTTCGGATAGCGATTTGCTAGCGATCGGATGGGGATGTTTGGAGAGACTGAGGCTTGAAAGCGTGGGATTTAAAAAAAGAAAGAGAAAGCCGAAGCAGCGCCCGAACTTTCCCATTTCTTTAAATTTTCCCTCCTCTCCCCTCCCCGCACGAGAAGGGGGGGGGAGAGGGAGGGAGAGAAAGGGTAAATAAATAAATGCGGACGTGCCTTTCAAAAGAAAATTGAATCGTATCTTCTTGCGGCCTCACAGAGCACCATCTGTCATGTAGACAGCAATACAAATCCAAGAGCGTACGTGGACATGCCGGCATGTAATAAAACAATACATCAGGCAACTAGTGAATAACCTTGGACACAAATGTGTGTGTGTGTGTGCGTGTGTACGGCTGCAGTGTAGGGCGAGGTGGGGAGAAAACCTGAGGGAGGGGAGATCACATCCTCCCGTGCCCAAAATGCAGATTGCCAAGTATTTCCATGTGAAGTTTCCCTGCAAAGCCCCTCTCGGATCACAGCCCCAGTTGGCAAAATGAAAGAAATTAAAAGCAAAAAAAAAAAAAAAAGACTTTAAATGAAGAGGAGTGGGCCGGAGGAATACTTCCCAGGCAGGGCTGGATTCATCATCACAGCTAGCGCGAAACCATCACACACGGAGCCAGAAAGGAGGTGCGAGTGCCGGGGGGCCGGGGCTTTCCCGGGGGCCGGGGCTGGCGGCGGTGGCGGCCCACGGCCCCGCTCCGCGCCGCGCCCACTGGAGCCGCCGCCGCCGCCGCCGCCGCTGCCTTGCGCGCTGCGCGGAGGGAGAAGGCCCGCGGAGGGGAAGAGACGAGCGGCGGCCCTGCTTCCCCGCGGAAAGAGCCGCCGCTTGCCAGGGAAATGCTCGCTTTTCTCTTTCTAAGAAGGAGCTTTTACGCTAATAAGGCCCACAAGGCAAGGGTAGGGAAATAAAATCAGCCAGGGCGCAGGTCCGCGAAATATCAGCGATCTCTTGGAAAGAAAGGAAAGGATTAAAAAATAATCACCTTTCCATCGAGATCCAAGTGAGCGGGTTTGTTCGGAAGCACGCAAATAGAGGGGAGCCTTTGCAGGGCGGTTACACGAAAACGGGCAATTACAGAGGTGGTTCCCGAAGAAAGTTGCTTAAAGGTTGCTCTATGGTGTGTGTTGAATTTTCTCGTTTGATTTGGTTTTATCCACACGTTTGTTTATGGCGATCCGAACCGGAAAGAGGCTTTTTTTTTTTTTTTAAAGTAAAACCATGCCCGTGCCACCTGGAAAAGGATATAGCGTTAAGGCTGCTTACCTCGATGGAGTCGTTTGGACAGCCTCTCTTTCCAGGTCCCCTCGCCCCCTCGGCGATTCCTTTACAGTTCAAATGCAACTCCGGGAGCGGAGCATGGAAAAATGTTAAAAATCAAAATCAAATGAATTAGAAGCAGAGAAGTGTCCGGTTCAGATGGGGAAAGGCAGATCTCATCCCTCGCCGCGGCCTCCAGCGCTCCAGAGACGGGAGATGTTATCGCAGTGTTTGTTTGCGGAGTATAAATAACAACTTAAGTTACTTACGATGCATCAGGGGAGAAAAAGCGTTTCCCCCATCAAAATCTGTCTCCGCCCGTTAATTCGAGGCAGCGATCCAGAATATACAGGCAGCTGTTACGAGTCGGAATTAGGGGGGGAAAAAAAGAAAAAAAGTGCTGGAAAGTGCCGTCTCCCCTTCTCTTCTTCCTCCTTCTTCGCGATTAATAACAAAAGGGATGCGGAGATAGCACCAGCCGGGATTATTCCCTCTCCCCCGCCCCCTCGGCCTCTCCCTCCGCTCGGCGGCCCGAGGAGCCGGGCGCTGCCGGCGCGCCCCGGTGCCGCCGGCCGCCGCGCTGCGCGCTGCGCGCTGCGCTCCCCTCCCGGCCCGGGCGCCGAGCCCGGCGCGGCCGGTGCGCGGCGCGGTGCCCGGCGCGCAGGCACCACGCGAGCGGCGGTGACAATGCGGCGCTGCCTCCTTCTTCTCTTTTCGGTGTAAGGTGCGGCTTTTTTAATTCACGGGTCCTGGCGGAGAGGGGCAGGAGGAGCGGGGAGAGACGCCGTCAGGAAATAAATGTTTGGCTTAGTTTCTCTTCTGATCCTTCAAGAGCTGGTGAGGGGGGAAAAAAGGGTAAGCGCACACCCCATCCGTCCCTGAGCTTCCCAACTCCTCCTGCATCTTTCGGGTGAGAATAAAGAAAGAAATGAGAAGGTTAAAAAACAAAAACGAACCAAAACAAACAAATAAAAATCTTGCCACGGCTTTGGAAAAGCTGCGAGAGAGAACGTCGGCGCAGGAAAAGGTACAAAAAGAAAGTGTAGTTCCTCCCCCCACCCCTCCCGGAGTGGCAATGAAGCGAAGGAGGGGTGCGGAAGGTGGCACGGGAGAGACAGACAGACGGACAGAGAGAGCGGGAGATGTGTGCGGATCCTCTCCTGGTACCAAAGGGTTTAGCCTAGAGATGGTTGGAAGAGATGAAGGCTCAGAGAAAAGGGGACGGCATTTTTTCCCTCTTAAATTGATATTTAATGGGAAATCCTATTGGACAGAAACCTGGACACGAGTCACTTAATTGGACTTGACATCTGTCACAGTGTGGGAGTTTTCACAGCCCAAATATTTTCAGCAGATCAGATTCTCGCTGAATCTGTGCCACAAATTATAACAGTCGAGAGCAGCCCGTGATATAAACCCTAGCCTCTGGATATACAATCTCTAGCCATGCTCGCCTTCCCCCCGCCCCCCCCCCCAAAAAAAAAAATTGGATATTCAGTGATCTAAAAAAACACCGCTGGCATTTCGCATGCAAGCTAATAAATAAGCTTTAAACATCAATTTGCATCACGTACACTGAGCATGTGGAGAATCGCCGGACTGTTTTTCTAGTGCATTTATTTTTGCGCTCCCCATGTCCCCCCACCTACTGCATGGCAGGCACAGCCCTGCTGGAGCCAGAGCAGAGGGGGCAGAGAGGCTCCCCTCCCCCGGGTCCCTCTGAGTCCCCCTTCTCCCCCCCCCCCACCCCGGCACACAGACAATGCAGTGAGGGAGCTGGCCGTGGGTCTGTGGCTTTTCTGCTCACAAGAGGCTGCATGGAGTCAGGTTCCTTTGCGCTGGAGCCCGTGACCGAGGTGACACTTTCTGCAGCCACCTTGACCCAATCCCTTCCTAACCAACAGCCTCTTCCCAGGTCTGTTCCCCCTTTTCCTTGTCTCCCTCCCAGCTGATCCCATCAAATGGGGGCTGTAACCACTTTTCTCAGCTTAACACAGTCTTCCCCCCGGGGGAATTTTCTGTGCCAGGAGCCTGTGCTGAAGGAAGCCCTCTGAACCCCTCACCAAGTAGGGTGAGGTGCAGTCTCCTGCCCAGAGCCAAGCTCACCAGGCTGCTCACTGGGTACCTGGTGTCCCTGGAGCCATTTCTCTCCCTGGGTCCTAGTAGTGGGATGAGGTGTTGGAGAGGTGGTAGGAAAACACTTGCAGGGATGCTCACAGCTCATCCGATAATATGTGTATTCAGAGAGCTGGGAGCTCTCTGAATAGGGAGAGGTTCTGCTCTTGATAGTATTTGCAAGACCTTAATAATAATGAGTAACATGCTTCAATAATTTTGGCATTTGTGGATTTTTTTTTAAGTGATAGATACCCAGGCAAAGAATACAGTGTCCATGCATGGCACCTGGCCCAGGGCCATTCCATTAGCAGAGAAAAGCTCTGCAAGAGGATCCTCACAGACATTTCTTCTATGGAAATTTCGGAATTTTTCTCCCTTCCCCCACTACAACAGGTCTCCAAGGCAGCAGGAGTCTGTCGTCTGTTTAGGGGCCCCGACTCCATATATTAGCACTGGATCCATGGATATCTAACATGGTTCCTGGCCCTAGAGGGGCTTCTGGAGATGCTTGGATAGGTTACTTCTGACTGCCATGGGACCCACTGTAGAAGGCAGAGAGTAGAAATGCAGTGCAACCTCTGGCTCAGGAAGCCTGAAATACATCTCCCCTGAGCCCACCTGCCAGCCAGTCCCAACATACGAGTTCTTAATTTGCAGAAAGCCTCCTGCTAAGCTTGAGGTGAGCAGACAGGTATTACTGTGAGGTATCTGTTCTGCATAGAAAGAGGAGTTGCACTGGCACTGGGTCTGCTCTATTCAGAATCTTCAGGGGTGTGTTTCTGCTCTTAAAAGGAGGGACTCAGTAATTTCCTTTGCCACTGGGAAGAGAAGCAACCAAAATCTCACCTCCTCTGCCGGGACTGAGGCTGTGGCACATCTCCATTCAGCTCAGCTCGCAGGTAACCACCGCAGGTGCTCTTTGAAGATCAAGATCTGAACAGTGCAAGGTCACTGTCCTCCACTTTGCAAGGCCCAAGACCCTGTTCCACTAATTTGCCACCATCTGATGCTTCAAGAGTTATAATGTTGGTCCAATAGCCTGTTTCTCTCAGCTTCCCAGGCTGGAGGGCTGAAGAGTGGAGGGAACTCCGGCCATCCCTCCCTCCCTTAGCTCCTTCTACTGCAGGTGTGGATCGCAGTATTTGCTATATTCCCCTTCTCTAGGCACTCCTGAAGGGTGGTGAGGGGATGAAGTCCGTGCTGTGAAGGAGACCACCTCCAGTTTTTATTCCTCTGTGGCTCAGAGCTGGTGGCTTTGGCTCGCAATACTTCTGAAGGTATATGTCTCAAGCTTCAGCTCACAGGAACTGCAGGTGATGGAACAAATAGCTGGCCAAGACTACCATAGATAAAAGCCAGGAAGCTGTTAGTTCATGCAAGCCACCCTACTCTGCTGCAGAGGCTGTTATCACATGGCTCGCTTTTTATTTTTTCTTTCCAGGAGGATGAATGAGAAGTTGCTTGTTGATGCCCTTTGGTTACGGTTGGATAATTCTGACACCTCATAAAATGCTGTTCACTAACACTGTGATCTGATTACCCCACTGCTTTGCTCCTGGCTGTATTAAGTTTAGAGGTGCCCACCCTGCCCCGGGCATGCCAGGCCTGCAACTCTTATTCAAACAGCCCTGCCTGGATACTGTGAATTGTCTCACATCTTCTCTCTGGAACAGCCAGGGTGTCTGCTGTATCTTTAGGCCCAAGAAGCACCAGTTAGAGAATGCTAGAAATTACAGTCTGATTCTTCTGTGAACAGATGAAGCCCCAAAGCCCAGAAACAGGGTCAAATTTTGCCAACAGAGAGCTCTCCTGCCTCATGCCCCTCTCACACAGAAGAAGAGGTTGATTTCTAGAGTTCAACATTCCTGGGACCAACAGCCCCAGGAGTGGAGGTCACCAGAAGTGATTAAAAATTCTAGGGCAAACATATTTGATCAAAGCTAAAATAGTTCCATTTTGGCAAAGGCGAGGGGAAAAAAGCTCTTCCTCAAACAGTCTCTATCCTTGTGATTAGGATATAGCCTGACACAAGCAAAGACCTGCTCTTTGGGAATTGAAAAGGTCCCAAAGGAAGCTGCATAGGTGGGAGGCCACTTTATGACTTGTATCCCCAAATAAATTCACAGCCATTGGGAGCCTACAGTTGTTCTCTTCATTAAGCAAGCACCACACTGTCCTGAGGACTCACTGAAATTCTGAAAAGGGTATCAAAGGTGACCTCAGTGGCAGAAACAGCTTTGGTTAGGCTGCCCCATAAAAGGTAAAGCCACAACTTCTGAGCTGCGCCTGACGGAGGGAAAATGTGAACAGGAACAACAAGAGGCATAGCAAGGGTCTCCAGTTTGTACCATGGATGCCCAGGGGAACTCTGTGGCTGTAGTAATAATGGAGACTAGATCCGTTATAGTGAACTTGGAAGGCCAAGCGGGCAGACGCACTCTGGAGGAGAATGTGGGATTACATTTTGGGATTACAATCTGGGATTACATTTTACACTGGAGGGCTGTAAGTGAGTCATCAGCATCTCTTCTACCTTACCTGTCTTGAGATATTGCCCTGAGGGCTGGAGGCACAGGAGGAGTGGATCTGAACTCCTGTGGATGGCACTGCAGCGCATAAAACACCCACCCATCCTCCTCCTGGTGACCTCATAAGTGTAATGAGAATGAAAGGTGATCAAACAGAGATTCAGCATCAGCAGAAACGTACTTGTAGGGACCATCTCACTGAAAAGCAAGAAGAAAATTGCTTTTTTTTACTTCCAGGGCTCTTTGGCTTGCTAGCAAAACTTTGCAACCCAGACTGCCCAGTAGATAAGACTTAGCATGGAACAAATATTAGTTAATTCATTAATCATAGTAAATAAAAGCTGCCCACTGCTATGGCACTTACAAACCATCAGTAAGGTGTCACAGACCACCAAACAATCTCAAGTAATAGGTGGTGGTGAGTCTACAAGTGATTCATAACCCAGGGTTTTCCAGCGCATCAGTGAGTTTGGGCTTTGGGGAAAGGTGAGACTCAGAACAGGATCTTCCTCAGGATGTAGTCAGGAGAGGCAAGACTGAAAACACTGCTGCCATGAGATGGCGTTTTATGAAAAGGGAATACTCACTTCTGTGAACATCTCAGGTTCATTTCATGTGACCATTTGAAGGTAATGCCATTCGTGAGAATTGTCCTGAGCTGGCCTGCAATCACTAAAAGTTTACAAGGGAGCAGCCATAACAGCTTAGAGTAGATACCTGCCCCATGGAAACGTCATTCTGGCCCAGCAGCGCAGAAGAATGAAAGAACACAGCTGGGCTCTCCAACGCTGGGTAATGTTTCAGGATAACCATTTTTCACTTGCAATCTGAGCAAATCTCATAGGGCCGTCATGGAGCAACATCAAACATGGGAACCCACGATGCCACTTTTATGGAGTTGCTTGTCAGAGCAGAACTATACTTCCATTACTGACACGTCCTCCGTCTGCCGAAAGGACGGCTTTCTAGAATGCTTAAGAACATTCATTCTCTTTTATAGCATACGCCATTCAAGTTGCTGGCATATGCTGCCCAATGAAATAAATGGAGCTTGTCACTCTTGGATGTGTTCCTCGAAAATAAATGGTCAAACAAATTAGAACGCTGAGCCATGGAAAGCCCTGTCCTTTTGAAAAATCTGTACTGGATATAGCTCAGTGGCTCTGCTTGTGGTTTCCTTGGACATTTGGGTGATATTTTTAGTTTTCTACCAGTTATATTTGGCTTTATCTAGGCAGTGGGATTGAGGCTGTTTTAATAACTAGTTGGGAGCTTTAGGCTGCTGGCTGGAACAGCCTGCAACTGCGGAATGGAAAAAAAAGAATATCTCTTCCCTTCTGGGCCACAAACACAGGTATCAGGGCTACCAGATTTGGATCCTAGGCCTCCTTGGCTGGGGTCTGCCAGCAAGTGCTGAACAGGCAGGCCCTTCCAGCTGGTCCATTGCAAGTGCAAATGTGACTGTCTCTGGGACTGGCTGCTCTGTTTAAACCACTTGTCTCCAGGCTAGCTAATGGCAGAAATCTGTGGCTTTTGGACAAAATCTTTTTCTTTTCACCTAGTTCCAGCCTTTGGATCATGTTCCTATGTGTCTATTTTGGTTCCAGGCCTACCTTTCACCTAGACCAGTTGTGATATTAGGACGAACCTCCAGCTGCTATTCTAAAGAGCCAAGTTAATGACCCTTCACTACCATATTGTTTTGACATCTCCGTAGATCATCTTTGCAATACTAGTTAATATTCACAGCTGTCTTGAGGTATGTTAGGAGATGGAGGATGATGTGGAAGTTTCACAAACAGAAGGGACCACTGTGAGCATCTCTCTGCCAGTCAAAGGCCACAGGCCTTCCTGTTTGGTTCCTGTGCAAACATGTGTATGTCTTTCAGAAACAATATCCTCTTTTGGTCCAAATGGTGGTGGTGGCTGAAGATCTTCTATGATCCTTGGTAAGTTACTCCACCAGCCAGTTCTCCCCAGTGTTGAAAACACTTCTGTGGAAGATGAGTATGTCTCCCTTTGTTATATCTCTATCCGTTGAATTAAGAGTTCTCCATTAGCATATTATCAGGTTCAGGAAGGGATTTTGTAAACAGATGTATGCATGTGTGCTGCGCAGATGACTTCCCTGTGTGTACCAATTATTATCTTGGACTTTCTGGATAGGCAGAATCTAGCTGCAGCTATTGTGGGTGCTCTAATCAGACATCTGGAAAATTTGGACAAATAGGAAAATTCCACGTAGGTAAACATTTCCAGTAAAAAGAAGATACGTTTGAGGAAACCAAGACGTCTGCCAGTCCTCCTTAAGTCACTATTCTTTACTAGTGTCCATGTCAATTCTGCAGCCTTCTTTGTGCTAAACTGAAAAAGTTTGAATACCTTGTTATCATGCAAAAGAGACTAAGCCAGCTTTAGTTGTAAGGTGGTTCCGGTCTGGGATATTTCCCAGTATTCCTGTCTACAGTCCTAGCTCAGTAATGAGATGATTAGCATGCTAAGCTCAGTATGTAGAGCAAAAACTAGATATCGTGCTTTTCAGAGTCTCTATAAGATACTAATGCAGCCTGGATGCTCTTGGGACAGGCATATTACAAATCATTTCATCCTAAAATCACAGAGAACATATATAAGTACACAAGAATGGCCACAGTGGGTTAGACCAAAAGTATCCTGTTCTTAGCAGTGACCAAAGGCAGATGCCTGGGAAACCTGTGAGATCAGCACAAACTCACAGTGATTCTTGACATCATGTTAACTGCAGTTCACTGGATGGGCTTCTCTTCTATCAATTTGTCAAGTTGCTTTTTGAATCCATGTAAGCTTTCAGCATCCATAATTTCCCGTGGCAAGGCGTTCTGCAGCTTATTACTGAGAACCATGCAATTTAGGCAAATTGTAAACATTTGCTAATAAATTAGGCAAGATCACTGTGCTACTGTGGCTTCTATTGCTCATGAGTACATGAAGAGTAGTGTTGAATATGTGAGCAGTAGTGCCATGTGTTTTCAGTGAATACACTTGACTGAAAGCATAAATAATGTGTAGAATATAGCTAGTTAGGAAAAAGAGCAGGGATCTCCTACTGCTCAAGCATCAGTAAGGTAGCAAGACCAAGACCCGGCTCCTTCAAAGCAGCCAATCAACTTAGACTGAACTAGGCCTGGGTCTGCAAATACAACTAGATGTGCACATGCGCTCACATTCGTTAGATAGTTTGGAGTCATGGAAAATGGCTGTGTGGAGCCGGCCCTGAAACAGTTAACAAAATAAGCTAGAAAAAGAGATGTGAAGGCTAACCCTTGCAATGTGCTAACAGGTGACAAACACACACAAATGACTAGTAAGTTGCTTGTGAATTAAACAAGACAAAAAGGGGGAACCTGGTGATTTTGATACAAGCCTGGTATATTAAATAGCATGTATGGATATGTGGGGCTCCTAACCATACATGGCTGGGGTGGAGCAATTAGGGAATTGGGGAGGGGAGGCAGAGGGGAGGCAGGCACAATCTGCCTGACCACATAGGACCTCACCTGTGCACGTGTGTGCAACTGCTGGCTGCCAGGGTCAGGAAAGAAAAAGTGGATGTCAAGTCTAGCAGGCAGCCACTGCATCTGTCTTCTGTCTTACACTCCCCCACAGTCGAGGTGGAACTTGGCTATTTTTAAATCTGATGTCTGTGTGTGTAGCCATGGGGAATGCTCTTTCTTGTGCAAAAAAAAAAAAAAAAAGAAAGAAAGAAAGAAAGAAAGAAAGAAAAAGAAAAGATGAAGAAGGCGGTTTTGAAGCCACCTGTATTCCATAAGCAGCTATCTCTCCCTCCATTGATGCTGCACACCTGCTCCCCCTCCTCCCCTCAGGTTTCCTTCCTTCATCTTTACTTGGAGGAAGTAGAACTTGTATAAAAAAAACAGTTATCCTTCTCAACTTAAGCCAGTCAATCAGAGAAGAAAAGCCCTGTCATGTGATACATGCAACTTCAGGAGTGCTTTACTGGGTCTCCCAGGTGCCCTGTCCAGCTCAGTGTTGTTTCCCCAGTCATGGCCAGCACCAGATACTTCACAGGTGGATGCACTCAGCCTTGTGGAGGGTGCTGATGGAAATGTCTAGTTTTTCAGCCTGAAAATAGGATGTACCCAACAGGGTTCAAGGGTTAAGGGCATGTCTGCAGATATGACACAATGGGCACCTAGCAACAAGGCAGTCATAAATGGCATTTTAAGGGTTACCTCATAATGCAAGTGACCTATATAACCAGGCAAAAACTGTTTGGGAGTAGTTTAATCAGACAGATAGGTGGAAGAACAGCTACTGGGTAACCTGAGGCCATCTGAGTGGTGTTGTGCCAGGTCAGAGGTCTGTCTTGCCTCATACTCACACTGTTTGGTAGCAGAGGCTTACAGGAGAAGGATGAAAACAAGGTGAGTGATAGTAGCAGGTATGGTATCCTGCCTTCTAGCACAGAGTGACTTGATTATTTTGTGGTCCAGAAGTGGTATTTAGGGAGGATTACACCCCCTCCTTCCTTTTGCTTGTTTTGAACATGCTGTCATTTCATTTGCCTTCTGCTTCTTGATTTTTTGAGGAACAGTGAAGAATCATTCCCCAGTCTTCTCTGTCATGCTTTAGCTTTTCCACTTGTCCTGCTTTTATAGGCCTCTATCATATCCTTCTCCCCAGTGGTCTTTGTTCCAGATCCCAAAATCCTAAATCTATGTAGTTACTTCAGTTATTTAGTAACCTGTACAGGAGCAGCTCCATCCCTGTGTTCATTTTTTCTTCTACTGTAGCAAGGCCTGCCACATCATTTGGGGTGAGGAGGGACCAGAATGCATGTTCAAGAAGTGGAAGCATCATGGATTCATACAGTGACACAATGGTTCTTTCTGTTACGTCATGGATTCCTCTCTTTCCCTGCTCGCTACAGTCAGCTCCCGAATTGGCTACATGTTCAGGCTTCCTTCCTAGTAGTTTTATGCCTAAATGTAACATTTGCAGATGGCTGGTGATGATACTGGGTGAACAGGAAGCCAGGACTTCTCAGCTCTAAACCTGGATCCACTACCAAGTCAGACAGTGGTCTCAAACAATTTCATCTCTCTATGCCTCAGCTTTGTCCCTAGCAAAGAGAGAGAGTCTCAGCTTGCAGAAGAGGGTGTTGTGAGGTGAGCTGGGTATCCTTGAAACCCGTGGCTGAATGCCACTAGGGAAGGGTAGGCTGGCATTATCAAGGGCCAGCCTGAGCTGTGTTAGTTCAAAGGAAGGTCTGACTCCTTCCCTTGCCTCCCTCCGTGGCTTGTTGCATACTTCATTCTCACTCCCTGTGCTACCCTTGTAAACAGGCTAAAATTTACTAATCAAAAATGAAATGGTGTACTGAAATTTCAAACAACTTTAATGCCTGGAATAAGCAGCAAGCATATTGCTAGCGTGCAGAGCGTTCAAGGGTGCAGACTGACCAGTTTCTTTGGTAATTGGCTCTACACTGACTCCAATGAGTTATATGGTTATACCTGGCACAGGAGACAGATTGATTCACATCCTGTGCCCTTACCTGAGATGGTCCATTACCATCAGAGTAGCTGTCCTATAACTACAATGGGGACCTACACGTCTCTTCCTTGCCCTGAAACGTGTGGCAGGAGTGCAAAGGAGAGCCAAGCCCAGCCCTTCGCCCAGCAATGTGGAACACTCCTATCAGCTGGTGCCTTAGGCTGCTGCTGGGCTGAAGAAGCTAGCCTAAAAAATTATTCACTTTTTCCTGACAAACTATTTCCATATATTGCACGCATGTTATAATTTATGTTGCCATTTTCTCTTTCTTCTGTTGCCCATGTGTCTCTCTCTCTGTAGGGCTGGGAAAGAATTACATCTGGTTAGGGGGATTTCTTCTGGAGTCATGATTACGTAGAATTACAGCCTTCCCTTAAAAAAAAAGTTTCTAGCTTTAGATGATGTTGAAAATATGACTGGAGGGTATTTAGATGCAGAGGAGTCTGAAGGCGTGTGCAGTGCCCTGGGATCAAAACTCTCTGAGACAGGAATTATCTTGCATCATTTTGATGGGGTGTGTTTTCACTGCGCCCAGTTGATCACAAGATTTTTAATAAGACTAAAGTTTGTCGTAGGAGCCTTTAAAACACTGAAAAGCCCATATGGTTTAGCATGTGCATGCATTTCCAGGTGGTGAAGAGTGACTGATGTTGAAGGCTGTGGGGCAGAAGGATGTTTCCCTTGCTATAGATTATAGTCAAATATTCAACTCCCTGTAGCTCTTCCTCAATTGCCTTTCTTATCCCCGGTGAGGCTGTGCTCATCACCCCAAGAAACACTTGTTTTATGACATCAGTATGATAATATCTGTTTATAGAGGAGCTTTTTACCCATTGGTCTCAAAGCATTTTACAAAGATGTATAGCTTCACTGGTCTTGCTATATGCGTAAGGGAAAATGGGGTATGGGTGAATAATAGGCACAGAACAAATCTGGTAGGGGATGGATGGGAACATGGTCCAGTCCTCCTTTCACTAAGACTCAGATACCAGGAGCTGTTTGTATCTAGCAGGGGATAGGCCCTCTGTTTACCTCCATGGGATGGCTTCAGATAGAGTGATGACTGTTGGTGCTGTGCTAAATGAAATAAGATCATACCTTGGGGTCTCTTGACACTATCGTTCACTGGCCCCAGTGCTTAGACAACGTTCCCAAGGGATTTCACACACAGACTCATGGTAGCCAAAGTCTCTGTAGAGGCATTTAAGCAGCACTGGGCTCCCAAGTTCTCAACTCAACAGAATCAAACCTCTGAGCTGGCTTTAGACTGCAATGACTCTAGTTTGCCACCGACCACTCTATATAGAGCATAGGTTCAAAGAAAAAAGTTGTATAACAGGCCACCTTGAAGTTCCCCTCTTGTTTTTTCACACATGGTCTCTCCTTACTGCGCACTTTCTCCATAGTCTCTTAAAATGTGGACTGTGAGAAGGCCTCTCTGTGTGTACCGGGTACTATCTTCTTGACAACTGCAGCTCTGCAGTATTGAGCAGAAGCTAATGCAGTTTGATTCACCGCTCACTTAGGGCTGACAGATGAGCTGGCAAGTCTTTTTGTGGCAGTTTAGGCTACTTTCGTATCCAGCTGTCTGCCTCGTCCATCAGCCACAAGTTATTGCCCCTGTGACAGAAAGTCTCAGCAGCTCCAGTTCATCGTCTGATGTCTCAGTGCTTTTAAGCTAATGCACCAGCCTGCCATGGAACAGCCATGGGAGGACACATGTTCCCATCTGCCAAACCTGCAAAGGGAGTAATGAGAGGAGGGTCACCAGGAAGTTCTTAAGCTACTGCTGCAAGGTTCATCAAAGCTTATTTGTCAGAGCCCTTGTACCTGGGTAAATCAAGTTACTAGTAATTGGGATAAGTGTCATTGCTCAGTGCCTAAGCAGACTCCTGCTTGCAGAATATGGAGGCCTCGGCCCAGCCCCAGGTCCTTTAGAGCCTTAGGTTCTAACAGGAAAAGTCTCTGCTCTCTTGATGGATTCAAAATTTCATGCCCATATCCATATTTTATACACTATAGCTGAAAAAAAAAGTACACTCTTCATTTGTAGCTTGTCATCTCAAGGAAAATTACAGGATGGGTCACAGGAGTAAGGACATTATGGGCTGCAGCTAATAAATGGCCATTTACAGGGACTGCAAAGACTCAGGGGATGGAGGGTCTCTCAAGGCCATAATTTCACAAGCAGAATTAACATCGTTGCATGCAGCTTGACAAGTGTATTCAGGCTTTTTATGCAAGTCCTTTGAGATAAGAGATTCTCCTGTCTGTGCGATGGGGGAGTGTGAGGAGGCAGCTGGGAAGCAGAGGAGGATGAAATAGGGAGGATATGTTTTACCATGGCCACAGGTTGAGGCAGGCAAGATTTGTTTTTCTCTATTCTTAGTAAATTTGGAGAGAGAATACTCTAAGACTGTGAGTACCAGCCTTGCTCTGGAAATGTGTATTGCAGAAGACCTCAGCTTTACTGATGGATTTGTTGAGCCTCAGCCTAAAAAATAGGTTGCCTGTAGTTGGAAAGCAGTGGCTTAGGGGACTGAACACTGCTGATGTTCAACAGCACACAGCCGCGTGGCACAGAGGGAGAGAAAATCAAGAGAAATAAGAGATGGAGTTGAGAGTACAAGGGATAGTTAAAGCAGCAAAATGGTAAGACCCAAGGTGAAGCCTAGTCAGGACAATGATGTTAGAAAGTCGTTAGCAGGACAGTGCCAGGGGATAGTTGGTGATCACAAGTGTTAAGGGCCTGAGTTTCAGCCAGAAGCCACTACGAAATGCTTGTTGAGAGAAAGGGTGGGATTTGCAGCAGCAGCTGGAGAATGCAGGTCTCCTTGAAACCTGGCATGAAGCTTGTTCAAAGATATTATGCTGCTTTTGAAAATCCTGCTTAAAGACTTTTTTTTTCTTTTCTTCTTCTCAGAGGCCATGTGCTGTGTGATAGGTAAGGAGGTGGGCCTGGGTGGGAGAAGGGAGGGTGGCAGGGCTGGTGCGGCCTTGGGCCTTGCCTGAGCTGGACCTGTGGGTGATCTCCTACTCTGTGGTCCTTGCCACCATCAGCAGGTCCCAGGTCACTGCTCTGCAGTGCAAAAGTGCAAGAGGTAAGGCATACTGGCCCTCTGAAGGAAAGTGGGAGGTGAGAATTTCCTTGAGTGAGACATGACATCTCTGCAAGCATCAAGTATGGGCGTCGGTATGACAGCCTGGACATGGGGTCTCAGGCTTGCTCAGGCCCCTCTTACTGCTGTTCAAATGTCTCCCCAGCTGCCCCCGCAGCTTACATCGGGTGTCCTGGAGCCACTGGAGCAGCTGGCAATTCACTTTGGTGCAGAGGCTGGCATTCACCTCCACCTAGCCAGCCGGGCTTCTCTTCAGGCAGCCGGGAAAAGCAATTGTTGGCAAATGTAATGAGATAGCATCGGGTGAACTATGTAAATACTGTTTGGGCTAAAATGATAATCCCACACCATGAGCTGCGTTTTCATGCAAGCTGCAGTCTGGCCCCCTTGGATAATCTTAATCGTTTCTGACATGAAGGCTTCTTCTCCTATTTCATGACTTATTTCCCTAGTATCATTTAAATGTATTAAAACACTGTTAGTGCAGAAAGTAGGCATCATGTTAGCATAATATCTAATCAGAACTAGCCTGCCTGTCCCCGCAGGGTTTCTTTATTTATTTATTTTGTGTCTGTTTATGCTGTTTTCTTGTCAGACTGGAGAGCCCTTCCTTGACATACTCATTTGTTCTGCTATGTAATAGAATAGGATCTTCTGGAGCTGCTGACATCTGCTTTATTTTTGAGATCTGCAACCCTCAGCTCACAAAGAAACAATAATAATAATAGCAATAATAATCATAGTGCTAGGAAGCCTTAAGAAGTGAAGTTAAGCAGGAAAAGGGGAAAACAAAAAATAAAGGAGGAAAGAAGTGGGGTGGCGAAGAGAGTTTTGATCACTGTGAGTGTCAGTTTACTTTTATATATTCTTCACCTATTTACCCATTGCTCTATGATTGTGCTACTCTGTGGGCTTCAATTAATTTCCTCATGACTTGCAATATTGTATGGCAGAGAGGATCAGGCACCATGGTATATGCAGTCAGGATAGTTGTTCCCAGGTATATTCATTTCTGCTCTCACTCCTGTACATTGCTTTGATCCTTCAACGGCATTTCAGTATTGATTTTGAAGGGAATTCTTTTCTTCAGTGCTTCTGAGGATCTGGCCAGTGTGATTTCTCAGGGTGTGATACAGCCTCTTCCCCACCTCCCCCACAACTTTATCCTCACATGTTGCAGCTGAAATAATTGGCGTTGCACTGTATCAAACTGGAGGGATGCAATCACGAAGACTAGGAGGAATCATAGCCAGGGCAAGCCTTGAGGAAAAGTCGTACGAGGAAGAGAGTTGTTGGGTTAAGTGCTGTCTGCAAGAGGCTTGGAAGCTGTGAGCACCCCCCCATCCCCCCGCCATGCTAGGATACAGCAGAAATTGGTACTTCTAAGGGCAATGGGAGGTGACAGTCTCCTGCAAAGGACTGCATGATGGGTGGTATGGGCATATTACTGCTCTGATACGATGGTCATAGCCTGGATAGATGAATAGATAGCTCGCCACACCATGAGTAAATGCTGGAGTGGTGAGCAGAATGAGAAACTCCTGCTGGCTGCCTCATTTCCTGGACTGGGTGCTGGATCATGAAGTATGTTGTGGGGACAGGAGAGGTACGAGAAGCCACACAATTGCACGGGCGAACTGTCTTACAATGAGAACCTTGTAACATCTTATTGGAAGGAGGAGACCAAAGCTTTGCAACAAAAACAACCAGGAAGGGGGGTGCTGTTCAGCCCTTTAGGGAAAGAAAGAAAGAAAGAAAAGAGGAAAGTTCCTAGCAGTGAGATCAAGTCCCACTGTGCTTCAAGATCCTTGAGGGAGGAACTTATCTGAGTGTGTTAATATGACTGCAGCTGTCATGCCAACCCTTAATGTAAATTATTCACACTTAGGAATTCTGCATGATTTTTCATTTGGGATGCAACCAAGATTTGGGACTTGTGGCACTGGAAAGTGAGGATTTGAAGATGAGTTTCCTTGCTGGTTTCAATCACTGTGGCTGGTCAATAAACAAACAGGCCCAGAATTGCTTGAGATGAGTGAAATCAGCCCATCCTGGGAAGATGGGTGTAAGCAGCCTTCTTGCTCTTTAGCCTAAGGCCCTGTGTCATAAAGACAGGTAGGTTGAGCAAGTGGTGCAGAGGTCTGGTCAAACTATAACCGATTTCAAAACAGGGAGATGAAAACAGCCAGACCCACAAGCAAAACCTGGGCTTGCGTGTTTGTTGCGCTTTCCCTTCCAGGACAACCCAGGCTGCAGATTCTCACTCAGAACTGGTTTCCTAAGCCCTGCTTCTTCTCTTCCTGCTTTTGGGTCTCCTCAGAGCTCTCCGTTCACACTATTACTATTATCAATGTGTTTATTTATCTGACTGGACATAGGTGTAAGTGATGTTTTATAAATATTGGCAGGGCCATTCTTCTGCAGAGCACCGTATCTATCATGCATGCAGACACGGGGCAATACTAAACAGAAAACAGACTTATGAGAGCTAGAGGTGGAAAAGATTTATGAGGTCCCATCTGTTCTCTTTTTCTCCTGGCACATGCCTATGAACTAAAATACCTTTACTAGTGTTTTGCCTAGTTTTAAATATTCCAGCCAGCAGGGATTCCATGTCCTGTGGGAGGCTTTTCAATCAAACAATGGCACTCGCATCCTGGAAGACATTGGGATGCCTAGAAATGCAGACAGATGCCTCCTGAGATTTTTCTCTGGCACCCTATCCTGTTTCAGACCTGAAGAGGGCATACATGCCCAAAAGGTTGTCTGTTCTGTTACTTTAGCTATATCAGCCCAATAAAAGGACATGGCCTCATTCAAACGTTCAGAAACATTTCAGTGCCTTTCCATTTAATTTCAACTGATGATTTTTTTTTTTCTAGGAGTGTTAGCAGGGGTGATTTTTCCCGGGTAGCTAATGGAGTCTTACCTCTCTCATTAGCAACACTACGCTGCCACATGATGTGGGACATCAGGGTCCTCCATTTACATTAGGCTGTGCCGACCACTGCTTTGTGCATGATGAGTCAGGGCTGGCTGCCTAGCCACCCGCTCTTCGCTACCTGTATCTTTAGGGGCCCAGTTCATTTTTTATGAAATCTCTCCCCAGTCTGAGGTTATTTTTATTGTTCCTTTGTTGCTCCCTTATAGTTTGTTCTTGTCTTTGTGGAAATCAGGTGCTCTGCAACGAGTTCACTTATTAAAATGGCAATTTTGGAGATCTTTAAATAGGATATGTCCTTGTACTTCTTTGTGAGCTGATGCCTTGGAGTTTGAGAGCCTGGTGTTGAAGTAAGGAAGTATATTTCTTGTCTTGTTGGTTAAATGAGGCTTGGAAAAGCTCTGAGAAGTGATTTGATGGAGAACAGGAGTGCCTCCTGGCATAGAGGAGGCTGGAATGGTCACAGTCCTTTGGGACAGCTGGGCTACATGTGCCGATGAAAAGTGAAAGGCAGGGTGAGGTGGCAGAGTTGTGGGAAAACACTGAGCTTGGATGAAAATAAAAGTGCGCAGGGAGGAAAGATGCATGCCATATTGTTGCTGAAGCCCCATAGCTCAGAGACTGATAAGAAAATATCCTCATTACCAAAAATCCTAATGCCAAGTGATAGAGGGCAGTAAAGAAGTACTTTCTTTTGATAGAAATCTGCCTCCTCTCCCAGCTGAATCAGTGAGAAAAGAACCATGATCTAAACAGAAAAAACGGCTAGCACTGTTTAGTGACGGCCCATCATGGGTGTCATTGTAAGAGATCCCACAATCACCCATCCAAGGCCCCACAAGCACCCATCCAAGCTCGGTGGCTTATTTTTATATCTGAGTGCCTAAAATTAATCTCTCGTTAAAATGTTACCTATCTTCCACAGCACCTGTAGTTAGAGTTTATCAATGTCCAACAGCTCTGAAGATTTAGCCATATTTGTTTCCATGCATCTTGATTTGGGAACTTAACTGTGGTCACTCAAATTAATCCTTTGGGCTGTGTTCCTAAGGATATGGTCACATAAACCACAACAATTAAGCCATCATCGCTTGTAGGCCTCTGCCCATTGGCTGACTGTGCGCGCTCACCGTCTGCTCTCATTGCACAGCTTTGCTGAGCTTCAAAGTAACTTAGGCAAGTGCCGTATCATGATCACATAGAACTGAGTGATCTGATCTTTAAAAGGAATATTTAAACCAAACTTTGTTTTACCAACCAAAATAGAGAAATCAACCACTCAGAATTTCTCACTCGCAACAAACATGCCAGTTTTCTTGTGCTCCTGTGTTACATCGTTATGGGATATTGATTTCCATTACTGTGTGTTTCACAAAGTTCCCTGGGTAATGCGCGGGTGACTTGCTCCAAGCTGGGCATTCCAATCCTCTTTTAGTAGACAAGAGAAAGAGACATGTCACTCGTTTGTAAAGCCAAACCCTATCAAGCCAATAGTTCAAATTCTGTCCTTTGTCACATATACTACCTGTTCCTCTTGCAATATCAGAGGTGAAATTGAGCCTGTATTTGTGTGTGTTTTGCAAGCAGGTGGGATGTATAAAAATTTGCTTAAAAATATCGTATATCATGCTGCCACCTCCTGGTGTGGTAGCCTAGTGACAAAATATTGCAGTGATAAAGTTGCCCTCTAGCCCAGAGGATAATGGATACTCAGTTCTGCTATGAGACAGATGCATTAGTAATCAGCAAATGTTTGAACTTGCTTCTACCCTGCCAACCTACACCCAACTTGATGCCAACCTAAAAATCTCTCTCTTCTCCCTCTCACTAGGGTATACGTCTATCCCTACTGCTGGGGAAGTGCCCTGCTACATCTCTTACCTTACAAACAACGTTGGTAAAGCCATCGTTCCTCTCTTAGGTTCCATCAATTGGTACAACCTGGAAAAGACGGTGGTAATCTGGGAAGGTTGGTATGAGCCCCTAGTGGACTCTTACTAGAACCGCAACTATCAACTCCGGTCTCTCTGCTGAGCCAGAATTTAGTTACAGGACTTTGGGTCTGTCGTCCCAGAGAAAAACTCATAGGAGCTGGCCATGAGCATTTGAGTTGCTTAAGCTACCAAGCGCTAATCAACTTCTTCCCCCAACAAGAAGACAGGAAGATGAAGTGTCTCAAGGCAGAGTGGATGCTTCTGGATAACACAGGCCACATTCCCTCTTTCCTCATTATGCATCTGCTAGTAAAATCCAGGGAGGAAAAGCAGAATCATAGAATAATCTGCTGATGATTTCAGGGGAGCCAGGTTTTACCCCCAGGCTGAAAAGTGGAATGGGACACTCATATTTTTGTCTTGTTTAATAGAGGTCATAGAACTTTCCTTGGCTCTTCCTGATTCTTATCTAGTACTCTATTTAATAAAACAAATTTTGTTTATTTTTTATTTTGTTTAAATAGTACTGATCCTTAGAAATGACAGTGCTTCAAAGGTCCTGGAACTCAGGTCTTTTTGGATGCCTGATCCATTTCCCATTCATTTCAGGAATCCCACATATTACATAGATAGACTCTTAGCCTTCTTAGACCAGTTTGATCCTTGGGTTAGTGACACTGGGGATAAATCTGGCCCATTATAAGGCCACAGTCAGGTGAAGGACATTTTTCTGGTAACAGGCTAAGGTTGAGCGGAATAACCAGTCTGGTGAGGTGGATTTAATCATAGACTTGATCAGACTGCTGTGAGATGGCTTGTCACACTACCTTTTCGGTTTCATCATTGTAAATTAGGAGTAATTTTTTGTCTGCAAAAGAATTCCATGTGATTTTTTTTTTTCTTCAGAGGGCTAGCTGAGAACAAAGTATTACCTTATGCCTTTATCTTCCTTGAAGGTATCTATGGAAAAGTGTTTTCATGGGCACATTTCACCATAAGTAACCTCTTCCTGGCTTTCTGACTAGTTTTCCTTCTATATTTACTTGGCAATAGGTAAATGAAGCCTTCTTTCAACAGCAACAATTCGAAGTAGAAACTAGAAAAATTGTCAGTCCTGAAAATAAGAAGTTGGGCTTTCGGCCATCCTGGGAAACCGCAGAGCTTTGTGTCTAATGCTCATAGTGCCATTCACTCAAGTTTGGATTGGTCTTTCAATTGGGGTAAGAGTCAATCGTAGAAGCAACCTTAGATATCGGTGTAGGTAATACCCCGTTCTGAAACTTTCAGGAAACTCCCGGAGAGGAAGAGCACACACATATTATTGAATCTTTATGCTCCATGAATGCAGAACCAGCACTCTTCAGCCACTCCCTAAACCGGAGGTGAGTTAGCACCACCCTGTGAGCTTAGTCCTAGAGAAGACCCACCTCAGCTATTCATCAGAAACCTCCTAGGACCAGAAGAGAACCATCTTCAGGGGGTAAATGACAAAAGAGAGGAGGATCATCATTTCCACATTTACACAGGTATGCTGAAGGTTAATAAATAGGTGCTGACAGTTACTGAATTTTCAAGGTGTCCACTGTTCCTGAGAGCATTTTGCAAATACGCCTGAATCAATTACTTTAAATATGACTCATTTTCCTCACTTGCCAGTGCCCTCAGAGTGAAGGTATCATGTGCATGGTTCCCACTGTTTTTGACAGAAACCTGGGAAGGTTCCCCTAGGGATCAGCTCCTGTCTGCTGAGATGTGATTGCAAGAAAACAACAATTTCCCCATGGGTAGAAGAGAAGTTAAACGTCTGCTGAATCTGAAAGTTATATCTACCTGTAAAAGGAGGACTGTAAGAAGAAAGGTGAAGAGTTATTTAGCAGCATTCTTGGTGCCACTGAGACACCTGAAGCGGGATTTGCCTTAGCTAACTTCTCATGTCCACACATAATCTTAGAGAATCCTTCTGGGTTCCCTTTTTACTCAATGGAGAAAAGACACTGAGGGTGCAGTTCATCTAGATATGTCATTTCAGACACGTGTCGTAGGGTGAGGTGAAATACCTACTAGAAGGACCTGTTTCTCCCCATTAAAGGGAACCCAGACCAGCTACCACAGAAGGAGGTATTCATCATTGGTCAAATAAATCCTAGCCTTGGCTTCCAGATAGCTATACAGTTTCATATTTAGGTCTGGCCTTCCTTTTGCTCGGCAGCAAATCTGCTCCTTGCGCTCTCATTTCCCCGCTCTGATCCTTCTCATTTTCAGATTGGTTCATATTAAATAAGCATTGGCACTTCTTTTCCTATAAGCTCTCTTGCTCTATCTCTGCTCAGGGCAGACAGCAGCAGAAAAGTAGACACCAGAACTCCTGCTATGAGTCTTTAGAGAGACTATAACTTGTTCCATTTTGGCTTTTCCTCCATAGTGATGATCCTAGCTTCATCTTTTTCCCAGAGCTTGCTGGGATCTCAGTCCAGACACTTGCTCTACAGTTCCTTCTCGGATCTCTTTATGATTTATTTGGTTTGTTGGAACCTCCGTAGAAGCCTCAGGCAAGTGGAGGACCCAAATGCTTTAGGTGTTGAGCAGACAGAGGAGTCCCTGTTGTGAAGGATTTCAGGCGGTTTTACTCCTGCTTGTCACTTCCAGCCTAGTGAGAGTATCTCTGCTCAGATAACCCCGAGACGAGGCGCAGGTAAGGTGGCGGGTCCAAAGCCATCCCTCACAATATGCAGCCTAAGTAGGATCACTGGAGTGTAGCAGCAGTCCTCTGGGTGGCATGGAGCTAGTGTAAAAGCTCTCAGATTGTATCTGATCTGAGTTTGACAGAGCGAGGAACTCTCAATTTTGGCTCCAACTTGAGAGATACCTTTTTGGCCTGACCAGCTGTAGAGTAAATTGGCTGTTGTAGGAGCAGAGGTGTGCAAATTAGGGCATTTAGGGCACTTCTAACAGGCTTTGCCTGGGATTTGACTCGATATATTTATATTTGTCCTTTCTCATCATTCCTGATCCCTCTGTCTCACTTTTCACCCTCAAAACAAGATAGGCTTGCACACAGTGTAAATGATTATTGCTCCCCTGAAACACACAGGCCCGTAAGAAGTTATATCAGCTGAGGGCCTGCTCCAATCTCTCCCTCTTCTTTCTCTCCTGATCTCTTTGCTTCTTTGTTTCCCTCTCCTTTCTTTGTCTTTTTTTTTCCCCTTCCCTCATGATCTCTCTCTTTCTGTCTGTGTCTCTCAGTCCCTCTCCCCCACTCACTCTCTCTCTCTGGAGACAGGTCTAGTGGCCTGGTTGCCATCTGCTGCCTGTTTTTGTGAATGTGTGCGTGTATGCATGCGTGTGTGTATGTGGGTTTTTTTTTTATGAGGTTGAGATCAGATGGCATCTAATCGATCGTCATGGTCTCCATGGTTACCAGGGTGACAGAGTAGTTGGGAGAGACACATACTCCAGCCTGGGGCTGTCAGACCATTCCTGAGAGAAATAAAAAAAAAAAAAATCAAACCTCTTCCATCACATTTTACACATTTACATCTTCCTTAGATCCAGGAAAACATAGCCCATGCTTATGTTTTACACTGTTACCCATTGACTTGGCTCCAGGAGGGACAAAGCAGACCGGTTTTTCTCTCTGAGCTACACAGGCACAAAGGTGAAGCATATCTTCGTGAAGGGAGAAGGATTTCCCCTTTCCCCTTTTGCTTCTCAAAGATTTGATTTTTTTTTTCCCTCCTTTTTTTCCTGGTCACTCTTGTAACCATAATGATTATTTTTATTCTTCTAAATTAGGTGGTTAGTCTCTTGAATTGGCTAAAAGCAATGATATCCTCTGGGAAAAGATTTGCAATCTATTAGTATTAGCAACATCTCTTTCTCCCTGGTCTCAGCCCCTAATACTAGACAGTCTTTAGCCCTCATTGTGACAGATCAATCAATCTGTCTATGATTCCAGTTGGACAGTGAGTGGAGTGTGGTGCTAAGGATGAATTATGGAATTAGGTGATTTGTTCTCCTTTAAAAGCAGATTGAGTTGGGCAAGGCAAAATCTCTGATCAAGGCAATTACTGTGTTAGGAGCACAAGAACTGAAATTGTTTAGTGAAGAATATGATCCTGCATGAATCAGGGTGGGGGGGAGGAGAAGGCTGCATTTCAGGTGATACTGTTGTAGTAGTCACCCACCACCCTGGAAAAACAAACGGGGCATTTCACAAAGTTTGCCTACTGTACACCACTCGGGCACAGAGAGCCCTGCCTAGTCCAGATGGTTCCTGCCTGGGGTTCCTTGGCTGGGCAAACAGGAGTTTGGTCTCACCTCAGTGTAGCCCCAAAAATGCAATTGGGCTACAACTGTTGTGTGGTTAGGGTCACAGCGTTAATTCTCATCAGAGCTAGACTGTGCTTGTGCTCTGGCTCATGTTGTCCTTGCCACGTTCCTGCTTGTGGTAGCACATAGGGCTTTGGAAATGGCAAGCGTAAACACAGCCAAAGGGAGCTGAAAGCACCAAAGCACATGGCTGTGATGGGCTCAGAGGCTGGCAGCCCAGCAGAGCTCTGCAGAGACCTAAAAGCATTGACTTACTGCTGCTGACTATAAAATGTACCAAACAGATCCATCCCTGGCCAAGTAGCAATCTCATGGAGCTATACATGCCCTTTGAGCTGTACAGGTCTTTTTAAACATATATTCTCTTCCCTGGTTCTGAATTGAGCCAATTTTCACTCTGAATTGTGGTCTTGTTCTGCTCTGAGATGCCTTGCCGGTAGGAGGAGAAGGCGCCCTTGGTTCAGGCTAAAAATGCACACAGGCACTGACATTGAAAGTTAGTTATGCAAACAGTGTCATTGCAGGTAACATCCTATTCAGCCTCCATGTGCTGTTCCCAAAGGGCATATCTCTCTCATCAGGTCTATGCTTTACGTGCCAGGCTCCGTTGTATGCTTGGGGGGGCTAGCAGAACATTAGACGTTCCTGCAGCTAAACTCCAACCTGACGCCTGGAGCAAAACCTCAGCTTCAGCTGACACAATCATCCCGGAGGTGTGAGGCTTGGGCCAGGATGTGCGGCACCCCTGCAAGGAGGAGCTAGGCTGGATGGACGCAAGAGCAGACACGGGCAGTGGGATGGGGTTGGAGGCAGCAGGGTGGCATGGCAGGGGCTTTCTCACCTTTGGTGGGGGAAGAGCTTGCAGCAAGCTGTTTAGGCTTACACCAACTCAGAGATCTGCACTAGCTGGCTGCGTAGGCCCTGCAAGAAAGGAGGGATGGTGAAGATGGGCTTCATAGCTGTTTCAGGTACTTCTTTCTCCCGCAGGCGCAGCAAACAGAGCTGTCAGTCTGTAAGGATGTGGTGTTCGTGCCACGGAAGTCCTCTCCCCTTTCTTGGAAAATGTGTTCTCTTCCCCTTCCCCAGAGAAAGGTGTCATGATTAGAAATATTTCTTCATTTCTAGGCTGCCAGTGGTTTTTTTCCCTACTTAAAAAAAAAAAAAGTGATATTATCTATTTAAATTCTGATTCTGCTCCCTTCCCTCAGCATAACGTCTCTGTTTCTAACCTGCAGGGTGGGAAATCCTCTATTCTTCAATATTCCCTAGCGCTAAACATCACAGGCCTCCTAGATTTTCATACTGTACAAACACAAACTAATTAAAGTCTTACAAATACATCCTAGGAAGAGAATGAGAAGCTGTTCACTTGAGGAAAGACTGCTGGCTTTCACATCCCAAGGAAAGCTCCCTCGCAGTTTACATTGTTCTTTTTGCAGGGGATTATTTACAGTAAAGCCAATTTCCAATGAAACAGCAGACGTGTGCATAGGAGAAAAAAAAAAGTAAATACAACAGCATCTTTGTGAATGCAGCAAGGTGTTGGTGCCTGGCTCTGCATGCTCCATAATATATTAATACATACTGGCTGGCCAATCCCACTGGAGCATTCAATCATGCCATATTATAATAGAATTTAATGGAGTTGACAGCTAAGACCTAGTTGCTGGAGACATGCGAAAGACCTTTGCAATGAGGATCTACAATTAATAAAAGAAGGGGCTATAGATTTTTGGAGAACCTCATAAAAAAGTAAAATATCGACATTGATCACAGCATGCGAGGATATTAGATACGTAAATCTAGCCATTGCCTTTATTTATTTATTTGCACATCTTTAATATTATAGGCGCAGGTTTCCCTGAGGCCAAAATGCAATTTCTCTCTCCATTTCTCAGCAGGAGCTTTTCATCTCCCTATTCACCAGGTTTTGAACTGCACATCTAATAAGCAATAAAGAATTCCTGTCTCTTTTCCTTCGGCTGAAAAACCCACTTTTTCCCCTTCCTTCTGTTTTTTGATGGAGATAATGGTGTCCTTTACCTGGGAGTGGGCTCCTTGGGGATGGGGGGTCCATGAGATGGGATCAGGAACCCCACAGGGAGCGTCCAGACTTCATGTCTGCTGCACTTTGTTGTGCCACAAAGGGCTGAGGAAGGTGAAGGGTGAACTCGACCAGCACAAAAAGAGGAGGCTGGGAGGAAAGAGCTACTGTTACACCACACAATAAACCAGTTCCTCCCCTGTCTTCCCTCTCTCCAGAAGTTTTTGGCCTTATGTCAGAGAGCGGAACACAGATTATGGCCTCACTGCCTTCATCCTGCCATCTCTTCTGGGGAGAGAAGACCTTAGCCCTCGTGGAGCATTTGCAGTGATTTGATGGAATAGATCCTGCAGGGAAAATGCAACCACCTCAATCCTCTGCCCTGACAGAGGTGGCAAAAAAGCTGCAATTTTGTACCTGGGGGCATTGCTGTGCTCCAACAGGCTCAAATCTCTCTAGATTTTGCCTGGATATGCACAGAGTTAGCACACTACTGAATCAGGGTTGTTAAGTGGCTCTTGGCCTCAGAGTGATTCAGAACCAGGTTTCCAAAAGTATTTAGGTGTGGATTGGCACCTGGTACAATATTCAGGAAGACCTAGGCTCCTCACTCCTTACGGATGCTACAGTAGTCAAGCACCTGATGCTGCTGAAAAAGTCACTCTAGACACTTATAGCGTCTAGATTTGTTGATGTCTAGATAGCTTTAAAAAGCTGCCCCTACAGTCTAAGGGGCTTGAGCTCCTTCTCACGCTAGTTTTAACTCACGCAAGCCCACTCACCTCACTGGGTTTACTCCACATTGATAGACATGAATTTAGGATTAGATCCTGCAGGTCTGTAAGTCCAAGCCCCTGGAGCCTGAGGAGCTGGGACTTGTAGAGTTCAGCTCATGCCAGAGTGATTTGGAGCAGAGAGGAAATACAGTGAGGGGCCAAATCCATCTCTGGTTTAGGACTATAGGCATGGATGCGTTTACAAGTGGAATGACTTTTGGAAATTAAAAGCAACTGAATGGGCATCTTGTAAGCAGGCAGGGTACAGAATGAATAGTTAGATATTTCAGTTTTAAGAACAGCTGTGGCAGATTACTTTCTTGTCAGGTAAATCGACCTTGTTTTTCTTTCCTTTACCTATGTAAAGACATGTTTCTCCAGGATAGGTGATGTCTTGTTTGGAATGAAAGAGGCCATTTGTCCATATCACAGCAACTGCAACTGTGCAGTGTCATCTCATGCTCTTCTCCAGTAAATTGAGTTTGTCAGTGCTCAGCCACACAGCTGAGTGGAGTGCTGTGTGATGCCTTACCTCTCCTGGGAGAGAGAAGCTGGCATAAGCCATATCATAATGGGATCCAGAAACAAAGAAGCGTGAATGAAGTGCTAATTGCATTCATAAAGATATTAACAAAGGAATTAAAATGGCAGAAGCTTCCTTTCCCCCTCAAGATTCATATAAACAACCAAAAATAATCACTGAGGTTTAAACTGAGGTTTGAAGGGAATATGCAGAGTACCATGACATCAGGACTTGGAAAGACCTTTTCAACAGTCTTTTTCTTTGATTCTGTATCAGTGATGAGATGCTTAACTGCTTTTATTTATCCAAACTTGCACTTTTATATCTGTCTTTTTTCCTGTCCTTCTGTTTTCTTCAAAGAACAGGAAGATTATGCCTCATTTTCCCCTGAAAGTTTTCATAAGCGCTAAAAATAATGAAGTCAAATTAAAAATTGTGTATTTTCTGGAA
Source organism: Struthio camelus (assembly GCF_040807025.1). Classification (NCBI taxonomy): domain Eukaryota; kingdom Metazoa; phylum Chordata; class Aves; order Struthioniformes; family Struthionidae; genus Struthio; species Struthio camelus. The sequence goes on along the minus strand of NC_090942.1, from coordinate 93,633,837 downwards.
AAACAAAATGACCCTAAAAGTTTGGCCAGTGACACATTGGAAATTTCCTGTTTAAAATAACCTGAAACATCCTGCCTGATTTTTTTCATCTCATTCACTGCTTCTTACCTTACCTATGGAAAAAGAAAAAAAAGACATCCTTGCTGATTTTCCTTAGTCAATTGCTAAACAGTTTCATCCATCCACTATAGGACTGCAGCACGGTGCTGTTATTTGCATTGCTAATACTGAGAGAAAACTTTTACATGTAAAAAAATCTCTCAAGTCAATGGATATTTTTCCCCCATGGGAATATCGCTGTTAGTCTCAAGCTTAGCAAGAGCTTGTTTTACAGGCCCTAAATTTTGAGGCTAATTTTACTGCTAATATCATTAAAATGGTACCCCTTTGCTTTTAAGAATACTTGGCTGTATTTATCACAGCTCCCTATCTCTTGCACTCACCTTCTTTCTGTCTCCTGATGTGGGTGTCGTGCTAGCAAAAGCTACAGCTAAAGCCAGCTAAACATTTTTGTTCCATTTGCCGTTTTTTTCAGTCGCTCATAACTTCCTAAAATGTTAACTCTGGGGACTGCAACCTGCCAGTCCTCCTCACTGCTCAAAGGTTAATTTATCTGGAAAATACAAGCCCAAGCCATTCAGCAGTTTTATAGAATAAGGAGACTGAAAAATATACACTTTTCCCACTGTTCAAAAGAACTCCCAGATAATAAGCAAACCCAGCAGAGGCAGGTTCCCTAGGAGGTCTATCTAGCACCACAGGGACTAAGAGGAAGAGTTTGAAGTTTGATAGGAAGGCGTCTGTCAGGGAGATGGTTGCAAACTTCCTGTTGCCCAGCTTGCTCCATCCCCAGGCTGCAGCTCCAGCCTCTAGTGGGTCCTGGCTCTGTGTTTCCAGCTCCAGAGGCCAGAACACAGGCCAAAGCAGGCGTAGTAGGGAGCACTAGCCAGGGAGATAGGATGAGCCACGAGTGCTTGAAGGGATGAGGTGGAGCTCCTCGTGCAGGCAGGAAGTGAGCGGGAGCATGGGAATGGGGTCCCACTGTGGGGAGGGAGGGGTGCGATAGGAGTTGGGGGGGAAGGCCTAGGGTTGTGGGGAAGGGTTGTGTATGGTGAAATAAGGTAGGCTAAGTGGGAGAGCGGTACAGCTCCTCCTGCACCCTCCTGCACAAAAGTGGGGGCTGTGGCCTGTTCTGCCATCAAGAAGAGTGCCTGCTCCAAGTGATGCTGAAACTTGAGCAAACAAGGGAGGCCTCACTTGAAAACACTTAGAAAAAAAGAAGAGAAGAGAGCAAGCCCTTTTGTATTGCATGGAGTCGGGAGGGAGTGACTATGCACCCATCTAACACCCCACCCCTTCTGAAAGCGCTGAAACACCCAGGGAAGTTTTCTGGGTTCATGAGCACTGCTCAGCTATTCCAGTAAAAACAGGGTTTGAGTGAGCTAGGACAATAAAGAGCCTGAGAGTTCACAGAGTCCTACCCGCAGGGCAGTGAACATTAAACCTTTCTCCCCAACTGCTTGCTAGAAAGCTTATCTGTGCGTGGTGCGCTCACTACCATGGTGCCTGCGTGAAAAAGCCCTTCTGCACTTATCATGTGCCTCTGCATCCTGCGGGGCAGTGTCACCCACCGGGAAGGGTGTCCTGGGGTCCCATCATCACCTAGCGCATTTGTCTCCCCACGGTAGAGATGTGGCAAACTGACTGCAGGGGTTTACTAGCATGGTCCAAGTGGGCAAGGGCCTGCAACATCGATCCAAGGCAAGGTAAAGGTCTCACCCATTCTCCTGTTTCCATCTCTCGCCTACTGGCTTCAGAAGGGGTTGTTAGCTTGGGTTTTAATTGTAATTGGTTGTTTAAGGAGGAAGAAAACAGTAAAAGTAAGTAGATGCAGATTCAAAGCCTGTAGGTCCTGCCACACTAACGTGCCATCTCTCAGTCCTCATTTCCCCCACTTCTGCTTCCCTTCTTTACTCCTAGGCACACCAAGTTCTTCCAGACATGCACCCACGGCCTGTCCCTTCTCCCTTGCCCCTGCCCTGTCCTGTGCAATGTCCAGCAACAACTTCAGTGGGATCCCATCCCTGGTGTTCATCCTGGCATGGCTGCACCACTGCAGAGCTCCTAAGCAGAGCCTGGGATCTAAAAATGTCACGGAAAGAGTGATGAAAAGGGAAAATGCTGGGAGGGAGAGTCAGCAATGCTCCTGCATTAAATTTAAAAATTAAAATTAAACCAATTCTCCATTTTACAGACAGCTATAAGAACACTGGTTAGCAGTCAACAGCAGCAGGTTTTTTGAGGGGGGGTTAAGCATTTTAGGCCGGACACAGTTAACCTCCTCATCCCCCTGTCCCCTGCTTGGGAAGGAAAGAAGCCCTGGCTGTCACTTAAGAGCAGCTGAATGAGGAGCAAGGGCAGCCTCAGCCCAGGCCTTGTTTCTAAATAAATGAAATGTGTATCTTCCGCGTGGTCAGCTGGGAGGGAGAAGCCTATCTCAGGAGTGACAGCAGGTGCTGCTGAGCTATTTCCATTTTCCAGCTCTGCAACCTCAGGAACCTATTTAATCCAAACTATCCACCAAGCTCCATTCACTGGCACTGAAAATCAGCCAGTGATTTTGGAATCGTTTTTTAAGGCTGTTTTTAATTTTTTGAAGTATCTTGCTGACGGATTTTTGGTCCCACCTATGATTTAAGAAGAAAGTTGCAAATCTCATTCTCACTTTTTCAGTCGTTTAAAGGGACACATCTTGCCAAGAGTTTAGGCTCGGCTTTTAATAGAGGGAATGTTGGGGTAAAGGGATATGAAAAGAAAACCAAGAGGTACAGAAATGCTATGCTGGCTTTGTTAGAAATTAAAATGTTCTTTACTTAATTTCTGTATTCCCCCGGTAGTGAAGGGAACTCATACACAATTGCATTGAAGTAATGTATGAAAATCAGAGAGAGAATTTGAGAAGAAGCTCCACCAAACTCACCTGGAAGCTCAGCGAAGCGCAGAATGTAAACCTAGCAGAGTAAAGAGTGGCATAGCTCAGGGGCATGATTTGAATTGCCATTGCCATGTTTTAAGGCATGAGTAACAGGAATGCAGCAAGGAAAATTGCAGAAGATATACACCAGCGTGATTTTGCTTAGGGCTTATGTTCCACAGTGTTGACAGCTATTCATAGATGTTAAAGGTAGATAGCATTTTTTTTAGTCTGATGAGGTTTATTTTAATTGTCATGCTTCGCAAGCACGTATGTGCATGCACACATACATGCACATGCACACACACGGCTACTGTTCCAAGTGCTTTCTGGTGTCTAGCTTGCTGAAATGCTTTCAATTAGAGTTTGGAAAAGGTTGACTCAGTCAGCCTAAGCGACACTTGCCAAAGATAAAATTAGTTTCAGTCACTGCTGTTTTCCTTCCAAAAAAACAAAGCCCCCACTCTCCCTTTCTCTCGTCCCTTATATTAAGTGGAGAGTATTCTCAGATAGGTGTTTAGCTGATTTTTAATGTCATGGAAACTTCATGTGTAAATTTGTTAGAAACTCTTTAGTAAAGCAGCCTAGTAAAACAGATGATTAATATTGGTAAGCTCCTCATTTGCATATTAATTAGTCTCTGTACTCAACTAATTAAAATGGGGCTGCCTGTTTGTAGACTTTCTGAATTCCAGATTGTTGCTATTGCTCCCATGTAAGTGCATTTAGCACAGCTAAAGCAGCCATTGATATTACAAACCTGCCACCCTAAGCAGCAATAGCAAAATTTTAAAGTATTTGGGGCTATAAGGGATGTCCTTTCAGCTGAAGCTGAACATTGTGGGTTACGAACAAGCCCAGGCTGATCTGCCCTTAAGCCTGTGGTACTTTGTCCAGAGATGCAACCTCAAATCAAAGCTGCGCCTGATAAGTCATGATGATTCAAGGTTAATTCTGACCTCTTTTGCTCTGGTGGAGCTCTGTTTAGCCTTCCCAGGCTGGGAGGGGACCTAGGCCTTGGAGTCCCCTGCAAGTCAGCAGGTGTTGCAAATGTGCCTCATAGCCCTGCTTGCTCCGCAGAGATGTCAAGGAGGCCAGGCGCTGGCTGAGCATTTACAGGCAGAGCTGTACTTCCTTACCCACATTTCCCTGCTGTTACTGGCTAGGTGGATGGGTGATATACAAAGCCACCCTCTGTTTATTCCTTGTCTTCAGATGTTCAGCTTTAGCTCCCATCACCCACAAAGACCTTCTCAATCACAGAGCCAGCCAGCCAGGCCTGCCCTCTCTGTCAGGATCCTGCCTCTTCCTCCCTTTCCCTGGCCAAGGACATACCTTTTTCTTCCCATCTCACTCTGGCTACCAGGCAGCCCCTCAGATGCTTCTCAGCCAGTACAGCTGCTGGTGGCGGTGACTTCTCTGTCCTCCTGCCTCCCTTTCTAGCTCCTCCTGCTGTTCTTGCTTCTAGACCTGCTTCTCGACTCTCTTTTCCTTCCTCTTCCCCTCCCCAGGCACCTGTTTTTTCCTCCTCCCAGCTGTTAGCATTCCCCCCCTTTGCCATCTCTGCTGTAGAAGAGGATTCCTGTAGAAATTCAGGAATTGAGGGTAAAACACTCAGGGCTGAGAGGCACTTAATAAATGTACATTTACTTCCGTAAAATACTTTGCATGGCAGTGACAAGTAGGTTTTCTCAAACTATCTGTGCACACAGAATCTTTCCTCACCCTAACTGCCAATAGCAGTTTGACAGGTTTTATTATACTCCATTATGCACAACAAGCCAGGTCGCTGTGCCATATGCTGTCCAGTCCTGCTAAAGTGAACCATGTGCCTGCATTGGCTGCAAACCAAGGCTGGGTAAAACCTGCTCCTCTTTGCGTGCTATTTGTTTCAAAAGAATTGGAGGTGGGGACTTTGGGTCAGTGCATCCCATCGCACAACTCTGCTCACCTCCAGCAGCCCAAAAGCCAATTGCAATGGAAAATCAGGGGTCGTGGCAGGGACCCAAGGTTCTTCTAGAAACCTGCCCTGTCCTGGGGCTGATGCCACTGGAGGCAGAAGGAGAGCTTCAGATCTCTCTGGGGCCACTGGCAACGAATTCAATCTGGAGTAGCTTTTGAGGTGATTTCATGCACTGCTTAGCAGGACACACAGCAAGGAGCAGTGCAGTGTTTCTAAGGCTAAACCTCTGCTTCACTGCAAAAGCTGTTTTAGGGGCATCCCAGTTACAGTGGGTGTTGTGTGTGTGTCTGGACAGACTTTCTAGAGAATCTTCCAGACTCTAGGCTCCTCCAAACATGTGCTTCCCTCTCCACAGCCCATGCAGCTTGCTGTAGTCTTACTTTCAGCTGCTTTTGTTGCTCTGTTTTGTTTATATGTTTTCTGACTTGTCATACCCTGTGATTACCAGTGCACAGCCCAGTCCAGAATTTTTTACTGCCTTTCAGATTTACCAGGCTTCAAATCCATCTCTTACCTATGGTTTGTGCTGTTGCTGTTTTCAGGGGGACAGTCTTCTCCCTCTTGCTGCCTCCGTTTTGCTGATCCTTCTTGCTGCTTCCACATCTTTTTCTTCCTAACTCTCCTATATCAGGCAAGCTGATGGCAGAGGCTACTTCTAAGTTCTCCCATTTCTGGACATAATTCTTGTTGCTTTGGGTGTGCTGACTGTCTGCTGCTTCTCTTCCATTGCCTTTGATGTCACCTTCCCCTCTGTCCTGAGTCTGTAGCTACTTCATAGCATTTATGTCTCACTGTAGCTCATTTGTTGCCTGCTGCATGTCCTGGGTGTGACTGCTAGATGGCTGAAGCAGAACTACTCCTGAACATAGTTTCAGACCCTTGGCTCTTTTGCTGTAATGGTGGCCTGCCCGTCTTGATAGCCCTTTTACCAGTTCTGCACCTCATCCATCATGCCTGCCACGGGCTGCAGGAGACTTACATGTGAAGATGTGTTGCTCTTTTGGCCATTACTGCTGGGACATGTACTGTGATGCTCCAGCACTGTCAGGCAGGCTTCCCTTTCCATTTTCTCTGCCTTTCTCATCTGCTGCTTGTCTACCTTCACTATTGACTCCACTGTCCCAACACTGGGGAACGCTGGGTTCACAAGGGACAGTAACTTGAGCAAAGGTTCCCTATTTGTACTGAATTAGTCAAGTTTTGCAGTGCCCTTAGATCCATGATTTGAGTAAGGTGGGTTTGGTATGCCAGGCCTTGCAAAACCTACTGTCAGCTTCCTTGCTTCAGTGACTTTATATGAACCTGTCACTGAAACAGCCCTTCTGGCCCTTTCTAGAGATGGGTTAGGATTTTGTAAGTCTGTAGAGTTTCCTTCTCTTGCTGATTGCTACACTCTTCACTCACCTGACACATTTTACAAGCATGGCCATACTGGATCACATGTAATGTACTTCCAGCCCAGTGTCCTGCTTCCAGCAGCAGGGGCCAGCAGCAGCTGGCTAGGGAAGAATATAAAAACAAGATAAACTGGGAGGGATCTTTCCCAGCAGTCAGTAGTTTAGGGACCTCTTAAAAAGTCACAGGAATCATAGCATTTCAGGTCTAATGCCTTCCACATGATTTCCTCTCAAAAGCCTTCTCACAAGTCTCTAACACTTCTCATGCTGCCTGACTGGTTATGTCTACGTGCTTTCAGGAAATGAGCAAATCTGTGGTGCATTTCCCTCACCATGCTCCATGCATGTACCTCATCAGCCTCTGACTCCTCTGAAAGCAATGCTGTAAGGATGGTCCAACCTTGGCCCACCTACAAATCCCAGTGGCCCTTGTGGTGTGTGGCACAAGAAGGACCCAACAGAAGACTTATCTCTACAACATTGTTCATGTGATGTCACTGTGAGGGCACATAAGAACCATAGTGGCAGTCTCAGGCTGTGAACAGTGTACCTCCCATTGCCCTTGCTGAAGGCAGGTGCAGTTTTAGATGTTTGCTCATGACATGAGCCATTTTAAGTGTATGTCCATTTCTGCACTTGAAACAACAGTAGATATGCCCATTGTATGTGACCTGATTCAAGGGCTCCTAGACATCTCAGTGGTGTAGGCAGAAGCTAAAATAAATCTGCCTCTTCTTATAAGCTCCTGGATTTCCTTTACATCCTTAATGTATCTCAGTTTGTAAGGCCCTAGTCATTTCCAGAAACTATCATTTTTATATTTTGTATAAACATGGACTCAGCACATATCTGTGGGAGACTGCACACTTCATTTTCCCTGTGTGACAAGACATTGGCAAGACATTGGCTTTTACTCTTGCCATAAAAGTCTATAGAGTGCTAGCCTGGTGATCTATTCTTTGCCATTTGCTAGCTTGACAGTTAGGGCCAGCAGAACTCTACATTTCAGTAGTCTCACAGCTGGCACAGCCAGGTCAATACCTAACTTCATCTTAGCCTTGCAGATCTCTCTTGAAATATTCTGCTACAGTGCTGGTTAGGATTTACAATGATTTCTTCATCCTTAAATGCAGTGAGGATATTCTGGCATTCCACCATGGTCCTATATTATAAAATAAGCAATAGCATCTCTTATTTCATAAGTTCCTTCAAACCAAAAGTTTGAGAAACTCACTACTTGAAAATGATGTTTCTGGGTGCTGTTAGGGCCCTGAAGGCACCAATAGTCCTTAACCACTCTGACCAGCCCCACTTGGGCCTTCCACCAACTCATCCTCCACCTATGAGCCCAAGGACTCCATTTAAGCTCAGGCCACAGGCACCTAAATTAGCCTCAGCTATATCATGGGTGTAGCTTTGCTTGGTCCTGACTTTGCTGATGTGCCTGGTTAGACTGCAGACCTATGTTGTAACTTTGATGGCAGTCCTGTTTCTGTTCTATGTCCTGGATGAACCTTAGACCTATGTTGTAGTCTTGTCTCTAGTTCTGTCTTTGACCTCATTGTCTGCTGCTTCTGACTGATTTCTGGAGGGACCTCTGACCTGACCTGACATGCTGCCTTGCCTTTTCTGGGACTGTCAGTGGACAACTACTGCTGTCCCTCTGCCCTGCTCAGGTATCATGGGACTGTGCTCTGTTGCTGAAAGCATTGCTCTGTCTGTGCTATGGTTACCCTGAGCTCCTTGCTTGCCCTCCCTTGTGGAGCAGCTGTTGTCTTGCTGTTCCTGGATAGGTGCCATGTTGGTACATGTCAGACATATCATGTCTGGCCAAGTCCATGGTAGTAAAAGGCAGACAATTTTTCTGGTTCTCCTGGGAAGAACTGGCCAAACATTGTTGTGATACCTCTAGTGAGGAAAGGAAGTCATTGTGCCTATGACCTTCAGAGAGATATCGGTAGCCAGGTAAGCGTGCTTTACTATGCTACATGCACTGACAGTGACATTCTCCCAACTCTTTTTGTGGTCTTCCTCCCTATTTTTTGAGGCATGGTTGTGGCTTCCTTTGAACCCTTTCTGACAGCAGGAGTGCACTTAACTGTTTCAGGCACATAATAGGCTACTGTTTCTTATACTCTTCAATAATAATAGGATAATGTATTTTTTTACTGGTAACTGCATTTGTCCTGCACTGGCCAACGCTTATTATCAACACATGAATTTCTGTCTCCTAGCTCCTTTTCCTGTGTCTGTGTGTATGTGGTTTTTTTTTTAAACATGGCAGCTAGGTCTGAAGTCCAACCAAAATCAAACTGGTCATTGGTCTTACAGTAGAATGACTATGATGGTAGCTGAACGGCTCACAGTCTTCAAAGATGTGTTTGGCATGTGTGAATCTCCTTGGCTCTGTTATCATGCAGCAGAAAACCTCTTCACTAGAAGTCTGTGTCATGTACCTTGCCATCTATAGCACAGCTGCTGCTCTCCTTCTGCAGAAGATATCCCACAGGGAGGTGAAATGGTGCTATTCCTCTAACATCTTGCATGCCTGCCTATGACCTGTATGTTATCCTTCTTGTCTTTAGAATTGTTTCTATGGGGTATGCTCTAGATCTTGATTTATTAGTCAGCTTTTCCTGCTTCATGAAAACTACTAGCTTTGGCATATGCACTTGTTTGGCTCTAGCAGCCTTTGTTTAAATTCTACCTTTGGTCCAGTTTAGCAGCCCTTGCTGTTCTTTCCCTGGGCCTAGATTTGTGTCTCTGAATAAACTGGGGCTCTCACTTCAGGAGTGGGATCATTTGCAGGGTTCTTTAATGCATCTCAAATGACAGAATTTTTGTGTTGTTGCTTTAAATGTCTGTTTCTTCTGTGTTACATGCTTGCATAAGCTGAAGAAAATCTGTATTTCCCCAAAAGCAGCTCTCTAGACTCTCATTTCCTCCAGTGGTCACTGTACTCACCAAATACATGGCAAGCCTCCCTATAGTTGAGGGCTAGGGGCAGCTGTTACTCATGGCAAGTGTATCTCACTTGCTACTTAACCTTTTCCTCCAGTGAGATGAGAGAGGGACAGACACAAAAGTTAGTTGTGCCCCTTGACCTGTTCTGTTGGCACCAAAGCGAGAAAACTGCCTTACAGGCTTGGGCGTGGTTTTAAGACTAGAAACGGCATTTCTGTGCTGTTTCTGCAAGCTACTTTCTATCCATGTAGTCTCCCTCTCTTCCTTGCTGTGGATCTTGCAAAGCCACAGGCTGCCATTTGGTTCCATATTCCCACATCCACACTGGGTGAGAACCAGGAAGGGCTCCATTTATAAGACAGAATTAATCTCCATAGGGGTGAAGATTGTTACTTACAATGATACCGCAACCAGCATTAAACTACATGCACGTAGACTGACTTACCAGTTCCCCAAATTCCCTTCTCCCAGTTCCACGCAGGCTGCTATGTGTTGCTTCAAGGCTGTATCAGAAAAGAGGCCTTCTGTTAGATCTTCAAAATTATGGATCCTCAAAGTAGAGGCCCAAGGTGGCCCTGAGCCCAAACAATAGATGGATAGGTTGAAAAGGCTTAGGTCTTCACTTTGTTTAGTAGTTACCTTGGTAGTGACAAATAAACGTGGGTGCAAAATCCCTTCCGTTGGTGGCAGTGTTTTTGATCCCTGACATATAAACGATCTGTCTGTGGAAGGAGTCAACTGAACTGTGGCTCAGCCACAGCCCAGGTCTAATAATGAATTATTGTTACCCATTCTTTCCTTGCTCCCTGGGACCTCTTTGAGATGATTTGATGGCTTTAGTGTACTTCTTAACAGACAAACAAGATGTTGGTAGCTTCTCTAAGATCTCCTGAGCTACAGAAACTGGAATCTTCAGCTCCTGAGGATGAATGCTGTTGCACGCTCCTTGATCTGTTAATCAGCAGGTTCATTTTCAGATCCTATCACAAATGTGCCCTGAAACCTAGTAATTCCTGAACTGTACTTTGACCATAAATGCCACATCTCTTTCCTAGCCCTAGGTAGCAGCTTGTGAGAAGCTGAGCACTTAGCTTTCCTGGCCTGGCCTGCCCTTCTCACATGGTGCACTTGCATGAGAAACACCTCCATAAGCTAACAGGGGACCCTCTGCATGTGACTCCTCTCTTCTAGGCCAGAAAGAGAAAAATGTTCATTGTTTGTCATGTTGCCTGGAGAAGAGAAGACTGAGGGGGGGAGCTGATCAATGTCTATAAGTACCTGAAGGGAAGGTGTCAAGAGGATGGGGCCAGACTCTTCTCAGTGGTGCCCAGCAATAGGACAAAAGGCAACGGGCATATGCTGAAACACAGGAAGTTCTGTCTGAACATGAAGAAAAACTTCTTTACTGAGAGGGTGACTGAGTCCTGAAACAGGTTGCCCAGAGAGGCTGTGGGGTCTCCTTCCCTGGAGATATTCAAAAGCCATCTGGACACAATCCTGGGCAATATGCTCTAGGTGACCCTGTTTGAGCAGGGGGGTTGGACTAGATGATCTCCAGAGGTCCCTTTCTATCTCAGCCATTCTGCGATTCTGTGCCTGGTGTGACTCCAAAGGGAACTACTACCTCTGTCCTGCTTTGACAAGCACCATCACGGGGTGCATATTCTGAAGAGGTAACTGAGTCTTGTATATAGGTCAGTGCCTTTGTTTAGATATTCAGCACGTTCCTTCAAGCTGCTGGCAAGAGAAATATGTTTGGTAGTGTAAATAACTTTGACAATTTAAGTGTTGTGTGTTAATACACTGATCAAAATGCTGAGAATTTTCAGGTCAGGTCACATCTGTTCATCACAGCGATCTTATTAAGAGGTAAACTCTTGTAGTCTGGGAGATACTGAGGAAATATTGCAGGATTTCTCAGTCTGGCAGGATTTTTTTCAGTATTAAAACCAGTGCTGGACCTTCTCTACAGAGAGACTCCTGTCACGGTCTTAAAATATTAATTGGTGAGACCTCAGCAGAGCAGTGTTAAACCAAATGGGACCTAAAAGACTAGAAGCATCTGTACACTGTTTCCCTGCATCACCACTGATGAATGGTCAAAGCTGATGACCATTCATCAACAGGACTAAATGAATGAGAGTAGTTCAGACAAAGCTAAAAGAGGAGCAGGGTCATGGAGTCAATGTGTAGAATTACTATCGTTCATGTGAGGTCTGGGTCCATTTTCTACCTATGCCACTGAATCATTTAAATCTGGGCCTGACTCTGCACTTCTGAAACCAGCGGGAGTTCTCCTGTTGTCTGTCTGGAGCCTAGCTTGAAATTCTCATTACCTCCTCTTCTCTCCTCTTGAAATAAGGATAGCTTTGCTTGCCAGGGCAGCTCTCTTCAGACTTGCATTGCCTGGGATGTAACAAAGAGCTAGATCTCCTGTGGCTGTTAAACTTCCTGGGGCATTAGCCCCACCATCTGGGTACAGTGTGTCTTGCCTATCAAGAAATTTCTCTGGGAATACTCACTTTTGGTGAGTTGATACACTCCGTTCCTAACAAAGCAGAACAATTTGCATTACAAGTCCGTTGTTTTAGAAGACAATGGAGGAAATCTGGAGCTCTTCACTTGGCTTTTGCTCAGTCTGTCTTATGTGGGAATATTGCCAGCCAAAGAGTTGACTGAGGGCTGCATAAGAAGCACTTGCATTAATACAGCACATTTCTACAATGCTATTTGTCCAAAGTCTTCAGAGTACATTTATTAAACTAAAGCAAAGCCCAGGGAAATCAGCTGAAATCTTTGCCTTGACCTCACGTAGCTTTTGGATCTGTGCCCAAAACAAGGAAGTATGCAGGTTCTTGAAAATCCTGGCATATAGGTGAGAATAATAATCCCCTTTCGTGAAGGGGGGGGAATGGAGACACAGATGAAGCAGCTTGTTCGGTGCTGCTTGAACAATTTGAGTTTGACACTCGGTAAATACCTAAATTTTTAGGAAGTACTGGCTATGGGGTGATGACATGAAGCTGATGCAAAATGGGCTAAACTTCAAAGTGCAAATTCAGGCCACTTCAAGAAACTTTTCAATTTAAAAAAAAAAAATCCTAAAGCCTCACATGGATTTGGTATAGCATGAATTAAGGACCAGCTTCTTTTAATTGAATCCAAAAAGCTCCCTTGACTATTCTCTCTTCCATTTCTGCCTTCCCCCTCCTTTGGTGTCTGTGTAGCTGTTATGTTTTATTTAGAGATAATTGAAAACAGAATATAAACTCATTCAATGAGCCCAACTGGAACACCAAAGATATCAGTAAGTAATGAGTGTTTACTTAAAGCAGTCTTGCTCAGAGGCAGTAATGATGAATGAATGGGGTGGCAGCAGGTACCTTCTGGCAGATGGGATAAAAACACCTTAGATTGTAGCCAAATATTGGCCCTCGCTTCTCCTGCCTCTGGGAGAAGCTTCATCTCCCATCCCAAAACCTAGAACTGACTTCCTCAGCTGCTGTTGATTCTGATCTGGCTCTAATCACAGCTCTGAATACTGAGTCTCAAACAGCTGAAAATCTAGCTCCTCATCTGAATTATGGAGTGTGGTTCCTCTCTGTGCAATAGGAAAATAACTTATCCAGGGATCAAAATGGGGCAGAGCATGCCAGAGGGAAACATAGGACTGTGCTCAGGCTATTAAAATCACAGCAGGTTTGTAAGAAGCTGCTGATCAGTTCTGCCTCTGGTAATGCTCCACTGTTGCACTCCCTTTTCCAGGAGCTGTGTTATACATAGTTGGCCTGATGACCAGTCCTTTTCTCCTCCCCACGCTGAAATTTGGGGGAGTCCCTTTAGCCCTAGCCTTAGGCTGAAGGTCCCACCTGTTGAGTACTTGTCTGTAAGTCTAGCAGCCCATCTGTGGCAACAAAAGACTCTCCATCTCCATTCTGACTATCTTTCTCTTTCAGGTTGCATAGACATGTATGCAATTTTTTTTACTTCTCCTCTTACTTCTTTATGAGAAAATATTAAAGGGGAGTTTAGGTTGCAGTCCATATGGCACATTGTGCAAGACAAAGTTGCTCTAAGTGGTTCTGTGGTTTTGACTAATCACTTCCCAACTATCTTCCACTTGCAAGGAGTAAAGGCAGTGCTCTGCCTCTATTTCAGCAAATCTCTTCCTGCTTTTATTGGTAGTGTCTGTTTGGTTGCCAGCCCTAAACTTGACAGGCTCCTGCCAAGAGTTTTTCAGCTTTCTCAGAGCGAATGTAGGCAACATGTTCTCTACAAAAAACACCCTCCGTACTTTTCAGTAGCACTCCCAACATTATTATTCTTGCTACAGAAAGCAAACAATGGCAGTTTTCCCTCTCACGACACTGTAGCCTGGACTGAACAAGACTGAAATGACGTTAAGGTTGTCTGGGGAGAAACACCACAAGAAAAGTTCCTCTGAAAAAAGCCCGGCGTGGGTGAGTCTGTGCACACGCAGATGCCAAGGTTAGAGGTGCAAGTTAGCTCTGAATGAGCTGGTAGGTCCACAGTGTGCCATGCAGAGGTGCTTGATCCAGGGTACTGCATGGGGTGCAGTGTGTTAGCATTACTGTACCGTCCTCCATTCACTGCGGGTAGACATGTCCTGCATGTCTTCCAGGTCCATAAACTGATTCTTGGAAACACAGCATATGGGGAAGGAAAACAAATTGACTCCAAGCAGTTGGGTCCCTCTTTCCACTGAGTATAGGAGACATGAGATGCACCTGACACATCAAATGTACCAAGATTCTCCTTGCTTGGGCACTGATTCTGTCCCTGAAGTCCCTGTTAAAATTCCTTCAGCTTCCTGGCTATCTCACAAATGGTTTAAGATCTAAAAGAGGCTTTATTTTATACTCCTAGATCTGTTGTCCTACTGTGGCTGCTCTCACTGAGTTTTCTGCTGTTGATTCCCCTCCTGTAGGAAGACCCAGGGCATACTGTACTCTCCTCCTTCATGATCAAATAATCATGTCTGCTTCTCTTCTTGCTACGCTTTCTCACTTTGCAGCACAACCAGGGACAGTGGCATTCCACTTCACAGATGCACACGGGAAAAACTCTTTTAACATCTCCTTTCTGTGCTGTGGCTGCCTCCCTATGTTATCTTATGAAGCTGATGAAATCAGCTTGGTTTATGGCCTCCATTTCCCTAAGTCTCCTATCCCTGTTTCTGAATTCTTGCTCTGTTCTACCCCAGAGGAGATCAGGTAAGCTAGGATGGGACTCAGCTTCCAATACCTGCATGTCTGGATTATAAAAACAGACTGGGAAGCAATGCAAAAGTTAATCTCTGTGAATAAGTTTGGAGCCACCCTGAGGTGAGGATGAATATCCCAGCCCCGGTGAACAGTAATGTAGCTGTTCACACTTGTGCTTCCCTTATTCCTTCTAATGGAGCCTCTGTCCCCTCAACACAAGTCACTTCAATGACTGCAATCATGAAAGGTGTTGGAAGTAGGGTCTGAGAGTTATGCAAACTCCTGCCTCAGGTGTCATGACCGATGAACCGATCAAAAATGCCAGCTTGTCTTAGAATGTCACTTCTGAATTCATGCCCGATGGCAGATCTGTCACAGTTGCCAACCATGTTAATATGGCTGAAGCCTGTAGGTGCACTTGTACCCTCAAAACTCAATGGAACTGCTGTCATCCTCCAACTGTTCAGTGGCCTAGATGAAATTAGTTAGGAGCCTAAATGCAGCTGCTAATAAAGATACTATTTTTCTGTCTTAGAAAAAGCACCAGCTCCTTTTGCTCCCTGCTTGGCAGTCTGAGTCAGTGAGGAGCTAAACGATGAAAAATGAACCCAGTCCCCAAGAATAGACCTTGGGCCCTGAGGGGCAGTTGTGGGAACAGCAGAAGGAAAGTTTTCTGTTGGTGCTGCCCGCTGGGGCTTGAAGTTGATGTCTGCTCCTACTAACGTTGCTTGGCACCAGAATCCAATAGAGCACCAGCGCAGAGTCTTTCTCCTGTTCAGGAAACTTCTTCTATTA
This sequence comes from Struthio camelus, assembly GCF_040807025.1. Classification (NCBI taxonomy): domain Eukaryota; kingdom Metazoa; phylum Chordata; class Aves; order Struthioniformes; family Struthionidae; genus Struthio; species Struthio camelus. The sequence goes on along the minus strand of NC_090942.1, from coordinate 93,618,519 downwards.
GCCCTGCATAGGTCCCTTGGAGACAGGTTAGGGGGATGGATGGGTACAGCAACTCCAGGAAGAACTGCAGGGTCTGGGGCCAGCTGGCAAGTACAGTTTGAGATGTTCACATTTTTCTAGGGAAGAATGTGCGTCTTAGCTGCTCTGCCTGTCTGCTATTACCAGGCAGAATTTAAACTCAGAAGCCAAACTCGGTTGGATGGGCTGCTCTCGTAGTCCAGTGCTCCCAGAAGGAGGAAATGGAGTGGGAAAACTGCTTGCAATCTTTACGGAGGAATCTATAGTTTTCAGGGCTACATGTAGCTTGAATTCAGCACCGCTAATGCCTCTGGCACCAAACGTTCTCCAGCTTTCGTTTCATTTGTAGCAATGCTCCTAAATCATTTTGCCCCAAGTGGCAAGCTCTGGAGAGAGTAAAGTAGTTTAGCAGATGGACACAGTAGATTACACATCTGAGACTTTCACCCACTTTCTCCCTATGACCCCTGGCAAGACAGAAGCCCTTTTGTGAAACATCCTGCATTTCCAGCTAAGGAGATTTCCCCAGGAAATCCTTCCTTTGTGCCTTGTCCTCGAAGACCAGTGGGAGACCTGCCAGTGCCCATTAAAGTCTATAAAACCACAAGTGGCATGCATGATGTGAGCTGTTCTCCATTTCACCAAATGAAGAATAGGGAGCATCATGCAAAACACGCAGGTGATGGATCTCAAGCTACCGGAAGGAGGTCCTCTTCCATTTCCACATCTTGGCAGCAACCTGTCCCCTTCCAAAGGGATTGGGCAATGGAAGAAAAACTGTCCAGAGCTACTAAGTGTAAAGGCATCAGAGGTGGCTGAACCAGTGCCTGAGTAATACATTGTAAGAAGAATGGGAAAGAGGGCTGGGGAAGTCTTGGTGTATGCTTTGCCTGTTCTTCCCTTGATATCTGCAGCTGGTCAGCATTGGAGATGGTACTGATTTTTGGTCAGATGCAGTACACCCACTCTTGTATGAAGTAAGTACTATTGATGCTGGGAAGGGAGAATGGGACTAGATAGAGCCCAATTCAAAGCCTGATTAGTGCATGGTGTCTAATGTGGGCAGAGCACGCCTTTTCCTGAAGCCAAAGGTATACACCGGGGCAGTAGGGCAGGCATGCGTGGCCTTTGACTCTGGATTGAGGGGAGGTCCAGACTCACTCCTGTGAAACTATAAGATCTTTTATTGAAATCTATTCAGAACAGCAATGCTAGGTTTTGGAGAGACCATCCACATTCTCAACAGAGCAACAGAGACCAGAATCTAGCCTGGAACGTGTGCAGCAGAGATGAGAGGGAGTCTCCATGTTTTTTGTAGGGAATGACTTACAATTTTTCAGGCTAAAAGTATTAGCAGAATTAAGATTTCCCTTACCATACAAGTCCAGAAAGATCAGAAATTTGGTTGCCTGTTGCTGAATATATTCAAAATTCCTCTAGAATGCATTGTACCAGGAAGGCATGCATTTTCAACATGGAGACATCCTTCTCCTGTTGGGAGGTGAGGGTAACTATAAGATTTTGGTATCATCCACTCAGCTTTTTAAAAGCCTTTGAATTTGGTGCATGAGACTCAGATTCCACCATTTCAGTTTTTCTGGAACCAGTTCTCCCATTCTGCTTAAGCTAACTCAAAGAAGACAAATTTGCTCGTCTGCTATGATCCAGAGACTCAAACAGGTAAAAAGCACTGCATGAAGTGTCCCCCTGGAATCTAATTATGAGATTTAGACTTGGAATGGCCACTTGCTTTTTCTGTCCCTTTCCTATGTTTGGCCATCATAAACAAATGTTACAGCTGTTCTGAATTACTGGCTATCTAACGGTCCCTCGCACTCCGGAATAGGCAGCCATAATGGGCAAGTGACCGTTATCTGGCAAACTTGGTAGCTAGCATTGCCACATCAAGTCAATTCTCTATAAGACAGCTGCTTCTCTCACCTCTGGTAGCAAAAATGTTCTTTGGCCTTCGCTTTATGTTACAGCTCCGTGCCTGCTGTGGCACAGTGTGGTATAATGATGACGGCACAGTGATGTATAATAAAAACAATGCAGAACTAGATCTTTACAAGTCTGAACGGCAAGTTTGTGCATCCCTTGCCAGAAACATCAGATAAGGGACCACCTTCCTATTTTGACTAAAGAGTCCACTCTGAGCAGCACAGGAGTTTGCAATGGACGCTGGCGTGGCCGCAGAACTCATCGGCAGCCACAGAGCGTAGGACGAATTAAGTCCTTCCTGATCCTCGGCTTCATTTTTCTAAATGCAGGGCGGAACTCAGACCCACGCAGAGGATGTGCCAAGCAGGAGCAGGTGAGGGAGAAAAGGAACCCCAGCGTTTTGGGGATGTTCATCCCCGCAAGGACGGTTTCGTCCCCGGCAAGGCTGGGGCCGGCTGCAGGCAGGCAGGCAGCCCCGCGCCCGCGGCCCTGCGGCCGCCCCGCAGCGCGCCCGCGGCGCAGCGCTCGTGCCCCCCCTGCTGGCGGCGGGCGGCGCCGCAGCCGCCCTTTGTTCCAAATGGCCACTCAAGCGGAAGGAGACCAAATACGGCTGGGTTTGGGGGGTTTGGGGGGGGGGGGGGGGTTGGTGGGTTTTGTTTTTTGTTTTTTGGGTTTTTTTTTTGTTCTCTCTTCCTTCCTGGAAAGTGATGTAGGCACCTTACTCGGTTCGCCTGTGCAGTCCTTTTGCTGGTGAAAGGATTCGTCGCTCCCGGATTTGTTCCGCTCAGAGGACACATGCCTCGGGCAAATGCTCGGGCTCAGAAAGAGCGTTCATCTTAAACCCACCGCGGACAGGCACGTTTTGTTTTCCTCCCATCTAGTTCTTTTTCCGTGCGTGCAGATTGCCGAGGTTGCTGAGCAGGAACATTGGAAACTGTGTCTTGATGTCTGGCTGTCTTTACACCTTCATTCCTGAGGGCTTTTCCTAATTTGTCTCACTTCTTTTGGGCAGGCAGAAGGCACCAAAAGCCTTATTTTGCAGTTTAGAGTTGCCTTTGAAGGACAGGTTACTCCTGGGATAATTTGCAAGCGGCAGTGGTCAGGAAATCTTCATGGGGTCCAGATATACTTAGCAGAATAGCAGTATTGCAGGATGTGGCACCCCTGGGGTGCAAATAGCTGTTGAAATCCTTGTGATAGTTCTTGTCAAGGGCTTTTTCGCATCTTCGGGGCATTGTGAGGAAGATGCCACCTGCCACATACCCTCCTTGCTTCCCCATCCAAAGTGGTGTTTCTTCTGCCAGACAAACCACCACTGTCTGTGCACTGTTGTGAGATGCCCAGCAGTGCCCAAAGCAAGAGAGATGGTCCAAACAACTTTTCTGTATGCTAACGATTAGGCAGTGAATGAAGTACATAAATATCAAGATTATGAGCGCTACTTCAGCCAGAGGATCACTGTGCTTGGAAAGAAAGAGGTATACAATGAGCACATGGGTTCTCTCAAAAACAGTGCAGCACATCTGTCCAAGAGAACCCTTTTGAAATACAAACACTTAACTTCATGTCCAACACTTATCTCTGCCACCTGTGCCTCAGTCGCTGTTGGGAGAGCACAAAGGCAAATCCTGTCTCTTAGGACTCCGTTGTTTTTCTTTTTTAAATCTCTAACTTTTAAGTATTCTTTAAGCATAAACGTGTGGTTTATAAACTCCTTCACTCAGTTTGAACACTGTGAAGGGGCTAGTGGTGAAACCAGAGCTCCCAGCACAGGGTGGACACAGCAGGTAGTGTCTAAGTGATGGGAAACTGAGTAGGACCAGGACACTAGTTACAGACTCTGTCGGCCAAGGCAGGTGTTGGATGCAGATCCACACCCTGGGACGCGGCCAGGTGAGCCATCGTGAGAATGACTGGCCGCTGTCAGAGATGCACAATTTGTGGGGAAGCTTGGATTCCCTTGGAACCTGAATTGGAGCTGGTTTGCAACAGACAACTGTCCATCTAGGGAGGGACAGGGAATCAGCTTGTAACATCATTCACAATTCAGCCAGAAATTCAGCATCCTCAAGCCTCATCTAAAATTGAAAAGTGCCTCCAAAGGAATTGTTTGTTGCTTTGTTTGCAAAAAGTGCAAACAGCACATCAGAGAAGCAAAAATGCCTTGGTGGATTGTTTGCTGAACACTTAGTCAGGGTATATTGTAATGAGCCATATGCTAGCTTTGCATAGTATTATGGGGTAAGCCAGCTGCAACATGCAGCTGATTAGTCTGGTTGGAAAAATCTTCATTTTCCATAGCAGGAAGCTAGCAAAGGCAGTCACTCTGGCAGGTACTAAAAAACATCTCTGACTGTTCTGTCATGCTCATGTAGAATATGCCAAGCCAGGAGAGCAAGAGAACCTCCAGTTTATTTTTGTCCTGAAGGAGGAATCCTCCTTTTAGCCCTAAGCTTGTTTAATAGTAAGTGTTCTTTTGAATTGTAACCCTTTTATAATCTCACGGAAGAGGTTTCCTCCACCATTCTCTGCACCTGGAGGGAAAACATGCAAAAAGCCCTTGACAAAGGACTAGTGCAAGGATTTCTCGTTGCCTCAGTCAGAGCTCAGTCATTCAATTTAGCATTCGGCTCAGCTGATATGGTGGAAACCTTCTGGGGGTTGAGGGGATAGAGGTCAGGAGGGGATGGGAACCTGAAGAAGTGCAAGAACACAAAAGGGGCTGTGCAGGATAGGAGCAAAGGTGCTTCTTGCCCAACATCCTGTCTCCTGCAGTTGGCCAAAAGCTGATACCTAAGCAAGAGTATAAGAATATAGCAAGTACTTACTCCAAATATCAGCTTCCAGAGATTGTGTCTCAGGGACTTTCTGGAGCTAGAGGAGATTCCTCTTTGCATTGGATAAACCTCAGCGGACTTCCCTTCTGTGTATTTCTCCAGTCTCCACTTGAAGCCACTTGTTCTTCTAGCAACCACAACAGCTTGGGCTAAGGAGTGTTAGAGCTTGCTTATACCTGGGTAAGCCACTGACAGACAAGCCGAAACTTTCTCCATCAGCAGCAGATCTGCATTAGATGTCCTCAGCTGTGCCAAGAGCTGAATCAATGATCTGTGTGGCCACTCTTTGGGTCAGAAAACCCCAGCTAGAAGATGGGAACATCAATAGTTCTTTTAAGGTCTTTTTTCAAACTATTACTAGTTGTGTTTTCAAGGCAAAATTAACAGCCATGACAGGAAGTACTATGAATGAATACAACAAAGTGGGATGCATAATTGCAATGGGCTGGAATGGGTTTCTAGCTCTAAGATGGCTTTTTTTTTTTTTTTTGTTAAGAGAAAACTTAGCTTGGGGTAATTCCTTTGCATTTACATAATCTATTGTTCTGAATACTCTGGACAGTCAGTATATACAGAGAGAAAGGAGCTGAACATATATGAAACAATTACTTCAGAAAGGCTGAAAAGAAACCATATGGCTGTCTCAGATTTGCAGTGCTCACGTGAATTTGACATGTAAATATCAAAAGTGCAACAGAACCACAAAGGAGCAGTAACAGAGAGGGGTTGGGAGAGATGTGGGAAGACATAGGGGATACCACATTTATGTCTGCATAAGAAGCCTGACTCACTCATTAAAAGAAAAATTCCCCACAGACAGGATTGTTAAGACTATTTTTATTTAACATGGTTATTAATGAGGAGGAGGAGGAGGGACCAAATTGCACATTAATGAACTTCAAAGACAGTAACACTCCAGGAAGATTTGAGGATGCCAATGAGGAGAGATCATTGACCAAGTCGTGTGCAGCCCTATCGTTATGTCAATGAAACACTGAAACTTCTGCACGTTGCATCCAAACCATTGCAAAACAACAGTGCAGAGACCTTTCATTGTCAGTAAAAAGTAGGAAGATGAAAAAGCCTGTTTCCCTCTAAATTCACCAGACAGTCACTGCAGAACGTGATGTGAGGTGACCTAGGTGTTTGGGGTTTAGGGTGATGGAAATTGGGTATTTTACTTCACCCCGACAGTTCTTCCTCTTCCCTGCTATGCTTCAGCTGGGTTCCTTGCTTTATATGTCTTGTCAGTGTCACACAGGTAAACCCTTTGCACCCACTCCTGCCAAAGCCCGTCCTTCAAGCTCTCCCTTTTCTTGCCAACACTCAGGTCAGAAATCTGCTGGGTTTAGTGCAAAAACTGAAAAGCCAAATCTCTGCTAAAATCAGGCATTTTTGGTCGTGTGACCAAAATCAGGGAAGTTTAGAGCAGAGTGTGGATATGAAGGGCTCTGTCGTAGCTGGGACATGGAAACCACCAGAGAGGTCAGCTTATATGTGATAAAGCACATAACACCATATATTCTGCCCCAGAGTAACAGAAAGCAATGTAGAGATTCCTGAACAAGTGAGCAAACCACACCACCTTTGACAGCTGAAACTGAGACATTGTGGTGCCATGCATGAGTCCGTACAGTACAGCCACTCTCAGGACTGTATTTATATAGCTTCCTATTGCCTGTATGGTTCTTGGCCCCTAGACCAGCTGTGTAGCACCTACCCCCAGCTGAACGCTGAAGTAATACCAGGACTTAGAAGTGTGGCCACAGTAGCTGCAGGAGAGGCAGGGACAGCAAGAATCACTCAGACAAGCGTGGCTACAGTAGCTGCAGGAGAGGCAGGGACAGCAAGAATCACTCAGACAAGGGGAGACAGCTCCCCAGTGGCTGTTTTCTGTGTCTCCCCTGCCTGGGTGTGAGGCCTTGCTTTTTGCTGCATGCTATGGGCATGCCTAAAGCCTACCCAGTACCCTTGTTACAGTTAGGACTGGAGGCTGCAGGAGTTAGAGGTATTATCTCAGCAGAGCCATGGCAGGAGCAGAACAAGAGCATCACTTGGAAGGGAGCATCACCTGGAGGCAAATACAGCAGAGAACTGTTGGTTCTAATTGCCGCCCTGGTGGTAGGCAAAGCCTGTAACTTGGCTAGCTGTAAGAAAGCAGATAACATAGGAACAAAACTTCCCACGTAGCAGTACTTGAGGTCCTAAACAAGAGAGAAGAGAGAAGCAACGCTTGGAGGCTGAAAGGAGCACATAAATCTGGGAGGCAATACCTGTGTGCCTGCACAGCACTCCTCTGCCTCCTGACTCGGGGTGAGCAAAATCTCTATATTCCTTCCCCTAACTCTACTCAAATTTACTTCTGAGCTGAGGTGAGACTGAAAGTACGTGGCAACAACTTTCCTTGGTGCTGAATTAAAGCTGCAATTGCCATGCAGTGCAGCTGAATTGACTGGGAGGGGGGAGAAGGTGCAAGGGGAGAGGCAATAAGAGTGTACCGAGCACCAGAACAGCTTCCTCTGCATCTTAGCCAAGTAATAAAATGAGACAAGTGGGGTTGGATGAACACCAGAAAGGTCCTGACATTTCAGAAATCCTTTGCTGTTTTGCCTTTAATCAATCTGTACTAAGCCTCAAATATGAAAAGAAGTACTTAGGGCAAAGGTGAATTTCATATGAAGAGTAAATTGCTTTGATACTTGTCAATTTGTTGTGATTTTTATAGCAAGGAAATGGTATTATTTCCCAGGCTCCTGGCATGGTCCTAAAGGTCAAATCTCACAACACAGCTCTCTCCATTTTTCCTCAGCTGTTGTTCATTAAAACACACACACACACACACACACACACAACAAGCATAAAAATGTTGCTGCTGTTACTTAGTACCACCAGAAAAAGTCTTAATTAAGATCTAAGTTGTTTCACATTGTTGGAGATTTATTGTAAAGATGAAATGAAAGTGGACTGTGAAAAGTTCATGGCTACTTCACATGAATACTACTTTTTTCCTTTGAGCAGGGCACAGCACGTTACAGATGTGTTTACCTACCTTGCCACTAAGTAGGATTCACATTTTTTGGTCTTACCACCCAGCCCCATTACTTCTAAATGAGAACTTCCACCACATGTTCACAATGCAGGCTCTCTAAAGCAGTGGCAAACACTATTCATAAAACATATAATAACAAGTATTATAGTTTTATAAAGACAGCTGCAACAGAGAGATCTGTCTTCAATGGGAACTTTACCAAGAACGTGATTGTGGCAGGACCAGAACTGTGGTGGCACCTGCCCAGTTCCAAATATGTTTTCTTTCCACTAAACAATGAAGTAACGCTAACAGTTTTCCACCATCCAGGTACCGCAGCATTTAGGGGCCTTGTATGAATTCACTGACCTTGAGCAGCAGGTCCTCTGCTCACAGCTCCTGAGGCACAGGGCTAACACTGGACAACGAAGGTGCAAATCAACTGAAACTCCAGCGCCCAGACTGTGCTCTCATGAAGAAACTGGATCAGAGCTAACCTGGTGCCGGGGCAGCGTCACAAACCCCGGAGCTACCACCTCAGCATGAGCCCAGAGCAGCCTTCTCGCAGGGCGCGCCTGCGGAGCTGGGATCCCCGCGGGGGTAACGCCCCTTTCCCACTCCCCTTCCCAAAAAACCGGCACGGGAGCTGCCCCAGCTCACGGGGAGCCCCCTCACCTAGCACTCCTCTTCCCTACTCTGCGCACGCTCGCTGCAACCAGCCGCCCAGAGACTCCCTCACCCGCCCACCTCCCTCAAACCTCGCCCCTCCCCCGCCTCCCTCCCCACCGGCAGCCAATAGCGGCCAGGCAAGCGCGCGAGCCCCCTCTCCTTCCCCCCTCCCCCCCCGGGGTGCGCGTGCGCCAACGTTCGTAACGGCACACTGCGGCCGTTACGTTTCCGCTTCGCGCTCCGGCCGCAGCTGGGGGGAGGGCGGGGGGCGGCTGCGCGTGCGTGCGTGCCTGGCTGGCCGGGCTGCTGCCCCGCCTCGTTTTTCGGCGCGTGCGCGCTAGCGCCGCCTCGCGCCTCCCGCCCTTTCCTCCTCCTCCTCCTCCGCGAGGGCCCGGCCGTTGCTCTGCACCCCGCCCCGCCCCGCGCCGGGCCGGGCCGGGCCGGGGATGCGCTGCGCGGCGGCGGCGGCCGCTCGCAGGAGCTGCGCGGCGGGCGGGGAGCGGGATGGAGGTAGAAGAGGCGTTCCCGTTGGTGGGGCAGATGGGGCCCTACCAGGTGTACCTGTGCGTCCTGTTGGCCGTGCTCCTCCAGGTGAGACACCGCCTCCCGCCCCTTTGCCAGGAGTGGGGGGCAGCGCCCTGGCTCGTGCGTGGGCGCCCGTGGGGAGACGGGGGGCGGGGTGGCCCCCCGCCGCACGGTGTGGGTGCCGTTGGCGGTTGCCCCCTCGAGTAGCGGAGTGGATGTGCCTGTGGTGAGTGCTGCCTGGTGTGAAGGGCGGTGCCGGAGCTCCTCGCCGAGGGCTGCTGGGGTGGCAGTGATCCCCTGCTCTGCGTTTGGCCTGCAGCGGTTTGCTTTGCTCCTGGGGTGAAGGTGACCCCTTCCAGAGGCAGAGTGAACTTATGCAGGGTAAGCTTTGGGCGAAAGACTTGTGCTGTCAGCGTCCCCTTGCTTGAGGAGTGAGGACTGTGCTGCTTGTTGGATGATGGGCTGGTTGGAATGGAAGTAAATTGAGACTTGCATGAGGTAGGCTGGAAGATAGGGGCTTCTGCTAGAGATTCTGATATGGATCCTACACAACCTAGACTTAAGGGCCTCAGCCAGTGTTTTCTAGGTCGTGTATGGATTGTGGAACTGTTCAGAAAGGTACAGGTGGTAGCTGGCAGCTCTGTGTGCAGAAACTGTCATCTAATCAGCTGGTAAGCAGCAACTGCACTGGTACTCTGATTTGCGTTGACTTAGCTCCTAGAAGATTTTTCAGCAGGCTTCTATACTAGGTGTTTGGATGAGGCTTCGCTTCTCTTGGGCAATCAGATCTGTATTTTTGTGTTGCTGTGAGATGCAAAACTGGAATATTTGTCAATTCAATAATAAAAATGGAGCCATAGGTAACTACATGACCAAGTCACGTGCTCAGTCTGGTGCTCTACCACTAGGTCATTCTTCTTTACTTCCTGCTTTGCTTCATCTTTGTGCACATTCCCAAAAGAAAGAAAAAAAGAGGTTGAGAAGAGTATATGTATCTTTGTAGTCTGGCCTAGCTGTAAGGTAAAGTTTGAATTTGACAGAAGTCTAGATGTACTCCATTTTAACTCTTCAAAAACTTAATTGTAGTGCATGCAACTAGATTGACTAATACTGGATTACTGTTGCTATGGAAATGAACCAGCTGGGATAGAGAAAACTTACTAGCTGCGGGAGGAGGAGGGCTTAACTGTCCCTCCCTCTGACCGATGTTTTATTCATAATGAAGGACTTGGAGTCATAAGCTGTGAGAGACTGAAAATGTTTTCTCCTGGCAGCTTGGGGACTGATGATTTATCAGAAACTAAGCAGAGAGAAACTTGATAAGATGCCCCAAAAGTTCAGATCTCCGGTTGTGTCAGTTGTGGAATCTTGTACTTGTTTATCTTCATAGCTTTGCAACCAGCAAAAACTTCGTACTGTTTCTCTCGCTTCTTTTTTTTCCTTTAACTGATTTAGGCTTTAATATTAGGCATTGTTTAGAGCTGGTTCTACTGGAAAACTGGCTAAACAACTTGTATGATGTCTATTGACTCTCTAATCTCAAGTCTTTAGATCTTTTTCTTCTAGTGCTGATCATGTCTTAGAATAAACTGCAACCAGGACAAGTGCTCTGTGTTCCAGGAGTCTAAAGTAGTATGGCTGAATTGTTTTGTAATGCCTTTTTTTTTTTCTTTTGTAATGGATTAACTTGCATTTTTGACGAGAGAAGTAAATAGAAATATCTTTATCTTTATAAATACATTTATAATTCCAATTAACTGTGAAGAAACAAAGGGAACAGGTGCAGATCTGTTTTTCTTCTTGTGCTATCTTTAATCCTTGAACTTTACTGATGAGTATCATCCCCTGACTGATATGTTTTGTATGCTTCAAATCCATTTAGGCAGTGGAGTTTCTAAGAGATTTGGATATGAAGCTTGTTGTCTTTCAGCTGGTGAATAGATTTTGACTTATACAAGTCAAAATGGGTGGCTGATTGCTTTCTGCATTCCTTTAATGGTGCCAAGTTGCATAATGTGTCACTGGGATATGCTAGAGCAAGACTGAAGGCAAGTGCCATGGTTAGTGTTAGCTTTCTGTCTGCTTTATCATCAGTCTTTGGAAGATGGACCCAAAGTGAAGTAATCTGTTTGGTGCACGTGATGTGGAATTCGGTAATCATGGTCTCCTGTCCTTTTACTGGATCGGCTGTAGCATCTGGCTGGGGAATGAAAACTCCTGTTGATCTCTGTTGGCTCTCCCATTTCCTGACTAGTCCAGTTTATTACTTGTTTCCCTGCCCCCTCCTCCCACATGCTCAGGTTCCTTGTGTGTTTGCATTGGCATATTTACATCAAAACATTTCTATCTTTTAAAGGTAAGAGTACCATGAGGATGAAACTACTTTGGTCTTCACCCTCACAAATCCTTTTTTCTCCAATGTGAATGTATTGGGTTTAAACTCTATGCTTCCTCCTAAAACTCCCTACAACTTTTCTGCTTTTCCTGTAGGCTTTTATGTTTTTTTCATCTCTGGATGCTTCCAGTCTATTGACTTCCAGACTCCTTTTATAGTTATTTTCTCTTATCTTCCAGTGTCTTTCTACTCTTCCATTTAAATTTTGACAGTAAGCTGTTACTACCATGTAGCCTTACTTTATTTGATATGCCAGAATAAAGCCCTCATATTTGTGTTGTTAGTGTAGCTCACAGAACTTTGAGACAAGTTGTACCAAGCATTCATGTCTGTATGGGTGAAACTTAACAAATGACAGTCAGCTTTCAGGTGGGCTTGAGTGAATTGGTGCTAGATCTCTGGGGCTAGCTTAGTGACACCTTGGCAGAAAAACTTGAGATTGCCTGCAGCCTTGACTACAGAGGAGTTAAAGAGCTTGGAGGCATCTGCATTAGGACAAATGGAAAAAATGTTTTTGTGTGTTGTCAGTGTAAAATAAGCTTAAGTACAAGTCTTGCAGTCTGCTATTTTTCACCCTTGCAGGGTATTTTCACTTCACTGATTGTATTGTTTCTCCACTACCTGCTGCTGTTATTCATTGACTTGTTGAAACTGCTACTGTATTAGGCTATGCCTGACTTATTCAGTACCACCATAATGTGACTTTGGAGGATTTTTGGGAATGCGGTGTAGCAGTGGTTGCTAACTTTATGATGAAGTGATGATAGCTAATGCAGAGAAACATTTTTCTGAAAAGATAACCAATGAGTATTCTAAAATCTATGAAACTACTCAAAGACCAAACTTACTTATTTTGAGAATGTGGAGTCAGGCTAATAGGAATTTGAGGCTGTATTTGTCCTGTATTTTCAGTGTATTTTTTTTTAAAGAAGGTAAGGGAGGAATAATGGGAGCTGATAACTTTTAAAACAGCATGTACTTTATTTTGACTGAGCTGCTAGTAGTTGCTTGACACTTGTTGATTACTAGAGGGTACTCAATACCCTTTGAAGAATCAGTATTGAAAACACTGAGGTTTTTCTTCCCAGAATGGTATGTCATGTGGTGTTCATGTTTAGCACATATGTGGCCACATTAGATGAAGTCTCACATCTTGATCAGATGCTTGAGCATGTATAGGCATATTAAAGAATGTTTCTTAGTATCTTGTAACTCAACATATATAGCTGAAGATTGGTACTGGCTCGTGAACCTGAGTTACAGGAGTGCTGGAGTCCAAACTGAACCTCTGACAGAAATCTGAGAATGGAAATGTTGCTACACTGTTAAGAGGTTTCATAAAACCTCTTAGAGTTTAAAAGGGAGGTCTTGTCTACAAACCTGAAAAAGCCTTTGCCTACAGTTAGGTAGCATGTGCATTGTACAGTTCTATGGATGATCACCTAGGGTGTTGTTTCTCCTCAGCTTGGGGAATTATCACTCCCTGGCAGGAAGATGGAACAACAGTTAGGATAGTAATATCAAGTTCCTTGAGGAAGAGTAGTTCATTTTGACTCGAGGCAAAGGCATTCTTAATGCAGTGCAGCCTAATAAGAGATGCTGATACCATCTCTTTGCTATTGGCAGTAAGATCTTATATGATCTCTGTCATTAAAATATCCAAGTGCAGGAAGCTGCTCTTCAATCAGCTCATCTGCACAGCTCTTCTGAGGAAAGTGGATACTGGGACATGTGGCCAAAGTAAAGTAGGTTCTTCCTGAATCTTTAGAAATAATGCAAAAGGAATAGAGTCTGCCCATCTTCAGATAGGGTGCAGGTATGATTCCATACACAGGCTTTTTAACTCTTTTCCTTGATGCAACACTCCTTATTCCTGCTGAATTCTACATCTTAAATGACATGAAACATCACTCTACGGTTGCAATGACAGTAACAAAATATTTTGTCAGTGAATCTTCTTTCAGTGATTACATTTGCTTGAGTCTGTTATGCTGTTCTTTGAACTAGTTAGAACTTTCATCATAAATTAGTGCAGCTTACTGTCAATCCTTGATAGGGTATAGTAATTATGATTGTACCTGAATAGAAAGTACAAAACAACAAATCTGAAATGTGATGGAACAGTTTAAAATGAAGGAAAGGTATGGCATGATTTGCATTGCAACTGCTAGGCAAGGGCGCTGGGGTGCTTCATTAGGGATACACTGTTTCCCCAATCCAAGTTACTTGCCCTGTAACTTAGACGTAGTTCAACTGCAGGAATCTGTCAGCATGCAAGTAAAATGGCAAATACAAAAAGCTTCACAGAATTGCTGTGTAACCTTCTTTCCCTTTCTGATTCCCTTGTTATTTGGCTTTCGTTTTTCTTCAAGTTTTGTGGAGAAGTAAAAGTTATGGATTCCCTTGTGACTGCTTCTCAAAAACAGTTGCACAATATGTGCTTCAGACATCTGCAGCCACTTATATGGAGGGATGGTTTCATATGTGGCATGAATACAAACAGATAAACTATGAAGTCCCGATTTTTATTTCTTGAGATAAGCTTCTTATTCCTATATCTTCTCATACACTGAATCTTACTCAGAGCATGTTTATCCTCAAGAATCATGTTGTTTTCCTTGTAATAGAAGTGATGAAGGTCTTTAGAACAGTTGCAGCGGTGTTTGAATATAATTCCTTGTTCTGGTATAGCTTATTCCTGTTTGGGAAGCAAAATAAACTAGGTGGATATATATACCTAAAACAGTTAGGGTATGCAGTTATTCATTTACTTAATAATGCTCCTATCTGAAAGTTGGTAGAACTTCTAAGGGAAGACCAGTCCTCCCATATGCTTAAGCGGGGAAAAAATCTTCTATGGAAAAAGCTCATAAGTTCTTTGGTTCTATGTTACCTTTCATTTCATGTGTAATTAATTAGATGCTAATCAAGACTCCCTGAGGCAAACCTGATTGTGTCTCTTACAAAATGGGAAAGAAGAGAAGATAGAAGTATTTAGGGATTGACCTTAGGTAAATAAAACATAGTTGTCAGAAGAATCAGAAATTTAGTCAAGACCCCATGTGTTCTGTCCTTTGGTAATTACTTTTTTCAGATCCTTAACTATTCCTTAAAAGAAACAATTGCTCATCTTTTCCTCACGTTATAGTTATAGCCTTGAAAATTTGAATGCAGCTGATGCAGGCATCATCTTATATTCTGCAGAAAACCTGAAATAACAATACTGAGTTGTGACCTGCTTCGTTAGCAATGAGGTTCTTAACTCTCAGATATAACACAGAAGTTTTAAACTGTTTCCTTGCTGATTAATTTTTGGGAAACTGATAGCAAGTTAGCTGCTTAAAATAATCCTGTCATAAGTGGGGGGGAAAAAGATGGCAAAAGTTTCTTCTCAGCTGCATACATATGCATTTTTCCTCAAGGTTATTTTGTGTCTTAAACCAAACCAGTGCACCATCCACACAGCTAGGCTTTAAACCTGTACTTACAAGCAAGGGGAAAGTATGGTCAAAGCACAGCTTGAGGTATAGAGGAAATGAGCTATAGCTTTGAGAACTTTCCTTCTTTAGCTGCATCTTAACTACAAACATGTAATTGAGATCACATTTTAAGTGATTCTATGAATCATCCCACAATTCCCATGACTTTTTGATCTTCTAATGCTTACTTCATAGTCTTTGCCACTGAAACCACTTGTTCTATATGCATATGTATCAATGTAAGATATCTAGTTGGCTTTTACACCGTTATAAGGCTGACCTCAGTTCATGTGCAGTTCAATCCTAGAAGATTCAATGTGCTGTTCAAAGAACTTGCTTCTTGCTGTATTCATGACAGTGACCAGCAAGAATTCTAGCATGAAATTTTTAAGAGAAACACCCAAAGGTGGACATCCTGAAGGCCTGGCCACAGGCAGGAGCAAGCAAATTGCTGTGCCTGTCAGAAAAAAAAAAAAAACAATCAAAAACAAGAAGGCTGCCCTGCTATAGGCCAATGACAACAGCTGCAAGTCTGACGGCTCTCTACTTGCCATCGCATACTATAGTTTTCCCTCTCTACCAGCCTTCCAGCTACAGAGGACACACTACTGTGTGACAAGCTTCTCAACAGGAACGATTTGATTTTTCTAGAGTGGAGATGATGTGAGAAGTAACCATGCTGTGAAAAGTGAAGTCGGAAAGAACTCACTCTGGGGCTACTTACTCTAGCCATGGCTGAAGCTCATGCTTTTGGGATGTCTTTTAAAGAAATGGGGAAGGAAGATGCCCAGGAGCCACTGTGTCAGTGGTAGCTGGCATCTTTATAGTAAGTATGGGAAAAACATGGGAAGATGCTTTCGGGTTATGATCAATCAAGTTATTGCTACATAAAGTATTTAGTGCAGTGGGATGGTATTTAGCTTCAGTGGCAACTTCTATTGAAACAATGAGTCTAGCCAGTCTGTTTTCTGAGCACCTTCAGAAGACAAGCCTGAGAGTTAACAGGCATAATCGTACTTGTTACTAAAGATTTAAAATATTTGTTTTATGACACAATCTTCCTTTCCATCTTCCCCGCCCATGTATGTGCACGCTCTCTCTAATCTTCCTGTCATCTGTAGGCAATAGTTTACCTGTATTTTTCCACTAGTGAGCCACGTCATCAGTGCTCTCATCACTGACATTCCCTCCATCCTAGAGATGCCAATTTCCTTTTCTCTCAGATGATTTAACTGGTCAATGTGTAGTTTAACTCAGAATAATTGTTTCCAACTTGCATGTGATTGTTTATTTTTAACTCAAAGTTTTGTGTAGTCGAATACTTTTCTAGCTTACTGCACCTTTCAATTTGTGATGGACTATTCAGTTACTTATGATTTAAAAAAAAGAGATCAGAGCTTTTAAAACTCTTTCAATCTGCAGACCCCTACAGACTTCTCACTGAAGATGTTAGAATCTTGTGCAGTAAATTTAAGACTGCTAACAGTTTTATGTTTCTTATTTTTTACAGAACTTTTAAAAGTGTTTCAAGGACTTCCTGGGGCTGGTGGACTACGGGTTGAAAATCACTGGTTTAGAAAGGGGACTCCACCACAAACAAGAAAAGTTGCCCTTTCTGTTCTGGAACATCATGTTGGTCTGAAATAGCAGTAAAACTGAGACTTAAAAAAAAAAATTAGATCATTAAAATGTTTAAATGAATGAAAGTGGCTGATAGAAATGTCAGCAATGTCTTTTGGCCTGAATCTTAAACAGCAGAAGGTTCTGAAGTGATCAGTATATGCTTTTACTGCATCTTTATTTAAGGTTAAATACTTCAGTTATTTGGTAGAGAGGAGGTCCTAGCGAGCAAAAAATATTCTCTTCTCATAGCCTTAGTAGAACTCCATCTTTTAGATCTAGATGCCTTCCCAATGTTCTTTGCCAGAGTCCCAAACCAGCATATTAAGACAGGCGAGAACTTTGATCTCATATGATGCTGGCTGCAAGTCACAGACACGTTAATTGCTAAAGCAGACTGGAAGATGCAGAGAAGAAGAGGGATAAAGATGAAATGCAGACTTAAGAGTGATCATCCTTGTGAACACAGGACTTAACTCTGCCTGATACCTACCAGCCTGCAATTCCTGCTTCTTTACCATGTTATCCTATGCTTTCATTGAGACAGTTCAGCCCTGGGTTGGTTGGTAGTCTATTCATGAACTGGAATAAGAACATCTGGCACACTTTTGCTTTACTTTCCTATAAATCCTTGTTTACATAAGAACAGCAGAGTGGCACTTCCACCATAGTATTGATGAAGCTATATACCCTGTGTTCAACTGCAGAGTCTTGGCACTTGATTGCACATTATTGCAATTTAACTTTCTTGAATATTCAGGTTCAAGCAGCTGTAATGTTTATAGCGTTCCATAACTTTGATTCTTGGTTCTTATTTATCAGTTTGCTTCTCTAACTTATTGCTGTGTGAGCATTTGGCAGCAAAAAATTGGAAAATTGCATTCAGATATTTTAATAAGCCATTTAAGTATTCTTTATGCCCTTTGTTTTTAAAAGGGCAGACAAATAATACTTTATATCACAATTTCTGTCAATTTCTGTTATGCAAGGTTCAGTTTATTTCCTTTCCCCAGGGTCAGTGGCAGGTGCCTGTCCCAGACCTCCCAGCTGCTGTATATTTACCCCATGCTAGATAGATATGTTTGTCTTTTTTAAGTGCTGTTGCAAATAATCCAGCATGCTCTGAAAATGCAAGTGCTTTTGGTTACAATGGCTTAAACAGTTCTGGAAGCTGTTTTGGCCTCATTTTCAGTCTACTAGCATGCAGTCAGCTGCTGTGTCGACTGTTTAAATATATAATAAACCTCCTGTTAATTTCTGTCACTGAATTTAATGCTTTGTAGGGCAGGGTTGTGACCTTTTTTTCAGGTTAATTTCAGTATTCTCCTTATAATGTGTCAAAGGCCTACTTCTCCAGTTTACTTCTCCTTAGAAAATCCCAGGTCTCTTTAGCATCGTGTGTTCCCTCTACTTCCTATGTAAATTTGAAAAAAAACCTGCCATTATGGTCACCTTTAATGGCTGTGTAGTAGGTAGCATCCTAGGTGTTGATTTATTCAAGGGGCTGGTATAGCATAGTGTGAGAATCCTACTGAGCTCTTCTCAATCCTGTAAGTTGTTTCTTCCATCCCCGAATCAATCTTGTTGATAATTGTCTTGAAGATTTTTGCTTCGGTACAAGACTGACAGCTGACTTTTTAACCGGTTATCTGTGTATCTACAGCATGCCAGGTAACATTAGCAACCTGCTGCTTGATAGTAGATTTTCTTGTTTGTATGTTGTGGTGCTTGGGAGAAGGGAGTGATGGGGAAGAAGCTCGTGCTATTGGCACAGTTTCATGAAGTCTGCGTATGCAGAGTTAGGTCCACTCCTGATCGTGTTGTGTGAGAAACACTGGTTTGTACCATCAGAACCAACTGTGGCTAGTGTGGAACTCTGTTCCCCTCCCCCTTTGTTGTCATGTCCATGCCAGCCTTTGTTTTGCTTGCCACATATAAGCAAGCTCTGACATACCCTCTGTCTTGTGTTCGTTAACAGTAATTGAGAAGCCTCACATGACACCAATTTACCTAGAAATATTGGATCTCTAGGATGGTAGTAGTGATAAAAGTGCTGGAAGTACTCTACTAAATGCTGCCAGTAAAGATCACTTCTGCATACTGGGCAGAGAGGAACCTCATGAAGTTCAATAGGGGGAAGTGCAGAGTCCTGTACCTGGTGAGGAATAACCCCACGCACCAGTACGGACTAGGGGCTGACCTGCTGTAAAACAGCTCTGCAGAGAAGGACCTGGGAGTCCTGGTGGACGGCAAGTTGACAACAAGCCAGCCATGTGCCCTTGTAGCCAAGAAGGCCGATGGTATCCTGGGCTGCATTAGGAAGAGCATTACCAGCAGGTCGACGAAGGTGATCCTTCCCCTCTACTCAGCCCTGGGGAGGCCTCACCTGGAGTACTGTGTCCAGTTCTGGGCTCCCCAGTACAAGATGGATATGGAGGTACTGGAGCGAGTCCAGAGAAGGGCTACTGACATGATGAAGGGACTGGAGCATCTCTCCTATGAGGAAAGGCCAGACTCTTCACAGTGGTGCCCAGTGATAGGATAAGAGGCAACAGACATAAACTGAAATGCAGGAAGCTCCGTTTGAACATAAGGAAAAACTTTTTCACTGTGATGGTGAAAGAGCACTGAACAGGTTGCCTACAGAGGTTGTGGAGTCTCCTTCCTTTGAGATATTCAAAAGCTGTCTGGGTAATGCGTCCTGGGTAACGTGTCCTGGGTAACACTGTCTGAGCGAGAGGATTGGACTAGATGATCTGCAGAGGTCCGTTCCAACCTCAACTATTCTGTGATTCTGTGACATTGGCAAAAATGGAGTGTGAATTTTTTTTTTTTTGGGGGGGGGGGGGGGTATACTGCAAACTGATTCTTAAAACAACTTGAGCTGATGAGGTAAGAACCTAGATATCCATCCTACAATGCTAGCACCAGCGCTGACGTGTTTCTTCTTCATTAGGCATGCAGAAGTACAGGTAGTGTAGATAATGTAGTGTTCCCATAGGCCTGTCAAACAGATTTATATACACAGGAATTGGTTACTGTTTGGGCAGTCTCTGCAGAAAGCTTGTACGGTAGAGTTATTTATTCTTAAGAAAGAGACCCAAACTTGTGCCTGTGCTGATGGGAAGTAAAACAGAGCTGGTTTGTGTACATACTGTTTGGTGGCAGCAGCCAACAGGCTAAATAGCACGTGTGTGCTGACTAGCCTATCTGAACCAGAGGAGTGGCAAACCCCTGCAACTGCTGTTGCTCAGTGGTACTGAGCACAGACTAGGGTTGAGGTACACTTGTTTGGGACAGAGGAGAAGGTTAGGCAGGGGAAACTAAGGGGATGTTGGGCACAAACCAGTAAGAAATGAGATTCTGAGTTGTGGTTTGCTATGCTATTTGTAGATTTCAAACTAGATGTTGAAGAATATCTAGAGTAAAGCTATGTAGGGACTTGGACAGACCTTTGACTTTTTTGTGGATTCTGGAGTCCTATGCTTTAAGATTAAAATACTTCAAGTTGAGTAGGGTTTCTCAGTTTTTGTAGAGAAACTCTAAGCTCTTTCAAAATGTGTGGAATCTTAGGTCTCCTCACATAGATTTAAGAGAGTTGAACCAAGTTTGCGGCAGCTGAAGTAGAAGTTAGAAGTTGCAATTGTAGCAGCTGTGAATCTTCATGATTTGCACGTCCCCTTTAAAAACATTACTAAATGTTCTTACACGTTATTACAGACAGGTTAGTTACAGCAGCTTTCTTTTCATACATCCTTGGTTTCCAGGCTATATTCACAATTATGTTCTTATTCTCTCATTGCACAGGTAGTGAGCAACAGCAGTTAATGTTCTTCATGGAAATACTTCCTATCAGAGTGGGTTTGGGTGTTGCTAAACCATCTAAGAGATCACGTTGTGTTTTCCACTCATGGTGTTTGTTTGCTTTGTAACTACAACATAGCTTTTCCTTCGGTCTTACAGTGTTCTCTCTTACTGTGCTGCCAAGAGGAGAAAGGCGTTTTGATAGAAGAGCATATTGTCAGCAGCAGATACTAACTTTTCAACATGAAGATGTTTTGAGGCCTTTCTATGAAAAAGTTAATCCGAGGGGGGGAACAAAAAACATGGATTTAAAGGCAGATCACCCTTCTGGAATAACTCAGTGCTGATGAGATCATCTGTCTTTCAAAAATAAGGAAGGCCTTCAGTTTTTCAGCTGCTTGTCACAGGCTCCGGAGAAATGACTTTCGTCCTAAAATGTGACCATCTCTTCACCATAGACTTCTACCATAGCAAGGCCATTCATTGCTCTTTCTAAATTTCTGTCTTTCCTCAAGGTGCAGTTGTAATGCGTCTGTGCTTGGAAGGTCAGATGTTAGTGCTATGCTCATTATTTTGTTCAGCAGTATGTGCTTCAGCTAATATTTATCTAGAATGGCAAGGCTGGTTGTGAATTGTTGATGAGCTGATTAAAAAGAGTAAAAGCACTTTGTACCAGAAGTGCTTTTGTTCTTTTCTGTGTTTCGTGATGGACAAGCTAGGTCTAAAAGTTTCTTAAAGGATCTTTTTAGTATGTATTTTCATTATACGTAAGTGAAAATTTTTTTTTTCCCTTCTTCCATTACTAATCTTATTAGGGATTCTCAGTTTTTCTTGGAACTCATCTGTCAGGAAAATGAACACCGAGAAAGCTAGTCAAGATATTCCAGGCACTTCTGTTAATTCTCATTTTAAAATGTTAATTTTTAAGTTAATTTCAAAAACTGTTAATGAAATAGTTATAAATGACTAAAATTTGCTTTGCTTAGCCAAGAGAGTGAGAACTTTCAAGTTATTAAGATGTTGCCTTTCAATAAATCTCTGCACACCACAGACTTGTAAGATAGGCAGACCATAAAAACTTTTAACCTACAAAGAACAGAAACAAGCAGCAGAAACTTAAACCAAACTAACAGAGCTCTCAGCTTTGCTACATCTGTGACTGGGGCAGAGGGGGTGGGGGAAGGGATGTGAGTTGCTGCCTCTCCCCCCTCTGCTTGGCATTCATCTTGATTAATATAGATCAGTGCACGGAATTCTTTGGGGAGCCATTAACATCCACGTAGAGCCAATTAGAATGTTATATGAATAGAAAATATACATTAAATGACATACGAATTTGACTTGACTTGTACTATATGGGTTATAGAACAAATGAAAAATAAAAAGTCTTTGTTTTTGCCACTGTACATATAATGTCACTATTTTATACCTCATAGCATTGTTATATAATATTTCTGTTCTGATTGGATAGCATTTTTTACTGATCACTTATCTATACTACTATATTATTGCTAAGCACAAGCATTTAGAATTCTTAAGGGAGGATCCTTCAGACTTATTAAATCTCGACCCTTTTATTTGGATGTTTAAAAAAACCGCACAGAATTAATTTTTAAGTTTAGTATTTACTTGGTTATGTTTTTAAGAACACTTCTAGAAACCTAGAAACTGTTTCTGGTCTTCAGAATTGTAAAGAAAAAGTGCAGCTTTCATGTTAATTCCATACTTTCAGGATTCAGATTTATAAGGTTAGGTATGGGTGTAGGTGGGTTTTTTAGGTGGATGGTGGGCAGGGGCTTTGTTTGTTTGTTTTGGGGGGGAGTGTGGTTTTTTTTTTACATAATATTTATTTATTTGTATTGCAATGAAATGAAAAGGGTTTATCACATCCAAGAACCCAAGGCAGATGGTAAAAGCAGTCTTGTGACAATAATGACTCCAGTGAGCTTGAATATAGAAGGATACTATTTGATGACATCAAAATGTGTCTCCATCTTCATACATTTTTCCAGTTCAACAGCTCAGTTGGAGGTGTTTTGATTATTGTTCTCTCCTTGCTTGCTGCAGCCACTAGGAAGCTTGAGGCTGAATTTTTTTATTAAAAAAATATTGGTAGCGTTTCTTTGTGTGCCTGCAATTGCTTGCTTTTGGATGGAGTCTTTTGTAGCTGGGGTGGGTTTCACTTAGAGCAGAAATGGAAAAGTAAGTGTTACTCTTTGTTTTCTCTAACCAAATGTCTTGAAAATTTCATTTCCTGAACTAGTTCAAAACTATTTGTTGTTTCACAAGATAGAACAAGGGTGTTATCACTTAGTCCTGACACAAAATTGTCTGAGCTAGTCAGAGCACAGGGATGCACTGCAGATCATGACCTGCAATTCTCATTTCTCACTGATTTTAAAGTGTTCCTGTGTTCTTGAGGCTGTCACATCCACACATCCCTAGCAACATGCTCACTCTGCATTTCGCTCCTCCTTCTCCATGTAATCTTAGTCATAGCCTTTGTTCCCAGGTAAAGTCTTTTACTTTACGTTTTTATCTATTTTAAAAGTTGTTCTGCACCTTAAACAATAATATAAATAACAGATCTGTGTTTCTTCTTCCAAGTCCCTTTTGAATTTCAATAACTTCATATTAAAAAGTTGGAAAGAGAATAAACTTCTGAAATACTTATTTACCTTCTGCCACTGCAATAGGAGCTTATCATGTAGAGTACATAAAGGAGCTGAGGGACAGAAAATGCCTTTGTGCATTAACTCAAGTGCCCGTATGTTAACTTAGTAATAATACTCTTTTAGACCTGGGTGTAACTGACTTCTCAGCTGTTATACAGAACAGGAGTACTTAGTTTTGCTTACAGCAGAACTCCGGAGTCTCAGAGTCTCAGCTTTTTTTTTTTTTTTTTTTTTTTGGTAGTCCCTCTTTACATTCTCCAAACTCTGAAGAATTATCTATTATGTGGCAGCCTTTCGAGAGAATACACGTTCTTCTCGAGAAGAAGCAAAAGAGATGTGGCGAGCAGAGGGAGGGATGTATCCAGAAGGAGGTGGCTGGAGTGTGGCTTGGGGAACAAAGTGGCATGGCAAAGGTTTTATTGTGGAGGAAGTAGTCAGCCCACGAAGCAACAGGGT
This sequence comes from Struthio camelus, assembly GCF_040807025.1. Taxonomy (NCBI): domain Eukaryota; kingdom Metazoa; phylum Chordata; class Aves; order Struthioniformes; family Struthionidae; genus Struthio; species Struthio camelus. The sequence goes on along the minus strand of NC_090942.1, from coordinate 93,595,072 downwards.
CCTTTTTTCTCGGGAGCTATTGAGCAGAGTTACTGCCTCTCAGTGAGGGCCTGAGACAAGAGGTGGTTTTGTCTGGAGAATGGGTGTTTCTGTATTGCCACCAGCAACTTATTTTCCGTCTCAGAAGACTTTAATCATTGGTTTTCTGTTGCAGAACTCATGGGACTTCTATTGTTAAAAGTCTAAAACTATGGGATTTAAGATGGAGGTATAACACTCTAGACTGTTAAAAGAGCAGTGGCCTGTGAATGTTCTGAGCAAGCAGTAATGACCTTGCTGTAGACCAGATTAGAAATGCCTGGATTTTTTTTTTTTCCTAAAAAAAAAAAAAACGGCTGTTAATCACTGTATATACATTGTGTGTATATATGCACATTCACATATGCGTGTTTTTTTGTTTTGTTTTAGAGTAAAACAGGTTCACAGAAGATAACAAATGAGAAAGAGTTAATCTTAGTGAAACTGGGAAAGATTAGATAGGAAACACTGAGGAGATGATCTGTTTCAAATACTAAATAAGAGTAATGAGCAACCTGGGTGGAGGGAGAGGTTGTAGCTGGACAGTAATATACTTGTATTAAAGTATAGTACTGGTACAGTGCTGGTACATTTATACTATTACAACTTTCCATGCATCCAGGCACTGCACCTGTCATGGGTGGGAGTTGGGGTCTCTGATTATGAGAAGGATGTCAGGAGGGAGAGAGTTCCTTTCTCTCAAATGATCCATGCCTTAAAAAAATGTAACAACCACTGGGCTGAAGTTGTGATTCTTTGCTACGTGATATTTGATAGATGGGGAATAGACAGAGCATCTTGTAGTAGTAAAAGGAGAATATAAAATAGGATTCTTTCTTAATACTGATTTGGTCTGACGGTAGAGGAAGCACTGTTTGCTTGGATGTATGCTCAGCATCTTTGAGGTTCGTGTGTGTTTCATTCCAGCTCTACGTGGCCACTGAAGCCATCCTCATCGCGCTGGTGGGGGCAACTCCTCCCTACCACTGGGATCTCGAAGAGCTCTCGGCTAATCAGAGCCATAGCAACCAGTCAGCGAGTGAGCAGAGAGCCTTTGGGGAATGGCTCCTGACTGCCAATGGCAGCGAGGTTCATAAGCATGTACACTTCAGCAGCAGCTTCACATCAATAGCCTCTGAGGTAAGAGTGATACATGATTCACTACATCATGTGTGAATAATAAATCTCATGGGGTGAGGTGCAGAGGGGCAGAGGGGCTACCACTTCTTTCTTCCATATCAATACATGTTTTGGTTAGCAAATGAAACAGGTGCTGTAGTCCAAGTAGAGAACTGGTAAAATTCATTCATATTCTTACTGGCAACAAAGAGCTAGCTTTGTTTTGCTGTGTAGATCTTGGCCATGTGGTTCTTCTCTGAAACTTCCCACCTTTTCCATGTGGGAGTTGCAAATTGAATGCTGTAGCCTGGTTCCAGAACCGTGCTGGAATTACGACGTTATATTAATGTGTTCAAAATCCTATATGGAGCCTGAGCTCTTTCTGGCCACCTTTTGCCATTCTCTTAAGGTCAGATGCATACAGTGCATCCATCATGCAGTTGGCAAGCAGGGGAGGAAGCAGAGACGAAGTGGCTTTGGCAGTTTCTTTGCAACTCCGGATATGGGGAGCAGCACGGGAGTGGGGAGTTGGATAAACAAATTAACCACCTCCATCCTATCCCAGAGCAAGCTTTATCTTTTGTAAGTGCAGCCTCTGTGTTTTGTAGGTGTCCTTTTTTGAGGTCTAGCCACAGTTTGTAGGGAAATGATTTTAGCTTCTGCCCTGTGATATGTGCAACACCTGCCCTTCTTGGGGCCTTCAGAATCTTTTAATGTTGAATTGTCCTGTGTAAGAGCGTTATCTGAGTGCATATGTTATAAGACCTGGATTAGAGCTATGCAGTTAAGACAAGCGTACTACCATTTGAAAATTGATGGTTATTGTCCATAGGAATTACTGCTATTTGAACTAGTCCTGTAAAGTACTCAAACTTTATTAGTTATGAGCACAGTAATAAAAACTGCCAGTTTTGGAATAGAACCAACAGCTGTGTACAAGAGACACTGATTCTTATTTCTGGTAACAAAGTGAGTGTAAATACTTACACCCACATCGAATTTAAAAGCCTAATGATTTTTTTAAGCATAATTTAAAACTAATTGTCAGTAAGGTTTTAAAATCTTCTCTGGGTTTGAGGGTGTTTATTTTGCTTTTTTTTTTTTCCTCCAAGAATCTTATTCTCTCAAACTTAGCAAATTCCAATATGTTTATGGAGCCTAGCAGTGTTTTAGGACATAAATTTTGAAAAATTTCTTATGTGCTTTAGTTGCATAGATATGAAACAGAAGTAAAGAACAAAATTTAATTTTAATTTTTTAAAAAGATCTTAAGTCTTCATCTTGAGCATCTTGTATTTTACGGCACTTCAAAGTAAAATCTACACTTTTCAGTAAAGGCCCATGTCTGTAAAATCCTGTTGCCTTTCCTGTATCACGCTGTTAACATATGCTTTATTCAGAATTCGCTAGTTGAGTGTGTTGTACATTTGGAAGATGTTATGTTGCTAATTACAAACATTTTAGTGTATCTGTTTAAAAACAATCTGGTTTTTTTTTTTTTTTGGAGTATCTGATCAACATCTTATTTCATGACTGATTTGTAGGGAAGGTTTTCTTCCTGCATTAGAGGAGCATATTTTTAAAGCTTGTCTTGTACCATCAATTACTAATAATGTGACCATTGGAAACTTACTCTGAGAAATAATCTGATGTAATAATGCTCGACTCATGAGCCCTTCTGAATTTGTGCAACATGCTTTATGTACACGAGAAAAGCCTTGAGCCCTTTAAATAGCCTCTAGCTGTTGAAAAACTCACGGGATAAATTCTGCTTTACCATAAACAAATTTATCCCTTGCTCTCTGAATAGTGCAGAAAGTATCTAACATCACTGAGTTGCAATGTTGACAGCCTTCTTTAACATTTATACCAAAAATTAGGGCATGATTCATGTAGCTATTATAAAATAAACTGACCGTGTTGTTTCAAGATAAAATTATTCTCATGATATCCTATTATTGTAGAAATATTTTTTCGTAGAATTGTTTTTTAAATCTAGGGAGGATTCAAAAACTGATCTTTTTGGTCACATGATTAGTTTTGGACGTGAATTTTGTCAGATTCTTGACGCTTTATGGCCACATTATTCACCATATCAGTAAACACCTCACCATTTAAGAGGCAATTCAAAAGGAAGCATATATGCGGTTAGGCAGGTTGTTTTCTTGGTGCTTCTGAAGGATTTGATTTTGTTAGCTCTCTAATCTCAGTCAGGTTTAGTCACATGGCTATGCTTCTCATGGTGAGATAGTTTATTACTGAGTTTTGAAAGCATATGAGTTTTTGTAGAAAGGATATCTAATGAGGTTTTGATGTGGGGAGGAGAAGATTATGAGGAGGACATTACAGGATGTTGTTGCAGGGAAAGTGATATAATCATCCGCTCGCTTGCACAGGAAGAAATATTGGGTGTCACTAAAAAATAACAGCTTTCCGTGAGGAATCTATCCTTGAATTCAGAAGCAAAGGTTGTAGATGATCTGGAGGAATTGTGCAATTGGGTAATACCCACAGTGAGCCTGAAAGATAGCAGTTGTTTCAGTGACTGTTATATTATTGACCAAGTGTAATGCTTAGGAGATTTAGGCAAAGTTTGATATTCTTTAAAGTATGTCAGGCCCTTCCAAGTATTAGCTCTTTGTGAACCTCTAGGTCTTTGATTAATGCTCCTTTTATTTCTCCATACAGTGGTTTTTAATTGGCAACACATCATACAAAGTCAGTGCTGCCAGTTCTTTCTTCTTCAGTGGTGTATTTGTTGGAGTAATCTCCTTTGGCCAGCTCTCGGATCGCTTTGGAAGGAAGAAAGTGTATCTCACAGGTAAGCAACACCGCCTAACAAAGTGAATAAAACGTTGGTTTCTTGTCTCCGAAGATCAGTGGCAAGAGCCCAGTTTCTGTAGAGAGCTTCAGACGTAGCACTGAATCATCTGCTGTGATTTATTTGGTTGTTTTTCCAGTATACTTGAGGAACATAAAGGCAAATAATTAATATTTGGCCATTTCAATTCATCTGAATGTCTGGGAGATGTTCTGGATTTAGGAATTGTACCATAAGGTCTTAAACCTTAAAGTTGAGTTCATTTGATGGTTTTCATGCCCATGGGATCTCTGCAAACTGGAGATAATATTTCTACTAACTTATTAGCAATGTTCTTACAAGTATGACTTGTTGTCTGTTGTACCTTTTATTCCTGTCTGCGTGATTTGGGAGCCTCAATCTGTTTTAAAGGTCATAAGCTTTATTGGTATCTTCGGACGTAACATTTTCTGGAGCTTCATGTTTTGTGTACGTATTTGTAAAGTTGACTTGTTACTCAGTGGATGAGCATGTGAAAATAAAAAATAAGCAGATAACCTTTTTAAAAAAAAACAAAACTCATTCATTCAGAGCAGATAAAGGTGGGCCTATGTGCAGTGCAAATGCCGTATGTACTATCCCTTTAGATAAAGACAGCATCTCTTTTTTGTAGTTTGGATGGGCTGCTTCCCAAGAATGAGGGGAAATGTTAAGTCATATGTTTAGTCTGTGGCTTCTGTATGGGGATAAACATCAAACCTTCTCAACTGAAGCCATGCAGTAGTTTTGAGGATGTGAAAAAATCTGCCATGAAATGAATCTGGGGGTTTAGGCCTGTGAATCATGTACCAGCAACCATGTGCCATTTTGTGTTCCCCACTTTTATGGCGTAGCCTTGGGGTACTTGCCGAAGGTTTGGACAGAAACGTAAGTAGCGGCGTTTTGTAGGTGTTGAATGTGTTTACTTAGGGCAGATGTCAGTGAACAGCAAGTAAATACACTGATGAATGCTTCTGTTTTTCTTCAGATACTCTTCTGAACTGAAACCTTTTGCCTTGTTTTCCAGGTTTTGCCCTTGACATCCTGTTTGCTATTGCAAATGGATTCTCACCCTCCTATGAATTCTTTGCCATCTCTCGCTTCTTGGTAGGGGTGATGAACGGTGGGATGTCACTGGTGGCCTTTGTTCTACTGAATGAGTGTGTAGGTACTGCCTACTGGGCATTAGCAGGTAAGTTTGAGTGACAGTGTTTTTATTGCCAGAATTTATAGATGTCTGTTGTACACACCACTTGAGACACACCAAAGCTAACATAACATTTGCAAATTTAACTCTGCTCCCCGGAGCACATGCGTGACCACAGTCTTTGAGCCCTGTTTTGTTTAATGTGAACCTTAGACAAGCACAGCAAATGACTTGAGGGCCTTCAGATTTCTGCATCACTCAAATTGACAAATGTACTTCAGTTGAAGCAAATCCACTGCGCATGTTACACAGCTAAATACCCATCAGTGGTTCATGGTAGTTGAGCTCTATCCATCAGAATTTGGGACTCTGCAAAACAGAGCCTAGACAGTGTTTGAATGCGAAATATCAAATTTTTCATTTCCTGGCTGTTCTCAAAAGAAATCAAAAGACTTATATTTGTAAAAGTATTGTGGATCTTTTTTCCACATTCTTGCCACCTCAAAGATCATGAGGCAACTTTTTTTATATGTTCAAAAAATAAAAAAAATCCCATGAGATAATCAACCTTACAACTTGGAATGAAAGGATATAGACACCCTTAGCTGTCCTGGTTGGTAGTGTTGAAGCTGTCCTTCAGATAGGATGCATGTAAGTTGTACCATTACTGTTCCGGGGCTTGACATATTCAGTTCTTAACAAGTGCCAAGACGTGCTATCTTACAAATCATTAGAGTTACAAATAAATGTTATATGTTCCTAAAAACACCAGTTTTCCAATGATGCCTAGTATTTATTGCATAGAAAGGTGAAACATACCTGTGTTTAGAATTAAAAGACCTAACTGTTTATAGGGCTCTGTTGAATGAGGAGGATGTAGAAGGCTGTTTTTTGGACTTGTCTTGATCTTGTAATTTGTCTTTCAATTAAAGGCAATACTTTTGCCTCATACAAGTGAAGAACAGAATGGTCTTTGGTCTGATAGCTATTTTTTTTCCTCTATCACTGAGTGGATTTTTCTTAATGAAATATTAGTTTCTGTCTGATCCTGTCTGTTGAGAGTTAGCAATGTTACTTAAAGGGATGATAATGGTTTTTTGGGGTTTTGTTTGTTTTTTTCCATCATGTATTAGGATCCATTGGTGGCTTGTTCTTTGCTGTGGGAATTGCCCAGTATGCTTTGTTAGGGTACTTCATTCGTTCCTGGAGGACTCTGGCTGTTGTGGTTAACCTGGAAGGAACAGTAGTCTTTCTCCTCTCTCTGTAAGTTATTTTTGAAACTGGACTTCCTTAAGAAAGATCTCAAAAATGAGAGAAAATGCAACTAGGTCAAGGAGTTTTTCTAGGATGATATGTAGTGGTGTAACTAAAGTATTTCTTTTAGCTTCCACCACACTTTCTGTGCTTTCTTTAAATAGCAGTGCTGTGGTATTTGAAAACGTAAGTATATGTTCTGTTGTATGTACGTTATTACTGTAGAACGATCTGCAGCGTGATGTAGAAGAACCACCTAATCTTCAGGTGGCCTGTGTAAATGCTCCAAACTGTTGTCTAGTATATATCTGCAACAGCACATTACAGATGCATGTCGAATGATACAGAAGCATTTCTGTGATTGTGTGGTAACATGATGTTTCTCTAGTAACTTCTTGTTTACTTACACAGACAGAACGGCATCAAAGTTACGCATACAGTCTTAAAGGTGACATGCAAAAGGAAAAATGGGCAGCTTCCTTTACTTTCTTTTATTTTCCAAATTTGATGATTAGGAAAGAATAGGAAGAAGGTTTCTTTATGTAGATAATGGGGTTTTTGTGTTTGTGGGCTTCAGCACTGAAAGCCATGTGATGTGTTCTTCCTTTCTCATAGGCTTCCAGATAAAACCTTCTGACAGCAAAAACTGAGTAATTGAGAGAAGAAAGGAATTTTAGTCAGTGTTTAAGCTTAAGGCTTTTTTCCTTCCAACATCTATTTAACTTCAGTAACTTTCTGAACGGAGTTCTTTGTTTAAAAAATCAACATACCCTTTCAAATGAAGCATCAAGACTGGTATTTGCCAGGGAGATCTTAGAACTTGGTGAAAGCAGACTTGACGTTTCTGAAATTTCAGAACTTGAAACAGTAGTGTTTGGGGATAGAAAAAAAAACCCACTCTTTAAAAAGACCCTAAACTTTCAGATCATGATATGTAAATTTTTGTTTGAGATGCTTTATGCTCAGGACTTCAAAGCTGTGCTCAGAGGCCCATCTTACTGTAAATAAGGATTTTTGATTTCAGATTTCACACTGCCCTCCCTCTCCACATGACTTAAAAGTTACTTTGTGGAGAAAATATTACTGATATCTTTTTTTAATTTTTTTTTCCTGTCATAGGGAAGAAAAGATGTTCCTTTCTAAACCTTTTTTTTTTTCTAAAAGCACAGAATCACTTTTCTTTAGGGGAAGAATGCCACTTCTGGGCAGAGACAAAAATCTTAGCTTCTGGCAAAAGGCTGAAGTTTAAGTTGGTTCTGGGAATCTAAAAAAATAGAGAAAGATTTGTTTTATAGGCAGTGTTGGAGGTATAGACCTATCGAGTGAACTTTGCACATGGGAACAAGAGCGTGGCGTTTGTGCAGCTGCTGCCTTGCTGTCTGTGGGAGGGAACTCAGGACAGTATTGGAAGGTGAGGAAGATAAGACAGCTAGTTGTCTTGTTGTTGCTGATGTTACTAAAAGTAACCACAGGATGTTTTTGTATTAGTGTTTAGAATTAGTATTTAGAATTCCCTTAAGACAGAGTCCTAATAGTGTTGTAATTTGTGGTATTGCAATATCTAGCTAAATAAATAATTTATATAAAAACTTAGATACCAAGAAATTGAAGGCTTACATTCCCTCTCTCTCCTTGCAGCACGCTTTGTCTGTATTTTAATAAGTGAGTCCTATACCTGAAGTGCTGTTTAAAAAATACTATTATACTGAAACACATTTCAGCCTTATTTCCATATGCAAGTCCAGCCTTGAAGAAGAGAAGGGCCCTGAAGCTCTCTGCAGTGTGTGCGTGTGTGTGTTTCAGATTCATTCCAGAGTCTCCCCGCTGGCTATATTCACAAGGTCGACTGAGTGAAGCGGAAGATGCCCTCTACCTCATTGCGAAGAGGAACCGCAAGCAGAAGTGCACTTTTTCATTAAAACTTCCAGCAGAGAGGAGCCCCAGAGAAGCCGGCAGTTTCTTGGACCTGTTTCGATACAGGATTCTCTTGGGACGCACTTTGATCATGATGTTCATCTGGTACTTGAAATACTTTGTAGGCCCAGTTGTGATACTTTTGCTTCTTAAAGTCTTTGAGAGTGTTGCTGAGAATCAGCTCATCCTGCATGTCATCCTTACAATCTCAATCTTTATTAGGGACGCTGTGCATAAAAAGAATCTTTGTTTTATAACCATTCCTTAGTGCATTTCTAACCTGAAGGCATTTTTACAATATAGTCCTGAGGTACTTTATCTTTGTATTTCTGCCATGCTTTTTCAAGCTTCAAAATAGTTGAGAACTGCCTCTTCTTCTGTGACCCTCAAAGGCTGCTGAGATTAGTCATGCTGTCCTGGTCTTTGGCCCAAAGTTATGCGTTAATGCTTTCAGTCACCTGGATTTCTCATTCAATTATGTATGTAAGGAGCACATTAGCAGGTGGGTGGCTTACATCATCTAATGAACCTGTACCTTTTTTTAAAGGAAAGTGCTACCAAGTGTTGCCATAGTATGCAGGAGGGCTGCATAATGCTACCTAAACTCATTATCAAAAATATAACTCTCCAAAAGCGTCCGCTTTGTTTAGGGTAACTCTGCTAACCCCGAGCTCTTTTGCTGCCATTTTGAAATAAGCCTAATGGATAACATGAACTGCAAGTTCTCTGACAGTGCTGTTCATATAGTTGCTTTTTTAACCCTTATATTTGGGAAAGAGGTATTCATAAAGAAAAAAAGAAAGGGAATTATTTTGTCAAGAGACAACATAGAGCTACATTTCTGTTGTTGTTGCAAATGCTTAGTGCAGAACAGATGATTTTTATTATTCCTTAAATAAGAATTCAAGGATCAGCTTGCTGATTTACCGCAGAATGAATTAGTGACCTGTTTCTTGCTTCTCTGTTTAGAATAGACAGCCGGTCAGAGTAACAAAAGAAATGAAAATCAGAGTTGGAGAATTAATAAAAACTGGGCCGGAGTATAGAAGTTAAAGGAAGGCAGAAGTCATCTAACATATTTGAAAAAGGCGTTACGCACAGTTGGACGAAAATGGGCAAAAGTGAAACCCAGTAAAACAAATGACAAAGATGGAATTTCTCAAGTCAAACCATGTACTCATGATCATATTATAACTTCATTTTGGTTTATGTACATACATCTTAAGTGTAATCTTAGGTTTAACTGAGTAAGAAGTCAGGAATTGGCTCTATGTAGAGACAAATGGTTTCTTTCCATGGAAAGCATTGCACGCGTGTGTAGAAACTTTTTTAGACTCATCTTCTGAAATACTAAATATAGTTTAAACTGTATTGTTCCAGACCAGTGCCCTAATTTGGCAGGCAAAGCTGCTGCTCTGGCTTTACTTCTTTTTTTCCCATCTCTTACAGGTTTGTGTGCAGCTTGGTTTACTATGGTCTTACCCTTAATGCGGGTGACTTAGGTGGAAGTATTTATGCCAATTTAGCCCTTTCAGGGTTGATAGAAATCCCAGCATACCCAATCTGTATTTACTTGATTAACCAAAAATGGTAAGTATACAATTTCATTAACCCTTTCAGAATGAGTTTTCTTTTGCTCCCATTTTTCCCCCAAGATAGGTTTCCTGCGTATTGCATCTCCTAGCTTATGTCCATTGTTTGGGGCTTCCTGCTTTAGTGTTACTAGTTCGTTATGCCCTCCTGGGGAAATACATTTTATGTGAAAGTGCCAGTTACGGATCCTTATATCAAATAATAACAGTTTATCTTGTTCTAAATAGTTCATTTATCATTAGCTAATTGTCTAATTTTGGCTCAAAGATGAGGCTCATTCTCCTGAATGAGTTGCATGTAGCCGTGCTGCCTCCATGCTAACACAAGATGGCATTCTTCCCACCTCTGTCTTGTAATCCCTAGTCTCATTGTTAAGTCAAAGCTATTGCAGCTAAACTCAACTGGAACTGCTGTGTGATATCCTGTAATAGCTGCTATGTGCTCTGGTAGGTGAGCAGAACTGTTTTCTCAGATATTTAGCCTTTTCTTGAGCCGTGGAACTCTTGTCTTATTTTAATAAAATTCACTTCCCAGTCTCTTCTCTACATGTTCCCTGATCAGTTTTACACACGTGCACAGACAGTGGAAAGCAAACCAAAATTCTAGGAATTGTCAGCCACTGCATGAACCTTTCATAGTGCTGATTTTATGAAGAGAGGAATAGAAGTTTATTTTAAAAATTGTGGGAGAAAGGAAGCGTTTGTGGGAGATGGCATTTGGCACTTTCCAACTGCAAATAACAAGACTATATGTCTTTTGAGTGCCTGTTGCTCTGCAATCTGCAGATTCAATGTAGAATAAAACTTTCAGGTATTTGTTATCCTTTTTTGCTCATCAGGTTTGGTCGAAAGCGAACTTTGAGTGCATTTCTGTTCCTGGGAGGACTGGCTTGTCTTATTGTCATGTTTCTTCCTGAAAAGAAAGGTAAATGTTTCCTTTTGTTACTTGGTAAGAAGTTGGCACTTGGTAAGAAGTTGTAAACGTATCATCCTATAGCCTGAGAGTTTGTTGGTTGGCTTATGGCACATGAGCGGTTCCGTTTTGAAGGCAGATAAGCTAAGACGTAGAAAGAATAAGCAGCCTTCCTAAAACCTTACAGAAAGCTGTTGAAAAGCTTTCGACATGTGCTCTTGTCTTTGGATTCTTTCCTATAGTTTGATCAAAGCAGTCACTCCTTTTCTTTCTGACTTAATCCCAAAGAGTGATGTTGCTTGGGATATGTCTCTTTAGCCAAATGATCAGTGTCAACAGCACCCATGCAATTGCATGTATATCTCTAGGTGAAAGTCCAATGTCAAAAGATCCAAAGAGCTGAATCTTTGGGCAGGTTTCCCTGTTTTTCTCACTGCTCTCTAAGGTTCAAGTGTATGATTATGTTTTTAGTAATGTGGCTACATCAGTTAGTTCAGAGAGCGTTTTGGGAATCTTCTGAACCAAGGGGTCTTTAAGAAATTCCCCCCCCCCCCCCCCCAGGACACGTTAATGTTCATTTCTTGTTTTTCAGATGTTTAAAATTATAGAAACACTGTACATATTTTATATGTACAGTGAACACTTTTCTTTTGAAAGCAAAGCACATAAATTAATCACAGTTTGTAATATTTGAACATGTGTAACACCTGTCAAAGGAATGAAGATGCTTTAAACATCTTTTGAAAGCAGCATGATTCAAAAAGATTGAACATTTATGTGGGTAATGAGAATATGCGTAAGTAACATTCATTACCATCTAGAGTGATAGGCAAAACTTTTTTACATGGATGCAACTCAAATTTCCTAAAGCCTTCCGGATGCTAGAGCCCAGACGCTCAGAGATTTTCCTGTTAGACCTAGCGCCAGTCATTGAGTAGTTTAGCATCTCAATCCAAGCTCTCTTTACAACACATAGAAAGAAAGGGATCTTCAGAGGATAGAACTAACTGCCTGACCCTAAGAAACCAGCTGTGTGTAGAACTGCCAAAGTTGGCCTGTAGCGAAGTGCCTTAAGAAACAAAGCAGCTAACAGGCTGGAAGCAAGCGCCTGTCTCTCTGCTAAGCAGTAACAGATTATTCTGTAATCTTCCTTGGTAGGCAGGAAGCATGTCTTCTGATTTATTTAGCGTAAGCTAGCGAGCGTTGGCCATCCTGACAAAACTCTGAGCTGGATGGAATATTTGGTATGGTTCTGTATGGCATCTTCCTATCTTTTGTTTTTCTTCCTAAGTAGTAAAATTAGAAAGCACATTATCGAAGTGTGGAAGTGACACTGAACAAGGCTTTGATCACGAAGAAACTTGGTTGCTTTTGTAAAATATAACCATTTGTTTTTTCTTCAGTTTGCCAGCACAGCTAGTTTAGTATTTTTCTAGCAGTAATCTCAAAATGTTGGGTTTTAGTTTCAGCTTTTGGTAAGTTTATAGAATTTTTTTGTATCTTACATTTCTAAAATTGCTATTATAGTAGAGTCTTATGCAGGATTTTAACATGTAAAAATTAAATGTCACCAATTGTCACACTGAGAAGAAGGAAAGCAAAAGTAAATTTCTTGGTGTTTTTTTTTTTTTTTGTCTTGTACACTAGTTCAGTACTGTAATCTTTGGGTCTGTACAATCATTTAATCCAGACCTTTTCTATTGGATCATATTTAATGAAATGCAGACAGTTTTGGGCTAGTGACACACACGTCTGCCATGAATTTGAAAGGTACTTCTTCACTTACATTTCACAGTGTGCTTTATGGAGAATTTTCTTTATACAAATCTGATTGCATGCATAAAGAAAATACATCCCTAGACATAGAATATAAACTCTGCTGGGCAACTTCTGATGTTGCTGTCTAAGGCAAAGAAGCCTCTTTGGATTTTCTTGAGTTCTGAGAGTTCTCCTAAAGATACAGATCATCTCTGACAAATACTATTTGTAATAGAAAAATGCTTGGCTGTCATAGCAAACTCTTCAGTAGATTCTTTTTCACTCTATATTGTTGTGTGATTGACGTGCATACTGAGACATATTTCTGTATGATCCTTACAAGGGTCACATTTTCTCTATCAGGCACAGGAGTGTTCGCAGTGAATAGTCGCTCTCTCTCTTTGCTGGGGAAACTGACAATCAGTGCTGCATTTAACATTGTTTACATCTACACGTCGGAACTTTATCCCACAGTGATCAGGTAATGCAAGTTAAGGTCTTTTCATGTTTCTGGTTCCTCTATGTGATCACCTTTTACTTGTCTGTCTTTGTTTGTTTGTTTTTTCCTATTAACTACAACTTCTCATTTGAGACTTTCACTTATGTAAGGTTCTACAGATAACCAAAGCAGCTTAGTAAATATAATGATTATCTTCTCACTTCTTATACCTCCCTAAAATTTGCATTGTGCTTATCAGAATAATTATATTCTATATAAAACAGTAAAATAATCCCTTGGTGTGGCTGGTATGCTCACAGCCCTCTCCCCACTAATGAGGATAACAACAGTGGTGTTGATATTACTTTTTCATGAGTAACATCTCTAACTTTCTCAATGCTTTATAAGCCATACAACCCTCTTAAACATTCATGCTCATTTAACCAGCAACATTGAAGATGACCAGTCAATAAGCTTTGTAAAAATAACTTGATTCTTCATAGGTGCATGTGAGCAAGGGAGTAAGGATTCATTTGGTAGAGGCAGAACTACTGCACTGCATATGCTTGCAGTGACAGAGTAGACAAAAGCATTTGTTATACTGGTGCAATTTTTCCTAGATATTTTTCCCAGGTATGACCACCGATGACCACCAATGAAGGTGTATTATTGTGTGTTTCATGGGTGAGCATATCTACTGATAAATATGGGGGGTAAGGGAATTGATCTTTCCTTTCAGGAAAGGATGAGAGGCTTTGATTGGAATCGTGTTGTTTGTCTCTTTATGTGTGTACATATGCTAGAAGTCTGGATGTGCCTGGGACTTGTGCTTCTATTTAAGCACAGAGCATAGGCATTATTCCTGTCTTGGGATGCTTTCAGTTGCGTTTCGTTTCGTTTCTTTCCTTTGCCAGTTAAAGTGGTCAGAGTCATGACTGATGTTTTTCTTGTTGATAGAACTTTTTTTTTCTTTTTTCAGTCCTAATTCCTCCTACGCAAATGCCATTGATTAATGGTTGTCATTTTCTTCTTAGGAACGTTGGAATGGGTGCCTGCTCCATGTTTTCCCGTGTTGGTGGAATCATTGCTCCTTTCGTCCCTTCATTGGTTTGTCTGAACTTTTCACTGCTTTATTTATATATTTTTTTTTTCTGTGGCTCTGATGTATCAGAGACTTGCAGAGATGGGGGTATTTGGATAAGCTATGTATTTAATCTAAGATCTATGACTTGACAGTATTGTGGTAGGCCAAAGGCATTGAGGTGTAATCTGTGTAATTAAAGAAAATTCCCATCATTTAGTTCAGAAGATGTTTTAGCCCTATAAGAATTTTGGGACTTAGCCTTGGTACTTCGAAGGTATTGTCATTTCAAGATACCAAGATGGTGATTCCAAATTTAAACCCTAAGTGAGCAGCAGCAAAATAAAACGCTTAAGCAGTTAAAAAACTTGCTGCATCAGATGATAGAGCACAAAAGTTCATTAACTGATCTTTCTGAGAAGAAAGGATCAGCTTCTACTAGTTTTACTGTCACTATACTGCATTGACTGCCTGTGGATTATCATTATCAGCACAGCATTATATCTTTGAATGAATGAATGAATGAAGATATTACTTTGGAGACCTGAGATACTCGCAAGGCTACTGAGCACAAACTTCACAGCAGCCTTTCAAGGCAAAGAATCAAACATGAAGATGAAGCAAAACTGTAAAATTATTTCCCTTTTATAGGGATATGTGTATGCAGGTAAAATAAAGGGCCCGTTTCAAACTGCTTATGCAAACCAGGTGAGAATTCCTTGAACACGACAGAGATTTTATCTGGAATAACTTTCTTCTGTACTATCTTCCATTTTATTACTGCAGGCAGAGGTCCAGCAAGAGAGCGGGCAAGCATATTGGGCTTTTTGATCTGTAGACTGAAAGATGGGTTAGGTGAGAGCACTTCCCAGGCTACTCCAGGCAAAGTCAAGGCTGGTACAGATCTGTCTGGGAGACTTAATAGGCTGCTTTTATGCAGCAGTCCGGAGTACATCGCATTGTATCTAGTGGGGATTTGGCACTGCAGGAGACCCGAATCATTAACCTTGGAGCATCATGTTTAAGGGGGTCCCATGAAAATGAAATAACTCTAGTTTAAAAAAAAAAAAAAAACTATTTGAGGAAAAAAATAGATATTTCTGTGTTTTAGATTTTCTTCAACAATTTCAATGTATTTTCAGTTACTTTTGTCTGAGGACCTTACAAAAAAGGTGGAAATGGAAAAAGTTAATCTCTGATGTAAGAGATTAAATGTTACGTTTATATTTGATCACTGCCCATTATTGTTTTCTTTATTCAGAATTGCTTTTTGTTATACAAAATAAGTTTTTTGTTTTGAGGTTTTTTTGAACAAAGAAACAGTTAAACGCTTGGATTTCTGAAATGAGCCTACTTTACTGTTGTCTGAAAGTAAAAATACAAGTTTTGGGCCTATATTGTAGTTTATTTATATTTTTGCATGCACCTTTTCCGGTTGTACTTTTGCTTGTAACAGGACATGAAAACAAGGACAGGCATCAAAGGAAGGGTATAACAGTTCTCAGGGATGATAGGAAGGCCAAAGCTCGGTTGAAGCTAAAACTAGCAAGGAGCATAAATGTTAATAAATAGGGATTCCAAGTACACTAGCAGCCGAAGGAAACCTAGAGAAAATGTTGAGTTCAATGTTGAATGTGGTAGACGAGCTATTGCTGGATAAGATGACATAAGCTGAAATATTCAACATTTTTGCTTCAGTCTTCACAGGCAGAACCTGACCCCAAACCTCCATGCATACTAGCACAGTTCAGTAAGGAGAAGACCAGCTAACAGTGGAGGATCAACAGGTTAAGGACTACTTACAGAAGGTGAAAGTATTCCAGTCCATGGAACTGCATAGGATTTCCCAACAGATAGTAAAAGAGCTGGCTGTGACTGTGAGGCTACTGTCTATAATCAGTGAAAAATCATTGTTGTTGAAGATGGTCTCTGATAACTGGAGAAAAAGCTAATGCTATAGGTACCTTAAGAAGGGTCAGAAGGCGGATCCAGGGAGTTACAGGCTGATCAGCTCAAACTCTGTCCGTGGAAAGATCGTAGGAGATGACCTCTCAGAGTTCATTTCCAAGCATGTGAAAGCTGAGAAGGTAATTGGGAACAGCCAGCATGAATTTACCAAGGACAGTTCATGCTCAACCACCTTGATAGCCAGACATTTCATCACAGAAAGCAATGTGGATGAAGAGAAAGCAGAGAGTGGGGAAGCCTTTTGTAAGGCTTTAGATGCTGTGTCGCACAACATTCTTGTTTGGAAGCTGATGAAGTGTGGGCTGGATGAAAGGAGTAGTAGGTGGATCTGAACATTGTATGCATCACCAGGCTCAAAAGGGTAGTAATAAAGTCTCGGTGTTTCATTGGTGGCTGGTAACAAGTGGATAATGAGACCGAATGCATGCTCTGCATGTCTGCAGATGTTAGAAAATAAGGGAGAGTGATTGACACCTCTTGATAGTAGAGCTTCAGTAATGAGGGACCTTCTGGGCCAACAGAAACCCCATGAAGGTGAACAAGCAGAAGTACAGAATTCTGCTTCTGGTGTGGAATAATCCCATAGTCAATACAGACTGGCAACCAACTGGCTGAGTAGCGGCCAGGCTGAAAAGAACCTGGGGGGGGCTATGATGGATGTCAAGCCAAATGTGAGCCAGCAATGTCCTCCCATTACAAATAAGCAAACTTCACACTGAGCTACGTCAGGAGGTACATGGCCCGCAGATGAAGTTCCTTCCCAGTTGTACAGGGATGCGGAAAGACTGGGGAGGGTCCAGTGGAGGGGCAACCAAGATGGTTGTGGACCTAGAGCACAGGACTTAAAGAGGAGAGCTTGAGCAAGCTGCGTTCATTTGATCCAAGACAATTGGATTGCTGTCCTTTTCGGCAGCAGCAAACGGTTCTATAAGGATTAATGGCCACAAGTGGTGGCTTGAGGGTTACAGATTGGAAATTCGGAATCCCCTCACCAGAGGCTTAGTGCAGCCCTGGAGCAGTTCACTTGGAGAGCAGGCATCTCCATCCTCGGAGATTTTTCAGTATTTGCCTACACAAGCTATAGTTGACCTGGTCTAGTGTTGTCTGTGGGCCTGCTCGGAGCAGGAGGTTGGCCTAGCTGACCTCCAGAGATCCCTTCCAACCAGCATGGCTATGATTCTGTATTCTCGCTCCCTTCTTTACAGGCAAAGTGATGTTGTATTTGCTGACAAAAACATACATTTTTTTTAAACAAGAATCGAGAGTATAAATTTAGCAGGCATTTCTTTTAAAATCCATCTCAAAATCTATGTGGCTCTAAAGTACCAATACGATAAAACAGATAAGATTGGTAAGAAACAGTAAAATAAGTAGTAAGCTGTATGATAAAAATGAACACACAGGTTTCAAGAATGTAAGAATTTATAACACTAATTTATGAAGCTCCTGAAATATTTTTTTCATCACAGTTGCCTGATGGTTATAGAGGTTAGGTGCTTGAGTCGGCGCTATGAACTGCAAGGAACCAACCTCTATTTAACTATCTCTGCTCTTGTTTCCAGAAATCTGTACAGTGGTCTCTTCCATACATCGTGTTTGGAGTGACTGGTCTTTTGTCTGGGCTTTTAAGTTTATTGCTGCCAGAGACATTAAACAGCCCTTTGCTAGAAACAATTTCAGACCTGCAGGTATGCTCGTACTGGAGACTGGGTGATGAAGCCATGTCATTGCAAGCACTGGATGGCTCACAGGTAAATTCATTTTCTTCCTTGTACTTCTCCAACGTGTTTATTTCAGCTGTCAGCATGTATATGCCGCTCTAACTAGATTAGGACAGTGATTTTTGGCCTGTGGATGATTGGCCCCAAGGAGATACAGAAGATTGCTTAGTAATCTTACCCTCACATCTGAAATGTTTTCTGGAAATGCAGGCTGAAACATAGCTGGGTCAATTCATCCCTTCAAGACCAAAAGCTTACAATCCTTTCTCCTTTGAAAAAAGGACTCAGTGATATGAGTGCATCTTTCATCTCTAGGCTGGATTGCTGCAGCATGCTTCATGCAAAGCTGACCACTGAAGTTTCTGAGAAGTCTTAGATGTTAAAAAAAGACAGAAGCCTCTTTGTGAAGGACTGTTATTAAAGGCAGCATGCTGTATTTCTACTGATCTGCCCTGGTGGTTCTGCAATAGCAGTTGTTAGGTCTATCCTGGAGAGTCTTTAAATAGGTTATAGCTAGATTAACCTCTGAGATCTGTCCCATTACTGAATCTGGGAAATAAGATTAGTTGAAAATGCTGCAACTATAAAAACCCCCAGACATAAGCGTAAAGAAATATGGAAACAGGATGTTTTTCAGTAAGGTGTGCTTGAGTGTTGGATTCTCACATGACTTTATTCCTCATTTTGTCAAACTCCTGGACACCTCTTGAGGCGTGTACGTTCTTCCAGGTCTGTGGCGTTTTTTCATTATTGCTGTTTTGTGAATAAAGTAGGATTAGAAGAAAGTAGCTATAGAATTGGAAGTGAGTGTTTAAATTTCAGTAAGGACTCGATGTTAAATCCTGGTTCCTAAATTCGAAGTATCAAAGGATTGATAAAGATTGAATAAGTGGTCAGAACACTTGAAGGGCAAGTCTTACCAAATCAAATGTTGCCGGTCCCATTAGACTGAGATGAGGGAGGATCCCTGTAATACCTCTCACTTTTGTTTCTGGTGAAGAAGTCTGAGATTCGCAAGCAGTCATAGATGTATTTTCACAGAAATCAGAAGCAGAGTAAAATTTATTTCTAGAATCAGAGCAGTTGTTTCCTTTCAAAGGCTTCAACATGTTGCCTTGTTTACCAAGTTTAGCTGTAATAATTCTTGACAGGGCAGCACAGTTTAGTGACAAAAGCTCCTGTTAGGAAAGCCTGAAAGAGGCAGCCCTGTAACCATTGATTTTGTACTTTATCTACTTTACACGCACATTTTATAAGCACTTTTAACCATACTGCATAATGTGTTATGGCACCGCGTTCTTGCTGGCTACAGAAATCCATCATATACACTTACATCAAGTTTATACCAGCTGTTATTTCCATGATTACTTCATTATTGCAACTTAACCTTGCAGATGGCTTACTGACCAGAAACAATTCTAGCAAACAGCACAGATGTTTTAACTGAGAGGGGGAAAAAAATCACTTTTTTTTTTTTCTTTCTAACCAAATAAGGTCAGTACAGCCCTTTGGGGTGACCAGTATTGTCTGCCTATCAGTATTCACACAACTCAGTTTACTTATGTCAAGCAGTCTTCTCAGGTTTAAATCTTCCCTGCTCTAATTTCTGCAGGCTTTTTAAAAATCCCAGCCTCAACAAGATCCCCAAAAGAAACAAAAAATTGAGGATGCTCTTCAGGAGCTTTTTTCCCTAGGTGTATTCAAATGATTGAATCCGAATGAAGCAAAAAGAGCCAGTTTTGGGCCTGGAGTTATACTGTAACTTCAATGAAATTGCATCATCTGGAATGTCTGTGACACATAGGGATTTATTTTAAATCTACCAAAAGAGAAAGCATTGAGAAAATGGAAAGCTGTTAAACATTAACCCTATTTGACAAGGCCGTGGAGAGGTCTTGTGGAGCTGGCATACGAAAGTTGTAGAATTTATTTGGCATACCCTGAATTCCCCCTGTGGAATCCATTGTCCTTTTGTACCACCTTCAGGATAACATGCATTCTGGCTGCCCAGAATAGGGGGTTTTGTCCCTGTTAACATGAGAGTGTGATGTTCAAATTGGACAGCATCCAGTGATAGCCTGACTTGCCTCAAATAATTTTAGAAATCCAGAAAAAAAGCATAACATGATTCCCTTTATATCTTCTGACAGTTCTTAGGCCTCAAACTGTTTGAAATTTCTTTGCAGTTAACACACATTGCTGTAGCAAAACTCCTCTGAAGACAGATCTAAAGCTACAGATTTTGCTTGCATAGTTCTGTAAGTCAGGAATATGATTTCCTCCCGTGTGCCCCCCGCCCCCGCCCCCCCCCCCCCCCAGTATAACTAGGCAGGCAGAAGTCTTAAGGTGGATGCAAGCATACTGGAAAAAAAATCCTAAAACTAGGTGCAGTTCATATTAGTCAATGGAAAGATGCTACATTGGCCACAAGAAATCATTTAGCTGCAATAGCTGGATTTTGATTATGTATACGGTATAAATTATATTGTCAAAAGGACTCTGGCTGAGGTTAAATATGCCTATATTAGAGAGCTGCTGTCTGAACATACAAACTGGTAATGTTTCTTCCCTTTCTATAACACCTTTAGCTAGTATTGCAGGGGGATCTTTTTAAATAAACCTTGCAGTGGAAAATGTCCATGCTAAACATGGAGAAACAATTTTGGATGGAAAAGCTTTCACCTAATCAAGTAACCTGTGTGTTCCGAGCATCAATTTCCAGCAGGATACCAGGGAATAGGGACCTCAGAGTTACATTGGTAAAAGTCAGAAATCTGAGTAAGCTGCTGCTTCAAAACCATTCTAGCCAGTTTCTCTCCTGCATGTGTTTTCCCTCGTGTACTGATGAAGGGAGCAGAGAGAGAGTCCATCCAGTAGAAGCCAGTCTGTTTTCAAGAGATTTTGAAGAAGCAAGGGAGACACAAAATTTTGAGATTCACATAAAAGTGTCTTCTTTTTATAAAGTTTTGCTAAAGTGATTTGGCCTATCTTTCTGTTTTCTTTTTTCAGCATTCCAGCAGAAGTATAATGTTTCATGCTTGCATATTGTCTTGAGATTCATTTGTTGACTTCTCTGTTAACCAATGACTTCATTTTCCTTCTTAGTCTGGAGACAAAGATAGTTTTGCCAGCAGTGGAAGTGAAGATGAGGAGTTTTACGATGCTGATGAAGAAACCCATATGATGAAATAATGAAAAGAAGAAATGCTGATCTACTTTATGCCTTTTCTTACTTGTCCAGTCAGTGCACCTGTAAGACAAGAGAGAACTGGGGACCACCTGTCAGGGGACATAATTGGACAAGTGCCTGTGTCTTTCCTGCACTAGCAAAGGGCTTTGAGTACTGTTCAGGTTCATTACATCACTGGTAGTCTTCATATGTGCCAGCCGTTCAAATTCTTGTAGTTCAGAATGACAATACACAGACTACGTTTGAAGCCAGGTGAGATAGCAAGGGAGGGATAATGTATTTCTGAAACTTAGGAAATTATCCGCCATTTGGACAGGTCATCAGTGCACATGCTTGCATCTTCTTTTCAAGGTGGTTTATTTTGAGTCAGCATAAAACGATAAACTTGAAAACATTCATTTTTTTTCAATAGAATGAAATTGGTCACAGAATGTGCTGTGCACTACTCTAGTGGGAACAAATTCCTGAAACTGTATGTTAAAATGTCTTCAGCATGTTGGGCAGGGGAGGGGCAAACTGTGAACATATGGTATCTCCTTTTGCACTTGAACATGTGTCTAGAGTTACAGGGTGCAGCTGGTTAGTCGTGAGCTGTGCACAGACTTAGTAATGCTGGGAGGAGGGGCTACTGGAAAGACCAACCATAACATTTGCAGCATTCCAAGCATTTCCTTTTTGGTTGTCTTATGTGCGGGTTTGCTATGTGTTCCCACATCTCGAATTCCTGTTGCATAGCTTTGCCTACTTTAACCTTGCCCTTGCTTTGTCGTGAATGTTGAAGCACAGCAGCTTCTCTGTTTTTGCGGTATAATAAATCTCTTGGAGGAAATAATTTCATAAGTTGAACACAAGTGAGGTATTTATCATGTCCTATATAATGAGGTGTGTGTTAGAGTATATACCTCATGTTTCTGTGGACCATCTGTGTCTTTATTTCCGGAAGAAACTTGACTCTGAAGTGGTAGGAAGAACTGTAGGTTGCTGCTATGTTTTGAGGGTGATTGCCAGGAACGTTGCTACTATTTATTTTAAATTGTTGCGTGTAGATAGAGTTCTTAGAAAACTGTTTGAGCCAGTATTTACTTAGTTACTTGAGCTTGCTGAGGAAGAGAACTTCATTCTCCTGTTCACACTGAACTTCTTATAAATACTTAATTAGAGGGATGTGGAATCTTGCAATATGTAACATGAACATATGAAAGGTTGCTAACTACAAAGATGAGGCCTTCTTATAAGGATTAAGTTTTCTTGGTTACAGTTGTCTTCATCCTTTAACCTATGCTATTTATTAGGGTTGGTTTCCATAAAGTGCTTGTAGTTTGTTATACTTGGAGTTCCCAGTAAAATGGTACAAAGTGTTTGCAAGTACATTGTCAGAGTTGCTAGCCATTTTGTGGATGTTAGCTTAAAACTGAATTTAAAAAAAAAAAAACACCCAGAAAGAAGCCACATCTGCTGAATTTATTCCAGTTAAATGGGGAAGCTCATTTACTCTGAAAGGCAATGAGAGTAAACAATATTTGAAGTTTACAGCAAGCTGCCTGAACTTTGTTCACTTGGAACCTGTAACATAGAGCAAAGTACACCTACCCTGGTTAGTGCAGAGAGTAGCCTAGAGACTTTACATTCTAGCGTACAGTACTCCTGCTTGACTGAACTTGATGCAGGCATTGGATGTGAGTGAAGTAGGGAACTTCAGTCCCTGTAGACAATGTATTAGTTCCAGTGATGGTGACTTCTGTTACATTACCGTTATAGGAGTCATTAGAATTCCAGCCTGTAGTCTTCACCTTGTTTTTTTCTGTTTGTATAGCTCTCATGGAGGTGATAGGACACTCTTAAACCCTGCTGGATGTTCTTTCTGCCTTATTTGGCCCTCTTGTATGTAAGAAAATTGCTACAGCTAAGAAATAAGAAGTACCTGGCAATACTTGGAAAGTTTGATTCCGTTTGAAAGATTTTTTTTTTCTATTTTTTTTGGGGGGGGAGAAGGTTGTTTGGGTTTTTTGTTATTTGTTTGTTTTTATTTCACATTTCACATTATGGACAGCCAGAAAAGTAACTTTTAATTTTCTTTTTGTAGTTGATGGTTTCTAAATATATGAAACCAGCTTGCTTAGAAGGAAGCAATGGTAAGCCTAGAAGTATTAGCATGCTGCCATAACCTCGAGTTTCTTAGAGCGTTACTGCCTCTGTCCCGCTTTGGGCGGTAGCTAGAGTGAGCCTTCCTAGCTCCACAGTTTTATTGTCATTCACTGATACTGGCAGCACTGGTCGTGCCAAGGGATACTTCAATGTAGTTTTCATTACAACAGTAGGATGTAACAGTTCAGGTCAGATCATTTTGCAGGACCTGAGTTAGATTTTGTGACAGTCCTCAATTTATAGTGAAACTCCTCTCTCCACTCATGCATCTTTATCTTATAAATTATATATGTAAAATTGCAAAAGCACGCGTGAAGAAAACATCTGCAATTTTTTTCCATGACAGTTACTGCACTTTTTTTTTTTTAAACCTTTATTTAAGGTTTTGTTTTATTTTATTTATTAAAGCTTTATCTGTCCCATGTCTTCACCTATGCAATTTTAGAAGGCAGCTGCTGCTTTTTTGCATCAGCCGTAGGGACTCTTTATTGTTACTTTTCCTGGTTAGTTAATTCAGCTATTTTATAGGAGAGAATCCCTCCTGGAAGAGCTCGGCAACATAGTGTTAGGGTTCCTAAAATTACTTGCCCTGTAACTTGCCATTGTGCTCTGAAGTCCAAATCCCTTGTCTGTATTTATCTTCTTTTCAGGCGTTTCTGTTAAAGCTGGCCTACTGATACAGAAACCTATAGGCTCACCTTTTCCTTATGCGGGGAGTGTGAGGCTTTACAATATGAGGTACTCGCACCATATGTAGCGCTCCCTGGGGAGATATGCTGCAAAGTGTTTTGTAGCACATGTGGTGAGCGTATTTGGTATCTAGATGGAGCATTATTGTTAAGTAGAAGTTCTTCAGTTGGACAGTGCCTGCTGCTGTGGGTCGCACAACCATGTTACTTGAAAGTCTGACTCAGAAGGTCAGAGAACTCATGACTTTCAAGTTATATGTAAGCAGCCTGTGTAGGCCCGATTAATAATTCTCACAGTGTTTGGGCAGTAAATCTGCTCTGGGGAGCTGCTGGAGAGCTGAGGCTGGTGCAGCACTAGATATATCACTATCTATGGCATAGGATAATGCTAAGACTCTGAGCAAGCCAATATCCTTGCTATAGTTGAGTGAAGCGTGACAGCGGTATCCCGTGCTTGTTCCTAGGGTAGCTTTGTGTACTAAGCAACCTGTGCTGTTCACTGCTCCTAGTGTTGTGCAGGCACTAGGATACCTCCAAAGCATTAACTGCTTCCCTGGATTCCTTTGGTTTTGCAGCAACTCACTTAGTGGGATTGTGCTAGAGATGAAACTTCTGCACAGTCCTGATTAGTTGGCTCTTACCGCAGTCTCTGGTGGGACATGTTTGGTTCTGTTACCTGGGGAGCCCACAAGTGGTATGTGAATACTGGTAGGAGTGATGGGTAGTGACAAGTCACATGAGACAGCGTGGAGGAGAATTAGCCGAACGGAGTGAAAAGAATAGTGGATTCAAAGTGCTTCAGAGCGAGGGTAAGTGAAAACAGAAGATACTAGCTCGTAGGAAGAAATACCCTTCATGCTGCTTGTGTTGTCTTGAAACTCCTCCTTTCAGAGCTAGCATTGGTTCCAGGATGTCCTGTTAGGGGCACAGGTTTCATCATTCACTCTTTAATGCCAGGTTTGTTAGCACTGCTGCTTTAATGATGAAACTTTGCCTTGATCAAGATAAAATAGATGTGGTACCTTTCAGTTCTCTTCTGGACTCAGCTTTTTTACTAAATGGCTTATGATTGAAATCATTAAAATTTCTAAGCCCTCTGATGGAGAGTGCTGTATAACTAGGCATCGCTTAATTTTGCGGCTTCACATCAGAAAAAGGTAGGAAGAGTAGAAGTATTTGATACGCTTTTGTCACACAAGCTTTGGTGAAGTGATACTTCAGCTTTCTAAAAGGATTTTGCTGCCTGGCTGTTTCTTTGGTAGGTTCGATAATGGAACAGGAAAGTAATTTGGCGTGTTTATTTTTTAAACCACCTCCCTCAAAAACGAAGATAGTGATCTGCTTTTAGGGACTGGGAAAGTGTGCTGTACTTCAGAGTTTCCCTGAGTGATCTTTCACATACCGCAAACTTGAGAAGCTCTGTTAAAGGAGAGCTACAGGTAAATCACTGTTTAGATCAGAGTGCTGACGGAAGAACACATCAGCTGCTCTTCAGAGACACCGAATTAACATGGAACAGATTGTAGCTAGTTGCCACCTTTGATGTTATGGTACAGCCTCTAAAGATTACAGCTTACTTGTCCCAGAGTGTGTTCATGTACAGGCCTGACCTAAAGCTCTTGCTCCTGAGTTTTTTGCATAATCTCGTAACAGAGATTTGGTCAGTATTTTATAACTTTGTTTCAACTGAAGGATGGTGTGCTATCTTTAGGTTTTCCCAACTTGTTTGAACTTCTTTAGTAATGCTCTTTGACACAGCTGCGTCTAGGCACTTGTGCATGCAAGTTGCCAGTCTGGCAGTAAATATGTCTGAAAAGCCCATGAACAGCATTATCTTTTGATGGTGAAAGTTAGTCTGACCTGGCATGCCAGAAATATCTACCTTCAGCTGTTCTCCAAACAGGAGATTGAGGGGTGTAGGTGTATTTTGAGTCTTATTTTGTATCTTAGTGCAGGATGTATTTAGTGGAGAAAAGATTCCTATATAAGGAAATCTCTGTAATAGATCTAGTTGTAGAAACGAGAGGGTGAAGAAATTCATATGTTATTCCATACTAAATATTTTTAATGCCTTGTGCGGTCCATTGCAGCCTTCAAATTATCCAGCTGATAAAGTTCTTTAAGTCCAATTGAACTGTATAAAAATATCATCTTAACAGTCTTGATTTACTGAATTTATTTAAATTTATATAATCTTATTTTTGGTACTGATGGCTGCTTTTGTTATGCTAAAAAAACTCTCATATTGCCTAAATGGGAAGCATATTTTCTACTCTAATTTATTTGAAGTGCTTGTATCATAAAAGGCCTTTTAAATGTCCCCAATCAGCTTAGTATAGGACTGTGTGTAAAGTAACATCATAGGATTAGACTATGTAAGTGCCAAAGAGAGTTTTTGCTGGAATGCAACGGTCCAAAACCAGTTCTAGCTGTGTTCACTTGGAATTCTTCCATGTGACCTGCTAAAACTGGTATTTACAAGCATCTCCGTGGAGCTTTAGGGGACAGAGAGAGTGTTATCTTTGTTTGCTTGCCTTTCAGTGCCCCGTGCACTTTAGTAGCTCTTGTTCCTGAAGCATTTTTCATTTTTTGGTAAGACAGTATAATGAACCAAAGAAATTAATTGAAGGATTTCAGACAAAGTATAGGATTTGTAGAACAGGCGGATTTTGCACTGTGTGGCCATGTAGAGAAATCTGCAGAGCCTGTTTGCTTCTGAATTGCACATATCAAAGCTCACTTTCGAAGGCTAATAAAACTGCACATTGGAATTTTTTAGTTCATTCACCAGCGTTGAAAAGAAGGGACTGCTGATCAGGGAAGGGACTGCTTCATAGAACCCAGCAGATTTTTATAAAAGGCTTAGTGAGTTTGAAGCATTGCTAAATGATGAAATATCTGGAGTTCAACTCCTTATTACTACTAAAAAGTTCACAGCAAGTAATCACTACCATGGCTGCTTGTTTGCCAGCAGATAGCCAAGTCTAGAAGGTTGTGTGGTGGGAGTTGGTTGCCTGCTGTTTAAAAAAATATAATCTTCGTTCCCAAGTATGCAGCAGAACAAAGTGGGACCATGAGGTGTCACGGTCCTCCCATGAAGGCAAGCTTAAAGAATGCAGCAGCACAGTTGTCTGTCCTCATTTCCAAAAGGTTTGTGGAGGTCTCTAGCATGCATGTTACTGCTTTCCAGAAAAGCCTCTGAGCTGCTCATACTGCACCTAGTTTGTCAGGAGGCAGGCAAAAAGTATGGCAGCAAGAAAAACTTTGATTCCAATATTGAAACTGTTTGGTTTCTTCAAAGAGTGCAAATGGCTCTCCTTGTCCAATGAGGAGAAAAGTATCTGTCTCACCTTTTGAATCGATGAGACTTTGTTCAAATAAAATGTTTTAAAGGGCTTGAAATTTGACTGGGAGATGGGCATTTCCAGTTTTCGTTTATAGGAAAAAAGAACTGTTTTGCAAACACTGATTAAAATTGTGTTACAGTATAGAGCAAAAATATTGATGATTCCTAATAAAATGATTTATTGCAGTCATTGCAATTTCAGATGTGCCTCTAAATGATTGATTTTTGAGTATTTGATCCTTCTCACTCCCCAAAGTGTAAATTAATTTTTCTTTCTGTTGTTCAGATTTGAGTAGAAGTCATGTAGTCATTGCAAACACATTTTTTCATTTTTATTGCACAACCTTTCTTTCCTGAATCTAGTAATACTTTGATTTTTTTTTTCCTCTAAAGCTACCTCCTTATGTTGTTTTTAAGTGTCTATTTTGTATTTTAATAGATTTTAGGAAACTACATAAAATTTCTTCCTTTTTTGTATTTATTTTGGGATCCATGACTTCAATAAAAAGATGACTTGTGGCTTTTAAAGATTTTCTTAGCCTTTTAAATTTAGTTAAAAGGCTTATGCCTATGAAGATGAGTTCTCCTGTGTGTATCTGTTTGCTTTTAGAAGGGCCAGAAACTAACCTCAATTGTGATAGCAACTGTACAGGGCTGACAGTTTTTGTGAACAGAACTTGGTACTGCATTCCCTTTCTGTGTTACTGTTGTAATAGGGTATGTTAACAGGTTACATGTTCGCATCCCCACTGATTTCAGAAGACAGAATTTAAGTCTCCACTTGACCAGAGGAGCAGCCAAAGGGGTAGACTTCATTCTTTCTGCTCAATCCCTCATCGTCATGGGAGCATTTTTTTGTATAGTCTCTGCATCTTGTAGACTTGGATAGTTATGTCTCCTCATGCCAGAGTTTAATTTGAACCAACAATTAATAGTCCTTGTCAGCTAAGAGTTGAGCGATGGGAACAAGGAAATTGGGGGACTTGATTTTTGTTTGCAACAGTGAATCTAGTTGTATATAGGTGTGTGTGTGTGTTGTGTATATTTTTCAATATTTAATTTGGATGACTTGAATACTGAGTGTTATGAGCCTTACACATTAAAATGAAGACTGACAAATTTCAGAAGTGGGTTGGTTTTTTTCCCTCCCTTTTTTTCTTTTTAACAATCTTGCTGTGCTGATGTTAGGTCACAGTTGTACTGCTGAAAAGTACGTTTTTGGAATCTTGGTCTGCGAAGATGCTACTAAAGACAGCATAAGCTCTTCCACAGTAATTCTTTTAACAGTGGTAGTATTCATACATTCTGTGAACTGCTGTTTGGTCTATCACTTTTTAAGATGGTCTTTGCCGTTGATGAGGGGCCATAGTAACAAATGTAGAAACATTCAGAATGGTTACTTACCTATTCTGTTTTTTAATGTACTTCATAAGCATACTACTCTACCCATAGCTGCAGTACTTCACTGGAGGTATGCCAAGTAAATATCAGAATCTTGAATTAAAGTATGAAATGAGTTTACAAAAAGAGCAATTCTGATAACTTACGTATTTTCCAGGTGTTGGTGGTAAGTCCAGGTGAATGTCTGAGTGAATTTGGTCAAAAGTTAATGTTGCTGGTCTCTACATGCTGGGAAATGCTCATGATTTTTGAATATTTGAAAGATATCTTTCTTTTAAGATTTTTTTTGTAGATACTAACCTATGTTGGTAAGCCAACTTTTAGGTGATTTGTAACAGCTGTGATACTGCCTCTGCCTCATACCGTTCATATGTCTTTGTAACTTCTTTTGTGCCTTTTCTTCCCCAACACAAAATCTCTCAATAAAAACAAGCTCTTCTGGAACATTGCAAACCTCTTTTATTGTACTGATTTTACTTAACTGACCCTTTTTGTTTTGTTTTGTTTTCTGGAAGGAGCAAAGCCAACTCAGAATAGAATAGATATTTATAACAGGCTCCGCAGAAGAAAATTGACAAGGTGGAAAGCAGGTCATTTCAGAATGGCGGCGCTACAAAGCGCCTGGGAAACTGGGACTGTCAGTACTAATCAATATATTCCACCATATCTATCATAAATCATTTCTAACAAAAACTGGAGCCAGTGGAATGTGAGAATCAATTTGCTACCAGCTTCAGTTGTGTTGATTGACATTGAAAGACTGGAAACGCTTTGAGGGGTTTAAACTAGCAAAACGTCTGTGTTGTTGCTATTAACATTATAACAGTTTTAGGGGAGTAGCCACAAACACTAGTTGGCACTGAAGACCCCCTCTCTAAGGTGCTATGCAAATGCACAGAAACATAGGCCCTATCCTCAAGGGTTCTGTCTAAACGTATTGGCAGGAAATTGCAGAATTTGAACATTTGTTTTCCTTAACTGGAAATGGGGTGATAAATAGCTTGACTGCATTTCCTATCCCCTGTCCAGCGACAAAGAAAATATTGCCTGAATCTGAATAAATATGGCTGTGGGAAATGGGAATCAGTACTCTATTTCAAGTGCTGGGTGATAGGGCTTTTGTACCTTTGCATATTCATCAAAAAAAAGTAATTGAAAGATTCTCCTTAAATATCTAGTCCTTTGAGCAGATGCTAGAGCATTTCAGAGATCAGTATTTTAAAGCGTGTACTAAAGAAGATGAATAGTCTAAATGATGGGTATTGGTACGAGGCCTTGTGTTACGTTGCATTTTCCTTTTCCTCAAAATGGAGCTAGGAGCAATGGTTCTGCCAGGTTCCTGAAGCCTGTTCTCACTGGGCACAGACTGCTGCAGAAGTCATCTTTACTCTTGTATCACTTACTGCAAAGGAAAAATGCAACCATCTTAACTCTTTCTTCTGATTCTTCTCTCGGATATGCATTTCAGAAGCCCCTGCAGGTATTTCAAAATATTTTGAGATTCGATCATTTTCATCATCAGCCTGATGAAGGATTAGAAACAATCTATGAAGTATACATCAGCTTTCAAAATCAATCTCCCTTGATTTTAAAGTCAAACACACACAATCTTTTGTTCTTGTTATTTACAATTTTGGGGAGTTATCCTTTTCTCCAGGACTTGGACTACTTAGTATTTTGCTTCTGTTTTCATCATGGAGCTAGTGATTGAATGCTCTGTCTTTCAGAGGTGTCTAGTTATGGGATCAGCACAGTTCTGCCCATAACTATTCAAAACTTCCCATTCCCATCCTGTCTAAGGTGTTTCAATTACATGCTGCAGGGAACTGTTGGCCTGAAGGAGTTCGTCGGTTGACATCTATGTTAGGGCGGGGAGTGAATCTGTGACCAGCCATTTGGATTACCAGCATTTGTGCCAGTGCTGGGATATGGCAGATCGTGCTATGATTTATGTTGACGCACCTTTCTTTTTAAACTTGGTTAAGCTGGGCTATCATTAAGTGCAGCTTTGCTTCCCTGTGCTTTGTACAAGAACTGGCCATGTCTTGCTCTAACTGGAGCCTATTTGACTATTTAGCCATGGTATTCTACAGTTTGTTGGCCCAAGATAAGGGAAAATGGGGTGAAAGACCAAGAATGGAGGAGGGAGGTACAAATTACATGGGAAGGACAGCAGTTCGTGTGGCAGTGTTTTGTTCTTTCCCTCTGTGTGAATCTAACCTTAGCTTCCTTGTCCTGTTTCTACTGTCAGTAATTTTTCACAGTGGAAAGGGGAAGACACCTCCAGAAGTCACCAAAGGGGAGACTTGGAACTAATGTTAAAAGCCACCCCTTCAAAGCAGGAACACTTTGAAAACTAGTTTTGTCCCTTGGCGATGAAAGCCAGTCCTGGTGTTAGTGATGGCAGCAGTAAGCATTCCCTACCAGCTACCAAGCAGCCATCAGGCAAAATGACTCTGTTCTTCCAAGCTGGACCAAGTGCAAATTGCTGAAGTGGAATCTACTTTACTTCTGAGTAATAGCCGATACACGAGCAGTGAACTTTTGAAGGAGACTCAGCTCTGCCTTTTCCGGCATTGTCATCT
Source organism: Struthio camelus (assembly GCF_040807025.1). Taxonomy (NCBI): domain Eukaryota; kingdom Metazoa; phylum Chordata; class Aves; order Struthioniformes; family Struthionidae; genus Struthio; species Struthio camelus. The sequence continues at coordinate 93,563,953 of NC_090942.1, read as the reverse complement.
TAAATCTCACTGGGTACACAGAAAACAAGATAAACTCCTGTGGCCAGATTGTCTTCGATTTGGTGAAGCAAAGCCTCTAATCCTAATCTACTGCTTATTGAAGAGTAACTTCAATGAACGATCCTCCCTGCAGGGAGGGGGGGAACCCAACTTCTTGTTGACCGTGTGCCAAACCTGGTAGTGGCAAGTAATATAATATCAAACTTGAAAAGGTAGTGCACAGATGACTTATTCTTGCCATTTCTTTTCCTAGTAAAGATGACAAAGCTGCTACTGATCAAGTTTGCCTCCATCTTCGGAGGGAGAGGTGGTGTGGAATATGCATGAGAAAGATAGTAGCATTCCTTTTGATCTCATTTTCCCCTCTAAAACTTTTGCTACTGAGATGTAGCTATGATCTGACAATCCTGCAATCTGTTCAGTAGCTGTAAGTGGGCAGTTTTGTTCTTTCCTCTGCACTTTGTAGCTTTGCCAAGCCACCGTGTGGATTATACATTGCAGAATGTCATCAGAAGTAACTGAAGAGAAGGTTGACTGATATATGCAGATGGGATTACTTGGGAATTTGCAAGCTTAGGAACCATTAAAAATCTAGTTCAACTTTATTTTGGTGTAGTTTTGGCTCGAGCCGTGGACCAGATCCCAAAGGGTGGAGTGGAACGTCCATTCTTGAGGGATAGCCCCCAGATGCTGCATCATGGGGGATGAGCAGAGAAACTAAGAATTCCCAGGAAGTAAATTCTGAATGCTTTGATCCTTGTATGATACATAGAGAGGGTGAGCTTTTGGCATGGTGTAGCTCTCTTTTCAGAAACAATATACAGAAGAGTAGGAGAAAGCATTGCTTGCACAGTGGCCTTTTCTCAAGGATATTGGTTTGTCTGAACTGAGGGTCCTAAGTTTTTGAATTACAGATGTGGCCATGTGGTATCTTTTTCTACCAACCTGAAGTTTGTTAGAGAACAGTTAATTGAACAGAAGTTCTCTAAACCCTTTCAAATGAGATCTGTTCATGATAGCTGGGACTGGACTGAATGACTCTGTGCTCCTATAAATGCAGCTCCATTTCCTTTTCCCTTCTGACCCAAATTCGGCGTAGCAGGGAGAAGCGGCTCTGCCCTCTGTTATCAAAAGACTGTCAGGTACACTCACCTAGTTTCCCCTTCTTTCGCATGTCTTCCCTCCTGTCTCTCCAAAAATACCAATAAGCAAACAGATGACTTGCTCCTGCCTCTAGTCTAGCCAAGTAACACAGGTCGTCTTCTGCACGGTCCCAGTGCTCTTTGATGATCAGAGTTTTGACTCCAGGACTGTTTCCCCTCCCCTGTTCCACTCTTTCCTTTCAGTACTCTGAATCTGTGCTTAACTAGTTCTAGCCCCAAATATCTACCCTATGTCCTATCACTGCCTGAAGCAGATGCAGTGCAAATGATTGACCCTTTCCCTTTGGCAATTTGCCTTTGCCTGCACAAAGCAGCCAATAAAGTGGAAAGAAAGGGCTGGGCAGCTGATTACAGGGATTAATGGGCTGCTGTATAGTTTTATGGTCGAAGGAAGAGGAGGAAGTGTTTTTTAAAGAATGCAATTGCATTCCTCCTCCTTTCTCTTGCTGCTTGCTCTTGATGATATGTTCTTAGAAGTTGCCTAACTAAAAGAATAATGTACATATTTGCCAGGCACAGCTTGGGCTGGAGGCTGTTAGCTCATTTTCCAGTAACTGAAGCTGAAGTGTGCAGGAGCAGTGCAGGTCATGATCTGATCTGTCTAGATATTATTAGAAAAGACTTGAGTGAAGCCTCTGCTGAGATTTGCTCTCAGATGAGGCAGGTTCTCACTCACTCCGCTTGGTGTCTGCTGAATCTCTTGATCTGCTTTGTTGCCTGTGTGTCTTCTAATGAGTGTCTCTTTTCCCACTTCTGTGGATGTTCGCATTCTTGTCTATATTGTATTTTTACCTCATTGCAACTATTTCCCTCAGGCCTACCCGCAAGGCCCTTCACTGTATAGTCTCTTAATGATTCTCTCCTCCCCTCCCTTTTCCCCATCTGAAACATGCGATTGCCATGCACCTGGTTACAGGAGCCATTGCTAACGGTATGCTGACAAAACCTTTCTTTAACCTGTTTCCATCTTCTCCTGTCTATCCTATCCTCACTGTCCAGTTAGCTCAGGCAGGGTAAAATTGTTCTAAATTATCACCATCTGTTGTTACTCGCTCCCCTTCACCCTTCAGACAAGTTTTGTGCCATACGGCCATCAAGCTGCCCTCTTGCACCTCCCTGCTGCCCCATACTTAAGCACCTCCATCTCTTCTCTTTTAGCAGTTTCAGAGCCTTAAACCTGCAGCCAATTAACAGCTTGTATCTCCCCAGTAACACTACTTCCTGCCCCTTCAGGCTAAGCACCCATAAATCCAGGTGAAGCTCTGAAGAGACTTCACTGTTAATGATGCTGGAGATGATAACAAAAAAGAAGTCATAGAAAGCTGTGCCTCTGGGTGCATGTGAACCTAGAGGAGTCTTCCTGTGTAATCTCCTGCTTGGCCTGTTACTCTGCTCTGCTGAGTATTAACTAAAATGTACCATGCTCTGCTTACCATCTGCCATGCCTCCCTTCTCTTGCTGTTATCCCTTTGGGGTAGCAGCCCTTGGCATCCCACAAGAAAGAAACACCTGACCCCGTACTGCCCAAAGCAATTGCATGAACAGTGTTGTTTTTTCTTTCCCTCCTTTGAGCTTAAACATGGGGTTTTAAACATGCCCTACTATGTAAGTGTTTAGAAATCTGCATCAACTTCAGCCTCTTGGTTGGTGCTAGCCAAGAATAAGGGGAATTATCTGTAGTAATTCTCTAGTATTGAACGCTGCTGAGACTTCACATGTCCCTTGTCAATCAATTAAAATATCTCTTTGTGTTTTTGTTAGGTGTTTCACATTCCTCAAAACGCAATTCAGTATCTGATTAGGGGTCTGATTGGGACTACTGATTAGCTGTATGTTTGATATCTATTGGCTGTGTGTGTGAGATGGCACAAGCCAAGAAGTTTAGTCTGACAGCTTTTACAGTAGATCGGCCCATACAAGGTAACTGAAATTTTAAAGCACCAAGTAACTTAATTGATAGTAATATTAATATTTATCTCAGTGGCTCTGGGTCTATTGCACTCCAGAGCCACAAGGACCCAGAACCTTGTGAAGACTCTTACCTCTCCCATATATGCTCTTGATGAATGTGTAGTTAAGAGAAAAAGCAGTGATAGAGAAAAATATCATTTGCAGATGCTTGGAAACAGTCTGGTGAAATATTTGGTTTAAATCTTGCTGATGCACCAAACTTGCCCTGTTTCAATAAACTTCCAGAGGACTGCAAATGGGTTTAGAATTTAAAATGTCGATTTTCCTGCTCAGCATGTCAGGCGAGTGACCTTGGCAGCTGATGCTGCCAAGACTCCTAGGTTCCTGGCCCCTGTGCCATCCACTGCGCTGACCATTATGGACTTGGAAAATTCTAGGCTTCTTGAGTAGCTCACCACACTGGGTGCCAAAGACCTTAGCAATAAGTGCTAGGAAGCACTGGTATATGTTTTATGTTTGCTACTCTGTGGCCTGCTTCATAACGGCAGCTGCACAACTGACTGGATTCTTGTGAATTTGCCAGTTGAGGCTGGTCAGTGGTGGGCAACAGCATCATAATCTCAGTTAGTTTTCAGAATTTCCTGCATCCTCTGCTAGCGATCCTGGAGCGAATACTTTCTCTGAAAGTGCCAAATTGCTGCCTGAAAAGATTCAGGTTGTAAATTATTTTGATGGGAATTTCAAAACTCTTCCCAAGTTGAGATAACTCCTTTTCCAGCAAAAGCTAGTTGCTTTTTTTCTGACATGTCTGTTCTGGCCAGTGAATGGAGAAAAGATGCCAGTCTTGATAAACCACTGGACCTGATCCAATGCAGTCAATGGTTTGCTTAGTTTGGAAAGGTTATAAACCTTTTATTTACTTGATGTGAACTGCAGGCCCAAGGCTAGTGTGAGACTGTGTGGCAATGAGAACAAGCAGTGCAGGCATTTTTGAGCCCGCCAAGTATCGATCAGTGAGGTTCAGGAATGAGTAGAGCATTTCAATTTGGCATCCACGCGTGATTCTGATCTGTCACAGTGAATTAGCAGCACTTCCCCTCTAGTCCATCCCAGGCTTTTGTCATTGAAACATCCTCTTTGCCATATCTATTTGTTAAAAGACAAAGTGAAAAAACAAACTCACAGAACTTGTGCCCCAGAAAGCCCTGATTATGTTATGCTAGTGTCCTCTGAATGGTGACTCTGAACAATACCGAAGCGTCACTGCTAAAAACCATTAGAGCATAAATGTTATAGAGGATCCAAGCTACACTTACTTATTTTGTACAGTCACTTAATCCACTAATGGGGAGAAATGGGGCAGCAGTTTAAGAAAGCAAGAGGACTGTCAGGGATTATTAGATCTACTGGACTGATTTGTTTTGGTAGTCTCTCATGCGCCAAGTACAGCTTCAGCCAGTGCCTTAATAGCCTTAGACTTAATGCTTCTGGTAATTAGAGCAAAAAGTGATGAGGCATCATTAGCAACTGCAAATTAAGAGTTGTATTTCATCTGGAAGGCAGCATCTTCAACTGGGCTTATTTGTTACCCTGCAGATCCTCTGTGAGCCACAAGTGGTACATTGGACTGGTTCATTTGTATGATTTAGGAGAGGCTTTTTAATACGTGCTTACTGTTCCATATGAGTGGTTTTTCCAGATAGCTGTCAAACAGAAAATGCCACAGTATTGGACTTCCCCGTACAGCTGATACTTCTGCTATTATTTACATGATGTTGATGGCTTTTTGTTGTGCAGTTCAGAGTTCAGATGATATTTGATTGTAGGTTTGAGGCATATTTGTCATATTTATGAAACTAAACAGTGAAAAGAGGAAAATCAGACAAGCATGGAAAGCATCAGTAATTTGCAGTTTCAGGAGATACAAGAGTGAATCTAACACTGTTCAAGGTATGTATTCACAGAATATTTTTCTGTGGATTTCCCAGATCCACAATCATATTCAGTTCTGGATATTGCCCAAGACAAGAATGAAGATGAAATATCACAGATTCAGTGAAGTTGGAGGTAATAGGAAATCCTTAAACCCGCTTTGAAGAATACCAGTGAGCAACTGAGAAAACTAAATAAATCCTCAGACTTCACTAGGTACAAAGGAAAGTAGTCACAAATTAAACTCCATTAGAGGTACTATGAGCTGGGCACTGACGCACTGAAATAAAACAAAGGAGGGATGTAATATAGTTGACTAATTTTCCTACGTAGTTTCCTACCGTTTTCTTGCATAAGCACCGTCAGGAGAGAAGCTCCCTGAGGAGGACCTGGAGCATGGGTTTGTTCTTGCAGTTTTAGTGGTTAATGGAAAAAAATCCTGGATATCCTGAGCCTTGAGTGGGGCGAACTGAAAAAGCCATGATTGCTGACTGAAGATAGATGAAGGTTTCAGTGCAGTGACCCTGGAAATGGTTCTGCAAATGATACTGGAGAAGCTTGGCTTCTTCATGCTTTGGGTCTATGCCCTTTAATCTCTGCAGAAGTTTCTCTCTCTGCACTGTCCTTTCTCCCTTTCTCCTGATACAGTTTTTTTCCTACCTTAATATTCCCTTCCCACGTGGCGGTCTTCCTCTTCTTTTCTCCTGTGTTTTGTGCTATGTGGTGCTCATGTAACAGATGAAGGCCCTTGTGATGTGTTTATTCCTCAGTGAGGTCAAGATGGGGTGCTGTCTCCCGTAACACCAAGCTGCTTTTCCCTTTGCAGTAGCAGCTTTTGCCATTCTAATTTGTACTGTATTTTGCTGTTGGTGTAAGGGCCTTTGCTGGATGTAGTATTTTCTGTCTGTCAAACAGTAATCTTCTGATCCTAGGAGTAGCATGATAAAATCCACAGGGACTCAGTGCAGGTTATTCAGCTGCCATCTGCTACAATCTTCTGCAGCCAGTTCTTGTAACAGACTGTCTGTCTGTCTGTCTGTCTGTCTTTCTTTCTATTTATTTATTTATTTAGAGCTGAACAAATTATGAAGTAGCAGTTTCTTATGGCTGGAGCAAGGAGTGCTCAGAGTTGAGAAGAACCTGCTATTGACACTATCTTTGATACTGTCTTTCATGTTTCTTTTTTCTCAGCCTTCTCCCCCTTCTCTTCTTTTGCAATGATCTTAAGGGAACGTTATTTACTCTCATGAGATAGCAGGAGCAGGGAGGGACTGTGGGACTGTTGCTCAGGTCCTTGGATTTGAACATAAATTTGGACTTGGATTTAAATATGCTTGGACATTAAAAAAAACGAAACAAACCTTGCCCAAGACCTAATGCCATCCTCCTTCACTATGGGAAGGGGAGCTGGGACCATCCAGACCCTCCTGGAGATATGTTTCCCAATGGAAAAGGATGATAAAGATCAAGTATCTTACTGTGTACAAGCAAAATGACCAGAGCTGCTTCTTCATGTGTCTGCCAGCACCTGAGGCTTTGGACAGCTGTCAGAAGAAGAGACCATATAGGTGCAAGAAACTGAGAATCTTAACCTCTCCCCGCTTCCTAACACTCATCTGAGGTTCTGGGTTTTAAAGTAGTGTATGGTACCAGAAACATTAAGGAACTTGACTTCTGTATGTAAATCTAGCAGCCTGAGGGGGCGCATGGGAATTAATGTAATAAGGGCATACTTTTAACTGAGCTTGACCACTTAAAAGGCTCCTTCTCCTCCCTTGCACACTCTATTTGGGGTTAATCCCATGCAACCTGGCTTTACAAATCCTTCCTAATCTACTGTTCCATGCACTGTCTCTCAGATCCTGCCACTAGCCTGGCTTCCCCAGCAAAGGTCACGTACGCTGCTAAATGTTCAGGTGAAAGATAAGGTGGAAGGTAAGTCGTGAAGTGAACAAGGATGGGGTAGGGACCCTGAAAATTGGAGGCCTAATCTTTTTCAGTGTCCAACTCCCGTGGAAGGTGGTTGGAAGGAAATCCCTACAAGTCTTTGTGAACCTGTCACCAAATCTCTCAGGAAAAAGACAATGGAAGATGCCCTGGGAGACACGGAGAAAGGTTTGATTTGTAGATTCTGGGGGATCGGATGTCCTGCAGGTACTGGTGCACCATTGATGTAGGTAGCATTTCACTATTAATAAGGAACAACAGTCATAAAGAATGACCAGCAGCAAAGAGCCTGCTCTGAGATAGCACCCAGTGCCTACCCAAGTGCTGTTTTTTTCAGCTGCTGTAGAGCTAATGAATCAGTCAAGGGATATCAGTGAGTTCAACTTCCAGGGGGAAATAATGATTTTACTAAAATATGGCATGTGCCTATTTACTAAAATATGGCATGTCCCTAGCAAGGGCTGCTTTGCAGTATAGAATATCGTCTCTATACTCTGTCACTCCTTTCCATGTGCTGATGTATCCTTTCTTCTAAAATCCACCAACCCTCGTTGGATCAATGAGGCCTGATCAATTGTTTTTCCCTCTGAATGATGCATGTGGGGTTGTTAGCTGAGCTGCTGGCAGCTAACTAGCGACAGTTTTCTGTCTGTTTACTGTAAAGGGAGCAAAGCAAACTACAGGAGGGGACAGGCTGCAAGATATTTACTGTCAATACAGTTGGAGAGAGAGAGGAGATATAAGGAGACAGGAGCAGAGACTGCAGACTGCAACCCAAATAAGTGATCTGAGTGTAAAAATACCCATGCGGTTTCAAAAGGAAAGTGGGTGGATTGAAGTCAACAAGGGGTAGCTGAGTATTTAACAAATGGTTTAGTAAAAGGCTAGAGAGAGCAGGGAAGTACTTGTGGCACACAGAATAATAATGCTGCGCACGAGCGTAGTGACTCTGAAACACGCTTCTAGATCTGCCCAGAGACAAAACAGTAACTGGGCTATTTTTGTAAGTTCCTGTAAGTCCCAGCATTTAAAAGTAGTGATAATAAGAATAATAATGATTGAGCTTAACAAATAATATTTGGACCTAGTTTTCCTAGGCAGCTGGAAGTCACCACTATAACTCCAACCAGAAGAAAATAGGCATATTTCCTTGCTTTTCTCTCCTCTTCTTCATTCACAGAGGAATTAAGTGACGTGAGCTTCACAGGGCAAGAAGGCTCTGAGCAGCAAGCTCTGAATGTCCCTCTACTTCCAGAGCCAGGCGAATGAGTGAGGAGTGAATTCACACTTTAGAGAACAGCGAAGACAATCTTGCCATGAAACCATTCACAGATGAAGAAGTAGAAATTTACATCCAAAGCAAGGTAAGGCTTTATCTGTCCAGATTTTATCTCCCACGCTAGGTGTTGATTCTGAAGGGTGCTAATCTCAAGAGTTAGTTGCTTGCCTGCTGTTTTCCTTTATGAGATGAGACTGGGTGAAATTTCATGAGAATTGTATTTCTAGTGAGATTTCTAGGTTTCCACTGCAGAATGTTGCCAGGGATCTCAGCTGATAATCTAACTTCTTAAGGTGGTTGTCCTGTTTTTCTTCACATCTTGAGTTTTTGCTCCCCATCTTGAAATCTAGATGTGAAACTAGCTATAATTGCAAAGTCTTAATCTAAGGTATGGTCCTTACTCCCTTCCCTGTCCAATGGTCTTAGCTTGATACAGACGAGACCAAAACTGCAACAACAGGGATTGCCTCTAAGAAAGATGCAGGTAGGAACGCGGCTGAGACGGACACAGAATTCACCCACCAGTCTATCACCTCAGCTAAGGATACTTCTTTATATACCAGCACTAAAATAGCTTAAGTCTCATTAGTGGAGGCAAGTGGGAACCACATTTTCTATTTTATGAAGTGTTCCAGCAATCTAATGTTTTTTCCACTATGAAATTAGGTAAAATAAAAATCATCAGTGAAACTATTCTTTTTACTAAAAGTTATTCAGAATGAGTTGTAATATTTTATTTTGTTAAAGCTGATATAGTTCATCACAGTGTTTAGCTGGTTTCTGTTTGATAGTCTGTTTTCCCCTACAAAATGCAAGACAGTGAAGTGAAAAACCATTTCAAAATGAAAAACTATAAAGCTTTATTTTCTGAAAAGGATAACATATTCCAGTATCATGAAGGCGCTCGGGGCAAAGCTTTAGTTTGTCTGTGGAAATGTTTTGGTTACAAGTAGGTGTATTTCTGTAAAAACCTTCATTTTCAGCCGTGTATTTTCCCGTGGAAGATCATGCCATCAGAACCTAGTCAGCCAGCTACAAGAGCGAACACTTATCTGAAGATTTATAAAGCAGGGCTACAAAGGAGGGATCAGAGGGAAGCCATGCACAGGAGGATGTTCATATGACTGCCATAAGTACAGGGAACAGAGACAGAGTATAGTTAAGTGAGGCTCACTGGTGCCAATATTTTAGGTTCTACCAAAAGCACACCACCGTGAGAGTATCTTTTCCAGTAGCCCTCCAGCTCTGATGGCTCCTTAGTTTCTGCCAGCTCCCGAGTCTCCTGTACAAGTGAGACTGCCCAACCTTCAGGCAGCCCTGCTCTGCCTGTAAAATTCTACCTGTTTTTCAAAATTAGGTCAACCACCAGGTGCAACAGATCTCTCTGGTACCAAAGATTTGTGCCTTCAACAACTCATTTAGCAGTGGAAAACTCAAGTGCATACTGAGTGGAGACAAATGGGTAAATAAGAACAAACCCAAATGTTCTTTAGAATCCCTAGTCAATCCTCTTCCTCTTTTCTTCCTCCAGAATAAGATGTTAATCAACATTGTTGTTTTATTGTTGATGCTTTTGTTTTGGCATGACTTCCAAAGTCAAGATCTGGTAATGGGAATGCCAATAGGTTACAGAAGTGGCTTATTCTATCTCTTTTCCCAACATGTTCATGCTGATGCTAAAAAAATCTTATATAAATGCCTTGGCCCTACAGAAGCTGCATTCACTCGCTCATGTTCTATCCTCTTCCGATTTTGTGTCTTCCCTTCTGTAGGAAGGATATATTTTCCAGTAGTAGATTAGGCAGCATGACCATCATCTGCTGCCTGCCATTGGCTCTTTTATCTCTGCCCCAGTCCTGAGGAGTACATGCAGCAGGTGCAGGAGGAGTTTTGTGATACACCCGATAAGAAGTTTTTTGAGAGTCTATGCTCTTCTAAAGATTTCATGACAACTGCTGTAGTTTAGCCAGAATGTGATAAAGGCAAAAGTAAATGAAGCCAGGTTGGGTTGGATGGATTCTCCTAGGGAACTGGAGGTAGCAGAAAGTGTTTCTGGCAGATGCCACTGGAAGAAAACTTGGCCTGAGTAAGGAATACAGGAGCGCTTTCGGACCTCAGGTTGAGCTGACCCAGAGTAGTTGCATACTTTCAACAGAAAGAGTCTGCTTTTTGTGTCTGGAAGCTCACAGCGGTGGCTAACTATTTCTTTGTCCCTCATATTGTTTGCCTGTTGGAGGAACCATTAGCAGACTTGTTGAGCAAGTCAGCCTATTGGACAGTCCTAAGAACTAAGGGATTCTTCTGCACAAGTATAAAATTCGCAGAGAAAATAGCTGTAGCTGGGGAGGGAGAAGTGTCATAAATGAAAGCTGAAACAAAGAAGTGAGAACAAACATGAGCTAAAAATTTTGAGTAAAATTTTTCTTAGAAAAAAGAAAAAAGCACTTGTAAGCTAGCTAAAACTGATCTCAAAGAATATGGCTGAACTGAAATGAGAAGAGACAATTGATAGGGAAATTAAATAGTATTATATAAACATAAGAAACTATATATAGTTAACATAGCAAAGAATCAGGATGTCGAGGGGAGATGACCCCAGTAAAGAGAATATGATGCTGTTTTGATGTATTCCCTATTTGCAAGTACTATTCAATCTTATTAAAAATGTTGTTACCTTTGTTGGCTGGGGGGGAAATCTTATTCCAACTCTGCTCATCTTCAAGTCCAGTGTCAGTCAATCACTCTTCATTGGTTAATTGATCTTATGCAAGTACTAGTCTTTTTTAATGGTTGTGGTATGGTCCGTTGTTGTGAAAAAGTGCAGCTATTTGTCACCCGCCAGGGCGTGAGACTAAGCCTCCACGCACTTGATTGTTTCTTCTGACTGTTCACCAGTTGACATAGGTGTCCAAAAGGGCTTTTAGTGAAGTGTGAATCAGTAGCATTTTCTAAGAGGGAGAAGAATGTTGTTAGATGCTAAGGATAGGGCTAAGTAAACAGGACATAGGCGTTCTACTGCGTAATAACGAAAGACAGTAGCAATTGCATTTAGCAATGGTTTGATCATTGACTTCCGCCAAGCTGCTAATGACCTAACACTCTTGTTTCATACGTGCAAATAGCCCAGTTGGGGTTTTAGTTCTAGGTTCAGGTGGGTTTTCATTTTCTCTGATCTAGTCCTCCCAAAGTTCCCATCTGCTTCTGCATTTTTTTTTCTTTGTGACATACAATGAGGAAGAATGAAAACCTAGCAGCAATGAAAGCAAGAATTACAAATAAATGAGATCAAGCACCCGGATGCAAAAAAAGGACAGTAAACTGTCTTTATACATCAACCTGCATGGGTAATTCTCGCTGAATAAATAATGAGAAACATATTAATTAACTTAATTAACAGTATCTCGTTCTCATTTTGGTGAACTTATAAGGCTCCTTTGGCTAATATGTAAAGGTCCTCTACTAACATGGTTCCTCCATGTTCCTTCTATTGAATTGTCTTGTTTAGATTTTAACTATTCCCTTCTGTTCCATTCATTTTCAGTAGTATGTGAAGGTTCAGGTTCATATTTAACTTTCTGAGCTGTCTATCCATCACCTCAAACATTCACTAAGATTTTCCATTTAAATATTTTTAAATAAATAATTATGTTATCACTGTTTGAAATGAAGATATTTCCAGCAAGTCACGCAACCACCTAGTCCTCAGTGGGACCAGCTTCTCACCATCAAGGAATGGGCTCTCACCTGTGCTTCAGGTATGAAGATGGAGAGGATGGATACTTTTGACATATATGTAGGCACCTAGATGCTGCCACATATACCTGAGATCCGATTAATGCACAGAATATCTGCAGTCTTTGAAGTCTTGTCAGCTCTTGGAAAGTAAAATATCCTGAGTCTGTGAGTGGCTGGTATACGCAGGGGAAAAACAGGGCAGTCCATCCAAAATGGATCAAGAATGAGAGGGTAGGGTAGCTAGTTGCTACAAAATATATCCGTGTAATGAACTACTTTGCTTCCATCCAATGATATCAGCAAGGTAATATCAGTTAATACCTGGCAGTTTTGAGTATAGGCCCTTCTGTGTTCACCAAGAAGAGCTCTGTCTCATGGGTAAGTTGGTTGGGACATGTAGGGAACAACACATTTTTATTCCCAGTGCAGCCTAGGTACAAATGTTTCAGAATGCTCTAAGCTGAGTGACTGTTTCCTGCTGGAGATAAAGACTGCAGTTATCCATAATGTGAAGTATCTTGCTTGGAACTGACAGGTCGAGCCACGGCATTATCTGGTTTCCAAAGCAGTGGAGGAGGTGCAGAAAATCATCCAGCAACTGACCACAGAAATCAGCTTTAAGGCCATACGATTCCAGGCTATCTCCAACTCTGGCATTCATAATGAGAATATTAAGGTATGAACAAAAGAGCTTCAGTACACTCAGCTTGCAGGCAAAGAGTAAGTGATTTTCCACTGTGTGATTGTCTGTTGTGGACAGGTACCTCTATCATCCAAGACACCACAGATAATAAATTGACACTTTATTGTGGAAGGTCTAGTAGCTGACTGGGTCATAGAGGCTTACCCAAGGACATCTTAAAACTAGAGGAGCATCAAAGAGGGCTGGGTAAATCAGGCAGAGCATCTTTTTACAACTGCTTCTTTTACGAAGAGCTTCTATTGCCAGAGCTGTCAATCTGCAAGCAGAAGCCAAAGCTTTTTGGGAGTTAGAAAAAAAATTATACATCAGTAACAGAAGAAGAAAAAAATTCTCATGCCTTCATGAGCTATGACTCATATTTTCCACAGGTGGAAAACTGTCAGCTTACTAAAAAAGGAGAAAAAAAAATTCTTCACCACTATGAACATTAGAAAGCTTCTTCAGAAAAAATAGTGTTTTTTTCTTGATCATGGATTCAAATTTTTCCTTTTTTCTTGGGAAGAAATATGCTTGCTAGTAGAAGTAAAACATTTCCCTATTTTAAACCATCATATACCAAAATAATAATATCCTGTCCCAGTTGTGACAGGGGAAGATTGGTTATTTCCTGTGACTAGTTAAGACAAGAATAACCAGCAAAACGATATAAGAACAAATTACAGCATAGATGGAAAAGATCTTTTTCGTCTGAAGCAGTTTACATACTCTAGCTATGTCAGCCCTTGTGCTGAAATGCAGCCAGTTACGGAGCAAAACACAGCAAGCATAAAAGCACAGGGCAACTTCTGCAATTGTCTAGGATTGAAAGGGAAGAATTATGTGCGTGTCAGGCTGCTAGAAGGATACTGAGGTGGGGGTAGAATATGATCATCCAATCTGGAATGTGGCTGTTGCTTTGAGGACAAACGCATTCAGATTTACATCTTTTCTAGAATGCTGTGAACGCCATGGCATGAGCCTTGCCAGCAGGACTGACAACAGTGGCACAGAATGCTGTCACACCCTAATCCACGGACAGTCCTTAGTGCCATGGTCTGCATCCACTGCTCAAATTGGATTGATCCTGCTTGGCTTAGGAGGTCTGACAAGACCAGGGTCAATGTAAGATTGCTATTCTGGAAAACAAAACGGAACCAAACCAAGGCAATCTATTCTGAGCCAAAATTTAGCATTACTGTTGCTTGATCTGAGCAACCTCTGCTTAAAAAAAAATCCCCAAAAGGTATTTTCTTAGAAAGTGGCGGATTCATTATCCATACTGAACTAACCCCAGTGCTATAAATCTGGCAGTCACATTAGGAGGGCAGTGCCTCTTGGCTCACTTCGTACTGAAGGTGCAGAAGGTATAGCAAAGGATAGGTTAATAAGAAAAAGTTTGGTCTTGGCCTATTCTATTTCCAAAAACTAGAATCTTTAAGATTGTTGCTGAAGTGACTCAGCCTAGAGGAGAATTATTTTACGGGAAAGCCAGTATGTTGACTATTCTACGTTTAATTTTGCATCATCTTTTTCCTGACAATTAAGTTTTCAGTGGCTTTTCACAACTTTCAGCCTTTAGTTAGGAGGATTTAATTTAACATGTTGGGGATCTAGATTTGTTGCAAACCTATAAGCATCCTTTTAAATGTACAGGGCTGAGTGGGGAACTAGAAGAAAGTTCTTTAAATATTCAATGTTTTTCTGCAACCTGGGACAAAAAGTCAAAATCTTTAGTAAACACGTTTACAACTTTTAAATGTTTAATACTTCAAAAGTATTTATTATGCATTAATTTATTCAAACACCACTGCTCTTCTCAGTGTGAAACTCATCCAACCCCTTTCTATATAGGTGTATATTTTTAAATGCATTTTTTCTGATGGAAAACTATTCCCACTTCAGTAAGAAATCATTCAATCCAAATATATTAAGGGATTCTGACCAAAAAAAATGGTGTGTGCTCCTGTTCCAGAGCTAGAGAAGTCTTATTTCTGCTCTCTATGCCCATGCTTCTGCTGAGTAGTTCCTGAGAGCTGCAAAAAAATGTGACCTCTATACTGTAGTCTGGAAGAAACTAACCTCACACTTGTACTGTCTCTATAATACCCTCAGAAATATTAATATTTGCATGTTTTCTTACAGTGGCTCTACAACTAGCTTCTGTCCACATGGTGCATGAGGGAAGAAATGAAATGAGAATAGTACTGTTTTTAATTTATAAATACTGACAGATTAAATCAATCCAGCCACCTAGCACTAACCAGAACTGTTGTCTATACCTTGTGGGTATTTGATTGCACACATGGGAGATCTCCCATGGTCTTCACTGAACAGGGAGTGGAAAGATGCCAAAATCTGAGATTGCTTAAGAACTTCAGTCTAAGTGGCATCACCCTGGAAGCCATGCTTCAACCGGATGCAGAAAGACTACCACCGTTTTTGCAGCAGTGATCCAAGCGGGGCTGAAGCAGAAGCTGCAGAGGCTTCAGTAAGGCGTACTGAGCAGATTAACCATCCGCAGTAGTTACTAGTACAGCACTGCTAAGTGTTTAAATCTATAATCGTTGCAGGGGGGATTTTCCTCTTATCAGCAGGCTCAAAGGAAATCTGCAGCTTTGCTCTGTGAATGAATCACCTAGCACATGCTTTCTCTCTGTCTGCTGTATGTCTTGTTTTTCCCTCTGCTTCTCTCAGGATCAGCCAGCTTTACTGGCCAAGTGGTCAGCTATGCTTCGAGGGAAACGCCCGTTCCACCCATCCATCCAGGTACAAGTCCTTCATGCCACCCGGTTCATGCTGGTTGATGTGCCTGCTCCCTCCTCACCCACCCTCTTCTCCAGACAACTTCACCCATTCAACCAAGCCTCCCATGACCATTCAGCCTCTCTGTAAGAGACTTCCTTATTTGCTCAAAGCACGAACATTTTGTTTCTAACCTAACGCTTCCACCTCTCTGGGATAGCCTGGCCAGGCTCACAAGAACCAGACTGCATTTAAATTGCCCGACTTACTGCAGGCAGCTTTTTAATACAACAGAACTGGCCATGGCTTACATATCCCAGAATCCAAGGTCCTTGTTTGTTACCGCTAGCTTCGTTCAGTAGCCTGTGACTTGTTGGGGCTTGTGATCTACATATTGTGCATAACACTGTTGTGTGACAGAGCATAAGTGTGGGATGAGGATTTGTTCAGATCCAGAGAGTACCTGCTCCATGGCAGGTCAGCTTTACCACTCCATCACCAAACCTGTGATTTCTGGTGTTTCCTGGTAAGCACCAGGTGGAAGAGCCTTGTGATCCTGACAAAAATCCAACTTTGTTTTAAAAAATAACATAGGGAGAGTTTGGAGGGTTTTTTTTTTATCCCTTATAGCTATGAAGAAAAGTTTTTGTTTGTTTTTTGAAGTGATCTGAATGAATATCATTGGCTGAATGAATATCATTGGCTAAATGGAAATTAGAATGTAAATAGCAAAGCTCTCCCAAATTGTTCTAACTGTTTTTAAACCTCGTGGTTTTCTAAACCGTCCAGTGGCCTTGGATCAGCTCACTCTGGGGTTGCTCAGAGCTTACGGTGAAGCTCTACTGTTGTCTTAAGTCTAGGTTTTATTGCAGATGTGATTATACAACACAAAGAAGGCTTACCCAGAGGTCAAGAGGAGACAAAGTGTGTTCTGGGGTAGGACGGGTTGAAAGAGTGAAATTTGCAGGGTGTTGAAATAGTCTGCAAAAGAATTTTTCCCCAAGGAGGCAGGCTTCTCAGTATTTGAAGGTACTCACATAGCAGCTGCAGATCTTCCCTTTAAAATCTGTTGGGCAGCCATTACATACCATTTTTCTACAATGGTACTAGTTTGTTGTTCACTGCCACTTGATAGGGATGGTGATGTGGTTTGGCCTTTGCCTGCATGTGGCTGTATTTGGTACAAACACAGCCTCTCAAAGCAGTGTTTCAGCCTGGTCAAGCAGAACTTATGCTTATTTGTGTAGTGTCCAAATTCATGTTACACCCTGGGGCCTTTCTCCTTGGGCCTTCAGCTGGGCTGGCATTTTTCAGCTTGTGTAGCACCCATGCTTCTAGTGCCCATTTCGTTTTGAATGGGGCTATTGCAGCTTGTGTAAGTGAATATAAATCAGACTCTTGTAGTGGAAAACAACTGACTTTTTTCTATGCCATAAAGGCCTGCTAGTGCCCTCAGGGCCCTGACACCTCTACAGTAATATTCTAAATCAGCAGTTACCAGGAAGGCTACAAGAATGTATTGGATTATTACCAGAGAATGACAAGAGTTTTTAATTTACCTTGAGGTAACCACCTTACAGCAACAGCCATCACTTCACATCCTGTTTATGCAGCAGTTTCACCTTATTAATGCCAGTGTAAGTTAGGCTTGTTAGCAAGTGAAGTTGAAAAGCTTCTGAATCAACATGGTAAAAGTCTGAATGAGTTTAAGCACCCTATCTGAGCACCTGGAGCTAAGATCGCTGAATATTTCCAATACATTTGGAGTTGTCTGGTGATGTTCCAAACCCATACAAGGTTTCATGATATTCATGTGACACCTTATTCACTTTTGAGAGACACTGGTTCACCACTGTTTTTATTGGAGAATCTTTTTTCTCAAAATGAGGCCGATACTGACTTGCAAACAAACCTACTTGTGGTCTTGCTATCCACTGGTTACTGTTTCCATCCTTATGGTGTTTCTGGCTTCCACTCAACAGAAGAAACAGTTTCATAGAGTACAGCTGGTCAAGACCTGGGTTTTCATATGGCTGTATCACTGCCTGCCTATGTAGCCTTGGGCATGTCACTTACCTTATGTCTCTCTCTCTTAAGGAAGGACAGTATTTCCAGTGATGCGGAGTAAAACACTTATTTTATTAATGGGCCAAAGTCTTACTTTATAAATGTCTTTAATGGACTTTGAGGGAGATCAGAAAAGTGCGCCTTTTCTATAGTTGTTACTACTAATAAACTCAAGGCTTATCTCTAGTAATAATTCTAAGGTAATAACTGGCACTATTTTGTCTCCCATTGTTCGATCTCAAAACATGTTCTCTGATGCTCTTCTACTTCTTGGAATCTACTAATTATTACATCTCATGCAATTGCACCCTAGAAATAACAAGGAATGAGAGGAAATTATGGCAGCTGCGGTGGTAAATCAGCTGAGTCTGCTCTTGTCTCATATGCGGCATGGCTGTAACATCATACTCCTTCTAGGACAATTTTCTCTTATTCTTTGTACTTCCTAGGTAACCCTCAGACAGGCATGCAGTAGGTCCTGCCTGTATTCAGTTGTTCCCATGATACCTTGGCTTTTCCCTCTCTCCAAAGCCCTTCCCAGTTAACCTGTTGCTTCTTTAATCCTGCCTTCCCTGCTTTGGGCTCATGGATCTGCCCTTCCCTCCTCTCTCAATCTCTCTGAACTCTCCTAGGTCTTAGCACCCAGCCAATTCCTCATCACAGTCCCTCTGCGTGGCCTGACTGGGTACAGGGAGTGCCAGGTACGGCACTGGCGTTATTACACCGTGCATGGAGCCAAGCTCCTCTCCTCCGTGCGGGACCCTGAGGAATTGCACCAATGGCTAGAGGTGGAGCAGTTCTCAAAAAGCCTTCCGCAGTGGCATGAGACGGACGTGAACATCGAAGGTGATCTGGTTCCAGCCAAAGTCCTTATCGTCTTCCGGGAGCTGGTGGAGAAGTCGATTATCTCCTGTAACCTCTCCAGTGAGTTTAGTGGGGACAGATGTAAGGGGAACTGACTGTCTTGTGCAGCTGATGGAGTGGAAACCATCTCACACACAAAGTGATTGGTTGGCAAGTTCACACAATCGGAACTCCAAAAAAACCCAAACCCCTCCAGAATCAAGGAGTCTTTACCCCATTGCAGTGATGCAAATGCAAACCTGCACTGAAGATAGAATTAAGTAGTGGTTGGGCTTTTCCTACCCAAGCTTGCTCATTTCTCAGGAATTTGGGTAGGTTATCCAGCAATATCACTCTCACAGTACCATCAACATACAACTAGGAATCTGGGAAAATCTTTTTTTGTCCTATAGTAGCCACAATATGTCTAGACTTGCCAGAAAGATAGTATAAGAAATGTTGACACAGGGAAGGTGTATAAGTGGGAGGAAAGAGTGAAAAGTGCTTGGAGATAGAGGGGAGATAAGGGAAGCCTGAGCTGTCCATAGCTTTCCAGCCTGGGGTGTTGGGAACTAGGTAAAAAGGCTTCTGTTTCAAGCAAAGCCTGTTGGACAAGCACTGTTTTTCCCCCACTCCCCAGGCTGCTTTAGTATTGTTCAGCAAATGTCATAGAAGTTTGCTTTCAGTAGTGGTGCTGATCCCTCTGCAAGAAATTCCAGTGTGTCCATTTATTTCCTGTGGCTATTTATACTGGAAGTGCTGATCATTAACACAATGCAATTAGTGGTTCATGTAGCAGTGCTTCATAGCTGTGACATCTGCAGCAAGATACTGCCTGAACAGTGATCCTCATGCTTAATTCTCAGCATACTAGAGGCACATTATAGACTTCAGCTAATAAGGCTAAGATACTATGGCATGGTCAAGTCCAGACTGTAGTGCCTCTTCTGATGGGATGTTTCCAGGATGACTTTACCCATCAGCAGCATGATATGGGCCTTCCTACGTTCCAGAGAAATAGGAGCCATTTGTCCTCTTCTAATCATACTCTGAATTTTAGTCACAGAGGAAAGATGTGTTAAAGTCAAGCTCAGCTAGGTCATTCCGTTCTTCTAGGAAATATTTATTATCACAGGAGAAGGAAGTATGATGTGAATGATATTTCACCATTGAGACTCACAGAAAAGATCAGATGGAGTGGGCTTGCCTCTGAAACTTTACTTTTGTCGAAGTCATTGTGCTCAAGTGAAAACCTGCCATTCTGTTCAGCGGAAGTTCATCAAGCTGTTGAGCCAGAATGGGCACTTCCAAGGGACCCAGGGGGCGATGTCTGGGCTGATGGTTCTGAGGCTTCTTCTGTAAGGCCGGCTGGGAGGAGATAGACATAGAGGAGACAAGTTGAGATGAAGTCAGGATGAGTAATTATCATTTTGTTTGCTTTTGTGAAGAGTGAACTTCTTTTATCCAACAGCACAGCTGAAATTACATAAAATTTTTCCTGCTTTCACTGCTTCTCTGATTTCTTCTTCTCTGAGTATCAGCAAAGCCAGAATTTTTGCAGTGCCTCGCTTTGCCATTGGTAGAAAAACTGGAAGCACAATCATGATGCTTTTGGAAATGCTGTGAATGTATTTTCATTCTGAGACAGTGGTGGCTCTAATGCTTTTTAGCTTCTGGGGATCCCTACTGAGGATTATAAAGTTCTTGTGAGGATGGACTCCACTGTTCCCAAGGTAATTCACTTTGGTGCCCACACAAAGTCATGTTTCCTGGAGATGCTAAATCTGCCATTGGGAGTAGGCAGATATTTATTCTGTGAAGGCGGAAGAGGTTGTCATCCCAAATGTTCATCACTGTCCCTTGAAGCCTGTTGTGTGAACTCCTTGTGGAATTTCTCCCCAGCCTATGTCAATCAAAATGACATAGGTTAACACACACCTACTATTTAAACTGTTTGTGCTAATCTGCTCCATCTTTTACTTCAGTGGGTTAGAGCATGAGCACACAAGTAGCTCAGATGGCAGAGCTGAAGGGACAGTAATCCTGCAGAGTGACAAGGAAAGCTGGGGAAAGAAACTTCTCCCATTAACACAACTGGGCCAACAGGAAACATCTAGTCAAATCCATTAGATACAGCTTTCATTTCTTTCTGCTCTCCTTCTCGAAGCATGTTGTTCCTGGGGCTGAAACATTTTTCTTTCACTGAGGCAATCTCTTTTCTCCAAGTCACCATGGAGCTAACTCTTTTTCTTTTTTTTGACGCCAAGCAGTCCTAGTCAGACAGGCAGTTAATCCGTTTTGTATGATTGCTCTGCAAACAAAGAAAATCAGATAGGTGTGGCTATTCTGGCACTGGCTTCTGTGCAAGCGCATCTCCAGAAACAAAGCTGTACGCACCCAACAAAACATCCCAAATGACCAGTGAGGATAATCACAGATTTTGGTCTGATCACAGATTTTCTTAAGGAATAAGGGGTCTTTAGATATGAAGAGAACCCACCTCTAAACAGAGGTGATCTCCTTTAGGGTTTGTTGTACTGTACTGTTAGAAACGTGTAGGTTGCAGCAGTTGTCTATCTCCCTTTTTAAGAGACTGGTCCTATGAGTTACAAGGACCCACAGAAGAAAACAGAGCCTTGGTGACTGAAGATAAAATTAAGAACTTAGTTGTTCTTCATCTTCTTCCTGTTCTTGTTCCTCAGGGTAAATTGAAATGATAAGTGGTTTTCTTCCATTCTGCTCATGTTGTTGAAGGGAGAGTGCTTAGACAGACTGATGGAACTGCAAGAACCTCTTGGGACATGGGCACTAGATAGCCCCTCGCCTGGCTTGTGGAAAAGGACTTCTTCCCCTTTATTATCTTCTCTTGTTGTTCCTTCACAGATAAAGTGACAGTGCTGGAGAGCTTCAACTCAATGGTCCGGGTGGCTGTGGAGACGTCAGAATCCCAGGTCGAGGTAGAGCTGGTCCCTGCTGTGGAAATTCCAACTTGCTGGCCCAAGAAAGCCCAGTGGCCTCGTTGCCTTAAGCGTTGGCCTTCCCAGGAAAAAGTACAGTGCATCAAGGTAAACAGTGTAAACCATTTACTTGTTAACTATTATCTCTGTGCAAGAATTTACCTTGCAGGTGTCTGACAGTGGTTCCCAAGTGAAGGACTGCAAGGTGATGGCAAGCAGTCACCAGCAGACCAGTAGAACCAGATTGCCTTCATAGTATTTTCAAATAAAGCTTGTATAATAACTTACACATATTGCATAGTAATACCTCAGAAATGTCACACAGGGACAGTGGTACATCAGTTAAGATGTAAGAATTGCTACCAAAGGGAGCTGGAAAGTTTTTTGTGCCACCCACAAGTTTCCAATCTTCTTTGATTCAGAGTTTCTGAATCACCTCGACATCAGGCATTTGTTCCCAAACTAAGTAAGAAAGGCCACTGCTCCTTCCTGCCCCATGACATGTCTGGAACGTGTATTCTCTAGAGAAGCAATATTTCAAAGTACTGAGGTGCATTTTATTGGAATTTTCTTTTCTCTAATGGTGGTGAATTCTGTGGAAGAAAAACTGAACTATCTATCTACTGCATGAGTCTCTTCCACACAGCGTAGCTCAGTGCTGACCTGCATCGTTCTTGTTGTTCTGGTTTGCCTCATGTGGATGTTCTGCAAATGTGCCGCTGTCTTGCAGTTTCCCCTCCAGCCTAATCCTGTTTCTCCCTACAAACCGTGTGGCTGGATTCTGGCACTCCACCTTAGCCCCAGTTGCCATGTTCCCAGCAGGTCCACTTCTGCCTTCCAGTCCCGCTATCATTTCACACCTGACCTGCTGCTTCATGGCCAAGTGCCCACAGAGTTGTGCCTCTGCTTTAGTAGCACTGTTTGTGCTGTACTTAGTGGCTCTAGGGCTGGATCTTCTGGGAGCAACTGATGTCAGAACATGAGGAAACAGGATAAATTGGATGTTTATTTAATTAGGAATTAGAATGGGAACACGATCCAAATTTGCTACCTCTGCTAAAGCTGTTTAGACTACAGTGCTCCACTTTGAAAAATATTACACGGCCTCTTCATAATATTCCTGTGCATTTGTCAGAGATGTTTGCGTCTCATCTGGTGTCACACTTCTACTTTTGTCCACAGTCACTTGGTTTCGATCTTTTGGCCCACTCTAATTACCACTGGCAGCTGTGCTTCTTCCGTGCTGAGCATATGCTCATGGAAGGTCTCGATGAAGATGGTGGTTGTCGCATGAAGTGCTTCCGGGTCATGAGGCAGATGAAGGAGGATGTTTGGTGTGCTGGAAATAAGCCTGTCATCACAGCCTATCACCTTCAGGTAGGCATTACCAAAATATTGGGAAGGAGAGACTCAGAATCCGTTGCCAGGACTTCCAATGTCAAAATATCTTTGCCTCTCCTATGTAACTTCTAAAGTAACTTAAAACTTCAGTATCACTTAATTGCATTACAGTGGTAAGAAGTTTAGTAAATATATGTTCCATACATCAACAAGAAACTAAAACCTATAGGAACATTATGGTGGCAGCGATGTAAGTAACATCAGAATTGAGGCAGCTACTCTGTTTCCACTTCACATAGGCATTGCAATACAGTTTTTAACTGCATGGTTCCATTCTGCTTCTTGACTCCCCCAGACATGCATATCCATCAATAGACAGATCCACCTGCAGGAAACTTGTGTATTTGTCTTTCTGGGTGTGCACCAAGCAAAATTCTCTTAGGTGAACGTGATTTCATGAGTGAGGTGCAAACTGACATTTCTGGTGTTGTTTTACCTGGGGTGAGAAGGGAAGGAGGAGGTTACGGGATAGTGGCATCCTCCTCACACATATTTCAGGGTTCAAGATGGCTTCACTTTACAAACAACATTTACGAAGAACAGATAGGAGGTTGTGCTATGACTTTGTCCTCACGCGTTACAGCTACGAAAACTGATGGGCCAGAAGCAGCACCATTCATCTGTCAGTAGAGCTGTCCTGTTTTCTGGGCCTCCATCCTCCTGGAGCTGCCAGGGAGAGGCTGCTCTGCTCCTTCCTTCAAGCCACGAGGCTTCTACAGTAGTTACTGATCTTTTGGTGTCCAAAACCAGATGCAATGCCAAGAAGCTACTTAAAGCTTGAGACCATCAAATGCTTTTGTAGTCATGGGACCAATCTAAGTCAAGATAGAGTCAAAAAAAAAAAAGAGTGGACTAGGCTGGTTGTAGGTTAGCATAATGCTAAGCTTTTCAGCGCCTACGAAAACAAGCTGATGAAAAACTATCATAGGCAGGAGTAAGTGGAAAATCTTTTAAACCACTAGTAAGGATCTCTTTCTGTGGCTCAAGGAGAAGAGGTGTAGGGAGTGCTGTTGCATGTGCTACTCATCAAGCTCTTCATCAAAAAACTCTTCAGTTCCTCCTGCAACTAGACTTCAGGCTTTTAGAGCAAGAGAGAACTGATTGAGCAGATGGAAGGAATGCTTCAACATCACTTACAAAAGAAAGTATGAGGAGAAACAGTCAGTGGATAAACCAGCGGCTGAGGAGGGGCTGAGTGTTAGTTTTCCTCACATTAATAAGTTTTCCCTGTCTAAAGTATCCAACAGTGATGATGAAACAAGACTCCACCTGAAAAAGGCCCTTTACGACAGAAGAAAAACCTTCCCTTTGCAGTTGGAAAGCCTCAGAAGAGCTCGTGCTTACTTCCATAGAAATGAAGTTCAAGATCAGGAAGTCCAAAAGACCTAGATGCATTTTGAAAACCAACTTGATGTCTCTTATATACAATGGCAGTTCAGTAAATGCTGGAGATAGGTCACCTATTTGTCACCTGGCTGAAAAAGTAGCATTATTTTCTTCACCTCCAATACCTTCATTGCAACTGCTGCCCATGCAGCTTGCTGAGATATTTTTAGTGCTGGTGAAAGGTAGCTGTTCTGCAAACCTCCAAGGAGCAGCTCTCACTGAGTTTTAGCTTGAATTTTTCATTATGTCTTTTGCAACCTGGCAACATTAAAAAAGTCTTTGTCATTATTGCAGCCACAAACAAAGACTTGTTCATGTGTGAAGAGCTGCCCGAGAAGAAATTCCTCAGCACTGCAACTACTGCAAGGCCAACTGGAGGAAAAAAACAGGCAATCCAGAAGAGTGTGGGTTATGTTGATAAAGTTCTAGCTCTAAAAAAAGCAGAGGAGTTAAAGACTTTGTAGTTTGACCACTTCTCACAAGGTCTGACGGTCTCTCTGGGACACTGAATTTCCAAAATAAAATTGGGATTGAGAGGAAGCCAAGCAACTTCATGGAATTCTTACACCAAGATGGGTGAAATTATTTTTATAAAACTGATTTTCGGGTTGACCAACACAGTCAGTGCAAGTACTTCCTGAAGGTCCTTCTTAGTCATAGCAACGTTTGTAAAAATGTAACATGGGTAGTGTAAAAATAATACTATTAGAGCAATGATTATTGCTCATTATTGTAATTATGGATTGTCTCAAATATAAAATTCTGTAAAATAAACTTGGAGGGAAGAGAGTATAGCATATGCTGTAAGTATAAAAAACAGACCAGAAAACATGCCTTGTAACTGCAGTAGTTGCTTAGTATCCCAATCTGCTGGACCCAGTTTTGTGCACGTCTTCAGCCTAAGTACTTCTGAAGCTAACAAATAATTGTGTTAGTCTGATTCTTCTCTCCCTCCTTGCACATATTGGCTTCTACACTTGTATAATCAGCCATTTTCTACAGCCTAAAATATCTGGCATTTGTACAGAGGCTCCTGCTGGAGGATGGCAAATAGGCTAAGGTTAGCTTAGCAAGACCATTGTCCTTTGGCTAAATGGAGAGAGGGTCCTTTGAGGAGTAAAAGAAGGAACGTCACGGAGTTGCCTTGCCTAATCCCTGTAGGAGGCTTTCTCTCTGCATTAGCGAGGTTGCAAGACAAAGGAAGCAAGAGGACAGCCACAGGAGGGTGGGAAGGCTTCGCCTTAGGCTGCTGCTTGTGATCCTTCTGCCTCAGGAACGTTAGTTAACACAGGAAGCCTGCACTGTGAGTCTCTGATTTTCAAAGCTGTCAGCCATCTACCAGCACTAGAACTGCCTTAGTAAGCTGTATAAGCCCTCAACAGAACCTCTAACACCTCTTCTCTCCCATCTGCTTCTTACAGACAGTGCTATTCTGGACGTGTGAAAAATACCCACGCACCAAGGATTGGCGCAGCTTCCGTGAAGCCTTTCTGAGACTAGTACGGAAGCTGCACAAGTGTGTAAGCCAGCACTTCCTCAAGCATTACTTTGTCAGGAACACCAACCTGCTCAAATACACCAACACCAGCGACCTGGACCTGGTGGCCAGCAAGCTGGCAGTCTTCTTAGAGAACCCCATGCTCTGCCTGGACTAAAGCAGGGAAGGTCTCTTCACCGCAACCCTGCTCCTATCCCCCGCCTGCTCTCCCCACCTGTGGTTGTTCTTCGTCTCCTTCCAGTAGACACTGCAGCTGGCTTTGTAAGATGTTTGACACATGCAGCATGAAAGAGAGAGTCAAGCTGGCAGCAGTGGGCGGTGAAAACTGACGGGAGAAATCGCTCGATGCCCAGACGATCTAATTCGCTTTCAACAGTGACAGCCTTCCTGGAAGCTACAGCCAGTGCAAACCAGATCTCTGCGTCAGTGAGACAACTGCCTTGTTCTCTGTCACTAGTCCTGTGCCTCGTAAGCAGAAAGATGGTGTAAAAGAGTCTCTCTCCCTCTGCTGCCTAGCTGTTGGGTAACCTGGTGCGTATATTGTTGCCACTCCCTCCTCTCTCACAAGGACAGTGAGTTTAATTCCCTGCCTACCTATTAGGCCAGCTCTGCAGATGAGCAGAGGAACATTTCTGAGGTGCGCTGAAGCTGGAAGGCTTTTTCCGAAATAATCTGTGATTCTTCCATCTACAATTGAATGGGAACCAGCCCCAGCACGAAGATAGCCGTGCTACAGTGTTGAATAGCTCAAAGGGAAGGAGGAGTGGTGTTTTTTTGTCTCCTCCTTACTTTTCTCTCTTCCACATCCGTTTTTCTTCCAGTTTCTTCAAAGATTTTTTTTTCATATTTGCCTTTGCCATTTCTGTTAGTGCCGTACAACCAGGGGGCTTTGCCATGGCAGATTTCACTTGTACCTCTGGCTCTGTCCAGCAGGCTGGAGAAAAGCAGGTCTTTCCCACGTATTTTCGGGTGGTGTATGGAAGGAGAATATTTTTCAAAGGCTCTTAGCTTCAAAACCCCCACAGCTGTTTATATTATGTTTAAGAAGAAAACGAATGTTAGTGTTTCAAAAGAACAGAGTTGTAGAATGGGCATAAAGAATGTTATTCTTAATGTAATTAAATCAGTGAAATGAAATCAAAGTGAGCTTTTTTCTTACACCATCCAGGAAAGTAATATCCATTGCTAAGGGAGGTGGCAAACATGGGATTTGCAGCCAGTACTCCAGGGAGCTGCTGCCGTCAATGGCCTGCAAGATTACCATCTGTGGCAGAGCATCTCCCCCTTGTGTCAAACTGTGGTCTAACCACACATCTTTAACATAGTTTTTGCTTTCTGGCTTAGTTTTGTAAGCAGGAGTAGCACTTGTGGGAGGTACCCTGTTTCATATTCCAGTCCACTGTGACAGATCTGATGTTGTTTCTCAGGGTTCAGACTCTGAATCTCTGGGGTTTGACCCGTGCTTTTGAAGACTGTCCATCTCACTGGTCAGTTCCCCTTGCATTTGGGAGCCTTATTGCACGGGTGTCCTGGTCCCAGGCTCACAGCAGGTTACAGGTCAGAGTGAAGGATTCAGGAGAGGTCACAGAAGATCCTAATCTACCCCACCTCTAAGAACACCTTCCAAAAGGCCTGGGGCCATGATTCCAAACTCTCTCCCTGAGACAGCTACTGTTAAAGAAAGATTTCCCAGTCCTGTACACGGTAATCTCAGTGGTCTGTTCTCCCTTCCCCACTGCTTGCAGTGCTAGGCAGTAATTTAGGACAGGCAGGGCAGAGCTGCCAGCTGGAGCTACAGAGGGCTCTGGGGTCCATAGGGTGTGTACTAGGTCTTGCTGGGTTACCTTTCATTGCTCTGATGAGTTGTAGTGCTCATTAGTCTGATGTGATGCAGGAGGATCTGGCTCAACTCCCTCTGATGAGCTCGTACCAGACTGCTGTGGTTGAGGCACTGCATCTTCTTTACAATAAGTCTCCAGAGTCTATGAGTCAAGTCCATAGAGACTGAGGGTGCAGAGTGTTTCTTAAAAGGTGGGAACTGCACCCTCAGCTATCTTCAAAATGACTCTAAGAAGAAAATCAGAGGAAGCACAAAAGTTCATACTCAAAACAGAATTTGCAGCTTGGTGCAGCATGCAGGGTTGAGGATCTCACGTGGTATTCCCATTCCTCCCCACACTTACTCTCCAAGAAGCAGATGACTTTACACATCTAAGGTGAGCCTCTGGCTTCTCACCTCTCCCAGGAAGAGGGGATTCCCCAGTGCCATGTACTATAGTGATCACATCACTGTAGCAGGAGAGCCTGTACCAATGCAAATCTGGGAGAACAGGAGGTTAGTGCAGAAGGTTGGTGGCAACTCTGTATAAAACAAGGTAGGTATGTAAGTAGGAAGGCAATAATGAGGGGAAGCAATTTGAGGGCAAGCAAATCCCTGTACAGGGTGTCCATGCTTGTGCACTTTCAGTGCAATTTTCACACAACAAGAGCTGGGGTAGCTCATCTGCAGGGAGTTGGAACTGGACCTCTCCAAACCGAGACCTCTCTCACCAGGGACAATGAACTGGAAGACAGGAAAAGCAGATTGGTGGAGAAGAGGAGGATGGTTGCTACCTTTCTCCTAGCCACTCATAGCTTTGTCTGGTTTTCCCAAGTTACTTGTATGTCTCCTATGATTTGTTGCTTGTGAGTAGAAAAATACATCATATCTTGAGCTCTTAGACAATGTAGTCTATTTTTTTAGTTTCCTAAAGCATGAACAAGTATGTGCATTAGTGTTAATTAAGCATATTTTTAGAAAGAACCTGCAGGTGATCAAATGTTGGACCTCTACTGATACTGTGCCTGGCAGAAGGGTTGTTTCCCAGATACGCGGGAGAATGCACCCACATGTGCACCAGTTTCTTCCCCTCTTATTTCTGCCTGGTTATCAGAACCCACAAATCCCTAATGAGTACCAAACTGAAGATCTTCATGCATTAATTCCACTAATGCTGGCGCCCCTGTTTATAGAAGATGATCTGGATCTTCACGTTCTCCCATTCCTCAGGAGCCAACCCTTTACTCAAAGAGACTTTCTTTTTTGCTTCCTCATCCTTAGCCCAGGTATAGCAGGAGGCTTTCTTCCCAGGTTAATTCATTAGCAGGAGACAGAGATAAGGATCAGACAGATTCCAATTACTTGGCCCTTCTTGCACTGGTCCCCTGCATCAGACCCCACCGGCCACCATGAAAGCTGCACTTTCTGTGCTCACGACCTGGCAATACTCTCTGAATTGCTTTTCCACATCAGTAACCATGTTGCGTGGAACTGTTTTGAAAGGGTAACTTCTCTTGCTGTGACTTTATACTCTAGGCTGCTTTACAAACAAAAGTGGAAATTTCTTGATGACATCAGGCATGACTTTTCTGTTTCTGGTGAGCAGAGGCACAGCTGTTTCACTACCTTCCACGTAAAGAGCAAAGAGATGCCAATCTGCCAAGTAGAGTCAGACTGTTGAGACTCTGAAGTAGTCTCTCCTGTTTCATCTTGTTTTTGTCTTGTGGTTGTAGGACATAGCTTCCAGAGTTGGATGAGGGTAAGAGCAGTTTGAAAGGATAGTGAAAAATGTTCAGGACCCTTAATCCCAAGTTTGATATTTTAAAGTCCTGCAGCCTGATCCATTCAGGATTTACCTGTGGCTTTTAACAAGTTTACCTCCCTCTGCAGCTGGGGCAGAAGTGTAGCAGCTGTGGTATCTCAACTTGACTGCAGCTGGGTATCACAGTCCTCAGCTGCTGCAGATGGGAGGTGGGAGGTGCTGCTCTCTGCCACAATCGCAGTCTCTCAAGTGGCTGGGAATGAATCAGCAGTGCTAGTGAGTGAGCCTGTCATGACGAGCCCTTGCTTTGAGTAAGTTCAGATGATTTGTTCTTTCTTTCCTTATTGACGCACAGGGGAGTGCATCAACTAACATATGCTGCTCCAGGAAATATCATAGGGACTGTATATAACTAAGATCTGCCCTAGTAGCTACTTTGCTACTGAATGCAGCGGCACAGAACTACCCCTGGCTTTTTCTCCAGACACAGACAGATCATTAATAAAGGTGAGAGAAAAAGCTTTAAAGGAAGAACAAGAAATCTCAGAACTTTGGGGGAGGGGGGTATGCTATGCACTGTCCTATATTGTCTAGTGCACATCAGGTAGTTGGTTGGTTGGTTTTTTGTGGTGGTTGGAGAATTGTGCAGGAGGTCTCTGAAAAATGACTTTGCCTCCCAAAAGTACCTGTTGCTTTTCTTTCCGTGGTGAACTTTCTACAAACAGGATTTTTACTGTTATACGTCCCGTCTGATAACAAAAGCATACCCTTACCCCAAGTTTTTCCTCCAAAAAGGATATCATGTTGTGTTATGGCCACAGAATAAGCTCTACCTTTCAGATTTTTAGTTTTTCTTTTAAAAAAGTGAATGTCTTGACAAATATAGCCTTTCCTAAAGTATATTCAATTTAATCAAAAGCTGTATCTTTATTCAGAGCATTTGGAAGGAATGTGATGACCTTTTTCTTCTCTCTCTCTCTTTTTTAAATTGCTTTTATGAGTATTTGCAAGTCTCCTGAAGGCACGTCTAAGGAAAGAAGGGGAATTCCTGACTTCTGCTGTTTCGCTATGTTTGGCTGTGACTTGTTGCTTACTTCTCAGTTCTTATTTTGCTTCCTCCCCTTAACTGAATTATTGGCACCTTTTTACAAGAAAGGGCGAACAATGGCCAAAACTATTTTGTGTGCAGCTAAGACATAGTACTCAAGAACAACAGATATTTCCACACTATTCGTATATGTGAAAGAGAGAGGAATTAAATTGCAACTCTGTGACTACAGATGGGGTGCAGTGAGCTTTTGCAGAAACCCTCTGTTCAGGCAACGTGAAACAGCAGCGATGAGAGAATTTAGCAGGCTCTGCGCTGAGTTCTTGGCCCTCACTGCCTTTGTGCAAGATTAGGACTCTTGGGCTGAGTGCAAACTGAGAGTGTTTGTCAAGTTGCCCTCACAGTGTTGTTAGCTGCTGGCAGGTCAGTACAGGTGGGTGTGGGTGTGTGATCCTGACAGTCCTGCAGTGTGCTGGAGCCTGAACTGGGACTAGATGTGTTTTCTGAGATTGGTCG
This sequence comes from Struthio camelus, assembly GCF_040807025.1. NCBI lineage: Eukaryota > Metazoa > Chordata > Aves > Struthioniformes > Struthionidae > Struthio > Struthio camelus. The sequence goes on along the minus strand of NC_090942.1, from coordinate 93,533,265 downwards.
TGGTGGTTCCTATGGACCTCTTTGCAGCTATGGGGCACTCTCAGTACCCTCGCCACAGAAACCGTTACTCCATGTATTAGAAACTTCAGTCTGAACTTTGTTACCCTGTTAGGATGCAAGACCTTACAAAACTTGTGATGTTCTAGTACTTGTACACTTTCTATATTGAAGTCACTAGAGGGCAACCTCTCTCTCTCTCGCAGGCACAGGTGCATAGATTCAGTATGTTACTTGCTCTTGAAATCAGTGTCTTGCTCGTTTTCATTGAACTGAACGAGGGACAAATGAACTCAATTATTTTAATGGTAAATTCTGTTGCCAAAAAGAAGAGAAGGCAAGAGACCAAGGGAGAGCTTTCTAATAAATAGCAAGAATCAGGTAGAAAGTCTTTAAACTCTGGGAACCACTCCAAGAGCCAGGTGATGGATTTATTGGTTGCTGCAGCAGAAGATGGGCTGGCAGTAATTCCCAACAGCCTTGTTTTGGGGGGAGCACAGACAAGCCAACAGCTGATGAGGTTTTGGGAAGGAGGGAACACTCGGGAATAGCCTCCACCCTGCCCTTTAATAGTAAGTATATCATATCTTTCTCTCTGTAGGGTTTGGGGGCTGCAGGCCTGCTAAGAACGCAATGTGGTTGTGACCTCCATGTGTGCCCACCTCTCAGGGCAGCTCTGTCTACCTCTTGCCCTACTCCTACCCACTGAGTGAGATTTTCCCTGAGCAAGGTTTCTTTCACTTCTGTAGGAATGGCCAGTTCTCACTGTACTTCTCCTCTCCTTTAGGTGAGTCCATTGTAGACTTGAAGATTTCATCCACCTCTCCCTCATGCTCCAACTCTAGTAAGGTTTGATGCCTAGCAATAAAGTTAGAATACCTGTTAGACTACATTCCCAGTAGGAGCAGCCTTGGCCCTCTGGGCAAACTGGGATATGGACAGGCAGATATGGTAACAAGCTAATTCTGCCTCCAGACTAGATCCTTTTATCCTCTACCATTGCTAGAATCAGTATTTTTAAGGAAAAACACTTTTTTTTTCTTTTCTTTTTTTAAGGACTCTCATCTGACACTCTTACAACGTCACATGAGACAGTGACACAACACTACCTAATGCTCACAACATGGTGCGCGATCCCACCCGTCCTATAGGCCAACATCTGCCATGCATGTGTGCATCTCCCCTGCATCACAGGAGGACATGTGTGGCGCCCTTGGCCTCTTCGGGGTCTGACTTCTCTGGTTTGAGGAAGACGTGCAGTCTCAAATAGAATTATATAGCTCCAGGTAGCAAATTCATTTTAGGCTGTTCTAACCCAAGCTCTCACATCACAAAGGAACGGAAAAAGCTCTTCTAGTGATATAGGTATTTGGTCACTTCTGCTCCAGGCAACATCTTTGGTCAGAATGAAAGGAGGACATCAGACCTGGCTTGGAAAGCATCTCCTGGATGGGTGACGAGGAATACACAGATCCTAATAGAGACCAGGGCTGTCGAGAGAACAAAGAATGCGTTTTCCACAGGAAAGAATCTCCAATTTACCCTCAGCATCCTCATAAATAGAAATTACAAGGAAATACATCAAGGAAAGAATTAATCAGATTGAAAGGCATTGTAGTAATTAGAAGAAAAAGAGTGGCATCTTCTCAGGCTCCCCCGGGTGGTGGTAATTACCAGCTACGCAACTGTGACTTGTGCAATGTAAAGTGTTCTGGATTAAAAAGCTAAATATCTTTTTGTTTCCTTTCTTAGAGAAGCCATTCTTGGAATCAAGCAGCTGCACAGGCTGGGAGAAACTTGCATCAAGTTTGCATGCCTCAGAGCAACCTTCAGCCTGGCAGAGCACTGCTCTACATGCAGGTTGCTTCAGAGCCTGATGCATGCATCTGGCCTATCTTTTTTTTTTTTTTTTTTTTTCTCCTGTTTCCTTGGAGGAGATAGAGAATATTTGCTGGGAAACAAATGGTACCCAACAGCCAGACCCCTTCTGCTGCAACTGCAGGCAGCCTTAGAGCCATCTGCTGCCGCACCATATCCCAGCGGCAAAGAGCAGGTCATGTTCCCTTCCAGTGCTGATCTTGTCACTGGCACCGATGGGCCTGCCCAAGGTGCACGATTGCATATGCTGTAATTGAAGGAGGCTAGATCACGCTTTCCAGGGAAGGAATTTTATTAATTCAATTAGCATTGAAGAGATTTTATGAAAGTCCAGTTCCAAGCTAGTGATAAACTGAAAAGTAAGCACAGCACAGGGAAAATAAATCCCTAGCAGAAAAGAACTTCCAAAAAAATTGACATCAAGCTGTGAATTCCTGTGATCTCCATTTGAGATGCTAAGAACATAGGGCTGGGAGGGATCTCGTCAGTCATCAAGTCCAGTTCCCTGCCCTTGCTGATCTTTCCCCAAATGAATCAAGAGTAAAGGCAGTTGGATCCTTTCCCCCCTGACTCCTCTGGTACAGACCTGCACAGATAATTGGGAACTTTCGTTGAACTTTCAGCCTAAATGTGTTTACAGGAAGGGTCATCTGGTTTTGTACCAATACAGACTCAAGTTGCTGTTCTCCTTCCATGAGGTTTACTGTTTGTACAACCATGACAACAGTAATCATAAGCTCCCTTGGCTTTAGCTGAGCATGGCCAGATATGACAAAATGTCTTTTTCTCTGGTAAAATCTCTATTCCATCCCTGCTCTGCACCTTTCCCAATTGTAATTCATCTGAGCATGAATAACCAGGATTGTATGCAGTGTCCCAGATAAGGTCTTATCAGTATCCCTTGTAATGGTATTTCACATACGTAGTATTAATCCATGCAACATATCCCCTATGCTGAAGAGCAAAGAGCAGCAAAGGTTCAAGTTCAGTTTAAAAAATAACTGCCACTTCAAAGGAGGATCGACCATAGTCAATGATTTCCTTTAGCAAACCAGGTTAGGCTGGTTGAAAGGCTTTCTATGTTCCAGTTATCTCTGAAGTGAACCATATTCCCACAGATGTGAGCCAATGGATTCATCATCTCCTTAAGATCTGAGCTCAAGACAGAACTGGTGATTTATTTGAGTGTTTCTTTTTGCATTCCTCTGTTAACAGCCATTTCTCAACTATATTTCTCATTTAGTTCTACCCTTCAAGTTGATGGTAGACACCATCACTCCTTATAACACAAATTTGGCTTTTTAGAAATAAGCTGAAGAATTTGGCTGTTTTCTGGCTGTGTCTTTAGAATATCATAGAAGAGAGAGGCAACAGATCAGTGACCAGAGCTAATAGCAGCAAAAAGGATTAAATGAACAATGGATCTTGAGCGTAATTTATGAGTGCTATTAGTCGCTAGGAGGGAATTACATTATGGCTACAATTCTGAGCTAGGAGGGTTGTTCTTATCTAGGCAGGAAGAAAAAAGTAAAAGTGTCCAATTGCATTTGGATTAACAAACAGTAGTATTTATTTGCCGTGAGATACATCTTAGGCTATTATGTTTAGATTAGATCTAATAACATCTGAACAAAGACAAACTGCATTTCCTGTATTTTGCATTCAGACCCCTCCTGACCAGCAAATGTTGTGTTAGTGTTTCCGAGGTACCAGTCCACCATGTGGACTGACAAAACATAGTTCTCTATCAAGTGTGCCAGAAGGGTGGGGGTTTTCCCCTTGCAAGTCCATTGGGCTCTAAGAGACGTGTCATTAGGTGACACGAGTATTTCCTTGTGGCCTGTGTACCACGTTCCAGGGATGACACTGAGCAAACAATTCCTTTGTTTGAGATATCTGCTCTGTGTTTCATTTTATAATCAACACAGTATCTCATTAAACTGCTTAGCTTGGCAGCTGGGATCATTTGTTATAGTGTGATATGGAGGATCGTAATCAGATTAAACCTCAGGATTGTATTGTGGAGGGAGAGATTAGACCGGAGAATAAAGTGAAAGTTTCATTTTGTGTGACAGTGTAAAGTTCCCGCTGCTGGGGCAGGGGGGAGGAGGTGGAAGATGATTGTGGAGGATCAAACTATGGAGTGTTTTTTTTCCATTGGCTTGCTGCTCAGTTTTTGGTAGAAGGGTTTTAGTACCCACTTTGACATACATGGTAGTTCCTGCAGCTACCAGCCCCTCATGGCGTTGGCTCACTCTGCTTTTCTTCCCAGATGACTATTTGAATTCAGGGCATGCACAGGAAGGAAAAACAAAGAGGGTGTAAGTGATGCTAGAAGCCAAAACTTTGTGTGCCTTCATGTGGAATACTTCAGAAGAGAGATGACGTTGGCACTAGCTACTTAATTCTCATTATCTCTGCACTGGAGGTCCAGGTACTGGAGCTGAGCTGCTAATCCTCAGCTCCTTCCCAGTCCTGCATTTTTAGCACTCGTCATCCCATGAGTCTTCCAGCAGTTTGGGGACAGGAGGCACCCTCAAAGAGTCAGCAGGATCACCGCAGTATGAACATACCAGAAAGGAGGTCTTCTGTGAGATCCTTTGAGCAGAGTCTTCCTCTTTTGGCTCATACTAAAATTAGCTATCAGAAATTTTGGCAGGTTAGGAAAGGCAATATGTAGATGAATTCCTGTCGTCTCTGCAGCCAGAGAGAGAATGCAACTGTGAGTCAGAGCAGCCCCAGCCTCTGGCCTGGCCTGTTTAACAGGTAGTTATCATGGAGAGACCCAGGTACTACCACCATCAGAAAAGAATCGAGATCTCTGCAGGTCTCTCCCTGGACAATGCACTGGGCAGCAGGTATCCCAAATCCTGCCAAAAGGATTTTTTTAAATGTTGCTGCTGTAGTGCAGCTTGGGAATTTCCTGTCTTTCCCTCTTAGGCAATGGAGACTTAAAACCAATTAAGGGGGAAAATCTGTATGGAGAAATGGTTAAGATCATGGGAACTCCAAGTTTGGAGGAGGTGCGTGCACATACAAACACATGCATGTTCCCTTGTCATCAGTGAAAATCCATAAACATGTTCAAAAATGTTCAAAAATGGTGGCTAGGCTGAGTCCTATCCCAAATAAAGTAAACACTTGCCAAAAAGTAGAGATAAAGATGGCTGTATAAATATTTAAAACTGTACCTAACACAACTGCAAGGTCTATTCCCACACTCCCTCTGATACTCATCCTGGAGATGCACTTAGTGAATAATATATTCTTTCATCAGCTTGATCTTTTACTCGGATATTGTACCCTTTTCCTTCTCTGTTTTCTGTCTCTGTTCCCTAGAGATGAAGTATTTTAGGGCAGGAGCCTGGCATAGAGACACCCTGGTTTTCATTGTGATTCCTGAAGCTTAACACAATACAGTTCCACAGAAGAAAACCTCAGAGGGCTGAAGGAGATATTGATCTAAGCAAACTGAAAGCGGCCAGGGACCTCCTGGCCACCCACGATTACTTCTGGAGTGATGAGGAGGCACCAGAGGTGAGCAGATAAACTCTGTGTGAACGCTACAGTCACATGGATCGCTAACAACTTGCCCTGTTTTGTGGTGATGAAGTGCCAGGGTGCAGAAGATGGCAGAGCCAGATGCTCGGTACGTGGCTTAGAGGAATGCACATCTAACATTAACAAAGAAGAGATGGCAACAGACTGTCTTCCCCTCCTGGGGCCTGGCAGAAACAGAGAAAGGGCATTCATGCAATGGGAAAGCATCATCTAAGCTGGTGCTGCACTGGGGTGAAAGCAGCTGCGCTCCCTCCGGGGCTTGTCCCTCCGTGGCACCACGCGCTCCTGAAAAGCCCCCTGCTAGCAAATGAGACAGCTCTCACCTCAGGTCTTGCTGGAGGTTTTAATGAGTGGTGATGATCATGGGCAATATACATACGATATACATTATATACCGATCCAGATAGACATGGGCCGTATTTTCCTTCTTTGCTTTCCATGTATAGATAGGCAACATGTATTAAGGGCAGACCCTAAGCTCTTCACCAGTGCAGCAGGCTGGAATCGAAGCCCCGTGACCCTGTAAGCATACTGCAAAGCACAGGGCTGAGAGGAAGACACTGACCTAATCAAATGTTTGCCTCCCGTTGCCCTGGTTACTTTCTCAGATAACATAGCCAGCTCCTAGGCACTGTCTGTTCTTGTATTTAAGGCTCTAAAAAGCAGTGATCCTCTACAGCCCTGGCAGAGAGAGGCTCTGGTCTTTATTAAGCCTCTTAGAGTTGCTACAATACAATAACTTGTTTTTTAAATGGCTTCAGTGAGGTTTCAACACCTGCAAAAACCTGTTTGGAAGCTTTTTAGCAAATGGGAAATATGTCAGGTGTAAAGGAAAGGCCTGGAGAAGGGGGGGATACGTCTGGAATCCTCTACAGAGGGCGCTGGGTAGAGATGGCAGTGCTCACACCACGCTCCACTGATTCTGGCAGTGGAGGGCTCCAGGAGGGGGACTGCTCTGAAGAAATGCTGCCTTAGAAGGGCAAGAGAAACCCCAAGAAACTGCTGCCCTTTCCTACAGCATAACAGAAACTGGGGGCGACTCATTGGTACCACAGAGATGGGGAAATAGCACAGGAATCACTTTGTCTCTTCTAGCAACGTTTTTCTGGAAAAGGCGACCACACACCTATGGACTAGTGACAGGTTGCACAGGGCATCAGAAGGTGGCCTGTGAGGGAAAAGTACACAAAGCTTTTTTTTAAAAAACCCTTGGCATCTTTGATGCCAACAGACTCCAGGCAAAAGTCTCTAAGGCGTAAAGGACTGTGGCACCTGGTAGCATCACCTCAATCCTAATGAAAAGATAAGAGTCTGAGGCATGCGGGTGGGACACCAGATTTGATAAAGCCAAACCTATGATACGCACTGGACTTGGGGCTGGCCTATGAAGAAGAAAATGCAAGAACCATCTAAAAATATGGGTATAAGTTTTCCAGCAAATAAAATGACTTTGGGAGTTGTTAAAAAGACTGCAAAACATGAACAAATCACTTCAGAACATGAGGTGATCCCTGCTCTGCCCAGCATGTGTGCAACATTCACATGGCGGGCTCCTGAACCGTCTGCTGAACTGAGGGAGGTTGGGACGTTAGGGAGGTGAGGACGTGAAGGTGACAGCACCCTCGTCAAACAGCCAGAGGGTAGCTGTTATGTGATTCCAGCATGCAAAAGCTGTAGCAACAGGTTGCTTTCATTTGCTAGAATTTAACAGGAGCGGAGCTCTTCTGCACGAAAATGAGGACCCTAACATCCCTGTTTATGATACTTTTCTCACTGACTTAGGAAACCACAGCAAAGGCCATCCTTGCTGTTCTCAGCTCAAGTCTCTTTGAACCTTCAGCCTTCAATTAAAATAAGAAAACAATGGTTCAATGAATACTCACAGTATACATCCAGAAATAGATATAATTTATTAAAAACATGCTAGAATCCAAAACCTGTGTCTGCCTATTGAGCTCTGAATAACACATGCTTAGTAAACTGGAGAAAGCTGGGGTCTGTGTGTGTTTTTCTGAACAGAAACCATCTCAAAAATCAAATAGAAGGTTTATCAATACTCAGTAGTTAAAAACGTCTTAAAGGACCAATGTGGGAGCGGTCAGAGAGAGCCCTAGTACCCACTGCTGTTTTACCTTATGTCATGGGCACTGCTGGCATACCACTTTGAGCGGCTGGTCTGTGCTTTGTCAGACTTTGTGTGCTAAGCTTAGACTGAGATTTCACACAAAACACTGACGCATGAACAGGTGCATCCCTTTTCCAGTTCATAGATAGATGTCTATCTGCAACCACTAATAAAGGGAAACTGTAATATGTGCCAAATTCTAGGGCTCAGTAGACAGAAACACTAATGTAAGCCCTGTAAGAGTCTTGCAACGCTGACAACAAAGCTATGTGAAAACAATACAGTAGTTCTTACCTACGTACACTGGACAATAGCTCAACTTAAAATCACTCTGCAAGAGACCTTCAATTCCACCTTCTGATTTTTTCAGTGACCTGCTCTTACAGAACTGGAAAAGCTCTATATCAAAATCCTAGTCAAATGAAATGCAGGTGCTGAAGTCCTATTTCAAATGCTTGTGATGTAAAGTACATGGTATTGTTTTGAAATGACATGATGATCATTCAAAGCACCTTGATGCCCTCTTTTTCTTCTTTCCACTTCCTTGCAGACTGCCAACAGAATACCTTCAAAAGCACCCTCAGACCCTCTCCTTCCCTTTGCTAGATCCTGTTGGACAAGGCAGGAAGACATCATGAGCATTAGCCCACCTCTGAGAGTCTGCAAAGACTGGGTAGGACCTCAGGTAGGTTTAGTAGAGGATGTTGACATCAAAGATTTAGGAGGGTAAGCTTCTCCTCCCTAGCAGGGCTATTTGGTATAGGTAGTACTGTGCATCACTTGGAATTGTGAATACGATGCTGAATATTGTAGGCTGCTCCTTTACTTGTATCACTAGCTGTTTGGGCAAAAGGGTATCAAGTGGCTTGTCCAAAGTGACCTGGCAGAGGGTGGAAGAGCCAGACCTGGACTAGCTCTCCCAGCCCTCCGGACTGCTGGCGTCTCCGACTCATTAGCGTGCACTGAGCTGAGAAAGTTGCCTTTGGGTGTGTGGCTGTTGCTGAATACAGGAAACCTGCCACTGCTCTTAGAGTTATTCTGTGTTGCCGGTGTTTAATGTTCTTAAGGGGGTTGAGTTTTCCTCTTTTCTGTTGTTGTTTTCTTTGACTCCTTCATGAATATAGAGCAAAGATAGAATATACAAAATAATCTGACACTGAAGAGCATACAGAAATTGAATCTATGATTGTGATAGATGTGTTATATGTAAAACAGGGATAGAGTTTAATAAACCATGCTATTTTGGTGGTGGACAGAGGGCAATCAACAATACTATGCTACTCCAAGCTATGCAGCCTAGTTCTCCTTGCAGACTTGGTTCACAAGTTTTTCTTTAATTCTGAAGCCCTAAGCAGGGTTTTGGGTGTAGGGTGTTGGCTGAGGGTTGAGTTAGCACCATGGGCTGGAGTTTGGCAGAGGGATTCAAGTCAAAGAGCAGCAAAGCATATCTGACTATGAGGTCCTTCCAAGCAAGGCAGAGACCTTTATGGCAGTTGCCAGAGGCTCAGTTATTGAATTTTAGAGGTGTAGTGAAAAAGCTGTTAGTAAATCAACTAATATAGTTGAAGGCAAAAAAGAAAAATTTAAGATGAGTTTGCATACACAAAAGTATGTCTTTTTTTCCTTCAGCCCTGCCTTCCTGAACTGCTAAGGGATGTTACTCTTCCAAACTTTATCCAGCTCTCTAGACCTTGAACTTTCAACACTGTCTTGACCTCCCATTTCTTGTCCTACCAGGCTTGCACTGTGAAAATAAGGTGATTTTTTTTCTCTCCGTAGAGATATGGTAGCCTACCTCCCAGCCATCTCTTGTCAAATTGCAGTGCTCTATCTGCACAACACAATTTCTTGTGCCTTTGATGTGAAGAGCTTTCATTAATTTCTGACTGTAAATGACTGTCATGAGGGAAGTGCTATATATATTGTTGCCCCAGCCTCTGTTTAAAAGGTTGCCCTGTAAAAGGGCAAGAGTGACTGGAAGGATGGTGTTTCTCAGACTGACCACAAATAGCAATATTGCAGTAATTCTATTTCTCTAAACGAAGGAGGATGTTATATGATGCTGTCAAGTATCTGATCAGAAACGCAGTGACAATGTCTGAGCAGAAGTTATTGCATTCACCTGTTGCAGGGAGGCAATACTGCTTTGTCCCTCTTTTTGTATCAGATGCAGCAGGCGTGAGTGAGATCCCTGCTGTAGGCTGGCCATGATCCATCTGCACAAAACTATCGGGAGCCTAATGTGATGTTTGGGGGACAGTTTCCTCATTGCACCTGCCTCTCCAGGTGGAGGGAGATCTCCCTGCATTTCTCTCCTGTGAGGGGCAAGGCAGTGCTTGGGCCAGCATCACTCCAGCCGTCCTGCTGCAGGGTGCGGAAGCTCGGCGCTCTGGTTTCGGTGGGGTGATGGCAGGTGTGCAGTTCCTGCAGTGCGAGGTCTGCCTGCAGCACTTGAGGAAGACCCCTCCCTCCCTCCCTGTCGGTGGCGGGCACACAAAGGTGTACTGTCCTCCTCCTCTTTTGCTTGCAGGGTCTGCCCCTGCAACAAACCTCTGCTTTCCACACAGGCGCCTGGCCCAGGGCTCCAGCCTCTGTCACTGCAGAGGGAGAGGTGTCTGTGCACCAGGGGGGTCCTCTGTGTCCTGCCCTTTTCCCACCCCCTCTCTGGGGACCTGCAGCCCTGGAGCACCTTCCAAGGGGGAGATGAGGCAGAAAGACCTCCGAATGCATGGTTTCTGCCTCCCTTGTGGCTTCTCTGCCCCCAGCTTCCTGGTGCATTGTGCAGACCCGGCACTGGAGGGCACCCGGGACTGTGGGTAAACAGAGCAGGGCTTCGTAATCCCTCGCCTAAGAAAGGCCAGGCAAGGAAACAGGCAGCCAGTAGCAGGCTGGTGCATATAGGCTGAGGAGGGAGCAAGCAGGTCATCCCTACTGCTGCAGGCTGATCCCCTCCAGCCTGCATGTGTGTACATGCGTCCTCCAGCGTGCCACAGTGCAATCTGCCCTGCACACACACTTCTGCCCCGTGCAGAAGTGTGAGCACTGCAGGAAAGGGGTTGATGGTGCTCCAAGTTGCTTGGGGTTTCGTTCTCCCCTGTCCCCCATGTGTCTCTGGAAGGTGTAGGGAGGAAAGTAGCAGTGTCCTGCTCCATTTATACGCTCACTCTCTTCTTCCCTCCCTCCCTCCTCCTTTCTCCCCTCCTCTGCCACAAGCAGCCCCTGTCTCCCTTGTCCTGCACCCATGGTACTTGCACTTGCATCAACTCTTCCTTTGGCTGAAGAGCAGTGTCTTGTTGGAGACAAGCTTGGGATGGAGGGAAAGCAGGGTAACAGGAGGAGGTTTCTGGCATTGAAAGTCTTCAGTGGCAGTATTCCCTGGCAGTGCAAGTGGCTTTAATAACTAAAAGGTTGCCTGAAAGATAAGAGAGGTGGTAGTGATGCACCAGCGAGCCCTGAGGAAGGCTGCTGGTCACAAACTTGTTGCAGGGGCTCTCACAGCAGGGATGCCTGTGAGGGTGCTGTAAGAGAGGGAGAGAAATGTCCTCCTTCCCTCGTCCCTTCCTCATGGGGCCATCCACCTCCTCGGGTGCTAGGACAACAGGAGGTGGTGGGAAAGCAGCAGGGAGGAGAGGGCAAAAGAGTGAATTTAGCTTTGGATTTGAAGCGGGAGGGTACAGGGTGGGTCCGGCCCACCTCAGTCGCAGGCCACAGCCTACACGGCCTTTGGGCTGAGGTTTCACCTGGGTGGGCAGTGAGTGCCACGGGGGTCGTGGAAGCGGCCGCTTGGGTGCACTGGAGCTCCATGCTGCCGCTGCTGGCGGCCCACAGCTCTCCCGTCTTCCGCAGCCTCCTTCCTCCGCCCGGCCCACGCTTGCAGGCGGCGTCCGGGAAAGGGCTGGTTAAGATCGTTGGCGAAGAGGTTGCGTTATGATTCCAGGCAAATCGCTTTGTTGGCTTCCCTCCCCCACCATGGCCTGCCTCTGCAGCCGGCTCCAGGCACGGGTGCAGGAGCCACGCTGTAACGATCACTGAGAACAGCTTGAAAATAGTTATATATCCACACACACGTAAACTGCTCTCTTTCCTCCCAAAACCTCATCTCGCGTTGGCAACCCTCTAGAAAGTGTATCTTGAAGGAGAAAGTGCAGCTGTAGGGAACTGCTGAAAGAACTGGGAAACCAGCAAAGCCAGCCGCAGGGTCCTGCTAACTGTGCTTTGGACCGTGAGCTCCTGGAGTCGGGGCAATCCAGCACCTGAAACATCCACGGCACCACAGTAGGATAACTACCCCAGCATAAACTTCCCCTGCCTGAGCAGAAGTTACAGGTGCACAGCTGAGCAGGTTGGCACCCCAGCCTGAATTTGCATTCCCAGCCAGGTAGTGCAAAGGGCACTGCTCCAGCCATTGGGCGCTGTACAGAACACAGCCTGGAAAGCTTCTCACGCTTTTTTTTCATTCAAAGTTGCATGCTTTGTTTTTCCCCACCTGCTCTGATCCAAGTCTAAATTTTCCTCCGTGTTAGTGCTGACAGCATGGGCAAGCAGGCTCCTCTTGTGCAACAAGCCCTCTTGTAGCCCCATGCCCTCCCTCTTCACTGTCCCAGCTCTGGCTGAGAACATCATGTACCTGCTTGTGGGTGGTGAACGCCGGTGCCTTCACTGTGCTGTTATGTTCCTCAGGCCAGCACCAAAAGCTGTCTTTTTTCTTTCCTTTTTTTTTCTGCTTTTAAATGAGTGTATTAGATTGTTGAGAGAGCCGATGGAAATTCTCCGTTCCAAATGACTCAAGTTACACTGGAAACTGAAATATTTCTCAGCAGTCTGTTATGCATCTCTCTCTTGTTCCTTCTCTACAGAGGGGTTTTTAAACCAGCGGACAAGTAGGGGAAGGCACTTCTTGCTCCCTCTTGATCCTGACCATGGAGCAGGCTCCAGGTTTCCGAGAAGTGAGGCCTCACTGGCCCAGGGCAAGGCTCTGATTTGCCCTCAGTGGGCACCAGGCCCAGACACAGCCAGGCACTTCGGCCTTGTTCAGGGTCCCTAACGCTGGACTTCTTGCTGAGGGATGAGGCTGGCTAGCACTACGATATCTGAGCGCGTATCCTTAACATCAGTGTTGTGTGCTGCTGGTCAGATCCATTGGGTCCTGAACCCTCCTCCCCAGAGGCGGGGAGTAGGGTTCTGCATAGGGGCTGCTCTGGGTTTGGCTGATCCCAGTTAGGAGTCAGTCAAATTCAGAGGTGATGCAGTATGGGAACCATAAGCAACAGCTTGGTATCAGCTTTGAGCCTCATCCATCCCAAAGAGCTTGTCTATAAAGGGATTTATGTCAGAGCAGGGGAAAAGCACTCTTACTCCACCCATGGTGTTACTCAGGCAATTATTGGTGTTTTAATGTGTGAACGCTACCTGCATCCAAATTAATGGTTGAGCAAGGATGGGCACTGAGTCGGCACGTCAGCAGCCCCGCTTGTCCCTCCTGCGTGCCAGCAGCCAGCCCTGCCGGGTGACGGAGGCCAGCGGGCAGAAGGGTTGCTGGTGGTGATCCACCATGGTCCTGTCGTCACCAGCAGAGTGAGAACTGTCTGCGGCAACAGCAGCTGAGCAAGACGCAGGGAGCCTGTGCGGTATGGCCTTGACCGATGTGACAAAATGACTCCTGTTGCCATAGTTTTCTCAAGAATAAGGGCTTCATCAGGCCAGAGCAATGGTGAGTCATTCTGGCCAGAGATGGTGCATGCAAAGTGCAAGGGGTCATCTTGAATCAGTTCCCCACGGGAGCACTATCTGACTCGAACCTGTCCACATGGATGTGGCCAGGGTGGGACCTGGGAGCAGGGCTTGGCGCTGAGCTGCAGAAATAACCGCATCAAATCAGCATGCCGCCTGCTGCAGCGCTGCTGGAGACTTGGCTCTGCAAGAGATGTTAAACTGATCCCTCCCTGTCCTTCGAGGGGGTTGGATTTCCACCATGAGAAACATCAACTTTAATGGGAGATTTTTGACTGAATTACAGCTTTGCTGGTGCTGCAGCTCTGCAGGGAGATAAAGATAGCAAGTCATGCCTTTTTTTCCTTCCCCCCCACCCTAGCTTTAGCACCATGCACACCGTTTGCTGTGTTCCCCCTCAGCGCACAGACCTTCTCCTGCTTCCCCCTGTGGTTTTGTTTGTGTTACCTATAGGGGAACTTTTAAATCCAGGCAATTCCCATCTGCTCCCTCTTTATATTAATTTCTTATTAAATATTCCTGGAAGCTTCTCAAAACCCTAAACAGAAGATGAGAGACCTTGTTCTTCATCTTAAATATGATCGAAACGTAAAGATCCCTCCCAGGTAGATGCACTGATCAGCACTAACAAACACTCTCAATTTCTCCAGTAAAGCTCCAGATCCTGGAGCCACGTGATTATGAAAAACACCACAGTTTCATTTAAAATCAATTAAGTATATTCCCAGCCCCAAGGGGATGGAGTTGGGAAGGCATGAGAAATGAGCCCATGAGCCTCACATTTCTCAAATTAAGTGTCTAAAAACCCTACAGAGTCCTTTAAATTCTTTTTTGAGTCATCTTCATGACACTTTGCAGTCTCACTTGTGATTTTTCTGAAAACTTAAGAGCTAGCAGTAAAAATGAAGCTGTTAATCCACCCATCAAGGGGTTCTGAAAACACAGCCTGTGGCAGTGTAGCTGACCTGGCTGGTGGTGCCAGGACAACTGTGTACATAGCAAGGGAAGAGTCTTCTGTATTTTAACTAATATGGGGATTTTGAGCAGAAAATAAGACAAGTGAGTCTGTTAACTAGGAACCAGAAGCCTCAATCCCCACGGCTCTGGTACACATCACACTTTAATCCAACCCTTGGCTTCCTCTCCAGCCTGATTATTTCATCTTTCTTGTGCAACTTGTGTTTGATTATGGGTTTCTCAGCAAAGACTTTCTTGTCACCCCACAGCAGCATAGCCAGCTGTAATCCAGTTTCCTTGTCTTCAGGTGCCTAAAAGTGTTGCTCAGTGATCCCCATGGTAAATAACAATAGTTTTCACGACTCTGCAATGTTACGCTAGAGACCTTTGACCTCAGGGTACCGTTTAATAACAAAGGATCCCCTGGCCCTGCTGTCAGCAGCCAGAAGATGACATTTCTTTGAGGTATCTACCTCCAAAATTTTCCTATATGTAGTGTTATATCACTATTTTGTTCTGCCTGAGCAGCCTTAAAAAAGCCAAAACATCTGACCTTAAAGTAGTTTTAAAATTTATGGCTCCATGTGGGAGTAAAGAAGCCATACCAAAATTTGGGAGGATGAGCATTGCTATGTCGGTTTTGGCCTAGTATTAGAAGGAGGAAGTGCCTGCAGCATCATCAGGAAGTCACTTTCCTCAAATCCAGCCCAATTTTGGCATATTTGGGAGGTTTGGAAACTACAGACAGCTTTTATATGACTTCAGTCATGTGGAAGTAGGAGGGCAGGGAGAAGTCTGGCTCCAAGGTACTTGAGAGTTTCCTCATTGCCTACAAATGATCCAAGTTTTATAGAACAAATGTTGCACTTATCTATGTAATAGATATGTCTGCCTGTCGGGCTGCTAAGTCTCCGGCTCTGTGCATAAGACTGACACAGTCTGCTGCTATGTGTGCATCTCTGAAGGCCAATGCAAGGCTGTGGCTCTTCTCTCATATCTCAGTGCCAGGTATCACTGGCCTTGCCTGTTGCTCAGAAAGATTTTTTTTCTTCTTGCATTAACAGCGCTCGGGAGGGGTTTTGCTAGGGTGGCTAGGACATCTGCTTTCAGAGAGAGATTGTCCCTTCTCTCGATGGCATAGACTCTTTTCTCTGGCATATATCAGTGGCCACTTTGGATCTTCTACTAGCAGTCTTGTGCTGGCCATAACATGATGAGAAGCTTTTTGTGTCATGGGGTGATGCATCATAAGCAGCCTCACAATCACTGAGCACTGTAGGAGGACTTGAGGACTCGGCTGATCCCATTGGTCCCCTGTCCCTAACAAATACTGCAAAGACAGGCTGGGCTTGCAGCAGGGAAAGTGGTCATCCCATGCTCTCTGCTCTGGTTTTCCCAACAGGGAGCACCTTGACCACCTTCTTCCAGTTGCAAAGCTCAAAATGACAGGTTTTGACATCTAATACTGCATGAGTGATTGGGGCACCGTGAAGATACCCAACTCCTGCAGCTATCAAGAGAGATGGTCTTCCAGCAAAAGTCCATTACACTTGATAGCAGCCCCCTGTAAAGCTCTCTGCTCTGCCTACAGCCCAAAGATATCTCTCTTCCTTAATAATTCAACACCTCTAAATGTGCACAGTAAAGATTTTGCTCCTTTCCGCTTCCCACAGGGACTTTGCCTCCAAGGCAGCCAGTAGAGATCTCTCAGCATGGTAACGCTGCCTTTTACATGCAGGGATAGCGGTGCGTTCCTGTAGCCACATTGGTGGGAGCAGGAGAGCAACCCCCTGGGCCAGCTAACCCTTTCCAACCCCTTGCTGCGGCGTGGGGCTTGGGGTAGATCAGTGGGGCAGGGGTTTGCAGGGCTTCCCATAGCTGATGGTGCTGAGCTGATTTAATGTCTATGATTCCCTCCCTCCCACGACTGCTCCCAGCTGGGCCAGCATGCCGAGTTAGAGACTCTTGTTCCCAGCAAAGGGTATAGTCTTGCCAGGTATATAAAGCCCTCATTAAGGGAGGGCTGCTTATCTGCTAACCCGCAGTGGAGACTGCGACATGCCCTTGGTTATCTCTCTGTCCTGTGCCTGCTTCCCAACCATACCAAGCAGCCAGAGCCAGAGGGTTTGGCTGTAAGGAGCATGCATGTGCACACGTAAACGCGCTCCTTCCCAGAGGCTGGCCAAAGGCTGTATTATTTATACACCTCCCACATTAGGCTCTTGGCCTGAAATGCAGTCATCTGAGGAAATTTAATTAGGTAGCAAGAAGCAAGCGGGGGGCACAGGGAGTTACAGAGTTGTAAAGGGAGAGAAAAGTAGTTAGAAGCTAGCCTTCCCCTCCTGGCAGGGAAGATGCCTTAGCTCACTGCTTTCTCTACATCTAAGCACTGACAGCTTTAGGGACCCTGCTCTTAAACTTTATCTTTGTCCTCATTCACTTATTTTTTTTATTTCTCTTAAATTAATTCAGTTGCATATGAGGAAAGTCTGGAAGGAAGCTGAAAATCCAAGCTGCCCAAAAGCTGACATCTCCAGCACAAGCAAGAGCCAAGAAAAGGGCAATGCGGACCTGTTCCTCGCCACCAACTGCAGCCTGCAAGAGAGGCACTTTAGGCATTGCTGCAAAGTGCTCCGTGTGGCTTCACTGCTTTTATGAAATTCCCATGAAAATCAGGAGTGCTGGGAGCTGGTAGGGGACACCCTAAATTAGCATTCCAGCTGAAGGAAAGGCCAAGCTTTGTTAGTGCACCTGCCCAAGGAACAGGCTCACCTGCCCCAGGGAGAGAGCTGCTATCCACAAACCCCCGGGGGCAGGCAGGGCAGGTTAGATATGGGCTGGAAACTGCCGGATCTGAGCGCAATTGCACAGGGACGCTCCTTCGGCTCAGAGTCCTTCCCCGTAATTGAACTAGAGGCAGCAGAGGGGTTGGTTCCACTGCAGGGAGGAGCTGGCTCCCCCCACTCCCCGGGCAAGCTGGCCTTAAATGGGGCACTTTGAGTGTGCGCAAAGGATGAGGGACACCTGAAAAGCAGCATTGGGATGGGGTGCTCTGCGTGCACAGGGTGCTGCGGTGCCGGGGTCTCCTCTGAGCTGCTTCAGGCTAGCTCAGGCAGCAGGTTGCTGGAATGATGGTCTGCTGGGTTTCTGCAGGAAACGCCTGTAAAAAGGGGCTGAGCTGAGGTGCTGGGCTCTCGCTACTGACCTCGGAGCAACAGCAATAGCTATTTGATGGGATGACTCTCACTGAGCTCAGCGTAGTAGGGGGTTGGGTGCGAGGTCGGGTATTTTCCAGAAAGAGAGACAGAAATGTTGACATCTTCCAGAACTCCCCTAGTCGTCAGCTGGTACAGCTGACTCATTTTTATCTTGTTTTGAGGACTATGTCTGCCTCTGTGCCTCTCCTCTCCTTTCTTCCACCTGCTCTTCCTCTCTCCCCACCCTGCGTCTCATCTTGGCAAAATGACACACTTTTGTCCATGCATGCACCAATGCCACCTCTTGCCAGTGCCCCAGGGTGGTTTTGTTGTGTGCTATTCAGGAGATAAGAGCCAGCCTTCTCCATCCCTCCTTACATCAGCATCTCCAGAAAATTCTCATGGCACTGCAGGGAAGTCTTCTTCATCCCTGTAACACCTGCTCCCTCCTCCTTCTCTAGGAAATGCCTTAGTGATCTCCCTTCCTTCCTTGCTCAGATTTCTTGTCTGGCCTCTCTACAGCCTCTTGCCATGATCTGGCTCATCTCAGTGCTGGTCTCCCCTCTGTTCCCTCCTCTGTATTCTCCAAAACGCCCACAGCAGCTGCCGCAAGTCCTTTGCTGGTGCTTTGTCCCCCTGCCTTCACTGCAGCATGTTCCCTCCTCATCCTCTCCCCCTGTCCCACCAGGCTTGCAGGCAAGGTGGGGAAGCATCCCACAGGTGGGCTGGCAATTTAGCTTGCATGTGGTGAGAAGGCCAACGTTGTAATGTGCGGAAGAACATTTCAACGAAGGCTCTACTGAGGTACCTGCAAGCTAGGTCTTGCAGCCCTAGCTAGGAAGTAATATTATTACCCCTATTCCAAATAGTCTTAATTGCTCACCCCAAATTTTTCTGGATTAGGAATGCTTTTGCTGGGTGCCTGTTTGTTCCACCCCTCTGCAGATTCCCTCCCCTCAGAAGGGATGGATGACGCAGCTCGGCTTGGAGGGGGGCTGCTATCGGAGCCCCCTTTCCCATCAACAGCTCCAGCACAACTGGAGCTGGGAGGCCAAAGCAGGGATGAGAGAATTTCATTGCAGCTGGGAGCATGGCTATAGTTGCTTCATGTGACTTCTTTCATGAAGGAAAAGTGGGGTGGGCTTTCTGCTGAGCTCTGGCACTTCGATGCCCCCACTGAAATCCAATAGCCATGCAGAAATGACAGGGGGGACAGCCTTTCCCGAGCGATCTCAGGATACTCTTACTCTTTCTTGTCCCAGTGTGTTAATGAGAGCTGCTGCAGGGCTCCAGCTCTGCAGCTCGTGGGCCCGCGCGTACCCGGCGTTATCTTAATGAGCATGCTTATCGCAGGATCTTTTCCTTGAGAGCAGCACGCAAGCAGCAGGAAGGCAGATTGTCCCAAAGGCCTTCTCCAATAGCCCTTTCACTCTTCACTTTCCCCTCCTCCCTGTCCCTCCATCTCAGCTTGCTGGCTCTGCCTCCAGCCAGCTTGGCTCCAGCCGACTTACGTGCGGACGGCTTGGATGAGCGTGTCTATCCCGTCGTGCTGTTTATTGCATTAAAGAAGAGCAAATGGAGGGAGATGCACAAACATAGGCAGAGATGCAGGGAAGCACTGGAAAGCAGACATGAGGAGAGGCAAATGAGCAGAGAAATACAGATGCACATAGATGTGGATATTGGCACTATGCAAACTAAGCAATCACGGAGAGCCAGACAGGCATCGGTGCTAAAGGTGACTTGCAAATGTGCGTGCACATGCAAGCAGGCACATGGGCAGAGGACAGCTGCAAATGCCTACAGAATGGGAGACAGATGGACAAATGCAGGCAGAGAAAAACACAGGTAAAGCGGCACAACGGTAGGGAGAGCTGCAGAGGCATATGGTGAGGGAGACGGGGCACAAGCTATTGTACAGTGAGTGAGGGCATACATGCAAGTGTTGCATGACCCCTTTTTCCGAAGGAAGGGGCAAGTGGCTAGACAAGTCTGTCCTTCCCCCTTCCTGCTTGGCTAAATGCAGATTCCAGACAGCAGTTGCTTTCAGCATCGAGACCCACCCAGAGCAGTCTCACTCATTTATAGCCAGTTTCCTGCCCTTGGCTGCCTTACAAAATCTTGCAGCAGAAACTATGATGAAAGAAGTTTTTGAATGCTGACCTGCACAAGCCCAAAACCAACAGCCCAGAAATGCAGGCTCATTAATAGCTCCTTGCATAGTGAAGAGAGAAAGTAAACCCCTTTCTCAGTTAGGAAACTTGAGGCTGTCTCCTGGTTGGAGCGGTTGCTTGGAGGCTGGACTCCAGACTCTTGTTACAGACTTGACCAGCCTAACCCTTTTCCTCTTGGCTCCTTGCTCTCCCCCACCCATCTCCCCTCCCTTCCCCAAGACTGAGAATGATAAAGTCCTGCTCGCCGTTGAGAACGTTTATGAAGTCTCTTTGTAATGGGTAAATGGGTTTGGCGCAGCACAGCTCCAGACTGAATGAGAGCAGTTAACGGCACTGCATGGAGGCAGCCTGCATGGACCTCACCTCGGCACATGGCCTCTTCCTTTTCTGGCCATGTGGATGGGCAGCCAAATCAGTGTCACTTGCTCTGACCCATGAAGGTCTGCTAGTGGTCACTTCCTGGAGACGTTGGCTTTATTCCTTGGACCAGTGGAAGGTTTTTGGCACGGGAGCCAAATCAGTGAATGGAAACATCCTCCCTGCAAGCTACAGTGACATCCTGCTATTGTTGGCATCCCTTGGCCAGGTTTGTTCAGCTGCTTTGTACCAATCGACGTCTCCGGGCTTTCATCAGCGGGTCACTATCGCCGTAAGGCACATGGGCTTCCTGACATAATGCCCAAGGAAAGCCCTCTTCTCCTGTTTACGATCAGGATGTGAAAGTAAAGGAAGTAGAAATGCTACTCAGGAATCCACTCCGGACTTTAATCACTACTGTCAATGCTAGAAGACTTGGGAAATGTTGAAAAATGATCACCATCACTGTGTAATAGGATGCAGATGTTCAGGTTGTAACCGATCCAGCTATTATTACCTCTTGGCTACTGGAAGACAACACCTAATCAGAACTCTGGAGCTGAAAAAAATTGTTCCTACAAGCCTCCAAGAAACTGGAATTAGTTTTGTGTGTGATGATTACATGTGCTGTGGCTCAGACCAGAACTTTGGTTGGGACAGACCAGACCTAGCTGTTGAAAGTGTGGGATACCCATGATGAGTGCTGCTTGCTGCAGTATCACACAGCTCAGGTATGCTGCCCTGCAGAGGAGGCACCACAGCATGGAGAAAACTGGACTGAATCGCTGTCCACCACTTAGGTTCACCACTAATCTTGGCTGTAAACATGAACCTAGGCTATTTCAGGTTACAAAGTCATGGGGATCTGAAGCCCACAGTCCAAAGCTGTCTGTGGCCTTTAAAAACTGAACATTGTATTAAATTATGGGAGAGTTTCATTTCCAAGTCAAGCTATTATTCCCAGCTGAATCTGCAAGAGCATCTAACTGTTCCCATAGCATTTTGCTTCTTCCCCTGCTCCTCCCTCAGATATCTTTGAAAGGAGTATTAAAGTAGTGAAAGGGAAGTATGCACCCTTCTGTTTAATGAAGGCAAGGAAAAAATATTGTCATCTGGGTATCCATCCCGGTATAACAGCTGCATGTGGGAAGACTGGGGCATCTCCTCATGCGCTGCTGACCCACCGCTGGGACATCACTGTAAACTGAGCTCTGGCAGCAAAGAAAACCTGTGGAGGTGCTGTTCCCGCAGTGCCAGCTCCTTTCTCCAGCGCACAGCTCACCTGCAGGCACAGCACGCTCTTTCCCAGGTTCAGCAGGGCTGCAACTGTCTTGGAAGGGCCTCTGATAGAACAAGAAAATCAAAATGATACTGTAAGCTGTACTGCAGTATGTATTAACACACACGTACCCGTTATGTATACACCCACCCCCATCTCCCTTTGGAGGGGAGTGAAGGGATTAAGTCCCTTCCTTTCTGTGCGCGCTGGCTCTTCTCACCCCTTGTTTCTCTTTCCCACGCTGCAGTCAGTTCTCTGGAAGTCGCGAGGGCGGCTTTGGAAAGAGCAGAGGAAACTGCCTTCTTCGAGAGACGGTTATAGTCCTGCCAGGCCCCTGGGACGGGAGGAGGTGAAGCCGCATGGTCCTCCTTCAGCTGTAGTAATGACTCTTTCCACAGCTGCAGGAGAGCTCAAGGGGAGGGAGGGCGTGCGGACGGACGGAGCCTCCTTGGCTGGTCAAGCAAGCTGGTCCTGCCCCCTGCCCTGGCCTTATTCTCTTTTAACTTAACTCATGCTCTCTTCCTACGCTTGTTATGTCTGGTGGTGTCTCCACCGGTGATCTCGGGTGGGGAACCATGAAGCCGCATTACCTATGGGGGCAGAGCAGCGCCGGAGACAGCTTCGTATGCTATCTTGGGAAGAAGGTGAGGAGGCAAGACGGAGGCAATCTGGACTAACTCGTGCATCTTCCTGGGCATCTTTGAAGTTCCCGGTAATGACTGATATGCCAGCCAAAAATACCAACTAAGCAGCACAGGCACCTTCCAATCTGTACACTTGTCATCAATGCAGACAGCTGTTGCAAATCCAAAAATAGCAAAGTTGGATTTGGATTAATACAGAGAAAAGAGTTTACAATTTTTCAAGAGGATGATTAACAGCAACGCTTGCTAAGGAGTGAGCTTTTTTTTTTTTTTTGTTACCTGGAAGGCTTTTTCTTTCTGCAGATTCTTTCCTACACAAAATAAAAGATAATTTAAAGTAAAGTGACCTGAAACTTGAAGATTCTTTGACTGACATAATACAGAAAGTGCAGCTGGGCACTGTACTGCAGCAGAGAGGGGGAAAAAAGCAAAATCCCACTTTTCTTTGGGGCAAGTACATGTCTGTAAGACCCAGAACAGCCTGAGCCTCAGCCTCATGTTTTCTTTTTTTAATATATCCATCACTTTCTGCCTGCTGAAAGCCTGAGTGAGTAACCATTTGGGAAGCATGGAGGCAAAGGAGCATGTAATCGCACGGGAGCAGAGAACAGAGGCGCTTGCTTTTTTCACCAGCTCTTCTGAAAGCTTCCTGTGTGAGCTGGGTAAATCATGTTGCTTTGACGTACCTGCGTAGGTGCAGATAAGGGTACCAACTTTGCTGGAGCCAGTGAGGCACATTCACCTGCTGTAAAAAGCCAGCAGCATCTGGAAAGCATTAACACATTACAAAGGGAGTATTTTTAAATCAATATTTAGTGCTTTCTGTAACATCTGATCCCTGTGCCGTATTTTATTAAGAAACTGCTCTTTGTTTCAGAATCTGGCAGCAAGCGAGAGAGATAATTTTTTTTTCTGTTTGTGCTGCTGGAAACTGCAAACACACAAAACCTCTGCTTAAAACCGAGGGCCCCCGTGGGGTGCACACGCTGGGGAGAGGGCACAGAGGAAGCTGCGGAAAGGGCAGGTCACCTGTGGGAGTTCAGGTGGGGTGTAGCTGAGTTAAAAAATGGGAAGAGCAGGGGAATGAAGGAAATGACACCTGCGGGTGCTGCCCGTTCAGGATGCGTGATCCTCTGCGGGTGCAGGAACAGAGCGACACGGCGCCAGCCCTCGCACCCAGGGCCCTCGGCTCGCTGGGGGGAGCTGCCTTTGTTTTCCTGACAAATAGGCTCTGGGTGCTTGCAAACATGATGGTGGAGAAGCAGAAGCTCCTTGCCCAATGCCTGTGCTTTCAGCTGCCGGCACGTTTGGGTCACCGGCTGCTGTATCATACGCAGAATGACCCGAGGGTAATTTGCCCAGCCGAGCTTCGGCTTGGCTTTCAAACCAGACCTGCCCGCACTGGGTGTACTGGCCACCCTGCAGGTGCCCCTTGCTGAAAGGAGCATTGTTATCCTGCGGAAATGACCTTTGGATTCCAAATGCCTTTATTTAAAATGAAGCAAAAACAACTCTGACCCTGCTCTGAGCAAAAGCAAATTAGCTACCCTTGCTGCACAACTCTAAATACGCTGCAGTAATCTTCCATGCTTCTCTTTCTGACAGGGCAGTGAGTAAACGGTGCTGCGTTAACTCATCGCTGCGGAGGCTCCCACGCAGGTGAAAATGGTAAGGAAAACAGCGCATGTCTCCTCCCTCAGCTTGTATTTATTTTCCCCTCAAAAAAAAAAAAATCTTAGCATGATCCTCAGAGAAGGGAAGTAGTTGTGCTGGTTTCAAACTGTTGAACATGAATCAAAAAGCACCGTAAGTTTGAAATAAATTATTTGAAGTTTTAAAAAACAGCTGCTGTTGTCTCACTAGGGCTTTTTCCGCCCCCCCCCCCCCCCTTATCCTCCCACTAGTTTCTGACTTTTCTCAGGGATGGCTCTTTGCTGTCGCCCCTTCGGAAGTTCTCGGGAACTCCGCCTCGTCTGCGTTTTGTCAGGGGGGCGCAGATGAACTGTACAAACAACTTCAGGGACCCCTTTGGTCTGGCTGCATTTCTTAACTCGCTTTCTTTTTAGAGCCGCTGCCTCTTTGCTCGGACCTTTGTGCACAAGGAGAACAGAGTGGAAAGGGTCTCCCGGCTGAGTTTTGTGGTGGTGAAAAAGGTGTCTGCTCCTCCCCCCTCTCCCTCCCCTCTGTGGAAGGGCTCCAGCCAAACGCTGGTCTCACTAAAAGATTGTGGCAGTTACTAGGTATTTTTTTGAGCCTTTGCAAGTCAAACCCAGTGACTTTTGTTTCCAGACAAACCTGAAATTTTTATCAAGGGCTGGATCACCGCAGCACAGAAGTGGGTACTGTAAGTGGAGCTGTGCTTGGGAATAGCATGCTTCTGTAGCAGCGCCTATCCAGGAAAATCCTAAAAGTCATCAGAAGGACACGGCGCCAGTGGCAGAGACACAGGCAGTCGCCGGGTGCAGCCAGTGCAGCGATAACAGCCCTGGGGCACTGCGCTTCGCTTCAGGACGTTGATGTGCGAGTGGCTGTTTCGGGAAGCGCGCGGGGGCCGCCCAGCGTGGGAGAAAGCCGGAGGAGAGGGCTAACGTGGCGGGATGCTCGGGCGGCTGGCTGCCGGTGGGATCGCTCTGGCAGCAGACTGCCAAGCGTAAACCAGCGCTTCGGGCTCCGACTGCAGGGCAGGGACGCGCCGTGATCGATCGTGCCAGGCCGCGGGGGCTGCCCTGCTGCCCGACCCGAAATAGCGCTCAGCGGCCCCGGGGAAGTGCTACCGGACCTGGGTGGGCCACTCCTTCACGTCTAGAGAAGGGAAGAAAATAATTTGGTTAACCACCGACCGAAATAGGGAGAAGGAGCCAAAAGACGACTGCATTCCTGGTGCACGTCAGCAGGGCTGAGGCGCTGAGCCTGCAGCACTGGGCTCCTCGCTAAGGCAAGGCCACGGTGCAGCCCTCCGCTCTCGGACCTCCTGGGATAGGCCAGCCAAGTCGCTGGGGGGGGGGGGGAAGAGGGGAGGTCCTCCCTCCTGTCTGGACACCGTCGAAGCTGGGAAACATGAGCGATGTGGCTCTGGGTAGCTCTTGCTGCAACACACTGACCTCCAGAGGCTCCCGCGCCGCCGAAACGTGGCCGCGTTGCTTAACTCTCTAGCAGCTGCAGAGCATGCTGCCGGCAGCACCGAGCTCCCTGCGCTCTCTGCTGAGTCGTGGGGCTCATTCGCCCCGCAGCGGGGTGCAAGGGCTGGACCGGAGAAACCTGGCTCAAGACAAGATGTGCTTGGTGACTGAAGAGCCCGGATCGGCCCCAGGATCAGTGGTGGCCCCCAGCCTCTCCACGGAGGTTGCAGTTGTGCCGGTAGCTCCGCAGCACCGGGTGCACCCCGTGCAATGGATCGAGTGCACAGCCAAAGCCCCGAGCAGACTGCTCCTGCACACTGCAAAGCTGCAAGATGAAAGCGGCTGCTGGAGCTGCTGCGTCCCTCACCCAGCCCACCAGATCCCTCCTCTGCATCTCTGCTGGCCTAACCCGATCTCTGCGCTGGGGCGCGCTGCTTTACGGAGCCGTACGGAGAAGACAGTCCCTGCAGGAGACTGTCTAAGGCCACGTTGCTAACAGCCCAGTCCTCAGAGGAATGAGACCCCACATGCCCTGCAGACACAGTCTCCTCCACCAAACTGCAGCCTTGCACAGGGCAAGCGTAGCCCAGAAAGGCAGCGGGCGCCCTCGGCACCGAGAGCGTTGTCTCTCCTCCCAGCCCAGCTCCCGCGGGGCCATGGTCCTTCCTCCCCTGCTCTGGGGCCGTCTCTGCCTCGCTGTCGCTGCTGCACCGTCAGGTCGCAGCCGAAAAGCCCCAAAGCCTCTGCTCTCCCTCCCCGCTTCTCTTGGGTTTTCCTTTTGCAGCCGCCTTTCTGCGGCGCTCCCTTAAGCCCGCAAAGGGCTGGCCTTGGTGCAAAAGCCCCGCAAGCTGTGGGGCCGCGCAGGGCGGGGAAGAGAAGGGGCCTTGCCCCCTTCAGAGGCTCGCTCCTGCCACCTTCACCTTGTGATCCGCGCCGCGGGGCGGTCGAGGCTCCAGCGGCGCCTGCCCCGCGCGCCCGCGGCGAGAGGCGCCTTGTGCGGCAGCAGTGCCGCACAATGGAGGCACTGTGCCGGAGAAAGCGGCTCTGTCCGGCCGCCACCTGGCTCCGAATCGGGAGAGCGAAGGGGCAGGGCGGTGGCGGGAGGGGAAGGGTGTCCCTCCGCTCCGCTGCCTGCTGGTTTTTTCAGCAGGGAGAAGATGGAGGGGAAAGGCGAGGGCCTAGAGAGCGGTGTCACGCCACCCGCCCTGACACATGGAGGCGGCTGGGCAGGCCGGCGCTCCTTCGGGGACGCTGGAAGGACGGCGCGCTTTGGGCCGTTTGCTGTGCTACAGACTCCCCGGGGTAACCTCGGGCAGCTCAGTGAGGACATGCTGGTGCTTCACGGTCCCTGCAAAGGGCCGAGATCACCTGTGCCGGCGGAGGGGAAAAGCTGCATAGCTGTGTCGGTGCAGCAGCGCACCCGAGGCATCGAGCCCTGCCGAGAGCCGGGGTGCCGAGCCAGTGCGGCACACGGGGCCGGGAGATGTGGCCTTCGCCAGGTCCCAACAACGCTGCTGCTTGGCCGGCGTCAAAGGTTGCTTTCCCAGCCCTTTCCTCACCCGTTAGCGCTTCGCAAAGCAATGAGTTACTGCAGCTGGTGGCTTTGCTGTGGCCTCGGGAGAGACAGTGAGCGGGAGCGATTCGGGGGCTTGTCTGCATGGAGGAGCGCCTGGGAGAAGCAAAGGCAGCTCTTTGGGGGCCTGCTGGTGCGCTGCCTGCCGACATTAAGTGGCAGGGATCACAGTCTGCTTCCTTCTGAGCTGCCCCTGTAGCGCAGTTTTGTGCTGAGGCAGAGATATCCTTTAAAAGAGGCCGTCCCATCAAAGCTATAGACCCCCTTTGCAGCTCGACTCCAAAAACACTTGTAGTTACTTTTCTTCCTCTGATGTTCCCGCCATAAAAACCATTTATGGAGCCTGCTGCTTCACAGCTCCGTGAGTTATGTCCTGGGCCGTAACGGGGCGCTGGAGTTTCACGTTCCTGAAGGCGGACGCCTCGTTTTATTGCTTTGGGGCCCTCCATCGGAGCTGGCCGTCTCGTTCTGGCTTTGCCACCGAAGCAGCAGGTTCTCTAGTGCGCGGGAGATGATACGCCGCTTTGTTACCACGGGGAAGCCTGAGGTTCTCCACACGGCTGACCTGTATGTGCAGGTTTATTACTCCAGAGTTGCTCTAGAGCATCAGTGCCTGCCCACTTGTTTGTTTATTGTGGGGATGATGATGGCCTGATGAGTCACTGGTCCTGATCTCCCACATCTTCCTCTTCCCTTCCCACCTCCTGAAAGGCATCAAAAGCAGCTTTGGGAAAAGAAAGAGATACCAAGGGCTTTGCAAGCTTTGGTGACAAGGATGGGCAGGCCTGTTTGGGTTGCTCGGCGTGCCCCGACTCCCTCCGAGCTCGTGTGCGCGCATGCAGGCGCCACCGGCACCAGCCTCTTTAGAAAGCCTCCTCCGCACTGAATGGAGATGGGGGTCTTCCCGCTCCTCCCCTGCGAGAGCTAGCGGAAAAGGTTGGGAGTCAGTGCCCAGGAGGAAGCGGGGTCCCCTCGCTCCCAACCCCAGCGGTGCTGGCAGGCCACCCCATGTGGCAGTAGCTGCGTGGGGGGTCTCTCCCATCCACGGTGTGGGCCTGCTCCCTCCGGGGTCACACGGCTCACGCTCGGATAGCCCACCCTGCTCCCCCTCGTACCCGCTGCTGTCCAGCTCTTGCTTTTTCCTAGTCAAATGGGTCATTTTGACCCATTAGTTTCCCAGCAGTACAGCTAGGAAGGGACGGAGCAACCCTCAGACTGGAATCCTGGGGGTTTGCTACATCCGTAAATATCAAACACAGGATTTTTTTCTTTTTTAAAAAAAGCAGCTCCAGAAAGTCCTAGATCTTTAACAAAAGCTCAGAAACAATGGATCTGCTTCCCAGAGGCTGGAAACACAAAGGAGGCGGCGTGTTAAGGCAATAAAGCACACGAGGAGTAATGAGGGCTGGAGGAAGCTGCGCTCTGGCTGCCACGCCGTGGGACCGCGCCATACAATAGCCAGAAGGAGCGCGCAGGCCTCTCTGCTCTTTCTCAGGGCCTATGTAAATAATCCCCTTCCACAGGAGGTTTTATGGGTTCCCATAAAATTGAATAGCGAGAGCAGTTCCCAGGCTTATGGATAATCATCATTGTTTCCCAGGCCGCATAATTATTATTTTGACTGCTAGGAACCTGGGAGAGAGAGTGCAGACACAATATTTTCCCCATCAGCTCCTGGAGACCAATTTAACCCCACTTAAAACAAGCCAGCTGTGAACCAGTAAGCACATCCCAACCCCAGTGACAGGACCACAGCCAGGACCGGGGCTCGGTCCAGCCTCCCTGCGCTTCCCCCCCGGTGCTAGTGCGGACCCAGGGCGAAGAACATGTGATAGCAACCACATCTCTCAAATTGGTCTCCGAGTCTCGGATGCCACAAAAATGCACTGGAAATTGCTGTGGAGCGGGGAGGAACGCGCTGAGTCTCTATCAAGCCTTGTAAGGGGGAAGCACTGCTATTTCTGTCAAAAGTCCAGGAAGAAGCACAGTTTAGGTTTTTCAGCAGCCAAGGTACAAATATTTTCCCTGGCTCAAGGAGGAGAAAGAGCTTATTGGCGTTCATTTGCAGGCCGAGCTGGCAGGACTGGAACAGAGCCTCTCTCTTTTTGGGGACAGAAAGGCAACTAAAGGGAGCAGGCAGCTCGGAGGCTTTCAGAGTGAGCAGGGAGAGAAGGAGGACAGGACTCTGAGCAGCTCTGACATGTGTAGATGTTGCAGAGAACCACTTAGAGCGTGCTCCTTGGTTACAAGGAAATTAATTTCCATGGCTGGAGAAAAACAATGCTGTGGGCAAAATCCTGCCCTTACAGGTCGGAGCTTTTCTCCTGGCAAGAGGCAGGGTCTGGGGTGGTACCAGCCTCAGACATCACCTGCAAGGAGACGGGATGGCTCAAGCCTGTACAGTTACACTGCATGGCAGTGCACATGCCAGGGAGCCCATGCGAAGAAAGAGGATATAAGGGCTGCTGCACATCTGTGCTGCGGCAAGGCTGCCGCAGGCGAGCCCTGCCCTGGGGAGCAGCATCTGTGTGGGCCTCCTGCCCAGTGGCTTTTCAGACTCAGACAAGTCTGGGTTGTCCCATTTGCCCTCAGTGCTTCAAAGAGCGGCAACACCTGAAGGCTGTGATCCCAGCTGAGGTCCCTGTGCCTTATATTCGGTAGCAGATGCTGTGGCTTGGAAAACATCGGGGCTGTTGCATAGGCACCGGCTCTTGCATTGCACCATGGTGGTGTTTTTGAGGTGATGCTGCAGTCTCCTGCCCTCGTGTCAGCAGTGCAGTCCCCTTGTTCTTCGGATTTGTCCGTATTTCATGGGAGAGATGGTTTTGGAGAACAATAGCCCGGAGGGACATAGTCACTCAAGTGGATTTTTCCTTTTCCTCTCTCCCATGCTCCTTTCTGAACATGTTGGTATTCGCCTGCGCAACCGGAGCCTCCCACCTGTATATGCTTTCACATCCCCTTGCCAAAAGGGTTTTACCTCGCAAATATTGTGCAACCGCTTTCAAGTGCCAGCACCGATTTTTGTTCACTCAGATTACAGGAATATTGCAAGAGTCATTTTAAATAAGGAACAGCATTTAAAGGGACATGGCCGCAGCCCCAGAGGGTCTGCTTGTAGCAGAATAGTTGCACAATCTGCTGGCTAAATGCAAAGACCAGTATGTGTTGAGCTTATATAGGAAACCACGTTCCTAAAGAGCTAAAGCAAGGTCAGGAAAGGTTACTTTTAGCAGATTTGAGGTGCAGGAAACTGAGGCAGAGTGAGAGCAGCGATTGGCCTGAGATTACACTCAAAAGCTGCTTTCTGCAGCACAGTATGAACGCGCTCCCCTTTGCATTAGGACTGATGTGCTTTTGGCGGCAGCCCATTTTCAAGGTTGTTGCTGATGCCTTTTTTTCAGAGCCGCTCTATGGGCGTAAAGAAATGTTGTGTTTTTTTATGGTTCCAGGTCTGAGTTAATGCTTCTCCAGCTTAAAAATGTTTCTTGCAGGGAAGTGCAGGACTACTATGAGGCTCAGGGAAGTTGCAATTCCCTCAGCCCTAGACGGGGGTCTGACCTGTGCCCATTGCCAGGGTGGTAACATTTCCGATCAAATGCAGAAAAATAAATGCCTTTTTCCTGGATCCAGTTCTAGGGCAGATCTGTCCAGTAGGTGAGGGTCTGGCTCAAATGTGAGCCTTCTCCAAAAGGCTCAGAGACTCCTTCCTGGTGCCATGTCTCCCGCAACCTTTTCTCTGCAGACCATGACACTCTGTCATGGAAATGGGCAGCTAAAGTCGCTGCCTGGACTATTGGCATAGACTGTCTGCCAAAACAGGGGCAGGGTGGATCTGTTGCT
Organism: Struthio camelus; assembly: GCF_040807025.1. NCBI lineage: Eukaryota > Metazoa > Chordata > Aves > Struthioniformes > Struthionidae > Struthio > Struthio camelus. The sequence goes on along the minus strand of NC_090942.1, from coordinate 93,502,831 downwards.
AGGGGCCCCCGCCCGAAGGGAAGGCAGATGCCAAGGGCTTTCAGCTTCTGCCAGTGAAAGAAGGACAGTTTGGAGGTGGTGTCACAGGAGAGGGCACTTTCTATCTAGTTTCCACTGTCCTTTGAGCAATGGCCTTGTCAGCCCTTCACAAAGAAGCCCTGCCTCTCTGAGCAGCCAGAAGTGGTGTGGGATCCTGGCTGCTCCCGGCAACACAGACGACAATAACATTCCTGTTGCCTTCAATTGCTGTAATATTTGAGCCATTGTATCTGTTGACAATACGCTCTGGGGGAGAGCTGAGACGCTTCCAAAAATCTCTCCTTGGAGCTAGCCTGCAAGTGATAGAAGTCTTTGTCTGTTGCCCATGCGAGGCACCAGTGTAAATGTCAGCTCAGCTCTGTGAGTGGCAGCAGCGGTGGGATGCTGGAGCGTAAGCGAGGCCGGAGAGATGAAAGACAGAACAGGGGCTGAGTGGAAGGATGGAGACTATAACCCAGACCTTGGTGTTTTGCTCTGTCTGACAGCACTCCCCTCCTGCAGTATTTATGTTGCGAGAACCTGTTTATATTTCGTTTCTGTTCTGTTTCTCTCTTTGGGCTTAATAGAAAAAATGCAATAGATGCAATGGAAAAATGAAGTGAGAACAGAAACGCTCCTAGGTCACCCTTTTTTTCCTTTCCACTGCGCTTGCCAAGCACAACCCATTTTGGTCTCTGCTAACAATGCTCCGTGCTGCACTACGACATGCTCCAGCCCTCCAGGGTATGAGCTGAAACAAAAACTCCTGAGAGCCCCAGTGAAATAAAGCGATGAGAAGACTTGTATAACCACCCTGAGGCTTCCCCCGTGAGTCCAAAGCCATGTGGTGCCAAGACTCTGAGACCTGTGTGTCAGGATGCTTGGGAGGGTTGCAGAAGGCCTAGGAATGCGCCACGTCCAGCATTTGAGTGAGCAGCCAGCTACATCTCTGAGTGCGTGAGAAATGACATGGCAGTGATGAGGAGGCTGTTGACGAGCCCCTGGGGGTTTACAAACTGGCCTGTCGTTGCTCATCAAAAAGATATATTTTTTTCCCTCTGCCTGTCCACAGTCTTCTCGCTGCTTAACCACTTGCTCTTTGGACTGTCCCAAGAAAAAATCTTGAAAATACAAATTGCTCCCCAGTAGCATAAGCAAACTAGAGCCGCAGGCAATATCACATTCAGATGCCTGATCTGTTACGCTTAGTTTTAAAGAGCTTACCTCTGAACTCTTTTTAACAAAGTCACCTTTAGCCTATCGTCTGCAGACCCCCCCGTAGTTCTTGGGCTATTTCTGAAAGGTCTATGATAGGCAAGTAAGGAGAGAAAGCCTTTTGCTGACAGGCTAAATTCACTATACGAAGTCTGCATCATCACTGGAAGAAAATCTTAAAAGAGCTGTGATCATCAAGGTTGAAAGCTACTGGTACAAGACACTGGAGACACTTAGATACGGCTATGCTGGCTGTGGTGTAGCTTATTGTTCCCAAAGAAGAAGTTTTGTCTGCTTTTAAGAGGTACTGCAGGTCCTGGTTCCTTGCACAGTCCTTCCTTATGCATTGCCTATGGAGTACATGGAGGATGTTTTCCTTCCCTGAATATCTATTTCTTTCTCAAATAAACCACGGGTCAGTCTATTTTTTATGGAAGAAACACAAACCATTAGGGATCTTGCAAAGCTTTTAATAGCTGCATTTGGTCCCTGGGTACTATGAGGATTGATGAGATCACTGAACGCAGAACAGGAAAGGACCTTGAGATCAACTAACTCATCCTCCTTTCCCAAGGTAGGATTAACTAAACCTAGCCTATCCCTGACAGATGTTTCTTTAACGTGTCTTTAACAGCCTTCCAATGCTCCCGCCTGCTCAGGAAGTCTATTCCAGTGGTTCACTAACCTTATTGTTTAAAGATGGTTCATAATATTGACCTGGATCTCCTCACTGTGTTTTAGGCACATGAGTTTTTGATTCTTCTCCAGTGGGAAAAGAAAACAGTCTATTCTCTTCACTTTTGCAGTGACCTTTCACATGTTTGAAGGCTATTACTGTGGCTCCTTTCAGTCTCCTGTAGATTGGACAAAAAAACCCGTCGTTTTCTAGGTTTTCCCATTGTAGTCAAAGGGCAGTGATGGGAAAGCAGCTGGGCGAATGTTTCGTGCAATTCTTCCATTGCCCATGATGGTGATAATACAAAGAAGGAGGATAAAACTAAGATAGGTTGAATGCACCTATATTCCATGCTTTCAGAGCTCAACTGAGAGTAATTTACATTTAACAGCACTAAGATGTCTTTTTGCAAACTTTGTCCAAAGGCCTGAAGCTATCGCTCTGCAAAACTCCCCTTGTCTTCATGAGCCAGAAGATGAAAGAACTGCTGGATTTGGAATCTATTTCCTGGTTTTCACCCTACACTGAAATAAACTCTGAGAGCTGTTTTACTTTGATTCTCACCTCTTACACCACTGAGTTTCCAGGAAGGTTTGGGCTGAGACTCAAACACCTTCTCCATATGGGCAAGTTCAGACATAGGTTTTCGCAAGCAGGCCTTTGCTTCACCCTTGGACAATTTTCATCTGGATGGTTTGCCTCCAGACCCATCTGTTTTTGTGGCTTCACATACAGCTCATGGCTTGTTTTTGCCTCCTACTCCCTGGCCTGGCAAAGCTCCATCCCTGTTGCAAATATCATAGCCCCAAAGCAGCATGTTATAGTGCTCCCTAAAAGTTACAGGAAGATTAATTCTCTTCATCCACAAACTATATCCACTAACTACATTTAAGTATGTTCTGAGTCACTGCCACTCTTGAAACCAATGAAATATTGATATTTGGTCCATGGTTTCTGCAAGGCTGTGATATGGTAAACCTAGGATGATCCCTTCTATATAGGTGAAGCCAAACTTTGTTCACAGCATAACATTGCTCCATATCTAACCTATTGCACGGACATACTTGCTGTCTGTAGTGTTACTGTCTAACCCTCCCACACTTAAGGCCTGGTGTCATCACATTAATATTGCAGTCTATTGAATGATGAGACAAAATCATGTCTGTAGATGAGATTTCAACAGCACTCCTTAGGCAGGCTGAAGCCTGGTGCATGTTTAAGGTGTCTGGCTGATTAAGCATGGATAGCTTCATTTTGGCATATTAGTAGGAGTTTGTCCATAGCCCAGCCCTCCAAAGGTTTTCCCTTAACTGCAGTGCAGCATCACAGCTTCCTTACTGCAGCCACGTGTTGCCACCCAGCGCAGACATGCCTAACGTGGCAAGAGGGCAGCTGGCCCTGGCCTCACACTTCTCCTACAGTCTGGCCCGTAGCCTGCATTATATACATGTGCAGGGTGGCTGCACAACCCCTCTCCTGCTCTCTGACCCCAGGTGCCAGGGAAAGTTCACTGGGCTGTTAGACTGGCTTGTTCTTGGACATGCAGAAAAGGCAGCAAGGTTTCTGGCCCGCAGTAAATGGAATTAGTAGAGTACTGTCCTCTTTATGAGGCAGAGCAGAGGAAAGATTTATGCATGTGACCTCACAAGCCCCAAGCTCTCGAGAGCACGTGAGCATTCATCACAACTGGAGCAGCTGTGTGCTGTGAGTCAGGCTGGATTTCACGTTGGTGGTTGAGCGCGTCCTCTCACCAGCAAATTTCGGCTGGTCAGTGACGTAGACGGGGCCACAGCGTGTCCTCAGCAACCGGCACAGAGGTACCTCTGGCCCTGTCAGAATGACAGCTCAGCCTCTCTATGCTCAGAGCACTCGACGTTTCTGCCTACATCCACAGAGCAGCTTTTGTCAGCACTGGCCTTGGAGCTGTGATTGACCTTAGAGGACTCAGGTTGCGTGGAAAAGAAGCATCCTCGAATTCATGAGTGATCATGTATTACTTTTTTTAAGGCCACACCTGGGAGTCCTTGCCCTGAGACCAGTTTTACAGTGGAGATTTGTGCAAAAAGACATGCTCTGTGCAAACTCCTACACCACTCTGCTTTCTAACTGGGGGATCTAAATGGAGTCACCTCTCTACCGCAGAAGTGCAGTTGTAGATAAGAACACTCCTCAGGCATATAGACTGACTCTTCAGTCATGACCTACCCTTTTACATGCTGCTGTTGTTCAGATGGTTTCTTACACTGAAAGCCTGCTCTGATACTTGCTTAGCTGCTCTGAAAAGTGTGAAAATTTTGTATTATGTGGTTGTCAGAAAGCCACGACAAGGCTTGCCTACCTGGGAAATTTCCCTGGCATAACTTCTTTGATTCTGTGAATTATGCCAGCATAGCTAAACAGTATGACCATATATCGCATGTCAGTGGTTCCCTAGCTAACAACACTGTGGAAGTAGCATGTTTAGGGCAATACCCTGCTTTGATGTTTCTGGACTGCACAGACACTGGCTTCCTGAGACTGTAATCAACTCTAGAGATTGTGCAAGGGTTATGAATTGCCTCCAAGCCACCAGTTGGGGACCACTGTTGTTTTGTATTGGTATAGTAATAGCTAAACTATATCATTACTCCCCATGACATTCACCTCAGGGAGTTTAGGATCAGGCCTTCTCTACATCTGGTATCAGTTAAGACCGTGAAGAAGTGTGATCTTTTCCTTACTGAGCTGTGTCAGCAAGTCCCTGTTGTGTTCTGCTTGGAAGAGTCCAAATAAAGTATGCTGTTAGTTAGTGTAACGCCCAGGAGTGTGTTGCTGTACAGTATAGCAGAAAGCTACGTGGATAAAGAGTTCTTAATATAGACCTTGCAAGAGAGACATAGTGGCCAGCAAAGAGAGTTTTTGCAGCTAGCAGCCTGCATTCAGCCCTCTCCAAGACACCTGCGAAAAGAAAGGATGAGAAGGGTTTTGCAGTCTGAACCACGGCAGAGAATAGAGGCAGGTCCCAAAGCAGCTGAGCCCTGCAAAGTGCAAGCAGGGCTCAGATCCACGCAGAGAGCTGCTTGATAGCAAAGGCTGAATTGAATAAACCTTCATGTTCGGCCTGGTCCTCACTCCCTGTGAATGCTTCACCAATCAATAGGAGAAACAGTCTCCCAGCAAAGATAAGCACAACACCACTCTCCCATACCACTAAGTCTCAGGACAGATAGCCTGGGACAGGCAGATCTGGATGCTGCAAGATCCAGATGTGGGCAAGATACAAACACAGCTAGAGTAGATATGCAAGCCATTTTTTGCTGCAAGGAGCAAGTGGCCTCCAGCCATGTTCCCTCTGTGAGAGGCCTGACTGGGAAAGGGAAAAGATGGGAGACCGAGAGCCCTGGGATGAGGCGCTTCACTACACATAGCAGCACCTTTTGCTATGCCACTGTTTGCTGAGGGTCCTGCTGTCTAGGTGGCCATGCAACAGCCTCTCCTTCTCATTAATGCTAGATTGTGTTCCCCCTGCCACTCTCCTGCTGCTTTTAATCATGCTGGGCACCCATCCAAGGCCTGCTAGGGTGTCAGCTGGGTGTCAGCCAATCCTAACTAAACCATAGAGCTCTCAGGGTGGAGGGCACAAAGAAAAAGGGCAGAAATGGGGACAACTCATGAAAAATAAAGAAAGATGGGTGCCAAAGGGTTAAAAGTGCAAGAACAAGGAGCCAGCAGGGGACACAGAGTAGAGCCCCCTATTAGCATCCACCTCCCCCAGCAAGCATCTAAAGCACTGGTGGATGGGATAGGACATGGGGAAAGAAACAGCTCTGGCAGTCACTGTGGTCCCACCTCTTCATCTTCTTTCTCCTGGGGCTGTGTGTGGTCAGCCTGACCAGGGCAAGAGGAGGCTGATGAGGGCTTCTGACATGGTGGGGCCTCATATGGGGAAGGAATCAATAAGAAGGTGAGGAGAAAAGCACTTAGACTGTGGGGGAGCTGGGAGAAGGGGCAGTACAGGCCAGATGCATGCATGCCAGGGTCTCTCTCTCGCTGCAGAAGGGATTTGTGTCTGGGGACCCCGAGAACCATGCTGGGAATGTGCCTGTGCTTGTGGCTGCAGGGCAGACTCCTACGCACTGTGCCATGGGGTGTGAGGTTGGCTCAGGGAGCAAGCAGTCCCGCTGGGTGTCTCGACATCTTCTGAATACAAAGTGTGACTGCATTTAATGCCAGAGAGGGACATGGGGCTGGGAAAATGGAGCAAATGGATTCCAACTACTTTTAGTCTGGGAAGCCTCCAGTTGTTTGCACTCACATGCCATCTCACTTGCACCTCAGCCTGCCTCGTCAGGGATTTCCATTTCTTAAATGCTGTCATGTCAACACAGCCGCATATGGAACAAACACTTCTCTGATGTCTTCAACAACCTCTGGAGTGGCCACCCAGTAATGCACATTTCCTGCATGCATGCTACTCAGAACACCTGTAAATGAGACATTATGTACATTTGTGTACATACACACCCAGTTGTTCCTACCACAAATACAGCTGAAACACAAATCTGAGCCTACTTAGCAACCTGAACTTTTAACATAAACTAGATTGTCTGCTCTAGTGAGCAGCACTTGCAATAAAAAGCACATTAGCTTCCCTTCTGGCTTCCCGTTCAGGCAACGTTGCAGCCAGGGAGTCACGTTAGGTCAAGAGGAGTAGAAGTCTGAACCAGCTGCAGCTGCCTCAGACAGCTCTAGAAGGATCTTTGTCTTTGTTCTGCTTTGATAATGCTTTAATAGGCAATAGTAACTAGTTTATGGCAGCATGCTCAGTCTCTGGGAGATCCACTGACAGAACAGACCTTTTGCTTTCTCCAGCGCATGAGCACCTCATGCAGAATGGGAAATTTGCGTTTGCATTTAAAAGATAACTAATTCACATAGGCCATTCATGAACATTTCAGCTAGTGGCTAGGGCTGGGGAGGACAATCCCTAAAACAAAGGGGCAAATTCTTTTACCCTTTGTTTGGGGAAAAGCAGTTCTCCACCTACAGGCTACAGGTAGCCTGTGGTCCCTGTCTGTCACAGCAGTATCAAGTAATGACCCGTGGTTTTGTGAGTCTGAGCATGCATCACTTGTAAAGAACAGAGGCAGTCAGCGAGCGAGGCCTTGGAGGTGATGTTTTTGGATGCCAGTGGTGACAGGTGGGGACAGATGCTACGTGAGTTCATTAGCGGCAGTGGTGGCAGCTGGAGAAGGTTGCTAAGTGAGTCCATTAGTGCTACCTGCTGGGTGTGCAAGGCACCTGCCTGGGGATGTGTGTGCTGGAAAGGAGCAGTTACTCCTCTACGCAAGCACCCACTTGCTTTCCTTTGTGAGGGTGTCTATGTGCTCCTTTTTTCCCCTTCCCTGTTTTACCCCTGTATCTCCCACTTTCTACTTTCTGGGTGGTATCAGCTCCACTTTTTCCATCCAGCCCCCACACTGCAGCCTTCCCTCCTCTCACCTCCGTCTTCCTCCTCCATCACCATTCCTCATTTTTGTTTGTCCAGGAGAGGGGTGGCTGACCTGCCTTGGGAGGAGGAACACGGATAAAGGAGAGATTGCCTCACAAGCCTGTGGTTCATGGGCAGGAGGACCTGGTGCACCACAGCAGCATGCCTGTTTTTGCCCAGGGTGCTGATGGAAAGTGCTTTCAGGTAGTTACTAGTGTGTTGGCATGGCAAAGGCGGGCGGGAAGATGCAGGGGGTGTGGGGGCAAAGGGACTTGAAATAGTTGCTGCCCCTTTGTCTTTTCACCTTCTCTGCCTCTCCTTTATCTGGTCCCCTGGGGAATTTATGCCCCACCACCAGCAATGGGCTGTGTTTCAAGCCGCAAAGTGCCTTCCAGCTGAGTGTTAGACCTTGCTTCTTTCAGCCAGCTAGCCTGCCTGTTAAAAACCTTGAAAGGCTTAATAAGCAATAACAAGCTTTGTCCCAGCAACAGACTTAGCGAGACTGATTATCTCTATCTTATAAGTGGGGAAACAATGCAAATTCATTTAAAGTCTCTGTGCCAGAGCTGAGCAAAGAATAGAGCCCAAGATTTCCCGTAGGTTACCCTGAGGTTAAGCCGTGTCTTTGTCCTTTCCCTTTCTCCTGTTGCAAAGGAAATGAGAAGGCATGGTTTGAGAGGACATAGTCCCCTGCAAACTGCAGTTCAAAATCCACAGCTTCCAAAGCAGTTCTGCCAACAGAGGATTTTGCACAGGGAGCAGCCCCTCGGTGAAGGTGCCTCAGCCCCACTTCTTCAAACATGAGGCCCTGCGCCCTTTCCCCCCTCCTCCTAACCCCATGTTAGATCATTTCTCAGGGTCTGCCTTCCCCTCTCCTCCAGGCAAGGTCATGGGACAGGCCCTGGCAGCGCCGGGGCAGAACCGGCAGCAAATTCTTCCTGAGCGCTGGGCCTTTTTCTGATTAACTGGACATGCCTGAGTGGGGTGAGGAATCGCAGCTAAGCCCTGGTGCTGGGAGCAGGTCTCTTGCCAGCCCTGCAGCATGGAGGGAGAGGCAGATGAATCCAGAGATGTGATTTTTTTTTTCTTTTTTCCTCCCATGCCACGGTGCAAGCTTGGGAGCCGTGAGTGCCTGGGGACATGGCATGCTGCCAGGAAGCCCTGTCCCCTGAGCTCCTGCCTCAGAGGCTCTGGTATGAGCCTCCGTGGCCCTCTGCACGCTGGGTTGCTCCAGCCAGGTGCACGGCTGCAGGCGTCACGTGCCGACAGCAGCTCTGCTTCCCTCACCAGCTGGGCCAGGGTTGTAAAGGCACACAGCTCCTTGGCAAGCACAGTGCCAGGTGACACAGCTTTCTCCAAGTGCTACCAGCAGGACCTGTTTCGCTCGGGGACCTGGAGTGGTTTTGCTGTGCCGGTACAAAACACAGCTGTGCCAGTATAACTCTCCAGAAGTGTTTCTCTGCACACAGGAGCCCGGGGTTTGTACCACCAGCCCTTTCCTTAGGTACACAGCAGCCTGAGGGCCCCATCAGCCCCTCCTCTCCAGTCTACGCATGTACAGTGCCTGTAGACTGCCAGAGGGGAACTATACGGCTGTTAACTCCTTCTTCCCCTTTCTGAAAAGGAAATGCACAGACACAGCCACGCTGGGCAGATCTCCAGTGTGGCCGAGACCCAAACTGTTGACTTGACAGGAGTGGCCTCCTCTATGCATCGTTTGGCACTCCGGCTATTTCAGCCTTCTTCCTGGAAGCTAAGTTTCAGAGATCAAGCTGATACCTGTGAGATTCGGCTCCTTCACCATCCCTTTCCTACACGTAAAACTAATGCAGTCACTCAGATTCTCAGAGATACCTAAGCTGCAAAGTTATTGGGTTTGTCCTTTTTTTAATTATAATTTTTTAATTATTAATAAAACATAAAAGGCCTATTCTTCAATGTTTTCCAGTGCTGCTATACTGACACCCTCTCAGTAGGACTTGCAACAGGATAGGTGATGGACGACATGTTTCTTGGATCGGTTTCAGCTTGCCTTCCTCAATGGCTCTGCCACGGCTTCTCTGGTTACCTCGCGTAAATGTTTTGAAACCCAAATCAGTAACAAATACCATGCCTTCTGCTGCTCATCTTTGTGGGAGACTGAGAAGGAGCTCCACCTCTGAAGGGCCCTGCATTGCAAGGCTCCTCCACCTCTGCCGTCGCATAGGACTCTCACAGGTCTCAATGATAAGACCTGCAACTCAATCTGTGGCACAGCCTTTATGGTAAATCAATCCAAGTGTCCCAGGTCTCCAATTCCCCTGCATTATTAATGTTTTGTTCAGGAATTAATGTGGGTCAGCCTCTGCTGGAGGTCGCTGGGCCCATGCACTCATTTCAAAGGAAAGCTTGTTCAAAGTTTGGAGATGGCTAAAGGCAGGATTTGGGATCAGCCTTATATGTAAGACAAAACCCTGTCAAGCTATGACCCAGGTACAAGCATCCTCATAGCCTGGTAGGATCCATGCTTCAGTTTTGTTTCTATTCCTTCTCTGGGGAAATTGTTCATTTAGGGCCCTAGAGAATTTTACGTTGGGGAATTCAGACTAAAGACTCAGACTCAGAAAGGGGAGCAAAAATTTTGAGAGAAAGCAGAGAGTTAGATGGTTTGGAAAACATGATTCTGAGGAAAGTTTGGACAGGTTTGTTTTACTCTGGACAGAACAATTAAGGAGAGACAAGGCATGTTTACTGGCTTGATATGCAGTAAAGAAGATTCATGGTAGGTATTAATGAAATATTTTTCACTTATTAGTAAGTGACCTACAGCTTACACAGCTATACTATCACAGATCAGTTCTTAAAAATCTCCACAATTCTCACATGGTGGTGTAAGTATACCTGATCCTGTCTCAGAGCAACAGGTGGATTAGCTCAGCATGAGCTAACTAGTGAAGCAATTAGGTACGGCCTAATTGCTTCTTTGGAAGAAAAAGGTATGGCCTTTTCTTCTTTGGAAGAAAACAGCTTTGGGGGTTTTGCATCACCTATATAGTCAGCAGATACTTTATTCACCTGCATGGGGCTGGGTGATTAGAGCCAGGGTTCTCATCACTCTATCACTGTGGAAGAAGGCATGGAGGCAGGCATCCTTTTACACAAGAGCGTGGCCCAGCTAGGAGCTACTGTTTTCCATTTAGGATGGAGCTGGAGATTCCTAGGCTCTGTGGTGAATCCTCGCCAATTACCAGGTGGTATTTTAGACTTAAGTATGGTGAGAAGGGGGGAGATTATTGTGCTGTGAAGCCCACGGATTGATCTTCTTCCTGGGTCAGCTCTAAACCCAAAGGTAGAGCTAAGGGTAGCCTTTGACTCAACATTCATTCCAACTTTTCTTCTGTCTTTCAGATTTAGGGCAGAAAATCTAGTCTCACAGACAAACTGGTGTAAAACTCTACATGTCAGCTGCACAGCACTAAACACAGAATTAGATGCAGTATTTGAATTACATTTTGTATTACCCTACAATTTTCCTTCAAGGCATTCACTTTTATAGTGGCACTGACTCAGTTTGCACTCATTAACTTGGGTAGATTGACAGCAAGAAGCTTGCCTTTCCTGCCCCAGCCACATCAAACAAAAATGATCCTGCATCAACAGAGACACAAGTGCTGCTCGCCAGCAGGAGCCATAGGTGTAAGCTGCATCCAACTGCACAGTTGTTTTCTGCCTCAGCCTTCTCTGAGCATTACATTTGCTGATGGCCTGGCATCTACGAGGGACCTCTTGTGATCTGCTGCACTGTTCCAGAGCAGAGGAAACGAGGATCCACACAACAGGAGAGCAGTAATTAAAAAAGTTAACAATGTAAGATAGAACACCAGTTATGCCCAGGGCCCTCTGCAGTCCTGAAGATGTTCAAGTGAGAAAGCTGATATCTTTCTGCTACACTCCAGCTTGCCTCATCTGCTTCATAACCCCACGCTTAGATTCCCTATCTCCCCAACAAAATCATCCACCATTTTGTTTACCTTCTGCTCACCTTCTGCTGAGGGGTTTTTTCCTGACTGTAGAAGCTGATTTCAGGGTTGCTAGATGGTCACAGATCATGAAGGCATCTACGCTCTGTTGCAGGGGACTCTGGAAAATCTTAGTGTATTCCTAATCTATTCCTAACCTGTGTTGGCAATGCGGACAAATAATATTTCCAAAACACAAAGGCAGAGCAGACTCCCTCCTTGGAAGAGCAGAGAACAAACCTCCCTTCCTCCTTCACCCAAACGATACCTTTTTTCCCCCTACTTCTCAAAGGGAGTTCTTCCTTTTTATCTCCCTGCCTATCCTCTTTCATGGAAGAGACACAAAGCTGACATGACAGTCCATCTTTCCTCGGGTAGAAGCTCTCACAAGAGCCTCAGCATATTCATGAAATACAATACCCTAGAGAACCATTTACCTAACTCATGCTTAAACCATTTATTGAAAGATCACGTAATACAGTCTGTTCCAAACTCTCAGAACATCAAATAACTCCCTTATTTATAGTTTACACACTTAAAACAATAAACCTCCCTTCTGAACTGGATTGGCCAATATAGATTTAAGTGACTTCTTCCTATGAATCAATCTCTCAATCTGTTGTTTAAGCGGTCAGCGCTCTGGCTTGACAGGAACGAGTCTCATGACTTCCTGTAGGACTAGCTGATTAGGTTTGCAGAACCTCCTGTTTCCTCCGCTGTGGTTCTCTGGAAGAAGATGGTACCAGTCTAATTTGGTAATGTCAGCTTCTTGCTTAACACCACTCAGCTTGCACCAGGAGGGCTATGAGGCAGTTGTGTTTTGAGTTTAAAAGTACAACTGGAAAATATTGCCTAAAAACTGGAGGAAGAAGAAAAGGATATTTCTTCAAGCTGTGAAGTAAGATTTAAAAAAAAAAAAAAAAGTAAAATTCTGAGAGACACAGAAGTGCCATTTCTGCAATAGGTTCAGCCTGGAAAGGTCAGCAGTAGAGCATCGACTGCTTGCAAGCAGTTCCCTCCATGCCCATGACAGACACACGGGTCAGTAAACTGAAATAACATGTTTTGACCAGTGCCCTGGGCACTAAGTCAAGTCCCAGATGTCATGCATTTCTCTTAGCTTCAGGGTGGTGACTCTGGCCAAGGTCAGCTCTCCCTTGCCCAGGTGAACTCCTCCTGACCTGCCATGAGAGCTAGCCTAGCTAAGGCAGGCAGGCAACAGCTCCAGGTCGAGCACAGCACCTGAGCCCCTCAGGCACAGCAGCAGTAGAGCTGGATCTGTGGCATGCTGAGCCCAAACAAGGGCCATCAGAGCTTATCAGCTTAGGCTGAGCTGAACCAGCAAGGGGAATGCTGTGCCCCACTTCCCAGTCCTGCTGGGAGGAATGATTAATATGATTTTTCCATTAGCCAGGTTATGCCAGGTCCCTCTTATTTCAGCTAGAAAACCACTTCTTCCCCAGTCTTTTCTGTGTCTTCATTGCCTGTGACTCCCTCAGGGCAAGGAAATACTTTCCTTTATGGGTTTTACAATACCTAGAGAATGATTTATGTTTTTTCTGTGGGCGGTCCGTGCCCTTGCCTGGAGAAGCATGAAGAGGATTGAATGGGCGTGACAGGCTTTAGTTCTTCGGAACATACCTTGAGGAGGCAGTCGGGTGAGTTTGGCAATGCCCTTGGAGAGCTTTGTGTGCACACTGTATGCTGAAAAGAATGAAGACGAGAGGCTGTGTTGTTCGTTATTCCCATCTTCCTACTCATCAGGGCACAAATAACAGAGGAAGCCCTCACTGTTTATGTGGGAATTGAAAGCAAGGCAAAGCCTTCTCATCTATCCATGGGGACAGACTGGAGAAAACTTAGTTTCAGGCTGTTTTCCTCACTAGTAATTTGCACCTTCTTTTTCTTTTTTTATTTTACTTCACGGAGGTCGTATCCTTAAAATTTCCAGGTGTAGCTACTCCGGAAGGGCTACGCCAGCAAACCTCCCTTGTGGAAGTACTGCTTTTACTGTCACAAAAGAGTTCTGTTGGTTTTGATGTTTTTGATGAATGAAATAAAGATGATTTCACATTGGCAAAAGAGGTTGATTCATCAGCATCTGCTCTAAAGTTGTGGCCATAAAGAAATTTCAACTTCTCTGCCAAAAAGGCAAGAGAGGGAAAAAGATGTTCCCTAACAATATTGCTATGCTGGCACAAAAAAAAGTCTTTTCTAGACCGACTTGACAGTGACTTTTCCCAGGCATTTACTAAACTGGCAATTAGCCTCTTCCTATTAAATACTTTCAGTCTAACTAGAGATCAGGCTTGGAACAAGGTAGGACATCGAACCTCCCTCCTGAACACTGATGCTGAGAACGGGATCTGAACTCTGACACTGAGTCCATCCTCCCTCAAACCAAAATAAAATCTTCAGGCTCCTCAGCTCTGGGAAAACTCAGCTCTGGAAATGCTAGGTCTGTTCCTTTTTGCTTTTATCTACAACAGAGGAATCTGCTAGATCTGAGCATTAGATCAGAATATCTTGAGGCTTAAGGGTGGATCTCAATTATACAGCTCAGGTCTCTCTCTAACCATAATGGGCTTTCTACATTGTTTTTTGAGGACATGCCCATGCAGACAATAGCTAGGCACTGGCAAGCCAAGGTCTAAATGTATCTAAACACTATATAATCATAAAGAACCACACTGGGGGATAGGGACCCAGGCTGCTGGTAAGGCATGTACTTGGCAGACACCTATGTACTGTACAGAGCAATGTCACTGAAGGAACAAAGCACTTTCTTCTGGGACATGCTATACTTCAACACTGCTCCCTTCATCTATGGTCTCCAGCGTAATTGCTTCTTGGAATGCTAGATGTTAACTCTACAGCCTCAGGGAACGCTGTTTTTTCAGCAGTCTGTGAGAAAGAACAAAGACGATAGCAGAACAGCACCCGCTGCTCAGCCAGGCCTGCCAAGCAGAGCAGTAGACAGCTTGGTTTTTTGTCAGGGAAAAATCAAAAACTTACAAGTCAGCAAGAATTACCATAACTTCGAGCGCTGCTAACCCAGTATTGCTGTTCTGCTACAAGTATGTACTGTGTGAATGTAAAGTTTTCAGCAGCCTGTCCCAGAAGACATTAAAAAGAACCATTAATATCTTGGCAAACAGTTGATATTCACCTGAATAGAGACTAGGCTTTCTGGTTAGCCTGGCACTGGAATCCCAACCAGAATATGGGCAAATCCTAGCTCTGCCATGAATTTTCCAACAAGCTCAGGCAAGAAGTTTTACGCAATTCACTGCCCCTATCTTTGACTTGTCACAAAGTTTAGGTCTTTCAATAAGGCCAAAGTTAGTGGAGAATCACGGGGGCTTCCAGAGTGATTCACTTAATTCTAGGTCCAATGGCTGATATCAGCAGAACGAAATTGTTCTTCAGAGAGGCCCGTTGCTCTCTGCTGAGTGTAGAAGAAAACGCAAATCCCACCTTTGCCTCTCTTTGCGGTGCTGTGTTTTTTCTCCCGTCTGTATAGCGTAGATAACGGCACAATGAGGCCCTTAGTGTTGGGCTATACTTGGAGATACAGTTTGGCAGCAGGGTAAAACCACAAATGGCTAATACAACACATCAAATTGGTTACGAATGCATCAACATGACCCCGTAATGGATACACTGCATTGATAACTGCACACCTCGCCATCACTCATGGCAAACGTACAGCAGACTCCCCTCAGCAGATATTACCTTGGGCAGTCAGAAGGGCCAACGCATTATAAATCCATGTGGTCCTTCCCATCAATAACATGTTCCTATGTGCACAGTCTGTGCTGCTGCTGGGTGTTAGCTCGTACTTCAGACTTTTGCTAATTTGGTTAAACCCAGCACCACTTTTTTTCTAATCCAGGTGTACCCTCTGAGACAGCACCTATCACAGCCTCCGGCCAATGTGTAACTTCTTTATCTAGGGCAGCCAGAAATGCTGTCCAAGTGTTTGACTGCTGCATGATAGTCCATCTGGTACGCCGGGGTGGAGATGGGTGGCTCCTGTTCAGGAAGAAAGGAGCTTGAGCCTCTTCCCTCAGCAGCACTGAAGGGCTGCCTAGGTGCCTTGGTGACACAGCTGAGTGCCTGGAGCAGCCCAAAAGACATAGATCAGAAGCACATCTGGACAGATAACCTGGCGTAGTCTTTTGGCCATCTCAGAGTGTGGCTGTAAATCTCCCCAGCCTGCAGAGCTCAGATGTAGAAGACACAGAGGAAGAAATAGAGGAGCTACCCCCCCTCCCAGAGCTTCCCCATGGTGGATGGCTCTGCCTTTCAGCAAGGGCTGTGTGATTTGTCTGCCTAGATGAGACAACGCTGGTCCCTCCCCAGTTCGATTTTGAGCCACTACTGCTCTGCATTAACTTTTGGAAAGATGATAAGCTCCATGCTGGTCTGGTCTGCAGTCAGACTGTGGCTACGCTCAGGATTTGATCACACCGTCGTGCTAGGATGACAGTGTCCAGACACACTCCTGTGGGTATGTCGTGTGTCCATGCCCATTCAAGCCCTTTCTTCGCAATGCATACTGAAGCTGGTTAAGTGCAAGAGCCTGCGTGTCCTTCCGCCTTTACACAAAGTAAGCAACAATACAAACAACATTTGGAAGGTCTTCACTCTAATCTTCCTAGGTCTGACAAACTTCTTTCATAGTGAAGGTGAAGCTGATACATCTTACCCTTCTTGTTGCTGTAAGCAGCCATCTCCAGCTTATCTAAGAAAAGGAGCAAACTCAAATACCCATGTATTCGAGTGAAACTCTCCTGGAAAAATCTCTAGGCTAGCATTCGCCCCTGTGGACACTATACCTCCCAAGTAATGGCAATGAAGGAGAGGAGATTAGGGCTGAATTTTTGTAAAAACAGACAGAATGGATTTCTAACTATTTGCTTTTAAAGAGATGCTGTATTCCTGCCACCTTGCAGAGGAGCCATTCTCAAAATCTCAGTCACCTCCAGGCAAGTGTGCTCTTTAGGTTTTCTTGTTTGGTATCTGAACACAGACATACAAATATTTAAAAATGACATTTCTGTACAAAGCCACTAGCCACGTGAACTATGGCTGTCATTTGAACTCTCTCTCTCTCCTTCTCATCAATTCTCTTGTTGTAATTAATTTCCTTACTTTTCTGTGGGGTAATATTACAGAGCATTGATAAACAGCTTTTCTGTTCTCCCCTAGAATAAGTGAAGTGATCGGTGCAAACAGGTATGTTTCAAAAGCTTCGAAAAGAAAGACCGAGCAGAAATTGTTACTAAATCAAAATTTCTTTACAGACAAGGAGGACTGATAAACTTAAGCAAAAGCTATAGCAGGTCAGCACATTGATTGTTCACATTTATCTATTTGAGTTGCTCTGGGCAGTAACCACTGTGAGAATACAGCATATCTTTCGGCTATAGTTCATGTGCATAGGATAATTTTGCTGCTGAATGTGCATTTCTTACTAAAGATAACTGCTCATCTCAAGGCTATAATGATACGGATGTACTCATGACATGAACTACAACCCATTGTTCTGGCAGTTCTCTTGTTTTATTTCCCTGCCACAAGGGCTGGAATGAATTGTGTTTGTTGGTGAAGCTTATTTTTGCCGGCTTTCCATTTCGGGCAGCAGAGAATTTTATGAGACTATCTTGTCTCTTTCAAGACCTTTTCTGTATGTCATTTTTCCCAGTAGTTAGTCCTGAAATAGCCCCATATAAACATCAATCGTGTATATGCTTCACGTTTCCCAGGGTACAAGTCTTGCTATATAAACACGGTTTAAGAGAACTGCTGTGCGACAGCACCTTTCAGCCATCAGGTGGCCTGACTGATGCTGGTGTGGCTGAAATCCTTGCTATTTCCTAGGCTTGGTGTGTACCTCGGCCAAGGAGATGAACAATTTCCCTGCATGTCAACTGTAGTAGTCAGGAGTACTGAGTCACTGAGTACGGAGTTACTTCTGAGCTCCAGGGATTAAGACCATGCTCAGACTGTGTCCCAGATCCAGACTGGAGTGAGACTGGGATGTTTCTAGCTCTTTCCCCCGCTCTGTCACTTCTGCAGGACCCCACAGGCATCTCAGTTGAGGCTCTATCTCTGTGCCTCAGTCTGGGGAGGGAGACGAGCACTCCTGTATCATATCCAGGTGTGCAGGATGCCTTTACAAACAGCTGTGAAGCATATGGACATTATAAGCTATGGGAACTATATAGGAACTATACTTGACTACTGGCAAATCTGGGGACTCGTGGCTCCCAGGCTGTGACCTGAATGGTGGCAATGCCAGTTTATGGTAACGCTGCCTTGTGCTGGCACAGCTGTTTGTGTGGACCTGACCTGAGAGCAGATCCCTTAAAAAATAACTTGATAAGGAAAACATTGGGGGTGCTTTCTATCTGTTTGCTTGTTTTGAGCGGGATTAGATCTCCAATCTGCTTCACAGTGTCTGCCCTCACCACATGGGCCAGCTGCTGGGAGAGGTGGGGAACGCCAGGGGAGCAGAAGGAAGTGACGGAGGATGATGGCAATATGGCACTGCTTTTGCCCCGATATCGCTGCCAAATGTTTTGAGACATCCAGACTCCTGGATCAGGAGATTACTCTCCCTCTTTCTGAGTAAGACATCCTTCTCATCCACCTGGGGGATATGTCTTTTTAATTTTGCTTACCACATGCTATTTTTTAAACGATTAACTAGTGGGGCTACTAAAATGTCTGCTCCGTAGCACTTGCCTTATCACAATATCTGTCTTCGTAGCTTTTTGCAAAAATCTTCACGGGGACTGGATTATCCCAAAGGGAACCTGCACAGTGACTGACTCCTTTTCATTTCGCAGCCCAATACTTTCAACCTTTTCTCCGTAAGGCTGAGACCGTACAGAAAAATTGCCCTGCTTCAGAAGATAATTCAGTGCTATTCCAAACCAAGAACTCGCTCATTCCCAAAGCTCAAGTGTTCCCACGCCAGTTCAATAACTACTTACTGAAAATGCATCTGGTGGAAGATTTGGAGTGAGAGTCTGAGCCTTCAGAACAGGGTCCTAATCCATAATCTATTACTGTGTGCAGCAATTGCCAAGAGTGCCCACACAGTGAGGTAAGATTGTACTATGCTCTCTGCTTCCCTGAGTAAAGTGCCTGATTTAATGAGAAGCAAGTCCCTGATTCAGCAAAGCACTTAAGTGTTTTGATGAATCAGGGCCAGACTGAACATCTTGTGCAGAACTCAGTTGTCTAGCGAACAATATCAAATGTTCTGTTGATGGATGCAGACTTAAATGAAAATTAAAGACATGGCTATTTAAGGCTGTAAGTGCCCAAACCATATTGTTGGAGTTTTATTGTATTAAAGTAATCATTTCTACGGGAACAGAACCAGCCACCTCTAGAAAATCCATTCCATCCTCGTCATTCTGGGAAGAATATTCTCAGGCCTCCCCAAATGCCCTGCCAGACAGCTTGGGTATCTCTTGCCTAGAAACTCAGCGCATTTGGGCTACTTCAGATCAACAAGTTCCAGCCGCACCCTCTCATTTACTACCAGGAACACTCAGCTTTAGTATCCCTATTGGCTGCGTTTATAACAAGGTGTGGGGAAAAGAGGCGTGACCTCCTGTAGGCCAGATCAGATATTATAGGGTATGATCGATGCCTGCACTGTGTTCCATTTGGGGACCACTGGACAAATCTCAAGATCTCACTGTCATCCTTACTTTGCACCCAGTCAACAGGCAAGGCGTTGATCTCTGTACTGACCTCAGTGTCTAAACGTATCTAAGGTGCAGCCTCAGACAGGTTACAATCAGCGAGGATGTCTATGAGCCTGCTTTCCTTTCTGTTAACAGCTTAGACAGCTCTGTTAAAAGTGCTCTCAAACTCAGAACACATTAATCTTGTAAAATGAAGCATTAAGACGGCATGGAAGTGCCAAAGCGAAGACTGTTACAAACTGTCTGAATCCTGAAATGTAGAACTACAATTTCTGAGGTAGTAATGAGTGAGCTGCCTTTGAATTAGTGTCATCTCTCCCTTCCCACCAGCAGAGAATCTGGCCGGTGTTCACGCTTTACGTGACTCCATTCAATCATTCCTGCAGTCTTAGGGATTGCACTGGCTCTGTCATGTTCAGCCAATGGTCCAGGATTTCACAGAACTTGAGACCATGCACTGCATTTTGGTCAGATTTGACTTACAATTCATGTAAACTGGGAACATAAAGTGCAGAGGTAGGTATGAACAGGAAATAGCTTTCTGCCCTTGGGGGACAAAACGGACTAGGTAAAATGAATAAGGCAAGGAGTAGAACAATAAAGATAAACCTCTGAATATGAAAGCTTGCTCCCTCTCATTCATCAAGCAGCGTTTCGCCTGCATGCGGAACGAAGCAGTGCACTATAACCGAAGACGGCATCATAGTGCACACAGACAGATGGAAAGAGCGGAGGCTGGACTTTGGCACATCCTCATTTTGGGGTGTTCCTCTTTGAAGGAATCATATTTTTCTAACGCAATTTTGTTAAGGTAAGTTTTTAGCAATATTTTGTATATGCTTGAAAACGTATCTGTAGCATAGTAGGAGCCAAACATAGCTTACCTTTTTCTCATAAAAGCAATATACACGTTTTTCTCTCTCCCCATTCAGCCTAGAGCAAGAAGTAGGTAATTTCATCTCCCTTCTACTTATCTCTAATACACCCACTTGCCATCTCAGCTAGTCAAAAAACAACTGGAAGTATGTTTTATAAAAAACCCTACATTCTTAACCAGCTTGTATATGCACTTAGATGCATTCACCTCCCAACCATGGAATATAGATAGGTGCAAAAGGCGGGGGGAAAAAGGGTACATGAAGACATTTTTGCCTTAATCCTATGCTCTTGTAAACATTCCCATCGGGCCACTAATTCTCAAAAGATTCATAGAGAAGAAGTAAGCTACATGGTACTTGGTTTATCTGTTTTGGAATGATGAAGCGCACAAAACCCTGGAGAGATATAAACTGTGGTTCCAGGGAGTCTGGGGATTTCAAAGCTGCTTTATCTTCTAGATAACTAACTGGCAAAGAGGAATTAAAAACAGTGTCTGCAACTAAAAATGGAATGATATATTATGGGCTTAAAATATAAAAAGTGTCACATCATAAATACCTGTTACAGCTTTGTCTAAAGTAATAGTTTTAAGCCTTTATTATTTTGATTTGTGGATTTCTAAACATTTTTTTTTTCCGAAGAAATGCAAATCCTTGAATAGCATATTTTAATCTTTTGTCAATGGCTTCGCTTTCCTTGTTTTCACAGGGTCCCCCCTACAAGTAGTCTTCGGGAATTTGTGACCCAGCAGTTTTAAACCCTTAGTCTAGCAGTTAGAGCAGGGACCAAGCTCTTCTCAATTTCATCCTTTGATCTACTTTGCTGCATGACTGTAGTAAACCTCTGATTCCTCTTCAGTAAAACAAGAAAAAAACAGTTTTGAAGTTCTCAGGCTGAGACACTTTGAACTTACTATTGAGAAAGGCTGAGCAATTGAAGTTCCCACCTACAGAAGCAGCAAGTGCCTAGGAATTTTGTATAAGCACAACACTAAAGCACTCAAAATGACTGGAATGCTTGATATTTTTGCTCTTCGCCTCTGCAACCCACAATGCCGTGACTTTGAATGAAGGTTATACCATTTATGTGCAATGGCAAAGGACAGAGACTTAATTTTCAAAGGGCCATTAAGGATCCATTGTAATGTTTTTGCAACAGTATTTGAAGGATTTACTTGAAAGGCTTCAGAAAAATGTGAAATATTGTCAACAACGCAAAATGTTTGTATCCATCAGCCAGAGGGAGGGAAAAAGTACATGAAGAAACTCAGCCAAGCCTGACTAGATGTAGTGGATCTTGATCTTTGTTCACCCCATAGTTAGATATTGCTCTCCCCGGTCATTTTAATGGTATCCTAGCCTTATCTCCTAAGGTGATCTCATTAAAGCCAGGAGACAAGCCAGCAGGGAGTGTGAGACCTGTAATTACAGCTGGAAGGTCGATAGAAATACAGTTACATACAATCACCTTGTGTTCTCTGTGTCCCCTGGTAAGTGAATTACCCTTTAAAAAGCCTGAATCCCTTTTGGATGCCTTTTTAAACCTCATTTATATAGAGGCCTCATGGTGGAACTCATCTCACCTTATCCGCACGGCGGCTGCTTTTGTTGCCTGCTTTAGTGCGCTGTAGGTAACTTCATCCTCTAGAGACTCTAGAGATAAGGGACAAGTGGCTGAGGAAAAACAGCTTATTTGGGTCCAGCTGCATTCCCTTGTTTTGCTGAGGAAGTAGGAGCTGCAGGAGCATGTCACCTCTGAAGTGAATGGCACTGCATTGTCCAGAGGGAAAATGCTCCAATGTCCACAAACCTAATTGCCACTAAAGAAGAAGCTTTTCAAGGTGAAGGCCAAAGTGTGGCGCTCGCTACAATACATGCAAAATGCTGGTGGAGACAGGGGATGCCATAGAAAGCAATACTAGGCGGGAGATGGGATTCTTTCCTATTCTAGGTAGAATCCATTACGGGGATCTAACGTCCTAGCTTTCCCAGCAAATGCAGCCCTAGGCTGTGGCAGCTGCAAAGGGGCAAAGAAGATTTGCTTTTCTGTGTTCAGCTACATGCCGCTTGTTAGCGAAAGCAGGAATAAGCCTGAGTGGAAGCTGCTATATCCAGCAGCAAGAGCAAAGGGCTTTCTGATCCTTGGACTCTTTACCTAGAATCTGCTGAAGCTATTCTACACGCCTACCACCTTCTCACTGTGACTCTGCTTTCCCATCCTTAATATGGGCATAATAAAACTCCCTGGTGTAAAACACTCTCAGGTTCCCAAAGTAAAAAATGCTACAGAAGGACTGTATGATGTACATGCTATTAATAACAGCAGTAGGCATTCACATAATGCCTTGCACTGTTTTCATAATGCCTATCTCCATTCATTGCATCTAGCACTACCTACCCCTGGAATTTGAGCAGCCCACAACTGCGCCAAAAACAACGAACAGTCAGAAGGAAAAAAAGCATATTGCATCAAATCTTCAAAAAAGATTCACAATTACTCCCAGCCTGAATTGAGCAGGACACACAAGCAAGAATGTTCAGGTGTTAAAACCCGGCTGGATTTAATCCAGTGGCAGGAGTGAAGTTCCCTGAGTGTTATCCCTACTTCTCTCAGCCACCCTGCCAGCGTTATCAAAAAGAGTTTGTAATTGCTTGTAGATACTGAAACCAGAGCTTTCCTATTTTTTCTTAAGCTAATCCCTCTTACACCTGTTTCAGGAGGAGAATACAAGTACTTTACCCTCTATGCCTGGTTTTACACAATGAATTTTCCTTTGGCCCCTAGGGATTTGCTCTTACTTTAAATCACCGCCAGTAAGAGAACTGGGATACGCTTTTCTCCTGAAAGAAGTCGTAGGTGTAAGTTTACAACACCACCGTTGCACATGACGGTTTCACATGATGAAGAAATGGCAACGCGTCGAGTATCCCAAAGCAAATGATGGATCAAATTTACACTGCTCCAACTCAGCTATACTGTTCAGGCCATAAGCTGTTTCACTTCAAGGGGCAAAATGTATTGGAAGTTGTTTGGAGGGGTTTTTTAAAATGTCATACGGAAGATGCCTCACAGCTACATTGAAAGAAACTGAAGTTTGGTAAGGAGTGAAAATGAAATGAGTAGGTGATTTCAGTTCAGAAATTCCCAACCGGTTCCTAATACCTCTCCCTGCAGCTGGCAAGATCTAGCCCTTTATGGGAAGTCTTAAAAGAAAGCCTCAAAGATGAGTAATGAGAGCTAAATGAGAGCTCTGCCTTGGGGTCAAGATGGTGCAGCTTGGGAGGGAGACTGCTGCCCAGGCGCCATGTGTTTTCTAGGTAAATGGAAAGCTTCTGTCTCCAAGTCTGTCAAAACAGTGCCAGGTCCAATAAAGACCACCAGCAGCACAAAACGGATCTTAGGCAGAACGCTAAAAACGGGACTCGAAAAAAACCTGCTTCCTTGCCCTCTAAAATTGCATCTGAGCTCACCACTCTAAAGTTTCTACTTTGAAGTTCACTGCGTTCAGTCTCAGAAGTGCCTCAGTACCGAGCAGGCAAAGCCACTCGTAAGCCCAGCTGGAATCCCAAAACATAGTGTACATTTGTCTGCATGGACTCAGGTGTGAAATGTCAAAGCAGGTCTAATGCAGAGTGAAGGACCAAGCTTCACAAATGCTGTGGAGCCTCCCATCTTCTTTTGAGACACAACCAGCAAGGAGATGGTTGTAGTGGCATCCCTACCCCTTGCATACAAGGGTCTGTTAGCAAACAGGTTGATCACAAAGCTCTCACCCAGGACCTGAAAGGCTGAAGTTGTCTTCTGCTGAGGGGGGTTTTAGCCCCTGCTTACTAGCATGGTGCTTAACTACTTGAATGTAAGCTCTTCTCTCCAAAAATGTTCTCAGCACCCCAACAGCTAATCCAGTGTGTTTGGGGCCATCGGCAGGGAAACCCTCCCATGGGGAAGAGGCTACTGAAACACCTCCGCGGTGGGGTCCCCTGGGTATTTCACAGCTCATACCAGGTCCTGTAGGCTCTGTTAAGCTGTCATGAAAAAAAAAAGAGCAGATGCTTGTTTTCTTTGTGTATGAAGACAGAATTAAAAAGCAAACTGATCACAGGCACAGAGTAGCAACTTTGGCATCCATCAACTTTTCTCAGATTTTTATGTATAAAAGGAACCATGAGGATCACCTAGTCATGCTTCCTGAGCAATACAGGGCACAGAAATCTCTCCCGTAACTCTTTGCTGAGTCCTGATCACAATTTGTAGTAATTACTGAACTTTAAAGCCTTTAGAGCTATTTTTGTCAAGTTTATTCACATCTACTGGCATACAGGATGAGCTTTAACCTCAGCTTAGCAAGTCTGAAGCATTTCAGGCAACACGTAACCCAAGCCTACCAAGCACCCAATGTGATAGCAGAGAAGCAGAGAATGACTTGGTTGGAAAGGGCCTTCCTGAGGTCTTGAATCCTCAGAGCAGGGCTGGCTTCAAAGTTAGACGGGGTTGCCCAGAACCTGGTCCAGGCAGACTGTGACACCTGCAAGGACACACCTGCACACACCAGCCTCTCTGGGCACGGTGCCTCAGCGCGGCGCCAGCCTCGCGGCAAAAAACGTCACCCCAGATATCCAAACCAGAACATGCTTTGCTAAAATTCGCATGCTCCACGACAAGCTGCGGGGGCTGGAACCGAACACGTCCCGCTCCTCTGGGTCCAGCCCGGTTGCAGGCCAGCGATGGCAAGCAGCTGTGAGGCACGCAGCCCTCCGCGCGGCCCCACGGAAACCAGAGAGGGGAAGAGCGGTGGCGTGGGGAAGCCCACGGCTCCCCTCGGCGTGCTCCCACTCAAGCAGGACAAATCAAGCCCCCATGCCTCTAGGGTTGCGTTTTTCAGGGGAAACTCTCTGGCTTATCTTCCCTGTGGTGCTTTTTGATGTCCTGTCGGGATATCAGCGGAGAGCGGTTGGACTTCTAACGCAAGGCTCTTTCAACCTGCGGCTCTCAAGCGCCGGGGAGCGATTCAATGTTTACTTAACGTAAAGGATACAGGACGGCTGGTTCCTATCGTGACCTTGGAGGCTCCTGTCACCACGCAGTTGCCACTGACGGTGAATAACGGCCATTAGCGATAAATTACGTCAATCTCTTCAGATTTCACGGGAAAGCCGGGGCAGCTGGCAGGAACACAGCCACCCCTCCCCAGCCCGGCCCGGCCCGGCCCGGCGCAGCCCGACCCAACCCGACATGGCGCCGGCGGCGGCCCCGCGAGAGGCCCCGCGCGGGGCGGCGGCGGCCGGGCCGCAGCGCCCCCCGCCGGCCGCCCCCTCCCTCCTCCCCACCCGCCGCACCGCTTTCGCTTTCTTGCGCGCCCCTCTGCCCGCCGCGCCCCCGGCTGCCGGGGGCCCCCCGGGAGCGGCGGCCGGGGCAGCCAAGGTGAGCCCCAAGGGGCAGCCGCGGCCGGCGGGAGGGGCCGGGCCCGCTGGCAGCGATCCCGCTCCCCCTTCCTCCTCCTCCTCCTCCTTTCTCCTGGCTGGGCGCCCGCGAGGGGCGGGGCGCGGCGCGACGCGACGGGGCGGTGCGGAGAGGGCTCTTTATGCGGCGGGAAGCCGGCCGCGCTCGGAGCTGCGGGTGGCTGCAGCAGGGGCGAGGAGCTATCGCCGGCGGGGGCACGGGGGGCGGGGGGAGAGGAAGGCGAGGCGGTAGCAGCAGCAGCAGCAGCGGCGGCGGGAGGAGGACGACGGAGCGGCGGGCGGGCGGAGCGCTGCCGCTATTGTTCCGCACCTGCCGCCGGCCGGGACACGTGGCGCCGCTGAGCCCCCGCACCTCGCTAGTAGCACCCGCGGGCCC
Source organism: Struthio camelus (assembly GCF_040807025.1). Classification (NCBI taxonomy): domain Eukaryota; kingdom Metazoa; phylum Chordata; class Aves; order Struthioniformes; family Struthionidae; genus Struthio; species Struthio camelus. The sequence continues at coordinate 93,477,010 of NC_090942.1, read as the reverse complement.
CGCACGCAGCCGCCCGGCACCATGGGCAAAGGGGTGAGCAGGGGCGGCCGCCGGGAGCAGGGGCGCGGAGCGGCGGCGGGCTGGCGCCCCTGGGGCGCGGCGCGAGCCGCGGCGGGGCGGAGCGGGGCGCGGCGCGGCGCGTGCCCGGGGCGTGGGCTGTGCGGCCGGGAGTGGGACGTTCAAGGAGCCGCCGCCGCCGGGGTCCGCGGGCGGGCTCGGCCGGGGCAGAGCGGGCGGCCGCCTGGCTGCGGCTACCCTCCCTCCCCCCTCCATGCCCCGCCGGCCGGGTCCGTGCCGGGTTGGGAGGCGGGCGGGGAGCCGGCTTGGTGCCGCTGACGCCGGTGGTGGCGGCAGCGGCGGGGGAGCGGCCGGCGCTCTAGCGGGCGCCAACGGCTGCCGCGGCCGTTGGAGGGTGGTGCCGAGCGCCCCAGGGGCGGGCCGCGTGCTCCGTGAGAGGAAGTAACGGAGATTGGGGGGGGGGGGGGGGGGAGAGGAGGCGGCACGAAGGCCCCGGCAGACGGCGGGCCCCGCCCGCCTGGGAGGCCGTGGGGGAGGGCTAAGACGTGGTTCGCGGTGCCGGGCAGCACTTGGCGTTTCTGCCCCGGGGAAAGCCGGGGGTGGGGAGGAAAGGGTGGAGGAAATACTTATTTAAAAGTTGAAGCTAGCGGTTAGGGTATATTATAAATAGGCGCCTATAAATAGGTTTCGTTTTTTAAGGCTGAGCTCTTAGGAATAAGTCTCCCAAATCTCATCGGCCCAGGCTTGTCGCGTTCGCCTTGCGTTCACCCCCTGCGTGGTTTCTTTCTGCGTGGGCCGAGCAGAGGGTGGGAGTTGGGTGCTGTTCTTGAAAGCTGAGCGATGCCTCCTCCTGGCATGAGGCAGAAGTTTGCCGGAGCTTATCCTGTAGGAAACCTCTCGCCTACAGTTTTGGGGTGATAAGCCCTCCTTTTCTTTGCGCGTGCTGTTGGTGAAAGCATGCTCCAAGCTGAAGGTTAGCCTGTCAGTTTTCTTGTCAGCATGGGAACAGAAATGTGCTCTGGTAGTGATGTTAGTGGGCTGCCCTTTTGGAGCTCGGCTTGAAAGCGTGGCTGCTCTAATATCTTTTTGGCCGTTATAAGAGTACTTTAGACTTCTGGAGGCATGAGGCGCCAGGGGGAGGTGACAGGCTAAAAGGCCCTGCTTATTAGTGCTCATTTGCTTATTAGTACCAGTGAGAATGTGATAAGACTTGATGGACTGGGGAAGATGATCATTCAAGACTTTATCGTGTCCCTCCGGTTAATTGGTGTGATAAAGTCTCCCAGGCTGCTGTGCAGCAGTTTCTAGATACTTGAGTGAGGAGTTGTTTCGGCACTTTGTTTCCTTTTAGCTTTCTATATTATAACCCACAATGAAATGAACTCCTTAATTCAGATTGTATTTTTTGAATTAAAAATAAGTATTTGAAGGCTCTTGGAAGCAGAAGTCAATACTCTGGCTTTTGATCACAGTAGCAAACTTTGCAGTGTGGGGAGCAGAAACACCTCTTGGGTTGCTCTGATTTTGTTTGGACGAAACAGCAGTTTCTCTGTGTGGGTTTTTAGTTTTTATTTGTAAGGGGTTTAGGGTCTCTTCCCCTCCAAATACTTGCTCCTAGATGTTGCACAATTGACGGGGAATAGATTTTCTTCCTGCTCCAGACTCTTTCCTGGCAAAACTCATAATTTCTCTGCTTCCATGAAGACAGCATAACTGCAAGGTTCCTAGAGACACAGGGATACCACGATTGTTCCCCAGTCCAAACCAAGATTGCTTGATGGTGCTTGCTGCTTACAGTTGTTCTGCATTTCTGAAGTGCTGTTCAAATATCGATCAGGACAGCACAGTGTCAGGCAGTGCTGTATAGCAGTGGCAACATTGACGTGAGTAGCAGAACTGTGAATGCAGCTGAAAGGGCAGTTATTTGTGAAAGGGGACTGAGGAGCGTTCCCCACCACCACACGCCACCACCATACATCAAGCTCAGTATCCCAGTGTAATGTATTTCAGGCTACTGGGTGGTTTAACTGATAGCAGTAACTTGGAAGGAACAGGCACTGTACGAGATCATCTAAGAGATAAATATGGGGGGGGAGGTTGATAAGTCCTCTGGCTGCTCTAGTTCATCAAAGAAGCCTTAGAAAGCTTTCCTGACTAGGATGCAGAAGGCTTCATGGGGGAGTTTAGGCTGTCTTGACTTGACCGGTGGGAGCTAGATCTTTCTTTCATTAGAAATTAAGTAGCTTATGTGTATAATAAGCAATTTGGCCTGAAACTGAACCTCCAACATGAGGGGTAATACAGCAATGTGTGGCTGCCTCAGGCTTTCTGCTAGAAAGTCGCAAGATTGGCTCATTTGGCAGTGAGAAAGCATGCTGTAATAGGGATACCCTGAAAAAGGTGGATGTGAAAGAGCAAGAAGTTGGAAAAGACTGCATATGATTGCAAAACTGAACAGCAAGCACCTGTCCTGACTTAGGGTGCCCAGAAAGGAAACCTTTCTTCTTTCCCATGGAAGCCTAGCATTGAAGAGACAGTAAGTGTGTGTGACACAGACAGACCTCTCTTAAGTGCTTGCATCTATGGCTCTGAAGAGAAGCTGACTAGAGCATCTGTTTTACTTTAAATGGTAATAGGGCGAGGGGAGGGGCCTGAGCTGCCTGGGTATGTCTTTCAGCCCAAATAGCAGATCTATCAAAGGCTGTGTGAACTGGAGAAAAGCAGACAGGATTTCATTTGTGCTCTGTGTTTGCCTGGAAGCTGTCTGTAGACAGCAGCATGTTTCATTATATTTGCCTTGCTACATGTGTGTAGAGTACAATCGTTAGTGTATGTTTGAGTTGTTTCTAGAGAACAATATTAATGCCTGGACCCCAGTTAAGCTTTTCTGCTGTCAGAAGCTAGGAGGCCTTATTCCTTAGTGGATCAACTGAGGGGAAATTATGCAAATCAAAGCATTCCTTATCTTAAGACTTTTTAATATGTTCACCACCACCACCCCCAAAATCCCTTGTCCTCACTTTTATTAGCAAGGGCAAGCGACAGGATATGCCTTTTGCCAAAGAAAACCCCTGGCCTAGCCAATGTATTTTCTCAAAGCAGTGTAATGGAATAGGAGGGTCTTTGACGAGTGCTCTGTACCTGTGGTTTTCAGTCCCACAACCTGGGGGTATCCTGACATGCCAAAAGCAGCAAAATAGTACACTTCAGAAACCCAGGCTATCAACGGACAGTTGAAGTTACCAGTTGTTCTAGGGAAGAGCTGTGTCCAATCTGTTGTTCCTTCATGTGTTTGACAGCTACTAGAGATGTCTAGGTTGACAGTACAGACATGCCAATATTCCAGACGCAGAATTGCAGGAGATGACACTTCTTAGTTGGCACAGCACCAGGGAAAAAAACCAGGAAGGGCTGCTTGGTCACACAACACTAGAGTTTGGAAAGCCAGTTCTGCTCCTGGGTCTTCAAGCAGCTCCACAAGAAGCAGGGGAGACACTGGTTCTGTTACTGAGAGAAAGCTTACAATATGTGGATGGTTGCGTTTCAACCTTGATGATGAGAAGCCTTGCAAATTTTAGATCCCTTTTCATGTGCAGAGAGGAAGGCCTGCAGGAATTTGAGCCTATGAAGCAGCAGTCTGCTTGCTGAATCCCAGTAAGAAGTGTTCACAATCAGTAACTGTGGCTGCTTAGTAAAAGTTAAATGGTACTGTCCTAGTTGCTGAGGATCTGTTCAACTGATGCAGCCAGTTACTTTTGATTACAGATAGAAGGTTGAGCAGAGCTTGTGAAAGGGAGTGAGAAAGCTCCTGAGAGGGTATTTATGTCCCTTGCTAAAACTACGTACGGTCTCAGAGCAGTGTCTCCAATCCAATAGGAATAGTCACTGGCATGACTCATCTGGTTAATATATTTACTGAAGTTTGTCTCATGAGACAGCAGGACAATAATTTTTCTGTTTGTTCTGCCCGGTTGATGACGACATAAATGTTGGAACAGACTGGGCCTCTGGAGACTACTTAACTTATCTTGGCTTTTACTTGACGTTGCTTGTTGGGGTAGGTGATATTAGAACAGGGTACTGCTGAAATTGACTGCTGATTTGCACCCCTCCCATTTCCTTGCTAATGATGGTTCATGTCTAAAGTATCAGGCATAAATGGCTCAATTAGCACAGAGCGGAAGAGCATAAGTTGTATCTTAAAGACAATAGGGCTTTGGGGAGCAGGGGAGGCAATGCATAAAACTTCTTGCGTCCCTGTGTACAAACGTTCTGCTTTGGCCAATGGAAAAAGCTTGTGTGAAAAAAGGTTGTGTTCTCTGGCTTTTCCTGTCGAGGTTTTGATGAGTCAGAGTTCCTTAGCTAAGTGAAGCAGCGGGGGGAGGGGGGGCATTTCTGATGCTACAGATGTTCCTTTGTGTTCAGGCCATGTGGTTAATTCTTGATATGATGTAGGTCAGGAGTGCTGTATGTTTTCTCCCTTTTAGGTGGGAAACGGAGGGGAGAGCAGGGAAGCTGTACAGTGACAAGGGGGCGGGATGAACCCCTCATCTCCTTGCAGCGCAGGCAGCATAGGCCTTTGAATAGATTGAGATCAGCTTGCCAGAAGATGACATGAGGCGTGTGTGTCAAATTCAGATTTGAATGATAGGACAGGAAGCTCAGATTCTGAGTGAAATAACTTTAGCAAGCACTGAAGCTGATGCTACTGACTTACCTTTTCTGTAATGTTAGGATGTGGTAGCAGGCAACAAAGGAGTAAATTGTACTTTTTTTTTTTTTTTTTTTAAACAGAGGTACTCTGAGCTCCTTAGTGTGATGTAAAATACTCAGGTGCTTAAAGTAACAAGTTACTTCACTGCTTTTTTTTCCCCCTGATTGCAGCTGGTGGCTTTCCTATTTCTTTTTGCAAACCATGCTTGAACAGAGGTGGTTTTTCATGTTTGCCCATTTGTAGGTTGCCTTTCTAGCTACAAGAGCTAGAGACTCTTATATTCTTGGGTTGTTCTCTTCCTTCCCCTCCATATGTGTTAAGTAACAGTAGTTCTCAGAGAGGCTTCTAAGAACCAGGGGTGTTAGACCACCTGCAAAAGCTTGCCAAGCTTTTTTTAAGGAAGTGAGTGAAACTGAAGATGATAGAATGCTAATCAAAGCACCACCTTAGTCACCTTCATTGGAAACCACTTTTCATTTTGAGCAGTAATCAAGAAGCATGTGTTTTGTGTGGGACTGTGTCTAGACTTACTACTGAAGGTCTAATAGACAGTTATTTGAATCTGAGGCTAAAGGAGAAAAGGAAGCTTCATGGTGTTGAATTGCCCTGTGGCAAATTCTTGTGATGCTGGAATGTGTGGACTGTGCTGTTTTAAGTTCTGTGGCTTTAACTTTTTTTTTGACAAAATAATGAAATAGGAGTTTTGGTGCAGAGAAGAGAATGTCAAGAATGCTGGCAATCTGTAGTCCTGTGTCCTTTTTCTGGAGGAAAGGAGTTAAATGGCTAGGATCTGCTGCATTTATTTTAAAGTTTCCACTGCACAGCTCTGTGGCTGCGTGCAAGGATATGAGGAATTCAGAGTTTGCCTACTTGAGTGAGGGGACTTCTGTGTATGTGAAGTGTATCAATATGGTTAGTGGTATACATGGGGCTAACTTAAAATAAATTGAAAACAAATCCTTGTCTAGATGGGTCTGACAGATTTCCTAGAAGTTGTGATTTTTTTTTCTTTTTGTGCTGTTTCACTTTTGTTTTTGGTTTCTGCTTCTCTCAGAGTAAATAATAGCAAAAACCCTTCCTGTATTTGTCATGAACAGGACAATTCTTGGATTGTAGCAACAATTTCTGTATCTAGATTGCTCTAGGGAATCCAGTTTTTGATTTGAGGTGCTTGTGCGAACAGCAAGGCAGTGCCTTCGAACCCTCCTCTTAATCTTGTTACTGGTTTGACCGTGTTGCTGCTAACTGCTTTTTCATCTAAAAATACTCCTCAGTTCTTATTGGGTGAAAGTGTCATAGCGTAAAACTTGGCAGGGATGTAATAGGTCTTTCTGTGAAAGAAAAGGGAGGGAAAAGCTGCCATTGGAGGCTTGTGAGAGTCTGGAAATCTGTAGAGGATTTAAAGGAGAAACTGCATTGCCTTGCCATGCCATGCTTGTGCCTGGGTTTGGTACCTTAGAGAGGGGGGCCTACATTTCTTTTGTTTAGGATTATACTTGGGACTGCATCTAAGTAAAATATAAAAGCTTTGTGCAGAAACAATTGCAGTTAAAGGAAATCATCTGAATAAAAATTCCAGCTGGAATACCGATTTGAGAATGAGTGTTTGGGACCTATCCTTCAGATTTGACAAGAGTTAGAGATAACTTTTTTTCTTAATCTTCAGTTGATAGGGTGCTCCTTGCCCCCCCCCCCCCCCCCCGAAGGATGTGAAAGGTTGTGAGGGAAGAGTTAATGCCTTGAAGGGAACGTACAGTTGCACTTAGGAATTGGTTTCTTCTGATCTTCTACTTTCAGCTTGAGCTGGGGCTCGCATGTGAGAACTGATTGAAGAGCACGTAGTCTGATTTCCTCCTAGCTGATCTTGTACAATGTCTGGCTGTAATCTCAGCAGCATCCATGATGCACAGCAAAGCTATCTGTTTACGAGCTTGTTTTTTATTGAAGTGGCGTAACTTTATTTAAACCATAATAATTTTGTCTGCCCAGCAGTCTTATATCCACAATTCATGTTTACTGCTGTAGAAGTTGACTGTAGGTGTTTCTTACAATACTATGCACTTTTTTCCCCCAAGGTTGGAAGAGACAAGTATGAGCCTACTGCTACATCAGAACATGGCGCGAAGAAGAAAAAGGGGAAGGAGAGAGACATGGATGAGCTTAAAAAGGAGGTCTCAATGGTAAGAGTATGAGGCAGGGAAAGAGCAGCTTTAAGATGTTAGCTACCTCCGAAGCCAGCTTTAAGAGAAAAGAGCTGTTGAGCTGACAGCATGGTAACTGAAGGCACTGATCTTTCTTCTGGTTCCCTGTGTCTCCAAGCCAGATATCCTACAAGTATTTCAGCATCCAGATGAGCATGCAGTAGGCTCTGAAAACATCACTTCTTGAAAGACACTTGACGTAAAACTTGAGTGCCTGGTTGCCTGTGTTACACGTGTCAAAGTGTAGCTGCATTTTTCTCACTCAGGCAAGCGCTGTCTGGATAGCAGCAGTGCAGACTGTCAAGTAGATGAGACTGCTGTTTTCACTCCAGCTGAGGAGTTGAGTCTGTATGGCTCCATTTGCTGCTGGCCTCTGCTCAGACAGGGCCCAGTAGTATTATTCTTTCTAATCACATATGATGCTGTGGAGATTCCCATCCCTGGATGATGCTGTACGTCTGTGTATGAGCAGCATCCAGCTTAGATCAGCTCTCCTTGAAGTTGATAAGGTTTTGTTGATGTGCTGTGGATTTTGGTCTGAGGTCTCACATTTTTGGCCCTACTTGTTAGGGAGAGGGGAGACTGAAACTTGCTCCAGGATCAGGTTTTCTGTTCAGTAGCAATGCTAGCTTAAAGTGTCTGCTCCCGCTAACACAAGTGTTTATGCAAGGCAGTGCTGTGCACCAATGGAGAACTTGATTCCGTTGAATAATAACGTGGCTATAAAAAGGAGCCTCTTTAGGGGGAGAAACACTGCTTAAGCTGGCAGTGTTACTGAAAACCTGTGTGAAATTGCAAGGCTGAGTTTCGGTATGCTCCTGCCTTCTTTCCTGACAACCCCCTCTCTGAAAGCCACTGAGGGTTCACAGAATCTGCTGGGTGCATAAAGATTGCACCGAGATGTAGTCAGTTTGTTAGAAAGCTGTCATGTCACATCCAAATAGCTATAAGAACACTGATAATAAGGCTGCCTTGAGTTGCTGAGTGAGCTAGAGATTCTCTTCGGAGAGAAGATAAGCTAGAGTCTTGCTGTCTCACTGAGCTGTTACTGATTTGGGCGGGAGGGGCGGGGGGGAAGAAGGGGGGCAAATCACTGAATTCTTGCTGACCAGTTTGCAGGGACTGTTATCTTCCCCCGATTGTTTCTTGTCTTTCAGGATGACCACAAGCTGAGCCTTGATGAACTTCATCGTAAATATGGAACAGACTTGAGTCGAGTAGGTAGACTTTATTTTCCCTCCTGCTTTGTCCTGATCTGAGAAGGAACAGTCTCAGCTTAAAGCATTTCATGAAGGGGGAGATCTGGGTGGGGGGTGTGTGTGGTGTGTTTTTTTTTTTTTTTTTTTTTTTCAAACTCAGCTCCTCCAGTTAAGTTTCCCAGGCTTTGGGAAAATAGTTGAGCTCACAAATACTTCTCTTTGTCCTCCCACTATGCAGCCTGGCTGCAATACTTTCATGACTGTTAGAAACAAAGTCACTGTTATCTGCCTCTGGATTGTTTCAAGGTCAAGTTGATTCTTGGATTTTTCCCTTAGAAGCTTTTAATAAAGGCAAATGTTTGTTTCCTGTTGCAAATATAGTCTAGTGAGCTAGCACATGCCCAGAGACTAAATGGTGGCTAGTGGCTGGTAGAATTTTACTCTTCTCATAAAAAGAGGTGTATAAATGCCCTGGCTAGCCTTGAAGTCCAGTGCAGCAGGACTGCAGTGATTTCATGCCTTTGCTTGCTTTTGGTTTACTAGATTTTTTGTAGGATTGTATATAGCAAAAATCTGTTCTTATTCTCTAACAGCATAGAGACTTGCATACTTCTGTCAAAGACCTTGGCTTCTAACAGCTGAACTTCCTGGAAAGCTAACTGTCATCTTTATGGCCCTCAGCTTTCACTTGTCTTGTAATTTGGACTGGGCTGCTTCTCAGAGCTTGGAGGTTCAGTGCTGTAGCCTTCTTGTCCTGCCTTCCTTTGGTGTTTGTAGTCCCATGGTCTGCAGGCTTCTCCTGTAGCATGCAGTATCCTCTAGCTCCTCTTTCAGTGTCAAGTTTTCACATCCTGCACTTGTGTTGCAGAGCCCTGGCAGCTTTGCAGACTTCCATTACCTGTTACGATCTCCCTTTTGCTGTGGCAGGACTCCTGCGTTCTTGAGCTGAAGATGAATGAGTTCAAAACTACCTTCTCTGGTCAATCCTGCTACAATGTCCCTGAAAGGAACCCCATTTTCGCTCTTCACCTCACTTCTAGGGTTTGACACCTGCACGTGCAGCTGAGATTTTGGCTCGTGATGGCCCAAATGCCCTCACTCCCCCACCAACCACTCCTGAATGGGTAAAGTTCTGTCGGCAGCTCTTTGGAGGATTCTCGCTCCTATTGTGGATTGGCTCTATTCTGTGTTTTCTGGCTTTTGGCATACAAAGTGCAATGGAGGAGGAGTCCAATCATGATAATGTAAGTAAAAGTGTCTGCTTTACCTCAGAGGCAGGCTGAGCAGCCTGTTTGGCTCCAAGCAGATCTACTTCCTCTAGGTCCAGAGACTTTTCCATAAGCATGGGAAATTTGGTGGGTGAACTTAACATGTCTTGGAATGCTTCCACATGAAGGAAGTCGGCTGTTTCTTTCATTAAGCTAGTGTTGTTAACGCAACATGTGGACAGGCTTGTGTAGAAAATGTACAGAGGCTGCAAGTATTCCCACACTTTGCAGTGGGGCGCTTAATCACCAAGCAACTGATCTAGAGCAACTGGAGACCTTTCAGCCAGATCATGTTCTCAGTCAGTCTTTCTGTATCTTGTAGCTATACCTCGGTGTTGTGTTGGCAGCTGTGGTTATCATTACTGGCTGTTTCTCTTACTACCAAGAAGCAAAAAGTTCCAAGATCATGGAGTCCTTCAAGAACATGGTGCCTCAGGTACGGAACACCTCGTTTGCTTGATCTTCTGAGCTGTAGTTCACTGGGGACTCTTACCTGGTTTAAACATGGGCTTCAATTGCAAAAGGCCCATCTTGATGGGAATGGTATGTATATTGGTCTTTAGCAGACAAGATATCTCTTGTGCCAAGCTCAGCGTGGGTAACTCACTCTTAATGTTGAGAAGGGGTGTAACACCCCCTCCAATTATACTGTCAGTGATTATGCTAATGGTCCAGGGTAGTTCCTGGCACCGTGCATGTTCTGAAAGTTTTTTTTAACACTTGTAGGACACTTTCTGAATAGTTTGGGAAGTTCAGTAATTTGTGTGATGAGTAAGCCTTCAAACCGAGATCCCTTCATAAATGGCATCATTAGCATACTTAACTATCTTACCGTCATCCTGGTGGAAAAGAACTTTAATATTAAAAAAAAAAAGCTATTTTTCTTAAGTCACATGCCTATTTGAGGTGGATGTTCTAAAGTCCTAGAAAGCTTCTGCTTAGAGTAACAACTATTTTAAGAGACTCAAAAGTCCCATGCACCTTCTTAGGAGATGCTTTTGGCACAGGTTGTTTTTTACTGTCTTTCAGCAAGCTCTTGTAGTCAGAAATGGTGAGAAGATGAGTATAAATGCTGAAGGTGTTGTAGTTGGAGATCTGGTGGAGGTGAAAGGAGGAGACAGAATTCCAGCTGACCTTCGGATCATATCTGCTCATGGTTGCAAGGTACAGTGGTGACAATGTCTCTGAAAACCTCATGCCAAAATGAAGGATGATAAATTAGTCTGATTTCAAAGAATTTCTTCTGTGCTGTCAATGGGTGGTGGAAGAGAAAGGTGGGGAGTGCATAGTGTTAGCCTTCATCACTGAAGCATCAGCCTGCTTGTGTATGAAGCAGCAATCTCTTCTCTGCAGGTAGACAACTCCTCTCTCACTGGGGAATCGGAGCCTCAGACCAGATCTCCAGACTTCACCAATGAGAACCCACTGGAGACCAGGAACATTGCCTTCTTTTCCACCAACTGTGTAGAAGGTATGTGACTACCCTAGTTTTCTAAAGTATTAACAGTGCTAGAGAATGAACTGCTTAGGTAAGCAACACGAATGCTGTTCATGCTTAATGAGCTAGTTGGGAGCCCTGTCCTGTCCTACAAGAGCAAGCTGGGAGTTCCCGATAAAGGCTTTGTCTACTGAAACTACAATACTGTGCAATGAGCAAAGAAGGCTCCACAGCCTTCCTCCACAGCTAACTGATTTCTTGCTCCTCCCAGAGGATGTGCAACTTCAGCAACTCATGCTGGAGAGAGGGCAGTAAATGGGGGTTGTACTGGCACCTGTGTGGTGGATCTTCAAGCCTGACTGTCTCAATACAGCAGTGTTAAAGAGCAGATACCAAACACGAACCCAAATGGTCAGGCAAAGCTATTGGAAATAATACAGCTGCTATAGAAGGCAGGAATTCCAGAACATCTCAGGCAGAACTTCCTGTAGCGGCTCTGAGTGGTGGTAGGCACTGCTTGTGCTAAAGCCTGTGGCATCTTACCAAACCCACAGGGTATCGAGGCGTGACTATCCAATGATGGTGTAGAAGTCAACTCCTTACTGTAGCATGTTCTCTCTTGACAGCAAACTGCCCCCAAAATCAGAACGTCGTTAGTACTTGGAAACTTTCCTACTCTTCTTTCCTCTCTCCTTCCCTCATTCCTCCCTGCCCCCAGCCTTACGATAATGAGGCCTGCTCTTGATCCTCCTCAAGAGTCTTGGAGAAGAAAAAAGGGCCTCCTATTAAAGAGCGGAAGAGGGCACCACTTCTTGAAGATGGCTTCCTCTAAGTCCCTGTGCAATTGGCACTTGAACCAAGTGGATTCTTGATTCCCTGGAATAGAAGGGAGAAGGCATGCAACATAGTCACACAGGAACCCTGTGCCAACCCTTTAGCAAAAGTCATTGGAGCTAGACAGTAGAAAAGCCATGGTGGGAGACTTTGGCCTAGTCAAATGCCCACCTGCAATATTTTCAACAAGGCTTGCTGAGCTCCAGAACAGGCTGAAGGAACTCTTGCACAGCTGGTGTGTATTTGTACTCAGTGTAGTAGGTTTTAGGACAGGTTTTGTTTTCTAAAGCCTACTTCTCTTCCAGGCACTGCTCGTGGCATTGTAATTAGCACTGGGGACCGCACTGTGATGGGCCGTATAGCCAGTCTGGCTTCTGGACTGGAAGGAGGGAAGACTCCTATTGCCATGGAGATTGAGCACTTTATCCACCTCATCACTGGGGTAGCTGTGTTCCTGGGTGTCAGCTTCTTCATCCTCTCACTCATCCTCGAGTACACTTGGCTGGAGGCTGTGATCTTCCTCATTGGGATCATTGTTGCCAATGTCCCTGAGGGACTGCTTGCAACAGTCACGGTGAGTGAGGTTCAGGGAAGAGGCTCAGTGGAATGGGTTACACACATGGTTCTTCACACACCAAGCACAAAGCGCTATTTCCTGTTCTCAGAGGTAAACCTTATTCTCGGCGCTGAGTGCATAGGGCTAGGTTTTATAAACTTACTCAAACCAGTTGCCCAAATCAGTGAGGGGTCAAGGTAGTGTGGATGCCAGGTTTTGCAGCTGTTTATATAATATAGGTGTGTCCTTAATTCACAGATGTGCACAGAGGCTTGGCATCACAGAACTGAAATGAGCAGGGCTAGGAGTTCTGGACTTGTTTTCCTTTCCTTTCCCCATGGCATGGAGGGGCCCTTCCATTAGGAAAACAGTTGATTTAGGGTTTCATCTCCATGCACACACGCACATCAGCCCCTCCAAACCTGAAGGACTAGCAGAACATCCAGTAAGTCCCACTCTAGTCCCAGCTCTTGATCTGGGAGCTGCACAGGGTCTTACAAATTTAATTTCTCAAAGAGATGGTGGGAGTACCTCGGCCTGCTCAACTGTGGGTAGAGTGGTAGTGGACAGGGCTAGAAACCATGCAGCCCTAGGGAGCAGAGCAGCAGCTGAGTTGAGGAATGAAGGGTTGGGAGCTAGCACCAGACAGCTTCTGGTGAGAAAGGGTGCAGGGGCTGCCTGCTTTTTTTGGGCCTGCTTCTATGTGGTCTGTCTCCACCTGTTTTGAGAGTTTCTGTGATTAGAGCTGCAACACTAGCTAAAATGTTAGTCTAAGATGTGTTTCCTTCCTAATGCACTAAGGAGAAGACTAAAACCCTGTGAGTCCTTTTTCTTGGAGCTAAAAGGCATGCATTTAGCTCTGGCCTTGTGCCCTGGAGCTCTGGAGTTGTTAAACTGGATCTCAAGGACCTCGCTCAAATGGGGAACAGATCTCTTCTGCAAACAGCACACCTGTGATGCAGTTACTGCAAAAGAGTACAGCACTAATTTCTGGAGGACTGTGGAAAAGTGCAGTCTCATCTGAACCTAGCAGCTGAGCCAAATTGTTGCTGCTTATCTTACAGTGGGAGGATGAGCAAGGAGGAGTTAAGGAATTGCTGCAGGGCATGCAAGTTTGTTGTCATCCTATGCCTGCAGTGAGTTAGGTAGCAGTATATTGGTACGCAAGGATGTCTAATCTGTTGTGTTCTCCCTTGCCTCCAGGTATGTCTGACACTAACAGCCAAGCGTATGGCTCGTAAGAACTGCTTGGTAAAGAACCTGGAAGCTGTGGAAACTCTGGGCTCCACATCAACCATCTGTTCTGACAAAACAGGCACTCTGACACAGAACCGCATGACAGTTGCACACATGTGGTTTGACAATCAGATTCATGAGGCTGATACTACAGAGAACCAGAGTGGTAAGACTATCTCTTTGCACTTGAGGCATCGCATTGTAAAGAGCTTATTGTGGGCCTTCCTGTACACCTGTGCTTCTAAGAGCTCCTGTGTTTGTAGCTCTCCAGTCCAAGTCCACTCTGTAGCACAAAGATTTGTAACATGATCTACAACTTGCATTAAAAGGTTTAGTGTGACCTGTAGAAAGTTTTGCACTGTACCATGGTTGGTTTAAACAATGAGTGCCATATAAGCTGCTCTTGCTCCAAATTTCCCCAGTGGAATTTGAGACTCGGGAATGTTCAGCCACTTAAGTCTATCCTGTAGGTAAAAACATCCTGTAGGTAAAAATACTTGTTATAGCAAAAGTAGTCAGGTGTTGAAGAACAATAATATACCAAATGGAATTGCCCATCTTAAGTCACACGTGCAGCCTTGAAAGTGCAAACAGGAGGTATTGACCCTGATAATAACTACTTAAGACTGGGCCTAGGCTGGAATTTCCTGTGTTGAAATAGACAGCTACCTTTGAACGGGGGTTTTCCCAAGATGTCCTGGCTGTGTTCAGGGTGCTGGCAATGAATGAAATGACTGTAAGGCTTAATAGGAAGCTTCCTCCAGGTATCAGTAAGAATCTGAAATCTCAGCACGCTATTCCATTGAAAGAGAAGTACTTCTCTCTCCAGAACTACTCTTAGTGCGACCAAATTCAGAATTTCTCTAGCTTTGTCATCCACCTTACAAAGCATTATAATTGCACCACATTACTAACATCTTTTTTTTTTTACTCCCTCCCTCTTCTGCTCCAAAGCATCATGCTTTTAGGAACCATTTTTGAAAGCTGCTTTGTTCTTAGTTGGTACTTTGTATTAATGGTTTAAAAAAAGCTGTTAGTACAAAGTGTTATTTGGAAGCACTCAGATTTGGTTTGGTAACACTTGGCTTGACTGCAGTAGAAATAAACCGATGTGATTTCCCTTCATGGGAAGTACATTAGCTTATCAGTTACCTATCTGCTCAAATAATCTTCCTTGAAGCCAACTTAAGAGACAGCATGGGCAAAGTAGGATCTCTGTGTATTTAAGCATCGTTCTTTTGGGAACTACTCCATTCTGTTCCAGATCACTGATAAAGTGAGGCAGCCTGAAGATGAAACCCAGTATTGCTTCCTCATCCCCTCTGAAAGGGTGTTATTCATCCAGACTTTCTTGAGTGGTTTCTGCTGTCAGCCTAGCTTCCGCTGCTACTGCATGCAACTGTTACCTGTAATCTTGAAAGCAGTAGTATCTTCTTTTTGTATAGCTAGTAATAACGTTTCTAGTAATAACGGTGTTCACCAAGTACCTGGAAAGTAGCAGGGAAGGGAAGGAAGAAATGTAGTGTGCTAACAGGCTGTGAGTGAGTTTCCTCCTCCTGTGAGGTAAAGAAGACTTCTCACCATTAAGCCTGTTTTCTTGACACTTCCTTTGCTTTCAGGTGCTTCCTTTGACAAGAGTTCTGCCACTTGGACTGCCTTGTCCAGAGTTGCAGGTCTCTGCAACCGTGCTGTGTTTCAAGCCAACCAGGAAAATGTGCCTATTCTTAAGGTGAGTTCTTAAAAGAAGCACTTGTCGTATTCCTTCCCCTTGCCCCACATGATAGGCTAAGCTCCATGTGTCGGGAGCAACTGTGGAGCGGACAGGCATGTGCTGCTATTAGTCTTTTATGCAGTCTAGCACTTTAATAGCCCACTTGCTGTGGGCAGAGTAGATGAGACTGAGAAGACGTTTCCCACAGCAAGCTCCTTGCTGTCTGCTATTATCCACAATCTGTTTGGCAAGTAGGATGTTTGACAGAGCTAGGTAGTGTGATTAGAGCTTTCCTAGGCAGTTTCCACTGCCTGGCCATTCCAAGAATTACCCTCTCAGTATTTGTGTGTTTAAAAGCAGCCACACCCAGTTTTGGAAGCTGGGAGAGTTGGACCCCGGAGGTGGGGGAGCAGCAGGTCGTGGGATGTGCCTTTAGACGTTCTGTTCTCGTTGGCAAATTTTTGCTTTTTAAGCTCTTACTGGTTTAGCAATGGTGCAAATTCTATAGAATCAATCCAGGTTCCAGCATCTGAACTGTTACCTAGCTAGGGCTGAATTTAACATACAGAGAAATAATGATCTGATGGACAAAGGGGACAGAAGAGAGGAATAGTGGGTTTAAATTGCAGCAGAAAAAACTCAGGCAGGATGTTAAGAACGTTCAGCTCTCCAGAGCTGAGAACTCTCACCCACAGTCTCTGCTTTTCCCAGAGTAAGGTTAGCCCAGGCAGGTTAAACCTCTGCCAGAAACTTGCTAAGCTGATCTGGTCTTGAGGTAGGAGAGTACATAAGAGTGTGTTTCTCTGTCATTAGTCTTCGTCTTGTACTTGCTGTATATCACTTGCCATGAAGAAGAGCAGGTGGTTGAGAAATCCCGTATCCCAGTTTTCTTCTCAAAGTTCCCTTCTAGCCTCCTCTTCTGACTGCACCTAGTTATCTGACTTTCTCTACCCTTTAAAACAGGCTTGACTTTGGCATCAGAAGATTACTGTTCTCACAGACTGGGAGACCTGGCACTCCGAAATGCAGTGTTTGTTGTCAGTGCTAGATAACAGAATTATTTATTTATCCTCTGCTCTCCTATCATGTTATGTTGAGGCTGGAATTGGGCTGATATGAATATGCCATTTCAAAATCTGATCCCCTGTGGAGAGTCCACTGGTATGTGCTCTAGTTGATTAGTTTTTTGTCTTTTTCCTCAGAGGGCAGTGGCAGGAGATGCTTCTGAGTCTGCGCTTCTGAAATGCATCGAACTCTGCTGTGGTTCTGTCAAGGAGATGAGAGAAAGGAACCCCAAAGTGGTGGAAATACCATTTAACTCTACCAACAAGTACCAGGTAAGTGTGTGCCCTCTTGAGGGAGAGCTATCACTTGAGGCATTTATGTAAATACACAGAGCACCCCAAAACTTGTTTTGGCACCAAACCTTGTCTAGCCAGCACTACCTGTAGACTGCTCAAGACTATGAATTTAAGTAACGAGTCATGCTCATTTATATTGTGTAAGTGCTTCCAGAGGTGCCTTGACACTGAAGTGTCAGCTGCTGGAAGAAGACTGGGCATGCTCTCTGCCTGTGCAGTTAAGGAGCAGTGAGAATAGAAGAGCTCAAATTTGGGAATGTGCGTGCAGAGAAGTGATCTTAAAGGTAGAACGCAGATGCAAGAAAGCCCTTGCCACAGCTGTGGTTATACGGTAGTGTTAAAGAATATTCAAAACTGCGCTGTTTGCAGGCATCTTCAAAGTGCGGGTGAATGTGAAAGCTAGAGCAGAATGTTAAAAATAGTTCTAAGCTACTGTGGTCACAAAACACTAAGTGATGATGCTTATTCGTGAGCTTTGCTGCACATGTCTATAAAACTGTTCAATTTCTTCTACCCTAGCTGTCTATCCACAAGAATGCAAATCCAGCAGAATCTCGTTACTTGCTGGTGATGAAAGGAGCCCCAGAAAGGATCTTGGATCGCTGCAGCACCATTCTCATTCATGGCAAAGAGCAACCACTGGATGAGGAAACAAAAGATGCTTTTCAGAATGCCTACCTTGAGTTGGGAGGCCTTGGCGAGAGGGTGTTAGGTGAGGAAAAGCAATCCTAGTAAATAACAAAAGATCTGTCCCTTGCACTCCTGTGCAGAGTCCTGCAGATTCAGTGTAGGGTTGTGCGCTGTTCCTGCAGTGTAACCATAGTGCTGAGTCAAGGTCACGTCAACAATTGATATAGGAGCAGTCATGCTTTTAGCCTTTAATGTAAAAGGCAGCCTGCAGGGTCCTTTCTTATCCAGCAACTGGATTGCCTAGATCAAAATGAAGCTAAGCTTTTTGGGACCTTCAGTTTCCATGGGCCCACATCATATTAGATTTGCTCCACTGCATATGAACCAAGTTGTGGCTGGGTACCTAGCAACAGCTATTAGTTATCAGAATATGAGCGTGACTCCCATGTCAATAGCCCTGGCTAAAATCCTAAATGCTGAAGCTGCCCTGTTGTTCTTATGTAGCTGTTCCCAGAAGTAGTAAGTGTTCAGTGCTCCCCACCTCTGCTTCCCTGTATGTAGGAATAGAATAAATGTGTCTTTAAATTGTTGCAGGCTTCTGTCACTTTGCTCTACCTGATGATCAGTTTCCTGAAGGCTTCCAATTTGATGCAGATGAAGTAAACTTTCCTGTAGAGAAACTCTGCTTTATAGGACTGATGTCTATGATAGACCCTCCTCGTGCTGCTGTGCCAGATGCTGTTGGCAAATGCAGAAGTGCTGGAATCAAGGTAGCTTCTTCCTGGGCTGAAAAACAGCCTTGCTTTTAAATCAGTGGGTATAAAGGGCTTCACATGCAATGTTGAAATGTGAGTGAAGGGAAGTATTGATTGGATGCATTTCTAAAGATCTGGTTATTCAGGGTTTAACAAATGCTTCTTCAGGCTTAATTTCAGAGTTAAATTCCAGGGATGGTATTACAGGCTGAAAAATGAGTTGGATGCCAAACTTGTAGGGCGCTGAGAGGATGCTGATTATTTGGTTTTGTTCTAGAGCATTTGATTTGGCTCAGGTGCCCCATACTACTGACGGAGCAGGGATGAGCAAAGCAGAGTTTGGAAATGGAACTAGAAATCTGTTGACTCCAGGCTAACAGTTTTCTTTATCTTCCCTCCACCTTAAACCCTTGCAAACCGGTAACAGGTTATATTGCCTGTGTCTCAGGCTTGCTCTTTGCCAGGACTCTCTTGTAGAACAAAAGCCACGCGGCTTTCAGTGTCAAGGGACCTTATCTCTGGGGCAGTGCTGCTCTGTAGTACAGGCAAGGCCTTCACAGAAGTCTCTTGTTTGTATTTCAGGTTATCATGGTTACTGGAGACCATCCGATCACTGCCAAAGCCATTGCCAAGGGTGTTGGCATCATCTCTGAGGGCAATGAAACAGTAGAAGATATTGCTGCTCGGCTCAATATTCCTGTCAGCCAGGTCAACCCTAGGTACTGATGGGTAGGGGAGGGCAGGCAAGATTGCCAGAGCTGTGCAGAGAATAAGTAAGCACTTGCTGCTTATTGTCTTGGATGATCTCTCAGCATCTCTCCCAGACATGAAAAGCTGGGCATCTGCTTATCTCGGCATGTTGTGGCTCTTCATGTCACATAGCTTTGTTCATTCTTCACATAGCATGTCTTGAATATATTTGTAAATACCAGTCCCTTGCACAGGGGAAGTGGTTAGGGATAAGGCCTACAAAGAATGCTTGAGCTTTCTTCACTCCTGTTCCGTAGCTGCCTGTCCCCAGGTTGGGACAAGGAAACAACGGGCTGGGGGGAAATCTTTTTTGGGGAATAACTTTTTTTCCCCCCCTCTCATCTGAGCATTTCCCCCACTGCTGCATGTCCCTTGTAAGCTCAAAGGGGCCCAGTATAGAGGGCGGGAAAGAGTAGCCAGAAAAAGGGCATGGGGGAGGGTTGACTGCCTGGGGACGGTTGAAGCAATGCTGCTGTAGAGTCTGAAACCACAAACTCCTGTGATTTTGGGTCTTTATATAGAAGCTAAGTCTAGTTTTGCCCCCAAACATATGTTTAGTCAAGCTTATTTAGTAAAAGCTGCTTATAGGTTCATGGGAAAATTCTGGTAGAAAAAAATGACTAGTTTGTTAGTCACAATGCAAACTGAATGAGCTACAAAAAGGGTCAACTTGGGTTAACTGTTTTATACTGTTTAGAGGAGGGAGTTGAAACACTGCCTATAGACTTGATCACTCAAAGCAGAGTTCTGTCCCTGTTGCGCTCAAACTCTGCTCTGGGTGTGATTGCTGGTGGACAAATAGGTCTAGGGCTGAGTAGAAGAACTGGCAATAATCGGTCACCACAAGCAGAATCAAGGTGATTAATGTGAAGATGGAATTCCCTTTCCTCTTAGGGGTTAATATTTGCCTTCATAGCCTAGTGCAGAACTGAGACATCCTAAGAAAATGTGATTTGGCATAAGCGGGCTTTTTGCAGAATGGCTGGGCTGTCTGCATTGCTTAGCTTGACCCAGCCTCTGTTTGGGCTGGAGGGTAGCCATGTAGCTTATGAACTGTGAATAGAGACACCCTGTGAAATGAATTGCTTGGGGAAGACAAGTATTGTGGCTGAATTCTCCTCTTTTTATTGAGGGTAACTTCATAATCTAGTAATGCAGGCTGAGGATCACTGGGCTGTGTGACTGAGCATTTTAGCAGCTGGCTGTAAGGGTGGGGAAGGAATTTCCCTGTCTAAGCTGTAGTGTCACTAGCTGTAAGAATAATCTGCTGGACCTATAAGGGATGGTATGCTGGGTTAGAGAGGTGGTATTTTACCATAGCGTGCAGGGTACCAAACTAGTCTAAATATAAATGTTGCATGCTTTTGTTGCTGAAGAGCATAAAATAGAGACTGAACTGGCATAGCAGGAGCTCTCTATGAAGAGCCAAGCGCGAATGAACAGTTTGTTGCAAAAAGGATCATCTACAGAAGACCACAGCATCCCTTCTGATGTTGAAAAGTTTACTCTCCAAGTCAGATGTTCCCTCCTTGCAGGGAGAGGGAGAGCAAGAGCTGTGAAATGATCTTTGCCTTGATGCCTTTAAAAACTGTAGAAACAATTGAGCTGCTCATGGGCTTTTGTCTGTTGCTTGGCACTGTTGTGTTGCCTTTTTCCTTGTGTTGCCCATCTGTCTCTAAACTTTGAGCATGAGACTTCTGTGCGGGTGCTGCCTGGATTGGTGTTTAGTCACATGCCGCAGGAGCTAGGTCTCTCCCTTAAAGTACTGAAGAGTTTGTAGGTTAATAGGGGCAAATGCAACTAAATTCTGGAAGTTTAACTGGTGATTATCTTGTCTCTTGATGGCAGGGATGCAAAAGCCTGTGTTGTTCATGGCTCAGATCTGAAAGACATGACTAGTGAGCAGTTGGATGACATCCTGACTCATCATACAGAAATTGTCTTTGCCAGGACATCTCCTCAGCAGAAGCTTATAATTGTGGAAGGCTGCCAGCGACAGGTAAAGAAGGAGAGAGCCCAAGGATTTACATTAGAGCAGTCCTTGGACTTGCGTATAAACTACCAACCAGTATTGTCTTCTGAAATGGCAGGGCTTAGCCTTCTTGATGTTCTCACATAAAAGGCCAGACTAGACTTTGGCCTTTGTCAGCAGCCGTGGCTGTAAGTGCATCTTGCAGGGTTAATTTTGTCTACTCTGCAGTACATAAATGGGTCTTGCAGGAAACATT
The DNA here is from genome assembly GCF_040807025.1 of Struthio camelus. Classification (NCBI taxonomy): domain Eukaryota; kingdom Metazoa; phylum Chordata; class Aves; order Struthioniformes; family Struthionidae; genus Struthio; species Struthio camelus. The sequence goes on along the minus strand of NC_090942.1, from coordinate 93,456,111 downwards.
GTTGCAAGAAGTTAATGCAATTAATCTTTAAATGCTCTGAAGGTGCTTGGAGAAGGAAGATGCAACATGGCTATAAGCCATTCAACATCTCTTCTGGAGAGAACCGCATGATTCTCTTACAAGCTTAATTGTCTTCCCCACACCCCTTCCCAGACTTCAGAGAAACACTGAGGTCTCTTTACTGCAAAGTGAAATAGCTTTCTGCTTCCTCTCCTGGAAAACAGGATAAAACTGCTGCCCAAAAAATCATGTCCATGTCTCTTTCCTACCTCTCTCTGTGGCTAGGGTGCTATTGTAGCAGTCACAGGTGATGGTGTGAATGATTCCCCAGCCCTGAAGAAGGCAGACATTGGTGTTGCGATGGGTATTGCTGGCTCAGATGTCTCCAAGCAGGCAGCTGACATGATTCTGCTGGATGATAACTTTGCCTCCATTGTTACTGGGGTTGAAGAAGGTGAGTTTAACTTGTGAGCAGTGGTGCCCAGAAGGGTGTGGGCATGCTTCAGCAATGTTACTTACTAATTCCCTCTGGCATAAAGAGGTATCTGAAGGGCTTTCCTTCCTTTGCGTCTGTCTCCATGACAAGTGTTCTCAAGGGAGAAAGGAAGCATCTTCCTGCTCTCTTCAAAATCTTCTGCACTTCTGTGAGACCTGCACTGCCCTTTGGAACTGGTAGCAGTGGGACAGGTTCCTGAATTCCTACCTGGCTATCTACCTCTCCAGAGAGGAACGAGGTGGGGAGCAGTTGAGTAACAAAGGCTGCTTCATCCTTTTGCCTATCAGTATGACTTTACAGCCATGTTTACCTGCTGAGTCTGACAGATTTCCCTCTCTGGGGTAATAGTCCTCAAACAGGAGCAGAAGAGGGTACCTCTAGTGTCTCCGATTTGATCTCTGGAAAGTGGGGCCTGATATCCTACTACTCTATGCAGTGAACCCTGACTGTGGTGACCAGGATTACTGCTCTGTGTAGGTGGTGGTGTGCTTGGAGTACGCAGTCCTTGCACCCGTGCTTGGAGTACGCAGTCCTTGCACCCGTGCATGCAAGAGAACTCCTCAATTTGCTGCAGTAGCACTTAGCCCTAGAGCGTTGCCACTGAAGCTGCCTGTGAGCTGCTTAGCTGCCTTCTGCTGATAAGCAAGAGTTAGTCTTCTCTTTTGCCTGTCCTAGGTCGTCTGATCTTTGATAACCTGAAGAAGTCCATTGCTTACACCTTGACCAGTAACATTCCTGAGATCACACCTTTCCTGATCTTCATTATTGCAAACATACCCCTTCCACTGGGAACAGTCACTATCCTCTGCATTGATTTGGGCACTGACATGGTGAGTCATCCCCCCCAAAATGTTTTCTAGGTGCCCCTTAAAAAGACAAGTGGAAGGAAAATCCTCAAATGTATTGCTTGCTCTAGGATTCTGACTTGAAATAAGCGACCACTTGATACCCCTGTAATCCACCATCCCAGTCTCTTGGCTCTCCAAGTCAGAGGCTGCTTCAGGTCTATCGAAGGACAGGCTGGGAAAGGGAGTGAGGTCCTTTGAATCCTACGCTGGGGCTCTTGAGCAGTAGTTTTTCAGGCTGAAAATAAGAGGCAGGGAAAACAATGTGCAGTGGAGAATAGAAACTGTTCTAATCGCTGTCCTACCACCCCCAAAGGTTCCTGCAATCTCCCTGGCATACGAGCAAGCGGAGAGTGACATCATGAAGAGGCAGCCCAGAAATCCCAAAACAGACAAGCTGGTGAATGAAAGACTGATCAGCATGGCCTATGGGCAGATTGGTAAGCTGCTCTGTTTGCTCTGGCACTGATTTGAACTCAGCAGTGGTGAGGTCTATGCACCATCCTTGGTCAGTGACTGGTCAGGCTGAGGCTTGGGATGTGTAAACCAGAACCTTGGGCTGCTGAACTTGCCGTGATTCTGCCCCCGTGGCATGTAACGGTGGCTTGTGCAGCTTGAGCCGTTGAATCGCTTTCACAGTAACTTTAATTGCTTAGTACTGTAAAGGAGCTGGCTGACAACCAGCTCTCCTCTGGTTCAGACTTGTTCAGCAAGAACATAGATCCCATTGTTAGTTTAATTAGAAATAAAGGATTCTCTCTAGCATATCCCTAAACACACATTATTAGGAGCCTTGATTAAAGGCAGCTACAGAGACGTGCCTAGTTCACAGGATGGGAGCTCATGCTTAATTGCAGCAGACCTTAGGAACCTTTTTCTTTTTGACTGTATTTTGCAAGGGGTGGGGGTGGGTGAGGCTTAATGAGAATACAAAGGGAGTTTTATCTGGTGTCCTTGAGTACCATGCCTTCATGGTGCAGGGCAGAACAGAGGTAACTCTGTACAGAGTTGGGAGCAGGAGCTGCTGAGCAAAAAGGCTGCAATTGGGCTTGATGTTAGTGAGAACTACTTATACAGCTGCTACTTGAGAGACTGAGCCTCCCAAGGAGCTGTTTTTGATGTGGTTGGGGGTCTCCAGCAAACTGCTTGTCTGTTATGACTGCATCATGCAGTAGCTTCATTAGTTTTATTCCTGCTTTCTCATCTCATCAGGTATGATCCAGGCTCTTGGAGGTTTCTTCACCTATTTTGTAATCATGGCAGAGAACGGGTTCTGGCCTTCTGGCTTGCTAGGCATCAGAGTTCAATGGGATGACCGATGGATTAACGATGTGGAAGACAGCTATGGGCAGCAATGGGTATGTCTTGAGGCAGAGCTTTCCAGTCAGAGTGCTGATGTATCCATTGGCCTTAGTGTGAGCACAAGAGAGGAAAGGCAGTGTGTCAAAACTAATACTCTGCTTTGTCTGCTTCCTAGACTTATGAACAGAGGAAAATTGTGGAATTCACTTGCCATACAGCCTTCTTTGTCAGCATTGTGGTTGTGCAATGGGCAGACTTAATCATTTGTAAGACTCGAAGGAACTCTGTCTTCCAGCAGGGGATGAAGTAAGTAGGGCTGTTCATGGAGGATTTAGGTTGGAACTCCATGTTTTCTGCAGCACATGGCATTGTAGTTCTTCACCCCCAGCAGTGCCTTGGTGGAGGATAAAGGACTAGGTGCTTTTTCTGTAATATCTACTACAGTCTGTTAGGCTGGGACCAAGTAAAGTGCTGATCTCTACTGGTGCTGTCTATGGGAACTGGTCTATCTGAAATGCTAGTGGTCGGGAGGTATTCCAGCACAGCAGCTTTGTGCAGCGGTAGAGCGGCTGAGGTCTCCAGAGACCTGGTGGCACGACTCCCAGTCGCCTTCTGAACTTGTGATGAAGGCAGTGGCTGGTTGGCCTGGTTGTAAACGGGATCTGGATTAGCTGCCTCTCTAGAGACGAAAGCTACCTTTGACAACTGTGCTGTCAGCTGGGATGGCCTGATAGCCTCAGCCTGATGGACTGCTGGGCTAGGCCAGAGTGTCTGCCTCCATTCACTGCTGTGTGATAACAGCCTTTTTTAGGAAAGGTCATCCATGAACATGATCTGTCCATGACTGCTTTCCTGTTTCTTCTACTAGGAACAAGATTTTAATATTTGGTCTCTTTGAGGAGACTGCTCTGGCTGCCTTCCTCTCCTACTGCCCTGGGATGGATGTTGCTCTAAGGATGTACCCCCTCAAGTAAGTCACATTCTACTTTCATGCAACAGGCTGTACCACAGAACAATAGTGCTTGGGTGGGGATGCAGGTAAGAGGAGATGTGGGCTTATGGAGTGTAAGACCCAGTCTTAACCCAGAAGATCTCAAACTAGAGAGAAGGAGTGAAATTGCTGTATTGTGACACACCAGGGATCTGCTTTCCTTTACTGCTTGTAAACACTCATGGAGATCTTCTGGTTTAGTGCCCCCACTAAACGAGCCACACCACTTCAGTTGCATTGGTATGCTGTGCAGCTGCTGTTGTATTTGCATGGGGTTTTTTGTTTTCTTTTTATGGGTAAGACTATAAGGAAAATAGTTAAATTGCTCTAAAATATAGGCCAGGTTCCTCCTTTTTTCTGAAGGACTAATGACAATGTCTTGTGCCTTTGCTAATTCTTTGGGGAGTAAGAATAGTCTGTAGACTTATTGAAAAATGCCACATCAGTGCAGGTGACCAGCTGGTGCGTAGGAACTTTTTTAGCAGTTGGGAGAAAGACGGCATCCGGCAGTGTTGCAATGTTTCATGGCAAGGCTTGGTTTCAAAAAATTTAACAGCCCTGGGCTTTAAGGTCCGTGAAATTCTCATGGCAAAAAGTCCTGGTCCATCTGGCATTCTATTCAGAAGTAGTGTTTGGGGTTTGGTGTTGAAGTGTTAGTGTTTTCTAACAAGAAATCTGGCATCCACCCAATGCCTACAGCGGCTAGATGTTACATGTGTAAGTCATAAGAGGAAACCAATGCAATTCAAATGAGCAAGGCTATGAGTACAAAGGTTGCATGTACTTAGGGGAAATATTACTAGAATAATAGCGAGGAGGTGCTGGCACAGAGCTGGACAAAGGTGCTACAACACGCCTTTTGTTGGAATTATAATCTGAAAGTGGATTAATTGATTACAGCAAGAAATTTGGTAACTGTTGGCTCGGGATTCTTGGCCGAACCTCAGCCTTATGGGAGTCGGTGCACTGGCAAGCTGGGACTTGCTTGCCTTCCAAGATCTGTACTCTTCTCGTGCCATCAACACAAAGCTCTGTTAGGCAAGGAGTGTCTCTGCAATGTACTGTCTGTGTTCTTACTGTCTCCTCTCCCAAACAGACCGACCTGGTGGTTCTGTGCCTTCCCATACTCCCTCCTCATATTCCTGTACGATGAAATCAGAAAGCTGATTATCAGACGCAACCCTGGTGGTAAGAATGTGCTGCCAAAATCTACATGTTTCCTTCCTCAGCCCTTCTTACTGGAATGATCGCTAGGGACACTGACAAAGCCCAGGGCCTCCCCAGTGTTGAGCACTGAGCAGGGGTTTAGAAAGTCCCTGCCTTGTAGATGTTCTTTTGGTCCCCTGAGCAGGGTTGTAGAGGGGAGCTGTAGGGTTAAGTGCTGTTGCTTCAGGAAGTCTGCTGGTTTTGCTGGAGTGAGTATAATTAAAGGCAGACAGGATTGAAGTTGGAAGAGGAGCAATACTGCTAGCAGTTTACTGACCCTCATCCCTTCTCCTCATCTGACATGTAAAGCAGATGGGGAAAATGTCCTGCATGCTCAGTTTTCGGCTAGGAATTGTTTCTAGTGTGCTTTTCTTCTTTGCCCAGCAGGGCTGCTTGGGACTGCAGTGAGCTGCAAGGCAGTTCTTCTCTCCGCCTTGGAGACTTGCTAGTGTACCCCCAACATTATTAGTTCAGTTGATTCAAATTTGGGGTTTTCTCTGTCACCTTCCTGCCTTCTCCCCCAGCATGTGAAAGTACCAATATGCTAAACTAGATAGAAAAGATTAGTGCCTGGATAGTTTTAAGAAAGTCAGAACAGGGCCTGAAAGGTGCAAAAGGTCAACAGTTTGGCAAGATTTTCCGTTATGCCACAGAGCACTTAACTTAGGCTTTGACACTAGCACATATGTTAAGTGCTAAAAAGAGCTCTTGTGAGCTTCCCACCCCATCTGCCTTGTAAAACTAACTCTACTTTCTTCCCTCCTTTTCCTTTAGGTTGGGTGGAAAGAGAGACTTACTACTAAAAAGCAACTGTAAAACATTCCACGCACAGCCCACCGCCACCTCTCCACCATCTCCCCTGTGTGTGTACTTCATCTTTGCGAGTGCAGAATTGTGCCTGGGCAGGAATGAGCTGAAACTGAAGGAAACGTGAAGAAACATGGACTGGAGGAGAAAGCGAAGGGGAGGGGGGAGGGGGTGTCTGACCATCAGTCCATGGGGATGAGAGATTGAGTAGTTTTTATGTGCCTTTTTGTTTTTGTAAAAGGAGAGAAACTGAAGATTTTATATGTGGATTTTTACAAATAAAGATGGATTTAAGAGGATGCCCCCACACAGTCTTAGGCAGATGTTTTCTCAGGGCAAAACTCTGTGCAGGGCGGTGGGGAAGCCAAGTAGATGACCAAACTCTCATTAAGGTGTGATAATGATGGCAGAGGTTAGTACTTGGCTTTCCATCTCCGGCAGGGAGGCAGAACTACTTGACCTGGAGACAGCAACGCATGCAGTTCTTAAAGGCCTTTGTGCATCCTGCTCTGTAGGACAAACAACTTGCAAGCGTTTGCCTTTCAAAGCCTTAAGTCCAGGAAGTTCTCCAACCTCTGTAGCCCTGCGTCTTAGCTGCCTTCTGCAGAGTCTTCTGCCACACAAATGTAGCATCAGAGGGAGAAAAGAGCTTGTGGCTGCTTTGAGAGGCTGCATGCAGCATGCTTGCTGGTTTCAGAATGAGAACAGACTGCCACTGACTGGCACTGGGATCCAAACCTCCTTGTTGTTAAAATCCTGAAACTATAGTTTTCCTAGCTGCTTTGCTAAGCAGGGACTAGTGTTTCTTAACGTCCCCCTTGCATGTGCATCTTTCAGAGCCTGTTCCAGCAGCACATTTCCTCTGTCTTGCTGACATTGGTTCATGTCTGCAGTGGACTGAGGGCACAGGCTCATTGTGCTTTGAGGGAAGAGTACAGCCTCCCTCCTCTTGCATTATCCAAAGTTTCCCCCTCCATCTCTTACTTTCCTCTAGTTTGTGCTGTTCTTGGAGTTGCCTGGCCTCAGCTCTGTGCCATACTCAGCCAGAGCAGACAGTGGGATGTGGGTCCAAAATTTCTCAACACCATTCCACACTTAGCAGAGAGGGCTGCGGACAGGCCTCTCCCTTCAGCCAGGTAATGTGCTTTGAGTATGGTGCCTGAGCTCCAGGCTGACCTTGGGCTGAAGGGGAAAGGTCACGCTGCTTTAGTCTGTACTTTTAAATAGTAAATCAAAGTATTTGGAAGATTGCTCATGTTTGTATGATTGACTCATGAAAACTTAGTGGGAGAACTGGGCTTTCATCACATGAGCAGTCAGCACCATGAAGTCCTAACTTCATCTGGCTTCTGTTGTTGCAGTAAAGCCAGCTGAAGGTGCTGTAGGCCCTCAGTCCTATTCTCAAACTGCCTATCTTTGCTCTTGGTTGTGCTCCTACCTCTGCATAGGGTCATTTTAAACCTGGATGCTGAAAAGATCTACCGCTATAACTATGTTGTTATTCCTCCCTTCCTTTTTTTAACGGATTATTTTAAAGCCAGGTCATTTTCCTGCTCTGTACAATACTGACTTGCAAACAGCTGTAGCAAGTACAACACGGAGGTAGGGAGGGATGAAGTGAGGTTGAGGGTGGGACCTCTGTAAACTGTCTCGGACATTCTGTAATGTGGAACCCTAGTTGGAGGATTTAAAAAATAAAGTGCTCCACTTGTCTGAGTCTACCCATGCTAAAAGCTGATTTAATGCAACTGGGGTTGAGATCATCCTAGCTGGGAGGGGGAGATGAGCTGTGCTAGAAGGGGGAAGGAAGGAGGTGGGATGAGCCGTACTGGATGATAGAGCAGTGCTGAAGAAATTACACTTGCTGTACCCAGAAGTGGCACTTGCTTGAACTTTTTGATCAGTGCTTGAGATTTCCTCAGAGTCCTGCTACAATGAAGCTGCACAATTAACTGTGCTGTATGATGCCATAACAAAAAATAAGAGGAATCTATTTTTTCTCACCCTGATGTTTCAGCTTTAACCAGCTTTAACTGCAGGCCTTTCAGTGGGATCACATGAAAATTTAGGTGGGAGAGGACACCTGAAGGTCACTAGTTCAACCACTTGCTCAAAGCAGAGCCATTTTCAGTTTGATCAGGTTGCTGAGAGCCTGGTTGAGCTGAGGTTTTAACATTTTTCAAGGGGGAGGGAGGTACCACACCTCTCTGAGCGTGTATATCAGAGTGGAAGCAGCACCCTGTGCGCTTACAAGGCTCACTGATAGGCTGTGCTTGTGCTAGTGTAGCCAAAGCCCCTTTGCAGCAGTAGCTGAGCGCAGCTATGCCCAAGCCGTGCCCAGCAGGAATGCTTTCTGGTTATATTGGCTGCTTAGGAGCAGTGCCTCACCCGCACACCAGCTCAGGAGCGTCTCCTGCATTTCATGCTATTTATTTGTCAGTGTAGTTGTGATCTGAGAGAAAAAAAAAAAAAAAAAAAGCACTGTGATGCTGTGTCCAAAATAACCAAATAGCTAATGTTAAAGGACAGCTTTATCCACCTGTGGACTGCTGGGTGGTTTATCATACATGGCCACAATAAGACATTGAGGAAGCTGTGGCTGGGGGTAAATGGGGCTCTGACAGTTAGGGAAGGGAAGAAGGCAACGCAGATAATTTATATTGGCTCTAGATGTTTGTCAACATTTGCAAGCTGAGCGACATCTGATAATTGGAAGCCAAACAGCAGTAAAGGTGGAGTACAAAGTTTGAGCTAAAAAATGTTACAGATTTTGATAATGAATGGCCTACACACACTGCTCATACCACTTTGGGATGCCCGTCCTGGGAGGTCAGCAAGCTACGTGAACTAGGCTAGACAAATCCCTTCCCTCTGCCCTTCTTCATTGACCAAAGGCTAAAAGACTATTTAAATGCAAGTTCATTTCAGCAGGATTTTCCCAACTCTGAGAGTATCTTGGAAAACTATCCAATACTAATGTTGCTTGCCCTGTTCGACCTGCATCCGTAGGGTCAGCATGAATTGCTGGGGAGTAGGCAGCTGTTGCCAAGCCAAAGGCAGAGGTATGGTATTGCTCTGCATTAAGCAGAGCTGCAGCTGAGACAACTGTCTGGCATAAGATCTGTGAGACCAGCACTTGCCTAACCCCCATAAGTTTCTGTTCCAAGGGGGGCTTTGTGTACTTGCAATGTCCAGCCCATGCTGTCAGATTCTTAAAGCCTTAAAAAGGCTTTCTGGTCAAGATCCAGTTGAGGCAGCATCTAAATGAAACAGAGATGGTGATGGTGATTTCTTGCCATGGTTATAGTTAACAACGTGGACGGAGGATTTGCAGGCTTTTGGCAATTAGATAGATGCCTAAACAGCATTGCTCTTGAAGAATAGTGTACTGGCTTTGCTCCCGCACTGAGTCTCCACCAGTTCCTTTCATCCAGGCCACGGAGGGACCGAGGCTCAGGTCAACCCTTGTGAGGGCTCTCATTTCATGGCATTGAGGCTACTGTGGATGGGACGCGGGGCCAGGCAGAGCTGCAGGCATAGGCCAGCAGGTAGACTTGTGGTCAAAAGGGAACCAGCTGGGGCTGTGTCCCAGAGGACTTGGAGGGCGCATGGGCAGTGTGCTCACTGCCAACGTGAAATGCAGGCACACGGGGCAAGAGATGAGAGTCAGCAAAGGCCTTCAGGCCCCTTTGGCCCTTCAGGCCGCAGGGGCTTTCTGCCACTTTTTGCCTCCGTCCCTGCTGGATTTTGACAGCCGAAAGACATGAGGTCAGCTGGGCTCAGCAAAAATGCAGCGTGGCATGGTGTCCCATCTGGAGGGTGTCTCCACCTTCCTTGGTCACCTTTGCTCCACATGGTTGGTGGGTGGTGGGGGTAAGATGAGGCTATGACTCAGTAGTCCACAAAGGAGGGACTCAGCACCATTCTCCAGGGTGTCTTCAGAGGCAACCCACCCTCCCACGTGCCCCTAATACTGCTGCTGCTTGCTTGCCTGTGCCAGCAGGAGCTGGCTCAAGCCTCACAGCCCGCTTGCTTTTTGGGACGCCAGCTTGGCTCCCCACCGCACACAGAGGCATCTATGGTGATGGCACGCAGGCAGAAGGGAGGTGAAAAAGCCCAAGTGGAAACCACCTGAACTTGACCCATTGGTGCCAAGTGCGGAGGGCTAATCGCTGCCCCAAGGACTTGGCAGGCAGGCCAAGCAGCAACAGCAGGCAGCTTGCAGAAATAGTGAAAGGGAAAAACTGGAGCCGCTCCGCTCCCTTGACCTTGGCTTTGGTGAGAGGCTTCTTCCACAGCCTGAGTTCGGCCTCATGGACAGCAGTTTTGCGAGAGGTTGTGCAAATGGCAGCGCTTGGCCGGGTGTGAGGATGCGTGTGTACACAGGCACCCCCCCCCAGGCGCTGGATGCACAGGCAGACCAGTGAATCTTCCCACTCCTTTCTCCCCATCAGGTGGTTATGGTCTTTCCCACGGGCCCCCTCTAAAGTGAAACAGTCCCCCCCGCAGCCTCCGGCTGGGAGGAAACGAGATGACCAGGGCAGGCTTGGGATTAGCTGGCACAAGGACGGCTGTGAATAACAGGAAGGTCGTGTTTGCCGTGATTAAACAACGCAAGACCTTGAGTGTCTGTCGGCAGTCAGCGCGGCGTCATTACACCGCCGGCATTGTTTTGCCTGTGGTTTCGTCGCCTCGCCGGGGAGAGCTCGTGCGAGCAGCCCTGGGAGCCAGCTGAGGTTTTGTGCTATCCCTTTTCATACAACTTTACTGCCTCTGAACAAGGCTCTGGGGCTCCCTTTTGTTTCCTGCTTGGGAACAGGGAGCTTTCCTAGACACACTATGTGTTGTTGCTTCGGAGGAGCTTGCTGGATGAGCATTGGAGTGGTTTGCTAAGGGGATGAGGTGTTTTTTTTAGGGACCAGCTTGGAAACCTTTCTTGTGTAAGCAGTGTGGCACTCTGAAGGGCTCAAACCCTTCCCGGGCCTTGCAAGCAAAGAGGTGTTAGAGCAAACATCTGCTTGGCAAGCCTTGAGGTCAGTGGGTCCGAAGTGTCTGCACGGCACAGTTGCCCTTGGCATTTCCCATGGCGCAGTGATCCTCCTTGGTGACATCCCTGGGGAAAAGCCCTTTCAGCTCAGGTCTGGCAGGAGGGGTAGCATTTACAATAGCTCCTCTTTACTGCAACAGACTCTTGCCACATGGCTGAGCTCATCCTCCTGACTCTTTTTCCACCCTCACACAGCAGGATGCCCTTCTGGTGGTAACAATTTCACCTTCAGTTTAATGCAACAGGAAAGGACTTGTATGAGGTTTCCATGATTCACTCCCTCCTGGCCAGGAGAGAGAACTGAAAGAGCGATAGTCACAGAGCGGAGGGACACAGAAAGGCTTCCAGAAGGCGAAGGAAAAGTTCACAGAGGACAGAGTGACAACAGCGGCGTAGGCCTGGCCTGCACTTCTGCTTTGCCCAGTGAGGGACTCCAGGGCAGAAGGGCAAGGGCTGGGTGACAGGCCAGCCAGGACCAGCCCACCAGGACTTGGGAGCTCCAGCAGATGCCTACAGAGCACTTCCTTCACTTATTGCCAGGCTCTAGCTGAGGTGGCTTCCTCCCCTTCCCCCCCCCCCCCCCCCCGGTAATCCTTTTTTCTCATGAGACCCAACAATCAGAGAGTGAAAAGGAGCTAATCCATCCCAGGGACCTGCTCCCCAAGCATCAGTCCTCAAAGGATAAAGTACTTTTCTCCCAGAACTGACAGGAGGAGGTAGAGCTGCTCTGAGCCTGCTCCACAGCTGTCGTCTCCCCTGACTCCACGACCTGAAAAGAGAAGAAGGGGAAAACAGCAACCTATGAGGCATCTGTACCAGCTGATTAGCCAAAACTCGAAGCAGATTAACACCAATTAGGCAGCAATGTGTAAGCAAACACACTCAGTAAAGCCGGTTGATTAGCTGAGGGCCTTTTGGGTAGGCAGAGAGCCTGAATGCAAGGGCAGGGAGCTGGGACCTTCTCTGGCCAAAGGCTGTGCCCACCTCACAGCTGTCTAAGGTGGCCCGACCTCTCCAAAGGGTGAGGGAGACTGGCAGACGCGGGTAGGAAGAAAGTGGCTCTCGTTCCAACTGATCAGGAGGCAGCAATGTGCCTCATGCACCCGCACCACCCTCTGCAGCACCTTGCCTTGCTAAGCTCAGGGATGGCACAGGTACCCCTGTTTAGTCCCACATGGGATATTGAGCCCTCACCACTCTTGGCCACTGGAAGAGGGGGAGTGTGGTTAGATGGTACTGGTGTTTGGGAGCCCTTTTGTGCTTTCCTCTAGCACCCTTGGAAAGGGCTCACTTGGCTCGCAGTCTTGCTCAGCTACTATCTGCCCTGACTTCAGATCTTGTCTCTTCCTCCCCTCTTCTCATGCTCTGCAGCCCTCCTCTCTGGCCCTTCCTCCATACTGCCCTGGGGAGGCTCTCTGGACCACTGGGCTTTACTGATGAAAAACTTGGCGGAGGGTGCATATTCATAGGAAGGTTCACTTCCTTCCCTGTCCTCATCACACTCATCTGTCCTCCAGAGAGATCATCTGTCCTTCTGCTTCTTTCCTCTCGTTGTCCCAAAACCAGCAACATCTTCACCTGGCTGAACTTTTGAACCCTCTGACTCTTCAGGAGGTTGGAAAGCAAATACAACGAGTTTGCCCAGCTCTAATAATAACAGCGGCAACAGGATCTTGCATTTCTATGGCTCTTTTCATTTTAAAAGGCCCCAAATTTCCTGCACAGTAGACATAAAACCTCCATCCACCTCCAGGAGGCTTGTGCTGCTGTCAGGCAAAGAGCCAGCGCAAACAGCAGAGAGGGGAGATATAATCGGGAAACAGATACTGAATACCTGCTCCCAAGCAAAATGCCAGGCCAACTTCCCCACTGCAGCAGGAAAAAGCTGTGCTTCCTAAGCAGCATGGGACTCCTGTGCTGTGAAAAGTTGGGCTCACTCCTACCGAGGCTTGCCCAGCCTGCGCCCTCCCCTCCCCCGACATCCAGTGCATTTCCCAAACTGGATCTGTGTCGCATAAAAACAAAGTGGGGAGAGAAATTGGTAGTTTGAAAACTGTCGGCTGTGAGGAACAGGGAGCCTTACTGCTCCAACTGACCAGGCCAACTCTTTGCTGTAGTGTTGCATAAAGGAGGCCAGAAGGCCAGCAAAATAAAGACAGATAATTTTTTTAATGCTAAAAAATGAGAAGGATTCTTGACAGTGTGTGACCAGTATGGGCTTGAACCCATAGCTGCCTGAAATCCAGGTTAAAAATAGCCATTGACTCTAATGGGCTCGGCAGTCTTAGGTGAATGAGTCCCAAGGTGAATTATGAAATCTAATATGCATTCTCTCCGTAACAAGTTTGTTTTCTATTTAGGATTATTTACCTTGGTCTTCATACCTGCTGGAAATAGAATACTGCTCTCAGATTTCACAGCTAAAGAGATCTGGGCTAGATCAGGAGACAGCCACGTAGCAGATAGAGGAAGTGTTGTTATGGAGGACACAGCTTCTTCTTAGCAATCGCATTAGCTGAAGGAGTTTCTGGCCATGTCTTCTTGCCCAGGACCACTGGCTTACCTAAGCTGTGATGCCACTCAGTGAACCTGGGCTTCACATAAACCCCCAATACCCTTTATTGATTTGATATCTATCTCTCTAGCCACAAATGTATTTGGCAATATATATTAGTTTCATTTATATCCATCATTTATATCCAACCAGTGCACTTCTGCATTGCTCAGCAGTATAAATCTGATCTGGATTGGGCATGGTAATATATCTGTCAAATTAGCCAGAGCACCGTATGGCATTCCTGTCGGCTTTGTGGCATCTTTGGGAGGCCAAGCAGCACCTCATCCAGAAGAAAAGAGCAGCACAGGCACAAAGCCATGCAATACTGAATTGTTGTGTCAAAAATTCACAAGTGATTTTGAGCCAACAGAGCAAGTTTATACTCATCTGCCCTTTGCATTGCATGGCCAGGGTGTGTTTGATCTGATGTCAGGAGCCCAGCAGTCAGATTTACCGCATTGTCAAGCTACGACCTGAAGATGGGAAGACTCTCCCTCCAGCTCGTGCTGTCGCAGTGCCCGAAACTGGTCCCATGGGCAGAGGGAGGGTGTACAGGGTAGGAGGAAGAGGCTTGACAGGCAGTTGGGTTTTGTTTTCCACAGTAAGGCTATTTTCCCCTATGGTTTTCAGTAATAATTACAGCTAGTCACCTAGGCCCTTTTCTTCCTTGATTTTTTTTTTTTTCCTTTTAAAACACACGACCACAGCGGTCTCCAGATATCATAGCTGCATAAATACTCTTTTATCTGACCACCTTTCAGGCCTGTACAGGCTTGTCGCAGCACCTACAGAGAAGGCAGTAGAGCTGTTACTCCCATGGTGTCACTGGGGCCTGATCCCAGCAGCCGGGCTGTGCCCTCCAGGAGAGCAGGGAGCTGGCGCTGGGCATCCTCCAGTAGCAGCCTGGAAAGGGCGCTAGCTCCAGAACACTCAGAAAAGCAGATATTTTGCCAAAGGTTTCATGGAAATTAACTGAACTGAACCAGGTTTGAGAAAGGCTCCCTGCTAAAGCCAAACTTGAGGAAGGAAGGAGTGCAAAAGAGCCCTTTCTCTCCTGGCTTCACCCATACTGAGCCTGGAGCAGTAAAGGGGTACCCATTCCCTCTTTGAATTTTGGGCTGACATCCATGATCCAGCACTAATAACATTGCCCTCCTCTTCCTTGCTGAGGGACAAGAGTGTCCTCAGGCGCAACGTGTTGCACTGCTGTTAGACAGAGAGACCCAGTTCGTCACACATCTGCAGGATGAGTCTCCCTGCCTGCCACGTATGCCCAGGATACAGCCCTCCAGTCCTGGAAAGGGGAGGCCAGAGTCCAACGCTCCCAGGTCGAGAGGTTCGTTTGATGGAAGGGGCCACGGCAAGGGTGGGAGAGCAATGAGCCCAGCAGCAGCTGAGTACTGGGAGCACATAGAGCGTCCCACCTCATCACAGTGCTTCTCTTTACACTACACACCTTCCTGGGGCCTGTTCCTGATGCTCGTGCAACATCTCCAGTGCACCTCAGACAGTTGCGGCATAGGCTGAGGCTGCTCAGCACCCCACAGCTCATTTTCGTTCCCTTTCTCATCAAAAAAGGGAGTCTGACCAGGCTCACTCATTGCTTTCTATCAATGTAAAGCACTTTGGAGCAGACAGCTATTGCTATAAACAGCAACTTTTTGCTGCTCCGCCAGGAAAATGGTATCAGCCTTGATCTGGGAGTGCAGGGACAGTCAAATTAGAGGTATTGCTCTGTACTCACACCGTTCCCAGCTCCCTAAACTTCCCATCACCAGCCAAGGCGTGGGGGAATGGGGGTTGGTGGTGGCAGCAGAGCAGAAGGGGTTCTTAGGAGAAGATCAATCTCAAAGCATCGTATTTGCACTCAGCAGGAGGCAATAAAGAAGCTAGGCAGGCAGGACAATTAGAGATAAGGGCAAACAACACACTGTTCCCAGGCCAATGTCCTGCCCACTGGTAAAAGTGGGGAGCGCAGCCCAATACATTCTTGACATTTTGTTCTCCCAGCTGATGCCAGCTCAATCCTTATCAGATATCTCCACGGCCAATGATTTTTCACGGTGGATAACACTGCCAAACTATATAGGAAAAAAATCATAAACTTTTGTCCTAAGCAGCTGAGCGCAATGTTCCCTTCCCAGCCTTTGCGTGGGGGGTGTTTGTAGCTATACTTTTCCCACCGTTCTTCGTTTAACCTCTTTTCTACCCTACGCATTGATGGCGCTGACCCACCGTGAGCTACGTGCAGATGAGGCCGGGTGGTGAATCTTTGCAAAGTGCTCTTGAAGTTTCTACTGCATTTAATGCGCAAGCACGGAGCTGGGGCAGGGCTGCACAGCCAGAAGAGGGTTGACCTCCTGGGTCGGGGTAGTAGCCCAGAGATGCTGTGCCTAGACCCAGACACCCCTCTCTCTCCTTGGCAAAAAAAATGCCCCTTTCCTCCGTCCTCACTGAGGAAAGCTACCCCTGTGCTAAGGTGCTCCCACATCTCTAGTTTCCAAGGACTCCATGTCCAGCACGGAGATGTGCCGATTCCCCCCTGCCACTTCCAATGCACCATGGGGATTGCCCTACAGCGAGCGAAGCCACCTCTGGCAGCAATCTGGCCTCACGCGTGTGAGTCTGGCCTCCCAGCAGACGTGGCACCCAAAGCTCCCTCTCGAACGACTGAGCTAATTTTGGCCAACTCTCAAGGATGCCTTTGCTGCTGCTCTTCCCTCATACTGAGCTACGTGAACCTGGGCTTGATGTCACTGCATGGCGTGAGAGGCACTCTCCTTGTTCTGCTGGGTGTTAAACTCTTGGTTAAAGCAATATTTGGGCAGTGCGGTTATGTGCGCTGAAGCCAGGGAGGCAGGTTGATTGCTACTGGGATGAGAAAGCTTTTCACTGAGTTATTACACAAAGGCAATGGCTTTAAAAGTACACCCTTACCCAGGGCACCATATGATGGTATTGTTAAAGAAAGCTTTTTTAAAGTGAGTTGTTAAGATGCTGCTCTGCCCCCCAACAGCTCACGCACCAGTTTGTGCTCTGGAGGCCTTTTCAACAATCCCTTGGATGGGTCCTCCCAGCTCAGGCAAGCAAAAACATGTTAAATTCGGCCAGGCAGCCCTGGCCTCGGCCAAGCCCAGGCTGCTCTGCCCTCAACGGAGGAAGGAACCTGGCCAGGGTGGGCAGGGGGCTCCCACCCGGGAGGCTCCCAGGAGGCAGCGCCTGCACCCCGGGGCCCGCAGGCTCCTTGCAAGAGATCTGCCTTATCTTGGGCCTCTCCTGAATGCACTGCAGCACCCTGCCCAGATAGTCTGGGCTATATCTTAAAGCTATTATGCCCAATCCCACATCTTCCTTTTCAAACCAAACGGGAAGAGTAACAGTAGGGTTCATTAGTGTAGGACATAGCTGTAAACAGGCAGAACAGCGCTCCTGAAAAACTCTGGCTGGTGACTACTGCAGCACCCGTTGCTGCTGTTCAGACCTGCAGGATGGCTCCAGGACATCAGGCGTTGCTAGCCGCAGCAGGCTTCTGCCTTGTCTGGCTGTTTCATAGCCCCTGCAGGGCTCAGGGGGGTCTCATCCTGTTGCAGCACTTCCCTGCTCTCTAACGTCAGATTTTAGAGGAGAGTTGTGTTTGCTGTTTTATCTTCTTTGTCTCTTTAGTCTGCTCCAAATCCCCAGCAGGGATTTGACAGCAGGGTCTCTCTCCTCAGCTTTCTGTTGAAGTCACCTGGTAGAAACCCACTCTTCATTAAGAGCTCTATTGTAACAAATATAATGTATGTTTTATAACATATATAATGTGCACACTATATATTTACTGCCTGTGAGTGTGAATCTATACACAGATACAGTTACATGTCTATAATGTGTGTACGTATTTATACACACTATACTGTACGTTACTAGTTACCCTGCAGTGCTTTGCAATGGAAGTTTTTTTTAACCATGATATAAGGGCATCCACGGGACAAGCCTTGTGGAGCGAGATCAACCATTTTATCAGATGAACTGCTACGGCTGATTAACTAGGCAAGTTTCTGGGCCACTTTAAGCCCTCTTTGGGTCTTTCTCAAAAGAAGCAGGATTATTTTCCATTTTGTCCGGTCCTCCATTGTAGTGGCAACAAGAGGCATTAGCAGCTACCAGTCTATCTTCTGCTCTGCCGCAGACCCACTGAATTGTAGCCAATTTTGTGTATAATCAGATCATAGCATAAGATATCAGCTATGTCCAGCCATATTTACATTTTTGTGTCTTGCACAGTTTGCGCAGAGCCCACGCCACAGCCTTCCTTGGACCCACATACTGAGCACTGCAGTCCTAACTCCTCTAGCTCCTTTTTTGTAGTGCTGCGGATCCCCAGCTGAAAGATTTGTTTCAGGACCCTATTCATGTGGCTGTAGCCATTTTTTTGGAGAGGATGTGCTGTGTTGCTTGGCACAGCCAGGGTTAGTTCTGGCTCTCCAGCTGTCTGTCTTGTTTTAGGTTCCAGCCATGGGCTGGTCTCCTCTGAAGGAGTCGGCTATGCTGCCCCTTTCCTTTCTCCTCCCCTTCCTTCAGTCCCCTCTCCCTGTGGTGTGATTTGCTCATCCGTCACAAACTTTACCAGTGCCACCTTCCTTCAATGAAAAAGGCATCTCTCATTTAATGTGGAATGTAGAATATCTCTCATTTTTTTCAGTCTTAGCTTTCTTCACCTTACGATGTGGTTATTCGGAAACTAGCAACTGCATCAAGTGCATCAGAGCCAGCCAGTAAGATACTTTGTAAGGTCCTGTTATTTACTCGCACCTTGTAGAGACACGGAGCAGAGCAGTCTGTGACCTTCCTCTGCTGCTTCCCACGGTTCTGGAGCTCCAGTAGAGCTTTAAATGCTCCATTCTTCAGCTCTGACATTTTCTCTGTGTTTCTGGTACCACGTCATCATCAGCGATTACTCAGTGTTTCAGGTATTAATTTGTAGGAGAGGAGCCTGCCTAAGGTCAATAAAGAGGTGCCTTTTTATTGATTACATTCAAATTTTACCCCTTCTCTCTACCCTAAGAAATGCTTCCCAGCACCCTCTAACCCATGTCAGCCCTTCAATACAAAGCACTGGAAGCCCCAGGACTGCAATAGCAGGACTGTATCTGCTAGACGAAATGCCAGGGAAGCAAATCATACCCCCACAGCTTTTTCCTATCTGACCAGTGCAAATTTTTTCCTGATTTCAGATCTGGAGATTGGCTTATCCCTGCATATTTGAATGAGACACACCAGTGAGGTTCTTGAGAGGTTTCCCAGCTCCACCTGAACACCTTCTGCCTCATCTCTATCTGTGGCCAATCTCTAGCAGTTCAGATGAGAGTCAGCCGGGACCATCCTGATTTTACAGGAATATGTAGCAACATGGAGAAGTTAAATAAGTGGCTTGCAAACAGCCAGGAAATCTGGCTAGACTGCATGCCTTCCCCCTGACTTATGCAGACAGTAAGTGCATCTATGAGAGAGAAGGAGAGAGACATTCAAGAGAGCGTACTTTGCACTGGGATCACAGCTCAAGAGCAAATGGAAGTTGTAACTCCGTGGCTGTTTCTGGGCACCACGCAGGCACTGCTACAGGTGTGAGGGCTTCACATGGGCAGTCAGATGACCCTGCAATCTGTCCCCACTCCCCCTCACCCTACTGGCTGTGCAGGGCCCTTTGAGTGCAGTGTTGTGCCTTGTGCAAGCTGCATGGCCGTGACTGCTTTTTGCAACAAATGGAGGAAGCCACCTTTGCCCGGGGCAAATGCGTGGAGAGCGCAGAGACAGCCCTGTCAGAGCAGGTGTCCCACACCAAGCTGGCACTTGCTCCAGTGGTTATATAATGACAATAAAAGTTCATCAAACAGTGGTCAAGCTACATCGCTCAAGACCTATTCAACGTCCAGACATACAGACAGCATGCCACTGCTATTACAGTTTATGGTCACATCTTTGCTTATTCACTGGTGTTTGCTGCCTGATGACGATGCCTCGAGGGACCTGGTGTCGCCTCTCTCCCCAGAGGAAGCTTCCTGGAAGCTCCTGCTGCAGCATCTACCCAAGTTGCCAAAGGCAGCCTGAAACAGCAAAATACACTGCCCCGCTCATTTTGGTGGATATGACACCGCTAGTGCACAGCAGTAATAATTTCAGTGGTTAACGTTGTTTGCTTATCTGAGGGCAGCGTTGGCAAAAACATTCAATCTCCATAGCAATATAAACCCACAGCTGCTTCCTCCAAAATAGGAGGTGGATGGAAGCAAGCTGAGTGAAAGTGTGTGTATGTATTGGTGGTGCTCATGTTGCAGAGCAAGAGCGAGAGGAAATGAGTCTAAGTGCAAAATAGAGGAAGTGGAAGAAAAACAGCACAAAGAAAACGCTACATCCATTGAACGGGACTTGAATTGGTATCTGGGCTGCTGTTTGACTGACTTACGGTATCACTAAATCTCATTCTCCCTGCGCAGGGAAAGAAGCCCTGCGACTGTGCATTGTCAGTGTGACGGAAGAAACAACGGCAGCTGATCCCAGTTGGGGCAGTATTCCTCCCAGCCTCACAGACGGGCCTTTGTTCCCAGTGCAGTGACAAAGAGCTCCCTTCTTTCCTTTACCTCCATCAAGTTGTTCACTGACATGTTGGAACAGTGCATTTTTTTCCAAGAATAACTCAATCCTGGGTCGGATGACTCAGCCCATTCCCCTCGGGCCCCTGGGCCACCTCCCACCCTTTGGGGAGTCCTTGCCTTGTCGTCGCAGGCACCCAGCTCCAGCCTGGGACCCATCTCGGCATAGCTCAGAGAAGCCATGTGCTCCCAGGAGCCTCTTGTTACTAAGCTACAATCAGAGGCAGGTCACCAGCCCCAAGCCTGGATCCAGCAGATCCCTGTGGGGGTTTCGCGTGACGAGCCGGGAGCGTGCACAGTGCTCATATCACTTTCCTGTTTGCCTGTCTGGGTGCTCTCAGCATCAGCTAAAGTTGCCACTTGGATGCACAGTTTTCTTGTTCTCCCTGGGCAGATGAGCACAGGGGATGGTGGGCGTCAGCTATTCTTCCGTGTGTCCTCTCTCTCCCCCAACATGGAAGAAAAGATCACAGAAGATTTCACAAATTTTAACTGAATTTTCACCTTCATTACTTTTCACATGCTCATGGTACACAGAGATGAATCTGCCCACAGACATGCAGAGATGCAAAACAGGGTCCATACTCTGACCCTGCACACACTGATCCTGACATACGAGAAGACACATCTGGAGGCATAGGCACAGAGACCTACTTGCAGGGCAAGGATCTTGCATAGATAAACAGAATAGTATAAGGAGGTAATGGCAGACAGACAGATGTCTTACAGCACTCGCCAAGAAATCCTAAGTCTGTCATTGACCCCCAAGGGAATCAGACAAAAGCAGCAGAGTACTTGCATCTTGTTTTAAGTATCTCGTTTCAGTGTCTTCCTTTCAGAAAAAGGGGAAGCAACTTTTAACCTCTGAAAGCAACAGATAGCAGTGAACGGAGGACCCTACAGCATAGGGGGCACAGCCTCTGCTACGGTTTTGATCCATGAAAAGCGTGATCACATACTAGCAATCATCCGTGCACACAGTCAACACCGCTGGGAGATGCCTGCTCTCAAATGAGCTGAAATCTATCCTTGGAAGTTGTGTCTCCAGGCCCGACTCATACGTAATAGCTTGACTAGATGGAGTGTCCTACCTTGAGCAAAACATGAACATTCATGAATGGAAGTTAAAAAGGTGAGGCTTCATTCAAAACAAGGTGCCCCAGAACGATGTTTTCCTCCTCTCCTATTATACTTCCTTTGGAGCTTGTTTTCTTTTTTCACCTTTTGGCTGTGTCTGATGCCAGGAAACACAACTCACATGAAGTCTAGCAGGCACGTGCACACACCTACAGGGAAGACTTGCCTCTGTCCTGAGGCCTCCACAAGCAACCCAGCCTCATCTGGGATTTGGGTCCTGGATCTTTGATTTTTCAGAGCGGGGATGGGCCAGATGACTGCATATGTAGGAAGAGGAAGCTCAGGAGAACAACAATGAAAAGGGAAGATGAAAGACACTTTGTGGTGCAACACCTCTTGCTAACCCGTACATGTTTATTTCTCTTACCTCTTGGGCTACTGGCCAGATCCCCATCAGGGCTGGTACTAACACGTCCGCTTGTATCAGAGAACACACAACTGCAAAGGCTGTGCCAAACCTGCACATTTCTGGGAGCTCACTGAAGAAGAATTTCTTCCTTTTGCTTATAGCAGTCATCCACACATCCAGATTCCACGAAAAATGAATTCCAGGGGCTGTATTTCATAGCTCAAGCTAAGGTGAGCCAAAGCACTTTGCATCTACATTTCTGGGGGGAAATGACTTCATGTAGGTGGAATAGCCTACAGCACAGCTTAGCTAATACTTCCCACAAAAGAGCAGGGTCATGCAGGTTGTAATCCCTGGGGCAGCAAAGCCTTAGAGAAGGGTGAAAGAGATGTTTGTTATGATGTTATTTGGGGTTGGTCAAGAGAAAGATAGAGTTTGGCTCCAGCTGATGTTTATGGCACACAGCTGAGAACAATTTACATGTGGCTAGAAGGAAGCCTCTATGTTATTATGGCTAAAATCATCTCTCAATATCTAGCCTCTATTTTAAGTAGGTGACGCATATATGTTCTCATGCCAGTACTCTTCAGTCTTTTAGCTGAAATAGCAGTTCTCCTTCTCTGGGGTTTACCCACTTGATATATTAATAGGCAGCAATCATACACCCTCTTAACATTTATCTTGCTAGGCTAAAAAAAGCAAAGTCCTTCTAGATGCATATGTTCATCCCTCCCTTTTTTCCGGATCGCTGTAGTGCCATTCTTTGCACTTGTTGCATTTTTCTCTTTCCTTTCCCAGTTCTTTTGGATGGCACTGCTGTCCTCCTCAGTACTGGCAATGCCTTGCAGTTTTGACTTGAAGAGACATGTAACACCTACGTTCTTCCTCCAAGGCAACACCTACATTTTTCCTCCAAGGTCTTTAACGAAAATATGAAATTAATTAGTGTCAAAACCAGTCCACAGAGGACTTTCTTTAATGAGTTGCGTGTCTTTATTAAGCAAGTCCGTACCCAATTTCCAATTCAAGCATGAATCTTTGTACTCTCCTGCTTTCATGATTTCCCAAGCACTTTTTGCGAAACCTAGATACATTGCATGTTCTACAAAAGCCATGTCTAAAACATGAGTTATTTCCGCCCTTAAAAATACAAAATAAATAAATAAAATGCCTTTGATATAGCCATGTTGAATTTTATGCCCTTATCCATTTACTTCAATATCTTTAATTGTTCCTACTTTGATTTAGGATAAGAAGAAAATTTGTTCTCCTCCTTTGGGTCTGTAAGTAGCCACATTCATTGGCTAGTTTAAATTTGCGTAAAACAGTGGCTGCTGTATAATTGTGTGGTCCCCTTCCACCTTTCAGCCTAACAGGTTGATCAAACATCTTTGCTATTGGATTTACCGCTTCCTGTGTCATTTTTCCAGCTCTCTGGGAATCTCCTGATCTGAGTAAACCCCGTGAGTTTTGCCTTGCCTCTGGTGGGATTGTTTCTGTTTCCAGTCACTTTCAGGCACTCTTTGCAATCTTCTCCTTCTCCATCATCCTTCCTGCAAACTGAGGCAAAACGTTTAGTCTGTGAGGCATACCTTGATCTTAGCCACACTGCACAAAGGTCTGATCTCCTTCCTTGTTCTTTTTACCTTTACGAAGAACTTCTTTTTGCAGCTTATGAGTTCCTTCACCGTATCTATCTCAGCTTGATTTCTGCTGACTGTCATTTTATCGCTAAATTTTGTGACCTCTACAATGGAGCTTTTTTTGCTGACCACTCCCATCTTTCACAGTGGAAGTTTTTCCACCAGGCACAGATACCTTCTCTATGCACTCCTTGCTCAGGAAGGCAAGTTAATTTTTGCAACGCCAAGTCTGAATGTCTTCCTCAGGGAAGTACTTGAGACCTTTAGCCTAAATTGTTTCACTACTTAGGACTCGCAGCTTCTCTAAAGATTCCTGCTCTGAAGTTAAAAAATCTTAGCTCTGGTGCCATGATATTTACTCTCCTATTTAATTTCAACAGAATCTATCTGTCCTCAGTCATGCTTAAGGTTATCTTCTGCCACCTTGTTCTATAATATCCTCACTGGTTACAGAGACCAGGTCAAACATAGCAGCAGCTCTGATTGATTAGTCTGCTGACTCTTTGATGAAGAAATATGTCAGAGTGCATCCAGGAACACCTGGGTCCAGCCTTTGCTAGCAGCAAATATTCTCCACTCCATATCCGGCAAGTTAAAATCTCCAGTAATGACAATTCCTCGTACTGTATGTCTCTCTAAAAACTTTAGAGACCTTCACCAATATCCTGCTCCAGCCATGGACAACTCTGGCAGAACTCTAGTCATCTTTCCTTAAGGTGATTTGAACCCAGATGGATTGTGTTTTATCAGCTCTACTGCTTCTTGTTTCTTAATAGTCAACCATAACATGAACGGGCAATACTATGACACACCCCTACTCGTCTTTGCTCTTCTTCAGAGCAGTGCAAATCCTTCAGTCCCAGTGGTCCAGCCATGAGAGCTGCCCATCATGCCCCGGGATACTGTTTCATAGCCTAGTTCTAGCTCCTCCACTACATTGCTCATGAGCTTCTTGTCAGTTTCAGTCATTTCCGTTGTTTCTCCCAGTTTCCCACATGGACTGGGTATATAATCTTGGATGGAGTATCTGTTTCCTGCTCCTATTATACTCTTGCTCTCATATTTTCCTTTATTCACCACAATATCTTAATCTTTATGCTCTTCATTCAACTACACATCAAAAGCAAGCACAGAAACCACACAAATCCCAACAAAAAAGCACACACAAACTCCCAGATCCTCCTCTCCATGTCTAAATTTAAAGCCCATCTTGCCCATCTCACTCCCTGAAGTCTACGTTCCTACACATGAACACTTCAGCTGCTAAGGAGACCCCCCCCCCCCTTTCTGTGAATGCCATCAAAGTGACAACACCACGCTGGCAGCAATTCCCAGGCGATGTGTAATGTCTGGGCCAAGGCTTTACCCTTTTCTTCTTTGTTTGAATTTCACTGAGGATTGAGCATTGCTTTGGGCAGAGTCTCCAGTCATCCTTCTTCCATTTCAGTGGGAATCTGGCACTGCCTTGTCCCTCAACATGAAGGGAAATGCTGCTTTATTCTCTCTAGCTCCTTTTCAGTTCCAGATGTATATCTCTGGTATTACAGGGATGATGGTTTGTCTTAAAGAGTTCTCACTCACGTAGACTGTCTTTTCCTGGAGCTCCTGGGGGGTCTCTGGCTCCATTCTGCCTCTGGCCCTTTCCCTTGGCAGGTCCTCCTGTAGCCCCTCCTCCTTTGCAGGTTCCTGGGTGTCACCATCGTTCTTGGGCGTATGCTTCTCCATACTTCACTTAGTGCGCAGGCAGGGTCTGGGGTGGGACGGTAGGATCCCTGCTGCACATACCTTTTGATAGCCTAAAATCAAGTAAAAACCTCCTTACTGGGTGTGCACCAGCAAGTGAAATATGGTGGATGCTGAGTAGCTTAAAGGAAAATTACCATGTAGCTTTAGTGTTCGGAGCATAGGGACATTTTATTCCTTTGAAAGTGCTGGCTGGAGCTCACTAAAGTGGAAACCTGAACTCACAAAAATGGCTGTGAGATTTCATCAGTGTGGAAGCTGTAACCCTAATTTAGCCTTATCCAGATCCCAGCTCTAAGTCTCATGCTTACTTAAAATAGCAAGGGCGGGCTGCAGCAGCACAATTCCAGAACATACAACGACCTTTAACTTGAGACAGCAACTCTGGTTACAAACTTTAGCTGAGATTCTCGCTTCCCCAGGAGATAGGCAACTATTACTACACTCGTCGTATGGTGTGGTTGACAGACAGCTGTTAAGTGACCTGCTCGTTGCTTGTGACAAAAGGCAGCCAGACACCACAAACCCAGACAGCTGCTGCCAGCTCTCAGCTCTAGGTGAGAGCTGGTAGTGGGGCAGGATTCAGGTTATGTGCCTATGTGGTAGATATCTCCACTTGAGCGTGTTGTCTAGACTCCCTTTATGATTGGAGAAGAGATATGGGTGTATCTAGAGCATGAGTGCTCTGGTCCAACCAAGAGGTCTCCTCAGCCGAGTCCACCCACTTTAGTGAGGACCCTCTTCCTATCTCTCTCCACCAGTTGCAGGGGGACCCAGACAATTAATTTAGATAGAGGCAGATACAGCGGACACATCTGAAGCATCCTAGTCTGGGGGGGTGTCTCACCTCCCGCTCCCTGACACCACCTTGTCCATCGCAACACTGCTGGGTAGCATCACTCAGCAGAGTACATGCATTATTTCAGTTGAGTTTCCATCCCAGACAAAGCTGCATTGCCAGGGGTGAGTGATATGATGCTCCCACTTGCTGCCTGGAAGCAGTCAGTGCAGAGCAAAGCGAGGTGTCAGCATCGCGCGACTGTGTCCCCCCACCTCCCATTGGCCTTGCTCAAGGTCATGCTGTGAGGCAGCGACAGGAATAGCGCTTGTGAATGCCACCTCCTTATCCCGCTTGTCCCAGCGCCAGGCGCCCGGATGCCCAGCCCTGGGCCCCACAGGGAAAACAAAACAAAAACAACAACAACAACAACAAAAAACGCCCCAGAAAGCGCAGCAGCAATGCCTGGGTGTTGCTGCAAAGTTCAAGAACAGGTTAACACTTACACCACAACCCCGGCCGCACATACAAAAGCAGTGCGAGATGCCAGTGCTGGAGGCTGGAGACCTGGGGACACGTTGTGCTGGAAACTGGGGGCCCCATCCAGCCACACTGCAGCTCGCCGGCTGCGGGAGCACAGACCTTTGTGGGCAATGCCCAGATGGGATGATTAAACAAGTCGGGGAGAGGGGGGGGTTCATTTATGCTCATTTAGACAGCTATCAAAATCTATTAGCATGGGCTCCGAAAAGTTTGGAAGATTTGGGCACCCATCCACTCGGTAGTAAAAGGTGTTTCTTTTACTTTAGTGAAAAGGTCGTGCATCACAGGCTACTGCTAGCTAATGAGAAATGAGTCTGGACAATTAATCAATACACAATCTCCTCCGCTAATCATATTGATAGAAGATGAGCTCCATCCCCCAGGAAGGGCAAAGGCCATTGAGCTAAACCATTTAGCAGTATTTATTTATATCCTCAGTGGCTCAGTAATTTGAGTCTTGCCTGATAGCATCAGGCCCCCAAGGGCTAGGCGATATTGTCCATCTGGAAGAAAACCCACCAGATATTTCGTAAGAAAAAAATAGCCTTACAACAGAAATGAATACTTTAAAAGGTAAATGCATTCCTTTTCTCTAAATTTTCAACCACATGCATGTGTGCACAAATAACTACTGAAATATTCCATGCAAATGGTCCCCAAAATGTCAAGTTCTGATGGAAATATTCAAGAAAACATTAGCAAGGTCTCAGGGCATAGATTGGTCTCAGTCGCATCAGAATGCCCTGCTCTTGAGGTCTACCATGAAGTCTGAAAGGAGAATTTGCCCCTCACGCATTCATCCCAGCCATCCCATATCTTTCCTCTAGCAGGCACAAACTGGCATGTACCTGGCCCTTTAGGTAAGGTGAGTTCATGTTTGTGCAATTAAAGCCTATGTTGTAACACATACGCACCAAGAGACAAAGCTGATGTCAACGCACAGCTGTTTCTGCAACCGGCTGGTTTTCTGGCTCCCTGACACAAGTCCTGCTCTTACCAACCTGTAAAGAAGTAAGTGGTAAACTACCAAATGCAGATTGTCCCTTGTTTTCTGTGTGGGCCTAGGCTGCCCCACGGTCCCAGCAAAAGCTAGCACAGCCCTTCCATCCACCCTTTGCCAAACTCAGTAACCTGGAGAGAGAGGCACTGGTGCTAGCAAAGAAGCTGTTTACATATGCAGGTGCCTGCTGGGACTTATTTACAGAGCACTGCTGAGAGCGACCAAATCTGCTTGTATAGCTCTGGAGACTGTTCAAATCCTCCGTTCCCAGGCCAGCGATTAATGCTGTGCAGAGAGAAGTTAGGACTGAGGATAAAACTGAGCTTTCAGAACAAGGGCCTCTGATCTCAAACTGAACAAACATTTCCCCTTGCCTGTGTCAGCTGGTTTGATTTCCACTAAAAGGGCAGATTGCTTTGGAAACTGTACCCACGCGGGTGAATTACCTTTCCCATGCGGGTGAACTACCTTTCTACCCGGTAGAGATAGCTCCCGCAAGCACACTGTCCCGCTCTCTCAAGCAGGTCGCAGAGGGAGCTCCCTCTCCAAGCAGCTAGCTCAGAATAGGCTCAGAGGGAAGTCTCCCAGCTCAGATCTTGGCAGGAACAAGATTACACTCTTTAGAGCCTCACCTTCTCATTAACCCTTACTTATAAACAGCCACAGGGCCAACGTGTGCTCAGAAGGTGCGCCTGATCCTGCTGGCAGCAGATTGCAACACAAAGTGCAACGGCTAAACCCACCCTTTGAAAGGACTACAGCAGCCAGAGCAGGATTTTCTCACACTTTGAAAGCATCTCTGGACAGGCTAGATTTAATTGCACTGGCAAGGTCGTGCTCCATGTGAACGGGGTCTGTGGAAGCACCACACAGAGCCCAGTGATAGCATCAGCCTGTGGAGCCTGTGGTCCTCCTTAACACCAGAGTGAGCCTCCCAGGCTGCTCTGCTGCTCTGTGTGTCCCGTACACTGAGCATATGAAATATGGTGAATGATTATTAGCTGCCCTTAAAGTCTGTGGCTTTTAGTTTATACATACAGGGAATACATGGAAGTGTAGACACATACACGTGCATGCACAGGCCATCATTCATGCGCTCATAGTGTGGAAAGCCCATCCAACCAGCAGTTGTTGCCTCCACTGCTGCCAATAACTGACGAGGTCTTGCTGAAAAATGCTCTAAGCTTGCATGCATGCATGCATTTTGTGCTAGTCTTTCCCAGCTGAGTTCACAGAGAACGCTGCTATTGTGCGGGCCAGAGCCTTTCTGCCATGCCAGCGCACGCATCGGCTGACGTTTCATAAGCTGCCTGCCATCAGGAGAACAAAGTCCCGTTGAGTGGGCATTGGCTCTGCCTTCCCTCACAGATAGCAAAGGATCAGCTGAATACAAGTTTGGCAGTGTCCCAGGGCATGGCACAAGGCTAGCCAAGCATGTGAGGCAGAGTCATTATCAGAGCCCTGTTCCTAACGAAGCAAAGACATTCATTTTCATCTCAAACTAATATTTGTCCATACTCTTTCCAAGTAGAGGAAGAAAGACACGCATTGTGCCAGATCCCCTGCTGTGATGTATTTCTCCTGATACATTGCCTGTACAGTTACACCACTGTACTCTAAAGGGGTTGTAAATATGTGAAAACACCTTAAAATCTGAATCCAGGGGTAGCATCCCATCGAGGTGTAAAGTAGAAACAATACATAAGGAAACTTTGGGGAAGAAGGGCAGAAAAAAATGACTTAATTCCATGTGTTTTCCCACCAAACGACTAAGGAAGCTAAGGGGAAGCTAAGAGGTAAGTGAAAAAGATTTGTTCATTCTCCTTCAGGTGAAAGAAAAAGTGTTGGCTGCCCAGAGCATCTGCTCTGGCATCTTCTAGGCCATCTTTAACACCTGAGATAGAAAAGATGAAGCTCCAGGACCTATCTCTGCATTTTAGCTCTGTTTTAGGGTACAGACCAGTTAGCCAGCCTCACAAGCTAGCCAAGATGCTGCAGCAGCACCTCAAGGAACTTCTTCCTGCTGAGTGTAATCCTAATTATTCCATATATCATTTGTTTATCTTCTTCGTAACTTGACTCTGTCCATGAACCGGGTTCATTCATGTTTCTAAGCAAACAAAATCCTTCTTTAAACAATGACTTACAGCAAAGCTGAGCTTGAGTGATCTGACACATATTGGAGACACTCTGCTTCTGTTGAGGCAGCGAATACATTATGCAAAGTTGCCCTGGGGAACTTCTTGCATGCCTACTGCCCACGAAGTATCAAGGCTGCTGGGAGTCCACAGAGCATTGAGTTGCAGTGCCCTGTCCCAGGCAGGCAAGACAAGCTGTCTGCTACAGAAAGGTGTCTCTGTGCCTGCGCGATCGCTGGGCTGAGACTAGTCCAGAATGACACAAGAGCAGCCACTGCAGACAGCAGGGTAGAGGGAGGCAGAGTACAAGAGCTCTGCCACGGGGCCTGTGCAACCACATTCTCCCCCCCCCACCCCCCAAAGTGGAGCCGTTTCACGTCCAGCCAGCTCATAGCACAGGCAAAGTGACAGGCTCTGTCCCTCCTCTCTATGGAGATATGTCCCTTGCTTGCTTCAGAGAGGAACAAAATAGAGCAGTGACCCTGCAGCTGGGCAGCTTTTCAGCTGTGCCTTTTAGTGTGCTCCAGGCTTTCCACAGTCTATGTAGATGGGGGTCCCTTCGGACAGTCCGGCACAACACTGTCTGGAGAAGGGAGTCAGGGAGCAGCGTGAGAGTTGGTGACAAAATGGTCAACGCAGCCCTGGAGTGCCAGGTGTCAACCCCTTTTCTCGTCAGCTTTCCTTTCCTTTAGCAGCCCACTGGACTTCCTTTGCAGGTGACCACACACCTCTCTCACAGCATCTGTGTCCCTGACAGGGAGGCAGTGTGAAGGTGTGCAACACACGCAAGGAGTGGGATAGGACCTCACCCTGCACCTCACCTTTGGCCGCAGTTTGGGCACTAGCAGGCCTGCAAGCCCAGCTAACCAGCCTGCAGCCAGCCCTGGAGCTTGCATGTTTCTTGCCTCCTCAGCTACTCAGTTGACAGGTAGCCTGTCAGTTGACGCCTCAGGTAGGCGTCCTCACTCAGCTTCTTTGAAGACACAGCAAAGTAGTTGCTGAATGATTCAGCCATTTTCTTATCTCCATGCATGAGCTCCCTGCCCTCATTTTTAGGGAGGCCCAACGGCGCTCCATTTGTGCTATTATCTGAGTGGCAAACAGGTGATTGAAAAACAGAGCCATGGCCAGTGAAAGCTGTTTAAAGGCATGCTGCATGGGGCTGGGAGATGGGCAGTGTAACAGGTGACTGTGCTGAAGCTGAGCTCAACGTGGGCACCAGGCGGGCAAGGGCACCTTGCACATCCCCAGATGCTGCAGGTGCCAGGCTCCGACTTGGGGCTGGGCGCAGGATTGGGTAGGCGCAGGAGCAGCTCCCTCCTGCCCGTAGGGTCCACAGCCTGCCAAGGCGGTGGGGAGAGCTGGGGCAGTCGCACAGGGCTCATATCCCTCCCTCTCTTGGGGGCTGCCCTTGGGCCATCAGTAGGGTCTGCCCCCTCCAGGCACTTCTTCTGCATCCAGAGGTTACCAGAGCTGCTTGCAGTCCTTTCACAGGGTGCAGCGAAGAAACAGGGAAAGAGCCAAGTTAGGCGCATGAATAAAGGCAAGAGCCACCACAAACACACCCGAGCCTGAGCCCAGCAGGTGCAAGGGCTTGCTCAGTGTTGTCCCTCTAAACAACATTCAGGGAAGCATGATAAGCTAGCGGTTGGCTCCCAGAAGCCAGGACTGACTTTGATTTTTGACTTTGCCTCTGTGTTTCTGTCTCCCTGCTGTTGTAGTGAAGGGGGAGGGCACCAGACACTTGCCCCCGTCAGGAACAGTAGCAGAGGGTCACTTTGGCTTGGCACTGGCCAGCAAAGAGAGGGAGAGCGTAACGCCTCCGTCACGTACCCAGGCTGCCTGCCAGAGCACTGGGAGCGCAGATTCTCAGGAACTGGATCCCTGGGGGAAAGGCCAGTTTCACCCATCTGTTTCCTCCCGGCCTCTCTGCAGTGACCTGTCTCCACGGAGCACCTCTGGAGAGCAGGGGAAGGCAGCAGCTCAGGAAGCTGCCTCCGCAGAGGAATTTAAGTACGTGAACACCACACTGTGGACATGAGCCAAAAAGCTAAGAAACATCTGAACCCCCAGAGCCCTTGATCCCCTGATGCCCTGCAGCTCAGCCAGTGCCCATCGGCAGCCCAGGGCATGCCCGAGCTCTGTGGGGAGCCTCAGCACTCGCTATTGGGACACAGGCTCTTGCCATCTCTAGCCCAGAGCTTGTCTCCTCATCTGTGCTACTGCTTTACAGCCTGCTGGGGCCTCTGCACCCAGTCCGGGAGTTAATATTTCATCTGGAGGTCCAGGAAAGCTCAGGGAAAATTGCCTTAAAATGCCAAAGGTAACTTTAAAATATTCCCTTCTGGACTCTGAAATGTTGCTGTTAGAAGTGTATTCGCTGATAAGGAAATGGTGCTGGACCTAGGTTAACAGCTGGGGAGGTTATTCATGGAAATCAGTGCCACGATTCTCTCTATCGTTTTCATCTGCCTTTCCCAAACTCTACCTTTATGAAGACTAACCACATTACTCTTGTAGCTCTAGGGAGGTGAAGCGAAAGCAAGCTCTCCAGCAGAGGCAAATCTGGTCATCCTGAAAAGGTTTCTTTGTTCTCATTGCACAGGATCATTTTTCTACCATGAAGCAGATTTATGTGAGGAACAGTGGTGGCATAGGGAATAATGATGCTGTTTCGCTTAATAATTAACCTGCACAGTCGCCTGGTGCCTTGTGTTCCAGCAGACTCGCAAGGCAGAAAGACAGTGCTGTCTGGAGAGCTAAGCACAAGGTGAGCAGTCAGGAAAAACTGGGTTTCTCCATCAGTAACGTTACAATGCCTCTAGTACATATATGCATATCTTCCTACCTACAGACCACTCTCCCAACAGTGCTTTGAACTCTGCATACTCTGCATATGCTGCACGTAACTCTGAAAAGCAAACTCTGTGGCAAGAATAAAAAAAGAAGTCAAGAGAAATTCAACTCCTTCTTGTACTCTCCAGCTACCATGGAAAAATGCTGTCTTGCAACCTATCACTGCCTAGTTCAGAAACCACCAGGAACGGCTTCAAAGACCCAAGATACAAGTTTCAGTAGAATTTGTTGGAAACTTTTTGCCATTTTTTTTCAAATTCTAATACCATTTCATCACAGCTGAAACATTTCCAGGGAAAGAGCTGCTTTCAAAGAATTTATCAGCCTGAAATTTTGTGGAGGGAATGCTTTTTGTGAGTGTCACAATATTTAGACATTTTTTAAAGTTAAAAAACCCAAAAAGCTAACTAATTTTAATATTTCTAAAGAAAATATTTTAAAATTACTCAAATAAAACATTTCAAGTCTAGCAAAAAGTGCTTTTTTTCCAATAAAATATCAATTCCTTGAAATCTTAGAGACTGCAACTTTTTATCCCAACTCAAGATATATACTGGAATCTCAATATCTAGAATCTTGGGGAGAGGGGGAATCTATTTCCCACTTCGCTTGGCTTTTAGAGAAGCAGAATACAATAAAGCAGAAAGGAATTTGGCCTGAAAAAGCTAAATCCAAAGCAGAATCCTTTACTTTAGTGAAAATGAATGCCTGAGATGTCAACACGCATCCCATTGCCTATGACCTGAACTCTGTTTGTGTATCTCTGTCTATTTTAAGGGGTGTCCAATTCGCTGATCCCTTTGGTCACAGGCAGGAATGTGATTCCTTTTGGAAACCATCCGCTCAGCAAGACAGCTGGGCTTTTACTGAGGGCCAAATCAGCAATGTGCATTGTAGCGCGTGAGGGGTGGGTGAAGATGCTCCGAGCAGCACCGTTAGCAACAGCTGTGTAGGGTGAGTGCATCCCCAAGGGGTGGCTCAGCACCTCCTCAGACCAGATTTCCACAGTTTCACAACCTCAGCACTCTGGCTAGGCCAGTGAATGTGGGAGGGACTTTGGTTTACGCAGCTCACACAACTCGCACTTATTTCCAGTCCTCTGGTATCAGGCAATCTTCAGCTACACTCTGACATCCACATCCTCCCCACCCACCCCGCACAAGTTTCCTGTGCAGGCCTCCTCCACCCTCTGCAGGCTTCAGACCACAAGGCCTCCTCATAGCTTGTGCCAGGTGACTGCTTCTCCACATCTTTTGAAGGCTGCCAGCCAAGCTTTGCCGCCCTGCTAGTCCAGCAGTCTGAAGTGACCTTCACGAAACTGGCGGCTAGGTAAAAGTACACAAGCAGATTGAAGTTGGTTTTTCAGCATCTATGGATCAGAGCAAAAGGGAGAAAACAAAGCTGGTTTAACTGTCTCCTGCAAGATGTCGCTGTCTAAGAGTTGGTTTTGGAAGCCCCAAAGCAGAAGCTAAGTAGAGCAGAGGGCCAAGGTAACCAAAAACTCAGGGTCCTGGAGAACTTCTGGCAGGGCTCCCAGTGGAGAGAACAAGAACCAGTGACAAGTTGGAGCATATTATTGCCAACCGTGTCTAACTGGGTGTTGATCCAATCACTGCTCTGCCTTCTCTGCGTTTCCTATGGTCAGCCCTGGGGAAATTCTGCACAACGCTGTAATCGTTGACTCATCAAACCGAAGTGAGAGAGAAAACAGTTTCAAACCAGGAACAAGCTATGGGAATCGGCAAGTTTCAGAAGAAAGCCTTGAAAACCCTCCCCCGCCAAACCCACTGTCCTAATTGTTCTTGCAAGCCCTAATGCAGGTTTCATTTACTCTGCAACCACTGAATGGTACTATCACGTACCACCTGGAGAGCTTGCAGAGTGGACTGGCTTGTGGCAGGGGACAACTGAGCAATTGCACCCCAGGTGCCTGGCCAAATCACATGGTTGTGCAGAGCAGAAGTGCGTGATCTGGGGAAGAGAGGATCTCACCCCCCTGCTTTTGCTTTTTGCACCACCACAGGCCTTATGCAATGCCCACTCTGTAAAGCTAAGGGGTTTCTAAGAATTCATAGCTAAAGTTCTCCCTTTCCAGTCTTTGAACAAGCAAAAGTGTCTCAACATATCCTCCCTGGCCCATCAAGCTTGATGATGTGTGACTAACTCTTTCATTGACCAAAGCCCAACCACTTCACTCACGTGACCTTACATAACTGCTCATCTATTTAGTTAATGAATGGAGCTTGAGAAAATTTCCATTGCCCAAGGCCCTTGGGGGAAAATGCGTGAGCACAGTCTCCACCTTTTGTGTGCTGAAGTGGGATTTTCCTATGGATTAACTGAGTACAGTGGAATTTTTTTTTGTTGTTGTCGTTGGTGCCTGAAATGGTATGTGATCGGCAGAGCACCATGGAGAAAGGGAAATAAAATAAAAAAAAACAACTCTTGTGCCTGAGCCAGAGAAAACAGGAGACTCCCTGTCCCAGGAGGGACGGCGTCATCTCTGCAGTCAGGGACTGCTTCTATTCCCAGGCAGGTGGCCGCTGCCAGGCAAGCACCGCTGTGTTTGCTCAGTGCTGCACGGAGCCAACACATCTCCTGGGCCTCTTGCTTCCCTCCCCAACCACAGACCCAGTAGCCCCAGCCTGCAGGTGTCCCAAGGGCACGGGTAGAAGCGCCTGATGGGCCAGACCCAGTTCTGGGGCTGGCAAGTATACCCACCTCCCACATTAGCATGTTAGAGGCAAACACACCAGAATTTACTGCAGGTAAGGAGCAGGAGGGAAGCTGGGGATACTGTGGTATTTCTGAAAGTTCATACTAGTGCTGCACACCTTCCCATTTCAACCACTGCCCAGTGATGCTGCCAAAGAAGGAAATGATGGTAAAAGTCCACCCATGGCGGCAAGTGGTGACGGATAGGGGGGGGTGGGAGGGGTTGTACCTCTCCTAAAGTGCTGTGTGCAAAGGAGTTTGTAAGTGCTGGAGACATGTGATTTTCAGAAACACGATTCATGCAGTTCTCTGAGGATGTACTTTGGAATGAAGGTATTTGTCTGGTGTGCAGTGTGAGCTCCTCACAGCACAAGCTGCAAATCTCGTGGCCTAGGGCTTGGGGAATGCTGCTGAAGTTGGTAGGGTAGATTAGCACAACTTCATCTGGGCACTGCGCTATCATGGAAGATGGAAGTGGCTGCACCGAAACACTGGAGGATGCTCCTTCTAATTCACGGGGAGAAAATGCAAATGCAGCCCTAGCCTTTGTAACATCTGGTCCATGTGCAACGATGAGTGAATATTTAACTGCAGGAAGAACATTCCCTTCCAGAGATCGAAGTGGCCAAGTTAATCAGTTCCAGACTGTATTCAAGTCACAGGTGCCAAGAGGACAATGCAAGTTCAAAACCTTGAGGATGTTCAAAGTCTTCTACTACTTCCTGGACAGTTGCCAGGACTCCTCTGAGATGCTAAAAGGGAGGATCTTGTCACTTGCTGGGAAAGGGTGACGATTAACTTACTCAAGGACATGTTTCACAGAGAGGAGGAAGAGGTGGAGATTCGGCAAACAGGGATTTTGAGATCCTCCTTTTGGATCCTAAAGTGGCTTCAGAAGCTTGTGAGTAGAGGCTGCTGCTGCAGCTGGGCAGGGAGAGCCCTCAGGCAGGTTTGCAGAGGTTTCCTTGCCAGGCATCCTGCTGGAGGCTCACAGTTTCCTGCAAGGCTGAGCTCCCCATGACAGAAATTGTCACTGGTTACAGGTTTCAGGCTTTATAAGGTGCTCAGTTTCTGCTAAACCCTGCTCTTACACAACATATTTCCAGTTATTCTTTCGCCCCTATAGTTAATTTGCCCTCATCTGCCTCTCCCTCACAGAGCCAGTCGGGTCCCTTCAGAAGTTAGGCAGTGGGGAGAGAAAGGTTGTTAGTATTCAGCTTTATATTAAAACAAGCTGCTTTAGACACGATGTGACTCCACTTGAAGGCCAGCAAAGCAATTTTAAAGGCACATAATTATTTATAACATCTGTAGGGCTGGCATTACAGTCCTAGAGGCCTTGGACAGAGATTTAGGTATCTGCACACCTTCTCCCACCCCTGTCACTGGACAACAAGCTAATGAGCTGGGATCTTCTCTGCTCACTCCTCTGCCTCGCTCTGACTTCCCCTGCACTTCGGTGTACACATCTCTCCATGGAGGAAAAACACTTCCAGAACGCATTTACTTGTAGGCTCCGTTATCTCTCCCATAAAACCCCTTGAGGTCCAACATAAATGGCTTTAGTCCCCCACCCCAAACAGCAGTCTTTTCTGCAGGGCCCATTTGGTTGGAAAGACCATCATCTGAAGTTGGGAGGGAGAAGGAGGGAAGTGACGCAGTGGCCTAAGTCCACCTGGATGACTGAGCATCTCTTAAGGACTTCAGTCAAAGCACTCTGCATTTACTTTTGTTGTTGCTGCTGTTAACATCAAAGAGGCAAAGATTTTACCATGCAGTTGAAACCTTTGTTTATTATTCAAGGCTCAGTTCCTACTACAGGAATGATAGATTAGAAGCTGTAAACGGCATGCTGGCTCCAAAATAAAAAAGAAAAAGTCTGTGTTGTTATTTTTCACTTTGGATGCAGGTCCTCTGGACTGAACTGCCCAAGCCAGGCACTGTGAAAGGATTTTTCCTGAAATAAGACGACAGGGGTAAGGGGCCCAGGCTAATCTGATTAGAATAGCTAAAGCTGTATCACATT
The DNA here is from genome assembly GCF_040807025.1 of Struthio camelus. NCBI lineage: Eukaryota > Metazoa > Chordata > Aves > Struthioniformes > Struthionidae > Struthio > Struthio camelus. Next base: position 93,419,300 of record NC_090942.1, on the reverse strand, counting down.
GCCCCAGTGGGATCATACGATCGATCGCTGGGATGAGGAGTGAGGAGGCTTCCCAGGGAAGTGACAGGGATGGGATGCGACAGAGAAACCAGGTAAAATGGGCCCGCGGAGTGTGCCTAAGGAGGGACTGCCACCATATCAACTTGGGCGGTTTTCCAGGGGGGCTGCAGCCTCCGAGGGAGCACAGGGATGGACAACAAGCCCTCAAAAGCACCATTTCCTCAGGAAAGTGAGCCGGGACAAGAGCAGAGAGGGTAATGGGGAGGGAAGCAGGTTAGTGGCTGCCCCCTCAAGCAATGTTTTTACACGCACTCCTGCAGCATCTGGGACGGTTTGCTGGGCCTCATCCTGCTGGCAGTTCCCGCACTCCTAAATGGCACTGGGATAAAGGCCAGGCCTGAGGCTTTGAAAAAAACATGAGGACAAAGAGGCCACAAGCAGTGGAAAGTTAGCACTCAGCTGCCTTGGGGAACCTGTATTATTAAACAGGTGCAAACACCAGCTGCTGCCCACCCTGGGAGCGGCGTGCGGAGAAGGAGGCTTTCCACAGTGCCTTTGCAAACCCATGCTCCTGTCAAACTCAGCAGTTAAAGGAGTTAAATCTCCAAATAATGTTTGAGTTTAACCACAGTTTTACCAGCTTTCATTTCTTTGCTATTTTACCTTCCTGCCCTACTGTAGACCAAGATCATTTGCCAGAAAATAAGACAGAGGATCATTGCTGCCAAAATCTGCCCTCCAACAGCAAGAATTAGCACTAAGCAGGCAAGTAGGGGCACAGAGAGCTGCACAGAGAGTGGAAGAGATCAACCCCTATTATTTTGCTAAGGCTCTGTTGACTTTGAGGCAGGGCTCTCAGGGAAAGGTAACAGCTGGTATCAGACAACTGATACAGCTTGAAAAACCAGACAAGCTTTTAGACGCACAAATCCTTCTTCTGTGCTGAATTAAAAGACTGAAAGTATCAAGCTAAGCACAGGCTGGAAAGGTTTGCTTTGGGTCTCTTCCTTTTTCAGGGGAGAAACGAGGCTCCACAGTGAAAGAACTTGCCTCTAGACACGCGGCAGAAGAGAGGATTCCTGACGAACGAGCTCCCAGGATCTTCTGCCATGAGATGGGATTTCCCCATCCATGGAAGCCATCACTGTTGCTGGATCCATCAAACAAAACCTGCTATGGCATGGAAATAGCAACTTTGTGCAGCACTGGCAGATTTTTGCTCCATTTCTGGTTGCCCGCCAGCAGTGCGCAAGTGCATCTCGGACCCAGCCTCGTAAGGCAAAGCTGCGGTCTACGCTGACTCTGGAGGTTTCAGGTCACCTCATGCAACTGCTTCACCTCAGTCTTCACTGCAAACAGTCATTGCATCTTATAAAAAAAGAGCAGCTTGCAGTCCATGGGGGCAGCCACCAGGGTTGAGCAGAGCTCAGGAACTGCACCAGCATTAGAAGAAGCAGGTGAGTTAGAGGGGGCATGGCATGAAGATACTGTCAAGCTGCAGCTTATGGCCAACAAGGCAAGCGATACTCTGCCAGGTTTCAGGGACAAGCACCAGAGGCACTGTCCCAGATGCAGGAGCTAATTACATTGCATCCTGAGATCTGTAGTTCTGCTTTGCGCCAGCATGCTCAATTTGAACTGCAACCCCTTTTGTCTGTGGGCGGGCACCTTGGGTTCAGTATTGCACAATGTGGTTTGCACAAAAATGCACTGCATTCGGGCATAACTGCCTCAAGTGTCACAGGAGAAACCCAGCCTACAGGCAGCAAACGCTGGCCCTGCGACTTATTACTCAGTTCTGCAATTTCCCATTGCACAGTGTGGCCATTTCCAGACCTGCTGCTTCAGGCCTGTCTCACCCGCTGCTTTCCCTGTATTACGAAACCCCTAGTGATGCTTCCCCAGCAACGATACCATTTTGTTCAGGACAGAAAAACCTAGGACTGCTTAACGCTGCCATCAACAAGCAGGTGTCTCGGGTGGCAACAAAAGCACCAGCATCAATAATGCAGAGGGCAGAGAGAGAGAGATGCAATGAAGTGGAGAGAGGGAAGCCAATCAAGTTAATGAAATAAGGTGCAAGGTTAGTGAAGGGCTATTTATAGACTCCAACCGGTTCAGCCCTGTGCACTTAGAGGCCGGTTCAAACTGGCTCCTTAACAGCAGTAATAATCATTACAGAAAAGAAAGGAAAAAAAAAAGTGAAAGCTTGGAAAATTCACTGCCGGAGGTAAAGCTTCAGAGCCAGGGTTGGCTGGAGTCAGAAGTAACTGCATTACCGAGAGATTGAAAGGTTAATAGGAAACCAGCTGACACTGAAAGGGAACAATTAGAGAGGTTAAGGGGCTTAATATTAGATTAATGGTTGCCTGGAGGAGCAAAAGCAGAGATTTCAGGAAAAAGGTAAATGGTGCACAGAAAGCTGTTTTTCATGGATGGAGATCCCCAGATCTCCTCCTGCAGCTCCCTGGGTGAACTGGAAGAAGGTGGCCCCTCCATTCCCCACCAGTCTTTTCCAGTCTCCCCAGTGTCCATCTCTCTTCCTCTCCCCTCTCCGCTGTTTGTCTCTTGAACTCCCCCTTCAGGTTTGCTCTTCTCACCTACAGGCTGTCTGTATGGTCTTCTCTTACTGTCTTCTTTGTGTTTCTCCTCCATCCTCCCACAGTCTCCTTAAAGGTCATAATAATTAAATGATATTTAGCCTTCCCATAGCCCTGACATCCCTCTTCAGTGTGTTGCTCTCCAGTGGCAAAGGTGCTGGGGATGGGACATGGCACGTTTCCCCCCATTACTCCTAACCAAAAATCTAAGCTTCAGAGGAAAAAAAAAAAAAAAAAAAAAGGCCTCCCAAAAGTCAGATGCCAGGGCCAATCCCACCTCCCAGGTCTGCATCACAGCAGCTTCTTCCCTCTGGGTAGATAGATGGGCAATGCTGGCAGCGGTGGAGCCCCTGACTACCAGCAGCCATTTGGAAAGGCTTTCTTAGCAGGAAAGAGTTGGAGAAGTTGCAGGGAACAGTGATTTAGCAAGATATGGACTTATGACATAGACTGATGACGCCTCCAGGGCCAAAAGGGAGATTGAAGGTTCTAAGGAGGGAACATTCAGCCCATGGACAATACTACTGAGAGACTGCAAGGAACACAGTCCTGTCAGATGAAAGGCCACATGCATGCTGCTGCTGCATGGTGCGCTGAATACTGAAGTGACATAAGGTTAAAACAGGCCTCGTGCAAGAAGATAACAACAGATAGGAGGGTAGTCATATAGTTCAGGGGTTCTGGATGCTCTCCTGAAACCTTGCTCTGCAAAGGGAAGAGAAATAAGCAGTTCTGTCCTTTCACGCTGCACAGGAACAGTAGCAAAGGGTTTAGTACCCAGTGGATCTGTCCAATGAGCAGATTCCCCAGCCATAACTCTGGCCTGTCCCATGTCCCCAGGATCACTGCTGTTGCTAACTCAGTCAGTCCCCTGAGAGTCCCTGTACCTTGTTGCGTAGCACCACCAGCTGCTGCTGAGAACAATGTGGGGAGCATTCAACTGCTCTGGGCACTGCCCTGAGGCACTGCTAAGGCCCAAAGAGAAATCCTTCCCTCCTGCACCACCCCCTGCTGCTGTGCTCAAGGATCTTCCAAAGGCACGTGCTTCTCCCATGGGACAGGGAGAACTTTCCCCGAGTGCCTGGCCCTTGGCCGCTGCCTGTAGACTCAAACAAGCACAAGCTGGCTGGATCCCTCCATATCTTACACTGCTTCCCACAGCACAGCCTCCCCTCTGAAAATTTGCCGGGCAAGATTAGAAAGCAATGCACTCAGCACTTCCTTCTAGGGCTGTAAAAGCCAGCCTGGGACTCAGACACTGTGCAGACCCCAGATAGAGAAGTTTCTCCACTTGTGATAATGACAATGAATGCCCCAGCCTAGATGAGCTGTGGCCATTTGTGGTGCATTAGCTCCAACACACGTGAAACGCTGTGCCCTGCATTAGTACAACCTCTGGAGGCCAGCCAGGGGGATTCAAAGGGAAAAGACTAAGGAGACTCTGGTTGGCATCAGAAGGCAACTTGGGCTGTTTTCCTCTTATGTGTATGACAGCTGAGCACCGAATTCTCTGTACCGCCTGTGACCCAGCTAGAAAGACCATAGAAATTGCTAGAGATAGAGAGAAATATTCAGGGGATGGATTCCTCAAGCCTCTCTTCCATGCAGCCACATCTGCTGAAGAGCAGCAACCTTAGCCATCTGAAGGGACAGGCTCTCCCTCCCGCAATCCTAGCCTACATAGGAGCGTTTCCTAGGTCTAACGCAAACCTCTCCCTGTGCCTGGCAGACCACATCCCTAGGGCTGCATCTCTGCTCCTGAAGAGCTGATCCAGTTCCAGCGCTGACTTGTGCCAAAGGCTGGGGATACCCCATCACTACCAGGCCGCAGCACCCCAGCTGCGGGGTAAAAGCACATCTCAGCTAAAGATCTCAAAGTGCTTTACAAACACCTATTAATCCTTCAGTAGTTCCTGGGAGCCAGGCCTGCATTTATTTGGCTTGCCGTTTGTCTCTGGAACTCACTGTGCCATTCCCCCAGCCTGGAGAGGAAGAAAGGTAAAACAATACCCACCATTTCGTAACAAATTGCAAATTAAATCGACTCCAGCTCAACCTTTAAGCAAAATGTTACCTCTTCCATAATCACCCCCTGCAGGCAACAGCCTGAGAAAATGTAGCAACAGCTATTCTTTAACAGTTAGGTAAACTTTGACACAAAATTTTGGTGACATGCTGTGAGTCAGACAGTCTACATGTAGCAAATTTCTGAGAACAAAAATCAGGAACTAGACCTCTTAGTTTCTTGTTTTACCAATTGTAAATCTCAATTGTCTTCCCCTCTTAAAGATGACCGTCTAGGGAAAAGAACTGCAGCTTGTGCCCTTTTTTGTGTCTTCATAATAAATTAAGGAGCCTGTAGATTTCAGTCCAAGGGAAAAAGATTAAGTGTTTTTCCACTTGCTTTCTCACGTTAGAAAGGCAGGTCTTTTGGAGCCTAAAAGTCTCCAGTCTGTGCAGTGTAGATCATGACAAAAACAGGAACAAATGAAAGACAGGAGAGCAAGAGTGAGGCAGAGGAGAGGGGAGGGAAAATTGAGTCAGACTCCCTAAGTGCTCTTTACAAGCTACAACTGCATCAACACACTAACGCAATGATGAACAAAACGTGGCTAAGAAAAGCGGTGCCATTGACCATCTGACTCTCCTGCTGCTCCGGTCAGGGTGTGAGACCCCGCAGCAGTCAAGCTCAGAGTACCCCGCAGACCTACCAGGAAGAGCACACAGGAAGACCAAATCAGGTCTTCCTGATATTTCAAGAAAGGAAGAGAAGGGAAGAGAAAAAGCAAAGATGAAAAGGACCCTCACACCTTCCTCTTCTCAAAGAGAAGCTAGAAGGGCATGAGATCTTAGATAAGCCAGACCCAGCCTACAGGAAAGGGAAGGCTAGGACAGGAAAGCAGAGCCATGGCCATCCTTTTCGTTTCTCCTGTGTTGGCTGGGTTACTGCCAAGGGCTCCCTGGCAAGGAGATGCTGAAGGGAAAGAGAACAGAGTTAGGAGGGAAAAACCAACAATGCAAAAAGCAATTATGATGAAGAAAGTGGCCAGAGCACAGGGCTGGAGAAAACGTCAGCACACACAGGAAATTGTCCCACTTCAGTCCAGATCACAGAAAGGTCACTCAACTGTTTCTGACTGGCAAAGCTGTGCCTTTTGCAGACTTTCTCTGCCCTCTTCCTACACTTCCCTCCCCTAAAGCCTCAGATAGGCAGGGTTAGACCTGCTCGGTTCTAAGCCCAGAAGACAGAACAGAATAACTTCAGTGAGTTCCAGCTCCCCCTGCCGCTATCACCAGTTCAGTTGTACGTGTTCAAACTACTTCTGTGGTTGAGAGATTTAACTACAGCCAGTAGTTAAATCAGGCTGTAGTTAACTACAGCCTGAAATATACAGGCTGTGGGCTGCTTCAATAGTCTGGGAGTGAAACCTGTATGGTCATGTCTGGATGTGCCTGAGGGGGGGTATACAAACTGTGCAGGTATGAGGGCACAACATCTGTAAGTCCCTGGAAACTCTGACGGCTGAAGTCCAATTCTTTAAGCAAAAGCCTTTCCTGAGGAAACCCATTTTCCCAGTTTCCTTGAGAATCTGCTCAGGTAACTCCTGAGCACTCCTGCGGAGAGAAATGCAGAAATCCCAGACTTGTGCCAGCTTTGGCACTTGCAGTGACCAAGTGCAAATCCTGTGGGAATGCCTTCCCAGTGTCAGGGCCCAGGTAAATACCCACAGTGCCTGGCTGAAACCCCCCTCGGGCCCTGCCTGGACTTCGAGCTATGGTCCCACCATCAGCTGTCAGCCGCAGAAAGGAGCTGGCAGGCACTGTGAGGAGCTCTTGTCAAGCAGATGCCACAGCAGCAAAGTAATTGCTGATGCTAGAGCGGTGCCTGGTGGCTGGTTACATCAGAAGCACTTTGAAATTTTCCAACAGAGGATGAACTTGCAGTTAAGTTCAGGAAAACACGTCTAGGTAAGAGCAGCTCGTCCAGCTGGGCTGTTTCTGCCCTGCCACAGACCTGCCACTGAAGTGGCAAACAAGGTGTCCCAGCTTTATGAATCAGTCTGATATTTGTATTTATTGGATCCCCAGCCCCACGCCATTCATGATCTTTCTTTAGTTTTTAAAGTTTTGCGATTTTTAAGCCAATCTCAAGGGTATGGGTGACTTGGTTACTTTGGAATAACCCATGCAGTTTTGATTATGTAGCTCCCTGTGAAAGTCCAGATTCTGGATAGTGTAATCCCAGCAAGCCCCTTAACCTGTCAAATGATGGCTGCTAAGAGCATAAGGCACCCCAAATCACTGAGAGCATTTGAAAGCTGTGTCCTTTATTTTAGATACTTTAACAGGATCCTACTCAAAATGCCAATACACTACTGTTAGGGAGAATGGGTGGAACAGGTGTGAAAATCTCTGTCCTCTTGCTTCCTTTACTAATTAAAGAACTACAATGTGCTGGGTGAGAGAAATGACGTTGCAGGTGAAACAGTTCTCAACACAGAGGTAGTGTCTTGGATGCTCAGGAAACGAGGAGTACGAAAAAATGGAACCCCAAAGGAATGATCTTCAGTGCAATAACGTAGAAATGTTGTGCCACCTCTGCAGAAATATAACAATGTATTACATTAGACTTAGACCTCAGCCTCAATATTTGGAGACAATTTAGATATGAATGAAAAAAAACAGGTAGTGTATCACCTAATTTGTGAATGTAGTGTATGAAAGAACATGGAGTTCTAGCAGAAGATTGGGATGGTGTCCTCCTGAACCTACGCGCGCACACACACACACACACACACACACGCACACACAAGCAGAGTAGGAAAGAGGCTCTGTTCCTAAGGCCATGAAGTCTAAATGGATAAAATTGGTAATGGCAAAGAAGGATGTATGCATCTGCCCAGATCTGCCAAGGGCTGAAACAGCAAACTCCATCTCTCGAACACTCACTGGCCCATGTTTTCTCACTGGTGGCAGGTGGTGCCATGTTAGTCAGCCTCAGCTAGAGACTTCACATAATTTGCAGTTGTTTGCTATTTTGCCACATGAACCATCAGGCTGGCACTTTGCATCCTCAGCATAAATAGGGTCGATGTGGGCAGGAGGTGGGCAGGCAGACAAAAACAACAGTAAGGCCTTCCTGAAGAACTGGATGTTATCTCTGCTGATATTTGAGCTCCTCTGTGCTCTATACAAACCCAAAATATTCAGAGCTGAATACATGTTTAAGGTAGACACTGGCTAAATGCTTGTGTTGGGCCTGCAGCCCCCCAGACTTTAACCATCCTACTGTCTCAGCAGATGGTAACACCCCTCTTACCACAGCTGCACCAGCACCTTTCAGTAGAGACTGATAAACCTCAGAAACAGAGCCCAAACACTTCACAGACCAGTACAAGCACTGATCTTCTGGCAAATACTCCAGTAACTTAAATACTTTCTACTCTAAAAACTCCAGTGCACTAAGAGGCTAATAATTTACTACTTCATCATATTTCCCTCTCCTCCATGAGCAGTGCACGATACACAGATGCAGACGTTTATATGCGCACGTACAGAACATAAGCATTTGCACACACCCAAAGCACAAGATTTCCTAGCACCACTGCTCTTTACTTAACAAGTCAAAGCACCAGCTCGCACAGCTCACTTAAAAATAACAGTTCTCCTGAATGCACCATTACTCTTTCTCGTAGATGGGGAGGAAAAAAAAGCGCAGGGAACCTTATCTTATCTGTGCCTAAACACAGAGTTTCACCACCAGACAGAACTCATAAACAGACTGCCATTCAGCAGCTATTTGTATATTCCCCATTTCCCCACATGTGCAGTAAGAGTAAGTGCTAGTATAATCTCTGGCTGCTTGCCTTAACCATATGATGGCCCCAAAATGACACGAGCATGATGGAAAGCCAAGACTTAGTCATATGACTACATATTCCCTTAATCACTGAACACATCCTACAGACTTGGTCATAATTTCATTGTCTCTCACTTTTCCCATCTGTAAAAAGGGGACGATACCATCACCTACCTTTGGAGAGTAGGGGTGGAAAGACCCTGAGAGTTTATGAAATGGTCAGATGCTATGGCTTAAACATTAAAACTCAAAAGCACCAAAAGGAAAGTGAATTATTTCAGAATAGGTCTTGGATTATGCCTAATAAAGAAAGGCAGGGGCTACATAAAATAAAATGAAATGTTGAAGCAGGGTCCATTTACTGCCAGAGACAGGGATCTACTGAAAATACCAATGTCATTTTCAGAATGTGTAAGTACAGGGGGAATAAGTGAAGATTGTGCAGGAAATCTTAAATCTAGCTTCCTCTAATCTCTCAGTGTTCGATTTTGCTAGAATAATGAACTTTCTCCATCGTTTATTCAGCTCTAGAAAAAGATAATTGAAAAACAACCCAGTAATGCTGAAATATTAACATGGAGTACATTCATTATGGTGTTTTAATTCACCAAATACTTGTTGCTGCTACTATGATTAGAAGAAGAGTATTAAATCAGTTCTGGCTGATACGCTGCAGAGCTGAACCAGAGGAGTTTCATATTTAACTGGTGCGATAGAGCCAAGCTCATGGTCCAGTGCTCTGACAGAGACAAAGAACAGCATAATCTGGTTGCATTTGATGCAATGACATATTTGGGGACCATATGACCGTGATCCCAAACTAGGTATTATTTCCTCTGACTTTTTTTTCCTGTGAGATTGGCCACAGGCACCAGTTCCACACCCACTGTAAGCCAACGAGACTCTTCTGTCAGTACTGGCAAGCTTTGGAGCAGAAGTAACTTAGCAACTGTGTGAGGATATATAACAATAAAACTTTGCATGCAGTCTCCGCCACTCCTCAACAACACTGGTAAAATTTTGCTGCCCTGGGGCTAGTCTGCTCTTACTGATGGACTGGAAAGGAGAAGCAGCGGATGTGGGAAGTGGAAGGGCTCCCAGAACTTGGCACACAAGCCTAGGACACCAGCAGTCTATGGGTAATGGGAAATTTGGTCCGCAGTAACCCTGGGTCAGCATATCTTTTTGCAAGGCTAAAGTCCTCCAGCTCTGGGCTGGCCTTCAGCCATACCTCAAAGCCCTGCAGCCAATTCCTTATAGCTTTCTTCTTTTGATGTCTGGACTTTGGCCCACCTTGCCTGCTGGGCCTTGCATTACCCTTAAAACATTATGACGCTTCTGAGATAATTTCCCCCAAGGGTCCAGGCCCCTCCCTCTGATAGCACAAAGAAAAAAACCTTGAGCGTCTCAGCCAATTTCTAATCCCTCCAGAAAAAAATTCTTATTGGCCCTTGAAAACATCAGCAACAAAACATCCCACAGAGTGAGCTTCCCCCATCCTTACCAAATGCACCTTGTCTGACAAAGCGGGTAGGATCCTGCTTCCTACAGCTCTGCAGGCAAAATGCCTCATCCATAGGCAATTTTTTCTCAGAAGCCCTTTTCTCTCCCGCTCTGACCAGATCAACGGCCTTCCCTGCAAACCTTCCCTCTCCAAAGCACAGAGGGGTAGGTTGTGCAGGAACCTGAGAATAACCCCACACATTGCAGTTATTCTCCATATGCTCTGTTCTAACATCAGGTTATTCTCAGCCCCAGGCAAGGGGCCCGTCAGTCACCAGGCAGAGCAACACCACCTAGAAACAGAACTTTCGGGCTGCTGCTCTGGCACCTAAAACATCTTGCCTTTTTTTCCACCTTTATGTGGTCTCTCTGGGATAGTCCTCTGGCTGGAGTGACAGATAACATCACCACCAAGGAACCTTAATAAATTTACTTAATTTAGTTATTTAGGTTAGTTTAACAGTCACCCAAAACTGAGAACTCCAACTAGAAGTGAAGCTTCTGAACATGCAATTCTCAATCAGAACTAGCAGGGAAACGACAGCATCAACAGCCAGGAAAGGCCTGCAGTGTTGCCAGGACTGCAGGGCACAGTCAAGGCAAGCATTTCAAGAGATCGGTTGGATACAAATTTGCCACTGGAGCCCTGAAAAGCACTCTGTTTTGCACTACTGTAAATAAGAATTCATGAACCTTACCTGCACTTCCCTCTGCTTATCGTTCACCACTCACCTCCCCTCTGTTCCATCTTCCAATTCTCAGCTCTCCTCTTGGTTTTTTTCCCCACAGAGAACCAAACAAGGATAAAAGGAGACTCAAAAATGCATGCTCCAAGACCACTCAATCCCTCAGAGAAGAGAAATGGCAAACAAGCGTAACTAGACATTATAGGAGCAAAGCAGAAGAGGAAAACGCAGCCTAAATACAAGAGAAACTTCAGATTTGTAAGGCTGAGGATTAATTTTCTAAGTAGATAGGCACAGCTTGACTCTCTAAAAGCTAGAAAAAAACAGATGAGTTTTGGGACTCACATACCCTTCCGCAGATATCTAACAGGGGTCAAGCAGAAGCTGCATTATTTGGGTCGTGTAAAACTTGACAAAGCAGAAAGCCAGACTCCTGCTTGGGCATAGGATACATTGACCTCTCCCATGACTGAGCTAGCCAAGTCACAGTAGTCCACACAGTGTCCCATGGGTCAGCTCTGCTCAGCTCCTTTCACTTTGTGCCCTCAATAGCCAAGAGGGCAAACTGCATCACCCACCAGCCAAGCCTTCCTACACTCAGACCCATATCACTTTCACGCCAAGACAGCCCACAAAACTGGCATCTCTCTCTTCTGAGAGGGAAAGATAAACCTGAGGCAATATTGCAAGGTACTTAAGGACAGGCAGGAATAAAGCCCTCTTGAGGTCCAGCACCAAGGCAAAGCTCTTCAAAGTTTTATTCACGTGCTAATCAGGGTCCTTAAAACGGTTTCATGTCACTGTGCCTATGCTGCAGTTTTAGGTGCACCCAGAGACAGTGGGATCACACAAGCTCACCTCCTCCTTGATGCTTCGGGTGTCAGTAAGTTTGTCTGCTACTGCTTAAAGATCATTGCAAACTTACGTTCCAGCAGCAGCATCTCACATAGGGTTTGCATCACCTCCTTGCACTCTGGCAGGTCTTATCAGCCCATAGTTTTAAGTCATGGATGCAAGTCTAGTGAGCAGACTGTTATACGCTGCCTGCTGATGTTCCCGCTGTCCCTTGCTTTTGCTCTAACCCTGCTGCTGGAAGCCAGGGCCCTTTCTACTCTGCCTGAAAAGCTCTGTGAAAAGCTAGCTGTCAGGAATCGAAGGCTCTTTCAACTGACACAGCTTCTTTCACACTGCATTTGATCAGAGAACTTTTCCAATAGTCATACGGCCAACGACAAAACAGGAATGGTGTAATTTTTCAACTAGTGCAGCTAGATCCAGGAAAGGGTGCCTGCAAATATCTGAAAGCTAGTTTATATATGTCACCACAAACACAGCTGCATTCATTACTGTGGTTTAATAGCCAACACCCACAAAATCATTTCTACACGAGCACCCTAGTTCTGATCTCAGTTATTCTGGGATAAACAAGAAGCAACGTTTCCTGCAAGTCGTCGTTTCCGTAAGTCAAAATCAGTATAAAGAAAAGGAGGGCCAGGCCCAAGGCATCAACTGGAATGAGTAGTATGAGTAAAGCAAGTATTTATCAGCAGCTCCTACACATCAGTTTCTGTTACTAGTAATACTCACATCTTGACATTAGCAACTGCTGGAACTCTTGGGTGTCAGAGGGCAGGCGCACTTTCTAGAATAGAGTCAGCATTTCCTGGACTCAAGTCACACACCACAGAAGTAACTGTTTGCTTCTAAAGAGAATTTCTGGCCACTGCTACTGAAAGATGCTCATTTTTATATTCATTGCAAAGTAAGACTGGATACAATTTTTTTGCAGAGGGAATGTTTATTCTTCCTTAATTATTGTGCAGGAGACATTCAAAGAGAGGGACACGGGAAATAGCACTGTAAATGCTGTCACCAGAACTGGCGGCAAATCAGCCGGGTCCCTTCTTTCAAATGTCTCTCTTCACATTCCTCTTAAAAAGAAATAACTATCCATTTTAAAAAGTAAACAAAAATACTTTGTGAGCTTCAATCTTGCTTTGAAAATTGCCAAGTCTATGCTTTACAGCCTTAGTAGAAACCACTCACATGCACAGCCAAAGCTGTGCAAAGTGGATGGGAGTAAACAGGCAACGAGGCACTGGAGAGGCTGTAGTTCTTGGTCTTATGCCAGCCTGCCATAAAGCGAGTTTCTCTACTTCTGCCAAAACCCCAAATTCCACAAATTATGTTGAATTCTTCTCTATAAGAGCTAATTAACCGCTGTTTTTGAAGGCTGTGGGTTTTTGCTTTGGAAACAAAGTAGATATCCTCAGGTGTCAAGGAATTTTCAAAATCATACCCTATGCAAGACTTTTGCATCCTGTTTAATATTAAATTGCATGAGATGGACGCAGCATATTAGATGAGCTGGAACTTGTTAACATCATCCTGATAAACCTGTTGAAGGTGCAATGGAGAAGGATGCTTGGGGCAGGAGCTGTGTGACTTGCCAAAAATGACTTAGGGTTAAAGATGCACTGTTTTGGTGATCAGTTGCTGAACTGGAAGATTAAACAAAAAGTGTATGCATTCATATATTCTAAAAAGATAGTGCAATGTCTGTACATTTTTACATAGGTCTTTTAATAAATTATGAGCAAATATTTACAGAGAGCAACAGAGTAAGATTGTCTAGCTCAAACCAAATGTATTGTTTAACATTCCTGCAGTGCAGTTGCAAAAGCAGAAGAAGCTGTGGGGACACAGGTAAAAATCGAAGTGGTATGTGTGGCACTAAGAAGAGACTTCAAGTTTTCTGTGGGGCATATACTTTGTCCAACAGAAAAGGACAGGGCATGGGCATAAGTTACCTATGATCCTTCTCTTAAGGAGATCCTTCCTTACTCTTTAAGTTATGCACTTCTTGGGTTTTATTACCACAAAAAGCACACAGTAGCAGCTTAAAAATCCTACAGAGCTATCTAATATTACATCTTTGTCAACAGGCTGGGCAATCTGGTAGGGAAAAACTTGAAAATAGAATGATGGGAAAGGGATATCACGATCTAATTAGAGGAGGTAGCGGAGGTCAGGGGTCGAAAGCAAAGAGTGCAGGGTGACAGGAGCAAAGGAGAACTCAGGTGTGAGAAAACAGGGCAAAAGGAGACCCACCTCAAGTGTATGTAAAGACACACAGCCAGGGAAGCAAGCAGGAAGAATTACAGCTCTGCGTGAGTTCACAGAATTATGACATTGCTGGAATAACTGAGATATGATGAGGCAGCTCGCATGACTGCAGTGCTGTGCTGGATGGGTACAAGCTTTTCAGGAAAGACAGACAAGGTGTACAAGGAGAGCAGCTGCCCTTTCTGTGAAAGGGTGGCTTGACTGTATGGAGCTCTCCTATGGAACGGGTGACAGATTGTATGAAAGCTTGTGGGTCAGGATCAGAACGGCCAGTAAGGGCGGCATAGTGATGGTAGTGTGTAACAGACCACGTCATCAGAGTATGGAAGTGGATAAAGACTTAGCAACATGAGAAATCTCCAGCACTTAGTGGGGGGACTTTTAACTTTCCTGATGTGCTGTAAAGGCAAAACAGTAGGATGCAAGCAGGAAAGAAGATTTCCGGAGGATTTCTGGGACAACTTCTTCATATAGGTACTGCATGGGCCAAGAAGACGTGATGCACAGTTGTATCCGCTGTTAACTAACATGGAAGAACAGGCTGGAGATGTGGTAATGAATGACTGCATTGGCAGTAGTGATCACGAAATAATGGAGTTCAAGATCCTGAGTGGTGTGAGGAAGGTAAGCAGCAGTACAGACCCTGCACTGCAGGAAAGCAAATTTCAGCTTACTGAAAATTATTTCAGGAAATTAGTAGATGGAATGTTATGAGAGGCAGCTCTGAAGGGCAAAGTTGCTCAAGAGACTTGGCAGGCCTTTCACGATGACTTCTCCCAAGCATGAGAACAGGCCATTCCAATACTCAGGGGGAAAAAAACAGACATATCAGGAAATCAGCTCAACTAAGCAGGGAACTCCCAACAAAGCTCCAATGCAAAAAGGACTTATGTAAGAGGTGGAAGCAGGGACAGGCTATAATGGAGGAATTCAGAAACATTGCCTGGTCAGGTAGGGATAGTGTCAGGAAAGCCAGGACTCAGTAAGGGCTGAAACTGTCAAGGGACAAGGGCACAAAAGCAGTTTCTGCTGCTATGTTAACTGTAAAAGAACAAACAAGGAAAATACAGGCCCTTTCCTGAATGACGTGGGTAATTTAGTGCCATAAGACACAGATGGAAGGCTTAATAACTCAATGCCTTCCTTGCCTCAGTATTTATTAAAAAGGTCTCACAGGCCTCTGTGCTTATTAAAAGGGTTCAAGGAAAAACTACCAGCAGTTAAGGATAATTTGAGAGAACTTGATCCATACCAGTCCATGGGACCTGATCAGATGTAACCAAGGCTGCTGCGAGAGCTGGCTGATGCCACTGCAAGGGTGCAGTCATCTTTGAAAGGTCATGGAGATTGGGAAGGTCCCTGACAAACTGAAGAAAGGGAAACATACGCATCTTCAAAAAAGGCCAGAAGGTCAACCCAGGGGCCTGTAGCCCGCAGCCTCACTTCAATCCCTGGGAAAATCATGGAGCAAGTCCTCTTGGGACACATTTCTGGACTTGTGAAGGAGAAGGCAGTTGGGAATAATCAGTATATATTTACCAAGGCTAAATAATGCCTAACCAACCTGATTGCCTTTTATGATGAGGAAATGACCAGATTTCTGAGGGTAGAGCACGTCTTATGCCTTGACTTTAGCAAGGCTTTTGACACCATTTCCCACAGTATTTTTTATCTAAGTTAGGACATTTGGACAGGTGAACAAATAGGTAGGTAAAGAACTGGCTGGGTGACTGGGGTCAGATGGTAGCGGCTGATGAGTCATACTCTCCCTGGATGGAAAAGACAAATGGAGTACAATAGGGGTCTATTCTGGGACTTGTCCTGTTTAACATCTTCCATCAGTGACTTGGAGGAGACAACAGAGTGCACTCTTATGAAATCGGCAGGTATCACCAAATTGGGGAGAACCAATCAATAAGCTAAAGGGCTGGCATTCAGCAAGACCTAGAGAAGTTAAAATTCAGCAAGGACAAATGCAAAGTACTGGGAAGGAGGAACTCCTTGCAATGATACAGGCTGGGGGAGCTCTGCTGAAAAGGACTGGGCAGTCTTGGTAGGCAGCAAGCTCAACATGAGCCAGTAGCGGGCCCTGGCAGCGAAGGCCAACAGCATCCTAGGTTGTATTAAAAAGAGCTTAGCCAGTAGACTGAGGAAAGTGATTAACCCCCTCTACTCAGCACTTGTTGGACCACATTTAGAATACTGCATCCAGTTTTGGACCCCTTCAACAAGAAAGGCATTGATAAATTGGCACAAGTTCAAAGGAGGGCTGCCAAGACGGTCAGGTGCTGGAGCACTTGCCCTGTGATGAGAAGCTGCAGGCACCAGGCTTGCTCAGACCTGGAGAAGAGATGGCTGTGGGGAACCTAACAGCAGCTTCCAGTACCTATGAGGCAATCATCAAGAAGATGGATCCAGGGTCTTCACAGCGGTGCATGGGATAAGAGAAGGATAAGAGAAAACAGGCAAAAGCTGAAACAAGAGAGATTCAGACTAGATATGAGGACAAGCTTCTTCAACATGAGGACAGGCAGTAAAATAGATTGCTCAGAAAAGCTGTGCAGTCTCCATCCTTGGAAGTTTTCAAGACCAGCCTAGACAACGTTGAGTAACTTGATTTCATTTCAGTGTTGACTCTGCTTTGAGCAGGAATTTGGATTAATTATATGACCTCCTGAGGTCCCTTCCAACCCGAATTTTCCTATGATTTCTAAAACTGCTTCACGTTCCCTCTCTGCTTCTGGTCTTTTCACCGCCTTATTCATAAACATGAGGCCTTAACATCATGCCATTCAGGACCAATTCCTTAAATTGGATCACAGGTACTAAAAGTAGACTTTATCTGCAAGGGAATTGGCTCAGAGATTTAATAATCAACTACTTCACCTGAAGATTTCCTACAGACAAGGTAGCACAGCAGAACTTAGCACCATGCCAAAATCCCTTTCCACTCCTAGCCATTTACAGATCAAATCCCTGACCAATTACTTTGTACTAAGAGTGTGGATGTTCCTACGCTACTACACAGAGCAGGATTTGATTCCTGCCTTGCAGATAATTCACAGTCCAACAGGGAAGACAAAGGGGGAGTTTCTGATCTCTTGACAAACCTTCATGCTTCTGTACAAATACCAAGTTCAACACAAACTGAAATGGCTTTCAACTTCCAGAAAAAAAAACACCATGCAGAAGGCACAAATTAAGCACCATATCTTGATGTTTTGAAAACAGTAATCCATGGTATTCTTTTCTCTTTGCCTCTTTCTGAGCCTCAGCATATACATGAGCTCGGCTTTCAACTTTTCCCTCCAGTCGCAAGCAATCTAAAAACATATTATTATTCTTCAAAAATGAGTAGGTTGTCATTCTCTTAGAATAATGTGAAGCAGAACCTAAGATACAAAAAACTATCCCCCTCAAAGACATAAAAGTGCAAAAAATATCAAAAGTTCAAGAAAAAAAAAAAACAGAACGCTGCTAAAACCCACAGCTTTTGTTCCAACGCAAGATCAAACTGAACCGTAGCTTTATCTCATGAAGTCAGCCATCATCAGAAGAAGGTCGCAATTTGTCAGCCTTCTGCTGACTCCCGGAGTCAGCTATCTTGGAGAATATTTGTCTGGAGCATTGAGTTACTGCTGAAGAACTGAAACTAGTACATGCAAACTTCCATCCATTTGGAACCATTGAAGGATGAACCATCTTTCTTCTGACTGTAAAAAGTACTGATCTGAAGTTGCATAGAAAGCTGATTAGTTTTTCATTCATCCACGTTCATGTGTATGCATATAACTCTGTTAATCTCTAAATATCAGTTATAAAAATAGCAGCCTTGGCTCTTATATTTTGTATTAGTAGAGCACTGTTTGTTAGAAATTGATACAAAACAATACAAAATGAGATTTTTTCCATGATTCAGCCTGTTTATCTTCATGCAGTGACACCAAAAAAGGAGGCCGTCCATTCCAAGAAAAAAAAAAAACAGGCACTGGAAGCAGCTCAATCAGTCTTCAAAACACTTCTTTATGGATGATTTCAGTGCTAATGGAAAACCTCCAAGAAAAAAAGACAGTGGCTCTTTCACCACTTAATTCAATCACTTCTCTTCCATTCGGTCAAAACGCTGTTTGGTCCACACGGCAATTATCTGTTTATGACTTAAGATCTGGGGCAAAAGAAAAACAAACAAACAAACAAACAGGTAAATTACTATATCTTCTTTTCTAGTTAGCAAAATTTCACTAGTTATACAAAAACATTGCAGGCTTTAAACATTAATAAAGCGTGAAGATGAATTAAGCCATTGCTACCTCATCCAAAACAATCAAGTCACAGCAGCTTAGTGACCTGTGGTAGCTGCTAACCACTACCTATTTACCCCAGTTGATACGTTCAAGGTTAGACATGTGGCTTTGCAACTGAAGCAGGTTAATAACATTCTTCCTCAGTTACTGCCACCCAGCTGATAAGCAGCAGCTGGTAATCTGCAAGGCTGTTCTGACTCCATGACTTTGGACCACAAAACTAGGCCCTTACAACACCATTTTTCTGCAAAGATTCTGATTTATGACCTTAGTACCAGCTTTGCACTACACATCCACGTGATGCTGCTGCTATTCCTTCCACAGAGTAATGCCAGGTGCTTCTGGAGTTCTCTCCTTTGAGGATTGCAAATAGAGCTCTTTCTTGACAAGCAGGGAAACTGAAGCCAAAGGAGAGTTACAGGGCAGGAAGTTCAAGACTATGCACCCAACCTCACTCACTGCACACAACAGGTATCAGCATAAAATGAGGCTGATTTCCAACAACGCATACACAAGGTCCACTTACATCAGTGTTTCTTTCTCACTGCACACACAGCAACAGTGTAAGGGGAACCATCTGGACATGCCAAGACCCTGGGTCATTCAGCCTTTGCTCCTGTTCTGATAGCACTACTCCTCCCTTCCACTAGTCCGTAGCTCTGCATCACTCCCACCTAACACAAGACACCTGCAGGCAGTCTAAGAGAGCAGCACATGGCAATCTCCTCTATAGCCAATGAGAAGAAGAAAGAAGTCCCTGGTCTGGTTCTCACAGGGCTCCTGGATGGGCCTGGAGTATTTTTTACAATTTCTGTCCCTAAACCCTGAGCAGGTTTACTGCTTTACCCACAACTGACTTATGCCTGCTTGATCATGGGACTAAAGAAAAGTAACAGAGCAGCCAGCCTGGGGACCTGGTATTTGCTGTGAGGTAAGAGGACCTGAATAAAACAAGTGTTCCCTTCTCATTTTATAGCTCTAGTGATGAGCATCAGGCTCTACGCACCCTACAGAACATGTGAAATGGGTTACACAGCTTGCAAACAGCATAAAAGAAAGCACAGCTACCTCTGACATGTTTCTCCGTGCAGCAATGTGGCAACCATGCATAACATAATAAAGTAACTATTTCAAATGCCAAACCTGCAAGCATGACCTAGCAGCAGAGCTTAGCCAAATAAGTAATGCGTGCAGAGCAGCAAGTCATGTAGCCAAGTTCCAATACACTGACTTAATTCATTTGGTCTTCAGTATTAGTCATTGGCAACTGATAGGATCTGACTCAGTTGTTCAAAGATACCACAGCTTCCTCCTCAGCTATTCAGCCCTTTGTTACGTTCTAAAATTGGCAGCGTCTTCTGCATCATGCAGCCAGGTTTCTTATCCTCATTCCTAACTCACTCTCATCCTTGCACCCATCTTTGTTCCACTCATTCTGAGAGTTTTCACTTTTGACATTGTCTTCAGCGAACATCTGAACGGGATTAGTTGGTCACTCAGCAGAATCAAACCTAACAGAACAGAAAACTGCAGCCCCAAGGTGCCTCAGCACATTCCTGTAGGTTTTGAGAATCTTTAAAGGGATTATCCACATCACAAAGAGTAGAAACCAGTATGAAGTTCTCACAGTTGCCCTTAACTAAGGCCTATTACAACAGGCATGACATAGTAAATCCTTCCGTGGGGCACTGAGAAGTTACCCTGCCTGCTTTCCTCATACAAGTTACCTTCCCTCTAACAGAATCAGAAGACCACAAAGCGTCCCCATCCTGCAGTCTGCCTCAGTTTGCAGTCTGGAATCTCACACAAAATGTACATCGGACAGCTACAGAGGTACAGCCACTCAGTATGGAAACAGCAGTGCCATTGCAAAGGTGCTTATACCCACAGAGTTCATTCTCATATTGAAAGAAGGAATACTCCAAACTGGTGAGAAAACACATTTCATTTGCGAAAGTTTAACTCTGCTCACAGTGCAGGCTGTAATTCATAAACACTTGGTAGATACCTTGGGTAATAAATAAATAAATCATATTAAACTGATAAAAAGCACTGTGTAAACTATGGCTGAATAATGTTTTGTTTCATGCCATAACCGATATAAACAGAAGAGTGCCAGTTTTAGGTAGAATCAAAACCAGACATGTTTCCTATTGCTTTGAGGAAATGAGAATTGTTTTGCAATTCTGCAAACCTGCAAACTTCATTTCTTTCCAAATATGTTTTGATCCACACTGGCTTACAGTGCACATATCATACAGACTTTATTTTTATCTTTAACATTTAAAATTTCAAAAATACAAAACAGTTCTGGTGTCTCCACTAATAAATTTGGAAACAAACCTTTCAGTCAGCAAATACCAAAACACTTTTTTCCATCCCTTCCCTCCTTCCCCCAGGCAGCTTACTTGTTATAGTTGACCTATAATTTCACATCCCTCCAAAACCTTTCTCCTCACAGATGTCTTATTTGGCAAATACTTTTTAACTAGCTCTGATGTAGAGCAGTCAGTGCTGTCAGAGTCCTAAGCTCCAGGAGACTACTTCATGCTCTTTACAATCGAGCCAATTCTCAGTTAAACTATGGCTATTCTACAGCATCCTGGAAGCGCAGCAAAGCTCTACAGCATGAAAACTGTAGCCTACAAGGAGCAGTTTTCACCCACCCACAAGGAAGGCAGAGTTCCCTAACGTGTGCCTGAACTACAGCGAATCCCAGTAACTCTCTCACACCCAGATAAGTTGATAGTCCTGATTAGATGGATTCAAGGTTCAGCAGTGGCCCTCACTATCATCTTAACCCGTGTAAGCTCCACAGATACACCAGCAATAAGAAAGTTCTATTGCATATTTGCTTACAGGTTTATTTTTGAAAATCTTACAGGACTGCAATGACATTTTTCTAGGCAGCTCATGAACTTCAGCTATACCCCCTGCGAGTCAAGAAACCCATGATTATTACTGGCAGCTAGTTACACTTCTCCATGCTGCCGTTTCTTCACCTGCCAGGTCAGGGAAAAAATCTGTAGTACCCTTACATGGATGTAAAAAGACAAAGACTTTGACAGAGCACTATGCTACTGCTTCTTCTACTATTTTGCTTCGAATCTTCCTGATTCATTCTGCATTTTTCACAGGTAAGAATTCAGCAGGATTTTCTGCAATACTACAAAGTGCTTTAGAAGCTAAATTTAGGGTGCAGTAGTTGTACTTTTAATAAGAGTTCCACGTTTTGACATACCCATGGCAAGTGGGCCAGCATCCTCACATACCTCCTTCGCTGGGGCTGCGAGAGCCACTCAGACGCTGCCCGCTTCCATCCCCTGCGACCTGGGAGGCACCTGCCAGGAGGACAAGCAACGCTCAGAAGATCCCGGACCTCGCACCACTGCCCACGCGTACACTAAGAGCAGCCCTTGCCAGGGAACGTGGCGAGGCAGTATGGAAGAGCCTCAGCGGAAAAGACAGACAGACCTTTCCCCCCAGGCCGTTACCCTTCACCCAGTCACGCCTCCCACGGCTGCAGAGTCCTCTGCGCACTCCTCCAACGTGGAATCAAGAGCAATCAGACTCACAGCTGGGCCATCAGCTCAGCACCATCAACAGCCCCCCAACACGTGCCCGTCGCAGAACGCCTCCCCGCTCTCCTCCATACCGCACTCCACGCTGGCCTCTCCCTCCCTTCCACGCCCTGCCGAGGCCAAGCCCAGAAGGCCCTCAGCGCCCGCACCACCACCCATAGCTTTGCAACGAGAAGCCCTAGGCAAAAGCCAACGCACAAAGGTCCTGCCACAGGACAGGCGCTTACCGCTCTCGTTTACGCCATGCTCAGCTGCCGGCCTGGCACTCGGGCTGCTCTTCTGGGCAGTGCAGACATCTGCAGAGAGATCAGAGCGCAACTCCAGTCCCCAGCACTGCGTCCCATGGCCCACTTCAAGGTGTTGCCCGTTGTGTCAAGTGAACTGCCCGCCACAACGCATCAGGAAGCCAACACCACCAACGCCCTACAGGAAGCCAGCACCATCTCCCAGCTCCGTGCCATCACCCACGCTCGCTCTGCCCCGTGCGCCACCACCCCATACGGACAGCCCAAGCTTTTGAGAAAGCCCACCAGGACCACCGCTCAGCTGGAGAGCCACACGCGCGCACAGAGTAACCTCTCCCACCAGACACAGGGAAGGACAGCTTCTCTCTGCTTCGGGGAGCACCAGCCTCTGCAAACACCCATGGGAGCTGGCAAAGCTTCCCCTTGCTCACGCACGCTCGTGCTCCCCCGGCAATTGCCATGGAAACAGTCACCAAAGCGCCTACGTCTGCACTAGCGCTCATGGGCCAGCAACGACAAACCGAGGGCAGACCGCAAACGGTCTCTGCCCTCTCAAGGGCTTCCCCCACCTCCTGACTCACGTGCGCGCACCTGGGGGCCCGCAGGCTCCTTGCGGAGATCTCCCAACAGGCAGCGCAAACCAAACGCCAGCGCTCCAGCAAGCACCGTCCTAACCCAGGAGCAACGCCCACATATTGCAGGCACCACCCATGGGATCTTGGGGGCGGGGAGGGGGGAGGATATGCTGGCACATTCCACCTCGACATCATCTCCTGCCCTCCCATACCACAGCACGGCCAACAACCACAAGGGATCTCACGGCTTCGGAAACCGTTCCCTCACCCTCGCCCAGGCTCTCCAGGTCACGCGCTTTCGCAGGTGGGGAAGAAACAGCAGAGGAAGCAACTCGCAGCCTGAAACGCTGCCTCCATCACCCCTACTGCTAAGCATCGGCCAATAGGCCCCTTTGCCTCGGATGCACCAAGGGGACCTGGGCTTTCCCCTTCGGAAAGGCTCCTTTGCCCCGCGCAGCAACGCGTCCACTCCCCACTACGGCTGGGACTTGCGGGCGCAGAAATATCACACCCGTCCCCCAGTGCCCTGCCTCGCTCCCCACAGCCCTTCGACAGCTCAGCACCTTCCCAACAGCTCTTCCACAAGCCCACCGCAACACCGACATAGGTTCTCCAGTAAACCACCACCCTGCTCAGCATCGCCACAGAACCCACTCCCAGCCTGACAAGCAGACGGCTCTTCTCTGCCCCTCCTCTCCACGGGAGCAAGAAGGGCCAGGCGACACGCATCGTCCCGACCAGCACACGCCAGCGCTGCCGCTCCACGCCTCTGCTCTAGGCTGCACAGCCTCCCATGGCAAGTGGGCCAGCATCCTCACATACCTCCTTCGCTGGGGCTGCGAGAGCCACTCAGACGCTGCCCGCTTCCATCCCCTGCGACCTGGGAGGCACCTGCCAGGAGGACAAGCAACGCTCAGAAGATCCCGGACCTCGCACCACTGCCCACGCGTACACTAAGAGCAGCCCTTGCCAGGGAACGTGGCGAGGCAGTATGGAAGAGCCTCAGCGGAAAAGACAGACAGACCTTTCCCCCCAGGCCGTTACCCTTCACCCAGTCACGCCTCCCACAGCTGCAGAGTCCTCTGCGCACTCCTCCAACGTGGAATCAAGAGCAATCAGACTCACAGCTGGGCCATCAGCTCAGCACCATCAACAGCCCCCCAACACGTGCCCGTCGCAGAACGCCTCCCTGCTCTCCTCCATACCGCACTCCACGCTGGCCTCTCCCTCCCTTCCACGCCCTGCCGAGGCCAAGCCCAGAAGGCCCTCAGCGCCCGCACCACCACCCATAGCTTTGCAACGAGAAGCCCTAGGCAAAAGCCAACGCACAAAGGTCCTGCCACAGGACAGGCGCTTACCGCTCTCGTTTACGCCATGCTCAGCTGCCGGCCTGGCACTCGGGCTGCTCTTCTGGGCAGTGCAGACATCTGCAGAGAGATCAGAGCGCAACTCCAGTCCCCAGCGCTGCGTCCCATGGCCCACTTCAAGGTGTTGCCCGTTGTGTCAAGTGAACTGCCCGCCACAACGCATCAGGAAGCCAACACCACCAACGCCCTACAGGAAGCCAGCACCATCTCCCAGCTCCGTGCCATCACCCACGCTCGCTCTGCCCCGTGCGCCACCACCCCATACGGACAGCCCAAGCTTTTGAGAAAGCCCACCAGGACCACCGCTCAGCTGGAGAGCCACACGCGCGCACAGAGTACAGTGCATTTCAGATTAATACTGGGTTTTGAAAAATGATAAACCAAATTCCTGAAAGAATAAGTTTATATGAATGGGACAGGCTGGTAAAAGAGGTAGAATAGTAATCTCATATTTCAGCACAGAAACAAGCCCCTAACCAACAAGTAAAGAGTAAGTCCCCAGAAGCATTTTTCCAGCCCTCCTCCAAAGACCAGCTCCTGTTCTCCGCTGTCAGAAGAGAATTCACCCTGAAAAGAGCTGTTGACCAGGCTCCTCTCAGGCCATTCACTGTTGTTAACTCCCCACCCCACTAACGCATACACAAAGCGCAGGTTCCTGTGATTCTCCACTATTGCACCTCAGCGGAGATTTGAAGGCTCACACTGAGGATTAACTTAGAATATCTACACACTGCAAAAATGGGAAGAGCAGATGAAACTCCTCGTTCCAACCAACAGCCAATGTTAAAGACAGAGAGCCGCTAAACCCAAGAAGTACTACCAGAAGTATTGGCAGACAGTTAAAAGCAATGACCCGATACATATTTCACATCTCGTACCTGAAATGGATTGATCTTGGCTCTCTTGATTTAAAATTTTCATCTCTTCTCCTGTAACAAATGAGTTTTTGGACATATGTATTAAGGACCTGGAAAAAAAAAAATCTGTACTCCCTAAAACAAAAGAAAACCCACTCCTTCTCCTCTCCAATGAAAGACTGTACTGCTACAGAGAAAATTACAAGCCTACAACCAAATTAAAGCAACAGTCTGAATTCCACACATTCATGACACACATTCAGCTCTCTTACCTGAGCCATTCGTCTGATGACTGTTTTTACATCTTCCTCTTTTAGATCCACACCTAACTGCATCAAAACAACAACAACAAAAACCTAGATAAATCACTCAAAAATAAAATCCTGTGCTTTTGGAAACTAGCTGACAGTCTCCACCCCCCACAAATTAAGAATATTCACTGAGGACACGCAGTCTCCACCCCCCACAAATTAAGAATATTCACTGAGCACACGCAATGGAATAGATGACTTGGGGGAAGAGACCAATGAAATATCATACTGGGGCAAAGAAAAGCCATGAACTCCACCACAGCCAGGAAAGTTCCCATTTACTCACTCTAACCTCAAAGATGTAGCTCTAGAAAGATGATTCTTTCATTTCCCCCAAAAGCATGACTAAGTCAAGGACCCACAAAAGCCAGAGGAACAACTTCGAATATGGATGAATTTCCCCTTCTTCACTGTCCAGGAACAATCTAGAGCTGTAAACACTTGACCCCAGCTGCTGTTTCGACATGTGAGGTGTGAACGAAGGCTCTTCTGACCTGTTTGTCGGCCCTCATCACAAAATCAAAGCGTCTCCTGAGGATTTACAGATCTACTCTCACAGTACCCCCATCGTGTAGGGAATCACTGGCTTTAATTCCTACATGGGAAACTGCAGCACATAGGAAATGGCTTCTTTTCCAAATATGATTGTGTCTCCATGAGAGCCAATGATCCAGCCCATTTTAACAGTAAGAGAACATTCTTCACAACCTCTAAGAGCAGCTTATTAGGACTTTGGTCTTCCATGCTACTTGCCACCGTTATACCAGGCAGATGTTATCATCCAGAGAAAGAAAATTCTCCCTCCATTCCATTTA
Organism: Struthio camelus; assembly: GCF_040807025.1. Taxonomy (NCBI): domain Eukaryota; kingdom Metazoa; phylum Chordata; class Aves; order Struthioniformes; family Struthionidae; genus Struthio; species Struthio camelus. Next base: position 93,393,470 of record NC_090942.1, on the reverse strand, counting down.
CAATGGGCTAGCTGAGAACTTCTCAGCAATGTAATTGGCCTGAGGACCAAACAGGACATTTTAGTTTCTAATCCAAAGCAGTGTCTGGGAAATATGGTGTAAGTGCCAAGAGGGCATAAGCCTAGCACGTAAAGAAAATGAAGGATGAAGAATCTCACTACTAATGAAGCGGGAATAATTCTGATATCTGTTCAGAACAATGTTCCACCTTAGAAAGTCTAAAAACCCAGCTGGGTCCATCATAATCTCTCTGGCTCCAGTAGAGACACACTGTCTCTTGACCTGAAGCCCAGTTCACAACTCTTTCATGATCTGCATTATCAAATGAGACCCAAAGTGCCTAGCCCTCCAAGAAACGGCAAATTTCTCCTGACCTAAGGAGATGAGGAAAACAGTGAATAAGCCATACATTACTTTAATTATGGAGCGTGGCAACAAGGGATTCCAGGAGCATAGCCCTGTTGTTAGAAGATATTTAAACAGCCCAAAGTTACGCTTGTCCTTACAAGCTCCTAAATGCAAGTGGCATTGATCAAAATACTTTCATCTCCCACGTGCTTCCTTTAACACTTATTTATGAATCCTTCCTGATTTTCTCTCTGGAAGGAAAGTATTATACCTATTTTTTTCTGAAGGCAAAACAGAGACAAAGAATTGTAATCGTCAAAACTTTCCTTGGATCAAATCTCATTTTGATCACTTCCATCCCCAAGCACTCGCTTTGATGCGGGCAAATTTACAAGTGATTTCTGAGAATGTAAGTCCAAACGAGTCTCCAGAAAACCAAGGACACATTTAATTCTGTATGACTTACAACAACCCTAAATCTAAGCCAGGATCTAGCTACACTATGCGTGTATTTTTTTAAAAGAATTTTCTTTTAAAAGAAAATTTTATTCTTTTTGAGTAGTTAATGCCAAAAGCTTCAAAGCAACAAGTAATCTGTCAATTACATGGTCAAATTATTAATGTTTACAAACGACGAATATACTTCAAAAATATTAAATCAGCGTAGGATCGATGGAAGGGACCTCCTGCAACAACAAGACATTAGAACACATCGAAGCAAATCTAAAGCAGAGCTCAGAAGGTCTTGACTCGCAGTCTTGTACTTACATCAGCAAATCACATCTTCTGTTTGATTATATCCATGTAGCATTTACCCTACTGATGTATAACAAGTGTATTTCCTATCATGGTCAGGAGTAGCACGGTCCAGTCTTCATTGTTTCAAGGGAAACAGTTGGGCTGTTTCAAACTCATGGCCAATTATGAGTGACATTCCTCAGGGGTTGAAACTAGGCACAATACTGTTTAACATCAACAACCTGGACAAGGGCACAGAAGGCATCCTCAGTGAGTCTGCAGATGACAACAGCTGGTGTGGGTAAGGGATATGCTAGAGGGCATGGTTGCCATTCAGAGCGACTTCAATAACCTGGAAGAATGGGCTAGTAGAAAATACATTTGCCTTTGTTTGAACATCATGTGAAGTCCTGCACCTGTTGTAATAACCTCGCGTAGCAGCACAGGCGGAGCACTGACCAGCTAGAAAGCAGCTCAGCTGCAAAGGATCTAGGAGTCCTTGGGGATGAGGATTTGAACATTTGCTGCAAGGGCACGTTGCTAACTAAGAATGTCAACCATATTTTGGGCTGTCTTAGCAAGAGCGTAGCCAGCATGTCAACAGAAGTTATTCTTCCCCTCTGCTCAGCGTTTGTGAGACCACATCTGGAGTACTGTGTCTAATTCTGGATTCCCTAGTACATGGAAAACATTGACATACTGAAGCAAGTCCACCAAAGGTCCGGCAAGACGGTGAGGGGACTGGAGCTGTACAAGGAGAGGCCGAGAGAACTAGGTTTGTTCAGCCTAGGAAAAAGAAGGCTAAGGGGACCTCTTAATTGCAATCTTCAGCTAACTTATAGAGCAGACGAAGGAGACTCCTCTCAGAGGTGCACAGCAAAGGACACAAGGCATTGGTTACAAGCAATAAGGGAAATCCTGATTGGACATAGGAAAAAAAAAATCTTCTGCTCTTTTATTTAAAGATAGTCAAATTCAGTGTAGGGATGGATCAGGAAAAAAATCCAGAACTCCGTATGTATAAACTGGCATGAGGCACAGAAGTCCCTCTCTATCAGGGGAGCACACTAAACTGTCAGACTACACTCGGTACAAGGCATTCAACATGCTCTGATAAGAGCCCGTTCCAACAGTAAATCTGATCTTGAGGGCAGCTTCATGATGCACTTATGTGGTAAGTGGAAACACAGAGTAAACAAAACACGCACTCTGAGGGAGAAATTTGCAAATATGCGCTTCAGTGTTTCCCAATTCACAGAGCCCAAAGTCTGAATGTAAGTTGTACTGGCTTCTACTAATGGAATTACAATACATCCATGTCCAGGCACTTTTATTCATTCTACAGAACCTCAGACTAGCACAATATCAAAGCACGTTTATCTCTGTTAGGAAGTGCTATACATACCTCTTTTGTACAAGAACACTGATATTACCGCAACTGCAATTGGCAAGACAACAAAAGCCACAATAAGACCATCTCTCCTTCTTTTGTGATATGTGTCCCCTTTAAAAAGTAAAATAATAATTGATTAGCTAAGAAGCAGTATTTTTATGTGATAGACACAACTTCACTAGAAATATAGCCCTGTGTATGTTGTCTAGGTATTTGTTTAAACAAAACAAAAGTAACCTCAAGAAATGCAAGCAGCAGAATCAGTTATTATTGCAGTCTTAGGTGAGCTCCAGGAAAGTCATGTGATAACTAAGCTCAATGAAGACATATTACTTCTTGAAAAGCAATGGGGTTTCCTTTTTTTGACCTAGGAAGGGCCAAGTGACATCTCAGCCAACTGACAGTTCAGCAAATCTCTCATTTCTAACTGGTCTCTAGCACATGCTCCTGGTGAAGAAGGAAGAATCCTATATTGAAAAACCATGAAAATTGCTTTTGCGCCGAAGTGGAAAATTCTATCAGTTAGGGACTGCCTTACACACCCCACAAACCAGACAGTTCCAAACATGTGTTCTCATCCTATTGAAAAAAATGCAAGCCTCAAGTGTACTTCAAGCTGCGTTGAGATTGGCCTGAAGTAATAACCAAGACCAGGAAAAATTCTTTCTCTTTCCAACTGTGAAGGAGAAAAAGCAGCATGCTCTAAAGCATCAACTCATATACGTACCAGATGAGAAGTGACTTTATCTGATGGCTATTTGATGACTCACTTGAAATGACTGAGTAGTTTCATTCCAGTTCATGGAAAGCAGTACAAAAAGCACCACAGTCACTAACGTTAATGACACTATGCGAAGGCCAGAAGATTCAGAAGAGAGATCTGCTAAGTGCACAGAAAACATGCTCCTCCTCTCTCTAGGCCTCTCTCTCTTTATCACTCATTTAAAGTCACAGCCGATAGCCTTATTCTGTTGACACCCTTGCAAAAGGGTCTTTCCAAAGAGTTCAAACTGTCAATATAGTACCTTTCACCAACCTTAAACGTATTTTTATCAGATAAAAGGCTTCCAATTATTTTTACTCTTTAAATTCAACTTCTCGAGAAGTCACCGGAAGCCTTACAGGCAAAAGCCATTCTGCTTCTCAAACCAGCCCCTCAGACTTGCGCATTATCACCTGACCCATTATCTTTATTACCTGGGAAGCATTCAGCCAAAGAGAATTCAGAGCTCTTTTCTGTTTGAGAGACTTTAATGAAACATGCCACTTTCTCTGAAGCATCAACTTTCCACTTGTTAAGGATGACAACATCTTGGTGCTGCTTATAGTCTGCTATGCTACTGAACTTCCAACTATAAGTCAGAGGTTCCTTGAAATCTGTTCCACATTTTAACACAAGGTCGTCACCACTGATGTTGCAACTTATTGTAGGTGCAGAAGGGGGATCTGAAAGGAGAGAAAACATTCTATATTAGTTTGGTTACATACTGCCTTGCATTTTAGCATGCGATCAGAGCAACATAAACAGCAGGAGACCGCATAGACAAAAGTGCAAGGTAGGGGTGTGCGTGTGCACATGCGTGTCAGAGAAAGAGAATGCTCAAGTATACTTTATGTAACTTCACTATAAGACACAGATAAAACAACTACATTTCTAGAAGTGGTCTCTCTTGCGGTTCTTCAGTGTCTAGTTTGAGATACTTCATGGCTGATTTCAAGCAGCACTAATACAAGTGTTGGCCATATATATTTCCTAGAGATGACCAGTGGAGCTGCCTAAACCTGCACAGGATAATGCCATGTTGTACAGATATGCCAGCACATATAACAGGCTTGCAGGAGCACCTTTAACAACAGAGGCATACTGCCTGAGGTAACTGAGTCAGCTTGCTTAGATGAATTAGATGCCACCTTTGAAAAAATTGTAAAGTGACTAAGCACCTCAATGGCCGAGTCAAATAACAGAGTCTCCCCTCTATTTGCCCCCCTGATAAATAACTAGTTCTCCTTCTTGTCTTCTTAAAGGGAAAAAAGTTGTGCAGACTCTTTATGCAGTTCATCCACTACTTACCTAAGACAGTAAGTATAAAGGTTAAGATGAGAGTTTTTTCATCAGAAGGCAAGTACTCTAATGCATATGTGGCAGCATCTTTCTTCTCCAAGTTAAATATGGTCAAGCTGCCAGTCTCCTCGTTAAGTAATACTCTGTTCTGGAAAGAAGGAAAATACTCTGTTTGGCCTTGATCCGATTCAGCAACTTTATCTTTGTTTTTCTTCCAAGTAATTTCCATTAGTTTTTTGTCGATTTTTACTGGAAAAGTAAAATTTTCTCCCAAGATGCCAAACACTTCCTCACAGCGGATGTGTACTATGGGGAGGAAAAAAAAAAAAAAGTTATTTTACCGATTGTTTTCTAAGTTATTGTTTGACCAGTGCTGTACGCAGTACTAAATACATTCAAAGCTAGGTTTAAAGCGCATCACGGTTGTTACAATGTCAAGCATGTGTCAGCTAAGTATAAGTATGCAAACCCAGCCTGTGTACACAAGCATGCAACAGGCATTACAAAGCAGTCCCATTTCTACCTCTGGGTTGCTATGACACCAGCTAGAATCACTGTCCTGATCTTCTCCCCATCCTAAATTAAACACTTGCCCTCTGCTCATCTAAATTAGGCCATCTGCTCCTGCCCATGGCCTTCTCTTGAATTCCATAAGCCAACTGTTCCCAAGCGACAGCTACTTCCTTTTTTTTTGGTCTTGTTTTGACTCTTAGATAACATTAACTCAACAACCTAGTGATCTTTATATTATTCTGTGCTTCCCTTGCTTCTCATGTCATCACAGCATAAGAACCCACTTCCATTCATAAATCCATGAAGATACAACAGCTTTACCACATCAAAACCACAATTCACCTCCCCTCGCTGTATGAGTCCAGAAAACAAACCATGGCCGATCACATCGCACGTCCTGTCTTTCCATATGAAAGCAGGTGGCAGGCCAACCAGGCCAGTCACGAAGCTGCATGAGCTTCCCAATCGGCAAAAGACAACGCTCACCAATGTACCACGTGTCCTGCTCTTCTGCTGAGTGTCACATCCCAGAAACAAAGACTTTCTCAGGCAGGAAGTAGAAGATAAGAAATGAGAAAAAGCAGACATCATTCCTGGTGCTTGAGTAGAGAACTTCACACACAGGACTAACCAGTTTGTAATTTATGCATGAACGTATTTTTCTCGCTCTGCTAAAGTCTCCAGTCCTTGTTCTCTGCACTTTACTTATGCTGTGGCCTTTTCCAAGCACAAGGACTGGATAAGTAGACAGGGCTTGGCTATCGCATCATTCCAACACAATCTGCCTTTCTTTATCCTCTGTCCCATTCACACATCTCACTTGCTTCTGCTGCTCCAAAATGAGTATCTCTATCCATCCACATCAGTCATCAATTCCCAGAAGAGAAGAGAAGCCAGGACTCCAATATTTGTTTTTGGGGATCACAGGAAGGTAGGATTTTGTTTGGATCTGAGGAAGTTTGGAGTCTTATCAGGGACTTTTGTTTCATAATGACAATTTCTATGAGCACATTTCCCCGAAGAAGTCGTCTCTCACTGCCCAGGGACCTACAGCATTCCTAGTGTTGAGCAGAAACTCCTGCTCTACCCACTGGGAAATTCCACCTCTCGGTAACTTCGGCTCGCAGACACAGACTATCGGCAAGAGCAAGGTAACGCGCCTCCCTCCTGGGAGGAAAGCAGCCGCTTGCTCAGAGCTGAGAACACAAGCAAGGACAGCTACCACAGCTCAGCCAACTCCTAGTAAGCCTAGGTGTTGATACATGCAAATGGTCAATGTCTTTGCTGCCTTTCAATTAGTTGCAAGAGCTCCTCGGGGTTATGAGGGTTATTTCTCCTTCAAGCCCAGAAACGGGACTGGAGGAAGGCAGACCTGAAAGGAAAGAGATAACACATTCCCTCTGCACAGCTTTTGCTTGGCACAGGGCAGTACTGCTCTCTTCGGCGCACTCTCTTCTTTCTGGCTGGTGAAACCCAAAGGCTCTGCAGCAAGAAGCTGAAGGGTTCCTGCACACAAGGACACCTGGGACTCCCAGGAGTGAGCTAGGGGAGAGATTATCCCTTCAGGAGGACCTTCTTCCCCTCCTGTCCAAAACCAGTCATCAGACACCCTTACTTCCCTGCTCTAGTAAAAACGTAAAGAAACTTACCACTCACTCCCATCAGCTTCCTTTTTACAAAGAAATTACATGTCATACGGGAATGTTCTGTAAGGTCTCCACAACAACTTTTTGAGCTTCTAAAGAAAGGATATGGCATCAAATATTTTTTTTTAAATTTTCACAGAAATCTTCCTCCTTTCTACTTCATTTTACAAGGCAATGGATTTCCCACTCCACTCTAGTTAACATCTCTACTGTGGGCAAACCAGGACAAGGAACAGCCAAACGCTTTCTCTTACATTCCCTGTTTGGAAGGCTCCAAATCACAATGGTTCTTCTCTGCTTTCTTTCTCTCTCCTTATCGTATCTTATCATCCCAAAGTAAAGCACACACAACAATTCAGTGCTGTGCTATGGCCTCCAGTAGCCTCTACAGAAACTGTCAGACTCCTACCCTCTCTTACCTCCTTCAAACCCATTTCAAATTCCTTCTCATACCACATGTTTGCGTTCTATCCCTCAAAACAAACAGCATAACAATAGCATTATTCATAAAGAAGAGAAACTGGCATTGTGCAAGCCAAGGCTCTTCTACAACCCCATAAACTTATTCTGCCTACATCTTCTATTCTGCTCTTCCAGCTGCCAGATACCTTTGCCTCACAGCTGCCTTGTCCTGCCCAGGACTCAGATCCACAGTCAGGCATTCCACCTACCACATACACATCATCTGAACCATGGTAACTGCATGTGTGTATGGAATCGGCCTGCAGCAAACAGAAGGCCATGAGTTTTAGCCTGGTGCGCAATATACGAAAATTAAAACATTTCAGATTATCTCATGTTTGACGAGAGCTCAGCTAACGCACATAACCTGGAACTCTATGCTAACTGAATCATTTCTCTGAACATGCAAGTTAGATTGCAGCCTTTTCAAGACAAGGCAAGTCCTTCATTCTCATTGTAACATATGGCACGCATACAACCCAGTGTACTGTCCCTGAGCTGTACTATTTACCTGAACATTTTTCTTGGAACTGATGTAAGGATTAGCTTACATCAATTTTCAGGAATAACTAACTCCTTTTTTTTAGTGTCATCACTATAATTGGTTTTGGTATCAAGTAGCTGTTTGAAATGCATATATTAGGTCTATACATGCTTCAGTTAGGCTCCCATATTATCATTAAGATGCTAACATCCCACCTGCTGAAGCTGGGTGGCAAAATCCTTACTGATTAGCTTATGGCAAGGAACTGCCTGCCTCTGGAGTTGTACTTTTTAAATAGGTGACTTTTAATTTATTTAATTTCCCAACTATCCCTTTTTATTAGTTTTTTTAACTGTGAGTTCCCCCGGCTACTGCGAGCAGCAGACTTAACACTCCATCCTAAGGACCAGAACCCTAAGTTGCAGACAACCCTGGAATAAATGTCCAGTTCAGAAGATCCATCAAGGTATTCACCTCAGTCCTCCTATTCACCCAAAGGCCACAAACAGGGCTCATATCCCAACCTCCTGTAAGAAAGCTCTTAGATCCACAGTATAAAAATCAAAGGCAAAAATCTCCAGTCAGGCACAGAAAGAATGCAGAAGACAATAAGCTGTATCCAGAGTTTCAGGCTACTGAAACAGCAAATCAGATTTGTAAAGGAGGGACTGGATGAGGACTCCTGCTCTGCAACTCTTGCATACAATACTAAAAGCAGACTTTTTAGCTTATTTCCTGCAGCAAGTTCACAGAGGTGGGCGTTGCTGTCTCTGGACAATATAGGGCTGCCTGCAACCACAGAGCTCTACGCATCAACACAGGCGGGTCCTAAGGGGGGGTATCCACAACAAGCTTGGGCCCTTGGCCCTTCCCTGTCATTTTAAAATGACACTGCTGACTAAAAAGGTGGGAGTGGCTTGCCTGCTCCTACTTCTCCCTTGCTTTTGCGTCTTCCCCACCACCTCCCTTACCCAATCATTGGCAACAACACAGCCAAGCAGAGAGCACAATTAGGGATATAACCTGGCTGAAAGTTAACTTGACCAAAAAAGCAACAAATGGATTAGAATTCCTAGATTCGACTCGCTTTGGGACTGCAGGAACATCAGTGCTAGTCATGGGCTGGAGCAGAAACTAGTGAGCAGAGGAAAGAAAGGGATAAGACTGTCCCTTTGATTAGAAATACAGGCCTAGTTCCGATTGAAATGACTGCACCCACAACCTAGAGCACACTAGGTAAAGTAGGCACCAGGAAATGATAAGGACTGAGCTGTGTCTTAAGTCCAACCCATTGTGTTTATACACTTCACTGAGGGCTCCTGCCTCTCCTCACTCTGGATTCACAGCTCTAAACCTTCCCAGGATGGAAGCACAGCTCTCCAAAATGCTGTCAGAGAAGGAGATGCTGCCTCCCTTTTCTCCAGTAATTCACCCATCAAACCATATACTCAGGACATTTTCCTACAGTAAACAGATAAAATGTGTGCTCAACTGGAGAAGAGCCTAAAATCTTCCCACTAGTGTCCTGACCACTAGGTAGAGACACAGCCCCCTCACAAACCCTCTTGGGCCCAGCTGCGTTACAGTTCTCTGTGCATAGTGCCACAGTTTGGAAAGGAGGAAGAAAGCACACCCACCACCGCACACCTGGGGAGCCTATGGTAGGGCTAATGAAGCCTCAGTACGTGACTCACAGAGGGACTTTTTGGGGGATCCCTGGAGAGCTTAGGTACAAGCAAGATGCAGAAAAGCTTGGTGCTGACAAAGACTAGGCAGTCCTGGACATTACTAGGGAAAGAGCTTGAGGAGCGGGGAGAACAGAGGACCAAAAATTCTGCTCCTCAGAAAAACTGGTGCCACCAGAGTCAGGCACCAACTTGGGCAGGCTATTCTCGTTCACAGTTTAAGGTTTTTGAATCGAGGGGGAGATGAGAATCTCTGACAACTTTTGTGAGTTTAGCTCCACAGATTTTTTTTAATTTTTTTCCATCTTTGGAAAATAGCAAGAATTTTCAGTATGGAAAATTCCTCCTCTCCCCTGTACTCACATTTCTTTTCCATTTGCTGAATCCCACAGATCTCTCCAGCTCTGTCCGCTCTATTTCTTGCCCACACCTCTTCCTCTCCCCTTGTCCTCTGATTACTTAGCCAGTCTTATTCTTCCCACTATTTACCATGACCACTGGATGACTAATCACTTTTAAGTTAATGACAGAACCTATTCGATCCAAAATTTTGCAGCTCATGCCTGTTTTGTCAAAGACCTGAAACAGGTGCTCTGAGCCCAGTACTGTGTACATCTCAACTTGGATTCCGACTGTGCGGCTCAGGTAAGTGTTCTTAATCTTTAATACTTTGGCTCTTGTTCCCCAAGATGTAAAAGCAACTCTGAGGAGATAATTCTGAATAAACTTTATGCTAGAAGTACCCACTAGGTTATATTTCCAGGTTGGAAAGAATACTCTCTTCTCTGTGCGTGTGAATAGATTTGTGGGTTCTTATTACTGAGGCAACTTCCTGATTGGGGTTCTTCTTTTCGCTCAAGCTTTACTTCAAGTTATTTCTAGATAAACCTATTCATTTAATATTAAACAAACATATCAACAAAAATATTCAACACCTGGACAGTCTGCCTGCTCATACCCTAGGATCAGGGTATGGGTGCAGTGTCATCACAGCCACTCCAAATTCAATAGCAAGAGAAACGGCTTAACAAGGTTACTGATTTTAACCAGCATAACATCTCCCTCTTTCATGTACACAGTACAGTGGTTAACGTATTGGTCAAACTAGTATTCACACCTCTGCCATACTGGTAACACTGCACCCTAAGAACAGCAAGCAGAAATTTATGAAACACAGCGTTGTTAGCAAACTTCAGCCACTCCCAGTTCTAACCATCACCCTGGATTAAGTAGAGTGCTTCATTTCTGCTAACCAAAGAACATGGGGTTGGTCATGCTGCTTCTTACTACCATTCTAGCACACACCTGAATTCAACTCCATCATCCCTATTGCTAGGATAACAATGCAGCCTTACAACCCAAGGCTTCTAACTTTATACAGTCCTTCTACCTCACACCTACCTCAGTTCCCAGAAATTATCTCTGAGCAGCATTATGACTTTATTAATCATTGTTCCATCACAATTCTAATTATTGATTTAATCTTTTTATTATAAAAAGTATAGATGTGCAAGACCTTCTCTAGGAGCTAAAGAAAGAGTGATCTCTGTCTTATGAAAGTCTTTCTCATGTGCTTTTCTGGAGCAGGGAAACTTCATCTATCCTGTGGAAGTCAAATATAAGTCCAGTAACACAGCAGTACTCCAGGGAATGCACCACACATAGGAGAGGTTACTGCAAACCTGTGCTTCTTAAGCCTTTTTTTCCTGTGAGAGGGACTATATGGGACATCAGTGGAAAAAGAGCACATAAAAACATACTTGTATGTTCTGTAGTCGTCATATGACATAACCTTCACATACAAAGTTAGAAGAACCTAATTAACGCCTGCTTCAGCAAGATTTATCTAGCAGACTCGTACTGCCTTTACTTTGAGGCAACCTGGACTGAGCTGGTTCTGTGGTCACGAACATAATTGGCGAGGCCCTTCTGCAGGCGCCACATAGCGGGAGGCTGCAACGTGAGAACTCCTGCTCTAAAAACCAAGTGTCCCCGGCCCTCTGTGCTTAGCTCAGAGCGGTTAGACAAACAACCGAACCTACTAGGTAGTGAAGGGGAGGTCTTGCTCTCCCTCCCCTCTACCTGCTTTTCCTGTCCCTTCCTTATGCAGCCTCAGGGTCCTGCCCCTTTGCCAAGCTTACTGGACTCAGCCAACTCCATTCATTACCTTTCCGCTTTTTTACCAAGTTACATTGCCACTAAGGCAATGAGGTAAATTCAGTGAATGCCGAGGCCAACATGTGGCAGCATGAGAGGGAGGAGGGAGAACTGGGCATTCCCACTGTTGGCATAGGTGAGCTATTAGAGAAGTTCACTGTGTCTTGTGAAAATTTACCTCAGAGTTAGAGCACTCATTATGCTTGATCTCTATGCTTTGCTTAGGGACGCAGAGTTGACTTGCATTTAAATCTACTCTTAACTGCTAAAAACAGCAGTTCACATCCTCTGGCCACTTACTCCCCACATCTGCACAGCACTCCCTACACTATGCTAGCACATTCCTTGTGCAGCTATATGATCAATAGGACTGAGAAAATGACCTACCTAAATATTAACATTTTTCCCTTTGCCCAAGTTATTTTTTGGCCACATCATGTTTGTAGTTCAGTTCATGAAGAACTGCACAAACGTATGGCATAGAGAGGGAACTGTTTCCCTTCCTCATGGCAGCACGAGCTTAAATGTACAAACTATAATCTATGTCTCTTCCAACCCTATGTCAGCTAAATGGCCTACAGCCACACCACCAAGTGAACACACTCGAACCTCTCTCATGAGGCAGTAAACTCATAGGAAGGCCACTTAAAAATAAAAACAAACACATACACACACATATGGTCAAATCACTATTTTTGGCAAACACCCTTACCCACACAGTGAACTCACGGGACCAAGGGCGTCTGTACAAGTAACCCAGAAATGGTCTTGACTTTCTCATGACTAAGACCATTAATGACATCAAGCCAAGAAGCTACCAATAAGATTTTTCATTCTGTGTTCCTCTTGCAACATTAACTACCAATCCCCCCCACCCAAAATATTTCTTTTTTATGATATAATAGCCACAGCTCTGGAGGCAATGATTTATTACGAGCTTTTAGGCAGAGGGTGCGGGATTTTTGCATTTGTTTTTCTTTTGCTAGAAATCCAGAACTTCCTCTGTTTATTCAGGAGGATTCATGAGGAAGGTAACAGGACTAGAATATCAGATATATGAAGCAGACATTTGATAGTTAGAAAAGATTTTTCCAGTTAGCCTCTTTAAACCTCTGTATTTAACATTTCTATTAGTAAACTAATGATCTAAAAATAGTCTAAAAGCAAGCTGAAGACAACATTTGTTAGGAGTCCTGATTTCCACCCGTTTGTCCCAAGAGCTCATGATATGGTTCTCATGACATTCTCTTAGTAAATGGAAAGATCTAAGAAAAAAATATCAAGCAATCCTGATATTTCTGCAGTCAAATAAAATGTAGAAAAGAACATATGCTTGTGGCAGAAGAGAGGAAGGAAATTTTTAAACAAAACCAAAAAACTCCAAACCTCTCAAACTGCTTAAAGAGGAAGAAACAGCCAGCCAACGTTTAAGGTAAGTTCGTTTTCTGTGTTGGTCAGTTAGAGGAAGGCAGGAAATGTGACCTGTGATCAACGCTGTGTAAGGTAACTTCTGCTCTTGTGTGAACCAGGATTTCTCCCTTTAACCTCAGTTTTTGTAAAAGAAGTTGAATTGGGAAATTAAGCATTAAGTAACGCAGCAAAATACAAAAGAGAATTAGAAAAGCAGTAACACTGATTAGAAACAAGTTGATGCTTAGAACACCAAAAAAGCTTTCTGGCTCTCAAAAAAGTATCACTACAGATAACAGAACGCATCTGCACGCTATAGTTCATTCATCTGGCTTACTTCTCTCATCCCCTGTGCTTTTGGGGCAAAGTCCAAACTCTGCTAAAGCCATAGGAAGTTTTGTTGCCATCTGCAGTGCAGCTGAACATCCCCACTGGTGTGAGTGGCACTGCAATCCTCCTGTTGGTATCACAGAAAACCATTCATTCACTGGGTATGGAGAGCGTGCAAAGATCTCTCTGTGAGATCCTATAACAAACTACAGGTTCTGGGCAGTGCTTACTACTCTTTTTTTTCCATATACAATCTCTAGGGTCCCAAAGCTGAATGCAACTTTGGCTTTTTGCTATATAACTCTACAGCACATGGAGAAAGCTGTCCGGAGCGGCTGTGTCATGCCAACTTACTTTACAAAACGCCTTCATGAGAAGGATACTCTATTAATAATCATGCAGTACTGACACTCATTTAGAACTTTATCTGAAAAATTGCTACAGATGAGATGAAACAAACCAGGAACTAGTTAGTGGCTTAGGCTTAGATCCCACAGTTGACTGTGGGCAGACCGATTCCTACAGGCTTGCAGAGTCCTTCTCCATTGGTCCTACGCGTTCTTACGGCTCCGGCTGCACCACAGGCTCTCTCAATGGTATTTAAACAAAGCAAGCTGAAAACTTCTGGAATGCTATGGCAGAAAATCTCAGGGAGCTGTTTTGAAGACTTCGTAGTGTGTTTAACTGCTGATTTAAACCATTAGGAAAAGCAAGAACATATTGGCCTTTTTAAAAAAGGGGATGCAATACATCCTGTTTTAGGCACATCCAGGAAACTCCCAAAGCAACAAAAAAATCACAGAGAAATCCCTTAGTCTAGAGAAATGATAAGAAAACATATACAGAGCAAGTCATGCTGCTTGGTCAGCAGCAGCCACCCCTGACAAGTGGTGAAGCAATGAGAAACTTTGTACACCTGTCTTTAACTTTAAAAAAGAGTGAATTTTGATTGCGTATTTCTTGTGCTTACGAGTCCTACACTAGTTTTCTGCTCCTGAGGCCATAGAGGTGGCATTTGGATTAGGAAGGCTCCCATTTAGTATTTCACCAGATTGAAGATTAGTAATTTATTTCTGCCCAAGGGGGGGGGAAAAAATCTAAAATCACTGAGGACTTCAGTGATTTTTCCTTGAGAAAGAAGTAACCTGCAATACAAGACATGCACTCTTCCCTCAGTTATCAAAGCTAACTCAGGCCACCGAGGCCGTACCCTAGAACGCAGGAATTACAGTTTACCAGCCGATATAGGGATGACAAGTGTATTTTCAGAATAAAACCTAAACATCCGGCCACCTCAGGAACTCAGTGCAAATATGTTTTTAAGAGTACTAGAAATTCCAGTGTCAAACAGGGCCGGGTTGGCTCTGCTTTTGCCTCCTCCGATCGAGGATGACAGAAAAAGGAAACAAAGCGTTAGGACTGCAACCTGATGCGTAACTTCCTCCAACACAACGCTGGAAAATAAAGCGTGCAGCTCGGAGCAGGAGCGAGGGCAACGCCTCCGTAAGGATGTACGGGGGGGGGCCAAGCGCCAGGACGCATCTTCTCTCAGACACTCCCCTCCCCCCTCCCCGGCCGAGGCAAAGCTTGGTGACCTGACCGCGCCCGCCCCGCGGCCCTTAACGGTCGCGCCCCGCCCAGCTCCGCCCGGGGCCTGGGGAGAGGAGGAGCGGGACGGCACCCCCAGCCGCCTCGGCGCGTCCAGCTCCGCCGGCTACGCCCGCCCTCGACACCTCAACCGGGGTGGCAGCGCTGCGGGGAGCCGGGCTGAAGCGAATGAAGGGGTGAAGGGCTGGTGGGGGGAGTAAGGGAAAAAGCCCCCCCCCCCCGCACCGTGCCCCAATAACGACTCACCTAGCAGGCAGCCCAGCAGCAGCAGCAGCAGCTCCCCCGGCGAGGCCAGTAAGCGCATCGCGGCTCACCCCAGCGCCTCCCTCGAAGCGCTCACAGAGAAATCGAAAGGCACGAGAGCGACTGCCCGCCCCCCGCTCCGCCTCCTGCCCGCCAGCTTCCTCTCCCGCCGCCGGGGCGGTGCAGCGTGCGGCGCCGCAGGAGCTGAGTTGCTGGGTTTCCTCTGGAAAACCTCCGCCCGCCTTTAGAAAAAGGGGGTTTCAAAATACGGGGCCGCCTCTGGCGCGTTTCTTGGCGGGCCGAGACTGCCGGCGCGGAGCTGGGGTGGGAGGTGGCGTGGTAAAGCAGGGTTTCTGCTTCTCGGAGCGTGGCACCAGCAAGCACCTAGGGCTGAAATGGAAGTGCGGCTCTTAGAATAGGGGTGTTGCAGCTCTGTTGCCCCAGAAAGCTGAATTTAAAGCAACTGAACGTGGAATGGGAGTCACAAAACAAATTTCAACAACTAATACGCAGCTCAGCAACGCAGAAAGTTCTGATCCTCAAAACCTGGTGTTCAACACCAGTTTTCCCCCAAATGGCTGCTCTTCCCTTTGGGGGACACCTGGCAATGCCTCCTTCTGAGGGCTGGCCATTTTATTGTCTATCACCTCTAAGCTATGCTCGTCTATGTCACTGAAGGATTGACCCAGGCAGCATTGCCATTGGGAGCCGGCTGGGCTGGGCTCTGTGGAGATAACCATTCTGCCCGAGTTAAAAAAGGAGAGGGGGAAAAAAAAAAACCCCAGAAACCAAGTTTAACTTCTAGGAGTTTCCTTCAACCCCACCTGCTCAAAACGCCATTCACATAACTAAAACAATCTGAATTACACTCCCTGAGCATTTTGCTAGTGACTGGCCTTTCGATACTACAGAGCAATTTTGAGAAAGAAAGGGAAAACACCACGCTTTGGGAGACTTAACAATCAGTAGTGTGAAGAGTTGTCACTCTGCCAAACACTCTAGCAGCAGCTGTGACTCAGCTTTCCTCCCATAACTGTGAGTGGCTGCTGGGGTAAATGGAAGCTTCAGTCTCCTTTGCCTATATTGCACTGACACTGTACTATCCAGGCTGAGAAAAAGCCAGCTGATGGTAGGGCTAACTGCACATCTTATACCCTCAAGGCATGCTCATTTTCCAGGAGCTCTACTGCCTGTTCCCTGGTGAGACCACCACAGTGCTAGTGCTGGATAGGGAGGCTCTCACTGCAGGCTCAGCCTTTGGCTGTCTTTCTCAGTGCACTAGTCCAAAAGCTCACTGCTGAGCAACTGTGTCAGTCCATTCACCACCCCTCACAGGGACCTCAGCTCCATTCTTCATGCAACAGTGCCTGTAGTGGTTCAGAGAAAATTGACAGACACGGCAATCTCTAAGCAGAGGACCTTCCAAAATCAACCTCAAAGATGCTCCAACACTGAGTCTTTTTTTCCCCTCCTTCTAGGAATTGCTGAAAGCTCCCTTGGTTCATCACTAAAGGCTGTAGCGTGACCTAGAATGATGCTGTACTTTGGGCCGAACAATGCCATCTCATTCGGTTGCTGTAAAATCAGAATCATACTGAACAATTCTCCATGGCCCTATTGTTACAACAGGCTTACTTCTATGACACAAAAATGACGTGCAAATGGAGTCTGACCCAACCCATAAATTCCTTTGATAGAAACCAGCCATTTCAAGTCACAGAAATTTCAGTGACGGAAACCCAGAGACAACTTTCTGTCCCTCAGTTCTCTTTTCCTGTTCTCAATCTCTATCAATCAGGTGTCAAAAGGGAGCCCGTTCACTGAGGAGGTTCCAAGTCACAGTGTTTACACCTGAAATGTAGTATGGCCATCTCCCTGCGGTATACTAGTGGCAGGAGCAGCTGTTCCCTACTGCTGACCAGTCCTCCTGCCCAGTGAAACATTCTCCCAAGATGTCACAGGCTTTGGGTTAGACTTTATTGACTGGGGAGATGCCAGCTCCCACCTTACACACTACAACTTCCTGTAGGTTATGAAGTCTGGGCTAACAGATAAAAGTCTGAAGCGGAGAGGCACTATCAGTCAGAAACAGAGTATTTTAGGTTGGAAAGGACCACAGGAGACTAACACACGCACTCAAAGCAGGTCCAACTTGTTCCTACTGCAGCTGCTCCACTTTGTAGAGAGCAATTAGGGCTCTGCAGGCAGCGAAAGTGAGAGAGAAACTTGAGCAAGGTGGCTAGGGGCCTCACCTAGGCTCCTCTGCTCTTAGGGACAACAGGGATACATGCCAGGGCTGCGTTCTCCCTTCTTCTGCGTAGTTACATATTGGTACTAGGTGGGGAGTGCATAAAGACTCGAGGCAAAGACTGTTTTCCTCCTTTTCTGACTGAGTGCCAAATCTGACTTACCCATGCTTTCCCTCCCTCTTTGGCCAAGCTGATCTTTAATGTTTTATTTCCTGCTGATAGTTAGGACAGTCTTCTGAAAGTCAGGAGCTTGAACCGCTTCTTGCTGAGGTGAGAACCAAACTCTGGGGACAATACGTAGGAAGCCTAGGTGCTTAACGCTGAGCTAAGGATTCTGCTGCAAGGGCTAAGGACAGAAAATACTGAAGCTGGGATACTAAAGATTGCAGTGGTGGGGTGGATCTAGGCCTTAATGTACAGTAAGCTAAGCTACGCCTGTCTTTCATACCCTCCCTGGAATACAAAGACCACAAGGGTTTTAAATAGCCATCATTTGCTTAAATCACATTTGGTTTTGCCCAAGGCCACCCACTGCTACTCAGGCTGCATTGTTTCCGTTACCAATTAATAGCTTTCAAATCTAAGTGAATTTCCCCATGAGCAGATCCCCACTTGACTGCTGGACATATTGCAAAGCTTATATGTCTCATTCAAGCTGTTGCTTTGTGGGTTGGGAGATGACATTTTCAGTGGAATTAGGCATTTCTAGTGTTTGCCTGAATGTGCAGATAGGGCAATTCTCAAATTTTATTGAAAAGAATTTGTACATAAAATTAAGTTGGTTTGCTTTATTTCTTTTTCTCTGACTCATTCTCAAGTGAATCATATTATGCTTTGTGATAGTACACTGCAAGGAAATGTTTAAAAAATCTAGTGTAGTTCAAAAGTCTTTTTTTAACAGTTTAAAAGTCCCCGTTGCCATTATAATCACTCTCATTGGGAAGTAGAATAAGTGATAGCAGCACATGTTTCTGAACTATTATAGCTGTAGTTACTGAGTAATTAAATTCGTAAACAAAAAAAGAGAAACCTTCATACTGAAATAGTTTTACTGGTAGAAGTATTTTAAGCACAGAGGAATTGAATGGCTTTCTGTGATTGCATAAGGGACCATGACAGCATGCTGACACAATCAAAAATTTCCTAGAATTGCTAAAACTGAGGTTACAGGAAAAAAAACTATTAAAGAAACATATATTTCACTTTTATGAAGATGTATCTCTTTTAGCATAGTAGGATGTCATTTAACAATGTTGAAAGCACACACAGTGGCGCAAAACCAAATCCAATTGTACATCTTGGCTGCAGATTTGCCTAACTGTAAAGCTGTAATGCCAATGCCTACTTTGTATAACATGGCATTTCAAAACTTCCATAGAACTTGGCAAAGAGTAACAGTTGCGTCCTATTACAAAGAGGAAGAGCTTATTTTCCTAATTTTAAGTTAAAAAATGGAAATGGTCCCTATCTGCCATTTTCACAAGTACGCTGTTGCTCTGGAGGCCAAACTATGTTGCATGGAAATGTCACTGTTTATGGGTATGATTTCACAAGTTTATTTACTTGATTCTGAAGTTATCCAGCTCAGGGGAATTTCTGAGAGTAATGATGGGCCCTTTACAGTCTAAAGTTAGCTTTTGTCTTACATTCTGAGAATCCACCTGGGTCAGGTGCTCAGGTCAGAAAGAAGCGTGGGCTGGAAGCCAGGAACAGGCTATTTTTAGTGGTACTTTCAATCGTGGAAAATGGACAGTGTTGACAACATCAGCAGTGTATCTGTAGAGACACTAAGAACCCACTTCTCTGATTGAATCCTGCATGGTCATGGAGCCAAGTGTTTCAGGATCAGAATGTATCTGTATATGTGTCTCTGGGAAGATGCAGATGGAGCTAGGCTTCAGTAGCCCTCCAGGCCAGGCGGCTGTTGCTGCCTAACTCCCCTGAGAGAACGGGAGTAATTTCTCTGAGGATTGCCTTGGAAGTAAAGATCTTCTGCCTAAACCAGCTTCCCTTCCTCACAGCCTTTGGCAGGAGCAAATTGGGGCCAGGAAATGATTGCTTTCTCTGATATTTGTAAAGGAAAATAGTATTTGATGCTTTTGTAAAGGTCTTTCTTTACTCATCTCTCTGATCAGACTGAGCCAATTTCTCCATGTGTTGTTCAAAGAAGCAGCTATAGAATAGTGCCTGGACAGGCACGCTCCTCTCACTGCTTCTTGCCATTTAACACATACAAGCGGAGAGCTGCCTTCTTTTTCGGCAAGAAGGACCAACGTGCACCAGTGAGACTTTGGAAACAGGTATGCCCTTATCTTAAAGGCTAACACAGCCAGTGAGAAGGTACTGCCATCTCTTGAATGCAGTGTGACAGACAAACCTCTAATTATACACAGATCTGGGTGTGGTTGTGCACTTAAACTTCCTGATCTGTGTACAGCCAAGCAGTGAAGTCTTACATTCAAAGAGGCCTGCTGGAAATACTTGCATGCTTACAGTACTGGGGCATAACTGAGATCATCCGTTTGATTTCCTGTAGTATTCAAAATGCAGTCTCCAAAAGGAGTGAAGAGTGTCCCTGCCCCAAGAAATATACGGTCTGAGCGCATCGCAGCAGTTTGACCACTGTTTACCTTTTCACCTGTCTTTCCTCTCACTTTTCAGAAGCAATCTGTTGCTTTGCCTTTATTTGGCAGTCACTGGAACCTGACCAAAAGCAGAAATACAGGAAAAAGACAGCAGTGCAAAAGGACAATACCTAGAGCCAGGGCCAGTCAATTCTCTGTTACAAATCTTCCTGGCATGGACATACTGTGAAGCCTTATGACTAAGCAGTGTCTCCACTCAGAATATAGCAGACAGGGCTAGGTGACAAGGATAAAGCACATATTAACTCTGGTGGGTGCTGCAAATGATTTCACTAGCTGATTTCTGAAGTGATAACTTTGCCTCAGGGAAAGAGAAGTGGGGAGGAAAAGGGGTATCAGCATCTTTTTTAACTAAAATACCTGTGAAGCCCTGTGCTGAAACAGACTTTGGTCAATTAAGAGCAGAGGAGATTGCCCCTACCCTCCTTTCCCAAAAGAGCACAGGCCAGTTGATCATTAACAGTCAAGCTGATGAAGCAACTCCACAGTCCTGCCACAGTTGTTTTCCCCTATGTAGTCCTCGTACTTCTAGCGCTGTGGACTAACAGGAAGATGGCTGAGGATCTGAAGAGAAAGCCTCTAGTTGTTGTTGCTGTCATCTGGCTGCTCAGCTCAGCACAGGCAGGTAAGAAATACGTGACTACTTGTCAAGCAATTTAAGGTTTTACATAGAAGGCTCTGAATTCAATTCTCCTCAAATAACCTATGTTTCAAGAGATCTCTGCTACAATCCAGTTAGATGCCAGAAGACAGGGCAGTGCGGGAATGGCTCTTTCTTATCTCATGCTTTGATTCTGTCAGTGATTTTGTTCCACTGACCTCATTTAAAAGACTGATCCAAGATTACCCTAAAGAGCAAGGAAGTGGAGGACTACTTGACCTCTGGCATCAGCATCATCTGCCATGAATGCTGAGCAGTTCTAATCTGAATTACTCAAGAGAAAATAAACAGAAGCCACACTTCTATTTCTTTCTTTAATTGTATTGTATAAGGTTCAGCACAAAGAAGCAAGATTTAACACAGATCCTTTCTGGCCCTTATGCCATGTTTTGCCTAGCTATTGTAAAGTATTTTTTAATGGGAATAGTCAGCAATTAGGAAGCCGGTGGCTTTATTTTTTTTGCTATTTTATTGCATGTGCAGATTCAAGGCCGTTTCACTTCCTCCAGTCCATGAAGGGAAGGGGCATGCATTGTCATTTCAGCAGAATGCAGCTATGCCAATTCATACAGCAATATTTTTTAGGCCAGAAGGGATCGTTTAATCAATTAATTGACATTCAGCTAATCACAGGCTAATAAATTTCATACCATTAGTCCTCCAGTAAACCCAGCGTTTTGCCTTCAACAAGCCTTCCAAAATGGCAGCCAGTCCTACTCTGAAGTGGTATTGTTGGAGGTATGGTCCCCTTCTTTGGGACAACAGTACGAGGTGGACAATCCAGCTCTTCTGTGGTCAACCTGTTCTACTCACTAGCCATACATACTGCTAAACTTCTTTATTTATTTCTAGGCTAAATTTGTCCAGTTTTGTATTAGTCATAGGTTTGCACCCTTGTGGCAGAGGAGGCCAACACTGTCCTGGGCTGCGTCAGGAAGAGCATTGCCAGCAGGTAGAGGGAGTTGATCCTTCCCTCTGCTCAGCACTGGTGAGGCCGCACCTGGAGCGCTGTGTCCAATTCTGAGTTCCCCAGTACAAGAGAGACGTGGACATACTGGAGCAAGTCCAGCAAAGGGCCACAAAGATGATTAAGGGACTGGAGCATTTCTCATATAAGGAGAGGTTGAGAGAGCTGGGAACTGTTTAGCCTGGAGAAGAAAAGGCGCAGGGGGGATCTTATCAATGTTTATAAATATCTGATGAGAGGGTGTAAAGAAAAGAGAGCTAGACTCTTCTCAGTGGTGTCCAGTGACAGGGCAAGAGGCGATGGGCACAAATTGAAACACAGGAAATTCCACTCAAACATAACAAAATACTTCTTCACAGTGAGGCTGGTTGCCCATTAGAACAGGTCAGCCAGAGAAGTTGTAAAGTCTCCATCCTTGGAGATATTTAAAACCCAAATGGACATAGTCCTGGGCAACCTTCTGTAGCTAACCTTGCTTGAGCAGGGGAGTTGGATCAGATGATCTCCAGAGGCCCCTTCCAACCCCAACTATTCTGTGATTCTGTGAGGATTTTTCTTTGCTGGCTAAATGAAAATGCCTTACAGTAGCTGCCTTTTTCTTCCCATAAAATATTCTCGTCCTTTAAACTGATCATCACCGAATCATTTTATCAGCAGCATTGTCATCTTTATTTCTGGATTTTTGACACAAATGTCAGAGAGACTTGTACCTTCTAGTTAGCCTAGCAGAATGCAAACAGAAATATTCCCAATCAACGGTGACTACCTATTAGCAACTTTTTTTTTTTTAAGAATAATAGCCCGCTCATAAATGTACTTAGTTGCTGTTCCATGCAGCTGATTTGGAAAAAAAAATCATGTCATTCACATCTCAGTAAAACAACTCTCAGAACTCAAGGTTATCGTGACGCCTACACTTATCTTCTCCAGCCAGAGCAGGAACTCCCTCAAAGAATAGACACAACCTTATTGGACAAGACCTGTTTTCCAGAATAGGTTGATGTTGATTTATCTTCTGTCTCTTTACTCTTCATTAATAAAACCCAAACTGCTATCTTCATTTCCTCAGGGAATTAGAATGGCCTTTTTTTCTCCATTGCACAGACACAGGCTAGGTATACTTCTCACTCCCTTTCATTGCAGGAAATACAGACAAAGTCTTAGAGCATCTCTGCACTGACTTCCAGAGAGCAAATTTCCTGCGGGGCAGTAAACTTAAGGTCCAGTTTCTTCTATTCACCTCCTCCAGACCCAGCTGTGGGGAGCTGATTTTTGCTGACGATAGCATCAAGAACTCCAGTTTCAATAGCAGCCTGGAAACCAAGATCATAATCCATGGCTTCAGGTGAGAGAAAAAAAAATAACTGTGTCTAAGTTTATGCTAGTACATTAAACGCTGACATTGCTACATTAAACGGGCCTGGCATGGAAACTCCCCGTCCACATGACCCTCAGTCTCCCCAGCAGAGCAGCTGTGGGCAAAGTGCCTGCTAAAAACAATGTCTGGAGTGCTCCAGCTCCCAAACTGTACCTGGGAGTTTTCTGGGAGAGTGCTGGTGGGTGAGGGCCAGAAGCATGGAAAATGCTGCTAACTATTCTCATTCCAGCATAACTTTATGTCCTGCAGCTTGTGACCAGCTGCCTATCTGGTGTGTGTTTCACATTTTCTGAGCCTAAAACAAAATCTAGAAAATTATTTTCCTTCTTTCTTTCTTCCTTTCAATTTCTTCTCTCTCTTCCCCCTTTTTATTTAATAAGTCTTGTCTTCAAGATACTATTCCCTTTCAGTTGTGTCCTTGCAACTCAGGTCCTGACTCATCAATACCCTGGATTGGTCAGCCCTGTGAGACACGTTGTACTTCTAATCTTGAAAATGTAAAGATTTGAGCCAGGTTTCTGTAAGCTATCACATTTTGCAAGCTTATTCTACTGTGCCATTTTCCAGCCAGCTTATGAACATGTAACATTATTTGTTTTGAAGTGCAAAAGCCTGAATGGAAAGTGCAGAGAAAAACATAATGAAACCGCAAAAGGTGTTACAGGAGCTTTTCAGAAAAACAGCTGTTCCCCTCATATGATACAGCACCCCCCCCCCCCCCCCACACACACACACACCAGGTGCTGTTAACGGAAACAGGCAGGATACAGCCTCCTCCGTTTTCCCGGTATTCTATATGGATATAGACTTTTTTATCTTCTGCAGAGGAAGAAATGTAGCAGTGAGATTAGGTGATTTGACCAAGGATTTCTTGCCAGTTGATTGCGGAGCGGGAGCCAGGTGCTCCTGGTCAGTTCACTTTCCCCACGTGGCTCTTGTGGTGGCCAACTGAAGCACCACAGCAAGACCAAGATTTCAGTCTGAGCCCAGCAAATGTTATTCTCACTCATTAAAATATCTAGTTCCTTTCTGAATCAGCCTGTGCTGGAAAGAGTTTGTTACTAGACTGCAGAAAAGAAATGCGAGGTGTGGCTGTCTGGCAACAGAAAAAACTTTCATGAACCATCTGGCCACGCCCTCTGAGATATGTGAAGCTCCAGCACCAGTAAACAACACACTGGCACATGCCCTGCTTTGGAAGACGCCTAACAAACTTGTTTCTCATGACTCGGCAGGGCTTTGGGTACCAAACCTTCCTGGATTGAAGGGCTCGTCCGTGCCATACTGCGTGCAAGCCAGGCAAACGTGATTGCAGTGGACTGGGTTTATGGGTCTACAGGAACCTATGCCTCTGCAGTGGAAAACGTCACACGGCTGGCCCTCTCCATCTCGCGCTTCATCAGCAAGCTGCTGGTAAGCTGCTGTGCGTTTCCAGTGGTGGGGGAACATGACCAGAGAACATCATTTGTGCAAAAAATCCAGAGAGCTGCTCCCAACCTGCTGACCCTAGGAGCTGGTCAAGCAGGCTCTTTATTCCGGAGTGAGCACTGTGTAGTGCTAAAGAGTTTTATTTATTTATTTATTTGTTTGTTTTTCCTTTCTTTCTCAGCCCAGGCTTGAGTGTGCCGCTGTTTTTCTTCTTTCTCTTGAGTTTTGACTTTTTCCTGGAAACACATTCCAGTTGTTAGCTACCTCTCCAAGCCCAGGACAAAGCTGCAGGGTGTCTTGGGTTATTGCAGGTCTATGCTTCACTGGACAGATCTTCCTCTTCTGCCAAGAAATTTTGTCCAGGGAGCTAGAGGGGGTGGGATTTGAGGCTATTTTACATTTGCTTTGGAGCTTCAGACATACTTCCCAGTGGCAGGAAAACCCTAGATGTGTCCCAGTTTGCTCATGTACAGCACAGTTGAACAACACTTACGCAATGAGGATGACACATCTTTGTATTTACCAGTCATGCGTAAACTCTCTCTGTGACATTTGCACTGCGGGCCCAGGCTGCGCACTGTGGGAGTTCCTAGGTATGCACCACATTGTGCAAAGTCACGCATTTCTATCCAGAAATATGGCAACTCTTGGAGCTG
The DNA here is from genome assembly GCF_040807025.1 of Struthio camelus. Taxonomy (NCBI): domain Eukaryota; kingdom Metazoa; phylum Chordata; class Aves; order Struthioniformes; family Struthionidae; genus Struthio; species Struthio camelus. Next base: position 93,368,407 of record NC_090942.1, on the reverse strand, counting down.
CTGTGTCATTAGGAGAAAGAGGGAGAGAGTAATAATGGGACTGTCACCCCACATTACTGCTCAGGTTGCCCAGTGAACAAATGACTGAGCTGCTATTCAGTCCTCACCATCCATTCTGTGGTTGTATTGAGCTCTAGTCTGGTACTTAAGGTCTTTCTCTGCCCAGCCTCTCCCCACTACACTACACCAGAGCACTATATTGTGCTTCTTAATAGCCTCAGTGCTGCTCCAAGATGTAGCCTCACCTATTTCAGAGGCAGCATTTGTCATCTCCCCCCATGCTCTCATGCAAAAAAACAAACAAACAAAAACCACACAGTAAAGTCCTGGGACATCAGAGTGGGTCAGACCTTGAGTCCTGTTGCACAGCATCCTCTCCCATTGTATGGTACTGCATCATGCAGAGCAGCCTGCAGCCAGCTGGATTCCTTTGGATGGTGGAATCCATTTTACATCATTTTACATCATGTCTAAGTGTCTGTGATTTACCTGACAGTTCAGCCCATGGATATAAACTTAAGCTCTAAAAATACAAACTTAAAATGATAATCAGGTTATGGGTATGATGGTGGCATAGAAGTGAAAGAACGTGATCTTCCTTTGGTTTACTGAGGAAGAGATTACTCACATGGGGAAGATGTGTCACTCAGCTGAGAGAGGAGGAACTTCAGTATAAACCAAGCTGTGGCGAGAGAAGCAACAGGCTGCATAATTATGAACAGGAGCATCTGACAGGCCTGGTTAGGGTTGGTTTTGCATCTGTGGACCCCAAGAAAGGCTCTGAAAAACAGTAAGGGCAATATCCATCATCTTTCCACATCTTTTTTGGTTCTCCACTATACACGTCAAGAGCAATGCTTTGTAAGAGTTATGGAGTGAGCTGGGACAAACGTATTTCAACGTTCTGCTACAGAAATGCTAAATCATATTATCATCAATCTGCAGGCCCTGGGAGTCTCAGGGACATCTATCCACATTATTGGGGTGAGCCTCGGTGCACATGTCGGGGGTCTGGTGGGGCACTTCCATGGTGGTCAGCTGGGACGGATAACAGGTATCGTAAAACTGGGTCTTGAGTCCTCACCTGCTGTTCAAGGGAGAGAAGGAAAGAGCAGGGAAGGGGATGCATCCATAGTGGTCCTTTAACTGCATAAGGGCTCATTAGGCCCAAGCTTATGGGCTTCTTAGCTTTAGAAGAGCTTGGCAATGCCTTTCAGTTGCCATTAGTCCCCCATCCACTGCCAAAAGAATGCATGTGTTTGCAAAAGGGTCCTTCTGCCTCTGCTCCACTCTTCAAAATGGTGCCAGCTTAGAAGAGTACTAGGCTGCAAAGCTCAGCTAGACCTGGTGGCTAGTGAAAACTTGCACTACCCACATGCTTTGCTTCCACCTTTTAGCGTGTATGGCCTCTGTGGTTCCTAAAATTAAAGTTCACAATGCATGTCACTGTGGGAGAGCAGCAAGAGTGGGCTGCTCTTCAAGGAAAAGTGAGCTGGGAACCAAAGGTGACAGCAAGGCAGGCAGGGGCAGTGCCCTCACTGACAAGGGACACGGTCCTATGGTACCTGGGCAGGAAGAGCAGAGCAGGTGTAGCGACAAGAACCAGGGTCAGCCACAGCCCAGTGATCATCAGGCTGGTCTGTAGTGATGAAGCAAGTCCAAGCTCAAGCAGGATGTAAAGTCAGGAAGACAACAGCAGGATCAGGAAGGCACAGGCTTGGGCATAGCATCCCTACGACACAGCTCAGGCAAGAGCCAAGGGCAAGAGTCTGCACTAACGTGGTGGGGGGGGGGGGGGGCCCGATGAGGCTACTTGCTGCTCTTCCTCACAACTTGGCGATTTTCACAGCCGACTGGTCCAAGGCCACCCAGTTGTACCATATCAGAGCTAGCTTTGATCATAAACAGTTTCACACTGCGGGTGTGAGGAAGAGGTTGTAGTTGGGTGGTTTACAGGCTGATCATGGCATTTAGAGCTTCCGGGTGCCCTCAGGGCCACGCCAGCCTTTATGCTTGGGGCATGCATAGACACACAGAACGATTTATGTGGGAAGGGACCTTAGGAGGTCTTTAGTCCAACCCCTCATGTGAAGCAGGGCTGACTTGCCAAGTTTCAGGGATCCCCAGGGATGGAGATTAATCCTGATGGATGGTAAAATGCCACAAATAAGAAACAGACACAAGGGCACCAAGAGGCTGAACACAGTTCCCAGTCTGCCGGGCTGCCTCACCGAGGTATCCTTATTAAGGGCCTCACGGCACACTCAGCAGGGCAGAACACAGAAACATTGGCTTGGCCTTCACACATCACAGCTACCCACACTGCATGCATGAAACACAGGCATTTCTTACCAGGAGATGATTTGCCAGGCTTTTTTTAAAGCTGTGAATGAAAGTATTTATTAGGAGGTGCTTTGGACAAACTCCTGCACTAGCATTTTGTGATCAGCAACATCTTCAGATGAGCGGAAGCACACTCTTCCGAAGGAAAGCATGGAAATTAATATCTCCTTCTCTAGAGATATTCAAAACTCACCTGGACACAATCCTGTGCAATGTGCTTTAGATGGCCCTGCTTGAGCAGGGGGGTTGGACTCAATGATTTCCAGAGGTCACTTCCAACCTTGGCCATTCTGTGATTCTGTGATTCTGTAATTAACCTCAGAGTCAGAGACTCTTCCTCTTTGTTTTCTACATGTAATAAAAACTCTGTAGGTTTATTTATTCCCTTCTTTTTCAGCTCTGCCACAAGACAATCCTTTTTCCATGCTCCTGATTGCCTTATGACTTCAAAGGTCCACTGGACGTTGTAGGCTCAAGTTCAGACTTAGCAGCTTAAGACAGGTGGAATCAGACCCAAGATATCTGTCTGATCTTATCCCCTACCCCTCTCACACCCATGCACGAACACACATATAGAGCAATGTGGTCCCAGAGCTATAACTTCCTTAAGTATTTTCAGTCACCTAAAAGGAGCTGTGAAGCAAAAAAAGAATGAAAGTCTTGAAGCTCAGAGCACAAATGCTTTTTTTATGAAGTGAGCTTCTTTGACCCAAGCTTGTTCCTGTGGATATCTCCTTGTGCAGGAAGGCAAATGGTACAGGAACTGGAATGGACAGCCCATACACAAAATTGCTGAAGAGCAATTTGTTTCAGTTCTTGCAGAAGAAATGACAAACCCTGAGGGATTTCAGCTGCATAGAGAGTTAAGGCTTCAGTGCATAGTTTGCTAAGCTGCTGAGGCTTTGTAGCTCTCAAAGAAGTTGATGCAGCTTGTGCTTGGAGGAGGTAGGCACAGAGAAAAGAGGATAGAAAAGTACTTGGCTTGGAGCTGTGGTGCTAGAACTAACTGCTGTTTATCTTAAATGTACCACCATCCTCAGGAATAACTTCAAGTTATACTGAAGAGCATTTTCAGTCTCTTCTAAAGTGTTTAGCTAAAACTCGATCTGTAGAAGCAGGAAGGGAACTTCCCAGCTTTTTGTATGTGTAAAGATGAAAGAACATGGAGGAAGGAAAAAAGGCAGTAAATTCTTCTTCTGATCGCTTCTTTTTATTAGCTTTTAGTTTTAGAAGGAATCAGAAAGACTTCTTATTTTTTCCCTTCTCCCCCTGCCCCCTTCACACATCAGTTTGTATTCTGTTGATACTGCCTTTTCCATAGAGAAATAATGGGACTGAGTCCAAGGTAGTGAAACAGGCAGCAGAGCTGCTTCTTAAACTGTTCCTCTTGCCTGGAGAGTGAAAAAAGTCTTGTGAGATGATTTTCCTAGGCAAAGTCAACAGGATAAACCTCAGCTAGAATAAGAAAATGATCGTTAACCTATTCCTTGGTACTGCCAAGGAGAAATTTCTTTACTCCTTTGACTCCCCAGAATTTGCTCTGGGAGCAAGTTTGAGACAAAAATGCAGATGGCTGCTTTTGAGAACTAGTTTTTATTTGTGTGGAGAGACCTCAGAAGCCCCTTTGTTTTAAGGACGTTTGACAGGTATCAAACCTTTGTAATATTGAGATTGGTTAATGCCCTGGATGCTGAATGCATCATCTTACTCATGGTCTTCAGTGACATTTCTCAGACTAGTGTTAATATAGATGACAGTACAAATAGGGAAACTGTTACAAGTATGACTGATTCTCTTTCATTGCAAGTCCAAGAGACATTCTGCACCCACTTCTGTCAGGGCAATTTGAAGCTTAATCATGACAAACTTGAGGTTTCATGTTTGAAGGCTGTTTGGTACAGAACTGCTACATGGGAGTGGATGTCTAGGAATAGTAGAGGACAAGGTAAGGAAGCTGTAGTGGAACTTAGTGGGAACAGAAAGCATTCTGGAGTATAATCAGTGCAACTTACCACTTCTGCCTAGCAACTTTTTTTAAAAGTTTGGATAAAATAATTGGTCCAGAAATAAGAAAGAAAGGACCTGAGGAGCGTTGCTTCAGATGGTTGTTTGATTTGTTACAGGCCTGGATCCCGCAGGCCCTAAGTACACCAGAGCCAGCCCTGAGGAACGCTTGGATCCTGGGGATGCCCTCTTTGTGGAAGCCATTCATACCGATGCTGACAGTAGGCTGGTTTCTATCCTCTTCAGACTGTGCTTCCATTCCTTCTGCCGTCATTATTGCTAAGGGTCATGTAGGTCATTGTCCCCTTTAGACCAGATGACCATGAGTTCAGGTCAACTCTGAAGATGTCTCTTGATTAGATAGGCTTTAATTAAAAGAGATGAAATCAGGGCAGGTGTCTATACCCCAGAACAATTCACAGCAACACAAGTGGAAACTTCCCTGCTGTAGACACAATCTTCCAGCAAATATTTCTTCCTTAATCCTGTTACATCAGAGGGAGTTTCTGTTAGTCCTGCTGTTGTGGCTTTTACCCAGCTGGAAGGAATTTACATGCCCATTCTTGCTTTGCTTTTTCACAGCTGATGTCAGAGAGGTGCCACTGCGAGCGCCCATGGAGAGAATGACAGAGTCAAATCCAGCATAACTCTCTACCAGCATAACTCTCAGTCATACTTCATAATCCCCCGTTATGGTGGTAGTCAATTGTGTTCCCATTTTACAGAGTCAGGAAACTGAGTCACAGACGCAGCAGTGTAGTCAAAGTTGCCCGTCATTTTGATGGGCAGGGCCAGGAGCAGAAGGCCTGTTGGTGCTTTCTGCTCCATGCAGCAGACCCCAGAGATGGCACTATCTGCACAATGCAGGCATGTAGGAAGAAAGGGGAAATCTGTTTTTGCTGTGTGAAAAAAACAGGTCGTGGGGGGTTAGTTGGGTCCAGCACTGCTAATATTCAACCCAGTTACTGGAGCCTGTGAAAAACGAGTAGAGTACAGCCTGAGGCAACAGAACAGTCAAGAATAAGACTGAAGCAGAATTTCACCTCCTTTCAGATTTTGGGATTCGGATACCTGTAGGCCACATCGATTATTTCGTCAATGGAGGCAAAGATCAGCCAGGATGCCCCCAATTCATCTCTGCAGGTGAGAACACTCTGTGGCCAAATAAAGGGCTTTCATAACCACTTAGCAGCCTGTGAAAATGCTGTTTAACAATCAGCTCCCACTACAGCCAGGGCAGGCATCAAAACAGGACAATATATTTGTAAAGACACATGGCAGCAGAGCTTCATGGCTCACATCTCCTCACAGAAGTACAAGCAGCTGGAACAAAAAGCACATACAAGTCAAGTCTCTTGGCAGTACTGCTGGCAGGAGATGTGATTTTGGTGACACCTTGGTATGAGCCAAAAACCTAGCACCAATAGAGTTACATCAACAAGGAAAACATTTTTGTCAGACAGGCTGTCAGGTACTACTGGCAGAAGCTCATTTTTGTTTCCATGCGGCAAGCTGTGTCTATACTTAGAGAGCTAGCTTATACAATTATTGCCTTTTCCTTCTAGAGAGCAGGACTTTACACAGTAAACAGCGTGGATAAATACTCAAATACCTTCTGGATGAGCCAGCTCCACGGAGGGTCAGGTGACAGGGGACACCTAGGTCATGTTGCATCCCACAGCAAGGTCACAGTGCAGGTGAGAGTCAGGGCTATCGTACTCTGATCTTAGAGATCCTGGGGCCTTATCGATGGCACGCTGACAGAGACAAGGCAGCTTGTGGTTCCTCTCTTCTGGTGCACTCTGCTAGTGTAGGAGGTGCATTTCCAAATTCCTGTGTGACTTCCGTTGTAGAGGGATATAAGCTTTTAGTCACAGAGGTACTCTGCAAAACATTATTTGATGTGGAGGACGTTGCTTCAGAATCAGTAGTAGTGTTTAGTGACCGTAGGTTCCTTAGAAACATGCAGGAAGGCTAAAGCAGACTGCCCATGGCTGCTTTTCCCTGAATACATTTTTCTTACAGGCTACAAGTATCTGATCTGTGATCACATGAGGGCAGTACATCTCTATGTCAGTGCCTTGAAACATTCCTGTCCTATTGTGGCATTCCCATGCACAAGTCTTCAAGATTTTTTAAACGGACACTGCCTGGACTGTGTTGACCCCTTTGTGGCCTCCTGTCCTAGAATAGGTATGGTACCAGTATGAGACCTTCATGGGGCAGGGAACCATCCATTCCTGAAAAAGTCTCAGTGCAGAGCATGGCATGCGCTTCAGATTTATCTGAGCAGGATTTGGTTAGCATCTCTTTGAGGATGATGAGAAACTTCTGTTTTCAGGCTTCCATAGAGAAACCCTAGAAGCTCATATATTACCTGAGGTAGAACACCAACACCTTGAACATTTCTGATCTTTAAACATTTCATAGGGTCCAGAAATAAATTGAAAGAGTCTCCAGAATCACTCGCTGGGCAATCAGCTCAAAAAGGTTGTCTTGTTTAGAGAAGCAACTGGAATTTTTAGCCGAAGCCGTAATTCCCATTCTTCTGCAAACCACTTGCTGTTGCTATCTCACTTCCTTCTCACAAAGCTCCTGCCATGGCACCCCAAGGATGGCTGCACCCTTGGATTTGGAAAAGGCAATACCTGCCTCTTGTAGGTTTCTGAAACTGGGCTGTACCAAAAGCCCTCTCGTGCTGCTGTTTGGAGTTTGGCACCAGAGGAATATAAGGAGAGGCCTCTTTTGGTATAGGGGCTCCCCCTCCTCATGTCTCCAAAGTCAAACGGTCAGCTTGTCTGTGGTGCAGGCCTCGCACTACGGCTCTCTTCTCAATTGATCCAGAAATCCTAGTTGCCAGCACCTTTGGCTTGGGTTGTCATTTATGTCTGTATTCAGCTTCCTGACTTGGTAGGTTTTAGTCCCACTCATTTTGCACAGGTGCAAATGATGCCACAGTTTGTTAGCAGAGAGATAAAACAAAGCCATTTGGAGGTACTCCGCTGCTGATTACCTGGGGTAGCCAGAGTAGAATTTCCTGTTAACCTGATGTTAACCTGTCAAATGGGCACCACAAATTTGTGTTTGCTCTCATTTGCGCTGGTATAAAGAAAGGATCTATCCTGCAAGGCAGTGGAGTGGACAGGGTGAGAGTGAGAGGGGTGAATGAGGCCAATTATGTCTCTGTTCTGGGTCACTGATGGCTGTCCCTTCACCTGAAATGGCTTTATTTCCTCCTGCAGGTCTGCTGGAGCAGGCAGGTGTCAACATGAGAAAGCTGCCCAAGGAAGTGAAAGTTTATTTAATGACTAGTCCCTCAGCCCCATTCTGTGGTAAGTAGCAAAGAGAAAAAACAAATTAGAAGGGGATTGGTTAAATGAGGCAGATTCTCTGGGGAAACAAGGTAGTTGCAACCTATCATCCTCATCAAAAACAGAGCAGATGCTCTGAGAAAGACCGCTGAAGAGCAATAACCCTGCACCTCTCCCCATAAAGCCTTTTCCAATGGGTTTACTAGTGTGGGCACAGCCTCGGGTTACCACAGCCTCATGGCTTCAGGTCTGAAGTAAGGATAATGAAAATGCCTGTCTGTTTACAATGGACTATGCAGACTTGCCCACTGTGTCTCTTATATGGTAAATATATGTCTGTCTTTCTTATGTCTGCTTAATCTTCTCTGTGCTTGTGGGGCCAAGTGCTGGAGGCCTTCCTTTGGCAGGGTTGATCCAGCGTGCAGTATTTGCTCTCACCCCTGTCTCCTTTGCCTTTTGCCCAGTCCATCACAGCCTGGTCGAGTTCCACTTGCAGAAGAGAAGAAACACAGTCACCAACATTGAGATCACTTTCTGCAGCAACAGCACCAAGGACACTGCGAAGATCACCATGTGAGTGACAGTTCATGTTTCTGGCCTAGTTTTCCCAGCTCCATGTGTGAGGACGTTTACCCCAGTCCAAGAAAGGCGCAATGGTAACATATTGCCCTTAATGCAATCACTGTGTGGCGAACCATGTTTCTCCTTGAGTCCCTCCACATTTACCTTAAATGCTGTCCAGAATCAGGTATGTGCTACCGTTATTCAGTAACCTTGGCTAGGTCCATCTCTTCTAAGAGTGCACAGAGCAGTGGGTATACTCCGGGATACCAAAATTTTTGTGTGGTTAAAATGGTTCCTTTTCCACACCATACCCTTACCTTGTGCCAGTTCAAATCGCAATCACTGTCAAATAGTTATTAGCCCTACTTTGCCAAACTTGGATGGCTACAGTAAGCTCCTATCCACCAGACGTTTCAGACTGGCAGACTTAGTGGCTCACATGTTTCTCTCTATGCCCATTAGGACAGCAGTTGCAAAGAGGAGACAACTGCATCTCTGCCCAGTCAGAAGTATGTCACAGAATCTCAGAATGGTTGAGGTTGGAAGGGAGAGATCATCTAGTCCAACCCCCCTGCTCAAACAGGGTAACGTCCAGTGGCTTATTGCCCCTGCAGTAACTCAGCAAAACTCCCAGGCTCCCGTTGTAAGGGAAAAAAAAATCCATTGGTAGGGGACCAAGACCACATAGGCAGACAGTTGCATCTCTCTTGAAAACATCACCCTCTTCCAAACAATATCTGAATTAAAGGACCAGACCCAGCATGCTGTTGCCCCAGCCCTTGCATAACTGGGGATCTCCCCACCACAGAGAAGTTCCCCAGAAGACTTGTAACAGCTTCCTGCCCACTGCTGCGGCCTGGGAGGCACAGTGCAGACTTGCAGCTAGTATACGCTACTGGCTATTTCAGAAAAGCAGGCTGACTGACTGCTAAGGACTCCAGCCAGCTCTCCCAGGATCACTGGGGCTCCAATACTGGCTCCCACACGGTCCTTACTGCTAAGCCGAAAGACTGCGGCCTGAAGCTTGGAACTGCATTAGTTTAGTCCTCAGCACCAGGAGTTAGGGGGGTGAGATCTGGGGAAGGTGAGGCCTGCTCCAGGGTGCCCTCCCACTGTTGCCAGCCACTTGGATTTCCTGCCTAGTATTGCAATTTGGAGTTTACACTCCAGCCTGATGGAGCTAAGCCTATCTAACCCTTCCCCAAGACAAAAGCATGTCCAAGTAGCCCTGGAAACTTGGAGGCCAAATCCTCCTTTTCCAAAGGTACAGGAGAGAGGAAACAGTAACACCCAGGTCAAGTCAGGACCCGTAATTTGCTCAGGAGAATATGCAGCACTTCTTTCGCTGTTGTCAGACATGTGATATTTCATACCTGTCCGGCAGGAGGCATATGAGCTCTGGAGAGAAAGGTTGTCCAGGGAAGTGAGACAAGCAGGCAGTCCCAAGGCTTTACTGTACTGGCAAGTTTTAAGGTGACAGTAGAGTTATAGCAAGGTAACGTTACCTGTCCAGAAGGCATTGTTACCCTAGGAGGACAGCAGCTCTATCTGTTTCATTTAAGCCTCTCTGATCAACAGCATAAGGCTAAACTGAAAAATTTACTTATAGCAATAAACCTACAGATTTGAGGGTGTACATTGAGACAACCCTGTTAATTCACACTATAGCTAAGAGCAAAGAAACTTTCCCCTCCAGGCGAGGCCAAATCACCCAGTGCAGTCAAGCTCACAACATCAAACAGGCATCTAAACATATATTCACATGTTGTGGTTTAGGCACTGATTAATAACTGATTAATCACTGACTTATCATTTCAGCTGATCTGACTTGTATTTCAGCCTGCAGTTCCCAGGAACTACACAGGGACTTGGGAGTGTTCACTCAGTCTCATACCTTCAGCGGGTGACTTGAACAGTTGTCCCCTGCCTCACTGCTGTTCAGTCCTCTCCCAAATACCACTTCTGATCCCACTCCTTGGGATGCCACTCCCCTGCACATGCTGTTCAGAGTCCCCCAAGAGACAGGTTCCCCGGCCCCACTGATGCCAAGGGGCTGACAGAGCAAGGAGCTCATTACACAGCACACTTCCTAGCTGCATTACCATTGCTCACGTGTCACGTGGTGTAAAACACAATGTCATCCCCCACACCCAAGAAAGCATACTTCTGAAGGTCTGTTCAGTTAGCCAGAGTCCTATCCAAAGTCTTTGTAGGTTTGGATCAAATGTTAATTCCAGGAGTAAATCTCATCAACCCATTTAACGCTATTATGCCCCTCTGCCCTATAGTAGGGCTGGGTCCTGCCTGTGGATGACAGGCATCAGAGACAGATTCTCCTCAGTTTGTTTTCCATTTACTGTCCATTATTCACTTTTATAGCCACAATTCCTATTTTTGGCAGCTTCAAGCTTTACACAGTCAGACACATGTATTGTCCATGATCCACCAGTGCAGTCTAAGGAAAGACTGGTTGCTGTGGTTTTGGGTTGGCCCCACTGGCCTAGGAGGACTCTGAGTCCCTCCCTTGGCCTGTTCTCTGGAGCAGCTTTGGCCAACAGAACTATAGCCTGTTCCAGACCCTTTTCTCACGTCTCCCCTTCTCCTACTGTCACGTTCCTGAACAGGCAAAGTCAGCCAGGCACTCCTGGGATTGCTCTGAGTCAGCTAAACACATATTCCTCACAAGCACAGGGAAATTGGTCTTCCTGTGTAACACCGGGCTCCTGGAGGTGCCCCATAGAGCAGACATAAGAAGGCCCATAGGCTGCACTCCATGTAAGGGAGACAGCCCATCTAGGTAAAACAGCTGGGCAGCATTGCTTTGTAGCAGAAGGTCTGCCGCTTGGCTCTGATCATTAGCTGCTTCTTCCACATCTGGCCTTTCTCAGTTCTTGCTACTTGGGATAAGAGCATAAGGACAGGCAAAGGTCCCTCTGTCCAAGCATCCTACCTTCCACGTGGTCTAATGCCTCGAGAAGAGCGTAAAAGGCAATATAAACATGTGGCAATGCTTCCCCCAAGTATTTTCCCAATGTCTAAATAATTACAGCTCAGGGACTTTCTGAGCCAAAGGTGAAATCTTTGGTTTTAATAACTCCCAGCGGCTGTATCTTCCATGAACTTGTCTAGCCCCTCTCCCTTGAACTTGTGTAAGCTTTTTAGCATCCACAACATCCTATATCAAGGCTTTTTACAGCTTGAAAGCAATGGTACCTTGTGCAGTGTGCAGTTTTAAGCCTGCCACCTGTTAGCTTCCTTTGATGACCTCCAGTTTTTTGTACTGAAAGAAATGCTGAACAATCAATCCCTATGCATGCCATTTGTGATTCAAAGACGACACTGATCATATCTACCACTTACCTCTCTAGCAATCTGGGCAGCGTTGCAATCTATAGGCTATTAGCAGGAAGAGTTGCTGTAATTATGTGACAGAAGAAAGGATATTTATACATAAAAGTTTCTGACTACAGAGGTGAAACAAGGAGAGAGGGACAAAAATAACGTTAGATCCCAGATTCTCAGGCAATGCCTTGATTTTGATAGATGAGTCTTCTCACTCGTTTTGTTATGTGAGGGGTTCACATTAATATTTCTAGGTTCCTCTGACATTTCAACAAATCTGAAACCCACTGACCTTATGGACTGCATCTACAGTTTGATTAAATGCTCTCCCTCACAACTCTCACTCTGCCTTCCAGACATAAGCAGCAGAAGATGGGCAAACGGCTTCTGGCCCACAGAGTTCCTCTCTGCCAGATAAGCAATGTGACACTGAAGTATCTCCCCAGGGATCGATTTTGGAGGAAGGATGAGTCATCCATCATCGGCAAGTTCTGCACAGCCTCGCTGCCCCTCACTAACAAGTAAGCCACAGAAATATCCCTCAGGGTTCTGCTGTGCCTATGGATAGAGCCTATAGCTTGAACCAATGCATTCTTACATCAGCTTAGACAAACGTGTAGAGGGGTCTCTCACATCCCCACTATGTCCTTATGTAAACCGTTTGCTACCTGCGAGGGAGAAAAACTGCTGGGTTTCTTCAGTTCTTCATCCAGGACAAAAGTGTTGTGCCATGGAAGGAAAATGGCTGCCATTCACACCTTGAATACACCTAAGTCACAGACCATGACAAAAGCTTGGCCAACTAGGTATCATTCTTTTGCCCTTGCTTGCTTGCCCTCTCCCCTGCCTACAATGGGACCCATTTTGAGACATGCCAGGCACTCATATTTTTCAGGATGAGACAGTAGAAGACATGTAATACATTTTCGCTTCTTACACTGCATAGATTTATAAAGCACTGAGGCTAAAGACAACCATTTTGACGTTGCCTGGGCCAGGCACTACAGAGTACTTTGCCTTCAGCCTTAATTAATTTCTCCAGGGTAAAAGCAGCCAAGTCCTTCTCACCCTGAGAGAGGTAATGGACTTCTCCTATAATACAATATTTTTGCCAGTAGTTTTGTAGACCCAGAGTTCTTGCAAGCAGGGCAAAATAGCTGGGTCTATACTGACACATTAAACTGATTATCTGTATTGCTGCTGAGCTAACTCTTATCCGGGCTCCAACCTGAAGCAAGCTAGCGGGCACTCTCAAGTAGGGAAACCCAGAAGCAGAAGGGGGTCTGGCTAACATTCAAATTCTGTCTCCACAGGCAATAGCGAAACTCAAGCCCAAGGCAGTAAAAACATAGCCAGGAGGCCCGGACAGGGATAGGTGTTTCTAAGTAAATGCCAGGCACTCCCTTGAGTGTAAGGATTATTCCTTACTAGCATGCTCTGCAGAACAAAGCACTCTAAAAGTGGGATGTAGGTGCAGGTACACGGCTTTATGCCACTTATGAATGGGATGACATGGCACACTGCCTTGAGCGTGTACTAAGAATCACAGAATCGTTTAGGTTGGAAGGGACCTCTGGAGATCATCTAGTCCAACCTCCCTGCTCAAGCAAGGTCCTCTAGAGCGTATTTCCCAGGATCACATCCAGACGGGTTTTGAATATCTCCAGGGAAGGAGACTCCACTACCTCTCTGGGCAACCTGTTCCAATGCTCTGTCACCCTCACAGTGAAGAAGTTTTTTCTCAGGTTTAGGTGGAACTTGCTGTGGTTCAGTTTCTGCCCGTTGCCTCTTGTCCTGTTGCTGGGCACCACAGAGAAGAGACTGGCCTCATCTTCTTGACACTCCCCCTTCAGATACTTGTACACGTTGATGAGATCGCCTCTCAGTCTTCTCTTCTCCAGACTGAACAGGCCCAGCTCTCGCAGTCTTTCTTCCTAGGAGAGGTGCTCCAGTCCCCTGATCATCTTTGTAGCCCTGCAAGCGCTGGCATCAGCTGTGATGCAGGTGGAGAGCTGTAGGATTGCACAGGTTCACAGATGCTCTCTTATCTCAAAATCAGAAACACTCAGAGCAACAAAGATACTGCTGGGAGAGGGCAGTGGAAGGGTGAGAGGCACAACCCCCCAACTCCTCTGGCAAACTTATTCCAGCTGGGGCACAGCATACCCTTGCAAAAGCAGCCCAAGGTCCATCAGCAGCTTGCTTGCTTCTGTGTTAGGATAGCAATCTCTGCCTGCTCAAACACAGCCTGACTTCCCTGTGTTCCCCCCGCAGTGGGACAACGTTCTGCCTGCCCTGGAACCTCACCCTCCCTGGCAACACAGACCTCACCTTTGAGCTGCCTGCTGCCTGTGCCTAGCACTGCCTCCTGAGCAGGCAGGCGTACCTGAAACAGAAAGGAGTCCAAAACCTATTGCTTCTCCCTGCTCATGGACAGTACTTTGACCACGAAGTATTGAACTGGATGGGTTTTTTACTCCCTGCATTAGGGATAGGACGTCTAGGAAAAGAAACGTGCAGTACATCAACAAGGGCATGATGCATTCATTACAGCAAGCTCTCTCAGTTGAAAGGGTGGACTGGGACTTTTATCTCACCATTTCTGTCCCCAGCTCTGAAAGCAACTCTGGGCAAGTCATTTAATCTCAATGTTTGGATCTATAAGAAAGAAAAAGTGGAGATAAATGTCAGTCTTCCCACACAGGGAGTGCTGAGATGGTTCATTGGTGTATTATTAAAGCTTCCAAAAATCTTTGTATTAAAGGTGCAAGGTATTCTTTTTCCTCAGCACAGGGGAACTATGTTAGCCAGCACCCTCCGTGCAAAACTCACTAGTCCCACCTACAAGACACTTTCAGAGTGAGACCCAATTGATTTCGTGTTAGTACTCCTGCCAAGTAATCAGAATGGATCTCCTTCCCCTCAGAGGACTGGAGGAGCTCTTCTGGCTGCTGGCTTGTTCTCTGTGAAGCTCACAGGAAGTGAAACAGACGCCAGGGGCGCGGTAACGCACTTACATCCATTTTGTATTGCTTTGAACAACTACCCAGAATAGAAGGCAATACGAGCAGAAAAGAGCCTCTTAGCTACAGGGCCAGCAAACACAAACTAGTCCCAGGAACTCAGTGTAGCCCTTCAGACCTGGAAGGGTAACAGAGGTCTGGACGAACTGGCTAGAAGACTACAATGTGAGGGACATGTTGACACGCACAGGGACAGCCCTCACTCATCCACCCATTTTCCATTCTCCATCCCCCCCACCACCCTGATGTATCGGTAAATTAAAGGACAAAAGTCTTCCATCACTTTTGGCCACAAAATACATCTTCTGTAGATCACAGTTTCTGGATCCCTGGACTGGCTTCACTGGGTGATCCAAAACTGCACCAGGAACACTATGGTCAGGAAAGAGGGGCGTGTGAAAGGCGTTTCTGCCTTGAGAAAGCCTCAGTCACTTGGCATGAGCTGTCACTACTGCTCCACTAGACTTGCCACTGCAATTAGCTCCTGCCCTCAGCTCATACCCAAGTTTTTGGGCCTTGCCATGTGGCTGTTTGCAGGGTTAGTTAAAAATTCCATCTCCAGCGTACTCTCAGGAGAGGGTTAGAGCCCAACTCTGACAAGCTAGCATAGCACTTAGTTAGCTGGTGCCATGACTGAAGAGTTTCCAGGGAGCTCCTTCTTGAAAACTGGAGTATAATCTCAGCAGACACCTATGGGCAGTGGGAAATTGAGCCCAGCAGAGTCCACTACTTCAGGCAGGTGTATAAGGCACCACAACAGGCCAATGCTGTTCCATTGTGCTGAGCAGTACTTCACTTCGTTTGTAAAAGGGACCCCAGTAACTCCTGTGTTAATTTGCTGGAGACACTTCCTAGCTGTGAATGGTGACAGGACCAGGCAGAAGCAGAAGTGCCCAGCAACTAGGCACAGAGACAGCCATTACCAGGATGATCCCCAGGGTTGGGGCCACGCCGTTCTCCTGCATGTAGGCATGCTGACAGAGGGACTAAGGCTCCTTGCTCCTTCCCTGGAAATCTGCGCTGGAGAGGCTCCTAGGCTCACCTGGTACCCCAGGCTCTGCAGGATAGGGATTTCCTCTGCTGGTCCTGCTGTCTCTGTGATTCCCTGACAGAGGAAGTGGCTGGGGGAGCTTGTCAGCCAAATCCTGTTGCAGCTGAACTTGGAAGCAGCCTTTGTTTTCCACACCATTTTCATCTAACATATTGCATTTCTTTCTCACTGCTGGTCTCTCCAGAGCTTTCATACTCGCTCAAGTCTTCTCTCTGCCCCTGTGTGCACCTGGAGGCCACCCTCCACTGAGCATTAAAAAAAATTTCAGGCCCTTCCTGCCTAAACCTGCCCCAAGCTCTTGTGTCAGGAGAGCCCAGAAATGCAGTCCCAGTTCCTCCCCTTTCTTATTCAAACAACCAATGTGTCATCTGCCTTAGAAATTGGCAACATCATTGCTCAGTGGTGCTTGTCATATATGACAAGGGCAAATCCCTGGAAATGGAATTTCAGGTCTGATTAGAGCAGATGCCCAGTGAGACACATTACACCAAATCTCTAGCTAAAGCTCCACCATCCCACGTCCGTTACCAGAGCCTTCAGCCATCCCATTGTCCACTGTCATTTCCCCCATGCCTTGATATCACCTCACACCTTTCAAACAGTGCATCTCCTTCTCCAAATCCTCAAACACCAGCAATTTCATCTCTGCCTTTAATGGGAGCCATCAAAACAAAGGGAGAACAGATTCTGTGAGCAGGCTGTTATTGCTTCCAGTGATATCAGTGCACCTTGGTGTCAGAGCTGCCGACACAGCTCCAAGAGGCAGGACTAGAAAACAAAACAGGGAAATGCATTGAGGCAGGCAGCTCTGGTGAACAGACCATGGGGTGGGAGGTGCTGGAGTGTCACACTGCAGTCTCACACGTGTGCTTCACGTGCTCCCAAGCGTACACGTCCGTGGGCAGACGTTTCTGTGCACGCTAGAGTGCGTCTATGTGGTCAGAAACATATGTGAGCGTACACCCCCCCAGAGGGGCTTTGAGAGCCAAACAGCCTGCTGTTCCCTAGAGTTCAGGGGTCTGAGTGGGAGCCAGAGGGGCTCGTCCTTTGAAGAGAGGATGAGGGTAACTCCCAGGAAGGTTTCCAGAGGCTGCAGAAGGAAAGCGGTGGAGAGGAAGGAAAAAGAGGGACAGAGAGAGAAAAAGAGAGAGAGACCACCATTATTATCATAGCAATAATTCCTACCTATCTTCCAAACTTTTTCCACGACACAAGCCTCACGGATCCCACTGTTACCTGTCCTTCTCCCCTCCTCTCTTAAGTTAGTATGCAAAATTGTATCATTCTTCCACATATGTTATAAATTAGAAACTGGGGCTATACACCCATCCTGAGACAGCAAAAGCAAACCTCTCACTGATACTAGTGACACCAAGGCCACAATTCCTTTGCTTTTGCTCTCAGAGCAGTTCTTACTAGTTCAGATAACAAGCTACAGGCCACCAAGCACTGGGGGTTGATCCTTACATTGCGCCCGCCAAATAGAAAGCCAACCCACAGATGTAACTGTACAGCAGCAGTTTCGCATCTGGCAAGCATCCTATAGCAATAAACTAGAGCAAATGCTATATGGAAGGGGGAAAACGCAGGTGGCTTTTGGTTGTTTGAGTGCCTATTCAAGAAATAAAGCTTAATTTGCTAGGGAGTATTGAATTATATTGCAGTACACTGTCAAAGCAAGTTTTGAACAAAATCTTTGAATCTATTTTAACAGATGCAGCCTGTAAGTTACTGAAACAGCTCTCCTCAGAAAAACAAGGTGCTCATCAGTAGGATATCACAGTCTATCATCTTATTCTTCACCAGACTAGAAACTCTTTCAAGGAATTAGGTGATAAATGCAGTAGGCCACTATATCTCCTAAGAACACGTCTTGGTCTTCATGATCTGTACAGCACTGGACATTCAGAATTTTTTCCTGCACTATGGCATAGCAAGGTGGCTATTGCAGCAACAGATAACAAAAAGGAATGTGATGCATCAAAACACTTCAGCAAGGGGAATTTAGAGAGGCAGAAAGTAATTTCCTGGGTTAGAAGCTGCTGGGGAAGCAGCTGTGAGCAGAGAACAGGGGAAAGCCCCAGGGAAGCTCTGACTTCGGGGACCGCAGGTATGTCTCACTTTGAACAACGGGACTGAAGGGAATATCCCCGTTCACTATTAATGTTTTCGTCACTCCTAAAAGACAGGTTATGAAACTGCTTTCCCTGGGCCATGGCTGGCCTACTAAGATTATCTGTTGAGCTGTGGTGAGCACTTGGCCAGAACAGAGAACTGCAGCTGCTTTTTGTCACTAATTTGTGTCAGTAGAAGCTCAGGTCACTATGAAATACTGTCCTAACACTGACTTACTGTTGGAGGCAATTGATGCTGTGCTACTGGGAGGTGACATGCCTAGGAATACCTAAGAGGTGAGCAGAATAACAACGAAATGACCTTCTGCTACAGCGCCACGCTCAACAGTTTGCATTTCCTTGTCTAAGTACCTTAGAAATTAAAATACCACACTAGGCTATTGTCTGAATACTGATCGACAAGAAAAGGTCAGCCCCGCTCCCACCCAAAATGCCCGCCTCTGAAACATTTGGCCTTGCATTGCAGGTCTTCACTCCAAATATCAGCATACGTTGATGCTGCTTCATTCACAAGCTCTAGAAAGACAAAAGCTACCAGCAAGTTTTAAAGGGACTGTGTGAAAGAAAGAATAGTTTTGTATTGTGTCCCACAAGCTTTGTCCAATACACACACGCTCACACAAATACACCTCTTGCATGTATGTTCACAGTACTTCACAGTACAGTGTGATGCAAAAAGGGGAAGCTGAAAGGTTTGATTTAAAAAAGCTATAGTGTTCTCTGCCTCCTTCTCCCCCCACCCTTTTTAATTTCATTTGAAATTCTGATTTTGTTGAGCTTGGGCAACCAGGAGAACTCTGCCAATGACCTGAGAACGGACATCCCTTCTGCTGAGAAGACCACATACAAGCAAAGTCTAGGCAAAGTGACTTTACTTCATTTAAAACACTCACTGTGTTTATTTTTGATTGCATCTGTTCAACACAAATGCCTGACAGTTAAGAGGATGGCTGTCTCATAAATGATTCAGTGTTCCTTCCTCTCCAAGTAAGGACTGAGAAAGCTGCAAATCTGTATCTCTAAGCAGTCTACCAGCAAAACAGGGACTGGTCAGACATGACATTCCTAGGACTTCGAAGCTAGAAAACAAAGGAGGAATAATCCTTGTGTTCCCCCTCCTTCTCTGCCTTTCATTACAAAAACAAAAACAAAAACAAACTCCCCAAAACAAACACCTCTGGCTAGCCTTTCATCCAAGTCAGGGAAAACCAGATACATTTGTTTCTTTTCTAGCCCGTTCTTTCATATCCCAGATTTAAAGTTTGGAGGCATGGAAGCAGTACAGGAACAGGTGTGACTCAGCGCAAAGCAGAACGGTACAAAACACGAAGATCTTCCAATTCGTTTTCAAAAGCTAAGAACAATAACTGAGGAAACAGACAACAAGTCCTCTCCCACCAGAGGCCTATTGCATATAGCAACTGCTATCTGATCCAAAGATCCTTTTCATTCAGACCCCCCCCTAGGAGGGACAGTCCCCTTGCTGTTAGAGCAGCGAAGCCTGCAGAGCAGGGAAGATTCCTGCAGACTTGTCAGGGCTTATGCTAGGAGTCAGTGTCTCCTGTTTCATGTTGCCCTCCAGTGAGGCCATGACCCAAGCAGTTGCAGTACAGCTTTGGGCCCTCTCCCCACTTCTTAAGCCCACTCAGCAGCAGCCTCAGCTTAGTGCAGGGAAGGCCAGGGTGCTGGGGTGCACAGTATTCAAGGATCCCTGCTGGGGGACAATCTCAGCTCTCCCGTGCAGGGACTGCCTATCAAGAAGCAATGGGGGCCTGCAGAATGCAAGGGAGACCCACCCACTGGCCATGGTGCAGTGGTCACTTCCTGGACAGAAATCCTAGGCCCAGGCTCGGTGTCTGGCCACTGGATGCCAGAAAGCAGCTATCAGAGGACAGCAACAGAAATGCACATTCAGGACTGCAGCTGGCATGCAGCAGCTGGTGTGCAGCAGCTGGCTAAAAGTAGCTCAGCATGGAATTTAACTCTTGGCCATTTGAATCAGAATTTCAAGCACGAGTCACCCTGCCATCTATTTCTGTTCGCCTGTATTGCTCATCTGCCCCAACCAGGCCCAGAAATTTTTCCCTTGCAGAGTAAGAGCTGGCATTTTAGAAGAGAGCATGTTATTCCCACTCACCAGAAGACAGGGAGAACATTTCTGCAGTACTTTCTCTGTGGACTTGCACAGGGGAGCATGGGACATGTTAAAACAACACTCGTCAGCCCACGCAGGGTCACTGGAAATAACAGCTATTCCACGCAGGGCAGTCTTGTCAATGCCTTACTGATTTGGCTGAGCCAAAACTCAACAGAAACAAGGAGGACGGAGCAAGTGCTGTTGTCTGCCATCATGGGCAGGGGGAGGAAGGACCCTGAGCTCTCTCTGTGCTGCTCAGATAGTGCACTTGCAAGAAGTACAGCGGCCGCAACTGTTAATCAACATCAGCCTCACCTGGGTTGTCTGCTCTGTTGTCTACAACAGTCTTCCTCGGTTCAATACTGGAGTATCTCCAGGCTCAGCTCCACCTCACAGCAAGCCAGGCTGAACCCGGTGCTGTCTCTGTGGGCGCTCATATACCACCCACCAGTCTGGACACTGTTATGGCTCCTTTTCGTCCCCAGAGACACGGAGAGAAGACATGGCAGGGAATAGTTGCCTTTCGTCAAGTTACCTGTCCTTCTTCCACCCTACTATTTGACTGATGCCTGGAATTAAGTCTTTACCATACTCTTCCTGAAGAAAAATCACACAGATCCAGCACATCTCCTGGGATTCTTTGTGGAAGCAAATGAAAAATGCTGCAGCACAGCAACCCTCACAGCAGTGACACAAACCTTGCTAGCATAATTATGACCAAGTATGTACATCTGGTAATCCTGAGGTTATTTTGGGTGATTTCCATGAAAGAAAAAAAAAAAAAAAAGGAGGGGCAGGGTTGATACCTAATTATAGACCCATCTCTATACCCATAGACAGTGTCCTGTGCTAGTTAAACTATTCTGTGGCAGGAAACTACCCAGCAGGGAACTGATAAGGCCTACAAGTCACCTGCTTTCAATTTCCTTCTGGGGTTGTCAGGCACCTCACTGTATGTACCTCGGCCCTGCAGGACCTAAAGGAAGCCACCTGAACTTCTGTCATTTTTTCAGGTTTGCAAAGAATCAAATCTATGGCAAATAAGGCCAGACACTGGGGGGTGTTAGGCCTCATCTCTTCCAGGCAGTTAGCGCTAAGCTTTGCACAGTTGCATTGTGAAGGCCCAGGCGGAGATGGAAGAACTTGCTTCTGCAAGCGAGTACTTACACGGGAATCCCACACAGGGTGACGCGTGCCCGTGCTAGGAGTGCCCTCACTTCATATACTCCCCTTCGCTCACATAGTCCATAAAAGACCCTGGCAACTCAGCAAAATCTTCCAAGACAAGACTGGTAGAGTCCTCACCCAGCAGGTCACTATCAGGCCGGGAGGCCCTGGGGTGTGGAGCAGGCGGAGGCAGTGGTGGCTGCGGAGGAGGCTCAGAGATGCTGGTCTGGATACAGTCAGGTGAAGGTTGAGCTGGCAGCTCCCCACACTCCTCCAGCTCCCCCTCCGCCTCTGAGGAGGCTGGTCCCAGGACATGGTAGAGGCTGGGCAAGCGGATATCAAAGCGAAGGCCAAACTTGGCAAAGAGCTTCTCGTTGAGGGAGTACAGCTTCTCCGAGATGTCATAGCCAAGGTGCGATGAGAAGAGGCGGGCAATATAGCGGTCCTTCCTCAAGAGGAGATACAGCTTCTTCCTTGGCCAGGTGACGAAACTGCAGTCGGTCTCAGCTGTCAGCGTGACCTGTGGGGCAGGGAGAGGAGCAGCACAGGAAAGGAACAGAGTAAGTCGCACTGCTCAGGCAGGAGTCACCACCCACCACGGGGATATGCAGCTCCTCTCTGATAAAAGCATTTACCCCCATTGACTTCTGCTCTCTTTGGGGCAGAGGTGGGGAGCCAGAGCATCAAATCTGAATGATTAGAGAGATCTTTACCCTCCTCTGCTTCTTCCTCCCAAACGACTGGAAACCAGGTTTTCCTATGTTTTTATTTTCTTGCTTTCAAATGATGATCACTGTTTATACCTGAGCAATACAGCTGAAATGAGTAGGCTGGCAGATACAGCATGGAGGGCCTCATCTTTCTACAGAAATAGAGGGGCAATTGCGCCTGTCAAACACGCCCAGATCACTGGCTGCCACCTCTTCCCAGGCTGGGTTGCACACCCCCATGCTTTGAGAAGGTCTGGGGCATGGGAAGTGCCACCTGGTAGGGTTGCCTTTTTTCACCTGAGGGACATCATTGCTTCTCGTCAGCTCTCACAGGTGCTGTAAAAGGCAGAACAGCATTTAACAATGCACAGCAGCACAGGGCAGTTTAGCAGGAGAAGGCTATCATAGGCAGTTTTTACTATGTTTGCGTGTAGGGAAGGAATGGACAATTAGAGGATGTCAGACATAACAATCTAAGGTGGAACTGAGTCCATCTCAGGCTATTAGAAGTTTCACTTGGTTGATTTTAAGTACCTTCATTTTGCTTTGGGTTTTGCCAACAGAAAAAAGGCATTTTTTCCCTAGCAACAAGACTAGGCTAATTATAATAGTAAAAAAAATCATATACAGTATATATGTTTGGGTTGAAATAGAAATACAATCATAATAAACAAGCCACAAGATAGAGAAACATGTGAAGGGTCAAACTGCCTTGAGCCAGAGAAGAACATCCGAGTGTAATGGAGACACCAGTATGCGAACAAATGCTAGAGCCAAAATATCCCGGGGGCTCCCTTTCACTCTATATCCAGGGGTCTCCTTGGCCAGCCACCATGGCAGGAGGCCACTGGGAAGCTAAACACGGCTTGGCTACAAGCGTGTGTCCTTGGGTTTGATATTTAATGCCACAGCCATTGCAAGCAGCTGCCTTATGAAAGAAATATAGGAGCGAAAACCTGACAACTTTCCCAGGCCAAGGTGAGAGGGAGTAAGGATCACAGGGAAATTTGAATGACCAGATTCTCATTTTCCTAACCACCATCTGGCAAAGCTATTGAAACCCTCTGCTTCTCGCAAGGGATAAAGTAAAATGTAATGACAAAACCTCTCTCTTAACCAGGGCAGCAGGACAGAATTCACTCATGAATCCCCCTGACACACATGCTTCTGCATCTCATCAGAGCTCATAATTCAGTCTTCTTGGAGAATGAGGGCCAGTCGTGAAACCCAACTCCTCCAGACACTGGGAACCAGCAATTCTGTGGGAAGAAGACACAGCCAAAGCAGAAAGCATATGGAAACTGGATCGTCTTATGGAATGAGTCAGATTTTGCCATTTTTTGCTAGGCCCAGAATTGAAGCTGCTCAACTCAGACAGCCATGAAGAGAACTTGAACAGGAAAACCCTGGCTTCCTAAAACAAAGTCCTAGAGTCAAACATGCTTTCTTTACCCAAATGATTTTGATGTTGGGAATAAGATTGAGATAAACAACTCAGATAAGAGGAACTGATAGGTTAAACAGCTGCCAAAAACAGCACATCACCATAACTAAGCATGGCTGTCAAAAGTAACGTCCTGCCAGGAAAATGGACTTGTCGTGTCTTGCTTAATGAATGCTTCATGAGTCTCACATAGCCTGCTCCTTCCTCATGCTCCTAAGTAAGGAGACCTGATTTTGAGGCATTTCCAACACACCACTGCAGCCTTTCCGCCATCTAGAACCTCTCCTCCTCTCCTGGTGCCAGGCACAACTGATCTCCCTGACCAGCTGCGTCTCACTGAACAGGATAGAGGCCAAGAGCGTGTGCTTTGCAGGGCTGTGCTGTAGCCCCAGCTTGCTCTGGAGCTCTCTCACACACCGCAGATAAAGACACTCAGGAGGTCTGGGAACATTCAGTTCCACAGAAATTGCCTTAGAAAGCACTTCAGATGTCTTTGCAGGTTGCATGTCATCCAGCCAGCTATCTCCTCCCTTAGAGGGAATATTTCCCCCAGGAAGTACTGGGTAGCCATCCTTCTCTCTACTTGGCTCTCGTGCAAACACGACCTGGGAGCTAACAGCAATCTGCCGCTGGGCAGGAGACCTGAGCCTGGGACACTCCCACTGCCAGCACAGCTGCACTGTTCCTACACTCATCTGCCCTGTTATCTTGGCCTGACATCCCAGGTTCTGCCGCCCACCTCCTTGCAAGTTGTAACTGTGGCACATTCACAAGGTCAGTCATTGCCTGCAACTGTTCTTCTCGCAAGACCATAATCATCTGTATAGCTTTCAGGAGTGGCTGCCATGAACCCCCTCACACAGTACAAGGGCCAAATTCAGAGCCAGGGGAAGCAGATTCTGAGAGCTGCGCTGTTTTAACCAAGTCTGAACTTGACTGCCCTCATAAGGAAGCATCATCATTCCCTCATGACTGTCCCCATACTCCCAAGGGATTAGCAAAATCCCTCCTTATAGGCCCTAACTGGCATATTCTAGATTCACATCCTGATAGGGATCAGCCTATCCTGGCTTGCAAGTTAAAGGCAGAGAGGGCTTGAGTAATCTCCTCCAGAAGGAAAGCCAAACAATGGTGTTGACAGCAAGGGCAAAACCCTATTTTTCAGTTGCTGCAAATAAGAATTGGTCTGACCTCTAAAGAAGGGATTCTTGTACTCAGAAAGAACCATATTCAGGCGTGAATCATCCTTTTTACTTCTCCGCTCCAAACACATCATCATCAGAAACTTCTGCATGGAATGGGATATTTATGGGTTTACATCACTGTCACATTTTGCCACAGCTGCCGTCCTGATCATGAAATGATGCATCCCTCTAGCAGCATGCAGGGCAAATGCATCAGTGTAGGTATTAGAGCACCGTAGTGGCAGTGAGCCGGTAATCCAATGCCTTGTCTCCCTGCTAACCTGCAACTAGCACCCCAGTCCTTCCTTCAGAGGAAGGTAGAAGCACAGCAACACAGCTGATCATGCCGTCCTGTGCTGTTAACCATGAGAAGGGGCAGGAAATTATTCCTGGTTAGCTCTGAACAGCAGGTATGAACCCACTCTGTCCCTTTCCCAGGCACATCACTAAGTGGCAAGGAGCAAGCCTGGGCCCCTACAGAGCCAAGGTGGTTGCACAGAGTTACCTGGAAAGTTCCTTCCTCAGAGGGTCGTAGTGACTCCCATTCTGGAGAGTCCAAGAACTGATATGGAAATATATAATGTAGGAATTGTCCATCCTGGCTCACTCGGATTCTGCAGAAAGGATAGATGAAATGCACAAACTTAAGGCACAAAATAGATGTCGCATGAACCTGTCCAGCTCACAAAATGTGCAGGCAGCCTATCCCTACCAGGGAGGAAAGGCCTTCTCCCCACCTGGTACATGTCTTATACCCTCTCAAGGGCATTTGCAAATGCTTCAGTCTATGGGGCTGTCCCCCCTTCCTCTGTGGGGAACCGTCTTCATGGAGGTCACTGCCCTTTCCCCATATTCCATCTGTGTTTTCTGTTTCTTGCTAAAAGCCAGCCCTCATACGTGACACACTTGCTCATCAACTAGAGCTTCTCATTGCTCAAGGCTGCTCCTTTTCAAGTACTTCTAAGCCTGACTGTGGCTCGTTGTACTTACCTCTTCCTCCTCTCCTCAAAGTTTGGGGGGGGAGTGTTTACTGCCTCGATGCTGGGAAGCCTCTACATCGAGAACCCAAAAAATGACACTGACCATCCTTCCTGGCACATCACACTGCAAGCTCATAGTTTGCTGCCATTTATCATTCAATCTCTTCTGGCCTCTTTGCCTTCCAAGTATCCCTTTCTCCTATTTTTGCTGCAATTGCCTGGCAATGTCAAGGTCAATCGTGCACCCAGCTCTGCTGTGGAGCAGAAAGGAAGAGCTGCACAGGTCTGGGGCTGTGGCAGGAAATGTAGAAGTCTAGGGAATGTGAGGTGCATTTCTGACTCTGCACCATCACACTGCTGTGTGATTTGGGGCCTCTTGCTCCCCTGCCCTCACAATCCCCAGCTGTACGATGCACAAAGACAATTCTAGCCTTCAGGAATCATAAGGCTCCATTCATTGTTAGTAAGTCAGCTGGAAACACAAGGCAGGCTTTCTGATCCAGGCATGTTCTGCCCTTCCAAGACTCCCCTGTCTCAGTACTTTTCAGTTTAAAAGGGGAGCACCATAACAGTAGCAATGATCTGTTGGGTCTGCAAGGACCGCACAAGCTCACTGCAAAGCAGTAGAGTGGGTTCCAGGAAATACAACTTCAACCTCACCTCCACAGAGCATACTGTACTAAAGGAGGAGTGCGTATTTCCCACTGCAAAAGAGAGCAGAACAACTGCCCCTCCAGCTCTGGCTGGCTGCTGCAGCACTTCCATGCCCAGAGAGCAGCATCAGAGCATCCAGTGTAAGGTAAGACAGCACAAACTCCCCCCACTATCATTATTTGCAGATACGGTACACTACAGAGGAGGCTGCTCAGCACAGCTGTTTGGTGAGGAAAAAGACACCTAATAGAAATACATGTACTCAGTTTCCTCCCCCAGCAGTTTCTTACTGGATTAGCTGTTCTTCAGATGGTAGAAAGAAGCAGGTTGGCAAGTGCACAGATCTGCTTTACTCAGATAGAGCCTGCTTTTTACACAGCCTCCTTCTCCCAGCACAGCCTTAAGCAATGGGTGTAAGGTGAGAGCAAGCAGTGAACTGACCAGAGACCTGAGGATCAGGATTCCCTGGGTTCCAGCTGTGACTCCTCACTAGTCTCCTGCAATGCAACTTACTCTTCTCTTTAGGCTTCAGTTTCTCCCTTTTTCAAAAAGAAGAAAGAACACAACTCAGGGCAGAGAAGGATTTGAATTCTTGGACCAGGAGAGCTGTACAAACACTGAATGATTAGCCTTGAAACAACTAGCACTTTCTAAGCACACAGTAGTTGG
The DNA here is from genome assembly GCF_040807025.1 of Struthio camelus. Taxonomy (NCBI): domain Eukaryota; kingdom Metazoa; phylum Chordata; class Aves; order Struthioniformes; family Struthionidae; genus Struthio; species Struthio camelus. The sequence continues at coordinate 93,341,689 of NC_090942.1, read as the reverse complement.
GCTAGGTATGTTCAGCTACAACCACCTGCAGAGGGAAGCTTTTAGAGGTGTTATTTATGAAGTGCTTTGAGATCACCAGAGAAGGGTTGCTAGCAAAGGGTTTGCTGCTGCCTTTTGCCATTTGGCATTGGATAGTGGTCCCAGGGTTCTCTTAACACATCCTAGAAAAGGTGGGAAAGGAACAAACACCAAGGAAGGACAGCCCTTCTTTTTTACATCCCCCATCCCCACGAGGGAGGACGGACTACTGCAGTAAAACACGTGAGCTCCAGGTGAAGCTGGGTTTGTCTTCCCAAAGGAAAATCTTTGTGAGACACAGCTCCTACAGCTTAAAACTGTTCCCATTTACTGGTCTCTTTCCTGTCCCCCTCCCAGGTGATGTTGATGCCAAGTGTATGGCAGCAGCTGGAAAGCTAGTATCGCTATTACCTTTCTACATTTTGATGTTGCATATTGGAAAAGAGATAAGCTCATAGAAGCATGCCACAGGATCTCAGGTGAACAAACGTTATGTACTTCATTAGCACAGTTCACTCAATAATCAAACCCCCAGTGAACAAACAGCAACCAAACATTGCTTGCAGGCAATCAGCTGCGACCACCTACATGTCCATGGGGTCCTCTTTGATGATCCAGAGGAAGGAACATCATGAATGGATGAGAGCACAGAAAGAAAGAGGCCTAATGAGGTGGAATCTATCACAGGAGAGCTCTCTCTCTGTGTAATGAAGTGACTCTCAAAGTGAAAAATTTCCAAGCCCTGGGAATAGAGGGTAGAATCTTTCCCTTCGACACTGCTAGCCAGGGTGAACAGGTGAACCAACAACTACTACTCATTATACTTGCATGGCCATTCACACCATAGAGATGTGTCTAGTACCCACAGACACAGTATGCCACAGAGACCACAGGTTCAGGCACATCTGCTTCCTGCCTTGAGAAATAATCTCTCAAGGCTTTCAGACTCCAAGTCCTCTTCTGTCAGAAATAACATCACTTTAAAATGACAGAAAAAGAGGTAAGGATTCCCCAACAGTATCACAAGCAGGGCTGAGCTGACAGCTTCACTGTATACAGTTTGATTCTGCAAACCACTCCCTGAAATATTCTAACTTTAAAAGATCCCCCAAAACAAAACAACGAAACTGAAAAAAAAAAAACTCACCCCCAATAGACACATGCCTCAAAACCCTGTTTGAGGAAGGAGATCACCACCACCCATTTATACAGAAGGAGAAAGACAAACGCATGGAACGATAAGCCATGCTGCTTTGCTATCAGACTTTGTTTAGAAGCCTTTACCTGCCAGACAGCAGCAAGGAGAGGCGGTCAATGGGCGTCTTGCCCTCCACTGCGTAATTCTGGTCTCTGACTAATGACTGGACTTGTTCTTCACAGCACTTCACAACTTCTTTGTAGACTTCCAGAGGCACCTGCAAGGGCAGGTACATGGTCTTGTAGAGAAGGTCAAACTCTTCTGGGATGATGTCTTTGCGGAGCCGGTAAGCCAGGTGAGCCAGCTGAAGCAAGCAGACTAGGACAAGCAGCATGTTCCAGATGAAGATATCCAGCCCACAGGCACTCAGCCAGCCCCACAGAGCATAGCAGAAGTAGCCTGGGGCCAGTAGGCCAAAGATATAGAGGGAGCCAAAGATGCCACTTCCCCCCATGTACCCCAGGAGGACAATGCAACTGGCCAGCTGGTAGGCTGCTCCCTCCATGTGCTCCTTCCAGGCATCGCACACAGGGGGCTGGAGAATGGCCTGGTCCCAGGAGAGGCTGCTTCCACTCATCCTTCCCCGCTCCCCACCCTCCCTGTCCTTCCTGCTTTACAAATGAATTGTCATACAGAAAGCCTGCAGAGATCTGAAACCAGAGCCTCCGGGTAGCTGTTCCTCCTCCTTCTCTTGAGCGCTGGCCGGCCGGTCCCACAGCAGCGTGCTTCAGAGCGACACAGTGAAGTGCCTCTGAATGTTTTTCACTTCTGACAAATCCCAAAAGGCTTCCTTTTCCTCTTTGCAGCTCACAAACTGGCGGCTGGCCCCTACACTAGCCTTCGCCAGTACCGAACGGAGCTGGCAAATACAAGACCAAAGAGCTCAGTCAAAGAAAGCATGGAGGCCATTAGCTGGAAAACTCATAGAGGAGAGGACTGGGTAGAGATCTTGTTGCACCGTCTCTCTCTCCAGCCCTCTGGCAGTGAAAACAGAGACTGTGAGAGAGCAGCAGGGCGGGGAGGGGAGCAGAGCAGAGGGAGCTTGTGTTGAATTTGGAATGTATATCACTTGGCAACGGAAAGTGGAGAGACCCCAACTGGATAACCATGTTTGGAATTGAAATCCAAGGAGCAAAAGCAGTGAGGAGAACAGAGGGCAGGCATGCACCCGCTACTTAACATAACTCAGACACCCAGATAAGCCCAGCACAGTACAAAGAGGAGAAAGGAAAACAGCTAATTTCTTGCTGTGGACTTTAACCACACATGGGGTTATACACTGTTCTTCGCTCTTGCAGAAGAGTGCCTTTCATCCAGCACAAAAAAAGGAAAAAGGTAATCTCCCTCTTGAACTGTTAACTAGTAGTAATGGCAGGAACTTAGCAAAAGAAGGGAGATTGATTCTTGGGAAATATTTTCCAATGATAGGCTGTGTAGCACAGCCCCCCTACAGAGATGGTGGCAGCTCCATCTTGTGGGGCATTTTAGACCACGGGACACAAAGTAAAATTACACATGGGACCACACTTGTGAGTGTAAGGGACAAAGCTAAAGGAAATGAGCCCTTAGGACTCAACTGCGTCTGTCACGAAGACGACACTATCCTGCCTGAAAGTCTGAGAGCATAACACTTGAAAGTGTGCTTTGCTGGGAAATTCTCGTCAAGGGAGGAATCTCTTATCCCATGGACAACAGGTTCTGGAGGAGCTCCACTTTTATCCCATACACAGGAGAAAGGATACTGGGCAGGGATGGGAGACTTCGAGCAGGTCTTGTATTCCCATCTCTCTTAAAACAAAAACCAGTGATTCTGGTAGTGCTGAGAAACCCAGCCTGGGCTGGTGCTACTTAATGTTGGCAGAAAGTTAACTCCTTGGGAAATACAGTGTCACTTTTTTTTAATAGCTATTTAGAAACACCTTGGGTCTTCATTTAGCATGAAGAGAAAATCAAACATCTCTGTATCAGCTAACGTGGAATAAAGGTACAAGAAGGACCCACTGAGTTCAGTCCTCCACAGCCAGCCATAGAAAAGGCGTGCACAGGTGCACAGAACTGCCTCTCTACCAACTACTCCAAGGCTGCAGTACGTTTCCCAATCAATCCAGAAAGCTCTAATAAAAGACCTCAAAAAAAAAAAAAAAAAAGCAAATGCAATGCACCATACAGAGAGCAGGAGAAATAGGCCATCACTAACATCATAGGTTTTTGCTAGGCTCTTTTATTGTGAAAAGACAGAGAGAGGAGTGCTAGATAATGATGTTGGCAGTCAGCACCCACATTTCACCTCGATCCAAGGATCCAGCACATTCTCCTCAATTCTCACAGGGCCTGCCACAGAACAGCAAAGCACAGTAACTCCTCTCCTGCTTCTAGTAAAACGCCATCAGTCATAAAGGCAGAATCTGCCCAACTGCCTGGAAGTAGTTACATTTCAGGCATTGACGCAACCTGCGTGGTCCGTCAACAGTATGAAGTCAGCCTGCATGGGTCAGTGGAGTAGAGATAGGATTTCAAGACTGGTTGTGTTTCAGGATGAATTTGCAGCTGCCCTGCCTCACATACCATTCCATTGGCACCATTCACTTAAAGATAACACAATCAGCTCTTCTACCAATAGTGCTCCGGAATAGCACTATCTACTGAAAGAGGCTAAAGTAACATTTCAAGGCAACCATAAAAAAATTAGTCATGGCCTTGGATGATACAGCCTATCTCTGCAATGATTAGTCCATATGGAACACTGAATAGTACTACTCTAATAAAGAGCTTTGAAGGCTGTGCCATCTTGATAGATTGCCATATGGTAAAGAAATAACACAAATTAAAAGCTTTGTGAGTACAACTCAGTCAGAAGTATGCTTTCTGCTAAGGCTGCAATGAAAGCGGGAACCTTGTGTTCAGTGATCCCTCATTTAAGTGAGGGAATCACACCTATCACTCAAGCAGGACAAGCTGCAAGGGCTATGGGGAAATGGAGAACTACTTTATTTCTCTTGGTCTTCTCTGCAAAGAGGGAAGGACGATCTTATGCCCAAAGCACTACAATAAAAAGCTTGGGAGCAGAGTTCTACCTTTGTGATTTACTTGCTAGGTAGTCCCAACAATAATTTGTCTATATTTAGGTGTCTGGAAAGTCAATATTATCATGGAATCTCTTTCCAGGATAAGCTGACATTTAATATAAAAGGCTAACAAAGCACTATACCTGCACTGACGAAGGGGTTGTAATATCAAGATTGGGAACGCTTACCAGAAAGATAATTTACATAAGATATACAAGACAAAAAGCAAAGCACCTGAACTGTTGAATTACATTAAGGGAAGAATTCTGAAAAGCAAGTTGCAGTAAGGTTATTGCCAGATATGATCTGCTGCACCTGAATAAGAGGGTGCACCACTTCACAGCCCAGCCTCAGCATAGTTTGTAAAACGCCTTCCAGCTCTTCCTTTGCCTTCTTTCGGATCCCGTTTCTGCACACGGCCCCAGGTCATAGTTTCTCTCTCCTTTCTGTACTATCCAAAATCTTCTGAGGCAACAAAGAAGTGACAAAAAAACCTTACTAATTTCACTCCTCAGTTTGGGCAATCCTGAGCTATAAGATAGTCTGAAACACCACATTAACAACTCAGTAGGACAAAGAAAGTGTTTCATGTGATATCTTCCAGAACATGTCTTACCTAGAAAAGAACAGCAGTTATCAGTAACTGCAGTATTTAAGATTGCATGCAGTATATTCCAGAGTAGGATTTCCTGTTTATTAGCATTTTTAGTCGTGCCCTCTGATTCTTGATATTAGTGAGAGCACAGGACAAGGAGAAGGAGAGAGGAAGGCAGGAAGAGAATAAAATCATAACTCACACATATCAAAGCCTGCATTACTGAGGATAAGAGTGGAAAACCCAAAATGGTAATGTGCGTTGAGAGCCAAAGTTGTTGTGGTCACTTCAATTATATATCTGCATCAGTTCCTGTGGAGGTGTCTGGTAAGAAGTGACCTCTTGGGTATAGAAGCTTTAGCTGTAGTAAAGAATTCCTGAAGCACCTTTTGGTGATCTTGGCAGCTACCCAGGCATGTCTCAAGGTTATAAGCTTTAAAGATTAGCAAATTGTTCATGAGCAAGTAGACCAAAGAAAGGATCTGTAGCTGGTGGCACACGCCCACATGTTCCCAGGAGGGGGAGGCACCCTGGCCAGTTGGCAGCATATAGAAATGCACTGAGTGATCCACTACTCCTGGCCTTCAGATGTGCTGAATAATTCCTTTCACTGAGGAAGACAGACAGAAGGCTTTAATCCCACAGCAATAACAGCACAAAGCTCTCATTACAAACTATACAGCTTTTCTGCTCGGGCTGAAAGAGATGTTGGCAGAAAATGTCAACGCTTTTAAAAAGTAGATCACCAAGCACATATTAGAGATTAGTTTAGGTGGCCCCCTTTATTTATGGCAAGATTTGCAAAGGTTTGAACTACCAAGGCTCGGATCTTACTTTCTCCCTTGAGAGTACAGTGGCCACACAGACCCTTCTTCATGAGGTAGCACTTTCAGGTTTCCACACAGCAAAAATTCAAAGAGCTTTCTGAATTTTCTAGAAGAGAAGAGCTATCGTCACAACTTACCTAGGATTAGAATACATGCTTTCCATCCAGGGGGTTGCTGGGGTTCACCCGATATGAGTGTACATAAGCTAGCAGTGACTCAAGGGGAAGCCACATAAATATTAGAAGGGAAGATAGCAGGGCCAAAAACAATTTGGGCTCCAGAGAGCAAGTACGTAGAAAACACTTGAGCAGCTTTAAAAGGCTTCACTGGAAAAAAGACATATAGGTATTACAACAAAATGAGCCCATGAAGAGAAAAATTGACATTCCAAGCTCTTCAGCATTGAAATAGGCAGCATGTAAATAGTTATTCTACTGCATTAGTTTTACTCTAACTTAGCCATATGAACAATCTTTTCCATTTTTAAGTCTTTCTGTGAGGTTTCCCACTCTGCAAGTTTCGCACATATAATGAATTCTGCCAATGGCGCTTATATTAAGTTGTATTAAGTTGTACGCAATGACGCCATCCAGCAGCCGGCATAGTATTTGGCAAATGAATTTGCATACTTGGCATTAACCTGTATCCATGAGAACAGCCAGGTACTGAGAGATTATCAGTCCTAGATCCCACATTAGCTACATGGCTGGTTACTTTGTGCACCATCAGGAAGTCTGCAAGGTTATTATTGATATCAGAAGGTGAAAACTAGTGCAATAACCTGTGTTGAGGACGCTAAGATCTTGATGGCTTAGAGTCAAAGAGGGCATAATAAGACTCTTCCTTTCTGATTTGTTATACAGTGCATTACTGACATTTTTCCTGTTAGGAGAACTAAAAGTCAAAAACTTCACTTTAGGAAGGGAACTCTGCACAACTGTTACTTACACACTAGTAAATCCTGCCACAGAATATCTACTTGCTATTTCAAGTCCCATTAGATTTACAATGATTGGGAGAGGTCTAAAGCCTGCTCCAGACATGCTCACGGCCAGCCAGAAAGGGACAAAGATGACATCTACTGTCTTTAGGTGAACTACTGCTACATAGTTTGGTTGAGTTTCCCACTACTCATGCTTATCATGCCCTCACAGCTTCTTTGACCACTCTGTGCGAGACAGAGTCTGTCACCAGCTTCATCAGATAAGTAGTAATATGGAGCAAATAAAAAACACCACAGAATTAGGTCTTGAATTCACTCCACAGAAATTCTGTAGTAACAAATTAAGTCTCAGCAAGTAATCTGATTTGACTACAAGTTTCTTCTGTTGTAGTTTTAAAGTATGTAGCTGTCCAGTATTTCTTCAGTACCTGTTGCACACTGGTTATTGCAGCATCCCACTGATCATCCCTCTTCTAAAGTGTTTCTAAAATATCTGCCGTGACCTTACCTTCATATAGGGCTAGATGTCCCATTTCTTAGGCCTCTCGAATTTGTGTATAATTGCATAGAGACCCATTTTTTTCTTTTCTCAACCTCATTTAAATAACTCTCCGCTCTCATTTGACTATTGCCATCCTCTACCCTGCTCTTCACGACACAATTTCCAGTTTCACACGTACTGGATGTGCTGTCCCAAAGCCAGTGCTCTTCTGCCAGTTCTCTGAACATCCTCTTCAGTTCCAAAGTTCTGGTGCCAGCTGGTTCAACAATAAATGAACTAGTTCAGTCTCAGTTTCTAATCTCAAGGCAACAATAAATGCCAAGAGGGGTAAAGGGTCCTGCTCCCAACCAGCTACAATGGTCACAGCTGGTGACCTGTACCAACATACATCTCAATTCTTCCACTCCCCTTCCCTTGAAAAACCTACAGACTCAAGAACTTGAGCTTGGCATGGGAAGTTTTTAATTTTCCATCATAAAGTATAAAGCTTGAATCCTAGGGTCAAACTGTGCTATTAGAATAATTTCAGCTTTTGAATAAGGGAAAGTAAATCCAGCTTTGACACTAAGGAAACTTCCATTCGTAAGACTGTGGTTATTGTCACACAAATATAGTTACGCTCAAGTCACAAACAGCGCTACAAGCCTCAGCATGATCATGCTTTTTGATTGCAACAGTGTTACCAGCATGATTTCTCAATTTGCATCAGAGGGAAAACCCACTGAAGGCCCTTCTGTTCAACCACAAAGTAATTGCTGTTCTCATTTCATTGAGTAACGAAGCTTTTCTCATTTTCTCCTTTCTTGTAGCACACTGTTTGAATGAGGAGGATACTGTCATTTTTTTCTTAAAAAGAAACAAAGGTCAGGAAGACTGGTCATTTTTAGATTTTTATTAAGAGAAAAAATATATTTTCTATAGCAGCAGTCAAGAGCCAACAGTGGAAAAGCCAGAGACGTGATACACAGTCTATCATTAGAAATTCTTTATAAATAGATTCTTTGTTTATATTCGGTCCTCTGAAGCAACTTGCAGAAATAATTTAATATTTTTCAGCTTTCCAGAATACCAGTCACGCAACAGACATTACCTGGAAGAGAGGGGATAAACAGCTTCATAAACAGGGATTTCCAGTGGGTATCAAGGGACAGTGCAGCATCCTCTAGTCACTAAGGGTTATATACAAACAGTCTGCTCCTAGACAGGCTTCTAAAATTTTTTTCTGAATACCAGAAATATACCACGGTGAGACACACCTTTCCAATGAGGAAAAGAAAAGATTTCCTTCTCCCTCCTTTGTTTAGCTTTTGTGTTTAAAAAAAAAAAAAAAAAAAAAAAGACCACTGCCCTAACCATTAAAAATCTAAACTGAAGTCAGATCTCTTAAGCAATAACAGTGGCAGACCTATCCTTTATTTTTGAAGAGCTGCTCACAAAGACTGTTTAATCCTAGAAGGCTTCACCACTCTCACAAGGCCAGCAGTAGTTACTCCAGTGCCAATGAGGACTGCTTTCTCTTCTCCCTCTTAAGGAAGATGTCTTTGCCATCATTGACAGTACTATGGGTTTTCCAGTGGCATCTGCTCAGATGCCAGGGCACTTCAGAAGCAGAGATCCAGTAACGAGCACGTTGCTGAAGTCTATACTCACCACATTCACAGTCCTCTTCATCTTTCTCAGATCTTGAAGCCCAGAGCTCTCATGCACTCTTTGTGAGCTTCAATAAGGTGCCCACAGTTTTCTTCACCTTTCTCAATGATGCTGTAAACCAAAAGGTTTCCAAGGTTCAACAACAAAATGTTATTATTAGTCAAGGCACAGAGCTGACAAGCTGTTGGGGACAATTAAAAGAGCCTATTAGGCTCCAGAGATCGTCTTTTCCCCTCTTTTGTCCAGGGAAGCACTGTTTAGGAAAGGAGAATACTATCTCTAAAAGGTGCCCAAGCCTGGAGTGAAGCATTCTTAAAACTCTGATTAGATTCGTAAGAGAATTTCTTATAAACAGGCCTGTGTCTATTCTGAGCAAGTCTAGACTGGGATTTGTTATGTAACACGGGACTGTCACCTCACTTCATCCAGCACACTGATCTTGTCAACGGCAAGTTTCAAATCATTCTGTAGGGAAGGAACAAGACTTCTGCAGTAAAAGGCAAATGCAAAATAGCTTGACCAGTAAGTGAAGTTTTAGTCCACCTTCAGGCGGAATTCAGGGAATAATCTGAAGCAAAACATTGTCTAGCTACCATTTAAAAAAAAAAAAAAAGTTTATACCACATCAGGTAATTTTTGATGTTACTCATTTGTCCAAGTGTCTACTACATATTCAAATAGTGGTAAGAGTATATCATAGCTGGTGTACAGGATATACCACAAAAACAGTTTAGATTCGCTGTTTGATGGCTTGCAGAACACTTCCTGTCCCCTGCGGTGGGGACTCCATCACGCTGCAGCGGGCAGGTCACAGGTCTCCTCAACTCTAATCTATTAGGCTATTTTTACTCTCAAAAAAAGCTATCTAAGCGTGAACAACTAAAATACCTTTTTTCCTTCATCACTTAAGTCTTACCGTAGTAAGTCTGGTCAGAGGTGCTGGCTACTCAGGGCAACTCTGTCTGATCCATGGCTTCCATCCTACCACCCTTTTCTTAGAGGGCCCTGCCTTTTCTATCATGTAATTAGATGTCCACACTTCACTTTGACAAAAATAGTGTGTCTGCTATTATGTCACCTACTGGAAAACACCTGTACAACCTGTAAAGTAAACAAGGTAGGCAGTTTGGCCTCGTGACTAAAGTCATTTACTGTCATAGACAAAAGACCTCAATTACAGGGTGCAACTATGTGTTGATAGTGCATATTACGTTAACTAAGTCTATAGTTAAAAACACAGTGATATACATCATGGCCAATACTTGCACATTTATTTGTGAGAAACGCCACCCTCTGAGACCTAAGGAACATAGTATTTTGTTTTATTTAGAGAAGAATAGCCTTTACAATCAAATAAATAATAAAAAGAGAACGTTAGCACCCACAGATGCTCATCGCTGCAGCCAATCGAGGTTAGCGAAGAATTGCGAGCAGCATTAAAAGCTCATTTCTGATGCTGTTTTAAGCTAGGATCAGTACACCTTACACTCTTTATTTTTAATAATGCTTTAAAGATATTTCCTCCTCCTCCACACGCTCCTCCCTACCCCTCTCGGGCGTTTCAGCACCCTCAGCTGGCAGCGGGGAGAGGAGGGCTCGCAACAACCACTCCAGCACCCAGGGAGGGGTACAGATTCATAGCGGGTGGCAGCAACAGCAGCTGGGCGGGGAACCCACCGAAGCGGGCCCAGCGCGCAGGCCGGACGCGGGCGGCGGCCAGGTTACGGCCCCCGGCAAAGCCGTGCAGGGCCGCGCTGGCTCACCCGCATCCCCGGGAGCCTCAAGCAGGAGCTGGCGGCGGGAGAAGGAGAGGGAGGAGGAGAGGGGGGAGGAGGAGGAGGCGGGAAGGCCCCTCCGCACCTCCCCCACCCCCGCCCGGCCGGCTCGCGCGCGGGGCGGCGGTTGGGGCGAGGCAGGGCGAGGGCGGCCGCGCTGACTCACCAGGCGTCGCGGGCTTTCTTAGTCTCGGGGCAGGCGCAGCAGGGCTTCAGCGGCTTCTTCTCCGCCCCCGGCTCCCCCGCGCCCTGCGAGTCGCAGCTGGCGGCTGCAACCGTCGACATGGCGGGCGGCTCCTCGGCAGCCTGCGGACGGGAAAAGCCGTCAGCCGGGGGGGGGGGAGGGGGGGACGACACCGCTTCACGATGGAACCACCCGCACGGGCCAGCCCCGCCCCCCTCGCGCGCCGCTACCTGCTCCCCGGCACGAAAGCAGCACGGGATCACCGCACGCTTCGCGCTCCGCTTGCGCTTGGCGGAAGCCTTTTGGTTCCGGGTAACATTCCCCCCTTCGACACACACTGCCGGCTTGCGCGTGCGCGTAGGGCCCGAGGCATGCCGGGAGATGTAGTTCTGAACCACTCTGCCGTCATCCTCTCCCCCCTCGCCCCTGCCCGGCAGTCCTCGCAAGCGCGGGGCGGAGGAGGCTGCGCCCTGAGGCTCGTGCGCATGCGCAACTCCTGGCAGGGTTACAGCCCCCTCGGCGTTTCACCGAGGCGCCTCCCTGTGGCATCTGCGCTACCGGGACGAGGCCTGGGGTCCCCTGGGTCACCTATACCCTGGGTGGCAGGCTGCCGCGAAGGACGGAGACGGTGCCCATGTTCTCTGCCACACGCGTCCCTTTACCTGCTTCTCTGCGCCCGCAGGGGGTTTTCACCAGTGGGGAGAAAGCGAGAGCGAGCGCATCGAGAGGCTGCACCGTGCCACGTAGCACCCCAAGCAACGCCTTTGCACACCTCAGAAATTATCTTGCCCTCACATAGGAATGAAGCCACCGAGCGCTTGAAAAAAAATCACTTTGAGTCAGTGTAGGCAGGATTTTGTCAGGCAGCAAAGAACACTGGACCTTGAAAACAAAAAGCAGTGTTGTGCCTTCGGTAGGAATTGTGCTGGTCCACTGTTATCCCAAAGGAAGGATAGTTACAAAGCAAACGGATCCTGATCTTGTGATAATTTACCAACGTGCCATAAGAGTTATTCCCTAGGAATACTCATCCTTGATATTTACAAGCCAGAAAGAAAAGGAAAGGAGAAGCAAGCAGAAGGATGAAAACTGATGTACATCATCAATTGACAGAACTGGAAAAAGAACTCATATCTCTACCTTCAGGGGCCTGTCTCCTGTGACATGCTGCCTCTGGTCTTCAGTTTGCTTCCGCCCTCTCCCCCACCATGTATTTGCGGAAAACTCATATTGTCTTGGGATCGGTGCTTTCTCTCTCATCAGCGTGCCTTTCGGTCTGGCCTCTGCAGAAACACAAAGCAACCCTATTTCTTAAGGGATACTTATGCTACTGTAGCTCACACAGCTATTCTGTCCCACATTATCATTATGCGTCTGCTTTCTCTTTGTGCAATGCCTCCACTTGTTCAGCCGAACATCACAATGGTATCAAAGCTCCCTTTCCTGAAAGCTGTTCTGCACCATTCAGCTCTGCTGCAATCGTAACGAGAACAACGATTTAAACAGATTTCAATTCTCACAGGGCCAGGCACTAGAATCAAAAAGTTGCAGCCAGTTACCTAACGCCTGCCTTTCTCTCCTACTGGAGAAAATGGAAACTGGAGGGGAGCAAATATGGTCTCAAGTCTTTACAGAATGGTGCAGAGAAAGCTAGAACTCTGTGGAAGGAAAGAGGAGAATACGCCAGTGAGCAGGTTCACGTTTGGGAATAGCCATCAGGACTGGCAACATTTAATTTTGCTGTTTATAGTTAGGGGCCAGCCTGGCCTACTCCTGCCATGGGAAACATGGGAAAAGGCAAATAGCTGCTTTTCCTTCCCTTACCAAGAGCCACCATCCTGCTTATGCTGCCCCTGAGCAGACATCAGCAGCCAGTCTTGCTTTCCAGAGCTCTGCCATATACAAACTAGCAGGACTATTTTGCCACAGCCAGCATTCAGCTGTCGTAGGCAACTGCCTGCTACACCTGTGGCTGCAGTCAGCCCTGAGGATGATGATACCTGCAGTTGTATAGGCTGGCAGATATTGTAAAGCAAAGACACTCCCTGCACGGGTAACAGTGGGAAAGGCTGCATGTCAGCAGATGTGATACTGCTGAGGGCTTGGAAGGGGAAGAGAAGAATATGCCCACTGGGATGCAGCTGCTATGCCTTTTAATGGGATGAAGCAAGAGTCAAAAAAGAACTGGCAGCTTACAGCATCTATTAATACTATCTGTAGTTATAAGAATGCCAATAAGAATATTTGGAGGGACAGAAAGCCTAATATTTCAGGCCTCTAAATCATTTCTGACTAAAAGGATGAATCTTCCACCTGTTTTTTGGTCTACGATGAAGAGTAGTTAGCGGTAGCTACCATAAAATGTAACCTGCTCTCAGTCTCAGCAAAACTCAGGAGCAGGGAAATAAGCTGCTAGGGCTGTGAACACTCCAGTCAGATAAAAGACTGAAACAAGTCCTGCCAAATAAATGTCATGAAATATCAAGCACCTCACCCCACCCCTTTTTTTTCAAATACCCTCAGCAAGATAGATAGAATGATTTTTTATTGTCAGCCCTCACCCTTCCAATAAGCTAGGTCAAAAGTGAAATGATTCTCTCTTGAGAGATTTTGCTCTTGTTCTTCTCCGGAGCACCAAGGTGAATGCCAAGATCACCGACTCTTGCTAGCTGAATGAGTAAAAGACACGTGAGGAATTCTTCTCTCATCCTCTCATTCTTATAAAGAAAGAGAAGAGAAATATAGTCTAGCTCTTTTCCAGAGGGGCCAAGCTCATTTTCATCACATGGATAGGCTGGGAGGCTGTCCCATTTTCAGAGCTGAAACACCTCTGTGGCACTCCTGTCAGTGCAGCTCCTTGAATCACAGGCTCCTGTGGATCTTGCCTGTGCATTGCCATCCCACCTCTAAACTGGTGCCGTGAAACACTCACTCACCTTATCAGCCACCTGTTTAGTTATCCATCAATCTGAGATCAGCAGCCTGTCCCAAACTATTCCTTTTTGTCTGGTAAAACTGTTCAAGTTCATCTATGCCCCCATATAACCCTATGTTATTGTGTTAATTTTTTAAGCATGTTTTCCTTTCAAACTAACTTGTTTGGCCTTTTCTTTCTAGAGCTTTATCCACTTCTTCAGGGCTTGGAGTTCATGACAGCAACACAAACTCTGAGGGAAAGCCTGTGGTAAAAAACCTCAAAGGGGTTTTCCAAGTCAGCAAGTGAGGAGTATCTCACATCTTTTACTAGAAGAAGAGTTTGAATGAGCCTGATTTGGCCTGTAGAAATCAGGAAAAGCCCAAACCAAACACACTGTATACTCTTGTTGGAGTTGCAGGAGAATAAAAGGGAGGAGGGTGCAACTTAGTCTGCTGCATTCTGTGCGCAAAGGTATAGCCTTGGGAGACTAAACATCCCTGCAAGCAGCACTCCATTTTAACTCTAGCAGCTTCCCAAATAGATTAAGGAGGCGCACAGTTATTTTTGCCATGCCTGTGTGGTTACGGTTTATAACATAATCACCGTGGAAGAAGGCATCACTCACTTGGGGGTGGGGGTGCATAGAGGGGAGGGAGAAAGAAGGGAACTGCCATTAAGCACAGTCATACTTAAAGCACTTTCATACTGATTGCACTTTGGAGTACAGTGCAGAGAGGAGACGCATAAGTGCAGAGAGGAGACGCATAGCCTTTTTTCTTCTGACATTACCTTGCACATAACAGATGTGTTCTCAACTGGGTGCTTTTTTTCCCCCTTTATCCTCTGCCTGCTGAATCAAAGAGCATACATCAGAATGAACATACTCATCTACAACTCAAAGAGGAATGGTTGAGGGCAGGCTACTGAGTTGAGATTGCTGGAAAATTGTCAGATCCAGTACCCACGAAAGGAAGTACAGTGAAAATAGCAGAGACTCTGAAAGAGATAATGAATAAAGAGCATCTCCAGTCTACCACATCACTAGGCAGCCTGGTGCCACTTTGCGAGTACCAGGAATACAGGGAGCGCTGCACATTTACAGCTCTGGGCTTAGATAAATAATGGGTAAAGTAGGGGAGAGACTGTCCAATTTCCACGGGGTTATGAATTATTTTCCCTGTACAGCCTTTCTTCAGAATTAAACAACATATAGCAGAGACCCATCATGTGTAAGCATCATACTAGCACTGCAGTCTATGCCTTTGGCTTCTTGTATCTTCAGTGTCAACCCACTTCACAAAAGGCTGAGCACAGTCACTCCCATGAACACGTCCCTGAAGCTTCATGGTTATCTAAAAAAAACCCAACTTGTCTGTTAGAAAGTTTCAAGCAGCTAGACTTTTCAAGGAACCTCAAAAATACACTTACATTCATCGTTACCGTTTTCTAGGGTAAGCCCCTACTGACATCATTTGAAAGTAGCAGTCTGGGGTAGTCTGGGGTTTTCCAGATTTCTCACACTTCTGATATACACGCTATATAAGTGAATTTAGCTGTGGAAAATCTGAGTGGTGAAACAGATGTGAAGGTATTTTGGTATCTTCCGCATACTGTCTATTCTTGAAACCACTAACCCTTCACTACCCTGAAAAAAAAAAAAAAAAAAGAAACCTGTTCAGTATTAGTCTAGAGAAATATTTTTGTCTTAGCATAAACATGAGACAGCCACTGTCAACAGCAGTCCAGTCGACCATACACTGTGTTTGCTTGTTGAAAAAGGTGCCTATGTTTTGGTCAACACTTAGATACTCATGCTAAGGAAAAAGGACACCAGATATCTATGAGTAAGATGACTGGTCAGGGCCCTGTTGCCTGTCACATTAACTGCCCAGGTACAAGACAGGTTTTCTCTCTGTGAGAAGAGCTGCAGATTTGCAGCTGCCAAATACTATCTGCTCAGTAGTGTGACCTGAGAGAGCATAAATGCTGGGATAGGAGGAGCTTTGCTCTAATCTTGTACAACAGAAGAGGCTGTAAGGTGATTAATTAGAGCTCCTCAAAGTTTCAAACTCCATCTTTAGGTGAAAGCAAGTGGCTCCGTGGGCTAACATCACTTCAAAAAAAGGAAGTGCCAGTCTCCCTTCCCAGGCTGAAGAGGAAAAGCCCATTGTTTCAGGACAAAGGCATGACATTTGTTTGTAGACATTCTGCACCACAGCACTGAACCATTCTGTCCTGCGAGATCATCAGGAAAGACTAAGGAGAGAGGATGTACCTCCTTCAATTCTGCAAAACAAGTCCTTAAAGAAACAACAGTAGAATCAAAATTACTTTTAAAGCATTTCTGCCTGTTTTGAATGCCCTATGAGCTAGTACTACAACAGATCATCTCTTGCCAGAAATACAGCCAAATCTTCAGACTGTCAAAGGCCAGAGACAGAAGGTAGTTTGCAGACTACAGTCACTTTCCACTTTAGAAACAGAACTGCTATCTCTGACATTGTGGGACTCAGCCAACAGTGTTCCAGGGATGTGGAACTCTCATGCTGAGGTCGGGACTCTGTGGCCAATCCCTCCACAGTAAAGAAGACAGTAATCTCTGTACAACAACAGGCAGAGCAGAAAACTTTTGTCCAGATCAAAATTTGCAGCAAAACTAATTTCAAGCATTGTCACCATGACTTCAGCTAAGAAATCAGGTTTGTTTATAATACAGGTGAGACACTGTTTCGAGTAATGTATGACTTTTCCAGTGAAATCTGGATGTCTGTGCAGAAAAGAAATGGACATCAGTGCTTCCTTTTGCACAAACTTAGAAGACCTTAATGTCTTTCTCACATTTTTTCTGCACTTCTCCACAGATTGTGCTAAGATTATGACTACCATCGCTTTCATGTCTTTTCTTTTCACTGCCTGCTGAAAGCATATCCAGAGGTATTAGTAAAGATTATGAATTTGCCACGCAACACTGCAAAAGCCAGATCAGCAAATTCAGTATGCAATCTCCCTGGTTACACCACAAAAGAAGGAAGCTGGGATTTTGTGCTCAGCCCCAAAGTAACTCGCCTGTTAAACATGCATTTGAAGCAAGAACAACTGAGTTTGTGGCAATATGGCAGCTTTTCCACATTGCAGATGTGCAGCAGCTGATACTGGATGTGCATTCCAGGCATGCTGAAGCTTAGTTCAGTGCATGCTGGGGTGGCTGCTCAGCCGGTCCCCTTCATGGAGGGAATACCCATGCAAATCCATACATTCTGGGATAACCCATTGCACAGATCGGTGGGAAGGAAGAGCCAGTTGTTTGCACGCAAAGATGTTATACCTAAAAAATGTTATACCCACACAACAAAAGAGCATGGTTGCAGAAGACAAGCATATGTTGTCTTACAGCCTCCATGCTTAGTAACTGATGAAATCCTAAGAACATCACTAGTCCTCCAAAAGACATGAATCTGCAAAGACCTGTCTATCTACTGTGGTCAGACTCCTGGCTTTCAGTTAAAAATCAAAAAACACAAATGCCCAGCTTTTAAAAGCAGTTAGGAGTGAACAAGATACACGTTAGTCACCCAGGGGGAAGATCTGCTATCCTCAGATTTTTTTTTTCCTCTGCTCAGGTTTTGTAACTGCAGAGTTAACCAAGACAGCTGGCTATATAGTTCTTCCCAAACAGGAAACCTCTTTTATTCTTACTTCTCATGATTTGAAAGAGTAAGACTTTTCAAACTTCTGCGTAACTCCTACACAAGTGTCAGAACTGATCTGAATGTGATCCCAAGCAGTCAGACAGCTGATCCACTGTTAATATATAGCACCATGCATAGATGATCTCTGACTAGTCACCATACAGAAGGTAAATGCTGCCTTATAAGCACAAGGCTGTGCTTATATGTTACAGGAAATCTCTTTCAGGACCCCAGTTCACTTGCCTATGTATTGAGGAAAAATGACGCGCTGTAGTTCCATTAAATAGTCCATAATACCAACCTTCAACCTTGATCAGTTCTGCTGCAAACCAGGCAGTGCTACTGAACAACACTGATCAACGGTGTTCACCTGTCTGTCAACAGAGAAGCAGTGACACACCAGCTCAGCTTCTTTTCCACTGCACACGTTGCAGCTCTCCTTTTTTTCTGCTAAGAGTTGCTGCCATTAACAATTTTATTCTGCCTAGTGGTGTGCCATTTTGATGTCAGTGTCAATAGCAAATCTGGCTTGTTTCAATCTACTCCTGTCTGTCTTGGTGATGTTTTATGAAACGTGAAGCTCCACTACAGCAAATAGTTTAACAATCATGACAAACTGCAGGAGCTAAATGGAAGCCTGGAAGGAATCATTAGTATGTACAGATAGAAGAATCATTCCATTTCTGAGATGTTACTGATTGCAGCTGCATTCTTGCATGCACTTAAGTCCCAGCATCTCACGCCTCTTAAATACTGCATCAAGACATATGCTGTATACCTCTGCAAGCTGCTTGTCAAGAGCACGCATCATTACAAGTCTTCCGCATCCATTTAGACCCCCCACAGCTCTTACTCACTGGGTGAAGTTATAAAATGATGTAGGAAATGTAGTCCCTCTTAAGCCATGGTTTTCACTTCAGTGGAGAAGCTAGATTTCAACTTTAAACACTTGACTCTCTTGCACTCGTCTCCTTCTGCTCTTGTCAGTCCAGGAGAAGATTTTTTTAACTGTGTCTAATGAGCATTATTGCCACTTTCTAAACTAGGCTTTCAGGAACCAAATTCCCACCAAAAGTCAACCAAACTTGATTATCAAGTGCGTAAGGTTCAGATTTTAAGAAGCATTAAGGCATCTCCACATGCAGGTCAAGGAATTCTCAAAAGAGCCTATCCACACTGTCAGTTGCCTATAACACCATTATTTAGTTGGAGTACAATTATTTTTGTACAAATGACATGACAGCAGAAGTCATCTACAGGGCAGAAAAAAATCTTCTAAACCTTCAGCTCCAGCTCATATCCTAACTATTTTGCCTTGGTTTTCAATACCAGCATCCTGTGCAGTATAGTCTCCAACTACTGAGCGCCTATTGGGTTTGTACTCACTCTGTGTAATAAACTAAATTTCACTGAACACATCCTGCTCGGACTGGCGCATCCTGAACTTCAGCTAATTCTGTCCCTCATTTAAAATCCAGCATGGGTTCTTCTAGATTTGATTTTTTCAAAGGGAGGTCATCCAAAGACTTAATCAGGATCAAAGGGGAGAAGTTTCCAGATCACTATGCTAGAGGCTGAGTTCCTATCATACTCTCACAGTTGGTCTGTCAAGACAACAATGTGCTACATCCTGCAGCGTGTTCTGTTTATTCGCCACCGTTTGCAGTTGTTATACTCATGACAAAGTTGGTCTTAAAGCAAACGGAATCATACATTTAAACTTTGCTAGTCCTTTCTTAACACACTGGATCAGCAGGTCCAAGCAGCAGCCTGCACGGCACGTTTGGCCCAAGAGGAAAATACTACTGGGCCATCGGAAAAATAAAAGCAAAATTTTTCAGCCGTTGTTGTTTATGTGGCAGTGGACAAATTCTATGAAAGAGTACTGCTCACACATGAGGAGAAAAAGATCTGGAAGTAGGTCTCTTGCTCTGCTTGGACATAGTCTGGTACATTGGATCTGTAAGCTGTCACAGCTGCCCTCTTATGGGCTGTAAAAACAGGGTCCCTCAAGCTGGGGTCTAACTGGAAAGGCCATACGAGTCAGGAGGGTTCAAAGAAGTGAATTTAATGTGTTTGGAAATGACATGCAAAATCAAATCCCTCACAGCCTGGGGAGAGTGTTTTAAGATATATGTAAGTGCAAAGTGGGAAGGGCTACGGAGACACTCAGGAAGACAGAGGGGAGAGAAACGAGAATTTGTAAGATGTGGAAAAAACCCAGGCTTCACTTTCTTATACAAAGGAAGTGCTACTTACGCATCCTTCTCCAACCCTTGAAAGGGCTCTGCTCAGCCCCCACCCTATTCCAGGGTATTTCTTCCCATGAGCTGAGGGTCCAGCCACTGCTGTCTCACCCTCGTATTTCTGGTAGGCCCTCCCCTGTGCCCTTGGATGTGTGACAGCCCTCAGCCTATCTCAGTCCTCTAGATGGCAACTATAAGGATGATCAGCAAAGCTGGTTTTTGGAAAGTTTTAATAGAGAGGATTAAGATCATGTTACACTAGTTGTCTGAGGGGAAATAAGTGTTATTTATGGAAGAGTTATGCTGTATTTATAATTACAACCTGACATGGGGTTCCATAACACTTCTATCCAGCCATGTAATTTCCATGAAAAGAGTGGCTAAAAAGGTCACTGAAAATGAAGAGTCCTAGGGCTGCCAATACCTCATGTGTTTGTGCAGGCACAAACATTCACTCCTTGGAAAAGTCTTCCCTACTTGGAAGCCAGACTCGACCAGGAACCTTGGCAAACAATAGGAGGAAGAGCAAGCATAGATGAAATGCTGCAGAGGTCAGCAGTATACTCCATCTCATAGTTTTCGACATGTCAGACAAATATATACCGCATGTCTGTGCATCTGCTGAATTGTTAAGCTGCCCTGAACTAATGTAGGGTTCAGAACAAACTATCCATCAAGCAGCCAGTGAAAATCTAGCTATTGAGTTCCTGAGCTTTTCTTTTGCTTACGGTAACAACTTTTGCTGAAGGAGAAAACCTCCTCTCTACAGCCCTTGACATTCTTAGAAAGTAACCACTCTCAGTCATGCTTGACCCCTACCTAGGCTGGGGAAAGGAAGAGCCAGGTGGCCTAAGACGATCGCCCAGGCCAGGCCAGGCTGGTCTTTGCTGCTGACAGCACCCTCTCTGCACCCGTGCAGCCTGAACAGCAATCACTGGTCAAGTATTAGGAAGATCAGTACTTCAGTACGGCCTCTCCTCAGGCCTGGCTGAGTAAAATAGGGAGATCCACATTTATCCCATCCAAACTATTAACAGGCTTCAATCTGTCTTTGGGATTGCCCTTTTACAGAAAGAACTGTTCTCTCTCAGCTTAGCATGGTGCTGACAGGAAGCTTCTTGCTTCACCAGAGCAAGTCAGTGGCACCTGGAATCCTTCCACTAGCTCAAATAGCCCATATCCCTCCTAAGGCTCCTTCTAGTTACAGCTGCCTCTTGCTTCCCTTCCCTTCCTCCCTGCGCTTGCACACCCTTTTCCAAGTCAGTGGGTTTGATCTCTTCCCCACACTCCTACAGACAGCTTCCAGCAAATGCAGTAGTTGATTTTTTTTTTTTTACTTTTCAAAATGCAGAAAGAGATGATAGGGCTGGAGCCAATCCTTCATAAAAAGCAGATATGGAGCTGGAACACCTCCTATCACACCCCAGCTGTATGCACATCCCTCATCTAGGTCTCTAGGAAGCAAGGAGTAGTTGGATTGCTCTGAAGACACATGTTCTCCTCAAGTCATACTAAGGCAGAAATATGGCGTGAAATCCTGTCTGTTAAGTCACTATAATATTCCCCTTCCACCAGTTCCAGGAAATTGGTGTTCCTTGGGCTCTGAGGATTGTTCTCTTGCCTTCTGTGCTCTGACTAGCACGTAGCATCTCCTCTATGGATTGACCAAGGAGAGGCAAGGAAGAGAGGGGACCTAAGGTTTAATTTCAAAATGAAACATTTTAATGCATTGTAACTTGAAAGCTGCAAGCTAACATGTTGGCATTGCCATTTGTTTCCCTCAATATTGTATGGGAAGGCTGAGAACACTACACAGCTCTAGGAATTCATTAGTTCCCTAAGGAATTCGACCCAAGACCCTCTTGCTACTGAGGCCAGACAAGATTCTTGACTTCAGCCCAGCAGATCAGCCAAACGTCTGCTTCAGTCTTTCCCTGATCACTGAGGATCTGACCCAGAACTCATCCAAGTGAAAGGAGGTTTAAGAATGCCTAACTACTTTGCTGAACTTGGGTTTTTGTCATAAACCTGCCTAAGAGCTGAAAATGTCCTTAATTCTCCCTTTTCCTCTCTCGCTTTTTTTTTGTTGTTGTTGTTGTAATCAAAATCATTACAGGACTCTTTCAGCAGGCTTTAGAGCGAATCCTTTAACTGTGATCACAAAGTACTGCTGCTTTGTTTTCTTTGAGCTTTGACTTTTGAGGTTATCCTCATTTGCAGATCGCTTTTAGCATAGGAAACCAGCCAACAGTCACGCTAAGAAAAGAAAAGTAAGAAAATAGAAGGTCTCCTGTGAAGAGTTTCATCTCTGTCTCTTTTCCATTTCAGTAGTTCTGTCTTAAGATGCCTGTCTTAGCAGAGTTCTTAGTAGAAACAGCACAAAGAAACCAAAGACCTCACCTTGGCAAAGCTACATTTACCGTAATTGGTACTCTAAGGCCATTTCTACAAAAGACGTCACAAGTTATAAGTGAAGGGTTCCACAATGTCTTACTAATAGCCAAAAGCCAGCACAGAGGCAAGGCCTAGAGCCACAAAACAACAGGTATTTCACAGTATCTAATTTATTTAAGCAGATGCTCATGTATTCACAGACTTTCACCTCCTGTGTATTTAGATGGGGAGTGGACGTATAAACACATCACAGCACGTGTTATTACACTCCCAACAGGAGAAGAGAGGTCAGATTACCAGTACCTGCTTCTCTCATCTTTCTGAGAACTACCTCTCTTGACTGCCTGAAACAGTGACAATGTCTTCCTCATCCTCCTTTATCATTCTCCCTCACCATCTCTTCTGACTGGTTGGCATGAAGGCCCCCTTCTCCTGGATAAAAACCTAGCAACCGTACTGACTGCAACCCTCTTTCTATATCACACACCTAGAAAGAGATGCTTACTGTATGCAGTTAGTAAACCATGTGGAGATCAGACTGGGAGTGAAAATTGGTGCTTACATTGGAGGGGTCCAAGGGCCAAATTCATTTCGAGTATTTTCACATTTAACAGAAGGGCTGAACTGGTGCCATGCACATTAGAGACTATGAGGGATCATGCACGGAGAAACTGTGACATCCTGTGGCAAGACAGGGAAACAGCAGTCCAGTATAACGGTTAATGATTTTAAATGAACGATTTGAATCCTCGGCATTTCCTGACACCAAAACTTCAATAGTGCTGTTAATGGCACAACTCTGTTGCTTGCAACTTACTTCTTTTGTTTTTAATAGTCTAGAAAAAAGCGCCACTAAGCATCACACACACACAGCACCACACACCATGCTGTCACTTGGCAAACGATAACAAACGCATTGCAGAAGAGGACGATCTACATAATGAGCTTAAAGCCAGATGGATGACATGTTGCCAGGGGTTTCACAGATGCTTGTGGACTGCCAGGGAATAGTCACATTCAAGAAAGCTGGTTCCATCCCAAGTTTTGGAGGGAAGAAGGAACTCAACTAGACAGACTCATCATCTGTTCAGCTTGACTTCTTTGCCTTCTCTCCCCCATCCTGACTTTCCACACCTTTCACCACTTTTTCAGCTCCTCATTTCAGTCTCCCATTTTCTTGTCCCGACAATTCCAGTTCACCCCTACTGGCTCTGCACTTTGCCTCTCCTTCCTTCCCCTGCACCCTGGTTCCCTACTACCGCGCTCTCCTCCTTACCTACTCAGTTTTCACGGCTCTGCCACCCTATTCTCACCTCTAACACCACGATTTGTTGTCCAATATATTTTCTTTCTGCCTAGCTACTGTTCTGCTCTGAACTAACACCTATTCCTACCCTCCTTGTCTAAATTTTTCCCTTCTCTTTGTTTGATTTTACAGTTCAAACAGATTAGCAAATTATCACAACGTAACAAGTCCATCAACAGAGTAGCAGTAATTCCACTCACAGCAAATTACACCACCTTATCTCAAGGTTAACGTGAACTAAAATGCATTTAGCTCAGCCTCTTTCATGGGCAGCTAAACTAGTGCACTTTCCCACCCATTTGTAACATGCTAAGCACTGGTGCAGAGTCAGTCCCTGCAATCAGCCAATGCAGAGTAACTCACAAAGCTGTAGACAGTTTATTCATTTATCTGAACTCTTGGAGTCCCCTCAGAGTTAAGCAGCTGTAAGAAACCAACTGATAGACAGGCTCCCAACTCAGCTACATAGTCTTGCTCTAGAAAAGGTATTACTAGAAGAAAAAAAACCCATGCTTAGGCTCCCAGCCTTAAGGAGAAAGAGGTGATCCCATCAGCGAGGCTGTCTGGAGATTTTAGCTAAGAAACAGACAACTCTTTTTTGATTGCTTACAACTTGGTCACTTTCAACTCATTTTCACCAGAGGGACAGGATGTGTCCTTGACATAGACACAGACCTGCCAGATAAGCTTTGAGCCCCTTTGCCAAAAAGCTGTTCACAGACAAGATTGTGAGAGTTTACGGTCTGGCGTCAGACATCTTCTCCCAGCCAGCCTTTCATTGTTTTGGGATCCTTTGTTTGGAAATGGCTGATCTGCATTAAAAACAGAGAGAGGGACCTTGGCTAGATTTCACCCTAGTTGCACAAAAGGAAGACTGTGAGGAAAGATCCTCAAGATATTCAAAAAGATACCAATAATCAGCACATCTTTGAATACTCTCAGGCTGTTCACTGTCCATATCTGTAATTCATAGATATTTCTCGGAAACATTAGTTAAAAATAAACAATATTTCCCCCACCTCTCCCATAATCTAATCTAAGCAAGTTCCATGAACCTGAACCTTGAGCTTTTTAGCTCAGCCACATATAACTGCCACCTCCCTTGAGTTGCCACTAGAGTTCAGGCAGCTACGCACTGATCTGAAAACTAATCTTTTATTTTCTGACAGGTTAGTTTTCAGCCACAGCAGTCTCCTGACCCAGATTGCCACACAATCTTCCAGCTGCCAGCACCAACAGGTCACAGGCAGTGGGGCAAGGCAACTCATGGAGAACGAAGAGGAAGGTGAAGCTATCTCTTTTGGCAGCATCTTGCACTTAGATCAACGTAAATTAGTTAAAGGTAGTAGTGGAACTCTACCTTTCTGATCTTCCACGGAGTACTCATCTATTAAGCCATGTCCTGGGATTATGCACTCCTCTGTCACGTATTCCCAGCACTGTTCTATCGTTCTTCTTCTGCCTAGTTTCCATCCAGTCCTTCCCTCATCAGAAAAACGCAAGTCCAGGCCACCTGTATCGAGTCTTCCCTGAAAACCTCAAGGGGAAAAAAAATGAGAAGGTAGAGCTGACAGAGAATCATTTTTTGGGGGCCAACATACAGTTTATACTCCTCATCACATTGAGGCATGTGTCCAGCATGGAAATCTTCAGCATGGAAATGTAAAGTTATAATTGAATGAGATACACAAAGGAAAACAGAGTTTGATCACAGGCAATGTTGGGCAACTCTGGTAAAAAGTGGAGTTCCCAACCAATAACTGCAGTTAAGTTACCACTTGCTTGCAAGTTCTTTATTAAAACGAGAATCACTACAGCCACTACAGCTCCACAGGGTTTCTGTAGAGCATGGAACTGTTGTGAAAAGTAGTATCCAACAGAGGTCAGACAGCAACAGAGCTGTGACAGCATTTTTTGTTTAAGACTATCGTATCTGCGGCTTCACTTGACACGTTTTGATCAGCTAACCTGAGAAATACATACTTGCTCCAAACAAGGGTCAGGCCTTTAATAAAAAATGCAAACCAGTCCTCAAAGTTGAATTAAACGCCTACACGTAAATTCCCTGAGCCAAGGAATTTGGAACCACGGTGCTAATGTTTCTGTCCTGTGATGAAGCGCTGAGGGACCACAATTTTACTTCAGACATACCCAGCTTTAAATAATCCTTCGGAATAAATAGTTTCACACACCAATTAACAAACTCAAGGTACCTACTTTAAGACCATAGGCAAAGGAGGTGGCCCTTTTGCAATTCTACTGCTTTTTGTGTCCTAACAGTGTCGTCTCAGCAACATTGCTTCCCCCAAGACTGACAGGAGTGGCCCACAGCAAAGAGAATTTTTCCAAGCTCGCTCCTCAGAGAAGACGGCGGCCTCCTTTTTTAAAAACAGTGCTGCAGCTTAGTAATAGTGTAATGTTTGTGATCCTTTGTGTGGGTCTCTTCAAATGCTTTATAAATGCAAAAATACCTGTAGCCTCCCTGTGAGGTAGACAGCAAACCTAGTCACATCATCTAATGGCAGCGGAAGTCTTAAGTAGGAAGCAGCAGAGCCGCAAATAAGAATATCTGGCCTCAAATCCAGCATACCCCCAAGTGTAATCACCAAACCACTGTTTCTTAGGCACATCGGGCCAGGATCCAGGGGAACGGCAGAGCGGAGTTAACAACAATTTC
This sequence comes from Struthio camelus, assembly GCF_040807025.1. NCBI lineage: Eukaryota > Metazoa > Chordata > Aves > Struthioniformes > Struthionidae > Struthio > Struthio camelus. The sequence goes on along the minus strand of NC_090942.1, from coordinate 93,315,703 downwards.
TGCAAAATCTGTCGAAAAGCAAAAGCAAAAAAAAAAAAAAAAGTCTAGCCCCCTCACCTCTCTTCTCGGGCAGTTCCTATCCTTCCTAAAACACGTACAAATCACTTATATGCCTGCTTCGTGATACAGCCCACTATATGAGTTTTTCTTGTTTTTCGAGCCTCAGCCACCAGCCAAGGCAGAGACAGCCGACACCCTCACAAGATGGCGGAAAGGCGCCGCAACTCCCCCCCCCCGCCCTAACGTTCCTGCGCCGGTGGGGGCGTGGCTTCCAGAGGCCCCGCCCCTCCCGCCGCGCTGCGCGGGGGAGGGGGGGCGGCCCGTCGCCATGGGAACGGTACAGCGGCGCGGCGGCGCCATGAGCGGCGCGGGGAGCGGGGCGATGCGGGCCCCGCGCCTGGGGGGCGCCGAGAGCCGCGGCCAAATGGCTCCCGGCCGGACCTTCGACTGCCTCTACGGTACCGGGCCCGGCTGCGAGGGGCTGAGTCTTCCGCGCCCCCCACTTCCCCTCCCCCCGCCATGGGCCGCCGCGGGGGAAAGTGGCGTATCTCGGCGCGGCTGCGCTCGGGCGTGGAGGGGAGCTCGGCGCCGGGGGGCGGCGGAGGGGCCGCAGGAGGGGGCAGATCCGGAGGGAAGGCGTTAAGGTCGGCGGCGGCGGCGAGGCCTTGGGACGATTTAGCATCTGCAAGCAGGAGGAAGGCCAGCGCTAGCTCTTTATCCCCGAAGGAAGCACCCGCTTCCACTGGTTTACCGTTGCACTGGGCCCCCTTTTTCCCCTGTTTCTTTTCTTCTCCGTTTTCTTTTTCAGTTGGCACTGCTTTCAAAGAAGGCAGTTTTTCTTCTCGCATGTGCATGTCCCATAGAGCAGCAGCATTTCGGCTCTGCGGCTCATTTGCGTGACGGTGGAGTTTCTTTAATATGGAGACATATAATTCATGGTTTTTTTTCTCTTCCTGGTTTGGTTTATATTCTCTCATGGAAAGACTTTCAAAAGGGGGAAGTGCGGCCTGAGTGATGCTCCGTGCCTGTTTCTCCAATATGTAACTAATTCCATTTGTTCACTTATGTTTCAGACCCTCTGTACTCATTATCAAGTGAGAAGGACCATTCAAAGGCAAATGTCTATGCTCAACTTGCCTGGGATAAAGTGGTAGGTGTCAGCCAAAGACAGCTCACACATGCTCCTTACCTTTCTGTGTATGCATAGGTGCACACGGCTAGAAACTTTGTTACAGTCTCATCTCTAAGCTGCTCTCTTAAAACAGCACCAATACAAAGCAAGGGAAGCCGTTATACCAAGTACAAGACATAGCATCGTGAGCAACAGTGATCACGGGCCTAGGCTGACTCTGTAGCAGCAGCCTAGGAATGACCAGTTTCATGCCCATTTGCAGTTCCCTAAACGGTCTGTTGCTGTTTTTAATAAAATACCTCTGGACACTGCTAACAATAGCTGTTGTATGTTATTGAGATATAATAGAAAACCTGGACAATTGTCAGGCTGTTGTTGAAGCAGAACTGTTAAAATGTATTTCACACAGTGCCCCCTCACTTACTTTGGGATATACTTACACTGCAGTTCAAGGCAGCATACTAAAACAGTTTGAATGAAGAGCGTGCTAACAGCCAAGCAGCCTGTAGCAGATGGCAACCCCGTCCTAACTCTTCAGACCAGGTTACCACAGCTTAGCTTCCTAGCTAAGCCCTTAGCTGGTTGGCCCATACATAGCTCCCTACTGCTTTGGCCCCACTGCTCCGTATCCGTACTAGCTGGTTATAAACTAACTAGAGGATGTCTGAGGGAGTTACAGTCACACCTTTGGACTGCAGCAATCGATGTCTGGATAAGATGCATTTAAGTAAAATGCCAAAGAAAAGCAGACTTGCTACAACTGCACAGTGAACTGGATTTTAAACAGAGTCCTCCTGAAACTATGCACTTGATCGAGCCTGCAAGGCAGGTGTTCTGAACTCTGAAAGTCCGTTCCTGTACAGCAGTGAGAAATTTCCCAAGCAGCTTTCCAACAATGGATTCAAGAAACGCTTTTTCAAAGGATGTTTCTGTTTTTCCCTTACCCAGTTATGCCAGGCTCTTTTGTATATAAATATTATGTATATGAAAGAAATGTGTGGTTGTCTCGCTGTACAGAGACACACACGCAGAGCTGGTGACGTGCCTGTCATCATAGAGATCCTTGCAACATGGCTGTGTAATAGTTCAGGCCAGACAAAGTAGGTAGACATAATGTCACTAAATTTGTGTATGTCATAGGTGTAATTTTGCAGGTGGGTATGATGACAGACTCTGACTTACATGAAAAATGTTTTAAACCTGTGAATCAGCAAGTGCATAATGTACAACATAAAATAACCCGACGTTGAATTCTTGGTCAATAGCATCATAAGCGTGGACAGGGGTTGCAATATTTTTAGTTGACGAATTTTTCCAGACTCTTGAAAGTTGAATTCCCTTTCCAGAGAAATAAAACAAAAATGCGATCTCATCTACAGCAAGCAGTTAGTCATAGGTTGTATAGATCTTCATAATATGACACTTTCTTACACTCTGATGTGATGGTGTACTTGAAATGTCACTGTTATCCTATGTGCATCTGAGTTAGCATCCACTGAAATGAAAGAGACAATTCAATTCTGATTTCAGACTTTTCAGGAACTCAAGCCAATATAGCCACGTCATTTACACTTGAGTCACAATTCTGAAGATTTACTGGCAACCATAAATTTAGAGGTTTAAGGCATATCTGCCCAGGGAAATTAGTGCTCAGATGGAAGGGTGTGGATCTTTAATGCGATAGCTTTGTATGCTAACTCCCATGGAAACACTTTTAGCACCTGCTAGAATTGCTGTGGCATAAAATAGCGTATTTTACCCTGTAAGTGGAACATATTACTTCACTTTTAGAGCGCACAAAATGGGAGGGAGTACCTGTGGTAGCATGCTGGAAATTCACATCTTAGGTTACCGCTCACTAACTTCCTCATGTAACAAAAAGTGTTAGGCCCTTATATTTTAAGTAAAAGTTTGGACTCTGGAAAACAGCCAGAAGACATATCTCTGCATCTGCTGCTAGTCTGGAACTGATGTCATTTGTGTATGCCGCCTTCTTTCCCTGTCCTGAATGTGCACTCCTATAATTCACAGTAAGCTGTTCTATATACTGATCATATGCATACATTCACTAGCACCAGCTGAAATTCTGATCTCTTTAACACCATTTGAAATCACTAAATCAGTGCCTCTCCTCTTTTGTGTCCACATGAACATTAGGTAAAAGTACCAATTTTCAGAAGCATGTTTAGTAGTCTCATCCATTTTCCTGGCTACAATCTGTGCTTGCAAGGCAAAGATCCAGTGCCTCCGTTTATTGACCGAAGATGGAGAGGGAGAGCTCAGCAGCGCCTAGAAGCTCTTCAGTTGCTTGCTGTGTAAGTGTTCTATGGTTGGATAATTTAAAACAAACATACAAACAAAACCAACAAAAACCTATACACACTGAAGTGGCGATGACTGCAATTTGCTCCTACTTATGTTTCCCTTGAAATTAAGAGATTGCAGCTGTTGTGGAGTACGGTTGCCCATCTGCTTCTTAGAGGGTGGATGTTACACATTCCTTCATCCCTGTGCTATCTGCTCTGCATCAGTTGCCAGGAAAGTGAACAGAGTTATTTCAATCTCTTGTAGATAAGTTATAAAGACTTTGGTGACCCATGCATGTTACTTCAGTGGTAGCTGCTTCCTTTCAGTCCCCTGAAGCTGCAGCTGGTTAAATTGCTGTCACTGTTCATTCAAGCGTGCATGGGGCCTGAACTAGAGCACCACATTTTTAGTCTAGGAACTTCTTAGTTGAACTTTCTCCTGGCATCACAATTAGGGTTTCTGATTCAGCAAGTATTTAAGCACCCGTTTACATATTTTGCTGCACCATGAGTTTTTGAAGTCCTCTTACAGGTGTATTCAAGACTGCGGGCATCGGCCTGCCTAGTTGTCGTCAGAGTTTTTCTGCGCTAACAAGCGAGCTATAGACCGTGGTCTTTTCTTGTGAAATATTGCCTTGGGATTGCTGGTAACTGATTTATACCATGAGCTTGACAGTAATCAAATATGGTAAAGAGCGATGCAGATTCTTATTGAGTTTCTAAAGAATATTCTTATCATTTCTACAATCAAAAAGAGTTTGGGGAGGTTTTTTTCTTCTAATTTTCAGCACTTCAAACTGCCCCCACCGCATGAAAACCTGAGTGGCTTGTTATATTGTGCCTGTAGCTCTGTAACAGGAACTTATTTGACATCTGAGCTGCGTTAACATTTCAACAAGTATTTCCAAAATGTCTTGCAATTAACAAAAAATGAGAACTACTTCTCCTGTATTTCAACCTGCACTGTTTGACAATGTTGCCAGTATAGAAGATAATATTCCCCAGCTCTCTTTTCGGTAGTTGTATTGCTTCTGTAAGGTTACCAGGAATAAGCGCTCATTTGTATCAGCAAAGTCAGCAGATAGAACTCAAGGACGTGCAAGAGGCAGGATCTGTGGAATAAAAAGGGGTTATTTCACTGGGCTCCCATTGTACCTATAACTATACCATAATAAGATGAACAGCTTATGCTAATAAAGGTAGATCATAAGAGTAAGTGCCCACCTGTGCTTAACGAAACACACATCCATCTGGATGGAGCAACACTCTGATATGCAAAGAGTCAGCTAGTGGACCTAGCCATCAGCTCAGTTAACTCATCTGAATTACAAACAACTTTACAGTAATAGGTTGATTAGAGCTGAGCAAGTATCTCCGTTACAATGCTGCATATTGAACCCTTCCCCTCTCTTTTGTTACATGATATGAGTGAAAGTGCTGGGAATAGATGACTTTAAACTTACCTTGGCAGTAAACTGTATGTCACAGGAGGTTAATGAAGCATCTGGCTGTGCAGTGGGTAGTCACACTAGGTCCACAGCACAGCTCACAGGGCTGTGCAGTGAGGTGTTTGAAGAGAACTGATCTCAGCGTGCAATTCTCTGTTTTGATCCCAGCTGTAAAGCAACATTATGCTGTAAATATGCCTCTCTATTTCAAATTAGGCAGCAGCAAACAACACAGAATCCCATACATTTAATGTCAGGATTCTTGTAAGTTGCCAAAAGTGGTCTTGTGAAAAACATGACATGCAGGACTTTAGCCATATACGCAGCTTAAGGGAATGACTTACCTTAATGGCATGACATGGGATTTTTTTTTTTTTTAAAGAACTTCTGTCTGTTGTCTTTAACTACCTTACAGGTTGATAAGATTAAGACTGGAGTATAAAGTAGCTGTGAAATCAAAATAGCAGTCCTGATGCATAGCTTCCAATGGACTGAATTCTACCCATTCTCTCACTGACTGACTGAATAGACCTCATGGTCTTCCAAAGCTTTAAAATAAAGAAGACCCTCCAGGATGCTGTACTGAAACATTAAAACAGTCTGCTTACTTTAAATTCAAGATGGAAAAAAATGAAGAAAAACTCTTGGAAAAGATGTACTTGTTCTAGTATAATTTTTAAAGCATTCACCTGGTCAGCCTAAATGTTTTCCTCTACTGGAGAATTCAAATTGAAATTGCTGGTTCTAAAATTTTCCACATTTTCTCAAAAACTCTTTAGCTCTTCTTGGAAGGTAGCAAGTGATAGTCTTCCCCTTTGCTCACTATACTCCTTCCCATATGTTTTCTGTTATGGCAAGTTTTTTGCACTCTTGTGCAAATGAGCTTACTCCCCTCTGCTCCCAATAAAAGTACTTGACTTTACAAGGTCCAGCATTTACAAGTGTTTTTTTTCATGACAAGCTCATAAAAAGTGTTATTAAAGACAGCAGATGACCAGTTTTGCCCATACACAGTGTGGAATATCCATAAAGTATAAAACGGTCTTGCTACGTATAAAAGTATGAAAAAATGCAAAATATAATTGTACAGCTGCTTGTATTCCTATGGGGAATTTATAATATGTATGTTTTGATTGTGCAAGTAGAGAGAGAAAAAACAAATAAGTCAGAACTGCTCTGAACATACCTCTTAAATAATAGTAAGGAATCCTGTATTTTGGCTTTTAGAGCTCAACCTTCTCTTCAGATACCTAAAATTGTATATGAAGATCCTGAAGTTCGTGGAAGGAATCGCTACAAATACTTTGAACGGTAAGGAATGAACTAATTTGACATAAAGTTTAGGATCTTGCTTTTGTGCAGTTTGAAGAGTACCTAAATAAATGCCAAAGCCTTTTTTTTTTTTTGGTCAGTTCTTCGATTGCTGGTGTAGAAAATCTAAATAGTAACCAAATCTTAAATCACAAGGTCTTTTTACATTCACACTATCTCAGAATTTTCAGGTAATGATTTACTGTATAACCAAAAGTAGTAAGCATTCTGCACTTAGTAGTTATTTGTAGAAAGCCTTGAGCTGTAGATCATCCTACACAAAGGAAGATGCTTGCCAAAGCCATTGTGGTTCTCCACACTCCTGGAAACGTGCCTTCCTAAGAAAGAATCTTTAACTCCTGGTTTCTGCCATGGAGAGGAGCAAAAGGGAAGCCTAGATTAACTTTTCATCAATGTCCTCTGCTGCAGAACTGCCCCTCCCAGAGTTTTGCTGCTCTTCAGCAGCTGGACGCAAGACCTGAACCAACAGCTAAATAAAAACATTCTCAACTTAGTCACGTGTAGTTTGAGTTACGTTCACTAGTAGTGTCACTAGTAGTATCACCACTGTCAGCAGACACAACTTTATTTAAGAGCATGTGCATTATGCTGTTGTCCAACATGTCCACTTTTAAATAAAAAAAAAATTTGCCAAGTTTAATAAAAATGAATTAATAACAATGAAATGTTCTTTATGGCTATTTTAACAAAAGAGTGATAAAGATTACGTTATCTTCTTCTGCAATTTGAAATTCAGCTTTAAAGTCTCTCAGAGACTAAGGGAAATTGATAGAGACTGTAATATGCAAACTATAATAATTCCTAAGAAGGAATTATTAATATGAATACTTTGTCTTTGAGCCCCTATCATTTTCAAGGTACTTCAGAAATTACTGCAGAGAAGGAAGGAATCAAATTAGATAAGTCCAAAATGGCTTACCTTACAAGCTGATTGTAGGAATTCATTTCAGGATTTCAAGAAGTTACAAAAAAAACCTCTCCCAAACGAAAAAAAGTCAACTAACTAGTGAAACTTATGCATGTATAAAATCTTGTTAGCACACTCAAAACTAACCTCTTTTATTATTGCCTTGTTTTTCGATTCCAATTTTAAGTAGAACAAGATTTTAGCAACTGTTTTGTTGCGAGTGTCAGGCACTCAAGACAATTCTCTACCACCTACCAGCAGCATGGAATTCCACTTCCAAACACATTAAATTATTGATCTCTGACTGTGGCCTCTTCTGCAGCATTAGCAGTTAAACTCCGGCCAATAAGCTCATCAAGCAGTAGTTCTGAAACACTGAGACAATATAGTCTTAGAGAAGTTTCTCATCTTTAATTTATGTGATAATTTATTAAGTCTTTAAAATAAAGAGTACACATGCAGGACTGAATGCTGCCATAGAGCAGGCACAACTACATAACTCTAATAAGGTCTGTCCCTTTTGATGGCAGCTTGCTGTGAGGTTGGCTTCATTGTAACAACGAATTGCACCCTTTGGAGGAGGACATGAGAAACACTGGACTAGGTCGTTTGCGAAAAGTCTCATGCACACCTTTTGAGTGAACTGACCCCCATTGCTCCTTAGCTATAAAAGAATTATTTCATATACAGATGAAATACTTACACATGGAGGTACAGAACCTCACTTGTGGTAAATCAGCTTAACTCCACGGAAATTAGTGAGCTGCAGTGTTCCTAAACCAAAACAGTATTTTATGCTCATGGCTGTTGTCTTACTTCTGTGTTCTCTCTTTTCAGACCTCTCATTCCTTTTAATAAGCCGTTTCCACTAAATGTTGCTTATGCGATGCCAAAGTAAGTAGTGAGTTCTGGAGCAGGACTGTTGTAATGGGTCACATCTAGCCCAAAAAGGATTGATTAGCTGTTTAGTAGTTTTCATAATGAACCAATAGGAGGAACTTGTTAAGAGGTAAGGAGGACTCTGTTAACCATTGTGAATCCCTGAGGAAACAGGGGACTGCCTGGTTCAGAGTTTGCTTGCAGTAAAGTAGTGCCTTGTGGGTAAATGACAGATCAATGTATGCCTCACGTGTGTTACAATTATGAGGCTTGAAATAGAGTGCCAACTGTCTCTCAATGCTAGAAGAGATACTGATACAAAGATTCTCCGATATAGCAATACTGTTGGGAGTTCTTTTGATACTACTGATATTATTCTGATATTCTGGTATTATTACAATCTCTGTGATAGTTGCAATATTGTTCAGTGGTATAGAGCATCCATGAAATAGTCCAGTGTGGTTTTCAATGGGGATTAAGTTTTGAGGGGACATAAGCAGATTCAGTTCCTAGTAGAGTTAATGGAAGCTCTAAGGGCTTACACAAGAATTGAACTTCATTCTGGAGGTGTGGAAAAGAAAAATATGAAAGTTAAATTAAAGCAGTCCTACTTCATCTTACACTCAACCATTAGTTGCTTTTCTTGCCTCATATTAAAAGCAACACTTTAGAATGTATACATAGGGAAGATCTGTGTGTAACAATTTAAGAAAGCTGGGACCAGAAGATTTCTGGATTGCTTACCTGGGGAAGGAGGGAGCCAAAGGGCTCGGTGTGGTCTCAATCTGCTTTTACTAAAGATAATGGAGTTAACGTCAATGGGAGCAATGGTAAGGTAAAACAATGCATGTTTGAATAGCCTACCTTTGACTTAGTGTTTTCTTTCTTTCTGATTTTTTTTGATGAATGTGACAAATATTCTTCCATCTTGCATCTTTTTTTTTTTTTTTTAGGACAGAGCCCTTTGTTTATTCAGCTACCAGAAATGGCAGGGTCTTTGGTCTCCAGTTACGAACTTTGGGTACACAGACAGATTACAGGGATGGTGAAGCCCAGACTGACCCCTATTCCCCTGAATATGTAGTTCTCTCTGGCTCAGTCCCTGAACTTCTGACACTTGCTACTCTCACTTGGGGTGAGTTATGAAGTCGAGATACGTTAGTATAATAACGATAATTCTACCTTCTTTAGCAGGAAGTTTTATATTTTTTTTCGGAGATGTCCTATTTCAAGCATATTACCAGCTTTGACAACTCTCTTGCTTTCTTGTTTTGGGGTACATTATTTTATCTATCCTTAAAATAGATAGTTACCTACTTAAGAGCACTATTCTGGGGCCTTTCAGGAGTTTTGAGATCTTTCAGTATAAAAAGGCCCTATGTTGTGCAAATACCAACTAGTAGAGGTTTTGCATTTGCTTGCTGTTCTTCAGCTATTCTAAGTCAGACATTAATAAGGAGATAGTAAGAACACTGCTGTCCCAGAACACACCTGTGATCCTCATGTCCCCGTGTCCTACCTTTAATAGTGATGGATGCTGGACATGCTGAAGAAAGTGCTGATTCTCAGACTGCTTAGAAAAGTTTTTCCTCCCTTCCATCCTACAGTAGAGGATTGAACAGTTAGCATTAATGACAACTAAACAGTAGCAACTGCAGGTCCTACCATTACTCATATTTTAAAATTTTACTGGCCTTGGAAGTATTTACTTCTGTCTATTGTCAATTCTGCTTGTGTTTAACATATGGGCTTGTGCCCATCCAACCTTCTGGTATCTTAGCGCACTGGTGGTGTATATTAGCTGGATTTAGCATTCTTCTAAAGAGCTACCGCTTCTTGTCCCTGTAAGGTCGGGGACTACCAGCAGGACTAGCCGAGGTGGAGATGATTGAACGTGCCCGGGAAAAACGAGCCTGGGAAGCAACTCTTCCCCCTCTGGACAATCCCTCACAAATTGCAAAGAGGAGGAAAATGATGGATGATATGGAGAAGAAGGAGTGGGCCTTTAGAGAACAGGAAATAGAAAAGTAAGAGTCCAATTATACACTTTGCTCCTTTTAATTATCAGCTGAATAGAGAAGGGACAAGAAGGTTTGAGGTCCGGCTGGAGGATACAAGCCTTTTATTTATGTGAAAAAATTTTAAATGTAAATCCACTGATTTTGGGAAGGGATATTTTTGTTGAATTTAATATAAGAGTCACAATACTTTCCACTAGTGATAAGCTCACTTCTAAAAATGAAAGATTATGATATACAGCAAGAACTATTTGTAAAGTATTCAGCTGGGATGTAGGATTTGACGATGACAGCATTGCACAGAACATTGAAGAGTACTGTAGTTCATGCCTGGCCTTTCCTTCCCTTGCAGGTTGCAGGAGGTTCGACTGGAAGTCTTAAAGAAGCTGCTGTCAAGGAGAAAGGAGCAGCAGAATGAGCTGGATGTCAAGCGCTTGGATGCCCACTGGCAAAATCATCAGAAGGCTAAAGAAGAGAAAGTAAAAAAAATTCAGCACGACTGTGCGCTGAGTAAGTTGGAGCACCAGGAAGGCAGAAGTATGAGTCTTAGGTTTCAGACAAGCCATTTCTTTTTCCACAAGGCTGCAATCTTGATTCAAGATGAAACAGCTAGCATCTAGAGTATAGATATGCATGGCCAGCATTTGCTCTGATCAGACTGGTCAGGTTTTACATTAAACAGCAGAAACCCTTGTGAATTTCCTAAGATGAGGCTTTTTAAGAATATTTGTTTGAAGAACCTTCTCACATTTTTATTTCCTTGTCAGTGGTCAGAAAACTGATAGCTAAGAGGAAGAATGTGGGGGTGAAGCTGGAGAGACGAGATATCATCAAAGACTACACTGACTTTGCATCACAAACATATGCTCCTTTGTCTAGAATTGGTTATTTCCCAGACAACCATTCTGAGCGCTACATGGTAAAAAACTACTATCTTAACACTTTTGCAGGTAAAGCGTTTTGAAAGACTTAATTTGTAGGAGATATTTATGTTAACAAAACTCTGTATTTCTTTCTCTACCACTCCATTACATTCTCACTCTGTGTTTCTTAGGATTGTGTCAGCTGGAAGCCTCTCTCCCCGATTCTGTCACCCAGGTCCAGATTGAAGCTCCAAAACCTAAATGCACTACCACTAAGACTGGATCTCTTAAAAGATCAGCAAGGCTAGAGGCAGAGCTGGCACAAGTTCACCAGGTATGGAGCTGCAGCCAGCAGCACATCAGTTCCTCTTAGGTTTGAACTGCTCAGAAATGCTATTGAGAAAACATATGTGAACTTTCTCCAAGTTTTCTGTGATAAATTCATATTTTCTGTAAGACAACTTCAAGTAGAGAATGTATCAGACGTTCAGACTGTTGTAGGCATGCCCCGTACTGCTCTGAAGCTCAGTCTGTCAGTATTCTTTCTCCCTAACATCTGTGCTCCATCCCTATGGAAAGCAAGGATAGCTTTTTTTCTCCCTACAAATCAGATGTTTGGATTGTAACAAACTATATCAGTTAGAACTTCTCTCCTTCCCTTTGCTCGCTCTCTCTTCTCTCCTCCTTTGGTAATGCACATGTGACAAGCCGAATGGCTACACTGTTGAATTACTGATAATTAAATAAACCAGGTTGGGATCCATATTCTAAAAATTCTGTACATTTTTAAAATGTGCATTCTAAGAACATATTGTAAAAATACTTGCAGCAAAGTGTAATTAAAATGGCACCACTCATCAAATTGGATCAGAATAGTGGATGCCCATCAATGTTGTTCCCCAACAGCAGCATCTGATTTGCAAACATGGTAATGTTTTTTTACATACCTTAATTTATCACAGCTGTTCATACAGATGAGGTGTCCATACATACAATTAAGCACTGAGGAAAGTGGTGCCTCATTTGCATCTACAATCACAGTATTTGTAAATTATGTGTACTTTTAAGCATGCTACTTGTGACGCTGTTGAGGGTTGCCTTTTTTAAAATCAGGCCTATTGTTGCTGGCTGAAGTATTGCTAAAAATATTTAATTTCATTTGTAAAGCTTGGCAACTTTCACTTATGCTTTTTTTAGTCTCGACATATTTCATAATTGGAAATTGTGTGTATAGCTTTCTTGTTTTAGTGTAATTTAATAATACCCTCTCTATTCAGACACTAACTTTCTACTAATGAATTTTAAATTGAAATCTTGTCCTGAAAAAGCAATCATGTTATCTCAAGTTTAAATTCCAATGAATCCTGTAAAAGATGAAGTGTTGCATCTGATTGATTGATTGTTATTCAGAAGGAAAATTTTCAAAGAAAAAGCTTCAGTGCTGCAGGAAGTGTTCAAGAACTATTGACATTAGTTCACTCCAGACTTGGAGAAGAAGATACAGCACTATTGAAGGGCTTTGAGTTTTGGTGTTTGTTGTATAAAATCAAAGTAGTGATCCTATATAATCATGATCAGAACACTTGTGGCAGTTCTCGTAAGCAGCAGAATGTTAGCCTGAACTCTCAGGGCTGAATTTCCATTACAACAATTGCATTCTGCCTGTTCACAATACTTGCCATGGTATGGAAGACTAGAGTAGAAGATCTAAACTGTAGTCACTGATAAGAAGTAGGCCCTAGTGCTGGCTGCTCACATAATAATGTTTCCTCCAAGAGAAATTAATAGCCAAAGGGGAGATGGAATGCAGAACAAAAGCAGACAATACTGCATATTTTCTTCTGTAATAGATCACCGGGGCTACACTGATTTATACCAACTGAGGGCCTAGTATAATTAAGCCTCCTTTACCTTCCGCATAAAGGCAAAATGTGTATTCTTTTAAAATCACAAAATATTTCCTTTGCACGGACTGTTGATAAATCTGTTATGCCAAGTTTAACTGCTATTTTTAGATACTGAGATGTAGAAACCGGACTCGTCAGTCCAGATAAGCCAAAAGTTGTGACACCGCTAAAGACCCAGATTGCCTCAGCTACAGTAAGGCTTTAATAAACCTTCTGTTCAGAGCAACAAGAGGAAAAAAAAGTCAGTTTTATCCTAACAGTCAACTTACAGGATTTCAAGCATTACTGCTCTAATTAGTCCTTAGATTCTGCAGTGACATTATGGGTCACTTCTCCCATCAATGTCTTTTGCTGCTTAAGTTTGGTGGCTATAGCACCTTTTGGCTTAGCAGGACCCCTCAGGTCTACCTCATAAGCTATGGGAGCTGTTGAGAAGTGGACTGTGAAGGGAGCAGAGTACTTGAGTTAATAGAATTTAGCACTTGAAAGGACAGCTGTCTGACCGCTTGGCATAACCAGCCCCAATCCTGCCAACAGCCTCCTCTGCTACACAAAGTATGAAAGAAGTTTAAAGCTGGCAATTAGGAATCATCTCAGAATGGCACTGTATTACTTTGCATTATTTCTATAGCAGAGCAGCTGGACCAGTTTTCTCTTCAAAAGCCTCTTTTTAGTGCCGCCCAAGCACTCTCTTAATCTAGAAATGTTCTCCCATAATCCTAGAAATGAAACAGAACTCTAGAAAATTCAGAGTATACACTGTGATCTAGCTCTGGAATGAGTTTCTTTCATTTCCTGCTGTTAATCTGAGGTAGCTGGAGGTGGCAGGGAGAAGAGAAATGCTAGATTTTGGCTTCAGAAGAAATTACTTTTAATCAAGGATATTTCTAAGGCTTGCTTTTCTGGCCAAACAAGTGGCAAGATGGACTGGTCCTCCTCATTATGTTCCTCTTTGCTTTGCCATGCTGCAGGTTATCCTGAGGTTAAGGCTGCAAAGAGAGACAAGAGAATACCCAGGGAACTACAGAAAGGATCTTTGTCCTCTTAAGAATAAAATCATCTTCTTCCAGACTTGAAACTAATCCCAGAAGAAGTGATTTTAGAAGCAGGCTTTTCAAAGAGTATCCTGAAACCTTCTGCAAGAATATTATGTATACTCAGTATCCTTTGAATAATTCTCTAAGAGAGGAGAACATGAGAGACAGGAGTGACCCAGGATTTACAGAAAAAACAAGGAGCTATATCTTAAGCCAGGTCTGTAAAAGGACAAGAAAAGCCATTTTCTAGACAGAGGAGATGCTGGTGCTTTAGGGAATGTAAAGTGAGCCATTACATAAACAGCCTTACATGAAACTCCAGGGAATTCATTTAGTTCAAAAAGAGATAGCACACTGATACAGCTGATTACTGTAGGAAAGAAATGCAACTAGGTACCTGAATACACCGAGGAACAGAGGAGATACTAGAGGAAATCCCAGTTTAAAACAGCACATGACTTCAGGCCGACCCTGTACACTCTGGTGACCCAAAAGGGGTTAAGTGTCAGGCAGTTTCAAAGTGCTGGATCCGGATAATGCCAGAAAAATGAATCTTTCACCTCAGAATTAAGCGCAACTCTCATCATGTCTATTTTCCTTTATCTTGTTGCTGGAAGGAGGTGGAGAAGTAAGAGGGCCAAGAATATCTATGGAGAAAATCTGTGCCAACTTCAAAGAGCAGAAAAACCTGTTCAAGCAGTAATTTCATCAAGAACAGATCTCCAACGCAGTGTTAGTTTGGCTCATGCTCAGACAAGCTTTAAGAGCTATTATGTCACTCCTGAGCAGCCATGCCGCATTGCTCAGGAGATACTCAGGCTGTCCTTGATGATTTCACCTTCTTCATTCATGGGCAAAAAGGAAGGAAGAGAACCATGACTGTATACTCAAGTGCTACACATGAAAATGTGCATAGTGTATTGGGAAAAAGAGAGGATTAAAGAGTAGACAAGGAAGAAACCAAAGCATGATTTCTCTGAATGGAGAGTTGGTTCCCAAGCCACTATCCTGTCAAGAGTTCTACTTCTATCAGAAGCCAGCAAAGAAGCTAAAGGGTATGGCCAAAAGCAGGACTGCGTTCACCGGAAAAATGAAATGGAGATGAAAGATGTAGGTAGTCCTTCACTGTCCAGTCCAACCAGATTATGTCCTGACTCAAAACCAACTACATGGAAAAAGTAAAGTTGTATAGCCTATCCCAGAAAAATCAGTGTGCAATATATAGGCGGTGCCACTTAAAGTTGTTCAGAAATTTAGTACTTATTTTTCTCTCTCTTTTTTTTTTTTGTTAAGTTTTAAGAAAGTATTGCACAGAGATTCTTCAGTCTTGATCTCTATTTGGAAAAATGGTAACTTATTAAGTTAGGCAGAACCAATTAATGCAAGAACCGTACTTCCTTTAGTTGAGCTGTTACATTAAAAAGTCTTAAAATAACCCCTAACTTCAGGCTGGACAAAGCGATGGTAACCAGTCCTGACTTAGGAAAGACAGTAAAGCAGGCACTAGACTGTGCTAATGTGCAAACATAAAACCACTTCCAGGAACTGCGATATTTCTCAGATATGCGTTAATAAGAATTCCCTCTTGTCAGAAGTGCTCGTAATTTTTCTGTCTTTAAAAGTTGTCATTCTGGTTGCATTTTGTGATTTTGGAGGCAAAGGTTTTATTAGAAAAACTCTTATGAATGCAACATTGTGCTAATAAACATAGCAATCATTGTTTTCAAAATAGACACAATTACAAGGGCATTTTTCTTTCAAAGTTTTCCCCCATCATGCAAAACACCTTACAAATCATATCAAGCACTGTTATAATCTTCATGCCAGAGAGCTCTAAGATGACCAAATACAAGAAGCAGTTGAGACAATCTCTAACTTTGTTGAGCTATTAGTATTTCACGTGGTTTATAAGTACTTTATAGGCTTTGATTTGTGTATTACTAACCCAGTCCATTTCAGAAGTTTTCAACAATAAAGTGTTTTTCTCCCTCCACCTAAAACTCTCTCTCTCCTCTTTCAGAGCCATTAATTATCCGGGCCTGAAAAGTCAGATCCAACATGCAAGAAGGGTTTATATAATGGCCATAGGAGTTTCAAAACTTAATTAATTTTATAATTAAATTTTGTCCAACTCCCTTCCTTGGTACTGGAGAGAGAAATTCAACACAGGATTTTTTTCTTAACTTTCTATCGTTCAGTTTATCTGAAACATGCTTTCATTTAAGAATATGTTAGAAATAAAGCTCATGCCAATTCTAGATTAATTTTAAGTGATTCAGCCTATACAGTTGCTGATGGGTTACCTGTAAATAGAGTAAAACAGCTCTCACATCCTCCCCCATGTTATTTTGAAGCTTCCATCAGTATCTTCTGACCAGTCAGCAGCCTCATCTACTGACCATATGCAGGTTTTCAACTGAGGTGGAGTAAGAAATGAAAGCTACAAGCCTGCTAAGTGCAGAATACTTTCAGCTCCCTGTAGTCAGTGTGATCAGGAGCAGGTAGTAGCCAGAGGACTGATCTTAATATGTCGGTCTATCTAGCCCAGTTCTGATCAAATTGTTTGGCTATTCCAGGCACTACTGGACAAGAAGAATAAAGTCAAGGAGCCAAAGAAGCCCCTTCGTTTCCTTGAAAAAGTAGAAAAACCTGTTCCTCGGCCCCCAACTCCAAGCCTGGAAAAACCATCAGTCGTAAGTGGGATTTTTTTAGTACTTTTTTTTCTGTTGATCCGAGATTGTTCCCTGTCTGGTTATTAAATGAATATCCAGAGAAGTAAAGAAGTCTTCCATCCTGATCTGACAACACTGTTGTCATCCAGTGGAGCAATTAAGTTTAGTCTCACTGAAGTTAGTGAGACTTTGGGTGCCTAGCACTGAGCAAGCACTTCATTAATTTGCTGAAGTCATGCTCTTGCCGTCATGCAGGATTCAGTCTTTGATGAGCATGCTCCAGTTAATTGATAGTTCACAGAACATGGTTCTTTTGCAGAGGTCAAAACAGCAATAATGTGTCATGGGCTTGTGATATACTGTAGGCAAAAACAACTTGTTAGGGAAGCTGCAACTTCTTTTCCTTTCTTAAAGTAATATATTTCAGAGGTGGTTGCCCCAGTGGATTGCTTTGTCTGCTTATTAACACCATTTTCATGGTGCAGTAAGAATCAAACGCAATTATCATTTAAACCTGTGAATTTAAGAACAGCACGCAACCATAAAAGTGAGGGAGAGAAAGGCTCATTAGGTTATCCGTATTATCTTTTCTTGTACAGTATGATTTACTGTGGTTTACACAGTCCATTTTAAGGTCACTGAGACAAGAATATCTACTACTGCCCTTGGGAAGAGCTTTCCATGGTTTCACTGACGCCTGTGTATTAGTTATTGTATTGCAGCAGTCCCAATTTAGCAGATTGTTAAGTATTTCCAGGTTACATGGTATTTTCTATATCAGAAAGATTTTTTTCCCCACCAGCTGTAGTCATGTTTGAGTCTATTTACAGATTATAGCTTTTTTGGAAGAGTTCCAATACAATAGAACTTTACCTAAATTAATTCTGTCAGCATTTGGTTTCTCCTCAAGTGTTCTTACGTGCGGACACAAAAGAGAGTGGATGTCTCCAATGAAGCTCCATCTGTACAATCAGGCCACTTCAGCCACTGAAGGGCTGCCCTAAAATGTTCTGTCTTGCAGAATCCAAGTCAGGTTTCTTCTACCATACATCCTTCCAGCTGGCTGCTAGAAGCTCTGAAAGGAAAGCTTTTCTCTGTTGTTAGTGCTCCACTGCTTGCCCAATAGACTTACTAGTGCCAACTGCTAACTGCACCAGCTTCTGGTGGAGATCCTGATGGGAAAGCATGCCGGAGTGGTGGGCTGGTGACATGGACCACAAGGGATATAAAAGAAAGTGGAGAGAATGGAGACACTACTGCAGGTCTCTTCAACTCCTCCTCTTCTCTGCCAGTCATTTCTTATGCGCTTATCAGCCCCAACAAGTTTACAGAGCACCTCTCAATTCCTTCACATTACTTTCTCCCAGCTCCCTCTTGTTCTCTGCCGGATCCTAGATCCTTCTAGACCCTAGATCCGCTTTTCTTTTCCTGTAGGACATGATTGATAGACTTTCTGTCTCTCCTCTCTCTTTCCTGCTGTTTTGCAGCAGGTGGATGGAGAAGTTGGTGATTACCCTTGCTAAGGCATCATTTGCAGCACTGAACAACACAACTCCAAGTACCAAGATTTGCATCCCGCAAGAATTTAAACTAAACCTTGCAGCAGTTTGGCTTACCTGTCCACTCTATGTGCCAGCTGTCTCCATTTCCAAAAACTCTGTCCTGAAGGGGTTTGGGGCCTCACTTCCCTCTGCAGCCAGGTAATGTGGTACAGTTTAGCTCTCTAGTTGGGCTGGAAATTCGTTTCTTCTTTCTGGAGAAAAAGAGCAGACCAAATCATAAAACAGTCCTTTGCGTAGTTCTACTTTGCTCCTCTTGGGTGGTGGTGTGGAAAGGAAGAAATGCTTCCTTTTGCTTTTGGAATACTTAATCTGCAACACCTAAGGAAAAGCCCACACCCCTTCTCTCATCCCACTTTCTTCCCTCTTTTTCTAGCACTTCTAAAATACCACATTTCAATTCAAACCCCATAAGCTGTCTTTGCTTTATTAAAATAAAATTGTGCTTGCAATATTCAGATTTCTTCTAATCTTTTTTGGATATCTCATAGGCTTTTTCCTCCTGCTGGTGGCCAAGACCCCTCAGCAAGAAAAAATGCTGCCAGTTGTGCTTCCTGTATTTAAAATAAGCCAACATTTTATCTCCTACAGTCCTATTCCCTTTCCTACTACACATTATCTTTCTTCCAGATTGGTATCACTCACACAGTGCTAGGCCAGTAACTCTCTGAAAGAGACAAATTGCAATATGATGTAACTCATTTTACTTAGTTCCAAACAGTCACTCTCTGAATCTTAAATTAACTGAGTTACTCCAATAACGGTCACCTCTGGAGTAAATATCAGAAGAAAAATCTTATATGTTCCCTTTTAATTTAATCACTTTATTTATGGTTAACAGCTCTTTTGCACCTCCTGAAATAATTCTTCTCCCTCCTTAGTGTTTTGACCTGTAAATTCATGTAGCTGATGATTGTTCTGCCAACTCAGTCAAGCTACAAGTCGTACTTGCAATACATACATAAAGTAATTTTATTTGTCAATACTTCCGTATCATTAGGTACTCCTCTTTAAAGACCCTCTAAAAACTCCAGCAGAGTCTCTCTCCCCCATCTCTTGTAAAACAGCAAAGTAAGTAGTAGTCTGACTCATCTCCCTTTCCCCAGGAATCAGAAGCATGGTGTTCACAAGCAACTGAGAAAAAAAGCCAGATGTGAAATAGATTTTTTGATAGTTAGATGGATGATCTATAGAAATCTTCACCTGTATTTTCCCCAAAAGAAATGATTAATTATGGTGTGGATATTTGTTGTGTTTTGGCAGGAGGAAGAGGAAACAGAACTGGCAGTGATTTGTTTGCAGAGGTTGCTCCGAGGCAGGGCTATTCAGAACATGGTATTCTATGCCTCTTTGTTTATGTCTGTCTTCAGAATGATGGTGGGGATGACTAAAGGTGTGTTTGCAATCTTTTTTCCACAGAAGTAATCAAGGACAATGAAGCTTCTGCAGCATATCCCTCTGTATGTTATCTCAAGTCCTTCAAGGCTTTGCTCTTCAGCCCAGACTTCTTATAGGAACTTCTAGGTTCCTACAGATGTTAAGGAGTGTTTCCCTGTGCCAGCCATCGCCAACACTGAGCTGTTTAATTAGATGCTCACTAGCAGAATTACTCAAATGGCAAATTCTAGATTAGATCTGGATCATGAGTACATTTTGCCTTGATTGTGCCAAGATCCCAGACATATGAAACCTCCCACATGCCCTCCAGCAGGGCAGCTTGTATTTCTTACCGTCCTCCCACTTTTCCTGGGATGGTGAGCTGAACCTTCTTAGAGGCTGAAGCACACTACCATGGTTTCCAGCAACGAAAGCGGTGTGCAGTTCCCATCAGTCTGCTTACAGTGGAGTAGAAGTAGGCCTAGGCTTACTTTAATAAGGTAGCCCTAGTTTGGGCTTTATGTTAAGCAAGTCTTTTGATCAGACCAGTACAGAAGGCTGGTTTTCATGCCTGCTGCTTCTTTCTGTATCACTATTTGTGAAGCGTTCCCATGTGGAACACTGACCTGAGCTCTGGCTAACAGTGCAATTCTGAGAGTGGCTTCAGGTGAAACTTAGGCTTCCCAAGTCTTCCCCAGTTCTGTGGTGATCCGTGAGAAGGATGTCTGACTCCATTGCAGGGCTGTAGACTTTCATAAGATTTTTTGAGAGCCATGGAATGTCCCATCATTTTTAGGAATCTCCTTACAGCTGCTACTGGATCAGAAATACCTGACTCAGTTGTGAGAATGCTGTGAGCAGGGCTGACTGATACTTTTTTGCTCAGCTTCTAGCAGCAAGCCTTACCTCCTCATGCTGCATGCATAACTCCTGTTAGCAGTGAGGGGAAATGGACAGAAGACAGTGTCAGGTAAGGGGTGGGCTACAGAACTGCGTTAATAGGAACAGCTGCAGTTTTACTAACCTCCTTAGCAATTCACTGCTTTGCACTGTTGCTGGACTCTTTCAAAATGAATAGTGAATGTTGAAATAGGAGACATTTAACTCAGGACTGAGGAAAAGGTGCAATGCTCATACTGGGAAGCTTTGACAATTAGGCCAGTATAAGAGGATATCAAGAAGGATGTTGCCCTATTGGGTAAGGACAAACTTGACACTGGTTTTGCTGTTCTCCATTCAGGTAGTTTGAGTTCTAGGTGAGTCCTAGCAGAACTAAAAAATAATTATCTTGTAGTAAAGTAGCAGTGGGTTATCTATATTCCACAGCAGAAGGTGTCAACTTGCAACTTCCATAAAGGAAGTTTTAAGTTTAATTGACAGAGGTAGTGTTTATCTTGAATGTGGCCACAAATTTGTTACAGAGTCTTTCATTTTTCGTTAGGAGTATGAGGGAAATTCCCCAAATCTTCAAATGCTAACAGCAAAGAACTAGGTCTTAGGAACAGCTGACCTTACAGCTTGGAGGAACAGGGCGTTCTCTGCTGGCAAAATACTTTGATCTATATCCTCCTTTTAATTTGCCTCATTGTTTAACTTTATTTAAAAGATGTTTGAAGGCAAGGAGAAGCGGCTGGAACTGATCCGAGAGCTGCGCAGCACTCACGCACTTCAGGAAGATATCCAGCTGCTTATGAAGGCAGAGAAACAAGCGACACTGGCCTTACAGCAACAGCATGACTTCCAAATGCACAAGGTTTGCCTAGAAACGTGGAGCGGCTGATTTGTCACACTCCTAATTGCAGCACTACCAACACTCTTGCATTTAATTTCTTTACGTTTTCTGTTATCCAAAGTGCAAAAACCACCCCAACTTACTTAAATGCCCTTCTAGCAGAGGCCAGGGATTGAATGCCTGAGGGGCTAAATTGCTCTCACTGCTGTGGGGCTCTCAGGGTCTCAGAAACAGACTGAGGCACCCCAACCACAGCTGCTACCCAGGCTGTACTTGCTTTGTGCCCAAACAGAGCACTTACTTATATTCCCAGGGTTCTGAACAAACTGCACAGTCAGATGAACTTAAGTTTACCCATATTTCAGTCCATTTGGCTGCGGCTGTGACCTGGCATCACAACATGTTTGTCACCCCTGTCAGCTGTTTTCCTGCATGTGTGTTACTGCTCTGTCATTGCCCTGCCCTCTTTTTAGCTTGGCACCCTCTCAGGCTCCTGCTCAGGCAGAAATCGTCACAAAAGAAGCCAAAGTGGATTTACTTTGCAAATCTTGCTGGGCTTGAGACTTCTAGGGCTTCAGCAATGGAGTCACTTTGCTGTAGTTGCCACCCTTCTGGAGAGCAGAGAAATACTGGGACCCATCTGGTGTCCCCAGAATCTAGTGGGAGTTGAGGACAAGAATTCTGATCCTATTTCCTTGCAGGGCCACAGCCTTCCACAGCAAAGTGAATCAGATGGCACACTCTGGTCTGAAATGGATCATAAATAAATTTTGTCCAGGCTTCACTGTATCCCAGGTATATAGTGTCTCCCACATTCCTGCAGGTTATCCTGCAGTCCTTACCACGCTCCTGGTGTTACAGAGACTAGCTGTGAGGCAATTCTGCAGGTTTCAGATTATGATAACAGAATATACTGGCTGGCTGGCTGGCTTGGCAGAGACGGAGCCAGCCCATTGCTTACTCCTGGGTGAGCAGCTATAAAATTTCGTCTCAGACCTCAGTAAAAATGGAACTGGGTGACTGGGTTTTACTGTTTATGATTTCTGGATGCTCCCTCATATACAGGGAGCCTAGGTGTGGAACTCAAGAATACAGAACACCAGAAGATTATAGAAAAACAATTTCTTCTACTGAATTAAGAAAAATAAAAGATAAAAGCCTTAGGCATAAGGAATTTGAAATGGTCCTTCTTTTCTGGAAGCCCAGGTAAGAGTGAAGGAGAGACCAGTTCAGACATCATAATGACATTCAGAAAGAAGGAATGAGCAAACTATAAAGGTGCTGACCTCTAATCTCAGAATCTCCTTTGAGGAGAGACATTATCCTCCTCTGCTGGTATCTACCCCTTCAGCCTCTTGTTTTTGTTTTCCTGGGTCCCTAAAGTCCAAGGCTCAGGTCTTTTAATATTTTGAACTCTGAATCGCTCTGAAATGCAAGACCAGTAGTTTTCTGTGTGTGTGGATGTTTCAGAAAGTCATTGATAATTCACAGTTCTTTAGTTCTTGGTGGTCACAACTTTTTTTAGATTTTTGAACTTTCCGGTTTAAAAGACATTTTTCAAGAAATGCTTTCTGCAGAAGGAAGACTGAAATGCCAAGTGAAATGGTCAAAGGTGAGGGTTAGAAATCTCTACCTGGTATAAAACAGAATCAGAATTTTAAGATTGTTCTTGGGTTGTTTTCCTGTGTTTTATGCTGGTTTTACACACAGCACCTTGAGCAATAAGGAGAAAAAAGTACATTAGTCTCGTGTTATCCCTTTCTCTAGGACAGTGCAGTTAGTTACTGCATTACCTTCCTCCATCTTAACACTCACAGGCCCAAGCAGTGTCACTTCTAGATGTATGTGACATTGACAGTCCCACTTTCCTTGAAACACTACATGAGCAAACTGCATAGTAGTATGAGAAAGCTGATTTATTACCACTTGTCTGGGATATTTCAGCTCCATTTGGTTTTGTGCAAGTTTTACATTCCAGCC
Organism: Struthio camelus; assembly: GCF_040807025.1. Lineage (NCBI taxonomy): Eukaryota > Metazoa > Chordata > Aves > Struthioniformes > Struthionidae > Struthio > Struthio camelus. The sequence continues at coordinate 93,292,554 of NC_090942.1, read as the reverse complement.
TGCTCTGTTATTGCCTGTTTATTCCAACAGCGTCACAGCATCCTAGCCAGCTCCACGCGTTCCCTCCTGCCAAGGATCATGGCTTCATAGCCTGAAGTGGAAATAACTTACCAAAGATCTTGTCCCTTTCCAAAGTGGGATCACACATACAGGACCCATAAAACATGATGTGCTTGGAGCGAGGAGGAAATGGCACAGCAGCGCCAGACACCTTGGCTCTATTCTCAACTTTGTCACAGACTTTCTGACCTGATTTTCCATTACCTGGAATTTTGAGCTCTCATTTGCACTTCTGCAAACTCAGTGTAATTACTGTTGATTTGAATTTGATAACAGCTACTTGCTTAACTTGTATAGTTTTAGGTAACAAGGTAATACCTAAAGCTGTAGAGACTCATGACTCCTGTTTGATTTCAGCGAGTTGTATCACTTTGTTGCATCACCAGGGTCCACCTAAAGAGGTAGCATTTCACTGAGGTGGCTTTGAACTGTAACAAACATTTTGAATCCTCTGGATAGGGTAGAAATGTGGTTATATGCACAATTGTACAGTTCCCTAAACTTCTGCTCAAGCTCCCTGCCCATAAAGACAGAGATTTTACTTTCCGAATGCTAGATAGATGCTGCATTTGCAATTTTTGATCCTTTTTTTCCGTCCTAGTCCAGCTAAGCTTAGCACAGAAAAATGAAGGGTATGCAGTTGAAGTCAGTTCATTGTCACTGTTACACCTCCCATTTCTTAGTCTGGGAAATAGAGCAGTTCCCCAGTAACAGACAGACTGTCTCGGTAACTGCTCTGGTTATACTCTCAGCCACAACACCAGTTCATAATAGCTGGAATACAATGCATCTAATATCTTATCTCCTCCCACCCACCCAAGCATAGGGGCTGTCTATCCTAGTGCAGCAGGATTGGGACTATTCCCAGATGGAGTAGTTTTGTCATTCTTTAGTCTCTTTATGCCATTGGAGCCAGTATACAGGAACCTTACATTATACAGAATCCAGGCCAGTGTATGTAAAACAGAAAGAATGCAAAACTCCTAGGTTTGCCCCATGGCTGGGCTGAGTGGATATTGCAGAGCTGTTTCACATGCCTGTGGTCAGAGGAACATTCCTGTGGTTTGTAACACAATTTTGCATTTTTTTTTTTAAAGCTATCACAAATGGAAAACCACTTGGCCTGGGCAGAAGGAAGGGTACTGGCAAACATGTTTGATTTCCTCTCTAAAGAGCTGTTGAGGCTACAAGAAGAGAGGAAGATCCATGCCTTTGTCATGCTGGCTGAGAGGCAGCGGCGGATGCGGGAAGCAGAGGAGAGCGGACGCCGCCAGGTGGAAGAGATGCAGCGGCAGGAAGAGGATGAGATTTTCAGACAGGTAAGAGAGGGAGAGTGTTGGGACTGTGGGCAGGTTGAAGGGACTGCCTCCCTGTGGTTTGCTCCAGCTGGAAGGGAAATGCTTCAAGCGCTGACTTAGGTGATGGCTAGTTTTAAAATTGAGGGGGAAGTATTAGTGAAGAGAGGGTGATTCCCTCCTCAGAGAGTCATCTCCATTAAATTAAGGATGATCTGAATGCCTCAACAGACAGTCCTGCTATTCATGCTGTTACATGACATGAGTAGATGTAGGTTTCCAAACTTCCACAAAAAGCACCTATGGAGAGCATATGAACCTAAATAATCTTTAGGACTAATGTTTTGTCATAACTTGGTCTGTCCAGCAGAACTATTAGGTGTTCTCCTACAGAGAATGCCTTTAAGCAAATTTTGGAGAGAACTCACTTATCCCTAAAAAGTGGGCTGCCTCTAACAAGGAGTGCCATAACAAGAGTTATTTTGAAGCGATGATAATGGATAACATAACCTTGAAATCCAGAAACAGAGATCCTGAGATTACCCTATTCCATAACTACTCTCTAGTCCTACTCATATTCCCTAACTCCTGTCTGCATGAAGCGTATTTCTCCCAGTTGAAAGGAATGAGTGGGAGCCTAATTGACTAAACCAATAATTTTCAAACTTTGTAGGAGGAGGTTAATACAAAGAGAGTCTGAAATCACTTTTTTTAAATTTTATCTTTATTTTTTAATCTCTTTTCTGCTTCTCTGAGTGGGAGGCAAGGAGGGCCAAAGTGCAATAAGCTTATGCCCTTCAGAGTGGTGGAAGGGACAGGCCCATTTCTAGAATCTCTGCTCTAGATCCATTAGGAGGAAACCAATATGTTTATCTTATTCACGTTACTTTGACTGTCTTGATGGGACACTTTCCTTCAGGATTTGCATGAATGAAACCTGATTAATTTGCTGAAATCAATACTGATGATTATTATTTGGCAGTTGTTCAGGGGACCGTTGCATTCACAGAACTAACCTGCTGTAGAAGAATGGGAGAGTACATTTGCCAATAAAAGTTTTGCTTCTAGCACTGGTTCTTTCCTGCCCTGTTTGTATTCAATCAGTTCTCAGAAAGCGTTATTAGAGAAGAAATTTTTACACAAGTTGTCCTTCTCAGAAAGCACTGCTGAAACCAGTCCATGGCCCTAGCTTCTCTGGAAATCTGGTTCCACGCACCTGTCACAGCAATAACGGTAAAAACAATATCTTGATGTTTTTTCCAGGTGGTCAAAGTGCACCAGAGCACTGTTGACTCCTACTTGGAAGACATTCTCCTGAGCAGCATGGAGAACACAGCTGAAGAACAAGCCAGGGAAGAGATTCAGAGAATGGCTGTAGAAATCAATGACATTGCTTATGAAATGGAAAATCGGTACGCTCTTAAAATGCACATTAGAGACTGTCTGCAGCAGTTGAGAACCTGCCTAACCATCTGCATCTGTACTTACATCTATAATCTAAGCTATAGGAAGGGTAGAGCAATACTGTTCATGACCACTTTGTTAGTGTGATAGTTGTATGGGAACCACACAGTTACTATCTGGTATAGACAGAAATCTGTCTGAGCTTTATTTCCATACAGCATGTGCCAGATTCCCTTTGGAAATCACTTCTGGGATTTGTGAATCACCCTTTTTAGACTTCTCCATGCCAGTGCGATGCTGTGACAGAGCTTTAAGTGAATCTGGGAACTGCCTAAAGCAATACCCATTCACATTGGTCTTTTCATGTATTTACAGTACTACAGAAAATTGGTTTGAAAGAGATGCTAAAGATACAGCTATACAGCAGCCTTTCATTCTGGGGTGGCTGTTCTTTAAGAAACTGCCAACTTTGAGGAGGGTCAGTCATACTGATGGCTGCCTGACAAGGCACACTGAGTATAGTAAGTTGTTGGGAACACCACCGTCTTGTGTTTGGCTGGGGCATCAGCAGTGAATACTTTTTAGGACCTGGCAAACATCTAGTTCAGTTTCTATGTGCTTTTTTGGAATTGAGCCATGAAAATCCCAATGACACAGTGACTCTCCTATGTCAGCTGTGTATTTTGCAACCAGATGAATATGAATGTTGAAACCCTTGGGGAGAATTAACCGTAGATAATGCATGCGGACCCAGGGCCAAATGGGAACCGACCAAATACAGCCATGGAAAAGAGTATGGGGACTAGCCAAATGCAAAGTCACAAAAGGGAAGAATTTAGCAAACTCAGCAACAGGCCACAGACTAAATTGACAAAGACCCAAATCCTCAGAGGTATCTGTGTGTCTAACTCAGTTTGACGTCAATGAGAGCTGGATTCCTAAATATCTCTGAGGATCAGGAATCTAGGGTGATCTTCTCTCCTGAAATATTGCTTTTCCAATACAATATTGAGCACACTGGCAGCGCTGTGCAGAGGGGAATAATCAGTCACACTGTCAGTGCTGCGCACTATTTTGTGGGATAAACAGATACCCAGCTGACAATTACTGCCATGAGAATACACTCACTTGAAAATAGTGAGAATATTTATAAGAAGGGAATCGCGTGTTTGCAGGAGTGATCTGCAAAGAAAAGTGAAATACTAATATCACACCCTGTGTCTGTTCTGTAGTCGAACTCGTGTACAGTCAGAAGAGATTGTAGCAGAGCTGGTTTATAGTTTCCTGATTCCAGAGATTGAGAAAATCTCTGTCAAAGAGAAAGGTAAGGAGTCCAATAGCTTTATTCTGTTCTTGAATTGGTTTGCCCTCCTCACTCCAGCTCAGCGAAAGAAAGGGCACACTCACAAACGTTGTCTCAGTTCCCTGAGATTCCTCTTTTGCACTCTGCAGGTAAAAAAATTAGTCCTCTGACCCCTCTTCATAGATTCCTCATAAGCCTTAGTCTTTTAAGAATGGTGGCCCAAATTCAGACCTAAAGTAATTATTTGGTGTAACTTTAACAGTAAAACTACAGGAGACAAAAAAGTCCATTGTGCCTTCAGAAATAAAAAGTCATTAAGTAGCATGACTGTGAATAATCTATTATATGGCAATTTGTAAAAACTGTAGAAGTCTTTAACAGGCAGATTACTTAAATATATGTCAAAGGAAAATTACAGGTTTCCACCTGCCTTTTTTTCCAATTGGTCAAGAAGTAAAAGCAAAGATAAGGTTTTAGGATTGACTGTAGTGGCATCACGTTTTAAGTGTATAATTTTGCAGTTTTAAAGGATGTTTCTGTTTAGTCAAAATGGAATAGTATCCTTCAAAATACAGAGGAGAAGACCCTGGAAACCCATATATTCCACTGAGGATCGAAAATAAATGGCTCTTGTTAACTGGAACGTTTCCACTGACCAGCACACTCAGAAGACTGTGACTAAACCAGTCATCCATGTAGAGTGAATATAACCTATGAAAGCAATTGAATCAAGATGGAGTGTGAAGTGGCCCTTGCTTTATTGTCTTTCGCTGAGTTGAGAACAAAAACACTTAGTTTATTGCTTTTGTGTTTTTTTAATGAAAATACAAACCCCACAGAAACATTTTGTGATCTGTGAATTGTGCAAAGTTCTTTCTTCCTGGTTTGTATTTATCACCAACAACAGTAAGTATTCAGCAGCTGGCAATACTTTCTAAACTTCATCAGCTCCCTTCTTCTTAGCCTTACTGGATGTGCAAGACTACCAAAGCAAGGCAAAGTAATTTTTGATCAGTGAAGTCTGTAGCTCAGGCACTAATGCACACAGGTTAGCTCATCTCAGAAAGAGAAACCTAGAGGTGGCCTAGGATTCTGGACATAAGGAGGCACCATCAACCAGAGGAAGCAAGAAAATGCTTATTGGGCTTAAAAACAGCAGCAGCTGATGAACTAAGCACCTCAAAAGTGCTCCCAAGCAATAGAGGACAAGATCTCCAAAATCTGGGATGGCTACAAGGGATCTGTCTGGAAGGCAGAGCTAAACCTATACAAAATTAGAGTGGAGGCTGGAAGAAGAGCTAGAGCAATAGGTGATAAAGTACAAGAGCTCCTTCAAACATGGTCAGGTGAAACTTGCCACAATAGTCTTGTGGCAGCAAGGGTCCTTGCTCATACATTCTTCTGCTATTGCTGCCTTGAGTGGGATGGATTCCCCGCAATTAAGAGCTAGCTGAGTTCTACCAAACATACGGTCTGGAGAACAGGCTCTGCCACGAGCCTCCTGCACAGTGATATCTTCAGAGAAGCAGAATCATCACATAAGTAACTTTTCCATGAAAAGCCAAAGAAATAGTATCAAAAAAATGCCATTTGAACTTGTGAGCACATCATTTTATTGCATTTCTATTGCAGCTTTTAAAGCTTTTGCTAGAGTGAGCCGGATGATTAATCATTATGAAACCCTTTGCTTTATCCACCTGGTGCATGCTTTAGCACATAACTCTCTTGAAATTAGCAGGAAGTTACCTGGGGTCAGCAATCTGACTGGCCTGCCAGAAGAGCAAATCCATTTGTGTAATAAAGAGCTGAGGACCTCCAAGTACCACCTTTTCCTACACTTTAGCTTCCCCTTCTGCATCTCTCTCTCTTTTGCCATTACATAGCCTTCTCTTCCTTTGTTTTTTTTTTCTCTTGAGCCTCTCTCCCCTTCTTGTGCACAACAGCAAGCACTATCCAATACTAGCCCATCCTGAGACTCCTCTCTCCCTCACTTCTGAACTCTCTCCCATTGGAGCTAGAAGACAATGTGTTGCTATGAGAAACAGTCTGCTTTTAAAAGGACAAAACTCACCCAGCAATTTGAGCCCTCTTTCTTTTAGACAGAATTCACTGTGGATGAAGGAAGGAACTGCAGCAATACCAGGAGAGGTAGTAGTTCATGCAGTGGTGCATGAACAGTTGAAGTCAAAATGTCTTGGAGAGAGGATGTTGTCCCGGGAATTGAGAGCTGGCTGGTGAAGGGCAGCTTATGAAATGCGTGTTAGATCCAGCTGTTTTCATTGTCAACTGAATGAATCTGGGAGATGGACAGAGCATAAAAAGGATGGCTTAGTAAAGTTCAGCAACTGAGTCAGCAAGTGGGGGGGGGGTCTGTCTGAACTGTTGCAGTGACAGTACACTGGACCACATGACACATGCAAGGCACCAGTGATTCAGAGTTCAGCGGCAAAATACAGCTCAGTCTTACAGTGTCAACAGACCAAAATCACAAGAAAGTCCTGGACTTTTGCAGGGAAGTGACGCGAGTGGAACCACAGCTTATTCCTGCGATGCTCCCCACCCCCTCCTTACAAGCATACAGTATTTCAGTCCTAATGTTGGTTTACCAACATCTTAAGGCTAGTAAGGAAAAGAGGGAATGAAGAACAGTGAGGAGAACAAAATGAAGAGGCGAGAACTGCAAGGTGAATGATTTAGCTTGGGTAATTAGCTCCCAAGAGATGGGCTGGAAATATATAAAAACTAGATTGGATGAAAACTGTAAAACACAGCAAAGAACAAGCCTATAGTAGTGAAAGGGAGATGATAACGTAGGTGACTTAATGAGTCTATACTGTCTCCGGGTTTGTTTTTCAACTCTGTAACAGTTTCTCTGTGCACGCAGAATTGTGATATAGGAGAGGGCAAATTTCAGCTGCTGTCTTCCAGAGATCTGCTGCAGTTAACAGACACTGAAGGAGAAGTTATTTTAAAGCCTGACTAGATCCTGAGCAATTCTACCCTAAGCTGGAAAGGAAAACACTTTGGCTGTGCTTCCCGCTGTCGGGGGTTGTCTTCAAAGGGAAGTGCAAAGTTGGTTGCTGCTATTAGGTGGCAGTAGAACCCTATTGGGCAGAGTCAGAAGGGCATCTTTTTTTTTTTTTCCCCCCTGAAATCAGCTTTTCCACAGCTGCAGAAGGCTAAAAGCTATCCCTCCCTTCTCCCCTACAGAGAACATTTTGCCATACCTTTCCAAGTAAAAGCCTTTCCTCTTTTTATGAACAGTGAGGCAGTCGCAAAGAAAACACATCAATGCTGCTCATCAGATCATCCACAGAGACACAGAGAAAGTAGTGGCCGATCTAGCGTTGCATCAGGAGATGTCTGCCAGCGAGATAAAAGGAGATTCCCCTGCTGCGACAGCTAGCACTGCTTCAAGCTGGACAACTAGTGGACTGAGTGCAACAGATAGCACTTACTCCATCCCAGTCGCACATGAACTATCTAAACTTCTGGGCGATGAAAGCCCAGGAGAGACAGCAAAGACACGTTCAGATGTATCAGACACAGATGCCACAGCCTCCTAGAGACAGCAGATGAGCAAGGTGAGTTTCCTTTCCCCTCTGTGATTTGAGCTCAGAGCACAGAGAAGGAGAGGGAAGCACATTATATCTACTTTTTTCAGGGCATCTAGGATGGAAAAGCATCTCTCTCCTTTGGACTATCCCTCCTGCCAGCACTGTTGTCCTGAAGCCACTCTGTGTACATTTCAATGTGTCATCCTCCATCCAACCCTCCCCCCCCCCACCCCCCGCCATAATCTAGCTTTGAATACTTTACTGGCTGACCCACAAAGGGGCATTTAAAACACTGCTTTGCTAAGTTACCTCTTCTAATTACTAGAAGAAGTTAAAGAGAGAGATTCAGTGTTAGCATCCCTTGCTTGTCCTCCTGGCACAGACCTACAGAGTTCTGCACCTGAGCTTTTGATGGTGGTTCCTTGCATCAAGAGCATTAAATGAAAAAATGTTCTAGCAGTGGGAGATTTTGAGTTGAGACCATACATAACATCTTTTCTCAAGCATATCCTACTGACTGACTTAGTTGAGTAAAGCAACGAATGGATTCCTGCGTTAGTTCTACTGTTAATAAGCACTGAAGATGAATGAAAACTACCTTTGACAGGCTACTAGCTACTAGCAAGGGTCAGATCTTGCATCATCTTTTCACATAGTTAGCCCTTGATGAGCTCAGCAGAGTGGTTCCTGCCAGGCCGGCAGTGTCTGGTGCTAATAACTAAAGGTAGGTGATTAGCAGAATGATGTGGGGGCTGAACATAACTTGTGCAAAGAACCCACTAGCCAGCGCTCATGGCTTTTCCAGAAATGTTACTCTGTGGGCTGACCTCTTCCAGCTTCTGCTCATCCCAAAGGAGAACATTTCTGGCAAAAATCCTATTTCCTAGAACAGGGAGCACACTGTTAGTCACTCTGGCTTTCTGACTCGATAAGGCTATGCAAAAAGGAGGCTGATTTTGCCTTGTTTGCAAGCATGGGGGTGCTCCAACTCAGAATGTGAGAAATCAGCAGGCTGAAGACAGGCGCAGTGCATCTGATCAGAGAGCTGTCAGGGACTTGCACAGCTCTTGAGCATTCACCTGTCAAAAATTCTTGAGATCTGTGGGTTTAGCATCTCAAACCTACATTTACACCAGCACCAACATCAAATGCACCAGTTTTTTGGAGGAATGGGCACAGCCACAACTAAACACCCAAAATGCTTAATCATTGATGCTCTAGCTACTATCTATGCAGCCAAAAGCAGTATTAGCTCTCGCTGATAATGGACTGATATCTGTGCACTTCCATCATTTGCCCCTGTAACTGATAGCCGAGTTCCAGGTATTCTGTCTGTAAAGTGTCAGGTATAGTCCAGCTAACTAATTCCAAACATACCTGTATCCCTTCAAAAGACAAACCAGCAGCTCTTTAAAAATTCAGGCTTACTAGAGCGTTCCTAGAAAAAATTTGCACCAGGCCTCTTTTCTGTGGATTTTTGAGGGGATGGGGGAGAAAGAGAGAGGGAAAACAACCAAGAAAATGACTGAATACTCCAGTATTCCATTGAGCTGCAAATAAGAATTGGAGAGAGGAAACTGAGAGAGCTGCACCAAGAAACCTTTGCTGGGCTCTAGGTCACTGATTCAGAGGCACCGGGCAGCCCATGTAAGTATTGGAGAAGCAGACATGAGTCCAAGATTGGGGATGAGATCCTGTTAGGATTCTGTGATGATCCTTTTAGGGATGAGGGCCTTTGAGAAATTCTCATAGCGTGAGTAGCTAGTCAGTAAAAGTGAAAGTAGCAAATGGAAAAAACACTGAAAGACGCACTCTTAGCACTGTGAGAAGAGAGGCTGTATCGGGTATTGGCTCTGTTGCCTCAGGCCACCTGGGACAAATTTAGCCAGATTAAAAGAGAGGGGGTAACATGAATCACAAGCTGCACTGTAATAAGAGAGACAGGGAAAACTTGAGGCAGCAAAACAGTAAAGTAGGAAGACCAATCCAGTGAAGCATTTACTGTGTTTCTAAGATCATATGCTGAAATAAACATTCTCCATGTGGCTTATCATACAATATGATATGGGTTTAAAAAGACCTGAAGTGTTCTAACATGCGTGGGAATGAACATAGGTGTTTCTGTGTTCAGGTCTTCTCCAGTGATACAGCCTTCTGCATGACAGCGAGGGGGCAGGGGACTCCGGATGCTATGCACAGGCTGAGCTATAAATGTCTTGGCTTCTGTTACGATTTCAAGGCACACTGTCAGGATAAAACAGCCTTTTCCGCATGACGTTGCATAGCGCATAAACTGAAGGCCATGGCAGGATTCCTCCAGGAATTCTGCTCTAGAAACTGCTTTCAATTGTCGCGTGCAGGTCTTTTTCAGGCTTTGCTGAATATGCTTTGAGGACGAAAGCTAGCACAGTGAGAGGGAACTGGGATCATAAATCAACAACAGGAGAATGAACCATTCCCTCTCCTAGCAGGAGCCAGAACTACCCTGGGGAGGAGCTCGTATCTGAAGCAAATACAGCAGATGCCTCCAGGGCTGCACCAATAAAGTGGGAACACTGGGGAAATTCCGCTTGTCCTGCTTTTCTTTCACCAGCTGCCCCCGGGAGGGAGCCTGGCTGTGCTGCAGAGCCTGCTTGTGTATCCTGACAGGTGCGGGAGACTGGCTGAACCCAAAGAGACTGGACAAAATGCAGTCAGTGCGCAGGGGACTGTGGGAATGGTTAATAATTGGTCGCTAGGAGTAAATGAATGAATGCAAATTGTCTTAGGTCTTCTTTGCTGGTAAGGCTCTTGCAGAGTGGAACTAGGAAATCCTTCTGCTATAACCACAGTTCAGATGAGCCAAAAGGACTTTTGACACACCTTTTTCCCTGGACTCTTTATCTGCATTTTTGGCAGCATAAAAACACAACAAACCCATGCTCTACCATCTCTCCTGCCTCCCTCAAAAGCCACAGGACCATCAGAAAGTTGCTGCTGTAGACCTGGCCATAGTGCTGTTAAAAGACTTCCTGCCACTTTCTGAGCACTGCTGTTTTCTCTGCTCCTCATCTCACAAGCGCTCAGGGTCTGCTCACTACTTTATTGCGCTAAATTCAGCCCACGCACAATCGGGAAGTGGCAGGATGCCGGGGGTGGGGAGGGAAGGGTGGCGGACAACCCTACAGGTATAGTCCTCACGTGCCAAAGGCTTTCAGCAAGGCCTGACTGCCCTGATATTAACTCCACCTCCTCCCAGTCTTGTCTCCCCTCCTTCAGCCAAAAGCCTGTTCATACAGCTCTTACTGTACTTCTCTGGATGACGAGTCAGTATTTTCTCAGCATCCACCAGCTTCCTCAAGTTTGTGCCCTCCAGAGGCGGGTCTGGGCTTGGAAGAGGTGCTATTTTTTTCATACTCATGTACTCCATCCCACTAGGGATGCAGGAATTGTTTTGAACATTTGCCAGAAATGCTGATTTCCTGAGACATAAAGTGTACATGTATATTACTAAACTAAATATGCTGGGCAGTGAGACCAACAAGCACAGAACAGCCTTAACAGGGTGCTGTTCTCTTACCTTCCAAAACAGAGAGGCTGTGCATGACATGCCAGTTGGAAACAGTCCCTAGTCCACGGTAATTCCCAGACTGTGTCAAGCAATTAGTCAGTTAGGAGAGTGGTGGAAGACCCTGTCTGAAAACCATGCCAGGGACGATCTAACATAAGACAGTCACATTCCGGTGCCTAGAAATGCTCCCTGGCACCGTTTAATTTACCAGATAAACCCTGCAAGATCTCTGGATGGACAAGAGGACTAGCACTGTTTACATGACAGTATGGGGAGCCTGATCGCAGTAGCTGGAGGGGGCGGGGGAGGGGGGTACTCCTCACCCAGGCTTAGGAGAGCTACAAACCTGAGCACTGCTGGAACAGAGCACCTGGGACTGAGGCTCCCTGCCAAGCCCTGACCACAGAGCAGATCTGCAGTGGGCACACAACCCATCCTGCAGTCTTGCAGGCATCAGAGAGAGGCCCAAAGGCTAGTGGGACCCCTCCCACGCAGCAGTACAGGGCTTTGAGGAGGCTGGGAGGGTGCTCTGGACAGAAGCCCCCACCTCTCCACTTCTCCTCACAGCCACTGCTAGGAGTGAAAATGGGTAGGGAAAGCATTTGAACTAGCAAACAGGCACCGCACCGTTTGCATGAGAAAGATAACCTCAGAAGTTCAATGCAAAGGGTGTATGCTGAAACTTAGGGAGGAGAGACAGCTCCGGCTTTCTGCTCTGATAATATCATTCCCTGTCATTCTTCCTTCCCTCCCACACCTTGTGTCAACCCCACACACCTCTTCCTCCAACTCATGTGGCTGGAGTCCAAGCTACTTCTCTTGGCCTGTTCCCACATGCCAAAGCCCTGTCCTTCATGTAGCACTTGGAAGGGATGTCCCATTTCCTTCCTGGGCTGATCATCTGTATTTACAGAGGACACTGTACTCAGGGACGGTGCCCTCCCTGGCCAGCCTGGCTCAGCACACAGTCCCCACCAGACCTTAGAGCTGTGGCTGCCCCTGCAAACACTCACCGTTGCAGCTAGCTGCTAATCCACAGCTGGTTGGACCTGTTGGACAGGCCAGCCCATGCCCAGCTACCTGAGATTTATCACAGTCTCGTCCTTCCACCAGCAAGGAGTTTTCATGGAAACCTGCACTCCTTGCCCATTCTGGAGCTCTCTGGTCAATATGGTGAGCAGGGATGTAAAGCCTCTTCTTTGGGGTGGAGGCTGGAAGCATGTGGTGCTACCTGCAATGCAAATTGCACTGAGATAATTAATTGCAGTTGTACAGCAAGGATCCAGTGCTGTTGCTCATGGTGATAACATCAGCACTGAGCGTGCGTGACACCTCTGCTCTGAATACAGATGCAGCAAAAAGCCTGAAATATATTACCAGTGCTCTTGTGTAGCCTCTAAACTGAGAAAGTACTTAAATTTCTGCTGTCCTAAATACCTCACTGGACCAGCATCTTCTCACTGACCGTTTTACCTCTCTACCATTTAGAAAGCAGCAGCTCTCGCTGGCGTTAGGAAGACTGAAGAGCTGCATTCGCTTCTCTCTCCTTAAGCTGCTGAAGGATTGATCCTAAGAATGAATCTCCCTCTTTTTATGAGCTAGTAATAGCCAGCCCTTGTAATTAAAGCATCTTACAAACACTATGAGCGTGTGGCTTGGTGACCTCGTTCCTTACCTATGTAGTTCTTTCTCCATCTGGTCACATAATTTCTAATTCCACACTGCCTCTGCCTCTAGCCAAATGTAAACCATCTTTCAGTGCTGTACAGACCCCAAATTTGCAGTCTCCAGCAGAACTAGCTTCCATTGACCAGCCCATTCCTAGCCTTGATGCCATGAAATAAAAATCTTAGAAGAGGAATGAAGTACAACTGAGATGGTCCAAATACTCCCCAGCTCCCTTCATTTCCCAGGACTACTAACAACTGACAATCACTCAAATATCGTGGATGATTTCCTGCTGGTCACTAGCAAAAATGCCCTCAAGCAGTGCGGGTTTTTCCAACAATCACCATCTGTCTCCTAAGCACTTTTGTCTGGCAAAGGGTTTGGCGATGTGAATGAGCTGCTGAAGGGAGAAGAAAGATATGCCTGCGCTTACGCCACAGGAAACATGAGGCAGTCAAGGTGTTGGTGAAAGGAGGATAAATGCTTCTTGTTTCCTCTCAAGTTCACATGCCATTCCCACCGCGTATCTGACCCTATCTCACTCCCTGCAGCTCCAGCCTTCCTCTGATACGACTTGTGATGCATGCATGTGTCAGCAGCCCAGACATCTGTACCCTATGAATGCTGACCACGTGGAGATGATGGCATAAAACACAGGGCATCGAAGCACCAGGCTAAGCTAGAGTCCTGTACTGACTAGTAGGTTTCACCGGCTTTTGAAAACTTCACTCAGAAAACAAAATTCTCTATTTAGAAATCCACCAGGTGCCCAGACCCTAGAGGCCTGCTACTGTATGCAGGGCTCAAGGCTCCCCATCAGGAAAAGGCTGTCCTCTGCCAGGCAGCTCTGCCTGGAGACAAGGTTTGCCTTGTCCTCCGTCACATTTTCTCACTCGTAGCAGTGGCAAGCAAGAGGGCTTTGCAGGAAGCCCTGGCCAAAGGTAGGCTCTCTCTGCAGTTCTCCTGCTGTGGCTCACCAAACAGAGCATCTTGACTACAAATGCTTTACTGCAGCCGTTTGCAAGCTTCCACAAGGGAAGATGTTGTTTGTTCCTCATCTACTTCTTCCAGAAGATCCAGCTTTGTCCCTGAGGGGCATGCAGAGCTGGGTGCTTCAGAGAGCAGGGAATCCCTGAAAAAGAAGGGCTTCATTCCCTTAACTCTATGGGAGACTCGCCAGGCTGTGCAAACCCCAGCAAGCACCTGGTCTGGTCAACAAGGCAGCAAAGAGGCAGGCATCCTGCAAGGGCTGAACCTTGCCGGTTCAGATGCTGGGTAGCTGCTGCCTCCACTCTTGATGACCCTGTGCCAAGCCAGGAGAGGAAGGTCCATGGGCTCTCAGAGTAGGACATATTAGGAAGAGAACACTTGTGTCCAGGACATTAGGAGTTAGCTGGGGATGCAACAAGGTCCAGGACTGCCTTTCTGCATTGACCAAAGGCAGGCATTTGCTGTGAAAGGCCATCTCTCCCTTATGGCTCTGGCACATTTGCTGTCTCCTCTGATGGGCATGAGCAAGTCGCCCAGGCACTGACAGCCAGTGGTGCCTCCCAGCAGGCTGTGAGCCCAGCAGCGGTGCTACGGGCTACAAAGCCTGCGTGGCCCAAGAGGCACCCCAAGCTCTTCTTGAAGTTAGGCAATGCTGGACCGTCCCTGCCTGTGCTGGGCAGCCCTTCCTCACCCAAGTAGGTCCTTTGGCAGGGACTAAGGCCCAGGAGATGTCACACAGCACAGATTTATCTGGGGGATTGCTTGCTGTTCGAACACCTCAGGTGTTGTATAATGCTCACACCAAGACATGAGCCTGGGTTTCCTGCTGTGCCCCAGTGTGGTGTTGCTACCCACATATCTTTATTTCTCATCAGAGCTTGGCTAGGCAGCAGGAGAGGTCTGATCCTGCAGCCTTCAGGCATGACTGGTTCAGCAAAGTAAGCACAGCTGGAGCAGCTGTGTCTTTGCCAGCAATATCACCTCCCCAAGACTAGCCAGAGAAGACAGGACAACGACCCAGCCAAACTCTTTGCAGAGCCAAGGGAGTGAAGTGAGGTTCAAGACTGGCTCATGAGGCTGTGTACCATCTGCTGGGCTTGCTGTCTCCCAGCGACTGGACTCCAAGGTTCAGACACTGAAACTGCAGCACTCTCACTTGCCCCTCCAGATTTTGTAGTTCTTTCTTTCTTCCTCCTTTGTGGCCCTTTTTCTTCTCTGACAAAAAGAGAAAGCAATTTGGACCTTACCAGAAGCAGCCTGAAAGCTGCCACCTTCCAGATAACAAATGGTGTCAGTAGCCTTGACACAGACTTTTAATTTTGACCCAGATGGTGAGAAGTTTGGTTGATAAAGACAAAGTACGTCAACGAAACAGTCTTTCGTAACATTCAGCCTGGTACGACTTTGCATTTGGATTAGCGTTTAAAATGATTCAAAGGCATTGTGACCAACAAGCAAGTGGATTTGAACCTGGTTAACAGATAGGTCTCAAAAGGTATTTTCAGATGGGGAATTCGAACAGGACAGCTTGCTCCCTGGAAAGTTGAGGGGAAAGGTGGGGGGGCCTAGTTCTTGATGCTAAGGTGTTTCAGCGTTTCTCTTTAAATGGTGATGTGGAAGAAACTATAAAAGTCCCACCCAATAATGTTTGCAGGGATTACAAAGGGAGTGATGGATAAACTGGACAACTGCAGCCCTCCACACGAAAAGGTGACTGCAGTCCTCAGGATACGTAGATGAACTAGATGCAAGATGCTCTCTGGTGTTTGTATGTGACACTGGTGAGTCTGTATTAGGCAGGCTCTGGCCAGTACTGAAGTCCCTTGCTCAAGAAGGATGTTAAAAACAATTGGAGAGACTAGATGCCATGCAGTGAAGGAGCTGAAGACCCACTTCTATTCAGCTCAGCAAGACATTACGAGGTAATTTGGTCCTGGCCAAGGGGCACTAACGTTCAGTACAGAGAACTGAGGCTGGAGCAAGAGTTTTGTGTGCAAAGACAACGCACAAGAGCTAGCAACCTGCAGTTGAGGTGAGAGGAATTTAAAAGAGACATGAGGCACCAGTGTGTGGTCGGTTTTGGGGGGGGGGAGGGTATCTTTTTTTTTTTTTTAAATACTGAGGATTATAGCAAACTCTCCGTAAGGGGTAAACCTTAAATCAATAAAAACCCAATTTACAGAGGCGCTGTAGTTCAAAGAGCAATGTATTTGCAGATGCCCTTGGCCACCTTGATGCCAGGGGCCAGCTTGGTTGAGCAGAGCAACCCCCCTGCTCTCAGCACGCAAATGAAACTCAGGCCATCCCTGGGTTACGGCGAGGCGATGACATGAGGAGGTGGGGAAGCTGCCCTCTGTGTGTCCTGCTTCTGAACTGGACGGGCTGGTGCCAACTCCCTGACCCCTTCATCCTGATACCTGAGCACCTTCCAGAGCAGCAGAGTTTGTACAAAAAAAGACCAACCACCCCTTTAGTGAGCTGGGGCTGGGGCCGGGGGCGGGGAGGGGGTGTCTGCTGCTTCAAGGGCTGCAGATTGAGAGGAAGAAGAGAAAGGTTTACACTATCAGGGCCCAGGAATAGCAGGGCTACCACAGCACTGCGTCTCCCAGGCCCGGAAGAGGGCCTGGCCTTGCCTCTCGGCGGTGGAAAAGGCGCAGCTTTACAGGCAGCCGGGGCGCGGGTGGGCACAAGCAGCCCCCTGCCATGGTGATGCCCACGTGCCCAAGCTCTGCCTGTCACTCCCCGCCCTCCCCCCCTCCCAGCACCCTCTTCGCCTGTGCCCAGCAGGACACAGAAAGGGCTGCAATGCCCAAGGCCCAGCTGAAGAGGCCTCGGCAAGGCTGAAGGTTCCCCAGACCAGGCTAGTTTTGCACTCAGCTATGGCTCACCTCTTGCCAACGGCTGGCAAAACTCCTCAGGGTCTTCTTTTGGCTGGCGATGCTCAGCATTTCCAGAGTGGCCGCTTTGCTTTCCACCGCCTTTTGCCCAGCAGCGTCCTCCAGGAGTCAGGGGCTCCGCCGTGGCCAGAAATCGCTGTCGTATCTTCTGCTCGGTCTGTGTGGAAACCGGTTGCTGGTGCTTCCCCCCGATGCACGGGCAGCACCTGGCTCAGAGGACACAGCTGCCGTTGCAGCCCCTTTCCGCAGCACCCTCCTCTCATGGGGCTGCCATTGCCCCCGGCCAGCCCTGCTGCCCCAGCCCCACTCCCCAGCTCCCCCCTGTCCCTGCTGCTACCAGTTCAGTCAGCCATCCAAGTCACTCAAGCTTTGGACAAACCATATCAGGTCAGCAGGGCCTTCTGAGGAGGGGGAAGCCTGGGGTGTGCGTATGGCGGTGGGGATGGCTCACCAAGCATCTTCCTTTTGAAGTCCCTGGTCTGTGTTAGCCCTGGCCATTGTTCCCCGAAGCTTCATCCTCCTCCCTGGGCTCTGGGTCCACAACTCTGATCAAGGCCACGTTTGCTCCTGCAACTGGCTGCTTCCTCCATCTCCATCTCAACACCAGGAAACAGCCCCGATGACACAGTGTTGGCAGGACTTCAAGGCCACCAGCTTGGAATAGGGACAACCAGCACCCCCCCGTCACTTGTTCTGCAGTTTGGGGGCAGAGGAGCTGCGGGAGGAAGTGGAGCTCATCTCCCTCCGAGCCTCTCTGCGCAAGCTATGTCCAAGTCAGAGGTGAGCAAGCCATGGGACAGCACGCGCAGAGCGAGAAGGGCTGCCTCAGCCTGCTGCAAGGGAGCCGAGGCCAGGACACTGCAGCTGATGGACACATCACCAGGAAGCAGGCAGGCTCCAAGAGCGCTCAGAAAGGATGGGAACAGGCCCAAAGGCTCGGGGAGGGGTGAGGATGAGCAAGCAAAGAAAGGAGCAGAGCAGAGTCTAATGCAACACTTGCAGCATTGACACATCAAGGGTAGCAAGGGTCCCAATCCAGGTGGCTGTCCAGTCCAGCAAGCAAGGGAACCACCAGGCATCACCACTGTCTTGCAACAGATAATCCAATAATAACAGATAAGCCCCAGTAACATTTTCTCCAGGGTCCCAGTCAAATTCTGGCACATACAGTCTTTCTATGAACAACCAGGTTCTCCTTGCTGAGGAGCTGTCTCAAGGTCCCACGTGTCTCCCCTCAAACACATGCTGGTCCTGAGCACCACTGAGCCACCTGCGCTGTGTCACCCTCCCCACCTCTCTTTTGAGATGCACCCGCATCCGAGCGGCTCCAGAGAAGAGGCTCCAGCCAGGACAGCCTGGAGTCAAACAAGCAAGGTTTCATTCAGACAACTGTAAGAGCAGCTTCCGTCACATGAATAAACCAAGAGGAGCCTCTTTGCAATATAAATTTGTTTTTATTGAAGCAGCAGTCACATGACCTCGCATCTAGCCTTTAGGATAGCGACAGAACGGATTTGGCCAGGTCAGCCAGCCCAAAAAAGTTTATTTTACTTTATTTTTTTTTTTGCGCTAATAGACATGTCATGTTTAATACATACATTATCCAGTACCGGAAACCCAACTCAGATAGCTACGTGCTGATTTGCTGGAGGAACGGTCCACTGGACGTGGTCTTGACAAACTTTACAGATCACCACCAAATAACATTACTAATGGGATCAAATAAAAAAAAAAAAGTAAGTGCAGTATTCAAAGCCAGCAGGTTACACAGGTTCTCAAGTTTGTATCTATAGGTGGACAGTAAAGGAAGATTGGCTGTGCTTGATTTGAAATATAATGTCCCAGGGTTCCTCTCTCCATCAAATCAAACGGTATCATAGACAAGCTGGCATCTCTTGGAAAAATATCATGGAATAACACAGCTTATTTAAGAAAACATGCTTATTTCTTGTGTGTTTTTTTTATTATTATTATTATTACAAAGATTCATGTCCACCTATTCTTGCGGAGTGGAAAGAGGTGTGAGGGCGAGGAGTGAGGGGTGGAGAAGGAAGACAGGAGGAGGAGAGAAAGGGGCAAGTTTTTGAAATAAAGACCACACACTTTGTATTTTTAAATTTCATTTCCAGGCTAACCTACTTTTTATTTAATGCAAATTACAGTACCAGTTAACTATTTCCGAACCGAGTCACACAGAACAAAACATATT
Source organism: Struthio camelus (assembly GCF_040807025.1). Taxonomy (NCBI): domain Eukaryota; kingdom Metazoa; phylum Chordata; class Aves; order Struthioniformes; family Struthionidae; genus Struthio; species Struthio camelus. The sequence continues at coordinate 93,273,621 of NC_090942.1, read as the reverse complement.
TACAAGGGGAATGGGGCAGGGGAAATAATAAAACATTAAGCATACTTTCCACAAAAAAAGTTTATATTTAAAATGAAAAAAAAAATCAGTCACAGAGGCATTCAAGTAGTAATAATGTTATACAGGTTTTGCTTTTCCTTTAATCAAGACAGATTTGCACAAGTGTATGCAATAGTTTGTATACAACCCACAGTCCTTAATATATATATATATATTTTAGATTTCTGTTTTTAGGATGGAAGTGGTCACGCTAATTGGTGTGTACAGGCCCAAGTGATCCATCAGCAACACATTAATGAACGCAAATTTTACAGGCAAGCAAATTATATATATATAAATATATTTTATATATATATATATTAAAAATAAATTGAGAAAGACCAACACAAGGAAGCTACTTTTCTCAAGCTAACCCCTTAGGTACTGTTTTCCTTTCTTGTCGTTTTGCTGTTATTGCAGTGTTGCAAAACGAAACGAACTATGAACAAAACTGGCTAAAAGCCCTGTGGAAATAAACTGGAACCCCAGGGATACCTTTTCAATAGTCTCCAAAAAGGTAGGCCCTGGACTGAATACTCTACTGTGCTTTTCATTATTGGCTTTTTCTTTTTAACTGCAGTGGCTGAGATTCCTAATACAGGAGAGGTTGACAGACTGCTTTATTTTTATTTTTCGGAGTAAGTCCCGAAAGCCTGGGAAAATTTTAAGTCATCACGAGTTAAAAGTTGCAGGCACCTGCCAGTACTTCAGCTGAAGCTTTGCTTCAAAATTCATGAAAAAGCAACCAGGGATCTTCTATTAGCCAATTTTCCTTTGTAGTTCATTTTTTTTCCTAGTAAGGTAGATAAGTTTAATATTAAGAACATCAGTGTCTTGACTGGACGTCCAATAGGGGACACAGATTGCACCCGATCCCACCTCAGAGACCTATGCAATTGCAGAGTGGATACAATGACAGATCAAGACCATACTTCATTAAAAACAAGCCCCAAAGAGAGTAAAATAAAAGAGTAACAGTTCTGAGTGGACTGTCAAAAAGTTTGACATCACTGACCTTCGTGTCACCAGAAAGAAAGTGCAGCCTCTGCTTCACTGGAATGAACACGAGATGCTTCAAAATAAAACAGCAACCTTTGGTTTGGTAAAGAGTTAAGTGTTTTCCCATTCAAGACAATCTTATGTGGAATACTAACAAGGTAGTAAACACAAGCAAACTAGTTTTAGAAACAAGGCCTTCGTGCTGGGCACAAGAAATTAAGAGTAATGTTAAACTTATCATCTTAAGAAAATAAAAATGACTTCGGGGAGGAGCGTGGGGGAAAAGGGCGAAGAGGACGAGACGTCCCCTCGTCGGGAAAAAAACGCCCTGCTATTTTACAGTAATGCCCCCGCTCCCCTCGTGCCAGCTCACCGCAGCCAAAGAGCTTCGAGCACAGCCATCACTGTACAATACGCAGGGTTTCCTCCTAAAGGGGATCCTTTTTTCCTTAAGTTTTGCGAAGCCCCGTCCGCTCCCTCCGGCGCGGCAGGGAGGGAGCGGCGAAAAGCCGAGGCTGGTGGAAGCTGCTCTCCGGCAGACGTCTGGGCGCAGGGACTGGGGACAGACGAGCAAAGTCGAACCTCGCCGCTAGCCATGGGGCTACTCGTTGCGACGGAGGGCAAGTGTAAAACGCGACCGGGCACTGCTAGCGGGGGGGACAACAGGGCAGGACGGGGCAACTTCGAGACATCCAGAGCAAAGCCACGGCTCGAATGAAATGAGTTATAAACGTGGTTTCCTTTCGTTCCAACTACTGATCGTGGTATCACTGAAACCTTACAGCACTCAAAGAGTTAGAAAGCAGGGGAGCAAAGATGCGGTTTCGTGTGGGGGACTTCGTTAATAAAGGAGGGGGAAAAAAAACAAAAAAGGGAAATAAAATCCAAAAAATCATGGAAGCGAAGGCACTCCAAACTATATAGATACACTATACATCGCTAGAGTTATTGTTACAATAATACAGGCCGGTACCTACTGTACAGAGTTAAAACTATATGGCTTTAAAAAGCTCGTCTACATTTTGTCTGATTATTAAACAGAATCACTGCCCTGAACGGTAACTTTTTGCTCATTAATAACAGTTCCTGGGTCCACATATTTACATACAAAACAATAAAACTCAAAATTTAAAAACAACCAAAAATAATAATGTACAAGCTTGAATTTGGTGAGGAGCTTTGTTTTTTTTGTTGTTTTTTTTTCCTTATTTACAAAAAAAGGTTATTCAAAGACCTGGATCTAACTTGTATAAAAGAGTTTGTGATCCTGCCATGATCCTTGAAAAAAATAAAATAAAACAAAACCACCAGGGCCCCCCCGACCCTCCCCTCCCACCTAACACACACACGAGACACACAGACGCCTGCACATCCACAAAACTAGAGAGAAAAAGCTCTTAACTCTCCTCCACCAGTCTTAAATGAAAAGGTAAAGAGAAAAAAGCCACATTTCCTAGAACAAGCAGCAATTTTTTCCTTTCTTATTTTGCTTTTTGTTTTTTTTTTTTTAAAGACTTGGTGATTTACTGCCTCCGAACAAGAGCGTCCACAGCCAACGCTTCAGCAGTCGTGCCTGTAAAGCGGATCCATTCCTACGGTTTGAGCCTCCCAAACCCGTTTGGATCACTGGGTCCACCAAGCCCCGGGACTTACCGTGCAGGACACGAGCTAGCCCACAGCTCCTTCCTGCCTTAAGGGGCTCCTCAGCCCTTTGGACTGGGGCGCGTATCGGGATTTTGAAAGCCGTCAGTTTTTAAACGTAGGTGTGTTTTCCTTCATAAGCAGCCACAACTGAAGTACAGTTGCTTCGAAACCCTTTCCTTTCGTCCAACAGCAGGTTGGTGAGGGGGGCAAGGAAGGGTTTTTGAGTTTCACGCTAGGGTTTCGCTCACCTCTTGGCACAGCTCCTCCCTCCCCAAAACGCACCGTTCATCTGGCTGGACGGAGAGGGCAAGGCTTTTATCTGCTGTGGGGCTGCTAAGAGACAGTTTCGAAATCCCACACGAAGCGGGGAAGCTGTACAAGGGGAAACGTACGGAGCTCACGAACGAAACCCCTGCTGCCCTGCAGCGGCTGAGTCTGCTCAAGCTGCTACTGCTGGCTCCTCGTGGGCTGCGCAAAGGTCTGTACGTGTCAAAAAACCAACTGATTGCCTCAAAGAGCCACAGGTCAAATAACAGCTCATAAGCACCAAGGTGACTAAGGTTTCTCCGAATGAGTATAAGGCCCAAGCGGACACCGACCTCAAGTACAGGACAAGATCAGGTCTCAAAAGGCTATTTCTCTATCGCAGCTGCATCCTGTCCCTCACCTGACCCTTCCCCAAGGAATATTGCTTTTAACTTCGGAAACACAGACTTTGACTCTTGCACCACTCACCGCTACAGGGGGAAAAACCTCAAACCCTAAACAGATGGACTAGAACAAACACTCATCTCATGCTTCAATCAGACTGTTTCGAGATCGTAGACAAAAATAAAAAAGCAATATTGTATCTATGTATACATGTATATATTTATATAATATACATACACACACACTCATATATAGCCAGCCTGTCTACAAGTCAGCAGGTACAAATTACTGTCGATAGCACTCTGATGTGTATTTTATTAATATTCTACCAATGTAAAAACATAATGGCAACTGTGACACGCATCAATAAATAGAGATCAAAAAAGCAGGAGGTTAAAAAAGATGAAATTAAATACAGATTCTAGCTGCGGATTTAAAATCAGAACTATCATAGACTGTGGCATTCTGCAAGTTAAAACTGCAGTTAAAAAAAATATTACAAAAGAAACCAGTAGACTGTTACAGTTCACATTATAAACCCTGGTGTCCTTTTCCTGCACCCATCTCGGGAAAGGGAAGCCTGTTCAAACCGGGCAACGGGAAAAAACGCTTTCACAGTGGCCACTTTCCCAAAAGTCCCTTACCGTCCCCAGCTGGGCGCCCGCCCCCTCGGAGGGTTTTGTTCGTCCGCTCCTCTCTGCCGAAGACCAGAGCCGACGGCCACCTCCTCCTGCCGTTTTGGGCTCCTCCGCCGGCCCCCGACGCGAGGGGCAGGAGCTCGGGCGAGGCGAACGAGCTGCTCCTGTAACGCTACCGCTCGCCTTCGTGCATGTGTGTGTATTATATTATATAGAGCCCACTTGATAGACGGTTCCCGTAATGAAGCTGCAAGTTTCTTCGTTGCTAGCACTGATTTCCCCCCCTCCCCTCGCCACCCCACCCCCCCCCGCCCCCAAAATGAAAGTCTTCCACTAGCGGTTCAAGCCTTAGACACACGGCAAACCCTCCCCCCCTCCCACCCCAGGCAACCTATTTTCCTACCACGTCGCCTGCTGCCCTTACCGAGCCGGGGCAGTTCTTCGGACATCCTAGGACATGGATTCGCTTACAGGAACGCTGAGCTCAGTCGAATGACCCCTGCTAAGCTCCCGACCAAATTCAAGCTGTGCACTACATCAAAGTCTGAAACTTCACTTAAAAAGAAAATAAAAAAAGAGGTTAAAAAAAAAAAACTTCAGCAGAGAATGAGGTTTGGGGGTGGGGTTTTTTTTTGTTTTGCTTTTTTTTTTTCTTTTTCTTCCTTCTTTTGGTTGTGGAGGGGGCATGAGGCAAGAGTCCTGGTTCTGAAGCACGCGACAGCAAACTTCCAACATGAAGAGATTGTCGAGGGGAGAGACATTGGTGTGTTGTATTGCTCCGCTTTCCCTCCTCCCCCCACCTAGTCCCCTGCCCCGGACACCCTGCAGAGTGAGAATACAATGAAACTGGTTTGTATTTATAGCTATTTTACAAGGTTAAATAAGAACAACAATAATAATAATAAAAAATTGAACACTAAAATGAACAGGTTGGTTGGTTTGTTGGTGTGTTTTTTTTTTTTTCCTCTTTTTAATTTTCTTTCCAAATGTGACCAGTGTTGCTGAGCAAGACTCAAATTACTGGTGATTTTTCCTGTGCAGCTGGCTGCTTGGTACCGGTTCAGGTGGAGTTGGAGGCTGATGCTGTAGCTACACTATTGGTCTGAACTCGTTCTCCTGCATTAACATCTGCAAATGACAGGCAAGAGGAAGGGAGAAAACCAGCATTACCTCCAAAATACAGACATTTGGAACAACAGCGATGACATTTTCCACGCAGGGAAACCCACAACCCCCACCAATGCGCATATTCGGTTACGGCGTTTTCCCGATTTCAAGGGGTGCAGATGAAACGAGTCAGTCTGGGGGGAGGGTGGGAAGAGGATCTTTAAGCAGGACCAAGGTGCTGCGAAAAGGCAGTTTCAAAGGCTGAGGGCTGCAGGCCAGCATGCTAACACCCAGCTGGAACTGAGCAGAGTTTGAACCCGAAATGTGCGCGCAGCAGTATGCCGGGGGAGCCCATGGTACCTTCCAGTAACTCTAATTGCAGGATAAGGCACAACAGCATCACCAAAGTTAACACACAAAGTATCCGTGGCCACTACGAGGTTTCACATTGGTTCTGAAGTTTTTGGGTTTTTTTTTTTTTTTTTTTTTTTTTTTTACCGTCAGGCCATCATGAAACAAAGCCATCTGCTAGTTGCCGGAACGGGCACAGACAATGAGAGCAACAGGCCTGCTTCCCCAGCAGACACAGCTTGTGTGCTCATGTGCCATTCATGCACTCATTGCCCCAGAAAACGTCTTTCGAGTCTACTGCTTTATTCTGTGTTGCTCAACCAAAGTTGCATCTGCCACCCCTTGAACTGCTGAAGCAGATTACCATCGAGGCCTGAAGCCAGTCGTGAGGTTTACACAAGCGTACAACATTGTTAGAGGAGCAGTTCTCTGTAGCAAATAATCTCAAACACCTTCTCTTTTCTCAGAGAGACCGTGCTCCGCCGAGAGGGAATTCACAGCAGCAAGGGCACGTGTCAAAGTGCAGTCCAAGGAAACGCGCACAGAGCTTGCAAAGAAATACCGATGGGAAGTTCACTGCCACTGCGCTCTCGTGTGCCGTACAAGGGAAAAGTGGAGTTGCTGCAGTTTGTGACAAAGTTAATTAACCAAGGAGAGTCTTCATACTAATATGCAAAGGCCTTTAGAGGGGATTCTCAGATGTTTTATTAAGTAATTAAGTACTAAGTATTTAAGAACACTCCAACAAAATGAGGCAGACTGGCAATAAGGCTGGGAGTAGAGTAAAATAAGAGCCAAGCTGTTAATAAACATATTAATATATTAAGAAAAACAGAACAATATGAGGGCCAATTAACCACAGGCATTTGTTATTTTCCCTAAAAATCTTTCTTTCTTAGCATGAGAAGAATTGGGGGTGGGGGGGAGGGAAATGCACCGATTTTATCAGGAACCATCCTATACAGTATCTTAACATAACTGCATTAACATAACTGCAGAAAGGAAAGTGGCTGAAAGGTTAAACATATGAAATACTCAACACAATAAATGCTGGAGTGGGAAAAGATACCAAGTGAGGTTTTCTGCAAGAGACCATCATGCATTTTTCCTGCTTAAGTAAGGTCAACTGCAAAGTTATCAATACTGCAGTAAAAAATGACTTATTATCTCAATAAAGAAGAGGGTGGACTGGGCAAACAGTGCAGTCTAAAGACACAGGGAAAAGGGCTCACAGAAGGAAGGAGGTTTCCTGACATCAAGCTGAAGGACAAATTAAAACTGTGGGGTGGTGGGGGTGCAATAAGACTTCTCCAGCACAGAAGAGCTTGCGAGGCGACGCAGCCAGGCAAGGCTCTACAGTCACCTGTTAAGGAAACCTCTTTCCTCTCTAGCCATGTTGAACTGACCATTCTTGAGAGCACAGCCAGGAGCAAGAGGCAATGAAATCAATGGAGATGCTAGAAACAGGCAGCACTGGATGAGCAATAAATTAATGAACGTACACAGAGAACAAAAAAAGCAAACAAACAGAAAAAAGAAAATCAAACAAACAGCAGCATCCACGACTAAAAGGGGCAAGTGGGAAGAGGATGATGCCTACTTGAAAAGGAAATGCCATGAGCAGAGTGTGGGAGGAAAGGGAAATTCTCCTGTGCGCAGAGGATGACAGATGACTATTCTGGGAAAGAGCTTCCCATTCCCTTCCCCCTACCCCCACCCCCTCCCAAAATAATTTCAACACCCCTACCCCCTGCCCCAACAAATACCTCGAGATAAAACCAGCTCATGCAGTTAAGGCACTAACAGTACGAATGTGACTTGGAAAGCCAGCCTTGCACAGGAGACACAGACCCTCCCACACAGGAAGTTGCTCTGAAGGAGCTACTCCCAAAAGGCACATGCATGCAGACCAAAGATCACAGAAACCCAAAGTAGCCCAGCCAGATAGCCAATAGCTTCCACACTTGAAACTCTCCCTGGGCCTGTTTCTGATCAATTTTCAGGTAAGGGTAAACGCTAAGCAGTGAATGCAACATCTGCATGCCTGATGCAAACGGTCCAGTTGGAGCCTGTACAACTGGCAGAGACTTTCTGTGTGCGTGTACAGAAAGTGCTTCTATTCCATTTGCTGAAATGAAATGTGCCTTTTCATCTTCTGCTCCTGAAGACAGCAGAGGCTGAAATCATTATCATTACATTGCTATTAAGCAGAGAGAAAGTTAAAAAAAAGGGGGGGGAGAGGGAGAGGGAAAGGGGAAGCTACCTCATGTAACCTATGCTCCTTTTCTGTCATCACTCTAATAGGAGAGCTCCTGAAAAAAAGCTCCTCCTCCACATGATCAGAAAGGAATTAAACAAGGTGACACAGCTCCAGCCCATTTACATGGGGCTTTCACAACAATATACGAAAGTCCACTCAAGCTGGGACAGAGCATGGCGTTTGCTCAAGGCTGTATTGGCTCGCATTGGCTCAGAACCTGCAAGAAAACGCAGTATTTTCCCATTCCAGCTTGTTTTCTGCCTCCACTTCAATGGGACATTTGGGGAACAAAAGGGGGCTTCTTCCAATGCTTCTTCGCTTATGTGCTGGGAAAAGAGCACAACTGGAATACCATGCTCTCTGGACGTTCGGTTACTCCTTCCCACCATGAGGAATTGGTACTTGGGCATGAGAGAAGAAAATCTAGGCCTTCCGCAGATGTTGCTAAAACACCTGCTTTGCTAAGCAACCACCCGTGCTCCTGAGAAAGCAGCGTTTGGGAGTGAAGCCTCCCAGATGACATGGAGCTGTCTGCTACCGGAAAGACACCCACAACAGCCTGTGGCCCACAGCCTGCAGCTTGAGCTTAATCTGATTCTCTGCTGTGAACTGCCCCCCTGACACCTCCACACGCGTGGGGAGAGAAAGCACATCAGGGTTTAAGTGCTGGTCATTTCTAAAACTACTTTCAAAGGGGGAGGTAAAGAAATGGGAAGTGGTCTCTCCTCGCTGCAGAATCTCTCTTCCAGTTGAGCTTCTCCCCTGGAGGAGCGCGCCTCTGCCTCCCTGCAGGGTACCTGGCACTCCTTAGAAACCCACTGAAAAGGACAGAGAAGGCTTTTGTTCGGAGAACGAGAGAGGTCAACTCGGTCTAAGAAAGCCCATTACCGCTAACGAGGGCAACAGCTGGCTGGATTTGTATCGCTGACAGACCGCACTGCTCATCCGCAAAGAAACAAACTACCGGTCTGAGGGTCCTCACAGGACAACTGAGGACACAACTGGAAGGAGAAAAGTCCACTCTTCCTATCATGTCTCTGGCTGTAGAAATCCAGGCCTCAAGTGCAAAACTGGGAAGCTCAAGTTTTATTCCTATGACTGTCACGGACTCGTCTCTGTGCTGAGCTTGCAGAAGCACAAGCACAGTGCTTGCCCCTCTCTCCTGGATAAGGAACTAAAGTCTTGCAAAATTCTTTCAGTGGGAATACCATATATGCACTAAGCCTTTTTTCACGGCGTGCTGGCGTCTTTTTAACTGCCATACACTGGCAAGTAACACTAGCTCTAATCTGAGCTGTTTTGTTGCTGAAAGTTCAGGCACACAATCTCATTTGGGATTAGCAGGGATCAACACAGCAGGCTGTGTAAGAAAATGACCCCAGCGTCCCTGCTGGCACGACTCCCCTGCGGATGGCAACTACACTTTTCCCGCCCTAACGCTGACTAGCAGAGAGGTAACTACTGCTGCTGGCTGAGCTAGGACGAAAAACACGTAGTCATACACACAGACAGGCATTCAACTCGGTGTGCTTGCTCCCACCTCACATGCTGTGGCTGCGTGGCGATGAAACTATCCTCCTCCTCCAGCTAGGTCAAGTCAGCATCCGCGCGAATAAAGCTGCACTGCCATTTTTATCGATGGCCAGTATAATCTGCAGAACGCTATCACACCATTTCAAGCATGGGCCTGTAATTCCCCTCTTGCTTTTCTTCCGCTTTGCTTTAGACATGCCACTATGCCACAGAGAATTTCTCGTTATTTGGTTGAATTTCCTAACGCTAGTGCAGCAAGGCTTCACACGCCCACTGCAAAGGCAGCTTCCATTAGTGCAGCGAGTCCATCTTTATACCTCCAGAGAAGAGGAAATTTAGAGCAAACACATTTCTTAACGCTCAAAAATTAAATACAGTAATCCCCCTGTACATAACATCATGATCCCAGGATGAATGGTGCACTGAGCTATTCAAATCACCACCGTGCACCTATCAGTTAGTAACTATTACCCATTTCAGATAACTTTTAAACATTGTAATTTTAGCTTGAGTGTAAGTATTTCTGCGAGTTTTAAAAGGGAGCCATGTAACCTTGTGTAGTTAAAATAACTCCTTGGAAAGAGTGATCAATGGGAAAAGTGTGGGCGAAGCAGTTACATGAAAAAAGCAATTTGCAAAGATATCACCATGTAAGTAATGGAGAAAACACATTCACAAAAACAAACAGAAGACTCTCCTTTGGTGTAGACTGCGCCAATCCAGATGCTAAGCCAGGTTAAATCAAGATGAAAACTAGATGCTGACTATGGTTACAATTATATTCATAATACCATCTCTATACTGGGTACGTTCATGGACTCAGTAAAAGTTGGAAAAACTGGAAAAGAAAAGCTGATTGTAAATCCACAGAACTAAGCTGAACCTGGCACCGATATGCAACCTTTATGTTTTTTTAATGCGTTACACACACAAGGGGCCAGTATTATTATAGAGGCAAAGTCCCTTTTATAAAGTCATACAAATGGAAAGAAAACTAAAAGAAACTCTTAAAAGGTACAAAGAAAAAATAGCTGTGCAGATCTGCACCATGTTACACGTTTATTAGCATACAGGCTGGTATTGCTGACTTGATGAAACTTGGGACTGTTTAAGTAGTATGTTGAAAAGCCAATCTCTCCATCTCAACACTGCTGCTAACTCTCTCAGCAAACATTATTTTGCTAGACTTGGGACAAACAGATATTACTTTTCTGGTTATTCTCTACTCCTGACTCAGCTTTGTATATAAAAAAAAGGTTCTTGACAAGTAGCAGTGTTTTATACCTTATCACAAAGCTGCAATCCTGACGTTGCTGCATAGCAACACGACAGCTATGAAAACTGTGTAAGTGACCACGGGCAGGTAAAAAAGGCCTAGCTGGACCACCTGCAGGGACGGAGCAGCAAGCTCCGGTTCAAGTTACATGCTCCTGCGCCTCGAGCTTACGGAGCAGGTCGACTGTTCCTGAACACAGCAGCGGACACATGAACTTCAGTATCACTTCTATTTGCTAGAGGGAGACAAAAGTAACACACTTTTAAAGTGGATCATCGTTTTGCCCCTTTTAATTGCCTCGAGATCTATATTTTGCTGTGCCATCACCACTGGAAAAGCAGTTTCTGAACTTGTACTGCTTATTCACAAGAGCAAACATTTTGCAGAAAAGCATCCTGCCTAGTGGCATGCCCAAGGTTAGGTGGCAGCTTTACTCTCATACTGCTTTAAGAGTTATTTAAAAATTAGGATTTTATTGGGATGGGCAGGGGAAGATGAGATCCACTCGAAGAAACTCTGCTGCCAAGTGTAGCATCAGCATGCAAAGCAAAACAGATTAACATAATCTCATACGGGACATAATCCTAAAATCATAACTCTGACGAGGCTCCCACTGCCTGCCGTGAGAACCCCACGCGCGTAAGAAGCTACAAAGGAACGGCTCTAAGGTCAGCAGAACAGCTGCAGAGCAGAAACCCAAAGCTGCAAGCTGTCCAATACTGAACTTAATTTCACAATTGCTTTCCAAGTTGCAAGGATCTTTTTTTTGTTTTCGAACTAGGAATAAGAGATCCTATCCCAACTCAGCAATATAGAGCTGCTAACAGATGGATTAAAATTTTTGACATCAGTAAGGCTTTTTTTTTTTTTTTTAATACTATTGTTTAAATATAGGACTTGGCCTAATGTGTTTTTCCCTTGCATGAACTCTTGGAAGGTGCTGGGTGAAGAGAGACTTTTTCTCTTAATCTAATTCATTCCTCAAGACTGTTGCACCTGGGAAAAGAGAATTCCTCAGAAAGACAAGAAAAAGGACACTAAATGAAACAGTATTTTTCAGAGGACTTAAAATAATTTTCCATGCTTGTATTTTGCAGTTCTTCAGTCATTTTTACTACTTTTATCTGTTTTTCCCTCCCCTCACTCCTGTTGTTGAGCAACAGATGCACCATAAAAGGGAAACAGAGAATATGACTATTTGCAAAATGCTGCCAACTGTACAAAACAAACATAATAAGTTTTAAAATACCAAATTTGCTTTTCTCCTAAATTTGAGGCGCATAAATTGCATGGGCTACATCTTTTATCTGTTGGTACTACATTTCCAGACAGAAGCCTAACTCTTGAAGCTGGTTGTGTCTATCTGACCTGGACTACCAAAATGTTTCTGTAAACCCAAGGTATAGCAGTCCTTAGTGGCTAGAACAAGCACATCGAAACCCAGGTTACTGTCTGATAGATCAACCTGCAAACGCTTTCCTGCCTCTTTTGAGAATACCTTTACAACGGGGCTTCTCCTCAGTCAGCTGTCTTACACTGACTAAGCGCCCTGCACCTCCAAAGCGGATCACAGCCCTGTGCAAACAGGATTGATGTGCATACAAGATACAGATTCAACCCCACCCATTTCAGTTTGCCTTTGGTTGCCCGAGCCCCCAGATGGCCCCGCTGCTGTGCTGACTCAGGGCTGAGTCAGAGCAAGAGTGCCACGTACACCTCCGCCACATCCTGCAGCACCTGGGATTTTCTTTGGGAGTCTCCCAACTGATACTGCGCAGCTTTTAAGCTCTCATTAGAAACCTAACAATATGGCATGGCTACCAGCCAACAGTGAGCTTTTAAAAGGTTTCTGACAGAAACGAAAGAGAGAGAGAGATGGAGAAGAAAGCCGCTCAGTGCTGGACAAAACCCAAAAGCATCTACCTCGTACCCAAGGGTGACATGAGCAAACTCGGTAAGAAGCAACGGCAACTACTTAGATGAGGTAGTGAGCACACTGAGGGTGAACTCCCTGACAACACTTTTGTAAGCGCTGATGTCTTTCGCACTGGAGAAAAAATTCCCTCCACCCACGCTCCACAGAGGCTATGTTTACTGATACAGCCATTTCTTTTCTTCCAACTCACTCCTGCTTAACACAGTCAGTATTTATCTCAGACTGGCTGAGAGCTTAGAAATTAGATGCAAACCACTTCACAAGGATCGCTAAAAACCAGGCGAGATTATTTTTGCCATAGCGGAAGTCTGAATGAGACAGACTGACAAACTCAACAGCAGAACATGGAGTCTAAATGACCTGGGTTAGGATTTGCGTTAGCATGGCCCAAGAGGCTGCAGCTAATCTAATAAGCTTACAGGGAGGCTAGGATTAATCCTTCCTTCCTTGCCATTCACCCCAAGGGTCTCCATGACTCAGAGGCTGGTAAACGAAGGGATGTGACTGGAGAGGGAGCGAGGGAGAGGAGAGGAGGGAGGGAGGAGGCAGGCAGGCAGGCAGGGGCACGTTCTCACCTGAGGCTGCTGTAGCGTTTGTAGGGGTGGAAGCGGCTGCTTGATTCCGGGCATGAGCAGGGATGAGGATCGAAGCCAGAGATGGGTTACTTGACAGTTCTGGAGGGGAGGGGGAACAAACAGAGTTAGCTCATCGTTCATCAAGAACCCCGCATGCAGGTTTAACTCCTCAGGTTTCCTCAGTAACCGTAACCTCGGATGAAACGCATGCCTGCGCAGCCGAAGATCACGTTACGTTTTCTTTCTTTGCTTATGAGCAAGAGGAAACCCACAGTGATATTTGGCGAGGAAGTCTCCAGAGCAAGACTGTCAAAGCTACAAGTAGTGACACACGGGAATTATCTCCTAGGGAAAGAAAGCAGCTTGGGAGCTAGCAAAGAACCGATCGAGCCTGTTCCTTGGAAACAGCCTGAAAAATGCTATTCCCTTCACAAACCCACTTGCAATCAGCCTAAAGGAGAAGGCTGATAACAACGGTGGTGCTGCTTCGGACAGTGGTTCAGCAAGCAGGAAGCTGCCACAGTTGCTCCAAGAGCTTGAGGGATTCAGTTCTTTGGCTCGCTCAAGCTCCACTCGTCAAGGACCCAGGAACCCAAGCCTGATCACAGAGCGGTCTCCTTGAGGCCAAGGAGAGATGACATCTCCTTTAAAAGCACGGGGAAAGGCAAAGGGAGTTGGTTTGCTGGGTAATTTAAACGGACAACAAAATAACACAATCACTCTTTCTGAAGACATTAGCTGAAGAAAAAAAAAAGTCATGTCTTTTAGGCTCCAAATATAGCTTCAGCAATTATCAGAATGAGAAACAGGCATTTTAACCACAACCATGGGAGGATTAAGATCTTGGTATATAATGGGGCAGAGCTGGCTAGGCCAACAAATGACAACCTTCTGGCACTCCTTCAAGAGCATCTCGTGCCTCCCAGCAGGTGGGACACAGCCACGACAAGCCAGGTCCTGCTCGCTGCAGGAACAGGAGCGACCATCTCTCGAGAAAACAACATCCACTTAAAAGGATGCGGGCAGCCAACTTGGGGAAGGAGGAGACTGACAACTTTTGGAGCTCCAAGAGGTCAGCTGGAGGAGACATGAAAGCAGACACATTTTAACATAAGACCTCCAGATAGAAAGGGCTGCACAGAAACCAATCCAAGCCACGCCACGGGTGCAGTAAGGTGGTTTTGTACCTAGTCTTCACTAACTACCTGGATTCGTTTTTAAGAGCCTACTGCTTTTCTTTAACACAAGCTTTAAATTTAGGGCCTAAAAGCATCAGTTGTCTATTTGGTGATTTTTTTGGCATTAAAGTTAACTTTAGAAGGATCAAGAAGAACTGCTGGGAAGGCAAGATAGGGAAGGCTCTCACCCACTTACAAGCCTCTAATTAACACATATTTTGAAACTGTATTTCAACACTCAGGAATACAAGTTCCGGTCTAGAACCAAACAGAAGTTGCTACGTTATCAGCAACCTATCGAAGCGGTCCTGTAACACTACATTAAAGGCTAATCACACTTAGCCCTTCTAGAAAACTTCAACATTCAGAGCATTTGTACAAATACTAGTCTTCAAACTCATAACAGAAACAAATATAGCTTCCATTTTACAGAAAAATAAACTGAAGAAGTATGTGCCCACCAGTGTCAAAGCTGAATACCAGTGATAAATCTGTATTTTAATGCTGGTTCTATCTTGGCTATCAGGGCTCTGCACCAGAAAATGTTGCTCCTTTAGTATTATCTCCAAAGCTATTTCTCAAATCTATTATAGGGAATCTGCTGCTTACCTCATTCTTTCCTACAGTTTATTATCTGCACGCACTCTTTTCTGCTCATCACTGGCAGTAACATGGGACCACTACCCACAGAAAAGCGGAGCCAAAATGTCGATGAAAGCAAATAACATCTGTTACCTTTTGGTGCTAAGCTCTATGCCGACTGCACCACTGCAGCCATATTCCCAGGGTCAGAGAAGCACCTGCTCTGACAGAACAGCGTTGCTGCAACGATACTTTGATCCCATTATGATTCTTCCCATACTTTCACACAACACTGTCAGAATATCCAAATCCAATCCAATTCCCATTATGGAATATATACAGGTTCTTTGGTTGTTTTTAAGGCAAACGCGAGTGTTTCTCTGAAGCTACCTTAAGGAACGTGCATAGAGACTAGAAGGCTGATATTGTTCGCGCCTTCAGAAACCTCATGCTTCCTTTCTTGGAGTGAAGTTCCTTAAATTCAGGATGCTCTGAATGTCTTCTTGGTGCTTCAGTTAGAGGAGCAGTTCAATTCAGACAAGAAATAACCAAAGAAAATTGAGCTCTTTGGGCTGAAGTTTAATAAGAGCTTTGCTTTAGAACTTGTTTGAATTTTTGTTCTTCCAGATCTTTGTGGCTAACACATCTGGGAGGATCACACGCCTCAATACTGTAGAAAAGGCTTGATCTCTGGTATCTGCAGTACGCTTGAAATATTGAGCACCTCTGTTCTCAATGATTTTCAATCCAATATTTGAACAAGCTCCTGAACTGTAGCCTGCTTATCTAAATCAAACGTAAAATTCAGGGCTGTGCTACTACAACCAATATTGCTGCAAGAAGGTACTGCTATCAAAGTATTTCAGACAAGGTTTTCTATACTATGATGCTAACACAGCAGCCGTCCCAAACCATTTACTACAGCCAACTCCCATTTAGGTCAGCTGGGGGGACAACTTTGGCTTTCTCCTGACCCAATTGTGACGTTTGCAGCCAGTTTACGTCTCCAGTAAGGAACAGGAATCAAATATTGCAGTTTTACCAGGACACCAGGTTATCTTCACTTTATTCCCCAAATGCAATACAAGATTTTAAGCTGCGAAATAGTTCAGCGCTCATTTTCAGTGTCATTACGTTAGATATTTCAACACTCCCAGAATCCACTGGAAAAAGGTTTTGTATCATGTTTGCTTTAGCAAAATAACCAGCTTTCCATGTACCTGAAGTTACTCCAGCAGTTTTTCCTCAACCTAGAAGACTGTTGGAATCAGCACAAATTTCATACTTTTCCTTTCTTGCCCCCCCACCCCCAATTGCTGTAAGCAGAAACATTCTGTTAAAAGAAAGCTGGGTGGCACTCATATGGTCACACTAAGGATTTCTGGTCAGAATGAAACAGGTTAGAAATGAAGGTTTTAATAGTAAAAAAAACAAAAACAAAAACAAAAACAAGTCTGCCTTATTTTTTACTGATTAAAAAAATCACACTACCTAAAAGATGTTTGCCGTCAAGAAGTACAACATCCAACTCTAAAGCGCTGAATCACGGAAGAATTTTACAGTCACTCATGGCGAACATGGAACAACAGTGACATTCTGGGGTCCAGCACAATCATTGACATGTTATAAGATGTTGAGCAAATGGCAGTCATTTCACAGATTGTTTGAAAATTCAGCTTCTCAGAGAAGATTGCTTTCTCTTCAGCTGTTCTGCAGGTCTAAAAGTCACTGAAACGCAGCACTCTGGCTGCTGGAGATACCTGCTTGGGGGATTTTTTTTTTTTTTTTCCCTCCTCCAAACCCCAGTCAGCACATAAGGTTGGTTTACATACTAAGAGAAACTTACAGGCAAGAATAAGAATGATCAGATAAAGCTCTCTTCAATAAATCTCATCTCAGTAATAAAGGAAGCATCTATATGCCCCAAAACTACTACTGGCAGTCAGTCAAAAAGCATAATCTTCTATATATTTTCACTGCTTTTTTTCTAGGCTCTCTCTGAACAGCAGAAATGCCCAGCTCAGCAGGTTCGGTATGACACCTAGGTTTTTTTCTGAAAATCAGTCCAACACATTAATAACCAGATTTATGCTATTTCCAATAGTTTTGCCTTCAAGCCTTCTGCAGCTACCTTGTACTTCACGGGTTTCAAGACAACTGGATATAGCCAACCAAAACACTTCATACTGCCTGATAAAAGCGAATGCCGTTCAAAACAAAAGGTCATCTTTCATAACTTTCTAAATTACCACAGATGATGCTATCACCACATCCGATTTCCAGTAACCTGATCTATTTCCCAGTTGTGATTTCTGCTCTGGACTGGCAAATTTGACGGGGATGTGTGCAATCAGGCTAAAGCGCTAAGACTTCCCAATAGTCATGGAAGGATAGAAAGGTCCTCGCATATCTTGAGGGCATATTCAGGACTGCTGCCCACACAAGACTTAGCACTACTCATTTTCTGATCACATAGGTGTTAAAATCATTGAGCTGAGCGCTTTACTCTTTTTTTTTTTGTTCATTTTTAAACACTCTGATTAGTTTTTTGAGTTTGGCTGGTGATTTACAACAGAGCTTATTTCAAAATGCATTAGTGACCAGCATCTGTCCTGCTTTCCCTCTTTAGGTACTAAAACTGGCACCTGCTGATAACAGAAACCTCCTTGAATATTAAGGAACTTTCCCCCTCCAGAACAAATTTTTCTTGCCATCCCCTTAAGTCAACGTGCAAGGGGAGAGCATGTCAGCTAACCACACGGATGTCTGAAGACAACACTTCACTGAGGGTTGAAGGATGACAAATTAGGAGCTACAAATTTGCCTGAGGATTAGGGTAGCTTATGCAGCAGCTCCTGCACTGCCTTGAGAAATCAGAGACACGTTCTCGATAAATGCACATTTATTTTCCTCTACAAAGTTTTAAAAGAACTCACTGTAGAGCTTTCAAGCCTTTTTTAAAAAGAAAACTTGCTTTCATGTAGTAGATGGGCATCATGCTAGCATAATTAAAAATAATCATTGTTTAATAATAAAATTAATAATAAATACATTTAGAAAGAACAAGCATTGAAGCTATATTAACATATTGGGATCAAAACCATCTTCACTGCTGGAGGTAGCCTTAGAGTGGGGGAAAAAAGGCAATTCCTGAATATTATAACATGGTAGGATCTTTAATATAACTGCTAAATTCATATAGCTCAATTCATATAGCCAGATGTAGGAACCAGCACAAGGGACAGTGACCCGAAAGCACAGGCTGTTTTCACAGTACCAGCAACACCTGTGCAATGCTGGGAGACACTGTTGACACTGTTTTGCTGGTCTGTTAAAAACGCTAACAGCTCCAAAGCTTTCTCCCCTCAGATTTAAGAAAGCTCCACGTGTGCCTTACTAAAATTACTTTCAAAACATTTTTTTCAAGGTGTGCATGCCCTGGAAATGTTAAACCATATATTAATGTATATTTACTTCCTGCAAGATAGTGATTCAAAACAAGTTAAAAGTTCATGCTTAAATACTGTTTTGTATAGAAACAACTTAGGTACAGTTACTTTTGTAGTTACTATTATTAAAGAAAAGGACTCCATATGTTCAAGGACGGTGTTCTGCTTCACATCTTGGCAGATGGGCACTGCACGTACTAAAGAGTCTGAAAAATTATACTGATGCTAACCGAAGCAAAAGGTGTTTTAGACTTCCAACAGAAAATGCACATGTATCTATCCTCACACAAAAGGTGAGAACTGGGAGCTAATCACTTTTAAAAAGTGCTGTAAAATAAATTACTAGCAAATCTGTACATCATACTTCTCGCATTCTCTATCTTGGCAGGCAAAACTGTTCTATGGGGATATCAGCTTTATATTTCTGAATTCTATGAAAGTATACAGGAATGGTTTTAAAATTTGATACTGGTTTGGCTTCAGATAAAGGAGTTGGCTGTTTCTCATTTTTACAGTTTCTAAATTACTGAGTCAATATAACGCCAGCTGAACTGTGCAGTGCATAAAGTCTGGACAGTGAGGCCCCCGTATTTATCTCACTTCCAGAACCAAAATGGACAGCAACACCAAAAACTTCTCTGCCAAATCTGGTGTGCATTACTCCTTGCTATGGCGTTTCGGCTATCAAGGTGCAGGATCATCTTTAAAATGATCAAATAGTCTCCACGGTCCATTGACTGTGGTTTTTCACACAAAACCATCAACTGGCTCTCAAACACTAAATTGCAAATGTAAACTCTTCATGCAATCAGACAGTAACAACCTTCAGTCACCCAGACTAAATTCAAATCAAAGGCACTACATATCTGGAAATCCCCTAGCTCATTTCTCCAAGTCCCCCTTCCCATCTCTTTTTGAGCTGGATGGCTGGTTTCACAACTGTTTAATACCCTTAGTCCTGCTTGGAGTTTTTTATTTTTGAGGGAATGACACCCACATTACAGAGAACATTCATCATCACAGTGCTTCTTCCCAAAGAAGGGATCTTCAACGCTCACAGACTACCTTGAGTGGTGAAATTGAAGAGTGCAGGTTTCTCTCGCCCATTTGGTAACTTGACGTTTGGGTCCCGTAGTTCATCGAAGAAAGAGTGTGCACACGCCTCCAGGGGAGTCAGGCGGGCAGTGGGGGTGTACTCCAACAGACGGCTACATAGCGCAATTGCTTCTGGTGGAGTGCGGGGCCGGAAGACCTAAAAAACAAGCAAGGAGAAACAGGTTGTCTGGGTACGTTTCTTTTCTTTGCCAACCAGAAGCAAGTCAGAGCAATTAAACCTCTCACTGACCAACAAGTAGGAACAACCTGATGTTTGCAATCAAAGGTCTCCAGGGAGGATGGGAAAAATCCAGCTCCTAGGGTCGAGAAAGGGTTAATTGCAAAGTCTTGCACTCAAGTGAAGGTGCAATGCCAGCAAGAAGACTTCATGAGAGCGCACTCAGAAAAACAACTTGAAGAACAAAAGGGGAAACTCATTCAAAAATCATAACAAACACACACAGGTGCTATCAGCCATGCATATGGGGTGGAGTGAGGTGGGGGGAGAAAGGTTCAAATGAGCAGGATTCACTGGATGTAAAAACTGAATAGGGCCCCACTATATATATATATATATATATATATATATGCACACATATGTTCTTTTTTCCTAGTGGATGAAGCCTTACTAACCACTGACTTTTGCAGGCAGGCAGGTCAGATTGTTGCTATGGAGGCTGCTGCTCAACTTTGGAGAACAACAAGGAAAGCAAGGGTGGGGTGCAGGAAACGTCTGGCTCTAATTTGCAAGTTACTCCTTCCTTGACCTTATTCTGGCAAGTCATTCCCATAAATTTATTGAGATAACTCCTGCACATTTGGTATTTGTAAGGACAACTGAAAGTTGTGTCAAGAGAACCAACTGTTTCCCTCTAGCAGATTTATTTATTTATTTTTTACCTTGAGCGATTGCAAAACAGAGTTCACAGCAGTTCCTCGCTGAGCTGAATTTCAAACCTCCAAGAACAGCTCTATACACCCCAAATCACCCCCCCCCATCCCAATCTTCCTCTCTCAATATGTCAAAAGCAAAATGCAAGTTCATCATGTACGTGACCTAGGTGGCCTCTCCGAGCACTGATCTCTCACTACGTTACAGGTGAAATACAGGCTGGGGGAGAAGGGAGCAGGGTGGGTGAGAGTGTTAAAATCTGATGCCAGCATTTTTGACAAAAATTGAGCCAATCCAAAATGCTTTCGTACCAATGCAGGTGAACCCAAACCACACAGCACCAAGGAGCAAAGTTAGTGCACAACATGCTAACTAACTGCAGACTAGGAACTTGCACAGGCACCGTGTAAGTAGGTTTTAAACCAAAAGACACATATGCTGTCATGAGCGAAGATCAAACACCAAGGCTACGTTTTCTAGAAACGGCAGTTTTCTCCCCTTGGTGCCCAGCTGGCTCGGGGGCCCCTGAGTTAGGTCTAAGGCGTTCTGCACTAACTCGCATGGCAGCGAATCCCGACTCGTGGAGCCAACGAGCCCAGCACCGAGGGAGCAGCCTTGCTCTCTCAAACCGGCTTGCTGCGAAACGAAACCCAGCAAGAGGTTTAGCACGAGGCCCGCAGGCACGAAAGCAAAGACTTCCGCTCAACGCCGCGGCCCAGCTGCTGCAAGCGCCGCTGGCGGGGAAGTCGGGCCGCCGTCCGCGCCACGGACACGCTTCTAGGCGGAGGGGCGGCCAAAGCCGCTCTTCTCTGCGGTGTCGAGACCCATCGCCTCCAGAGTCCGGATTACTGACCACAGCGCAAGGGGGACCCAAGCGCCCGACTCCCAAGTCGCAGCCTGACCGTAACAAAAGGAAAGGCTATCCCCAATGCTAAAAAACACCCTGAAATTTTGACCTAGTGGTAACTAGCATAACTGCACGTGTCTTGGGGCAAAAAACACAGGAGTGAAGTCGCTTGAGTTTTTACCCTGAGGTAAAACTATTGAGGTCTTTCCCTTTTACCTTCTTCACTGATGCTTGACCAGGCTTGATTTACCACAGCGTGAAACAAAAATATTTTACTCTTAGCTGTGTTGTTTCCCCCCACTCTCAGGACAGCTCACGTTTATCAGTTACCATGCAGACAAAAAACAAACAAACAAAAAACAGCCCCCCCTTCCCCCCAAGGCAAAGACAACAACTGCTCATCTTAAGTAAATTATTAGGCAGTGTCACAGATCTGCTATCTGTAAAAGGACCCTTGTTGGTCCACTCGGTTAAAAAAAAAAAAAACTTCATTTTCACCTCAGTGAAACCCCAACATCCGTTTCTTAAACTCTGTTTGAAACCTGCTCACCCTGCAGCTGGACTCAGCAATCAGTGGCTGGAAGTAGGCACTTACTCTAGTCCACCCTCACTGTTTCAGAGCCGGGGAAGGAAAAGGGGGAAGAAAGAAAAAAAAAAAAAAGAAAGAAAGAAAAAAGAAACCCTCACGCATCCTCCCCCCGCGATAAGTGGCGATTAAAACATGAAGCGAGTTGCAGATCTATGCCTGTCTAATCTTGACCACCTTGTGTTAAAACATTCCCCTGGCCGCTGCCTCAAGGATGCTATCTGGACTCCGGTTTTCCACTTCTAGCATTTCTCTCTCCCTTTTTTTTTTTTTTTTTTGCCAAGACTAGGCCTAATAGTTTGAAAAAACGTTTAAGTACATACCCGTACTCCTGAGGTGAAATGTCCTGTTCCTGACGAGTCCTAAAGATGATAATGCAGTGAAATAATCCAAACAGGGGGAGTCAATCCAAAAGAGAATAGTCCAGCAAGGAAAAATATATCCAATATTATAAGAAATCCATGGTGTGGGGGACATAGAAAATGTTTATACAATTAGAAACTTTAAACATCAGTCTCCATAGCAGCAAGTCCAACTTCACCACAGTGTATGCCAAAAAATTGATTGTGCAATGGTGAGGCATAGTATAGAAACATCTCTATATTAAATTTATGTTCCAATGCCAGTGCATTTACTAAAAAAATAAAAAAAATTGAAATTAAAACTCTAACTTGAACTAAAAGGGTAATTGAAATCCCCATCATAAAGAATTTTCAGTCCTTGGTCCTGGATATAAATGTCCATAGACACCGGGGCCAAATCAGCTCGTCTCCATAGGTGCATCCCACTTGTAAATCTTTCCCAGAGACACAATGCAAACGTTTTTTTCCAAAAAAATCCAAACCCTTACCAATTTATAATTTGTGCTGAAGAGAAAATAAAAATCCATATTTTGAATTTGGCTGTTTTTAATTTGCGTGAGCTATGAGTGCATCAGGCCGCCGCGGATTATTCTCCATTTTGGATTGACTTCCCCACCAATGGATTTTGTTGGCTGACGTGATCTCTTTAGGATGCTTCAGGAACTGGACATACCACCTCAGGAGTGCGGGTATGGCCTTAATTTCTCTCTAGCGTGGGTTTGTCCCCGTCATACCGTCGCACCCGTGACTTAAGAATTTTTCCTCTCAATTTGCCTCCCCCCATCCCGCTTTTCAATAACGCAAAAAAAAAAAAAAAAGAAAAGAAAAGAAAAAAAATCAAAGCAAAAACCCTGCGTCTTTCAGCTCTTCTAATTCAACACAGTTCCACCAGAAATTCTGCCCAATTCACCCACCGAGAACTACACAAGAGGCTGCAGCACTCAGACATCAAGAGCAAGGGACGGTCACAGTCGCAGGTGAAGGGCATGACAGCTTGCACGCCGCCACTGCAGCACAAGGCAGCGGCGGCGGCGCGAGGGCGACCTGCCGTCGGCGCTCGCTCGGGCCCAAGCCGCAGGAGGGCAGACGGCAGGACGCGCCCTTTGCTGTGAACCCCCCCCCCCCTTCGCCTCGATTTTATGCTTCAGCGAGAGTTTCGTCCGCAGTGTAGTTCTCAGTGAGGGAATCGATTTTAGTCAATAATCCGCGGATTCTTTTTAGTCTGCGGACTAAAATTTAGTGCACGGACTAAAATCCGGCCCATCGGAGAGAAGTCTATCTCAATCTAAAATACATCTAGGTGAAAGCAAAAAGAAAAAAAAAAGAAAGAAAAAAAAAAGGAGAAAGGAGAAAAAAAAGGAAAAAAAGCTAAGTGCACAAAGTAAAGTATTTGGGCAGACTAACGTTTAGTATGCAGACTAAATATGGCCGGGCAAAATGCACAGCAAGTCCACAAACAAAAACAAAAATAAAACACTGACAGGAACTTTTAAAGCAATCAAATACTACCCCACCTGCGCAGCAATTCATTTTTCTAAAATGAAACAAGACCTTTTGTAAGGCTATTGGCCCGCACGAGGGATTGAAGGCTCAAGTTTTCATTTTAAAAAATGAACTTGTTTTGGAGATAAACAAATGCAAAAAAAAAAGTCTTTACATCCAATATTCTTCAAGGAAAATTTGCACTTGCGTAACTCAAAAACTCTTGTTTCTGCAAAGCAAATGAATTTCAGGCTGAGACCCAGGTTGCTGGTTTTTGGATGAGTGTCAAATCTCTGAATGATCATGTAAAATGGAAATGCTGACTCATCCAAAACCACATTTCCCCCCCCCCCCCCCCCCCCAAACTTCTTCTTCGTTATTCTGCCCCTTAGATCCCAATGAATCTATACCTCACCACAAAGCTGAGGGACCGGTGCGAGTCATTTCTGTGTTCAGGCATGCCGGTGATGCTCGAACGCTAACAGACCGTAGCAGCTAGATGGCAAGGCCAAACACGCTGTCTCTCTCCTTTCTATGTCACGCTGCTGTCAGTGTGACTTTTTTTTTAATGCGAGTCTCTCCTCATTTTTCAGGACCTACCACTCTGCCATCAACATTTTTGAAAATGACTGCCAGGTTTAAACGCCTCTGGTATGCCACTCTCCTCCCATCCCCCAATGACCTGAATTTAGATGAAGTCTTGGTACACAAGCAGAGCATATGCATTTTTATCTTCCTAATTTCAAAAAGTTTCTATTGGCCTTTCTGAATTTGAAAATTTTTCTGCACCGAAAGATGAAAGAAAAAGGACGGAAAGCCCAGGATACTCTTATTTCGCTATGCTCACATCAGCATTCAGCTCTCAAATGAAACCACACGGGGTAAGGGCTAAGTATTGTTTCAGCAGAATGGTTGGTCTGACTTTCATTCACGGCCATTCTTAAACCAGACTTTTCATGCACAACACGGAGAGCTGTCTTCTTGGTCTAATTACGCACCAAAGCCAAAGCTTCACAATGTTGCACCAAGGTGCTCTTCTAGCCGGTATGTATTAAAAGACATTACTTCATGCTATCCACTGCTGTGCGTTTCCCGTGCAGGCTGCGAATGCTGTTAGCATGCTGCACTCTCTAAGAGAGCAGAGGCTTATTAAAATGACATCTGTTGCTAACACATCAAGTTTATGACACCGCAGTTAAAAATTTCCTCATCAGCTTCAGAGACTTGTATTTTGCCAGGAACCACCCACACCACCGACTCAGGCTGACAGTCTGGGCACATCTCCTTTCAGTTTGTAAGCGCGTTTTTGACGGCACATGCCCCAGACTGGGAAGGAGGGTGATCAAGTCTCTTTGGAAATACTTCAATATTAGGTAACAGAGAAAGCTCTTCCCTTCCACCAAAAGCTCGCACTGCTTACAGGTGATCAAAGTTGTCAGATGTAGGACATGACCCTTTAATCAATTCTTTTAAAACACGATCACACAACTACCACAACTTTAGGACATGAAGCAATATTTCAGTCACGCAAGTTTAACATAATAAGCCTTATGGTAAACAAGACACGTTCAGAAACAAAAAAGGAAAATGAAGAAATACATGCAAGACAGTAATGTTAGTACTGAGCTTCACCTGACACACAGCAACACGAAGCTAAGGCTGAAGCTCTGCCCTTAGAATAAATCTTGTTTCAAGAGGTTGAGAACTTCAAAACGGGTTTTCTGAAGTACTTTATTTTGCCATTTTGAAGTACATAAAGCTCACATGATACAAATGAAGAGATTAAAAACAGAGAGGCACTGTTATTGGGAGTAATTTTAAGACATATATAAAACCCTCATTTCCTTCTCTGATTAAATCCCCCTACATTTTTCTAAAAAGCATCACAGAAATAGCAAATGCTTTCCCAGTCATAAAAATCCCCTGGCAGGTGGCATTTACACAGATAAGGAAAATGAAAAAAAGACAGAAGGGTTAAGTGGCTCACAAATGAGCCAACACTGAACTGGGAACAGAACCAGAAACCTGTCTCCAAAGCTACGTCTTGTTGAGACCACACACTTGTTACCGGGCTACTTCCATTGAGGACTCGGTGAAAACAGAATGAACAAAAATTTGTTACCCTGTGCATGCTCTGCATCTATGAAGCTCTGAAGGACCACAACAAAGCTAAGCAGAACAAAACAACTCCCTTTCTTCTCGGAGGGAACCCAAAAATCTGCCTCTGCAAATGATCTAAGCCTCGACAGGACAGCCACTCTCAACAGCTTGAACAGATATGTTGCAGTGCGATGACAAAACAGATGTTACAGAAGATGTTACTAGGTTACAGAAGACATGTCAAAGTTATCATTTGATTTTCCTATTTGCACTGATGCAAATCATGTCTTAATATTACAGGAATGCTCACTTATTTATTGTTGAGCACTACTTTCTTTACTGCATTCAAATCGGATAAAGGCAGGTCATTTATCACCTGACAAGCCTGGCTTCAGTTCTCATGCGTTATGTGGCGATAAGAGATTTGCTCTGTCAAAAATCATTTTTCCTAGAAAAGGAGCTGGGGAACTTGAACTTGCCAGTTTTTATTTATTTATTTTTTTTTAAAGTTAGTCTCCAGAAGAGCTGTTTTCATTCTTTGCTTGAAAAGTCATTACACACCAACTGAAAAACAGGATGGCCGTGCTCTTCAGAAAGACGTAAGCGCACAGTTTCACAATCGGCATAAATCACCTGCACCCCATGCTGGGAAAGACAGCTCTGCCTTCCTCTGACCATGCAGATCTGCCCTGTTCTTTTGTCCTAACTCTTGCAGTTGGGGCTGAACGGTCAGTCAGGTAAGAAAGTTGATCCAGATCCTGAATATTAGGGTTCTTCAGGAGACTTTTGCAACAATACAAATGTTAATGCACAAAGGAGGCAACAGAAACAGGCAGCTGGGAGCAGGAGGGCAGACCCCACTTCATGACGAATTTAAGCCAATTACAAAACTGCACCCAAAGAAGTATCCAGTCTCCACTGCACCTCTGCGACTCCACTGACCCTACAAAAGGTCAGGCCTCAAACTCAGAAAGAATAGAAGAGTTTGCATTTTTAATTCTAATGTAAGTACACTGATTAGATTTCTGACGAAAGAATTTTCATTTTCTTTTGTCATCAGCTATAATTAGAAGTGACAAAATTAGTTGTCTATCTATCCATTTTACTGTTCGGTATTCTTCCTTAAATCTACAGTACGAGCAGTCACTTGGAAGCATTACAAGCAAAACAATCTGCTTAAATCCCAGAAAAGAACCAAGAGAGCAGGAGTAAGATGGGATGAAGACACAAAACTGATTCTGAAGGGTGCAAAAAATGCTCACGAGAGAGATCAGATTCACTATGTCCCAGGCCCAGAGCGCGAGGAAGAAGGTAAGACTACCTGTCACTATTAAAGAAAAAATACAACACTCAAGGACAAGTGATTAGCATGGTGAAACATATACAAAATGTACATATACACACACACAAGATAACTCAGCCTAAAGTATTTGCAAAATATTTTATAATATTAATTCTCCACTGTATTTCTTGAAAAAATGAATCCCAAAGACAACATCCAAAGCTACTCTAATACCTGACTGTGGTTCCCCACAACCCTCAACCTGTAACCAGGAGTGGCCAACTGCTTTGGAAAAGTGCCAGAAGGGACATGAGCTAGAGTCTGAAATTTCATCTTCAGCACTGTTTCCCTCTGCTACAATAACCAGGCTTGAGGACACGGACAGAAAAACACATCCCACTGCACAAATTATGAAAGACAGTGAGTACTTTGGAAAGTTGGAAGGGACCCTGCCCTGTTCTGCTGTGACGTTACTGAGATGGAAAAACTCCACAGAGAAAGGAAGCGTGAACAACCTTGCCTGTATCATCAGGACATGAGAAGTATGAGGGCCACTAAACTGTGGCACACTAGAAGAGGCACACTGCATGTTTTTGAGAGCTCTGCATGATAGAAGTTACTTCCCTATCTACACAGCGGAGACAAGGCAGAGAGGTTAGTGATTTCACTAACGGGAACAGCCTTGGCTGATACGACCTGCTGAGCTGTTCTGCCATCACGAACCACGGGCGTGCTTGTGGCTCAGTAGATAAGGCAGTTTATTATAGTGCCCATTCGTGACAAACAAGTGGAAGGGTAGAAAAAATATATCCAGGGTCCAAACTAGTCATCTCTGTCATGCAGAAGGGGCCTGAACTATGTAATTACATTACATTTACTGCAGTGTTACTCAGATGAGATCCTATATTAGCAGGGTGGCGGGGGGAGGAGAAAGAAGTGGCATGCCATGGACAGACAGACATCTTTCTGTGCAATTATCCTCAAAATAATTGCGACAAGGTCTTTTTTTTTTTTTTTTTAACAGCCCAAAGGGTTTGAAATTTGAAGCATCTGAGTAATGCCTAGATATAGGCCAGCTGTAATGGGACCATGATAACCAATGCCAATATAACGTAACTTTATGAAGTATGCATTTACCACTTCCTTCCCCCACCCCACTGCCCCAATCCCCTCCACAAGGGCCAAAAGTTTAAGAGAAAGCTAACCACCAAAGCTGAACTTCAACAACCCTATGAAGTACAATCTTACATTTGCTCTCAGATTTTCTTTGGCTTTCTATTCTCATGATTATAATATATAGATGAAGCTTAGTCAGAAGAAGAGAAACAAGTTTGAAGATTAGCAGCAGACATCAGACTGTGCACTTTCAGTGAATAAGAAGGCTCAAGGAGTTGAAGTGTCTGAAAGACCTAGAAGCAAAGTTCTAATCTTGTAAAAACAGCAGCAAAGCCTCTAAAGAGGGTAGTAACTATTATTGGCCCAGCTGATACAGATGGTAAAGAAGGGTAGGCAGGCTAAACCTGAAGACACGATTGTGTATCCAAAAGCCTGTCCGTTTTTCCCAATTGTATCACTTGGGCCCTTGAAAGATATTACCATCCCTTCAAAACCTTGCTATCCTTATAACTTAGTGCCACTCACAGAACAAGGCAGACAAGCAGTGGGATGCATCTCCATGAATACAAACTCTTCTATATTCAGCAGAAGCAAAAGGAAATCTAATCAAAAAGAACAGCTAAATTACTAGATTAAACACTCCTGTACTATGAAGAAAAATGCTGGAAAAAAGCCGAAAAAAAAAAAAAAATCTACTCATGGAGGAGAAGGACGGGGGAAAGTCCTGTTTGGAAGAAACATTCCCAGAAAGTTTAGGTTTTCTTTTCTTTTGCTAGTGAGAGATGCACTGAATTGCAGTCACTACCTCTATCATGCGCAGGAACACATGCACGTGCTTCGACAACTCAAGACTACACTGGAGAGCGAGGCCTCTGCATGTTTTATGCTGAGAGATTCAGGCTCTTGAGTTGCAACAGTACTTTACACTCAAACTGCCAATGAATTGAAATAGCAGACTGAGAACACAATCAATCCACAGTGTAATCTCACATTACTGCTGCAGCACAAAAATATTTTTAGTGTTATCTTGCATTCTCTCCCAACCTAAGAAGACAGGCCCTTGTTAAGCTGAGATGTCTTTCATCACACTACTTCATCATATTAAATATCAATACTGTATACAGGTGACATCAATGCATTTCTTTTGAAAACTCTAAGCTACATCTATGAAGGCAGACCTCAAGTTTTAACAAACCTTGTGCTCAGAATCCCAATTTAAGCCTGAAATTGAAGGAATCTGAGAAATAATATACCTGGACGGACTCATCCTTGTACAATCTCAAGCAATTTCTCCAAATCTTTGAAAAGAGAGGCCTACAGCACTAGCAACCATTCTTCTTCATCTAGCAGACAAGGGAAAACAATTCACAGTATTGCAGGGATACTCAGAAGGAAACAACCCATCTATGCCTCCGAGAAACACCCAGGGAGCAGAGCAGAACCAGGTACATCCAACAACAAGTCCATATCCCAGAATTTCAGGTAGAACCCACAGGGACTACAGCTTCTAAAGAAAATCCTTGATTGCAATCTACACGTACCTTTGCAGACCAGTAAAGTTCCCTGAACACAACAGCTAACCATGGACCTTACTTTTGTATAGAAGATTACTGGATGGGATGCAATCTTTCATATTGCATAAAGCAGGCTAAGCTCCTAACTAGAAGCTGAACACGCACCTTCACCGGACATCTTCGCTGTATGAAACAGTTAATCCCAAGCAGCACCTATAAACTTCCGTGCTGGAAGACACCCACACTGCCTTAAACACCACGGAAGAGAACAAGGAGAATGCCCTCGTGTCAAAGAGCTGACAGCAGGGAGTGACTAATATTCACAACAATCTTTTCTCAAAACATGTTGAGAGCTAGTCACCTGCAAGTTTTTCATGCAAAAAACTACCTTCCAATTGTCTGCTGGGTCCTCTGCTTATAACTAGTCCACAAAACAAAAACAAAAAAACAAAAAAAACCACAAAGCCTTCTAACTACTGCAATGTTCAGTAATGCATTAGCTTACATGACAAAAATTTGTGCTTTTGAGACTGAAACTTCTAGAGTTCAAGTCCTGCTGGCAACTACCTGTAGCACTCTAGCTGCATGCGTTGTTATAACAAAAAACATTTGCACTTCCAACCTTTTCGCCATTCCTTTTCTGCTCATTAGACTGCACCTCTACAACCACACTTTAAAAGCACTTTTTCTCCCAAGCTTCTACTCATTCTTTTCAATTCTAAGCTACAGAAACTCCAAGATGATGCACATTCCCACTTCTATGCCATCAGATATTGTATCAATACAGCTGGGTAAGGAAGATCAGTTCTATATATTACTGCCATTTACTTACATCTTTCATGGCTTACTACCAAAATGTTGAAAGAAAAGAATTTTTAGAAGGAACACACTGAGAGAATGAGCAACATGACCAAGACCATACTGGATAATCCAATTTGCTAATTTAGCATTACTGAAGGAATCCAGATGCAACGCTAGAATTCACTGCTATAAGGCTTTGGGCCTATTCTTGTGGCTTCTACCATGATACGACTTGAAATAGAAGAGACCAACTGCCAGGGATTGGCCCTACCTTCCCCCTCCCCATTAATGTAAGATATCAACCAGCTTTACTGGATTTACTGACCTCTCAGACTACTACAAAGCACTTAACATACCAACTACCCCATAGTTAGACACTCAGATACAGAAACCAGGGATTATTAGGGAAAAGGAAAACAAAGGGTTAGATAGCTCACTGGAGAATCTATCACAAAAATGGAGACTCCCAGTATCTGGCCGGGCAGGTACCTAGCAGGTTCTTGGCCTGCTCTCTCAAAGACCTTGAATTAGCTCTATGTCATCTATCCAGAATTTCTACCACCATAGAGTATTTGGTCCCAAAATGTCTGAACTGGACACGTGCAAGACTAGGAATGCAACACTTTCATGCATACGCTCTACATTCTTGGCAGAAGAAAATCTGAGACATTAAGATACGATAAGAATATACTGTGACTATATCAGACGTTTCTCAAGCAGCAAAACGAAAATTAACTACCCATGTTTCAATTACTCAAGACTCAATATTTAACTTATTTCACTCCCAAGAGGCTAATTAAATGATCAGTTGTTACCCTTTCCCAAGTCAAATATCTTTCATTCCTCCATGTGTGGAGGATAGCTTAACTGTGTGGCAATATACTTATTTTAACACTGGCAGTTTCCTTTGTGATCGTGTTATCATATAGCCAGTATTTGCTGCAACAGTGTCTTCTTTTGAAAGGTAGATGACAAGAACAATCTTAAAGTAACCCCAAGAAAAATGACCCCCCCCAACCCCCAACAGCACACATATTACACTGCACGTATAATTATATTTATGAGAGAACTAGTTAGCAAAGTGACTGTCAACCATCACTGTCACGTTATGTAATAGTGTTATAAAAGTGTCACGCACATCAATGGAACGCTTTCTAAGTTGTAGGTGATTTTTGTGCACAGAGAGTTGTGTCATGATAGGATTTAGGTATATTGCAATTTACTACACAACACCATTTGTTTAAAAAAAATTAAACAAAGCAAAAAGAACGCTAGAAAACATCAAAAAAGTAGACCAAGAGTGCACTGCTGCAATACCTTCTCTCTCCTTACCTATACCAAGAGTTATTGGGTCCACAGTTTAATTAAAGGCACCCAGCTTAGACTGAAAGCCACCAAGAGACTAAACAATCAAACTTAATCCCTGAATTTTTACTTTCAGCCCACGTGTCTTTATTATCCAATTTATACAGACTCACCTTAGTCCATGGATGTGCCTTAATCTGAGGGAATTTGAATTCAGTATAGTTTGGATTCATTTCTCTAATTTGCTCCCTTGTAGGCGTTCCCAGAACCTAGAAAGGAGAAGAAAAAAAAAAGGCAAATTGTTTACATATACTTCAGACTCACATGACAAGCAAGAGCACAGTATAACCTATCACGCATTGAGACAACTTAAGTGAAGTCAATCTGCACAGCTAATAAATTAATACAGGGTTGAGAACGGAACATTTAACAAAACTTTACTACTCTTGGTGACAACTCAGTTCATGCTCCAAGTCAACTGTCAAAAATTTAATTCTCAGACGTTTTCATGAAATTCATGACTCTTCCAGATTTAGCAATACTTCCACAGGAATAAGATTCCACTCTAATTAAAGTGTTATAAAACAGTACTGCCGAACATCTTCATAGATGGCAGCTCACTGCATATGGCCAATTAAGGGTCAGACCATAACAGAGACTGTTTTAATAGCCATTAACAACAGCCCTCCAATGAGCTTAATTATTAGAAATGGATTCCTTTCATACTTCAATGTTCAGAAGATAAAAGTAGATTAAAGCTAACCTGGAAGCATCTACAACGTATACCTGTGGTTTACTTCTATAAAGGTGTACTTCTCATGCCCGGACTCTGCATGCTGTTTTCTATACATGTAAATTAGCAGTTGTATACGACATAAAACACAGTTACACATTGCTCTGTAGGGGTGAGTAAGTTTTGAGAGGATTCTGGAAATCTTTTCAGGGAATAAGCAGGCCCATATGGCACTAGGACTTTCTGTTCAGTTAGCATTTGTCTCGAGAGCACCATTCAATTCTACCTACATATAAAAATTCCAAAGAAAGTTCAAAAAATTCTCACCGCTATCTGTTTACATTCAGTTGCTTGGTATTCTTTTGGTCTACGGAGAGTACTGAAGAGGCCAGAGTACAGAGAAAGGGTTCCTCTAGTCCAAGCTCAGGTTCATCTCACACATAGGAACCCTACAATCATGCTAGTCTTGCATTGCCACAAATCTCCTGGCATACAGATCAGTATGTTATTAACTCACGAGCAAGACTGTGCTGTCACAATCGGGAAACAATCTAAAACATTATGCTAGCAGTCTATCTTACCATTTGATAAAGAAGTATTCTGTCATATATTCTGGTATTTGTGAACATTTTCATTTTGTTATGAGAAAGTTGCACAAGTGCTCTAAGGAGTCAGGTCAAGTGCCACTATTCAGTGAATCCATGCAACTAAAAAGCCATCGCCAGATATTATGAAGGAAACTTGATATCTCTTTCTATGATTTCAAACAGAGCTGCAAAGGACAAAAAACCTAGCAACCAAGCAACCTTTTAAATAAACAGCAGAAGAAAAAAGAGAAAAAGAGGAAATAACCTCCCAATTTTTCAGACAATCGTTGCTTGGATGACAGACTTCACTGACAAGTTATACAAAATGAATGATCACATAACTCCTACCTTCTGATCACTGCTTAGGATTTAAATCCCACCCACTCTAAAAGCTAAGGGTTACAGTCAGAACTCGTAGATTTTTTCTCTTGGGTCTGAAAATGCCAGTTTTGCCCAGCTGGCAGAAAAGGGGATGTTTCATAGGACCAAAAAGGTGCTTTTTCTGTGCTAGGTTTCTGGCTGGCTGCTCCAGCTCCCATGCTCTGCAGCAGCCTGCTGGCTGGTTAGCAGTCGTTTCAAGAGTACTGGCCACCAAGCAGCATGCCTGCCAGGACGGCAGTGTATTCAAAGCTTCCCACTTCTAAAATATCATGGAATTTCACATCTGCAAATATTATTTTCATCCCACTTCAGGACAAAAGCCATTTTCAAAACCTTCAAAGTTTCTTGGATTAGATAAACTTCTTGAAAAATTAGAAGCAACTTATACTGCTGTCCTACCCTTTTGTATTATGTTTTAAGGTTTCCTTGGAATAAACAGAACCTGTTTAAAAGGAAGCGCATCCTTCCCCTCCTCTCCTTCAAAGTTTTGCAAGTTTGGAAGGAAAGTTTTCTTTAGAAACTTTCCTAAGAGGCAAGGACTACATTTGTCATAGAGCCAAAACTCAGGAAACTGGTTCAGTTCCCGAAGCTGCTCAGAACAAGAGCATCTACACAGGGAAAATAGTTTTATTTAAAGACTGCTTATAGAATCGGAGAGAATTCAGCTTAGACAGGCAAGGAGGATTTCCTGGGAGGACCCACAGACAACTCCTAGCCATGTGTTTCACAAAACACACAGCTGTAGCTCCAAACAAAGGGAGGGGGCAACTCCTCAGCAGACAAGGACACTGAGAGGCATTCAGGCAAAACTAAATTCATTGACCTGAAAGGGCATTTGCTCATCTGATGCTGTGCACTGAGTGACAAGAAGGGTAAAAACGTGCATGCAAGTAGCAGCAAGACTGATGAATGGGAACATCTTATGCTCGGATATGAACTCTTCCAGGAAATAAGGATCATATTTCCAAGCGCAATGCTTTTTTGGTCTTTTCCTTTCCAACAGAGATGAAACCAAAAAGATGTATTTTAATAAGATACACGCACATACACATTTCAGCACAGTCTCTACCAAATGTATGCCCCATCTCCTCTTTTCTCTGGAAGCCCCAAACAGGACACTGCAATACAGATCTACCCCAAAGAGAATAAAAATACGCACGCTCTTTATTTAGTGCAACAGTGCAGGGTGTGGAAATATTATAGCGTAAGATTATCGCTACAGAATTCTACATTGCTTTATAACCGCAAATCAGTGTTTTCCTTGATTTCTACAGCGCTCTCGAGTTATGTGACATTCCCAGACACGCCAACCTAAATCTGAAAGACTTTGGGTGGGACAGACCTTTGAGTGGAAGCCACTAGCATTTTTCACAATTATCAACAGCCACTTCAAACACCAAAACTCCAGATGTGAAAATGATCTTGCATGTAGCCAGGGCCAATTCTGGGGGCAAAGTCACAGAGGCGTGGAGATAGGAGCTTCCCGAATTTTCCATACAGGGCGATTTTGTTAACGTCCTGAAGACGTAAGGCTTGCCTGAAAAATCAGTATAATTAGAATTTAAAAAGACGCCTTGCAGCTTTCCTAAAAGGTGGCACCACACATGCAAAAGAAACTGAACTCCATAAACAGTTCCAATCTGACATCATAAATCTTGCTAAAAAAAAATTCACTGGCTTGCTTTCTAAGAAGCTGAGTTGCCAGAAGCAGGCAACAGTGCTTAAGCTCTCATGAATGCTTAGAAAAGAACGTATGGAAGAGGGATCACGTTAGCTGAAAGAAAGGAAAGCCTGACCCTGAAGTTATATATGCTTTGACACACAAAATAACTGTACAAATGGAGAAGTGACCTACATTAGCAACTCACTGCATTTACTTTGTTCTCTCTAGCATGAAAAGCTATGTCATTGCTGCCTAGGTGCTTTCAAATCATACTAAAAGTATACAAATTAGGGCAAAGATGAAGAGGAAAGGAAAGGACATAGGAGGAAGGAACTTTAAAGAACCTAGGCATTGTAGGATATTTAAAATAGGATAGGCATTTTAGAGAATCTGACAAATTCAATCCAGAAAAAAGTGTGGAATGAATGAAGTTGATAAGCTATAAATACTGTACTAGTATTCCATATATCTGGAAGAGGTCCTGTAGTGGAATGGAAAAAAAATAAATAAATCCTGAAACACTGTTTGCTGCATGATTTTTATGTTGTACTTCACTAACTTGCACTGAGTTTTGTGACTATTCGGAATAAATTCATTTGAGTAACCTTGGTGATTAATGGTAATCATACTATCCCAAAAAACGGACAAATCATATCTTTAAAAAAAAAAATCACATATTTGACTATTTCTGTTTAAAAATGCAAAGAAGCTGTATAAATGACTTTGCATATTTTTGGCAAATTTACTCTATGAAAGAACTGCTCCTGCTATATCAAGTCAGAAAAATACTATGGAGTAGATGTCCCTTGGAGAAAGTTTTCTTTCATCTTGGAAAGGTCTGAGAGCTTTGAAGAAATACAGGATCTGATACTGAATTATTCAGGTCTACGCAGATTAGCACATACTTCTTGGGGGGAGCCTTTTAAAAGGTAGTATCTTCAAGGAAAAGGGTATTTTCTTTAAACGGGAACTTTTAATTTTTTTTTGGATATGAACCAAAACAGAATAAATACTAGAAAAAAACATGGTTGTCTGATGGAATCAGCTGGAGCTGGAATGAAAACTAAATTCCTGAATTAATGAAGAGGGACTATATGCGACACACACACCAAAGGGAATTTCTCACAGTGAAAACAACAGGCTAGAGGTCTACTAGTTTTCCTCTTCCATCTTTGCAGAGTCTCAATCGTCATCATCATCATCTCTTAAATAAAAAGAAGCATTATCCAGTAAGATTAACTGAGGAACACACTTGCTAAGACGGATGCTGCTTTGATTCTCTCAGGACAAAATCTCAATGGAGCAGGTTTCATAAGTCTTTCCAGGAAAGATTTTCCTTGACGTTAGTCTGTAATAGATGAAGCTTCCCAGATGGTTTTTGTTCCAGGGACAAGGTTCATGAAGGTGTATTATCTCAAGCAATTAAAGAAAGGCTACAGGTTCCTGGTAATCGCTTCTCTAACGAACAGTAAGAGGACATTTCTGGGATAAGCCTTGAATGTGACTACAAACAGCCTAAAGATGTCCATTTTATGTTCTTGCAATTGGGTTTTCATGGAGGAAAGGGAGAATAATATCCAATTCCAAAAGATATCCTCTCTACTACACCCTAGGACTGAAGGCAGCAGCAGTCCCCACCTGGCTGCACTGCACAGTCCTGCACAGAAAGTTTGAGACCCAAACCACACCATTTGCAACACAAGAGGCAGAGGAAACTGCAGGGTTCACGCAAATCCTAGTAGAATAAAGCCCTCTCTGATAACCGTTTTTACTTCTAAAACTTTGCCAAACCACAAAAATTGGTTATAAGCATAAGGAGACTGAAGATTCAGAAACTCCTGTTGGCGATGACTGAAGTGAACTACAGAGGGAACAAGACAGTTCTTTAATTCAGGATCCTCCAGAAAGCTGAGGTTATGGTGGTATGTTGCAATTTCCAAAAAAAATATACAAGTTTATGAGGAAGTATGCTCCTGAAAAAGCCTTGTGTGTGCATGGTTTACCGAACGGCACAACTAACACTTTTGCAAACATGTCTGCACCTCTTCAGAAAGTTGTTAGAGTCGCTCCAAATAGTTATTTAAAAATTTCACGGTGCTGGCATCTCAAGCTGTAAACATAGGCCAACTTTTGAGATAATACTTTGAGAGCGCTGTGGTAAAAAAATAAAATAAGAATTTACACTTTTTATATACACTTTCTTTCAAAAATACACTCTTGTCAAACAAAATGAAAGCCAACTAAATATAGAGATTTCTTCTATTCGCAAACACAAGGAGAGCTACGTACCAGCAATGAGAAGAAACCTACTGTCACTGCTGACACGGATATAATTGTTCGTCAACTTTTTGTACTGCCTGCCAGCAAGCACGGGAAATGGCGAACTACATTAGGCAGAAGAACAGCCAAGTTGTGACATAGGGTGGGGGGAGGGGGGGCACAGGAAAAAAAAAAAAGAAGCCAAAACACTTATTTTATGAGCAAAGGGCAAGGATCTCCGTTAGAGTCCACGTCAGCTGTAGGCATGTGCTCTGCAGAACCCGCAGCCAGGCCCACCACCACACAGCCGCCCAGCGCAGGACCATGTCCAATAAAGAGAAACTTTCCCTCCTCCTGCTTTATCCTCCGGAAGAGACAGATCCTCTCTCTCCTCATTAACTACTCTTACTGAATTTATTTTATTTCAGAAACTCAACCCAAAATAGCACCTTGACATTTGAGTGTGAGCCATATATTATAATTGCAGTCTATACTTAGCATTCAGCTCAGTAAAACTGTCGGAGACCAAAAAGTTACATATGGATAGGATTCCTGATGCTACAGAGCTCATGTTTTAACAGCTTCCCCTCTGCCTCATTCCTAACCCAGAGAATTATAGCAAGAAGATTTTGTTATTTCTCCTAAACTTTGGTGTAATGTTGTTTTTTGTACAAAGAATAATTATAAAGTTCAGTAAGAACAAAATTAAAAAAAAAAAACAACATTTCCTACAGTTTTGCAAGGTAGCACATCTCATACTCTAGATTGTAACATATGGAAAAGTATTTCTGGCAAAGCTGATGGAAGGCAGGTTGGCATATGAAGCCCTCCCAATTTCCCAGGATTGCTCAGATAATTATCTCGTTTCATTCTTCTGACAAACAATTTTTTCCCCTGTTTTCAAGGGGAGCAGGGGAAAGATATTAAACAGAACCTTTCAGAAGATAAATCTTAGCTTAAGAAGAAAACCATTGTTTCAGAGATTCCTTTTTTGAAACAGGAAAAAAGAATAATTACTCTCTACAGGAATTATGGTTGAAGACGTATCAGGTTGGAGGGATACCATGATAAGTTTTCTGCTGATGCTTTCAACGCCTTGCAGAGCTGGGAGGCCCTGTGGGCAGGGCTAGGAGCTCCCCACCTTTGGAGCTTTCCCAGGGGGCTGGCAGCCCGGCAGACACCACCACTGCGTTCCAGGACAGACGCATCAGATCAGGGGAATTACACCGGCATCCACACCGATCATATCTCAAAGAATCCTTCCTGTAGGTTAGAGTTCTTCTTTTGAACTGCATTCAATTAGAGGCCACTTGTACAGCGGATTGTAAGCCGATAAAGGGCAACTGCAACCCTCCTGGGCTGGTGGAAGGAGAAGTTTCACACTTCCACTGGTGAAGAGCCTGTTCTATACCTAATACTACAGGCGTGGCATTTGCTCATACATAATTTCTTTATACGACTATTGACAAAGTTTGCATTGCCACTGCGCCTATTTCAGAAACTAGCACACATTTCTGAAGACGTCCCTTGAAAGCTATTAGGGGGTGAACGATAATGAACCAGGAACACAGCAAGATATATTGAGCTACCCACTTGAGATATTCCCAGTGATAGGCCTAGCTAAACTTTGGAGCAGCTAGCAAGAGCTAGAAGCAAACTGGAAGAGTCACAACTCAAGATGAGACTTTGGAAAAGCACAGCAAATAACTTCTCTCCTGTGATGGTGCAAGTATTCAAGAAGAATGCACTCAGATTAAATTATTCCTTCAGACAGAGCTCCAAGTCAGCATTTCCCCACATCAAATATCATTTTGGAAACATCAGCAGTAAGCGGAGGATCTGGAAAGACTGCATTTAAGGAAATGTGAACAAGAGATTATTCAAAGAAAGAAGGGGGCCATCTTCTCAATCACATTAACACAATGCTGTGGTCCTAGACGAAGATATGTTCTTCCGATAATTAGTACAATTGCTTGAAGATGACCTAGCAATATTGCGTGAAATGGAAGTGTACCAAGACCGCTGAAAGTGAATCGAAGTCTGACAAAAGCCCAACAAGTTTCTGATGCAGCAAGGGACTGAGGGTATTCAGCATGTAGCCTGCAGAAAGCACAAGTCGCACTGGACTGACATAGCACAGAAAATCTGCTTTAACAAATACAGCTTCCTAGTGGATATCCTCATGTTCTGCATGAGGAGAGAGGACTAAGTTTAATATATGGTAGCATCTTGAAGAGTCAAACCCCACTCTAATACAAAGACTTCATATCCAGATGTAGCATCCAGCTGTTGTGTTGTGAAACGAACTCTGAATAATCAAAGCTTAATAAGCAACTGAATAGATAACTGAAAGTATATCTTAGCTACAAGACTGACTATGACTCTGAGTCACCCTGAATTGACAGGAATCCGCAGAAAGGTTTCTAAGTTGACCTTTCCTGCAGCAGAATCAAGTTTAAGGAATGTGAGGTCAAATGCATTCCTAAACTGATGGATAAACGCTTTTTAATATAACCCCTTTGGGGAGTTCAAAATAATCCATTTCCTCTGTCCCTAAATTTCAGACATATAGTTCTGAGAAAGCTATCTAAAAAGCATGACTCCAAGATAGTCGCTGTACAACAGCAGGTCACAGGTCGCAATCCACAATTCCTTCAACTTTTGCTGCTATTTGGCTGATCACATACCTCTACTTCTCCTACTGTCAGCTAACATTAACAAAAGTTTGTGCCGCAATAAAAGCTTTAAATAGTAATATTCTACAGCAGCAAATGGAAGAGGTGGAGACCATCCGTCAACACATTTTAAATGAACCCCATTTTAAATGCAATTTTAAATAACCTACCGTTTTACAACATGTTGTACCCAAGACTTATGTTTCTGGTAATTTTTATGCTGCAGAATTGGCTGTCTTCAACTGTATTGAGGCTGCAGAACCCAAGCTTCCTCAACAGAGTTTGCAATTTTTATACTAACCTTTCAAATCTGAGTGAAATTTAAACATCATGCTGTGGGGTGGGGAGAGAACGTTTCATGACTTCTGTACACATTTGAAAAAACAAATAAGCTCAATTATTCCTTGATTATAAGTCAATTTTAAGGGATATATATAATGGATGAGACAGGTCCCTGCCAACAGCTGGCATAATGGAAAATTTAGGACCTCAGTTTCTACTTTTCATCATCCTCAAAAGTGAGGAGAAAGATGACTTGACATTGGGGGTAAGCATGTACCGTTTCCCATTTACTCCGAGTATGGCAATTACCTGCAGGTGAGTGTGATATTAAGAAGGAAGCATGTCCTCACCCAGCTCATGCACTTTCTTAGACACTTCCTCGCAGCCTTTGTTAACTTTGAATGCACTATCCTTATACAATTACAATTCTCTCTGTATTCTCACCATAGCCTTCTGCTAGCGCTTTTACGTATAGTCAATTCAAAATTTCACAACACAAGATTTGGTAGACAGTTGTATTGGAAAACAGTCCACTCCTGCAGTTTGCATGCCATTTTCCTTCCAATTGTGGCCTGAGAATCGACGCTGTCTCAGTAACAAGTGCATGGGCAGAAAAATATTCACGGTACCTGCCAGTTCAAGTTCACATTTTCCCTCATACTTCCTTTATGGATTCAGGGAACATCTTTCTTAGGGACTATTACTTTTAAGGTTTACAACATTTGTTTTTTCAGACTTTTCTAAAACCTATCTCATTACTTAACTTTTCAATTGAAGAGACCTGGCTTACTATAAATGGGAGTTATTCCTACATTTAAGCTGCCTCTTTCACTTCATTTCTACGTATGAGGGCTACATACCTCATTTCTACGTATGAGGGCTACATACCTAACAGAACATGAAAATCAGGAGCAACACAGGTTTTGATGATCATTCAGAATCCCCCTTTCTACCGCTAAAGAAATGACTCAGAAACCCATTTCTGGTGAGGCGAAAACCATTATCTCAGCTGCAATTCACAGAAGTTCAAGCCTTTACACTGGACGCTCCTTCAGCTGTCGTGAGACAAAGCCTTAGTTTTGCAACACCACGTATTCAGTGATGAGTCAGTCCAAAATTATCACACATTCATGGTAGCGGCATTTAAAGAAACTGTAGACGGTATACAGACTATCAACAGCTTTATTAAAATATCCCTCTGCTTCCTTTTATGCTTGGACAACGTATTGAAACAGAATCATCAGAATTGGAGCACACAAATGCTATATAAAATTAACAGTTCACCGTTGTTTACTTCTATTACTGCAGAGCTGAAAATACCCAACTAAGGAAAACAGCTTCAAGCAAACTGAGCAAAACCACAATCGCTGCTTGGCAAACACCTCAGCAGTGAGAGGACATCTATTTTCTAATTATTATAATTCCACGCTGTCAAAGTCAAAGCAATGGTAAGGCAAAATGTTATGAAGTTGCTGATAAGGCCTCTCTAGTCTCAGATTTCTAACTGAACTATGAAAGGACTCACAGGACTATCATTGCAATGTAAATAATCATATTTACTCAAACTCTTTAAATATAGTTTCTCAGGATTGCACACATTAACCACTTCTCCCCTCATCAGTAAAACATGGCAGCTGCTCGTAACAGCTCCAGACAAAATGAAAAGATGACATCTGTGAAGTCCTGACTTGTGTCAAGAGGTACAACAGGGTTTTTCTGAGAACTTCCGAGGGCAAACACCACAGTTCATTGCATGAATGCTTGGGGAAGTCAAGCAATCAGAAGTGTTTCCAGGGACCACTTCACATCTCACAAAAAGGGCGCAATGGAAAGCACTGCGCCATTCCAAGATGCTTTTCAAAAGGAAAAAATTATCACTTGTGTAATCATCAACTCTACTTCTGTCAGCTACAATCCTACTCCTAGTTTTCCACTGGTGTTTCCTATGCAAACTGGCCCCACTGGAACCTGCTCAGCTTGAAGATACTAGGCAGAAAGACAACAATAAAAACCCAAGGAAGGCATGGGAGAGGTAGGTGCAAGACATGGAGCCTCCAGAGGAAAAGAGGTGACTGGAGGACTTCCAGCGAGACAGACAGCCACTACAGTAGTACAAGCTAGGAATACACAGCCAGAGGCTGGAGGAGATCTGGCAAGAGCCTAGAAAGGTCTGGGCATAGCTCCTATCTAGAGGAGAACATAGAGCAGGCCACAGAGCTGCCGAGTCCCACCAGCCAGCGAGCTCCACACAGGAGAACGGCATGTTACTACTGACTGGTGTCACACGCTGTGTTAGTACAGTGACAAAGACACCAGCAACATGTAAGTTTTACAGCTCTTCCAGTGAATGACAGACATCAATGGGAACTTCTGTTCTTCTACTCAAACCCTTTTGTTTTTGAGAGCGCCTTTTTCCACACGCAGGCAACACAAACACACATGCATCACAGCAGCACTTAAGCTGCAACACCAAGGAGGAAATTCTGTTAATACAGGCCCCTTGTGGTGATGAGGTAAATGAAGACAAACAGTGTGTGCATATATCTCTGATCCTCTGTAACCCTCCCGCCTTACTTAATGTATAATATAGGCAAATTCAGAGGGAACACACACAGTGCTCTTTAGATACCTCCTTCATTACCTCCTTCATTGTAGAGGTTGAACAAGGAGGGGGTGACTCGGGAAGAGAAACAAGCCTTTCAATCATACAACAGCTGAACTGAAGAGATGCTGGGAAGCCAGAATCCAGTCTTTTAATCTATGAATTACTCTTCTGTGCCTCTAATTTGAGAGTCACTGAATATTCATAGCTTACCAAATGAAATCAATCAAGATGCATTTCAATATAAGTGCTATATAAATGTTACGTACTCTGAAATACTAGGTCTTTCTCCCTTCAGCAAGACTTTTCAGGTGGAAGGTATTTTTGCCCTACATTAGTAGAACTTGATTCTCCATCTGCAAAATAGGTCTGCCATTTTCTACCTTTCACCTCACATAGCCAGAGGGAGGGAAGAAGAGAAGGCTACGCGTGATGTATCTGGCACAAAGAAATTTAATAACCATTTTCAAAGCCAAGTACTAACTACATGCAACAAAGGAAAAAGAGCCAGATTCTTAAAAGAATGAGGATCACGCACGTTAATAAATACTGGCTCAATATGTAAGTGCTACTTCCAAGTACTCTGAAAGTGCAACCCTTTAAGAGAACAAAACATTATATAACTTAAACACGGAATATCATTATACATGATTGTAAAAGGGGCAAATAAAGATCACTGGGTTCCCAAAACCACATGAGAAGTGTTTACAATCACAGTTTACATGCAACACACTCTACAGAGGTGACTGAACATCTGCTTTGCTAAGCTTATAACAATGCACATTTTCATACCGATTCCCAAGGAGTAATTCAGTGATCGAAGAAGCATTTAAAATTCCTTACCTTGATTATTTCCACCAACTGATCCACACCACTGTCACCTGGAAAGATTGGTTGTCCTAGTAACAGTTCAGCCAATACACAGCCTGCTGACCACACATCTAAAAAGGAGAGAAAAGTGAGGGACAAGGGAAGGTATCAGTAAAATGTATACGTTAGTCTTTTTTTTCCCTCCCGCTATAAATAGCATCAATTTTAAGCTACTTACTTATTCCTTGCTATATTGCACACTGTGTATAACAAATAAAAATCAAGACCATGCCCTGCCCCTGCCCCTGCCCCCTGCCCCCTGCCCCCCCCCCCCCCCCCCAGATATTACAATCTAGAAAACACAAGATTCCTGGCATAAAGCAACGGTAGGCAGACATTTTAGAAGTCAAACCACAAGACAATGAGAACAGGAACAAATGTTAAACATCACAGACTTATGGAAAAGGACTGAGAATATTTGCCACCTGAAAATGAAGAATTTCCCCAAATCAAAAAAGTCTAAAATATCCAAAAAGTGTGTTAAAAAAACAAACACACTGATTACAGACTATGCACAGGCATCACCTACCCAGTACAGGTGGTGATTTTGCTCTTTTTGTCAGTTGAAGAGACTTATTTTTCCATCCATATATTGAAAGCATACATTTGCTAGCAGATGAATCAATACTGCAAATGTTACTAGTACTTTGAAGTTCACAATTAAGGGATCTGGGAAACAGCCTTCCTAACTCAATGATATCAAGGCCTAATTTTTATCCCATATTCTATTTGCAAATGTGGCTGGATCATAGCTTCGCCAGGCATAGACCAGAGAA
Organism: Struthio camelus; assembly: GCF_040807025.1. NCBI lineage: Eukaryota > Metazoa > Chordata > Aves > Struthioniformes > Struthionidae > Struthio > Struthio camelus. Next base: position 93,229,193 of record NC_090942.1, on the reverse strand, counting down.
TAACTCAACAGCATCCATACTAGACCTTACCAACTAACTTTTACACGTATACCAAATGCTACAACTAGTCATTAGCAGATACTCTTCTACATGAATAAAAATGTCATCATCTGCTACAGATACTTTCCTGAACAGCTACACACCTTTTGATCTTTTTACATATAAATAAGACAATTCAACACTATGGCAGTAACAATTTAAGTAAGCATTTGAGTGTGCTATAGAATACAGCATTTTATTTTCAAAACATGCTTAATCCAAAGGAAGAATATATCTAAGCAAATGCAGCAAGTACTGCACAGCAGAAGTTTGTGAGAATTTACTGTAACTGCACACTAAATACTGAAGTTTATGTTGTTCAACACACTAAACGCATTGCATCTAGCTGCAGAGAGAACTGTTTCTCCAAAAAATAGGTTGACTATTAAGTTTTCTAGAAAGTCATCATTTATTCAATGCAAATCTGAAACCTTACACAAAATCACTCTCAAACACCCCGTCAATACCAGGAGATCCGGAAAACCTACAATATTGTAACGCCCCGAAGTTTTCATGTCCGAAAAGAGAAAACGAACAAAAACAGCCCCCCCACCGTTTACTTCAAACTCTTGCCTACTTCTAAAGCTAAGCTGCCTCTAGGAAATAAACAAACAGAAAACTCAAAACCCAGAGAATTTACCTAATGAAGTCCCTTCCAACCTGAGTTATTTCATGTTATGATTAAAATCATTATTTCCCTAGTGCATGTAAACAATGTCATTGGGAAGCAGGACACACACGATGTTGTCATAAATGCTAAAATTTTGGGAAGTAAAGAGACCGTATGTGACAGTTCTCTAAACAGCCTATTATCACTTTGTCATACCTGCTAGAGACTGACACAAAAATAAAAACAACCTTCAGGAACTCAAGATTGATAATAAAATAATCTGCAAGTTGGAACAGACTCCTCCCCCCCCCCCCCCCCCCATTTCTAAATTAGAGAGAGACTTGGGCAACGCAAAAATATTTTCCCGTCTTCTCAAGCAAGACATGATTCAATTATAACAGAGGGAAACCAAAAAGCACTGCTAATTACTGCAGCGTTCCAAATCACGCATCTCTAAGTCAAACGGACACATTTTTACTTAATGTCTCAGTACAAATGTCATGATAGGATTTATCCTGAAAGGTGACCGTTTACAACACGAGCAGCAACTAGAACTAGTCCCAAGTTTAAGGTTTTTTTTTTTTTGAAATTAGAAAGATTAAGATTTTTGAACTTCTAGTCATGTTTAATAGAAGCTGATGCAGCCACCAAGGTGCTAAGATCTCAACAACAAATAAAGTCATCAAGTAAAGAACAATTCCATGTTTTTCTCCAAGATCTGATAGTTATTGCCATGATACATCCAACAGAAAGATGATGTAAAGAATCACCTTTTTATGTCGTCCCATACCTACTGAGAACCTGTCAAAGTGGGTTTATAGGAAATTACAGAACAGCTTGCAAGGTGGCATGGATGTCTTCAGAAATATTGAAGAAAAAGATTAAACGTACTAAACTGTCAGAGTATCGTAACTTAAAAGCCTACATAAAGGTGCCTTAAAAGGTTTAGAAAAAACTGAGTCCTTTACACTGATTATCCAAAGCAAGCGATGTCCAAAAGCTATTATCATTACTGACAATTTAGACACCTATTTAGGATTGAAAAAGAAACAGTACACGGGAAGATTTGACAGAACAGACCCACAACCAAAGCTGACATTAGAACTCCAGTTAGCATTTAGGGGTCAGCTCCTTCAAAAACGTTTAGCTACACTAGCACAATCTTCTCATCTTAGACCGTGGCTTTGTAAAACTGTTCTAAACAATCCTCTAGCTTCCCCATGAAATCAGCTTTGTGCCGTTTTATCCTTCCTTGGTCTCCCTAACCGCCTTCGCGCTCCACTAGCAAATCTCAGGCAGGTCTGAAAGGTAGAGCTCTCAAGAAGACATTTCGGAGATTTGCAAAAACAGAGGGGAGAGCCTGCACCAGCGTCTCTGCTGAGGAAAAGGAAAGCTCTGTGAACCAGCCGCAATGCGTGCAATATCTTTTTCAGGCAAGAACGCCAAATTAAAAAAGGCAGAGGACACGGGAGAAAGCTGAGGGCACTGCAGCGCGAGAGAGGCTAGCAGAAAGGACGTGGGTCATGAAGACCCACCTGGAGAAGCCTGAGGAACGCTTGCCGAATTACCCTTGCGTAGGTACCACAAACCTGCAACAACCCCCACCCCGAAACCCACCTCCTTGTGCAAGGAAGTCTTTCAGATCAGGTGATTTATTAATGCCTTATGAAAAGTCAGCTTAACTTGCCCTCATTTCATTTACTAACACCTTAAATTAGTCAATACACACACTGAAATAAGCTAGAGACCTTTTGAAATTCACATTTTTTTCCCAGGAACATAATTTCTCTGACTTCCAAAGTAGGATTTGGGCAATATTCCCTGCTCAACAAAATGAACAAACCTTTGAAGTGTTCTTGCTGAACGCCAGAGATCTCATACCAACTTCAGCAGCTTGAAGCAAGGATAGCAACAAGTGGAGATTATATTGGGTGTATACACATCGCTGGCGAGTAGAGTGCAGTCAGGAAGACAGTGGGAAACCTCAACTCTGCTGAGACTTGACAGAGTTTTTCATCACTGACTTTTAATGGGACTGAAGTTCGACTCCACAATGGTTCGATTTTTTTTTTCTTTGAAAGTGTTATTTTGAAATTTATCTTCCATATTCAAATGCTAATATTTTTCTGAATCCTGAAGTAAACATTGTATTAAATTCTATATTTAAAGATAAGTTACTTAAGAGAAGCGATAAGACAGTTAATACCAGTTTTTGATAGCTCCTTATCAGACCATTTTTCCGCCTCAGCACTTCATCACAGCTCACAATTATAGTTTAATAATCTAGTTTAATCAGAGTAAACCTGCAACATATCTACCTACTTCCATGGGGGAAGAAGTGTTTTCAACACTGTTCCTTTCTAACATGTACAATTTAATTAAGGCAAAATATGACTTTTCATGACTTTTCATTCAAATGCTTTAAACTGGTTAATAAGACCAGATAGGACCAGAACAAGAATCAAATTAACACATTATCCTCATGCCAAAATAGTTGGGTCAATGAGAGGATTTAAAGAGAAAATAGCGAGAGCTATTAATTTGATGTAGAAGAAAGTGAGTAAGGTGAATTTCTTCAGACCTTCGGGGGAATGTAATGATATGGACAGGAAATGCAACTACCTGCCGAAAGCAAACTTCTTACAAAGTTATTTCAGAGAGCCTTCACAAATCATAATAGCAGCTAAAGATGTACCTATTACAAAGAAAACGGAAACACTTAGAGAAATGCCATTATCATGTGATCTCCCTGTACTAACTTAAGCACATAAAAAACATACAGCCTCTTATATTCCAAAAACCAAAATTTGTGCGTCTTATCTTAATTAATACAAGTTTCTACTACTTTATTGTTCCTCACAGCTGTCAGGTAGGCATTAACTTATCTAACAATCTGATCTGAGTAATATGCTGGCTTTTGAATGCAATTGCAGTGTTACAGAGGGTAAGAGAAGGAAAATTTCTCCTTAGCTCAGTAACAAGCATCCAGGCATGACAACCTGCAAAATACACGTCCTAGCTTTAATTATACAGGCAGAGAACTGCGGTCTCTGACAAGGGCTGGCTGTGATAGGATACCCTGTTCACAAATCTCCTTGCTCTGCTCTGCAGCTCTTCCTTCCCAAACTGAGAGGCTGACCTCCTTGGCTCATCTCAGGATCAACGGTCATCGTACTATGCCCCAGCTCCCCTACCTTGCTATTTGGAGGACAGGAAGAAAAAAATTTGAGCCTGCTCTCATTCATTTAGGACAATTTAAAAGCAAACAAAAACAAACAAACAAAAATACCCCCACAACCTTCCTTTCTTCCTCATCTAGTCATCTCTACCCCACTGTGCCTTCATCCCAGGCTGACACACTTTTCAATCATGTGCAAGATGGACAAAGTTGCTGTTCTGGAAAGGGATTAACTGTACAAAGGAGTAGGGAAGAAGCGAAGAATAGGGTCAAAAGAATAGCCCTGGGAAGTTATAAACCTAGCAACTTTGAGTTGCCAAACGCCAGAGCACAAAATGCTTTTCAGGGCTATTTATTTGGAATGGGTCTTGGAACGTCAAAACCCTGGATCACTGGCACATCTGCTACGTCAATGCAAGTTTTGCACATCAATCCGCCACAGGTTATGAGAGACAGAACAAGGTCGAATAAAACGCTTGGAAAGTCATCGGGAACACAGGTTGAACACAGATATCCCTATTTTTCTGCAATGAAGAGATGAAACTACATTGACAGGTGATAGAACAGTTGAGTAAATTAACGCCTATGCTTATTAGCATTGGAAGTCACCGTTTGAGATGCAGAGGCAGCTACGACTACTCGTTTGGCAACGGGTTCAAGGCACACTTGGCAATGTTTTTGCCCTCCTAAACAACTCTGAGATAGCCCGACTACACATGCCTCCAAAGGACGCGCTGTTTTGGACTGCTCAGACGAAATCCTCTCCCCCTCAGTCTGAGCGCTCACGAGGAAAGTGAATGAATAACTTTGTGATACTTATTTTTGGCCAGTCCAGCAGAAGCCTGTGACACTGCCATTCAGATCAATCTTTCCCTGCCTGTGGCTATAAATGTTCCCTCTGGAACGCCCTCGATTCCTGCCAGCGCAGCGAAGGAGAAAATGCCAGAAGACCCTTGTCCCCTGGCAGCACCATCACGCTCTGGGGGAAGCTGTCTATTGCCCCAGCACCTACCCTAGTGAAAATGCGTGTTCAGTGTGTAAAGCTTAACTGCACAGCTGCTTTTTCCACAACCCAATCATGTGATAACAGAAACGTCCACATCCACCCCTACCATACCGCCTGTCTATGTCTGTCCTGGTACGTGTTGGGGGAATCTGGGCAGCAATCCCATAGTTTTCCAGCAGGCAACAGCAACAAGTGCTCGAGCGTAGCCAGCCGCATGCAGGGCAACATGCTCCGCAACAGCACAGCGCACACGGACCCGCAAGGAAACAGCTTCAGCCCAGCCACTGTCAAAGGAGAGCCGGAGGGATTCGTTCACAAAACCCTCACAAATTAGCTGCAGGAATAAAACCATGTGCCTTCCTTAGGCACACGCTCCCGCTTTTGGCATTCACAAATAAAGATACACCCAGGCCCAGAGTCTTCAAGCTACGCAGGCACCCAGCTGCTTGTGCCTTACCCTTGCAAAATCCCTTCAAGCAGTACTGCAGGCAGACAAAAGAGCCATTACGCTGGCCTGGTTTTGTAACTATTTGGCAACAGCGGCTATTTAAAAACTTGAATAGGTCATTTCCCAGGTAATTATTTTAGCAGTCCCAGGTCTGCTGGGTAACGGGCAGAAGCAGTATCGATGGTATTCTTACTATTATATGCATTTATATACACCACCAATGGCAGTGGTGTACATAAATACATAGTTACAAAACTGCAACAAACAACCCCAGGCAGTGGCTTATTTTTAAATTACAACCCAGACGGCTCCTCAAAGTCATGAACTTTGATAAAATAATCAAAGCAAGCAAGACCCCAGAAATTAAAAGCCTGAGTGTAGTTCTGTTGCAACACCCCGAATGGACAAACCCATCCTGGAACCAGTTTTAGTTTCTGCTACGTCTAAGATCACGTCACGTCACAATGACAAATCCATGTGTTCAAGTACAACCTAGATGAAGCCAGACAGACTAACACCCTTCTTGGTTACAGTGTTAAATACCATGGCTAACCACGGTGATGCATTCTGACTGTACTGCTAGGCGTGGGCCACCACGGTGTCATTGAGCATTTGCGGTGTCATTGAGCATTTGCATTTGTGTAGTTTTACATGTGAAACCACATAATGGGTTTGAAAAGCACTTCTTGCTCAAAAATACTTCTAATGATTACTGTAACGCACTGTGTTACAATCACAACCCCTGCAGTAATGCTATCAAACAACAAAAACCTCAGGAAAATAGCTGGACGGCTTGTGGGTAAGCTAAAAAAAGTTCCACTTAAGACACTTTTGGGCTCCATATTCTTGACCTGTTTTTAATGTAGTTTTAAGATAGCACATTTAAATAGAAGAGTGAAGATCCTTACAGTAGGTTTAAGCTCAGGTTTTGTTACTGCAATCACACACAAGTGGATTTTTATATACAGAAAAAGACTATACAGCCAGAAAAGGCTATTGTACTATGTTTCATTCGAAAGATGGACTTAGAAACAGTAGGTGCGTCTACATTAAAAAAGGGTAAATAAAATGCAGTACTAGAGTACTGAAGCATTTCCCAGATTCCTGTACCTTGAGTAATGGAGAAATTAACGATAATTTAATTTTCTTTCCTCCCTCTTTTAAGAAATCTATCTGTGCTTGTTAGCTGGTAAACAGTTAATGTTGGTCCAGTTTGGATGATTCAGCTTCTTATGTCGGTGAAATTAGGCAGAGCTCCTGAGCGCTGTTGCTACCTGTCCAGCAAGAACTAGGGAATAACATAACTCTTACTACCACCAAGAACAGCACCATAACAAAACCAAATCCCTAGATTTGCAGCATATCACAGAACACTGGTAAACTGCAGAGCAAGTTGTTAGAAGTATTTTATTACTTTTCAACTCCCACATGCACAGTTTCTGCTAGGAGGGGAGAGGAAGGAGGAAAGGGTAGCAAGGAAGAAGCGTTCGATGAACTTAGAGAAGGGGTTTGGGCAGATGAGGTTTTTTTGTGCATGGGAGTCTGAATCACAACTGGTCAAAAATCTTGATTTGTTTGGCAAGCAGAAAACGGACTCCTCACTTCATAAAAGATATTTTTATTAGAACTGTTTGAGAGAGACATAAATAAGAAAATCAAATGGAACGAGCAACTTATAAAAGCTTCTGCAAAAAGTGTGAGATTAAAATCATTGCACACTTGGAGCAAGAGACATTTCACAGACTTATCTATAAAGCAGTCTCCTCTGACGACACCTACAATGCTAGTAGTTTCACAGAGTTATTCTCTGAAGCAAGTTGCCTAAGTGCACTCAGATAACACCGCTGAGTCAATCTATATTGACTCTCAGCTGGAAAAAAGACGTCACCGGGATCAGTTTCCTTCCTCTCACTCATGAGCTCCTGCCACTTTGGTTTTACCTGGGCTCTGGTGCTCAGACTGCACAATAACGTTGATTCAGCTCCTTAACCTTGCAGAAAACGAACCCAACCAAAACAAGGTCTCTTGGCAACTGAAGGTGCATCAGCATGTTGAACAGCAAACTGTCAGAGCTAGTGCAAGGGAGAGAATGGGACCATGCATTCATAGCAAGAAAGAATAAGGTCGGGGCTGGCATTTTTGGCAGTGGTCAGCTATTTATTAAGCTCTGCTTTTTATCTTTATTGTACCATTACTTTCCCCAGACTTCCTATGGTCCTGCCTCTTCTTTCATACCATATGTGAGCACTGGTATATTATTTGTTGGAAATAATTATTGTAATGGAATAATTGTCGGAAAAGAATAATTATTGAAAAATAACTATTGGAAAAGAATCAACAAGGACAGGTAAGCCTCCAGAAACTTCTGTTTTCAAAGAACTGAAGAGTTAAAACAAGTTAGCCAACCAACAAGTTTAACACTAGTTAGAACAACAGTATGCCTAAAGGTATTTAAGCATATAGGTTATACACGCGCTTACGTTCTTCCAAGACTTGATCACCACCTCCAAATCCTTTCAAACATTTTAAACCTCACCTAAGGTATTTGAGTCCATGAGCCATGTAAAAGCTTAGTGCTACAGCGGGGGACCCGAGAGCAAAATCCCAGTCTCTTTAGCACCAGCCTTCAAAAAGAGCCCCGGGAAAACCTTGACTTGGAAAACATAGAAGTTGCAACAAGCCACTTGCTGCTGTTCATTTGGAGAAAACTCCTACAACTCCACAGTATCAAAACCCTGCTATTCCCTGCCCTCTGCCCAAACCTCCAGCTTTCCTAACAACTCCATGATACAGCTATTGTGCATGTAACAAAAGAAGTCTTCATCATGTTGAAAACTAGTAATGAAAGGACAGCAAAAATGAACAGAATAACTGAACATCAAAGGACTACCGTACAGACTATACCAGAATTTTCAAGAGAGTTCAAAGCCAAACATCAAGCAACACTGTCTCTCCCACTAAAAACACTTACTAAAAGCCAAGTGAACAAGTGACAAAATTACTCAAGTCTAAATGACGGCATATCAAACACAGGGTTACGAGTTGATTTTTCCACAGTCCTACTTTACAGTTATTTCAAGTCAACAAAATACTTGTTAGAGTTCTCATGTCTGGTCTTAAACTAAATAAAAAAAAGTTACCTAGAGGGATGGAAAAATTGTTTAAAAATCAGATTTTCCCCCAAACAAAAAAAATGCCTTTCCTAATCTAAAATCTCAACAGCTATAGAAATCACAGCAGCCACCCACAAAACGTGTGTATTCCCTGACCATTTACAGTATACTTCTGCTCCCAGGGATCATGTCCAGATCTCTGGAAGCATTTACGCTTAACTGTAGCATAAACACACATATAGCCAGTATGCAGTTCAACAAATACACATACATACCTATACTGGAGGTATAATCGGTGGCTCCAAAGATCAACTCTGGTGCCCTGTAGTACCGAGAGCAGATGTACGAGACATTAGGTTCTCCACGAACCAGCTGTTTTGCACTGAAGAGGAAACAAAGTAATTATCTTTCAGTAAGGGAAAGTTTTACAGTATTTCAGTGCAGGCCAATATTAAGCTTTAGTGCTACTCAGCCACCCCCAATTCCTTAATGCTTAAAGTGTTATGTTCTTCTAAGTTGATGCAAGCCACAGACGCAATGATTTACTGTGAAATCAGCCCAATCCATCTCTAGCAGCTTCCTCATATTGGACAGAGCAGAGGAAATTTTGACTACAATCTAGGGGGATAAATAGGGTCAGGCTTCTGGCTGGCAGTTTACCTATATAAAGTTTTGCTAGGTACAAAGGTTTGTTTATGCACAAAAATAAGAGGACAGAATATAGTTCAGTCAAATACAGTTAGTTACCTTTTAAGGTTCAAAAGCGCTAGGCAGTCACCAGAACTTAGAGTACTAAGTTTTTTTTCCCCTCCCCTTTAATCAGAACATTTTGACTCTTTGCTATTCATGGGAGCGTAGCATGAAGCAAGAGGGATATATGGAGACAAAAGAGAAAAAAACCTGTTCGCCACTGTAGGCGCATACGAATAATCCAAGATAAACATGAAGGCTTCATTTACAGTACAGAAGACCTGCCACAAAGGGCATAATTTAGAGTATTGGCCCAATCACAAGTGTATGCACCTTTTGAAATACCCTTTGTTTAAGAAAATAAAGGAACACAAGAGCACTTTACTTTCGGAAAATGGGGTTATGAACATGTTATATTCTTTCTTTCTATTTACCACCGCATGTCTGATGGAAAGGAGCTGCAGGACCAAACTGCCCTTTTGGAATTACAATACACGCATCTAACAAAGGAGCAACAAAGCCAGTGAGCAGCAAGCAAGTCAAATCCAACATCCAGCCTTCGAGATGTGCTTCTCTGCCTGCAGCGACGAAGGGCTCCCACCACTCATTTAACCTGTTCTAAAATGTCTCAGCTTTCCCTACAGCTCTTCTAAATGGGAACTATAGTCAACTTTTTACATTTTTAACAAGGAAAAACACATCACCTATTTATGCACTGTTACTTCAGGTTTTAGTGCAATACTTATTCTGTTGCAACACTTGTGAGGTAGAGCAGAGGAGGAGGCACCACGCGTGACTCTGCACTGCTGGAATAACCCATCTCGCATTCCAGCTCGTTGCGGATGAGCTAATTTAGCAACAGCCGCTCCGGTGACCTCGCGCCCAGATGACCTCCTAACTATTTTAGTCTGCAAGGCTATAGTACAAACTAAAGACTCAAATTTACCCCAGAGAAAAAACTGTTTCCTGCTCCAGCACAGGTTTCCAGAACCTCTGTATCAAGTTATTTTTCTTATACGAGAGGTGGACTCTATATATGGCTCACTTGAGCAGATACTGGAAAAAACGTGCCACTGGAAGCTGGCATGTAGAAGTCCACTATCTGAAAGCTTCAGTTAGAAGCACTGCTTCTCATCTTGAGCCTCTAAGGTATTTGAAATATTAGATGGATTGGTGCACATACAAGTAGACTAAAGCATAACATTAGCCTTTTGAGGTTGGTAAGCCATTCTGCCTGGCCTCTCTTCCCCACATGTATTTCACTCTGTGCAACCATAGGGTGAAACCCATAGGTATTTCACCATATTTGATTGCATTTGTTTCCATGGCACAGTATTTTCCCTTGCAATGGCATATTTATTTTTCTGAATATGCGCACAAATTGCAGGCTTACATTTTTAATTCCCTTCCTTTTGATATCCTTTCTCAGCTCCTTATTTACATGAACTCATCTTAAAAGGAAAACAGAGTACCCCTGATTTCCCTTTCAAAACTATAAATGATTAACTTCTGAGGAATATAGAGGATTTCTTTGCAAAAATTCCACTTGAGAGGAAGCGATTTCCCCAGGTTCCAGTGCACAGAGCCAAGCTTACCTTCCAAAGTCACAGAGTTTTAGAACAGCTGTATCAGGGTCCAGCAAGAGGTTCTGTGGTTTAATATCCCGGTGGCAGATTCCAAAGGAATGGATATAGGCTAAACTCCGGAACAGCTGATACATGTACAACTGGAACACAGAAATATTGCATAAAGTATGCTTTCCCAGGCAAAACATGACAAACTATTAATTTAGCACAAAGCTGTACTAAAGAAAAAAAATCAGAACAGACTTATTTCGCAGCAAAAAACCCTACTCAGTTTAAAACAGTGCGGTGAAGACGTGAAAGGCCTGGGAACTGGCCTTTCATTTCCTCCCGCACCTCTTTGCCACATAACCATATATGCGGGTCAAATCAGTTTTCTTATCCTTTCAAAAAGAAACACTTTATTCCAAAAAAAGTGGGAGAGCTGTCCAACATTTATAAACAGCCACAGAACAAAATGACGGTAGCTGTAAAAACACACACAAACTAGAGAAAGGTGTTTCAGTTTGCTTTGTAAATCACTCTCTATTAAGCTAAAAAAGCAACAACAGTGCTACAACTCAATGAATGGAATGTGCAAGGTCCACTAGTAAAAGAGAGTTTGCTCACAGGGAAACAAATAATATCCTTTCACAGTAAGAGGCAGCGAACAGAAAATGGATCCCAGCCACCCACAAAACACCTCCTTCACCTACCCAGTGAAAGGGGAACAGACCTGGAGCAAGAGGGGATGCATGCACATCTCTCTCCCTGTTCACCCGATCAAATGGGGCATCACCCCAAATAGAAAGTCAGAGCATGGAAGGAGCACTTCCCTTACCCCTCTTCTGCCCACACAGAGCACTGCTTCTGTCTTACCTCCTTCCAGCTCCCTCAATTTTCCATCCCCAAAGCACCCAAGCAGCGCTATGATATACTGAGAGCTTTTCAGACTAACTACAGAAGAACAAGACACGCTTTCTTTCTACCCAAATAAATCTTTACAATTAGTTGCAGCATAAAAATGAAGTACTCCATAAAATCTTCACCAACTCAGGTGGCTTTTTTAATTGTTTATTAGTGCCATATGAAAAGTTGCCCACAGAATATAGTAGTCTCTCAGCCAGTCACTTGAGTGAATCTCCCAGTTGTTCATGATAAAAGGACAGATTCAATTTACTCCACTCTGGGCAAAGGGAGAGCAGACAAGGACAGCAGCTTGGAATAACTTAGACAAGGCACAGCAAACAAGATGCTAAGGGAGGGTCTGTCCCCCTTTCCACAACGAGCCAATCCCTTATGCAACTTGGACTACAGGAAGGGGAGATTTTATGAAGCCAAGAACTTTGCAGGGCAAAATTACAGGGCAAAGCAACCCTGCTCAGATGCTGGAGCTACATGCTTTCACCTATGGAGAATAAAGAGCTGATGGGCATAAATAGGGCTGTAGAGCATCCAAAGTCATGAAGGCATGGGAAACCCTATTTCAAGGTTGGCACCAGGCAGCTAGGTTATTTCTATTCTGTGTCCCATGGTTCCATTCAAAACCAAGCTATAGGCAGCACGTTGTACTGGAGCTGACCCTTCACATTTCCCTTGTCTAAGAGCATTCTCCACAGTTCACTTTTAATGGCCTGTAAAACTAGGTGCAATTGCTAGATATTGGTATCAGGTTACGTTCGCCTCACTTGCACCACTATCTTTGTCTTTCCACTCTCTCCTCCCCCGCCTTTTTTTGGGGTGGGGAAGGTGCGAGAGGGAAGAAACCTGCCTGAACTCGGCCTTGAAGTTTTCAGTTTTCCTGTTTGTTTCTCAAAACTAAAACTCTGAACAAGGAAAAGCAAACAAATACAGATACGTTTTCTGAATTGCCTGTTATAGACACATTAAAAATCCAGTGCGTGTGTGCACACATGTCAGTGTGCTGCAAAATAATTCAAAAGATTGTTCTAACTTAAGGAGTCAAGTCAATACCTGCAGAATTTATAAAGCACACCTTTCACCTCCCTGCAGCAACCCAGAAATTTCTTACAGAATGCTAGAAGTTACAAAGTAGTTTTAGCAAAAAAGATGACTGGAAAAGCTCCCTTGCCATTCCATAACAGCTTTTGTTCTCCAGGAAAGAGGAGCTGTCTGCCTGTCTAGGTATCAATCAAAAGTGAACAAATAGGTATGATCTGATCTTTGTGTGCCAAGAGGTTAGGAAAACTGCAAAAGCTTTAATGGCATCAAGGTTATGGGATCTCTTTTTAAATATAAGATAAGGAAAAAGGCTTGCCTTGTCAGAAAAACAATATAAAAACAGTCTCCTGGGCTACCTCGAATGGGAAGTTACAAGGTTCCAATAAGATGAAAGAATCAAAGCAGAATTTTCTCGCAAAGCATGAGTGAGGACAATTTTTCCAAACTCCCAAATGGACAGCAATTAGGCCAACAGTACTGAGAAGAGAGTTATAAATAAGTTATCAAATGCTAAGCTAACAAGCAAATTGTGGGGAGCGTATAATCTAGAAGACCTGCTGTTCCACTGACAGGCCAAACAGAGCAACCTTACAGCAGAAATTCTTACTGCTGGATGATTTTGATAAGAGCCTATGCTTTCTTAAAAAGAAACAATAGTCCCAGGTATTGCTGAGATGTACAACTTACAAGTTAGGCAGATATAGTTATGGTACAATGCTTTGTTATTGGAATAATTGCTTTTTGTAACTTGCACCTTCTTCAAATCAGATGAAAGCTTTCTCTTAAACCTACCCTAATGTTAAGCACTGCATATTTAAAGATGAGTTTGGGGAAATCAATATCAACTGGAAACATTTGTTGCAAATCTCCATTTAATGTTATTTGACTAAAGAGACGAAATGTCTGCAGATCAGCTCTTTATCACTATCAAGTTAACGCCATGTTGACAGCATGACCACTCACTAATATTTGGACTCTGTTCACCACAATATGCAACATGGAACTTCGAGACACAGCTGAGATGAATGCTTGACAATAAAATTTTAGAAGTTTTAACCCCTTTGTAAATGACGACAGAAGCTGCCGGCAACTGTAAAGTCAGGTCTTGAGGCTATACGTGCAAACTTCTTATCCCATGTAACTCTTCAAGAAGAGAGCAGGAAAGTCCATGAGCTCCAAGTGCAGGGAAGAAACCAATAAGGCACCTTTCATGCCCTCAGAGAAGCACGTGAACTCCTCTTACTCATATGCCAGGAAAGGGGGAAGACAACATCCAGGAGAACAATATTCTTTCCAACATCCTCTTCCAATTCTTGACCTCTGCGCTAGTTTCTTTATCAGCTTAGGAGGCTGAAGCTGCTAATATGGCTGGTGGCAGTTTCTACCTCAACTGTTTAAAAACAACCTCTCTCCACCCCCCCGCCCCGCGCCGGAGATTTTTGTAAAGGGAGAAATCAAGAGTGCTGAAATGCAAGTCTCTTGCCTCTGGTCTTCCTCCAGCCTAACAAATAACCATTCCAACCTTTTTTCTTGCCTCAAGACACATGAGCTCCTGAGAATTTCAGAAAGCTAATTATGTGCCTCAGAAAAGAGGTATCCAGAAAGTCCATTCCCATAATTTCCTTCTTCATCTAACCACATCTGTCAGTTACTTACCTTGACATAAATCATAGGGAGTGTCTGTTTGGCCCGACTATAATGTCTGGCAACTCTGTATACTGTTTCAGGAACATAGTCCAGCACCAAGTTGAGGTACACCTCATCTTTCTGAAAGAGAATAAAGGAGAAGAAAAACCATTAACAGAGAGAGATTTGAAGCATGAAGTACAACAAAAGCATTCAGATAATCTGATAGCTTGAAACAGCTGTGGACTTGGTGCCTTTTTTTTTTTTTTTAATTTGTTTAAAGTGTACATCTTTAGTGGGACTGCAAACTATCACCAAACTTTTTTTCCTTCAAGCTTAGCACTTGTGGAGAAATATCTAAGTCAAACTTGTGTATAAGGTCACATTAATTAACATACTCTCTAACTTGAGACATTTTCTCATTATAAACATGGGCAAGGATATAGCTGGTCTGCCCACCTGATATGCTCATTAAGAGGTACTTCATGGTGATACTTTCATCACTAAGCTATCTATTAATCTGTTACCTTCTTCCCTGCCAAAACCCAAGAAGTGCAAATTTAAAATTCCCAGATTGACTCCACACAACTACACAAGAAAAGAATGTCTAAATGCCCTGCATCTTTTAGAAAGGTTACTTTGATCTTGCTGAACTCCTAATTCTCTTAAGAGATTAATAATTTACATTAACCATTCACAGATAGAAACCTAGTGTTAATATCTGTAACCATTTTGACAGCCAGGTTCACCCCACTTAAACATATGAACTTATTCATGGCAAAAAAACTACAAGATAGAAAACAAAGACGCCAGTGTGATTTTTAATATCTGGAATCACGTTAGAGAGCTGTGTGAAAGTAACAGAAACAACATAAGTAGCTTTCTAAGTAAGGTACTTTGTTCCCCCTTTCCCTTTGCCAAAATATCCTGTAACAAAAAGGAATTAAGTGACCTAGTACTACAATCACATAGTGCCTAATTACGGAACTGATAATTTTCAGCAGTAAAATAAGTCTTGAAAAGACTTCTGATATTTTAACGCAATCCTTAGTGCTAAGCGTCAGAACTGCAAATACATTTAATTATACCCCCCCAATATTAATTACAGTAACCTGAAAGTTTATTTTTGAAAGCTGGGAGAATTAAACAGAAAGTAATCTCTTCCGTGCTTGCTCTATTAAAACCTGTGTAGAAAGATGATACGCAGAGACTTTATATGGGTGGAAGCCATACACAACTCCCAGGTCTTCAATGGAGTCTCTTGTTAGCAGGTTTGTTGACTACATATCTTAGTACCTCTCAACCTGAAAACAAACCTTATTTAGCTACAGCGATTTAATAATAATACTACTGAAATTTATTTAGCCAACTAGAGCACAAGAGTCTGGTGTGTTGCTCTCATAGTGTTGCTCTCTATATTATTTAAACCGTCTCTGCACTGTCTGAGCAAACAGCAGCAACCTCCAATACGTAAAGAAATGATGCGTGTTAACCCATAAACCCACACCTTGAACATGCAGCATGCAAAGAACCTCTGGTTTCGTGTCGTTGACTCAGAAGTTCAAGATTTCCCTTCATCATTATCAGACAAT
This sequence comes from Struthio camelus, assembly GCF_040807025.1. Classification (NCBI taxonomy): domain Eukaryota; kingdom Metazoa; phylum Chordata; class Aves; order Struthioniformes; family Struthionidae; genus Struthio; species Struthio camelus. The sequence goes on along the minus strand of NC_090942.1, from coordinate 93,213,367 downwards.
AAACGTTTACTTTCTGGGCATTTTAGTAGCTCTTCCCAACTCCCTACAATAACATACTGTTTTTGATATTGTTCAAAACAACAGTGGTCATTCTACCAGCACTAAGCAAGTGCCCCAGCGGCCCATTAGCTAGTATCTGCTTTGATTGCGATTTTGCAACACAGATGGAAAGACCTGCAGCCTCAGACCCCCCCCACCCACGTCAGTGCCTATCCCACTGGTTTCCCAAAAACTGGGTTAGTGGTAGCAAAATCGAGAAATCCAGAGACAAGGATGCAGAACAGACTTTCAGAAATGGATGAGGAAAGATAAATATCAGCAGCACAGAGGACATATCAAAAGGCTACAGAATGTCATGTAGGTACAAATGTATAAAACATAGTTATATACACGTATTTTACCACCTTCCCTTCCGCAGCAACCCAAGTTCATGTCTCCTGGATTCTCAATGCAAGACAAACAAAAAATCCACCACCACCACCTCTACTTAGGTCAGATATTTTATATATATATTTATCATTAATACCCTGGAAATTGTGTCCTAAAAGTCAAAGTTAACTTAAGCCTGATAAGGCAACCTGTACACCAAGACAGAAAACATATTCCCATGAACAGGAACTCCATTCGACTCAGTCTAGATCCAGCCTGAGGAATACGCTGCCATATACAATACGAGCCTCTTGGAGAACAGAAAAGTCGTATTGGTAGCAAGTCACAGCACAAAGTACGCTATTACTGAGATTGATTACTTTCATTCAGAGGGTTCATGTTCCAAGCGACAAAGGAGATTTACATGAGAGATTACAGAAACGGCAAAAAAGGAGTGAAAATGGAATTATATTGCTTTCATTACTCTCTCACAGTACAAGTAAAAGGAGACGTGTAGAACAGTTACACATACAATCATTAAACCCTTTCTACACCACTCCACAACAGTGATATTCAAGAACTCTATTTAGTTCATACCACATTTGATTTACTTTCCCCTCCTCCATTTTCATTTTTATTTTCTGCTCTGCTGGAACTAGGACCAATTCAATGGCATAAAATGACATAGACACAAGAAAATGAAGGCATCTGAATCTAGAGACAGAGGCTCTGTGCCCACCAACCCTTAAGAGCTTCAACGCTTTCCACGCTGCTGCAGCTGTGTAGTGTCGCTCCTACATAAACGCGCATCGTCCACCAAGACTTAGGAACTGCAAAGGCACAGAACACCTTTCCTTCAGCCAGTTCTTGCTGTCACCTAGCACAAACCTGATAAACATGGACTACTGCTTTAAAGAGACCTCGCCCTCCTCTGTGAGCACGATCTGGTGCAGAGCAACATCTGTTAAAGTCACCTGGGTTCCCCTCATGCAGATTCAGCACGAGCTAGAAAGCAGGCCTGCTTGACAAGCTCTTAAGGATGACGTGACCTAGTTTATCCACCTCGTGCAGCCTTCCTCAACACATACTTTTCCAGTGACCCAGATGTATTACGCCTGGAAGCAGGGTCGGCTCAAAGAGCTTGCCAAATGAGGACAACTGCTTGAGGATCAAGAGAGAAGACTGAGGCTTATCTTTCCATTACAGGAAGCCTTTTTCTACCCTCACCACATATTCCTCAGGTGACTTATTTCCACGCTACTATTTCAAAATCCTTGGGCTGGGAACCAAGCAAGGTAATCTGTCAGTCAGGACCATGTCTGAAACACTTTTACAGAGATCCAGCAAGGTCCACAGGAACTGTATCATAGAAATGAAAAAGCAAATGCAAGATGGCATCAAATAATGCACTCTTCCTTTCAGCCATTGGCATTGAATTCGTTATTTACCTTCCTCGTCAGATCAAGTGTTTAAGTGCATCCATGTTTTCCTGTGCTTGCCACTCAGGCTATGACCATCTACTCTTTAAGAATAAAAAAGGCAGAGGGCAGTAAGCCAGAATTGAAATACAGGGTCAATGTATTTCATCAGGGCTTTGATTTTAGCAATGCAGCTCATTTCCCTGCAATTGCCTCTAATGACAGAAATTGCTTTTTGTCAGTTGGCAGATAAATCCTCAGTTGACACAAACGGCTTCTGAACATCTAAATGAGCCATAGCAAAATAACCATGGCCTTGTTATTGTACCAGCTGGTACCACTCAGGAGTAACCAATTCAGGCACCATCTCACTTTGTTGGCAGCTAATCTTTCTTTCTTTTTTTTTTTTTTTTTTTTTTGCTTTTTATCAGAAATCAGAGATTAAACAGAGATCATCTTGTTTTATGCAAAGGCTTTTATTATTTTTTTCATATATCTCACATACACTATACATATACATAATGTGCATATATAAAAGTGCAATCAACATTAGTCACAGTGCAACTCTTTCCCTTATCTATTTACCACAAACATGACAATAGAGGCCAGCGCATCCATAAAAGACAAACAGCAGACTCAATGCAAGGGGAAAGAGGATCTGAAGAATATGTCAGCATCTAATAAGACGTTCTTATGAACTGTCAGTTCTACCCTGATTCTAAGAGGAATTTCCAGAAGCGTGAAATAAAGTGATAAAACAAGGTTAAACTACTCCGGGCATTCTTTCTTCTAGTGACTGAATATAGCGGTCAGCGTTCTGGAAAGACTGATGAACATCCTTATCTCAGTTTTCTTTTTCCTGGCAGGTCAGTAACAATGTGGTGGAAGCAGTGGGTTTTGCAGGGTTTTTTTAATTTGTTTTTTTTTTTATTATAATTTGTTTTCCTACTCAGATGGTTCCACTGAACCAGTTGAGATATACTCCAGGTGAGCAGCTGTATGAGCCCAACTAGGAGGAGATTAACTACACAGGAGTTGCTTGAAACGATTTTGCATTCAATGAATTCGTAAGCATAGAACTGCACCCTGAAGTTACTCACTTCATCAGTTTATTCAAGCTAAGAGCATTCAGATTAGAGATAAACCTAAAATTAAGGAACATTCCTAAAGAATGCACTTCCCCTTACTGAAATTACCAAACAGCATCACAATAAGGGCTATACGAGGTAAATAAATCAGTCAGTTTATTCAAGTGGATCATGTTTTCTTTACTGTATCAAAGGATTCCTTGGATTTTTCAAAGCTATGTGTACGAATGGACACATTATTGACAGACTACTAGCTATGTCAGGCTGTTTCAAAGAGTGCTAAAGGATTTAACTTGGATTTGGAAAGGCAGACAAAGCCAGAACACTGATTTTCACGTTTCACATGGATTATGTCTTCTTTCAAACTGTGATACTCAAATACCATAGTGCTGGCATTTAGGAAGACATGCCTCTCACACTGTTTAGCCATCTAGATTTAGACAACATGGAAGGTTCAAAATCATAGTTTTTGCCCCAGAATCAAGAAAAAGGTTGTTTTACTTTCTTAGAGCTACAACCAGCATGTATTTCGTACATCCTTATCAAGCACAGTAAGAGATCCACCTTCCTTCTCCTATCTTGAAGGCTGACATAGTACTTTAAAGATACAAAGACTATGGAACTGCTTTCAAGACAAAGCAAAAACTTGCAGCCTTTCTACTCAAACTACTTAGTAGCCATGATATACTAGAAAAATTTGAAAATGCAAAAATAGGCTATAGCTGACCTTATCTGTATGAAGGAATGGTGACATCCAGTGGCCACACACGCATGTTTTTACTTGCATTTTACAGTCATAGCTTTTTCAGAAGAGAATTGCGGCTACCACCCAAAGAAAGGCCGGGTAAGGGATGTACAGCTGCAATTTAGCACAGAACTTATGGGTGAAAGAGAAGTCAAAGAATCAGTGCTAGCAACGTTTAAGTGTTCAGGAAATATATGAACATATTCTATTAGTACTGTAAATACTGGGCAAAAGCCCTTTCCCTCAGTGCCCCAGGGCTGAATTCCAGAAATTCCAGCAGTCCCAAGTCTTCTATTCCTCTACTTACCAGTCAAAACTTCCCAAACTGTTCTGTGTTCACATGCTCTTCAGCATGATACAGTCTGACGGTATGAACTCCCTACTGGTTCAGCTGTAAGGGCACCGTAAAGATGGAGGTCAAGCCTACCAATATAACTCAGACTGAAGATCTTTCCTGTATCTTAGTCTAAAATAGTTGTTCACTTCGTTGGAAGAGGCTGCACTATTAGGTGATGCATTAAGCCATGTGTTCTAATGAAATACTTTTTCCTTTAGTCTAAAAAAATTAATTTTTTTTTCCTTTAATGCTTTCCACCCCTCCTCCACCCTCCAAAAGACTATAGTAAAGAAAAAGGTCATTCACCCAGAGAAGGTGGGAAGCCCTGCCTATCTTGTCTATTTTATGCTCTTAAAGTCCTTAAGCTTTTAGATGCATTTCCAAGGTGAAGTATTTTGTTACACAAAGTCAGGAGCAGCCTCCCGACATCCAAAAGTTGGGACTGATTTATGATCTTTGACATAGGGGATCTGTGGACAGCTGAACCACAGCAGTCAAGTGAAGACGTCATTACCAGACGAAGCTGGTAATAAATTGGTAGGAAAATGAAAACTAATATGAGATCACTGTGCTGTCCTGCATGTCCTATCACATAAACAAGAAATAGAGTCTTTGGAGATGCACTATTTTCTTGCCTGTGCACTACTTCCAGACTCTGTGGAAATCTCTGCATCATGATATCTCCATGACATCAAATTAGGCAAGTTAATATACACTAATCGCCCAAACTCTGTCTACCTCAGGACAAACCGCATAAGCTACTTTTCTAAGGGCTAGTCAACGTGGAAGAAAGAAGCAGCAAGAGGCAGTGGAAGAATGACTTGAGAAGATAAAAGCAACCAATCTGACGTACTGGACAGTTCACAGACACAGACAGAAATCACAGAGCTCCCCATTTGCACTGCATGCATCTACCACAGTGAGGATATATCCCACTTCTAGCCACTGCTACCCACTACATTCTTGCAAAGTCCTACCACAGGCAGACAAAACTGCCATTTCTGTTAATGCTACCTATTCGAAACCCGAGACTGCTCATACCTACAGCTGAGGAAATTCCCAGCATGTTGCTAGCCATAACAGCAGTAACTGATAATCGTTACCTGATGACTGGTGCCCTTTTTGAAACAAGTTTGGCAGGCCTCAAGCAAGGTCTAAAGAGATACCAACACCACAAAACTCATCGTACTTTGCATTAATTGCTCCTTTGCTGTCAGCATAGCAGATCTGCCAAGGATGGAACAGATCATAGTGACTGAATTAATCTTTAGCGGTGGCCCTTCAGCACATTACTAGGGCTGGTGCAAAACATTCACATGGTCTCCAGCCTTTCAGAATCGAGCTCAAGGCTCTGACAATTGAGCACTTTGTATGAGCGCTTTTTTTTTTTTTTTTTAAACAGGTTCATTAAAGAAATCAAATAGTCCTACCATAAGTATTCAATTTTACCAAGGAACAGAACTGATTATCCTTACATGGGGACTCATCTGGCCAGTCTTGCAAAAAGGCTGGTAATGTTCATGCCTCTTTGAAGATGCAGGACATATGTCTTCCTAACAGGGATAATGAACTTGGAGAAACACCAACTATTCAGCAAGGCCCAAACTTGCAAATGAACCAGTCACTCCCTTCTTCCATCTTCTTCACTGTGGTTTAATACATCACTGCCAAAATGCACGTGAGGTACACAGAGCTGTCGCTATAAACTGCTGCGCACTATCACCTGCATATTTATTTTAAACTTCAGCCTAAGTATATGGGAGTAAATTTCCATCCCGAGTCTGCATGGAATTTGGCTGCCTGCCCTTACGGACAAGGCTAAATAGGATTAAAAATCAATTACAGCATGCAGAAGGGCCAGCTCAGCCTCTAAAAAAGAGTCAGCATATTGCCTCTTTGTGATCTGTCTGCATTTCCATGTAGGCTTTCTTGGACTACTCTGCATATCAAACCACCTTAAAGAGAGAAAAACGTTACATAACCAGAGACACAATTACTCAACAGAAACAGTGCTTACTTTACTTTTATATGATTTCATGCAGGAACAAATCTCTCCAGTGACCTATCTTACTCCTTTGGGCATGGTCATGGATCAGAGTATTAAAACGCAAAAACATCCACGCAAGAAGATCCAATAGTTATCAAATGCAAGAAATATATATACTGGAAATAGAAAAAAATGGGGATTATGAACTCTTATGTCAGGTTTCACACAGCTGAATAATTTTATTCAGCAGCCACTGATTTAGAAAGTTACCTGGTGCTACAAAGTATCAGCAAATATTCTCCAGAGGAACCAAAGAAAATATTCAGTTTATGTATGTCTACTCTCATTCGGAATATAGTTCAAAAGGTTCTCAACAGAGAGCTTCTTTAAATTTTTTTTTTTCAATTAGCCTATTAAAAAAAAATACATTTAGGGGTTGGCAAATTTCAGTCAAAACATTTCAATAGCCAAAGTGGTAGGCCCATGAACCTGCCCATTTTCTCAAGGATTACTTAGAAAACCACAGACCACAGAAATACGACTTGCCACTACTTCCATCGAGAGAATATTCCATAAACTAATCAATCTATTATTTAGTTGTTCCTTCTTTTCCTTTTTGTTCCACTAGTCATAATTTGGTTTTGGACTACTGGAAAGCACATTACAGCTATAAAAATCAGTGCCCTGCTATCAGACATCTCAAAGCCTCAGAAAAAAAGAAATCAGACTCTACCTTGGCAAATTCATTAAGGAAGAATCTTTTAAAAGAACTGAGTTATCCAACAAGTCCGACAAATGTTTGTAAACTTGCAAAAAGAACAAACTGATGAGGAAATGATTTACAGAAGCAATCTGAATGCCAAATCTGTCAACTGTCATATTAATATATTACATGCTCTCTGTGAACTCTCTTAAATTGGACAACGTTTGTGTATCAAGACACAATTTCTAAAATATATTTTGGGGATTGTCAGCAAGCAGCAAGATAGCTATTTAAGTTAGAAGGACCAAATTAAGAAATAAAGGTAATATGAATTCAGAGATGCTCAGGAAAGGAGGAGTCACCCAATCACAGAAATCAGTCAAGCCCTGTTTGATTCAAGACTTCAACGTTACTAAAATTGGACTGCTTTTCCTTAAAGCAGGAAGGAAGTTTAAGAAAAGGGGAGAGACAAAGCAGAGGAGGAGGACTTCACTGCAAGGAAAAAAAAAAAAAAAAACAGAGAGTTCAACCACTTGAAGTAATTCTAGGGAGAGCCCTCAGAAAGGGGACCAGCACAGCTTCCATTTCTACAATGAGCTACGGCTTTGAAGCAACTAAGGAATACTCTTATCACAAAGTGTTAGAATTACTTAGAATTGTTTTTCTCAATTTTATGCTTTTCCAGTCTTGTAATCAAGAATTTAACCCCTGGTTTGCTAGAATAAAGATAGTTTCGAAGTTGCCTAGTGCCCAAAATTGACTACTGATGAAAAATGAATTAAGTGATTATCAGGCACATAGCTTTCAAATAGAGGCAATTTAAATAAATTGGATTTGGAGAAACCCTTTGGCCATGTGGACATCAAGACAAATTTAAGTTTCTCAGATTTTGCAAAAAAAACAAAAACAAAAAACTCTGGGCTTAGAGACACCGACCGGTATCAAGTACCAGATAAGGGGGGAGAAGTCCCTAGAACTCTCCAGCTGGGACACGCACAATCACGGCTTCCTGAGAGCCTTCATGAAAGAGAATTTTTAACATCCAGATATCAAAATTAAACTCTCGGGTGAATAGTTTCATTAAAATGATCAGCAGTGCAATAGCAACTTCTGAATTTTTCCCATCACTGATAGACTTCAATAGCAATGGATTGTGGTAACATTGATGTGTGTACTCCACGTTGCAATTCTACATTAAGACAAACAGTGAAAGCAAGCTCCACTCACTGTTACACTGCTAGAATCCTCTACTTTCTCTTCCTGTTTCTACTGTTTTTCTCACTGGACTTGGCTTCAGGAATCACTTTATACAAAAGAGACCTTTCAACCCAAACAGTTACATTGCTAAAGTTGTGCTGGGTCCACTTTTGCCCTAGGGACGTGTTCACATTTGTCCCACTTTGCAACAGAGTGGGAATGGGAATCCCAAAGGCAGAGAGCAGAGGCTGCAGTATATGAACACAGAAGAGAAGATATTTTATTATTATTTATCCTGAAAATTAAGGTGAAATATTACAAGTTAAAAGAAAACTACTTCCTGAAGCATTAAGATTCACCTGTCATGGATAAAGAGTACATTTTTCAACAGAAGTAGCATTGCCAAGAACTAGCAACACGGAGCTGAAACAGCTACGTGGAAAATCCAGTCTCAAGCTCAAGCCCAAATTAAAGATTTCAGAGAGCTTTACTTAAGTTATTATCAAAGATTCCTGCAACAGTGTTCTGAGAAGCTGTAACATTGCCATTGCTTGCAGAAATTCCTGAAACTACAGAAAGCCATAAGACATTTGTCTTCTGCTAAAAAAAAAAAAAAAAAAAAAGAGTATGTTTGATCCCTGAAACCTGGTTCTGTAAAATTTCCATCTGGAGCAAGGCATAGGGCCAAGGCACCTCTCAGAGAGGTACCAGCTGGGCTCTAAAGACTTGCCGTGACCTGCCCCCGACGACCCATCTCGAGGATGTCAGCTTCCTCCCTACCTCCTGGAGACACAGGGCAGAAACCATGAACTGGACTGCCTCTCCCATGCTGTGCATCTACCACATGGCAACAGCAGTTAACAGCCTCCCCTTTGCTGTTGGCCGATATACTTAGCCCTTGGAGTACTGTGGGCACAAGTACCCTCGCACCTGAAGACAATTCAAGATTCTGTCCACTTATAAAAATTATAAATGATAAAATTTATATAAAAATTCTAATAAGTAATTTACATAAATATTTATAATCATATATTTAAAAGACCAGAAGGAATTTCAGAAGGTCACCTAGCCCATTTCCCCACCCCACAGCATAAACCAACTCCCGTAGGCCAGAAAGACTTTGACTTCATGGCCAACCCTGCTTTGAGCACAAGGCTGCACTAGGTGACAGAGGACCCTTCCATCCCGAATTCACCTGCGACTCCTAAATTGCTGGTGCATAAATAGACAAGGCAGCTATTAGAGCTTCACATTAAAACACAAGTTTAGTCTGTAAGACAACAGAGGACAGTATCTAGCTCTTTGGATGTATTAAATTCTGCTATTTGCTCCCCTCTCTGGAGCGTAAGCATCCTGACAAAGGCTACAGTTAGGTGGGCATTATTCTTTCCCCTGGGCCTTTAAACTCAGACCCACAGACACACGTGGACGGGGGATAAAAGCATACAGGTACTGGATTTGGAAAACACCACATGAGTTTAAGTTTAGAGTCCTTAACTCTGAATCATAGAAAATAGATTTCCACTTACAGAAATCCACCCTGCCCCCCTTTTCTTTTTTTTTTTTAAAACACGCATCACATTTTTAATTCATATTCCCAGCATCACCGTCTTTGTTCCCAGGCACTAGTCCTAGCTGCTTTTTTCAAGTAGAGGGAAGAAATACTAATACTTTTGGTTTTATTAACAGTCTTCATGAAGAAAAATGAGCTAGCTAGGGCCTGACTTCTGTATAATGAATTATCCCAAGTCAGATAGCAGCTAGGGATAATACTGACCAGAGGGATGCAGAATGGGATGCAGAGAGCCATGAGAGCAGAGGATCACACAAGCTGCACTTTATACATGTTTGAGTAACACCTATTGACTAGAACTTCATCACTGAATAGCAAATACCTCAAACAAGTAAAGTTCCTTTTTCTGTAATTACAGGGCATTTTGAGATGTAATCTACAAGTCCTACTTGAGCCCCAGTTAATATATTCCTGATCAGATTCAACAGCAAGCAGCTGGTGACTCTCTTAAATTTACTTAGTAAAGGTATTGCTAGGACGTGCAAACGAAGACCTGCATGCTTCACTAAATTTCAAAAGAGGCTGCGTGCATCCAAACCTGTGGTACGCTTGTAACGTTATACTAGCAACCACACACTTCCACACTGAAAAAGATCTGCTCCAACATGATCTGTTGGGCACCATTACAGCATTTTTTCAGTATTATCATGTCTACTGTTTTTACATTTTGCTGTCTTCAAATAGGTTCAACATACCCCAGATGGTTACTGGGAGGCATTTTCCTGTTTTCCATTTACTTCTGACCTACCTTCTCTCCGCTGGAGTAGAAGAAGTAACGCAATCGGACAATGTTACAATGATCCAACTTTCTCATGATCTGGAGCTCTCGGTTCTGAAACAAAAGAGAAAAGCATAACAATTAGGAAAACTCTTTTCAAGAAGTTCAGGGGGCTATAATGGACACTTTAGTCTACAGATACCGGAGCTGGCAAAACTAGCGAACCAAAGAACAACTGGAAGCTGAAAAGAAAGGGGCAACAGCTTTCTTACTGTAAGAATCACTTGTGTGTTAGTCTCCCTTCCAATTACTTTACCACTGAGAGAGTATCTACATCTTTGAGTGCATTTCTCCCCTAAAATAAAGGTCCACAAATCCATCACAACAGCCCAAGAATTACCTACTTATTTTACCAAGTTTCAGAAATAAGAGGCGAGAAGACATTAGCTTCCCATTTTTATTTTCTGATCTTACAATAATACAAGACATCAGCCAAAACGGCTAGCACCTGAATAATGTAAAAACAATGCAAATAATGTAAAAACAAACCTGTGAAGAGTTTAATTTTCATAGCTGTTTTAAATCTTCATTTTTAAAATGTTCCGGAAATCACAAAAGCAATACAGAGCACCATGTTTGGATTTTTCAGGTTGATTTGGTGCAATCTCAACAAGAGCAAACAAAAGGAGTTTGTAAAAAGTGTTTTGTCTTCTCCGACAAAAATCTCTAAAAACTCCAAAAACACCTGTTTGCTTCTTTAAATTGCTGTAGATATTTTAAAGTGACACCATTTCCACCTACACACCTTGCCCCCCACCTCGCAAAGCAGGTTTGTGATGGAAGGCTGTTTCCCATATCATTTGCATCGCAATACCAACAAAGAACTCCTAAAACTCGATTCTTACTTCCGTTTAACCAAAGTTTAACTAGATTTAGGCAGAGAGAAAATAGTGCTGCTTTTCTGTTTTTTGTATCAATCTGAGAAAAGCTGTTAAAACCGAACGACTTTATTATATGCATAATTTGGCGGGGGCTTTACTGGGATCCCCACTGTAACTGAGCCCTAAACAAATTTGGGACCTTATAGCCTAACAGGTTAAAAAAAAAAAAAAAGTGAATCATTGAAGTGCAGCTACGAATAAAAACAATAAGCAAGAAAAATTAGCACAGCCGTTTGTTAATACTTTATTCCAGAACCGCCACTACAAAACTCCTTTCTCCTACAGTCACATCTACGCATCACTATCCTTCATTGCTCAATCACCATACACTCTGCAGCTTTAAAAATGAAAGGTATTCCAGCCTTCGCTTGGCTCACAGGGCTCCTAGCCATATGTCCTAACTAGCTAGGACCAGCAATACACTGGTCCCGCTAGCATCATTAACTCTAATTTCAAGAAAATTTGGAAAGAAAAGGGTATAGCTGCCAAGCATTTTCATACTTAAACACGCAAAGGCAGTATCTCCTGTGAGAGGTGCTGCTGTTGGAGGGCAGATTTCATATTCTGTGCATCAGGGTGCACCTACGGTGCCTCTCACTACTATTAAAGCTTAAGGAACTTTGCAAGAACCACACTGAGCTTCTAATGCCAACATGATTACAAACTCTGCTTTTGATTCCTCTAAGCCATGTAGCCTTAAATAAGAGGTGCTAGACAGGATGCTGTATCATTAATCCTATCATCCTTGCCACCAGCTGACCAAAAAAAAAAAAAAAACACTTTAGCATTATCCAGCTCTTTGCAAACATGAGTGACATCTCACACAATTATCAGTTGGCAATTATCCAGTTGGTAGCTAGAAAGAGTAAAATTCCTTCCCTGAGCCTGCCTAGCTTCTAAGCTGATCAAAGCCCAAGTCTGCCAGGTACACACCGAGAAATGCCCATTCTGTCCTTGTTTGAGTATTTTTTTTTTAATATATATTTGGAGGCAGGGTGTAAAATACTGTTAACCACCTGAAGGCTGAAGAGAAAAAGTAGAGGAAATCATGGGGAGATCTTTCAGGCTTTCATCTGTGTCCCGAAATATAATGGGGTGAATTGGCGAACGACGACTACAGGCTTCACAATCTCATCAACGCACCTGATTTCCAATGAGGAAAAGTGTTCTTCAGAAAAGGGAGTTCAAGTAATCTCCGCTTATTCCATTCTTTATTAAACACCACCAAAAAGGAGTCAAGCTGGAGAGCGGTGGTTGGGCATGGCACAATTGATGGTACAACGCAGTGAGCTGAATTATGGATGGTTTGAGAGCCTACCAGTCACTGAATCGCCTATCACGACAAGAGACTAATTTCTGCAGTTGCCTTTTATAGTACTTAACACTGTTATTACAGGACTGAAAGTACGACTGGAAGTTCCAGTACCTAAATCCAAATCCACAAGCAATTCACTATACCACCTAGGGCAAATAATTTCTTCCTCCCTTTGTCCCGCTCACTGTTAAATGGAAATAATACCTTTTATCTCAGGGAATTACCGAGAGAAACGTGGACGTATTTAGCATGAATGTGTAAATATTATTTTAGCAATATCTCTACTAGCTCCTTAAAATACACATATACGCTGTAACTCAAGTTATCACCTCATGTTCTTAAGATAGTACGTATACCCTGATTGGATATGCCGGAAAAAAAAAGTCAGCAGAAGTTATTCTAACGCCAGGCTGAAGTTATATTTATACTCTGGTATCTCATTCTAGCATAAGCACAATCTGTGCCCACTTTGATGCCTTCCACTCTGATCCGTCTCCTTAGGCTCTTACCCTGACCATCTGCTGCAGCTTCAGGAACACTGCTGCAATGGGAGGTAATATCAGGGGTAGCTCATCAACCAGTTACACAGTAACCTAGATGTTACAGCCTAGAACTACACAGAATGAAGTAAATTAAAATTGTCCTCTTAGTCAAGTTAAAACTAGGCTGATTTTTAATCACCGCTTCCTGTTGGAGTTGATATTGGAAATACCCAAACAGTAGCAGAGCTGGAGTTGAATGTAGTGGCAGGAAGAACAGCTACTGAAGTTAAATATAACAGGCTGGTGGTTTTAAGAACTCATTTTTCTCAAAGAAATACTTCCAAGTATCCTCACATTACTACATAGTTCCCTGAACACAGCTTAAATAGATAACAGCCATTTCATGTTATAATGTGGGCTATTACTTAGTAGTGCACAAATGCATTGAGCAAAAAAAAAAAAAAAAAAAAAAAAAAGATTATAAGCAGGGAGCCCAACTAAAGGGAACAATGACAGACGTCCTACACTGAGTACAACAGATAAAATGCATGTCTAAATATAATGCAAACTAAAACCATTTGGAAACATGCTGATTAGAAAGGCTGACAGTGCATGATCAAAATATAGGGTGGATGAAAACACAAAGCTTTTGCTTATCCTTAACTCATCATTTTTGTCTTCCAAGAGCGGAGTGACATGGGTGAAAAGTCAGATTCAAAGGGGAAGTTACTCTTCTTCCCCTTCCCCCATCCATTCACAGGAAGAGAAAGGTTTAGTTTTCATACTGAAGGAGAATTTCGGGCCCAGTAAGCACTGAAGAAAGCTTTACCCATCACCAATCTTGCCACAAGAGCGAATCCAGCAGACTTGTTTATATCGAAACAGAGAACTCCTAAAGCACGTGTTCTTTAGGGACGCAGCAAAACCAAAGGGACTGCGAACAGCTTACTCAGCCCCTTTTGGTCGCAGTTTGAATTCTTTATCTGAATCCAGAACGCCAAGGAGTTGCTGACACAACTCTAGTAGACTACAACCCATTAATTTAAGGCCTTCACTAACTAGGGAAGCAAATCCACTGCGCTCAAAACCTGTTCCTCACTTCTGAAGACAACTTGGCTAGGCCAGACCGCCTATTCATTATACTGAATAAACCTGGTTGCTCATCAAGGTATTTCCACTAGAGATTGCCAAGCCATCATCGGTTTTATAACTTCAAAACATAACCAATAAAGCTCACGCATGAAGATTCATGCCTTCTCCCCAGGGTTACCCCAACTCTTCTCAACCGTGTTCAAGCTGCAGTTGATTAAAAACTGCCAAAGCAAGAAATATCTGTTTCACTACCATAACCTGCTGTTGCAGACTAGGAGAACCACCTTACAGATGGACAGCAGCAGCACAGGTACAGCCAAATTTCTCTTCATACGCAGTCATCCTCCTCTTGTACATGGCATGTTCACAGTTTCTTCCTCTCCTCTGCTTCTAACATTTTCTCTCTTCTACCACGTTCCACCTTCCTCAGTACAGCTTTCCCCTAGGGACAAGTTGGGGGCAGGGGGGAAGGAACTGCTTTCCACCAGGAAGCAGGGGGGCAAAGATGAAGCAGCAGCTTCACGGGTTTTTTTCCCCTACTTCCATTAGGAAAGCCTGAATGACTACTCACTTCCACTCACCCATGTTCACCCCCTGCCCTGCTGAGCCTAGGGAATCGGTTCAGCCTGAAACCTTGAGAGATTTAAAGCAGTTTCATACAGCAGGAAAACTCTGACCATCTCCCAGCACGAGGAAAAGGTTGGACTCCAAGCACAAGGCAGCAGTCCTATGCCGACAGAGATCTGAGTACAATCCCAGGCAGCCACACTAAAGCTGGCAGAAGTGGTTCATTACACAACACTTGAGCCACATCTCCCAGGCTCAGCTTCATGAGACACACCAAGACAAAGCACTCTGGACCACAGTAGAAGCTGTCATACTCCATGCAAGCTGCCTGCAGTAGAGAAATAGCACCAGATAGGTTACCAAGATGTACTCGGATCATCAAGATCTGCTTATTTTCCCCTAATATCATTAGTAAAGCGCCAATCCTAATGTCTGGTTTATCTTAAGTTTAGCAGGACAAGTCGGTATAAGAAAAGTTGCACCATATCTTCTCTAAATATCCCTAAAGTTGCCCACCCTATACTTCCAATACATATTTCAAACACTGCTAATCACAAGGCTGATTTTAACATTGCTTTGTTCTGTCACCAAAAGAATTACAGGAACTATTCTGTGGCTCACAAACCCAACTTCCTTTCACAGGTGTACGATGATTCAGTCACTTTACAGAGTAAAGCCTAAGCCCTACATTTTTCTGTGTTTGCCCCAAGCTATCACTGAAATAAACCAGTGTTTGAGGGAAAAAGAAATGCAAAAGTAGGTCTTAACTACCAAGGCCTGAGCTGGGAACCTGCCCATACCAGTCATCAATGGCTAGCTAGCCATGAAAAGTCCATGTTGCAGGCAGGCAATTTCAAGCAGAGATAAATGTCAACACGGATCACAGTTCTCCTCCTTTACATTTGAGGCTTGGATCAAGTCAAATTACTAATTCCCCTCTTCCCCCCAGTGATGGCATATTTCCAACACTAACAGGGCTGAGCTAGAAAAGTCTCTATTTTCAGCAGACCCATAAATCCCATGAAGTGAGAAGACTATTTATTAAATATTAGTATTTATGATACACTAAGAGCTGTAATGCCACAACAGCGACCATCCAGGTTAGTGCTGGTCCATTTATGACCGTTAAATACTTGCAGCCCAGCAGGCCTAAAGCACAGGTCAGAGTCCAGATACTTGTGTCCTGCTGCAACCTCTGCAATGAGCGTACACAGAAGCAGCTCTGAGGATTAGTGTTTGTAAAAGCACTATGACAGCCATCATCAAAAGACACATAGATATAATACTAATTAGTATAGTGTTAATGTTCAGGGTTTCCCTATGGGGGGGAGGGGGGGAACCCACAAACCAGAAATCAATGATAGCTATCAGCAGTTTACAGCATAAACTTGCTGCTTTATAGACAGACACCCACACCTCGCCCCAAACACACGCACACATGTTCTTTCCACCTCTTCCAGGAATCCCAAATCTTCATAAAAGGCAAAACCCAAATGTTAAGCGCCTACATAAAATTAAAATGACGAACTCACGTGTGCCCTGTAAGCGTGACCAGCACAGAAAGCGGATGCACAGATCCGGCACAAAGGCCGGTACTGAATGTTTTTGTGTGCGTTTCCATGAAACTCAGTGATGCACAGCGCTACATCACGCTCCATATTATTACATAACTAAAAGCAATGCAAAGGCTCCAAACCCAGTTTCTTTTCACTACCAAACTCCACAAGGCCAAACTTTTCACTATTTGTTCTCATGAAAAAGATCTGTTAATTAAGATCCTGGAAGCAACAAAAGATTGCGAGCTACGGCAGGGCTGCAGAGCAAAACGTTCTTTGAAACGCTGGCCTGAGAACCGTTAATGCCAAGCGTCCCGAAAGAGTTAGATGCACAAGGTATGTGTATCAGCTATATTCCAGTCAAAAATTATTACTGTGTACAGTGACCTTCAGCCCTGGCATGGGCACAGACGAGGGAAATAAGCCTCGGCGCAGACTGAGGCAGCAGTGACGGCTTGCCTTTCGAGGTCAGCGCACACAGTGCACTTGGCCGGATCCCCAGCCAGGCCAAGGCAGAGGGTTCAGGCAAGTGTAGGTGGAGGCACAGTGAACTGCCAACATGCAAGCCAGTGATTTACGACAGCTCGGCTGAAATGAAAGGGAGGGAAGGGGCAGTGAGAGGAAGAATGTGCTCAAAACTAAATTCTAGAAGAGTGAGCGAAGCAAAAAGTTAAAGGGCTACCTTAAATAAGGCTAGTTTTCATTAACCCCTTAAGAGTTAGATTTAAACCCCAATCACACAGTGACATGAGAGCTGTCAGAAAGACATGCTGGATGAAAAACTGCAGTATGAACACATACCTTGTTGCCACTCTAAAGTTTTTTGTTGGTGGTGTCTTGTTTTTTTTTTTTTTTAATTACTGCCCTCTGATAAACTCAGACATTACATTTCTTTTTGCAATGGGGACCACCTGCTGGGAACTTGCTACTATTCCTCGACACACCTCCTCCCACTGCCAGCAGTCGGAGAGGGAAACCACCTGTTATGTCATCTCCAGTCTGCTCTTGCCAGTGCAGGACACAGTCCCTAGGAGCGAAAACTTCACTTTAATACGCATCTTATACACAATCTTTCCTATAACTGGAAAAAGAAACTGCTTATTTTGGTTCCTCAAAGGACACAGAGTAAGCCCCAACCCTTCAGGAGAACAGAAAGAAAACTCGGACTCTGCTTTCTTTTCCTCCCTGTATCTCAGGAGTTAATTGAAGCGTTGAAGCCAAATTCTTAGTTAGCTCATCGCAGCCTCTTTGAATGGAAATGGAGGTTGAGAGCCTCTCAGAGACTTAATACCACGTCTAAATTCCTGCCAGCTCAGGAAGCAGGAGACTAAACTTGGAACACAAATTGATTTACAGCATCATGTCACTTTTAGACCACAACCTGAAATTCAATTAATCATTTTCAAGTGGTTGTTTCAAATATTGTGACTTGAGGAACAGCTCAGTTCAAAATCCCAGTTCTACAGCATTGATTGCGCTGTGCCAAAGGTGATTCCAGACGCAGCAGGAATTAGAGTGCATCCAAGAAAAAAAAAACAGAGAAATAGAACTAGATCTGAAACCCAGAAAGATGATTCAAGTCCAATGTAACACTGGAACAAGAAAGTGTAGAAAGGAGAATAATTGAAAGGAAAAGTCTTCTCTACAAAGTAATCCTATGCTTTCAGAGTTAATAGCCATTCTTCTTGAGAGAAGAGCACAGAGGTAGCACAGAGGATCTCTGGCAAGAAATCCTTATAGTAAAAATCAGTTCTCTTTCACAGAAGTAGCATATGGATTTTTCTCATATTCTGATTTTTAACTCTTCAACTGAGAGGGAGGAGGAAAGTGTAAGCATGCCTATAAAACCAGTCCTCAGGGAGTTCGCAACATCCAGAGAAACTTACACCTGCAACCACAACAG
This sequence comes from Struthio camelus, assembly GCF_040807025.1. NCBI lineage: Eukaryota > Metazoa > Chordata > Aves > Struthioniformes > Struthionidae > Struthio > Struthio camelus. The sequence continues at coordinate 93,195,376 of NC_090942.1, read as the reverse complement.
GAACAGGTTGCAATTAATCTATTAATCAAGTAAGTTCCAGTCTCCCACAGGCATAAGACATTTGCTGACTTGCTAATCACTATGTTATTAAACATTAATGAAATGCTTTATTACTCTTGGCCTTCTCTCCTTACATATGATGCAGCAGATGTTTCGTGCTGAAAGATTTCAAAGGAGTTGCAAACAAGAACTCTCCTCATACTCAAAAAAAATTTTATTTTTAGGGAGCAGATAAGTGTTTCCTCGCATGTTTATTCATCCATCAGCCTCAGGAATATTCCTACAGGACATAAAGACGTCAAATACTAGAAGTCATTAGGGGCTTTAATTTCAATCCAAATGAAAAATTCTACCTCCCTAGGAGCTCTGAGGAAGCATTTAAGTATGAAGATACAAGAAGGGAAGCAGTGGGGGAAGACGGACCAGAGCTCGAGGAAGTGTAGCTGGCTGGCAAGTGGAATTAGCAGCTTCGCATGATTATTTGCTGAGCAGAATTAAATCTTTCAGAAGAAAGAGTCTTTCTAATGAGCTCCCAAATGACCTAGCTTTTAAAAGGTTAAACATTCCCTGCTGAATTCAAAGGGAGACTGGCTCCACTCCTCCTCTGAGGATCCAGAGCTGGGGTGAGGGAAATCAGGTCACAGCTCCAGCAGGAAGTTTAAATATGGACTTAGATCCCTTACCTTACGTCCATATACAAAAAGCTCTTCTCCCTAAACTCCTGGAGGGTTCCCCATCCCCAGTTTAGGCAAGTTGGTCATAAGCAGATATCACCATGCTTTAAAACCACCATGTGCGAATCTCAGGTCTGAGATAAGCCTGTATGAGATGGTCACGTGTATTTTAAGCATATGTCAAAATTAAGTCTTCATGGCTTTATATACAAAAGCAGTCCAAGCTCCTCCAAAGAGGCATTTTTTTATATTAAAATGCACATTTCTCCTGTAGATGTAAAATAATTTCACCAGTTGGCCTTTTGCTAGATGCAAGAAATTTGTCAAGAGACTTAAAAGGGAAAGCCAGCTATGTCAAAGTACAAACCTACTATAAGCTACTAGAAGAGTTAGTGTTCACTTTTGGTAAAATAGGTTATCAGACTTGCTGCTCAGGAGTTTTTTCCTTGGTCAGCATTGGCACCTTTTGAATGCTGTCACATTTTCAAGAACTGTTTTGCTCAGGCTAAAGGCTGTCGCAGCACTGAAATAAAAAGATCAGCAAATCTTCACATTCACTTCTAGCCTAAATTCCCCCCAAAGAAACAGTAAGGCCAAGCAGAGTAAGTTTTAGTAACTATTTGCACAGCAAAGCGTGGCTTTTAGGACAAGATTTTCGCAAGAGCCAGCTGCACAGAGCTAGAGCAGCCCAGGGGCTAGTGATAGCTAATCCCAATGAAGCTCGGACCTTCTTCCTCCAACATCTGCAAATATCTAGGAATGTTATTGACTCTGTGACAGGATAACACTGAATTTAAGCCTGCCCCAGGGTAAATGTCACAACCAGTATCTTAGGAACGCGTTGCAATGAGAATCAGCCTACAGGCCCTGATTCATGACCAGCAGCAACTCGAACTCACGGGGCAAGAGCCACTCTCCACACCCAGCTGCCCTCCCTTCCCTTCCAGCTCATGGCCCTGCAGCTCGGACATCCGAGCAGCTCCTGAGACACCACCTGGTTTTCCAGCTTACAGTCTAAAGCACCAGGCTGAGTTCACTGCCTACCCGGGGCTGCAAGCAGTTATCAGCTCAAGAGCTGTTGCACAAGCTGTGCAGCAGTTTTCATGGCAGGGACAGTGTGACGGCTACTCCACCTGCCACTGCCTTCTCTCTCGGGAGAAAGAGATCACTTGTGCCAGGGTTGCGCCTTTTCCCATCCCTATGAAAGTTAATTTTACCTAATTTATTACAAAGCTCCAAAAAAACTCTTGAGAAAGAATTTATTACAACGGCTACTTTTCCAAAGGCTGCAACTGCCAAAACTGTGTTGTGCTCCCTCCCAATAACCCAGCTATCCACCAGGGCCTCTCCAGAGTCACTTGGCTTCCCAAGGATACAGTGGTAGAGTGGGGCTCTTCCTGCAACACCTTGTTGTTGATTGCTGCTGCACCAAGGACAAGGAACCGAAAGCCGGGAAACTTTCCTCTTCAGTCTTTCCAAAACTCCCACTCCTAATTCTACAACAGAAGTCAGAGGAACAAAGTAGTCTGAACGGGGAAGATTAAGAGCAGTAGCTGGGACGGCAGGGACTGGAAGCCAAGAAAGAACATGAAAAAAATGCCATGGGGCAAGAGAAAAACCTGCATGGAGATCGCTGATAAAGAGAGGATATTTAAAAAAAAAAAAAAAAAAAAAGCACACGCACAGACATAGAAATAAAAGTATAAGAGAGGCAGGCAAAACGGTAACACCATTCCCAACTTTTGATACTCTACTGCCTGTGCAACCTCAACCCAACCTTTGCACAAACACACCCCCATGCGCTGTAGTCCCGCCTAGAGGACTACTTGCAGGACTCCCAGTGCATACAACACACAACAGACGCACTGTGGGGATGGAGCTGTGTCATGCAAGAGGCTTGTCTTAGTACCCTGGACTTATTTGTTACAGAAGGGAAATAAGGTGAGGGACTGCAGAAACAGGTCGAATGGTCTTCTCTCGCAGTCAAAGCACTTTATAACGCTGTTCTGTTGAAATGGAGTCGCATCTACTTCTGTCATGCAGAAGAAGCCACATAAACCACTGCTTTTCTAGGAGGTCATTACCTTTGTTTTCCCCTGCCTGATTCAGTATTCTGAAATACTGAGGAATCGTAAATATTCTTGAGAGATCAATGGGACGATAAACGTTCAGACATATCCAAAAAACCCCAAACTGACTTCTTCTGTCCTACATCCTTTATATAAACAGATGTAAAAAACCCGGTGCCTGCATTTTAGGCATCACATCAGAAAATGGAATGTGAGATAACAGAGGCAGACAGGGCACCTGCCCTGGCCCAAGGTATCGTGCAAACCTGACACGTAAGCACATTAGCCAGTCTTGCCTAGACAAGCCAAGAGTCCCCCGTGCGCTACCAAATTCCTCCCCAACGGGCCTGCTTGATCTCCCCAAGCATGAAGTGTATTTGCGCCAAATTCAAAGTATGCATAATTAAGTAGAAAACATATAGCTTTGACTAGATGGAAGAAGTCGTAAAGTATTTCTGCTCTGGGTTCAAAAAGCTACATATATTCAGAGGTACTAGAAACACAGGAAATTGCTGACATCCAGTAGCACAACAAGCTAGATCCATTTTAATTCCCAAATTAAGTTTCTGAGGAAGGACCCTGACTAATCGCCCCGAAAAACTAGCAAGCATCTCCTGAACACCTGATAGCTTCCAGTGAAACCAAAAACCTTTCGAGGACAGCTAAGCCAGCTCTCCACGAGGAAGGAATTTGCCTTTCACTCTACAGGTAAGTCCTTTCTGTCTCAGCAATGCCAAGATACAGCTTTGAAAGACAAAAATCTATTCAGAAAGAGGAAGACTTGAAAGACTGAAGTTTTTAAATTGCCAGTCTGCTACTACCTAAAGTAATCAAGATGATCACAAATAACAGTTTCCACATCCAAATGCAACAGTATATTTCTATGCTAAAGCTGTTTTCCTCAAGCCTTTAACTCTCTGCTCGACATATTACCCTTCAATATCAGGGCAGGAAAGAGATTTTTAAAAAACTGTATAGCAAATCCCTTCTCCTCCCATTTTCTTGGGTTTTGAGTAATACTACATAAGAACAAGCAAGGCGTTAACATTTTGATTAGCAACAATAAAATTTAATCTATGGCCTCTTGAAAATCTACCTCTCATCTTTATCAAATATAACACTCTTTATTGGCCTAGAAGTTAGGGGCTACCGTGGTCTGCAGCACCTCTGAAACGATGGCTCAGGCATTATTTAATAAATCCATGAGACACCACAACAAAGGCACCGATTTCAATTTGAACTGGCACCTCTCACAGGTTTTCTGTTTATGGCGAGTCTTTACTGGATACAGAAAATACTGTACCAGCTTCCTAAGAGGTACAGCACTGAAGAGCATGCACTCAAGTCTGAACATTTTTCTCAAAATCAACTGCCTTCAAAAGCAGTGTGAAATGCCTATCTAGGTCAAGTGACAGAGTCTGCATCAGGGAACCACGCTACCTACACGGCCTTTACATCTACTTAAGCCCAAGTTTCTCCTCTGGAACGCAAGCAGGATCATCACAGTTATTACAGGAACTAATAAAACCGGTATCTGATTTCAGGGAAGTACTGCCCTTCTTCAAAGAGTCTGTCAATAAAGGAGCGTTCTTTCGTGTCTCTCTCCCTTCCTTCCCCTAGACGATCTCTAGGACCATTTGCACTGAGCGCACAGCAGCCCAGCTGAGCCGAAACAAGCATTTGCCATTATTCCCCGTCAGTCCTGCTGCTGTACCCCCCAGTCACCACCCCCCAGCTAGGCTCAGGGCCCTTACAGCTTTATTCCATGGTCTGAAGCAAGCCACGCTGTTGCACAGGAAGGTGAATGCAATGGGACAAAGCACATATGGATCAAGAGGGATTCTGGCTGTTACTGAGACACAAAAAATTTTCTTTCATTAATTCCAGCGTACAAGAAAACAGCTATTTTATACTGACACAAGTTAAATACGAGAATGGACACCCCACCCCCACACAACTTCAAGCCAATGTAAATGCAACTAGGCTCAAAGTCTCTTTATTTTCTTTCAGGGATAACTTATAATTGCATATTTTAGAAGTGGGGAAGCAGAATGAGAAACTTGTTTTCCCAGTCGGCAATAATTTAATACAGTTCTAAGCAACTGAAGCTGTTTTACGGTAGCTTATGCCATAAGAGCTACGGCTGCTAAAGGCTGCTGCTCGAGAATGAGCATGCTACAAAGGAGTCCGATAGCAGAAGCAAAGAGTCCAAGGACTGAACATTAGCAGCTTCATCTCTTTATCTAGCCAGAGGTGGTCTTTTCAGATTAGGATGAGTCACAGGAACCAGGTTTGCAACGTTGCTCTTTATAGTCAGAACAGACAGAGCTTCTAGCAGAGCAGCTCTCAGGATGGCCCCCACTGACAGTAAGCATTGAGCAGCAACGTGTTCACTAAAAACCCACAGAAATACAATCTGCTGCATCGTATTCCAACAGGATTATGCCTTCAGAGTTAAATTCCCCCCCCCCCCCCGCCCCAGACCAGTGAAAAATGCTTTTACACGTTGTTAAAACTGGGTTCCGTGCAAAGTCTTAAGACCCTTCTGCATTAAAAATTCAGTCAGCACAAAATACTGAAAAATGACTTTCTGCTGAGGATACGATGCTGTCTGCTTAAGTAGGAAAGCGGGTATTGCTCCCTACATTGATTAGTGCTTACAGCACACAAGCTTAGATTAAGACAGAGCCACAATATCTTTAGCTATATTTACATTCAGAAAAATTTAATTCAAATAAATTTTAAAGGTGTATCAGTTGAATTTCCAATGGAATTTGGGTGGATTAATGAATTCAAAAGGACCTCAATTTAACACAGTTCCCTTTGCAAGCACTTAACCTATTCAAGAAGTCACCTATAGGTTCATTATCCATATGTAGATCCATGTAGACAAGCCAGCAGGACAGGATGCCATAGCTGAGGGCTCCACCAGGAAGGGACTTTCTTCTACCACCCGCACACAGAGCTGTGCACTCGCACTGGGTACAGGATGTTCCCACTAGCAAGGCAGACCCTTTCCAAGAGATATTCATCAGGTGAGCTCAAAACAACAGTCCTTGCACTGTTTATCCTTCCAGTTAACTGATGGCCTTCATGCTGCCACCGAAATTGCTCAGTGAGTACACCAACTCTTATGCCTCCAACCCTCCAGGCAACCCTCAACTTGCCCTAGTTTACCTATGTCTCATGCTACTTACTGGTCCTACTCGATCTGTTAGCCCTATACAAGCACTATGAATGCAGATAACCTTTATGCCTGTTATGCACAGTTACAGAAGCAGAGTCATTGCCTATCAGGAAATCAATTGCATTATCTTCAAACTATGTCCTTTTCTGCCCTTTCCCAAGTTATGTTGACTTTGGGGGCGGGGGGGACGCAGGGGAATATGCATTCTACCTAGTTCTTGGCTATTTGTTTCGGCTCTTCAAACGCTGACTCCAATCACCTACTGAGGTTTCCAGTGCACCGGAGAAAGAATTTCTCCTTCACGCTCTCTTCTGCTTCTGCTTTTTGCAGGCATCTCACGACAACTGAACGGCGCTAATAACCCTAGTGTAATCAAGGAAGCTCCAGGTCTCTCACATACACAATTCTAGTCCAGCTTGCTATGATGCTGCACTCACAGAAGAGCCCAATCTAGAAAGAATACAGCTCCCCCCTCCCCCCATGGGACTTTCAGCGTCACTGTCTCAAAGTGAAATCATCAACTCCTACCGTCTTCCAACTTCATAACTCAAAACTGCCTACTCCTTATGAAGCATGTTCAGCACAGCACCAGAATGAATTCATTCATTTTTGGGACTTCTTGAGAAATTTGTGGTCACCTGAGATTCCCCGCGCCCTCCTTCCTGTTGCTCACTGTCACACTTAACTTGAAATGTGCTCACACATTTCAGATGTTGGCCACAGTCAGAAAGTACATGCAAGTGCATCCACGTAAGTCATTGCCTCTAACCCATGCACTGTATTTGGGAACAGCAAACTCAGCTGAAATACCAACTTCTACACTTGCACACTTCATTCCTGTTCTAAAAGAAGTCATCAACACATCCTTTGGAGTTTCCTCCGTTATTAATCAGTAAAACCTAACTTTTCCACCAAGGTGCCTTGCGGGGTTCAAAGAGGCAACAGGAATGTCCACTATGAAATTCTACATTCAAAAAGTAAAAGACAAAACAATCTTCTTCTGTACGCTTACCCTGAGAGCAACAGAACTGGTAACCAGCACAGCTTAAGAGCTCAGGAAGCATTCCTGCACCACCAAAACATCCCCAAAAGTTACACTACCCCTTTTCAGGAACCAGTCTGCAAGAGATGATTTCATTTACAAACACCAGCACTTTCGCACTGTTACAGTTAGCTGGCATAAATGGGATGCCTGTTTTCCAGCCCCAAAAACTTGGTAAAACATTTATGACTCATTTGTCCGGTGACATTAAACCAAAACGAACACACAAGAGCCTTCAAACCCAGTCTAATGAAGAGCACTAAGACAAACCTTCAAATGAATAACATAGAAGCAGATGGATCTTTAAAAGGCATCAAGTTAGATGTTTTGTTTTCATTCTCATTTGATAAACTCTAAGGGAGAAAAAAAGAGAAGGGAAGTAGACTATGGCATCAGAGAGCCTCTTGAATAAAAATCATAATTAGACCCAGCTGTTCTTTTACATATGTATTATTACACTTCAATGACTCAGTCTGGATGTTTGTATTTTGACTAGGTAGTTCGGTGCTAAGCACTCTAATCATCATGGCTAGGCTTTCAAAGGAGCAGCACAAATGAAGAGGTGAAATGAACACCTTTGTTGGGTCTATAACAATTAGACTGGGCTTCAAATTGTAGAAGAACTACAGAATATGGACCTATATATATAGGGAAGGAGGGAGGGAGGGAGGGAGAGAGTGTCTTTAGTTACTCGCATCATGCAAGTAACACAACAAGAGCCTCGATTATTTACCCTAGTTCACTATACCAGGCACTATATAAACAAAAACCCGCTCTGAAGACAGACGACTGCATTCTATTGAGTTAAAAGTCCATAACAAGTTTTTAAAAACACAACATGCAACACACCTCGCATCTCAGTCAAAAGAAGCAAAACTGGATTTTAAGTGGGTCCCTTCCTTACTCCCCTCCAAAAAACAGTAAGAATGTATAACTACTTAATTATTGAAATCGCTCCTTATATTTTGAGGCAACTATCAACACAGTACCAAAGCATCAAGCACCGCAACTAGAATTTTCATCAGCAGCAGTTTCTCAGTGTTCTCCCTCAACATTTCTTTTTTGGGGTCATTCCATGAGATAACTCTTATAAAGACACTCAAAATTGAGATCCAGTTTCCCTTCCAGTAGTATATCATGCAGGAGTCAAGCTCATCCAACAAAATCTCATCGTCTCCATCAGCCTTAAATTCAGTCTTGGACACTGTACGGCACATTGCACTGCGTAACGCAGTCAGATAATGTGAGAGAACAACCTCCAGAGAACGAAAACCACAAGAAGTATCTCTCAAACAAGTGCAATCTAAGATGGCAGAAAAGTAATTCCTTTTCTTTGTGCAGCCTACAAAACAGTTGCGTTTGTTACTCGAGTCTCACTTTCCCAGCTGCTGCAAGGAGAGGAAGTAGCCAAGGCACAGGGAGGACAGGAAGCATTGCTAATTCTGGAATATGCCCTGCAGACACTAAAGGGCCTCTCTCTCTGCATGGTAGATGCTCGGCAAAACACTGAAAACAGCTTTCTTCCAGTATTTTCTCATCTCTTGCCACTACTTCTCAGAGCAGACCTGGGTAGTGCATATTACCTTTCATACCAAAGAAAACAACCAGCAATTATATGGCTCTTACAGCTTTGAAAGCCCACGAGGAGAATACCAGTTGGGTCTAAAATGGCAGGGGCACTCCAGACAACAAAATGACAATCAAGAATTATTCCTATTTTCACATTTCCTTAAGTCTTCCTCATTTTGTTTGCTGAACTTGAGTTATCTCTCTTCCAAGGAAGAACCCAGGAATAAGGGACAGCATATACAAGTTCAGCTGAGAGCTGAACTACAGGGTAGTTACACAAGGTAGTGATGCATGAAGGAAGAGACCTTTCCCCTCTCCTTACTTGAGGAAGTTTCCATTCAGCAGCAGGTGAAATCTCTTCTGTCCTCCATGTGCCCCACCTTTCATCCGTTACTCCCTTTCTTCCCTTAAAGGGCATAGCTACCACAGGAGAATATTTGAAATAAATAACAAATATTGACTTCAAGAAGGACACAAGATTTCCCGTAGCCTGGAAATTTAGCAGGCGACTACTTTGAAGATAAAAATCTGTGTTTAGACAAAAATTGAAGGCAAATCATTAAACACCATAATTCCACACTCCAAGAAAGGTGAGTTGAACCAAAGGTAATCTAACCAAGTAAGAACGAAAGCAAGTGAGAGCCACAGGTATATACCATCCCTAGATGTAAAAAGTGTTCATGCTACATCTTCCGTAGCCAGATAATCTCATGCTGTGGGACTGAGAAAACACAACGGCAACAAAAAGCCTTGAAGTGATTGGATGTGCCAAACATCTAAGCAGTCTCAAAAGCATCATTTCTTATCTAAACAAGGATCAGCTAATTTTTTATTCATATACTACAAAATACTTTTGTCCTCAACTGAGAGACAGGTAAAAGTTGTCCATTGGGACATCGCTTCCACCCAACATCCATTTTCATACGCAAGTCCTTCACAATTGCAATGTTATTCAGCTCTGCCGCTTTGCAGTAGCTGGAACTACAAGATGAAAAATATTCAGCTTTGAATGTATATAGGAACTCATGCAGCAATATGTCACTTAATCAATAAGCTTCAGAATTACTTCAGGTATTTTACTGTGAGATTAAGCTCCCCTCCCACACCTTTTTCCTACATAATGAAGCTCAGAGAGCGCTCAGAACACAAGGAGCAGCAGCTCCCAGCTCTCGGTTGCTGACCGGCTGCACACGCCCAAAAGCTGTTTCATTTCCATGCTAAAAGGGTACAGTGGTAGCCATTAAATACTTTATTCTTAAATCAGAGAGACAGAAATTCCCTTCTACCAGCCTGTAACCAACCAATCCCAGAGATATATATATCCAACACGAGGATATATTCTCAGTCAAAGAAAGATATGTAGTATTTGCAATAATGTTCCTGAGAGGCTACCGCAGGTCTTTCTATAAAAACAGAAAACAAAACACATACATACTTTTCACAAAAGTTTCTGGACACCAGCACAGCACTCCAAAAAACCTAAGAATGTTAAAGTCGCCTCTCATGCTGGCAACACAGAATTAAGAACATGTGCCACAAATACCACTCCTTCCATGCAGAAGGTGTGACCAGAAAGCAAAACTGTGGGATTTACAAATGTGAGTAAAAAAGAGGAGGTTCTTGCAGAACTCATTCTCCTAAACCTTCTCAGGCATTTAAATAGTAAACTCAGACAGGGTGAAGGAAAGGAAAGTGTCCTTTTAAAACTAATCTTCATGTAACCAAGGACCAGAAATCCTGATAAATCTTTAACTATGCTCACATAGCTATAGTCTGCTATCACTATGGTGCAGAGTTGCAGCTATTTATGTGCTTTAAACTACACGTTTTCCATACCTTAACATATTTGGAATCCTTTTAGATGGTATCCTTTAGTCTGAACATCACAATTTGAGAATAGCATCCCTACCATGTTATTCTTGTTTAACCTCTGTGTCCCAGAGAAGGCTCAAGCTTAATTTTAGGAATAAAAGTATTAACATATTTCATGAACAACAAATACGTGAACTCCCTTTCTTTGGTACATGTGAGATACAAAAGGAAAAAAAACAATCATCATTACAATACTTTATGTAAAGTATTTTGGATTTTTTTTTTTTGTAAATAAAAAGTCAGTTTTTCTTAAGGAAGGTTTTTTTTCAGTTGCTAGACACATAGGACAGATAGGTTTACTTTCAGTCTCAAGTTGCAGATCGAAAGCATAGGAGGGGAGAGAAAGTTGACCGAAAATGGCTCTCTTGCTTTAAATCATCTCTTTAATCATCACAGTCTAGGGAACAGTACCACACAAAAACTTGTGAAAATAGAAAAGCTCAACATCTAAACTAACTGTGGCGCTTGAAGGGCAGCATGTACCTACCCGGAAACCTCATTCGAGCATCCACAGAGTGGAGAGGAAAAAACCTCAAGGGTTCTTTCGACTCCTCCCTTTTCAGACAACATATTATTCTAGGTATTTCCCTATTAACATGTGGCCTTCCACACAGAAACATGTGGAAACACACCTCAGCACGCACACAGACACGCGTGCAGGTGAAGAGTGCTTCCACCTCTTCCTCCTGGTCAATCACAGTTGGGCAATGCTACATTTGCAGTGCAGTAGTTTCCAGCCAAACTCCTTGGATTTTCAGAAAACTCAAATCAATGCCATTATACAAACCCCACCTCATTTCTACTTGCAGAAAGACCTGTTTCACATTAACCTCTATTATGCATCCTTTTCACTTGACAGATTAGAAAACATCTGTAGAAACAGTTATATAAACTTGAACATAACACAAACTGAACAAGATGCTTTTTCGACCTCTGATTTCTTCTAGGCTACACCAGCAGGGCCAAGGAGGTTTCTGCTGATCCATCAAGCAGTACACTGACCGCTCCCAAAACTCACCAAAAGCAAAGATACAGACAGGTTTTCAGTTTTGCTGGCAATAGTGTTTGCAAGAAGTGGAAAACAGGGCGAAAAATAAGGTTGTGAATGAGAATTTAGATACCTCTCCGACCTCGTTGGTACACTGGGAACAGATAAGCATTCGCAACCGCAGTTATAGCCAAATGACTGAATTGGCTCAGATCAGCTAGCCTTCAAGAAACACACAGATCAAGTACTGCTACAAGAAACGCCATTATCTTGCTAAATATCTCCAGTAATCTGGCTAAACCAAGCTCAACTGAAGCTACAAATTTGGCCTACATACAAGAGTTAAAGCATAGATTTGAAGAAATTACACAGAACTGAATACAGTCCTCCAGCTCTTGAAAATATGGGAAAATATCCCAAACACATGCGGAGGCATCTTTGATTCTGCAAAGCAGACCTGACAGGTCCAGTCTATAAGAGGGGCTGCAATCCTTCAGTTGGGGATAGGAAGGGTTAGACAGATAGTTTTGAAAAGGCTTTGAGACAAGCTAGTTCCTTCTGCTAGTTTTAGTCTATGTTAAGGAAAATATTTTCAGCTGTCATTCCCCATTTGTGATACAAACACAAGCCATCAAATTACAGTAGTCAGAAGACCGAACTGTAGCTCAGGATGCTCTCTCTTGCTGTTTAACAATAACCCTAACATGTCCTTTCAAAAGTGCAACTTCCATAGTGGTCTTACAAACAGTGATTCATTATTCCTCAGACTTCAAAAGCAGCTAAGATGAGCAAATCCTCAAAGAGCAGGAAGAAAGATGCTTAAATGTTAATATTTATAATCAACATGTTTTTCCTTTCTGACTTTTTATCCCATGGGTGCTTCCAACTCAACTGGAAAGTCCTTGGAAATCAGATAGGGTTGGCCTTGCGAGAAGGCCTTCAGATTAATGTTTGAATATTCAACTATCATCAGATATGAGAGATCTCAGCTAGCTCACACACAAATACTAAATTAACATAAAAGTGCAGTCCTGAACGCAGTGGAAACCTGTGCAGATGATGAGACATCACCATGAAAGATGATCAGGAATATAACAGGGTAGGTACAATCGTCACATTGCATTTTAATCTAATTTAAGACTTAAAGCACTGGCTTAAGATGAAGACAGTGTTCATTCTAAATCTTTGTGATAATGTCCAACTCCTTCTCTATAAAGGGGTGAAGTACTTCACTTGGACACGGTGTATTTGAACAGGTCGACAGCTCAGGTACATATAGGCAAAAGAAGTCTTTCAAGTGGTACCTCAAGATTCAGCAGTAAGGACGGCTTCTCTTCAGTTATACGTTTAATAACCTGAGGGCAAAGCTACAAAACGTAGCAATAGGGGGAAGATGTTTCTTAAAATATTTAGAGACAAGATGCTTCTTGCAGCGTGTCTGAAGCTGGAAGAGGGAGACCCAGCCTGCACTGAAGAGACAGAGATCCCTTTTTCCCTTATGCCCTTCCAACTGAGTTTCCCAACAAGTGTCAGGAGGCCAGGTATCAAACTCTTGTGTACTGTCTGTAGGCAGAACTAGCTACAGTCCAGGTTTAAAGGCTGCAGAAGAGACTTTTGTTAATTTTATTTCTGTCAGGCTACAAGGCACATCCTTTGTCAAAATGGATCAACTACCTAACAGTTACTTCAATGCAGATTGAAAGCCCCTGGAAACGCAGCATTTTTTCCAATAAAATGCTGCTGTTTCCCATATCTTGAACAGTCCAGAATAATGGACAACCAAGAAACAAGTCATGGAGAGCCTGCCAGGGGTGAAACCCATTAAACCTGCTTGGAAGTCAGACCACAATGGGGTCTGTTAACCACCAAGATTCTGAAAGTAAAAGACACAAATTGCATTAGTCAGTAGGTCCACATGTGCACGTGCACATGCACAGAATGACACCTTCAACCACAAGCAGAGACGCAGAACCTATTTAAAAAAAGAAACTGGGTCAACTTTTCTAATTGTTTAAAACATGTAAAAAACTAAGTCTCTTGAAGAGCTAACAGAGCTAAACACCCAGGTTTTTCTTAAAGGAGAGTTTTTCCTCATGGTTTTACATTTTTCACATGAGCGGCTTTGATCAAAGTTGCTATAATTAAGTTAACACAAAAAGCAGATACAGAGTACTTTGAAAAAAATCATCTCTTCATACTTAGCAGCTTGATATATTTGAAGCAAGAACTGAAGTAAAGCTGTTCTTCTTTCAGAAACATTTCAAAAGGCTCGCACAAGTATGCAGATCCAGCAGAGGAAGAAAAATCAGAACCTCAACACAAACTTGTTTTCTATCCTGCTGCTTTATTGGGTTGTAAGGTTCACGTTAACACTGAAATTTTCTTTAGTTTAAAAAAAAAAATCACATGCAAATGCAGAAAACATTTATTCCTAGCGCAAAATAGGAAACAGCACTGCCTACTACTCAATGGCCTCAGCTATATCAAAGTATAGCTTCATGTTTATGGCGTGTCAGGGATGCAGTTCGCTATTGGCTCAGACTGCGGAAGACCTACCTATTTGAATAATTCAGGAGTTTATTTCAACTAAGCCACGGGCACATACAACTTTAGCAATGAACCTAGGCAGCCACTGAATTATTTGACACACTGCACAGCGTGAGTGCTTCATGCTATGGAAGGTGGCTTTCTCTTGCTGCATGTTGAGGTCCATATGAGCTATTAACAAGACCGCTGATACCCAGTATAGATTGCCTGAAAAGGTATTAAGAATTATTAAGAACTCTCTTCTTCATTTAGATGGTGACAGCCTAGCAAAAAAAGGGGAAACATTAAGTACTGCAATCCAGATATGAACTGTTCATAAGTATTTATACTCTGTCAACTAGGAAGTACTTCTAGCAATTCATGTATTCATTCCTACAGGATTTCTTAAGGGTGGGCCAAGAATCACAGAATCGATACAAAAATTAGACTAAGAATGTTCCTATTTGTGCTAATATACCTGCTTTCTTATTATTACTTTTTGCATATTAGAGAGCAACCTGACTGATTCTTAATCTGAAGAATGTTCCAAGGAACATGCCAACAAAAGCAACACAAGAAAAATTTATGCTACCTATATATTTTTTTCCTTACAAAACATCACAATTAGATCGTGTCAGGTAAGGCCATGCATAGAAGCATGGAGGAAAATAATAAAAGAAATAAATAATGTAACAGCAACAGTATGCATCAAGAATGTTTCACATGAGGACCTCTCCTTATGCACCTGTGGGATAGAAGCAGAAATACAGTATTGATCTATGAAAGCCGTGACAGTACTTAGGAAGTTTTACCATTTGAGTAATTTTCGCCCTAAAAGGTTGTAAACATCTGTTGTATGCCATTCATCAAACAGAAGTGTCTATCAGTCATCCTTATCAAACTTTTAACTGAGAAGACCAAAGAAAATCTGATTCCCCATTCTGATTACAGACAATTTGAATGGTTTCAGAGATGAGCAATGAACAGCATGTGGTGTGAACCACTCACATAAGTAACACATAGATTGTCCAAAACGACGTTACTTAAGTTCTCATGCTTAATACGGAGATCAGGTCCAATGTTTAGCTTAATGAGGTCAGAAGAACTGCAAACCAAAATTAAGCCTAAAATTCTATTCAAGCTATTCTTCCCAGTCATCTGTCCCTATGCCTAGTATACCAATACCATTGCTCTAGCACGTTACACTGAACTATACGCATATGAATTTTTAAATGATTTTTAAAAGATCTAAAAATTGGCTACTGGGGTGCATTTTCCCATCCTCTCAATAACCTATGACATGCAGAAGGAGTGCCGAGAGATTATGTTCTCTTGGGACTTGCTAGAGCTTCTGAATCACATCTCTTAAGTTTCAGGGACTTAGAACACAAAGGAATTACGCAGCATGTACCAAGATAACCCTGTCAGGGTTTTAGAGGTAAGCAGACACCAGCTTGAAGCACACAGCTGAAAATTTCACAGATGGTCCACACTTCAGAAAGTAACTTCCGTACATTACTACTTCCTGATGCATCTCCACTACGGTGACTAGGGCAGACATGTTTCTAAAGCGTTATTCCCTCTCTTCCCTCAGAAGTTGACAACATTGATTTAAAAAACAAAACAAAACGAAACAAAACAAAAAACCACATGCACACACTACTGTCACTTCCCACTGCCTGTCTTAGGGTTTTCCTCATTATTCTCATGGGCAGATAACAAGCGGCCAATTTCTGCAGGAACTCTAGTCACTGGAACTGAGATTGGGACTCAGGCTGCCACGCTGGGGTGGTGACAGCCCAACCCAGCTACGCAAATGAGCTCTTTGAACAGGAGAGATGGTCTGTTTCTAAGCTACAGTCTAACTGTATGACTAACACACGTTCAGAAGTCCCTGTTTAACGGATAAAACATTTGATCCCCTATTTACAACGTATATCAGATGTTCCCAAAGAGTAGCATACTTTCAAGCAGTTGTACGCTACTCCTGATACAAGATACAGGTCGCCAGCTTCCAAATCTGCCCAGGCAGAGGCTTTCATCCATCCTCAAGGATAAATAGCTCCATATAGGAATTTACACCTTCAGCTAGGAGAACATGCACTTCCAGATTAGAAAGTGAAAAGAAAGGCCGAGAAAGGGAGCACTACACTGATATGGGGGGGGGGGGGGGAAAGGAGCTGAGGACAAAGGTCAAAGATGGAGGTCATACAGATGGGATACCAGTTTGGGGTAAAGAGCATGAGAAAATGCATAATTTGGCTACTACTGCAGATATGACCCATGCAAATTAGAATTTTTTAAAATATATATAAATATATAAATTAATTGTATTTACCTGTAAATCTACATATGCATCTATTAATACCGCCACCTGGAGGTATTAAAGCCCCCACATATGTGACATTCTCAGTTTATGTCCATCACACGTGGGTGATTAGTTCAGAGTCCGAGGGGGAAACACCCTGCCTTTAGGTTTTTTGTCCCCTGCCCTTTTTTTTTTGTTTTTTAAAGCGAAGAGAGGGCTACTGTTCAAAGATACCATGTGTTTTTCTAAATGCTTAAAGAAACAATCCAAACTAAAAAGATATTTAGTCAGATAACAAAACGCCACTCGAGAGAGAAAGAGAGGGAGAAAACAAGAAGAGGTAAACAAGTCATCCACTAGCCTTCAGATGTATTTCTGCAACTAACAATAGGAATCAAATTGCAAATGAGAGTTTCAAATTGCCAACTTTCTTTTAATACGCTTTGATTTTCTATTTTTAAGCTCCAAAGTTTCCATGTCGGGACCATGCCAACAATATTACTGGTGGCACCTTCTCTACCTATTGTCCTTACACTTCTGTGCAGAAGCTCTGGCCTCCAGATGCGAAAACCCATGCTTTTGATTTCAGATGCTAAATCAAAAGCCTTTGTTACCATTCACAGCTTGAACAAGTTTATCTGCAGGCCACTTGACTATAAGGGAAAGCAATGAAACATTTTATGTTCACCTAGCACAAGAGCTAAATATAATTTTTTGTTTGAAAGGCTACTCGTTATTTAAAAAGAAAAAAAGATTCACTAGTCTATTAAAACTGTGAGAATAGATCACGTTTATAAATCAAGTCACTTAGCGAAGTAACTCTCCTTCAGTCCAAACTGCCCTGGGCTCAGTATTTATTACCTTCTTCCTTGGCCAGGACTTTTTTGATTTACTCAAAAACAGCCTTCTACTTTGTAGGTGCAATAACCAAGAACAAAGTCCAAAAACTTCTGTACCTTCCAGCGGCCTAATTGAGAAGAATCTATGGTAGAAGAAAGTAAGTTTAAGAAAAGCCTTTCCTTTGTTTCCCCAGTTCATTGTCTCACGAATCTCGTCTGGGACCAGAAACAGCACCACAACATCAAACCAAGACTTTTAGCCTCCTGTTTTGCAGTAACCCAAATAAACTTAACAGCAGTGACTCACTGATTTTCAAGTTAAACTAAATCCATTTATCACAAACCATCTGTTTAATCTTTGGTCTTGAAAGTTTTGCTTGCATTTATGTGCTCCAAAGAAAATAATCAAGATAAAAGTTTGCCATCAAAGAAATGGAAAATGAGATAACATTCATGAAGAATATTCTAAAGTTATGCATAGTCTCACCTTAAATCTTTTATCCTGCAGGACTTTCTTAATGGCCACAAGCTCTCCTGAATCGCAGAGTTTGGCTTGATACACAACACCAAAAGATCCATTTCCAATCACCTTGGTGTCTGTGTAGCTAACTTCTTGTGGTCGGTCTGGACCTTGTCCAGGAGTTGCCACTACTGTAGTCACTTTGCTGCCGTCTTTGTCTCCTGCAAATCAAAAGATATGGAGATAATCAAAATACATCCATAAGCAATTCCACCAACCAACAAGAATAAAACAGAAGAGTAAAGCAAAAATTTACATCAACATGTACATTTCAATATAACAGGGAAAAAAAGCCTCCGTCCACAAAGAAAACACTGAACATTTTTAAAATAAATATATTTAGTAGAGACAATTTTTCATTTAGATCACCATAACAAAGATATTCCCTTTCCGGATGTAATTTTTACATCTGATTAACATAAGTGGCATTAAATACAGGACTGCCTGTATTACGAAAATTAAGCATCAAACCTTTTCCCCATATTCTTCTCTAACTGAAGCAAGCAAACTGCCTGCATAGCAGCACTCTTTCCTTTATATATGTCTGGCAATAAAAAACAGCAGCATTGACAAAGCTTGCTACAATCCCACCCACACGTAAAGCTTCAACGTGCGTGCGTCAGGAAGTAAAAGCTTTGTCAAGGCTGGCGGCGGACTCCCGATGGGAAACGGAGGCTTCGTGTCACGCAGCACCGTCCTGCTCCCAGCTGATTTAGCCACAGCGCTGCTGGAACACAGAGTCTGTTTCCGCCCTTCTTCCATCCCTGAATTTCCATGCAAAGGGAGGCTTTGGTGGGGAGGGGGGAGCACGAGGACGACAGCACATGCTGAGCTCATGTCTTGAAGTGAATGAGAACAGATAGGGGCACGCACTTGGGATCCCAGACACTGAGGGACGCCGCACAGCGCACGTACTTCATCGCAGACACAGCAACTGCGGACCGACTTCAACTGCCAGTAGCCAGCCCCACGTTCGCTCGCACTGATGCAACCGCCTTCCCATAGAAAGACAAAGCCACTATTGCCGACTGTAAGTACCACTTATTACCAGGGGTGCTTCTGCTTGTTCAAAGTGTGACTTTGCTCACAATAAGACAATTCAACTTTTTAGACATTTTGCAAGCACACACTGGGCGTTCATAGCCCTTCAATTATAACGGTTCAGGTTGAGAGACTAAAATAGGGCTGCAAAACAACCCCAGAAGTCATTGTTCCACAGCAACCGCTCTCCAGCTACACATAATCTGCACTCAAGAGACATCCGTTATCTTGGTTTATTAAGAAAGCTTCCTTCCACACCTTCCCCAGGGAGCCCCTTCCAGTCCACCACTACTCATGCACTCACCAAGATTTTGCTAATACGTAACTCAGATCACCCTCGCTGCAGTTCAGGCAAATCACTCCTTGTTTTATTCCAAGAAGGCATGGAAAATAGTTTGGTCTCTTCTCCCTCTCCCCTCAAAATACACAAAGGGCTGTTGCAAAGAAAGTTACCACACTGGAAATGCTATTTCTCTTTGGGCTAAAACCTCTCAGGTATGGTATCCAAAAACTAGACGCTCCAGAAGCGGCTTGCTTCTGCTCTGCCTAGGGACCCGGTGACTTCTTGTGTCTGACTTGCACCACACTTGTTTGTACAACCCAGCATAACGTTTGCTCGTTTTGCAATGCTATAATCGGCTCAGTTGGTGAACCCATATGCTTTTCTGCAAAACTGCTGCCTGTCCAATCATTTTCCACTTTCTCCTTGCACACCTGATTATCCTACGTTTGCCCCAACTGAACTGCAGCCAACATTACTTGACAGTATTTTGCCGGCTTGTAACATCCTTCAGAAGACTTGGAGTCACCATGACAGGAACTGCAATTCATGCTGGAATACAGAGTATACCTAATAAATTAGTGAAAAAGAGTGAAACCTGTGAGACTGCTGAAAGACTTTGTATAACCCCCTTCTTGGCGTTTTTTATGCAGTCTGTTACTTTCCTGGGCTGCTCATGGGAATATTGGTTTGAACACTGTAAAGTCAAGATATACACATCATCTACTACTCCTGTACCCATAAGGCTAGGAGAAAAGCACATCAGTTTAACATGATTTGCTCCTGAAAATTGCACATTAACTATTACTCGTCTCTTAAGCTAGCTTTTAGGTCCTTGAAACTGTTTCCTTTCACACATCCAACTATTCCATGAAGCAATTTCAAAAATAAAGCACATTACTGCAAATGGTACCCATTACTTGCCAAGTAATACACAGCAGATATATCCCTTCCCCAAAACATTCACAAGAAGGAGAGAAGCAGATATACAGATTTTGAGAGAAAAATGAAGAAATAAAAGAAAGAAAGGAAAACATAATTTCTGCTCAGAGGGAAAGAGGGGAGAATAAAAGGAAGCAGAATAAAATTGCAGGGAAAAATTTACCTCCCCTTTATGATAAGTATAAGTAGTAAATGGAAGGAAGCAAGGAAGAGAAAGAACATTAAAATCCTTTTTTAGTAATCAAGTTGAAAGAGTAATTGTGATCGCACTCTCGACTTTGTTTGCCTAGCTTTTCTATGATTAGCTTTCCAAATCACAGTATATAAATAGGTGACAACTGTTTTACTGCAACAATCCTTGTCATTTAAAAGGTAACCCCCCTACGTGTACACGTACATGTGAGTGTCTTGGCTATGAGGCCAGAGTATCACGATTACTGCGAGCCAGGTACTCCCGCGGCCCCTCCTGTACGACTACTGAAGTCTTAAAGGTAGAAGAAAACTCATTTCTGGTAATACCAGTAGAGATTTGAAGCACTTGGTATCAAGAAACCTGCTCAAAGGACACGGTTCAGAGCCAGAAGCCACTGAGGGATCTCTTCTACCACAAGAGCAAACCCTGAATTTCTGGCCACCGCAGGCGGTTCCTTCCAATGCGGCCCTGCAGCAACCTCCCTGGCCAATTCCTCCACAGCTCGGAGAGGTCCAGATGGGAGCCCAGTCAGCTTCGCACTGTTTCCCTGAATCCTTGGAAAAGCAGCTCTTAAACTTGTTTAAATTCATAGCGCTTAAAAACAGAAGCACTGACACTTCCAAGGTAGCTAAACCAAGAACTACTTTCTTTCTCTGCCAGAACGTTACAGATCACAGGTGTCCTACAAGTTTCTCCCTTCTCCCACTTTCAGCAAACACCACTTCCATAGAGCGATCAGCAAAAGTCACCATGAGGACTCCAAAACTGTGAGCCTGTATGCAGCTGCAGAATAGCTGAAACTGAGGGACTGTAGCAGTAAAAATTCACCTGGCATCTTTCGTAGCTTTGATTTTGAGCAATAAAACATCTCACTACTTTTCGAAGCATACAAATAATATATATTTGTCTCACAGCTGCATCCAGCAGCTATTCAGCCCTGTTCAGCCACTCATTGCACCACATACAGGCACGTAGTGTCCAGAAGTCCATACATACTTTAGAAGGGCTATCTCCGTTTTTACTGTTTGGACAGCAAGACTTGACTTGCTAGCTAAACAACACAGAAAGGAGCTCACTTAAATATCTCTGAGAAATACTGGTTTTAGTCTCAGCAGGATGAGAGCTAGCGAAAAGGAAACACCCTTTTTCAGCCATCTGCACTATCTCCAAGTATCTTCAAGTCGAGACTCCAAATATATCAAGAAGCCTTACACCACAAGTAGGCCTTAATGACAAGCGAAAACAAGTTTTCATCTCATCTGCTTTACTCCTTTCTTTGTTTCAAAGTGTCAGACTTTCTGGCCCCACTGGATAGGCAGGCATTGTCAAGCTCACAATACTTTTAAACACCTCTGATTGTAAAACATCTACAATAGAACTAAAACATTAAATTGAAAAACTAAGGAAGGAAGGAAGGACCAAACACCAAAACATTAAACAGCTTTTAAAGCATAGCTCACAGCAGAAGTCGCTCCTGTTTGCCCAGGGGAAGCTGACTTCTGGTGCTGACTGCAATATGACCTAGCTTTATTGCAAAAAAAGCAAACTCACGCGACTCATGCAATCATCCAGGCAAACAGCCTTTTTAATATCCACAAGAGAGGCACAGAAAATAAATAGCTATCACATTATAATACGCTTGTATTTGCACTTGGCACATTTCATCCAACCCCCTTCAAAGCATTTCCCCACATCCATGTGATGTTTAACATCAATGAACTGCTATTTGCAGGTGTTTCTAAAGAAGAGGTGATTCCAGAAGTCGGATATGCACGTGAATCAAAATCTAGACATCCTAATTACCCAAAGCTCTGATCTTCCCAGCTCACTTCCCACCTTGCAGCACATGATTACTGTAAGGGACAAATCGCTAGCATGATGTAAAGTCAGTAGTTTGAAAGTGGAGAACACTAATCACTTTCTGGGAAGAAAGAACTTATGCCATTTACAAGGTTCATTAAAGCACCAGTGCAAGCTCTAACTCCATTTTTCAGGATGTTTGTAAAATTTTAGTATGGCTCACGTCAGCTTCTTATCTAATGCCTATGATCACCTACCCTTTGAAGTTGGGTGTTAATTCCATTCCGTGCACTCAAAAAAGCTGAACATATTCAACTGTGTTCTGTTATACAATTCATGGAACGAGTAAACCAAAATGAATTCTATCAGTGTTATTCTTAATGAAAGAGTCCTGTGGTTGGGAAGAGATGCTTCCAGAAAGTTTCTGGCAGACGTTTACCCAGGTGAAGCAGTGGCCTCTACTACCGGCCAAGCATTTCTTCACATAAATGTCACACCAGCTGCAGACTCCTACTGCTAGCTCCAAGTGAGCCCTTCTACAAGGATACTGCACGTATACCTTTTTGTTAGTGCCTAAACGTTAGCTGTCAATCAATAAAATTCACTTCAGCCCAAAGACACGATGAAAGACTTCCTTAACAATTGATCCAAACTCCCCCCATCCGTGCTAATGAACGGTCTTGGAGGAAGTCCAAAATTATGTCTCTCCTACATCCCTTCCAGCTGTTTAGTTCCTGACTAAGCAGTATACATGCACATTAATGCACACATAGTCAGAGGTCTCTGATTCGTCACTTCTTTCAACCACATAGAAACCCTCTTCCTCCTTCCTCCTCTCGTGTATGTTTTGAGTAGAAGAAACAAAGAATTAGTAGGATGTTTACAGATGCTTTCTTCCTACTTCAAATGCAACCTCATAAGCCTTTGTACTGTCTACAAATTCCTCCATTTGTTCTTTCTTTTGACTTTACCTAACTCCTCTTGCATCCCTCCTCCAATTGCTACACTCCTTTGCTAGCATGCACGCAGCTCTTCCACTAAATATTAATTAGGTTGTTTTAAATCTTAAAAGAAATCTTAAAGAAACTCTCACAGGACTGCAACGCACTCTTTACAGCGTCTGAGGTCACATAGGTGTCTGTCTCCATTTAATTCAAATGTCCTCTTTGATCCACTTTAATTCTCTGTGCCACCTCCCTATTAAGGTGTGGCATCATATAAGCCAATCCTGACCACTTTGTCCCTTCCCAAGTCTAAAGCTTCTCTGCACTTTCATCTTCATTTGCTGGATGTTCAGTACAGTCAACAAGTCACTTCCCTTGAAACCCTACCCTGCTGGCTCCAGCCTCTGCCAATTTAAATAGGTTACAACCAGCAGCTGTCACAACTATCTATAGAAAAATGGGTGACGAGAAGGGGATGGAAGTCTATCAAAACTGCATTTTTTTCAGCCATTGATAATTTAGAAGGTCAAAAGAACTGAATACCTTGCGAAATAAGTATCTTAATAGCACACACACAGTTATCTGCTAGCGCTTGATGCAGATCATCAGATAACACTATGGAACACACCACCTGGCTTCTTAGGCATCTGGTTTTGATATGTAAAGGAAGGAGGTTTGATGTCATCACCTGCTGGAATAATCTTCAATGTGAACAACGCATGCTCAAAGAAATATGCTGTCAGCAGTAGAAATAACAATTCTAAATTGCAGTTTTCTAACCATTTTCCTGCACGCAATAAGGGTGGTTTTGTGGCACCTCATTCATAGAAAGCAGCTGATATAGTCTCAGTGGCAGTGTAAGTACAAGCAGTGACATCACAATTATATTGTTCATATAGTTCGTATACTGTTCATATCGCTTATGTCTATAAATAAGTTTGAAATGGTAACGTGCATACCTAGTACATTTTTAAAAAGTTAATTTCACAAAAAGCCAGTAATTATGAGCCAACACAGGACAGAAAGTCCAAAAATGGTATTTATGGGCCATTTTACTAGACATCTTCCCTTCTTCAGCAAACTGCATGAATGTTACCTAGTGGGAGATAAAGACAGAAATAAATGTACAAGGATAGAAAAAGAGAAACTGTGGGAATCAAAACCAGGAATCTAACAAAACACAAAGAAAATTTTTTAAATTTACATCAAACAAAAGGAATCCTTGGAAATTCAAAAATAACTCTGGTTAAAGGTTGAACAAAAATCATAAGTATGTCAATCATCACTCATAGAAGGCAGAAGCATTCAATAAATATATACGCTGTTTTTGGCACAGGAAATGTCATCTGACTTCTCGGCTGTAACTGAATACCGTAATAAAGAGTAGCCATCAGACGTTACTTAAGATCGGAAGAATCTCACAATTTGTATCCAAGGATTTTAGAAGAGCAAGCTAAGAAGTTCGAGTAGTGAGGATGTTTTTCTAATAAGAATCAGAACTCAGATGTTCAAAGGTGAATGGGATGACCCAGGAAATTATGATCCCACAAGTTCAATGACAGCCCAAGATTAAATACAATATCAAATATATACTTTGATAACATAAACAATAATTTGGTTTACGGAGTCTGGTTGTCAGGCGCCACTTTTTTTTTTTTTTTTTAAAGAGACTAGAGGTTTATTTGGAAAAAGAAAAGAAACAGTATTGATGCAAAAGCACTGACTTCTGTAAGGCTTCTGACTTGTTCTCACGTCCTAAATTAACGAAGAAACAAGTATACAGAATGAAAAATGATAATAAAATTACAATATACCAGCCCGTAAGTTTCAATATAACGATCATCTAAGAACGATTAATAGGAGGCCCCATTGACATTAATTCTTGGCCCTACACTATTTACTACTTTTATCAACAACCTGAAAGAAAAGCAATGAAGTTGTGAGACGCAAGATAGGGAGCTATACACAGTGGAGAGATCAATGAAAAGACAGGTGGCCTCGCTCTGGGACTGAAGTACAAAACACACGGAGGGATCTAGGAACCCAGATAACAGGCCACACTGTCGAACCAAGTAACTCTACCCAAAGCAGCATCAACTCTGACTTGGAATGCATCCTGACAGATAGTCAGCAGAACGATCAGGAGCACCAACACAATACTATTCCTAAGACCTAAAGCAACCCATGGACGTATAAGCAGGGGAGCATCAGCTAGGAAACAAAAAACAAGTCCTCCCCCCTACTTGGCATCCATGCAACAGCTACTGGAATGGCGTGCTCACTTCCGGCATCTAGAATTCCAAAGTGATAGATAACTCAAAACACTAGAGAGATTCAGAAAAAAAACCCACCGACATTATAAAAAAAGTCAGAAAATACATTACTTTGAGTGAGACTAAGAGCTCAATCCATTTAAGTCTAAGAGAGAAAGCTGGATGAAAGGGAACAGAATTTCAGAGAGGGCTCTGATCTTTAGGTAACGATATTGCATATAATGACTGGAAATAGAAATTGGCCAAGTTTGGGACAGTATTGGGTGGGGGGGAGTCTAGCAATGAGGAGAACATTTTTGAAAAATTCTTAAAGTTGTGGTGATCTTTGCAAAATGGATTTTCATTTCAGACTGGAATATTTTCTAAAACATATAATACAGCTTAACGACAACTATTAGACTTGAAATAAGAAAGCCTGCACTAGATGAACACAATGATCTCTTTGGGTCTTCAGGTCAGAAAAGTTCAATATTTATACACACCAGCTCTTGCTACACAGCAGTAATGCAATGGTATCAGAGCTCACTACTGAACATGCTGCTCTCCACAACAGCCAAAATCTTCATGCAATCTAAACAAAAACAGAATAAGGTGATAAATGATGCAGAGGTGAAACCATTTTTCACTGGCTTTATTGTTAATGATAAAATTATAGTTGCAACTAATTGCAATGTGGCAATTCACTGCTGTTCAATACAGAGACAAATAACCAGGACAAATTTCAGCAGCAATGCCATGCCACTCAAAGACCACTAAGCAAAAGGTGTTTAAAACACCGTCCTGCATTCAAAGGTGTCTTTGCCTCTCTCTGGAAATACAGAAAGGGAGCGAAAAAAAGCAAATATTCATTCCACTTGCACCAAATGTTGGTAAAGCTTTTAGATGTCAATCAGTTCCAAAACACTGCAGCTAGCAAAAGCTGTAAGCCAGTCCAGAAGAACTGTTGGCACGTCTATATTTTCCTCAGCAACTTCTAAAATGATAATACAAATTCAAAGAACTAAGTGTTAAGAATGTGTAGGATGCACTTGAAAACTGGAGAACTAAGAAGTAAAGTCATCACTATCATAAAACAAACTGTACCACCACTGTAAAATAAGCAGTAATAGCTCAGAAAGGGAACGTAACTTTATTATAAAAAATGAAGAAATATGTAATTCAACTGACCTTTCGGGCTTAGGCCTTTTTGACGTCAGTACGTCACAGGAAACAGAGAAACTGAATAGACTTTCAGGAAATTGTAACAGGTAATGACTTGCCTCACATCCCTATATTTGATGCAACATACATATTAAATAACACCAAGATTCAGGGATAGTTTTGTCCTATTACTGATCTGTTGATAAAAACCTAACATTCACCTCAAGGATCAGCAGCTAGATACACTGCATCTCAGTTCGGTCATTCCAAAGGTCACTGAAGTTTAAGTCTCTCAGAGGGGGCCATACAATTTTTGGAGGGGTCATACAATTTACTTTTTGAAAGCTTAATACTGATTGTAATAAAAAAAAACCCAAACAAGATATTCAGATCTAGGAACGTTCACGTGATAGGCTTGTTAAACAGCCACTTAAGTGTCACGTTAAGCTCCAAGGCATTTACTTTCTGCAGGCTTTTAGATCTAAACTGAAGCAGCAAAGGCAAACACAGGAGAACATTCACAACACAGTTGTGCTGGTCTTCCTCAGCATCAACTTTACTTGAAGCAATTTCTCAAAAAAACAAATACCACAAGAGGGGAAAAAGGAAGGAAAGGACCATCGAGCTAGCTCAGACATCTATCACTTTGGCCATCGGGTGACCTCTTCTGGATCCAACTGTGGCAGAAGAGACTACAATAGCCAGTTGCTTAAATTGGCCACCATCAAATCCCAACAGGTTGCCAGTCCACTGACTTGTGAACCAAGCAGCTGAAGCCAAAAGGGATGTTTACTTGCAACATTTGAAGAAAAGTTTCATTCTGCTAAAGCCTTCCTTCCTGCTGCGATGTGAGCTGGTGCCCCCCTCCCTGCCTTTCTGAGGCGCATCTAAGGCTGACGTTAACCTGCTCTCTCAGTAACGCAGTTTACTGAGTACTCTCCTGAGGGGAGAAGAAAAAAAACCTCTTAAAATTAAAGTCAGACTGATATTTCTGTCACAGCAAACAGAATACCACAGTAAGTTTCTAAGCAGAAAAATAAAAACAAACAAAAACCCCCCAACTTTGCCAAGCTTCAGTTAACACTGAGGTTGGAGGGGGGAAAAAAATGTCTTTTACCTTAGGGAGTCACATTAAAAGAAAATCTTTTCCTAGCTACACAAAACATCTACCTGAATGCTTGTATTTAAGTTTCTGCTTTGGAAAAAAAACATAGAAACATACAATTAAGGAAATCTAAACACTGGCTGTGCTGGCATTTCATAAGCAGTCTCATAGTTGCTAACAAGTTATTTTTAGTAGGTTCTCTTGCTGTTCTCTTCTCTACACACGCATATACCCCACTCCACAGAGGTTACCTGGCTGTACAGATCAATTTTAAATTTAGATAAGGTGATTCCATAGATTATAAAGTAAGTATTGGCGCGATCGTAACAGCATTCATTTTTCTAATCGCAGGACAGTCATTCCTGCCCCAGACAGCTCGCAGACAGAATGAGGGACATGAGGAGAGTGGGACTAAGCAGAAACAGCATGACAACACTGTCACAGCACGAGCTGGTGGCTGTGCAGCCCCTTCGCTGCACAGCTTTCTCGAGCTAATTGCCAGCTGAGAAATTCAGACTCAGTCCAAGAAGTGTACAGCATTAGCATTTCTTCTTTCAAGTTTCCTATAGCCCTTCCTCCCTCTTACGCCATCAGGGAACATGATTTAGCAAACATTTGATAAAGACAACTAGAGCAGCTCAGCTGACGCATAGTGACTTATAAAACCCCTGTAACTGAGCCCTGACAGGGCACCAGAGACCCCCAAGTTACAAAGAGATCCTATTTAACCTCTTGTTTGTGCCATTCGACAGCTGGCCCTTGACAAGTCTATCAGTGCCTTCTAGCAACGTCAATACAGTAAATCCACCACTGGACACCTACGAACACACTCACTTTCAGAGGACTGTCAGAAACTGCAACCTTTTCCCCCACAAACTAACAGCTGATAAACAGCACACGTCTGGGAATTCCTACAGCACCTACAATCATGCCATCTAAATACCTGGTCTGAACTACAAACCTTTTCGCAAAAGCAGTTCCTAACAAACCGCTTAAGTAGAAGACCCTTTACTTGCTGTAGGCTGCCCTGGCTCAGTTTTATCTGCATTTATTACAGCTTTTGAATCCAACTAAATGTATGTCACCTAACCAAGTACTTTTCTGATCCCCGAGAACAGCAATCATCAGTGTTTCTTCATTTTTATTATCTCTCTGCAGCCATTAAGAGGTTTCTGCTGTGCAGGCCTGTACAGTTAAGCAAAACCCACAGAACAGCAGCCTGCAACAGCTGCGAGTTACCATGACTCTCCCTACGAAACACTTGCATAAATTAAGATAATCTTAATACATCTTAGGGGAAGTCTCCGTTCCTCTCTTGGGATTTGAATAAGAAAGCTTCCAATCATGCTTGTTACAGCAGTGCTTAAGTACCAACCCTCAATAGGACCCCACTGTGCGAGGCACAGCACTGGGAGCAAGAGACAGCTCCTGCCCTGAAGCCTCCGTAGTCTAGCCAGAACAGCAGACAGACAGACAGACATGGGCTGAGACAGTAGACCCCACAGAGGAAACGACATAACGGTCAGTTGTTCCTGGCAAGTGCTGCAGTTATTTGAGAAGGAAGGAAAGGAGAAAGACAGACCTTAAAGGAAACGGGCTAAAAAAAGAAGAGTGAAGGTAAGGAACAGCAAAGGCAGGGGACAGGACACACACACACAAGAGCAATATCAGAACGATACTAAAAAGAGCAAAAGTGGAGAGAAGCAGGAGCAGAGATTCAAGGAGAGAAAAGACTCCAGAGAAGGACTGCTACATCAGGACAGGGCAGAAAGGCCTCCCACCAAAGGAGCTCTTTGAGTGCATGAAGCACTTGCTTTCACTGCTACTGCAGGCAGCCCAGCCAGAGCCTGCAGCCTTCTCCGTAGTCATCGCAACCCCTGCCAGACCATGGAGTTGTGGGGGAAGGAGCAGGGCAAAGCATGTCCTTCCACAGCTGCAGGGTCCCATTTCTTATGCAGCTGTGGTACCTGCCACAATATCCAATCCTTGTTGCAAACACCACAACCCCAAACCCTCAACTTCTGTCTTAAAAAGCAATTTCTATACGTGTTGACAAAGCAGGTGGCTTTGAAAACTCAGACACAATGACAGGCAGCATCTGCAGCATTCTCACTGGAGGGTGGAGGACTCAAGCCATCTCCCCCTCTCCCAGAAGGAGCCCATGGGTTCACACGCGTTTTTCTCGCCTTCAGGGCATCAGAGAGTTTTTGCTTTTTGATTTCTCTATTTTGCTACTGCCAAGTACCCCACAATTTGTTTCCTGCCCTGATAGGACCTCATATGTTTTCTTGCTCTCCAACTTTAATGAAATAGGACAGCATTACAGTACATACTTGTCATGCTACTCCTCATAAGACTAGAAAACAGAATGGCAGAACCAGTGTCCAACCTATAGAGAGAAATTGTTTCTTGCTGTGCTTTCATGCAGACTCTGAGATGGCTCAGAATCTGATATAGCAGCCAAGATGCAGAGAGAAAGACAGATGAAGCTAGTTATGAAAGGCTTTCGTTTGATACCTATCTCAATACTGGAGAAAGAGAGTAAGAAAACGGCCAACAGCTCAGAAGCACCATCCATCCCATGTGGGAAGTACAGTGGGGAAAAAAAAGTCAAGTAGTGAAGTGAACAGAAAGTGAACAAGCAGCATCCGAAATCCCCATGTTGAACTGTGGCCTGTACTTGTATGTTATTCTACGAGCCAAAGGGGCACTACAGTAATTCCTGTAGAAACTAAATTCAAGTTGCCTGGAATTGTCCCATTCATGCTGCAGAATACAGGTCAGCTCTAAGACTATGCAACTTTAGAGGCAAACAGTCACCAGTACTGCTTTAGATTACACTGCAGAATGGCACAAAAATGAAACAAATCAGTTTAGGCTAAGGACAGATTTGAATTCAAGGAGAACATTACCTCAATTAACATTGAGGAACTGTAGGCACGCTATCAATGTAATGCAGATATTCTCCATAGCAGGAATAGCTATCTTAGTGAAGAAGCTCCTGTTGCAGACGAGGTATCATTTTAGAAGCTAGATACGTAAGCTTTGCATCATTGGCAAGTCAGAAAGTTTGCTCTCACCTTGGGGTTGGACAGGAACAACAGCATTTAAAATTGGCAGACATCTTCAAAAAAGACTAGAAGTAAGGTCAGAAACACTTTACATGAGTTTGGGAACAGAAGACCACAGTGATGTATGATAGAGCCAAGTAACGTTCCTCTAAGAGAAGCTGAGAAGAAAGTAACTTTCACTAAAACAAGACTGGAAGGAAGCATATAGAATATGTTCTGATGTTTGCATTTTGGCTGAGGCAGAAAGTACAATCCTGAATAGAAGTTATTTTCTACAATAGCAGCCACTTGCACAATATAACTTCACTGTGGGCTTACAGCCTGGCACTGCAGCTAGGACAACAAATTGTAAACTCCTAAGGTTATCACAGAAGGATTTCAGTGAGGCCAGGCAGAGACTGAACATCTTTAAAAGTTGTGGCAAAAAAACAAAAAGCAGAAAAGTGTACTCTTGTGTTTCAGTTTAGATATAAAGTTATTTCAAAATAGGCTTTTTTCTAATAATATTCTTTTGAAAAGACAGCTTTTTCTAAAAATCAAATGACTGATTGTCCTTTATCTGTTAAGTACTGAACCCAGGATTCTGTTTTCCTTTACACTCATATATAAGGAGACATCTAATGTTTCACTTTAGATCTTGATAAATCAAATAGAACCGCAATTCAGCATGCAAATAAGGAGAAACAACTCTTTCCAAGTATTTCCTTGTGAACAGTGAAATGCAATTGAATTGGAACACGCTTCTGGCATTAGTGATAATTTTTTCAAAAGATCCGTTTCCTCTGTAAGGTCGCATGCAAATATGATCCACTTTTTAACCCAATTATAGCCCTTTCAGCAGTTTGTCATATCTAAAGAGTCTGAAAGTTGATGGTGCAGATACGTTCTACTGAAAGTAATATATGGTGCCTGAAGATGCCTGCATCACAACTAAAGGAACAGAGGAAAACCTTTAGACATTTTTATACATATTACTCATCACCAGAGGGGGTAAAGCATGGGTTCATCAAAATTAGATAGCTGGGAAACATTCACATCTTAAGTCAAACTCACCCCCTTTCCAATGTCAAAGGTTATGGCAATACTAAAATTACACAAAGGGGCAGGTCTTTTAATTTAATGACTGATCCTCACCTATCCCAATGATAGGTCATCACCTCTCTTTACCCCTAGCTCATTTGCCAAGGCAGCAGAATTGTTCTCCAGAAAGTTAGATTTAAGTGATCACCTAGCCAGAATCATCATAGTTACACAGTATGAATACAGACTGGTTAATTCCATAATTCCCAGCACTTTAGAGTGCCTCTGCATCACTAAAGAATCTAGGCATGAAATTATGCCTGGAGAGTGAAAACCCAAGGCATTTTATTATAGCATTAAAAACAGTAGCTTAAGAAGAAAGTACTGTCAATCATTTCAGGAGCCCAGGGCCTTAAAGACTTAGAAGCAGTAAGTTGCTTATGCAACAATCACAAGAGCGTTGTCAAATTAACTGCATGGCCATTTCTTGAAACCTAAAAGTTAATTATTTTCTTGATATATTAAGATAGAAACATCTATGGCTAAGATAAGAACATATTCTCCGATCAGTGCGCTTGCAAAATGACCGTAAACAAAGGGTCTAGCTCTTCACAGTAATTTAAGAAACATCACTAGTAAAACATCTGTTACCAGAAGTACAGTTTAACATTCAGAGGTTTTCACACAATTAAAAAAACACAGGCATCCTGGGAGTACCACTTTGTTAGTTTTAAACGTAAGAACTAAATTAAGTACATATTGGCTTTCAATAGGTATAAATTACTCCTTTCAATTTCACAACCCATCCTCCTACCATTTGTCCTTTCAGATGCAGAAGTCACCACAGAAGCAACACAGTTCAGACAGATCAGTGCAACAGCATCTGCAAAATACGCTCAGTTTAAGAGAAGAATCTATAGCCACATTCAACACAGAATACTAACCCAGACAATCCATCTTCCAAAAAGCACCTTGCAGCATTGTGTCACATCCTAAACCACTCTGATTATGAGAAACAAAGCATTTAAGAGGATTTTTCCCCGTACAACAATAATTGTTTAACATACAGATGCTTATTGCTTGTAAGCTTCCAAAAGCCAAGCTGAGCTCCAGGGTTGCATGAGCAACACTACCATTTCCAATATGATGGATCCGCTTTAGCACTAGAACATCCCTTGCAAGCATGGAGTCCACAAGCTGGCTGAATGTATTTCACTTCACAAGCACACAGTTCTCTGATGCCTGTTATTTCAGTTTTAGCATCCACAGGAACAACCTGAATGTTACATAAAAGTCGTTTCAAGCACATATACAATCTGCTACCTTCTATACTTCCTATCAGGACAGGAAAGCAACTCACTGCCACAAACAAGACTTTCCAGAAGAGCAAAATAATGCTACAGGAGCTCAATATTCTATTCCTATACCCTATTACAACAAGTCAGCATTTACTGTTTATACCATGTTTGCACCTTAAACAATGATAAGGCACCAGAAAAAAGCAGTAGTGAGCTTCATAAAAGTAGCATAACCACCTGCTGCCCCTGTCACTGCAACTACTATTGCAAATCATTTTGTATGAAAAATGCTACATGGCTAGGGCTCCTAACTTACTCCTTCTACATACAGTTGATTGTGCAGTTGCATGCTACTTTTCTCTGGTAGCAAAGTCAGATTAAGAAGTCTCCCACACACCCCAGCAGCTTGTTCCTCTCCTTACTACCATAAATCATCACTTACTAAATCACGTCGATGAAACTGTTTGTGTGGCTATGCTATAAACATCAATGAAGTAATCTGGGAAAGAAACCAAGCTATGTTTTTTATTAAAAACCACCAAACACTTTCAAGTCCGGATCTTCTCGCTGATTTGGTTCACAGTGCAGCTGTGGAAGAAACTAGTGTGGAGGACTGAAAAGATTAGGGTCGGGTAGGAAAAGTGGAACTGGCTTTGCCATGAAAAAACTAATGAAAAATTCCCCTTAAAAAAAAAGAAACCAAAAAAAAACCCATAGAAAAGGATGAGACCTTTGTCACCCATAAGGTAGGGAACAGCCATTATTCAGAATTGAGGTATCTTTAAGCTAGCTCCTAGGAAAAGACCTTTTTTGTTCCCTCCTCTCAAAAGATTTATGCAATACTAACTTGATAGAACTGTAAATCATACATGCAACTACATGAAGCCATGTACCTAATCTAGGTCTAATATGCCATATAAAGTAGTATAGTTAAAGCTTGGAGAGCGGCTCTTGCTCTTGTAACTGTTTCTACTTCACACTATCCAAATCTTTTTTTCTGGGCACACTGGGTCAGAAGAAACTTCTCATTATTTGCAAGTTTTTTCCAGGTTCTGATTACTAATTGGACTGGCAGACTCCAACCTACAAAAAAGGCCTCTAATGGGAATCTTTGAGCTCTACAGACTGGTTTAGTGTTCTCTACCCACAGCAAGATTGCAGAGGTGAGAGCATAACAAACCATCTGCTGGGAGAGGCTCAGCATGGCTCGGCAAAGGTAAATCCTGCCCTAAACCACAGGTACTCCAAGCATCAAATGCTTGGATAAGAGGAATCCATGGACATCACATTTGAATTTTCAAAAAGTCTTTACTGTTTCTTTGATAGCCTATGGCGAGAAATCAAGTTGTCCTGGGAATGGAGGAAAGGTCCATTTATGGATTGAAAGTTGGCTAGAGACTAAGCAGCAAAGGGCAAGACTTAATAATCAGGCTCCCAGCAAGCAGAATAGTCAGTAACAGAGCAGCCCCAAGAGTGTAGCTGGGACTCATTTTATTCAACGGTTCCAGTGACCTAGAAAGAAGGGCGGCGTGAAATTACCTAAATTTGCAGTTAAAACTAAGTTCTTTCACGTAAGTCAAATGCAACGCCAATAACTATGAAGCACCTCACAAAACTGAACAAATAGGCAAAATTGGCAGATAAGCTTCCGTGCAGACAAATATAGGGCAATACATATAGGGAAAAATGATCTAAACTCTGCTTATGTAATGCTGAATTTGCAACTGGCAGTTACATTTCAAAAAAACAATCCTGGAGTAACTGTTGACAGTTCTCTGAAATTACTGGCTCAACGTGCAACATTTGCCAGAACCGTTACCTAGATGTTGGACGTCAACAGGGAGGAATTGAGAAAAAGGCAGAAAGTCCTTTTGCTGCTATCGAAAGACTCAAGATCATAAGCACTGAGCTGGGGAGACCAGAACTGCACACACAGAAGACAGCAGAATTCAGAAAGGTACAGAACAAGACAACAGAAGGGTCAAAGAGATGGAGCCTGGTCTTTTGAGGAAAGACTGAAGAGGCTAGGACTCTTCAGTTTGGATCCAAGATGATAGGGGTGGGGAATATGATCAAGGTTTACAAAACAGGAAGGCAGTGGACAAGATGAAGACACGTTTTTCACCAAATCCCAAACTAACAGAATCAGGGAACAGCAGAAACGAACAACCCATTGGTTTAAAATAAAGTACTTTTTCCCCTTTCTTCTTCTTTATTTTTAAAATACAGCACGCAAAGAACTTCTGGAATCTGCTACCTCAGGACCATGAACAGATACGAAAGGGAACAGACAGTCTAGCACTGCCAATCTGGTGACTGGATGCTAGAAAAGTACAAGGAGAGGGGACCACAAAGTGGCCACGCTCACGTGTTCTCCCTAAACACCCATCTCCCATTGCCTCAGAGGGAAACTGAACATTTGGCTGCATGAACTACTGATCTGATTCAGTGCAGTATTTCTTACTTCTTAATTAAAACTGGGGAAGGAAACATCAACACAAAATTTAAAATGGATTTAATACTACTTAAAGCTACTAAAAATATAAATAAAAGGTCTGATTTCCATTATATTTACAAGAGTTCCACTTCAGGAGAGAAGAGGACAGATGCTAAGCTAGGAAGTGAGGAGCTTGGCTTTTGGGATGTAGGAGAGTGAGCAGGAAGAAAAGAAGTTTAGCCATCTCAAACACACATTATTCTAGGCACTTACAGGCAGGAAAGGCTTGCTTCCAACACAGCTACACACCTCCGTGCCAAAGGCTTCATCTCCGAGAGCTTCTGTGCCAATAAAGACAGTCCAGGTAAGAAGTGGGCTGACTCCCCCGAGCTGCGTTACCAACTGTAGTTAGGGTGCCTTGATGTCATCTCAAGGGAATTTCAGAGAGTAAAGCAAGCCTTTAAAAGATGACACCTCTTTCTCCATGAATGCCCAAACCCTCCAGGCAAACCTTGAAGGAGGAGGGATAGAAAACCAAGCCTAAAACTGAGTCATTGCCCAGGATCTCAGCCACAGAAGTTTCTTCAAAAGAGACAAGGCAGTTAAGCAACTGCATACTACTACTTCCAAAAAACAGCAAGTACAGAAACCTCACTGGTGCTTCTTCCTCTGCCTTGGAAACCCCGTGAAAGCAGGGCAGCAGTGAAGCTCTCATAACTTCTGCTGCTGAATGGCTCTACAGCTGCTCTTCTGATCCAGCCCTCCCGAGTACCCAAGACAGAGGTAGCTTAACTCCTTCAAGTGTTTTCCCCAAAGCAACTACTTGCTCTGCTACACTGCTCTCTGTTCCTACCACAGGGGACGGCAGCAGAGAAGCAGGTAAAGAGACACGCTCTGCAAGCACTGGGGCTCACAATCCACGCAAACTCAAGCAAACTACCCAAGGTGGTAAGAAGTGTGCTCTATTACTGTGTCCTTCCCCAGCTGGGAGGGCACAGTGGCCTCCAGAGCTGTCTCCTCCTGGGCTGAACCCGTACAGGGCTAATACTCCAGGGGAATATACCTTACATCTTAACATTGCTTTGTTCTCTTGTTCCTTACCACGTGGTTTGCAAATGGCCTTCAACACCACATGAGACAGTGGCAGAAGACCTGCAAGAGAGGCCTAGATCAGGCAACCTCTTCCTACCTTGAGACAGAGGCTGCACAGAAGCAGCCTCTTCTTTTATACCGTGCTCAGTCTGAATTACAGCCTCAGAAGATGCAAAACAGTTCAGGAACGCCAGGCTGAGCCAGGGCCTGGCAAAGTGCACAGACCCTGAACTGATATCTGACACGCCTGCTCCAATTAGCCACGCTGGACATAACAAGAGCAACCCACATAGGACCATGGGACCAGTGCAATGCATGCCTCGAGTCAGTGCCCCAAGTCCCCCTGCGCTTGGTGACACCTTCCAGGGCCTGGAGGGCTGTGGGGGAACCAAACAAGCCACTGCCAAAACCTGCAGTAAGACTGTACCCCTTTCCCCCTCCAGCTGCTGGCTGTCAGGAAAGGGCATCCAAGGCAACAACTAAGACTAGTGGTAAGAAATGATATGAGGCTTTTCTGCATCTTTAGATCTCGATGAAAGAAACTAATCCATTTAAAGGGCATCAAACAAAAGAACTGAGCCTGAAATTTAAATCACTACATATATCTTGAGAAAGCACTATGATCGCACTAAAGCATTATGAATGGGTTAAGCGTGCTTATATACAGTGGCACTTTGATCAATCACACAAATAGTGTAAACCTCCTCTGCTCTAGAGGAGCATTAAAAAGATACCAGCAGCTTCAGTCCCACTTAAATATTTCATTTATTTTAAACAGTTAAGAACACATTCACACAGCTTACGACAAGCAGGTAAAAGCAACAAGTTTTGCTTTATTAACAAATAAGAAGTGAATTTAAGCAGCATAATTTTAAGTTTGCATTTCTGTGCATATAATTACACACATTTATCAAATATTTCACTTCATTTAAGTTAGACAGATCTACTTTTTTCATTTCCAGGGTCAGCTTGACTTTTTCTTATTTGTGGTTTTTTCAACTCGAGTAGAGGCTGACCAAAGACATTTTGAAGTATATGACACTGGCTAAAACGAAGACGCAGTAGGTGGTATCATTTTCGTGTTCTCATATTCCACCACTCTGAGATTTAGATTTAAAAAAAATTTTGGAAAAGTATTTCAAATCCAAATCTAAGAATTTTAACAGTATTAAGAAATTTACAGCGCATGATAGCTTTCCTAACTCTTTAACAAGGATGCTTAGGGAATTATGTTGTGGAAGAAAAAATATTTCTCTATCCCAAAAGAGCACACTGTTGCACTGAGGCCAAATTCAGTGAACTTGAATTTATACCACTGATCACAAAAGCTGCATGAAAAAATTATGCATCTTTATTGGCTCCACAAATTTTGAGATTCTTCAGATTCACAGGCTGTTAAAAACTGCCCATGTAAAAACTGTGTTGGTGGATGACCATTAGTGATGTTAAAAACAAGGTTTTTGCAGCATTCGCTTGCAAATTTTTATGTCCACATAATAACCCTAAATGTAGGCATGTTACCACTTCACTATACTTTCTGCAAGTTTGTACTCTTAAAAGGTAAGCTGTTTTCTGAAAATCTTTACAATCAGTACAATATTAAGACACTGAATGCTTTCCCAGAGACCACCCTGCATCTTATACACAGTGATCACACAAACTTTACCCAGGTCTGACCACATATCTTTGAACAGTTTGATACCATAACCTTTCTGATTAACCTCCAACACTTAAGCCAAGTATTTTTCCTAGTAAATTGAGATGGAGTAACAAATAAAAATATTGTAAGTCTAAACAAAATAGTGGTTTGCCCTATTATAAAAGGCCTCAGCCTTGTTTTTCCATTTATTTGGCAGCCAATACAAAGCAGCAAGATAATCTATTTCTGTAGCATCTTCTTGCTTCATCCACTTAACTTCAGGAACTGCGGAAGATGGGCAGAAAAGGGGTTGTTGTTTCAGTTGTGCAGCAGTCTACGGAGCCCTTCTTTCAGGGAAATTTGCCATAGTGATTGTGAAACCTGTGGAATAGGAGATTCGGGGACCTTTCCAAAGAGAAATCAGAGTAGCAGAGATGGAAAGGAAAACACCAAACTATTTAATCACTGTGTTGGGCAGAGACAACAGAACAGGAGAGAAGCCAGGAAGTAACACAAGCCCTGAGCTTTTGCCAGTTAACATACATGGCTAAGGGAAAACAGAAGTGATAAAAGCCATCAGATTTAGTAAGGCTGAGACCACGAGCCATGTGTTCATCATTATCATTGTTACCTTCAATACCTGATATTCTTTTTAAACAGTCTGCTTCTGAAATCACTTGATCATACAACAAACTCAGCTCTCCTTAAGCAAGCCACATTCCTCATTTTACGCCTACAGAGGAACCTTGGAGAATATGAAGGGGCATAACCTTAAAGACCGCCTTCTGCCTCAAGTTAGGGGAGCGCTATATAATTCTGGGCAGCACCATTTGGAACCAGTTGACAACTATACAGTTAGGTACAACAGGTAGCTTGTATTTGTTTTAATGCAAAACAGCAAATTAGAGCTCAGCACCTTTTATGCTTGCCCTTGAAGCAAACGAAGTTTAAAAACCTATAAAATTGCATTGTATTCATTTCACAAATGCAGTAGAATTATGGAACTTAAACTAAAATTGATAAAATAACTCACTCTTCAAGCACACTTGCACAATGTTCCAGACCAACTACTTCCATTTGCAGAAAACCCATTTAAACTGATTTCACTGTAGCTCTTACCTAATTTGTATTCCCATATCCAGCTATATCTCTATTTACTTTCATCCCCCATTCCGATCTGCTTATTTCAGCTCCTCTCCCATCCCATTTCTTCCTTATCCAAGCTTCAGATTTACAGTAGGATCCTCTAGTTTTGCACCCTTCCATTCCCCCAAATCAAATGAATATTTCTCATCATATCCTGGCAGTCTCTTCTAACTTACCTCAAAAAGCCAACGGTGAAGTCAATGATGAAGCTGAATTTGTGTGCAAATCCTCACTGTCCAGGCACAACAGAACTGCTGGTCTATGTACTGCCTGTCAAGCAGTTGGCAAAGCACTGATCACAGCTCCCGTTCCCACACTTCTGCACCCAGTTGTGCAATCAGAGTCCTTTTCCCAGCAAAGTTACTTCATGTTTCCCCCACCTTACTAAACAAATCAAAGCAGTCCCAGATAGCCCATGGTGAAGCCTTTTCCTATGTTTTGGGGTGAGGAACGCAAATCACTCCTTTTAGGCTTTAAATTCTCTTATAAACTGATTGCCCCTCCCTCCCTGCTTTTAGACCTCTAACTGCAGAGCACTAGAGAAGAAAAATGAAGAGGCAGCTGAAAGGTTTCAGGCAGAGGTGGCCCCAGGAGGCTGAGC
The DNA here is from genome assembly GCF_040807025.1 of Struthio camelus. Classification (NCBI taxonomy): domain Eukaryota; kingdom Metazoa; phylum Chordata; class Aves; order Struthioniformes; family Struthionidae; genus Struthio; species Struthio camelus. Next base: position 93,155,760 of record NC_090942.1, on the reverse strand, counting down.
AGCCCCTGACAGTAAGAACTGCCTTGCTTATACCCCACCTTGATCGCAGCTCAGCCTGGAGCACGCATACAAGCCAGGCGCCATTTGCATAAAGCTAATTATTATCCCTCCATTACATTCAAATTGGAGTCAGCTCAAAAGAACTGGACTCAGTTTCAGCCTCTGGCCACCAGAACAGGTGCCTCCAACCCCTGAAGGCAAACAGCTGGAGTCCACCAACCCACAACCCACCCACATCAGGGCAACTGGTGTCCTCTCAGATAGAGAGGTACCACCAAGTACATGTCACTGAATTACTTTGCTATTTGCATGTGCTTACTGCTCAAGACGACACCTTCCTTTAGAGATTGAGCAAGTGCTTGTCAAGTTTCCAGAGCCCACAGGATACTTAAAACTCCTAACCCGAGTTTATGGATGCAATTAGAGCAGCTTTCAAGCAGCTGTTTTGATTGCCTTCAGCATATACGCTTTTTGAGAGGAAGCAATAGAAGGCAGCAAGCAAAATGTGTTGCTCTACATGAGAAACACACTGAAAGCAACTCTAAACATTTCTTCGTATTTATTCTTGTATGGCAAAATTCATTACCTATCTTCTCCCAAAAGGAATCCTAAATTCTAGAACTAATTACCTAAACTACTGCTACGCTCAGGCATTTGTTCTGTTACTCACATGGCTGTTTAAAATGGCTTTATGGTACAGATGAATTTTTAGAAAGAGAGAGGCTTCACCACCACCTTGCCGTTTCACAACAGATCTCCTTCCTACTAATCACAGCATTCAATATTATGTAAAGTGCATTAAAAAAGCAGTTTATACACCTCAGAACACCAGGAGAATATATTAAGAGGTTTTTTAATTACTTAGAAGAAAGTAGAAACTAGCACAGTGTGAGAGGATAGCTCTAACCTGTGACCAAGTGGTCCAAGGGTCTCAGTCAAATTCAACTGATTTCATCAAGTTTTATGTAGGCAGTATTAAGAAACTGCATTACCCCACACCGATGTACTTTCTAGGTACTCAAGAAAAAAAATGCTACTAAAAAAACCCCACAAACTGAATTTCTATGCTTGCCTCTATACTAAGACAGCTTCATGTTTTAACCGGATTCCCACATCTCCAAATGCCAATTTGGAACAGATAAGTTGTTTATTTTGATGATGAGAAACAGCAGAACTGATTCTGCATAACTTTTGGAGCTGTTTAATTTCAGAAATCAGTTTCTTTTGACTGATTTTTCCAAAGCTGACTGTGTTTATAGGAAATACTAAAACACTAACACACAAGCTGAAGAATAGTATGCCTTAAGCTTCCCAATTCCTCCCTTGAAGTGATTAATTTCCACTGATTATGTGAACCCCTCACCCTCATGTGCATACAATCTTTCTAAATGCCAGTTTAGAACTGATCTCCACTAAGCTAGGTGTCCATCTTGCAAAGGAAAAGCTGAAAATCTCAAATCCTATAACCTCCAGAAACATTTCCTTCATAAAAATCACACCCAAGAATTATTTTCATTGTAATAAAAAAATTAGTAGTGCTGTGCTAAAAAAGTCTATAACGCTTGAAAATGTTGCTAGTTTCACCCGTAAACTAGTCAGCACTTAAGATTAACATCCATGCCGTACAGACAGTAACATCTGACTGGACGACATTATGTCTGTATTTAAGACAATCCCTAAATACAAAACCTGAGGAGATGTTTCTACACTCAAAAAAATTTGTATATCAGAACAGCTCTTCTTCCAAGTATATGTCAGTACAGCTCCCCACATACTAGGGCTTGTCTGAAGCTTGTTCATCTAAACCATTATCCTGAATAGCTAGGTAGGGCCAACAACAAAAATATTCAGGTACAACAGTTACCAGTATTCTTTAGCAAGTACCTCCATCTCCCACCACTCTCCTTTTTTTATTATTTAACACACTCTGCAATCCAAATGAAGGTTTCACAGGTACCTGACAAGCTCCTCACCCTTCCTTCACCTTTTCTCTATCTGGGGAGAAGAGAAGGAAGGTAAAAGCATCAAAAAAAAGTGTTACTAATTGAACTAAGCCAAAGCCCTACTGTTTAAGCCACAATTATACACTTTCACTTAAAAAAAGCAGTTTTTGCCATCTTAGTTTTTCTTCAGTTAGCTACCAGGAGGGACATAACAGTGATAACTTTAAAAAAAAAAAAAAAAAAGGGAAAATAGCGTTTCCAATTGCTGTCACAGTAGTCCTTAGTTCTAAGCAAATAAAATCACAATCTCCTCTCTCTACCTTATGAGGCTAATCTTCATCGGTGCACAGCCTTGCATCTGAAAAATCTGACTGCAGGTTTCCATCTAAGGAAGGAAACTGCTGGTCAAGAAAGGACATCTGCCAGTCAGGACAAACATGCAAGTGCCTCTGGTCTTTAACTACGCTGGTAAATGTGTGGTTAGATGAGGCTGCTAAAGTGACCTAATACTTCACTGTCATCAAAAGAGACACTCCTTTTTGCTCTCCCTCTCTCTCCCTAAACAGAGTCTACCCTGTCCCTTGTCGTCATAACCACAAAATAAGGCAATTCAGCTGGCTAACCTGGCAGAAAACTGCTCACTCATGTTGGGTTAGCTTTTTGATGAATAAGTTCAATTGGCTCACTGTGTCATCATGCAAGCTCCAAAGTGACCATACATAGGAAGTAGTAGGACTATATGGCCAGTAGCGGAACCAACCCATTCTGACATCAACAAGTTAATTTTTGCTGAACTGATGCTGAACTAATGGCTTAATGCACCCCAAGGTTATGTTAAACTAAGTGATGTGCAAGAGAAGCAAATTGGAGTAGCACTTAAGACATTTATGCAAAGAATCAAGGCCCTGCCATTTGTGCATGCACATGCATGTGTATAAAAAATATGCGTGTACGTATATACGTATATATTATACACACAAACTATAAAAAGGTACAATATAATTTATATAACCTTCACTTCAAAGAGTTTGAAAAGCAGTTGAGGTCAATTCTTTGCCTTACATACAAGTTACTGCTACTGGTTTTTGTTGCTTATCAAAAACAACATTACAGAAACTTCTATTAAGAAGAAAATGAGGAAGTCAGTTCAGTAGCTTATAGAATTTCATTGATGTAGAAGGCTTACTTTTGGGGGTAAACTCAAATAACTCCTGACCTGGGTGCTTCTGTTAGAAAAGTAATTTCTAGGTGCAAAATAGGCTGGAGGAGTGAACTTTGGAGTTAGGAGACAGTTTCCTTGATGTTTTTCTACTCAATGTACTCTTGAAGACATTCACTTATTTGGTCAACACCACCTTTTAAAAAAAAAAAAAAAAAAAAAAAAAAGAAAGGCAGAAAAGAACATCCTGCTGGCTCTTCTGTCTTGTGAGCCGCTGATACATAGAAGTAACTAGTTGTCGTAACTAATTATTTGGTTATAATTCACTGATTTCTGTGTGATCCAGATTCAAATATGAAACTCCTAATGAAGTCAGTTTAGGTATTTTGTTACAGATATTAGCTCAAGTGATAAAAATTGCCTGTTAGGTGTGAATATGACTCATCCCCAAGTAAGTCTAGATAGACGTTATTTCTCATAACCTCTCCTTGCAATGGTAAACAGGCAATGACATAAATAGAAGTTACAGCCAATGTATAAAGACAGACTGCCCTGAAAGAATGGCATCCCACACACCTTATGAATAGAGAACGAGACAGGAAATGTCAGATTATCAGCATAACAGGATGCACAAGATGACAAGTCAATAGGGGATAGCAGAGTAACAACAGACGAGATAATACCTGAAGGATGATATCGAATAAAGGAAAGAATGTTATCCGCCATGAAAGGGAAAGAGGAATGGGATTTTCTGTAGAAGGCAGGCAGAGAACAATGAAGAAAAACGCAGAAAGTAAGTGTAGAGGGAAGAAATATGAAAGGATGCTTACAGAAGGAAATGGAAAAAATAAAACGTACGTAATTACTTCCAATTAGATAGTAAGGAAGGTCTAAAGGCTTACATTTATACAAAGCATGTCTCAAATTTGAAAATAAGAAGAAAGTTTGTGATCTCATTTTTCAGGGGGAGCTTTATTCATTGTTTTTGCATGCTTTGGTTCGTTGCACTGATAATTCCAGAAAGTACCTTCCCCACCTTGAAAATAGCCATGTTTGGTAAGAGGGAAAGCATGGAATAGGTGAAAGACTGAGTAGTCAGGCTTTGTGACCAAATGCTTTATATTTATAAGTCTGAGTAGGACCTTTGACTTTAGAGGAAGTCACTAAAAATTCTCAGAAGCACATTCAAAAGATTTCTTCTCTTCTATAAACAGATTACAACTAATAAATGTGGGGAAAGGCAGGGAGGAGACCACAGAGAGTATGAAGTAATTGTACTCAGCAGGGATTCAACCAGGGAAAGGGGATATTTAGTCAGCACCTCCTAGAAATACTGAAGTGAAGCTGCCCTACCCCCTATCTAAATTATTTCAAATTTACATAAAACACGCACATTATGGTACAGATTCTCAGTGCTTAATTACAAAACTAAAACCAAAAGTCTTAGTGTGTAAATATAGTGAACCTGGTAACTACCTGCCAGCTAAATGAAGATCTTCCAGAAAACCAGACGTGCACGTAGGTTAAACATACCTTCATGGCATTCCTTCTGCATTTCAGAAGAATCCCATAGAGTTAAGCATGTTGCAACCGAGTCCCCTGTGTTGAAGAAAACTAGACTTGGCAGTGATAGGATCTGCAAGGTACTAGCAGTGCTGCAGTATCCTTTGTAAGTACATGATAACACCCCTAGTTTTGCCACTGAAGCTTGTTCCTTATGTTTAAGAGGCTTGTAACTGACTGTTAAGCTTCCCTTCCCAAAGTGTTACAAAGGGAAAAAACCTCAGGTGGACTGTGGCTCTACCACCTCACAACATGGGTACACAAACAAGCTACCATGCAGAAAACAAGGGACTGAATTTACTATAGAACAATTAACATGCTACAGCTTCCCATCCTCACAAAGACACTAGGGGAAATGTATAGGGATTTATTTTCCTTTTACAGGCTGTGAATGAACATACATGCAGCTACCAGAAAGTACAGTTTCACCCAGTTTACCTGCAGCAATTTGTTCATACCTTTGGGTCCCTATTACTGTAATCCACATGGGCTTCATAATCTCTAACTGCCCTCCGAATACCTGATAAGATACAAAAAGGTCATTAATCAAATTTTCAAGCTGGAACACTGCACAATGCACTGAACAGTGTTTGCCTAGACAGCAACATTGACTGAACAGTGGAAACGCACAATCATATGGTTATAGAGGTGCTTTTCTATTGGTATAGCTATTTCCTCACAGACCGCAAACTGCCCTTAATGATATCAAGTTTTTTTACACTGGCACAAGCCAACCACCCCAGAGCTTTCAACATAATAAGCACTGCTACTTGAAAACCTCCTGAAGCAAACAGTGTGGAAGCCAGGCTTACATGACTTGCTCCAGGTCCAAGAGGTCAGTAATAGAAGAAGGCAACTCAACCCACACCCACCTCCCAAGCCCAACTGCACTGCCTCGAGCATTCGGCAATCCCTTCCTGTAAAATATTGCTAGTACTCTTTATTCTGTATTTTTTCCTCCCATACTCAAAGAACTGAAGCTTGGAGGAGCTCCATATTAAAGCACTTGTTTAGGATTCATTTAATACAAGATACCATAATAAAAGTACTGTGGCAAGGCGACTTTTGTCTCTGGTATTAATGAAAAAGAGCCTTGTAACTGAAGAAGTAGAACAAGACTCGAGAGACTGTGATAGTATTGGGGACTGAGCAGAAAGCCTCATACCGTGGATGAATCTTTCTAGTAGAAAGTTTCAGGAGGTAATGCTCCATGATATTCTCATTAGACAATGCTTGCAAGGCACTCAGTGTAATGATAGGGATTAAAATAAGACTTGCAAACTGATACGTTGAGGGAAAAATGAAACTTTTGCCTGGAGGGGCAACTTATAAGCAAATTTCATCGCTACTTCACTCTGGTTTGTATTCTACTCTATGTCCACCATACAGCCTCTGTCTTGGCTGCCACCTTTTTTAAGCTGGTTTCTTAAGGTAAGTACACTTATGTAGCCATATTTTGCCCATCTGTCTTTCCTCCCCACCACCAAGAGACCTGGAACTCAGTGGCCACTATCAGCCTAATTTGAAAGGGCAGAAGCCTCAAAGGCATTTTGGACCTTCTGTTAAACCAGGAAACAGCACAGCCCTCCCACAGAGCAAGGCAGTCAGGATCAGCTCTTAAGACACTGGCTGGCGTAGCAAGAAGCCAACTGATCAACGTATATCTGCTAGCCACCAAAACATGCACTGCTCCAGATGAGCCAACACACATGCCTTCTCTGCCCAAGAGAGGGGGAAACTAAGGTCAGTGAGTTACAACATGTATGTAAATAAACGGACAAATCCTTAGGGAAAGCAGTTTTCATTAGCTCTGCTACTCAGAAGCTTGTGCCATATGTGTTCACAAACTTCTCAGTCATTGCTTTAAAGCATTCCAGAGCTCTGCTTCCACCTACATTTGACCTCATTTCTTTACCCACCCTGTTTCACCCAACCTGCTTTAAAAATCTTGACAACACACCCTTAGGAGGCTTGTAATAGCAAGAGAATGACCTTACTCCAAAAGATCTAGCTGTGTTTACATTTATATATTTGTGCCTGAAGTAGATAATTTATTTAGACTACGGATATTTAGACTGCAAATCAAGTTATAACCACAAACCATATATGCTTTTATTTTATCAGTGGGCATCTCTGCTACCATTACCACCTATACAGAATCTATCCATGGCAGGGCATAAGAAGGCAAGGGCATATAAGTAACAATAGATAAAATACTCCAAAACCTTCTAAAGCTGTTAACAAGGCCTGAAAGTCTTAATAGGCAGACTACTGGTTCTGGAGGCCAAAGGCATAAGGTAAATGTAATGTAACATGATAATTTATTTTTAAGTCATATTCTCTAATGTGGTATAATAATCCCTTTGCCTTTAAACAAATTTTTGGCAATGTGTTGGTAAGAACTGAAAGCAGATGCATCTACAGAAGCAGATACACGATGAATCTGCCTCAACTCCATATCCTACGGAGAATTCAAAAGCTACCCTCAGCTGCTGAGAGCTGACTACCTTCGTCTTCACTCTATTGGAATTGAACCCCGTCAGATGGCAAAGTCACTAACCCACCATTCCTTATGCTTTTCCAGGAGGACTGCTTCAGAGAGGCAGAGACCAACTTTCTCTAACTTGGAAAACTGGTAGTTTCACCCATTAACTAGCAGATCAGCAGCAGACAGGGAACGGCTCTAAATGAGATATGGAAATCATAAGCAACAACCCCCTAAAAAACAATTCAATTGCCCTTAGTCAAGAGGATAGCAAGCAGAATAAAGAGTAACTTTCTCACCTTTAGGTTCAGTTTAGAACAGAAGGCAGCTTTAAGCGTGCAAAAGCTTAACCAACATGTTAAGAGTGCTCAAAACCTCCAGAATCAACCTGGTCTTCTATTTCGGTCTGCTTACCCTGCTGTTCCCACCTGTAAACGTTTTGTAGGAGGAAGTGCAATTTGACAGAGAGGACTCTGAACTAGGAATGACTCCAGCATGGCACGTTCTGAGAAATGCATGGTGGTGTCCATGAGCTCACGTACACTAACATCATCGCTCAGGGTCAGCTCAAGGCAGTCACAGCAATACTTGGTTACAGCTGAATGTCAGTTCATTATTGTCAAAGTACCCTTTTCCTGGGCTCTACTGGTGGCTTGAAGATGGAAGGAAAAAAGATGTCAACGTTTTAGGGAATTTAGGTTACTAGGACACCTGATTCTTTGCTAGTCTCCAACTGGTAGTAAAAAATGTGCACTAAACCCAGACTTATCTCATTAGGCTTAATCATTGCATTCACCATACTCATTCTGTCCAACTCGATGACTTCAAAACCCCTGTGCCAGCAGCACAGTTTACCCTGAATGCTTTCATTCTGGGTTCCTCACTTGTGATAACTGCTATGCAGCGGGTACAACCACCTTTCCCATTTACCCCCTGCATTAAGGTCTGCATTAAGACTGTAACCAGCTGCCTGAGGTAGTAAAATATAAAAGCCACCCTAAGTCCTTATCCACAGATGGCTGAGAAGAGAGGAAGATAAGATTGAAGTGAGACACATTACATACAGGTACTCTCACTTCAAATTAGGTGTGCACAACTCACCTTTAATATACCATGACCCAATTAGCCAAGGTCAATGCAACCGCTGTACATCAACAAGGAAAAGGTTGAGTTTTTGAACACAGTTAAAAGACAACTTGACCTAAATCTTCAAAGCAAAAGTCAAAAAGCTTAGTTATGAGTATCACTCCATCTACACGTATCAGAATGACACATTTTATAAATCTATTGTTCAAGAACTTACAGGACTAAAGAGGACTAAGCAAATTATTAATATGGAGGTTAGTTCCCCCCCCCGGCAAAAATTGATTAACCACGCAGGTTAACAAGAGCTAGAACCTCCTCAGTATACAGCTCTCTGCCATCCACAAATCAATCACTCTAGAAACCAGAGTTCAGGAACAGCTAGTTTAGACTAAACATCTCTAAGTCTAACCACTTTATCCCTACCCATAACAGGGCTTGACCAAAATGAAATAACATTGTCACTGCCAAAATAAAGTGCGCATATAGCAAAAAGATCTGAGAGACTAGAACCTCTTTAAAAGAGGATATTTACCATTAGCAATGAATAAGGTGCTTGCTGCCTACATAGCTTCCAACTTTTATAAATTCTGCTTTCAGCCTCAAAATATGTACTACTGCAGTGAAGCAACACTAACTTCTGCCAAAAGAGAGCCCATTCCAGCTGGCTCCACAGCAGCCAGAGAGACATTCTGCTCTCCAATATCACCCTCAGGTCTTGCATGGGCTCTACAGCTCTCCTGCAAAAAACCCTAAATTTTGCGTTAAGGAGTCAGCATACTGTAGGACAACTCTCAAGAAAACAAACAACAAACAAACAAAAAAGGAAGTTGTGTTTTACCTTCTTTTGACCTCAGTCTTCAACACACACAGAACTGAACCAACAGACAGCTAATCACCACAGTAAACAACAGAATGCAGGTCAAGATTTTATCACCCATTAGATTTGGTATGTAGGCTGTCATACAGAGACTCAAAGAAAGTTGTGCAATCTTCTGGCAACTCCAAACAAAATATCTTTAGAACAGTTACCACAAGGCAAGAAACAACTCTTAAAAAGCAATACATATTTTCAGAACTTTTTCCACATGAGAAAATTAAGTGCTTCATTATTTCAGTATTCCAAATGTAACAGGAAGCTTCATTGCTGTAATAAACGTTGTGAGTTTCTAAGGACAAGCTAAATATATACTGAAGATATTTTTGCAGTTTAGAAAAGTAACGTTTGTTATTCCACATATTTAAGTTAAGTATATAGCCAATTTTTTTTTACCCTTAAAGCAAGGATTCAGTCACTTTGCTGTGTAAATAAACTATTATTTCCTCACCAAATTAACAGTGGCTTTCCCTAAGCGTACTGCATATTCTGAGAATTTAAGTGGCTATATTATACACTCAAAAGAGCCCTTCAAAGAGCCTAATACTCTATGTCAGACAGATCTCAACTACCTTAACGGTTTAAAATACACAGTCTGTGAAGTTCAGACATGCTCATGTCCTTTGCTAGTTACATTAGAAGAACTGAAAACCTTGACACCCTCAGAGCAGTAATTATAGTCATCATTTTAAACAGCAACATTTCAGACAAAAAACAAAGCATGTTATATAGAACTCCACAGATGATTATTCACTTTCAAAATGGCAGTCTGTTTTTCCCAGCAAATTAAAATCAACAAAAAGAGTGGCATGTCAGGAACCACCAAGTAGCATCTGAGGGCAATGTAACTGCACTTCCTTTGGGAACAGTGGAAGATGGGACATTCTGAAAGGAAGTATTTTTATTTAAGTACAGCATTAGCCTCACACGCAGAACATTCAATGGATGGCAGCCGCCTTATATTTCAAGGAACCTTGTAGAAAAATGTTACTTTTCTGCAAAACAATAAATTCAGAGCTCTGGATTACAGCCAAAAACAAAAACTGCAACCAGGATGGGTACTATAGGGAGCATGGAGGCAAAACAGAAGAGCCTGCACATACATTGAGAAATATGAAAGTCAAGATCCGGAGGGTAGAGGGACATACCCTCCACATGCTTTGTGCCGTTTCCAACTGAGATGAAGTAGCTAGCTCCTACTGCAAATCACACAATAACCCCTACAGCTTAAGATTTTATAGTTAAAAATATCAACTAACATCATTATATTTCTTAACTTCTGATTTTTTAGATTAAAAATTAGATTGAGAGTCTGGTTAATCATCAAGTAAAGGGTAAAACATTTCTACAAAATTTATATCAAAATAAGTATTTCAAATTGCAGAGCGTGAGTGAGTATTTTATACACATTTGAATTCATGTGTTCAAGATAAACGCAGGCAGAACAACCTGAATTCCTCTTTCTGGATACACCAGCAGGAAAGTTGGAGGAAAAGGTCAGAGGAAACCAGGGAGACTCATGGGGGACCACACACAAACTTCGCACACATTTTGGTTGTAACTGGTCATTTTATGGCGTCGCTACAAGGTGGAACATCACCCTCATACATACAGCAGTTTACGTGTCTGGGCCCTTACGATTCCACGAGGTAGGGTAAACGAGCTCATATCAAGTTTGAAACCAAATGGTAACACCAAAATACCTAGCCTTTTGAATACAGAACCAAAAAACTTCCCTAAGCCCCAGATGAAGTGTTGAAACCAGGATTTAGAAGTTTAATCCTGTTCATATCCAGTTATAAACCCTACACATGTGACAACACTGGAAGCTGTTGACACCTTGTAGCCAGAAGACACGACTTGTCAGGCTTTCAAGAAGAAGTTGTGGGGTGCTGCCAAAACTTAAGCATTCTCCTTCTAAACACTGATTCGATCAAGCTACCAAATACTGAGGAAGCTACTCCAAACTAGTTAATCTGTAAATACAACTAATTTCCCTGTCTGCTGCACTAAACTGAAGAGTTTCACAAATATTCAAGAGTGGCAGATACACCCTCAGCATGCCAAAAGCCTTTCTGGTACTCCATTATCACAATTTCTTTTTATCTGCTATTAAAAGAATACACACAAACTCTAGTCTACTTACAAGGAATAAGAGAGCACATTATTTTCACAGAACATACACAACTTCAGGAAGAGTTTAACATACTGACTGTGTTTTTTTTTTTTCCCCCCCTGAGGCTGAGGAGCTGGTATACATGCCTCCATTTCAGCAACAAGCTGCATGGTCCTGAGACCAGTTAAGGCATACAGCTCAACTGTTCAAGGACAATGCACTCCATGTTATTGAAGAAATATAATAGCAACAAAAAAGAAAGTCCCCATAATGATTACTTTAAAGCTGCACTTTCAGAAAAAAATGCAGTTTCAGTCAGAAAATAAAGTTTAGCAAAAACATTCAAAATCAGAAGAAAGAAGGTGGGAGAGCCAACAGGGAAGAGGGAAAAAAAAACAATTGGCACACCTCAACATTTATAGTATGTCAAAATAAATAAATGAAGATAGGCACACACCTGCATACCTTTTATCAAAGTCTCCAACGGGACTTGAAATGAAAGAGACTAGAGAGAATAGAAAGTCATGATCCAACCAGAAGCTGATCAAAGCCACCTAAGCCTGGAAACATAGTAAACTGTACTGATCATGTTTTACTACTTTAATTATATTTAATTCCATGGCAAAATTAAGTTTTTGTTCTGCTTTAGGCACACAGTGCTGAACCTCCCTCCTCACTTGCGGGGGCATTAGAAAACCAGTGTTGAGTATCAAGCCAGATTCAGCACTAACAGCCTTAACTTGTCTAGAATTGAGCTATTCTTGCCTAACACCCTGAAGTAAAAAGCTCTAAAGAAAAGTTTTTGTTGTTAGTAGGTCAGCGATTGGAGAACAGTAAGTGGAAATAGGTGTGGCATTTTGACCACGGTTTTATTTAAGTTAGTTTTTTTTTTTCTAAAAACTTTTGAGAGGGGAGATTAAGAGGATGAGAGGAAGAGTGAGGAAGAGCTTCTCTCCACACACCGAAATAGAATGGTTTAGCTAAATACAGGAAAATGCACTTAAATAGACTTATTATGTACAAAACCAAAGTACTGGAGTACTGGATAGGGGAATAAAAAAAGATACTCAGTTGTATTTTAAGTACGAGTTTATCTAGCTGCCTTTATGATTTTTGTTAAGGATCTTTGGTGCAAAACCTGACATATGTACTTACTCTCACAAAAAAAAAAAAAAGGGGGTTTAGGACTTTCAAAGTTATCCTACTTTCTTCTCTACTGACTTTAAACATAAATACTGTAAAACACTGAATTTACATCTCCAAGCTGCCACACTGATGGTTTGTGGATGACGTCCTAATAGTATAACCCCGTTCCTCCCATGAACTCCACAGAAATTTAACCGTGCTTTAAGTTTTAGAAGTTAAATTGTATACAGTATTTTCATGTCAACTTGGTTTCAGCAAAGTCCTATGAGGATATACCACCTCACAATCTCTCATCTCTGATAATACATTCTCTCCGCTAGACTTCAAATACTCCTGCACCCCACTTCAAATCAAGTTCTACAAATCATCACAGCTAAGAGCAATTTGAAGCTTAAGACAGACATAATTCATTGCCTAATACTCATCCAGTCTCTGAACTTGAAGAACCACCAGAGTACAGGTAGTGATGGGATTTAAAATGAGAAGAGAATTCTCTTAAATAGTTTGCAAGCATTCCCTGTATCCTAGAGGCAAAAAAATATTAGCGTCTCTTAAAGAGGCCAAAGAATTGCTCAACTGCATGAAGTGGGCTGGTAGAAAACTTGGCCAAATTATACAGTCAAGCTCAATACAAGGGAGAAGTTAACTTCTTTGTTCCTCACTAAAAATACTGGGGAAAAAGTCATGATTATCATCTGGACAAAATATGCTTTGGTGCCGGTCTCAAATCTTAAAACAGGAGAGAGAATGGAAAACAAGTCTGCTAGTATAGAAAGTTTCTGTACCCAACGCAAGTCAAGACAACTCAACATCTGATAAAGTTACATAGCTGTTCTAGTTACTACTAGCCACAAAGAAATGTTCCATACCAGCTCATGAACGACTAAATTAGTATGTTTCTATTTATTCATTTTAGCTTTATTCCAGCCACTTCAGCGGTCTGGAGAAAGGCACACGACTGTTCTTTAACAAGCACAAGCAAGGCCTTCTCTTCGAGCCACAACAAAGGAAGTCACCAGCTCAATATATGCCAAAACACCCCCCTCGGCATGGCTAAAGTTGTTTTTTTGAGGGTTTTGTTGTTCTTGCCATTTGAAAATCATGAAAGCATCTCTGCTTTGATTTCTCATACACATTTTATAATAAGCAGAGGAATGAGAAGGCTCTCATAGTTCTCCAAGTCCAATTTCTTGTCTGAGGACAACCATAGCATATAGTCCTGAGTCTGCACTTAACCACGGTTAAGTCTTTAAGGTATTTACCTTCTCATGCTTAAAGTTATTCAATAACCTTTTGGGGGGAGAGGGGGAGTCAGGGCTTGGAGATTTTCTAGGCAGAAGAGAAATACTTTTCTTTGTTTTTGCACAAGCATTGTACTTGAGGGAAGTAAAAGCAATAACTAAACTAGTGTTTGTTCACTCCACCCTCAAAGCACATACATAGAAAAAAAAAAATACAATCACGTCCTCTGACCATTTTGCTGAACAACCACCCATCAGTTTCATTCCCAGGTTCTCCTTTCCCCCATAATCCTGGCTTGTGCTTCAGAGTGAATTCACCTCTCACAGAAACCCAAATAATCAGAAGTGCACATAATATTCCAGACGTGGTCTTGGCAGGAATGCCTCGATTCCACTAACTTCCCTTTCTCTGCCGGAAATGCATTGCCCAGAACCACGTATCACATCTCCAGCTGTATTGTTCAGAGGTCCCAGCCATGCTGTTATCCTTGCAAATTTCCAAGTGATAGGCTTTCAACCTAAAGCGCTCCACATCAGGGTGTGCAAGTAATTTCTACAGCCACCACCTTGATGGCCACAGATTTATTTCTGTACATTATTCTACTCTTGCACGAATGAAAGTAGGAATTTATCCTTTTTTTTAAGTATTTAAAATAGAAGAAAAGGTAAGATGCACTAAAATGTGAAGAGTATAAGTTCTAGTGTTGTTACTGAGACTTTCTTGAAAGAAGCTAGCCTTTTCATTCTCTTCCCATTGGCATGAGGTTTGAAAGGTGGTATAGTAAAGTATTTCTGCAAACACTGGTTTGGGGTACACTGCATACCTGAATTAGCTTACTTAAAAAAATTCCTAGTTGGATCCACTGATCTGTGCATCATTTTTAGTCAAAATTTGGAAGCTACTTAGTCCATTTGTTGTCTATGCTTCTACCTCCATCTCTAAGATTTAAAGAGCTATGAAAGCAATCAAAAATATTCTGAAATATTTTTTAAAAATATATATTCAAGACATTAGTAAGATCTGGAATATTAAGTTATCACCGCTTTCTTTTGCGTCCAAAGGCGCATCACTACATTCTTAAACCAGAACTGTTTTCAAGTCTACCACTCCACTTCAACCTTAACTTCAAAAAATAGGTATCTATTTGCATTAAACTGAAATCCACAAAAATAGAGTAGCATCAGCTAAAGAGTGGCATTACAAACAATAACCACAATATTTTCCACAGATACCTTCTTTCAAGACAGCTGTGGTTCCATCTGTTTTCAAGCACAATTATGGACTACAGTAAAGGTAAAGAAGCAAGAAAATGATACATGACCATTTAAACCAAAAAAAGCCTTCAAAGATAACTCCTTAATATTTTCAGCAATATGGAAAGACAAGGAATGAGTGCTTCTCTCCAATTTTTCTCCTCCACAAGGAGGAAGTTATTCCAATAACAACTGCATTAATTTATAGTTTCAGACATACAGTTTACCAGCTGTCTCATACTTATCTCCTCTATGCCTCAGCTCAAAAACAAGCTCAGGGAAGAGAGAGTACGTAGGGGAGAATACTTTCTTACCTTAGCAACTTCCAGAAAATTCAGTTCACATGAATGATTCCATTAAAGGAAAAAAACACACTTAGTTAAGCCCTACCACACTTCTTTCATAAAGGCTGTTACTGATACCAGGTTACTCTTGACTTCTTGTCACATCAAGAATTGAAGCTTAAGAACATCAACAGAATTGCCCCACAGCTATCAAAGGAAAGAGGAACAAATTTCCTATGATACTGAAGTTGGAAACTATTCCATCATTCAGATGACAGCTGCAGACAAAGAAAAAAATGTATGTCCATGACAGTTCAAGCCATCTAAGAAATGGACTATTTTGTGCATGTCAAAGTCAGAGCAAACACTAAATACACCCTTAAGCAAAGCACTGTCTGGAAGTGACGTACAGTAGTCTCCAACAAGATCTTCTCTCATAACTAAAGGTCTCATCTTTTCATCAGCCGAAGTCGAGGGGAGAGAGAAAGCATTCTGGACTATTATTGCATCCTAGGAGGACTCTGATATAAGGCTTATTTTCCAGTGTTATTTTCCTCTGCTCATCTGAATAGATTACAAGGAAAATAAGATTCATGGAATTAGATTACATGGAATTTAAGATCTATCTACTTTTGCATTCTTCTTCCATGTGGTTTTGGAATAGTGTAAGTAAGGTATCAGAATTTTAAAACATTGAATTATAATTCTAGATGTTACATCAATAGCAGTTAAGGATCTCAGCCTTCTACAGTAACCTCATATGTACACTGAGTATGACTGAAGCCTTGTGAGCCACTGAAAAAGGGGTATTTGCTTAGTACAACTGAGTTTCAGCATCACCTGAGAAACCACGCGTCAGCTCATTCGACCACTTTTCTTCTGAAGTATCTTTTTAGTTTCTCACGTGAAGACTTCAGTTCCGCACATTCTTATTTGCATGTGCAGAGAGGAAGTCATCAATTAAAATCCCTCCAAATTTTAGTAATCAAGAGGTTAAAGCAACACAAGTAGTTAGAAAGTGACAGAGACAATACTTTAAACCAGAACACTCAAGTAAAATAAATAAAAAATAAAACCGAATATGCATCTACACTCTACAGATGTAGAGGACTAAGAACACAAAAGAGCCACCACACTTTCCTACTTTTTGTTCTTCAACATTATGTAGATGGTCAAAGATGCAGTTCCTAAACCTGCTCCAGAGAATCCACAAGGTCTGAGGAAAAGCTATGTATTAAGGGATCTATATTCTTCACGCACTGGCATTATACAGCAAACTAATCTACCTCTACCTCTATCTCTGAGGTAGATACGAGCTTGGTACTTGTACAGTTACTGCAACGCTGTAACAAAGTTGAGCACAAGTGAAGAACTGCTCAGACCTTCAATTCTCTTGTGTTGAAGTAACAACCACAGGATCCAAAAATCAAAGGAAGGTATCATTTTTCTTAGGACCCATATTAACCAAGCTGCTGAGACACCCTCCACAAAGAAATTTTGTGGCTCTCAGCTACAGTAAAAGACTCAAATTAGAGCAAGCTTCCATATGAACAGCACTTACGTTAAAAAACAAAATTTAGAGCCAATTCCAACTTCTAAAAATGTAACCTCCCCTACAGATTAAGCCTTTCCAAGTAGAATACATTTACCTGAACAAAAGGCTAAGGAAACTCCTTCAAAATTAGAGCTACATGCAAAGGCTGGGACAAGTCATTCCATATACTAAGTTCCCAAACTGAAATAAACCTCTAAGATGACTTAGCCTGAAAGCATTAAAGTTGTGGAAGGTTTCACAGATCCTCATCTTCCCATCCACTGCCTTCCAGAAAGCTGCTGACAGCACTAAGCTCCTTCATCCCAAGGGGAGAGCAAGCAGGAATAGTGCACTATAAATGAAAACCATGCCTCCACCATGCAAAACTAACCAGAAGGATGGAAAATAAGGCAGCGGGGGACCACAGGCTGTCATAATTCAAACCTCGGCAAACCTCTATAAGTAAACTGCCTGACAAACTTTTTTTGTTCATTTTTAAAACAGTTACTGCTGGGAAACTGATAGCCTACCTAATCTGTTTGAGCGCTCCAGTTCTTCTTAAGAATTGACTCAACTAACTTAAGTCATGCTTCCTGCAGCTTAAGCCCACAACTTGTTTCATCTCCAGTGGGCAAGAGAAGAGTTTAGTTTTTTCTTTCCAGTTATCTTCAACATATTTGGAGAATGTTATCAAAGAAATCTCCTTTCAGTCTCCTCTAAAAATCAACTTAAATGCTCTCAGCTTTTCCTCAGAGCACATTTTCTAGATCTCTGATCACTCCTGTTTGCCTGTAGACCATTCTTCTTTGAGTACAGTAGCAAAATTAGGCAGCGCACTACAACTTAAGGCTTATTAGCACGCTGAGAAGCAAAAAGGGTAGCTTCATATATTTTATATGACATTCCTGCTAATATACCCAGCTAAACATTTGCTATTTCTGCAGCACCAGTTGATTCATGACCAGTGCAAAAACCTCAAACTCCACATTCTCCTCTGCAGAGCTCCTGCCCTCCCACTTACCCCCGACCCTGTTATCTGGGCAGCTAAGTCTCACTGAGATCTAACAGACTGTATCTGCCTCTGCTGAACTGCATCTTAGTTGTGTACCACCACCACGTCCACTTGTCAAGGTCATTTTGAACATATGCTCTGAAGTCCTTGGAGCTCCTCCCAAGGGAATACAGTCTGCAAGCCTAGAGAGTTTACTCGGCTCTGTTACACCACATACTACCACCACACCTATGGAAACTCTGCAGAACCTCACTTGACTCATCCTCCCAGTTTGACCATGAGTCCTCACTAACGGCAAAGAATGTTTTATAACAGCTGCAAACAAAAGTCTGAATTTCTACTGCAAGATAAAAAAAGTCAACTGCACAGAAGTGAGTACAACCAATAAAAAGACTATGTTTCATTTATAAGAACAGGCACACTGGGTCAAATCAAAGCCTCACCTAACCCAGTTGCCTGTGTTAAAGATGGGCCATAGGCAAACACCAAGAAAGTAATAATATGGCAATCTGTAAGAGATTTAAGCACATTCTAACTAACATTCTAGCCTTATCTAACTGTAAATTACACAGAGATGATACTCAGAAGTGTTGATAAGCAAGCGGGAAGGAACAAGACTATGCCCTGTTCCCTGGACCTTCACTCATTTCACTTCTAACTTTATGCCGCTGTTCTCCTGTGCTGCATTTTGTTTCCCTTGTCCACCAGCAGCTTATGTGAAAAATGTGCTCTCAGTTGCATGAAGCCAAAATATGAAAGTGATGCTATACTGAATTACAAGAGAAAAATTAGCAGGATTCCATAAAAGCACACATTTTTAAAGTTTTAGCTGATGGTGTCCTTTCAAATAAGCACTTCCATTCTGCAGAGCTGATTCCATTTACCAGCAAGATCCATGGCTGATCTCCTTTTAAGATGTTTTAGCAATGCGGTCTACATATCCTTTTCTTCAAAGGATAGCCACTTTGGGATAGGTCACTTTGTATGAATCTGAGCAAACTGCATTTTTTAAAAGAGCAGTTCTGAATAGCTTCTAAAGGATTTCAGCTTTTTCTTCTAGGAACACAAAGGAATATTTTTCTTAATGCTATGCCAAGATGACGCAAAAGGGATTCATAACTGCGCTAGTCTACCTTACTGCATTGCACAAAAGAAAAGACGCTCTTGAAGTTTCAGGAGCAGCACTGAGACTCAAGTCAGATCACTCAACTTTCAACGTGTTATCTTCGCTCAGTTCCATTTTTCACACCATCTGAGTAGTTACACATTATATGGTCTATCTCAGGACATGCAAAGTGGTACAGTCTAAAGGCAAATATCTAATATGTAATCTAGAAGCCTGGTGGGATGCCGGTATTGTTGCATTAGCTCTTGTGTTTTCATTTAAAAACAGGGAGAAGGGTGCTATGTGGTAGGTACGTATTTAATGTTTAATGATTTTTTTTTCCTCTACACAAGCACAAAAGCTAGTGATAAATACGGTAGAGTTGATTCCACACACTGAATAATTCCATACACTGGAATTATTGACTGACTCACTCTGTGTTTTTTAAGTATGAATGGATTTCATATCACTGCAGACAGAATGAGAAATCAAAGGAAGACAGTACACTAGATGATGCCCAGACTACTTACTAGAATTCAAGGGATTTCAAACAATAAATCACCAGTAGTTCAGTTACAAGCGTTCTCTTCAGTGTCAGACAAAAGCTCATCATTCTTCTTTACGCACAGGCAAACACCCCACCCCCTTATTAAGCAATTTTCCTGACAAAATCCTGGACATTATCTGAATTTTTAGAAATATGATTTTGTTGTCTGCTATGCTTTGAAATAATAGGTCTCAAATATACTACAGTTAAAAAACCCTATCCATAGTCTCAATGCAAAAATTGTAACACCCTATGCATAGCAATGTTCTAGAAAATCTAGTCCTGAGGGATGACAACTGTTGTTCTTATCACACAAAAACCCCCATTGCTTCTACAATTGAATAGACTACTGATATATTTTCATATGCAGCTTACTCCTATTTCTCAGAAAATTACTTGGCACACTAGCACGCATAACGGAGATGTCACTTCTATTGGCCTTTTCTTGCCCCAGCAGAGATGGCTACACCTTTTATGCAGAGATTCAAGGCATATCCGCAAAGTGCTAGGAGAAGGGTGCTAGGCCTGTTACAGCCCTACAGATGGATCTATACACCAAAGCCCTATGCACCACAACTGTGGAACTTCACTGGAAGTACAGTAACACACATCTCTGGGAGAAGTAAAATCTCCACAGTACAGAACACATCAGGCTGCACAGCAATTTTGAACATCCAAATAAACAAGTCAAAACCCATGTGCTACCAGACTTCCCAAATAATTGGACAAGAATACCAAGAGCAGCTTCGAAAGTAAGCGTAAAATGCAATGGTACAAAAGATAAGGTGTAAAACCAGCCAACTCAAAATTTAGAACAAGAGCAGCCCACAGCTTTGATTGTAACATTTCTCTGACAGTGCACGTACAAAATTATATTTGCAAAATCCTAACTCAAATATAATAACAATATTGTCTGATCATTATTCCCCATACTTTTTCCCCCCAAAAAGTCACAGCAACAATAAAAAAAAGAATGCTTCAACGCAATGCTTGACTCACCTAGTCAAAAAACACTGATGTAGATAGCCTGTAATTTCCTATAAAGAGGAGTACATCTACTAAGTTTGTAATGTTATGTTTGGTTCAGTGTGTGTGAGTGAGATTATATCCTGAGAAATCCAGATATTGAAATCCAGCCCATGCCCATAACACATACTGTTACAGGGTTGCTAAATAACGCTGCTAAAACTTGCAAAACTTCAGTGGGTTTCAAGCCTCTCCCTCTATCAAAAACTCATTTAAACTCATTAAGTGGAAAAAGTTCTACTTTAAAGTCACATAGTGACTCCATGTTCCTACTTGAAAATTGAACTTTTATTAGAAGTTTTAAAACTACATACATACCTGTCTATATATGTATTTACACACACACACACTTGATAATTTATCCAATTCGGAAATTTCATTTCCTACCTTACCAGTACTTTCTTTAAAACGTTGCTTGCTTACAGCCTAAAAATTTGCAGCCAGTAGAGAAGTCTCCCACAGTCACAACATTTTAAAAGGAAGAAGGGGAGGAAGAAGGAAATAAAAAGACAGGAGGAAGGACACAAAACAGCACATTAGGTTGTAGCCAGCATTTTTCAGAGCTACCTCTGTAGCATCAAATTAAATGTCGATGCTACTGGGACAGGACATGAAATCAAAATGTATTGTGAAGTCAAACAAGAAGGAGGTTCCTTACTACTGACAAAAGTATCATTCAAGTATTAAAATATTACTCCTAAGTTTAGTTCACTGAAACATAATTAGTCAACCCAGATTCGACAAGCAGCTTTAAAGTAGTCTTTAAAGAGTAGTTCTAAAGTACAGCCTTCACGCATGGTCTAGGTTTAAATTCCAGATCTCAAATCTAGATCTTCTCCTCCCCTTCATATCATACATCTGACCGTGTGTGCGTGGGTGGGTGCACGCTTGCGTGTCTCTCCACACACATAGTCACATATACATTTATGTATGTACAAAAAATACAAAGTGGTTGCCCAAAGACCAATTATCATAACTTGTTCTTAACTGTAATCTACTGAATCTCATCTGGTCTGCCAGGAAAACCTTCCTCTCCCCCGCCTTTTCTTGGGGGGGGGGGGGGGGGAGGAAGGGAAGGGAGAGGAGGCATCCCCCTACAATATCAGAATAAAGAGAAAGGCATATGCAGCTACTCTATGTTCCAAAATAACTATGAACATTCATATTTTGTAATTATGGTATCAGATGAGAACAAAAATTATGTTTTCACCATGTATTTTGAAAAGCAGGTGATGACATGCTGCCAGTATGAGTATTTCTGAATTTATCATACTTATCATAAAGTTAGGTACACTACATAAATGCATCTGCACTCCTCCCTTTTAGAGTTAGGCTGGTACAATCAAAATTCCGTAAACTATCAACAGCCCAAAAGCTACCAGTAAAAAAATAATCTAGTGGATTATAAAAAAAAAACACACACAGGCTATTGCATGAAGCCAAAGTATTAAAACCAAAAAACGTTATTTGTAGCCTTATGAATATCTAGCAACTGTAAATGAGTGCTACTTCATACATAGATAAGAGAGGTTTCTATATCTGTCTCCAGAATCCCAGAAGCCTTTCAAATGTCCCAGCTGGGAGAAAAATAGCCACAATTCTTTTGCTGTCACTGATCCCAGCAGCATCCTTTTCAGCTTCCACAGACACTCAAAGATATTAACTCCAGTTGAAAAGAAGTTTCACTCCACCAAAGCTGAAGTCTATCATGAAATATAACAGACATACAGATTTGGTAGTGTTCATTACCCTAAGACAACCTTACATTAACCCAATTAGATTTCTACAACCTTCTCTAATTGCATGACACTCCAAGAATTTGTTTCTGATCTGTATTGCTCAGACATGTGAAGAGCCCAGCACATATACAGAACTGTCATCCCCATGCCACTTGCACAGTAAAAATCTATACACAACTCCAAATTAATTCATGCCAGCTATATAGATCAAAGAACAGCAATCACAAAGCTAAACCCAATCTCAAAATGCCAGTTCTTTCCCTTTTGGGAGTTGCAATCAAAGCACTCCCCACCCCCTGCTGAGGAATATCATCAGCTATCCTAAAGCTCAGGGCCAAAATTTCCATGATGCAAGAACACTTTCTGCTCAGTTACACGCTCACTAGTTTTTCATCAGAAAACAAGAACAGGGACACACATCTACCTTTCGATGGGCCTTTAAAGCATTTCCCAAGAACTAGAAATCATCCCTGCAGTCTTTCATTGTGGGTATTAATACTCTTGATCCAAAATTAACAACTTTTTTTTAAACCTATTTCAAAGTCTCTAAAGCCAACACTGGATTTAGGAAGATTTTTCTATTCTGTTCTTTGAGAGAAACACAAAGCAGCATAACATTAATCTGCAGTTACTACTTTGCATTACACCATACGTACCCACAGCTCCCAGGCTAGCACTTCCAACCCTGGTAAGATTCAAGATTGGAAGTGGAATGGTCTACAAATAAGGACAACATTATTCTCTGCTTCTACAGGGTTCAACAGAGGAAATTTATATATTTTTATAAACATTCCAGAAGCATTACAGCTATTCACCTGAAAAAGTATGCCTTGCCAGAAAGTTTTTTTTATCCTCTTTGCAAGGCACAAAACATTTTCTGATGCTGATCTTCAACTTCCCACAAACGGGGGGAAATTCACTTGCAGCTATGGGCTTCATTCACAGGGATACAGATCTGTGCCAAATGATTCATATTTATTTGGCCAACAATCAAATATTCTGTTTATTTAGGCTGATGAATTTGTATCCCCTTCCCCCCTTTAGAAAATCTACTCAGAGGACAATCCGACATGTTCCAGATTGTTTTTCCCTGATTTCATCCGAGTTAAACCAAATGAAGCACATGAAAGAGATGGGATATGAATAACATAGGTTCTATATGATTATGCTTGCAGCAGGGTATGAACCAGGAAAACCAAACAGAATGGCCCCATCAGCTGCAACTAAAACAGTTTTCGTCTTTCTGCACTGCAAAAAAGTCAAATTCTGCTTTGCAGCAGTCAAATTTTAGTTTATCTTTCTACAAAATATATTCTTGGCCTGCATGGAAATTAAACAATTGCCTGCATTCCTGGCCAAAAAAATAGCTCTTTGAACTACAGGGCTTGTAGCCGACAAGAATTATACTCCTACTAAAAAAGTCAAAACAGACCATGTTCTACAGTTGCGGCTCTAAGAATTCTGTCTTGGTTGGAAAATTCAGCTGCTGCTTCCCCTCCGGTTATAGTTGAAGAGCCAACACCCAACTTCTTTCCTTCTAAGTGCTCTTATCCAGAAGCCTGTGCAACTTTCACAGCTACACTCAGACACTTGTTTTCACACATGCACAGCAGCACACTTTTCCCCAGGCCCATACACCTTCTATGGCAGTACTTGTCCAGTTAAATCAACCAGGACCATCCCCCACAACTCTTTTCTTTCGATCAACAGGTCAGTACTTCACTACCTAGTTTCATTCACCACATCCTAGCTGCCTCTGTTGTACAAGAAACAGGCATGAAGCATCTCCCTTCTATTAAAATGTAGTACTTCTGCTGGTAGACACTGAAGACTACGGTCTTCAAACCTGCCCACTTGCCTGAAGAGGTAAGTTGAGCAGCTATAACTATACCACTTCACATCCCTATGATGTATCATGTCTGAGAGTTGTCTTCTAGACTCTACCCAAGATCAACAGAAGTTACCTAATCAACGCAAAAATAGTAACAGCTATCTCTAAATAATTCACTCCAGCTAAGGCTGTAGCACTAGCATAATAGTTCACTGCTTTCAACATGACTACATTGGTCACTACAGCCTATAAAGGAAAAGATACTCAACCCTATTCAGGCCTATTACAAAGTTAGGAAGCTATATGTAGTGAAACTAATTAGGTGAGCAGATTGCCATTTTTCTTAGCTGTAAGTTCTTACTTATTAGCAAGCTAATTTTCTGTGGTAGAATCACAGAATGGTTGAGGTTGGAAGGGACCTTTGGAGATCATCTAGTCCAACCTCCCTGCTCAAGCAGGGTCCTCTAGAGCACATTGCCCAGGATCACATCCAGGTGGGTTTTGAATATCTCCAGGGAAGGAGACTCTACAACCTCTCTGGGCAACCTGTTTCCAGTGCTCAGTCCCTCTCACAGGAAAGAAGTTTTTCCTCATGTTCAGACGGGACTTCCTGTGTTTCAGTTTGCTCCCGTTGCCTCTCGTCCTGTTGCTGGGCACCACGGAGAAGAGCCCGGCCCCATCCTCACTGGTAGACACCAATAAGATCTAGAACCCCACAACGGTATTCCTTCAGCAAACTTAACTCCACATCACTGATGCAAAAGCCTAAGAAAACATCAAGAAGTTAATCAAGTGGAAGATACTTGGCAACCAACCTTGGATGAATTAAAACCAAAACACTAGTCAAGCACAGGACCACAGTGCCCACTTAAGAACAAGAATTGCTGGTAGTGATACTAAGAATACAGTCCTTCAACTGAGGAGGGGCAGTCAAAAAATACTGGGTCCTCTACTACAGAGAAGTGGTAACACTCGAAAGGACAGGTGCCATCCTTTCAGGATGAGCTGTTGCTGTACATTTTTTGTTCAAAATAAAAAAACTCAGTCCTTGACACTGACAAGTTATGTTACCACTTTCCTTTCTTCCATTACAACACAGACTAGGGTGAGAACACAAATGGCCTTAAATGCTCAGATCCACTTCCAATCTGCAAAAGATAAAGCAAAAGAGTTCATTCTATGCTGTTATATTTCCTTTCCTGAACAACAGACAACTTATCTGTGGTGACAGCACCTAATGAAAAGATTCTTTGATAGCACTGACGATACAAAAAAAAAAAGACCTTGCCCACTTCTCTTAAAGGCACATCAATAGGACTTCTGGGTATTCACATTTTTGGTAACGCTCAGAGGCCAACCTAGAAGTGCTTTCTGTAATGGCTCTGACACATGGATTTCTGTTGAAATTATCTCATCTCCCCTCTGCACAGCCAGAACATTGCAACTAAATTCAACTCGACCATACGTGCGCCAACAGTACTACTGTTTATCCAGTGTGCTGTCTCACGGAAACTAAACCTAGAAGATTGACTCCCTCTCTAAAACATAAGCTGACACCAATGGGGGAAGAGGGAGGAGTCTAAAGATTTAGAGAAAGTAGTTCTACCTATACTTGTTTTTAAAATCTTGTTTGCAAAAGCTTGAAGTAGAGCTGAATTCTGGGCTGCTGTTTAACGAGACACAGCAGCACTGACCAGGAACACTACTCATTGAACATGACTGGGATGTAGTAGCTATCTCTAAAAGAGGTTTATCTTGCAACTATGACTCACATCTTTCTCGCCTTAAGACTAGACTGCTGCAATGCACTCCATATAGGGCTACACCTAAAATCACCTCAAAAATATAAACTTAAACTTGTATAGGCCATCACGTCTCCAAAATTATACCTTCCCCAACAAAATGCAGCATTTAAGCCACAATCTCCACCAGATGAGAAGCGCTAAGAGGTTTCTGGTTTTGCATCTGAAGAAATGGGTTTTGACCTGTGTAGACATAAATGCTCAAACCCATATAACGCTAAGGGAGTATCTTTTCTTGCTATGTTGTAAGAGCTGTAATTAGCAAAGGTACTACTTATTTTCAGCATACATAAAGGAACATCTATGCATGCAGGTTACTGAAGGAAGATCTTAGCGTCAGAGCTACATAAAATTTTGGATTCCATATGGACTTACGTCAAAGAAAAGTGAGGAGACCTGTTTCGTGATGCACTTAAATTGTCAATAAACTCCTTTTCATAGAAGTCTGGGTTTAAAACTGTTCTTTATCTTTCAAGGCTACACTGGATTGACACTCATTACATTCAAAGAGCAGCCAAGTAACTCCACTAACTATAGACCTGCTGAAGAAGATAGCCGCTTTAACACTTCCCACACTATCTAGCTGTGGCTGACTACAAGTCCTCAGAGTAGAGTTAAAAATTTTAAATGAAACAAAGGGGAAAGAAGTCCATACAACTGCTCAAGTGATAAGTCTGTAGACTTTCTGGAAACTCAGAGGTGACAAGTCTTCCGTTTTAAAATGGGACGGAACAAGTCATTCAAAACAGAAAGCTTCCAACAGCTTGAACAAAGAGACCACAAGCGTTCTCCAGCCATCTTGGATATATGTATTAGCTGATGTGTTCAAATAACTAAAGGGTTTAACGTTAATTCATTTCAGGAAATGCTAGAACAGTTCATAGTGCAAAGCTCTGACTGTAGGCTTTTTGCAGACATAGATACCTTATATACTTTTAGAGTCTTTATAGAATTCATCCATTCAATTCAAAAAAAGGAGGAGGAGGCAGGGAATAGCAGCAGCCAATAACCCACAATTTGTATTATTGTGAAGACCTACTCTGAGTAAACCAGAAAATAATATTGGAAAAGTATTTATGTTCTGTCTAAAGCAGCGCTTATAGACAAGCTAAATCAAAATCAGAAGCAAGGGAACTCTTGGGGCAATAGACAGAAGCCCTTCATCTGGCAAGGTGGTCTTTAGCAATATATGCCAAAGAATTACTTCTCTTCCCATCCCCCTGCCCAAGAAAAAGATCAAACCACATAAGCCACCGCTGTGTGATACCAACAAGACAGGAACGCTGCAGGCCATCTGAGCCCCTATCAGGTTCAGAGATGAAGTAACAGCCTGACTTCCAAAACCAGGATGCATGCAGGCAAGGAACATATTCCATAAGTGGTATGGGGTTCTACAGCTGTGTAAATAGGTGAGCAAAATGTTTTAAATATTACTAAGAAACAGAAAAGGTTAATCAAGTGATTATAGGAGAACGAATCACCTCCAGGAAACACTGGAGGGAAGAAGAGGAAATGCGCAAAACAGTGGGAGAATGAGAAGGAAAGATTCAGGAAGAAATGAACACCAATATGCCTTCCAGGAAAGAACAGAAAAGTGACACGTGGGGCACAGAGCAGGAAGAGTTAGCCAAATTATTATTTCACAGGTTCCACTGGCAGGCCTCACTTCGTTATTAGTTATTTGTCTGCTTAACTAACCCTGCTGATACAAATAAATAGAAAATAGATTGGCAACGTTAGAATGAAGTACAACCGAGAGCCGTTTTATTCCTTTTGGATTGCAAGGCATGACTTTGAGGCACTTTAGTACGAGACATTTTTCACCATAGCACACATGGTCGTTGGCTGACCCCCGTTAGTCTAAACTTTTCAAGTCTGGGCACGAGTAAAGCCATTCACTCAGCAGCAGTCAAAAAGCTGGACAGGGCTAGGATCAGCAAAGGCCAGACAACCCTCAGCAGGCTTTCGGAAGGGAGTGAGCTTCCTTTCTCCAGGAAGGA
Source organism: Struthio camelus (assembly GCF_040807025.1). Taxonomy (NCBI): domain Eukaryota; kingdom Metazoa; phylum Chordata; class Aves; order Struthioniformes; family Struthionidae; genus Struthio; species Struthio camelus. The sequence continues at coordinate 93,128,013 of NC_090942.1, read as the reverse complement.
GAGCAGGATGGGCAGCTTCCAGTTTCAGAAACCAATTAGGCAGAAACTGCTATCAAAGCAATAGAGAGGGCCCTACCCTAACTGAGTTCAGAAACAGAAGGCAGCGTTATCTCAGTCATTTTGCCAGTGTCAGTCCCACTCACTCCCTCTCATTGAAATTGCCCATGGTACTCTTCCAGCCTACCCAAAGCTCTTCCTACATATCTCCCTGGACATCACATAGCACTGAATTAAACCTAGACACTGTATCCTACCAGAAAAGCAGTTACATTTAGCGTACTGGCTTATTGTGTGGGTACGTAATAGAGCAACACCTCCCAAACTTGATTACTTCATGTGCCACTTTTTAAAGGGCCATTACATTAATGACAGATACATCATATTCACATGCCAGCAGGAGTACCATGTGTACAAAGTAAACAGCAACGCAGAGTTACCAAGCTATTGCGCTCTTGGAAGATTACACAGTGTGAAAATATACCGAATTTAAGGGGGGAGGGGGGATAGGTTTCACCAAAAAGCAAGTTTGGCACCAGCATAACATTCTTCTAGAGAGTCCAGAATGAATAATTACAAGATTGTCCTTTAGATTTTGCAATCAAGATTGTGTGTACAGCACTAGAATTAGCTAGAGCAAATAAAATTGCCTTCCTCAATCTCTAAGTTAACAAATTCTGCATATCTATTACAAATCAATGACACCCGCACATGGAGCAAAAAGCTTTTCATGGCAAGCACTAGCCCCAGCATCATTTTCCGCAGACCAACAGAATAACAACTTGCTATAGTTACAACAAGTACTGCTGTATGCAAGGACTCAGTGCTACTCTAAACCTGCTCCAGAGGCTGGGGGGGGGGGGACGGCGCCCACACACTAACAATTCTACAGTCATTAGATTAAAATTCTCAAATCGCAAACTTGAAGACGTCTAGTTTTATAGAGATATTTTTGGTCACGTGTTGCATGGCTACCCTTTATTTTTGTCCCATTCGGGAAAACGTACATCTGGAAGCAATGCAGGAACAACTAGGTGAAGAACAAAAGACAGCTTTAAACTCATGCAGATTATGTCGGGAAGTGGAAAACTGGAAGCTCTTGATTTAGGTATTCATCACCTAATTTTTAAGTTAAAATTCCAGCTGATTTCTTGAACTATTCGACATTAAGGTCACAGCTAAACTCTCACAGCTGAGACCTTTGTTATACTACGCATTTCCTTGCGGTTTAGGGACAGATTCCACATAAGGTGCATATACTTTTTTGTGCGGGGAAGCCAACAAACCCAGCTACGCAGATCTGCGCACAGAACAAGCTACTTGAGAATTACTTCAATGTAGAAATCCAAATGGAGTGGTGGAAAGAATGGTGTAACGATTTCAAAAAACATCAACTATATTAAGAAAAAAAAAAATCAGATCTCAGAAGATATTCTTGATGCAGGTATGCCTTTAAAGATGCATGAAAAGGCTACAGGGCTCCTATCCTTACAGGGATGTTAAAATCCTAATAAATCCTATTACCGAGCAATGAGAGCAGCATGCATGAGAAGTCATCTTTCCCAAGAGCTAGAAAAGGCGAAGTTGCTGGGAATCGTCTGTCCTCTCCCTTCAAGGTTCAGGCTTTCTTACCAGCTTCCGAGAACAAAGTCTAATAAATTACCCAGGGAAGAGATGAAAAACCTGCTTGCTCTCTCACATGTACCCTGAACCAAAGAACCCATCACTGTACTTCTCCAGTACCTCTCATCCTAGATAACCCATGAATCGGTGAGCCCTCCACTACTTCATAAGTCCCTCACCACCATTTGAATCCTTCCTTCCCACATAACCATTACTGTGCCTAACTAGGAGCAGCAATACCTGTGCAAATACCAGAGCAAAACTGACCTGATCGCTTCATTCCACTGCTCCTCCAGGCTTACAAACACAAGCAATGAAGCTGACATCAAGCAAGTCAGCTTTCAATCCCTGGCAACTTGGAGAAGACCTGCACCAAGACAGAGGTAACTAAAGCTGACTATAGGACTCAAACTGAACCATCAATTTTCATCTGCTTCACAAGGATTCTTTCACTCCAGCTTTCACTCAAAAGGGCTGAGAATATCATTAAAGTATCTATCTATATATAAAAAGTAAAAAGCAAGAGCCAAGAAACTCCCTGTTCACCATACAAGTGATTTTTTCCAAGCACTCAATACTGCTAATAGATGACTTGCTACATCATACCTTAAGATGCTACCAGAACTCACGAGACCCAGACAATTACCACTGTTTTTGGCACCTGGCAGCATCACTGCTCTCTCACAAAAGATTTTTTTTTTTTTTAAATCTTAATTTTCTGGACTGTCTTACTTGGATAGTTTAATTGAAAATATGAACTGTATTTCCCACAGAGTCCTTGTATGTGGTTCTCTTGCTTTGTTCTGACATTTTTTTCCAGACAGCAGAAGGAACAGGGCACATGACTAGAGCGATTGTGGGGGTTATCACAAGTGCATGTGCTTTATGCTACGGCCTTTGTTTCTCCCTCAGTGTTATACACTTGGGATTGAATCAAATTTGCAAACTTGTTAGTCTGCATCGGTTAGCACCCTCTTCATAGGTAAGCATCTGTCTAGTCTTTGACCTCAAATAAATGGGAAAAGAGTATCAATGACCTTTCAAGAATCAAGCTTTAAAGCTGGAATAAGACAAATATAGTTTCTGAGCGTGACAGGTCTAGGTCTGGCTTGGTTTAAACAGAACCACCTGCAGAAATATTGATCAACAAGACCCGCTTCCTATGCCACATTCACATAAAGTGAATCAATAAATTAAAATGGAGTCATATACAGATTTTCCCCACAAAAATTAAAGAGTCTTAATACACACTAATGCTGGATCTGATCAAACATACACTCTTATGCTGCTAATATGGATTAACTGCACTCCATGTTTTTCTAAGTACTGCAGGCACTCTGATCATGCAGATACAAGGTAGACTACAAGACCCCAAGCCCAATGCTCTCTTCAAGGCTTCAACCGCAGTAGAAGACATTTCGGTGCAGAAAAATGCCAACATTTCTGGTATGTCAAAAGCTCACAATCACATACAGCTTTGGCATGAGATGCCCAAAACAATATGATACACACACACAGTGCTGTCAGGTGTGGCTATACACAAGCATCAAATAAATCGATTGAACAGTAATGCATACCAAGCATTCCGCGTCCCATAATGATGCCACCCTCTATTTCCACAAGAAAAAAATATATACTTTTGAGAACTATGCTAGTAACACGAACCTGCAGGAACAATTCAGTTGTTAATATGAACATATTCAAATCAGGAGCCAACAAATTCTGTATTGCGGACACGTAGCTAGTCTTTCATGACTCAGAATAGGGCCTTTCTCCATTCACACCATACATTTGTTAATATTTAATACACATTTCCAATTCGCACGAAATACCCAATCCCACTGGCTAGAATATGAAGGATGGGCACATATTAAATACTTATTCCATCTACAACACGCCTGTGCAGAATAGAGCATAGGCCTCGTTCTTAAGAAAAATTCCTCTGATCAGAAAACTGGAAAAGGCATACTGAGCTTGAAATAACTACTCCATAGACTCACATGTCATATTAACGATTTCCTCATCCCCTCTATTGAGCATTTTAGCAGAGCCTGATTCGTATTACAGAGAGACATTTTAGTGCAGCCCACAAAAAAAAAAAAAAGAGAGAGAGAGAGAGAGAAAGAAAGGCTTACAAAAGGTGCTCACACCCGATCTACAGCTGCCTGGAAAAAAATCTACTAAGCTTTCTCCAGGAGAACCAACAGTTATACAAACGTATACTGAACATGAATGTCACGACCATACCTACGGGTCCGTAATTCATTTCCTCCTTTCACAGAAGGAGGAAAAAAAAAAGCCTCTAGAGCTTCCAATCCATTTTCCAAAGAAATATTCTTTTCAATTAGCCAAACGGGCGGCTCACAATATTAGCAGAGACAAGAGGCTGTAGAAACGGATAAAACAAGCGATATATACATATATATATATATATATATTTTTTTTTTTTGGTTAAGCAGGCCCCAAACGAAACCATGATGTGTGCCTATTCAAGGTTAATGAGGGGGAGGGAAGGGGAGAGAAAGGGAGCCGCCTCATCCAGGGCTAGAGGCAGCCCAGGACTCTGCCACTGCCCAGGCTCCGAGCCACTGCGTTACCGTATTTACCGAAAGATATACATATATAAAATAAATACGTATATATATAAATATATATATATATAAATTGAATTATAAAAATTAACAACCCCCCCCGCCACCCCCAGGACGAAACACCGCGGCGGGCGCCCCGCAGAGGGTGCGGGCGGCGAATCAATACTCACGGCTAACTTTCATGCTGCCGAAGGCCGAGGGCTGCTGCACCGGCTTGCAGCTCTCCGCAAAGGAGGTGGTTCTGGGCCGCCCGGACATGGTCTCCGTCGCTTCCTCTGCCCCTGGTCACCTTCCTGCCCCGCTGCCGCCGCCGCCCGCTTCGCTCTCGCCCGGCCGCAGGAGGCGGCTCAGGCCCGCTGCATTCAGCTCCCGGCCCCCCCTCTCCCCCCCCCGACCCCCCCCCCAAAACCCGGCCGGGGAAGCCCCCTGCCCTCTGGGTCTCGTCGCGCTTCTCGCGGCTCCTCCGCCTCACGCCGCCTCCTATAAGGACATCCTCGCCGGCAGCACCAGCGGCTCCGAGCGCGGCCTCCACCCAGTCCGCAGCGCCCCCGCCGCCGCCGCCGCTCCTTCTCCCGGCTGGGAAGCGATGGGGGTTTGCTAGGCCTCGCTGCCCCCACCCTGAGCGCCAGTCACATGGGGCGGAGGCTTATGGCCGGGCTCCTCTGATCCCGTCCGCCGGGCTTTTCTTTCTTTTTCTTTTTTTTTTTCCTCCCCTCCTCCTCCTCCTCTTCCCCCTCCCCTCTCCTTTCCTTCCCCCTCGCCTCTTCGGGAGGCAGCAGGGAACGGGACTATTTTTCCCCGGCGGAAGGATCTCGGGGCTCCCGGATCCGCCGACAGGAGGTGATGCGCCCCGCTTGCAAGGGGATCCGGCAGGGGCGGTGGGATCCGCGGCGGGCGGAGTAGGGGGTGAAGCGGCCCGGGCGGCCTCGCTCGCTCGCTAACGCTTCTCAGTGCGGCGCTGAGGCGGCGGCTCCGGCGCGGCTCCTCATTGCGCCCGCAGGGGCAGCTGGCGGCGGCTCAGGCTGGGGAGGCTGCAGTGCGGGTGGCGGCCGGAGGCGGCGGTGCAGGCCATGACGGCGGCGGCGGCTCCCCAGCTCCTCGTCAGCCGGCTTCAGAGCGCTGGCGGCGACGGCGGCTGCTGCTGCTGCTTCCCCGGGCGTCCAAGGCACATGGGACTCGCCCGCCCGGCTAAAGGCTCCTGCCGCTCCCTCCCGGCGCCGGCTGCCTCCTGCCGGGCCCCCTTCCCCGTTCCTGCCGATCAGTCCCTTTGTCCCCGCTGCTGCCTCCGCTGCGTGCCGGGCTCCTGCTGCTGCGCGCTGTGTGTGCGCCAAAGCCGCGCAGCCGCCTATGCGCGTTGCCGCCCTACGCTGCGGAACGGCCCTAAGCACCTTCTGTGAATACCCAGCCGAAGAGCCCGACGCACTCGCCAGCCCCCAGCCCGAGGCCCTTACGGAAACGTCCGAGCCTCCTCGGGGCCAATCCTGAGGCCGCTACAGAAATGCCTCTAACGCCTCGTAACCAATCGCGGAGTCGTTACGGGCGCAGCCGAGTCTCGCCGAAGGAGAGCGCAGACCCAATCGGCAATTGCTGCCGCCGCCCTAGCAGCGCGATCGGCGAGCCAATAGGAAGAGGCCCTCTCTTCCGGCCATTACCGGGCCCACCCGAAGAGAGCCGAAGCGGGAGAGCCAATGAGGGGACGCGCTGTCGCCCTGGGACGGTTTCAAGCCGCAGCCTGAGGCGGAGAACGCGTCCGGGCTCCGATTGGCTTCCCCGGCGGAGGCCTCTGATTGGCCGGCGGGGATGAGGCGGCCCGAAGACGCCATCCAGCTGCTTGCGCGGCGCCAATCCGCAGCCCGGCGCTGCTGGCAGCCTCCGCTCCCACTGGGGCTCGGCGGCGCCACCTCCCAGCCGCGCGCCCCGCCTCGCTCACCTTTATGACCTCACTGGAGGCGCAGGGCGGGGCTGGGGGGAGGGGAGCGCGCGTGCGCAGTGCCGCCGTCGCGCATGCGCAGGGAGGGGGCGTCGCGGCCTGGTGCGGCCTGTGCCAGCACCTAATCGCCTTAGCTCGTCTGAGCGTCCTGCAGTCATTTTATCCGCATTTTATCGGCCTTGGTGCCACCATGAGCGGGTTTGGCTTGGCCTTGCCCGGAGTCCCAGGCGTTTATCGCGACGCTCTTCGGGAAGGGCTCACGCTCTTCAGGGGTCTTAACGCGTCTGTGGGGCAACAGCTCCCGGCCCTGGCAAAGCCGGAGCTGGAGCACTGCTGCCTGCTGCTGTGACCCCAGGAAAATTACTCAGCAGACCTCAGCCAAAACTGAGAACCTCTTCCTTCTACCACTAGGAAAAAAAAAAAAGTACTTGCCAGAATAGTTTATACCACCAAGAAAATAACTTGGACTGGCAGAAGCATTTTCTTGCCAGTGTTAAGACTCTTAAATTTAAGAGCTGCTTCTTTCAAGGCATAAGAGTGCTGCCAGAGTCTTTTACTTTTTTCAGTCCTTCTCTAAACGGCATTGCTACATGAGCAAGCAAAGATCAGGCCAGAGGCAGCTGACGTTTATCCTTTGCAAGAGCTTTGTTCCAAGGCAAAAAACAAGCTCACCCTCTCAAAACGGTCCTGTTCAGCACTCCGCTCACCCCAGGGTGCTTGGTTTGCCAGAAACCTTTTCACCTTCTGATAAATGATACGTGATTTTTAACTATCGCGAAGGACCTAGGACTTTTTAGGGTTTGATTCTTCATGAGCTACCTGCACAGCTCTGTGCAGCTGGGAAATTAAAATTCGAGGGTGGCGTGCCTTACCAAGGACTGAAAGAGACAGTCTGAAGTCACCCCCAAACCACCCGGCCTCACTCACCACTCTAGACCCCTCGGATACACCACTATATTGAGCGTTGCTCAGCCACAGTCTCCATAAGTCACCAACCACAAAAAAATGACACGTTCTCTCCTATTCTGGTACAGTTCTTCACCCCCTACCAAGACTACTGGGGATGGAAGGCGAAGAAAGCAGGGGACAGCAATTTGGGCTACAGATTGGGTTAGTTCTCTAATATAGAGTGATCTTAACTCAAAAGACAAAGTCAATATGCAACTGGGCAGTGTCCAGCTTTCTTCTACCGGAAATGAACCATCAGATGTTCCAGGCATGTTTTAAAGCAGAGCTTGAAATCGCTTTTTAGCCTTGAGCACCAACACCAACACAAATCACGTTTTCTTATATTCTGATGAAGTTCTTTCAAAAGACCACACAAATAGTGGAACTGACCTAAGAGAGACCCTAAGCTTTGTTGTTTGACAAAGCAGACAGTCTGAAAAACGGCGGCAGGGGTAGGGGGAGTGGGACGATGATCTCTTTACATTAGCATTCATCATTACCCATAAGACTATTAAATAAAAATCACATACATTAGCCCTTTGCCGCATGTCTTTTAAAACTCTCTGACAAGTCTACATTCATAAATGAAACATCACCTTCATTTACTTATGGAGAACAAGGTTAACTCGGGAAAAAAAAAAAAAACAACCCTTCATGGTTGTACTCCTCAACATGGTTTATCTCGTCCCTACCAGTTTCCCCTTCAGTACCAAAACAATCCATATCAAAACCAAAACTCTCAGTTACTACTAATCTCGCTTTTCCAAATCCCAGCCCTATCCATCCACTTGGGGAATGTACACTAAAAAAATCTCAGCTGCCCTGCTTCCCCTTAGCCAGTCCTGCCCACATTTCCAAGTAATTATTAACCAATGAACTCTCCAAAACCTGTCCACTTCAGTCAGAGAGTTTTCTGCTCATCTACCTTGAAACCACACACATATATTTAAAGGAGAATTGTTACGTATTTGAAGACCAGATAAATATCATCCCTTTCCAATTTCTGTTAGTTTTTTTTCATAGACTATTTCCTTAGTTAAGACTGCTATCAGAAAAACCATAAACACATGATAAGGGCATCTGTTAAGCCTTCATTCTCGATTTCAAAACTGTACTAACAGTTAAAATCATTTGGGCAAATCATGAGTGAGCTAGTTGCTCTTTTGGATTGAAAGGTTCTCTTTTGACAACATTGCAAATTTCATATTTATGTTTGACCCCTTGGCTGATGAAATGACCTCCCTTTACAATCTGTAAATATAAATAGAATTGACGTTTTAATGATCAGTTTTCACAAGCAAGAATAATCCAGTGTCCCAGACATTAATATTGTTCCGATCTGGATGGGAAAGACAGCTTTATAGTTGCTAAAATGCAAAATTAAAGCATTTTTTTGGTAGCATCCAAGTTCTCAGGGAGGGTACCTGAAAATACTGAGCGTCTGATAGAAATTACTGAAGTGTTATCTCTCTAAAATGCCATAAGGTGGCAGTGAATTAGAAAACTGGTATTATTTTTGGACAGAACAAATCTTTAAAAAGCTTGATAGCAGGGGGACATTTTTTGGTCGATTGGTTCGTTGGTTACATTTCATATATCGTGCGGGCACATGCAAGACTCCAGCCTGAGCCGGGGCCAGAGTGAGAAGTGTGACAGAGTCTGCTGGCATAAACATCAAATCCAGTCATGTTAAACATACACGGAATAGTTCTGCTCCAACATGCATTGGTAGTAAGCAGATATGTTGCTGTACAGGGAACTCCTGCTTTTTCTTTCTCCTTTGCTTCCTCTGTGGGTACTCAGCAGAAAGACTTTCTGTTGCCTCTTTGTTTGCTTACCATGCAGCTATTACTGGGTCATTCCAACATATGCCACGGTGAGAGGGCAAGAGGGTAGTGTTTTATACCTCAGTTAGGCTGATAAGGATGCAATCATTTAAGGTTGTCTTGAACTTTGAAACACTAGTGAATTAAAAGAATATTAATGGATATACTGGTTTTGCATCTATTTCCCTAGTATTGCTGAGGGAGTTATCCAAGAAACAATTTAGCAAGATACTGTAATGGCTTTTTTCTGGTTTAATTGGCATGGATAAACCCAATGGTTATGGTTGAACTTTAACTTTTCTTTTTTCTTTTTTTTTTTTTTTTCCAGTGGAAAATCAGAGATTGTAATAGTAACAAATTTACCGACTGCCCAGGCATTAATGATTAGACAATAAATCCTGAAAAGTGGTTTTGATTTTTGTCCCAGAGCAAAATCCAAATGAATCTATGTTTAGAAAGTACTAGTTGTGTTTATTCTTCTGAGCAGGACAGAAGTTTTTAATCTTGAGAACCCAGCATTTTGCAATGATTTCCTGTCACAAAATGTCATCATTGACAATTGCTTCAGAGAACAGCTGATGTTTTGCTGATCTGAATGTGCGTGGGTGCACTTAGGCCTTGTAGGACTCCAGGTATATTTGCTAAGATCAATGGAGCCAAGTGGTCTGAACAGTTTAATGTGACAGGAGCTGTGGACAACTTCCATTTCCCAATTTGACAGCGCGGTAGAACAAGTACAGCCACAGCATACAGGTTCATGGGAATGTTATGGCACATGGAAAACACCAGTGACTCACTCAGGAGGCAAATGCATTCTCCTATGGAAGTCCCCACCACAGATGTTCTGGACATGTTTAAGGTTGTTCTTAACCACTGGCTCTTGAAAAAGCCATCATGTTTCATACTGTGCCCAGAGAGCCTGTTACTCAGTTTGGCGGTTTCTTCTGCTCTGTTATTTGTTTGGCCACAACTTATTCATAACTAACCCTGAAAAGACTGCAGTGTCCAGAGTCAAGAGAAACTGTGTCAGTCTGAAGAGCCTTTAACAAGTATTCAAGAAATGTGTCCTCCTGAACACAAAAATGATGCCTATGTCCCAGGAGCTCAAAAGAGTTCAAATCTAGAAAATTATTGGGCTCTTTGTGTGTATCATCGCCTTCACATTTGATTCAGTCAGGCAGCCCCAGAGAGATGTCCATTTGCTTTCCACTTGTATTTTCCAGTGCTGTCAGCAAGTCAGTCTGTTTCTGCAGTGAGGATACCAAAGAGCAGATGAGTCATTCTTCTAGCAAGAAATTTAAAATGACCCCCATTCCCCAGGGTTTACCAGGGCTCTCCATACTGCAGTATGAGTGAAAGGGCCCATAAATTTTCCACACTCACTGCTTATACTATTTTCCTACCTCCCCAATCAACTTCCAAAGTGGCTATTGAGGAGACTTTCTAAATACAAAGAGTTAAAGTCGGCCTGATCCCTGAGGCCTTCCATCCATTCAAGAAAATCTTTTCAGTTTAGGAAGACTTGGCTTGAGATATAGGATAAGGACAACTCTTGGCCCTTGGTAGATGTGTGAAGGAGGTTACGCTACTGCCCTGTGAGTAGAAACTCATTAGGACCTTGGTACAGTGACTTGGACAAGTGGGAGAAAACACATGATGGCACCATCCCAGAACCACCTTGGGCAGATTGGCATGGGCAGGGGAGACAGCTCAGGCTAGGTTTCCAGGTCAGCATAGCAACGTAGAAGTTTTACAAGGAGCCAGGCACAACAGCCAACAAAGGCAATTTTTCTCCACTTCCTCCTCCAAGCAGCTGGGGGATGTTGCGCCAGGGTAATGAGATTTACCGTGCCTTCTCAGAAATACAGGAAGAGGATGCGCTAATTCCTACTGAAACAGTCTTCAGAAAGAAAACATTACGTACAATGCAAGGTGCCAACAGACTGAGAAAGGGCCACTGGGAATAGATATCTGCGTTGCAAGAGAAGCTAAGGAAGCAATGATGAGCCTGGTGAAGCCTGCCTGGGATTCTGGCCTCGCCGCAAGGGCTCTCCACAGAGTGAGATTACAGTCGTTATGCAATGAAGTGTACGTCCAGCCCTTGCTGTTGCAGATGCTTTTACCCTAACTGAAAATAACTGCAGGGGAAGGGGATCCCCCAGGACTATCGGCTCCTTGTGGGAGAAGGGGAAGACAACGCCTGATGGGGTAGAGCCTTACATGATAGGAGTGAGACAAAACTCATATCGTTTCGTATGTTGGAAATACAATTCACTCACGTCTGCAGAGAGGAACAATATACACCTGGGTACTAGCAAAAAAGCCATGGTTGAACAGAGATATGACAACTTGGTCATTCTACATACATCAGCCACAGGAGTGAACTTGCAGTGTTGTATGTGGTATCTATGAGCAGGGGTCTTCAGTTTCCAGCCCAGAATTAGAGCTGGTGATTCCCCTCAGTTTCATCCTAGGTAAAAAGGTGTCGGAATGGGGAATAAATGGAACCAGTCGGCAAATACATAGATAATTGTGAAGAAGCCAAAGTACAACGGTATTGTCATTCCCCCCCACACACACTGAGCATTTGCCAAGCATAATTAATTTAATGATCCCTGTCTCGGGCTCCTCACTAACCTACTTCACACTACTTCCTTCATCTTTGGCTTGCAAATGGTTACTAATTGTTGCTGCATCTTGCATTGTACATCTGGTATTGACAGCTGTTGTTGTCCTGAGATGGAGAGATAGCTGTTTTTTAAAGGAGAGTTCTCTCCCAAATCTCTAAAACATCTGGGGAAATGTGGCATTGAAACTAAGTTATCAAATATGAAAAACTATCAGATATGTGCACAGGCTAAAGGGAAAGGGTCTGGAGACACCAAGCTTAAAATTAGGTGCAGGAAACAGAACGGGAGAGACTCACTGTTGTCTCCTTAAAGCATGAGTTCTGGGTGTTCTCCATAAAAAATACCTATTTCCCCCAATTCCCTGTTGCCTGCTTGATACGGCAGAATCTTTTAGACTGTGCACAACAGAGCACACCTCATAATTTGATCAGGCCATGTTGCTTTTGCCTCTGCCTGTTAAGAATAATTCAAAAGCTTTTCTACAAGGAAGGATTCAGGATCAGGCAGCAAGATTTAACTGCTTGGTGGCAAGAAATCAGGAGTATGAAAGCACGAAAAACCCTTAGAAATCAATGGAAACAACTGCATTCTTGAAAAAAAAAATTGTTTCCAAAATCTCATTTCCTCCTGAACATTTTGTGACCACAATTGTTACAAGCAACCTAATTTTTTCCCTCCGTGTTTGTTTTGTGCATTTAGCAGCACTGAGCGTCCAGTCCATTGTTTTGCTAACGGCCAGCAAGGCTTATCTCCCCATCTCGCCCGACACTATCGCTCACATGCTGTTCTGCGGGACTTGGATGAGCTCTCCTCTAGTCCCTGCGAGAGGCTGAAAACCAGCAGCAGCAGCAAAACTGAGCTCAACAGGCAGCAGTGAGTAGGCACGTAAGGACACAAAAAGCAAATGGCTGAGCTTAAACGAGTCTGGTGTGGTCGGCCCGACAGTCATTCCGAATGACCCTTATTTAAAAGAGCCTCCGAGCAGAAAAACCCTGGGAGCATTAACAACGCCTTTTTGTAAAGGAGTCATTTCAGGACATCCGACTTAAGGGAGGTGCTACATTTACTTATTTTTAATTGGGCTGGATTCAAGCCATATCAAGCTGATGATGCCGTTCTGAGTTCAAAGGGACAGTCTCTTTGCCTCCTAGCGCAGGAGCAAGGGGACACACAGTTAACAGGAAAGGTGGCACTTTCAAAGGCAGTAGAAGGAAATACTTTTAAATGAAGGCAGTTATTACGCATGCCAGGTACCAAAAGTAGTTTTTTTTTCTAGTGGGGAGAAGGTGAGAGGCTTCTCCAAGGGGAGGTTTGCAGATCTGCAGACACTACTAAGGCTCAGAGGACCCGCCTACTAACCGGCCCTGGGGTGAGAAGGCCCCATTAGGTGGCAGGAGTATGGCTGTATTTCTAACTGGACTCTGAAGGTCAAGGTGCAGGTTGCCACTGCCGCAAAAGCGCTAGTGAAATCTGGGTAAGTGCCGGGGTAATACTGACTTCCGAAGCAGGTAATGCCAAAAATACATTTTTTTAATAAGTGGTACGAAACATGCTGGTTGAATTCAAACCACTCTCTAACTAACTCTACAGAGGTGGATTTATTAGTCACCTTCCAAGTATGGAAGGATTTTTAAAACACTCTGAAACAGCTTGCCTTGACCACAATCAGGAACAAGATATTGGACTAGGAACCAGGGCCTGATCCAGTACAGCAGTTCTGAGGGTCCTATATGCTATCAGTTCTTATGCATTTTGTTAAACTTGTTTTTTTTCCCGAGTTTTAATTATAGCCATTACTAGTGTAATTAATTATAGAGAATACATATATCTGTGAGGATGAGGTGATTATGGGGAAACCTGAACTTAATAAAATAGTCAGACAAATTGTCCACAAACACAATACAAAAATTAAGAGTCATCATTCATGACTGCAGGATTTTGTACATGTGCCTTCAGGGGAAGAAGCATGGTGCAGGGAGATGGGGGCCGACAACAGCACACAGAGCAAGGTCAGATGAGTAGCAGGAGATGGGCGACTTATGACAGCCAGTACTGCACACTGCGCATGAAAATTCAGTTGCAAACTGTTTCACAGTCTATGACAACCAATGCAACATGGACTGGCACTGTTTGTGTTGTGGTAAAATTAAAGCAGTTTCACTGTATCAAAACAGGGCAGCACCCGGGGACAATTAAATAAGGCAGCATTTTCAAACTGAACACCCAGAAAATAGAGAAAACACCATTAGTGACTGCCTGGGAGAAGTCTAGTTTAAATGACCACCCAGAAACACTGATGCAGAGCAGATTTCCAGGGCAGCCATCATAAGATGAACCATGAGTATGTTCTTCCAGCTGTGTCCCCAGTCTCCTCCACAACACGGTCCTGGCTTACTTTAGGCACTGAGGCAGGACCCCATTAAAAAAAAAAAAAAAAGTATGCAATCACATGATTGCAGTCCACCTCGTAAGAGATTAGGCAAACATCTGTCAAGAATGGTCTAGGAATAACTGGTCCTGCCTTGAGGCAGTGAGATGGACTGAAATCCCCAGGTGGCTCCTTAAGGTCCCTGCCAGGCGTGTTTTCCACAAAATCATACATGTTGTAGAGAGCCAAATTAAGTTTGCACGGATTATTTTAATTGCAGCCTTCCCTGAGTGTTTCATTTCAGAGACTTTTTAGCACAGATTACAGCTTGCTAGTTTTTAGGATCTTGGCTGGTTTGTTTTAAAGCAAACTGAAACTAGCAAGGATGCCATGATATGCGCACCCACAAAGTTCACTGACAAGCTTGTAACAGCTGGATCCACCACAGAAACCTCTTTTGGGGACTGGCAGAGGCAACCCATGTCTCTGTGCCCTCTCCAACTAGTCGAGGTAAGGGTGGAAGTAGGAGGTGGTCAGTGTGCTGCGGGCCATGCCAGAGGCTTGCATTTCACATCCTTGTGCTGACAGTAGACCTGTGGGGAGACTCAGGACTCCTGGGTTTCCTCCCAAGCTCCAAGTTGTTGTGGAGAGCAACATCTTCCACACCAGAATCTTTTTTCTCCTTTCCATTTTCACTAATTATTAAAATCTGTCAATTGTCCCATGCTCTGGGCCTCTAACATTTAACTCTTCATTGGAGACCCTTTTGCTGCAAGACAAATGCTTTGCTCTCTAAATTAACCGATTACACTGGTTACTGTACGTTCATAAAACCAGTGGTAGTAAACTGGTGACATCATAAGTCCTAGTCAGTGTTAAAGGAGCAACATGCTTCAGCAGCCGAATTAGTCTGAGCGACATCCATCCCAACACAGTGTCATGGACTTCTTTTACACTGATCACTGTGTTTTGCAAAGATGACTTTCAGGTTCATTAACCAATTGTGGTGGCTTGGGCTCAGGCACGCTTGCTGAGCAGGTGAGAAATGGTAGGTTCATGTTATGGATGGAAGTCATAGTGCTCTTATTCAGCAGACATGGCCATCACAAGGACTACTGCTGTCAAAAATAGAATGTGCAAGTCAGTGTCTTGTATCTGTTTTGGTCAGCCTAAAATTTCCTTTATACTCTACAGGTAGGTTGTAGACTTGCAAAAACCAATGAGGCAATGGAAATTTTGATATAATGAAAGCATGTCTCTCAGCAGTTCCAGACGTTACAGCAGAACAAAGTTGTGGCCTATTCTTTCATCTGCCACCTGATGGGTAGGAAGATCTTTAAAAGTCAATTTCTCGTTTCTGGCTGTGCATTAGAACAGCCTAAACTGGTCACAGAGGGAAACTATTTTATAATAATCCTGTAAAAGGAGAGGCAAAATCTCAGTCACTCAGCTTTTAGCTGCACAGAGCTTGGCATCCACTCTTGAAACCCTATGAATAATTTTTGAAACTATTGTTTCTAGCTTTCCAGCTGCACCGGAAGGTAGGTGGTCAGTGCAAAACCTACCTTATCTCCTGCTGCTGCAAGATTGATGGCTTTCTGGATCAGGAAGAGGATAGCCCACTTCTGCAAAACAAATAGGTCCCTGCTGTGTCCGGCACAGAAGTGTCTTCTCTCCTTGCAGTACCATGGCCCCCTGCAGCCCAGCTTCTGATTGCGCAGCAGGACACTCCTCTTTCCCAGGGGAAAGCTGCAAGAGGATTTTTTAAAGCACTTTACCAGACTTATCTCACTTGCTTGTGGGATTGTTTCTAATGCTGTCATTGTCTGCAAAAATCTCCCCTTTGTGGTAGAAATCTCATACTTCCTTCAGCAGATGCTTGAATTTCTGATAAGGGGGAAAAATTCTTGGCTTGTTTTAGTTTCTGATTGTCAAATTCAAATTAAATCTGGAATACAATTTCAGTTACATACTGTGAAATTCGTATATTTCCTCTCTGTGTAAGGATACAAATATATACAGGAACATAGAGAGAAATATGATCTGATTCACTAAAACCAGCTGTTAAAGACAAATCTTCCATATACAGCAAATGCTAATTATTCAACAGCAAAAACATCAGTATTCACAGTTGATACCTCAGTTTGTTGACTGAACTCTCCCCACCTTCCCTGGCTTCTTACTCATGCTGCTTTGATTGCTTATTCATTTTTTCCAAAGGATGGTCCAAAATTTGCTAGCTAAGAAAAGAACTAACTAAGAAAGCTACCACAGCCTGGTTGTGAACATCGCCTCTCATTTGCCTGCTCTTTGACGGGTCAGTGTCTCTGAGGCCTTCCATGTGAATCGCTCAAAGTCCTTTTTGCAAATATATATTAAGGAAGCCTTGATGTATCTCGGGGAGGTGGCCTTGTTCACTTGAATGACAGATGAACGAGCTTCAAAGAGACTGTGATTTTTCTCCCTGAGATTAACACAGCAGACAAGACACCTGAGTCCTGAGTCTTCTCCTTCAGCAATTCTAATTTCATCCTCATGGCATCCTCAGGTATTCTAGTGTTGTTGGTTTTGCCCACTTTGAAGGCTAAATTCAGCACTCCCAAGCAGCTACTACTGAAGGTAGCAAGGACTGAGAGCTTTCACATCATAGGGCAGAATTTAGCCCAAAGGTTTCATACCAGGGCATAGCAGTTACCTAGTAATGCAGCACTTTGAGGAAGAGAAGAGCCTGCCTCGCTGATTTACTGGAGCATGCTGATATCAGGTATTAGAAGAACTAGGAAAAAGGCCTCTCCATCAGGGAGTCATGAAGAATGGATTAAAAAATCAGGAGCGTGCTTAACCTATTTTTATTATTGGTATGAAAAATGCTGTAATAGATATTTACATAATAATACATGTAATAGACAAAACAAGCTGCTACTTACAAAAGCATAATCTACCACCAGATGGAAGATCCGCCTGTCAGAGGAAAAGAAGTTTTTATCTAGAACCTGTATTTGGTGGACTGTTAAAAAAAAAAAAAAAAGTTACAGTGAAACACCGGCTTCAATTTGCTGTAATCCTGTACAGTGTATCCCACTGCTCATGGATCTGCTTAGCACTGCTGTGAATTTAAGGTGCAATTGCACCAGCTGCTGTTATTCCTGCAATTCTCTTTAGTTTGAAATATCACCCTGCTCATTTGGGTTAGATATGAGATGTAATTTCTTGGAAACCAGCACACACCTCCAGTAGGGTGCCCTGCTGGTTATATTCGTCTTGTCTAAGAAACACGTATGCCATTCCTATGTTGGATCATGTCATCAGGACACTGCACAGGATGTGCCTTCCTGTCCCCTTCCTGCAGGCACCCTGGGAGGTGCCAGGAGCTCCCTGAGAACCTGCAGGTCCTTATGGATTCCCTTAGCCATGGGAAGCTCCAGGAAGCAAAGGCTCTGCAGGGTTTCTGCACCTGTCAGGCACAGATGCACATCCAGACAACTTCAGGAGGTGTGCTGGACAGAAACATCAGAACATGAGAGGCAACTAAGTCTTGAGCTGTGAGTATATTGAAATCCTGTTGATAAACCTGGCACCTGACAGGTACTGGGAACCTCTGGTCCATCGCAGACTTCTAGAGGTAATGTAAAGTTTCTGCTGATCCACAGACAATTTGCCTCCTTCTGACATGCCTTTCCAATGTCCTGATTACCAATGAGTATTTCTTCTCCTCTGCTTTTCAACAGGTGAGTGTGATCCTGTTCCTAGCATCTTGCCAAACTTTAAAGCAAACCTTTGCTACAACTGGAGGCAGGGAGCAATCAATACAGCCATCCTTAAATTCTCACAATGGGAAAAGCATGACCTGGTAGGGGTGAAATCTGGGATCTCTTGCAATGCTTCCCTTCAGACTAAAACAGCAGCAGATATGGGCTGCTAGAGGGAACAAAAAAT
Source organism: Struthio camelus (assembly GCF_040807025.1). NCBI lineage: Eukaryota > Metazoa > Chordata > Aves > Struthioniformes > Struthionidae > Struthio > Struthio camelus. Next base: position 93,110,164 of record NC_090942.1, on the reverse strand, counting down.
AGAAGGTCTCCTGCCTGAGTAGACCAGAAATCTTGGGAAGAAAAGGCCGTGTTCTTCATCAACATATCAGAAAGTAGGCTAAAAAACAAGAAGGGAGAACAGCTATTAACTAGAAGACAGCACTGGCATGAGAACAAGCGGCTAAAAATAGGCCATGAAAAACTGTGAGCTGGAAATCAGAAACAAGTTTCCTTATTGTCAGAGTGAGATTCTGGAATAACCTGCCAACAAAACTCCTAACTACTTCTAAGGTAGTCTGTGATAAATTAACAAGAGGGACCTTATGACTCAGTGCTTGTCATAGTTAGGGAATATGATGATGACTAGGAGATCCCTTCTAGCCCTGCATTCCTCTTGATATAATAACAGAGCAATCCGTTTACAGCACAGTAAGTGCTGAATCACTGAGTGCTTTATATAGCTGCCTGGCAGGACAAAGTCCCTCAAACCCATCCCGTCTCGGAGAACTTCCAGGACCAAAAAAAACACCCTTTCTTAAATGATTGTGCTCTAGCAGCACAAAGCTGCTAAGAAAAAGCTAAGAACGCCTGTGTTGGAAGAAAACCAGCTCAGTTACAGACTCCTTTACACAGAGGGAAGGAGATGGGTAAGATACCTCACTGTAAACACTGAGAGGTACATGCTGTGAGATGTACGCCCTCCAGTAGCTTTGATACATTATTTGCATTCAAGAAAGAAACTGTGTGCTTAGCACTGCGTGTAGGTATCTGCCCATGACACGCTGTGCCAAGTGCATGGAACAATCGTCTCCACAGTGTACGTCAGATAACATAGCAGAAAGTTCCTGGCTTTAACATCAGCTGCTGAAACGTCCACAGTTGTTCTCCCACCATCTCAGGATCCACAACTCTTTTTATGGTGCTTTTCTCTAGCTCCTAAAAGATCCCCCCCCCCCCCCGCCAAGGATGAGATATCTTTCTGCAGCACAGCAGCAGTGATGAGGAATAAGCCACAGCTTACACTGATGCATTTGATGCCTCACAACTTGGCAGCTACAGCTTTGCTGCACTGGCTTTAAGAGCAGCCTTTTGGGGCAACAGCAGCAGCTGCAGTTTCAGTAGTACTACGTCGAGGTAGAGGCCAAGGAGAAGGCAGGCATGAAAAAGTGGAGAAGATGAGAGGCAGGCTGCTCCAGGAAGGGTTTTTCTCCCTGCTGCTCATTTCAGCTTTGGTTCTTGGGCTCTGGAGAGTAACGTTGCTCAGGAGGAGAGCGCTGCACTGCAGCCCTGATGGCTGCTGGACATCAGCAAGACTTTCCTGGAGCTTCTTCCAGACCTGTGGAGGCCGCAGGCCGCAGGCTGATGTGGGTGCCCCTTTACGCCTGCCAAAGCTGCAGCCAGCACTACTGGGAAGCCTAAGGCCCCGTCTGCTGCTCACCACTTTGCCACAGCAATGTCCCGAGGCAGGTGCAACACCACTATACAGCCACCATCTGCACGGGTCACACGATCAGCCAAGCCTCAGCTGGTTATTGCGGGCACAGCACGCACCCGGGGTTTCCCTCTTGCAGTATTTTCTAATGACCAGTATGTCTAATATCTGCCCCTGCTATCAAAGCTCAGAGAGAAGTTCGCCTCCAAGTCCAGCTGCTGGTGTTAACTAACACAAGGCAAAGTCAACACTTCCACACTGACAGCGAGCGCTCTTCTCCCAAGAAGCTGGCTTATTCCCCTCCACTGTGGCTAACAAAGCTTTTTTTTTTTTTTTTAAACCAGGCAGCTGAATCATAATCAAGAACAATTTTGTAATTTCCTAAATAATTGCTAGCTGACAGGGGAACAGAGGCAGCAGAGAGTGAACAATGGCAGGCGAGCACTGCAGAAGAGGCTCAAGGCAGGAAGGCGCTGCCTGCCCGGAGATACCACTCAACCCCATGCTGCGCGCTGCAGCCTGCTGGAACAGCACAGGCAAGCTGTGCCAAGGACCAGCAAGCAGGTGTACAGAGACGTGTCATGCAGGCTGTGACACAACCCTTTCTGAACAGCCATCTGCAAGGAAAGGGCATAGAGGTCTAGGTACGCTGCTGGGGGTGGTGGGGACCTGGCGCAGGCTGTAGAGCTCTTAAACAGAGCAGCAACATTGGTGAACAGGGCCCATGGGTGGGGAAAGACTCTGCACGATTCCTCTGTGGAGAATCTTCTACCTTGCTATACGTGGTTGGGCTCAAGTCTGCTGGCTGAGCGGACTTGTCTCTTCCTATGAGCTTTGGTTTGCAGACAGCAGCCGGCATTGCGGAGCTGGGAGGTGCACAGCTGGCAGAGAAAGAACGACTTGGAAACATAGTTCCAGCAGCTAAAAACATTCAAAGGACCTCATCAGCATTAACACTTGATGGAAGCAACTGCTGTGGTTGCCCGGTGTGCCGTAGGAACCTCTCTGCTGGCAGATACTGCTTGGGAAGGCAGCAAGTGCTTGTATGAGGACAGGATTGCCATGGCTAGAGTTTCTCACATGCCCGGAAGGACAGCGAGCACAGCACACCATTAGTAGGGACTACGAGTCTCATGCTCACCTGGGAGCAGGAAGGGAACCTTCTTCCAATCACTTACCTTTTCATTTTCATTTCCGCAAGAAGAAAGGCCTTCCATTGTTCTGCCTTGAACAACGAAGAGGCACATCTGTTCTTAAGAGGAACAGATTTAGACAGCAAATCCTTTGGAGCAGGAATTGCCCGCGTAGGATACAGATACTGCAGGTCCCCTAGGACAGGTCTCTCTAGGCTACCTCCATAGTCAATGACAAGGAACAGGCTCCTCCAGACTCTGTAGTCATAACTCAGAGCACTCCCTGTCCCGCTGCCACCCTTCCACTCGTCTCTGACTATCTACCTTTCAGTCTTTGCAGAGTGCGCACCACTGTCCCCTACGGCTATTAAGAAACCGCAGATTCAGGGCAAAGCCCTCATTAGGGTGCTTTGAACTGCTTAATGGGGAGAGACAGGCTCCTCCAAAGTCTGTATGAAGAGCCTTAGTGGAACCGATGCCTAACTTTGTGCCCAAGCCAGATGCCTGAAGTAAACCAGCACAAAGGCTCTTCTGTGGGCCTGTGCAAAGCCTGGTGCAAAGATCCCATAATAATGATAACTGAAGGCACCCCCACCATCTCACTGTTCCTTCTTCTCATGCACAGGCAGCCTGATCCATTACACAGTGCTTTGAATCAAATGTATATTCCTTGATACAGGAGGCGGCTAGATTTGGGGGCCATCAAAAGCACCAATGAGTTTTTATGTGTGTACACACACATACACCTACACACTGCATCAGCCTCCTGTGTATATGTGGAAAGTATGTGTGTCCACACATGCAGTTTTCAGGTCCTAGCTACTCCTGACTAGAGAAAACAATTGCCCCAAATTCCAGTGATGAGATTCCAAACAAGCCAAAGGTTCAAAGTCTTCCAGAGGATTTTTCTGCATTCGCTAGTGGATTTTAGGTTAATTTGTATATCAGCTGCTTCCACATGGTTTAATGTTTGATCCTCTCCTACGACCATGCTGCCATGCCCTAGCCCCAGAGCAAAGTGTGGTTCTAAACGTGCTCAAGAGTGGCAGAACTGAGGGGTGGAAGGAATCAACGCTAATTTGCAAAAGCAGCTTTCTGATGCTTACTCAAATTTTGCAAGGTCCCTAGAGCATCCCAGCCACCCATCTGTCCCACCCATTGGTTCAAACTGGGGATGCCGTGAGATGTGCTATAAGGGGCATTTGAGTATCTAGTACCTCCAGTGCAGCCCTATCCATCTCACTCACTGCTCTCTCTCTGCACACACGCATGGGGCTCTGGCCTTGTCCTTGCAGCTTGGAAAGGGGTCCCTTCCTTCGTAGCACTGTTTCTCCTTCTCCACATCCACCCCCTCCCTACGAGGGTCCTGGCTGCATGTCAGCAGAGACCAGCTCCTGGTACAACCCCATGACCTTCTCAGCAAGCAAGAGAGACCAAGGCACCAGACCTTAACCTTGTTGCCCACCGTCTGGCAGTCCCACACCTGGAGGTGGGGGCACAGGCCAGGAGGGCCAGCCAGCCCCTGCCACCCCTCCCTCCCACAGCCAGAGGCTCCCAGCAAGGCTCTGGGCAGCTCAATGCCAGCAGCAGCAGCAGCCTCTACTGCAAGCACTGCAAAACTGCAGGCAGACTTTCCCTAGTCCCGAACTGCCCTGGGCCAGGGAAGCAATTGCACACGTTGGGAAAGCACCATCTGTTCCTCACCTAAATAAAATGTCCTGCTGCCTGCCATGCAAGCAGCAGCTCAAGGACTCAGCAGCACCTCAGAGATGCCCAGGCTTTCCAACATGAGAGGCCTGGCCAGCAAGCTGCCCAAAGCTGGCAGGGCTCTCTCCAAATTTACACTGGCTTTTGCATCCCTTACTGGGGTTCAGCCTGCCCCCTCCATTCCACCCACTGCAAGCTTTGCGGGGACTTGCATTACCCTTGACTGAGGCATAGAAATTGCTTGTTCATGTTCTCCAGCTGTGTGTGCTGCCTACGCCTGCCAGGAAAGGGCAGCCAGAGGCCACTGCTGAGGACTCTGCTGGCTGCATTTGCCCCAAGGGCATCCCAGCTCCACAAGTCACAGAGCCGAAGCCACTTCCGGCCGGGATGAGGTGAAGCTCCAGCCTGTCAAAGAAATGACAGCTATAAATAAAACATCGGCTGCTGTGAACTCGCTCTGGTCTCTGCACACTGCTCATTCACACAGTTCTACTCTCTTGAGGCCAAGAGGTTTGGCTGTTTATGGCTTCCCCTCCCCAACCCCCCACGAGCTGTGCACTGCTTTGGTTGAGCACAGAAGGCCCTGTGGATCCAGAAGATAAAACAGCTTCTGGAGTGCCCAAGCTAGTGGTGGAGGGGCGTGTTGTAGCCTACCTTTATAAATCACTGCCCTGCCCCTCCTACTCGTTCAGTACCCCTTCTGCATCAGGGAAGCCAGCAAGGACTGCGAGTGCAGGCTTTCCCCGTGCTGGGATTGCCAGAGACACTCCATATTTCCACCCCTGTCTTTGCTCTGGCCTGTGCTGTGTATTTGCTTTGCGGCGGTAGGAGACACCCAATCAATGCATTTCACCCCTGCCAGAGCCGACCACGCAGCCTCAAGCTGTAAATACCCAGACAAGCGTGAAAGAAGAACCAAAGGAAATTAGTTTCTGTTAGTTAAAGGTGACAAATGAAACTGGGATCACCCTCTGGAGTGTTTCCATACTAGGAACAAAGAGGGGCTTTGGGAATACTGTCCTCCATAAGATTATGGATTTTGGAGATTTGTCTTAGAAATACAGATTTCAGAAAGCCTGGAAAACTGTGGAGGTAGTGGGGAAAAGAAGGAGACACTGGTAAATGGATATAGAAGTTAGGGATTTCACCATCATAAGAGATAATTGAGAGGGAATTGCTAACTTCCATCATTCAAAACTGGGTTTGGGGTTCTTCTGTTACCACCTCTTTTCACAAAAGCATCCTTTCAAAGCAGTCTTCAGGCATCAAACCTCAAGTCTCAGCACCCCTAATTTCTTCTGTAAAGGCAACTACATGCTGAAATGTTGTTACAAATATCCAACAAAAGCAGGCATACCAGATTTTCTATTCTTGATGTTTCTAAGATAAAAATAGAACGGACCATGTTAAACAAGCCTAAATCATTCCAGACTACTTCCTCCACCACAAAGACATACAAAAGGGCACAAGCCCCACAAAAACAAAGCAAAACAAAGCAAAACAAACAAACAAAAACCTTTTGCAGATCCTCTTTTCAAATTGTTCTTTCCCTTCAGCTCTGCCCAGAGTCTAACCTACCATTGTGTGACTGAACTACACAAAATGCAAAGTCACCTCCATGGAAGTCACCTTTGGACTCCATTTTCTCATTCAGACACTACAAAAACAAAACAAAGCAAAACAAAACAAAACAGAGTCTTGCATGCACTCCCCGCTCCAAGGTCCTTGCTCTGCTGAGCGACCAGCACATCCCAGGTGAGTGGCAGATTGCAGCAGTCCTGGAGTCTGCTTGTTTCCAACCTCCCAGTGCTGGTGGGAGGCTCTATAGTGACAGCCTGGGGGACAGAAGTCCTCTGTCTGTCTGCCTGCTGAAGGCAGCAAGAAAACAAGCCATGCAAGTTTCCAAGCTGCAGTGCTGCTCCCCATGGGTGCGAATCGCTCACCACCCACAGGGTCCCCTCCGAGATGGAGAGGAAGTCCAGCTCTATGGTCTGCTCAGTCTCCTGCCTGGGGTCTGCTCAGTCTCCTGCCTGGGGCAGCTGAAGCCAGGACTGGGAACAGCTGGGTGTCTGTGGGATGCAGGCAGCTGTTCGGAGTGACCGGGACAAAACCACCAGCAATGTTCTCAGACTGCTACTAACCTGTTATCGGACAAACACAATCTGCAGTCACTGCTGACCAAGGCTGGGTCTCAAACAGCAGCCTAGAGAGGCGCAAGATTGCTTTCCTACACCTAGATCCCAGCGCAACACACTTCCCTCAAAGGGATGCATTTCTTCTTTAATGCTTAAAACACAGCGTTTTGGGAGGGGAGGGTGGCACTTGCCTTTGGGGTAGGGTGGTTACAGTCACACAAATGTGGGTTTCAGATCTTCTTTGAAATTCACTATGGGCTGAGACCTGCCGCAATGCTCTGCCCAGTCGCCTGCAAATCCGCCTGGTTCTGTGTCCGTGTCCGTGCTGCTGCTGTCAAGGGAGTCGAGTGGGCCCTGGAAGCAGAGCTCGCAGTAGGGCCGGTGGCAGCAGTGAAATATGTCCTCGGAGCTGCTGCTGGAGTCAGAGTCTGGGTAATAGCATGGTGAGCGCGGGAAAGGCTGTGCTGGCTCTCTCGGAGCATCCCACTCTGGTGGGAGGAGATGCAGGAAGGCCTCACAGGCCTGCTCTTGGCCAGCACCTGGACATACTGCTGAAACTGCGCCACTCGCCTCCTGGATTTGGGGTTCAGGCCAGTCCTGCCGTTCCTCTGGCTGGAGGCAAAGCTCAGTGCTAACAGGTGAAGCAGAGGGCACCAGCTGGTAAAGGAGCCTTCTGCCACCAGTATCACCTCCTTCCTCCAGAGAGACACTCGTTGACTCCTCATGGCTCCAAGCGCTTAGTCCACCACGCATCCTGCTGACTGCCTTGTTCACAACACACCAAGCATGAGGAGACATGGACCCAGGGAAGACGGCAGAAGGGAGAGGCAGAGGGATCCTCCTTCCTCGCCTCGTCAGGTCAGGGCTGAGGGGAGTGCACCTGTCCAGGTAGCTTCCCTGGGCTCTCCGTGCCCCATTCCTCTCGCATGGAGGGCCCTGGCTGCCTCGCAGGGGTGCCTGAGGTGACACCGGGCTGTTGATTTTGCCATCCAGGCTCAGCTCTTGCAAGATTTCCTGCAGCTTTTCACTGCTCACATAGTTGACCCTGGAGGACTGCGCTCTGGTCACCCCACCACTTCCCTGGGGCTCTGCTCCCCTGCCAGCAGCTGAGAGCTCCTGGCCTGGCAGCTGCTGCAAAGGATGCCCGGTCCTCGGGGACATCTTTCGCTCCTGAGCACCTTTGGGGTTGTACTCAAGGATGTCCTTCCCTACATCAAAAAGCAGCATCTGAGAACAAGCCAGTTCCTCAGGCGGCGCGTGCTCGTGGCTCATGTGTTTCTGGAGGTCCTCCATGTCACCACTGCACTCGAGTTTGCTACAAGGCACTGAGTTGCATTGTGCATTCAGTAAGCTGGGAGATTGCCACCCGTTCTGCTCAGGGGGGCAGTGCTCCAGAGGCACCCCGTTGCCTGCCGCGGCACTGCTGCACCACTCACCACGCTCCCCTGCACTCTGGGACCAGGAGGGGAAGGCAGCACACGGAGCTGCCCCGGCCAAGGGACCGCAGCCATACTCTGCGGCCATCAGCCTCATCAGCTTCTCTTTGGCGTTGTTCACCTGCTCCTGGAGGCTTTCGATCACGGCGTTTTTCTGCATCAAATAAATAAATTTTATGTCAAGCCTGGCATGGGTGGAGAGTACAGACATGCTGAGGATTCAGAAGCAAATAGGTCAGAAAATTGAATCAGTCTTCTCCACAGGGAGAAGGAGCTGGGCAGTGGGGCGGCCCGGCGGGGGGGGACGTGGCCGTGATGGGGGGCTGTGGCTGGCGGAGCCCCATACCTCAGAGAGCAGCCGCTGCATGGAGCTCTTCTCCCCCATCAGCTGGCAGAGCTGCTCCGCGCTGCACGCCGAGTGGCAGCTCCGGCTCGGGCTGGTGAAATATTTGGCCATGTGGCTCACAGTTTGGTTTTCCTCTTCAAAGGCTTTCCACTGCTGGAGCTGTTGAGCACAAGAGGCCGTTATAGGCACAGTAGGCACAGGCTGCGCTTGCACGGAGGGAGGCAGATGCAGCTAGAGACGGAGAGAGACAAAGGGGCAGACAAGGAGAGACACAAAGACCGGGTGTGACAGATGAGCACGGAGAGACAGAGAGAGACCACTGAACCACACAGTGAAGAGTCACTTGCAGCCTCCTGCAAATCTGAACTAAAGCCCTACCCTGTCCTTGCTTTTAGCTTTTAATACTGAGACAGTTAGTTCCTGCCTATGCATGCTGCAAAAGCCCCCCTCCTCCTTCCCCACAACTCAGTCATACACAAAGAGAGCAGCACACACACTTTCTGATCCCTGAATTGTTGATGACAAGTTGAAAACTAGCAATGCTTTATATCTGCTTTCTTGTTTGGTATCTGCGTGAAAGCCTTGTGCAGCCTAGCTCCAGCTGCTCATTGATTTCAAATGAGCAATAGAAGAGCAAGCCCATTAGGAAAAACAAGTTGACGCATTAAAAGATCCAAGTTAAATAAAATGTTCAAGGCCCCAAGGCTACAGCAGAAAAAAGGGGCAGGCAGAACGCATGGCCGACCTGTGCAGTGCAATTTATCAGCTCCTCTGTCCTCGCTCTGACAGGTCTCACGGTCTGCAGAGCACTGCAGGTGCTTGGTTTGGTGCTTGGCACAGGAGGTTTGGTGCCTCTGATCACAGGAGAATCGCTGGAGTGACTCAGGAACAGTAACATTTACTAACAGGAGCATTTAGCAATTTGGGCATGGGGGAGGAAGATCCATCGATGGCTGCAGGAAGAGAAACTCAGCCTTTAGAGGCCTGGGGGATGCGCTTGGGGAAGCAGGTCTCCTGGGGGTGTTGGGGACAAGCTGTGCAGGTTAAGCTGAACATTTGGGGAAAGAAGCAGAAAAATCATTGAGGTTGGTAGGAGATCAGCCTCTGGAGATCGTCTAGCCCAATGCCCCTGCTCAAGCAGGGTCAGCTACAGCAGGTTCCCCAGGACCATGTCCAGTTGCTTTTTAAATATCCCCAAGGATAGAGACATCACAACTCCTCTGGGCAACCTGTTCCAGCGTTTGCCCACCCTCATGGCAAAAAAGTATTTTCTGATGTTTAAATGGAGTTTCCTATATTTCAAGTTGTCCTGTCACTGGATACCACTGAGAAGAGTCTGCTCCATCAGCTATGTATATACATTGATAAGATCCCCCCTGAGCCTTCTCTTGCACTGAACTGCTCTTTCTTGTGCTTCACTTCTTCCTCCCTTCCTCACCTCATTTCCTTGAGCTCGAATGTCCCTCCAAATATAAAACTGAGTAAACAACTGTTTCCTCTCATTGTAACAATGAGAGTATTTTTTCCCACTAACATTACGGTCAAACATGCCAGACTCCTCCTGGAGGACATGGGAAGCAGAAGAGCAGAGCGTTGCCACAAAAAGCTTCCTTAAAACATCTCTGCATCCTCCCCCTCGCTCACTGCAAAGCTGCATTTCCCTCCCTGAGAGGGCCAAGAAGGACAGCCTCCTCTTGGGACAACAATATCTGCTGTCAGCAGCCCGCAGCGTCCCTGGGCTTGGCGAGGCAGTCTGAATTGCTGGACCTGGCTCCATCGCTGCTGTGGGCAAAAACCCTTGGCAGCTCACAGGAAGCGTGTACACAGAGTACAGGGTGAGGACAGCGGTATGAAGGACAGATCCCACTGCCCCCACAGAGGAGCACAACGGCCCACATCACCTGCACATGTGCCCTCTGCATAGGTGCCACTCACATCATGCTCTTGCACAAGAATTTCTGAGTGGCAGCTCTGAAACCAGCTTGCAGTCAGGGTTCTCAAGTAATATTAGCATAAGGCAAAGGACACATGTCAAGGGATGTGCTGGGTATGTCAGGCCCTATGATCGTCCCCCAGGAGCAGGAGGGCTGCAGAGTGGAGTGGTGGGCAGGAGAAGGTGCACTACACCTCTAAGGCCAAAGAAGGGAGTGGAGGCATGGTCCATGGATCTGGGAACAGGGGAGGAGGATCCATCATGGGCTGTGGAGAGAGAAACTCAGCCCTTAGAGAGCTGGGGGACTCGTCGGGGAAGCAGAGCCACTGGGGTGTTGGGGATGAGTTGTGCAGGTTTGCCTGAACATTTGGGGAAAAAAGCAGGAAGAATTAGAACTTGGCGCCCTACTGCTGTTACTCTTACACTCCAGAAACGCGCCTGTTTCCAACCAGGTCTCAGGACAGAGCTGGCAGTGTACCTGTGGGACAAAGATGAAACAATTGATTGTCGTTGTACACACAAAGATGCCTCCAGAGGTGAAACCAAACAGCAAGTTGTGCCAAGCATGGAAGAAACGGTGAACTAAGAAGACAGTCCCAGCAGCCAGGAAAATGAGGTTGACCCCAACGATGAGCGTCAAGGACTGGTTAACCGGTGGACAGCTGACGTTGTCGGTCAGACCAGCCAAGTACGTCCCGTACAGCAACAGGATACTCTGGAATCAGAAAATAGGGCCCGAGTTCAGAAAAGATTTCCAGAATGTGGAAAATTACAGCCCGACACAGTCAACCCCCACTTCACACTGAGCCGAGAGAGCTCAGATACATTCAGTACATTCCTAATTAATGCTCCTTGATCTATAATGCAGACTTTCAGCTTGCAATGGTAACTCCGCAGTAGATACCCAGCACGCTGCTGCAGGTTGGAAGCAGGATGCTTCGTCAGCAGAGGCCAGGGGAGAGAGCAGGACTGAAATTGCTGGGTCCCAGCTGAGGGGTACCAGCAGCTCTCAAGCGGGGAGCTGAGGATGAGATCAGCAGGCAGTGTCACCCAGCAGGGCACAGCCAGGACATGCCAGGAGCCCACAAAGAAAATATTCACTCCAGAGTGTTGGAACAGGAACACCAAAGACAGACAGACAGGAGACAGAAATCCCTTCAGGGAAGAAGGAAAGAAAAAAAAAAACACTCTGCCATCAAAGAGCAACAGCATAACTCTGATGGAGCAGAAAGGAGATAGATATACATTCAGAAGGAAAAAGAAAGACAGAAGAAGCAGAATTTTAGGCCAGAGGGAAGAGGATGTACTTGATGCCTCCTTAAACAAGAAATCCAGGAAACTACTGGCTACTATTCTTTTCACTGCTCTTTACAGTTTCCTGTCTGAATCTAGTGGTGGTGAAAGATGTTAAAAAATGCTCTGTGCACACACAGCCTCTCTCCTTAGAAGCAGGTAGGCTGTTTCAGGACGGACTTCCTTATCACACTGCCTCTCAAGTGTCTCCCTGGTACATATTTCCAATAAGCTAATCACCAGACTGCAGGTCAGTAAGGAGTTCCCTCCTTCGCCAGGTAGGAAACCAGTAGGAAATGCTGAGCGTTTTTTGCCCTCCTCTGTAGCATATGCTATGGTCTGTTTTCAGGATAATCCGGAAATACTGCCTAACAAATTCCCTGTTCATGCAAGGACTGAGAACACCGGGAACATGTCTCCCACATTGTTCCTGTGGCACATAATATAGGTAAATAATGGTAAATAGGTAAATAAAGATAAAAGACCTGTTGGCCTTTTACCAATAGATGTTAAAAGGCATCAAGAAATGCTTTGTGACCTGTGCAGCAGATGTTTTTTAGCCTGTTCTAGACCCCTCTATCCTGTGGCTGCAGGGCCCAAGACTTGGTGACCTTGATGCTCACTTCCAGGGTTATGTTCCTCATCCTGCACTCTTGTGGGCAAGAGAGATTCACGTCCATGGCCCTTGCACTCTCTGCTGAGACCCCCAACGTAAGAGTGCCAGGAGTCCCCAAGGAGAAATTGTGATAGTGAGACCTGCCTCGCTGGGAATAAGACTGAGACCCAAATCTGCTTTGTGGGATCAGCGCTGGATCATAACCACCTTCACCACAGGCCACCTCCAAATACACAGCCCAAAGGCAATCCAATTCCTAATCTCTGGGCAAGAATTAAAACAGCACCTAAGTCCCATCTAAAAGTCATACAGTTTGCCCAGGACACGGACAAAATCACTGCCATCTGCTAAACTAGGACTTTGACACAGGAGAATAAGCACAGGACTAAACTTTTTTTTTTTTATAATCTTGAGCAAAGGACTTTGCTCATAATTCAAGGTGCGACATTGGCAAGTAATTTCTGTTCATTGCTCTGTGCCTGTAAAACCAGGATAATATACTGAGCGTCTTCACGAAAGGCTGAGCACATTAATGCCTTGGAAGATAAGAAGTGCTACATACATGCATAGATAAACCTACTCACACATTAGCGTCAATCCAGATTAACTCCAGCGAAACCACTAAAGAAATACTGCTACGACACCCAGTAGATAGGATCAGAGTCAGGTTCAGTGCAACTCTATGAAGAGCATGTGTGACTGGGAATGTTTTATTCTGAACGAGAGGAATGGAAATAGTTCGTAGGAGTTGTAGGCACAAGCGTTACCCATCTAAAGCCTGAAGAAACTTAACATAAACTGGAGGCAAAGTCAGGGAAGGAGGTGGAGCACTGAAGCAGGCAGCCCAAGGAAGGCCTGCAATCCCTAGCACCAAAAGCCTTGTAAGAATGGGCTAGACGAACGTCTCCAAAAGGAACTGGAGCAGGAGAAGGACTTGACAGGGTCCTCACGTGCCTTCCTGCTCTTTTCCCTATGATTCTCGGTAGATGGTCAATGTATATTATATTATAGTGAGTCAGAAAGAAACTGCTTGTATTGTACACAGATTGAGTCATTCACAAAGAAGCTGTGATCTCACAAGGTTCATCAAAATCAGCCTTCTGAAACGCTTGCAACCTCTGCCAACCCAGAGACACATGAGACCACAGATAATTACTGCTATAATTATACCCACATAGTTATATCAGTATAACTAACTCTTCTGGAATAAGAATGGCCACATACAAAGTTACATCAGTGAAAGTGTATTTCAGTGGCATAATTAAGCTGATATACACCCTGTAAAGGTAGGCACCAAGCACTTATCATCTGCACCTCTTTGACTTGCGGTCAGAAGACTCAGAGTCTGAGCTGCATAGTACGTCACTGCAGTAGGCGGTCATCTGAGCTTTTATGGAAGAAGCGAGCTTTAGCGAATATAAAGACACAAGCTTTAAGGTGGGGTATAGAGGAGCTGTGGGGGTTTACAGGGAGAGAACTAGAGAGACAGTATGTTCCAGTTCACATAGAAGAGATGGTGAGGCAGGGAAAAAGAGGCTAATGGGATTTTATAGAGAATGCAGGGAAGCATCAAGATGGGAAGGAATGGAGATGGGAGGACTTTCAAGACAAGCAGGAGCAGCTGGTATCTGCAATATGCACATAGCCTGGGAGGGCCGTGAAACTGCAAATGCTGCTGAACAGTTAGACTGTGAGACTGGGAGGAGGTGAGATACAAAGCGAGAATCAATATAGAGGTTACGCACCTTAAACCCTAAAATGAGAATGAGCCAAAGATCAGAGTAAAGAGAGGCGCAGGACTGCATCCGGTTCACTGAACAGGTCATGCCCTTCTCTGTCACCTAGGAGGCAATGGGAACACGTAAGTGAAGGCCGCTACCCCTGTCCAGGAGCAGGGACAGATGGACGGGCAGACAGGTCTACAAATCAGAAGAGGTCTCCTCTGTAAATTCCAAAAAGGAAATGCCAAAACTGGTACTGCCAGAGGCAGAGAGTTAAAGGGAGAAAGATTTTGATATTCAGCTGCCAACACAGCTGATTAACATCTAGGTTTCCTAAAGCATCTGCACATGTCATGGATCTCTACTCTGCCACCCAGGTGACCAGCACAGCTTGGTCAAGGTCATCCACTAGACCCCATTGCTTGGCAAAGCAAAGCTCTGAATCTATCTTTTTTTCTTTCTTTCCTTCTCTCTCTCCCACCTCCAAGTGCCTGACCATGCACCCACCTTTACCACAGAGACCAGACAGGACACCCCGAGATGCTCCCCCACCTCTCCTTATCCCTTTACCCGCAGTGAGACGCTGAGGCTTCGGAAACACTGGACCGGATCAGAGAATATCCACGTCAAGAGCAACACTGTGTCTGCCAGCACCAGTGCTGCCACCATCGCCAGCAACTGGAGGTCTTTGATAATCTGCAAACGAGTAGAAAGCATTACAGTCAGGAGCAAATAGACACCAATAACCTCCTTCCCTCTGGGTCTCTTTCCAGTTGTTTCTTCCAAGGGACATGTTTACCCTAACACTTCCCCCAGAGTGGAGTCCTACAGGTCACCTATATCCAAGTGGGCCACAAGATCACTGTCTCTGGCCCCCAACCTCTTAGAGACCTAATCAGGCTTGGGGCCAGGAATAATCTCTCACTGACTGTGTGTCTAGCTGGTAAATGCCCTGACAGCAAACAGCATTTCCAAAACAAAAGCATTGTCCGTTTACCTACATTACAAGCAGAAAGATAAAGAGTGAAAATAAAAGCTTATAGGATTATTATATCGCAAGTTTTACACAGACCCCTGGTCCCTCAGGAATGGGAGTCCTTGCTTGTACCCTGTTCCTCTGCAAACCCCCGTTTCACCTTTCCTCTGACGCCCTCTCGTTTCACCACTGGAAAACGGCCCCTGTAAGCCATAAGCCTACTGTTATACGAATAAATGTGTACAGGTGGCCCCCATTTTCCTCTGAGCTGCCGTATCCCCTCTCTCTCTCCTGCAGGGGAGCATCCAAAGCTCCCTCCCTTCACCCAGAATATCAGGTGCATCTGGGGGTTGTCCCACATCAGAGACACTTGAAGATACCTGGTTTATCTTCATCCCACAAAAGCGAGCAGTCCAAACCTGGGCATAAACACTGGTGTGTTGTGTAACGGAGGCAAACTGGTATCCAGTTGTTTGCAGCCCTGTAACCTGCCTTCGCTGTTACTTGCCAGTCTCATCAGCTATTCCAAAATGGTTTAGGACTTTCTCAAGTTTGGCTCACTTTTGTAAAGTGTTTTCCTTTGCTTCTTGCTGCCTCCCATGCCCAGGTGCCTTGCAGAGGGAGGTTACCTGTACTGGGCTGCTCAGTGCCCAGGTGCCAGATACTCACCACCCGCTTGTCCGGTACCCGCTGGGTGAACACTTTGTAGAGCCGCCAGCTTTTGGCCAGGACAGGCCCAAACACCAGGGAGCTCCCGACGCACAGCAAGCAGAGCCGTACCTGCGAGCGGGAGGCAGAGGGATGGGGGTGAAGCAGCAGCAGCGACCAAGCACTTGTGCTTTTTCCGGCATGTGGCTGGCCAGGAGGCTCTGCCCAGGCAGGTCTGACATACCAGAGAGGGGATAAAGAGACCTGGTGGGGATGGAGCTATGGTGCTCTGCCTTCTGGAGGGCCATGTCAGGTATTAGAAAGTTGACTACAGGGCAAAATAAATTAAAATACGCTTATCCCTCTGCAGCCGACCCACATGGCCAGCAACAGGATATCCAGGGTGCAGAGCAGAGGTGGCAGGAGCAAATAGGCAGGCAGGAGGAAGCTGCTTGGCAGAAATCCCTGCCTTTTTCTCTCTGCCTTGAAAGGCTCTTGTCAGAGGAGCAGTGAGAGCCAGGCAGCTTGAGAGCGACAGATGCAGAGAGGGTCGAAGCGCCAATAAATCACTAGCTGGCATCTCTGTTAATTATCTCCACCCAGGTGGCTGAGCAGGACCTCCCTGCCTCTCAGCCTCTCCACACCCCATCCCATTTCCCTCGCCGGGTCAGTGCCGAGGCCCTGGTCTGGAAGGGAGATGTCCCAGGTCAGGAGTCGAGGATCCATCAGCATTTCTGCAAGATTGGCTCTGCATCCAAGAAGCTCTCCTGCTCGCCTCCGTATTGTACTTTTAAAAGCCAAGCGGTCTGTCTGGCTGTCTGGGGGGCAGCTGCTGCGGGCACTGCTCCCTCCCCTGGAGACCTGGCCTGCGTTCCTCCTTGCACTGCTGGCTTTTCATAATCAAATAGAGAAGGCTGTACAGACATAAAGCATCTGGCTGCATTTTGTGTATGTGGAAACAACGCAGCCGAACGTGCCCACAAGCAGGATGGAGACAGGCCATAGGTAAGGAAGAGCGTGGACAAGCATGTGTTCATGTGGACACCCATCCCAGCAAAACCCTCACCCACCTGAATAAGCATTTCCACCGACTCTCCGGATAGCAGGCTCTGCTCCTGAATCCCAAAGAGGTAAGCGCTAGAGTAAGTCAAGCCACTGCCCAGCAAGGTCACAATGTTCAGATTGGGGCTGGACATCTTCACGATCCTCCAGGAAACAAAGCAAGGAAGGTGGTAACAGTTACTGAGCACCATGACCTGGCAGCAAAGGGACAAGCTGGCTCCCCTTACACGGATGATGATGGCCATAAGGGTCGTTTCCCTGACTCACTGTCCTGTCCCCTCGCCAGCCCCTGCTGCTCACAGCTCCCCGCAAAGCTCAGCCATTGCTCCATGGTGCATACCTCATCTCCTCCCCAGTACTGCTGGAGCGCTTCGCTGTCTTTAAAGTATTCATTTTACCCTGTCCCAACACTCCTATGAGATAGCAAGACTCCTTCCCCCCAAAATGGATGGGTAACGGACTTGTCCCATGGCACCTCTACCCCCTGCATGTGCCTGTGGCACAGAAAAGCATACCCGCAGCAGCTTCAGCCAGCTTCGTTGTGGACAAAACGATGGCAAACAACGGCCTTCAGCTACCAACTACACAAGGTCACAGGAGGGTCTGTGCTGCCCCAGCTCCTCTGCTACCTGTGCTCATGCCAGGAAAAATAAAGCTGCGCCAGCTGTGCCACCTCCCAGTGTCCCTGCTGTAGCGCAGAGCCAGCCGATGCGATGCCCCACCATCGTGCAAGAAGCCCGTGGCACAGCATGCAGCTCAACTTCCCAGGTTCAAGGCTAGCATCTCCCCGCACCGCCCTCTGCCGCAAAGCAGCAGAAATCAGAGGTGATTTCCTGCTAATGCAGCCCCGGGTGACTGTCCCCAGCAGGAAGATTTCCAGTGCTTTGGGTACAGCAGTTTCCAGTGCCTCCAGGAACAGGTCCTTGCCCCTTCTTCTTCCTTCGAGGAGATTCTTCCACATTCAGTATAGTCTCAAACACAGGAAGTTGTCAGCACTATTCAGGCTACAGCTTTCCTTCTTTAACTTCATGCCATTACTCATGATCTTGTAACTGCATTCAGGGAGAGGAGAGCCAAACCACTGATCTCCACAGACCTGTCGCCCTTCCCCAACATTCCCATCAAGCAAAAGCCTTAGCTGCTGTCTTCCCTCTGTGTAGATCCATCCCTTCAATCCGCTGCTAGTAATTTCATTTCTCTACCCTTGAGCTTCTTCCTGATTCTTGCTACCTCTGAAGCAACACAGAGCCTAGGATTCAATCCAGCTCCCTCCCGCCCTGCCTTCCTCCTCATGCCTCACTCCCTGGTGAAAGACGTTAATCAGATCACGCTCTCAGCTGCATACTGACAAAGGTCGTCTTTGCGCTCCCAGGTTCAGTAGGCAGACCAGCGTTTGTTTGCTGCAGTGCAAATAAATAACACACATTCATTACAGTTTCACTCTGAGAACCTCTTTGGGGGCCTAAACAATTTTGCAATCAATTAAGATGGCCACAGAGCTTGACACCACTCTGCTTCGATAAATTAAATGCTTGCGTCCTGGAGACAGACTGCACAGCTACTGCACCATACTAGGCATAGGGCTCAAGATAAAAACATTATGAACAGGACTTTTCTGAGTTTAATATAGTTATAAGGAGCATTAAGTTCCTTAACAGAACCCGATCACTGAAACAACATGTCTCTGTACAAAACAAGGTGCACAGAGCGCAAAGGCTTTACCGGGTAAAGCTTGGGAGAGGCATGCATCTATGGGGGTGGGGAGAAAGAAGACAGGAGGCCAAAGAAACTGCGGAGAAAGCAGCGAGGAGGCAGCCAACACACCCAGAATTGCTGGGGAAGACTAGGAAAGTAAGCTTTCAGGCCAAGTGCTGGCTGAGAGAGTGTTTGAGCTACGAGGACTTACTGGGCTGTTTGATTTATGTGACATTCAGGGGACCAGGACTTTTTACATCCTTTGTATGGCCTGAATGACACCATGGAAAGCCTTCATTTCACCGTTAGGTACTCTTAGCAATGGAGACCATGCTCCCCACCGATCTGGATAACCACTGAGATCCAAAAAGATTAGCAATATTTGCAAACTATGAGTGGCCCAACACCAGGAAGGAAACCTGAATGTTGTTGAGAGCATGATGGCTTTGCTCATGTAGCTGTGTTGCTCAAAGTGATGCTCTCAGACTGTGGGGTAGAGGCAGACCAGCTCTCTTTTTGCTCACTCCTGCTGATGGTTTGTTCAGTACCACCTTTGAGAAGAGACCACGCACTGCTGCACCAGCCATGAGGGGCCAGGGGACGGCAGCCCCTTCATTCATATCACCCTTCCCACAGCCGCAGCCTATGCCATGCTGGAGGACGTCCATGCTCTGTCTTGTCCACAGCTTCTTGACTCAGGGAGGATGACTCACAGTCCAAGCAGGATTGTCTCCAGCAGAGGTCAACACAGGATATGATGGAGAAAGCCACAACATTCCCAGGATTGCCCTTCCTTGCCCAGCACTGTTCCTTCAGGGTTGTATCTTCCTAACCTTCGGTGACCATCAGCTCATAGCCTGGGACTGTGGGAACCTGACCACAGTGCCTCAGCTTGTGAGAAGTTTCACAACGGAAGAGGGAAGCTCTTACCTGTTCTTCCTGAAGCGAATTGTGAAGACAAGAAAGAAGAGGGCTAGCAGGACTCCTCCCGTCAGGAATGTCCACACAACTCCCCAGAGAGCAGCAGAGAAGGATGGGGAGCTCTTTCCACTGTGGTCAGAAGATGTCTGAGGAAAGGCAAAAGGGATGAGGAGGAATGGGGCATCCCTGGGGCCCCCAGCAAAGAAGGTCTCCTCACTGACATGATCTCTTGCATGAATACTCCTGCTCAACTGGAAGCGACTTGAAACCACATCTCCCAAACCCCTCTTCACAAGAAGATGTCCCTACACTAGACCAAGACACGCTGGCAGGGCTAATGAGATGTGCACAGGCAGGACACGTACTCTGCTGCTATACCCAACCACTTGCTGAGCACACAGGAAGAGAGGGCAGTTCCACCACGTTCAAAACACACTTCCCTTTGGAACAGCTCTGGGAGCCCTCCCTTCTTACAGCTGAGTGTCCAAACCCATCATGAAGCCGTGCACGTAACTCATAAACCTCAGGCAGCCCTGGCCACGAGAGATGGGAAACTGGGAGACTGTTCCTGACTGTCACTGGGAGGAAGCCAATGAATCTCAGGAAAGAACCCTCTGGAGAAAGACCCTGCAGGACTCCAATTTCTAGCATGCCTCTTTGGAAAGAAAGGCAGGGTGTCCTCTGCTAGCCACTCCCACTAGAAATAGAAATCTGTGCCTAGGAGGAATCATCCTTTACCCTAACCTCCCAGCAGATAACCAGCTGGTTGATTTTGCCACGAATCAGCAATAGAGCTGTCAGCTGGTGCAGAAAACACGGAGAGGGAACTGCAACAATATTTTTCAAATGTGTTACGTAGCAAGACACAGAGCTGGGCTCCACCTGCGCCCCAGCCCTTCAGAAACTAACCTGGTCCTAGCTGGATGATAGCTGAAAACTGGCTTTGAGGGACACCCCCAAAGGGGGCATGAAGACAGCCTCTCCCTAAAGGAAGGGAGCCCCACTCCAACCCCATAAACCCATGTAGGATTGCCGGGACTCCATGCTCCCTACCCCAGCGCCTTACCAGGCCATGCAGGTGGCAGAGGGGGGTGACCTCACGTCAGGAGGAAAGGCTGGGAATCGAGAGCTGGCATGAGGACCCATGGGGCATGGGTTGCCTTGAGGCACTTTGCAAGACAGGCCTGTTACCAAATGCTGTCCTATGAAAAGCCATTCCAAAATGTTCCTTCTCCTCCCTACCACCGGACAGCTGACACTGCTGATGGCCATACCAGGGAGAGGGTGGGAACAAATGGACTTTCTTTACTGGGGCTTTGTGTTCCCTTTCTATTTCAGACGGAGATGCTTACTTCAAATTTGTTCCTCTTTCCGGTTCTCCTGGTTACTGCACACAAGAGATCTTATCATTTTGAATCACCATTTAACAATTCTCACTGCTCTCCCTCTATTAAAAAGGGGAAGGATTAAATGAACCTACTTGAAACAAGAAACTTACTTCCACTGTGGATCTAAAATACTCCAGCAATTTTAATGAGACATGGACGTGTGGGTTTGTCCACACATACTATGGGAGCATGTTACTTACAGATGTTCTATTTAAATGTCAGTGCATCCCTTTCAAAGGGAAGAATGACAGCACAGGGCGGGGATCACACACCAACTCACTAAATTCTGTCATGCTGCCCCCATGCCAGCTCTTGAAAAGCTATGCGACTGTGCACAGACTGAACATCTCACACCAAGGAATAACATGGGAGGCAAAGAGCCCCTCTCATCTTCCAGAGCTCAGAGTGACCTGGTCCATAGGCAGGCACAGCAATCTTATTTATCAGAGTGGGTGCCATCAAGAGACAAACACAGAGCGCTGGGATATCCTATGCGGGGATCTACCCTTTGAAAAACATCCTTGGAGGTGTTATCTAAATCCTTTCTCAAGTATTCAGGATCATGTGCACTCAATTTATATAGCAGAAGCTTATTTTTCTAACAGCTACCACTGCCACATGCCCTCAGTTCTTCCTTCCACATCTTTTTCTACTTCTTCCAGCATCACTAGAAATAAATCTGCAAGGGGAAGTAAGGCAGTGGTTCCAGAGGGAGGCGAGGTGTCAGCCCCCTCTCCCACAGCTGGATCCATCTCATGGACTACCAAGAATAAAGCATAGCTTGGATCAATAAAGTCAGCATGTAATTGTTAAAACAAAAATGTGCAAAGTGCAGTTCTGGGAACTGAGAAGGAACCACCTTCGCAGTCACTTCAGGGATGTTGCTGTAATTTGGCCCCACTGCCTGACTCCAGCAGAAGCACTCATGATGCAGCTCAGAAAGTTCAAAGCTGCTCCATGTCACCGCCACGCAGGCATGGCCAGTCTGTGGGCCCTGGGCTCCAGACAGCTCGCAAGGCATTGGAGTGCAGCTCATGTGCTGGTGACACAGTGGTACCCACGGCTGCTCTGGTATCACGGCTCCCTGGGCCAAGGACTGCTGAGCAAGAAAGATAAGCCAAGAGCAGATGCTGACACTGCTGCATTATTCTGGGATACAGCTACACACACAGCTCAGCCCCACCTCGCAGCAGAGTGGTGGGATCCCTGGGGAGATATTCATCTTCCACCTCCAAACTGCTCCCCGCCTCCTCTCCACCTGTGTGCTCTAAGCTGGGTAGAACAGGGCTTTTGGTTCTCTGGGAGATGAAAACCCCAGCAGACAGCACAGACAGTGAGGCAAGTTGGCCCCACTCACCTTATTCCTGGACTCACTGTGCAAAAAACCCATCATTCTGCATAAATCATGGCCATCTTCTCATTCACTAGGAGCTCAGAGGGGCTGATATGGCTGCTCAGGGTCAGTAAGAGGCTGTAACGCCATCCAGTTTCTCCATCCTGCCTGGTCTAGTCCAAGGGTAATACTTGCCTGTTATCAGTGAGGCGAGGATGGCAGACTCCTATTCAAGGCACACCTCATTCCAAGGTGCATTCACAGCACTATCTTTCTACCTCTGGCTGCTGCCTAGCGCATTACTGCAAGTTCTTCTAAGGAGTCACCCAGGGAACAGAAATTCACCTGTGGTTCCACCTTTCCTTTCCAAACGCACACATACACAAACACAAAATGATTACTGTTTCCCTGGATGTCAGTGGTCCCTGATTACTTGAAGTTGATGGAGCACTTCATTTGCAGCTGAGCAGAGCATAAATCCTGGCCCTAGCAGGGGGAATATTAATTGTAACAAAGCTGCCAGAGCCAGAGGAGCCAAGCAGCTTATGTTCCTCTAATTAAAGGTTTACGCAGGATTCAGCAGAAAGCCAAGCAATCCAAGCCTAGCTAGTTCATCCAGCAGGCTCATGCAGCGTCAACTGCAAAGAAGTGCATCCCTGTGTCATTGCTACTGGCGTAGTGGTGGGGGGAGGTACCATTTATTATAGATGCTGACTTTTAATTAAATCCTTCTCTATTAATATGTGAAAAGGGTTTTGAGTTCCAGGGAACACAAAAGGTCAAGGGCACAGAAGGGCACCCCAGGTCCGTTCCTAGATGGCTTTCATGCTTGCTCACATGGGTGGACTCCTTGACACAACTTAGCTGTTCTGCTGCAGCTGGTTCCTCACCTTCTGGTTAACTGCTAGAGTGTTATCTAGGCAAATGCTTTTCTCAGGATGCCAACCCCGGAGGCAAGGGCTAGAAGGGAGTGCTTTGCTGTTACGTCCCTGTTTCCCCCTCTCCATCCCTCCATGCAAACTCATTCCTGTGGAGCAAACTCATTTCCCAGAGCTCCCCCATCTCTGTACATACGACTGTTATAGTGCAGAGCTCCTGCAGGGTCCTTTGCTGCTGCTCCTGGCTGCCAAAGCTGGAGTTGCCATCGCATAGGTCAGAGCAGTTTAATCTCGGCTCCATAGCACATCCTCAGCCTTCCTTCAGCCGTATCCTCTCAGCAGGCAGCAGGACGAGGGTCAGGCGATGGAGCATTGGCCAGCTGCGTGGGTTGCCCCACAGCACCGCCGGGGGCCGGCATGAGCCCAGCTACGCTGTCATGCCCCAGCAGGCAGCGGGGGGGTCCCAGCCTGCAAACCAATGCACAGGGGGTCAGGGTGGGCCTGGTGGCCCCCGCAGGGAGGAGGGCAGCAGCCTCTGCGCACCAGCTTTGCAGAGTCGGACACCCTGCCAGTCTGAGCTGAGGTTCGCACAGCCAGGGAGTTGTCCAGGCAGCACACCCCGAGGAGGTCTCAGCCCAAAAGCGGGGTCCACCACCCTTGCAGAGCTGACCCGCACGACTGGGATGTACAGGCTGGGAAGGCGCGCTGGCCCCGGCTCGTGTCTCTACTCCTCCCGCAGAGGAAACCCGCAGGAAGGAGTCACTCACATGCCCACATATGCACCCTGCAGCCCCACAAGCTGCTGCAATTGTCCTCTGCTAGCGAGTTATCCCACAGCAGTGCAACTTCAGGGCATATCTTTGCAGCTTCCCCATCACCACCCCATGCTGGCAGCTGATGATGATTTCCTGGTGGGTTCATTTCTTCCCAGCAAATAACAAGTAAGTAAAGGAAGACAATAAACAGCCACAAGTGTTGCCCTCACTTAATGTAGCCTAAACCTAGGCCTGGGTGAACAGGGAGGGGACGTGCTTGAATTAAACATACACTGAAGTGTTTTGGCTCATTTGGTCTGAGCAGCAGCCTAGCTAGCTCAGGAGCAGCCTGTTTATTAAGCGGATTTAAAAGCCCGACATTTCTGGGTTTCCCATCTCTCCTAGCGCTCTGGCTGCCAGGTATTGTGCCTGTCTGCGACAGCTCCTCTTACACCACCTTTGCCTCTGTTCCCGCTTTCATTTCTTTTTTTTGGTGGGGGTTTTAATAGGCCTCATTACCATTTTAGACATGAGGTCATACTTATCCTCAAGCATCCTTACTCAGTTACCATTGTCACCAGTTTTAATTAGCTTCCAATACACGACTGTAAGCAAGTCTGCCATGGTTAGCAGCTGGAAAGGCCGTGCGATAGATCCCTCCATATTTGCTCATGACAACAGCTGGGACGGAAATATTATTCAGACCTTGCTCCGAGGCGTTGCTCCCCAGCTGAGTAACTCTTGCGCTGAGACTCTGCACCCACCACCAGGTACTGCACCAAACCAGTGACCCTTCATCCCGTGACGCTCCCTCCTTCCCTACTGCTGCTTTACCTGACAAAAAAACTGGTTCCCTCTGCTCAAAAGCAACATACAAGCCAGAAATCCTTTCTTAAAAAAAACTCCTGTCATTATGCAAGCAAAGAAGGACTAAACTAAAATCAAGCGCAGGCCTCAGGGCCTATAACTTGGTGTTCTTGACATGGGATAATCAAGATCCAGTCACCAGAAAAGCCACAGACTTGATTCTCAGCTCACATAAACTGATTTTCAGCTTTAGAGACCTCAGTCTGAAGTTGCTTACAAGCCCCAACCCAGGATCATCAGGGTCAGTGAGCCAGTCATCCAAAATTAGAAAAGTCACCTTCTGAAGTCAAAAACACTACTCCTTGCTGGCAGACCCACAGAGGTACTGTCGTGCTAGATGCCTTCCTGCCTGAACCAGGACTATTGCCAGCACTAGATCAGGTCAGCCACAGCTATGTCCTACAAATGCAGTATCATACACTAGTTAGACTCATGCTCAGATTTTGCACACGTGACACAGACTTTTTTTCCAAGAGTGCTGATGGAAGCCAGCGCCGTCAAGCCTCCATCTCTCTGTAGCAAGCCATGGCAGTATTTGCTCCACAGCAGGAGCCCCCTTTGGAGGTTTCTACATCATTCACTGCACAGGTGAAACGTCAGATCACAGGTACCCCTGTAGGAGAAATCCAGCTGCTGTGGGGGATGCCAGATATTGCAACGACAGTATCAGGACAAAGAAGAGCAGTGGCGAGAAGGAGACATGCTCAAGGTGAACAATTTAGAGATAATGGCAATAAATGAGGTCGTGTGCACATGGATTTCTCCCTGCCTCCGGGGACAGGGATGGGAGAGGGTCGCTGAAGCTTTGCTGCCAAGAGGACAGGCAACCCAACGGCAGCCAAGTGCTGCCATTCACCCTCCTCCCGCAGCCTCCCCAGTCCCCATCTGGTCCCCCCGCCCCCCACCATCCTTAAAGGTCTGTGCCGGGATGCCAAAAAGCTCCTCTTCCATTCCTGAGAGGCAAACACCTTTCTTCAGTAAGACAGCTCATAGGGGCTGCGGTCAGAAGGGACCACAGGGCATCTGCACCGAGCACCAGCACCTCCCTAGCGCAGCCTGGCTGCAGTGGGAGGCCAGCTCCGCGGGTCCGAAAGGCCCAGAGAGGAGGCCAGCAGGCTCTCAGCAACCCCCAAAGGTCTCAGCCTGCCGGTCACGCACAGCTAAAGTCAGCCAGGTGTCAGGTGCTGTCAGCCCACAAAGCATGGCAGTCCCCGCAGGAAGGCCACTGCGCTGCTCCAGCACCAGGGGCCAGGTGGGTCGCTACCAACAGCAACCTAAGGTCAGTGAGCAAAACCTCCCACCGCTCACAAAAGGACACTTCTACAGGGCCAGAGGCTGGGAGCATCAGTGCGGCTATCTGCCTTGCGGCACTTACAGGTAAAAGCAGGAAGGTCCGAGCGACGGGGAGGGCGCTGCTTCGAGAGCGACTTTGCGAGTCCTGAAGGAACGGCACGAAGCAGCGAGCTCGGCCGGGGAAGCGGAGCTGCATCCAGCTCCCCAGGAGCTGCCCTTTGGCGGGGGTGGGAACGCTCGGGAGCTTCCACGGTCGCCGTCCGCTCAGAAACACTTCCATGCTATTATGCAAATGGCTCCCGCGCAATTTCGATAAAAGCCGGTCACCCAGGACAATTAGCACTCATTAGTATGCAATAAAGCAAGCGCGAACATGAATATTGCCAAAAGGCAACCAACGTTTCCATTCCAGCTCCTTTCCTCTAATTAGAGCCGGCAAAAATCGTGCAGCTCTCTTCCCCGTACTAGGGCACGGGAATGCAGAGCATCAGCCCAACTTCAGCAAACAGCCTGGCGAAGCCTGGACCGTGGTTTCTTTAATGTCTCAAAGACATTAGATCCAGACACTAGTGCCCTGATAGGGCACCTCTCCCCTCCTACCAGTGCAACCCCCGCAGCGCCCGACACCTTGCTCAGCGGCAGCGACGAGCGCGGGCCATGCCAGCATCGGGAACCCTTTCCTTCCCAGCTCTTCACTGACCTTGGGCTGGGGCTGCGCGCATGCTTGGACGGGAAAGCCCAGCGGGGCTGGGAAGCAGTGGCGGTGGTGAAGCACCATGAGTCAACGTGGATGGAGCAAGTGCCAACACATCAGCAGGCGAACAGCCCCGGCACCCACGAGGGTGCGCTGGCAGATCGCTCTCACTCACGTCTCGGGGCAACATGTTGCCCCCCGCTCCCCCAAAGGACACCTCTGCAGCGCAACGGAGCAAACAGAGTAGATGGCAGCAACCCGCACAAGAAAACAAGTCCTTAAAGTTTAGAGAATCTCTTGAGGGCAGAGACTTGGTTTTTAAAGGACAAAAAAACAAAAAACAAACAAACAAAAAAACCCCAAAACCCACAAAGCCAGTGGGTTGTTTCAGGAGAAGTTAATGCTCATTTTCTGTGCTTGCTGCGCTGAAAACACCAGGCTTCCATTTAAGTAATTTCAGAAGAAAATTCACCTCTAGAAAGTGAAAGGCTGAGGACATAAACGCCTTGCTGTGTTCATGTTCACCTTGAATATTGGAAGAAATGAGGGACACCAGGGCCAGTTAGAGTGAATGGTGCAGGTTGTAAATGGAGTTGGCTATCGTTTGATTTTAAACAAAGGAAGAAATGAAATTAGGGAACATTAGCAGAGAGCGCTTTCCAACAGCCCACACACCTCACGGAAGTGGTCACAGCGTCTGGCAAAGTAAGGACCACGTTCAGCTAACTGGCTCTGCTTGCCTTGCATCTCCCTCCTGCCTTGCTGCCCTTGGTCTTTGCAGTATTTAATTTGTGAGGCTGCTGGGTTGTAATCACTAGCATTTAGCCATGGCTAAGCATCAGTGGATGCATGGACATGATCCAACAAGCCTGAAGTTGATAGAAAACAAGTGACTGGACAACATAAAAAAAAACCACTACCACCTTCTAATATAAAAAGGAAACATTGTTTGTTAAAAACAATCATTGGATAAAGGAATTTGCATTCATCCCAATGGATGATCTTCAGCTTTGGAAAATCAGTTTGTTTAGGTCACCCAACACCCAAGATTTTTTACCTACTAATGCAGAGAAACTGTACCTTAAGGCATATCCCTTTTCCTGCAAAATATCCTGCAAAAAAGATATATTTGATCATGTCTAAATACACATCTTGACCTTCTTTAAGTTTCTTCTTGCCTTCAGACCCTTTTCCAAAAAGCTGCTACATGGGGTGGAGGGAAGTAAAGGAGCTGAATATTTGATTCAAAATCCATGAGCCAAAGGCAGGAAGACTGAGTATTTCACCCCAAGTCACTCTTTTTGCACCAGCACTGAAAGAGACTTCTCTGAGAACAAGGCACTGTTGCAGTTTGGTGAATCAAAAGGTGAAAACCTGAAGAAGTCAAACGGCAGAAAATAGAACAATTAAATTCAGAAACGTGCTGATTTCTAAAAGCTCTGCAATCCTGCCCAGTCATATCAGCCCCAATAAAGAAAGCTTTTTAGCACTTACAGTTTGACCGAGGTGCAGCTTTGCAACAGGAAGGCTGCTGAAAAGCGTTACCTGTTGGGAAGAACCACTCGTGTCTCCGGGAGCTGCCAAAGCACAGCACGCCCAGATAAGCAGTCGCACAGTTACTGTTTTCTTCTTCTGGGCTTCTTTGCGGCATGGCTCAGCTGGCAGTAGGGGCTCAATCCCACCTGCAGGACACTGCCACCCAGCCTGCCCTGCCTTTTTCCTGGCGGAGGTGGAGAAGGGCTGCTCAAGCAGCAAACCTCTGCATAGCCAGCTGAGACCTGTGGCTTTTGCTGCATGCCAGAAAGAGAAGAGGGAGGCAGGGAAAGAGGAGGCAAGCTCATGTTCATGCTACCACCACCTCTCTTAAGGAATGGAGCAGGAAGACCTCAGATCATCCATGGCCTGACCCATGGGTGACGGAGGACTGGCAGTCAGCACCAGCCCTCGTGGCTGCCAGGACTAGCCCCACCTAGACAGGCTGCCGAGCCTCAGCCTTAAAACAGCACGGAGCTTGAGTAACTGTTCCAGCGAGATAAATGATAGGAGATGGAGTTTTGCAATGCAGAAAACACTGGTGTTTCTCAGAAAGGTTTGTGCTTTTCGCTTCTGCTATTCTTGTCCAACAGGATCCCTTCCCGTTTGACCTGAGAAACCTGCAGTATTGCCAACCCCAAGGCAATCAAAAAAATCACGAGCTAGACTTACTACAACAACCCCCCAACAGAGCTATTTAAAAATCGTGAGTTAAAACACACAGGGTATCTGAAGCTTATTTTTAATTTATATTTAAAACTTCATCGTCCAAGTTTTCACGTTTTTTTCTGCCAACGCTTAGAGAAAACGAAAACCAAGATGCTCAGGTCATCACGTAATCCTAAGAGCTGGGCTAGCAGGCCTCGCTCCCTGGGAACGGCACGAAGCTGCAAAGCTGTCACCCAACTTCTCGGGGCCTGCGCTGCGTTCTCGCTCTGTCTGCTCCCGCTCCTGGGACGTCCAGGGCCACCTCCAGGCCTCCCAGATATCTGTGTCTCTGGCAGACGGGCAGCCAGCTCACTGCACAGTCAGGCGACAGCTCGTGTCACAGGGCCCAAATTATGTCATCCTCCCGCCCAGACACAGGACGGTCGGTGGTCAGCGTCCCAAGCTCCCCCCGCTCTGAGACGCACTCCCAGGCTGGGGCAGGGGTGAAAACCACCCAGAAGCTGCAGTAGCCGCCTGCACTGCAAAGGCAGGAGACACAGGCCAAGCTGCTGCCATCTCCCCATCCCCCGGGAGCTGATGGTGTGACTCAGAAAGCTGAAACTTTGTGTTTACTGAAGCTAGTTTCAGTTTTGAAGCGTCCTACCCGTTTTTGATAATATCTCCCAACAATACGAAGGCAATCAAGCTGATCTTACTGTTTACTCCAGCGTTGCGTGTGTGTCCGTTGTCCTTGCCTCAGCTTGGGAACACGGCACCGGGCTGGTGCGTTTAACTCCGGGTCTAGTCTTTCTCTTGCCCTGCCTTTCCCATGGACCCATTATCACGCTGCTACTGCAAAGCGGCCATGCTTTCACCCACATCCACATTCCGGATATGAAAGCACTATTGAGAGTTTACGACGTATACAACTTTTTAAATGCAGGTCAACTACTAGCCCAGCTCCTTTCAGTTCTGTGGCTTATATCGTGAAATTAAAGAAGCCTCTATGCAAAAAGACTCATGACTTTTTTGAACCACCACATGGTCCTGCAAGGAGCCAACTCATGATTCTCCCACTTGGAAGCTGATAGTGCTTTTAGCTCTCTAACCTTAATTGCTGTACAATGACAGGC
The DNA here is from genome assembly GCF_040807025.1 of Struthio camelus. NCBI lineage: Eukaryota > Metazoa > Chordata > Aves > Struthioniformes > Struthionidae > Struthio > Struthio camelus. The sequence goes on along the minus strand of NC_090942.1, from coordinate 93,080,628 downwards.
ACGTGAGAAAGAAAGAGAGATAGACCTTTAGATTGGAAATGCTCAAAGGCAGGAAAATCAGGAGGGACTACTGAGAGCCCAGGGAGAGGTTGCTGACGAGGTGAACGACAGGACCAGCATTTGTATGGAGGGGAGCCGAAGCCCTGGAGCTCCTGCTAAGCAACTCTGTGCCCCCAAAGACCCCAGCCCTCCCACGCGTCCTGCTGTAGGAGCAGCCGAACAGCACGTGTAATTCCAGCACGTGGCCCAAACGAGCACAAACCTGCATATTTCCGCCTCCCCAAAGCAACAGGGAGCCCAAGGATTTGGGCTCTCCCTGCCCATCCCGCTGAGCTAATCCCCAGCTTGCACCGCTAGGCTTGACCCAGCGCCCCATGCTCGCCCTTGGGGTCACGCACGCACGGCACAGCCACAAAGGAAAACAGCCAGACGCGCCATGGCAAACTCCTTCCCGCTAAATTTAAATGGCATTTTTGCTGTCCCCAGGTGGCAGCTCGTCTCTCTGCTCGTGAAGGAAAGAGGGGGTAGGGTCCCCACTTCAGTGCAGCAGCCCCCCTGCCGAAGGCTCAGGCAGGGGGCAGACGACGGGAGAGCTGCATGTCAGTGGCTGCCCCTCCAAGAAGACACGGCTGTTTCCCAGCTGAACTGGGAAGGGACAGAAACGATGCCCGCGACACCTACCTCGGAGCGGGGGGCCGCGGCCCACACATGAGAGGGCACCGCGTCCGGCAAAGAGCAGGAAGGCTCCCCCTCACCGCCACGTCCATGAGGCACCAGCTCTGGAGAGGGAAAACAAAACCCACAGAGACATTGCAGGGGAGGCAACAGGGGGGAAGGCACCTCTTACAGCTGGAAATGCCGCTGGAAGCCTCCGCTCAGAAACTTTGGAGCTGAAGTTGAGAAACCTGGGAGTCTTGCAAAAATCCCCAAGCACCTGCCTCACGTTTTGCATCCTGAGCAGCCACGGCGAGGCCGACAGCGAGCCCCTCCGACAGGTCCCTCCGGAAGGAGCCGTCTGTGGGGACCGTCCCTCCCGCCACCGCCTCTCCTCCGTCCGGCAGAGCGGACGGCCCGGCTCCTGTCACCCTGCCCCTCTCCGCACACCAAGACACCAGCGCAGTGCCGGGCAGTACTCCAGGAGACGCAGACGCCCGGCCGGGCGTGCGCCTCCTCCTTGCTCACCAACGCTTGCATCGCCCTCATGCTGCAGAGCCTCTCTCCCTGGCAGCTCCTGCCACCCAGAGCCTGGCACGGGCGCTTCGCTCTCGCAGGACGTCTCCAGACACTGCGGTGGCCTTCGGGCCCAGCCCTCAAATACTGCCGCTTTCCTCTTTGCCCCGGGACCTCCCAATATGTCGCTCCGAAGCGCCGCTGCCGGCAGCTCTCGTGTCCCTCGCACCTAACAGCCCCCTTGGCCTCCAAGGCGTTTGCTCCGGCATAACCACTTGAACACGGCGAGCAGCTCTACAGGAAGGCGTAGCCGGCAACATTTTCCTCTCTTAATTGTACCATCTTTCCAGAGCTACCACAAACAAGAGGTAAGAAAGCCTGAGTATTTAGTATGTTGATTTACAAGAGAGGTCTAACTTGTAGTTGCGGCATGCACGACTTAATGAAAAATAGAGGTTTGCTCCTCACTGACGTTTGCTGCTGCACTGTTCAAGCCCAGGGGGGGAAGAGGCCACAGAGGGGAGATTTTCGTAAAGTTACATTTCAGATTGAGACTATGCCCTAACAACCCTCCCTTTCAGAAACTGGCATAAAGGTACAGCTGCTTTTTCATGCAATCAGACACAAACCCATCGCAGCAGGCAGGCAAAGCCCCGACACACCTCCTGGTTTCTTCCACAAGCTGGACTAGAACGGCAGCACTGCGAAGCCAGGCAGCACAAACCCAGGGACAGCTGCTAACCCTAAGAGCGATAGCATCCTTTTTTTTTTTATTATTTTTTATTTTTTATTTTAAGTCAAACAGGACAATTTTGGGTATCAGGCAACAGACTGCTTCCCCCACAGAAGAGGCAGGACGGAGCACCACAGCCCTTTCACCTTGCGTCCGATGACCTAGCAGCAGGGAATATTTTCTCTTAGGAGTGAGATTTGATTTAAGGCTCAAAAGCCAGAAGAGATGTTTATGGCTCATCCAGCTCACCAAACTTCACCTAACAGTCCCTCACTCAGACTTCTCCTCCTTCTCAGCACTCTGGGCAAAGGGACAAGGCCATATCCTGGGCTCCCTGCAGACCCCTCTAGAGCTGGGGGATGGAGGCAGCAGGAGCCTGTGCAGGGTGAAGAGGGAGCAGGAAAGAGAGGGAGAGGGAACACCACGGAAAGAGCAGTGGAAGCCAGGGGTGAATGAGGAGCAGGCGGCAGTGGGGCATCTGTGAAAGCATGGGGAGAGGATAGCGGCAGGAGCCCTTGGGGCAGAGCCAAAGGGACGAGCAGGGTGGCACCATGACAGCGAGGTTCCCTTGGAGGGTGAGAGCTGCAGCTCCCCATTATGAGATGTGATTTAATCAGGGCAGCAAGCACTGTGTCCAAACTATGCAGGCACAAGGGCCTGCAACAGCAGAGGCATACACCACGTCCTGGCACCGAGTAGGTGAGGCGATGGAGCAGATACACCAAGGATGCATAAGAAATGCCAGCTGCAACTCAACACTTTGTGCTTCCAAGAGACGGCTCCTGGTTACTAGGGATCCAGTTTCCTGGGTCTCCTCTGTGTCCCTCTCAGGCTGCAGAGCAGCTGTGGGGCAATGGAAAATGCAGGTCTGGCCTAGGGCTCTGCTAGCCTCCCTCCCAGGGATGCACCTGAGTCCCGCAGTGCTGCGTGATGCTGAACTCCTGCAGTCCTCAGAGAAGCCAGCCAGAAACAAATCTGCTGGGTCCTGGAGTACTTCCCTGGAGGCTCTCACCCCGAACAAATAAGGGCAGGAATGTGGATCCAGCACTGAAGGGGCACACTGGTCCCTCTCTCTCCCCCTCCCTTGAGTAGGCAGATTGCTCCATAGGGTCAGTTGCAACCTTTCTTCCCCCCTGCCCCACCATCCAAATCCACAAAGCACGCAGCTCGCTAAGGCAGCAGCAGTTTCCTTGGCGCAAGCTAAGCAGAGCTGCAATTTCACATCTTTGCATCTTGCGAGAAAGCCCTTTTTTATTACAAAGTGCCAGCAGGCTCCCACTAAAAAAAGGTCTCCTTCTACAGCCCTGCTTTGAACGTTTGGGAAAGTATTGTCCAGGGAGGCACAAAACACCACCGTAAGGCTGCCACCATTTCAAGATCGGAGGTGTACTCCAGGCGCTGCCAAAGATAGTGAATAGAAAATAAGGAGCACTTTGACCCAAAACGGGATCCCGAACCCACCAGCCGGGCCAGGGCTGGCCTGCCTGCCACCTCCGCGCCCCCGGCATACAGTTGGTATGCATGGGCCTTTTGCCAACTTTTCCCCGCAGTGGCTGCAACCCCCAGCCCCACAGCACCGCCGCTGCGGAGGAGCCTGAAGGGCCACGTTTAAAGTGGGGAAAGGCAAGCGGGGCAAAGTGCTTTGAAACAAAAGCGAAGCGCATCAGGACGAGAAGGAACTTGGGACGCTCAGTTCGCACCCCTCGTTCCAACAAGCTGCTCCACCGCTTTCGCTCCCCGCCTTACGCACGCCGGCGAAGGACCAGGCGGCGGCGGAGGAGGGCAGCCCCCTTAAACTTTTGCCATCTCCATCTCTCCCCACCACCACCACCACCCCAAAAGTAACCCCCCTCCGCCGACCCACCTGCAGGGCAAGGCAGTGTCCCACGGCTCTGCAAAGCCCCCAGATCCCTTCTCGCAGCGCTCGGGCGGCAGCGCCGGCTCCCGGCTGGAAGTATCGCCGGGGTTTGCCCCGAGCGGCGCCGGGCAGCCCGCGGAGCCCCGGCGGGACCGGGACCGGGACCCGGACGGAGACCGCCACCGGGACCGGGACCGGGGCCGGGGCGCAGCCCCCACCGGCGCGGCGCGGCTCGGCTCGGCGCGGCGGAGGCGGGCGACGGGGAGGGGCCGTCGGGGCCCCGCTGCTTCTGCCCCGCCCGGCGGTGGGAGCGCACCTTTTGGGAGGATTTCACCTGGTTTCCTCTTGGTCCGGGGTAAAACTTCACAGTTTCCAGCCGTGAGGGAAAAAACTCGGGGGGCTGAGGTGGTTCTGGCTGATCAAAACCCCGCTTCGCTCCAGCCCTGTGCTATTTTGCTCCAGGTTGTCATCATGCCTGTTCAGTAAAACAGCAGCGCCTCTTCCCCGCTGCTTTGTCAAAACGGGGGCAAGTGGACACGGCCGGACTGTTTTGCTGACCTTGGGGTTTCGCTGGGTGCTGCGAGGTCACAGGTCCGCGCCTGGGGTGTGCGGGAGCCTGGCAGCCTCCCTACCCCGTCTGACCTGCCCTCAACGCTCATCCCACCGTCCCTGCGGCCTGTCCCACTGTCCCTTCACACTGCCCACGTCCAGTCTCCACGCTGCTGTTGCAGGTGTTGGCACAGCCCTGCCAGTAACAAACTGGTGCACTTGGGCACTGCCCGTAGTCGGGCAGCTGAGGCAGCACAAAAAACCCATGTGTGTGGCAAAACCAGCCCAAGAAGCTGATTAAACGCCAGGGCAGCCAGCCTGCACTCTGCTGCCTGCTTGCACAGCCTCATGGCTAGCGGTAGGTGACATGACTACTGGGTTAGGTATGGCTGTATGAGCAACGTTAGTGTCATACAGACAGACCTACTACCTCTTCCAACATCCCTGCACCGCCAGCTTTCCTCTGCTGTCTCCCACAGCTTTGGCATTCTCATTAACTTCTTGCTCTCTCCCCACTGGACATCCACTGAATTTTACTGGATTTTCTTCCCCAACTTCAAAAGCCAAAAGCTCTTCTCTCCTGGCAGCAACAAAGTACCCGTCCCAGCCCAAGCCGCCAAGCACTACCGCAAAGAGTTGTTTGCAGGTTTTCTCTTTTCATATGCTCTTTTCATATGCTTTTGTTTATCTGGCTCTGCCAGGCATGGCAGGAGCAGTTGTCATCCTGCTGATTTCCAAACACGCAATGTTGTGGACGAGGCCATGCCTTGGTGAGAGAGAGTGGAAAGCTTTCCCAGCCCTGTTACACACGCTGTGCCACGCAGTGCTGCTGTAAACACATGGACCTGTCAGTCCTGTACAAGTTGGGTCTGATCTCCAACATCTAGTCTGTAGCCACCAGTTCTAGCAGCGCCCCCCTCCTTTGGTTGACTTCCCAAACGGGATAGTGGGGCAGCTGCAGTAAGACTACTCTTCCAGCTTTTCCCATCCTCTTTTGGCAGATAACGGAGAGTGCCCTTCCTCAGGGAGTCTCACCCTGCCCTCCAGAAAGTATTTTCCAGCCAGGGTGCAGATGGGTAACAAAGGCAGGTTTGCAAGGCAACATGATGGGGATGAGTCCTGGACCTGGAGCTGCGGATGATGGGGTGGAGGGTCATGCCCTGAGCAGGCAAAGGAGCGAGGATCCTGCTTACTGCCACTTTCACTGGAGAGTGGAAAAGCCACTGGGAAGTGACTGCGAGATCAACGTGCTCTGCCTAGACCTCAGTCCAACCCTGATGGCCAGCAGTCTGAGAGCTGGATGTCCTAAAGTCTGTTATTTCCCTACTTTGGTGCTGAAGTGTGGCACCCTGATTTGCAGAGGTGCAGAACATTTGCAGCTCACAGTGACTGTAACAAAAGTCCCGAGTATCTTAATGCCTCTGGAAATCAGGGCACTTTTAAAAATATGCAGGCTCTCAGACTAGACTGACCGATCTGGTCTCCACCTCTGTAAAACTGGGATCATAAAATGAAATGCCTCATGGAGGAGAGGGAGGAGAGAGGAGTGAGAACCTAAGTATTCACAAGGAAACAGAAGATATGCGCGTTATTCCTCGTTCCTCGTATTTATAGCAGAAGGTACTCATTTTGTCTCTGTGACTCATACTTATTAAGCTCCTTGTAAATAGTGATGATAAGAAATCACCACTTTGCGCATTTTGGTTTTGCTCCTGGGTTTAGCGCTCAAAAATCAAAGCTCTGGAGTACTGACATTTCCACAGTAACTGCTATCCACACTTACACCTACGTCATCTCTTATTCTTTATTCAACAAAAGCAAGACCGCCATTTCATCTCAGCGAGCCCTGTAGCTCTCCAAGGGCTGGGATGCTGCCATGATGGAGGATCATGCTCGGCCGGTGGCCAGGGGTGGTGGCTCCAGCACCAGAGGCTACCTAAGTCACTGGCCAGGAGAGGTGTGGGAAGTTCCCCTGGGCTGGCCAGGCAGTGCCACGACTGCAGGGCGGTGCGCACTGGTGTAGCCCGTCTCTGCAACAGCAGCAAGCTCACAGTTAGGGTGAATTATGTTATTACCTCTACAGGGACAAGGCCCCTTTCATCCCAGAGGATCCCACTGTACCTGAAGAGTGGTGAGTAACCCTGCATGGGGAACATGTCACCCCACACCGGGGTATAACTAGAGCACAGCGGCTGTTTAACTCTAGCACGAAGCCAGTTCCTAGGAAGGGAAGGCAAAAGCTGAACTCGACTGAAGTTGCTAATGGAGGCAGGATGCTGCGTGCCAGCTCCCAGTGAAATATCTGCATGGGGTGACCAAGGCAGGGCCCAGCCTTCTCGGTGAGGAAATAAACCATGGCAACTCACCCAGCCTTTCCAGGAAAGGCATTTTTCTCCACATATTTTCCATGGCTCAGCTCTGCTCAATTTCCATTCTTTTTAAATAGCCTATTGAAAACATGGACTGCAGAGCTGCGCATGGGGTTTCAGTGTCCATCACGACACTGCCTGATATGCAGGATAAATCACCTTCTTACACTTCTTCACTAGTCCTCTGATGGTTCATGCCCAGCACGTCATTCATCCTTTCTCTCCTTTCTCCCCCTCTCTTCATGGTGGGGCAGGTACCTATGCTGAGCTATCTGCCCATTATGCCTGCTGCATCCTTCTCGCAGGCACGGCCACTCAAGACACAGCACTTCCTTCTGCTGCTATAACCCATGTGGTTTGCTCCAAGATGCATTCAACGATGATTTTACATTTACTTCAAGATTACTGATGAAAAAAAGGGGGCCTAGAATTGATTTTTTGTGGAATAATGCCAATGAACAGCCAAGTTAACCTCTTTTCTGGGGTCTGGCAAGTAGCAGGCTTCTGGCCTGTTTAGCAAATATGTGATTTCCGTTCTCGAGTTCACATTCAATCAGTGTTGTGCAGAACAAAATCAAAATCAACCTCTGTTTTAACTATGGCTTTTTGGTCAACTCACTTTTCAGTCAAATTTCACAGTCTACATTTTCTTCATAATGGGCTGCACTTTGTATTTTCTTCAGTTTGGGGAAAGTTAGCTTCTGTGAAAATCCAAATTCATATATTACCACCTGTAAGTGGCCTGACTTTGCCCATATTGACCATAATCAGGCAACTAACTGTTTGTAGTTCAGTGATGAACTCTTCTTTGTCCTTCACAATGAAATCTCTAAGAGGGAGATGGTGTGTACTGGGTAGATACCTCCTCTGTTGGGAAACTACTATCTAGTGCACTTAGAAACTCTCATGAGACTTTGCTGTGGCCTGCAGGCAATCTCTACAGATGTGTCCTAGAATTAAATTCTCTATGCAAATACAGTTTTCTTCTCACACATAAGTCTTTAGAGAGACATTCAAGTAAGTCTTCAGAGAGACATTCATCTTGGGCCTTGTTTCATGAGGTAGCCAGTTATAAACACAGGCATACACAAAGTATTCCCTCTTGGGCTTTACTAACTAGTGCATTGATCTACATACAGTCTGCTCCAAGTTGTCCGTAATTCTGAAAGAGGTAATGTTGCCATTAACATAAAGAAAGCAACATCCTTATCTCTTTCACCTGCTATCTCCTTTCTCAGCATGTGGTAACCATCAGTTGTAACATCCCTGTTAAAGAAAGCATTTGGCTAGACTTCTGCAGTAACTGTTTTGTCCCATTTCCTCTTATCAGAGAGATTTTTTTCAATTCATTATTGCCTAAGTTTCTTGTTCTGGAATATAGAAACTGATTATTTTCTTCTTTTCACACACACAGCCTGCTTGCTTCATGGTCCCTTGCATTTAAATTGTTGAAGCTTTTGCCTGTTAGCAGACTCCCATTATAGGGTCAATTTAAAATTTCCTGCCTTTTCTAGCTTGTTCCCAGCCTCATGAGACTGGGTCTTGCGCTTTGGAAAGAGAGGCCCTGCCATAGCACAGCTCCTTCCCCAGGGACCAGGGTTGCGTGGGCCACACAACACAACCAGTGAACACCAGCCACTGGTTCAATCGCTAGGAGTGTCTGTCCTATCTCTCTCTAGCCCACAGGAATAGGACCTTAGAGATGATCACTTAGACTTTCTTCCCCTTTTCTGCAACTCCTGAAATATGGAATAATCTCTTGTTATTCCACACCATCCTGTTGGCTCTAGTTGGTTTAGTTGGTTGCTAAACTAACTCTTCTTAACCCCTCTTCGTTCTTCTTAATCAGAGCTGCCTGTTACAATTGCTTGCCTGGTTGTGGCACCTGGGGCATGTGTGGACCACCCTTGCAAACTGAGCCAAAGAGCTGCTCTCAGGTAGGTTCCCCATTGCTTGCTCCAGTCCTCCCAGTACATTTTGGGGAAGTTCTTTGTAGCCACCCGGTTGGGAGCCTCCTGACAATTGAACGCTTCCAGCTAAGCGGAATACCTGCTGCCTCTCTTCTCCCTTTAGAACATGTATTTTCAGTCCTCTTTTTAGTTTCTGTTCTCTCCTATCCAGTTTTTATTGATCTTTCCACTCATTGCCTGTTCAGCCATAGTCCTGGAACCTGGCTGATACTTTCCCATCTGCCCAGGTACCAGGCAATGCACTTATGTGCATTTCCAGCCCACAGAAATCTTTTCTCCCAACACTGATGTGTGATTCTATTTTAAGTAAAACATGAAGAGGTAAAAAAAGATGATATCTCTTCACAGTAGCTACTTCATCATTACCTGTGTCTACTACATCATGCTATACATCATGCCAAAACTCCCTTCGTTCTAGCTCCAGTTGGTCTCCTTACAGCTTTAGCCTGAACCTGCCTTCTATAAAGAGACTTCCCAGATCAGTATTACCACCCTTACCAACAGGGTTCATTTCAAGCTGTCCAGCACTTTCACTGTGAGGAGAGCTCACAGAGAGCTGGCTCGGTTCCAGCAATCTCTTTCATTCTCATTCTTTGGGAGAACGAGGGTTTCCCCTCTCACCTCGCTCTTTCTCAGATCTTCATGGGATTAGATTTTATAATGCTGCTGCTGCTCAAGCCCAAAAAGCGTAAGATGTACATTCATAATGATGCTCTTTGCAATTTCAGGTGCCTGACCCATTGTGAAGTCCTCCTTTTTAGATAGAAAATTATTTCTATTGCCTTTCAAAGCTATTCTCTGTGTTTCAACAACTTCAGGATGCCTTTCTCACTCACTCCTGCCATAACAAAATATTAGTCTGGTTGCTGCTACCCCACCTAGAGCAAGAAAAAAATATATGTCTTCAGCAGCGTGCCTGGGGTGTCAAGGATGCACAAGTCTGTGCTGGCAGACATCACTGTCAATAGACTGTAGTAGGGAATTTGATGCAGAGGCCTCATTGCATGGGGACTCTGGCAATGTTGAGGTTATAGTGACTGTGAGAATCGGTCAGGACAGCATACACGCTCTACGTGAGACTGCAAAAGCTTGATATGCAAGACCATTCAGCTGGCACTTCCCTTTTGAAAATGTGGCCTGTTACCGTCTTCGGTGTCTTTCCATGCCCATTTTTGAGCTGAAGATCCAAAGCATGGTGGCACAGACCCACAGCATCAGGGTTGTTAACTGGAAATGGGCTTCCTTTCAAACACCCCAGAACTCAAGCCCGCTCCCACCAGTGAAAACTGGTTTGCTAGTAACGCCCTACTCACCTTGCATGTCTCTTACCCAAAAATAAGGCTGATCAAAGACTCACCTGACAGAAGGTCAGACAGTTGTAGAAGGCTTGGCCCTGCGATGTTCCCTCTTTTCAGCCATTGTTCCGGCTGTTTCTCTGAAAGAGATGAGCTGGGGCTCAGTGCCATTGGAAAGGCTGAAGGCTGATGTATTCTAACTCTCCGTGAGCCTTTCTGCTCCTTCCATTGTGTAGAGCAATGAGGTGTAAAAAACTCTATGTGAAGACTTTCTGTGCCATTGAGTGATCACTTGCTGGCAGGATTCAGGAACGGGCAATGGGGAAAGCCATCTCGGGCCGTGGTACCAAGCAAAAGGGTAAGCCCAAGAGTGAACTTGCTCTGTCCTGAGGAAGGGAGCGTGCCCAGCTCTGGTTACCCTTTCCCCATTCTGGTTTCAGTTGTTATTACTGTTGAGCAAAGAGCCTGCACAGACTACCCAAGCAGGAACGGGATAAACTATGTATCCCTGGGCTTACTGGGGCTGGGAAAGACAGATAGGAACTGAGAGGGCCAACTTCTGACAGCCACTGCCAATGGCAGCCTTGGATGGGGATCAACCCATCTCCAGGTGGGGCAGAGGGGCTAGATCTGCCACGCAAGCAGAGGAGCTGGCTGGGGCAAATCCTCTATCAGATGTGGGGCAGAGGTTGCCAACAAGTTTGTCTGTTGGTTTCCCATACCCTTTTCTAATTATTATTTTTTGGGGATGACATCAAGAGGGAAACATGAGATTATGGATTAGGTACCATGTCAAGCAAAAGAGAGCCAGAATGGGATTTCCAAGAAAGTAGCAGACTGACTATATATTGCTGTATAAGGGAATTGAGGGAAGGCTGTCACCAGCCTTTGCAGTGGAGGAAACACCAAACACATATCAGGCTCTGGCAAACAAGGATGTTCAAACAGATTTGGTCCCGGGTAGCTGAGAAAAATGATTGCTTCATCTTTGATGAGAGCCACACCAACTGCTGCTCAAACTGGAAATTACACTCATTTCCCGTTTTAGACTGATATCCTAAGGGAATGAGGCTTATACAGTCACGCTGTGTATGCATTTGTCTGTCCATTGTCCCCTCTGTCAACAAGTTTAAAATCTACTGGCAAATCGCAACCAAATTTATCAGTGGGCTGGGAGTCTTACAGCTATTAATTTTCTACAAATTTCAGTGGCTGGAGAGAGAAACCTGGTGAATCATTCCCTCTTCTACTCCAGAGTGGGGAGGGAGCATGTACACAGCTTTTATTAGACAGCAGTGAATCCCCCTCACAGGGACAGGATCAGACAGAATCACACCTTATGGCAAACAAGAGGGCCTGCTGGTGGGAAGACAGGGTATCCTCAGTCAAGCTGCTCATAGAATTACATGTTCTCTTTACCATAACATGAAAAACATGAAAAAAAAAGACCTATATGGTTTTCTGCTTGTTGCTATTTCTATTTGTATTCTCCTTTGGAAACTCAGTTTTTATCAGTCCCAGGTTTTGGTGAAGGAATGACTGCCCTCCAAAGTTGGATGGTGCTTCACTGAAAGACCATGTCTGGCTGGATCCCACACCAACACCTCGAGAGATGGCAGAGGACCGAGTTCCTGAGGAATCCAGCTGGGGTTTGCACAAGCCCAAGTGGATGCTGACACAGGCATTTAGCTAATTTTAGGTAAGCGACTGGTCATGCCAAATGCATCCAATAAACCCGCCTGCTTTCTCCTTTAATACTGAGTCTCCATGCAGTGTTTTTCTTAAAGGCGTAGCATGACCTGGAACCAAGGGGAAGAATCCAGCCTCTTTGATGCTAATTTGAACCACCAAACCTTTTAAGATTCACTTAGTGCTGCCAGCAACACCCAACCCCAGCAGTGATTAGTGGTGTCCTGGGAGGTATCTCAGCTTCTTAGGATTTGACTGTGAAACAATAAAGTCTCCAGTGGAACTGAGTTTCAGCTGTGCTTCTCTGCTAAATATAGGTGGTAAATGATAGGTTCCTTCAATTGCAGCTGTTTGTGACTGCTCATGAAGTCATATAATGATCTCACCTCAGTTATTCACCATGTTCTTTCTTCTACCTGCCACTGTGAAGATGTGTTTTTCTTTCTAACAATAGAGGATAAAAAACAAAAACAAAACCCTTTCTATTAATGCACATCTAACATCCAAAGCACAACAGAAGCATCCTTTGCTTCTGTCTCTAGCTGCCGCATTTGAAGAATCTTCCTTATACTAGCTGGGAAGACTAGCCACCACCTTCCTTTTAAGGTGGTCCCTTGTCACAGGAGAGGCCTGTGACTTGTCTCCGTAGAGATGTGGCTCACAGCTAAGGCCTCTGTTATCAGGCAAGGGCTGCATGTTCTTGTTTCTGGGTCATCACAGCTAAGGAAAGCCACGCTCATGGCAGTCCTTAGAAACAAGGACCAAGACTTGGGTCTTTCTGCTATAAGCCAAGAGCTTGTCAGCTGAAGGGAAAAGAGAAAGAGGAACAGGACAAGGACCGGTGACTGAGTCACAAGAAGGTAAATGCAATCCTGGATGCAGTAAGTCAGTTACAGAGACAGAAAAACTCATATATCATTGCCTAAGGTGCCCGTGGAGCCATTGCATTTGGTCATCCTCTTTCAGGTAGGGGAACTCAAACAAGAACAGACCCAGAAAAGGCCTCCTAAAATGATCAGCAGAGAAAAGAAGAGTCTCATGTGAGAGAGGGCTAGAAGAGCTGGCTTGTTCACTCCTGCAAAATGAAGACAAGAGAAGATCAGCCCCTGTGATGGAGAGCACATGTATAGTGCAGTGGAAAGCACTGGCAGAGAAGAAACAAATAGACATGAATGAGGTGGTGATAAATTTAGGCTGGAAATGAAAAGAACAGTCCTCCAGAGACTAGTTTTCCTCAAGAGGAAGACTATTCCGGATAGTCTTCCAAGGGGTGTAAAAGAGCCAAGAAACCTAGCTGGTTTCAGGGCAATTGTAAAGTTCCTCAGTCTGTCAAACAGGTGCCATGGTTTGGCATGTGCTTGTGGAGGCCTGGGCATGGAGACCCCACTCTTCGGGCAAGCTGGCACAAATTAATTTTTATAAAAACAAAATTATTATTTCAAATGTGGCTTTACAGCAGCTTACTCTGGAAACACAACACCAAATTAACAATTGCTTAAGTGCATCTCATGAGTGATGGGCACTGATCTAAATATGCCCACATTTGGCAACTGAAATACAAAGTAAAATTTCCATGGCCTTTAAAGTTATTTTGACTCAAGGATGCGTACCTCAAAAATGACAGATCACTAGGAGTACATAATTTTTAACTAAGCTTTGAAGTACTCATGTAAACAAATTCACTACTTTGTTGCTATTAAGAAACTTGAAGCAGCAATTGTAGATTGCTTTACCAGAACTTTAGAAATTGAGATGGGAAAATATTTTACAACCCACAACAGTTTTTGCTGCATGAGAGATCATTGTCATTTAAGAGCATTATAATCACTGACTTCATAAAACTACATGCACCAGCCCTGATGTTGTGAATACCTCAGTCTCTCTGTCTCTCTGAAGGTTCTGAAAACCATTCATCGTGGACTGCTTTAAAAATAAAAGAAACACACCCCCCTCCTTTTTTTTTTTTTTTTTTTTTTAAAAAGGAGCCTTTGAAAAAGTTTATGAGTAGATGTTTGGCAATGAAATTTGCATAGAAAAATTTATTACTGGATAAAAGATTAAGACGACAAGATATTTGTCAGCTGTTTTCACCCTGAAAAATTAAAAAAACCTAATGAGAAAAGTAACAGGACTTTCGGGCTTGAAAATGTTGCTGCTGCAAAAGGAAAGGGGAAAAGAAAAAGTTATTGCTGAAGTGGCTGGGCTGCCATGCTAAACTCAACAGCCAGGAAACCTCTTAGATCTGTAATGTTCAGACATGTTGCTACAAGGAGAAAATACAGGCAATGGAGGAGTCTTTGTCATTCTAACTGAGAGTGCCAGTGTTGGGCTTTTCACATAAAACACCAACTCAGCTTCTGCAACGGTTGGTTAAACCCAAGTATGTTCCACGTGTCTGGAAAGTAGGCTTGGGGAAAATACTGTTCCGGGTGTCTGGGAAATGTACCAAATAGATGACTGAAACAGTCTTCTTTTTAAATACCATTTGAGATTTTCGTAGGAAGGCTATTATTCTGCAGGAATTAATCTCCTGCATGAACAAAGTTACCACAACCCCCTATCCACCTCCTGTGGTGGCCTTGATCAGGGATACAACTGTTACGGTTGTCTGGAGAGCCTCTGGAAGGATGAAAAAGTTTTCCATGAGTGGCAAACCGGTCAATACCTTAAGAATTTGCTGGGTTGTGACACCCATGAATCCTCACCCCCATGTCACAGTTGTTACTGGAGCATTCAACTCTCGATGCATCAACATGGACAATCTGGGCTATCTCTCTGTGAGGCAGGTTTCCCTAATCCTATCATGCTACATCCCCATCTATGGAAAAAGCAGCATTTGTTGCCTTTACACATCATAAAGTGTGTTACATGTCTATCTATAAGCCTTGCACCCACACCATTGCTATTCAAGTAATGCCAGACCAGAATTGATATGCTTCATTTTGTCCTGGTAAAGTATCATCAAGCTTCACCTTTGCCCCCAGGAAGCTGGGGTACCACTATGATGGTTTTAAAAAAGCGTCAGGTTCAGCATATCCTTAGTAGCCACCATGGGGTCCTCTTGTGATGTATGGGATGGTATAAAAGGTATATTCCATACCATGTGTCAAAAAGCTGCAGCTTGTCTGAAAAGGGATTGGAGTTCAGAAAAATCACTTGTTAAAGGTGGCATCCAAAACATTGCCAAATAGGTGCAGTGGGCACATCTCTCCAGCCTTTTAGGGTAAAAAGAGTACCATATGAGGTGGAAAAAGCTTTGCCCTACAGGGTAAAGGGAATCCGCATGCAGGTGAGTTCAGTTCTGGTGGAAAAGAAGTCCTAAAGGAAACAGAAGCATGGCCTACCCACACTGCACAAACCCCACAAGGAAACTAAGGAAAGCAAGCTGTTATTTAGTGGGCAAAAGCCATAGAAAGATTTTAAACAATGTGGCTTTTAGGCTCTGAGGTTCCAGGGATCATGCTGGGTCTGAAACCAAGACCCGTTTCCAAAGGCACCCACGTGGACCAGGATCCTCTTTTCTTCAAGAAGTACTACCTTTTATATGCAAAAACTCAACTGCATGCAAAATTCAACTGTAAAGACACCTGCCGTTTACTAAGCCTCGCCGCCACCTTACATAAACCACAGGTGGTTTAGGCCTTGCTTGGTTTTTTGAAGAAACCACTGATAGCTCATGGTGGTGACATGAGGCACACAGCAGGATTGCTCACAGTCCATGCTGTGCCTCCCATGGACCATGCTGGCATGCATGCTTTGAGCATCCTCGCTGACAGACAGGCCCGCTTGCAGGAGTGCTTGTTTCGGGGACAGCCTGACACTATCAGCAGCAACTGTGACAACTCCCCTTCCCCTTACACATTGCACCTTCATTTTTCCACCCTCCCTGTTAATGGGAGACAAGCCTCACTAATTCACTGCCACACAAAACAGCACTGCAGAGGGGGTGATAACATGCAGCCAGTGCAGGTGAACAGGCGAGAGCTCAGCCTCCGCCTTGCCGCAGGAATGCACCAGCCATGGGAGACACCCTGCCCGCCTTCAACCTCTGTCCTGGTAGGGAATTCACCAGCCACAATTCACTGCTTGCAAGGGGGAGCCCAGGAGCGGTAATGTGCATTGACAGGGCTTTGCCAGCCTCTATTAATATAGGCCAAATTTATAACAATAAACCAGAGGATACAAATACTCTTCAACGCCACATGAATAGAGTGAACACCCACAAGCATTTTATCAAGAGATGAAGAAGCAAACGAGACATTCCTGGATGTGCGCCGCAGCTATTTTCTTCCCTGTGGCCTGCTGTCTTACAGATCTCGGAGTCCAGGGATGAAAATACCCACCATCATAGCAAGCCTGGAGTATGCCAGTTGCCAGCAGTGGATCAAGGAGCGTTTTTGACTCCTAAGGCCATACTTTTCCCCCCACCATACACACTAAGTAAAAGTTACTTTCCTAGAAGCATTATGAAATGTTTTTATAAGGGATGCTTGGAGGGCCATGTTTGGGACTAGGCAGCAATACAAGCTGTGGCCAGTTGCCTGGGACTTTCAGGGGGTGCTTTCCCTACATCGCTATAGCAAATCTTTCGAACAGGTTTTCAAAGCAGCCCGATGGGGTTACAAGTTGTAGAAAGGAAATGTAAAGTTTCAGACATTCCTGGACTGTTTCGAAACATGTTTCAACCAGCCTGGTCACATGCTTTTTTTTTTTTTTTTAAAAAAAAAAAAAACAAGGCCTTTCATGATTGTATCTCTCAGCAGAAGACTCCTGCTGCTTTAAAGAAAGAAAGAAACAAACAAAAAGACACAATTTAATCCCAAATACCTAAAGAAATTAACTACAGACCTTTGGAAAACACACTGCTGTGTTTACCTGAAGATTAAAAACACTGCTGCAAACCACTTTGTTCTTACAGACAGTCTCTCATCGCCTAGATGTTCTAATTTTGATTATAAGCGTGCTTGATTATATAAACGCAATGGATGTTTTAAAATCTTCCAGTAAGTTCCATTTTGGGGTGTTACGCTTAACAGAAAACAAGGTACTTTGTTCAGATGGTGCTTTCATTGAACCGTCCAAGCCTTTGGATAGGTTTTGCAAACTCAGAGTTGAGTTCAGAGAGCCCCGCAGGGCTTTGACTAAGAGCAGGGGAATATATGGAGAAGCAAAGCTGGTACCGCACTGAATGGCTCAAAGGGATCCTCCTCCAGTGGAAGGAGGTATGCAAATTGCAGCGACCTGTTCGCTTGATACAAAGAACATTCTCCAAAGGCCGTATTTAGCCAAGAATGATCAAGCTAAAGTTTATACCTCCCACCTCTGAAAAATACCTGGCACGTTTGAAGCAGAGCTCTATAGTTTAGGGAAACGTTAGGCCCTTTACTCTTCATGTTCAGTTCTGAGTCCACACTCCTCCTACCCCTGTGATCTGCCAGCTTGGTAAAGACTTGTTCAACATCATCCCTCTCACAAGCAGAGTCCGTTAAACCCTCAAAAACCATATGCATTTTTATTCCTGAGGAACAATGGGGCAGCCCTCCTCAGGGTTATTAAAACAGCATTTATAAAGCATGTCTTTGGACAGCAACTAACAACGTTGTCTGGCACAAGGAACGACATTTGCTCAACGTTATACGTGTTCGTTATAAAGTCACTTTTACTGCGGACGCCAGGCCCCACAAGAATTGTGGAAAAGCATATTCTAGAAAACAGCATTTTCCTCTCCTACCCATTTTCAGAGCTCTAGGGCTGAGATTTACTCGTAGGGACAACCCACACAGAACAATCCCGAGCTTTTTGTACAGGTCCTTCCACCAGCAGTGCACACACTGCCATCTGCCTGTTGCTATAAAGGGCAACGTGTTGACCTGCTGGGCTCTGGCTTGTGACCCGGCCAAGTCATCATCCAGAGGAAGGGTCCATTCTCCTTCCTAACTTACCAGTTCCCCAGCGTCTGTGTCACAGCACAGGCAGGACATTGTAACATGCCAGCTCTGTCACGTTCCCTTATGCAAACAACAATATGGCTTGGTGAAATCATTCCTGCAGCCAACCTACTAGCAGTGGTCTTCCAACACCTGCAAGTGCCTTCAATCAAAGGGCGTGACAGATCCATAACTTGAGGAAAACAATTGGTGAAAGTTTCTTAGGATCCCTCCCAGTCCTGAGGGGCTGAGGGACTTTGTTCGTTGATTTCTCCTTTCTGACATACAGAAAAATCACCTCTCAGGCAGAGACAAGCTCCCTGCATACCCCATGCAGGATTTCAACAGCCTCCTCGTGGTCCCAGCTGAAAACTAAAATAACCCGAGCCTTTTTCTCTGCATTGGCCGAGCCAGGGATGCTGGGTTCTCAGGGGCTCCGAGTGATCGTGAGGAGATTTCAATGGAGAAACACAAGTCATGAGTTTTTTCGCTCCTGCCTCTTTGGCATTTAACATTAGCACTGGCTTGCTTGCAGTCTTTCAGGATGGCTTCCAGTTACAGCAGGGGGTGGCCTCCCCATCCAGTGACCTGGCTTGGGTCACAGTTATATCCCATACTAGGGCCAAACCCCAGATCAGCCAAGAAATAGCTTTCTGTGCTTGCCAAAGGAAAAGACTCGGCACTAGGACTCACCACCACGTCACTGTCCAGAAGACCTTCCCACGTGGGTAGAGAAGAAACCAAAGGCCGTAGCTGGAGGGGGCCATATCTGCAAGGCCTCTGGGAAAGGACGGCACTGGCCACTGTAACCTACCTGGATTTGGCTAGAGAAAGAGCAACCAGTTAACAGCTCCCACGGAAGAGCTCTACTCTCCCTCCAAAGGCCACTAGTAGATTTATTGGAAACATGAAGATGTGAAGCCAGATGCGAGCAGCAATAACCAGCACACATCCATAGTGACTGTCAACTGACAAAGGGGAAGTGACATTAAGAACAAGGTTTATGCCTTTCAAATAAATGTTGTCCTGGGCTCTTTTGGCCTAGCACCAGCCACCTTCTCCTGTTAGCATTCCACCAGCACAGAACATCTCCTGCGTTTACCCCGGCGCAGCCAGCAGCCTGCTCTGTCCTTGCCAAGCAGGAAGCTCTGAACCTTTGGAAATCCCTCCATGTCCTGTTTTGTCTCTGCTTCCTTGAAGTACCTGAGCATCCTTCCTGAAGCAGGGAGTCAGGTAGAAAACTGCTCCCAGGCACTGCCTCCCGGGGAGCAGAGGAGAAACCCAGTGCCATATGCTTTGCAAATATGCAACATAGAGGAGTCACTGAAGGAGCAGTGGGGACCAGATCCATGAGCCAAGCCATGTTTTCAGTATAGAGGTGTTTTTCCCCAGAGACTTAAAGGAAAAGCAAGAGCATTATACTGCTTATTTAAATACTTTTCCATCTTGCTGAGTTCAATTTACTTCCTTTACAGTTCTTGATTTCTCTTCATGTTTTTCAAGCTCCTTTGAGATGGAGAACAGTAGCCAAATGTGCTAGCAAAGCAGGCATCGGCTTTACTTTGCATTTGCAACAGGCTAAGGTCATACGTGCAAGACAGCTACCGCAGCACAGCTGAGCCATGGTAATTTTTTTGCTTGTGATGATGCCAGCAAGGGCCTGAGCCACAGGAACCAAAGCAGGACAAGCCGTATCACACTACCAGCCACCAGTACATAACAATTTGAACACATTTAACCCCCCCCCCTAGAGAGAAAGGCTCCTTCCTAGCACTGATTGGCAAGCTGTCTAGTTTCTTCTACTTCTCCACACACTTTGACAATAAGGGCATCACTATGCTTGGTAATGCACTGTAGGAACCAGAGGGAATACTAGCGTAAGCAGGGTTAGCTGCTCGCCAGCATTCAGAAGAAACTGTTATCAGTGCTTTGCATGTTCAGGAGCAGCTAGTTAGCAGAAGGCTGCCCTCAGCCAGCCAACCTTGCTGGAGAGCAGCGCGCAGCAGAGTCATCACACAGCTCCAAAGTATGTGTGAACCCCAACCAGAGAAGTAAACAGGAACTGGCTTCTTAATCAAGGTGTCATTCAATGGCAGCACTGCTTTGCAGCCTACTCAGGTGGATTTTTGGAGACTTGTTCTGGTCATTTACATAGCACATCCCTGAGAGCCCTGTGCAAGGCAGGAGCCAGCACACCCTCCTCCCAGAACTCAAGGGAGTGCACTTGCTCCTCACCAAACGTGACCACAAAGGTAGCAAACTAAGGTCTCCTACCCATGGGACTCTGAAATCCCAAAGCGCATGTGCGGGGGGGGCGGGGGGGGGGGTCACATGCCGAACAAGTAATGGCAACATTGCAGCCCAAGGCCACAAATCCCAATAGCATTTCAGAAGCTGTGCTTTACAGATCTCCATCCTCTTCTGACGCCAGTTACTCTCCATTGCAAATCAGCTCTGACGCCCTTTGACCAAAGTACAACACCTAGGATAAACTTACAAATTGCTAGTCAGTACTGATTTAAGCTGCTTTTTGCACAGACTCAAAGCAGGGGTTACAGACATGGCATTTGAACAGCACTCTGAAGATAGCGTCAGTCCTTTGCTACCGTGACAGCAAGCCTCAGGCTGCCACCAGTGGAGTCTGAGGGCAAGACAAAGAATGGCAAAGGGATCCATACACAACCTCCCCATGGTGACTAGCACCAGTCAGTGAAGTGAAATCAGAAGAGTTGAACCTTCACCCCTGCCATAAAAACAAAGCCGAAAGAAGGACCCAAAGACTCTGCCCTGGATCACCTTTCTCTGCGTCCTAAAAGGACCTTGGCTGCTGTTAGACCCTGCTAAGCTCCCTTCCTCGACAGAACTCTCCATTTCACTGCCTAGCGAGAGAGGAGACCACAGCAAGCTGTTGTACAAGAGCACTCTTAGTCAAATCTTCTCTGAAGAGTCACTCTCGAACAAGGGCTGTTGAACAGGGAAGAGACATTCAGACGTGGCAAACCATATCCAGACTGCAACTAAGGGTTACAGACAGCCCTGGCCTTCTTCAGTGCAGCCCTGGGGCAGCATCAGGACTAACTTCCTTCTAATAAAATTTTCAAATGGTTAACACTGCAAACCACTAGCTCAGTGCAGAGGAAAAGGTACATACATGCAACTGTCTAGCTACCTGGGACACCTATGACAGTCTATGGCATCTGAGTAGCAAACGCATGAGTCTATGAAGAATATTTCCAGAGTGGCAACATAACGTCCTCTTTCAGATCTATGCAATTCTGTATGAGCCTAAAAACACCAATTTGGCATTCTGAGCATCTGTTTCAGGCATCTACATAATTCATATTTCATTTATGCACTTCTCATTGCATTAGTGCTAAAAACATAGATGCAAGTTTCATAGCTTAGGTTCATTCCTTTAAATTAGAAGGCAGGCAAGTAGCGACAGGAAGATGTTGGACACTGGAAAGACTTCTGCATTAGAAAGGCATTTCAGCACCAGAGCAGGTGCCCAGGAAGACTATGGACTCTCCATCCTTGGAGGTTTTCAAGATACAGCTAGAGAAACCCACAGTGACCTGGACTAGCGCTGGAAACAATCCTGCTTAAAGGGGGAGGTAGGACTCCAGAGGTTCCTTCTGGCCAACACTTTGATTCCGTGTTTCCCAATACAGGAAAGGTATTAAGAAGGTTCAGAAAATCTTTATATTACATACAAAAGATGCAAGGATATTCCCAGCCTGGCTGTTACAGTCAAGGTTACTGGACTTTAAAGGACAGCCTTTTAAGCTATTTGAAATGGAGCGGCTGAACAATTTGAGAGGTTTATCATTACATATGAAGTTGAACCATCTTTGTGAAGAAGTTCCTGCTGAAGTTGATATCAAGTAATGTTTGTTTTACATTATCCCATTTTCCAATATGCCACACTTCTGCACTGATAACTGGTAATTGCACTGCAGGAATCAAAACATTTTGGCAATAAATCACAAGAACTCTGAGATGAAGGAGGAAACATGGGATTTCACATGAAATGAGAACACATTAGCCAGTTAAGGCAATCAGAACACGAACATTTAACAAGTCATTTATAGACTTCAAAGTTAGCCCCTTAAGATGAGTGAAACAATTCAAGAACCTCAGAACTGTTGTTTCAGGTTGCTAGAAATCTCTATAAGGTGACACTGCCTTCACTTTTCTTGTTTTTATCTTACCGACTAATTACTTTTATATTTAAATTGTGGAGCAAATTTCTGCAACAGCGTTCCAGAAGTAAAACAGTTTCCTCTCTGTAATGTTTTCTGGTCTGTTATAAATGGGTCTCAGAAGCCAAGAGTTTCAGCAGTCCCTTTGGAAGGCTCACCTGTTCTTGGCTTTCCAAAGCCTGAATCATATCTAATCTGTTCCGAGACCACGTATAGCCCCATTTTTAATGTTCACAATTCTGCAAGTGTTCTGCCTGCAGCAAAACAAGACTAGAGATGTTGTCAAATAACAGACAGAGACAATTGTAGAAATAACATTTTTGGTTTAGTGTTACAATTTGTTTTACAGCTCATTAAGAAATACTGTTACAGATATTCTATATTTATACATTTCCAGCAAAATATACTTTTAAAAACATAAGGCACTCTAAGACTTCATAAAACAAATGCTCATGATAAAATTCCCCAGAGGACTAGATGAGAACCCTTTCTACCCTTAATGCTCAGGTCAGTAAAAGATCAATCCTCTAGTCAGGCAGGCAAATGAAATAATCAATAGAAAGGCTTCCAAGATAGAGTTACTGCTGTATTAGTGTGCATCCTGAAGAAGTCTATTTGAAGTATCTTGAGACTCTACAAAGAGGGGGAGAGGGAATTCATCTGCCTGGTGTGAATAAGATGCATTAAAATGGTTCTTTGAACTGGGTAACAAAGACATTGCAGGGATTAAGTTTCATTACTTTCATTGGATTAAATTCCTTCCATTCATTATTGCCAAAAAGAGTAAGTAACAAAAAGGAGCTGCTACTCCCCTCCCTCCCCCCTACTCCCATTATAATTCAACACAAGATTTCCAAGGCTTGAAGTGACCAGGACAGAAGCCCATGAAAAACTGAATCTGGCCACTTCAGAGTATGTTTAAATATTCATTACCACCTTCCTCAAGTCTCACCTCTTATTAAAGAAACATGAAAGAATTGGCAACTATATAAATTGCTTCCAGTCAAATTGGTATTTTGCTTCTTTTTAATGTGATCCCACTATTCGCATTAAGTACCTGCATTCAGAAACACCCCATCAGCTTTTCTTGGCAAAGAGATGGAGGGACAGAGGAACAATGTAGGCAGGGTCCTGGACGCCACGGGAAAGATGGAATGAGCAACTTCGCTTCACACATTTGCGTCTCAACTTAAGAACATTTTCAAAAGCTGGACACGCGGGGCTGCTGTAGCAACAAGGGGACCGATACCAAAACACTCACTGACTGAAGACTTCACCAATGGAGATGCATCTGTACGAATGGAAATCCACTATTTAAAATTGGCAAAAGAGCTGTAACGCTGGCAAACCCACCATCTACTTCTCGGGGCCTCTGCAGGAAGAAGGGGACAACAGAAACTAGTTCCTACCATCCTCCTCATATTTTCAAATTTTGTCTGTCTGGGGGCTAACAAGTGCTGAAAAACAAGACTCCTTAGGGCTCAGTATGTTCAGCACTGCAGTACAGACCTCATCTTAAGCCCTCTCAAACCTACCTCTGAAGAACAAGAAAAACAACCATTTCTATTTCTTACAAGTCCTTGATTGTTTTAAACCCTGACTTACTTGAATTGCACTTTAAAGCCCACCGGCAAAAAGAAAAAAAAAAAATTAGCTGTATTCAGGAATATATACACATTTTTTAAGAAATAAGATACTTTGTGATAAAATCTAAAAAGATTTCAAAGAAATGCATAGAGATATCCACTGCATGAGCTGCCAAGTTTTGACCTGGTTACAGAGAAAAAGCAATGAAGAGAAATCACTATTAACCCTAGTAGAATTGGGCCAGAAATTGGACACTAGTTTGGTTGGGAAAGAAAATGCAGCTAAGGGAGGAGCTAAATTAGAACCAGTCACCAGTATGGAAGCCGTTAGTCTTAACCCATCACCCAGAGGTGCTACTGTGCAAACAGGATTTGTGGCAGCAAAGTGGTTGTGAAATCTAATTTTCTGAAGTGAAAAGTACATCACTGGAGAAAGCTGCTCCTCAAGAGAAGACAGGCAGACAGTACCTCATGGCCCTGAGCTCAAAAGATCTTGAGATCTCAACTTGTGTGGCTCACATTCACTGGCAAAAGAGTCAAGCTCTAAATCATTCATCTGCTCACTACAATTATACTGGCAGTAAATCTGAAATTGTGGCTCTGCAATCAGTTTACTGTCATCTAGCATTGGTATGACAACAGTCACTCGGGACAGCAAGAAGCACCTGAAGGAGAACATGAAGGAGAAAACATAAGCCACTGTTCCCAGTCTAACTAACAGCATGCAGTTGGTTTCTCTCAAAGTTTTTAGGTTCCTCTTCCCAAGCAAACCTCACAGAATCTGCTAAAGAGACATCCAGTTGCTTTGAACATATACCTTATTGTGATTTAAATACACACATTAAAAAAAGGCACAGAGCATGTGCAATTTAGTTCCTTAGGCATGTGTATGTGCACAGGGGGACTCTTTAGAGTCTATGTTGCAATGATTAATAACCGAAGGGGTGCTATTTTACAACTCAATTATTTCTTTCAAAGTGTTCTCTACAAAGGAAACCGAGGAACTAAGCCATACTGTCAACGAACTTCAAGGCAAGAAGTTCAACCTACCCACCAAGACAGACTGGCACTTATAGAATTTCACAGACCTTGTTCTTCAGGTCACATTAAAAGAAAAATTGCAATTATAAAAAAAAAAAAATCACTAAAGCTAGTTACAAAGAGTAAAATTACCAAAGTGCTTTAATAAAGTGTCAAACATAATTAAAAGAACCATTAACACAGAGCTGCCATAAGATATTCAAATAGCTACCTGTGTTTTCTTAATGCAGAAGAGGTATCCAGGTATTTATTTCCCCCTTCCGCCTAAAGTGGATTAAAAAAAATGTGCTAGTTTATTTAGCTTCTTACCTCTAAAAGTATTCGCTGCGCTCACACATTCAAACGCACAGTTGGATTTGTCGTATCTCAAACTGCATCAAAAGGGCTGCCTGCTGTGAAATATCAATAAAGGGGCAGCTCTGACTGAGCAAAACATACACCAGCGCCATAAGTAGATTTACAAATACCTGCCAATTTCATAGTTTTAATTTTTAAAAGCTATTTCTTAATACTTTAAGTTCTGGGCTATTTTCTGCAGTTTTCCTTTAAACATAGTTTAAGACGACTGCATGTGTGACTTGAACAATTCAACAGACTGCCTAAGCTTCTAGAACAAGAGTAAATGCAAACAGATAAATAAGCACAAAGCTTCAAAACCAACTTATGTGCAAGATGCTCAGAAAACGTGCTTTATATTCCTCCTACCAGCTTTTCCTCTCATGTTAGGAATAAGAAAGAAAAACAATAACATTCTCCACAGCGCTTCTTCCTGTACTTTGAACTCACTAAGCTGCTGCCTACTTTAAGCAGATAACTTAAAGATAGAAAGTAACACTGTACCAAGCATAGCAGAGCTAGCCACAGTGAGGGACACAGTTGTTTAAAAACCGGAAAGGTCAGTCCTAAGACCCTTCTTGCAAGTCACATATTTAAGAGCAGATTTGCTCCAGTAAGCTGAGAGGTCAAAAGCATGCTACAGAGCATTGCATCTGGTCCTTAGCACAGGCACATATGACCACAGATCTGAACTAATCCCAAGTCTAGATAGAACAACTTGCCTGTTGTCTTGAGGCCATATAAAGATAGCAACACTCCAGGTTTAATAGGAAGGGGCAGGCAGAGGAAAAATGGATTTAAGTTAGGAGGAAACACTAAGAGCAGCTTGGTATAACAAGGAAGAAAACAGGCAACTCACTTGTACAAAAGCATAAAGACCCTATGCCTCTAGGCAAAGAAAAAAACCTAGAGTTTGGGAAAATCTACTCCTGACCAAAAAAACTCCCCAAACAACAACAAACATTTTTGGTGGCTAGGTGTAAAAATCTGTAACCAAAAATCAAAGGAGCCAGAAAAGAATCAAAACACTGTACAAAACATTGGGGTCCACACATACCCATACAGCATCATTAACCTGTTTCTGATTTACCATAGTGTTATAAGCCCTGGACAGTCTCCCTTGCTCTGCAGGATGACTAAAGTCCAGTGAAGTGTCATATATCAAAACCCCTTTAAAATCTGCCCATCAGAACAAATCCCCCTCCCCACTGTGTACAAGAGGGATCTCACAGACAGCAGACATTTCTTACAACCCCAGGCACCCTACAGGCACTACGCCACTGAGTTAGTTCTCCTAAGTAGCCTTGCACCAAGCAAGTCTAGCCTTGCTAAGATGTTCTTACATCCCCTTATGTGGACTTGAGGACAGTTTCTCATGAGCTCCTCAGGCCAGAGGCTCATGCTTTGCACTTCCATTATTGTTTTTCTAGTATGTTTTCCTTCCAGTCTTTCCCACTCAGTCCTTTTTATCCCAGGAGGACTTTCTGCATCCTGCGCGCAGCAACGCTGGCTTCATCCTCAGAGTCGGACTCGCTCTGGGAAGTGGAGCTCTGGGAGGCAGAGCTGCAGGGAGAGGAGCACTCAGGGGAACACAGGTAGTGCATCAGCGGGAGACGATACTTCCCACAGAAGTCAACAAACTTGATTTGTCTGACGCAGCTGTCAAAGTAGACACCTGTAAGGGCAGAGGTCACAGTGACAACACATGAGACAGCAGGCCAAGAAATCTGTTAAGCTCTGCAAGGTTGTTGTGCCTGGTGCAAATGCCTCAAACTAGCATTTAACTGATGCAACACTGGACATGGAAGCAGAAGGGACACTGGAGAAAGGAGGTACCAGGACACATAAGGAAACTGCAAGTGTGAAATCTCTTTCCTTGGTAGACTAAAAAAAAAAATTCCTGTAAAAGTATAACGGGTAGATGATTCAGAAAGGCAAGTTCTACATCAAAAGACCCAGGACAGCAGTTCTAAAGAAAGAGGCAATTTCTTCCAAATATAAAGGGAAATCTCAGGCTGGGAATTTGCAAACTTCTCCTTAAACACTGAATGAATTCACCCCCTCTACTTTCAAGTTTGTAAAGCCTCTTCCACTAGCCAGCAAAGATGAGTCTGCAAATAAACCCTTTCTCCTTCATGGCTCCACTTCTCTTCTGCTTAAGTGAGGTCACCATGCTGAGTTTAGGCGATGCTTTCCACAGCAACAGTGCTGCTCTGACACACAACTACATTCCTCTCCTGTCACATGAAGTGATTTTAGACACTGACATTTTCAGAAGTTTCCAACAGTGTTTAAATCCTAGCTGGTTTGGAGCAAGCTTTTCTTCTGCAGTATTAGAGCAACACTGAAGTGCTGTGCTAGTTCATAAGAAATAAAGTGGAAAAAAAACCAAACAAAAACAAAATCCATCCACAGTTACCCATGCTGTGAAAAACTCAAAAAACCTGGAGAGAGAGAAACAAACAAAAAAAAACCCCACACCCCTTTTTCCTTTCCAACGCAAATTCCAGTCCTCCCCTCTTTGCTAACAGAGCTGCTTTGATATTGTCCTATTGTCCTATAAGGACATAGGATATGGACTAAATTATGACTGCAGATTAGAGAGCAATTAAGGAATACCTTTTTGGGGGAGGAGTTAATCTTTTACAGACAGAACGCACAGATCATTTAGTCTGGATGAAAATTAAGCGTTAAGTCAAATCAAGCCCAAGCATTCCAGGCTTATGTATAAAGTCCTCTGCATACAGGTGCTGTAAATTACCTGTCCCAAGCAAAAGCTAAATAAGTTTATCCTGGTAACTGGCAAGCACTACAGCCTCCTTTTTTCCAACCAGAGACTGAACCTACTGTCCAGCAGTCCAAATATACAAGTTTGCAAAAGTTCTCCTGTCCTTTAACCAGTCTGAGTTATTTCAGGGCAGACTGCTTAGAAACTTCAGGACATACCAGCATTATGGAGTGCTGAGATAAGCCATGAGAATTCTGACAAAAAGCACTGTCTTTATCCCCATGCAAACATAACAAATCAGCACTGCAACTTTAAACAGTATTCCTAAGTTACGAAATGGCAGTGAACAAGCTTCCTTAAAGATATGGTTGCAGGAGAGCTGGAGCCAATGAAATACAGCTCTACAGAATTTGGATGCAACATCATATCTAACCCCACTGACCTACTAAAGCCATGGCAAGTCAAGGGGAAATAAAATTATCAGGTAAAAACAGGAAGCAGAACTGCAAAGGTGAGCTTACCCCCACATTTAGGATTGGGGCAGTTGCTGGCCAAGCTCAGGTACCGGACAAGATTCTCTGGGAGATCGCTGGGAGCATAGGGAACATTGCGGGTTTTAATTGTGCGTCCAGCCAGTTCTTGGAGGCTCGGGGGATTGTAGGTCAGGTCACGGACAAACCGAACCACAAGTGGGTTCCCACGCAAGCTCAGCTCTTCCAGGTGAACCAGGTTGAGGATCTCTCGAGGGAGGTAAGTCAACAGGTTATTGTGCAGGCTAAGGGAGCGCAGGGAATGCAGCCTGAAGATGGAGATGGAAACCCAGTCAAGAGGTGCAAGCAAAATCATTCCACAATTGCACTACACACAGATCTGATTACTCTCTCCCCCCTCCCACCTATTTCTTTCCTTTGCTTTTTCCTCCTTTTAAAGCATAAAAGCGTGCTAAAAGAGCTGCTATTACTTCAGCACACTCAATGCCCTAGAAAACTTGGCTCAGGTCCTGAATGCCTGCTAAAGAAATACAGTTTGAAATATGCTGTTATTCCTCTTGCTCTCCCTCCCCCTGGAAAAAAAGTAGCATGGATTTTGTTGTTTTCAGTATACAAACAGTGCTTTTAGAGGGAGATAATGTTTCCTTGTACCAGTGCATGCAACAAAAACTGTTCCATACAATACTCTGATTAAGTCACCTGCTTTCACTCATGCATTAAAGATGAATGTTGGTAGGCAGCCAACTCTGGAAAACCCCATGTTTTCACTGCCTGCAGCTGCATCACCTTGTGCTGTGGTGCTATCAGATCTCAAAAACTAAGCAAGGTCAGTCCAGGTTAGCATCTGCATGGATGACAAGCAGTTTCTTGGCTTTTGGAGGAGGCATTCTCCTCTCTCAGGAAGTGCAAAGCAATGCTCCAGCAGAGTGTCCAAGGACGCTACGGTCTCAAACCAATGTAAGCTACAAGGCAACTGGAGTCATTAAAGATTATCCATCACGAATAACCCTACTTCGTCACCAAATTCTAACTAAAAAAAAATTTATGCTGCCATCCAATTGCTTTTGGGGTTACAATTACAAATTGAATTCTTCACCTCCCATCTTAGGCTACCCAAACAGTGTTTAAGTGTCCTCTTTTACCCATTATGTAACAGATAGAGCAGTAACTTATCCTCTAGAGCTGTGCTGTAGGATTTTAACGAATGTTAAAACATTCCGAGATCCTAGAACAAGAAATGCCAAGGGAAAACAAGGGATGGTACAACACACACACACACACACACACACACACACACACACAGAGCTTTGGGTAAAAGACAATACAGATCAAGCATTCCTCACCAAGAACACAGCAGCATGGCAGTTCATGTTTTCCCGAGCTGCCCAGGTGCTTCTCAGGATTTCCTGTAGAAGCCTATTAAATCACCTTAAAGTGGACACTTATTGATTTTTTTCTCCACAACCTTTTGATTGAGGTTTTCATATTATATATTCATGGTCTGCCTGCAGTACACCACGCTAAGGATATTGCTGTTCAAGTCTAGAAAGATTAAAAAAAATTGAAGGACAAACAGATCCTCCCAGTCGCTTTTACTCACACATGGAGAACAAAGAGTAAATACTCACTGCGCCAACTGAGGTGGAATGCTCTGGATCTTGTTGTCACACAAAACTAGATAGCTTAGAGATGGCAGGTTTGCTAATTCAGGTGGAATTGAAGTAATGAAATTCCCTCCAAGGTACAGGAACTCTAAACTGAAAGAGAAAAGATCTCATTATTTCATTAAGATCATTTCCAGTTTCATTTAACACTAGGCCTTCTCATCTCCAGGGTTTCTTAAAGTTACAGTTAACTTTTCTTCAAGTTTCTCAAATTTAAGCTGACTACGTATGAGATAATTTGCTGAGGGAGGGGGCAGGGAAAAGCAAGCCGAGTTGCACATTAAAAGTACAAGAGAGCTGCTGTTTAGCAACAGGTAATGTTGAAATTTACCTTCAGTCTTCTACAGTCACCATTACATCTGCAGGAAAGTACCAGCCAACACTACTCCTACACCAATCCCACATGCAAAGCTCCTGCCCTTACCTCCAAGGCAAAGTGGTTTGCAGCACTTACACCGGCTGCTGCTGCAGCCGGTGGGAGTTCTCCATTTCAGCAGGAGCAAAGTAAGAGAGTATCAGCTGTCTCTGAAAATCCCATGGCTCTTGGCCCTACACAAGTGCTAGTTGCTTTTTACAGTGTCATTTGATTCCTCAGTGACTAACTGTGACCTTCCAGCAGAAGAAATAGGCATCCAGTCCCGCTTTGATATAATTCACATACCAATAACAGTACAGCTGCAACAGTGCAGACAGCAACTGACATAAGTCATCCAAATACACACAAGCGGTTTCTCGGTTAGACCAATTTCAGTATACTCAAGTCACGGAGCCCGAAGCAATCACAGATATTAGCTGGGGTGGGCTTAACTGCAGTTTGGGTGAGGGGAAGAACAACACTAGATGTCCTGCCAAAACTCAGTACTCTAGATAGGAAATAGGTGCTAATGTTTCTCCTCAGTCCTTTCTGCCAAACAAAAGTATTTGCTGTGCATCTCTGCCCTTCCTGAAGGGGAAAAAAAAAAAAAAAAGTGAAGCCCGACTTCAGTTTAGTTGCTGAAAGTCCAGTTCTCAATGTCCATATCTAACAGTCAAGGACTTTTCCTTTCCTGTTGGACATTGCCTGGAAGACAGGCAAGGGAACGTTTGGCTTTGGTACCTCTGGCTGGGATGAGACACCATTGCTAATCATGAGGCACTGGAAAAAGTGTTATGTGAATCAAGAAGGTGGATCCACAGTCCTGTCTGCAGTACTCATGCTGGCTCAAGATCACTGGTACATACTCAGATGAGCTGCCTAAGTACAGCGTATATTGCTGCCCCCCCGCCCGGCCCACCATGGAGAGCGAGCAGACCCAACAGGTTAGGGGAGGAGAAACAAACCAGACTCTGTCAGCATCGCTTTAAGAACAGCATGTGACTTCCTTGGAACAGGAGATACCTTCATCTCACCATAGCTCCTGGAGAGAGGCTACAGATACAGGTGGCAAAGGAGCACATGGCCAAACCACCCAAGGGACACTGTGCCTGACCCACGGAAGGTTTAAACCCTAGACTTCAGCCAGGGCACACATGGAGCACTAGAGAAACTCCTGGCTGAGGCTTCCCCTGAGATGGAGCACAAGAATGGTAGAAAGAGACTACTTCAGTCCATTCTTCCAAGAAACATGAACTACTCATATCCAATGACAGCATCTGCTTGGGCTACAGAGGCCATTAACACAGCACAGAGTCCATATGCACAAAGGGAAGAGCAGGAGAACGAGAGCGCGCTGCAACACAAGACGGCATGCTCACGGGGCTTGACTTGCCCCAGAAACACGTACTCTTTTGAAGAATGCCAGAAACCACGCTACACACAGGAGATCTAGCAAAGTGGCTACAAAATTAAACCATTTCTAAGCCTTAGTTTTAACTGAATTTGGCCATTTCAAACAAATTAATTCTACTTGCTTCAGTTGAGAGATAGAGGGGACAGCACATATGGAGGATGTTTTAAATATGAAAAAAGCACACAGAAACAAAAAACAAACAAAAAACCCACACCGAACACCAACCCACTGCTCAAAAGTAGCCCCTCTCCTAGGTAGGCAGCCTTTAGGTAAGGAGCGGGGGCAGGAGGAAGGCTGTTGTGCAGAGATCGTGTCAAGGGGAGATTATTTTTAATTAAATTTAGATCCCCTGACAAAGCCCAGAATTTTAACCAAAATTCCTCCTTCAACCCCCATTGTTTCCCAAGGTGGATTTAGGCTGCCTGGTTCTCATTAGGAATTTAACTGCTGACACTACAGTTCCTATGCAAATTTTAACTCTATGCCATTGCAGGAGCTCATGCTGAAAACTGTTGGGCAAGGGAATTTTAGCAATGTGGATTTCAATGTTTAAACAAGCTTCAGATACATACAGGTCTCCATTTCCTAGGAAAAGCGAATAATTAACTCTGCATCCTCTCTGTTTGAAGACAATAAAGCCAGTAAGGCCACATTGCGTAAAAAACACATAATGCCAGGGAAAGGGTGGGGGGAAGGGCGCAAAACATATAGAAAATAATGTGCTCCAAATCCATTTCAAGGCTTCAAATGCATCAATCTCAGGACCAGCATTCTGCACAATCTCAATGTGCAAAAACATGGCCAAGGTATTTACAGCTTTAAAATCAATTATTTTAAAAGTCTGTGTAACAAGAACACTCAGTTATACTAGCTAAGATACATAAGCCCAAAATCAGACTACAAACTGTCACTAACTAGAAACTCCACTAAAGATAATTCCTTTACTGACAGAGGGCTTCAACTGTTTTATTTTTACATATCTTCTGAATCACCTTTCAGAGGTCTGTAGATTAACAGCCCACGAGGCCCAGTCTGAACCACCAATCCCAAGATTTCCAACATCAATTTAAGATATGAATGAGACAGTGAGCTTACAAAACTTTACAGGGAGGAGGTTTTGAGGCTATAAAGAGACTTCTTTTACATGCAGTGAAGATATTCTTATAGTTTCCATTGAAATACTGCTCAGTAGCAAAAGAAATCCATAAAAAAAAAAAAAACCTCAAGAAATACAGTTTGCTAGAAAGAAGGATCTAGTCTACCCTGGCTGAGCAAGATGGATGAACTAACAACAGCCGTTTCTGGATCAAATTAAAATGTCAAGAGTTGTTTGAGCAGAACTAATGGCACAGGCAAGGATTTTAAAGAGACACAATCATTTTGTAATTAGCGCTGACCACGCCATCAGGGTCGCAGTTTTTGACTCATCTATTACTGGTGCGATTTTCACATCATACTAACTTTGTACCTAGCAGCCAAGGCAATGCTGGCTCTCAAGCATTCCTACTTGGAGGACCAGAAGGCACCGCAAGAACTGGGCTTCGCAAGTGAGATTTCTAAGTAACCATTCACATGAAAAGCCAGTTTTTCCGACAATCATTAAGCTGCATACTTCTGGGGACCTGCCACCTCAAGTCTCGTGCATCGCTGCGTACACAGACGGAGAGCTGGAGTTTTTCTGCACTTTCAAAAGTCAGTCCAGGAACTTGGAAAAGTCAGTGAGCAACCACTCTTCTTGGTGGCTAAAGAGAATATCAGCTTAGCCTCTATTTCTGAAGCTAGGATAAATTTTGTACTTCTAACCTAAGGCAAAGGATGTGGCTGTACAAGTTTTAAGCTGAAGTCAGACACATATAGAATCATTATACTGCCTGCAGCATGAGCTCATTCCATATTAGACATTAGAGAATCAAAATGGAACAAATGCAAATGCCAGGTTTTTGCCATATCCATTCCCTTCTTCCCTCACTATGAGGGTTTCTGTAAGTCTCTTCTCTATACACTGATAGCTTCTTTCAAATCTGGGGACTTTTTCTAATCATCCATTCTCCTCGAGTATTTTTGTTAAAGCTGGCCACCGAGCTCTAAAGTGACTCCAAGAACAGTAATAAATGGAGATAACTCTTCCATATGTGAACGTGCACACACACACATCAGAGATCTCATCTCCTTTGGAAGAGAAACCCCACTAAGGAACAGCAGCCTCCTTTGGAGAGCAGCACAGAATCTCCCATTTGGTGGGTACGCAAGATCACTGCAAGCGTCCACAAGCATCTGGTGCACAGCCATCTGCATGAAAGCCGAAGAAAACATTTGACAGAGTAACTGGTGGGGGCAGGCACTTTCTCTTGCCATTTAGCAGTGTTTACAAATACAATAATAAAAGGCTACAATCTCTTTCAGCCTTACATCCAGCAGGCCCCTCACTCAATGCAGCCAGCACTAATCCCTGCCAAGCAGCAGTCGGCACTCCAAGCCCATCATCAGTCGCTCCTCTCCAGCGAAGGATTTCACAACAGGAGATTAAGGTGACAGTGCAAGTTCTTTTGCACATGGAAAGGAAGCAGGTAAATGCTCAGGCAATTATAAATTGATTCAGATGGTGTCATCACTTTTAACATGCCAAGAGACTGCACACTTTTCCTTGAATATGACTTTGAGGTTTCCACATCATCCCATACCACAAAACAATCCAAAAAGCTCCAAAACACTCAGAAAATAGGAAGAGCCCACCCTGAGCACTAGAGGTATTTTTAACACTCTATCGATTACCATAACATTTTCACAGTGCTGTGTCAAGGGCAGATTGCCTTCCAGAACAGAAGAAACTCAAAATTTCAACCCACCCAGCGTCCCCAGAAATATTTGTTTGGATAAAACTTAACAGCTGACATCAAACAGATGCATCTAAATAGCCAATCTGAAAAGAAACAATGAGCCTGAAATAGCTCCAGGTCTTTTAAAGATAAACTTTTTAGCAAGAAATTTCCCCAGCAGTTCTGAGGCTCAAGCAAGGGAGGATTTTTAAAAGCAGCCCACAGCACACTCCTGTTCACCCTGTTCTACCATTTGTTAATTCCTGAGAGAACTACACAGCCTTTGCTGACATACAAATTTAAGATCAAACAGTTGTCTGAAAACTATTTGCAAAACGTTTGAAGAGGGGAAGGAAAAAAGAGAGACAGCAAGCAGATTTCCTAACGCTGTATCTTTATCAAAGCTTCATTTGCTGTTTTTCCCATACCATAACTGGCATTCTTAAGCATATGCTTGTCTAACATGCTTAATGCTATTCATGAATAAAAGCAGATCCTCTAGCTTTCACTGCCTCTAAGCTTTTACACAAAACTTGCATGAATCCAGTTACAAGTTTGAGGCCTTTGATCCCAGCCCTTGAATAACTGGGCTAACTAGAAATACCCAAGCAAGCAGGAAAGGAACCTGCATGACAGACACCTGGAAACAGCATGGTGCTTTCCTGTCCTCTTTCTGCTCGTTCCCAGTGCTCTACTGAACCCCAAAGGTATTAATAAGAGTAAGACTAAACTTAAAAGTTCGTATCAGCAGATTCAAGGTACCAACTACATTTCAGTAAGCTCTTAGAACTTTTCCCTTTAGGGAACACTTACAAGACCTCTCCCAAAGTGTGCATTGATGAGGGCAAGCCACAATTGGACAGGTAAGGTCAAAACTGCCCTTTACCAGACTGCCTTGCCAAACAAATTTTGTCCAGAACAGGCACAAGCAGACGAGTGCATTTCTAGCTCACCGGCTAGAACATACAACGCTTCTCAGTGCATCCCCAACTAAATCAGGAGAGGAAGGAAACAGCGTAATCAGCGCTCTGGTGGGATGCCTGTGCAGCAACGTAGCTCACAGCTCAGGAGCTGCCAGGGGCTGTGAACCAAGTCTGAAAGAAAATGACTGACCGTAACATCTCGCACTGAAAACACACCATGATCAACTTTGGAGGCAGAACTATAGTAGTGATGACACTTACAATCACCCATTCTAAGCTCATTTATTTGGCAACAAATACAAAAGTAATGAGAGAGGGCTGCCTCCATTTGGTGCATTTTCTACCCTAAATTCACAGCAACACCCAATGCAGCAATTCAGCTCATGCACTATACTGACACTGCTCAGCTGGCAGTAAACTGGTGGATCACAAGGAGAGAGCAGTACTGCACTTTCCACAGTGCCTCCCTCGGGGAAAACACGAAGCAAAGGCTATTCACCCTTGATGCTGGCATGCTATGACCAGCATCACCACGCTGCCATCATTACAGTGATTATGGCCATCCACTTATGGAGACATACGAAGGAAACCTCAATCATTATGACACTTTAAGGCAGTCATTCTAAAACTGCCCAAGAGCTAACCGATAATTTATGAGGAAGATGAAATGCCCTTTCTTTCAGCACACGATCTCACACAGTGCACAACAAAAACACTTGCGTGGGCTAGGATGGGCAGATGGCCGAAGCTGGGAGAAATAAGACAAGATAGCTGGACTGGCTGTAGTTCTTATCGCAGTTCATTAACTTGCCAAATCTCTAGGAACACGCTAGGGAAGTTTTGCACAAAATGTCTGATCCTGGCTTGCTGCAAAGTTGTGGATATATTGCCTTCACGCAAGTAAGTACTCATGACACACATCTCTCTCTCCAGGGTCTTTGCTTTTGTAGTTGTCAGCATGTTCCTTCTCCTTTTGCAGACCAGATCCCTCAGCTTTCTGTTCTTGCAGCTTCACCATGTAGGCTCCTAACCTGCTGTATACTTGGTCTTCATTAAAACAACTGATGCGCTATCTCTTCAAACACTACAACGGAAAGGTACTTTGGGAAGAGCGGAAAAATACGAAGCTTAGCTATTAAGAATTAAAGAACTCAGTCATTTCCTGGAAACACATGAAGTATTTCTAGATCTCTGCAACTATGGCCAGCTCTTTAATCAGGGAATGCAGCAAATGGGAAGCTGCCAGGG
Source organism: Struthio camelus (assembly GCF_040807025.1). Taxonomy (NCBI): domain Eukaryota; kingdom Metazoa; phylum Chordata; class Aves; order Struthioniformes; family Struthionidae; genus Struthio; species Struthio camelus. Next base: position 93,044,264 of record NC_090942.1, on the reverse strand, counting down.
TCACGGGAAGAAGAGAACTGCTGGCCTCAGGAACCCTAGTACCAGCAGGAGGAATACGTCTGGTCAAAGTGCTGCTTGCATTCCTCTGTGGTTTCAGAGACCATGAGACGTGAAGAAAATTTCTCTGACGGGAAGCGGCCTATTGAAAAAAGCTCAAAGTCCTGGCTTGCCAGCAACAGTGAGACAGACAGTTTGCAGCTTGAGCTGTGAAGCTGAGGAAAACAGCTCCCCCACCCAGGCGCTCTGGAATTACTAGATGCCTCCATGCCACTCTGACACAACACTTGGCTCTGCTGGGTCCTTGCTCAGGCTCATTTTGCCCACCTCAAAATTATCCAATACCTCTCTTGTTGGCAGATGGGAGGCAGGTCTGGCAGCAGTTTCTCTTCAGCACACATTCAGTATCCTTCTGGCAAGGGTGCCAGGCCATTGGCCATCTGGTTCCAACCAGCGGACTTAAAGGAATATTAAGTTATGAAAGCACTGTTTCCTCCCAGTTCCGTCACACAAGTATGTCTCTCCCCTTGGTTGCTTGAGTAGTCCCACATACAGAAGAGTCACTGATGGCAACACCCGCAAAGAAGCTAACAATCCTGGTGGAACGTGATTTTGCTATCTTGAGCTAAAGTTCAATTTTATTAAGGTGACACATTAGCAGAGGTTCAACGAGTGAGCAGTTACTACACAGGGTGCAGACACGAACTGAGTCTAGTTTAGTGTTTCTACCTGACACATCATTTTGTAATGATAAACAACCAGTTCAATAGCTTTGTCCACATTGCCCTCTCAGAACTGCCATTCTGGGGTTCAAGCAAGACCAGCGCAGGAAAAGCTACAGGACAGGACAAACAGGAGCCCTGCTTCAGGACAAGCCGAGGAACAAAGCAGAGTAACGAGGCAACAGTACTTTGCCAGGGGCATGCTGGAGCACTGTACACAGCCCATTGAGGCACCACATGAAGCACCGTGCAGCCTAGTAGCTCAGGGTGAGAAACGGTAAGTCCCGGGTCAGTGGCACAGCACAAAACAAGGCTGACAAAGCCAGGCTACTTGGAAGAGAGGGAGAGACAGAACCACAACCCCACACTAGGGCAGGTAGGCAGCAGCAAGGAGTCTCTGCCCCAGAGGTGGGGCAAAAAACAGATCCCAGCAAGACGCTAGACAGCTACCAGGTGCGCTATGGAAGCGATGTGGATCCACCTCCTAAGCACAGTTGCTCTCCCTCGTTGACCTCCTCTCCTATGAGGTCAGTGCCACTATCCTCATTCCCTTCGGTATCCCTGAAGGGACTGCTCCTCTTCCACATGGCAACCCCAATCCAGGATGCAGCCCAGCTCCACTGAGAAGGGCAAGGGCATTCTCTAGCTCTCAATATGCCAAGTAGTGTTTTTGGACCTTAGCTTAGCCCAGCATTGCTCCAGATCCTCAGAAGATGCTTGCTGTGTGCTATCTGGACAAAATCTGCATACCAGGCTGCATTATATTGTCTGTGATGGACGAAGCCATTTCCCTCCAGCGTTCAAGAAGTTTTAGTACCTCCACCTAGGACTGAAGGAGACAGCACATCATATACAACATCGTTTGCTTCCACTGGATCCAGCTCTGCTGAGCTCTTGGGGCGAATCCAACTATTTAGGGTCAAACTTGCATAGGTGAGGCTCCCTCCAGCAGGTCTCCCAGCAAAGAGCCTGAGGTGAGGAAAGTTCAGACCCAAGACTTAGCAAAGAGGCACACAGAGGCTAGTCGGAGGCTCGAGAAACCAGCTGAACACACATAAGTGTCCACATGTAACAGTCCCCAGCTCGCCCAGGAGTAAGGCAGGCTTCAGAAGTACGAATCCTAGGTCAATGTGGACAGTAGATAACCAGTCCTACACAAGATCTGTCCCCACCCCAGAAATATGCTTAACTACTATGATTCAGTCATAGGGTTTTACGTCATTTGGCCTGCAAAGGTATGATCTAGCCCCAGAGCTGGGTGTATCACGGCACCTGAGCCCGGCCTAGGGCTCTATGCCCCAGGAGATCTGTCAGCTGACAGTGGCTACATGAGCCACAAGGGTGGAGAGAAATAAAACAAAAAGCCCAGCCATGCCACCAAACACTCTGAGATTGGAGCTGTATCAACAAAAAAGGCCCTATTGTCCGCATAAGTCACAGACGCCTCTTTATTCTCCTGCGCAGTCCACCAGGCACGAGCTGCACGAGACCCGAGCTTCTGTTCCGCTCTTACCTAGAGATCTGTTTTAAAGCAAAAAACACAGAGCACCTTCCCAAGGCACTTTCCGCATGCCAACCGTACTGTCACTAGAGGAGCTCCCCCTGCCCCACGGCAGCCCAAGGACCGTGAACATCCCGAGAGACTTGCCCACGCTGTGAAGGCAGAAGGCCGCTCCTGCACCTGGCGAGGAAGACCTGAGGCGCACGTGCAGGGGAAGAGCCGCACCAGACACAGCGGTGCTCAAAGGCACCCGAGGCCCGGCGAAACTCAGCGCCAGCACCGCGCCAAGACGCGCTCCGGGCTGCGCTCGGCTTGCGAGCCAGAAAATCAAGTTCGGGCTGCTCGGCAGCCGCGGCTCCCCCCGCCAGCCGGGCAAAGGCCCCGGGGGAGGGAGCGCCGCCGGCGTGGCGGGGGGGGGTGGGGGGGTGGCCGGGGCTGCCGTGCCGCTGCCCGGCGGCGGGCCCTCACCTGCGCAGCTCCTGGATGTCGGGCGGGATGCCGTGCAGGCGGTTGCCGCCGAGGCTGAGGCTCTGCAGCCCGCGGAGGCCGAGCAGGGCGGGCGGCACCTCGGCGAAGCGGTTGCCGCTGAGGTTGAGGACGCGCAGGGAGCGGCCGAGCGGGGCCTGCCCCAGCCCCTTGGGCAGCGAGCCGGGCCCGCCCAGCCGGTTGTTCTTGGCCAGCAGCGTGCGGAGGCGCGGCAACGCCAGCAGCTCGGCGCCCAGCTCCGCCAGCCCCGTCCCGCTCACGTCCAGCTCCTCCAGCGCCGGGAACCACTGCGACAGCCCGGCCGGCAGCGGGCCCGACAGCCGCCGCGGCGACAGCACCAGCCGCCGCGCCTCCGCGCTGCGCCGCGCCGCCAGCTCCGCCGCCAGCTCCAGCTCCGCCGCCGAAGCCGCCGTCTCCTCCTCCTCCACCTCCTCGCCCGCCGCCGGGCCGCGCCGCGGCAGCTCCGGCTCCGGCGCCGCCATCCCGCTCGCCCCAACCGACCGACGGACCGACGCGCCCCCGCTCCGCCGCCGCCCGTGCGTCACGCGGAGGCGCCCCCGCCCGGCCCCGGAATCTGCATAGCCCCGCCGCGCCGCCCGCCCATGCTCGATCCCGGGCGGCGCCGCTGTATGCGGGTTGCGGGGCGCCCGCCCCGCCGCGGCCCCGGAACGAGCATGCCAAGGGAGGCGCGGGGGCAGCGGCTGGGGCGGGGGAGGCAGCGCGGCTGGCCTCCGCGGGCCGGCGGCCGAGTTACCGTTACACCCCCTCGGCGTTACCGTTACATCCCCCGGCGTTACCGCTAACCCTGGCGTTACCGTTACGCCCCTCGGCGTTGCCGCTAACCTTGGCGTTACCGTTCGCCCCCAACGTCACGGGCCTGAGGGGACGGGCCAGCAGAGCTACCCCGAAACCGTGGGTGTCTGTAGAGGGCCTGGGAATGGCACCTGTTTATTTTAGTGCCTCCTATACCGACGTAGAGTTGGATGGTGCTGAAGTTAGAAGTCCTTTTAACTGAAAAGGAAAAAAAAAAAATTACTCTTTTTCACTCGTCCTCTGACCCCAAAGAGAACATGCTCTCCGGGTTATGTGTTTTTCAAGTCACCTCTGTTACCACCTAATGGTAACACCTGACCTGTTGTGTCCCCATCCTTTCAGTCAGCTAGTATTTTGGTTGCAAAACAGGACTCTTACCCTGCACTTGAATCGAATGCTGGTCTCTGACAGAGCAAAATTCAGAGGAAGGGGAGCGCTGGAAGTCAGCCTTTCCCCTGGGTTGTCCAGCCTCTGGGTTACACAGGTCTAGACCTGGGCCCAGGAGCTGGCATGCTCCAAGGCAAGCCATGCGGCCTAGCCAGGTGGTCATCAAGGGCTGAAGACCCAAAGCAGCCAAAGTGCAACTTGGGAGGCCGGCAGCCCCACCAACCCCAGTGTTTCCCAGCCCAATATATCGCCACAGTCACTGCTCTGTGTTCCCCCTTCCACTTGATACCGAAGACATCACCAGCAACATCATCAGAGAGCCCCTGCGATTCTCTGAGCGACTCCCCTGTTCAGTTGTTTGGAAGAGGTGGCATTTCTCAGTGTCCCCATAGTTATGCACTGTAAAAGCTGCCCCCTACATTGTCCTGATTTCAGCTCTCTGTTGAGCAGGGTCAGCCCCCAGGGAAGTGTGGCTGTGCCAAGAAGAGGTGGGAGCTGGAAATGGGGCCTTGGAGACCTCCTGTTGGTGGTGCACCGGAATAAAGTTGTGTGCTCAGAACTACTTTGAGGTGTGTCCTAGCTGGATGTTAAAAGACAGCATTATTCTGGAGCAGGGACATCCACAAGAGTTAATCCAGAGCGCTCTGTAAATCTGTGAGGCTAAGACACGTGATGCAGGTTGCATCTTGATACTGAACCGACCTGAGTCATACCACATGTTACACGAGCAAGTAACTTGAGGTTCTGGATTTCAATTCATTGCCCTTTGGACACAGGCTAAAAGCTGTGTAATCAGTAATCACATATTAGAAGAAGCAGCAGCAACGTATGACTACAATGAGAAGATTCCCTGCCCAAGGGAACTTTTGCCCTGGCAAAGTCTGGGCTTAAAGAATAGACTTCTTTTGCTTCCATGTCATGCACAGGGGAACCAAAATGAAGGGAATGGCAGTCTCCTCCCCACTCAAAACACATTATTTACACAAAAGTTTCTGTCATCTTAGAGACGAAGAAATGCAGACAAACCATCATTGGCTTATACCAATCAAGAATTTAAAAAGAATGTGTGAAACAGCAAAGATGCTGCGCTTAAAGGTGTCCAGAATACCATGGACAAAACCCTTGGTCCACTAGTGTTTCCTTGGACACTCCAAGAATACCGGATTTCCAAAACAAATATTTTGAAGGGACAGCCTCTGTTCCTAAGAGCAGGGAGTTATCAGAGCTGTGCCCAGCCTTCAAGAAAGGGTGTGCTGTAGTGGGTAGGGCTGAACGAATCTACTCCATTTGGACTTGTTTCATTTGTTTTTTAAGTCAGCATGGTTACACAGATGCAATCCCTGCCGTGAAACCAGAGACAGCCACATAAGAGCAGAAACCATACCAGTATAGGTGTTCCTTTTCAATATAACATTGTCCACTTCATCCAGGTTGTACTGTTTCAGCTAGATCAGGATAGCTAATGGGAGGTTTGATATTAGCCCAGGAGTAACGTCATCGGTGTTTTGTTCTTGCCTCCTACAGTGCTTTAAGCATGAGTTTGGCCCAAGTTATGTTCTGTGGACTGGTTCGATTTTTTTCAGGGACCAAGTCTTACGATAGATCAGTTCAGTCCCATCTTCAGAATTAAAGCTATTAAATACTTTACAAATGCCGTTTGGAGTCTCGATCAGCCACTTAAATAGCATATCTCTCAGTGTGAAGTTGAACAAAACTAGAGAATTGTGACATAATTAAGCATACACAGCACATATAGCAACACAACGTAACAACTCACTAATACTCAGATGTGCTTTACTCCCTAAGAACAGGTCAGAGTTTAAGCTAGGCCTCTGCTAGAGATGGGGAACAGACTTTTTGCTCCTCTTCTCTCCTACCCCCCAAAATCATTTAGCTTCAGTAAGTATGCATAAGACAAAGTATTTTTAGTGCCATCTAGCCAAAAGCTTCCTTTCATTCCTTCTTAAAATCCTGGGAAATTCCATCAGTAGAACATAAGTAAGGAAATAAACCTGTTCTGAAGTCGAGCACTGAATGGCCAGGGAATGCCAGTGTTAAAACTTCCACACACAGCAGCTGGTATACAGTAGAGAAGGTATTTGGGCATTATTTGTTATGATGTGAAAAGTAACGTGTCAGAGGCAATGTTAATTTTTTAAACATCTTTGAAAGGAGCATATCAAATAAAAAAAGTAACTCAACCTTCTCCTGTGTTAGACTGTAATTTGCACAGAAGAGCTCACGGTAGCAGAAGCTGCTAAGTCCATTATAGTTGTGGGAGAGAGGAATGTAAAGAGATTATGCTCATGTAATACAACACCATTAAAAGCTATTTCATCATTCAGTTGAGCAAAGGTGACATTAGCCTTTCAGCCCTGTCTTCCTAATGTCACAGCACAGAGAAACAGAAGGGACTTCAGCAGGGTCACCAGTCTGTTCTCCCATCTTAGAATAGGATCAGCTACACTTTGACTATTCCTGATAGTTGCTAGTGTAGTCCGTTCTTAAAAGACCTCCAGGAAGGGAGACGGTGAAACCTCAAGCAAGTATCTTCCATTTCTTTGCTATCCTTTGGGTTCAAAGTGAGTGTTGACTCACCGAGTCTAACGATAGCTGCAACACAAGCTACAGTGTCCCATTCACTGCAGAGAGAGGACAGATTGATACTTTCCTCTTGGTAGCAGTCTCTACCTGAAGACAAAGACATTTAGAAAAGTCCTTGAAAGGCACTGCCCAAACCTGAAGGTGCTCCAGCCACGGCCTCCCTGATGCCACATGGAACAGAGTGATTGCATCCTGTTTACAGAGGCTGTGCCCCTCTATATTCTTCCAGTACAGTGGTTTGCCTTTTTCACAGCATTGTAACCCTAAGTCATGTTCAGCCTGTGCTTTGCTGGTGTATCAATCTTTTTATCTGGAACTGCATCCTGGGTACCTGCTGCCCAGCCTGTATGAGGCAAGGGAAATCAAGTGCGCAAACTGTAAAACTCTAAACTGATCCTTATTAAATGGCTATTTCCCATTCCTCCAGTTTTTGAGATACTTCTGAATTTTTTCCTGCCCTCCAAATAACTTGCACCTTCCCCCAGCCTGAAATTGCCTAGCTGGCCTAGCTGTCCTGCCACCTGCTGTCACATGGGTTTCAAATATTAACCTGAGCTGGAGCAGAAAAGGACCACTTACTGCAGTTACAGAAAAATTACAAGCAAGCTCCAGAGGGTTCCTTACCAACAAGCCTAACCTCAACCTTCATGGCTGAGGCGTGTGTGTGTGTGTGTGTGTGTACAGGGGCTAGTGGCCTCAGTGGACCAGTGCCAGAGACCTTTATTTACTCAGGCCAGTGTAATACGATAGAAAAAAAAGACAACCTGTTGAGAAGGTAGAGAAAAGGGTGGCAGGGGTGGGCGGAGAACATCCATTAAAGTATTTGAGGTCTGGGGAGGGAAAGAAGCGAAGAGAGATGAGTAGAGGTAAAAGAGAATCAAAGATAATTTACCTGTTTTTAATAGGGCTTTATAAGATGTCTCAAAGTGGGTTATGTAGAATGCCTAATTGCAGGGGGGGGAAAGAACAAGGAGTTACTGTAAATGAAAAACTGCTTAAGTGACAGCAAACACAAGTTTGCCTTGAGCTAACTGCACGGTGGATGGGGATTGTGTTTCCATTAGGCAGAATTTGTTTTTTCCTTGTCTTTTTGCAGAAAATGAGAGATATGCTTTATTTTCTGTCCAAAGGCTATTGGGTGGATGGGGAAAGAGAGGATAGACAACTCCTATCTAATCTGAGACACTGATAACAACCTCAGAAATACCATGGTCCTACAAGATCCAGTCACATAAGAGTCAAAGACAAAAGAGGACCCTAACTGGGGAGCATCCTGTAGCACAAGCTCAACAACAGACACCAGAGGGTCCACATAGACTGAACCAATAGCAAGAAAGCATTGGTCAGAGATAGCTTTTGCTGTTCACTAGCTGCCACAAGATGCAGAGCTCCAGATATCTGGAGCACACAGCATGACACACAGCATGACAAAGCCAAGAGGATGTCACAGCCCAGCTCACGGCTGGATGGACCCATAGCCCTTTGGTGGGCTCCATGCTCCAGGCATGGTGATTCCTGACAGCTGGCAATCAGTGGGCCTCTCGCAATACAGCTGCAGGCCAGACACTGCACTATAAACCTGAACAATAGTCCAGAAGTAGCCTTCCCATGCTTAAGAAATACTGATTCAAGTCCTGGTCTGCGGATAGGATTTCCACCCCTCCAAAGTCCACTCCCCTCCACCACGCAAACCCATATTGAACTGAAATGAAAAAAGAAATATATTGAATTTTTCTCCACTCAGGGCTCACAGACCCCACCTTTCTTCTTGGGACCCTTCTCTCTGCCCATTGGGCACAGGAAAAAAGCAGTTTCAGCAGCAGGATTAAAAAACATGTTTTTTTTTTCAATGGGACAAATATGATCACTCCCTACTCCCGCCTCATCCCCCATCAAAGGGAGGTCCTCTTATTACTGTCATTAAATACAGTCACTGTGACCATACATGGCCTGGAGCCCCATGGTGCATACAAGCACATACAAGCACATCACAGGTAGAAAGCTGTTTTTCTTTCCCAGTGGCACAGGTGGAGAGCGAAAGGGGAACTGAAATGCCTGTGAAGCAATCTCATTATAAAGAATGCATGGCTGGGAGGCAGCAGCCTTGGCGGCATGTTACGTTTCTGCCGCTGGCTTACCGTGCAGTTGCGGCCTTCCACTTCTCCTTCATGCACTTCAGTTTCCCAAGCTATAAAACAGTCATGTCGATTCACATTTGTCAAGTGGATTGAAATACGTGCGCAAAAGCCATCACAGGGTGTGCAGGCAGACAGCTGATTTTTTTTGGGGGGGGGGAGAGAAAAAGGAGGAATGAGCGTTGTGGTGATAACTGAGAAATACAATAAAACACGTGCTTTTTTTAAAATTTTGTTTCATTTATTTGGCAGTAATATCCAAACCCCCCGCTTCAAAAAAATTACAAAATCAAGTAAAATAAGTGCACTAAGAAAACCTACAGAATACTGATAAATTTCACACACGTACAGGAGGGAAGATACGGGGAGGAGTGGGAGCTTTTTGTTTCTTCCTTAAATTTGGCTTTTTGAAAAAAATGCCTTCCCTGCCCTTGCAGTCTCTACAGCCATTGTCCCGGAGGACATTTGGCATTCAGCACATCCTTCCTCATCAGCTAAATCACCCTGCAGAAGTTAGCGAGGGATCAGCCTGTTGTGGGATACAGCCTGGGCATCGCTCACCGAAAGGCTGCCCTTCCTCTCTGGGTGGGGAGGCGAGATGTTCGGGTACCGTTTGGTTACCATAGCCCTTGGAACCGGCATCGTTCTCCACAGTTACATTCTCCCTTTGAGGTCACAAGGAGGAAGAGGCTCCGCAGGTGGCAGCTCTTCCCGTGGAGGCAACTGCTCACTGTACTCCTACCACGTTGCCCTGGACTATCCTAGAGTTATGCAATATGGCTTGTCAGAGAGCTTAGCTTGGCTTGCTCGAGAGACAGCAGCGCGTCCATATGCCTTCAGTAAAAGTGCAGGCTCTGTAAATTATAACTGCCAGCACGCAATGCTCCAGATGACCCAAGCAGTCACTCTCATGGACTGCACATCCACCAGAGACAGGAAGGGGACCGGAGAAGGTATTGTGTAATCGCAACCTACAGAAGCCCTTCAGCCATGGACTAGCCTCCCCTACCTACACATGCTTTGCTTCTCCCAGTTGGAGATCTTCCTGACTGGACAATAAGACGTTGTTCCCATCCAGGGAAAGCCTTTAAGGCAAGTTGTTGTGTTTTCTCTAAGGCACTTTAATGATCTAAGCTGGAAGGAAATGAGCCGGGAGGCACAAACTAACTTTCAGAGCAGGACTGGAATAAAGCAAAACATTGATTAACAATGTTCCTGTGACTCTAGACCCAGCGTATGAAGCTGCTTTGCTCTCCTCCATTGAGGAAGAATGAGGGCATGTCTAATGGGTGCTCCTGTTCCACCAGCCACTTCCTCCAGCGCCACCAGCGGGCATGAGGGAACACGAACAATTTGACTCCGCTGTGTTCCCACTGTAGTGGTCCTGCTCTTGAACTCAGCCTTCCCCTCATCTCCTGCGGACTGACTCTCCTCACCTTCACAGGTGATAGCATTTCAAATCTGGACCATCGTGGGAGAAGAACCAGTCCCTTTCTGTATTTATTATGCCAAAATCTCCAAGCATGGTAGGGTAGATTATGACTCCCACTGCAAAAGCCAGACCATAGCATGGACCAAGCTTTCTTATTTTCCTGCACTTGCTAGGCACCAGCTTATTCCTCTTTTTCAAGCATTGGGCATAAAGAGGGCGGTTGGGACACAAGCCCTGCTGATCTTCTCTCAAGTGGAACATGCTTCTCCTGATGCAAGTGGGAGTTTCGCTTGAATAAGCACTAAGGACTGCAAAACACCTAGCAGCAATTGCTGAAGTTGTTTGTGATCGGGAAGATCGAAGTCACAGGCAGTCATCTCAACTCAGGCTATATGCAACTGCTTGGGATGCACAGCAGGGGCATGAAGGGAATGTGGAAACAGGTTGTTTGCTTGTGTAAGCATTATGAAGTACATTTGACAACTTCAGGAGAAAATCAGCTGGGCTTGAGGCTAGAGAGGTGACTGTCAAAAAAAGAGCATTACATTTATAACCCGGACCAATGCTCTGAGAAAGAAGCCAGAAGAAAATGACCCATGAGGGGATGCAACAGTTGTCAAAGATGGTCTATTCAGAGTCACTGTGAAATGCCTCAGGAGTGAGGACTCCAGCCTTGACTCCAAATCCAGCCCTGGAATCAAAGAATAACGCTGCTATCTTACCCCAGCTGGAGACAGAAACCCCAAGATGATGGCCAACTTCACCTAGACTTCAGTTAAACAGTTTTCTACGTAGTTAGGTCTTTTAAAATACCCTACTAATGGGACTGCCCAGTCCATCTGTCTCGAGGCTACCTGGCAGTTCCCTCTAGGCAATTTAAGGAGGGCTGAGCACAGACTCGGAGCACAAAATCAGGACTAGCCAAAGGAGCAAGAGCCAGAGAGAGCTGCAGTGTCGATCTGTGTCTGGTGGATCTAACTACATCCAACCCTGTCCCTTCTCCCCACGAGGACATTGCAATCCCCAACTGAGAAATATTTTGTAGTGTAGGGGTCACAAGTGGCTTGTGTTGCTTGTGGTGGCTGAGTGCAGTGTGATACAAACTATGCATGGGCATTACAGCACTGTCAGTAACAAAACCCCACAAGTTGGGTTTTCTTGAAAGATCTAGAGCTACAAAACATACAAAAGCTGAATTACTACCATAGGAAATAAAGTAATTAAAAAAAAAAAACAAAACAAAAGGGGGAGTCAGCACGCAAATGTGATAAGAAAAAATATGATAGCACCTTTAAGGAGGGAGCAGGGAGCGTAAAAGTGAGATGAGGTCAAAAGGAACCACGTTGTGTTGGAGCCCACAATGTACTGGAGTTGCTGCTGGGGACGGTCCAGTGGAAAGCAAAGAGGAACATGCTGGACTCATGCCAGCACTATGTCACCACAACTTCCAGGTGTCACATGAGGCTGACCAGCCTTGAGGCGCTCAAACGGAAGGGGAGGGTAAGCAGGGCAAGGTCCTTCGCTAATGATGCCCTGCTGCACACGCACTCAGCCACAGAACAATCATCTGGCCTGTTTTTTTTTCTGCAACCATGGCTGGTGCCGATGATCATATCGGTTGAGGACCCCCTTTTCTATCCAGCACTGGCCTCCATCCTTTCCCCAGACCCAGGGGCACAGAAACCCCTGTTAGCTCTTACGAGGAGCAGCTGTCTGCTCTGGGAAAGGGTCCCAGAGGCTACTGTATTTCCCTCCCAGCCTTTCAAGGCCCCAGCAATGAAGCTCCCTGAACAGGTGGGCTGTGCTCCCCTTCCCTGGCCCCATTTCTCTGTAAATTACAAAACAAATAACCCATTGCTATACAATGTAAATATCTGTGACTGGGCGACTGTAGCAGACACTTGTGCATACTGAGATCAGCACTGGAGGACAGGGTGGCAGGTTGGGCCCATCCTCCTGGGCTCCTCCTGTGTGGAGGCCCCTTACATCTCCTTGGTGCTCATTCGCTTGGTCTTCTCAGCTGTCTCCTAGAGAAAGAGAGCACAAGAGTGAAGCTCTGCTCTGACAAAGGTGCTGGCAGCGCCCTGAAGCCTTTGGTCCATCCATAAACAGTGTCAACACTGGCTTCTTTGAAAGCCCCCCACCTGTATTTTTCTCCATGGACAACAGGGACGATTGCCCTTTGCAGACCACAACGCTCCCCTTTCTACTAGGAAACTTCCAAGCGATAGAGACAGAAGGAACTCTAGTGAGGATGGACTTCAAGTAAGCAGATCTCCCCAGCTTCATGCTTACCTGATGCTTCTGCAGTTCCTGAACATATCTAGCCAGCTCCTCTTCAGTCAAGTCTTGTTCAGGTTGCCGTCTCTGACCAGGCACCTTCTCGTTCTTCCCTGCAAAGAGAAATGGAAGTTCAGCACTATCACAAATGGGGGGTGCAGATTTCAGAGTGTGAGCCAAAGACAACAAAAAGAGGCAGGTTAGCCCGAGCCTGTTTCAGACCACAGCCTATCTCAAGGTTAGGGAGAAAACTTTGTGAGGGCTGGCCATATTTTCTTTGAAAGGGAATGGGCCTTGTGGCTTTCTGGGACTTCAGGAGCTGAGTATCCCATCTGTCCAACTCTCTCCCTCCCCCGTGATAACAAATAAAACCACGATGAAGAGGCTGCGTTCTGCTCTTCTCCCCGTTATTTAAAAGAAGCACCTATAGTTCAATTATCTTGGCGGGCTAAGATAATTTCTTAGTAGATGAGAATGTGCACAGAGCACTCCATTTAACTGGGAAAGCTGCTTGTTCAGGTCTGTTGTAGGGAATAAATGGACGCTCAGTGAAATTTACATGCAATAACCGATGCCTAATGAAGAAGTAATTTCACTTAGTGGAGACGCATCTTGATGATGTATCTGATCTGTCCGATTCTTTGATTTTATCCCTCTAACAATAGCCTTTAGCCCCTCCGCTGCTCTGACATGAGCAGAAAGTGAAAGAACTCCTGTCCGACTGCATGCTTCTGGCACGGATGCAGGGAGCAAAGTAGGCAGCAACACCAGGTTTTGCATGGCAACTTTGAAGGTTGATTCTGAGGAGGCAGCAAAAAGAGTCTCTCATTTGGGTGCCTAACCCCTGAGACCTGTCCACACCCTGCAGGCAGCTCTTTGTATTGTATTACAATTATCTCCTCTAAGACGAGTTCCTGCCACTGCAGCCAAGAGGTCCCCAGAGTCTGGGATGAGGCGACTCTGAAGCCTCTGCTGCAGACTGCCAGGTGGATGTGAAAGGAACTCTGCACATACCTGTCGCTTTCCTCGCTCCTTCTCTGTCCAAGCTAATGGACGCTGCCTGGCTACAGATCTGACCTCACGTACCGCTGACAGCTCCCACAAAGCACTGCAAACAAAGCTTATGCAAAGGCCCTGTTTCTAGGGAGGAAGGCCAGAGGAATGCAGCTCAGTGCTGGGAGGGTGAACCTGGCTTTTTGAAAAGCAGCAGTACATTTCCCAAGGCAGAGAAGATGCTGACTTTCTACTGGAAAGGCAATGGACCATTTGTGAAAAGGCAGAAGGGAGAGCCTTACTTCAGCATCCCACCAGGACTTCCCACAATTGTAACACGGCTGTGAAAACTTAAAAAAGGCCTTCCAGAGGAAGACCGGATAGATGAACAGCCCTGCTTTACTATAAACACCACCTTCCCTCAGCTCCATCACCAATATTTTCTTCTACTTTTAGGGTTCTTATTGCAAGAATCTCAAGTGCTTTCCTGACGCTACTGCATGAAGTCTTGTATTTCCTCTCTGGGGCAAGACAGAACCTGTTTTACAGATACTGTAAATACAGATACAGTGAGTATACTGACACACATATAGGAAAGGTGACTTACTCACACCTACACATATAGTTGCAGTCAGTCACATGTTTGGTCTGTGTATGCCCCAAGCCAGCTGGATGCAAAGTAGCTCTGGTCTGGAAGATTTGTTGCTGAATTTTCATGACACCTAATCCAACCTACAACACCCAGCAGCATTGCCCTCAACTCAGTAACACACTTTCTGATCTCTAGAACAGAACTAGCTTGGGTCTGGCCAACCTGGAGCACAGGAGGCGTGATGCAGAAGCCACCCACAGAGAATCTGAGGTAGAGTGGGCAAGAGAAGGAACCCGGACAGCTGCTATCTTACAAAACCTAGAAAGTAAAAATCCCTTTTGTACAGAACCAAAAAAACAATCTTCTGGAGAGCATACAGACCCTCGCATGTCATTGCGGTGCACACCCAGTTCCCACAGGCACAGACACAGCGGTTGCACTCCACCTGGGTCTCTGCTCCATCTTCATAGGTTTCATCTTCCAAAGCACACTCTAGAGAGGTATAAAACAAAAGCAGTAGTTGTGAGATACAGAGCAGGCAGAGTACAGACTCTGGAGACACTTTGAGAGGGAGGAGGTACAACTTTATGAAGGAAGCCTTCTTCCCCCTATGCACTTGTTACAGTTTCAGATGGAACATAATAGCTAAAATATCATGCTGAATTTGGTGTGTGAAATCAGCCAAAAAACAATTATTTGGGAAAGTCAAACATTTCATTTTGACTTCCTCCAAATAACAAATTGTAATTTTTAGATATGCTTGAATTTCCTCATTTGTTATACATTAAAGAGACCCTCCAAAGTGAAATGTTTTGGTTACTCTGAAACAATTTCATTTTTAAGGAGGGGAGAAGTTAGGGAAATGGTGTATGTATTTCTCATTGCCCTGAAGAAAAAGGAAAGGAAAAAAAAAAGCTTTCTCATTGCAGCTCACAGGTCTTCTTACAGCTCTTTTCTGTGGTTAACTCAAGGCCCTCAAAGCACTTAAGGGCCCGTCTCATGTTAAGTGAAAACCAGCTGATAGTGTTTTCAGGGAGAGCTGCAGCATCCCTAGCTTCCCACTGAAATAGGCAGCAGATAGTTCAACTTAATATTCCTTAAGAAGCATTGCTTCTGTCAACACCGTGGTGCCACTGCAGTGGGATGTAAATCCAGCACCTTCTGAGTGGCGGGTGAAAGCACCCCCCCCCCCCGAGGAGACACTTAGATCAACAGCAAGGAATGCTTAGTCAGCACAACACTGAACTATTTCCAAGTAAACTGTAGCACTAAGCAGGGTTTGGAAGGATAGCGAACTTTGAGACGTTCATCAGGGAGGGTGTCTGTGTGAAAGGCAGAGCGCAGTAGGACTTTGCTCTGGTCTGACTTTCCTAAGTTATCCAGACATGAACTCCTCACATGACTTATCTCCACACGGTTAAATATGTGCCTTGACCTTACAAGCATACCTTATCCATCTGACCTACGTCCTTGCTTCTAAAATCCTTACCTTCTTCATCACAAGAGCTGAAGGTGCTCTGGGATAGAAAAAGCAGGAATTTGGACAACCCCACGCTGGGAGAAAAAGGGGTGCTGTAGGGCAGGAGGTAGGGGTACATCAAAATAACCCTGGGAACGGAGCTGATAGCATCCGACGTCGGGCTTAAAGCTGGTGTCTTTCCTCCCTTCTTAGAGTCCCCACTGGTTCTCCAATATAAGGGAGGAGTTCCTACTTTTCTCTGGTGGGTTGAAGGATGGGCTGAGGCACTTGAGGAATTCGTTGAAACTGAGCTTCCAGTCAGCATTTTCATCAGACAGCTCGATGAGGGCATCTACGCAGAGTCCCCTGAAAGGAAACAGAGGCATGCTCTGCACAGGGCTGTAGCAGGCTGGTCCCTGCTCTACTGGCTTCAGAGTACAGATGAGGAAAAACAGTAATAACCAGGAAGGCTCCGAGATGCCTGGCAAATACAGCTTTGGTAAAAAAAAACTCACTGGATGTAGATAAAAGAGAAATACATATAAAATGCTTCCTGGCTGGGGAAGGGCTGAGAAGTGGGGGGATACTCAGAACCAGTCAGGCAGCAGAAACAGCACCCTGCTGACATTTACACACTCTCATACAAATACAGACACAAGCACAGCCTACTCACAAGCAGCCTGCTCTCTTCAGTGTTTCATACACAGTGATATACATGGAAGAAGGGAAACCTCTCAAACTACATTTTCATGTGATGCTTACACCAGCTCTTACTGCAGGCTGTCACAGCCGCAGCTGTGTTCTCCCACTACCTTCCTCCTAATCCCTGGCTACCCACCATCTTTCTTGTGTTGGCTCTAGCAATCAGGCACCTATGACGTAAGCAAGGTCCAATGGAAAACTGAATCACTAGGAAATAAAAAAGAAGACAAGTTTTCCATCACACCACTCCCCTTCTGGCTGCACACCCACTAGATTCAGTGCAAAAGAGGGTGGGAATGCACGGTCTAAGGTGAAGGATAAGGGTGGGCCTGCCCCTTCGGTGGCATCTAATTAAGTTAGAAGCCACTTTGTACACAGGCATCTTGGCTGATGCCAGTTCGGACAGGTGTCTTCATGCCGCAGGTGGGCAGCTGCCACTTCCCACAACATCTGCCCCCCTGGTCCTCCCTCTGGCCTTCCCACTGCCCACCTGAGCAGCTTGTTGGTCTCCTGGTCCATGTAGGTGGTGATGTTGACGGCAGTCTCATTCTGCTCCACAAACTTCAGGAACTCGGTGGAGTCTAGGCGAGAATCACCATCATCAAAGCTCTGTAGGGAAAGATGGAAAGACGTGAGAGGGTCTGATCTGTCAATTCAGGGTATCCCTTTCTTCTCTCTCTTCTATAAGTATTTTGCATTTTTGAAGCTTTAGTGAAACATGTTGAATCATCCCTGTTTTGCACAGGGGCTCAGAAAAAAGCAGCAACTTATCCCCGCTAGCGTCAGAATGGGGAGATGTGATCATAGCCTTGTACTCACTGATAAGCTACGCTGCCTCTCATTTATCTCCTGCTGCTTGATTTATGGCTGTAACCTCATTTCTTCTCTTTGTTCCAGCCAGCCCTTGGCCTCCTCATACCTCCTGCCATAAAGCAAACCAGTTGCATTCAAGAAGGCACCAATTTTCCAATATGTGTTAATCCAAAGCTATATCAGGATTGTAGCGGTGATAAGAGTGATAAAATCACAGCAAGTCATTTTCTGCCAATCCCAAAGAAGGAACAATTTAATGCAACAGCCCAATGCGTTGCCACCAACTTTGGGAGGTCCTGACAGGAGTCCTGGCACTGAAGAGCAGGATGTTTAGCCCCTCAAGTCCTGGCTGCACTCCCAAAGCAGTAATTGCATTCTGCCTTTCTGTCTGGAGCTGTCATATCACAGCGCTGGGCACTCAGGGTGAGCTGCTGGGCCCCCTCAGAGACAGCTGCATTGCAGTGAGGGAAAAAATGAATTCTGTATACACACTGCTGCAAGAGATGCTGGATAATTTTTACTGTGTGACTTGTAGCAGGTTAGTGTGCAGTGTTTCCAGGAGAGCACAGAGACACTGTTTGTTGTTACCCATATGTGGTTCAGGGAGAAGCCAGTAAGGCAAGGCAAATAGCTCCTTGTAGCCAGCGTATAACTGCCCCACTAACATGTTTCAACTTCCACAAGACTTTAAAGCCTTTCTGCCCGCTACTTCTTTTGAGAGTGGCCACAGTTCCCTTAATGACCCAGATTCAGTTAGGCTAGTTATTCTGCCTTTCAAGGCTACGGTCTGCATTTGCATGTTCCTCCGGAGGCCCTCCAAAACAGAGCAGGTTTCCACTACTGGCCTAACTCCTCTCGACACGACGTCCTTCAAGGTCTAGGCCTGAAGGCCCCAGATGTGCGACCTACATCCGAGTGATCCACACAAGTCAGGATCTTATGCGGGAGATGGCTTAATACATCTGCTAACCAGTCAAAAAGAAAAGGGGAAAAAGCTTCACCTCATCCTTGGCCCACTTGTGCCAGGGCTGAGTGGTCCAGGGAGAGGGGGGCAGCTACAGGATTTCATCAGGACCTTGTCAGGCTGGGGGCTGGCGGGGGGTGACCTGGGCCGTGGCAGTGGAAGGAGGCCACGGCCGCTGCAAAGCCGGGGGCCCCGGGAGGCCCTCGGCAAAGGCAGCTGGGGACAGCGTGTTTGCAGGGGAGGGAGTGCACAGCTCCGCTCTGCAGGACACTGCAGCTTCCAGGGGCTGGCAGGCGCCTACAGGGCTGCCTGAGGCAGTGGGTCCCGAGGGGTTTCCGCAGAAGGCGCCAGCGTTAATGGCTACAAAGGCCGAGAGGCTCTGCGGAGCATGGGGGCCAGCTCCTGTCTCACCAGGGGGTGCCATTGCCATGGCAAATTTGCTTGCAGCGCTAACTCCTGTCAGGCACCATTAATCTCTCGCTGACAACAGCTTCTGATTTAAACGCTCTCCCCGTTTTCCCCACCTGCTCCTCCAGCTCCGTCCTGAGCGCACTGAAGTCTTTATCAGGAGGCGGGCGCGAGGGGGAGAGACGCGGTAGCGCATGTGGCAGCAGCATGGGCGGCGTGTGTGATCCGCCGGGTACCCGAGGAGGTGGGAATGAGACGAGGGATGGACTGACCGCAAGGAAGGAAGAGGAACTGGCTTACTGCAGGGCCTGAGCCTCGCAGGCAGTTATTCTCTCTCCGCAGAGGGCTAGGGGACTGCCAGCTCTCTGCCACAGCTGGGGCATATTCCTCCCAAGCAGAGACCCCCCTCAAAACTCCAAGCGTTCCCTATCTGTGGCCTTGAGATTGCCTGGAACAAAGGATCAGCAACAGCCCCCACTCCAACACCTGCCTCTGTACCAAGCCAGGCTTTTTTGCTCCTTAGCCAGCCTCTTGTTCTTCCTCCTGCTGCCCCTTGTACCTGCATTTCCATCCACCTTTTCTCCTGTGGTTCTCTCCCACCCCTTGAGACTGGTCCTTCCCTTGGCTGCCTCAGGCTTGCTTGCCCTTCCCTCCTCCCTCTTATCAGGGCAGGCCAGATATCAGGAGCTAGAGATGCTCCCAGTTTGGTGCTATCGGCTGTGCAAGTGGCTCTGGCAGCAGCTGCTGCAGGCAGCCCAGAGCACGTGATGCCACAGGATATATCAGACCTCTCTGGCCCCATCACTACTGGCACGTCACACACTGGAGCCTCTTGGAGCAGGATGTGGCAGCTGTTTTGCAGTGACAGGGCAAGAAATACTCCCTGGCCTCGGCAGGCCCTGCGCTCCTTGCCTTGAAATACTTGTCCAGGATTTCGCTGTAGTTGCTGCCCTTGGAAAACCAGCCATCTGGGATAATCTCAGCTTCCAGCCACTGGATGACACGGCGACGAAGCTCGTCCCTGTCCGACTGGTAGCAGACAACTGTCACGGAAGAAGGGGTAGTGGGAGAGAAAGCCAGGAAGAGAAAAACAAAGTTGGCAGGGAGATCACAGAGAAATGACTGGAAATAAAAACCAAACAGGCAGTCCTGATGGCAGTTTGCAGGCCCCTTGGTCCTTGGAGATGAGCCATGGCCAGATCAAAGCAGAGGTGCCACGTGCTGAACAGCAGATGGGCTGTGGGTGACACCATGTGGCAAGGATGGCAAATGACACTCCCACCCTCCCCCTTCTGTCTTCCTCTCCCTGAAGCTTGTGGAGTAGCAACCCAGAGCTGACTCATCTTGGCTTGAAGAGCTCCCAGACTGAAGGAGGAAGGCAGCTGACTGACCTTGGACGGTGTCTCCAGGCCCTCTGATGCAACGTAAAAACGAGCCCTGGAGTACTAAAACTTCCATTCACTGCAAGGGATAGACTAGATTGCGCAAGCCTTTCCACCAAGATCTCCCCAAACCTTAAATTTTAGGGCCCAGTATCTCAGGAGATTTCATTCTTCAAAGCCCTGGCTTGCCCACTCAGACTGGAAATTAGATGGGGTCAAACTGTGCTTGCTTGCAGTGCTCTGCGGTGCCAGGTTTCTCTAGGTGGATATTGCTTTGTGTGCTAGGACCTAACTTTGTATTTAGAAGAAGAACTGAAAGCCTAGATCTTCTGGCTTCTAAGAGCTGCCACATCTCCCCTCAGGTTAATGGAGCTGGAAGGGGAAGCAGTGTCTATGTTGTCCCTTACACACACTACGGATCTCCTTCCAAATTCAATGGCTGCAATCACAATCAGATGGACAGATGAAGAAAAATCTAGGGATTCCGCATGTTTCATTTTGAAGTTCCTTTCAACCGTTTACACGTAGTGGTCATGCCCTGACACGATCCTTTGCCTTAGGCTTCCGTGAGGGCTTGCTCTCATCTATCCTAGGACACTCAAGTTAATGATTATACAGCTCCAGCACTTGGAGGCCTTGGATAGGAAAAGCGGCCCCTTATGCAGCACAGGCCATGCCCCCAAAATCCGTAGCCTAAATACACAAGGCAAAGGATAAGGGGGAAAACCAGGCACACGTAATCAGACTCTTGCTGGCTGACGGGAGAGATGGTTCAGCTAAACCTCCTGACTCGCCAGCCAATAAGCCTATTCATTACACAGTGCTGCCTCTCTGCCCCCGGGCCTATCCATTAACCACTCCCGAAGCATAAGTCTCCTTTTAAAAGACTGCTCATGGAGGTGGGGACAGCAGCTCCACTATAACTGTGTCTCTGATCCCCAATGAACTGTGTAAGAGTGTTTCTTCCCTCAGCCTGGGCAAAGAACACAGCTTGGGTCTTCAGGGGCACACTGGGTTTCTTTTCCCCTTGTGCATGCCTAGGGTCCCTGAGACATCCCAGCACAGTGAAGAGCCCAGGAGAGGTGTGTATGAGCACTGAAAGGTTAGCCAGGAGTAGAGAGCTGGACAATCATGCTCCAGTTCATTTATCAACTCAGACCTTGCTACAGCCAGTGCAGAGATACCACCTTTATAAAGAGCTGTGCAACTGCCCCAGCAGGCCTTCCTTCCCACCTCTCTTCCTAAATACATACAAAGGCCCCAGCAAGGCAAGGATATGGCTTCTCACCTGGACTTGCAGCTGGATTCTCAGTCTTCTTTTCTGTTAATGGAAAGACAGAAGAGGACATTTCTGACACCACATGAAGCAATACGAACCTCTTCCCACCCTGAGAGAAATGTGGGCAAAAGCAGAAGAGCCTGGGAGCCTTTAGAAAAAGCCTAGTTATTAGGCTGACCTTCATTTTGGCAAAGGTTTTACTCAAGCGGAGAAGGTCAGACAGTCCTGGCCTATTTTACTTCTCTCTTCTCACGTGCTCAGTCTTGGAGCTGCTCCTTTAGCAGAGCATCCTTCCATTCAAGACAGACGGACATGTGCAAGGCTGGGACCCAGGATGTGGGGGTGAGGTAAAAGGCCCCACCCTTGAGGCAAAATCGTTTCTCCTAAAATCCCTTGAAGTCTCTCACGAACATGGATGGTAGTATGTGCTTTGAGCGTTTACCAGAGGAACAGATCTTTCCTCAGCAGCTAGATGGAAAGAGCCACCTGACTGAAGCCATAAGCTCAGGGAGAGCTCCCTTCTCCAGCCATGGGACTGGAGAAAGAGGTTGCCCTGCTCTCCAGAGTGCTCCCCTTCCCTTAACCCAGGCAGACAATAGCTCCAAGAGCCCAGCACAGGTAGGCTGTCAGGGCCTTAAGTTGCATTACTAGACCTTAATAGTCCTGATCAGCCTCATCTAGGGTCTCCATCCACATACTCTGCCCATTGGCCCAAGGGCTCCATTTAAACTCAGGCCTGAGCCCCTAGTTCTTGTTTGAGATATGTTGTAGGTTTGCCCATCTCCAGCTCTGCTGCAGGCTGTACCTGGCCACAGATCCTGCTGATACCGACCTGTGGCCTACCTTCCCACCTTGAGGTCAGATCTGCTTCATCACTATGGACTTGCCTGGCAACCACTGGGCTGTTTCTGACCCGGATTACCATCATCAGACCTGATTCTGGCCTGACTTCATGGCTTGACCTCGGACCTACTTCCTTATCACAAATTTGCCTGACGAGCTGGACTCTTGGTTGAAGCTTGCTACCGTTCCCAGGCTTACCCTGCTCTCCTCACTCCGGTACTGTGGGAGGGGGTCCTGGCTGGTGAGGCACAAGCCCTACCAGCCATGTTATCATGCTCCACTCCTGGCTCCCGCTCCGTTAGGGAGTAGCCAGCCCTGTTGCTCTCTGACACAGGGTTACCTTTACAGTGGCCATCGTAGTCCACCTGGATCTTGGAGCCAGTGAGGCAGGCATCTCGGTGCAGTTCACAGTGGTTCAGGTACGTCTTGCCATTGCTACCGCACACAGGCCTCTTGTGAGGTTTGCATTGCTGTGAGAGAATCAGGTAAGAGAGCTTTGTACCTTCCTTTTCCGGACAGCTAGAGGGAGGCAGATGAGTCCTAGCATCAGCCCAGCTCAAGAGAAGCCCTTTGCACTGCTCTCGTCCCCAAAAGGTGTTTGGAACAGGCTGAGCGCTCCCATTTCCACCCCAGAAGAACCCTCATAGGGGCAGACAAGCCCATGGGTGCAGATTCAGAGGCTTCCCTTTATCCCAGCCTCAGCCACTGTTGTCGTACAGGAGCCTTCCTGGAAGCAGAGCACAGCAGAGAAATCAGTGCCCAGCATAAATGCTAAGTGTAAACCCGCATCTGCTGCTCTGCGCATCATGGACATGCCTTTCTGGAGGTGTTTTTGTGAATGTGTTCTGAGCACCTCTACTTGCACCTGCAGGTCAACTCTGTTGCATCTCTTTGCAGAATATGCTCCACCTTTCTGCCACTGAAATTAGAATATGCCAGCAGTCAAGAGCAAGTAACATAGCCTACAGCAGAGTGAGAGTTCACCAGTGCCACTGTTCATGCTGTGGACTTCTTTCTCGTGTCTCTGTCAGTCTGGGCAAGGCAATCCAGAGCGTAAGACTCTCTTGTTGTTAATGGAGCATTTCACTTTCCAGTGTCCAGGCTGGCAGTGTCTGAGCTGCAGACCCTAAGGGAAGTGGGAACAAAGAGCCGCACACCCGTTTCCAGAAGCCCAGCAGGAATGGTTTTGAAAGTGCAGGGCAAAGTGGGGCAGGGAGACACTGTGTCTTTACAGCTGGAAAAGACTCTTCTAATCATCCCAGGCTCCCTGCTGGACAAAGCTATTCAAGCAGCTATTCAAGCAGGTGACCCTGCTTGAGCAGGGAGGTTGGACTAGATGATCTCCAGAGGTCCCTTCCAACCTAAACGATTCTGTGGTTCTGTGTGATTCATCCTCACAGCACTCTTCCACGATTATTTCCATTTTACAAAAGCTGATTTTTGGTGGCGTGCTTGTAACCGCCTCAAATAAGACTCCAGCGAGAGCAAGCTGACTTGGAGCTCGCAGACCACTCCTTATAGTGCTCCTCCAAAGCCAGCTGCATATCAATACCCTACCAGGCTCTCCCAGCAAGAGGCCTCCAGCCAAGTCGTCCCAGCATGTAAAGACGCCAGGCAGTTGCATAAGTAGCATGGCTACAGGCCGCAGACAGGATACACACTTCAGTGCTCTTCCCTCACACCACACTGGGAAAGAGTCCACTGTTTGAAGAGCCATTGTGAATTTGCAGCTGCTCCCAACCACCCTTAGCTCCAGCTAAGTGTCATGGGGTGTCATGGGACCCTTCCAGTGACCTGAACCCCGGTTCAGGGGGGTTCTGTCATGCCTGTCCCAGATGCAGAAGCTGTTCTGCCCCCTTACCTCAATGCAGAGGCAGGTTGGCTCTCCCTTTTCTGTCACAGCACATTCCCGCCCAGCTCCACAGAAAACATTGGCACAGATTTTGGATTTGCTCCTTGGCTCTTCCTGCAAGACACAAAGGAACAAAAAATACATCAAGTCAGCTGGAACGGCAGCAGCCTTCCATACACAGCTTTAAAAAAAGTAACATACTTAACTTTTAGCCTGGACCAAAGGGTTACACTAATAACACATAGATGACATGACAAGAAAGACATGACTATAACAGATGGAGAGCTCAGACAATAATCAAGAGCGGACACAAAAACTAGAGTTCACAGCCCCAGCAACGGAGGGTGTTCTTGAGGTCATTCCAGGAAATTCACCCAAGAGAACTGGAGCAAACATGAGCAAATGAAAATCTAGTGCAAATGGCAAGAATAATTCCCTGGTGTCAAGGATTACTGACTGTAAAATTTTTCATAGAGGGAAGAGAACAGAAATTGCTTTGGTTGAGACATTTAGGAAGGAGATGAGCACAACCCTGGAGAAAAAACTTTCCAAGGTATGATACCAAATAGGATAAAGAAATCACCATGAGGCATCAGATAATGCCCCAGTCACAAAATATTTCACAAAACTACATGACCGATTATCTTGCCTCCACTGGTCAAGACTACGTGCTTCAAAGGAACAAACACTGACATGGATAATTATACAGCAACCTTCTCACAGAGAAAATGTTTTCCTGGCCCCTGACAGTTAGTGGTTGACTTTATGCCCTGAACCATTTTACACACTTTACAGTTTTCTCCTAGCCAAAGTCATCACAAGTACTCTTACCGTTCATGTAACCGTCAAATCCTTTTTTGAGTCCTGTTGCATTCCCAAATTGGTGGCGGCTAACAGGGAAGATTTCCACCAGTTAATCATGCCTTTGATAAACCACCATTTGCTTTTATCAGTTTAATATTTCTTTTAACTGACACTCTTTTGAGAGAAGATGGTTCCAGGGGTTTGTACTTTGGAGACCTAGGTTTAATTCCTTCCTTTGTCACTGATTTCCTTTGTGACCCTCATTACATATAACATTTGTCACCTAAAAGTTAAGTATCTTGTTCAAGCTAGTCATTTGGCTTCCTTAACAGGCTTGTATTGGAGGTGGAAGACTGAAGAATGAAGGACAGGCCCATTAGTTCTGCTGTGATTCTTCTCCCTAATATACAAAGACTTTTTACCTTCTCATTTGAGTAATATTCCATACCTCTCCTCATTGCTGGTATCTTTGTTCTGTGCCTTCATCGCATACTATTGAAGGTAGGTGGCCAAAACAGAGCAGAATTTGCCTGAGGAGCAAGTGTTATTGATGCATATAATGACAAACGTTGAGTAAACTTTTTTTCCTCTCGTTTTTTTTAATCCTTTTTTGTTTTTTTGTTTACTTTTAAATCACAGTTGCACAGTGAATTCCTTCTTCATTGAACTGCCCACAGTGATGATGAGATCATCTTCTGAATGACCTTGCCCTAATCTCCAGAATATTTTTTCTGCTGGCCTGTTGCACAGTTATCCAGCCTGAGGAGGTACTTTCAAAGCACTGCATAATTCCCTCCTGGATTACCTAGCCATGAATACATTTCCTACCCTCTGCAAACGTTACTATCTGACAGCTTATCCTGTTTTCCACATTATAAATAAACAATATTCAAACACGCCAGTCTCAGCTCAGAAATGTACAGCATTTTCCAGGCTTGCTCACCCCACCAAGAGAGTCTGTTACCCTCATTCTGTCCCCTCCTCCTCCTTCCCTGTGGATCAATCCCGTTTCTGAGCTACAAAAGACATTCTGCCTCTTCTGCAACATCTACATCTCTTTAGCTGCCTCCCGCAGAGAGATGGGATAAATGATCTAAGTGCTTCTGGAGAAAGGCTGTTCATCCGAGGGTGGAATGGAGCAACATGAGCGCTTCACTGCACAGAACAACTTCACACAACTTCAGATGGGAAAGGAAGAATAACTCCTTTTGCAAAAAGCACAAAGTAAAACAAAATATATTCTCCCAGGTCGGAATCTGGCTTGGGCACTCGTGCATCTAAATTGCACTGTAGACCCCTAAATGCTGATCTATTGTAAAAGGCTTCTAACCAAGCGTCCATCCCTGCTCGGGGCCAAGGACCAGAACAAAAAGAGTTAGATACTGCTTGAAATGACACGAGCCAAGGTTTGCAATCCAGGTCGCTGGCAATAGGTGGCAGTGCTCTGCCTCTCCTTGCTCATGGCTGGGCAGTGCAGTGGCAGCAAGGTCCCTGGCTGCGACCCCCCAAAGCCAAACGTGGCTCCTGTTTCAGTGCCTGAGATCTAAAGTAGTGCCAGAAGTGAAGCCGGCAACACTCCCATCTCCTCACCAACTCGCTGGAGATCAGCCCTGCGATGTGCCTGTCCTGGCCACTGGCTGCCTTCCCCACAATGCCAGAGCCCAGGATCCAGCCCACAGCTCTCCAAGCTGGCACGGGTGACACCGCCAGCGGCCTTTAAGGACAACCTACCGGCCCCTGCCAGACTAGAAAGCCATGCTCCTCCAATTTTTCTTATTAATCAAAGCAAAGTCATTTGCTGGTTGGTCTTTTCTGCCGTTTTAAACTGGCCCTAGGTTGGCGGCGGGCCAGAGCTGGTTGGCACGTCTGTCCTGATCTCAAGGTTTTGCCATAGAAAGAAAGAAATCAAACTGCTTTGCATACCTGGCCTCTTCCTCCAGCACAAGGTTTCTCAGACTCAGCTCGCTGGCTCCCTTTCCCTGCAGCAGTAGCGGCGGCAGGAGCTGCTAGGCGGGTGCTGCTCCTGCCCGTGGAGAAGGCAGCTCTCGGCCTCTGTCTGACTTCTCCAGGCAGGAGCGCAGCCCTCGCCCACCACGCACTGCTCACCCATAAACTGCACCTGCACTTCCTCCTGCCACAACCCACAAACCATAGCTCCTTTTTCCCCTTTCCGTCCCCAAATCCCCCAAAGCCTCACCCTTTAGCCACCTACTACACCTCACATCTCCTACCTTGCGCTCCCTACTGTACCCGGCGCTTGCAACCTGCCTCGGTGCGCTGCGCGCCTCTGCTGCTGCTGCGGATCCCGACTCTGCCCTTTTGGAGAGCCAGAACCCATTTCCCTCTGTGAACCTGCGCACGGATGGAGTTAGCAGTTGCCACCACTGCTCCTTGGTAGGGCTGCACAGCTCTGAAGTGGTTTGTGGCATACCGCAGGCTGGGAGCTCTTACTCCAGCAGCTGCCATCCTTTTTCCCGCAGCGGCTTGCCAGGCTAAGCTGTGAGCTAATGCCTGAGTCTCCTCTCTGCAACTGGGAGCGTACCTGAGGAGGTGGTGGTGAACAAAGGGGTGATACGGTGGGGCTCTGGGAATCAGGGCTTAGAGACCTTATTCTTGATTCTGTGACAACCTGCAAATCCGTTTCTTGTGATGGATATTCTGAGCTTGCCTTGAACCTTGTGCTGTTTGGCGTTTTTAAAGCTCTGCCTCTTGGAGACACGTGAATAGGTGAGGATGCCAGCTGTCACTGCAATATTAAATAGCTTGTCCTCATAGCTACTGCGTAAAAGCTTGAAAATGTGAACAGTAAAGGCTGAAATAGCAGGGGACAAACAGAAAGACTCCACCGCGTATTATGGATTTAAATACCATCATCTTAACTTAAACTAACCTCACGGTTTGGGGGCTGGAAGCACGCTTTTACACTGCTTCCCCCCGATGAGCTGCCGTTTCCCTTTCTGTCACTCCCAACTGTGCAGACGTGCTCCGGCAGGCGGAAGGCAAAGGGCACAGAGTTGTTATTAATTGCTGCACGGTGGCATTTACACAGAAAGCCGTGATGAAACTGTTCCTCTTTTCTGTCTCAGGTAGGACGGGTGCTTCGTTTGGTTAGGGCCACGCTCTGAATCACTGCTCTGCTGCCCAGAGAGCAAGCGGGCAGGAGTAACAGCAGAGGGCCAAAGTAAGGGAGTATCCGGGCTCTGAACATCCACCACAACACGGGGACACTCCTGACTCTTCACCCTTGGCCTCTGCAGGGCGCAACCTCACCGGCTATCTCCTCGGCCAAAGACAGCGGAGGAAGCTGTTCGTTGCCGCCATGGCTCACAGAGCAGAAACCTAGAGCAGCAGAGCAGCGGCAGCTTCACATACACACAGCCCGGACTGTCCGTCAGGCAGGGCTGGGAACGCATGCCGTTCACGAGGCATTACGGAGCCTAACGCCACAGGTGAAGGCTACATGCTTGCAAACCTGTGGGCAGTTCACTCCCGAGGGAAGTGCTAAGCAGAAGACCTGAACTGAGAGTACAGCGAGCCACATGCCTTCTTCCTTGGCTGCTGCTTCCTCGGGTGCAGAGAGCAAGGAGGAAAAGAGACATTTCCAAAGCACCTGTAAGCAAGAAAGCCATGCTGACACTGGCAGTGAGGAATTGCCATGGCAACCGGCAATGTAGGGCCTCAAGGTGGAGATCTAAAATTAGGCAGCGGGAAGGGCTGTTTCTCATCTTCAACAGAAACAGCACTGAAGAACAAGTCAGACCCTCCATGCAGCATAAGCTCAGATGTCAGGAACATCTCTGAGCCCGTCCAAGCCTGGACGTTTGGGCCAGAGCATGGCTTGATGCGCTGCCACATGCTGCTATGTGTCTGCATGGGGGGCCCGAGATGCCATAAGCGGCGGTGCCTGCCCGCACTGGCCAGACTTCTTCACCAAAGCACTTTGCTGTGTGCTGCCCCAAGTATGTCTGTGCGTGAGCATGCTACGTGCCTGCTGGTGACCGTCCCTGCACCTGAGAGCGCCTGGCAGAGACTGACCACAGTGCTCTGCACAAACACCTATCTGGGTGGTGCTTGCAGGTGGGTTCAGCATTGGGTTAGGGAGGGCTTGCGTGTGAGTCTAGTATATAAGGGTATATAGGCATCTGAGTGACTGCATACTGCATGCCGGGAAAGAGGCATTGTGCCTCCCAGGTTTTCCAGTGAAGCCTCTCCCTCGGCTGCTCACTCCCCTGGCAGATGCTGGGCCACACTGCCTTACTTAGTAGAAACTTAGTAAGTGTCACTTAGTTGAAACGGGGACTTTCCCTATCACTGTGTGAAAGCTGAAAAGGATAATAGTTTACCAACAAAACAACTCTGCAAGGAAGAACAAGTTTCCACCTGCGAAGAAGAGCTGTGCAAACAGCTGTATGTCCATCGTGCCCCGCTGTACGGAGTGAATGGCAGGGATTCCTGCTATTACACACGCTCACGCACGCTCTGAAACCACAGGGCAGACCACCTTGCTCATGGCAGGTGAGGTAAGGAACGAACATACTTAGGAAACAACCCCCCAGATCGCTTTCTGCATGTCCTTCCATACGAAATCTCTTCTCGGAGATCTCAGAAGTCTTTTTCTCAGCACTGCAAGCTGCACTGGACAAGTACTACATGCTGTCCAGCTCCTGCTGACATCAGCAAATAGCTTTTCCGCTATCAACAGTGACTGCAAGTTCAGGTTCTTTCTCCTCTTCTGGTATCAGTTTGTGGAAATCCATAAAATGACTCAACCACTCATACAGCGCTCTGCACTGTGTGCTGTAGAATCAAGGATCTGCATTTTTGCCCTGCCTGATGGGCAAGGAAATCAAAGTGCTCTAAACTGGTAACAATGAAAGCTCTTCCGGGAGGCAATCTGATATATTATACAAAATGGAGTACTACACGGATAAGGCAAAAGTAAAGGGCAACAAAATGATGGCTAGGGTTGCAAAACTTGCACAGATTGTTACACCTCAAGGAAGATAGCAGCACAAGCTCGGAGGAAGCCTTCAATTCAGATATAACCAGTATAACTCACAGCAGATTCTCTCCAAACAGATATGGAGAAATAAGCATTGCTACCATGTATTTTCAGCCAGTCCTCTTTACATCTTCCCACTCAATCCCATTTTTTCTGTTCCCAGTGACAGTGACTTCCATAGGAGTACGCGTATCGGGGTTTCAGAATGCACCAAGGGGCCACCTACAAACAGCACTGCCTGAGTAATTTCTAAACCAACTCATTGTCCAGCCATGATACCTAATATTTCATCCAGCTGTTGTCTTGGCAATGTTTTCTCTTTAATGCAGAAAGATTTGGAGACATTGAGTCAAAGACAGGGAAAGCTAAGGCAAGAACCCATGTCTCCTGACTCCTGAACCTCTCTTCTGCCTGTTGCAGGACTGGGAGGGAGAAAGACCACACAAGTGCTGCCATACCCGAAAGGAGGGCTGAGCAGCTCTGGGGACCAGTAACACTTAGCAGCTCCTGTACAGAGATGGCACTGGGAAAGCATTTGGCTCATGCATTTCATCCCATTACCCAACTGTGCCTCTGGGCAAAACACTCTTTCCGCAGCATGCTCTCTCGCAGGAGCGTGGGACGAGCAGATCCCATGCCCGCTGGAGGGAACACGCAGGCAGTCTGTCACCTCCACTCATCTGTGCCGCAGGGTCTGGCAGCCTGTTTCTCCCATTGTTCTGGTTTGTGAACAGCGAGCAACGTGCCCGTCCCTCCCCAGCAAACCTGACCTAATTCCTCTGGCAATTCCCTAGATTTTCTAACACTCTGACGTGACAGGGCAGAAATCTGGCAGCTGCATAAACCGAACAGATTAGCAGCAAAACAAGCAAGCAACCCTGACTTTGGGATTGTCATAAATAAGTAGATGAACATTGCAATTTCTCTTTCTCTGGGCTATTGCCTCAGGATGTCTGCAGCCTCTGGAAGAAACACTGCACAAGCTACCTTTAAGTCCATTTGGAAGATTTATTTGCAACTGTCAGAGGGAAGATAAGTGTCTGGTTTGTGGATCTGAGCCATGTGGGATTCCAAGTCTAGTTCGGTCAAAGCAACCTCCCCGGACAGCACTAATACTAGGCTGACGCAGGGGCTGTGCAGCCATCCACATCCTCTCCTTTGGAAGAAAAAGTCACCAGAAGCTGCTGAAGCCACTACTGCAGGGCCACCTCAAGACCCAGCTGCGCCCTTCCCCAGGTCTGGCCCGGTCCAGTCCCACAGTGGCACCTATCCAGAGCCACTGCTACACCCCTCCTGCTACCACCTCCAGGAGTTCCCCTTCCCCTTGGCTCTGGGAGGTACATGATACATGCCCTGCCGCTCAGTCCAGCAAAGATGTCGGTGGGCAGCTCTGAGGGCTGGGCAAGGAGCCATCCCCAAGCTAGTTAAAAAGGAGAAACAACGCTGAGTTTGTGTGGCAAAGCCTGGACCAGTGCTGGATTCCTCAGGGAACTGCGAACCGGCACACTGGATGACGGCACCAACAATAACAAATTCCTATCTGAAAGGTTTCAGCATGAAGTCTGTGCTGGATGTAAAGGGGTCCAGAGCCATTCAAACTTCCGGAGTCGTCGTCGTCCTCCTCCTCCTCCAAATCCCAAAGCTGTTTTATGAAGAGCAGAACTAATGAAGCCCAGTTTCCAGCAGCTCTCTCTGCACGGACCGTCTGTCAGCTAGTAAGAGGGCAGCTTATGAACTCTTTCCTCCGGGGGGTTATTCATAGGCCCCTCTCATTAAGCCAGTCACCTAGAGTCACAGAACCAGCTGGATCCCATTATCTGGGAGGCCTCTACTGCTTTATTGGCTATGGCGGAAACAGGCTGATAGATTCAAGAGTCACTGGAGGTGAGAGACAGGCAGGCAGGCACAGACAGCATACTGCCACAGCTGTGTTTCCCTAGGGATCGAGCTAAAAAACAATTCTTTTGCATAGCTCCACAAAATAACCTTCCAGTTCATCCCCTCCTTTTGGGCAGACTCAACAACATTGTTTGCAGCCCTACAGTCAGCTCCTCACAGCAGCCTGCTCTGTACAGGACTTGACTCCAACCCCCTTCCAGCCTCACCTCCCCAGCATTTTCCTTGCTTTCAAGGGCAGCCCTCACCCCTCTTCTGCTTTAATCCACCCCTCAAAGCTTCCATCCCTAACATAGTTCAGCCAGCTGCAATTCGGGGCTGCTACGAGCCATCCAGACACAGTGCTGGGAACTGCTGTACTGCCTGCAGGACATCCGCCATGGAGAAGCACATGCCCCAGTCCATCAATCCACATACCCAGTCACCAGCTACACGTACCCCCTCCTTCCCAAAACCCTCCCTGTATCTCCTAATCTCAGCTGACATCCAGGACTGGCTTGCTATAAATACATCACACAACAAAATGCAACCCCTTAAAGGCTTTTAAAGGCTTAATAAATGAATATTTAATGGTAGCTGACTTTTGCTAAAGGAAAACAACCCAGAGCATACATTTCTGCCCATGCTGGGAATCACGGCATGTTCCCAGAAAACCCAGATGCACAGACAAGCAGACAAGAGAGGAAGTGACCTGCAACTCTTAAGAGTTCAGAAGAGGTTCTCCCTTGGGCTGCAAAACCCATACCTCACCCGCTTGCATGTGACCCTTCTTGCTTTACTGTCTGCTCAACCGTGCATTGTGATTCATGAACTAGCTGCGTCCATCACGCCAGGTCACGGAGCAGGACAGTGGCTGTGGCTCTAACAGAGCTCTGTGGTAAGAGGGGCCCAGCAGGTAGGTGACCTCAGCATGGGGCTGCGGGAAAACAACACTGGGAGGCCTGTGTGTCGGTATTTGTCCTTGGTTCTGTCAGGAGGATGGAGAGGGCCGATCCTCCTGCTACAAAAAAGATTGCCCTGGCAGGACTGCCCGCAAAGATTGCTCTGCCCTCGTTGGGAAGGGACCAGATAGAGGTTGCATCTATACACAGAGAGAAAAGGTGCTGCGTTAGAAAAAAGTTACCAGCAATATACCACTGCCACAGTCCCTAGGAAACCTGCCCCAAGGCAGGAGTCGGTGGGGAAGACACAGAGAGCTCTACATCTCCACTGACCCCAAGTGCAGTGCAGGCTGTATGGCCGGGGCTGTTAACACGGGAGACCTGGCTTTCCTGTGCCCCAATACAAGCGGGTAGGAGCCAATGAAAGGGATGCAGGAATTGGAGGAAAGAGGCTCTCTTCCTCACGCTCTAGTAAAGAGGAGAAAGCCATTTACCAAACAGAGCTAAATTGTCTTACAGCAAGATGCTGCTAACAGTTACGGAGCCAAGCATAGCTCTCTCAGGGACTCCACTGAGCAAGGACTCTGTTTTTCTTTTTAAACTAGAAGGAACGGCTGTTCTCTGGCCCCCACAACCTCATATTTTCCATTACAAGGCAAGGACCCGTGAGGCTCTGTAAAGGGAACAATGACATGAGAGAGTCCAAGGAAGAGGAAATCTCTATCACAAACAAGTCTGAAAAATGGCTGCTAGAAGGACGCAAGACTGCATCTGGCAGCGCTCTCACTGCTGCAGCCCAGCTCTGCTGCTCACCCTAAAAACTCTTTCAGAACCACAGCCTCGAAAATGTAATGACTAAAACTGCACTGTCTCTTAGCACTCTTCCCTCTACCCAGCCCTGCGCCATTTCTGGAATAAGGGGCTGGATTTCCTTCTGCCGCATCATGCAATAAATTGCCAGCTCCTTCTCAGCTCTCAGGAACTTTCTTACTAGTGCTGGCTCCTGACAAGACATGGAGGCAGGAGATCAGAGACTGACTTGCACATGCCACGCCAGCTGGAGAGGTTTCAGCTGCAAGCGCAGTGGATTCAGTCCTATGGGAGGAGAAGAGATGCTGCAGCACCATAGTTCTCAGGGGGAGGAATCCTATTAACTACTTCGTATTTGGGTATGAAAATAACACTTGCTCACTGGGAAGGATCCCAGCGCACTTAAAAGGCCCTAAATGAAGTCAGTCTCACAGGCTCTCGCAGAATGAGATTGCTATCATCATCCTTGTGCGACAGGTTGGAAAAGAAAGCCTCAGGGGAGGGGATTTGCTCAAGGACTACCACAAGGCAGTGGCTCAGCCCCTTCTATCCCTGGTCCAGGGCCAGGACCACTCTGCAATCTGATAAACAAGCCCTACTCCTTGTTG
Organism: Struthio camelus; assembly: GCF_040807025.1. Classification (NCBI taxonomy): domain Eukaryota; kingdom Metazoa; phylum Chordata; class Aves; order Struthioniformes; family Struthionidae; genus Struthio; species Struthio camelus. The sequence goes on along the minus strand of NC_090942.1, from coordinate 93,010,619 downwards.
GAGCTCCTCCTTCCCAGACCCAGAGTCCTCTGAGCCAGGCTCCATTTTGTTATGGATTTCTGGGAGCTGCAATTCTCCAAACTAAGTTGTTTAACACATAAAGATAAAAACTTGACTAGCATAACCCCGATTGTCCAGAATTTCAATAGGAAGGGACTGTTGCATATGTGGGTAGCACATGAGACAAGTCACAACACCTTAGAGGTGCTCAGAGGATGCCCTTGATGACAGGAGGGTGAGAATGAGGAAGAAGAGCTCCTTCTCAGGACAGGGACAAGTTGCTGGGACCAGCTCCCAGACCTGTGGAGCAGCAGCTGTGGAGCACACACTCCTCCTAGTTAGGAAACACAGACCCCAGTCACCTCTTTCCCTCTTCTAGTGGACCCAGGCTCAGCAGTAAAAGGAAGGTTTCTCTGCCACCCAGCATCTTCCCAAGTGCATGCTCCTTTCCCTGTCAAATGCAAGAAGTTCCCTCCCTCACTACCCCATTTGAGGCTCTTCATACCATATACAACCTCAAACGTTCCCTTTCAGCCCCAACTCTGTGGTGACCCTTGACTCTTTCTGCGTCATGGCAGTCCCTCTTTGTCACCCCATCCTCTCCATAATTTCCCACACTCAGAAGCCCTGCAGATATCCAAGCAAGGATGTAGCTGGGGAAGCCTAAAATTTTACTGGTCCTGCCAAAAGGTTGCGCTGCCTATTTCTCTGGCCAGCTGGTTGATGTATGCCCAGTGATTTATTTCTGAACAGGATACAAATCTGGCACATTTCTCAGCCATCACCTGGCTCCAGTGGAGGGAAGGGAAGAGTTAGCTGGGTAGTTGGAGGCAAATTAAGATTTATGACCCTGGGGCATCTCCTCACCTCCTCCAATAACTGGAAACACAGGATGAACCCGGAGTGCCAAGGTTTACTAGCAGCCTCTGGCTTTTTGCGCAAGAGTCCTCAGCAGTTTTGTTCCCGGTACTAATGCAATGGATATGACCATCTCTCTTCCCAGCTCTGTGCTTCTGTCCACCCCTACCCGCCTTCTACCACAACATGTTGCAAAAAAGCAATGAAAATCCTGCTGTGCAATTGCAGGGAAGCACTGAGTCAGAGTCGCAGCATGGGCAGGAGAGTGGGAACAGAACAGGACATTAGCCAGCTTTGCACTTCCCATTCCTAGCCATAGTCAGGGACTTGCTCGGCTCCTTGGTAATGCAGAGCAGCTTCAGGGCTGCTCCACCCATCTGCTCTGCTGGAGCTCTCTGGCCACAGCTCTTCCTCTCCTTCGAAGCTTCCTTACTATAGGGAAAGCCATGTAAGCCCCTTTACACAGCGGGATCACTGAGGAAGAATCAGAACAAACCCCAAGATTTGGCATTATTTGGTCTAAACCACTATTCTTGCCCTGTGGTCTCGCCAGAGCCTCCCCTTCTTGAAAGTATATGGTCACTAATGGGAACATTTGAAAACAGAGTAAAACAAACCTGCAAGAGTAGAAGAAATTTGGGAAGGCTGGGGAATTGACTTGGAGTCAGCTTATCAGTGGTACCTCTGCCAAAAAAGGCACCGCTCCACCATAGGTCGAAGCGTGACCCTTGCAGTCAGAGGGAGCTGCAAACAGGTCTGCCAAAGTTTTGTCACATTGTAACCTTCAAAATGCCAACTAAGGTTTGAGGAGGCGGTAGATGCAAAGAAAGCTCTCTAGGTTCTCATAACCTCAACTTTTACTACTGAAGACCTGACAACTGGCAGAAGAGTGTGTGACTCTTGTATTGGAAAGAGGAGAGGAAAAATACTGCTGTAAAACTAAGTGAAAATCCTTGCTACAAGAGGAACATGGGGAGGACTGCAGAAGCATAGGAGCTACAGGGAGAGACATGTATGTGCTTTTCCCTGCTCTCAGAAACATCACATTGGTAACAGGTAACTCCCATTAACCTGCAAGGGCAGTCACCCTGCAGCCCCGCACCAAAACCACTGACTAGCAGTGCTGGACCATCCAGGACCCAGCACAAGGAGAACCATGAACCTGAAGTCACTACCAGCTACTTCTTTTCAACTCCTGCTGCCCCTGTTGTCCCCTAGGACGTGCACAGCCCAGGCACCAGCACTGAAACCCTCCGTGCAGAAGTAACAGTTTCACGCTTCTCCTGGAGAGGCGCCCTTCCTGTGATGGGAAAAGCGCTGTAAGTCTCTGTGACTCATTTAATGGCTGATTTCTTTCCTGAGACAGCCAAAAGGGAGCTCTGATAACGTGAGAAGGCCAAATAAAAAATATGGCAGAAAGGAGGATGGGAAAATTAGTAGTTTCACTATGCAATCAACTATCGAATCCAGGGCCCCTTGCAGCCTAGGCTTGGTGGGGATGCGACACTGGCAGAGCTGGTGTTGGGAGCTCCAGGCTGGGAGAGCAGCGGGGGCTGCACTTGCCCCTAGCAGAGCTGGGCTAACGAATGCACGCTGGTGTGTACCTTCACAGCTTGCGCGCACATGCTGCTGCGGAGGGCTCCAGCAGAAGCAACCATGTGGAATTAAATGTCTTCCTGCTCTCTGTAGCTATGGTAACTGCCCTAGCTGAAAGGAAAGAAGAAAACTTCCAAATGCTGAGGGCTTCCAGCCTTCCCGTGACCACCTGAAGGATGGGTGAGCTACGTCATGGCACGGCCCACCCAGGGCTATCAGAGCCACAGCCCCCACAGCCCCTTCCACCCTCTGCACTGCTCTCTGCAGCCGCCGCTCCCACCGAAAGGACTCTTGCTCAACATGCTTGGCCAAACGCTGAGGCTCGCTCTTAGACAAATTGCTCTTGCTTCTACTGGCGTGTCCTCGTGGGTCCATTTGTCTCATTCCTGATGTAATCCAACATAAACAGAGGGGAAACAGGGTAACAGGAAACAAACTATGCTGTGTGGGCTATCAGTTGGTAAGGAAGATGGCTAGCAGTCTTCACAACACCACCCTGGCCTGTTAGCGGCCCCAATCTGTTGCTCTCGTAATAAGCTCATTAAGACTATGCTCCCTCTCACAACATTGGAGCAGTATATAAAACAAGGGATAAACGTAATTCAGGACTGAGTAATTCGTTGCACATACGAGGTGTGATGCGCTCCATGTTCCTGCTTTTAGTCTCAAGCACACACAGACTCGGTCACCCCGCTCTTTTCAGTACTTGGGGACAGTTCCTCCCAAAGCAGGGAACAGCAAACATCACTCCTTATCCCTCCCGGGGCCTCAGCGCTAGGCTGACAGAAAAGACTCTGCAGCCGTTGAGGCCCAAGGGCAAGTCTGTGATTAAGAAACAAGAGAAGTGATTATTGATTTCCTATAATTCCTAAATAAGACGGGGAAACATTTTTCAGACAGATAGATTATTCACTGGAAAATGCAGTTTGGGTTTGATCAAAACTATTTGCAAATTCGTGCCTCGCCTAGGGAATAGTTTTGATACCCACATTATTTCTAAAATGAAATGAATTATTTTCCCTTTTTTATTTTGAAATATATTTCCAAATGTGTTGTATCTAAACTGAAAGATTAAAAACAGCAAAATAAAAAAGTGCTTTGATAAACTTAACCATCTTTTGCTTGGTCAGCTGTGTTTTGTTGGGGATAAAAAAAATTTCAGTTGATCAGAAATAAAATTTTTCTTTTGATTCGCTGATTCAGCTAGGGAGTTGAAAAAATAATTATTCCCCTGCTTCTCCCTAAAACATCATTATTTGGGGCCTAACGTGATCTAGTTGTCTCATTCTTTCTTCTCCTTCTGTCTGGCTCTTCGTGACAGTGTCTGGAAATGAAGTTTTGCATCTATCTCTCTTTGCCTTCTCTCTGCAGTCACGAGGTCTGCATTTTTTTCCTGTCTAGCTACAAAGATTGTGGATGCTGACTCCCATGGCTTAATTTTAAAAAAAAACAAACAAACAGAAAAATAAAGCCACACTTCTGTTCCGTGGTTGCGATAACCCAAATAGATGTTGCTTCAGGGAAAGCATCCGCTCTTCTGAGTCACTCCAGCCAAGCGCACAGTGCAGATTTAATGAGGCAGCTCTCAGAATTTTACAGGGGCTAAAAAAACCTTCTTCCTCCCCGTTGTGCTCCAGCCCCCTCCCCGATGCCTGGTGCCTTCCCGCGTGCCAGCGTCTCTGAGCGCCAGAGGAAGCACTGCAGGTCTCAGCGCCTGCAAACCACAATCCCACACCCCGACTTAGCGCTGGCCAGATTCAACTTGCAAGCTTACGGGCGTCGGGAGATTTGCATGAAGACGCTTGCACAGGAGGCTCTTATTGGCACTGTCCTGAACAACGTTAACAAGGCAGGGGAGCGAGGGCACCTTCCCAGCTCCCTCGTTCCCTCGTGTGTGATTTCAAGAGACTCCCTGCCCATGTGGTTACCTGTGCTGGCACCCACGGAGGTGACCTGAACTGCAGAGGTGTGCAGGATCCAAGCACAGCGCTGCAGCCGGGCACAAACGGGGCTCTTGAACCCATCTGGGCCTAGACCAACACAAGCAGGCCACCAGCCCAGTGCGCTGACAATTACCCAAGAGTGGGCCCATCTCTCTTCTCCCGCTGCTCTGAAACAGCTACGTGGCATTAAGGACTTGCTGTGGACGGTGGCATTGCCCTGGGCTGGTGGGAGAAGGCTCCAAGTGCTGCTAGCAACCCCGGGGCTCTCACCACCCCCCGGAGCTCACGGTCCTAGAGCAGAGATCGCTGGCGGAGTCAGCTCCAGAGGCAGGAGCCATCCTCCAATACTTCTTAAACTTTTCCCGGGACGTTTTCCTTTCTGTCCCGCAGCCCCGTGGGGCTCTGTGGCGGAGATGAAAGGCCGGGGCAAAACGCAGCTTCCAGCACCGTTACGCATTCCTGGCGCGCATACTTCCCTCCAAACAGCTGCAAAGGCACAGCCGGCGGCAGGGGGGGAGGCATGGCGGGCGCCCAGGCCAAGGGGAGGGCCGCAGCCCCGGCGGCCGGCGAATCGGCGCCTGCCAGGTACGTTGCGAGACCCCGGCGGAAAGCCCTGTCCAACCCCCCACCCCCCCCCGGGGGGCCTGCTGCCCCAGCCGGCCAAGCAGAAACAGCAAACTTGGAAAAGCGCAGCCCTGCTTCCCCCAAGGGCTCGGATGGCCTTAAAGAGACACGACACACAGTGCATGGGGCTTAATGCTAACGGCACGCCGACTTCTGATCCTGCTTGTCCCTACGGTTCCCCAAGGATGCCACAAAACAAGCACATTAAGCATCACTGCCCACCGCTGGACCACAGCTTCTGGGTGACGTGTGCTGGAGAGGAAACCCAAACGGCACTCGAGGTCTTGGGTCTTCACGCTGTGTGCAATGCCAAAGCGGTCAGTGTGAGCTTGGGGGCTGCAGTACGCTCAGTCCTTTGCACTTCATCTCCCGAGCCCAGCTCCTGCGCAAGCCAAGCCACAAGCCCAACTCCAAACGCTTGAGAGACACTCACTCGCCGTCCGAGCTTGCAGCTCAGCCCCATCAGGGTGTTAAAGGGAGAGGCTCAGAGTGCTCTGGCAGGACTGCAACCCAATATACTGTCCCCACCACTTAACTTCTGGCACCTGAACAGGACCTCAGCCTTAACCCTCAGAACTAGCAACATAAGGTAGTGACAGGCTCCTCCGCGACCCTGCAAAACCGTGGCATTCCTCCAGCATGGCAGAGCTTGCCCAGCTCGGCAGAGCCGAGGCTGCTCGCCGGGATCACCCCTGCCTGCGGCACAGGCTGCTGGCGGAGATACGCTCGGAGGCTGGCCGACTGCGGGACCTGCCTGCTGCAGCCCTCACCCCTCCATGCGTGAAGACAAGGAACGGTTAATACTACCACATTTAAAAAAATAAAAAAGTGTTCCCTTACTTCCCTTCACTGGTATTCCCCAGAGGCCAGCTAGATTGACTGTGCGCACTTCAGGTGAACATATAAAATATACCACTCCCCTACGCGCATGGGAGAGATTAGAGCCAATAAGGGAAGAGGGAGTAAAGAAGTGGCTCTTTTTGGATGTCCTTTTAAGACCTGATACCTTCCCTCATGTTTCTCTCGGACAATTCCCATTCCTGTCCCTCTGCTGTACAACCTTTCCCACTGTTTGATTTCTCTTCTCGAGTGCGAGACTTTCTTCTTATTAGTGCTGAACTTCCCCCCGCTGCCTGCAGCTCTCGCTGCTCTGCACTGTCAGACTGAAGACTATTCTTCCCCTTTAATCGGTTTTTATTCTTCTAATTTTGTCCTGATGGAGTTTTCAGTTTTCTCACGGGTGCTTGGGCAATCTCGGCCTCTGAATCTCTTTTAATGTTATGAGGTAAGAAGTAGGGTTTGGGCTCTTTCGGTCAAAAGGAAACTTAAACTTCCACAACTAGCCTCTTTTCCCTTAAAGAGGTGGGGAATGCAAGTTCCTTTAACTTGAACTCTGCTTTAATCCTTTTAATCTTTTTTTTTTTTTTTTTTTTTGTTCAGGAGTCTCCTTGGAATTTGGGATAAGAACTTCAAAAGACCTTAATGAGGGGACATACTGGTGAAACGCAAGCCACAGAGCCAGGTCTCATTCTTTCCTGCTCGCAATCCCATACCTTGTCTGCCCAGCTGGCTTTCCTTGCCTACTCTTTCAAGAAAGCGGTCTCATTTCCCTCCAGCAACTCTCTCCACCACAAATGTTTGCCTTTGAGACACATACCCATTGCAAAGCTCCAAGGGGATCAGGCCCATCTAGGAACCACAGGACTCGGAGGGACCTCTCGAGTCATCAAGTCCAACTCCACGCTCTCACTGCACCCTCTTTGTACAACTCCATTTCCGTAGCTCCACTTAACTGCAATGCTACTTTTTGCTTTTCTCAATCCCATGGAAAGCCTGTTCTCAAAACCCTCTGCTTTTACTGTTATGAGCCTTCTTCCAATGCCAAGACTGATTTTATTCATAGCCAATTTATACATATTTATTCATATGCCTGTTCTATCCTTTACCTTAAGTAGTGCTTTTCCCTTCCTGGCATTCCATTTCCCCCATCCCCCCAGCGTAAGGGAGGAAACTAGATAGCAATAACATATGTCTTTCTTAATACATAATACTCTTTCATAAAAAAAAGTCATCTGTGTTTTGATTCATATTGATAACACTTTTAAAGTAGCATGGGATCCAAAAATCTTCCATTGCAGTGGAAATCTGGGGCAACAGGCCAAACTGGGGTAAAAATATGCAGCTTAACATCATTTTACAGCAAGCAGAGGGCGAAGAAATGTTTCGAAACCAAATTTAATATTTTTATTACCAGGCAGGCCTAGCCAAGATTATAATCAGGACGATAAGTCACCTCTGCCAAATTGCCGTTTCTTCCAGGGAAAAGGAATCCTTCACACAACAAGATGTGACATGTAAGATTAGTAATGGAAAAAGAAAGAAGAGTGGATTTGCCTTTGATTACATTAGTCTAGGAATGAACAGAATGACAGCTCATAATGTGAGGCCAGCTTGAGTTGTATTTTACGGAAGGAGCAGCCCCCCTCCAGAACCAGGTCCCCTACTGTTTTGAAGCTGATACCAATTATTAGCTATGCTGTTATCTCAATGGGCAGCTGAAAGAAAAACAAGCAGCATTTACCAACACTGCGAACCCTCTCTAATAAACTAAGAGTACCTATCCTGCAATTAAATCACCACACTACATGCTACATTGCTGTGGAGGCCCATGATCACCTCCCGAATCTAAGTGCCTGTGCCCCCAGAGATGGAGTGTTTTAAGGGCTCCAGAACAATTCCTTGCAGAGAGGGAGGAGGAGGAGGAAGAGGGTTCACATGCTGCCACAGACCAGCTCACATTTGGCTCTCTCACTTTGTTCTCCTAGCTTTAACTCCCATGGGAAGAAACAATTCCTTCTGTGCGGGCTTTTGCAAAATCTCTCCAGTGGGATCACACGTTCACCCTCCTCTTCGTCCCTCAAACAGCCCTTATGACCTCACTTCCGAGAAGTGGGGCTGGTTAAGTGCAAATGGATTCAAACACACACCAGTCCTCCACCTCCCACAGCCCAGGAAGGCAGTATGCACTCCTGCAGAGCATGGGGACCTGACCATGAGGAGCCAGGGGCTCTTTCCCTAGCCTGCCCTTATTTGTGGGCTGATCTTCAGCAAATCCGTTGCCTTTTTTAGTGTCGCCCACAGAGGGGAGCAGACCACACAGCCTTGTCCCCCTCTCCCTGCTGAAGATGGCCCCTCTAGGCATCCCAAACTTGAGGCACATTTCAACAATGCCGGAGGGATGCAGAGGATGGACGAGGGAGGGAGGGAGGCTGCATTGCTGTCATCTCCACCGTTATCTGCTCTTTGGGTAAATAATGGACTTCTGTCTCCAGGGCTGCTAATCAGCTCTAAATTCTCCCCAAGAAAGCAAACAGCAGCACAGTAAGAAAGCCCAGAAATAAATCCATTCATTATAAATTCATTTTCTTTTCATTCCATTTTTCTTGCTAGTAAAAAATTGAGGTTAAGCTAAGCACTTTCTTTTCCCAGCAATCTCTGCTGGCTGTTGGCTAATGCAACAGAAGCTTAAGACTTTGACAGTATAATGGCTTTGATATGAAAAAATTACAATTATATTATTTCCCAAGACAAATTCTACACTATTAAATGCTTGAGCAATGCAGCATTGCCCTTGGAGCTCTTGGCGTAAGAATTTCACACGGAGAGACAGAAGGATAAGATGCGCTTGAAGGAGATGCATTTTACTGCGCGTCTCTGTTGCCCAGACATACAGAAAAGATCCTGTACCAGGGACCAACTCGCACACTGGACAACTGAGTGACACATCCTTTTGCCTCTACACTATTTCAAATTCTGGCCCAGTCTCACTGATAACTAGAAATCATAGCTATCTGAAGACTCATCAATGGCGTGCATGAAACTACCTCAGCCGCGATTCAACTCCTACTATACTGGAGTTTTGTAACAAACTCATTAGCAATAACGAAGACTACTAATGAGAGACTCAGGTGGAATTGCTGAAGAGGCTATGGAATAAAAGCTTTCCTTCTCCACAGCCACCAATATAAGAAAAAGCTCTTACAGTGAAAAGTGTTTAGCGTCCCTTATTGTCAAACTGGCCATAACTTCACCACAAAAAATATGCAAGAGAAGCATGAAGAGGTGGGGAGCCTGCCCAGGGACTCACTATCTCATCATGGAATCGAGAATAGATTAGATTTTTGTAACTCATTAAAACCAAAATTTTTCTACAGTAATTATGCATTATCATGTTTGCCAAATCTTTTAAAGATTATATATCTTTAGAAACTAATGCCTAAAAACTATGGTAGGGTACTAAATGGAGTGAATTTATAACATATACCACGATTCACCAGATAGTTCAATAATTCTCCAGCTCGAGGGTCATCCCAACCAAGTGGTCTGAGGGTAAGTCAATGACAGGAATACCCCCAAGCAGTCAAAGCAGCCACAAAACGGCTGACTGGAAGAATTCTCTCTCTTCAACACTATTCAGAAAGAGAAAATTCAGGGGACGCAGCAATCCTGGGATAGGCACAGAGTGCCAAGATTCAAAGTTATGCTTATCCATGGAAATTAAGCAGGGCCAGGAATGCTCCCAGACAGAGGTACTCAATTGCCTGTGCTGCTAAAGTGGGAGCTCAGCCACAGCACGGTTTGGCTCAGGCCAGCGACCAGTCTCCCAGGGAATTCCCAGGCACAGTTTAGGAGTTAATATGGACTGGTAATCGTTCTTAACAGGGAAGTCACACACAGTCATCCTAATTCAGAGAAAAGACAGTTCAATAGTACAGATGTGAGCCATTCCATCTCACTTGACCTCATGGTCAGAAAACAGTCCCATGCATGTTTAATTTATTAATATAGACATAGCCAAAGCCATGAAAAAATCTTGTTCATAACCTGAGAGACAGGGTATAGAGGAATCAAGGATCACAACTGGAAATCTAATAGCCAAGAAATAGTCATTTTCCAGCATTTACATCCTTGTGGCTGCAAAAAGGTCAAGGCAGGCAGAGGCATGCATCCAAAGCAGCAGCACCAATCTTTCAACTTTGCTTGGCTTTGTACTTCAGGGACTGACCTCTGAAAGTTCTCAAACAAATGGTGTGTAGTCCAACTGGCTGATTCACAAAAGTCAAAATTAACCCCCCCCCCCACTATGAGCAGAAGAGGTAGCACACCACCACTTAAAACTGGTATGCACTTCCCATTATGAAACCATCTCTTCTGTTGCTGATAGCTTTGCCAGCACTGAATTGCCCAAGCTGAAATTTTCCATGCCAGGTGTTTGCCTCAGGCTGACTTTTCTTTTTTAAAGAATCAGCAGAAAAAGGTCAGTTGTTTCTGAGAACAAGATAAAGTTAGTTATTCTGTTCATGTTTGAGGAATTTGCAGAGTTATTTTGCCAAGCACCCAGAACAGTCCTCGGCATCGGTGCAAGGCTCTGAATTTGGTCGAGGAATCACCCTGGCGCCTCTTGGTTGTGAAACTCTGCCCACATTTGTGAAAGTCTGTAGCAAGTGGGTGTGCGGAAGTTACCAGCATGCATATGCTCAGTGGGCTTCCCAGGGTCTGATGACTCCACTTCTGAAAGGTCAGTCATTATTAAGAGCAGTCCTTCCATGAGTCCTTACAGCTCATAGATCCTGATCATGTTGCCAAACACTAGGAGAACAGCAGCCAAACTAGCTCTCTTCCAGGGTATCAGAAAGTAGGATCAGCAGGATTTGGCAGGCAGCTGCTTCTTGGGGTACAGCAAGGAGCAATGAGATAGAAAGCAGGAGGGCTATATCTCTCTCTAAATGCTCCCTTGCAGGTCATCAGTCATGACAGCAGCAGGGCTGATGCTAGAAGAAAACAGTAATTTAGGACACAAAGTACAAGGGTGGAGAACAGAACAGCAGATGTTTTGCATAGAAGAGGCAGGCTTTGGATGAGACTGAGGCTAGAGAGGCCAGGCCAGGCCAGGCCAGGTAGAACATGACCGTCTGGGGCTATAGCCTGACGTGGAACCTGGATACGTTTTAGTATGAGCATGTGTTTTCAGCTCCCCTGCCAAGCGAGCCATGTGGTGGGATCCAGTTCAGCGCCTAAGCGTGCAGCAGCACAGAGTGTGCAGGAACTGCAGATCCTTTGCCTGTGAAGTTGGCTAAGGCTGTACCTTCCCCTAGTTACCGCTGCTGTCCTAATGAACCTGCTGTCCCTCTCAGTCGCTCTCTGTAAGGACATGCTGTGGATCTAAGAGCCAAACATATAGACCACTCATACCTCCCTCTCTGACCTCCTGCTGCTTTTCCTTTACTTTGCCTTGAAAGAGAAGGGTAATAAGTATTGTGCTCCTGTTAGGGGTATGGACTCAATGGTGGCAGCCACATCTCTAGAAAGCGCATGAAGACCATTTGAGGTGGTAGCTTCATTTGCTTGTTTTCCTCCACGGTAACGGAGGTGTAATAACAGCCTACCTTACAGAAGTTTGAGGGCAGCTTAAGCAATTCACCAGCAAATGCTCAAATGGGCTGAGACAGATGATGCAGCAGAAGACAAAATATAATTACAAATGCTCTGTACCACAAAAGCAAAGAGCATCAAGAAATGCTGAACCAATTACAGTCAGAGTTCAGCGCTGCTGGTCCCCGATCTCTTCTCTCTCAACGACAACCCTAGTAGGACAGCATCCCTCTATGATACAGAGTCCTAGAGGGGGTGCCAGGGTCTTTCCGGGCAGCTAAGTCTTATCAATGCAAGGCAGTGCCACCAAGGGCCACTTGCCCTAATCACACAAGCGACAGCCACCCAAGCAGCACACATCGCCCACAAGAAATGAATTTTTCATGGCAAGCTGGAGCTTCACAGATTTAGGCCCTGAAGCTCTGTAGAACGGGATGGGACAGGAGCATCCACAGCAAAACAAGGACGACGGAGCAAGACAGATGAAAAGCCAGTGGCTCACACAGATGTAAACGGTACCTGCACAACACGTTCCTTCCTGAGCAGTCAAGAGGTAATTCTGCCAGACCTTGGGAAACCTCTCAGAAAGCTGAAAGTTTATAGTGGCAGCAGAAGCCAAGATCTCTGCATAGATAGCAGCCCTTCAAATACCAAAGCCAATTCAGTTGGCTTGGGGACAGGGTATTTCCATGGGGCTTTTGCTTGTTTATTTAATCATTGATATTATATCTGTTTTCCTAAATAACAGTAAGAAGCCAGATGTATGGAAGGATGTTCGGATGTACAGAAGTTTTGTTAGGCCCTTCTAATCATGAGGAGTGTCTTTGGCCTGGCTTGCAACCACTCACTACCACTGCTTTCAGCCCTTGGGGCTCTCAGATACCATCCCTCTCTCTTGAATCTGAGGTTGACCTTGCTTATCATCTGAAGCTGCCTTCCTGGCCTCTCCAGCAACCATGTCACAGAAGACCGACATGCTTTATCTATGTCTCCTATTCACCTTTTGTTTCCACCCCTGCATGCTGCTCCCTTGAAGAGGAAATAACAGAATGGCTTTGGTTCTTCCTCCAGTGCAGAATTTTCCCCACTTGGTCTGACATTCACAGATGTTAAAAATGCTTAGTAATATAGAAGGGAAAAGAAGGTCTTCAGCCTCTGAAAACCCAACCTACAGCATCAGCTGTATCAACACTGGATAACATCTTCTCGGTTCTAGGGCACTCAGCTCCACAAAGGCAGTGCCAGGGCTGGGTTTGCTCTTTGCTAGCAATGCTGTGGAAACGGCTGAGTTAATATTTCTCTACAAATCCTCTTGTTTGTGGAACCGTACAGATGCCACAGAGACATTTGTTGCAGGCTGAAACTTGGTGGTTTACAAGCTTTCTGTCAAAATCAAATCAAAGACAGGGAGAACGCACCCAGTTTGGACATATTTTAAGTTAAGCGAGCATAAAACGTTTGGCAAGTTTCCCTCGCTTACTGCGGTATAAACAATTTTGGTATTTGAGAGAAAATTTCCCATTTAATGAACATGACAAAGAGCTGCAAAAAGACCACACTATTTTTGCAGTTCAAATTAAGCATAGGACAGCCCCAGCTTCTGTGGCACTGCTACATGAAGTTCTTGTCCAAAGTTATGGAGCTGCTGTGCTCCTTCACAGGAGGGACTGCACTGCAGAGGTAAGTGAGATATTCCTGTGAGGTGGTAGGTTCTCTCCTATAGCATCCAGTGAAGACGAGTGGACTTTTGCAATTACTTGCAGAAGGGAAAAAATGAGCCCCGACAGACATAAAAGTGAAGCAGACTAAGGGTTTCTGAAGGCAGCCTCTGGCAAACCCGACGACAGCAGTTTAAGACGTTAGCTCTCCCAGCTGTCTGCCAGCCTCGGCTCTCCACCCCGTCGGCCAGCCAGAATTTATTGCTCCTCTAATAAAGTCGGCAGAAAGAAATACACGCTTGTGCCTCAGCCACTCCAGTTCATAGCCCAGCCTATCAGACTGAACTGCTGCCGATCGTGGCTTTGCAGTAAGATCTCAGATTTGTGGCTGCATATTCACGGAGGGGAAGAGCAGATGGGAACAGAACAAAATGTCTCCCTGCTATGAACAGCGTAGAAGTGCCTTGAAAGAAAACGGGCTAAAGAACTTCTAAAAGACATTTATTCTGCTGAAACCTCTGCAGTGCCTCTGTTCCAAATCCTTTGCTATTAGATTGTTTGGTTATTTACTGCTTGCTCCAGAGGGGAGGGAGTCCTAAGCACTGAAGATAAAGCCAGGTCTGCAGGAGTTATCTTCATTGATCGTGTCTCTGCTAGCCCAGAGCCCCCTGTAAGAGTAGGAGCATCTTCCATAGCCTCCAGTTAGGATCGTGTACAACAAAGCCAAGAGCTTACCTGACCCTAATGCTTGCACTTTTGAAAGCGCCCTCTCCTTTTAAGGGCTCCGCTCTGGAAATGGTATCATCTGAATGTATAAACAGCCTGCTTTTTTAATCCCGAAAAGGATTAAACCAGACCCTTTTCTCCTAGCAGAGGAGGCATTTCAGTGTAAAAATGGTGCATGCTGAAAGAAACTGAGACAGGAAACTCAGAAGGGACAATAGGTTTTCTTTTTCGACAAAGACTGAAGAAAACCAAGGAAATTCGCACACCCAAAACGTTTATGAAAATGTGTTGCTAGAGCTGGCTTTGACTCAAATATACCAGGAAATTAGTGGTAGTCATTTGAATACTGAGAACAAATGGCTTAAGTACAGATCGTTGTGTAGGTATAGAAATGATTTTCATGTACTTGATGTTACTCTTGCCACGCTGAACAAAGTTATATGCAACCTGTACAAATGTACAGACTGTAGGAAATAATGATCTGTTACACTTAACACGATCTGAGAAGTAACATGTGATATTATAATAATGTCCTAAGTCACAACATATTCTCTAGAGAAATAGACTTAGGGTTCTGCAGGCCACCTTGAGGTTTTGCAGTTATTGAAAGACTAATACTGTGCGATGAAAGGCTAAGTAACACAATTGCTGCATTTCAGTTTTTGAGTTAAATTTTTCAGCTTGTTTTTCAAATAAAACAAATCTTACCTTTCAAATCTCCAGTAATTTGCATTAGCTCAGTTTGAGTTAAAATTGGGGGGGGGGGGAGGGAGAAGCCCCAAAAGCTCCTTGTTGCAGATTTTACAGCCTTCCTAGCCTAAAACCTACAAAGCTTGCCACAGTCTTTTCCTGCCAAATGCCCAGACTCCATGAGGGTGTAGAGATTTCAAAGTGTATCTAGCACGCTAACGGATGGCTCAGACACACAAGCAAGATACCAGGTCTGGAAAGCTATCCCAACGAGCAGAAGGAACTATGCGTGCACCTATGGCAAAAGCAAGATAATGTAAATAATCTTAGCCTGCAAGGAGAAAGATTTACTGGAATTCACAACATCTCATCTTTCACGTGCCAAGTCTGCAGGTTTATGTTAGCCTACGCCAGTCTAGCTGCTGGATGCACGTCCCTCTTTTCCAGGCCCCCCACCCTTGTGCCAGCTCTAGCACTTACCAGACCTGAGTCATTTCAGAGGGCTGAGCCTGAAGAAAACTACCCTTTCCAAAGAGAGGCTAAATATCTTGTACTATCTTGTACTGCAAAAGCGGCTACAACAGCTGTGCTGATAGGTAAAGCCATTTTTGCTCATGGGTGACTTGACTGTGATTCTCACCTACCGCATGAACCATCAAATCCTTACCCAGGCAGGTATTACTTGCTCCTGCACTTGGTACCCTCAACTCTGTGACACATACACATAAATACAGATTAGTCCCAGCAGTGATCATTTATAAGAGAAGCCTTTAACACTGCCGTCAGCAGTGTCATGCACAGGCTTCGGACTGATGAATGCAGTGACAGATTAAAATCAGGTATATCTAGAAGGAATGCTGCTGGTGGCTGTTTGCTCCTCCCCTCAAAGAAAGGAGGCTCTCTCTACGCCAAGGACAGTCAAAACAGGTTGGGAAGCAGTTCCTGACGTGTCGCAGCTTCATCCATCACAGCAACCTAGCCCAAATAGTTTGTCAATGCATGTTATGCTGTAAGCCAGAATGACCGATGACACACTTGGTGACCTGTCCAGTCATCCCTGCTGCATGATGGCAATTCCTATCAAAGGGCTGGGCAGATGGCCATGGTCAGCAGCCGCTTTGGCTGCCTGATTTTAATCCTCCACTCTAAGTAAATCCAAGTCCTTTGTTACAGCAAAACGCAACTGTTGACTTTGAGCCTTACATCCCCTATAATACCGGGATGTTGGCACAGTTCTGCCAGACGGAACCTGTTCCTTCAGTCTCATCAATGTCCCATTAAACCTTGTCATTTCTTCCCCTTCTCATGTCATCAAACACACTAAGCAACACCCCGTGAGATACATGCTTTACCTCCACATGCTCCATGGGTGGAATTTACTGTATTTCTTCATCTTATCTGAGTTTTGAAGCTGCACCTGAGCCAAGACATTGTAGTTTTTCCCCTTCCCTCTTGGAAACTATGCAGTTGCAGAAGGATCAGACTACACCAACGTTGGGACAGCAGCCAGCAGTACATGGTGTGCCTGACTTTTAGAAGTTGAACCCCATGAAAAACAATGATGCAAATAGAGTTACTTCTCCCCCAGACATCCTAAAGCTTTCAACAAGCTCTTAGAAACACACAGTGATGCTGGATGGGACAGTGGCAGAAGGGATCCAACTTGGGACTTGTGGTACTTTGTGTGTGGGGACACCTGCTATCTAAAACAAAAGAGGAAAGAGGCAGCCCAAAAGTCCACTGCAGAGCTCTGAACTTTGCAGAGAATACAACGGACAGGATAAGGTAGAGGTGGGCAGGGATGCCCCGAGTCACGCAAGCTCAGCCTCGCAGCCTTGCGTGATGCCTCAGATGGGAGCTGATGTGCCACCCCACCCTGGAGCCACCACCTCAGCACATCCGCTTTCACATTGGTCCAAACCAAAAAAGCAAGCACACTCCTCCCCTTCTCCAGCCTGCGCAACGTAAGCTATTGCCTCAGCCTTCTCCTGCAGAGACAGCACCACCTCCCAAGCTTACCTCAGAAGCTGCAACAAGCCCCACAGAGGCCTAACCTGACTGGAGCGAAGGACCGCTCCCTCTGTTCTGCTAGTTAGGGGAGCTAACAGCAACCCCTCCCCCCCCCTCCATCCCTGGCGCCTCCAGAGAACATCAGCAGCGTTTCCGTTTCACCCGTCTGGCGGGGGGGGGGGGAGAAAGGGAAGGGCATTTGGAGGGCTGAGCAGCGTGCTTTGCTCTGAGGAATGCGGGGCTCGGCGCAGACTGTCTAGACTCCAGCTAACCTCTCCCCAGGGAGCCGGGACCACAGTGGGAAGCTGAGACAGACCGAGGGCAGGGAGGAGGTGGGTAGCCAAGCATTCCCACTCCATGTTCAGCTTGCACAAGTTCACAGGGAAAAGGGACACTCTTCTCAAGTTTCTCACGTTTGCTGGGATTCAGCCAGCTAAGTCACTTTCTTCACGTCAGGCTATTCACTGCCTGTATTCTTACACACATTTTGCATGAGGAGAATAATCGGGACAGACAACAGCTTCACTGAGAAAGAGTTAATGCTCTTGTATTTCAAAGAAAAATAGCAGTCAAAGGGGCCTCTGTCATGGAGGAGCTGGTCAGCAGCAGGGCATGGGCTAGTGGCAGAGCAGGAGGCGCTTCTTTTTCTAGTTCACCTCCAGTGCATTTGACCACAGCCAGATCCCAGAGAATACATTGCCTCCAGTGGTCTCCAAGCCCTTGGTGGCCTTGGTGAGTTCAGCGTCTCAGCCCCACTGAGGGGAAGGGAGAGGTGAACTGCCCAGGTCCACGCAGGTGGCCAAGCAGCAGAGCTTGAAACTGTGCTGTGAGCCTTGGGGCTCCCAGATTGCTGCCTTATGGTTCAGCCTCACAACCTGAGATGGTCTTCAGCCACCACTGCAGAAGTGGTTCTGCCCTTCCTCCTCCCTATGCTGTTTTCCCACATCAGCTCTCTTAGGGCTGTGCAAGGACCAAAAAAAAAAAAAAAGCTACATTTTTCTTTTGTCAATTATTTTTTCAGATAAAGTTAATTTTCAGTTGTGTAGCAGCACAAGAACCAGAGCCAATACAGAGGAGGAAGAGGAGTGAACATGAAGCCATGAGTGGGAGAGAGGTGCAGAAGGCGTTTATCCTTTTCCATAGCAGCTCACAGCTAGATTGGCTTACACCCACTGAGAAAGCGTTCCTTTAGATGTACATTACAAGAATATTTGGATGCAATTTTAAAAATCACAGCCCTGACAAACACAGGACTTTGTTGCTTTTTGCTAGACTTTTATTAAAAAAAAATGGGTTTTGAGCTCAAGGTAGAATTTATAATGAAAACATTGCCTCAGAGAAGGGAATCATCCCTTCTCACCTCTGACCAACAACAAAGAAAAAAAGGAAAGGAAAAAAAGACTTCCAAAAAGCTTGTGCCAAAAAAAAAATCCATGAGCCTTCTTTACTTGACTTCCTCTACTGCTCACTTATCGCTGCCTTGCAGAAAGATGCCCGAAAGCTATGAAAGGAAGAACGTTCATCCTAGCCCACCTGGTTCTCCCAAGATGTGAAATGCACCAGAGAACGAGAAATGCACAGACCTTTCTACTTGCTCTGAAAGCCAAAAAAAAAACCCCAAGCACCCATATTTAGAGACAAAGCTGGAAATGAAAAGAAAAACAAGAAAGGGGTATTCTTAATAACCTCTGAACCTTTATTACACATATTCAGTATAGAAATTTCCCAAGGGCCAAGTCAAGATCCAGCTCAGTTTGTGTCAAGCCTTGTACAAACACATCTCAGAACAGAGTCTATGCCCTTGAGATAGCATGTAAGCAAGATTTCGTCTTGGAAGAAATTCCTGTATTATTACTTGGTTAGAAACGGATCTTTTGAGAGAAGGGTGGAGTGAACTGCAAGAAAGCTGGCTCTGCCTTCATCTCTCTAACTGTATCCAATTCGAGTCAGACTTACTGGTGGTAATAGCTTGACTTTTCTAGAGGGGAAGCATCCTGCCTGCTCTTTCTGCTACCTCTATCCCAGAGCTGATCGATGCCTGCATGTAAAATAACCAAGTTACACCTAAATATACCCCACCGCCTCCTCAGTGAGAATTCCTCCCAGCAAAGTCCACGTTATCCACCAATCTCTGCTGTGAGAAATGGAACGCTCATTTGAGAAACAACAATACGTGCTGGTGTTCACATGGGACTTCAGAGTGCACTGTTTGCTTGCATGAAGACATGCTCATCCATGTCAATAACACAGCCTTTAACAACTCTCAGGCCCCAGCTTGACAAACTCTTCTGCTTGGGTGTGTGAGCACAGGCAGGCGAGAGACTACACACTTCCTTGCTAAAGTGCCCGTGCCTGAGAGCCCACAGGCCGGTGCAAAGGGTCCTGCAACTGCAGAGCCCACGCTCAGGGCACTGACCGTGAAGCGTATGACTCCTGGCAGGGTTCAACTCATAAAACAGCTGCTAGATGGTATACTCCACCTGACTGCAGTGTTGTGATACGGCCCTTCATCTATCCCATGAGTTGAGATGAGCAGGCACACCCCCTACCCCAGTCAAATCTCATGTACAGGGTCTAAAAAGAGTAGAGAAGCCTATAAATAGTCCCAGTCTTTAATAACAAGCTTTCACTTATGCACGTATCATAGCATATCCCAAATCAAGGCTGTAACTGGTAACCATTACAGTACATCTGTGTACTGTGGGCAAGATTGTCATTATGAAAACAGCACCGTTTACAATTCCTGCTTTTGTATGGGTTAACGTTTGTGATCTCCCTAATATTTTAAATTAGGGTTCCTTCTGTTTTCCCGCTTTCTTCTTTTTACAATTCACATTGCCCAAGGCTGGATGGAGCCCCAATAACAGCGCCTGGAGCTGCCCTTCCACCGCGTGGCAAGGAGCGTGCGCCTCACAGGGAATGCTAAGGGAAAGGGGATCGCAGCTCCTTAGCCCAGGCAATGGCAAATTCAGCCTTTTTTCCTCCTTGCATCTCAGGGAGAAGCAACATAGGGAGTATATAAAACCCTGTAATGAATTAAACGGGTTTCAAAGAAGAGCCCCCATAATGAGTAAGTGACTAGGAAACATGCCTTCCCAGGGGATGACTTGAGGAGCTCACACTGTTTAGTTCGCCAGACACAAGGCTTGGGGGCTGGCCTGATCACATACCACAGTTACAAGGGTGGGGAATAGATCTAAGGTACTAAAGACCTCTTCTGCCTAGCAGATTAAACACAAGATTGAACATCTGTAGATCAAGATTAGACAAATGTAAGCTAGAAATGAGGTGTAACAGCACAAGGGCAATTAACCACCGCAACAACATACCAAACGCAGTGGTATTTTCCATTTGTGGCAATTACTTAATCAAGATTAGATGTTTTTTTAAGGCACGCTTTAGAGTCCAGCGCAAATGGAATTAATCCAAAAGCTGGATATATGGGCTGTATTATGCAAGGGGGCAAAAAAGTAAAGCACAACAGCCCCTTCTGGCCTCACCATCTACTAATCTACTGGGAAAATTGCTCCCTTTATTGTCAGTAGCAGTGGTAGACAGCCATATTTTCAGTGACAAGACACGCTGTTGTTTGCATGAAATAGTAATAATAATACCTTCCGTTTCACCCACATCTCTAATCTGCAATGCTCAAAGCTCCTTACTGTCACTATGCCAGCAAGTCTGACAACTCACTGGGTGATATGTTGACATCATTATTTCCGTTATTTCGTCCAGCTTGGACTTTTTCAGCGTAGATAATCATCCACTTACAATTTATACGGGAGACGGTACTCAGATCACCCGTGATTTTGTGCACCTACTTTTTGGCCTGCTGGTGAGAAAGCGTTCACACAAGCACTTGCCAAAGAAAGGTCTCAGGGTGAGATGACACCTTAAACAACTGCCCAGCAGCTGCCTACTGTGGATACTCTTCTCCAGTGCATAATTGGCACCACTCAAAAGCTCTGCATAACCTCCCTAGAAAAGCACTGATAACCATGTATTTTTAAGACCAGAAGTCAGCAGTTAAAATGCTGGGGAAAAAAAGGAGAGAAGTGTTTCCTAGTTGTTCTAACAAACATCTTCATATGATTGGGGGGGGGGGGAGTAATTTCCATTAGTTACCATGGCAACCCATGGAAATAGCTAACGCATCTTCTTTTCCTTGTCAATCTTTGATAGACCTGTCAGGGGACACAAGTGACCATGCCCCGTGCGAGATCCTCTGCTTAACAACAACATGCAACTAATCGGAGAACCTGCATTACCATACCATCAAGTGCTCCCCTTATGGCACATCTCCCACTCGTTTTCTCCAAGCTCCCAGCCACAGGAGAGATGCTTGCTGCTCCCCTCAAACAGCAAGTACGCTCCGGAAACGCAATCCTCACTGTGTGACACACCAGCTCTCCCACCCCGTGTCCTCCCTCCATCTCTGGCTCCACTACAAACATTCAAACATCTCCTCCTTCCCATCTGGGGACAATTGGCTCCCATCCTAAATGTAGGTTATACCAGCATTTTCCTTTCTGTACATCTTTATTACCTGCCAATAAATTACTCAATCATATAGCAATTCTGGTCCAAATGTTATCTCCATCTTCCTCACTATTATTTTAATTGCTGCTGACAAGGATAATAACGCTCTGCAGTGTCTGCTGCCCCTTCCACACAAGAGCTTTTAAACTTCTCCTAGCAGGGATGCATTCAGTCTCATAAAGCCTTCTGCGAGGCACAGCACAGTTGTTATCCCAGTTTTGCAGATGCCAACGCTGCAGCTCAGAGGAATGAAGTGCCTTGCCCAAAGCCTACATACAAATCAGGGCAGAGTGATGACTAAGAGCTAGAACAAACAGATCTGGAGAGAAGAGCCTGTTTGCATTTTCTTGGTGACTGCAGACTCTGAAGCTGCTTGAACTAGACATACTCAGAGGCCCCTTTCCTACCTTTCCCCTCCCAAGAAAAACAAAACAAAAAAAAAAAAACAGCAAACAAACATAAACCTGAAAAAAAGTTGTCTCTGTTTAATATTGCTTTGCTGCTGACCTTGCGTCTGCTGCCGGACAGCCTAACTCACGCGAGTGCTTGGAGGCATGCTGCTGCACTGCAACAGCGTGGCAGTGATTTGTGAGGACACTTTTACACTCAGCTGTTCTCCCCTCTCGTTAGGTTTTCACAGGCACACAGCCAGGAGTGGCCTAGCCACTGCACTGACACCATGCACTTCTGCACTGTTCATAGAGCACAGCAAGATTCAACAACGGTCCAGGAGGATCCGAAATAAATAATCTGCACCGACTGCAAATTCTGCTGCTCTCTCCTCCCCAGCCCCAGCTCTGGTTTGCTGGTACTTTCTATCACTTTAAGATACTGGCAAGTTATTCCATAAAAGGGTTGAGTAAGGTGGTCTTTCTACAGTAGCAGAGTGACTATTTTTGCAAAACTTAGAGGGACTTAGTATCTTGTGGGGACTTAATATCATTCGCTAAACATGGCTGAAATTGGCTGTTGGGTTTAAAAGTTATTTGGGGAGGTTCAAAGGTACCAACAAACAGAGAGTAAGATGACATAAAGCTCTGTTTCTTTAGGCAACCAAGGAAAAATACTCTGCTCGGATAGGAGGAAGGGAGCTATGAGGAGATTAAAAGAGCTGGGCTAAGGGAGGAGCTGAGGGGCCACATAAACCTGCTACGTGTACAAGGTGGAGGTAACACCACCGGGGAGGGACTCACTATAGGTGAACACAGGGACATAACTAGGTCTGCTAGGACTGAATGAAAAGAGAATAACGGTCTACCTGTTCACGTATGAGGCCCATCAAGATAAACTTACTGACTCTGAGCTACAACAGACCGCAGTATCCTCTTTCCACAGAGCAGAGAGGGGACATCATTTAGCAGGGATACATAAAACAGGATTTGACAAGCCGCTAATGGCTCCAGTTCGTCAAGCAGCTACTAATCTCGGGCCCGACCGCAATGCCTCGCAAAGGAAAACGGTCCGTTCTTCCAAAGGTGGATGCTTTGCTGCCTGCCGTGCTGCTGCCCTGACTCTGCAGCAGGGCGAATGCGGGAACGCTCCTTGCAGAAGACAACGCGCTGCCTCCGCAACCCTGCTCGCGGGAAGGACCATGCCAGGCAGCCACGTTACTGGTCAAACAAAGCTCAGTTTCGAACAGCAGGTAACAGCACGTTACCAAGCACAGACACCAAGGCTTGCTCTTTATCTGCGGACCAAGTACAACTCAGGCAGTTAAAAGGAGGAGGGGGGGGGGGGGGAAAAGGTACTCCCTTCCCTGATCACTATGCCATCATCCTCTGTCATGGGACCTGAGCCTCAAGCGTGAGGTAAACATATTGGAGCTACATGAGAAATGGAGTCCCTGTTGCAATTTGACTTCTCTGCTGTCCTCAGGGGAACTGAAGAAAGGGGGCACCAACTGGAGGAGATTAAGCTGTTATTACTCATCCTCCATAGTTCCTCAGGGCTGGAATACCCCACAGCTCACGTCCCATGGACCAAACAAGCTGTCCTCCCATGGGAATGTCTTGACTTTTCCACCAAGTTCAAACCAATGCCTCGGAG
Organism: Struthio camelus; assembly: GCF_040807025.1. Classification (NCBI taxonomy): domain Eukaryota; kingdom Metazoa; phylum Chordata; class Aves; order Struthioniformes; family Struthionidae; genus Struthio; species Struthio camelus. The sequence continues at coordinate 92,987,497 of NC_090942.1, read as the reverse complement.
GTGAACGTTTGTTCTCTTGTCACCTTAATCTTCCAAAGGCTCAGGTTTGCAGGAGCGTGCTCCAGCCTGGAGCTGGGTCATGACCTTTCCAGCTTTCCCTGAGGAACTTTACTCACCCAGACAACTATAAGATCCAGACATAGCAAGAATTCCCCGAGGAAATCTCTTCCGCCTACATACAGGAAACGAGACAGTAATTCCAACCCCTCATACTTGAGTTTCCTCAAACATAAACATGAAAAAGTGGCCAGAACACAGGAGGAGAAGAAAGTCCCAGAGCAGCAAAAAGTACATATGCAAAGAGTTACGTCATGCAGAAGGAAAGCTCTTGGCTTCAGGCTACAATTACCAGCGTTTAAATGGCAGGGGCTGCTACAACATGGAGAGGCCTCACAGGCGCTCTGCTCCAGATAAATTCATCATCCAGAAAACAGCAACACCATCCCTGGACAACATGCCACTGAAGGCTAACCTGGTAACTTGCCAGCTCCTGCCAAATTCCCCCTCGTTTGTCTCTGTCCTGGTGGACGGACAGAAACTACTTGTTCTGCCCCAAGCACTCAGTCCCGCAATGCCGTACGCTGGCTGTGAGGCGACAACGCAGCAGCGGCCAGCGGCAGCATTTCAGAAGGCCAAAAGGCAACACCTGCTTCTGAGGCTGCAGGACTGCAGGCACCTGCACTGGCCAAGATGCACCAGTGCATCCCACCATCGGAGGCAGACACCTTTGCTAGCCCATTCTAGCTCATGTCTGTCACTCTCCTCACGCTTCCCTCTCATTCAAGATTTTAAGCCCCTCTTCTTTCCCCCCCAGCCGCAACCTGAAAGACTTGAGAAGACAATGTTAGGCTAGACCTGCCACAGGTCCTTCCACAGCAAGTCGTTCTACTACCTCCCTGGGTCTCCTCACAGGTAAAGAAACAAAGAAGTGGTTTCTGGCTATACATAATCTTTGAAGCTACCATTATTTCTTGAAAACTTTAATTCTGGGGAAAAGTTAATTAAGAAATAATCATGGAAGGCTCCTCCAGCATCCATATTCCCAAGGGCTCTTCACCTGGTCTAAGGTCGCTGAACCAGGAGCAGGGGTCAGGAGGAACTCGTACTGTCTGCTGCTGGCTAGGGACAACCAAGAGTGGATGACCAACAGCTGTCCAGCTCAGTCCAGCTCTTCCAAGCCCAGTGCTGTCCTGGCTTGGAACAGAAGATGTGCCAAACCTCTCTTCCTACTACTGAAACCCAGCTGCTCTCCCTCAGTATTTTCATCTGTTCCCTCAATTTGGTTCACTGCTCCTCACGTTGCGAGGCTCTCTACAGAGATATAATCAAGAGAGAAACCCAATTTCATATGCTTACAGTTTTACTGCTGTGTAGCTTAAGAGTCGCAGAATGAAAAAAAGGAAAGGATAAAGAAGAAGGAACAACAAGGAAAGCTGGCTATTAAAGGGACCCTTACGTAGTATAATGGTGTTTAGAGAAAGTGGTTAGAGGTCCATGTTTGGGACAGCAGTTGACCAGGTGCAGCCAAGGTAAAGTCGATATAGGGAACCATCCTGCAGCGTCCATAGGAATGAGATGGGTTCCAACAAGTCTTTCGTCTCTATCTCCTGGTTTCCCTGGTGCATTTGGTATTTTCTCAGAAGCACCGGAAAACTAGTTCCCTTCCCACAGTGAGACAAAAAACAGATTTCGGTCTTCAAGTAATGTTTAGTTTCTTCTGCCAAAATATTTGCTTAGCTGTCAAACAGTGGGAAAGTGGGATCCACCTACAGCTGAGCTAATAAGATACCAAATCCTCCCCTGATCATCCAACCCAAACTCCTTGTTCTTTCCAAACACCCAAGAGGGGCCTCCAAATCGTTTCCAACTTGTGGACCCCTTGAAGTTTTCCAAAGAAGGCACAGATATCGCATGAAAGTCCATATATGTAGATTGACGTATGAGCTTGCTTTTCTTCATCATCTCTCATTGGCAACATAGATCTCTCCACCATCCCAAGCAACTGCAGGCCCAATGTTAAAATCCAGTTATACAGCGTAGTAAGTGAGGGTGCTCAGGCATAGAGCAGAAGTAAGATTTAATAGGAACTTCATTTCTGCACAGCTACTTTGTATGACAGAGAAGGAACGTACTCACTAGTTACTGGTAGCTGATGTCTTCAACCCAGCACGCAGTTGTGAAGAATACGTTTTGATCACAACTGGAGCACATTTGAAAGCAAGTAGTTAGAAAATGCCATGCAGTCCCTGCTCATGCTTCATTTTTTTCTGTCCTTTAAAACAGCACTCAAGCCTCTGGGCCTGTTTATCTGGCATTTGCTTATTTATTTCAACAATGCCTAAGAACTGTAATCAGGGCCCCATGGTGCAAGTGCAAATAAGCTCCTGCTCCAACCAGTTCACATCTGACACGAATACACTAGCTGTGGCAAAATCTACAATCTCTGGCAAAGTCAAGATACGGATCCCAACATTTGCACCCAGACCCAGCTCTGGAAGGAACGACACTTCACAGCATTAAGAGCTGTCTGATCTTTTCTTCCGCTAAACTCAGATGCTGCTCTGAGGGGTTGATCTCTCCAAAGAGGTGCTGGTCATTCACAGATCAGCTCAGACACCACACTACAGCAGAAGCCTTTTTAGCCAACACCTCCATGAAGGTGGATCCAACCTAGCTAAATGCAGCATTTCGGGGAACCAATCTCCTCTAGCTCACAGGATATGCAGTCAAAACAGAGTCTGGTTAATCGGAGTCTCAGAGGCCTGCAAAGACGCATCTGGCTGAAATTTGTGACAAACTCCTCAGTACAAAGAGCAGCATTCCTCCGCTCCTGTAACACCGCGCAAGGCAGACCAAAGGTGCCCCAGTGCCTCCTGATGGGTAAGCAGCTGGAAAATGCAACAGGCAACGTAAGCCTTTCAGCCAGTCCTCTCCTCCTATGCTGGAAGGAGGAGGCACCCCCTCCCTCCATCAGTTACCCACAAAAAACATGCGTACCCTGGCAGTTAAAGGCATTCATTCAGCTACGGTGAATTTGCACAAAGTGGCTCAGACCCGATAGTAAACAGCGGCTCCATCTGAGAAGTAGCATTAGGGTGTCACACACACCTATCCATTACATGATGCCGCTTTCATTTCGGAGCTTGCACCACGCACCTCTGCGGCCAAACTGCTGCTCAGAGGTTATGGTCCCTTCAAAACAGCCAGGGGAGTGGTTTAAACCCTCGTGCACAGGGAGGTTGGCCAGTGATTTTAGCACAGTGCAAGGTGCCTCAGGCAGAGCTCCCCGTTTTGTCCCTCAGCCCTTGGACTGCCCATAGCACAGCGCAGGGGACAGAATGGCATTTTCCTGCCTCCTTCATTTAAAATGTGCTTATCGCCTTGATATGCGATTCCAGCAATGCCTGGCCTGACACCCAAGGGCAGGATTCCAGGGAGGAAGATGTGCATCAGTTCAAAATCAGCTCCCAGGGAACAATGACAGTAGTTTTTGCTTTCACCAAAGACTGAAGCTGTGTCAGCAAGGCTAGACATAGGAAGCTGCTATTTTATTACATTCGTGCGTTACGTTAAACGACTGGATTTTACATGAATGCACAAAGCTAGTGCACCTTAAAAATGGTCTGAGCTACCCAAGCGACAGGCACCATAGCATCCTTTTTTTTTTCCCCGCTACCATGGACAAAACATCAACGTGAGGAGGACTGAACTAGCCCACAAAGTCTCTACCATTAAGTTTCAATGTGAATGGATCCTTCTTAAAATTGAAGACTGCGGGGCCACATTCCAGCCTTATCCTAGAGCTATGCAATTACATCAGGATGTCAACTTTCACTTATTAAGATAGCAGTTCTTGCCTTCATGGTTGCAAAAAGGCAGGAAAAAGTTTAAGCCAACCAAGCTGAGGACGCTGGCCAGAATCTGTAAACAGCCTGAAACTAAAGCTTGGAAGGAGGGAGAAGTATACCAGCCTTTATAAAGACCAGTCGGATTCTCAGCTTCATCTCCCCTGGGTCCCAAGAGCACTCTGCTGGAAAACTGCTAGGTTGGCAGAGGAAGCACATGACCTTGAAGGGATCAGGTCTTGTCATCTTTCTGGGCAAAAGCAGTCAAGTCGGACTGAGAGAAAGCGCTCACGTGAGTTAAGCAAACAGAACCTGGCCTAAGGCTTTTTCATCTTCTCTTTTTCCCCCTCTCTTCCAGCTTTTCACACACAGAAGTTATACTGAGGGAAGAAGAGGGAGGGATGGAAAGATGAATCCCAAGGTTTCCACAGATGCACACATTGCAAACACTGTACCATGAGAAAAGGTTATCAGTTTGTCTCCAGATGCTTGTCACCACCTTGTTGCTTGGGGGTCAGAGCCCCCCTCAGATCTGTCAGTAGATCTCCTCGCAAGAGCGGCCCTCTCGCCCTTTTTACTCAAAACGAGACAAGTCAGCTGAAACCGTTTACGTAACTCTTCCCAAAGGCAGGCTCAATTAGCCTGAAATGGGTTAAAGACAGTTTAAGAGAACAGCTTTGGGGCTCAGGGATTACGCGGAATGGATGACGAAGAGTTGAGGGCAGGTTGGGGACATTGACCTCCCCTCTTGGCAAAGCTGAATTCAGGAAAACGGACATCTGCCCACAGCCTGCCCCAGTACAGCTATGCTGGCATCACTCTCTTTGTTAACATCTGCTGTTCTTTCAAATAAGTTTTTCTTGATGATTCTGAAGCAGGTTTAAGCCAAAAATTGAGGGGGAAAAAAAAAATCTCACTCTTGTTCTGAAACAAGTATCCTGATGGGACATATAATGATACTGGTCTAATTATAGCGGTACAACCGGTAAAACTTTTCCGTGCAAACTGCCCTTCAGATCTCATCGATACAGTCAGAGGGACCAGATTCCTTTCCCGTGTTAAGCAGCTATCTGCTCCACCAGGATAAGTACAACTGATCAAGTCACAGGCCTACGGATTAACTTTTAATACGTTCATCAGACATTTTGTGCCTCTCCCTTTCCTCAACAGGGATGGATGCTTCCCAAAATCTTTCCCTCTGCCTAGAGAAACATCAGCTGGGAACACAAGCACCTTCACCTCCGCAGCATCCCTGCTAATCCTAGCAAACAGCCTCCTCATTGAGAGGCTGATCCAGGAAGGGAGAGATAAAAAGCACTGTCTGAAGCTCGGGGCTGGCTTCCATCCGAGGAGGAGAGTTCACCGTCTATTGCTCTTGCGACTATTACTGAACTGGGCCAAGAAAAGCTCCCAAGCTTTGGCACGTCTCAGATTTTCCAGTCTGCATAAAATCATGCCAGGAACATTTACCGAAGCAATTTCTTTCTTTCTTTCTATACAGACTCTAATTATGCACCTAACAATATTACAGAAGTGAGAGTTGTACAAAAACCCAACCCAGTTCAGATATAGTTTCGCCTACAGATGTACTAGCAGCTTACGGCTCAGCATTAATATTCTGAATGAGCTGAAAGGTACTAAGCATCGACTGCAGCAGAAAGAGAAGAAATAGAGAAGTTATCACTTCCAGAAACCTAGAAAAGGGAAACCCACTCTATACTAGTCTTACTGAGCGTCAGTGATGTAGCACAGTGGTAATAAAAGGGGACATTTAGAAGGGGACAACCTTCAGGGCAGTCTCCGAATTTGACACAGCTCACCTTCAAGCACAGCCCACCCCCTGGAAAACAAAAAAGGCCCAGATATTCCAGATGGTAGGACCTAGAAGCGGACTGATGTTCAGTACCAAGCAGTCACCAGCAACAAGAAATTAAAGTGAACCCCAAGAGAAAATGTGCTTGAGGTGTCACTTTTCCCCCCAAACCAGAACCAAACCTCAGTCATCACTCTCAAGTTTTGCTGAACTGAGACTGGAATCGAACCAAAACATTCACTGGTTTGACACCTGGACAATTACCTCGGAAAACAGTCAAATCATTCATTTATCCACTCAAGCAGGAACTGGCCTTTAAAAGCAAGTTTTGAACGTAACGGCTTTACGTTTCTCTTACTTTCACTTCACAGATGAGGACACAAGGCATAGACACATTACAGTACTTATATTTGGGCAGCCAACCAAGGTACTCCAAATTAGACTAAGCCAGGCAAAAAGCAAAATTTCACAATTTGTCTGAGTCAACATAACGCGAGTGGCACCAAATCAGAAACCAATGGCCAAACACATCTTTACTGCATTCCTGCTGGTTACTGACTCCAAGAGGTTTTATTCAGACAACTGCCATTATTATTTAGGTGCTATTATTAATCTTATGAACACATTACTGTGCACTTCCTTCTTACAGAGGTTTCTCTGTGCGTTGACTGGAATTCGTTAAGGGTTTTTTTTTTTTTTTAGGGCTCCTAAGAAAATGGATAAAGCCATTCTGGCTTTTTTAGGACAGCGTTGGAGGGACTGCGTGGAAATGCTGACCGCGCAAGCATGTCATGCCTTGAGAAGAAAGTGCATTACAGTATTCTCGTGTATATGCAGATGCGAAATGCTAGTCTCTACTACAGCTCAGGTTTCACGCTTGCTGCGACCAGGGCTACTTCAACAGCGTCCACTCACAACCGCTGCGTCTCTCCTGCGCTATACGCTACTTGCATTGCTCCTCTCTCTAGCAAGAGGCTAGCGTTCGTGGGGAGCTCACCAAAGAGCTTTACTTAAGGAGAGATAAACAATATTTGGTTTTACTCCAAAGCCTGTCTCTGTCATAACCCTGGCAGCGTGGTATATGGGTGGGAGGCAGAAAGAGGGGACTGTTTGGAAGAAGTCAAAAGTGTTTATACATTTTTGCGCAGAGCCAAGTTGTGATGCTCCAGGGTGGGGCTGGCCATCTGGGAGAAATATGCAGGGAGAAAAAATGCAAGTGGGCAGACGACCCACCCCCCCAGGTCCCCAGCGGGGATCGCCTCCCCCCGCCGAAAGCACGCACGGCCGGCCTCCCTCCCCAGCGCAGCTTGAGTTCATTTGCTTTAAATCACTTCCACATTTCCCGGCCATAATTATCAAATATTTTGTTTCTGACCTCACTTTTATGGCGGCTGCAGCCCTGGGAATTCAGACCCCGCTTATTTTCTGTCAACAGACCTTTGGGTTTACGAGCTCGGAGCTGATGGTTTTTCATGCTCGCAGAAGGTCATTGCAGCAAAAGGAAGGGAGGGGGGAAAAAAAAAGGAGTGGGGGAGAGAGAGAGGAAGAGGGAGGCAGAGGCGGAGGGGGGCTGCTCGGAGAAGTCCCGCCGGCGGCAGCTCGGCGCGGCCCCGCGCCCCCTCCGCGGCGCCGCGCACGTGGGCGCGCCCCGGCCCCCGGCGCCGCTCTCCGCCGTCCCGGCAGCTCGCCCTGCTCCGCGGCGAAGCGGGGAGCTGGAAATAGGGAGGGTTTTGTTGTTGTTGTTGTTGTTGTTTTCCCCCTCTGGACGGGCAAAGCCAGAGGGAAAGGCCCCCCCCGACCCCCCCCCCCCGGCCCCCGGCCCCGCGCCTACCTCCGCTCGCAGGCGGGCGACGGCCAGCAGGACGCAAAACACCGAGAGAGTTTTCCAGACCTGCAAAAGAGGGAGCGGGCGGGGAGGTGAGCGCGGGCCGCGCAGCGGGGCGAAGGGGAGGGGAGGCGATAGGATGGGGGTCGCCGCCGCCAAACTTCCCGCCGGCCCCTCTCACCATGCTGCCGGCGGCGGGACCCGGCCAGGCGAGAGCAGCGCGGCGGCGGCGGCGGCTTCCCGACTCCGGCGGCGAAGAGAGGAGAGGCGAGGGCAGGGCTCCCCTCACCCCGACCCCGCCAGCCCCCGGCTCCGCCCCCGGCCCGGCCCGACGCCCCCCCCCCGCCGCCGCCGCCGCCGCCGCCGCCGCCCCGGCCGCGGCTCCTCCCGCCGCCCGGCTCCGCCCCGCCGCCGCCGCCGCCGCCGCCCTGCCCGGCCACCCCCGGCCCCCGGACCGGCCTCGGGGCAGCGCGGTGGGTGTGCCGGCCCCAATCCCCCCTAGGTGCCGGAGTGGGCCCCACTGCTCTGAATTGCCGTCACCCCGGTGGGTGTCCTGCGAGGGGGCCTCAGGTCCCGCGAAATGGCAAGTCCTACCAAATAAACAGCATCATACGTAGTCAGGATAAGCAACAGCGGCGTTTCCAAGCTTCCGAGTTGCTTCTCGCTCGGCCGGCCTCTTCTTGCGCAGCCCGGGCTTCGTGGCCCAGCGGTAGCTGAAGGCGGGATGTGGCGCTGGAAAAGGAGCCTTACTGGGTAGGGAATGGGTTTAGAAAGCGTTCCCGCGGGAAGGGTTGGATGAGGGACAGAGCGGGCGGTGGGAACAACGCCCAGCGCCGGAGAAAGCAAGGGGGCCCTTGCTGATCAGACAGCCGCAGTTTTTCGTGGGGTTTGCTGAGAGCATCCTCCCTGGTAAGCCGGTGGGGTGGGAGAAGCGTGTGCTGGGGAGTAAAACGAAGGATTTTGCTGTGCTTGGTCTGCCCTAAAAGAAGGAAAAGAACAAATACCCGAGAAAGGCAACACGTGGGAGCGTTGCTGCTCGCATCTTCTGGGAGCAAACCCGTATTTCGGAAGCAGATAGGTCTGGGCAGTGTCCCAGTGCTGCAGTGGTGGAAGGCAAGAAGAGGCAGAGGCAATGACACCGATACTTAGTTCACAGAGTCGGCTTTTCGCCAGCAGAGCTGAAAGCAGCTCATAAAGGAGATCGCTGCCGTTACTGCCTTTTTCACAAACGAGGAAACTGAGGTACAAAGCAGTTTCTCTGCAGGCAGGAAGCGGCCAGGCTCAGCGTAAGGCCACTTCTTTCCAATGCGCAGCGCGTGCGCTCTCCATTAGACCACACTGAAGCTCCAGCCATGACTGTAGACACAGTTCATGTGGGGACGCAGTGAGGTTTAAAAATAGGAATTTAAGTCTGCGCCTATTAGACTCCAAATCACAATAGTTGAGCAGAACAGCCAGTTGGGGTGTTATTCCAGTCACATGGGATTCGTAATCCCACGAGTGCCTCGTGCTGGTCATTTGCACATAAATACCTGCGATCCCTTGTGTTTAATATCTTCACCTCGGGATTTGAGAAGCTGCTGCTAGCGCAGGGGCTAGAAAGCAAGACCTGTCAATGCGAAGACGCTAACTGTCCTGGGCGCGCCCTACGAGCATGCCTAAAACACAGCCATCTTCACCATTAAAACAAATGACACCATGACACCAGTTGTCAAGGGCTTTTCCTCAAGGTTTGAGGTTGTTTATAACCAAAACTGACACTGCTGGCTTTGAAATCCCATCTTGCTCTGCAACCAAGCATTCCCATAAGCTACTTTCTCCTTGCCACGCTTCCTTCTGTGTCCTGAACAGATACAAGAGCAGGGGAGAGCTGGCGTGTGTTCCCCCCCGCAGTGTTCACCAAGACTGAAGATTATTCCAGCATCCTGCTGCAAGGGGCAAACTCTGAAAAATAATGATCCCTGACCTGGATGAGCTCAGTTCTGCACCGTTCCTGGCAGCTGTGCTCTTTCGCTGCACTCACCCAAGCTCCAATTTCTCCCTGTGTTTTGTTTTAGGACTGCTAATAATAATTTTGTATTTAGAGAGGATCCTCCCCATCAAGTTCCGCTTCTGTCTGAGTGGAGCTGGTCTATAAATGTAGCCTGAAGAGATGTCTAATTATTTCGCGGCCGTTGCTGAGCGATGTAGTTTTCATTGTTGTTTTTTCTGAACCCACCTTCACATTGTATCTCTTTGTTTTGGAGTCATTGATTCCCTTGCTTGATGACCCAGTGCCGACAGAGTTATGACTGAACTCAGCCGGACTTTAATTTGCAGAAGCATCATAGAGTCAGGCTCATTCTGAGTCACCCTGATGCAAGTGATGCACCCCCCCCCCCCCCCAAAAAAAAAAAAAGTGGCAAATGGTAAATCAGTATAAAAAGATCCATCGATTTCTGGTCTCTTCATGTCTGGTTCTGCACAAGCGGTGCTACGTGAGGAAGCTCACTCTCTCCAGAGGGTGAAGGTGACTCTCATCGCTCTTGGGAACACAGCACTAGAAGGGATCTCCTAGATCCTGCCCTCCCTCCTTGATGTCATGGGCAGTCACCGCATACAATTTTGATGAGCCATTGTCCTGGATTATATCGGTTTATCAGCAGGAGCATGCTTTTTTCTGTGTAACCTAAGGCTTGAATATGAAACACAAAGTAAAGCAGTAAAGCCCCATTTTGTGCTGGCGTTCAGGTAAAAGCATGTTTCTTCAAGTTGATTTATATCATGTGAGAATGGATTCAGGGGAACACCGAAAAGCCACCCTCGTACTAGAATGAGAGAACATTACCAGAGGAAGGCACGAGGGGAAAGAGACATTTGCACAGCTACCCAGTTAAATCAGTTAAAACTGTTGCATACAGACAAGTAACTGACCAAGAAACTCCGGTAACCTGTGAGGCAACAGTCCTTAGCCCTTTGCTGGAACGAGGACAATGGTGATACAGCCGGAGGGGTTTGTGGAAACATGGATGTGGTGAAAATGGCTACCAGCTCTTGGCAGGCATATTATATCAGCAAACTTATCAGGACAGCAAAAAGTTGTGTCCTCGCTTCCATCACAGGCAGCACAAGATGATCTCAACGCAGACCCCGCAGCCTTAGTGCTGTATACAAAGCCCGAGGCACACATTGTATAAATAAATACACAATATTGGGTGAACTGTTCACTTTTATTGCAAACTCATTTTTACCATTTAAAAATGTAAACTGCAGAAGAAGGCGGCGTACTACCTAAGCACATTTAAAACTAAATCTTTCAGGAACCTGTGCTGTTTCATGATGGACCCATAACAAAGAGTTGGGACCGGAAGCACCAGAGTTAAGAGGAAAGCAAATGGATTTACAGCTGTCGGTTCAAAGCTGTGGCTGTACTGGATATGGTAATTCACCTACTGCTGGTCACACAACCAGAGCAGTTTCATAAAAATGCTTGCAGTTAAAAAGCTTGATGGTAAGCTGCATGACGCTTGCCTGAAATTCAGAAGGTTGCAATGCTCTGATGGGCCAAAAAATTTGGGAATCGTTGCTCTACAGGAAAGATATTCTACTGCATACATCAATATTTCATTTCTGCTCACACTTACTTTCCAGTCACCACTATTTCTAATACAAACTCTTTGTTATATGTATATGACCGCAGATTTTGAGATTTACACACACACACATACACATGCCCAAGTGGTCGTGCTACCGAATTTCTCTAACAAGCAGAGCAAATGAAGCCTGGGCTCTTATGAGTTTACATCTCATGGGTGGATGCATCCTCTTGTGTTTAATAAAGTGCAGGCGCCAAGCGAAGCCTTCTCTATTACTGGGGCACAGTAAACATCACTTTTCTGGACTCTCTGATGTGTAATAAGGGTTACTCTAAGGCTGCAGCCTCTCCCTCATTACAGCATATGCCCAGATATACACCTAAAGTGATCGTATAAGCCTCATTTCCTTGGGAAACTAGGCTAAACATGTGCCAATACATTACTTCGTAAGTCCTCACCCAGCCCTTGTGGCTACACCATTATATCACCCTCTCCGCATTACCTCACTCCCATCCACCACCCACATCACTCACGTCTCCTCCTTTCTCCCTGCCGGATGAAACACGCGACCGTTCACACCAGTCATGAGAGAGGGTTGCTCCCTCCTTGCTGTGCTGAGGTCAGTGACTGGCATGCCTGTAGTACATTTTAGATGATAATTCCAGTAATCAGTATGGATTGGTAACCAGGCTTTGTTAACACAGAAATAATCTCTATCCTGAGAAGTAACTAAGAAATTTGCAGTAGCATTATTTGATGTAATTAGGAAGCAGGGTATTATTTTTAATAGCTGAGGTTTAAGGTTATAGTTGAGAAGGCTCAGCTGGTGTGGACCTGGAGGCATCTATATTATCTTGAGCTATGGGAGTAACTCTTTATGGACCAGAGGGTAGCTCTGCAACTGCACCTAAGAAGGACCAAAAGGCAGCTGGGCTTTCCCAGGAACAGTGGAGAAACAGGCCAGGACGGTGAGACATGAGAGAAGAGCCTAGAGCAGAGCAATGCCTTTTCCACCACATTACCCTGGCTGCAGGCATCAGATCTGAACACAAGGTTGGTGTGAGACTCCGCAGGGCCTAGGTCATGCTGACACCTCGCCACTTTGGGCGAGAGTTCAGGCCTGCAGCAGCTGAAGTGAATACAATGGATCTGGAGTGAACGTCTTCAGCAGGATCCAACCCCCAGAGCATGACATCTCCTCATTCCCCTATGCGGATTTACCAGGACTTTGTTGTGAGCCCGCGGGCAGAGAGTAGCAGGCTGGTAGGAGCAAACCCCGAAATGTGCACAGGTTGGGGAATGGTGCACAAGTAAGCAGGAGGCTTCTTACCCAGAATTTAGGGAGATGCCAAATTACTCTCATTATCCCTGCTTTGTAGCAGCACCACACCATCCAGCGAGCGGTTAAGACTCCTAAGTTATAACAGTATGTGGCTCTAACAGCTGGGTGAACTAACTCGGGTTCAAGGCTTCTCTGACTCCCATCAGGACAGTAAGGGGGTTACTTTTCTAAACAAAATTCAAGCTCAGGTAATAGGTAACTGTGGTTAACTGTGACGTGAGGATATACATATGAAGAGTAGATTATTTAAATCTTTTTTACAGTACAGTTATCTCACATCCGTCTCACTTTCCTGTAGTTTGGTCACCTTCCACTCTGCACTTTATTAAATAGAGCAATTTTTTCTACTTTTTCTAGCTTTATTTTTTGCTTCATTTCCTTGCTCTTGTAATTTTCCTTCTCACTGTGATTTCCCCATGCCTTGCTCCTGCCCCAGCTGCAGCGTTTGCACTAAACATGATTGCTTAAATCCAGCCCTGATGTGCTCTTTTCAACTGTAAAGTGCTGTAGCTATTTTCTTCCCCCTCACAGCAGATATTTTCATTTTACAGGTTTTGCCGGAGACGTTGCTAACCAAAGGGCACACAAGTCTGGCACTAGCAGGCAATGTGATTTGTATAAAGGGCATTCTCTAACGGTTAACATACTTGATGGGCTTTTGGAGATTCCATTAGCTAGTGCTGTAAAATGCCTACATACCTTTGACAACCTGGCTCTTAGCCTTTATCCTTGCTGTCCCTTATTCAAGGAAAGATTTTTTGGTTTACTAACTTAAGAAAGGTGCCCAAGGTGTCATTTCCTGACCGACTTAATCCAGGGGCAATCACACAGGTAAGCCATGCCTGCCAGGAGTATCCCAAGCACAGAAATGTTCTCCTGTCCAAGCCTCTGTAACCATTTCCACATTGCATTTGCGACCGACAGCCACAGCTTGGCCGAGGATAACTTGCCATTCTCAGTGTCTCATAGACTTGAGATATACTCGGATCTGAGTCATGGTGCAAGACACAAGAATCCGTCTCAAAGACTCTGTGTGGAAATACCCCTCCACCTGAATAGCATAATATACTTCTCTCTCAGCATGCTCCTCATTCCAGCTACTGTCAGGCTGTGATGCAGCACAGGCAAGTGAAACAGTCCTGCTTTTGACTGGTGTTGCTGAAGCAAACGGCAGAAATGGCTGGACCTACCGGAATCGGGAGAATGGACTTCCTGGCAGCCATTTCAGCCGTGATCTGTGTCCCTCAAAAGACAACAGAGGCTGCTCAGGAGGTATCAAGAAGGTCACCCTGGTCGATTAAGAAATTTCACAAGGACAAATGCAAAGTCCTACACTTGGGAAGGAAGAACCCCTTGCAATGATACCAGAGGATGGAACAGAGAGCTCCTGAGGTCCCTTCCAACCTGAATTATCCTATGAGTTCATATGATCCTATGAGCTTGCTTCAGCCTTCAAACTAAAAGCACTCTCAAGAGAGGTCCTGTCCAGCCAGAAGCAGGCTGCTGCCATTCCCTGAAAGTGGCCCAGCATGCTACTAGTCCAAGGCCAAACAGCTCAGAGCTGACAAATCAATTAGCTGTGCTCTGAGCTACAATTCTGTCAGAATTGCTGTGATTCTTCACCCACAGGAACATAGCTCATTCATCTGAAGCAATAGCTGGCCTTAAGAAAACAGGATTCCTGAGCAGTTATGTGGCTCCTAACAGCACCTACAGGGCCACCCTCCACCCTCAGGTGGAACAAGTGCTATCCCAGCTGCCAACAGTATCTCTCCATTTTGCAGAAGCTGGTTGGTCACAGAAACTGGCCTGGCTTGTCTACTGTGGTGCAGAGGAGGCAGCTTGCTTATCTGCTTAGACAGGTAAGAACCCTATTGCACGAAAATGACACAGTCACTAACAAGGTACTTCACAGTTATTTTTTGGGGTCCTAGCCTACGTCCTACTGCCACAGTTCATTGGATTGGCGTCTGACCCTAGCAAGCCCTTCAGAAGGTTTGATAACGCGATGGGCAATTGTCAGGGTCAGGCAGAAGATGCCTGGGGACAAGCACAAGGGCAAGATGAGTCGTTCATCGTGCAGGCAACTGAACTGGCATATATGATTCATAAAATGGATTTTCTAGTGCGTCTCTGTGTTAGAACACAATCCAGGTACGTACAGCTATGGAGATATACTCCAAGGTGAAGTCCCAGCTCACCTCTATACTTGCTAATGTTGCGTGCACTTCACAGCATATACTAATATGATGTTATTCTCCTCTGCAAGCAAGGAAACAACCTTTAATTCTTCATACTTCTGTCCCTCCCTATTTACTCCCTCAGTTTGGAGACAACTTCACAGAGAAGTTGCTAAGGTCACTTCTGGCAGAGCTTACAGTCAAATCCAGGACTTTTCTGTGGCAGGCTGAAATTTCAGCTGTTTTGTCTTTCTACATCGCAGAACTACAATGAAGTATTTAGCTCTGCCATGCTGCAGGCACCCCATCCTGAACATGCTATTGCTGCGGTGCAAGCAGTTGTCTACCACAGGCACATCCCGATTCACACAGTTAAGAACACTTTCTCCATTAGCTCAGACTGTAGGGGGGTTGTGCTCATGTGTTGAGCTCAGGCATGAGCCATTATAATCTATCAATTACAACATAACTCACAACAAAATACAGGAGTTCCACATGCCACTCACTTGTCTCACCTTTCAGTTACTGCTGTCACATGTGCAAGCTTAACATTTGACAGAGCTATCCTGCAGAATTCCTCAGAGGGGTACTAACCCCAGATATCCTGCTGTAAAGCAACAGGCTCTCCCTCTTCACCAGCCACTGCTCATGGCTTGACTGTGGTGCTCACAGCTCTTGACTACCAACTCAGAGCGCTAAGCACCTGAAGAGCCGGAGGGCATCTCAACCAAATGCACTGATTAGCCCCTTCCCACAGTCTCTCCGCCATGTCCTTCTGCCTTCCCTGCAGCATCTGAAACTCCCTCAAGCTCTGCTTGCAGCCAAAGCCAAGAAGCTTAAACGTCCTGTGCAGAGGAGGTGCTGTGGAAAAGCCCTCTGGGGATGCTGCTTCGGAGCAGGTTGAAAAAGTGTCTGCTGGTGGGAGCAGGTTGGTCAGGGAAAATTAACTTCTTCAAACTAAGGATGCTGGCGACAAAGGTCTGTCAGCTCTCCTGCAGATGAGGCAGCAGGGCTGGGTTGCACCTGGATCAACATGAGCATCACACGAGGTGCTGGGGTGTGTGAAGCCAGCCCTTGTTTGGGAGGGACTGCACGGAGGCAGAGCTAATGTGCCTGGTGAGACCTGGGCTGATTTCATCTAGAGATCAGCACCATGCAATCCAGCCATGCAGAAAGGGAGCTCACAGCCCCCTGGGGTGATCCTCTGCAGAGCAACTCTGACGTTGGGTGTCTTCTAACCTGCATAATTTACCCACAGCTGTGTGATGATGGAAACTGAGTGCACCTCAAGATAGGTCTGATGCATTCAAACAATTGCCACAGCAGCTCCTGTTGCCACAGCAGCTCCTGTAGCTCTCATTCCTACCACTGGACTTTCAGAGTGCATCTCGGACCCACTTCCCTTAGCCACCTACTGCCTACTCCTACATTATGTATATTCCAAAACCTCTCATAGACTGTTGGCAGGTCAGGCCTATGGCTTGCAGGACAGAAGTTCCTGCTTTCTCCCACCCACCCACATTCACAGTAACATTTCTAGATACTTCTCATTCTCCAAGAATCGGCAACCTACTAGCCGAGGGCAAGCTCAAACATACTTAGCCACTTGCCTCAGCCCTCAGCAGAGCCTGGGATGCTTGCTAGGACACCTTCAGCGTTTTTGCTGCCCAAAGGGTTTTTGACTGTGAGTTGTGGCTGGGTGAGACAGGATTGGGTGTGGGACAGCAGCTCTGTGAATCAGCAGGGGTCTGTGAGACCGGGAGGAGCCGTCCACAGAACCTTATTCAGCTGCAGGCTGTTGCAATACCCAACTCATGAACTCAGGGTGGCTGTTCTGGCGGTCTGTGAGAAAGCTTGGGAGTTGGGAGTGTAAGTTTGGACAGCTGATCTAGGACACCAACATTAGCTTAGGGACTCTTATAAAATGAGAAACTGTGCTGTTAAGCAAGAAAATGTGCAATGTGTTAGTAAACACAGCTCACCCTAGAGACCACCTCTTGTCATTGCTTTGCAATGCTATGAAATCATATTTTCCCCTCCCAACCCTGGGCTAGGCAGTGGAAACCAAGGGGTTTTGGTTTTCCCCCATGCAGATGTAGAATGCCTG
This sequence comes from Struthio camelus, assembly GCF_040807025.1. NCBI lineage: Eukaryota > Metazoa > Chordata > Aves > Struthioniformes > Struthionidae > Struthio > Struthio camelus. The sequence goes on along the minus strand of NC_090942.1, from coordinate 92,970,810 downwards.
TCTTAAAACAGCTATCAGTCCCTAGGAGATGCTAAGCACCCTCAGCTCCACCACAGAAGATGGGAAATAAGGCTGTTGCATCAGATGCTAAACATGGAGAAAGTATCTGACTTTAGACATCCATATTTGAACATGTTGGCCTTTATTTGCAGCAGCCAAGCTGCCCCAGTGAGGCAGGATTTATGCCAGACCTTTTACATGCAAGAGCAGGATAAATAGCTGTAAACAAAACCAATCTGAAGGAAAAGGTCACTGCTTTCAACCTGAGAGAAGGCTCTTGGACTGGAAACGTTAGTGACAGGAGACAAAAATGGATAAGAAGTTGTAATTGCAAACTGGACAAGTTGCCCCATGAGAACAGGAACTGGAAGAGCAGGGGAGGAGCTCTGACACTACACTGGGCCTTGATGACAAGGCAAGGGAGATGAAATGATGGCCTTGCCTGAGCCTAAGTAAAAGCCATGGCCCCTGGAAAATTTGGACCCATTTGTCAGTGAGACATTCCAGAGAAAACATCACGTGCTCATTTCATGAAATGAAATAAGATCTTTGTTCTGCTGGCTTCCCCCCCTCCCCTCCCCCTCGGGCCCCCTTTTTCTGAATGAGGCATTTTTGTCCAGGGATTACAAGCCAATGTTCCAGTCCTTCACAGACGTTTCCCATTATCAGAACTGCCTCTTGTCCTCCAAATCATTTTCCATAGGACTCCTGTAATTCAGGCTGGGAAATGAGGCCAAGCGCTCAGAAGAAAGGACCCTATTCCAGACTGCTGACAACACAGAAAAATGCGGCGGGGTGTTGCAGCAGGACCACCCAGACTGAAGCGTCCTCAGCAGGGTAGCAGCTGAAAAAGATGCAAGTGGTGGGAGGAGACTCAGTACCCTGTACAGCCATTTAAACAGCTCAGTAAATTAACTTTGATGAGGTATAATCACACTGTGTGGAATTGGCTGGGGACTGGTGGTAGACAATTGTGACTGACGATTAACTCGGCAGCATATAGCACAAGAGGGTCCTTGTGTGGCTCCCCTCAGACCTATTCATGCTGTGCAAGACTGCATGACTCCTTCCTATCTTGGGGTCAGATTGCCCCTGCTGTGGAAAATTGCTGAAGGGGGTTGGAGGAAGGGAAAGAAAACTCAAGTGAGGCTTTCTGTTTTGATTCCTTTCCCCCCTCAAAGCAACCCCTTCTGCAGGGGGGAGCCACGTGTGTGTGGAGCTTGGAGTTAGACCACCTACTTACTGCCCAGACCCAAGCAACTCCCTTCCTGGAGACGGAAACCAGCTCCTGGAACGACATCAGGCTCTGCTCTCCGGATTTCCCCTCCTGCCCAGCACAGCTGCAAAGGGGGTCACTAAGCAGCCTCCGTGGTGCCACTGTATTGCACTGTACTCTCATCTCTATGGGTATCCCAGACCTTTCTTCTCAAGAAAAATGCAGCAAATTAACTAAAGGTGTGTCACCCTGAACTGATTTTCTTACCTCAGTACAGACTCCAGTGCATGAGCTTCTCTTTAATTTTAAACCAGACTTTCTTTCTGCCCAGCTAAAATAACTGGGGCTTGCTCATATCTCATGGGGATTCTCGGAGACACTTACTCTCAGTTATCTAAACAGGAGTCAGCATTGAGCCTGGCTGGGTACATCTGAAGAACTCAAGGCCCCTTTCGGCCTCCTTACATAACTCTGGTGTTCTGGTCTTCAGAGTCTTCTGCTGAAGTTTCTCCAAACATCATGATCTCATCTATCCGACAGAAGGAAAGTCTCTGATGCTTTATTTCATGTTTGCAAGGATGTTAAGGATGAGAAAGATCAGAGAAAGGGCTCAAATCATCCAGAAATGTAATTAGACGATTAACATCACATACTTAGGATTCCTTTCAGCCAACCCAGCTCTAGGGACAGAAATAAAGCTACAGCAGAGATGTAAAACAGATACCCATAATTGTATCTTATATTGCTACAGGAAGATTTGCCAGGACTCTTCTGTCAGCACCCTAACCAGGAAGGAATGGGGCTCTATTGCTCCATGAGGAAGGGCTGCCCTTGGACAAGGGAGGTCTGGGCAGAGGTATGCTATTCCCAGCGCTATTTTTTTGCATTTTATCAGACTATTAGGAGAAGCAAAAGGTGTAGGTGGGCCTGGTTTCCTGGATCAGAGCTCAGGACCCTAATCTTCTGGAGCAGACCTCATTTCACTGGCTTGCTGAGTTTGGCTTATTCTTGATTGCAAGCCTCATGAATTCAAAAAAAGTGATCAAATGTTCCTATTCTCTCCCTTCCCCCCCCACCCCCCCCAAGCCTGAGGAAAGCCTAGCAGTATGTCTCACCAGCTCTGGATAAATGATCTAAACACCTGCTTAAATTGCAAAAGATGAGCAACACCCGCTTCTTTGATAGCAGTTTGCAAAACTGAACTGACTATCAGAATGAATAGGATGTGAACTGAGCATCCTTACCATGCTGGGCCCCTCTGGGGATTTGGTCAGCCCTGCAGAATCACAGAAATGCTGGTTTGGAAGGGACCTCGGTGGTCACATAGTTCAACCTCCTATTTGTAGCAGGTCTGTTGCCACAACTAGATTAGGTTGGCCATGGCTTTGTCTACCCAAGTCTTGAAAAATCTCTGAGGATGGGGACTCCACCACCCTGGGCACTTGTTCCAGTACCGCACCACTGTTTCAGTGAAGCCTCTGGTGTTTACCCGTCCTCCTTAGACTGCAACCTCACCTCATCCTATGTCCCAGGCATGGAGGTTCCTGAACATCTGTAGGAGGTCTCCATTTGCATATGTGGGAAATCTGTGATCTAAAATGGAGCTGTCAACTGATCTGACAAACTTCCTGAAATTAAATAGATCTTGTGTATAGATGACCTGAATCACTGTCTGAGACTCTGGCTCTACAGTCTACTCAACATTGGGAACTAGCTAGAAGTTAGGCTATGGCTCCAAATTAGGACAGAGATCATAACATCTTGCTCAGGCCTTAAAAATGTTAACTTGCTACAAGTCTAAAAATAACTTAAAACGTTGCCTGAAAATACCTGCATAACTACAATAATTGTTTTCTATGAATCCCCCCACTGAGTTTTCCCTCATTAATAGCATATAAATATGCATTCTGCTGCACAGAGCCACCTCTTGCCCTATTCACTTGCTCTGACCATGGTACAAAGAGTCTTAGGTTGATTAGAGGTCTTTGGGTTTTTTTCAAGCACAGATACAACAACAGTAGGAAAAAATGGCTAATTTAGCTAAGAACAATGTTGTTCTGCTTTGCCTAGCTGATTTACTCTTCCCTTTGGCGGTCATATCTTATTCTTTCTTTTCTTGAAAATATTATATTGCAATGGCAAATAAAACTAAAAACAACTTGGTTACATTGTTCAAAGAAAGAGCAAAGATCAGACATTTTCCCCAAAGCGATGATGACTTTTCCCTGACTGCCAAGAAATGCTGCCCAAGTGAAATCTTTTCTGAACAAATGAGACACTCTGGTAAAGAGGAAATAGATCAGTTGTCAGTTCCCATGTGTTTCAGGAGAGATATGGGATGCCCAGGCAGAGATATCAGCTTTTGCAACCAAGACACAACAGCAGGGAGTCGGAAAAAAGGGAAAAAAAGAAAGGAAACACTGATGCACAGAACTGAAGCAGATATACTGGGAGAATTCATAGCTGGGGAGATGTATCAAGGAGCATTCAAGATAGGACAGGTGATAAAAGCCACAGAAAGGAAAGGATAAAAAAAAATTGATCTGTGTTTTAATCACTGGTCCATATATACAAATTTAGGGTTGGATTCTTGCTATCCTTTCAACTTGAACAGCACATGTCCAAGAGAAACACAGTGATACCCAGTGAGCTCAGCAAGGCCTAGTCTGGAAGTATAATCATTGCAAAGCCATTTGCAGAGGGCCTTCGACAGCAGCTCTGGGTTAGGAAATGCCTTTTCCATTTCAATGGGTGTAAACACAGTTGCCAAAGATGGTGCTGGGAGCAGCCAGAGTGCTGTCAGCACTGTCTGTTAGGGAAGCAGCGTCATAGCAGAGAAGCCACAATGATATTTCTTGAAGGGCCCGGCTGGAGGGAAGAGAAGGAACACATGTGCAGTAGAGGACACCTCTGACAACATGTATTAAGGCGGTACAAGAGCTGGGGGTTAGAGTTGCTTTTTCATATGGATAGAGGCTCTGATTTGTAAATCTCAGAGACACTGGACTAAGCAGATGGTAAGACAGGAGAGGGCACAATATAATCACTGCAGTTACAAGTTGGCTGGGATCAGTGTGTGATTAGACCCCACAGGAGGCACACACAGATGTCTCATGATGTACCTACCATTCAGTGAAGAAGATGAGCGTGTCACCCAGAGAAGACAAACATCAGCCCACAGAATAGGGGAAGGAAGAGAAAGGGAAGTGGGAAGCAGTAGTGTCCTACCTGCAGTAACAGCATACAGGCCAGCAGGGATAACATACTGAGTTCCTGAAGAACAACTGATGATAGGGGGGTCACTTGGGGTTACACTGTAATGCATGGGACAGTCTGAAATAAGCTTCTTATCCTGGTGGTTTAAAGCATTTCAACTTGGTAAGACTCTCGTCTGCTCCTTCTGAGCCTTTCAGAACAATAGTGTATAAAAATGAAGAACAAAAACAACAAAGTCCTACTCTGTGGTATCATATGGATGCCTAGCAAGAACAACAGCGGGGCTGCAGCTTTACCAAAGGGGAATAAATGACTGCCCCTGTAAATGGACCAACGCTAGGAGAGTTTAGTGCCTGTGCACTAACAGCAGGTCCCACAGACAGTTGTGGACAGCAGGGGAGCAGTGCTGCCCAGGAGCACAGCCCAGAGACTCCTAGTGACAGTGTGATCCAGCCCTACTTTTCCAGTTTGATTCCTTCATCCTTACCTTGCCCCAGTCCTTTCTGTTCCCCATCGCTGGTTCCTCATCCCAATACCATGCCCTTTCCTCTCTGGTCCCTGCCTCCACTCGTCAGAATCACTCCTTGCTTTCCTTTTCCTCTTAGTCCCCAAAGCACCTGCGTACCTAGAGCGTCGAGGCCCAGGCTCCCTCCTCTTCTCCCTAGCATTCCTCCAGATGACTATCTCCCAGCTCCAGTCTCCCTCCTCCAGCTCCTCATCCAGCCATCCACCCTTCCCAGTCTTGTTCCTCAGGCAGTCCAAGTTCCCTCCCACCTCAGCTCATTTTGGCCATGTCTTTCCACTCCCAGTCCTATCTCTCCCGGTAGTTCTAGGTCCTAATCTCTTTGTTCTACATATTCCTAGTCCCCTTTTGTTACCAGCAATCACTTCCTTCTCTCTATTTCTGCCCCAAGAGGCTTATTCCAACATAATCCTTTTCCCTCCCATGCGGTCCTCACCACTAAATTCTGCATTGCAGGTAAATGTCTTCCTTTTCCAAGCTGTTTGGGCAACTGGTAGAACGATCATAAGAGTACAGAAAGGACATACTCCCTGCCTCTGGACACGAATCAAATGGACAAACTTGTCCGCTGTGCAGAAACTCATGCTGCTGCCATCACCCAAGCTATAGAGATCAGAGCTGGTACCCATGCATCCAACCAAGGTTCAACAAGTATAAAGGTAATCTCAGTGGTGTTGAATTGATGTGATGAGTGGAGATATGGACATTATGCTCCTTCTCAGAAGGAGCTCCATTTTACTTTCTTGTTATTAATTGCCTTTTAAAAAAATACTGCTCTAGGTTGGAAATGCCTCATTTTAGCGTATGGACATATAACAAAACAAAGCCCTCCTAAGGCAATCAGCTATATATCCTTGGGAAAAGCAGTAGATTATCTGCAGAGAAATTTACTTCCTAGGGTCATTTCCTGATGGGAGATGAGAAATGCTGTGAAACGGAGTGGCTGCAGTCTAGCTTTTATAATGAAATTATTTAACATCAGCTGACATTCCTTAGGGACAGGTAAGGTTGCACCAAAACCTCCCATCATTTCCCAACCCTTTGAAATGTAGAAAATACAAGCTAAGCCCATTTATTTCCCTCTTCACGCTGCTGGCAAGACTGATCTTGGCAAAATAGAGGCAGAAGGAAGTGGGCTGGAGTCGGGAAGGCTCAGTGTAGCAGGAGGAAGAAAAAGTTGTGGCTAGAGAGTTTATCCAGGCTTGGGACAGGGAAAGGCAGAGAAGGTAGGGAGAAACATTTTAAGGAACATACTGTACTCTGTCTGACAAAATAACTGCTATTTCTCCACCATAACAGTCTTTTGGAGCATTTTCTGCAAAAGAAAAAACATTCCAACGCTCACATTTTTTTTCGCTGGAAATGTGATTGTTGGTAGAGCCAACAGGACAGCCCCTCTCTTACAGTGTATTACAAAACCCTGTCGGCTCCTGACTGCCAAACATTCACTGTTTGGATTGAAATTTTCCATTCTTGCTCTCTGTCTCAGACATGTATTTCCTTTTAAGTTCTTACAGAAATAGCATCCTTGCTTTCTGAAAAAGGGCTTGGGAAAAGAATAGTTTTAACAGTGCACACTTCTTTTCCCAACCATTCCATAAAGGGTTAGAAATTCAGTGTCCATCTCCTTCATTTTTTCTCTTGGATCCTTGGCTGAGTATGTCAGACCCTTCAAGAACATGTATGTTAGGATTTACCAGCACACCAGTTTTCTTTGGGCTAGGGTTAGCTGGTTGAAAGAATCAACGGAACCTGGTTGAAAATCATGGATTCTGGTTCCTTTGATTTTACAGACAAGTTAGCACTCCTAAATCTTGGCTGCCTAACACATTCCTTAAAAAAAAGCTCCTCCTCCAACCTTTTGTGACTTTTTTTTCTTTGAACACTTCTGGTGTTGCAGCAAGACTATGAAATTTGCCAGGGCACACAAGTCAGGGTGAGAGAGAGAACAACTTTTCTCCCTGGTCTCATGAAAATCTGTTCAGATTTTGGGTTGAAGTACAAAATGTCACAAATTTCCACTTCCCATCTGTGACTGGCATAGCACAGCTTGCAGTTCTTCTGGCCACTTGCCATAAACTCCCTGATGGTTTTACTACCATGTGCAAGTGCTGGCCCTGTATCTCACTCTAGCACTTTCCAGAGAGCTTTAATCCAGCTGATCTATTGCCAGCAGAGATGATGTGGCCAAATGAGATACAGGAAAAACTTTTTGATGGCTGATGACTAGGTGCATGTGTGTCTTTCCCCCAACAAAACAAGTGTTGGATTATTAGAACATTGGCCCATAGTACCCTTGTGGCCAAAATGGGGAGGTATGGACTAGATGGCTAGACTACAAGGTGAGTGAAAAACAAGCTGCATTGGTGGGCTTTAAGTGTAGTGGTCAACAGTTCAAAGTCTGATAGGAAGCCAGTTATGAGTGGCATCGCTCAGGGGTCAATACTGGGACAAATACCATTTCATATCTTCATAAATAACCTGAAGGTGGTCGTGGAAGACTCCTTATCAAGTTCACAGACAACATCAAACCTGGAGGAGGGGTGGATATGCTGAAGGGCAGAACTGCCTTTCAGAGGGATCTTGATAAGCTGGAGGAATGGGTTGGCAAAAACCTCATGGAGTTCCACAGTGAGAAATGCAAAGTTTTGCACTTGTTGCAAAATCCCCTTTCAGTGGTGCAGGTTGGGCTCTGACTGTCTAGAAAGCAGCTTTGCAGAAAAGGGCCCCATTGCTCCTGGTAGACAAGTAGTTGAACAAGACTCTGAGGAAGCTAAGCTTGTTCAGCTGGGAGGAGAGAAGGTTGTAAAGGACCTGATTGCTGTCTTTGACTGTCTAAGGGAAGGTTATGACAGAGTCAGATCCTTCTCAAAGGTCTAAGTTGAAATGATGAGAGGCAACAGACATAGGCTGCAGCAAGAGCCAGATATAACGAAAAAAGGATCCCCATGGCGGTGCTTCAGTACTGGAAGAGGTGCCTAGAGAGGCTGGGAAATCTCTTCATTGGAGATTTTAGGACTTACCTGGCCCCGAGAAACTTCATCTAACTTTGGAGTTAGCCCTGCTGTTAGCAGAAGGTTGGACTAAAGACCTCCAAAGGTCCCTTTCCACCTAAGTTATTTTCTGATTCTATGATATGTGAAGCAGCAAGACCTCACATACAACAGGACTGAGAATTGCCTGAACAGCCAATATTTCATAGCTGAGATTTCTTCAGGGTGGAATACTGCCACATGGTCCTATGCTGCTCATAACACAAAGCCACAGAACTTCACTCAGTTCCCCCTGTTCTGAGCATTCAACTTGTATTAGATTAAAGCACTCTGATGTGCAGAAAGTATATAGGGAGTATTCATCCCTTCTACTGTTAGTGTGTGCTACGTGGTAGACCCGTACTGCACTGCACGGTCACCTCTCTGCTGTGAGTAGATCTGGTCACTGAGTCTCACAAATATTCTAGTCAAAGGGAGCTGAATAGAATGTCCTCATGGTTTATAACCCAGGGTGGTAAGTGCACATTCCCAGACTCATACTTCTTGTGTGACACCCATGTTGGGGATGTGGGCCCTCTTGCCCACCAACTCTGTTTCCTAAAACAAGTATCTGAGACATCTGAGCCCTCCCAGTTAAATACCCACATTCCCTGGGAGCTCAGACTCTGGCTGTAAAGAGCTGGTGCTCAAACCCTTCAAAGGCAGTGCAGCAGGACTGAAAGCAACACAAGTTTCAAAAAGGGATTCCTTAATCTCACTAAACAGCTTACATTTCTCAGTGTTCTAAAATGCTCAAATTAGAGACCTTTGAAAACAAACAAAAGCTCCATGAGGCACTTATCTTTTTGGTGAGCCCATGCTTTCCGGCGCTTCAAGATGGGCAAGGACTGGCTTGGCTTTTGCGAATGCATATTGGATGTGATTTTGGTTAGCCCACCTTTAAAACAGACTCTCTTTTCTCTGCCCCACATGCTCACATTGGAGCCCTAGACTGCACAGTCTTTCTGTCCATCTCCATCCCTTTGCAAAATCATTGCAACTCCATTGACATGGGCCAACAATAGGATCACAGTTGGCACCAATGGAGAATACAGTTTGGTGTTCAAAGGAAAGGTAAAACTTTTACCTCTTTCTTCTGGCACTTGCTGCAAATGAAGAGCCAGTCTTGCTTCAGTGTTTTTTTTCAGTCCCCTCACTGTGGTGTGGGAAATTTGGGGGCTTCTTGCTGAGCCTTCAGAGAAGCAAAGGCAGAGTTATTCTTTTGTCTTCTAGCCTTTGGCTCTAGCTGGGTCACATTTTCCATTTTGTGGTCTGAAACCACACGTTTCTTCTTTGAATGAATGGATGTTAAAGTCCTGCCAAAATGACAGCAGAGAGAGATTGATACTTTCAGCACGATATCAAACACCCTAAGTCTATCATTGTCCTAGCTGCAATTGCCCACAGCAAATAGTGATGAGCATTTAATTAAGACAACATATCTTGTCTTAATTTTTGACATGGGATGAAAGCACCTCCACTCCACTTCTCAGCTGATCTCAGCACACGCATATGTATGCACACAAGAGGAAACACAATCCTGAAGTCACTTCCTGACCCCCTTTTAAAACTTATCTTCCCATCTTTACATGCCCTCTACAAATGAAAAAAAGATCAGAGCATGACTTACACCCCTACTTGATTCAATTGGGTTACTAAGCTCCCTTGGTGCCCCCTTCCTGGCAGGAGGGGCAGCTGGAGGAGGTAGGGGATGGAAGAGAAAGAGCTTGCTATTGCATTTAAATTCTATTGTGTCCCTTAATGAGCACACCCCTTCCAGCTTAAATGGCCTCTCTGCTGGTGACAACATTTCTAAGGCCAACTCAGAAACTGTAAATCATGACAAGTATTAACTGTATAACAATTCTCTGCATTTCTCTGTCGATAGCTGGCTCCCAGCTCCTCCCAGCCCCAACACATGACACATTAAACACACAGACCACAATTGACATTCCAGGAACTTCTTCTAAACCATCTCATCCCAGCATCTTTGGTTGAAGAATTGCAGGCATCGTTCTACATCCAGTGAATATTGCCTTGTTTGACTTGCCACAGTGCCGGCAAATTTCTTAGCTAATAGCGCAACCAAACAAAACCCACCTTCTAATGATAAATCACTATTAGCAGGCTGTGGTTTTTCTTGTATTTGAATGCATCAGTTGTCAGTTGCTGCCAAAATCACATGACATGGATGGTTCCTTGCAGTTCTGTTTCTGCTGTTTTACACAACAATTACTGATTTTTTCTTCTACCTGTGCTTTCATCCCATGTCAAAAAACTATGTCTAGCTTTTGTTTTCTTTTTACAAAACACAACAGCAAAAATGTCCCTTATGAATCTTCTTTCAGGTCCCCTCTGTCCATTTTGTGTGGAATCACTGTTTCTTCTTACCTTTCAGCCGTAGTCCTTTCTCTGCAGACAATGTTTTTTTTCATTCCAGAAGTCTATGATAGCCAAGGGAGCTTGTTATTTTTGTGCAGGTCACTCTGCCCTCTTTGTTTCTTTTTAAAATCCATCACATCCTTCACTGTGTTTTCATATTCTCTAAGAAACTTCACGAAAGAAGATTTGCCAGAAGAATTTGTCTTCCCCTGGTTATTTCTTCATTTTCAAGTCAAATCTTTCCAGCTTTAGAATTACATGCTAATAACTTGGTGGTACAGAATTGGGAGATTTGTGAAGAACTGTGATTCACTTGCAATGTCAGCCTGTGGTCAAACATGTGCCAGAGAAAACTCTGACATCCAGAGCAAATACTCGCTTTTCTAGGAACAGTTTTGCAGCACTGGCTTCACTTCATCCATACACTACTAGAGCTCCTTCCTACTACTTCACCCGTCGGAGATGGTTTTCCTTGCTTTTGGTATGGTTTGGCCTGATTTTGAAAGTGACTGCTTTGGAGGTCTTGTTCAAGGTTTTCTTCCTACCACCCCTTCTTAGTGTTCCTCATCTACACCCTTCTCCAGTTCATAAGCTGTGCGTTTATGCTAATCTTACTGTGAATCTCGATAGGTATGTCAACAGTCCTTGTGCAGTTGCTGACTTTTAGGGGGAGGTTGCTGTTCATTAGCTGCTTTATTCACTTTGAATCAAATCTGCTCTTTCTGCAGTGTGACCAAAATAATTTAGGTCCTCTGTGCTGATCTGCATTTTGCTGTGACTCAGTTTTAGGCTGCACTCTCTGCTTCTTCTGGGTAACGCTATTAGTCTTTTTCGTCATGTTCCTCTCTGGGTCGATCATGCATGAGAATGTCATCAACAGTGACTCCAGCTCTTCACAGTCTTTGTGTTAATTCATGAATCTTTGGGGGCATATCTCCAGGATAGGCAGTATTTTAAAAGGCAGCCATTTGAAGTGCTGTTTTCTAAAAGTCATTATCTTTCTGCTTTCTTGGCCCAGCCTGATCTGCCAGCGCCCAGATTGAGCGTTTAATATGTCAAGGATATTTGCTGCAGAGAGCAGGTAGGTGATCTCATCTTGGGTGTATAAATAGCAATGTTTTCTCTTATTGCTTTCTTTGAGTCTGAACAGTCTATGCAGCTATCAGTTATAACAGTGCTTTTCTCTTTTCCTGCAGTTGTTGTGTAAAGCCATTTCTGGGCTTCCTGCACTCACTCAGTTGTCTCTAGCCATGACACAGGCTCTGCTCCCTCTGCTCTGAGCCGTGTTAGTGGTGGATGCCGTGGTGCATGTACCACTGACTTCATAATTGCAGTTAGCCGCTGACCCACTGCAGGGAGGGGATGTGCTGGCGAATCCCACAAGGACCCCAGGATGTCATCCTCAGCAGTTCCTGCAGGTTCAGTTCCCTTGCAGCAGAGAAGAAGTGCCACAGTGCAGCTCCATTGCTAGACTAGCACCACAGCCGCAGGTTGGGAGCCACAACAGACCCAGGTCAGGGAGGGGCAGAGGCAGGCTGCTCCACCAGGCAAGGGAAACTGGGAGTCGAGCATGACAAGGCAGAGGCAGCAGCACCACAGGCAACGGCCTGGTCCCACAGCATCTGAGATAGGTGAGCAGAGTAGGTCCATTGAGGGCAGCCAGGGTCAGCCAAGAGTTCAGATCAGCAGACTAGAATGGTCTCAGGCTGAGACTGGAAATCAAGTCATTGAGTCAGGATGAGGATCAGGTCTGGTACAGTAATCAGAGTCAGCCACAGGCCAGTGATTGCCAGCCAAGTCAAGAGTGATGAGGCAGGTCTAAGGTCAAACCAAGGAGTCAAGGCCCTGAGTCAAGGTCAGGGTCTGCATCAACAGGGCACAAGGCCTGGCATGAACATGGCTGCAACACAGCAGCAACGTAGCTCAGGTGGAGGGGGTCATGCATGCGGGCCTTGGCTTGTAAGCAGTTCCCAGGCTAAGGAAGGGGGAGCCTCCACTGAGGCTTCTTAAGCAGAGCTATTTGGGGGATCCTCCGCTGCTGCTTCTTCCAGCTCTTTTTTCACAATAGCTCTTATCAGCAAGCTGGTCTGCCAGCTAAACTCCTAGAAGGGGAGGAGCGCACTCAGGGCCCTGGCAAACCACTCATGAGATGCATGTTGGCCACCTCTGTCCTTTGCCTTCAGAACCCAGGCAAGTATTTCATTTCCTCTACTGTGAGACAGACTTTAAGATTTTTATTAGGTCTCATGGACTGAAGGCTTACGGTCCCAGGATTGCTTTTGCTGACATTTCTACAGTATAGAACTTGAGATATTTGACATTTTGATGTATATCTGCATGAAACTGCGTTTCCCTGCTGTGCCAAAGAGATGTTCACTGCATCCTGCACTTCTCGCGGTGGCATTCATGGGGTGGTTCAGCCTGTGCTTTGCCTTTATTCTGTCTCAGGGAGATAGCTGACTTGTGCCCTGATGATAATATCCAGTGTCACCAGAGTGTCTCATAGGCCCTGTTACGAGAATTATAGGTGCCTCAATGCTTTTTTCCTGATCTGTACTGTAGCTAGGAAGAATGCAATATCACTGTTGCTGAATTACTGTCCTCAGAGCTGTTCTTCAATTATGCATAGAGGGAGGACCAGGTACCTTTCTGTCTGCTTGAATGACAATCTCATACCTCTGCTCCTGAGAACTAAATACCCTGGTTGCTTTGCACAATACATCACATCAACATCCCCCGATGTACCTTTGCTACATGCTTCTCTTAAATGCTGGCTGCAGCTCAGGCCCTCAGCTTTCTCCCTACTCTCTCAGCAGTGTCTATGACTGTCTGCTGTTTGTGGTGCTCTGCTTTATGAGGTACCATCCCATGTTTGGCACTAGCGGGTAGTTTTTTTTAGATGCCTTATGTTAATCTCTGAGTTCTCTCTCTTCAAATACTACATGGTTCTTTGTTGGTGATTTTCTTTGTATCTTTTTCTAGTCTGATCCTGTTAAGATCTTGTCTATCAGCATACCGTTCTGCCTGTGAAAGTAAAGTTGTCCTTATAGCCTCAGTTATCCATTTGCCACCAGTCTCAGCCTGTCCAGGATTCCTTGTTGGAAAATTTGTGTTTGTACAGAAAGGTTTTCCTTTAGAGAACTTCCATATGTGCTCTATTCCCCTCCAGGCCTCTCTGTTCATACTCTGCTCCCCTCAGGACCCCTACTCTCACTCTGTTCCTTCTAGACCCCTCTGCTGTGCCCTATTCAGTTCAGAAGCACCCATCCCAGCTCTTTCCTGCTCCAGACTTGTTTGCTGTCTGTGTCAGGCAGCAGCGAGGGCCAGCTGCTACCTAAGGGAAGGAGGAAGCCAAGTGTATTAATGAGGCAGGGAGAGCCAGTGGCCTCACCAGCAAGTGGCCACTGCCACAGTACCTGAGCAAGGCAAGCAAAGCAGATCTGGTGATTGCAGCCAGGGTCATCTGAGAGACCAGACCATAAGACAAGTCCATAGTAATTGGGCAGGTCTGAGGACAAGCCAGGAAGGTGAGTCAGCAAGTCAGGGTCAGGATCAGCTCGAGATAATAACCTGGGTCAGACACAGTCCAGTGATCGCCAAGCAAGTCTGTAGTGATGAAGCAGGTCTGAGATGAAGACAGAGAGTCATCTGGTGGGCCAGGATCTGGATCAATGGGGTACAGGGCCAGCAACAGGCAGCTGGAGCTATAGCTCAGGCAAGACCCAGCAGGTGCGCATCAGCTTAATAGCAGCTCCCAAACGAAAGAGGGGCCAGTCCTTGCTGAGGCCTCTATCTTTCTTCACAACTACTTTCTTCAAAGTCACCAGCTGGACTGTTTCCAAGTTTGCCCTGAGCACAGGCGGCCAACCCCCCAGGTTGGGGCAGGATACATTCAGGGTTCTGGTACTCTGTTCCCTCCAACCTCTTTTGTTATCTTGTTCCCCCCAACCAAATACATCTGCTCCACTCCTCTGTTTGCTCTCCGTTCTCCTCCACATCCCTCATTCACACTCTGTTCTGCTCCGGACACCTTCTTTTGTGCTCTTCTCCCTAGATTCGCTCCTTTTGTGCTTTGCTCCCTTCCAGTCCCCTCCGAGTTCTCTTCAAACTCCCATCTCCTCCGTTTGTCCTTTATTCCTCGCCAGTTCCCACTGTTCACAAAATGTTCTGCTCCAGTCCACCTTATTTGCTCTCTTTTCCAGAAATTACCTGTGCTCATGCTCTGCTCCCCTCTACTCCCTCCTTTTGCCTTCTGTTCCCCTCCAGTCTCCTCCACTGGTGCTCTTTTTCCCTCTGGTTCCTACAGCTCGGACTCCACTTCCCTTTGGTCCATTCACACTCTGTTTCCCTCCAGTAACACTTGTTCTTGCTCTGTCCCCATTCAGTCCCCTCCATTTGCCCCTTCTTCCTCTCCAGACCCCTTCTCTTTGTGCTTCATGCCCTCCACACCTGCCTGTTCATACTCTCTTCCCAACTAGTTGCCTCCATCCAGCTCTGTTCTCCTCCAGTCCATTTGTTTATTCTCTGGTCCTCTCCATTCCCCCCATCCACGCTCTTTCCTCTCTATTTGTGCTCTTTGCACCTCTCTCCTTGCTTCCCTCACCACCAGTCCCCCTCATTTGTGCTTTGCTACCCTCCACACTCTGCACAGTCAGTGCCCTCAGGTCAAACGGCTTTGCTGGCTTTGCATCGCTCTCTCCTTTGAGACCTTGTGTTTATGCCCAGGTCACCCAGGAAAGGGAAAACTGTATACATTTGTGCTGTCCAGGAGTGAGCTAACAAGCTGTCTTGGTAAAATGGAGATGTGGATTTGAATTTCCTCAGACTGAGGAGGGCCTTGAACTCCAGTTTCTGGTTTCTCAAGCACTGACATGAGCTTCTCTAACATCTCCCTCTCTGAACTGGAAACTACGTTTCCCTCTCTGTACTGGAAGCTGGACTCTCTACCGCCCACATCAATCAAACCAGAAGTGGAGGAAGTACTCAAGGAAGGGTATGAGGGTGAAGGTCTGATTTCTCATACAGACCCCTTCATATCTCAGGAAGATGAGTGTGCGCGTGTATGTGTGAGTGCCAGCAATACAGTTACTTGTTCTTAGCTACTCCTCCCTTCTCTCCAAAACAAGCTACAATATAATAGGTCAAAACAGCTGAATGTGCCTTTTTTACTGGACTTTTGGAAATGGGTGACTTACCGAGATTGTCTCATCTTACTAATTCAGAGAGCATTTAACTGTGGGTTGTCAGTGAATGGGCAGTCCTGCTCCTACATCTCCACTTGCTCTCTCCCCAGCAACTACAGAGATGTGCAGTGAGTCAGAGCTTGCAGGTCAGGAGTCATTTCACTGATCCAGTTGAAATTTTCTTGGGTTAATTTTCAGCCAAACAAGTGAGTTGCTCTGATTCAAGTGAGTTGATTTGATTCACTCCACAGCCTCTACTGCCAGCTCAAGGTAGGGGAACAAGAGGCCAAGAGCCCTGCAGGGAGTGGGAGAGGAGGAAAGGAAGTGGGACATCCCTTTTTGACAGCACTGCAGCGTTAGATTACGCTGGGTTAAACAGGGTTATGCCCCACACCCTGGGACAAACTAGTGACAAGGGGCTGTGATTTGGCTGCCTGATGATTGTCACAGGCCTTCTGCCTTGCAGGGAGATGTTCAAACTTTTTTCTTTCTGAGTAACACTAGAAGGGACCAGCAAATGTTTAGAGTAATAGAGCAGTTTAGAGGGAATTATGCTCAAAAGCCCAAACAGAAGAAAAAGTCTTCCTCTGGCTCTGCAGGCATGAAGTCCAGTGCTGGCAACAGTAAACGTGGGCCCTGAGCCATAATATGGAAAATAAATAACAGTACCAATAAGGCCTCATTTTCTTCTCTTAAGCTGGGGAAACTCTGCTAAGGACACTGCCATGATACTGGTATAAAATCTGTGCAAAGTCAGAGCTGAATGAAACCTTAGGAGTGTAGATCTTCAGGCAAGAAAGGCTATTCAAGAAGAACTCTTCCCTGAAATCAGAGGAAAGTCATTGTATTGCTTGGCACCTGCCCAAAGTGATTTCATTTTCTTTTGAGGATTAAGATGCATTAATAGCCTGAGGGCAACAGTTTCCTGGCCAAAAATGCCTTTCTTCCTCCCGCACTGGCTTGTGTTACAAAGGCTTGCAGGTCAGGAACGAATGCCCAGCAAGTATTTGTTGAATATCAAATAAAAGTGCAGCAGTATCATTTTCTCTGGAGCAAACGCTGAGTTAATTAAAATGTGCACTCTGGACTTTTTGCAAATTTCACATTATTCATGAGGAAGGCGCAGGTCTGTATATTGCAAAGGCAAACTAAAAATAACCTGAGATATAGCACCAGAATGGCAGTCTTTATGGCTGAGTCACACTAAAAGTTTTGCTGGCAAAGCCCTATATCTAAGACTGTCACTTGCCTCAGCCTGCTCTCTACCTTTGACCAATAGAGCAAAGCTGGCAAAAGCCTTTATGTGACTGTGTTGACCAAACACTCTTTTGACAAGAGAGCTGTGCTCTCCCTGGGGAAACGGCATAAGCTATACTGGCAAAAAAACTTCTGCCGACAGAAATTGTGTCTACACAAGGGGGCAAGGCTTGTACAGCTGGATACAGACCTCTGCTGGCGTTCAAAGGCATCAGAGAAGGACGCTTACTCTACTCTGCAGCCCACTCCAGCAGACAAGGGCTACCATGTTTTTATCACCAGCTCATGGCCTCATGTTCTTCCATTGAGTAGCTCTTTCCATACCAGGGCTGCCATAGCAGGAAGCTCATATACTTGCACCTGCGTCTCTGTATCACCTTGGGAAAACCTACACAGGTCTCCTGTTGAGCCTCGACAGAGAATTGAGTACACAGTGAACCAGTATGCAGAGTGGGACTAGACGCACATGGGGCAAGAAACCTGGGGTACCCAGAGCCACCAGAGCAGATGATAAGTAAAGGTAGCAGCAATTTCTGCATTGGGAGAGCCAAAGCAATTTTTCTCTAAGGTTTTGTGCAAAGGACACTGCAAGGGAGGGGGAGAGTAGCACTCCTCTTGAATGCCACATTAATAAAAGTCCGTACACAGACTAAGGAGATGCCTTACCCTTTCTCCTACCTCAAAAACTGCTTTCTGTTGCTTTGCTCTAATAACTTGAGTTCAGTTGATTTGTGTGGTGACATCCCAGTATGAAATTTGCCTTCTCTTCACTGCACCTGCCACTCTCCAGCAGATTGATCTCAAAACAAAGTCACTTTAGTCATCTGAAAATCCCAGGCAAAATATTTTCATTCCTACCTGTGTAAACATGGGACAATGTCGTCAGCTTCAATACGCTCATTTGGTAGCCAAAGTAAGCCCAACAGCTAGCTGAAAATTTTGGGGGCTGGGAAGATTAGCTGGCTTGCTGTACATCCAGACCAGTTCAAGAGAAAAAGGGTTTTTCATTGCACAGTGAGATAACATGGTTTTCCTGCTTAAACTCAACCCTCAGAAGTAGCTTGGAGGAATCAGCTGATCTTTATAAAAGACGTCTGAAAGGGACCTAGTAGTAAAGGTGAGGGGCTCCTGCAGTAGGCTGTGGAAGAGACATAGCAAATTTTTGATGAACTATTTTGTCTAGGTTTATGTGGAAGAATACAATGGAAGCCCACCTATAATTCTGGGCTTGGCTGTTAGTTGTTTTTGGCTGGTAAAACTAGCTAGCTTACCAACAGATACTTTCCCTAATCCATCAAGTAGGTAGAGCAGAAGGGCAGCAATATGCTGGCAGTATATGAAAACTGGGGAGTGGGGACAGGATGCCCAGCTGCACACCACATCCATTCCAAAGGCACTGCTAGAAGACACTGGGGCTACAGCAGCCACGGAGGGACAGGGGAATTGTGATTGCATGGATCCTGCATTGCAGAGACTAGCTGGGGCCATGAAAGTATCTTTGACTTAGGTCTGAGTATCTTTGACTCCTGGTCTACGCCAGGAGTGGAGCAGGGATTCCTTCCTCGTCTTTTGGAGCAGGAATTCCATGTGACGGCTTCTGCTATGTGAGCTGGATACCATCTAGCTATTGTATAGCCAAGGTACAATGTAATTAGGTACCAAACACCATTGTGATCTGCTGGGAAGCATCTGTTCATCCCAAATGAGACATTCTCTTTTGTTTGCCTTTGCCTCCACAAAGGAACCAGGAGTGCGAATGAAAGTTGCTGCATCTATTATGTATTGGGAGAACAACAAAGAAGTGTTTGTCTCAGTTACAGGCATCATTTGCAATGGATCTCACTCTCACAGAAACCTAAGACTTTAGGAGGTGTGCTGGAAGGGTGGGCATTAAGGAGAATAAAGCATTTTCACTGTAGGAAGAAAGGTGAGCCAGCACCCTGCTACAAAATAAAAGCAAGCGTCCCAGGCAAAATATGGCTAAGAAAGGAGTCATTTTATATCTCTAAAGGCATCCAGAAAGTTAGGAGAATTCAAGTCATGCACTGAAAATCCCAAAAGGCTCTACCAGGTACAATCAAAACAGCTCTTCAAGAAACTGCTGAAATGATACGCAGACAATAACTGCCATGGGATACCCAGATTTAAAGAGGTTGCTCAGCCTGACTGAGGAGGCATTTGGAGGTATGAATGGGCAGAGTGCTTGTATGGAGGAGACCACAACTAATCCTGACAACCTGGAACAGTTGGAAGCAGTGGAGATAACTGTGTGGTTGCAGCTACAGCCCTCAAACTCATGGCAAATCTATGTGCATCTATGCTGAGGAGGGAGTTTTCTGTTGTGCATGTGAAGATCAGATCACTGAACCATGACATGGGCAAGATATGAGAGCAAAAGTCAGTAATACCTTTTGTAGGTGGCAGGGAGTCTTTGAACCTCATCCCATGGAAGAGAGACATAAGGGAAGCTCGCACCTCTGATTATATGCCAGCAGTGTCTATAAAACACAATCAAGAACCAGGATCCTGCTGAGCTGACTACTACCTAGAGGACATAATCCCAGTCCCTTCAGGACTCAAGGCAAGGCTCACTGCATCCACACTGTGTCAAAGAAGCCTATCGCCAGTGCATCTACATGCTGTGGAGGTATAGCAAACCTACCCCATTTCATAGCAGCTTTGTGCCACTCCTTGAGGTGGGACTCCCTTCAGCTGCTGCCCCAGAGCCATCTGAGGGCTAATGTTGTGAAGCAATATCAGACTGCCATAGCTGGCTTTGCTACTGAAAGCTCTGCAAAGAGCAGATGGAACCAGAACAAATGCCAGCTTCAGCTCTGCAAAGAATTAATCCAAAAAAAAAAAAAAACAGCAGCAGCAGAAGGGGAGAGCTGGCAATATCCATTAGGAAAGTGAAAGAGATAGGGAATAACTGGAAGCACCCAGCACTGCATGTACACAAAATCACTGCCCTCTCTTCCACTATTAAACTGACAGAAATAGAGACAGATGATAAATATAGCTAAATGGGATGAAACCCTGAAGGAAGCCCCAGGAGAGGCTCAAGATGCACCAGCTTTTAGTTGATCTCTAGGTCTGATGCAGCTGCCAGTGGTGAAACAGGAGCAGGCAAGGCACTGCTACAAACTGTCCTGCAGTTTGTAGCATATCCTCTTCTGACGCTCTAAAGAACTGTTTCATCAGCCTCAAATCCCAGGCAAGAAACTTTATTAGAATTGCATAAATAGCGATTACGTCTGTTGCACTTAATAGCTTGTCTCTCTTACCAGGGCAGCTCTCCCCACACCTCTCCCTCCCACCTGCCTTCATACCACTGACTGAAAAACCTAACTTCTTTGTTGGAGCTGGCAGATCATTAACTACAACACCTGCCTCTATTCCTTGTCACCAGCCTCTTCTCCAGGCTGCACTATTTACTAAGCATACAGTGATCTGAGGCCAGCTGATAGCAAGATCATTCACAGACTCACAGAATGGTTGAGGTAGGAAGGGACCTCTGGAGATCATCTAGTCCAACCCCCCTGCTCAAGCAGGGTCCTCTGGAGCACACTGCACAGGATTGCACACAGACAGCTTTTGAATATCTCCAAGGAAGGAGATTCCATAACCTCGCTGGGCAACCTGTTCCAGGGCTCAGTCACCCTCACAGCAAAGAAGTTTTTCCACATGTTCAGACAGAACTTCCTGTGCTTCAGTTTGTGCCCGTTGCCTCTTGTCCTGTCGCTGGGCACCACGGAGAAGAGTCTGGTCCCATCCTCTTGACAGCCTCCATTCAGATACTTATACACGCTGATAAGATCACCCCTCAGTCTTCTCTTCTCCAGGCTCAACAGGCCCGGCTCTCTCAGCCTTTCCTCCTAGCAGAGATGCTCCACTCCCTTCATTATCTGCGTAGCCCTTCACTGGACTCACTCCAGGAGCGCCATGTCTCTCCTGCACTGGGGAGCCCAGAACTGGACACAGTACTCCAGGTGAGGCCTCATCCGAGCTGAGCAGAGGAGGAGGATTACATCCCTTGTCCTGCTAGTAACACTCTTCCTAACGCACCCCCAGGACACCCCTGGCCTCCTTGGCCACAAGGGCACATTGCTGCCTCATGCTTAACTTGTTCACCAGGACTCCTGGGTCCTTCTCTGCAGAGCTGCTTTCCAGCAGGTCAACCCCCAGCCTGTATTCCTCCCTAGGTGCAGGACCCTGCACTTCCCTTTGATGAATGTCATGAGGTTCCTCTCTGCCCAGCTCTCCAGCCTGTCGAGGTCCCTCTGAATGGCAGCACAGCCCTCTGGTGTATCAGCAACTCCTCCCAGTTTTGTATCATCAGCAAACTTGCTGAGGAGGCTCTCTGTCCCTTTGTCCGGGTCACTCACGAATAAGTTAAACAATACTGGACCCAGTATTGGCCCCTGGGGAACACCGCTGGCTATAGGCCTCCAACTAGACTTGTGCCACTGATCACAACCCTCTGAGCACATTCACCATTCAACCTTCACCATTCAGCCAGTTATCTCAATCCACGTCACCGTCCTCCCATCTAGCCTGCACTTCCTGAGCTTGCCTATGAAGATCTTATGGGAGACAGTGTCAAAAGTCTTACTGAAGTCAAGGTAGTCAAGGTTCATTATGTGTGAACCCTTTGCCATACTCACAGGCTTACTTAGCTTCATTTTTCTAGCTGGGCAAAACAAACTCTGGTATCCAGATTGGTTTGTTGTAGCAAAACAACTATGGCCTGCATAACAAAGTCAGGAGCTGGTTGACGCCAGAGCTGTTTTCCCTTACTTACACACTGGTAAGCTTGGAAATACCATCCAACGCAAGGAAAAGTGCTACAATCAATATGGTGAATTTTTCTCAATCTGGAGTGGATCCTGGGCTTTATACCAGGTTTTCACAGAGGATTTAGATGTTGACAGGAGCTAGCATCAATCTCAGGGTGTAGTTTGCTCCAAATCTCTCATAGCCAGGGACCATATACATTCTGCTGTATTTTCAGCAGTGGCACTTCAATAGCAGAGTTGGATTTTCGGATTTCTTGTGTGTTAAACTGACACTCGTATAAACTTATCTCTGTTCAGGCCATGCTAAAGCTGGATCATGGAGACTTGCACAGGTACTGGGAAGGCCAAACCAGAAGTGTAAAAGAAATATCTTCCAAGAATCATTACAAAAGCTGTCAGCCCATAACTACAGAGTGAACTGGATCTTGGAGGAACCTGCTACACGCTGCACAGCAGGCAGATGAGTTCCCTGCATAGCCCCTAGCTTTGCCTCTGCACTGGTGACTGAAGGAAAGCACCTGTCAGGGCGATGTGTACCAGAAGAGGACTAGGAGCAGCAACAAAGTATTTTCTCAGTGCCAGAAGCCCTGGGAAAGTGCGCATAATATGAAGACTTGTGTCAGTGCCAAGACGGGCAGGTGCCTGTGAGCTATCCGAGTGCAGATACTGAAACTAGGGCAAGGACGTGAGAGCGGGAAGATAACCTTAATGCAGAACGCGGCTTGTAGTAATGTAGCAAAGCGACTTTAATCTGTAAACACAGCTGTATTCTCACATAATAAGGGTCCGGTATATAAGAGAGGATGAAATGTGAAATAAATAATCTTGCTTCACTACACACAAGGTTCGTGCTTCAATCCCCACAAGCACCGTCCATCTGGGAATCAGAGCAGTTGTGCCTTGGGAAGCCAAAGGACTACCTGGCAGTTGTTTTTGCCTGGCACTGTTCAAGCCAAGTGTTGGTCCATTCCATGACTGATTACATCTATACTACTAAATAAAACAGGACTAGAGGCCCTCCGGCTGAAGGGCACAGCATGACTTGTATTCACCCACCCAAATTCTCCACCAAAACAGGACAGCTGTGTCCAAACCTCTCTCACCTGCAGATATGTCTGTAGACCTGGAGATACTGCCGAACACCAGAAAAGGTGCTATACCCATACAATGAGTATTGAGCCTTAAAAGTGAATCCTGGGCTTTATGCCAGACCAGTACAGAGGGCTTTGAAATGAACAGAATTCTGGGACA
Organism: Struthio camelus; assembly: GCF_040807025.1. Classification (NCBI taxonomy): domain Eukaryota; kingdom Metazoa; phylum Chordata; class Aves; order Struthioniformes; family Struthionidae; genus Struthio; species Struthio camelus. The sequence continues at coordinate 92,947,954 of NC_090942.1, read as the reverse complement.
AGACTCAGAGTTCATTTTAATTAGTTCCTAAAGAACTAATGGGAACAGTCTGTGGCACAAACTCTCATTTAAGCTGTGTCTGGGCCTTTTCTAGCTTAGAGCTAGTTGGCACAGGCCAAAATACAGCCAGGGAGCGCACTAACAATTAAATAGTATAGATAATGGTAGACTGGTGCTTGAGATCATGTTTAGATTTACTAGTATAAACAAAATAACTGCTAATACAGTGAAACAAACTTGGTGTACTTTTGTGTGAGCTGTGACTAAATGTTAGCCCAATGTAACCAGCAAAGAGCAAAACACAGCCCCTGAAAGAAAGGTCATAACAATAATTTTTTCTTGCAAAAAACAACAAAGAAAAGAATTTGCCTTCTCAGAACCTAAAAAGTAGAGTTGTGTGCATGCCAACAAGGAATGCTCAGTACAAGGGAGACATAATAAATATCCCACACTGTGAGGCCATGAGATCTCCTGGAAGCCCAAAGCTCATTTTATTCGTTCTTCTGCAGCCTATAGCAAAAGTATGTGCCAAGTGCTAGCTGCAAACTGAAGTGTCTCTGCTCCCTGGCCAAGAGCAATGTCCCACCCTTGTGAACAAAGGGATTGTTTAAGACTGGAAGCAGACCGGCGTATTTGAAGTAAGAAACTTCTCCAGAAACATTTCTTTTTCCTTCAAATTTTATCTTTTCCCTCCCAGCCAGTGCAGTCTGTTCAAACAAAGGAAGTGCTTCCGTCATTCTGGGGAGTAGCGCTCCTCTCAGGGAGGTGAACAGTTGCTCGGGGAGAGGCATAGGAGAAGCAGAGCTCCTTCACCAACCTCTGCTGATGCACTTTTGCTAAGTCAATCTCTCCAGAGCAGAGAGAGACAAAACATGCCAGCCTGAGTAACAGAGAAAACACTGGTACTGGTGAGACTCACCCCACAACCCAAGCCACCAGTGATCTCCTCCAGATGTGAATGCCCCCTTGCAGAGTGGAAAGCTTAGCAGAGTGGCCCCACATCTTTTGACTTTCCTCAGGCCAAGCAGTCTAGAAGAGAGGCAGTCTGCAATGCCTGGCAGCAGGCATTTGCAGGCAGGATTCTCCAGATACTGTCTTCCTCTCATTATCATTCTGTTATACTGCAAGAGGGAGCCTTGCAGGAAGACTTGTATTACTCATAAAGACAAGCAAGCCTGCCTGTGTAGATGTGACAGTCTAGCCAGATGGCTGCATGCTCCCCGGAGGCTCTTGTGTCAGCACCTGCTTGCAGAAGGCAGAGAAGGGAAACGTTCAGCAAGCAAGTGGCTGAGCAACCAAGGTGGGTTCTCTTCCCTTCCCCAGGTGCACCTGGTGGCTAATACTAAACTCACATGCAAGTCCGAAGGGAACTTTCTGCTGTCAACCCCTTTCACAGAAACCTGGTGGCATTCCCATCGCAGCACGGGATGGACTGGGAATACCTGCCGGGGGGGGTGAGGGGGTGGGGGGAGGAGGGCCTCAAAGGGAGGCTTGGCTCTGCTTAAAAACAAACGCAGGGTCTTTTCCATTTCTTTCTTACCTCTTTCCCCTTTGACCTCCTTCTGTTCTCTCCCTATTGAGCTTTTTGCTTTAAAAAAAAAACAAAAAACAAAGAAACCCCTTCTTTTTCTCTCAGGCCAAAGCCTCTCTCTGCGGTCTCCTCCACCCTGTCCCATCCTATTCTGTGTGTCTTGAGCAGGAAGAGCTTAGTTAGACCTCTAGACATCTTGCCCTTGCACAACCTGATGTGCCTAGAAAGCAGCTGGCTGCATTGCATACACAACTGCCAGCAGGCAGGGTATAATGAGGAAAGGGGAGAAACAAAAGGGAGCAAAAGAGGCAGAGCTTTGTGGACCACCAAATACTGTCCTGGATGTCTAGCACAGTGGGTAGAAAGTATATACCTCAATTCATGGTCTCATTGTTATAGTAATTGTGAGCCAGGTAGTTCTGCCCCCACAGGAGACTGGTTAGTAATATTCTATTTCCCTGTTACAGCTCAGGAGCTAAGCCATGGCAAGAGCAAGTGATTTGTCAAAGACCATGCAGGGAATTTACAGAAGAGCAGGGAACTGAACCTGATCTTTCCGATCTAATCTTTGCATGAGATGTTCCTCACAGCTAAAGCAGATGAAAACGGCCAGAAAGAAGCATGAAGTTTCCTTTAAAGCTTGAGAGCGTTCTTCTAGAATGAGAAAATGATTCAACATTACAACCTATGCTAAATAACATGGAATTATACCTACCTCAGATGAGGACTTTTGCATTTTGTTTCTTGCTATCTGGGCACAGCTAATGAGGGCACACACAATGAAACACAGGAGATTCTGTGTCTTCCCTGGAAGGCCTGGTGTTGTTTATCATATGCAACGGACTACCCCTAAGTGACTAGTCTGGCACTATAAGGGGTGTTTTTGTGTGTCTGATTACTAATACCATTTTGAAATCACTGTTGCAGTATTATACACAAATATTTCTCTGTTGTTAAAGAAGTATTAAAGCAAGTAAAGAAATTAGAACCACCAACCATGCTACCTCTCAGATAAAAAATCTTCTAGCAGAAGGCTGCTGCCTGCAGTTCTCCACTGCATAGAAAAGGAGTATCTTCTGCAAAATCACCTATTTCCCCATTAGCTAAAGGGAAACACAGACTTTCCACATTGTTGCTATGATTCCACAGGGACCAGTGAGTTGAGACAATATTTTAACATCTAGCTATAAAAAACCCTTTGCAGTCTGAAACTACATAGGCCAGATGTGTATCTGGGTCCAAAACACTGGCTCTAGATCCATCCTGCAATATATAAATAATTCAAGGAATTATTACTCTGAGTGCATGTGACAAAAATACAGTCCCCAAACAAGAAAAATCTATGCAAAACCAAAGGGTAGAACGGAAGCTGAAAGTACTCCTTTCTATTTCTTCAGGTAATCTAGAATCCTTAAAAATTGCCTTCAAAGGGCAAGAATAACTTTCACTTATCATACAAAAAGAGAAGCTGAAAGTCCTCTTCCAAATAATGACTTTTTTTTGTCCTGTTGGTTGCTTATGTTATATATTCTGAATTTCGTACTCTTATTTTTCTTGGAACTTTCTACAAGTAACAGAAGAATTAGCAGTATTATCACAAAGATAATACACTACTGAGTGCAAATTTTAATTGAGAATTAATTTCTATTCCTATTAATCTATTAAAACGAGATTTGTTCGCTTTATGTTAAAAATAATTTAGGTCAAATGGCAGACAAACAATTAGGTGAACAAATATCTTTCCAGTGTCTAGCCTTTCAGTTCAGACCTGACAAAAATCCAATTTCACTGCTGGAGCTTCAGTAAAACCTCCACAATATTAATGGAATATCAGGCTTGGCATTCCTATCTGAAAGCACAAATTAAGCAGAAAAAAAAATTAAAACAACAAGTCAACAGTTTTAGGCTCCGAATATATTCTGTGAAGAAATCAAAAGTGTCCAATTCTGCACTCTTTTCCTGTTTGTGGGACATCTTTAAAAATAAATTTCAATTTATTATTCTACCATTTGGAACCAATCTTCCCAGGTCCACTGGGTTTAGCAGGCTGAGCAGCCCACTCTGCATGGAGCTAGAGAAATCATTTCTCAGCTAACAAACAGACTATTGCACCAGCCCTCTCTAGTGATTAATTTTGGTTGTGACTGACCATATAGTCTTCTCAGATGAGCTGCTTGAATTCTTTCAAAGACTGCTATAAATGCTATACCTAAACTCTCCTGAGTGTGACTTCACATCAGAACATCCTAATAACCACATAACTATAATACCTAAGCACAGACAGCTCTCCTTAACAAGTTATCTTTGCAACCACAGTGATGAGCAACCCTCTTCAGATATCTACTAACATGCTCCATGTCCCTCCAGCATTAGGCCAGTATTATATTTGCATCAAGAACCAAGCCCCGGGCCTGCTCAAGTAGAAATCCAAAACCAAGTTACAGAAATCTCATGTCTTTGCTATCATTGCTCTGTCGCTCCAAACTGCTGTAATGCTGAGGGTTAGGCAGATAGCAGGAAAGTGGGTATTTTCACTTGGAAAGTCTGTTCCTCTCTTATGCTTCTTGTTAACGTTTCAAAGTCAAGAGGTTGAGTATTCAACTACAGCTAGTAATACTGTACCACTGTATTGACCAGAAAACAGATCTGGTCAACTGCATAGAAAGTTCCTTTGTTCACAGCTATGGACCCACAAAGGAAAGGCACCAAATAATGCTGCAGTAATATCACCCACTGACTGGTTGTTATAGCCACAGCAATGGGGACAAGAGGGAACAAGGAACAAAATTACTTTGTTCTCTCTGTCCCTTCCTAACCCCAAGTATCACGCTCTCTAATCGCACCGGTATGAGCCTGTGCGGTCTGTACTCACTTGTCTGTGCAAAGAAAAGTGCAGGGAGGGGAACGTGCAGCAGTCTTAGCTTTGCGGCTCTGAGGAGGGAGAAAGGGCACTGCTGATCTCCTTTAGTGGCAAAGCTTACAGGAATCAGGAGTTGTCAGGGTCCTCTTGATGCTCTGAGTGCCTATGAACAGCAATGTTGTTTCATCCAAGATGCAAGCAGTCGGCAGACTAAAGATCCCCCAAACTTAGGCTGCTAGGTCACATCAGCAACAGCAGCTGCAAGAGCAGTGGCTCCTGTCTGTGCTGTGCCATGCTGCATCTGTGAGAGGAAGCAGATGGTCAGTTGCTCAAGTGACATTCAAATACTGCACTGAGGTACTTCACACATAATGGTTTTAAATTTGAGAACACATGAAAGGCTGTGTCTTGTGCAGCTGTGGCACAAAACCATAAAGACAGCAGAGAAGATACTACTGATAGCTGGAGCAACTATAACTGTATTTCCATGCACTCTTCCTCAGTGCTCAAGTCATTGACTCCATGTGTGGCACTCACCAATTCCACTGTAGGAATAGCACAGAAAGCAGTATAAACAGATGGAAGACACCCGTCTGCAACAGCTTTCTACCACATACATCAGTGAGAAACAAGGGCTTTAAACATGTTAAACATTTTGCTCTATTCCTTTAGGTGAAAAGCAACCAAAAGAGACTCATTTTTCAGTGTCTTTCAGTTCACACTGAAAGAAGCAAGTAACGACAAAAGGAAAGCACCCGGGAATTAGTGTTAGTGTGAGGACACGGTCCCCTGTGGAACAACTACCACCAATGTCACGAACAAAGTAGCTGCTGGCCAAAAGGAGATTGTTTTAGAAGCATGCCTTTTTCCGTGCACAGAACACAAAAACCTTCACAGTTTCGTGGCCACAGACAACTCAGACACGCTAATCATAGGTCAGGTGTTGTTAGCAAATCCCATTTGGTCCAAACTCTCCTTTCAAACAGCAAAGCTTCTTTCTCTGCTTGCTTTTTGCCCACATATTAATCTTTCACCATGGATAGTTAAAAACTTCCTAACTGTGCTGTAGGAAGGGCTTGTTAAAAAGCTCTGAGAAACAGAGGCAGTAATGGAAGCTCTCAAATGCTAATAGCCATGGCCACATATCTAGGAGCCAAAGTAACTGAACTCTGAAACAGGGCATGTTCTGAACAAGCTGCTTCAGGTATCATACAAATAATCATACTGTTCTGGCTGAAAGACAGCGTGTCTAAGAAAACCAAAGATATCTTCCTCTGACCACAGCAAGGAAATTTTGACGGAAGCTGGGGAGTCCACCTAACATGAGAATTGCTTGAAATTTAAGAACAATAAGATCCCAGCTGTGGGCCCAACACTGTGCTTTAGCCAGGGTCACAGTGCGGAGATCTTGTCCTGTTGGTGCTGCAATGAGGACTGGAGAGTCTGAAAGGTTTTTAACTTAATTATTTCTTCCTCGTTTTGCCACCAGAGGGCAGGGCTCACTCTCCTGAAAAGCAGAAAAGTTACAGCTATGAATTCCAGACGTTTGCCTGCTATGAAAGTCTGGTCTCATTTATTAACCTTTCTCCATCCATACTTTTCAGGCTGCAGCCCTTTGGCTGTACCTAAAAAAAAAAAAAATACCTAAAGATCTAAAAATCTTTCTGAGAAAAAGAAATCCCAAGGTACAGAGGGTGATGCTGCAAAATTCCCACAGAGAGCCTGGATCCATCTCTGAGCTGGAAAGCCCCAAAGAGCCCACAGAGATTGCCGTGAGGGAAGGACGGGAAGGCATATACCTCCGAGATGGCAGCATTCCTGGTCTCTGTACACCAACAAAAGTCCCACACTACCCACATAAGTGGAAGGAGTTATCTGGCTCTGTAACACAGAGCCAACATAGTCTGGGCAGAAGATGCGTGTTGTTAAGACAGCTCTCGTAAGGGAACACTTTCAGAAGGAACGGGGGAACAAAACATACCCACTATTGACTGTTGATAGTCATTTTCCTCACCAGACTCCTTGCTACTAGAGACCTGGCAGCTTGTGAGACAAAAGGGAATAAAGCCAACCATCACTTTGCATTATTTGAAAGAGCATCTGATACTGCTTAGAAAATCAGAATGGATCCCATTTAGGAACAGTTCTGCCAACAGGCCATGTCTGCTGTTTCTGCTTGGCCCTGTTTGCACCGTGCTGCAGGTTTGTGAGGCATCAGGAGCTCTACTTCAATGTCAGCGGTATCTCTTGCCACCACAGGACAAGCTGTGCATTTGACAGATCCATTAGAAAGCAATTCCCCGCTTTGAGGAGTTCACAGGCTAAGGGCATTTCCTACCAAGCCATTTCCTTTTGCTCCTCCTTACTGTAAAGACCTTGAAAGGGCTGTTCAGAAAGACAAAGGACCAGCTCAACCTAAAATTATGCTAGCCTGCACTGCTATGTTTTCAGTGTCAGGGTTGGTCCCTTTTTGAGGCAAAGGAAAGATGCAACTGTAGGACTTAAAAGGCTTGTTACAGCAGGTTGAAGAATAAGGAGAGCCCCAGTCAGTGGATCCCCCTCTGTATTCCCCAGGGAACAAAGGGGCCCCAGGCCATCTCCCCTTCGAAATGGGCTTTTACATATAAGACAGCACTGGCCACTTCTTTGCTGCTTATTTTCTGTTTCAAGTCATAATCCTCTGCCTCAAACCCCAGGACACCGATGAACACTGGTAGGCAGGTGCTGGGGCTTCAAAGGCAAGATAAAGATCAAGACCGAGTGTGTGGGGCTTTCTGCAGCTCTTGACTGCAAGAAGCAACCAGGTACTGATTTGCCCTCATGGCCATTTCAAAAAGCAGCACGTAGGGCAGAGAGTAATAGCACAGTGACCATCTTTGCAAATAACATCTGGAAAATAGCAAGTTTGATTTTATTTCTTGTTTAGCAAACACTTCCAGCACAGTGTGATGGTCAGTAGGACCTCTGCTTTGAGATAAATCTAACCAGAGTGATGTGGGATTTGAACCATTTTTGTCTTATTCATTTTTTATCCTAAATATTATCTCAAATAAAAAATGCCTCAAAAATATAGGCTAAAATATAGGATTTTAGTGATGTCACTGGGAAGTCAGAATAAGGTGAATTCAGTAACAGTGAGAACAAAGCACAGAAGAAACACTGTGTGGATGGTAATTTGCACTAGACGGAGGCTCAGTTCTACTCGGTTTACAATACGGCTTTCTAAGAGCCATTGGGGAGCACAAACTTCAGCTTGCAGCAAAGCTGGCCGTGTTTCCTTCAACAAATGCATTTCCAAACCAGCATGGGCTTTTTTATGCTCTTTGAGTACTTGGTACTAATTTTCTAGATATATTTCTCACTCATGAGTGTTCATCCAAGAATTTATGCAAATACATTTCAGGTTGTGAGGTGTGGGCAAATCGTTCGCTGTTCCTTATAAGACACGTATGACTGGTATCCCACAGTGGCATCATCACTTTTTTTGGCTTCTTCATTAGAATGAATGAACGTTTTAATTTAAACGTAAAAACTTTTCATTTAAACAAAACTGAATTAGTGAAATATTCTTCTTTTAGTTTGATGAACTAAGAGTCCTTTTATACTAGCTACTAATAATTTTGGTCACGATCAATATAATTGTTCAGAAGCAAATATATATGGAGTTATAAAGAACAGTAATTTTCCATCCACATGAACAAAAATCCATGCAAAAGACAGAAACAGTTCTTACCAAAGCAGTCATTTAATAATAGGGAAGAACACAAGTAAACATTGTTGCACTTTTGCAGACACCAAGGATATGAATTGGATTCTGGCAATTCAATGGTTAAGAATAAAAATAAAAGACACTCTAAGTCATTACTACATCCAAGTGCCAGTTATCAGAGCCTGTTGTGATGGAAAGGATTAGGCGTGTGCAAGTGGTGACTTATGATCTACAGATTGCCCAGGCAACCAAGATCGTATTTCCATGCAAATGTTCAGGCTACTAAAAATACTAGGAGAAGTAAAGAAACTGAGAGGATCTGCTTTATATAAGCAGAAATGTCTACAAATCAGCACTTCATGAAAGCTTACTGTAAGGCATCAGCAGGTCTTCAGTGGTGTCTTAAACAACTATTTTCTTCCTCTCTCCCTGATAAGTTGTCTCTCCATCCACACTGGCTGTTGTTGAGAATACGGAGCTGCCAGGTAACCACCCCTGGAAAGTGAAAAAGGGAAAGGCAATTATTATCAGTGACGAGAAGCACACAACTGAGGGGCATCTTCCCAGAGGCTTGCTGGAATTCTTCCCAAAGGGCTCGTGAAATTCGGGCACTAAAACTGAGGGCTGCAAAAGCTCTGCAAAAACTCAAGGCAGGGTCCTGCAGATGCTGCGGGCAGAACACCCACGACGTGGTACAGCCAGTCCTCGCACTCCGCCAGTAGATCTCTGGCTTGAGGGCTGCAGTTCCTCCACCAGAGGCAGTAGCAATGAGAACACATCTTCATCACGTCAGAAACCCCTGTGACGTGACCCATGATTTCTTTTGATATCTCCTGCCTAACGTGAGGCAGCTAAAAACATTATCTCTGTCCGCTTTCAATCCTATATCCTGTAGTTGCCAAATGTCTCCATGTTTTCTCTGCCAAAAATACTATATAGATGGTACTTGAGGACTTTGTTCTGGCAACACTGAGATTCCACTGCATTAATCCTGGATGAAGATGCCTGGTGCTATAAATGGCTCTATACGTACTTCCAAATATTAGGCAATGTGAGTAATCTGAAACGTCCCTGGGCAAAACTTCTGAATTAGGAACTCAGAAAAAGCTCACCGTCTCCTGACCTCAGCAGCCAAACACTAGATATCACAGGTGCAGAATTCTCTTTCCTATCTAGGCTTTCAGTAAGGTGGAACCTGTCCTAACGGTACCTTTGCAATGATTAGAGGGGATTCTTTTTTGAACCTTCTACACATACGTTTTTGCTCCAGCTCTTAGACATTGGTCTATAACTATCTCACCTGCGACAGCAGAGCTAAACCTCAAGATAATTACGGAGCAACCATGACACACTAAATGTTCCAGAGAACTCCTGGATTCCTTGCAAAACTGAATGCACAATTTACATTAAGAAGTTCCAGCAGACAGGATGTGCTGCACTTATAATTCCCCAAACTCCTGACAAAAATGGATAAATAAAATGGATAAACAGAAGAGATGAACCCTCATCACTGTAAATGCACATCAGTCACTTCAGTTTAATGGATAAGAACTACATACATCTTTGAACATGATCGCCCCAATTATAATGGCTAGTGGGGCCGTGGGCCAGGCTGCACATCACAGGCAACACCCTTAGTGCAGGCTGATAGTAAATTCCACATCCCTGGTGGGAAATCATAATGCATAAAGCCTCTTGGCCTTCCCCAGTGGGCAGCAGGCGTGCACAGTCCTGCCCTGAAGAGAGCTCTTCTGCCTCTACTTGGAGAGAGGCAAAGAAAGGCTACACGGCTCCTGCTCACCTCTTTGAAGGATGGCATGTTGTGCATGAACCTTTTAAAGCAGCCCTAAGGAAGAGTGCTGACCCCATCACCAGATAGCAGCGTGCTTTGACATTTAATAATCCAAAAGACCAGGGCCTGGAAATGTATTTCAGTCTCTTTCCAGCCCTCCTACACACTGTATCTTTACGACAGGGTTTGTCTACAGGAGCAAGTGGAGAGAGATTGTTTGTCCTTCTCCCTGTATGCCTTTTTTTAGGGTCAAGGAAAAAGCCTCTTTTCTGTTGAAGAGGCAGAGTCCTTAGCTTCACTGTATTCCTGCTGAGATTCCAGCCTCCCTCTGTCATCGAAACCCAGCAAAGCTGTCTGTCAGGGACCGCTCTGAATGAGAACCTCAGGGCCCGAGGTCAGCTCAGGATTTTATGTGGCCAGTTTTGCCTACAGTGATGAGAGGGCTCTGTTTAAGCAAGGATCTTGTATTTCAAATTTTCCCTATGTTGTTTTCTTTGTGAAAACTAAATAGCATCTGGAAGAGCTCTACTGCAATCCTAATATTATCTTCTGAAGCAGCAACTTATTTTAATGCTGCACACAGAAACAATAGGGAGGTCCTCTAGAAGTGATAACAGTGCAGCTCCTTTAAAGTAACTGGTATTTTGGCAGCAGCCATTTTTACCAGCAGAAAGCAGCCCAGGGTTCAGAATGAAGCTGTAGATGCAGCATTACTGATCACAGCTCCAGTCTGGTCAGCGTTTCTACTATAAACCTTTATTTTCTCCCTCTAGGAATTTTGCTTTGGGTTGAGACCCACACATAAAACTGAATTGAAACACATAAAACTGGCCAGAATTACTGTTGATCCTTATTACCTTTTACTGTTGCAGCAGAGATGCATCTTGAAAACATACACTGAGTTTTGAATTAGACCAACGTTCCCTTCCGTTTTGAACCCTTCCACTATTTTACTAGTTTGAGACTCTGTCTGTATCGCTCAAAACTCCATTCAGCTGCGCATATTTTTTACCTCCAGAGAAGATGCCCTAATAGAAAAGTATTCTGAAGTTTAAAGAACACTAGTTTTGCTACAAAATTTCTGATATGACCTGTACAATTGCAGAAAGGGTTTGATTCTTTTTTGGTCTCCACAGGGTAGTTGTGAACACTTGTAGAAGAGATCCCCTTTTCCAGTCAACAGTTTTGCTGTGTCACTGCTATTAACCTCTTACTTTCTGTAGAGCTTCACTGATTTTGACTCAGACTAGGCAACAGAAATTTCAGATTGATAACAATCCTCTTAGAGTAGGACTGAAGCGTGCTCCAGCAAACGAGGCTAAACTAGAGCATATCTACAGATCAGCATATGTAGAGTCTTAAAAGCCTTTCACTATTAGTGCAGAAAGAAGCAACTCAGAGTTACCGTAAAGAGTGAAGTAGCAGTTATGGATAACTGTTAAGGCAATAAATAGGATTAGCTATTTCCCATTGCTTTTCTGCACTTCTAAAACTGAATCGAGGATGTTATCAGAGGCCAACGTTTTCCAGATACCTTATGTTAGTCTGCCTTCGCTACATTCAGAGACACACAATGCAGCAGGAATTGATTTGAGGGAGGGTGGAGAACAGATACCTTCTGCTGAAGGGAGTTTTTCCTTATTTTTATGAGGATGGTGTTTCTGTTTTCAGATGAAAAAACAGCTCCAAAATAACAATATCTGACTTGTTTCATTCTCCCTTATCCCTCTCACTCTCCCCTCTTATTTACTCCTTCATTTTCTTCAACAACTGATATAAGGAGGAGAAAAGTAGATGAAAATAAACAAAACAAAATATTTTTTTCATAGCAGGGAGAGAGTCTGTTTCTGTTTCTGCCAAATAAAACAGAAACATTGCATCAAAATAGAAAATCTGTGGAAATGGTGTTGGGGGGAAATTTTGTCCAATTATTTTTGACACAGTATCTTCACCACCATCACAATTAACCCACTATGCTTTCAGTACTCTCTCCCACTGCGAGGTAACACTGACAATTTCAGAAATCCTGGAGTGGATCCAGGGACCGCAACTCCTGAGTCAGGGTCAGGTGATAAAAGCAGGAGGGCATTTCAAGCAATGCTGCAAGGGTGATTCCAGCTGTAGAGCTGGCAATTCACTGCTCCAGTCACACCGGACGAACGCTTATCTTTGCTGGTCACATCTTTGTCTTTCACTACCACAGAGCGCAAACCACCAGCAACTCTCAAACAAGACTGTAAGCCTTTGCAAGAAGAAGCCACCTCTGAGCATTAATGCTCTGATCAATTAATGCTCTGACCAAGGGAGATCTCACCCAATCCATGACTTTTCCTTTTCTCAAAGGATAAGGTAGCAGGCAAGGACGAGGCGATGCAAACAATATCTGTCAGCCTTAAATCGCAAGAGATCTCCCCCTGCAGGAACCTGGGCTGCACATAGTGTCTGAAGGTCTCCTCAGGGTACGGGCCAATACCCTCTGCGGAAAACTGCTTAAACTCAGTGTGGTCACACCAATCAAAGTTGTGGCTGTCTAGACTCTAGGACCAAGCAAGGCTTCTGCACCTTTCCCTCTGAACAAGGTCAAGAGAACGTGCTGAGTGACAGCTCTCTCCAAGAGGTCCCAGGGAAAGAATCTCTCTCCACGCTATCACAGCTTGCATTTGTGTATCTGTGCATCACACACAAGACATGTGATAAGATTGTATAAGCTACCACATGAACAGCAGGTCAAAAGCATTTGTCCTGAACCTTTTCACAAATCTAGATACAGTCACTGAATGCGCATGAGATTTTTAAGATCAGGGGCTCAGTTCTCCCATGTTGCCCAAGCTTTTACAGTGAAGCAAAAATAGTAATGATCAAGGAATCGAGGTAGTCTTGCTCTAGCCTCAGCAATGTCTTGGGAAATGGGCAAAGCGGAAGGATGGACAATCAAATGGAGTCTTGCTCTGTGCTGGGGAGGAGGCCTACAACTGCAAAGAAAAAACACTTTGCCTTTTCTGAACTGAAGTTTTGGTGAGCGTTGTGCAGAGTGACTTTTCACGTTTCAAATTTTCATTTGGATTTGAGACAAACAGATTTCAGCATATCAGATTCTCCCGTGTGCTAAGTCCCCTGGTCTGCACACAACTCTCATAGCAGGATATTTCAAAGATATTCTCAGTTCTTGGTGGGAAGGACCATCCTGTTTGTCCATCTCTTAGACTGAATGAAGGGAAAAAAAAACACCAAAATTGTCCGAAAACACAGATTCATACAAGAGTCCCACAGAAAACGCCCTAGAGAGCTAGAAACACCGAAACAAGAAGGGAGGAAAGAATCAGGCAGGCTGAGAGGTAAGTTACTACTCTTGTTCCCTTACCTGATGGGATGTGTTCAGCTCCCAAATGACTTCTGGAGAAATGCAACCTCGCCATTAATTGGTCCAACAGAAGAGCCAACTCACCCAGCTGTGAAAGACCAATGTAGACGCATCAGCACCAGGCTTTGCCAATTCCCTTGGGCTCGTTCAGTTTGTTACTATGCAGTGTGGGCAGCTCTGGTCACTCCGCACCGACTGGCGGAGCATGTCACAAGCAAGAGGGAGCTGCCTCACTGGAGCAGCTTCCAGCAAGGCCCACGCAGCAAATGATGATGGAGAAGGCCATACCCATGCCTGCGCAAAACCAAGCTCATTCCTGACAGTACAATGACACACAAAGAAAGGAAGAATTAACCAGGCAGAGCATTCATATAGGAATGGGTAGGTCTTTTTCCATAACCTTTACCATGACACTGGCCTTTAAAACTAAGAGATGGCTGCAGAAACTCGAGGTACACCAGGCCACCCGTTCTCATGGTCTTCAGAGAATCAACAAACAATATGATGGCTGCTTGTACTTCCACTGGCTTCAGGCCACAGGAAGCCTTTAAAGTAAATGAAAACAAGGCAGGAAGAGCATGAATACTCCTGATGCCTCCTGTACAGGTTGCGTGATGCACAGAGGAGGAGAAGAAACAGGCAGCAGAGTACCACAAGGCTGGCAGTTGCCAACTGCTGACAGCATCTTGCAAAAGGCTGCCACAAGGACTGGAGCTTTGGTGACGAAGGGATGTTTGGAAGAAAGTGAGTTAGATATGGCCAGGAGAGAGCAGGGAGAAGACTGAGCAGCAAACAAAAGAGGCAGAGGAAGCCAGGCATATGTTCAAACAGCAAAGAGCACATCAGCAGTTGTGGGAAGAGAGGGCTGGGCAATGGAGAAGCATCTGCAGGTGAGTAGCAGAGCAGCAGATGCAGAGGAGGGGATGGAACAAGTGGCATGAGGAGAGTGTGGCAAACACTATTCCTTTTTGGTAAAGGGGCCCTGCAAGGGCCACATCAGAGGTAAAAATCTTTACTTTGGGTTTGCAAATCACAGTTACACTGGCTAGGCTAGAGGCACATGCTACTGTAAGCAGAAGTGGCTTATCCGGAGAGCAAACTTCTCTACTAGGAGGTTATCTAGAGATGTAAGAGACACCAATTTAGGAGGCAAATTTTAACCTTGGCAGCTGCCTTAGCCAATATCCTCAATTAGGCAGGTGAAACCTGATAGAGACAGGGTTCTGCAATGTAAAGGATTTTTTTTTCACCGAATGTTCCCAATTTATAAAATGATAACAAGAGCCCAAGGAAAGCACAGCTCTGCCATCTCTATAGGTCAGAAGTTTAAGATTTTAGTATTGCCACAATTTCTTATAACACTAAAATACCCAGGCTGGACATTGTATATCTTTCCCTCTAGCTGGCATTCTGCAGAAACAGCCTCATTTGTATTCTGTATTTTACTTGAGCAAAAAAAACCACTCTGCATTGCCACAACGAAGTACTTCCCTACTGCGATACAGAGATTCCCAAACAGTCACACTAAATTCAGCGTGTCCCTGCTAACATATTTTATTCATACTGATGGTCTGCTTAGCCTTGCCTTAAATTTTAAGCTCCAGACTTTTCACAAACATATAAAGCAAAATAAAGTGAGTTTCTTTCTCTGCATAACTGTACAATGGAACTGCTCTCCTTCAAGGCTGATCCATCACAGATTCCAGGCTGTTTTTTCCCCACAGAGGGCTTCAACGTCTTCCTACACAAATAAGAAATTTTTTGACTTCCTAAACTGTTATTAACGGCTACTCCTTTTCCAATTAAAAAATGATTTTCAAGCTGTGGAGAAGCTTTGGAGTGGATGATCCCACAAAGTGAGTCTTCCTTCAAGACTGTGCTCAACAGGTGGTCCTCAGCAGGACACGTAAGTCTTCCACCACACAAACTAACCCCTGGGGCACTGTATTTCTGTCTTTAGGAGGAGTGGCCATGTCTGTTAAGGATTGGTCTCACTGGCCCTCTTGGTTGGACCTTTCCACACATAGCACTGGCATTTTCTTCAAACTCCGATTTTGTTTGGGAAGGGAAAAACAGCTAAACCCACTAACTAACTTCCAGCAAGCATTGCAGATAATTTGACGGCTTTGTGTGCCTGAACTACTTGTTGCAGAGCTTTCTTTTGCTGTCAGCAAGGTGAAGATTTTACCTGTGGTTCTAGGCAGAATTTAAAGGAACATCCTCCAGGTAAAATAAAGGCCGTGTAGCATTTGGCCTCAAGCTACAAAAGCCATGGCACTCTGACACACTTTGGGTGTTCTGGGGGTTGGGAAGGTAGAAGAATTCACCCCCTCTAATTTTAGGCCTTTAGAAGTGTCTAGGCTAAACTAGACTCACTCCAGTCCATGAAGAAAGACAAGCTTCCCTAGGGGATGGCTCACAGCCTCTTAGCCACGTCTCAAGACAGGATGCCTCATGATCTTGAGCTCCCTCCATCCTGTTAGATAGAAGCAGACAGAGTTCACAGTGGGCACCTCTACCTTTCAGATGCTGTAACTAAAGCAGACAGATCCACCTTTTCTGATGTGAACAGAGCAAAACAGCTGGGGAGAAAAGGGGGGAAAATGTCAGCTGCTGGCAGTGATGTGTCAGGAGCAGCAGGTCAGAAAAGATTTTCCTCTTTGCATAGTGTAAGAGACATTTCCTGCAACACTTGAGTTTCCTCTCGCTGCCTGTACTGGGAGTCAACTTTCTGAATTTTTACGGGAGTCAATATAACTTCACCCACTGGCACCGGAGACAACCCCTATAGTCATGGGATTAACTGAGCACTACCTCCTAAGCGATGATGCAATCAGAGAACAGCAAGAATGCGCTGCTCCACAACGGAAGGTGAGCTGGGTGCCAAGGGTGACAGAGGCAGGCAGGGCACTGATCTCACTGACAAGGGCCCACCCCACAGTGCCCAGATAAGATGAGCAGGACAAGTCCAGTGACAGTAACCAGGATCAGCTGCAGTCATTGCCAGAAAAGGCCAAAGTAAAAAGGCAGGTCTGAGGTCAAGCTGGAAAGTCAGGTCAATAAGGTCCGAGGCTACAGACAACGTAGCTTAGGCAAGAGCCAAGGCAAAGGGTCTGAGCTTAAATGCAGCTCTTGGGCCAGTGGACGAAGGGTGCGTAAGTGGAGGGCCCAGGTGTGGCTGGTCTGGGTAGCGAGGGCTTTTTGGTATACTCAGGGTACCGACTGCTATAGCAAGGGGAAGTCCAGAAATAATGCTGTCCCTGGACTGGTTACACACGCCTAGCACATATATAGTCATAGCCAGTAACATGACTCATCCTCAGATATTCAGCTTTTTAATTGCTGGCATGCTTCGTTCTAAGATCTCCTCCGCTCCCACTCTAGCTTTCCCCCAACATTACATGACTATTAATAGTCTCTCTTGCAAGGAGTTGGAAGCAGAGGGAGAGCTAAGAAAACAAGTTATACTAGGAAGTGCTACAATCGATGTCCTGCAAATGAGCGGAGAAGAGATGTTCACTGCCAGCTTCTCTTTTTCCACCAGAGCTTCTCAACAGCACCAGCTCCCTGGCTTGGGCAACTCAGCCAGAGCTATAATTCAGGGTAAGTCTAAAATTTTATTTCAGTAGGAAGAGCTGAGACAGCAGAGGGATTCTTGTCACCAACTCAGGAGAGGCAGAAATGGTTTGTTTAATGCCGTTTCTCATTATTCCTGGCACTTTATGACTCATTAAGTGTCCTAGTTTTGTAACTAACTCCTGCTGAGCTCCACATTTGATATATATTTATGGGCGGCCTGCTGGCTGCAATAACAATCGAACTATTCATAACTCCCCTAACCATGTTAACTCCTTCCTTTGTGTGCCAGCTTTTCCTTAAACAACTGTAAGATAAAGATACTAGGATCTTCGTTTCTTAACACAGAATGAATTACGTTTATCTAGACAATTAATTAGTATAGATACATACTGCAATTACAGACCTTAGATCTGAGCCTAGATAAGCTGCATCCTAATACCTTTTACACTGCTCCCCTTCTTACTCAAGTACGCTTTTTATCATGGATTTATTTGTGCAGGTGGATGGCTGATACTGATTCCCCTCAGAAGAAGGCAGGAAACACACATCAGTATTCATTCATCCATATGGAATTGGAGCAGGAACCAAATGACCCTTCTTGTCCATTTCTGGTAGGAATTAGAAGCAAGGGACTTTGTTTGGGAACCTTTCTGCGATATGAGTGATCTTGTCAGCTTCTGCCCCGTTTTTCACCTTGCTTTCTTTGAAAAAGATCAGTGAGAATTCAAAACAGAGCCCAGCAACATTCTGACCCAATCTGACAACTAATGCAAACGGGGCAGCCATTAGCATTCAGCAGAAGTTTGACAGAGACAAGTATTTTTGGAGATAACAACAGATTTATCCTGTCTCTTCTAAGAAAGTGTGATGCACAGTCATCCTGCAGGTACTCAGGTCTGTGATTTGGTTTAATTTTCCTTTCATTCACTCGAAACACAGCCACTCAGCCTGGCCGTTCTGAAAAGACATGACTTTTGTATATATCGTTGAACAAATTTAATTTGTGTATATTTTGGAACATGACTGAAAAGCTACCGACAAAATCACATGGGTCTAAAATTAATGTTGTTATCTTGGGTTACTTAAAACTCAAGCTGAAAGGTAGGTGCAGCTTCAACAAAACAATCTGTCACAGAAGTGTCTCTGATTTCAGATTTCTAATTTGGATCAGAACAGTCTCAGAATTCAGGTGTGTTTACGACTGAATTTTCAAGGCGCGTTCCACACAAAGATTAATTTTTCTGATCGATTCACTCAATTTGGATACCTCTGATCACAAAGAAAATAGATGATGCCTTCAAAGGCACTTTCATAGGCGAACTCTCAGGTTGGTTCAGTACTGCCAACCTCAAACATTCAATAACCAACAGCCCTAATTAAAACACAAAAAAGCACTTAGGGTCTTGTCTTTTAAGTTTCGGTGCTTGAGCCCACTAGCATGTACTTTATGATAAGCCTAATCTAGTTCAAGACTGTTGCCCTTGTGAGAGTGGTAACAGACTCTCGCTAGTGTCCGTTGTACATTCCTGCTGCTTGTCTTAGGTCAACACAAGTTACTGTGCAGCCAAGAAGAGAGTTAAGAGTTTCATGATCTGGCTGAAAACCTACCACGAACAAAGGTTAGCAGTCCTCAGGATCAGCTTGTGCTGACAGAGACGAGACAGGAACCCTACATTAAATTGGCTTAACTGAGCATGAACCTGCATAGGAATTTGGGTTATTCTGATGGACCACTAGAAAGATGCCTGACAAAGGAAACTCAAGAAGACTAGTTTTTCAGTGGATGAGACAACTGATCTGAGTCATTCTGCAGTTATGCATTTGCTATCCATTTGCTATCCAAATGTAATCCAACACAGAGAAGAGCAGGACCACAGTTAGATTTAGACTAGATGTGACGTGAAGCCATGCCTTCAGTCACACTGTCCTTGGGCCATATTTTCAAGGTTTTCTCTGGAACCCTGAGAGCTAGAGATGTATTTATTTTACTTAGAGAAAGGTGACTAATGCTTAAAAACAAACGTTGTAGAGTTTGTGCCGAAGTCAAAGCGACATCAATGCTGACAGGTTGGGACAATATCTGATTTTGAACAAGGTCAAAGATGGCAGTGATCAGAGCAATGGGGAGAAGGACAGAGCCCCCCTGAATACTGTCTGCTTCTGTCTGGACAATATAAACTGAAGGGATAGAGAGGAAGGTGAGGAGGGGGACTACAATTCCCTTAGCCCTTTTTCTAAACCTGCTTTTTCAAATTATATCCTAATATCTCCTCTGGGTTGTATCCTCCTTGTTACCCTCTGGGCTTTAAATAAAATTTGTGCCTACATCCAGCATGGTTGATTTTGGATTACTTATCAGAGAAGTCAGTTGCATTTTGGCTGGCATACGACCATATTTCTAGGAATAGTGTTGGGCACTCATGGATCTTTCTTCTTAGCCTTGTGGGTAGGACGCCAATTAGTTTTGCTGTCCCTTCTCCCTCATAGATAGGCTTGCAGCAGGACTTATCTTGTTGCTGGTATCATGCTGTAGGCCCATCTCCCAGGCCTGTGCTTGAGCTGCCCTATTTTAGAAAGCGCTGCAACAGTCCAGCACTTTAGGAGACTGTGTTGGGAGCACAGGGTTTAAAAGACTTGCAGCTGACCTGGAGAAAAGGCTGCTGTGTAGCGCAAGACATCCCAACAGCTGTAGCCAGGTTAAGCGTAGGTTGGAGACTGGCAGCACCACAGTGATGCCCCCAAAGGTGAGACTGTGCTAGAAATGCAAAGCTGTGCCCTGGCTGGCAAAGAGAGGGGCAAGATGGGCCTTTTTCTTTCTTGCAAAATGTTTTTTTTCAAAGATGGTTTGCTGTAGCACTCATGCTATATTTCCAATCTGCCACAGGGTAACTCAGAACGAGTGGATAATACTGGAAGTCTGCATAGGGACTGGTTAGAGTTCAGTCTGTTGCTGTAGCGGTTTCCACTATGCAGAGCAGTTCCTGTCAGCCAGGAAAAAAACTATCACTGACTTCTGTTAAGAGTTTTGACTGCAGTATTTTCTCTTTGTCTTGCAAATTTTAGCCCGATAATTCGGGCTTTTGCTGAAGGATGGTATTTGAAAGTTAGAGATGTGTGCTATCAAACACAGAAAACGCACAATATCACACCAGGAGGAATGACTATGGCAATTTGCAATGCAGAGGCCTGAAGTCAGAGAACATGCATCTCTGGAAGTGATTTAGTTATTTTCTTACCCCATGAAATAAGTGGCATCTCTCAAAAAAGGCTCCTTGTAGGGAACTTGATCCTTTGGGAGGGAGCATGAGTTAGTGATTACAGATGAAATGCAAAGGTGTTTTCAGCACAGTGGCTGGCTGTTCGATTTTCTAATACAGTACATTACACGGTTAAAGGAAATGTAGCTTTTCACCTTCTGTTTTTCTCCCAGTAGAATTAATTCAGCACTGTTTGCATGCCAAGCATGCAAACTCACAGCTGTGAGCTCTGGAGAGAGGGAGAAGGCACAGCTTGCACTCGCACTATGTGATAAGATCACATAGTGTCTGTAACAAAGCTGGGAACTCAACCCACTGCCTTTGCCAAGTGACTTCACTACAAGATCATCTTTGCTCTTGTCCACAGGAACTGTCCCACACCATTGCAGACCTCAGGAGCCAACAGACTAGGGGAAAAGTGTTTGGTTGTTCTGGAGTCCTTTCGGAGATTTGCAGGGATAGAAGTTTCCTGTTCTACTCTGTGATGCAGCAGAGAGGGGAAAAAACACCCACCATTTCACACAGGAGCCGCTATCCCTTCCAGTATGCTAATCTTCTTTCCTAGCTGTAACCCACACCTCTATTCCTGCCAGCATTCCCTCTGTTTCAAGGCTGCAAGTGCCCAGTTACTCAGAAATAATGCAGCGCAGGGAGGAATAGCTTTTAAATGCTGGTGAAAGAACTGTACTGGCAGGGTAACACAGGCTGCAAAAGTGTTTGGGAATCCTTTGAGAGAAAAAGCACCACAGGAGTGCCACATGGCAGTGCTGCTGGTATGCATACTGTGCTGCTCAAGTATCTCAGTAGCTGCCAGCATACATGTCAGTTATGGAGAGAGACAATCGTGGAGCTAGAGACAATCATGGAGCTCATTAAATTGTCCTGTTATGTCATGAAATGGGAAAGTAAAGGGAGTAAATTTGTTCATGTAATAGAAGTCGCTGCCCAAAGCACTGGCCATGCTGAAAGCCCTAGGACACAACAGAATTGGGCATGTAGGAAATACCTCCTTGGGAGCTGACTGCAAATGAAGCAGCTGAAATTCTCACTTGGATTTGTGGCTATGTGTCTGTGAAGAAAATTAAGGTGGAAAAGCCACAGAAACACTGAGAGGAAGCTGAGAGCAAGCTTCTGGGAACACTGCAGGCTTGTGCTTGAGACAGGGAAAAGTACATCCTGCTGTGCTGGTGTGCTCAAGATATCAAAAACCGAAGAAACATCCAACTCAGATATCTTCCTGTTGGAAGCAAGTCCCAAAGCTCAACTCCTAATTAGCTGCTCAGAGCAAGAGGAGATCATCTATTTTTGCAAGTGCTCAGGTAAAAAAAAAAAAGAGTGAAATCATATGGTATGAGGCAAGCGCCTGCTCTATTACTGTGGTGTCAAAATACAGCCTCTGAAATAAAGTCAGCAATATTATTTTGTGTGTGCTTAGGAGCAAACTGTAATCCCTCATCCAACATTACCTGAGTCTGAAGAGTTACCCCAGTGTAAAAGAGATCATAAAGATATATATACAGCCATAACTTTACTTGGTTCCAGTCAGTGTAACTACCATCACTGCTTCTTTCTGTATACAGAAAGTAGAAAAACTGGTTAAGTTTAATTCCAGAAAGGGAAAGACAATTTGCATATAGCTTTTACATCTCTGCAGAACAAAAAGCTCATAATACTGACAAAACAGAAACTTCCTAAAGCCAAAACTTGCAGGACAGGGCTTTCTTTCTTCATCTTGTGTTAATCGGCAGGCATTGATTTGTGAGCCTGTCAATAAAGTTTATCAGAGCAGTGAGTCATCACAAGATAATTTTGAAGGTTATCTGGCAGCAATATCTAAGCAACCTGGCCTTGCTCAAAGAATCAAAGAGATGATTTGAAGATAAAAATCAATGACAATGAGATTTTACAACTTTCAACCTGCCTGTGATATAACTTCTATGTAACAAGAACCTGAGTATTTTGTTTAAATGCGCATAGTGTACTGCTGTGAAAGACAACACATTATCTGGGTTTGTGCTTGGTCACACAACAAATATACCAGCACAACATTCCTTACACCTCAGCTCTGCCCTGGAAGTCCCTTTTTCAGGAGGGAAGGCAGAGTCCATTCAACCTGAAACTGTTGTCAACAAGGGATCAACTTGCCTTTGATGTGAATATCTATTTGCTAAAAATCAGTTCATGTGAGCCCCCCCCCCCCCCCAAGAACTGTTACAGGAGAAAAAGATTACATCTGTATCAGTCTGTGTTGGATTCAGAGAGCAAGAGAAAAGCAAGAGGCTCTGCTCTCCGCTAATCTTTGTGCTCCTCTCTCTGTGACTGGCTCTGCATGTTTCTAATTTCACCAAGATTATTCTTCCAGTAGCTGTAGGTGTTGTCCAACATAACAATGAAAGCTCAATTCCATCGACAAGAGCGCAGAGTATACAACTGGAAGTACTTACAGATATAAAACAGCTAAGAGAAATGGCAGACCTAGAAGCCACACTAGCAGCTGTTTCCCACCTGCCATCTCAGGTTTTTCACAAGAAGACTGTTCATAGCCCCATGGCGCGAACACGCGACACTGAAACAGAGCACATTCCCGTGGGTCACTGCACAGCCCTAGCTGGCTTCTGGTGGAGCTGGGCTGCTCACTTCTCACGCTGTTGTAGAAAATCACATCCCCTGTCAGCAGCTCTTCTTCCCTGCCGCGGAAAGTGGTTACCTACCTACCTTAAAGAAGAAATTTTGCGAGGCTGGGAGTCGAGTGCTGGGAACTGTCAGGTTCCTCAGCTCTGAGGCGCGAAATGAGAGTGGCAAAAGCCATTCAGTTGTCAAACGACCTTCCACTGACATCCAAACGTCGAGATGCCCAAGAGGCAGAAAACAGCATATGGCAGCACCTACTACCCACAGCTTCCCGACGGCGAGCTAACCCGGGGCACTGAGCCCTCCCCGCAGGCCTTAAGGGCCAGCCGGCGCCCGCAGCGCCCTGGGGCGCTCTGCCTCCGCCGGGGCCGCTCCGCTAACGGCCGCCAGTAACGGCCGCCAGTAACGGCCACCAGTAACGGCCACCAGTAACGGTCGCCGCTAACGGTCGCCTGGGCCGCCTCAGGCGACTACCTGCCCCCCCAGGAGCTGCCTGCCGCCAGCCGGGCGGGAGCAGGTTGTCGCTTGACCGAAAGGCCGAGGCCAGCGCGACCAGTCCCCGCCGGGCGAAGGGCGGGCGGCGGGGACGGGCCCCGCTCCGCCTCAGCGGCGGCGGAGGCGGGAGCGGCGCTGCCCGGCGCGGCCGGCGGGGGGCGCTGCTGCTGCGGGCGGCGCGGTGAACGTCCCTCGCGCGCCTGCGCAGTGCTGCTTGGCAGGGGGCCGGCGGGCTGCGCAAGATGGCGGCGGGTGCGGGGGGCCGGTCGGCGGCGGAGGCGTACCGGCCCAACCGCTACGTCTCGCTGCCGGCCGAGCTCGACCCCGCCGCGTACGACGCGTCGCCGGAGAAACGGCGAGCCGAGGCCGAGCGCCTGGCCATCCGCTCGCAGCTCAAGCGGCAGTACCAGCTGCAGCTCAACGACCCGCACCGGCCGGCCGTTATCGTGAGTGCGGCGGGTGGCGCTGCCCTCGCGGCGACCTTGGCGGCGGGGGTGGCCGGGGCCTCCCCGCGGCCTGCCGGGGCCGGGGCCGGGGCCGGGGTTCACTGCCGCTTTCTCTCTCGCCCCGCAGGAAGACCCTGCCTTGATCCGCTGGGCCTACGCGAGGACGCAGAACGTGTACCCCACCTTCCGCCCCACGCCCAAGACGTCCTTCCTGGGGGCCGTGTTCGCAATCGGGCCCATCCTCTTCTGGATTTCTGTCTTTAAGGCTGACAGGGTGAGTTCGTTCGCGAAACGGGACCTCAGCGAAAGCTGGGCCGTGGCGTGGAGCTCTGCCTGGAGACGTAGTTAACAGGAGACCCTTGCTCCCAAGGGTGCTTAACCCCAGGAAAGCAATGAGGGGAGGAAGGCTAGTGCTGAGCTTTCTGCCTTGTGACTAGTTGCAGAGTCCAGCTGTGCTAAGGGTCCTGCCTTGTACCTATAGATATCGTGAGTCACAGTCTCCCTGAGATATTTGGTTGTAGCAAAGTTCTCCCTAGCACTGTGTAAATGGTTCATAGCATATTATTTTGAGCTGTTGACACGCAGTAGCTGGTTTTTCTAGTAAATAAGTAGACAGCTTATGAACAACAGGCTGGCAAGGTCTTTGTGACCATTCTCCAGCCTCATAAAGTAGATGAGGAGTACTAACCCTGATTACTCTTCCTGATCTCACTTGAATTTTTAAGCTTTTGGAAGGTTTATCCTGCTTTACCTCAAGCTCCTGAAATGTGTATGTCGTAGTCTAAGCGCCGGTAGATCGTTCCTAAAATGCTCAGCTATACACATAAGAAAATAATAGCTGACTGGCAGACAGTAGGTTTTTTTAATACTGAATTTGAGGCTGTTGTCAAACAGTTTTATTTCCCTCTTTTGCAAAAAGTAACTTTTTTTTCTTTTGTTAGATCAAATCACAGACCAGGAAGTACAAACTTCAGTTAAAGTTAAAATATTTGTAAGGAATGCTGTTTTCTCAGATAAATCAAAAATACAGGTTTTAGGAAACTTACAGAACACGTTGACATAAATGTCTTTGAAACTTAGCATCTCTACAGCATTTTGTCGTGCTGGTTCTGTGACACTTGGGTGGCTGGGTGGCTAAGCATATAAATTCTTGAAAATAAAGTTGAATGAATGAAAGTGAAATCTAAACATGCCTGGGAAAATTTAAGCTGAAATCTTTGATGCAGTTTACAGGACAATTCCTTTTCCTTATTCCAGTTCCTTTACTGATGTTCAGAGGGATTTCTTTGTTTGTTTTGCAATATTATATAAAGCAAGGTGGTTATTACATTCTTTTCTCTAAGAAGTGTCCTAGGGAAGCGCGAAATAAATTTAAATTGTTTAAACTTAAGTCCTTAAATAGGAATCGTTTTTTGGTTTTGCGCAGCAGAAGGAATCTTGGCAATATCTGCAAGTTTTAGGTACTATCGCTCTACCTATCAGTAGAAGGGCACGTGATTGCAGAATGAGATACAAACGGGGTGAATGCGAACAAAGGAGCATTTAGGCAAGTTATTTAAGATTTCATTGTGAAGAAACCTCTTAAGCTGTGGATTACTCACCCAGAAGGAGGAAGTAGAAACTGATTTTATAAATGAATTGGAAATAACTAGTTTGGTGAAAAATACGTCACAGGAGTTGGACCCTGCTGGCCTGTTAGAACGTGTAGATGTGCAAAGAGATCAATCTGAGCACTGCTTTCCTAGCTGATAGGTGAAGCTAAATGTCTTGTTTGTTTGTTTTGGTTTTGTCTTTTACTTTTTAACTACAATGGCTGTCAGAATCTGTACTTTTGTGATGCCATCTTCCTCTTTTCTATGCTGAAATCCTAGAGTTGCTTTTTTCTTATCCTAGGCTGATTTTAAATGTCGTCTTTAGTAGGGTAATGGTGAACTTTTTTTTTTCTCTCCACAGGATCGTAAAGAGAAGCTTATCAAAGAAGGTAAATACAAGCGGCCACTCAGTCTTTTTTAAGTTCCTGGAATCAGTGCTGGAATCGAGCAGTGCTGCTGTTGGGGCATAAATAAAATAAATAAGATGTATTGTACGCTGTCATTTCTCCTTCCTAAGAATAAATCTTAATTACCCCTTTGTTGTCTTATATCTTTAACAGTTACAGGAAGTGCAACAGTACAGAATATTCATATCTAATGCAGATATATAGTGGGTGTCTTGAACTCAGCAATTTATTCCTTTGGGTCTACACAGAGAAGCTCCTTTTAAACTGTGGAAGTTGCTGCTGACAAAGAACAGCTTGAACTGAAGTTTAAAATTCATAGCAGGCTAAAATGTTCAGTGAGCGCAAGGCTGATCTCTGAAGAACTGTGTTGCTTGAGTACTAGTTACTTCTTCCTGGTGTCAATTTGGCTATGTAGCTTGCCTGAATCAAATAATAGGGAACCGCTATGGTACATTTTGAGTAGCTGTTTAGGAGCCTGCCTGACTTCTTCCTCTAAGTTGAGTTAATTTTTCTTTTCCCTAATAAACAAATACAGGATTTAGGCTTGTATTTTATTGCAGTAAACTTCTGGATAAAATTACTGAACCAGCTTTGGAAATACTGAGCTGAATGTTGTCATATTATATCTGATTAATAGCACTTCCACTACTTCTCTGATTCCTGTGAGTGTAGAACAAAAAGTAAAAAGATAAGGCATTTTGTTCTGACGTGGATTCCTTTATGGTCTAGGAGAATTCGATTTTACCTTTGGAAATGGGGCACGATTAAAAGCCCACTATGTACAGCTGTGTACATGTGAACTTTGTACCTGCAAAGGTGTCTTCTCGACTAATTTTCTATAAGAACACAAGTCATTTCTATCCAGGATATCTGGTTGAGGAGGGTTCTGGAGTCATTGTTGTCAGAAGAGTGAAACTTTTGAGTGGGAGCGAAAGATTTTCATTCAGACTTGAATTTTCAGTTGGCCTCTAGGTGCCATCATGATCCCAACAACAAAACCTTTTCCTTGTTTGTCAGATGTGAGAAAGAAGAGGTTTCTCTCCAAGTGTTGAGGTCAATGTCAAGCCCTAGTGCTTTTTTGCAGAGGTTGAAAACTAGCCTGTGTGTGTTGTGAAAGCAACCTACTTTTCGGATAGTGAAGTAAGCAAAGCCAGCTCTGATAAGTTCGTTTCCTGCGTGATTAGGGTGTAAGGATGGGATGTTTGCAGTCTTCCTTGAAAGTGAATTGATAAACTTGTAGTTTTCCCTCTTCCTGTCTGAGTCTTGAAACTTTCAGGCAGTGGGGGGCTTGGCACTAATTCTGTGTACAGCAGCTGTTCAAGGTTGTGCCCTGCATTTCAAATTCCATATGTGTTCTCAGCAACCCTTTTGGGCCCGTCTGCAATTTGCTCTTCTGCTAGCTTAACTAAAACAAACCCAGATTATTCTCTTTGCAGAACTGCTTCTAAAAGACTGTCACAAATGATATTACAAGATATGGCTGTGGGTCAATGGAGAGAGAGAGAGGCAGCAATGCATGGAGAAAGTGGTATTTAGGGAAAGAAATAATTGCTTGTCTCAGCATGCTAAATTAACTATCTTCCTGCAGCCACAAACTAATTTGATCTCCCAGGACCCATTTCCTTAGTTAATTGGAACTTGAGTTGCCACACATGTAAAATTTCCCTTGCAGCTATATTTGTTTCAGGCCGGTTGAACAAATTGTTCGGGATGGATTGTAGATGAGTACAGCGCCTCTAGTCTTTTAGGTCAGCCTTTGATTGGCTCGCTGCACCTGCCACAGCCCTTTCCTTTGCAGACAAAATTGTCTGATGCTATGTCCCTGCAGATCTGAGTGCGGTTCCTGGAGAAAGGCTGCCCTACTTTTCTCTCTTGTTATTTGCAGAACTCTCCAAGCCGTTTTTTGGAAGGAGCGTATCACGCTCCTGGAGGTCGGGTTGGTGGTTTGAGGCAGTAGGACTGGATGCTTAGAGGAATCAAAGAGGTGTTTCAATTCAGAAATGTGGGGCGAAGACAGAGAGTGATAGTGCCTCACAGAATTTTACCCTTGACTGGTGTATTACCACCCATGTCTATTTCGGCGATGAGTCTATAGCGAGGGAAACTCAAGCATGCAGATCACTGGATAATAATTTATGTCCCAAACTGAAAACAAGCTTTTCCCCTCTGCCAGTGAAGTATTTGTCCCTGGATCAGTCTGATAAAATCAACTTCTCTGGCAAATTGATTCTCTTGATTGTGGTCTTCTAAGTTGGTTATTTTAAAGTAAACATCTCCCTGTGGATTTTATAATGTAATACTTAGCTGAAAGCCTATGCTTTTTTGCTCCCTGAGAATCCGGTGCAGGTCCAAATCCACTGATGGAGGTGTCTGATTGAAGTTAGCTGTTCCAGGTCCAAATTTCCTCCCTTTGTTGGTAAACAAGTTTGTCTCTCTTTGGGAGTAAGAAGCATAGATCCTGATGGACCAAACTTACCCAATTCATATCCTAGACTGTTATCCAAATTTCTTTTTAGTCTTGGTGGGCTCAGTAGAAGAAATCAGGTCCACACAGAAGATAAATGAGCGTGTGTTGTAAGCCAACTGGATAGTTTAGCACATATGCAAATGAGACAGACAAATGGCTTGACAGCAACATTTACTACCTCACTGTCTTACTAAACTTGATCCCTCCAAATCCTATTTTTGACATGACGACAAAGTGGGTATGTGGCTACAGCCGAGGCCTGAGGGCTGGGATTCCTGGGCCACGCACCTGGTTCCTATCCTACTGGGGGCTTCCCTTTCTGCCTCCATCCTGTGGGATAGGAGGGTGATTTGAAATCACCGTGTACGAAGAGTAGGTGGCTTGAATATTCCAATGGTTTTTGAGGTCCTCCTCAAAGCTATCTGCCCTCGACTTTTCTTCACAGGAACAAATGTTCAGGCTGGTCAGCCAAGCCCTCTCTCTAAGGTGCAAATTAGCACATAACTGGGAAAAACATTGTTGAGTGCTGACAAACAAGCTGGTGTAGAAAGATGGCTAGGATGTGGGATTGGAAAGGTAATGTTCCCTCAATTAGCAGTGAAGCATTTAGGATTCTCTAATCTCTTCCAATCTGCAGAATACTCTCCTGACAATAAAGGCTTTTCTTGGCAACCACAGAAAAGCAGCTTGAAATGCCCTGCTCTGATAGAAGGTAGGCCTGGCAGAGTCTTCAGCTCTTATTTTGAAAGTTCTTCCCTTACAGACAGCGTAACGCTTTGCTGATCCTTGGCTACCCATCCTGTGGAGGACACCTCATGTCATATTTCCAGGAGGCCCCTGTGGAATGGAACTGTCACCTCATAACCACACGATATACAGCATTCACAGCAACTTCACATAGTGAGGGCCATACAAGCATTTCAGCTTCGATGTGTCACAAGGAAAGCTTTAATTGGATACATGAAAACTAAGAATAGTGGTGTTGTTTTATGGCATTTCCCAAGTTACATAGGCACGGTCTTTTCAGTGACTCAGTGGCTGCTGGAATTACCATTCTGTACTGGATCACTCTGTGTTGCCTGAGTTGACTACCCCAGCACACGCAGGCGTACTGGATTTCCCTGTCTTCCTTCGTGTATTGCAAGCAACAATTTCTTTACTTGCAATTAGGATTGAAATGGCTTTTCAGAGGTTCCCAGCACTTGTAGTAGTTTTTATCCAGGCAGTTGGAGGTCTTGAGGCCCCATTTGGTAACAGCCAAACTGAAGGAAGACTCAAACATGAAGGCCTGTTAGGAAAAGGAAGGTACATTAGGGCAGGAGAGAGAGAGAGGGTTCGATTTCAGGCAAGGTGGCTCTGCCTCTAACCTGCTCAGCCCAGGGGGGGAAAGCAATTCCCAGCAGAGATTATGAAAGCTCTTGAGAGCTGGCATTGTAATACTGATATCAATTAGGTCTCTGATGTGACTTTGGACTCTCTCCACATCTAGTAAGGCCGTGTTGTTCCAAGAGCTCTGGCACAGGGCCTGTTGATGATCATCATTATTATGCGTTAGGGGTTCAGGAGAGGAGGAGAGCCAGGGGTTTCACTTTGTCCATAGGCTAAGGCAAAAATTAACTCAGTCAGCATGAAAATTCCTAGCTCCCTGCTCAGACATCAATTGATGTGGGCAGATGATCAAAGCTGCCTAGTGTCTCATATCTCCAAGGACAGTCCTGGGAACTGAACAGTGCTGATCAGTAAGGGGTGTGAGTACTGCAACAGTTTGATCCCAGTACTTATCCAGCTTGCCTGCAAGAAGCTCAGCTATACTTTGAGAGTCCCACAGTGGCAGTAGGTCGTGCTGTATACAAAACCTTGCTGTCTTCCTCGGGTTCTTACCATAGTCCCTTCTGCAACCCTCTCAGGCTCCAGCTTGGCTTTGCTTGCCTTCTCAAAACAGTCAGCATCCGGCCCATGAGGAGTCATCATGCTGTGCAAGCTAGCCCCTCCAGGATGAAAGCCTTCTTCCTTTGCTTCGTAGTGGCCTCTGATGAGCCCCATGAACTCACTCATGCAGTTCCCTGTGGGAGCAGGCAAAGAGAAGTTGCAACGTGGTGCGGTTTGGAGGCATTGCAGCTGGGCCATGAGCTTGTAGCTCACAGTATACGGAGAGGGCGGTGTATGGAGTGGAGGCTCCTAACAATGTATCACAAGGGAAGATATTGGTCACCCTATGGGCAATGCTTGCAAAGCTGGGCTGCATACAGGTTTTATTCCACTCTTAATTATCTGGATTCAGAAAACGGGAGCTTCCCTAATGAAGATGCACTGGTGTTGGTCAACCTGTGCTTTTCCTGCTACCTGGAGCTATGTAAGTATCAAAACTACACATAGGCTGCATAGCCTGACCTGATATTTATAGGCTTTGATTTGAGTTCCTAAAGCTCTGGAAAGGAAGTTCAGTATAATTCCTCTGTGTTACAGGCGCTGAGGCACAAAACGGAGAAGTGAAAGGCTGCGGCCTAGCTAGCAATCTGCTGGTCTGCTGCCCCAACTCCTAGGTGTGAAATTGTTTTGCTCCATACTTTCCTTCCACCTCCAGTCCAACCAGGCACTTTAGTATCTTATGATTTAGATTCTCCCATTATCTACTTTGTTCTCAAGAGCCACTCTACGTCCAATGACAGGGAGCCAAATTATGTCCTTCCCTGAGGAAAAATAAGCCCACTGAAACCAATGGAGTAATATACCACTAAGTTGGCTAGGGATGGCTAAATCTAATCATCCAGTTCTTATTAAGTTATGCTCCTTGTAGAGGAAACGCTTTAACAACTGCCATCTCAATCTTTCAGCCTTGGTAGACCTGATGTGACTAAACAATATGGCAACTTTATGCTTAGTGGTCATTTTTTTTTGCAAAATCAGGACATGCGTTTGTAGCTATGTTAAATATAGGCCTTTTTCACCACTAGTTCAGTCTTCATTAAGTATAATTCAGGGTCTGAAATCTTTAGCAACAAAACTAATTTAGCTCAAAGCACAGTTGCCCTATATATGTATGCAAACAATCATTAATTTTCGTCCTAAACTGTCAGCATCTCATGTAAGATTGGGTTGTTATGGATTTTTTCATTGAACTCGCTCATGTACTGTGCTTGGAGCACTCAGAATGAGGAGCAGACCGTAAGAGCTTGATTACCAGTGTGCCTACCATGGTAAAGGTATGTCGTATGACTCATAATATCGCTTAGGAAGAATCATCTGGTCAACAAGAAACCAGCTTGGGAAATTTTCGGAACACCACGACTCTATACTTATTCACACTTGGGGCAAAGCTAAAGCAACACGAAAAACCGTGACTCTGAGTGCACCGAAGTGCACCACTGTGCACCAGGTGACAGTGGGAGAAGGGCTCAGGAGATCCAGTTCAGTCCTTTTTGCTGTAAATGATCTCACCCTTGCTCTCTGTCCTTCTCTCGACCTGTGATGTAGTATTTTCCTTTCTCCTGTTCTGTATCTACATATTCTAACGGGATACTAAGAAATATATGGCTGGATGATAGGACAATTTCTGATGTGTTTGTGCAATGCAAAGTTCAATATGCACCTGATCTCAGTGGGAGCCCCTTGAGTACAGACACATCAGTCTATGTAGCCACAAACAGCCCATCACCTCTCAGTTTTCCTAAGACACTGTAAATAGGAATGGCTTTAGTTTTGTTCCTTTTCCAAGGAAGACGCACTGACTCCAAGAAACTGAGTTTAACTGTGCCAAGGGCAACAAACAGCGTCTTCTCTGTGCATCTTCATAAAAAAATGGAGGCTTGTTTTTTCTACATGCCTGTACTCAAACAAAAACAATAAACAGCAGACGTACTGTGGTAGTAGGGTGGCCGGAAGGTGTTGTTAGCTACTCCCCATCGTGGGGGGAATATGACAAAGTCAGCAAGTGCCACTCCAGGACGGGTAGACTTGGCTGTCAGGACAGTGAAAATAGAAGGATCCTGAAAAAAAACAAAGTGAAAAGCATGAAAGAGAGAAGGGCTCAGAACTGTCTGCTCAGGTTGTCCTGCTGGTAAACCTGAATAACGCAGCCTCTCCCTTGCCGAAATACTTTTACCCCCTCCACCTGAGGGTGTGGGTGAGACTTGTAACTGTGTGTGAGACCACTCAGCACCTTGATCCCATGCTGAACAGGGGGGCAAGAGATGAAACTATCTGGTTCTTCCTCTGGCTGCCTTCAGAGAGTCTTCTCTGCACCTGGCCTTGACCCTCAGAGTCCAAGGCAGAAACACAGGTGAGGGACTGCCCTGCACCCTGAATTTCTCCCTCCTCCTTGCCCAAGGAAGATGCTGACATCAGCCTTGCAACTCCTCTCCTCTCCTTCCCACACTGGAGAGACCAGCTGGGAGAGAGTGAGACTCACAG
Source organism: Struthio camelus (assembly GCF_040807025.1). Classification (NCBI taxonomy): domain Eukaryota; kingdom Metazoa; phylum Chordata; class Aves; order Struthioniformes; family Struthionidae; genus Struthio; species Struthio camelus. The sequence continues at coordinate 92,915,417 of NC_090942.1, read as the reverse complement.
ACAGGAGAACAGAGGGTATAAATGGTGGAAAGATCTCTCTATGCCAGCTCTGTCAGGACAAGAGGCAAAGGGCACCAGCTAGAAAAAAGGATATTCTACTTAAAGACAAGAAAAAACCTTTTTACTGTGAGGGTAGTCAAACGCTGGAGGTTGTGGAGTCTCCGTCCTTGGAGATATTCATAAGCCATCTGGACACGGCCCTGAGCAAACAGCTCTAGTTGACCCCGCTCTGAGTTGTTGGACTGGATGATCTCCAGAGGTCCCTGCCAACCTTGGCAAGTGTCCTGTGATTCTGTGGCCAGATGCAGCCCAGAGAGCAGCACTGGCCAGAAGCCTGGCATGTCTGTGCCCTGGAGTCACACTGGGAAGGGGGCCCACTCAGGGCATTTGTGGGGAGGTGGTGAGTGTGGGATCTTCAGATGGGCTTGGCACCTGTTTTGGATCTGGATACTACTGATGGAGGGGGGCAGAGAGAAAGTGTCAGGGTATGAAGCACATGATGTGCAGTAATAGTAGTCCTTGGCCTTTCCCTACTTTTTTTCATTCTGAGGGGCTCAAGTCAGTTTGCTTTCCCTCCCTTTTCTCCTCTGAACAGGTCAAAATTACTTCTTCCTTGAGCAGAGGAGGAAGCTGAAAGACAGAGCAAATGAGACTTGCTTGGGACTGAAGAGTGAGATATTGTAGTTGCAGGAGCATGGTCTTCAGCACTCCTCTGAGGTGATACCTCTTTCTTAGCATGTTATAGAGGACAGGAGTATCCCATTTAATGAATTTAGCCTCATAGACCCTGTGAGGTCTATTGTCCAGTAAACTGATTTTCTGGACTTTGATTCCAAAACCCTCCTCCCGGCAGGCTTTTCTGGAGTTTGAACAACAGTTTCTGTTGGTTGTCTCACTAGAAATGCTTCAGTCTCCTTGCACATCCCCTTGCAGGAGCAATGCCAAGAGATGGCGTAGCTGTCGGAACATCTCCTACTGGGCTGGTTTCCACATTAGGAGAGCTGTTCACATTGATTATGGCTTTTGTTATTTTCCATGAGATCTAGAAATTATTGCACTCAAAGCTGCCAGTTCTTCAAAACAGTTCCATTCCTGGGCTCACAGGAACCATGGGAAGGAATTTGTACGGTTGTAAGAGATAAATCAAGACAAGAATTTGAAGCAAAAAGTCTCAGAGAAACTGAGAACTCAGAGACATCTGAGTTGCTTGGTGTATGTTGGCTTCAGCGTTCAGCCCTCCTTGAGGGCAAAGAAACTCTGTGCTGAGCTGCATAAAGCTATTTAATAAGCTGATTCACCTCCAGTTATGTCAATTTAGGAGGATGTATTAACCTAAAAGAGCTTGGATCAGCCCAGAGAAACAAGCTCAAGAGCTTTCACACAATTTCTTACAGGACAATATATTTTTTAACAGGTAATGAGCCGTTGGAGCTCAGGACGAGTGTTTATCATATGGTATCCACAAAGCATTGCCCTGCTTTGCACAGCTCCAGAACTTACCGCATGGTCAAAAGCAATGGCATTAATGACCATAAAGTTATGCAGATTGTATTTGTATGGTGTGTAGTTCCCGTGCCAGGCTACAACATTGAAGGGGGAGAAATCCTATCAAAACAATAAGAACAGAGAGAGAGGATTACCATACAGGCCTCTCCAACATGTTGCACATATACAGGGCACTCCTCTTTCTCAGATTAAAATAGGTTTAGTGCTGGTAAGAAGCACACTGACAGCTTGCAGCGTGAAGCCAGTTAGCCACAGCCCAGCACTGCGAGGACATGGTTTTCCTCACCGTGGTTTCCCACCCAATGAGCCTCAGTCCTCCCTCTAGAGATGGAGAGCAGGTTCAGTCTCCAAAGGCTGTTGACTGTACAGACTGTGCATGAACAAGGCCAACTGCATCACTGTCTCTCTAGTAACGAAACCGTGGCTTTTCCTAGCAGCTCCAGCTCTTCTCTACTCTGCCACTGGAAAGATGTGGAAAGTATGAGGCAAAGACTTGCACTGAGTCTTTAGATCAGTTAAGCTTTTACAAACATCTTTTCCAGGCTGAGGAGCCACAGCTGGAAAGATAAATAAGCCAACAAGGCATGGGCTCAGTGCTGCTAGATCACTCCCTTCAGCAGCAGCAGGTCAGGCCAGTTACTAAGACTGTGCAAACCAGTGGAATTTTATCCTACATCAGGCTGTGCCAGTCACTGTGCTTTAGTGTTACCTGTCTTCCCTGATGTCCTTACCTGCTGGGCCGCAAACAGCTTGCCGTGGTACTTGCTGATCACTGTGTAGCCCCCTGGCACTTGGCGATCCTCGTACCATGCAACAGGCACCAAGAAGTCACGAGGGTTAGCCAGACCATTGGCTCCTAGGAGAGAGAAAAAAAAGGTCTTTGGGCCACCTGCTGACAAAGGGAGAGGCTGTTGCAATTTCCTGGCTTTGTGGGCGTCCTTCTGTGTTTTGAATGATGTTCTCATTGCTTCTCAGCCCACCATGAAACCTAAAACATTCATGTGCTTTAGCCACTATGAGTAGGTAATTATAATACAGCCTAGAATTTAAGACCATGTTCCCCTCATGTGGCTAAGACTGGTGTCCCCTAGTTCCTTTCTGAACAAGCTTAATACTTCATCCTCAATTAAAGGTGTGTAACAATTGGGAAGTAATCAAAAAAATGAAGGAGGAATTGCTCTCTATTCTTGAACAACCTGCTGGTTGGACATTTAGCCATGCAGAAGTTGTGAGACATGTCATGAGGGGGCCTAATACATTTCTATATGCTTGGAAGAAAGTAATAAAATAAAAGCTGGTGATACTTACAGAGGCCTGTCATATTGTGGGGCTGGTTAGTGTGAGGAGTGCATTTTCAAAGTGCAAAGCACCATATGGGTGCTAAAGCATTCTTCTTTTCATTAGTATTATTGTTAAAAAGTGCTTTGAATTTCTCGGATAAAAATGCAAGACATTACTACCTGCTGCTAAGGTTTAACAGTCAATACTTTCCGCCAGCTGTCATTTTTCAAGTAGAAAGTGAAGTTAGAATAAAGTAAGAATGAAATACAAAGGATCTTGGTCTCTGAGAGGAAGATGGGTAGGTGGAGAGGAGCTCTTATGAATACCAGCTCCTGAAAAGGTTTACTGGCAAGTGCACTCATTTTCTTTTCTCCAGAAAGTAAATGTTATAATAGATTCCTGCCTCGTGGAGGCTGAAAAAAACCAAACCAAAACAACCCCCTCCCCCCCAAGGGTGCCTGAAAAACTGGCTAATGGGAAAACTTCTTACAAATAGAGAGATGGAACAATATCAATAATCAAGTGGAGCAGGCAGGGCGAAGAGTGGGTATCTCAGCTTGCTAAAAGGAAAGCTGCTGAAAAATCACTGTTGACTCAGTGCGGAAAGGGAGAGCACTGTTTTCCCAGGAGAGGTAGTTGAGCAGGGCCCAATTAAATTACTTGGGCCCATTTCTAACTGGAAGAACGGCCAGCTTTGGGTTCACTACTGCTAAGAGACATTTGCAAAACCCTCTGAATGCGGATGGGCCACGCCAAACGTGTTACTGATTTGTAATGTTTATTCAATTTCCTTCAAGCATGGCCAGTCTTTTAGATCTCACTGAGGGCTACCAAACAAGCTCAGTCTAGGGCAGAAAGAAATAGAAATGAAAACAAAAAAATCTCCCCAAAACACTGATCTGAAAGTAAAGAAATATCAGTTAGTGTGGCAGGTATTTTTAGCTGTTTTAAGAGAAGTGAAACTTCACTGATTGATACTATCTTAGTAGCAGTAACCAGGACAATGAAGTAGGAGGTGTTTCCTCAGCAAGAGGTGTATGGAGATGAGCACTTTGGGGACGAGGAAGGTGAAAAAAACTTCAGAGCTGAACACCTCAGTGTTGGCTGGGAAATCACATCAGTGAGGGTGGGAGACCCTCAGATGAAGTTCAGGTGCCTTTCACTGTTGCAAAACCTCTGTTGTGGCAGCAATAGACGGTCTCTTCCCAATCAGTGACAGCGCACAGAAGGGAAAGCTGCTGGCAGAGAGGAGCTATGATTTATGAGGGAGTTGGACCTGTGGTCATCGAAAACAGATTCACTCTGCCAGCGCCGAACATGGAGATATGAATGTGTTGCTGATCTGAGTCTATGCTGCTCACTTTATTGATCTCTAATTTTCCAGAGGGAAAAGCAGCTGGCACGTCCTCCTCCTCTTCCTCCCCTTGTTTATAATAGAGCAGAATATAAAGGAAAACATGGTACTAAACTACAGATAGATAGTTTAGTATTTTTTTCAAGTTCCCTTCCAGAAAGGAAAGTTTCATACACTATTGTGGTTTTTGACCAAGCATTTACATTAATCAGATATGGTCCCTCTGTGGACAGCAGCACAGGGTTGCACAGGCTAACACTGCTTGTGCACACAGGAGGGCATTTTTTCTCTGGCATTTTACGTGGCTTCCCCATTGCACTGAGACTCAGGCTGTGCTTTAGAAAGCAGAGTCCAGCCATTGGAGCAGTGAGGTTCTGAGACGGATGTGAACAGAAGTGAGAAAAAAACACTTGATAAAGTCTAAAATGGGTCTTCGAGAATGTTGCCTCTGAACTCTGCCTTTCCTTTTGCCAGGTAAATGCTCTCCAATTACTCCAAGTTATGTTCTACCCATAAATCAGAAGCATCAATGACGGGCTTTTGGAGTTTCTTTTGGTATGAGCAGGTTCAGAGCCAGCAGACTGGGACTCCCAAACTAGAAGGGAGAAAGTGGAAATGTTGGTGGAAGAGAAATGGTGCCTTCAGTCCCAGGGGAATCTAGGGATGACCAGACCACCATGTTTTTTCAGTTTTTGGCTTGCAGTTCCTCACTCTATCCTTGTGAAATTCGCTGTAGGTCTGATGGGAGATCGTTACCGATGGGTCCCAGGTCAGGCAGCTCAAAGTGTGCGCCGTACACCTCCAGGATGTAGCCTCTGGTCTCACCAAACACCTCCACGTTAAAACGCATTCCTTGCTGGAGTAACGAGAAAAATAAAGCAGGCACCAGGATCATCTCAGGACTTGGCTGATAAATCAAGAAGAGCTGCATGCAGGAGCTAGACACGCTGTGGCTTTGTGAGCCAGATGCAGGGACTGACCTAAGCAGGCAGCTCTCAGATCACCCCAGAGCTGCATTTGTCCAGCCCTCAGAGCTCACCAGAGGCTGTTCAAAACTCAGGTTTCAGCAGCTTGCTCCAAAATCAGGCTCCAAAGCCACAGGCGAGGCTGTGCCCTCACCTGGATTACGCAGATCTCATTGGGCTCCACTAGCAGCTTCCCAAACTCGGTTGTGATGAGCAGTTTCCCTTGCTGAGGCACTGTAGGGACAAAACGTAGGTAAAGGAAATTGAAGTGACAGATGCACGGGCAAGGGGTTTCTGGCTGGCGTTTCTGGGGCTGGAAGCGGCAGCTTGAATGCCATCCTCCCTCTGCCCACAGCGCAAGCAGGGCCCCGGGCAGCATCTGCTGGAAGTGCTGCTGGCCCTTTCTGCCCCGCTTTAGAGCAGCACAAGGTCAGGAAGGGTTGCTCCCTGAGCTCTCTCGTGCATGGCCTTTCAGCAGAGGTGCCTGCGCTGTGCAGAGGGCATTTAGACTGGCTCCATGGTCCTCCATTCACAGCAGGCACCTCTCTCTCCTTTGTTCCACTGCAAAATGTCCCCTGTACCCAGACCTGCCACACCAAGCATGAGGACCGGCCCTCCCTCACCTTGTGCTCCCTTGTTGTAGTGTTTCTCCTCTGCAATGCGGTGCTGTAGCATCTATTCTGCTCCAGGACCTTGTGTGCCAGACCCAGCCAGCTAGTGGATCAACCCGCTCCACGTACCTCGTGGGTGACCAGAACAGAAGCTCTGGTGTTTTTCTGCATCTGGGGGAATGCCTTGCTAGAAGGCACAGTCCTGAGCAATAGCTTAGTGATATGAACCCCAGATAAATGGGACTTGATATATTTGTGGCCATACCTGTCCATCTCACAATCTTCACATAAAATGGTGCATGTACCTGTCCTTGCCATGTTGCAGTAGTGTGAGATGTCTGGGAATAACTAATTCTTTTTGCCACCTGAGGGTAGAAATTGTACTCCACTTACTTATGTCCACATTATTTTTCCATGACCGCCCTGGTACAGGACAGCTCACATTTTGACTTGACAACCCAGCAGATTTGCAAAACCTGTCCTAGTGCTTTTACCTCGTGGTAGTGAGAGAGGTGAACAAGCACAATCAAAGAGTTATGTTATGTTATGTTATGGGAGAAATGTTTTTTACTAGGGAGCCCAAGGTATTTCTGTCCATCAGTCAAGAAAGAAACAAGGAAAAATCAGACTCTCAGTCTCCTAACACTGGTCAGAATATTTTTTCAGCATGTTTGCATTTCATGTGCCAACCTCAAGACTTTCCACGGCACTTATCACAGTTGCCTGAGGCTAGGGGAATGCAGGAGCTAAGCTGCCTTGCCAAATAGTCTTGGATTGAAGCAATGAAGAAACCTAGCTGTGAGCTGTTTTGTAATCCTAAGGCTTATGTTTTCCAGAAAACCTCCACAGTGTGTCCAGTACCAATCCGCAACACTAGAAAAAATCTCTGAACACCTTGCCAAGGAACCGAGGTCACTTTTCAAAAACAAAGTTGAGTCCTGGCTTAGACATACAGCCTCTGAGCTGTGTGAGAGAGACGAACAGGTCCAACAGCTCAGCTTGTGCCAAACCATCGAATTTGGATGGCACAAGAGTGAAGCCAATCCTCTTCTCCAAACCCTTGCAGCTGGCTGTAGGGGCCAAATTCTGGAGGAAAAAAAAGGCAGGCAGGTGGCAACCCACATACCCACGTTCCCACCCTCCTGGGGGAATGAAAAGCCAAAGCATCTACTTACCAATCAGGAAGTCACCATCTGAATTATAAAAGCATCTAAAGAGAAAGAAGAATGGGGAGTTCAAGGTCTCATAAACCCCAGGCACTGCACACTCTGCAGATTATCACAGAGAGTCTTTGGGGCTGAGAGACTGGCACGGCAGAGGTGTCCCCTTCAGCAGCAGAAATGGCCAGTGAATGCAATGTATGGGCAGGTGCAAAGGAAGCAGGGAGGTTTAATGGGCACGGCCTGAAGCTGGATCTCCTCCGAGCTCTGCTAGCTCGTTGTCTTTGTGAGCTTGGGTGAATCAGCCTTTGTAAACTGGGGAATAGGGCTGACTCCCTCGCCAAGTGCTGCAAGGAGCTAGTGATGCCCCTGAGATGTTGCCGGCATACTCAGTGCTCTTCATCTCTCCAGGACAACTCTGGACCCTGGGGCAAGAGCGCCTCCATCTAGCTCATCCTTTCTTGATGCCTCCCCACATCCAACTCTCTCCCTCTCTCCGTGGCTCCCCACCCATTCACCCAATGCTTAGCACTGGAGCATGACCTGCTGTACGAATGCCTGCCAGCCAAGTGCGTCACCTGTGTGCACAAGAGCACAGGGACGCAGAGCGAGTGCTGCCAGCAGAGCAGCCAGCACGCACTGTCCATGGGCAGTCCATTTTCCTGGCCTGTACGCATGCAGGCACCAGCCCGGGGAAGCCTGAGCCTCTGACATACCAGTCACTGACCTGTCAAGCATGGAGGTGTTGCAGACAAAGATATGGACGGCGATGCCATTGCGTCCTCGCGGCTCGCCAGCACCACACAAAGTGTGCAGTCCCTAGGGATCAACCCACAACATCTGGAGTGAGTGACACACAGCTGGGCAGAGGGCAGCTCCCTTTCCTACCCTCAGCCCACTACTTAGCTGGGTCTTACCCCCCTCTCCCCACTTCCTGCCTTTCCACATTCGGCCTTTGTCCGAATATGTTGTTGGCTTTTCTTTAACTTCTTAAGGGATTCTTAGAAATCCCTGTAAGCTGATGATTTTCAGCCCACGGTCTGGGAAGAGCTGGGCTTTGGGGCTATTTTGAAAGGTAAAGAAAAAGTCAAATCCACTGTCAGCTGGTTGAAATCTGGGATTCTCCTCCCAGCTCCCCTCCTGTGAATGTGCTGCAAATCAAGAGGTGTAAAACCACTGCTGACGACCGAACTTCGAGCATCCTCCAAAGTGCACCTGCTGCCAGAATATGTTGCTTTTTTTAGGGTTCCCTGTGATGGTGCGAATGCGCAAAACTACGTGGAAGCGTAAAGAGTTAGGGACTTGCGGGAAGGAGAGGAGCGTGCACCCTCCTCCCGAGGTTGGGTACTCAGTTGCCAGAGGCTGGAGCACCCCACCCGCTCTGGCGTATGAGGTTGGACAGTACCTCTGTGCCTGCGCCAATGCGAGCTGGGATAACTCTTCGTTATCACCCTTGCACAGCCCTCAGCAATGCCATTAACCCTTTCTATGACCCTGGGCATGTCCCAGCCTCAGTTTCCCCTCGGCAAACTTTGCAGTATTCACATCTAAACCCTGGGGAGGAATGAAGGTGGAGGATGCTGGGAAGTTCAGGCCCCCTGACTTACGTTCACAAAATCCAGCTTGTTCTGGGAAGCTTTCGGGATCTCGAAAGGTTTCCACCTCAGCTAGATTCCAGCGAACCAAAAGCAAGAAAGAAACGGCAGTGGTTATAGCATGAATGATGAAGAGTGAGAAGAAAGCAGACCTCATCCCCCTGCTTTCCTACCCCCTGCTAGTTCAGGTGGCTTTCTCTTTCCTCTTTACAAGTGTATTTTGATTTATGCAGCTTTTTCCTTTTGAAGCATGATTTTGTAAAATAATTAGCTGGCCTGTGCGGTGTCAAGGTTAAAAAAGAAAAAAACTATCTCTTCCTCTATTACTAACAACACTCTTGAGAGCAAAGAATTTCAAAGGAGCTGGCTTTCCACAACCACATTTCCATGGGCCTGTGCTTTATTCTGTGCTGGATGATTCGTTCCCTTCATGACCTGAACATAACACTTCTTCTTGCTCCACCTTATTTTCCCCATATCTGAAGCACACGTAGCGATACGTGACAGGTAGCTGTGAGCTGCCTATTAATTCCTGCAAAGCCTGTAGAGATTCTCAGACAGAAGGTGTCAGAGGAGTCCAAAGTATTTATTACTGTTAATATCATCATCAGTACCTCTTCACGGCTGTTGGGAACAAAGTACTGCAGCCGAGCACCTACCATGGGAAGCATTTCAGTGCAAACCAGCCCAAACACCTGCAGTCATCAGGATGTGTTTGGGTCTCAGATCACATTGCCAGCAGCCAGGAGAAGCATCTCCTGCATTTATATGATTTACCCCAGATTAAAGTGTCTCCAACTCAGAGTATCCACAGGAATTCTTTCTTACTTTTAGCTACGTGGCCTGGGAGCTCTTGCAATGTTTTTAGGCTGATTTCCTAAGAAAACAAGGCTTACTGAACTGTGTCTTTATGCGCCTGCCCTACCTAATGGTTTTGAACGCTGTGGAAAAATTTCAGCTAAAGTTGAGAGGGGTTTAAAGATGTACTAAATTCCCCTAAGTCGCATGAAAACAGCATGTTTGCCTCATGAAGAGACCTGAGCAGCTCAGTACTGGTGTTTGCTCCGGGTCAAACTGCTCCAATGTCAGGCAGAGAGGAAGAGGCTGCTGGAAAAGTTGCTTGTTCTGGAAGGGGAGGCCAACTGCATCTGCCAGTAGGTCAGATGTGACCCTTGTGAGGTATTTACACATACCAGATGAGCCAGTAAAATAGCAATGAACCTCAATTTTGGCTTTTTAACTTCTTCAAAGCATGGCTTCCTTTGTTTTTGTGTCTGCCCAGACAACTGCCCAAATATGAACCTAGTGTAAATGGAAAGCATAGCCAGAATATGTTCCTGAGTCTGCTGCCAGCCTGAAGCAAGGACTCAGCAGTGTAAACTTCCTTGTCTCCTGACGGCTGTGACGGCTGCAAAGGCCAATGATGACATGTCAATATGAACTATTCATCTGCTGATTGCTGTAAGCTTTCAGGTCTGGGATTTGAGAACCACTGGCAGAAAGGACACACAGAAGGAAGGAGAGAGAAGACCCAGAAGACAGTAGAGAGACAAAGAGAACAGAGAAAAGAAGAAAAATAAATGTCAGCTATAAAGCTGGCCTAAAGGGGAGCAAATTTTTCTCACTGAGGAATATCAAAGATGACAGTAAATCTACAGATTAAATAACAAGTGTAGTGCAGTTCCCACATAACAGCTTCATTTTCACTTTGGTCTCTCTGGAGACCTCCTCAGTCCTCATTACTGCTGAACAAGGATAGTGGGAAATCAGTGTATAACCTAGATGATTGATCATAGCAGAAAATGGTATCTTGCTCCCTCTCCTCCAAAGGGCTTGCAAGCTGCTGGGTCGCTGCTGGGCTTCGTGCTCCGTTTGTCTGGTGCATCTCTGTTGTATTTGGCTCTCTCAGATGTAAGAATACAAGAATGAGGGCACTGAGTTGGTAAAAAAGTCCATAATTTCCAATAGCAGTTGGCAGTGGGTGCTTTAAATGGGGAAGCTTATATTGTTATTTCCCTGGTATATTCTGCCGGACTCCAGTGATCTGTGGCCCTCCTGAGACATAGTATCTCCATGTTTAGTATTACTTAATAGGCTTTCTCTCTCCAAGTTTGTCCAATTACTTTCTGAACCCACTTAAACCCTTAGCATTGACAATGTCCTGTGTTTTTTGAATTTGCCATTAGTCAGGGCTATTCACTTTCCTTCTGCCCCTCAGGCATAGCTTCCCTCAGTCATCTCTTTTGCTGGCTGGGGAGCTTTCTCCTGCTTCAGCAATTGTTGTATGAGTGTCCCTTCCCCCCCGCCCCCACCACGGCTGGTCCCTCAGGAAGCAGGTGTACTGCATGTAAATAGCCTGCAATGCCTGAGAGATGGGCACCTTAGAAATACCGTAATCACAAATAACCATAATCTTAGATGTGGGTTATGAAAGGGCATCAGGGACAGATGAAGTGATAACAGAAGTCGTTGGAGCTTCATTTAAGAAGGAGCACCAAAGTCACCTGAATATGAGCCTGTCACCACTCCTTGGTGAGTGACTGGAAAACATATTCCAGCAGAAGTGGGAAAATATTTAGACAAATGGCAAGGCTGCCAGAAAGCTGGAAATTAGCTAATAATGATGTATCAAAGGACAAAACCTGAGAGGAGCTAAAACCAACAAACGCGAGATTATGATGAGAGAAGAATGGCAGGAGGAAAGAGCCACATTAGTAAAGCCAAATGTTCTGGGGCTGGCAGGGAAGAAATCATAATTAAAGATGATGGCAAGGCCATAAGAGAGGAAGACAAATGCCATGTCCCTGTGTGACTCTCTAGAATGAAGCTTGATTTCCCACGAGGGCTGCAGAGAAGCAGGCTGGAAGCCAGCAGCCTCTCCGAAAGCCTGGTAAGGGAGGGGACAGAGAGCAGAAACACACTGCTGCTCTGCCTGCCGGGCTGGAGCATGATGAACTTCTCATGGGGCAAATGGGACATGGAGAGGGTGCAGCTATTAAATCCACTTTGGGGATTTAACTCAACTAGAATTTGGCTAGAGCAGATAGATGCTCACAACCACACACATGGTGCATTTTCCTACTGCATGTTAGCTGTAAAACCCATGGCAGAGTTCAACAGGGCAGGCCAGGGCACTTTTCGACGTGGTTACCTGGGTGGGGTCAGGCTCAACGTCATCCCAGTTGTGTGTCAAGTGGCCTTCTTCAAGAGGTTGGAAGGGTTTGTGGCACACAGATGGGAGGATCCGATACAGCCAGCTAGAAAGAAGGAAAAGAAAGACTTGAATTAGGCTAGGGAGGAGATTAAACTCTCTGAATGACTGCTAGCTGATTTAACTCCTCAAGACATGAATGAAATTCACATTCGCAGCAACTGAACCAAAGGGAATGTTAAATATCAAACATACTTCGCAGCTAGAGACTTCCAGAAAGATAAGGATTTTTTCTAGGCTCTGAATACACACAGGAAAACCTGCTGTTACATATAGGTAGATGTCTACATGTGTATTTATATATAACTACATACGTACACATAGACATATAATATACATATATATATACACACACACGCACACACATATATACATACACACAAACACACATAAATGTGTGTATACGTATAAAATAAAAAGATAAAGCTTTATCTGTGGCTGAAACACAGCTCTCTCTGGGGTGGAGGACAAGGGCTATTTAACCAGAGCTACAAAGCTGTTCAGAGAAGGCAGGGAAGAGCACAGTGTCTAACTGAAAGCTCAGAGGAGCTTTCAGGAGACAGCAGATCGCAGCCAGCACTTGCATTTGGATGGGTTACTGAAAGCAGCATCCTATGCTTGGCTGATTGCGCCCATAGGATCGTCAGTGAGCCCAGGCAGTCAAGACGGATGTTTTATGTATGACACTTCCTATGGGCCCCCTGTGTCTCCATCACTCTCCGGGATTGTTTCTAGAGGTCTCTGTGCAAGCACTGGCCCTGCTCAGGCCGTGGGAACTGCGAGCCGCTGGCCCTGTGTGATTTAGCTGCAGGGTTTGCTGAGTGGCCTGTCGATGAGCTTGGGCCACTTTCCCTTGAGGCAGAGTGCGGCAGCAGAGCCACCGTGGCCTCCTGGCCCTGTTGGTCTGGGTCACCAGCCATCCCGGAGCCATTCGCTATCCTGCAGCAAGGGTCAAAGCGAGGGGAAATGGCCTGGGCTACTCTGCCACCCCTCTAAAGAGAGAAATGCAGCAATGCCTCGGGCCAGCGAACGTGGATTTCTGCGCTGTCGCTTCTCCTTCCTTTCTGTTCCTTGTGCCTGTTGCTGCAGCCCCTGCTTCCCCTCTGCACCGGGCATCACAGCCAGCACACACGCTTCGTGTACACCCACAGCCAAGCCAGAAGAAGGGCTTTTAACCAGGCAGGAGAGCAGAGGTAAGCTCGAAAGCCTGAGCTAGGCAGGGCTGCCAAAGCCTCTGATGTGTGTTGGCTGCAGTTTGGGTGGGAGGAGGCAGCTCTCTCTGGAGAGCTGGAAAATTGCCACCAAGGACATTTTCGTGCAGCAAACAATGATTCATCCCCTTTCCCACGCACGGTGAGAGCTGGCACCAGGGCGGTGAGCGGAGCACTGCTAGGCAGCCCAGATGATGCATTCGCCTTTCACTTGAAGGAACAACAGAAGGGATGGAAAAGCCTCTGTGGGAGAAGCAAAACGATAAAACTATCTTCTGCAATCAGATAACGGGCAGCGCGAGGTGTCCGAAATGGAGCGCTGCAGGACATTTGCTTCGGGGTGGAACAAGCTGTCTCCAGCATCTGCTGGGACGGCAAGGCAGTGAGTAGCGGCCGGGGGCAGGCTCTGGCAGTTGCAAAACAGGTGCGAGCCCTCGCCAGCCCTGGCCAGAGAGCAGGGGCTGCTCCCAGGGTGAGAGAAGATCCGTGCGTCGAGGCGTATTTCTGACACTGTCCATCAGGTGCTTACAAATGCCAGCTCCAGTGGTGAAGCTTTTGAATGTGTCCTCTCCGTGTCCCCGACGGACCACGGCTGAAAAGGCTGGTTGCACAGAGCCAGCCCATCCATCACTCCCTGCTGCTTGCTCCCTCCACACACACACACATGCACACACATCACCTGGTCGCTGCCGGGGGTCAGTGTTACCGTACCTTCTCTTATTTGTGGGCCGGGGACAGGTGAAAGCAGAGCCCGAGAGCTGTTCTGCATACAGGCCGTATGGGCAGACTTGCGGGTTATTCTGAATTGGAAAGAAAAACAGAGAGTGAGACGCACCGGCCCAGGGGTCAACTCTCAGGAAACTGCACTAGACGCCTGGCAGCCTGATGCCAGCATCCGTGCGACCGGGCAGCGATTTTTTCCTGCTTTCATGAGGCTTAGATACCCAGCAGGTATCAGCCAGACCCTGAAACTTCTTCTCACGCGCAAGAGCCTCAAGCGGTGCCCTGAGGAATCGGCAGAGCCAGGGGCAGATACACCAGCTGCTGGAGCTATCCGTAAAGGGCAGCGTTTGGGAGCATCTGTGAAAAGACCATGTGGGCAAAGGGAATTAATAACAAAGCTGACAGGATACAAAGCAGGTTATTAAGAAAATAATCACACCTTTTAGAGACCAGATATCCAGAAGGGCTGCCCCAGCGTGGGGAAGCATCACATTTCTGCGGCCTTGGCTGAGAGCTGATAAGGACGCCCACCCTGCAGAAGCTGCATGTTTGCACTGAGCCTCCCCTTCCCCCTCTGCCCTCTGCCTAGAGGAGGGGTGCCCAGAGCAGATGTGTCCATGGTGTAACGCTGCCTTCTGCCAATGCTGCTGGTTACCCACGAGCGGGAGTGATTTGTGGGAGAGTCTTTGCTTTTCTGAAGGGCTTCTGGGCAATGACGTTCCTTCTCTGCAGCGCCAAGGACGCGCTTTCCCCTTTGCAGAGCCATGGGTATGACCTAGCACAGGTTTAACAGCTCCTATGAGTCTATGACTTCTCAGAGAAGAGCAGCTAAACATTTTGATCTCAGTAGGCCAGTAGCTATTTGTTTGAGATCAGCAAGAAGCAAAGGCATCTGAGTACAGGGGAAATGCCCCGGTGGGACAGCCATCTGGCACTTGCTGTCCCAGCTGCCCCTTACAGGGCCCAGTTTAGCATCCTGCCATCCTGCTGTGGCTGAGCAGATCAGACACTCATGCGGTATCAAACACTGCCCTGGCAGGCGAGCATAAGGAAGAGGTAAAACCCTCGTAACGCGCGCAGCTTTCCGGCCCTCCAACTTTTATCTTGTCAGTGTGGGTACACAGTGAAGCAGGGGGATCAATAGCCCTTGTCATTTTGATCTTAGCCAGTGCTACTGCAGATGCCAGCCTTATAAATACTGCAGAGGGGAAAGGATCCACACTCGGGACTGGAGATTTTTTTTTTGGTCGCACTCATTCTCAGATTTTCTTTTAACTCTTTTGACTCTGAGTCCAAAGCCCGTCCAGATGAGGGTACCTCAGCCAGGAGCTGGAGGGCTGCATTTAATTTACACGCACTGGTATGAATTTCGAATGTCCTTGCCCTGAAGAGAACGGTGTTGCCATGGGAAATTACAGATTGCAGCCTGCAGGCAGGGAGCATGCTTTGGCCGGAGGCTGGAGCGCTGCCTGTTCAGAGTGGTAGTCACTGCTATCGATCTCCCGGTTACAAGGTTCCTCTTTTAAACATTTTTTTCTCTACCCATCTGCTAAAGCCATTCTCAGAAACGAGATACTACGCTAGCTGAACCATCAGTCAGGCTGATCCTGATCCATAGCAATTTCTCTTTCTTGTGAGTATACCGTAGGCTGTAATGCAGACTTAGGGGACCTATAAATACATTTCACTCATCCCGGTCTTGTGTGTTAATATCCATCCGGCACACTTCATGTAAAACATCAGAAGTGGGGAGATCCAAAAACTCAGGAAATGCTGTGGGTGAAGTTCCCTGTTCAAGCTTCGTTCTGCATGCATGTTTGCACAGATGATGAAGAAGAGCTGACTTGCACCAAGGGAAATCCTTAAGTGAGCACAAAATGCTGCCATCCAAATCTAAGGGATTACATGAGAGCCAAGGCAGGGGCACAATCAGCCTCACAGAATTTATGCTGTTATAAGGGAGACCAACATAAAGGGGGTGAGAGAATTTCAGTTCTTCAGTGATTTGTTCTCAGATCTGTGGACTGAGTGGACAGCATCACAGGGGTGGTGATTCCTTTCTTTAAAACTAAGCAAACCAACCTAATTTATCGTAATCTAACACGTTTACAATTATTCACTCTTAGCAATAAAACTGTCAGTTTATTGCTGCATGCGTTCCTGTCCCCTCCTTACAGCAAAGCTGCTGTCCTGTCACAGGCTTATCCCCCAGCTTATTCAAAATCAGTTCTATAGAAATCCTGAAAGTCAAGTCCTCTGTGTGAGCACCATCTCTCTGCCAAGCTTCACGCTTCTACTCCAATTTATTCCAGTGCTAGAGCCAATTGCTTCATTCCTAACATGGCTGAGTCATTTTTACTCCAAACTCCTTTCTGAAAAAAAATGCTATTGAGCAGAAGTAAGTCAGGATAGCCTCAAACCCCAAGGTGAGACTGGGAAGATCACAAGGAACTTGAGAATAGAGTCTGAACAGAAATCTTTAATTCTGATTTTTGCCAGCATCTTAATATTCTAGTCCTGCATAAAAAAAGGCTCCTGAACGTTTTTGTGGTGGCAGAGAAAAGAATGGAAATGTTTTCAGACAAAAGAAACACAGGGA
Organism: Struthio camelus; assembly: GCF_040807025.1. Taxonomy (NCBI): domain Eukaryota; kingdom Metazoa; phylum Chordata; class Aves; order Struthioniformes; family Struthionidae; genus Struthio; species Struthio camelus. The sequence continues at coordinate 92,899,201 of NC_090942.1, read as the reverse complement.
GCAGATAGCCACTCCTCTCCATGACAGTAAAAAAAATCACATTAAAGAACTTGGTACCTGTCCCTCTGGTAAAGCTCCAGGGCAGCGCGGATCCTCAGAAACATGTTCATTTCCAAATCCCGTCATGTACTGTAAAATAAACCCCATAAACACACCAGTGATTTAAAACATGAAGCAAAACCTCCCCAAGTAATCCAGCCCTTCCCCAAGTTTTTTTCCAAACCCTTTGTATGTACTAAGACTTTCTCAAGTGACCTACTTGTTTATCTCCATGGACCATTTTCACAGCTCCTCAGTGTGAGACTGCCTTCATTAGCTAACCATGTGTTTGACTGGGAAAAACAGGCAGGATTTCCTATTCTGTTAAACCTGCAGGTATGTTTTGATCACATTTTGCACCACTTTAGAAGCATGCCAAATAACAAATATACGATATGACTCAAGAACAGCAGAGTGATGTACGGGAGAAAGAAGTACACACCAATGTTATGGAGGCATGGTAGCCACTGTCAAAGTTAAAACTGATACCAATTTGAAAGTGAATTTCTTTAACGTTCTAAAGTCTACAGACTGTCTTGTAAATGAGTGCACTGAGTCATGGCCCTCAGATACTTAGGGACTGAAACTAGGAGTCATCTGGCTGTAGGGTCCTTGTGATACGTCTTGTGATACATCCCCATGACCACCAAGAAAAAGATCAGGACTTTGTTGGAATGAGGGGGGAAGGAAACTCTACTGGGACTTAAACTATGTCACCGATTTGCCCTAAATGAATGTCACCCAATTGGGCTTGAACTCTGTTACCATCCACTACGGCAGCAAGCAAGAATCAAACCATTAACAGGTTATAATTCAATCTTCTAAGGCAGGGCCCACCCAAGAGACATGTACGTAGAAGGAACAGACCTGTGCACTCTCCTAGGCCTGCTCTGCTTACATCTGCTATGGGAAAGCAGGCTAAAAGCTGCAAGGACCCCAGAGACTGCAGCCCCCACCTTTGTGTTGTTGAGAAAAGCCCCACAGCAAGCCTGAGACATAGGAGGGAAGAAGGTGTAACAGAGAGCTCAACTTTGCATTGACAGAAATGTAAATACAGTCCCTTCACACCCTACAGAAAGACGTGAAACAACTCCATTGAACTCCGCATGAATGCGGAGGTGCTTTGGCAGTGATCCATGGGTTCAGCGTCAAGGCCAGGAGAGAGAGTTAAATATTAATGTTCCCCTCTATCAATTGCAAGAGTGTCTAGGCTGCTCGTCCGACTCAACACAGCAGAGCTGGGATGACAAAGCCCAGGAGCCCCAACACTCGGGCTTATATACACTCATGCACCCTACTCACGTGGTACCTACAGCTACACCAACGAAGCTGCACCTCTGCCATACTCCTGCATCAATGCAGCTAACCCCAGGTTCAAGCACTGACAAACCACAGCAAATGCCAGTCACCCTCAGATTGGTGTGCTGTAACGTGAAGGGGGGAAAGACGTCATGTAAATGGGGGTGAGGGAGGTTCAGCACCACGCCAAGGCCTCCAGTGCTTGCGTGTTGGGTTGGGCAGCTGCCCTTTGGGGCTGAAAAACACTGAAGGGGTCTTGCCTGCAGACTGAACTTTGTTAGAAAAGTCTATGTATTCCCAGAGAGACCGAGACTGGCTGAAGCCCTACTTGACCTGAACCTGAAAGCATCTTAGTTTCGGTAGGCTAAAGGAGGATATTTCTCTACTTCTTCTTACAAATGAACATACATTGCTAGGACTCTGTTCTCTACTGGGTTCTGCAAGAAGCATATTGGTATGCAAAGCAGCAGGTCACCTAAGCAGCCTTGGCAAGTATACTGTACTGGAGCATTTCTTCCTTGCTTTCTTTCCTTTGTTCTTTTTTTTCCCTTTTTTTTTCTTTTTTTTTCTTTTTTTTTCTTTTTTTTTTTTTCTTTTAAACGGAAATGCAGCAATATCTGATGGGACTGCAGCAGTTCCAGCATTAACCAAGTCCTCCTGGCTGCATTCACCTTTGCTGACAACGTACGGGTGGTGGCAGCATTAGCCTGCACGACAGCCTTGGCAAAACAGCAGGGGGAGGAAAGGGGGAAGAAGAGAAGGAGGGTTATTCTTATTTTCTCAGGGCCCAGCCAGCAAGGCCTGGCAGGCTCTGCCACTGGCACAGCAGGGAGAGGGTTAATGCAACACTCCTGCTGCTTTGCCAGATATCATGCATACCTGCAAAATGTTCTGAATTAAAGCTGGTGGAGAGGGGGAAGGGCACAGTGTGTGTTTCTTCAGCAACACGGTCAGTTTGCGTATCTGGTACCTTGGGTATGCGCCACAGCCACCCCGTGCCACCGTGCTAAGAGCAAGAGCAGCGCGGGAGGAGTCCAGGGGGACGGAGGCTTCACGCTGCACCAAGTTTGTGCTGTGAAAAACCCATCACCCAGCCTTCAGGCTAAAAAGCCAGCGATCTGCACAGCTGACCTGTCCCATGCACTGCATCCCAATTAGCCTCCCCCCAGAGCCCCTTTGCTACTGCTTGTTGCAACAGGGGAAGGAAAAAAGAAAAAAAAAAAAAGAAAAAAAAAACCCAGCAGCAAGTGGTTCATCCTGGCAGCTCCTCCATGCAGGACGTTGGTGCTGCACTGCACCTTGTGCAGCCTGGAGCAGGTGGCTCTCAGGATCTCCAGGCTGCAGACAGGTTCCCACCAGGCTGGATGGACAGCTGCAGGGAGGGAGCTGCAGGGGCTTTAGGTGACTCAGCGAGCTGAGCCAAGGAGGAGCTGGCTTTTGGGAGGGAGGGTCACATCTCGTGCTGCAGGAGCTCTGCACTGCTGTCCCCACCTCACCGCTGGGAACCGGGCTAGGGGGAAGCTGCTGCATCACTATTTGGTCAAATCATTTTTTCCTGCTACGAAAAAAAATATCCTCAGGTAACTACACTGAAGGTTGAAAAAAAGGCACTTCCCTCTCATTGGCAGGGTTGTAGCTGAGGGAGAGGAGACGTTGTCCTACCAGTGATTTATTAGACTGAGTTGGGCTCCAAGTTTTCACTTGGTTGTTTGGTGTGGGTTTTCTCACTCACTTGCTATATTTTGTCTTTCCCTATGAGAGACCTCAGAAAGACTCATCTCTTCTTTAATCCCTTAAGGGTCAGTTTAAAATACTACTTAATCTGCCAAAAAAAAATCCCACACCAGCACTCCTGTATAAACATAGAGCTGGCGAGTTCAAGACTTATTTGAATGTTCATGTTATGGCTGGGGGGGTTGTGTGTGTTTGTTTTTTGTTTTTTCAAAAATCAGTGTTGGGAGATGATACAAATGTGAAAGGACTCAGATGCTGAGCCAATGCTCAGCTACAGCTCTGAATCCAGCTCACGCAGACCGTGACTAAAATGATGTCCATCGTGTGACTGCTGTAAGGGGGGGCTTTTCCAGCAAAGCTGGTAGGTTCACCTGGTCCTAACAAATAACTTTTCTCATTTGCTGGCTCCACAGAGCAGGCATGGCTGCCGGGCCAGCCGTCCTCTCCCCATGTCAGCAGGAGGGGGCGCTGGGAGGTGCTGGGGCCCAGTGCTTGATCATTTGTCCTGGTGGCACTTCACTCTCTAGGATGTTCTCCCAGGTTCTCACATGACCTCTGCTGTTGTAGGCCAGTCTGGAGCAATGGCACGAGGAGCAAGTGCCCCATGTGCCTTCTCCCTGGTGGCCCTCTGAGCACACGCACCCCAGCTCTCCACTCACTTTGCACACCGTGATCCTGAGCCAGGTTCCAGGAGGCCTCCTCCCTTTGGTGGGCCCCAGTAGACACGGGGAGCTCTGCCCGCCCAGGTTTGCTGGTGGGACTGGCACCCACACTGGAGCATCTGTCTAAGGTAAAAAGAGCTAGAAAGATGAAAACTAACCCTTCTTTTCCATTAAATGAAACAGGATTTTTAGTCCAAAGTGACCTCCCTCTAGGTCCCTGTTTCATCTCCACGACTCCTCAGCAATATTCTGAGCAGCTCCAGGTCAGCTAGGTTGATGAGGGACTATTTTGGGTAACTGAACAGATGCTTTCTCTGTAAAACAAAAAGTTCCCTATAGTCCTTTGTTTTTACTTCTGCTTTTAATTACCATTGCTAATATTTTGTTTGTGATCCTGTAGCTTTTTATGTAAATAGGATCTAAGGAATTCATCTGATTCCACTTTGCATTTGTTTTGCATTTTATTTTTCAATAAAATGGGAGAGAGAAAAGCCCAGCACAGTGTAAAAAACTCAGCAACACTCATCGATTTAAATAACTGAGATGCAAAGCAGAGTGGTCTCAATGGGTGTCGTGCTCTGACCTATAATCCATAACCTTTTGCTCACCAGATTAGAAAGCAGGCACGGGAAAAATGCATTTGAAGTCTGAACACACAGACTCTATTATTGAGGCCCTTCCTCAAACACTACATACTATGTTTCTCTATCAGCTACTGCTGCGGGTTACAGAAAAACAACAGCTTCATACAGGAAAGCACAGCACTTTGTGTCAGCTCAGACTAGTCAGCACAGGAGCATCTAACACAACCCACAAAACCAAGGAAATGAAAATACAAGGCCACAGACAGGGCAGGCCTGTGAGGGGCTCCGCAGTCATCTAATAACACAGGAAAAAAGCACTGACGACAGGCACTGCGCCCCAACCTTAGCTCTGCCCCCACGGGATTGCAGGACTCCGGGTCAGGCCTATGGCCATTGGCTGTGGCTGTCATGGTATTGCAGAGCTTATGAACGTCGCTGGCAGAAGCCAACACACACTTAACTGCTGGGAGAGGAGGAAGTGGGTAGATCACCATTAACAAGCTGATCTTGGGCTGTTTTAGCATTTGAGTTTCCAGTTGGTAGAGGGAACTTGCTTCTTTGAAAAGCTCAGGGAAACCGAGCCTTTTTGTGTGTGTATGTATATACATATGTGTGTATATATATGTGTGTGTGTGTTTATACATACATATATATATATATGTGTGTGTGTGTGTGTGTGTGTGTGTACTTATCCATACAACCACACATGCATTTATATATATACACATGCATATGTATCATGAACATCCAGAACTTGACAAGGGCTTAAAAACAATGGCAATTCCAAAGTCTGGGGAAGAACATGGGCAGCGCTGTACCAGCTCTTGACACCTGTAGCAGTCGTGGGAGGAGACAGTGCCGTTACTGCCTGCTACGGCATTATTCATGCGTCCCTATGACACAGGGGTGACTGACCCCCACTGCTAAGCCAGCAAGGCGCTGATGAGATTCAGGATGGCAATCTTTATTCTTTATGAATAAATAATAAAACAATAACCTCCTGCCCTTGTTCTAAAACTCTCCCACGCCTGACAGTAGACTCTGACAAAACGCTGAGGGGAAAGTTCCCGTTGGCTGCCCTGTTGCACAAACTGGGAGCGCTGGAGCTCAGAGGAGAAGGCATGACTTGGTGGAGGGAGCTTGTGCTAGAGCTGAATTTGGAGCCCAGGTGTCCTGGCCTGCTCTAATGCCCTGGCAACGCATTTCCAAGAATACCGGGAATTCCCACAGCCAAGCAAGTGCTGGTGCCTGGGGTTGCTGGGGAAGTTCACAGTGAAGATTGCAAAAGCTGGGCAGATGTTACAAGCCAGATCTCATAGGCTGAGGGGGAAACACCCCCCTGGCAGCCAGAGCAGGAGGAGGAGGGTATATGGAGGGAAGGGAGAACAAATATCGTGCTGAAAAGTTCGTGAGCTGGGACAGCCTGATCAAGAATGATTTCAAAAGGATGGGAAGAGAGATTTAAAAACCTATTCAAATGAAATTCAGCAAAAGCCTTTATCCCAAGAGAGCTTTAATACACACCTTTAAACACAGAAGAGAGGCACATTAAAACTAAATGAAATAGTCATGCTATAGTCTGGCCAAAAAAATTATACCAGCCCAAACCCGAACCCCACACCTCACTTTCAGCTTGACAGTTTGCTGCCACCTCATTCTCACCAATCTCCCTCTACAGGGATCACTTCCCTTCCACACATTCGGTGCCTCACCGCAGGCAAATTCCAGCAAACACCCAAAGAGCTCGGTGGAAACATAACTGCCCTCCAGCAACGAAGCAGAGGTACAGAGGTGCCGAGAAGGGGTGTTTTCCACATCCGCCATTCAAAGCTCACAGGTGTCCTGTCCCTTACCTTCAGCCCAGGCATCTTCTCCTGCTTCCTTTGTCACTCTGAGAAGATGCAAACCCCAAGCAGGTATTCGGCCAAAATGATCCGTCACTGCCGTCTTCAAATAAATCCTGCCAGCTGATACTTTTCGGGTGACAGGGGCTGCATGGACCAAGCAGGGCTGATTGCAAACTGACTGTGCTGTAAGTAAGAAAGTCCAAAGGAATTTTCAGACTGTTTACTCAGTCTAGTCTGCATTTAACCAAATACAGGCCTTTCTCCATTGAACCAATCCAGGGACTGATTTAAAGATAATAAATGGGGGGTGGAGGGACACAGCTCCCTCACTGCTTCTTTTTCCCCTTAGCTGTTAAAAATGGAGCTGTAGTTCTTACATATGGGGAAAAACAGAAGGTACTTAAAGAACACATAAGAGCAAAGAAAAGCCATTTTTCGCCACTGTTTTATAAGCCTTTTTTGAAAATTATACTTCTAGGAATTTTCATATATGGTACTCTAAATGTGTAACAAATATTTGTTCATTATGCTTCTGAGCCATGTTACATTATGTACATTATGTACCTGAGGGGTAGAAAGGATCACATCTCAGTTCTGGTGAAGATAGTGATATTTGTGAAACCCTGCACAGCAACATTACACAGCAGTTTGAGGCCAAAAGCAAAGGAGGATTCTGTATCCCAGTGATTAGAGCTTGTGAAGAGGGCTTTTAAAATTCTGAAATATTTACATTTTCAAGAATATGGACAGGAGCAGAAGCAAGCAAGTAGCTATAGAATACTAATAAAAATAACTTTGCATTTCTACAAGCTGTAGAAAAAAAGATTGATTTTTTTTTTTTACTTTGAATTCCCCTCTCTCCTCAAAAAAAAAAAAAGTAATATTTTCTCCTTTCTTTGGCTTACTCTTCTATGGGTCTTGTCAGGACGAAATCTCGGAGAAACACGCTGAAACCTGAATGTAACCCTGTTGTTAATGTCTGGTCCTCTCCTAAAACACCCTGGAAGCCAAGCCTTCACTCCCCACAGCAGTCACCAGCTAGCGGGGCCCACTGGCAGTCAGACGGAGCTCTGGCTCCAAGAGCGGCAGGTCTCGAAATTTTTTCTTCTCTAAAGAACCCTGAGTAACACTTCAGCCACACAGAGAGCTGCCAGTTTTTAAGGTCTGCGGGGGGGGGGGGGTCTGCCGTTGCTCAGTCCCAGCGCTACGCACAGACATTTGCCTAAAGCAGCTGTATTCTCTGCTTTTTGACGGTGGAGGGGTAGAGCTGGCCCTTTCCAGAGCCGTATGTTGTGACCAAATTCCATCTTAGCTTTCCTTGGCTGTCAACCCTGGTCTTAGGATCGCAGGACCATAGGATAATTCATGTTGGAAAGGACCTCAGGAGGTCTCTAGTCCAACCTCCTACCTAAAGCAAGGTCAGGTCTGAGATCAGACTAGACTGCGCATGACTTTTTCCAGTCTGGTCTTGAAAACTTCCAAGGACAGAGACTGCACAGCTTCACTGGCAGTGCATTCTACTGCTTGATTGTCCTCCTGGTCAGCAAGTTTTCCTTATGTCCTTACATGGTGTTTTTGACCCCTTTAGTTAGTTGCAGCAGCTCTTAAATATAGATCTTACCAGCCAATCAGAATACATGAACTTCATTAATATTATAGCAACTTTGTTATCATATAAACATGATTCATAAGCATAATTAATTAAAGGTAAAGAAGTGTAGCATCTTCTCAGCTACTCTTCAGAGTTTATGACATCTGTCCAGTGCAAGGCTTAATGTGGTCTTTACCCTAAAAGGATTCCAGCTGAAATACATGACAAGACCCAAGAGAGAAATCCTAAAAAAGCCTGAGAAGGCAATGCACCAGTATTAGCTATCCCATGATGTGTATGCACCTGTATGGTACCTGCACATCAGCAGCTTACCACGTATGAACCATTTTCACAAGCATCTTGAGGCAGCTTTGTGGAAATTTACAAGGACTTCATCTAAATCAGAAAGTTAGAATGAGAGAAAACACCAGGAGCTTGTTTGAAAATTTATCAACTGCAAAATGGCATCCACTGTTCAACATCTCAATAGCGAATGAAAGATGAGAAGGAGAATGGGAAAAGCCTTTGAAAGTGAAGATGAGGCAGCTTGTATTTGATCCAGTAGACAAAGGGGACTCAAATAACTAGACTTCTTTGCATGTGTGTTAAAAGCCTTTTTGTTTCTTGACATATCACTTGCAAGTTCAGGTGGTGGCACAATGTGGGGGTGAATGATCTGGGTTCCTTGGAGAAAAGAGGAGGAGAAATAAGGCAATAGCAGCCCCTTTGCTTCACTATGCTCTCCATTAGCATCCTCCTACGCGATGTGTGCTTCCTTATGCGTGACAGAGGCCTGGCTGTACATTCCTCCTTGTCCTCTCACCTGGGTACTTACCTATTAGGCACCTATGAACAGGACTAGCCAGGCATGCACTAACACAGCAGCACGGAGCAGTAGCAATGGTTTTTGTCATTGGTGCAGGCAACAAGCCCTGCTAGAAATCCAGTGTGCCATCTTCTACCATATGTCACAGAATACTGGAAACCACAGTGGATGTTATCCCAGAGCAAAAGATTTGAAACATCTGGCAATTTTACTCAGGTAAACTGCCAGACTCGGCACACGTGTGCAATGTGCGCAAGAGGCGACTGAGACAGGAATCCTTCCTGGTGGGGTCATGGTCCTGCTGTTGCAATGGACTGTTGCTTTTCATAGTAATGTATCTTGTTTCTAAAAGGACAGTTCTCATCTCCTGCCTATCACTGTCCAGATAAAATGCATTCATTAAGGTACATATTTATTAATATATTCATTCCCACCTGTCTCTATGATCTCATCCTCCCTAACTCTCATCTATTCTATGTTAACCCATTATGCACTGCCAAATCCTACAGGAGCTCTCTAGAGCAGCTCTTTTGCTTATTTGCTAGTATACCACTTAGTACTAGCTCATTTGAATCCCTTTTTGTAACCTTTGGTCATAATATAAGAAGACAATAAAGCAATATTTGTACTTTTCTGTCACTACCAGCAGCTTTGCAGCAGAACCAGGCTTTTTGAATAACATGCACATTTTTGTAGAGTGGCTGTTATGAAATATGTCCTTGTCATTTTTCTAGGGCCATTCAGCAGCAGATGCCAGACAGGTTAATTATTACTATTTATTTGTGTAGGAAAGGTCATTAGAGTTGTCTGCAGTAGAGAGCACACATGCCTTTTAGGCAAAAAGCAGATGCTGTATGGATGGAGGCTGTAGAAGCCACCTGCTCACTGCACCTTGCTGTGATGCTTCTGCCTTCAGGCTGGAAGAACCACTTTTAGGAGTCAGGAACAAAATTAGTCACTTTGACCGGTTCTGCCCTTCCCTCTCTGGTGCAACTGGCAAGGAGGGAGCTAATTTTGGATAGTCATTAAATTTTGTGATCTGATGTTTTAGTTTCACCTAGGTAGGGCTGCCCACCAAGCCCACGTCAGCCACTGCAGAACAAGCCTCAGGAAGAAAAGAGAGTGTCAAACAGCAAAATAAAAACTCTGAACTTAGTCCTAACCTCCAAAGCTACTAGGCCTCCTTGTCCATTAATAAATCTTTAACCCAAAACTAGCAGTGCATTTCTACTTTGTAAATGTTAACTTTCAGGTCAAAGGTAGTGTAGATGTGCGTGGGGTATTCACACACTACTTTACTTCATGCTCCTTCTCCTAGTCAAAAGAAATAACTATGATCTTTCAGCTGGATTTCCCACACTGCACTGACTCTGGGATGGTTAATTTAGTCAAGAAAGAGCTGGAGTTTGTCTTGTAGTAGACATCTTTCTGAGGAAGTCTGCAGTAGTATGCTCAGTAGGAATTCACAGAATCACAGACTCACAGAATGGTTGAGGTAGGAAGGGACCTCTGGAGATCATCTAGTCCAACCCCCCTGCTCAAGCAGGGTCCTCTGGAGCACACTGCACAGGATTGCACACAGACAGCTTTTGAATATCTCCAAGGAAGGAGATTCCATAACCTCGCTGGGCAACCTGTTCCAGGGCTCAGTCACCCTCACAGCAAAGAAGTTTTTCCACATGTTCAGACAGAACTTCCTGTGCTTCAGTTTGTGCCCGTTGCCTCTTGTCCTGTCGCTGGGCACCACGGAGAAGAGTCTGGCCCCATCCTCTTGACAGCCTCCATTCAGATACTTATACACGCTGATAAGATCACCCCTCAGTCTTCTCTTCTCCAGGCTCAACAGGCCCGGCTCTCTCAGCCTTTCCTCCTAGCAGAGATGCTCCAGTCCCTTCATTATCTGCGTAGCCCTTCACTGGACTCACTCCAGGAGCGCCATGTCTCTCCTGCACTGGGGAGCCCAGAACTGGACACAGTACTCCAGGTGAGGCCTCATCCGGGCTGAGCAGAGGAGGAGGATTACATCCCTTGTCCTGCTAGTAACACTCTTCCTAACGCACCCCCAGGACACCCCTGGCCTCCTTGGCCACAAGGGCACATTGCTGCCTCATGCTTAACTTGTTCACCAGGACTCCTGGGTCCTTCTCTGCAGAGCTGCTTTCCAGCAGGTCAAACCCTAGCCTGTCCTGGAGCATGGGGTTATTCCTCCCTAGGTGCAGGACCCTGCACTTGCCTTTGTTGAACTTCAGGAGGTTCCTCTCCACCCAACTCTACAGCCTGTCCAGGTCCCTCTGAATGGCAGCGCAGCCTTCTGGTATATCAGAATTTGTCCATGCAATTTTACTAGGTTTGGAACTAGAGTTTCTGTGTACTGATGAGCCCAAGGGGTGCAACAAGCTTTATTTCACTGGTATAAAACCAAAGCAGGAAAAAGAAAGCACATATCTATATTTAATAGTATTTGCAGCAGAAATAGGCTAAGCAGCCTATTAGAAGTTAGATTTCACAGACTCTTTGGAGAGCATGGAGAGCTCTGATCATCTAAAGCAATTTCATGCGTGAACAAGCTGGAGGACGTCTCTTCAAAGCTATGTTAAAGCACGTCCTCCGGAAAGCCACCCAATTCTACCTGAAAAATTCGAAGTAATGATAAATCTTCTGCTTTCTTCCATACACTATTTCAAGTGTCATCACCCTCATTGTCAGGAAACTACATCTTATTTCAAGATCTGTTAGGCTTCAGTTTTTGGGAATCACAGTTTATTGCAACTTTGCATGCTCAGCTGGAAAGCCCTTACTCTGCTTATCATTTTTCCATGTGTAAGTACTCAAGCTTAGTGATGAAGACTTTATCCAGCAACTTCTCTTTCACTGGATATTCTCATGTACCATAAAGAAACACAGAGGGATCCCATATCCCACTTCCCCCTTTTTCTGATAAACCCGCACGAATGCAAGTAGATAATACTAAGAGCAATGCTTTAGTTTGTAAGGCCAATGTTTTCATCACCTGGTAAAAAGAGTTCTGCAGTTGATTAGGCATTTGAAATTAAACAGGATTGGCACTGGTTTTGTTCTCCTTCCCCTCTTCCATCTAACATCTATCCAGTATTTTTTCCAAAAACACATGTTCATCTGAAGCCCTAGTGCGCAGTGCTGTAGCAAAGCACAGCCTTAGAAAAGCTTTACCTCTGCGCACTTGCTGGTAACTTGCCAGCTAGTGACAGGTTCATCAATAATGATAATGGCTTTATGTCAAAGAAAACTAGTGCACTAAGCCATAGATATGCTCAGCCCTATAAAGAAATCAAAGTAACCAGCATCCTAATAAGGAAAGCCAGGCAGGAACACGACTTCTAATAGGAAGTGCTGGGTAACAAAAGAAGAAGAAATGGAAGGATAAAGCTCCCTTTGCTGAAAAAAGATGCCGCTTTTCCTACAGTAAAGTCTATCACCTCCTTATCAACTGAGAAATGATGCAAGCACTGACTTCACTGTACCTAACTGAAAAAATCTATTGACTGCTGATTAAGAAACAGCACTTTGTAACTCATTTGTGATAAATGGCGCATAGTGCAGCTGCCTTTGCAAATATTATTATCAATAATGAACACTTGCATTACAGTTGCACCCAAAACCCAGCTGGATGGGTTTTACATCCCTAAAGCCACTGGCATCTTTGCTCAAGATTGCTGCAAGAAGCAAGCAATCCTGTTGCTCCTAAAACAAAAATGTATACTCAGGAACTTAAGTGCTCATGGGTTGTCTATTTTTCTGTTTGGAAATCAGAAGGCATATTTGGGGGATTTTCCATATTTTGGACATATCCATACTTCTGACTGTGCCCACAGTCATCAATTTGGTCATAAATCGACCAGAAAGCTGTGCCAAACCTTTTGAGAAGAGGGGAGGCTTGTTGTTCATTTGCTGTACATTTGACCTGTATGTGCATGGAAAGCCTAACACATCTCAAAAGTGTATGCAGGAACCACCTTCACTGACAACTCAGACTGACGGGACATTAGGTACACAGTGTCTGGGCATATATTTCCGCTGAGGAAATAGACAGAGTAGGTCCAATTTAAGGGAAATGAGTGAAAAGGTTTTGAGGTGTGATGTGTGTGTGTGTGTGTGTGTGACAGAGACAGAGACAGAAGGAGAGGGAGAGGAAGGGAGAGAGGGAGGGAGAGAGATGAAGGGAGGGAGAGCGAGACAGAAGGAGACACGGAGAGAAACAGGGAAAGAGAAATCAGAAGCAAAGAGAGAAACTGAGACAGAGCAGAGGGACAGAGACAGACAAAAGGAAGGATAGAAAGAGAGAAAAAAAAAGAGAAAATAGAAACAGCAAGACATGAGCCAGTGAGAGAGGGAAATGGCAAGAGACAGAAACAGCAAGATACAGAAACTGCCAGACAGAGCCAGGGAAAGACAGAGAACGAGACAGAAGGAGAGAGACAGAGATGGAAGGTGAGAGAAAGAGATGGGGAGAAAGGGCAGGCCAGTGGGAGAAGTGGGAGGAAACACAAAGAGAGTGGGGACACAAAGGGGTCATATGAGGGGCCAGTGGAGGGGGGACAGGAAGGAGGATAGAAACTGGGGCCAGAGAAAGGGCGATGGGGTAAACAGAGGCTGGGTAGACAAAGCATCACAGAGGGCATGAGAAGATGAGGTGGGGGGACAGAAAGGGAGAGGGGGACAAAGAAGAGAAAGTTGAAACACATATAGAAGGAGGAGTGAAGCGTGACACAGGGAGAGCACTTGGTAGCACGGCCCCAAGCCTGGAGCTGAAGCATTTTGTCGGCAGCTGAAAAAGGTGAGGTGCAAAGAGCAATCAAACTGCCTCTGGTAGCTCCTATTTTCAAAAAAGGGGAACTTAGCACGTCCTTTAAAAATAACCGTAACATCACCAGAATACATGACTCCATTACTCATTTCTTATCCTAAAAAGAAAGACTACGCCTTACTGTGGTTACCTGCTGAGGTCTAAACAAATAAGATTCTTTATCTGGATTGGAGATCTACTTATATTAAAATACCTAAGATGCTGGACTTATAATATATTGTATTAACACAGGTAAGAAACAATCACTACGCTCTTGCCTGTGACATAAAAAAACACAAATGGTTTGGATTGGGCAGGGCACTGAATATGTGGGAAAAAGATGAACACAGCTTTATTAGTGACAATTCAACATAGCTGTTCAGAGATTTTAAAATAGGTGTAAGGCAGAAGCATGGAAGGGATGGGGCAGCAAGGAAGAGGAAAATGGATGAAAAAAGATCTGGGAAAAGGGATGGTCATTCCAAGTTGCCCGCTGGATCCTGATCATTTGATCATCATAGGAGGCGCAAGGTATTCTTGAATCTACACAACAGCAATATGGGTATAACCAAGGCACTATGTGAAACTGGTAGCCCTTGTGTATGGAGCCACCCATGCTGATTAAAATAAAGAGACAGATGCACCTAATTCCACACTACACCTACTCAGCAGGCTAAGGGTGTCTGGCAGGGCTTATGCCAGTTCCCATTTGTCTAATTTATTATTCTCTCTGCCCATTCTGCATAGCTTTCCTCTGTATCACCTTTAGGAAAACAGAAGCCACTATTCCAAGCAAAAACAGTATGGAAGCATTTAAACAGAGCTAAAACGGAGAGCACGTGGTGGTCACAGAGATGAAGCACAAAATGGGGATACTGCAATCATCCTAACACCAAGCATGGGAAAACCACGAAATTTCAGGATTTTAGTTAAAGAAAATTCAAAATGTGTTATTAACTTTAACTTGGCCCTGCTGGAATGCTACAAAAAGAAAAGCAGGCAAAAATATATAGGGGGAAAATGCATGGATATTTTACATAGAAATTTAATCTGTGACCACAAATGCTAAAACACTGATCATGGTCAGATGGGTCTGCAGTCATTTTTAAGGGCTACTGATGGAGAACAGCACAGAAATTCAGCCTTTAACTGTCAGAAATATAACCATGACGGCTATATAGAGGATTTCAGTGCCTTAAAACTAACTGTAGTGAAGTTAAAAGAGTTTATGGCAGGACAGAGTTAAAGGTGGTCATATCAGACTAAGTATTGTTACAATACAAACAGCTTGGTACACCTTTGGTCCTCATTTTCTTCAAGGTAAATGATCAAGACTGAAATAACAAAAATACGGACTCTTTAATTCGCAATGTGTTGAAAGCACAGGAGTTTGACAGACAGATACATCAGGACTATGCCTCCAGGGAAGCATCTTTCACTTTGCAGATGGAAACAGTGAGACTGACCAGCGAAGTCACTTGTCAGGCCATGCAGCAAGTCAATTCAGTAGGGGATGGAAATATCCTGGGACAAGTTTTCACAGCTCACAAGTGGATGACAGCATGCTGATAGACTTAGCTGGGCCTAGAGCAGGAGCCAGAGCCTTGAACAAACTGCCCTCTCAATCTGCTAGCATTGCCTTTCTACAGCTTGCTGATGTACGCTACTCCTCCTTAGCTCTTGTTCCCTTTATCATCTTTCCCTCCTATCATGACAGTATTTTTTTTAATTTGTCCCAAAATCCTGACTGCCATTAGCTTCCATCCCACTGATGCACTAGACCTATTCCTGGAGCATGAATTCACTTCTGTAAGATTTCTCATACTAAGAGAGTTTCTTTGTGGAGCCTCTGCAGTGAAATGCACAAATACAGTTAAGTCCTGACTAGGGCTTAGGCCACTTTACACCATACTGCACAACATTCCTTTTTTGATTAATTGAATAAGGCTAGTTTGGAAAGTTTCTTCCTTGAAATCGAAGACTTGTCTTGTCATTAGGTAGTGCAATATCTTAGTCTAAACGGGTGCTCTTGACTTCCCTTACTCCGCAACACTTTCAATTCTCTTAACGAAGCCATAAGGTGAAAGAGAAAATAGGCCTAGCTTTCTTGTTTTTTTCTGCAGCTCCTTGGTAACAAGAGGGAGCCCAGATCTGATTACCCTAAAATACTGTCTGACCTTGGGAAAATAATTCCAGCTTTCATTGTCAAAGGAGCTGAGACAGACTTGGTGCTGTCATGAGCTGCATAACTTGGGCGTGGGTTATCTGGTATGAATATTTCAAAACCTTATTTTCCCTGGTCATAAAGTAAATGTAAACTAATATCCTATTTCATACTGCCATCTAAAAATGTAGGCCACTAACGTTTGCAAACGCTCCGAGACCCTTTAGGAAATGGCCTGAAGAAAGGAAAAGCAAAGCAGTCATATTTTTAATTTTAATAAGTTTGACTAGCACACCTAGCTGTCATTTTTGTGCCTGATTAGTGGCAATAGGCAGTTTCCCATTTAATTCCAGGCAGCTGCTAGAGAAGAGCTGCAGGCAGATGTAATCTGGAGACTGCAGAACTCAGCTCAATGTCAATTTCACACCAGCATTTACTTTCTTCTACTCCCATTTATTATTAATCTGTATTTACATCTAACTCCAGCTCTTAGTCAGCCTCTGCCAGAGGCTTTAACCATTAGAGGTAACTATGAGGAAGGAAGGACAGAAGGGAAAAGAAGAAACTGCCATGAACTTAGCTTTTACCTCTCCTTATAGTTTTGGGGAGATGAGAAATTATACAGAGACAAGGATATTTAGAAAGCCAATAGCTGGCACTGCAGATCAGACCAGCAGGCCTCTTTGTCAAGTCTGCCGCATCTTTAGCGCTAGATGTGTCAACAAAACTGCCCTATCACAGTTCATTCTTTCTAAGCATGCTTACTTGGTTCCTACTCTTTACAGGGCTTTATATCCTTTTAAAATTTCTATCCATTCTAATTCAACAGTGGATGTTCTTATATTTCATGTTTTCTGAACCTACTAAGCTCTCAGACTCAGTAAGACCGTTTCACATTGAGGTCCACATAAGCATGGTATAAAAATATACTTTTCCCATCAACTTTCAATGCATTGCCTTTTTAACTTGATATAAGAGCAAGGAGTTTCAATAATGAGAAGATAAACGGGAGTACCCGATTCACTTTCTCTGTCCTCTCCAAAGTAAACAATTTTAATTAAAGCAGCAGAATTAATACCATTTGTTTTCCACCCATAATTTTTGGGGCTTCAAATCTTTTTCATTTCTTGTCTATTTCTCTTTTATCACTTCTGAGTGGAGCTGAACAGTGTGTTCCAGGTGAGACAACAGCATTCATTTAGTAATAGCATTCTGTATTTTCCAGACCATTCCTTACTCATCTCTACATTTTGCTCTCTTGTTTTTCTTTCACTTTACTGAAAATGAGAAGCCCACTCAGTGTCATCTTTCTGCTGGAGGTAAGATGAATGTAATT
Source organism: Struthio camelus (assembly GCF_040807025.1). NCBI lineage: Eukaryota > Metazoa > Chordata > Aves > Struthioniformes > Struthionidae > Struthio > Struthio camelus. The sequence continues at coordinate 92,882,297 of NC_090942.1, read as the reverse complement.
CATTGCAAAGATTGTTCATAAATCTTCCAGAATGGAGAAAAAGACATCAAATATACATGCCGTGCATGATAACATTTCCCACAGCAATGTGGGAGGCACTGAATTTATTGCACACATCCTCCAAAAGTTCCCATATATCCAGAAGGCCTGCAAGTCCAGATCTCAAATTAGATTCTGGACATTCTTCCCCAAGTCTTTTGCAGCAGAAGTAGCTTCAGCAGTCTACCTAGCCAAAGCATGATTTCATTTCATTCTGCCCGACACAAGCATTATTGTCTTTAAGCATCCAATGGGAACGTAGTTAGACACTGAGAAAAATCCATCTTCAACTTATTCTCAATGTTCAGTCATAATGAAGGCTCTTTAGCGCTCCTCCTCCAAACCTCTTCCTTTCTGTGAAGCCAGGAATCTAGAGATGGAAAAGATGTCACATCAGAATCAGCATGAACTCCCTCCAGCCCTCATTAGTGTGCCTGTTACCAAGCCAACTGCAACAATGCCTTCCTCTTCCATGCGGGCTCCTGAATCAGGACTGAAGAAATGCTTCAGCCTACTGCTAGAGGAGCAACATCTATAAAACACAATATAAAACTGAAGCCTGGATCATTTGTGCTTCAGAGTTCCCTAAGGCTTTTGGCAAGGGTTGCAACGAAAGCCTTAATTTCTCAGGCAAATGCTAAACCATCAGAAATTCATTAGAAATTTCCAAGTCCCTGTTTATCCCAGTTTCAATTGCATACAGGAATCTTTCTTCCCCTAATTTTTAAAACTACAAAATAGTGTTAGCATGTTGTAATAAATGGCTGTTGAGACTTAATCCCTCCTACCCTGAGACAGCAGCACTTCACTCCTAGTGAAGTTGAAAGGACAGTTGGTGAAAAGCTTTAAGAAAACCGTCAGAAGAGAAAAGGCTGCAAACAATGCAAAGGATTATCACTTCTGCTTTTGCACAGACGCAGCTTACTTACTTTGTGACAATCAGTGCTTACAAAGAAAATCTACTCCAAACCATCACAAGCTTCTCTGGCTTAATGGTATTGCAAACAGATTTGCAATTCTATGCACTCATGAATCCCATAAAAGAGACTCAATGATCTCTAATACTGTATTAGAGGGTTGTCCTACTGGTGACAGCATGAAATGATGTGATTACAGTCTAGAAGTAATTCTAACTATACATAAATAGAAATCAGAGACTAAGTAAACGCATTCCAAAAGCAATCCCATGTTTTCATAGCAAATACAGTATACTAAGAAGGAAGGTGTCAGCCAAGCACTACAGATCAAACAGTTGCCCAAAGCCAGGAGAATGTGGGCATGTACGGATAGCATGCAAAGAGAATGCAATTTACAGTACAAAGCAGACTGCTTAAGATACACACCTGATTGGCAAATCAAAAAAGCTAAAGAGCTTACCCAAAATGAAAGTGCACTGAAGAAACACAATTTATATATTAAAGATTAAATTAAAAATTTAAATTAAAGAGGATGGGGCCAGACTCTTCTCAGTGGTGCCCAGCGATAGGACGAGAAGCAACGGGCACAGACTGAAACACAGGAAGTTCCATATGAACCTAAAACCTTCTTGACTGTGAGGGTGACTGAGCGCTGGAACAGGCTGCCCCGAAAGGTTGAGCGTCTCCTTCTTGGGAGATATTCAAAAGTTGTCTGGACAGGGTACTGGGCAACCTGCTCTAGGCGACCCTGCTTAAAGAGGGAGGTTAGACTAGATGATCTCCAGAGGTCCCTTCCAACCTCAACTGTTCTGTGATTACGTAATTTAAATTTCATAAGGGTTTTCAGGCCCAAGACTCAAACAGATATGCAATGTATTCATCAAAGAATTATTTTGTTCAACTCTAAAAAGCAACTATCCCCAGGGGAAAACTCGGCAATTTCACACAACAGTTTGTCTAATCAAAACTGCTTTGGGAATTCAGGAAAGAAAAATGTAATCATTATAACTCAGAAGTAGCAGGATACTCTTGCAAAAAATTTCTCTCTTTTAGCACTTCTAACATTAAAGTCACTAATTAAGAGGAACTATTATCTCTTTATCTTAGATCTGACTGATATCATAGCCGCAAGCAATTTAGAACTTATCATGCTCTTCACTCTGAAGAATTCTATAATAAAAATGACCTAAAACATGAATCATGGAAGAGACCTGTTGTAGAATACCCAGAAATGCATTTATAAAATTTACATTAAATAGATCATTTCAAATAATAACATTAAGAGGTTACACTGAAATTTTCAGTTCCCATTTGGATTTTGTCTCTTTAAATGCGACTGTCCACTATTTAAAATTCATTTTAAGCTTTTGAGCTGTTGACAGTTAAGCAGATCAAAGAAGTCATCAGCAAGCTGTAATCTCTGGCACATGACCAGAATGAATATAATCTCTGGTTAATCACTAAAAGTGATCAAATAAGATAAATAAAAATCTTACATCATGAATCAAAGACAGCCAACATACCAGCAGATTTCTGCATTAAGCTATTATCTCTATGAAAGTGAGACTTCCTTCTACTAGAACGTGGAGGCGGGGGCAGAAAAAGGCATCTTGCAGAATTGAAATGGGAAAAAGTAAATTTGTTTTTAAAAGGCAGAAGAAAATCCTCATGAAAAGTAAGCATTATGTAATCCCTGATTCTTTTTTTTCCCCACTCTCCCTAAGGCATTTTCAGCACAGCTATATTTAGTTATACTTTTGATTGTATTTCAGTGGTGCTATTTGCTGTAATTTGCAAGCACCTTGCAATTATGATCAGCAAAACCTCACTATCCTCTGCAGGGTAGACTGCAGATGGGAAAACGAGGGGCAGAAGAAAGCTGAAGTGACCTGTCCAAACCAAGAGAGCCATTTTGCTAGTTCTTCACCAACTTCACTGAAACCAGGTAATTCAACCATTTAGGAATGAATTACAGCTGGTATCATACTGCCATTCTTCTGGTGGCTCCACTTGTTCTACAAAAACTACCTGCAGAAAACATAAAATGCTGGGTCCAGCTGTGAAAATGGCCTTTTGATTGACATTCAAGACAGCATCTCTGGCCTAAATCTGCAACAGATCAGAGTGAAGCTGCGAGATCAAAGAGATACTATTTTCCCCTTTTATCTCAGTCTTGCAAATTCCACTGCGTTAGCATTTTTAATTATTTCACTGCCAATCATAATTTCACTGACAAAAGTCGGCCAATTTTCTGCCCATGCAAAGCAGTTGTGCTCCCACAGATTTAAAAAGTCAGCTACCAGCACGAATTAGCATTCAAGTCACACAAAGCCCGTATCTTAAACAGAACTCTATCAGCAGACAGCATTACACTGGGAGAAACAAAACAAAAAAGGAGTAAAACATAACAAACCTGATTGCCATCTCTTAAAAAGTATCTCTTCTCTATGACCTGGGAAAAACAATCAGAGAATGATCTTAGCAGGCACAACACATTCATAACCTCGGACTCCAATCAGCGCTTCACACATGAGCACTGAAATTCATGGCTAAGTGAGGGGAAGAGGGATCTGAACCCAAGTCTCCTGCTCAAGGCTTATTGCTCTAAGCGCTAGGCTATTGCATATAAAAGGAGTTGACATCTCCAGCATCCTTAGAAAAGCTGCATTATCCTCAAGTTCTACACACTTAATGTAATTAGCCCCTTTTAGTAATGGAGGTCTTCAGTTCTGGGTGTCTCCTTACTGCATCAGAGTCAATGTTATTCCCACCTCTCTGTGCAGGCAGGGTGGTTCTGGGCACCTGCCAAAGCTCATACTTGGGAAATTCTGCAGGTGCCATAACAACTTCAATGGTTCTGAGGAGCCCCCCAGGCATCAGGTATATTTCAGGTAGCCTGACTCGCTCTCCAGGAATGACCCCCACACTCTCTATGCTGAAGGATACCTGTGGAGGCAATACTGTCAGTCTAAGAATCAAAAGTAATTTGCATCACTCTGTACAATCTGTTCCCTCCTCCAAAGGAAATTCATGACAAATTTCCTCTTTTCTAAAGCACAACCTGTTACGATCACTCTGTCCAGGGGATAAAAAGCGGCTTAAATCAGAGCATTTCTTCTGTCATTTTCACAGTACGCCTTGATGTGCTCTCCTGTGCCGGAGGGAGAATAACACATTTTTTCATTCCTGAGGCTTGCTTTAACAGGAGCAACAGTGCTAACCATAGCTTTACAATGCCCTGCGCTACTACCCTAGCATGCTGCAAACCCTCTGGCCTGCCAATCGATTCCAAAAGTGTATGCAGAGTTTTTGCACATTTGTGAATTCTTTTTCACTGCTCTATGCAGATCAAGAATCAGGTTTCCAAGAGCAGAGTAATCTTTGGCCTCCCCATACCTGACCTGAACCAGCTCAAAAAGTGGAAAGTGAAAAGAGTAGGTAATTCTTTCCATGCTCAAAGCACAGACAGGGTTCAATACACGGAACAGTAAAACTTAATTGACTTGACTTACCTTATCAAAAAACCTGCTTAGCTTGACAGCATTGGATGAGCCTGCAGCCAGATAACGAGGATTGGTGCAATCCTAGAACATACAAAAGACAACAACATACTCAGCACAAGGAAATCAACACAAGGAAGCCATACACAGGGGAAATCAAACCCCTTTCCCTGAAAAAGGCACATGCAATCATTTAAGGCAAATACAGTATACCTGCTCTGATCTCAGCTTCATAGTCCTTTGAGAGAAAAACAATGATTTGTAAATAAAGTGGACCAAAGTGGTTGGGAAGGGATAACCAAGTGTTAGCCTTTTAAATTTAGATATAGAAGAATGTTTCCTTTGCTACAGAGTTTTGGAGATGGGAGGTTTGAACACAAAATCTAAACTTAGTTCCTCAAGACAAACAGTAGCCAAATGGTTTTCGAGGTATAATATCAGGAGATGATATAGATATAACCCTAGCCAGATACTGAGCAGATACTAGCCTGACCTGCACAATAAACTGACTTTTCTTGAAAGAAGTAGAAGCAGCAACCTTCCTTAACACTGTCCCATATCTCCAGCCTGCCTTGAGGTTAGGCTCCTCGCACTGGAGCAAAGGCCTGTTTCCCTGCTGTGAAGGAAGCAACCTGAAGATTCCAAGACTCTCCCTCTGCTCTTCACATTTGCCTTTGGCCACCAGCTATACAGCCAGCTAATGATTTTTATAGGCTGCATACAAGTTTGTGTGTGCATACAGGCATTCATACAGCATACACACACATAAATATGCATCAAAATAAGTAACATGGGGTCTTGACATTTCATTCAAATATAGTCTGTGTCAGAACTAAGAACAGGAAAGAGAAAACTTAACTCGCAGCCATCAATTCTAAACTCAGACCAGCTTATCTATCCCCCCTACATATCCCTATAATGAAAGACAGCCTATCACTTCTTCAAGCAAGGGGGACTGCCAATCAAAATGTGCATGACTCCAGCATTACTGAGAAATTCTCCAGAAGCCCACTTTTTCTAACAAGACATTTGCCTACTGAAAAACAGAATCACTGCTACATGAAAGAGAAATAACGCTGGTGGCAAAAATACTAACCAAATTGATCTCTTCAGCATTGAAATCCTCAGCCAGGAAAGCTGTTCTGGTTAAAACTTCATTCCGCTTAGTTTCTGGGATCTGATCCAGTTTAGTTCCTATTACCAGCAGTGGAATCTGGTTATCAGCAAACTGTTCACGGTCATAGTCACTGTTGAAGAAAACAAATACAAATCGTGGATGGACTGATGGCCATCTAAGCGGCACAGCTCAGGGAGCTGGCATCTCTGAACGTCAAAAGTTCCTACAAATATTTTTAAGGAGGGACGAGGAAATAAATTGCCACTGTGAAACACTACCTGTTTCCATGTTATACCAAGGATAGTTGCAATAATATTTTTGAGGTGTCAAGTTACTAAGTTGTCCACATTCAGGTAAAGATAGCTACTGTAAGCTGAATTCCAACAAGCCTTGATTCAGATACAAACAATTAGTAAAGATGCCCTACACAAGATAAATAATATTGTAATAAAATATGTCATTACAAATACAAGCACCAATCATTCCCCTCAACTAGGATGCTCAATTGTCTTTCCTTTTTATTTAAGCCAAGATTAACACTGAGAACTTAGTCCAGCAATTGCCACAGACTAGGCATGTGTCCCTGACAGAAGTGAAGCCTTCAAAAATTAAAACAGTCATAAGGAGTTTTTATGTGGAGAAAACAGAAGAAAATTGCAGCTCATGTAATGCACTCCCTCTTCCTTTTCACATGTTTCTAAAAAAGCACCCGTACACCAGCACAGACAGATAAACAATTGTGGCTTTCCCCCCCTTGTGTGAAGTGCTCATGCATGTGATTTATCCATTATCTGAAAACCTCCTTGCTTGTATGGATAACAGCAGCATGAAGATATAGCAGGAAATACTTGACAATACAGTGGGAAGCTAATTATGACCATGATCTTTAAGCAGATTTCTAAGCCAGACTCCTGGCTTAAATTTGAGCAAGCTTTCTTGCTCCTGGTGCAGTGAGGGAAAGCCTGTTGGAACAGAGATGCTACATAACACTTCCTGTAAAATGGCTTCGCATGTCTCAGAAAAAGACGTATACAAGTCTTTGGGTATCAGGAAATGGACCCACTCTCACACAGGCCTCAGACAAATAAAGGACACAGTAAAGATCTTTTCGCTTAAACCACGTTTGACTACAGTCAAATAATTTGGGAATCTAGATGCAGAATGACCTGCTCAGCAGTGTGAAAAAAAGAACATTTTTCTTTCGTATCCCGTTTTCTTCTTTCTTCCTTACGAGTCTAGCCCTCTCTAATTTCCTATGGATTTCAAGTAGCTTAGGGAAGACCGAATACTTCTAAAACAGCCTAGAATCATTGTGTCATAGAGCACAAGTATGCTTTTCACTCACCCGTTTGTCACTAGAACTCCCGTTGGAGCGACATCTCTGTTGAGTGCTTCCAAAGACCAGCGATACAGATTCTGGGATGACTTCTTGTTGGTTAAATCATGCACTAAAATTATCCCTAAAGTAAAAGAGCAGGCAGCAAGATGCTATTTCATGATATACAGTTTTTCCTTTTCCTATCAAAATGGCACCTGCAGGTTCCCAGACGTCTGGGAACTAAGACAGGGAAAGATAACTCGTTGAACTACAGGGAATGAGTTAAGGTGAAAATACGAAAATGCAGCAGTTTTTTAAAGCTCCTTCTCAGGAGTTGGATAAGAAGAAAAACCCAGGAAAGGAGGAACAGAACATCCATCTTAGGTTTTAATTTGCAACAGGCTGGCAGGCATTCCCCAATTCTGTTCTAATCCTCTAATAATGTAATCCTAATGATACTGAAACTCTGTATTAACACAGCAGAGAATTCAGCCTTTCACTGTTCTACCTAGCTGGTAAACACACAACTCTTTTCTTGTCACACAATCTAAGAAACAGAAAGGCTGTTTTGGGGCTGGGTGGGTTCTGAAGGGTTTACAGAGCACTATTACCTTCCCACAGTTTCAAGAACTAATGCCATGCACTTGTGGAGGTATCCAAAGGGGAAATAGGCTCTGATGAACTTTCACAGTCCACCAAACGCTTGGTAAGAACACGCGCTAATACGATTCCATGTAGTCAAGAAAAAGCTTCTAGCATTTTTCATTACCGTGAGCCTTCAAAATGTAAATCCTGAGATAGGAAAATTGCCAGCCAAACTTTCTAGCTGTGCTGTTAACAGACACCCACTTCTGATAACCAGAGTTCCTAACTCAATTATCAACTCCTGCTAGCAAATATCTTCTATTTATTCACACCTTCTGCCACCTGTGGAATGCTCCCACTTTCTCCAGACTTTAAACCATCACTTATTCAAGGATAAGATGCAATTATACCTCTCATCGCTATCGGGATTTGTTCTCAATACACATTTCACAGCCCACAGGTGTACAAAATTTATTTCATTTAATCTTTCATCGGTTACCTCCCAAAGATGCCACCCACTGTAAACACTAAGAGCAAACCACATAGCCGCATTCTCCACTACCCCACACTACTTTGCACAGAGACTCCTATGAGAACTCTACAAGAAAACGAGCACCTCCCCCAACATGTCACAACAGTATCACTCTTTCAAAGCCTTTATCTCAGTACTAGCAGAAAAAGAGCAACTTGACCTTGCGTCCACCCCCCAGTACAGAGAGAGAAAGCCTGATGCAAAAAAAATTGGCTTATGGCAACAGATTCAGAGGCACTGCTGCATAACTTGCAAGAAAATTCCTCCTCTTTCAGGCATCCTTGACCTAAATAACGACCTCTCTCCCCTATTTACACTTTTCGTTGGTCAGTTTCCTTACTTGCCTCGCTCAAAACTACACAAGTAGTTGGACCGGCGGAAAAGACTGTGTCAACATCAATAAAGAGCAGACAAGACCAAGGACTATTGTTCCTGCTACATAAATGTCTGAAAACCACAGCCTTGCTACCTGTTCACTGTCTCGGACTATCACCGTGCACAAAACAGATGCAGGCTCATGAAAGCTGATGATCTGTGGCCATACCAAAAGTGAATGATACCTCACCTCCTCAGCAACCAAGTCTCCCTGACAGTCTGCACAGATGCTGCTATAACCAAACATTAACTGTCTTTTGATCTCAGACTTCTCAGATCACTGCAAGCCCAGAAAGGACAAGCAGTCAGGCAGAAGTAATGCGCTCCTCTTCTCGCATCAGGTCAAAGAGAGGCAATTTGTGAGACAAGCTCTAATGAAGAAATGTATCTAATGAAAGAAACTAGAGCCAAGGCTAACTACCAGAGACTACAATTTTCATATGTGAACTGGCTAATGTCTTTCGGGCAGTGGTAATAAAGCAACCCAATTTTCATAATTCCATCAATTAGAAGTCAGATACAAAAGTTCAAAACTTCATCTCCTCATGTGCTGCTCTAGGATATTTCCAAGTCTGACCAACACGAACTGTAATATTGTGGATTTGGTGCCAAAAAGAAATCCACTTCTTCTATACACCAAAGCAGCTTGCTTTAAGGCCTCTGCTTTGAGGGCACAATTCAGCTCAGCCTTACTTAGAGGGGTCTTGTTGTATAATGTAAGCAAAAGGCACCTACGCACAATTTTTCTCCTGGGAAAGGGGAAATAATCATAATTATGAAGGGCCCTCAGATGATGATGACCAAGAAATGAGAATCGAAATAGAACATCCGGGACTAAGTTTTCTGAAGTAGTCATTAACCTAGCATACTCTTATTTTCAGTGAACTGTCCTTGCATGTCAAATAGATAGTACCTGTTAGTATCTAGATAGTATCTAATGAGATACTGCATTTTAAATACTATATTCATAATATCTTATACGCTACTTCTGTGTTCCAGATGAACTACTAGACCTACAGGTCACTATTTCAAAAGAAGGGATGCCATATTTTCCAAGGCATAAAATCTATCTTTCTATTAACAGCAAGTTGCAAGAATTAATTACTAAAAATCACTTGCCAAATTAAGCGAACAGAGGGCAAGACGGTCATCAGATTCTTGCAATGTTATGGGAGATCTGTTCAAACTTGCCAGGGTGGGACATAACCATCAAAGTTCATGTACGTGCTTTATGGGCAGTAAACTTTTCCTTGGTTTAGATTTTGGAACCAAACAGACAAGGAAAACATAAATTAAGTCTCTGAATTAGACCTGGAAAGGTGAAACCAGCTCTCACATCTACAAGGATAGCTGGAAGGGACACCACTGCAACTTCAAACATCCCCTGTCGTGCCCGTTGCACAAGGCTGGGATAGTGACACAAAGTAAAATGCTGGATGAAGCTCATTTGCACAGGCTTGCCTGAAATAGTTTTCCAGTTCAAAACTGAGTCCATAAAATTCTGCTGAAGAATGGTATCACTCGTTCCTGTATAAATGTACTGGAATGAGTACAGAGAACAACACAGCCCTCAGCCAGACTCAAGGAATCCTGCTCCAAAGCCAAGAGACAGCTTACAGCAGAAAGTGACAAAAACAGATTTACTCCAAGCAAACTTACCATTCAGCAAGTTATAAAATACTGCTCGTGTGCTTTTCACGCTAGTGGCACTGCCCACTGAACCGCCAACATCCCACAGCTCAATATAGTAGGTCTTCTCTTCTGGAGTCCCTTCTTTGTAGTCATGAATCTGATGGAAAATTCAGACCATACGTAATCACAGCATTACCTTGCAGGAGTTAATCCACACAACACTTAAACATTCAGCTGCAATGACTACTGCATTTGGACAGAAATTCGTAAATTCTAACACTGACATCATTTGAAATCTCTCAAGTAGAAGAGGACTGACTGGATTGAGTCAGGCAACGACCACGGCGGTCACTGCAGTTCCTACAAGAGATGAAGCTTGGTGAGTCAGCAGGGAACATTCTTTCCTCCTAAACACTAGCAAACCTAATGACTCATGGAGTGCTTGGACACAATGTGCTGCTAAAGCAGGTGAAAAGATGAGGTTGTGATTTCTCGCAGTTGTTAAAAATCACATGACAATACTGCATAATTAAGAATATTAGCATGGCTGACTACACCAGATTTAGACTGACCACATCTTTTTACTCCTAAATTCTCATCGACATGTCAAGTGAATTAATCAAATAGCAATTTTCCTCCCAGGATTTGCTGCGTAGTTTTGCTCCACAGTCAAATACAACTGCAACATTTCTTTCCCAAAATTTTGGGAATATAATTTGGCATTCTTTGAGATAAAACTCCTAGACAATAGGACAGGATCATTCCTAAGCTACCGCAAAGCATTTTAGGGAGAATGTTGCATACAAGGAAGGAAGGAAGCATTTATCACTATCCCAAAAGGACTGCAGGTAGGCCAAAAACTACCAGATGAGTAAACTCACAGTCCCCCGATACTAGGCGCCGTGATGAGTAGACTGCAACAGAAGCAATCCCATGGTCATGCTAGAAATCCTCAAATCAAACAAACAGCCAATTCTGTTCTCCAATGTTTGGCTGACAATTTAATTGTGCACTGACTGTTTCTCAGGGAAGCGTAGTGCAAGTTCTGTATCCTCTGATTTAAATGGGCTGCTCATCAACTTATAACACTTCAGTGGTCACTGCGATAAGGAGGCTCTATGAATGACAAGAATCTTTGCTTCTTTAGTTAGCAATCTTGTAAAGTCACAATTTGCTCACACAAGTGCTCTGCACATATTTGATACTTTTTCTTCTAACAGTTTTCAACTTTACAAAACACTGAAACACACCTCTTTCTGTGGGGCAAAGTAATGAAAACAACAAATTAACTAAAGACTGGAATCAAATTCCAAAAATCTAAGAATCTTGCTTTCAAGCTTATTTAAGTTCAAGCTCATTTACATCCCTTAGAAGAATGAAAGTCTGAATCAGCCCAGCTGAGAGTTGAGCTTGTAACAAAAAGCCCACAACACTGGGAAACAAGGTCGATTTCCTCTTTCGCATTTTAAATTATGTGTACTTAAAAAAAAAAAAAAAAAAACGCCTGGAATATCACCTACTCGAACATCCACCGAGCAGCCCACTGTCCAAGATGGATTCCCCAACACCTGGTTTTGGCATAAGAGGTGAACTAGTGAAGACTTCCCAACACCTGCAAACGCATGTAGAGAACAACACCCGATCAGTGGACGTGTCTGGGATAAAAACAGCTAAAAAGGCGGCGAGATAACCGACAGAAGCCCTCAACGAACCACCGCGTTTGTGCAACGCGCGGCCAGGGCACCGCCGTCAGTCCCTCCTGACTCGAAGGCGAGTCCGAGGCCGCCGCGCCAGGCGCCCGTTAACGGCCAACGGTCAGTGCCCAACGGCCGCGGCACAGAGCCGGGGCGAGGGGGGGCAAACGGAGGAGCAAAGCGCCGAAGCTCGGCTGGCACCGCTCGTCTCCGGAGACGCAGGCGGGCCGGGAGAAGGGCCGCGGGCGGGTGGAGCGAGGCCGGTTTCTCGTCAGGGCGAGGCGGCGGCGCTGGGCGGGAGGGCGGCGGGAAGCAGCGGCCGCGCCCCCCGGCACCGGGGAAGGGGGGCCCCCTCCCCCTGGGAAGGAGCCTGGGGGGGAGGGGGAGTGTAACTGTCCCGTCCCCCCGCCCTCGCTGTGCGCGCGCGTACTGTGCGGGAGGGGGAGGGACACTCACCGGAGTCGCCTAGCACCAGCACCTTGACCCGGTCCAAAGCTGCCATCTTACTCTACCTAGCAACAGCCCCTGAGCGTCCCGCCCTCTCCCGACGCCCCCAATCATAACTCACACTGCCCTCATTTTTCTCAGCCCATTGGCTGCTTACCCGAGCGACTAGGACGCCCTGGAGCTCTGTGATTGGCTCTTTCCCTTGTCGCTCAGCGGGCTTAGTACCGGTTTCTGCCCCGGCCACGGGCAGCACGTCGTAGTGCGCATGCGCCCCGCGGGCAGCGCCGTTGGGCAGGGGCCTGGCGCCTTGTGACGTCACAGGCGTGCGCGCGGTTGTGACGCGCCCTCGCGCAGTCACCGGAAGCGCCGCCCGGAGAGGGGAGAGCTCGGAGCGGCGGCGGCAGGTCAGTGCCGGCCCCGGCCCCGGCCCCGGCCGACAGCGGGCCGCCCTCGCCCCGTCCCCGGTGCCCGCCCGCGGCTCCCCGGAGCGGGTGGCGGTCCCGGGCGAGGGCTCACGCGGCGGCGCACCGGGGAGTGGCCGGGCGGCGGGGGCGAGCCCGCCTCGCTCCCCCTCCCCCCGCTCCGGGGTCCCCCCTCCCCCCCGCCTGTTTTAGGTGCCGTTGGTGGGGTTGGTGCACGCCGGTGCCGCCCGCGGGGCTCCGTGCTGCTCCCCAGCGCCCTCGGCCCCAAACCGGCGGCTGCCTCTTTTCTTGTATTCCCCTCCCCCCCCCGCCCTTTATGAGATACTGTTGAGCCCCTCGAGTCTCCGGTCGTAGAGGAACCTACAGAGCCGGCCGTTTAAAAACTCAACACGCAGAAGTGTGTAGAGGGTAGGAAGCTGGGCATATAGTATAAGGGCTTCTCTGGTTAGCATGGGTGTAAAAGCTTAGGCCAATGCTAAGGCCTAGTATACTTTAGGAAGTCTGTGTGACTTGTAATTTGAGGGGAGCTGCTGGATTATAGACTCCAAGGAGTAATTAGCACTGCAAGAGGCCTGGGGTGCAGTGAAATGAGATGGATGTATTGAGACAACAGCCTGCTACTGTTAAAGGGGATATCTTTAACCTCATCCCCCTGTGTCAAGTGTGACCATTGTCTGAGCCCCCACAATGAAGCCGTTCAGCTCTCTAGGCCTGCAAGGTTTTCTTACTTTGGTCTTCTCTTGGCTTAGCAAGGTTGATGGTTCCCTGAAGGGCAGGTGAGCATCTCACAACAGGAGTGAGCTGTTAAGTAGGTTCATTTAATGGTATCATTTCAAGTGGCTCAGGATACGTGAGGAAAGTGTGTCTTATGAAAGAAGTGTTCAGCATTGCCCAGTTAAGATACAATTCCATGAAATACAGGTAACTTAAGATTTTTTTTCCACCTCTGAAAGGTGGAGTTGCCTCTCATTTCTTCCCCTGCAGTGGCATTCTCTTGCATCTGCTGTTTCTGTTGCTTATCAGACCTTTCCATTAGCTGATTCAACTGATTACAATGTCAGAGAACAAATCTAGTTTAAAAAAAATTTTCTTCTGCTATGGTAGTTGGTTAATTTGGAGCGCAGAAGGGTCTTGTGAGTGTCAGAACTGGTGCAAGAGAATGGGCAGAGCCATGTGCTTGAGAGTGTACCAGTTCCCTTCCAGCAGCAGCAAGGGCTGATGGGAGTTTCAGTCCTACCCTCCATCTCCTTTCAGATACTATTTACAGCACGCTCTCACACAGGATGCCTAAGGCTCTTCTAATGGAGAAATTATATGAAATTAAAGCTAATCAGATATTCTCTAATTCCTTAATTTTCTATTTCTTTATCGCTTACATCCCCAGTAGGTACATTAGAGTTATTAGCTTGCTATATCCTGATGAGCTAAGTCTTTTCCAAACACGTTCCTTAATTGTTTGTGTTACTTTTTTCCTGAATTCCTTAAAGTCAGACACTTTCTTTCTGGGCGTATAGTCTTTGGTACCAAGCATGATGTGCCAGTTCTCATTGAACCCAGGATGCTAAGAAGGATTATTGCTTCCTTCCCCTGAGAAACTTCAAGAGGGATGGTGGGTTAAGTCAACTATACTGAAATCATGACTTAGGCTTGATATGTTTGAGAATACCTTTATCTTTTTCCCTTCAAAAAAAAAAAAAGGAAGGGGGGGGGAGGAAAAAAAAGCCCACCTAAAGAACCCTAGCACTTTGCTATGTGCAGACCAATGCTGAGAAGTCTCCAAAATAGTGGTTGTGCTTCCCCTGGTATGTACTTAAATGGCATTGTGAATTGTATGGGTTTCTGATATCCTGATATCCACTGTTAAAATATTCTAGGGCTTCACAGTACAGCTAAGTCAATTTAACACCTCTGTCACCACACGGAGAAAGCTCACTCTTCCACATCCCTAGCTGTCCTACAGCTGTGAACTGTTTGTTAATGGTGTGTGCATTTGAAGTACTTCTGAATATCACATTTGTGTGTATACAAACATATACATTCCTTTACCTAAGTCTCGGTCTTGTTACAGGATGTTTAGACTATGAAGGTGAATGAGAATTACATCCTGAGCTTGCATTTTTCAGCTTCTGCCTTGCAAGGTCAGGCTTTGTTGCCTTATCGTGTGAGGTTCCATATGTTTTTACTAGTGGAATGAAATGAAAATGTCTTCATTCCAACAGGGCACTTCAGCACGTTCCTAGCCTTTCTGTGTGCAGCAGCACAATTCTGCTTCTTAAAATCATCCTCTATTACCTTGTTCCTACCTGGTTTCACTTTATAGAACACGAAAAAGAAGGTAGAATTTTCATGAAAACAGATCGCTTCTCTCTCTTTTAATACCTCAGGGCAGGTCTTGCAATGAAAATAAAAGATCTCCCATCAAGATTTAGTGCAGATGGGTCAGCAGGGTTCCTGAAGTCTCCAGGGGATGGAATTCAGTAACCTTTTGGATGTATGTCAGAAGACATTAGATTTGAAACTGACCTGGAATAAAGGCAATTCTGAATGATAAGAATGTATTGCATAGATCCTCCTCCCTTACAGAGAAAGGGAACAACAGAAGACTTCAGAATGGAGGAGATTTGTGCCGTTTTTTGAAATGCTCAAATAGCTGTTAGTGTTTGAGGTTAGCCTGCATAAACATTTAGCATCTTGGTGGCATATTTCCACACCATAGTTCAGAAGATTGTGCCTTCTCTCCTTTTGTTTGGAAGGATTCAGAATCAGTCCTGTCAGCTTTACTTCATCATCTTCTGGAAGACAGAACTCTAAATTTTATTAGAGTAAGAGATTAAAAAAGCAGGATCTGGGACTTGCAAGTGGTTGCTAAAGTGAGATACTGTACACACTGACTCACAGAAGCCTGTCATACTTGGAGACCCTCCTTTAAGGGTGAGGGGCTCTATCTTTATCTGAATTTGTCAAGCCTGAAAAATGAATGTGAGAAACACAGAGAGTCAATAAGGAAAAGTTACGGTGAATGATTTAGCTAAATTAATGTGAATCAAGTAATGGGCTGATCACTAGTTTTCCAGAATTCATGTGTAAAAACTGCAGACAGAACAAAAAGTATTTTGTTTCCAAGTAACTTAGCAGTGTAAGTCTTTTTTTTTTTTTTTAACCTAATTTTCTTTTTAACCTTACAGCATGAGCCTACAGAAACTTTTTCCAAACAAATCAGTAAAGCCTGGTGCTGAAAGGTTTAGCTGAAAGAGCACTAACAGATTAGATGGGCGAGGAGGATGAATAGAAGTACCTTCCCCTTTCCAAGCATGAAGATAGACCCAGGTTCCTTGCCAATCCTGCAGCTCTGAGTTTCTCTCTAAAAGAGATCTGGAGTTTTATAGAGGGTTTCCTTACCCAAATGAGTCTGAAGAGTAGTCTGCATCCTGTTTCAAGATCCTGCTGTGAAGTGTTTACCTTATCAAATATATGAACAGTGAGACTTAGTAAATTAAAACTTTTGGTGAAGTTACTGGTGGAATCAATGTAAGCCTCAAAGTTATATGTTAGAACAAGATGGTGCTTGTGTGCTGCATTGGATGAAAGTTCAGGTTAACTGATTGGTCAACTTACATTTTCATGCATGTTGTGGCTGCTAAGTATTGTCTTTCTAACATTTGTCGTCTCTTGTCACAGCTTTAGTCTGGAAAAGCAGAAAGAAAAGCAGATCAAACATCCTTAGCACAATTCCTGTTAATTTATGAAAGAATTCTTGAAATCTCTGTATATGGAGAGGAAGAGTTCATTTGCTTTGGTGTTGCGTCAACAAAGTCCTGACCATTGGAGATGCTCGCACAGTTGAATTTCTGGCTACCATATGTTCTCTGGTCCCCGCATTAACAAATGTGTGTTTGCTCTCATGGTCGCAGTGGCTTGCTCTCCTCTATTTGCTTTCTGGCATCTCTGGGTATGCTCTCTCAAGAACTGTGCCTCATGCATTTTACTCAACCTGAGGTACAATTTCCGTTATGCATATTGGACCCTGAGTTTCTTCACCCCACAGATCTAGTTGGATTTGTAGCTATAGTTCTTTCTTCTCAGTAGTGTCTCTCATAGCGAAATCAATATTTTAGCTTCCATTTAGAGCAATTGGGGGGGGGGGGGAAGACATATATTTAGTGTTATCATCCTACTCTTAAAATGTAGGCAGGTCTGCCTTCTGCATGTATCCCTAATAATGAATTGGATTCACTTAATTACCCAGAACAATTCCCAAACAGCTGTGTCTCTTAGGAAAGCTTATGTTTAAACTTTGAAATCTTTCAGTTGGATATTTCTGAATATCCTCCTATCTAGTGTGGTTTATTAGTGGTGCTTCAGGTGCTTAACCCATGGTGGTTTATCTTGGCTGTTGTTTTCTGTTCTTTTCTTGACAGTGCCCTGCTGTTCATACGTTATTATGAAACAGATCCACATGCATTAAAAGCTTGATAGGAAATGTTACTATATTTCTTTGCACGCCTAATTAATTCAAGCTTGGCTTACTGCTTCCATGGAAGAGGAAATCAATGCTCAAGGTTACGATGGAAAGACCTGTGCTCTTAAATTTAAATTGATATTCTTGTGGTGTTGCACTGCCACTTGTGACCTGGATCCCTCTCCTTGGCTGGTGAAAGGTACAAGTGAGATTCTGTGCTATAACCTGGGATTCTTTGTGGGAGAACAACAGGATGTCAAACTCTCCTAGAGAAATGGACCCTGCCCCAGTGAGTTCTTATAACAGTGTATGTTCTTGCTCATGGTGTTTTTCTGTATTGCATAACTTGCCTGAGAACGTGATTATCGAGAAGGCTTTTGTAAAATACAACCTGCATCATAAAAATCTTGTTCAAGCCCGAGCTTTTGGTCAGTTTGGCATTAAGGCCTCAATATAATAAAAAGCTTGGTAATTGTAGAACAAGTATCCATACTGATTTTCAGAGCAAAATTAGTTATCTTGCACTGTTGAAACTCATGCAGCGAAGCTTGACTGGGGTGTTCTCTGGTGCCTTGCTTGCCTTTTTTTTCCCTAGAACTGATACTGGTCAATTAGTTGTCTAGCCCAAAGGCTGTCTTCTGCAGAATTTAGAATTTATTCCTTGTTAATCCACTTTTCAGAGTTGGGGTTTCTTTGCATACGTCCGTGCCTAGAAGAAAAAAGTGCTGAACTGAAAGAAGGTGTCCGATATTACCTGAGAACATAGAGGACTTGGATGGGACTAAAATTCTCCAGTGGAAGAGAAGAAATAGCAATTGTGTAAAAACTCCTGGCCCCACGAGCTAGTAATATTGTTTCCAGTATCTGACACTAAGAAATATTATTAAATTTCTAACTATTGCTGGAAATCAAATTGCATAAACTTAAGTTTTGATTATTAGTCCTTTGTAGGTCTTAAGTTTGAGCAGTTCAAGTGCATTGTTCAGGGAATTGTACCTTAACTGTGTTCTGAAAGCTGCACCTTGTATGGAAGTCTGTAACTCTCTTATTAGTGAAAGTCTTGCAGAGAAAATGCTTTCCACCTGTGCTCTCAGGTGAGGTATCCAGGGTGAAATGTTCCTGTCTGAAAGTGCTCTTCCCCTTTTTTCATAACAAGTGATATTTTGAAGGTCACGGCATCTCCTACAAGATCTTTTCCCTGACTTTTCTGCAATGATTTTTTAGGGGACAAAAGATTGGTCGGGAGAAGATTTTTTTTGAGATCAACATTTTTTTTTTTTAAAGCATCTTATCTTTCAAAATTTGACTTCTTTAGTCTGATTTGGGGTCCCATACTTTATATTTTAAGTTGTTGTGTTTACATTAATTCTATACAGTGATTTCACTCTGAAGAGATACAATTAACGAATGTGAGTAAATAAAGGCCTCTGGCCAGATTCTGCATTCACATTGTCTTTTATAGTATCAGCAGGTTCCTGGCAGATTCAGTCAAAACCAAAATTTAGCTTTAAGTGACAGTAAGATTGTCCCTGAAAATCAATTTCATTCTGCTGGTGTTTTTATAGTGTTCTGTGACTATATACAGATTGAATCTAAGAGTTTTAAAAATACTGTATGGCTGTTCTGCAGGATACCATTTATTGCCAACACTTTTATCTTTTAACAGGAAGCTCCAAAAAAAATGTTCTTTATGTTGTAGATGAGCCATTGTGACATGTAGGAGAAACAGTTAAATGACTCTAGAAGTACTTATTTCATGGCTAGTTCATGCTATGATGAGCACATCTTAGTTTGATTTCTTTTTCAGAGAAATTGGAAATAGATGTACAAGCATTGCTTTCCCCAAGCCCTTCTCAGCCTGCCAAGCCTTTGGCCTTAAGTTTAAAGGGAACATTTAAAAGAGAAAGGGTTTTAGAAGAAAGGAATAAAAGCAATTTTTCTAATTGAAAGGTGGCAAGGACATATCAGACAGCTTTAATTTACTTAACCATTGAGCTCCACAATGCAAAACAACTAGGCTTTGTAATTGCACTGACCCTAACCCTTGAGAGAACCGTACCTCCCCAGCTGCAGAAGAGGAGTGAGAGAAGAGGGTGGGGATTCAAGAAACATGAAGCCTCAGGGGGTGATGTTGATGGATTGAAGGTTTTAAGTGGGGTGCGGTATTCTTGCACAAAAAAAATGAAATCAAAGCAGGTTATTGGCATAAATGGTTAGAAAGTTTTAAGTAGTTGTAGCAGAAGTGAGTCAGCAGCTGCTTAGTTGCACCTAGAGCTTGGTGATTCCAGGGGGATGTATTATTAGTTTGGAGAGCACAGAAAGCTTCTGTGGTGGTTTGTCCGAAGGAGTATTGGGTGTTTTATGGCAGTGGTGAAGAAAATGGGACTTCTATCTGGATTCTTTTTTCTGCTGTCAATCTCTTCATTCCTTTATTTGAGACTGGATTGCTGGGGAGGTACGTATTCAGTGTGTGAAACACCTAACAGAAGTAAAAATTGAGAGTGGCAGGATTTCACTATTTATATTAGTTCACTGATAGAAATTGCTTAGTGTTGAAGAACAAACAAAACTTCAGGTCTTTTTTTTTTCTCCTCCAGTTGAAGGAACCTTTTGCTGAAGAAATGGCTATTCATATCCTAAAGGAGCATAAGTTGCATAATAAAATGGGAGACTATTCAGTTTTGTGTGAAAGTAACTGGAAATACTAACCTCTGTATCAGTGCTTCAAAAACAGCTATAATAATCCACATTTATCTTGAACCTTTCGTACCCTGAAGTCAAAGTGCGTTATGAGTGGAAGGGAATTTTATTGTTGCTTACAGATGGGTAGTCTTGAAAGAGTAGAGGGGAAAATGCACAAAGCCACCTTGTGAGATCAT
This sequence comes from Struthio camelus, assembly GCF_040807025.1. Lineage (NCBI taxonomy): Eukaryota > Metazoa > Chordata > Aves > Struthioniformes > Struthionidae > Struthio > Struthio camelus. The sequence goes on along the minus strand of NC_090942.1, from coordinate 92,862,381 downwards.
AATAAACCTTTGCTCTGTACTGTGTTGAGTCGCTTTCCTTTTCCATTAGACAAAAATGATTGCTTTAGAAGGGTCGCAGCGGTGAGTTGGATCTGGTTCTCAGCTAGTTTCTTATATCTATGTGAGATGTGACAATACTAATGATGAATTCCTTGCATGATGCATAAATGCTTCTGTGGCATACAAGGAAACATAATTGCCATGACCATTTATGCCACTGTATTTGAAACTGAAGAAAAATGAAGTGGAAATACATTTTCTTTAGAAGATATTGCCTTGTCACAGACAGCGTAGTAAGTTTTCGTGAGTAACTCAAAAGATATGTCATTGACCTTTCTTATACTTCTATCATTACTTCATACTTTTTTTTTTCTAAACAGATCCATCCCTTCATGTTTACCAAGCCTTGATCTTTGTTTATTCTCTTATATTATATTTGGGATTCTAAGGCCTGAATATGAAACACTTTAAATGAGGGATCAGTCTTCTGGAAGGAAATAATTTGCTCATCTAGGATCAAGGCTGCAGCTCTTTGTGATGTAGTAATTGATGGTGCTAGTAGCTGCCATGCTGCAGACAGCTGACTATGATCTATTTATTAAAAAGTAAGGAACAAGCCCATCTTTCTTACAGCACATCTGGGGAGCCGTTGCTGAATGCATACCAGTCTGTAGTAGCAAGCTGTCCTCGTAGAAGATCTCTGTCTGGTGATGTCTGAGGAGTAGAAGCAGGCAGGCATATTTTTGATATGATCTAGTGACATGAAATGGGGATGAGACTGCTCTTTTGGACTGTCTTAGGACCTTTGTTCTTGTAGTGTTTTTCTTCTCCCTAGCTACAAGTCTCAGCAGGTCATCAAGCCATCTACTGGAGCTCTAGCTTCAAGATGGATTTCTTGTTCCAGCTCCATTGGTTCTTGATGGGTAGAACAGAAATCTACCAAGTGTTAAGGTTGCAATTTCTTTGCTTTCTTAAATTTCCACCATTTTGTTATGAATGAAAGGTGCCTAATTAAAAAGGTTTCTAATTTTATTTTTGTAGTGTTGGCATTCTTAACGCCTAAAGAGAGCTTTCAGGGCTGAGGAAAGAGAAATGGAAAACAACCTTTTTCCTTGTCTATAAGTAATTGAATCAAAACTGCTAAAACTAGCTAAAAATCCATATACCTTTTTTCATTGCAGTTTACATGAAACTCAGGATCTGAACCTGATATGACTGACCCAGATGTCCTCACTGAGGTTCCAGCAGCACTCAAACGCCTTGCCAAATACGTGGTTCGTGGTTTTTATGGCATTGAACATGCTTTGGCTCTGGACATTCTCATCCGGAACCCCTGTGTGAAGGAAGAGGACATGTTGGAGCTCCTGAAGTTTGACAGGAAGCAGTTGCGGGCTGTCCTCAACACCCTCAAGGGTGACAAGTTCATCAAATGCAGGATGAGGGTAGAGACAGCTCCAGATGGCAAAACCACCCGTCATAACTATTACTTTATCAACTACCGCCTTCTGGTTAATGTGGTGAAGTACAAGCTGGACCACATGAGGAGGAGGATTGAGACTGATGAAAGAGACTCCACCAATCGCGCCTCTTTTAAATGTCCCATTTGCTTCAGCACTTTCACAGACTTGGAGGCCAATCAGCTGTTTGACCCCAGGACAGGTAAGTGCTCAGGTAACACAACGCTTTTGCTATCCCTGTCATGTAGGTGTCAGACTTGCAGGAAATGCAGTCTTATTCAGCACTGATAGTTCTCATGAGTCCTGTGGGAGCTAGGGGGTGCTGTGTTTCTGCAGGTGCCAAATGTTTGAGGAAAATGCAAAGCGGGTACCTCACATCACTGCCGTGACCTAATAAACAGCTGTCGCGTTTTGAGTTTTGGTGATGGATGCAGTAGTTCTTATGTAGCCTATACAGGCAATTAGTGATATTGGTAAAGTGCATGTAGAAATGCTTGAGTGGCAGGCAATAGAGAAATGGAGGTTTGTTGTCACGATCAAATTCAAGGCAGAATCAAGCAGTCTGTCATTCTTGTCAGTTTACAGCTTTTCAATATAACCTGATCTTCCCTGTAAACTGTGTGGCTTATTGGTAGTTTGCAGAAAGGACGTATGTATAGTTGACTGTGGTATGTAGAAAATCTGTAATTTAAACATAGGCGTGCAAGGAGTAAATTGTTACTGTTTAATTTTCTTTGAGCTGTTTCATTATACTGCACAACCTTGTTTCCTCAGTGTACAGCGCACTCTTGAAAGTTAAAAGAAGTTAATTACAATCTTGGTCATGATTGGGAATAAACAAGTTTTTTTTTGAGTATGTCCCTCAGTGGAGGGTGCCTCATGCATATGAAACCCGAATTTTTTCTGATTGGTACCCTCTGAGGCAGTCCAGATACTTCGTCTTCTCTGACAAGGGGGGGGGGGAAAGAGCAGTTACAAAATTCCCTTTGTTTCCACTGACTACCCAAAGCAAAGAGACATGACCCAGTGAGTTCTTGCTCTACTACCCTAGTCTGGGATTATTTTGGGTGGGAAGATGGAGGTTAGGAGCCGAATGTCCACCTTCTGCATTAGTTTCTTAAGTTTTTTCTTTTGTATTTTGTCTGATTTTACTGTTTCGGGGGGAAAAAAAAGCAAAAGTCAGAGTCCAAAAAAATATTGGAGCGTGGTGCTTTGTGCCAGTTGTTATAGTGAGAAACTATATAAATTCATTGTGTAGTGGACTTGAAGCTTTTAATCTAGACTTGCAGCAGATGTCTAATCTGTTTTGGGGAAGGAAACATGCCCACTTCCAAAGATCAAGAACTGTGCAACTTCTATTACTTGAACAGCCCTGAAAAGGATATTTGGTGCTAGAGAAAAGTGATCCACCCAGTCAAATATCCTTTGTTGCTGTAACTCAGTGCAGCTCTCTGAACAGAAAGTGTTGCCTGGTGGAGCACTGAAACCAGCAGTGTCAGCAGAGATTTTTCTATACTGACCACTGTACTACATGTTCTTTACAGTGGCACCTGCAGTCATGGGTATTTCCCATGTTCTGAGGGGAACAGTGCTTACGCTGTTTGCTTCGGTAAGGAAAGAGTAGAGCCTGTGCGGAGCACAAAAGTAGTTGGGCTTGTTAAACAGCCATCCTGTGTAGTTGGGAGTGAGACAGTCATCCTGTGAGGATCTGTAACACCTCCACAGACTATTTCTCGAGGCCTGTGTTGGCACTGAGTTCCAAGAGAAAAGAACCAGCTCTGGAAAAACATGCAGAAGATAGTAATGCTGGGAACTGAGTTTGACAGCAAGACCAGGTCAACCACTGTCTTACTACCTTCACAATGCAAAATCGTTCAGTGGCACACAGTTCTTGCAGTTACGCTGTTGGAAGGAAGAGTCAGGTGCTGTTTTCTCAGCAAGTGTCAGTAGGTTTCCGTCTGTATTAAAACAAATAATGAGATAGCCAGTTTACACTTTATTTAATGTTGGTGAGAACATATCTGTCTAGAATTTATGTAGCCTCTGTTTCTCCCTGTGTAACTTTCAGGTCAGTAACAACTTCATCTAGATAGTGCATGATGCTGTTGATTCTCAGGAACTTTTGCATGGAATGCCAGTTTGGATAAGGGATCACAGTCATTCCCTCTGAACAATGAGATATCTGCTTGTCGTTTCCACTCCGGGTAACTCAGTGGGCTATTTTTATGGTGAAAATGGCTGCTTTCTGTTGCAGTGGGTTGTTGTCCACATGGATTTTCTGCTCCTCTGGAATTCTATCTTAGTAAAGAACTTAAGATGTTTAAGGTCTCTCCCAGGGAGAACTTGTGGATGAGACATCTAGAAGAGCCAGAGGTTTTGGGGCAGTGAGTAGCCATCGTTTTCCAAGGACCTCTTGCCCTTATCAGTGCTATGCATAAACCTCTCTCTCTCACTGAAACTCATGGCAGTCCAGCCACTAAGGGTAGCTGAAAGCCATATGAATTTCAGTCATGGTTGACCTGAGCTGTTCCCGGACTGCAGCTATGTTGATAAAATTTTGTGAATTAAAATGTCTGCAGGGCTAAAGTCCTTTAGTCCGCAGAACAGGTAGAGCAGGGAAACCATCATCTTGCGCTAGTCTAGACTAGGCTGCATGTAAACTGGCAATCTGTTGTTAAAGGACATCCTATTTTGTTACATGCCTCTTGGCTTCTTCCATGCCGTTGTCTCATAGAGCTGGGGATAGTAAAGGTTTCCTCGTTTCTTCCGCATCTTTCCTCTTACTTAACTCAAAAGCAATCTCTGACCAATCCTTGTAGAATGAAGGAAGGGCTGGGTCAGGGGAAGGGTTATCCTGATTTCCCTTCCTTATCAGTAATAATAAAGAAGTTTCTGACACCTGTCCATGCCTGTAAATATTCTATAGCCATTTGTGAATTTAGAGCGCTTGTGAAGTCTGTCTATGACTTGGATTTGCAGTGCTCTTTAATTGTTTACGCAATATCTGTCTGTCTTGACTTTAGCAGGTCTGCTTCATATAGGCTGCCAAGTAGAGGGTTTTTTTCAGCTCTTTGTTTTACTCCATTTGTGAGTAGTTGTGAAATAAACTGAGGTGCTTGCTTTTCCCCAGAAGTCATTGTTGTTGGAGTATTTGAAGGGTGGAAGTGTGTCTGCTGAGAGAAAATAACTTGTGGTAAGAAGGGCAGGTTTTCAGGGCACGCAGAGACATACTTTGGTTACTGTTCATCCAATTTATTAAGATATTTTTGAACAGATAAACAAGTGTACTTGTCCTCTTAGTGTTGATGTATCTTAATTAGAAAATTATGTGACTGGGAAGAAGTAGGGGTGAGAAATGAACACTTGTGAAACGTCAAAAAAAGTTAATTACCTATGATCTGCCTTGAACAAAGGAAAATAAGTTGATTTATTATATTCCCTGAACATGGGCGAGAGGCAGCGTTTTGTTAAGGGTGTGTGTGTGAGTTTGGTTTGTTTTTTTTGGATGGGTTTTTTTTTTTTGGCCCCTACAATAACTTTTTTTTAAGGAGCTGCAGAAGGTAATCTTTTCCCTAATCAGATTGTTTCTATCCTTCACTGGGAAGTGCTATGTGTTGTACTGATGCTAGTTTTCTACCTTCTCTATATCTTGATGTTGGGAACTTTTTTTTGTCTGAAATCCTCTAGCCGTATTCTTTTCTCTCTGCCTTTCCTTTTGCCCTCTTGGAATTTAAAGTTAAAAACTTTGAGCGTTTATAATCTTCTACATTGCTTAAGCCATTTGGCCTAGAAGAAGTTTTGTGCTGCTATTCTGACTTGGAGAAATGGTGATAAAAGTTAACAAAAGATATATTTAAAGCTTTCTCTTGGATAAAGTTCTCTTACTGAAATTCTGAGATGTAACTAGTGGCCTTTATACAGTAGAGTTAGGCTTTACTGTAGAGGCCCGCAGTGGTGATTTAAAAGTTGCATCTATCTTCCGGGGCTTTTCCTAAGCAAGGTGAATGTCCTGTAGTCTTTCTGTGTATGTGAGATGACCTTTCTTTCACTCGGCTAATTGCATTTAAGAACCATGTAGATTTGTGTGGTAGGTTTCCAGAAGCAGAGGTCTTTTTCTTCAGGCGCAAATGAAAAACCTTGTTCTGGAACTATGCACGTACATGGTTTATTACAAACAGGTTGAAGCTTCTTGGTAGTCCAAATCATAGAAATTAGTTGTCAGGATGCTGTTGCATAAGTCAAGTTATAGTCGTCTTTGAGTCACTAAAGGAAGGGGTGAGTGGGGGAAGAAATGATGAAGGATCACAAATTTTAGGTTGAATGTCACTAAAGTAATTTTAAATGTAGATTTAAAATGGTATAATTAATGTCTCTTTCAGAGTGTGACCTCCTAGTTTTAAAAATAACTTTATGATACTTTTTTATCCCTTTTTCCTGCCACTGAACATCTCAATGCAAAAAAAAGCTCTGAAAAATTATTAGGTAGTCAAAGTTTGAACAAATACATTGTCTGGTACTTTTAGAAAGTTCAAGACAGGAATGATAGGATGTTAAAGAAAATATGAGTTGGTGAAAGTGAAGGTGGGAAACCTAGAATTTTGCTGTTGCTTCAGCTCACAAAGGAATCTTTAAAATAAAGTGAAAAGAAATATGCAGCGTGTTGGAGGAGTCATTTTGTTATATGACCAATGCGTGCCTTCCAGCTCTGAGCACAATGTGCCCAGGTCGTGAGTTTTGAACGCATCTATTCTAACTGACGAGCTTAAACAGATCCCCAGATTTCATGCTTTCTCTTTAGTGGAAGCTTTTACTGCTGCCTCTCTGGAAGCAGTACCGTTGTCCTCTGCTTTTAAAGATGAGTAACTAGAACATAGTGTGCTTTTATTTTGCCTATGTTTACTTCAGAAGCCTGGAGCAAAGCTAAGAAGAGCTTTCTGATTCCTGAGTTTGTGCATTTGCATCATATCTATTGACCTGGCAATGCCTTTCATAGGAACTGCTGCAAACTGAATTGTTACACTGAGCTGACAGTTCTTACCCACCTTTGTGAATGTTTTAAGATTTACGGAAGGAAAAAACTATAATGCTACGTGAGTGAAAAATGTTACTTTTAGTCTGGTATTTGATGGATTGACTGAGAAAGGAAACAGATTGTGATCTTCCCGGAAGACCCTATTATAGACGGTTAAAATACTGATCATTGCCTTTGATTTGTGTCATCATCTGCTGTCTGACCTGTGCTCTAATATTTCACCACTCTGTTCTTTGTTCTGCACACATGCTAGCAATTGTTTGCAGTTGCCATTGTGCTGAAGCCTCATGCAGGTGGAAAGCTGCAGCTGTTCCTTTAAGCAAGGTAAGGGCCATCTCTTGAGGCAGAGATGTACAAGAAAGAATTTAATTGAATGGCCGTATGAAAAGTCAGATGTTAAATGCACGCTGTGAATAAAACTGCTGAACTCTAGCTATTTCCAGACCTTGGCTGACAACAGAATATAAGGGACACTGGGTTTTCAGGTGTCTCGTCTAGACACAGATGTTACTTCATCTGTCTCTTATGGAGACCTATGGGAAGAATTTTGTTCTCTGTGCTTTTAAATGCAGAAACTACAGAAATGTAGTTTCTGTTGGCCAATTCCCGCAAGTATAGCGCGATCTAAATAACTCAATGCCATCATGTAGATGGAATTTATTTTTAAGATACTTGGAGAATTAAATGTGTTCAGTGGAGGGCAGAGAGGAGGGACATGAGAAGCTGCGTTTTCTTATCCAGTAGAGGGTGCTGCCCTCTTTCCACTATGTATACAGGTTTGGGCTGATGGATGTGTTAAACGTTACCGAATTGGAAATTATTTTCATGCATTTGTGTTCTGTAGCATGATTGATTGGGTCTGGTTGGGGCAGGTCTTTCTGATGTATCCTGTTTTCATACCCTAATCACATTTGTAAATCTAGTGTAGTGCTAGAATTGATTGTCAAATTCAAGGTCAATTTGAAAGAAACTACGTGACTAGAAACCGCAAAGGAGCGTGGGGTTGAAGTGAAGGAGTGAGAGAAACGAGATCCCACAGTGAATTATACTGACTAGTGTTAAGCTCTGTAGTTTGGAGTTTTTTGCTTTTGTTTTCTCAGAGTGGATTTCCTTCATTAAGTATTCTAAATACTAAACTGCCTAAGGATATTTACCAGGGTAGCAAAGGAACTTGGTGTTAGAAAGCAAATATAAGGACAGATGTAGTAATTTCTCTTCTCTGTTCTCCTCTTTTACCTTCTCAATGTAATTTTCCTGCGGTCTTGCATTTTCTTTCATTTCTGTTACTGTGGAGGAAAACGTAGATGTTAATGGTGAATTGTAACTACAGTTGGTTTTTCTTGCGTACATCCATACAGTAAGTGCACTTGGCATAACATTCAGTTAAGACATGAATAATAGTGGAAAGAAGAGGATGGAATGTGTATATAGGTGACATGAATCAGGAAATTGATGATGTTAGGATGTTCTTAATTGTGGTTATAATCACTGGATCTTTTTGTTATTGGAAATCATAGCAGCTAACTGTCTGCTGCCTCTTTCCCTTCCTACAGTTTGCTCCTGCTTTGGCAAATGGTTCTGGATACTGCTATCCTACTGTTCCCAAAGATGCATGATAATAGTTAGCATGCTGTGTATTTGAAACCCTTTCTTATTCTGTGCTGATATTATAAGCTGGGAAGAAGGGGTTGAAGGTGGAAATAACCCTTTTATAGAAAGGGCAACAACACCTTGAATTTCATTTTTAACCCCAGTTGCTTTACCTTCAGTCCCACTCATGTTATTTGTGTACTTCATGGCAGAATTGCACATAACGTGCTTAAAGGCAATTTTTCTGTACCTGTCACGAGGCAGCTTAGATTACATCAGGCAACATCTATACAGCTGAACTTCTGTATGGTTTGGGCCCTGTTATGGATGTTAGAAATTTGACCAGTCTTTGGCTTGTGCCTTGATCTTGTGTTGACTTCTGGAGTCACTGTCTTGTCTTAGTGCTGAGCTTCTCGCTTCTTCCCCAATGAGCTATTCAGAGCACATCTGTCTTCTCTTGCTGTTTTGAATTTCCACTTCCTCAGGCAAATTCTGCACTAGCTTCAAATCTTCCTTCTCTGATTCAAATTACTTCTGAGCCTGTTAATTTTTTTCTTATGCTTTTCCTTCTCCCTGTTCCCTTGCCTCTTCTGCAGCTCTTATGTCCATTTCTAATACATTCCTTTTTCTGTCCTGCTTTCAGTTATCGAACACTAATCACTTAGAGCCATTTATTCCATGATTTGAGCTATGTAGTCACTCCTATTTGCTCTTTATGCTGTTGATTCTTGACCTTAACGTTTGATGAATTGCAGAATAGGCATTCTGGATGGCTTTGTCTACTGTGCACAACTATGTATATGCTATTTAGTCTTACTACAATTTAAAGGCTTTACCAGGCAAAATCAGGACCTAAAAGAATGGCAGTTTACACAATGTCCAGAGACTTGCCATGAAAAAGAAAGGGTCTGAAGCAATTCCATTTCAAACAACTTCAAATTCTGTGAAGGTGTTTTTTCTTCTTTATCTTTAGCTTTCCCAGTGTATGTAAACCCATCAGTGTGATTTTTTTTTTTCTTGACTTTACAGACATATTTTGTTTGTCTGTGCTGCCACGCAGAACTCTTGGCAAACATCAACAGAGAGAAACTGCCCATACTTTGCTCAGTTTTTCTGTTTCTATTCAAACTTCTGGCAAAAGCTGCAAGAGATTCTTGTCAGCTTTGCTCTGCTTCAGCTTGATAAGGGCTGGAGCTACAGGGAAGGAAAAACTGAGCAATACATATGAGAATTAATGAATGCTTTTCTAAAAATAAGAATACTCTTTAGGATGAGTTAGGAGGGATGTGTGCATTATCTGTGACTTGAACTCACTTAGTCCGGATTAAATACCATTCTGAAAGATCTAGTCCAGCTACAAATTCCTGAGCCTGATGAAGAAATTGCTCAAGGTAATGTTAGAGCCTGTGCTATGCAGAATATCAGGCTGGAGGATTGTAAGGGCCTCTTTTGAGGCAAAATCAGTGACTTAGAGCTGTTGCCTATAGAGTGCTAGCTGGCCACCTCTGGTCTTCTAAATTGACCTCTTGCTGTGCCTTCCAGATAAAATATCTGATTAATGCGTGCCCTGACTTACAGTATTGATACCGTTTCTGTCTAGGGAACGCTAACTATTACAAGTGGAGGAAAATATTTGCCCTTCACATAAGGAATATCACTTCAACGCTTCTCTTGGCTTTGCAAATCCAAATAGATAACAGTAAGATCTCTGATTTGCTGTGAACTTTGCTAAATCATTTCCAGTGATCTCCTGAAAGCTGGACCTGCAGCATCCCTATCTTTTACTCTATTAACTTGCTGTTCTTTTGAAGCTGCATGCCTGGTAATACCATCCGCCAAGTGTGTCATCCCTTTAGCCATGGATATCTGTTTAAGTCAGATCAGGAGTACATCTAGGATCCTTTTACTTGTGGTGGTGTTGCTTGTACTGATGGGTGCAATTTAAGTGGCACGGCTGGTATTTTGGCCTGGTCTTTTTGGTTGAAGTTTTTTTAAAAAAAAAAAAAAAAAGTAAGTCAAGTTATTAATTCCTAATGAACTTCCTCTGAATATTCTCTGTGTCCAACTACAGCTTTCTCTGCTTATCCATAGTAGAACAGGAGGAAAAACTCCTTATCAGGTCAGAGCAGCTGGATGGTGCATATGAGCTGAAGCAAAAAGAGTTCCTACTGGGAAGAGGAAAGGATTCCTTTCTTTTCCATTCTTATACTGAATACAGATGAAATCATCTGGCACTTCCTAACTATCAGTAACTTGACCTGTGTTTCATGCAGCCTTTTGTTTTGGAACTTTTAATTTACCTTTTCAAGAAGTGTTTTTGGATGCTCAAAAATTCTGTTGTTACAGCATTTTTAATTTATTGGGCTAAAATTGGCCAGCATGCTGAGATGAATGAGTAACTCATGGGGCTTGTCTAGGTAATATCAAGTGGTTCTGAGGGTTTTTTTCCTTTTTAAGACATGAAATGTTAAATTGCTTCCGTTCTCTAATTACAAACTCAAGTCAGCAGGAAGGGAAAGCTGTAGCATGAAACCTAGATTAATGTCACTTCTGTGTAACGCAAAGGCAGATTTTGTTGATGCATCTTGTGAATTCTCTGGGGTTTGCTACCTAAACTATGCCCAAGAAATAAATACATACGGACCTTTCTTTGTATACATTGCAGTTTGTGATCAAGTTGCCATTTCACAACTGTTATAGCCTTAAAGCACCCTGCATGCCTCATTCCCCCCCGATCCCTGCTGTGGCCTCCTTGCAGAGCTTATTAGCTTGCATCTCATACCATGCCTTCCGTTTTCTGATAGCATACTTTACCACTGTGCTCTAGAGAAATGTGCTTCAAACTGCTGACTGGGCCCTTGGACTGTCTTTGCGTAGCTGTACATAGTCCTTGGCCTGAAAAAGCTAGTGTGTTTTTGTTTTTCAATTAAGCATCAGAGTAATACAGCATGGTATGTTTTCTCCCGAAGTGCTGTTATCAGGATAGAAGTTAGAGGCCCAAGTGTGTGCATGCTGTACTGAAATATATCTTGCAGTGTGCAGTGCAGGCCAGGTGTGATGCTAATGCATTATTAGTGTTCTCTGATGGGTGGTGAGATATCAGCCATGTTTTATTTATGATGGTCAAAAATGATAATTCATAGTGCAGTAACAAGGGAAATATAATAGGCACCTGTATGATACTGTAATGAGTCTATAAATAAATCTTATAATATTGGGAATTATGTAGTAGCTGGGCCTTTACCATGAAATGCTTTGTTATATAGCTTTGATCAGCTTTAGTTCAACTATTCATAAATTCTAGAAAGTGAAGTGGAAAGGCAAAGTTACGGCCACCTGGTGTTTCTTCAAGGGGAAGTATTTGACTCGAGGATTTTTTTTTTTTTTTTTTGAGTTTTGTACCTGTACCTCTCAGATGTGCCAGAGTTGTTTGACAGAAAACTCTTGCCGTTCTGCCAGCTTGTTCTGAAGGCATCTCTTTAGGAGCTCTGAGCAAGATGTGGTTTAAACAACTGTGGATGCAGAAATAGTCTTGAAAACATTACTAAACTGTACTTGGCCTCTAGAAGACAAATGAAGGATGCCCAGAATGGCTTCCTAAAGCCAGTTCCATGATTTGAGGAGTTCTTACTTATTTGTTTCAAATGTTTGGAGTCATGAAAAGAACTTTCCCATCTTTTGAGGATGAAAAGTAGGTCCTCCACAAATAGAAGTAGAAATTGTAACATCTAGTTCGGTCACTTGTTAAAGGAGCACTGTCTTCTCAGGAGGGCCTAATTTGCAGTATTTCTAGTGAAGTACTTTTCTGTTCTTTCATACTTTTTCCATGCCTGAATTTGGAAAATAACCATAGGAAAAGTAGTTATGGTGCAAGGGTGAAGTCTTGTAGTCTTTAGCAATGGAAACTGGGGTAGGAAGAGATGGAAAGAGCTGTTCTCTTGCTAGTCTGGTAAAGAGCTTTTAGTTTCCTTGTTTTTTATTTCCCCCACCAACTCTTTATGCTTTAAAGGCATAGATTCTTTTTGTCATGTGTGCTTAAAAGGTCAAAGTTGGTCCATATTGCTACTTAATCTGTACTCAAGTTATATACATTTGAACCTTGATTTGTGGACTTGGGCAAATACCCTTTTCCACTAATCCATTACATTGCCTGAAAAATTAGCAACTTCCCCTCTGGCAACATTCAAGCTCTTCTTTCTGTTATCATGTTAGTTCAGGCCTAATGGATGTTCCAGCTTGTGAAGAAATATCAGCTGTATGAATGAGAGTTAGAAACCTGGGGTTTCCATAGTGATCTAATCAATTGTGCTACAGGGGTTGCAGTGAGGCAATGAGAATATAATTTCTGCTAGCCAGTTTTCAAAATTGCTAAGTATTGTGAGCCGAAGTTGCTTGCAGGAGGATGCCAAACGAAACTGCAGCAGGTGCCCTGATGGAGATGCTTGATATCTGGCAATGATGCCACCACCGTACATGCCAAACATGCACTTTTTTGCAGTTGCCATCCCCATGTGCCATGCCAGCTCACACAATCTGCTTCGTTTCATTTATAAGAACGAGAACTATTTATGTCCCCAGCCAGATTCAATCTGGGCCTTGAATGTGGCATATGGAGTTGAGGTTAGCAACAGCAACCTTGAGTTGAAAGCAATATTTGAGTTCATTTTAATAGAAAATGCTGGGTCCTTGTACCTTGTGTAACATCTTGGTACAAGAAGTTTGACAACTGGGTTTCTGAAAAAGCAGCAGACTGCAGGGAAATTGTGTACACTTCAGCATTTTGGATAATTGTAATGTCAGTGTAGTATATGGAGAAGCATGGGCGCACAGCATTTGAGGCTTGTCCAGAGCTTTTAGAGTGGATGACGAAGTTACGAATAGAACCAAATGTTCTTTGTTTCTGTTAGCCTTCTCCTGAACTACAAGAGCTTAATCTTCCACAGTTTCTGAAGCAATTTCATGAAGATAGATGTATGAATTGGAGAAACTTGTCTCAGAAATATCCTCTCTGAACCTGGGCATGTGGCCTACTGACAGCTGACTCAAGGAGCTTATACTTTGGTTCTTCCATTTAAGTGCAGCCCATTCTGCATGCCCATGGCAAAGCCCTCAGGGAGGGAGTACAAGTGCAAGTTGTTTTAGAGATTCCTTTCTTGCTCACAGCCTGGATGTTGGTTGTTATTGTTTTCTTTGATCAGCAGTGCAGCAGACAGCCTCGAGTACATCTATAACTTACACAACTGAAATGAAGAACCCGCAGTATATGCCAGTGTTAGGCAGATAATGCTTTTAAAATATTTGAAGGGACAGAAAAGTTCAACAAGCAATGCTGTTTTTTGTTTCTTGCTAACTGTGTTTTCTGAGGAGTAGGTGCGACTGGGAATGTGTGTAGGAATATTCATTGCTTTCTTTTTTTCTTGAGTACCATTAAAAAATAAAGCTACAAATAAGATAGGGTGTGTGTTGTTGAGCATGCTGCTAATCACAGTGTAATTTTTGAAAGAAAATTTCTGGCTGAATTTGAAAGTCTGATATTACATTCATTAAGTCATGACTGTATTAACTTATAAGCATTGTCATATAGTATACATTTTTAAATCCCTATTTCTAAAATAGGGAAAATACCTCTGAATTCAACGTCCTTCGTCCTAGAGTTGCACATAAATACATATTTTCAGAGCGTTTTAGTCTTGCTTTAACCATCTAGTAATTCAGTATAGCCTTTATCACTGCCTTCAGGAGAATATCCTACAGCATACAAGGTCTTACTCTGGAGCACTTTGTCCTGTTGCAAAAACATTTACCTTTCACTTTGGGAAGTAATTATCCTTCTCTCTTCATCATCCCCCACGACTGTGGGCTGAAATTGAACCAGAAGAGCAAAGCTGTGCCGGGAGTCTCCGTACTGACACTTGCTCCCAGGGAGTGTAATGTTCAGTAGTTTTCTTTTCTCCTGTGCTGTATTAGATTACTGGTCTGTGTGCTTCTAATTGTACTCCTCCTTTTCAATTAAAATGCTATTCCCCTGTCAGCACTCCTCAAAGAGGGGCAGGGGAAGAAGATTTTTTTTTTTCTTGTTTCTTTTCACATTATTTAAAAAAAAAAATAAAGCAGGCTGAATGTTTAATCTGTTAAAGTCTCACCAGTTAACAGAAATAGGTAATACTTGAAGGGAGAAATTCTGTGGCACTGTGGTGGTATGCAGATAAGGGAATTACTGATTTGCACTGCTGGAGGATCAGCTTTTTTGTCGTCTAGAGGTAACAAGCTTTCGTGCTTGAAAAATACAAGATTTGGGAAGGAAAAAACAGGGGGGAAAAAAGGGAGATTAAGGGATCGCAAGCTCAAGACAATATTCATTTTATAAGAAGATAAGCAAGCAGTCTCCTTTTCTACTTAACCGATTTCTCAGGGAGAGGCTGCAATATGAAGTAGCATGAAACCCATTTGGTGAAGATTTGCATTTCAAAAGGATTGGCAGAGCTATTACTTCCCTCCACCAGGGATGGCAGGGAAAGGCGTTTCGTCAGAAGTCAGAACGCAGCATCCTGTCTTCAGTGATTAAAGGAAATCTGGTGTAGGAAGGAAATAGGAAGCTGCTTTAGTGTAACAAGAGAAGGCTCAGTAATACCCGATAAAGCCAATCTAAAATTGCATCATGGAAGAATTATTTCCCCTCTTCAGTCAAAAATTTTCTTCCTCCTAGGATGTTAAGTCTTATTTTTACTCTCCTGCTTGTTCCTGTGGACTAAATGTGCCTAGTAGAAGTTTGTTGGTTGTGCTTACGGTTGGAGCTAAGGCAGACTGCCTTTCCTCTGCTGTTTAGTCTGAAATTGCATGATCTAACTTGCTGAGTTCAGGCTGAGGGGAAAAAAGGTTAAATTTTTCTGGCTCTGAAAACACTCTTACTGACAAGAAGGTAAGACGCATTTAGTGGTTCGGCTGCAGGACTGAGAATAAATGCTGCTGTCTGTGATTATGGTAATACTTGAGCCATGTAGTTTTAAGTTGCAAACAAATGATTAGCTAACTTATATTATTCACTGGAGTTGAGAGAGAGACCTTTTTACATTTCCATAGTAGTTTCACTGAGCTGTGACACTGATAAAAAAGGTGTTCGCTTGCCTGCCCTCAAGCGTAAGAAGCAGCAGATGTAGGAACGTGGAGCGAGTGGAGGACAAGGGTGCAGCTTTACCATAAAAGACGAGGGATGAGGTGATGTTTACCTCAGTCGAGCTGAAACAGAGATGGCTGTCTCACGTAATGGTTATCCCTGCTTTGTGATCAAGATCACAGGCGTATATGACGCTTATTGTTGAGAAGGGACCCTGTCAATTAACCCCTATTTCCTTCATATGAGAAGTCTTTAAATGTCTGATTAGTGGTTGATACATATGAATAAAAATATTGATATAAAATCTTCAGAATATCTGAAAGAAGCTAATGAAGAGGAGAAGGACATAATCCTCACCTGCTGTGTTTGACTTATATAAGCTAAAATTTTCAGGACAATTTGGGCTACTTCTGTGTTTAGCCTCATCTTTTTTGAGATATTGAAGCATTAAACTCAGATGAGCACACACAGTCAAGCTGATTTCTAGCATCCAGATACTACTTATATGAGAACTGACTGTCAGACGTCCTGATTTGAATGTTTTGGCTGAGGAAATGTGTTCATCTGTGTCTAGTCCTACCTCTCAGCAAAGGGCTTTGTCTGCGAAATGCTTTGATGTTTCATCTTGATTTACCTGAATTTGAAAGTTAGTAATATGCAGAAGCAGCAACTTGCACAACAGGGCAGGAACTTGCTGCTCTCAGGTAATGAAGGCCGCTGTGCTCCTCACTAGTTTAATATTAGCTTCCAAAATGAAATCCTAATCATCATCTGAATCTGTAGTACCCTCATCAGTTTGAGTATTAAGGATTTACCTGTTTATGCATTGTCAAGCCTGCAGTCTAATGCAGGGAGCATTAGACTGAAGCAAACAGCTTCAGTTGTGGAACTCCAGATGTGGCTGAGCCTGAACTTGACCCAGGCCCACCTCAACGTGCAAGTTTTGGATCCTCCTAAACGTTCATTGGGTGACTGCTTGGCATTTAAGATACCACTGTAGCAACTTGCAGGTTGAAATGCTGGGCATGAATTCAAGAGATCCCCTTCTACCACCTATTTCATATATGGCTTGATGACTTAGTACTTTGGTTCTCTGTCTTCAAAATGGAAAATATATAGCACCTTTTCTTTGCACTTGCTTGATTTGTCTGGTTAGACTTGAAGCTTTAGAGGCAGAATTTGTTTCGCTAGGTGTTTCTGTGCAAGTGTCAAATTCTGTGTGACTCTGAGCTTATAGATCCCACTGGATATAAACAATAAATACGAGTAACGCCTTAGAAATACTAATGAGCCTCTCGTAGTGTTTAGCACTGTTCTAAATATTTATCTTTAAAACTTTTATTTAACTAGAAGAGAAAATTATAAACAAGATGTTTTCAGATATTTGGGATTTCTTTCTACCTTTCTTCTCTTGGATTAAAGAGATTCTGTTATCTTTGGCAAAAATGAGTCTTTTATACTCTACTTCTCTCTTCAGAGTACAGATGATGAGTTTTATCACACATTCAGGTTCATTGTACTGCTGCTATTCCACCTGTGAAGGAAAAGAATAACAGCTTATTTCTTAACTCCTTTTTATTTTATTTTCAGATATTAGTTAATCTATACCAAATAAGATAGAATACTAGTGAAGTCATTGCACAGAGTGCGTTTCTAAAGCAAGGAGGCAAGTAAATTGCCTTCTTTCCACTTGTGCTAACTCTTCTTGATCTGACAGAAGCATTTTTGGTACCAAATATGAGTACATACTTAAGGCAAAAGGAAATAAACAGCACTGTGGGCCTTCTATTTGAAACCCCTTGTGAGAGCTGAGAGGTTTGCAATTAACATCAGTCTGTTTGTTTATAATGGATTTTAAGAGGAACCTTAAGACACTGCAAGCTCCTGAATGTTGAGAGTCAGGAACATCAGTTTTGGAAATCTGTGTCAAAGGATACACTCGAATTTTTTTTTTATTTCTTCTCAGATCACTGCCTGAATGAGAATGTGTGACAAGAATCTCAAATGTGCATTTGCTTTTTTTTTTGGCTGTATGAAATCACTTTTTTTAATGCTAGTGTTTGCATGCATGTATGCTATACAATTTCTCAGCGTTAGAACGCAGACTCTTTGACTCTTAATGACTCTTCATTTAAGAACTGTTGTCAGCTGTGATGTGAAATCCTTCCATAAGTTCTGTGTGATATGCTTTTCCTGTTCAAGGTATAGCAGTTAAAGCTTGGCGTTGTTGCTTTTGCTCAGAAGTTATCTCATTAGACAATATCACTATCAAGCACAGGCGCTCACTTTGATCTTGTCTGTGTAGGCCCTTACAAGGGCACCAATATTGCAGTGTATAAACTCTGAGGAATGGAGTTAGGATATTTTGTTTTCATCCTTATTCTGCCAATCCTAAGACTCACAATAGTCTTCACTGTGCAGGGTAGAAGCTAAAGTGCTGGTACGGGTGAATAATATAAAAAGTGTGATGCTTTGGACTTTATTAAACTTCATCTTATTGTCTTCTGGCAATTTCTGTAATTTATTAAGACAAGTTTGAATTCCAATTCTGTCCTCCAGCAAGGATTTGCAGCTTGTTCCAATTTTTTTGGTCACTAGTACATTGCATGCACGTATACCAGTCCACAATCAACATCTTTAATGGAAAGTATTAAATAGAAGTGAATCAGGACAGACCCTTGAAATGCCCTCTCAGACTGACAGCAAACCATGACCTATTCCATAAGCGTTGTTCTTCACCAGTTATGCAATTATTTTATGATGAATTCATCTGGACTATATTTCTTTAGTTTGCTGATGACCATATAAGACAGTTGGAACCCTTCTCCCCCCCCAGCCCCCCACCCCACGGTCAATATGCATTTCTGCTGTTGTTTTTCCCCCGTTATTTGCTGGCATCTCCAAAACTTTAAACTGGGCTCACTTTGTTTTCTGTAACTACTCCTATTCCTATTCAGTCCCATCCATATCAGTAAATTCTCCTCTGGCGTCCACCAACTTCTCATTTTCCTTGAGCGTATCACGGAGTGTAATCCCCAGCAGAACGAACCATGAGTCCTCATTTTCGTCCACCCTTCCCCAAACCCTGCAGGCCACTTGCAGTTCACTGCCTTCCTAGTTGTTTCTCTGCATTGGCTCAAGGTAGATGATATTCATTGCTGCGTTGCCAGGGAATACATAGCCTTTTCTCAACCTTTTGGGAGGAGGATTCTTGGAACTTCTCCTCTCCTCCCTTCCAGTCTCTTGCCTAGTGTCAAGATCTTTGCCTTGAATCATCTTCTCACTTAACTTTACATGCTAGTTTTCTGAATATGTTGAAGCTTGCTTTTCTTTTTCTTAGTCTGTTATCACCTCTCATGGATATATTTTTTTTCTTTAACACAAAACACTATCTTTTTTTTTTATTTAAGGATTAAATTGGACACTGGATTTGCTTATGAATTTGAAAGGCAGTGTTTTGTGGTCTTTAGAAGACTTATATTGTTTTTTAATGAAGTACTTCAGTATTTTGCTGACCATCTTTGTCAAAAATCTGAATATTTTTTCTTATTTTCACTGTAATCGTTTATCTGGCTTTCTTTGACCCCGAAGTAAATCCTTCTAAGTGCTGCCTACTTTCTTGGGAAAGGGAGAGACACTTCTCTGAATTTTTGACCTGTGTTGCCATCTTTTTGTGAATCTCTTTGGATGTTCATCAGGCAGACAACAAACATTAAATGAGGATGGATGTGACTTTTTAAATGATGAGCTAGCTGAAAGGGAGTCCTTGGACCACACAGAAGAGGATACCATGTAACTTCATAGTGCTGTTCTTCATCTTGTGTCCAAGGAGAATTGTGAGCATTTTGGTTTGGAGTTGCAGTGATAACAAGTGATTGCTTTTGTGCCTGCTTCCTGTTCAGAAATCTGCTTTTCACAGTGCAGCAAGTGACTGGTGCAGGTGCTCACAGAGCTAGGTTAGGTGATTTTGGGTTTTAGTTAAGTGAGGTGAACAGAATAAAAACAAAATTGTGGCTCTAGGGCAAAACATCCCCTGGTCTCTGTGTGTTCAAGTAGAACCGAAACAAATTGCTTCATTCCCCAGATTGTTGTGAATGAGGTAAAACTAATTTGAAAATATTTAGAAAAGTCAGTTTTGTTAAAAGGAAAACTGATGCAAAAGTGTAAAGAGGATCTTGCAGCCTATATAGGGAAAGACCTCTGATCTGAGTGGGAAGAGAAATTTTTTGCTAGAAATTCGCTCTGAAGAGCAAAGTATGTTTCACAGGAGAAGAAAGTAGTAACTCGAATACCTTTTACTATTAGCTTCTCAAAAACATGTCCTTTCTAGGAGGCTAGGCAGTACAGAGGAAAATTTACTGACATGTTGGACTCCAGAAGACATTCAATTATGGCAGTAATGAACACGTAAGATCTAAACAGCACTTTCTGTCTTTGATAACTGTGGACAATAGGTATTCAAACATGAGGAAACTGGCAATGTTAAGGTGGTATTGCAACTTTTTCTTCTGTGTGTATGCATGTAACACAATGTGCAAAAGCCCTTTGTTATGAAAAGCAATGCAATATATTTTTCCATTATGAGTTTACTGCCTTGTCAACTGTATTTGACAGTGTATGCTTGCACTAAACTATATTTTCATGTATGACATTGAAATGTTCTGGCACTTACTGGCAGCAGAATTAATTATTAAAAAGAACTAATGAGTGTGTCAATGTTCTTCTCTAATGACAATAACTGACGTTCATTGTTATGGTGAGTTCTGGCAAAGTCTTACACGTATATAAACGTATGTGTTCATAATTGGAAATAACTTGGTAACAAAGCTAAGAATAGGCTCTCTGAGTTCAGACTGCCAAACTCTCATCCTCAGAGAAGACCTGAAAGGTTGGGGCATTATTATTTTCTCTTTCAAGTCACAGTCTGAAACTGTAAATCCTCTTGTCTGCCTCTGGTGCAAAATAACAGAGTGGCACTCTTCATGAGTTAATACTACTAAAATAAGAATAAAAGGCAGCTTAGGAAGCTGATGCAACTAACACTTATGCTATTTTGAAGACTGTGGAAGGAAGCCAACGTTAGTCTGAGCACTGGTTTTGTTTTAAAGTATGTTTGCAGGACCTTAAAAGATATTCAGTAAGGATGAATGAGATATATAGACAGTTTCCTTCCACACATGGGCATTCATACTAAAAAAGGTATTTACCTCTCCTAACTTAATGTTCACAGACTGGACATCTACACCTGAGCTTGTTATCTAGGCTTCCTTAAGTCAGCAGAGTTAGAGAAGCAGTTTTCAAATAGTTTGGCTCATAATGAGGCAGACAGTTAAAACGAAGAGAAGTGTTGTGTAACAGGGCTCCTTTGCCTGTAAAGGGAGCCGAGTGGTAGTCCATATGTTAATGCCTGTGTTGTAAGTGTCTGAAGTTCAGTAGGAAGAATCCCCTCTGGATGTCATACGTACTGTGTGAATGCTAAGCATGCCAATTTTATTCTAAGACTCTGGAGAGCCTATTGAAATGGTGCATGTTAAAAATTAAGCTCACATATGTTTAGATGCATGTCAAACTTCTCTTTTGTGTAGGGCAGTTCAATCTAGGAGAGGCACTGAGCTGTTGTATAAAAATAATAGGGTTTGGTTTTCATTAAAAAGAAAACTGTTCATTTGAAGACCTGTTCTATTAAAAAAAACAACAAAAAAACCCCAAAACTCACTATCTTATCCTGAATAGTATTTATGCCAATTGGTGGTATTCTATTTTGCTTTATTTTGATTTGTAAAAACAACTTGTAACAAAATGAGACCACAAACACTTTGACCCAGGTTCTGGTCAGCATTTTGACTGGGAAGGTGATTTTTGGCAACCTTCTACATCTGCAAATTTGTCTTTACTCCTGAAACTGCTTAGAAGTGCAAAGGATCAAGAAGTTTGATTTTTTTTTTTGTTTTGTTTTGTTTTTTGAGTAGTGATCACTATGCTTAGTCAAATGAACTCGGAGAGATAAGTTCTCTTCCAGCCCACTTTTAAATCAGCAAGTTCACTCTATCCAGTCCCTGAAAGGGTAAATATTAGCCTTTGCAGCATACCTTCTAAGTGAACCTCTGTTAGGAGCAGTGGAAAAGAATGTCAGGATTGAGAATTTCTCATTGAAAGTAACCTGTAATTTTCAGCCTGCATCTGTTGGAGTCTGGGAAAACAGGGCAGGAGCATCATGAGATGTTCTCTGCGGCAGTCAGATGCAAACTCTTGTGTTAAGGTCAAGAATGCTGCTGTGGCTTTCACTTGAACGATTTAGCAGATGGTCTATATCAGTGGCACGTGCAACGCACTAGTGCAGGAGCTCAGATTCTGTAAGTTATTGATTAAAATGCCATTTATTGGAGCTAATAGAAGAAGGAAAAAAAGATAATCTGCCGTCTCCTCAGATGCTGGGAACCCTGAGTTGTGCAGCGTTGTTTGGACCTCCGCTTGGCACAGCATGCTGTGCCGATCCCATCTGTGGAGAGGCTCACTGGTGTTATGGCCTTTAGAGCTCTTACAGGATTCTCTTGGCAGAAATGATGAATAGAATTGTTCTCTTCTGTCAAGCCAAGGAGTGTTCACATGAGTACTTGCTGCTTCACTTTAAGATAAAGACAAGGACACACAGGTGGTATAATCACGATGCCAAGTGGGAGCTGCCTACAGGCTCCTCTGTTATGGTTTGGCTGACCGAGTTTATCCTGCAGCCGCAGGATCTGTGCAGCACCGCAGAGACCTGAAGGCCACGTGCTGTGTGCGCTACAGCATGGCACAGCACAGCACAGGTCTGCACCTGCTCAGGTTAACTGTAATGTCAGTCATCTAACTCCTCAATGTACAATAGTTTTCTGGTTAGGATCACTACAGTCTGCAACTGTTCAGCCTGTGCAGGCTGTACTGTTTCTTCCTGTAGCAAGGGGGAGGTGTATTTTGCAGCTCTCCAATGACTAGAGCTCTTGTGTTGTCATAGAGCAGTTGACTCGATCATTTGCAGTGATTCCAGTACCCCCTGGAAGTGCAAGATTTACTGTCCATATGCACATATGGGCAGTCAACATATATGTTAAACATGGAGTTTGCATATTGAACCAGTCCTTCCTGGATACTGTTCTGGTAACAATATTGGGCTAGTTTCAGTGAAATAAAGAGTGCACAGAGCCGGAGGTGATCTTCAAGTACTGTGACCCTCGCTTACTGACTGTTCACAAATCCACTGGAATGCATATGCTAAAATTGGAACTCTGTTGATTAAAACTTACAGAAGAAAATCCTAAAACAAGAGATAAAGCATTTTGTTTGTGAACCAGAATGCTGAAACAGAATCAGAACTTTTCCAAGGGAAGCTGTTGTTAGCAGCCCTTATTTATCTAACAACCCTCAGTAGTGGGAGAGTAGTTTTCTTGGATTTTTTCTTATACAGTAAGAAATTTTGTATTTATTTATAAAATATTATGTTTGTTTCTACTTTGAAAATTAAATAAAAAGTAGGGAAGGAATATACAATATAAGAACTATATTTGTGTGTTAGAATAAGTTGAAAACTGTTCTCAGTTACAGTGCAGGGCTGGAAGAGATAGCCCATCATCCTATTCTGAAGCAGGATAAATTTAACCTCCAAGGCCAGTGTAGTCCAGTGCTTATTATCATCAGTTTTTCTTAATACCCTAGCTGTAAGTACTCCTACCCCAAAGTAAAGCTATAAGTAATCCTTTTTTTGTGTGAAACTGAAGTTCATTAATTTTCATTACCAGAACATACTAAATATCCAAAGTTTGCTGCCCCCCATTTTCTTCAAACTAAACAAGTCTAAGCCTTTCCAATTTTTCCTTAATGAAACATATGCATTAAACCCTCATTTTGTTGCTTTCATTTGGAGTCGTTACTGTTTGTGTCCATCTTAAAGAGATCCAAAGCTGCACCTAGTTTATCAGCTGAGGTCTTGGTAGAGCTGAATAAAACAGCTTAACATACTAATCTCATGTTTTTCACATGCCCTTGTTAACATGCGAAGCAACCAGATTTTCATTTACTTTTTGCAGCAAAACACTTTAAATTTCTGTGCAATTTGTCCTTCATTGTAAGCCTGAGATCTTCTTGCAGTGTCCTACCTGGACAGTTACTCCTTCCTTTTATACCAGTCCCTATTGGATTTCATAAAACTGACAGCAGGTATTTTTCCGTTTATCAAGATCACCTGGAATTCCAAAGCATTTGTAACCCCTCTGGCCTGGTTTTGTTCACATAATTTATTCATCAGCCCATCACTAGAAAATGCTATCGACAGACCTTGAACAGTCCTTTGTAGGGCCTCACTTCATAGGGCTGCCCCAGCTACTACTGAATTATACCTACTCTTTTTTTTTAATATATTAATTATATCTACTTATGTTTTTTCAAGTATGCATCCTCCTTATTGTCAATTTATCTTCAGCCTTTTTCCCTGGTTTGCTTATGAGGATGTTATTATGCAGGACAGGCTCAGAAGTCTTACTAGAATCAAATTGTGTCACATCTAATAGCAGCCTTTTAGCACTTACAAGGAGGTTACCAAGAAGACAAAGCCAGGATCTTCACAGTGGTGCAGGGTAGACAATGGGTGTAAATTGAAGCAAGAGAGGTTCCAACGGGGTATAAGAGAAACCTTTTCACCATGAGGATGGTCAAGCCATGCAGCATGTTACCCGGAGAGGTTGTGCAGTATCCATCCTTGGAAATTTTCAAGAGCTGCCTGGATAAAGTCACGAGCAGCCTGGTCTGATCTCAGCTGGCTCTGCTTTGAGCAAGAGGATGGACGAGAGACCTCCTGAGGTCCCTTTCAATCTGAACGATCCTATGATTTTCCTGCTTCTTACATCCCTTATAGCTTTTCTTCTTGCCCTCTGATTTTTTTCCCTTCTGAGAAGTTGAGAAGTCTTGTTCATGCCCCAGAGATTGCTTTCATCATAAGGACGCCCTTTTTTTTCTGTTGGGTACTCATGAGATCTTGCTGATATCAAAGAGTATAGCTCATTTTGCCACTTGTACAAAGCCTTAGGCTCTACTTGATTCACTGCAAAGTCTACAGTGTAGTACAGTGTGCCATCAGTTTTGCAAAGTGCCATCTTCTACCCACAGTTTCCTGGTGACATTACTGCTTCTTCTCAGCAGTGGAATAGCCACAGTGACTCTGTAATTGTCACCTCCTGGACCATGCTACTGTACCAGAAAGTGAGTGTGAAGGCAACGAGCAGGCTCCTGCAGCTACCAAACGCACCTTCTCACTGCCTTATGCCTTCACCAAGCCTATGCACTGGTTCCCAGCTAACTTCTAAGGCTGATGGGAGGGGGAGGTCTTGGTTCTGCTCTTCAAAGGCAGTTAATGAATCAAGTCCAAGCTACATATGGAATTTCGTAGGTCAAGACTTAACTGGTACAACGTGAGTGCTCCTTTGGGACGGTGCCTGTCTAAGCATTGTACGGTTTTAAGCATCAGCCACTTTCAGAGGTGAACCAAAGCGATGAGAAAAGATTTTATGTTGAAATTTTGTAGGGGCCTCAGTTAAAGCAGGGACGTATATTCCCATTAGCAGGTAGTCAGCATATATCACCTCCCCCTATTTGTGCCACCACCTTGGACTGTTAAACGTTATCAGGACTGCCCAAAGAACTGCAGAACAGTAGAGTGCTCTGTATCTGCCAGAGGCAAACAGGCAACTGCCTGCCCACATGGAGGAGAAGCAGTTCTTCTTTCCTTTGATCCTGCATTTATCCATCTGTTTCCTCTCTGCTGTGATGCTCGGTGGCACGCAGCTGGACCCTCGCCCCTGCCCCTGCCACGCAGCAGAGCGGTGCCAGGGGGGCAGGGTGCCGGTCCTGCCGTGCTCACTGCACTGGAGGGAGCTGCCACTGGTTAAAAATAAATTTGAAAGCAGATGGTGAGGCAGATTATTGTTCATCCTAGGGCGATGATGATGATGATGTGCCAGCTAACTGCTGGTTGTCTATCAGAATTAATCAGGAACTGTTGTGGCACATGATCAGTGAAACCATTGCTCCCCCTGGGAAAAGGGAAGGAAGAGGAGAGAAGCAGCTCTGTGAGTGATTTATCAGAGATGCACTTTGTTTTCCAAGATAGGAGAAGCTTCCCATGGAGAAAAGACTGTTTAAAAAGAAAAACAAGCACATTTGGAGGCTTTTGTTTTCCTATGTATGCATGATCCTTCCTCTTCTATAGCTGCAGGTATGCCTAGCTCCTAAAAGCAGCTGGAGAGATTTGGTCATTTTCTTCTTGGTTTTATCTTACTGCAATTATGGAACATCTGGAATAAAACTGTTTAAGAGGTTTATAGGACCTCTAGGAGTGCTATCTGTATGGACAGTAATGAAATACTATCCATGGATATGCCTGTTTGCGTTTGTGATCTGTGTCACAGGAAAGGACTTAACACTTGCTATTTTCAAAACACTTTGCAAACATTAATTCTCTATACTCCTGCAAAATGGACTAGGACTGAAATAAGCTAAAGCTGACTCAACCCAGTGACCTAAAAGGCAGTATCAGAGGTACAGCTCAGGAGTTCTTGCACTTTAGGGATCTGAACAGTAGTTTACCTTTTTTTTTCTTTTTTTTTCTTTTTTACTATTTAATTAAATAGGTTAATGAAATGGTACAACCATTAACAGAAACCATGTTTTACTTAATGAAATTAAAAAATAAAATAGGGAGCACATTTTTGGTTACCATTTTTGTAATGTGAATCACAGTAAATTTAGATCACTTAGTCCACTTAGCTAAACTGTCAGTCTATTTTTTATTAACCTGATAAAATTTGTTAAACTAAATTTGTTATTTTGTGTCCTCAGCTTCTATTTTCCAGGCTGTCTGTCATGGCATATCCTTTCAGTATACTTTAAATCTGACCTCCAAAAATACATTTTGGTGCAGTGTGATTTATAGAAAGCTTGTGTTATTGTTTCTAAAGATATTTTAGGTGATGCATTAAATACTTTATTACCCAAGGCTGTCAGGCGTGTACAGTCTGCCATAGATATCACATCCTCTACAGACATGCATTGTGGGATATAAAAGAGGGATTCAGTTTTCTCATTCTTCACTTTTCTTTTTGAACCACTCGTCTTTCCTTTTATACTTTCTTTTTAAATGGTAGTCCTGTGTTAGGATGCTAAAGAGACACTTCCCCTGCCAAATAATCTGAGGGCTTTGTCCGTATGTAGCAGTGAGTAGACTGCAATTCAAGGCTGAATCAAGCTTCTTCAGCTCTTCTTTTTTCAGGTTATCAAATGTGAGACGTTATCAGTAAGAGGAGATTCACTTAGAGCAGAAATAAGATAGAATGGTGTGAAGGGAGGTGGTCCCTCTGTGCTCTCAAAATTTGCAAATGCCCAGATGGCTTTTTATTGCTTTGTCCGGCTTTCCTATGAGCTTCATCAGTGTATCTCTTAGCAGCTCCACGAGTGAGATGGCAAATCACCAGCAGGTACCTGTGACAGCAACAACCTTGTGGTCAGACTCCTGACCTAAACACTCCTGGTATGAACAAGTCCTTTCCCTGTTGCTGGTGTTGGAGGTGATGAGACTGGAAATGAAGTACGTTACTGGCTTGCTTCTTGTTATAGGTAGGTCAGGCTGAACTGGAAGACTAGTCTTTCTGCCTTTCTACTTTGTGCCACTGCAGGAGGGCCAGACTCTTAGTATTTTACACCTCTAGCACCTGCATTTTCCCGTGGCATTTATTTTTCACTTTTTCAGGAATCAAGTTTGTTTCACGCGTCCTCTACCCTTCCGTGCTGATTTTTTTTGGCACGCAAGTTGCTGGAGTGAGGCAACAGTTTAAAGAGAGTTACGCGCTCGGGGGATGCTGTGTGAATTGTGGCTTGCCCTTGCAATCTTTTCACGTAATTGGACGCTGGTAACAGTGGGGTATATTCAAACCTTGTAGTGAGGAGGTTCCTCTTTCCATTGGTTAGCATTACTCATTTTTACCCTGGAACTTGTGATAGAGATTGCAGTGCAGAAGGCAAAAATTGCCCTTAACTGCAAAAGTTTTTCCCTCTAAAAGGAGCAGTAATTGAAAACAGCACCTCCTTTCCAAGTAGGGAGTATAAGTAAGAGTGCCAGAAATTTTGTCTTTGCACAGTTATCAGCAGAAACACTTATTTTTAAGGTGTGTCATACTTGCTATCGTCTTACTAGGCTGTGCTATCGTTTTAGTTTTTTTCTCCCATCTCTGCAAGCCCATGTGGTTCTCACTGCATGTGTCAAAACAAAAGGAATAAGTAAGATCACTCCGTGGAAAGGTAAAATGAAAAACCCTCACTGCTGTTTCTTTGCTTGAGACAGCGTGGGGAAGGATGTACCCAGACCTTAGTCCAGGCTTCACTAGACACCCTGCCCAGTCTCACAGGCCTGGCTTTTGTTCTGCGCGTGGCCTCAGCAGTCTCTTCTGTGCGCTTCTCCTGGTGCCCTATTATCCCCCTCCCAATTTTTGTTTTCTTACATTTCTGTAGGCCTTGAGTTTGTTAGGTTCCCTCTGTGCTCCAGGTAACATGCTGGTATTTGTGCCTGTCTGCCTTTTTGAAACTGCCGCCTGCGGTTTGGAGCTCAGCTGAGTTGCTTGGAGCCTCCCTTTCCATTTGCTCTCTCTTTCCCATCTGAAGATAAAACAGGGTCCTTCCTGCCAGTCACCGCCTCTGTCAGAGTTTTCAGTATCTCCGCGATACCTCTAATGGCTCTGTATGGAAAGGGAGGCACAAAGGGCAGGCAGACCGTGAGCTTAGCCTACTGAGTGCACCATCTTTGGAGGAAACTTTCCAGTTTTGCTTCTTTTTACACTTTTCACTTCCTTCTGCTGGCTCTGGCTGCAGCACTGAGCCCTGGATTATGCACAGCGGGGCCCCACAGGTGGGCTCTGGCTCAGCTGTAATCCTTTCCTGGCCATGGCAAGCGACCCTTCATTACTTAGCCCAGTTGTGGGTGTCTCATTTGGCGCATCCAGTTTTTGCAAGGAAGGGGTGACAGTTGATTCTTTTGAGAGGAAAGAAGGACTTCTGCACGAAGGCTTTTTGAAAAGGCATCGCGTTAAGGGAAGAGAACAGGGAGGGCCATGACTGTACAGAATAGCTGAAGGCACAAGAAAGAGTACTGGATATTCCAGTTTTCTTGATTGCAGCTAACAAATGAGGTCTCATGAGTTAAAATGTGAGAAATATGAATGTATGAAAAAGTTTAGTAGATTTATAAAAATACTTGGTAACGCAACACAGCTTGTGAGACTCCCAGCTGGAGGGTATGTACGCAAGTAAGTCTCAGGAAGGGGTCTGTTACCTTTCATGTAACGGAGAATACAATTTAATCAATTAGAAAATACTAACTTGCATCATCCTTCATATTCCTAGCAGAATGTGAATCCCAAGAAGTCAGTTGGAGAGAAATACCCATTCCTGTCACCTACTGCTGCGTATACTGGCCGTGCTAGGGCATCTTTCAAAAACTGCAGGCTGGAGCGGGATCTGTTACACCAGGAAACAGCAGATTTTATGAGTGTTGCCCCTCAGCTGTTCCAGACCTCTGCGAGGGAGGATAACTCAACATCTGTTCTGATACTGGACTGTCTCTGATATTAAGTAACTGGCACCTGGAAAACCTGTGTCGTTCGTTGCGAAAGGCCTCCAAAGCCTCCCATAAAACGAGAAGGCAAAAGTAGACTGACGAGCAGCTTGTCCTCATTGCGTTGGCCAGTTTTGCAATGCTGTTAAGTAGAACGCTAGGAACAACAGGCTGCCCCGGAGGTCGCTGCCTTGCTTCCTCCTCCGGAGTCCTGCTGTTGCCAGCAGCTGCCATCAGGCTTTCAAGGCCTGCCACTGTTTGAAGCACCGGTATGGAAATGCATGCTTTTGACATTGGCCTGGTGGCCTTTCAGATAGTGCCTCGGGACTATGGTTTAAGCATTTCGTTCTTGCTCTTTGGTCTTAAATAGAAGTCTTGGGTGTACATGAGCAGATTTGCATGAAACCCGAAGCCTCAGCAGGCCACAGCATGTCCCCCTATGTAACCTTCCTTTTAACTGGAGGTTATTATAATGAGAAAACTCACATTTGTAAATTCTTTCATTAATATCCATTGTTCTCTGTTGGCAACCCTAGCAGCTTTGGGGAGGAAGCTCATGCAATGGGGAGTTTTTCTTGCCACACAGCAGTTCTGAAGAGAATTTGAAAGCAAAGGCTTTTTGTTGTTGGCATTTCTGAGCCATCTTCTGTGGAAGTGGAAACCCTTTTTGACTACAAGTAACACAGTAGGTGTGTCAGAACGGTAAATCCCTCTCCTCAGGGAATCCGCTGTATGCTACTAAAGGGGTTCGGTAGTTGTAGCAAACAAGGAAGAATAAATCTCTTCCAGAAAATCAGAAGTACCTGATGTAGTTTAGCAAACTGACCTCAGACATGGGAGTTATTTCTTGTTTGCCCTTGGCTGAAAGAGGGGGATCTTGGTCAAGTCTCTGGACACCTCTCTGCTTTTGTTTCTCTGTCCCTAAATACTTGGGATTTTCAAGGAGAGAGAAATAAAAATATCCTTATGTATTCTGAATGAAGGTGGTGTTGCCGAGGGTGTTTTACCATACCATTTCCTACTGTACTGTTAACCGAGGGGTTCATTGTGTGCTGAGAGGGTCCAGAGGAAGTGCTGGATGCTGGTTTTGGCCATCTGTAATAACACTCTCATGCCATCATTTTTCCAGATTATCTCTAGGATAATGTAACTGCTTGAGTAAAGATGCACTCTGCAGCTTAACAGAGAGACCTCTGTTTCCAGGACTGCCAGTCCCTCAATTTTTATACATCTGCAGACTGCTCTCAGAGAGAGTAAATAATACATGAACATATGCACTGGCTAAGTGAAATTTCCCTCTGATTATAGTAAGACACTGGTTAATGGCAATTATAGAATATGTTTCTGTCACCATTTGCTAATACTGCTGTGTGTTTTAAGAGTATGCCTTTCTCTCTTTCTTTGTTGCATTTGATTTGCCATCTTATTTTTATTTTTTAAACAAGTTGTTTTGATTTTTTTTCTTATGGTGAAGAATTGCAGTTTTGAACTCTCTTGAACACATGTTTCTGGCAGTATTACCTCATTTGAATCAGAAACAGTGCTACTGCATAAATGCCCTTAAATGCTGTCTGCTGCATAAGTATTTCAATAATAGAAGCTTTGAAAAGAAATTGATGTTCATCCCAAATGAAATGTTTACTCTCTGTTTAATACCTGGTGGGCAGTTCTGTGTTCTATAGAATCTATATTTGACAAGAAAAATGTTAAAGAAGCATTATTAAGGCTCAAAATCAGATACTCGGAAGTCAGAAGCTATGCCTTGGTGTGCGGGTATTATGAAATGGTGTTTAATTGTATGATGGAACGCTGGCTTTTGCACTTACTGAAGTCACAAAATAAGCCTTCTTTGAAGGCTGATTCAGAGGGTTGTGTAGTAAAAGTGCATAGGCACCCTCCCAAACCTGTTAACAGATGTGTGCTGATCATGTTTTCTGGGCAGCACCTTCCTGTGTAATTTTCGGTTCTGTACTTTCAGATATCACCAGGCTGTTTTGGCTTTGCTCTGTCACTGTTTCTGGCCAACGTTATGCATCTCAGTTGCAATATAACTTGTTTTCTGGATAACTGAGAATTTTAAAGCGAGCTTTTCCAGAATGCCGGGGTAAAACCTGATGCATTTTAGGTTTGAATGGCAAAGCTGGATGTTTTATTCCAGAATTTAGGCTACTAAATCTTTCATAAATGCTGACTTTCCCTGCACAAGGTCCAGTGTGTGTGTCCTTGTATCGTAAGGACCTCTTTATAGTAGCATGTGCGTTGGACTATCTGGCGTTCCAGACTAATATAAAAACATACATGTTCTGTGTCACGTTTCAAGCACTGCAGTCAGCTTTGGGCGACAGAATGTCCTCAAGAGCTTGAGATCTGGTGGACCATGAAACCTGTCTCAGAAAGATGAGATGTGGCATGATTAGGTTTTATGTAACACAGTGTGCTCTGTAATTAGCTTTTTAATGCACGTAGAGGAATACTGAATTACTTGCAGAGAGGGTGGTATTGCTGTGACATGTAAGAGACAAGTTTATTTGGTGAGTTTGTCTATTTTTTGCCTAAAGCAACTGGGTTTTTGGAAGTCAAGCATGAGTATAAAGGGGCTTGGGACTATAGGTCTCAAATATAGGGAGAGGAGAGAGTTAAGGCAGGGGAAGGCTACAAGATAAAATTGATAGGAGACTCATCTTTCCACGGGGCAGGAGCCTGTTTCTCACTCAGACACACTGGGTTGCTTTCTCATTGAGATGCCAAGGGCCATTTAATGAAGGCTGAGAAGTCCATTTAAGCCTGAGAGTCACTAAAGATCAACAGCTCCTAAAGTCTAATCTGCATTATCGATAATCCAGTTAACAATCAACAAACAATTCAGCTGTAATTAACAATTAGCTCTGTTACTAGCATGGTCCATTAAGGTCATTAAAAGTGTCTTTGCTTCAGTTTAACCATCAGGTGGCTACTTCTAGTCGGTGAGTATCCCTGTATCCTCACATGCAGTGTGTTGTGGTTAGTAATGACCCAGATCTGTTGTAGCCACTTGGCCTACTGTTTCTGTCTTTAATGATTCAGGAGAGAAATTCCTTCAGCTGCTTTCATAAGTGGTCCTCTAAATCTCGAAAAATCAATGAGAAATGAAAGGAAGTTAATTATAGGCTGTACTGACAGCACTGCCTATTACTTAGGTTGCTAAGTATTTCCATTATATGATCTTGGGTTGTTTGCGAGGGGAAGGGGTAAAAACTGCTCTGATTTTCTTGTTTTGTTCATAACTTTGTCAAAGCTGCGGAGTTTTTCCATTCTTTGTATCCACCTAAGTTTAAATTGCTTTGGAAAACGTTGCCAAAAAATAGCATGGCCGTTTTGAAGAATGGGGCTAAGAAAGCAGATGAGGAGACAGGAGAAATGTAACCCTTTGCCTATATTATAATGTTCTGAATGACAGGTTTTGTTGTGAAAGGTTGTTTTATCTCTCTGGTTTGAAACAGGAGATTGATCTGATGACAGGCTGGGGCTCAAATTAAGAAATAGGACTAGCAGATCAAAAAGCACGTGTAAGAGTGCCACAGGAGGAGGAAGAAGTTGAGATTGGAAAAAGGAGCCCAAGAAAAGAAGGTTGGACAGGGAAGGCTGAGGAAGTGAGAGGCTCTAAAGTTCAGGCTGAGAAAGCAGGCACGCAAAAGCAGGACTAGGGAGACTAGGGCTTGCTAGTAAGGAGAATAGGACCATCAACATGTCAGAGTGGGGAAAAGCCAGGAACTGGGACAGGAGCAGATGGGAGATGCTGGGTAGGCAATACGAGGCTTGGGGCTAGCCGGTAGAAAAGTTGGAGCCCACAAAACACATTTCCTTCAGGAAGCTGGAGCAGAACCCGAAGTCCTTCACTCATCCTCCCTTTGTTGCCAGCAAGCAAGCCGGCAAGGCAGCCTGCTTCCCCCTACAGCTGATCCATATAGCACTAGCAGGCTGTCGTCTTCTCTGTTAGTTCATCCAGTCAAATGACAGAGGTCTGTGTGGAACTGAAGGCTCCGAATCTGCTGGTTAACCATATGGGCGTTGGCAGAACATCACATGGTGATTTGTATTTTTCTGGTTTCCCGTTGGTAAGAACCTAGGACACTCTTGACCTTTTCTCAGAATCTTCATAGTGCCTTTTTTTTTTTTTTTTTATGTCAAATGAAGCACCCCAGGTTAGGAAGCGCTGCGTATTGCGTATGCATCGTGTAACTTGTTCTCTACCACATAGATTTTTTTCCACAAAACTTGTCATTCGCTTAGTGAGAGAGATGAGCTGTGAACGTCTAATGGGCTCTTGTCTAGTTTGCTGCAGAAGAAGGAAAGCTGTTCAGTGTAAGAGACAGGGAATTACTGGAAGAAAATGGCTGTGGTAGCCACAGGAACATGGTCCAATTCTCCAGGGCCGCTGAGGTCCTATGTTATGTTGGACTAGTCATTTGAAACTAAACTCTTTGAAGACTTGTCATTAACGGTTGTTCCTAACTCATTTGAGGTTCCTGATTCTAAAGTCTGGAAGATGATTTGTAAAAATGCTGTGTGCTCATTGCTGTAACAGAAGTATCAGAAAAGCATTTCTTAGGCGTCTCAAATCAAGTACTGCTCAAATCAGCAGATACTTCTGAAATTGTGCTATCTGCGCCTTAGTTCACCCTCCAGATAATGGTGATAATGCTACTTCTAAAAGAAGATTGTAGGAGGTTTTGAAAATATTAGTTTAATGCTTTGTTATGTAGTCAAGAATAAAGAATTGGATGAGGTTGAAGGCTGGAGCAATAAAAATGGACTGAAAGACTGTAGTATGAAGTATAACGTCGTGCACCTAGTATTTTAACAGAAACTTCTCCTTTAAAGCTGGAGCTCATCAACTAGAAACTACAAAGGAGGACAAAAGATCTGGGAGTATTGCTTATTTAGCCTTGCAAAATGAAGGTGGAAGAGGGAATATGACAGCAGTTGGTAAAAATACCTAAGGGTTTAACAAGAGGGTGGGGGCTAGCTGAAATGAGGGACAGTTTTTAGCACAACAGTAAATAGGTTTGAAATGAATGGGAATAAATTTAGGTTTAAAATTAAAGTGGTTTTAAGTATCAGAGGCATGTGATTGTGGGACAGTATCCCGGAGGGGAGGGTGGAAGGAAAAACACCTTGTTGGGCTGAAGATGCCGCTTGATCCCTTTGAGAAGGGTTGTGAGCAGATCCTGGACTCAGACTCAGGCTGCTGTGGCCAGTTAAACCTGTACGCTTGGGATGAGCCAAACTGAAGCAGTGTGGGCGCTGTTAATTCTGACATCTCCTAACTTCTGAGAGTGCGCCTCTTTGTATCCTCGCACTTTTTTAACATAGAATTTTTTGCGTACAATAGAATTGCAGCAGGTATAACGGCCATGTTTGGGCACTGTGTCTCTAATGCATGTGGACAGTTGACCTTTTCCTTTTCTTGAGTGAAATCAAGTCAGTAGGAATTATCTCTAAATATTCTGGCCCTCTGCTTCAAAGCTTGAGCTACAGCTTAATCCTAGCATGCCTTGGGGAGCCAGTTTACTGGTGTATCTCTCGTTGAGAGGCTAGGAGCAGATGAGGAGACCTCTTTCAGGTGGCTGTCTTTTTTTTTTTTTAACATGTAGAGAAAGCTCTTGAGTGCCTGAGCATGGAATGAATAAGTGTGCATGGGAAGAAGAGGATATATGTGTTCTCCTTTAGTATTTCCAAGGTGCCGGAAAGCCTTGTGTGTGTTTGCTTCAGGATAACTGATTGCCCTGGTTTGTGCAATGTACTGGAATGGAAAAGCATCAGTTCTATCAGGGCTGAAGGAAGAAATACATCATCAGAGTGGACCATTGCGCCAGTCGCAGCCTTTGGATGGCCTCCACTTCTCGTCAGTCATGTGCAATGCTTCTTTGGAAGGAACATGTGTCAGCGCTGATGTGATGTGCCATATCATGAAAGCTCTAATGACATTTTTTGACCTCTTAACGTCCAGCAAAAGAGATTTGTAACACATAAATGCCATCTGCCATGGCAAAGCAGCTTCTCACTTCTCTAATCGTAGGTGCCTCGTGTGAAATGCTGTGTCACCTTGAAAAAAATCAGCATATTAATAGAGGAAGCTTGTCAGTTCAATCATTCCCAGGTTCTTTACATAATTCAGCTATTAACTTTTTATTTTCTGCTCCTTGGGAATGCTAAGGAGTAGAAGTTGCAGTATATCCACTCTAGCTTTAGGGATCCTGTTTCATTAGAGCTGTATTTATTATTTCTGATTTTTAGGTACTCTGAGTTGGAACCATCCTCTCTGTGTTTGTAATCCTTTGCAAATACTCGCGCGGCTCCTGAGCGGAAGTTTGAGAAGTCTGAGCTGTCTCAGGAACAGGACGCTAAGCGGGGGAGGGGGGTTGTAAAAAGCGAGGAGGGTTTTCCTCATCAGCCTGAGCGTTTGTTCGCTTAGCCTGTTGTGGGAACTGAGATGCACTAATTATTTTTAAAGGATTCAAGTTGTGCGGATTTGTCAGACTGATAGTCTGAGATAGGGGTTAAAGAGACCAAACTTGGGCTTCAGTTTTAGCCAGCCTGACTGCTTATATAACGTACAGTTTCTGCATCAGTAGTGGCAGTTTTTACAGGTTGAAAAAGTAAGCACAGTGTTTTATGCTCGAATGGGAGAGAAGAGCACTTTATCCACTTACCCTTTGCTTTGCGTACCACTGTTGTTGGCCACTCTGGCTTTTACACGTAGACAAAACGAACTTTTCTAAAGAGACAATTTATTTCAGGAAATGTGTACATTTTACAGGCCACGTATGCAACACCCTTGGATTAATCTATGAGAAGCAACAAGCAAAAACTAATTGAGATAGTGCCAAGTTAGAAAACTGCATTTCTACAGACTGTGTTGAGAGGCGCAACAGCTTCTACCCCCTATCATAAACAGTGCTTTTATGTGTTTTCCAAGCGCTGTGCAAACGTTGTGTAGCCCTCACAGTCAACAGCGAAGATAGGTGTGTGTTTTAAGTGACAAGACTAGCAGATCTGGGTAAGCAGCAAAACAAGATACCAGAAGCCCTGGCTTGCAAGCCTATTTTGTTATATCGTGCTCCAGTGCCTTGGGCAAACCCCATACTTTTGATTGTGTTTATACATCGCATCAATGATGTAGCAGGCTCCAATACTGATTGTAGTACTGATTTTTATATATGAACTTACTGTTTCCCTGATATGAGCTGACCTTGGGCTCCCTGTGAGCAAAAAGATATCTTCTGCTTCATTAAGATATTGAGAGATGATGCTAGATATGTAGAGGTGCCACAGAAAGGATCAATAAAAAAATCACACAGGGTCCAGAGAAATCCACAAGTCTCTGGGCATAGCTCTGGATCCAGGTGTTCAAGGGAGGCAGCAGCGCTTTCTCAGTCCAGCACTTGGAAGGAATAAATCATTCCACTGTGCTGCTGCCCTCCAAGTGGACCAGATGGCAAAGTCCTACTGTGCATTGTGCTTCCCTGAAGTTCCTACTCACAGATGGACCAGTGAAACCGAAAAGCTGCTGTGCATGGGTTCAGGAGGTCTTCTGTAACTGCATTGCCGTGCAACCAGTTCAGTTGTTGCCTTGTGTTTAACTAATTAGTTTAACTAAACGGGCTCTGTAAAACAAGCTTATTTTTAATTGCCATTCCGGTCATTCTTAGCTTGTCATTCTTAATTTGAGGAAGTTAATGTGGGGATGAGGTGGGATATACTTTGGCATTTGCTACTCTGCAGTAATGACTATTCTGCATGCTTTGGCCCTGCAGCAGAAAGAGAAGCCATCTTTTCTTGCATTTGCTGCAGAGTGAAAATGGTTATACTGGCAGTTACTGCAGAGTAATTAGTGCAGTGTAAAACTACACCCTGCTTCACTGCCAAATTAACTCGTTTGTGTGGTCATACCTTTGGAAACAGCAGTGCAAGCACCTGAAACAGATGATATTTGAACTCCTAAGAATATATTGTGAAGCTTTGCATCACAGCCCAATTTTAGATGGAACGTAAAATGTGTGGCAAGGGAGCAGGTGTGTGAGATTAGGAGATGTCTCAATAGTGGCACTGCAACCCATCAGGGCTTTTCAGAGGGAGAAACTGTACCTCGGGCTGGGTATCACTGGATGACATCAAAGTGCTTGCTTTGTTTTCTGTTTAAATAATAACCAGGTGCACTGTGTGTGAGAAGGGAATTGTCAGAGTGAGAAAAGCTGTTTAGCATCAAGCTAAGAAAACAGCAAAGCACTGCTGTTAAAAATGCTGCATAAAGAGCTGCGCCTGTTGCTTTTCTTCCTATGCTTAGCAATTTTTTTCGTTTTAGGGACTTTCCGCTGTACTTTCTGTGAGACTGAAGTGGAAGAAGATGAGTCGGCGATGCCCAAAAAGGATGCCAGGACACTCGTAGCAAGATTTAATGAGCAGATTGAGCCTATCTATGCGCTGCTTCGGGAGACGGAAGACGTGAACCTAGCCTATGAAATCCTCGAGCCAGAACCCACGGAGATTCCTGCCCTGAAGCAGAGGTGGGAACGTGCCCTGTCTCCTCTGAGCGCGCTGCTTCCTTGTAGCCCGCTTGGCTGTTCTGTGAGGCTTTCCCAGACCTTGTGCAGTTTGCTGGCTGCAGTAAGGACTTACTTGTTTAGCACTAACTATGCAAGCAACTGACAAATTCGTAAGCGATATGTGGTTTATAAGGAGGCAAAAGGCTGCAACCATTTTTTGCTAAGACAAGCAGCTTCCTAGTCTCCAGCGTGTGTCTTCTCTGGGATGGGGAACTCAAACCTATCTGCTGCTTGCTGAGCTGCAGCTCGTTATGTTTCCCAAGCCCTAGTATTTAAGAACTGCAAGCTGCAGCCACTTTGCAAAGTTCTGTATGAACTGTCTAGTCTTCAGAATGGATTGTGGCTACCGTTTGCTGCTTCACTGTCGTCTTTCTCTCTTAATCCCTTTTCATCTATTCCTTTTGCTCCTACCCAGTTTTTGAAACTAAGCTGTCTGCGTTCTACACCTTGTGTTTCACATCCACATATAACAAAACTCTTGTTCAAAGAAATTACTTGTACAAGTGCATTCTTTCTTCTGGTTTTCTCCTACTTGTTTGCGGGGAGGCCATGTTATAGTCAAGGACTCTTTAAAATATTCCTACCCATGGGAAATGACGCTTTCTTTCAGAACATTCCTAGGTGTACAAAACCAGATGATTTTTAAATAATGTAGAAAGATGCGAGGAGCTGTCAGTTTTGTCAGCTATGGCGCAATGTGATGCGCTTCTCTCTGTTTAAAAAAATAGTAATTAAACACACAAGAAAAAAGATACACACTACAGAGTAAAGCGTTCCCACAATGCCTTGGGGTGCTCGGCCTTAGTTCATGGGAGAGCAGGCAGGGTACTCCTTTATCTCTTAGACTAACCTTGAGAGAGAGTGTTCCTCATCTATTCATGCTAGACTAAATCATGTAATCAAAATGCTTTGTCTATTCATTGACTTTTTCTAGTCAAGAATGTAGCTAATGTTACTCATCATTCTGATAGAAAAACAGAAGCAATACAGAGAAGGGGAACAGATCTTTCAAGGTCACGCAACATGTCTTTGTTGATACGAGGTGTCTTTGAAGCAAGCCTTTATTCCCAAGCTGAATCACTAGACTTCACTTTAAAAACTATTTTCTGTAGTTTGACTATTAGAACTGGGATAACCCCACCGACAAGAGAGTCCTTTCTCAGTCTTCCCCATGGCTACCTTATCTATGTGCACAGAAAATTAGCACAGCAGAAGCTTGGTGAAGTCCCATGATTAAACAGCAGCACCCACTTAGTTGACTCTTAAATACTTGAAAAACATTGTAAATGATTAATTGCTCTGTGCAAGGCATGACAAAATAAATAGGCAGCTTTTTAAATGCTTACTTGAACACAACTTCCTTCAGCACATACAATGATTTAATTATTTATTATCCCTTATTAATTCAAAGCAACTAATTGCATGAAAGTGCTATTGAGATTTTTGAAAGAAGTGCCAAACCCTGGTTATTTCTTCTCTCCATTTTATGGAGCCTTCAGTTAGTGAAATCGTTGACAAAACTGACATTTGATGATTATGAAACAAACAAAAAGCTCATAAAGTTCCTGCATCTTCTCTTTGCACAGACACAGGCAGCTTCATGGGTTTTCAGGAGAGTTTTAGCTCTAGCTGGATACAGTGAAATTGCCTGTCATTCACCTGCCATGGGAAACCAGTCAGATCTTCATTTATGTCTTTCTAGGGAGCTGTTGATTTTGTTAATCTTGGCAGAGCATAAATTTGCCCCACAGAGGTTTCACAAAAAACCTGCTTTACCAAAGCCATTCTCTGTGGCTTTCTAAAGCAGATATTTTTTAATATTCCTGCATTTTCTTTTGTCAAAATGGCAGGACTTTGTGTAACATAAATCTTCACTGAATTAGCTTTTGTGATCATGCTGTCAAGGACCATGGGTTCTTTCCTGTTGAGTTGAAGGTTTTAAGAGCAGCTAAATGAAAAGTGCTTTATTTCAAACACAGCACAAGAGAGTTATCCCCATTTTGCAAGACCTTTTATTAACAGTCTGCACAGGATTGAGATAAAAATTTGAAGTTATTTTCCCATTGCACCGTGTGGTTTCTGTGGGTCATACCTCAGCTGTGTCAAGGGTTATTTATGTCAGCCTTAAAGCTGACTTAACTACTGGTTAAAAAGAGACCATCGGGGTAGAGAAACCTATTGGGTAGTAATGCAAATACAAGGTCTGAGCCACTGAGCTGCCACTGTCTGAACAGTCCCTAGTTGCAGGATGGCCATACAAAGTCTAGAGCTAGGGGGAAAAACAGGTCTTGGAAGGTTATTCAGAGAGTTCACTCCCTTCTTCTGCTTTGAGTGCTCCTTTAAAGCAGCTTGCGCATCTGGCCTTTTGCTGGTGTCTGATCTGTGGTGTTTAATGCAGTGTTTTGGAAGAGGGGTTCCAAATAATATGAGATTATTTCTTGCAATCAAGGGGTATTTCCCTGATCAGGTAGCCTTGAGGGGTTGCTCACTTCTAGTAACAGTATCATTGAAGCTGCAGTTGCACAAACAGTGAAATAAGCTGGGACCTGTTTACATTCCTACAAAGCTCACCAGAGGTCAGGGAGTAGACAGCAGCTTCCCATGGCTTTTGGTCACAAAATGCCCTATCTGTGAATTAATCGCTTAGATTGTTCCAGGTAAATGTGACACATTGGCATAGATGGCTTAAAGTAATTTGTATTGTAGGTTTCTCTTATAGTTGTTACTTTCCTTTTTAAAATGTTCTTGATATCATGGAATGAGCGTTTTGCTGCTAGATGATATTGTATAGGAGAAAAGTCCATTTCAAATAAACTTATGGAGACCTGTGTGCAAAAGAGTAAATATACTACTGCATATTTAGCTGTCATGCTGCAGTCCTGGAGAGGAAGGCCTTGAGGGAGAGTTGCATTGTGTATCTTGTGGGGAAAGTGGATTACATAAAATTGTCAGGGAAACGCTAGATACGGATTTGTATTGTGTGGGAAGCAGAGTGGTGCTTTTCACAGAACGCACATCTATCTTGGAAACCTGAAAGGTATGAGCACTTGAAATAACGCTCTGGGAGGAAACGCTCTGTGAAATAACGCTCTGTGTGGTTCCTGAGGTTATATAAGTGATATACCTGCATAAATCTTTTGCTTCTGGCCAGAAATTCAAGCTTGCTATGAAGCTTTCCTAGTGGGGCCGACTGTGGGAGAGAACCAGACACTTACTAACACAGGTGTTGTATTTTGCTAAAAGATCCCAGAAAACCTCACCATTAGGAGGTTGTCCATAGCCCTCAATCCAGACTGAGACTGTACACACCAGTATTTTATTTTATC
Organism: Struthio camelus; assembly: GCF_040807025.1. Taxonomy (NCBI): domain Eukaryota; kingdom Metazoa; phylum Chordata; class Aves; order Struthioniformes; family Struthionidae; genus Struthio; species Struthio camelus. Next base: position 92,821,647 of record NC_090942.1, on the reverse strand, counting down.
TGAGGAAGAGAATGGTCACCTACCTGCATATTTTTCCCTCCTCCTTTACCCCTGAAAATCCAGCAGACTCAGCTCATCCAGCAGTGGTTAAGTCCTTGCTGAATTAAAAAATTGCTTATTGCTGAGGTCTTCTCCAACTGCAACCCTATTTTAAGTTTCTCCTTTGTAGGAAAGGTTGTCGAGTGGATAGCAATGAACAATGAGCTCCCTGACAGCAACTATTGGTTCAGTTTCAAAGCTGGCAGCAGAACAGGAGCCCTGTTAGTACCCTTGATTGATTTGCTCTGGACAAGAGGAGGAGTCCAGGCAGGTCCAGGAGAAGCCATAGATACCATTTACAATCAGATGACTGAAATTATATGGCATCTAGTACGGGTTGAGAATAGGCTCAATCTTCAGTGGATCTATTTCTTTGAGAAGATGAAATATGGTTTGGAAACAGAGGAATAGTCGTGTTTGACGTCCTCTACCGGGAAAGCAGCGAGTTTCCATTCTGCTGCTTTTCCTGATTAATCCATATGTAAAAGCACAGGCCAGAGAGTATTTTGGGCTTGTTGCCATCACTATGCAGAAAATACTCCACCTGATGTCCTCTTTTTATCAGATCCAAGCAGGACTGTTTCCTTTCCTCCTCAGTCTCCTGAGCTAGATGGGTGCCTAGAGGAAAATACGCAGGCTGCAACTCCTCTCAGAAAAGATAGGAGTGTTAGATTCTGACTGTGGGCTCCTTCATGCCAGTCCTCACCTTTCTTTCTCCTGTTTTTCCACTGTGAAGACAGTTCTGTCTGGCACCTTCCCACACACCATCACCGTACAAAACCCTTTGCTCTGCCCTAGTTGTCTGGCTTGAAGGTGCCTTCTCTTCTTTCTCTGTTCAGATTCCTAAGTCCTCCCAAGGCTGGGTCTGTGGATAGTATAGATCTTGTGTCTAGCACAGGAGATACAGCTTCATTTGGTAATTTTTGCAAGAGCATTGTCACTTGCGTTTCAAGCAGGGGGTTGAGCTCTGTTTTTCATGGTGAATTAACTCCTTCATGAGTCTTGTGATTAAGAACAATTCACAGATCTGAGCTTGCTGGGTCTCTGGGCCTGGGATGAAACTAGGCTGATTTGTTTGTTTTTACATAAGTGCCTTAATGTTGCCTCTGCTTTCCAGTGTGTATTTTGTAGGAGTTTTCATGACCTCATGTAGGGTTTCCAATTAGAGGACCCCCTCCCCCCCAAGTTCCCAAAACCAGCAAGCTGGCATAGAAATTCCTGGCACCACATATAAGAAATGATAATGGAAATTCTCGATGCAGATCATAGGCGCTAACTAATCATAGTTCAAGTTATGTGTTGCAACGCTGGCCAGGAAAGGGCTTACTCTGAATGGTCTAACTGTTTTTATCCCTTTGACTTTTATATAGCAAGGAACGTGCTGCTGCTGCTGGTTCAGGGACAGCTGGCCTTACAGGTGGACACCATCGGGAAGCATGGACTACAAAAGGACCCTCATATGAGGACTTGTATACCCAGAACGTTGTCATCAGCATGGAAGACCAAGAGGATCTCAGCCGGTCTGCAAGTGAAGGAAAGCCAGCCAGAGAGAGGCCAATTTGGCTGCGAGAGAGCACAGTGCAGGGGGCTTATGACCCTGATGAAATCAAAGATGGTAAGAAAGTTCACAGAGAAGTGCTTCTCTGCTTATATGATGCTCTTGAAGTGCGGTGAAAAATGTATGCTCCTGTGTATGTACAGCTGCTGCTCCCAGCCCTCCAGATTTTATCTGCTCCCATCTACAGTGCAAAGTACCTGTGTGTATGTAGATGTAAAAAATCCTAATTTATTAGGTCCAGCATTGAAATCTAGGTCAGTAAAGCTGAGCTGCCCACAGAAGTATGTTTGTGCTTCTAAAATGTTAATTATCTCTTACCTCTTCCTGTAGCTTCAGTAACATGCATTCTTCCTCCTTTTTTGGTTTTGGACGAGGGTCTTTCAGCTTCATCTGGAAAGCTGACTGCCAACGCGACACTGCTGGAAAATAACATTTAAATTGTATTTGATGACTCTGAGGCTCGCCAAATCTATCAGCAGTGTTTTTGCACTCCCAGCCTTCTTCTTGCCATTTATTTTTCAAAAGGTTTTATATGTCAGAAGTATTGCTTCTGGGAGTATGGTAGGAGAATCTGTCACCATGGCAGGTGACTCATTATTGCTTTCCGTTTGTTTCTCCTTATCTTTGCTTTTATTTTCATTCATATTGTGGTCAAATTGTCCCTAGACCAAAGCCAAGATATTCTACCCACTAGTAGGAAAACTATGCTTTGGAAAGTTTGCTGTTTAAGCTTAAACACTGAAAATAGGAAATGGAGACCTTTTATCATTTTTATGAGGGTGAATCAACAGATACAATCTTCCAAATCACTTGAGGATTATAGAATAAAACTGGCGGTGCCCTAGGAAAAAAAAATGGCAAAATGGAGTCACGTACATAAACATGAGACACTGGAATCCTTCCTTTCCTAGTGCGGTCCTCAGGAGAAGAGATGAGTGGAGTGGGTGAAGAAAAGAAAATGGATGCAAAATAACGGTCAGGGGATATCTAATGATCTTGTTCACATATAACTCCTTTGAAACAAATGGATCCAAAAACATTTTCCAAATAGTTTGAACCAAACTGAGGTGATTGGAAGACCTCCTCCTGCAGTCTATTGCAGATGTTGTTGTTGTTCCTCACCAGCCAGATTTCTCATCCAGTTTTCCTGCTAGACATTTGATTTACTTGTACTTTTAAACTGGCTGCTTGAGATGCCTTTTGGTGTACACAGCATAAATGTTTCTCAGATGCCCCTGAAGGACCTGGAGGGGGAGTATGTCCTCTGCTTACAGCACAGTGGCATCAATGCTTAATCTCCATAACTACTGGAGATCACAGAGGGAACTTATGGCATAGCCTGAAGCTGCTGTTGGAACATGTCTACAGGGCTCTCAGACGGCATAAGCATGAAGAAAGAAAACGTGGGGTCATTGGCAGAAAACGTTCACTGCCTGGATCTGGCAGGAACAGGCTTTATAGCAGGAGACAGCTCTGCTCCTCAGCCACAAAGTCAGACTCACAGAGCTAACCCAGGTTGCTGCTGCTTCACCTATGATGTTAGTACCCCCAGGGGCTGGCATCAGCCCATGCATAACAAAACCTGAATACCCTCCTTGGTTGTAGCCACTCTTGGAGAAGGGAATTGGGCTAGATGTTATTTGGTTTGAACGAGCACAGTCATTCTGAAGTTCTTATGAAGAACCCGAGACCTGCCTGAGCACCTCAGTGATGTTAGCTGTCTGAAGAGAGAACTGCAATGGGAGAATTACTTGCTCCCATTTTCAGCTGCCAAGAAGATTGTTTCTTCCTATTAAGTTGCCACGCGGATCCATATAGTTATGATGTCCAAGTTTGACCAGACTAATGAAGCCATAAATCATGGACCCATATCCAGCAATCTCTGTCCTGTTGCCACTACTTCAAATTCTGTAGTCTTATTTCCAGACGGTCTTAGTGTGCCAAGCTTTTTATGGGACTGGCCTTAATCTGAAGAGATCTACATCTTTTTTCACCAAGACAGCTGATCACTTTTTAACAGCAGGTTCTATTAACACGAAGAAAACTGTCAAAAATGAGGAAAATGTGAAGGGGGAGAAGAGGGGATTTTCCTCAGAGCAGGGACAAGATAGGAACGTAATCACACAAGAAAGCATCTCAGTTGTGGAGAAGTTAAAGCATCATTTTGTGGATCAACGTGTGTTCTCATCTTGCCTTTCCCTTATATTAGACACACAACGTGCCACATCCCATGGCTGGTCCCACTATGAGTAGACACTTAGCCCTTAGACTTGGGGACTCCTGAAGGGAACACCTGCAAATGCTGATTGCTAGCCGCTTCAGTCTATACCTTTGTTATTGGCCATGGAAACTCGTTTGTCATAAAAAAATGAGTGCAGTAAAGTTAGCATGGGTCTTTTCACTTTTATTTAACCACAGATAAGGACTAGCTGAAAACTCTTATGGCTTTCAGGACTAAATGTGAAACTTACTTCCTTAGTTTACCTGTTTCTCAGCATGTTTTTGTCTCAAGTTGGAAAAAGTAAACAAGTGCATTTTTGATCCCATGGGGAAAGACTTGGATGTAAAGTGCTTGGATGTGGTGATAAAACCATGAGGGACCCGGTTTTAGAAGAGAGGCCCAGTGGCATTAATATATGAGGGCAGAATGCCGTCACCTCAGCTCCAGAGATTGTTCGTATGCAGAGACTTTTGGTGCAAGAGAGAGCTTGCCATGGGGAATCTGTCCTACTTTTTATCCCATGTTTTTACATAAGGTTCTCTATATTCCATTTTTTATTCTGGTTTGTTGTTCTTTTTCATACTGCCTGTAGGTTTATTAGTGTTGGGTGGACTCACAGTACTCAGCAAATGTAGGATTTTGAGAGGTTTTCTGTAGAAAGCTACCTCTTGAATAGAATTTTACCTTTGAAATCTGTGAACTGCAGACATGCTGCTTACCCAAACCATGTCAAGCCCTCCCCGCTTTTGTACAGGAACGCAGGCCTTGTATCTGTCAGCTGGGAAGCCACAGCCCCCTTCAAATAGGAGTTACAGGTAGGAGACCAAATAGACCAGTCTCACCTTTGTGGCTGGGCTGCATTTCAGCTTGGAGAACAGTGTTTTAACCCAGCCCTTCCGTACTGTGCTGTGCGCTTTGGCTACAGGCCCTAAGTTTCATTTGCATTGTGCAAGACGCTTCTCACTAGCACTACATTCCTGTAATGAACTTTTCTCCTTCCCACCTGGTAGGTGCACCTCTGAGGTTCTGAGACACTGCTCCTTTGGATATTGGCTTATCATGTTGTTCCCTTATACTTCCTGTCTGTCTGGTTCCATCTGCTTCTCTCTCTTAATCCTTACAAACTGAGGGCTCTGCAGGGCAGGACCTGTCTTTGGTTCTGTGTTTATAGTCAGTTCCTGGAACAGCCCAGGGTCTTCATCATCACTGAAGGTCCTCCAGGCTGTGGACATACAACCTAGAAACAAAGGGCCGAAAATGAAACGGCTTGTGCTTGTTCACCTATGAAACAGCCCTTCTTGGAGATTGCTGGATGTCTGACAAATGTCGTCATTAGGTGCATAGTTCAGGCATTCGGAAACCCAGATTTAGATCCTAAGGACTGCTTTCTGCTCCATAATGATGAAAGTGCTTCTGTCCCACTAGGGGACACCTCAGTTTGACACCTCTCGGGGCAGTCTTTTAGAGACAGGATAGTGGCAGCAAGGAATAAAGATGCAGCGAGCCTTCAGGGCTGGCACCCTGATCTCTGAGAAGAAACTATTATTCCTTTGTGTCTCTTTGCAGGTGGCCGGGATCTGGATGCATTCCAGGAGCGTGAGGAGGGCCGGGCAGCTCTGGATGACAATGAGGAAGTCATGCGTGCCCTGCTTATCCATGAGAAGAAGACACCCTCTGCTTCAACAGTCACCGTTGGAGGCGCGGCGCCTCTCTCTGGTGGCAACGCCAGTGACTCCGAGAGTGAGACAAGCGAGTCGGAGGAGGAATCCCCCCCTCGTCCTGCCGCCATGGCCACCACGACGTATGGGTTGGAGGATGATGAGGAAGATGAAGAGTTTGAGGTGGTGGCAGAGGACCCCACCGTCATGGTGGCCGGGCGTCCACACTCTTACAGCCAAGTGAGCCAGCGCCCTGAGCTGGTAGCTCAGATGACGCCAGAGGAGAAAGAGGTTTATATAGCCATGGGTCGACGTATGTTTGAGGACATGTTTGATTAACTGCTTCCTGCCATGGCATTTTTTAAAACGTGAATTTTTAAGCCAGAGACTCCCTAGTAAAACCAGACTGAAGTGCATCTTTTCTCCCCTGCCCGTGGGGACACTGGGGCTTGGACCTCCTAATCTCAGGCATCTTGCCCACCAAAGAGGGGCATCAGGAAGGCTGCATGTGCCAAAATAGGTAGGGGAGGTCAAGACTCAAAAGCGAGGAAGTTTGTGAGGTAAAACTGCTTTAGGGTGCTCTGCACAGGCACTGGGTTAAGCCAGTGCCTTCCCCCAGATCTATTTTTGTTGCAGATCCTAAGAAATTCCACATCTCTGCCCTCAGAGGATGCGAGTGCTCCGTGGTCTGATCAAAGTGCTCTGCAGCAGAGGGTGTAAGTTACATTACAGCTGCCTGTGCCGAATGGGGGCGAGGAGGGGAGAGTGCTTGTCTGCTGATGTGGTTGGGCAGGGCTTGTCTGCAGGCCTGGGCACAAAAAGCTTGTATCTAACCTCTTGCCAGCCACGACTGGCCACAGGGCTGGTTAGTTCTAATCAGCCCAGTGGGCAGCAACCCATGTTATTTTTCTTGCTCCCATCTTCTCCTTTCTAGGTCTCTTACAGAGGGAGGTTACAGTCACGGCCATGTCTGACTCTGCACTGTGTCCTGGCCAGGTTATGTCTGCATCAGTTTCCCAGGTTGTTGAGCACTCTGGGGAGGGCAGCTGGAGATGTTAATTACAAGGGAGCAGTAGCACAACTGGGTGACTTGTCTGTTGTAGATGGGGGAAGAGTAGGAAGCAGAGCTCTGCACCAGTTCCTTGGTGGTGGTTGTGAGAACGGTCACAAGATTTTCAACCTGTGTTTTAGCCTCAGTGTTTCAGAGCTCAGGAATTTCACTTCTCAAATTGAAAAGACAAATATTTTCCTCCTCCTGTCAGCTCCATCCTTTACACACAAGGCTGTGTAACTGTAGGGACCATCTACACCAGCACCTAGAGCATGGCTTGCTTCTTCAGAGATGTTGAGCATCGCTCTCCTGCATTTCAGTGGGAAATGCTTAGTCCCTCAAGGTCAGACGTAACTTGAAGCATCCAGAGTGAAAGCCTTGGCAGGCACATACAGTCACTCTTTGTCACTCTTTGTAACAAAAGCCTTCCATGGAACCTAAGCTGTCAGAGCACTCTGACTTACTAGGAGATCCCTTCATTTTCTGGCATTACTGCCTATCGCTTCTCCCTAGCCGTATCCAAACTCCAGTGTTGCAGGCAGTTTGCAGTGGACAGGGCTGCAGCCAAGCCGTATCAGAAAAGTAGCAGAGCTAATTTTTATTTTCAGTCTCACTAGGGTTGTATCCTTTTAAAAAAATTATGCCGTTTTGAATTCTGCTTTGGCACACTGTCTTACCACAGAAAAACATGTACCAGTGCCTCCAGAGCAATATCATATTTGTAATGTTTTCTCTTTCAACTGAAAGTATTGTTTTTTTAAATTGTTGTGTTTTCTTACCCCAGTGTACAGTAAAACAAAATGATAAAAGACTTGTGTGTTGCAAAAAGTAGGGCTGGTATCAAGTGCTATTCAATTTACATGGGCAGGGTGGATTTGCTGCTCACTGAGACTATAGGTCTATTTTATACTAACTAGGCTTTGTATGTTTTGCTGACCTTGTAATGCCTCCTTCGTGGTTTTGTTTTCAGCTTCTTGATATTTTGAAACCCCTCCCCTTTTTTTAAATAGTGTTTTAAATTTACTTTTAAGTCATTTTAAAGAGGAATAAATAAACTGAAACTTCTCCCCATTGTCTGCTTCCAATCTGTCATGTGTTTTGTTGGAAATGTGTTTTGCTTATCAGTTTGATTTACTTAATTCAAGAAAACGACTGTTCTGAGGCCCTCCTTTGAGGGAGGGACTATTTGAAATCCCACATTAAATCACTACCCTGCGTTGTTTCTCCTCAGCAGAGCTTCCTTGAATGCCTCCTGGAATCCTCCACGCTCCCTTCCAGGAAGGATATTTCATTAGACTGGTGCTGTGGGAGCCTCTTTCGTCAGCACTCCTGGTCCTTTCCTCCATCCTTGAGGGAAGTGTATGCTGATGACAGAGGTGTCACGAGTCCTCTGTTGCCAGTTAAAGTGGTACTATTGCACAGCTTGGCTTCCAAGACCTGATATCATACTTCTAGTATCAAGCCACAGAGAATATAAGTCAGATTTAATAATCAGCTGATAAAAAAGAGGGGCTTTTCCGAGTCTGTATAGAATTTAATCAGGTTGAATTCAAGGTTAACATTAAAGAAGTGCAGGTAGGTACAAGGAACCAAAGACAAAAACTGAGGACTGATCCTGAATACTGTACAGCTATTCATGCTTGTAACTCATCAGTAGTTCCTATCGAGGTTTTGGTTTGCAGTATCAAGCTGTAGGCTTATTAAAGCTTAAGTGAAGACATACTGTTTTGTGCTATAAGATCACTGATATTGCATATATATCCAGCATAATCATCTAACTGTGGTTTGCACAGTGGTTCCGATTTTTGTCATTCAGCAAGGTATGTCCTGCACATAAGGGTGCCGTGGCTTTTTGGGCATGGCTTCCATCTTTCATCTGCTACATCTCCCCCAGGAGTACTGCCAAGGTCGGGATACATGAGAAGATGCGGTCATTGTTTCCTATCTTTTTTAACAGCTTCTGACTCTTGGACAGGAGCTCTGCTCTGCTCTATTCCAGCTGGTCAGGACTGTTGCTGAAGGGCAGCTATACGCGTTCACTCTCCTGTCATGACAAACACTGCTTCAATGAACAGGAGGAAGTAGGCTCAATAGCGTTGGGGGGGGAGGGGGGGAGGGTTTTTTTTTTTTTTTTTCAAACTGAAGCAGGGCTCTGCACACATGCCAGAACAGGAAGAGTGGTCGCTGCTGCAAGCAAAGCCCTGGCAGCCGGCAATTGCCACCAGGTTGATGCTAATGCAAGGGCTAGAGCCCATCAATCCTGAGGAAGGCCCAGCCGTTTCCTCTGGCTGCTGGACTGCATATGCTCTGCTAATTCTAATCAAATAATACTGTGCATATGGGCCAGCTGAAGCTTTCCTGTGCAAATGCCTTGTCTAACCCCATTCAAACCAGTTTCTCTGTCTGCTTTCAGCCTAATGTGCAGTTTATCTGATGTGTGAGCCTAAGCCCAGGGCATGGCAGTTCAAACAGAAAAGAGAAATGTTTTTCTCAAGCTGCTTGTATTCCTGTTCCCAGAGGTCCCGGGCGCCGGGTGCCTCTCCCAGCTGTGTGAGAGCTGCCTCTGTCTCTGCTCCAGAGCTATAAAAGCTACCGAGCATCACATGGGCCGCAGCCATCGCAGGTCAGGGAAGTCCCAGCAGAACGAGCTAAAGCAGATCAGTGGAGGTGCTGACGAAGGGGAAGATCAGACTCAGTGCTGGAAAACAGGCATGTTTTAATCATTTCCACAAAGCTCCCAAGAAGCAGCTTCCTCCAGCAGGGAACCTCTGTCCATCCAATTTTTCTTTCCTGTGTTGCTGCACCCTTCAAACAGACTCAGATTAAACAGGCCGTTGCTCAGAGAGAGCCAAGGGAATTGAAGATCCCCTGGAGGAAGGGCGGAAAAATAGCATCTCCTCCTCCCTGAGACTTCTAAGGAGCCCTGGCTCCACGCTGCCGGCAGCTGCTGGGTGGCTGCCGAGGGGTTTGACAGGGCCTGCTGGGGGAACGCAGGCGGCTGCGCCCGCCTCTCTGTCTCCTGTGGGGCTCTCCTGAGGAGCGAGAGGATTGCTTCAGGGATCAAATGGGAAACGAAGCTCTCACAGGAGCTGAAAGTTTATGGTCAGGTGGAAGGACCTGCGGCCTTTCAGGACCAAGGCAAGCCAGCGGGGCTGTCTGAAATGCTTTCCTGAGCGGTTAGTGAGCAGCCCAGGTTGTGTGTCCTGGTATGCACTGACAGAAACGAGGGAGATGGTGGGCTTGGCCCCTTGGAGGAGGGGGACCAAGTGCTGGGGTATCACAAAGTGCTGCCAAGGATCCTGTGGGGCCACTGCAGGCCTCGTATTGTCATATCCTGCCAGAAGCCCTGGGCAGGGTCCACGTGTCCCGACTCTCTTCACAGCAGGCTTTGGCGTAGCAATTTAAGCATGGACAACCAAGGGTCTCTAAGCATCACAATCCACTCCAGTTTCAAACGTACTGACCGTGAACACAGCCTCCTCTCCGGGAGCACAGGAGCTGAGGCTGAAGAGTGGCTGCTGACTGCTGAGCTGTTTCCAGAATAATGGTCGATATTTATAAACTCCCAGTAGATCATCATTCATGTAGTCTTGATAGGAGGCATAGCCAGATGCTTGAAGCGCTTTAAGACGTGATTGCGCATGTGTCACAGAGCCACCGAGTGTCCCGGAGAGGCCTCTGCCTAAAAGGAGTGGCAGCCCAAAGCGCAGGGAGCGATGCTCCATTACCGGTGTTCCTGAAATGCTGCCTGCTGTCCCCTCCCTCCCTCGCAGCAGAGAGCAGAGCCCAGCCGGGACTGCGGCCCTGTCGCTCTATACGGCAGAGCTCTTTTTTCTCTCTTTCAAAGTTACCCAGGGAAATCTGGGTATTTTTTTTTCCCCCCTCCTGTTTGGGATGCCTAATGAGCTGCCAGAAGGTGGCTTCTTATTTATTAGCATTAATTAAATTGACGGAGAGACTGAACCCAATTTATATTTAAAAAAAATCAGATTTCGGAAGCTCCTTCTGTATCATTAAAAAATGCATTAAGGACAGTGAGTATTTGTGCAGCCGTCCTGGAGGCAGCAGACAGAAGGTCTCTGAATAAGATACTTTAAATATAATAGGTATTTTTGTTCAAAATATGTTTTTGACCTAAATATAATTTGATTTCCATCCCTTTGAACAGTCTGAGCCTAATGAATCAGCCAGAGATGGCAGAGAGACGGCTGAGCCAGCCGTGTTGGTACCGATTCAGCTCCGCTGCAGTGCATTGGAGACCCTGTGCTTTACCTTAGCTACAGGCAGCGACGGGAATGCGCAAATCCTGCCAAGAGCTGGGCATGGCAGCAGGAGGAAACCTCAGGCTGCGCAGCTGGAAAAGCAAGCAGGGCATCCAGCCTTAATATTGAGGTGGGTCAAATACTGCTCCACAGGTGTTTATGTCTCTATACAAAAAAGGTACAGCTGGCAAAGGGAGAAAGGGGAGCGTGTCATACAGATGTGATTAAGGAGCTGACATATTGCTTCTGCTCATTTCACACTTAGAACCCATATTGCCAGCATCTTCCATCCCAATTACTTGCTGTAGGAAGGAGGATGAGCAGTGGTAGTTTTGCAGTGAGCTAAAATTGTGAGTAGAGCTGAGAAGTCTGGCTCAGGTCCACCTGGTAAACTGATTCTCCTGTTCGTCAACATTTTTTTCTGCACTTCTGACAGCGGAAACCTGCCTGATCTGTCCCCCAAATTTTCCAGACACTGTTAGCAGAGTTGGTGCTTCTCCTATGCCCTCTTAATGTTCAGGGTGGGGAAGAAATACACCAAACACCATCTAATGGTGTAACCAGCTGATTTCGGTACGCTTAGGCTGCAGAGTCTGAACCAAGCCTGTCCCATATGGGGGAATGACAGGTTAGGTCATTTTGATCAGTTGATCATCCACACCTTTTTTTTGCAAAGATGCTGGTGGTTCTCCTTGTCCTGGGCAGTGCTGATGAACTCTCATTGTAAACCAACCCCCCTTCCCCCCAGTCACACAAGTATGAATTTAAAAACAAGTTTCCCTTCCACCCCCTCACACCCTCCCCAGCACGAGCAGCACTGCCTTGTGCTACATGCACTCTCGGCACGTGCGGCACTGCCATGCTGTTGCACAGGTCTCCCGTATGGATCCCAGCTGTGACCGCCGCTGGCGGTATAGACAGTGGGAGCGAGGCTTTGGCTGGGCTCGGGGGCAGCCCTGGTGGGCAGTGCCTGGTAGGGAGGCGTGGGCGCCATCACCCTTACACCCGTGCAGGATTTTATTCCAACTCCCCAGCTACCTCCTACCTGAACCCCCTGGGGAGCTACGGGAGGTCTTACTTGGTGCAACCCCTTCTGGGGCAGACTCTGTTAACTTGTGAATTAACAACCCCACAAGGAGCTCCTTAGTACAAGGACAAGTCAGAGGTTGTTTGTTCAGGGCACCTCCAGGCCCATTGATGTAATGAAGGTGCTAGTGCTCCTACACTGCGTAGCCACGGGGTCTCAGCCCCCCTAGTTTCCTGTAGTGGGAGAGCTCTGGCATCAGCCCTAGGCTGGTCAGTCCCTTACACTCAATTTTTGTCTCTTCTTGAGCTAGATGTGATTTGGTAGGACTGGATTTCATCTTTTTTTTACCCCTGTTCTTTTTGTCCCTTTGAAATATTTTGAGTTGCTGAATTTCTCATGATGTTTCCCTGCTGCCTCTAACAAAAAAATCTTTTTTTTAAAAATGCAAATTAGACTGTAAAATCTTTTTAGGGAGACGTATCTGCTCTCCCTGCACTGTCACCATAATTATACTTCCTTTGCCATACAATGCTTCCTTCCAAGAATATGTGCTTTGAACATCTCTCAGTCCTCCTAGTGATGTCAGGAGATGAAAACTATCCCCATTACAGCAGGGAAGATTGGAGGGAGCTGGAGTGAGAGGGAAATATGGCCTTTTGCAAATGACAAATCTTGAGAGAAATTTCACTTTCATACTCTCTCCCAGGCCACATGGCTGCTATATACAGGCAAAAAAAAAAATACAACATGCTGAAGGAGGACTCCGCTTATGATCCACTTAGCCTGGTATATTCCCGTGTCTCAGAGCCCATTAGGAAGGGTAATATTCTCCAAGTGCAACCACCTCTTGGATATTATACTAAGGGATTAGGAAGGTCCCGAGTTAGCAATCCGCTTCAGCAAGAGCCTGTAGGTCCATTTTAAAGGTCTTACTCTTTCTTTCACCAAGCCAGAAGATTGAGTGCAAGAATACCTTGCAACAATGAGCTGAAAAAATCAGTTTAATGTCACCCCTTGGTTTTCTTTGAATGTTTCATCTGAGTGTGTTCTTAGGTATGTATATGGGAAACAAGTACATAAAATCATGAAGGGGGCTTCCCAGCGCTCCTGAAACGTCTAGATAGATAGACGTTTAGATAAATAGACGTCTAGATAAATAGATAATGGATTCTGTACGGTTTAGACAGGAGCTGCTGTCAAAAGCAGCAAGCAGTAGTTACAGGTTTTGTTATCTAGACAGTCACATAATCGCAGCTATTCTGAAGTCCATAATAAAAGAGCTTATCTTCATAAACAGGAGGCATGAAGAATCATGTGGATTTTTCTAGTATAAGAGAGGTATCAAGACTCTCCACTTTGTCAGCCCTTTCAGTGTCTTTATTTTGCATTTTCCAAAAGTCTTCATACAGTGGGCACTAGCATCTTCAGTGCACCAATGGACCAGGTGCTGCCATCAACCAAAGACCTCTGACTTGGTGTTGTACTAATGAGCTCCTTGTGGGGACTGCTAATTTGCAAGCTACTAGAGTCTGCCTCAGCAAAGGTATGAGTGAAGGCATTAGAAATACTGAAAACAAACCCAGTGAATACTATGCATGGAAGCCTGTTTGTTCAGGTGGTCAAAAACAGTGTCCAGGAGATGGCACAGGAAAGAAGAGCAGCTATCTGTGGAAAATGTCTAGTGTAATTCAAGTCTGCAGTGGACATAAAAGCGGTTTTGTGACTAGCTCGGTTATAAAAGCATCAATGCTGGAAACCCAGGTTGGAAAGGAAAGAAATCTAATATATATTACTATCTTTTTATTTATAATATTTCTTGAGTAGAAAGCAGCAGTGAAACAGAACCTTTCTGTATCCTATATGAAACACCCTTTGGCACTTGGGCATATAATAACAAAAGTGAGAATTGCTCTGCCCAACTTCACGGTCGATGGCTGCTGAGGGATCTAATTGTTCTGAACAGGAAATCCAGCATTTTTTAGTGCTAGAAGGAGCCAAACGTTCGGCAAGACCAGCACAGTCTGTGCCGTAGCAATGACAGCTGCAGAAACACAGAGCAAGCTACTGTGATTCAGATTCTCTCGGTCATCTTTGATTTTTTGCAGCAAGAGTGGCCGCACTGTAGGATTTGTGTAGCACATTAGCAGTAAGAGACACACAGATCGTTGTCTCCTGGAAATGTTACTCTTCTTTCCTGGCCTGTTTACTTCCCCCAACCCTTCTCTTTTGTTTGAAGAGGCCAAATACGGAAAAAGTAAATTTGCTTTCAAACTGAGGGAAAGAAATAGATAGTGCCCAAGCTTAATGGTGAGGAATCAAGGAGAACAGATGTTTTCAGGCCATTTCAGTCTACCTTGCTGATAACTTTTCCTCACACCAAGGGCTGTAAATATAAGGAAGGCTGCTCGGACACATGGATGCTTAGAGCAAGGGTTTTGCTCCCAGCACCCAGTGGCACAGGCTCCATTCTTGAAGAAGGAGGGCACCTTACCTCACTGCTACTGCCTCTAGGATCTCAGCTAAAAGTGCTCTTACCCCCTGCTTGGTGCTCCTCTTCCAGGAGGCTTGGCCTCCAGATGAACCATCCAGCATGCCAGGAGGCGGGGGGGCCTCTGCATTGTGAATGCCCAGCAGATGGTCAGGAGGTGCAGCAAGACACCTGCCTGCTTGCAGCTGTCCCAAAAGGATTTTTTTGGCACGAGAGAGTGAGAGCTGCGTCGCTGGAGCAGGAGCTGTCCCCCAAGGGGACAAGTGTTACTGGGCTGGCAGGTCCCACACACGTTTCTGAGGCCCGGCATGACTGAACACGCTGGGTGAAAAGTGCCTGTGGAAGTGGAGAGAAAAGTGGAGAAGCGGTATCCGGAGAGCAATAAACAGGGCACTTACCTCCTCCTTAATCACGGCCCAGCCTTCAGGAAGTCTGCAGGGAGATCTAATGGATTAAATGCAGGTATTAAATGAAATCTTGAAAACATTCACCTCACCTTAAAGAAGCTGATGATACTGTAGAGCACTCTGAGCACTGTGTAGCATGTCAGGGCTGGTCAGCAACTGTTGTAAAAGGAGTCCAAAGGGAAAAGAGATGCCATTACTTGCAGCTGGTTGTGGGGTCTAATAACCTGGTTTTGCCTGATGGGTGCCGAGATGAGTTCTAAAGTTACCCGAGTTTTTTTTAGCAGTTCCAAATGAATTCGCCCCAGTGCTCCTTCTGAAGTTGTTTTAGTCTGAGGAGGAGATAAATACATGCTTTATTTCACCATGGTCACTTGCTGGAAAGCTTGGCCTCCTCCAGCGCTGTGCCCCATGCCCATGCACAAGATACATTAGCAAAAAGCTGCAGCTCTTTTACATCCAAAGACTATAGCAGCATTGTAAGAGATTTGTCTCCAGATGCCTTATCTGCTATTGATATGAACTGGACAAAATCTAACTGGAGTGTCCTTAAAATGCTTATCTGGGTCCTTCTATCTGAAGGGTAAAGTGTTGTTACCCTTTAACAGAAGGAAGACCCCAAATGCCCAGCTGAAGATGAGGGGTGCTCTCTGTCCTGGTGCCCTGGCTGGCTGAATGTGCATGGGGGCTTCCCAGGAAGGCTTCAACGGGTAAAAGCACGCTTGTCCTCTGTGATTTACGTGAGTCAGGTCACTGCCTACACTGCCCAGCCCAAGGCAGGACTGGCATTGCTCTTGGGGAGAGAAATCCAAAGGACCTGTTGGCTCAGTGCTTATCCCAACGGGAGGGCCAACAAGAGAGGCTTGGGACTGGTACACCCAGTTCGGGTCAGCAGCTCTACCCCCGGCAAAACCCGGGGCTTTTACTTGTTTGATCTCTGCCACACGAGACAAAAATGAAACACAAACAAAACAAGGCACTGGCAAAGAGGCATGAGCAAGGGATAGTTCAGGCCTCGTCCTGCTGTCTGCCAGGACCATCTGTCTCAAAGTCGGAACAAACCTGGTGATGGACCTCTTTTACCCACAGGCCTGAGTGGAGCCTTTCATGTTGCTGCTGAACTGTTCAGAACTAGGAAATGGAGGGAGCACCGTGTATTGTTAATAATATGCCTTGGTGTGGTGAGTTTTAATAAAAGCTATGTTCCTGGGTCAAAGGATCTCACCACCATTGGTGGTGCATTCAGCAAGGATCCAGTAAGCTTTCTTCCTCCTTTTTCTCCTGGCAACTGCACAATATACGAAGCATTGCAACAGGAGCTGCCTTCTTAGCTGTTCCCTTGCTCTGAAAAAGGAAGCAAACTGAATACTACCGATTTTTGATGCCATGTGACACTGTTTTCAGGGAAGAAGGCTTTTAGGACCTGCTCTGCTGAGGAATGGAGCTCTGCCTCTCCAAGATCTTTGATTTTGACTGCTTGGCTGCCCCTTGGTGATGGTGCAGGTCTTCACGACTAAGCTAGAAACAATGCAGGAAATTGACTTCCAAAGAGATGACAGAGCAAGGAGCAAAGTCTTTTTTTCTTACTTCCCCTTCATGCTTGCACCAATGACAGAGGCCTCTCTTGAAAGCAGAAGGGCCCACTGGGAAAACAGTAGCAGAGAGGAAAGGAGGAGGGAAGGCTTCTGTTCATTTCCTTCCTTCTCCGGGTGGGAGCTAAATTATAACAACACTTCTGGAACAATTAGCTGCTGTTGTCAAGCATATTTAACAGTAAGAGTAAAACTCATCAAAACAGATAGGCTACAATAATAAAAGAGAGCTCCTTCCAGTCTGGGCACAGAGAAAGAGAACTGCTAACAGGAAAGGGCCAGGCTGAGTTAATGGGCGACTGAAGAGGTTTCAGGCAGGTCCTTCCAATTAATTTAAGTACGTGGCTCAGGAGGAACAGCAGCTCAGAGAGAGAGCTTCCCAACAGGCAGCCAAACAATTGCCCTTTCCAGACAACGGAGGGATGGACATAGGACTAGATTCAGTGTAAAGCCTCAGCTTAATTACAGAACGCAAATGAAACGTGTCATCAGGGTCAGCACAGCAAAGATGTCCAGGGGAACAGTGTAATGCAGAGAGGATACAAGACACCTTAACGCACCAGCACAGGCAACGCATATGGATGCATCCGCAGGCAAGTGGAGCGCCCCATTATGTTCTAAAGTCAAGATACCAAGAGATAGACTCCTTGCCCCAGCCCCCAGGGTGATTTTCCTTTCCGCTTGCTTACACGCACTCTACATTAAGTACTGCATAGTGGATGTTGGCCAATGAGGACCAGGGGAGCTCCCTGATCTGTAGAGCTGTATTGATGCACTACACACAAAGATCTGACCTCAGCTTCCCATAGCATCATTTTTAGAAACTTACCACAGAAGGATGTTTTTCCCAAAACGCAGCTGTCTTTGAGCTGGAGCCCAGCAGTGCTGCCATAGTGCAGAGCAATTCAGGACAGGAGCTGGAAGCTGCAGCAGAGAATATGGGGAAAACAAATGCAGTAAACCTACAACCATCAGGAGGCTGTGCACCCAGCAACTTAGGCCATGGGAGTTTTAGGGTCCATCAGTACTGAGGACTGGCTTTCTGTCTAACCGAAAACTGGCAAATTCCCTCCTAGCCCTGTGCTCACAAAATGCCTGCATGCTGTTCCAGAGAAAGGGCCCTCAGCGTTCCAGTGGTACCTAGTAACAGCAGATGGGAAAAGCCACCGGGACGCTGACTGACATCCAGCCCCATGCAGCCCACAGCTACAACTGGGCTCTCAATTAACCAGTGAAATTCCTGGAGAAAGGTAATCTGGCCTCATTCTCCAAATCTGTCCACCTTCCTGTCAGCACCTGCTGTGTCATTTCTAGTCATTACGTGGCCACAGGAAGAACAGCCTTGCTGAGATAGCCTGCGCTTCTCCCAGATTGCTTCCCAGCAGATTAAGGTCTCCCTAAAAACATCAGGGAAACCATTGCTTTTCAACATTTTGGTGTGTGAACCAGACTTGCTGCTCACATGGCTGTAGTACAGTGGAGTATGAGGGGTTATCTGCCTCCTTTAGTACTTGTGGATGGGCTGGTTGGAGCCAACTGCCCCTTCACAACCAAATGACTTGCAAGTGCTATTGGGGAGGATCGCTATGCCCCCGGCTGAAACTAACACTGTAAACTCGTCTTTGAAAACTAAGCTTCAGGTACGTGGGCAAAAGCAACACATCTGTTAAATGAAAGAAAACATTAATAAATGGTATCATCATTCAAAGTATTTTCTTGATAGAAGACTAAATTAATGTAATACACTTCTTAGGGACAAATCAAGAGCAATCAGGCTAATCAAATTGACGTTTAAAATAATCCGACACAAGCTAGAAAATCCTATTTAGCTAAGTAATGATGACAGTCATTTTATTCAGTCACTTTCAGAGTATAAAGAGAATACTGCATCTTTGAAGCTGGCAACATTATTAGTTTTCTCCAGATCCCCCTCCCTTTCCTAACACATGGTGTGGCTCCCCTTTGCTTTTGGAAGGTCAATGGCTAGGAAGTCTATTTCCCAGAACCCTTATGCCATCACTGCCTAAATAAAATCTCAACAGAAGTAATACTTTATTAATACACTCCATTAACACCTTCCAATTGTGTTATATAAGCATTAAATGCTGAATTATCATTAGAGGGTGCTTGAGCAAGACTAGGAGTACAGACCCCCCCCCCTTGCATTTTAAACAAAACTACATTGTTGTTGTTGCTGTTGTTGTTTTGACAGTGGGAAAAGGCCAGGTTGACGAGGTGTAGCCAAGTGTTGGGATGTTTGAAGCTCTGAAGATCAGGTCTAGGGGCTTCATTTGGGGCTGCTGAATGATGAAGGGAACTCACTTGAAAGCTCTGAATGAGGCCAGGACTGCAGTTTGCATCAAACTTTTAAAGTAGGTGCCTGAAGACAGGAGGAGAGAATTAAATACTGTGAAGAACTATTCCCATGTGGGAATGCAATTTCTCTCTTTTCTGCCTTACTGCAAGGAGCCAGACTGGGTAGTTGTGGACTATGGGACTTGCAGTTGCGGGACACAGCTACAGCACAGCAAAGCTGTCCCGGCAGGGTTCATCTGAGTGCCGCCTGCAACACACTAGGAGCAGCCTGGACCTCATGCCATTCCCAGAAACCTACCCAAAATCTACCTGTGACCAAATGCTGAGTGAAGCCATGTGCCGACAGCAGTCATGATGGTGGTGGTGGTGGCTAATGAGGCAGGTACTGACCAGCCTCCATGGGAACCCCCAACGTCTTGCCAGGGAAAACAGCCACCTAAGCACAGGGCTGTCCTGGAGGCTACAGCACTGACCTGCCCAACAGACAGCTCAGTCTTCAGGGGCTCTTCGCTTCCTTCTAAGCTGGCAGCTCATCCTAGCTCCTGCAATGACACCTCTTTGCTAGCTGAGAGCAGAACAGCTCATAATATCTGTACGCCATGCCCTGAAAGCACAGGTCTTTGCATCCTGGGGCCTTATGGTGGAGCAGAAATGGTGATAATGATGCAAGGTATCCATCACTGTGTAACAAGCTCTTCTTCATTATCTCTCTCCTCTTCCCCTCCCCAAGATGGATGGAGTCTGTCTTTTGTTGTGTGACCACGTGGCTTGGTTAACACCTGCCAGGTAGGATCAACACCATACATGGTCTGACTGATCAGAAAAGCGGGACCTAAAGTCATCGTTTAACCAACACTGAAATGATAATAATTAAAACACAGCAGCAGGATATTACTTGGAAAATGTTTTAAAAGAGCATCTGTTCCCAGACTGACAAACCTATTTCAGTACTATGACTGGTCAAGAGGCAACCTGAGGTGAAAACTGGATGGAAGGCGATAGGCATAGAAGTTAAAAATTAATAGCTAAATCATTCATCAGATAACACGTGGGCATTGCTATCTCATCTACTTGTCTTCAGCTGTAAGGCATCCAAGGATCTCTGGAAGTCATATGTACAAGATGCTCTGGTGATCATTATTTCTATGTCCTAAGTTGGAGACTGCTAATCCTGCAATATGTACCAGCTGCTGTCTGGAATATAAATCAGCCTGTGCTGTCAGGATAAGAGCAAAACCCCACCTTTTGCAGGGACTTTTCAGCTCTTTCATTCTGTAGGAAAAAGATCTTCCCAACCAAATTGTTTTCCAAGCATTTCCACTCTTTCCTCCCCAGATGCCTCCAGGAAGCTACTTCTGAGTTCTGCTACTCCAGGGCCTGTCGAAAGCCCCACCACATTCACAGATACAGTGGTGTTATGGCTGCCTAAGAGGGAAAGCGGAAACTGAGCATCCCTAAGAGGGTGAAGAAGGAAGCCTGTGAAGCCCAGCAGGTGTAAGATCACACCCCTGAGGGTTAGGCACTGCTATATTCAACTGAATGTGACGGTATACTCTTCCCCTCCTCGATGTGCTCTTCCTCCCCACAACCTGATCGCTCCATAAACAGCACATAGCCACGGGCTAATTAAGCATGCGCCCACCCAAATACGGCTGGTATGCAAATATGACTACGAGTCAACCATCTTACCCCATAAATAGGAGGCAGCCCAGAGGCCACTGAGCTCTCCTGCACAGCAGCGGACTGCACGGCAGAATTTCCTCTTGAGCAGGGACGCCTCTCAAGGTTACTCCTCCAGGTTGAGAGATTCCTTACCCGTGACAGATCCTCAGTAAGTGACTAATAGCATGCTAAAACTTTGCAAACTTTGCTAAGTTACAGCTCTGATTGATTGATTGTGCGCGCAGTCCTTTAGACATAAGCTGTTGACAAAGTCTGGGACTAAGACTGGAGCCAGTTGCACCCAGACTCCTCTGAGAAGGAGTTTGGAAAGCAAGGGGGTCCATTCTCAACCTCGTGACTCAACGGCTGTCCTCCATGCAGTAAATAACCGAGTGAACCTTGCCATCGGCCCTTGTTAAATCATTGTCTTACTTACGATTGAACTTTTGTTAAATCACTATCTTATCTCAACAAAACATGTTGCTGCTTCTCTCTTACAAGTGAAGTGCATCACTCCCCACTCATCTGTGACAAATTGTCATAGTCGGCAAGATGGCAAGTAGTATCACTGATTATTTACGGAGGCATGGAATGAATCGGAGTCCCAATTTCTCAGAAGAATTGGCTCGTGACAATTGGCATAATAGGGAAGCTGTTGAAGAACACCTAAAAGTAACTAGGGGCCACACAAAGGATGGAAAAGGGAAAGGAGTTATCTGCAAGATGCTAGGTACCTGTTTAGAAGCTGCATATC
This sequence comes from Struthio camelus, assembly GCF_040807025.1. NCBI lineage: Eukaryota > Metazoa > Chordata > Aves > Struthioniformes > Struthionidae > Struthio > Struthio camelus. Next base: position 92,800,615 of record NC_090942.1, on the reverse strand, counting down.
AAGAAAGGGAGAACAGAAATAGAAAGGAGCAGGACCTAGAGAAAGAAATGGAAGGTAGGAAAGGCAACTGAGTTTTTACTGTCTTTGAAAACTGAACAGATGCAGAAACAGTTACAGGAGGAAAAGGAGAAAAAACAAAAGTTGGGAGAAAATGTTGAAATGATGCTTATGCAGGCTCCTCACCCGCCTGACATCATACAGACAAGAAAACTAATAGTATCCCCTGAAGACTGGGATGGAGACATCTGGGGTGATCCCAATAATAGCGAGCCAGAAGATGATGATCCTTTGTTTCCCTCAAATCCCCCTGAATATGAAGCTAGACCCATTGTTATAACAGAAAGAACCAAGGCACCTCAGGGCGGTGCTCTGCAATACACTACATGAACCATCCCTTGCGATTCATTACAACTGACAAACTTGCAAGAGAGAGAGAGCAGAAAACCAGGTGAAAGTGAAACTGAATATCTGTGGCAAGTCTGCCTAAGTGGCGGCAACCGAGTAATGCCGAGTGGGGATGAAGCAAACGGCTCTTGGGGTCCAGGAGTTTTCTTAAATTTAGGACCTGACCCGGCAGATACACTCCATTCTCTCACCAGCCAAGTAGCTTATTGGGCTGGGTGAATAGACACCATGGAGAGAGATGAACTCTCTGTAACCCCCATTAAAGCTCTAAGTGAGCTCTCTACAGCCATCACAAAAGCCGCTTGCATACAAGCCATGCGTGAATGAGGATCCCATAATGTCCCACTATCTGCTACAGTAGATTTTGCAATGTTAAAATCACTGATTAGAGGAGCCCCGGCAATTCTTAAACCCTATCTAGTTGCAAAACGGAATGAGATCAAAAGGGACACAGAATCTAATGAAAGACGAGGTAATAACTCTGGCAGGCATCTCCCTACATGGGCAGAATTAATGCACGGCATTGTTAACTATAGCTATGAAATGGGCTGGGACGACGCACCAGCTGAAAAACCAAACTTGAAGCCCTGGGGAGGAGCTCATAAGATGAGATGTGTGAAACAGGGAACAGAAACTAAATCAAAGGTAAATAAATCTAAAAACCTACAAACAAAATCTCGAGAACGGAGAAATGAATTACGGAGGAAAGCCTTAGCCCTAGGCATTCTCAGAGCCGCGATTCAAGGTCAGCCTACCGGCATTATCTTGAGTCTGACTGAAGCATTCCAGAAGTGAGATAATGGTGAAGGGAGGCAGTGTATTTCGACTCCTCCAGTGCCAGTTCCCAGAGAGGGAGACAACCCCTTACCCCCTCTTAGGGAGGAATTGCAGGGCATAAAGCAAAAAAGAGTAATGCCCGGAAGGCAATAGGGTCTGCCTGTCCTGCAAGTGGAGGCTTATCAGTGGATAAGTGATGATGGCCCATATATCTTGATTCCAGTTGGTCCTCAAGGACAATTGGTGAAGTTTTTAATAGACATGAGAGCACAAATTTCAATACTAACACAACAAGACACCAAAAAGCTGGGTGTGCGATCCGGATGGCAAAGAGTTAATATTACCAGTGTGAACAGAGCAAGTATTGTGTGCCAAACTGCCAAGGTCAATTTATGGCTCCCAGGCAAGAAGAGCATGTCGACTACTCGCTTTGCAATTAAAGATCATCGTGAAAACATTTCAGGTTTCAGTGTTTTAAACAGATGAACCTGGCGCCTGCCTGCAGGGTGTGGTCCTTCGGCTCAAACATTGACCCCAACCCCAGTAGAAACAGGGATGCTACAGAGCGTGTACTTCATGCAGCTCCTGCCCTCCCTGATTCAAAAATTACTAATGTATCGCAATATCCAATTTCTGCTGTGGCACGAAATGGAATTTCTGAAGTCATAGCTGATTTGGAGAAAAGACAAATTACCCCCAGAACCCACTACCCATATAACTCACCTATCTGGCCAGTTCGGAAACCAGACGGGAGGTGGCGTTTGACAATTGGTTATCGGTGCCTGAATGCTAATACAGCCCCATTAACAGCTGCTGTACCAAATATTGCAAACTTAAAAGTTATATTAGAAGCAGCTGCACACCCATGGATGGCAGCGCTAGACGTGAAAGATATGTTCTTTATGGTTCCCTTGAAGGAGAAGTTGGGAGGGAGGAGAAGCTTTCACTTGGGAGGGAATACAATATACCTTTAACAGACTCCCACAGGGGTATAAACATTCACCCAAGATTGCTCATGCTGCACTTGCTCAACTTTTACAGACAGTCTCACTCCCTCAAGATGTGAAATTGTACCAATATATAGATGATATTCTCATGGGAGGAACTTCCCCTAAGAAGGTGGGGGAAGCAGCAGCAGCAGTATGGCAAGCACTACATAAAGCAGAAGTTGAGGTTCCACCTTAAAAATGTCAGAGACCAAGTAAAGAGGTAAAATGTTTAGGTACTTGATGGATAGCAGGCAGTGCAGTGATTCTTTCAGACACTTAAAAAAAAAAATCAAAGAAAGAGCTGCAAATGCCCAGTGAAGGTAGGAGTTACAACAGTTAATGGGAACTTTAGGATATGGAGGAAGCATATATCTGGGTTTTCTATTATCGCTCATCCATTATTTTCACTCTTACGGAAAGGCAAAACTCTAGGAGTGGAAATTAGAACACAAAGAGGCGGTCAAAATTCTAACAGAAGAATTAAAAACATATCAGTCATTGGGACCAGTACACCCCCGCAATCCTATTATAGCTGAATGGAGTTTCGCCAAGCATGCTACTTACTGTAACGTGTTCCAAACTGGCCCTAATGGACCAAAAAGACACTGTGCCTATGACTCTAACTCAACCTCATGGCCCACTTGCCTGGGAAGCTACCAATAGCAGTGGTGCAAAACACAGAATTAGTGCATGATGGATTTTTCCTTCTTTTTAGCAGGGTAACCTGTCTGTACAACCCCACCAAGATGGGTCTATTCTATCCTTTTGTTTTGCAGCACCCAACAAGATGAAAGGATGCGTTATTCTGCTGCTGTTGAAGATTTTGTTGACGACGACATCCATACCTGCTGTGATTACTCCTCCAGTTGTACTGAGGAGTTTAAATAAGCGTGCTGTGTTCAGGCCTAAATATATTACAATAACAACTGCTAACAAGAGCTATAATTTCACAGAGTCAGGATTTCTAAATCCTCACCTAAATCTAACAGAAGAGACTATAAGTATAATATGTGAAATACACCCCCCAAACCATAAAGGGATTATGTCCTTACTTAGTCATCAAAATAATCTTTATGAAGAGGCAATACTGTAAAATAGCTAGTAGCTGTTCGATGGATGTTATGTTAAAGAGAAATACAAAGAAATGAATACAATGTGCATGCAGGTTCAGTTGTGCTACACCCACTGGGGTATGTACATCCATGTCTCTGCTGTTATAAAAGATGGGAAGCCCTACCCCCACAGATTTCTGACATTGGACCGTACGCAATTAAATATGCAGGCCAATAATGTGTGTTATTTAATCCATCATAGTCTCTTAAATGAGTAGAATGATTGATTCAAATTAATATCTCCACTACCAAACCGACCTGTTCACCATCCCTAAGCACGTCCTATGCAGGATGGTCAGCATACCTGAATGGGAAAACCCTCACCTCTCCAAAACGGACAAGGAGAGATGTGACCAGTATCATAGGAACAGGATTGGGAGTCTTAAATAGTATAGATGCTGAAGTGCTCGTAAATAAATTAAGTTTATCACAACAAGAAGTGACTTGCACAAATTAGAACATCCATTGCAGTCTTCTCTGTTAGCACTGGAAACTAACAAATGGCTCTTATATGATATATTGCCTCAATGGGAAAGAATTAATGAAAGAGACCACCAATTAATTGTGGATGCACTTGGTGTAGCCCAAAATAATGTTTTTCTAGCTCTTAGTTATATCCAAGCTCAACTGTGGATGCAGCTCATGGTAGCAGCAATTATAAGAGAAGGTGAAGAGGGCACCTTACCTACTGAAATTTGAAAGGTAATTTGGGATGATGCAACTAAATTTGAAAAGGAATTCCAGTCTGGGTGATTTTTAGTCAGTTTTGCTTACGACCCCATCCACAATAAGGCCACAGCTTTTGTCTTAACAGTATGCAATACTTTGGTATACACCATATACTCAATCGTTGCTCTGGGATTAAATCACAACAGAACTATACTCTATCCATTAGAACATAATAATGTGGGCTCAATGAAACGGAAACAAATGGCAAACTGTTGATGTTAACGTATGTGTAGTTTGGGAACAACAAGGATTTATTTGTGTAGGTAATACCATCAAAGCCCAAGACATTTGTCTTAACACTAAACAAAATGGTTGTCTTTTCGAGATACATCCTGATGAAACCCCTAAAACTGTACTTGTATATCTTGGAAAAGCACGTGTTTGTATGAGAACTCTTTGTGATTTTATATTTGTAGATAATATTGCTGTAGATATAAGCAATCACTCAAATACTTGTGTTTGTAACTTTACTGAAATTATGGGATGTGACTTTAATTATTCAGCTCCTGTTACGTCTCATCAATCGTTACAATCTAATTATACATTAAATTGAGATTTATTGCCTACCCCCATCAGAATTAATCTTACATTGGTGAAAAACTGCTACAACACGCTAACCTGTGTCAACTGCTGAAACGCATCCGAAACAATGGACAAAGAACCCTAATCACCGTTCATCATGATAGAGAAGAGATATACCATGTTCTGGAAAGAGTGAAAAAAGATGGAGAACATCACTGGTGGAAAACTCTTCTTAGATGGTCACGGACAGCAATGGGAATTCTTAATCTCATGCTTCATCCAGCTGTGATTTTACTAACTCTTAACACTATTGTATCTATCACTTACTTATAATCATAATGTATATAGGGGCCTGGTACATGATGGAACAAATAATCTGTATTCAACTACCCAAAACATATAAGTTAGTACATAATTAAGAGCAAAACTTTATGCTAAAACTGCTTATTTGCCGTGGACCTGTAAGTGCATCAATTACCAATATACTATTTTTGGCACAGAGGCAAGAGATGACCATACCACCACTCTGTGAAGGATAAGATGGATTGACTATAGTCATAGGGTAGAGTATGATGGTATACTCTTCCCCTCCTCGATGTGCTCTTCCTCCCCACAACCTGATCGCTCCATAAACAGCACATAGCCACGGGCTAATTAAGCATGCGCCCACCCAAATACGGCTGGTATGCAAATATGACTACGAGTCAACCATCTTACCCCATAAATAGGAGGCAGCCCAGAGGCCACTGAGCTCTCCTGCACAGCAGCGGACTGCACGGCAGAATTTCCTCTTGAGCAGGGACGCCTCTCAAGGTTACTCCTCCAGGTTGAGAGATTCCTTACCCGTGACAGATCCTCAGTAAGTGACTAATAGCATGCTAAAACTTTGCAAACTTTGCTAAGTTACAGCTCTGATTGATTGATTGTGCGCGCAGTCCTTTAGACATAAGCTGTTGACAAAGTCTGGGACTAAGACTGGAGCCAGTTGCACCCAGACTCCTCTGAGAAGGAGTTTGGAAAGCAAGGGGGTCCATTCTCAACCTCGTGACTCAACGGCTGTCCTCCATGCAGTAAATAACCGAGTGAACCTTGCCATCGGCCCTTGTTAAATCATTGTCTTACTTACGATTGAACTTTTGTTAAATCACTATCTTATCTCAACAAAACATGTTGCTGCTTCTCTCTTACAAGTGAAGTGCATCACTCCCCACTCATCTGTGACACTGAGCCAAGCCAAACCTCAGCGCTGTCATTACCACCAACATGAGCCCAAACATGTAGTGAGCCTGTTACCTGTTAGGTTGTAACACACACAGTCCCACCTTTGCACTCACTGTGCAATTTTAGATGGTAGACCTCTTTTTAATTCAAATAACTTCTAACTCACTACTAATTTGCCTTCTTTGGTCATTTTATTCCTGAAATTAGAATCAACATTTCCTTCTCTTTGTGCTCCTGAAAAGCAGTTGCACCTTTGTGCAGTTATAACAGTCAGCACGTGCAAAGCTATGTAATTCAGCCACATGCTTAGTGTCATTTTCTTCCTCACTCACCACCTTTTTTTCTCCCCCAGGCTACCATTTGGGCATTTCTAACCATCTCATAGTTTTATGAGCAGGTGATCTATCTCCTTTGATTTCTTCCTGCCCAGGAATCTCTACATTACAGAAATGTTTTTTGACCATTTCTTTTGCTCTGTATCCCTAGAACCTCACAGGGGGTCCTTTTCATTGGTCCCTGGCTCTGCCACTACCACCACTGTCCTAATGTCAGGGAAAAACGTGTGGGCAAGAAGGTCCTTCAGAAAATCACCATTGCCCTGGGTTGCTGTTCCCCAGCTCTGGAGAGAAATAACAATGAAGTCGCTCATCTGCTATGTGATTTGCCATCTGGAGAAACTATCCCACACACAGAAGGGCGTTAACATGAGCTGAGGGATTCAGGCACGTCTCAACAATTTGAATGCATGTGAACTTTCAGGGAGTATTAGATTCAAAAATATTACCATGCCATGCCAGTACCAGGCACACCAGAGAAGTAGATTGAAGGATGCCCTTCTCAAATAAGTCAATTCAACTTCTTTAGCTATGGCTTCCTAGGGAAATCATGTTTCCCCTCTCTCTCCCCTCATTTGGGACGCTGGAAATGCGGACTTCAGAAGATGGATACATGCAATTAAGTTCATTCTCTCCGATATACTGGAGGTCATCCAAGGGCTAGGCTACCTAGGTGAGTAGAAATATCTAGATAACATGGAACATAACAGAGAGCAAAGTGCAGAGGGGGTACCCAGGGGACCTTGCAGAGGGGAAGTGTGGGCTTGGGAAAATTTCTTCTCTGTTTCTCTTCCTCCTGCTGGCTCCTGCTCTACCCATTTCTCCTTTTAGTGCCAGTCTCTCCCAGTGCCACCGCATACCACTGCTCCCAGGACATGAGGCAATATGGTATAGAGAGAGATATATGGGTTGCTTTGATGCCTGGGTGGCATCAAGCTAGTCCTAAAAAATGTCCTTGGACTCCAATTGAACTCATCCAGGGTATTTATTTCTCAAAGCATCCCCCACAAGCGTTCTGCGCAGAGCTTGTTGACCCTACAGTTTAATAACTGTGGTTCCATGCTGTGCAAAAGTTGCCAAACTGCTTCTGGACCAGAGCTGGCAATAACAGTGATAGATGGGTTTGCACAGTACTGCATCCAAGCTATGACACCATCCTGGATCTGAAATGACACTACAAGAGCCAGCTGCCATGTCTGCATCCACAGCACAGCAAGTCCACAGCTTGGATGAACTGCCTGTGAGAAGGGAGATTTTTGCCGTAGTCTTAGATATACATGTCTCCATGGCAGTGTCTGGCAACCTGCTGTCCCATTCAGCTGCGGCCCTTCTCAGGAAAGGGATACAACAGCATCTTTAGGTCCCAGTAGTGTTAGCACCATCAGTGGGAGCTTCCTGGAATCATTGGGCTGTTGCTGCAAGTTGTTCCATAGGGACACTGGATGCTGTCAACTTCTGGGAGGAATAAGCCCTTAGGGAAAAATGGGAAGTTATTGTTCAAAGGTGTTGTGTGTGCTCTGGAGCTTTGCAATCAAGTTTGCTTTACAAACTCCAAGAGCCTCTCTTATTGCAGTCTTCATTCTTCATGCAGCCATTAGAAATCTCCCTGTGCTTTTCCAAAGCTACCCTGGTGGCAAACACCTGTGTTGGGACTTTGAACCAAAAGGTATATCCACACCAGTGCAAAACACCCTGCTATAAACAAGCCCAATATCTGTATCTGCCTTTCATTCCTACAGCAGTCCTTTCCTCTCTCTTTTTCTCTCTAATAAAGACATCCTGGCAAGTATCTAATTTTTCAAGAATGTTCATAGTTGCCAGTTGCTCTGGCTTTGGCTGCATGGAAAAATAAAAGGCCTCTTCCTCTGCCCTCATTAATTCCTCTTTTAATTAGATCACAATGAAAGGGAAGCGGCAGTGTAATTTAATTGTCCTCTGAGTACAGCGAGGTTGAGAGCAATGATAGTGATGAAGAGTCCTGCTCAGAAGACAGCTTCACCCTCATCCCTTGCTTCAATGGCAACAAGGCAGTTTATTGTGTTCTCAGGAGAGGAAATAATCTGCCCCATTATGGAAGGGGAAGTGGTGTTGCTTGGATTGGCTCTGGTTGGTGAGACCAGAGGCATCCAGGCCATACTTGTTTGTCACCAGGTACCCACTACAGCCTTCCTCTTTAGGACATCCTTTAGTGACTTTAGGACATCCAAGAGCCAGGGCTCTCCCTTTACAGAAGTACAACGGTTCATGTCATTGTTTCCTCTTTATTTCCCTATATTTTATTTTGTGGGGTCTTGGCATTAGCTTCCTCTCTGGAGGACTGTTCCTAACTCTGTTATAATATTCCTGAAATCGCAGTGAGAGCTGAGAGTCATCTAGAATGTACCTGCCACCCCTGCGTGGCTTCCAGCCTTGCATATGCACTGACAGGGAACTGCTGAAGTTCCCTGTGCTTCAGGTCCCTCTATGGGGAAAATGAGAAAATCAAGACATCCTCACTCTGCTCTGGGTGTAGGGATGGTGGATGGTGAATGGGAATTAATTAGACAATAGTTGCATGAGCTTTGAAATATAAAGTGCTCTGTCACTGTGGTTATCAGACAGTTCCTGTAACTTGGCATAGCAGTACTGGATCTAGTTCTGTCTCCAGTGAGTGGGAGTGGGGGAGAGGAGGGACTGTGAACTGAGAAATCTGTATAAGGAGTATTTTCTGCAGAGAGAGAAGCTCATTAAAAAAGAGAGTAGGGGCAGTAGCCAGGGTAGCCATAGCAGTTGATGTTGGTTGGGAAATGGCTCTAGACATTTGTTAAAAACTACTAGATGCTCAGACACACAAATGAACTGCCTTGGGTAGGAAGGTACCTCACATGACCTGAGCAACAGTGCGTCTCTGTGTAAGTGTGCTCTTGTACACAGGCAAAATCACAGTAACAAGAATTAGCGTACTTTTTTTTTCATCAGGGGCCAAAGCTATGCTAAGATACCTGCTTTTCTCCACAGGGAAAGAGCATGTCCTCAAACAGTTACCATGCTCCAGCTGATGCACGGTAACGTGTTTGCTCTCTCTCTGTTCCTTAAGCTCCGGGTTCAAATTAAGACAGTGTTGGCTTTTTTCTTCCTCTTAATTTCTTTGCATTATTCTAAGGCTTTCTCCAATCTGTTATCCTTCAGAAAATTGTCACTAACTTGGGCAATTAGATAAAAGTGACCGTTTATTGGGTAGCTACTGGCTGGTATGGTCGGAAAGCTCAAGAAAAGTGTTGATCTGGAGTCAAGGAACACTGAGACTTCATTTCCACTTTGTCCTTAGGCAAATTTAATTCTAGAGATTCTGATACATATAGGCTTATGTATGATAGAGAGATCAGCTGCAGAGGCTGTCTGCATGGAAGTGGAGGACATTGCCCAGCTTTCCTTGCCCAAAAAGCAGGAAAAAGATGGGAAAGGTGAGTGGGACACCCCTGTGACTGTCTGTAGGAGGTGAAACTGAGGAGTCTGGATCATGTTTTATGATCTCAGGCTCAGCTCTACATTCAGCAATGATCCACCGGAAATAAAGCAAAGGCAGCAGGTGACATGGTTGGGGAACAGGGTTAGCAGAGAAAGTCCTGGCTAACACATTAGAAAATCTGAATTGATAGATGGTAGCAGCCCATCTTGCTATAAGCCATGATGGAAAGGCGTATAAGCAACAGTGATCTGCTATAATGCTGTCAGCCTGTCACAGAGATACCGTGGCCCTGTGCATAGGTGAGAACTAGTGCTGGATCTCCTATACTGAGCTACAGGAAGAGGTATGCTGTGTTCTTGCTTCTCTGGTGCCTTTGCAGCCTTTCCTCTTCTCTCGAAGTTATGTGTGGGGATCCCCAGCTGGCTGCTGTAAGGGGGTGAGCCATTCTCCTGGAATCAGATGAGAAAGAGTTAAAGAGGTGCTCTAGGTGTGAGTAGGTCCAGGTGGGCCACAGCTGCCAGATGCAGCCAGGCCAGAGAGAGGCTCTAAAGGAGAGAGCAGGAGCCTCACTTCTCTGGGAGGTGCCTGAGGAGGAGTGGTGGCTCCTCATGAGATTAGCAGCTTACCTGGAACAGAAGTGGGCTTGAGCACATGTCAGCACTGACAAAACCTGCTGTGGTGCCTCTGAGGAGAAGGATATCTGCTATATACCCTTCTAAAGAAAAGAAAAGGATTGGGGCTAGAAAGAGGTGAGGCCTGGCTCTAACACCCCCAAGCAACATCCATGGCTAAACAGATGTAGTGTTTTGATCCACAGACTTGTTACTGTAATCCTGGGCTCTTTTTCCTATTCCTCTATCTGCTCCCAAACTTCTTGCATAGCTGGGTATTTACTGTCCTCTTCTCTATTTTTTTAATGTCTTCTTGAGTTCAGCTCATAATCTTGTTCATTTTCCCTGTGCTTATTCAGTCCGAGCTTTCCTTCTTCCAGTGACACCTCATCTCTCAAGCTGTGGTAGGCATAGCTGGCAGTGGAAAGCTTCAACCTAGGTACCTGTGTCAAGTTAGAAGTAGCTGAAAACAGGGTCACTCTAATAGATGCTATGACCGGTCATGTCAATAAAAGGCATCTGCTGTTGATTTAGAGATAACCTGAATTTAAGTAGTTGCATGCAGTATGTGTAGCACCTGTGAAAAGCTCTCATTAGCTGCTGGATACCAGAGACCTTTAGCTGCATGAGGTGGTAGCTACAATTACAAGCATGTACGTTTTCATTGTTTGGGTTGTCTTGTGCTGTTGGCTCTCTGTCCTGCAATTTCCAAGCAGGCCTTCTGTTTCTACTCCCCATCAAGATCAAAAGGTCTTGCTGGTAAAATATTCCTGTTTCCTCACTTAAAAATGACTGAAGTGTTATATGCATCTGACTTTCCCTCCAGGTGTTTTGTGATTTAATTAATCCCAAGTCAAATCTGAATATCTTCTGGGATGGAGGCAAGATACTAATCCACTTGACTAGGAAAAAGGATATGAAGATAATTGCTTCTGGGTCTCTTTTCATATGGGAAGAAAGCTGATCAGATGAGGAGTCACTTCCTTACACAATTCTCATGAATTAATGTATTCATTCAAATTCCATAAAATAATAATGTAAGTTGATATGCTCCTGAGTATACTGGCCTCCGAATCATTGCTGGATGAGATATCAATGGCAAGTGTTTAGCAGACTGCAGTCTGCCTGGCTGTGCAATATCAGGCTGAGATGGACAAGACTTCTCCTATGTGATAAGTGGCCCTTACCTGCCTGGATCCTGTCTAATATCCTGAGGATGTAATTCTGACCAGAAGTGGTCAGAAATGCTTTGCAGAAACATGTGAGCTCTTAAATCCTGGTAGAAGTAGATAGGAGCAAGGATGTGCCTGGTTCTTTAAGTGACTTCTTATTTGCTGTGAGATTGAGCCCTTGTTTCCAGCTTTTTGTCTCCTCAGCAGCCTGTGCGCTCATGGCCTCCAGGCTCCTTGCTCCTTGCCAGCCCTTCTGGAGTCAGTTGTCCTGTTTTGGAGCTGAATTTTCGTCTTTCAGCCAGCTCTGGTAACTGATTAATACCCAACCTGTGTCTAAATCAGATTAAGTTCAAACACAGTTGCCACCAAGGACACAGCTGTTGAAGTGGCAGAATAAGAAACAGATGCAAACCAGGGCACACAAACATCCTCAGACTTTGACGTATGAAATGTTTATAACCCAGACTATTTACAGTGAGATGTCAAACATCATGAAGATGAACAAATGGCCTTGTAACTAAACAAGCAGTAGAAATCATGGTAGGTAAAAGCACGTGTGAGATGTTGCTGATCCTGGTCACCTGAACCATGGCTTAGAAAGGAAGACAACGGTCTGACAAACTCAGTTCCTTCCCTTCTCATATAGCGCAGAGCTGGATAATCTAAAAAAACCTATCTGATTTTTCTTCTGGTGTATAAAGACCTTTCGTCTTGCCTTCCCTTGACCTGCAAGCTGTTCTGGTCTGTCACTGCTTCTGATGGCTTTCCTTCTACATATGCTTGGCAAAGGACCTGCTACACAGAAATCCATGCTGGGTAGAGCTGGATGTTGACAGCAGTCATTGCAAGCTTGAAAATTTAAGGAGTAGCTCTTACTCTGTATTCTACAAATAGAGGATCTAATCTTCCATTAGACCAAGTTGAAAAATACCATGTCTATTTCTATTTGCACTCGCACTGCAAATGACAGTGAATGGCAAATTCCAGGCAAAACACTCTGAAGCTGAAAGTGAGGCTGTAAGCGTGTGTGCCTCTGCATCTGTGTATACATGCAAACATATGCATATAGGTTTATATATGTAGAATATTAAGTGACTAGTACTGGAAAGAAATGCATGGCTTGCCCTTGAGATGCTCTCCTCTGCATGAGGAACTTGGTGTGGAATGGTATGCCCTTACTTGGAGTCGTCTTAGCTCCTGTATTTAGGAATAACTAAATTAACTTTGAGTTTGCATGTCTTCAAACATTGTGCAAAACTGACAGGTGTAATGCTATGGCTTTGTAACCGTGAGCTAGTTGTGCTGGAATCTATATACTGTCCTGAGTCTAAGTAATTTTAGCCATATATACTGGGATTTTAGATGCTAAAATGTGTGGTGTTGCTAGTACTTCCTGGCAGAAAGGGTTCATCTATTCCGTATCAAAATATGCGTGTTTGAGTTTGCTTTCATTGCTTAATGAACAGCCAACCTCAGCAGGTGATCAGAACATCTCTGGTACAGCTCACTGCTTCCAAAGTCTGAAGGTGGAGGAGGAAAGCAAAAGTGAGTCTGCGATCACGCTCTCAGCAGCGTAGCACAGACTCACAGCCTGGGTATCAGAGCAGCAGCAGGAGGCAACTGTGTCCAATTCCTTTACAGGATGTGACTTCCATACTCGTCAAATAGTGGAAACTGGAGTAAATAGAATTAATGAGCTCTTGGATGATTGCACAAGGTGTCAATAGAAGTTCATAGGCAGAAGCTGCACTTTCCTGATTTTAGTGCTCTTAAAGGAGGCACTGAGTGTGTGAAGAAGGGCAATCCTGCTTGCATCCCACACTTTTTTTCCAACCAACTCCTACATCAAATGCTCATAAATGAACAAAGGATGAGATTGGGAGCAAAGATGGAAAGAAATGTTCAGTGCTCTCACTGGAGAGAGGCGTGCTCCAAGAAAATCCCTGCTGAGCCAGATGCTGTTCAGAACAGTCCTTCTGATGGAAGGGCCTAAAACTTAGTGTGCTAGTGAGGAACTGCTAGAAAGATTTGACAACACGGGATGATCAGAAAAACAATTGTTTATACGTGTAAAGCAATGGGAACTGGTAGAGGAAGCAGGTGGGGAATAAACCAACCCTAAACCATGTTATTTCCACTGCTCAGCAAACACTGAGAGTCACCATGGATGACCCCATGAAGACAATGATCAAAACTCAGTAGTGATCACAAAGGGACACAAAAAGCTGGCAGTGACATGGAAAGAAGTAGAGTACAAACCATAACCCTGTAATACCAGGGTATGCCCACATCTTGAAAAAACTGATTGCAGTTCTGCAAGTTCCTGTCCCCAGACCTCAGGGGGGTGTATTAGCACTTGAAAAGGTACACAAAAAAGTGACAAAACCCACAAAATGCCTGTCACTTCAGTGTCTTGTTTCCCTGATTCTCACCCAGCGATCTACCCAGTCAGTTTTCAGCCTCTAAATTAAACAGAGCATTGGAGGTTGCTATGTGCTGCGGTCACCTCCCTTCCCTGCTTTGGAGCTGTCATGGGGCTGAAATGACCCAGACTTGCTAGATCCTAGAGTTAGACAGAGGGAAGATAGGGAATTGGCCCTCTGTGAAGAGAGATTAAATAGATTAAGACATTTGCCTGGAAATAAGATGATGAATCCCTCAAATTTAGTACAGAGCCTGTTGACAGAAGAAGCCTTATTCACTTAGGTACGTAATTTCATGAGGTGTCTCCAGTTCTTGGGTTATCAGGCAGCATCTTTACAATCACCAGGAAGCACTTTTTCCACAGAGCATCCCTGTGCAGAACTAATCATTGTGAGATGCTGTGGTGGCAAGAATCATAAACCTGTTCAAAGAGACTTAAAAAATCTGCAGATGAAGTCATAATTTGCTATTAGAAATGATGTAGCTTCTAATACAGCAACTGGCTGTTTAGGAATGTGTTCTTCCCTGTGGCCCTGTAGAGTTTTTTGTTCTTTACTGCCTCCTAAGCTACTTCCATGGATCATTGATTAGACTGGCTTCTTGTCCCAGTGTCTTACTAAGACACAATATGGATGTTTTTAAGTTTAAAATGGGGACATAAGAGGTTCTGTCCTCCCAGGTCTCATCTTCGTGGGAGCTAGTAAGATCCTTGGGTAACAGAGCTTTGTGCGCTGCGCTGCCCCTGGGGTTATAGTGCTGCCTGGCTTACCTGGGCCACGGCTTATAACAAGGGTTGTAGGGGGTTTTTTTCCCCTCCTCTCCCTTGTGCATAATGTAAAAGGAAGGATTTTTCTCTGCAAGTTACAGGCCTTTTATAACTCTGATACTATTGTGGCTTCTGTCATTAAGAGTCAAGAAGAGGGTCTCATCCTCTAAGTTCTAACCCTGGTTCTGCAAGGACCCACTACTGAGATAATAACTATTTCACTTAAAAAATACTGTTTTCATAGTGAAAGAAGGAGCTGAAAAAAAGAAGTTGCTAATTAATGCTATTGATGATTTATGGAAGAAACGCAATAAGAAACACTCTTGGTGTGAAACTGAGATGAAACCAATTTAAAAATTACTTTCCCCCCTTTGAAGGCAGAAATAATTAACTTAGAAGTCCTGGCAATATAATACCAGCTCTGAGTACTTTTAGTACTTCAGTTGTCCAGTTCTGAGAGATGCTAGGGGATAAGTTTTATAACAACTATATTATCTCCACATCAAAGAGTTTGTTTTTTTTTTTTTTCATTTTTTTCATTTTCAAAGTCAAGCTTTGCAAAAGTCATGATGAACAGCAAGGATGGCTAATGGGCAAAACAAATCCTTGGGAATGGATAGATGTTTGTTCCCCTGCACGGGTGTTTAGAAAAAGATTTTTGGGAGTTGTATTTGCTGAAATTTATCCCAGTTTCTGGGGAGATCAATGGAAACATATCTGCCCCTTAAAGTATATCTGTTTATGTCCTAGTGTCAAAGACTCCTGGAGGGAATAGGGAAACTGGAGTATTTTCCTGGTACAAAAAACCTTAAAAGCATAATCTCACTGTGCTTTAGTTGTTTTGTGAGTGACCTTAGGCTTCAGGGCTTAGTATATCCCGGGATAGGATTTTTTGCTTTGTCTTTGGTGCTTTGGAAAGAACATTGGATCTTTTATACAAATGATTGTACTGAGCCAGGCAAAAATGAAGTTTTAATTGTGTGACTGTTCATCCTGGAACAACGACGTGGTAAGATGCATAGATCTGCTCAGTACAATCAGAAGAAAACAATTTTCAACTGCTGCTCTGTGGTGATAAAGCTATCTTCCCAAATCACAGAGAATGGAAATGGGGCTGGGCTTGGCTAACGCTAGCCACACAAGGGGAAGAAAAAGCATACCTCAGTAGGTGAAGTTCATATCATCATTGACCAAATTAAGTTGGCAGGGTTCTCTGGAGGCCACCCAGTCCAAACCCCAACCCAAAGCAGGCTTAATGAGAGCAGGTTGTTTAGGGCTTTGTCCAGTCAAGTTTTGAATATCTCCAAGGCTGGAGATTTCATAACTTCTCTGGGTGCCTATTTAAGTCTTTGATCACCCTCATGATGAAGTTTCTCTCATATCAAGTTGGAATTTCTCATATTCCACTTTGTGGCTGTTCCTTTTTGTCTTCTCACAGTGCATCTTTGAGAAAAATCTGGCTCCATTACTCTATACCTTCCCATTGTAAACAGAAATAAGATCTCTTGATACCTTCTCTTCCTAAGGCTGAACAAGCCCGATTCTCTCAGCCTCCCCTCATGTTTCATATGCTCCAGTTCCCTAACCATTTTAGTGGCTCACTGCTAAACTCAGTCTAGTATGTCAATGTCTTCCTTTACTGAGGAGCCTGAAACAGGACACAGTACTCCAGATGTACTGTTTAAAATGTGTGGAAAAACCTGATTCTGCAACTGGAAATTCCTAGTTAGTGTTAGCTACATGCCTTGTGTCTCAGGATGCGAAGTTTCCATCTCCCTTGCTGGCAACACAAATATACGTCATTCTTTTCCCAGCCCATAACCAGACTGGATATTTGCACAAAGTGCAAGGAGTCTATTAGCAGGAATGCTGTTAGAGGAAAACAAGTGTTGTCAGATCATTAAAAATAAAAAAAAAAGCTGCAGGGGTCAGATCACTCACGAGTCCAAACTGTAATGGGTTCACACGCTGAATATCCTTTGAAATGTAAATGATTCCAAATCATTTCATTTCATAGGTCAAATCATAGCAAAGAAGGCAGCTGGATATGAATCTTGGATGCTCCCAGGTTGCAAGTAGTACCTCCAGAGGCAGGTAGGGTGTACAGCTTATTCCTTTTCTGCTGGATAAGAAGATTGGAGGAATACAGAGTGGGAGGGGAAGTGGGTCCTGGACTCTAGCACAACGCTCAAGGCGGGAGAGAGCTGCCAAATCAAAGTTGCCTGGAGAAATGACATCAAATAAGCCACGACTGTTGGTTGACACCTGAACGTCGCTGTAAGTCTCTTAGATGGAGCAGATCAGGCTTTTTCACAAATTACACACAGCTTGAAAGGAAAGCAAGGCTAGGTTTTTTGGTGTCTCAACCAAGGAAGAAGATATCACAGGTAATCCCACTCTTAATGGCAGGTAGAAGACCTTATTCTAAAGGAGGGAGAGAAACAGGATCACACACGGCACATTCCAGTTCTGTTACAGATCTTTCTTCTGAGGAGCGTTGGTTTTATCTATTTTTACTTTAAAAGCCCAGGCTTTGATGTTCTGTGGCTCTTAAATGCAGAGGAGGAAGGCATGGGGATGCACGGTGGGAGCTGGGAGTCCTGAGGGCTGCCCTATCGGATCAAGGGAAGCTGTGTGAGGCTGAGAGCAGCAGGAAATCTCATTTTCTTTGGGTAGTTTGTTCTGATTATGAAAGTTCAACAGATTTTTGTTCTCTGGCATTGAGTGGGTAGGTGTAGGGGGAAGGAGTAATCAAGCTAACATGGCTGATTTTAAGAAGCATCTGCTGAGTACTCTGGCTTTGAGGCAGAAAGCAGCACTGAAGAAAAAGCGAGGGACTGAGGAGCCTTCCCTCCCACCCACCCACCATGTTGCAGTGCTGCTGTTACTGGCAGGCACTAAGATAATATCTTCACATGGCTTGAAACAGCTTGTAAAATATTGTTAAAAGGCTTGAAATTCTCAAGAAGACTTGGATTAAAGTACAGACTTTCAGTACTTTTACTATTTATATTTGTGACTGATGATTTTTTTCCCCTCTGCTATCAGGCTGTGACTTTCCATATATTTTTGTGACAAATCACTCACCCTAATTATTGTGCCATTTAGAAAAAGTAAGGGGTTGGCTATGGGAGGAGGTTTTGATATATTATACTTTGGGGTGTGTGTGTGTATATGTGTGTGCGTGTTTGTGTAAATATATATAATTTCTCACATTTTATTCCAAATGGACTGCTCTAAGCATGTGAGAGGCTCAGGTCACCTAGAGGCAGACACCAATATAGAAAATGTATTCTAACAACAGTCTGTGCTGCCAAGTCCTTGTGTTCAGAAAGCTGAAATATGGGAAACAATTCTGAACAGTTCTCATCCTATTACTCTCAACATGTGCATGTAGGAAGCTTCCATGCATATCCATCTCTTGTCTTCCATATTCATCCACTCAGACATCTCAGAATTATAGTTCTGCCATTTTGCTATGTCAAAAATCCTCTTGAAAAGCTATTTTCAGTGCATGTGAATGATTTTTAATTCAATTTTTGTTTTCAGAAGCAAATAGGCAATTGCCTAAAAAGAGGAGATGAATAAAGCTCACACAGTTCATACTGGCCTCACGTAACTCATTAACGTTAAAACACTTTCTGCACTGTGCTGCCAGCATTGTTAAAATGTCACCTGTTATTTATAGTGCTGCAGCCAAACATTTTATTCATGATTCTAAATGAGCAGTAAATTTGACACACAAACAAAGGTGCTGAGTCCCACTGTTTCACCCCATTGCCTGTCACGTTTCTTGAGTTCTGCGTTGCCAGCTGCAGTTTAGCATGGGGAGACCTGGGCTGCGTTTGCTGAAGGGCTGTGATTCACAGGAATGCTCACTGCTTTGGGTCTCTTATGGTTTAAATATAACTTTAAATATAGATAGAGCCTTCTGCTTCATTGAAAAATAGCCAGAAAGCAGTCTTGCAGTGAGGGTGGCTGTGGGGACTCTGCAGTCCTGAAGCTCAGGGGGCCTGGTTGGGTGCTCCCTGCCTTCCCCTGCAGCTTCCCACCTGAGCTGGCCCAACACAATGCTCTCTCTGGAGCACTGCAGATGGTGTAGCTCCAAAGCAGCAGAAGAACTGCAAGCCTACGCCTGCAGCTGTCCCTGCCTTCCAGCAGCCCATGGCTTGCAACCTCAAATCTCTTTCCCCTTTAGCTCTTCAGCTCGGGATCTGACTGTCTTTCCAGGCACAGCTCAGAGCTCATGGGTTTGAGCTCACTTTTAGTGAGAGGATTCCTTGCCTTTCAGAGTGGTGCTGCACGGCTAACGTATTATCCCCCTTTCCTGCCCTCTTACATGCCTGTGTAAACCAGCAGTCTCTCACTGCCAGCACTGTGCTTTTACAATGCTGCTGCATTTTCATGTTTCATAAAGTTTGGTACTAATTGAAAAGTGCTCATTCCTGTTTAACTCTGTGTTTAATGCTGCCTGTGTGGTTTTCAGAGGGAGGAACAGGCAATGACTCCAGTGCTAACGAAGAACTAAAGTTCAAAAAGTAGGGATTCGCTGTACGTCATGTATGAAAAATGTCTTAGCCTGTCTGGAGCTGTGGTATTTCTACAGCACAGGAGAAATTTTTCTGATGCTACTCAAGTTAAACTGCTAGCAGTTTAGAAACTGAAAAGGATTCAGTTAGATGCCGTCTTTTCCTCACCTCTATAATAATCTGACAGGGAAGAGGTGCCCCAGCTTCCTCACCCTACAAGCCACATAACCTCCATGTAGCTAGAAGCTGTGTATTGCTTACCACAAATTGTCGAGGAGATCCCTGGGAATTGTTCACAGATGAGAAATCATCTCATCTGTGCACGTCATCTCAACCTCCCAGCACCCTATTGGTATTTCCAGGCTAGGACGTGGCTGTTGGATCATCCCTGTAGCTGGGCCTCGGCTTAGCCAGCTGCCAGCTCAGGCTTGTAGCCAGCCGCATGACAAAGTCCCAATAGAGGAGCTGGACACTATGAGATTGGAGCTGGCACTAGTAAAACAATCTTGTAGTTGCTAGGAATGATAGATACGCTTTCTTTTGGAAAGTTATTACAGTCAGCTATGACTCATGCTCTGTTAGTCCTTTTTCTGAAGGATAAAAACCAAGTCATTCACAGAACTAGAAGTTAGTGCCTCCCTCCGTGGAAATGCTGACAAAGTCTGTTATGTGCCAACAGAGCATGTTCCCAGCCTGAAATAATCTATTTGATTCTTTCCAAAGACAAAGTCTAGAGGTCAACTACAATAAAAGAATAGTTACAAGGAAAAACGTTCACATAAAAATGTGGATGTTAGAGTTACTTTTTTAGAAAACCTAATCAGATTCCCTCAAAACCACAAACTGTAGTTCTGCAAGACGTTTTTTGATCTCAAGTCAATCTTAGTAAAGATAAGAAGTGAAAGTAGCAACCAAAAATGATCATTACAAACCCTATTACATATAACAAATACAAAAAAAAAAAAACAGAAGAAAAAGTGATAGCTATCCAAACAAGTCACCAGCTAGGAAACAGACAGCTGATGGAGGAAGAGAAAACATTAATGAAAAAATCCTGATTTAAGGATTAAGGGCAAGAAGGCATTATTTAAGTATCCTGAGACCTAATGAAATCCTTGCTATAGTACAGGAGAATAGGGTTCATAGGGACCTCTTGGATGCTACTCCTCAAATCCTCCTGCTATCAGTAGCGCTACACTAGGTTATCCTCTTCGTGAACAAATTGAATTTAATCTTAAAGTAGTTCTTTTTGTCCTAGATCCCAAGGGAGGAGGAGTGTAGAAACTATTTTAGAACCTCATAATTTGGTTGGTTATAACCTTCTCGTGATTTCCTATTTGAATTTATTTGGGGCTATCTCATATCCATTTTGTCTGACTAAAACACCATTCATCACCTTCACTAACTCCTTCTCCCCTTGTTAGTACCTCTAGGTCCAGTATTAAAAACGGTATTGTCAATCGTGATATACAGAAAGAAGAAATATTCACTGAATATTTATGTTTTGTATTTGTACACGGGATGTACTTATTTAATAGGGATGAAGAAACACTTTCTATTTCATCAGCAACAATAGAGGATGTCAAATAGCAACAATTACAGCAACGTACAGTTAGCAGTACCAGAACACTTGTAACTAAGAATATTGAAAGAAGTGTCTGAGGAGCTTCCTGAATCACTGATAGCGATTGGTAAACGTTTTGAAAGATGAGGGAAGCTATAACGGACAAGAAGAATGCTGAAGTTATACTGTTCATTATACTGGATGAACCAGGGTGGTCCTCAGAAATCATGCAGTCCTAGGTATAGCTCCTTCGCAGATGCACAAAACCCTGTTGTATGTCCAGTTTTCCACAGACTGACAGTCTGCCAGTGCAGTTGGTGCAGCATGTCTGGTGTCCTCCTGGCTAGCCTGTGATCAGTATGACACCCTTGAAAAAATGCGAGTCCACACTTCACAATGCTATTGTGATGACCTGGATATCCCAAGTCCAATTAGCCTGACAGCAGTCCCAGAGAAAGTCATGGCTAAGCAGATATGGGAGGCAAGTAAAACATTAATGAATGGTAGCACAGTCAATGCCAGTCAATGACAAAACCTATTTCCTTAAAAGCAATCAATGAAACCTCTTATAAAAATGAGATTGCAAGTTTATCTGATCAAGGTAAGTTATCTTTATAGATCTCTGGAAATCAGAGAGGCCTATTTGACAGTTTCGTGTGTCCTTCTGATTTAAAAAAACAAATGCAATACAAAAATCAGTATAGCATGAACCACACTGGTAAGATTAAGAACTGGTTACTAA
Organism: Struthio camelus; assembly: GCF_040807025.1. NCBI lineage: Eukaryota > Metazoa > Chordata > Aves > Struthioniformes > Struthionidae > Struthio > Struthio camelus. The sequence continues at coordinate 92,779,269 of NC_090942.1, read as the reverse complement.
ATCTCCAAGTAATTGTCAAAAAGAAAGAGTTTAGTGAGTTATTTATATAGGAGTCTCAACTTCATTCCAGAGAAGATCAAGAAGTAACTTGATTGTGATCTATAAATACATGCATGGGGAAGAATTTCTGACAGTAGAGAGCTCTTTAATCTAGCAGGAAAAAGACTGAAGCTACATAAATTCTGGGTAAGAAGAAAAGATTTTTAACAGGGGAAGCTGACCATTAGAACAGCTCATTAGACAAGTGGTGGATTCACCACTACTTGAAATCTTTATACCAAGATCGACAGTTTGCCAAGACAAATTCCAAAGCTAAAGAAGATTATAAGTCTGTGTACAAATCCCTGTGTCAGAGCTGGTGGCCAGTGCGAGACAGCAAGTCTGACTAGATAACTCAGGTGAACCCTTTCTGCTATAAAATTTCGGAAAAGCTGCATAGGAATCTAGTTACTTCAGTTTAATTCCACAGTGTAAAGTGGTGGTGTCAGCTCACACCACAGTGCATGCACCATTTTAAGCTTCTCAGCTTGTGAGCCATTAAATTCCCAGAGGACAGCAGAGTATCAGTAAGAGTGCATTGCACTGCAGGCAGATATTTCAGAGTGCCAGTCACTGCTCTAAGCTTTGTTTCTATATCTTTTTTTATGGCGGTGTGTGGGGTAGCCCCTGAACCCAGGGTCAGATATAACAACATTCATGATACCTCTTGCTACAGAAATCATCTGATTGTTACTTGCGTGCACTGTTTCCAGGCAGCTGCTTGCACTAGTTTCAAATAGCTGCTTGCAAGTATTGCAGATACACACTTGAATTTCATTATCTGATCTGTTGCACACGAGTTACTCAGCTAGATATTTGTGCATCATATCACGTTACGTCAGGCACTGTAATTTCTGTGAAGTTACTCTGGGAAACTTAAGGAGGAATCTGTATAACCGGTTCCCTAAGCATCTAATCTCAGAAAAGGACCACTTCTGGGACAGTCTGAAAAGCATAAAACAAATAGTGGGTCAAAGCGGGGGTAAAGTAATGATGCAGACTTGGCTGACCAACCATGCCCACAAGACTGCAGAATGAGAAAATGCTTTAATAGTGGGAAGATCATCTTGGCCCTGCAGTACTAAACTTGTGACATGAGAATCCTCATCTGCCTCTAGGCGCGTGGCAAATGCCATCTGGAACCTAGCTATACCACGTGGTTAGCGGACAAGCAGCTCTGTTTTTAAAACAAGTAGATGCACAAACAGCAAACAGGGTAGCTGTGGTAAAGGTATATCAGCCTTTGTTACAAGATCTGAACTGTACATGTTTGTGGCAGGGAACAGGGGCCTGGTTCAGTCTAGCTCTAGTTTGGTCCCATGGACTGAATTACCCATTAGCAGCTGGAGCACGTTGGGAGTGTTTCTGGAGCGTGTCCTTTGCTTCTACTTCATCTGAAAGGAATTCCATTTGTGTGCTCCAAGGCTGCTCCACCTTGCAAGCCAAAGTGCAAGATGGGGGGACAACCACAAAAGTCTCCCCAAAAGCACTTGTCTAATCCAAACTGAAATGCTGATGTTGACTTGCTCACCAAAGTTCACACTGCAGTATGCAGGAAATGAGAGCTGAATACTTAGGGTTACCAAATTGTGGTAAGAATTGCTACCTTTGGCACATCCTCTTCTTATGGGGAAGTTGCTTAACAGGGAAAGCTTGCTTTCTTCAAGTCATCACAGAAGATTATCCAGCTTTCTAAGAGTGGTAGGCTCATGTCTGCTCTTAAAGCAATGGAACTTCTGTTCCTAATCACACTATGGCTGATAACGGCATGGGAAGGCCAATCTTGCTTATTCTTTTTCTCACTTAAACAGGAAACGTGAAAAAAATCTATGCAGATACTACATGCCTCCTTGGATGACACTAGAAGGAAATATAAATGACACAAGTGCATCCCTTCTTGTATAGCTGACCTCATAAAATGTTGAATCTTAGTGTATAAAACTATCTACTTTTAATGCAAAATCAGTATCACGCATATTCTGCAGAATCTGGTTGAAAGCTTGTTAAAGTCAGTGAAAACTTTTTATCTTTGGGCTCGTAACAGGCTCACAGAGCTGTTTTCCAGCTGAAGGGTACTGCTTTAGATGTAGCATGATAGCAGGTTTTTCTAAAGCCTCTACAAAATTAAGGCATATAGAATGAGAGAGAGAGTATGTAGGAGAGATCTACCTACATCTCTTACATATTTCACCAAAACAAATCTAAACATCTGTCAAGAGATATAGGGTTGAGACTACAAAGCTCTAAGCTCTCTTTAAGGTGATGAAAGCACTTATCTCTCACTGACCTCTATGGAGAATCAAACACCCTAAATGTCAAATCCCAAAGTTTAGTGAGGCGAGAAGTTTGTTTGTTTGTTTTTTTCCTGCTCTTTCTTCTGATCACCAGTGGCTTTGTCTTGCTTTCCTCTACTCTATTTCTGAGCAGTGTGTTGCAGAGAGGGAAGGGAATGTCTGAAGTGTGCAAATCCAGCTGTTTTCTCTTGGCTTCTGACACAGCATGAATATCCTGTAATGACAGGAGTTTGCATTTACCTTTGGAATTTCATTTCAGTTGTTTTTCTGCCTGTCTCTTCTAATATTCCCTGGCTGCAAGGAAACGACATTGCACTAGTCATTGAAATGTTAGGTAGGGGATGGTTACTGGCAAAGTAATGATGATCAAAGCACGACACACTTCTCTTCACATGTATGAAAAGACATTTCAATTATTCAGAAGCAGCACTGAAAAAATCTACATCCAAATTAAGGTCTAAACTGTGTGGCTTGCAAGGTGCAGGGAAATAGTTGCAAATCCCGTTTGCAGGGACTGCTTGAAAAATAGCAGCAGTGGGTGCTGTAAAAGTAGTAGAGAGAGAAACATCACAAATACAAATGGATGAGAATAAGTGATACCATCCGCACCTCTCTGTCTGAGTTTGTCTGTAGCTATAGAGCTGGCAGTTGTAAAAAGTTCCTAGCTTTTCTGATGCATGTGAGCATAGATTGCTGCTGAACATGACAAGCAGTGCGACTACGGCCCCTTGCTGTAGCTGGCTCCCCGCTTGCTGTGGGAAGCTAAGCAAAAACTCCATCCCAAAAGCTTTTCTGCCTCTCTACTCTTAGCTAGCTGCTTTGCAGGCCTTCTCTTCTAGTCAGTCAGTCACAAGTGTCCATTTTCCCCTCCATCTTTATTTCTAATCTCAGCCAAAAACATCACTCGTTTTCTTTTGCTGCGATCTCTTAACTTCCTTTTTTTTGTACGCTATTATTTATTATTTAAAGCAGTGCCTGTACTTAACTCACTAAAGCATTTTTAGGATAAGGTTTTCATGAAAGAGGCTGTGCAGCATCACTGTGCTGCACTATGAAATAACTACGCCGAGGGCAACTCCCTTCTTTGTTACAAATTTTCTTTTGACAGGCTGTTCACAAGTTTAGAAATACTGCCTCTAAAAACATCTGAGATTAATTAAAGTGTATTTATATATACATGTTTACATATATGTGCACGTGTGTAGTTCCATGTGTATGGTACGTGTCCAGAGGATGTGACAATCCACTGGATAATCTGCAGAGTCTTTCTTCAACTGCAGCTTTCTGTACCCTGTGCTGTTTATCATGGGTCCTTGCCTGCCCCACCAGCACTCTCACCCCCACTAGACTGTTTCCCAGTGAGCTTTCTGCTGTAGCTCTGTCTCTGCTTTCCTCCGCTCCACGCTGAAGCTGGCCACGTTCTGATGTGGATTAAGCTACAGGTTTGCGATAATATACATGCTCAAAGGAAGAAGCAAACTGGCTAACCATTCCACTAACTGTCCTTTAGTACACAAGGCATTTGTTTCTCTATATGTTCAGGGGAGACTGTCTCTCTAGATACTCTACTCACTTACAGGGCAACTGTTTTTTTCTATCAGCTGAACGCTCTTTCTGCTGATCCACCATGGAACTATTTAGTGACTATTTAGTTTCTCAGTCTTAAGGCTCAAGGGCTGTCATGCAATTTAATTTTTTGCCTGTGGTTCTGTTAGTATTTCTCTGACTTCTCCCCATTCAGTCCCTCTTCCTCTCATTCTGCCATAGGTTTGCCAGAGCCTTGGGCTATGTGTGCTCTGCAGCTCTGTTTTAGTTCCCTGTCAATTATTCCTCCTTGTTTACGGTAACAGCTCATATCACATTTTATTACTGTGGCTCATCTGCCTTTTACATCACTGCTTTCGAAATACTGAATTTATTCTGAAATGCGTCTGGTTTTTGGTCTCGCTCCTTATTGTTTCTTAAACCCAGGGGGATTTTGATGTTGGTTTTGCATCATTTTTGTTTGTTATAGCTGTGTCCATGTTCCAGGATTATTGCTCAAGTTTCTGTGAGGAAACATGGGAGTTTTCCCCCTCTTCTCAGGCCTTTCAGCTGCCTCTGCCCCTTCTTCCCCTCCTTTCTGAGCTTTAAATGCTGTGCTCCCTTGCTGGCCATTGTGTTGAGCAGAGATGAAATGACTGGGGCGTGTGAAAGTGCTTGCTGACACTTCAGCATTATCTTCTCCTGCAGGATATCACAGTTAACCCTGAGTCTCTATTGCCATTTATAACTGCCTTATTTTCATTTTGAGAGAATTCCATGTTCCCAGCAGCATGGGACTAATATCTCAGCTTCTGCTACGCACAATCTAGGCAGGCACAGAGCCAGCTTCCTCTCACATCGCGTTGCCAAACTGTCTCTCACTTGACCACCTGTATTGCTGCATGCTTAAGGACAGCCCTGAGCTGTTTATCCCTCTTGCAGTTCCTCCAAGTCAGTATATATCTATGTTAGGGCCCAATTTCACCCAGGGATCTGAATATTCTAGAGGGCATGTGTCAGACTTACAGGGGGGCTTCTGCTACTCCCTTAGCAGAAGCAGAGAAGTTCCTGTTTCAGCTGTGCACTTCTTTAAACCCGCTCTAGCTGCTCTGGGGGGAATGGGAGCAATGAATTCTGTTTACAATGCAAACAGGATTTAAGACTTCCCCAGATGTCCATACTTTTGCCAACTCCAAATGTTAAAAAGACATGCGTCAGGTCTCAAAACACAAGATTGTCTTTAAAATTCATGAGATTTAAGAATACACGTTTTGAATGCTTATTCACCCTCTGCATTCTAGGCCTGCAAGCACATATAATAGAAACTTCCTTCTTATTTTTCTCTAAGGAAGCAAGCTTTAAACCTCCTTTAATCACAGGGCTTCAGCATTTGGGGTATGGAAAACATCAACTGCCTAGAGAGGTGATAGCTCAGGAATGACTCAAAGCTTCAGTGATTTTGGCAAAACTGAATTCTGCTCTTTGAGGGTTGAGGGTCTTAGGAAAGGGAGGGGAGAGAAAGGAAGGATAGGCCTGCACTGAAGGACTGGAGAAACCCCTGGAGAGTTGATTTTGTTGTTTCTGAGAAGTGAGGGTGACTACTTCTAGCTTTAACACCTGCTGTCCCCCCACTAGTTCCAAATATGGAAACTTTTTTCAGCAACTCATGTAGCTTGATTGCCCATGCCCCTGACTTACGGAAGTAGGCAAAAAAGCCATGATAATTTTGCTAAACCTAATACTCTAGTACTCTAGGTGACAGCATATTCTCTACCTCTAGAGCTAGCTCCATCTTATCTCATGGCAGAGATTTCTCTGGAAAAGGATTTTAAGGAGCTCAAGCTACAGGGTAAAACCATAAGGCTGGGGAGACCTCCAGAGCCATCTTTTTCTTGTGAGTGACAGAAAGAACCAGAAGAAATTCAAGGGGCATTTCACCCAAAGTGTGCATCTGGCTATTGCACGAGGAGAGAGCATCTCAGGAAAAAGAGAGCTGAGTGCAGTGGAATCGCCAGCTAGAAAACTTGAATGTAGAATATTACTCAGTATAGCACAACAAAATGTAAGCTGGTTAACTAGCTGAAATGTCAGAAGCCCTGGGGATTACTTGTGAGTGTTCCTGAAAGGGGAGTGAGACCCTAAAGGCTGTCTGTTGCTAAAACATATGAAATAACATTTCCTTTCAAGAAATGAGATGACTTCCTCTCTATACAGGTAATGGAGGAACAAGAACATAAACATTAATATCAATAGCTAGCAAACTGGTAGAGCAATTAATAAAGCAGTAGTTTTGTAAGCAGCTACAGCAAAATATGGTGATAAATAGCAAGCCACTGGGGTTTATAATACATCTAAACAAACTACCTTAATTGTATTCTGACAGGATAACAAGCCTACTGGATAAAAAATACCCCAGGGTAGTTTTTCATATAGTTTGCTGAGATGTTCTTATATGGAGATAATTGAAATCTGAATGGCACTTCTCAAACTCCAGCTCTTCCAATGTGTGCGCCAAATGCAGGGAAGTGTGTGACGCCAGACATGGTGTTTTGCAGCCAACAGATAATAATTTTAAACTATACAACTGTTTTAAGGGTGTTTTCCCAATTCACAAATTCAAAAGCTATTGAATGAAAAGCAGATTACAGCACATCTTCTTTTTTCTTTGAGTTTAGTCAAGAAGGATTTGAATCTTAAAACTTCAGTATTCCGAGGGGCTCAAAACCCCAGCTATGCCGACATTTTGCTATTAGAGCAGCCAGTAGAGGTGATACATAAATCTAGTTAATTTTACCATCAGCTAATAGTCAGCAGTTTCTTGGAGGTAGAAATCATAAGCTGTGAACAGATATCCTCTTCCAAATGCATCGAGAAGGCTACTGCCCAGGCGTGCATACGTCTCTCCTCCTTACTGCCTATCATGCCCCTTGCCTGCCTGACCTCTCATACTGGGTGGCAGAAATGTTCATGTACCTGTACTGATTTCAGATAGTTTTGAAGGAGATCTTTCCCTGGTCTTCTCTATAATACATTTTCAGGCAACTTGCAAGGGGACTAGGAGGGGTAGGAAATGGTGTCAATCTAAATATTGCCATGACATGACAGATGTTATGTGTAGAGGTTAGAGCTGTGTTTGAAACATTGGCAACGTGCAGCATATTGGCATGCCTGTAGTAAAGGCTATTTGGTTTCCCAGGTCCTGTTTCTGGCTCTAAGAACACAATGTGCTCTAGAGGTCAGAAACAGCATAGCTTGCATAATGACTTTTTAGTATCACTGATAGGAGGAAAAAACATGAGCCACTGAATGACAGGGTCAGATCTGCTAACACAGAGGTACTAGAAAATTCATAAACCTCACTGTGGTCTTGCCAGTAGAGGAGGACAAAAAGCCATATTCTCAGATGAGGTCACATGAGAATGCACTTTCATCCATTTCTCCTGAGAGGCTGTGCAGCAAAGTGCTTGGTCTCTGGCTTCTACTGGTTCCTGCCCTCAGCTGCGTCCTGTATGAGTATGTACTGTATCAGTCCTCTCTTATCTTTGTGTGAACGACAAAGAAACAAAAAAAGCTTTGGTTAAGAACAGGGCTTATCAAGTGAGCAGAAGAAATGTTAAGCTTGAGAAGAGGTGAAACTACCTCATGGCCTCAGGGCTTACAGGTAAGCACCTGTTCCTTGGTAGCAGTAGTTTTTTTTAAGAGGTTTCTGTCTTACTAAACACATGGTATAGCGCCTTTTCTGCGGGAGATGAGGACAGACTGGCCACCGGAGGAGTGTAAAGTGGGATGGAAAACTAGTGATAGGCTGCCCTGTAGAAAGCCTGGTAAAAAATAACTAGGTGTCCAGGATAAGTGTTAGTGGTAGAGGATTAAGCAAGGAGATCTCCTGGCAAGCCCAACCTCTCTCAGCTGGACAAGAGACTGTGCAGAACCTAACCTGCAGGATACAAAGATGAAGGAAGATACATAACTGAGGAGAGTGAGAAATACAAAGTGCAAGCTAGAGGAATGAGCTAAAATCAATAAATTGAAGTTCAACCCCAATAAGTATAAAAGAAGAGATGAATAAACATGAGTACAGAGAAATGGAGAGATCACAGAAAAAAGTCCAGGGGTTAATGAGAACACAGTCAAGGGGGAATTGCTAGATGTGGTTGGCACAACTGCACAAAATGCTACGTCAAATGGTTACTGGGATTAATGGGTGTCATGACTTTAAGCAAATAACGTGGCTGTAGAGTATCAAAGCTCGCTTTGGTCAGCATAATTCAAAAAAATGCCTAAGCCAAATGGATGGAAATGAGATGACAACGCAAGAATTGGAGAACCTGGTCCTTTTTGTTCATGTTTTTTAAAAAAACGAAAAAAAAGTATGAAACTTTCTTAATGCTGATATGCATACATCTTCTAACTACAGGGCCTAGAGAACTGGGACCCTTGGTTCTCTCCAAGAGAGAAAATGGAACCAGGCATTTCTAGTCAGTCTTATTTACATGAATTAGTTTTGTTTACCCATGGCTTCACATACAGTGTCCCGTTACGTTATTTACAAATGGAACAACCCCTAACTAATATGTTGTTGCTCTGACTGTGCCCCTCAAAAGGTACAGGGAATGTGTATGATAGGCTTTAGAGTGGGTGAACTGTGAATTTGTTGATAACTTTCTAGATTGGGGATAAGGATGCAAAATTAATAAAGGGAAGAGAGCTCTGTCTAAAACAGTCTAGATCTCAGGGCATCACCACTTTTCAGACTCGGAAGAGACTCTGGAATGATTTTTGCACCTCTCAAGGCTGGCCTGGTGATGGCAAGCTATCTTCACAGCAAAGACCACAGCAGACCATTTTCAGAGGTGCACAGGTGAAACATAAGATACCTGATTAAACCAATAGCAGTGGCATGAGTTCAGTGCTTTAGACAGGTGGTGTCAAATGCAGAAGGAGAGCAGAACAAACCAGATGTGATGAGCCAAACCAGACGGCTCAAGTTTATCTGTATTGGAGAAAATGGATTTGGTACCCATACCTGTGAGCGGGCTGGAACAACTGTGTTCTTCCATTTTCATGGCAATAATTGCCATGCAATGTAGAGATATCCAATCCAGCTTTACATGAGGGTGGAGTTCAGCATTAGCCATCACCTTGGTGAGAAACAGAATGGGATGGCAGAGGGAAGAAAAAATTGCACACAAGGCAGAAACAAGCTGTTCTGTTTAGAGATCTTCAAGTGAAGAGCCATTAAGAAGGCAAGCTCCGAAAAGCCTGCCCAGTAAGAGTGGCACTCAGTGGTGCAGTGAAAAGGGCTTGATGCAGCTGTGGTGTGGACAGGGGGCCTGTGCAATCGTGTGGCTACTACAGCATCTAGTGCTGGGGAGCATGTAGCAGTAGTGCTGAGGAATAAAAAGACACCTTTAGGCCCCTGTCTCCTCTTTTTCCAGCTACTGTAAATCCACCATGCATAAATGAGTGGCATGAAGAGAAAGGAAAGTAAGCAAAGTTAAAACATAACCAGGATACCCTCAAGTTAAGGATGGACACAGTATATGTGATGGGGAAGTTTTCATCTTTAGTTATTTTTTAAAATGTTTGTTATCTTGTTCAGAAAGTTTTCCGGCAATGAGCTGAATATAAACTGCTGGCTCCTCACTCTGAAGCAGATCTAAAGGAGGCATCCTAAAGTGATGTTAACTCTGGAAACAAATTATGATAACTTAGCCCTTTAACTCCTGTGAACTTGTTAACTTTCACTGATTATAGCTACTGAGGAACATCCAGTTACCAAAGGCTGTATCTATTCTGCTAAAGGCCATCCACCCTAAGAGATAAGCCCTGGTCTCCAGGCCAAGTCATGAAAAGTGGAGCAGTCACCATGGCTAGTCACTTCTAGAGAATGGCTCCCATACTTTCTGCAGCAAGGAGCTCCTGTGACCCTAATACACAGTTCTTCTAGTGTTTTTCTTCCTTTGCCAATTCAATATGCCTTAAAATGGAAGACCTATGTTGTAGCCCTAGCAGTTTTTATGCGGTTACATGCTTGGTGGGGCTATTTCTTTCTTCAGTCCCAGCTTTGTTGGCCTCAACAGAGACTCACCTTGCATGTTTCAGATACGCTTCTTTTGATGAGAGGAAGTGTTACAGCTGTGCAGAAGATGAGTCTGTTATGCTTGCAAGACGGATCTTAATTACAGGGTGCAAATTGTTACTTGGTGTTAAAGCCCTAGGAGAAGATAAATGAAAGCAGAGGAAACATTCAGAAGCTGTTGAAATGGACCTACAGCACCCAGACACAAGGAGATATCTCAGTAATCACTTGCTTCAGGCCCCTTTTGGGCTCCAAAGACAGTGGCAATAAAATTACTTTTGTTTGCAGCTGTGAGTTCTGCTCTGACTGAGATATATGTTTTCTATTTATACCTTAATGTGTTTTAATGTATTTTGTTCTGGTGTGGGAATTAATTGCCTAGAACTTGTTTTACCTACAGCCTATGCTTCCATCCATGTGTCAATCATTCTTGTTTAATGCTGTCGCAAAAACTGTAAAAGAAGTAAGGACTACTAATACCAGAGCAATCCTTCTATCATAGACTGAGCCACTCAGGACATAGCTGTTAAATGCCAGCACAAGTAAGTATGTGATATTATGCATTTGAATTCTTCGTCACTGAAATAGCAGTAGTCCTCTCTGGGATGAATTCCAGAGAAAATCTCTTCTCCTAGGAATCAGCTTTGTGCTTCTGTTTTTCTTTTCCAACATTTCTAATTGGAAATCTTGAAGACAGTTCAGAGAAAAGTAACAGAAACCAGTGAGAGACTAAGTTACAAAGAAGTAGTGAAGTAAAACAGTACCAATTCCCCAGATAAAAGATAACTACTTCAGATTAGCAAGGGGCCTTAACTTGTGATGTTGCAGCCTAACCCCATTCAAAATGCATAAATATAGCAGTCAGGTTTTTCATAGCCTTATGAAAGAAAGGCAGTGATGAAAGTCTGAGTTTCCTGAAATGTGAGAGATACTATAGGCCTCGGGATTTGTTTCAGAACCGTTCCTTGTTAAATGGAATTTGTGACTCTCTTAGGAATAGCTTAGCCCTATGAATCATCCGCATCTGTATTTGTTTACCAAGTATGGTGGGGAGGGACAGGGGGAGCTGCAGTAACACCAGCCATTCTTGAACTAGGACCTATAATGCCGGTTTGCCTGCTTTGTTCATCTTGCACCTTTCCACCTTATTCCCCAGAAGAATGGAATATGTGAGAGAATATTGGGCCACCTCTCCACTGTGCTTTGCCACCACTACCCATGATCTTGGCAGTTTATGTTTATTCAGGGAGAGAGGAGGCAAATCAAAAAGAGGAAGGGAAGACAGAGGAACAGATGAGAAACTAACAATTTATAAAGCTACAAAACCTGCCAGGCTCTGATTTTATGGCATCACGGTGGAGGGCTGCACAATGAAGAGCCTGCTTCTGTTGTTAGCAATACTATCAGCAATTTCCCATCCAGCTGGGAAAGGTTTTTTGTTAATACACATCATGATTTTAATAGTATGTGTGTAGGTGGTGAAGAATTGGATTTTTTTTAAACTTCATAATCAAGGTGAGAGGAGGCAGGCACAGTACATGAGAAACACGCAGTGTCAAAATACTCTCATCTATTATCCCCCAGGTCACACTGGCAAATCCTTCCCACTTCCCACCTACTGACCGGTCTTACAGTTCAGAACTGTATCCAGCTCTGAAAACTTGGATTTACTAATTTATTTATTGTAAAAACTGAGCTACAGATAGAGATGAAGTACCACTGAGTACATCTGTTCATCTCAGAGGTTAAAAGTGATTGTTCATACTTTGTACCCCCAAAATGTTTACATTCGAACCTCAATGTAAACTGTGCCTATAGAAGGAAATCAAAAAACGTTTGTTCATGGAATAAGATGAAGAGGAATGTGCAAAAAGCAAAATCAAAGATAAAGTAGTTAGTAGTTTTACTGTTAACACATGTAAATGTAATACAGAACTGCAGCCTTGCAATTTATTCTGCTCTGGTAACTTGGATTAAAGTACAGCCTGCTTCATCGGCACAAGGATGTTTTTACTTTATGCTAATTACAGGGAGATTGACTCCAGTGCTACTTTTTGTTGCACCTAATCCAGTGGCTCCTGGAAGAGGCAGTTCCCAGCTGTGTGCTCCTGCCACTTTTCTTGCATCAGCTCTAAGCTCTAGAGATTGTGCAACTCCAGGGTGAGCTGAATGAACAAGCTGACCCAATGAAAAAGCAAATAGTTTTAGCATGTTGATCTGACTTATGTTTCTGACCTCACAAGGTCTGATACAAGAGATGGGGCATGAGGCAAAGGAGAGATGGCTGGTGTGATGTTAGATTAAGTCAGACCAGGATTGCCCTACCATCAGCACCACAAAGCCTGACTGAGTTACTGTGAATAAGTCAATTTTGAGATACCTCTTCAGAGCAGTATGTCTGCGGGTTTTCTCCTTCTTAGGGGAAAATTGTTTGATAACTCAGATGGTTGGCCTTGTGCCACTCCTATTAAATAATGCAAAAAGGTTAGGCCCTGTGCAAAGTTTGCTGGCCCACAGATGAACAAAGGACTCTTCTGAGCTCATCATGTGGAAGGGCAGAGAACAATTCATCCTGCTACCCGTCCACTTAAAGCAGCTCTGTCTCCAAAGATGGCATGGCATATGCTGCCTCCAAAGATGGCACGGCATGGCATCATCATCTCTGTGCTTCTGGGTCAGCAATATTTGGTTAAAATGATAAAAACCTTTCTACCCTCTCCAACATGGCAGTATGTTGGTTCCTATGTCTTAAATGGTTTGTGGTGGTCCCATAGCCTTGGCTCTAGTTTATTTTCCCTCTGCATGTTCCCTGTGGGTAATTTCACCCACAAACACAAATTCAACTACCATCTCTATACTGACAAATTCAGAACAGAGTGGAGGCAGTACTGTGCCCAAACTAAAATCTCAATTATTTTCTGACGTCATTTTGGGGGTTAGCCAGCTAGCAACTTAAATTCAGTATGGCCAAAACAGAAAGCTAATTTTGCTTTGTTTTTTCCTCTCTTTCTCTGTTACTTCCTCTTCTCTTCCTGAATCAATGTGAAAACCCATGTCCTCCTCGCAACAAAAAAACAAAATCACTTTGAATTCTGATCTTTTTCTGCAGACTGCTTGCAAATCCTTTTAGCTGTTGCAAGATGCAGAAATATGCTTTTATTGCACCATCTAAATCATAAATTAAAATATTAAATAGAATCAAAAAGCCAGTATAGATTCCTGAAATGACCTTTTAGTCTGACAAAAAAAATTAATAATTACTTTGAGACTAGTTTTGACCTTGCATATAGCAACCGCATCTAGATTGTATTTCTGTTCTTTGCTTGTGAGAATGTCACAAATACCTGCAGAGTCAAATGGGTAGCGGAACCAGAAGCCACTGTCGTCACAAAGCTGTCTGTATTGGATACAGCATATTGCTTTCTTATAGCCTGCGCAAATCCTGTTCAATGGAACAGAATAGATAGATAGTTCTAGCCCAGGAGTATTCTTCAGCATTATAGATGCCTTTTATGGTTTTACTGATTCTAGTCACTGCATTATTACCATACTAATTTCTTAGCAACTAATGATATATCTTCCTATGTGCCAGCCAGAGCAGGTTGTACAGCAGGTTGAAGGAAGGGATCCTTCCCCTCTGCTCAGCAGTAGTGAGGCCACATCTGGAGTACTGTGTCTTGCTCCAGTATGTCCATGTCTCTCCTGTAGAAGGAAGCTCAGAACAAGTTCAGTGAAGGGCCACAAAGATGATTAAGGGACTGGAGCATCTCTGATATAGGGAGAGACTGAGAGAACTGGAACTGTTAGAGAAAGCTTGGGGGTATCTTACAGTGTTTATAAATATCTGATGGCAGGGTGTACAGAAGACAGAGCCAGTCTCTTCTCAGTGGCAGGACAAGAGGCAGTGGGAACAAACTGAAACATGGGAAATCCCATCTAAACATAAGAAAGCACTTTTTCACTGTGAGGTAGTTTCACTTCTCCGTGGTGCCCAGCAACAGGACAAGAGGCAACGGGCAGAAACTGAACCACAGCAAGTTCCATCTGAACCTGAGAAGAAACTTCTTCACTGTGAGGGTGACAGAGCATTGGAACAGGTTGCCCAGAGAGGTAGTGGAGTCTCCTTCCCTGGAGATATTCAAAACCCGTCTGGATGTGATCCTGGGCAATATGCTCTAGGTGACCCTGCTTGAGCAGGGAGGTTGGACTAGATGATCTCTGGAGGTCCCTTCCAACCTAAACGATTCTGTGATTCTGTGATTCTGTGATTCTGTAGTTGAACACTGGAACAGGGTGCCCAGAGGTTGTGGAGGCTCCATCCTTGGAGACATTCAAACTCATCTGGCCATGGTCTTGGGCAACCTGCTCCAGGTGAACCTGCTTGAGCAGAGGGGTTGGACCAGATGTTTTCCAGAGGTCCCTTCCAACATCAAGCATTCTGTGATTCCATAAAATATAGCAGTAGTCTATATTTGTAGTGCTCTTTACTATAGCAGAGTCAGAACAAATTATGGAGAGAGATCTAATATTGAAACTAAACTATTTCTCCAGTGGAGGAAGCAAATCCCAAATATGTGAGTAAAGAGGGAATTTAAAAATTCAATTTTTTTTCTTCTAAATAAATGTAAGGCATCCGTAGCATCAGAATAAAAAATACTTAAAAAAAATAAAGTCTTTGTCATAAAGATCCAACACAGATTGAATTTTAACACAAGTTACTATTTGTCTCTGGAAAGAAAAGCCACCTCATCTAGCCAGAACTGTTTTTGGTGAGCCCAGACTAAATACAATGATCAGAATGCTAAGTCAGCCAGTTATGTGATATATTTTAAAGAAAGACTGATGAGAACGAGAAACTTTCATTGTTCTATCAGTCATTTGAAAAGCATTTCCTTCCAAGTGTGTCTAGAATCTACACAAGCATCAATGTATGTAAATTCAGAGCTGAAAGTGATAATTCATACTGGTAGGAAAGCATAATGCATTTCTCGTATGAATGCCAATCATCCTCCATAGGTTATCTTGCTGAACAATGAATAAGACGTGTACGTACATCTGCTCAAAACTGAACATTTCAGAAGAGAGACAGCCCCTACAGTATCTGGGGTCTTAATATTCAAAACGAGCAAGTACTTTGGGTTTTTACTTTGTCTGAAGTGGATGGCAGAGGCAAAGTAGCTCTGATACGCTGTGTTCATTTTAATGAAGAACGGAGAGTGTAGCCCAGACTTTTCCAGAAGTGCTGGGCACTTAAGGAAAAGGCCAAAATCTATATTGTCTGGAGGACAAGTGTGGAGAACTTTTGATGAGTCACCTAGACTGCTTCAGTCCAGACACCAGTATGAAAGCCTAAATACTGAATAAATTCCTACTTGTATCTGTTTTACCCATTCACCTTCAAAGCTGCCAACAGGTGAAACAAATGACCAAAATATGTGACAAATGACTGAAAAGAAGTGTATTTAGGTTTGGGTGCATGCTGTTTAATAGCTGTCAGATTATTACAGTGTTATCCTTTAGACTAGCATTTATAGTTTGATTTACTTTATGGAATGAGAAAATTCTCAACAACAACAAAAAAAGAATTCTGTTAGAAAGGAACTATCAAAATGCTCCATACATACGGTTTATCAAAATGGTTTGAACGCTTTCTTAACAGTGAAGCCAAAAGATTACATGTAGTTTTCCTTGTGGGTAGAGATGATTATGACATGACGTACATCAGTGGGCTACACAATTACTTGCTAGGCACTTACTAGAACAATAGGTGGAAAGATTTATGAATTCTTTTCCTGGATCTGGGTAATACAGTATGGCTTTATGACACAGATTAGCTAAGCACATGGGTCTGGTGTATCTCATCTAGAAGGCAGAGGATCTGCACGATAGAGACTTGAATTTGCAAGGTAGAAGCATGGCCTACCCCAGACAGTTCAAAAAACGCCTCCTGAAAATTCCTCCTGCAGCTTCTTGGGACACTCCTTTGGTTCAATGGTCGTCACACAAAGCTTGAGATGTAGGATAGCTGGATTTACTTCTCCTCTGGCAAAGCCTTCTAATTGGCCAAGGTTAGGATAGGCTTGCACTGACAGTCTGGCCAGTATAATGTTCTCCCTCAGGCCCAGACCTGCTGATGGTAACTGTAATCCCCAGCGCAACCAGACAGCCACAGCTCCAGCCCACGCTTGGGAGCCTGGTTCATGTCAGCTTGATGGCCACCTCTGTCTCTTTCCTGCTAAGAGCACAGGGACTTTCCCTGGGCTTCAGTTCTGCAGGGCAGCTGCTTCTCCTGCAACCTATCAGGAAGCTTCTGCTTCCTGATCTCTGCTTATCCTCTCTCACTCAGAATGAAAGACCCTCATGCTCACCTCTAAACGCCAGTTCAAATAGACTCTTCATGTTCTGCTTCAGATCTTCAGTAGAAAAATGGACCACATTTCCTTCCTGCATTTGTGTGCTCTGGAGATACATTATATATATATATATATAGATAGGTTCATCAGACATTATGGGAACAGAAACAATACAATTGCCATAGGCAGGTGAAATGAGGAGATATCCTCTCCTACAACAGAAATGAAGAGCCTTGCTCTGTAAGAACAAATGGAAACTGCCACCAGGGAGATAAGACTAAGAACCCTGGCTCCTACATCATCCTGGCTTTTACGTCATATTCTCTTATGACATAATATTCTCTGGTCATCTTTTGTCTGAGACGCGTTATTCTGGAATACAGTGGAACAGGGAGCCTGGCGCAAATGAGCTGCGGAATATGCCTCAAAACTTAAATAAAAGTGAGTTCTCTGGTTTTCAAAATCAAGGAAGTGAAGTTGAAGTTGGACAGGTTGAAGTCACTGGCAAATCCTTTCCAAAGGACAGGAGTAGAGGTCAGTGGCCTGTTTTGAGTCAACAGAAAGCCCAAATGAGTATGTCAGGTTTAGAAAGTCGTTCTGGTATAAGTAAAATATAAACAACATTTTGAAAAAAGTCTTTCTGATATTTTAAAAGCAAACATTTCCTATTTGAATTAACATTTAGAAATTTTTTACAGTATACTTACAAATGTTTTAACATTTTTTTGAACTTCCAGGAAACTGGAAAATAAATCATTCCTATCACCCTAAATAAAATATGCTGATTATAACATCAAGTAAATTCTGCAGGTTCTGCCTGAAGGTATAGGAAGTGAAACAGATTTCAGCATTTGGGATATGAGTAAAAAAGGAAAACTTGCATATGTATTTTCAAGAACAGCTATATGTGTTCTCCAGGATTACCGTTCTGATGATCTGGCGTGGATTTTTGGGAAACACGTATTAATTCTTCCTTGAGGAACGATTACTGAAAATATCAGTAAAAATTCTTCATGGAATTTGCAAAAGGGGAGTTGGATGGAGAACGAAGCTGCCTCTGACCATGTCTCAACAGAACAAAGAAAGGGGCAAACTGAGATCGTTATCTTGAGCCAGCTGCAGATACAGCTTTAATTCCTCTGCTTTCATGTTAGAGAATAAAACAGGATTATTTCTTAGTTGCTCTCTAGAGATTTTAGATCTGTTCATTCCAGTTGTTATGGGGCACTATCTGCATCCAATTCACTATAGCCAACTACTATAACACAGATGTTTGTTTTTCTGCCTTCTGGGAAAGCACTGCCCACCTGAATACTTTTCTGGCAATTTGGAAAAAAAGTAGCCCTTATTATATATGTGTCCTCTCTGAAGACCTTCCTTGGGCAATGGCTAATTGCCAGCACTGTTTGTGGACAAGACCTCCTGGACCCAAGATGATGAGTGAGAGGAATATGTCACTTAGATCCTTCTTGTTCGTTTTAGAAAACGGAGCAACGATTGACTGGGATCCATAAAGACTGTGGCTGCACCAACTGAAACGCATGTGCTGAAGAGTAAATCTTGAACTTGGCCTGAGGGGGCCAAATAGGGGTAACTCTTAATCATGGGAAGGGCCAAGATTCTCATATCCTTCAGTCCTTGAAGAAATAGCCATTAATAGGATTACACATAGCATACGAATTGCAGAGGTGCAGGCTTTACATGGAGCATTGTGTTGCAGACCAGCACTACACTAACGTCTTCAGTGGAAAAGCACTCTACAAAATATCCACTGCCTGAAGAATGTGGATGGGACAGCGAGGATTCAAAGCCCTTGAGACAACTCAATCCAATACAATATGGGCACTACAAACCAAATTCTTATTTGATACATCGTATTGGCATAATCCCTGACTGAGAGACAGAACAAGGGCTGCAGAATAATACAGCTGTCATTCCTAGCAAGAAGAAACGTTTTCTTAACTTCTAGGACTGATTGTATTTTCACTGCAAACGTTTCTGTCAGACTTCCTTTCGCTGAAGCATCAAGACTGGAATGGAATATTTTGTAGGACACTGGCAGAAGATACAGAATGGTCCCATTTTTCTTCCATTTTTTCTCACAAAAAGATTGAAAGTGGGGGGTAGCAGGATGGAGAGAGGGGGGAAGGAGCCATTGGAGCTGATCAAACTCACACAGCAACTAGCTCAACCTGGGGTAATCCGTAGACAGTTGATTAGGTGGTTTTCAGTCTCTCTGACGAGGTACCATGGCATGGCTGTGGTCAGGACGTGGTCCTGAAGCAATGGCATGGGGGATGATGCCATAGAGTATTAACTAGCGTTCTTCACAGGCTTCTTAAAGGCATTGAAAGTCAGACTACAAGTAGCATTTCTTCCCTGGATTCTTCTGATGAGACTGTTTATTGAAAAGTATTGCCTATTCTAGAAGAGAGAACTGTATTGGTCTTGCAGTCAATAGTAATGTATTTGCAATTATCCCAGGTTTTAAAAAGGAAAAATGCAGACACAAAATTGAATGCTTTCAATGACAGAGGGATTGAAATACGGGGATGTGGCTCCATTTTCCCTTGCTCATCTCCCTTTCTCTCTCTGTTTTCATCTTTCTGACTTATTTTATGCAAATATGGACAGTAAATTTAAGGCTATCCATATGAACTCCCATTCCCCTGCTTTTGGATGAAGGTTATGGCAGGTCTAGACTTTTCTATGGAGATTTTTTTGCACAGAGATCAAGGATGTGATATCTGATGTTTTATGAACTAACACATCATATTTTTGGTTCCTATGATTCATAGAACTAGTTTGAGTGTATGGACCTTTTTACCCTATAATTTAAACTGAAAGATTTTGAAGGGCAGCTGAAATTTTCCCCTAGCTAAAAAGAAGCCTCGTTTCTCTAAGCATTGGAAGAAACCCCCATAAAATGTAAAATGTGCTGATGGTTTTTCTATAGAACAAGGGTAGACTCATTAAATGTATTTTTTTTTCTTTCCAGCTCCTTATGCTCTTACTTTACAGACTCCTCTAAGTGCAATATGAATTCAAAAATTATGTTCAAACTCACAAGACTGTGTGGGTTTGAAAGCAACCAAGACAAGTAGCCCAGTCCTAATTGAGACCTTTGTTAGTGGAGGATCTAGCAAAATGCACTAACAATTTGGAATGCATTAGCTGTCACTTCAAATGCCACTGATAATTTGCAAAAAACTCAGAGCACTAATGGAAAAAGGCATAAAGCGTCAAATTTGTAGCAAAGCTGACAACAAAAAGAATATTCACTGTGAATTACAGTCTTCCTGATTTGATAAAGCTCTTTCTGATTCTGCTTTAATAAAGGATCTTGTTCTCTCAAGGGATTTAAATACAGTAGATTATCTAACACGTTCAATTAATGCTTTAAGTAAGTTCCTTATCTAAAGGCTTATACTTGATTCCTTGGAAATTTGTGATCCTTTGCTAATGTGCTTGGAAGGGTGTTTGGTCAGTTCAGTGATCTGGCTATATATTATCAGGATAGGTACCTATTTGGTCAAAGACCACTAGCCTTTCTTTCTATTTAGATCTATCACATTTTCATAGCAGCCCTTTTTAGAAAACTGTTTTCAGAACTAGTAACAATGGACTTTGAAAATGCATTAGTTCTGCAGATAGATGCATCTGTTTTGCAGACAGAGAAGACGGAAACTTTCAGAATTGAAAAAGCACTAATGAAAATATTTTGCAAAAAATTCAGAAAATGTACAGATTGATCAAAAGTCAGACAGATCTTAAGATGGAGTTCTTCAGGGTAGGAAAATAGCAACTTTGCTTTCTGACTGTCTGCATTAGTTACTAAATATATTTTAATGAATCATTACACCTTCAGATTCATTAGGTGTCCAAACAGTTTAAACCCCAATCAGATATACAGGCTGGATTGCAACCCAGGCCGTTAGAAGTCCAAATAACCTGGCTCACAGCAGGACCTGGGAAAGATGGGCAGTTTTGGCTAGGGGTAAGAGGGGAAAGATGTCATCAAGCTATGTGACAGCTAGTGATCTATAAAATGAACTGCTAAGAAAAAAGGCTTAAGAGGAAAGACTGGAAAACTGTGTATGGAGTGCAGTACAAGCTGGCTGCAGAGGGAAGACCAAAAAGTTAGCCTGAGAACTAAGACAAAAGCTGATGAGATTAGCTGCTAACCTAAGAGGTAGACTGGGGCCTGCAGGTGAGCAGCAATAGTGGCAGCAAAAAGGAAAAGCTTGCAACAAAGTACTCTCTGGAGGAGTCTAGTATCTCAGATTACAGGACTGAGCTACGGATTGATGGGAAGAGGACCAGGCTTAAATACACTTTTAGAGAAGACAGGAGACTAGGTGGCCCAGGTGCTAATTCTGAACACTGCTCCCCAAGAACTAAAGCAAGAATCCAAACTGCAGAGCAAGTTTGGCTTCTGAGTCAGGCAATCTTGCAATGATTCAAGTGATTCCACTAGATTTTCAGAGAGACAAAATGAGAGAAATTGTCCCACGTGGTGCTCTGTTCTCTAGGAACTAAATATCAAGATGCCAGATATTCTTGTCCCAGGTCTATAGCAGGACCCAATTACACAACAGAACCAAGCCTTCTCTATCTTATCACAGACATGCATGGTTCAAAGGAGAAATTTCTATAATCATTAGTGATTTACCAGTAAAGGTGACTCAAAGTATACCTACACTGCAATCAGAGAAGACAGCATAGCGTAGTGGTACACCTTTTGATCAAACTATAACACCTAACTATCCACAGACACCTGTACTTAGCCCACTGTGCAAAGTGCAGTTCTTATTACAAAATTACATTCTCAGTTTTGTATAGACACATCCTCCCTTGTCATAGCTTCTTCACTACGAAATCTGGTCTCTGAGCATGAATAAGAAATCCAACTTTTACGGTAAATATTTTTATCTTGTACTCATGAAAAAAATAGGATAATGTATTAATGATACATGAGGATAATGAACTGTTTTCCTAGTCATTGATACTTAAGGAGGATGTAAAATGGCATTACTGGTTTTCAGTCAGCGATGTCACAGGCACCTGGACATCCAAAATTCCTAAATAGTGGGCTTACAAGACTTCTAGCCTTCTAATGTAACTTGTCAATAGCTCTCTATACAGCAACAAAATTTGAAAGGCCAAAGGAACACCTATGTTATCCCAAGAATCAAAAGAAGCAGAATGACCCAGGTAATAATAGACCTGGCATCCTCAGCAATCCTAGACAAAACAATGATGTTTTGTGAATTTAAACAGTCATGCTATGTGTGATTCAATCAATGAGGAGTTAAAGGGTAGGACTATAATGAAAGCAAGTCCACATGGCTTTATGGAAACAAGTCTTGACAAGCAGGCCTGACTTCACTTTTTGATGAGATTACAGGTTTGTTTGATCAAGGTAACCACACAGATGTGATATACATAGACTTTGCTAATGAATTTGATTTAGTACTGCTTGACATTTTGATTAAAACATTAGCATTATATAGCCTTAATAAAACACATTAAATAGATTAAGATCTGGCTAATTGATAGAGTTCAGCAAGCAAGTTCGAACCAGATACTCAGCGCTGCATGGGGGTATTTTTAGTGGGATTCTGCAGTCAGGAACATTATGCTTGCTGCCATTTGATGTTCTCCTCTAGTGTGTGGAATTACATAGAAACATACATAAAACTGGCAAAAGTCCCAAAGTCTAATGAGGAACGGGCAGTTACGGAAAGTCACAGGTTCCATTATGCCACCTCCCAATTCTCACTTGCATTGCTCTGCCTCTGCTTCTGGATTTGTGTCTAGCTTAGTGCAAAACTTTGAAAAAGGGGCTCCATGCCTACATATGTTAAGAAGTGAACCCAAGCATTGGTGTTTCTAAACAGGATTGCTTAAGGTTTTGCTGGGCAGTAACCATTTTTTTCTCTTTTCTACAACTCTGTTTTTCTAGAAGCACATTGGTATTGTGAGGTTCCTGACCCTTTTGGATTCTCTGAAGTAATATGCAACCATCGCTAGCTATCTCTTAATACCGAATCTCTGAAAGACAATGTTGTTGATATTTCAGAAATGCATGTATTTTATTCCACTTTCACAGGCATTTCTCATTCTTTTAACTGCAGCCCTTGCCTTTCTTCACTTAAATCTAATCATCGTATCTTTGTCCTCCTGTGGGAGGACAAACTGTGGGAGGACAAACTGTGGGACCATTTATTAGCTTTTCTACCTCTAGCCTCCCCTGAGTCCCTGTCCACTTTCTGTTTTGCATGTCTGTCCATGACAGTTTCTTCATCCTAGTTATTTCATTTTGAACTTATATTTCTTTATTCTTTCCTATATTTCTTTCGTACAATTCATTTTGTTATCTTACTTTTGTTTTTTTTTTTTTTTGGCCTGCACTTCCTGCAGGGAAAATAACATCTGTAGGACATGGCATTCTTCAAATAGCCTCAGTTGAGTTTTGACTTTTCCTTATTCTCCAAAACCTTGCACTTACATTTTCACAGATCTGCTTATTGAGTGCCATCCTTTTTCATTTTTGCCTGCTGGCCAGTCTTTATATATTTTATTTCCCACACAAAGATTTGTTCCTTCTTCAGGCTGTAGAAACTTACCAACCTTTCCAGATTCATCAGTCATGCATCCTTTATGTTTCATGATGATATAAGTGAAGCTATAGTTACTCTTTGAGCTTCACTGAAATCTTCTTATTCTTCAGATAGGAAGAACTAAGCCCTTTTGGAACACACAAGCATGATCCAGAGTAAAAACAAAATTGTATGGAGCTCTGCACAAGAAGCCGAAATAAACACTTATTGCCCTGTTCTACCAAACTGCAGGGTTTACAAAAAATGCATTAGGCATTAGAATGAGTACCATAACTACACTAAGCGCTCCTGAAGACTCTATGGATTAGGGTGAGCAATTTGAAACACTTACAGGTTTTATCATACACGAAGACATGCTATATATTTAGTAGTACACAAAATAAGTTTGTTGTTTACACATTTTCAGTCAGTTCTAAGCTTCCACCTACCTTGACAGCCCTGTGTCGTGACTCATTTTTAATAGGTATCTCATTTGCTTCTGACCTGAATAACCTTCTTATAGTTTCTAGCGTGCAGCATAACCTTTCTCTTGCTGCATCACGCTTCCAAGGCTGGAGACACCGTCCTACACAGGTGCCAGGAGCTGGGAGCAAGCCTTGGAGAATCTCCAGAACTATCCTTGCAAGCCCCTGGCAAGGTAACGGGGGTTATTTTACTGTGGTGTTTTTCTCAGGAAGAATAAAGGGATTTGTACCAGAAGTGTCAAGCAGTATCAGCAAGCAGCTCGGACGCTGAACTGCACGGCCTGCTCTGCGCCTGAATCCACTGAGGTAGAAAATGGAACCCCAAATTTGCTGTTAAGCACCTACAGAACGGCTGCCCTCCGCTACTGCTGGAAACGGCAGAAACGGTAATTTCCTGAGGCGTTTTATGTTTGTTTGGTCTTCCACAGAATGAAAGGTATTACAAAAAAAAAAAAAAAATAAGGATTCTGTCAGGAGAGCAAAGAAACTGAGGCCCCGAGCTCGTCCTCCTCCCGGGCCGCTGGGCCGGGCCGGGCGCCGCCGCATTTGGGCGTGGCCAACGGGCGAGGCGGCCCCGCCCCCCGCGGCCACCCGCACGTGCCCCACCACGAGCGCGCCCCTCCCCTCCCCCCTGCTCGGCTGGGCCCGGCCGCGCTGGGGGTGGGGCGCCCCCGCGGGGCCAGCACCGCGCGGCTTGCGGGCAAATTTTTTGGCCTGTTGGCTCTTCCAATTGGTGGATGTGCATGCCCATCTTTGTCGTGGCCCAATCAGAGGCCGGGCAGCCGGCGCTGCGGGCTCCGCAGCTGTCAGTCATGTGGACCCCACCCTAGCAAGTGCCACCCCCGACCCGGTCTGAGGCTCTGCCTATTGGTCCGCTTGCCCAGCCTTGAGCCTACTGGCCAGGGAGCCAATGAGAGCAGTCCCCGCCCTCCATTCATGTCACCCAGCTGGCCCTCAGGCAGCCAATCTGAGCCTGCCGCTGCTGTCAATCATCAACCGTTGCCCCTCCCCCTGCCGAGCGGCTGGGCGCGCGCCCTCCAAGCCGGGTCGGGGGGGGGTGGGGGGAGGAAAGGGGAGAGGGAGGGGCGAAAGCGCCCGGGCGCGCGCTGGTGCGGCGGGCGGGGTCGGGCGAAGAGGGTGGGCGCGGGGGAGGGAAGGAGGAGGAGGAGGAGGAGGAGGAGGAGCAGCTGCGGCTCAGTACCTCGGAGAGCGGCTGGCGAGCGCGCCGGGCGGGCGGGCAGGAGCCGCAGCCGCGGGCTGCGACCGCAGCCCCCGCCGCCCTCCGCAGCCCCCGCTCCCCTTGCTCCGCTACCCCCCCGTCCGCGCCAGCCACTCGCGCCCCCGGCGACCGTTAGGAACGGTTGCCCCGGCGCGAGCGGCCGCGCCACACGCGTTGCCCCGGTTACCCCCGGGGCCGAGGGGGCGGCGGGCAGTCCCCGCTGCGGCGGGAGGGCGCCAGGGCTGCGGGGGAAGGAGGCAGGGGGTGCCGCGGGGCAGCGCCGGCAGGCACGGGGCGGGCGGTCAGCCCCGGGACGGCCCGGCTGGCTGAAGGGGTCGCCGGTTGCTGCGGCTCGGTCCTCGCGGGGCGGCCGGGCGCGGAGAGCCGGGCGCGGCCCCTCGCCCCGGTGAGGCAGCAGCTGGGCGCCGAGGGGAGCCAGGGCTTCGCCCCCCGGCCCGGGAACGGCTGCTCACCCTCCCGCTCGGGAGTCCGGCGGGGGAGAGGAGGATCAAGGGCAGCAGCCGCCGCCGCCGGCACTTGCTCGGAGAGACGGATAAATAGGTAGCAAGAGTAGCGGCAGCTACAGGAGGAGAGTGGCGGTAGGGAAAGAGAATCCACTCTTCTAAAATCCTGGAGGCAGGAATACCTGTTATTGACAGGCTTTTGGGGAGGGAGAGGAGATTGAACGTAGTTGCATTTTTGCAGTTTGGTTAAAATATCCTGGTGCCGAGGGCAAATTATAGACCAAAAAAAAAAAAAGATAGAGAGATGGACCCTACTCTTTTGGATCCTGGCTTGAATTTTTTACTTACTTTTCTTCTTTAGCCACAGCTAAATGTGGATTCTGTGAGAGGAGTCAGCCGGTGGGTTTTCCATTGTTCCTTGTTTGAACATAAATCGTAGTTTTGCTGCTTGTGGAATTTTTTATTTCTTGAAAGGACCTCTCCAGGTAGCTTTTACGTCTGACAAAATGAAGCCTTTGTATTTTTCAGTCAATTATACCTAATACTAACGTTCTGTTTGGTACAAGGGACTAAAGTGCTGCCTCACTCAGAGGACCGTTAAAGACTTTCTCTTCTGCTACACGTAGCTGAATGTGTTATGATACATCCTTTCCTCCTCCCCAAACCCTCCTAAAGATTTTTCCAAAATGAAGAAATTTAATTTTCGCAAAGTTCTGGACGGTTTAACTGCCTCATCCCCTGGTGGAAGCAGTGGTGGTGGCAGCGGCGGTGGAAGTGGGGCTGGTGGTGGCTCCATGCACCCAGGAGGAACTGCGGGAGCTGCAGGGACTCCCCGAGATGAGATCCAGGAGACGCTAACTTCAGATTATTTTCAAATTTGTAAGGTAAGAGCTGTCAATATTTTTTTTAACTATGGAAATAAAAAAGCTGCGTTTTAGGGGGGGGCTTGGTAATACGACACCAACAAATCTTTTACTTGAGAACTGCAGTGGTTGTATAAGGACTTTAGCATGCAAGGACAGAAGTCTCACTGATGATTTTTCTTTCTGCTGCAGAGTTGGGGTAGTCAGTAAATTCATTAAAAAAATCTTAATTTCAGCATTGAGGGCCCATTCCTAAGTTCATTTGCAGACCCAAAACTAGTAACGAGATCATGGTCAGAAAAGCAAATCAATAGGTGCTAGTACAAAAAACACTTACAAGTCATTACAAATCTAAAATTGTATACATCCACTACCCCTCCTCCCTGTTCCCATCCTCTCCTCCTTTCCTTCCCTTTTGTAAGGAAAGGGCATAAACTAGAAATAAAAGCAGTGCAGTTTTTGCTTAACATAGTGTTTTCATTTATTATTTGTGAGGGATTGAATGTAGCTTCAGTTAGTTTTGTGGGTTTGGTTTTTTTTTTTTTTTTTTTTGGTATTAGCCCTGAAAATAATCATTGGATGACAACAAACTTAGTAGGACAGCATAAATATTGAAAGTTTGCAAATTTGTTTGGTACTGGTTTTAGGTATTTGTTAGGTCCTTCAAGTAGAAGGCATAAGATATCCCTATGTTTACTACGTTTTATGCCTGTTTTCTGCAACAAAGCTTTCTGTGCTGTTCTTAAATACAAGAGTAAAATCAGTACAAGCTACTTGGCACTTCTGACCAACCTTGGAATACAAAATTACACTTCTGTAACAAAGAACAAAAAAGAAAAGAGAGATTGCATTATGATCTTCTGATCCTATGCTGTTATCTTCAACTTTAACCTTAATTCTGTAGACTTCACTAGAAGTTTTGTTTGCTTATTTGTTTTGCTTAGAACCTTTGAAAAACAGTGTTTTAAATGAGTGCAATTTATATTATTAAGAGTGAATGACCTTCACCTGTTAAATATACCATCCTTTCTTTAGCCAGTGTAAGGACATCCATTGATTTGAAATTTAGGTTATGGTCAACTTCAGCACATTGTCATTTCTTTTTATGTTTTGGGAAGAAGGAAGAAGTATAAATGAGCAAGACAACCCTATAAAACAGCTGTGTGCAGATCTGGTCCTAGTGAAAAACACAGCTTTCATAATCTCAGATATTATGATTCATGTTCTAATCTATTTTCGGATACAGCTGATGTCAAAAATCATACAGACTTCAGGGCAAGAAGGATGAGCCACCATGACTTAAAGAGCTTTGGAATAGGTTCTATACAAATTCTAATTGCTGGGAGTTTTACAGTCCTTTGCCATCCATGAAAGCATATTCAGGCCTTTTGAGTCAAATTCATCTGTAGTTTAACAGAATGCCAGTAGCAGTTGCATTAGAATCATATCTGTTTATACCAGGGTTGAACTTGACTCCTTTTCTGTATGTGCACTGTATCTTATGAAATTCCAGATAGTTCAGTACATCATTTTCTCTTGTTAACACTTCAATAAAAAGGTAATGAAAATAATCAAGATACCTTGAAATATCATTAGAAGGTCTGACGTTCTGAAAATTTGGAGTAAGGCTAAAACTGAACACAGTTCTCCATGTTTAAGTCATTTGATAGTGCCAAAGATCTGTATTTTGTATGATATATTTTTATTTTGTGGGGTATGTGGGCAAAAATAGACAAAAGAAGATGAATCATAAACAAAAAAAAATGAATTCTCTACCTTATCTCTGTGTTTCTCTTCTTTGGCTTAATATTGCTTGAAGACAGTAGCGTGTTATGTTCTGAAAGATCTACTTGGGAACATGAAAGATCTACTTGGGAATATGAGTGTGCTGGGAATACATCATCTTGAGAAGATTTCAGTAGGCAATAATTGCCTCCCTTTTTAAATTAGAAGACTTAACTCTCAGGTTAAAATGTTCTCAACAAAGTAAATATTTGTATAGAGGGGCTTTTGGTTGCAGCAGCACTTGCTTGTGAATGCATGGTACTGCAGAAGTCAAGGTACAGTGTACAAAATATCGGCTTCCTTTTTTCAAAGTACAGAAGTATTTTGGGAAGTTTGCTTTTAGTATACTTTGTGATTATGTGCACAAAATACTGCAATGTATATTCAACACGCTCACCTTATTCAGCTGTATTGCAGTCTAGTAACATTACAAACATGTTTGAGTAAACCAGCAAAAAACCCACAGGCCCCAATCCTGCATTATGTAGTATGCAAGTGGACTGAAAGCAGTGGGACTCTACGCAGGCGCAGCTTTCAGTCTGCATGCTACAGGGCGAAGGATCTGGGCCATAATTTGTGCCTCAATCAATTTGAATTAAATTAAAAATAAAAGCAAGACACAGATAATGAAAGCTTTGTCTTTCTCAAGCTTTTGTTGTGTGGAACTTCTGACACTTCAGTTACTTTCAGTTATTTTCACGTTAAGTTACATAAGTTACATAGGCTGCATGTTTAAGGACCCATGATCTGTGATCCTGCCACACACACAACTGATTAAAGCTAATGGCAGTTTTAGGCTGTTATAATCTGCAGGATCAAGGCAGATTGGATGCACAGTCTAAGTAATGTTCTAAAACAGTTTCCATTTCTTTGCTGATTATTAAATCTTCATTTAGATATGAAACATAAAAGCTGACTCATACTTAAGAATTAAAGGGCCTTACCCTGCAGTCTTTACTGAAAGTAAATAAATTGACTTTTTGGAGTTTGTGGGAGGTCTTCTAGACTGAAAATATAGATTTGATGCTCTGTCAGAACACTGGTTTTATCAGTAACACACCTGAAAGCTGCTTCTCCCTTTTGTGATATTTTTAGGATTCTTATTACTACAGCGTCTTTTCAAGATGTAGATGAAACTTAATAGAAATAAACTTGAATATTTTACTTTACTCTGAGATATTCACAACGAGTTACTTCAGGCATTTATTTTTCAATACTGAAGATGACATTAATGATTTAAAGAATACAAATGAAATGTTCTTGACACTATTATGTATAAAATAGCTGCAGCTTTTCTTAAGCCTGATAAATTTATATCTATGTAGCTGTACTATTGAATCAGTGGCACCCTTTTAAAAGTGTTAATGTAATGATGTGAAATTCTGTCAGCTGTATTTTGGGACAACAGCAAGCTGAGGTATAGTTCATGCTGTATTTAGGACTGCCCTTGGGATTTGGGTATCCACACGCAGATCATAAAGATATTGATTATAGTTCACATTAGCTGAATTGAATGTGTGAGGTAGTCTCATGCCAAAAACTAGGTATGATCCAGTAGAATGTTTTAGTAAAGTTTATGTTAATTTTAATAAGGATAAATTAATTTTAATAAGGGTAGAGCTAGTTTCCTAGTTAATCCTCCTTTATTTTCCCCTCAGGTATTTTTCTGGCAAGGGTTTTTTAGGCCAGCCTGTGTTTGTCCGTAGTACGAAAAAGTTATTATATAGCAGTGGGAAGAAGTCTCATATTAGTATAGGAACTGAGAAGATCACAATTAGGAAGTTGCAAATCATTTGAGTAGAACTTTCAGCAGCAAGAACGTAAATAGAGGAACTAGTGATTTCATTACTTCTGTAGAAGGTCAATTGTTAGGGGATGACGTAGTTCGGAGAAGACTGAATAAGAATGAAGATGCATGTTTTTTGAACATATAGTGCGTATTATTTAC
Organism: Struthio camelus; assembly: GCF_040807025.1. Lineage (NCBI taxonomy): Eukaryota > Metazoa > Chordata > Aves > Struthioniformes > Struthionidae > Struthio > Struthio camelus. Next base: position 92,749,611 of record NC_090942.1, on the reverse strand, counting down.
GAAAGTAAGTCTCCCATAGAGAACTACATGAGCTTGCCTTGAAGAAGGATCATAGGATTGAATTTGTAGAGCATGATGTTAATAACTATATGCAGAAAATGTTTGAAATCAATACCTCAGTTAGGAACATAGTAAAAGTTATACTTCACTAGGCCTGTCTAAGTTAATCCAGTCCAGTATATTTTCTGTAGCTCTAGGCAGCAGCCAAATACTCTGGAAAATGTTCAAGAGCCCTAGAGTATTCTAACATAATTGTTTCTGAAACTGATGGTTTTGTGACTGCCTTTAAACCTTGAAGTATGAGATTTATGTTCTCTCCAAAACTGGTCCAACCTGTAATCATTGGGTAGCTTTGCATCCCATAATAATCAACTCATAATAAGCATCCCTTTGAATTTTGCTGTGTTACTCATGTTGCTAGTGTAGTCTTAGTTTCAGTATGCATATTACCTGGTCCTTACAGAAAAATCTGTGGAGGCCAGAACAGGTTTAGGATTTTGTTGAAAGTGGTATGGAAGCCCTCAGGTTGATTACAAAGGTGCCTTCCTAATCCCACTTATATTTGACAAAAACAAGCTGTCAAGATGCATCCAATCAGTAGCCGTATTTCAAAGACAATTTCCCTTTCTCATTTTTCTGCTAGCATTTCTTTCCTTTGGGCTCACAGCTATAATAGAGGGTGTACTGTTTTTTGGCCAAACTCCTGTTTCACAAAGTGAAATTATCTAAAAATATTTTATTTAGATATTTCAAAGTGTATGATGCCAATGTAGATGCAGATGAGTTTTAAAGACCTATTAGATGTTTTTATCATTTTGGTGACCCAATAGGACAGAATAAGATTCTGGTAGTGCTGTTAAAGCCTATATTTACATACCTTAACTATCTGGCTTTCCTATAAGCTGGCCTTAAATTTTAGCTTCTAGGGTTTACAGATGGTAATACTTTATTTGGTCCACCTATGAAGCGGAGCATTCAGTCCCTCTGACAGCAGTTGAGTAGATAACTTGAAGTATGGATACAACATGGAGCTGCAGTTCAAAGATAATAGAAGATGAATTTTGAAAGGAGAGTTTAAGAACAATTGTGTAGTAGCACATTATTCTATTTTTGCTTATAGAGCATAATGGAAAAATACTTCTGACCTTAAAAAAATTCTTTGGTGTAAGACGTGCATAGTGTTTTAGTTTGAACTGTTTGGTTAATTTGTGCTGTTTCTGTGTTGTAAGATCATTCAGGTCCAAAATAAAGAAAATCTGTATGAAGTGCTATATTTCAGAAAAGGCCCATTTTAATATTAGCCCTACTTAGAAGTGCTCAGAGTTCATTCTATAGTCAGAGAGTAAATAAGATATAATGTCGGGAAGGATTTCTCCTATGTAACAGAGTTTGAATCTAATGTTAGATGCAAAACCCGAGTTCTGTTGAAATGTACAGAGCCAGAAGTGACACTTCTGTAATTAAATGATGATAATTTTATGGGATATGTGATGAATGTGATGTATTTTTCTTTTTTAAATGTCTATGTTAATCTGAAATAAGGCTGATCAGTGGTAAAGAGCATAGCACGCTAAAAGCTTCTTTGTTAGCAAATTTGAAGATATTAAGTCTACCTATGGTAGCATAACTGGAGACACTGTTTTGATTTTTTTTTTTTGCAAATAAAATACTAACCTTTTTGCATTAGTATATCTGATTTGTTAATCAAGTATTAATTCTAAATGCATTAATGAAGACCCATCAAGGCCAATACATGCAATTACAGCCTCAAAATCATTGTAAGAGGAATGTTAAGGTGCAAAACAAAGCACTGCAAAATTCTGAATTTCCTAAATTAAGTCTACTTGTAAATACAGCCTTTAATTACATGATCACATATTAGTTCTTCTATATGTCTTATTTAGTATAATGAATAGTGTTTGCTGAATTGAAAACCCTTCAATATTTCTTTGCGTACTTATCATTCATAACATACCCTTATACTAAGTTCCCCACGGGCTTTCTCAGCAGAAGTGCTCATCGCTGTAGTTTTGAAAGCTTTATAAACATTAATGAATTGACTTTCACAATGTTTCTGTAAGATGGAGGTATTATTATTCCCACAGTATAGATGAGGAAATGAGGCACAGAAAATCCGAAATGCCAGACTGTTGAGTGTCCAGCTTGACCTGCCTGGTTTTCTTTTTAATATACTTAATATTTTCATACCACTTATATCTTCCAGATATGACTTCTGTTGTTTTCACATTCTGTTGTAAATATTGCTGCACCTCTACAGAACAGTCTTTAGACTGGTTATCCACATTGTCAGTTTAGATGTCCACCTTAGTCTAAATGGCCCTGAATTTCCTTCTTGTCTCCAATGGGCTAGATGGAATTCTAATTGGAACTGTGAATTTTGCCTGAGATGTCTGAATATCATCAGCCTCCATTATCTCGTCGTTCAGAAAATGAAGTACACGTGATTAGCTGCCACATGAGAAAAGCTTAATCTGTTGCCCTTGGCTGTATCATTTGTAAAACCAAGGGGTAAAAGCATTGGCAGAATTTACTTTCTGCAATCTCAATTATACCTTGCACCTTCATATTTTGTACCAAATAGACCAAATTGACAGAAATATCTCTTCTATTACATGCCTTTGGTATGTCCATAGGACAGGCCAGACTGTACTATGCATGGCGTGAGGTGAAAGTTTTATGGCGGAAACAGATTATTTAATGACAGATAATGCATACACAAAAGGGGAACAAATTCACATTGCATAGATTACCTTCATTTGCGTATGTCCTAATTTTTCTGCTTTTCATGGTTGACTTTGCATTTTTAGCAATATTCTTTCAGTGTAGTTTTGTGTGACATTTCAAGTGTATTTTTTTCTTTTATCTAATAATTCCTTAATTTCAGTTATGTGAAGTCCTTGGATAAAGAACTGGAACCCAGGATATACTTGTTCCACATGAGAAACTGAGAATCTCTCTCCTCCCTGGGAGCATACATTAAGGATAGCTAACTTCCCCATATTTAGGGGTCACTTTTTCACAGCCACTTGTTCAGAGGTCAGACCATCAAAACAGGATGATGTTACACTCCACTCTTCCTTTCCTGAGCTGATGATGAGACTGTGAAATCCTGGGATATCATGGGAAAAGATGAAAAAAAGCCCATGGAATGTACTGAGGAAGAGTACATTCCTCAGTACATGAGGAGTGTACTGAGTGTCTTCTCACTTGTATAGCACAGGCTTCCAGCAGTCTGGTGTGGTGATGTGGTCTCTCACCCTGTGAGAACTGTAATGAATTCATACCTGGGATTTGGAGCCTGTCTCTCAAAGTTGATTCCCATCCCAAAGTTTTCTCTCATTGTCTCTCTTTTTGAGTGCTATAATTTTTATCCTCTTACCTGCTCTCCCCAGCTAGTGGGAACTGGATGCACTGTTTCCATGTGCTGTACCTCACCTGTGGGTCACCAGTTGGTCGATGAGAAAGTTTCTCACTATTGTGTTAAAAGTGATTTTGAAACGCTTCTAGGAGGATGGAGGAGATTCAGCTTGGGCTGTCCATATCGCAAGATTTTTAACTATAGAGCTGTTGCACAAAACATTGGCTACATAAGCAACTCTTCTTCCTCTGCTTATGTGTGAAAGAAAATGATCTGTACTTCACTTTTGAAAGAAATGACTGAAGTACATGCTATTAGAGCCTTATGGATAAAATATGAAGTAGCGGGAGATTTTATTCCCAGTAGAAATGCATATACCACCCAAAATAAACAGCTGTCTTCAAGGGAGATGAACTGAATCTAAGACAGACCCCATTGCCTTTGGTTGGTTTAGAGACTCTCCTTTCTTATCTGACTCCTATTCTGAGGCTTCTGATGCTCTGTGGTGCATATTGTCTTCCTAAATCCCTTGTTGGGCTCTGTGTCAAAATATTGTGAAAAGTTGATATCAATATCTTCATTTTATAAATAGTGAAAAGGAAGCAGGGGAGAGGTGAAGTAGTAGACTCCAGGTTCTGTAAATGTACTGTTTTACTGGCTGTACCAAGAAACTGCTCATAAAAGCAGCTTATATGGATTGGCTAATTTTGTCACAATGTATGTTAGAATCTTGTTAGGAGGCGGTTAGAGGGCTGTATGATTAGAAGTACCAATAATATGCATCAGTGGAGGGGAGAGAGAGCAATATTGTTAGGTACAGATGGCTGGTAAATATGCTCAAAAGTAATGAGATGTTATCTTTGAACAGTGCTATGTCCATTTCTAATAGTTCACTAGTAAAGACTGTGAATAGTAAAAAATAGTGGAGACAGTCTGTTGCCTGTAGCTAGGGTCAAAGTCTATTGAGATACATTTTTTACGGTTCTGTTGAAGTTAAGTTGTGCAAGGTACTGAAAAAAAAATTGATCCCTTGTATTTAACGGTTTGAGTTGATGAATGCATGTACTCAAAAGTATCCCCAATGAACTCAATGGGATACCGTACAGATCCAGGTGTATATGGTAGCACATCTTTTTGCAGAATTGGAGTCTAATAAATTAAAAATCAATGTATATATTTCATACAAATTCAAGTTCATACTATATATGGACTTTCATGTTGCAAAGTCAAACACTCAGAAGTCAGAACCCTTATTCAGCTCTTATTCAGTTATGCTTGTATGTAAAACAATCTAGTCATTATCATATGAAGTGTCTGCTTATATTTTGTTCAGAACCTCCATTACATTTGGTTTGAACATTACACAAAATACAGGTTGCATGGATGCTTGTCTGTAGTGTTCTTTGCTGCGGTTCCTGTGAGAAAATCTTTGTATTATCCATTGGGCATTACAAAAAGTCATACTGAAGGAGTTACAAACTTTGACCTCTGCTTCATTCATCCCATTCCATCTTTCCTGTCCTTTAAGAATGGAGATGTGTTCTCAGTTACACCTGTCTATAGTCGGTTTTATTACAGATATTTTCCATCATAATTCTGGATAAAAGTTGGAAAAAAGCAGGTCTTTAGAATCCTTGTTCATTCATTATTTTTCCTTAAATATATTTTAAAATATATTTTAAATGAGGCAGTGGCAGGAAAACAGCTATGTGATTATGTGAACAGAGATGTGATTCTTCTGAGCTTTGGATATTGTGTCCTCGTTTGTGTCTGTAAGCTATGCCCTTATTGGTATGTAGGGAGGAATAGCGGTGTGCAGGAGCTGCTGGATTTCACTGTTGTTAGAGGGTGAAAAGCTGCCACAAAATATCTCTGTTTCATTCAGAATATATTTTCACCACATGTGAGAGGAGACACTGGCCAATATCTCCAGATTAAGTTCTATATTCAGTATCAGAAGAAAAAAAAGTACTCAAATTGCATAAAATATGCATACAGTGAAAAGTTAGGAAAAGATTAATTATAAATTAATAATAAATTGTAAATTATGTTGTGTATGATGAGTTAGCAATGAATTCTGCTAATAGTATTTTGTGTTCTGGTGTCTGTGGTGATAATACAAGAACAGCAGATTATGGTGCAGATTATGTCAGTGGAGTGCTGATGATTCTATCCTAAAAATACAGATTATTTCTGTGTCAAAATAGGAATGTAACACTGTTTTTATTCAGCTTTTCAAAAACAAGCTTCAATAATTTTTTTCATAGCAGTGAAATCATGGGAACTTTCTGCAGAATTTTTTAATTCCCCAATATGGCTGAATTTTTAATTAAAATATTGTGAAAATATCAAACAAAACATCCAATTCAGAACAGTAACCAGATCTGGATATAATCAGCCCAAAGCATTAATTTTCTAGAAAATCTGAAAATGGAAAGGCCTGAAATATTAATTTGAGATACTACCATGTTGTTCTGGTGCAACTTTAATAAAAACAGATTTTTTTTAAAAAGTTTCCTATCAAAGTTATGAAATCATGTTATTCTCTGCCTCCCCAGTCATGATGAAGGCAGAAGTGTTTTCATTTCAGAGGTATCAAGTAGGCTGAATGTTTTTACCTTTCTTGTAAATATCCATAAAACAGATCTCTGCTGTATTGATGACATTCTGACCATAATTTTGAGTTTTGGAGTAGTATGTTTAGATGCTGTGACAAAACCAAGAAAGATCAATATGAGCTGCTGTTTGAATTACTTTGACATAAAGCCTGTGATAAGCCATTTGGATAGAAGTCTTATTTAAATAAATAGGCCAAATTTAGGTTCATTAAAGTCCATTGCATTTTTCTATTTTACACCAAAGCTGAAGTTGACCATAGGTATTTTTATAAAGGTTTGATGCCCCATTTCTTCTTGCCAGTTTCACTGGCAAAAGTGGGAAGTCTGTTACAGCACGTTTGCTGAACAAGGGATGCAATTCCTTCCTTATATTCTCCATTTCCTGTCTTTTTGTGTATTTCTGTAATTGTGAAAAATCCTCTAGTGAGGATTGCAAAATTTGGTCTTTGTTTTTTGATTGTGTCAGACTTTAGTGTTTGGTTTTTTTTCAAAAATACATTTTAAAAGAAAATGTTTTCATTTTTAAAAATAAAATGTATCCGGAAGATGCATTTGGATATATATATATATATTTTTTTTTTTTTTCAGAGCCAAAGTAATATGATGGAATTCAAAATTTATGTGATGTGTTGCAGAACTGGCATGTTTCTTAAAAATAGTCATATGGTCTGCAGGCAGACTTTTTAAAAATAGTAGAGTGAAAAAGAATACATATTAAAAATATATACTTTATATTAATTTTTGCAGTCTTAATGTTTTAAATTTTTGAAGTAGAGTTTTGAAGTACAGCAGCTTCCAAAAGAAGAAAGTTTCATATGTTCATAGTACAAAAATGTATAATATACAAGTCAGTTCGTTCAAATACTAACAATATATATCTCTGAAATTTTCATTAAAAATATAATTATCGGTGTATAATATTTGTGAAACCAAACTGTTAAAATTTCAGGTTGTTTTTAAAGTCTATTTTCTGTCCAGGATGGAGGTTTTCTCAGAATTCTACTGTAGCTTATTAAGTGACCTTTTGTAACAAAGTCAGTTTTGTAATTTAAAAATTAAGAGAGAAAATCCCCACTGAAGCTCCTTCATCACCTTTTTGCCCATCTAGCCAGGTTAATGAAGTCTTTTTTTGGAGTTGCTCACTGTTGGTACTGAATTTGACCACCCAAAAGGGCTTAGTATCAACTACAAACTTGGGGATCTATATTCAGTACCTTTTCTAGATTGCTGAAGATGCTGGATAAAATTGGTCTGAGCAAGTGGGGTACCCCATTTCTGACTTCTCCACGATAAAAGTCAACATTAAACCCCATCCTGTGTTTTCCTGTTCTTTACCAGCTTCCAGTCCATAAAATAACCTTTTCCCCAGTCCTATGGCAACTTTGTTACTTTAATAGCCTTGCTATGTGACGTTATTGGAAAGCTTTTAGAAAATTCAAATATATCCATATCCCCTTTGTCCACATGCTTACTAACAGTTTCATAGAATTCCAAGCAACTAGTCAGACAGAATTTCCCATTGCGGAAACCCTGCTGGCTCTTTTCCAGCAGACCATCTTTATCCATTCACTCAATGATCTCAGACTTTATTTTACCATCTTGTCAGGGACAGAAGTCAGCCTTCCTGGTCTGTAGTTTCCAAGATCTCTTCTAGAGTCCTTTTGGTAGACTGATTTTTCCATGCTGCTGTTTCTAGCTTTTATGTGCAGAGAGAAACAGAGTAAAAAAACAACAACAAAACAAAAAAAAACAACAAAAAACCAAAACAAACATACATACATATATAAATATTCCTTTGAAAAATGAAAATTTAGCTTATAAAAATGTATCCTTCCTGAATCATTTCCTTGAAGTGGAAGACCACTGCTATCTTGTCCTCTTTTCATCTTTCCTGAGCAGGAAGCAAACAGTGTTACCAATGAGAGAATCCAGACACAGAAGCCTATAAATGAGGGAAGTCATGGCTGTATAGGGCTACAATGCATGGCAACATGTCTTTATGAAGGCGCATTTTCACCACTACAACCTCAGTGAAAGCTGAAATCATTGACATTTATTAATTTCTTACATAGCTGAGAGTAACAGTATCTCTGAGAATTGTATGCAGGTTTCAATCAACACTTCATCCCTTATTGCACAAACAAATAAATTACTTGCTTCAGGGAGACTGTTGCATGTAGCAGACTGGTTGCTAACTGGAAGCGGATTCTATGTTCTGAGTCACAGGCTTAGACTGCACTGTTCAATTTTAGTAAATACACTCAAAATATTATTTACCTAAGTAAATCCATTTTGCTGTCAAATGTTACACAAAATGGGATATATATAAAGTATGAGTAGAACAGTTACAAATTTTACCTTCAGACAAGTTAGTAGGGACAGTTGTGCATCATACATCTTAGTACTTCACTGATAGAGTTTAAAATAGAGTTTAGTCCCTTATTTTCTGAAATGATTTAGAGAAAATCAAAATTACTTTGAAAAAAGCATAGCTTTGCAGTCGAATATAAGGTACCGTAGGAAAAAAGTTAGGAAACACTCTTATACTGAAAGGCTACATTATTTACCATGTGAACAATTAGACTGGATGTTGCATATTACTGCTAATGGGCTTTTGGTTTTTGGCCACAGAAATGTATCATGGTATCTTAGAAATTGTTGTTTCATTCTGTATAGATTATTCAAATTCATTGATAAAATACTGGCAAGCCCAAATAATCAATTTCCTACATTCATTTAGGTAAATTGGTTGTATAAAGATTATTTTAATGATATATACATGCAATTCACCATAAGAAAACGTATTTTAAATGATTTTCATCACATTTAAAATGGAATAACAAAACTGAACAAGGATTTATGCTGAAATTGTAGCTGCATTTATAATTGTTCTGTTTCAAATAAAATATTGTAAGTATTGCATATACACTGTATGTTCTAGGGAGCACAGACTGCCTCTAGAGACAACACACCAAAAAAAGGAGACATAAAGGAAGCTGGATAATGCAGAGAGAAGCAGTCTTGGCTCCATCTGCTGTCTGCTTTTTCTCTCCCTTCTTTTGGCACCTTTCTTAGGAGAGTAGCAATAAGTAGGTCCTACATTTATGAGAAGGCTGATTGGTATTTTAGGATTCTTTTTCGCTGCTCTTGTCTGCTATTGAGATAATTTAATTTTGGAAAAGATTTCTACCTTATTTTGCATTTTCTGGTCACTGTTGATAGTTTTGATCTACATTATTCCTACCAGACACAGCACACAGTAAGTGGTAATATACTTTGTCATCTTAGGATCAAGTTATTTCTGTAGTCCTCCCTGCTTCTTCACTTGTATTACTAAACGCTGTGAGGAAGTGCAGGCACAGTTCTAGGATCATTACTAATTCTTGCATATATGCTCATATTAATTGTATCAATATATTGTTGACAAATCTACTTTAAGTGCTATGTTCTCACGTCCGTTTTTCTCATAGTCCCTGGAAATAGGACGGTTCCTAAGGACAGGAGGCTGGGGTCAAAAGTGTTAGAACTTGTCCCTGTTCTTATATTGAATAGGCTTGATCTCCAGAATGACATCTGAATCTGCTCCAATTTATGCCACAGTCTCAGTCACTGAGACTTTTTTTCCACTTCAATGGTGTACAATATAGTTTGGCTTTCCTTCTAGAGTGTGTTTGTCCTCGTTTTTTTTTATTATTATTATTTTTAATTGGGAGTTCTAATAAATATGATTATTTTACTTGAAAATTGTGATTTACTTGAAAGATCAGTAGATGTCAACAATATTTCTTATTCTACAAATGGAAGAATCATGCATTTACAAGATCTTAGGTTAATTCCACACAGGAATAAGTGTAAATCCCCTAATTTCAAAAGTGGCTGCAAAATAGAAATAACAGTTTTGAATTAGTCCTAGAATTCAGGAATTTTTACTGAGCTATGATCCTGAAAAGATGCACACAGCGATTCCCTTCCAAGTAGCTCTGCCTCCAAATGAAAAGTTTGACTGCATATAGACTGCAGAAATACTGAAAATACAAGGAAGATGCTAAATGCATAGGCAAGATTCACATAAATCTTTAAAAATGCTGATATTTAGGTTCTTAGATTGAAGAAACAGGACTATAAGCTGCATCCAGGGATAAACCTCAGAAAAGTTTTATTGTGATTGGAATTGCTAGAAATTCAACTTTATTTTAGGGAGGATATTTAAAAACTAATAATCCAAAAAACGTTTTTGAAAAATATGTTTTTTTCAGATAGGGAAGAACATTTATTCAGCAGAATATAGAAATTTCAAGTGTAATAGAAAATTAGTAATGCAGTTAAGCCACACATTAGACACACTAGAAGATATTCCAATTAGTAATTTCAGAGGGTTTTGTGACATGAGAGGTAAAAGCATTTTTACAGGATGTAAGTCTAGTTCCATTTTAAGTGTCAAAAACCAAGTTGTTTAGTTTGAGCAATCTTATGATTTGAGAAGATGAGAAAATTAAAAAAAAAAATAGAGATCTTTAATACATGTCTACATTAACATAAAAAATCAGTTATTATTTTGCAACTTACTGAAGTAGTATATGTTTCTAAATTTTTGGGGTCTGGAAACTAGTAATTAGGATTTTTTTTATAGATATCCCTTATCAGCAATAATTAAAAATGAGATGAGTAAGATTTCTTTTAAGGAAGAGTTTATATGCTGAACAACATGCATTTAGTTGTTCCCAAACTACTTGTGAATGTCAGCTGAAATGTTTCCAGCTGGAAAGAAAGAAATCAGAGTTGGAGTGATACAGCTGTAGAGATCATCAGCTGCCTTTTACTCAACAGGTCTGCAATTAAGGACTCCCTCTTGTTGAAGTTGTTCCACAGGGACTGCTGAATACTTCAGCAGACACAGATCATGAAGCAGATAATTTAAAAGGAAGAAAAAATATCTGAAAATGTTAAATTTCATTTAGTTCAATGTACTTCCTCTCCAAACCCACCTGTATACTAAAAAAGACAATTTGTTACCCAGCCTTAGGTAAGCAGTCATACCCATTGCAGTTTCTTTTTTGCTATTATTTATATGTATATGGTCTAGTGTAGTTATTCTTTTCCTTATGCTGGAGTCTTACTCCTTCATGAAAATCAGGTAGGTCATACTGGTCATAACCCTCAGGCTAATATTTTTTTAAATATCGTTGTTGTCAAACTCAACCATGCATTACATCATGCCCAGTTCATTTATTCCCCAGGGTATCTCTTAAGCAATTAGAATTAAAAGCATAATATTATAGATAAAGATTAAGAAAGGATGGGTGGTTCCGTTGCTCATTTTGAGAACATTTTTGGTATGTTATTTTTTTAAATGATATTAAGGATCTTTACCTCATAGACTCAATTCAATTTATTGGTTTATGGGATGTCTTGCCCTGGACATACTCCATTTCTTTCTGCTGCTGCTGTTTGTGACAGTGTTTTAAAAGCATATTAACTGTATTTTTTTTCATTTTGCAATTACAGTTGCTTGATATATTAAGGTTATCTTTCAATATACCATATAAGCAAAATGTACCAGTTATATATTGACATATTTTGCCATCTACTTTGTTACAATAAGAGCACATTTAAAAAAAAAAAGCATATAAAACATTACAGCATAAATAGCATAATTTGAAATTGGCATGAGTGAAGTTCACCTCTGTATTCAGAATGTTGCATCTTTTTTAATACTTTTCTTGAAATGTATTGCAAACAATACAAATAAAGCAAAATACAGATTCTCTTCCTATGCAGGTAAAATAAAATATAAACTTGTTCTCTATTGCTATAAATCATTCAGTTTGACTATTCATTTATTCTATTTCAGACTGTTCGCCATGGTTTTCCTTATCTACCCACTGCCTTAGCTTTTGACCCAGTTCAGAAAATTCTGGCAATTGGGACAAGAACAGGAGCCATACGAATGTATCCTTTTTTAATTCAGAATTTACATGATTTCTATATGTTTGTAATACAGTGATATGAATCATCTTTACTTCCACAAGCACTCAGGTAAGATTATACTTTATGATGTTCTACTTCATTCTATTTTACTATATGGACCAGAAAAGAATGTGTTGTTGAGGAATTACTATTGGTTTATTAATGTGTCCAAAGGAAAATTTTTTGACAAGACTTTTTGGCATATTATCAATATTGGTTAATATAAAGCAGAATCAATTTTTGGTTTTCAGTATGTAAAAGTAGACATAGAACCACCAAGTGGTAATAAGCAAGGTGTGAATGTCATGCTAGCAATAAATATAGTAATTGCTGCAATGCAGCTAACAAACTGGAGGGATTTGCAATGTAGATATCCATGGATGAGATCTTTTTCACACTCTCCACAGTGAATGGTGGGATATAGGTAGTTCTAGGGCACAGTCCACCTCCTGGAGGAAGTGTCTCAAAAAGGTCAAATGAAGCACTCCAAAAGTGCCTGTTTCTCTTCATTAATTATAAAGGTACTCTAGTGCCAGTAACTTATACTTAGATTTTTATACCATAGGAATTTTAAGTTAGGTGTCTACACAGAATGAATTGAACATAAATGTAACGAATATATTCTAATTTGATGAAACTACATATAAAGTGAGAAAAAAATGAAAGAGAGAAAAAAGAATATTACAGGAAAGTTTAAGAGTTCTGGGATACAGAAGTAATAAAAGTAATGCTTTTTTATAATCACTTATACCTAAATAAATTCAAGGGTTGAAAGTAGGGGACAATGCTTTAAAAAAATACTAAACTAATGTTTTCTGGTCCTTTTGCTCCCAAGATAGCTATGAACCTAATGAACCCAAAGGCAGATTACAACTTAAAGAAAAATTTCCTCCTGGAGAATCTGACTGTGCTTCACGTAATATAACTAAAACTGGGAATATTAATTTCCTCCATTTTTAGGTGCTCTTGTTCTGAACAGTTGCGTTGTTATAAGCCTACTTTTAATTGTAATCCAGAGATTTCCACAAAACTCAAACAAACCAGCTATACCATGAAGTTTACTCTGAGGATTCTACTCAATATTTACTTAAATGGAGTAGATTGTAATTATGTATTGAATATAATATATTCTAAGTGCAAAATTCCCATTACTTTGTGCACTTCTGAGAAAGTACAAGTTTAATAGTCATGCTTTCTTCTTATGGGAGGTATCCTAAGTCAGAAAGTTAGAGCTTTGTCTCTGGAAGCTTCATTCGTATCAACTTCTGTAAGAGGAGGGATTGGGAATTTCACAGGTAATATAGATTTTGTAGGAAGAACTTGCAGAAGGTTGACCCCTTAGCCCACCTGTCCTTTCCATTTCAGCAGCCAGGCTTTTGTAGGAGCTGTGCTGCTACTGGCTAGACATCCGATTCCTGTATAAATCCCTCTTTTAAGAAAAATGTAGGTGCAGAGCCTGATTTAATACTTCCTCACATAGCATTAAGTTAAATCTGCATGTCTTCTGCCACAGGAATGGAACATACTGTGGAAAACAGCTGTATGCCTAAAAAGTAGGAAGAATGCTTTTTCAAGCATCTCTTCCTTTAATATTTCTTCTCTGGTTCTGCTAGCAAAAACATCCTTCATTCACGGAAAACTTTCTACCAGTTCTAGTACCTGAATCAAACAACAGCATCCAGATTACCAGACATTTGAATTTTTAAGAATATTAATGTCTCATCTCATAAGTCCCTATCTGCTTTGGCACACAGAGCCTAATTTGCAAAACAGAGCACTGAGTCAATGCGAGCTGTGCTTTGAAGACAGGGGGTACTGTGAAAGGAATTATGTATTTATTTTAAATCAAATGTCTGAATGTGACACTGAAATGTTTGTGGAACCTATTCCATAAAAACCTAGGTGGAGACTAATATGTTTGTTTGTTCACAGGGCTGAGCAGTGACCAGTAAAATAGGGCCTGAGACCACACACTGAACACCACTCGTTTAAGCCGACTTTGTTACAGTCTTTTTAATTGTTGAAGTCAGGCTATAAGATTCAAGCCAAGATGTAACAGGTTTAGTGTTACACTTCTGAAAATACAATTTATAGTGAAAAATTCTAAAGCAAACTAAAAAAGCATAGATTTTAATGGCTCTCAACCTTCCACAGTATCCTATGAAAATATTTTTAACAGAGCGACACAATTTCATTCTGCCATGAAATTGATTAGTGTTAGATAATGGAATAAGATAATTTGTACCGTACGTTCATTGTATTCTGTTTTGTTGGTGCCTCTCAGCAGTATTGTGGATGGAATGAAAGGACAGACTGTTTGACTACCATCAGAGAAATGCATTCCAGTTTTGGTATTTTTATTTTGATGGTACCAAAACAGCCTAGTCTGGATCAGACTGTTGTGCTGGGCAGCACAAACGCATGACATGAGAGAGTTTATGTTTAGTATTCATGTAGTGATATGGAACGAGTTTTCCTGTGACCAGTGTAAATCACCTAATGGTATTGTTGCTCCCCTGTCTTTCCAAAAGATTCACAGAGTACTAGGATGTCTATTGGTAGCAGGTTAAAAGCTCTCAAAAGGCAAGCTATTTCCAAAGAATATGAAGTGAGTATCTCAATGTTGGGAATTACGGTTTAACATCAAGCCTTCTGGTGTTCGTTTCAAATGGTCAAGCTGCATTACTGAAATTGACTATGCTGAATTGGCCCGAAATAGAGTATATTTTTCAAAAGCTGCCATTAGAGTACAGAGATTAATGAAAGTTCATATTGGTATGAGAATCAATTTGTTTTCTCCCAGACTTCTTTTCAAGTTGCTTTAGATGCAACTGCTATAGCTTCTATAGCAAGGGGAATTGCTGTTGCTATGCTCTACTGATCCTAGCAGTCTCCTTGGGGTTTTCGAGGAACTTTAGACAACAGTGTAGGTTTTACCATTTGATGACTACTGGGTACTGGATCCTCACAGGGACAGCTATGATCCAGCTCTAGAATGAATGCACTGCAAGTTATCTGTGAAAGATATTCTTTCTGCTACAAACACAGGCTACCAAAATCTGCAAATAAAAGGCAAAAAACCCTACTCTTTAAACAATTTTTATGTGACCTGATCATCCTTCTCCTTCCTCCTAAACACAGCAAACTTCATGTCCCCTCTGAGAACAACTTATTTCCTCTTTGAACCTTTCTGTCAGCTCCCATACTTTTGAACATTGCTCAGATCATCATTCAGATTGTTGCTTATTACTACTCTACCTGGACTAGCCTTACTTCTGGCAAACAAGTTCAGGTTTTAAGGTCATGAAACTGAATTCCTTTTCTTACTGTCTCCATACTCTTCCTCTCTCCTCGTAGTCCAGAGAACTTTATGACATTAAACACAATAATCAGAGGTTGCACACTTTGTTTTACTATCAGAGAAGGTTCTATATCGCCATACAATGGGGAGAGAAATTAAGAAACTTCATCAGACTGAGGTCTCTTCCTCATTTCAGAGGAAAAGTAGTAGTCTGGGGTTTTATCACATCCTAGATCTGAATTACAATTCTAGCTGGCATATTAAAATCAGTGTTGTTAGCAATGATAATTCCAATATCATATCTGGAGAAGTGTCATGCTGCTCTCAGATTTCAGGATGCAAATTTCTGTATTGTCTTTCATCCAGCTCACAAATATTTGCTGAAATTCATTGTAGGTTCTTTCTGGAGTCACTGAATCCTTTCCTTTGGACTTCTTCCATCACATCAAAGATGTGCTTAACCAGTACGGTGACCTACTTTCAAGCACATAAGCATCTAAGAATAATTGTAAATGAGTGATTGATTAGCTGGTAGTCAGCTGAAGTAACAAATTCTAAAAGATCTTGAGACTATTCTGTAGCTATTGTCATCTTTGTTGATTAAGAAATAAGAGAAAGTCTATTTTAAATCCAGTGCAAAGAAAATGACTTACTGGGTCCACACTGGACTAGATCCCAGTGAAAGCTTATCCATCATCAAGGACATGTGAATTAATAAAATATCTTTGGACACATTTAAACTATTATATTGTTATTCATAATAGATCTTTTCCAGAGTTATGCACTTCACGTTGTCATGGATGCTAGCCATGGAGTATTCAAATCTTCATTTCCACTGTTTGTTGCTCAAGTAAAAAAGCAAGCTACCCCCAACACATACAAGGCCTTTCTACAAGGCATAGCAGCTTACTCTCTTCCAATATTATCAGACAATGTAGCAGCCATTTTATACCTAAGCAAACAAAATTATTATGACTCTCTGCCACGTGAAAGTGGAAGTGTTGCTCTGCCTTCCCCTCTCACCTGGCTGCATGGTGCATCCTTGTTCTGACTCTTATCTACTGTCAGATAGATCATCAGATCTTTCCACAAGCAATCCAATTTACAAACATGACGAAAAACTTTCTTTTTTGCCGTGTTATTTTTTTGCCAGGTTAGTGAGCTGAACTGTCTGGTGCTTACCTCAGATATTTGTTTGTCAGAGTGATGCATAAAAACAGAACAAAAATTCTATAGGCCCTGCTCAGGAGAGGTTCTGATTTATGCATCATATTAGGTATCATTCTTCTGACCTGTTTGATGCGTTTCTTCTCATGCTTTCTTAGCGAGAGTAATTTTTTGAATGTCAAATATAGTACAGCACTGCTTATTTTAGTAGGTGCATCTGGTGAAAAAACAAAACATGACTCCAAGACTATAACAATTCTTTCCATGAAACAGCTAATAATCATATATTTGATTCCAGTGTTCATGTCCCAAGTAAAGGGGAAAGTGAAATCTAAATCTAAGATCGTTCCATTGACTAGCAGCTCATGTATACCAAGAGACATTACTAGGAAGTATCATTTGGACTGTTTGTGCACTCTGGAAAAAAATAAGACAAAGAAAACAAATAGCAGTAATTTAATCGTGGACCTGTTGTGTATGTAGAATCCTGAGGAGGGATGGAAACTTACAGCAGTTAAAGGAAGTGTGATAAAGAATGTTTGACATCATGTCTGATATCCTTAAAAAGAAAAAAGAGAAAATAACTTGAGGTTTTGCCCTCTGAGAAGGGTGGCGTAGCATCTAAATATAAAGTGTGGCAGATTTACTATCTCTGGAACTATTGTCTTCTAATCTAAACAAAGTTTCATTAGATCTGTATCCTTAAAATAAGCAAATTCTGTTCCATGCTGTTTACTCTGTGTGATTTGTTGGGCAGATGGAATGGGGGAAGCACAGACAAGATCGTAAAAACAAAGTTCTGTTGTTTGACTTGGAAAAATCATTGATGTATTTTATCTTTATCTCATTGTGCAATATATCTGGGATTTTTCCAGAGCACTTCAGTGATTCAGGAACACAAACCTCACTGACAGTCAGTAACATAAATTCTGCTGAATATTCCTCTGATCATTAATATATGTATATATTCATTTTTATATGCACAGATACCTACATAGGCTATTATGGAAATTAAGTTATTGTCAATCTACAAGAGTACAAAGGTATTATATTTGATATTTTTTCTATATTTTATACTTGTATCATTAAATCTGAAAGGACCAGGGTGTAGGGAATTTTAAATCTGTACTGAGATTATTATGCATCTGATTGTATGTGCACTCATATGTGTACACATATTAAGTCTATGCATATATGCATATATTTGGGCCCATTCAGCTCCCAAGCCCCTTTTATGCTTTTTAAGTAAACAGGTTTGTTACAGGTAAATATATCCCTTTCAATTGATGTTTATCCAGGAGATGAAAATTGAATCTAACATCTGCAAGCAACTCTACTAAGAAAAAATATATTTTTCATATATTCTGAGATGCGCATAAAAACGGCATACAGGTGGATGGATCTGGCAACATTTAAATTAGAGCTGAGAAAAATATTCATGATCACTGTCTGGAAAAACTCTTCTCGATGTTTGAGTCAAGAATATTTTGGAGTTTAATAAAAAATATTTGTGATAATGAAAAGATGTCTATTGGTGATAGGCAACTACCCTAAAGAAGCAATCAGCCTCAGTTAGACTGTGTGAGGTATGGAGCGCATCACCTTTGCCTACCTTTTTTTGTTCAAAGCAGCCTGTCTGGGCCCATACATCTTGTCTTTGGTAGATGTATATGTTTTATATTAACAAATTAATGGATAAAATGAACAGATTATAATAATAATAGGGGCTGGAACACAAGATTTCTCCATCCCAAATGAAAGCCTGCTGTCTATGATCTCTTTTTTCCCCTCTCTCTCTTACTTGACTTACCTTCTTTTTCCACTCACACACTGAAAACAATCATTCAACCATAAGCGTTCCAAGCTGTCAGCTCTCTCAGGTAGGCTCTCCTAGCTAAAAAGAAAACAAAACTAGAAAATCAAGGATTTTGCTGGAACAACAGGAGAAGCAAATTGTCCTGTAACGATCACCTGTAAGAATGTCCTCTCCCATGCTCCAGAAGTTCTTAGCTTAGGAGTGCTAGCATTGCAACTCTCATCTCAGGTGAAAGGCAAGAGCAATGAAAAACTGTTTGGTTTTATAGGTTCCTTCAGTTTTAATTGAGAGATCATTCTTTTGTACTTAAGAGTAGGAAGTAGAAGAATCACTTCATTAGGCTGGCAGATTTTACGACAGTAAAGAAGTGCTCTCAATTTCTTTTAAGAGGAAATTAAATCCTAGGGAAATCAATATTTGCAATAAGAAAACTTTAATTTTCAAGGCTGCTGAACAACTTAGGGACTTTAGACTTTTTCCAGTTGTTAAAACAAAAAAAAAAAATTTAAACTATTTTTAAAGAAGGTTTTAAAGGTGGCTGCTGTTTTGTCTTCCTTCAGCCTCTCCTCACAGGGCAGATGCTTCAGCTCCTTGACAGGCTTGGTATCCCACTGCTAAACTCACTCCAGTTTAACATCTTTCTTGTACTAGTGTAGTACAAGAGTAGTAGTACAAGATACGGTCTTGTAAGTCCTGAGTAGAGGGTGGGATAATTGTTTCCCTCAATCTACTGGCTATGTTCCTGTTACTACAACCCAGTATGCTGTTGGCTTCCTTTGCTGCCAGGGCACCCTGCTGTCTCACGTTTAGCTTGTTGCCTACTTCTAGGTCTCTTTCTGCAGAGCTGGCCCCCAGCCAATCTGTCCTCAGCTTATATCATTGCAAGGGGTTCTTCCATCCCAGGTGCAGGACTTTGCATTTGTCCTTATTAATTTTCATCAGGTTTCTGTCAGTCCATTCCTCCAGCCTGTCTAGGTCCCTCTGCATGGTGACCCTGCCCTCGAGTGTATCAGCTTGTCCCCCCAATTTAGTGTCATCTGCCAACTTGATGAGAGCATACCCTGTCACTTCCTCCAGGCCATTAATAAAGGAGGTAATAGTCTGAGGGCAGGATGAGCCTTGACAGTCTCTCCTGAATATCACACATATGAGGCACCAGGAAGCAGCAAACCTCCCAAGACAGGAATTCAGGTCAGCAGGTAGGCGCCTCCATTCCCTGCAGCAGGGAGTCTCCCTCTCTTATCACCTGCTGCTTCTTTGTAGTACTGACATATGTTTCAGGCTGAGCCAGCTCTGATACCTCCCTAGGCAGAGCTTTCATTCCCTTGTTTGCTACCAGGGGACTGAGCCTATTCTGCCATTGAGGATCTGAGGGCAGAGAAGATGTCCTCCCATTCCCAGAAATCAAAAGCTTCCAGCCATCTCCATCTTGGGAATCTCTATTTGCTGTGCAATTGAGCACAGTCTCACTGCATCCCTTTCTGTGCAGTTAGGGGTTTAGTCCCTTGTCAGGCTTTCTATCTCTGAGAAGATATTCTCAATCTCTTTTTCATTTGCTGCACAGTCTGCTCACTTTCTTCCACTACTCCTTAGCTTGGTAACACAGCTCCTCAAGCAGAGCACACATCCTGTAGGCAAAGATAGTGTCTCCCGAGCCTCAGCCTCAGGGAGAAGCACCAGATGCTCCCTGCAGCCTAAGACCTGGATGGCTGTGTCCAAGTCAAGGCCTCTGATGTGGCAGAGGTTATTGTTCCAGTAGATGCTGGGGACAATGCCTTGTGGCACATCACCACAGGATGCAGCCCAAAGCTGTCTTGAGCAATACTTCTGGCCACCCGCTGTGTGTGCTGATGCAAATGTAAGGCCAAAAAGCCCAGCTGTAATGGAGAAATTCAGTGCGTCATTGGTATCGTATCATAGAGTAGCATAGTAACATGTTCCTAGAAGTAAGTTAGAACCCATGCTACACAGGAGGATAGAAAAAGGGTTACAGTTTCATTTGGAGGAAGAATTCTGTTCTGACTTCAAATCTATGAATGTTGTGCCTTACTTGCATGTTTTAGCTAGCCATGGTTGGTTCTGGGATTTCACAGAAAGACATTAAAAAAGGTAATATTAAGGGTGACATTTTTCCTTCTTACTTCCTATATCTAACCAAGGAGACTCTGAAACACAGAGAAAATACAAGTATAGTACAACCAGGTCTGCCCCTTCAGCTGAGTCATTTTCCTTCAATCCTGTATCAGTTCTGTTCCCCTACCTGCTCTCCAAATTTACTTCTACCACTCTCAGGATTCTTCAGCAATCGTATGCTTCTGGGCCTGGTGGGGAAGAGCTGCATCAGGCTCCTTCTCTCTACTTTGCCATATTGAATGCTACAGAAAAAGGAAGAAGCACAAGCACTGCAGTTAGAGGAAATGAGAATGAAAGAATGAAATATAGCCTCTCTGAGCTACTGCATTCTTTGTATTTTTCTGCCTTCCCTTCTGTCAGATAGGTGTCATTTTGCGAAGGGAAAGAGAGAAAATTTTGGTAATTTCCTAAAGCAGTCTAATTGGCATTGCCTATTCCCAAAGAAGAGGAATCATAATATCTAATCCTGTTCTCCTAGCAGGCTTGAAAGAGGCTTGAGAGGGACTGAAGTAATGAGGGTTCTTTCTAGACTGGCATCAAGTCCAGCTAAACTTATGGGGGAGGAATAAAGCTACCAAAACTGCTGCCACTGGTTCAGTTGATACTGAAATATAGTTTGAAGATCTCTTATGCTTCCATAGTTTAGAACAGGATCCTGAAAGTTGGCAATTGAGAAATCATAAAAGCCCACTTCCAGCAATCTGGTAATGAGGTGCAATTTCTAATAGGAAGGAGAAACTTGTGAAGGATGGGGACTTTCAGAGAGAATGTTCATAATCTGTGTGTTGGGTGTCATCTTGGCTTTCTAGAAACAAGACTTCCACTGATATCTAATAGTTATCTGGTTACTGGTTTCCTTTTTAGCACAAGTGGAAGAGGTTCATGCTATATACTTATATTTAAAGTTTCCTGAGTTTGCAAAGATAAGGAAACAGGAGTTAAGTAAGGATATGTTATCTTTCCTTAATTCTGATACTTCCCATATTCAAGGCTTCACCTGTTTGATCATCAGCTCTTGGACTTTGTTTTGACAGAGGATAGACAATGGAAGACTATTACCTTGTATTTTACAGATCAAACCTAGAGTAAAGTAAATATATTTCACTTCTGGTCTCTTTGATATGATATTAGCATCATGATCATAACTAATACACAATGAAAGAGCAAAACAAGGCTGTGCATATAAATTTTACTCTTGTGTTTGATAATCTGTAGAATTTTTGGCTTTAAAGTCTTCAATATTCAACACGAAGTCTATGGAATTCCTTTAACACTGTAGTGTGATTGTGTAATAAATAATTCTCATACAAGACATGATCACAGAAGTAGAGTTAGTTTTTGCTAGTGTAGGAGTCATAACTTTTATTTTCTTGATTAAAATGAATTTCAGACTTGAGTGCAACTATTGAATTAATCTTTGTGTACAGTGTAGGTGAGTTTGGGACAAAATTAGATTGTATAAAGTAGTTCACAAATAAAATCTGAATTGGAAAGAGCCAAATCTATTAAAATCATCATTTTATTTGCTCTTTAATTAGCAGCTTTATGATCCTAATTAAAACAATAATTAATAGTCATCCTCATTGCTAGACATATCTCTAGAGTCCAAGTTGTAATTAAATTTTCTCATTCTTGCTTTCTCTTATTGTCCTTTAGTAAGGAGTAGGAAGAACTATTATTGTCTATAGTTCCAGCAGTGATTGTAAATGAAACTTTGTCAGTATGCCATGAAGGCATGAATACTATCATGAATAAGGCTAAGCCAGGAGTCAAAGACATAGGAGATCAATTTTTATCTGCCCCTGTTGCTGCTTGTGGAATAAACTGCTGTAATTGAGTATGTTGTATGATAATAAATAAAGCTTAACTAAGCTAGGTAGCGTGATAATTTTTTAATAAGCATTACCAAAGTGATTGAAGAACTAGTAAAATTCTTGCTAAAGGAAACTTTTAGGGGAAGTGGACTCTTCTGTACGCTCTCTTTATTTAAAAAAAAACCTTTCAGTTTTCACTTATGAACTTGCATATTTAGAAAGTTTCTTATTTTCTAAAGGGCAAGACCAACTACATGGACTTTTATCAAGTGTTATTTAAGTGAGATTTTTATATTGTCCATGGAAATTATGCTGCTTTTTTTTTTAGTTCTAGTCAATCTATGATTGTATAATCACAGTATATGTGCCATGGAACCTTGTTCTCGCCACTCATTGCAATTATTGGTCAGACGTGATTTCTCGAAATTCAGGCAGGGTAGTTTTAACAAAAGTGTTGTAAAGTTTTCTCTTGAAGAGAAATTGAGCTGTCAATCTTCATGTCAGATTTAAGCTGACAGGCGCATAGGATCTTGCAAAAAGGAGGCCATAACTCCCTTCTCCAAAGGAGCCCAACAGAGGGATGTACAAAGGACCTATATAACCCTCTTTAATAGTAGGGATAGTTGTATCTAGACAATTTTTGATAACCTTTTTCCTATCCTATTTTTAAAGATTTCTGAAGATGAAGAGTCCACAAGCTCACCAGGCAGTAGATGCTGCTACAGTAGTTCAAAATACTAGATAAATACCCAATCCTCTTTGAATCTTGTTAAAACATAACAGCTCTGACAGTATCATACAACTAAGCTAGGAGCTGCACAAGAAGTTCCTTTAATCATTTGTGAATTTGCTAGCTTCAGTCACTTTTTTGCTGTTATTTTTTTAAAAAATAAGAGAATATAAATGTTCAATCCACCTTATCAATATCACTTTTTTTTTTGTATAGCTCTGTCTTGTCCTCTGTCCCCACCTTGTCCTCTCTTCTTATAGAAATATTTGTTTTGCACTCTCTCCCTCCAGAAAGATTTTTTATGCCTCTGCTCATTTTTACTCCCCATCTCAATCATCTGATTCTGCAGTATGTTTTCGCTGTGCATAGTGGTTTTTGCACACATGAGGCCAAAAGATGGATTTTCATAAAAAGGTCACAACATTAGTTTTTATTTTTCTCTGTACTTTCTTTATGGTTCCTTTATTGCTTTTTTAAATTGCAACTTTGTATTCAGCAGCAATCTATATAGATCTAGTTACAGGGTTTTACATATCTCTTGAATTCATGCTGTAAATTTAGAATCTTCTAATGTGCATAAGCAATTAAACTTACTTTTCTTTCCAGTGGAAATTACTTTGAGTTTTTCAACATCACACATGGCCATCATCTTGCTCTTTCACCACATTTGGTTGGGTGTGTTGAAAGGTCCTTGCTAAACTTTTGGATCTGACTAGCCTAAATTACGTTGTCACATGTTTAACTCTTCAGGTCTTTTACAGATTAACAAATATATTGAACTTTACAGGATCTGTAGTGGAATATTGTGACTTCAGCCTAAGTGCCTTTGATTTTCAGTGAGATTGTCTTCAGAATGCCAAAATCATTGTTGAAAATGGATTGTGCTCCCATGTATCCTACCCATTTTTGAAATGCTTTTCAAATTCTTGAAAATCTAACTAGAAATTTTTGAAGTGTGTTACAATTCAAGTTTTTCAAATTGTTAACAATTGATCATACACACTGTCTTTCTGTTATGTTTTTGATCAATGGAAGTATTTTCCTTGTTCAATGTCTTTTCATTTCCCTATTGTTCTCTTGTTAAGGATGCTGTCTGCAGCCTTTTGAAAACTGTAGAAATTGTTACCCAGTTTCACTTTACTTATGATTTTTTACAAAGCCAAACAGTAACAAGAGATTAGTATCACAAGACCCTTTTTTCTGAGGATTTTCTATTATTTTTAGGGAGTGCTGATTAGACTAGATACTTTATTGCTCTAATTTTATTTAAATTTAAACAAGATTGTTAGGTGCCAGCATAAGATTTACTGGTTTGTAATTTCCCATTTCATCCCAAATACCTTTTAAAACTATGTTATCATCCCGTCAATATTTTTTTTGCTGGCATCTGCTCTGCTTCATTCCTAGGCCCCTCCTAAACGCTCACATATAAATCATCTAAACTTAATGGTAATTTAGTTGGTACACTGTCAGTTTGTTCCTGAACCTACTACTCTGATATCCTGATCTCTAATAGCATTACATTTAAAAAAAAAAAAAAAAAAGTATGTGCATACAGGATCCTCCACTAATATCCTCTGTTAAAAGCAGAATCAAAAAAAAATTTTTTTTTAATATTCTTGTTTAATTGCTTCCTTTAGCCCTGGGTAACCCAATCATCAGTTTTTGTTACTGTTGTTGTTGTTGTTGTTTTGTAAGCTTGTCATTTCCAATGTGATAAAAACATGCAAGATTTGTTTTTTCTTTTAGCTTTTTTAATATTCTGGGCCTTAGTGTAAATCTAGAGCAACTCTACTGAGTTGAATTAGGTTATTCCAGATCTATTCCTCCTCCACACAGCCTGATTGCATTTTTTCCCCAGGTTTTATTCTCTGCATTAAAATATAATAAAATGGTTGAACAAGAACATATATTTGCTTTTTAAAATAACGGCCAAAGAGTTGTGTTTGAAATTGATTTTGCGTGAAGAAGTTTGGACTGTTAGCCCAGACTCTGTAGTTATTTCTATATTTTTTGCTACATTAGCTACTGTTCTTTAAATGATAAAATCTCCACTGTAAATATTTTCTCATACCTTCTGCAGGAAAAAATGTCATTCATATTGGTGTGATCATGTTTAAAATGTAACATAGCCTTTAGCTGAGGTGAATTCTGTCTTCTGAGGATTTGTAAAATCAAGAAGAGATCTTTATTATTAACTAATGCTTTTTGGTGTAACACTAAGCAAAATGCATAATCCTGCTGAATCTCAGTCAGTTTTCCTAAAAAGAAAGTTTAAATGCTCTTTAGAAGCGTGACATGTAATGGAAGACAGCATTGTTTAATTTTTAATGCCATGACTTACACTTTGCATTTACAGTTTTGCATGGACTTTCAAATGGAACAGTTCTAAATAAGTATTTTATAAGCTGTGCAGGTATGAGTTAAGATTGCAAGATGCAGCACTGTATAGAATGGGGGAAGAAAGTATCTCTTAAAGGAGCTTTTATCACTAGGTTTCAGAGTAAAAAGGGAATCGATACAGCTATCCCAGTTTTACTGAGGAGGAAGCTGAGGCACAGAGTGGTGAAGTAATTTGACCCAGCCTTTTATAACAGATGTGTAAAGGGCATAGGTTCTTTGAGTTCTAGACTGGCACTTTGGCCACAAGCTGTTTAATGCAATGGCATTTAGCCTGAAAGTTTGTGTTCATATTTATGACCGTACTCTTTTGTGTTGTCTTCTAGATCATAAGGACTTCAGGACTGATTCCCTTACTCTCTTGCACTGTACTGCTGTAAGAGCAGCCTAATACTGCAATGAGTTACAGATGTGTCAAGTACATTCTATGCTTTATTTTCCCCCTATATGTTACTATTGTTGAGGCTTAATACATAGGTTTTAGATTACATATTACAATCACTAGATGGAATATGTGGCATAAATGGAAACTGTTCCGAGTCAGATTTTGAGCACTTTGATGGCATACATAGGCATTGGCTTAATGTTCTGCTACACAGGGAAAGGCTGTACAAAATCCCAGAATGAATAGATTCAGTAGGCACGTTCCTCAAATGTCAGAAGAGGTTTTAAAAATTTCATTGCCCGAACGCGCATCACTGTGTGTTATTTTAGTTCTTATCTGAAGTGAGGAAAAAGGAAACAGAATATACATAAAAAGAGAAAACAAAAGGATATTTTGGCATTTGAATACTTCCAGATTGCATTTGCTTTTTGGGGAGTTTTCTGGGAAAATGCTCTGTAAGGTTGCCACCTGTCAGGAAAATTACCAGCTGTCTCCTGCCTTGATCATAGTTGTTCAAAACACAAAAGGAACATAAAAATAGTGGTATCACTGGAAGTGAAAACAGTTGATAGGGTAATCATTTTTAATAGGATTACGAATTATTTACCTGGGTAATAAAAGACTAAATAAATTGCTTGTACTGTATATCAGAATATCAAAGTCTCAGGCAGACAGAACTGGCTCTTGATATCAGTTGACCTGTATGTTACTTTTTAGGTACTATAAACCTGAATATTAAAAACCTCTATTTAAATATCTCTCTTACCTTAGTACCGCTCAGTCCTTTCATTTCTGCCACAGTGGCAAATTTTGATCGCTATCACTTGTGGGTTCAAGCAACTACCAGCCTTCTCATCCATACTGTAGAATCCCATTGTTTGTTTCTCTCACCCCCTTTTTCCCAAACAGAGAATGGGAAACATTTGGGTTCTCCTTTGCCACTTCTTCTCTATCTTTTCAGTCTGAAGGATGAGGCAATGTTAACCACTGATCATTCACTGCCATTATGAATACATATATGAAGACCTCAGCCTCCAGTAGCAGTTATTATTACCATAGCCGGTCTTGAGTCCTGAAGTTACTCAGTGTGGATCACATCTTAAGGGAAAAATGTTCATAGGCAAATCCTGCTGCTGTTACGTGTCTTCTACCTGTGCTTTCTTACTATTTTCAAACCTTCCCTGCTACCAGTCAAGTAAACCAGGACTCTACCTCTCACAGTCCTGAAATGCATCTTAAATTTGGCTGCACTCTCATGTTCTGCAAAACTTTAGGAAATTGATAGGTGATTTGCCTTAGCTCTGTCACGTGTGATAGTTATCATATCTGCTGGACAGGAAGCCTGGTATTGTCCATCTGGCTATTCTGCTGAGATCTAACAAGGGAAGATAACCAGGAGAGGAGGAAGCTGAGACAATATGATCTCAGGGTGAGGCCACAGTCTTCCCGAAGACTGCTGCTGTAGAATACTCTCCTGCTATCATGGGAGTTCTAAGATTCAGTTCCAGCATGTTCATGCTAGTTATTCCTCATGCAATGTGGTACCTCTGTTATTGCATGTATCTGCAGCCAATTTCCTGCAGCCTCTCACTATACCAGAAACCCACACCACAGCTATCTTAAATTGAAGAACCCTTCACTCCTACCTGCCTAGCGTTCCTCTGCATGTTACAATGTTCTGCATGTTACTCAGCTGTAATAGTTGCCTTTCATTCTACAGCGTCCCAGAAGTTCTCAATATACCCAGTGACACATATCTTAATATACATGTATACATACATACAATATTTGTATCTCAGTGTACCCCTTTGATTCTCCTGCAAGAGCTGCCAAGTTTTGTGCAGAGCTGTGACTTTTCTTCCTATTGTTTTCAGCAAGATACACTGCTGGTGATGGAATATATACTGATGTTTCTACCTATACACAAAATATTTGCAAGTATACAGATTACCTCACTAAATAATTTGTGTTAAATACAGAACTTGAGGACTTGGCAGTTATGAAGCAGGGCAAAAACTTCTTCTACTTG
Organism: Struthio camelus; assembly: GCF_040807025.1. Classification (NCBI taxonomy): domain Eukaryota; kingdom Metazoa; phylum Chordata; class Aves; order Struthioniformes; family Struthionidae; genus Struthio; species Struthio camelus. The sequence goes on along the minus strand of NC_090942.1, from coordinate 92,721,872 downwards.
CAATCGAAGAATGTCCCAGTGACAGCTATAGCAATTGCTAACAGGGGAACAGAATAGAAAAAAATGTACTGTGATTTTCACTTCTTTTAATGCAATTGGATCAGTTGAAAAGAGGAGGAGAATAAAGACCATCTGATTTGGACAGTTGTCTGAATTCTTCAGCAAGACTCCAGAGATTGTTTGAATACGCTTGCGCTTTCAAGTCTGTTTTTCTAGTCTTTATAAAAACTTTGAAATTTCTTTGAGTATAGCCACTCTGCCAACTCCACCAGCAGTGGACACACCTAAGATTATTCCCTGGAATACAGTTGTGCTAGGAAAGAACTCAGTGAAGGCTATAAAGGCTAGCTAGGAATGTGAGTCGTACTAGGGGGTCAGCCCATACTGATTGCCATGCTGCAGCAGATAGCGTTGTTATCAATACTTGAGCTTTATGAACTTGTTGCAAATTATCTACCTGAGTTGTAGTCACATATTTGCCTACTGTATGATTGTCTTTGTGTCACTAGAAGCTGTACTCTTTTCATACTTTACAACAACTCAGAAATGTTTAAGACAGTTTTTGAGCAATTAGTACTGCTTCTGCTCTAGAAGCTATGAATTTGTTATGTGCAATGATTTTCATAATGTGTCATCTTAATTGATTTCAGTCAGTTTGGCAGAGAAAAGCAGTAAAACTGAAAACATGCGAGATTGCAGTTTTCTAGTTGCATGAATAATGCGTGATAAGAATTCTAATCCTTTTTCACGAAAAAGTAACAAATGGCTTATTCCGCTCTATTCTTAGCCTGGAAACCTGCTGACGCATCTAATGCATCATGAAAAGCAATTTACACGTGAGTTACCTTGGTTAGCGGCTCACTGGCTCCCATACTACTGATTTGTATTTACAAAGTGAGAATACAATTAAGTGCAATTTATTTTGTAATGCTAAGATACAAATAACCCTTTACAGGTATGAAAATGTGAAAAAAAATCCATTAGGCTAGCAATCTTTTCTTTTCACAGCATTTTTTTTCTTTCTCTTCGAGGATATGGTTGTCATATATTTCTTATTCATCCCTCGTGCATGACCTATCAGACTGCAGTGGTTTGTGAAGTGGAAAAGCAGTTCCAAGATATAATACTAGGCATAGCACTGGAAGAACACTCATGTAGCTTTATTTTTAAAAAAAAATCCACGTCAAAAAGACAGGAAGGGAATGAATTTTTGACTTGTGCCCATTGACAAACATTTTTTTCAGAACATGCTGGAAAGTATATTTATTTGCTTATCTGTAATCATTCTCCTCTTACAATGTGATCATTTGGACTTGATATGTTTCCTGGAACACTTGAGAATTCTTGTCTTGATGAGTTCTTGGGCTGCAGCTGAGGTTGGTTATTGTATTATCTCTCTAAGAAGGTCATCCATCACAGCTAGAGGCCATCTGGGTAACTGGAAATGGTGAGCTGTGCTGCATGCATGCACGCACTGCATCAGGTGGTACTGAGGCAAAAGAGACGACAATGAAAGATACTGTCCTTTCCACTTCACCTTTCTCTCATTACAACTGCTCCATTTGCCTCTCTTTTTTCCGTTGTGTGTGTGTTTTGGGGGAGGTGGAGCAGGCTGAGGGGAGGGATGCATTTCTATCACTTTCAGAGGAAAGGCCAGAAAATAGCATTGAAATTGTTTAACTTTGGTCGTCAGCGTTAGCTCTCTGGTGTCTGATTTCCAATGTTCCTGAGAATATGCAGATCCACTTCTATCCTGTAATTGGATTTCCCTTAAATGGCCTATTTCAGAATTCAGGATCAAGATAAATCAAGATAAACAATTTTGAAACATAATCAAGAAAATACGATGCCACAGTGAATATTCAAATTAAAAAAAAAAAATTCTCCTAGATAACTACTTGATATACCTGATAGAAATTTGGAATTCCCATTGTTTGGAATAACTTAAGCTGAAAGTCACAGGAGAAAAGAAAACCTTACAGAAAAAAATCTCCTGTTTTTGCTACCGTTGTTCAGAGCCAACTCATGAAGTAAAGTAGCTTTTGATTTAATCACTTCAAGATGTTTTTTCTTTTTTAAGATTCCTCACCCATTAAAAGTTATATGACAGGTACAGATTTGCCTAAAGCTTTGGATCTCTCTCCATTTTCCAAGAATTCACATAATATGCTGTATAGTGTAAGCTAGCTTTACTTCAGATTCTAATGATTTTATTATTTTTATTCTGTTAGGAGTGTGAATGAAATTTCTCTTTGTTGAAAATGGTCCAGATGAGAGAGCTTCCTTATGGAAATTCTCCATACTTTGTTCTGACTCAGGTATAATTGTGATTTCTCTTCATAGGAGAGACGTTCATAGAACAGGTTGATTTCTTTCAGAAATAAGGAACACTGACAAATCCCATTTACTTTAGTTTAGTAAGATTTTTTTTATAATGAACACCTAGAAAAATCAGGTTGCTTCTCTTCTGGTGTTAAATTATGCATTTTTGAAGTTCAGTACCAAAATCTGAAAATGTTAGAATAAAATATTTAACATTGTCTCAGAGGGTGCAGTTACACAACTGATTTAAACAAATTTGTGTGTATTCTTGCTGTAGGGGTTGCTTCCATTCAGTACCCTCCTCCAACAACCATGAATTCCCATTCCCTCCCTCTTGCTGGCTGGTGAGCCAGGTCTGGAAACTGATCTCACTGAAAAGTAGACTTTTGAGAGGATGGGGCTGTTTTGTTGCGGAGCTGGTTTGCGGCACAATTGGTTTCCTGTTGTGTTTGTGTAGCAGTGGAATGAGCCCTAGTGTCAGCCCAAGGAAGAGTATAGGACTGTTCAGCCAAGGGGAGTGATGAGAAAAGCAGGAGCATGACATTTGGTGGTAGCATGAACTTAAATTAGTTTAGATGAATTATGAAGCCACACAATAGGATTTCTCTCTTTAGTATTTAACATTTGAAATTAAGGATGAACTGAAAGTATTAACTAGATTGATTTTCAGTTTGGCAGGCATCTTGCAAACATGGTAGATTAAATCGGTCCCTAAGAGTTAACTATCAAAAAGACAAATAAGAAGGAGGAAGTCAGGTCACAAGAGTTCCACATATAATATGAAGTTTCAAAAGACTGAGTGCATTTATATAACTAACACTCTAGATGTTATTAATATGTGTCTTGTTCACCGGAGACGGCAAATTTCAGTGAGGAATATCTCTATTTTAGAAGTTTCTGTTGGGTTGTAGGATGGCTATTCCTTAACCAGAATTTCCACATGCAACATTTTGTCTTGTCAAATGCATTTTTGTTTCTTTCAGAAGAATATCTGTATAAACAATTCTAAACTCTTCTTTTAACTAGTTTTTTTTTCCCATCATCTTGAAAAGAGTGATGTCTGCAACAGTTACCTAGTTAGTTTCAAATTATGCTTTAGTTGTAAGTTTTAGCTTTCTTATTCAGATGTTATGTGCGAATGTGACTATGGACTTCCTACCCTTGACAGTTATTTATATGAATACTTTTTAAACATATTTTTGCTTTATCTTATTTTACTCCAGACAAATCATATAGATTGTCCAAAAACTCTAATATAAATCTTAATCCATATTTTTAATTTGTGCCTGAGTCTATGATTTCCATCCTCGTTTCCCTTCACCTTTCATTTTCCAGTACTTTAAGGAATTGTCCTGGACAATGAACGGTCAACATTTTACAGTCTACGATGAGTAGTGGATTACTGTGGACCTCATACTTGAATTAGTTAAAAACATTTTCCCACAAGAAAACAAATGTTGCATGTGCACAAATTGTTTACGGCCTCTGTGTAGTCGGTGATGATAACAAAGGGAGAAAAAAGTCCTAGAAAGTAAGCTATGCAGAGATTTGCTCTTTAATTTTGATGGTATATTGGCGACTGCATGATTTTTATGAAGACTAGAAATATAAAGTGCAGTTCTTGTTAAAAAATCACCATCGGTTGCTGAGACAGATGCTTTTCAGTATGACATTCAATCTGTGACATTCAAGTAGTCAAAATGTTTTTTCTTGTGCCAACCTATTGCTTATCTTATTATGTTTAGATAATTTTGTCAGATCGTATTGTATAATTACATGATAGCTTCTCTTGGAACAGTGAAGAGTTATGTTTCTGTCTTGGTTTGTGCCTTTTTCATTTCTTTTCCCATTCACATTCTCTAAGTGAGCACTTCCCTACTGGCAGTTTGATTTTCTGTTTAAGAATTTGTTCTTTATTTAGTAGCTGAGTTTAACAGCAGTAAAACATCATTATCACTCTTTGTACTTCTGTTCCTTTTATTCCCGTGTTGTTGTTTCATTATTACTGATGGAAATATGTTTTTATTATATATTGAGTTCTCAGTCAAAATATTGGCTTGATTTGATAACAAAGCAGACCTGTTCCATCAATCAGGCATAATTTTATAGATTAAAAAAGATTAGAAATTAAACAATATACATGTAACAGTTGTATAATATACACATACAGTGTACAAATGAATATACATGGAACTGTGTGCCTCGAACAGAGCAAATACTTCGGAACATTTAACTTCCACATTGACTGAAATTCAAAACCGCTGGATGTTGAAGTGATTTTCAAGTTTTCTTTGTTAAACACTGAAAACTTACTGAGCTCAGACAGGCCTTCTGAACCACTAAATTACCTATGTTATGTTTATATTATACTTCACGTGACTGTGCTTGGAAGCTTGCTGAGCACATACACTTGAATCCCCAGAATGCTGGATGTGTATAGCTAAGGTGGTAGTTCCCTGTTGCATAATGACTGAGCTCTTCCAAGACCTCACAGCCAATTGTCTGTCAGATGTTACCCTCTACACTGTAAAGGTAGAGGGATGATAGAGGGGTGAATTGGAACAGGTTCAGGATAGACATCTGTCATACTTCAGGATTTTCCTGGTGCCATGGAAAGTTTTTGACAACTATCTTTCCTTTTCAAAAGCTTGGGGGAAGTGGTGATTCTTAAATGAAATGGTGAGGCTGCATGGACAGTGCAAAAATTTGTCTGTCTAAAGGAACGCCTGCTGGACTCCAGGGAATGGAGTGGCCTTCCTCAAAACTATGCAAGTCTTTATGGCCACAGTCACCCAGCATAACACTTGATCAGGGGTCTTCTGTGGGCCTAAGATGCAAGTTTTGTTTTGTTTTCTCTTTTCACTTCAAACCTCTGAATTAAAGCAAGCGTGTGTTTCAGTACATGATGCTGTTATAACACGAGACCAAGGATGTGTCTTAAAAGCACCAGAATGTGGTATGAGTGCATGTAGTAGTATCCGAGGATGAAAAGCCTTTGGAGATAGAGCTGAAAGACTGCATAGGGCAGAAAGAGCCAAATTAGGCACAACCTTTTCACACTGCCTATGGGGAGCAGTCCCTGGAATATTCCTCCCTGTGAACTGCTCCCTGGTTATGTCTCAGAGTGAGATAAATGGGGCCCTCCAAAAGAGAGTCTGGGAGCTAAGTACAGTTATGTCACATGGACAGTCAGGGAATCTGATCCTAGGTTTGCTCCTGAGTATTATTTTATTTAGCAGAGTAGATGCAGTAATCTGCTTTTCAAGTGGCACCTGAGTACATTTTGGACTACTTCCACATTCATCTATGGTCTTTTATATTCCTTTGGTTTAAAACTGTAGATGTAAATGCATTTGATGACTATTGCTAGAATCAGGCAATCTGATTACTTGAAGGTTCCTACCTAATTAACCAGGAGTATGTCAACTATGGAAATGTCACTGAGGGCTTTTCCTGGGGCCAGACACCATAATTAAAGACTATCTACCTCCTGCTTGTCAGCCAGCTGCAATTGTCCGCTATGGATTTTTCATTTTACAATCACTGAATTACTAAGGCCACTATTATGTTACTTTTAAATATTACATAAGATACCTGTTATGCATACATTTCATGATCTTTGGTACCCTTCCTGTCTCCCTATGTTGCTAGTGAAGTATCATATTAACAACATATGAACATACGATACTTTATTAACATAGCTGATAGACCCAGGAAAAAATTGTTTTGCTTAAGTAGGGCTATTAGAACAAGCTTGTCCTATTTACCCTGCTCTGAATTCTCCAACTCTTACTGGGGTTCCAGCACCTTATGCAGCTATAAGTAGACATGTATTCTGGGTAGTCTAAGCTTTCTCCCGCTGTGTGTTTCAAGGCTTATATGAAATCTGAGTACAGACTTTGTCTCCCCATGGTGTGAACATGGAAAGACTTTGAGCTCCACACACATATCATAAGCCCTTTAATTCCATCTACCTACCTCTATATAAAACCCAGCAACTTGTGTTTTAGCTGCAATATATGCATCAATAAGACATAAGAATTGATATGAAGATATAGAATGTAAAATTCACCCTTTTGCTTCTATACTATTTTCCTGAATTATCCTCATTGTTTATAAAAATAATAATTTTTTCCATGTTTCTAATTTGATTCTTTTCCAACTTCAGCTTTTAGCAATTGCTTCTTGTTATGACTTTCTTAGATTAAAGAACTCTTTAGTATCCATTTTTTCCTCTTGAACCAGATTTATAGACAATAATCAAATCATCTCTGTCTTCTTTTTGGTAAGCTATACTGATAGCTTATATTTTGTCCTTGATTCCTTTCTGAGCATTTTCTCTTTTTGTGTATGAATATCACAGACCTGTTCCATTATCTCTTTTGATAATGCTTCTAATCTCACTATCACATATCCAAAGGTCACAGTAGCCTTGGTTTTAGAAGTTCATAGGGAGTTGTTTGTGTGCTATGATTCCTGAAACCTACTTAGTCACTACTTTTCAAGATTCATTAATCCATTTTGTTTGCCTGGGCCACAGAGTCTGGAATTCTGCAGGGCTGACTTTCCCCCTTTTTATTTATTCTCGAAGAATACCTTTTGCTTTCCCTGCAGATTTTACCAGCACTAGTTTAGCTTTTAAGTCACAAATGAAAAATATAAATAATGTTGGCCTCCTAGGCAACCCTGTGGAGCCTCACTAGCAACATTATCTCTCTGACCACAGAAAGGAGCTCATGAAACTATTTGATGCCTTTGTTTCTGGCACATTGGCATTGCATACTAATAAAGGTGTTTTGGGACCACGCAACAGTCTCTGAGAAATTGACTTTGGCCACCTTCCCTTAGATGCAAAAAAAGCATTAAAAAGATACAAAGTGCACAAAATTACTTCAGACAGTTCTGTATGCATTCAGTTCTGGGATTTCTAGAGACCTTTGTTTAAGAAGTCATCCTCATTGGTTAAAAGATTTCCTGTGTTAAAGTCATCTATATTATGGTTTAGATATGTTTCTGGATACATGTAAGTGATATGCAACACATGAACTCTTAAGTACTGTATAGATTTAGCAAAATATTCTACTTCTGGTTTGGAAGATTCATCCTGTTATCATTTCATTCATTTTTAACCATAATTCCCCTGCCACACACATACTATTTATCTGATGAGATACTGTTGGTTAGTCTTCCATAAGTGCAAATGCAGAGAAACCTCCACAAAGAATCAAATTGATTGATTGTTAAGTGTTTTCTGTTTGAGGAAATGTCTTTATATTTACGCAGCTATCCACCTTCCATATGAAAGTTTTTTGTGGTATCATGATCCGGGATGTGGGGGGAGAAACAAGCCAGGAGGAAACATGTATTTCTCTGTATTGAGTAGAGGATGACACCATTTTTATGCAAGGCTCTTGTCTAAATGAAGCTTTTTAAAACAATTCTGCAGCTCAGCAGTAAAAGGGTGAATGCACAATATGCACTCTTGAACAACACTGAGTGTTGACATCTTGAAGGCAATATTCGGTCACTAAGTTATATTTGTCTGTTGAAACAGAATCATAATAGCACATGAATCACGTAACAAAAACCTGTGACCCCATATTATGTGTAGATAAAATTATCTGGTTATAATAATCCCTTTTTACCTTAAAAGCTTGTTATGAATCACTTTCTTTTCAATGTGATCATTAATAAACTCATATTTAAAGACAAGTCACATGGAAAATCAGGAAGGCTATTCCATTTTCCATTAATTTGTTCCTATACTTTTTGAAGATATTCCAAAGATCCTGCTAGCAAATGATTTCATTAGGTGAAACTATTTCCTTTGCAGTTTCCGAGCAAGATATGATCAAATTTAATAGTATCAAAAATATATTCTATAACTTGATGCTTATTAATTGCAACAGTCCAAAAAGAAGCTGGATTATTTTTAGTACTAGTTCCAGAATGGCTTTTTGAGGTTCCATTTAGACCATTTCTTTTTCAGAAAGTTCAGAGCTTAAAACTACTATCATTCCTAAAAGTTCATAGATTTTAAGAGTGAAATCCATTGCACAACTGCTGATTTCAAACTTGTGGGCAAGCTGCAATAAGTCAGTACATCAATCAGAATTATACTGTCTCAAGGGAACTTTTAAAAGTTCTCTCAATGAGTTTATGTACAAGTTGACTATTGTTCGTTTATCTGTTACATAATGGCAATACTATATCCAGTGAAGTATTTATTTTTATTTAGAAATACAGGAATCATTTTTTATTATGCTATTAAGAATAGAATATAACTCAGGAGGTTAAGTATATTTAAAACAAGGAATTACATTGTATTTATGTCTGGAGTTCTAATTTTAAATCTGTCTCTTGGAAATACATTAGAGGTGATCTTTAATTACATGAACATGCAGTATTTTTTCCATATGATTCTTGACTTCATTAAAGTTAGCAGATGGATTAAGTTTGGGATAAGTTACATGTTCAGTAGTTTTATGAATATCTTTTGGTTACCTGACTATCATATTTACAGTCCAGTGTCCAAACGTTGCAGGGAATACATTCTTTTTTTTTTTTTTTTAATATTCTTTTTAGAGCAATCATGAATATTAGCACAAGCTTGTGGTCATTTTAATGCAGCTACATAGATTCCAGACATAGAGGTAGCATGCATTTTATCTACTTGGAGCCCACAGAACTTGGATGAGTGACTGCAGTTGTCTGACTGTCTGGGTAGACTTAACTAGCAGTGTCTTCTGGCTAATGTTTGAAAGTCTTGAAAGAGGAGACCAGAAGAGCATTGGTGAAATTTTTTTAAAGAATAAACAGAAAATCAGTTTATCCATGTGAGCAACATCTGGACAATAACCTCCTATCTACTAGAGAGCAAGGGAAGCTGCTAAGCTGGAACAGCTTTCACTTGTATACCAGTTGTGAGCCAGTTAGATCTCCCCAGCAGTTATGCTCTGCTAAGCCCCCACAGTAAAGGGCTGGGAGCATAGCAAGGAAGCAGAATAGTGGCAAGTTACTTCAGTAGCCACTCACAGCTGTGAAAGAAACTCTGACCTAGACTTTTGTCAGCATTATTCTGGGAGAGTGGTATTCCTAATTACTCAAGTTTCCCTCTTTTTCATTCAATATACATCTATTTGCTTAAATCTCTGTGTCATCTGTTGCCCATGAGAGGAAGTGCTGCTCATTTTCAAAGTGCCACTTAGTTTCTGCCATTTCTGGCCAGGATCTTGCACTGATGTAATGCCGATGTTTTTAGTAAGAACTCTTAAAATTCTTCAGACTACTGCCAATTACACAACTATGCTGGCTCTATATACTCTAATCGCTGTTATATGCTCTGGATGTCTTCCCTTTTTAATTCCAGGGAGAAAATAGAAAAAAGAAATACTGAACCACAGAGTGTTTTCATACTTTGAGGCATATTCCAGGAAGCCCCAGCATGGACCACCTTGTCCAGGAGTAAGGACTTAGCACATAACAAGGCCTCTATATAAATGAAGAATAGAAGTCCTAGAATACTGATGTTTATATGACACATGGCATCATGTGTTTGTACATCCTCCAATCTATCCCATGCCAAACCACCATGAATTCTAACTAACTTCTGCATTTTTCATTCCAAAATGTACAGTTATGTGTGTAAAAGACATCCAGTGGTTATATTCTGTAACAAAGACCTTAATATTTAGATATGTTTGTTGAAAGTGATACCTAGGAATTAAAAGAATGAGGGGAAAAAAAAAACGTTCAGATAGAAACAGTAGCAGAATAGAACTATTCAGAAGCAGTTTTACCTGGCTGGAGTTTGAAGAAAAATCATCATTTTGAGAACATACGTGGATGCAATTTAAAATGGCCATTCTCATACTTCACAAGATGTGGACATAGCATTGCATGTTTTTTTCAAGGCATAGAAGTGTTAGCACTAATCTTTCTCCTTGAGGTTGTAAAATGAGAAGGGGCAATGACAGTTGCAAAGATAGGCAACATGATTAAAAAACACTGACTAGTGCTTTATTCTAATGCAGAAATGGTAAATGGACGTTTTGACTGCAGTGTACTGCCTGAATTATTAAATAGCTGAGAAATGAAAATGAGCAGAATTTTGGCAGGCTTCCTCAAAAGCTTATGCAGAGTTTGCCGTTTCCTTAATTGTGGCTCTTTCTAGGGGAAAAATGAGTAGATTCTATTAGTTTGTTGCATCTATTTCGGTTAACTCATTGATAATTATTAAAATGTGCTCCCAAAACACAACATTTCAGGAATTCCAGAATCTGTAGAACTCTCTTTTCTCTGCTGCTTTCCTTAATAAATGTTCTCTTTAACTGGAAATAAGGAAGGCCTGAGTTCTTATCCCCTTTCTTCCCTTGATTTGTCTTTATAATTTGCTTGTGATTCACAGTCCTAAACTTTGTTGACCAAATTTCGTTACCCTGTCTTGAAGGTAGGATTGTTGAGGCTTAAATTGTCCGTCTGTGACAGTGTTGTAATTTGAATCCTTTAGTACTCCGCAACAAAAATACGTCCATAGACAATGTTTCCACTGATGTGCAGGTGTTCACATCACCATTGCAATTAAACTGCATATACTCTGAACAGTTGCTAACATTATGCACCAAACAAGTGGGAAGTTGCAGTATTAGTGTGGACAAAACAAGTAACTTACTGTTGCAGAAAGAGGCATCTGGTAAAATGGAAAAGGAAAATAATTTGTAGGTTTGCAGAACCTCGAAACTCTAGCAAATTAAGCTGATTCTTTTGAATGTTTTCTTTCCCTATTCCTTTTTCTGTTTCAAATGGAGATAAAACTAGATAGATGTTCAAGGGAAAAAATGGCAGGAGCTTACAAGTGTATCCCTTCAAGGTTTTGCAAGTAGGGACTATAAGGAAATCAAATAATTCCAATGAATGATTTCTGGACATCGGTTAGACAGAACACCGTGGGATAAGGGCATGGATATGATGTTTTAAAGTCTCTTGTTCTGTTTTCTCTGAGCTCTACCTCTTCTTTATGCTACACAGCATAACTGGGTTGCATTCACTTTGAAAAATAGCTTAAAATATATTCTCCTACAACACTGAATATAAATAGGTACTGCTTCTCTATTCTGTGTAGTCATTTATATAAAAAAAAATAGTTTAACTAACTACATATGTGTGATATTACTATTTTAATACATTTTTCTCTCCTACATGAATGTTGTATACAATTAAAGGCACAAGAAACTTAGAGTAGCTTCAGTATTGTCAATATCCTTCTTAAATAGCTTTATTTTCCAGGTTTAAAAAAAAGTAATTCTTATTCTTTTTGTTAGTATTTGGATGTTTTACTTGAATAAGAATTTGACGCATTTTGTTCTGTGTCCATTGTACTCGTTATACATAGGATGACTGAATAAGAAACCTGGATTAGGATCAGATTTGGGGAACTTTGATTCCTGTTATCAGTTTTTCAATTTGACAAACTCTGAAAGCTATATCAGTGTGTCTTTCAGAGATTATCTCATCTATAAGCTGGACATCCATTATTATCCATATGTTACTGCTGCAAAAACTGAGTAAGCAAAGGATAAAACAGAAAGATCTAAAAAATCAGTTTACTTTTTAAATTGTCTCAGCACATAACTTCAGGCATAACGTTTTAGGCATACAACTTGAGAGCTGGGGCAATTTTGGCATCTTTAACTTAACAAAGGAGAAAAAAGAAACAAGTGCTTCAGCAGCGTTCAGTCCATGTTGATGCTATTGATCTGGTTCTTCTTTTGACCAAAGGTTATGTTGACTGAAAAGGAGAGAGTGGCTGAGCAAAAAGCAACTGACTTAGAAGGAGGTTGTTATTAGAGGTAGCTCAGAAAATACTGTCCTTTCAACTGTAAACTGAGCTGGGATTTCTGCAGAATTTGTTGCTTCTGCTTTATTTCTCTGAGTTCAAGAGGCCAATTTTGAGCAGCTGAACTGAGCAATATGAGTAACGTGACGTTTAGAAAAAGTACATATTTTTAATGTAGCAGTCATATGCTGTCAGTTGCATTCATATATTATATGTGTGTGTGTATTTATACTTTTATATATATATATATATACACACACACACATTTTTTTTCCAAGATTTTTGTTTTATACCAGGGATTTGGCAGCAGTTGAAAAGACATTAAGAGACATGCAGTGGAAACACCTTCCTTCAAAGCTTATGTTAGCTTCTGCTATAGGATCTGAATGCCAGAACCAGGACAATATTTGTTTTGTCTGTTTTCTCCAGGCTATCTACCAAGCTTAGTTCAGTGGTTACTGCTTCAAGTTACTTCCTATCTCCACGTCACAAGAGAGAAAAGAATGATAAACAGATTATATTTGCTAGATTCTGATAAATGAACTATTGTGCCTCCATGTATTCCTTAGAAGTCTTTTGACTTCCCTTCTCCTCCTTTAGGATTTTCCAGTATCTTCTCTTGGTACTTCCATCTCACTTCCAAAGTCTTGAGAGTCTGGTCTTCCTAATAGAGGGGATTTTCAGTTAATAGTTCACCCTATGAATTAACAAGTTATTCTGCAGGAGAAAACGTCTTTCCAGAAAGGGGAGAAGTGAGCTTCCATAAAACATGGTTTACTGGAGCATTATGGGCCACTATGAATTTTATTCTGATTTTTTGCCCTGCAAAGTTACTCTACTTTGTTTAAGTGTGACTGGTATGATTGTTCACAATCATCCACTGTTAAAATAATTGCTTCAAATACCTGATGTTGGAGACAGGGAAGGACAAATTACAGCACTATAATCTCATGAAAATAGATTCTAAATTAAATCTAATCTGTTGTGAGTAGTTAATGCTTCCAGTGAGTAACAATCTCTGTGACATTATCATTAGCTCACATACTGCTCCAAACTGATATCAATACCTGCCACCAAAGAAAGAAATTTCTTTTTAAAAATGTCCTAATTTGGGATAGCATATTTTTCACAAAGTAGTTATTGTTTCTTTAGACTTACTGGGCTGAGCGTATTTGACATAGGAAGATAAGGCATTCTGGACTCACCTAGTACTAGACAGGGAGAGCACCTTAAAATTCCAGATCCTGAGGGTCCAAGACAATAAATAATGATGGAGAGCCTGAGGAATGCTAGACCATTTGTTCCCATCATTGTTGTGTTATGGGGGAAAAGAAAGAGAAGCTCTGCTAGCTTATATTAACTCTTTATGGAATGCTTTATTCAAGATCAATGGGGTTCTAAGCAAGCACATCATCAACCTTTTAACTACTTGATCTAAAGTTTCCTTAACATCAGAACTGAAAACATTGCATATATAAAAAAGCAACAATATATTTCTTTGAATAATAGCATAAAGAGATACCTCTGTAGTTAACATTTCTTACAGAAACATATTTTTTAATGTTAATAAGGTTGCTTGAATATTAGCATTTATTCTTTGAAACCACCCATGATAAAATGGCAGAAATAGCTGCTTATTTCTGAGTTTTGTTTTGACTTCTAATTAATTTTTTACTCATACGGTAATGTCTTTCTTTTATTCTGATGTAATTTCAGTAATTTTTGTGACATTTGTTCAAAGATTTCAGCTTGAACTTGGGCAGACCTCAGAACTCCAGCTAACAGGCTACAGTCAGGTGGAGTTAAGAGAACAGTTCTTCTTTCCTTCTTTCTTGCTATGTTATGCTTGGAAGATATATCTATTTATCAGTCTAACATGGATATTCAGTAGTTCAGAAATAGAATTTCATAAGCTGGGTAGTGTTTTCCCCTAACTCTTTCTCTGCAGTCCTCTAGGTTTGTGTATCTTACTTCCTTGCTTCTTTTCTAGCCTCTCTGTTCAGCATTCTGCTCACCGCACTTCTAAATGGTTCAGATAAATGCCCGCTGACTACATAGAGTGCTACAGTCTACTTTCCTGTTACCTCTAATATTTCTGATGTTAGGCTTACTTTTTAAAGAAAGTTTGTTTTGTTTCTTGATATTCCTGCAGTCCAGCTTTCATCAGAGCTTATGTTATTGCTTTCCCCAACCATCAGCAGGTTAGTGACCCTCATGGCAGGTGACCCTGTAAGCACTGTAGAGTCAGTTTTGTTCTATATAACCTGCTAGTTAACTACTGACTCTCTACAACTTTGAGAGTGATCTCTGAGAGTAATTTTAAAAAAATCCAGTGATTACTGGATCTGAAGAGTGGAGAAGCAACACTGAAAACTTACTGCAGGGTGAGTCCGATGAAACACACTGAAAAGAATATTTTAGGGATTTCTACAGTTTGTACAATCATTGGAAGTGACACTGAAATCTTTCACGGCAAGCTTGACGCCTCTCAAAACTGCCTATACAAGCGTTATGCATTGTGCAGCCTAACTTAAGCTCTTAGAAAACGTCAAATGTGCCATAGTCTTCATTTGTCCCATACAAAACAATAAATTTGACTGTGACTGAGCCAGTGTTTTCAGTTGTTGTGCAGACATTGACTATGTGCCAAATGCAGCAGTGACTAAGTTAATTTTGGCTTGCTTACCTGGAGATTTTTCCAGGCTGGATGGCAAGTTTTGTTGAAGTGCAGAAGAGACATCTTCTGACCAGCAATCCATGAGAAAATGAAATGAGGAGGTTTGGGGTCTAGGTTGCACTGCCTCTCTTAGGAGGAGCAAGATAGCATGTGAGCTCTCAGCTTGTCTGCTCTGCTTGCATGCATTGCTGTGATTCATGCAGGAAGTGACAGTGCATGACAGCATGTCTGACAGAATAGAGTGAGCCTTTTACACAGACAGCACAGGGCTGGAAAGTGGGAAATGTGCAGTGAGGGTGGAGGCTTATGGTAAAAGAATGGAGCATACATGTGCTCTCGTATAAACTACGGTTAGGAGAAATGTAGGGGTGTCTGGGTGTGGTACAGTTATATGACTCATAAAGCAAGGAGGTGTTGTATACCCAAGCAAGGAGGTATTGTATACTCAAGCAAGGAGGTATTGTATATGTATTTCATCAGTGCTGCATTCTTCAGATTTGAGAATACTTGGGTCATAGTAATGTCCTTAAATAGAAGGAAGTGAAAGAATTTTTTCTTTATGAGTTGAAGGTGTCTGTATACTTCATGGATTTTAAATATTTTTGAAAATTGGTTCATGTTTTTGTGTAACATTGTTTAAACTCTTCTGAACAGATAACCCTCTCATCTGTATTAGTACGTGATTTTTGGAGGTGAGTTAAGAAAGGATAACTGTCAGCTGAATTCTCTCAGACCTTAACCTAGAACTGTGGAAAGATACTACAGACTGACTTGTCTCATAGCTAGCAGGTCTAATATCTTTAGGGTGGCTAGGCTTAAACTGAAACTAGGCTATTTTGGGTTGCTTCTCTCATGTTAACTTATTTTTTTCTGTAGGCTGCAAATGCCTGAATGTTCTCTTTTGCTCTTTTTTCTGCTGTAGTCTTTCCATTTCCAATTTAGAGATCCATTGGAGTTTTCACACAATGTAACAATAACTTCTGTTTAATTATTACTTTTTCATTCTGGAGCAATAAGTATAGTGAACTGTTTTACTGAAATTCTGAAATAAAGAGGAGTTACAACTTGACAGTGAAAGATAAATTACCACCTTTGCTATGTTAATAAGTAGTATTTATATAATTACACAGCCACATGAATATTATCTGTGATATTACAAGATAACCCACATTTTAAAGCACAAATAGCAATAGTAACGATGGTGTAAAATTTATAGCTAAATAAATTAATTTATAACTTATTATTGTAGGCTGAACTATAAAAGATTCCAATTTATACATAATAATAAACAACTATTTTCCTTTTATTTGCTTTATAGATTTGCATTTTTTTGTAAAATAGATTTTGAATTTTCAAAATATTGCTGTAATGTTTTTATTATATTGTTTATGTAACATCCTATATCTAGATTTCTTGTGTCAGTCCTTGTTCTATATGCTGAAAAGACTAATAGTGTTCTGCATATGCAGTAAGAAAGACAGACAGCTTAATAGTCTGAAAGCTCAAACTATATGTATGTAAGGACAATTCACGTTAAGTAGTTATCTGTGGAATTAGGTGAAATCTCTTGCATTACCTCCGAGTGAGTAATTTCTGACAGACAGAAGATAACTTGTTAGAAAATACCCGGCTATTTGAAAACAAAACCTCAAAATATGGAAGTCATCATAAGAGTTCTAGTTTCTAGTAATGTAAAACATTTATTTCAACTTTTCTTCAAGAATAAATGTATTTAGAGAGTGTGAGTTCTTATGAGCCTATGAAGCAAAATAACAATATGAAAACAGTTATGTTCGCCATATATAGCATGCTTTTGCACACATTTATATGTCCTGAATATTGCACGGTTGTAACTATGCATAGAAGTCTGTAGAACTGTACTGCATCACTTTTTATTTAAGCAAATAAAAAATAATAAATGGCTATATATCTGATGCATTTAAAAATAGCCTATTGATCATGGGACTAGTGGGATACCATATCAATATCACACAATAAAAAAACTCTTGGAAAGTCTTATTGTCTAGCATAACCGAAAGTAGGAAATATATTCCAGTATGCCTCCCCAAGTTATTTTCAGATATCAGATCACAAAAATTATGTAACTTCTGAGAAGGCCCATATGTTCTTTGGATGACAGTAAGTGTGGATTCCTCTATAGGTATACAAGCATTTAAAGTATGGGATAAGTTTATTTCAGAATATTGGTGTCTGCTATAACCATGCCAATACTTTTCAGCAACTGCTCACATCTTCAGACTCGTTTCACTTCCTATGTACTCCCCTGCTGATAAAATGGAATATTACAATTTGCTTTCTTCTTAATTTCTGAGATCATTTGAATTGCTGTTATTTTATAGTACGTTATGTTTATTTTATGATCACAGGAAGACTCATCCTAAAACTCTGGTGCTTTAGTATTTTTGCCATATCAAAAATAAATGATTAGTTTCTATTATTTCAAAATTTTATTGGACTAATCCCTGCTTCCACAGCTGCAATAAGCTACAGTTGTCTCAGCTACATAAGATACTTGTGAAGCCTGGTAAAACCACTACCAGCACAGGGTTCTGCCTTCTGGCATTTCCTTATCATCAAAAACATTTGAAAGATTTGCATAGCAGAGGGAGTCTCCATTAGGTCTCTAGGTCTTACCCTTTTCTGGATGACTGACTAATACGGGTATCATTTTCATAATGTGACACAAACTCTTGTAGAAAAGGTTATAGGTTTTGTAGGTTTTGTTTTTTCTCACAAAATCATTGGCTAGGTATGGTGCAAAATACTGCATTTCTGGGGCAGTGTTAGAATCCATGCTGGTAAATAAAGGGATACCACCTCAGCAGAGATACCACACCATGACAGCCCTTATATAGCAGACTTCATGTTAAGTCCAAGCAAGCTCCTTTGCACCAGGGGATAGTTATACAAAGGTTCTGAAACGTGTAACAGCAGGCATCTATGTCACAAAGGGTGCCAGGCCTCATCTCTGTGCTCTCAAGAGTTCCTAAAATCAGTATATGTGGCGAACAGGCCTAGAAAGGGCCACAGTATAGTCTTCCTCCTCATGGGAGCACTTTCATTGTTGACAGATTTGCCAACGTGAGTGTGGGGGAATTCTGTTCTCCATATCACCTCTATCAATGACAGCCACTATTCAATGATGCAAAATGTGCTGAGACCAGGTACAGGTTCAAGAGAAACAATCGGCTCATGAAGACTTACTCTATATCAGTAGGTCAGAATTTGAATTTTGTCACAAAAGTATCTTTTGCTTCTCTTCTATGGACTCAAGGAAGAAGTGCTGACTGAGAGCATTACAGCAACGGGCAGGTGAGCTAGCTTCACTAGGAAGTAATATGCATGTGAACTTGCCATGCTTGGAACAGTGACATCCTAAAACTATCGAGCTTTCCAAATTTTAGAAAACTGTGGCAAAATAGCTCAACAGATGCCTCTCAGAGTACAGCAATGATGCCACATTGCAGGCATCAGCTTATCTTCTGCAGAGGGAATGCTCTGATGGCTTGTTCTTCTGTGCCTGTTGTACCAGCTGCATAAGACTTCTTTCTTATTCCTAAACCAACAGATGTAGCTATAACAGACAGAAGTTTTGGTTAGTTGGTTGTGTTTTGGTAAAGGGTTGTAATTGGGCAGCAGAAAGAGAGGCTTTCCATTTGCCTCATCCTTGCTGGGTGGATCCCAGAGGGAAGGTTGCCTCTTTGTGAGTTGCTGAGCACTCTCAGCTGGGGGAGGTTTCCAGCATATGGAGGAAGGGGAGAGGGCAGAGAGTGAGGATCAACACGCCAGGAGCTTGGAGACACTGATAGATGATAAAGAAAAGATTTTTCCTGGGGGCTAAAGAGAGACTGTATAGGGTTAGAGTGCCTTCTTTGCAAGTATGCTGTGGGGAGATTTGTTCTCATGAGCTTTTACTTGGAGCCACCTCATCCCCAGCTGAACTGAGTTTTCTTCCTTTCCCTTGTTTTTGTGTCCTGAGAAGAGTTAATGTCAGGAGCTCTGAGCCATCAGGGAGTTCTGGGGATTGCTCCCTTGAAGCAATGGAGCTGGCAGATCTGCTGTAATGTCTGGTTGTGCAGGGGCAATGCTTCACAAGGGCTCAGGATGCAAGCTTTGCAAGAAGAACTAAGGCTAAGGCTGGGTTGTGTTCTCTTCTGCTATGGGGAAATGTCTAAAGCAGTGCTTTGAGCTTTTCACCTCTCAAGCCTTTCTTTTCTGCTGTTTCAAGGTAGTGTTGCATGATTCAATATATGTCTTTCTATTCAGTGGCTACTTGCGTTTGTTCCCATATCTTCTTGCTGACTGTAAACGTCACTTGAAGCGTTGGAAGAACTCATGCTCTTCCTTATTTTTCATGAAAAATAAAAAATTGTCTTCAATAAAAAATTGTCCTGATTTTCTTACAATTTCAAGCTTGTAAACAAATCAGTAGGCAGTATTTGTTTCCAAAGTCTTCACAGGCTGTGCTAATTCCTGCTTCAGAGACCTTTTTATTGTGCAAATCTGGAACTGAATTTGTGTAGACGTGAGAGCTTGGAGAGCTAAGTTGTGTGTGAAGTGACAAGCTTTCTTGTGTGTTTAAAATGTACTTTTTAATAAGTATTTTTTTTAGCTACTTAGAGCACTTTTTATTGGATTAAGAGTGTTGTACTCTGAAAAAGAGAGCTCTCTTGACTAGTGTTCTCTTAAACAAAAAAAAAGAGCAAATTAGAATGCATATCATGAAAAATGTTTTTGAGTTGCTTTTGAATGCTGGGTTTGTGCTAGTCAAAAGTCATATCATTAGCTTGCAGAAAACATGAATGCTTTTACATAATATGAGGGATGTTAGCAATTGGAAGAACTATAGAAAATATTGTATTTTTAAAATATCAGGAAAATGTTGTATGCTGTTGCTTACCTGACATTACCTGTGTTATGTGCTGTCCACCTGAAAATTTTCTGATTTTCCTTTGAATAATGCAGCTGTTACAAAATACTCCTCATGCTCTAATTGTTTGAAGTCCAGGAAACAATTTCCTTATTATTTTATACACTATGTTGTAGTTTATTTTTTAGTGAAAGCCAGGGAATTGGCAGCACTAGGTAGGAACTCTGTAACTAATGAAAAATCAGTCAGAATTGTCAATGGTTACTAATCTCTTACTTTTTGAAAAAATACTCTTGTTCTTTGAAGGTATTTATTTTTCAGTATATAGCAAAATGTTTCTTCTTATAGGTTTTGTTGCCTTCTTTGATTACTGTATCATTAAAGAATTACATAAAATTCCTTTTGTTTCATACTTACAGATGTGATCACTCTGAAGTGTTTTTTGCAGTTTTTTCTCAATATTAATGAAAAAAATGAACGTTTAAAAGATAATCACATTCATGAATTACATGAAAATTTAACCCTGCAAATGAGAGGTGTTATCAGAGCTGAGGAAAACGTTCCTCAGCTGCTTCTTGGTGCTTGTGGCTTTAACTACACTACAAGGCTGAAAGTATTCTCATTAATGGGGTTTCAGATTAGGCCAGGCTTTCCAGGTTGAATGCAATACCTGGAATTGTACCATGGAAAGTTTCAGTAGATATCTGTAGCTGATAGAACAATTCTATGGCATAAACACGCTCTGAGAACCTGCTTTAGGACTAGGAAAAGGTTGCTGTTACCTTCTGTCTGGCAATGGTACTGGGATTCATCTCTACTTTTAAAAGTCTAGTTTTGAGTATGATAGAAGCCTGATAGCTAAGATAACTGATATTTTTAGCCATAGGGTAATCTTAGTGCTCGAGAGTAGTTTGTGACTTAGAAAGGTCCGCTTGTCTTTTAAATCATATGCTCTTTTAGAAGCTAAGGAGGGGAGAGGGGAAGAGACAGCAAAATAATTAGCATTGAGAAATCTGTTCCTTGGACGGAATTGTTCCCAAAATGTCCTAAAAATATATCTGGAAGTATATCTCTTCTTTCTGCTGGACAATGACAGAGGCTTTGATTATGCCAACTAACAACAGACCACTACTTTTCTGACAGCCCTCCTAGTTAGAAAAGACACAAGTCTAATTAGAAGTGATAGCCTAAACCATCCCAGAAGCTCTGATACTACTGTGAGTAGCAGCAGCTATGGCTAGCATAACTGAAGACTTCATACCTATCATGGTGAGTCACAGCTTGGTCTAATCTTTATCTGAAAAGAAAGTGAAAAGAGAAGGAGATCATATTTAATTATTTTGATCTAGGATGTATTTACTGCTGCTGTGTTTAAAGAAGATCATATTAGAAAATCTCTCTGAGTGGCTGCAGAAAAAGGCCAGTAGATTACTTCATCTGCAGAAACAAGTCTATATTTTCAAGGAGAATTTAGTAACATAGGTTAGGATAAAATGGATAAAGACACTTCCAGTGAAGAAGCAGAATGTATGAATCATTTTCTTGAAGTAAATATATGATAAGTTTCCATTTGTGATTCTGTACCTTAATGTAAGAGTTATTATTTAGGGAATTGGTTACTTGCCTTACCAATAGGAACGTACATTGCTGGTACTGAAGTTTTAACAATTGACTGCTTCATTGCTAGTTTAATTTTGCATTGGTCATTGCAGTATTTCCTCTAGTGGAGGTGCTAAATTACTAGTCTGCGTAATGTAAATACTAACTTCAGCCAAGGGCTACGTAACCAGGAGGCAGTGCCTGTTAGGGAAACTTTCACCGTTTTCTCTCTCTCTTTTGCTTATCTTGTCTTCTTGGTTTTGTGTATATGAAAGACAACTGTAGAAATCGTGATAGATATACAGGAGAGCTACAAAAATGATTTGGCTGGAAAAAATGTGCTGAGAGACTTGAGGATCTCAGTCTGGTTTAGTTTATTAAAAAGAAGACAGAGTGATGGCCTTATTGCTTTGTACATGTTCTTTCACAGGAAGAAAATGGGTCCTGAAAAGGTTTACTCTCATAGAAATGCATGATATTGGTAGCCTGAAATTAAGGTCTGACAACTTCAAACTAAAAATTGGCATCAAATTTCCTCAGTGTTTGTAGATAGTCTTTGGAATGTATTACCAAGCAAAGTCATAAGGTATTTGTCTCTTGATATCTTGAACTCTACTGACTTTCTGGAAGATAGGCTTCTGTTAAACACAATATTGCCTTTATTGGGACATAAATAAATGGATTTATGGCTTTGTAACACAGAACATCAGACCATACAGTTTCATGGTCCCACTGGAACCTCTGGAGGAATATACATCTGGAATGAAATTCCCTGGGTGGAGAAAATGCTATTGTTCTTGGGAAGTCAGTACATGTTCTCTTACGGCATGTCACTGGTTAAAAGCCTCTGCAGTGAGTGTCTTAGAAACGACATCCACAGATATCATATCTGCCTACTTTGTTGTGGTTTCACTACTGGACGTAGATGTGAAGAGTATGTGTAGGATGAATAAAGGTTGCGCTTATTACTGTTTTGGGAATATTTACTGGTAAACAGCAAAGATAGATCAGATGTGAAGCAAATATTCTTGGAAGGACTTCATTGGAGAAAATAATGTTACAGAGGCTTACTTTTTCCATTGAATTACTATAATTTGAATGAGACCTACAACATTTTTAAGGGTTCACACTTCTGCATGTGTGTTACAGCTTAGAATTCGATGAATCGGTCAGAAAAAAGAAGAGATCATGCCTTTCTGCTATTGTAGAGCCAAAAGTTTCACTTCTCTACCAGTCATTTCTTCCCAAAACAAACTATGCACGTTTGTCTCCCATCCTAGAAGAGAATTAATAGCAAAGAAAATTTCTTTTTTCTCCATTAAACTATTAGAGACTTTAAAAAAATTAATATCAGGCAGAGTAATCTTTTTTTAGTACTTTACCTAGTGTTTTTTTCTCCTTCAGTTTATTTAATGTTAATCCAGCAATTCTAGTAAGGTTTGTAAAACTGGAGCTGGAAATAAAGAAAAAAATGATGAAGGATGCAGTATTAAGAGTTGTGGCTAGACAACCAATAACTGACTACTCTTACTTTTTATGACAACATGATATATAGTACAGTGGAATAATATTTCAGTGGAATTGAAATAAATTCAGTGCTAGAAAAGACATCTTGGCAAATGAAGTATAAATCTGTTTTAAGTTTCATACTCTGTCTTGCAAACAATATGTCAAAACATACCTGAATTAATACAGGACACTTTGGCATAAAAAGTGCCTTGGTGCAAAGCTTGGAATTTGTGATATCTGAGTCAAACAAGGCTTAAAACAGAGGAGGAGCTCCCCAGAGTTATGCTCTGCCACCTGGACTGTCAGGCCTTGGGTCAGTAGAGGATTACAGTCACTTTGTTTTTCTGCTATTTTCTTCATCTAATAAAAGGCAGAGTACAGGGTCAAACCAGGGTCCAACTATGTCATCTGTATTGTGCTAGAGGAACATGACTGATGCTGATAGCATGGTGGGACAAGTGTGGCCATCATCTGAATATTTTGTATTCAGAGATGTTGTCTACTGTAGAAAACATTGTTTTGAAAAGGTAATGATAGAGTGCATTAAAGCTGGCGTCATTATCTTGGACTAGGTATTAGGTGAAGTGGGATGGATGCATTGATCATCCACAAGCATAATGTCTTGAAGTTGTCAGAAATTTAGGATGTGACCTGCATCACTTAAAAATAACAACAAAACAAAGGAACAACAAAAACCCCTTTTCCTTACCTGCCTTAGCATTATAAATTAATTTCTTAATTCACTTCTATTTCTGGGTCCTATTTGTTAATGAGCAAATATAGCACAGAATAATAACGTGTAATGTGTATATTCAATTACTAAAATAAGTGTTTGGACTTTCCAGGTGAAACAAAATGCTTGCATTTCTGTGTGTGACTGTAGTGGCTGGAGCTAGCAAGTAGATTTTATGTATTCCCATTGTGAAGCCGTAGTCTAGAAGGAGTGAAAGAAAATTACAAGTATTCAATGTTATAAAGATAGTAAATGAAAAGAATAGCTTGACTGATTCTAACATGCCATGGATTGCTGGTACAAAAATTAATCATTCTAAAGCTGGTAGACAGCCTTTTCCGTTGTCTACAGTAAGCTGAACTTGGAATGCTTTTTTGCAAAATACAAGTTTATGAAACATTATGTATATTTGAGTTATTGGGTCGATAACTTAAGTCTCCAAACAGTTTGCTATTTGACGAGTGTTATTGAATATATTCTTCTTCTCTGTGTCAGAGGGCCCACTTAATTCTGATATTATCAGTATCCTTTTGCAGTACCATTAGCAATAAGGCTGTCAGACGAATAATATGCAATGAATATGAATGCTGAAGGTTGGAATAGGCTTCAGGAAATACGTCTTTGTGGTTTGGATTTTAAATCTGCTCTGGTGTGTGTGCTTTAATCAAAAATAATAATTTTTTAATGGGATCATAGAAATCATGTTGAGCAATGAACACTGTCTAGTTCTGTGTAGTCAGGAAAATGAAGATTCTGGTCCCAGGAAAAGCTTCAGGGTGGTAAGTTTACTGTTACCCTATTCCTGACAGGATCAGCATGGGGAGGACAGTTAGGGCTCCTTCTTCATTGTTGATTGTTGAAAAAGAAAATCAAGTTACAAGAAAAATTGGGCAATGAGTTAGGAAACAAAGGCCTAATTTAGTATTTTACCTCTTTTATATGTATAGAGCTGAACTCATTGGCAAATGTGAGCTTAAGAAGGAAGGTTTTGCTGTAGGATACAAGGGCAGAGGACTTTTTGAGAGGCTTTCATGTTCTTGTGTGAAAACGAGTATAAATATTGAATGTGCATATTGTACATAATAGCTTAACTTGTAGGAAAGTAGCTGTTGTGGACACTAATCAGTTGCAAGTTCTAACACCTGTCTTTGGCAGAGAGTGAGACCAAGTAAGAATAAATATTTGTATTCAAACACGGAGAGCTGGACAAACTTCCCTTTCTTGTGGCGTTTCATCTCTTGCCGCTTACAAAACGGTTCAATTTTTCATGCCAAATTCAGTGTTTTGATGTTACATATCTAAACTATGTAACTTTAAACCATGCCCCTCTATTTCTATCACATATTAGGGTACATCTCATCTCAGAGAGATCCGTCAGCAAATTTGGAAAAGAAAGCTTCCAAGTACTGTCAGTAGCTGTGAGTATGTCTTGTCGGTGCTAGTTCTAATGCATCGTTCTGTTCTCTGTAGGCCTTTTGGTGCAGCTCCTAGTTTATCTGTGTGGATACTGGCATTTCTCTGGGCAGACCTAAACTCTAAATCTATCCGTCAGGGTACTGACAGCTAATAGGCTTCAAGTTTACCTGTTCTTTGAAGATTCAGAGAATCCTTCCAAAGTATAAAACTCACAGCATGAGAAAGATCTATGTGGATTTTTTTGTTTGTTTAGGTTTATTGGGGGAGGGCGGGTGGTGCATAGTTTTTTTTTGTTTTTGTTTTTTGGTCAGGATTTTGTCAGGAAGTAAAGTTTTTGTTGAAGACTATAGTTCCTTAGGTATTTAAAGTATTTTTTTGCATCGCAAAGTTTTGATTATCCTATGTTGGGTCAGTGACCTTCTGGTAGGAATCATCTGACCTTTGTATCCGCTTTCAAGTCTTGCAGATAATATAGGATTAAAGAAATGTAATTTTTATATGGATTTTTGTGGGATAGAATGGAATAGATATTTTTGTTATTTAATGTTCAGTAATATTTGTTAGAATTTAGCAAAATGAAAGCTAAAAGTTGATATCTATGTTTGACCTCTCAAAGATTTCTGTTTTGCCTCTTGTGTTAGAGTCCAAGGCTTTTAACTAGTCAAGGGTAGCCACCCTTCCTAATCTTACCTACCTTTTATGTACTAAGGCCTGTGTACATAGCCATATGGCTATGCAACCGATATCTCAGACTTATGAAAATCAGTGGGGGAGAAGCTCATGCAATGGGTATGTATGCTGTCAAGCTGCATTTCTTCCTCTGTTGCTGCAGGTTTCAGTTCTCCATTTGCTCTTGCGACATGCATGTTAGATTGCTTATTAGAGAAGTCCCTGTATTAATTATAATTACTAAGGTGGATTTTGCCTGGGGAGAGACAGTTGTTACCATCTAAAAGGGAACTTAAGAGCAATGTGAATGGTCTACATCGTGTCTTGCTTCTTATGCCAATCCTGTATTCCTGCAGGCTTCCTTCTCACGTCACATTGCAAAAATACAGATAAGATGGACTTGAGGCATTTTTCTCATTATCTTTGGTGGAGGAGACCTAGGCTCTTGTGGTGTTTTACCTGGTGCTGTGCTGGGTCTGCAGCTATCTGCGTGGCCATATCTGGAACCAATGTAGTTTTATGCTGAAGTGTTTAAGCCTAGTCCTGAGGGGCACCACATGAACTCAACAAAAACTAGCCCACTTTAAGACTTGTAATGAGAACCACTATGGCTCCATGTAATCATGCAGAAAACAGGCCTGTGTTGTTATATGTGGCTGTTTTGTCATGCTAGGCAACCTGTAAGGATATGCAAAGGACTGTGGATAGGTGTAAAATCAAGGATTACTCCAATTCTGGCTATTTGATATAGAGGCAGACATTCTGCTGCGTGGTATCTCATTATGAGTAGCTTGAGTGTGTCAGTTCATACCGGTTGGCCCAGAGAATATAAGTTGCTTTCTGAAGTAGATAACGGGCCCTACAGAATTAGCCAAACAGCACAGCAACCCATGGTAGGACAGGACTACCATGATAGTGATCCAGCCTCAACAGTCTCTGCTGGATCTTTTCATTCTGTTAGAGAGGGATCTGGATTATTGCAAAGCCCCCCATGTTAGCACCATCTTGCTGTCAGTGACCTGATATAGCCTCCGCATGAGAGCTACACTTGAACCATGCCAGTGTTTCAGTTCTCTCAGATTCTACTAAGTGTAATTGCTTGAAGGGTAGCAAAGCCTTCAGTCTTTTTTTCATTTAGATTTCCAAGGAAGTGTAAAAGCAATTCTCATCCCTTTTGACTCTTGTCTAGCAAGATTCAGAAATAGATTAGTCTGGAACTCGAATGACATATTAGCATGGCAAGTCTGGGAACAGTGTCCTGTTTCACTGAAGCATGCAGGCTTTGAATAATTTGCATGAAAAGATTGGAATCCTGGAAGGTATCTGTTAGATTCTGCTTTATTCTCAGAAGTTAAGTCTTTTCTTAAAATGCTAACCTTCTTTGGAAGTTGCTCAGTATTCACCAAGTATACTTGTAAATCCTTACTCATGTTTCAACCCATGTTAACTAATGTGATTATAAATCTTAATGCAAATGAAACATAAATGCTTGATACAATGGACATCAAATGTATGTAGTTTGTACATTACAATCTCCAAGTGTTTAAATTGGCAAAAGTATTGTTCGTACTCATTTACACTGAAAGATAACCAGTTGCTGGTTATCTATTTCATGTAATTTAAATGGAAAGGTTAATTAACTGTGGTCCACTGTGTATTCTGTTTGAAAATCTGACAGTGATTATGTGGCCCAGGAAGCATATGAGAGAGATGAAATGTAGATAACATTTAACCTATATCTTGCACTAGAAAGGCGTAATGCCCTTTCCATATAATTTGTTACTGAAAACTTTTCTTAAAAAAAAATCTTCAGATCTAAAATAATAGAAGGCAAAGCTAGTTAAGGTTGACTGTCTAATATTTGGGATACCTTTAAATTCATGCACGTTTACAGCATGAGAGAACTGAACCTAAAAAACTCCACCAAATAATTCAGTGAAACCGAATTTGTCAAACTCTAAAAAAAAATTTCTTAAATTAACAACATTCATCTTTCTAAATGCTGTTTTTTTTCCAAACTTGAGTAACTTCATTGCCAGTTTTGTTCTTTATTCATAAATAATTCTTGTGTATTTTATATTCCTCTCCTTCCTCAACAAATGAAATTCTAGATTAATATCTTTACTAAGTGTCAAAAATAAGTACTTTGATTCACAAAAGTGCTGGGTATTAATAAAACTTATCTGAAGCTTATCAAAATGTCACTCTTCTATTTTTCTGGAGCAGGAATGAAATTTCTACTCAATTCTACAAATTGAATCTGCTTTTAATAAGTTATAGAATGTGAAGTCCTTATTGTGTTGTACCACAGCCTCGTGAAATCACTTAGAACTAAATAGATAATAACAGCGCTGAAGCAGCTCATGAATTTGAGGCATTACTTATAACCTGACTAAAAAGCTGTGAGCAGTTTTCTTTTAAGTAATAAGACAATTTAATAATTTAGGCAGCACTGCACTGCCTAGAAGAAATGTGATTTATGACCTCAGCATCTATATTATCTTGTGGATGGATAAACAATGGAATGTCTGAATGAAAGTCTTTTAAAGTAAGTATTTCTTCTAGCATCTTGATCTTATAGAGTATACCCCTTTGGAACAATGGAAATGTTCAAAAAATCAAGGAAATGAACCATAAACCACTCATCACTTACAAAGCCTGAGTCAAGATCAGGTACTGGGTTTTTTTAGTGCATTAATGTGCCCTTGTGTTACTGTAATTTTGTGTGACTAAAGTGCCCTTCTTTAATGCATCTCTATAGGGATACTGATAATGATACTTAGACTACCCCGTTAAACAGAAGTGTTCTCTAATGCTAGGCATGGAAATTTTCTCAAAGTTACTGAATAAGACTGTACGGTACTGCTCACTGCTTATTCCAGTGTAATCAGAAAACTTACAGAATATTACCTTAATTTGATTTATGAAGTTGAGTTCTTACAGTAAAAATGTGAATCAGAATACAAGCTCTACTTAACAATCTATTATTGGACTGTTACCTCACTGTCATAATTGATTAGCTGTCTTGATAGCTAGTGGTGTGAAAAGTTTTCAGGGACTAACTTCAAACAAAAAAAACCAAATTCTGTTTCATGGATCAGATTTGTTAGGCTTTGCATTTCCTTGTGAATCTAACTCTGAGACCAAATAGGGTAATTATAGAAAACAATTATTTTCCAGTTAAAGGACTTTCTATTGAATGTATTGTTAAGGTGCTCCTAATTTTTCTGAGGAGTATGGAATTATCTCACCTTCTCAGTTGAAATTTTTCATTCTTTATTTCAATTTATTTCAGTTTTTTCATTCTTTATTTCAGTTTTTTGAGAAGTCTAAATGAAAGTAGATTGGGGGAATCTTATCACATGATAAAAATAAAATCCAGGATGTTATCAGTGCAGGACTGATGTTTGAGAGTAGAAAAATGGCCCGTGTTAAGTAGTTGTGTATATGCTCCTAGAAGAAATTGCTTTTGCTTTGATCAAACTGGGAGCATGAAAATGGTGTGTTTAGTCTACGCAATAGAGCTTGGCTTAAAACTCCTTACATGCTTATGGAGCACAGAACTGTAATTGTCTGGCACTCATTGGTGTGAAGTATCTGGCATGAAGAAGTGTTCAAATGTAATCAGGGCAACTTTTAATTACTCTGAAAACCTACTCTGAAAAGTTTTTCTTCCCCATATCTATATTAGCCAAAATAGATACTCGTGCACTTTCAGATCAGAAGGACAAACTCTTTAATCATCTATTCTCATCTGCTGCAGACTAGAGGCCTGGCCACATCACCCTCCTGACCTTGTTCTAATTCCAGTGGTTGTGGATGAAATTAGAACTTGGAAAAATATGCAGTCTTATTGTAAAGATTTCCAGTAATGTCTAATTGCTGTCTCTTTTTAAAAGAAAAAGTGCAATGTGTATTCTCAAACTCTTTCATGACATGGATTAAAGTTCAATAGATTAATTATATAGCTTTTCCTTAGCAACGACAGGAGGAAGTAATATGTGGAAAAATGTCTTTTTATTTTTAGATGTGTTTAGTTTGAGAGGTGTTTTGACCGTTTAAAAAAAAAAAAAAAGTGATTATTGTTCCTCATAACTGGCAGCTATGAGGAAAATCAGCACCTTAGGGTCATTGTTATAAAACTGCTAAAAATGCAATGAATGCTTTCAAATCTGTGCTGTCAGAAAATATGGAAAGTCCTAAGTTCTGATCTTATGTAGGTCATACATAAACAGCCTTCCCCTCTTTTGTGTAGAGCAAGGACAAAATTTCTTAAAACCTGCTCTGAACCTATTATCAACAAATTTCGGGTAAAGTATGCAAACAGATAAAACAAGTACTAACACAACATCACACCTTCCTTTCAAGTGCAATGCTTTTTAGTATGAAATCATTATATATAGTTACTTTTTTTTCAGTAGCTGTACACAATATAATCTGTGTAATGTATGTTGTGGGTATACAGATATATGAAGCAGATACTGTGTTAAATATTAGTGTCTGAAAGTCAAGAAAACAAAATTTAAAAATGACTGACTTACAACGGAAACCATACAGATGGCTTTAAGACAGAATATGTTAGACTACTGTCTGCCCTGTGTTTATAGATAGCCAGCAAAGAATATAATTTGCATAGTCTTCCCAAAGGGCGGTAAATTGAGTAAAATGTAGTTTTGTCATTGGATTTTTTTAATCTATATCTCTATGTGGTGTTATGCAGGCTCCTTGGTTGTGTTAAAGTGGCTTTCTGGCTTTAGGACATTCCAAAATGCACAGGCTTCTATTTTTAGCTCAGCTTATTTTTCTATAATCTCCAATGTATATTAGGATTAGAGTATTATTCTTTCCCACTTTATTCCTTCATTCTGTAGCATTTTATCAGATGTGTATATAAACAATCTTTTGCAGATACTCTCTTACATCTATTCCCATATTCTTTATGCCTTTGACTAACTTGTGTCTGCTAGCTTCTCTGAAATAACAGCACCTGGGTATGTAATAAATGTGCTCTTCATTCACCTCTGCGGATTCAGTTTTCACTCATTGCCTCTCGTTTTATTTGCATGTGCTAGTGAGCTTACTTTGTGACTACCTGAAAAAAGAGGCGGCCTTTCATAAATGCAAATTCATAATGTTATTTGTTACTACTGCGCTGGAAGTGCAGTCTCAAAATACAGAGCTTTCAAGGTGGCTGCAGGATAGCTAAATGGCTTCTTTGGGGGGAGAGTTTACAGTTAGATGGTCTCTATATTGGGTATAAACAGGAAATAAGGAAGGACTGAGCCACTGAGAATTAGGCTGCCTACGTGGCAGCCTATGCTTGTCTGCCGAGGATTGACTTCCTGGGTGAACATATTGTGGTGAACCTTTCATCTTTCCATTTACTAAACTTCACTTTATTAAAAATATATATGTACAAATGGTATGTATGAACTTATCAGCCTGCATGTTTTTTTCAAAACATTACTCAAGTCATTACATTTGAGTATTTGCTTTTCATAGTTCTCTATTTGAGGTTTAGGATTGATTGAGTTCAGTCACAGGTTGAGTGTATTTGTATTCAGTTTCTTGAACAGGTGATTCTCAAAATGACAAAGCTTTCAAGGTAGTCTTGCAAAGAAATGAAAATGTATAGCCCTATGAGTGTTGGTAATGCTTTTGGTGTTTGTAAGTATTTTGAGAAGCAAAATAGCTCCTAAAATGTCCGTAGCAATCAAACTGGTGAATTTGGGAATTTGCATTTTAATTGAATAAATGGTCAGTTATATTTTTCATAGTATTCCCCCAGCTATCCAACTGTAGTTAACGTTTTGCTGACAAATATATATATATATACACATACATACATATAGACTTGCCATTAAATATAAGCTGTCTGTAAGTAGCTTATCATCCTGAAATAAATGAAGGTTGTCAGTGGCAAATATTTCAGCTTTTGTGTATCATAACAGATATCTAACAGTTCCTGAGATTGATTCTACTGTAATTGGTACATGTTCTTAACGGAGAAATCTGTGTCAAAATAAATACGCAAAGCAAAAGTCGTTGTAGTGAAAAGCTGATGCTTACTGGTACCAAAAAGTTTGTCTGTGTTTATAAGATGGTCCCGGTTTAGGATCCTAAAAGAGCAGCCAAGCGTAGCAGTATTTCACCTTTTGGTAGCTAAGGGAAAAATAAGAGGTCTTTATTAACAGCCAAATGAACTCAAAACATAATGCAGGTCTTTGCAAAACTGAATCCCTTTATGTTTAAAACAAAAAACACTAACAGTTATTGCTTAACGGAGTGGTTCTCAGTGCATCCGCAGCACACAGAAGGCCATACAGTTAGAATGTGGTTGCATGTCCTTTCTGAGGAATTCAGTGAGTTCAATTACATGTAGCTAACAGAATGAGGGTTTTTCGCAAAGCAGTAGAGAAGTCTCAAAAAACATAACGAACATTAGTTCCTAGTTTGATAACGTAACTAAGAGTTGTCACTTAGAGTTGTATAAACAAAGATGTGTTGAATTTAAAGAATAATAAAATGTTGTATGCTTTTTTACACTGTATTAGAGAAATCTTTACTAAAATGATATGTGGCTACGTTTTGCATGCCTGAAAGGTGATGAAAACAAATTATAAAAGAGTAAGATCTATTCAAGAACTAACAAAACTGCTGTGCAACATAAGAATAAGGGAGCTCAGGGTTTTTACTTTTATTATGCAAAAGATGGATAAGATACAGCTTGATCATAGTTTCAAAGCGTTAGCAGAAATTTCCTGTAGCAGATAAAGTTACTTAATTTAACATACAAAGACATAATGAGATCCAAAGGCTAGAAACTGAAGCTAAATATATTCATTTTACATACAACACAACATTTCTAATAGTAATGCGGATGACTTAACATTGCAGCAATATGCTTCAGAAATCATGAACTCTTTGTTGCTTGTACTGTTAAATGAAAATAGACTATCTCACAAAGGGAGAGAATAACTCAACTGGAAATCCATAAGAAGTAGAAAAAATAGGATTATGGAGTTTATTTTATTTATATTAGAATTTAGACTATCCTTACTATACAGAGAATTAACATATATAAGGCTTACAGACATTCTAGGAAGGAACTGTAAAAATGTATGTTCCAGGAACTGAAAGTGACTGTATGAAAAGTCAGGGCACTAGTCCAGAACTGCAAGTCTAGGTGATAAACTTTGACCTAAAGATATATAGTAAAAATATCTGGTGTTTTCTTAATTGTTATCTTTGACAGAATCCATCTTATGAGAAAGAGACAACTGACTAACCTTCTAGATGTTTTGGTTGTTTTTGTGTTTTGTTTAAATCATTTGACCATTCTATTCATTGATTGTTTAGTTAGATACATTGGTACATTTTAACTGATAAATCATTCAAATCAGTGCACTAGTTCTTCTGCAAGTAATAGCTGTCCTATATTCAAGAAACATGCTAAATCAATTTTGCAGTTGGTTTATATAATGGAGTAACACCATCCCACAAGCATCTGCTCTTAGTGTGCTGCTTATTCCTACTCAAACATGTACCAGTCATTGCAGATCAGATGATGGCATCTCCTGCAAGCAGCACTGCTACTTCTGCAGCACCCCACAATTCCTGACAGTTTTAAAGGAGAGGCTATAAAAGCAGTTGCCCTTTTCCACCTCTGTATCATTTAATAAAAATGATGAGTGTGAGCTTCTTCAGACCAGGATTTCTGCTTATTAGTCCCTTATTTTAGTGTTCATTTCTGTATGAAGAGTACTTTTAGACTTGCGACAAGTTAGTTAAGTAGTTGAAAAATGTTAGACTTATTTATTTACATAACTTTTTTTTTTCTACTACTAAATTTTTGTTTTGAAAAGATGCCATATATAATTTGACTGTTTTAGTTGACATTGGATGTTTATGTCAGCTACTTGGCATGAGGTCCTTTGGGACGCCATGGCTTCAGCTCCTCTACCTTCCAAGTATGCAAGGAGAAAAAAGTCAGACTACAGTCCTTTTTATCTCAAGAAGAGTTAACATGAAAACATTTGGATCTGACACTACTGAAGAGCTGTGCATCTTGAGAAAGAAGAAAATGTCTCACCTCTGGATGCTCTGGTGCTAAAGAGGTTGAAGACCTGCTGCAGGAAACTCTGGTCTCAAATGCAGGAGTCAGTTCAAAAGTATCTGTGCTCTTGGTTCTCAGTAAACACACAAGACTTCAAGTCTTTAGATTCTGTTAGTACTAATTTCTTAGAGGAATGAGAGACATCAGATCTATCTGTACCAGAATTTTAAAGATGAGTGCTGGAATAAGAAAGCTGTGGGGCACTGGTGGAAGCTGCTACCATATACCGTGCTTGTGAGAACCATGGTATCTCCCCAAGATATACAAACAGTTGCTGTGAATTTTCGTTTCCAGTAAAGCATATCCACATGTATATGTGCTCTGACATCTGTTATTTTGGTTTTATTTAACAATAATAAGCTTGGAAATAAATAATTATCCTTCTCGTGGGTAGTATGAGAAAAGATCAGAGGTAGGAGAAATTGTTTTGTTTAATTTTTATTGTGGGGTATTCTCATTCCCTTTTAGTTTTTCTGCGTATTTGTGATCCTCTAGCCATGGAGGGAAAGAGTCTAGCTGACTCCTCAGATTCTCTTATTTGTATAGCTACAGGACAAACTTGAAACAATATAAACAGCATATTCCACGGAAGATCAGATGTGATGCATGTATGTAGCATGTCGAAATAGTCTCCAAAAAACTGTTGCATGCAAGAGAACACAGAGCAAAATATTTCATTTCATGCGTACAGATCTTAAAAATAGGGCATTAAATGTTGTTTTCTAAAAGAACATTTCCTTATTAGAATGTTATTACTGTGATACTAATGCTTCTTGATGCATGTAGTTCTGAGTCTATTTGTTTTACTCTGGATCTCAAGCTTAGTTTTCATCATTTTCCCTTTTATGTATTAATTAGTATAATCTGACATGTTGCCTGTGAAGGCCCTTCAGGGGCTTCCACATATTGATAAGAGAGAGGGGACAGTGACTGGCTTTTAGGCTTGAAATCCATGATATGAGGTAGTCAGATGTATCAGTATTAGTCCTCCCTTTTAATATCTTCAAAAAGTATTCCACTCTCCCTGTTAGCAGAGTCATTATTTAATAAAAAGACAGAAATAAAAGAATAAATTCAGTCCGAAGCCTCCACTACTATTACTTCTGCTATATGTCCTGGTAGAGGATACTGGCATAAGAAGGTTTGATGAAGTAAGGTTGTACTTCTCCAAGCTTGGCAACAAAACACAACCGTTTGCAGAAGATGGGCTAAAGTGCCAAAAACGTGTGCTGGGTCATCCTATTTCTTCAATTTTTTCTGCTGGAAGGACCCCAGTGCAGCTCCTAGCATTGTCACTGACTGATGGTGTTTTTCAAATATTCTATTATTTAAGATTCAGCCCTTACTTCAGGGTGATTAGCCAGACTGAAGCAGACGGTGTATTTTATCTCTTACTGAAGTAATTTGTGAAGTATTTATTGGCAAATGCATACTCAAATAAATGTGAAATATTGGAGAGTACTTTGTTTAGAATATGCTGAATAAAATCATCTAGTTCATTAGGATGTTTCCTAGAAAACTGATTTAGCTTCCTGATGATCAATGGTGATGTCCTGATTAATCAGGACAATATTAGGATAATTTTTATTAATAAAAATCATTAGCTAGTACCCTGTATTCATGTTGAGTATAAAGCTCAAGTTAGAGTGAAGATTTTTTTTTCCAGCTAGTAATGGAGAGCAATATAAAAATGAGGGCCACAGAACAATCATTCAAAATGGACTAAGGGATCACTTATCAACCCTTAAAATATATTCTGGGCTACCATATACCTGTATTGTCCATTTTAAAAAGGTAATTTAAATGATGTACACTTTAATATTTTTTCACTTAGGATTGCATTCAGGACAACAATTTGGGAACAAGTGGCATTTAGGGTTACCCAGTGATTTCTCTATTCTTACCATCCCACAATGCAGTTATGATGTTTGAGATTTAGGTAAAGCTTTTCATCTATAGGTATCAATACACTGAGATCACTATCAAAGGAGATACTGTATTTTTTGGTAAAACACAATGTCCGGTTTACAAATAGGGAAATGAAGACACAGGCAGGAAAAGGGATTTTTTTTTTCCTCCCCCAAGGTTATCCAGTAGGCCAGCTGGCAAAGTCAGGAGTAGAACTCGGGTATCTGAAGGCAGGTGGTTGTTTAAAATTGCTAAATTGCTTGTTTAATAACTGTAATTGCTTAATACATAAAAGTTTTAACCCTCAAATTCGCTGACTACGGAATTTGCTTCCCTGAGGCCCGTTTTGGAAGAATTTACTACAAATCTCTTCACTTATAAAAGGGCAAGTAAAGATTACGCTCTTCTGACATTTGCAGTCAGTTTGGGTGGGCATTTGGTATTTTTATTCAGGAATTTAAAATATGCTAATAGGATCATGTATGACAAGTAAATAGGGCCCTATCTTGTAAAAATTTTTTTCTCTTGCTTTCTGTCATGAATATATATGGAGTTTTTTCACCCGTTTCATACAGCGTGGTTGTTAACAATATATTTCATATTCCTCTCTTCTTTTATTTTACCCTTTTGGTTAAATTTCTGGAAGAGCAGTTTCTAATTAAACTCTCTGACTCAGATTGGAAAGGCTGTCATCTAAGTTAGGGAGGTTGCAGTTAAGCATGCAGAATAAAAGATTCAAAGGGAACAGGTAGAAAGCTACATCCATGACATATGTGGACAAGACGATGCGCTGCTTTGCAGAAACATCTGTGTTAATTCTGAGTGAAGTAGGTGGGTTGCCAGAAACTGTAACTGTGGTTTCATTCAAGAATTGGTGTAGTGCATGTAGTGTGCAGCTAGGCTTGGGTACCTCTGCATGGCACTGCATTGTGCTGTGTTGATGAGACAGCAATAGTTATGTGTAGGCTTTTATGTAAATGTGGTATGACTCACTCTAATTAGCACTTTCTTAGTTAAAAAAAAAAAACAAAACACTGCCACAGAACTGTTACTGATCTTAGTTCTAAATCACTAATTTTGTATTATCTGGATAAGTATAAAAATCTAACGTGTTCATGTGTAACATGAACCAATAATGTGTAAAAAGGAATTTAAAGTAAATCCTGCTGAATCTTCATGTTAATTCATGCTCTTTATTGCAAAAAAAGCAGCCAAGAACAAATCGCTCATAATTGCATGTGTTTCAGGCTGATGGTATTCATACTTTATTAGAACAGTGGAAAGGCGATGTGAATTCTTTTGATTTGCAGTAAGCAAGAACAATTGAGGTTAATTAAAGGTTAATTAGATGTTAATTGATAGGTCCCTCTCCCCCCTCCCCCCCAGCGATAACAGAATGTTGGAACCCTTGACTCTGACTGCAATAGACTGGGCAGGCCTGGTGTTGATTGCTACTGCCAACATGAGAGCGGTGCTGCAGTCCTACAGCTTCAGTTCTTAATCAATGAGGTAAGGATATACTTATTTAGATTTTTCTATATAAATTTAGTTTAATAAGGCAATTAGTGTATTGTAATTGAGTGATATAACTTTCCATATGACAAATTGGGCCAACAAGTAAGAGGCTTACATCCAAAAGATGTTTACTGTATGGACTTTTAGAAGACGATGTAAAAGACTTCATGCAGAGAAAAGCGTTGCCTTCGTATACATCAGTATAAAATACTGAACGAAAGATATTCAATACATCAGTTTGTACAGGTAGATGTAAAATCCCTTAAGTTACTGAATCTGTTGCACTATCCTGTTTCAGATAGAAATTAATAAAGGAGCTAGGTCTTTCTATGGAAGGATGATGATGGTGACTGACTGAAAACTCACAGGTTGAGGGTATGCTACTACTTGTAGCAAGAAAAAGCAATTGCAGGGATTATCCATCAAACCTGTATGCTTAGTCTTTGTAAATGCTTTGTGAACACCAATTTTTGGGCAATATACAGGAACGATGAGAGACTGTAGCTTACCTTCTGCAGAAGGTCTGTGGAGATAATAATAGTCAAAAGGACTCTGCTGAGCATATAATTCTTTTTTTTCAGAAGCCCATAAGTTGGCCAAATTCATAAACTAGTCATCTTAGTTTAATTAACTTTCTTCTGTGAAATAAGAAAACACTTTTGACATGTTCAAGTCCTATTTTCTGAGCATGGAGATGTTGTAGTTTCTCAAGAAAGAGTCTTGAGTTAATTTTGTTAAGCCTGGCAAAAAATTGATTTTTATAAGCTCGTTGGGGGGAAAAAAATGTCTGATTCTTTAAAAGTAATCAGTCCAGTCAAATCCTTCAGAGGAAGGTGGAAGAAAAATAGGGAAACCAAGATTTGATTCAGTATTCTTTCTTCTCATGAGGTGACCAGAAGAAGCCCTAATACAAGGGATTAATTTGATTTCCATGGTGGAGATAATCCCCTCTCTGACATTGGTTTAAACTCCTAGGGAAATGAGAAAGTATGAATTACTCCATATTAGAGAAGTCTCGCTTTCATAAATTGCATTTGCATATGTTGATATCGAAAAGAACAGATGTTAGGATTAGAAAGGAAATCCAAGATGCAGAGAGAGCTTTATCTCCGTCAAACAGTCGTGGTTGGTATGACCTGATCTTTCAGTTATATCCTCCCCAGGCCCCAGGATTGAGCACCGCCTGCTGTTTAGGCAGTATCTATTTCCTCTGTGTCCTTACAGATATGTAGGGATTGATCCTTCTTACTAGACCTGATTTGAGGTGTAAATTTAGTAAACTTCTGCAGCAGGAGTAGGTAGCTTCCTCTGCATTCCCTTTTCCCCTGGCTTCACTGTTCCATGGTGAGGAGAAAGATGCTAGGAAGGAGGAAGAATATGGTTACTTCCAGCTGTCCAGGCAGTTGGAGGTCTGGACCTTGAAAGAAGCCCATTTCTGGGAGACCAGAAGCAGAAATAGGCTTCAGAGCATTATTGATCTGTGACAGACTCCTTCCTTTTGTCTGTATCTCTTCTTCCTCGTTCCTCTCCCTGTACTAGCTGTTCCTGCTTTCTTACCTGCTTTACCCAGTTCCAGTTTTGAATTTCTTGTTGTCTTGATGTGACCTCTAAGTTGTGCTTGGCACTGTCGTTTGTGTGTGTGTGTTTGCACACTAATCACTTTTTCTTTCAGTTATATCCTTCAGGATCACCTTTTTAAGTAACTGCTGTCTCTCCCCCTTTTCATTAATCTCTATGCTTGCTCTCGTCATTTTAGAAATATATGAGAGTTCAGATGTATAAGCTTCGTACAAAGCTTTAATTTGTATTTTAAATTGATGGAGTTTTATTTTAACCTTGGCTGATCTTGTACTGTTTTAAAATGTTTGCATTTACCAGATTGGCTCAAACTGAGTGTTATTTATGGTAGAAAATATTTTTCTACAATAAAGCAAGTATTTATCAGAAACTGTACAGTTTTCTACAGCTGCATCACTGTAATTGAGGATCACTTAAAAATAAGACAGAATCTGCAGAAAAATAATCTGCTGTGCCATATTTTGTGTCTACTCTAGGGTGCTTTGGTCAGTGCAAGTGCAGATGACACACTTCATTTGTGGAATCTCAGACAGAAACGACCAGCTATCCTTCATTCTCTGAAATTTAATAGAGAACGGTAAGACTATATAACACAACATGATCATCTCATTTAAAAAAAATTACTTGCTTTGTTTTCAATAGTACCTGCTTATTATTTTGTCATTCTAATAGAGGATATAATTTCTGTCTCAACTTTTTTTCTTACGTTTTTTATATCTTGTTTCCACAGAACAAAAACACTTTGTGTTGCAGCAGCCTTCTCGGAACTAGAAAAACTTTATCTGCTTTTTGTCAAAGTGTTTTTCATGTGAACTTCTATTTACGTGAACTGGTTCTTTTTAAGGGCTAGACACAACCACTGTGATCTTTTAGGCTGACCTGTTAAGTACAAGCCAGAGTACCTCAGCTGGCTGTATCGGGGAAAGAATTCATTTCTCCACCTTGAAAGCATTTGTTTTGTCAAATACTGGAAACTTGGTG
Organism: Struthio camelus; assembly: GCF_040807025.1. NCBI lineage: Eukaryota > Metazoa > Chordata > Aves > Struthioniformes > Struthionidae > Struthio > Struthio camelus. The sequence continues at coordinate 92,682,123 of NC_090942.1, read as the reverse complement.
AAAATAATTTGTGATTTTATGTTATTATGGTAAATCTCAAATAAATCCAAGACTTTCTAGTCTTGGATTTTCTAAATTTTACTTTTTCAATACAAAATTGTATAAATCCATACACAAAGTAGATTATATCAATGGCTATTATTTTCAAACTCAAATAGACAGAAGTTAGGTGCCTTAATCTGTATTTAGCTGCTCAAGTAAAGCATGCTACAGTACTAGGGAGGCTGATTGTCACGCTTATACAAATATTAAGAAAAAGTTTGATGTTTCTGCTAGGAATTAAGTCAGTAGTCAGAAGAACAAGTTTCAGTGCACAAATGCAGCAGCTATTTTCTGTGAGTGCTTGAGCTTTACTTCCTCTTTGAGATGGATTTTTTTTTTTTCTTTTAACACAACTGTAATGCAGAGTAGTTTTGGTTAGGGGTTTAAATGAGACTGTAATTCTGTTATTATATGCACTCAGTCTCTCTGAAGATGCAGTGCTGAAAGCAGTCAGTACTAACTTTACCACAGCTATGAAGTAAACAGGTTCATCAAAGTTTTATCTGCAGCAAATCTGAAAATTGCTATGGAAATAGACATTTTCTTTCTTCTTATTATGTCTTAGAATAGACATTCTTCTTATTATTATTCACATCTATGTTGTGAATCTATATCTATATTGTGCTTGCACTTAAATGTCATCAAGTTGCAGGTTTTGTTGTGAGAAGTACTACGTAATAATTTAGAAAATACAAATTCTGATTTCAAAGAGTTGATAATGTATGGGAAAAATATACTAAGTGGTTTGGGACTGGGGGAGTAACTGGGTATGGGGGGGATGACAAAAATGATATGTACATTTGCTAGCTGCATCTAAACAATAAGTCACTGTCTTACATATGTAAAAATATCTGAATCTTGGTACACTCATGAGGTAGGTAATTTATCTACATTTTTGTAGATGATAAATCTAAATATTGTAGAAGCTATTCCAGTTTGCCGTGATCTAACTTTTTCACCAGCAGCCTTCCTTACAACCTAAGGAGTCAATACTTAAAGAATGCAATGTCTGTCTATCTGTTTGCCTATCTTTTTTCTTTTTTCTTTTTTTTTTTTTTTTTTTCAGAGAGGCCAGCATGGTATCTTGGTCAGAATTGTTTTAGAATTTGTTGATGAAATAAACTCACATGTATTTGGGCTTAAATGAGAGCAAAACATTTGTCATAAAATTTTCTGCAACTTTCTTTTGCTTCTGATAGTTTAAAACACTAGGCAAAATATTTGGAGGCAAGTTATTTGGAATCCTCGAAAGCTTTGTGTAAAACCGAATTTTGTGTTATACCATATTTGAACTGAGGTTAAAAATCTTTTTGTTTAAAGATATAGTTATTTGTGAAGAAAAAGGAAAGGGAAAAAAGCATAGCTAGCTAACTAGCCTTTTATCAAAATCTAGTAAATTGTGAGTAGGGTTAAAAAAACCCAACAAACTAATATCAGTTCTATGATGCATATTTTAAGTAACTGGTAGTCGCTACCATTGAAAAGCGCTTAACTGGCACATTAAAGGCTGCCAGGTAAACATCCTGATCCATATGTAAATAATAATGGCACTTAATCAGGTCCAGTTTTAAGTTTAAAAGGAGGTTTAATAAATATGAAGAAATAACTTTATAGACAGGAATTCTTTCTTGTTGAGAGTTCAGATGCAGTTCAGCTGTGAGAATGGAGCATGTTGTTTCTTTTTATTTTACTATTTGTGTATTTCTCCTTGGAGGAATTATTAAGATGGTAATTTTACTTCTATGGTATTTTTGTCTCCTTGATGTGCAGTTTGATTTAGATTTCTTCCTGAACATTTGAGAGATTTGTTTTATAAAATGATACAACCTAATGCACTTGTACTTAAAATTCTAGTATTTTATCTCCACATGTGATGAGAAAGATCACTGTAGCAGCCCAGATTCTTGATTAATTTGATTGAAATCAATTAGATTTAATGTAGAACCAGTTTATTCTAAGCTTTTAAAATATTTGAAGCAAGATCTGTACATCTGTTTGATTCTGTTAGATGGACGAGCACTGCTTAAGTCTCTGCATTAGTCAGTGTTTTGTTTTTTATTGTGCCAGGCTTCATATTGTTGAACTGTTTAATTTGGTTCTGTTTCTTCACTTTTAAAATAGTGGGATAATGGACCAAAATCTATTCTTGGTAATGTTTATGTACATGTTTAACTAACTACTTGAGTCAAATTTTGCCAAGTGTATACATTCCTCCTCTCCCTCCTCCAAACATCAAAAACATGTTTGTTCTTTTCTTTAGATGTTGGCAGCAACATAGATGAATAGTGCAGAGAACTCTGCAACCAATATCTATGTTTGTATTTTATAGCTTTGCGTTGCTCAAATAATTCCGGGATTGCTGTTTCAACATTAACAATATTAACTTGTTTCTGACAATTCATTGCTCCTTTACTTTGGCACAAGCGTAGAAAGAACACTGAAGAATGAGACGTAATGGCGAATTGATATTTTTGTTTTACAGCGTAATGCCCTGCACTTTTTAGAATGTGATAGGTTTTTGCCTTGTATCCAAATATAAAGTTACCATCTTAAATTCCTCTTCCTATAATTGGAAGGTAGTTCAGAGCATTAGGAACCTTCAAAAATGTATAAATGTAAGCATTTAGTTTTAGTGCTTAGCCCCATACTGAGAGCTATAATGATGGAACTCAAAGACATGCTTGACAGTAGCATGTGGTTGATACTGTAGGATTTGATGTTCTGTTTACAAATAGGAAGCACAGGTAGAGGTTTTTAACTTATGTGGTTACTCCATAACAATGACTCCTAAAACTCTTGAGGGATAACATTATGTAGCTGTTCTGTAGATTCACCCCTCCCTTGACTTCTCTGACATCACAGAAGATGCCAGATTCATCTTCAGAGGACGCTTTAGGCAAGATATGTAACTTGGCTAGTGGGACTAGATGATGTCTTTAGCCGTTATAAAGAACATTAACGTTAAACTGAACTACCAAGAACTATAATAGACCTTAATTTTATTTTCTTTTTTTTATTACAGTCAGTTTTTTATTACAGTCAGAGCAGACTGTAGACTTCATCAAGTATGACTTTAAATATAGTTAACACAGTTTTCTTGTGTAAGATAAGTGATCTTAGTTTAAAAAAAGGAGGGGCAGGGGAGGAACTAGCAAAGGATACAGTGTGAAATCCAGGTCTTTTATATTTGCTTGCATTAGTGTCATTTATGGATATGGTTCATATTTTTCGGTATAGAAAATTTTAAACATCCAGATCCAACCGTGAACTTAAGTGTCTGTCCTTTTTTTAATGATGACTTGCCTAATCTTTCCCTAAAGTAATTTTTGGTCCACCCAGACCCTGCTCATACCATTTTCAGTTTCGTTTCCGTTTAAAATGTCCTTAACGTACTTCATGCCAGTGTCTACTTTTATACCTGTTTGCTAAGAAACTTAACTTCTCCAAAGGCAAGATAGATGCTTAAGATATTTAAGATTTATTTTTGCATAGCTTACTATAAGCTGAGTTTTTTTTTCTGAAATGAGACTTAAAAACACAGGATAATAACATTAGGCAGCACAGTATATAGTAATTTCATTTGTGATAGCTACTCAGAAAAGTCTCAAAATAGCAAGTGCACATACCAAGTTATATTGTTTACATATATATCTTTGTTTTTAAAAGCTTCTGTCCAGGTCTTGAAAAAGGTCATGCCAAAGTATGAGGAATAATTTGACATATTTTCCTTTTTCTTGGTTATAAATCCATTGCAAGTCAATTCGGTCAATGTGCATTAAAGTAGGTTAACATCAGCTGACATGGTATATGTGAATTAATCCTAGAGATCCTAGCTGCATTTAATAGCACACGGACCAAAGAACTGAAAAGGTAGCTTACAACCAGTCACCTCTACTTTTCCCCATTTGCTAAAATTGTAACAGACAGCCAGCATTTCTCCCGGGCAGCTCTCAAGCTGTGCATTAGGCCGTTATTCTTTTATCTAAGGCTTTGTACAAGAAGTATTTTGGGACCTGATCTAAAGCCCACTGAAATGAGTAGGAGACTCTTGGGATTTGATCTGGGACTTTACAGTGCTGCAGAAAGCGTATTAAATGAAGATTTCTAAGCGAGAAGTTTCTAAAATCTGAAACAGCAAGGTTGCTCTTTCTCTGACTGATAATAAACCAAATATTATGGCTATAAATACAGCACAGTTAAAACGTTTGACAAGTGAAATTTAATTATTAGAGTTTATAATTTAATTTTCTAAATTTGCTCTATATGTGTATATATGTACACATGAAATAACTCTGACCAATAGAACTCCTGGAGAAGGGTGCCTATTTAGCACAGTTAGCAGAGGATTTGCCAACAGTAAGGAGACTATAGGGCCCCGTGCCCTGACAAACCCTCTCTTCCAGATTACCTCTTCCTCTATGTCACTCTGATTGTCCTTCCTTCTGTTATTTCTGTGAGAAAACAGATATCTCTTTGGAATTTGATGTTGCAAAAAATCTCTGTGCAGTTTTGTTTTTACTCCAATGAAAAACATGTTCTGAAATATTTCGGTTCTCGTGTCACCTAGCCAATTCTGATTGCCTGCCTGAGTAACTTGTTTGTGTGGATTTCTTTCCTCGGAAAAATCCTTTAACTCTTAGCAGTAGACATAATGTTGATATATGCTACAAAACTTCAAACCTACACTAAGTGATGTGCTCGTTATTTCTAATAGCTTGTAGAAAACATATCGTGTTTGTCAACAAATTTCCACTTTTTTGAGGCAACACAGGATGACATTTTATGTTGCTTTTATAATAGCAGCTGCATTGCCAACCTGTCCTAAGGCCAGTTTGGATAGCAAAAAATAAAATATATACACATGGCCATATATTAATCAACAATGTTTTGAGACCTTAGTTATAACAAGTGAGACGTCTGCTATTGTAAAATAAAAATATATTATAATGTAATCATCATAGTTGGGTCATCTCCTTCATATCATATCTACTTGTATTAGACAACAGCACAAAAAGATATCTTCAAAAATGTAAATAAATTCAGATAGGAGTGTAAATTCCGAGACAATGTGGAATAGTCTACGTTATCAGTTGGGTTTTTCAGGTTGCTACAGTTACAATATACTGTTACAGGAATTTGGTTTTTAATTTTATATTTAACTACTATCAAATTTGAGTTTTAAGACATCTTCCATAGCCAATCTTTTCCATGATGTCATTTGATTCTTGGAAACCATATCACTCCTTTCCTGTTCAAGCACATGGCAGCATTAAGCGGAATGCAATGCAATGATTTAGGATACTTTTCCTTCTGTCCTGATAAACTCTGGGCATTATTCCAGTAAATCAGAAGTAGAGCTAGTAATGTCAGTGTTGAGATTATCTCATTAACAGTATGTGAGCAAGAGAAGAGAGACTACAGCTTGCAGAAAAACAAAGGCCGTTAATCACAGAGTCCCTATCTGCTGAAGCATAGCAAACAATAACAGCTGGTCTCCAATAAGACTACATGATTATAATTGATGGTTAAAAAAAGCTGGTTAAAAAAAAAGTGTGTATACACAGAAAGCATATACACACATACATGCACACACATAAAAAACTACAATTTTTTTTTACTTTGGAGTCAATTACATAATTTTAATAATATCCTGACAGAGTCATTCAAAATAACAATATTGATATAAAATAGGTTTTAAACTTGTTATAGTGAGAAAGTATAACATAGTCACGGATTTCTGTATGTTGCAGCAAATAGTTTTGGGGATGAAGCGATAGCATATCTTTAGTTTACCTTTCTCAAAACTATGCAAAGCCAAGCTGTTTAGCAGAAGGTAAGCTTCAACCTTTCATCTCTGAGCTTTCTCAAATTACATTTTTGAAGCTATAAGATTGGGAAGAAAAAAGTGCATTTTCTTTTTATAGCATCAATGTTGGATGAAATGAAGGCAGAAACTATTCTTATTTTATTATTTTTTTAATGCTGCTTCTACAAAATCAATGACAGAAATAAATAAAAAACCTTCCCTTTTAAGAATTCCAGTCCACTCTTTCCTCCTCTGTTTTTTGGCTTTCCTTTATTGCTAAGATGAAGCAGAATGGCTATTACTGTGGACTGCATTGTCCATCACTGTCACAATGCTTGATACTACAACTACGTTTTTACTTAACTTCCAAAGAAATTAATGGAGAATTGATGAACTGCTACGGATGAGAAAAATCATGCACGCTGTCTTTCCCTTAAAGGTGAAAGCAACAATCTAGTCTATTTGCCTACCTCATTTCGTTAATTTTCTCACTTCACTGATTTTGTGGAACTTTTTTCTGCTCTGTTGTCTAAGACATCAGAAACAAATTGGAAGACAATAGAAAGTAGGAAAGTATGCTTCTTTCTTTCTGCATCTCCTTCCTGTTAAGGAAACACGTTTCCATGCTGAAATTGTGTGTAGTTCCCTTGTCTTGTTCCTTAGTTCCAAGCCCACTGGTTATACCTGTTCAATCCACTGGGTTACTGTTGTGTCATAATAAAGGTCTAGTCAGGGAGAGCACATCATGGTCAATGACCTGTTTCCACATAAAGAAATCACGAAGAGTTTATAATCAAAACTAGAAAATGGGAGCTGACAAATGAGGTGTCTTTTTGCTGTGAGTTTGTCCCAGAGAAAGGAAAGTAATTTTCTGTGATCCTGAAGATGGACAAGTTAGTAGTAGTACAGGCTACAGAAGCCGTGATATTCTTGCAAGCTGGGGTTTTAAGAATGACCGTTAAATTGTTCTGGAGTTCTAAGAACGCCAGTTAAAACGATGCAGTTTTGCTGTTGCAGGTAGCCATTGAGTTACTGAGGTTTTGGATTAAAGTGCCTGTGTTATTAATTATAATGAGTTATAGTGCAGCTGTCTTTCTGGATGTGTTATGACATATGGAACAGGACCAGATGATGTTTTATGGGATTGTAAGAAAGTTAGGAAATAAAAGGTAAAAAATGGGAAATAAAACTAGTTTTAAAAAAAAGGGGGGGGGGGGAAGGACTTGCTGCACACTTTATATTTCGGGTGTCCTTGTAAAGTGCTCTGGTAACTTTGTAAAGTTTTATCTAAATATGTATATTCTGTCTGTATCGAAGGAAGATCTCTAGGTTTAAGCATTTAATCTAGTAAAATGTAGAGTGCATTTTCTATTGTGATTTTCTGTAGTGATTTTTGATTTGTCTAGGTTCTTTTAAGTTTGAATGAACTGCTTGTAAATAATTTATGATAACCCCCATTATAAATGCTCGTACAGTTGCTACACTAACATTTTGTTTCTTGAGTAGTTAACATAAGCATTTGTACCTTAAAACAAGTATTTATGGAATACAGTAAGCTACTATTTATAGCTGTGACTGCAAACTTAAAATGCTAGGCTCACAACTGAAGAATAGCCCCAGCTTTTGGCTTACGGAGTTATTTCATCTGTCCAGAAGTTTTGCCTAGGAACTTACCACTTCTGAAGAAATAGAAGCACAACCTGCTTTTATTCAGGATAGTTTTAACAGGGAAAAAGAGTTGAAAATACTACTGATAGTGCTTTGCTCTTTATAGTTTAACTTCTAACCCTTTAAAGGGTTAATTAGGAAAAACCAGGTGCTTCAGAATGTGCCAGTAGATCCAGAAAAGAAAGCCAGCTAATGGAAAAAAACCAAAATATCCCAAGAGATAAATATTTTATGCACATTTTTTGCTGCTTCTTGTATTACTTTTTCTTGTAGGTTGTTTAAGTGAAATATTTCAGGGAATGGATACCATGAAAAACACATGGATGCCTTAAACACTACAAAGGAAGCAGTGGACCGCTGCCAGTTGGACAAGTCTAAATAATTTACTGTAGAATAGCTACAAACGCTTTTTTACTTTATCAAAGCAGAGCAGTATTTGTAATATCCATTTCTTAAAATAAAACTGTAAAGACATTAAGTCAAAATGTTTTTTCAACACTTTTACCAAATAGTATTTATGGAAACTGTGTATATAATTAACTGTTAATCATATACAGCACCTTCACAAATAGAAGAATACTTTGTTTTGTTTAGGATATGTTTATATTGAAATTATAGTTCAGAGACAGAATTCTGATTTATTGTACTTCAGTACTTGTAGAGAATCTTCTTTCACTGGAATTTTTGGAATCAAGATGCGTATCTTTTAAGATCAAGCAGTAATTAATCTGAAGGAATCCTGCAGTCCTTATTAAGCAGAAGTGATGAGCCCCAAATATCTATTTCTTATCTTACAATCTACAGATGAAATTACTGCTGTTGTGCAAATAACGACTGTGACAAATACTTGTAGCTAGCACACTGTAAAATAGAGACAAATAAAATTAGTCTGTGAATTGATCAGACGTTGAATAATCTGAGATACTGTACTTGAAAGGGGCATTGGCAAACAAATGTATGGCACCTTCTCAGTATGGGATTAGACTAGAAAGTAGCAGTTACCACTGCTTTGATTACATATTTGTGGGGGCAATTCACTTCAGCATCTCATTCTTTAAAACATTGCTCTCTACAGACTACTCTGCCCCTTTAAAAAATCTAAGCCTAAGTGAAGTCTTCAAGTGGTCTTATTGCTGCAAGTATTGATAATTCAGTCGGGAAATAGCCACAGTAGCCTACAGGCTAAATAATAACTTGTTATCTGTAAAATAGTTTGTGACTTTCATTAATAAGCGACGATTTATTGCTACAAGTGATTCACTGAGCAATTATAAAGAGTAAGCAAATTCAGAGGAGTCACATTCAGCTCATGATTAGTTTGATGGAAAAATAGAACTAAGTTCTAATTAATGTACTAGTCATTAAATATTCTTCACTCACCCTGTACTCTCATAATCTTTCATTGTAGTGTATACACTGTAGTCTTAAAACAACAAAGAATAACTTTGAGCATTCTGTATAATAGCTGGAAAAATCTGGAGATGATAATGTTTGTGCAGTGTTTTCAGAATATTATTTACCTTAACACTACTTTTGTGTTCAAAGACCTGCAAATAATGATGGGCTTTTACACTGCAATACCTTTGTTATGCTGTCATCGGCATCTAATACGAGTTATGTAGTGCTTTTTCAGCTCTACTTACCTTTCTCCTATGTAAATAATGAAAACATAAAATAAGAAGGAGCAATTAATGTTAATCCAAAGCAAAAGTTGGCTGACAATGTTAGAGGGAAATATACTTGGAACATAGAGGGTTTTTCCTAATTTAAATTGCAGCCAAATCACACTGAAACAAAGATGGGCCACAGCATCACAGGCATGTTTGATTCATTCTGCTAAGATCACTGTCAACCCTGATTCATCCGAGTATTTTTCCAAATTTGTTTTGAGGAAATATTGCAGATATGCAAAAACAAAATCAAGCTTTATATTTCTCTCTTAATGTGCAATAGATTTCAGTTCTGGCATACTGGTTTTCCAATTTAATTTTGATTGGTTCCTTGTGTCCCATAACTACTGTTTTTAACTATATTATGGTCATTACCAGCCTGTCTCTGGTTAATACTAAAGTAATCACCATTAACTATGAATTTTTGATCTCCCAAATCTCTCCTTTTTCCTTTTTTTCCAGCCGAGGATGTATTAAGTGATGAGGAACGCCTCCTTTTTAATAATAAACTTGATTTGGATTATTTTGATCATTGCTGATGCACAAGCCTGTGAAAAACGAACATTTATCAAATGTTTTTGTGACCATTGGACTAAAACGTCATGAGATAAATAAGCAAGAAATACATATTTTGATAACTGAGCAATGTTTTCCCTTATTTAGTTTATACTTTTTTTTTTCTAGGAAAATGCCTGATTCCATGCCAAGAATTCTACGCCTTTTTATGGTTTTCTTTCCGTTCAAAGTACGATGAAATTACCATACTGATCTAGCTTGCCTGGGTGGGACTACTATAAATGTTCGGATTGACCTTGTGTCGTATGTGGGGAACACAGTTTGAGTGAAAGAAAGCTTTATGTTGTAATATGGTGTCACCAAGACCCTGAAATAAAACACCGTCCAGATGTATTGAATTGCTCTATATTTCCTCTGACTCTTAGTCATGCATGCTATTAAATAAAGTATTTCCCATGTTCCTATGTCAGCCTTAGACACTGTGCACATACTTTACCTAAATTAAACTAAATGTTTAAATTAAACATTGGGGTTCTAATAGTGGACTTCATCTTGGATTTCTGCCTTCCTAGGACTTCCTGGTAAATAGTCCTTCTACACTGCAGGGGAAACACTGTTATCGTTACTAGGGGCAAACACAACTCAGATCTATCTAGGGAACTGCACAGCCATCTGGTTGCAAACACATCGTGTGATATGGAGGGCAGACTGCACAGATTACCGCTAATACATGTCCTTTGCACACCTTAACTATTCAGATGATTAAAATGTACAGAAATCCACCTTATGATTTACATTTTCTAAATAACCAAAACAACCCTACGTGTGTTGGATCTTAAGGCAAATGTATGATTTATTGACCATTTTGTCAGAACTGTAAGTTTATTTGCATATTCTGATTCCTAATGTTTCCTTTTCTTATCAGTTTAAAGCAGCATTCTTAAGTGTTCTCTCTTACTTATTATGCAGTTATCTACATCAGATGTTTCAATCACTTATTTTAAGACAGTTCCTTTTTGAAAACTGTATTCTGAAAATCATTCTACTTTCTCAATGTTTTTAATTCAGAATCAGTTTAGATAAATCTGTTGAAGCTGTAAAATAAATTTAGACATTTACATTCTAACTAATCTTTAATAATATACTGCTAGACTCTTCAAGGCTGGATTTTGGAAAGTAGTTACATAGCTGATGAGCTCTGGATTTCTGTGTAGCCGGGGGAGAAGAAAAAATACCTCCAGAGGGCAACTAGCTTTTAACTTAGGTTCTCTGAACGATCTGCTGGAGACAACTAATTTGTCTTCCTTGCCTATAGTTATAGCTTGGGCTTCTGTTTATGCATTTCGGCTAGGCTACTAATTTGTTAGGCTGCATGAATGCCTGTCTAAATGTACCTGTGTGCATTTTGTGATCTAAAGCAATAATTTCAACAATAACTGAACCCACTGAAAAGCAGCCCAACACGCTCTGGGAATACTGCAGTCAGAAAGGGCCAAGCTGTTTTCAGCCGTATTCATATGTCAGTGAGGACATTTCTGAGTATTTTTATTCAAAAAAGCCAAAAGGTTAAAGCAGGGAGGGGGTTGGAAATAATGTTTTTGCTTGCTGATGTAGGGAGAGGAGGATTGCATATAAAGTCACGAGGCACCCTAGGCAGCTGTACATGCTGCATCTCAGATGAAGAAGTCTTGCACAGGTCAAAAAGAAAGGGAAGGGCTTCTCTAGTGATTTTCATCTGCTGCTGTGAAGATTCAGTGAGGGCTGCACAGGCCACAGATTACCTTCTAAAAAGAGCTATTTTAAAAGAGGACCTGATAGAACAGCAGCTAGTACCAAGGATGATGACTAGTTTATCAGGTGGCAATCAACCGCTGGTGTTGACCAGCTGAGGTGCGTAATGTATAAATTGCTAGAGAGTACAAAAAGCATCAGATTAAATCAAGCACTCTGGAGAGGATCCCTTGAGCCAGAAGGGAAGTTGTTATCACTAACTAAAAGTTAGACTTAAGTCTAACTTAAGTCTAACTTACTCTGTTTAGGAAGGAGATCAGCTTTCTCAGCAGAAGGACTTAACCATGTTTCGACACCAACGCACTATGAATTGGGTCTAAAAACCATGTCTAGATAGCTTAGTAGTTGCTCACAGCTGTGAGAAAAGGCTGGGCCAGGACCGCAGCTGGTGTGCCTTGCAGCTAGTAGACTTGCTTGCTGTCAGTTACTTTTTCCCAAGGTAATGCTCTGTCATCTCTCACTTTCCTCTTCTCCTTCTCCTTAAGTTCTGTTTAAACCTTTTTGCTGTAAACATACTAAGGAGATTGCATCATTTTTGAGAGCCTACAAGGTGTAATTTAGGTTTCTGGGGTGGGGATTTGAGCTGATGTTTGATTTAGTGGTAAGTTTTAGAAACTGAACCCTTTTTACTGCCAGTCAGTACCTGGCGTACGGGCTGTTATGAGTTATATACTTGCCCATATCTATGAGGGGCGGGGGGAAGGCATATGTTAATACAAATTCAGCTGAAGTTTTGATTTCAAGGAATGAGAAAGTAAGTAATGAAACTGGATAAACTATTTATTCCAGAAGCGTTGACAAAAATACTATTTATTTCTCCCCTCCCCCCAGGAAAAATGTTTCAGGAAACTTGTTCATACAAAAAAAAAAGGAAAAACAGAAATAACAAAGCAGCAGGAAATGTTCTGGACGTTATCTATTATTTTTTGAACAGTATAATTTCCCTTTTCAATATTGCTGCAATAAAGATGATATTAAGCTGTCTAAATGTTTTACTAGTATATCAAGGAATGTAGCAGTCTAAACTCTTTAAAACTTCTAGTATTCAACTGAGATGTAATGTGATTTTTTTGGTCAGAATTCTTAGTCTGTAGAGTGCTGTGATTTTTCTTAAAAATTCTTCTCAAGATTTGCTAGTCAGGAATAATATATTCCTTTTTAAAATGAGGTTTAAATTTTTGTCTTAGCAGTTTTTTGTATGTCCCATTAAGTTAAGTCGCTATTTCTCATAGCTTTTATAAAATCTTGAAAACATTTCTAAAATTATCTAATGATTTTTTTGCATAATAAATTCTCATTTAGGTGTTTTATTTGGCACCTATTAGTTTTTATTATGTTTTATATCCTGCTTTGTGTTTAAATACCTTGAAAAACTGATACAATGTTCCAGTCTATTTTTGACTGTGTAGAAATTCCTTTCATAGTATTAGTGCATAGTTTTTACTATATCTTATAACGGCCAATGAGATTCATATTGTTTTTGCTGCTATTTAACATCTGGCTCCTAAGAATGTAGAATATCCACAGCTGTTGTAGACTTCCTGTAAGTGGTTAATGTTGAGCACGTTCTCAGGACTCCATTTACTCAGGTTTCACGTCAACCGGAGTGAGATAACAACTTGTTTGACTAAGTTTAGGCAGAAGCACTACTGCAATTCATGCTTTCTTAATGTGAGTATCAGCCTCCCCTCCCCCCCACCCCCGCCAAGCCCTGCCCCACTGGCTAGTTGACTGGCTTTTGTACAGGCATCAAAAGATACCTCAATTTGCTTTGGGGAAATACGACTAATAGAGGGATGCCTTTCTTCCACAGTAAAAACTACAACATGAGACTTCAGCGTCTTCTCTTGAAGAAATCATTACGTAACTGTAGTACTTGCTGAAATGGAAGATTTTTATTATGAATCTGAGCCAACGCTTTCAAGCCTCAAATTCAAGTTAATATTTCCTGTAAAACAAAATTCAGTAATACCATGAATACCATGACTCAGTAATACAGTCTACACTTAGTTTATATAATGTTAAGGAAACTACTCCAGAAGCGCAGTTTTCCGAGAATGTGAAAATCATTGGGCTTTGTTTGGTGAAGCCTAACAACACATTGCATTAAAATTCCTAATAATGTCCTGATCTTTAATATGATTTTAATTTTTTTTAAGTATTTATAAGTTTGTTACAGGTGGTCAGTCTGATAGCTAGGAAAACTTGCATACAATTATATTACTGTAGTGGAAAACAGAATGTTTTATGTGTATTTTTGGCATTTTCTCAGTTGTTTTAATTTCATATTATATATTTATTGGGCTTCATTTTATACTGTGCTCTTCAAGGACAAATTGAAGAGACAATAGAGACATACAGACACGTCTATGTTTCCATCCTGATCACTGCTTTTTATTGGGATTTTTTTAGAAGTAGATTTTCTTTAAGGGAGTACCATTTTCTTATAAAGTCACGTATTTTAAAAGGTAGCGTTTGATAATGTGTAGTAACAATTTTGGTAAACAATGAAGTCTCGTGCTGTGGTCTTCATTGTGGAAGAAAGAATATGCAGAATATTTTCTCATCTGGCTGTCCCATATATTTAACAAAACAAAATAAAATTATTTAAGAAGAAATAACTGAGCTTAAGACAGCAGTAGACTTTGTGGTCACTGTCTTTGTATTTAAGCAACTGCTACTTCTCTTCTGGTCCTTCATACTACATACACAGACTTAGCCACTAGTGTCTGGGATTTCGACTTGGCCACATTGGAAAATGAGAATAGTAGCTGATGGCCAGTGATTTATGCTCTGGTTTGATCATGCTCTTAAAGCAGGACCTTGCTCTTGAAACGTTGCTCTTGAATTTTTAAAATCAAGGTGGGCAAATGGAGGAAATGCAATAGTTGGGCAATTAGACTTCCTTTTGAAGACTGAGGTTGCAGTAAATGCTGGTGAAGGTAACCTAGAACTATTAGAAGCAAATTTCAAAAAGGAAAAATAGCAAGCAAAAGCAGTATTGCATTGTGTCAGAGGTGATTTTGAGTCTTTGTTCATCATCAAGAAGTTTGATTCAAGCTTGTGCTGTGGAGATCTATTTTTTTGCGCTACACCATAATAGCTTGTGAACAGATTTGTCAGAATGCTGAAAATTACTGTTGTTCTAGGTGGCCTAAACCTGCTAGCTTGATGACACAAATGCATGAATTTGGAATAGCAGCATTCGAGTCAACTAGGGTTCACTCTGTCACTCACAAGTCATTTGTCAGTCATTAGACAGCTACATTTTTCACCACAATTTTCATTTTTTTTTCTCTTTCTGTAATTTAACAATTTTCTACAAACAAGAGCTGAGTAAGCATTAGTCTGAGGTGGTTAAGAGGATTAATCAGCCAGGCATCTAAGGAGCTTTTTGCATGGGACTGGAACCTAATAAAGCATGCATGTACCACAGATAGTCTGGAGAACAAGAAAGAAAAGCAGAGCTAGTGTAGAAACTAGAAAAATAAGTCTAAATATGAATCTGACCAGAAGTCTAGCAAATGGTGCTTCTGAAGAGAAAGTAATTGAATTGTTCAGTTTAAAAAAAAAAAAAAAATCAGGGAACTCACAGGAAGAGTAATTTTTGCTTTGCATCTTTTAAGAACAGAACAATAAAGCTAAGAGCTTAAATTCCAGCAAGGAAAATGTAGGTGGCATACTTTTCTTGCAATTGTTTGTATCGTATTTGTTGATCTGACTGCACTCACAATATAAGTACTAAGTTGCTGCTGGAAAGTGTTTTTATTTACACACACTAAACTGTTTCCCATTCTGAAAGCCATTGTCTTGAAAAAACTTGATCCTTTTCCCACTAAAGGCAGTGCAATCATTGCCATAATTAGACCACTAATAATAAAATGAACCCCTGTGCAGATGGCCAGAACAAAGCCTGCATCACACTTCAGTCTCACTTGAATCAACGAAACAGGATATCTGTGAAGGGTAAACCTTGTGCTGGAGTCCTTTTTAGTGATAATTGTGCCCATAAATCAGTATTTGAAGACTGCATATCTCAACTGTGTTCAGTCTAGAGTGATATATAAAGTAAAAATAAATTTTGCTCACTGTAACGCATTCAACAGTAAATGTTCTGACACATGAGCAGATACTTTCAAAACTGTAAAACTGTGCAAATACTGTGTAGAATCTGTCTAGAATCTTTCTGTTTGAGAATCCCATAGATGGAACAATTACAGAAAATATGTGAAATCTGTATTAATGTTAAACAATTCCTTTAATTCCAAGGGTGGCAAATCCTCTTCTACTCAGAGGACTTTACATATTTAAGGTTAAATTGCTGGAAGATAGCCAGCACTCCTCTCATTCTTTTATAATGAATTCAAAGATTGCTCTAGCGTAAGAATATAAATTGGAATTATATATGTTCATGCATGCTGTTGTTTGGTTTTTTTTTTAAGGATAAAAATTATTGCATAGCTGTTAACTCTAGCTTATACATCAAAGCTAGAAATACCTTGCCTGTGGAATTGACTGATAAATATAATCATGTATGGCCTACTAAGCAAAATACTTGCTTCTTGTAAAAACTCCTGTGGCTCCAAGGGATCAGATGAAGTTTTAGTCTATGTAGGTAACATACATTCAGTTAGATTTCAGCCACAAATAGTTTTGTATCTTATGTGGAATCAGTTTTGTTTGAATGTGAATACTATAATATTAAAAAAACCTGAATCTACTCATTCATCATATCTGTGCGAATTTTTACGTGTTATCATGAGAAATTATTATGACATCCAAACTAATACAGCACTGGTTTATCACTCTGGAGGAATGATATGAACGTAGGATTCAGAGCGTATATCATAATAATGCTTGGCTGCACTTAGTAGTGCTCTATCTAGTGACCTGCTCTCCCAACTAGCAGCTCATAGAGTGAATGTTTTCTTGTCTGAATGATGGTGTTACACTTCTGTTGTTCAAAACATTAATCATGCTGATGTTCCATCAACTTCCTCTTTGTTGATTTGGAAGAATAGCTTATTGTAAGAATGAAAATAAGAAGGCCTAGCTTGAGAATCTTGGATACTTTAATAGTGCAGTTTGCATATTCCTGGAGATAATGTAACTAGCGTGCTCAAGTGCTACTATGGTTCTTTTTCCCTGCCCTGACTATAGGCAGGCAGGATGGCCCTTTTTTGTTTCAGGTCCCCCAGTGTGATTTTTCTGTAGAAGGCCTGCAAAAACTGCACTTGCTGAAAACTGCTGCCCAGCCTTTCTTCAAATTTTAAGATGTAAAGGACAGATATTTCATCGGTAAATGTGCTGAAAATATTGTTGATACAGTGTTCAGTCACTTTTTTTTTTTCTTTTTCCTTTACAGGATTACTTACTGTCATCTACCTTTCCAGAGTAAATGGCTTTATGTTGGAACAGAGAGGGGAAATACACACATTGTAAATATCGAGTCCTTCATTCTTTCCGGATATGTTATCATGTGGAACAAGGCAATAGAACTGTAAGTACAGATTTCTTTGTATTTGTGTCTGTGGTCATTTTCATATTGCAGGCAACTGACTTTAGATTCCTTTTTAAGAATAATTTGTTTTTACAAATATTTGCAAGTCTCTTGAAAACCTTTTATTTTCATAAAAGCCTGTGCAGTATTAATTGTTTGTTATGGAACTTTGCAAAATTAGATATATGATTATGAAATTATATTCTTATATAAACGAAAAAGTTACTTGGGAACCCGTATAACTCTCAAGTTCAATTAAATACAGATAATCATGAATCTCACAAATTCAGACTTTACTGTTTTTATCAGTGTAGTTTGATTACCATCTCTTCCAAACATCCTCAGAAGAGAATAATGGAGTGTAATGGTCTGTATTACTCTATGTAGAACTTTTCTTCATTGAATTGTAGAATAATTTGCATCGGAAGGGACTTCTGGAAGTCTCTAGACGAAGTCCCTGCTCAAAGTAAGGCTGATCTCAAAGTTAAATCAGGCTCATCAAAACCTGATGATCTTCTTGAAAAGTTGCTGATGAACTTAAAAGGGCAGGTAATGAGCAGGTTTTAGTGGCTGTCAAATGTCGGTTTCCTGACAGGCTAACTCAGCTTGTATGTGCAGTGCATATGAAATGCAGGGAGATGTGTAAGAGTCTGACTGGGATGAGTCTTTGGTCCTTGCCAGTAAAAGCCACAGTAGAAATGAAAAAGTACTTCTCTGCTGTTTCCTCTGTGGAATTCCAGCAAACAGAAGTGCTGCAGACAAACTCGTACTTCATGCAGGTACAGAGACTTATGCTTCCTGTTGTGAGGTACCTGTAACCTTTAGGTAGTACAATGAAATTAATCAAGGTCAGCGGACCAAGACGATAGCATCCAAGAATACATTTACAGGCCTCCTACCTTTCAGTGGTGGATCTAATTCTCTGTCTCAAGCAGAGATCACATTGATAGCGGTCAGCTTTTTCCACAATCCTTCCCTTTGCCGTGTTTCTTTTATAATTATTGCCTACTTACTGTTCACTGTATCCCCTAGGCTGACAAAACTGATGCCCCTTTTTACTTCTTCTGCCCTGCCCCTACCAAACTGTGTAGGCACAGTCATAAAAAGTCTAATTTTCTCTTCAAAGGAGATAAATTCAAGGATTCAAATGGTAATCAGGATTCATACAGTCTTCTGGTAAAACTTTTGTCCTTTTCTGAATTTTAGAATGTTTTTCTTCCTTTTGTAAAACTTTGCTTAGCTCTGTTCAGTAGTTTTAGTTGAAAAAAATCTTGCTGGAAAATGTGATTTAATCAAAACCAGAATTAATATGTTCATTTTGGTGACTTTCTTCAGAGGGGAAGCATCTTAATTATTTCCTCTCTCATTTTGTTTTGATAACGTTGGTATACTTAGAGTTTTCTTTTGATTTTTATATTTTTAAAAAGTATTATATGCACTGAATTGGATATGTAATGTCTTGGAGAATTTGAGAACAATGGACTTTTGTGAATATTTAGAATTTTTCTTCCTCCAAATATTAGGATGCTTTTCTTCTGTGGAGAAACCAATTTCAAAACTTAAGTTTTTATGAAACTGAAGTTTTACACCTATTTCCGCTTCCTAATTAGTTCAAAACTCTTTTGCATAAGTCTTTTCTTTCTTTTTTTATGGCTATAATATAGCTCTTTTATTGAGAAATGATTAGAATGATGCTTTTATTCAATGAAAAAGTACTTATGTGGGGATACAAGGGCTGCTTACTAATGAGCTTCATTGCTGACTTACTGAGATAGGCTAGATGCTGTGCAAGAGGCGGCCTCCTGAGAACCTTTTGGTAAACTAGCAGCCTCTCTTGAATTTCTTCACTATGTTTTGGCTATACAAAAATATATTTGTTTTATGATTTTTTTTCTTCCAAAAAATTGTTAAAGATAATAACAATGTGATACAGATATGCCTTCTCACCTCAAGTACTTGGAGATACTGCATGGTTACCATAATCATTTCTTCTGAAAAAACTTTTTTGTCATGTACCACTTTGGTGACAGTTGAGTACAAGTATTCATTCATTGCAGCTTTTAGTTCTATCGATCTTACAAGTGTACCTTGATCCCTGTAAGCAGTGTGCTAATCTAAGAAGGCTGTCTCCTCTCCATGCTGTCTCCTCTTGTACTTCTTGATATTGGATGGGGGAAGTTGTCCTCTCCTGTAAATACAGGTAGATACTGGGATGCTATATGTCTTCAGATTAGTTTCTCTGTATTAAAGTGAGAGGCTACTGGAGATAATGGTGATGTTTACCACAGCAGACACCTTTAACAGATGCTATAGCACTGCTGATGTTGAAACTAGGTAACTTTTCCTGGTAAAGTAACTTGAACTCTGTCTGGAATATGGCATAAGATAATAACAGACTATCAACTGTCTTCCAGTACTATTACTTTCTTGTGGGAAAAACATAACTTAGATTACTTTTTAAAATGAATTTGATTAACTCTAGGTGTGTTTCATGAGAATGGGCATTTAGTGGTAGACTTTCCTTTTCGATCGTACTGAGCTGTATTTTTACAAGAACTATTTTATTTTGGTCCAATGGATGTGTTCTTATTTGATTATATTTTTTTAATCTGCTGAGTCATATTTTTGTATTCTAGAATCACATAATAATTCAGGTTGGAAGGCACCTCAGAAGGTCTCTAGGCCAACCTCCTGCTTGCAGCAGGATCAGCTATGAGTTTGAAGATGTTACTATTCTCTGTAAAGCTTAGAAGTAGAGCGTTTGCTTTCTGTGCAGGCATATTTGGGTCAAATTTACTGGCAAAGAAAGCCCAGTAAAAATGATTGCTTTGTTACGTTCTTAACGTCCTCTGTTCAGATGGAGAGTTTATGAATAGAGTTTTGAGTGTGTCAGGCTTGTATGTCATCTGCCCAAACAAGCCTGAAGGAGTTTTCCCTCTTTACGCAACTCCCATCTGCAGTTTCTACAATTGCAGGCTAACAACTTGATTTTCTCTCAAAATCCATGTTCGTTATTTACACTGACTTGCAGTCCCCCTCTGATGAAATCCTAGTGAATTCTCATAATGTGACTTTAATTCAGTTGTCTTCAAGATTTCAAGGTTTTACCCTGAAAATGAGTAAAAGATGGAATTGATACAATTTTTAAAAACCTGAAATGTTTCAGCTTTGGAGTGTTAAGCTGTGTATTACCATATGTCTCTGAGTCATGGTAAAGCCACATTACGGCTGGTTTTGTGAGAGTGGAAAAAAAAAATCAGGTAAAATCAGATAAATCAGATAAAATTCCAGTTCTCTCAGTTCTCCAGATCATGAATGAGGAGAGCCTCCACAGAAAGTAGAGATTAAGATAACCTGAAAAGGTTAGAATGCCTGTGTTGTCATTTCCTCCTCTGGAAAATACGTACAAGCTATATTGTAGTCTTTCATCACAGAATGAATTTCTCCATGTAAGGTCAGGATGCTGTTGTTCAACAAGTAATGTAAGAAATGGTTTTGCATAGGTGCAAAAAATATGGGGCATAGAAAATGTATTCCAACAGCTCATTTTAGTCCATTCATAGGCTTACCAAGCTATTAACTTCACAGAGAGTTTCTTCAGACTGACTGAGATTAATTAATTCCGGAGAAAATAACTGCTCACTCTCAGGGAAAAAAAAAAAACCAACACTGTCAGGTAGTGAGGGCCATAAAATGACTGCAACAATTTTTTTCTAACAGTGGTATGAAAGAGGAATAACTCCAGATGTAACCTTTTTGGTCTTTGCATATAATGCAAGAAATCCCATTGCTTTGTCCTACATGTCTACTATTGACTTAAAATGTAGGGGAGTTGTTTGTTTGTTTGTTTGTTTGTTTGTTTGTTTGTTTGTTTTCATCAGGAGCTTATTCCATTTGTGTTTTTTTTTTCTGTTTGGGTTTTTTTTTTTTGCCTCCTTTTGTATCACAATGTACTGGAAGAGCTGTAGAGCACTACATTTTGGAATGATAGTGTTTTTCTTATTATTTTTAAGCAATTCAGAAGTAACAAGAATAGAAATGCATCAGAAAGATTGAAATACCTGTTTTATCTGTGATGAGACTACTGTCTCCTATATAGGAGAAATCACCCTGCTTGCTTTAAACCGTATGTAATACCAGTGAGAAATTAAAGCCTGAACAAACTAGTAATGCAAAGGAAACATTCTTTTTCTTTTTATTTGGGATGATTTTCGGTACTAAGGCATAACTGATGCTGGAAATTGCAAGAAAAAAACCGTTATAAATCGTGTGCACTGTTTAAGTTGCAGTGGATGTCACCTTGTTCAGAGCAAAGGAAGAAGATTAGAATATAGGTAGTTTTAGAAACATTTGCTCTAGTGATTCTTGTCTCAGCTATTTTTATCTCATGCATTACTACTACCTCAGACCACAATAAAAGCATCTTTTCAGCTGAGAAGAAATAATAAGTTAAAGCTTTTCTGTTTGTCATTTCTTTGGCGCGCAGCAGAGCTAGTCCTTAATTAAATACATTGTTTGCTCATCATACTGCTTGGTTTTCCACACTCTAATCAAAACCTTTGGAAATAGGTCTAGAACAGAGGAGTAGTCAGTGACCTCAACATATGTCTGCGTTTACTCCAGCTACTGTGGGATTATTTTTCTCAGCCTGCTGGGTCAGACATTTTGGAAGGTCATGTGGTGTTTGGGTTGCAGAAAGATCTCACCAGGAGTCCACCAAACTCAGAAAATGAGAAATCTGCAGTCTCACCCCCTTCCCAAGTGTGCAGATTCCAGGGTTTGAACACCTCACTAATGAATGAATAACTGAAATTTGTCAAAAGTTATGGGTTTTGGAGTATCACAAAAGTGGGAAAAATGGAAGTCAGTTGTAACAGATTCGTAACTTCTCTTTCCTTCCTTAGCCCTTTCCTTGTGCAGCTCCATTCTCTAGGTGTGTCTAAAAGCCAGCAGTCCCACTGTGGTAAAGGAGAGGTAGCAGCCCAGGAGCAACTAGATCACAGCCTCTATGCTGTGACACAAGTTGCGTGGTGTCCTTCTTCTAGACACTTTAGAAATCAGTTGTCTAAAAAGCTAAACATGCATCCCGAGGCTGAAATGATGCTTACTTGCCCCAAGCCCTAGCCTTAATCCACAATATGGGAACTATGTATCCAACTTTTTTTTTTTTTTAGTTTCCCAATAACTCTACCAATGGAAAGAAATTCTTAATGTCTGGTGCACAGCACTTTTGTGAGAGCAGAACTGCAGATGATTTCTGACTGCTGACACTATAGGAATATCTCTTTATGCCTATCCTTTTCTCAGCACTGTTATGTTCAGTCATCTCCAGCTCCATTGACTAATATAGATGTTTTACTTTTTTTTCTCTCAACTTCTTGTTCCACTTTCTACCTCTGACTGATTTTCATTCTTCTCAGAAATCTTTACAGCCTGGTTCTTCTGTAATTGTACTTTCTATTTTCTTAAAAGAAAAGTTGTTTCCTCTTGGTTTAATTCTTTTTTGTCATGTAACACTTTAACCTGCTTTAAAGATTGTCTTGATATTTCATGAAGTTCTTTCAACATTACTTATGCCACTTAGTTTCTCAGAATGAATAGAATTTCCCGGAAGGATGGTATGTCTTCGCATATCGCTTATATATTTTCCCCATTTTCCTCATTCCAAATTGTAAAATTGCTGAAGATTTCTTCTTTTCGAGCTTTCTAATTTTAAAATAAATCATGTAAAACCTTGTATCCTTACAAGTTTTGTGAATATTTATTTTCACAATAAATAGTTTCTCCATTTCATTCCTGTTCCTCCCATTAAGAGTCAAGTCTTACATAATTGGCACCTCAGCTCTTCTTTCCCAGCACAAACATGCCCCAAATAAATTACTACATACTGCTCTCAGGAATAACTTCTGATGAAACAGGAAACAGTTCAATAGATCAATAGTTTGTTAACGCACTTGTAGTCTTGTTATGAGAACCTTTTGTTCCATTTTTCAATTCTTCTACGGTCTGTTTTTGTGGACGTTCTCCTCCCAGGACTAAGCAACTCGTTCTTTCTTCTTGTTCAATTGAAGGTAGCTTTCTGAGCTTCTTTACTGCAGCTCATAGCTGATACTTTTTGGACTTGACCTGCTACGTATGAGCTTGGCTTTGGTTTTGATCCTTCTCGTCTCTTTATAGAGCTTTATCTTCTCATTTGCTCTCAGCCATATCCCAGCTAGTATCTGGAAATGAAGAATTCTCTGCGCAAGCATTTCAATTCCACTTTATTTCATCTGCTGCTGCTTCATTATTTTTCTCTTCCTCTAGGGTTAGGATCTAGTTACTTTTTATGCAGTGTCACAAAGACAGCTAGAAGGAATGCCTGTGTAGAAATATCTGGAATAAGCAGCAGTGTGTTTTATTCAAGATATCCTCATATTTTTTTGGTTTCCCAGCACGTTTTCATCCTTTCCAGGAACTTCTGGATCTCTACTTTTGTTTTTAATTTAATTCAACAGCGCTTTCCTTTCTTTGCTACTGTATGACAGCATACAGCTTTATCATCTCCTTGACATTTCTACCGTAATAGCAGTGAGAGGAAATAAAATAGTTTGTTTACTGAGGCTAAAGCTATAATGAGGCAAAATGTTGTCTTGTGTAGATATTTCCGCATATAGTATAATGTACTGTATGCAAGTAGTAATTACTCTATCTGTAACTCTGATACATGAGTTCTGTAAACTAATATTATTGATATAACATAGCTAACTAAATAATCGCTTCCCATAAACCTGCTTGTAGTGCAGTCACGATGTCTACCTTAGGAGAAATTGACTTTAGAGCCTACAGCCTGGCAGTCATTTTATGTACAATGCTTTTCTAGGGCTCCAAAAGACATCGCTGTTGTCTCTGTATATTCTTTTCTTGAGGAAACAAACAAATGTACATCAAGTAAGACACTTGTATTAAAAACCAATCTTCCTTTGGCATATTCCTGGTCTTAATGTGCAGCACAAAGGATTAGATTTAGGTTTCTAGGATTAGCTTTGGGCTCCACGGTGCTGCACTAGGAGAGATGATATCACTTCAAGAGAAGCAAGAAAGCTGCATTGCCAGTGAGAAAATGGTTAATCATGTCTCTCCTTCTGTGCTCAATCATAGGGCAGGATCAGAGCAGCAAGGGAAAGACCATCTGTGTTCCTTCTCACACACAGTTTTCTTGCCTGCTGCATCTGAAATGGTGTTATTTTCTATCAAACAACTTCCCCAAACATCTCCCCCAACGCAGCACTGAGTCTTAGAAACCAAACCAAATCCTTTGTGCTTCACGTTGTGAACCTTCCTCATCGTTCAGACCAAAGAAGAGTCAGTTTTGATGCAAATGCTTTACTTGATCTGTATCTTCTTGTTTCTGCAAGGAAAGACTAAACATAAAAATATATATTTCTTAGAGCCCTGGAAAAGTAGTGGAAGTAGAAGGATTGCCAAGGAGTAAGCTTTCTAATCCCAGAATGCTTCAAGAACATCTTGTTGTCATCACCCCAGAAACTCTATGTGAGATCTTGTGTGTGATGGCAAGTCTGAATTGAGTCTTAGGACATAAAATCATTTGGAAAAGATCCTTTCTCACTTCCTGACAGAGTTAGCGCTGTGACTGCCGAACTCTGGTACATGTTCTTACCTACCTGTAATCAAAGCTAGGCACTGTCAGACAGTCATGGTATTAATACTTGATATAAAAAAAAGCTAACAAGAACTGAAGCAAAGACTGCTGGCATAGGTGTGAAAGCAGAGCAATAGTTCATTGAGCCTATTTTTTGATAGAATGACACACCTGCCAAACTAAAATAATACAACTAGAAAAAAATGGAAATAGTCTGGAACCTAATAAAAAGATATTGCTACTAAAGAAAATAAGAAGTGCCTAATATCTTGAAAAGCAAAACGAAATTCTATTACAGTGTTTCGGAATGCAAACCTCATAGGATCTTCCAGCTATCATGATACAGTAGACTCGGTGAAAAACAGAAAGATGGAAAAATGCAGGAGGTAGGAGAGCGTATGGTGTTGTTGAAGATTATCCCGTTTAGCTGTTTGGAAGCCAGAGGCTATTCCCCTGCAAGAATATAAAAGGAAAATAAGACTGATATTAAAAGACAATTCCTTATCATTTACAGAGGAAGAAGGGGTTTGACATGTTTGACATCTTTGTATGACAATGAAAGTATAATTAGCCTAAAATTAGATGTAATATGGAGTAACTACAGGTCATGTAACAATGTAATTCCCCCTGAAGATAAATAGAGGCTTACTTTAGTATGCAATAGTGTGTGTATAGCTTAAAAAGAAAACGGTGGTTGTGCTACTTTGATTAAATTGTTCTCAACTTTTAAAATTCATAAGTAGAAAGAGCAATCTAGATGGGATCAGCCTTCAGCTTAGAAAGACAGTATGCTCTTTCCTTTGCTTCCTCCATTCCCCTCTTGCCAATATTTCTGGTCAAATACCAATGCTGGAGTAGCCAAGCAACCTAACCTGCCTAATAATCAGCTCAATGGGCTGGAATAACTGGCTGAAAACAGCACACCTTGTCAGACAGCTTGTGTGCTTGTGCTCCTTCTGCCATTTTGCCTGTCATCAGCTTAGTCAAGCCTGGCATTTGCTCGGCTCTGCTCAGTCTTCTGTCTTGCTAATCAGCCTAGAGCAGTCTTGAAACTATACTTTTTTTGAACACCAAGAAGTGCTACGTACAAAGGCAAAGAAAAATGGATAAAGAGTGTACTGGAGTGGTTCTCGTTTGACTACAAAGTATTCCAGATAGTGTCTCCATCTGCCCAATTCTTCCTCTTATTCTCCTCCCTTCTTTTCCCATCAGCCTTTATTTTCGATGCTGGATGCTGTAGGGGAATAAAATTATGTGTGGCAGGATGTAACCTATACCGACCTAGTTCTTTCCTTCAAAATGCTTTGACCGGTCCAAACAGTAAACCTCTGTCAGAAGCAAAGTTTAAAGCAGCCTAGAATGTCCTAGGATGCCATATGTACTCCTTGAGGACATACAGCGCAGAACATGAATGGGTTTAAGCCCTGTTTGTGAATATCCTTATCCCACCTCTCAGTTCCCTGTCACTGCCCACTCCCAGGTCTGACTTTGTAGGAAATTTTTATGTCAATATAAGTTACTTAGAAGCAGAAGCTCCCCTTTGGGGAGTTAGCTTGGATAGAAATGACAGCCAGGCCTTCTGCTAACCATGCCTCTGCAAACAGTCCACTGGAAAAATTGTTGCATTCCATGACTCAAGCCAACTGAGTACTTGCTGCTGGCACCATTAAAGACAGTCAGTATAAAATGTCACTTTAAAAATAGGCTGTCCGGTGTGTTCCTGCTGATCTCACTTCTGTACTGGGATATGTTGTATAGTGCTCATGTGGAACCTTGCTCACCTAAACATCACGTAGGAAGGTAAAATGCTGCAGTTATCTGTGGAAACATGATCTGTCAAAGCTAACGGTAGCATGGGATCATTTCATGCAGAAGATTCACCACAGAAGTGGCTGCCCCACTGCCCCTAGCTTTGTAAGCCAAGTCTTATTTTTAGTGTTTGCAATGTATGCAGCTAACAGTAGTATCAAAACATGTAAAGGAGTGGAGCATAGCCTTGGGAGGCTGCCTGGCCTTTAGATGACTCAAAGTTTTGCATCTTTTTGATCTGGAGCAAACTTAGTTTGGAAATCTAAGGATGTCTGGAGTAGTTTTTCATTGTCTTCAGCACATAAATAAATACCAGAGAAGGTCTTTGCCAACCTGCCTTGGCCTAGCTTTGGTACACACCCTCACCTGAGAGGTCCTAACAGTTGAGATATTTAAAACATCTCATGGAAAAAAATAGAGGCCAGAGGAAAGTGGGCATGCTCTAAAGAATGTCGGAATGCATCGTTATGGAGAGGGGAGGGGCCTATGCACGTATTACTCTATAATGTTTTAATGTTCAAGTTGCCTGGAAATTTTTGCATACTACCCTTAGTCTTGATTTGGAGTCCAACATGGCGGAACAAAGTGTTTTGAGGCCAGTTTTGCTACAGTTCTGTATTTGAGCCAAAGGGGGAGGCATACTCTTAGTTTTGGGGATGCCTTTGAGGACTTCGGTTGGAGAACCTTTTGTTTTGTTTTATTTTGCTATGATTTTTATACAGCTGTTTCCAGCAGATTTTTTTCAACGAGGAGTGTACAGAATGTTAGATTCAGCTTCTAGGTGAATGCTTAGCTTTGTGGGCTCTGCCAGTCTCTGCCATATTTCTTCTCTTAGTGAACTTTGTTGAACCCAGACCAGCCATGTAAGCAGGGACAGCAAGTCGAAATCCTATGTTGATCTCTATGGCATGTGCACCCTGGCCACAGAATCTAGGGGGAGGAAAGGACCTGTACTGTGCAGGCATTCAAATAGCCTAAAGCTCTACGGGCTGGCATTCATCTTTATGCTCTGTATGACTACCAGACTGCAAAGGACTGGTCAGAAAGGATGACAGTTCAAAAATCTTAATCTGTCCCTTCAGCTTCCTATGATTTGCATTTGCTATCAGGTGCTGGACAATGGTGACTTGAGCAGCAGTCCTTGTACTGAGTTACATAATAAGTTGCTGATAGTTATTGCGATAAGGTAGGAGATAGCATGAACAACAGGAAATCTTTATAGTGTGTTATGAAGGCTCATGGGATGGGTCTGATGGCTGAGCAGCCTCACTGAACAGGTGTTGTGAGTGTAACTGTAATAGTTGGTCTGAAGATAGCATAAGGCTTTGTAGAATGGACAAAGGCAAGATGCTTCATCTTGGAAACCTCACTGAAGCTGATGGAGCAGTGTAGATGAGGTTACTGAATCCCTATCATTCATGAAACTGATGGGGCTTGAGATCAGTTATTGAAATGAAACCAGTGAAGACTTAATGAATCCTTGACAGATTAGCCTTGAAATCAGGCAAAGGTGGAGAGCAGGGAGAGGGAGTGGGCCACAGAAGCGGCAAAAAACCCTAGAAATTAGATGAAAATTTTAATGTAATGAGAAGACTAATGAGATTAAAAATTAAAAAAGAAAAAAAAAGGATTTAAAGGAGAGTCTTTACCAATAACAGAGGAAAAAGGAAATATGAGGAAGACACAGAAAGATTACGATAACCTTCAGGTAAGTATCTTCCCCTCTTGGGCTTTTTAGAATGACTTTTAAACCATTTGAAGTACAGGGCTCTTTATACAAAAAAAAAAAAAATCACAGATTTGAATTGATTTTTGTTTTGCAGATCCACAAAGACTCACCCTGGGCCAGTAGTACATTTAAGCGACAGCCCAAGAGATGAGGGAAAAGTGAGTACAACTAATGATATGAAACATTACAATATTTCATAGCTCTCACTGACCTTAATAGCACTTTGTTTTTGCTTACTCACTAATTTAATTATCTACTTTCATTATATGTCTGTAAGGGAACTTTTTACGGTTTTTTAGAAAGCAATTCTCTCTGGAAAATTTTAATGAGAAAAAATGTTACAGTTCTGAGGTACAAACAGCATACTGTACTTTGAAATCTACAGTCAGTCAAAATTGTTCCTGAATAAATAAATTTGAGTTTTTCTTAAGAAAGAATTGACTAAAACCTGTGTGAGGACTTCAGGTTTGGATAAGCGTGCTATTTTGAGGGAATTTTTTTTAAGTTTTAATAAGTTTCCACAAGATCATAAGTCTTTTCTTCTGCAAGAATACTCATGATAGAATCCCACATTTGGAACTTGCTGCTGTTTGTGAACAGAGCTCAGAATAGCAAAGAACTGTCAACCAATGGAAACAAAACATATAGTCTGAAAGTTAGGGCAGTGATTGATACCATCAGGAGGCAAAAATCTGAGTCAGGTTTATTTGTATGTAGCCTTTCCAAAATGAAATTTGGTTGTCGCAATACCAGTTTTACTTGTGCTGGTTTTATTTATATGATGGTACTGGATTTTTGAGCATTTTACCTATGTAAAAGGGACATTTAAGTATATAACCATTTTTGTGATGACTTTTGCTAACTGCATTTCAGTAAATGTATATATTGGACTGCATCTTACA
This sequence comes from Struthio camelus, assembly GCF_040807025.1. Classification (NCBI taxonomy): domain Eukaryota; kingdom Metazoa; phylum Chordata; class Aves; order Struthioniformes; family Struthionidae; genus Struthio; species Struthio camelus. The sequence goes on along the minus strand of NC_090942.1, from coordinate 92,653,048 downwards.
AACGGTGTATCTATTTGGCTGTGTCCTTAAGTTAAGTAAGGTGAGGGTAATTGGAAACTGCCAACAGTCTGAATTTCTGATATAGTATAGGGGACTATATGCTGAAATTAGTATGAGTGTCTGGAAAAAAAGGCTGGAGGCTACATCTGAATTTCATTTGTGTTGTCACTCCCTGGACTTTTCCGTACTGCAAACTGAACTATGTGCAAATGATGCACTTGCCAATTAGCCCTCCAACTGCTTGTTATTTCAGATTGGATCTCTAAACCCTTTTGGAAGAATCACAATAGATCAAGCAATTGAGGATAGAGCAAATGAAGGCAATTAAACACTGTGAAGCACAGCGTTTCAGCTTCAAAACAGAAGCTGTCAAGAAATGTTGTTTAACTATTAATGACCAAATACTTGATCGCAATCAAGGCTTATTAATCAGGCATAAATCTTGTCCTCTGACTACAACAGGAGCTGTTGATAACCTACCTAAAGTACACAGTGTAGGGAGTAAGGATACAATAATTTAAAAAAAAAAATTTCTTGAAAGCGAGCATCCCTTAAAAGAATGTCATGTACCATGTCCAAACAGAAATCTAAAGTACTTTGCCATCAGCAGAAAGAGAGAAGATGAACAGGTCTCAGAAAAGGGAGCTATAGAAGAATCTACTTGGAAATACAATTGTTTGTTGTTCAGGACTCATTGGAGACATCTGGGCACTGCTGAAGTACTAGCATACTAACAAGGCTCTGGCAATGGCAAAATCAGATGAATCTCTATGAAGAACGGACAGGGAGAGAGAGAGTATAAAAAAATCTAAGCCATATTGAAACCATTCCAGTGCAGCTTTTCATGCCATTGATAGATTGAGAGTGATATAAAGAACAACTGATGCTAGAAAAACACTTGCAGATTTGCAGAATGTGCCTGTTGATTACATGTAGGGGCAGAAGACTGTGTAATTAATACACTGTTTCACAGTTGCTAGAAGATATCAGGAAAAGGTACACAAAGAGAGGATCCAAGCATTAAATGAAAGACACAACTCCAGATCACAAGAACCAGCAATAGAGAAAATTGTAAACTAAATTTTTCAACTAAGCCTCATCAAATTTTGACTGAAAGAATAAAGGAAAAAAAGTCATTCTTCAGAATGGGGGAGGAGGGGGAGAAAAAGACTTCTGGGACTTTTGCTGTTCAGCATAGTCATAAACAACCTAGAAAACAGGGTAAGCAGTGACCAAGTTTGTTGGACTTCAGGAGACTCAGAAACTCAGCAGTAAAATGGCAATTAAAATTCAGTATAAATAATGGGAAGTGTTACATATGGGGAAAAGAATAATTCTAGCATATAAAACAATGGGTCTGAGCTGATCGTTACTGTTTTGTAGTAAGATTTTGGTGTGATGATTAATAGTTCAGTGAAAATGTCAGCTTAGTGCTCAGTAGCAATCAAAAAAGAAAATCAGTCATGGATGCTTGCCCGCTTCACATACTCTTCTTTGGTTTTTGCTTTTGGCCATTTAAGTACAAGACACTGTGGTAGATAGACCTTTTGTTTAGTTTAGGACAGCTGCTCTTAAGAAACAGATCACAAAGAGCAGTTTCAAAGCAGTTCCACACACCCTGCTTAGCTTTTCAGCTTCAAGGCCAACCAAAGACCATTGTGAGGTGTTTGTGGAAGAAATTGATCTCCCCAAATCACTTCATGAGGGGGCAGCAGATACCTGTGTTCCTTTACATATGCTTCAGGAATTAAATGGTGGGTACAAATCAATCATAATCACTGCTGAAGACACAAATATTCTTGTGCTCTACCTTGGATCCAGTGGTGTATCTTTTCCTAGGATATCACAAAGTTGATTATGGATCTAGGTATGTTTCACTGAGGTAAATAAGTAGCATTCTCCCGTGGGACTGATGTTTAGAGAGCACTGAGTGGATGAGAGTCCTAAAACACAGACAGCTAGGACTATCTTCAGATCTCTTTCTGGAAGTTGCAGGAGTTTATGTGCCCACTGTATATTCATTTCAAAAAAATACTTTATATTCCTAACGGTTCAGTAGTTCATATCAGTGACTGATGACCTGCTTTTCTGTGCCAAAAGGGTTAATGTAGTTTCAGAAGACTTCTCCCATTCACAAGTTTTCCGGAGTGCTCTGCAGAAATTATCAAGGCAGGGTTCGGAGACAGTCTCTGTTATGGATCTAGCAAGTTGTGGTTGGAAGACAGATAACAGAATCTGGGCATTTGGATTGTTGCTTAAGAACAATTTGGGGTCCTGGTGATTGTGTGTGTGAATAAGACTATGTCTGCCAAATGAGTGAGCAAGTATGCATTAATAACAGACTAAAGTGCATAGACGTTTGTAAGTGGCAGATCTGTGGCAAACATGATTTTTAATGCTGACACAGAAGACATTAGCTGCAGTGATCTGCCCAGCAATCTTTCGCAGCAATTGGAGAAAGCTTAATAGGAAATGGTTTAATGTTATTAACCATTAGCTGGCGGACTAAACTTCCTGTCGCTGAGTCTGTATTCTGAGATATAACAACACCTAAGTACAGTGTGCATTTTGGCAGGGTTCCCCACCACCATACACCCAGCTGTTTAGTGCTACCAGGACAACGAAAAGTGCTGGCGTGTACCGGGATGCAATTTGTTGATAGTAAAGGAGAAATCTCCCTAAAACACCATCATCAAAAGCTTCTCACTTTCTTAAGGCAAAACGTGCAGCAACTCCACTATATGCAGAAGATCTTGCCTTGGCTCCTCTCCCCTTTGAATTTCATTCAGCCTTCTGCACTGTTCTTAACCTACAGAAAGCAGGAAGAGTTGCCATTCTGTTTTCTCCCTGCTAACTTAACAGTGTCAGAGAGAGGAGTTTTGGAGATACTCCCTGGGTCACCCTGTAGAGCTAAAGGTTTCCCAACTAACACTTTGCCAGATCAAATACTTCTCAAAAACTTGGACTGTCTCAATACCAATGTGTAAAATGGAGATGCCAATACAGTTCTTTAGTTTCTGTTTAGATTGGAAATTCTTGAACGTAGAGAGATGTATATGGCTATCATGTATGCATCATGTATATGTATAGCTTGTAGCAAAATGGAACATTTTTACCCACCTTTGTCACTGAGTACCACTTAAATACAGTCACTGCAACTAATAAATAAATGACAAATTCTAGGACTTCCCATAAAACAGGAATGTGTTCACTTTTATCTAACAGGAGTCACAGAGGGGGGTCCTTCTCCCACAGAAATGCCAAAGAATGTACTTTGTTGAACATATGAAAATCCTATAATGTATTCAGAAGTTTGAGCTATACCTGATAATAATTAATATAATTAATTATGAGTAATTGAAAGAGAGGATATGAAAATCAAGTTAAAGGGAAATCCTTGCTTCTTCCTTCCCGGACGTATTTACAGGTATCTTTCTTCTTTGTGTTTTCTCTTCCAACTGCACTTCAGGATGTTTTCTCTTCTACTGAGTTAAATATTACAGACATGAAGATTTTCTTATAGATCTCTCAAGTGCTTATCATGACCAAGAGGCATGAGAACGTCAGGGTTTTCTATGGTCCAGACAGGTCAGAATTCAGACCATCATAAATCTGCTAGAGATGAGACTAATTACATTCACTCTGTTGGAGTTCTGACTTTATTGTCATACCAACACATGATCAGTTAAGCAGCACGGCTACAATGGCATATCTGAGCAGATGAGAGATTCCCAGCAATGTAGCAGAGCTGTTCGTCTTTCAGTGGACTTCTGCCTTGAATTTACAGCACTTTGTATCTTGCGATTCTGTAGCGCTGTTGTGTGCTGAGTATTTCAGCAGCAGATCAGGTGGAAGGCTGTCTCTGAAAGGAGGTATTTGGCCTTATAGCAATTACATGGAGCACAATATCTTTGCAAAAGAGAATAACAACAATCAAAAGACAAGCCAGCTTCACCAGGGAGAAAGATTTATTATAAAGCAGGGTCACATATTAAATGTTTTTCTATTCCTTCAGTTTCCTGATTACGTTTGTACAAAAGCTGAGGAGGGAAGAATACTGGCAGATGTGAACTCAGTTCAACTCTCATTTGGTACCCAGCTGTAGTGCACCAGTGCTAGTGTTCATTATGATCTCAGTCAGAAAGGCATTCAGACTCCATAAGGTACTGATTAAAATACCGTTAATTGGAACTAAACAAAAAAAGGAAAAAGAGGATAGATAATCTTACATCCCTTCAAATGCTGGGAACCTCAAGGTGTGCATCATCAGACAGACCTCCAATCAGGGCACAGCATGCTGTCCCAATCTCATCTGTGGAGAAGTTCACCAGCATTTTGGTCTTTAGAGCTTTTACAGCGTTTTCTTAGAACAAAACAATTCTATTCATCATTTCTGCTGTCAAGCAAAAGGGTGTTCACATGAAAACCTGCTACTTTACTTTAAGATAAAGACAAGGACACACAGATGGTGTAGTGGGACACAGCAGCAAGTGGGAGCTGCCTACAGGCTCCTCTGGTATGATTTAGCCAACTGAGTTTATCGTGCAGCCACAGGATCTGTGCAGCACCGCACAGGCCTGAAGGCCAAGTGCTGTGTGCACTACAGCATGGCACGGCACAGCACAGCACAGGCCTGCACCTGCTCAGGTTAACTGTAATGTCGATCATCTAACTCCTTGAAACGTAATAGTTTTCCAGCCAGGATCGCTACGATAGCAGTAGAAGAAATTGCAGTAAGACCCTTCTTTGTTCACTCTCCCAGTGCGAATCTACTAACCCAAAATACTGTATGGCATCCTGACACCAGTGCTATCTAGTTAACTCTGTGCTGTCTGAACAGGATGTTTTTTCACATTTACTCTGCTGCGGAATCACGGAATGTGTGGAATTTTTCCAGCACAGTTTGAATTTTGGTCAGGAGCAGAATTCTTAAATAATGAGATATCATTCGTATTCAAGCACTAAATTTTTAAACTGCAAATCATTCCCAGATTATGTAATGCATCTTCTTATAACAAATATTCTCACAACAATATAAAGAATTGCATCTAGTAGGTCTGAGAAAATTCCCGGATTCTGTTGCACTGGTGTTTATGCATTAATGATATTTATCTTGCTACACAAAACATCACTTTTTTCAATCCAGTAAAGTTTCTTTTTTATGACTTATGCAAGCTAAAATTATTGCAAAGATGCTGATAAGGTTTCATAGACTAAGAAATATTCTTGTTGCTCTTCTGCTCAAATTCTTAATATTGAAACTCTAAATTCTTCCCTGTATTCTGTGATCCGTGTTTTTATGGACAAAGAACAATTGCAATTATCACTGCTAGGTGTATAAAATAGTCCACAATAGAAATCTGTGAGCCTGCCAATTTGGTCATTCCCAGAATCTTCATGTCCAGGACAGGTTCTTATGAAGATGGACTCTATGAGAAGCAATCTGCAGGGCACCTAAATAGGCCAAACTTCACATTTTCCATAAGAACTGAAACTAACTGTGTTACTGTGGAAATATATTGTTCATATGAACAGTACTCAATACTGTAGCCAACCAATAATATGATTCTTTTAGTACAGACCAGGAAAAAGCACTGTGTTCATTTGTTCATTCTTCTTTTTCTCCTGATCATTATTTTTCTTCTCTTTCCTCTTTAAGCAAGTCTTTATTACTTCTGTTTCTCAATTGTGGGTGTTTATAGGACATACTAGTACTAAAAGAAGTGAAAATTGACTTACTGGTTTGTTTATTTTGAGTTCAGAGGAAGATATGTCGTTTCTTATTTTCTGCAAGAGTTTCATCTTCCGAATCTTTTTAAAACAGCAGAAAACAGAATATCTGTAGCTCGGTGAGAGTTTAATGTAGTGACTCTTTCATTTGGCGTTATTTAAGTAATCACTTAGGTGTCGAGCAGTTTTCTCTCCAATCAGGAGACAAGGAAGATAACAGCCAAGAGGAACGCCCTTCATTCATAATTTCTCAGCAGATAATAAATTGTGGGGACGGGCCTGTCACATAATCTTGCAGAAAAAAAGGAAATGTATAAAGCATGTTATTTTTCTTCTATTTCAGAAGTTGAATTGTCAGATAATTTGAAAGCAGGTTATGCGTAGTGTAAACTACAATCTTGCACATCAGTTTGGCATTTCTTTTTATAGTCTTCATATATTTTTTAAATGTCTTAAAATCATGAAGTTGTTAAATGTTTGTGTATACCGTTTGACTCTGAAACCGTAATTGTGTTCATTTCCCTCCTCCAGCTGCTGATAGGCTATGAAAATGGGACTGTAGTATTCTGGGACTTACGCTCTAAAAGAGCTGATTTGAGAGCTTATTATGATGAGGTAAGCAATTTCCATTAATTCAGCAAAAATACTATTCAGCAGCTTGTCACATGTTTTAACTAGCAGATGGCTATTTATTTTAAGGCACTGTTTGTTCTGGAAATACTGTTTGTGCTCTGCTTTTGAATGAGTTATCAACAATAGAGATGAAATCTTGAGATCTCTAATTCTAATGTGTTAGCCTCTTTTGAGTGTACTAAGACAGAGAGTCTCCTCCCCTGGGTTCTAAAAAGTTTATCAGCGTCTCTGTGGGGATTCCCGCTCTTAGCAGAATGTAGTAGGGAGCTGACCCTGAGAAACAGCTAAATTAGGAATTTTATTAGCTTTATTACATATTGCCGGTACATTAATTAGTGTGAAAGGCAAATTGCTGTGTAGGGCTATTCATAATACTTAGTAGTCAAGATCTGAGTAAAAGAATTTCAGTATTTTATTCTCATACGTTGATCAGACTGTTGTTTCTTGTCATTTGTAACCAAGTCTTACAATGTTCCAGATCTGCTAGAAAAGGGATTCCTTTTAAAATTCTGGGGTATATAGCTTTTGTGAGCCACAACAGATTAGTTCAGCATGTGCCATCTCGTACTTGACACCAACCCAAGTTTGGAGCCCTAGGCCTCTTCTTACAAGTTGGTCACCTAAGATTAGGATCTAAAAACACTCTTCCTGCTCCCCTTCACCATTCTATACGGAGTGATGCAAGGGCTCTGCGCCCTATAAGCTCTGATCAGTCTTTCAGAATTGTTCTTCTGAGACTCAGCCAGCCAGCAATTTCAGGATACCTGTGAAGTCTAGGTAAAGTGCTGTACATGATCTGTATCTTCACTGAATGCTTTTTTGAGCAGGGTCTGAATGAAATTAATCCAGCCTTGCTTTTCTTGTTAGTGATATGCTTTCTTTAGCACCAGTTTTTCAACTAATGTAGTCACTGTATTTGACAGTGAAAGATCTGGGTATCTTGTCTAACTCGCCACTTCCTCTTGTGGCATCTCTAAGGACAGTCAGGTGGCACCAGCTTTATCTGGCTCATCAGTGAAGCAGATACTTCGGTTTAGTGTCAAAAATTCTCCTGGCCCTTCTCCATCAAGGGGCACTTAATATGTACTGTGAGAAACGATTTATCCTGTTCTCTTTGATGCACCGTGAGCCTTCAGCACCAAGGCAAGTTCGTTCTTCTCTGTCACCTTCTTCAGGTAGTTGTCCATCCTAGTAATGACACTTGGAGCAGATGTAAGCACCCTCAAGACTCCATCCTCATACTCATCCTTTCACAGTTCTCCTGTTTTACCCTGACAGCATTGAGTCCCCGTCTCCTCCAAACCAGACTTTGAGAAGTAGGCTCTCTCTTGTTACTCAGATTTGTAGACTCAATTATGATGCAGCACAAGGGCAAGGAGTTAACAGCAGATATTTTCTGATACTGAAGAGGAAGGGAGGCTGGCAGCTCATTGTGTGTCTGCAAATCTAAATGTTCTTCTTTTTTAAGTTCAAGATGGGGACCATATCTACTGTTGTTCAATTATTAAAAACAGGAATAGTTTCATATCTTTTGACTGTTAAGATGCTTGCTTTCATACAGCTACAAGAAATGCCTTCATTTCATTGTCAGTCAGTAACAATCAAATAAAAACAATCTCTTCCATTCAGATTTTTCACCATGTTGAGTGTTTTTTCTTCTTCTTCTTCTTCTTCTTTTTTTAAACAAGATCTTAGAAGTAGTGGCTGCTCAGCTCAGATGGAACAGGTCCTCTTTATTTCAGCATTTGGATAGCTGGCAAACAAAGGGATCATCAAGAGATAAGGGCTCTCCATTCATTCGGCCTTCACCACTATGAAATCTTGTCTGTCCTTTCTAGGCTGCACGCATTGTCATACCAGTGTGATGCTTCACATCACATGAGACTTACGGGCTTGGACCTGTGGTGTGTATTGCAGACGTCTCCTCAACACGTGGGGTTTTTTTTCACTGGAAAGTGAGTTGTTCCCTACAATATTAGCAGAATCTGTGCTGTGCTTGCAGAAGCATGTTCTTTCTTTTTCTTTCCCATCAAATTAATGTCATGGACACACTACCGCTAGAATAAAGTCCTCACTGGGATAACCCAATAGCAAACAGGGACCAGAGGACTCTGCCCCTGTTCACAAACCTGCTATTGCAGCATTTAACAGCTCCTTTCCCTATTCCATCTTATTTGTGCTATACTTCATGTTATGAAGGCTGGATAGCTTTCTATGTCTATCTGCTCATTTCAAGTGAGGGAGGTTCTCACCAAGGCTGTACAAGTACGTTATCTGGAACTTCTCTGCTTGATGTTCTTGTAAACCGTATCTTCTCTTTAAAACTTCTTCCTGATATTCATGACTTATTCACTAGAGTTACTAAAAGTAGTCCTGACTGTCTTTTAGCCCAACTGAAGTCTGGTTAGAAGCTGCATCAGCTCATGGTGCAGGAAGTTTTTATGAATTCTCCTCTACCGTTTCAAAACTGCTCAAGAGGCTAACTGAAATGTTCTCACTTGTGAAACACCTGATGCCACAGTAGAGCTTGAACCTGCTGTTAAAGACTCTAGTGTCTGTTCTTTGAGTCATCAGCACCAAGTTTCTTGGGTGTTTTGTGTGATGATGATTCCCATCTTCCCAGTGGCAATCTTATCTGTTGAGTGTGAGATATTCAGGCCTTTTCCATCAATATTCCTATGTTATGCCCTCTATGTAAGGCTCCCCTTGCAAACCCTTTTCTAAATTTCTTCAAAAGTTTATTTCCAGAGAGAGGAAACTTTGGGGGAGAGAGTGCATACAGAAGCCAGATCCTTCAAAGACTCTGCAAGTTATTGTTGAAAGTTGGCAGACCCAAAGAAACAGCCATCTTCATATGCAGATTGTTTAAATGTTTGACAAGTTGTGTCAAAACATATTCTGAGGTTTCTAAAGCATAGTCGTCATCTTTCCTCTGAACACATCTCCAAAATGAAGCTATAGAGGCCTCAGAGACATTTTGCATATGACTTTTCCCTACCTTTACCAAGCACTATGCCATTATGGACATATCAAATCTGATGTGGCCCTTTGTATAATTGTCCTGCAGTACTACTAACACAAAGGATTCTTAAGACTAAAGTAATATGATGAAATGAGTGTGGTACTTGTTCAAGTATGGTTAAAAAAGGTTCTGGAGTCCCTTTTGAGTTCTTATCAATTGGAGTTTTGTGCTTGGGAGGGAACTGAAATGGTGTTAGTACATGCTGAGTATGAGAGAAGATGGAATATGTATGCAACTATTGTGGGTATTGCAGAAGGAAAAATATATCCAATCTAGAGTGATAAAGTTTATGTGTATGTACTGTGCGAACAGACACATGAGTCACAGGCAGTGACAAACTCCTCTTAGTGAGCAACTGCTCCTTTTTTATGTGAATGCCGCAGGAGCGGATCAGAATGCTAGGCGTATTCTAGCAGAGAGAAAATTAGGAACTTGTTCTGTACCACCTTTCAGTGTCAGTCGTGACTCCCAGGTGAGACCTCCAAAACCAGTTCTAAACAATTCTTGCCCATTTTAGAGGAAAATCTAACAGGTGAGTTTGAGTTGCTGCTAAGCCAACCGTCTGTGACTGTGGGAGCATTCCTCCTCAGCTCCACTCAACAGGAGGTTTATGATGGCGGTTTGCACCTAGCAGCTGAGAGGCAGTTTAACCAGCAGCTTGGTAGGCTTCTTAGCTGCTAGTTAGCAACTGTAACCACATGAAATGCCTCTATGTGTGATAACGCATCAAAAGTGGATTCCGATTTGACATGAAAGCAAGCATGAATGAGCTCATATCAGAATTAATTTACACAAGTATAGACATGCCTTCAGTATAAGTGAAGCAGCACTCCCTACAGATCTAAGCTTATTACCTGAGAGAAACGGCATTGGGCTGTGCGTGGTAACACACCTTCGTGTAATACCATTTGTTGCTTCAATACTTGCTGTGGTGTCTTCTGAGTCTTTAAGAGGAATTCTGTGCCCACCCTGCTCTGGTAAGTAGAAGGTTTCAGTGACACCTGTTATTTCACTTAAATATCTAGTTCCCCTTGTTCAGCTCAGTTTGTTGTGTCTTTATTGGTGTGACTGGCTTATCAGCACGTTGGCAAAGTGTTCAGATACAAGGCATGTCAGATTCCTGTAGCAGCATCTGGAACATCTTACTGCCAAGGCTCATTTGCAGATATGCTTTCCAGCCTCAAGTGCTGAGTAAAGTTCTGGGAAGGGGTCATAGCCTTTTCATTGATTTCTTCTGAAATCACCTCCCGACCATCAAACTTTACCAACCATACCAATCAATATACTTATTAAAAGAGTAAGATCAACAGGGAGTTTTGAATAGTGACCCAGCAGCATTTAAGATAATTCCTTATCAGCTTAAGCAAAACTGATATGAACAATTCCAGCACTGGCTTAGGACTATCCAGACATGATTTTAAAATGTTTTGAATAAAGCAGGTAAAAAGTTCATGCGCAACTGTAAGTGTACACAAGGTGTTAGCATTTCCTGGAGTGCAAAAATGAAAATTCATTGAACTGCATTCAAAAATAGGTCTCACTTATTCACATTTACATAAAAATACATTGTATTTTGTGCTACTTGGCAACTAGTATTTCTGGAAGGAAAATGTATTCCAGGGAAAATTCTGCAAGTTTCAAGTTATGGCTTGCAAAATAAATTACTTAAGAGAATTGCTTTTAGAATTCCTTTGCTTCCTGTTTTGCCAAGCGATCCAGAGACAGTTATAGTGCTTCTTGCAAAAAACTATGTATAAGGCCTCAGAAAAGAATTGTATCTGCACAGGTTTCTTTTTCCAGTAAGCTATTTACTTTTTTAAGATTCTGCTTTTTTGCTTCTGGATCTCTAACTTTCAATGTGTTTAAGCAAAATATCTAAAAAAGAAAATGCTCTCTTCAATCTCTGTGTGAAATGGCATTCTGTTTACTTACATTATCTGTTTGTATCTTAGTTGTAGGTCTTAACTTTTGTACTAGTCCTTTTCTCTCCAGACTTTTCCCTGTTGACTTTTACTCTTTTATCATTCTCAACTCCAACACAAATTGCATCATTCCAGTTTCACACACTTGCCTCTTCAAGCTGCATAGTCATTATTTAAGGACCATTCTTGACTCCTTCACTTCTGTGAACTCATTTGCTCTTTCTGTTCCCTTCCTATCTCATCTTTCCATTATTTGTTTCATTTACCCTTATCTCGTTTTTACGGTATGTTCTCATCTTGCATAAGACTCTGCAGCTGACATTGTCATCCTTTTCTGTTGAATTAGTGGCGCGTCAGTTATTTTAGACATAGATTAACCTGTTTTTTAAATGAGATGTCCAATAGATTATGCCAAACTAATTGTGTTTAATGTTAATCAAATTCTAAGAAAATGGAAGGATTTTTTGTCACTGAATTGTTGAATATAGATGAAAAAGATAAATATCAAGACAAGATAGCACCTCACATGACATAGTAGTGGGACCAAAGACAAATAGGAATTTTTCCCTTCGGCACACCTCCCTGCCAAGTGGTGGATTATGCTGAAGAATCCCAAATTTAAGAAAAGCCACAGTTCCTTCATCTTGCCTCTCTCTCCACATCAGTGTTCAGCCGAAATAGTTCGTAAGACTGACTGGCCTGAATCAGACAAGCGTTCCACCCTGTACTGTGTTCTGCTTCTTTCAGTACCAGAAGCAAGTGCTTCCAAGGGGAGTGTGGGAGAAGCTGGTATTCAATGAGACAAAACTTTGTTCTTGTCAGAAATGTCTTTTGTTAGTGTCTATTATCTTTCGAGCTTATCTGATGCAATTGGAAGTAGTCTTATTATTTATTCTAAGTGTCTCATCCTTTTTTCCTGAAATCTTGTGCCAGTCAATTTCACTAATTGTGCATGAGATATTAAAAATGTTCTATTAATTTAAAAGTGTTGCTTTTCAGTATACTTATTATTCATTACAAGGCACTTACATTATGTACATAGGAGTGCCAGATTCCCATTCTCTGAAGCACTGCCAGTTTCAAAATTATCTTATGTTATTGTTTGTTAATTTTCTATATCAATGAAACAGTCTTGATCACTTTAGACTTTTTGTTTTTATTCCTAAACATCCCATTTTTCTGTGTACTCACTCAGAAACTGAAGAATGTAGAAAAAAAGAGATTCAAGAACAAAGTACTCTTTCTGCTTTTCCTAAGTAGTCTTCTGGGGAAGCTTCTGGGAATATTGTATATTACCCACAAAAACTTGTTACACGGCGTTCCTGTACGTTTGCCCAGTAAAATAATCCTAAGGAGAGCTATCAGAAATGTAATGATTGCACTGTATATCCCTTTTTCTTATACTCTTCCCTTAACCTGTTGCTGCCGTTTTGGTCTGACCAAGTACAGGCTTTCTTACATTCCTGTGTTGTGTTAGCATTTATAGTTGATTTTTTTGCTTGATGAGCAGCTAATTACAGTCATGTGCTACTAAACAGTTCTGAATGAATTCTGGTTAAACAAGAACCACCCAGCTGTTGATATACCATTGGATAAAGATAGTCCAAAGTCACACATTGAAATATCATTTGTGTAAATGCTGTATTCCACCTTGACTTCTTCTACCATTTCTATAGGCTATTCATTCTGTTGCTTGGCACCATGAAGGGAAACAGTTCATGTGCAGTCACTCTGATGGCAGCTTGACCCTCTGGAACCTGAAAAGTCCTAATAGACCATTCCAGACCACAATTCCACATGGTAATTTTGTTAACTAAAATGTATAACAAAGAAGCAATGCAACATTGCCTATGATATTTGCTAATATCTATATTTATTTCTTTTTTTCATTACTGGAGCCCAAATGAAGAGTTACTTTTCATATAAATATTTCTAATCTGCAAAGTAGCTGCAAAATATTATGAAAAGCAGATAGTTTTCATCAAACATGTTTTGTTTTCTGTCAGAGTGTCATAAATGCTTCTTATTGGGTAATGTTGCTCTAATGTCTTCTTTTGACCTTTACATCTTAGTAGTCCCCTACTAATCTTTGATGCCCTCAGACTACAGAATTTTCAAGCTTTTTTTCTTATATATTTTGTGCTTTTGTATTTTGTGCTCAGTATGTGGAATTTTCACAAGTAGTATACTTTGTGCAGGGTAGGATGTTGCTTGTTATAGAGGTGGTACAAGACTTCGCAAGTCACTGCAATAAAAAATTTAAATGAACCGTATTAAGAAATGGCTATTATCTCTTATGACTGGGACTTTATTTGCCATTACTTCATATCAAGGTGAAAGGCTATTAACTCTATTGTAAATCAGTGCATTAGAAAGTAGCCTGATTTGGGGCAGGAGGGAAATCTGTGCAGCCCAGAGAAGTTTTATATATTTTCTTGAATTTCCCAATTGCTTTTGTTTTATCATTTTTAGAGACATAGAATCATAACTTATGTTGGAAGAGACCTTCAGAGGTCATCTAGTCTAACTTCCAGCTCCAAATAGGCCCAATTAGATCAGGTTGCTCAAAGTGGTGTCCAGTTGAGTCTTGAACACCTCCAAGGACAGATATTTCACATACTCGCTGAGCACTCTGTTCCAGTGTTTAATCGCCTTCATGGTACCATTTTCTTTTCCTAATTCTAAAGAGATTTTCCCATGTTCCAGCTTGTCCTTTGCTTCTTGTTCTATCCTTGTGCATCTTCAAGAAGAGTTTAGGTCAGTCTTCTCTGTATGCTCCAATCAGGTTGTTGTAGAAAGCAAGCTTAAGTCTTCCAAAACAATGAAAACATAATTGCTAATGTTCTGGTTTACAAATGGTTCTTCTCTGACTGAAAGACAGTACTGAGCCATAACCAATCAAGAACCTGTGAATTTCAATTAATTTTCATTCATTAAGTTTCATTTAATTTTATCACTGACTTGGTCACAGTCCAGAGTATATAAATTTTGTCAACAAAGGGAATTGTGTCAAAATAAGAATGACTTAGGAAAAAATTAAGAGGTACGCAGTTGTTCAGATTCATTAATTATTAGCTGAGCGTCATCCTGCCAGTAACCTGGATGGTTTTCAGAAGTCTTTAAAGTGTGGCCTGTAGTCCTTTAGACATATGTGGCAGTAAAAATTTAAAGCCATGGTAAGTGTAATTTAGCAAAATTCATATCTTAGGGAAATAGATGTTAATACTCTTATCATCTTCTATAGCTTTAAAGTTCCATTCTCTTGCTGCTAAACAGTTGCTTCACCGTGTATATTTTAGTTTGATAGTTCAGTTATAATCATGTTTTAATAAAGTTTTTACCCTCTTTCTTTCCTTAGGAAAAATTCAGAGAGATGGAAAAAAAACTGAATCTTGTAAACCAATTCTAAAAGTAGAGTACAAGACCTGTAAAAACAGGTATGATTTCCTCCTCTGTAGGTGAAGTCTAGGCAAAACCCTTCATAAGGGCATGCTACGTGTAAAGTAGACCTACTCTGGCAAACCGCATTTACAGAGTGCTGCAGGTCATGCAAATGTATGACGTAAACTTCAGTTGTGGCCTCCAGTGCTGCTGTTTTCTAGTTACTCTCAATATGGAAACACTCTCTCTTGATCATAGAATGGAAATACAGGCATGAAGAAGTCATCCAAGTCAAGTTTCTACGTAGCCCGTGAAAATTACTTTCATAGTTTGTGCTCTGAAATGATGTTTTACATTCATTTTAGTTAAAACTTAAGCTGTTTTTTAAATGCAAAACTTAAGGTAAAATAAGGTTATAGTGTAAGTATTAATAACTATTAAGCTTTCTTATACAATGTACTAAATAGTCTGAAATGAAGTGTTTCTTTTTCTTGTGAGAATGTATATAATGTTCCAAATTTATTTAAAAATCATGTATGAGATTTTTAGGACCAGTGATGTATAGTTTATGGTTCTCAAAGATTAGGCACCCGTTTAATGCACAGATCTCATCTATCCTAGGCAGGGGGAGGGCTTGGCCTAAGCTTCATGTGTAGCATGGTCACGTTCATGTGATCCTTTGCTGGCACCCCCCCAGCTTCCTTGTTGGCCTCACTAAAGTCCCTTCATAGGACTGATGTTTTTGCCAAGTATGAGCGTACAGTGAGCAGCATTGTATCAAGTTCAGCCACATACCTCTTCATCAACTCTCAGCCCTTCAAATGCCACTGAGCTTACACTGTTTTTCTTGAAAAGCCCTCTTCAAAGAGTGCTTCAAAGAGTGAAATGTTTAAGGAAGGTTGCCTGGGCCATCGCAGCCTGGGGAAGTTCACCAAGATCGTGTAGAAAGATAGACACAAAGTGGCATTCAGGAAAAGGACTTCTGCGTTGTAGGTCTAAATCTGCTTTTGGTCAAAGTAAGGTTTTCTTTTCTGTAAGAAATTTTGAAAAGCTCAGATAAGTTTTCATTCTAAAAAGCAATCAGTTATTTTTAGCATCTGTGGAACAGACTTGCCTTGAGAGGAATTGACTTTGTTGTTGAATAAGAAACCAACTGTTTTAAATTTTTGCTGTGGTTACAGACTGTATAAGTTATCTCACCTATATGGACTTTCAGATACCTGATAAGGAATGAGCTCACCTCACCACCTTTCTCTCAAGATATTTATAGATCTGTCAGCTGTATCTGGTTGACAATTTTCATAGGGCTTGTAGTTTGGAAACTTCGTCTGTCTAATTTGGTTGAAATTAGCCAAAACCTTACAGAAAAAAAGTGGAGGAGGAGAGGAGAAACATAAACATAAGCATAGAACAAAACAGTTGTAAACGATATGAAATTTGCAGCTGCATTAGAGCAGTCACTTTCATAATAGACCTTACCTTAAATAGAAGGAACTTCAATATGTCAACAGGTATTTTGACAAAGGACTGGATCCTTTCAACTGTGTAATTAACTTGAGTTAAATTCCTGAGTCAATAAAGTACTTTTAGAATCTTTTTCTTTTTGCAAAGCTATTTTTATTTAAAAGGTACTACTGCAATGCAAATTTATAGTTGCCATGTTTTGCTTTTTAATACAGTGAACCGTTTGTGATATTTTCTGGTGGACTGTCATATGACAAAGCTTGTAGAAGACCAAGTCTAACCATCATGCATGGGAAAGCGATTACAGTTCTTGAAATGGATCACCCTATAGTTGATTTTTTAACTCTTTGTGAAACTCCGTATCCAAATGGTGAGTTCGTTAAGCAAAACACAGTCATAGAAAATGTAAATGAAGTGATCTTCTCTCAAACCTTAATGTCTTAATTGTATTCAATGAACTGAGGTCTTCCATTCTGACAGTTGCCTCCGTCTCAAAAAAAAAAAAAAACCAAAGCAAAACAAAACCATAACTGAAAGTAACTGGAACCTGTTTGCATTCTTAACATTGGAAACAAGTAATGAATGGACAATAAAGCCTGCAATGATCTCCAAATATAAGCTTGAAACACATGAACTAGTGTGAGGAAATATTGCTATTAATAAGATATATGTGCTTATATTTCTGACACTTCTCATGAGGCTGGAAATCTATAGATTGGTAAATTATTTAAATTTAAATTATCACTTTTCTGCAAAATACTTAAATAGATTCTTACTCATCTGCCTGAATTCAGCTCTTTAAGTGTTTTTCCGCATATTGTTGGACAGCTACATTCTGAAGTAAATTCACAGAAAATTCCAGAAACCAAAATAAGAAAAGCTGTAAGCCAGAAAGAAAATAAGTTTAACATTTTAAGTCCTCAGGCAGAGAAGTAAAGTCAGTCTTTTATATATAGCTAAATCAAATGCATATTAAAAACAATTAATAAAGATAAAGTGCCTTTTCATTTCAATGTCATGCAATAAATTTAATTTTCAGTAGTCAAAGTGAGTGTTGACTTTCATTTACTTATGGCAAATGCAGTGATACTTTCCAATATTAAGAATGTATAGCCCCTCCCTCAGCTTACACAGAAATATTTAAATTTTTGATTTAACCTATGTTATTCGCAGACTGGTATGAGGCTATTAAATGATGTGCGTTCATAACAGGCCTGAAATGGCAGTAAATCAATCAGTTTACTCAGTCTTTTGGCATCAGCTATCTGATGAGTGTAATGTGAGCCTGTACATACTGGAATGGCTTGCTGCTGTTTGACTGATAGTCTTGATTTTATATTTATAATTTTTAAAATAATATTTACACTATTGACACAGGGGTACCCTGTGCATGAAAAAGAGCATATACAAGTGTCTTTTCAATCTAAAAATGTTTGTTTATGATAAGGGAAAAAAGCATGAAGAACAGAACACAACTATATAATCTGCCAAAGAGAGTATGGGAGTAAGGAACATGACATCTGAATTGAACATAACTTACAAGAGTATTACAGCAATTACTTAGCTTTGTAAAGCAGTTTAGATTGTGTAAGCTATTATTATAAAATATGTGTGCTGTGGAAAAAGTCATAAATAATTATGTAGAACAGATTATAAATGTATTTCTCCAGTGGTACTGTCTCTGTTGAACTCAGCAGAACTCATCTGTATTTAAAAAGCAAAAATCAACTCTGTTATATTTGATAGCTCCATAATTTGAATGCCAGCAGAAGACAAAACTTAGGTAAAAATGCTCTCTGGCAAAAGAAAAGCTGCTGAGAGATCACAGTCCACCACTTCAAGCGCAGCTTTGTTCTTTAGCTGGACAAGGAACAGTTCTGCTCTTCATGCTCTCAGTCTGACATGGGTGCTCTCCCCACCCCAGCTTTGTTTGAAACACACATGCATCTATTGGATCATGTGCCAGCTCTCCAGGATACTTCTGTCATGTTGTTTCTTCAGCTTTCTCTTGTTATTGTTAAAATTAGGGTCTAGAGAACATTTTCCTTTGGAATTCCTTTGGAAATGAGCGCATTATGTATCATCAGGTAGACCCGACCAGCTGCTCACAATCTATTTTTGGAGAAACAGTTGTACACAGAAAAGTATTAGTATTGGAGAGTGAAGACACATTTTCTGTGTAGTAACTGGTTCAGTGATGCAGTAATACCACAACTTCCACATGTTCTATTTCTTTATGTTCAATTTGCCATCATGTTGGCATGCTATAATATGCCATTAGGGTTCTGCCACATATGGTGATCAGCTGCACTGCCCAAAAGTCATTTCTCCTCTTAGTTCCGATCTGGCCCTAATCAAATGCTTTCTAGTTTGCAGGTATGTCTAGTTATTGTATGATTTCTATCTCAAATCTTTTGTTTAATATACTGTGAGTGTTTAGAGGTTATAAACCTGACTTGTTTATTTAAAATGATTAATAGGAGAACTCCATGTTTTTTAAACTTGATTCTTCATTTACAGAATTTCAAGAACCCTATGCTGTGGTTGTGCTTTTGGAAAAAGATCTCATTGTTGTTGACCTGACACAAAGCAAGTAAGTATGAAGTCTTATAAGAAGTTAGCAGATAAAAATCTGACCAAATGTTATCATACGATGTCATTTTGCTATCCAAAGTTAGTCATTCTTTGTGATAATTCTGTATGTTTGCCTCCACCTTAGAAGCGAAGGTTTTAATAGATTAGCACGTACTCTATAATAGATTAGCACTTAATCTGATAATATATTTTTTAAGTTTAGGAATAAATCTAAGCCTGCACAGACCTCATACGTGCACGTGCTGAATTGTGACCTAAATTTGTGTGTTGGAAACCAGATTCAACATGTATTTTTATGCATGTCTAACTTCACTAGACTCTGCAGGGACTACCGCTTAGGTATTTACTCAGGCATCTTAATAAACAATGGCATTGATTTATACCGACGGATCTATGGGATGCTTTCATAATCCAGTTGCTGTTTTAAATGGCAAGTAATTCTTTCACTCTAGGATCAATATTCTTGTGAAAGCGGAACTACACATTATGTAATGCAGGATCCGATTCTTATTTTGTTACGTCTCCAACACTTCCGATTATGTACATCCACATGCACACTGGTATAACTAAGAACAGATTTTTGCCCTCAACATCTTAAAAACATTTTAACTGAATCACATTCTGATCTCACTCACTTTCAAGAATAATTCAAATCATCTCAGCAGTATAAAATGGTTGTAATCGAAATCAGAATCAGGCTTTCTGCGTTTTTGAATTATGAATGGCATTGTGTAATCTGCTAGAGTGGGGCCATCCCTTTGATCAGACAGTCCAAAATGGTGCAAGTGAGAAATGAACAGAGATCCACTTCAGCTGTTATTGGTAACGTTCATTGTAGAATCAGTAGTCTATCAACACAAAAACGTTTGATGTAAAATCCACAAATATCTAGGTAATTCTTAGGTCATGACATAGGTCATATGCATGAATAGGATGCTTCTAGAAAATGTATAACCTCTGTATTTCTTAAATAAAATTTTGAGATGTTGGGAAAAATTAAATGTAAATGGGTATTTACATTGCAATAAGAGGATTCTTATCGTAGTACAAGAATTTTTGCATCCTTATTTGAATAACTACACATTATTATTGATATTAAGAACAATACCTGTGTTTTGCAGGACTAAGGTAAAGTATGATTTATTAGTAATAATTTTACCTAGATTATTTTATATACTTTAGTAGAAGAATATGTTTTCTTATATGCCTCAGTGTGTCACAGTGGTTCTAATAAATTGTCTTCCTTGACTAGTTTTCCAATCTTTGAAAATCCATATCCCATTGACATTCATGAGTCACCTGTTACCTGCACAGAGTATTTTGCCGACTGTCCTCCAGATTTGATTCCTGTACTCTATTCTGTAGGAGCAAAACATAAAAAGCAAGGATACAGCAATAAGGTAAACAAAAATAATATTGTTTGAAATGAAGAAAGTGTAACTAGATATACAACGTAACACTGTTGGAATACCTTGCTGAATTTTTTTCATTCTGCTGCTTCTTTAATAATCACTTCCAGGTTGGTCCAGCCAGCAGCTCAGAGGCTGACTATGACCTGTAGAGATAGATATACTTGAACGCACCTAGTGTTTTTCCTCAGAGGAAACAGATTGTGGGTGTTCAGGCAGCCTGTGCCCATCTAGTACCTCGAACGATACATGGCAAGAGCTTAGCATCAAGGCAGCTGCCACAGAGCCTATTTGGGAAGGGCAGAGGAGGCTGCGGGCGGTCTTCCTTCTGTGGTTGCTTGTGGGCTGATATTTGTCCCTCTGAAACACCATCAGTTAAGTATAATCATTAACCACCGTTATATAGGACTTAATGATGTGACTGCTGAAGTTATGCCAATTCAGATTGTGTTAAAGAAATACCGTCAGTTTAAACCGCAGACTTATCTGAATACACTATCTCTACTAGAAGCACCTACACTTCTCTACTAGAAGAAAAAAGTAGCACCTAAAATCATTACGACTGAATGAAGTTAGCAAAGAGCTTCAGTGGAAGTTGAGAGTTCACATTTTTATTAAAAGGAGATATTAATAATTATTTTACTGAGCTACTAAAGTCTTAATGAAATGATTTTAGAAATAATACCAGCTGCAGAAATAAAAAGAGGAAATACTATTTTTTTATAGATTTCAAGCATTAATCTGGTATATGTTTTGATCAGAATGAATCCATCATAAATAATTCAGAAAAACTTTGGGTAAACGAATCAGAGTTATCATCAGTTTTCTATTCATAGGAACAGAAGTATTCTGGGAGTTGCCTGGTTTTCCATGAACTGAGAGATTGGACCCTGTGTATTTCTTTTGGATATTAATTGAGCAAAGCACTTCAGAGAATATTTTTTCTCTCACTTCATCCTGTCTGCTTATCTATCCTTGTTTTGTATGCATAACTTCCCAAACTTTTCACCACCTACCTGTGTTCATTGTACACTCTTTTGTCCACTTGCTTTATTTCTGCACACACAAATACACCCTGTGAATGTAGCCCACCACTGACGCCGTCCACCCATGCCCCCACACATCCATTCCCTATATTCACATAACCGCTTTCTGCTCCCAGTTTTTTCCACCCACTTATACTCTCCACGCATCCTCACCCACTCTGCACATATGTCATCCTCCACATTTTGCTCTACCAGCCTCATCCCAGAAAGAGAGTAGGAGTCTTGCCATTAGTACACAAAAGGCAGAGAAGGGGTAATGATTTCATATATTCTGTGAGAGTCTCGTTCCCTCATCTTTTATCCCATTACATTATGCTTGGATAGTTGTTTCCCACTTTTCTGGGTCAGCATCTTCAGTAGTCCTTATGCTCAAAATTGATTCTCAGTTCTGTTCAGTGTCCTATACAAGCTCCAAGAGTCAACCCCTATGAAAAAAGTGGCAGGATTGTTTGCTATTCCTTCCTCTAGTTTCTATTACGAATCACTGCAGTGTTAAAGCTGTATTTCACCTTCCCATGTAGATGTGCAGAAATCTTTAAAAATATAGAACTTTAATCGATAATATAAAAATGCTAATAAGTTTTAAACACTTCTAATGTTACACATCTTTACTCCTTTATATGAGCTGTATTGCTTTGTGGAAGAAGATGTTGTCAACTGTTGAGTTCAAAAATTAATCAGTCCAGGCTCCGGATTGGTTGTGATCTCTGTGTTCTTGTCCTTTGCTTAGGAGTGGCCAGTCAGTGGTGGAGCATGGAACCTTGGAGCACAGACGTATCCTGAAATTATTATTACAGGGTGAGAATGAAAGTGAAGTTTTGTGCTTTTAAAATGTTAGTGTCTACAACTTTTGATTATGGGCTAGCTACGAGTGAGAGTTGAATCTTGATAGAGTGTCAAAGTATACATATATGGACCTCTTTAATTGAGGTAGGTAGTTTTTATTCTTGATGCAGAGTCACCATAGAAATTCCCACTTGCTGGAGAAAACAGCAAACAATGCTCAGGGGCGAACTACTGTGAGAATTGCTGATTGAGGCCCCAGTGCTAGAGGGCAAGTCTATAAACTTATGAAGATGGGATCTTTGGAAAGGAGTGTCCATTGCAAGAGAAGTTTGTGGCCCTGAAGGGCACAGAGAATAGCATTAGAAAAGGGGCCAGTTTTTCTTCCACGCCTCTGACCTCCTGGGGATTCTGTATTGACAATGGATTTGGAATTCTTTTTAGTATACCGTCATTAGTGATGGTATGGTGCACTGGAATGAATTTTACCTTCTAAGTGAGAGACAGTCCCATAGAAAAAAGGCATAGAAAGCCTCAGGTTGCAGTGACCACCCCATGAGCAATGCCTGCTGGATTTTCAAGGCACCACACTGTAAAACAGAAGCCGGTAAAACAGCCTTCTTGCATGACGGAGTCTATGTTTACCTCCAGTCTTGGTCGCATAGATGATAGCAATACATTTGGTAAACTGTTATAATCTACGATGCTTAAAAGCTATTTTTAAAAATTTATCTGCGAGAGTACCAATAAGAGGAAGGGGAGATTATCCTCATTTTAAACAGAAATGTATCCTTTCTCCAATTCTACTCCAAGAATGATTTTCTATTAATAAAAAACACACAGGAAGGTTTTAAGAAAAATGAAGTTAGCCTCTGTCTTTTCAAAGTTAGATGTATATGGCATTTTTACAGTGCAAAGGTGTGATGTTGGCACACTGTAAGGCCAAAGGTACTGTATCTTACACTTGTCATTAGTATGGCAATTAAGTTCATGCTGTTGCAATCTTTGGATTCATTGGGGGTTTAGTTCTTTATAGGAAATACATCAAAAAACATTTTACTAACCTAAACAAATGAATAACAAAATATTTTCTTGCAGTTAATATGGCTATCACTATATATTGTCAATAAGGTATGAAAAGTTACCACACAAAATGCAGTTTTGTATTTATCACTCACTGAAAGTATAAAATGGTTTAGAGTTGCATCTTATTTTAACACATTTAATTGTTATGTTTTTTTTAAGCCATGCAGATGGATCAGTAAAGTTTTGGGATGCTTCTGCCAGTAAGTGTCTGAAGTTCACTTTTCTATAATATTAACAAGTCACATAAATATATGATATTTAACAACATGAGCAGTAATATTTGGGATGGTAAAATTTGGAATAATTAGGTCAAATTAGGTGAATATTTGATTAAATTAAGGGGAAAAAAAATTTGCTAGTGAGATATGTTAGATGAAAACAGTGAAAGTCAAGGAGAATGATAAAATCTCCAGACATGATATATTGAAACCTGTGGTAAATAATTCCTGGGGCACTATTCTGTTGTGTGTATAGAAGAGGGGGCAGAATTAATCTAGTGTTCAGTTCCGTTGCTCGTGTCTCTTCTATTCCGAGTACAAAATATTTGTTTTACAGCTAAGTAAAAACAAAATATTGAAATACAATTATACATCCTAATACATATCTAATTTATAATTTTTCCCTCAAATATCAGGCTGTAGATTATCCATTTAAATCTATGTGTCTATTAAATTTGTGAATATGTGGAGGGAGGAGGGAGACCTAAATCTTTATTTTTCTGGTCTTGAGTTCCAGGAAATAAATGGAGAGTGTCTCCATTCATTCTAGCAGGGAGAAGCCTCAGAAAATAGTCATTTCATACATTCTGACTATTACTTACTATATATATCATAGAACAGAATTTTTCCTCTACAGAAAATACATATGGTACTTATTAGTAAAATGTCTTTCTTAAAAATATACATATATTTTGGTTGAAATTTAAAATATTTTGATTCAAATAATATAACTGTGCTTCATAGAAGTTACAGTAGAGAGACCTTGTATTCTGTTTCCTCTATGATCCTAGGTTCTCTGAGTAGAATACCTCTTCCACGAGGTATCAGTCTCTTCCCACTTCTTCAAGAAAAGAGAATGTGAAAGGAATAGCTCTGTGAAATGTTAGGCGCAGGGAGGTGTTGTTTGACCCTAATGACTGGTCTGTAATAGTGTTAAAGAACACAGAGCATGAAACATTTATACTACCTGCTACTTCCACATAGTACCACAGAATTGTCATGAGTAATAGTACTACCAATTCCATCCAAACATGGGGAAGATATGCAAGATTTTAATGTTAGCTAAACTTGATGACTGTCCCAGGTAATTGGCTTTTTACCTAATAGCAAATCCTTTCACTCATCAGATTGGACAAGGAGAAAATGAGGATTTCCAAAGTCTTGTTGCACACAGGAATTTTTTATAGACCTGCCAGTTGAACATGATTAGAAATTCACTTTTTATTATACTTTTTTTTTATTTGAGAATGGAAGAAAAACAGATAGATGGCAGCCTTGGAGTTTGTATCGTCCATCATTTCTAAGTTATGGTGAGCACCAAAAAGAGGAAAAGGTTTAAAAGACCTATTTTAGAAGCTATTAGTAATATAGAAAATGACTTGATAGCATTTCCTTCAAAGTTTGTGCCAAAAATGGTATTGAGGTCCTAGGAGTTTATCTACAATGTCAACAAGTTTTAGAGAGCTTTAATATAAAGAAAATGGGGGTAATGACTTGCATATAGAGAATTAGCATGAGGTATTAGACCTAGTCTTGTGCATATTTCCTTACATACATGTGCTCTCCTTGCAGGAATGTGCAAATAACAGGAATTAATGTTAATGTGAAACAAAACAGAATATTGTAAAAGTGTCTAGCAGATATGCTGCATTGGAACCAATGTACTAGTGATTCCTTCTATAAATAACTGGCAGGAGTGGGGAAAGGAAAAACCTTATCATCAGGAATAAACATAACCCACTAAGCAGTATGTACATGCTGCAATAGGAATTGGTCCTAGAGGTAAAAGCTTAGATGATTCTGAATATTCACAGATCCCTTTAACAGTAATAGGACTTTCCGTGCATCTCTGAAGTCCTGATCTCAATCCTGCTTCTCAAGATAATGTACTGCCCTACTGGTACAGTACTTGGTGCTTACTAGTTACAAGCTTTTAATTTAAATTATTTTATTGGAGTTCAAATTTTGTTTGAGGATTCACAGCAAATATAATATACTGCTGATACTTGAAAGCAAAAAGTACTTTGTTAGTAGGCATATTTTATTCGTGCAATTTTGTATCTCAAAGCACAGATTTGTGGGAGACAGAGTTGCAAAGCCATTGAAGCAGTTTTCCAAATTTATCTTTGCTCAAAAGCCACTGCTCTTCCATATTTGTTCCCGTGCAGATGGTGCATAGTAATTCCCAGAAGCATAAGGAAGGCATAGAGTCCTTTTGGTGCCCTAAAATTCTGTAATTCTTCCAATCCCGGTATGCACAGACCCAAGGTGTCTGATTCTAAGTGCCAGCCTGGATTTATCAGTGGGATTTTGTGCATCTTGAGGCCTCTTCCACCATCACAGAAGGCCAGAAGAATTTTGTATTCATTACACAGAAGCCCTTGCTGTAATTTGTGAAGATTTAGTAGCATGCATATGCTAAGACTCCTAAAATATATCTGCACTGCAAAATGAAGATGTAATTATGCTGTGTTTGTAGTCTCATTACATACCTAAAATACCATTCTTCCATCCTTTTTTTGTTTGTTACAGAAGCTAGCTTGACAGATATAGCACGATAACACCGACATATGTAACAGCTTTTCTTTTATGTATATATATGATCATAGAGGTGCTGGGCCTGACTGCCTGTTGTTCTGACCTTATGCAGTCATTAATTAATGCCACTGATAAATTAATGCAAAAAAGTGTAAAACACAACAGACAAGAATGTTAATAGTTTGTACTTCCTCCCCAGTGGAGTGAATGGCTACGGAGCAATCACACAGAGCAATTGTAAAAGATTTGTCAATAAAACAGAATATGGTTAGTTATAATCCCTTAACCTCCAAAATTCACTGCAGTGGCGTTCTAGTCTTCACCAAAGCGTCTGGATATTAAGGCTTGATGCATAGGTACAGCTGTAGATATATTTATTAGTCAATTATTCAAAGCTTTTTAAAACTCCTGTTCTTTCAGAAAATCTTTGCGTTGTCCCAGCCTGCAGAATGCTTTCCTACTTTTTTCCCTTGAAGTGCCATACATCCACTTTCTCACAAGAGAATAACCTCAGACAAAAAAAATTTTAGTTTTATAACTTACTAGAAAACAGCTACATGTATCACAGCCTCTCCTTAGCACTGTGTATGAACAGAAATATGGACATATGGTTGGTACACCTTTGACATCCTGTCTCAGAAAGTATTAACAAATACTTCACAGGGCAAATATCCGTTATGGAAATATTAAATGCATATACTGCATACCAGAATAATATCTATACTGTATAATACCCCTATTTTTCTTCCTGTAGGCCTTCATATGATTTTGTTATGTCACAACTGAAAAGATGATAGTTTCTGAGGAATTTTGTAACTGATTTGTTTAATGTTAAACAATATTTTGATATGTTTTAATATTTTACAGTTACTCTACAGATGTTGTACAAGTTAAAAACATCAAAGGTGTTTGAAAAACAGAAATTAGGAGAAGGAAAAGCAACAGCTGAAATTGTGGAAGAAGACCCTTTTGCTGTTCAGATGATGTATTGGTGTCCTGAAAGTCGAATTTTCTGTGTGGCAGGAGTTTCTGCATATGTGATTGTTTACAAGTTCAGCAAACATGAAGTAAACACTGAAATTGCGGTAAGTCCTTTAGAATTTTACTCTCATAATAGACCACCATTGCTAAATCTGAGTGCCTTGCTGCATCTGTGTTCATATACTTAAATATAACTTATATCAAACTATGTAAATATAGCTTCAGATATGATTTGCTTTCAGGACTTTATGATACTGCAAGTCTCTGTCATACCTACCTGCTGTAAAAATTCTGGGCGCATAATACATGCGTAGTGTTGGTCGTCTTAATTCAAGCATTTCATCTCTTTAGTTTATGTTCATAGTGTTTGTAACACACTACACAGGGGAACTGAAAATTGTCACTGCTTTTAACAAAATAGTTTTTGATTTTTTTGGCTTATGCTAACTGTGTTTCCTCAAAAGTGGACACTATGTAATGCCAAACTACTTATGCCTAAGCGATTGAAAGTGATAATTTCCTAAGCATCTTGTTCCTCATTCCTGTTGAAATACTCCTTTTTCTGACTCAGGTCTTAAGCAAGCACTTGATTTGAGGTAGAAGCAGACAGTTCATACTCTTTTAACTGCACTGCAGTCACCTTGTTCTTACCATAGTCACACAGCAAGCCTGACTTTGATTTAAACTTTGCGTTTCTGTTTCGCACAGGAGCGACAACCATTGCTAATAGAGTGGCTGAACAGCATGCATAAAATAAAGTATTCTTTCTTAAGTCTAAGATCTTTAACAAAAGACTACTGTTAAGAATGAGACAACCTAAACATGAATGTCTCTCCCTCAGGCTTGCCTTAACTCGCTCTGGAGAATAGTTCGCATCTTTGGGCGCTCTCTCGCCAGAAAGTCTTTCTCTGTGTCTGCCAGCTCTCAACAAACCCAGTGGCTGAACCAAACTTTCTCTTCTATGTTCCATCTCTCCAACAAAAATTCTTTTCCTTTTCACAGTATTTTAATGTCCTTTTGATATCTATGGCTCTAGCCTGGCAAAAACATTTATGTCACTTCTGGGCTGTAATCATGTGCCAGTTGGTTAGGAGATTCATTACCCTTTCAGGAAAGTTTAAAAACTAATGAACAGTAATTCTGCCTTACTGACCAGCTGATCTATAATGCTGTTATTACATCTGAATGTCCTTATACTATTCCATAGCAACTGCACAGTAGCTCTTATTACCTATCTTTTATTTTCAGTATTTTCATGTCTCTTAATTTTTCAGCTGAATTGCAGCAGAACTGGTATTTTCTAAAATGTAATAATATGTGCAATTTAACAGTTTCTCAATTTCATCTGTAGTTTGGAAGCTTTTGTGTGAGGGATTGTTTTGTGAAGCGTTGTTCTATTACTACCTAATATTGCTGACATTGTCAATGAGTTTCCCTGGGCTTTGTGCATCCCTATTCAACAGATGTGCCTCAGCTTTTGGTTTCAGCATTTTTATTGCAAGCACTCAATCATCACTCCTAATTGGTGCCTTTTTTTTTTTTTTAATATAAAAAATATTGCAGTCTTTGTTGGAATACCTACCTGACTTAGGTTGTTTAGTTTGTCTACATTGAGCCTGAGCTGATCAGTCTCAGGACCTTTCTACTGCATTAAGTGAACTCAGATTCTAGCACTTGGTGTCCTCACATCTCTAGCAACCAGCCTAAACTCAACTTGAGTTCAATCCACAAATCCTTTGAGTACAGCAGCAGACAGCATTTTAAGTAGTAACCCATGTTAGTTTATCTGCCTGACATCAGTCTTGTAGCATCATTGCTATGGTGAATGGAAAGCGTGGAGGCTACACAGAGGTTTCTTCATGTGACAGGTTAAGTCCACGCCTGGGTGTGCCCTAAGGCCTGCGTTGGCTTTGGGATCTCCTGAACAGGAGAATTATTTGCATCCTTCCATATCGGACTTCCAGTCTTGGAGTCAGTCTCATACAGTTATATAAATAGCCTTCTTTTCCTTTTTGACATCTGAATCCATTCCATCCAGTCCAGGAAAGAAAAACATGTTAAGCTTTCCCACTTTTATAAGAAACAGGTGTCTAGTAAGCATGATCACTTTCTGAAGAAAGGAACTTAAATTACTATGATAGTATCAGTCTTTCCTCAGTATAGCTCATTTTCTAAGCTCTTGAGAAGAATCAGAAAAAAAAGTTTGCATTAGTTTGAATGTCAAAAGGAGAATCAGTGAACCTAATGATGGGATCCTCCAAAGAGATCTTTACAAAGTGGACCAAAATAAACTGGTATGACAGGTCTGCATTGCTTTCAAGGCCCAGTCAGCTGGGACCAATGCTTAAAAATATTAGCAGTCATATGATTAGCCTAAATTTTTCTTTCTGTCTGCAAGTGAATGATAACTAGAACTTAACAAAATGAATGTTATTTAAAAAAAAAAAAAAGAGAGAGAGAGAGAGAGAGGAAAAAAAAAAAAAAAAGGAGACAGATTAAAACAACCGAAGAAGAATGAAGTCTTTCTAACATGGTAAGCAGGAGAAACATATTCTTCAATAGTTACTTCAGTCAGTCATGAAGACTAAACAACGTTATAAATTGTTTCATTCAGGCAGCAGTTATTTCCAAGAGATTATAGCACAGTATTTTGCTCGTTAGTCTTTGAAGGCAAAGACTGTCTGTAGGTTTCTTAGTCATTTTAGGCAAAAAAAATCTATAGTTTTTGCAGTGGAGAAAGCAAAAGTGAAATTTTGGGATACTTTCTCTTCTAATTGAATAGAATCACTTATTTCTGCAAGCTCGTGTTTTAACATAGCCCTTGATTTTTAGTGATAGGCGAGTGCTCAGTGCTCAGATCTTTATCTCCTGATTTCATAAAACCTAGCTATTTTCCTAATGCTGCCATCTTCATCTTGGTATAGATGTTGTCTCAGAGAGAGATCGCTAACTGAGAAGAACTTTGCAGTGTCTATATCTGTAATTGTTTCTGATGTGTTGACCGCTTCAGAAAACCAGCATTGCAATTACTATTCAGATAGTATTCCCAGGACCTTACCACTCTGAGGGCTGTTCCTTGTTTCTTACTTTTTTCAAAATAGCAATCTCCTTGGGCAATTCATGAGAGAGAAAGAATTACCCAACATTTATTGTGAATCTTTGAGATCATTAGTCGTATAGATTTGAGCCTGTTTCCTTTTCTCTAGCCCAGAATGAACGTGAAAGATAGCTGTTTTGGACTTTGCTTTCCAGAATCTGCCAAACTTATTTGCCATCTAAAGAATATGGAATGTTATGGGCTGTTATCTCTGTATGATTTCCTGACTCCTACCTATGGGCAAATGAAATCCCTTGGTCAGTACTATCCACACTGTCAGGTTTTTGCATGCTGGCTGAAATCTATCCGATAGGTAGTACACCGACTTTGGTGTACTAGCAGTATGAAGACGGAGCTGATGATTCTTTCAATTAATTTGCTTAGGAAAAGGATATTGGACAACAGGCAGAACATTTCAGGACATTAATCCTAAGTGATGCCTTCTTATACTGAAATAATTTGTATTTTAGGATGAATGATTCATTTCTCTTTTCATACTAAGTGTTAGAAATTTGTATTTATATTCTTTCCTTTTACCTACAATAAAAGGCTTAGATCAAAGTAGGACTTGGAGAAATATGCCTACATACCCTTCACCAGTATAGGGTAGATGACTAGTTCCCTATCTGCTTATGCTGTTAGGCTGCATAAGTAAGAAATAACGGGTTTTGTTGCCGGGAAAAGGTGTGTTTATTTTCAGAAAGACAGAGTTACTGGTATTTATTTGAAAGTAATAGAACTTCCAGTAGCTTTCTTTACTAAATTATAACTTAGTTTTTTATTTATTTAAGTCATTAGAGGTACGACTTCAGTATGAAGTAGAAGATATCATTACTCCTGAACCGGAAATCGTTCCGCCATTTCCTGATGCCTCCTCCCAGCTTCCTTCTTTAAAGAACCTTTCAGGCAGTACCAACACTGTAGCATGTGAAGGATCGATGAAGGACAGTATCCCGTGTCTTAGGTAAGACTATGCCATTGTTCAAAGACTTATCTTCCTAAGAAGTATTTGTACCAATTGTATTAACGAACACATTAACTATCAGGAAGAGGAGGTTAATCATAGGTACGTGACCCAAAATGAGAAGAAATCAGCATGCAAAGCTAGCAAAAGAGTTGAGAAAAAAAACTTTGCAAGGGATGTGAAAAGGCTGGAAGTAAGGACTGAAAAGATCAAGTGAGATTCATCTTGAAGTTTTGATACAAGGGGGAAAAATTATAGCAAATAAAACTTGAGGGCAGTTAATAAACTGTTACACTAAGATTCAGCTGTAATTTTCCAGTGTGATGTAGGAGTAAATCTCCTTCTCACACCCACATTTTGAATGGAATACAAGCACTGTAGAATAGTTCAAGAAACTTCTGAGAAACATAGTTGTTTTTTGAGTTCACAAAGAGATTTCTATAAAACCATCATTCGCAAAGCTTTCCCTCCTTGATTAATTAATATTACACTTTGTGAAAAAATCTGTATGCTTTTTATGGGGAAGGGAGGAAGGGAACTGGTCATAGGCATGAAATATCTTGAAAATATACACTTATGAAATGGTTTCACTGTGTGGAAGTGCATATGCATTTTAAATCTTTAGAAAGTACCTAATTGTTGTTTGCTATAGTACACTTTGACAGTATTTGGAGTAAATTAATATGTTCTTACTAGTAAGGGAGATAAATTATGGGTTTTAATAGTTTCAAAACAGAATTCCATGCAAGATTCTGTAAACTGTAATTTCACAGCAATTATAGTGCACTGCTGATAATAATGATTGCTCTCATTTTAGTGTATTCGTTCTTATTTTAGTCTAATTATTATTAAATATTTTGATGCCTCAGTTATTTCAAAAGCAGTTTAACTGAAATTTGCAGATACTTCAGCCTGTTGTACTCCTGAAAATAGTGTTTTAGCATTTAAAAGCAATATTGTGACATCATTCGTTCATAATTAACAGTATTTATTTGGCATCCTGTTAATCTGTTCACTTCATTCAGTAAGGCAGTTGAATCTCAGGCCTAATTTTAATCACGGGTATAAACCATTAAAGTCAATAAAAGAGGCACTGAGAAGTTATTAAAAAAAAAATCCCAAGCTGAAAACTGTTTTTTCCCATTGAAATTGATAAGAATGCAATTGTTGATTTCAGTGGAATAAGATTTTCCTGTAAGGGATTTTTATTTGATTTGATATGGGAGGGACAAGGGGAGGGTGTTCACCTTGAAGGTAGAAGGGTTCTTGTGAGCTGGAAGAAGTTCTGCTGGTTAGTATTTAGACGTTTGCTTAACTAACTATGTAATCTCACATTAAAGTGGCAGACTGACTTTTGTGTGATTTTGCCCAAAGTAAGGATATAATTAATTTTTTAGAGAGGTAATTTTTAAAAATCCAAATAATTATACTACTACAACTAGTGGCATACTCCCTCTTACATTGATTTAAAAGTGTGCTGTGCGCTTTCACTTCCCTTTCTGTAGGGAAAGAGATATAAATATCCCAGTTCTTTCCCCAGACCCTAACCAGGCCCTTTCCTTTCCTGACCAAAGACTTCTATTCTAAGGAGAAAGATGATGATAAGAGGAAAGTAGTGCTGGAGATGCAGAAAAGCCACTAAACACCAGAATGCTGCTATTGATTTTATACACAAGTCATGCAGGTGGGCAGCAGTACAGGATCTAAGATTCAGTGATAGTAACGTAAAGTTGCAGCCACCTACACAAGGAGGGTAGCTGCACAGCTTGAACTATAATGACATTCTGCTTAAATTTTATATACAGACTATATTTTTAATCCTTGCTATGTTATGTTTCCTTTCATAGTTGCTTCTCAACCTCATTATAGCGAACAGGCGGCACTGCGCACCACATAAT
The DNA here is from genome assembly GCF_040807025.1 of Struthio camelus. Taxonomy (NCBI): domain Eukaryota; kingdom Metazoa; phylum Chordata; class Aves; order Struthioniformes; family Struthionidae; genus Struthio; species Struthio camelus. Next base: position 92,620,281 of record NC_090942.1, on the reverse strand, counting down.
TTTTGCTAGTCATTGCCAGAAATCAATGTCTGAATGTATTTGTCTTTGCAGATAGGTACTAGTGATTGAATATACTGAAGTAATGAAAGCTTAGAATTTTTCTGAGACTTAAAAGTAAATATAAAAGTAAAAAGTAAAAAAAAAAAATGCTTATTTCAGAAGTTGCCCTGAAAGGGCAACTGGTCTTGGGTCTTACTTTCTCAGATCTCATCTGTTTGTTTTGTATCCTGTATAACGTTTTAAGGACAGAAGCAGATAACGGAAAACTAGAAATGAGGTGCAAGATGGGACCACTGCCACTAGCATACCCCTTAATAGCTTATCCACAGCCATAAAAAGTGGGGGGGGACACATTACAGAGGATTTTCTGGTGGACTACTTTGTATTCAGCTTCTTTCTGCTTGCTGTGATTTTTTTTTTTTTTTGAAAGGAGTAAGTTACGTTGTTTGCAGCTTTTGTTTCTAGCTTCCCCAGCTCTCAAAAGGACCCCTCTCCCTTAGGTTGGGTGCACAAACATTCTTCCCTTTGTTTTCACAATACTCCTGGGTAATCCAGGGCTTCATTAAGCTCATGGAAGGCATCACTTCAGAACTGCTGCTTTATGAACAAGTGGAAAGACCAAGGCTTTATTGCCGGTCGACAGGTAAGAAAGTGCAACACTTTGAGCAGAGCTTTGCTGTTTATAGGAAGCAAATATGCAAAGCTATTGCTGGCATGTGCAACTTTATATACTTGTGCAGTCAAAATGGGAAAAAGGTAGGAGAAGATCAGGGTCATGGAAGGTGGGAGCATATGGTTGTCTTGGAGCTCCAGGTGAAGGTCTTGTTCCTCCTACTGAAACGTTGCATACGTTCTGCCATGATCCCAGCAGGCAGTATTTTCAGGGGACTGTAGGACACAGTTTGAATTTTCTAATTGGACTAATAAATATACTCTGGAGCTGTGGAGTTTGAGGAGGCTACAGGACCTAATAAAATTGTAGATGATTGTGAGAGAGTCATCGCATGTCTAACGGTAAACCCTTCAGCTCTTTCAGCACTTGTACCAGCTCCTGTTTTTGCTGCTTCCTCTCTTCGGGCTTGACGCAACTGCACACTAGTTCCAACGAGGTGTCTTATGCAACCACACTATACCACGTGCTTATTATGGTTTGGTAAACCTGCACTTGGCAAAGTCATATCTTACTCCCGCCAGTGCCACTTTTTGGCTCCCATGATTTCTGTGGCATGCAGTAGTGCTAGTACGTTGCTATATCTGTTGCAGTCTCTGGCATCAGCCATGAGTGACAAGATTCCTTATGAAATAAAATGGAAGTGTTTTTTTTTTTTTCTTTCTAACTAGGCGGATAAGATACCATTCATCTCCATTATTTAAATGTCATGGTCAGGCCCTCTTCCAGTCTGAGTCAAGACTTGTGCTGTTGAGTCCTTTCCTTTTGCTTTTGTGACTGCAGGAGCCCTGATTAGGGCGAGGAATAGTAATCCAGACCCATTGCCTGGAGGTCTGTTCTCGCAGCTGGTCCTGGATGATAAGGAGGAGGAAAACAAGGGAGGGGGAAAGCGTCTGCCTTTTTTCAGTGCTGTGACGTCTTTCCTAAGACAGGATCTGAGTCAAGTAACTGACTATTCTTTAAGATAAACGGATATGTAAGATCTGAGTAATACTGCAGAAAAAGGGAAGATAATAGCATATCAATCCACTGTTCAGGAAATTCATTTAGAAAGATAGATGAAGAATACTTTTCTCATTAAAGAGTGAATAAGTGAAAGATTTGGAAAGCTTAATGAGCCCTCTGCAGTAAAAATATAAGCAGTACAGCAGGAACGGTACAACTGAAATGGTTAAACAATTCCAAAATAGTATGTGGGTGTATTTTGAAAAAAACAGTTATCAAATATATCATGAAGATCATATAATAATATATCATTAAGCAAATAGCCATTATCCTTTGAGTACTTCTCCAAAAGTACCTTCAAGTGTTTTTACTGCTAACACTTGAGCTTGAGATTTTCTCTTTGTGTCATAAGGTACATCCATGTCAAGTCTTTCCTCATGCCTTGCACTAGCCATGAAAGCATGAAACATGTGCTACAGTCCTCTGTTCTTCATAACTCCTGTCTGAACTAGAACACTTTGCTTTGTGAATTGTCAGTTGTGCCACTTGGATGGTTTGGTTCAGAAACTATGCTACATTTTGTCCTTATATGGTTATTTTTTACTTCATTTTACTTCAGTTTTCTGCTTCCATCTTCATGTTTTCGAGGGTGATAGACAAATTTGTTTGACTTTCATTTGCTCCTGCTCTGTTGTTTTAAACAGTGGTCTCTTTCATATGCAGACAGTTTTTGTAGCTCTGTTACTGCATGGGATCCTAAAGATGAACTTTGGCCCTATATCCCTTCCTGTTTCGAGCAGAAACTGTTTCTATCCTCTTTGGTGGATCCAGTAGAAGGATCTTGCCCTTCCTTCGTATTATTATAAACATTTAGACCTTTCATTTCACATCCTTGATGTTTCCTGGTAGTCCTGTCATTTCCAGAGCTATGTTGGTATGTTTTGTGCAACAGTCTCGTACATCCATCTTCAAGACTGCAGTCCCAAAAAAGGAAATCTGGCATATTCCATTCACATGCCACATGTCTGGCCATCTTGGCAACACAGTGGCATATCTTCCTTCCTCAAGGGCCCTTTTGAACTCTGACTGAAACAACAGTCAGGGCTACAGAAGAAGGAAGTCATATTCTCCAATATGTTAGGCTATATTACCTCCTTTTGATACTCTAGTGTCACATACCATCCTACAACTGAACTCATGGTCAGCCCTAGGCATCTTTGTGAGTCTAGCTGAATTTTTTTCTCTCTAGCGCACTTCCTACTGAAGTGTGTGCCAAGGTCCATTCAGATCCGTCTGAGTTTGGCGAGGAAAATTGTTTCAGCCCTCAATATTCTAGTTAAGATTTCTTGAAGAACTTTTTTTTTTCCTTTGCAGAGCTTTTTCATTACTTTCTATATATTTTTGCGATGTTGCCGTTCTTATCAATAATGCTGTGATTCAGCTTGCCTGATTTCAATGACAAGCATCTACATCCCACTGCTCTGCTACAGGACAGATGAGGAAATATTATCAGGGGGCTTCTGGGAAAGTTGAATCTCACTATTTTCTTCTCATCCGTTCCTTCATGATTTGCAGGCCACCAAGAAGTGCCTCATGTAACAAGGAGTTTGAGGAGATGGATATGCTTGAAAGTTGGGCTTAAACTTAAGTGTCCCTGAACAGGAGGGTGGCTAATTGCTAAATTCTCATTGTTTTAGTAATTATGCTTATTGGTGATTAGTTACTGAATACTTTGAACCCAGATATATTTGCTATAAACAGAATTCATGGTGACAGGTGATGCAAGATCAAAAGATCTGCTCTTCTGGTACACCCAGCTTTGCAGGGTGGAGTCTATAATGGTGGATTGGGATTTGAGCAAGGAGAAGAATGGAATTCTACTGAATTGTTTTTACAAGAGTGCTCATGCTGCCAAAACCAGCTTTATTTCAGAGTAAGAAAGTTGCAACAATATAGAAATATCCTGTTTCAAAGTTTTAGAAGAAAGTACTTTAAGTTTTCCTTTTAAGTTGATTATTCATGCTGATTTTTAATTATACATTATATACTACAGGAAAATGTTATGACAATGGAAAATCAAAGTGATTATACAAAAAAAATTTTTATTCACCCCAAGAATTCGCCTCACCTACACCTTCTCTAGAGTTTCTCTTGTAGCAAATGCTGAAGTTTTCAGATTTGTTCTTACGACAGAAATTAAAGTCAAAACCTGGAATTCCTCCATAATATACCTGTTCTAATTGCAATGCATAGTCTCAATGTACCGCTACATTCACAATATGCTAGAAATGCTAATACTGCTCTCAGCTTATTAAGGGATAACTACTTCACTAGTATTTCTTCAAGGGAAGCAGATGTTATTCATTGCCCAGTCTGTCTGTTCTAACTTTATACCTTTTTCTTCTTAGTGTTAAGACTCGACCTGTGCGAATGCCTCCTGGATACCAAGCAGATCTTGTTATTCAGTTGGTGTGGGTGGATGGCGAGCCTCCGCAGCAGATTACCAGTCTTGCTGTAAACTCTGCTTATGGACTGTAAGTAACTCAAAATTAAGGTGTATTGATTTATTCTTTATTGCACCAAATCGTGTATGTTCCAGTTATACTTCAAAGTTCCCTGCAGACACTTAAAGTCAGAGTAAAAAATCAAAACCTACCGTTCCCCGCGTTCTTGGGGGAAAATTGCTTGAACAGGTAACTTGTGAAGACTGTAATATGAGATATTAAACTGTCCTTCTTGCCAGTATTTTTACTGTCCCTGGTTAAAAGACTGAATCTTTTCAGATCATTCTGTCCCTCCTTTCAAACAAAATCTGATTACCTTTCAGATCTATAATTTTCAAAGATATTTTGAAAGGATCACCAAGAGGAAATACATTTCGTAGAAATTAGTGATGCGATTAAGCACTAAATGTCATTTGTCATGACTTCATATATTTAATTGAGAAATTCTCTTGTGATAGCAACATTTTTATGTGCTAATCCCCATACATATATTGAAATAGATTGTATATTTTCACAAGATAACCAGAGACCTGAAATTAAAAATTGAATAAGGAACATTTCAATGCTAATTTCTGTATGAAAATGCAAGTAGGTGTGTCTGTGTATATATTTTTGCTCGTGCTCAATTTAGTTGCTAATTTTTACTGTTTTCTCCCATTGAGAGTTACCCAGATACATTAAACTGATTTTTGAGGGAGAAGGTGTTATTTCAGTAAAAAACATAGGCCTCAGTAGGTATTCAGTGGCTGACTCCCACTGATTTTCAATAGATTGCTTGACTGTGTTTGGACACTTTGGAAACTTTAAGCAGAGCCTTCACATTTGTGCAAAAATATTGTGGGATGGGGCTTGTCTTATATTGGGTTTTTGTCCTGAATTTCCAGAGTTTCCTGGAATCTAGATGTTTCTTTTGTTTTACCACACCAAGATGCATTTGTGAAAATTACTTTTTTTTTTTTTTTGCCTAATTTGCTCCCTTACAGGTCTCAGATCTTAGGCCAGAATGTGACATCTGGCTCTCTCAATGGTTTCCTAAACATACTTGATTCAATCAAATGTTTTAAATTACTTCCTTTCCTAGCAGCAGTAATAGTTTACAGGACAGTTGTCTTAAAACCAAGTTTACTAAATCCATGAGTGTTTCAGAAAAAAACATGTGAACATGTGAGATGATAAAAAAGCTAAAGCTAACCTAATGCAAAACCTAAAGGTAACGTTCCTACAAAACTTACCAAAAAAAAAAAAAAAGTATTTCTTTGAATTTCTTCTGCGGAGTCCCTTCTCTCTTCCTCTCACTTGTCTTTCTCAACTTTTTCCTTGGGTCTGTACTGAGAAGTTATAACCCTTTCTCCTCATCAGAATCTCTTTTAATGCTTTAGTTTTCTCCTGGTATCTAGCTTCACAATCTGGCAAAACAACTGTCTTTCAGCATAAAGCTTGAGGATGTGCCATTCTCGTCATGCTAGTTATGATGCTGTTTATTTGGGTTATTCTTTTTGCCTTTCTATGTTTTTCCTATAATAGTTTAATTGGGAGGAAGGAATATTGTAGTGAGCAAGTGTATCCTGGAGTATCTACTTTCAGTATTCTTTTAACTATTTTGATTTCTGTAACTGTGTGATACAAATAGTAGTGACTTGGTGTCCTTGATGTTACTGCAGCCACAAGAAAGGACTAAACCAAGATATGAAAAAAATTTATCCCAGCAAAGATAAATCAACATAGGCATTGTGAAATTTTATCTATTTTGATTTATTTTGTTTATTTTTAATGATAGAAATCTACAAATTAAACATATGAACACCATTTTTATTTCTGTTACAATGAAGCATCACATTCTACTTTCATATATATAACTTTGTACAAAATGGTCGTCTGGCAAATACGACTGGTAGCATTCATTTTTGTCCCAAGGAAACTGTATTAAAAAACTTTTGTTCTTCTATTAAGTGAAATATGTTTTAGTAATTTCTGAAACAGATAAAACTCTTAAGTGTGTAGATTATGGAATTTATTCTGCAGTACACTTCATGATCTTCTCAAATAAGCACAAAATATTGCCAAATAAAAGTGTATTTTGTACCCACTTTGAGCAGGACTATATTCCTACTTAGGCTACGGATCAGTGAAGAATCAACAAGGGAAAAAATACTATGCTCATTCACAGATGCTATACTAAATGCACTGTTAAGTATAGAGTTTTCTAGAGAAAACATGATATGGTGACAGGCGGTAGACTTTGAACTACTGTTGTACATGGGACCTTAATTTGCCAGAATGATGAATAAGAAAAATCCACCTTATTTTCGCCCTTTGCCTTTTCTGTTTGCTGTATGGAACCCTCTTTTGTATGATGGAAAGAGAGGGAGAGAAGGTGCAACAAAGGAACATGTTTCATCTATAACACTTCCTCTTCCTCCATCTCATTACTTCTCTTCATATACTTTCCTACATACAAATTCATGTATCTTCTTAAACATCTTTTGAAGCTATATCGAGAAGAGTCAGCAGAAGGTGAGTGCACAGCTCAGTTTTAGTGTGAATTGAGCACCCAAATATCTTGCAGTCCTTCGAACTGACAGCCTCAATCAAGTTTTACATAAAATCATGGAACTTGATGAGGAATGATTCCTAATCTGATTGACCATGCTTTGGGATTCCGAGTTTCCTGATGGCTGTACCCCTGATCCTTTCTATCTGGAAGTTAAAGCTGTAGTCTGACAGAAAAGGAAAGATTTGCATAGAGTAATTATCAGTATGTAATATTCCTACTTAAATGGAGTCTCCAGCAATGCAGTGCCAGGAGTTTGGTATACGGATTCTTTGGGTAGGCATAAAGTTCTCTGTGAGTTTATTTGCCATTATTTAAGTCACAAATAAATAAGTCAATTTTGTTTGTCTATTTTAGTACTAAATCTTAAATAGATTCAAAGTATTACTGAGAGTATGAAGCAAAGATATCTGCTGAGATACAGGGGGTTTCATACACTATGGTTAACTTCAGGCTTTCCCCTAGGTCTTGCACAGAGACATGGTTAGTGTCTTTTTTTGTTGTTGTTCCTTTTCCCCTTTTTTTATTCTTTTTCCTTAGCTAGATCCATGCTTTGTCTCCCCCCAACCTCTATCCCTTCTGAGCTGTGAAAAAAACATGGACAGAAGGCATCTTTTGTAGGAGAGGAGGAGAAAGTGCTGCTGATCCAACACAACTTCTTCCCCGTTTTTGAAATTGGTGTCAGCAGGGAATTGGTAGAATGCAATCGAGCAGAAGCAGGGGCCAAGTACTTCTAAAGGGAATTTCTAAGCAGCAAAGAAATGGTCCCAACTCTTCTTCCTTATACTGAGATTGCGGTCCAGATCTTAAGTAATCTCATAGCAGTTGGGAGTTCTTGCCCGTGTTTCAAACCACCATCAAAATGCTGGTTGTGGAAATGTTTCAGAGGGTTACAGACTGATTTAGCAGAAATCTGTAATGTAGCTGAGCTGGTGCACTTGGAAAAAAGTTTCATAAACATCCTTCAGATTTGGGTATCTGCACAGCACCTCTTAACATATTCCGTTTATCATTTTTATTTAGATAAATGTTTTTATTTATGCATGTATTTATATATTAATTTATGTGTATATTTTATATTTATGTATAACTACTTGTTAAGATCTATGGCCAGATCTGTAGTCTTAATTTACATCAGTATTATTAGAATGATACAGTTCAGTAAAGCAATTTAGATATTACTGCAATACATGTAGCACAGAACAGTAATTAAAGTGGACAGTCTGCTTTCTGGAATGTCGGTTACTCTGTTTCAGGAAACAAGCTTGCAAATTCAGAATTATATCATGAAATTATTAAAACTAAGCTTTGAGAAGAGTTTCTTCTCCAAGCATTTTTCCACAATGAAGAATAATTATTGTTTGCACCATTTAATTGCATATTATTAATACCTTTGAGGAACATTTCTATTCTCAGAGTGGCATTTGGAAACTGCAATGGTTTGGCCGTAGTGGACTTTATGCAGAAGACAGTACTGCTGAGCATGGGAACCGTTGACCTATACGGATCAAGTGATCCTTACCAGCGTCAACCCCGTTCTCCTCGCAAAAGCAAGCAGTTTACTGCAGGTAGGAGATAAAATATGGTGGTTATGAGCCTGACATGTTCTTTGGTTTTTTGCCTGTGGCTTTGTATAGTGCTTTTGAAATGCATGACTATCTGCCAGCCAGTGGAATTTCTGTAACTTGATGAAAGAAATCTGATATGCTTTCGGTACTGATACTTTCTCAAAAACGGGATGTTTTATGAAGTTTATTCTTTCGGGATGGAGGTCAGCAAGTGATCCCCTTAGCTGAGTCTCTAAGAAATTGTAATGAGTAAAGCAGTGACAGTCACCTGACCTGTGTGCAATTTTCTTCCAAGTTTCAAAAAGTTCAGACCAATAAGTAATTCTTCAATCTAAACTTAATGGTCGTCTTCCAAAAGTTAATCATTGCTATTTGAACAAACAGATGTGTTCAGAGGACAATGTAATCCCTGAGATACATGTTATTTAGGTAGCAAAAGCAGCTCAAATTAGCCATTTTGTTAATGAAATGAAAATTGATATAAACGTGTTAAATCCAGCTATACCACTTTTTAAAATATGACACCAAGAGGAGCATATTTGTATCTTCCTGGCTATTATTATGCACTGCATGTTAGAAGTATCAGTCCATCAGCACAGATAAATTTTGGCATAAGTTTTTGTTAATCTCAAAAAAATGGCATGTGTGAGAAAAAGAGTCAGAAAGTCTTATATGTTTCAAGTCTTTCTTGACTTGCATATTTCATAGTAACTCTGCGTATTTCATAGTAACATAACTGAGCCAGACATGATTGTGAAATGTTATTCACATAGTTCTGAAGTTTTAAAGTTAGATTTTAAAATGTGTTTGATAATATTCAGTGTTTATAATCTATCCATAAAATTATAAAAGCAGCAGATTATAGTGGCTTTATGACATCAGCATTTTCATCAGCAGAGCCTACATTAAATCATCTAATACTGTTTCTCCACAAAGTCAATGGAAACATTTTTCATTGGAAATAAGATTGAACTCTGGAAAAAAAAAAAGTAAAAATAGAGAAGAAAATGCAATTCTTCAGGCTTACTTCTGTTCCTGAAAGCCCATTTATCTCACTTTGTAGGCATTTAATCATGGTGAGGTTAGTTCTCATCTGTGCCAAGTGTTAACATGTGAATTTGGCAGAGCTGAGGAGAGAAGAGACAAGCAGCTTCAAGCCACCTTTAACTTCTCTGTCTGGGCCGGCCAGACTCATGGCAGCTTCCAGCATAACTTTAGCAGCCGCAGACAATATGTTGCGGAGCCACGTCCAAAAGGTGGAGGGTGACTGATGTAGAAATAGCTATATCAGCGCTGCACCACCCAGCATTGCTCTGTGTCAGCGAGATTCTTGGCCAGTCCTTTAAGGCAACGTTCCAGCTATGCAGTGCTGCTAGAATGGAGCCCACTGGCAATAAAAGGCTATTAAGAAGAACACACGTTTTTAGATCGCTATAGAAATTATGCATCTGAAAAAAACCTCAGCTGCTTTCTCACCATCCATCCCACAACCTTTACTTTTTTAATTATTTTTCTTGTTGTATCTTCTGATCTGAAGGTAAGAATCTGCTGAAATTTCTTCACCTTGGCTGTTCTAGATGCTGGTTATGATATCACTTCCTTTCACTTTAGACTGTTTTTTCTCTCTTTCTTCTGCCTGCTGCTGATGCTGGTGTACTGGCATGTTCCAAAGACAACTTTTGCATGCGTGGCCTGTCTAACTTTTATCCAGATTTAACGAAACGGATCCGTACTTCCTATCAGAGTAAGTTCTATAAAGGTTAGGCAACTAGCTATACGATCAGAATATGCCTGACTTAAACCCGTATGTATGTGCTTTGTAATGTGTTTTTTTTAAACACATTCAGCATGCATGCAAATTTGTTACATTTTGTAATGTCAGTCATGCTTCATTTTGACAACTATCTATATTATACAGCTATTTCAGATCTGTTTTCTTCTTATGCCCATTGACTTACTTGAGGTAGACTGGGCCTTAGAAATGATTTTTCAGTGATGTTAAGTTCTTGATAACAGTATCTTCCATTGTTTTTGTATTTGTTTCAGCATTCATTACTTATATGAAGCATTTCTTGTTTTGCAATGGCACTGCCTGGTTGTAGTTATAAACTAATTCTTCCGTATTTTCAGTAGAGCAATGTGGTTTAAACGAATAAACACTGGACTGGGTGCTGTGAAATTTTAAATTTTAATCGTGACTATTTGGCTTTGGGGAACCAATGCATGGCTCTGATCCTTAATGGAGAATAACATACATCAAACAGTTATGAAAATTAATGTTGTTAATATTTTTAAATATTTAAGTTATAAAGTGATATTAAATTTAAATATTAGTATTCATCACTGCAGAATGTGATGAACAAAGCTATAATTAATTTTGCTAAAATGACTCTTCAACAGATAAGCTGTATGTATCTTAATTAACTGCAATGCTTGTATGTAATTAGGTCTCCAGGATGCCTCCTATTCATCTCTTTTTAAAGTAATTTTCCTAGAACAATTGGATAGGCAGTCTAAATTAAATACTCAATGTAAGCAAGATAGAAAGGGGTGGTGGTTGTTTCATCATTTCGCATAAATATGGAGTCATATATCTATTAAAATACAGTTGCACGCTCATACTAGAAATTCTATTTCCTTTCTATGGACTGATTGCTCAGCAACTGATTTCTATGATGTTATTTCATAATACTTAATTAAAGATGGACTATTTATTTAAAAGACTAGGCCAGTTATATATTCAACAGTTTGTGCAAAGCATTGGTGTATAATTTCTTAAACTGTATTAATCAGGTCTTGCTAGTTTTACTTCAAGTCTATAAGAGAGAACCTGAGGAGCAGATTGCAGTCATAAGTTTGGGGTTTTTTTCCCCAAAACCAAATTAATAAATTGGAAAGACCAACATGATCATCCAAACTAACAAACAAACACCAGTGAGTTTTTCTCAGCTACAAATGCAGTGTCTAGTTTCTGCCTTCAGTTCCAAAATCAGGAAAGTCCTAAAAATCTGTCTGCATATGTCTTAACTGAAAAGTCTGAGAGTTTGACTCTTTTGCAGGGTCGTTAGCCGCTTCATCCTTTTCCTTAAAAATTGTTTTGTTGTTGCTTTTGCCAGTCAGTACTTACACAGGTGTATGTACCACACAAATACAGTCATAACAGTCCCTGATCCAAAATTGCTTATGAGCTAAAAGATGCACCAGAAAGTAAGACAAAGAGCAGGGCAAGAATATTCCCTAATAGAATGTAAAATAAGTTAGCTAGTAAGTGGTAATTATACCAAATCTCCATTTGCTGAATCATTCTCAGGTTGTCATTTGCTGTACATCTTATATGGCAACTCAGTTTTAAGGGGGTGATTGAGGATGGATTTACAGACTTTGTTTAGGAGTTTATCCCCCTCTTATAAGGGATGATGATGGGAAAAGAAATTTTCTTTGTGTGTGTAGTTGAAGTTGATATTATCAAGGCAAAAACAGGAATCAGTCATGATAGCATAAGCATGAGATCTGAAATACTGAATGTTATTTAAATAAAAATGGAAGTTAATGGAAAGACAAATTGGAAGTTGATTCAATTAGAGTAATGAACCAAGAAGATAATCACACCAGGATCAGCCTGAGAGAATCAGACTTACAGGCATTGAAGCTAAAGCACTGATAAAGCCGTTGATAAAGCCAGGCATTATCAATGAGCAAGATACTTTTGTCAGTTGTATTTTGGAGGTAACTGCAGCAAGAAAAGAAGACAATTTGTATCCAGCCTGAATCTGAGAGTCAAAGAAGTGTGATGTTCCAAGGAGGAAACCAGTGTTACGGATTTTAGTATAAGGGAAGACAGTGGTGCTGTTTACTGTGATAAGATAGTGAAGAGTGAGCAGGTTTCTGCAGGAAGAACTAGAGTTCATCTTGGCCATGATAAGGTAGTATCTGGACACTGATGAGTAAATTTCAGAAGGGTAGGAATACCACTCTACCTTGGATGGAAGGAATCCAAGTTAGAAATTTATGTTTATGAATTATTAGGCTAACAAAGATACTTAGCACCCTGTTTGTAGGTGAGAATCCATTCAAATACTGGGATAGAGAGATAAAGAAAGGGCTAAGGTTTCAGTCTGGAGTGTCTTGCAACTGAAAAAGAAAAAACCCGTCAAACAGGAATAAGAAGCAGTATCTCGGAGACAATAGGTTTTCCAAAGGAAAGACTTGATCAACAATGTCAAGGGCATCTGATATACAAAGCACAACAGTGGAATAATTGTCCTGCAATTTGGCCAGAGGGCTTGATAAGAGTGATATATACATGTGTAAAAACAGATGTGTAAAACAGATTGGAAAGGGTCTGGAACGGAATTAAACATTAGCGTTCAGACAGTACATTCTGTGGTTTAGTAGGTGAAAGTGGGAAGGGAGAAGCAAGAAAGAGGAAAGAAATTTGAAGGAGAAATGGATTCAACTCTGGCCATAAAATGAGAGAGAGTGAAATGTCTGTATTAGGACCATTAGATCCTATCAGGGAAAGTAATCTGAGGAAAGTAAGAGGCTGAAACGAAGGGTAAGTGGAAAGCCAGAGGTAGCTTTCTGTTGATGACCCATTCTATTTGCTGTAACAGCTGCCGGCAACCACCTTCCTTTGTAGCAAGACTACATGCCAAGCCAAATAAAATAAACTCTTCCTGAAGTAGTACAGAACTGTTTTTTTTTTTTTTTCAATTGAAATCAAGTTGTATATGTTATTAGCTAGCAGTAGATAACATATACTGAAATATTAAAACAAGTACATTTACCTCATCTAGAGAGAGAGAGTATTGGCAGCAGAAGATAAAAATGCCAACTTGCAGAAGAAAGTCGATCTCTTATTAGGAATTCATACCATCTGTTGACGAAACAAGAAAATGATTAGTCTATATGAAGCATCCAAAAAGTTAACAAGCTAGGAGGGCGTTGATCCATTGGAAACTAGTTTTCAGAATCCAGACTTTTCACTGAGAAGTCTTTGTTTCTCACGTCCTCTGAACTGGCAGGTCTGAAGGAGCAAAAGTATCGTAGCTCTGAAAGAAGCAGACAGAAAATTCTATGTTATGAGTTGTTATAGATCAGTAATTAACACTTTAAATCACACCTGGCAACAAATTAGAATATATTGTAGACTCAATTTTAAGTGAACAGCTATGTTCTCAACTACCTATAGTTTTTGAAGTGTGCATTATACTTAAACATAAATCAAATACAGAATGGTAATTCAGTGTGGAGCAAATGAGTTAGGGTAACAATGGGCTTACTTACTGGCTTATGGACATTTTTGAGATTTACAAGCAAAGATGTGACAGCCTGGCTGCCTTTAGCAAATGATCAGTCCAAATAATGAAATCGTAGAGACCGAAATTTTAAGTGATGAATTCGCAAAAGTTATTACTCCAAATTATACAGTACATTTTTTGTTCTTTGATAAAGGGAAAATGCCAATCACAGTAAACTTTAAAAAGTGTCCATGGGACGTTTTTAAAACTGCTTTGTGGCCTCATATACAACATTTACACATTGTATGATTTTCATATATTTACAATTTGTTCAAATCAAAGCCAGTTTCATTTTAATGTCAATGGGTACATCTTCTCACAGGTGTTTGTTTTTGTGGTTGCACAAATTGGGCCTGCAGAATTTCAAAAGGAAAATTGAAAGTATTTTTCTAAAGTAACTTCAGAGGCTGTTGTAGTCTCTCAAGGAGTCAAAGAAAACTGAGCTGCATGGAAATACTCTACATATGAGGAATTATTTAAAAGATTCCTTAAAAAAGAAATGACCATAGAAAATAAGGAGTAGTACAAAGAAGGTAGTTTGAGAATTTACTTTCTTAACTCATAAGAGAAACAAAAGACAAAATTTACTGAAATCAAAGGTGACACATCAAAGTTGACAAAAGGTATGTTTATTCCTTTCAGTGAATTATTTGATTGCACAAGTATTGTCACAGAGCATCTTTGGGGCTGATAATTTAGTAAGATAAAAGAAGACTTTGGATGTTTGGATGGATAATGAGAGGAACTGGCTATAACAAGTCTAAGCCAGAAAGATTTATGGCAGTGGAAATTCTGCAGGTATCAGTGCATAAGCAAATCTAAGTATCTAAGATTAAGATAATGGCTTTGTGCAGGGCAGATTGAGCCACTTTTGCTTAATGTGGGGCTTTATTGCACTTTTTTTTAAAGAATCTGTTGGTTGTGACCATTAGAGGTGATAGTGGCTTGACAATAAGTCTAGGCTAGTAGAGAAGTTCACATATTCACTATTTTAAAATATCATACCATGAAATGTATGTTTATGCTAGTAAGTTGTAAAACTGTTGTCAAGCAGAGAGCCTGTGGTATCCTCACTGTGATTGCTCCTGGTTTTTCAGAACAGTGGTGTGATTTGGTGCATTTCCTACTTAGTTCACCGCAGCATAATTTGCATTGAGTGATAATATTGTTTTAATGAGCTCACAAAAAAGAAATTGTATTTAGAAGCAAAATCTGACCTGGGATTTGAAATTAGAACTGTCAGCAATACTAACTCTACATGATTTAGAAAATGTTCATTAATCACAACATTGTAACTGTAGTATTACAATTTTAATAACTTAATACTGTTTGGAAAAGAAACAGAATTTAATATTTCTTATTTATCCAAAGCCTCTGACACTATACGTTTGTGTCATATTCACACTAGATCTCACAGAAAGCTGCAGAACAAAAAGTCGAGTATGTCCTAAATCTGCAGATTGAAAAGATACACACAGAGTTCCCAGAATCAGGTAGAAGTCAGATTTGCGGTAAGAAAGCTGTACGCAGAGATGTTCCCGAAATGGTTGTAGTGCCTGAGATCTGTCATAACTCCAAAAGTGACTGCACTCAGAACTGACTGGAATATAAAACTCTCTCAAAGATTCCAAGTTGAATCAAAGAACAATTCAAAGAAATTTTTAAAAATGAGAAGAAAAAACTTTTGTTTTTTGACGTTAATATCCAGATAGTAATCTTTTATGATTTAAAAGTCGGGAGCAAGTAACCCTTACTGCTTGCTTAACACACCACATCTATACTGCTGTTTTGCCAAAGTTCTCTCACAACTGTCCCCATTTTTTTAGAGCAGTTTGAAGTTACACTGCAATAAAAATGTCAGCACCTGCATCAAGATCTCACTATATTTAGTACGAATTGACCGGCACTGGTGACTGAGGGGTATTGGAAAATATTTTTAAACCTAAAGTCTAGACAGGTTTTAGAGGCCAGGATCTCAGAGGTGAACAGTCTAGAAGCCATAAAAGTTAAAACATATGTCCCGTTGCAAGTTTATGGTGCCAGATTAAAGCATATTGAGAAGTCCTAATGGGATATTTGATTTAAAGGGTACCTCAGCTTAGATTCTATGTGTGCGTGTAGTATTACAGTATGTGCACCTGACTGCGGGCTAACATTCACTAGGCTCTATGACCTGAGTGCTGAGAGTCCACATTGCTGGCAGATGGATGCCCTGGGGTTTGGCTGTCTGTCAGTCCCAGAGTACGCTATGGCATGAAATGTCAGACCTCTTCATAAGGGGTGTGAACTGTTTGATATCGGCCATATGGCACCATGGGATACGCATGAACGGCTCGTTTGAGTAGCTATGGCCATGCCCAGGTCACACACACAAAAGCCCATGCTAAAGGACAGCTCAAGCTCAGGTTTCCCCTCCCTTGCGTGCCAAAGGGCATATTTAATCATGTACATGCAATCTGTACAGAAAGTGTATCTTGGTTTGGTCACAGACACAAGCCCGTGCTCTTCAAGCAGTGTAAACTAAGATTGCGTTACTTATTGTCATCTTCCATGGTAGCCTGCAACAAATGAACTCCTCGTACAAATTAATAAATAATATGTAAAGTGTCTCACCCAAAAATAGTGTGTTATATTCGGGCAGCGTTATCATTGCGTCTGCTCTTTAAAATGAGCTACCTCGTGTGAATTCATACAAAAGATCCAAATACTATGTAGTAGAAGTGATTTTTGTATTTACTTTCTTCTTTCACCAGAACTGTCTTTTTCTTCTGTTTTTTGGTTTCCTTCCTGGATTCTGCAGCAGTCGGAAGCATACAGAATTGTTTCTGCATCAGTCTGACAGGGATGAATGAGTTTGATTGATTTGGTTCATATCACAGACATTTAAATTTTAAGCTGTATTTACTTGTTTTCACACATTAGGTACGGTTGGTCTTTGTCTACCCAGAGGCACTCAGAAAACAAGTCTGAATTAACCACACCTCTGAATTAAGATGTGTGATTTTAAACCAGATCTAAATTTCTGTAGTGACAGTCTGATACCAGCAGTTATTCTGAAATAAATATTTCCCTGCCTTTCACACCATACTTTTCTCCAAATTGACTTTGAAGTGTAGAATGCCACCAACCACAAAAGTTGAAGCATGCCCTGTTAGATTGTAACTTAACTTTTTAACTCCATTTTTTCAGGCCTGACTGAACTCAGTGACAGTCCAGTTTCCCTGGAGCTAGAGCGTTGCAAGTCTCCCACTTCAGGTAAAGGTGATTGGCATCTCTTCCTGCAGTCTGTATAAGCAATTCATGTCATGCATCACTGTGTTTCATTATTCCCTAAGAAGTGAAGTGCACAGTCACAGTTCCAAAGGGAGGAATTCTTTGGAGAAGTGCCTGTGGTATACCAGCATATAACACTAAGTCTGCATATATAAAGGAAAGTTAAATGGATATGGTGCATCTTCAGGTGAGGAGTATGAACACATTTAAACTGACAGCATCCTACAGATGTATTCCTGTATTTCAAATGGATTCAGGATTTTTCTTAGGGGCTTGTTTCCTCGTTTTCTTAAAAGGCTTTTTGACTTTCTAATAAAGAGTCCCTCTAGTTGTATCTATGTATTATACATAAGTGCACATACAGAAATTTTTTGATAAAGAACAAAATGGAGAGGGAAAATTTTAACCATTAGAACCCACCAGTGCCTAAGTGCTATAATTTACAATAGAAGCATAACCTCAAATAAAAGTATTAGCTGATCAACTATTATGACCCTGCAGTGAAAGCTTAGCCTTTTAAAAACTCAATGTTTTTCAATTTTACCCATAGTCCTTCAGAAGGTGGAGTACAGCATTTTCCTAGAGACTTTTTCTGCAAGTGCCTAGTGTCTGCATTGATCTCTTTTAGTATGAGTTCACTATCTTAAAGATAATAGCTTAGAGCTATTTTCTAATAGCTGGCTTTCAAATGTGGTGGAGAATAAGCAGGTGTAGCTGTAATACATTCATTTTGCTTGTGGTGTGCATATCACACTTTTTTTGTTGCATTTTGGTAAGTATTGATAGATACTTTTCCTTTTTTCTTAGTTATGGTACCGGAAATTCCCGTAAATATGCTGTTCACATCCTCTGTTATTATTTCAGATATTTTATTTGTTTTTAAAGGGACACATTTACGTTGACTATAGTCCAGTAATAAGTAGTTTGCAAAAGCTGAAACTAATAAAAGTGTTTTCATAACACATCAAGAACTAAAACAAAAATAGCTGTTCTGAAAAAATATTCATTTCCTTATAGTATTTACAACCCAGATTTTACAGACATGAGACTATCAAAGTGAAATGTACTGTAACAATATTGTTGTAACACTAGGAATTCAAACTCATGTTCTAGGTCTCAGAAACTCGTGAGTTGGGTTTTAAAACAAACTATTTGATAATTCAGTGTAATTGGACTATTTACTGTGTGTCACTGGGATTCATCTTTTCATTCTTTCCTCCAAAAACAGGCTACAAACTTCCTCCTCCTTTTTACTGACAGCTAAGAGTTCACTGACTTGGCATTTTTGTATGCCTGCATATATTTTTATAATGATGAGTGAAGCCTGTAGTACCTGACTTTTTCTGGAATTAATTTCAATTTTTCATTCTGCTACTGTTCAAAAATATCTATTTTAGATAAATATAAGTTAATTTGCTCCAGAATTTGTTCTACTTTTATATTTTTGGAGAACATTTGGCAGGGAATATTTGACAAATGTATAAATGTTTCCTTTTTCAGCCCTTCCATGTTGTTTTCCAAGCTACATTTGGATCTTTAAAATGTGAAATCAGGAGAAATTTTATTAGCAGTAACTGTTATTAAGATTAACTGCAGTTCAAAATAGAAGTTACTTTTACTGTGATTTATATTAATTATTCTTAGAAAGGTAATGCAATTGTCAAAACTGGAATAATTCAGCTCTGGCATACCCACTCTAATACTAGGCAAAATCCAGACTAAACTTTCAGAGTGACCAGTCTCAAAATTGTGATTACCAAGAACATGAGCTTGGAACTACCTTATGCTCGCAGCTCGCACAGCCTCACAGCTACAATAGTCTTTGTACTGGCTAGCATTTCTGCCTCGTGGGAATAAAACTGGTTGATCTACATAGTTATAGATTCACTGGCCAGGATCCTTCTTTTTCCGGTCTTGGTTTTGATCTTTTTAATGATCATGTCACACAAGGATTCATAGTGGAAGTGCATTCTGCTCTCTAGAGTCCCATAATGCCTGAGGTGTAAAAATAGCCAACATATATCTTTGCTGAAGACAGGCCAATATATTTCTGACTTTTTCCATCAGAAATATAGCTGAAATGGAGAGAAAAACAAAAAAAACTTGGCTGCTGAGTCAAGTAATAGAAACTGCTGCCCAAGGGCTATGTTATCAACTGATAGGGTTGCAAAGAGGGAAAGAACAGATTTTGACTTGCTGCAATTCATTATGGTTGCCAGGCCACATCAACATCAAGTCTTCTCTGGCAGTGAAGCTAAGGCCACTTGCTGCCCCTAAGTAAGCTCAGTGTATACCCAAAGAGCACACTGCTGGAGAACACCATACTCTTGATGGCCAACTGGTGAGCAACTTCTTCCTGGGCTCCATCAGAAGGGAAACTATTTTGAGCACACCTTTAGTGTGTTCAAGCACATGCTTCAAGTCTCCAGTGTTTTAACCTCTGACTATGGACCTGCAAAACGAGGCCAAGGTTAGCTCAGTAATTCAGCCTTGTTTCTCTCCCCACCCCACCCCACCCCCAATCAAAGCGAGTCATTTGAGTGCTGTCATTGATCTCTCTCTTCTGGAGCTTAATACTGTGAATGTTGGAGCACTGAGCAAAAGATGCACCCAGCTGAAGAGTGCTTCTTATTTTACATACCGGATTGTTTTCTAGTTCCAGTACAAATCCAACAACTTCTACTATGCAATATTTCAAACTTGTTTCACAGCAAGGCTGTTTTTTCAGGTGTCCCTCATCTACTATTTAGGAAGGCATGGCTTTACAGACAATATAAGTGAAAAATCAGATTCCCAGTCTGAACAACTTTAAGCCTATAACATGAAATTAAACCGTCTGATGAAAACATCTCTGAAATTCTCAATGCCACACAGCAGGTAACAGCCAGCAAAGAAATTTCAAACTTGCACTTCAAGGAAGAAAACAGCAGTGATCTTTTTTTGACCACTGGTATCTTCTTTTAATTAAATTAGTGTTTAAACGCTGCAGTACTGGCTTTCCAATACTGTATAGGAATGCAAGAAAACAATTAGGAAGAGTCTATTTCCTTTTGAATGTCTGGTTGGTGGCAATTTTCTCCATGAATAAAATGTGTTTCATGTATCTTGATGTATATGGAATGACACTGGTAAAAACTGCAGAATGAAAATTCTTAACACTTCCCTTTTTAAAGTGTACTTCATGAGAACACCGATGCAGCACGGCATGCCGTGAAATGGTATTTGATTGGATTAAAAAATACATCAGACCATATAAAGAAATGTTGAGATCAGTGCCATCAGAATGCCTTACTTTTGCTCTTGGATGCCATACTCTGAATTAAGAACGTCAAACCACATTTTGCATGTATTTTGTGATTTGGGGTTCAAAAATTAGGGCTTTGCATCCTCAATGAGAGCTGTAGTGCTCAGTAGCTCTTAAAAAAAAATAAATAAATGAAGCTCTGAGGCCTTGTAGGCCCTCATAATATAAATGGTGTCACACGCAAATGCAGGAGTTAATTCCCATATAATGTAGTACAAAATCCAGTGAGCTTTACTTTTAATTTTATCACCTCATTGAAGACAATGTATTCAGGGGCTTTTAGGAATGTAGATTTTCTCTCTCTTGATTCTTTGTCCATTTATGTACAGCTTCATACTGAAGCACATAGTTGAGAACACGCTGTGAGCGCAAAGCTTGCATCTTTAAGAGACCATTATTTCACTTCATTGTTAGATTTTTCTATAAGACGTGATGGACATTTTAGATTTCTTTCAAAGACTCATAGGAAAGAATTTCATTAGTTTGTAATTAGGACAGTGAATTCTCAACTGTGCATTTTAAGCTGAAAGTGCATTTGTATTTGTTCTTAAGGAATCACCTTGCTATTGGGGACCCATATCCAGAATGCGTGTAAGACAATAGGTTGGAGAAGACAATGTGTAGACTTCTGCAAATGATTTCCATGAGCTTCTGAGCAGATTCCTGATTAAATGATTTCTAATTAATATGCTTATTATGATTTCCAAATGTTTCTGTCTTGATTCATTCCACTGGTTAAATTGGCTAGGATTGGGCCCATGCAAAGCTACTGTTTCCCCACATGAAATGTTTTTAAATAGCTTTTTTTCAAAAAGAATTTTATGAAGTTCATAAGAGTCTTTTTTTTTTTTTTTTTTTTTTTTTTTTAACTCTTGGGTAACTGCAAAATAGCTGAAGAGATTTGAGACTATATTAAATTCTTCTTGTGGAAACTAAGCTAGAAAATAAATGTTTCAAAACATTGTGCCTATGTGAAAACACAGAATTAGAATGTGATTTATTTTGAAACTTGGTTACTGACAGCACTGCCAGCATAACCATTTCTACTTATTTGTATTAAATTTAAAAGAATATTTACTAGTCAGAAGGCGAATTAATCATAAAAGAGAGGTTGGCGCTTGCACGGAGGGCACAGAAGGTATTTTATCACTTTTTCTAGCCTGTGAGGGGTTTTCCGATCAGATAAATTAATGTGCGTGTAATATCTTGAGCAGGGATGTGCGCGTCAAGGAGCAGCGAGGGCTGACTGCTCCCTAAGGGCTGGGGAGCCACAAGGTGAGCACGATGCTGTGCCAGTCCGGCGGGGGCCTCCCCAACGAGGGCTCCACACCGCAGCACCTAATCCAGGGAGCAGGGCAAGCCCAGGGGTGGCAGCCAGGGTCCAACGCAGCACTGTAATGGCCAGTGGGGATGGGGACAGGCCAAGACTCATCTGGGACATCAGCACACGGGTTGGGGTCCGGATCGGTGGGGGCTGTGGCCAGGCAGCAGCAGGGCTGTGGTGGGGCTGGAGACCGGTTTTGCTGCAGCGTAACTCGGGCAGGGGTCAAATAGTAGCGGCTCAGCTTAAAAGCAGATCCTGTGGGAAGGGGGCCAGCCCCAGCTGTGCTGTCCATACATTGGCCCTGAGCCCCAGTAGCCAGATCTGCAGGACCTTGCAGTGTACATGAAGAGAGCCTGATTGTCTAACTGGGTATTTAAATATTAGGATCTTAAATCCATGTTTTAGCAGCTGAATATGAGGCCTGGTGTGTTACAGAGCCTGAAGCTGTCTAGCAGAAAAACAGCCCTATGAAGTCACCTTTCTTTGAATAATATGAAATTCTCTGAGTACGCTCCTGTTGTACGAGCTAAGAGGAGCACACAACCAAATGCCATAGCTGCCAGCACACATTTGTGTGTTGATTGTGCCTTGGCGTTTTCCTTGAAGGGCTAATAGGAACCATAGGGTTTCCAAATAGGACATTATCCAGTCAGGAGATCTGGGTTCTTGTCTTAGCTAGCTGCCGGACCATACGCAGTTACCCTCTGTGAGTCTCTTTCTCATCCTTCCTTTGGATAGCTTGACTGTTAAGACATTAAACTCTTTTGGGCAGGGGCTTTCTTGCTATGTGTTTATACAGTGCCTTGCACTGTAGCATCACAGTTTCTGCTGGCTGCCTCAAGTATGAACACAAGCAAGTAATGATGCTAAATGATTCTGCTCTTCTCTTGAGCCTTTACTGCATTATTAAATTAAATTGATTTTCAAAAGCTCATTCTTAGCAAGACAGCCTCACTAAGTGTGATCCGTCTTTATAATAAAGGTAGAGCGAGTAAGATACGCATGATTTAGATATTAAAAATAGGTTACATAGCAATATCTACTTCCTGATCAGTTTAATATTAATGTTAGTTATACATGCAAAAAGTATTATGCACAATTTTAATCACTTAAAACATGAAAGCAGTCAGCTCAATCTTTTGTTTTTTACCCTAAGAAGTCTGGTTTGTTGATGGTGGTCCATGCTCTGCTAACATGGTCTTAGCACAATCGTGTCCTACACCAATAATTTCCAAATCTGGTGTTGGACATGGTGGTTGCAGCAACTCTCGGCTTCCTCGGCTGTACTTCCTTCATTTCCCAGTGCCATGCTTCTCTGTCCTTTATCCCCCTACTGCCTATATTCCCTACTACATCTCCCTCTAAAGAACAACTCTAAGCTCATGCCCCTGTTTCTCTCAGTTTTTTTCCAGGCTGGGATGCCCACACTGTCCCTGTACCCATAGCCCAACTCATGAGCTTTACACTCCCTTTCTTTCTCAGCCTCAGTCACTTCAGCATCCTGAGACAGTGTTAGATTGCAGCCTTCAGTAGGGTACACCTGGAGCCATGGCAGCCCCCAAATCTTGCCTATCTGGGGTCTTTGAGAGGAATCAGAAAGTGCTTACTTTGTATCTCCACTAAGAGCCTGCACAGGAATAGTTGGGAGCTATTTCTGCAATCTTCCAGTTCAGACATATCTCCGTGGTATGTATGCCCCAATTTGGTAACACCTGTGGCATAAAGCCAAAGACATGTAATCCTGGTACTACAGAAATACCTGTAACATAGAAGGTGTTAAACTAGCGTTTTACAAAGCTTGAAACCTCTGTGATGAAAGCACTAACTAGTAAGGCTCCTTAGTGTCAAATGTAGCTAGGTTTTACAGCTCTGAAATAGCCTAATCCAGATCCTAGTCTGAGAGCGAAATGGCCTACAGTTTTCCTTAGAAATTAGTAATCCTTTCTCAGGAGGCTGGTTAGGCCATATGTTGCTGTTTCCTTAAAACAAAAGGAGATTATATCACAGGTGCTGCTTTTTTCTCTTCCTCTATAGGAAAGCACTGTTCCTCTAGAGCAGTATTCTCCCTTATGAGCCTGAAAGTGTATGACAACTGCTCACCCTTTGGGTGAGTGCCTAAAACGGATGTAGGAGCCTAACATTTGTTATCCTGATTAGATGATCTTCATTTATTAGTAATGCATATTTTGACTTTGGGTTGTCTGAGGAGAGCTCCTCACCTTATCCTAAAACATCTAGCTATAGTGACAGCAATAAAAGGGTTACTGAGAGCGCTATGCTGGTTCTTCTGATACCAAAACCTTGCTCAAGAGCCTGAAGGGCTCTCCTACACATCCCTGTCCCAAAAAAATACAATTTAGTGTAGATGTGATTTGATATTTTCCTCTGCCACATTATAGATTTTGTAGCTTTTGACATTTTGCAACACGGGTCTTCAGTTTCTTTTAGGGGCTCTGTGACTTGAAGCTTTAAGTGACTGTTCTGGGCATCCTTCTGACCTAAAAGCTTCTTAAATAGCATTTGCAAATGACTTGTTCCTTATTTTATATGTCCCAGTGTTCCTGCCACTGTGGTATTTATCATGTGGGTATTTCTTCAGAAGTAATAAAATAATTAGATAATACTTCATTGCTCACTTTTATTAACCTACAGTATGAGTAAGCTTTAAAAGCCAGAAAACAATGTGAAAAAACGATGAATGACAGTAACATGAAGGAACCATTTTGGAAATGAAGTCTTCTGAATAATTAATAAATGTTTTCTTAAGACTTTTTTTTTCCCACAAATTCAAGGCCTTTTGATTGCTACAAGACATGCTTCATTTCAGTTCTCTGGTGCTCGTTGTTTAAAAATATGCTCAAGTGTAAAATAATGAAAGTATTTTTGAGCAAAAGCAAAATCATAGATTTATTTTTTAACTAGTATACAGATAATTAAATCTTTAAGAAAGAGTGTAATATTTTTATGTCTGGATAATGCCTTATTTTATCCTACAGCTGATATTTCATTTCTGTGCATTGTCTTCTTTTCCATAATATGTACAATAATATGTTTTGAGTCCATTACCTGTACAATATGCCCTCTCTTTTTCAAATAATGTCTTGAGATATGATGTCATCAGAACTCATAATTTCATTGCACCCTCTTATTAACTTGGTTTCTGGGTGTTTAAATATTTGTGATATGCTGCCCGACCAGCATTTGCAATATTTGCTTTAATCTCATTTGCTTTTTCATCCTTCCTGTCATCACAAGGTAAGATATTGCAGCACACAGCCAAAGCTATGTAAAACACCATTCACTTTGTGAGAGCTGGAGTAATGTTTTTTCCAGTGCCTCTTTGTTCAGTTACATTTATTTTGCTGGATGGTGGTACATGAAAATATTTAAACAATAATTCTGCCTTTATATGCTGCTAAAAAAATATGCTTCCAAACTTTCAAAATAGTATTAATCAGAAGATGGCATGTTGTTTTCCCTCGCTACTTTTGCTTTCTTACTTATTAACAACTACCTTTCTCCTTTTTCTGTTGTTCCAGTTAAAGGATCAAGAAAGTTAAGTCTGCCAACAGATCTTAAGACTGATCTTGGTACGGTAGGCAAAAGCCAACAGCTTTGAACTTCTTTACATTCATTGGCAAAGCATTTTACCAACTGATTCATGAGATAACACAATAACCTTGGAGGCTTTGTCTGAAAAGGCTTTCTAAAAACCACCTATTAACCCATACAGTTCTGTTGGCAGCTCTCAGAATTTTGCTTGTTTAATGCTCATTTATGTCATGTAGACACATTTGGCCAATCATTACACATTGGGTGTGTAGTATTTTATTATGAAATGGCTCCAGAACTTTGGACACGCTTGAACCATTATAACTGGTTGTCAGTGATGTTTATCTCTGTCTGTAACACCCAGTGCATGCGCTAGTCTATTTTCTTTATTTGATGTACAAATTCCGTGCCACAGCACTCATAAGACACTTAAACAAACATGTCTATTTTATGGTGTCTTTCAACTTCTGAGAAACCGGGTCAGAAGTCTATCCTTTGTATCTCAAAACTCTCCTTGAGACTTACCTCAGCCAACTGTTAAGTACACTGTTTCTTGTAACTTCTTCCTCAACTCTTCTTTAATATTTCAGTGGAAATACATAGCAAGAGCAGAAATTCACCACAGAAAATCTAAAGTGAAAATTTAAGATACTGTATAACCTAAAAATGTTTGGGGCAAATCATGCCCTCTTAAATATCCGTGTTAAAGGCATCCATCCTGGCATTTGGACTGGAATGTATGGTTCACACAAAGATTTTTATAATTAACTTTAAATATTCTCAGTCCCAAGGAGTCCTTTCTGGTTTTGCTCTCATGGGAAGTTTCTCGTGTAAGATGACTGAAAAAGCCTTGTAGCCCTGTCTCATTACTCTGAGTGTCTTTTCAGAGATAGAAAATAAAGTTGAGTCATATTCTTGCATAATGCATCTGAACTTAATTTCTGTCACTAGGAATCATATGTGTGTACAAACCAACATAGCACTGGTCCCCAAGGCAAGCATTAGGGGAATAAATATGCTCTCCACATTATGAGTGACTGAGCAACTTAGAAAACTGCTAACAACTCCTGATAAAGACAGTATAGAAACATTGCAAAATAACTGAGAAATTCAGTCTAGTTTTTGCAGATTTCAGTGCACAGCTGATTCAGCTGAAATAACTTACTCCATCATTAACGATGATATTTGAGAAATATCACTGAATGCAGGAATGCACTAGCAAATTTTGGAGTGGAAAATTACAGTACTGATATTCCAAAAAGGTAAAAAGGAGTGATGTAGGCAGTTGTAGACCTGTAAAAATAACTTTTATCACTAATTGAACGGGCAGCTATTAAGAAGGAAAGTGAATATATAGCGTTTTGAAATAATCATAGAATATGATCTTAGGCTAAATCATGTTATAAAATCAGACTTTTTTTTGTTACTATTATTAAAAAAGATCACAATGAGGAGCATATAACATGATATACATTTACAGTTCATTAGCACATCTGAAAGTCCTGAATCTTAAGGAAAAAAATGGTATTTAGCAAAGCAAAAAAACAAAACAATGTATACTGAAGCAGTGAGGGCTTTACTGTATAATAGAGGAATCAAAATTGTGATTTGATTCTGTTTAACGTCTTGAGACAGAGAACTTTCAAATCACATATCAGAGAAAAAATAGCCTTATCCACAACTCTCTTGCAATCATGCTGAGGGGGCTGGATGATATCATAAACGTTAGCTAAAATATATTGACAAATTGGAAGCAGATTTACGTATTTAAAAAAAAAAAAAAACTAGGATGGGAGTGCAGGTCAAATATGTACAAAAGGAAAGCTGTAAAAGGTTAAACAAATTCAGCCTAAGAGTATAGAAGGCATAATGATCCATTTTAAATATGTGATATATAGGGAGGTTCTTGAAGCTCCCTCCTTTGGAGCTAGGCAGACAGGAGAGGAATAAACATGCAGTATCACAACTGCGGGTTTGCAGATTAATGATTTGAAAACAGTCATGTTGCTACTATTCCTCTATTTGCCGGTATCCATTATTTTTGAATAATATAGAACAAGTTCAGTATAAACTCGAAATAAGGGAAGGCCTGTTTCAGTGGCCTACAGAAGCTGGTGGAGCTCAGTTAATTTCAAAAATTTCTTGCAGACTGAGAAGTAGTATCAAATTGTCACTTAAGCATTATGTTTGCTGTCACTGCCGCAGTTTTTAGATACTCTGTCCTCATATATTATCAACATCAGTGAGCCTGATAGACTGCTGTGGATAGCGCGTGCAGAAGCAGCACTCAGTGTATAAGCTGGCAAATCAACTGCAGAAGAGGGATTAAAAAAATAAATAAAACAAAAAACTTGTTTTAATTCTGCTTCATGGCTGTTAAAGGGGTGGAAGATTCCCTTTAATTATTCTACCCATTTAAACTGTGCTGAATTGTAGACAGCTTGTTTTGCAAATCACTGGAAAAAAGGCCCCCCACCAAAGTGAGGAGCTACGTTTTGATAAGAGTTCCTGGACAAGGTGATGAATAATGTCTGCATTTCATCTATTTTTACTCCAAAACGTCCTGGCCACCCTGGTAGAGCTCTTATAGATTATTTATCTGCTACTTGGCTGTTACCTGAGATTGTATCGATAGTCTTAATATCCAGTGGATAACAATATTTTCTGGCCCATGCTAGGTCTTTGGCAGGGCGCTGCTTTCCCATGAAAAGATGCTGTGCGTCCATCCTGTTGGCTCCGGGTCACGGGTTTTCAAAGAGTACCGATATATCACCTTCTTTCAGCGCTGACTGCAGCTAATTGGGAAATACGTTACTGTCTGGCAGCTTACGGCTCTGCTCCCCTCCTGGGAGCTGGACCGTGTAATGTCCTTGCTTTCACTTTTCTTTGAATTAAAATAGTAGAGGCTAAGTAGAGGTTAAATCTATTTCTGGGGGAGGTGCTACCAGTACTGATAATTGCTTGAGGAGTAGTTTGCTAGTGTGTAAGGGAATAACACGTGATCCCATGACTGAAGGCAGCTGGATACACCTTGTATAGGCTTTTCATGACTTGAGGGTACTCTGGGACTTCAGTTTGCCCCTTGTATGGCTGATAATGAAGCTGATCTCAGCGTGGTTTTATTTTGATGTAGTGGTTATTACCTATCCTGGTTGAGGAACTTGTCGTCTGCGTATGCCGTATCTCCACACAGAAACGTTAGAATATGCTGTACATGGGGATGCATTGAAACTTCCTGGTACTTTCAGCTACTACAGATCGTGGTAGCTCAAAGGTTTACTTGGGTTGGCCAGCGGGAAGATGCAGCATTGTTGCTGCATCTGCGGTAAAGTTTTACTATTCTCATTCAGATGCAGCTCTGAATGATGGTATTGTTATTTTTAAACCTCATGTTGTTTTCAAAAAGATCATCTAGGTTTGCACGTACTGTTGCAGAGAAATAAAGTAGGGGGATAATCTTAACTGCATTTAATCAGGTGGAGAATCTGGTATATATCCGGACCTATATAGCTGCATTTATAATAAAGTTTTCCAGCTTTACCTCAACCCACACTTTAAGCATCAACTGATATTTTTCTCTTAGGAAGGAATTCTACTCATTTCATTAAAATCTTTCAATGTTTCCATGTGATCACAGGGAGTTAGACCCAAGTCCCATCTGAAAATGGTGAAACTTGGTTACTGCCAGTATATGATATAATGGATTTTATAACAGCTGGCTGTAGTCATACTTAAAATGATATTCTAGTCAAAATGTTTGCAAATGATATAGGCAAATTTAGTCATGAAAGAAAAGTAGGTTAATTTCTTTGTTATTGAACAGCAAAATAGGCAGTAAAGATCATCATACATTTAAGAGCTGATAATGATAAACTGACACTCGTTTGGTAGGATCACAGTATGATAGATATTCACTTTTCCCAAGTTCTCTGTTTTTACTTAATAAAGAGCTCCTCACTGAGGACTCTCAAAGGTAAGCCTTTTTTTTTTTTCCAAAACATACAAACACATATTGTTGTATTCTGTGGTCTCTGCACAGAAGGATTTCATTAGATTAAAAAGAATGTTATTAGAATTAGAAGAATTGTAATAGAATATTAGAAGGTTTGACTAAAATTTGTATTCTTTTTGAATTGTTTGGTTGCTGCAGAAAAATTAATGTGGAAGCTTAATTATATTTGGAATGCCGTGTTTGACCACATCTGTGCCTTTTTCCATTGAGTATTTGCAAGCAAGTTATTTGTGTATTAACATCTATGGAACAGCTGTTCTTCCTGTAAATTATACTGGCACACCACCAAGGACACTTTGGACAAAGACCAAATTTTTGCACCCAAAATAATTATGAGTAACAAGTGCATCACTGATTGATCACGTTGCAAAATAGAATGCTACCAGCTTCAGTTCTCTCGGGATATAATGATGTAAAAATTGTGTATAACTTAGGCTGAGGTGGCAAGTTAAGGTATAGGTCAACAAAAAATTATGAATGTTAAATAACCCTGTAGGCATTTTAGATTTCCAGGTAAAAAATATGCCAACAGATTTGAAAAGATCTGCAATGTGTTCTCCTGTGGGTAAACAAAATTGCACTCTTTGATGTTCTGTCTTTTCTTGTTTCAGTAGCTATTTGTTTCAATAATTGTATCTGGAAGCCAGCACTAAAGAGGCATTACAAATGAGAGCAGTATTGCTAGCTCAATTATTTCAGCAATTCCTAACCTCCAGTTAAAAACAAAGACTTTCAGGGAAAAATTTATCTTCCCAAATATGAATGAAAAGTCAAAATGTTTAAAATCAATACGATCTGCACTTTTTGAGAAAAAGGGTCCAGTAGCGTGATGTTATATGATCACTAGAGATTTGACAGAGGAAACCAAGGAGTAGAATTCATCTGAAGCATTCCAAAAAAACAAAGCTAGATTTATTTTTAAATTCAAAATGACAGGATCTGCTTATTGAGATGATGTAGAGGTGATATTATGCCATACGATAATATCTTCTCTGTTTCTCATTTAGATATTGTTTATTTTGTATTGTGGTTTCGTTGTTCATAAGTGCTGGCAAAAATAGTTTGTGAGGGGCTCCATCAGTGACGACACACATGCTTTGCTGCTAGTACAGTTAAAATACTGGGATGTGGTTGAAAATATTTGTTATTTCTCTGAAAAATAAATCTGTTCACCTTGTCTTCAGGAAACTGGTGATGTTTAGGATTAAGTGTATGGTAGGCGCTCCTTACCATTGTGAGAACACTATTATGTTGTACAGGCAGTATACGATAACGACAGCATCATATACTGTGGACCTAAATGTACTAGCGAGATGCCAATAGGGTAACTCATCCTTCCTCTTCAAACTGATGAAAGCATGATGGTAATAATGCACGTTTGCGGGCAGAACATCTGCACTAACAACCTCTGCTAGGGCCTGCACCTTCTCCCCTGCCTGGCTGACAGAACTGCAACAAGAGAAAATTGTGATCATGGCTTTGCAAGGGATTTTCAATTAAGAAGAATTAAGAAGTTTGGTAATTTCTATGCAAACCTGAGACTGTCCTGTACAGTGATTTGTACAGCTCTATGAGGTCTCTTTTTTTCTTAGTTTAAGGGTATGTCTTTTTTGCTGTGAAGAAAAAGGGTGTTAGTCACACCCATAATTATCAATCAAAATCTAGTTTACTGATAACACGAAAATCCCATAGTGCAAAGAGATGGGCTTTTCCTCCCTTTAGCAGCATAGATAGTAATCCTCAGCATCTGCTGAGGAAATTCTCTGGGACTCGATCATTTTTGTGGATCTTCCTGCTTCATATTAAAACAGCGCTCTCTGCTCCGTCTACCTGCTCTTTTATTGATCGTTTCCTTCTAAAATAGGGTGATATTGTCATTCCTCTCTCACATCATTAGTTAGAAGTGATTTTCAGCTAGTTTTTTCTGTGTGACTTTATCACTTTGTTAGAACTGGAAAAAGAGGTCTTTCTTGTCCTTTTTTGTTTTTGTAACGTCCGCTGCAATACAACGGTCTAGGCGGCAACGGCAAAAGCACACTCCTCCTTTCTTACTGACAATTCAGTACATTTTGTTTTAACAGAGATTCAGCTTTTCACTGGTGTATTATTGGTTCCTTTTGCTTTTTGCAAAGATCACTGAGTAGTGTGAGGCAGACGTACGACTGCAGTGTTTGAAAATGCAGGTTATATAACACACATGTTAATGAGTGTAAACTAAAATTAGCCCATGTATATACCTCATATGCCTTATGTCTGTGTAATAGTCTTTGTTTTTTTAAAAAAAAAAAAAAGATTGGATTTGAGGCTCTCCTGCAGGCTTGCTGCTGTCATGTCGTGCACTGCATTTCTCCCAAGGCAACGCCAGTGGTTCTCTCTAGTTCACAATAACAAATATTTTAATTCCTCAGTTCCTCTTAGTCTCATCATCTGCCTGGTATTTGATGTCACACACGGGCCTTCCCTCCAACTGTTTCTTTTTTGAAGACGTACCTATTGCGGGGAAATAGGCTGTTTGAGATTCCCAGCTGAATATTGTACTGTGACGCAACATCACTTTGCAGTAGGGCACAGCCCTAGTTTAACTGGGAGGTGGGTTTTATCTTGTTCATTCTCCTCAGCTTCTCAGCAAAAACGTTGCAGTCATGCATCTCAGAATTATACTAGTCTTTGTGCAGTCTTTTATTTTCTACTAAGGTTTGAAGAGTTGCGTTGCTGCTAGTTGTATACCTTTGACAAATAAATGTATCTAACTGGAAGAACAGAACTGAAAAGAGTGTAGCTGATCACTAAAATCCCTCTTCCCTCCAATATTTTAACACTTATGAACGTTTCACCAGCTTCAGTTCTGGAAGGCAATCCTGGCAGCTTCTAGGATGAGGTCTGATTTATTTTCTGCACAGGAACTGACTTTGCTTATTTGGAAAGGCGTTGTCAAAACAGCTAAAGGGAATTAGGTGCTCAGATCGTATTGATTTTTTGCTTAATTTGGGCCCGTGAAGGTAAGCTGAGACAAACAAGCATACTAAAAGAAAGGCAGCAAAATTTCTCTTAAAACTTGTGCTAGTCAGTAGGGACTTAGATGAATTGTGTCCATTCTGTACAATGTCCAGGGAAAGGGACTCTCAAATGTTGTTGATGTTTCCATAGGATTTGATTCTTTTTACTCTGTTGTGTTCCTCACCACCTCATAGGATCCCCCTGGAGATAATTAGATATCACACTGAAACTCCTTCACACAAACTGAATTTTGAAGAAAGGAAACAGCTGGATGAGGATGTATCTGTTGCTGAGGTTGAACAGTCAGCCTGTGCCCTTGAACAAAGCCCTGATCTCTAAGGACTTTCTACTGAAAGATATGAATAGTTCCAGCATGTTTTGGAAACTTCCCTAACTACAAGTTGAATGAATCATCCACGTCAGTTTTTTTTTTTTTTAATCTGCTGTTAGCTCAGTAAATAGTCATGCATTAAGAAATATTATAAGAATCATGAAAGTTGTCTCCTATAGAACTGTTTCATTATGCAGTACAGATACTAAATTGCTCTCTAAAATATACATCTGAACAATTCTTTCCTGTTTTGTTCAAGACCAAACTGCTTTCACATGAAAGGGACATGACTTACAAATTAGAAGATTACATACAATAGTACATTATAGGCTGTATTCAGTATAGGAGCTGTGCCAGTTTTCTCATTTAAACATAGGAATAAATTTTGATTTTGTACAATGGCATAGTAACAATGAAGTACATTTGTCTTGGTATGTTAAAATTCATATTTTCCTTGGATACAAAACAAACCGAAGAGAATTAACTGAGTTTGATATGTATGTACAGAATCTAAATGACTAATTTTGAGATATAAATGTATAAATGGCCTGACATTTAAAATAAAGGCAGAAGCTCCAAGTTTACCCTTACCTGTAGTATTGAGCTTCCACTGTTTTGAATAGAAATATTCAGTGTGCTTGCATAGATCTGAATTTATGTTCTTTACTTGTGATTTATATAAATTACATAGCACGTGAATTGTTTTCCGTATGGTAAGCGTGACTTATCTGCAGACCAGAAATAATTCTGGCCGTATATCCTTTCATATGTTGAGAGGAAAATTGCTTTCAGTAATTCATCTCCTCCTATTATTGTATCCAATGTAGAAGGAAGAAAAGTATCCCTTGAGTATGTGTTGTAGTCCAGTGATCCAGTCCAACTTGCTCTGAACTCTGATCTAAGCATTGCTCAGTGGATTTTTGTGGTTTAAAGGACCTGTTTCCAGTGATGAGGAACAGACTAATATAGCCAGCATCTCCTGCAGCCTTATTTCATTCTCCTATCAGATAGCAGCATACCTGCTGTGTTGATTGACCACAGCCTGTGGCATGGGTTCAAAGTCAGCCTTGGCCTTACAGCTTTAGCTCTGTAGCAGACATATCACCTCTTCAGTAGTCATTTTTTTTAACAGTAAATTAAATCTGTGTGGTATAAAAAGAATAAAACACTAAGCAATATTATGGCTAGTCTTATAATCATCCCAAACATAGATGCCTGCTGCACATCATCTTCAAGTCAGGTGGGTAAGATATCTAGCAGTAAGCTCCATCTTGTAATAAATTACACTTGCAATTATTTAGGAGAGCAAAAAGAAAAGATAGTTTTCAAATCTGTGTGGTATCTATGAGGAGACACAACATCAGAGATGACGGTGTTACCATCCATATCTTGATAAACTGCTTGTATATGTAGGTCAGCAAAACGCAGTGCAATCTTCAGCTGTAGGAACATGCATCAGTTGTATGTCCCTTTTTAAATTTCAAAATATACCTTAAAAATATAACAAGTTATTCCTACCTATGTGTACTGGGTTGATAAAACAAATAGTTTATCTCAGAGGATTGGGGTTAGACCGTTCCTACATATCAGAACTTCTGTCTTTCCTCCAGTCTGAATTTGGGGCGCTGACACTTTACCTAGTAATTTTTGCATTCACTTTCCAGATCATGTCAATGGTCACTGTACAAGCCCAACGTCCCAGAGCTGCAGTTCAGGAAAACGACTTTCTAGTGCGGATGTCACCAAAGCAAATCGCCGTGGGCCTGGGAGGCCCCCCTTTAGAAAAGCACAGTCTGCCGCCTGCATGGAGATTTCTCTCCCCGTCACCACAGAAGGTGGGTGGCAATGAGCATTTTTCTAGGCATTTGTGGTTTTTCACTTTCTCACCAGCTGTGAAAGCAAATAAGTTGCTCTCTATTTAGCATGAGCCTTGTCCTAGTCATTGCCCTGAACTGCTGTCTTCATCTGACTGTTTAGAACTAGAGCGATCCCTGTGTGTTAGTGTCGTTACTAACCAGCCTGCTCCCGAGCTCTGCGCTGCCTAGAGACGCGGGATGCTAAGCCTCTCTCAAGTCTTTCCGTCGTCCCCTTGCCTGTACCAGTCAGGTGCTTTGTTCCAGAAAAGCGATTGCTCATAGCAGCTTCTGTACAGTAACTGTGGCAGCCAGGAATACTAACATTTTAAACTCTCGTTGTCTCCGTTACTCAAGTCTGAAAATGCGTAAGATATTTTTAGAATGTGAGTTCAGGCTTTGCACGTATATATTTATTTATTCACTAGTACTGAAGACTTTATAAAATTCCACAATCAACCCTTTACTGTAAAAATGTAGCCCGTAATCTAATTGATTTTTATACTTGCAATAAGTTTCTATCTCTAATTCTTGAAAAAACAGTCTTCAAATCTTGACCTTCCTGAATGCAGAGACTCAATAATTAACTGAGCTATATAAAGTGGAACACTCATGGCAGTGCATTGTGCTTGAAATTTAGAATAAGCCCATTTTAAATTCCAGCACCACCAGCCATTTCACTGCGGAGTGTTTAAGCAGGAGCATTCAGCTAAAGTATTTTCCTTCAATCCTGATAGTGTTCTCACTCTGCTGGTGGTGCCCTCTGCTTTGCTCCTACCTCCCAGGCTTTCAGCTTTCCCCATATTCCTGCAATAGAAGGATGCGTTGTCTGTGCAGAAAAGTTCCAGCTTATCAAAAACTGAAGAAGTATGATATTAAAAAAAAAAAACATAGAACTGTAGTGTTGGCTGTACTCAATTTTAATAATAAATATAAATTTAAAAATATTTGAGTAAGTGATAAAATGTACTATTTTAAATATTTAAAATATTTTTTTTAATAGTTAACTCTTTTAAAAATCCATTTTTAATTTAATGAAGTTGCAGGATAATTTCTTAAGTGCCTAGTGTTTGGCTGTAGCCCTGTGTAGACCCCTGTGATGCTACATATTGTAGGCCATTAGCAGCTCAGTGGCCTTAACCCCCATGTCTTGCAAGGAGTGTTTGTATACTATCTGCAAAAGTGCCTGCAGCACAGAAGTTCTTTACAGCTGGGGTCAGGACTTACCCATTTTGCCTATTCTTGATGGGGACAGAGCAAAGGGGAATTATATCACTCAAAGTGTCTAATTTTGTATTTTTAAATGCAAATTGTAGCAAATACCTTTGTTACTAGCTGCAAATTGCTAGAATCCTTGATTTTTTTTTTCTTTAGGACAGCATAAAATAGGAGAATTCTTACTGAACCTTTCTTCTGACTAGTGTGAGATCACACCATAGGAAAATACAGTCTATTTGTCTGAGACTTAATCAGAAAGCATATTAGTTAAGTATATATGGCTCCAAGATTATGTTCTTGGCTGGAATGGAGCTGATATCCCTAAGATTGCTGCAATGTCCTCAAGCAACTCTCTCCGTTTGATTTAAGAGCAGCGTTGACCTACAGGATGTACAGGGAGGCATGGTCAGGCATTCTCTGCAAAAATGATTGTACTCACTGCAGGTGTTAACAGCTTCCGTCTAAGTCGTTACTCCTCTGCCAGAAGTCACCTCCCATCGCCAGAGGTTAATCACACTAGAACAGACAGTGGTGGAAGAGGGATTGTCTGAGCTGTCCCCATCTGCTTAAGTACAAAATCATTTAGCTTAATTTAGTCAGCTTTCTGTATTGGGTTACATTGTCTCACTGTCTTTACTAGGGGAGCATTAACCTTCTCTGCAGAGGAACAGGAACAAAACCCGAGAGTAGAGACATTTCAATTGACGCAGCTAGTTCTTTAGTGACTATCCAACCATTGCCTTAGATTGTGTGTAAAACTAGAATGTTTTAACATACCTAAACGTTATTTCAGTGAAGTTCTTGTAACTGTAGCGAAATCACACTGTGTTACCGATACCAAAGCAACTACTGGGCCCAAGTTTTCTGATATAACTTTACCTGCACAGCATTGTTAGCGCAGCTATTGCACATCTTCCCATGCATGGCAAACACAGGGCTGCTGACTGGCATCTGTAGTGTAAACTTGGCCTTTGGGTGATTGTTACAGTATTGTGGATTCTTCATAGATGCAGTTTTAGGCTGACCAGCAAAAATGTTAAATCACATTGTAGACTTCATCTGACAAAGAGTAATCCGCCAGCATTCACTTATAAAAAGTAATCCGATTTAAATACTAAACCATCTATAATCTCAAATGTAAATTAAAATTAAATTAATGATTCATAAGTGAATATTTTACTAAGGTAGATTTAGAGAGGTCTGAGGTCTTTATAAAATCCTAT
This sequence comes from Struthio camelus, assembly GCF_040807025.1. Lineage (NCBI taxonomy): Eukaryota > Metazoa > Chordata > Aves > Struthioniformes > Struthionidae > Struthio > Struthio camelus. The sequence goes on along the minus strand of NC_090942.1, from coordinate 92,583,656 downwards.
GGATAAGATAAATTTTCACCTGTGTAATCACCGTATTTTCCTCCAGATTAGTTACCAGTGATGATCATAACATGTAGTTCTTACCTAACACTTTCATCTACATATCCTTGTGCACCATACAAAGATGGTAAGTACCCTTGTCATATTACAGCTCATGATGGACAATATATCACTGCCACAATAGTTTCTGTTGCTATGTATTTTTCTTGATTCTATGTAGTATCAAACTCTACTAGAATCGTTGCCTGCTGATACTGCTGCAATATTAGCACTAACTGTGTATAACCTGGCCATGATACTTCCTACTTCTTCTGTGTTTCTTCTTTTCCTTCTCCCTCCCATCTCCCACAGTAAGCAGGGTCAATGGCAGGAGCAAGAGAGAACCTACAGCCCCCTAAGATCCCACTGACCCTCGTGTACAAAAAGTTTAGGAGTACGGTGACACTTTTGATGGCATCATGATGCTTTTCGGGATATCCGTATCATGAAAGATTCAGTTTGTATTGCTCACCACTAATTATAATGCCTATCAAAATTAATATTAAAGTATACATCTTTCTCGAGATAGTGATCTGACCTCCTTTCAGGGATGTGGAATAAACTAATGTATTACTAAAGGAATAAACTAATGTAACTGATGTATTTAAAAGTATCACTGGTGTCACTGAAATGGTATCACAGCTCTCAGTAAGGTCAGTGAAATGACCGTAACACAGTGAAAGAGCCGTCCAGAGTCTTCAAGGTATTTTGTGTTAACATGAACATGATAGAGCATGGTTTGGGTTTGTTCCTGAGTATGTGGGTTTATGTGCACTAACATACATGCAGGTCACTCTTTAGCACATCTGTTGAGTAAAATAGCTTTCTGATGCTTTGTGTTCTCCCATTGAAATGAAACCATTTATCTAACCTTTTAAAACTTTTTTTTAAATGGCTGTGGCATTAGTCTTTTGAATTCTGGCTCCTCTAACTGATTAGCCTGGACTGATGGACAATTAGCAGTTCTTCGTGCATCTTGAATTTCTAGACGTACTACTTTGGCAGGTGGCTTCATTTATCTCTGTAGGATTTTATATTCAATGCCATGGTAGAAGATGATCTGATCCTTGAAAAGTTTCTTAGCTTGGGGATAAAGAGAAGAGTGAGGGAGAAGGAAGATGAGAAGTTAAAAGATTTGAGAAAGAATGTACTTAGAATAAATGTTCTCTGGTTGGGCTCTTTCAAATCCCCCTCTCCTCATCAAAAAAAAGACTTTCTTGGCTAATTGGGAATATATGCTGTAATAAGCAATGAATGCATTTATAAGAAATGACTGTTCATATTCTCATGTAGTGAATAAAGTTACATATTTTATGTCCTTGCTATTTCAGAGAGAGGTGATATTTCAGATTAGTCTTTGGTAGGATTTTATTATTCTACTTGAGTAGAATTTTGATTAGAGATTGCTAGCTCAGTGAAGTTAAGCACTTTTTATGCATTTAAAAAAAAAAGCCTTTGTGCGTGGGTAAATGATTCTTACCTTTTCTTAAGCTGCAGGCCTATCTCTGAGGCACTGAAAACACTTGGAGATTTTTTAATTTTTCCAGTTCCTCCTCTTTCCAACCCCTGCTAATTGATTTGATTAAAAAGATAATACATGGTGACTAATCATAGGATATATATTAGAATAATAAATCACCCTTTTACTCTCACATTGGGTTTCAAAGCCCATTTATTTAAATGTGATCTTTTAGCACAGTAGCGTGTGTATTTCCAGCATTTTCATCAAGTGTATTTTCAGGCAACCTTTACACAGTAAATTCTTCTGACTTCAAGATGTTACTTCCTTCCTTTTAGATGATCTTCAAGATATTTTGCTGACTCTCACCTCTTTATATGTGTAGGAGGATTCCTTATGTAGAAAAACATTTTGAATAATGTCTTTGAAAGATAGATTGAGCTTAGGAAGAAAATGGAGGGTTTTTTTTTCTTTCTGCCAGTCAAAATACTGCAAACTGTTAAGCTTCATAAAGTGCTGACATTTATTCCACGTTCATTGAAGAACAGTTCAAAATCCAAGCAACAGTAGCAGAGGAAAAGTGATTATGCCTTGAATCTTTATTGTTATTGCTTAAACATGTCTTTCCCAAGCATCCTCATCTGATATAGAAAGTTTATTAGAAAGCTCTCAAGGTTTTCAAATGCAAGTTAATTTTATTCCAGGCTAAAAATTACTGCTACTTCAGATTCAAAGGCTGGTTTCTTCTCCCGAAAGACTAGTACCTAGATCAAATAGCTTGTTATGATTATATTTTTGTCAATAGTTGCTGCTGGACATTTAGTACAGCATTTCTCAAATACCGTTTATGCTATTTAAAATGTTACATATTTTTCTGTAGTATCTTTTAGTATCTTTCATAAAAGCAATATTGTCACAGCTGCACTAATTAACTCTGGAGTTGCTGAATGTTCTATATCTAATTTTAGCAAGAAAAGAGGAAAATTTTACAAGTTCTTAATAGCATATTATTGATTCTAAACAATCCTGTTTTCACATCTCTTTATTAAGCTGTTTCTTCCTAGCACTAATGTAAGAACTTATGTGCATTCTAAATAAAACCGTAAATATAGCACATTCCATTAATGAACTTTTCCTAAACTCTATACTTTTCCTAGTCCTTTTTTGAGTAAGTCTGAGACTTTAGGAGTTAGTAATACATTTCTTAGATAAGGCCTTCTTACACAGGGTGTAAATTACAATTTTGATTATCAAGCTAACACTGCGCTATAAAAAATATGCATGAATGCATATTATTCTTACTCAAGAAGATCCTGACAGAGACTCCTTCCCATGATATCATCCTGTGGAAAGGGAATGTGTTTTTTCCCCAAGCTTAGTGGACCTCCTTGTAGGCTGTAGCCATTTGCACTGATCACCTCTTTATCTGCTCCAGCTATTTCCTTGTTTTGCCTGCAAGTGCATTCGCAGAAACCTTGAAACAGGGAGTGTATTAACCTTTTGTTTAGCTTCTGCAAGGAAAACGTGCCCCCATAACTGACTTACCTTCTGTGCTGTTGCACAGATCGTACACAGTCCACCTCAGTCTCAGAAATAATACTACATACTCAGTAAACTCATTAAAGCTCCATTTCCATCTAGAACAGCAGAGATCCCACTCTGATCAAGAGTTTCAGTGTAGATGAACTGACCCACAATGACCTGTTCATTAGGTCTTGGTGCTACATACTTGTCTCCAAACAAAGAATCCTAACAAGGGTTTGAGGTACGTTGCAATTTTCTGAGAATGCTAAGGGCAGGAGCTTTGGATTTTTTTTAGGTTTTCTTTAAAATAATTGTTTTGATATTTACCTCAGTTTTTTGCTTCATTTATTTGGTTATACACAGTCAAAATTTGATATAGAGTACTTGAATTGAAATGCCACTGTGAGATAGCAAAATCAACCACTGAGGAATAGTTAGCCATTATCTTCATGACTTTATTTAAAATTCTATAGCAAGTACAATGCAATTTCCATTTTAATAGATCCAGTATACCTTTTACTTGAAATGTTTCTTTTGAATCTGTATATAGAATAACTAAAACTGTTCTTGGGATAAGTTATTTTGTTTCTTGTCTGGTTTTATCCAATTTGTTCTGGAAATGAATAGTTTCTGAACTATATATATGCTATATACTTTGAACTTCTGTTCTTATTCAGAGGTTTTAGTGATGAGCATAAGAAGCTTTGTATGTGGCTTCTGGTTTTTCTTCTTTTTGGATTTTGGTTTAGGTTTGGGGGTGGTGAGTTTTTTAGTTTTTTTTGTTTTGTTTTTTAGATATAGCAAATTCTAGGATAATTTTCAGAAGTTTACCCATTACTTTGATCTATTGTTTCTGTAACAAGGCTTCCAAAATCTATCTGTACCTGAATCAGTATTTGCCTGTAAATACATGCATGAAACTATAGAGAAGTGCTGACATTTGTTATCCTAATTCCTGTCAGCTGTAGTTAAGGCCATGAAAATATAATACTGCATGGCCATGTTATTGAAAGTCCGCAGCCTGGGGAACCAGACTAAACTGATATCTTGTGCTGTGTATTGCAGCATTTCTTACCATTGCTATTATAAATTTTGCATCAATTTTTCCCTTGTATATTATGGCTGAGTGGTTATGCTGTTTGTGGTAGTGTTGTATGCACATTATATTGGAATTTTGTGGCCTGGATGAGTGAATGTGGTCATTAGTTCTCCTTTTGGGAGGGGGCAAGAAGAGGGGAATTTCTCCATTTTTATCACTGTATCCCTTTTTCTTGGGTCTGTTGGGTCTGAAGCTCACACATGGATGTGAACCAACTAATGGTAGTCTAGAAGATAGAAACTGAAGTCTTCGAAGACCATGGTTCCTGGGCCTCTAAGGAAAGATAGAAGCAACCTGATTGCTTGATCTAGAGAAGTGTTGAAGAGGAATCACAATATGCTTCAAATACACGGCAGGGTACTGCAGAGAGGAAGGGAATAAGGCACTGTCCATATCTGCTGAGAGAACGCTGGAAAGTAACGGACATAGGTTGCTACAGCACAGGGACAGCTTAAGGGAGACAGTGGGGGAACCGCTCTAATCACAGGGAGAGTTACCTGTGTAAAAGCATTCTCTGAGGAAGTTACTGCATCTCTGGCAAGTTTTCACAACAGCTTCTATTCTCCACCGCATTCCCTACGTCGTACCTCTTGTTATTCCAAAAGAAGTGCATAATTTCTGGTAAACTTTCTTTCCCAACCAGTCAGTCAGTCAGGTGCTTGCCTGATCCCCCAAGAATGTTACACAACTCAGGGACCACCCGTCAGTAGGCAGTAGTTTTCACTAAGCTGGTTTTCACAGCAGATGGAAAAGCCCATCTTGACTTGAGATTTCTTTCTTTATTTCTCAATGAGTGGTTTATTAGGGTGTTGGTTCTACTTGTAAATCATTTCACTTTTAGTTGCATTTGAATTTACTTTACATCGTTATAACAAGTAACAATAGGAATACTATAGTAGGAGATGGCTTATAGACACTGTGGTAAGCTGCAGTCTCCACTAGTTGCTCAGCTTCTCACTACCATATTTCTTGTCTGTGAAGAGAGGCAGGCAAAAAGGTTGTGCAAAGCACCTGTTAGATATCTGGAAAGTCTGTTTCTCACTGCAGAAAGCTTTACTGAAATAAAAAAAGAAATTATTAAGAAAGCTGAGATGATTTTTTTCCAGTGCTTAGCAGAACTACACCACTTCTGGCTGCCTGAGTACTGCAAACTCAAAGATTTCTTATGAGCAAATTCTGCATAGCTGGAATAAAAATGTGGCATCAAATGAGCAAGTGTTCCAGGGAAGGATATTCTAGCGTCTTCTGTAAGATTTTCTTATCCATTTCAAAGTATTCCATTTGAGCACTAAACTATAAGGTCCGCAAATTATTCAAGAGAGAATATAGTTCTTTCTGGGAATGACTTGTCTGTAATGGTACGTCCCTTTCTAGTTATGGTGGAGACAAGAGTGTATCTGCTTGTTTTCTAATGTAGGCAAAAAATATTTTAGAAGACTCTTCCTGCTTCCTCTCAGAAAATAGGTGTAGAGAGATTTTACAAGTGAACAAGGGACAAAACCCAGTCTGCCTGGGGGGCAGCCACATCAAAACCAATGGCAGCTGGTTCTGGGAGTAAGGCCACAATCCAGCCCACCTACCCCAGTCCATTGCTTTAGGATGCAGGCTAGGTAGGATGCTTAATGTAATGGATGTCCTAACCAAATGGATGGGGCATATCACTTGCCCAAGAAGTCTGGTGGTTAGAGGACCTGCATAATAACTAGGTTGTTATGGCAAAGGGGAGACCAGTTTCTCGACCCTAGGGATGGTGTTCAAGTGTAGCTTCCCACATGTTCACATTTTATATGAGGCCCTCAACAAATAAAAAATGGGACCGGAAGGGTCAGAAGCCTTAGGCTTGCCCTCTCAGCTGAGCATCATAACCAGGAGGCTGAAGTAAAGCTCCCTCTACTCTGCCTGGCTACACAGTGGCTCAGCTTCAAGGGGAGACATGAAGTTACTCCCAATACCTGTTAGTCTGAATACCTAGTGGCCTTAGCTGCAGAAGGCACGGATCCAGTTTTCTCAGGCTGATTTAGGTCTAGAGCTGAGGGTCTCCAGCTTTCTGCTGAGTGCTACAATCACTTGACTGTTTGCAAAAAGTCACTGGAGCTGTCATTGCCTGGGCTGAGTCACAGTCTTCATCAGATCTAACCACTGCCTTCCTTCAGAGGTTTAAGTAGAGTTTAAGTATATGCTTAAACCTGGTCACAGGAGAACTTTAGATGTTCACGTCCATGGAAGAAGCAGCGTGGGGAGGTGGTCATCTAGAGGCTGGGGTGCTGAGGAATGAGGGCATCTAGTAGCTAGGAAAGTCTTGTGAAGAAAGGGACAAGAGCCTTGTTTGGAGGCATGTAGGTTTTTCTGTGAGGTTCTTGTTGGATGTTAGGGTTCACTTTTTTTTCTTATAGGAAGCTGCAAAATGTCCTTATTTTTTAAAACAACCAACTGAACAAAAACTTTACTCTTCTTACAGTCACTGAACGTCTACTCAGTTTTAATTTAAATGGTGATTTGATTCCAAGTTAAACTGATTTCACACTGAGTTCTAGATGTGTTGAATTTGGAAGGTGGGTTTTGCACTGCATGCTGGGTTTTTGTGCCTGCTAGCAATCACTTCTGACCAACATAAATTATTTTTCTATACCTGAAATAATTTTTTTTTTTGTTTGAAGTGGAGCACACCATTAGGTGGTTACTGATACTTCTATGGCAGAATGGAACAGGTGCTGGGCTGTTGTGTATGCAGAGCTAGGGAAGAACATATGAATATTTTTAGATGGTTCAAAAGTTACATGATAATAGCCATTCCAGACATTTACTTTAAAACAAAACACTTCATAATAACACTAGAGTTACACTGTACTCATATAAGCAAGCAGAAAATTTAAAAATTCCTTTAAAATGCTTTCACTTGCTTCATTATAACAGTAGCTATTGTGACTCCTCTATTGAATGAACGCAAGGCTTTTTTTTCTGTTATGCCCTTTGTCTCCCTTGAGCCCTTCCACATTTGAAAGTTACACAAATTATTCTTTTCCAAACCTTGAATGTTATGAAGATGCTTCAGCCAGAATGGGTGTTCTGGATTTGGATTTAAATTCTAGAGATTTCTGATATCGTTGACTAAAAATATCGATCCAAATTTATAACCTGCATTCAAATTGAGATCTTAGTGATCTGAATGTGAAGATACTTTGCTTGTGAAAGTACAGGGAAGTGGCTCATACAATTGAATATGGAAATTTGCTACAGATTACATACTGTAAAGATCTCTAACATTTTTATCTTGCTATAAGAATGCTTATTTCTACCTTATTCTTGATACAAACAACTAGTCTGGCTGTAACAGTTCCTTTCTATTTTTAAAACATGCTGAAGCAAAACCTAAGCCTGAACTTTTCCATATTCTGGAAATATCAAAATAAAGATCCAAGTCCAGTGACTTGAATCTGTTTTCTCTTTCAGGGCTTTATTTGCAATCATTCACATCTGTCTTCTGTCAGTATAATTCTTTGAAGCCATTAGAGTTACGCTGCTATAACTATAGCAACATCAGGATAATCCGTTCCAGAGTTGTTTTCGGGGAGGGCCAAGCGTCCCACAGGTGTGAAGTCTGTGGAAGCCAACATAGCCATCCTGATTTGAATGCTCTGCAAGCAATACATTCACATTCTTTTCATTTTTAGGGAAATCAATTTGATTTGATCCAGTAGGAAATAATTCACAGTAAAATTCCAAATTATTAGTGCAGTGCTTGTGCTTAAAACAACTTCTGCTGCTTCCTAGTGAATTGCTTTCATGTGCGGTGCAGCTTTAGAGTGGTGCTATTAAAGTGTGTTTGAAGGTGTTTTTAGCCAAATAACTGTGCAGTGTTCTTAAATGTGTGAAAACCCTGCCCCTTTCTCCTCTGTGTTGCTGAAGCATTGCCATCACTAATACAGTTCAGTCTCTGTTTATGTCTGTATGACGTTACTGTGTGCAAATTCATGTTTGCAGTATAACTCCTTTACTGTATGTTTACGTTGGCATTCAGAGCTTTGCGTGATTTCCTGAATCAATAACAACTTGCATATTTTAAAAGTGACAGATTTATCTCAAAATTTGAAGGTGGTGATACTTAGACTGGCAAATGTTTTAATGTTTTTATTAGCTTCTGTTACATCAGCTATTTGGGAATGAAACTTTCAGAAATCTCCAAATAAGGAGAACATAAACCGTTTAGCTTTGTTTCCAGAATATACTGATTTTCATTTCAAAAAAGGTGAATTTTCATATAGGTTTTATAAGCAGGTCAGTTATTCTGTGCTTTTAAAACTAGGAGAAAACCTGCAAAGAGAATCCAGGAGGCTATCAGTTGATTGCAAAACTCTGCAGGAATGAATGTAAACATCAGAGTGAAAATGTTCATTTTCATCACTCGTAGTTCTCTTTCATTCTTCATACCAAGTGATACTTTTGCTTTCACGATTCCTAACTTCCAAAAGAGAATGACTTTACGTTTCTGTGTTAGTCTTTATTGTGTTATTTTAGCGTGATCACAATGACGATCTCTTGGAAAAGATGGTATGTGAGGATATGTTCCCCTTGCAAAGCTTTTGCCGAAGCTGAGGGTAGAGAAATCTGAATATTCCCCAAAGATACACAAGCCAGTGGCCTAAATATTGTCATTAGTATTTTCTCTCTCTTTGTTGGAATTGCATGGGGAGGTAAGGAAACTCCAGTGTCATTTCCTCTAAAGAAAAGGGAGCTAATAAATAAAATAGTAAATAAAAGCCATAATATTCTCCACCGGTGTTCTGTAAAGGCAGCAGCTGAAACATAGGGAATTGTTTGCTTGAACTGTCTTTTAAATTCTCAGAAAACCCCAGAACTCAGAATTAGATCTTCTCCTCGATAGCCATGCAGTGGGCCTGCCCTGTCAGACAAGGAACCAGCTAGACCAGTAGCTGCTCGGGGCTGCTTTCACATAAATGTCACAATGACGGTTGGCTCAATTGTTCTTGTCCTTTTGCAATGCATGCGGTTTTGTGGCAGTAGGTTACATTTCCAGACGGGCAATGCTTCAGCAATTACATGGAATCAGTACATTCTCACACGACGAGCGTCACTACACTGCTCACATAAGGATGAACAAAGGTAAGACTGAAAAACACTGGCTTCGTTTTTATCCTAGCATGTAAGTGGAAGTGTCCTGTCTGTTTCTGTCAGTGAGGTGGGTAGCAAGTTAGAGGTTTTGCTTCTTTTTTTTTTTTTTTTTTTTTTGGATTGGACGCATTCGACTTGCACGCTGTTGCTTATAACTGGGATTTAACAGTCAAGCTAGTGTTGTGATTCTTGAGTGTCCGTCTGCATCTTACTAACCCACACAATGAGTTCAAACATTCTGAAGAAAGCACAACTACGTTTTGGAGTAGTGGTATTTATAGAGTGTGGTTTTAACCCCTGGTATGTAGCTGCAAATAGTAATGCTTGTTCTCAGAGCTGTAGCCTAATAGCCTGGACAGCAGCATCTCCCAAATCCTATTCGCTTACTAGCTGTCAGTGGACACTGGACCCCTTTGATGGTGCTGTCAGCTCCTGTGCTCCCAGGTGCAGGAACAGCCTGGAGACCTATTTAGAAAAAAAGAAGAAGAGCAGTAAAAATGCACAGCTACAAGGGGATGAGGAGGAAAAAGGACATGCTAGACTGAGAAAGAGACAACTGGGTAGGAAGAGAGGGATTGCAACAGTTGGATATAAGCCTCAGAAAAAAGGGAAAACTGGACCCCCTCAAAGCCAGAGGCAATTTAGGAGCAAGAGCATTTGAGAAAGCGTCATGCTGCAGGGTATCCTCTAGAGGAGGAGAAGAGGGAAAGGGCACTGAGGAGCGGAAAGGTATTTGCCTTTGACAAAGAAGAAGAGATAGGAGAAATAAAATGAAGGTAAAAACAGAAATGAAAAGGGCAAGGTTTAACTCATTAAAAGGAGTTATACTTCAGTTTCCTGACGTTACTTTACAATATAATCAACTGCTAAGCTGCCACAAAAAGCTGTTAGGTGTTCCCAGGTGAGAGAGGTGACTTCCCACATGTCAGGAAAAGGAGAGGTGGACCCCATGAGGCATTCATTTTATTGAAAAGCAGTCGACAATATGAAGACGCCTGAGAAAACCTTTAGCCTGATCCAATATAGCATAGACTGTATTCTGTATAACTGAGACGTTCTTTGCATTAACAAATTGTAGCAGTAGGAAAAAAGTCTTGAAAGGTATCACAGAATTGTTTAGGTTGGAAGGGACCTCTGGAGATCGTCTAGTCCAACCTCCCTGCTCAAGCAGGGTCACCTAGAAGTATAATGTAATGTTGAATGTGAGAAATTACACAATAAGCTGATCCATTATCTTGATAGCCTCAGCAAGTTAGTTGACACAGACACCCTTGCGAAACTTAAAGTATCAACTTTGGAAACAGTGTCACAGTCGGTTTTTTAACTAGCCCATCCCTGTGAGGTAGGACTGCTGACCTCTAGAGGAAAGGTGTAGGCAGAAATGAGACGGGGGTTGTTGAGACAGCCAAATCCACAGAAACCATGGTGTCTGCCCAGGTTTGTAAAATAATTCCATGTAGTCAGTCTTGGGGATTTCTCTAACTTAGGAACTTAGGATGTAGGAGCTAAAATAAAGGTTTGTAAGGAAAAATTCAATGTAAAAAAAAAAAAAAAACCTTTTTTATGATGCAATGTAAATTTAGGGGGAAATCTAGAATCATTAAACCCCACAGATGAAAAGGAATGCTGCCAAGGTAAAGGTTGTCCCTTCTGTGGGAAAGTGGCCAAGAGAGAGAGTCTTACAGAGGTTTGGCAATCTGACCTCCTAGAAGAGGATGTGCCCATAGAAGTAGAAGGCATAAAGGTAACCTGCCCAGCCAACTTGGGGACCAGAGAGCCTTGTGCGAGAGGGCTTCTATGGACAAGATGAATGTTCCCGGGGGCTTCCAAGGGATAAAGGCCTGTATCTGCAGGGACTCCAGATTCTAGGAGCAGCAGCAGCCTGGCTCCTTACTGAAGCAGGGAAACCGCATAAACTTTGTTTGGCCTTGGGTTACAGAAAGCTCTTGCAAGTGATCATGGTGCTGGTTCAGAATCATGCAAAGAGATGTGTTTTAGCTGATGGTCTTGCTAGTCACCCTTGTGCAACAGAAGGAAAACATGAGAGAAAACTCAGGATTTGGCAGTAGCCTTAAGGATTACTACAGATTGGCAGTGTTTGTACAGGACAGCTTTTAGCAGATGGGAACATCCTTTTAGAAAATATAAATCCTGCTAGAAAAGACTGTGGCAAGTTTTTACAGTTTCCCAAAGAAAGTATTTTTGTGTTTCTCTCAAATATAATGGAGTGGTTCCTAAATAGAGAATTTGGGGTGTAGTCTTTCTGAGAAAGAAGTCCCAGGGAATAGGCCTAAATTAAATTTTAACCCAAAAATCTAGGAACAGGAGAGATTTCTACTTTTTTTTAGAGCTAGCCAATAAACTCACATAGTGATTGCGACCTTTCTTAAGTTTTGCTTTTCTATTCAGATATGTTTAATGATATCAGAGTTTGAGAGATGTGTCATGTTGGAATTTCACTTTGAGTAGGGTATGTAATAGAAAATGGCACAGTATGTTCCCAAAAGTGTCCCGAAGATTATAGCTGTTAATGTCAGTTCTGCTAAGAGGTATTAGTTAACTGTACTGCACAGGAGCAAGGAACACTTCTTGTTATTTAAGGGAAGGAAAAAACTTGATGACACACACAAATGGCACATCATGTATTTTAAGTTCCTTATACGTCGCCTACACTAACTGAGCAGATGCATTTGTCCTTTCAACATTGTTCTCAGTTTTAGCACCAGTATATTTGAATGTAATGTCACTGTGATAGTAATACACTTCTTAAAGAGAAAATGAAATATATAATAATATATTTTTAAAATTAAGTATCCTTTGGGGGGGAGGAAAAAAAAAAAAAAAAAAGTGAGGCCCTGAAAATCTCTGCCGTGAAATTGCTGCCCACCCCTCCTTTGTCCAGCACTTGTCACAGTGCTCAGGAAGGAGCTGGGCCGACCACTCCACAGCAGGAGAAGTGCAAAGTGCTTGAGGTTATAGGAGACACTAATTCACAAGGTATTAGAAGGTGTGTTTGCACAGGAATAAACAATCCCAGTTTTATGCAGACACATTTAGCAGTATCAAGCCAGAACTGGACAGCAGCAAGAATGCCACGCAAAGGCGATACAGGCTGAGGAGAAGCTGATGCTTGGAAATGCGAGTAGGCATAAGTTTCTCCTCCATCAGAGTGAGGCTCAAGTGCCAGGGAACGCTGCCCTGTGAAGCTCCAGTCTGACAAGTTGTGGATGCACTTGAAGGAGAAGCTGTTACCAAGTGCGAATGAGCAGAATGAAAATGAGCCCCCAGCACTGTGTGCCAGCTTGTAAGGTGGCATATATAGTAACATCTGTTGTGGTTGTAGTAATGCTTTGCCTTGGTTTTCTCCAGTCATTCCCAGGTAGTTTCTGGGAAGAGGATAATTCTAGCAGCTAACATGGAGTAATCTTGGTAAGGGAACGTACTGCTGGAGCATATTGTCCGAGGAAGAGATTCACCAGCCAAACTCTGCCGTTTCTGGTGGAGAGCAGGACAGCAATGCAATACAATAGTTTAGTCCAGATTTAAGTTTGAATATTACAGCGAGTCCTTTTCTAATTTTATTCCTCTGCCATGACAGGAAGCGTTCCTCTTAGTCATTTCTACTGGCTCTGAAAAGACAGCTCTTTCTTCTGAGGTATAAGAAGGATAATTTCAGTTTCAAACACAGATCTAGTGAGTAGTGATAGGCTCAGAAACAAGCTTCTTATCCCAGGTGCAATAGCTCCAAATATTCCTCCATCTGCAGGGCCTGCTCGCCCTCTCATTGCTTATGTTGCAGAAGAACATGGGAGCTTTCCAACGGTCTAGACCAGCTTATGACTCCAGGTTGTTAGGCATTAGCACTAGCACAAACTGTTTTGCAAAGACTGTGCTAACAGCCATCCCTGCTTTTGTCTTCCCTCTGGCTCCTTGAGTATTCAGTAACTTTTTCACCTCAATGTGCTTTTTAGCTTCCTGTGTGCTGCCACTTACACTTCCTGGCAATGGCAGGAGCTCCCTTGCACAGCTTTTGTTTTCCTCGATGCAAAGCAAGGCTGAGTGAGGAGAAACTTGAACCCTGCAGGAGTCAGGCCATGCTCGTTGTCATTTCTCCATACACGCGTATTCGCAGTGAGGACAATATGGCACTATCCTCAGCTGACACTCGATGTCGCCTGCTAAAGCATAGGGCAAAAGATGAACCTGTCGGAGCAGGCTCACTGTGCAGTTGTTGCCAAAGAGGCAGAGCAGGCTTTTCATTTCAGTGCCTGGGAAGCCAGAATTGGTTTGCACCCTGCGACGTTTCTGAGGCTGGGATCTGCTTTAGCAATGGGCGTCCTTTCCCCACAGAGCAGTTATTAATAGGCTGACAATAAATGATGGTTGTGAAAACAGTGCTACTCATCCCTAGGGATGAAGACAGCAGCAGGGCAAGGGACATATTCTGAAGTGGGTAAAGGCTCCTCCCTTCATGTCCTGCAGCGATGAGATACGTGGATTAATTTTAAATGTATCGGTAACATATGGGTCTAAAATTATTTCATGCTATTTAGAACAAGTCCTTTGAGCTGAGGCTGTTGTAAATTCTAATTAGGCTATGCTAATCTCCATAATAAGCAGCTATTTCTAATGCAGAGCTATCTGATGAGGTCTGCCAGTATCTTCCACCCTTATTTATATGCTGGCAGGAAGGTGGTATCGTGCTAGTATCAGCATGTTTGCCCAGGTTATAAAACTCAGTATTTCCTGTATTCTACCATATGTGCTGAAGGCTTGTGTCTGTTCTAAGATTGCCAGCTTATGCCTGTTTGATTGTATTTATTTATGCAGAGAACCGAGAAAACTCCTTCAGCCGTTCCCGAAGCTCCAGTGTGTCCAGTATTGACAGGGACTCCAAGGAAGCAATTACAGCTTTGTACTTCATGGAGTCCTTTGCCCGGAAGAATGACTCTGCTGTCTCCCCCTGTCTCTGGGTTGGAACAGGCCTTGGTATGGTCTTAATCCTCTCTCTTAATCTGCCTGCTAGTGATGAATTACGGCAGACAGAGCCAGTCATGGTCTCACCAAGTGGTAAGAGTTCATCTATTTATTGTCTTGGTACAACAGAAGGAATAACTGTATGATTTTGTACGGCCTTTCTGACAAAAATTTCTCAATAAATTTATCAAACAATGGTAACTCACTACCTTGAGGGCACCAAGGTACAAATTGATGCTCATGAGAGACCTGTAACTTCAAGAATGAAGACACTTTGGTTGTGTTCGTCTTGAAGATTACCGTAGACCTTGGGCAAAGTTACCTATGTTTCTTGCAAGGATATGGAAATTAGCAGAGCTTCGTCAGACTCGGCAATTAGAGTTCTGTGCACAGCTCTGACGCGATCCTGCCTGCAATGCTGTGAACAGTTTGGCTCTCTTACTATCGGGAAGCTACAGAGAAACAGAAGGGACCTCAGAAAAGGAAACAAAAACGTTGGCAGGTTGATTTACCAGGAGCGATTCTTGGCTGAGTGAGTGACAGATGGTAGAGTAGAAAGAACAGAGGGCAAAGAGAGGGCAGGTCTGAGGAGAGGCAGTATGTGTTTAGCATGGTTGAAGGAAAATAATGACAAAGACCAGAGGATACATAGGAGTGCATCTCTTCAGGGAAACTATAGGAGTGCCCCTGAGTTTATTAGAAAAAAACAACACTGGAAGGTCACACAACTAATGAGAGCGATTTTACTTGAAAGAGGGAATCAATGTCCTGCTAGCATAATGTAGATAAAAACAGCCTATCTTTATCGTATTCAACAGCACGTATTATAGACAGTGTTTGATACAGGCTGCCTGAGATTTTTTCAGTTACCACAGCGTATTTGTTCACCTCCCTATGTGGTCAGGAAGAACTGAGCTAGAAAGACCTGTTAACTTTTAGCTAGATTACCGTCTGCTGTGTTTACAAAAGACAAACCTGAACGTCAGCTATGCCTCATGTGTTCACAGTACTGACAACCCGTTTTATTTTAGTGCCAGTGCCAGTGAGAAGAAATTATATTTTGCAGGCACAGTCCTGACACTGAAAGGAGCAGTGCTGACCTTCGCGTGCTTGGACTGCATGGGGACCCTGACACATCCACCGTATGAAGTGTGGCGGGACCCAAACAGTGCTGATGATGGGGAAAAAACAAGAAAAAGGAGACTTGTCATGCATTCCCCTTCCTCTTCCCAGGACATGGGTGATCATCAGTTTGCAGTCATTTGTTCAGAAAAACAAGCCAAAGTCTTCTCAATGCCCTCCCAAACATGTCTTTATGTCCACAACATCACTGAAACATCCTTTTTATTGAGAGCAGATGTGGTCACCCTCTGTAACAGCGTCTGTCTGGCTTGCTTTTGTGCCAACGGGCACATCATGACATTGAGGTATTTATCTAACTTATCTTATGGCAAAACTAAATGAAGAAGTGGCACAGTGCTGTCACTTCCCACTTGCACTTGCTCCGACATGTGCTTACAATGGTTGATGCTCTGTATTAACTCCCTTGAGGCTGCATTTAGTGCACATCTAATACACAGTTAAGTACTCCACTGGGAGCTGCCTTGCCCATTGCCCCCCTTTTCCACGGTCAGCCTCTACCTGGGCAGTTCTTAGGAACTTTCTCACATTGAAAAGTAATGGCTGATGATTTTCAACTATCCTAAAAGAAAACTGTGATAATGTTGCTCAATTACAGTACCTCAGGGATAGAGCAGTAAAGAAAGCTCAGGTATAGAGATGGTACTGTTTATCCAGTGGGAAGTAGCAACCCCCCCCCCCACCACCACCACCACCCCTCACCTTAGCAATTCAGCGTAACTGCTAGTCAGGACACCTTGTTTCACTTCCTCACAGTTGCCACCGTTGAGCTGACTGCGCAGTATCCTTGTAGCGCCTCACCACTCCCACTCTCCTCTTGCCAGGTCAGATAAATTTTGGAAACAGCTGTCCTCTTCTACAGCTAACAAAGGTGAAACAGGAGAAGCTGGAGGACAGCAAACAGGAAGCAGGAACTTTTGCACCCAGGCGTGAGCAGCGCCATCCCCTGTGGTAGCTGGGGTAGACAGACCTTACCCCAGTGCTGCAGCCTGCAGAGCCCCCGCCCCAGATGTGTGGCACAAGCCACGCTGTGTTTCAGGCCTGTCCCAAATCCATAAAGCAGTAGAAGCCTCAGGATCACTGAAACCTCTCCACGCAGGAAAACAAAGTATGAACGAAAGGTGCTGTGTTTATGGCAGAGTTTTTTCCCCCCCATTCCATTTAAGAAAAACCATAAACTGATGTGTGTGTTTGAAATGCAGCCATAGAGCAGCTGGACCACGCGTGACAATTGGTGACTAACGCAGGTATCTGCTTCCCTTCAGCTTGCCCAGCCTTCGCCCACTGCTGGACATCAACTATTTGCCTGTAACAGATATGAGGATAGCGCGGACCTTTTGTTTCACGAATGAAGGGCAAGCTTTGTACCTCAGCTCTCCCACAGAGATCCAGCGCCTGACATACAGCCAGGAGATGTGTGACAACCTACAGGTAGGGTTTCAACCCTTACATGTTTGCTTGCCTTTGTGTTTGTGTGGGAGGGCCAGCAGCCTGCCCAGTGATCTCAGCATGTGCGAATTATCAGGTTATCTGGAGTGGCACATGTGTACTGGTGAAGTTCTCAAAGCAACATTTCATACCAGTCTATGATTTGTACTCAGAAGAGAAATTATGAAATGGTTTAAAAAAATTAGCATTACCAGAGATGATAACCTGGTGTCTAATAGCAAGCAGACATGTTGGTGAAAAAGACTTTTCTTCTAGTATTTTTAAGTGAGGTCTGTGCTGCAGGAACAGGACAGACAGATAGATGCCTTTCTGCTTGCCTCGTGTGAATCACACTACAGAGGCAGAGTTGGGGTGAGCAGCTCAGCTGCTATTGGGACTTTGTCATGATACTGTCACCTTGCCCTGGCTTCTGTGCCCTAGGGGCTGGCCTGAGTCCACAGCCTGCCCTCACGTAATTGCAATTTCTGCTGGCTCTCTGCATGGCCACATTTGAACCCAAATGGGACTCACCACAGCCTGCTTCTCTCAAGAGTCCCACTATATCAAAGACCAACAGTTTAAAAATGACTGAAGGGGAAGTTACAAATTTATAGTGGCTACAGCAATTGGTATCAGCATGTATCCAACTGCACAGAAACTGCCTTAGTGAAGATAGTATTTTGCATGTTTTATCATTTCTTATTTTACTCTAAAAATATCTTCATACCTGCAGCATTCAGTAGACAGGTGGAGCACAGGAGAAGCCAATATATTTACTATCAAAAATAAGCTTTATTTAAATATATTTTTAATTATTTACTGTTGTTTTCACTCCAGTAATTGGTACAGCCCCTCCCCCCCTTTTCTTTTGGCCACATAAGCAAAGCATCTCTGGTTGTACATTAAAATACAGTAGCTATGGAGATAGTCTAATTAAAATCATTTAATTTGAGCAAAAGGGCTTTACATTATTTTTATTTATATATATATATATATAAAATGAAAATGCAAATTAAAATGTCATTTACAGAAAAGCAGGCTTTGTAAGAGGTTAGAGGGAGACACATCCATAACAAAAGGAAAAAAAAAGAATAAGTTTAGGCGATGTAATTAGCAGTGACCGAGGATAGAAAAATAAAAGCAATGGTCCTGCCAGCACTCACTCTGCCCTAGGGAATAGCATGTGCTGAGCTGCTCAGATCACATCACAGCATCATCTATCTCGAGACTGAAGAATCACTGTGAGGACTGAGCATTACATGCAAGCTTATGTTCGTTGGAAAAGAGATTATTTTGCAGGGAACCAATTGTGAAATTATCGAAAGGGTTGATCAGTGTGTCTTGGATAATGGGCCTATAGCTAGAGGCTGTTATAAGCCACATATTTTATTAACCTTAATAGGGCCATACAACAACAGAAGGGAACTGCAGCCCTGGCTTTTCTGTACTGCCATACTGTGGCTGCTCACAGCTTGGCTTTCATGCAGAGAGGCTAGTTAAAGGCTTGCACAGTCACTATCCCTGTTCAAAAAAGCAGATGCTCCAACACCACCTACTATCTAGCAAAATAAGCCAAGCTGCGTGAGCGATTCCACTTACTTGGGCTCAAAGCACTACACTAATTCTTCTCCCTATAGCAGGTGACTGTGCAAAGGAGCAGTACGTGTGAGTCACGGCTCTGTCCGAGGCACTTGGCTTCCCAGGAGCCTCGTGCTCTGTGCAGCACAACAGCTGCCTCTGCCTAGCGAGGCTTGGCTGTGCAAACACAGAGCTGAGCACCAGGGCAGCAACTGGCCTTGTAGCACAGCCTCATTGGGTTCAAACACTAACGGGGCTCCATGCTTTTTCAATCCATCAGTTTTATTCTGCAGCGCTCACTTTCCTAATACTCTTGCAAATAAATAAATCTGAGCCTGAGATTGGCTCTAACGTGGTTTGACTGCTCCAAAACCTGTGGCGCCATGACAGTGCCTTCAGACAGGCTTATTTAGCATTACTGATGGCATTGCCAAAATGCACAGTAGCAGCGCAGGGGGATAGAGGTTTTAGGTTTATTAAAAATAGAAAACAGGAAAAAAAAAACAAAAAAAACCAAACAACTCCACAATGAATGGTTAGCAAGCACTGAACTCACGTACACTACAAAGAGAAAGGAGAGTAAATGCCCTGCTTGCCTGGATAATCACTACAGCAAAACACATACTTCACAACAAATTGTTTATTCAATTACAGTGTTGCCTCTGCTGTTCCTAAGCAAAATGTGATCGTATCAATTACTGACATTTCGCTCTGTGTATTGCTTATAAAATGTTTTCTCTGTATTAACAAACATGAGACGAGGCAGTGACAAAGTGAGTTCCTGTGAAAGCATACATGACTCTGGTTAGCCGCTCTCGCCCCCCCCCCCCCAATTCACAAATGTTTCATGCTTGATACTGCTCTTCATGCAACAGACATAACTAGTGGACTAGATCCAATGTATGTAGTTCTTTCATCTAATCCAAATGAAGACAACCCCCTATAACAACTTTCACCTCACTTTTTTTGTTGTTGTTGGTTTTTTCCCCTACATGGACTTGTATCTGACTCTGCTAGGACATGCTTGGGGATTTGTTTACTCCTGTGGAAACACCAGAAGCCCAAAACAGAGGCTTTCTCAAAGGACTTTTTGGAGGAAGTGGACAAGCTTTTGACAGAGAGGAGCTTTGTAAGTGCTTCTTCTTTTGCAGCAATTAACATGTGATTCCCCTGCCCTTCTCACCTAGGACTGGAGAGGTACACAAGCTTTCTATCAATCACTGATGAAAAAAATAAAGCTGACAGCATGAAGAAAGGGGAGGGTCCTTAGTTGCCTCATCTGTGAGTCCTTCTCCTCAGCAGACTCAGAGCAGCTGAGTAGGGGCCCATGACTGCCCTATTGCTGTGCAAGTGCCAAGGCACCTAGTGTCTTCCCTTGCTGGAGAGCCAAGTGCTCCACCTGTGCTATCCGCACATCAAACAGCATCTCTGCTGCAACACTGGAGCTCAAGGGAGAGACGCACTGACAGAGCCAGGGCAGACGGCTCATTCCCTTCTCTTTGTTTCAACTTTGCAGTTGGTGAGGCCACGGCTGGAAAAGCCTCTCGCAGTCTTGCCCAGCACATCCCTGGATCAGGGGGGATCGAAGGTGTGAGAGGAGCTGCAGGAGGAGTTATTGGGGACTTGACTCGTGCACGCATTGCCCTTGATGAGAGAGGACAGAAACTGGGAGAACTGGATGAAAGGACTGCAAGCATGATGGCCAGCGCAGAGGCATTTTCCAAACATGCACATGAGGTAGGGGCCCTGGCACTACATCCCCTAGAACCAGGAACACGCTTACCTTCAGACATTCAAGCACTGTTCTCCCCCTGGCCCCCCCCACCCGACTCAGTCATGTTGTTTTACGTCTGCTTGCTTTCGCTTATGCAACATTCTTCCTGCCCCACACAATGGGAAGCTCAGCATAAAAACCTTTGGCACGCACCTGCCTCTCAAGTTTTCCTAAATGAGCATCCACCATTAGCCTCTGAATTTAGAATGGGACACTTCTCAACCTTTGTCACTAATTCACCATGACTTTTTTTTTTTTTTTTAAAGCCACTTGTTGCAGCAGATCTGTTGCAGTAGGGCATAAAACACCTACGCACAACACGGTGGTATAGTTATTATAGCGCAGGCTGGCTAGCACAGACAGCGTCTGTGTTTACAGATGGCAACAGAATGCTCTTCCATGTCCTGGTGCTAAGGTTGGGAACCAACTAAAGCGATTTTCTTTGAAAATAAAACAATGATGTTAAATAATACTTACTTCCCATAATGCATGTTTTTCAACTATCTGTACAGCTAGTTTAACATGTGTCTCATCTCTGGACAAGACCTTCACCTTTTGTTGGCTGTTGCAAGTGTGAAGCAAAAATTGTCAATAGGAACTTGCCCTGAAACTCTGAAAAAGTTTATATATTTAGGACATATCTACTATGCTCCATAGGAGGGTTATTCCATAGGAGTAAAAAGCAAGTCTCTGCTGATTCCTACTCATCTGCAAAAAGTACAGAGGTGAATTAGTTAAAATTCCGCAGGAAAAAAATCTTTTTAAGGAACAGGAATAACAGGTAAGTCTTTTTTGTAGAAATATAACAACTATGAAATTAAAAGTCTCTCAGCAGAATCAAGACCTGGTGATACAGTAAAGCATTGTGTTCATGTTTCTTTTTTAAACTTACAAGTTTTGTGACAGTTAATTGACCCAAGTCATTTGTGATACTAGAGTAGTAGGCTTGTATCAACGGCTTTATCATATGCAGGGCACTGTTTTATATCCCTCTTTGTATTTGTTTCCCATTTCTGTAGGTGATGCTGAAATACAAGGACAAAAAATGGTACCAGTTTTAGACTTTTGGAGAAGCTACTTGTGGCTTTACTAAGAATGCTGTTCAGGGAACCAACATTCATTCCTAGATATACCAGGCGCTGGCCAGAAACAACTATTTTTCTCCTAGAAGATGTTTTCCTGTTACTCAGTTGGATTCATCACAGTTGGCACCAAGGAGAAATTTTACAGACCACGAGATGAAAGCCAGAATCATGGGGGTCCTACTCCAACACTTAGCTTATGCAGCAGCCAATTTTTTTCCCCAAGTGGAACTCAACGAGCACTGTGGCATGTAGTTTTTCAGAAGCTGTAGGTATGAACTGAATGGGGAGTGTGTCTGGTTAAAAATATTCTGTACAAACTAGAATGTTAATGCACTTATAAAACTTGCATGTCTAATTGACAACTTAAAAAAAAGAAAAAGAAAGCATGTTGTGACCGAAGGGAAAAAAAAAAGGATTTATTTCTAGTCTGAGCAAAAAAATTACTTAAACATCAAAAATCTTTATTTTTAAAATGACATTACAAAAAGACAGTACCTTTCAAGCATGTTTGCTACTGTTCTCAACAGAAAAGTGAGTTGAGCTGCATATTCTTATCTGCTATTTATTTTCCTTGAAAAACCTAGCTTGAAATCAGTGCTGTTTAATTCCTAGCAGAAAAATAAATAACTTCAAAATCCTGTGCCCAAAATTACAGCTTTTTCAAGTAGCAAGACAGGCACTAACTGAAATGTCATTTAAACATGAGAGTAGACAGTTTATTTGCAAGCCAGAGCACATGAAATGTCATCCTTATCTGTAAAATGTGCTCTAGATTCATCTCAGTTGTCCTTGAAGGGGGCTATGGCATTTTTCATCCTAGTAGTTTCTGTATCACTTGGTTGCCTTATTTCTCAGTAGTAGGAAGAGAAGACAAGCTTATGAAATCACTTTTGAATTTAGCAAAGGAAAGGTGGAAAACAGTGCTACAAGGTGGAGAGTCCCGTTGATTTCTGCTCAATATAGCTGCTCAGCAGCTTGCAGAACAGGGACTTTCCTTAAGTAGTAGGTTGAAATTACGCTAAGGAAACTGCAGTGTAACCCCCGTAAAGCTGGTGGCCAGAAATCACAACAACAAGACTAAAAGATGGGCCTGGGGAGGAGCGTGAAAAACAACTGTCAGCATATGGCATCGCATTGGCACATACGTATATAACACCACAGGTGCGTGGCAGTTAGATTTTCTGCTCCCATTGCTAAAAGTAATTTGCTTCTGCCTCAGAGTGGCTTGTTTGGTTTCTACAGTGAACTCTGCAGAAAACTCACCAACTTGCAGATACAGAAGAGAACAGTAAATAGCACCTACTACCTATTACCATGAACAGACTCCTATTCCACATGAGTATGTTGCAGTTACAGGAGCCTACAAGATCCTGACTTTCACAGAGGCCAAACATGAAGTTAGAAAAATTTTCCACAACTAGCTTCGAAACAAGGCACTCAAGGCCTGTTTTCATGTACCTGGACGTAAGTTCAAATTAGAAAAGGAGAGTGAGGAAAAGCAGCATTAAAAATTTTTCTGAGAAGAGAAACAGCCTCTGTCCCTTCAAGGAGTCTTGACTGACACTTGGATGCAGACAGAGACAGCTCCACTCCTAACTAGATCTTAACTTCAGTGATATTTGCATCATGCTAGTGTCAGATGAGCTCGCTCTCAAAAGATGCCTTCCGCACACCTTTCATTTTCCTTTAATAAAATGGAGCCCAGGAAATTGTACAGCGCTGCAGCTTCCAGAGGTCTGCCTTCACCATCAGCCCAGCCGTGCAAGTTAGAGGGACAGAACAGATTTGAGATGTTACGTTTTAAATTCACGTTGTAGCACAACAGAAATTCTGGGCTTTACAGGATTTTTACATTTCTCTGAGGACAAAATCAAAATTACAGCTCTGACAGCTCTAGCTCAACTGGAAATGTGACAAGACAAGTTTCTCTCTTTGTCATGCAAAAAACTGCACTATAATTGTAGAAGCTAAAGAACGAAGATAGTAGAAACTTGTGGGGAAAAAGGTCAAAGTCTAAGCAATGCCTAAGTCTGGGTTTCTGCTCAGAATTAAGGAGTTGTAATTGCCCATGACCGAACAGGATGTCTGTGTGTTCCAGGAAACTGCAAACTCACCACTCTGATGCCAGTATGAACCAGGTTGAGGAACTCCTTCCTGATCACAGAACTGGTCACTTGCATATGATGAAGAATCACTGTAACTAGGCATCTAGACTGGCAGACAAATGAGAACATTATAGCAATTCTATTTTCTATGTTAATGTACATTCACTCTGCCTATACTCTGGCCACTACTCTTAAAACACTGATCTCTGGGATCATTTCATGCACCTGATCCTTCAAACCCCCCAACCAGCTTTATAGACCTTATTCTTCCTAGGTTCTCTGCTTCTACAGAGAAGCTAAGTAGTCTTCAATGAAATCAAGTCAAGGCCATTCCACCTGAGTTTGGGCCGTAACCAGCCCTATACTTGCTTCTGCACTTAGCATAGTGCAGATGAAAAGGCTGTTTCCAATTTAAGTATAACGTGAAGACCCATGATGACAGAGCCAGTTTCCAAATTAGTGTAACCTGTCAACTTCTAGAAAAGCAGCCCAGGTGAGTGCTAGCACCTCGTGGTAAGGCAACAGTTGGTACACTTAAATGACAAGGTAGCTACTAGTTCTATGTTACATGTTCAGTAGGTTGTACCTCGTGTATGTTGCTAATATTGCAAAGGTCTTCATTTCCTTGATCTCAGTGGAAGTGTCTTCAGGCTGGAGCTAGAGTGCAATCACTCATTTGAGTCAGATGCAAAAAAAAACAAAAACAAAAACAAAACAAACAAACAAAAAAAAAACTAAGCGCAACTTTTAAGCAGCATGCCCAGAGAGAAAAGTATCTTCAATAAGTCATTTACACCATGTCTGACTTGCTTTGGCAGCGGTCTCTAGCTTAACAACAGGGAAAAAGCCTGCCAGTAGACTTTGATGTGCATTTTTATGCAACAGAAAAATGAGAATTTAGCATCCCTCTAACTTGCAATTTTTAATAATAGACTCTTTTAAGCAACTTTTCTCTAGTACTCCTCATCAAGTCACAGCTGTATCTTGCTTTCCACCCTTACCTATTTTACATATTTCCAGACAGTTACAAATTACCATTTCTGTTAAGTTCACCACTTGTGACTCTAATTATCAATTTTCTTGTAGTCTGTAGAGATCCGAAAAGTTGTATATGTTTGTATATAGAACATTCTATATATAAAAATATATATATATATGTAATGTACATGTTGTATAAGTTTGTTAGTGCACACTGTTAAATGCTTTCTATCAAGATTTACCATGTATGTGAGGAAAAAAAAAAAAAAAAAAAAAACAACCTTCACTTAAAAACTTCAGTGAGGGAAGAAAACTCTTGCCTGGTTGCTTTCTTGTGAAATGAGGGGGAGTGTGGGATTTTTGAAAGGCCTGACCTGAACTCTATTAAAGACTATTAATGAAAGTAATAAAGATGCCTCATTCAGAGTGACAAACACAGCATCTGACTTTACTTGCTGTAAGAAAATTAAGGACACTAGCTGTCACTGTGTATGTTGGAATCATGTGCTTTCACCTTTTCCACTAAGACAGCACCAGCTCAAGCAAAACCTTAAACTTCTGAATCCTGTTACCAGAGACCAGACTGGCTATAAATACTTCTTAAATTTAAAATGTTTTTTTGTTCATTTGGATACTTTTCTCGCTCCCATTAATGTATACAGGAGCTCTCTATCCCAACCGCATCTGAAAACCAAATACATAGAACTTGCAAGAGCACACATGTACCGCTGGTCAAACCCAGAGATACTTACCCTTATGCAGAGAGCTGTAGATAGAAGGAGTATATATTAAATTAGATTCTTTACATGGCAGTAAGCAAGTCTTCAATGAAGTACAAGCTATGTTTTTTTTAAAAAAAATTCCATTCCATTCCTAGAGTTTTAAATTCAGCTTCAAATTTTGAATTAAAAGGTAAGCTAAAGGAAATACTGACTATCAATCAATCAGGTTTGTTTTTGTATAATCACATATTCTTTAAATGATTTTTTTTTCAGTCCTACCATTCAACTATTTACATTTTGAATAGAAGTGAGCAGACTGCACCCCATCAATTAGACATTCTCTGCGTTATCAGAATATAGCTTCTTACATAAATATTTAAGAGAGATTCTATTTATTTACTGCACTTATTGTATAAAGTTATCACACAGAAATTCTCTGAAATAGTTTACATATGCTTTTTCACAGAAGCCATCTCACACCCAAATATGTATAATAGAATGAAAATACACGTACAAAAATATTTTTTAATATATAAGAAGTGAAAAAATATTGCAGCTTAAATAACAGCTGTAATAAACCTCAGGACTTCTCCATTTATAAAGAGTGTGTATTGTAACAAACAGAGGCAAAAAAGCCAGATTGCATTTAATTACGCTCCCCTTAAATACCCTGGCGCTCCTCCGTCATTTTCCACAACCTAATGGTGAACTCAAGCACAGTATACTTCAGTCCTGAATGTTTTTTGCCTTGGTAGGGGCTTAGTAAGTACACACTCTCGCTCATTAAGGAACTACGTGTGGCCGTTTGTAGTCAACTCTTCATGTAGGTGTATAAGCAATAGTCAGGTAAATGAATGTTTTCATTCATGTGTTTTGTTTTGTGAGTAAATCAACAAATCAAACATTGTACTTTTTTTAAATAGCAACCAATTCAGATTCAGTGTCAAGGAAGCGTGGACAGGTTATACGTGGGTTTTGTTAACAAGTCATCACCTATATTTCAGAATGGCGACATCTGGGGTGAGCCACACAAGCCTGTGCTAATCGTTTCCTTTTTCCATGGGTATCCTAAATCAACATCATAAAGGGAAAAATAAGGCACCTTTGACTGAAGCTGTTTTGAGTCCCCAATAAAAATTAAAATAATAAATAACTAAATAAATATACAGGAAAGAAAATAAAGGAAAGATTGATATTATTAGTTGGTGTAGGTCTCTTTTTTTTTTTCCAACCCTCACCCCTAGATTCTTTATAGTAGTTCAAAAGGTGCCTGGTATATGTAACAGCTTTGGATAGACTTTACACTACTAACTCACTCACTCAGGAATTCGGAAAATGCAGCCACAGCTGTTACTGCAGTCAGACAGACCACATCCCTTCCTCTAACAGCTCAGACAGGAACAAAACCCAAACCCTAGCTAATGTTCTTATGCTTTACTCTCTGTAGCTCATATTGCTAATATCAGTCTTCAGGACTTATCAGCCTTGTACCTGGATTTCCTATTTTACTGAGCATACCCTTCAGGTCACCTCCACCTCAACGTTAAAAGCAGCCTATTTACAAGTGGAAATATACTGCTCTTACCTGACATGTAAATGCAGAAGTTCCAGATCACTGTCAATTCTTTCTGTGCATCAAGCCACCACACAAGCCTCAGACCCTTTCCTCCTCCTCTCAGGAAGGATCACAGAATGGTTGCGGTAGGAAGGGACTTCTGGAGATCATCTGGTCCAACCCCCCCCCCCCAACCCCGCTCAAGTAGGGTCCTCTAGAGCATATTTCCCAGGATCGCGTCCAGGTAGGTTTTTGAATATCTCCAGGGAAGGAGACGCCACAAGCTCTCTGGGCACCCTCACAGGAAAGAAGTTTTTCCTCAGGTTCAGATGGCACTGCCTGTGGTTCTGTTTTATGCCCGTTGCCTCTTGTCCTGTTGCTGGGCACCACGGAGAAGAGGCTGGCCTCATCCTCTTGACAGCCCCCCTTCAGATACTTTGTAGACGTTGATGAGATTCCCCCCTCAGTCTTCTCTTTCCAGGCTCAACAGGCCCAGCTCTCTCAGCCTTTCTTCATAGGAGAGGTGCTCCAGTCCCCTAACCATCTTTGTAGCCCTCCGCGGGACTCTCTCCAGGAGTGCCATGTCTCTCTTGTACTGGGGAGCCCAGAACTGGACACGGTATTCCAGGTGAGGCCTCACCAGGGCTGAGGAGAGGGGCAGGATCACCTCCCTCGACCTGCTGGCAACACTCTGCCTCATGCAACCCAGGAGACCCTTGGCCTTCTTGGCCACAAGGGCACACTGCTGGCTCATGCTTAACTTGTTGTCCACCAGCACTCCCAGGTCCTTCTCGGCAGAGCTGCTTTCCAGCAGGTCAGCCCCCAACCTGTCCTGGAGCATGGGATTATTCCTGCCTAGGTGCAGGACCTTGCACTTGCCTTTGTTGAACTTCAGGAGGTTCCTCTCCGCCCACCTCTCCAGCCTGTCCAGGTCCCGCTGAATGGCAGCACAGTCTTCTGGTGTGTCAGCCACTCCCCCCAGTTTAGTATCATCAGCAAACTTGCTGAGGGTGCACTCTGTGCCTTCATCCAGGTCATCGATGAATATATTGAACAAGACTGGATCTGGTACTGACCCCTGGGAGACACCGCTAGCTACAGGCCTCCAGCTAGACTCTGCGCCACTGACCACAACCCTCTGAACTCGGCCATCCAGCCAGTTCTCAATCCACCTCGCCGGCCACTCATCTAGCCCACACTTCCTGAGCTTCCCTAGGAGGATGTGATGGGAGACAGTGTCCAAAGCCTTGCTGAAGTCCAGGTAGGCAACATCCACTGCTCTCTCCTCATCTACCCAGCCAGTCATCCCATCAGAGAAGGCTATCAGATTGGTCAAGCATGATGTCCCTTTGGTGAATCCATGCAGACTACTCCTGATCACCTTCTTGTCCTCCAGATGCTTAGTGATGACCTCCAGGAGGAGCTGTTCCATCACCTTTCCAGGGAGGGAGGGGAGGCTGACAGGCCTGTAGTTCCCTGGCTCCTCCTTCTTGCCCTTTTGGAAGACTGGGGTGACACTGGCTTTCTTCCAGTCCTCAGGCACCTCTCCTGCTCTCCAGGACCTTTCCAAGAGGATGGAGAGTGGCCTAGCCATAACATCCGCCAGCTCCCTCAGCACTTGTGGGTGCATCCCATCGGGGCCCGTGGATTTGTGGATGTCAAGTTTGGACAAATGATCTCTAACCCGATCCTCCTCCACCAAGGGAGAGTCTTCCTTTCTCCAGACTTCCTCTCCTGTCCCCAGGTTCTGGAATTCCTGAGGACTGGCCTTAGCAGTGAAGACTGAAGCAAAGAAGGCATTCAGCAACTCTGCCTTCTCTATATCCTTCATTACCATTCAGCAGTGGGCCAACATTTTCCCTAGTCTTCCTTTTGCTATTGATGTATTTGAAGAAGCCCTTCTTGTTGTCCTTGACATCCCTTGCCAGATTTAATTCCAAACGGGCCTTAGCCTTCCTTGTCGCATCCCTGCATACTGTGACAATGATGTCCCTATATTCCTCCCAAGTGGCCTGTCCCCTTTTCCACGTTCTGTGTACTTCCTTCTTCTGTTGGAATTTTGCCAGGAGTTCCTTGCTCATCCATGCAGGTCTCCTGCCCGCTTTGCTCGACTTCTTACTCAGAGGGATACACTGCTCTTGAGCCTGGAGGAGGTGATACTTGAATATTAACCAGCTTCCTTGGACCCCTCTTCCTTCTAGGGCCCTACCCCATGAGATTCCCCTAAGTAGGTTCCTGAAGGGGCCAGAGTTAGCTCTCCTGAAGACAGAAGCAAGCTTATTTAAGGGCAATTACCAATAATAAAATACAGTTGCTCTGTGAGTAGAGGCTCAAAAGCATCAAAGCTACTGAACTACTAGTTCACCCACTCTCTTTTCAGCCACAAATTTGTAGGAAAAAAGGTCAGGAAAGAACTCTACAACTCTCTTGCTGATGGCTGCAAGTAGCATGGGAGAAAAGCAAGAGGACTAGATCTGATTACTAGCACGTTATTTTTTGTCACATGCCTCTCTCTCCCACCGTTACCCAACTAAAAGAAAGTGCACAGAGCACTGCTAGTAGGAACCAATATAAGGAAAGAAAGTTCCAGCAAAAAAACAGACCAAGACTGTTAGCCATACATAAAGAAAAGGACCAAGCAGCTGTCTTGAACATCAGTGGCAGGTGTTCATGCTACTGAGTCTACAGAATTTCTGCCTGATACCGCAAGGGGCTCAGAACATGCACTTTGGTTCCAGTTGTAGGCTGAATGGGAATTTGAATCATTTTGACCAGAAAGCAGATATGAACTGAATGGAACAGGGCTACTCAAGCACCTAAGGGCATTAGCTCTCTGTGTGAAGAGGTGGCTTGTGCTGGTTCACACAATGTGAAGACAACGTGTTCCTGGTGACCACAGTGATTTGTTGTTATTGGGTCCTATCCCACTTTATTTTGTTAGACAGAGACCTACCTAGCGGTCCATCAGCCAGGCAAAGGCAGAGCAGGGCACAGTGCAGAACTAGGCTGCAGTAGCAATTCTGTGTGTGCTGAGTGATGACGATGCAGCAGTAAACATAATTCCTGCTCCTCTCTGCAGTGTTCATCCGCCATAAAGTCCTCATCTTCTTGAGCTGCTGGACCACACATGATATTGTGCATGCTGTGCAGCGCCAACAAACAGAAGTGGACTGCAAAGAGAGAGACACCCAGAGAAGTTGAGGTGCAACACAGACACATCGCGTTCTGTCTACAAGAATGCAAACAGTAACCTGCACAGGGGTTAACAGGTCCTGAGTTACAAGAAAACCCAGTTTCCAACTCTCTGTTGGCCTAGGCCCAACGGGGGGGTGGGGGAGGGGAAACAAAAAATAAACATGCCAGCATCCAACCCCCTTTTGGCTTGCCTCCCAACTTCAGAAAAGAATAGGTATCATCTTCAGCTCAACCGAAAGCAGCGCCCCTGCTTACCTTACCTAAGTCTCTTCTGCTTCCCCTGCTTAGTCTCATTAATAGTTAACATCTAATCAGAAATAAGGAATGTGAATAGCAGCAGTCAGGCAACAGCTCAGAATCAATTCAAATACTACAGGAATTCGCAGGAGAATGCAGGAGGAAAATATTGAAATGTGCCAAGAAACAAGCAACTCAAATTACAGTAACTCTAGTGAGGCCTGAAATACAGCACAGGTGTATCACTGCATGACATCAAGGAACAGGAAATCATTAGGCCATGTGAACTGATAATGAATCCAACGCAGCATCTCTACAGGCAGAGCACACAAATGTTCAGACACCAGGGTGCCAAGGCTCAGATCTGTTAACAACAAAAGCTTTAATAAGCTTGGAAAAGAAAAGAAACAACTGTTTATCACCTGAATGATGTGGGCAAAGATCTCATCTATCAGGGCGACAAAGGTGGTAAAAAAACACAGTGGTGTAGAGGGCAGAAATGAAAAATACGCACACGAGAGAGAGGGGGGGGGAGGGAGGGAGGGAGAGAAAGAAAAATCACAGTGCAAAGTGAAGAATGAAACAGAAGTACAAGAGAGGAAAGAAGGTCAAGGCAATGCTGAGAAGGGCAGTCAAGGCATCATTACCTAGTGCTCTGACTTGATACCATGTGTCCATTTTGCTGCACAACAGGCAGGTGGTAGATCAAAGTCCAGGATATGGCCTTTTGCTGCAAGCCCCATTAACACCTTTTAAAACTAACAATGTTCTTGCAGCCTCAGCGCCAGGCACTTCTGATCTCAGGATAATGGCTGCCCTGAAAGCACCACATCTGAAGTTAACAAGTTCAAGCATGCTATCAGGCTGTTCAAAGCCAAGCATGCATCATCTCAGCTCCTGTTATAAAGGAAACGTCAAAAAGACACTTCTTAGAAAGGATTCAACAGAAGTTCAGAAATGAGAGGAGAGAATAATTAGGGACCTGAAAATTTCTCACAGGAGGCAAGAACGGAAAGACTGTTTACTTTGGGCAAGAGACATAAAGACGACGTGAAGAAGACAGATGGGCAGCACCTTACCTCCCTTCCTCATAACATAAAAGGGCCATGTAATAAAAAGAATAAAATTTAGGGTCAGGTACTGTGTGGAGTTAACAAAAACAGCTGAAGTCGTACAATTAATGCAACAATCTGGAAAGGAAATTAAATCACGTGCAGTGAGGCTTAGCCAAACCTGAAGGTATCGGTGGGGAGGTAACACCAAATATACACAGATTAATTCCCTGTGAGCTGCTTCTTTGCCTCTTCCTCTGAAGCACCTGATCTTGCCTGCTGACCTTAGTGAGTCTCAGGACTGCCTCGGTATGATGAGCCCAGATTACTAGAAAAACTTTGTACCTGCTCACTGGGACAGAAAGACACTGAGGCAAAGCACAAGGTCAAATCTGAGCAATTTTTAGCAACGCTACTAACAGGCATTGTACGAGGCTTCCCTATGAGACTGGTCTCTGAAGGGAAGGAAGGGAGAAAGAGAGTCACATGTCACCCACTGTTCAGTGAAATATCATTAATACAACAAATCTCAAACACACCTGCAAGCTGTCACTTGTGCTGGTCTGACCCAGATGCTTTTCTTAGGAGCGTATGATTTGGAATTAAGTTCTTAAGAGATCAATTGGAGTTCAGGATTTTATTCTTTAAAATGAATGTTTCTGCTGATGGTTTTGTGTCAACTATAAGGAGTCCAAACACTATCCCTCTCACGGCCAGTTTGCCAGGCAGCAACAGAAGGAAGAATTACACCAGTCAGTCAGCAAAGCACTTTCAAGGCCAACCAAGCACAGTTCCACTTACTGCGAACATTGCACAGCTAGTCACCAAGAAATACAGCCAGCTGTAAAGCCATTTCCACACTTTGATATCACCTGCAGAATTCATTACAGAATGATCCTCGCAGAGGCCTGTAAATTCAACATTACATGCAAACACAATGACAGTTTATTCTTGTCCTATGCACAGTTATACCCATCCACTTCCAAACAATCTTTGCACTTTGTTTTAGTAAAGTATTCTAGTTCATTTCAGGTGTAGAAAATCCATTAGGCTTTGGAGCTTTTTTTTTTTTTTTTTTTAAATTACAAGAACAAGCATATTTTAACATAAAATAATTTAAATATTACGCTTCAGCAATTAATAACTTCAGAGTTCTAAAAACGTGCTTCACTGCACAGTTTGACCTTTGAGCGGTTTGGCTTGGTGAATTCATACCAGCTTCCTTGACACACTTCAGAAGGCAGTTTGTAATGATATGTGCAAAAAGAGGACGCAAGAGGATGGCACCGCGCACAGGTCCATCACTGCCTGTGAGTCTGTGAGTACTCTGGCACTTGCTCTGTCCAGTCCATGGTGCGCTCAGCTTCATCACAGGCAAGAAAGCTGCATTTCACGTCTAAAGCTCCAGGTCCTGCAGGTCCCCCCAGCTAGGTCCAATTTTCACTTTAACATTCAGCTTTACCGAGATTTTGACGGCATTTTCCATCTCATGCTTGACAATCTGAGCTACCTACAAGGAAACACACAATATTAGGTACTGCAGTGCTCTGTTCAAGGATCAATACACATAGTCTCTGTTTTTCTGTCAATATCTGGGCTGGTCAGACACCTGGAGCTCTTTGCTGCATTTGTGTTTGCACTGATTTACCACAGACGGGAATGTGATCAAACGCTGTAATCCTGATTAGGATTTATGAATGGAGAAACTATTTGGAGCAAGTAACATTTTACGCGTTACAGAGCTGTGACGGGTGCCTTATTGTTGAAGACTACTCAGCAAAAAGGCAAGTGTAAATTTCCACTAAGCACCTGAGAGTCCTGCAGAGTCCCTCCCGTTCACACAGCTGTGTAATTCTAAGTATTTTATGGAGTCTGTTCTGAAAACATCAAAGTCCTCAAAGCAAGATAAAAAAAAAATTCACAAAACAAAGAAACCAGAGGCAAAAAACCTGTATCAGTGAGAGGCACTCTGAAACACAAACTATAAACTCCTGGGAAAGCAGGTCATATTTAATGCAGGTGTTAGATACCACCCTGGTTTACTCTCACAATTTTGTTGAGACAACCCCAGTAATTGCTGCCCTCAAAAGATACTTTTAAAAAACATTCATTTAAGTACACAGTCAGGAGCCCATAAGATATTTTTGCCTGTGACTCTCTGGATCAGAGAGAGAGACTAGATTTCTTCCTGACAGTCAACACCTGTCTTGGATAAAAGGACCCCCTTTCCTACCCCAAGACCCACATAGTCCAGCCTGTCCTGGTTTGCTTGTATGAATGCTTGTATGAATGCTTGTATGAATCTTTCTGTCCACACTCACCTCGTGTGGACATCCACAGCAGAGTGAAAAAGGAAACCTTTGAAATGACTGGGACCCTTCATCTCAGCTAGAGGGTCAAAATAGGAATCACTCAAGCTTTTTAACTCCCCAGTGCCTTCCCATAATTCCTTCAGAGGTACCTACAGTAGAAATTCCTCCACAATTTTAACTAGGGAAATGGAGGAGGGGGGGTTGAGGAGATCAGAGCAGAAGAAGAGTTTACAACAGTGCTAAGAACAAGGAGATGTGCTTTTCAAAATATTCAAAATGATTTTGATAACCTAGAAAAATGCTTTCAAACAGGATGTAATTCAGTACAGACAAGTACAAAGTAGGATAGAAAGCAGGACAGAAAGCCAGGATAGAAATGAGCTGCTTGAACATATGATGAAGAATAACTGGCTAGGCAGGAACAAAATGGCATTATCAGAGATTAAAAATTGAACAGAGTTAAAGCAAGGCATACTGTTGTGAAAAGAAAACAAACATGATTCTGGAACGTAGAAAAATAAAATGCTACTTGTGCAACGTTCAAATCAATCTTCCACTCTATTCAACACTGCTATAGCCTTGACTGGAAGTTTTGGTCCCAATATCTTAAAAGAAACGCGAACCGTTCAGAGAAGATTCTCCGAGAGTAGTCAGAGGTCCAGCACACACAGCCAGTGAGGAACATCATATTAGGGCTGCTGCACCCAGAAAAAGGGAGGTTTAGTCTACTGAAAAAGGCTGCAGGGGAGACAAAACCCTGCATGAAGTTCCTGGGGAAGCTGATGGGATTGCTGCACACCAAAGCTGTGACCTGGGGTTTGGGCTCTCAATTTCCTGTACACTGAGCAAACAGCACCATTTCCAAAGTTCTCAGTGCCCATCCAAAACACACATAGAGGAATACTGGACAGCCTAAAAGCATAAATGCAATTATGCTGAGAA
Source organism: Struthio camelus (assembly GCF_040807025.1). Lineage (NCBI taxonomy): Eukaryota > Metazoa > Chordata > Aves > Struthioniformes > Struthionidae > Struthio > Struthio camelus. The sequence goes on along the minus strand of NC_090942.1, from coordinate 92,549,325 downwards.
CACATAAGCAGTTAAAGAGCATCTAGCCTTTGATTGCTAAACTAGTCCACAGCTCTATGTTCCTACCTGACTCCTCATCGCCAGGGTCAGCTCAAGAACCTCAGTCAAGCCACCTTTGGCAATGTGAGACACAACTTTGCTGTAAGGCAGCAACCTAAAAGGCAGCTAAGAACAGTAGATTTCACCAGCATAGATACTAACCATGCTAGGATCATCTAGAAGACTTCAAAACAGGGAGATCTCCTTGCAAAAAAAAAAAAAATACGCAGCTAAAGTAAAATGGAAGATGGTATGTTAAATTTAAAGCCCTACTTAATACTTTACTTTACAAATGATTCACCTATTTTGATCCCTACTTTCATTCTGAAGCTCTGCACAGGCTTTGAAAGCCCTGATATCCAAAGCTTTTCACACCTCTGGCAGAAGAAAAGACATATTATCCCAATTTGGTCTTCTAAAAGAGGCAAAGCTCACTGGAATTGTTTTCTTATAAGTCATTTGTAAAGAGCCCCGATACTCTGTTGCCCGGAACATAAATTCCTAGATATACTGAGAGATTTTTAGTTTTCTTTTTTAGCAGCTGCAAAGAAGCTGGAGCCAGCATCAAGCATGCGACCAAACTAACTTGTCAGACTAAGAATTGCTGCTGCAGCCAAGAAATACATGATTTACTGCATAATAAAACTTTGGTGCCGCTAAGATGGAAAAAATAATCTCTCCAATACAGAAACCAAGAAGTGCCCACTTCTTTTTCACTAAAAGGTATTGTAGCAAGAGACACCTCAAGAAATCCTTTCCAAACTGTATCTTCCTACTATAAGACAATTCTGAGGCTGCATTAGAAGGGAGGGGAGGCAACGTTTTCACAAAGACCTTTTCTGGCCCTAAAAACAATTAATCAAAAGGATTAGAAGCGAATTGCTGTCTCAGCTAGAAAGAAATCCTCAAGCAATAATCAAGCTAAATCTGCAACAGAAATGGAAAGCCTGAGTCTAGAAAATGTGTCTTGCATGCATATGCTGTTTTAATGACTGCCCAGAAAAATCTACAGACAGGAATATTTCTGAAGGAAGTTAGAGAAGCTGGTAATAATTCCCCTCGAAGCTGAGACGGTTCTGAATTATGTAAATAATAACAATAACAATAAATATTAAGGAAATTCATTTGGCCCCAGTTCTTCTGGAGACACTATGACATCCTGGATCCAGTGTCTAAAGAAGCAAAAGCCTATACTCTAAGGGGATTTCAGTCTTCTACAGAGTGAAAATTAGGAGGCTTTTCATCTTCTGAAACAGCACACATCTTAACAGTGTTGGCAAAATGAACAAATGGTAGAGGCGGGATTCAAGAGAAAGCTATTAAATCCTTTGTTTTTAAGGAAATTACCAAAAATACACTCAGTCCAGTCACTATCACTAAAAGGTCTCCAAGTGTAGCAGTTACTGTTTGCCATCAGGAAATGTCCTGGTGTTGTTTCAGACATGTACCCGGAGAACAGAAGCAGAGGAAAGACACTGCCAAGGTATGGAAGCACGTTTTGGGAGCCCTGTCCCTGGATTTGGGCTCAGGACTTGGGCAGACACTTAGCTGCTAACGTATGATAATGCTTACTACTGGAAGCCATCACAGGGAAAACGGTACGCCCAGGTGCAGGAGCATCTATACAGTGGAAGAGCACGCACAGGGATATATATTCCCCTTGAAAGGTGCCGTTAAGTTCACACAACATCTTTCTTGTATCTACCATGCTGCTAACCGTACGAGATCTTGCCAGAGAAAGACTGGTAGGCAGGGAATGAGAAAACAAGTACTAAAAACACAGAGTCCTCCTTTCCCTACACAGGAGTACAAACCATAGCAGTGACAATACCTGTAACTGAGATAGGCACAGACAGGCAGGAGCATAACAGGGAGGCAAATATACCTTGGAATAAACCATGGGAATTACCAAATGAGAAAAAAACTCCCCTCTATAGTACCAACAGTCATCAAGCTTTGTACAGAAGTTGCACGAACTGCTGTTACAAGCAGCAAAGCACACACATTTGGAACAGAAACTATCAACTTTTGCCATGGAAACGGCTCAAGCCCCAAAATAACGGGCTCCAGCATACTGACATAGTTTTTCATCCCATTGAACTTTTGGCATACATCCAGAGAGGATTCAGAGACCAAAAGCCAAGCCCTTAGAAGGAGGGCTTGTCTGAAACGCTGCAATGCAGTAGATGGCTAAAAAGCAACTGCACAACTGTACCTGGATGACATCATCCTCTGCGACTTCATAGAGGAGCTCATCATGGAGCTGGAGAATAAAGAAAGCTCCACTGACAGGAGGTAACATCCCTCTGCTTCTCTTCCCCTCTAGCCTTCCTACACAGGTGAAGAGCACAGTTTGTTAGATAGCATTATGTAAAGACATAATTTGATTTCTCGTAATCAAAACACTTGCACATATTTGTAACGCTGAGAAAGACAGTATGAGGAACCTTAAAATGAAGAAGTCTGTGCACACAGATAAAAACACCAAACATTACAATTCTATCAATATTTGTACAGCTACTGAGGGAAAAATGTTAATGAAAAGCATTTTACATATAAACATTTCAGCCTTATATTATAAAGATGTGAATCAGAACAGAAACAAGACAGACAGTTGCACCTCCTGAACCATCTGTTTTAAAAGTAAATTTTAAACAAAATTATGTCAAGTTTAATCAGAACTTGGTTTATAACGTTCTCTCCGGCAACGAATTAGGATTCTGCTTTTCTTCCTAAATCATTTTAATGGCTAGTTCTAAAGAGCCAGTAAGACTCCTTCAACCCAGCCAAATGCAGTTATCTGAAGCCGTAGCTACTACTCTCGATAAAAAATGAGCAGTCTTTGAATAAGCTAGTAAACAGCTGACACAACAGAATCCTGGTAGGCCATGCCTGCCAAAGACAGAATGGAACAAACTGTTCCCTGGTAAAGGCCTTAAATGAAGAAAAAAAAAAAAAATCTACACACAGACTCAGAAGTTATTTATCAGGTTAGCAAACAGAAGGATTCCAGTTCACAATCGCAGGAAGGGCTTCACTGCACCATCAATTCCTCACACAAATCTCACACTGAAATGGAGCAACGCTGAAGAAGCCACATGCTTCAGCATGCATCTCTGTTGGGATAGGCATCTATAAATTGCTGAAAGGGAACTCTTTCAAATTCTTGAAACAGATGGTATTAGAGGGAAAAAAAAAAAAAACGCCAACCAAATGCAACTGCTCTCCTTCCTTCCATTACACTGGACAAAGACCAGTAGCTTCTGGTTCTGGGGAGGGTGGGAAGTTCCTCCAAGCACATGCCCTCTCCTTATAGCAAAGGTGCATCCTTTGCAGACCTTTGAATCTTGGCTCTCTAAAATAAAACTCCTTGACATATTTTTAGAGGTTCAATAATTAATTATTTAGTTTTCCTTCTCAGGCCTAAGAATCAATTACGACAGCTTCACGTTACAAGTTGAAGCATATGAACTATCAAACAAATGCAGCACTCCACCCCTTAAATTATCTTTCTAAAAATATATGACAGATGACTATAATACGCTAAAAAGGTCTTCACAGCCATCCTATGGGAACGAGTACCCCAGCATAGCCCTGCTAACTGCAGCCAGAGCAAAGTCACGCTGATAAACACTTCATATAATGCTATTGTGGAGTCTCTGTATATAGGTCAATATAGGTCAACAAATTCCAGACTTAATTCTAACAAAAAACATACTGTTTGGAACAAGAAGTTGTTCCACTATCTTTTCACTGCCTTTAAAGCCAGAGCATCCGCTCGGTTTCTGCTTCCTATTTTTGAACGAACCTGCAGCGGCATCACAAGAGTATCACATAAATACTCCAACTACCAACATTTGCAAGAGGTACTTTGAGGTGATTGGGGTTTTTGATCACAGCATTTGCTTTAGTTTATGTCTTGAGCAGACAGTCTCCCTCCTTCCCTAGGACTGCCCCGCCTGTTAGACACAGTCCTACTGTTGTCAGGAAACAAAATTTGTCTCCCGCTCCTGGCCCGAGGCCCCTAGCTTTGGCAGGGGGTGCTTTTCTTTCAATTTGTAACATCAGAAGTTTCAGTCTAGGGCACATGGCAGAGGTGAGCGTACCAGTCTTATCCCTCTGGAATGAGCTCTCCAGATGTCCATGGGACTTGATCGCAGAGGAGAAACCTTCCAGGCGCCTTTGAATGTTCACGGTGGCTGTTTTGACGATGTCAGCAGCAGATCCCTGAACAGTTGTATTCACAGCCTGTCGCTCTGCCTAAACAAAGATACTTGTTCTCAACACCCACCCAATAAATTAAATCCAGCATGTCACATGTAATTCATCAATAAATCAATCCATGGCAAAATGCAGGCATACTAAAATGTCCAGACAAAAGGTTAATTGTATCTGCCAGAGAGGAAAAGACATAAGACTAGCTTCATACACAGAATTTCTCCAGGGGACTAAGAAAAGCAGGATTTCTACAAATTTAAAAAGTATTAATATCAAAGGCAAAAACCTGCAAAAGTCACAAGCCACGAGATGGAGAAGCCTATACCCATAACAACAGAGTTTCATGAGCACAGGAAAACTCTCAGTCAATCCAAGCAGCACAAAACACTTCTGTATTTTCAAAACTATCAGGAATGGACCATCAAAAGCAAAAAATTCACTGACTAATAATCTGATCTACTGCAGCAAACCCTGACTGCCAGATCATCACAGCTGTGCAAACACACATCAGACTACACTATTACAAATGACATTTTTCCCCCACACAAGAAATCTCTCTACCAGTCCTCTCCTCAGAGAAGTAAACTGTCTTGAGAGGTTCTTCCTTCTCCAGATTAGGACTGAAAGGGAGGCAAGACAGTTATGAGGAAGCTGAAATAAAATTCATTAACTGGTCTTTAACAGAACTTTAAAGAATAAAAGGAAGTTAAACAGAAGGTGCATCTGTGAAGCCCCATGTCATAGTACCCTTCAGATTCAATAACCAAATCCTCTCTAAAAAACCCATTCTTTTGAAAGTCTCCGGGTTCTCCTTTCAACAACTTGAGGTACAAACTCCTCCACCTCCTCCCTCCTCTTTAATTCCACACGTTCTGATTCAGCTGCATACTGAGAAGTGTAACACTTCCTCCCCACAGAAATGCAGCATCTCCCCAGGAAGCCAATTTGCTCTTACTGAAGTACAGCATCTATGATAGGTGTGTCCAAAATGACCTTGAAAAAAAAAAAATGTCTGTGCATAGGTTTGTATTAAGTAAATATTTATCTAACTAGTTATACTAAATTTTTCCCTTAAGGGCAAATGAGAAAAAGAATAAATACCCAAAACCACAGGACTTAAAACGCCCTTACTTGTTCAAGCGCTGACAATATATAACACGCAAAGACTACTGAGTGGGAACAACTCAGCCTGAAGAGTTAAAAACATCGCTATGTGGAGGCTTTTTAAAATCATGTCCACTTATATCAATATATTACTCATTCCAGTTCCAACGTGGGAGTTATGAAGTGAGGTTAGAACAGTGATGACAGCTGTACCCTAAGTCACAGAAGACTTACGTCAAACAAATCATGACAAAAGCTTTGTTATTCAGAGAACAACTGAGGGAATAGTGAACTCGGTGAGAACTGGAAGGTCATGACTAAAATGGGTGACAGACCTGTAAAGCTGCAGTTACAGATATGTAGAAAACGGATACTTAAAAAAAAAAAAAAAAAAAAGAAGTGCTGAGGTCAACATACATGAGCTTTACTGTAGGGGTTTGGATCTGTGATAGCTGGCAGATATCTCCGTCTCCCAAGAATAGTCTGCACAAACCCATCTCTTTTGCAGCTCCGCACCGTCTCCCTCAAGAACTTCTGAATCCCTGTGAAAGGTAAGAAAAAATATGCACTAACACAGCTGATGTTTCATATTAACTCCTCACCGGGGTCACTGGAAGGGGTCTTAGAAACCTAAAAAGGACAGAGGTAGGTAATGCTTTACATTCCCTAGACCCTGTCAGTGACGGAGACAAAAGCACAGGATCACTCATTCAGCCTATTCTCACCTCTGCTGGGTGAACTTACAAAGACTTTGAGGTGTAAGAAAACATGCATATTGTCAGGATATCTGGCTGTGCACAAGGTGGTAGGAAGTCAGCTCTGCACAGTGGCAAGAAACAGAGCACGATACACGTATTATTGATAATGGAGAGGTCAGGACCCAGAGCAACACTGGAAAGACAAGTAGCAGGAAAGGAGTAAGTTGAAAGTAGAAGTCAGAGCCCTTGATGCCTCAGGCTGCCCAATTTCAAACGGTCACTTCAGATTCTAGGATGAAACAAACTCACCCAGCTGTGCTCTGGAAGGGAAGAAGCAAATACATCAAGGACGTTAAAAAGAAATTTAGGTCAAAGTATGGCAAAACAGGGAAAAAGTCCTTTTCATTGCAAATTCAGAAAATAACTGCACTGAAATGGAAAAAGTTAATTCCAGACATTTTCTTTCCAAGGTATACAAAATGTAAAGCATAAGAGGAATATTCAAGATCAAGCTTGACAGTGTTAGTTAATTTGTTAGGTATGTAATTTAGTATGTCAGCCTGGCATTACATACAAGTGAAAATTCACAGGAAGAGAAGTTGCAATATAGTGGTCTTTACATACTGCAGAACGTGAGCACAACAGGTGTGCATGTGCTGAGAGGGGAAGAAGGCAGGAAGTCATTTCTAACATCTTCGAAGGAAAGACTATCCCAGAAGTTACTGGAGACTGGACAGGCTCTTAATGGGACGGCATTTCTCAGCACTTGTCACTTGAATAAAAACAAACCCTGAATCTTCAGAACTTTATTTTCCAGCTCATTTCCAAGTTTTACAATTAGAGCTTGACCTTCACTCATTTTCTGATTGCAACTCTACTCTTGCTATAGCTTTCCTAGGGAAAATTAAGAGTTGTCTTAAGAAGTGCAACGTCTTTTTACAAAGTATGGGAGAGCTACTCTGAGCAGCTGGAAAAAAAATGTAAGGGTTATATGAAAAATAGTTTAAAATTCAATGAAAGCAGAAGAATAGAAGAGATAAACGCTTGTATTTAAAACAATAAGAACTTTGGTGCAAAGGCATATTACGTATCTGTTAAAACCATGTGCTTTAATAAGAAAAAGAACGCTTCTTATCCAGAGAGCTGAGAGCTTTAAAATTAATCCCCAGGGTTGATTAATGAACAAAACAAAAAAATTAATTTACTGAGAAAATAACAATGTCCTGAAGATGAATAAAACAGGACCGCAGAGTACATTATAGAGTACCAAACAGCTCTGTTCATGCGCTAGACTTTTTCAAAACTTTTTTAAAATGGAAACAATTTTTGAACCGGATAGGAGTAACAGAGGGCAGAGACAAATATAGGATTTGAAGAGACATGAAGTGAAGAGGGGGAGCCCAGCTCCTAAACACCCATATCCTAACCTGTGTATCTGGATTTGAAGGACTCAATGTAGTCGGCAGCTTCACTTTCATCAATCCCCATCTGCTCGCCTAAAGATTTTGCTCCTATTCCATAGATGATTCCATAGCAAATCTGCCAGAGGACAGTCAGAAGAACCACAACCATATGGTGAGCCATGCAGAGAAAGCAGAGCCAAAATAAAGTTTGAATCACTGGAAGACAAACGTGTGGGGGCAAGGGCATGCACTCAAGAGAGACTACCTCCAAGTACAAGCCGCTCTTCCACCTTCATCCCCCAAAACCCTGTCAGCACCAGTTGAAACTTCCGGAGAACAGGAGGACATATAAAGCAACTACTAAACAGCTACTGGCCTGAATAACTCCAGTCACACCCGAACCCAAAGAGAAAACCTTACTGTTGGGATTCCCTGGTGTTCTGGTCACCAAACCTTCCTGCTCAGCAAGCTGCCGCAGAATTATTTTTCCTAAAAAATTACCTGCTTAGCTTGTTGCCTGATGCTATCTCCAACAGCTTCAGGATCAATCATTTTCCATTCCGCTGCAATGCTCTTAAAGACATCAATACCTCCGCTCAAGGCTTGAATGAGTCGGCAGTCACTAGACAAGTGAGCAAGGATCCTCAGTTCAAGCTGAGAGTAATCAGCAGCCAAGATTAAGCCACCTGAAGTCAACAACAAGTTAGCCTGAAGCAATATTATTTCATAAATTACTCCAACCACATGATCATCCATTCCTTGAGAAACTGAAGGCCTGAATCACATCTGCTTGACTGTTGCCATCATTTATGCCTGCATGATACTAGTGCAAAGAGGATATAGCACGTGCTACTAAATCAGGACTCTCCCTCATGCACTGGAAGTAGCTTCCCACAAGCATAAACAGCTACTATACACAGTGAAAGAGACTGAAACTTCGAAGGTGCTCTACTTGCACCTTCTGCTCTGAAAGTTTTCCACATCTATGCAACTTTCTACATACACACCCATAGATGCATGACATGGCATGAAAACTCTTACTCCAACCAGCCTCAATCTGTTTTCTTGTGAAAACAGGTTAATGGGTTGCTTCTGCCACGGCTGAAAGTCTTGCCAATCAGTGGTATAAATGAAATCGGATTCTTGCCTGTTCCCCCAAAGTCCAAGCCTCCCTGCTTACCACCCAGCCCCTACATATAGGCTCCATTGAGTACTCCCAGACAAGTATCTGTTCAGGCTTCTGTGCAACAGTCTAGCACCTCATAGGAATGATGAGCACAGGGATCAGACCAGCAGACTCGCACTGAGCCAGGGCAGGCAATGTGACTGACATGAGGAACATTTCAGCAAATGTTAGAGAACGTTTTGTGCAATTTGTGCCTTATTGGCTGCATAAGCATAGCTCCTTAAAAACTACATATTCTTAAAGAGGGAATGAAAGTGTGAACATTTAAATCATAGCATTTGAATGCTTTCCCCAGTCAAAACGCTCTCCTTTACAGTCTCCTTGTGAATGTTTCTGAGGGCAAACTCTAACTACAGCATTGGTTTTCCACGTAGGCCTGCTCTAACAGCTACATATTGTCACTATTTCTTCCACTCTTCATCAGATCTAAGGTTTTTTTTTTGTTATCTATATTCTCAACATAATAGCTGGTACAGAGCAGGATCCGGGTATTACCTGGGAAAGGAACAAAAGCATGCCTCATGCTAACAGAAAATGGGATTCCTCTTTCTTCAGCTCTGTCTTCAGCCTGAGCCTTGGAGCCATCAGGCAAAGCACGGGAATGTTTTTTACCTCTGTGGAGATAAAGAAAATGACAGTACTTCACTGGTTTCTAAGCCACTTAAACATGCGTAATCATTTTTTCCAGCAAAAGAATTAGTGAAAACAGAGACACTAGCCTCTATTCCATTCTTCTGCACAACCCATACCTATTTTGACCATGGGAGAATTAAACAGAGGCTGTATGTATACTTGAAGGGATTTACTGATTTTGAACAGATTTAGGGGTAAATTCTCCTTGTATATTCAGTGTTTGGCCCAGAGATTGGATAATTCCACTCCAGAACAGGTAAGATGAAAGGTCCCAAACCTGTAATGGGTGCAGTCCAGAAAGGCAGTTAAGGGGCCTTACAGGAATCCTAAAAATTCAATACCCCAGCTCGAGTGCCAAGTCTTCTCCCAATATCATTTTCATGCTAACACCCACACCAAACCATATCCACTAGAGACAGGAAAAATTTCCCCACAACACCAGACTCAGGAATGCACACACACACGTGCGCGCTTGCATACACACATGCTCGTGTGCACACAAGCAAGCCTGCAAAAGCAGAGCAGAAGTTGCAAAAGATACCTTTAGAATACACTGCACTTTTCCTCTCTAAAGATGGAGCAAAAAATTGCCCCAAAACCACCTGATTTTTTTCTTCCAGAAGGCCAGAAGTTCACAGTGGCACCCAGGTGCTCTGCAGTCTCTCAGGTCTTACTTAGCTCTCATGTTTCCCCAGGTCACCCGTAGCTGCAGATGGGACTGCATCCATCAGTGCACCAGCTGAACAGTGCACAGCTGTGACACATTCACTTCTTTTACTCCCATCAGCACCTATCAACCAGCTGGCTTTCTGTATTCTTCACTGGAAGTCTAGTCAGAGCCCTTATGTGTGGGAAATCAAGGCCAGTTCCAAATAAAGCAAAACCATGGAAAAGGCATCGTGTTCTCTTCCTTTGGGCACCTCCTTTTCTTCTTGTACCTTGTTATTTCAGGAGTGGCAGGGACCAAGGAAGAGGAAAGATCCCACAAAAGACATGGAAATAAGTTTTCAAAAGAAATAGCTGAAGGTTAGTGGTAACACATGCAAACTGCAGAGAACCACCCTGAGTGGTCATCACAATTTAGTTGAACGAATAAGGGCTTTTTTACCACAATATAATTTAGCTACACTCCCTTGCTCAGAAGCTTCTTAAAACAGAAGGAAGGAGAAGGGTCTCTGACACCTGGGCACGTTACTAAGACAAAGGACAGTTTGAACTGAAGGTTGGAAGTCCTGTCACCTGCATACTTGGGCGGGTGACTACACGACAGCTTCTTTTGTGCCAGCAGTCATTTTTGTACCTTCTAGGAGTGCCCATCTTCCTAACACAGAGGCTTAAATAAGGAACGTATTTCCAAAAGTCAGCCTGAGAAGGCGGCCTCTCTCAAAAAGTACAGCTAGCGCTCCACTTCTCCAGTGGGCTGCTTCTCTACGGGGGAGTCTCTAAGAACCCAGCACACACTCTGTTCAACCTACAAAGCTGCTGCAAGCTTGACCACTACCAGAACAATTCCTCAAACTGAGCCAGGTCTCGTGCTTCTCCCAGAGAAGAGAGACAATAGACGAGATCCCGTTACTCCTGTGCTCCCGTGACTGACCCATTCACAAGGCACAAGGATGTGCAAGGCACATAGTGGTAGGAGAAGAGATAAAAAGATACATCTTGATAGATCAGATTGCTATGCAATCATTTAGGCATTTGCATGTAATGCTATCAAAATAGAGTATTTGGTTAACAGAAATCAGATTTAGAATCATTCTGCAATCTGGGTGCTTTTGCAGGAGCTGCTTTATAAGAAAATTACTAACAACGAGCAAAAAAATATGTTCACCCGTGCTCTCTGCCACACGCAGCTGCACTGTACAAAACAGTTGCACTTTCTTCTGCTCCTCCCACAATATTCCCATCCTCTTTCAGAGGAGGTCCTAGAAGGTTGAACCAGATTCTAACTTCAGTTTGGCTATTCTTCACACACAGGCTTTCCACGCAATAGTAAGGAGGATAACGCTAATCTCATCTCTGTAGGGTTTCATAAAGAACCTCAAAAAGCACGTGGCAAATGGAGCCACGTACTGTTATTTAGTCTTATTAGGCCTTTCACACATCACTGATTCTTAGGTTATCTGTTCCCCTGAAATTTTAAGAGAAACACTGAGTAATGAGTCACGCGGACATGACCACAGCCGTGGGGGAAGTCAGAAAAGAAAAATTTGACAACTCAACCACACTAAGACAAGTAGAACAGACAGGAGCTTTGCCACGATGCTCCTACCTTCCTCCAGAAACAGCACGAGAAAAACCATTTCCCTGGGCTTGGGAGGGTGGGCTCTCTTCAACCACGATTGGCATTTCTATCTCAAAGTCTCTTGGCACATTCTGGATATTTGGCTCTGTGAAGGCTATTCGACCTGAGAAGTAAGACAAGCCAAAATTAAGAAAGGGCACAAAGGAGCCTCTCTAACCTAATATAGGAAAGCACATATCTGCATCTCCAATAACCAAGCGTTTCTGGGCAAAAAGAAGAACTGAGAAAATGGAAGTATTGTTTCCACTGCTGCTTTGTGAGCTAAGAAACCCGCTAGGAGAAGCGAGACCAAAAGTGTTGCCCGTCAAGCCCCTTTACAAACAAATCTATTTTCCTGCCTTACTACGCTTTCATTCTAAACTAGAACGTCTTTCTGTGGTGATGGATGCTTTGTAGTCTTGTGTTTTCCACAGGGAATCACAGCTGTAACAGCCTCTTGGATTCTGTTCTCAGCTTAGCCACCATCTTTGCCAATGTTGTCACAGTTCTGTCCCTCATTTCCCTTGCTTTTAAGATAAGGATATGTTTTCATCATTTCTCCAAGAAGTAGTGAGTAAATTTAATTTGGATTTAATGGGTTTGAGATGGTTTCCCCTGCAGCATTTCTATATCATTAATAAGAAACCCTGAAATACTGGACTTGTTCTGGGGTCAAAGATTTACACGCCAATATGTGCAAGAAATGAGTAATACTACCCAGGAAATACAAAAGCTATGGATTACAATGCACCTAGACTTTTAGGGCAGATTAATGCAAAATAATTGTTCTAATATTTTGACTTAGTTTTGAAAGACAAAACAGGCTTCATTTCTTGTCTTTTCCTCTTAGGAAAGCTGCCCCCCGACCCTGCCCCCCTACACCCCCTCCCCACCCCCAAAAAAAAAAAAAAATCAATGAAAAGGGAGGCTTTTGCACGTATTTCTTTACCTGTAGCTGTGTGAGTCTGTGACACTGGATATATCCTCTCCATTCCTAGTGCAGGATGGAAACGCTTTTCCCTCTGTAGTGGGAACACCACTTTAGTAATGGCATTGTTGATCCTTCTCCATTCCAGTATCAGCCCTGGCAATGGGTGAAGCGCCTTTAATTTCTCCAAAACATCCTTGAAGGGAAAAAGGGCACTATTATAATTAGCTGCCTTAAAAGCTTAATTATTAAATACAGTTTTTGCAGTTCTGCAGGGAAAAGCAACATCTTTACCCACAGTGAGTTTCCAAAGTCACTGCTTCGATATCACACGGACATCCCCTCCAGTTGCACTGCCTACACCTGGGCAATGTAAGCACCATGAGACCCAGCTGCAGTACATCACACACAGCAAGGCAATCACCTCTCTCTCTGGACTTGAGTCCTCATCACCACTCTTCATCTGCACCAACAAATAAGTCACCTGAAATGGTCAAATAAAGCATCGCTTGCCACGGGTCCCCTACGTTGTCTCCTCTCGCTCAGCCTTAATGCTGCTCCTCCTCCATCTTCTTGCATATTTCTCTCCCTGCTCTCTCTCCTATCTGTATGCTAGGAACACATAAAATGAAGGCCTCGACCACGCTCCTTGCGAGACAAAGCTAGCAATACAATCTTTTCAGTTAAAATCAGAAATATGAAGGGACTAACAGGAATTTCGATCATTTGCATGAGATCATTTCTCAAAATAACATTTCTGTAATACAGCAGGTAGCTACAGCCTCAGCCCTCTGCATAGCAAAGGGAGGGAATCCTCACTTTGCCTCCTGCTCTCTGCCGTGCCACCACTAACACACAGTTCTTCACTGCCACTTGAGTTTCAGAGATCAATACTTGCCTTCCAGCCGCTGACTACACTGAACAAGGGAAAAACTAAGAAAACGACACAAATGAATGAGTCCTGAAAACAAACTTACATATATCTGCTAATATCACTTGTCTGACAACAGCAGCCATTAGTATATTAATACTAATTACCTCAGGCTAATATTAATATATTTAGTAACTGGCAAGCATGTTGATGGCTTTCCGATATACACAAGCTTTTGATATGTTCAATTTGATAGGGCCGATTACGCATACTGAAAACAGATTTTCTGAAGCACAAAACATAGATACACTAGTAACGAGCAAGAAAAATACTGTTTAATCACCTTATTTAAGTATCTTTCAAGCTGATGTTGAAAAATTCTTCTGCTATTGGCTTTACAAGATTACTATGCTATTTTGGTCTTATACTTTGTTCTGCAAACCAAATTCTGCCTGATTTATCCTTACTGAAGCCTTCTATTTATAGTTACGTCCTCACTACATTCAGGCCTCCAAAGAGGAGGAGGAGTTAATAACTCCACTAATGGAGAAGGCGGCAGAATCCAGATTGAGTTTCCAGTGGTATGTGGAGGAGCAGAAGGCAGTAAAAATTTACTATCATTTAAGTCAGCAAACCTAACTCTGATGCACCCAGGGAGCAGATGTGTGAATTAAGAGGGAGTTATTTTTACAGTCACTTTCAGACTAGAAACAGATTTTACTGTACCTTGGTTGTACTGAACTGCTTACTCAGCCTAACCCTGCTCCCATTAGCAGTTGCTCTTCTGGCACAACCCAGAGTTTTCTTGTTCCCTTTAATTTTCACATCTCCGTTTCGCGGCAACTTCAGCTCCAGGAACAAAACCTGAAAAATGGCAACATTTCCAATCAGTTTCTGTGTGCTGCTCCTCGGAGAAAACAAAGAGTGACTAAGCATTTAAACAGCTTGTATTCTAACCCAAGGATAGTACTAATGCTTCAGGTAATTAAAAAACCATTAAAGGTCTGTGCTATCAAAGTCGTTCCTCCTCATTTTAATTAACTACAAAACACAATCTAAAAATCTCATTTTCTAAATACTGTAAGTTTGAGTTCAGATGTATGTTTTTAGAAAAGGTAATTAACTCCTTCTAGTAAGCGAGGTTACTGCTGACAGCCAACTGTAATAAAGTATAGAGTTAAAATGACTAAAAACTGGAAGAACGTTGGCAGAGAAAAGAAATCTTTGTAGGGAACAGGCTTCAGAGCAACACAAACGGCACAAAAGGAATTGGTCACAAATACTTTTTTCGAAATAGCTTGAACGTTAGTTTTTCTAGCAATTTGCCAGGAAGTGGAAAATGAAGTACATGTTCATTTGTCAACAGATACAATAGAGATCTTCATTTTTCAGTCTGTGTTTTTGTGTAGCATAATACACTATTTAACAGCTATTGTGTTTCATTTCACAAGTGGCAGAAGGGAACAGAAGTTGCTTTCTCATACATTTGCGTAGCACTGAAGTTTTACGGACACAAAATTAGAAGAGGGTAAGATACAAGATACGCCACGTGGTTCCTAACAAAATTTAGACATGAAAAACAAGCTTCCACAGTTCAGAGAACAGCATTTCAGAAAAGCTTTTCTTCCCCTTTTCCCTGAAGCAGAGCGATATTAGACCAGAGTACTATTTCCAGAGTTCCAACTGGTCTTAGACTAATGTTATGGAGCAAAACTTCGGTAATTGCATCAAAGAAGGAACATTTTTGTGGAACTTCTTCTAGTGATGGCTGCTTGCAAACTTGGACTACTGTGGAAGAAAAAGACCAAGAGAGCGCACGAGCAAGAGAGCGCACGAGCAAGAGAGCGCACGAGCAAGAGAGCGCACGAGCAAGAGAGCGCACGAGCAAGAGAGCGCACGAGCAAGAGAGCGCACGAGCAAGAGTAAAGCCCCCTCGGAGAGAAACTGGTATAGAGAACTGAACTAAAAATGTCAGAACATCTGCACAGCAACTCTAATTTATTCTTATAAGCAGTATACTTCATATATATATATATATAAATATATGTGTGTGTGTGTGTGTGTGTGTGTGTGTGTGTGTGTGTGTGTGTGTGTGTGTGTGTGTATACACACACATACACACACATATAAAGACAGTAAAGTTATTTAGGAGAGAAGAGGAATAAAAGTATTATTAATTTAAATACAAATCTATCTGTTTCTTAGGCTATTATTAAAGAGTTCATTTCTATACACAAGTCTGCAGGTTCTTAAACACAGACAGTATTTGATTCAAAACTCTGAAAGCAGTCTTTCCTTCTCTGTCATGCCTGTACAGGGACAGGAGCAACAAAGGAACTTCTTCAGTACAATTACTTTTAGTCTCAGATTACACAATATTGCAGCTCATGTATGCAAAAAAACTGACATTGCAACAAAGCAGCTCTAATGCTGCCCTATTAACCCAAAATATTCCAAAAGCCATGTGACTGGCAGATCATCTCATGTACCACCAGAAGCCAAGGTCTTACAAAAACAACATATTTGTTTCCACTCAGTGCTTCCCCTCTTCTTCTTTATTTCTGGTGAACTTGGTAGAAATCACAATGATCACAAACAGGCTGCGCTTTGCAGGTGAGGGGCTCGTGATGAGTGTAAAGATAAATCAATTTGGAGTAGAGTTAAATTTGGATTTTGTCTTTTCTTCATATACTCTCTGCCCTCTACAGTTTTCACTAACTCTAAGTGAAGGCCTCATGAGGGAGACTTCTGAGAACGTTCCCCCCGCTCCCCCCCTAATCTTCACATACCTCTGCGATATCATCAGGGCTGGTCAAGGAGAAGCTGTGGCCAGCAAGCTGATACACCTTGGTCTCAATCTCATTCAGTTTAGCTTGCATGACCTGTTTCTGGGTTTCATATGCTGTTGTGCTAAAACCAATGCCATTCAGCTCCAGCAGAGCCAAGCAATAATGGGTGGGCATCTCCACTTTAGAAAACACATCTGTAATAAGTACAAAACCCAAGGAAAAAACCAGATCAATTATAGCAGATTCATAAAATGCAGTTGAAGAATCCTAAAAAAACACCTAGATTTTAAAATCTTGACTGTCCTGGCACACTGAAATCTCTTAATACAGATTTAAGTTAAATACCTTTGTTTTCAGAATATTTTAGAATAACAGCTTGTGCCAAAAATGTTTTTGCTAAGAAAACATATCTCTTTGGATCCGAACATTTTATAAACTGCAGATCAGCCTAATACAAGGCTTTCTAACTTGATACACCTTCATTCCACCACTCACACCATTTAAAAGTGTTCCAAGATTTATCTATAATGACCATGAATTATGTTGTAAACTGGCGATACAAGACTTCAGTAAGCCTGGACCTTAACTTTAGGGTTTGGGTACAATCTAGTGGAAATAAAAGTCACAAGGCTCAGGAACAGGGTGCATGTGTTTTGGGTTCGTTCTTTTTTTTAGGTTTTTTTTGTTTTTTTTTTTTTTAAGTTTAAGGGGTTTTTTTAGTTTTTAAAACAGGGACAAGCAGATAGCAAATCTTAGTGGAAAAGTGCTGGACCATTCACGATGGAATCCCGAAAGTGTCATGGATACAACACACACACAGTAAAGAATTCCACAGGGGCAGGCCAGAGAACAAGAAGTCTCCTTCAGAAAACATTTGGGGATTTTAGGAATTGCCTCTGACAAGGAAAAGCAACAGCTTTTGAAAAAGCTCATGAGAAAGCACAGAGACATCCACAAACCCCCTCAGAACGGCCAGGGCACTCATTTGAGAGGTGAGAGTCCAAGGACTGAGTCTTTGCTCTGCTTTATTCATAGATTTTAAACAGGTTCTGCAATTACCCAAGAGGGTGCCTTAACCAATGGAACTGCTGGATATGCGAGGCACAGACACATCTTAAATCCTATCCTGAACCCACAAACTCTGCCCCACTGAATTTTTTGACAAAACAGATGTACTTCCAAAGGAAATTCCCTTTCTTCTTCTAACAAATCAGCATTTTGCAATACAATACACTTAGATAAGAACTCTCAAACCTCCTCTCTTTTCCACTGATCATTCAAGTTATGGTACCGTAGCTCCCCTTACCCTCCCACCTCCGCCCTGAACCAGAAGGGCTCTCTTTACCTGTCAGATTTTCCTTCTGTAATTCATTATGGAGTTGGTTCATGACATTGAAGATAAGCACAGACTCTATAGCTGCTCTGTACCGCCCAGAACAATCCGTACTGGCACTAAGCCCCAGGCTCTGCACCCCCTGGCCAGTGCCTACCCCTTCCAGTAGGGGTAGCTCGTGAGGGAGAAAGTTCGTCACCATGTTGTGAAGCGTACGCTCCTTAGAGCCAGAATCAAGCAGCCAACACGCAACCTTAAAAGAGAGACCCTCCATGAGACCGTTCTGCCATTTTAATCCTAATACAATGTACATAAGAAATTGCAGATTAATGCAAGGTTATAGGGCAGACCATTTTTCTTGATCTGGCCAGCAGACTGGAATCATTTGCAAAAAAAAGTTACATGCCTCTAAAGCTTTTCTTAACCAAGACTACAAGGTGCTTTTACTCTTTTTAGTGCTTCATTTGAGTTACAAATGGTACCCCTACATTTTAAAAATCATATGCAAATTTAATTTTGTTTTGAGGGACTTGTGGTAGTAAAGGGTGGCCACACACGCGGCAGGTAAATCTTCTGGTCACAAAGTCCTCTCCTCCCAGAACCAATAATCTAGCCTGAAGCACTTTTGCCATTTCGGTCCCAGGCTCCTTACAGCAACAAAACAGCATTTCAGCCCTGTCCACTGGGAGGGCGGAGGGATTCCAACTCATCTTCCTCATCCAAGGGTTCAAGTGTAAGAGATTAACATGTATTTAACAGACCACTGAATCTGCTCCATTTCTCTTGCAGACATCACAAAGGCATATAGCAGAAGCAGTCTCCTAAGTACTGCTCTAGATTTCCCAGTGGAAGAAAATTTCACTTAATCTCCTGACAGATGTGTGCAATCAATTCTAAAGAGCCTAAGCAAAGCACCAAAAAGTACTCATCTTTCCACTTGTGTGTTTAAAGCAGTAGTTTTGCACAAGCACTTTCTTAATCCTACATACCTTTGGGTCCTCAAAACTTCCTTCCAAGGAGATGCCACAAGCCATCACCAGGGTCTTGTAGTGCTGAATGAAGTTGTACATGATAAGCGAGCGCTCCTGCTTTGTTTTATTCTGCAGGTACAGCTGCAGATAATACAGTCTCTCTGTTACAGACAGGCTTTCGTCCAAAGGTGGTGGTGCCAAGCTCATACTGATTTCTAAGGCAGGAAATACAAGCAAGGAATCATTTCTTTACCCATTAGAAGGTAGGAAAGGTGAGAGAAAAATCTTGAACTCAATCAACTAAAACACAGAACAAAATACTGTTAGACTGTGAATAAAGAAGAAGAAAACTACGCTGATTTTATGCAATTCACCGAACCAAATGTAGCACCCAAAAAACAACGTGCTGTTATCTATACTACTAAATAAAGGAGCTATAGCCATGAGGCCAAACAGCACAGACTGGGTCATGTCCTGCATGCTAGTATTCCCCCACCTCCCCTCATTCCCACAAGCAGATTTGTTCTTGGAGAAAGTTGAAAGAGAACAAGGGAGTAAGCTAACAATTAAGCAGTAAGCATGATGAGCAGTCCAGTGCTTGAGTCCATTACCTGCTCCTCTCATATAGTGGTATAGATATACCCACAGCCATTTGTTCAAGGGTGTTGAACACTTAAGAGTGTTGAACAAGTAATACAGCTAATCACTCCATTGCACAACTGAGCTGTGGTAGGGACATTCAGAACACTTCAAAAGAACACACCTCCCCAAGCTTCTTTCTTGAAAGGCAGCATCATGGAATGCAGCACGGCCTGTCTGCTCACTTACCCATCTGGTCTTGTTTCTGCTGCAAAGAGATATAGTAGGCATCTTTTCCACCCCAACACACTGCCAGTCCAACTACCAAGATGCCTTCACAGCCTTGGACAGGAAATCCGTCATCTTTAACTTGCATCCACTGAGGTGATTTAACTAAGGGAATATTTTTTAGTTACAGTTATAAGATGGCATCCGTAAATACAGAAGAGTTTGGATTCTGAAAACTTAAATACAATAAATACATATCCTTCATTTTTATCTACAGAGAGGAAGTCCGTGCTTCTTTCTGAAAAAACATGCTTAGAATAGCAAGATCTTCTCTTGTCCTTTAACAGAAAGGCTCACCAATACAGCGTCCCTGCAAAACTCTGGCCTTCTCTAGCAGTCTCTTAAAGAGTTGAGACATAATTGTATTCCCTCCTTTCACTCCATAAAACACTTCACATTTGTCCGTCAAAATTATATTTTTATAGTGAAGATTTTTTTGTTGTCATGACTGTATAATAGCAAGTAATCTAACTCTGCTCAACCTTCTTATTTTACAGGAAGAGTGTGTTTATACAGTGGCAGCAGGGAGCAAGGTGCTGTATATGAATATCTCTGGTAGCAAAAAAACGAAGCAGTGTTGCAAAAATCCAGGGACTGATCTGAATTTCATACACAGATGAATTATGAATTAACTTTTTGCAGACTGGGGAGTATTTAACCTGGGCTCAGGCAGCTATCCCGTAAGTAACACTGCTTGGTGGAGACCCTGAACAATCTGTATAGTGTACTGTCACATATATTATTGATTTAAAAATATATTAAAACTTAGTTATGACATGGAAAGAAAAAACACAATAAAGCACAACATGCTTCCACTTCAAAGTTAGAGGTACAATGAAACTTGCACGTTCAGATGCTCTCTCTCACAAGCAAAGAAGCTTCAGTTCATTATCATGATCAAGGACTAGCAACACAATCCTACTCTTCCCAGCTCCAATCTACCAGTGCAATGCTTGACCCCAATTCTCCATCCCGTGCCATCACCCAGTTCCTTTGCTTTACAGGGACCAACAATATTCAACTATTGTCAGTAATCTTCCTCCTTTTTTGCAAATCCTTTCCTCCCTCACTCTCCTGCCTTAAGCTGAAGGAGCCACCCCGCTGCTTGCAAAGTATGAATGTTGGAATATGGAACTGACCTTCTCTGAACCTGCCACCAATTGCTGATCTGGGAGACAAAAGACGTTTTGTTCTTTCACATGCTACCGAGATGGAGAATCTGCTTTTCTCTCTCCATTCTGCAATAAAAGTCTGGAAAAGTGCTTTGTCACTTGCTACATCAATAATCGTGAAGCTTTCAGCACTTAATGGAACGCGTGGCAAAACATCCTGAGACAGCTGCAGTGAAAAGCCTTGGTCTATAACAGAATCATCTTTTACATCAGTCTCAATTGGGTCTGCACTCCCAGCATTCGACTGCAGTGTTTTTACCTGCTGCTCTCCATCACCCTTCCTATTCTGCTTTGATGGAAACTGCTGCCCTTCATTTGCGCAGCTGATGCGTCTCTTCTTTCCAGATTTCACAGAGAGGGAAACAGAACTCTTTGGAAAAAGTTCTTTTGGGGGTGTTGGAGGAATAAACCCATTAATACTATCTGGTAGCGGATCAGATGTTCTGCCACTTCCCTTGAGCGGAAGAGTGATACAATCTAATTTCTGAGCATCCAAGGCTCCCATTTTGTTTTCTTTACCTTTGAAACAGTTTTTTGAATTCTGGCACGTGGGCAAAGGCTCTGGCTGACAACACTCAAATTCAAAAACTGGAGCTGGCTCTCGATTAGTGTTAGAAGCAACCAATTTTCCTTTCCAACAGGAGCTTCTTGGACTTATTGAAACTGGTTCAATGCCTGAAGAACTAGGCCATTTGTCTAATACATCCTGCAATCCTGGGCTGAGTTCAAATGTGCAGTCAGTCCACACCCCTGGATAGACTTTCTTGTCTGAAGCTAGTTGGCTTCTTTGGAGCGTCTCACTTTGAGCCCCCACTAAGTCCATTGGTCTGGGATCATCATTGCAAATCACTGGGTTTCTTAATCCTGACCGACCATGAACTGTAGATGGAAGATCTCCCTGAAAAGATGGGGAATTTGCATGATCTAAAACTTCAGCTATTAGATCAGAGAAGGCTAGAGACACATTGTTACACTGTGCAGGATCCTCATGCTCTTTGTGATTGCCACTGACATCAAATCTATTCTGAACAGGTCTTAGGTTCTGCAAAAGACCATCTAGGGGAACCAAAGCCCCCTGCTTCGCCCCAGGTTCTTCTCTGTCAGCCTCCATGATGTGAACAGCTGAAAGGTCATTGACATTGCTGAAGCTATCATCAAACAGCAAGCTATCACTCATGTTCAGGCTTGTTTCAGGGACAGGATGGCATTCTACTTGTACAAGGTGCTGCCCACCAACAGGAGAGGCTGTTTTATTACGGCCTTTAGAAGCACACTCCCCTTTCACTGAATTTTGGGTCTGGTAATCCTGTAAAAAACTGTGCAGCTGGGAGTCAGTCACTGAGAAATCATTTCCTTTAAGGCGAGGTGCAGATTCTGTTTCCTTCGCCACAGGCTGTAAATTAAGGCTTCCAGATTCCCTAACTTTATTACTGCAGTGGTGATCTGTGGTTTTTATAATGTTATTTGTTGTGGCAAGACTCGATAAGCCCAGTTTCCTAACCTCTGCAACCAGCCTTTCAGAAGTAGCATTTTCAGCCTGTGAAGTGCTAGCACAGCTTAGTTTCTCAGAGATTTCCTGCAGCTGTAATGCTGCCAGCTCTGAACCTCGTTTTCCCTGCTCTCCTGCAATTCCAACTGCCTCCTCCTGTTTTATTATCTTCTCAGTCTGAGTATCCAACTGGAAACTGTCTTCAAAGTCTCTAGAGTCAGAGAACAGATCAGAGAGTGGACCACTCTGGACACCATCTGCATCACAAGCAGCTCCGGATTTTAATAGAGTGTCTTTCAGAAAATCCTCAGGATGACTGTTGGCTTTCTGCACTCCTCCAGCAGGTAATAATATTCCATCAGGCTTTTTGCTCCTATTTTTGCCACTATTCTGAATCTGAAAGTGGCAGGATTTATCCTCACCAGGGCAAAAATGCACAGAATTCTGTTTCCTGCTACCATTATGGACATGTCCATCTCCAGAACAGCTGGCAGTTACATTACAGTGATCTGTGTCCAGAGCAGTCTGCCACTTACCAACCGTCTCGTCAGCACAGCTCTTACCTGCTTGCATTTTATTGATTTCATTCTGCTTATCATCGATATTTTCATTTCTCAGTGTCCTAGCACTAGTAGGTATTACCGGACCTTCTACAATATCATCTATCTCCATATTGACCTGTGAAGTACCCTGCATTACAATACCTGCCTGAAAACGTGTTCTCCCCTTAGGCATCCCTTCACGAGTGGTGGAAGGCTCTGTAAACAATCCTGACATTTTATTTTTGCTGCCAAGGTTAATTTCCCCTATCTGCACAGAATTTGGGACTTCATGAGTCACAGACCCTTTTTCTATAAATTCCCTATTATTTTGGTCAGGAAAAAAAATATCTTTAGAAATATGGTGGTGGAAAGCAGAAGGCTCCTGTATGTCTGTGCTAAGCATATTTGAATCTTCAAGCAGTGACCTCCGCAGTTTTGAAGCGGTTTCTGAAGTAGTTTTGTTCCTAGTCCGTTTTAAATGTGTGTCCATACTTCTTATCAATCTAGAAACTGAAGACGTTTTTCTCAATGTTGGTGTCTCTCCCTGCTCACTAGGGAGTTGTAGAATTGCTCTCCTGGAATCTGTCTTGGTTTTGACCTGAGAAATACCTTCCATGTTTTCCTTATCTCGATTCATATTTGGCCTTTTTCTAGCACTCCGCACAACATCACCATTTCCTTCCTCTGCCCGAACCTGTCCCCTGCCTGGGACTTCGCTCTGAAATCTGGAGGTTGCTGTACTACCACTTAGTGGCCTTTTATATCCCTTTTTAATATTTGATAAGTTTCCAGCCGCAGAACCAGGGCCATTGCAACGCTGAACTGTGTGCCACTGCTTGTTTAGTACCCTAGAAGACTGAGAAGACCATTCTCCACTTGATCTACGTATTCTGTCTTCCAGTTCTGACTCATTGCTGGTCACAGAGGATGTATTAGACTCAAGAAAAGACTCTGGGTTCCACTGCACTCCCATCAGTGCCAAGTCCTGCTGAAGAAGTCCCCGGGCTTCCTCCACAATGAGGGAAGCCGCTTCACTTTCACTTAAGCCCTTCATTCCGGCCATCCAGACGCTGCGCATAGCCCGACGCTCCTCCGCTGACTCTTCATCTTCGTCCACAGCCCTACGAGCACTACAGGAAAGGTTAACAGGCAGATTTAAACACTCATACAGATAACAGCAAACAATACAAGAAATCATCCCTCTGCGGCTCCACTCCTATTTCAATTAGCATGATAGCTTCACAGAAGCACGTCCAAAATATACTGCACTTACTGAGTAAATGACTATTCCAGTTTTCTAAATGTGAATTGGTGCCAATGAAAGCTATCAGTGATTATGTCTAGACTGCATACCCCAGAAGCACTCCCAAGTTTCTGTATCCAAACATGCGCCCCAGATGAGTCCCGACTCCCTACTAGCGCAAGATGCAGGTCTGAATCAATTACCCTTCATGCACTAGTTTCCATGGAACAGAAACCTCAGGAGCATGAGCCAGACAGGTGTAACAGCACACTCTGATAGGTACTCGATCCTGACAGTTTGTCATTTCACTAACATAAGATCAGAAGAGAATCTCATATGATATGCTGCAATACATCATGGACTCATTTGATCACATGGAGGAGCACAAAAGCATTAATTCTTCTTTAAAGGCAGCAAAAAGTCTCCAGAAAGCTTTAACAGTTTGCATAGGACTAAACTGTAGGTCAAAAAGAGAAGCAACAAGAAAACGTAGGCCTCCTCAAGTTATACTGCAAATACAACATGCTTGCATTAATTTCAAAATAATCATGGAGTTATTGTGATTAGTCACAGTGAGCTACACGTTATTTTTAATTAACATTTGGCACCAAGTTTCAAAAGGCTGCCATACTTAATTACAGGCAATCATCCTGTAATCCTTTACCTCACAAAGAAAGTTCTTACCTGACTCCTGGACTGATTTCTCACCTTTTAAATGGCACTGAATTCTTCAGAGCAGTCGCCACATCATCGGCGCTGGCTTTAGCAAGATCAGCCACTGTGACAAAGCCAGCATTGTAAAGCATCCTAGCACACTGCGCATTCAGCAGAGAGATGCGTACCAAGTCACATAGCTCCCTATGAACACCAAAAGTGAGTCGGCTCTGGAACTGAGAAAGCAACTGTTCCATGTTGTGCCAGCCCAGTCGATTAGAGAAAACTGTTACCATTCCTGGAACATAAAAGTTGCATCAGAGACTTAATTCTAGGTTCAGTTCTACTAAGCTGGATCCATTCTCTCCCTGCATCTAATAGGCATTACCTTTACGTTTCTCACCTTCACAGCACATATGGGAACTGTCACTATTCCCTAACACATGCATATTGCGTCTCTGACTAGGAGCTGTTCTCGCAGAACTCAATTTAAGCTAGAATTAACCAGTTTACAAGCGAGGCAGAAACCGTAAACGACACTCTTTTTCCAAAGATCTTAATCTTGCAAGCATGAAATGCATCCATACTCTATAACACGATCCCCATGAACCAAACCCAATGAAGAAAAGAAAATACAAAAAGCAGCAATGAAAGGCACTAAAAGGAGCCACAGATCTTTGAGGAAAGTTGGCACTGATTTCCATAACAGCAGAACTTGGTCTGCATAACTTTGGTTACTGAGAGTACCATAGGAGACAGCAAAACCTACGGTACAGGTTAAAACTGCAGTCCCCAGAGCATGGGAGGAGGAAAAAAAACAAGGAAAAGGCAGTTTCATACTCAGCCTTCAGAATATGAAAATAACTGAAAGATATAGCATCCCTCAATGTCACTTTTTTAATAGTGTTTATAGAATACAACTTTTATCATATCTCTTAACTATGCCTCATGTCAACAGATTAACTTCAGTTCCCAAATTATTTTTGTGTCTGTACTAATCTACCTGACCGCTGAAAACGATTACTACTGGGAATAGAGAATTGTGAAACTGCTACAATAAAAAGTTGTTTATACTGCCAGAATTAATTTAAGCTACTCTGCATCAGTTGGCGTGGCCTTTTCATTCTGGGGCTTTGACTCATGCTGCAACCCACACATGGGGTTTAACACATTGAGCTAAAACTGTCTTTCAAATTGAGGACCCACTTACAGAATAACAGGGGATGTAGGTGACAGAAAAAAACTCTTAATTACATGATTGTGCTGTTACCTCTTTTCCTGCACAATCCCTTTTAAGAAGTGATGTTAAAGGTCACAGCTCTCTGATCTCTCGATATCTGGGGACAAATGACCTGGCAACTACTCACTCTGTTTTGAAACATTAAACGTGTACTTTCTGGCTGATAAACTTTGCTACCAGGAAACAGCCACCGCAAAGCTTAGAGACCTCAAACTTCACCCATTCCGAAGGTACTCTTTGCTGATATAGCAAAGCTTCAGAATGGACTCGTACTTAATTTCCATACTTGATATCGAACAAACTGCGTTCCTGCACGGCAAACTATCTGATAGCTTCCACAGACCTCAGCATGCTATAACACTGCCTGATTCCATTCAGCTCGCCCCCATTCCCACAGCGTACTACTCTGTGATTCCATCTCACAAGTTAGGTTATAAAACTGGAAGAGGTTTTACAAGACCACTGTAGTTAGGACCGCACTGCAGCTATCTTATCCCCTGATTTGAAAAGAAAGAAAAGAGACTAGCCAAGACTCCCGAGAGTTTTTTGCTTATATAAGTCACCTGCATAGACGGCAGCAGACTGCTGTAAGGACTGAAGCTGGCCACGACTACAACCGTATTTCTTGGTCATATCTTTTAAGGGAATCTCACTGATTAAATCCAGGAGGGCAAGACTGGCGAAAAATCTGTAGAAAAAGCATGCATAGAAATAAAATCATTCATCTAGGCAGGTTAGGGCACGGGCAAAACACACTGTGATAGTACAAGACAGGAGAGGGGTAAAGGACAGCACACAAAAGGAACACAGAAGATGGCGTCTGATAGTATCAACGCAAACATCTTAGGGCAGCAGTATTCTTGGTCCACAGCAGACCAGGCCCAGGTTCTCCGTAAACATATCTGAGCTACCAGCTCACTTAGCAAGAGAGCCCGTTCCAGAAAACACACAGACAGAACCTGTCTTCTCCACATGCCATAGCTTCTGGTCTTTGAGCCCATTTGTGGCTACCTTTTGTGGATGGCCATTTGTCTATGCTGTTTCTCTGTTTTAGCTATGATTTTGCCCTTTACAGAGCGAGCCAGAAAGCCTTCTTCAATCCCCACCAGCTCAGCTACACGCTTCATTGAGGCAGGTAGCTTCTCCCATAGGCAGAAAAACTGGTACCAATCAATTGTGGTCCACTCCTCATACACTGGGGTAACCTAAAGAAAACAAGACAGTGCAAAAACTATTTCAGAGCAACAAGCAGAGCAGAGCTTTTTCAAAGACAAGTGTAAACAAAAACACAATCTAGGGAATGTGGTTAGAGCATCCTACGTGCTACTGAGAGGCACTGAGTCATAACCACGTATCCTGAAGAAAGTAAAAGCTTTTCTAATCTAGTTTTTTAATATTTGTACTGACAAGATGTGACTCATGTTGGGCATACTCTAATGATTAAACAGTTTGGAATCTTTGTCAGATTGCTCCCTAAATACAAGCCACTAAAGAATTTTTTAAGCTGTATCTTTACTCTCCTGTAACAAAACTGACTAACTTCTATCAGCCTATTAAAATCAACGTCAAGAAGATATTTTTCCAGTACACAGTAGGAAAACAGATAAATAAATAAACAAACATCCAATAATAGTAACCACACTAACCACTGCCATGACTTCTGATCAGGCAGAAGGAAACACAGTCTTTTTTTGCCCGGACTTACTGAAGTTTGCATTCACCTTGAGCACAAGAAATCTCAACTTTTATTAACGCTAACAGAAGAGCCACCTAAAGCATGTACACAATTCTAGACAGACAAACAATTCTGTTATCATTCAACCAGTACAGAATCAGATGCAGTATGAGGAGACAAAACGTCTTCATGTCTGTGACATACTGCAAGATTAGTTATTTTGAAATAACTAATTAACAGTTCTTCGGGAGTATTTAATAGAACACAGAATAGAAGAAGCCTAGACAGTTGTAAATCCTCCAATCCTCTTATCTGCTGAGAAGAGCAAGAGTTACTCAAGGCTTTTACTTTTGGTGTTTTTTTGGTTTTGGGTTTTTTTTTTTTTTTAAATAAAATCCTTTTGCTAGCTTAGCAAATATTTCACCTTTTTAATCAACTTTGCTAAAATATAAGGCCTTGAAATTCAGTCTCAAATTTGTACAGGTAAAAGATTCAAGCCTAAGGGAACTGAAAAACGTTATAGCAGATAACTTTCCTGTAACCCATCTAGAGAACAACTATTAAAAAATAAAATAATAATAAAAAATTTAAAAGGGAAAAAATAAAAAATAAAATACATACATACACACATATATACACCGACACACAAATACTTTCCTGAAAAGGAACAGACTTTGCAAGAAAGTGTTTTAGGCTAGGTTAACAGAAGAGAATCTCAAGAAAATTTTGTTCAGCAATGTATTTGATTCGAAACGTTTGTCAGGCAGTGCCGTGGTTTAGAAAGTCCAGGGCAAAAAATACGTTACCATCATTGTCTCTACCTCAGAACATGAACAAAATCCATCTTTTTTCCCCTTTTTGGGAATGCGAACAGGAAAAATTCTCTGGAGCACAACACGAAACAATTCACTTTGCCTACTAGAACAAAATATAACGCGGTCTTCTGGAATATAGGCAGATATGGGCACGTACGGGACAATGGCAGCTCCACAAAAAAAATCAGTGTCAGTTAGCAACTAGGTGAATGAACACAGCAAGCAGAGACACGCAGACACAGGCATACTCAGACCCTCACATCCGCCTGCCCCAAGGACTCCTGCACATTCTCCTTGGAGCAAACATTTTTTCAGGTAAGAATCACAAATTTTGCTTTTGATGTATCAGCCTGGTAAAGAAAAAGCACTTGATATATTTAAGTAGGCTAAAGACAACTCCCAAATTTTGTATGATGTTTGAATGATAAGCCTGCCAGCCCATGAATCTTAAGATGTTTGGTGCAACTCCATCTTGTTTCCTCACTAACCTTCACAGGTTTATGACTCCCTCTCCCTAGGTCTTAGACAGCATCGGTTAGCTGATTAGAGGTGTAGTTCTGTGAGGCTTTTTGTAGGCAAAACAGATGCTGAAACCGCAAAAGTTTTCTGAGCTTCCAGAGGTAACCTGAGATGCAGCCTACTGAGCCCAAACTTTGACACAAATCAAAAAAAACTTGACTGGTCCACTTCAAATATTTCAGAAAAATTACCATTATCCTATACTATACCACCTATGTCCTACTATACCACCTACCACGTCCTATTAGGTGGACGTGCAACACCTGCCTACACAATAGATACTACAGAGACAGACTGATTCT
Source organism: Struthio camelus (assembly GCF_040807025.1). Taxonomy (NCBI): domain Eukaryota; kingdom Metazoa; phylum Chordata; class Aves; order Struthioniformes; family Struthionidae; genus Struthio; species Struthio camelus. The sequence goes on along the minus strand of NC_090942.1, from coordinate 92,520,350 downwards.
GAAGAACATTCAGTTTAGAAACTTTCCTTCAGGAAAGCTGAAGCTATATAAAGCACAGAAAATAGAATCATGGAGCTTTCAAGACCCCTGCACTGTGCTTTCTCTCCTTTCCTTAACTTTTGCATTTCAAGCTGAAACAAAAGTATAAGTATTGTTAAGTATAAGCTAAAAGTATAAAGTATAAGCTTTAAAAAAAAAAAAAAAGAGGAACCTACCAAATAGACAATATGCAGATCATTCTCCAGAACGAAGCTTTTCATAGCTCGCTGCAAGTCAGCAAAGATTCCCATGGCTTCAGTTGGTGAAAGAGAAGAGGAAAGAGTAGCTGAGCCAAGATGTGTTGGATGGTAAACTTTCACTATGAAAAAAAAAAAGAAAAAAGAAAAGGAAAAGAAAAAGGAAAAAAGATATCTAAGTGCAAGCTTATATCTTACTTTTCTCACTTTCAGGTTGCAAGGAATTTTATAGATATTAATTCTACTAAGTTTCCCCAGTTGCGCTTTCAAAAAGAAATGGAGCACCTCTCTGTTTTGAAGATAGGAAAATAAAAACAAACTAAATATCTTGCCTAAGTCCAAGTTAAGTCTCTTTTGTCTCTTTTTGAGAGGTTGGATTACAAATTTGGCTCCCTTCAAGCTGTACTCAGAGTAACACTTAATGAGAGTTATTTGAACTAAAACTACTGGAATTCCATCTGCCATCCTATGTCCACGAGTTATCATTTTGAGTACTTCTCTCCTAAGAGAGCCAAATATCTCCTATCATCTTTCATCTTTTCCTTATCAGGAGATAAAAAATTGACCGGTAATGGGAGGTTCTTACTATTACTGTAAGAGTCTCATCTTGAGCCATTTTAAGAAAACAGCCAATAACAAGAAAAAGCACAACCATGTGCACCAAGCAGTTCTAGAAGTAACTGCCCTCTCTCAGAACATACCAGTTCCTCTTCAGAAAAAAAAAAAAATTATAGCCCACAGTCAATGTGCACAAGTCCTGCAGTAAGAGTTCACCTTCTTTAAAGATAGTTTGGGAAGCTGTAGACTAGGACACATCAGTCTTAGAGATTACACGTAGAGGCCTTGCAATGAGAACACGTGCAAACAACGTTAAAGCAAGAATAAAGGAACCCGTTAAAGAGCTAAAAAATTCCTGATATGCAATTTAAAACAAAACAAAACAACAAAAAAAAAAGAGCACAGAGGTCCTCATCATAAAATTACATTCTCCATGTACATTACATTACATCTACCCAGCTGCAGAAGACTTATTGATTCAAAAGTGCTAATTGCAGTCACTGGAAAGAAGCAGAATACTGAGCACCAGTGTTACCTTTCGCTTTGTTGGCAGAGTCCAGAACCTGAATGAATTCATTCTCCAGCAGCCATGCCACACAAGCCTCAATAGCTCCATTCTGCACTTTGTCTTGATCTTTCTCATTTCCCCACTTACTGTCTTTCAAACTGGCCGCAAGAAGAGTGCAAGAAGCGTAGGTCTGCACATCCTCTGGAGTGCTGGCCACTCCCCCCACTATGATCTGCTGAAGAAAATATCTTGATCATATTGCCAAAGAAACAGTAAGATGGAACATCAGATCTGAGAAACAAAGAGACTGATCCATCAGATCCATCTAAGTTTTAAAGAACCAGTACGAGACAGGAACACGTACCAAAGCAACTGCCAACCCTTAAGGACTTATAGAAAAAGAAATATTTTCACACCTGTCTTGGCAAAGAGATGGACACCATAGGTAGCAATACAAAACGACAAAGCTACAGGAAATGATTAATTTTAAAATCTTACCTTAATATTTTGAAATCACATATATGCACAGAGGCAGTTTAGAACTAAGAGATTAGCCCCCTAGGTATTTTGTTTAACCAACACTGTGAAATACCTTTTAAAAGGTTAAAACATGGACTGCAGTTTTTTTGAAGATAAAAAACGAGAAGAAAGAGTTCTTCTACAGCTACCGAAGCTTTTTCTAAGTAAATGTGAATGCTATAACCCATCATTGCTTTGCTGGTTTAAAGTAATTTTTCCCTTGGGTTTGCTGTTTTGTTTTTGTTCTTCAGATAATTGCTTTTTCCTTGTAAATCATTTACAAGGATTAACAGCGTAAGCTTTCCTTGACTAAACAAGATAGCAAGATGTATATCTGAAAACTTTTTTCAACGTTTCAATGGATTTTTTTCATGTAATAAAGTAATGCTACTAGGAGAGAAGCCATCTCTTAGACAGCTCTTATATAGCAAAATGCATAGAAATTACATTGGTCTGGTAAAAATTCACAATCTATGGAATCACAATCAAGCTCTAAGTACTACAAGAGCTTCCACAGAAAACACTAGCAGTAGTATAGCTAACAGAAGAACTGGATTTAAAAACAAGTTTAAGCTCAGTTCAAGTCCAAAAGCAACTCTGGGAAAGGACGAGATAAGCTCACCTACGTGGAATAACATCCTTTTGTTACTTTTTTACTTCTGGGAACCCTATAGAGGGGAACAGGCTAGAAGGATCAAATGGGATTCCAGGCTTGTTTGTTCGGCAAAAACTTATTTACAAAGCTTCAATCATTTCTGTGCAAAAGAGGTAGGCTAACTGAGGTGCAAAGAGGACCACAAGGTTCTACAAATGTCATTATAGCCTGATTCAGTCTACAAAGTCTCAGGAATCAGTAATATACAAGCATCTCCCAGTTAGACTGTCAGATCACACATGAAGAGTAAGAATTACACGTGCTTTTGACTGCAGTGTGAGTACATATTGATACAAAAGCCAAGCTTCATAACTCTTATTTGAGCATGCTCCTGTTTTAACAGTCTCTGTGGCAAGCGCATGCTGCAACATACAAATCGAAATGCTAAACAGTGAAGCAAGCTGGCAGACCCACGTCATTTTCTTTCGAAGCTGCTTGTGTTGGCAAAAGAGGAAAACGAAGAGCAAGAAAGCAAACAGAAAACATGTGATGGTATCACAAAAGAAAACATACTACAATCACAAGAGCGCAAGCACAGTTCCACTTCCTCTCCACATGTCCCATACCTCAAGTATTGCTCGTTTCATGCTAGAAGCGATACCTTCCCCTTCCCTTCTAAGCAAGCAACTGCAAACAGGCTTGAGAGATCCCTGAAGCAGAGCCGTTCCCTTCGATCTTTCTGAGGGCTTGCAAACTAAAATGCTCTCCCCTATATGGGAAACAAAAAGAACATTAATGACCTTTAGCATTCCATCTCACCACTGTAATAGCTACATACAGTTCACTGAGGACATAGCATTGGAACAGAGTTGTAGGTATTTTTGGAAAAAATGAACTAGAAAGATAAAAACCGTTTGCTCTTTGCCAACTTCAGCAGTGTATAGTCATTGCTACGTAAGAACTCCAAAGATGAATAACATTTAAGAACTAAAATCTCAGAGGACAAACTTCAAAGTTACATTAAGCTGTTCAGGGTCTTGTCAAATCAACTTCTGAATATCCCCACGGACGGAGATTCCACAGCCTCTCAGCACACGTTCCAGGGCTGAACCCCTCTCGCTTCTTGTTATGGAATTGACTGGAATCATGATATACAGGCACCATTATATCTTTCTAAACTACACTGTTAAATCAAAAAGATTCTCAAAACCAGGAAGAAAAAAATACAAACTGCACTGCATGTCGCAAGTTGGTGTTAAGTTAACCAACTTCCATTCCCAAAATGAAATAACAGATACCAAAGCAATACAGAAATACATCAAAGACATTAATCTAAGTAATTATATATATGCATATATGAAAGTTCAGAATACTTAAGGTTTTGTATGTGTGCATATGCATTCCCTGAATGGTTTCCACTGGAAGTACATCTAAATAGATCTAACCTGACAATGTCTGATACAGGACTTAAAAGTTAATCCCTAACTACTGAAATTCTATGAGAGACAAAAAAGATCCCAAAGCTATGAAACAAAAATTACTGGCCAACACAGAGGAGGGTTTTTTCAACAAAGCCATTGCAGAGAAATTAGGTTCCTGAGAGGCCTAGCTAATTAGAAGCTTTGCCAAGTGGTGCAAGATAAATGAATTATAGGTAGGACAAACTTGCCTTTGACTGAAGAAAACATTATGTCTGGATTAGCTGCACAGTAAATATAAGTTTTATGATAACTTGTTAGATTTAAGCATGCGTAGCCTGGACACCATAGTTATTTTGGTACTGTGTATCTTAATAAGATCCTAGGAACGAATGCTAAGTTATGATAAAACTGTAGCCATGGTAATGCTGCTAATCCAGAGGTAATGAAAACACAACTACATTTAAATTTAATTAATGGAATAAATACCACAAATGTACTGTGTGTGAGTAACCACACAGAGCTTAAACAGGATTACAGTAACGAATGACAGGATAAAAAACATGCTCAGACAACGTCTCTTGGGAATTTTTTGCCCTCCCACATGAAACCTTTGACATCTGTTGGCCACCTGCTTCAGTCAAAGCTGGAGTAGAGAAGATACGACAAACTGACAGCAAGTACTGTTTTGTGAAAGGAAAGCTTATCTTGATTTTAGCAATAAAAAACACTAATTCGTCTCTTCTGTGGTTCCTGATATGACCCACAATTCCCTGTGATACATTTATCACGCTGAGTAGTCAAAGTTAAAAAAAAACAGGTATCTATTTGGCCATACCTTATCTAATAGACATTAAGATACGGGGGGAACCCTTTCCCAAGATGCCAGTGAGAATTTAAAGCCAGTAACTGTAGCCTGCCACAGAGTTAAAAATAATAATAATAATAAAAAATAGAGGAGAGCGAGACAGAGAAAGAGCGGTGAGACAGAGAAAGAGCAAAAGGGAAATTAAACTGTATTATCTATTAAGTTTCCTCTCTAAAGCCTAATTTTACACATGCTGCTGCAGCTAACCCCTTCAAACTACAGGCATACCTCCACTCGTAAATGGAAAAGAACTTATTAGTAGTCTGGTTCCTTGTTTTGGTTCAGCAACATTGAAGAGCTTTTGGTTTTTGTTTTTTTTTTTTTTAAATATCCTGGAAACATGATGATTTTGATGAATGTAAAAATAAAAATAACCTAATTTTACTTCCTAAAATAATATTTTTCATTTTTCATCAAATCAGTCAAAAAGTCAAAACCTGAGACAAACCAACAATACAATATTTGGCAAAAATCAATCTAATAGCAATCATCATCTTTCTGTTTGTCAACTGAATTTCATATCCACATATAGCTGTCCTTTTTTTTTTTTTTTTTTTTTTAAAAACTCAAGTTGCTTTTCTGTAGTATCCCTACTCTTCAAAAAGTAGCAGCTGGTAATGTAGTTTTATGCTCTCATCCAAAAGACTCTTCAGAGTGGAAAAAAACGGTACATTTATGAAGCTCATCAGCATAAACTCAACTGCTTACTGTGCAAAACAGACAATCACATCCGAACTGTCAAAAAAGGTACCACTTCTTGTGACTTGAAGAGGGGGAAAAAGAAAACTATAGAAATAACGTAATTTTATACCTGCAAGCTACACTCAAATGATAAAAAGTCTGGGAAATTTTTAAATGTTAACATGCAGCTGCCCCTTTTTTTTTTTTTTTTTTTTTTTTAAAAACACATAGGGACAGTTCATAGAGATACAGGTTGCAAAACTCAGGGCTGCTATGTTACTCCAGCAAAAATAGAACGTTAAATACAATTACAGTCTGCTTACATAGGGTTCCAGCCAGCACCAATCAAACCATCAGTAGAATAGCGTTCCTTCCTGCTTCTGCTGAACTTTATACTTTCCATTGTGTTTACATTTGTATATATAATTTTTCCAAATGTCAGCCATGGACATAAGTTTCCATTACAAATTAAATTAACAGGCAGGGTTAGTTTGTTGAACATCAATTAGTGCCACTGGATACATGAAGATAGCAAATTATCTATGACCTATGGTTTATATTCCTCTGTATCTCTACAGCATTACTGCTTTCAGGATCCAAAAATATTATTGTTTAGTGGAAGTTTAATAAATCCAAGTTAGAACTTCAGATGACAGAAGAAGCTTTTCGAGTTATGATTGTAGGCTTTAAAAGCATTTCTCCAATTTTAGGCCCGTCCAATGGGAGTTTACTATAAAATTTTCACACTGAAACTGTAAACGCTTTAGTAAATCAACCACGCACCACAGAAATAAAGCAAAGGAGTAGGGTCTTAGAAGCTACCAAGAGTTTAAGGAAGAAAATAGTCTCTTCCTTGAAGTAACTGACATGTACCAAAACAAGCCTCATGCACTGAAAAAGAATCCCCTGGGAATTACAAATTTTACTCCATTAGTACCAAACAAATTCATCTTGATTACCTTAATCATACTGAACACCAAAGGAATTCATCATGATTAGTCACTAATTGCAAAGCGCTGCCCTAGATTTAATTAGGTTAACACCATTCTTGGAGAATGTTAATAAAGCCTCCACTTACCCACTGTGTCTACTCCTTTCCTGCCAGCCCTTCCAGCCATCTGCTTGTAAGTGAGAATGTCCAGCAGTTTGCCACCAAACACGGGAGTTCGTATAATTACTCGGCGTGCAGGCAAATTCACTCCAGATGAGAGCGTGGAGGTTGCTGCTAGGACTCTAATCAAGCCCTGGCGAAAGGCTCCTTCAATCATGTCCCGTTCATCAAAAGTAAGACCTGGGGAAAGATAGCTTTTAGTGAACCCACTAATGGTGGGATTGCATCTAAAAGCTAGCAGTATTACTGTGAAGCAAGGAGAGGAACAAACAGACTTAATGAACATTTACCATTCACCGTTCTGAACTACAGTCACAACACTAATCTCAGTTTCTTCTTTTGAAACACAAACGAAGCAAACTTTCCATGAAGGTTTCATCATTTAATTGACTATAATGCTCACAAACTAGTTCTTCATCTTGCACAAATTGCAGCAAGATGAATAAATATTTACTACATATTTATAAATAAAATAAAATAAAATGCTGGATCTAGCAATCACAGTAGGGAACTAGAATTTAATGATTTGCTGTTCTGAACCTGGAATCCTTCTTCATACTAGATTACAGGTCTTTCTACATACCCTTGAGAGTTTCAGGCCAAGTTCATTCCTGAGGAAAAAGCCCACACCCCAAGAACATTTCAAGTTTTTTTCCCCCCCTTATATTCAATGTTGTTGCCACTGTCCTTTCTTCTACTAGTTAGTTCTTTCTCTCAGTGGCCAACAGGTGACATGCACTGATACTTAAATAAGTCAGAAAGAAAAGATCTAGCCTGAAGTGCTAGCATCACGTTCTCCTTTTTAATTTTTTCATTGTAATATTGCTTCTATTTACTCAGCTATTTCAGAATTAAGCTGAGGAAAATTCTCTGAGATGCCTAGCAGCTTTAGGGACAGCTTGAAAATGCTTTGGGTGTAAATCAGTTCATAGTTCCAGGATTCTACAAAAATTTTTAAATTGTATTTAAAAAGTTGCTGTTACCCAACAGAAGAGAAGATTTATCATCACAATTAGTGAAGTCTTTGGCCAAAAAAGGATTTCAGGTTTACTTTTGTGAAATACTCAAAGTATCTTAATTCAGTTATAAGCTAGAGAAGGTTTCAAAAAGCAACCGGTAAACATATGGATTCCTATTGCTGTGGTGAGGTTTATAACTTGATCATCACAGTATTCAAGACCAAGATATTCAGGAATACCTGCATGATGAAATGCCACTCCCCATGGTAAAGTACGTTGGAGCACAGAGTCCAGGCCTGAGAGAGAATGCTTTAGCTGATGCAGAACCTCGTTTAACCCTTCTCTGTCCACAACAACCGGGGAAAGGGCTGAGTTTTTTGCAGAACCTTGAGGGAGAAAATATTTTTTATAGCTTATATTACAATTATTTTGCATTAAAGGCACCGTGCAGCTTACTGCCTATTATTAACTGTTTTCTCTTACTCTCAGCTTGCTGCAAATTGTAGAACTCCCTGGCAATGACATCTGCCAGCTTCTCACACCAGTTCTTGGATGGACAGAAGAGTAGGACTGAATGACCATCACAGACAGTCTCATAACACAGGCTCACAATATGGTCTTCATCTCCCTGAATTGAGACAAAATATTTTCAATGTACTGTCACACTGAACAGGGTTTGTAAAGTGCAGTAACTGTTCTGTATCACAGTAGGAATCTTCTACTTCAAATCAGACAGAGGAGCACAGGAAGATGGAGAACTGTCATCTTAGTTTTTGTCTTATTTTAGGAGCTCTAAGCGCTAGCATGACCTTATCGTTGATGGCAGCCCTAGATCTACACATGAATAGATCAGGTTGTACGTCTTGGTTTCATAAACCTATAAATCTGAATGAAGGTCACACAGTGCACAGAAAGTCATTGCAACCTCCACGCTGCAGCCTGCAGCAGTGGGAAAAGAACTAGGCAGATTATAGAGGGATGTATAGGTTGTAAAGTCTCCATCCTTGGAGATATTCAAAACCAGACTGGACACGGGCCTGAGCAACTTACTCTAGCTGACCTCGCTTCAGCAGGGGAGCTGGACCACATGATCTCCAGAGGTCCCTTCCAACCGCAACTATTCTGTGATTCTGTGAAAGGCTCCACAGAAGAGGAAACTAGAAACGGGGAAAGCAAATTTTCCATTTCTACCCACTTAGTACTCCCCTCCACGTGGGATTCCAATCATTTAAAAACGTACCAGTAGATATGTCATTTTAACTTTAACAGTAGAAAAACTGCGATCCCAAAGCCACTACTCAGAGTTTTGTTACCTTCAGGTGAAGCTTGGGCTGGAATTCTCGCACTAGACCCATGGAAGAGTCATAAATGTTGCTGCCAATTTTCACCCACTCCATGAGGGGCACAGGACGAAAGTCTGTGCAGTACAGCTCTGCATCCAACCACGAGGCTAGGAGTCCCAAGTTAGGGAGGGTAGCACTCATGCCTACTATCTGTATCCCACTAAAACCAGGACTGGTCATCTTTGCCTGTCTGTAAGCAGTTAAAAGAAAATGGAAGTTAATAACTACAAAGGCTACTGTTCTGGAAAACAGCACTCAGACAAACACAACCTATTTTTGATGTGCAAAGCTATTCTTTGAGCTTTTTGAAAAAGAAGCAAGGCCCACTACTTTTAGCAAATACAATGACAAGTTATAGATTCCTTACAAGATAATCTAAACTTTTATCATTTTGAATCTAAACTTCAAGCTTCTTTAGGCAACAGCAGCTGTAAACTGACTGCATATTTGAAGAAACTGAAAAACAAAACCAAACAACTATTTCCTCACCATTAACAAGAACATGGAAGTAGAGGAACGGATCAGTCTCCACTGCAATCTTCCTAAGCTTAAATGTCTCAATTAAGTTACTTCCATTTGTTTCCATTTCAGAACAAATAACCCTAGACTCAGGTTTTCCTAGAGTTGGGAGCCAAAGTATTTAGTTCAGTAAAAAAGTTGTCAGCTTTAATTTTCAAAGTGCTGAGCAGCAGGTTCCACTAAATTCATTGGGAAGTAACGGACTCTCAACAGACCTGAAAACACAAACTATTAATTTAGACGCCTGAACGGGGATGTTAAAGCCTGAATTAAAATATACTCGATAGGTGTTTTACGCTCCTAAGCTTACAACTAGTCACCTGCATTTCCCATCCACGCCCTAGATTGCCTAGACTGTATTGCATCACTATGCAAGCAGCACTTGCATTGCATCAGCTTTAGGTGTTTCTGCAGCAGCATAACACTTAGTGAAGCATCACAGACACCAGCTGCAAAGGAGAGAAGTCCAGGGTGCCACTTCATAGCCTCCAGGAAAAGGAAATACCTCTCAGAGAGCAGCTGATGCAGCTTGATCTCTGAAGGAGCAAGCATGGATGAGTGGAAGAGACTCCACTTTGGCATTTTCATAATGGTTGCTATTCCTGTAGTCACCCTCCCAACAGACACAGGCGTTCCTGTGTATCCGCCAACTTTTAAGATGCATCACCTATCTGAAAGAACTGGTCTTGGTCAATATAAAAAAAGGTGCAGATTTATTTACCAGATTAGATGAAACTCAGAAACCACCTTGGGAGAAAGGTAGAACGCATCTGAAGAGATAAATTTTACTGGAATGTAAGCACTATAATACTTGTACTGACAGGTGCAAGAGCAGACAAGCTGCTATGGGCTCAAATAGTTTTCCCACGAGACCTCAGCAACAAGGTAACACCTCACTGAGGAGCAGCTTCATCAGCTTCTTCAAGGCAGCTGAGACAACATTCCAGCGGTCTCCTCCAGCAATGGTGAGCAAACAAGGCAGCAAAACGTACTCTCCCCAGAGAAAGAAAATCAACACCTTTAAGAAGTAAACTAGTTCAACCAACAAAGATGCCCAGGCTCAGGGAGACTGACTTGGACTATTAGTCCAAAAGCCTAACCCATTTAGTCAAGCAGATCACTTTTACAGGGGCCAGTATGCAACTAAAATAAAACTTCTCTTACCTGGGAGAAGGAGGCATGCTCTAGCAAATAGCCAGCTAGCATACACAACACAAAATGGAGTGGAATGTAATAGCATTTAGTTCCAATTCAGCAGGTCTCAGAGGAGAGAGGGCTCTCAGACCCCTCAAGTCAGGAGGAAGACAAATTTCTAATACAAGAACTACCTGGGCCAACCCAAATCAATGAGACTATCTATACTTCCTCTTGCTTTTGCCTTGATCAGAACTTGAAATCAGAAGAAACAGAGCCCTGGAGTCACCCAGACAGTGCCAGTAAAAGGTAGGTCTTCAATGGAGGTTTGCTAGTCTGTCAGAAAACTGGAGAACTTCAGCCAGGAAAAAAAAAATCATGGCAGCCATGGTCAGACGTCCTTCAAATTGTCACCTATGTGCTGCCTGCAAAAAGGTCTGAGAAATCAGTGTGAGCTCAGTGACTGTCTGAACCTTCCCAGAAGATGCTAGTAGAGGCAAAATAGAGGAAACAAGACAACCCAGAAGGTGAAATAAAAAAGCCTGGTCACTGGCAAGAAAGAAACGAGGGAGACAGGAAGGGGCGGACCCTCTTACCCAAGCAATTCAAGTATTTGTTAGCACTAGGTTGCTAGTTTTTCCTCCCCTAAAGCAACTTTGATCATCAAGGATTAAAAAAAAAAAAAAAAAAAACACTCAATTTCCACATCAGTTTTTCTCACTGAGGCATAAAGAAATCTGCTGCAGAATTTTGGCTGTGCCTGCAAAAGCTTCCCTAAGAAGCAAGGGCACCCACACTGGCAATGGCCCTCAAAAAATCTTCTGTTAGTACAAATACATACTACTTCCCTACTTCAACGGGATGTCCAGCTAACCCCTTAAAGTGTTTAAAAGCACCGCTGGTCATTCTGATAACAGGTAAGGCTGAAAAGACTTTAAAGAACTTGGATAAAAGGGCTCCCATTAAAAAAAAAAAGGTTTAGGAGGATGTTTGGGAGAAATAGCAGTCTTCAAAACCAGGGGTCTCAAGGGGATACTTAAACCAAAAAACGGTCATCTCCTTCATGCCAGTAGGTGGTAAGAGGAACAACGGTCAGCTTGACCGTAACAGAGGTGAAGAATCTGAGCCCTAATGCCTATATTGTGAAGGCTGAAGTACCCTGTCTTCCCAGGAGCATTCCTTGAGCCATCTGCCATGTTCTTCCTGATGGATGTTTTCTCCCTCATCCTTCTGCAATGCACAGCAGGAAAAGAGAGAATGGCACCGCATCTATGCTGCAACTCCAAGATAAGCCAATGGTAGAAGGAATGGCAAAGAGACTCACACTGCTCTGAAGTGCACTGCCTTCCAGGCGTTATGAGGAGAGTACCAGAAAACCGCTAGATCCTGGAAATCAGGATGGAAAATACTGACTAAAAGATCCAGTGGAGAGCCAAGTGTGGAAATGGCAGTTCCCCCAGAACTAAATAGGGAGTCTGTGCTTAGCCCAGCACTGATATGATTCACAAAATAGGAAGCAGCAGAGAAAAGCTGGAGAAATCTGGCTTTTGGTGCTCAGGGAACATTTGATTTAGAGTCTGCTCTCAGCTTCACTAGTAAAGATTAAGAAGATCAACAGAAGATCAATACACCACTTCCTGCATTTGTCTTTGGCTATGTTCAGGCACTGTGGAGCAGCTGCATGGTTTGGTGCTGAGGATCCAGATACTGAATTCTTATGAGCCTCTAGAATTACCATTAACATCCTCAGGATCTCATGTCCGGTGAGCAGAGCAGTAAGGAAAAAACAAGAACTATAAGCCAGGACAGATCTGTTTGCGAAGCAGTCTCCAGCTCCACCTGTAGTCCAGCACTAAAGGATAAGCAGGTAGTAAGCGCAGGGGGATCACAAGATGACAATGCTGTCTACTAAAAAATAAATTATTGGAGCTTAAACTCTCTCTCTCTCTCTCTCTCCAGGAATGGGCTTCAATGACTTGTTGATCATGCAACAGTGAAGAACACATCCTTCACCTACACAATAAAGACCCCTGAAGCATACGCCTGGTGGAATGGGACCAGTTACATAAAGTGTAGAGCCAAAACATGATCGTTGGTGTAGCTATTAGGATGAAGACATTTGACACGGAACTTTAAAGAAGAAGTAATAAAAAGTAAAAACCACAAGATAAGTAGCCTAAGGAGTTATATAGTGAAACATTCAATTTTACCAACTGGTAGGAGAAACCAAACCACTACTGTGTGCTCTCTGATTAGTATACCCACACGTTGAACACAAGGGAGAGCACGGTATAAGAACACTCTCTATAGGGAATACTTAATAGGAAACCTAACTAACACCAGTGAACTTGGAGTAACTTCCCAGTTTGCAACTTAGTCCAATGTTACAGTCTTGTTCTGAACATTTAATCAGTTTCCCAGGATCAAATCAGCTGTGCTACAGGCAAGAAGCCATGCAACCACATGGCTATCACGGCACAACTAGAAACACCTATCACCCTCAGCAGTACTAATTAAGCACATTACTGGCACGTTTTGGTAAGTTTTCTATTATTTACTCACCACTGACAAGTTAACAGCATGCATGCTCTCCCACAATGCCTGAACATGCTTCAGCAGGATAGAAACCCTACTGCATGAAACATTGAAAAAAATCAAGCAGGGCAAGTCTACCAGCAAAAACATCAAAACAAATCCAAGGTTTAAAAATTTTAAATAGGTTAAAAAAGGTAAATGAAAGTTTCATCCTTATTTCCTTTCCTGAGAGAATGAATCCCATGGTAGAAGACAAATTAAAAACAAAAACGAAAAGAGGTTTTGACTACAATGGCAGCCTCCTGAGAGGTGATATGACGAGGCCTTAATAACCAAAATATTCTAGGTCATCGCTCTCATAAAAACCCTGAAGCTAACCCAAATTTCCAATCACCCAGATAACAAAATATTTAAGCCATCCATGATTCAGCATTAGAAGACAAATATTCTGGTCTACCCACCGCTTTGCAACCTTCTCTGTAACATATCGAACTTTGGTCAGGAGGAGTTCCAAGAGATATCCTCGATGAGAGTCTCCCAGCATATGCAACTCATCTACAACCACCATTCCTGATAAAGAGAAGCGCACAGCTTACATCTGGCAAAGTCCTTTCACATCCCGCACGATAAACTGAAATTTAAACGCACGCATCCAGCTATGCTTACCAAAACCTGCTACGGCTTCGTTGTGATACAGATTCTTCTAAGAGACAAATCATAACCAACATCACGACATTTCACCCCTGAGCCCTCCCCGCCTCTAACACATAACCGGCTTTTTAAAAAAATAAAAATAAATAAATACATTTAGTTATTAGAATCTGACCACCTCCCAAAACAGTATCGCAGCATCTTTACAGCAATGTGCCTGCAAGTAAAATCCCCCAGGCTTCAGAATATCTGGAAATGAACATTCCAATACTCTTACGACCCAGTTAAAACTTCTGTTGACATCACTATCTTGGTTAAAACATCACTCCTTACCAGTTCAGTGATGACAGAAAAAAAACCTAGAGCAGATGCAATTACACTGGTGTAGAGTGCTCTGCTATTACATCTTTTCTCACTTACCCGACCAGAATAAGCTCTGCTATTTAACTTTGGCTTCCTATGAAAAAATCAAGACACCACTCTTTCTCTTGTTCTCCTGCCTCCTTCAAATATCCTTTTAATCTATCAGCCACCTCCATCAGACTTGTAAGATGGGTAGAATTACTGAAGAGAGTAGTTTCTAAAAAGCTTTGTGAATATCAGCAGCTGGGAACAACATCCCAGAGCAGATGTCAACCTCGGGAGCGGGGGGGGGGGGCGCAGAGGGGGGAGCAAGCCACTGCAACTCAGCCATTACACGTTCCCTCTGGCAGTAATCACCCAGCACACCTGGCAGAAACATGCACTCTCTCTGTCCATCTGACAGTGTCAAAGGGACATGGAAGAGGCTGAAGGAAAATAAAAAGGCAAGGAATAGGGGACACTAGGCTTCATTAGTACTGCTGCTGTGGATTTTTTTTCTTTGGTACAGCTATATAAAAAGATCTTGCTGGTATAGCAAAAATAGCAGGAGCTTAAGGGTAAACCTGACCTTATATGATCTACCTCAATGCTATTTTTCCTTCACTGTTTTTTTCTCTCCTTCCTACGTATGTTCTTTCGCTGTCTTCTTCCCCCTTCTCTTTCAAGCCACTTAAGTTAGGAAAGAGTGTAGCACCGCCTCATCAGTCTCTTGTATAAGCTCCCAACCCTTCAGCTTCTCCACTTTCCTGTACTTCCTCTATTCTGTGCTTCCTCGTAAAGATTTGTAATTTGTTACTAGACAGGGAATTATTCAGCAACCAGAAAAAGTTTCTCCCTGCCTCCCTATACAACAATCTGACTGAACACTTCAGCAATTGAGACAGGTCAGGGAAACGGGATGTCTACCCCAGCAAAACTCATAGAACACACCTTTCAGTCTTTGTGCCAAGCAGCAGCACATTTGGCTTCCTGAAATAAAGTCTAGGACACTAGTGGTATCTACAGGCCAAAACCCAGGAATGTCACTGTTTTTTGGATGGGCCACGTGTTCTAAACCTTCTGTTGCTACTCAGCTATAATAAATATTCAAGCCGACACTACAGCTGTCTACTGCATCACCCTGAGCAGTCTCCAAACTGACGAGAGCTGACTTGTCACACAGGTACAGTGATTTTCTCTCTTCAAGCAGGCTTTTGAGAAGACGCTTGCTGGGATAGCGTAGCTGAAGTAATCAGGCAGTCAGTACTGTTCACAAAGTAGCCTCAACTTAAAATGGAAGTGCAGCCTAGGAAGACTACAGCTCCCAGCATGCAATTGTCTTTTCCACTCAGCAACTAGCTCAGGACTGCAAGTGGGGTCATAATTTCATCATACTGCATCGCTACTGAAAACGAGGCTAGCCTCAGTCTCCTCCTTCTGCCTGCAAATCAGAGGTGACCCTACAAGACTGCTGAAAAACTGCTAAGAAGTACTGAGGGCTTTTGTACGTGTTCATTTGAGAATAACCAGGCTGCTTTAAATCCACACCCTATTTAAATCTAAACAGTTATTAATAACAGGCAGAGAAGACTTGCTTTCTTTTTTTTGTTTTTTTTAATACAATGCAGTATTTCAATGAAGCAATTTTTTAACTTGAAGTTTAAATTAAGAAAAGAGGTTTAAATTTCACAACTGACTGCACATGACAAATCCAGTCCCAGCTGACATGTTGAGAAAGAAGATTCTTCTCTAATCTGCCTTCCTAAAAATTTCTTTAGCATCAGTGTCAAGAAACAAGGCTGATCAATACCAAGAGGAATATCTCCCTTTCCTGTGTACCTGGATGTTCAAAACCAATACACGTTACATAATAATTAGCAAAATCTAATTGCTTTGAACCGCTTCGTACTGCAAGAAAGGCAGGCATAGGATCTGAATTTCTCTCAACAGTCTCCAAAGACAATCTGAGTTATCAGCAGGAGGTTGACACCAACAAAAGGAACAGCTCAAGCCTGAGATGGAATCCAGCCAGAATTGCAGTCATCTCCCAACAATTCATCTCAAAGGATAAAACACTCTCGTTATGAAGTGGCCTAAATTTAGAACTAATTAGGAGACAAGGTACAACCTTGCAGTATCAGACAAGCTTGCTTTAGGTGATAGTCAAAAGGCACTTTCATCCCATTCGTGTGTTTTGCAGCTTTTATAAAAAATTATCTCAGAATAGTAAATTTGTCATTTTTTTGCTTAAAAGACGATTTTTTTAAACTAAAAGCAAATTTACAAAATTAATTTGAAATAAGCACAAAAAGAAAAAAACATTTTTACCCTTATTTCCCTTACATATTCATATTTGGGAGCAAAGGAAAAAGAGCGTTGCAGCAGAGAAGGTGTCAAATGGTGAAAGAAAATGTCATGCCTTAAAGAGGCATCAGCGCTGTGGGCACATATTTCAACTCAAATCTTGTATTCACGTGACTGGTTACACTTATTTGGCACGGTCCTCTTACAGAGCCCAGTAAAACATAGGGATGGATTTGATGCGCCAACCAAAGGGATTTGGCATAGCTCCACCTTCTGAAAGATGCTAATGTTAGACAATACATTTTAACAGGCTGGGTATGCTTCTTAGGCACGCAAGCCAACATAAATGAGGGTACCATGACCCCACTCTTTCCCTTATGCTTGCCCTGCAGCTTGTACAGTGTGGTGACCTAACCTCATACAAATCCTATTTAAAACAAACCAACCTACATATAGCAGCAAGCTTTAAGCCATATCCTGAAACAACTCACTGCATGACCACCATTTCTCCTGCAAGGGAAGGGATGAAGATGTACAGTCAAAAATTGGGCTGGACTGCAGCAGCCTCAGTTCAAATGAGGTTGAAATGCTGCACAGCCACCGTCATCTACTCATCCTCAACCTCCTGGCAGTCTTAAGCATTCATGGTGAGCTAACCACTTGAGAGCCACAAGTGAATGGGTTACGCTGCGATCTTACACTCTGAGAAAACCCACAAGGCTTCATTTCCCTTCTGTCTTTAAAAGCAACTGGTATACAACACTACAGAACATTATGACACCAGATGCATACAGAACAGCAGTTTTAACAGTGGAAGTCTTGGAACAGTTTGACACTCATCTAGTTTTCTGACTTTTATAAACTTAAAATAGCAACCAGCTACGCTACAGGCCAGAGTCAAGATGGGAGGGATTACTGTATAAAATAAAATAGGGTATAGCTTTATTGAGTAGGCAAACAAAAAGAATAAATTTTTGATTGTACTGGGAAAACGTGGTTCTCCCAAAGTGCACACTAGAAACGGATTATTCTCCTGGTTCTATCTCTCTTCTCAAACACTAAATGAATAGTATCACTATCGAGTGGCCGTCAGGGCCATGGTGACCAGAAGTCTACATTACAAGAACAGCTGGCTTTTGAGCAAACTGCAAGAGAGAAACAAACGTCACGGCCCTCCTAGTCACCCCACCTTCCCAAAAGAACTCTCAAGAATTCATTCTATTTATTTGGACCCAGACCAAACGCAACTCCTCCACTTCCTTGAGCTAAGTGAAGGTTAAGCACAGATGCTATATATACACAGAGTCCTCTTTTCCAGAGGAAAACTATCCTTGGACTCAGACAAATCCCAGACCTCTAACTCAATTTCATTAATTATAAGACATTCTCCAGCTATGGAAATCGTCACTCATTGCAACTTATCACTATCCATGGACTGTCATCCATGTCAGACAAACCAAAGATGTTACTTTTACCTACTCACTCCCCAGCTGCTGAGCTATGTATATCCAAACTGGGTTCCTAAATCCAAATCAGTGGTGACTGGGAGGAAGAAAAGTTACTCAGTTTTCCTATATGACATATCAGTCACATACAGACCTGAACAAATACCCCATCTTCCATGATTCTCACATATTATTTAATAATCCTCATCCCTCCAACGGTCAAGCCCTAGCATTTTACCCAGCGAGTCCATTTGATTTTCTTCTATGAGTCTATTGATTAGACCATTGGCTTTCTCAATGGTGCAGACAGCAACATCCAGGGCAGAGAAATGTCCAGCGGGAGAGATGCTTCCCATGTAGCCTTCAACTTGCACATCCACCTCCTGAAACAAGGCCTGTTTTCCAAGGAGACAGAATGTCGTGCCAAGAGTCAGAACCTTGAATTTTTTCTGGAATCACTTCAAAGCCTGCATCCTACAACCACAACTCATAGTACTCATAATGCCAGCTAATCAGATTAAAACCATAGTTCAGTCAGTTGTTTTTAATGGTCTCCTACTCCACGGTAATTTTTTACGTCCACAGACAGAAGCCACCCAGCGCATGACTGCAGAATAAAGTGTATATGATTAAGAAACGGGGAGCTCTACTGTGCTGCGTAACAGCGTAAGTTCACTATTAAGAAGCTCAGAGAACACACAGCACAGCAGTTTACAATATCAGCGGGTAACGTACAAAGAGGTCTTGCTCCTGGAAAACCTGAGGCAAAAGCCAAACGTTGGGCCCCAAGTACAACGATGCCAAGTTTCCCAGCAAGAAAGACAAGAAACAGTGACTACCATAACGCCAAAGTTTTGGCACCTTATACGCTGCATTAAAGAGGCACAAATATTTGAACTAGATGGACAGGATCCCATATGATTTCAAGTGTGTGCAGCTAAAGCCAAACACTAGGCCAAGGAGTAGTAAAACATGGCATCACTAATGCCCCAGCCTTGAGAGATTAAAGTAGAAGTATATTTTTTCCCATTATCAGTCACAACAAAATAGCTTTTGCTAGGAAATGCTACAAACTGAATACAGTCTGTAAGGTTCAGATACTATCTCAGTTTAATAACTCCCAGTATTTCTTAAATGTCAGAAACTACAACAAAAACACCTGCTGGTTTCACCCTTGCTTTTAGTAATTGTTATTACTTTGTCATATTAGCTAATGGAAACAATATTTGATATGAAAATTTTCCAAGGAAAAAGGTGTTTGTTTTAAAAAGGCTGTTTCCATTGCAATTTTGTTTTTAAGTAGCTGAGGTGAGGAAGCCAAGACAACCACATTCTGCCAAAACATATTTTTAGCAAAATAAAAGTGAAATCAAAAGCATAAAATTCTGCTGGAATAGCCCAAGGAAAGCTAAAATAAAGGTTATTTCTGATAATGCTAAAATCTCCCCTTGGTAGGTTTTCAGACACAAACTCTTATTTGAAAATTACTTTTTTAAGTTCTTATATTATAAAACATAGAAATAACTGCAAATAACAATCCTTTAAAAGTCAAAGCTGAAATAAAATGTTTTAATCAACCCCTTAAAATTTTTCTGAGTTTCCATTTTTGGCTAAAGTTTTCCGTTTTTTAATCCAACTTAGAATGCAATCATATCTTAAATTATCTACAAATCCCTTATCTACAAATCTCCTGCAAAATAATAAACAACTATAACCTATATAGTCTCCCTCCTGGATGCTACTTACCTGCAGATAACGTTTCTTCTCTTTGGCCACAGAGACAAAGGGAAGGATCAGAAGAGCTTTCTTACGAGTCTCCAAGACTCGCTTCAAAATGAGCAATTCAGCAACAAGAGTCTTCCCAGCACTGGTAGGAGCTGGAAGAAATTTTTAAAATTGTTTATAAAAAATATTTTTTAAAGTTAAAGGAAAAAATTCAAAGGACAAGCATCATAAGACTAGGGTATGAAAACAGTTACTGGAGACTTTAGGACAAGGGTCTCCAGTTAATGCCCCTCTCCCACAGCCACAACTACGTTTGCAGTTAACTCCACAAAGGGCCATGGAAGTGACTGTAGGGTATTTCTCTTATACCCTCTTCCAGTCTGTTACCAAGACTTGTGTTCTCACCTACGCTCCAGAAGAAACAGAAGCTCCGAGATAAGCGAGGAGAAAAAACAAACAAATAATAATAATAAAAAAACCTGCTACAGTGTTTTAGTTGGACAGAAGAGTGTCACTACCGCACTACTGACACAGCTGCTGAATATTTTAACCTCTTCTGCTTCCTGAGCATTGCTGTTTGCTATCTATCATTCCCCAAGAACTATGGAGGAGACACGACATCCTAAGACCACAGCAGGGAATAGCCATTACCTGGCAATCTGACCCAATGTCTTTGGGAACCAAGTAAATAAAGCTCAATAAAGATCCAGACCCAAGAAACTCACTGTTCAAAGCTCTGCGTCATCCCAGTGCTGCTCTGAGACTTTCTTCTTCCCATGCAAAATACATACCCAAGTTGTAATTTCCCGTAGATTTCTAGTCCAACACTCCTACGTCCCCCCACATAAACCAGGTGAAGAAAAACGATGAAGGGGTTGAAAACATCAGATAAAATTCTCAAAATTCATATTTAACATTGCTGGTATCATTCAATTCCTGCTTGACACAGTCCATATTAAAAAAAGAGACAGTCATTGATAACTGACTTCTAATTATCAGTCTCAAAAAGAACACTAACAGAGAAAGCGGAAAGAAGTCTCTTTTCTCTGAAAAGGAGATCATCAAGCCAGGCATGTGATTTACGGACAAGATAGAAAAGAGAACTTGGCTCTTAACATGGTCTCTCCAGAATAAAGAGTACGTTGGCCTTTCTTTTCTGCCAGATCAGCACCACTCAGCAGCAATATTTTCTTGTGAATGGTGCTGGGAACGTGAGAGGACTGGTTCCGTCAGTTTTTTGCATACCTGAGTAAACTAGGTTCTTCCCTTCCAGAACTTGTCCAAGCATTAGGCACTCTGCTTGCCATTCGAACATCTGTACTACTCCCAGACTGTGGTATTTCTCCAGAACTGCTTTGGGAAGACCCCAGCTTGCAAGGAGCAACTTGTCTGCTTGGTCTTCAGGAACATTTACCTGCTGATATTGTCCTTTGGGAGAAAAAACAAATCCAGCATCATCAGAGGTAGTACTCTGTCTTGTATCTGAGGTCACTTAGGCCATAAACCTAAACTTCAAACTTCTCTGCATGCCCTCGTGTTACAAGAGAAAGGGACAAGAAAGCCCTGATCCATCTTCTCTATATTTTTTAGTACTTCCTACATATATCATCCCTTTTATCTCCTGATATCATCTTTTCAATTTCTTCTCCTTAAGATTTGCCACATTCAAATAATTTCTTCACTGTCTCTATAGCTCTGGTATTTGCCTTTGAGACAGAGTAGCCATTACCAAATACAGACTCAAGCTGAGTTTCAGCACTTATTAATATAACAGCATAACAAACTGTTTTCCATCTCACCCTTACAAAGACTCCTGTCTTTTTAGATTATTGCTACAAAGCTTTCAGTAACCTTCACAGATTAGAGAAATACTCAGTCTTTTTCTTGCTTTACCATGAATTAAGAAAACAACATAAGATAAACAAGCAGCTCAAGCTGCTTTGCACAATGTATGTTATTTCTGTTTATCAGCACTGATTAGTATCTTCACCATGTTGCCAGTTCCCCTGGCAAGCTTAATGACATTCCTTGCTGTTTATCTCTCTTCTTTATAACCCTAAACAATTTTGTGCTGTCTACAGATATTTCCGCTCCCTGGTTCTCCCTTTTTCCAAATCATAAGAAAAGTCAAACTTTCTGTTTTTCCCTTTTCCTCATTTGAGATATAAAACAAGTTTCTGATCCACAGTAATGCCTCCCCTCCCATCCAGAATTACTTAGTTCCCATAAGAGCATTTTGTGAAAGACATTGCCAAACATATCTGAAAAACAAGTAATTGTATGAACTGACTCTACTTCACCCATTCTTCTGCTAGCACACTTAAAAAATTCTAAAAGAAGTTTCCAACCATTGTTGCACCATAAGGGCAGGCTAAATCAGAAATACAAGCATGCATAAGCAGCCAGTATCTTTAGCTTAGCTACCTGCTGAGGTAAAAAAATCTCAGCTATATCCCTGCTGATAATAAAATCTGAGGTAATAAAATCTCAGCTGAGGTAATAAAATCTCAGCTGAGGTAATAAAATCTCAGCTACCTGCTTAAGTTAACCCCAAACTACCTGGCACTGGTGTCATTCTCCCCCCACATACGTTAAAAACCTAATACTGGCTTAGCTTTGAAAAACTCTTTCACTTTGTAAAATCAAAGTACTATACAGACACTAAACGATAAGTTCAACTCCCATCAAGAATGAACAGCAATGTCCCATAAAGCGGAACAGACTTCCCAAGGGACATTCAGAGGAGGCGAGATTTGTCTGTCCTAAGCTGAGCCTAAAATGGCAGCATTATCTTTCATAACAATACAAAAAAGACGACACACCAGGATCTCAAAATTCTTTCTTAATGTTAATTAGTAAAAACCAATAAACTACATGTAAAAGACAGCACAAGTCAAGGACTTTGTGATTCTGCTGTCTGCAGAATATCTGTAGGTGTAGCACTGAACATGAGTTTGAAAACTTGTACATAGATCTTAATGATCCCCTTAAGATAGAAAAGTGTACCACTGCACTTGAATCTTTTTTTAATCTATTAGAAAAATGCTAAGAAAGAGCCAAAATGAGGAAGATATATAGCTTTCGTTAAAAGCACTGGGCATTGGATTTATTTAAAAAAAAGAAAAAACCCTTTCCAGAATCCAGAGTCACAGAGTCAGTTCTGACACTGGAGTGGCACTTACTGAGCCCTCTTCTAGGAGGTGTCTTAAGCAAGTAATTACCTTGCGCCCTGCTCAGCTCCATCTGCAGGAGCTGACAAAACCGTATCTTGCAGGACATAATCACATCAGAGAGAAGATGCTACATGACTGCAGAAGAGGCTGAGAGATGTAAATGCTTTCCTTAAGAGTTACAAAAAGGAATGAAGATACAAGATGTTATATAAACATATTGTAGATGTTATATAAACATATCGTAAGCATCCTGCTATATAAACAAAATGTCATATGGGAAACTACTACACTTTTCTGCATTTGCAGGTATCAGGGCGCTAACCAGGACCACCTAAAGTGATGCCTCTAAATGCAACACGCTTTACCAGCCCACCAGACTCTTGAATCAGTTTAACAACATAGGTGAACTCCACCTCATATACCAAAGAACAGGGACTGTACCGATTGTTGTATTATGGCAGCACCTAGAGGCTTAGTCCAGAATAATCTTAAGAAATAAAAAAGAAACGAGCCCGACTTCAAGGAACATACATAGGGCAAAATCGCCTTTCTTTCCTCTGCTAAACAGTAAGCAGCGCAGGAAGAGCCTTTTGCACGTATTTGCACACTTACCACCTGCTTTAACACAAATACGTACCTCAGCCTTCCTCAAGGGAACATTAATATCCCTCAGGGGAGATATTAAGAGGAACGAGCCAGTGCTTCCCCTCGTTCAAGAGCAACCCCGGCAGAACAATCCCCAGGCCAAAGGGGTCTGCCCCTCCCGGGGACGCTCGGAGCCCACACACCCCCCCCCCGCCTCCGAGATCCCACGGGGTACCGTCCTCCCTCGGGCTTCAGGCTGGGGCTGCCCCCAGGGCGAGAAAGGCCCCGCGCCAGGCTGCCCGGCGGCGGGAGGGTGGCGGCTGCCGCCCCCGGGCCGCGCCGCGCGGCCGTTACGGACCGTTGCGGGGGGAGGGGCGCGCTCTCCTGCCGCCGGTACCTGTCGAGCCGGTGGCCCGCAGGGAGAGATCCAGGCCGGGCGGGGGACTCAGCACAGCCCGGCACGGAGCCGCGGGGCAGGGCGGGGCAGCTCTCCCCGCCGCGAGGGGAGCGGCCGGGCCGGCCCGCCGCCCTCCGCGAAGCCCCAGCGCCGGGGCTGCCGCGACGCCCTTAACGCTGCCGCCGCCATCTTCCCGCCGAGCCATTCAAACCCCAGCGCCGCCCGGAGCCGTAGAGCCGGCGCTGCCTTAACCAGAGCGGCCACGAACCGTAGAGCTCGCGCGGCGGCGCTCCGCCCCCTAGCGGGGGCCGCGGGCGCAAGAGGAGGGGAGACCACGTGGTGGGGGAAGGAGACCGCGGCGGTAGCGGCGCCGGGGGCGGCCCGGCTGCACGCAGCAACGCTCCGGCCTAACGAGGAGAAAAGAAAGGGGGAAAAGGGACTGCTGGCCTTTCAAGAGGATGCGGCCAAAGGGCCGCTGCAGCTTTTTCCGCCTAAAAGTGCCATCTGCCGCACAAGCGCCAGAACCGTTAGATTTTTCCCGAAGACGGTTCGGGCCCAGTTACACGCTGCCCTCTGCCTCCTCCGCTACCCCCGTTAACGTTTCACTGCAGTAAAAGGCAGGCTGCCGTGCTCCCCCCAGCATTCCTAAGGCATTCAGTCAAGCTGAACGCTTCCGGTATTGCCACATCCCCATTTTGAATTCCAAGACGCTCGTTTTCCTCTAATTACCTTGTTTTCACATGTTGGCTTTCTACGAAATTCCAGAGTTTTTATTACTGTTCTTCACCTATACAGGATGGGCCCTTCATTTTTGGCAAAGCATTTAACTAACATAAAATGCCGATACAGCAATTTACCTTCTAAAACAGGATAAAAATCACCCCAATCATAAACTACTAGTTTTCTTTTTAAAAAATATCATTAATAAGCTCTGGTTTTGGTTAAGCAACATTCAGGCGTGCAAGCTACTCATGTTGCAGAGGTGAAAGAGGTAACTAACACAGCAAGGTAATACAATCCACTTCAGCAAAACAAGCGTATCACAACCACCCAGGGCTTACCTTGTACAGCCCCTCATCATCCTTGCAGAAAGACAGACAGAAACACTAAGAGGCAGAGAATGGCACAAAGGAGAGAGAGTCTTGCTTTCTGTATTTTTAATAGCTCCGTTAGTTTAAAAAAAAAAAAAAACCTCTTCAAATTTTAAAAGCGTAGAACTCCGTCCTAGCTAACACTTAGTATCACCCCTCCCCAGTATTCCATCAATGACAGATGCAGTCCTGTGCAAATTCTGTGAAGTAAAGCACAACTCATCATTTCTAGCCAAATACAAGCCATTGTCCATCATCTCCGATAGAACTGCTAAAAAGCATGATATACAATGGTTAACAATACAGAGGGAAAAAATAAGGCTTTTCTGAATTGTTTTTCATTACATGAGAGAGAAAAAAAAAAAAAAAAAGCACTCCAATCTTTCCAGAAACATTGATAAATAAGGCTGAATATTCAAAGTGGTTCCAGGAGCATGAACAGATGCAGTATTTGCTTCTGTTCATCAGAAGCGTATCTTTTATTTTGGGTATCACATACCTACATCCCACAACAGGATCACGCAAACAGCATAGGCAGCAGAGTTCCTCATGATGAGCCATTACAGAACTCTACACAGACACACACACACACTTCACTGAAAGAAACCAAAAGACACGAGCAGGAAATACTCTCTTTTCATGTTCTGTGAATCTCAAAAGGGAAATGGCTCATAGCTTGGGAGGCCGACTCCATGTGATGTAGTACCAGTGCTCCTATTCTCAAACACACACAAACAAACCCCCTCCGAGAAACCCCAGAGACATCCCCTCGACCTCCCTTCTCACAGGAAAAGAGGCCATTGATCCAGGAAACCCCACTGGTGATAAAGAGAACCAAGGAGTCATGTGTGGAAATAGCAGCCTTCTTTCCAGTTTTCTTCCTTCGTAATAACCTAAAGCTTCTCTACTCATATTTGTCCCACGCAAGGGATTTCTGGTCTACAAAGATGAGACATGCTCTCATTCCTGCCATTAAAGCAATCTTAAGATTAAACGGGAGCAAAATCCTTTAGGAGTAATTCTCTGAAACTATAGCAGTATATTTGCATTGGTTTAAGAAACAGTCTAATTGAATAGGCAACACAGTTAAATTCTCCTCTCTCAAACAGCTCAAAGAGTACATTTCATTCTTAAAACTACAGTTATGAAAACAGATGATCAGTAACAATAGGCTTTTCAAAGCCAAAGCACCAGAAAAGTACAAAACACGATATTTCTAAAATGATTATTTTAATGAATAGCCACTTAGAGGAGGTATCCATCTCTCTACTTTGAGACCAAAGGTTAAATGCATTAAAGGGAAGGGAGGCATACTTCATTCCTAAACTGACGACTCCTAGATGCAGAAGGCAATTCACAAAGCAGAATAATCATTTCCTGCATTAGTACTGAAAAAAATGTTTCAGTAAAGATTTCTTTTTAGGAACAATATATACTTCTATTGCAGCAGAAAGACCAGAACAAGAAGTTTCTATTTAAAATAGTCACAGAACAAAATGTATTTCACTGTAGCATGTAGTTTTACAACTGAAGCTCAGTATCTATTACTTTCCCATCAGTTCATGTCCAATGTACTCCATGCAGCTTTAAAAAAAAAAAAAAAAAAAGCTATTTAAAATATAAAAGAGGGCTTTAATCTCCATTTCACTATAGTTTTTAAAGGGGGAAAAAAACACTTTGTGCTAGCTGAAAGTTCTAGTCAATTAAAAATAGCTTACAAAACTTTGGGGCTGCTCTATTTACCATAGTAGGAAAAAGGGCTAACTAGCAACCAGTCGAAGAATCTGGTTCCTTAAGTATGTGCACAGTTGGTTCATCAAGTCTCTGTTCTGCCCTTCAACCCAGTGCATTTCTACTAATGCATCATTTCCTTCTTTCTTCACATTCATTAAACACTTGAAGAGAAAGCATCTACTAGTTTCTTTGGGACTCTGTCCTTTTTCAATTGCTAGATTGCTAGCTTCCTCCGAAGGGTCAAGTTCCTCCTTCACATTACTGGAACCTTTATTAAGTGACCTTTCTGCCTGCTTTGCTTCTACGTCCTCCTCCTCCACAGGCTCACTGTGTTCTTCTTTGGCCACAGATTCTTCCGTTAGCTCGTCACCTGCGGTCAAGCGGACATCCTCATCAGGTGCCATAAACCCCATTTCAGAGTCCTCAGTCTTGGGTTTTTCACAGTCTAGATTGTTGCTCATATTTTTCTGGCTGTTTTTTTCCTCTTCCATTGCTTGCAGAACATCTTCAGAAGCTCGAGGAAGTTCTCGTAGTTGCCTTACTCTCTCTCGTTTCTTTCTCCTCAGATGAACCCAGGAGTTTTCGATTGCAGTCAGAAACAGGCTAACTTCATCTTTTCCACAGGGAACACGCTTATGTTGAACCTATTGCAGAAAACAGCAGAGCTTCATACTATCCATTCATCATTACGCTTTAAAGTAGGAGGCTGTTGTAACATATAATACTTAACACTGTACCTTCAGATCATCAAGAATCTTCTCTACCCAGGCTCTGACCACAGCAATGGCTTCTACAGCATCCCAGCCCATAGCTGTAGCTTTGACCGATAACTCTTTGACTGTAGAAGCCAAGACCATGAATGTAATTGGTTTTCGGGGTTTTTCTAGTTTTCTTCTTTTAGAGGGAGGCGACTAGAAGAAGCAACAAAAACAGCATCACTAAGAAGTTACAATGCTATGTAATATTACTTCGCAATATTACTATTATCACATGTACTTTTGTACTCAGAAGACATATGGATTAAGAGTATAAAGTAAGCCAATAAATATTCTCTGACATGGTCTGTGTTTCACTTCACCCTAAAGAGTTCTTTTAAAAAACATCGCACGGGAGCATGCATTTCGTGCTAGCCGGATGGACACAGGCGGTTTTACCTTCAGATGCTAGATAGAAAGCTTTATCAGTTCCTTTGAATCAGTAGCTCTCTGTAAGCTAAGAAAGTGTGGTTGCTTTTGAGACTAGAGATCAAATTCTAATGTTCAATTTTTGACCTTATTTCAATGAAGTTTATCTTGCATCTTCTACCTTCTACCAGGCAGTTATCGCATATACCTACATTACTGGATCCAAAAAAGCAACCGGCTCACCTAACTTAAGATGAAAAGGCACTTTCTACTTGCCTGTAGGCAAGTATAAAGGAGCTAGACATGTTCATATCTATTTAGTAACATAATTCATATGGTAAATTAAAACTAAATTCTCAGAGGGTGGCTTAAACAATCTTTAAGTCTAGCCCAAAACCTAGGGATCTAGTAGTATATAAAAAAAAATGTGCCATCTGAAGCATATTAGAAGTGACCCTGAAACCCACGGGAAGTCCCTGCAGGCTTGATTTTTCATTCCTAGCCATAGATCTTACATAAATCAAAGTAACAACTGCTAATGGACTGGGAGCTAATTAAGAAATCCCACTGTCCATGCAGCCCAGCCCGTTCACAATTCCATGCTGAAGAAGAACAGTTTGTTTCACAGCAGTTATATTATAGCCCATTAGACCCTTTCTCAAATACAAGGCACAGATGATCACAAGCAAACCAAAATAAAGCTACTTACAGGCACTTGTACATCATCATAGAAACTCCATGCCAGTGCCCATCTCATGGTACGCCCTTGACAGAATTCAGTATGGGTAACTTTAGGAACCTAAAGAAGCAATGCAAAATTTTATTTCATACTAATAACTTACTGTTCTACTTTACATATTTTCAAATTAAAAAAAAAAAAGTTAGCACAGAGCTATTTCCTCCTGATAGTAATAGAGATTCTTTCTAACGTAGCTCATGGGTGACAGTGCCAGCTGAAGCTAGTCAGTGCCAAGCCTGGTACTGGAGCCCAGGATTTTCCACCTCTGCCCTACTGTGTCTGTGCTCTTTCAGAGCTCCAAGTTTAGCAACACTCAGCACTGCCCTTTTCAGGCAGTGACCCAACACCACCTACAGCTGTAATCCAATTTGCAAAAAGCACATCCTTATTTCCTTGCTCAGAACCTACTCTTGTTCATCATTTGAATGCTGAGCCCATTGCTGTAGCAGAGAAACACATAAGACAGACAGTGATGGGAGCCTGGAAACCAAACCACTCATTTGTCACAAAAGCTATGGGCTGCTTTCACACTTGACCTCATCACCGAGTCCTCCAGACAGACCTCAATATACTACTACTAACATTAACTAACAAATACGGGTGCAAAAAGAAAAAAAAAGGGAGGAAAAAAAAAAAAAAACTTAAAAGCAAAAAAGTATTTTGAGTCACTCCTACAATGGCACAAATAAATCCTCCTGAAGGCCTTTAAGCCTTGTCAAATATCACATCACAATCCCAGCTCAGTCAAATTACTCTAGTTAACCATTCTTATCTTTCAATTCAGTTAGATTTAACAGTGAAGGCTACTGGAGAATATGCAGGTAAGCCCAAACATCAAGCAGCTAATTAATAGCTCTGGAGAAAATTTGGAGTAATTATCAGTACAACTCTTCGTCTTCCCTTGGTTTTCAAAAAACCTGCGTTAGGGAAAGGGATGAGATATTTTAAGGGAGCATTTTATTTTTCTTGTGCAAAATATAATACTTATTTAGGTAATAGGTGTTAGTATTAATTTAAACAGCAGTAATCAATAGTCTTCTGAGGCTAGGTGGCATTACCAAACATGGTATGAGAGAGTTCATGAAGATCAGTGATTTTTAGAGTTACCTCCATTTTTACAGATTAGAAAGTGAAAGTATAAAGCAACTTTCCTAATGTCACCCAACAAGGCTGTAACTGCTGGAAAACAGAACCAGCTCACCTTCTCCTCACTAGATCCGAGCCTCTACAAGATTAAGTTCTCATTATCACTTCTGTGTAGTAGACTAGACCTTAAGGACTGCACTTTTAATTGTGAGGCATGTAGCCACCCACAGGAGTAACAAAAAAAGTTCCAAAAAAAACTTCCACTCCAAAACCCCTCTCTCCATATATTGCTCCATGTTCTTTGCTCCATGCAACAACATTTCCAGTTTAGCATATGTTCCTTTGCTGCTCTCTCAACCTGTATTTCCATAGAAGCATGTCAGAAGCTTCCCGCTGCCACCTTTCTGCTACTGCAGATGTCATGCTTTCCAGACTACACAATCCAAGTTGACCAAGCTGGGCTCCGCAGTGCCAGCCCACTGCGCTATCTCTTCTCTAAAGCGGCTCTCAAACAGCATCTGAGGATGATATGCAAAATAACGTTCTCTCTGAAACACCTATACTCCATTCTGGCTCATTTGCAGAGGCAAAAAAGGTGGAGTTGACAGGGTTCACTGCCCTTCATTTTCCATCATTGCTGCTGCTAGTCAACCCACTGACACCACTATACATTCCCTCCACCCTCTCCTTTCACTCTGTTCCCCCAACACAATCTCAAACATTTTCTCTCCATAGATCTCCAATCCTTAACTTTTTCTCTAAGCAGAGAAAATGTGCAACTTAGTTTTAGTCATCTCACATATTTCAATTACACCTCCATAAACAAAGATGAGTGACAGAAGCAGATTGCAGTAACACGTCCTGGAGCATTTCTCCATCCTCGCCAAAATTCAAATCTGAACTTACACTGCCCGTAAATATAAAATTCAGATCCAGTGTTAGAATTATCTAGTCTTTTCACACATGTATACATTGAAGGTGACTGAGCCCTGGAACAGGCTGCCCAGAGAGGCAGTGGAGTCTCCTTCCCTGGAGATACTCAAAAACCGCCTGCACACGATCCTGGGAAACATGCTCCAGAGGACCCTGCTTGAGCAGGGGGGTTGGACGAGATGATCTCCAGAGGTCCCTTCCAACCTCAACCATTCTGTGATTCTGTCAGGCATTTATGTACAAAATTGATAAAGTGCTACATACTAGCATGGATAAATATCAAGCATCCTAGTTGATTTCAAAGTGCCATCAGCTCCAGAGCTTAAGCCCCAGGTCTGCACAGAAAAATCAAATAAAAATCTGGTATTTCTAAGAAATGCCTTCAAAATAGAGAGAAGAAAAGGTGTTTCTATTCTAGATCTTTTTCCATCTTTGAATTCCGAATTCTGCCTTCTCAGTAAAAACAGAAAACACCAAGACAATTTGAACGAGTGGATTTTAGAACCCTTATATTGTTTACCAACCTGAATCACAGCATAGCAGGCACTTGGTTACAATCAGCATCATCCCAGCTCTAATATAAGAGGGATTCTGAACCTGAACAAAATGAAACTCTTTGCTAATTTCAAGAACAAAACAGAAAAGCTCAGTTTTCCTCTGCAATGTTCACAAGGATTTATCTCACTTTATTAATACTGGGGCATAACACTGTGAGAATAGCGAGGAAAGTCGGGTAGTTCACATTCTGTCTCTAGCTCAGCATCTGCTTTTGTCATCCAGTTTAGAGATTTTCTCTGGGTTGCGGGTCATATTTCAGGGCATTAATTTTGCCATCCATTCTCCTTCCTTCCACTCTCCACCATATACAAGGAGAGAGCTCACAAACATTTTCTTTGTAAGCAAATTATCAAAGACCTAAGCATCCTTGGGAAAGCCAAAATAAGTCCTTTGCATACCCTTCTTGCATCAGAAGGGATCATTGGCACAAGGTTCCAGAGTTTACTTGGTGCCAGAACTGAGCACAAAGAAAACAATAACATAAATGTTAATATATAGTTTTTATTGACAAATCTACTCCACCATTCAAAAGGTGATTCAGTGAGAAAAGGCCAAGTTGCAAAATCCGTGTCAGAGCAAGACAGGAAATGAAGAATGAGGAGGATATAGTGCCGGCTCAGACAAAGAACTAAGAAGAAGTCAGAGGACCTAATAACAGCAAGCTCTACAACATACAAGAGACGAAACGTATGCGATCTGTTTGTCTAACTGAAGCTTAACCTCTTCAGCGTCTTTGGCTTTTTTTCCAAACATTACCATTTTCAACTGTTAGCGAATTAGAAGAGCAATAGTAAATCTCTTTAAAAATGTTACACTTTCTTATATCAACCAAATTGTTAAGATTTCATGTTAGCGAAGAGGAAAGAAGGCTAGAAATTTTTTTTTACAAAGGACTTGCTTAGGCTATTTCAAAACAGAAGTCCTTGTATATTCCAAAAAGGATGAAGACACGATTACAAACATAAGGACAGTAAAAGTCTGAAGATGATATGGCATTACCTATACATCAGCTTTGAATCTTCAATAATTAAGTCAACTTTTTTGAATGCTTCCCTAACAAGGGATCATAGTTTCTTCTTGTAAATAATAATTCAGATAACACATATGCTCTGGAATAAAGTATGTACTGCATTGAACACATACAGGATATGCATGGAGTATATACAAACTTACCCCCTGGATTCGAAGTTCCTCTTTCAATGGGGCTAAACTGCATTTCTTCCCCAGCATGCAACTGTACCATCTGCAGACAATATACTATCAAAGTGTTTCACGAATACAGATCATTTGAAAATGGCAACTCACAGAAAGAACTACTTGAATCAGAAATCTGCAAGCGCAATAAGAGATGTAAAATCTGGATACAAAAAGGGTTATTTGTAAATATAATATATTAAAGTATGAAAATTAGAGTTCCCTGTTACAGACAGTTTCCTCAAGACTTATCACGCATCTTCAATGAAGACAAACACCATAAACTGATCACATATACCTGTTAAATGGGATCGATTTTTCACAGTGCACTGTAAACTAAAAAATTAAGATCATTGGATATTAAGCAACAATCATTTAATCTGATTTTCTGCATAATGCAATATACAGAGTTCCATGCAGTAACACTTATGTTACATCTCAAAATTTCTGGCAAAACTAAAACATACATCTTTCCCAAAATTACAAAACACAGAACCTGCAACTCCTAGCTGAGCAGGCAGGGGGAGGGAAGAGAAGGAATCACACTTCTCCAATATTTCCTGGCCCAAGAGCATTTCAGTCTTCTATTCTACTAATAGTTCATTGATTTTGCGCTTTGGTAGAGTTGCTACACCTCATCTCTAACAATATAGGAAATCAATATAGTATTTTAAGTAAGCTATTCTTCCTGTAACAGAGTCTCCAGGTCAGTTTATTCAAAAATAAACCAAACCACTCCTACCCACAAACACACAGAGCTTATTTTTTCTAAATATGATACAAAGTTAGCACCTGGGCAGATTCTATACACTTTGTGCTATCAATTTATCAGATCAAGAGATAGCCTTCTCCTTCCCTGTGGAGTGCTACTGCCAGGAGAAGCAGTACAGGAACAATGCATTCACATCACCTTTTTCAGGCAGACTTCTCGCCTGAGAGTAACATCAGTCTGTTCGCTCTTATATTTGCCACTTGGATTCTGTCCGAGGTCTTCAAACAGTAATTTATCAAAAGCACATTTCTCCTGAATCTACATGCTTTGCATTCTAGAACTCACTTTGTCCCTATCATACAGAATCACTTAAGTCCTAAACTGTACACGTGCTTTCCAGTTTGTCGTATCTTACACAGTATGCTGTATGATCCCATGGAAACTACACTGGTGCAATAAAACCACTACGCATCAGAAAGAACACGTACAAAGACATCCAGTTGTAAGTGGAAGAACGTTTTTAAAAAATAGTCACTTCCTCTCTGATCTCCCAATCCTGATGCTCAAAGAGAACTTACAAAACACCTCAATTATTTCCCTAGCTGCAACCCCAGATAACTCCTCTAACATAGATTCTATTAAGTGATACATTTATTAGTGTTGCATGACCATGCACTTTTCCTGCACGGATGTCTTGCTTCGCCTCCCCTCCCCTATGGTATCGCTGATTAAACTCAGAACTGTTTCAGCTTGTAGTTAGCTTTAAAAATCACTGCGTTTATTTCAGACCTGAAAAGGAGCATGCAAATCTCAAAGCTTGTCTACATCAACTACACTAAAATAACATTTTACTCACTAACTTTGACAGGAACAGCAATTATATTTTAGTGTCTTTGCCGGCATAAGCAAGATTGATAAAAGTTTCAAAGGCTTAACACTTGTGGCTCCTAACTACTTCTAAATCTCAAAACCTCTACTGTATCATTCTGTCATACTATATAGCCACTTCTTATATGTCATAAGATTTGGGGGGTAAAGGAGAAAGGAAGGAAACAAAAAACAATGCTTAAACGTTTGCAGAATTGCAGCGTATGCAAGCCTCCAGTTGTCTTCTTCAAAGCACTACAAGATGGAGGCACTTTTAATACAGCCAAATGCAGTTTTGCTTTGCCTTGTTTTTCCAAAACTGGAAAATATTTTTTGTGTTTATACGTTTATCACTGGAAAGCAAACATTCCAAAGAAAAAATTTGGTATTGGATAGATGAAGATGAGCTCCTAAGACAATGCTCTGGCTAGAAGGGTCTTAAAAAATGAAATAAAAAAGCCCTCTTGACTGCAAAATAAAAACGAAGGCTGTATTACCTTTGATTAGAGCACTGGTGAAGCCCTGGAAATACACACACACAATTTTAGCAGCTGTATTTTAAAAGGATATGAAAAATGAATAAATAAATAAATAAATAAATAAAGTGAAGGAAGCTCCCAGAAGAGCTAGAAGAATTATGTACAGCATGGCGCAGGGGGAAAAAAAAATGTTTGACTGTGGAAAAAAAAAAAAAATGAAGACATGCCATCTGTTTATCTTATTCAAAAGAAGGTCTGACTATGATTTCTATCACAGCTTATATTTACCCAAGGGGGCATTCAGTACTATAGTGCCCTTTAGCAGACAAAGCAGTAAGTTGCCAAAATTCAACCAGAAAAGGGTGGAAACCTGGGTAATGAACAGATAATGAAGCACTATGATAAATCTTCCTATCCCAGAAGCACTTAAAAAAATCATCACTGACTCTCTTCAACAAACGTACACGCTAGTTTAGCTGCAAACTGCAAGGGTCGCATATACAGGCTTTAACCTTTGCCTTTAAATACCTGCAACTGAGAAAGGGTTGTAATTTCCTTGATGCTCGAGAACAATTAATTTTCTACAAACTGAGAATAAATTGCTAATGTGTAACATTACACAAAGTGAATAGGTGTCACTGTACCACAGCTACATTCCTTACTAAAAATACCACTGCCACATGACTGCAGCCAAAGAAGCAGATAAAAGTTTAACTGGAACAAAGCACTTACCGTAACCTCTTTTTAAGCTGTAGACTATCATGGATAATTCTTTTGACAAATTCTAGTTCTCCCCCCTCAGCCATGATTTCTGTGATCCCTCCTGTATTTACAGAACTAGGAGGAGGTCGCCGTGGATTTCGGGAATTTACTCCCTGGATAAGAGAGAGTGTTTGAGAAAAACATTTCATTAAATATTGAGCTTCTTTACACACTGCTTCCTGCCTGAATCTTCAGTGGTAGCAAATGTCAACACCTCTAGCTGTCTTCCGCCTATCACAAACACAGACAATAGACAAATATACATTAAAACACGCATAACAGCTGATACTAATTGCTATTCGCTTTGCTGTACCTAACTTCGTACTTGATGAAAGGCAGACATGCTGGCAGGCAAACTTCCCTCACTGCTATAACAAGCACGATCCTAATCCATGACTAAGGCTCCCAGTGTTAGTCATATAAATGAATAATATCTGAGCAAATTCCCTATAATCTTGAACATAAATAAGTTACTTCTCACACATCAGTATCCTGCTAACATGAAATATGTGGTTCCAACATATTTAAGACATTCTGATAAATTATAATCTGTAGTGTTTAATTTCACGCTTAAATCTTTGATACTGCCACATATTATGAAGGCTAAGTTTCTGACTGTATTTCCTAGGTACTTCAAGCACAGTTTTGAGCTGTTTTTAGCTGAGTGCCTAAATCACTGAGGAAACAAAGTTACACACAGGTATGTTTCCAGAAACTCATTCCTCTCTATCACTATAATAAACTGGCACTTGATTTCAAATCGTGAGTAGCTATCTACTTTCCAGGCTAATTCCTAAAGATAAAAAGAACTTGTGAAAAGAATTCTACAGGTCATCCTTCACTTCTGAAAGGGTAACAGCTAACTTTTTCAATAGTCCAGGGTGGGAAGGGGGAGCAAATTTTAATGCTATTTCATAATGATTTGGGATTTTCCACTGAACTTTCCACCAGGGAAGAAGTTAAAACTATTGCTGCTCTCCCACTCACTAAATACTGGAATAACTGCTCACAGCATTTAGTTTGTTAGGTTACCTTTGCTTCCAACTGGTTGGCAAAAAAGGGAGGGTTGCACATGCAGAAGTCATAAACGATCTCAGATTCTTCTTTCAGTGCATCCATTAGAAGAGTCTTCTGTGGTACCTTAACCACTAACAGAAAACACAGAAGTTCGGTCAGTAAGGAGCTATATAATTTGGGTAGTGTGCCATAGTTGTTTCAGTGGGGTTTTTTTTGAGACGATATAGTCTACAAAAACTCTACTTTCTAAAAAATATATTCTACATAAATCATAACAAATATCAACATAATTACATTGCATATAATGACTTTAGGTTTAAGTATTAGCCTACAAACAGATTGTATATATATAGTGTGTGTGTGTATACATATATATAAAATATGTGTATTAATTATGTATGTGCACGGTAGTAGAATTAAATGAGTCAGCTTAAAACAGTAGTAACCGCTCCAGCTACCCTGATGCAATTAAAAAAAAAAAAAAAAAAATCAATTTCAAAAATTAACACAAGTGCAAATGAATCATCACACAGGGCAGTCGAGATAAAAGCCTACCCCTAAATATTAATATTTTTAAGATACAGAATTCTGGAATTATTATATCCCAAAACTGTGGTCTTTGGACTTTCCAGAGTGCAAAACTGAGAAAGACTTTATAAGATAAAGCTATCTTCACTGAAGTTTATTGACACAGATTAACTTCAAATCTTATAATAAAACAATATTATCATGTTTTAGCAATACTATGTACTTTTACACAATTTAGAAGAATCACATGGAAAAAAGGCAGACAAGAGTTCCTTTCCCCACAAACCTTCTGTTTACTAGGGTCCAATAACTTATTTGGGGACCAGACTCGAGGATTGTGGCAACATCCAATAGATTTTACATCATCTTTCCCCAAGGGTTATACAATTCCCTTGGAAACTGCAATTTGCGGTTAGAGTCTTGTCACACATTTCTGCAGACCATGGGGGCTCCGGTCCAAGAAATAGGAAGTTAAATATGAAAGAAGGTACCTTCCACACTTATGGAAAACATGGTTACGGATGAAGCCTAGTTCAAAGATCTAAAAAGACTAGCACAACCAGGACTTCTTGCAGACGTTACTGGTGCTGCAACTTACAGATAACGCACTCGGGACCCAGATATTTAGAACGGAGCTAGAAGGGATTACACCCCCCTCCTCCTAACATTTACTACTACAGTTTATGATGATCCTAAAACACAATGTTGTTAGCGTAGCAACCAATTACCAGTGTTCTGGTCATGTTATCTGACAAAAAAGATAACTAGACCACCTACAAACCTTAAAGCTGCAGTCCTAAAAGTCACAACTATTTCAAAGTACAGAAACTTAGAGTCAAGAGTAAGAGCTAAAAATTGTTTATGAGAATAGAAGGAGAGTTTATTTTAGAAATATATTGGCATGTTCTTTCCTATTCTATAATCCTATATTTCTAAATTAAACACTTTGCATCTTTCCTCATATTAAGTTGTTCACATTTAAAATTGGTAAAATTAAATGTTTAAGTGTGAAACTTTCTTATCTCTGTAGCGGATGTTTGATCGTCTGTTCCCTTTATAACATCGAAGAAAGGTAAATTAACAAAATTAGTGAGCAAATAACTTGCTACAACTACACATCACAGTCAAAGCCAAAAGTTCTTCAATCTGGCATTATTTCAGTTGGACTTAAATGCTGATGATTTTCAGGTTATAACCTTCCAAGAAAACACTAAACGTCTGCTGAAGCTGCTCAGTGCGGACTTTTGGCACTAAGGCGTAACATAGCAATTGCCGTTGCACAGAGGAGATATTTACTTATACTACATGCTTTGACATATCCAACCCACAGTTATCAGTATATTTCACTACATTACTTGTTACTAACACCCTTTTCAATTTTAGGGGGCGGGGAGGGCTAGGAGACGCACAGAACTAGTTTTTACAGGAGAGAAAGAAGATAACAGGGGATAACAGGGCTAAGATGCAAACAGATTATTTTAAACAGCAATATATAGTCTATTGTACATACATTCAAAAAAAAAAAAAAACCCACTGTAAAGTTACTTAGAAGAGGACATTAAACAACTTGTTAAACAAGATGCCACCTCCATACCCTAGCTGCCTAATTGACATGTGATTTATTTGGAAACTAGATAGCAAATACATAAATGGGAAGCTGCCCATGCAATAATCATGTCTCAGAACAGGTCTAAACTACTTTGCAAATAGTTTTAAAACTTCCAGCATCCAAACTTATGAAAATCTCTCAAGTTACAGCTAAACATAGAGTACTAATTTCTTACCAGGATACAAATTTTGGCAATCATCTCATTCTAGACAGAGACCCACAACTGAGGACACCATGTAATTTTCTCATTTGACAACCACTCACTCCCTTTGGAAGGGAGTTAGAGCCAGCAGTATTTGACTTTCAGAAAAAAACCAAACATCCAATGAAGTAACCAAAAAAAAAAACCACCATAACTCTGGCAAGAAGTTACGATGCAATTAGTAAATCAGTGCATTACTGCCATTTTTACTATCACTGCATGATTTTTTTCATTGAAGTTAGAGGAACAAAGGCTATATTCCAACAAGATCTCCAAATGAAGCTATCCAGCAAAAATTTCAAGACAATCTTAGAACATGACACTCAAATCATTTTGAGGAAAAAAGAAAAAAAAAAATCAGAGATATACAAAGATTTCTGATCTGACTCCAAAATGCTTTGCCAAATTAGTTACTACCTACAGTAGCATACACAGCCCTGGCTAAACAACCCAGAAGTTACAAAGTTGCAGGGTGGAATCCTTTCCAGCCAGCAGCTGGCTACAGGGACCATTAGTGGTAGGCCCTCGACCATGACTCTGCCCAACAGCAATTAGTCATTTACTTCAGCTTATCACCTTAGGCACTGCAGCTTCACCAGACACGCTCTCCTTTGCCAGAGGTTTTTCCAGTAAAGTTAACTGCCACACCAGGAATAATGCTGTGATGGCAGCAGTAACAGAACACTGCCATTGCTCCCCACGTCAAGCTCTGGATCTTCAAGACTGATGCGGAGGACAGACCCAGAGGTAGACATTTTGGTAAAAAAGATACTACCAAAATCCAACAGAACTAAGGTCTTTATTTCAGAGCAGAATGATGGACATGCTTTATATATATCAAGATCCCACAGTGGGATTTTCCAAGCCCATCCACAGAGCAAATCTGGTATTTAGCAACTGTCAAAGGCATTGTTAAGATCTAATTTAGAAACAAAGACTAAGGCCTCTTGCTGTACAAGATAAGTATTTGAACAGGCACATGGCAGTATAATACAAATTATCTGGGGGGAGCGCTTCTTGCCTCCTGGTATGAGAAACAGTATGAACTCTAAGATACATCAGTAACAGACAAAGAACATGAGAAAAAAAATTCTTGTATGGACGGTTCTTTATCCGCACGTTCTATCCCAGACAACCTGTGCCTTTCTGGCTTAAGCATACACGAGCCTTACTAAATACTCTGCTTCAGTAAAATCAAGGGAGCTTGTATTTGTCAGGAACACCAATTCTGATTTGCCACTGAACGTGGCAGAAGTATGCTACAACATCTGTACGCTACTGAATATCTTATAACATCATACCTTTTATGAGATCGGACAAGTTATTCTGTTCCACGTTCTTCTTGGCATAATTGAAGCACATATCATCCACTTCTGTTGCAAGAAAGTACCAGCCATTCAGAGTCGCGCCAAGTAATGGGTATATGCAAGATGCCCCTGTCCCTGCAGAAAAGAAAAGCCATGAAAAAGGCGTATGTTATCCAGAGTGTGGTGTTAAACAGAGTGTGGCTGTTAATTATGCACTTTTTACAACACAAATAACTAATTTCAAGAAAACACTAACTATGAAACAACCACTAATCAGATTTTTAGTTAATTTTATTTTCTTAATTTAAAATAGAGCACAGTCAAAGATAAACTTTTAGTATAGAACATTTCCATCCTGCCTAGAAGCAAGCTTTTAGTAAATGATTGACTTATTTTTTAAGCTGTTTCTTCTATAGGACAGTGATTGACTTCCATAGTGAAAGCCAAACATATTCTGGTATTCTAAAAAAGCTGACTATTACAAATATATTTTCCTACATTTTTCTATTATCTATCACAAATAATTTTAATCAGACTTGGGATTAATGAAAACAGAAACAAGAAAAAAGGAAAAAATACCACTACAAAACTAGAGTTCAGAGATGTATCAAGGGTTGACATAGGAATCATGTTTTTCCCTTTTCGTTATGGCAGATAATAAGCCTTACTGTTACTCTGAATTACTAAAATATAACTAATAATGTCTGTAAGTAAGCAAAAGCATGCAGAGTTATCTCCAGAATTCCTGTTACGTTCGTCTTGGATGACTTACTGGTTTCCCAAAGTTTAGATTTGCAAAGTTCACTGCAAACTCCAACTTTACATTTTCCAATAGTTGGAGGACTTACAGCATCTGTCTCCTGTACTTAGCCTTTTGATGAGATTCATAGAAATTGTTTTCGAAAAAGCTACCTAATATCAAACACATAGAAGCTGTCTAATAAGTTCAAAAGCTAGCAGAGGAAAACAGCTGAGCCCACACAAGCTGATGATAAAAGCCTTATCGTCAATGGAACACAAGCTAAAAAAGTAAGTCAATAAATTCCAACAATTGAAAAGCTATATTAACAATTAAAAAAAAACAAAAATCATGCTAGCGAATACCAAGAGAAGATTCGACAGCAACTAAGATTATTGAACCTAAGCTTTGAGGAAGTCAGTAACTAGCATTGTAACTTCCAACAGAGAATAAGAGACAACTGACACATCAAATAAAACTTAAAGTTAAAACAGGAGATTCCAACTTCCCTTAATTTCATCATAAATTTACTTTAGCACAAAGCAATCTACAAAAACAAGTATTTGACATTTGAATCCAGGAAGATCCTGTCAGCAAAAATTAGAAATGTGAGCTAAACTCAAATATGCCATCCCATGTATCTTTTACATAATTCCTGTAGAATCAAAAAAGCATGGAATCCAAATGCCAATTTCACTAGCTGTATGCGGAATATAGTTCCTTGCTTTTTCTACAAGGATATCCTTGTTTTACTTCTAATGAAAATCAAATGATGTGCATCAGTGTACACCGTATAAGTTCTTATCTCTGTTTAATAACTACACTTGCATTAATCTACTCCTTGATCCTGTTACCCTCAGGTGAAGCTGAACAAGCTGCAATAGTCACATAGTACCAAAAGACAGCACCAATCTGTGGATGCTTAGTATAATTTGAATAGCGTTTTGCTTTCTACAGAGATACAGGAAATCCCGATCACGTGCAACCAAAAAGGCAGTTTTGCTAATATTTTCCCTGATTTTTAAACTTTTTATAGTTTAGCTCATAGCTCATACATAGTTTAGCTCTGCACTGAAAAAAAATAAAGCTTAAAAAAGAAAAGATAGATCAGTCACCTATCAAATACAGCTGAAACCACAGAAAAATTATCTTATTAAAACACAACACTAGAAAATATTGTGATGCAGCCTACAAGCGTCGCTCATGCAGATGTCCAAAAGCGAAACAGGGTGCCAATATAATGTAATTCACCAGATAAAAGATTGAGAAGAAATGCAATCAAAAATAGAGGGAGAGAGCAACACTTTCTTTGGAACCGCATTTTTGTCCAAGTTATTAACAGCATAATTTTGAATACCAAACAAAGCTACATTCAAGAGAGTTCAGTGCCACGAAAAGCAATAAAATTGCCTGATACAGTCATTCTTATGCTTGTGCAAAGAAATGCAGCCCAGGAAAAGGCCATCTGAAATACCAGTAGATTGCCGCTTCACCACCATCATGTCAAGGCTTTTTCGTTCATCGAATTTAAGATTTCTCTACTGATGCATAACAAGTTTTATTAGCTAGTTTCATCGACAGCAAATAATTAAAGATTGTGTTAATAACTTATCCTAAGTACCTATGTCAATTCCTCGCCTAAGAACTTGCTTATCAGCCTCCTGATGACCGATCAGATCTTCCACCCAGTGGATGTAGTTCAGCCGCAAGGGAACAGTGGGAATAAGCCTCTCCAAGGGGATGTCGATCGTAAGTCCAAAATCTTCTTTCAGGAGGGTACACGTCAGAGCCCTCACCGCTTCGGGGTCCTTGAAGTTCAGGCTGAAAGGTACAACAAGCGATCAACACAAAGCACGACACCGGCACGGCTTCAAGGCCGGTGCGCCGACACACACGGAGCTCGGGCGCTCCCGCCCCCTCAGCCAGAGGTCCCCGCCGGCGCCGGGAGGCCGAGGGAGCCGTTGAACGGTCGCCGCCCAACGGCCGCGCGGCCCTACCTCACCCTGCCGGACAGGGTGGCCTGCACGTGCTGCTGGAACTCGGGGTACTTGGAGGCCAGGTAAGCGAAGTCGGGCGGCTTGTCCTTGTAGCGGTTGCGCGCGTGCATGGACTTGTTGAGGGCCATGGCGGCGGCGGCGGCGGCAGGGGTGGACAGAGGGGGCAGGGTTAACTGCCTCGCGGCCGCCCGGCCCCGCCCCGCGCGTGACGCCGTCACAGCTCCCAGCGCGCAGCGCGGCCGCCGGTTGGGCTGTACCAACGCGGGGCGAGCGGGGAGGGAGAGCGGCTTGGCCGGCTGGCTGAGGCGCCTCCCGCCTCCCTTTGTGGGGAGAGGGGGACGGGGGGGAGCGTCTCCGGGGCTGCCCGACCTCGGCGTTGTAGTAGTGTTTTGGCTGAGGGCTCTTGAGGGTAAACGATGCTAGTATCGATAAACGTTTTTATTCTGTGCACTTGTCTGCGGACACGTATACTACAGAGGACAAAACGAAACAAACAAACAAAAATCTTATTTTTACGTTCGGTGCCTTCTCCCCGGAAAGAGGAAAAGGAAACAGTACAACGGAGAAAACTTTTAAAGCACAAGAGGACTTTCCTCTCATATTCCATACCTTTTCATAATGGGAAATGAGAAATGAGAAAACGCAGAAAAATTAAACAAGTCAAACCTAAATTAATTTCCAAGTTTTCTATACAGTTATTTCTTACAGGATAACATCTATTTCTGACCAGCAGTAACGCTCACCTTCCTTGCTGAGGTTCTTTGATGTCGTCTCTAAAAGGGCACTACAAGATTTCTTAATTTGACTTCTCCCTCTCTTTTAAACTATTGCATGAGGTATACAGGATAGAGCACAAATAACTTCAGTAACTTCTGTTAATGGGTTTCATTAATTTTTAGAAGCAGTAATCAGAAATGGGACCCTACTAATTTCTTCCTTGGCACAGAAATCACTTTAAGTGGGGTTAAGGGTGGATTGTATCCCCCATTTGCTAAGAGAGTAATGTTTCTGTGGATAAAATGTCATAGTATCTCCATGCAAGGAGCTCAGACTGTCACCCTGTATAACTGTCGTGTTGTGCAAAACAGCTTAATTAAAAAGTAATAAATAAGCATAGCAAACAAAGCATTGAACTGGGAATTAAAACAGACTTTGGTTCCTGGCTTTGTCACTGACTTTTTTAAATTTGGCCATATTTTAAGTGGCCACATCTAAGTCTCTATTAGGGCAGTAATGACCATTCCTACTGCGTACATAAAAACCCCTTGAGAGTATTGATTCCTCAGGTAAAAACATACCTTTATAAGATAATATTAAAATATATTCTATTATTATTTGTTTCCTTAAAGAAGCTATTTTACTCTTTAAAAATCTAAATATTACTCAAAATGACTCATTTAAAATTAATTTTTAA
Source organism: Struthio camelus (assembly GCF_040807025.1). Taxonomy (NCBI): domain Eukaryota; kingdom Metazoa; phylum Chordata; class Aves; order Struthioniformes; family Struthionidae; genus Struthio; species Struthio camelus. The sequence continues at coordinate 92,476,652 of NC_090942.1, read as the reverse complement.
ACAACATACAAACATGCTAGCATCCTATTTGACTCTCAAATATCTGAAGAGACCTGCAAACGGGCCTATTTCCAGTCCTATTTTCTGCCCTCAACCAGTTTCCTGTGACTTAAGGGCAGCTGAGTTTTATGTACAGCAGCTCAGAGCCCTCTTTTCACTAGCCCAAAATTCCACCTCAGCTGTGACCCACTCTCGACACTTCTAGAAGTTTTTCCCCACGCTCGGCCCCCACCCCCAGCTTCAGGAGATGATATGGACAAAACCAACATGGAGATAAGAGTTAAAAATAAGTATTTTATTTCAGAGTACTTAGTGTATTTACAATAGAAAATTTCTCTCTGGTCTAGAGACAGGAGACTAAAACTAATCCATGTTCACAAGTGTGTGGATGGCCTGCACCTGACCCAGGCTAACTGCTTTTTGCTACTTCTGCTTCGTCCAGGGTAATACCTGTGAGAAAGCAATGGAGTGAGCCCGAAGATGGTATATAATGTCTCTTATACCCAAGTAGCACTCACAGGATGGAGTCTGGGAAGTAGTGTGAAGTTATTCAACAATTGTAGAAAATTATATATACACAGTCCCATTTGCAGTTCAATCAGCTTCAGCACATCAGAGATGTGGAGATAAGCACAGATAAGCAGGTGGACACAAGCCTACTGACCTGTGTGCAAGCACAGATTTGCAGATGTACTCATGTCACCAGGTACATAAGTACCTTCTCATGCACACGCATACATGCATGCATTCTTTCCCACTTCTGCACTTGACGCAGGCAGGTGTTTTGTTAATGCTATCTTACATGGTTTCTAGATGCGGAAAAGAACTTGAGAAAAAGCACCAACCCTCCCAACTGACGCACTGGCTTGAAATCCTTATTCCTCTTGAACCTGAGGGAAATGGGGAGTGTGGAAAAGACAACATCTTCCTATTTCTCACAGAGCCACCGCTTCCGAATCTCCATTACTCTTCTGCCACAGTGAGAGGGCTGAAGGTGCAGGCTGACCCACAACAAAGCCAATGTGATAATTCGCTGATACCAAAAGGGGGCAATCCTCTCCCGCTCCCAGAAATAGGCATGTCCTCCCACCACTTCCCTTGAGTAAGATTTAGGAAAGGGCTGCAATGTGAGCCAATTCAATTATCTGATTTTGCAGATAAATAGATCTGCAAAAAGTTAAGTGAATATTTTACCATTTGAAAAGCCAGCTCAACCAAGACACCCTACTGTTACTGTTAACTTGCCACATGGTGGGGGGGGGGGGGGGGGCACCTGTTTCAGCAGCAACTTGTCCGTAGAGTAGCTGAGCTATGAAGTCACATAGCACTCTGAGTTCCCCTTTGCATCTTGATCGGAGTCCACACACCACTTCCTTTACGAGGTGCTTTCCCCTTTTGGGAAAGCAGTTGTTGTAGAGATCGCTCTTGTTTTAAAGGTGTTGAACAACATGATGGTTGACAAGCAAACCTCAACCTTCCTCCAGCGTTACCTGTTGCTGCCTCCAACAAACCCATTTGAGAAGGGTTAGAGAGAGGGAGGTATGGGAAAAGGAAGAAATGAAAGGAAGTTATGATCTTTTAACAGTCATAGCAAGGGTAACTAAAGCAGAAGTAGATTAAGGATGGCTGAGGAGGCTGCAAGGCTGAAGAGAGTTCTGGTTTGGCAATGCCTCTTGAATAGCTTCACTGCAACCACTCAGCTCCATCTGGTTGAGGACACAGCTTATATGCTCCACAGTTGCTGCATGGCCCATCTGCAGTTTCCACAGTCTAAGCATTTCATACTGGGCATCTCGTATACGCCGATGCTCCATCTCAATTCGCTCTAGATCATGGTCACTCAGCCCCAGACGCCTCACAAACTCTTTCCACCGAGATGGTGGCACGTGATCCACCACAGTGTAGAGGATAGCTGGGTCTGAGAGAAGAAAAAGTGTGAGAACCTGGATTCTGCAGCCTGGAGAAGAGGGTTGTGAACAATCCACAGCTGCACGGTGCCTTGGGATTGTGCAATGTCCCCTCCCGCTCAGGTGGTCTACAGAGTAGTCACACAGACCCACGTGACACACAGACTCACTCTTACTAACCAACAATGTGTTACTTCCACATGCTCTTGTGCAAGGTTATGAGCAAAGTTAAGCATGCATGCAGCAGGGCCCTTGCTGCCTCTCTTTCCTGCAAAAGAGAGGTCCAGGCCTCCATCCCAGAGGCATTAGATTGACAGCACGTCAGCACACATGACAGGCCAGTCTGCTGGTAGGTAAAAAAGCATCAGGCGGGCCACGTGCAGATGTTAAGCATATACAGGCTCACAGACTCCAGGCCTGCTTCTGCCTTTGTACTGGGCTGTGCATGAAGCATACACATGTCGTGTACACCTGGCAGAGTCTCTCGTACATCCTCCTAACCAGATCTGCACAGCCAAGTTCTGGTTTGCCTGGGAAGGGATGGGGAAGTTTCACTCACTGTCTGGAAGCTGCGTCTTCCTGGCAGGTCTGACACAGTCTGGTAGCTCGTGTGAACTTTGTGACACTGGTGCTGATGGTGATGTTACGTTCACTAACAAAACTGTTTCCTTCTGGGACTCAGGAAGAAGGATGGAAGTCACATTCTTTTTTACTTCAACCTGAAAGAGAATGTTTTTTTTTTTTTTTTTATTTTGGCATTGCCCACAGCAGCACAACACACCCGTCTCCCGTAAGGAACCACTACCTTTATATACTAAAATGTAGCAAAGATAGCTGTGGAGCAGGTGCTGAGGTTTTAATCCTTCCTATATGCCTTGTTTGAGCATTAGGCTCCCAGCATTTCTTTCCCGCACAAACCGAGGAGTTTAACTGTTTTGGCATCAGAAAATGATAGCCTGGAAGAAGTACTTCTTTGCAAAATTGAATCAGGCTTCATGTGCCCCCTTTCCATCATCCTTCTCCACAAGTGGCTGTGGGAACCCCACCTTGATTACTGCCTGGGCCCTCTTAACTGCAGAGCAATATTAGACCTGAGAGAACACTCTGAAGCAGCATTGGGACGCTTGTGGGGCCAAGATAAAAAGTGAAATTTAATGACTTAAATCTGCTCAGCTTGGGATATGTAGGGAGAAAAAAAAGGATTAAGTACCAGATGGCTGAAAAAAACGCATCCAGAAGGAAAAGAGCACAAAGCCCAGAGTTTGAAAAGCAACCTCTAGTAGAGAGGAAAGATTTTTCACATTGAATAGCCCTATTACTCAGCTTATTTGAAAGTCCAAGCCCTGAAAACAACCCCTGGAGAACGACATTACTCTGGGTGGTTAACACGGTTGAAATCTAAAAGTAGAGGGGATGCTCTTGTACCTACCGTCTTGCTCACCTCAGATACTGGCTCCTTGCTCGTCTGCGGCAAAGCAACTTTAAAGAAAAAACAAAAGACAGAAATTATTTTCACTTCCTCTCTTCCCAGAGAAAACAGGAAAGCAGCTATTCACAGTCCTGACCTCACAAAATTTTATAGCAAAATGCCCATCTCCCAGCAACGAGCTCACATGCACTTCCAGGCACAGCATGGGTGTGGATGCAGGATTGCAAGAACTGTGCCAATAAGCTTAGCTGTTGAGTGCTCATGTTCCTTGGGCCTTGCACCAAAGCAAAGTAATGGGATCCCACTGTTTCTCTCACACACACAGTGATGTCCATCCCACTTAGCAGCACTGCACAGTCTGCTATACTCACCACAGGAGTAGAAAGAAGAGTCTATCCCATTTTTCTGGACCAGCTTCACCACTTTATTTACAATATAGAGGACAGAGATAACTACAAATATTGCAACGATGATGCCAAGGACGAGGCTGCCATCTGGACAAAAGAAAGAGGGCAAATGAGTGAGTGAATGAGAAAGGAAGAGGTAAATGCTGGAGAAAGAAAAGGAAGTGAACCCATGCAGATGGTAAATGAGAAAAAGAAAGGCTTGAGAGAGTAGAGAAAGCAATAACGGGTTGACAGAAGGGGCTAACAGAACAAAAGCACACTTGAATAGATCCTACCGTCCCTCAGTTTCCCCAGTACTCACGCAGCCCAGACGGAGTCGGTGAGGTAGTCACTGGGCTATGACATTGCAGGCATTCTTCTTCAACACAGCTGAAAAAGCACATAAGAGATTGGACCATGTGTGGAGTGATCCACAAGCCAAGTAACAGATAGGTCAACCTGAACCTGCAAAGCAGAGGCATGCACTGTGCCTACTGGCTTTTTGGTTCTTAGTGGATTGATGGCTGCATGGAGAAGGCCAGTGGGGGGACCCCATTCCCCTAGAAGGCCCATATGTTGGAAAGTTATGTCAAGATGGTCAGAGCTTTGAGGAAAAGTCATTCCTCACTGGGCGCTACACCTGTCGGGCTTGTGTCTGTGGTCTCTCCTACGCAGTGGAGACGCATACGGAGACAAAAACTCACCTGTTGCAAGGCTTGCAAATGTTACTAAGTGTCAGGAAGAATCCAGGCTTACATCTGCAAATTGTGTCTCTGTTCTTTGAACCTATAGAGGAAAGGGGAAGACGTTGCCGTATGTGGGACAGAGAAGGAAAAAAAAAAAAGGGGGGGAGAGGAAATTCACTCAAAGATGGATAGAAGATAGTCTCACTTTGAGGCTGGTGAACTACAACTGGAGAGAAGAAAGAGGACGTGGTCCATGTTTGGGGAGAGGGGGAGCAAAACCAAAATAAATAAAGGCTAGGGTATCGCTGTCGCGGTAGGTCAGGAGCCTTTGTAGAGGAAAGGGGATAAAACTACAGTGCAGCTGAGATTGGGCTGAAGGACAAAAATAGTTCTAGCGCGAAAGGGGGGAAAGTCACTCTAGTTCAAGCGTGACAGGAAGGGGAAATCACATTAGGCAGGCAAAGATGAGGGAGAAGTGGTTCCTGAGCAGCTGAGACTGGTGAGGAAGTCGCTTCAGGGCAGCGAGAAATCACTTCAAGCCTGGGACACACATATCCACTACTGTGACGTGCTCTGCTGTGAATGAAAGCGGAAAGAAATGAAGGAGCTATTGCTTCTGAGCAAGTCACAGGATGGAGACTGGGTAAAACCAGGTGTGGGAGGGAGCAGACAACTTAAGAGTAAGTGGAAGAAAGACAAAGTCTCCTGAGGGGTGAGGAAAAGGCACTAGAATAAGCAGGATGCGTTGTGCAGCAAGTGAGGGACAGGACTAAAGCAGTTCTATACCAGACAAGAGGGAAGGAAATTGCTCAAGGGCAGGGTAAGACAGTGACCCTTGAGGATGGGTGTAAGCATTGAGACTGTGACAGAGAAAAAAAATCACTACGCACCAGAGGGAGGGCGTTCAACTATGAGACAGTAAAAGTCACACGAGGTAGGGTAAGAGATGTGGAAGCAGATAGGAGAAGCAGAAGTTTCAGAGAAGGGGGAAAAGCGTTAGGACATCAAGGTGAGGAGCATTTAAGGGACACGTACAGAATTAAACTACAGAGCAAGGTGGAAGGTAGCACGGGGGCTAAGACCTCCGATTCCTGAGCAGAGATGATGTAGCTTAGGACAGCTAACATGGGCACTTCTCCAGACATCCACAATACCCCAGATCACAGTGGTGGTGACGAAACAGTACTTGGTTCTCTCCAGCATTACCTGGCTTTTTACTTTAAAACACTGTACTGTACGCTGTAGTGGTTCAGCAGCTGACTGGAAAGCGGTTCACCTGGGCACTGGCACCTGACCAGTGGCACTTTCGGCCATTATAAACAGTGATATCCCTAACTTGTGAATCAGAGAACTCTTCACCTCTATACAACATGCATCTCTACAGCATTAGAGGAGAATGTGTGTGGAGGGGAGAACACGACACTTAAGTCACAGAAAAAAATCAAAAGAATTAACATTGCTCCAGGGAGAAGAGGGAAGAGTGACATAAGGCAGAAGGGAAAGGCATCAAATCAGGGCACAAAAAACAGTCTTCCTATAATAATAACAGTAGCAGTCTTCCTATACTTAGGGAGGGGTGGAAAAGGGACTTGCAGAGAAGCCAAAGAAGCCTCTTCCCAGGGTGGCACAGACAAAGGACAAAAAGCAAAGACCATAAGTTGCAACAAAGGAAATTTCAGTTGGACATAAGGGTTTTTTTTTTCCTGAGATGGTTCAGCACTGGAACAGATACCCAGGGAGAATGGGGAATCTCCTTCTCTGAGGACGTTCAAAAATCAACTTGACAAGGCACTGAGCAACCCGTCTAGCTTTGAAGAGGGAAGACAAAAAGTAGTAAAAATCATTCCAAAACTAAAATCACTTCAGGACAAGGGGCTGCAGTGTGTCAGAAAGCGAAGAGAGGGCAGCTAATGTCTATCCCAGCAGCAGCTGCCTGTACGTATGTCTGTACTGGAGCTGTATCTGTGCCATACTCACAGTTGGCAATAATCCCGTTGACACATGTGCTGCAGTTCCTACACTGGAAGAGATCAGGCAGGCCAATCTGATACTGATTCTTCCGACAGCCACATACAGTATCTTGCTTTGGGGTGCACGGAGTCTCTACTATCTGCTGGAATTCTGAAGGAAGAAAACAATAATGATCATTTCACCTTCTTCCCTCACCTTCAGCTGAGACACCCATTATGATGGCCAATATTGTTATCCCCCGATCTTCCCCAAAAGGCCTGCAAATTGTGCCTCCAGCTGAAGTTTGCTAACTTTCTAACCTTCATTCCTGCTGTCCCTGATGCCTTTCCCTACGTTGTGCTTGCGCCCATTCAGCTGCTTACTTTCCCGAGTTGTTCCTCGCTCACCTTGCTGTCCTCTCCAGCCCCTCTCCCTCCATCACCACCAACTTTCCTCAGGTCTCACAGATGACTCACCTGAACGGCACTGCGTACACTGGAAACACTTAGACATGGTGTTATCCACAGCTGTGAAGGTGCCATTAGCACATGGAAGACAGACAGGCGCTTGGTCAGGCCGTTCACAGTCTTTTGACTTGTAGGTACCTGCAAGAGAATCACCTAAAAGTGATCTGACAGGAAGGCGAACGCTTCTGTCTTAGGGTCAACAGGGGCCACAGATTCCTCAGAGGAACCTCAGAGTTGATGGGAAAAGGACAGAATATAGTTCATCTCACCGGTGTGAAGGACACCAAGGGAAGAAGAGACAGGAAATAAGAATTTCTCTGAGTAGCAACTACTACCAAAGAAAGGCAGCACTGAGTAGGACCAAGACAGTTAGCGTGAGAGCACAGGATAGGTGAACACCTCTCAAGCAAAGATGGCTGTTACTCTAATTATTTTACTCTAATGTACCTGCATGGCACCTCATACAGCAGTGAGTCTCTTTGGGATGTAGATATTGTCCTAGTTGACACTGCACCTGCCTCTTTTCTCTCCTAAAGGGGTTAAAGCGGTCTCTTCCATGCAAAGCTACCCAGTGGGTTTGCAGTGTATACGGCACTGGAGCAATTTCTATAGATTCCTCAGTCAACACACAAACAAAGGTTAGGATCACCTGTAAACATAGAGAGAGAAACAGGAACAAGGTGAGAAAAAACTCACGTTCCCTGGCGGACTGCACAGCTGACGTCAGCACCAACAATTCAGCCCTGTCATTACAGTGAGTTCATTTGACGTGACCAATTCTGATAGCAGGACCGTCAACGGACCAAAGTGTGGGGGAAGATTATGTAGAAAAAACAATTCAAAAGCCACATTTGTCATCTGTGTTCTTAATATGCCATACAATAGGCCGTATGACAAGCTGACAGCATATAAAGCAAATGCTTTTCAAGATGTATGATATATAGACAAAATGCCTCAAAAATGCTACAGTTTGCAGGAAAGTTACTCAAGAGCAAAGGAATGCTTTTATTAAGGAACACAGGAAGACTCTCAATCTAGAAACATTTCCAGAGAGAAGAATGCATCTATTGCTTACATTTCTACTGAATAAATAAACCAGAGGAGAAGTCTGGAATGAAAAGACAGAGGAGTATCTCATTGTATGCAAAGCAGAGAAAAGCTTCCAAAATTTTTCCTGCAGAAGCCAGCCCTAGAAGAGAAGTGGGAAAGCTAGGTTTCCAGCTTTTCCCCTTTGGAGCATACACTTTTCCTTTTAACTGAAATTGTTAACTTTCAGTCTGAACAGCCTGCTACAAAAAAAAAAATGTACATTCTATTTCTTTTTTTTTCTTTTAAGCTTTACTTGTTATTTTTAATTTTGGAGATGGCTGTCATAGAGAATTTTAACAGAAATATTAAGATTGGTATGACTGAAGTACGTATGGAAATGCATGGGTGTGAACTAGAAGGAACAGCAGGCAAACAGTTAAAAGAATGGCCTGTATTAACCATGAAGGACACCATTCCCTTGACACTGCTCTCAGGACACCATTCCCAGCAGCAAAATTGAGAAATGTGCTGTTTATGTCAAGGCCAAAAGGCCCACATGCTGGTAGGACCGCAGCACAGATGACTCATCAGCAGAAGACCCTGCATCCTGACACCAGGAAGATGGCAAGAAGACTGCAGCACACTACATATATAATCCCTTTCCCCGATTCCTTTTCCCATCGGCCCAACAGTCAAACAGAACGATAGGCATGTATTTCAAACATACACTCAAACAAGGAAAAAAAAAAATATGCAACAACCTAGCCTAAGTTTTACAGAACCCGAAGTCAGCAAGACTCTAAGGCAGTGGCCCACCCCGTACCAGCCGGTGGTCCTTGAAGGGTATAAAAGACCTGTCCAAAAACTAGTTTGCCAGCGGCAACCGAGAAGAACCCCAGAGAGGTGATGAGGACTTGACGGCTGGTATCTCTTGCCCTCTGTGTTGCACGCAAGCGATCCTAGCCACACCATTGGGATACGCGCTTCTTGGCACCTCCGAGTGTGCTGGTGAGGGTGTGAGCAAATGAAATCTATGCATCAGATAATGTGAATGCATAAAAAAAAAAAAAAAAAAAAAATCAGCTCTCGTTTTTTGAAAATAATTACCACCTCTCCCTTCCATGAGCTCGCACCCTGGTTTTTATTATGCTGCACTACAGTGTTTTCCTAGCTTTCTTTTTTGAAAGCTGTAAGGCCTAGCTGTACAGACATAAGTTTCGGGGAGTTGTTTTCTTTTTGCTTTTTCAGCTAGGAGAGCTATAACAAAAGAAAAGTAAACCAGTAAGGGTAAACCACAACGCTGATACCAATTCTGTGGTTGCAAGTGTAAGAAAGGATACACCAAATGAGGTGGCTATGACAGCCCTATGCTGTCCCGTTTCACTCTCAAAATTAAAGGCCTGGGGGAAGAGTTATGCACACGAAACCTACTAAAAACCTCAAAAAAGGTAGGAGTTTCCAACTCTTAAAGTGAGAAACCCATTTTTCAAAAATTTCAGAGAGCTACGACATCCAGAGGACATACTGAATACACCAGTTGCTAAAGCGATGAACAGGGAAAAACGATCGGTTATTTAAGTAACTATCACGTGAGGACTTAATTAGCTGACCACAGAGTAAATGCCAATGCTCCAACAGTAAGCTGGTAAGGCACAAAACTCACTTCAGCGGCTGACAGTCATGCAAGATTGCTTTGCTTTGCAGGAAAATGGGTGAAAGATCATTCACACAGATGTTCTGACAGTAACAATAAAAAAAAAAAAAACCTGATGCTGCAGCCAATGATTAATTCTCCAGCATGGGAATACATACAGCTGGCCCAGAAGTCAACCAAGTCAGTATTATAAACAGAGGAAAGCATCGAAGATCTCAAGCCATAAACACGAGAAGGTTCAGATACATCTCCAAGCACAACAGAAAAAACAGGAGAGGTGTTTTCAGCGATGCAGCTTAAGCGAAAGCACGGCTATAAGCGTAACCATGCCAGAACTAACACATCCATTATTACTGATCAAGATCTGAGGAACAACAGAGAGTCACAGACCACAAGTGACTCTCAACCAATGACTCGGCCTTCCAGAAAAGTCATTCACACAGACAAAAAAAAACCCATCTTCGACAGCTCCCCACACCATCCAGCAGTTAGGCTACTTTATACCCATGACAAACTTTACAGTATTCAGGAAATACAGAAAAGCATCAAGCACTGAAGCCCCTTGTCATAAATAACAGCTCACCAAGGCAAAATTTAGTGAATAAAGTGATTTCCCACTGTCACGTTCACAACGCGGCCTTCGGATTGCACCCGTTAGGAGAAGGAGCGAGTACCCGCTAATCAATGCTGTTTAGAACAACGGGCAGCACATATTTACTGCGGCAAACGATAGTTCAAACCACCAAACCACATCATGCGCTCCGGTGATTCACATTTTTTAGCGGGGACTGCCCAGGAAAAAGAAGAGTCAGCAGAAACTCTAGGCTTTACTTCTGAAACTGCTGCAGAAATAAACAAACAAAACATTGAAAATGAAGACAAGAATGCCGTTTTCTTAAACGATTCCACTCCCGGGGTGACAGCTAGGTACCCTGCACGTTCCTGCTGTGAGTGTCAGGCAACTCTAGCTCCTTTCCACGTCCCCCAAAGCACTTCCCGGCTGACAGCTACAGCGAAAAACGCTGCACAAGCCCCAAAACCTTTCTCTGCAGAATTCTGGCAGCAGAGGCAGAAGTTACGAGCCCCTCCACCGCCTTCAGCCTCAAACACGCTTGAGGTGCTGCCACCACTACGACTCACGTCCCTGCTGCTGCTGCTGCTGCTCCTGCCTCGCCAGACCGTAACCAGAGAACTGCGAGCGGAGTGACATCTATGCAGAGTAAGGCAAGGGAGGGAATAGCTGAGGAGCGAGGAAAGCAACAAGGGGCAAGAAAGACAAAAATGGGGGGAGGAATAAGAAGAGATACTTGAGAGCACTGTTTTAAGGCCGAGGAGAAAGAAAGTAGTGTGACTGAAACAGAGCACAACGAAAGGCCAGGTTATCAGCACCACTTTTTATCACCTGCCAAAGTCTGCAAGGCTAAGTAATACCAAACACCTTGGCTCTGTACCATCTGCCCCGTCCAACTCAGCCCTGCGCTGCCTGGCCCTCCCAGGCCTATTTCCATTCCTCTCCCTGCACACAGCTGTGATTACGAGGCTTTACTCCTTTTTTGGATGTATCAAACATATTCTTCATATAATAAAGTACTTCCCACTCCAACAATTTATGCAATTGCTTCTCTCTCAAGAAGATAAGCTTCCATTTCGCAAATTCAATTTGTAAACTAATTACGTACCTGCAATTAAAAGGCATTACAGGTCACTAGAATTTCTCAGGTGTTTCTTAATAAAGTACGAAACTGTCCTTTGCTTAGGAGTTTGCCATGATATACACCAATGCACAAGTAATCTACTTATCAGTAGTCTGTTATTCTTTTCGCTGAGTCATTAAAACTAGAGAGTTTGGAAGAAAGCAGAGATCTCACTCAGACTAATGAGCCACCAAAGAAAGTGGGATGCAAGATTCCCTCAGGTTCTTCGATTGCTTCAGTCACTATCAAAACCTCCTCAAGGCTCAAATTTTTTAGTTCAACATAGAGAGACGCACGGGAAACCAGAACTTCTGCTTTAAACATTGAGAAATGTATAGTAAAGCAATATTTACAGGAAGCTTTTCTCACTGCTCACTAAAACCTGGAAAGGTCAAAGAAAGGATACAAGAGCTATTATCATACATAAACCTCCATTTTATGGAGATGAGATGCTGGAGTACTGTATTTTAGCCCTTGCCTAAAACCAGGAGACAGACCTAATAGCTTCCATATAATGGAGAAAAACCTTGTAAAATCTTATTTAAAAAAGTAAAGAAAAAAAACTGATTTATCGAAAAAGATCATAAACATCACATTATAAAATGCATGCACGTGTGAATACGTGTGTGTATGTGTCTGTGTGTGTGTGTGTGTGTGTGTGTGTGCATACGTGTGCATGCACATAAAATAAAAGTGCTTATTTCATATTAATACAGATGAGGAAAAGAGTGGAAAAAGTCAGGAAGCGATCGCAACCACAAGAACTTCACTCTCTTTTACTGAGGGATGCAGCAGCGAACGCTGCGTCAGGACCCTGAGCGTGCATGCACGCACCCCTGGGGCTGGCCGCCGGGGCTCAGGGCTGACTCCGGCAGCACAACTGCACAGCTCTGAATCCGCGAGCTGCGGGAAGCCTCGGCCGGGGCCTCCACCTCTCGCTCGGGACCCGCTGTTGGGCTGGGCGCTAGCGCTCGATCCTGGCCTGTGAGGCCACTGCCTCTAGCAGCCCGCTTTGGCTGCTCCCCGACACACCGGGCGATTTTTTTTTAGGATTCAGACAATTGTCCCGTGCTGAACTCTATTCATCAGAGCTGAAAGACTTCTGCTAGTTTTAATTGAAACGTGCAGCGACATTGTTTTGAGATACTCCTATCATAAGGCTCCAAGGACTGCAATAGAAAGGCCTGTGTTACCAAGGATTTGAAGGAAATATTCAAGTTATCCAAGGGATAAGCCCAAGATTATGGAACAGAATACCAGACACCTGTCCCAAACAAAAGCAAAGCCATTTTGTAATACCTAAAGAAAGAAACAGTTAAGGAGTTAGATGACAGAGTTTTCTACTCCAAATAATAACGCTAATGCGATACAAAGATTACTTAAAAAGGAAAGGAAAGGCATACAAGCTGATGAGAACGAGTACCTGTGAGAACTTAATTATAAAGTAGTTGAAATTGTCATAGGCCCAGATATGAACGCGTCCCACTTGGCGAGAAGCAGACAGTCATCAAAAGCATAAAATTAGATTAATGAGCGGAAAAAAGGTGGAGGTAACCTGGTTGGACAAACCCATCAGAAATGCACTCAAACGCTAGGGGTTATTAGGAAAGGATTTGAGAACAAAACAGAGAATATTGTTACGCCAATGCATACATCCATAACGAACACATGCTTTGAATATTGAGTGCAGTTCTGGCCCCCCAATCCGGAAAAAGGACATGGTTAGCCCAGAAAAGATACCAAGAAAGGCGGCAAGAACGACCAGCGCTATGGAACAGCTGCCACAAGAGGAATGATTAAAAACTCCGGTCTGTCAAAGAGAGAACCAAGCAGAGGATACTACAGTGGGTCCTACCATCACAAATGCCACGGAGAAGATGAACTGGGATGGTCGTTCTCTGTCTCTTCCAAAACAAACCATACCAAACAAGCAGGAGGCAGGTTCAAAATCAAAATGGTGAGGTACTGTTTTAACTAACAGATAGTTGAGGCTCGAGACACCTTGCCAAGGAGCGTTGGGGCTGCCAGAAATGTGCCTGGCTTCCAAAAGCGATCGCGTCCATCAACAGCAGAAAAATATACTCGGAGATCCTAAATACGAAGGCATCATTTGGACTTGGAAATTCCTGCACTTAGAGATCACTGGAAGCTGGGAGATTATTTTTATTTTTCATTACTGCACGCTTGCCTGATTCTGAAAACTTTGGTAGACAGACATCTGCTGTTGGCCACTATTGGAAAGAGGATACTAGGCCAAGCAGTCCTCATGACGAACTTAGTGGCTTGGTTTTCAATTTTTACAGAATGCGGCTCCTAACTTCAAAATTGCAATTCTTCCCTTTACCTTCAAAGCAAGTTAAGCTAGAAGCACCCTTACAGCTGTTTTGTCCCTTTTCCTCATAAAAGGGAACTGCCTTTAATAAACGAGACTGCCATTATAAATTGTCTGAATGAGACAGAGAACACACCGGCTGTAGGGACAACAGTGGTCTTCTTCTCCCCCCTCCCCCCCCGAAAGTTACAGAGCACATAGGGAACGCAGAGGACCAGGAAATGCAGTTCAGGACATGCAAAGAGAGGAAATTTGTGGAAAGGGATTACAGGAAATTCTGAAGAATCAGAGGAAACGTAAGAATCGGAAGACTAGAAGGGGGCCATCAAGGAAGTAAAAAAGGTCCAGAGGGCTAAGGTAGGAGGATATGGAAAGTAAACAGAAGACAGAAGGGCATGTGACAGGGTGAAAATTGTAAAGCTGAAGAAAATAATATGATTTTATGAAAAAGATACAGATATCATGTGTGTGTGGTGTAAATCAGCTTGGAATGACCATATGCAAGTATGAAAAAATCCCCAAAATAAGTCCTACTAATGGACACCCTTCCTGCAACATATCACTTATCTGAAGACAAGAAGTCTGGAAAACCCAATGGTTTTTGCGCATTTTGTGGCCAACAACACCCAAGTGGCTTACAACTGTTCATGTATCTTATCTAGGTCCCGAGATGGGTAAGTGATCCACAGTTAAGAGTTGCATCTAGCACTGGCAAGACAGCAGAATTCAAACTACAGAGTAGGGCCACCCTACACCTTAACTTTACTACCTGGTTTCCAAAAGCTTCAGAGTGCAAAAAAAAAAAAAAAAAATCTGAAAGAAAGTAAGTTTTGAGTAGCCAAAACTTTTTGTCAGCAAATTAACCACTTACCAACATTACAATTCTCGTACGGTGCAAGTGTTTGTTACTAAAATACTCAGGGATTCAGGGATAAAATGAAGCCACCTTGTAAATTCTATGCTAGGATTTATAGGTATATCATAGTGCTAAGTAACGTTAAAAAAATAAATACATTAAAAAAAAGGAATAGACAGACTCTCGGCTTAACAAGTAGAGCAGCTTTTACAAGCTGCGTTGGGGGCTCTTGGGAAGAGGGTAACAGAAACCACTGGTAGAGCCAGATCTGCATCATCATGGTGTTTAGCATGAACTGACGGCACCCCCTACTCTTCAGTTTTCTCACTCATCTCTTGACACTGGATGGTCTTTCATTTCTTTAACAGTCAGGTAAGTTGTAAGACTTTCAAATCTCTTAAAAAAAAAAAAAAAAACACTAAACCCTTTCCATCCTCACAAAGAATAGCTTAAAACTCTTGACCTAAGACACCCAGGAAAGCTACAGAGAATTTAACAGCGGATTTCAGGGAGATCTGTCTTTTAACAACCCACGGCTTGCAGCGCAGGGACAATCCCTAACTTTCTGAAGGCCCGCGGAGCGGCGGTAGAGCTGTTACTGCTTTAGCAACACTCCTGCCCCCGCCCCCAAATCCACCCAGCTGCCGGCGGCAGAGGCGCACAGCGGGGGACGAGCCGGGCAGGGAGGCTCCGCTCCGACCCCCAGCGCCCGCCTAGCCAGCGGGGCAGGCCGCGCCACTCAGCCCTCCTAGCAGCTAAGGAGTTAAAAGCCGCTCGGCTAACGCCGGGAAACGATCTCCCGTTCCTGTAAATCCGACGGCGTTTTCACTGACTCAGGAGCCAGGTCCCGGAAGCAGCCCCGCCGAGCCAAACGCCTCGGCAAGCCGGGCAGCACGGCCGGCGCCGCGGGAGGAAAACCCGCCGGCGGGGCGCTAACCTAACGCCCTCCTTAACCTCCCAACCCCTCCGCAACCAGCAGGTGACCGAGGCCGGGGCTGCCGCCGCCGCCTGACTAACGGGTGCTGTGCCCGGCGGGCAGGCGGCCGCCGCGGCCGTTGCAGCCCGGCCGCTCCGCCGAAGGAAACGGCTGCGCCCCCCGCACCGGGCCGGGGGGGGGGGGGGGGGGAGGGAGCCGCGAGGGCGAACAAACTCCGCGGAGAGCAGGGCTAGAAAAGGAAAGAGCGAGGCAGGCTGTCAGCAGAGGCAAAACGATGCAGAGCCCTGCTCCGGGCCGGAGGAGCGAAGGCAGACGTGCCCCAGCAGCACCACCACCCCCCTCCCCGCCGCCGCAGGGGCACCGGGGAAGCCAGGGCGGCGAGCTGCCCCCGTCCCGCTGCCGCCGCCTCCCTCCGCGGCGGCGCAGCCCGCTGCCGTGCCGTGCCGTGCCGAGCGGGGGTAGCAGGGCAGGGCAGGGTCCCCTCCCGCCGCCGCCGCCGCTTACCGTCCCCAGCGAGCCGCGGGGCAGCGCCGGGCCGGGCATGGCTCCGCGGTCCCTTACGTCCCCATGGCAGGCTCCGCGGGTGCAGAAAAGCCGCCCAACCCAGCCCAGCCCAGCCCAAGGGCGGCCGGAGCAGCGCGGAGCGAAACTACCCCGTCTCCAACTTCCTGCCACAGAGAGCAGCGAGGCGGCAGGAAAGAGGGCGGTGAGAGGCGGCAAGGAGGGAGGGAAGGAGGCGGCTCCGCAGGGCTCGCTGTCCCCCATCCCCCAGCCGTCGGGCCGCCTCCGACCCGACCCGACCCCCGCCCGCTGCGCACAGCCGGGCCGCCGCTCCCCGCCGTCCCGGCCCCGCCGCGGAGCGGAGCGAGGAGCCGCTGTGGCCAGCAGGAGGTGCTCTTCGTCAGAAATACTCGCCGGCAGGCGGATTTCGGGGTGTTTTATTTCAGCCGCGTGACGTACCTTCTACCATGTGTTGGCCGGCCGCGTGTTGCCGGCGGCGCTCCCAACCTAACCGCCCACAGCGGAATTCGTGGATGCGAGAAGACTGCGAGGCAGTGACAACGCGCTCTCCCTTTTTTTAGGACGCGGACTGCGTTCTCTGCTACTCCCAGTCGTAATTTAAAAGCAAGAGGTCTCCCAGCTTTCGTGGGTTTTGAAGAAAGCCTTCAAAAATATGACTGAAATGAGCATCCTATGAACTAAATGCAAACCTGCAAAGCTAACTTCTGCAACGACGAAACTATCTCAGCCACGTATGGGGTGTCTGTAACAAGATGTGGCATTTTGCTGGTACAGACAAGTATGAATTCAAAGTAGGTTCCTGACGAATTTAGAGAACATCTTGTAGCGTGGCATATAGTGCAGGGAAGTGATTGATTCACACTTTGTCAATCAATGCTATTGAATGTTATCAATGTCGTCATTATCAATGTCATTGTGATATCAGTGTCATTGAGGACAGTGTGAAGCTGGCAATAAATGCCACCGTTCTAATGATTTCTATCATGCTTCTAGTTTTGGTTAACTATTATTAAAGATAGCTTTGCCCAGAGTAATAATCTACTGATACAAAAATAAATTCGTAAACCTCTTAAAAATAGTAAGCTCTAAAGCTAACAATGTTCTCATTTCATGCCATGTACACAGTGACGGGGGACAAGTTTTGAAGATCAGCAGTGCCCTGTATATCCAGAAATTTTAAGCATCGTTAAAATTGGCTGGTAAGTACCTTTCTTGAAACCAAGATTTGCTACTGATTCCACAGAATTCAGTGATGCGTTCAGATGCTGGGCCTTGATTCCCTTGGAGCACGCAAAGAAGGGTAAAACGCCTGCTCGCTTACAGCTTTACCTGCGAGTACTAGTTTTCCTTAAAAAATGAAAGGGAAAATCTGAAGAAAAATCACCCTTGGTATCACGAGATTTAAACTACTATGAAAAAAGAAAGGAAAGGAGTCAGATTTAACGGGTTCCCTGGAATTTTAAAGTTTCCTGATAATATGAGTGTTTCAACTTTCCACCTTTCTTTTAATGCAACTTCACGTGGAACTACCTATGTAGTTGTAAGAAAGCACTCTTTACATTTTAACTACCATGTGAGTACATAAATACCTTTTAAGAAAGGTACTATCTATCAAAGCTGGAATACGTAGAATATATATTCTCATCCCATAATTTTTAATTGAAAAGATACATTTTCTTATACATTTTAATGAAACAGCCACTTTGATAATGCAAAGAAATACAATAGTGTGGAGAATCTAGTAACATTCTAGATGAGCTCTGCCTCATTTAATGTATGCTTTTAAGGATAGCATTAAAAATCATGCAGTGTAAGGAATAAGTGGCAAAATGATAAAAGAAGTCTCCTTATTTGTTTCATTTTTAGAAGTACTTCTGCTCTCGAGACAACTTTTTATGAGTTGTGCATCTTAGTTATCTGGTCTTAACTTCTTGGCTAATAAGCGTGATCAGAATTGGCTGTTCGCTACTTCAAGCTGTCGTGAATGGAAGGGACCATGAATGGACGGAGCTGCAGCAGCTGTATTTTTTCAGTGATCAGTTTGTGACAGGGATCTATCCTCCTGTTTTGTGCAGTTGTACCTGTACCTCAGTCAACTATCAAACTGAGCTACTAAGCGTTATCTTGGAGTATTCCCGTTTCATGTGCTTTCAGTCCCAAGGTGCATACAATTCACACTATGCATTGCTTGAATTCCGCTGCAACCAAAGCCAAACTTCTGCACAGGTTGTTTTTTACTTTGAAGTTGCTTATCTTCTGTGTGGAAGCCAGTAATGGCACATGCACAGGACAAAATAACCAGAACCACACAGCTATATAGTTCCCTTCTGCACTTGAAACTTGGAATGACTCTGACTTTTCAGCTGCAGGTTTTTGCTGTTCTAGGAAGGAAATAGCACAATAACCTACTGTTATCAAGCTGCAGCCATCTCCAGAGTTAGAGGTGGAAGAGACTTGCTAAGTTTCGTCTAGTTCATTTCCTTGCCTCGAACAAGGCCAGTGCAAAATTATTCCCCAAAGAAAAACAATTCTTGCGCACTGATGAATACATTCTGTGGAAGAGGAAATCACACCCTGCATGAATTGTTTCAAAATTTTCTCATACTGTCCCATTAGTAGATGAGGCATAGCTCTCAGTGCTCATGGACCTTCAACCTTCCAAAAAAAAGGTTTCTGAAGAACTGCATGTGTTTCAGAGAAATCCCCATGAATGTTCACCAAACCGCTTCTGCCTCTTCCTGAGGCTTTCCAGATCTTCGTGGGGCAGAGGGGACGGGTGAAGAGATTTTACAGCCAGGCGCACGTTTGACATCCACATTAACGTCAAACGCATCGGCATACACCCCCTTCCCAGAGCGGGCAAATCCGCTTTCTCTCAGGGGTAGCTTCAGTTTACCCCCTGCCTGCGGGCCCCAACCGCCCCCGCTCCGAAAAACAGACTCTACACAACGGCGTCAGCTCCCTCCTGAGTCCTCCCGCCCCCCCCCCCCCCCGCTCCGGGACCTCCGTATCCGCCCGCTGCGCACGGCCCTAACGGCTGCGACGGAGCTAACGGCTGCGACGGTGCGAGGGCGGCGGAGGCACTCTCCCCCTCCCCCCGCTTACCGAGGCTCTGCGCGGCAACGCGCCCCCCGCCCGCAGCGGGGGGGGGGGGGGAGAAGAGGGAGGGCCGCGCGGGGGCGGGGGCGCCGCCGCCGATTGGAGGAGGGGGCGGGGCCTGGCGCCGGCTGCGTCACGCTGGCGGGTTGGCCGCGTTGCCAGGGCAACGCCGTGAGCCGAGCGGTCGGCCTCAGCGCTGCCATGGCGGAGCCCAGCGCGGCGGTGAGTGAGCCGCGGCGGGGGGGGGGGGGGGGCGAGCGGGCCCCGGGCCCTCCTCGCCGCCTGGCGGGAAGCGGCGCTGAGCCCTATCTGTCTTCTCTACCTCTCCCTAGGAGCAGCAGTGGCTGCAGGCGGCCCAGGCTTTCGCCCGCCGAGCGCTCCCTGCCCGGCAGGGGCCTGGCGGGCCGGCGGACGCGGTGCTGCGGTGCCTGCGGGGCGCGAGCGGCGGGGACCTGCCGCTCGACTACAGGTGACCGCCGGGAGCGGGAGTAAGGGGCGGGGAGGCTCCCGCGACCGTTGCGCGCGAGGCTCTCGCGCATGCGTGGCGCGTGCCGGCGGGAAGCCCCCTCCCCCCCGCCAGGCGGTCGCGCAGGGGGCAGCCCGCTGCCTCCCAAAACGTCCCCGCCGAGGGCTTACCCGCGGCGAGCCCACTCGCGAGCCCCTCACGAGCGCTGGCAGCGGCCCGGCGGGTGGCGGGGGGGGGGGAGGAGGCTGCCGTTGGGGACACGTAACCGCGCGCGTGTGCCGGGCTTGAGGGCGCCGCCGGGGCGCGCTTGCGGTGGGATGAAGCGCCCTGTCCGCCGGCGGGTCTGCGGCCGGCGGGGTGCGTAAGCGACGCAGGGCTGCGGGAGGAGACTCCTGGCTGTGTCCCGTCTCCTAGGCCCGTTAGCCGGCCGCGGCTTGCCCTCGAGCGCGTGCTTTTCACGCCCAGGGTAGCGTCGCCCTTGTTCTAGCTGGTGAAAGGCTTTTGAGTGCTTGCTGGCGTGAAAAGATGCAGCTTGCTGAGAGGGATCCAGACTGGAAGGTCTGGCTCGCCTATATCCGTTCCTGTGTTGCAGCAGGTTACAGTGAGGTGCTTACAGTCTGCTAAAACCTCTGGCACAGCTGGTATTGGGACAAAGTCAACTGGAACTGGCCAGGGACCTGCAGCCTTTAATTTTAAACTAACAATCCATAAACATACATGGTAGATCTTCCACACAAGGTAAACTGATCTCATCTCATAGCCACGTTTTTTATGTAGACTGTATTTTCTAGCGTTAAAACCGATGTTTGGTTTTTATTCAGGGCAATTCATGGAGAAGAGTTAAAGGAAGTTAATATTTATCTTGTATGAGGCCGGTAGGCGCTTTGCTTGTAGGGATATTCTATCTGCAGCTAACTATGAAGCTCTGTAGCACCAGAAGAGAGACCAGCAGTTCTCCGTGTGTGATAACCAGGATTCAGTGTACTGTTGTAGTTTTAGTTTCTCCCAGGAAGCAAGCAGCCAGCATATGTAATGAAGCAGTACTGTATCTTGCTTGTAGATATCAGTGTTAATCACAGTGATGCTCCATCTCTAATGTCCTTCAGGATGGAGCAGTTTGCCCCTGTCCTTTTCAGGTGATCCTGCTGCTGTTTGGGTTACTGTCTAATACACAACATAAGTATCTGCATATGTTTATCTCTTCTGATTAGTTTGTTATGTAAATATTATTTGTAGCTGTAGGTGACTCAGGCCCACCACTCATCTAGGTAAGATTCTGCCTTTAACCTTTCATGACTGACTAATGAAGTAGAACTCCTCAAATTCATCTTTTTTCAATTTGATTATCTCCCACTATTGAGCAAGTGGGCATCGTGAGTAGAGCTCCAGTTTCACAACCTAAAATTGTCAGCTAACCTCACAGGAAACAAGTACTGAAATTACTAGCTGGAGACCAGCATGTATTAGCTCTGTCAGTGTTGATGTTAGTGTGGACCGAGGGCTTCTGTTAATTCCCTAGCATAGACAGCTAGGATGTAAACAGTGATGATGAGTGCTACCACAATCATATCAACACTGAAAAGGCTGAGAATCTAGTGAGGGTGCTAGCTTGTTCTCCCATATTCAGTACCTTGATTGGTTTAAACATAGTAGATGCTTAAACCGGAAACAGCTTCATCTGTAGTTGATGTTTCGTGTTAAACCCCCTTTAAAAACTAACAAACAAAAAACTCAAGAGGGGAAAATGCCTGAACTGATAGCTGTTCTCCCTCCCCTCTACCCCAACACATACTTGAATACATGTTCTGTTTGTCAGCCTTCAATTATCTTGTTTTTTTTTTTTCTTTCAAGTCTTCTGCATGCCTAACCAGCTGACCATAGTACCAAAGGGTGTCTGTTTTCAGAGATGATGCTCAAGCAGAACAGACATTTTGACTGAGCTGAGAGAAATCCTTAATAAATGCTAGTGAATGGGTTGATTCTTGCCATGTGGTATCATCAGACCATGCCAATAGCTAAGGCTCCTCTGGTTTAGCCAGGCTTTGGGCCACTGCAACAATAACTGTAATCGTCAAACTCTGCCCTCTGGGTTTCTCCTACATCGTTCTGTGTCTTGGCTTTTCTTTTTTTCCAGTTTCATCTCTGTCTCTGACCTAAGGCATCAACAAAGCACACCGTGCTGCAGCCACCTGACCTGGAGCACTAATGAATTTAAGGAATGGGCTTGTCAAGGACAAGGTGCTTTCCCCAGGCAGAGCTCTTTGCCACGGGCTTACCTGATCTTGGTTGGCTATTTAACAGATGGAAGGCAAGAGGATAAAGAGAAGTTGGTAGATGGTTGCCTATATGTGAAGGACAATACTGGGATAATTCCCTGTGAGGTATGTCCTCGGTCTGAGGGATTATGTGTTTATTTCCACTTCTGGGACAATGTCACAGACCACCAGGGGCTTCAGATGGTCTGCCAAAGACTGTAGCTAGGGAGAGAACACATCTGTGTTACAGGTGAGAAAACAGCAAGCTCACATTCTGGGGAGAGAATAGAACATGTCAAATTCATCATTACTAGGAGTACAGATACCGATGAGGAAAAAAGATGAGGAAGCCTAATGTCCGGTTCCCTTACGTTCTCAACGACACGAGGTGGCCGGGGAGACCTGGAGATGAGAGCAATGTGCTCTGTTTGTTGAATTTCAACCAGTGGAGGAGAAGTAACTTTCTGGGGAATTCTACTGGGCGTTCAGTGACACATCTGTGACGTATTTTCAGGAAATAATAGCTTGGGCAGCAATGGTTTTGGATTGAAAGTCTTCTTAAGGGGAGTCTAAGTAAGAGGCCACGGACCAAAGACTGTGGAGTGATGATGGAAGAGCAGCGAGGTTGTGCTTACCAAGGAGCTGAAGATTAGGTGCAAGTGTGTTAGTTACATCAGGATGAGTGAAACTGAAAACACAGAGGGGGGAAAAAAAAAAGCAGGTGAGAAGTTCAGAAAAATAGTCTGGAAATAACTAAGCCCTGCAGTGAATTAATTCTCACCTTGCTGGGAGGGAGACGCCGGATCCTAGGAAATGCTAGCCCTAGAGCTCAGCAAATCTGTTCCAGATTTGCATCTGAAAGGACAGAAGTTCTTGCGAAGTAGAGGAGTGGCCAGACAACACTGCTCTCATTCAGTAATGAATCCCAGGAATAGAAAGAGCTCATGATGTACATGGAAGAGCAGATTAACTTTGTAGGTAACAATAGATCAGCAGCGTAGGTAATGGTGAGAAAATGTACTGTAGCTCATCTCAAACTGCAGTACCCTTTATCCTTTGTCTTAGATGCTGCGTTTTGAACTTGAGTGGCTGGAATCGCTGTTCCTCTTCCCAAGCTGGGCATACATACCACAAACCGACCAGGCTACAGTTGGGTATGTGGAAATCCTGCTGGATCCAGTGCCAGTAAATCTCCTCCCGAAGAAAGTACTGGACACCGTTCCTGTCATCTACCCAGCAGCAGCTGAGCCACTGCTTTCCTCCAGGTAAACACATCGTGCACTTAACTGCATCATAGTGCTGCTGCTGCTGTCATGTAGCAGGCATACTTGCCAGCATCGTGAGGAGTGCTTGGCTTAGGAAAAGCCAAATCATCTTTCTGCTGTCGGTGGAGGTGAAAGGATGAATGGTAAAAATAAGTTACGCAATAAAGCCACTTCTCAGGAATCGGGTATGTTTTCCAGGAGTTTGTTGGAAGTTTTTATTCTGTATCTTAACAGAATAAAATAACTTGCAGATTATTTTCTGGTATATTTTGATAATATAGAAAGGGTATGAAAACAAACTTATCATTCAGAAGAACTTTGATTTAAGCTGAAATTCCCTATTTTAATTAGCACAACTTAATTTTTTGAACCTACAGCAAGCCAAAAGTGTTACTGAGAAGTAATTCTAGATTTTAATATGAAATTAGTATACACCACTGATCAAATTCTAATTAGATTGCTAAGATAAAGACCCTAGTTAAATGTCAGCTGATAGAGTAACTTGTCTTGAATGCAGACAATCTTTACACTATGTTAAAGTGTAGTGGATGGAATTGCAAATCAAGTTCATAATTTTAGGTTGTGCTAAATAAAATATTATCTTCTCAAGCAAAGAAATCTCAGTGTAAGTGGATAACGCTAAAAAGTCATTAGTCAGGCTGCTTTATTTTCTTTTGTTTTAATTGGGTTTATCTGCTTTTGAGAAACTTACTTTAAGTGTAAGTATTTGGTTTAGCTCAACAGAATTTCCTAAACAAGGAAACTATTTTCTTATTTTAGGGTTCACTGTTAGGCTTTTGTTAAATTAAAGCTCCTCTGCCTATCTCTGATATCTGACCAGTTGGTCCGTGTTAGTTTTAACTGTGCTGTGTTGTCACAATGTGTCTGTATGCCTGAGTTCAGTGGAATCAAATGTTTTACATAGTAAATATTTGCATCATTATCTGAACCCTGATTTATTTATTTTTTTACAACAGTGAAAATACAACTTATATTGCTGCTTAGTGGCCGTATATGTTCTGCTGAATGGATTCATGTGCCCCATCTGCGCAGTCAGATTCCTAAATAGGCATGACCCATTGGTACTGAGTTTTGGGTCCAGCACTTCTCTGTGCAGCCACTTCTGCCCTCTGACTGTACCCCAGCTTTGGTAAACCCCCTGTAAATGGCTTTCTACTATGGCAGACCTGAACTTGCGTATAAACCCTTCCCTATGTGGTGGGAGAAATCTGTTGCAGGATGGGTATGACAGATACTAGTTAGTTTGAAGAGCCTATGCACTGAGCAGTTGCTTCAGCTCTCTGGTTGCTGTAGTGTTAGAAGAGAATTTTGTACTTTAACCCCTACTCTAAAAAACAAAGCTTAGAGAATCTCTGCCTGCTTGAGAGGAAATCCTAGTCAAGGTAACACTGTGACAGGGCACTGCTAAGAAGTAGCAGTTAATGACAGATTATTCTTCATTTGAGGGTTTCTTATCTCTGACAGGCAAAAATAGTCCTTAAGTAGAAATGTTTTCATATGGACAACTTTGCATGGCAAGTTGGTGACGTCTTTAGCCTATGCTGGAAACAGGCCAGCTCTCGAGAACTGCATAGGCATAAGCCATAGGTGAGCCCCTCGCCTTGGTTAAACGCTACCTTCTTAGCACAGCAGAAAAGCATGGTGGCAGGTTAGGAGATACTTGTGGTCAATACCTGGAACTGAAAGATACTAAAGCAGTTTCATCCTTTTTTGCCCTCGTATAAAAGTACGAGGAAATGCAGGGCCTGCGTGCAACCCTGATATGTGTTGATTCAGAATTGTGTGGCTTTGTGTACATGAGTGTATGCTCATCTATAGTGGAGTCTTTGCTAGCTTTAGTGATTTGAAGAACCACAATTACTGCAGGGTAAACAGAATCAAAGCTGAAATATTTAGGTTCTGTTGCTCTGCTTGATTGCTCTTTCTGTGTGTGTCATGTGTCCAGCTTCCTCAGGCATCACTTGCTCTGTTGAGTACGAAAAGAAACACTGCAAGTAGCAGAAATTAAAAACTTATCAGAGAAAAGATTGTAAGAGTTTTGCTTAATTGAAATTTGAATTGTACAATGGAAAGCGTCATGCGATTTACATGCAGTGGTTGCAACCATGTACAGATACATCATGTGTTATTAAGATATGTATCTGGTTGGTTGAGATGATCCTTTAATGACTGATAACATCTTTAATGTTCCTGGTACTTGTGTGTGTTAAGGTTTTGGTATCGCTTTAAAAAAAAGTCGTAAAGTTACACAGTTGTTTTTACATCTTAGAATCAAGAATACCTTTTTATTTAGAATAAGTGGGATGCTTATATTTAAATTCAGTAGGACTTGACATGAAAATATCACAAATAGAAATGACTAAAGAAATGTTTTCCTTCCCTCCCCACCCCCCATATCTGCTTTCAGTTTTGCTGCTGTTTCACTCTGTGCCGAGTTTGTCAGGAAGACACCGCTGTTGCTTTCAGGCCCCTTTGGTTTCTAGGCTTAGAGCTTTCACAGTGTCACACTGCATGGATCTGCACTATCCAGTTCTGTTTTCTCCTGAAGAATTGCTTGTGACTTATTTTACTTCCTTTTGACCTATAATTAGCTTCTCATTTGTGCTAAAGCTTTTTTATAATCTGGCTATTGTCTCGGAACACGTGGATTTGTTTAACTCGATCTTGCTGTCTTCAAATACTGAGATTTAAAAAAAAAAAAGTCTAAGGGATTTGGTATATAAAAATTAAGGTAATCATTTCGTAGCCAAGTATTGTTTTAAAAAGCATCTCTCTGAGAGAAGCGTGATGTTTTTATTACCTTATTGGATCCTTTATTTCTGGAACGTGCATACTGCATGTTTCTGTACTTTGCTTTAGGCATACTTTTGAGTTCTCTAATTTCTGATTTTATTTGCCTCCTCAATTTCCCTCTAGGATTCCTTGTAAGAAAAGATCAAAGCTCAGTGTGGCAGGTGAGCTGGCCAAACTCAGCCCTCTCCTTTGTATTCGCCACAAGACGTTCTTCTTTCTGTTTCTGAAGTGCTTCATTTCAGCTGTCGGGGTCCCTTTGCTGGTGCAGGTAAGTTCTTGGAACTTTGTCCACAAATTGACAAGCTGTATCTGTGTAGATGCTGGTTAGTCCATTCATTGAGGCTTGTGCTTGACTTCCCAGTTTGATTTATTCATCATTTTACTGTTGCTGCTATCTTTTTATTCCATGTGGCCTACAACAGTCCTTGTGCATAAGAAGTCTAGTGCTATGCCATGCAGAAATACAGCCCTCCTCCCTCCTGCCTTCACAGCGTCCCTGAATGGTTTGCAGATTTCCCACTTATGGTGGAGAGTGATTTAGTCATCGTGGCAGAAAAGATTTTAGGTTGGGTTGTCAGGGCCTGAGGAAGAATTTTCTTCCGTGCGGGAGATGCTCATGTTGTTTTTGGTTTCTCTGTTCTAGAAACCCAACCAGCTGGCATGGCACCATGTCCTCCAGCTGGGCCACAGGTACATCATAACAGGCCTGAGTATGTCCAGTCTGAAGAAGTCTGGGCAAAGGGTGTTTGTCACTGGTGCCTCTTCGTGTCTTCTGCCCTACTGTGCTGAGCGGGTGAAGGAGCAGCCCTTGGACAATGCTTGGCAAGGAGAAACCCCTCAGTCTGCTTCTCCTGAGGCATCTGTGCAGTTCAGTGACTCCTTAGAGCTGGGGGTTGAAGAGGAAAGGCCAGGATTAACCAAAGAGTCCAAGATCATCTCGTATGTGGTAAGAATTTGTAGTGTTAGCCTTTACCCACTCTTGCTCTCCAGGCTTCAGCTCCTGATCTGCCAGGTCTCCTTTGCATCACAAGTATATTCTAGGACTCTGTACACTCCCTTGACTTGGCTGCGTGCTAACTGATCGTTAACAGTTTAACTGTTTGCTTTTTATTTAGGGGACTGTCACCAAAATACTCAATGCCCAAGCTGGTCTCTTTGAACTAGATAACAAAGTCTGCTTGTGCCTTGCTTACCAGCAGTTGCTGAACTCTGCACATGGACTCCGACCAGGAGCATGCGTGAAGGTAAAGTTATGAGACTGATGAGAAATAAAGCATTCGGTGAATGAGACTCAGGCCCTGGGGGCGGCTTGTGAGTATGCGGGAACATATTTAACAGGAATGTTAAATCTTTGTCAGCAAGCGCCTAGCTCAAAACCAGGGATCTGACTGTCTGAACTTGGCCACAGGAGTTGAAATGATAGTTATATGATTCCTTCCTAAGCAATGTCAGATCTTTCAAGGCCCATTGGGCTTCTCGTTAATCCACTGGAGAGACAAAGCATTTGGTGTGGGATGATAGTTTTGGGGAATGGTGGCAGAGCAGCCACCTCCTCTCTGTTAAGTTGTATGTCTGTGTTTCTTAGCTCATCGATGTCCACCTCCTACAGAAACCTCTGGTATCCTTCCATTTTGTTGTACTTGGTGCTTGCCTCAACAGCACTGTTGTGCTGAAGAGTTATTCAAGGCTCAGCACCTCCTACCAGCCAATGGTCTCTTCAGGGAATCTCTACTTACAGCTGCTCTTCCGCTATAATCTTGGCATGCCACTCTACCTCTGGCTGGTGAGCCTCCTGGAGACATTTGAGGAGAGGTGAGGACAGTCCTTCTGAAGCCAGGCTATGGGGAAGTATGCTTTGTAGGCTATCTGGGCACCTCTAGACCGGGTATTCACAAAGTTACTGTGCTTGAATACTACCAATGGCTGTCGCAATTGCTTCTGGCTTACTAGCATAAACTTTAAGATACATCTAGATTTCCTGTGCGCTGGTAGTCCAGTCACTTGTACCTTGCAATTGCTCCTAGCAGGAAATCCCGTATGTTTTTCAAGTGCACATGCAGTAAGCCCGTTGTTCTCTGGAAGCTGCAGTGCCCCAGAGCATGTGCTCGCATACTCCTGCCTGAGAACTTTTGTCCTGAAATATGGAAGCCCTGTAGGGATGTGCACCTTCCAACCTGGTTTTCATGGCAAATCAAGGTAGGGACTGTGGCTGGAGCTGGAACCTGCTGTTACAACCAGATCACAGCTGATACAGAGACCCGTAGGTACTGGCTTTTGTGAGGACCCAGGTATTTGAGAACCTCTGTCCTAGCAGGTTTTCCTGTGCAGGCTTATCTCTGAGCCTCCCAGATGACTTTCTGATGAAGAGCTCACTCTTCCTGACAGCTCTGCTGTCTGCACTACAGCTCTAGGCCAGTTTCTGGGTTTACTTCTAGGGTCTGATGGTAAAAATATTTGTGTGTTCTTGTATAGTTATGGTTGATCGCTGTAACTGCTGCCTCAGAGCTTAAAAACAAAGAGGTATACATTTAATCTCAGGCAGTCAGTTAGTAGCATTTTATAGAATGCACTGTCTTCATACGGTTTACTGGCATCCTGAAGTTTTTAAGTACTAATAAAACAGCTTCAATTTTGCCCCTGGAATGACTTACTTTCACTTACTTCCAGTGTGATTGCCAAGTCCTTCCATTGCTTCGAAATTGTTTCAGTGAATTAGTTACTATTGCTTTTTATTTGACTTCAGCTTCTGTTATTAAGCCTTTTTTTTTTTTTTTTTTTTTTTTGGACTGAAAGTGGCAGTGTGGCCACTCTCAGGCATGCGCAGAGAGCTAGACTCCTGAAAGGAACCCAGCACAAGGGAAAAACAAATGAGACCAAACTGCCTTGTATCCTGCCTTGTGTTTTCTTTCATCCTATGAAAGAAAGCCAAGTATACCTCGTATGAGTAATGATACTAAGCTTAGCCAAAATGTAGGGAGGTCTCTTTGTGTGACTTGGAGATTATCTTTGGGCAGGTTTTTTTGTACGCTTGGGTTTTGGGGTCTTGCCAGTCTCTCCATTTCTGCATATCTTCCTATTCCTTGTCTGATTGCCTGACATAAATCTACATCACCCTTAAATGCTCCTTTTTTTTTTTTTTTGAATCACCTTACGTTCTTTTTGCTCTGTTCTTAGTTCTGTTCCTGCACCCTGCATTCCCTTGTGAAAAAACAAAAGAATCCCTGAATTATGCCCAAAGCCCCCTAAAAAGTGAGGACTATTAATGCCTCCAACTCTTAACTTTTTCCAGGTTTTCTTGTTTCTTTGGACGCCGGCGACTGTTGCTCAACTCGGTGCACCGAGACCGTGGAGCTGCTGAGAAGTTCCTTGTCCCTCTTCTGCAAGCAATAGTGTCAGGCAGAGAGGAAACAAGAGATATTTATAATGAAATCCTAGCAAAAAGACACCGGTGTCCACTGCGGCAGGTGGGACAGTGCTCTGCGAGCTGTTTCCTGTTTCTTGGATTGGAAGAAAATCAGTTTATTTTTATTTTTGTTTTCTCCTTAGTATAGGACCCTGGACCCCCCATGCCAGGCCCCAACTCTGTCTGAACTGTGTTGCATGGCAAAACGGAAGAGCTGGGATGACTTCTGTCCGTCGCAGCTGCTGTCCTCTTCAGAGGCACAGCACATGGGTGCCCAGGAGCTGAATCGCAGACTGGCCTGGTCCTACTGCATGTTCTCAGCAGGAAGCTTTCAGCCCCGAGTGGTAAGTGCCTTGCTCCATTTCCTGTGTGTGCCCTGAGAGCTCCCTGTTGTCCCCACCCCTTCGAGCACATATGCTCTCCTTGGCGCTGATACGTGCCTATTTCTCTTAGGGAATGACACTGCTTTTCTTACCTGTGGTATGTTGAACACAGGCTGATTTCAGGCTGCTGTTAGGTACTCTTTGATTTGTGGCCTTCAAAGCTGGGAATTGTTTGATGCTCTGTGCAGCTTCCTTTCTGTTGCAGATACTATTGGGTGTGCTGAGAGTCTCCTCCAGGAGCAGCTCCCTCCAGCTGCAGGACAAGAGCGGCACACTTCCCTGTGTGATATCCCATAAAGATGGTAGCCCCTTTGCCGGTACAGCTCTCATAGGTATGTCCCACTAAGCTAAACTTGAGCATCCTGGGCCTTGTTGTTCTGCTGTCCAGCTCCAAATCAAGGAAGAGGAGATTTGATATGGAGATGCTGAACTGTCACTGCCTGACCTTGTGACCTTAAAATGAGGAAATTGAGCTTGCTGTTTTTATGTTCTCTTCTTACTATCTCATCTCCTTTCTCTGTTGTGTTTGCAGGATCTCTCTTGCAGGTGGAAGCCTACCAGCTTGTAGTGGAGAGATTCCTTCAGAGTGATTTTCCCTCCTGGAAACAGCTGGCAAATCTAGAGCATGTGAGGGAGAAAAAAAACAGGTGAGTGCCTTTATTCATTGCCCAGGTAAAATCATTCTGTGATTCTACAGTTATTTAGGACTATAATAAAGCTGCTTATCAGCACAGTATTTCAGTGCCAAAGCAACTCTCCTTTGCTATTCACAGGAAAGGAGATCTGTATCTGTCACAAATCCACCTTCTCTGTTTTGTTCAGAATATACCCAGCCTGGCAGCAGCCTTTTTCTGAATACCTGCTGGGTGATCACAGCTGCTTGGTTTGGAAGGCCACCTGTCAGCGGAAGGAAGTCTTACTGCTACTGCTTCTCATTTCAGTGTGTATGTGCAGTTCTACTTTGAGGATGCGCTCGTTCTCCAGGCTCCTGAAGTACAAATCCACGAGGGTCCTAGAAGCAGAAACAGCTCCTCTTTGAGGAAAAAAGATGTTGGCGACTCAACAGCTGAGCTGGAAATTCCAGAGGCAAAAGTGCTGAAATTGGAGGATCCCAAGCCAGATACTGGGAAAGATGAGAGCTGTCAGAGGGACCAGAGCAGCACGGGAAAAAACAGCTGCGTATCTCGCCTGTTCTTGGTTACCCAGAAGGAAGGGCTTATGTTACGCAATTACCAACTACCCAGAGAAGGAAATGGAGAAGGGCAGGAGCTGCAGCGCAGTTTCCAGGCTACAGTGCTGTGGTTGGGCAGACCTCAAATCTGGAGCTGTCCCAGAAAACCTGCCAATCTACCAGAGCTGGAGGAGACCAACTATCATGGAGAAGAGGGCCTGACACAGCAAGAAGTGAGGCAGGAGGGGTGGTGTGGGGGTGATTTGATAAGGGTATGAGCTGGCTTCTGAAGGACCCTATCTGATAGTTAAGGACCCAGATTTCTAATCAGTGGGAGGGTGATTTTTGCCTTCAGTACAGATGCGTGTTTATGCAGGTAACTTCCTTCCTGCCACCCCAAGGGAGTTCTGTGTCCTCTCTGTCGACTTGCTGTAAGTGCATCAGCCTTCCCTCACCCTGATGGTGCTAACCTCACTTTGTGCACAAGACATCCTCTGCTGGGCTCACTCTCTTCTGGCTGTGTTTTTTGTTTCCTACCTTTTTGGTAACATCTCTTGTCACCTTTTCTCTTTGTTTTTGGGGGTTTGTTTTTGTTTTTGTTTTGTTTTGTTTTCCAGGCACTCCTGCTCTTCATGGGGAAATCACTCCGATGGTTTCCATTTCTGCACCTGGATGGCCTGTATCGGTTCATTGTGCCCCACTGCTCGGTAAGGAAGAGGTTGTTTTGCTGTTTCCTGTTGTAGAATTCTTGCAGATCTACATCTGGGAGATGAGGAGTTGCAGAAGGGACTAAGCTCTTTTGAGGCGTGGAGTTCCCATCCATGTTGCCAAGGAACTGCTTCAGTTCTGTGTTTAGCTAAAATCTTCAGAGCTCTGAGTTCAGTGTGGGGTTTTTTTTTTAATCTATGTGTTTATTTTAACCGTTCTTCCTCAATGGTCCTCTTTCCCTGTATAGCTTTCATCTCCTTTCCCTTAATGATTTTCTCCTTTGCCTTACACTATCTCTGTTCTCTTAGGACTTGGAAGTGTTTGACAAGCTCTGTTTTCCACCTGTGCCAGCAAGATTCCTGAGCAGATCGTGCTGCCCGCTGTGCCTGCCTGTGCCAGATACCTGGCACTTACAGCACGAGACGTGGATCTCCTGTCTGACTGAGCGTCAGGTATGCGCCGTTCTATTGCTCTGAGTGTTCATGGGCGACGTGTAGGTCTCTTCAGAACGAGCTCGGAAAACTACAGATAGAGAATGCTGTGTTGATGGAGGTTACAGCAGAATGGTCTCATCAGAGGCCGTTTCTGGGCTTGACGTTTTCCTGCCTTGCAATTGATTTGGGGAGGAAGCATCAGTTGCTTGGTATAAGATAGTTCTAAGCATTTAGAGCTCGTCTTCACTGCTCTGGCTGGACGCAGCTATAAACTGCACCCATTTTGAGTCTATGTCTCTTCCTCTTCTAGCTGGCAGCTGGGTCAGTGCTGAGAGGCATGGAGCAGAGAATTTCCTCCATTTCAGAAATACTTAGCAACAGGTATGTTGGTCTGCCTCGTATTAGAGATGGTTGAGCCTTAGGGAATGGATCAATGTTGGTCTCTATTGGAGAAGGTGGTACATAAATAAAGGGATTGTAGGTGACAGGGCTGAAAAATGATATACAGAAAACGTTCAAGCTACTAATGGTGGGGACTAGGTGCCAAAGGTCTCTGCTAAAATCCAGTCAGAAGTGGAAGCAGGAGCAGCAGGGAAAATGAGACTTTTGTTTTGTTTTGTTTTTTATTTCATGCAACTTGTTCTAACAAGTGCTGGGGTTAGAAACTTTTCTTTTCAAAGCATGTTTAAACTAGGGCGATATGCCTGCGCACTGAAATCTTCACCAGTGTCTTGCGGTAAAATGAGTTCTCCTCTGCTTGACTTTTTCATCTAATTGTGGAAAACGAGCAGGAATTAGACCGAAAGGGAAGCTGTGATGTCTGCCCATTTTTCTTCTTAATTCCTGAGCCTGAAGACACAGAAGGCAATATCAAGGGACCTCTTGTCTTTGGGCAGGGCAGGCTTCAGTAAGCTGCCTTGAATCCAGTATTTCAGGTGCTCAAGGGCAGGTTCCCCTACAGGCAGTGAGGTGGGCTGTGCACCGTGTCTAGACTGCCACAGCTTCACACCATATTTCTAGGGGAAGCTGAGCTGTTTCTGCCCGCAGCTGCTTTGTACGGTCTTCTGTAACCCTGGAACAATCTTCTAGCCATCTGTGGAAAGATGAGTATGTGGCCTGTTTTGGCCTTTGTATCTGCTACTCTTGTTTCAGGACTTCCTTGTGGAGGAGTAGGTGGGTTCTGTTGGCCTGTCGCGTGCTAGAGAACGTGTCTGTAGCTTGCTCTATGGCCAGGCATGGGCGGCAAGCCCTGGGGAAGTCAGGTTCAACTGACAGCACTGCACTTCACCCTGTCCTTTGTAGCTGTGGTCTGGGTCAGACATTTTCTGCTTCCTTTGTCTCCAAGCAAGATAAAGCCCCGTGATTCTGATCTACTCTCAGATTCACAGGTTCCCTTGTTTCTTTCCCTGGTGAGATAGTGGAGAGGACCTTGTGTGCCTCTCCCAAGAATGAGAAGCCATCTGTGTCTCTCAGTCTCCAACAGCAGAAAGGTAAGGATGTGACAGGTAGCAGATTGATTCTTACCTCTTTCTGTTCTGGGGAGCCAATGTACTTGGCTGACTGTGCTCCTATACCTGAGAATAGGTGGAAGTATGGCAGGACTCTGCATCCCATTGCATGCCGCAGAGCTGGGAAACTCTACTCTGCATGTGTTGGGGGTGGGAATACCATGCTTGGAAAGTGGGTGAGGTGGAGCAGTGATGGCCTCACTGACGTCAGAGGGAAAATACCTCTAGCAGAGCCAGGTCAGGGGTGAACTAGCCTACTAGCTGTGTGTGAGCTCATGGTGTCTGTTGTTGTGCGCCACCTTAGGGAGTCTGCTAGCCAGTGATCACAGCGTGAAGCTCAGCGTCTCGGTTGCCCCTGGCTCTCCTGTTGTGCTGGATGTTTACATTACTGCCGCCTACCTGCAGCATCTCTGGGGTTTGCTGCCTGGGGCCAAGGTCCTTTTCCAGAACCTGGAACGCAAAATCTCCAGGTACTGCTGTCTTTCAAACCTTGACCCAGGCCCCAGCTCTGACTTCCATTACTGTCTTTGAAACTGTCTCTTAATCTCTCCTCTCATGAGGATCTGCCACTTTCCTCATCCTTTGTCCTTACCTTCCTGGCTCTCCAGCCATTACTATAAATGAGTTTCCTACAATGTTACAGATTGTTACAGAAAATACCGTCTCAGCCATCACAGGAAGACTGGGCAATTTAATTTCTACAAGATATCTCTGATATCTACTCTCTCGTATTGCAGATTCCATAACGTTTATTGCACATACATTGCTTCCAGCTGTATGAGCATTGCGTCTCTGCCGGCTTCTCGCATACCTCTTCCTTCAAGGTTAGTCTAGGGTCTGTTTCCACCTTTTACTGTCCCAATAAAGTTTTCTCTGTTGCAAGTTTATCACATTCCTATTTTTTCTAGTCCTGCAGGAGAAGCCTCATCACCTTCATTGGTGTTTCTGTCCAACTTACAACTCCACCTACAAAACCTGTCCCAGGCACGGATTTTATGCCACTTGTCATGTGTACTGACTCTGTCCCTGCAATGGGTTTGCTCACTTTGCAACAGCATCTTCAAAGAGGTACTCAAGCTGCTACAGGGATAGTTTGGGAGGAGCTGTGTGGGTTTTCTGCTTAGACACACTCTGTGCTACCATACAGAACAGAGTTCCTCTCCCAATTCCACAGCCTCTTCTTCCAGTGCGTGAAAGGGACTTGCACAACAGAAAGGGACCAAAATGGCAACTTACTGGAAGTGTGCAGCTGATATCAGGCAAGGCTGCAGCTAGAGCTGAAGGGGAGAGGAGGCTATTCAGGGGAGAATCCTGCTGTGTTAATGCTCTGCTTTCCCCACATTCACTGCTGTTGGGTTTCACCACCTTGCAGCAGTTGTTTTTGTCCCCATACAAACTCATTTCCAATGAGTGTCTTGGGAAGAAGTTCCTTAATCCATTTCATACTTCATTAGGGGGCTTAAAAGAAGCACTGGTCCTTCACCTTTTCTTTCACCAGCCACCCATACGCAGCTGTAGCTTTATTTTTCCTTCAGGGGAAGTGTACCCGATACAATCCACCCTGTCCGTCGCACATGGGAGTGAGACAAGCCAATGCACGGTAAGCGCTGGAGAGATTGGAAGTGGGAAGAGGTGGGAAGATGACACCGTTTAAGGGAGGAAAGGAAAAGCAAGTCAAGCGTGGGGTGTGGGCAGAATAGCAAAAGTTGAAGTTCGTGTTTTCCCGGGCGTGAACAAACCTCCCCCTCTCTCCTGAGATCTGTTCTCTCATGAAAGAGCAGGGCCTTGTCCTTCTGACCTCCCTCCACTTCTTGGCTCGCCCTGTCTGTAGGGTGCTGGTAGAGGATGGAACAGGTGAAGCGCTGGTGCTGTGCAGGAACCAGCATGTGGCAGCAGTGCTGGGTCTGAGCCTCCATGAGTGGGAAGCTGTGCAGAACTGTGTGCAGAGCAGAGGCAGAGTGTCCATCCAGCACGGGGAAGCTACTGGGACAGGGGTGAGTAAGTTATTCTAGCAGTGATTTACAGTGTGCTGGGCTTGAGCCTCGGTTGGGCTGGATTTCCCCGCTTTGCTGCAGGCGCTCCTGCAGCTCTCTGCCTCCCTCCACAAATTC
This sequence comes from Struthio camelus, assembly GCF_040807025.1. Classification (NCBI taxonomy): domain Eukaryota; kingdom Metazoa; phylum Chordata; class Aves; order Struthioniformes; family Struthionidae; genus Struthio; species Struthio camelus. Next base: position 92,441,186 of record NC_090942.1, on the reverse strand, counting down.
ACTGGGCAGCGCTCCCTTTACTTCCTCAGTGTGTAGAGGAACCTGAGGATCTCATCGCCTGCTACCTAAGGAGCCTGTGCAGGAGTCCTCTCATCTGTCGCCCTATCCTGCTGGATTTCAGTCTAGACAGGAAGCCCTCCAAGATCCTACAGCCTGGTAAGCAAACACTGTGGCTTGTGTACTGCTCAGCTTGGGAGGAGCTGCCTCACTGTGCTGGGGAAAGAGAGTTGCCTTCACTATCCACAAAACAAGAACTCTGGAGGATTTCTGTGGAATTGTGAATTCTGTAATGTAGATCTAAGAGATCTTAGCAGAACCGTGGCTACAAAAACACAGAATATTTTTAAAAAAAGTCACTTTACGCAAAAATGTTATTTATGACAGTTTATTTTACACAATGACATAATATTGAATGGTCCTCCCAGTTCTGGCAAGGAGCGTGGAGCTCTTCCATTTAAATTCCAGGAAAATATATCAGCTAAAACAACCAGGATAATAATTGTTCTAAGGTATCACTAAGAGGTATGGGGGAGAAGAACATGTTTTGTTAGCTTCCCCCCTACACCCTCCCACTCCCTGATGTGGAAACGCGTAGAAAGCTTTTTTGTTTTTTGTTTCCCAGTCCTGGGATGGCATGGTCTCTGTCCAGACAGTTACTGTGCAGGCCTCTCAAATCAATGCCTTTTGGCCTCAACCAGGACAGCAGGTGGAGTCAAGACTAGGCCTGGAAATCCTCACTATGATCCCATAATTCAGAGTCTTGAAGAGTTTTGAATTCATGGGTGCTGGTGTCTGAGCTCATGGTGCCACAACTGTGCAAAGGAGAGTACTGTGTGAAGCAGATAATCTCCTTGCGTTGCTTGTGCTAACGCAAGCTTGGGAAGGGTCCAGGCACTGCAGGGATTGAATTAAGCTCACCAGAGGATGCTCTGCTGTTGAGACAACAGCTTTTGGATATCATGTAACACTGTAAGGCCAGGGTGCCATTGGTGGTAAGAGATACATGGCCCAGTGCATTGTCTGCATGAACAGCACATAGTTCAGTGATTCAAACTATAAAAAGTCTGTTTCCTGCAAGCTGGAAATGTCCTGGCCAAACGCATTAATCTGCTTTCATAATACATTCATTAATCTTCCTATCCTTTGTGGTTTAGCAGATGCCAAGCAGCTGTTGCAAGGCCTTCCCTTCCCTGCCCCCAGCAGCTTTCACGGTTGTATGCTAGAAGGGAGCCAGAGCCCTGTATCCAGTTATTACAGTTTTTATCCTTTCACTTCAGCTCCACTGCAGCTGAGAAATTTTCGGTGTGGTGAAGTGGAGTTTGTGTCGCAAGTGCAACCTCGACCGAGCCTGCTGTGCCTGAACGTGGAAGAAGTAGAACAAAAAGCCTTATGCTGTCTGAACAGCGAGAGGATTAGGAGGACATCTAGCCACTGTTGATTGGGACGCACTGCTTAACGCCTCTGGCAGTAAGAGAAGAAATATAAAGCTCCCATCCCCAGGTATCTCAGTTTTTCCTCCTCGTTTCCAGTGAGAGTATGGGCCTATGAGCACCCGGTGAAGGCTGTAACCAGGAAGCTGCTGTGACTTCTGGAATTCCTGAATGGTCACTCTGGACCGTTGCCACCAGGGCTACGTTTTGGGAGAGAGATGTTCAGTCCCTCCTACGTGGTAACCATTACTTTGGGCCTAGAACACACAGTGTGTGTATTTTGTATAGTAGTATCTACTGTAAATAAAGCTATTAAAATACATTTTAAATAATACAGTATTTGTTTTAATATTAAGTTTTCCCTGCTATATGGGGAGAACGTGCATCTTTGATTTATGAGCCCAAGCCAGGCATTTTCCACATCATTCACTATCTTCATGGGAATCTGTACAGTTTCCACAGGGGAAATTCTGCGTAAATCAAGTGAAATGATTAGGCCAAAGATTTTGTGTGTGTGTGTGTGTGTGTGTTTTAAAGCATTTCCTCCAAAAAGAGAAGGGAAGTGAACAAGTTACTATTTGGGGACTAAATCACTACTATAATAGGCTTGTTTTGCAGCTTAAACAGTGGTCTAAACATTACTTGAGGGTGGTAATAAGAGGAAGGTAGTGAGCTATGATGTGAATTCAAACCTGCTACAGACTTGTCCAATTGTTAAGGAGTGGGAAGGGAACGACTGCAATGGCAAGCGCTCATATCCACAGCAGCATGGCAGACTAGAGCAGATGCAAGCCATGGAAGATCACCATTTGAAGAGGTTCTACGCATCTACTTAGTGATGACTGAGTTGTTCTGCGCTTGCTGCTGGAAAAAATAATATCCACGTTTCATCTTGTGTTTTAGGTTAGTAAATTCCACATGCAATTACTTCCCTGCCTTGTTCAGTATGCAGTGCAGACAGTGCATTCAAATAGTGCAGCCTGTTTCGGGTTTTGTTTGTTCAGTATTTTACACATACACGTGCATACTTAGTCTGAGCCTGATGTTGAAGTTCATGTGATGGGTGTACTGAGCATGCGTAAAGTATCTTCCCTCTCAAGGTTTGCTGGCCACTTCTAGACCAAAGAATGAGTGTCGTAAGACCTGACAAAGGCAACTCCATCCTAAAGAAGGTTGCAAAAACAGTTTAAAGGTCTATATAAGTTTTGCTATATTCTTTCTTTTTTTTGCTGTAGGTACTTTCTCAGAAATAGTAAAGATTCTGGCTAAAGCATGCCAAAAGAAAATAAAATAAACTATCTCTGCCTGAGGCAAACGTTGACTGCAGGTGGCCTACAGTGAAGCAATCAAAGTTTGATTTAAAAAGAGCAACTGAAAGTAGCCCTGTAACATGAAGTGACAGTAACAGACAACGCTACAGAAATAGATAGGAAGTGCCAGTTAACAGAGACGTCTTTTTAAGAAGGGGAAAAAAAAAAAACCTACATTTGTCTCTGTAGTTCAGCTATGTTTAATAATTTGGTTTATTTCTAAACTTGAACTTTCCAGTAGTATCCTACTGGTCTCCCTCTTTTCCTCCTCATTCCTTATTATTCTGCTGCCACTTTTACTGCTCATGCATTCCTCTTCTATTTCATGTTACAAATGTAATCATCTGCCCTAATACAGGAATTGAGGCACTCTGTTTACCTTTATCAGGATGAAGACCTAATACTTGGTCCTAGTCTGTTAGCTAGTTTCTAATCCATCAATGTGCTGCTGTTCAAAAAATGTTTTTCAGCAGGGGAGTTTGATTACAGTCTGTAGAAGACCAAAAAGCTGAACTAGTTTTCATATTTATAGTTTACTTAGTACATTCAGCAAATCATGTCATGAGACAGATAACCAAATATTAAAACCTCCAAATAAATTTGATTAATCTTTAGTGTTCTGAATTTGAAGGACCAGTTCTTAGACCTACTGGAGGAAACTCTCTTCCTGTTTGTCTGTGAGATTCTGCCCATGATCGGCGCTTTGGTCACTGGCTTATTTCAGACACGAGACCAAGTTCTGTTCCAGTGATTAGAGTTGTTTTTCTTCTTCATATATCCAACTGCCCTTACCACATCCCTCACTTTCTTTTTGAAGCCACATTTGAAATGATGTGTCCTGATGTAGGCATGGATAAGAAATAATAATGCAAGAGCAAAAGCAACAGCAGCTTCATGTTTGTGCCACTGCATGCTCCAGCAGGAACTGGGAGATGGTCTTGGAAAGTTCTCAATCCAAAAGAGTAGGCAGCAGGAACTGTGACCTGTAGTCAAGGTAGCTGTAGTAACTGTTGTGTATGGAAAGACAGAGCTGTTCCTTTCAGTTGATTTTTTTTTTTTCTATAGCTCTGCGCTCCATCACCAGTTTACCTGAAGAGCCCACCACCCGAAGGGGCATAAATGCCTGGTAGGCCAAGGCTGATGAAGACTAAAAGCAGTTGTCCTCTCTACTGTGACTGCCCCCAGCAGTCCTTACTCCACGTCTGGCTGGGGTTTCTCAGGCTGGTGTGCTGCAGGAAACCCCCCCATTGGTAGTATTTACTGAAGGCACTGCACTGTGCAGTAAAGCTGTTTAAATAAAGTGGGGGCAAGCAAGACTCATACTGCAGCAGGCCTTGTGGAGAGGGAGAGGGAGAGGGAAAAGTTCACGTTCTCTTACAGCCACGAACTGTAGCCAAGGTTCAGAGGGTGCTCAACAGAAGGAAGCAAAAAGGGTTTAGGATCAGCGAGAAGGCTGAGCAGGGAAGGAAATGAGAATGAGGGGAAAACTAAGAGACAGAAGCAGAGAGTATAAGAAAACATTTCTGAAGTTACAGAAGGTGATGGGAGAAGCTAGCAAGGAGCTTGTCATAGGGACAAGCTAGTGGTCCCACCTCAAACTGGGGTTGAGGAAAGGGTAGGGACAAGGGAAAGGCATCTCTTCCCATCCTAGCAGGCTTGAGATAAGCCTGCTGCTGTAACAAAACTCAGCATGAGACTCCACAGGTCTTATACCAATTCCCCCTACTGCCTTCTCTTTCCTGGTCCAGCAGGGTTTCTGACAGCTTTACAGAGGCTTTATATAGACAGCTGATACAGAGGAAGTAGAAGCATCCAGTGACAGGTGGGAAGGGAGGAGGACGCTGATGCTATGTCCAGATTCACCAGCTGCAAGCTGGTCCCCCTTGTAATGTTGAAATCTGTAACAGAGGAACAGTGAGAAGCTACTAGAAAGGAAAATACAGTTAGCATGAAAGATGAGTGAGTACATTTATTCCTCCCCCTTTTTTTGAATATTGATAAAGATAGGGCCTCCCTCTTGTGCTGGAGACCCACTGCTGTGAAGCACTCACTATAGATGAGCTATGGCCCTTTTCATGAAGAATAGGCTCTGTCAAAAGTTTGCTTTCCTGTGAATAAGAAGGCTTCTTAAATAAAAAGGATAGGCTCAAGTTAGAGAAACAGTCACTAGTAACAGTTAAAGGCCTGCTGGTTTGTTAGGCGAAAGAATCTGAGCTGAACTGGCTAAAGAAAGTGTCAGAAGTTGAGGGTTTGGGGGGTTTTTTTTTCCCCCCTTTTCTGTGTTAGCATAGAAATGAGCATATTATTTTGAAGTGCGTCCCTCCCTCCTTCCTTCCTGCCCTCGGGCAGTTCTGTCCTTGTGCCCGTGGAACAATTCTGACTGTAGAAAATGTCTGAAATAGCAGGACCGAAAACAGACCATTTCCTCAGTCCCAGAGAGGAACAGGCCTGGACTGGTCATAGATTTCATACAATCTACAGAGCCATTCCAGTAAATTTGAGGATCATCTTATTCAGAAGAGGGAGTATTAGCAGGTAGGCTAGATAGATAGATTTTGCTATTTTGGATCTGGAAGATGGCAACAAGCAGTGGCCCCTGCCTTCTCTTCCTTGACTGAAACTACTAACCATCACAGGGAAGACATTGTTTAACCCACCTGCTCCCCCATGTGTGTGGTCTCTGCATGGTGTTAGACCCTACCTGTCACTTTGATGTCACCTGTCGCCTTGGCAATGTTGTTTTCAATCACGCAGGTGTAGGTGGTGTTAGCTGTGATGTTGTGCAAAAAGGAGACCACCTTCAGGGTGATGTTTTCAGAGTTCAGCTCATAGCTGGTGTTAGCAACCTGGGGTAGGTTCTTTCCTGCATCACTGTCAGCTGTCCAGCGCACTGCGGGGCGAGGGAACCAGCGTGGTGCTTCACACTGCAGAGCGTCCCCACTGCTGCTCTTCTCCACACGGACCTCAGGGGTGCTGAAGGCTTTGTGGGAGAGAAACAGGGAGAGAGTCAGAAATCAGGCAATGCCCGACTGCGTGCCACCCTGTCCCAAGTATTTCTAGTAGGGTACTTATGGTCAGCATCTCAGCACTACATTTAGCCCAACCAAAAATCAGAAGCTCACGTCTGTACAGGTTGGGCTACAGAGGTTTGAATATCGAATAGCAAAGACCACAGTGTACAGCTTGCCAAGTTCTGCTGAGGTAGTGGCACAGCTTTAGCCTCTTTGAGTAATTCTGCTTACCAGTTACGAGCTTGATCCCAGCCCCATAAGCCAAGCATGTCTTAGGAAATCCTGGTCACCCAAGTGCCCAGAGCAGACCGAGCTCAGGACCTTGCAGGCCTAAGAGCACCGGCCTCTGCAGGATGGCCAGCGTCCCCAGCATGACTCACAGCAGGCAGAACCTGGCTCACCAGTACCAAAGTCTAGACGCTCAGAGGAGGCACCTGCCACAACACAGAGGAAGGGGAAGGTGACTCACCCTTGCCACTGACCAAGGAGGGAGCCTGACGGACAGCTACAGCTTGGTGACCTGATGCACACACTAAGGGTGCCGCAGCAAAGGCAGCTCCACCTGCACCTGCAGGGGCTGTGGGCAGCCCATGGTGCGCAACAGCCCCGAGCTACAGGACTTTCACCAGCGGTCCTGAATGAAACAAAGCATTTGAAGCCTACTGCAAACTCAGCTGTGTTTAAAACTAAGAACACGTCAGATAAAACTTTTTGTCTCTTTTAGCCTCCGTCCTCTAGAAAAACACACTTCAGCCTCTTCACTGTATTTCCCACACCTATATGCTTGAAGAGAAACAACAGCTTTAAGGAGGGCAGAATTCACTAATTTTCGTAGAAAGAAATGCTAATACTGCATTTCATGTATTACCGCCGGTGTCTTTTTTTTGTGTGAATTACCTTAAGGATAGAACCAACAAAAGCAGGCAGATTCACAAGTTTTCAAAGTGGGCTAGGAGACCGAGTCCCCATGGGACTTAAGCTCACCTAAGTGAGCCAAAGCACTCAGCTTGCTCATCTACTGTAGTTACAAGCAGGTCTTAAATCCCTGCAATTGCAAAATTATGGGACCTGTGAGACAAACAGCCATTTTTTTTTTTTTTCCCACTGTTCATGCAGGTTCTTCACATGGCAGCAGGGCAGAAAATACACTTTCCATAAGAAACAGGATACTGTGTAAAGTCATGCCAGCCAGATGTTCTTACAACATCAATTCTGGTGGTGCCTATACGTCCCAAGATAGGCTCCCATGTAAGTTAAGCAACATACAGCATTCAGAGGCGGCCAGGTTCTCCCAAGTCATCTGCCACAAATTTCTGTACAGAAGCTGATGCCCACATCCTGGTGCTTTGGCTCTGCTTGGCCAAAGCAAACTGGACTTGCAGAAAAGCAGCCTGTCTCATTCAAGAGCTCTGCTGGTCAATACTGTACTGCCATGACTGGCCTGAAGAACAGGCCTCCTCTCCTGGAGGAATAACTTGCTGAAGGCTGAAGAGCCATTAAGGTTTTACTCCTTCTCTAACATTTCTTCTGGTTACATTAGAAAGTTGCTCCAGAAAATCACGGCCCCACTCCCTTCTGCCAAGCCCTGAGTTCAAGAGATGTCCTCAGGGATGCCCAGGTAACCTGGAAACATTTCATACCCATGAAAAAAGCCACCCAGGAAAACGCTTGGTAAGCCCCCCTGCCTGTGCTGACTCATGATATCTGCACCAAGTGTAGTCAGTATAACTCACCACCATTTCATTAGAAAGAAGCAGAGATGACAAAAGCAGATGAAACACTGCTGAGTTCAGCGGAAGCCTTTGCTTTGTGCCAGTAATTTTCAGAAGAATTGGCCTGAATTTTCAGAAGAATTAAGCACTCACAAGTGAAGAATTCAGCTGTTACTGTGCATGTTGTAAGATCGGTCACAGACGCTAGCATGTATTTTCACAACAGGGTGAACAGTTAAATCTAGAAAATACGTAATACTTGAAATAGCTATGATATAAGCCGTTTGCTGCTCTGATTTTTGTTTTTAAAAACTGAATAAATTAGTAAAATAGGAAAAGGTATTAAATTGGCTATAATTTTTTGCTATGAAGCAGTTCACCTGGCTGGAGATTATTATCTACATTTTAGAGAGGAAAAGCTATCATTTTATCTTTAACAAGTGTAAAAGCTGGATCTCTAGCAAGTATAAAATTTGGTGTTTATGAGTACTGTTAGATACTCCCATTCTATAATTAAGGACTCCTTTTAGTCAGTTGAGTAACTAGCAGACTATGTATGGTAAACAGAATACGAAAGTAAATTTCTAAGAAGAACATTAAAATAATAATCGCCTTTTCTGGGACAAGGAAGTGGAAAGAGAGGGTAAGTCCATAAACACCTCTGGAAAAGCCAAAAAACCCTCTCCTACACATACTACACTTACTTATTTATTTTTCCTACTCCAGACATTTGGACAGTTTATCTAGGCACGAGCAAAAATGTCAATAGGGCCATGCAGCACTTCCCGTCCTTACTGATTTTAAAGTGAGGGAGAAAAAAAACAACGTTCTTTTTTCAGATTATGTTACAACCATGGAAGAGATTAATGCAGTAATTCCACACAATCCAACTCAGGATTTCACAGAATGAATGTTCCCAGAACACGCAAGCAGTTTTCATCTCCGTTGCTCGTTGATACCATGGGTTTTTCGCCCCCTCTATAAACATGCATATACAACTCCTTGGACAAGTCCGGTTTCAGTGCAACACTTTGACAGTAGGACGGTTTCCTTCTCCGATCCCTTGACAGCATTTGCTCACCTCCAGTCCTGTACTGCAGCACAGCTGCGCCACTGCCCCTGGCTGTGGTGACGGCACAGCGATAGGCGCCAGCGTCATTGAGCCGCACACCTCGCAGCAGCAGGGACGCGTTTCCTCCAGCCACCTGGTCCGCAAACACCGCCGTACGGCCCTGGAACGACGCATCCTGCTCCTGCAGGTGGTCCTCCCCGCCTCTAAACTCATGCACCAGCCCTGCCAGTCCAGCCTTTGCCCATCGAATCGCTGTGCTGCCGAGCTCGATGTCGGGCTCAAAGGTGCAGCCTAAAACGCTGTTCTGGCCGATGTTCCCAGGGGATGGCAATGTGGTGACACTGATGGAGCGTTTCCCTGTAATGAGAAAGCATGGCATGAGAAAACACAAGTGTGGAGAAAGGCCGGAGCACCCCGAGGAAGGAAATGTGCTCTTGCTGGATTGTGGCTCACGAGCCCAGAGGCAGACAAGGCTCAGCCAATGCAGGAGCGTGCCAGGAGCAGCTGCTAATGCACTGGTGCAGCTGGCAGAGGTCAGCTCCCATGGCTTATTTACAGAGATTAAAGTGCAGGAGCATTTCTTTAGCAGATAGGCTGCTTGGAAAGGCAGTTTCTCATATTTGGAGGAACAAGTTTGAAAAGCATTAGCATGGTCTTTACTTGCTTGCTTACACGTATAAAGGATTTTTCTCATTGCATCTTTCAGAAGAGTGTGGGTTTTGGAGTCTTTTTTTAGTTGGGACCTTCTTTACGCAAGGCATAGTATTGGCAGAGAAAAAAGAGATTACTGTTTCACCCTCACTGCAATCAAACTTGTTTTCTTTTGTTTAAGAAAAATCAGCATTTCCCTTCTCTGGGAATGCAGACATCTCCTCAGGCTGAATCCTGACCAGTAAGCCTGAGAAGTAACTCCTTCCCTGATGTGGGTGCTCTTTCCCATGCAGCCCTTCCCTAAAAGTTCTTGCTTAGCATACTCAAGGCTGTATTTTGTCCAACATTTTTGACACATTTTTGTTATCTTGTGTGACCAGGAGAATGTGCCCCATCCTGGCAGATGCTGCCTGACTTAGCAATAAATACCATTTTCTCCTTCTGTCCGGGATAAGGAACACAGTATGTTTAAGATTTTAGGTTATGTTTAGGTTTAGAGCTCCAAGCCCAAGAAAATTGCAGCTAACAGCACTCCGTCTCCAGCGTCACAGGCTGCTGTGCGCTTATCAAACCCCTTCCTCAGATGGCTTCCCATAGCACAATGGATGGAGCTGAATGGGTCAGTTACTAACAGCCCAGCACCCAAGATAATTAAAAAAAGAAGCCTTAAATTCTGCTATGAAAGCACGGGTCACAGGGGCACGATGGAGCTGCCCTCAAACAGCTGGGCCTCACTTGTGCACAACCCCTTGTGCAAGCTGGGGCCAGCCCTCTGAAAAGTCTCCATAGAAATGAAGAGCCAACACAGATTTCATAACATTCTGCTCTGAACACCAAATGCTGTTCTTCAAACCGGCCCTGAGCATATGTGTGATGTAAAAATCTCTGCAGTATTTACAACATACAAGAGCTCACATTCTTTTTCCTTGGTGAGAGGAGAAATTGGCTAATTTTCAAGAGAGCATTCAAGTCTACAAGGATGACAGTTATATATGAACGTGAATCCCCATTGGCTGACTGGGAACCTGCTCTTTCCTGGAACTCGCTCCCCAGGGGTGTCTTTCGCACAGCCAGTATCATTCAGCAGGGCCACACACACGGCCAAAGCGTGGATAGAGCCTATCCTTGTAATTTGGCAGGTTCGAGCTGTGCCATCTTTTGGAAAGGATCTGCCTCACACGCTTGCTAACCTGACAGGAAAACAGCGACGAGTCTAGAAGATGCAGCCCACTATTACAGCATGTTTCACCTTCAGCAAATAGCCCACGCGTCAGTCAGTGCCATTACACCATGAGCTCCAGCAGCGCCCTGGGTTTGCACAAAAGTGCTGGAAATTTGGGGTTCAAGTGTAGCTGATGATGCCTTGCAGGTGGCTGCTGAAGTGATATACACAATGTGGTTTTTTTCCCCTTTTTCCAATCCTAAAATCAGCCATTTTGCATATAAGCTTTATAAAGCAAGCCTTAATTAAAGGATCATAGACTGCATCGCCACACAGTATCCCACTTCAGCCACTGCACCCCATGGAGGAATGGAGTCTCCAGACATTGGTAGCAGCAGGGCTGAATTTCATTACCCCCAGTTCCGTCAAGAAATCTAACCAGTCACATACCTGAGACACCAAAACCAATGATCAGGGCAATCACTGCTGCCAGGACTATAATGATAGTAGTCATGCTGTTTGGGAAAAAAGGAAAGGACAAGGTTATTGCTGAGGCAGGAGAGCTGCAGCCTGGAACAAGGTGGATGAGTGAGAAGTAGGACCACAGCAGTGGCAAACAGGGGAGCACTCTTCATCTGAGCCAAGAGACCAGGAAGCGGGAGGAGAGGAGATCTAGGTTTTCTTTTTGGAAAGAGCTAGCTAGCCCCAACTGGGAGCACTCCTACCTGCATTTCCCAGTGAGTAAATGCAGCCTGTCCCTCCTGCTCTGGCAATCCCTGCTGACGCTTGAGAGGGACCGGCTCCCCAGGGAGGTGAGCAAAGCAACTGTACCCAGGAAGATACCCCCTACGAGCCAGGGAGAGTGCAGCTGGGAACTGGAAATAGGGCCAGGTTTGTGAACTGGCTGGCTTTGGGTCTCCCCACGCATGGATGGAAAAATGACTTGTGAACCAGTCTGAGGAGGAGAAACCACCTGCCAAGAGAAACAGAGCTGGAGCAGCCCCTGGCAGAGGAGGCCAGGAGCTCACCAGAAGGAGCACTGGGGGATGTATGAGCTGTGTGGGAGCAGTCTACCCCCAGCACAGCCCTGGCTTAGCCCACCCTGGCCAAGCACAGAGTCCCGTCAATCTCGGTGGAGCCATCACACATAATCCTTGACACATTTTCACACAAGCTGAGGGGTTGTGGCAGCCTCCTGCGTAAGTGCTTTTCAATGCCAGTGAAACCGCGCTGCTCCTACCCTGGTTAATGTGCGCTTGTAGCAGCCTCTTACCCAATCTTGGCTGAATCACCAGAGATGCCACGATCGCAGGGCTGATAAGCAGCACTAGGGAGCTGCCTCATGCGAACTCGCCCCTTCTGCATGAAGTGGCAGGGATGGCAGAAAGGGAAGACAGGCTGAAAAAGGGGCCAGAGGGGAGGAGAGATCTGCAGAAGTTTTGCTTGCACTCCCGCTGCCTCCTGTCTTCTCTGGCCTCACCCTGAAAGCCTGTGGAAAGTTGGCTGAGGAAACTCTGTCTGCACATGCCGACACACTTAGGAGAATAGATCAGAAGTATGTATTTCATCACGAGTTTGTTATAATTTCAAGTATGTATCAAGCCCTTCGAGCAAGCTGGCAGCCTCGAAACCCTCAGAGCTGGTATGCTTCACACATTTCACTTTCTCCCTATTTTCACCAGGTTTCATTTATAATTAAGGACGACAGCACTTCTAGTCCTGATGCTCCCAGTGACACCTCCCAGTGTCCCATGGCTGCCATCACAGGTGATCCCATCCAGGAGGAAAGCGGTAGGTATCTGTCCTGGTGGGTGTTGAGTATAGAGACCACACAGCCAGGAACCAGTTACCGGTAGCTACTTTCCCTGGGGACCCGCAGTAAGGTAATTTCATTCATTTGTAGGCTCAGTTGGATCACGTAGCGTGACAGCTCCTGTTGGTGATTTGGCATGTCCCATGGGGCCCAGCCCTGAGTCACTTGGGATCTCAGCCAGGCTCACCGTGGCACAACCCTGCGCTTGCTCAGAGCAGGGCAGATACTGAGCCTCTTGCTCATGCGGAATAACATCTACCTCCTCAAGTAGCTCCACCAGTTTCTATGGAGCTGATCCAAGAGCTGGTCCATCCTGGTTATAAAGTTAGCCAAGGTTGCCATGGCCCGCCTCAGCTCTCACACAAGATACAAGGGCTAGACACACAGCACGCACATCTTGAGCAAGCAAGGGCTGCACCACACTGTCTCAGATGCTATGACTCACTCAAACACCTCTACCTGCCTGTGAGCAGGCAGGCAGGAAAAAAACAAGTCAGAGGACCCATGCTGGCGGCACATTGCTGTCTGCTCTGTAACCCAACCACGCCAAGGAGCTGAGCAATGCCGGGGAAATTGCTGGGAGTTAGGACTCCATGCCGGATCTGCTCAAGGGGAAGAGCTCCAGTTAAATCTGTGCACCTGACCCTAACATCTAGCTAGTCTGTGTCCTTCTCCCCCGTCTCTGGCGGGGGAAAAAAAAATCACTGAGCCCATCCCAGTGCAGTACTCATTGCACAGACACCTCCCCACCCCTCACATATGGCTCCAAGCAGGTTAAGTGAGGGCTTCACACATAAGTGCCAGAAGCCTCTCAGCATGAGGGGGCACAACAGGGATAGCAGAGGAAGAGTCGCTGGGCCTCCCTCCTGTAAAGGCTCTGAGCACGTCTCTTCAGATGCCAACGTACCTTGTCCTCGAAAGGACTCTCTGGCCCAGACACCACTTCTGCCCTACAACTATGCCTGGCAAAATCATCTTTGGCTCACAAACACTGTTAGTCATCACTATTGCTTTTGTTCTCCTCTGCGGACTCCTTTCTCTGTACCGTGCTGTATTTCTTGAATGCTAACGTTGCATCCAGAGGGATTCTTCCCAATTCTCATCTGAGGGAAAAATAGTGCCTCCAGAAAAAGCTGCTTATTAATTACAGAAGAGATTTTTCAGAAGTAAGTGGTGATTTTGGGTATCACAGATTTCCAGCCCCCACTTCCACATCCTTTCCTGCGGGTGGGGGGAAATCAGGCCCTTTCAAGTGTCCCATGTGGACCCCAAGAGCCTGAGAATTGCAAATGGCTTAAAAATATTTGCCCGCGAGCCTTCATGTTTCTTTAATTGATCCAGAGCGCTGGGTGAACAAGAGGAAGTTGACAACCCAGCCTTATCCTGCCATTAGCTGTGTTTTGCAAGAATTCAGCCTAACAGTTCAGTTGGAAAGTAATTTTCATCATTTCATCATCCGCACCCCTTGCACTTTCAACATTTCTGAGGCACAGAAACTGTCTGACACAAATGTCTGGGTCTGCATGAACGAGAGCCTTGAAGTCACCCTTGTTTTCTAGTGCGCCTGCAGTAGCCTGCAGGCACCCAAGGAAGCTCTGCACACGGTCTTCTCCATGGTAGCGTTACCAATTAGCCAAATCAGGTACGTCTGGTGCTCTTGTTATGCAGTTCCTTCCACGGATGAACTCTGAAGCCCCTTGTGGACTGGTCTGGATCTCCTTCCATGGTTATTATCTTACGTAGGCGCCACAAGCTGAATGCTGCAAGGGCCAGTCAGCCCCTCTGTAACTCGCAGTGGGGCTCAGCCCCCTCTTATCTTTAACTCTGCAGAGTAAGCTTTCCTTCAGAAATCGGCTTAGGAAGATCAAAAGACCTGGAATTTTAAGAGATTTAAGGTCCCCTGCCTTCCTCCCTATATCAAAGATTAGTATGGGAAAAATAGAATACAGCAGGGGAAACCAAAAAGGAAGGGTTTTCATTTCCAATAAGTAATTAATGATTGCAGAGTTTAACTTTTCTCAGAGTTTCAGTTTTATTTTTTGAGGGTTTTTCAGGGGGGTTTGCTTTTTTTTCTGAAATAATAGGAACTTCCCACTGCTCCTCTGAAGCATTCTGGAAATTCACCTCTCTCCCCGGGCTATTTCTGTGTTTCAAAATCAGCTAGAAGAGGCAATGGCCATATAGAAGCCCACTGTTTCCAGTAACCTGCAGTGTTTGGCTGCGTATAGCTGCCCAGGGGAGGCAGAGCTACTCAGATAAGGATTATTCTAAGAGCAGTAAGGGGTAGGCATTCATTTTTTCACATCCCTCAGTTATTGCATTCCCCTGACAAAAGCCAGCTGGGCTGTCACTTGAAAACAACAGACCTGGCTATTGCATATGTTCCAGATGTGCAACAAATGAGATGTCCAGTGGATGTTTACATCACGTTGCATTATTTCAACTAACGACTTCACTTTCATCAGGGAAAAGTGCACTGACAATACTCAGTGCTTCCTCAATACCTTCTGTGAGAAAGCTGGCGCATGACTTGCGCATGAGAAGCCTTTTCCATTCACATACGGTCTGCTCCTAGCTGTTCTTCAGCTCCAGTTGGACTGATACTCTGAACAGCTGAATCCTTTCCAATAGGGTAAATACAAGCCCCAAGCTTCTCCCATGCCTTGTTGGAGCCTTTGCCTCAGTCCAGCTGGGAAGAGCCCACAGCTGAGAGGGAGCGAAGCATTTTGGTAGCCAGCTCTGCTCCAACAGTCAGGTTGCATGGCAACTCTGGCCCATGCTCACCAGATGCTGAAGCAAGTTTGCTAACTAGTTTAGCTCTTTGGGGGGAACTATTTTCAACTCTTGCAGATCAGAAAACACAGATGAGGTGGATATTTTTGTGACTTCCCCAAGGTGCTTGAAACGAGAGGCACAAAACAGCTTCCACATCTTCCCAGCTCCTACTCGCAAACCACAGAGAAAGCAAACTTTCTGCAGGACAGCTTCTGCCTTTCTGCCCACAACACCCCACTGTGATGGAGGCTTAAGCAACTGCCTGAGGTCTGACAGCAGGAACATTGAGCCTTTCTCATGCCATTGACACTGTGGCCTTCAACAACATTCAGACCTGAGATGGCATAACCCAGCCACGCAGTTTCCAGTACACACATCTCCATTGTGGCTGCAGTCCATGAATAGCACATGGGTTACTGACAGCTATATGGCCTTACTGATTATATAAAAAAGCCAGACTGGTATTACAGTAGGCTGGCTGAGTGCAGTACAGGGTCAAATTACAAAGAATTTTTTCCTGAAAGCGCCTTGCAGCAGGGAGATGCAGCCAAGGGTCCTAGAAAAAGAAAAAAGCAATTCCCTCCCTTCCAAAGGAGATGCAGACAATACCATACCTCCAGAAAATGACCTGGCCTTGCGATGCCATGGTCGCAGCACCTATGAAGACAAGCCAAACACCAGGTGCATGAAGGTCCCACACCGTGTGCAGCACAGCCCCTTTCCTTTACACAATACATTCTTCCAAGTTGTCCTGCTTAAATAACTGAACTCAGCCAAGGAGTGGTAAGCCTAAGCAATGAACTCTCAGGAATGAGGAAGCAGTGAGCATCTAAGCTTCCCCCACCAGGTCAGTCAAAAGTAGAGAGGCCTGGCTAGTCATTGGGGGAACAGCAGAGACCTCCTACACCGTCCATTAAAGAAATAGGTCTGATTTAAAACAAAACAAAAAAAACCCCCAAAAAACAAAAAGCCACAGCTCAGTTTGGTAGCTGGCTAATCCTGGGGCCAGAGAGCCAGCAGTGTCCCATGCAAATCCACAGATGACTCATCACTGGACCCAGGACTGGCTCAGGTCTCCCTGTTAAAATTTCCAGTCATGCTGTTGGGACTAGGCATACAGCTCCAGCCTGCAGGATCCCTTCCTGGCCCTATGCACGACACGCCACTGGTCGTGCCTCTCTCTGCTGGGCCAACAGGTTCTCCTGGTGCCAGTAGTGCTGTTAGAAACATGAAGCTTTGGCAGCGGACGCTCTTCTGACTGCTATTTTCTTCCATTGAACTCCTCCAGACCAAACCGTTTCTTTTTCCTGAGCCCAGCTCCTGCTGCTTGTGGATCTATCATTATGGTGGACACCAGAGAAAAGAACTAGCACAGACCCCACGAGCTTTTCTTGCTGTGCTTTGTCTTACTCAAGAATGGGGGTAGGATAAGTAGCTCTTGGGGGTAAAAGGTTGAGAAAGGCAGAGATATTGTGGAAGAGCAGAGCAGGAAAGGCAGCTTACACTCCTGTGTTCAGTTTCCTGGAGGGAAATCTGCGCATCCTGTCATCCGAGTGTGGATTCCTGGGAGGAAGGCATACGGGGAATTTATGACAGTCCTTAGCCACCTCCATGGTTACTGGCAGCTAACGGCTTTACCATATAGAGATTAGGATGCCCAGAGGAACAGGGAACACTGCAGCACCTTAGCCAGCCTAACAAAAAACAAGTTACTTTCTCTGTGACAACTAGAGGTGCAAATCAAGATCTAATGCATAATCAGTACTGGCCAGTGATGATGAAATCAGCTGCAAAGGCTAAGTAGGGTTCAGGAGGGCTTAGGATGTCCTGAGGGGTACAGTTGTGTTGTATACACAGTAGCCATCTGATGGCGCACATGCAAGATTTCAGATGCATGTTTTAGTCTTTTGGACCAAAGTTTAGCTCCAAAAGACTCTGTTATCTCTGCAAGGGATGATCATATGTAGCTGTTGTGCAGGATGCATAACAGACTTTTCCGGAGAGCAAAGATGAGGTTGGAAGAGGCTATGGCTGCTGTACAGGCATCAGTCTGCAACCTGCTATCCAAAGGCAGGCAGCACCCAATACTCACCACTTCCAGCCTCCACACACAAGGATGAAGTTACATGTCACAGCTTGTGGTCAATCTCCCTCCCACATCCCGCCACCTGCAGGGATGAGACAATACATCTGAACCTGCACTACTCATTCATCTGGGAAACAAATTAAAATTACAAAGCAAACGGTTTCCTGCTGGGTTAGTGCATTGAATTGGCTCCCCACATAGTCAGAGGAGTATCACACCCAGTGCCGAGGTGGAGCAGGACCATACGGCCCGCAGCAAGGGCAGAAGAGCCAGTCTCCTTTCAACAGTGACTAGTTCCTGGGTTTACTCGGCCACTCATGTGCAACTCCAAGGTGAGTGCTTAACTGTGAAGTGAAATTGCTCTACATCAAGGGCTCTTGTCTGAACACTAGGTGACTTGAACATGCTGTGCAAGGTCTGTGGCAGAGACGTGAATAGGGCCCACTCCCAAAACTGTGATGTTTGCTGCGACTGAAAAAACACATCCTTCTTCCTATAGCCTCTGAATGACACTGAGGAGTGGAAATGTTTCATCTGAAAATTGCTGTGGCTCTCTGACTGTTGCAATCGTTCAAACTTATAAAGCAGACTTCCTGCAGTTTTCACCCTTTTCCCTCCATTTTAGCACAGAATAACCTTTTTAATCTGAAAAAAGAGAAATCTGATTTATTTTGTTGTATTCTACTGATTACTAAACTGGTTGTAAATCAGCAGGACGTCACTAGAAACTAAGATAGCTCCAGGCCCTAGTGACCTGGTGGGAAATGAACTTTAAGAGACATCCTGTTGCCCTCAGTGACACCTAATTTACAGCTACCTTTGACGCAGTGCACAGACCAGGTGCCTCCTTTCAGCGCTAGTTAACTCTAGATCATAACTGCAGCACACCTCATGTCACAATCAATGACTGAGTTTCATCCACTTTGGAAAAACAGTTCTGTTTCTCAGGCACACACAGCACTGCCAGGACCAGTGCAAGACCTGTTCATCCATGGTAACACCAAATTCAAACCCCGATCAGCTCTCATACTGGAGACTGCCCCTCTCCATATGTTTATACTGTAAAACATAAGAGATATTCAGTGTATTTCCCAAAGATATCCAGGTTCTGTGGTCTGTGACTACACAGTCTGCCCAGCTCTTACTGCTTTTGAATCCGTTAGCCAATCCAACCAACTGTGACAGCAGGATCATGGTCCCACACAGTCTGGGAAAGCTGCTGAGTGGCTGGAGAAGGGAGACTTGCATCAGCTGCCTTGACCGAGGGAAAGGCTACAGCAGGCACAAAGAGTTATCAGTTTGGCTGGGCTTGCCAGCCAGTGCTCTGGAACTGGCTGCAGCTTGTGCTGCCTCTTGCCCAGATGGGGGAACAGTGTGGGGCAGGAAGGACAGAAGAAGAGTCAGGCAGAAGCAGCCCAGGGCCCATGAAGATGTTCAGTGCTCTGGAAGAGGCAGAGGCACAAGAATCAGACTGCCCTTCCTGACACAACCTGTTTCTTTCTTCATAACCTAGTAATTTTGCCAGAGGAGTACCCTTACGTGTGGCAAGTTCACACCTTATTTTGATGTCACTGAAACGCACAAGGAGATACCTATGAAGAAGAATCAGAAGATAGAGTCATGACAAGCTAACAAGCAACAGAGCTTCAAGAAACATTCAAGAGAGAGGTAGGCAGCCAGTAGGCTGAACAAGACTAAAGCCGTCCCTTGGATTTGGTCAAAAATGTTGGAGACCTTTCCATTTCCTTTTCTTACCCAGCCTTGTGCCCCTATATCTGTAACGGAGGTGTCAAGAGGTGCTTGAGAGGCACCAGAAGAGGGCAACATCAGTGTTCCCACCCTGAAGACTGGCAGGAGGAGAGCCTGGAGCTGCCTTACCAGCTCTTCCTGTCCTTGGCCTCACCTGCTCTCGAAGGGAAGCAACAACATTCAAAACACTCTCTCGCCCTCTCTTAAAACAGGGAGGTGACAAGCTACCCTCTGTTGGAAATAGGCAAACCTGCTCCATTGCCTGCAAGGCACCACCAGGGTCTCTCTTCACATGGTACCCTAGGTTGCCATTACATCCTTGTGAATCACCTCCCGCCTTAGGAAGGCCAAACAGCCCTGCTAAGCCAGCCTCTGCTCTGCTTCTGTGATCTGCTGGGGACAAACGAGGCGCTCACGCGCAGGGCTGCAAGGGCAGCCACGATGCCAGCATGGTTTGCCCCTTCTGAAAGGGGAGATACCCTGGCGTCCTCCTGCACAGTCTTCCAGGCTGCAGGGCCTGTTACGGGTCTTTCTCTTGGTGATGTTCTGGCTGCATTTTCTCTCCAGGCATACTCTCATGTCTTCCCTTTCCGGGAGCTATTTCCACCTTCTTTTGTTTCCCAAAGCCCCTCCTCATGTTCATTACCATCTATTTCATGCTTTTGCAAACTCTGGAGCCGGTCACTTTTTATCAGCAAGGGCATTTGTCCTGGAAAAAAAACATGCATCTTTACTGGTGCAGTTCTGTCTGCACTGAATGTGCATCTGTCTTGAAAATCTTTGTTAGCTCAAGGAAATTACATCAAGTGGCAAGCAAATTAACTCCACCTTCTAATCCACTAATTGTGCAAGGCTAATTACAGACAGAACACTTGAAGCCATTCCTGGGGCTGGCTATTGGGGACTAGTGTGAGACTCCAATAGATGAGTGGGACGTTTTCATTTGACGAAGCACTTTGAGTCATGAACAATGGCGGCAGAGCAAAGTCTGCTTGCAAAAAATTGGAGGACTCTCACACCTTACCCGCATGAAGTGACTAAGGTCATTTAATAGCTTTTCTGCACGTGATTCTTCAGGCTTTCCTCATGCATAGCCCTCTTCGTCCAAACACAGCGGTAACAGGTCAGTATCTCATAATCCCTGGGATTGACTGAGCCTTCAAGTACAAAAAAAAGATCAGTACAAGTCCCTGACCCTGGCAGGATCAGCGCAACTGCTCTCCCCACGTCAGATGTGGAGCTTAGCCCAAACTGGCTGCAGTTCCCTGAAGGTTTATACATTCACTAGTGTAATTCTCACAACTTCTTGGAAAATGTCAGCTACAGGGCGTGTAAGGAGTGCCTAACACGAAAACACATTCTTCTGTCTGAAAGGACTATGATATTTTTAGACAGAAATGATGTACCTAGAAGGTAGTGCAGTGCTTACGTGTCCTTCTGCAACACAGTATGGAAGCTCTGATATAAAACAACATGCATGAAGGGGGCAAGAATTAGAAAGACACAGAAAACAAGGTATTTCCTTTTACATGACATACTGTACTGAGCACTGACATGCACATAGCAGGGACAGGAAAGAGTTACCGTTTGTTTCATTAAAGGTTAACTCAAACTAAACTTTCAGTTTGAAATTTCGGAGTCAGCAACTTAGAGATTTAAACTGCTTAACCTTTGCCCATTTGTTTAATAATCCTTTCTGGATGATTAATGGAAAGCTGTAAATAGCATTTGCTTAAGGATATCCATCTCCTTTGCTGGGAAGAAGAAGCTCCAAAACCGGCTTTGTAAGAGGAAAGAACAAGAGAGAATCTTTGAGGTTTGAACAAGCAAACAGACGACACAGACTCCTACTATTTTACAACCTAGCTATCATCAGTCAGAAAGAAAGAACCAGTCCCTACTGTTGACACTAGAGCAGCATTCCTCCCCCCAGATAACCAATGGACGGACCTTTGTCCCCACCCCACCTCCCCAAGCAGCATGATGAGCCCCCAGCAACACACACCTACAAGTGGGGTTACCCCCCGGGCAGTAGCATTCCCACTACTAATAACATGAACTTGTTTTGTTCCGGAAGGCGTCCAAGGTGTCCGCATCACCCAGGCAAGTGGCTGGCAGCAATTCGCAGGTTAGAAGTTGCCCTTCCAGGAAAGGGCCTCTTCCTCCTCCTCACAGAGGCATATCTCCCCATGGTTGGTAGTGCTGGCAGCATATGAGCCCACAAGATGCCCCTTTACTAGGGAAAATGGGACAACTTCTCCTAAAACTATCCAGAGAGTAGCCAAGACCGTGCAAGTCAAATCCAGGAGCTCTACTGAACTCCCGCTCCTTCTGTTGCTCTTCCTCAATTGCCTCAATAGTCAGGGCAGACCCCTGCAAACTTGCACCAATGGCTCCTACAAATGCTCAAACTGCAACCAAATCTTTCCTCGGTGAGCAGGGCATCCTTCTGGATCTCCATCACCTCTCACATCACCACGATGATGTCCTATGCCATTTCCATGGAGAACATATAGACTGGGTGAATGACATTCTAATTGCTGTTCCCATCAATGCCATGGGTTTTCCTTTGATTTCTTTCAAACATATTACTAATCTGCCTTGCTCCTACTTTGCAAGGAAGGTGTAGTGAGACCACAGCCCACCTGGAGAAAAGACAGGAGCTGCAAACCCAGGAGCAGCTCCAGAGAGCGTGACTGTGCTACACACAAACACACAAGGCTGGAATCCAGCCCTGTATATGGTGAGAGGCAGAAGCCATATTCAGGCTGCCAAGCCTTTCCAAAGCATGAACACAAACCCTCCGGAATGTTACCCAACCAGCACCTTCAGCTTTTTTGAGAAGGAGAGCAGAGACAGTTGATCCTGCAGAACAAGATGCATCTTGACTCTCTGGGAGGTAACTGCTCAGACTGCGTGTCAGCTCAGAGCCTGAACCCACAGGCCTGACATCCTCAAAGTGTGGGTGCCAGCGACAATTCCTAGAGTTTGCTCCTGTTCAGGCACAAAATAACTTTGCACACATAACCCCCAGGCAGAACATAAGGCACAATTTTATTTTCCCTCATCCCTCTTTCTGCGTTCACACCCATTGAAATGCCATTATCTGGCAACAAGGGCTATGCAGTGATTGTGGGGATTTTCACAGCTTGTGCTTATACAGTGGCCAGCAGGAGGGCCCTGGGTTCCCAGGGGCTCACCTGGCTGCTCAGAGAGCCACTGTCCTGAGCAGACTCCTTTGCGAGGTGTCACTGGGGGGCCCACGCAAACACTCAGAGCTCTTCATGACTTGTCCACAGCAGGACCAGTGGGGGCAGCCAGGATGACCTTTGTGTCCATGGCCACAGCCTTGGTATCCACCTGCAAGAGAAGAGGCACCATCAGCTCCACCAGAAACTTGCCAGAGAATCATGGTGTGTCAGGGGCTTTCAGAGAGTGCTTTGGCCCCAGACTTGGCTGAGACAGGGAGCAAGTGCTGATCAGAGCACAGGATATTCAAGGCCAACGCTACCAGGGCTCCTTAAAGAAAGGAGCACAAGCTGGGAGGGGCTCCCTCTTGCAATTGCTTGGGGAAGGTGAAGATTTGTCTCCTCGCCTGGTGTGTAAAGCAAGACGTAGGCCCGCAGAACCCCCTGCCAGCCACTGGTGGCTATGGCTGCGCCCTTGACAGAGTCAGAAACAGATCAGGCACAGAAAAGGGAAGAAACTGGCTCTGTACTTACAACATGCAAAACTCACGATGACACATGCAGCTCAAGGACAAGGAAGCTGGTTGAGATTAAACAAATAAGGGAGCTGAATTCTCATCCTAAACGAGGAACAAGATTTCTCCAGAGAATGGCACTGGGCACTGTGTGACACAGCCAACATGCTCCCCAATGTACCAGCTCTGGAACAGGATCAGCATAGCCACAGCACTACTTAGCCTCACTGAGGAGGGATGAAAGTAGGCTCCGTTGACAGTCCTGCTCTGCCCCCATCTGCTACAGAGTTGATTTAGGTCTCTGCATGTGCAGCAGGTTACAGAGACCCTCAGTGTGTCCGCTGCATCTCTCACTGCTGTGGTCCTCTCCTACCAGAAGATACGTACAGGTAGGTTGTCACAGGTCTTGCGCGTGTGCAAGGAAGGAGTTGTGCCTGGAGTAATTACTCACACCTACCTACACAAGGTGGGACCGGATGCAACAAACCCTCCTGATCCCAGCAGTGCAGGGAGAGCTGAGCACTCACCTGGCATGGTCCCACCACAGGCACAGCGAGCAGCTTTCTGGCCTCCACTAGAGCAGAATGTGCAGCAGTGAAACACACCTTGGTGCTTGCAGAACTTGTTTTTCACAGTCAGAGTGAACGGAGAGCCCTGCAGAGGACAAGCAAGCAGAGAGGTTACTGCAGTGAACGCTATCAAATGTTGCGTCTACATTTTTTAAAACCAACTGGGTGATCCTGTCAGTCACAGGTTAGTAAGCCCAGCCTTAAACTGCCAAGTAGCAAAGGCAATCCTTAGAACGATTTAAAGCAAATACGTAGAAAAGAAAAGCAGGTAAAGAAAAACCAGCACAAAACAAACAAGAAATGCTACCTGTACATGCTGCCCTTTCACACAGACGCAGACAGCATACAAGCCTGGCTCCTCAGGGCTATAGGAAATATGGTAGGTCCCATCACCATTATCACACACTGTTGGCTTGACTGTACTATGAACACACAGAGAGAACACCAAGAGGTCAGTGACTGACAGAAAATTGCTCTAAGTGTGAACAACTGTTTGGCCTAGATTTGCGGCTGGCTCCTTATCCCCAGCCTTGCTCCGCAGCTGCAGGTCTCAAGTGAGCTTAACAGGATGCATGAGCAACACTCAAGCACAGCATAGCTTTCACACATACCTGCACTGGGAGCTGCAATAACCATATAAAGGAAGTCACACAAAGCTAGCTGCACTGCAAGGATTTGCAGCAACCCAGACCGCTGAGAGAGAAAGAGTAGCAAATGATAGCATACTCACAGGTCAGATTATCCTATCAGATAAGAGCCCTTAGAAACAGCTCACAGCTTCAGAAAGCTGTTACCTCCAGAAGAGCCCATGAGGAAGACCGGGCACAAACAGGGCAGGTCTGAATCACTTTAACCACTGGCCCAACTACAGTGACCTCAACTCTTTCCCTCGACACTTTGAGGAGTTCTAGACCCCTGCTGGGAAATCCTCCCCTTGCAAAGTGAACCTCACAAGGCATCCTGGTAGACACACTGCCAGGGAAAAAGTGTCCGGTAGTTACGCTGGGACTCACTGCCTACTTCACAGAAAGATAAAATAGCCTTCCACAGACAATTATCAGGGAGCTCTGCGCAGAGGAAGGCGTTCTTCCTAATTCCCACTACTTAGTCTCTTGTGCCCCATGACGTGACACTTTATAACCTTCCAGATTTGTAGGGCATGTTCCTCACCCCCCACCATTTCACATCAATACAGCTGCCTACATCATTTCCTGCCCTGAACTGCGTGGCAAAGCTTCAGGCTCTTCAGCAGCTGCTGTGCCTCACCCCAGAGCCAGATAGCTTTCAGCAACAGATGTAGCAACTGCATGCACACAAAAATGAGAAACTGAGTTAATGTGACCACAGCGACCTCTACCCCACCAAGAAAACACCACATAAACCTCGTGTGTGCACCTCCACACTTCGTACCTTCCTTCATTAGGCGCAAGTAGGTTGGAGCAACATCCTCCAGCAATGCTGCTTTACTGATAGTCATCTGTGCACCCCGTCATCTGTGACCCAGCACTATTTCTTTACGCTGTGTCAGTACTTCCCCACAGCAAGGGGTTCCAGCAACATATCCCCTTAATCATCACATCAACCCACCAACAGCTACACTGGCACCTTGCTCCAGCTGCAATGTAGCTAATATAAAACACAGTAGATGTTTTCCTTAAGAACTGACCCCCAAATGGTTCTGCAATTGCACTAATGCCTCAGCGTTTTATAATAACAATGATGGCCTGAAAACAGCTTCCAAAATAATTTGTTCTCGCTGGTTATTTTCACTGTGAAAACACTTAGCAGGTCAAGTGTGGTCTTCCCTGCTTTTGCTTGAGAACCTCCAAACATTTTAAAGCACTCAACACTTGTAATTGTGGGAGAAAGCTCACTGAAGTCACCACAAAGATACTTTCTCCAGAACACAGATTGAGTACTTTCCTCCGCTCTCAGAGACTCTTGGGCTTGGTCAATTGTCTGTTTGACACAGGATGGTCATTCTTGCGTTCCTCTGTTTTACACACATTAGATGTTAACATAAGCAGGAGGCCTGGATGTCTGCTGGAAGGGGCACAGCCCCAATTGCTCACTCTGACCGTGATTAATACCCATTGTGAGCTGAATCCTGTAAGAAGTCCCAAACCACTGAGAGGCTCCATACATATCTAAGCCGATACTATCGACTCCCACTCAGTGGCATAAAACCACTAAAAAGCATTCCTATATTGGGGGGGGAAGAACAGCTGTGCCTTTTCCCCTATAGATTCTGACCCACATGCTGGAGCACTT
This sequence comes from Struthio camelus, assembly GCF_040807025.1. Classification (NCBI taxonomy): domain Eukaryota; kingdom Metazoa; phylum Chordata; class Aves; order Struthioniformes; family Struthionidae; genus Struthio; species Struthio camelus. The sequence continues at coordinate 92,415,872 of NC_090942.1, read as the reverse complement.
CCTCCCACCTGTGTAAACAAGGAGGGAGCCAGGCTAAGGGAGCCTGTAACAGAGACAGGAAAGGTACACCCCGAGACTGGTGAGTTCTTGGGGGAAACACTCACCAGTCCCTCCTGTCTTTGTGAGTGATAGTGACCCGCACGGCGTCTCCTCCTGTTCCCATCCGCTCCCCCGTGGTGTCATTACAGAGCACTGTAAAGCCAGTCAGCTGGTTCTGACGGGCATTGTGGAGATCTGAAAAGCAGAGAAAGAGTGCTGGAAAGAATTCACACCAGACGCGATTCCCACCTCCCATCCATTTTGCAGTGCTCCACTCCCATCGGAGCACAGCCAGGACTCTGCCGCTGGGACATAACAGCTCCTCTCTACCCACAGGATAAAGTAAATATATTACTAGGCACCAGGAGACGGCAGCCACAGGTGCTGGGAGATATCAGGCTGCCTCTCTGTGCCCAGCGTGCCTTGCGGAACACCATACAACAGGAGGGACAGCCCCACTGCGCAGTGTGGAGCTCTGCTCCCAAGACCTCAGCACTTCCCCTTTTGCATGGAAGGGACTGAACAGGCCCTGGGCCTGCCTCTTCTGCCCTGCGCAGGTCATTATTGACCTGAGGTGGCTCCACTCCAAGGGCTGATCTGAACGTTATCTGTTCACTGTCCTTAGCAAGCAGGGACCTCTGATACCATCTACACCAAGAAATTCCATGGCAATTTCAGCAGAAGCTGTGAGGGGAACATACTTGGTCAGCTACAGAGGAGATCTGCACGGACCCATGCTGCAAAACAACCAGGGTCACCACAATACAATAGCACATTCCAACAACCAATAGCACATTCCACTATTGAAGGTGCTACTCCTATCCCCTGAGTAAACTGTCATCTTTGGCCTAAGGTTTGCTCTCCTCACACCTCACTCAATACCGAGGTCAGTAACGCTGCAGAGGGCAGCTCCAGTGTGCTGCATTAGATGTGGCTGGGGACAGCTCTGGCTCCCTGCCCAGCACAGCTCTTACAGCCCCTCAGTCTGAGGGATGCAATCTCTAATGGGGCTCTACTATGCCATGCATCCCCCCACCCCTTTTCCCCCTAGTTAATCCTGGACAGCAGGGAGCCAACAGTGCCTTAAGCTGCACCCCAGGTGATGCTGAGAACGGAAAGGTGACTTTAGGGTGCAGCTGGCTGCCATTTGGCCGTTGCACAGCACCCCGTTACCTTCCCCTTGCAGGGTACATTTGGCTGGATCGACCACTTTGTTGAGAATGGCCCCAAAAATTTCATAGCCACAGCACTGCCCAGCCCTCTCCTGGGGAGAGAACTGGATCCCATTGTCCACACTAGGGCGGGCGCTGTAAGCAACACTGTTCAGCCTTTCCAGGCGGTTTGCCACCACCCCTTTGGTGATGAGGATCTCCAGATCCGAGCCACTCGTCAACAAGCGCTCCGTGAACTCCACGCCGGTCCTCATGTCCAGTAGCAGCTGCTCCAGCTGGGCCTTCTGCAAGTGCAGCAGGTTTTCCTTCTGCACCTTCAAGTCCTCCAGCTGCTTCAGCAGCCGGTCCCGGTGCTCTTCAATTGCTTTCATGTACCCGCTGGCAAACAGACAGATCTCTGCGGCCACAGCCTCTGCACGACTGCGGATGGCACTGCCCACGTCCTCGATCTGGTCTAGCACATCCTCCAGGGTGCCCACGTGCTGCTGGGTGCTCTTCAGCAGCTCCCGCAGGGAGTTCCCGTGCCTATGGATGACATTGCCAGTAAAGTCGTAGAGGTGTTGCCGGTGCCCGTCTACAATGCAATCCCGGCACACAGGCTGGTCACACTGCTCACAGAACAGCCTTAGCTCCTCTGTTGGATGGGAAGGGCAAAAGAGGGGTTTCCCAGCTTGGCTGCAATCCTTCATGTTCTCCAACTCCACCACAGCATGAGAAGCAGTCTTCTTCTGTCTCCTGGAAAGGAGCAACCACACATCACCTCAGGCATGTTGGATGTGAAATGCAAACACCCACAAACTAGCCAAAGACCCCTCGTGAATACCAGTCTGTACAGACTACAAGTCATGGTGTGCGCCGTCCCCTCCTGTCTCTGCCAAAATTCACGCTGCACAAAGAGACTTGTGGTCTCCTGGGGACACGGCTCCACACAAGAGGACAGCATCTGCAAACAGCTCATTAGAGGCTGCTCTCAGGCTCCCTGAGTGTCATCAACACTGTTTTCAGAGAGATTGCGTGCCTCACCACTGCCACACACAGACCAGGGAACGGGCTGTCAGGCAACTACCACCAGCAGCCCCTTCGTGGAGCCTGATAGAAGCAGGGTAGTTGCAATTACCCCCAGAGCCTGTTGTGACAAAGACAGCAGGAGGGCGGTGTGCACTGCAGAGTGCCTGCTGGCAGGAGGCATCTGGAAACTAAACTGTACACCAACAGTCACTTCTGCAGAGGAATGGGAGGCGTTAGGCTCCTCAGCTGTCAGCCCAATGATTTTCACCTACTTTAAACTTGCTAAGGCAAATAAGCTCTAATACCCCTTAGGAAAAAATCTAGCTCAGGCAGGAGCCAGATGACAGTCTGTTATAAAACATTTAATATTCCAGAAGTCAAACTCCATTTCCTTCTGGGCTTTGGGTTAGATTCTGCTCAAAGGAGCAGACATAAAAGAGCTTGGGGGTTATGCAGCCATCCACCAGGTCAGAGCAGCACTAGATTTGTTGCCATTTTATGCTATTTTGGACAGTGGGAGCTAATTAGTGACGAGGCTATAAAAGAACTGCCTCCTTCCTTTCCTCCTGCACTAACGACTGCATATGCATAAGCTGACATGTGGCAACTGTGAAGGGAGCTCCAAGCCAGAAGCAGATAAATACTTTGTGGAGGAAGCTCTAGAGTTGCTCTGGCAACACAAAGCAGCCTTGTCATGGGGCAGGACATGGCCATTACACTCCTCCTTTCACTTCCCCATAACGTCCTTTGGGTCCAGCAGTTGTAATGCTTTCTAGCATCGTTTGCGTAACAACCCTCACGTTCACACTTCCCTGACTTCAATCTACGGACACTCGATCCAAGAGCACGAGAGTGGCACTCAGATCTTTAGAAATCATCCCTGCGCTCCTGGAAACTATTTCAAAATGGTCTTCCTTGGCCCTTGGTCTGCTTTGCCAACAACTGAAATCTGGTGCAAGCTTGCAGATGCTAATGGAGCAAGGAAATTGTATCAGTAAATAAGGCAGGAAGTGGGCAGCTGGGATAAATTTTCTACTGCTTTATAGCTTCTGCAGTCATTTTCATCAATGCTATTCTAACACTGCTGTTCAAGGTCTCAGTTTACTACTGTTCAGCAGCTTGCATGGGGTATAAGGCATTAGCTAATCAGAACGGCACGCTAAAAAGTAGAGCTCCAAATGAAAGGCAGCTAAGAGTTTGAGCCCTTTTACCACAGGTACCAATACCCATCGGCAGGTAGGGCAGCAAGGAATATGCCTGTTCCTTCTGGAAAAATCAACCTGCTCTTTAAGTGGAAAGGAGCAGTAAATGTGGAGAGAATAGGCCCAGCGAATCAACCCAGACTTCCCTGGCTAGCGCTACTGGACGTTTTTCCCATCCTGCCTGCCATATCCTTTCTTCAGAAGTCCCCTTGGATCTCTGCTGCTTTTCTTCCACAGCACTGGTCTCTCTTCTGCCCTGCCCAAAGACCACTGCAGCCTCATCCTCTTCAGCTCCTGCCTCTGCTGCAGTCTTCTCTTCTTCTTGCCCTACTGACGTGATCGTCTCTGAGGCAAAAAGCTTCTCTGCTGTCATTTCTTCAGCTCTCCTGCATTCTACCAGAGTTAAACTCTGCAATTGCGGACACCCCGCAAAGGAACAGTATCATTGCTCCCCACAGGAAGGCTGCAAGCACATGCAAGACAGACAGACACAACACCAACAGGCCAGCGCACGAGCAGGTCCCGTGACCTGCCTGCTGATGAGCAGGTAGCAACCACAGCAGTCAAGGGCTGCCAGGACTTTCAGTTTTCCGCCTAGCTCCAGCTAGCCGGGCACGGTCCCCGCCAGCTGCTCCCCCCATACTCCCCGGCCGGCCCTTGCCCCGAAGCAGCAGGTGCCCGGGAGGCCCAGGCGGGCCCCTCACCTGTGGGCCTGGCAGCAGAAGAGGCAGAGCTGGGCCCCGCAGGTCCGGCAGAGCCTCACGGCCGCCCCGTCGGCGCACAGGTCGCACCCCGCCGGCGCGCCGCGGCCCAGCGCCAGGTAGTCGGGGGTGAGCTGCGCCACGCCGCCCGGCGGCAGCGCCACCTCGGCGTCGCACACCGGGCACAGGACGCTGAGGGCCGCGGCGCCGCCCGGCGCCCCCAGCGGCCCGAGCCGCCGCAGGCAGGGCGCGCACAGCGAGTGCAGGCACGGCAGCAGCCGCGGCTCCACCCAGGGCTCCGCGCACACCGGGCACCGCGACCCGGACGACATCGCGCCGAGCCGAGCCGGGGCCGTCGCCAACCGCCGCCGGGGTCCCTGCTGCGTGCGCCCCCGACGCCCCCTCACCTGTCACCGCCCCCTCCCCCGCTCATTGGTCACGCCGTGCCGGAGTGACACCAGCGTCGGCCAACCGCCGCCCACGGGACCGGGTGGGGAGGGGGAAGAATGGCTCCCCCTCCCCCTCCCCCTCCCCCTCCCCCTCCCGGCGCGGCGGCACGCGGGTACCGGTCCGGCACGCGCGGCCTCGCGCCGCCCCAGCCGTTGGGGCGGGGCCGCCTCGTTGCCACGGGCGGCGGCGGTTGCGGGTGGGGCGGGCCGGCGCGCTCTGGGCTCCGGCCTCCTCTCCCATCCCCTTTCTGTCGGATAAAGCGAGCGGAAGCATCTCCATGTGCTCGCTGTAAGGCGTTTTCCTCAGGGCTTCTTTTCTGCCCACTCGCTAGCTGCATCATTTTGCTTAAAAGCGTGGACTCCAGTACAAAACGGAACGCTCTGGCAGAGATCTCGCCCAAACCACAAAACCCTGTTTCTGCTCGCTTCCCTCTTGGTCCTGGTCCGAAGCACTGAAGGGCCAGCTCTGTTGCTTGCCTGCTCCGACACCTACTGTCTTTTCAGAAGTCGTGATCTAGGAGCTGGTTCCCCACCCCATGGGTAGATTTTGCATTTCCGGTTCTTAAATGTCAACCTCTGAGGTTTACCGTCTGATCTAGATTGCTCTGCGTAACTGCATCAGCTGCCAGTCCACCAGATGTTATCAGGTGCTCTTGGTTTTTCCTTCTGATCGTAGGTGAAATTGCTGCACAGCCTAGAACTGGTACCTGTGCAACTTCACTAGAAACACCTCAACCTGTGACTGCCTTTGGCAATCGGCTGATAACTGTTTCTCCTTAATTCACTTCACCTGGGAAATACAGATAGCGTAGAAGACACGTTTTGAAAACACTATCATTCAGTCCTACATGACACTGCTTGGAAGTTGACTAAATCTACACAATTGCTTTTATCAGTCTGATCTGGACTCTTATCAAAGATCGAGTGAAGTGGTTGCCATGATCATTAGAGAGGATAAAAGTTATAATAAGTGTGAGACAAGATGGTTTGATAAAGATATTAAACATTGTGGCAGACAGGAAAGATTAATTCTTTTAATCTTTTTAGTGGAAGAAATAGCAAATGGTACTGTAAGTGTGGGAAGAAAATGGGAGAAGAATTAGAACATAGCTCCTGTGCGGAAAAGACAAGCTACCTAGAGAAAGGCAGCATCTGCCATCGCTGCAGAGGGCTGAAAGGAGCCAGAGCTGGGAACTCTGGAGGAAATCTGAGGTTCCCCCTCAGCTGATCTGAGGCCAACCACATTGGAGCACAAGGCAGATCACTGCTGTGTATCCATGAGTCATCAGCACACAGCAGCTGCCACCTCCATAGGAGTAGAGGAATTTGCAATGAAACAGGCTAGAAAGAACAGTCCCAAGAGCCCTGCAAGGCTCTTAGAGGAAGAAAGAGAAGAACTACCAAAAGAAAAGCTAACGCAGCGGTCTGAGAAACAGCAGCAGGATTAGTACAAGCCGCCTTGGTGCTTTAGTTTTGATCAGTCTCCCCATAATGCTGCTTAGTTATTGCTAATCAGTGGAAGAAGCTGCTTTCACACAGGCCCACACACTGGGCACCAAGTCCCAGACTGCAGTAGGCGTGGATGTATACTCAATAGACATGTATGCTGGTGCAAGATACTGGGCTGCTAAACATTGGAGTTGGACTGGAACACCCTCTCACTTTGCAGGTTACTCAAAGTTTGCTTTGTAACTGGACAAAATACAAGGATAAAAAAAGAACATGTTAACTTATAAACATCAACTGACAATATAGGAACATAGTTACAAAAATGAAACAATGGAAACGTGTCATTAAAATTACTCTAAACAGTGATGATTCCTTTCACCACGTTTCACAAGTGTTGATGGATAGCTAATTAGCCTCTACATTTGACCTAAGATGGACTTGAAATAGAGTCCCCTCCATCTATCTTTTTCCTGCTCCTATTGTTAAATATGTCTATCAGAGCTGCTCAAAGTACTTTGCTCCGGGTGACCTGTTCTTTCCAGAGCATACTTGCCCTACCAGCTTCTTCCTCCTTTTCCTGTTTATCTGCTCATTTCCTTACATTAAGCACTGGGTCATCACATAGAGACATGAAAGATTAAATATTTTCCTTCCCCCTCCCCCTGAAGGACTCTTGATTAATATTTCTATTGTCTCTGCTAATTAGCCTGTTCTTGGGAGAACTTTATGATGTTGTTTATAGTTTTCTGAATAAATATTGGTAAACCTTTGTATATCATGTACCAAAAAGTTTCTTTCCTAGACCCATTCTCTGAGAGTAGTGTGGGTATAACTAAAGATCAAATTAGGAAGGGGTGCCTCCTGCTTCCCTCTCCCTGTATACTCTGTTAATCTTTCTGGGTATCCTGCCGTAAGATACAAACTGAAAAAGGCAGTAAAGCCAAAGTCATTAATGAACAGCACAGCAAGGAGCAGGCCTGTAATCCCTAGGTTTGCAGAAAAGTCAGGGTGATTGATGATAGAGAAGAAGCTCTGAGAGTTGGTCAGAAAGAAGTTATTAGAGATCTGGGTGACAGAAAATGGAGTACCTGTCAAAGTACCAAGGACTGGGTTACTGGCAACAGAGGAAGGCTGGAAATGGCTTATTTGGGGAGTTTACAGGTAAAGAGAAGTACAGCGGCCAGTTGGCTGCTTCCCAGTTGACAAGTAAATCCAACTTTACTGTGGATTTGTCAGCTGGGAGCTTCTGTGTATCAACCTGGAAGCTACTGTGTACCAGAGACTTCTCCGAATGGGCAGAGAAGCCACGTATGGCTTCTGGGTTTCCAAGGGGCAGGGGCAAAGGGTGTACAGGGCAGAGAACGGACAGCCAGACAGGGGAAAAGGTAAAGCTTGTGAAAGCAGGAGGTACCAGACTATGCCTGGACCTTGAGGTGAGGGGCTGGAGGTAGTGGAAAGGAAGCCAGGTGAAGCGGGATTGGGAAACAAAGGGGGAAGGGCTAGAGGGGGGAAGGACAGCAGAGGAGGAAAGAGAGCATAGGTGGGTGACAGAATCAGAGAGGAGAAGATAGAGGAATGAGGCAAAGAAAGGTATGGAAGGAGGCTTTAAAAGGAGAACTGAGGGTTGCACGGGAAGAATGGCTTACCTGCAGCCTTGGCTTCCATGACTCCCTGGCAGATTGCAATGTTTCTCAGGTATTCCAGAAGAACCCTGCCAGCGCATGCCACAGAAAGATTTTGACTCTAAGCCCCCTTTTCCTCACACCATCCTCTCTCTTCCTGATCCCTGAGTGACTCCATCAGGTCAGACTCCCTACAAACAACCAGGATTTATTCCTGGTGAGGGAAGAGCACTCAAGTTGCTCAGCTTTGCTGACAGGGACTCAGGACAAGGCATTTTAAAGACTCTTTTTTCTATGCACCACAAAAGTGACTGTGCAGGTCACTTGGTTACTTGGTTAGCTTGGTTCAACACAGTCCAATGCAGCAGTGGCACTGCACTGTTAACAGCTTGGCACGCCACCACCACCTTATTCACCCCACCTCTCTTCCTTGCATGTACAATTTACTATTTCATGTGTTGTAGTACTGAAGAAGCTGGGGAGAGAGTTGGGATCTGCCCTTCACTTCCATTCATCAAAAGCTTTTGAAAACATAACACTTTCCACAGTTTAACTTGAATCATAATTTCTGTAGTTTGCTTGTCCTAGAAAGCAGCACAAAATCATAAACAGCAAAAAAAAAAAAAAACCACTCTGTCTCAGCAAACGTGTAAGAGCCATGTATGGTGCCATGACTTTAGATAGTCTTTTCCATGCTTGCCCATCACACTCAGAAATGAATAATGATCTCCTAGGCATGAATGATTGGACCAACAATACAACAGGTCAGATCCTGCAAACATTTGCACAGATGAAGAAGATAGTAGTTTTCCTATAAGCTTCTTTAACACATTAGTGTTGTAGCACTGCAATGGCCAGGAGTGAAGTGTGACTGAAATGCTCTGAGGTTTGAAAACCGTGGAGGCTAAGCCCTAGGAACTCAGAATTACTTGGTTCATAAAGCTCCAGTAGCGACAACCTTTTCTTGTACTGTTCTGTAATATCTTGGGCTACCAAACACCCCTCTGCGCCCTGCAGTCTGTTTGCTGGTCTGCTGGGAATACTTGAAGCATCATTACTTGTTTCCATGGAAATTGTTTTGTGTTGTCTATTCCCCAGCCACCCAGCTAACTATTCTTCTCGTTTACATCAACTTCACCTAGAAAATACAAAGCTGTAGTCCACCAAAGAACGCATAAGCCATCTCCCAATCTAGGCAGAATCTAAGACGTAGGAGCAAGCTTAAGCCCAGTAAGAGTAACTCAGGATTGATCCTTATCTCTCTTCTTGTGCCAGTGCTCGTCCAAGCCCACCCCTAAGCACAGACTCTGAAGCAGGTTAGGTGCGAAGTATAACGCAGATGTCACGAAAGTGCTTTCTGTGAAGGAGATCCTCCTCCTAGCTCCAGTTTTTTTAAGCACATTGTCTCAGATATAGTTTCTGTGTGTGCCTTAGCTATGTAGAAAACTGTGGCACAGTTTTCTGTACTACATCGCACACACATTTCTGGACTGTTTCTGTTGCAATCAAGCATCAGTCTTCAGGGTCAAGCTCTAAAAGCTCCTTGTTGAATGTCCAGTTCAGTCATGCAGATGGACCCAGCCAGGTCTTGTGAGTGAATTGCTCAAACTGAAACTGCACAGAGTTTGCTGCTTCTGGTGTAGCCGCTTGTAACCAAGGCTACAGACTTTGAAACAGAGGTCAGTTGGAAAAACTGGCAAGCAATGTTATAGGGCTGACAAGAAAATGCCTTAGGTTGAGCTCACATCTCCCTGTCTCAGCCCAGACTTCTGGGTGTCTCCTTTAACTCTGGAGCAGTGTATTTACAGAACAGTACCTTATAACCTATGGGGCCACACAACTGTCATTTTTTCTTTCTTGTCTACCAGGTGACACAGGTTACTCCCATCAGAGACACAGGACTAGGACCATTCTCTAATGTGGCAGAATCAAGCTCCAAGCAAGCTGGCCTTTGGAAAAGGAGGTGCCAACTTCCCTTTGTCTGTACCGTGCCCAGAAGGCACATGACAGCGTTGCCCGAGGCAAGTCTCACGTGACAGAATTTCTCTAAGCTGGCGCCATGGAGGAACGTGACAGCTGCTGCAGAAATGCAGCCCTGACTGCATGCTTGGAGGTACCACCTATGAGGGAGAAGGAAGGACTTCTGCCCCGGGAGCTCTCACAGACTTTCTACACAGCATTTTTGGAGGCAGCCTAACTCACTCACTCACCCTCCCTCTCTCTGTCTCCTCTCTCTAATCTAAAAGCTTTTCATTTCAGGCTGGCGCTGTGCTTAAGAGAATAAACTGTGACTCATTTGATCTTATTTAACCTAATCCCACTACTCTTCGTTTTCATGTAGGAGTGTGAATTACGATGCTTTAAGCTGCTTTCACGCATCAAACCTACACTCCAGTGAAAAGAACCCTGAACTTTATCCACTGCGGTGTGACCTGGGAGGGGCGAAGGAAGAAGGCAGCAGAACAGCACACTTAGCTGTGTCATTCCCTGACTAATGGAAGAGGCACAGACATCACACACAGGTAATGCACAAAACACAGAAAGCAAGCTGCACAAGAGAAAGCATGATCTCGCCTGCCCTCATGATTTGCAACAGGAAACAGAGAGTTCAAGGTGGTCAAGCAATATCCTTTTCGATTGGCAGTGGCTCTTTGAAGACAGGAGAAGCTGCAGTTACAACAGCCAGCAGCACTGCCTTTGTTCAGACTTGCCCTTGGTGTGGCTTCTGGCCAGACATTCTTGTTTCCCCTTCCTCCCTGCAGCTTTAAAGCCACCTGCTGCCTTTCAGATTTCTGCCAGCTATATATATATATGCTTTTTAATCCTTCCTGAATCCTCCCTACATTTTTTGAAGGGAGGATGAAATTGGATTTTTTTTTTTCAAGCATGGCTTTCTAAGGAAAAAAGTTTTATGTGATCTGCCTAACAGGTCTTGCTAGTAACTTTTGAACCTCCCCTTTAAGCCATTTTTGACACAGGGGTAGCAATCTCAAAGATAAGTTAACTTCCTACAAGCTAAAGAGCACTGGTAAATAAGACATGGCTCACCCTGAGAAGACAACAGAGCCATTCTTCCTTCCCTTCACTGTTGGGACCATGAGGGTGACATGAGGATATTACAGTAGTATAGTATGTAGGGATGCAGGTATTGTGGTCATGGCAGGGGCAAAAATAAAAATAGGGCCATGATCCATAGGAAAGCAGGTTGAATTAGTTCTGCTGCTCACAAAACAACTATAGATCATATATGATTGAGGTGGGGGGGGGGGGAAACACCACCTGCAGCAGAGTGGTGCAGCAGAGTGCTGAACATGTAGTAACAGAATGTGAGGTTACTTTGAGACATCATCCCAGCACCAGCATCACATCCCCACCTGCAGCACCCTGCCATGGCCTCTTGCCTCCTCCATGACCCAACAGACCAGGCATAGCCTGTGCGGGTGCAGAGGGGAAAGGGCATCAGACCAGGAAAAGCACTACAAACAAAACCCTGGTCTCACTGCGGAGCAGTGAGAGTTGAAAACCCACTTAGATGAGATTTGTGCTGTGTGAGACCTGATAAAGCTTTACGTATATATTCATGCATGCCTAGACTGTGTACTTATAGAGGTATGTATATAACCTGACTGCATGAAGGAAAATACAATGGGTAAAGGAGGGCTAGCTACTGGTGGGTGTAGATGTCAAGCTAATGGGAGGAGAGTCACCATTTTTTTTCAGACTGGTACAGGCAGCTGTGCCTGTGCATAGCAGGCCGACTTGTTGATCACATTCGTTAATTGGCATAAAAACTTGACTTGGGGTGCGTGTATCTGCATTTAGCATAACTCCCCTGCTTCCTCATTTGCCTGAGTTGTCTCCAGGCTCCTCTGCTCACATTCACCCAACTCCTTTCCTCTGCCTCTCTCCGCACATTGCACCCACTCCTGTCCCACTCCTGTTTATTTTGTTACAGAATCACAGAATCGTTTAGGTTGGAAGGGACCTCTGGAGATCATCTAGTCCAACCTCCCTGCTCAAGCAGGGTCACCTAGAGCATATTGCCCAGGATCACATCCAGACGGGTTTTGAATATCTCCAGGGAAGGAGACTCCACTACCTCTCTGGGAAACCTGTTCCAATGCTCAGGCACCCTCACAGTGAAGAAGTTTTTCCTCAGCTTTAGGTGGAACTTCCTGTGGTTCAGTTTCTGCCCGTTGCCTCTTGTCCTGTTGCTGGGCACCACGGAGAAGAGGCTGGCCTCATCCTCTTGACAGCCCCCCTTCAGATACTTGTACACATTGATGAGATCGCCTCTCAATCTTCTCTTCTCCAGGCTGAACAGGCCCAGCTCTTGCAGTCTTTCTTCCTAGGAGAGGTGCTCCAGCCCTCTAATCATCTTGGTAGCCCTCCGCTGGACTCTCTCCAGGAGTGCCATGTCTCTCTTGTACTGGGGAGCCCAGAACTGGACACGGTACTCCAGGTGAGGCCTCCCCAGGGCTGAGGAGAGGGGCAGGATCACCTCCCTCGACCTGCTGGCAACACTCTGCCTCATGCAACCCAGGAGACCCTTGGCCTTCTTGGCCACAAGAGCGCACTGCTGGCTCATGCTTAACTTGTTGTCCACCAGCACTCCCAGGTCCCTCTCTGCAGAGCTGCTTTCCAGCAGGTCAGCCCCCAGCCTGTACTGGTGCATGGGATTATTCCTGCCTAGGTGCAGGACCTTGCACTTGCCTTTGTTGAACTTCAGGAGGTTCCTCTCCGCCCACCTCTCCAGCCTGTCCAGGTTCCCCTGAACGGCAGCACAGCCTTCTGGTGTGTTAGCCTCTCCCCCCAGTTTAGTATCATCAGCAAACTTGCTGAGGGTGCACTCTGTGCCTTCATCCAGGTCATTGATGAATATATTGAACAAGACTGGACCCAGGACTGACCCCTGGGGGACACCACTAGCCACAGGCCTCCAACTTGACTCTGCGCCATTCACCACAACCCTCTGAGCTCGGCCATCCAGCCAGTTCTCAATCCACCTCGCCGGCCACTCATCTAGCCCACACTTCCTGAGCTTCCCTAGGAGGATGTGATGGGAGACAGTGTCCAAAGCCTTGCTGAAGTCCAGGGAGACAACATCCACTGCTCTGCCCTCATCTACCCAGCCAGTCATCCCATCAGAGAAGGCTATCAGATTGGTCAAGCATGATGTCCCTTTGGTGAATCCATGCAGACTACTCCTGATCACCTTCTTGTCCTCCAGATGCTTAGTGATGACCTCCAGGAGGAGCTGTTCCATCACCTTTCCAGGGATGGAGGTGAGGCTGACAGTAGTAGTTCCCTGGCTCCTCCTTCTTGCCCTTTTGGAAGACTGGGGTGACACTGGCTTTCTTCCAGTCCTCAGGCACCTCTCCTGCTCTCCAGGACCTTTCCAAGAGGATGGAGAGTGGCCTAGCAATAACATCCGCCAGCTCCCTCAGCACTCGTGGGTGCATCCCATCAGGGCCTGTGGATTTGTGGATGTCAAGTTTGGACAAAAGATCTCTAACCCGATCCTCCTCCACCAAGGGAGAGTCTTCCTTTCTCCAGCCTTCCTCTCTTGTCTCCAAGGCCTGGAATTCCTGAGGACTGGCCTTAGCAGTGAAGACTGAAGCAAAGGCAGCATTCAATAACTCTGCCTTCTTCTCTATATCCTTTGTTGTCCAGAAAGCAGCACAGCAGAGGGCAGGGGCAACACAAAACTCTATTTTCCTCACTCATTTCCCATTTATACATTCTGCTGAACTGAAAACGAGATGGGGGAAGGAAGATGAGTATAAAGGTTTTTACTCAGATATCACTGCAAGAATTTAGGCTGCCTTGGATCACCTCTCTGCTCCAGAATGGCTCTTTCTAAGCACCTCACTCTGTATTCCTACCTCAAAAACTCGCCCAGGCAGATACACCTATGCAGGGGAATACAGAGGAGGTAAAGAGGGACTCTGTCAGAGACAAGAGTCTTGTTCTGTTAAACATTAGGCTCCACGGAAACCATGCCTGATCACCAGAGCTGGCATGCTTAATAGGCATGCCTAGAAGAGAGGCACTAGCCCTTTTCCTCTTTGGTGCTGTCTCAGTTGCACCCAGAAATTCTCAAGAAGTCAGGGCTAGACTGGAGCTTATGACTAATTGTTATTAATGGTGAAGTAACTGCACTCCACAGCTTTGGGGAGGGGAGGAAACACAAGGCTTGGCAGCTGTTCAGCCCAACTCTACTCCACCCAGCGCTACAAGTCTTACTATTTGTTGTCTCACTATCTTTCACTAGCTGCACAGTTATAAGGGCCATGGCCATAATCTGGAGTCATGCGGTCTTTTTTTGTGCTGACTTTTCATGTCCACCCCCTGCCTTCCTACTAGTCTCCCAAAGGATTGGTGAGTTGAAGTGAAGGCTTAGAATTACCTGTGTTTTCTGTGCTCAGAAGAAATGCTCCTGAGACCCTGAATACATTTACTTGTCTCAGAATTGAAATATGGAAAAAATATATATTAATACTTATACTGGCCTGTTCATACTAGAGAGACAGATTCTTTTTCAGACTACTGGGCTCCTCTTCTGTGTTGCGCAAAGTCCCCTCCAGTAAGTACCTGTATGTTTAAGGGACACAGAAGGAAGAGACAAAAGAACTACAGGTCTTGTGAATCTTGCCATGGGGCAGGGCCAAACACCAGAGAGCTGTTAGGATAGGGGTGGATGTGTGCACACCTGAACAATAGAAACATAAATGTCATGAGGATTTCACTGATCAAAAAATTACACTTCTAAGAGCATAGGTGACCCAGGACTCCTCAGTCTTGTATCTATTAACATACTCATCTGTCACAGTGCTGGGGCGCAGTATCTCTGCAATCAGCCCAATCCAAGTGTGCTCCAGTGGTGAGGCTAGGACTAGGAAACCTGCCATTTTCTACAGCTTGCTCTGTGCCTCAGTCTCCCCAGCTGATAAATGGGATAAGAAAACCTTTGTGAATCTCTCAAGTTCTTTGCATAACAAACACTGTGTAAAGTGCTAAATATGCATGACGCAAAGGGACAGCTCCTCCAAACTCTTAATATACCATCCAGTTTCCCAACAACATCAGTTTACTACGTGAAAAATTATTCCCCTGCCTCCTCCCCAAAAGATTGTTCTGGCACACAGCTGCAGTTCCAAGACAGCACAGATGGGGCTCTGGTAGCTGGATGCTTCCCAACCAGCCTGCACTTCCTTGTTTTCTCTAAGATCCCTTCCCCACCACCCCAGAGCCAAAAGGTCTGTGTCTGGTTTGTTCCGTTTATCTCATGTTCAAGTTCAGGGTTTTGCAGACCCAGAACTGCCTATGGAATGAGTAGCCATGCTTGTGTCTACACTCTTCACCTTCCTCATAATTAACTGTTCTCCATGCAAAGAAAACGTACTCACAGGGCTATCGATGCTGCTCTGCTTGGCCATCCATAAGTTTACCTTAAACTTATAATGTACTGCAGCAAAATGTAGTGCAAGTGTTATGCAACACAACACCTTAGGAAAAAGAGCTGGTTGACATGCCCAGAACAGTAAAGATTTCCCAGCTTTGAGGCGATCCCCTGAGCTCTGCTCAGCAATGCCACTGCTGCTGGTTGTGGTCGAA
Organism: Struthio camelus; assembly: GCF_040807025.1. Taxonomy (NCBI): domain Eukaryota; kingdom Metazoa; phylum Chordata; class Aves; order Struthioniformes; family Struthionidae; genus Struthio; species Struthio camelus. Next base: position 92,400,613 of record NC_090942.1, on the reverse strand, counting down.
ATTGGGAAGAGGAGCAGAGCGCCAACAAAACAAAGGCAGGAGCATCCTTGGAAGGGAGAGCTCCTGACTGATTGTGTGTAGCAGTTTGCTCTGAAGCGGTTTGTCCTAGCCGATAGGCTACGCCCCCTCCTTGTTTCTCATTTTCAAGTATTAACATCTCTACCATTGCTTTGGGAGACAGTGCCTGTAAATAGTCTGCCACACGCAAAACAGAGCTGCTGTCAGCAGTTTTACATCACGCTTCTGCAGCTCTTTGCCTTGAAATTATATTAGGTCCCTTAGTAGTTAGGAAGTAGATATGCACATAAGAAGATGCAAGATGATTTAAATATCCTTGCTTTCTTAACATATACGGTATGCAAACCAGAGTCTACCTTCCACCCTGTCCTATTCCTGTGAACAAGCTTAGAAGCCTACATAAGATGCATAATGAAGTGATCTAGATAAAATAGCTGCAACCAGAACAAGATGGCTGGGAAGCATCTGTTTCAGACACATTAAAATGAGTATTTTTCATCCTGAGGATCTGTTTTTAAACTTCATCTGGGTAACTCTCTGTGTCCCCAGAGGCATAGATTTACCTCTGGCAGGCTCAGAGTACATGTCTGAACGCTTGAACAGTCTTGTTCCTACCGTATACGGTTCAGCATGGACTAGGCTTACAGAGACATTGGAGTTGTTGTACTGCTGCATGGAATTCTTCATATAGCCTTGACAGTTATGACTGTATTCTCATTATAAGGCATAAAATACATTGTACCCACAGAAATGCATGGACAAACCTCTGAAAAACAAGCTTGTTTGCCTTCAGTACAATCAAATGTGGGTACTGCAATAGAACATTCATATCTTGTAGTACAGAAATTACAAAGCAGCATATGCATGTCACAGCTGCTGATCTGAGTATCCAGCTACTGTATTTCAACTCTCAGGAGGAGCATCTCTGAAACTGTGTGCCTGAAATTTCCCTTGTTACATAGAATTCCTTATATCTTGTATCCTTAGAGAAACAAGTCACAGATAACATCGCAAACTTCAGCGAAAGCAAAGCACTCAGATCCCCTGGGATTCAGCAAGCCCCAGACATTTAAAAATCTAATCACACTGAAATTTTCAGCCTGAACTTTTTTCAATACAGTTTTTTTGGAAGACAAATAAAACAGCATTTTTTTTTTTATTAATGAATTAAGCATCGCTCACTAGTAAAATATTCTGGACCTACTGAGCTCTGTACTTTCCTCTCCCTTTTGGTAAGAGTATAGCCCTAAAAGCATCCTTTAATTAGACTTTGTTTTGTTGACATCCTCACAGTTGCTTACCCCTCGGTGTTCTTATCACACGGGTTCTTTGGGCTGTGAGAAGAGACCTCCTTGTTTACCTTCCACAGCTAAAAAGGATAAGGCATCTCAGCAACAGTTCCTGCCATGTCAGACCTAAAGGGCTACATCACTATCTTTAGCGGAAATTCTTAACGCCTGCCTAGACAACATGAATTAAAGTGACAGACTGCCTTCTTAATATAGTTGGCAATTCTGTATTAATAAAGTTCTACAGGGAAATGTTCTAATTTGAGATTTTTTTGGTTTAAAAAAGTGCTTATGGTCTTTCTATGCCTTCCTAAAGCCTAACATGAAACAAAGATCAAAAATGTCTGACCTTTAAAATTTTCAGTCTTCTCTAGAAATTGGAACAGTTAGGTATAAGCTGAAAACAGAAACCAAGATCTGTTTCTGGATTTCATCCATCTGTGCCTTACTTTCAGCTTTACATAGTGCTCTTGTTAGATGTCTTTTTTTTTTTTTTAATTAAAAAAAGACAACTACGTAATATTTCAAACACAAAACAAAACCCATACAAGGCAACGCACTTGCACAGAGCCTCCTTTATGTAACTATAGAAGAGTTGATGACTATGAAAGAGGAAACAATTCAAAACCCAAGAAAAACCCCTACAGTTTTCCCATTTCCAAAAATAAAATAAAACAATGCTCTCCTTGCAATGAAATTTTTAGTTCAGCATTTTCTAATAAGAGTATTTACAGGAAACTTTGCCATGCTTTCCCTCAAGGAAACTTTTTCAAATAGAAACCAATTCCTATTTGATACAGCTGATAAAAGAAGAGAACAAGGAAAAGCAACGGCCCAAACTCTTCTCTCTTCCTGCTCCTTATTTTTGTGCTTACTGTGATCTGTGCCCAAATGTCCTTCTGCTGACATTTAAGACAAAAAAAGCAGAAATGTGAAAGGCCTGGAAAAGAGGAAGCAAGGCAGCAAAATGTTTATCATGCCAAAATTAGAAAGTCATTGGCAATAAAAGACCCTGCACTGACAACACTAGGACTAGATGATTACCAACTTTCTAAAATTTAACAACAACAAATCCAGCAACAACAACAATCAAATGAAGCCCTAAAGCTTTCCCCTTTGGCAGACAGTCCATTAAAAGTAAGATCTGTTACTAGTGGTAACAGCTGTACTTTGTTGCTTGATCTAGAATAAGCAAAAAAACCCAAACAGTAATGCAAACAGCTTCTCAGCAACTGCCTTCAGCCTTTTACTATCATACAGCATTCCAGTAAATACACTTCCACTAAATCTCAGCTGCAGCTAATTTCTAACCACAAAATACTGACTGAGCCACGCCTGAGCAGTAAGAGGCTGCCTACCCCTCGTCACAGGATGCAGAGGAGTTGGTGGGGAGGCGACTTGAGACACCCAGTAACGGGCTCCCGCCTTCTGAAACCAGCACAGGGCATTTTGCCCATGTTGCAAGTGAGCTCTGGCACCAGAGTAGCCACATCAGTGCAATGAAGCGCCTGAGCTGGTTAGCTGTGCTGAGTTGAGCGCAGTTCTTCACTAATGCAGCTACGAGGCTTTTGGGACCCAGGCTGTAGCTCTGCATGGTCTGCTGCTTCTAACTGGCCCAAGCTGGCAGCTCTGCACCACACACGCTGTTTTGCAGAGTGGACAGGTCCCTCACGAGTCCTGACTCCAAAGCAAATCAGTAGTCCTCCTGAACCCAAGTTCAGTTACTGACGTCAAAGAGACTAGGATTTCATTGTTAAGAATAAAAGCAAAACCCAGCAATATTTCTAATCTCAGTGACTTTTATAAGACCTGTATGCAGAAAGACACCTCCGCTTATAAATGGGGCAAGAGAGTGGCTTCCAATTTAAGGAAACCAGAGAGTGACTCAAAAGGTTAATTCCAGTTCTGTATTCCAAAAGAAAATCTCAGACTAAACGAATTAGGAAGAAAATAATTCAGTCTTTTCCCTGGTTATGGAACATTTGTAGCAAATCAATAGTTTGGAGTAAGTCAGAAGTAAGAGTATTAGTGTGGGGGCACTACGTTTATGTAATCCACTCCATCTTTGGCATTCTTGTCTCTGCACAAATTGGGGGATTTATTCCAAGCAATTGTAAATGCTAACTAACAAAATATAGGACTATCAGCTTTCTTCACTTCCCAAAGCTAACTCTGGAAAAATAAATTGCAGAGATTTCAATAAGTATTTGAACAGATCCCCTTTTGAATCCAACATTTTTGAGGTTTGGGAAATCTGTTTAAAAAACAAAACAGAAAACATTTTTTAGAGAAGTATCTCGTCTTCATTCTCTTAAAATTGAAACAATTGAAAGGATATGAGCTGACCCCTTTTTATCACCTCTCCCAAATATCTTTTAGGTCAATCCTGGGGGATTTAACAGTTATATATAAAAAAAAAAAAAAAGATTAAAACAGCATCACTCAAAAATCTCAACAGCTTCACTCACACCTCACTTCTCAAAAGAGTTTCACTCAAAATCCACTTTTCAGACTTGCAGATTTTTCATCTCCAATACAGAGGGTTTTGCCCAGGTTTACTACAATGTAAGGAACAGATATACGAGCATTTCCTGAATGTCCTAGATTTTATTGTTAATCATTAATATTAAAAATGATTGTTACTTTAAAAAGTCAAATAAAAACAATATACAGCAAACATGACATTAGAGTATTATATACACAGCCATAATACAGAATAGTTTAACACAGTTGTACTCCTATCACATAGTTGTCTATTTTAGCAAAGAGACTACACTTTAGCATATGGCAAATAGAGGTTCTGATGTCAACTTTAGATAGCCACTTGAAGATTGCTTAAAAAACTATTATTTATAGTAAACTTAAAGTCTGGATGCAATCCCTGGTATGTTAACAGATAACACAATGCTCTTAGGATTTTTGGGAAACTGTAAGCACAAAAGGAACAAGCTATTTCTGATGCAATTTCTTATCCAGCAGGAATAGACTAGCTGCTTTTGAATGTATGTACATTCCCTCATCTCAGTTTTTCTTGTTCTTTTCAGTCCCACATCTTGTTCCAATACGTGTTTCCGATATTATCAATTTCACACACCTTTCTTAGGCCATCCTTTCTCCAGCATAACTAATATGGATATCAGATAGATACTTGGCCCATCTGTATCTCTAAAGCAGCCTCAGTTTACAGTCTTGTGAAAAAGGGACACACTGCTGTGACATTACCCAATTCAGAAACCCATTCCCAGGACTTCTATTGTGTTCTGCATGGCACAAATATAGTAACTGTATGGATTTTTCTGTACTAATGGCATTCACACGAAGGCACTTCAGAGTTACATGGTACATCTGGACAGGGGACTACAGTGATCTGATTGTGGTTCATGAGAAAATTTCAAAAATAAAATAGGACTTGAGTGCAGCTTCCTTCACATAATATGCATTGACAATGCAAACCAACCCTCTTCTTTTTGCTTCTCCACCTGCTAGAGAGAGGAAACAAGTTGAAATTCATACATTGTAAACTCCCCAGACTTGCTAGTTATCTCTGGCTTCTGTAAGATTACCCAGTTCCCTGATACTGTTTGCCATAGGCACCACGGAGGCAGGAACGCCATCTAATTCAGACACCTAGCTTAAGCCACATTCACCTTAAGTATTCTTTATTTCCCTTCTCGGGACGTTTATTTCTCTATCAAGATAGGGAGATTTGGATATCAACTTTGTTTCTTTTTATCACTAACTTGTTATTTTAGACATCAAAAAACCAACCAACCAACCAAAAAGACTACATTAGTGCAAAGAAAGCATTTTAGTGTAGTCCGTCCTTCTCTTGGACAATCAGGTACCAGAAATCTAAAGCAGTGACTTCTCTTTATGTTTGGATTTATTTATTCTTCAGCAATTGTCTTGTGCAAGGGTTAGATAAGCAATAGCTTGCTTGCCTCTTATATGTAGCTCTACTACTGCATCATGTTTACTTGAAATTCTCTGAAAACACCCGTGAAAGACTGCCAGAGGTTCCCAATTATAACACACACAGATGCCACAGTACAAACGTAGTTACAGGATTATTCACTTGTAAATAGCAGCCCTCTGGCAGCAAACAACTAGTGTCACTAGCGCTCAGGCCTCCCTTAACCAATCATCCAGAATACACAATGGTATGAATTTATTACTGTTAGCTCAGTGTATTTAGGACAGGACAGAGCTCCCTCTCCTTCTTTATCTGTCTAGCTTTCTACTTATGTAAGTATGACATAGCAATCAAGTCTTCTGATTGAAAATTTTTCAGTCTTACCTTTGGCCTTTGACTGACAGGACTTAATTTCACGCTTTCTGAAGTGGCACTTAAGGGTGAACAAGGCTTGCTAGAGGAACCTGCCGATCTGTAGACATGCAAAATGAGATTGAGAAAAACTGAAAACTGGGACTGAATGTTAAATACATATCTCAGATTCTCATCTAGTACCCTTCATCAACGGTCTCCAAAAACTTGTGATCTGTGTTATGTGAAATTGCAGGTGTTTTAAATACAAACAATGAAAACTGAAGAACCTACCAGACCTTTGTTCCATCTCTTCAGATTAGACTGTGATGAAGCCAGAGAAAATTGGTGAAGCCAAAGAAAAACATGGCAGTTTTTCCATTGTGTTAAAATTCTTTGCCATTGCTGCTACGTATGCACCCAAGCCACTACAAAAATAAATCAGTAAAGTAAATCATTTACCTTCTTATACTGGTCACACTGGCAGGGGAAGGAGTATCTTCTTTGGAGCTGTCTATAACAGATGCCATCGGAATAGACACTTCAATTGTCTTCTTTGCATTTTCTAGATGATAAATAATAGCTTAATTCTGACAAGAACACAACAACATCTCAGTATATTTATTTCATTTTCCCATTTTTTGGGGAAGACCCTCCTCACTGTTCACAATTACACATAATATAAAGAATAGACATAAAACGTCAAGCTGAAGATGCACGCAGCCCCATACCCACTTTCTGAAAATGACCAGTAGTGAAAGCAGATACTCAGAGGAACTATGGACAACGTGCTTAATACAAAATGACTCTTCTAAGGATAAGCCCTCTGGCTTTGGCAGATTTCTCTTCGTTGTTCCTTTAGATTTATGTATTTACTTTTCATGTTTTCTTTATTTACCAGGGCATTAGAAGTACTGAAAGTGTTAGGGCCCCACTGTGTGAGTCACTGCATATGCATCGGCATGCATGTGCAAACACACGTGATCTCTCCTCCCCCTCCTTCCCCGCGTCCTTCCCTTTACACTATCTCTGTGGTTTAGGAAGGGGGAAAGGGTAGGTGGCCTAGATAGAGCATGCGTGCACATGCTCATGCACAGTTTTACCTGCTATTGCAGTAACTCCATGAAAAGATTAAGAAGCCCTCATCTACTAGAGAATATTTTTGTTTATAGTTACATACAGAAGCTAATCCATGGATCTTGCTTGAATCAGCAAGAATGTTTTCTTCACTCATTTGTCTCTTCAGATGATTTGAAGCTTGCTATTTCTTTTTGCTAACGCTGGCAGTAACTCAGCAAGCTGATCTGATGGAAAGGGCACCAAAAGACCAAGAACTTTAAAACGTGGTTAAGCATTGGATAACCACTTTGCTGTGATTTTTAGAGGACTGATGTAAATGCTTGATCTTTTCCTAAAAGATTCTGCAGCAGAGAGGCCTGCTTAAAATGCTGTAAGCACTCAATAATTAAAAAAAAATAAAATTGGGAATTTGGAATACTAGGCATTTCAGGCACTGAGGAAATCTCTTGCTGCCTGTTAATAACAAAACCTAATTCTGCTCTTAAGTGACAGTGCAACAGTTCTGCAGACAAAGGCATAGCAAAGAACAAATTTACCACACAGCATGACATTTGCAGCAAGCTAACTAATTACTAAGAAACTAACTTTAGGAGAAGTTTAGGTGATATATTTTTAGCTCTCTGAAGTCTGTCACCTTTAAAAACAAGGAGTGTTTGTTCCACAGAGTCATTAAGAGCAAGTGCACTGACCACAATTGCTGATCCAATCAGTTAAAGACAGAACTCCCAAAAAGGGAAAAAACATTATCTTACTAGTTTTTGTTTCTCCTAAAGCTGGGTACTTACCAATATAATTTAAGGATGGGGGTGGAATAGCAGATATCATTGGAGAGACCACATGGGCAGCAGCTAATTTTTGCTGGTCTATCAGCTGCAACAGTTTATCACGTGCTTCTGCGCTCTGACGATTCAGCTCTGCTATTCGTTCCTCCAAGCTCTTTGGTACTGCAAGATGAGTCTACGTACAGATAATTACTTTCAATTAGAAGCCTGTAACTTGCACCTTCAGGAAGGGCATACAATATATTTCAAGTACTTTTACATATCTAATTTTTCCAACTGAAAATCAGTTCCTTAAGTAGATTATAGAGCACCTCTTCTGAAAAAAAAAAATCTCAAATTTTGTCTCTTTCACTGTCATATATCCAGGTCCTTAACTGACTAAATACAACATCACATGAAATAGGTCTTAAAACAACTGACAAAAGAGAAGGGACACTCTTAAAACATCAGTAAGCTATTGGAAAGCAGATAAGCAGAAAGGGGAATCCACCCTTTCTTTTCTATTAAATTCTCACCTGTCCCTGTGAAGTATCTAGACTAGGGTATATATTTTGTATCGCATCTGGCTGATGTAGGCCATCACCTGTTTCTTCAGAGCAGTCTCTGAATTTGCTCAGCTGAGCTTTAATAAGAGAGTTCTGCCGTGTTAGCTCAGCTATCTGTCCCAGCAGATCACTGCTCTGAGAGACCTCTTCAGCTGCGCTGTTTTTTCCAGAATCACTTGGGGAGGACAGACTGACTTTGTCTTGGGAACTCTCCAAGTCTTTGTGTGCAGGAGGAATCGGTTGCCTTTGAGAGAAGAGACATTTTTCCTCAGCTGTGCTCTGAGTTACCAGGGAGGAAGGTGAGGTCCTTTCCTTGCATGGTTCTCGTTCAGTGTTTTCAGTGGACTGAGAGATGGTCTTAAAGACTACAAACAAGAAATAAAGGAACAGTAAGGAAAGAAACACATGTCCTTATCAGGAAACTAACAGTGACTTCATTCTATCAGGCTAGTAATTTACAAGAGAAAATAATCAAGCAGGAACTTTAACATCTAACCTGAACGGAGTACGTTATGGAGTAAAATCCTTTATGCAAGCGACTGCTACAAGGACTCATCATTTGAAAGACTTAATATTTCTCATTGCAAATTGTCTTATAGCTGCATGATTTGATTAGAGTTGGAGAGAGAAGTTGAATTTCTTAGCTGATAGAAAAATGGAAACGCTCAAACACTTTGTTCTCCATTTTCCAAAATCCAGTTACCTTACCTAATAAATTATAAGTTTGCCTTTTTCTTCTTATATTTATGCTGGGCTGGCAACAAAGTACATAAATGTTTGGAATAGTAATCAGTCAGACGTTTAGTAAGCCCCTAAGAACAAGGGGATCCATTCTAGCCCACAAAAGTAGTTAGGTGTTTTTAGTGGTCATCATTAGCAAAGTGATAGCACATCACACACACACATGTGACCAGATGTTACAGTACTGTCAGCTGCAGCTCTACATATTAAGTTCAAGCTGAATTTTGTGATCAAAAGCAGAGGTTCCACATCTTGCATATGAAATAGCCCATTCCTTCCAAAGCTATAGCTTTTGCCTTTTGAACAGAGCATGACATTCAAAAATTTACAAGTAAATCTGCAGTTTTATGAATTATTTTCCATAAAGAGGCATTCTTAAGAAGTTTAACATTTGTTGACCCATTTAGCAGCCTTAACAGTAATAAAGAATAACAATACATTTCACACATAGCGAAGCTACAGTGAAGTCTGTGAAAAGAGTTTCATGCTTGTTTCAAATGACAGTCAATGTCTCATGGTTCTCAGTGGGACTGAAGCCAGATGCTGCTTTTTGCAGAAAATTACTTTTAGCTCACTTCCTCCCGAGTTTTTTTCTGTGCCTCCTCATAGCATACCAGACTACTAAAAGCTTAAACCAGCTAGACCCTACCACTCCTCTTGCCAGCTCCTTAAAAAATCAAAAGTACTTTTGGGTTATTCTTCTGACTGGAAAAGCCTTGCAAATCAACAGAGCTGAAAGCAGGCGGGAAGGAGGAGGGAAGGCAAAGAACTTCATTACTGCACCCTACTTCCTGTCAGCAACCATTGAGCTAGCTGTAAACACAATTATCTGCCTCCCACACAGGTTTACTGGGGCCTAGCACACTCAGTAAGATGCATGTGGTTATAATGACAATTTCAGGAGGAAATATCTAATCTTAAGACAGTCACAAAGGGTTCTCCCTCCTGCTCACTTCAGTAAGTTTAAGTGAGAAACTGCTTCCCTAACTATCCCTGAAAAACCTTTCTCCTTGAAAGCAACAGAATCTGAAGCCTACAGATACTGACACAAGATTGTGAGCTAATCTGGTTATCTGGCACCTCACCACAATCTCACCCAGAACTTCTTCACCCACTTCTTGTGTACTACACGAAACATGGAAAGCTGCTCCCAAACCCTTTGGAAAAGTCTCTGCTGAAAAGATAGGCTGCCTCAAAACAAGAGTACACAGCCTCCAGAGATCCTGGTTTGTCTGCATGGGCTCCAGAAGCACTGAAGTTCCAGTCTTGAATGGTGTCACCATTACAGGTGACAGAGGCTGGATTACATCACCAGCAGACGGAGATATGAGAAGATGTGCTCTGAATCATAGACAGAGAGCTACCGCAAACCATACATAATGACAATCAAAACCAGTTCAAGATAAGAATGAGAGTCTGGAATGCCACTGACAGGGCTACAGACAGTAAGACAGACAACTGCAAGGGATGATAACAGAAACTCTAAAGGAAATCTAGCAATAGGCACAGAAAGAAAAGAAATGCAGATCTGGATGCAGATACAGGAGATTCCAGTTACAGGGCCAAGATGTCTAGGCACCCAAATTAAAAATTTTCATAGAAAATATATCTCCAAAGAGAATGTGAGCCTGAGAGATTCAAATAATAATACGACACACAGACTCCCAAGTCTACTACAGCGAACTAGCGAGGGCGTGACCATCAGCTCACCATTCTGGAGGGGAGACGATTCCTGACTGCTCTTCTGCCGGGGCGGTGACAACAGTACAGCTGGCTGGAAGATGTGAGTTGGCAAACTTCTACCTGCTCCCACACTATCCGAGACACTTGGCCTCTGGAAAAATTCGACAGGCGTTTCCTTATGTGGGAATTTCAGCATATTTACTCCATTGCCCGCACCAGTCCTGGGCTCAAAATAGCTCAAAGCACTTTTCTCTAAAGAAAGAGACAAAGCAGAAATTGAATTAAAAAAATAGTCCACTAACAGCCTAGGGAAAAATCTCAGTAACGACCACTCTTTCATTCGGGTGCCTGAAAAGACAGTCTATGTTTATGTTCCCTACACACTCCTCACTTCCTTTCAATGCCCAAGTACAGAAATCTTTCACTGGAGCACAATGCAAATCTTTATCGGGCAAAAACAGCTATCACATGTAGCCTCACAAATTCAGGATACTAATAAGAGTTCTGTTAGTAGCCCATGCACAAAACTTACAGACATATGACTCATGAGGCATCGATACCTAAATGAGCTGCATTTGGTAATGTTCTCTTGAGAAAAGCAAACCTACATACTTGTCCTAATGACCCCAAGTTTGATGGCAAGAACGGTGGGGTAGAAAGAAATTCAAAACTCTTTAGAGCGTTCCAATGCTCTCGTTACGACTTCATTCAAGTCAGACTTCTCTGCAGTGAAGAGAAAAAGCTATTACTCTACACTTAACTACAACTAGTCTGTGTCTATGTTGCCATCTGTTTTGAACATACCTGGGAGGCACAGAATGAAAAGCACAAAATCAAAGTTACAGTTAGCTGTGGACCCGAGTAATTTTAATATACTTACATCCTTTGCTCCATTAGTACTATCTTTGGGTTCTCCATTAATATTTTTGTTTAGAACATTTGTTCCCAAAAGAGAAGTTGTTGGAGAATTAAGTGGGACATATCTGATCCAAAAATACAAGGGACAAAAACACTCTTCAAAGACAAAGAGCCAGAAGATGCTGTTTGAGGATATTGCTTGTGGTCCATATTACTGAGACTGAATTAAGAACTTGCCACCCTCTATTCAACGACCCTGACAAGAGACGTTTCACCTTACAGAACTGCACTTCCAAGGCATTGTCCTTGCATGCTATTTGTCATTATATCGTCCCCACACCCCTTCTTCAGCCACTCTCCTCTTTCTAGTCAATTCTATAATATAGTTAACTTACGTATGGTTTCTGCAGCAAAACCACCTAGCAGACATCAAGTATTTCACACCCAGACAGAAGCCTTAAGGGTACATGAACTCTCCTTCTGAAGGAGGTGGAGGAGGAAGAAATATTTTTGCAACTTTAGGAAGCTTCTTCTCAGGAAGCAGCCTTTTTCTAAGAAGACAGACCAATAAAGAAAGAGAATTTGGAACAGTCCTGCAAAATTGTTGAACAGGAGGATTTTGTTGGTTTGTTTGCCTTTTTTTTTTTTTTTTTAATTAGTTAATTATTATTACAAAGCTTTTTTATCCCCAAAAATGGATCTGGTATGTGGGTTCTCAGGAAGAGAACCACAGAAACAGTGAGGAAGCAAGTTTCTGAATGTCATGTCCACACAAACAACATTTAATTAAGGAATACAAATAGCTCCAAGTAACCATGGGATTCACTAGGAAGTAGTGATCTTGAGGGCAGAGGCAATGCATTTAAACAGCTCATGAGTGGAAGAGGATTTGGAGTAAACTCAATGGTAAAAGCTTAAAAGCACAGGATGAATCATGTTTTGTTAGGATGGCCATAGATACTACTGGCTTAACTTAGCCTGTGGCCATGTTACGTATCATCTAACTGATCATTCACCTCTGGTAAAACCCAAACACTTCAAACAAACAGGCTTCTTTCTGTCTGGTCACTTAATACGGCTGAGTAACTCTGCCGTTTCTGGTCAGCAGCGACCTCCAGCGGCTGAAGGGAGAACCAATCTCATACTATTTGCTACCCCTCAGGAATAGAAAGGTGGGATCCTGCTTCAGTTGGATTTTTTAGGACCCTCAAAATAAACTTGACTTTGTAAGACACCTTAACGGCAAAGAAAAAGAAGGACATCTCCCATGTGTGATGAGAGGCTACTTTTTACATTATGTATCACTTAAAAAGCTCAACCCCAGGATTTGGCTATACAGCTAACCTTGAAGTCTAGATCCAGACAGAAGGATGCCAGTGGGGAAGGAATACAGTTTTTATAAACATTTATTTTTAAATCACTTTCAAAACGGTTGTGCTCAGAGCAGAACCGTTCACTGTGGCACATGAATTCCCAGAAGTCAGATCCACGCTCACACAAAGGGTGCTTATTCAAGCAGACATCTATTAAAGTTTTCCACCACAAGGATAAACCATCCACTACTCCCATCTCCCTCCTCGCACGTGCACACACACACACACCTTGGCTGTTCGCTGAACCTTTGCTTGCAATTCCAAAATGATTTGGACTTTGTCCTCTTTTAGATTCTCCTAAAGGGAGGCCTTTCAATGCTTGCACGAGAGAGGTCAGCTGTTCATCTGTTGCTATCATGTATTGCTGAAGCTTCTTCTAAGGGAGAAAGGGCAAAAAAACAGAGAGAGAGAGAGAGAGAGAGAGAGAGAGATACAGATATATATATTCTAGGAACATGAATTAGAAAGTTATACACAACAATTAGCACGGAGAAGAAATCTGTCCTCTAAGTATCACTGCCTGAATTTGTGAGATTCCAATGAGGTATTAAATATCAGTGTCTCCAAGTTTGCTATTTACTCTCCCTCTTGCCTCAACTAAATGGTTTGGTTTTCTTTCCCTGACTCATTACCCCCATTTCCTCTCCAAAGTTGCTTTATTGCTCCATTCCCAAATGTAAACATCACACAAATCTGAGCAAATGAAAATGTAGTATTACATCCATTCTACTTTGTTGCTATAGTAGTATTACTATTACAGAAGCATGGAGGCAGATTCTTAAACCTTTAGAGGGTACATGCATATCCACCAAAGATTGTACATATGCGTCCACTTAAGTAAAGCTCAGTTTCACAGAATTAGCATTTGCCAGGCCTTAAACATTTTAAGGGAAGATAAAATGTTAACTTTCTAAACATTCCTTTCCTCCCCCCCCCACAGTGCCCATGATCATTCTCAGACTCCTTATTCAATTTTATCATTTTCTTTCTCTTTACTGTTCAAGTCTCCTGAATGTATGAGAATTCATCTAAGCCCAGATCTGCAGAACTATTCACTATTCTAATAAGTTATCCTTCCATGACAGCAGTTCCTGCAGTAGACAAAAGGAAGGAAAGAAGAAAGGAAGGAAGGCTCAGTAACTCTCAGCACCTGTACAGCAATGTTTTCTTCCCTCACTAGAAGGATTTCTGCGGTCAAAGCATCAATCAGTTCTCTATGTTCCTTCAGCATCTCCTCATGTTGCTGCCTCATCATCTCTTTTTCACGCAGTTGCGTTTCACTCTAAAAAGCAAGAAAAAGTTAAAGACCTACTTTAATCAATGAAGATTCATTTTCGGAAACAGGAAGAGTTCCATATCACATTATACTGCAACAGCTCCTCCCACTATTGCTAAAATGACTTCATCATTTTCACTACAAAAGCCAATTTTCAGGGCTTAAGAACCGTCAGTCGGATTACTCCTCCTTCCTTGTTATCCCAGAACACTGCAAGGAATCCTTTAAATTCTTGTGCTTCTGCCTTTACAATTTTTACAGCCTGCAACTACAACCACTGTCTCTCTGTATGGATACCTTTTTATAACCCACTGAATCTTTTCTATGTGGTAATGAAATAAACTCCAGATGTGCTGATGCTTGTCAGTATCCTGTGCTACTCCTTTCTAAACCTCACTAATGAACATAGGTTTGATAAAATAAAGGAGAAGGCATTTGTTTTCTAATGTTTTCTATCATGGAGAGAAAAATAGAGGATTGCCTGAGTATCTTTAACATGAACCAAAAAAGCCTATTTTGTGAGCAATTTACTTGAACACCAGGCAAAGAACCTTACTGTAAAGGATCTCTTGCCCTCAAAAGATACCATCAACCTATGAATTCAACATAGGCTGCTGTAGTAGACAGGCCTTCTCCTTCAGAAGGAAGGACGCAAAAGACTCCCTTCCATCTCTGATGAGTAAAGAAAGTGCACAATTGCCACTTTTTGGACCGCTGTAGTTAAGAGAGAGCAGAGGTTAAAGAGGCATATAGACAAACCAGAATTAACAGATGGAGCATTTCCCTAAATGGCTGCCTGCATATACTTCAGGGAATTCCTGAATTCAAGGCAAACATTTCATGTCTGAAACACAAGAGATCCTGAAAAGCAGTTGGGGTATTTTTTTCTGGTGCAGTGACAAAATAAGAGCATGAGCTGCCTATTATGCACTGTAGATTATTTTCTGCTGGCACTGGGATAGGAAGTGAAAAGCTATCTAGGAAGAAGCATTAAGGTAAAACAGCTCTGCAGGCACACAGAGAGTTAATGAATGAATAAATAAATAGATAGATATTTCTGAGAGTAAAGTGCAGATACTGTCACTGGGCACATAAAGACATGCAGATATGCGTCCTCTAAGCTTACCAGAGACCAGCCATCTGTTCTCTGATTCTTTTCCAGCTAGAGAGAACAGGTTTACACATCGTCCCAAGTGATGCAGACTGACTGATTTCAACTCTGCTGAATGAAAATGGAAAAACATAGACGCTCCCTCATTTTTTTTATCTTTAAATTCTACACGACTTACGTGTAGTCTTATTTAAGGAATTCCACTGATCCCCAACTGTGCACCGCTATAAGCGCCATTTCAGGTTATTCTTGCTTAATAGGAAGTTGCCTCTATGGATGGAAAAGGAGAGCTAAGGAATACCTACCTCTAAAAGGCCGCTGGGCATTTGGGCCCACTAATCTGATGACAGTTGGACCGCCTTTGGGATGAGAAGCATTCAATTTTTATCATCTATGCCTTGCCTGTAATTAGCTGATATTCGTTGTCAGAGATACCTTACTGAAATATGCGTACCGTGTTAAAGCTAACGTTCAGAAATACTACAAGAAAACAAACACTTTTTGAGGAATAGTCACTGCACACGTTCTGTAGACAGACTGATACTTAGAGCATTTCTCTGTACCCAAAATATTCTGCTTACTAAAGCCTTTATATGTTTATTGTTTCTGGTTATTTACAGAACTAAAGCTTGTAGCTGGATGAACAATACCACTGACGAAACAGTCCTTCATAAGGCACTTTTAAAAGCCAACCCATACAAATGCACAGATTCTGTTATGTCTTGAGTGTAAGGCCACTACTGAGAAACATTTCATGTATGTTCTTGGGAATAGCCTAAAGTAAAGAGCTTTATATTGAAAAAGTCAATTCGGCTTTGTTTAACAATAAGAGGAGAAATTACCATTCACGATGAGGGCTCAAAATAATCTTTTGGAGAAAGCAAGGCTATCACAGAGGGTAGAATTAACTTCATCCTTACAAGTTATTCAGATATTAAACTTTTACACAATCTCCTACTTATTAAAAACTACTTTTCTTTTAGAAGATTAAAAAGTCTAAAATAAACCCCATTGCCCTGAATCTGCATATACTTAGTATACAATTTTAGTCTAAGAATGGCCAGAACCTTGAATTTCAGCAGTTCCTCCTGAGAGAGTCCTTACATAGGGACAAGGATGGCTGCCTGATAAGGAGTAGCTTTTGAAAGTCATCTGCAAAGAAAATGAAGATCTAATACAGTCTTCTCTCCAAGGTGAGCATGGAGAGGAACGAAAAAGAGATGCTCAAATTCTTCCCTTTCTCTCAAATAATACCATGGCACTCTTCTGATACACTTCAAACTGCAACTTGAAACTTGCATTTAGCCACCACAGCTGTTGTATTCTCTATGGTTTGAAGAGTATTCTGCTGACATAGATATTGTTGAGACAGTGTTTCTTGGATAAGGAAACGGAAGACAACTTAGAAAAATCTTGTACAGTTTACTGATAAACCACCTATAACCTGGTTGTACATATTCTTACACATTTTCTATAGCTTAATCAGCCTTGGTATTAAACGGATCTTTCCTTTTAAAGTCAAGGTTGGGGGTGGGGAAGAAGAGACAAATCTCAAACATACCCACCACCATTCCTTTCAATTCTAAGTGCAGTCCTAAAGATTTGAGCCTAGCCTAGTGTCAGAGATGAACGTGGTAGCCTCTGAGGACTTTCAAGAGGCTTGCAGTGCTGGCTCTGCTGCGTTCTGGCCTTGTGACAATTTTGTGTGTTCACCTAGTAGCTTAGTAAAAGGACTGTGATAAAAAGTTGCAAAGCTTGATAATTTGCAACTCTTACATTCATTGTGAAAGGGAAGGGAGCAAAAAGCAAAAACATTCCCTCCCAAAACATGTCTATTTCCTTCCACATCTTTATCCAAAGTAGAGTGAAAAATCACTTTAGGCAACTCCTTCCATTAGTAAGGATCTTAGTATTAGGCAGTGGGAAAATAATTAAAAACACTTCTTAGGATATGGTATATAAAATTGTTTTCCAGGACACTGAAGATGTGAAACATTCTGGATGATACCAAAGTTTTTCTGTGAGCATCCATACTTTGGTAGAAGACTGAACAAACACAGTAGCCTCTCCAAGTGGTAGCTCAGAATAGAGGTTCACTCTATTTAATGAGTGAATGAGTAATTTAATGAAATTAATCTGAGGTCGTTAGTGGAAAAGCATTGTATGGACCTCTATTTTCATCAGAGGATCAGGTGTGACCGTCAGCATATAAATCTTGAAATTTCTGAAAGGTCCTATTTTCTTCCTTCAAGTCATGAACCAGGAAAAGAGAACGCTTGGCTTCACTAGCATCATCTGAAGAAGTATACTGCTTCAGATATGAAAAGCTCGGTGTCGCTAATGCCAGGTCAAGTCTCAAGTCACCTGCAAGTTGCGTATTGCAAATGGCAACAGCTGGCTAGTACCTTTCAAATAAAAAGCACTGTGTAATACAAGCTTTCCAATTTTCCACAGAAAAATACTTAGTGCTCCCAGAACGAGGACTGAGACAACAGAAAAAAGATCCAAGAAATTCTACACTCAGATCAGAGGTAGGAACCTTAAAACATAACACCAGAAGACATTTTGAGTTACAGCACCCAATAAATACATGATGTTATAACAACATGCTATCACCAGTTACCACAAGTTACTGCATCCAACTCTTTCTCCTGCCCGTCTCCCCAAAGTTCCTGCCCCTAGCAGTGGGGGCTAAAAAGGCAATATGACAACTTTTGCTACCGTTTACAGCCCTGCATGTTAAAGGAAGCTAGAACCAATTTTGTGTTACTTTAATACACACATACATACGCTGCAGCAGCTCAGGAGCCACTATACATCCTGTTAAGCCATGCCACTACTAGAGAAGGGCAGAACTCGCAGTTAGTTGTGAAGGGATAATCACAAAGACATTCAGGTCTTCAATGTACAAGTAATATCAAGGCTCACGTGCAACGGGAAGGCAAGGAAGAAAATCAGTTTGTAAACAAAGCTTTATAGTTAATATCATGCTACAACTCTGAACATATTTAAGTGACACGTTTTAAAACTATTTCCATGAGTATTTTCTGCTAGAAGTTCCCGGGAGACTTTCATTGCAGTCAACTCCTCCCTTTTCATTAGGGATACCTGTTTCTAGCAGATGAAAAGTTTTACCTCTTCTTACCACTCTACAGAAGCAATTCAAAGTTTTCTCACCTCTTTGAGGTAGCGCATTAAGCGACAGAGAGCATTCACCAGTGATAAGGTAAATCCAGTGAGACCTTCATTTCTCTGAGTTTTCTGAACCTCACGGCCTGTGCATTGCTCATATTCCTCCAATTCATGCTCTACTTCGTGTATCATGCAATTGAGAACATCCAGGGTGGATTTACTGTCCCTTGGAAGGCCAGTGGGGATTGAATTAGCATGAGAATCACCTGTCCTCTGTCCAGAAGAGTTCTGTGCAATTTGTTTCCTTTTCACTAGGGAGGGGGAAAAAAAAAAAGTCCTTGAAAGTTCAACTCAAATAGAAAGCTTGTAATCTCAATGAAATTACATTAAGTGTTTGTTGAAATAAGTCAAGGAGAGGCCCTCTCTGGCCCTGAGCTATAATGGATCATCAAAGAACATCCCCAGTTACTCATGTTATTTTCAGATCATCAGAAAAGAAAACAAAAAAAAACCACTCCTCACATTTTCTGGCATCATAGTAGTACCTCTCAAGAATCATGGTTTGCTGCTTTCATATTAGATACCTACTTAACACTTTCAGCTTTCTTAGTTAAAAGCATAGAAACAGTTTGCTGGTGAACTGTCAGTGAAAAATGATCAGCTGCTTTCAGGTCTCACATTTATACCAATCTCTCCATGCTATGGATTTGTATCTAATGTCAATCCCCATATGCAAATACACGTTGACTAAGTAAAATGAAAATCATCATAAATCTGTGCAACGTAGCAAAGAGAAGAAAATGGGAGAGCACAAAAGCACCACATTGGAGACAACAGTACGGCTAGCAAGGAAACATGGTTCCTTGAGTTCCCAAGGACTTTGTTTTGTCAATGAAAACGCAGATTATGTTGGAACATATTGCCTAAAGGGGCTATGGAATGTCAACTTTGGAGGTGTTCAAAACTCAGCTGGACAAGACCCTGGGCAACCTAATCTAACTTTGGAGTTAGACCTGCTGCGAGCAGGAAGTTTGACGATAGGACTTCCAAAGGACCTTTCAACCTACATTTTCCTATGACTTAAGGACCTTGGTCAAATGCAGGTATGTTATTTTTAAAAGTACTACACCTTTTGCTGAAATTTGCTTTTGTTTCCTTGAGTCTGGGTTCAGCACTTGTCTCACAGTGTAAGCAGAATCTGCAGTCTCTTCTCCCTCTTCATTCAGAAGCCTTGAATGAATTCTCTTGACTACACCAGTAGCGTTGAGGGCTGATTTAAAAACAAAATGAAAAGCATACACAGAAAACATTTCAGGTATTTTCTTAATAGCAAAATGTTTCCAAGCAATTATACGGAAATACTGCCCTTTTTTGTCTAGAAATTCATCTGAGCTAGATTAGCACGTCTCTATCTCTCACCCACACCAAAAGGAATTCCAGGTAAGATCCTGCTAACAGCTTAATATCCCTTGAGAGGCTGAGCTTTAGTAAATCCAACCTGAATGTTCCAATGATGGAGAAGCAGTCGTCGGAGTCAAAGGTACATTTGCTTCCTGTGATAAGGTAGTTTTTCTCATTTCCTTTTCAGTCCATAACTGAGAATCCACTGAAGAATTTTTCTCTCTCAATAACTGGAGTAGCCTACATTCAAAACAAGCATAGCAATGAATTGTAATATGATAATATGATTGTAGGTAATCTTTACAATCTAAAGAAAAGCTTTTTGAAAAAGCTGAAACTCTTCATTCGAGTTCCCCATTCACAGTCTCAAGACTGCAGCAAAGGCTTTCCCTGGAATTCTGAAGCTGGGAACATACCTGTAATTTATGAAGAAAAACAAAAAAAGTAACCTAACTATTCTCACACAGCATCCTTTTAACTCTGTCTATTTCAAACATTAAGGAGATGGAAACCTGAATGAATATATTTGCACTGACCTGTCAGAGTTGATGCTGGATTTGAAATTCAGAGAGTCGTGCTGTTCATCTTCTGATTGACAGATGGATGATGTTTCTTCTTTCACCTCATTAAGAGCCTTTTTTAGGAAACAAAAAAGAAAACAAAAGGGATCTCAGCAATTTCAAACTCTATAGGAATAAATACTAACTTGTTACATTTTTGTGGAAGTACTTCAAGAAAAAAAAAAAAAGAAAAAGGAAAAACAAATCCTTTGTTTCAGTCCCCACCCCCAAAACAAAGTTAAAAGAACACATCTCAGTGGGAAGGTTTTGAGGAACTACATGAGAAACACCGATATTGACAATCGTCTCAGAAAAGATCACAACAAGTAAAAGTTCAATACCCAATCTTTTATTTAGATAAGAAAGGTCACACACACGTTGTAGGCTGGAAAACAAAACAAAACAAAGTTTTAAGGGCTGTACCATAACAAATATAGAGAAATAGCAGCCGGACATGGAAAAGGCAATCTAAATTATAGCATTTCTAAAATTTCAGTCATTTGACTTTAGACGCTAGACAACCTTGGAATGAAATCTGCATAATTACATTTACATTCTATGTATAAAAAAGCAACCAGAATGAAATACAATCCTACATAAAACATTCATGACAAAACTTAAGAGTAATCAAATTTGGAATTAGGGTTTCTGCAACTTCCAGAATTCTATCTTAGCGCGTAGGCCTCACCAGATGGCCTTCAACCAGGATTTTCATAGGCATATAAAGGAAAGCAAATTTCATGGAAGCTCAGCAGACACTTACCAGCACTATTTTCTTTCAAAAATCTAAGCCTATTCTGCAGCATGTATCCAGTGATACTACACTGTATATAAAATTCACAGCTTACAAAAATAAGTCATTGTATTAAAAATACACACACATACACAAAGACATGACAGAGTAATACTGCAACTCAAATCGCACACATTCGTGCAAGCTAATAGGAAATAGAATTAGAGAACCATGAGACTATGACAGCAGTTTCGGTAGAAAAGGCACTTTCATTGTACAATCCTTTTGGTTTTCATCACAGTGAGCTACTTTTCAGAAGTTTCATATGCTTCTTCTCAGCCCAAAGTAAGCATTCCTGGTGTATAATTCATGTTATGAGAAGAAAACAAAACACTGAAGTAATCTAAATAATGAGATTAAAAATTTTCTTTTGAAACAAATCTAAATAATTGTAAAATAATGTGAAGTATTTAAAGTTTACCTTGAAGGACTATCAAGGCTGCAAAGTTAACTGGGGCACCTTTACATATGCATGATCAGAAATACCTCAGAGCCCAGCTGGCTATGCACCCATGCATGCTGGCACAACTAAACCTCACAGGCATATTTCAGTAGGTGGCAATTAGTTAAGTGGCACAAGACTTATTTCCTCCAGTCTGCAATTAGTTTGTCCTCTTCCTGATAGTCTCACTATTTAAAAGGGAGAGCATACTAACACGAGACATAATAAGTTGGTGTTTCTCATACTCAAAGGTTAAGAAATCTAAAATCAAGATTCCCAGACCCACACAAAATAAATTCACCTCCACTTAATGCCTTTTTTCCCTACATGTAATCAAGACAGCATACAATGCACAGAAGAAAGGTTTAGGTCTGCTTGGAAACCCTTCCTTTGAATAACCTCATTTTGCACAAATAAAAAAAAACCCACAGGACATGCATGGAACTGCACATACATTACCTGGGAATCCATGACAGATTCACTAAGGATGGAAAGCTGAGTAGGAGGATCATGTTTTTGTACAATGGGTCCTTGAGAAGATTCTAGGCCACAGTTAGGAGCCATTGTTACATTAGGAAAACCTAGAGGAATCAGACAAAATAGGGAAGTACAATACACAGAGGACTCAGTCTGTATTATGTCTCAGGACTTCATACCAAAAAAACGAGTTTGTGCGCTTCTGCACAAAAAGGGTCACAGGGATGTAGGCTGCTTCTGAGTAACTGCCAACAACCAGCCATAGAGTTATCTTAATATATTCAGTCATATACTGGGGTTCTTTCTTTCTCCCCTGCTTAAACAAGCATGTGCAGAAAAAGCATACAGAATGAAATAGTCATTATAAGCAAAGGAGAATGGCAGCCTACAGAGAAAAGAATCTAAGCTTAAGATCTTATATGTAAACCGCCAATCCTGCCTTCCACCAGGATATGGACTCAAAGGACAGCATAAGAAAAGGAGAAGCCTTGTTTGTGAGTTACTGATAAGTCACAAAAGCAAGAGGTCAACCCACGTAGCAATGAGAATCAGAACTACTATAGTGGATCAAACTAGTGCTCTGTGTAGGCCAGTAACTTTGACTGTAGAAGTGGCCAATGTAAGACGTTTCATAGTAAGCGATCAGAAATCCCACAATGGACCAATACAGTGGGATAACTGGCCACACTTCACTCTCCTGTGCCACGTTAGGTGTTACCCTCATCTGCGTGTCATCCAACATCAACAGGATCGATTCTACTATCTTAGCTCACCAGATCAAAATACAGTTAAAAGAATGCTCAAAATACAACTTTGTAAAGCAAGACTACTTACAAAAAACAATGAGATAATCTTAAAGGTACTACCATATACAAATGAGATGATCTACCTGTTCGCCTGCGAGGAGCATCCCCAAACAAGTCTTTTACCACAGCCATAACCTGATCAGATCGCTCCAGCACATCCTGCAACTGGTACTGATCAGAGAGAATCTGAAAGTACAGCATATAAGGAAATATTTCATACTGTGCAGACCGATTTGTACTTTGTTTTCGGTAGCGTTCTTCTAAGTAGTTAGCAAGAAAATAGCTAACAAGACAATGCTTACTAAGTTTGTACTGCACAATTAGATCCTTATTGAGACAGATGAAAAGACTATATACTTCATTCTGAGCGACTACAATCATTTCTGAAAAACAAGGTGAATAAACAGTTATTACAGCCATCTGGGGTCCCCATCAGCCTTGACTCTTTCTTATTACAACCAATCCTTTCCTCTCACTCTCTTCTTCTGCCCCCAGCCCAAAGCAAACTAGAGGCTAGGTGTTTAGGACGTGCTCACCTAAACGAAGACATACGCCTGGCGATTAGAAAGTCAGTGTACAGCTTCAAATCATTTGATCTCAACGCTGTTGAGATAGACACTTATTCACCTCTGACGGATACCCAAAAAACGTGAACCATTTGATTAGATCCACACCACTTCAAACAGACTTCTTTCAAACACCCTTGACTGTTGAAAATCCTGTCTAAAAATTAAGCCACACAACTTCTTAAAAGTTTCAAAAGATATAAATACAGCTGCTTACACCTGGCAACACAAGATGTTTTGGGAGTCTCCACTTCTTTCTCACAAGATACAGGTTCTATTCAAGAACCTTCTCCCAGAGAAGTTCATCACTGGAACTACGACAAGCGAGCTTAAGGAGGGAGGTCTCTGAGTTTAAAGAAAAAGTCAATCAGCTACTGTAAGCTGAATGGAAGCTGACTGGAGAAATGGCTCCCATGGGCCGAGCACAACTGAAAACTCCTCTCTCACTTGTAGTTTCTTGCACAGAGTTTGAAATGGCGACATCATAAAATTATATACACAGCTTTGGAAGAAACACTTTTTAAACACCCAAGAGGAGATCAGATGTGTAAATGATCTCCACTTCATCACGGTTAGTAAAATTCATCAAGAGAAACTGCAAATACTTTAGAAGTTGCCACAGAAAAGAGAGGCTCATTTATGCCCTCCTACATAAAATTTGAGAACAGCGTCAATTTGTGCTCACCCAGGAATCACAAGAGGGACTGGACCGCTGCTGTTTCAAAGCTCTATATGCTCCATATTTTCCTTCAGTGTCCACTGATAAGTTTGCTAATGTTTTATATTCAGCCTCATTCAAAAAATTCAAGCAATGGCATTTTACCTGCTTTCTGCTCATTCTAATATGCCTTGTTAGGTCAGGAAGTTGCCCCATATACTGTTTCCATGCCTGACCTGTCTTTTGAGCCTGAACTACATTGCAATATATCACACTTTTCCTCACAACCAATTTAGTAAAGCAACGAATATCCATCTCTCAATCACCTCACATAATCCACTCTTCTGAGTCACTATTCAGTTTTTTACACTCAATATTAACTAAATCCAGGTTTTTTGTTTAGCAATTTGATATCAAAATGATGTAGAATTTTAATCATTCCAGACTTGCAGAAGGAACAAAAATTACCCTGCTCCAAAACATGTTTTTTTTTGTGTAAGGCAATTAAAATTAAGGTAACATATGTAATCAGACAAATATTATCCCAATTAATTTGTTTTCACCCTCTCTACTAGATCTCTTTCAGCATCAGCAGTTTCCTAAGCTTCTCCTTCCTGCTGAACACGTTAGGAACATTTTTAAGGCACTGTTCCCAAGGTAAATTAATTCATGTTTGGTTGTGATTGGCAGAAAACAAGATGACATTACCCATCTAATCTCACTAGGCCCGTTGACGTGCTTTGCCATATTCACTGACTGCTATACCTTCTCCCAGTTTAATTTTAATGTAATTCACAGGTGATACTAATCTTCCCTCATGCTTCAGACTGTTACTAAAGATAATTAAACGGGACTAGTCCTAACCCTCCCCGTAACAGAACCCAATCACCACCTACCCTTTAATATAATACACTAATGTTATTTTAAACTGAAGTTATGGAAGCAATTGGTGTGGTGACTACACATTGACTATCCATAGCAACAGAGACCAGTTCAAATTATTTGTTCATTTAGATTTTTAGGCAGAAAAATCCAGAAGATTATAAACACTATTTCACTCATCCGTTAACCCCTTTCACTCCCTTTATCTTCAATCCCCAACTACAAGAAAAAAAGAAATCCCACACTAACAGCAGCATCTCCCTAGTTTTCTCTCTGTATCTTCTGCAGTTGAGTCGGAGTCAAGAGGCTTAAGAAAGTCGAGCTCTCACAGCAGTAAACAAGGAGAAAAATATTACCAAGATGAGATAGACAAGCAGACAATCCACAGTGGTTGAACTGTACTGGGAGACTCGGAGGGAAGAGCGTCCCCAGTTACTGCGAACGGTAGGACCCAGCAACGAATAGGATTTAAGCTGTGGATAGGGGAAAATACTGACTTCTCCATCTATCTTTTCCTCTACACACAAAGAGAGGCCAATGTTTCTAAAAGCAAAACCCAGGTGTGTCCCACCCTGCCTGGCATTAGCAGAAATATGGTATGCTGATAAAAAGCCATCTCTTAAATACGAGGGGGAAAGACTCAGGGAGAATTAAAATTGTGCATTGGCATTAGAAATTGCAAGAAATACGGGAGACTGTTTCCTAACCATTAGTTTTACATCTAAATTACAAAGTCATGTAATAGGTAATCCAACCATTCCTTAGAGCTGGTGGTCTAACCTACCTTTGTGATATGTAATTTGCTTCTGGATGGAAGTATTATTGAACCTGTTGCTATTACATTAAAGGATTTTGTATAACAGTCCACAATTTTATTTGAATACTCCATTAAAATGCATTTGGCAGAAAAATATGAAAATAACAAACGTCAAAATTAAAGTTTGATGCTTGATTAGCATGATACCCTTAACGCAGATACTGCCGTGTTTGTGGAGAAACAGGCTTCAAACAGTTATCTAGTTGGTGATCTTTAATTCTAAGTACTTTCATTTGTTTTTGTGCTATGCTTCAATGTTCTCAGAATTCAGAGACTCCTGAAAACTTGTAAAAATGAGAGGAAAGAAGGAAGAGGTCTTTGACGGTCAACCCACTGCACACTTACAGGACCACTGAATGATCATTTTAACTGCCAGATGAACATTGTACATTAGCATTCTTTGCCAGTAAAAGCAATTCTCAGTTTGACCAAATGTTTATGAGGTCTGAAAGCTAACGAGTAAACATATTTTGAAATTGGTTTTCATAATATGTGGCAAGGAATCACCTGCTGTGCGAAACAAAAGGATGATCTGAAGCAGTGATAAGCTACTGTCTCTTATCTAAGCTTGGATTTGCTGATACAGTGAAAAATTCAAAAGCAAATTAAATAATATTAACATTTACAGACAGGATGCTTCAGACCTGCCTAAGGAATAAGAAGCTTGACTCCCAGGTGATAAGCTTGTCTGCTAGCAACTATAGCTCACCAACCTTTGTTTCGTCACTTGTTCTTCTAGACAAGTTCTTCCCACACTGATTTCTTACCTCACTCTTTCTGCCCCTATGACTCTGCCTTTTCTTTATTTAAATGCAGAAATGGCAGGTGAAGACCTCCCCCTCACCTCCCAAAAGAAATATTCATGTTTCCATCAAACAAAGAAATATATGTAGGTAGGCAGAGGAGAGGAGGAGACAGCAACAGGAGTACAAATAATGCATACATATAATGCACACAAATAATGCGCACAAATAATGAATTGTGAAAACAATTCAGAGTTTAACTCTGCAAACAATTCTTTACACAAACAGGACTGCAGTGTTAGAGAGGGCAAAGCCAGGCAACAAGGAAGAAATCAGCAACTGTATAGATCAGTTAAGATGTTATACAGCCTATTCCAACCACTGCTTTATTGAAACAGCACACAGCATGTAGAAGAGGGAGCACGTCTGCAGACAGGGAGTCCGACTAGCCAATAAGAAGAGCAAATTCTGACCTACGCGCAAGAGTGGGTTTACACTACTACCGCAAATTATCTGGAACAGGAGGAAAGATAGGAAAATACAGCTGTGTTTGCTTTGTCAAGCTAGCTAGGCTGAAAGTGCACATTTAGCTCTCACCTCACGCATCAGAGTCAATTTCCTTTTCTCCAAGGAACCGGGAGCCACTTGTTTTTGCTTCTTCCATTTTCTTCTCAGTGCTTTCTCTTGCAGTTCCAGATGCACCAGTGCTTTGTTTTTTGACTTGTGTAACTCATGACGACGCAGCTACAAAAACATTAAAGAATCCAGTTCAAAAAATCAAAGGACAACCTAAAGCAGAAGCAGCAGGACAATGCTAACAAATACTTTTTCTTGATTTTTCCGCTCATGCACTGGATACCATTTAAATGTCATGCTAATACCAATGACCGCCTCACGAATATCCGTAAGTGTCAAATGCCATCAGGACCAACCAAATTAATAAAGAAATTTTATTTACTCCAAAGGTAAGGGAGGAAAAGTCTGTTTTTGTCTACCCGATCTCACTGACTCGGCAAGAGTTTTCTCAGCTGTAAAGAGAGGAAAAACAAACACTCCCACCTACAATATATGTAAAAGGCACAACGCTTTTTCCTAATTTACACCAGTGTCAATCATCAGCGACATTCTCTCTCTTCCTCCAACAATGAGACACATATGCTCAGTTTAAATAAGTAACAAATTAAATGTGACATGCTTGTTCAAATGTCTGGAGGCTATCAAGCCCATCATTTATAGAATCAAGTCTCTCTTCCCTCTCATCTCCATCTGTCCTGACTAGCCTCTCAAAAAATACAAATTTATATCAGCAACAGCTCATACTGCCTATCCCATCCTGGTAATCAGGGCTACCAGCAAAAATTAAGTGGTGTGCTTTTATGCTTATGTTATGCTTTGTAAAGAATAGTCATCGAGTATAAAAAAGTGATCTAAAATTGTTTAAAGAAAAACTCAACATCCTCAGAATTAGAGAAATTCTCAGAATAAAACGTGTTTTTCAGTCCTTTCAGCAGAGATGAGACTTAACTTCAGACTAATCCCCTGGGGTTTCATTTATTTTATGACGGTAAATACTTTACTGAAACAAAAACACGGCTAGCACTTCCTAATGGAGAGAGGAGACTGAAAAAATCTGGTTGCCAGAGAGATAAATGTAAACGTAAGACACCATAAATAAAGAACTAACACTAAAAGCCTAACATTTTCAGAAGCTCAAGAGAGGAGATTAAACATTGCTAGACAAATATTGCAGTAAATACAGCAAACATTTATGCTAGACAATCAGATAAATCACCTAGAAGAGAAGCAATAATAGATTTTTAACTCACTATGTCCTCAGGAGTTGCTCGATGGACTGTCAAATCATGGACAGTACTCTGCAGAAAGGAAGAGGAGAATACATAAAAAGCAAGAACAGAGGAGGAATTGGATTTAAGTTTCATTAAAAAAATCCTTAAATTACAACTTAAATAGTATAAAATTACACAACAGTATATTTTTATAACGTCGTAAAGCATTTGCTAGCAAAGCAAACAATCAGCAAAAATGGTATCCCTATCAAGACTGTGCATCTTAATCTAAAGCAATAGCAGGTTCCAGATTAGAAGACACAACCTTAAGCAGACCAGGGAAGTGAAAAGGGTAACAAGCCCCACAGATGTTAAAATTAATCAGCCATGACAGCCAACAAAGGTAGTACTAAGTCTTCTGTCTGTAGGCAGGGCCACTGTAAAAAGGGTCAGAAAACCCCTGGGCTATAAAATCATTGCAGTTATACTCATGCCATGCACACAAAATTCCCTGTCACGGTATCCTCTCCCCACAAAATCCACACAGACACACAAATTGGGCATCTCTATTTGTAGTTTCCTACACCTGTGTGTTTACATGCTAAGGCTGTTAGAAACTGTAGCTATCGGAAAAACGTACTGCCTTTTTCTTCTCTTCTTTTTACTCAGGCCAAGGTTGAACAAAACTGTAAATCCATCTTTAATGGCCTCCTACCAGATCAAAAGCGCCACAGCCACACGATACAAAGTTTCATGAACCTCAATACTTTCTGCTGGTTCAAGGCTGGTGAAAAAGGCTGGGGGAGGGGGGAAATCACAGAACTCTATACTAGATTTATACCACATTAAGTATTTTCACCAGAAGAGTAGTGCAGCCCTAAATAAGCTACCGAGAGATGCGGTGGATTCTCCATCCTCAGAGATTTTGAAGCTTCAGCTGGAGAGAGCATCGATCTAGCTGACCTAGTGTTGGTGACAATCCCAGTCCAAGCACAACATCGGCGATCTCTAGAGGTTCTCTACAACCAGTACTGCTATGATTATAGAGAATCACCAGTCCTTCTGCACCTGGTGGAAAGTCAACGTGAACCACATGCCACCCAAAAGGCACAATCCGGCACCCGTGCCAGATCCAGGTCAGGCTCACTTTGCTGCCCAGCTCGGCCCCAAACAGACCTGACAGCAGCCACAGCCCCGGAGGGATGACCAGGCATGCCGAAAGTTTTTCCAGAAGCCAAACTCGGAGGCAACCCGGCAAAACTTCGGGCCGCCAGCGAGGGCTATAGGCGAAGCCTAAGCCACCAAGGGCAAAGCGAGACGAGGACAGCAACCACCGCACTCGACCCCGGGACCGGCTGTGCCGGCTGCCCGCAGCAGGAGGAGGTGGAGGAGGAGGAGGAGGAGGAGGAGGAGGAGGAGGAGGAGGAGGAGGAGGAGGAGGAGGAGGTCCGGCTCGGCACCCGCGAAGGGGCAGCACTTACGTCCCAGTCCCGCTTGGCCGCCGCCGGCTTCCTTGGGCCCTTCCTGCCCGGGGCCCAGGGCCCGCGGGGCCGCGGCCCGCGCAGCAACGACATCAACGGCCGCGGCGGAGGAGGAGGTGCAAGCAGGCTGCGCGCGCCCGCCCGCCCGTTGCCGTGGCGACGGGGCCGTTTCCCCCCGCCCCTGAGGGGAGGAACGCGGGCAACGGCTCACCCCGCCTCGCGCGCCTCTAACGGCCGCCGCGCGCTGCGCCGCCCGGCTCCGCCTCGGGCCAGGGCACCCGCCTTCCCCAGCGTAACCGCCCCGCGCTGCTTCCCTCCTCCGCCACCGCCACCACCGTGCTCCACTGACGCCCTTCACCTCAAACCATCTGACCCCCGGCCCTGCGGTGAACCTGACCGGGGAATCCCGCTCTCCTCCGCCCGAAATGTGGGTCCTATGTCCCCCCCCCATCCCGCCTCCTTACGGCGTGCTCTCCCCCGGCTTGGACTGGTACTGCAGCTCCCTCTCTGCTCGGCTTCTCTAACCGCGGCAGGGAGGCAGCAGTGAGCCGTGCGGGGGAACATCCTCTGTCCCTGCTGGCAAGGTCTGCCCGTCTTGCCTTAATTTTGCTGCTCGTTTATTTCATTAATATCCCGCCTTACTGCAAATACCCTCCCAAGCCATTTTTTAACGTCCTGGTAAAGAAACCCGGGAAATTTCCCCCCCCCCCCCGAAAATGTATTTCAAATCCCTTTAAGGATGATTACGAGCAGAATGTCACACAAGCTAATGAAATTAAGGAAACGTCAAATTAAAGAGTGGCCTTTGATTGTGTTTCAACAAATATAGATCTCATTAGCTGTCTCACTGAGAAAGTGTATACCTCCTTACCCACAAGGAATATTCAGCTTCCAGAAAGAAATCTGCTGTTTTCAAAAGAGTTACTTAGCTTACACAAGAGTGCAATATCTTTCTTATAGACTTGACCCACAAATATGCAACAGATCCTCCACTTACCTAGGTCACACACGTAGAGACAAGATGTAAATTACTCTGAAGGGTTAGAGCTAACATTTTTTATTACGGGGTGAGCTTAATATTTTATCTGTTAGAGGTGAAAAGTGAAGGTGTAAGTATTATCACCCTTTCATTCAAAACTGCTTTCTTACTCAAAAAGAAAAACTCCCTTTCACTAAGATTTCCTAATTCTTAGGGTCCTCATCAGTCTAATTCTGGGCTTATTAACATCACTGTAAAAATCCTCTTGTGAAGATGCCCATGCTACTAATCATTGCGCTGCTAGGAGGAATTGCTCTGCATGGGAGAGAAGAGGAGAGAAGAGGAGAAGACTGAAGTTCTGAAAGGAGAGAAAAAATGACAAGGAAATACCATCAGTGAATGACCTCAGCTGAAGTGCTGCCAAGGTGGCTGATCACTTTTTATATTGGAGGTTGCACCTGAACTTCAGTTTCCATCTAGGCATACCCACAGATATCATATGCAGCCTCAACCTGAGCATCAGACTTCAGCCTATGGTAGAAACAAATCCCTGATCCTGGGCATACATGCAAGGCAAGGCACTGGAAAAACTGGAACTCAAAAGCATGTAAATTAAGGACACACTGAGAATTCTCTCCTAACACAGCTTTAAATTATCTTGAAGAATAAGGTCTATTGGAAAGAAAAGAAAGCAATAAAGACAAATAGATCAATCCACTCTGGAGTCTCCTAAACCTCGATGCTATTATTAATCACAAACAAATGTAAATGTTAAATAGCTAATGTAAGCTAACACAAGGCAGAATACAAGGCAGAAATATTTTTCATTCAACCAGCCTATTCTCAAACAGTTCAGGCACCTATAAGAAAATGGGGAGCAGGTTACTGTGCTTCCATCAGATGTTTTAAAAGCCCATCTACCTTTCAGCTCATGCAGTTTTTCACACTATATTTGCAGCAGAGCCTGCGAATGTTCCGTTAGCTCAGCAAAAGCCAGCTGAACATCTACAGCATCTACTTACTCCCAGTAGAGCTTGCATAAGATGGAGACCACATATTCAGACAAACAGCTGTGATTTAAAACCATCAGGTATTCCAATCAATTTGGCTGATTATACATTTATACTCCTCTTTTCCATTCCAAACTGGTATCATTTGGGGAATTCCTTTGTAATTAAGATCTTTCCTCTATCCTGTATGTTTTTACAGCACTGGTTACCAGGAGAAATGTCATTGTCATTTCCTTACTATGTTTTTTTTTCAAAAGCAGTGTGATTTTCTATTCTGTGCTATGAAAAAAAAATGACACTCTTATGAGGCTTTAGCTCAGCATTCTTTCTCCTTCGCGTACAGACATTCACAACCCTGGGCTTTGCTTATACTGGGAAAATGAGCTGTTTTAGGAAATATACTAGCCAGCGCTTTAACTGCTGATAAACTGTGTTAGTCTAACTAGACACATTTAAAATCTCATGCACCTGGAGCATACATGCTGCCATCAGTTCAAACCACTGCAGTTGGTTGAAGAGACTACTGAACGTTTTGTCCAGCTCAGAACATCCAATGCTGTGTAGACCAATTCCACAATTACCATCAGTCTCCGACACGGCCAGGGCTCTGAGAGCATCCCCCCTCCTGAAGGTCTGGCACCCCAGGCTCAATGCCAACACATGCACGCACACACATACTCCAGAGATGCTTTCAAGCTGAGGCTGTAGAGCTCAGCCCCTGCCTGAGCTACAGCAGCACTGCAGCCATGCCTGTGCCTGTCCACAAGCCCCCTTTATCCAGACCCAGGCCATGACCCACAGACTGACTTCTTGGCCTGGCCTCCAACCTGCCTCTTTGCTACAGACTTGCCTGGTGATTACCAGGCTGTGTGTGACCCTGGTTACTGTTACCAGAACTGATCCTGACCCTGACTTGCTGACTCGCATTGCTAGCTTGACCACAGACCTGCCGCACCACCACAGACTTGTCTGGCTCCCTGGACTCTTGGCTGATCCTGGCCAACAAGGCTCCTGCTGTGCCAGTCGGCATCCCTTAGGGAGCAGCCAGCCTTTGCTGTTCCCTGACACCAGAGTACTCTGGTACAGGCAAGAATACCTAAATATTTCCACTAGCCCAGAACCACAGTCCATCTGGACCAGCATCTTGTCTCTTACACTGGCTGGTACCAGTTCTTTCTTCCAAAATATATGCTGCCATTCAAGAACAAGATCCAGGTGGACTTGAAAAGGGAAAACATGCTACTTATCTTTAACAGAGGGGTCAAGTAAGGAGCTATGAAGCAGCCAACTTCTGTTTGTTATCTGAAAAGACAATGAAACAAGCTGTTCAAAAATCGGTGTGCAAGCAACTAAATAACAAAAAAAGTGATGAGAAACAGGCAGTGTGGATTTGTCCAGAACAAATCATGTCAAAGTAACCTAATTTATTTTTTTACTAAGATACTGACTTGGTAGGGGGTGAAAGCAATAGATGAGACATATTTTGACTTTAGTAGGGCTTTTGATATTGCCTTGAATACCATCCTCACAAAGGCAACTACGGCCCAGATGGAATTAACATGAGAGGGGTGTGTGATTGAAAAGCAATACTCCAGATGTAGTCGTGGATAATTTCTTGTCAATAGGAAGGCATATCAAATTAGGAGATCTGATCTGCTAAGATTAACTACTTTCATTAGTGACCTGGATGATGAAGTTGATCTTTGACTTTAAACATCTGCAAATAACACTGAGTCAAGCAGTACTTCAAGCACTCTGCAGGCGAGGATTTGAATAAAATTATAACCTTTCCAAAATGCGAATAGGCTCTGGAAACAGTAAGATGAATTTCAACAAAGGCAAGCACAAAGTATTACATTTTGAAAGAAAATTTGAATTCTCAAATTCAAAATGAGGAAAAACATGCGTAGTCTTTGGTAGGGTACCAAAACGTATGTCAACTCAGGGCAAGGACTTGAAGAATTCCATAATTCTGCATTGGAAAGCGTGGACCACTTCTGTGTCATAAGGACAACACAGCTAGAGAGGGACAATGCACTGATACCACACACTGACCTCCTGATCTGAAATACACACAGCACAAAACAATACAGAAGTTATTAGTAGGTGCCAATGCTAGCTTGGTATGCAGAACACTAGTCTTGTGCCATCTGTCACATTGCTCTGAGTGACCTGGCATGGCCCAGGCATGTTTTTGCTCTGCCTTATCTCCTCCTGTTCCAAGTTTCCCTCAAGCCTCTACTCGCAGAGAGAAGATATGAGAAGCCAGACATGCTCCCCAGTCTCCTCCCTGCAGCTGGAGTCATTCTTCCTTCCTGTAAGTGCTAGAGGGCTGATGGCCATGTGGGGCCAGAGGGATCTGTGGGTCTGAAGAAAGCTGTGGGTGAGTAGAAAGCTGTATAGTTTAGGAGTCTAGGGCACTACAGGGTGCAGAGGGGAAACCACAAGTCTCCCAATGCCACTACTGCTTGAAGTCCCCCAGAAGAGGTCATCCTGTGTCACAGTAAGAAGCAAGAGGGAGTCACAAGAGCTTGGAGGTGACATCACGCAGGTCTGGTCTGTAGGACACGATACAACACTCCAGGCTGACAGACAAACATCGTGTTGTATAGTCCATCTTGCAGGACATCTCAGATGGGGGTTCTGCCCTTGCTGCCACCTCTTGGGACTCTGACAGAAGGCAAGGTGATCTGAACAGCGGTCTGCTTCAAGACGGACGCAAGAATCACTGACAATTGTTTCGTTTGTTCTTGGCAGAGATCACGCAGAGGCCCACAGGTTGAAATGATGGCAGAATGCAAGCTGAATCGTTCCGCTGGGCTTTAAAACAGCTTCTCCTCTATACAAGAAGAGAGACCCCAGGAAACATCTCTCCATTTTGAAAACAAAACTCCCAGTGGGGAAGCTTCTGTGGCCAGACTCAACACAGCCGAAGAATGCGGGTTGGCTTCATGAAATAGCAGCTTCTACAAGTTTGTTCGTGGTCTGAAAAACATTTCAAGCTACTTTCTAGCAGTGCTCTAGCTTCTCTGATGTAAAAGTGCATCCCTCTGCCCAAGGATTTGACATGTTTACCAAACATGTTTTCAACAGAAGAATGTACAAGGGGAAAGCAATGAGCGAGAGACCCCTAGCCTTTTCACAGCCCAGCGGTATCACGCTCACCTTGCTGAGAAGGTTAAGAATATCACCACATTTTTTGTATCAATATCATGGAAGACTCACATGACATATAGCGCATCAACTACATTCCATTTTGCTCCAGCCTTTCACACCCTGGAAAAAACACCTTTGGACTGAACTGAAAGATGAGAACATTCATCCCAAAGTTACGAAGAGCTAAAAATAAAGGTTCAGGATGGTCTCGCGCAAGACGCATCGTGCATCATCGCATCACGACGCCCTAACGCTCTGGTGCTCCACCGGCACGGCGAGGGGTGAAAATGCCCCAGATTTGTCGGGCGAGTGGTGTTTAAGCCACCCGGATGCCATTATCACAGCCCCATCCACCAGCCCGCCACGTGTATGAAGATGCCAGCGCGAATTCCCATTGCATCCTTCACCTTTCAGCACGGGGGGGGGGAAAAAGCTCCCTGACGACCAGCCGCGGGGCAGGGCGAGCGTTTGAAGGCCGAGGGCCGGACACACGGAGGAGCCCCTCCGCCCCGGGGCCAACCCCTGGGCCTCCCCCCCGCCGCCGGCCGGTCCTCCCCGCGGGGACCAAAGTTGCGCGCTGCCCCCGCAGCGCCCCGCACCGCGGGCGGGGGGCGTCCGAGGCGCGCAGCCTCCCCGCCTTCCCCACCCCCGGCGCCCGCGCGTACCGCCGAGGTATTTATTTAAATTGCAAATAGAGCGGCTCGGCGCCCGCCCTGCCGGTGTAGAGCAGCCCGGCTGCTGCACCGGGCGGCGCGCAGTACAGTGCAGCGCACCGGAGCCGCGCGGCGGCGGCGGCAGGGCCATGCCCGGGGCCCCGGGGGGCAGCGGCGGGGCCCTGCTCTGCGCCCTGCTCTGGGCGGCGGCGGCGGCGGGCGCCGGCCCCGGGGGCAGCCCGGCTCCCGGCACCTTCGGCCGCCTCTACCGGGGCGCCGTGAACATCAGCGCGGAGCGGGTCTACGCCTTCGCCTACAGCAGCCAGCCCGGACAGGTAGGACGGCGACGCCAGGAAAGGCACCGTGTGCCTCCCCCCTCCCGCCCCCTCCGCCGTTTTGCGGCTGTCTGCAGAGGGCTGGGCTCCCCCTCGGCGCCCGCGGGGCTCCGCCGCCGCGCTGCCCTGCGCCGCTCCCCCACCCCGCGGCTCCGCCGGCCCCACGGCCCCGAGCGGAGGCAGGTCCGGCACGGCGCGACCTGCCCCCACAGGGCCGGCTGGGATCCGGCGCTTCTGGCGGCAAAAGGGGTTTCAAGCCTCCAGGAAAGGATGTGGAGAATAGTAGTAGGTTTAAAAAGGGGGGAGGGGGTGCTTAATGAGCCTTTTTGAAACACCGCGTTCCACACGCGAGTGCTTCGGGGGATCGCGGTGCTCTCCTGTGGGAGCCCGGGAGGTGCACGCTGGAGGCACGGCTGGCTGTGAGGTGGGGAAGTGTGCCCTTTACGTGTGCTTAGGTTGCTTCCTTCCCCCTGGCTTTTTAAGGTCACACTTATCTCAAGTAGCCAAGTGGGGTACCTTGGAAACTCAGGCCCTGTTATTTGGTTTGGGCATTAATTATTGGGTGAGATGCTTTGATGTTCCAGAACATGGGCAAATGAATCCTCTCCCTTCTTTCCCTCAGTTGCACAGGACAAGAGGATCTCTCTTCCATGCTGTATTTCTGATGCTTTAATAGGGAGAGATTTGGTAGAGAGGGTGATAACAAGGAAAAAAAAGGGCCCTTTTTAATAATCCCTTGCTTTACTTTGCTTTGAAACACTGAAAAAAAATCCAGACCTTAAATATTTTTTTCTTCTGTTATGTGCGTTACTATGTAATAAAACATGCCCAGTACTTATGGGGCAGGAGTTCTGGTTGGGGTTGTGATGCAAGTGAACCAGCCCAGCCTTACTTTCCTGTTGGGTGTCGCCACTGGACACAGGAGATCAAACACAAATTTATGGCATAAGCGCTGTTCTAGAAGCTCGTGATGATGTAAGTTAGGGGTTTTTGGGTGCTTGGTGCTATTATGATGAAGGCCTGTCAGCAGACCAAATAATATCTGGGGCTTGTTAGCTGAGACAACACACACAGTGACTTCAGTTAAAATGAATCCAGTTCATTGGATGTGATTGTGCTGTTTAAAGCCCTGAGTTTTGCTGGATCCTTCTAGGAAAAAGTAAGTCCGCTTCTCTCTCTCTCTCTCCCCAGAAGAATAACTAGTGCAATGAGCAGGAGGGAAGGGGGAATATGCAGCTATTTTGTGGTGTTTCCAGGCATTTAAACCCACCTTCTGCTTGATGGCTGCTCTGTGAGACTAGCCCATTCCTGTGGCTGTGAAGAGCCCATCAGCCCAGAGCATTGCTGCATTTAAACAGGAACTTTACTGTGCTGATCTCCGTGTTCCTCTGGGCTGGAACATGTAATCTTTGTAGTGGTATCGAGCTGGCCGAGAACATATCTAAGAGGGGAAACCTCAGACTTGAGGCTTATTTTTCCGTTTTGTTTGTTTTCAAGGCAGAACTCTCCAAGCACTGCCATGAACATGCATAAAGAGGGCCAGGCAGCCAGATCCTTCTGTGAAAGCTAACTTGAAAGAGAAAACCACTTGCAAAATAAAAAGAACTGTATTAGGAGGCTTTAGGGTGAGGGGTGCCCAGAAAAGATCCTGAGGATAGCTCAGTGAGAGGCCCTATAGATGCTGCTCCTGTGATGAAGCAGCAGAAACCCCCAAGAAGGTGTCTGGCTTAGTCAATATAACTGGTTGCAGGTGTGTGCAGCCCTAGCCCACCTGTGGCCCTGAACCCATGAGAGGCAAATGGGAGTGTGTCTCCTCTTGCCAGCCTGGTCAGAACTAGAGGCAGGTCTGTCCTGATGGCCCTGTATCTCCCTGGGGGTAATCATTACTCTAAGTTTGGAAGCTGGATGGTGAAAATCCTGGCTTGAACCAGGGAGCATGATCTCATGGGCAAACTTCTCTTGTGCGAGAGTTGTAAAGACATTTGGCAGCATGCTGTCCACCATTAGCTTTGAATCTGAGTGTCTGATTCTGGGTAATCGTTGGGCTTTCTGAAGGAATGTAACTCCTGCAAAACTCAATGT
Source organism: Struthio camelus (assembly GCF_040807025.1). Lineage (NCBI taxonomy): Eukaryota > Metazoa > Chordata > Aves > Struthioniformes > Struthionidae > Struthio > Struthio camelus. Next base: position 92,362,833 of record NC_090942.1, on the reverse strand, counting down.
ACTAGTCCTTCCCTCTCAATGCTGTCTTTAGCCTTCAACTATTAGTGAGGGGAGAGTCAGCCAGCTGCCTGCCACTTGCGAGGTCCCCACTCTGCCTGACCCTTTCAGACTCCTGCTGTCTCTATGCTAATGGCAGGTCAGCCAGAAGCCTCTCGTACCTTGAGGCAGATACTGCATGGACAATTAACCTTAGTTATGGGAAATCTAATTGAATAAAAAGAGCATTTACTTGTGGAAGGGCTGCAGTGGGTGAATATAATTGCTTTCCCTCTAAAGCAAAGCCAGGTTTGGAGTGGCCTGGCTCTGAAAGGGTTTTGCTGGTACTGTGGGTTCTGCTGTTTCCCTTCTCCGCTACCCCCTCTTATGGGGGCAGGCCTGCAAAGCAAGGGACAGTTTGGAGCCAAAGACAAGGTGTGAGGATTGCAACCCACAAGTCCTCTGGTTAATCGCATGCTGGGGATGCCAGGGCATGTCTCAAAATGCAGCTGGATGGAGCAATGGTTGAGTGCTGGACTAGGGCAGAGAAGGAATGAAACTGTTATTCCTGTCTGGTGCTTCAGAGACCTACTGCTTTTTCTAAGAAGAGTTGTGCCTGTCTGATCTCAAAGGATGTTATTCATCCCGATAATTCTCCTTATTACCTGGGTATAGATAGGCCTGTGCTAGGAAAGGTCCTATGAGATTGCTTTCAGGCAGATGTGTACAAGCTGAAGTGTTCCCAGTGCAGAAAGTGCAGCTTCTGGTTCTGGAGCAGAGCTGCTTTGAGACAGGCAGTCACTTTCCTTCTGTGTACCTCTTTTTCTGTGTTTGTACAAAATGAGAATAAGGGTATCTATGTGCTAACCAGGTCTCCTAGTTGAAACTCCTATGCATGTATACATTGCCAGGCCTCTTAGGAGAGTGGACGGGAAGAAAAACCCCTAGAGTGCTTTGCAGAAATATTTCACCAAGCATCCTAAGGCAGGAGAGCTGGCAGGCTGCTCTGTACTTGACAGCTAAGATTTAGGCCCTAATTCCTAAGGTAGAGCAGTAAAAGCAGGGCTGTGCTGAAAGAGGAGGAGCACAGCTACTCTGCTGCGAGGGGCTTCTGTAGAGTTGGCCTATGGACAGAGGGATGCATCAAAAACTCCTTCCTGTCTTGCATGGTAGAAAGTCTTAATTCATTATGGGATCTTTTAAAAATGGTTTTCTAACTTCCTTTTCCTCCTCCTAGTTCAACTTTGAAATTTCCCTCTTTGTGCAGCTTTTTTTTTTTTTAATGCTTAACTGTTGGTGTAGGGGGAAAAATAAAACCAGCTGTTACTTCTGTCACTGTTCACCCATATTCTAGCAGCAAAGCTAGATGCGTGCTATTAGAAAGGTGGTGAACAATTAGCTGGGCAAACAGGATTATCTTATTTTTAGGGTTATTTAAAGTGAAGAGGTCCAGGACTGGAAAAAGATGAATGTGGCACATGCTCTTGAGTGTCTCAAACTCCACATATTCAGTATGCCCCTACTTGGGGGAGGAAGGAGTTGGGGGGGAAATGGATATGCTGGAGCTGCCTGTGCAGTGTGCCTGCCCAGAAGGTCGAGTGAAAGTTGCAGAGTATTTCTACTGGATTTACATTGGCTAGAGAAGGCTTTATGAAGCAAATGAGAACCTGTTTAGTTCCACAATTGCAATAAAACAAGGGCTTCCGAAAAGAAAAAAGGCTGAGAGGAAGCAATGAAGGAATCCAAATTGAGCTGCTTTCTCTACCACTTTAAGATCTGCCAGGCCCTAATGGTTATTTTGCTGAAAAATCCAAATGGCACTCATTATATTGTGCTTGTGGGCATTTCCTGTGCCTGGTAGATGCAGGAGAGTACCTTGAGGAAGTCTGTTGGAGACAAAAGTTCTTCCTGGTCAGAATTTGGGTCAGCCAAAAGTGTGAATTGAAAGATGCCTGAACTATATTTAGAAAACCAAGTATCTGGGAGGAGAACAACTTGTCTGCAAGTTTCCGACTTTCCTTTCTTAGACAAAGCTGTTGCTGTCTAAACGCTGCTCTTGGACATGTTGTTTTGCATCCTGGATGTAATGAGCCCAAAAGCTAAGCAGTGGGCTGCACCTATTTTGGGAGAATGAGTGGGTGATATTTTCTTCCTACTCCCTTCCCAGGGCTAGGAACAGAGCCCCAATCTCAGTTCCCATATGGCCCAGCCTTGCAGTGAGCAGTGATTGACAGCGGAATAAGCTATGGCTTCTCATGTAGCCGTCATGCCATGTGAGGATGCACAGCTCTGGAGTGACTCCATTTCCTGTGTGCAGTCTATATGAGGGGTAGTGAGTAAAAACCGTCCTCAGTGAACGAGTGAGAAAGGTTGCATGCTGCCATGAGGCTTGCTAATGCCATTACCTTTCCTCCTTTCATGATCGCAGATGGAAAAATATTGGCAGACCTAAGGGAAGAGGGGAAGCAACACTGGCGAGAAGTCTTTCAATTAGATGCCTCAAACTGTATGCCACCCTCTGATGGCGTCTAGATGCCTTTCCTAGCCCAAAGAGTGTGAAACATTTGGGTTCCCCTGTCCCTTAATTAATGGGATCTTTTATAGTCCAGCTTGGGTAGCAGTGGTGCTTGCTTCATCCTAGATGAGGAGGCAGAATCAAAATTCACCTGTATGTTCCTCTGGGACTGTGTGATGAGTTGTTTTCTCAGACCAAAGCTATTTGTCATAGCTACAGGGAAACTCCTTGCTGTGCTGCATAGGCAGCTTGGTTGAATAAATTTCAATGATCAAATCTGTATTTTTTTTTTGTTCTCTACTGTTTTATATGTAAATGCAGGTCCCACTACAGCAGCACCTGTCTCCTACAAGAACCCCAGGAGCTCTCCTTTTACCTCCAGCTTCTGAACTGTTTTTAGGCTGGATGTGTAGGACACTTCTGGGCTGGAACAAAACTACTTCAAACTATTCCTTCTCTTTCCTGCATGTCTTTACTATGATAGTCCTGGCATTAGCCTGAGTTTCAACCCACAGCTATACCATGCATGCAGTAAAAAGAAAAGAAAAAAAAAAGTTTTAAACTCTTCTGTTTGGAGACAACCAAACCTGAGCTGTCTGGCAGAGTGGGAGGAATAGGTTAGACTCTTTCTGTAACGCTGAACGGAAACACACCCTTGTAGCCACAAAGATGCAGGCAAAAATCAGGTAAATTGGGAAGACTACAAATATTTTTGTTGTAGGCTATCCGGGGACTGAAACTGCTTTTTAGTTACTGGCTCTAGTCAGCTCACCACAGGACACTGGAAAGGCCTTGCCATTTCTTGAGCCTAATGTTAAATGCTTTGTGAGGCAGAAGTGTAGGCACAGTGCCAAATCTGGAGAAGTCAAAGGAAGTAAATGTATGGTGTTTGAAGCTTAGAAGGGTAGACAGAAGCCCCTTGGAATAATTCTTGCATATATAATAAGGTCTGTCTGTTTGTTAAAGGAAGGTGAGAATGTAGACAATGTAGAACAAACTGCATTTGGGATGTTCTCACTGCTTCTTAATTGGGTTTTTTGGCCTGTTCCTTGCCTTGTCTGGAGTCATGCCAAAGATTTTATTTCCGAAAGAAAGCAAAAGTAAGCTGAGGGAGAAATGATGTGGAGATCTCTTGAAGATAAGAGCTTGGCCTTTGCTTTCTGCAGCCAAAAATGTACTGTCTTGAAGGCTTTGGTTCTGGCAGAAATTGGGGAGTTTATGTGGAAGAAAGGTATGGGAGATAGCTTTGCTTTAAGCAGAGGATTTGCTCAGATGACCTCCTGAGGTCCCATCAGCCTTAAATTATTCTGTGGCTTTCTGAGGTCTCGTGCTGTGGTGTTTCCTCCTCTAGCCAGAGAAGGAAAAGAAGACCATATCTTGAAGGAGATGGTCTGTTTGCAGGCTCTAGCAGAAAAAAGCAGCGTGGCCCTTCAGATGGTGACATCGGTCTATTTTGTTTCTACTGTGTAAGCTAATGAGGTCAAGCTCAAAACCTTGTGGTTGAACTAAAGTATGTCCTTTGAATTTGGATATCTTTCCAAGTCTTAAAAGTCAAAATGACTCTTTTCTTGTTGAGTTGCCCTAAGGTTTAAAATTAAAGCTGGGCAGGGTTTCTTATGTGTCATTTCTGCCCTGCCCTCCAACTTTTAGATTAAAAAAAGAAAAGAGTTTTGAACAAGAGTAACTTTACCAAAATGTCTTTCCTGAGTTTGAAATTTTTCCAAGAACAATGCAGCAATTTATAATACAAACATTTACATTGTAAGTGGAGGCTGAAATGTCCTTAAATAACTTGTGCAGGAGTTGCTGGGTGAGAAGGTACATCTCTTCCTATGCAGCCTTCATCTACTATTTCAAGGCATATTCAGGGAATGAAAGTGCAGCCTGTAAAAAGCTATATTGCAAGGGTGTACCATCTGCTTAGCTTGAGAATATAGTTTAGTATATTCGCATAAGCAAACATTATTTCCTACATATTTACAGAAACACAGAGGATTTCAGAAATATTCTTCCTCACCTTCCCTATGCCGCTGCTTTTCTTTGGGCATAGAAATAAGCAGCTTCAGTGCGGTTTTAAAAAAAAAATGGTTAAAGCAGAAAAAAGCATGTAGGGTGCAGAATTCAATTCATATCAGTCTCGATAAGGTGGAGAACTTAAGAGTTACTGCAATGAGCGTGGGGTGGGGGCCGCTTTAGAAAGATTGTTAACTCTTTGGTTTCAGGAGTTGTCCTAGTCCAGATTTCCAGCTGCTGTGGGCTTGGAAGATGCTGAGTACTAAAAGCAGGTTGTTTATTCCTTACCCAGCTGTTCAAAAAGGATTTTTCTTTTTTAATCTTCCTGAGGTCTATGAGGGTGGTCAGAAATGGACATTCATTTGATCCAGCAGGGCAGCTCCTAGTTTCTCTTTCTGGCTGTCTTACAGGCTCCCTGGTGACCTTGGTTTGAGGACATTTAAAAAAAAAAAATAGAAAGAAAGAAAAAGATAAATATTAACACGTCTTGTATTTGTCTTTCTTCCATTTATGCTGCACAGATACCTAGCAAACAAGTGAACCCCTGGGAATGTCCATGGCAGACCATAAGTCCATGTTGAGCATATTTGCACAAAATGGAACTTTTAAATGAAAATATTCATTCTGGAACAATTGCATTAATGTAGTTGAGGCTGTGCTTGACATATTCAGAGCCTGTCAGTTAGTTTATGCTGCTTTGGATACTAAATACTTCTGGCAAAATGCTGGAGGAAAACCATGGGCCAAGGTTATTTGGCAGGTTGCTTTGAACAGCAATTAAAAGTTATTGACATTAGGGCACAAAGACAGGGAAAGGCTTAAAGGGAATGCTCCTTTGAGCTCTGCTCTCTACTATTTTCCTGTTGGACAGGAGTGAAACTCATACCTCATAAGGGGGCAGGAAAGAGATTCTGTAACTCGTGTTGCTTTGGTGTCTCATAATTATTTTCCTTCAGTGTCTCAACTTCCCCTGTTGCTTGGCGGAAGAGTGGCAGAGTTCAACACTCACAGGTACAAGGTTCATTCACTGCTTCGACTGCTGTAGCCCATCTGGCTGAATCCTACGTTACTTAATTTCAGGTTTTGTATAAAAATGCATCTCTTCTTTCTTGTGCACGAGCAAGCTGTAGCAATGCGATAGCTTTCGTAGATGTATCCTGCACTGAGTCCTTGCATTGTAACCGACAGCTTGTGTGCTTGCTTGCCGGATGTGCTCCCTGCCCACTGGCTTGGCTTGGTGCCTTGTCAGGCCTACAAGCAAGCACTGTCGCAACGTGAACTGATAATCCCTGAAGGCCTTGCAAAGAGAGGCCGCGTGTGGGTGCGGTGGAGAACGTGGCTGAGCCCCAGTGTGATTCCAAGGTTTTATTTAGCATTGGGTGGTGAACAGGAATCCACAGTAATGCTTTTTGAAAACCTTTACTCACAGCAGAAATTGTTGTTGCATCCTCCCCTTGCCCTTAAACTTCCATCCTCACGGTCTTAAACTGATGTATACTCTCTGTGGGAAATACAGGCTTAATTATCAATCCAAGGACTCTTTTCACGTCAACAAGAGCCCAGTTTATTTTGCTTAATGTTTGCAGCCATGCTGGTCCTAGCTCAGCTGTGCAAGTTTGGGACTGGCTCCTTCTGTCTGTTCCCATCTCGAGAAAGGAATTTGGTTGCTTTCCTTTCTCTCTCCCCTATCTCTGGGGAGATGATAGGGCTGAACTGCAAATATTTTTCTTTCCTGTTCTAACACATTTTTATGTAGTGCTGAGAGCTCTGTCTTTATTCAGCTGTTGAACTGCTCTGTCCACCTTGAAATGCAGGAGAAAAGCTCAAGTTCAGTCATCTATAGAACAAGACTTTCACTTACTTGGCCAGTGAATAGAAATGCACATGATGTAAGCTTGACAATGAGAAGGAATGTGTGGAGAATGTGTGGAGCAGAAATCTCCAGTCCTCTCTCTGCTTCAGCTCCACAGAGCAAAAGGCAATAGGATGGTTGTTGCTGATAAATATCATGTAGAGTCTAGCTGTCGAAGGGAGTATTTGATATGTGAGGTTGTTTCCTTAGACCCAGCCTGAACTATCCCACCTGAAACCTACCTGCAGATTTCTGCGGAAGGCAAGGATTTCTGCTTGGATGGTACAGATGAAATAGAGGTTGTTACCTTATTTGCGCATGAGGAAGGGGAAGAGAGATATGACCAGTGGGGCTCGTCATGTGGGGCTGGAAACTATCTGCTGAAAGGTGAAATCCCTCAGCAGTGGTGGTGTGCAGGAGGGATTACAATGTGATGGACTCTTACTGTCCAGGCAAAGCTTCCTCCTCATCTCACCATTGATAAGTGAGGAGGGGTAGATGCTGAGGAGGCTCACAGACTTTTGTTCTAGTGTGTGGTGTTTTTGGTTTTTTTAATTAAAAATTGTGCTTTTTAGCAGGAATTCCCTTTGTCTTTACGTACAACACAGGTAGAATCTTATTTCTGTGTTGGGAAAGGTGTATGAGATCAGAGTGGTGGGTTCTCTTGCAGCAGGCAGAGGTCCTTCTGTCAGAACAGCAGAGATGTTCTTAAAATGAAAAAAATCTTTGGAGAGGAAATGGGGGGAAAATGTCATTTAAGCTAAATAAATCACTTTTGCCTTTTGCCCTCTGCTCTAGAAGAGAAGTTGCTGGAGTTGAACCAGCAACCATGTTGAACCATGGAGGGAAACAACAACCCTTGACTTTAAAGGGAGAAATGAGACTACCAGCACTACCTCAGTAGTGAACTCATTAAATCGGTCGCATGGAAATGTGCATATAGTCTATACTATATGAAACTAATACTTCTATACAATATACTTTAGAAGCAAAATATGACCTAACAGTTTAAGGTAGGTTTATTTAGACAGAGTCTGAAAAGTACAAACATCAGTTCAGAGGTGTTACCTTATCCCCATCCCTTGCAATGCTCTAGCTAGGCACAGTTCACCATGATAAGCGTGTCTTTCTCCAAGGCACTAAACAGAGTTCCTTGTGCTCTGTAGCACAAAATCGGAGTGACTGACAGCAAATGAAACAAGCCCTGCTTGCAGTTTAACATTAACTTTCTCTACTTTCCCAAGCTTCCTCATAATCACACCTTAATTCTGCTGAAATCCTCTGCTCTAATGTCCCCAAGCTCAGCTGCAAATTGCAGGGAGGGTCTGGAGGGTCCTTTAATTGGTAACCCTGCGCCCGTTATTTGGCCCACAGGCAGATCCCACCCATTTCATTGCCTGGTTTTGGAGGAACAGCTATTAAGTCATGCAGAGGCCTAGCAACCAAGGTGGTGTGCTGCCAGGAGCTGCTGCTCTTGGTGACCTGTGAGGGGAAGATTGGAGCTGCGTCCTGGGGCTGGGATCTAGCCCCTCTGCTGGAAGGGCTGGATCTGCCCATGACAGGCCCTGTGTTTTTGTGGTGATGGAGACGGGATAAGTAACTAGATGGGCTGGACTTTAATTGCCATCTGTCCAGTTTCTTAATCCCTCTGCTCCCCCCCTTCCCCCCCCCCGGGCTTCTAATATGATTTTTTTTTTTTTTTTTTTGGTTGGGTGGTACAATATTCCTGATGCGTCTGGGGTAGGTCAGGATATAGGGGGAGCAGATGTATCAGATTAATCATCTGCCTGTGGTGAATACAAGTCTGGAGGTGAAATCTCAAGTACACTGAGATCTTAATGAGCTGCTTTATAGTATGGCTTGTGACTTCTTGATACTCCCCTATTTCTGTTTGAAGCGTCCCGTTTTGAGTGTGGCTTGGGAGGCAGCTTGTCTCGCAGAGAGTGCAGAGAAAGGTGAGAGGGAGGAAAGCTGACTAATGGGATCACCCCTGTGAGCTGTGCTTAGGCCAGAGGTAGTCCTGTCTTGATGCAACTGAATGCTATGCTGCTCCCCACATGTTAGCCCAGATCCGAGAGAGCCCAAGGCAGCCGGATGTGGGCTTCTGTGGGAACAGGGCAAAGGAGCTCTAACCACCCTGTTACAGGGAAGCAAGTACAGAGCACCGAACACAGGGAAGGTAGAGAGAGGTAATGTATGATGGTAATATGGAATGTATCAATTTTTGTGTGGGTAAGAAATGAGAGTAAGCACTTAGCTGTCAAAGAATGTTGGCACCTGGCCAGTTTGTCACAGAAGAAATCTTACCTGAGTTTGGAGATCCAGTTTCGAAGTAAGTTTCGAGACACCTGCAGATGTGAACCTCAGCAGGAACACTGCAGAATGCTACCTTGGAGCAGAATTTTCATTTTATTTTCCTATCACCTGTGTAAACTTGTATTGGTATGTACCAGGCCTTTAGATATTCTCTCTTGTCCATACTAGTGTATTCGGTAAAAGGCAGCAAGTATCTAGTGGTTGGCTGTGGCAAAACTGCCTTTCTGACCTCAGCCTTTAGGAAGCTCCTGTTCCTTTCCTGCTTCTGAATCTTGCCTCCTGCCCTTCTAGTAATCTCGCTTCTTACTAGGATAACACAAGAAATAATGTAAGATAATGGAAGTAGCAGCAAAGCTGAGTAAATGTTGTAGACAGTATATGCTCGGCTTAGTTTTGCAGACAAAGTGATACTGAATTGTAGGTCTAACAGATAGACCTCTGCCGAGGGCAAGGGCCTTCTCTGTCTTCTCAGGCTTCTCCCCAGCAAAGCATTAATCACCAAAACTCTTGCTTTTCCTTTCCCTTGCCCTTATCTGGGATAGAGGAAAGTGTGTTACAGCAACATCATTCTGAGAGGCACTGTGTGGCTGACCCTTATGCCATGGTACACAGCTCACATTTCAGTGACCCGCACCTTTTTTTGGTTGCGGTTAAGAGGTGCCACCAGGGATAGCAATGAAACCTTTCCTGTAGTAGGGTGTGGGCTGCAGGATTTGCCTCCAGATACTGGCCTAGATACAGATCAGCAAGTGAATCCTAGTCCTGAATGTTTGCTCTGCAGCAGCTGTTGCTCTTGATTGCACTGGGGAAATACTGCAGTCATTCTCTGACATAAGGTACAGGGGGTGCAGATAAGCCATGCACTTATTAGCCTCTGGGACTCACTTGCACAAGCTTTGCTCATCCGGATCAAACATCAGACACGGAGGTGTCATTTGGGGGAAATCAGTTCTGCTAGTTTTATAATAACCTTGGGATTAGTAATTCGCTCAATTGGACAAACAAAAGAGCTGTTTCTTAACCTGGTACGTCCGAGGATTGTGCAGCAGCAAGTGTGCAGGGAGCAGATACTGGGCTTTGAACCGTCAGCCTCTGTCTGTCCCCAGCTAAGCCCTGACTTGTTGCTTATGGCCCTTTGCTGCTTTTTGCATGCTTGAGTCTCTGCATCTGTAAAATGGAGAGGATTACTGCTATGGGTACATAGTGTGTCCCTGCAATATCTTGAGGCCCTTCAGTAGTTGTACTTTAACTATACAGGGGAAGATAAAAATTGCAAAAGTCCTTGGACAACTGGGCAGGCCCTGCGGGAACCTGGAGTGGCAATTGCCACAGTAGCAGGGCTACCTGAAAGTAGATGATCTGTCCGTCCTTAACAGAATGAATTAACAGCTGGGCATTGCTTGTTGTTAGTTAAGTAAACAACTAATACCCTTGAATTCATAGGCAGGTCTCTTTCTTTTTTTTCTTTTCTTTTTTTCTTCTCTGCCCCATCTCTCCTTAAAGGAAAATCACCTGCTTTCAGACTAACAGAGCATCTAAACTGGAAGAGCCTTGAGCTCTGGAAAAGGAAACGCTGAGTGCATTGACCTCTAGGTTAAGGAATGAGGAAAAAAGTGTTAATGCTGACAGCACAGAGGAGGAGATTTGTAACTCTGCACTTGGGGACGTTGCAGCTGCCCGAGGCAAGGAGGAGGGGGGGCGGGGGGGAGGGGGCTTGAGGCGGAAGGTGCAGTGGTAACAGATGGCCTGCACTGACTGTGGCTTCGCTGAGCCCTGTTTGCAAAATGTGACAGCGGCAGTATTGCACCTGCAGCCATGGCCTTAATGAGCTTTCTTTGGATGGGAAACTGAAATGCTAAATCTTTTGGCTAGATCCAGCAATGCACATTGAGCCTAGCAGGAAGGCATAAAGGTAAAAACCCAAGTGAATGGAGTGTTAAACTTCTCATACAGGATTTTATTAGCGCGCAAGACCTGTTGGGCTTGTCCAGGAAGCTCTTACAGAGGTGGCTTTGTCCTGTAAAGACAGGAGGGTTATGCTTTGCACAGTCATCTTGGGCAGCTGCAAAGCGCACCCTGTTGCTGGGCTTCCCTTAAAGGGAGATGAAGAAATACACAGCACAGCTCCTTTCCAAAGGAAACAGTCAGACTAAATTCTGGTGTTTCCTGAGCAGAAGGCTGTTCGGTGGTGATTCCTCACTTATGGTTGCAGTTTCCCTACTGTGACTGCAGCTTGTCCCCTTTCTGCCCAAGTGCCTTTCTTCCATCGCGCTGGCCCTGTGTGAGACCTCTTACACTCCAGTGCATAAAGTGGGACCAAGCCTGGTAAAGTTTCACCAGCATGAATTGGGCTCTCTTCAGAAAGAGTACACTGGAGAGGGTATGAGGTGGCAATGGTAGAAGCAGCCAAACCTGAGGAAATCAAAATGAAACTTTGATCCTCTAATGGCTTATTGCTTTGTTAGTGAAGATGTGAGAGGACTTCAGCCTTCATATGCTCCTTAGAAAGTGTTTGGAGGGCAGGGAGGATCCCGAATGGTCATTCCTGTGTGTGCAGCTGCCTGCCCTTTGGAGGGGCTCATCTGTGTGGGAGAGGGGAAAGAACAGAGGTGCCAAGAAGTGAATGAACAGAGGGTATCAAAGGGATCTAGGATGTGTAACAGGGCTATAAATTGGGGATGCCACACATGGAGATGAACGCCTGGCTGTCTTGAGGATCTCACCTGCCATCATTGTCAGTTATTGACACACCACGTTCGTTTAGGCTAATCCAGATGATAACCAAGACCTTGAAAGCTCATGAAATTGGGTAGGTAGGAATTCAAGCAGTGCTGGAATTGAGTATCACTTGTTGCCTCAGTTCCAGGGTGAGGCTAGCTCCTTATCTGTAACCAGGATGTGTCTCAATCCTGCTTTGTCTCTCTTCATCTTCAACTCCCTGGGGCCTGCCAGCCAGGCTGCGTAGAATATAGGTGCACATGGGAGCTTTGAGGGTGCAGGTTCTCCTGGGCTGCAATGTCCTGGGACCACTGTGGTGGCTCCAGTTATTTGTCCCACCTAATACCTGCAGGAGTATTCCTGCAGGTAGGAAGGAGTATACCTTCAGCTTCCTGAAGCACCTGCTAGTACCGTCTTAGAAGGCGGCCATAAAGTTTACATTACTTTTTAAATATTACTCATTTTGTGTATTTCTTCCCCCCTCCTCTTCAGTATAGTAGGCCAGTTACCTGGTTCAAATTTATTTAAAAGGGGAGAGGAAGGGGAGGAAAACCCTTTAGTTCAAGTAACTTGTTGGCAAAAGGACGTGGTGGCTCTGGCCTTGGTACTTTCTGCTTCTCAGAGGGCACAATACCTTCCATAGCATTATTGTCTGCACGCCTTGACCTCCGGGTGGGGGCATTATCTGCAGTCCTGCGCTAAGGCTGTTGCTCCTCTGTAGCCCTATTCCAGCGAGGGCTGGTTCAGCCAGAGTTGCCTGAAGGGAAACCGTCAGCCCAGCTGGTGCACCATGTAAGATAAGGAGGGGTCACAGAAGTTGAGAGTGAGAAGCTTATCTCCTGCTAGACACAGACAGCTACCATCTCCTGTAAGGGCAGGAGTTGCCATTCAAACTGGATATTTATTAGAGCTTTCCAAGGGAAACAAGATCCACGACTTGCCTGCTCTTTTTGGATTTAAGGCCCTTCTTGTCTGGCTGTGAGCAATGCTGTGCAGGTACTGACCGCTCCCAGGTTGTGAGCTGCGTTGACAGGACCTGATGCGGGAGTTGAGGCTGAAATGGAGGCATAGCACTGATTGCATATTTCTGCTGGGATGTGCAGCGAGTGTGGGGGAGTCTGGATAAACCTCTCAGCTGTGGCACTGATGCTTTTCCCCAGTCTGGGTTGTGGGGTGAGCTGTGCAGGGAAGAGCCACGTGAATAGTGCTGTAAGCCCCTTGCAAGAGCTCTTCTTTGTTTGGTCAGTATTAGGAAAACATTTCCTTGCATAATATATAGAAGTGTTTGGGGATGTGGTCCTGGCATGACATTCCTCTCTCCTCATTAAAATTGAGGAATTCTACACATTGCCCAAACAAACATTTAAGATCACATACAATGTTTAGTGAAGGGCTCGGGCTGTGAAATATCAGCATTAAAAGTAGGTCTCCAGTCTTGTATTGGCCCTGTTGTGCTTCTCTGCTTATGAAACAGTATTTAATTACATAGCCATGAGTTCCCAAATAATATACTGTAGAACGCAGACAGCGTGTATTCTTCCCTGTGTATACCAAATGGTGTAAAAAAAAAAAAATTAATGTAGCTGAAAAATAAGCTGTGCCCCTGGACATGAATGAGTTCCTGCACATGCAGCATTATGTAATAGTGGGAAGAGCTGGGATTTACAATTAAATTGTAGAATTTTCCCTAATGTATCTTAATATGCATCAAAAGCTATTGTGTTTTTTTGGGGGGGTTGACTTTTTTAAATTGCACATGAATTTCTGTATACATATATTTACTTTTAGAAGCAGTATAGAAAACACTAAGACTTAGTTTGCTGCTGAAAGAGAAGATCTGAGGTGGGAAAAACAGGCATTCTCACCTTTATGTAGGGTTCACTTCTCCGGTGTCCAAAGGCTAGACAAACTGTAAAAGTAGTACTTTTTAAAATACTGCTCAACATTAGCATATATGTCAAACAGCCTTTCTATTTCTTAAATTGAGATAGGGATGCAACTTTAAGTCTTCCAGTGAGTACAAATGAATTTTATGCATTTAGTTAAAATGCATACTTGAAATGTATGCTTAACCTATGTAGTTTCTGTGTTCCTAAAGAAGGTCAGTGTAGAAGAGGATTTCCTAAAGACTAGCTTGCATCTATGAATAATTGAGGATACATAACCCAGTAGTACCATTTGCAGGATGTCTGATGTGAGCTCCCTGCTGTGCTGTGCTGAGTCCTGGAGGGTTTTCAGGGTCATGTCCAACCAGAGTCAGTGTGATTTGTCCCATCCATGGAGATGGGCTTGCATTAACTGTTTCATGGGCAAAAGCTGCAGATTACACAGCTGCAACATGCGTCCTTTTTGCAATGATAGTTGCTTTTCCTGTGGATGAAGAGTGGCTGCACATGCTGGCTGTTGTAGCCCTCACGGGACTTGCCCATTGTCCGTAAATGTTGTGTTTTTGTGCTCCTCAGATTTTAGTTTCAATATCCGTTTGTTTGGGTCCTGCTTCCTTGTTGCTGTGACTACGGCTGTGTAAAATTCACTTAAAGCAAATGCCTATGAGTGTAGGGAGCAAGCTGAACAAACTGCTGCACCTATGTTTCCCAGTTATACTGGCGTATATTGGCTCTGGCTCCTCAGAGCAGGGCAGCTACAGAGAAAGCAAGGAAGCGGCACAGTAACCTGCCAGTGCTGTCTGCTGGTGATGGCCTGTTGTGCTGATGCTCTTCAGATGTTATCAGCGTCTTGCGTTATGTTGTGTTTTTTCTTATCTCCATTCTGGTATCCCACTGTGGGACCGTACTTGTAGGGGGTAGGGGATCCTACTTTATTTGGAAATAAATTGTATATGTAGTTTTTGTGGTCAGAAAGAAAAGCTGGAAGGCATGCCAAAAGCGTATTGCAAAGGTTCAGAAACTGGAAGGCAATGGAAGAAGATTCTACTGTTTGCTTTCATATATCAAGGGTTTTTTAATTAAATGATTTATGAGTGTTTTGTTGAAGACTATCTTTTAGGAATTGATGGTTGTAGACTCTGCATTATGATGATGATGAAAAAATGGATAATGATTAGGGCTTTCAGGAAGAAAGTGTTTTGTTCTGGTAAACAGAACTCCCATGTGAGCCTGGAATCGCTAGACATAAATAGGAAATTTTCATCGTTTAGACCTGCAATTGCAGATGCAAACGATGCTGCTGCTAAACCTAATTTCTGATATTCTATATGCAAGCACAAGTTACCATTTCAGATAGCTGCTCTTCTGGTACTTTGCCATTCTGTATGTTTTATTAGAAGATGGCACCCCCCTCTTATGCATCCACTTCTCGGAGGGTAGAAAGTTATCTGTGATACGTCTTTTTACTAGTGTAGTGAGAATCCATTCTAACTTTCCAAGATGCAGTGGATTTAAATGTGTATGCCCTGTCTACCTGATACACTTTCATTAATTAAAGGCTTCTAATCAAGTTTTACTGTCTCTTTTGATGAGTTGTGTACTCATACCCTGTTTTCATGAGCAATGCATACAGCTGGGAGGGAGCTGAAGTGAAGTTCTTTACAAATGGAAATGATGCTATGGCTAGACAGACCACTGCTTGCTTATTTCTCAAAGCAAATACTAAATTGAGGGCTTTCTACTTCACACGTCTCCTATCTCTGCAACTGTGTGATGGCTGGACAACATAAAGAGATTTCAGTTACTGATGTAGTTGGCTACTTTAAAATCCTCTTTCATAAACTAAAGTAGCCTTCCTTGCCCTGTTGAGGGCAGGCAGTGGTATGCTGCTGTTTTAGTAGATGGGGTAAATAAAGATGATGGTCATCTCTGTGTCAGTTACAGCAGAACCAGGTGTTAATGCCTTCTTCAATCATCTTTGTGATTTTCCTGGTACTTTTGAGTTGGGGACAGAAGAGCACAAGCAAGAAACTTCTTAGCTGCAGCCTTGGGTTTGTCTGGGGTTTTTTGTTTGTTTTTATTTTATAACAAAACACTACAAGTAATTTGGGTTACTCCCCATTGGGTAAGTAAACTAATAAACTTTGTCTTATGTCTGCTGCGCTTGTCCACTGTGGCTTGTCTGACAGTCAGCTCTGGGATGAGGACAGGGCCGTGACTCTGAATTAGAGCAGCAGCAGCTAGGAGCTTCTACAGATGCCCTCTGGATGTAGATAACCAGTTCGGTGACAAACTCTGCTTATCCTGTGGATATTTCCAGCATCTACATCAGACTAGTGAAAGGAATGGGCTCCTCCCAGCTAGGTTTGGCGCTATCTCCTTTTTCACCCTCTGCTAACACCTATCCGTACTCTGTTTTCACAGGTAGATGCAGTGCGAGTGTATGTGAACAGCAGCTCCGAGAACCTCCAGTATCCTGTCTTGTTTGTAGTTCGCCAACAGAAGGGGGTGCTGTCATGGCAAGTCCCACTAATTTTTCGAGGCCTGTAAGTACTGGAGTCTCTTCCTTGTAACACACTGGTCTTCCAGCTGTGTCCAACATCAGCTCTCCTCTGGTGCTAGATCTTGCCACTTGTGTAGACTATAGGGCTTGGTTGCAAAAAACACTTGGTCATTCTCAGCTGAACATAGGAGGACCTGGTTTTGGTAGGTAACATCTTATTTGTCAGCCTGCTCTCATGTCTTGGTGTTTCTCAAGTATGTACACAGATTACAAGGAGGCTTGTCCACTGCGGATCTAACTGTGTTATTAGGCAGTGGTTATACCAAATGATATTACTGGCATTTCCACAGTTGCATATGGCATGTTTAAGTAATTCCCAGCATTGATTTTGGAGCAGGGTTTGAACTAGCTCTCAGAAGAGATCTTGTAATCTTTTTTTCGATCTTGTGAAAATGATGCTGCTGTGTAGCTCCATCAACCCCAGAGCTAGGGGGGTTGCAAGTACTGAGACTTTGCAGGCACCTTAGGACATGAAAAACGTAGTTTGAAGCTTTGCCCTGTGATTACAATTCTAGAGCTGGGTAGCAGATAACCTTGCAGCGTCTTGCGTGATGCAGGTGATGGGTACAGCAGCTGTTCTTCTAGGCTGTTGTTGCCCTCTCTGACATCAGCAAATCACAGATGTGCTAGATTTGCAGATGGCACAGGCAGGCTGGAAGGAAGCAAAATGTTGTGGATGGCCAGTCCCATTTGCAAACCACAAGAAGCAACAGGAGAGTGGAGCGTGAGCTCAGAATAAAAGGTGGAACGATTGTAGCTTCTCACATGCAAGCAGGGGAAAAAAATCAGATCTTTCCTAGACCTACAGAACAACCTCTTTTAACTGCTGACTCTTTTCTGTCCATCTTTCCCTTCCTTCCTCCCCCCACCTGTTGTAGCTATCAGAGGACATACAATTACCAAGAAGTGAGTCGGACCCTCTGCCCTTCTGAGCCAACACCTGAGGCAGGACTCTCTGACCAGGTCATATTTGTGGATGTCGCTTCCATGGCACCATTTGATATTGCGTATGAGCTACTAGTCACCAGGCTTGACAACTTCCAACTTGAGTAAGCTGGGATGGGTGAATGCAAATCTAACTGCTTTGTGTATCTGTTATACAGGGATTAGGCCCATCTAGTTATTCTTTCCCTCTCAGAAAATGTCCTGAGATTATTTAATTTTTCTATTGCTTAATCTGAAGGTACCCTGTGTATCCCAAAACTGAAAGTTTTTGGGAGACTTCATCATGCTGAAACTTCTTTTCTAGGACAAACAAAGCCTTTAACTTCACTGCCAGCCCTTCCCAGCCCCAGGTAAGGAGGAGTCCTGCATGCCATTGCTTGTATGTCTTCTTGTATCCAAATGGTTCCTGTGACCCTTTGTTAGGCAGAAGCCTTATGACTGGCTCATTTCCCTCTTAGGATGCAGGGAAGTTTCCTTACTCTTGCATTTCTCTGGATGCGGTGAAGAGGTAGCAGTGCTTCTGCCCCACTAGGGGTGTGTTTGGGGCCTCTTGCAAAGCAGTTAAGTGCTTAGTTAAGAACGAAAAAATGTAACCAGAGCAAATGAATGTTATCTGCAGTGCAGGAAACTCCAGAAATGTACAGAAATCTGGTAGCCATTGGACTACTGCACTTCATGGGAAATTAAATGGTGTGCATCAGATGGTTTATGCCAGGTAGCACTGGCTCATTTGCTCTAGCTGACTTGCCAATATGCATTCCTTTACTGCAAAAAGGAGCTCTAAAGTTACAGCAGAACTCAAACTGTTATTTCTTGCTCGTGGCAGCAAGTCAAGATGCCAGCTGATAAATGAAGTGCCTGATAAAAACCTAGTTTTAGTTTAGTAGAGAGCACGCATATACAGCACATCCCACCAAGCAGCCTTGTTTAGAGCCCTACAGATACTACAAGTCCTCTCTTGAATGAAAATGCCATTGGCACTAGCTAAAGTGGTACAGGAGAGCATAGAGCTGGGAAAGAACGTAATTTAATCAGGCTGCCTGGTACTCTATTTTTGTTGTTATAATCACGATTAGTAACACCACTTAATTCTAGGCTTCCTATATTACCAGGCATTCCAGTTAACCTTTTGCTGTCAAACGTCTTATGCTGATTTGCTGATGAATACACTATTTTATACGATAAGAGCATATGGAGTGGTGGTGGCTGTTTGCAAAGGGTTCTTTGTAATTCCTCATTAGTTAAGAACTTTTAATTTCAGTGTAGAATGCTGAGGATTTAGCCTGGAATTAACTTTGACTTCAGTCTTTGTCATAGTTAGTAAAACAAGACTGGTGACTTTTAATTATTGGGCAAATACCCTAATTTTGCACTCTGTATATCTTAATTGATATAATGCTGGGGTTTTTTGTAAATCAAATAAAATATTAAGCAGTCGAGGAAAAAAGAAAAACCTCTTCAAAATCTAGATCGGTGTTGGAATAACTCTAAGCCCAGAAAAAGACAAATGTAGCAACTGAAGGAATTGTCCCTCAGAACCCAGCTCATGCCTGAGAGTGGAAGAAGTAGTTAAATATTCTCACAAAGGTCAGGAGTGTTGTCTTGATGCGTTTATATCACTCACTCACTGTGCGAGAGGGAACTGTAGGTCTCCATGTCTCTTATATTAATTCTGTACTCTGGTATAAGCTTGGTAAAAACTGTACGATGGCCCTTGTGGGTGACTTCCTTAAAGACTGAAGCTTTTTCAAAGATAGTGTACCAGAGAGCTCAGACTGCTAGAGCCTGTGTATGGCTGGGATAAAAAGTGCTCCACTGAAAAAAAAAGCTTGGTGAATTTTCAGTTTGAGGATTTACAGTCAGAGCCAGTGCTCCCTTAACACAAAGAGACCCTGCCTGGAAGGGGATGATGGAAATAGATGCTTTTTAGTAGAAGCTGCTAAACTTGGGAAGAGCCTGAGTGATTTCTGACTTATCCCCATCCTTCTAATGTGGGGGCCTAATTCATGGGAAGGGGATGAGGGCAGGGAGATCAGAAATGCCTGGCCCTTCCTCATCACTGAGGCATAGGTGGCATAAAGGGAGGCTGCCAGCTGGGAATGTCTCTTAGGGAGTAGGAGCTGAGGTAGCTCAGAGCACTCCCCTTGTTCCCCATGGGGTGTCCCTGCTTTGAGGGGAGCAGCAGCTTCAAGCAGTTTGAGGTGACCATAAAGGAGGGTGCAGTGGGCTAGGCAGCTGTTGCAGCAAGCTGCCTGGAGAGGCAGGCACAGGCAACCTGCCCACTTCAGCAGCTGGCTTCCATTTCAAAGCCAGTGCATTAAACTCTTACCAGGAAAATATGCAGATAGTGGTGGTCCCTCTGCCATCCTCTGTCTGAATTGGAAAAGGCCCTTGCTGGGGCAGGGAAGAGTGTTTCCCAATCTCACAGACTATCCTGTGGGCCTGCCCGCCCCCCTCCCAAGAAGGAAGGTAGGAATATCAGCAGACATCATTCTCTCCTAACCTCTTTCAGAGAAACAGGTGAACTATTTTCAAAGCTGAAGGAAGAAGACAAACCCTCTTCCCTGAATCCTACAGTAGTATCTGTACAGAGTTTGACCATTTGACCTAATGTTTTTCACAGTTGCTCTTTGAGCAAACCCGTCTGCAATACACTCCATGATAGCCTATATGTTCCATATATAGAAGTACAGCCAGCAGTGTGGAAACATTTGGAAATTCCTCATTGCAGCTTAAAACGGAATAGACTATAAAATGAGTTCACTTTAACCTGATCAGATGGAAAAAAGCTTAAGAGCAGGAGTTGTGCTGCAACTTGCATGTTAGAGGCCTCTGTGTAGGGGCGAGACTTGTCTCTGCCTTTTTGATCTGCTCTTTTGTAGTGTAAGGCTGTAATATTTGAAATCTGAGTCTTTGAGAGCCATCCAAGTCCAATCCCAAAGCCTAGGTTAGATATGGGGCTGTGCTGGTATCTTGGGGAGGCTCTGAAGCCAATGGCAGGGGGGATTCTTGACCGTAATTCTTGGGACTCTGCTCTCTCCTTAGTATTTTCTGTACAAGTTCCCTCAAGATGTGGATTCGGTCATCATCAAAGTGGTGTCTGATGCAGTCTACCCCTGCTCAGTTGTCTCTGTCCAGGATATTGTGGTAAGTCTAAGGGATGAAGGGCAAGGACCTGGCTGCCTGCTGGGCTTCTGTCTTCCTACAAGAGCTCTGTGCCCCAGCAGAGAGAACCTAGGAAGGGCTTCACCCTACTATGGTCCATGGTAGCAGGGAAGGGAGGACATGAAGGAATGAACGTCCTATGAGAAGGAGGCAAAGATGGATGTTGAGTTCAAGCAGCTCATCCAGAGATGGTGTGTTTTTTTTTTTTTTTTTGCAAATGAGTGAGCAAACTGTTCCTGCCCAGCCCGTCTGTAGGGGATTTATGATCATGTTCCCTTGTTCATCTTTGACATCCAGCTGCTTTGTGATGTTGGTCTCTCTCTCCTTGGGGGGGGGAGGGGGCAGATGTGAAGCTAGCAACTGAGGGAGAGAATGGGGCTGTTCCGTTAATTCTCTCCCTGTCTCAGGGCAAAATGGGGAAGTTCTGATTTCCAAGCCAGAGGTTTTTCTTCCTTTCCATTTCAATCTTCCCTCTCCTCTCTTCACAGTTGCTGGTGCCCTTTCTTGGGAAGGGGAGAGCGGCTGCCCTCTGAGAAAGGTTGGCTGTAGCTCACAACCGGGAAACAGTTCCCCGTTCTTCCTCATTTCCCATCTCACTGAATAATACAGAGACCTGTAGTATGGGAGCAGCAAGATGGTGACGGAGGTGGAAGATGCTGTGGTTGCTACCTGTGAAATCCTTGCTGTGGCCTTTAGAAAGGGTGTGGACGGAAGCGGGTAACATCAAATCCTGCTGTTTGAAGTGGTCTAAGGGCAGGAGGAGAGCTTGATAGGTGCTTTTCAACCTGTCAGTACAGAGCTAAGGTCTGTAGAGGGAATGAGTAAAACGAGGGCAAGCACTTGACATATAGCATAGACTGCAAAGCACGCAACGTATGCAGGATAGGGCTGAGTGTCTACACTGCTCTGTGGGAATGGCAGAGTGAGTGATCTGACTGACTGCTCATCTAAGATTAAACTACAGCCCTCTTGTGAGGGAGATGAAATGAATGAGTGCAGGCCACGACTTATGTCTTCAGAGCAGTGTTTCTAGGTTCTGCATGGGTCCTGGTTCTTTTCTTCCCTTGGTCACCCCAAGCGGGGCTTTTCTGTACTGCTTTGCACTATCTGGTCTCCTTGGTGGTTCCCTACAAAATTGATTTGGATTTTGTGCCTGGCTTGATCTTTATTTGCATCTTTTTTAGTGCCCTGTATATGATCTGGATCATAACGTGGAATTCAACGGTGTTTATCAGTCCATGACAAAGCAGGTGGCTATAACGGTGCAGGTGAGATGCTGATGTCTGTCCAAGTGTTTCTCAGTGGTGGCTTGTTCTGTGCATCCCTAGCGCTCTTTTGTTGACTCTGGTTCCTGGCTGTGAGCCTCTAGAAAGGGCCTTTGCTTTTATTAGATCAGCCAATATCTATTCTTCCATTTATGTTATTTTGACTACAAAACCTTGCTTACCTTTGCTTAGATAGATGTGTTATATCTTGGGTAATGGGGCTGTAGCTCACAGTGGCTGCAGCCTTCATTGCCAGGAGTCTTGTGTTCTAACCTTTGCTCTTCTACCACTGAGTGGTGGTAGTAGAGCCTTTTAATGGACAAAATTTAGGCAGATGTTTAATGGGCAAAGTGTAGGCACTTTAAAATAAATAAATTTAAAGAAAACTGTGTTAATGTTGGTTTGCTTGTACTGGGGTGCTGCTTGTACTGAATGCAGGTGAACTCGGTCAGTTTAGCATCAGCAAGGATGTGGGGAGCATCCCCAGAAGTGAAGCTCTGTCCAAAGCAGGCAAGTTTCTGTAGGGCTGGTGCCTAGGTAGCAGTTAAAACCTATCTCTGGCCCTTTGGAGCATCACCTCTACCTTGTATAGAGGGAGAGGCTCCTTTGCTTCTCATGGGTTCTGCTTTTTTCCATCCTCCTGTGCAGAAGAAGGACTTCCCAGGTGAACAGTTCTTTGTTGTGTTTGTCATCAAACCGGAGGACTACGCCTGTGGGGGTTCTGTGCCTTCCTCCATCAGTGGTAAGTTGCGTTAGATACAGACTTGGTTGCTGCATCTGGGTGATGAGCAGTGGGAATCCTTGGTGGCCTTCCTGTGGGATGCTGTGAGAGAGCCATATAGCTCTTATTTCATCCAGGTAGTTGTGAGGAAGGCTGCAATATCAATTTTATATTGTCTGGTAGGTTAACAAGTCTGTCTATATCCATATCTCTCCAGGAAGCAGCTGTCTAGCACAGAACCTGGCTGGCCAGTGTTATGTGGCCTTGTGAGGAATCACTTGTCTTGGGTGATACCAGAGATGTTTAAGCAGTGTTGGTTACTGTCCCCCATCGTTGTCCCCTGTCCCCCCTGGTTGTAATATTCTCCTGTCTGGATGGAGGCCCAGAGAGCAACTCCTGCAGAGAATGCCTTCTCCCACTGTTATCTTGGGATCTAAGAAAGCTCCAGACTTTGGGGAGGGGGAAATTTGTTAGCATAATTTTACAAGAGACTGATTCCAATGCCTTCCCAAGCCAGAAAGCATGTGCGTCTACCTCCTGGGCAGTGGCCAGAGCAAGGGCTCCACTATTCCTGTGATGGCTGAAACTGGAGCGTGGATGCAGCTGTCCTAGTGGCAAGCCAGGACTCACTTCAAATTAGAGACATCCTTACCCTCAAAGCCAGTGGCTTCCTCCCTGTAGGAAAAGCGAGACTGCACCTGACTTACTGGATTCCCACCCACCACTAAACTGTATCACCTTCTGGCTGTATTTTTTTTTATCGTGCTGCAGTCTGCAGAGCTGTACTGGCAGAGTGTTAAGCACCGCTGAAACATAACAAGCGGGTAGCATGGCAACCCACACAAGTGGGATGGGAAGCTGAGTTTTGACTGAGGGAAGAGGACAAAGCTGGTGTCCTAATATCTGTAGCAGGAGAAACTGCCCTTCTGGGCACTAGGTGAAAAGGATGTGCTTTATATTCAGGCACCCAAACTTGAGCAATGCATGGAAGGCTCAACCAGGGTGTTTCTAGCCTGAAAAACGTTTATAGAGCAAGAACAGCATGGAAAAAAGCTGTACATTGGCAAGTTTGGGAAAGGCTTAGAGCAAAGCCACAGAGAGATTATAGGGAAAAGCTAGATCTTGGTGTTTTTGCAAATGCAGGTGCAGAGAACTGAGGACAGGACCAGAGATCACGAGTGTTTGTTTTTTACGTTTGCTCTACCTTTTGCATCTGACAGGAAGCAGCAACCGTACCTGGAACCTCCAACGAACAAAGAACCTTCAAGTGACAATTGTGCCTTCTATTAAAAGTTAGTGTCTCTTTGCAGAGCAGTGCAGCATTTGAGGGGAACTTGGTGCTTCTGTGCAGGAGGGCATGGTTGGGGAGTCAGCCCTGTGAAGGATGGTGCAGAAAGCAACAACAGCAGAGGAGCTGAAACTGTTGCAGCCCTGGTGCTTTCCAGGAGGTGCTATGTGGCATGGGGTGGTATCACTTGTAAACTAGCCAGTGCTGGGGGCAAAGAGATGGGGAGAGACTTTGCAACAGGTTCTGGTACCTCCTGGTGAAGAAAGTGGATGGGCCTGGCAGGCTGTTTGGGGCAGGGGTTTGTCACTGGATGGTGCTGTGAAGAGCAGGACATGAGTGGAGTCTCTGAGGGGTTGTCCCTGTCCTGTGAGCTGACTGCTGCCTTCTTTCCCCAGAGTCTGTTTATGTGCAGGCCATGTTCTTCAGCTTCCTGAGCTTCCTCTCCTTTTACCTGGGCTCAGTGATTGTTGCTTTCGTTCACTATATCAGGTGAGTCAAGGGTTTTTTTACAACAACGATGCAACATTTGTCTCTCTTAATCCTTTGAAATGCCTCACCCTGCATGACAGGGGGGTGGCAGCAGGCATCTGAACTGAGCAGGCCAAACAAGTCCATGACTGTTCAGTAGGCTCTTCTGCAGGAGACCTCTGTGCAGGATCACATCAGCCAGTAAGACTTCTTGTTTGTTTTGTCCCTATGGGGATCATGGCACTGATGAGAAACCAAGGCTTTTCCCTCTAATTTTTTTGTAGTGTCCCCAGTCCTTGGGTTTTCCTATGTGAGGACACGGGGTGGCAGGTGAGAATTGTGGTGGGGCCAGCCTGGAATATAGGATGTCAGGGCATTGGGGAACCAAGGCACTCCTGGAGCGCTGAACCAAGTACTGCAATATCCAGAATAGGGTCCTAGAGTCCTGAGGTGAACCTGGGCCCAGCTACTGTGACAGGTTGCTCTCAGAGAAAGAGCAACCACCTGTCCCAGGGTCCTTTCTTTGACACTGGAGGTGGCCTAAGCCCTCTTGAGAGACAGTAGGACTGGAGGGGCAAGGAAGGGACAGCAGCCCAATGGGAAGGTAAGAGTTGTCTCTGTGGGGCAGGTAACTGCTAGCAAGCAATGAGTCTCGCTGGCTCACTGCCCATATGGTGATGGGGAAGGTGGAGGTTTTGGGGGTTAGTCACTGCTGACTGTGTAGGCAGTGACTCAGGTTAAGTGGAGCCTTTGTCTGAAAGTGCAGAGGTTCAGGAAGAAGGAATTTCCCTCTGTGGTCCTCCCTGGCCTACAAGGCAAAAGTTGACATGAGCTGGGAACATCCTCATCTAGAGCCATGGAGAACTTTCAGCAAATAGTGGATTGGTTTTGGGGGTACCCGCATTTATCAACCACCTTTTAAGACTGAACTGGGCAAAGAATTTTCAGCTGCTTGAGAGGAGGGGATCTTAAAAGCACTGCACTCTGAAGTCTTCTGGAACGAAACAGTTTCAAGATTGATGTACAGTTTAACTTCAGAACACTTCAGTGAATCAACATTTCTTTGAAATATTTCAATGAAGATGACATAAGTGTATGTGGGGTGATGTTTTATTTTGTTGCTTTTCCTCTCTTGTGGGTATGCAAGTTTTTCTTACCCTTCCCAACTTGGCACCTGCATTGAAGGAGGCAGTATAGACTTCTTGGGTATCACACTGACACACAGCTGTAGCCCCTCTTGTCCCTTCCATGGAGTCTTGTGTGCAGTTCCCAGAGTGGGGGAGTCAGGTTTGGGAAGGCGCAGTTTGAGAATCTTTCCCAGCATGCTGGGAATGTTGGATGGATCATGTCATTGGTTGTCCTGTCCCTGATGGACAGTTGAAGAAAAAACTCT
Organism: Struthio camelus; assembly: GCF_040807025.1. NCBI lineage: Eukaryota > Metazoa > Chordata > Aves > Struthioniformes > Struthionidae > Struthio > Struthio camelus. Next base: position 92,337,749 of record NC_090942.1, on the reverse strand, counting down.
GCTTCTGCTCCTTCAGAATTTGGAAAGGTAGACAGCAAGCAATCGTGTCTGAGCCATGCTGAGTTGCAACAGCTTTTTTTATTTGGTTGGTTTCTATTTGTCTGTTTTTGTTTTAGGACTTGCAGCATGTTGACTTATTGGTGCCTTAGATGACCCTGCCATGGCTGGCAAGTGGTGGGGTTTGTTGAGTATCTCATGCGTGCTGTCTGTTCTTTTTCAGGGTTCGAAGGAAAGCTTCAGCTGGCAGATACAGTCCTGATGATGGTAAGGTTTGGGTGTGTGTGCTTATGTGTGTTTTTTTTGTTTGTTTTTGTTTTATTGTGTGACATCTTTAAGTGAACAGCATGGCTCCTAGGCTGAGCAAGGGACAGGCCATCTGTCAAGTACCTTCTGTCCCTTTAACCCTTTGTCCTTCCTTGTGCATGTACCACATGGTCTCTGGCACTGGTGAAAGATGCTAGAGTTTCCTCTCTGTCCTCATAGGAGAGGGTGCTTGGAGCAGGCTCTCTCAAACCTGGTTCTGACCCCTTCTCCAAAGAGCTGGCTTTTAGGGGGATGGCGGGAGGGCAGGCCTTGGCAAGACCTGGTTACAGACTGATGTTCCTGCTGCCAGGTCTGTTTCTTTCTAAACAAGGAACTTGAAGTTTCTGTCAGCTCTTATGCTTTAAGATTTCCCCTACCTACTTTAAGCATGGGGTCTCTCTTTGGTTTTGTCTGTGGGTTTTTTTGGGTGTGTTTGGGTTTTTTGCACTTTGTTCCTGAAATTTAATTTAAACTTAAATTTGTCTTTAATGCTGAGTTTCAGAGAACAAAGTGAATGAATGACTAATACAATAAAGTAGTGCTGTTTGTCTTATTTACTTTGGTATCAGATTCCGTTTACTTTATGCTGCACCCACGTTTCAACATTCTGCAGCTTTCTGTGTTATAAAAACATAATTACATCTGAGAAGTTACTAGTGAAAGATGGAAGTTTTTGGCATGTGGATGAGGGGCACTTGGGGTTTCCGCTTCCTGGGGAAGCGTGGGAGGCTGGCTCTTCTATTTTGTTTAAATATTTAGTGCTTGAAAACTAGTTCAAAGCATTGGTCTGAGGATAAGAAGCATTGTCATTTGTACTTCTCTCTTGGGGGTAGAGAGAAAGTTACATTTTGGCAGCAAGAAGAACTTGAAAGACTTCTATTTTATTTTTTGTCTCAGCTTCTTCAACCTCCTCTGCTGGCCTCTTATCACTAGATAAGGATGCTAACATAATTGAGCTCTGCTTAAACCATCAGCACTGGAATTTCAATCTAACCTACCACTGTCTGGGTTAATACTTCTATCAAGTGACTGGGGACATTTGACTTCTCAGAGTGGCTTCTTAAGGCAGACTGAGACACAACAGTGCACATGTGGATATCTGTGCAATTCCCATGTGTGTTTGAAAGGTTTTCTTCACAACCCAGCAAGATGGAAATTGTAAAATGTGTTTAAAACTCTTCTAATATTGAGTTGTTGGGGATGGATCCTGCTGTAAGAGAACAGCAGGACTTGGGACACTGGAGACAGCAGTAGAAATGGGAAGTTCCTGTATGTTGGGGAGCCTGGGGAAGCTGAAGGAACTGGGCCAAAGCCCTGGAAGAGCCCAAGCTGATGCCAAGGCATTGCTATCTAAACCCAAGGGGCATGGTCTCAAAGGGTGGTGGGACTGCCCCTGAGATCAGAAGCCCAGGGGAGAACTCCTGGCTCCACATTTGGAGGGTACAAGTGCTGAAGATAGCTGAGAAGCTGCTTTCCAAGCTGACTACCATTCGATAGAAGTTAAATCCTGGTACTTGAAGTACCTGCAGGTTAGAGATGCTGTGCTGAGCCTAGACCTGGAGCGTGGGAGGCTGGATTTCCAGGGAGGGAGGGTCCTGTGAAAGGACAGAAGGGTGTGGTTCCTTCAGCTGCTATGGGTTTCCTCCCAGATAGGCACCTGCTCCTTTTGGGACCTGTCCTCTCCCTTGTACTCCACTTCACCTTCTTGCACCCAGCACTTCCTAGCTATCTGCCACAGCCCTGTCCTTCCTCCATGGAGGAGCCATGTCCTACCTATGTGTTTCTTTCTCTGATGTGCCTCTTGAGGGTGGATCTGATGTGTAAAAAGTGATAACTCACATCTTCCAGATCACCTAACCAGTGCACACTGGCTTTCTCTCAATTCTTTTCCTTCTTTCCACCCACTGGAATCTCTCTTCCTCTAAAGTAACCCTGGCTCTCATCTTCTCCTTTACTCCCCTTTTCTTTGCCCTGCCAAGAAAGTATGGGCAGAGGTGCCTAGTAATCTGTCTCTCCATGATCTCTGAATATGCTGCAGCTCCTGTGTGCTGTTGCTCCTGTCACCCATACTGTGTCCTGCTTCTGGGTTTTTTTTTTTCTTTCCCATGGGGGACACCTCCCATTCCACATCATAATTATCTGAAGGAGAGAATAGCTGGAGCAACCACACCTAGTTCACTGCGTAGCCAAGCGTTTACTTTGCTGACTCACCCGCACGCTGGGAAGTGGGACCAAAATTAGTGGGTGAGTTGGAGTCTGAGGTGGCTGTTAGAACCAGCGCAGAACGTCTCGTCTGCTTTGCACGTTTGCTTTGTCCAGATTTAAATCTACCCTTTGTGGTGACTGCTTGACTGCTTGGGAGAGAAAGTAGACACGTTGCTTGAGAGTGTGTTCCTCGGTGCTGTGAACATTGGGAAATGCTTCTCACCCTCTTCCCAGTGATCATGATTTCCAAATGATTTTAAAACAGCAGGAAAAACTCTTCCATGAGAGAGGGAGCATTGCATGGCAGATGATGAGCAAAAGGTGGATCAGAGCTGAAATGCAGCCTGGTACCTACCAAATGGTTTGTTCCTGCAGCAAGCTGCAACAACAGCACTGCTAGTCCTGGCTCAGGGCTGAAGGGGTCTCTTGAGGGGCAGAGCCTTCCCTTGGGTGTTGGATCCATGCTGTGTTGTCCACTTCAAGCGCTCCTCAGAGCCGTTTGTTCTCCTGTCAGATGGCTGGAGTGGGAGAGCAAAGAAAGCTGAAAGAGGACACCAGGTTCCAGCCTGCAGCCCAGCAGGCACAGTGAATCTATCAGAAGAGAAAGTGAACTAGGTCTAAAGTATCAAATGTCATTGCTGTGTAGGTGCTCCCCTGTTTAGGAATTGGCATCAAGCAGTAAACAGTTTTTTGGCTCTTTACACATGTGGCTAATGAAAATGGTACAAAAATCTAGGCAAGCTGTTAAAGTGCCCAGAATTGCCAGCGAGTTCTGCCTATGCCCATTGCTTTGGTGCTGGGAAGCCAGAAAAGGAGCTCAGAACGACGAGGGAGTTGTCAGGCTGCAGTAAGACCAAGTGGCTTTAAGTACTGACTGGTTAGTTGGATCTCCATCAGGTTGTATATATTCAGCCTGCCCTGTGCCCTACTGCTTGACATTGTGACAAGGGTGAACCTTTACGAGCAACTGGGCCTGTCTTGCCGTTTGTTGCACAATGTTGCTCCTGCTGGTCTTGTTCCCTCCCTTTTGGGGAGTTGGGTGTTTGACAACCTGTCTATGACTTTTCCAGGGAGAACTTGAGGGAGGTAGTGACAGGTGACTAGATCCTCCCTTGGGGGTGCAGGAGGAGAAGAATTAAAATCATACAAGTGCTCCAAATATCATGAGACTCATCCTAGAGTTTGCCATGTCCTGCAGCCCCGTAGGGTGATCTCCACTGGATGCTGCAGAGAAGCTTGTGCTTTTATAAGTCAAATTGGCAGCCTGTGTTGGGATGCTGAGGGGAATGGTTTTGCTTCACGCTGTGCAGGAAGGAAATACTTGCTTTGCAGTATGCTCTAGAGGGAGATAGGGTGCCATCTGCTTGGGGAAACGCTGCTTCTCCCAAGCCTCTCCTGCTCTTTGAGCTGTTTGCATTCACCCCGATGCGTTTCAAACGCCCTGACATGAGACTAACTGGATCTTATGGGTCTGCTTCCATTGCAGGATCTGGGATTATGACTTCTTCGCATCCTATCACAGCCAGTACTCCTGAGGGAAGCAGCTATGGTGCTATCGGTATAGTATCTCACACACCTGGAGGGCATAGAAGTGCAGGCCCTGTCTGGGGTAGGGGCGGGCCCAGATTTAGTGCTTTAAGGCCGGAAGAGACTGAAGATACAAGCTGGTCTAACAGCACGTTACAACCACTTGAAAAGAAACTGTAGCTTGGGAAGTTCAGGTTGCACATTAGGAAGAAATTCTGCACCAAAAAGGTGCCACCTTTCGGGAAGAGGTGCACAGAGTGTCTCTGTCCTTGGAGATGTCCAAGTCTCAGCTAAACAAAGACAGAGTCATCTGATAAGAGTGGTGCTTCCAGAAGGAGGTTGAACTGGAGATTGCCAAATGTCCCTTCTAAACAGCTTCCAGGAGTCTGTTATTAGCTCACCAAGCCTGTCTTTAGACCAAAGCGTGTTCTTCCCTGGAAGGCTAAAAGATTGTGTGCCACAAGGCAGAACAGACAGAGGTTCTTGCTGTCTGGAGGTTTCATTAGGTGAGAGATAATATCACACTGTCAACAGATAAACAGATAAACCATGCCCTGAGCAGCAGAGGAAACAAAACTCTCTAGAAGGCTGCTGTTCTGAGAGGATGGGAAATTCCTTCCTTTGTCAGAGTATTTCTTAGTCTCCTTGCAAGTGTTGTTGCTCCTGTGGAAAAATGGATGCTGAACAGCTCAGTGCTCCGGACTTCTTGGGCATAACCTTTGGATTTGGCAGCATGGGAACGCAGGTGCAGGGTGATGCGCTACAGGTCAGGTAGTGTGAGGCAGTTACTCAAATACGAGAGGGCAGCAGCTCTGTATAACTTTTAGTCCCTGCTCAGGGTGTATTTGCTCTCTGCTGTAAAGATATCCTGACACCTCAGATGTCACCCAGTTGTTGGACTGTGAAAGTGTAGTATGTCTGAACACCTGGTAAAGAAATTCAGAACAGGCTTCATGAGTGGGGAAAATTCAGGAGGAATTGGGTCCTGGAGTAGAGATGAGGGCTCCAGGCTTTTTTCAAGAGTATGCTTTAAAAGCATTTCGGAGATGAGACTTAAATGTTCTGTGCAAATGGTCTGTGCTGCAAGCTGACAGGGAACTCAGCAAGTCAATAGGGAGAGTATCACAGAATCACAGAATCGTTTAGGTTGGAAGGGACCTCTGGAGATCATCTAGTCCAACCTCCCTGCTCAAGCAGGGTCACCTAGAGCATATTGCCCAGGATCACATCCAGACGGGTTTTGAATATCTCCAGGGAAGGAGACTCCACTACCTCTCTGGGAAACCTGTTCCAATGCTCAGGCACCCTCACAGTGAAGAAGTTTTTCCTCAGCTTTAGGTGGAACTTCCTGTGGTTCAGTTTCTGCCCGTTGCCTCTTGTCCTGTTGCTGGGCACCACGGAGAAGAGGCTGGCCTCATCCTCTTGACAGCCCCCCTTCAGATACTTGTACACATTGATGAGATCGCCTCTCAATCTTCTCTTCTCCAGGCTGAACAGGCCCAGCTCTTGCAGTCTTTCTTCCTAGGAGAGGTGCTCCAGCCCTCTAATCATCTTGGTAGCCCTCCGCTGGACTCTCTCCAGGAGTGCCATGTCTCTCTTGTCCTGGGGAGCCCAGAACTGGACACGGTACTCCAGGTGAGGCCTCCCCAGGGCTGAGGAGAGGGGCAGGATCACCTCCCTCGACCTGCTGGCAACACTCTGCCTCATGCAACCCAGGAGACCCTTGGCCTTCTTGGCCACAAGGGCACACTGCTGGCTCATGCTTAACTTGTTGTCCACCAGCACTCCCAGGTCCCTCTCTGCAGAGCTGCTTTCCAGCAGGTCAACCCCCAGCCTGTACTGTGCATGGGATTATTCCTGCCTAGGTGCAGGACCTTGCACTTGCCTTTGTTGAACTTCAGGAGGTTCCTCTCCACCCACCTCTCCAGCCTGTCCAGGTCCCCCTGAATGGCAGCACAGCCTTCTGGTGTGTTAGCCTCTCCCCCCAGTTTAGTATCATCAGCAAACTTGCTGAGGGTGCACTCTGTGCCTTCCTCCAGGTCATTGATGAATATATTGAACAAGACTGGGCCCAGGACTGACCCCTGGGGGACACCACTAGCCACAGGCCTCCAACTTGACTCTGCGCCATTCACCACAACCCTCTGAGCTCGGCCATCCAGCCAGTTCTCAATCCACCTCACCGGCCACTCATCTAGCCCACACTTCCTGAGCTTACCTAGGAGGATGTGATGGGAGACAGTGTCCAAAGCCTTGCTGAAGTCCAGGGAGACAACATCCACTGCTCTGCCCTCATCTACCCAGCCAGTCATCCCATCAGAGAAGGCTATCAGATTGGTCAAGCATGATGTCCCTTTGGTGAATCCATGCAGACTACTCCTGATCACCTTCTTGTCCTCCAGATGCTTAGTGATGACCTCCAGGAGGAGCTGTTCCATCACCTTTCCAGGGATGGAGGTGAGGCTGACAGGCCTGTAGTTCCCTGGCTCCTCCTTCTTGCCCTTTTGGAAGACTGGGGTGACACTGGCTTTCTTCCAGTCCTCAGGCACGTCTCCTGATCTCCAGGACCTTTCCAAGAGGATGGAGAGTGGCCTAGCAATAACATCCGCCAGCTCCCTCAGCACTCGTGGGTGTATCCCATCAGGGCCCGTGGATTTGTGGATGTCAAGTTTGGACGAAAGATCTCTAACCCGATCCTCCTCCACCAAGGGAGAGTCTTCCTTTCTCCAGCCTTCCTCTCTTGTCTCCAAGGCCTGGAATTCCTGAGGACTGGCCTTAGCAGTGAAGACTGAAGCAAAGGCAGCATTCAATAACTCTGCCTTCTTCTCTATATCCTTTGTTACCAGGGCACCCACCCCATTCAGCAGCGGGCCCACGTTTTCCCTAGTCTTCCTTTTGCTATTGACGTATTTGAAGAAGCCCTTCTTGTTGTCCTTGACATCCCTTGCCAGATTTAATTCCAACTGGGCCTTAGCCTTCCTTGTCGCATCCCTGCACACTCTGACAACGTCCCTGTATTCCTCCCAAGTGGCCTGTCCCCTTTGCCACATTCTGCGTACTTCCTTCTTCTGTTGGAGTTTTGCCAGGAGTTCCTTGCTCATCCATGCAGGTCTCCTGCCCACTTTGCTCGACTTCCCACTCAGAGGGATGCACTGATCTTGAGCCTGGAGGAGGTGACGCTTGAATATTAACCAGCTTCCTTGGACCCCTGTTCCTTCTGGGGCCCTACCCCACGAGATTCCCCTAAGTAGGTCCCTGAAGAGGCCAAAGTTAGCGCTCCTGAAGTCCAGCATTGCAATCCTACTCATTGCCCTGCTCCCTCCTCGGAGGATCCTGAACTCCACCATCTCATGGTCACTGCAGCCAAGGCTGCCCCCAACCTTCATGTCTCCAGCTAGACCTTCTTTGTTTGTTAGTACAAGGTCCAGCAGCGCAACTCTCCTTGTTGGCGTCTCCACCACCCGAGTCAAGAAATTATCATCAATCCTCTGCAGGAACCTCTTTGACTGTTTGTGCCTAGCTGTGCTGTCTTGCCAACAGATGTCAGGGTGGTGGAAGTCTCCCATGAGAACCAGGGCCTGTGATCATGAGGCTACTTCCAGCTGTCGGTAGAAGGCCTCATCGACCACTTCCTCCTGGTCAGGTGGCCTGTAGTAAACCCCCACAACAGTGTCACCCACGTTACCCTGCCTTTTAATCCTTACCCACAGGCTCTCAACTTGCTCTTCATCCACCCCGAGGCAGAGCTCCATACATTCTAGGTGCTCCCTCGCATAAAGGGCAACTCCACCACCTCGCCTTCCTGGCCTGTCTTTCCTAAAAAGCACATAGCCATCCAGGACAGCATCCCAGTCATGTGAGCTATCCCACCATGTCTCTGTCGCTGCAATGAGATCATGGCCCTGCGACCGCACACAGATCTCTAACTCTTCCTGTTTATTCCCCATGCTGCACACATTGCTATACAGGCATTTCAGAGAGCCAGTCAAGCATGCAAGCTTCCCAGGAGAGGTGCAAGAGGAGCCTCCGTAGCCATGTTGCATGCTGTCTCCCCTGGCTGTATGCACCCGCTGGAGGCATCCTGACTCGAGCGGTGTTTTACTGACTCTCCTGCCACTATACCACTCCCCTTCCCCCATCTTGCCTAGTTTAAAGCCCTCCTTACCAGGCTGGCCAATCTGTTGGCAAAGACGCGTGTGCCCCGCTTGGTAAGCTGGATCCCATCTCTCCCCATCAGCTGTTGATCTTCAAACAGGGTCCCATGGTCATAGAAACCAAAACCCTGTTGCCAACACCAGGGGCGCAGCCAGTTGTTCACTTGGAAAACGCGCCTACTCCTCCTCCCATCCTTTGCCCTCACAGGCAAGATTGAGGAGAAAACGACCTGGGCTCCCAGACCCTTGACCACCATCCCCAGAAGTCCTGTTTGATGGTTTCCAGTTTGCCTTTTGTGTCGTTGGCACCCACGTGGAAGATCAGCAGAGGGTAGTAGTCCAATGCATGGACAAGCCTTGGCAGTCTTTCCACAACATCTCTTATTCAAGCCCCTGGCTCTAGGCCTGGCTCTTATATAGGCCTCTGCCTAGCAGTGACTCACAAGGGTGCTTGACCCACCCAATCAGGAGCCACCTGAAACAAAAGCCCCAACTCCCTCTGACCAGGGCAGCCCAGAGAGCTCGTTAGCAGCAGCCCCACCTAGCTAGAACTTCCCAGGAGAAGTGAAGTCAAGGTCCCCTGCAGGAGTCCTTGCCTAGCTCTCCCTTCCTGCTAGCAGCAAGCACCGTCTAGTTCCTCGGGGGTCCCCAGAAAGTCTCCACAACTTCCAACAAGGCCCACAAAAGGCCCAGGCAGAGCCCAGACGTTGCTGCGCAAACTGCTGCGTCTGTTCGCAATTCTCTGTTGGCTGCACAAGAGTACAGGCAATCCCAATGACCTGCAGGTGAACAATAGTGTGCATGCAAAGGGAGCAAAGCTGATGCTCTGCCTGCTTTGAAAGTTTGACTTTCTTGCTTTTTGTCTTTGTTTTACATTTTTAGAAAAGCTTATACATAAACACTATACAAAAACTGTAGGATGGCCTGTTTCTAACTCGCACGCTGCCTGCTGTTTTGATTAGAGCTTTCTGGCTTGTTTTGGACTTCCAGATTTCAAGAGTCCAGGCTAATAAAGAATAGAAAATGTTAGAGATGAAAAGCAGTAGAGTAAAAGCAGGGACAGAGGGAATGTTGGGCAGGGGGAGTGGGTAGGGGAAGAAGAGAGAGCCTTTGCATGTGCTCTGAACTGGCATTTGAGGCTTTTGGGAAAGGCTGTGATCATGGGAAAAGTTTGTTCCCTGAAATGGCCTTGTCCACTTCTCCCAGCAGACAGCTGCTGGTATCTTGGCTGTTTCCTTGTTGCTGTCCATAGGGGGATTTTAGCTTTTTACCTTGACCAGTTCCTTCTCCCTGTTCTGCTCCAGATGAGTCGAGCTCCAGTGGCGGACGGCAGCTGTCTTCCCCAGAGCATGGGCTACAGGCTGGTTCAGACACTGACAGCTCTGTTGAGGAGGAGAGTGACTTTGACACCATGCCAGAAATTGAAAGTGATAAGAACGTCATCCGCACTAAGGTACAGCTGGTGTTGCAGCCGTGGCCACGAGTCTGGGCCATGGACACGGCTGGACCAGGAGTAGCACTAGAGTCCCTTGCCGCAGTTTTTAAGTTTCCCTTTCCCTCTTTCATGGATTTCATGTAACACAGATGAATGTATTTTTAGTGTTCTTCCACAATCTAGAAAGTCTTCCTGATGTGCTAAGTGCACTACTAAAATGAGTGATTTAATATGGAAAACCAGAAGCATTTTGGGAACTATCAAGAAAGAGGAAGGAAGCCCACCCAGAGTGTCCCAGAAACCAAGGTGGTGGGACAGCATGAGGGGAAAATAACGTGCAATGGTAGATAGTTAACTAGCAGGAGTAGCATGCTGCAATAGATGTGCCGGAATCAAATGACTGATGCAAGTTCTGTGACTTAAGCTAGCATATCTCAGAAACTGCCTTCTTCTGTCACCCCACACTGCTCGTTGGGTGTTAGAGATCAGAGCCACTCCTGGAGCTCATTAGAGGATTTTGTAGAATTTGTCCTCCATAGAATAAAGGGATACAATGAGCATTTCTTGCATCATTGTGTAAATGAGCATTTCTTGCATCATTGTGTAAAAACTGTCCAAATTGAATGTTGTCCAAACGCATCAAGATATTCTACTGGCTTCTGCCTTCCTCATTAGTGTTTTTCCCCCTCCCCCTTCCCTCTTTCCCATCCCACTAATATTTCAGGTGTTCCTCTATTTGTCAGACTTGTCCAGGAAGGACCGAAGGATTGTCAGCAAAAAATACAAAATTTATTTCTGGTAAGGAGAAGATAACCTGGTAAAGCTCCAGTCCGGTATTTGGTTTTTTGGTTGTGGACTCTCCATCTGTGTCCACGTGCTCTTCTGAACCATGCTTTAGGCTTGAAGATGCTCTGAGCTGTCCTGTTATGCACTCTGACCCTGTTCCAACCATTAGCTGCAGATCTCACATACCTCAAGTGAGGATATTTGTGGACCAGTGCACACATGTCTGTAGATGGATACTGGTTTGTGAAACGGCTCTAAAGTGCCGTCACAAGCAGTGCATTGGAACATACAAGGAAAGGCGGAACTAGCATTTAAACACACATGCATGTGATCCACGTGCTGGCTTTTCTTGTGCCCTTAGCACTTGCCTCCTGTTGGACAGCATTAGTGTGTTTGCTCTTCTGCTTCAGAAGATTGTAACTGGGGCTGACGTAAAGCTCTGACTGGCAGGTTTGCTGGGAGATAAGGATCTATGTCCTTAGGCACTGGGGTGTATGCCCTAGCTCTATGAGTGCTGTGGGGCTCTGTGCTGGGTGTGTGTGGTTGTGCTGGCGTGTGTAACTGCCGCTGCTGCTTCCTCCCTGCAGGAACATCATCACTATTGCGGTGTTTTACGCCCTGCCAGTAATCCAGCTCGTCATCACCTACCAGACGGTGCGTCGGCCTCTGCATGGCTGTCCCCTGGGCCTGGGTTTTCTTACCTTTAAACCCACTCTGCGTCTGCATGGTGCAAAGACAATTACAGTGAAATGGGGTCACCAGGAATCCCGCTTGATGTCTGAGGAGCAATTTACTTTAGCTGCTCTCTCTGCACCAGGTGCTGAGCCCTGCTACTGGCCTGGCATGCTGAGCTTGCAGTTCTTCTGTTATTTCTACCTGGAAAGCTGGGAGTACAGTTGTCTTCCTACCTCTCTGATGTCTTATTTGGGGCCTGTTTCACTTTTGAGGCAGGAGGAATAACTTGTTATTTCTAAACTGTACTTATTTTCAGTTGTCTACCAGATCTATTGTGATATGAGTGATTTCCACCTTTCCCTCCCCCCTGCCCTGCTTTCCCCCGTACCATCCTGCTGCTATTCAGAGATCCACAAGCAGATCTATTTCTCACTCCTTGTTCTATTAGTGGGGCCAGGGGGAAGCAGGGGTGAGGACACACAATGTTTCCTTTGGAGACTACTTTCAGGTTTGTGGCCCATGTCAAGCTCTTGCCCCTATAGAAGGTTCATTCATAAATACTGCTACTCCCCTGTGCTTGAGGTAGGTTGCATCCTAGTCTCTAACATGCATCTTTGAGGCACAGTGGGCCTTTACACAGTGACTTTCTTCTAAAATGTTGGCATCTGGTCCCTGCTCTGCCCCAAGCGTTTGAACTAGGCAAAGAGAACAAAAAAAGACTAGCTGGAATTCAGACCAGTCAAGGGCTTGGCTGAAACAACTCACTCTGGTCCTGTCCAAAGCACCTCTGGGCTGCTGTCACAGGCTTTGCTGCTTTTCAGGACTTTGGTCTCCAAGCTATAGTGCGTTGTGAAAAGCCATTTGTGAAGTGTAGTGGTTGCGGAGCTGCAACCTGGGAGTGCCATATACCCAGTATGGGGTTTACACCTTGTGTGCATGCTGGTACACAAAGCAGAACCCTCAAAACAGGGAGGAAGTACTAACATTGGGTCTCTTGCCTCCTCTCTGCCCAGGTAGTAAATGTGACAGGCAATCAGGACATCTGCTACTACAACTTCTTGTGCGCTCACCCCCTTGGGGTGCTGAGGTGAGTGAGCACTGTGGTCACTGTGATATTGCCCTGTGTGTCCTGCATGTTTGTGCTGTGCCCAGGTCTTGATTTTGGCCTTGCTGGGCTTACAGCATCCATGCTGATAAGACTTTAGGGCTCATAGCAGTCTCCTTGAGCTTTCTGTTTAGCTTGGCTATGGCTTTCTGTTGCAGTGAGACACAGGTACCCAGGAACATGTGGTACCTGAGTTCCCCCAGCAAATCTACTAGGAAGCAATGGAGGGCTCCTGGGTGCTTTTGAACACTTTCATATGCACCCAAGGAGCAGCAGCTCTGCAAAGAAGTTGAGCTCAGTCCTTTCAGTGCAGCATTTCTCTCACCTAACATGGGAGTGAAGAGAGCCTAGAGTTGGGAATTCCCAGACCCGAATCCCAGTGAGATTCCCAGAAAATGTTTAAATCCACTGAGCCAGGTAAACTACTCAACCTAAAACTGTCGTGCAGCATGTAAAACTAACATATGTGTTTGGCAGCTGCCAAGGTGCAGGATGGTGAGGAGAGCAGAGCAGACATGCAATTTGTTGTGGCCTGGAGTTTAGCCTCCAGGTGCTATGCTATCTCTGTCTTAAACCTTCTTGTTTTTGGCAGTGCCTTCAACAACATCCTCAGCAATGTGGGCCACATGCTGCTGGGCTTTCTTTTCCTTCTGATTGTGTTGCGCAGAGACATCCTCCACCGTCGGGCCATGGAGATGAAAGACATCTATACCCTGGTAGGGAACGTGGTTGCATAGGACCTAGTAGAGGGAAGAAGGATAGGGAGAATTTGGAAGCCAAATAGAGCTACACAGTGGGTTTCCATTTGCCTGCCTTGATGAAGGATAAGAGTCCTCCTCCTTTTCCCCACCTGCAAAAAGGTGGAGGTGGAACATTTGTGGTCTTGTATACCCCAGCACTTCACTGTTTCCAGCGTGTCCATGCTGCTGTGATGACCTAGCCTGGGCTTGCAAATACAGAGATTAGTACAGGAATGATTCCTGGGGCTGGGGCTTTTTCCCCAGTGCTTTCTGGGGAAGGAATTGGGACAGGTGAGCTGGCTGGAAGTGTGTCTGGCTCCCTGCCTTGTCCCATGACATGAGGAACAAGTAGTAGGGCAAAGCATCTGCTTTCTAGAGAGGGTAGGAGAAGGCTCCTGCAGACAAAGAGCTAGACCTAGATTTGTAATGGAGCTTGTGAAAGGCATAGCCTGGGAGTTGATATCCTGCTCTTTTGCTCCCAGGGAATGTGGTGTTGCTGTGATCTCCTTTTTTGAACAATAGAAGTGTCCTAAGATGCTTTTGTTCATGTTGGGGTTTGCTTTTTTTCTTCCCTCCCTTGTCTTATACAGTCCAGAGTTCCTTTTTTGCACCCTCATTAGCCAGAGGGCATAGAGCAGCCTACGATAACCCAGAGGAATTGAGTGTCCTGGGACTCTGAACAAGAGCCTGCTATACCCAGGGCCTTTGCAGGCTTTTTAGAATGTCATAGGAGAGACTGGAGGAATCTGCAGCCCTACGGGCAGTGGTGCTGGTGGTTTCTGAACACAGCCGTGTTCTCTTTGACTTGATAGCAAGTAAAGGCCCTAAACCAGTTTTTATGGTCTGCTGCTTATGTACTTTCAGATGAGGTCTGAGCCAGAGATGAGGTGGACATGCCTTCCCACCTGGGCTGATGGACTCTGCTCCTCAGGTGTCCTTAAACCCCCATTGTCCACAAGAACAAGGTCACTATTCTGGGTCTGCAGCGCTGTGTTTTGTGCAGGATGTAGCACCGCACAACGGACAGGGCAGTGAGATTCTGGTCTCAAGATCTCAGTACCAAGACATAGAGGTCTCCGGACCAGAAGTTTCTGTGTGGTTAGCTTGATTTGGTCTGTGTGGATTCAGTGGCTGTGCAAGGTGGCTAAATGCAGAGCCTACAGTTGCACACAGCACACTATGCTGTACTGATGGACGGAGGACATGCGTGGGGGTGGGTAGTGGGGAAGAAGCAAAGGAGAATGGAAATTTGCTTGTGATCAGCATAGTGAGGGATACTGTACTGTGCAGCTCTGCTCTCTTCCAGGACTATGGGATCCCAAAGCATTTTGGTCTTTTTTATGCTATGGGCATTGCTCTGATGATGGAAGGGGTGCTCAGTGCCTGTTACCACGTCTGCCCCAATTACTCCAATTTCCAATTTGGTAAGCTGAGTTGCCTTTCTCCTTTTGAGTTAGAGGCAGGATTTGCTGCGCTCTGAGTTGCTGGTATTTCACATCCTTCTACCCTAGCAAGACTTCCCTGGAGTTTGCCCGTTTCAGGGCCCGGTCAGGAGGTGTTTGGCTTTGGAAATCAGGGGCTAATGCACTTCAGTCTCTTCTCTGGGGTCCTGGGGACTCCAGCAGAGTGCTACTGGCAAGAACTCCCCTTGCTTTTGCTGCTCAGAGTTTGAAGACAGAAATTGCACACCCTTAATGGCTGAGTGCTAGAACCTCAAGTGCTCTGTCCTGCACTGCAGTGGAAAATCTTTTCCTCTGGGGTTCCCTCTGCCTTCCCTGCCTGTTTCTGTGCTGCCTTACATGGGGCACTTCTTTGGGGCCCCTTCATTCTTTATTGTCCCAGAGCATGGTAGAGTCACTGCAGGACAGCAAAGCAAAAGATGCTGTCTAGTGTAACCTAGCATCAGGGCTTCATGTCTACTAGCTTTGGATTTGGCCCTGCCACCACACTTCTCCTTTATATGCAGACTGGAGCAGCTTCCTCAGCCTGCTGGCATTACACATCTTCACCCTTCCTGTTGTGCTCCCTCCACAGACACCTCCTTCATGTACATGATCGCAGGACTGTGCATGCTCAAGCTCTACCAGACCCGCCACCCAGACATCAATGCCAGTGCCTACTCTGCCTATGCCTCGTTTGCTGTGGTCATTTGTCTGGCAGTCCTTGGAGTGGTATGACTCTCTTATCTATCTTCCTCTCTGGGAAGGAGATGGTGCTGCTGGAAAGCTGGCTCAAGTGGAAAAATGGTTGGGGGGAGCAGATGAGTTGGATAAGAGCGTGAAGTAGCTGCTAGCATTTGAATTCCCAATGAGCTTGTTTTTTCCTCCTCTTTTTCCCTGGGCTCACAGAGAGCAAAAGAACTTCTGTCAGCATGCTCCTCTTCAGGTCTCGACCATCACATGCTCCCTTTCCCAAAAAGGGAGGTTCATGCACCAAGGTGTCCATGTACAAGCACACAGCCGGCTTCCCATGGGGAAGTCCTCCTTGGAGGAGTAGGGGTGAGGCTGGCTCAAGCTTCAAAGAAGTGTCCTCTGCCAAACTGCTAGTGTCTTTTTCCCCACTTTGGGAAATTGTGTTGCTGGGCGCAGCTCCTGTAGTTGGCTTTGCTATCTTTGGAGGGATGCAGGGCTAATACAATGGTTTGGGGGCTCCCAGGCAAGCTTCAGGAGTATCTAGCTGTAGAAGGGCAGCGGGGGAGAGGGAGGTGGCGGCTGGAACTGCAAGAGGGTCACCCTTGTGCACCAGCAGTCACTGATGGGTTAGGCTGGTGCGAGGCTTTGCCCATTTTCTCCTAGCAGTGCAGGTACTGAGCTGGCTCGCCCAAGCCACCAACCTGTGCTTGACCTTGGAGGTCTCTGCTCTCTGGAGGCTTGGGGTTTCATTCAGCAGTAACCAGGCAAAAATCCATTGAATTCTTGCTTTGAACTAGCAGCTGTGTCCCAGCAGGGCTGTTAGCCCCTCACTACCCAGCATAATACAAAATACCAATCAATTCTGCGAAGGGTTTGGGTAGAAGATGGGGTCTGTGGGGTAATGCATGCAAGAGCTGCTGATGAACTTGAGATTTTTGAAGAGTCTTTTGATAACTGTAGCATAGCTGCACAGCAAGATACAACACTCTGGGATTATGGGATGCTGTGTGTTATCTTGTCAGATGCTTTGAAGCTGTAGAGTGGAGTTTATAAGCTGCAGGTCTCCCTAACTCCACTCGTGCAGAGGTGGCTTTTCTGCCTCTTTGTAAGTTGTGTGATCACATAAAAGGAAACATTCAGGCATGTGCCCCAGAGGAGGGGAGTGTGTGGGCACAGTCTGACACCAGCCCTGAGTTTCTGGACACCTCAATGTATAACTGAAATATTAAGGTTTTAATGTAGCATTAACTTGGATTTGTAGGTAACTTCCAGTCCTTAAATAAACTTAAAGTGCATGATAGGAGCAACTGCCTGCACAGCAGCTTTGTCTTTTTTGGAATAAAGATAACCATTTGCTCCATTGCTGAATAGCATGACTGGCTCTTCAGAATCTGCCACACACAGATCGTATCTGTCTGACACTTTCTGTACCTGAATTAGGTGAGAGATCTCTTGAAACAGTGGGATAGTCTCACCTTTGAACCTCTGAAGAAAGCGTGTGTCTTGGAGATCATTTGATTTAGGCTGTGCTGGAAATGATGATAGGCTGCTACAATGCACTGGTTAAAGTAACAGCTGGGTTCCCTGACTGCCTGTCTGTAAAATCCAGCTCCAGGCCTGAGAGCTGCTGCCCAGAAGCAGGTAGGGATCGCTTAGGCCCGGAAGTCCCTACACTTCCGCCCCATGAGCCAACAGTCCTTCCAAATTGCCAGCCCTCACTGAAGGGGTACTTAAAAAGAATGGTCTCTTCTCCAGAAGTGCTGAGCTCCTATTGCTTCTTTGGACTTTGTCCGGATTTATAGATCCGTCTTCAGGTTGGAGGATTTGGAGGTTTCTCTTCTATGTTCAGTGAAGATTTCTGATGCCCCAGGGTGATGGGAGGGGCGGGGGAGAAGGGGAAATGACAGGCCAGCTGATAGCAGGGCTCGATTTGCTCTTAATGTGTTTTTGCTTTCAGGTGTTTGGGAAAAATGACATGTGGTTTTGGGTCATTTTCTCAATGATCCATGTTTTGGCCTCTTTGGCTCTCAGCACTCAGATCTACTACATGGGCCGCTTCAAGATTGGTAAGTGCTGCGATTGAATCGTTGTTCTGCGGTGTCCAGGTACCTTCTGTTTTCACCTGCACAAGTGACTTCTGCAGCATTTGGTGCCTGTGTGAGCCCCATCCCATGGCCTGTGCTTGTGTTCTGGGTTGGCCCATCCTCTCCCTCATCTGAGGTTCTTTCTGGCCTCCAAAGTCCATATGCTGGGTTTTCGCAGATCTGTGGGAGTCAGCAGGACCAGGCTGCCCTGTGGCAGCCGGAAAAGCTGGCCTCCCTCCCAAGGAACATGCCGTATAGCTACAGCTCCCCCTTGTGTTGTGCTCAGAGGGGCAAGCTAGATAAACCCCATCGTGGGGTGAGGGGGGTCAGCTGGGGAACCTGGCTCTTGTGCTCTGCTTACAAACGTGTTTCTCCTTCCTCTTCTGTTCTCATCTGCCTCAGATGCCCCTGACTCAGGTAACTGGCAGCAGCTCCCATTCTTCTCTGGGGAAGTGACTGAACAGTGATGTAGCAGCCAGGGCTGCATGGATGTGGGGGGGAGGCAGCCCCACGCACCCTCAGGGGCTGGCTCTTGAAGTGAAGTCAGTTTGCCAGCAGCATGGCTTGTCCCTCTTCCTTGACAAGAGGAGGATGATATAGTGCAGGAGAGCTCTGTTCTTAGCACAAGGAGCCTTTTTAGCTCCATGTTTGTGTCTGAAGAGGGGTGTGTGTGTGCATGCATATGCATGTCTGTCCATCCTCACTGCCACTGATGGCTCTCTAATGAAGCCTCTGCAATGACTTTTGTGGGCAGGAGTATCCTGAATACATGCTGCTTCTCCAGGACCCTCTGACTGAGGGATGAGTGTCTGCCATGTTTCCCTTCTATGGCAGCTTGTTCCACAAAAGGCATTTTTCCCCTTGCTACACATGCTTCTCCTCCAGAGAAGTGGCTGCAAAGCCGTTCTGTTCACACATATAGATGGCCTATTTGAATCCTGGGCCATGCCGCTGTCAAGGGGTGATGGCTTTTTAACCTGTCATCCTGGCCAAACGTTGTCCGTATCCCAAATGTGGTGGCTGCCTTACTGCTCAGCGCAAACTGCTTCCCAAGGGCCAGAAATGAACCTGTGGACTACCCTGCTACTCTGCAGGTTGGGTCCTCTGCCAGCCAGTGAGTGCTCACTTTTCCCCCCGTTTGGCCACTTGGAGCTCACTCTGCTGGCTGTATTTGGTTTTTTTATCCTCTTTCCCTGCAGACCTGGGGATATTTCGCCGGGCAGCGATGGTGCTATACACGGACTGTATCCAGCAGTGTAGCCGACCAATGTACATGGTAAGTTTTCCCTTCATCTCGATGTCTCCCTCACCAGTCACTTGTTAGGTGATGTGCAGAGGAAAGGGTTGTGACTGTTTGAAAAAGTGAGGCTTCCCTTCTCTCACAAAGTATGTGGGTAGATGATACACACACGTGTAGTGTGTGGAGCTCTAGTGGAGCTGTTTGCTCTAGCCAGGCCTCCCCAGTTCCAAGGCTCAGTGAATAAAACATCAGAGCAAAGGTGCTACGAATGCAATAGGATTTGCCTTTGCTCTTGATCTCTGGGGATGTCAGTTCAAAGGGACTGGCATAAGGCTTTGGGCAGCAATTGTAATGGCTCTGGGACTAAAGCAATGGTTACTGATATTCCTACAACACCTAAGGGAGATGGCAAACAAATAAGAAACAGTAGCTGTTACCTTATATCCCAGTGACTCCTTTCTACTTGGTACAGAGTGCTAATTAGAGCTTGAAGCCAAGTGAGCTTTTATCTGTAAGCATCCGTCTCATTAATCTTTATTTTAATTCCTCCATCTCTGAATAAGTGTCAGACTGAATTTTGCAAGTAAACTAGGTGCGCTCAAGCATAAAGTAAGCCTGGTTGGTCTGAAATAACTATGTCATGAAAGCAGCCATAAGCACAAACGTACGTTCCCCACAGGTGTATCCCTTCGGCCTGCCACAGTTACAGTACTTCCCTAGATAATGATGGGATTCGTGAAAAAGGACCCTTGCTTTGTGGATATGTGCTCAGTGCTATCCAAACCTTCCACTGCTTCCTCTTTCAAGCATGTCCTTCCTCTGTGTGGTAACTGTTCTATTAAATAGAGGGGGAAATCTAACTTGGAAACCGGTGGAAACTTAGTCAAAGGATTCACAGACAGGTGAACCTCCTGAGACCGCTCCTTAAGTGTGGGGCTTGTCATCTTTAGATGCTTAGTCTCCTTCTTGCAATGCTCTCTTCAGATCTGTGAGTTTCAGATGTATCTGACAACTGCTCCCACAGAGCAGATTTGAAAGCTCTGCGCATATGCATTTGCAGGAACTGGACTCCAAATCATCAGACATTGGTATCTCAAATTTCTGAGGATGAGGCCTCTTGTATTTCCTTCTTCTTTCATATAAACATCACTGTTTTCTCTTCAGGACAGGATGGTGCTGCTCATTGTTGGAAACCTTGTCAACTGGTCCTTGTAAGTGGTGGGGTACATGTGTCTCATGTACTTGTGCATGTACAAGCTGGATTGCACAGGACTGAGTACTGACATGTAGGTGGCCTGAGGTGATGGGGAAATGTGGTAGTCTGCCACCATCCTTCTGTGCTTGTGCCAAAATATGTGTGAAGGGGCAAAGAGATGGATCCAATGAGCAGAGTCAGTAGGCAGATCCATGGGATGGTGCTCATTGGCTTCATTTGTCTGAGCTAGCTTGTTCAGGGCCAACCGGGCACCTCAGGGCTGTGTCGTGCTGCACGTGTACTTCCCATGTAGCTGGGAGCTCTCCAGCATGGCTAAGGTGCAGGAGACTCAGAGATGCTCATTAGCCAGATGGTTGCAGTGTCCAGTTCCGCAGTAATGGTGTGGCTGGAAGGACTGGCCCTTGGATAAGACTAGAAATCCTTGCCCCAAGCCTTTGCTTTTCACTAAAGCTGCTTTTCAGGAACATGCCCTCTGCTACACATCCAGATCTGCAGCGAAGCCCTACAGAGGCAAATGTGTTTGGCCACAGGTGGAAGCAACCCAGAGCTCCTGCCCTTTCTTCTGGGGTCTCATATTGCTCATGGGGGCTGAGCGTGATTGAGCCCGCTCTGCTTTGCTTCCCAGCAGAGACAGCAAAGGCATTTAGCATGTTTTCTCCAGGGGATTAGGAGGCTGTGGCAGTGTTGCAGTGCCCTGCGGTCTAGGGAGGGCAGTGGGCGGTGACTGGTTTGGGGACCTACCCTATGCCACTATGAAGGAGGCCAGTTCATCTCTGTTCTTCCCTCTGCCTCCTCAGTGCTATCTTTGGACTAGTGTATCGGCCCAGAGACTTTGCCTCCTATATACTGGGAATCTTCATCTGTAACCTGTTGCTGTATCTGGCTTTTTACATCATCATGAAGGTAAAGTGCCTATCTCCACAGCTACCCAAGTGGAAGGGATAGGCCTTGCTTTTCCAGGCTTGTGATCTGGGCTTCTGCAGTGCCACAGAGGGGCATGGAGGGGCCTATGAGGGGCTTGAGTGGGACAAGGTGTCGGTGTTAGGCTGGAGGCTGCCAGCCTACCAGTTCATGCAGAGCTGCATGGGTGTGATTTTAAACAGCATTAGTGCTGTTTTGTTGTGGGTCATGAGAATAACTATCTCAGAAAGTAGCTATCGCCAGGGTCCGCGTTTAACTCGAGGAAACTTAATTCCTCTGGGGCTCTGCGAGACCAGCTCCTCAGCCCGTGCCTTGAGACAGCTGTTGCTTTCCAAAGTGCAGCTTGGGAGGGCTGGGGCAGGGATACCTGTGCTAGCCCTGCAGAGAGACAGTCCTGCTGGGCAGCGCTCCCTTTCCCGGGCTCCCTGCTTCCCTTTCCTCTTGGGAATCACTCTGGAGGTCTCGACACTTGTGCTGGGAGCAGAGATGTCAAGGCTATGTCCAGAATCCATGTCCTGCACTTGGAAAAATGCCTGCTACAGGAGCTGCGTCCCCTGTTATTTCCATGGAGTTGCTAGCAGGGAGGTGTGAAATGGCCTGCGCCAGGTCCACGCAAGACACTGAGGCTGGCCCAGTGTGTGAGGAGTGGGTGTTGTGTACACAGTGCGTCTTAGTGGTGTGTGGGCTGTGTCCGGCAGGCAGTGCCCAGGAGCTCTGCCTGCCTCTGCAGCCCTTTGTGGGTGCAGGCAGCTCCCAGATGATCCCTGCTGGCCCGTGCGTGGCTCTGGGCCCACGATGAGGCTGCATCCCTCTCTGCAGCTCCGCAGCTCGGAGAAGCTCCTGCCCATCCCCCTGTTCTGCATTGTGGCTACGGCAGTGATGTGGGCGGCTGCCCTCTACTTCTTCTTCCAGAACCTCAGCAGCTGGGAGGTAAAACACATTTACCTTTCCCCGTTGGCCTGCCTGTCTCTGCCTCTCACCATCTTTCCTTCCCTAACTCATTACCTCATTATTGTTCCTCTTCACAAAAAAAAACCCACTCACCTCTGGGAGTCTTGGGCCTTTTGGCACAAACGAAAAGCCTTCAACTCCTTCAGCAAACTGGGAAGGGGAGCACAGAAGGCTGTGGTGAGCCAAAAATGACTCTGTACATGCAGTCCTGGAAAAATGATATGACCCAGGTGATCCTGTGGTGCCTGGTCCCAAGCCCTTGCTAGGGGATGGAGGAAGAGCTGGGGATCTGAAAGCTGAAACTGGGCAAATCCTGATTACTTCTGGATGGCAGGCTCCTTCCTGGGGAGGAAAGCTAGCTGGGACTAACCTGCCTAGGGACACAGGGGCTCTCTGCAACCTGAAAGGCTCTTAAATCCAGACCAAATACTTTCTAACAAGATACAGCATTTGTCTCTGGAAGCGAGGGGCTTGCTGCAGGGGTGCCCAGGGGAGGTTGAGCAGCTTGTGTGGTGCAGGATCCCTCATACGAAGATGAGAGGGTTTCCCCTGGCCATGGCTTGTGATCCTAGATTGATCTCCAGGTCTAAATTACTGCACTGAGTTACCGCTCTCTCTTCACCTCATGTCTTGCTAATGCAATGCTTTATCCTGGCTCCTTAGGGAAGGTTAAAATGAGGCATTCTCCAGAGGGCCTGATGTGACCCTATGTGAGAGGATATCGGGGCCTGACCCTCTGCTCTCTCCCCCAGGAGACTCCGGCAGAGTCTCGAGAGAAGAACCGGCCGTGCATCCTGCTGGGCTTCTTCGATGACCATGATGTCTGGCACTTCCTCTCTGCAGCTGCCTTGTTCTTCTCCTTCCTGGTGAGTCCTGTTCCAGCCCTGCCCCCCTCTGCTATATGGCCTCACCCTCTCTTCCTCCTTGTCCTTCCTTGCCTGCCTCAAGATGAGGCAGCCCTAGGATCCCACAAAAGTGCTGCAGCTCCTCTTCTCTTCCTCTCTTGAGAGACATGAACATACTGGAGCAAGTCCAGCAAAGGGCTACTAAGATGATGAAGGGACTGGAGCATCTGTCCTATGAGGAAAGGCTGAGAGCTGGGCCTGTTCAGCCTGGAGAAGAGTAGACTCAGGGGAGATCTGATCAATGCATACAAGTATCTGAAGGGAGGGTGTGAAGAGGATGGGGCCAGACTCTCCTCCGTGGTGCCCAGCGATAGGACAAGAGGCAACGGGCACAAACTGAAACACAGGAAGTTCTGTCTGAACGTGAGGAAAAAAATTCTTTATTGTGAAGGTGACTGAGCCCTGGAACAGGTTGCCCAGAGAGGTAGTGGAGTCTCCTTCCCTGGAGATATTCAAAAGCCCTCTGGACAGAATCCTGGGTAATGTGCTCTAGGTGACCCCGCTTGAGCAGGGGGGTTGGACTAGATGATCTCCAGAGGTCCCTTCCTACCTCAACCCTTGTGTGATTTTTCTGCTCTGTCCCAAGACCACCTTTGCAGTGATCACTGGGAGCAGGGAGTAGACTTTCTGGTTTGGCTTGTTCTTCCCTGGGCTTCCTGGCTTCAAATCCCCTCTGGGGCTGGGGGTCACACAGCCCTTGTAGGAAAACTGAGGGCTGCTGGTCTGACCTCTCACAGGTTTGTGAGGCGCTCCCAGCCTCTCATTTAGGGGAGGACTCCCTTCACCCTTGGCAGTGGGGTTGCTGGTGTGGAGCTTAGTTTACTCCTGGATTTTACTTAATTTCAGTAGTTGGCTCCTGTGCTCTCCTGTGTCCATCTTTTCAGGCCTGGTGGCCTGTGTGTTGCCAAAGGTGGAGGCGTCCACTGGGATGGGGGGACAGAGCAGTGTTTTGGGGCAGCAATGAGGGAGCAACTTACACTGGAGTCTGCATGGTGGTTGGGGCAGGCCCAGGCTGCGTTGCTTGCTCAGGTCCTTGCAGCACCATAGTCGCTCTGCCAGAGTAACTTGCTGGAGGGGTTACAGAAACAAAGTTAATCGGGCACATCTATATGAGCCACTGTTGTAACTCCCATACGTGGTGGAGACATGGTCCAGGTGGAACCCTGCAGTGATGGACACTGTAAGGAGCTGATTATGCTCCCCAGCTGCAGGCTGCCCAGTGAGGGCTGGTTGGCACCTTGTGGTTTCTTCCTCCTCAGGTCCTGCTAACCCTGGATGATGACCTGGACACAGTGCGCAGGGACAAAATCCCAGTGTTCTGAGCGCTGAGGGGAAGCGCGGGGTGTCCTGAGCTGCTTGGCTGGCCAAGGGCGCTGGCCACAGGTGTCCATGGGAAACAAACCTGCTTCTGTGCCCAGCAGCCCTGGGGGAAAAGAGGAGCTGGATCCCATGCAAGCCCAAAGGGATGCTGCAGTAACTGAGGCAGGACCTGAAGGAAGGATGGTGTTTGCTCCTTTCCCGCAGCACGTGCTGGGGCAGGCACTGCCTGAAGCCAGTGAGAACTTTCTGGTTTCTGCACCTCCAGTGGAAGCCAGTGAAGAGGGAGTAACCGGAGGTTTTGGTCATTGACTCTGGTGAGTGGGCTTAAGGTACAATGCAGACCCTTCCTGTGTCCACAGCTGGTGCCTGTACTCTGGGGGCTGCTGCTGGGTCCCCTTGGCAGGTGCTGGGGCGAGTATTTGGTTCCTGTCTCATGGCTGTCCCAATGTGCAAAACAGCTGCTGGGTGAGCAAAGGACTCCAAGCTGAGGTGGCAATGGGGGATTGTTTTCTTTTTGTTGGAGAGGCTTGTCATGCGGCTGGAGGGGAGCCATGATAACAAGAAAAATCCATCTAAGGGACTGCAGTGTTTGAGGGAGATGGTGGACCGGAGCTGCCCATGAGTGCTCTGCTAGAAGCAGAGCCTCCTGTCTTGACTGTTGCAGCCTCTTTTCCTTATACACATTGAACAACCCCACCCCTTCCCTCTGGCAGCTTCTATGTGGCCGCTTGTCAGCGTGGCGGTCTCCTTTACTGCACCCAAAGTGCTGTCTCCAAGCAGGTATAAGAAGGGTGGTGTGGTGGAGTCACAGCCTTGTTTGCTGTGTAGCTCCCTGGCCCCTGCTGCGTGGTCCAGGGAGCCTTGCTAATTGGGCAAAGAGAAGTGAGGAACCTGTCCAGAAACCTCTGGCTCTTTCTGGCTCCTATGTGCTTGCTTTAGGCAAACTTGGCAAAGCAGGTTCCCATTCTGGGTTGGAGGTGAGGAGGAGATCTTATGAGGGCTGGGGTTGACCTCTTTAGATCTGGACTAAACTTCCCCCCACCCACCCCCCCACTTTTCTGCATCTGAAACAGTTTTTTTTTAATAGCTTCTGCATTCATCCTGAATTCTCAGTTATTTAAAAAGCAAGAATAAGATGTGAAATATTGCAGGCATTGCGTCTAAAATGTGACCTGCTTTGCTAGTTTTGAATTAAAAAGTATTCTTTGAGGCCTACTGTCCTTATTTTTGTCATTATCTGAGCATTTTTCCTTTGGTGTATGTGCATGTGTATGTATCCAGTGATGCAAAGGCTTTGTTCTAGTCATGTTTATGTAAGCAGAAGGCTGTGGTAATTTTCTATTCTGAGAAGTCTGTATTTTCTAGGAAGGTTTTGCACTAACAAAAGTGCAAAAAAAAAATTCTTTTTCTTCCTCCTAAGTTGGAGTTTGTCAAGATGGTCAATAAAATGGATATTCCCAGCTCCCTGCTCTGCAGGTCAGTCTGAGTTCTTCTTGCTTCATGTGTTAGCAGCAAGGAGAGCACTCTAGGCAAAGTGGTGCCCGGTGGTTTAACACAAGAGCTATCATCCTTAGGTTTCACCAAGAGCAAACGCTGATCCTTGCAACCAGTTTCCTGAACGTATGTATTGATGCCTGGCTTGCTCTCCTAACCAAATTGCCTTTATGGGGCTAATTGCTGTAAAGAGCTGAAGTTCCTGTTTGTCACTAGACCCTAGGTGCATTGCCAAGAGGCATGGAGAAGGGATGCCCGGGGCAGGCTGTCGGCTGGTTATCTTCCCGAGTGGAGCTGCACTGAGACGTAGCTGCGTAGCTCCGTAGAAGGATTAGGCTGAAGATAGTCCTTATTTTTTCTCTTCAGCTACCCAGCAACCTTGCCATATGTTCTCTGTCTACCTAAAATGACAGACCAGTGACACAGACTTGCCTGCAGAGTCTTTTCCATTTGGGGTGTGTGGCAGGGGAGAAGGACTCTTGGAAAGTCCGAGAACAAAAGGTCCAAAAAAAACCCCACAACACCCCCTTGCTGCTGACTGCATCTCTCACAGCATGGTTGTAACTGGCTCCATCTGCACAGTGAGTTTTAAGTTTCTGTACCTGGAAGCGTGTGAATGTTTGACCCAACAGCTTCTTTTGTCCCCCACCCTGCAAATGCAAGGGCTGCTGTAGGAGCCCATGTTCTGCGTTTCCAGGTCTCTGACAGGTTAGCGAAACCAAAATCTGTGGTAATCTGTGCTACAGAGCAGGTTGAGGTGTGCAGGGTGGGAGACCTCTGGAGCCTGTGATCTTTTCAGAGCCCTCCTTAGAGGGCAGTGGTATATTCAGTGTTAGCATTGCTGCAAGTGATGTCTCTTTCCTCCTTTTCTCTGCCTCTTTAGTACTGGCTCACCCAGCAGGAGCCAAGGTGCAGGGCATGGCTATGTGAAGCCCTGCTGCGGGGTGGCAGTTGGGAGCTGCATGAAGAGCTGCAGCAGTGGCTTGTTGGGAGGTGACATGTTCCTGTGATGCTGATGTCACTAGTTAAGGTGAGCCACGGAGCAAGTCAGATGGTACTTCAGGGCCAGGAGAAGGAGCTGCCCTCCTCAGGGAAGAAAACTTCCTGCTGGAGTCCTCACCGTGGGCCTTGCACTGAAGTGTCTCATTCTAGCAAGTGCCTGGAGAAGCTTAGTTCAAGCCCCATGTGGACCTTTGGAGTGGGGTACCAGGTCTCACGTGTGGGCATGCTTGCAGGACTTGCAGTGGCGAGGGGAGCAGGTTAATTCCTGGGTCCTGGGGGCATGTGACAGGTGACAACAGGCAAGGCCTGTCTCCCTCCTACGGGACCTGGGAGGAGATGCGTTGCTCTTATCAGTTGAGGCCTTCTTGGAGGTGGGAGACTATGCTGGGGTAAGAAAAATGTTTGAGGTGGTGATAATGCCCTGCATTTGCCTGAGGCTCAAAGATTAGAGCATCTGCCTCATATAGAAACTTCACTAGGCTTGAGCTTTAGCTGCCTGGTTCTCTGGTGCCCATGCAGCAGTCGGACCATGCGGTTGCACTTGTGAGCCCATCAAATATTTTACACAAAGCGGGCAAGCCTGGCCAGAGATTCCAGTGCAGTTTCTTACAAGAACTAGCCAATGTTCCCTCTCTGAAACCCCTTGAGTTAGAGGTGGGGAGAGGAGGGACAGTTACAGAACCTCTTGATCTTGGGAGCTTAGCAGGCTGCACAACTGGTATCTAAAGAGGTGTTTTGGGGGGCCTTCACCCTGAGGGAGGAAGTGGCTGAGCCTGGGAGGAGCTCACGTTGGATCCTACCCCTTCGAGTCTAACCTGAAGTCCTGTTTGTTCATTGTGCCGCCTTTACCCCCACATGGACACCCTACACCCATCAGCTGCAGGCTCGGCCCTTGCCTTGTAGGGCATTAACCTGTGTTTAGATGCTGAGAAAGAGGAACAGCTTTTTTCTCTTCTTGGTGTATCCTGTTACATGTAGGATAGGTTAAGGACGTGAGATAAGCTGTTGGGCTAGGGGGAAGAGCTCACATTAGACTAAAGAAAGGCTTATGTCCTCCAAAGTTGGTCTAGTTTTGTTACAACTATCCACCATTTTAATAAAAGATGCTCCCTTTTCCTTTGCCTTGCCTAGTCTGGAGTCTTAGCCCTTTGTCCAAGCCTGTATTTGTTTGTAACCAAGAAGCTAATTTATCTTTAGATATGAATCTGATTGATAGACTGTAATGTTGAACAGCAGTGGGAAGGGTTAATGTTGAAGGTGGAAGAGAGGACACATGGGCTAGCTCAGCTAAGCAGAGATGAGCACAGGTACGTGTGGCAAAGTGTTAGCAGCAGTGAGGGAGAGCTTGGCACAGGATGGTGAGCAGCAGAAAAGCAAGCAGAAAAGCATGCAAGAATTAAATTTGAAGCTAGCTAAATACAAGTAAAGGCATCTCAATTGTAAGAGATAGGAGGAAGGGTGGGAATTGTCTCCCTTCCTCTTCTGCACCTCCAGGTTGATGGGTCAAATTTTGAAATTTCCCCTAGGCTTTGCTCTGCTCTGGTTTGTTTATACTTGACTTCTGCCACCTAGTGGTTGCTGGAGGACCCAGCCCGGTGGGAGCAAAGGCTGTTGTTTTGAGGTGTTTGAGTGCCTCTGGCTGGCAGGGTGGCCTAACGCAGAGCTGCCCCGGCACCAGGCTATCAACTGTCCTGCTCTAGCTTGGCAACGCAGTGCTCAGCACCTAAAGGCTACTGAAGCCTGGAGTCCTGCAGTACTTCACAAGGTGAATGCATGTGGGGGAAGGCAGAAGTGCTAGGGGCCCTGTGCTCCCTGATCTGCAGGCAGTGCCTTTGGGACTCAATTACATCATCTCTCTTGTTTTATGTTTCACTTTTCTCTGTTCACTGAAGAAAATGGCATTAGACTGAGGTGTGGGGAGGGGGGAAAAAAAAAAAAAGAGCAGCAGTTATGAAGAGTGCGTGTGTTAGAGCTTCAGTTAGCATCTGAGGCTGCCACTCACCGTAGGCTCAGGCGCTTCTGCTGCCAACGGGCAGGTAGCCTGGTCCCTGCTCCCCTGCCTCATGCTCATCCGGCCTCCCACAGCCTACTTCAACAGCCCTTGAAAGGGAAGAAAAATGGTTGTTTTCTGTTGGACTTTCTGGCCCCTGCCACCCCCTTCAGTGAGCGTGTGGCTCACAGCAGGGGCTGAGGTGCACAATGGAAGAAGGGTCCGAGGCCCTGGCTGGAAGTGGTGGAGGCCAAACTAATGTTCAATGCATTATGGAAACCATATCTCCACAGCAATGCCTGCCCTAAGCCTTCAGCAGTTGGTTACTAAACACTCACATTTAGATGTGAAATCATGAGGCAGATGACCAGCTGTTTTGTGAGCAGAACTACTGACGTGTGCTTGCATATAGAGCTGTGGTCTGCAGTGCCTGCAATGCTTTCCCTAGTGCTAAACCTGCCTTGGCCTCTGGATGCCTTGCTAAGTAAAAGGCAGCGCAGGGCGGTGGTCAGGCTGAAGCTGTTTTGGGTGGTGCGTGGCCAGAAAGCTGGTGCCGAGCAGCCTCTGCTTTCCAGCCAGGAGGAACATGACCTTGCTGCTTTGCTTTAACCTTGTGCTCCTCTTCACACAGCTCCTGGGCAGGAGTCTGCCACAGGTCTGCTGACTGCAATTCAAGAGACTAGATGGACAGATAGTAATACTCGTATACTCCTTTTTTGCTTAGGAGGTAAAGTTTTTTTTTTTTTTTGTAGGTAAAGTTTTTTTTCTGTCCTGGACAACTCAATGTGGGGCGGGGGGGGTAGCTTTTGTTTAAATAAATAAATCCCTAAACCTCAAAATTAGGGATGCTGTTAGATGCATGTGAGCTGACAATGTTACAGCTACCACCAAAACCTCTGGGATGGTAGGAAAAAAAAAAAACAGCCAAGCTAGAAGGAGCATGTGGCACTTTGAGACGTGATGGCAAAAACGTTAGCAGTTAAAAGAAGAGTTTTTGTGCCTATTAAAAAACAGTGGCATTGACACAGAGCAGAGAGGCTTGTGGCAAAAATAAAAATGTTTGTTATCAATAGGAAGAGGCGCAGGGTGATCTTGTACATTA
Organism: Struthio camelus; assembly: GCF_040807025.1. Classification (NCBI taxonomy): domain Eukaryota; kingdom Metazoa; phylum Chordata; class Aves; order Struthioniformes; family Struthionidae; genus Struthio; species Struthio camelus. Next base: position 92,308,462 of record NC_090942.1, on the reverse strand, counting down.
ACAGGATTTACATCAGCTGGACATGTGCTGAGGTAGGTAGGTCCTGGGGTGGGTGGGATCAGTTTGAGCCAGTCTCTCTTGTGCTTTTGTATGTGGTTGCCTTCATGTATGCTTGCATGTGGCCTCCCCCAGCATGTGTATGAGACCAGCCCTCCTGAGGCCCCAAAGCAACTTTCAGATGGGGAAAGCACAAGAATGATGAGTGGGAACTCGCTGCCCTGTGGCTCAGTTGTGGAGCCAGCAGCACAGGCTGCACACTCCCGCAACAGCACCTCTCCATCACCCACAGCTAAGTTCTGCAGTTGCATCAGGTGCCTGTGTGTTGTTCAATGTTAAGGGCAACAGCCCCTCCTTAAAGGTATTTAGATGCTTAATTTCCTGTTGTCATTCCAGTTTCCCTATTGACTATATGAAAAGGCAGGTCTCTACAGCCAGGGGGAGACACCTCTGTGCACTCAGTCAACAAGCTAGCACCGAAATTGGTCTGTTGCTCCTCCACAACGCTCAGCACTGTGAAGGGCAGTTGAACAGCCCTCAGCTCTGGCCTGAGACCTAGCAGTGCTCAGGGAGCAAGGGCTGAGACCAGCCAGCCTCCAAGCTTGGCTTAAGGTTACCATTACAGCTCGGAGACTGTGAAGTGCATGTCTGTAGTCATGCCCACATCTTCTTGATGCTCTAACAAACCACAGAGCTAGCACAAAATAGAAGTTAGTCTAACTTAGTAAAATTACTTAAAAAAAAAAAAAAAATCCTCCTCCATGAAGGCATTTTCTGTATCCCCAAAGATTTTTTTTACGGTTTATGACCAGGGCTTCCTTTAATCCTCCAAAAGGAATTGCTTTGTAGCATTTCTAACTCTCCCTCAGCTCCTCATGTATTACTCCAGCTCCCAAACGGCTTTCATTTAGCCCTTGTGGAGTCTCTGTTGTAGCAGGCTATTCCAAAGCTCATCCTGTGGGTTCAGAACTGCAACCAAAGAAATGCTGTGTGGCGCTGGGCACGGCCCAGCCAACAAAGCAGTGAGTGGCAGGTACTCCTAGAAGCTGGTTCTTAACACAGTGATCACTGTTTCCTGTATAGGAGCAACATATGTCATGCATGATTTAGATACTTCATTATGAGTATGTTTCTTCTGGGCCATGGAGTCTTATATATCAAAATGAAGTGATATACACAAATATTCTCGATATAATTTTCCACAGCTAACTAACTCTGGTATATAATTTTCAATTTCCAGTCCCAAAAACAAACCTTTTTTTTTTTAAACATAGCTTGAAGAAAAATGAGTGGTTTTTCCAGAGGAAAAAAATTGTAACAAAAGAATACGGTACGCAAAGAGCATTTTTCTTTTTTTAATAAAATACTATAATGTTCATATCTATACAAATAATTATTACAACCATTAAACAAAGTGTTACATTTAACAATAGAAATTTCAGAACTCTGAACAAGATTATGGTTTGGGATATTTACACCTGAATGCAACACATTTGTAAAAAGATGTCAAAATAAAGAGAATAAGATCTTATTTACAATTGAAAGATGATGTTCCTGATCATTCGTTATATATTTCTACTGCAGATTTCCTTTTTCCATTACAAAATAGTATGGACTTTCCACTGGGGCTGTATCCAAATAATTTACAGCTGTATAAAACAGGAGCACAGCAGAAAATTCTGGACCAAATATAAATAATTTACATCATGGAGGGCAACAGCATCTTTGATTAATCTCCTGTGGCAAAATCCATATTTGCTTTCCTTCTCACAGTGAGCAGGCAGGAACAGGGGTACAGCATGCTACTGTCTTAGTTGTTTCATATTTGTGATTACTGAAACAGCATAGCTAAGTCCCATCATATGGCAAACCTGGAACCTACATGTAAAAATGCCTATGTTAATCTTTTTTTCTTTTTTAATACAAAAATGAGCCACCAAAGTAGAGGCCAGCACTTTGAAATTAGATCAAGTTATTCTTCTGTATTTATCATTTCAAAACTGGTATCAGCAACTAATAAATGGCTTTGGTGGGACAGGTGTAATTAGGCAGGTCCCATTAGCAGAGAGAAGATGTTTTTTTTTTTAAGTACGATCTTTTGCCAGTTCACAGGCTAATTTGCTCTTGCTATAACCAGTGGGAATAAGGGGTTGATGCTCTGAGGTCTTAGCAGTGTAACCACTAGCAGCACTGGCTCAGCAGCAGGAGAGGGGAGTGTTAGTAGAAAATTTGAGGTTAGGTGAAGATATAGGGTGGAGCTCCTTCTATCGCTGTATTAAATGAACACCAGTGTTTGGAACAATTTGGTATCAACAGAATCAATTCTGCTCTGTCTTTCCATGTCATCGTGAGCTCATTATTAAGAGGGAAAGCTTGAAAATGATTTTGGGAATGGAGGAAGTGGTCACAGCTCTTACCACATTAGCCTACGCTTAGTTATCCAGAAGCAGGTTACAGTACAAGTCTGTGACAAAGTCCTTTAGCCAGAACTGCACAAGTACCTCTGCATAAGGTGAAAAGACAACAGGGGCTCAGGAACTAATAAAACGACTCCTCCTTGCTAGAAATGCCCTTTGCAGTTGCCCTGCCAAACGATTTGTTTTCTGCAACAGCACTACAGTCACGATCACAGCAGCAGCAGTGCAGCTTTAAAGTGCGGTAGGGGATCTGTGCAAAATTCAGGAGGCTCTACACTAGCACAGTGCTTTTTTTTGTTTGTTTGTTTGTTTTTTCTCCCAAGAGATGTGTTCTTCCCCCTGGACAGCCGTCTAGGGATGGGAGAGGAGCTAGAAAACACATTGCAATATGGCTCAGACACAGGCTCAAATCGCTTCATGTCTCAATTTCTGTAGCGGCTATTAACTGAGCTCCTCTCTCAAAGAAAACTCACATACATGTTAATACATTACTATTTTATTGCCTGCTTTCAGCTTAAGCTAATTTTGCTCTTATTCTCCTAGGTTTCTTAAGGGATTAATCAAAGATTACACTAAAATACCTGCAATTCAGCCCTATACCCATTTGTTACTGTTTGCTGAGGTCACTTCTGTTATGCTGAAAGCCCCAGATGCACAATTCTTGTCAACTGAGGCCGTCCCACCCTAGAGGTAGTTCTGAACAGTTCACTTCTATTACTGGTTTGGTCAGATTAAATAGTACTGAGTATTTTTTCCTTTCCTTTCTTCAAAAACAAACCAAAACACTCACTCAGTGTAAGTAACCTTCAACAAAGTATTATGGAACCATTACAGAAGAGAAAATTCCATTCTACAAAAAATCTTCCCCCAAATATCCCTTTAAAAACAAATGACATTTCCAGGTAATTCTTAGGAGAAAAGAATACCAAGTTGTTAGTGTCACAGAGGTTTGATGAAGAAAACGTATTTGTTTTAGAAGTCTTATTATAACAAACAAAACAGAATTATTTGCTCTGTAAAACTTACAGGAAACTCCTTTATCAAATAGTTTTTTTTTTCCTTCTTCTTCCACAAAGCATATACTGAGGTAAAGTGAGCCTTTCTTAAGGTCTTCTGATCTACCTGATACCTAAACACAACGGTTTCAATGCTAGAAAAAAAAAAAGGGGGGGGGGGGGGAAGAGAAATAACTGTTTCCATTCAATCCCAAAGCTGTGGCGAGCTCTCCTCACCCCGAGAGCTGAGTTCTTGGAAATGGCCAGCAGCCAAAACACCAACCTGCCAATGGCCCAACCTCTTCTACCAAATTAATGCAAGACACTGAGTCACAGCCTTGTCCAGGGGGAAAAAGCAGAGGTAACGAGTTTACAGTAAAGAGGAAAACCAGAACAATTTTGTCATTAAAAACTAGCAAAAAAAAAAAAAAAACCACCTCACATGTAATTTCCCCTCTTCTGACATGAAATACCCAGGCCAGCAATTGTCCCTCTTGAACACATATGAGCACAAACGCGTGCGAAACTGAAACCTGTGACAAACTCGCAAAGCACTCAAACCAGGGTAGCTGGCCAGATTCAGCATTTAAAGACCATCTCAAACAGTCAACTACCAAGAGAATACACACTTGAGCCGATTTTTCTTTAACTGGGCTAAACACCAGTCCACGGTGCGATGCTACTGCTCTTCTGGAGTAAGCAATAGCATTCAGACAAATGCACCTGTATGACGCTCTCACAGATAATCTTGTAAAACCAGTAACAGCACAGGACCAAGCAGATAGAGTTTCATTCTGTATTTTTGCCTTAAAGCAGATGAGGTGGGAAACTGTAGGCATTAAAAAGCACATGTTCTGAAGTAACCTTAGAAATAAGAACAGCCTAGAGTTATTTTCCAAAGCCATCCAGTTAGTCCTCAAGGCGAGCAACGACTTCCCTTCCCTTCGCAATGGCTTTTTCAGAACAAGTTATCCCTATACCCATAAGCCAGGCTGATTGAAATAGCCATGTACTTTATACTCAAGCAAAGACTGGTGTGCAACAAAAGGCACCATCTTCCTTACAGAATAAGCAGCTCCACTGTTAAGCTTTTGAAGGTTTTAACATGTCTTCCTAATTTTTCTTTTCATAGCAGTCTTCCTGATCCCACACACACATGACATCAGGAGGATTTAGCATCATTTGCAGCATGTAATAAGACTCACGCTGTTATGTGGCTGAACTTCAACAGAAATTGCCATGATCAAGAAGGGTAAAGAAACGGTATTTTTTTCTTCTCGGATTTGTTAGTTTTTATAAAAAGTCTTGAGAAGGAGCATAAAGTGGAATGGTAATTACATAGGAATTACCATGTCTTGGAACAGCAATGGCAGATACAAGCCTCTCGAGAAGACTACAGCTTACATGCTAATTACTTTTGAGCCATACGCTGCAAAAAGGTGCAGTTCCTGCAAAATTACATCGTCTTTATATCAGTAAAATGCCCGTATTGTAATTACCTGCACTACAGGTATTCTGTGAAAGGGGTCACTATTTTTAATCTTTTTTGTAATGAGAAAAGGAGCATATGAATATTACTAACAAAGCTACTGCCTGTTACCATTCCTCAGTTCAGAAAATGATGCACAACATCATACACAGAATAATTAAAAAAAAAATCATAGCCAACATATTCCACTGTGAATACTCAGGAGCCTATTTCACCTCAATATAACACCAATGAAATCAATTTGAAAGAATAGAAATATCCATATAAGCTCACAAACTCACTCCAGTTTTCAAAGATACCGTGTGGCGTTTTCCCAGCACAGGCAACTAATGCGGTACTACGTGAGTGCCTGGGATGATGAGCAGGATTTACATTTTTATATAATGCCTTATGAAGCAGGGCTTAATTTTTCACTAAAAGTCTTGAAAGTCAAATATACTTTTCCATATAAAATAATGCCACTATTTAAAAAAAAAAAAAAAAAAAAAGGAAGGATGACCGTTTTGCATTCTTCCTAGAGGTGAAGGTACTTTGCATTCACAGTGAATAGTATAGCTGCTGAGTTCCTCCTCCTGTCCTTTTCATCCACAACCAATGAAGCTATTGAGTGTTACGGCAATCATTCCACCAGCTGAGGCAGCCCATTTGGGATCTACAGCACTAGAGAAATCAGTTGGATCCAAGAGTCTGACTGGACAAAAATCAAACCTACAGTTTGCTCAGAGTTGAGGACTAGCAGTCATTTCTAACCCTACTACTTTGCATAGGCTAATTGCTGCAATGTTGGCACTAAGTATACTTTCACAGCCCATTTTACGATCAAACGCAGAAAAGCATGCTTGCTTTGAAGTGAAACAAATAGTCCATCCATTATTTTTAATAAATACGGAAAATTGAAGCACCACTTAAATTTAGTGTCCTAAAGATAACTCTCCATCTGACTCAGAAAGCAATTCCCAATCTGAGATAGAACCACTTTACTCCACTTTGCAGGAAAGCATCTGACCCCAGGTAATATTAAGAATGGAGACATCCTCAGGATGGACTACAGTCATAGGCCAGTTCTTATTTATGCTAAAGCCTCTTTACTTTCCTGGAACAGCATAACAGAACTTAGCAAAAAAAAAAAAAAAAAAAAGAAAAAAAGAAAGAAAGAAAGAAAGAAAAAAGAAAAAAAAAGAAGAAAAAAGAGAGACCTGGGCAGTTGATCTATGAAAAAACTTCCAGATACCTCTTCGTGGGTCCCACTCCCGGAGACGGAGGAATATCTTCCTTTCTGCCTTTCAAAAAAAAAAAAAAACCAAAACACCAAAACACCAACCTAAAAAACAATGAATTGCTTCATAAAGAAGGTATGATCTGCCTTCCCCATCCCACACACCCTAGGAGAGGCACTGGGGAGGGACACATTACAGCTCCCAGAGCAGCGACAGGATGCATTGAGGAGCGATACACCAGGCTTCCAAGTTTGCTCTGTCCAGAGAGGAGCAGTCCCTGCCACTCCCCCTTCATCACAGCTGCATCAGCTGCACAGAGGAGGACTTGCAAACAAGCAACCCTGAAGTTACGACGTTACTTGAAGAAGAAAATCTGGAATGGTGTTTCCAAGCCATAAAAACAAAAGACAAATATTTCTGCCTTGTTTCAAGAAAAAAATCACATTGCAGAAGCCATTAAATAAATAAAACTTACCTAGTTCTTCCCTTTCTTTTAAAAGAAAAGGGACCAAAATCTGTGAAACTACTGGAGACTTAAACTTGCCCACACACATTCACTCCATCTCTCACACATACAAACATGCTTCCCCTCCCTCATCATGCCCAAATCGCACTGCCTTCCTGGTATGCAAACGTTTCAGTCTGAATGCATTCATGTTCCTCCTCTACCCACAATCATATGGGTTTAGATAAAAGGTGCTATTCAAGTGCAAGGTACCAATATTAAATTAGGCCGTGATGCTGTCAGCAATGTTAAGCAGCAACTGTGCCCACAACGAACCCCGTTAATTTTGGCGGGGTGCCACAAGCCCAGTAGTCCTCTCCTGTGCTGTCTGGTACAACAGAGGGCTTTCATTCAAAGAAACTAGAAAGTTGGTGTTTGAACACGGGTCAAAGAAAAGGAGGGGGAGGGGGAATTTAAGAAGGTGCTAAACAAGGTACAAAAAAATACCCTGAGGTAACTTGCAGCATACAAACAATGAAATGGCAACAAATACGACTGCTGGGTCTCTGCACCAGGAGTACTGAGGTCCATTAAAACGTTGACAAACTTCAGCAGTTACCGATGCCATTGGCAAAACAGATCCAAACAAAATTCTTCTTAGAAACAGAAAGTCATGTTTTAAAGGAATCTAAATTTTTTAAAAGAGTATTTTTAATTGCTGACCGTGAAAACACACAGCAGTTTTTACCAGGTAAAGTCAGCCTTAAGTCAGGTGTATGTGACTAGCTTCCAATAGACAAAAAGCTGCACAACAAAAGTCTTTATCAATTAACGCTGGATTAACAGAGACTTGACTTGTGTTGAGGCTCCTGAAGGTATTTTACAAAGGAAAAGATAAACCCAAGCCACTTCATCTTAGCTTCAGGTAAAGTCACTAGGATCAAAATGAACTCTTTAGCATTCGTTTCCTGTCTCCCATATGGATGCTTTCACTTCTGTCTTTATATCCAAGCATTACTGGGGGTGGCAATTGCCCTAGAACAATCAGATATCAAACCTGAACGTTGTAAAATCAACAATCAATATTTGCACAGCTCTAAATGTTGCATTCTTACCATTTACAAGTAAGCAAGCATTGCTATAGGCACTGGTGCTTTAAAGTTAATAAGGTGGATGGAAATACGGTGTGTATATAAATACAAAAGTACCCATATACATACACTTAGGCAAATAAACAGTGATGCTATGAATGGTCTCTTCAGGGATGCCAGGAAGATCCACTTTCTTTTTCTTAAATATATAAACAATTAATCAGACCAGAGGTCAGTCTATTAGTTTTCATACAGCTGAACTGCAATCGTGACCTAGAATATGGCTTATATTGTGGGCAGGTCGGTTTGAGGACTGCTTGGAAGAATCGGAAGCAGATGTGTTTGCAATTGAAAGCAAAGGCGACATTGCTGAACCATCTGGAGGAAGAGCTGTGGCTATCTCTGGAAACAAAGATGTCAAGTTAAAATTGGATAAGTGTGACGTATTGGTCATGTGCATTGGTGGCATATCTGGAAGCAAAGGAAAACTTGGCTGAGCAAAACCAACAGGCCGAGGAGGAGATAAGATGGATCCAAATCGATTGTTTAAACTTCCACTACTCGGCTTCTCCGTGCTTGGATTAGGAAACATTTGGTTGGGAAAGTAAGGGATAGAAATGTCATTGGACAGAGTAGGATGAGCAGGGGAGTAAGGTGGATAGAAGGACGGCAGCGTATTTTGAGGATCTACTGGGATTAGAGCCGGTGTTCGAGTGGCGCTAGGCTGAGTAACTGGTGGAATGAAAGAAGCATTGGCATTTATCGGGGGATTCATGCCACCCTCTGGAATAAAAGGGAATCCAAAATTCTGAGAGAGAGTGTGTTGGTCAGGGGCAGCATTATCATTAGACACCTGTGGACCATCAGACATAAAACGGACAATGCTTCCTCTTTTTTCTATTGCAGATTGTTGGCGCCCAAGAATCATACTGCCACTGGTAGACAGGGGAAGATGGGGAAGACTAGGGTCAAAAACATTTCCATGTCTTTGATTTCCAGATCGACTCCTTTCAGGTTGACGGATCTTAGAACCTCCGTTATCTTGCAGAGGATGCCTCGACCGCTGAGTAACTGAAGAATTTGGTTGACGAACAGAAGGTTGCCCTTGTTCAGCATTTCCGTGAGAAACTGCAGGGTGGGGGTGAGCTGGCCTCACCACTCCATGCATGTTGCTAGAAACAGGCGTATTCATGTGGCTCTTTGTTCCATGACTGTCCGTCATTCTCATGGGATTGGACTTCTGTACGGAAATGTTTGGGCTTGTATTTCGACCCTGAATATCTCCTGAGGAAGAAGAACTTGAAAAAGGAATATTTAAAGAACTGTTCCTTGCGTTAATTGTGCCAATAGACATGTCACAGCTTTCCCTGTTCTGACCGTCACCATCTCTTCGGATGTGGACGTTCTCTCGTGCTGGGGGACAGTTATATTCAATTGTGGAGGAGGCACCACACTGAGTATTCCTTTGATGTTCTGGGATTGATCTTTGGCTTCCACTAACTTGATCTCCAAGGTGAGGGGCAAGTAAACTCTGCATAAAACTTTGGTGGCATGTATTTTCATTTTCCCTTGGTGGAAGAGAATTTCCTGTTGGAATACCCTGAACTGGTGGATAGGGCAATCTCTTCTGTCTTTCTAGGGGAGGTCCAGGATTTTGACTGATTCGAAACGCTTGCGATTGCATGCCCCTGAGGGATGACACAGAATTACCAATGTCACTGTTTCTTGAGGCCTGTACATCAAAATTGCTTGTTGGTTGTTGACTGGGTCCAGCTGACTTAAATGTCTGACAATCAGAGAGCCGTTGCACATCTGAGCCAACCGTATGATCGACAGACAGACGGCCCTGCATGTTATGAATGACCAACCCTTTATTTCTAGAAACATCAAGGTAGCTTCTCATTTCAAGCTGGTCAGAAACTCTAGGGCCTTGAAGAGATATTCCTATTCTCTGTTCTGAATTAGATGGTGTCTTCCCAATGAGTGCCTCAGCAGAGTAGCTAGAAACGCGATTTCTTTCCTGCCTGTGCGGGGTGCATGTCATATCTGATGGTCTGGTTACGATACTTGCCTGGGACACCATTTGTTGCTCTAGACCCCTTGAGGTCATGAGTCTCTGCATCTGATTATGCCCCGACACATGTTCGGAAGCTGAACCTTGCTGTCTGTTGCTGACGTCTTGTTGCTGTTGATGCATGATATCCTGATTTATGTGGCTCGGAGGGTGGTTATGATGGTTTCTGCTTGTTGCGGGATTTTCACAGTTCTTTTCTGGCTGGGAAGCTCCAAAGTGCTGCTGCATCTGCTGCTGCATTTGCTGGTGGTGAGGATGAGGCTGGCCACTTTTTTGCCGTGTCTGATCACTTCCGTGGTGTTTTTGCTGTAGAGAAAGTTGTGTGGCTTGGCTTCCCTGGACAAGATTTCGTTTCTTTTGCATTTGCACCTCCTGCTGTATTGTTCGCTGTTGGTGGACACCGTGGGGTTGAGAGTGGACTGAGTTTTCCCCATGAGTGACATGATGCTGCAGCTGATACAAGTGGTGCCTCTCTCTTAATTGTCCAGCCTGCTGTTGCTTTAAGTACGGATGATTACTATGAAGATGAGATATGCTTTGAGCAGGAACATGCTGAATAGGCTGCAAGTGCTGCCCTGTTTGGCCTTGCTGCTCTGAAATTGAAGGCTGAGAACTGCATTGAACTTCAGTTTGTCTCAAAGCTGATGCTACAAAGTTGCTGTTTGATGGGAATAACCTATTAAGGCCATCAGCGTGCCCTTGATTGCTCACTGATGCCACTGAATTGGATGAGTTAGGAGGAATCTGGCCAACTAACATCTGTGTTTGATCAGCAATAGTCTCTGGTGTCCGGTTCATCAGTGCCATCCCTTCAAGCCTTATAGGTGTTGTCTGACATTGCTTTTGCCTCTTTGCTGTAGAGAGCAGAAGGTCATCCTGAACAGCTCGTTTGGCAGAGTCTTTGCGACCTTCATGATTTTGCTGCTTTAAGTGTGATTCCTGCAGCTGGGGAGTCTGCATGGTGTTTGCCCTAATAGCATTCAGTTGTTCCTGAGCGTATTCATTCATCATAGCTGGTCCTGGAGACTGATTTATGTACGAACCAGATGGAATGGAGAGACACACAGTTGCAGGAATGCTTGCTGGCTCTGAAGGCTGGGATAAACTTGTGCAACTCACAAGCGGATGGACAACGCGACTCTGGTGTATTAGATTATTTACACTTAAACTGGTTACGCTTGGTGTCTGGGATGCTGAAATCTGCAAAGTAGTGTTTGGTGTTTCCACACCTCCTACAGAGCAGCTTCGTTTTTCAACTTGCCTATCAACATTTGTTTGTACTGTATCCTGAGTAATGAATTTGTTTGGTGCTGTTTCTAATTGTCCTGTGCTGTTTTCTTTCACTGCCTGTGGTTTATAAGGCTGTTGCTCTTTCTCCAAGGGTGCAATGTCAGTTGCTTTAGAGACGGCATCCCTCACGTTAACTTGTATTCCTCCTCCACCTTTCTCAAGGTTTTCCTGGTCAAAAATAGCTCTTGCTGCAAGAGCTACAATATCAGTTGGTTCTGAAAAAGTGCAGCTATTACAGGTATTTGTTGATGTACTGCTAGTAACATCTTCTCTAGTGGTATCTGGCAACATAGATGCAACTGAGAACCCTCGACTGCTGCCAGAGCTAGTTGACATTGGGGAGTCTGCCTGCCTGCTAGCAACAAGGGAAGCACTAACTACCTCTTGATCAGAAATGCAGGAATGATGTTGGGAAAGAGTATCACCTTCCGTGTTCATTAACAAGAGCTCCTGCTTCTCAGGCAGATCAACATTTGAATCTGCTGATTTAGAGTTTTCTGTGGGAAAATCAGAATGCTCCCCCTGAACTGAAAAAGAAGAGTTTTTTTCCACAGCTGTTCTTTCTTTTGTGAGATCAGACAGCATTTTGGTTAGACCTTGTCCCTCTAATAGGTCTGTGTCTTGCATTACAATTGAGGAATCTTGCCCAACGTTGCAGGACTCTGAAATTGTCCCTGCCTTGGAAGTATGATCTGCTGTGCTGCTTTGTGCCGCTGTAGTCCCAGCAACCTGAGAATTTGTCACATGTGCTTCAGTAAGAGAGGATGTTAAGGTGCTGGGGGCTTCACAGGGTTTGGAAGACTCTGGCAACACAGAGTCAGGTGGTGGATTGTTTGGAGATCCCCGTGCTTGCTGGAGAGAAGCAGCATCTTTGGCAGTCGGCGGGATCAGCGCTAACTGTTCCGACATCGCTGACTCCAGCGGTGAAGAACAGGGTATCTCTGCTGAACTCAGCCCCGGTACAGAGCAGGACCTCGCTGTCTCTTCAGAGCTCACAGTCTCTTTGGAATGACAGTCGGAAACGCTTACACCATTTGATGCTACCACACTGCTTGCCTGTGATGTAGGTAAAGTTTGGGATACTGCTGGCGTGCTTTTGAGCAACCCCTCACCATGTGAATGCTTGGCCACTGTTTCCACGGTAGCACAATCAACCTTCCCTGCATCTTTGCAAGGAACTGCTGGACAAGACACTTTACCGCTGACTGCTAAGTGTTTTTTTGTACTTGGCTTTTTGTTTGTCCTTTTTGATTTTGCAGTAGATGGCAAACCAGCAGCAGCTTTTTGGGGGGAAGCATTTATTGGATTAGATGCACTAGTTAATACGGAACCTTCTGAAGGTACTGAAGATGCCACAGAAGTTGGTAATGACACACAGTTAACTGTGGCTATCTGGTTATTTACAGTTGTTGGATTCGTAGGGTGGCTGAGAGACAAATGTAAACAGCTTTGTCCAGCCATTTGTGATATGCTTTGATTGAGGTTAGCTAAAGCACCAAATGTATTGAGGGCAACATTGGTATTTGGATCCTCGCTGGTGGTGGGTTGAATAATTTGCATAGGGGCTTGATTTGAAGCTCCAGATGAAGACATCACAGGTTGCAATGCAAACAGCTGCCCATTTAATGAGATAGTCTGAGGATGCTGTTGATTTGACATTGTAACTGAAAATGTTTGCGTAGAGCTAGAAGATGGCAGAGATGATGGCCTCGGTAAAATATGAACAAGGTGCTTCCCTCCAAAAGTCTGTGGAAGAGGGGCATTTTGTACAGAGCTGCTAGAGTTCGTGACTGGAGTAGGCCCATTCATGGGAACTCTTACAGAAGCAGAAGGCTGCGCAGAGAGGAGGGGAAGAGGATTCTGACTGGCAGCTTGTATAATTACAATCTGCTGACTAACGTTTTGGCTTGGAACTTCTGCTCTCACAATTGGAGGGCACGGAGTGGTGTTTGGAGGCTGGAGAATTATGACATTCTGATTAGCTGGTGCTCCTGTAACAGCTGACCCAACAGGCTGAGCCATCTGAATCACCTGCATAGCTGAATTTAATGGAAGGAGATTTCCTGCAGCCTGAGTTTTCACCTGTGGCTGGCTGATTAATGGCTGCATAGGTAAGGATGGGCACGAGGGCAAGGTAACAACAATTTGTTCAGCTGCCTGCCCATCTCCAGGCAGAGAAGTACTCAAACTAATGCTTGTAGTCAAAGGCTTGCTGTGAGCAGAAGATACGGTACCAGCACCATTCACTGGCTCATTTAATAGTGCAGTCATTATACTGGATGGTGTTTGGCTTAGTGGCTGAACAGTGTTTCCTGCTAGCTGCAGAGTTGTCCATGTGGTCTGGGTGTTTCCAGCTGAAGGCATCCGTGTAAGGCTACTCATGTTTTTCAAGTCTGAAGTGCCAACACCTGAAGAGCCTGAAAAAGACCAGCAGTTCTCTAGGGGACTGGCAGGCAAAGTGCTTATTGCCGTTACAGCCTTAATTCCTTCTACTGCAGAAGTCACAGCACTGCTTATTAAGTCTGTACTTTTGAGGACATTTACAGAAGGAAAATCATCTGTAGTAGTCAGTCTCATAGGTGGCATACAACCTGTGTCAGTGGTTGAAATTACACCACTTTCTTGCAGTTCATTCCTCGAATTGTGTGTTTCTGAACAGGTCACATTCACCTGTTGAACTTGAAAGGCTTCAGTGGAGGCACTGGCAGGAATGCTGACGCTCTGCGGGACCGTTTTCTTCGTTAATTTAGTGCCTTCCTGATCGTTTTTACTTTTGGGGAGATTCTGATCATTCTGTGGTGTATTACTTGAAGAACATTGCAGTCCTTGTTCTGTTCCAGAACGAGAAGTGCTCTGCGCGCTGGCAGGCGCAGTAGTGAGCACGCCTCGCTCGTTCTCTGCCATGGAAAGCTCAAGAACGTTCCCTGCTAGAACTGGCTGAGTGGATGACAGTGGAGAAACTGTAGTTTGAGACCATGGCTTGTTTTCTGTAGGGTAAATACCAGAAATTGTCACAGGAGTCACTAGGCTGCAAGTTCTCTGGACTGGAACAACATTGGCTGTTTGCTTTTGTAAGTTATGACCAACATTAAACGTTATTCCCTGGACAGATGCTCCCTGGTTATTTCCATTGGGCTGACTCCCATTTGAATAGACAATGATGTTCTTCTGAACCTGATCACTGGGAATAACAACTGAGACCTTTGCATTTTTGAGATTCCCTTTCCAGTGGATTGTAGGATCATCATACAGGCAAATATCATTTGCTTTCAGCAGTTCGATGTATCTCCCATTTTCCTTTTGGAGTTCATCCAGCTGTTTCCGTAGTTTTTTTATCTCTTCAGCTACAAAACAGTGAGAGTGTTCCATTATATCAACGCCAGGGCAAATACTAGGTAACACTGGCATATAATTTGGAGAATAAGTTCTATGTAGTATTGAAATAAATTGTTAATAATGTATGCTCTCTTCAAATGGTTAAGGCCAAAACGTAAACGAACACTCTCCTGATAAACCTCTCTACTGAGCAGCAAAGTGAATCAACCTCACAGACTGCTCCATCACCAGTAGTTAGATATGTCAAGTTATTTAGTTAGAAAAAAATATATATCAGGATTAAATCAGATGAAACCGCAAACACTGGTCAAATTGTTAATGATCAAAGGACAGACAAGCAGATTTATTTACCTTTTTCCCTTCCCTGCCCCTTTGCAAGCACTAAAACTGTTTTTACTTAACTGGTAATCTCATGGCTTTCCAGAGCACTTAATTTTCATTACATATAAAAATGATGTGCAAATTAAATATAAAAACACTTACGTAAAGCCACAAAAACCGGCAATGCATTTGGAGACAGCTCACCTATCAAGAAAATCACCTAGCTTTTTCAAAGCAAATGCATGGACAAGATAGAAATGAACTGTTTAGAATTCCATTCTATGGGGAGAAAGAAAAATCACAAACCACAGCGTTATCTCCGAGTTCATTTCTGGCATTCCTCCATTGCTGCATTTCTGAACATCTGTTCAGTAAGATTTGATATGATGCATTATGTTTTTTTAAAATATGCTATTATCACTTTTGAAGTATTTGACAGGAAAAAATTGCTCTATGCATGAAAGTACCCCACATTTCAGTGAAAAATACCTAACTCCGAAGTCTGTCAGAAATTATTCTGGTCATTTAACTTTTGACAGCAGGTACTCAGGTAGTCAAGCAGAGTAAATCAGGGTCGAATCTATTAGATGATGTTGCATTACCTGAAAGCTTTTTAATTACTGTGCATCACAACATGATTGCTTCAGCATCTCATAGTTACATGCAAGAATATGCACCTGGGGAATTTTCTTTAGCTTCTTGTTTTCAGGTTACCCTAAGCAGCTATATTTTCCCAGTATGTGTATAATGCCTTGGGATTCCTTGGTTTTGTTGATCCAGAGAAAATAAAGAGCGTCTGCTTTTTTTATTACTCAATACTAACAAACATACAGTGGAAATAAATGATAGAAATTCTAGAACCTCCAATGGAAGCATTTACTTACCCTGTTCGCTGTTCCCTCCATTTAACAGAAGTTCATCATTCTGTCTTTTCATTTCTGTTATATACTTAAAGGCCTGATCCAGGATCATGTTCTTGCTCTTTAAAAGAAAACATATATAAAATTAGGAGAAAGACCTATCCCTGATAGACCCATTAATGATGAGACTGACCCTGCTCCAAGCTTAAGATATCATATAGCCTTCGTTTTAAAGATGTGCTAATCTGAACGCTTCTATGAATGTTGCTTTTTTTTTTTTCTAAATAAACCACAAGTTTCATGAGTGACATGGACCCTAAATGCCACGAAATAACATTTTCAATTCAGAAGCTGCCATTTTCTGATACCAAAAGTTAGATACTAAGCCATGGAACTCAAAGAACAACCACCACCACTGCCTGCTGAACAGCCTAATATTCTTGCCAACTAATAAACATATATGTCACAATAAACCTACACATCACATCCTGACTGGACATGGTTCTTGGGCAACCTGCTCTAGCTGAGCCTGCCTGAGCAAGGGGAGCAAAGACGATCTCCACAGGTTCCTTCCAACCCTAAGTATTCTGTGATTCTGTGATCACACGACATTTCCAGGATACTGCTTTGTAAATGTTTTGTTAGGAAAGAAACAAATGTGGAAGAGTTATCCACAGAGGTGTACAAATGATTCTGAAGCTAATAACCTGGATAATTTAGGAAGAGGAAGCATGTCATAACCCCCCACCATATTCCTTTTATGAAGCTATATTTATTCTATGTGCTAAACTTCTTGTTCATTTCCTCATTTTTTGCTTGTTCTATTATTCTCTAGGAACTAGAGGTTCCTAGGGTCCTAGGGATAGACTAGGGTCTGTCACTGCTACTAGTGACAGACCAACCTCTGCTGTAGACTGTTCTACCTTGAAAAAAAACAGCTGCTAGGCATCAGCCTCAAACCACTTGTCTTGTTTCATCTTTCACAAGCGCGCTCTCTTGCTGCTCCCTGTTACCATTATTACTTGACATGGTGAATTGCTTTCATCTCATTATACAAAAAACTCTACAAAAGTAAGCGTGCATGCTATTCTATTAACATCTTGGGACATTAAATGATCATCAGAAAAGGGCAGAGAAGGGTTTAGGAGAATGACCTGAAAAATGATCTTGCTTAACCCGTAGCTTTTACCACTTGAGCATCTTACAGACTACACTCAACGGCATCCACAGAAAGCAACATGACAAACAGGAGCTGCACAGTCTCACTGGCAACACGCTGGTGAGATCCAACCTGCTTCTGTCTAGCCTGCCACCCTTTCCACAGAGGAAAGGGTGAACAGCTATTTGGTCAACACAACAGGGTAGACAGCAGCTGAGCTAGGAGTTACACCTTCTGTTGTTACTAACATTCAGGCACTCTCAATGCGAACTTTGAGAGGCTGTGAGTCAAACGCACAGGCAGATATCAGCAAGTTGACTAGATCATTCTGGGCAAATTAGTCTTCCTTACACCTGATCCAAAGTACCGCACACAGGAACTGAGGAGAAAGTCAGTTGCATGTCCAACTTGTGCTGTTTCATGCCTTCAGCAGTGATATGGAGCACCTTCAGAGAAGCAGCTCAACATCTGTGTAGCCACCTTCTTGTGGCCCTGCACTTCCAGCAAGCAATTCTATTGCAAATAATTTTTGTGATAGTGTTAAAAACTGAGATTTTTGAGCATATTAATTTAGATAGTTTTGCCTTCTGCATGAGACAACTAGCAAAACCCGTAGTTATGCTTCTGTGGACAAGGAAACGTGCGAGCATTTTACAGGAAGTTTCTATGTACATCTGAATGGACACTTACCTGCTTAAGGGCTGGAGAACAGGGAATGAGTTCTCCAATTCTGTTTATTCCAGCATTTATCTTTTTCTTTCGATGTCTCTCCACTAAGCAAAAATAATATGTAAATTCAGGTTTTACAATGCTTTCCAACTGAGGTTTATGAAACTCTTTTCAAAGGGCAAATAAAGATTATATTTGTTTTACACATACAGAAAGCAAATGGACTAAGATTATATAAAGAATGAGTTGCAGATTTGGGAATGAAATCTGCGTCTCTTTACTCCTAATGCTAAGGAGCATTAGCTAAGTTAAGCTAAGGTGCTAAACTAGCACCAGAAGAGAAAGACCTTAGATTCTATAAATTTTCAATCTCCATTTTAATTTTATATTTATACAATAGCTAATACAGAATACAGTTGAAGCTCCAGATATATGGGCAGCATCAGTTACCTTTTTTATGTTCAATGGCTGTAATTGTTTTGCAAGGGAGAAAAGAAAATATTTAACGAACAGTATTTCCAGTGAATTACTTATTTCGGAGAAGGTCAGAAAATACTCAAGGTATAGTCCTCTAGTGACACGATTAACCTGTTCACAACACTTAAACATTGGCACAGAAAGTCTACACTGAACAAATCTGTGCAAATTTGCAAAACTTTCCAGCATGTTTTTTCAGATAGCGTTAATCCGTAGTCCTTCCACCACAGTCAGCTTCTTTCAAATACAGTTCTGTCTTGTGTAGCTTTCTGTTGTTGTTGTTGACTGAGGTGCTTTGGTCTTCTATGCAAGGCAAAACTGTCAGATGCCTTTTTCCCCAAAGAGCCTGCACAAAGTTCTGCCATGGCTCTGTCAAGATTCAAATCAACGTATCGTGCATTGCTATGCCTACTGCCTTGTCTTTCATGTAGGCAGCCCTGCTTTGGGCAAACAACGCTCTACATCTACCATGTTCCTTCATAAAGAGTGCATGAATTTAACTTAAGCAGTTTTTTTTTCAGCAGTCTGTCATTTCAGTTCACATTTTTCAAACTACTGAAGTATTTTTGGAATTTCAGAATAGGCTAGAGGTGTTCCGAGTGACAGGCATAAATACACAAAACACTATTCAAACACCACAAAAAAAGTCTCCTTTGCAAGAAGCTTAAAGTATAAAACAGAAAGACAAGGCCCAGTAGATGAACACTTTGGAAAGCTATCAGTAAAAGGAAAAGAGGAACTGAAAATCAGAACAAGTTTGGCAATCTTAAAAACAGATTTGATAGGACTACTTCCTAATACTTTTGATCCTCAGGACATTGGCCACACCCTTGGCACAGCTCTACAAACGTTGTATTCCACAGCCTTCACATGAAAACTACTCAATGTTTTTTCCAGTCACTTTGTAGCACAGTTTAATGACAGAAAAACTGGATTTGAGTTCTTGGGATAATCTAGGCCAAAACCTATCAAATCCTTCCCATGTCTGTCTTTCTGCTGCTACTTATCAAATGCCATTAAAACTGGGGGGGGAAAAAAAAAAAAAAAAAAAGAAGAGGCTACACAGTGGAGGAGGAAAGCAAGCCCTACAACATATAGACCACATTCACATACAATTTGTGGGAAGGTAGCACCCATGCGGATGCCTAATGGGACAGGCCAGGAATCTTTCTAACCCAAGAAAACTCTAAAGTTCTTGGATCAGATACCCATCTCTGTTTTACATAAATATTTTCTCCTTTATTAAAAAAAAAAAAAAGGTGGATATTACCTGTGTGTGAATGCTTGTGCATTTATCTTCCTTTGAACTGAAACTGTTCACTTCTTAGTTTACTAGTAACGATAGGACAGTGGACACGGTCACACTTCCATACTTGGATATGTTACCGTAACCTTGTACTGTGGATACCAGCAAACTAGAGCCCCTTCAGGAAGCCTTTCCATATAGACATTCTGTGCAAGACCACAGAAGGATGTTTTGTAGGGTCATTTTGGGGTTTTTTTTCTTTATTGTAATAAGCTCTTAGGAGGGAACCACGCAAAATATGTTCTCTAACAGTTCAAAAAATCTATGCTTGTTTCCATCCCAAACAACAAAACATAATGTTCCTACCTGCATTATGTGTCTCCCGGTTTTTCTTTCTGTGAAATATAAAAGGAAAATAGGTATGTGAAACAAGGAAAAAACTGCATAGAGATATATATTTTTTTAATTTATTATTGCTTTTACAGTTAATTTTTTTAATCCTATGTTCTGCTCTGTGAATATGAATATAAGAGCAATAATCACAAGGACTGATATTAGACATCGGTATTAAACAGTTTCTGACAAAAACTTATTAATTTTCAGACTTAAATCAATTCCAGCAGAATAATGCATAGCCTAATATTCTATTTGAGTATTGTTACATATTTATAGGGGCAGAGCTGGATTTTTCTTATGTTTTTGTTCAGCTATACGTATTATAACATACAATGTTCAGTAAGGCCTTTAGTACTAACATAATACAAACGATTACAGAAAATACAAAAAAAATTCCAGCTCCTTTCTGAGCAGCAGGACAGGAATCCGTAATCCTTTGTTTGCAATTTTACCTTCACATTCACTGAGTCACTAAAACAGGTGAAAAGATTACCATACAAATTGATTCTTCCAGATATGTTAGCCATCAAAGATCATACCTGCTAGTATCAAACATGCTTCCTTTGCTTGATACATCAGAATTACCATTCCTCTGCAGTTCCTCTTCTTACTGCCTCTAAATTCTGTCTCGATATACCTTGGGGGTACAGAAGTTGTCTGTGTTTTCATATATTTATCTGGGATTTCTGGACCAATGGCAACCAGATCACAATCACTTTGTAATGCCTCAAATTGATTTGGTGGAAGATGATAAAGCCCATATGCTCACTCTACATATACAAATCAAATGTACTGCATACACATAGTAAGTCAAATACTCTTGGGAAGTATAGTAAAGCAAAGCACACATTCTCTGGCAAAATAAATATTCCAGAAAAAAAATATTTCAAAAGATTTCTGTCTAACAGCATCCTCTCAGTCTAGACAGCTTGAGGATGCAAAAGGTGGAGTAGGGCCTTCTGTCCTCCATTTCCGTTGTTAAAGCACAGACCAGATGTAACGGAATCTGAAGTGAAAAAGGAATGCAAGATACATTGGATGACTAGTGTGATTTCTACGAGACACATATCCTTTATGCTTTGAGTTGACATACATTCATTTCTGGTGACTTACAAAAAAAAAAATGTGTATCTAGAGTAACTCAGACAATGATTACAGGACAATGCTGTTACTGCAGGTGGTCACATCTGGAGACATTACTAAAAAATCATGCCTAAAGATAAACATCTTTAAGTCAAATAAATGTAAACTAAAGTCTGCACATTTGTTATACAAATGTTCAAAAAGTGATGAATCTTCTGTTCCTTGGAAGCTTGTCTCACCAGAATTAGAATATGTGTAATTGTTTAAGAACGGTTCCTCACTGTACAGTAAACTGCAGTTCTCCCACTCATATTCAAGATATGTATCTGACAGTTTTAAATGATCATATATTCTACACATACAGAAGAACATAATGGCTGAAGAGATCTTGCTGCACTTTGACTCTGTTACCAATACAGAATCCAAAAAACTGCATTAGTGTGGAAAGAAAGAATCGCAAAATCCATGATGACTTTGAAAAAAACAATTTCTGTAGGGCAAATAAATGTTCTCGCTGCACTTCTCTTGTCATAAATCATATCTTACATGGTCAGCTAGAATCAAACGGACGGTAACATTTTTATTTCAGTAGGGAGTGAAGGGCTGCCCTACCAAATCACGTAGTAGAGCAACAGGCTATTACAAATGAAAAAAAATGAGAAAAGTATGTAATGAGCGCCAAGTCACTTTGTTACAAATTTTGGCTGCAGGATTGCTATTCAACCTCAAGATGTATTTTGAGGTCCAGTAGTGATTTGAGAAGTAAGATCTAAATCCCACTGTGATTTGAGAAAAAGATCTAAATTATTCAATTAAAATGAGTTTGTTTGGTTTTCCCTTTGTTTGGTTTTTATACAAAACCTGATATCTACAAGGAGTCTCTTTAATAATAGAGGCTGCACTATAACCTAGGTGGAGATACAGTCTCACAGAGATCTGAGTAGTCTGTGTAATAATCAAAGGATCGCATTGCTAGGTTGCCAAGATAGACATGTCTTAGATTGACAAATAATTCAGCATGGAGAGGGGAAGACAGAGAGGTAGCTTTGCAGCCACAGTTCCCAAACTTTTGAATCAACCCTGGTCAGCCCTCAGAACTTCTTGTTAATAGACCCTTTTGTCAAATCTCTAACTAGAAATTTTGTTGATGCAATCTATCACAGGCTGCAGAACTACCAAATAGGCTGGTCAACACATTTCAGTCCTTTTGCCACAGAAACCCACCGGTGTTGCTTCTTAGTGGGTGTCTCATTCTCCGTCATCTCTGGCATGGTTTCAAAGAGAGCCTGAAGAAAATTGAGAAAGTAATTAACAACTGCACTCCTCTGAATTTTTAGCACATGGCATTTGTTGCATCATTTGGCCTTTGACTACAAGGACAGGGCCATACTGCAATGTACCCAGAAGTCCATCACCCTGATATAGGACAACTGGTCGTGTGAGCATTCAAAAATGGAAGTACATTACCCATAGGGGCGCTATATGAATCCCTGCTGTATATGATGAACTGGTTTCCATCACCTCAGTTACTTTAAATATTAAACAAATATAACCCCAAATACTTTACAGAAATGAGAAGGAAAATTAGATTGTATGACTTTTTTGAACAGGAGAAGGTACTTTGTCCTTTTTCATCAGCACTTCCTAGTTGAATATGTATCCAGTTCCCAGTTTTAAATAAAGCGTGAATACTAAACAAAATACAAGTTACAATGAGGACAATTTATTAAACACAAATTTACAGCGCTATTAATGTAGCCAGTTATAAGACTTGCTTGTTATTCCACTAATTTACAGCTTAAAATGGCTAAAGATGACACCCTATGTTCTCAGATAGACAAAATGCAGCTAAAAATAAAGTTACAAAATAAACTTGTTAGGCAAGGGCCTAATAAGTTGCACCTAACTTTTCCTCAGCTTGAACATATAGGCAGCCTGTATTTAGACAAACAAAAAGATTATGATAAAAGGAATCCGAAGATGAGATTAAGTCAACGATGGCTGAACATGTATCTACTAGAGGAATGAGTTTAAGAGACCAAGTAACATGAAATATACTTTAGGTGAAGGCAGGAAAAAGAGATCTTTTTTTTTTGGTGAGGCTGAGGTTTGTATTTAGTTTCGTGCTTCTACTCGTTCTCTTACCCACCAACCTGCTATTGCAACTCTTCACACGGACCCTCAGACTTCTTGTGGCTTCATCTCTCCCCGGCTCCTCCTGGAGAGCTCACCAGCTTCTATTAGCAGCCTTCTTATCTTTAGTGGGTTTTTTTGTTTGTTTTTTGTTTTACTGTAAGGAAGTGGGGGCGGGTTTTAATACAACTTTCAACATCAAGCAATTCTTAATGTAAACAGAGCCTAACAGTACTGACATTGGCATTAAAATAGAAAAAAAAGTTTCCCTGCAAACCAGAAAGTCAGCCACCTAAAGAGTTCCCAATGCACTGAAGCATACACTTCAGAAAGGTGTGTGTGTGTGTGGGTGGGTGGGTGTGGGTGGGTGTGCGCGTGTGTGCATGCGCGTGTGTATGTACACACGCACACAAGTAAAGCTAACGGAAACCTTTGTTACTATGCCAGAACAGAACCAAGACGTTGTTCTCCAGCCTTTTCAATCTAAAAGGTTAATTGGATGTAGTTCTCATTCAGTAAAGATGAACTGAGAAAAAACATTTGAGAGCTGATGCTGTTTACGACTCTAATCCCTTATCTAGTCCTATAGATACAGAGGCAATGCTGGCAACCTATGAGGTAAAACAAACAGGCAATATCCTGCGAATAGATCCAGCCTGGGAAACTCAAAAATGTGTGAAATTTTCAGGAAACTAATTTGACTACTCCACTTGACACAACAGTGTTCATGCCATTGTGAACTTGCATAGAATCATCTCCAAGCCAAGTTACCATGCTACACTACTCCACTGGGCACTATAGAGAGCCTGTTGGAAACACAGCCACCGAAAATTTCCTTAGCCCATCAATGTGAGCACATGATTTCATATTTATAATTTCTTGACAGGCTTAGATTTCTCCATTCTCGTCAGCCACGCTCTTCATAAACTATGAAAAAAATTGACAGAGTTAACAATCTCTTATTGTGGGAGAAAGCAGCGGTGCAACTTCAGCACTTTAGGAAATTTGTAATTCTGATTATAAAAAAAATGTAAATCTGGTTGGAATAAATGGATTAGATGCCAGGTATCTTTTACACTGCTGACAATCAAAGAGAAGCATACGTAGACTTGAGAGACTGAGGTTAGTATGCCTCATTTCAGAGAGTTTTTTTAGGTTGTGCCACAAGCAGCAGAGCAGAATCTATTGCCGTTAAGGCTATCAGCAAAGATGCGGGAAAGTAGAGTAGCCAACAGGTAACGCTACTCTCTCGTATATCCATCATTAAGACGGTAGCTTGTGCATCAGGTAAACTGGCTATTCAAAGGCACAAAGGGGTCATTTCATTTAGAATATACAGTACTGTCTGTGTATTGAGGTAAGAAAATGAGCACAGAGTAGGTGGACATAGCACTGGTACAGAAAGCTCACAAGCGGAGACTACGCTTACCAAAGGCAACAAATGGGATTGCATCCTAGGGCAGGCATGTACTGTCTCCTGATTTTTCTGCACTATCTGTAAGGGCAGAGCTGACGTACCTGTTATGAGCCATTACTAGACCACAGCAAGCACATTAAAATCAGAGCTAAAAAAATCATGAAGGAGGTTTCCATTTTGGTGAGACTGACATTTTTGAAAGACTAAGGTATTCACCAAGCAACTTTTTTTTTTAAACTTGCAAATTTACAGAATTTTAGAACCAACAGAATATTTCTCTATTATAGGACATCTACCATAGAAAGTATTGGTGTGCTTTAGATGGTCAGTTACCATGCATGAGTACAGCTCAAGCACAACTGTATTAAGCTAAAGGGTGTAAAAAACACCCACAAAAAAACAAAACCCTGCAAAATAGATGCATGTGTCCTAACTCCACTTGCATCCTCCTACCCATGACCTGGATCACATTCACATTCCTATCTTCTCCTGCACACACGAGCTCTGTACTCCTATATGCCACCTCCCTTTTCTGTCCAGGGCCTCTGCTCCCTCAGCTCAACTCTTATTCTCAATACCCCTACCTCCCCAAGCCAAGATCTATACATTTCTCCAATGGCCTTACTTCTTCCTGAGCTGAAGCCTTCAATGATGCAGCAGTACAACAACATTGGAAAAACAGGCATGGCCTTGGTGGGAGTTTGTGCTGAACCTTATTAATAAAGCACATAACCGATTCTTTGATCCTGAGAAAACAGAAAGATCTTATAATAGGTGTCAAAGACTCATTATGTCCCCATGTCTTTTTTCCCCTCTGCCTTTTTTTTTTTTTTTTTTTTTAAAACCACACTGAAGTCAGTAGGGCTCTCCCCAGTGATGCCACTCCCTGCACATGCAAAGCCAGGCAGATGCTACCACATTGAGTCTATAATCAAGCGTAAGCAACTTTAAGTTTATACTTGCTATGCTTCAGTTCTGCTGGAACCTACAGCCCATTTCATATCAAAGAAACACGGTGTAGGTACCGTGGAACAACTTTTAACTCAGAAGACTAACAAGATGCACACAACTCAAGCAATGTGTCCCCCACAGTTTCAAAGTAGTTTTGTGGGAGGGAAGAGAAAAAACAAGGCTGTACACATTATCTAATAACAAGTTTATTTCAAGTTCTGATTTTCCCCTTGAAAAGAGGTGGTTAAGTTTATTAAGTATGACATCATATACAACTCTGGGGTTTCTATTTCTAGATTGTACTCTGAGAAAGATGGTGAAATTCATTTTTTTTCCTGTTCTTATGTGGTAAAGACAAAAAAACTTCGCATTTTACTTGATAAACCTCAAAACAGTTAGAGCTGGCAACACTAGGGAGGGAATATGTAAAAAGTTGCTGAAAATATGGGCTCTGAAAAATAAAAAAGTACTGCCTGCGTAGAGGCTTTTGCAGGTCAATGAGTAATGTTTACACTATCTTCATTTCTTCCTAGCAGCTGCTGCATCACCAGAGCTTTGATGATAGATTTTTCTTCCCTTATTCCATCTCAAGTAATACTTCTTCAAGGAGAGGTTCATTTACTAATTTGCTAAAGCAGAAGACACGTACTTGTTTTTATAAGCTTAGTTCACTCATGAAATACAGTCACTTGACTCAGCTGAACGCCTTCTGCAGAGGTAATGAAGCAAATTCCACATTCTTTAGCCAGATTAAGGAGAGATAATTCAACATTTATATTTATTTAGTACCATGCTTCCCCTAAGCTTTACATAGTTTATAGCTCTTACAATGTCAACTTGAAATACTGGTTTTTATTTAAAGGAAGTGTCATCCACAGAAATGAAAAGACACTTTGTCTTCTGAAGATTTAAGTTTAATGTAACTTAATCTCTTCTGCAGTTCTGAAAAAATAGGGTAGAAAATTTGAAAATAAATTGTTTCGAAATCTTTTGTCATCTACCCCCATCTTTGCAGGTCTTATTCAGCAACTTATTTATGAAATCTGCTCTTCCAAAGATATGCCAGAAGATCCAGTGCTTTAGCTTTTTAAGAATTTATTTTAGATCATTTTATTTGACATTAACTTTTCACTCAGTAACATAGGAGGCAAATGGATAAGCACTCTGCAGTACATTTTGTCAGCAGCTCTCTTCCAAACTTAATATTCATTTTTAAAGGAAAATAATTCTTCCTATCTATTTTCTTTAACTGACTGTCTCTACAAATAAATCTTCCTCAAATTAGAGAAGCTGCTCCATTCCACTATATGAGGTAGAAAATTTCTTTTTAATATGCAGCTTCTCATAGTCTGCAAGACTACCAGGAGTCCAAATCTGTCTTCTTCCTCTTAAAGCACTTTAGCAGGCATAAGTGTTAACAGTTCCATTGCTACAGTTCTTACCAGTGTTATACACCTTATGTAGGTAGTCACAAGTTATGGCTAAGACCAATTCCAAGGCATAAATATCTATTAAAACTTTTTTTTTTCCTGCAAGATAAGTGAAGAGGACGTTATTCGCGTGACCGTTGGAGCTCTTTCCCAAACTTCCTTGCACGTTTTAAAACAAAACTAGCTTCATTTGGGGACTTAAAGCTTTTAATCACAGGCAAGGTGCCCCTGAGCTAAAAACACAGCCTGCTGCCTTTTCTTTATTCCCCCTTGAAATACTTCTTTTCTAATTCTGCGTTCACCTCATAAAATGATTACAGGAAACTAAACTAGAAACCTTTACCTCTGTGATTGTTACCTATATATACACCAACTTATTTGCCTATAGAAGTTACCTGTTAAGACCACTGTGTAGGAAATGGAAAGGGATTTTTTTTTTTCTGGTAAGAGTAAAAATATCTTTGAAACCTTTTAGCCTGTTTTTGGAAGAAAACATTGCTCGTTACTGCACATCCTGTCTATTCACTTACCCACCCACAATAACAGCTGTACCCATTGACCAACCTAAATGAAAATTCTCAAAGACATTAAGTTTCCAGAAGCTAACAAAAAATTAAGGCTTGGCAGAGAAGAAATGGTGAGGTCAGTTCTGGCACTGAAGGCAGGCAAATCAATACTGTTTTAGTCTGTGATGACCCTCTGACTCAGGAGCACATATGTGCTTCAGACTCATCACAACATACATCATCTTTCACCTAAGAACATGAGGGAATAAAGAGCAGGAGAGAGTTAGCTTAACTTTCCACAGAACATACATTCCCAATCCAAACCAGTTGATTGTTTCCCAGGGCTGTTCCTTGAGCTTCAGCAAAAGTTAAGAAAAGCAAACCAATGCTTATAAGCTAAGCTCATTATAAAATCCACTTAAATTTTTTATAGGTGTTTGCAAATAAAGACAGATGGGAAAAAAACTTCACTGCTTTCAGATTTTTTTCTTTACTTCTTTTGTTTGTGCTACCTAAACTCAAATAGATTGAGTTTTGCTTCCTTGCTGGTTTAAAGGAATTAAGTTTCAGTAAGTCTATTATATAACATCATGCATGAGAACTAGAAAGGCAGTTTTCTATCCTTTTTTACAACAACGTTGCAGGAGGAAGTAGGTTTATCATTCCAGTGATATTCCCTCATATCTATATAAAGTTTTGTTTTTATTTAGATTTTTAGTAATATTAAAGTCATAATGCAGTTTTAAGAGAGAGCAGCTGCAGGCTCATTCCTCCGAAAAACCCCGACCAGATCTACTCAAGAAAATTCTGAAAAAGAAACGCCCTATTAAGCTCCTAAATATCCACTTCTCAGGCTTATTCTTCTTGCTTTATGGTTCCTGCCCCTCAAGTTTTCCTAGGTTAGTAGGACCTCATTTACTTTTAAATCTTAGGGGAGGGGCAGAGAAAGAGAGAGATGTCATTTCTATTGAATCAAATCTCTTAATTGATGATGATGTCCTGAAAACTATTTAAGAACAGGTATTTCTGGATATTTCACATCCAGATGTGAGCTGCTGCCACTTTCAAACATTGTGTG
The DNA here is from genome assembly GCF_040807025.1 of Struthio camelus. Taxonomy (NCBI): domain Eukaryota; kingdom Metazoa; phylum Chordata; class Aves; order Struthioniformes; family Struthionidae; genus Struthio; species Struthio camelus. The sequence goes on along the minus strand of NC_090942.1, from coordinate 92,280,385 downwards.
GACAATTCTGGTACTACAAATAGACTGAAGCACATACAATGCAATTAAAGGAAGATGCCTACCTGAAACTTCAGTTGTCTCCTGTGGGCTGGATAAATTGGATAAATTGTTATATGGAAGCAGGCATTTCACAGAATCACAGAACACTTGAGGTAGGAAGGGACCTCTGGAGATCATCTAGTCCAACCCCTCCTGCTCAAGCAGGGTCACCTAGAGCACATTACCCAGGATTCTGTCCAGAGGGCTTTTGAATATCTCCAGGGAAGGAGACTCCACTACCTCTCTGGGCAACCTGTTCCAGGGCTCAGTCACCTTCACAATAAAGAATTTTTTTCCTCACGTTCAGACAGAACTTCCTGTGTTTCAGTTTGTGCCCGTTGCCTCTTGTCCTATCGCTGGGCACCACGGAGGAGAGTCTGGCCCCATCCTCTTCACACCCTCCCTTCAGATACTTTTTTGCATTGATCAGATCCCTCCCCCCCCCCCAAGTCTTCTCTTCTCCAGGCTCAACAGGCCCAGCTCTCTCAGCCTTTCCTCACACGACAGATGCTCCAGTCCCCTAATCATCTTTGTGGCCCTTCACTGGACTCACTCCAATAGCTCTGTATCTCTCTTGTACTGGGGAGCCCAGAATTGGACACAGTGCTCCACGTGTGGCCTCAACACAGCTGAGGAGAGGGGAAAAATCACCTCCGTCAATCTGCTGACAATGCTCTTCCTAATTCAACCCAGGATACTATTGGCCTTCTTGGTCACAAGGGCACATCGCTGGCTCATGGTCAACTTGTTCACCAGGACTCCCAGGTCCTTCTCGGCAGAGCTGCTTTCCAGTAGGTCAGCCCCCAGCCTGTCCTGGAACACAAGGCTATTCCTCCCTAGGTACAGGACCCTGCACTTGCCTTTATTGAATTGCACAAGGGCGTCCTCTCTGCCCATCTCTCCAGCCTGTCGAGGTCCCTCTGAATGGCAGCACAGCCTTCTGGTGTATCAGCCACTCCTCCCAGTTCTGTAGCATCAGCAAACTTGCTGAGGGTGCACTCTGTCCCTTCATCCAGGTCACTGATGCCTAAGTTGAACAGTATTGGCCCTAATGTTGACTCCTGGGGTACAACACTAGTTACTAGCCTGCAACTAGACTCTGTGCCACTGACCACAACCCTCTGAGCTCTGCCCTTCAGGCAGTTCTCAATCCACCTCAGTGTCTGCTCATCTAGCCTGTACTTCATCAGCTTGCCTATGAGGAGATTATGAGATAGTGTCAAACAGAGCTTGATTAGCTTATACATTAAAACTGAAATATTATAATAGCTTCTATTCTTCATTTGAAGGTAAAGATCTGTAATTATATAATTAGTACACAAACTAGAATTACAAAGACCAGAGCTGTCATCCTGAGGAGCGTTTCCAGCTATTTCAGATCAAAATAAGGGGACTGAAATGGTTTTCTTTGGGAAATCAGAAAGCAATGACCAGGGAAATCCTCATGATCCCAATGTTCTTTACATACTTCATAAAAGGTTCAAAAGTTACCACATACCAATTTCATGAAGGAATTGAAAAAGTATGAGGAATGTCTCTAATTTGCAAGGCAGTGCTTATCTCCTTGCTTTTCAACACCCAGTGACCCACAGTACACTTCAAAATAAAAAATTATTTTCAAATAGAAAATAGATACCTACTAATGCCACTCTTGACAAAGGGGGAAAGAAAAAAAAAAAAACTTTGCTTTGATGAGAAATGCTAAGTAGATACAACAATGGAGTGCAGATAACTTCCATGTAAACAGATCATTTTTTTTCTAGATTAGGTTACCTGTACTAGTTTATAAAGATTGCCTATACTGCGGTTGAGAGTGAGTGCGTTCCCACTTCAGTGCAATAGTATCAAATGGTGAGCCAAACCCTTCTGGCAGCAGGTTCCCTAAAGAACAAAGAATTCTCTTTTGCTGAAAAAGTTATAGCATATATGTCTTAATGATCTCTGATTACGGGAACCAAGACGATTATTTATAACAACTGAGGAAGCCTTTCATATGAAAGCTGTACTTGAAACACCCAGGACTGCTTGGACGAGTGTTCAAGTTACAGCTTCAGCAACAGCTAGGCTAATTGTGTTTTCTGATGTGACCTCATCTTCAAATGAAATCTCTATTCAAATACCGGTACTTTATCATAGGATCTGACAATCAATTGAAACTCAAAATGTTATTTGTATGCCCAAAATATTATTCCTCGTTCCATTTTCTTGGCTTTAACTTGAGCTCTCTTTTACTGTACAACTACAAATGATCTTCATGTAGTCTGTGTGCAAAACTGCATAATGTCTTGATACTCTGATTGACAGTTATGCAACAGATACGGATATCTGGCAAAACAATCTGTAGCAGTCCCTAACTAACAGGAAGTGCAAAATATCCTAGAACTGAAACGTGCAAGGCATCCAGAAAGCTTATGTGATTTTTTAACTCATCTTTTCAGATGCAAGTCACTAAGCAAAAAAGGACTACACACTAAAGTTCTTGAATATTTCATAGGCATGGGGTTTGAGAAACTTAACACAAACTAAGAACCTACCATGGGATCATGATACAGGATGCAGTACTGTATGGTCCTCCACTGTAAAGCTCCTTTGTAACATCCAGAAGAGGATCTATGCTGAGATTTGGTTGCAACCTTTGGCCTTTCAGAGTGATGAATTTCCCTATGAATCTTAACGGGGCTAAAGGCACCAATAATCACTGGGGGGACTATGGCCAAGGTAGAAGATATTATACAACAGTACTTCAATTTTAATGCACAAGCTAATCAAAGTTACTCCCCAACTCTGCTCTTAGGCACATGATTTCTAACTACTGTGATCTTAAAAGAATTAGTTAATGGAACTTCCCTTCAGCTTTCAGAACTGAGATGGTGCAGCACAGTAACTATACAAAAGTGCTTCCAAAGCACCTGTTCAGGCAACGTATGGCCGTGTCCTTGGAGAAAGGACAGTAGATCATTCCAGAGACAGTGCTTTCACTATTACAGTTGTAATGAATCCTTTTTTTCTTTTTTTTCTTTCTTTCTTTTTTTTTTTTTTTTTTTTAAATCTTTGCAATCTCTTCATTCCAGGAAAGAAAGGATTTGTGGCTCCTAGAAATAGTTTTTTTTTTTTTTGTGCAGAAGGAAGAAGGCTAATTCTCTTTCACAATCTCAATGTTTTTTCTGCCCTCTGCTCTTCAAAGTTTCTTCTAGATAGGATGGGTCCAGTGGGCAAGTCCTTCAGTTCCAGGAGTAAAGGACTCATCTTGTTACCTGGATGTTTGACAGACGGGTTCAAATATTATTGGCAGGGATAAAGCTGCAGACTGCCTCAGTTAGATTTAACAGAGAGGTTCAAACTAAAGACATCTGAGGACAGGTGACCAGGTAAAGCAGACACTTTCTCAACTGCATTTCAAGAAAAAATGCCAAAGCAAAACAGTATATCTTAGACACCTGGAAATGGAACGACTTGATGCAAATCCGTAGGTAACCTGGATTCATTAGTGCCACTGCTTTTGGAACTAGTTATTTAGTTTGGAGAATTAACATACAGAAATACTTATTTACCTCTTGATAGTTCATATATGCACCAGGAAAAGAAAATAAGACTACTGCAGAAATTTAGCACTGACAAAGGGGCAGAAACCAAAAATAGATTTCTAAGTTATTGAAAGGAATAGGTGAAGGGAGCGGACAGGAGCAACAGACAGCAGACAGATGGATATCTTGATTGTGCAAGTTTTACTTCATTAGAAAACCATTCTATAAAATTATAATGCCTTACCTCCACCTTTTTTTTTTAAATAATTGTCAGAAGCCATCTCCCTATTTTCACATGAGACCAACTTAGCAAGACTATCCTGAAGTGAAATTAAAAGTGGGAGAACTCCATTGTGTTCCTCAGCAAGGGATAGCTCAAACACATTATTTTTTTCCAAGCTAAGAAACACAGGATCTTCCCATCCCTGCCCAAAATCAAACAAAAAACCCCATACCCTCATAAACTAGGGGACTAAGATGGATTATAAACCCTCTCAAGGCAATTTACAGGTGGCACTCTCTCTACCTTTGCCAACCACACCAAGATAAAAATGACATTTAAAGATACTATTGTTTTACATAAAGGCAATACTTAATAATCCAAGTAACCAGATGTTGAGACTGAGCATCACTTTTGGTCACAGGCTTAACAACCCCCCCCCCACACACACACTCCTTTCATTTAAATAAAGGAAAGAACTATTGAAAGTTTCCAATTCTCAACACTGACACAAGCTAAATACCCTACAGCTATCTCCAACAGAAGAAATTTTGAACTTGAGCCATGGAGGAGAAAATAGAGGAAAACACGTGCATATGTTAGGTGCATCATTAGTTAGAGGCTCAAAGGCAGAGCTGCAGCCCCTAATATTGCTAAGTAAGAAAATTAAAACTCAAAACTATAAAGCACATGCACGCTAATTGAATACCAGCAAATAGCATACCAAATACAAATTTACAGCATTTGTATCCAAACTTTAAAAAAAAAAAATCCAACTGCTACAGTTATAATTAAAGAGAACGACAACAGACCAATGATCATAACTGGCAAGAAGCAACTACACCTTCATAAATACCGGCATTTTTAGTTCTACACACTCTTCTGAGAATTTCTTAGATTCTGAAGCAGGTTAAGGTATTCTGTTGTGAAACAAGCTATGCAAAGTTCTTAAAGACAACCATTAGTTGAAACCTGGTATATTACGAAATAAAAATTTTTTGCTTCTATTAATTATTTTATCAGAATCTGCATTCTAACAGAGCCAGTGAATTACACTGCAATGTTACTAAGATAAATTAAACAGCTAGTTTAGCACAACTATCCTAAAATCAGGCATGGAAATTCTGCTTTCCCCACTCCTTCCCCTTGTTGATGCACAGTGATAGCTTATGTGAATTCTGTAAACTTGTTTATAAATGTGAAACCTGGAAGAGAATTCAAGCAGTTATCTAGCCCATCTTCCTGCTTTGAAACAGGCTCTATCATGCCCTCATACATCCTTAGGCAAACGTATTAAGCTGTTCTTTCAAAACAGGCACAAAAAGACCAATAAAGAAGATTCAGCTGTCTACTTAGTAGCTAGCACTTACATCTTTAATCTGAGAAAAATACTTTCTGGCATTTAAGTCTTTCCAAACTGTTCTTACAGCAATGACAGGAAACTCTGTAAGACGGTTTCCCTTTCCAACTGTCCTACCTACTCCAAAATAATGCTGAAGGAGATAGCCTCTGCCTCTCACTCCCCGACCCTACTGCCCCTGTGCTGGCACAAGTACTGATGCAGGAAGACAGATGAGAACATAACCCCAACTTAAAATCAACTCTGCCAAAAGATCACAAAGAAAAGCAACCCCTTTTCTTCCTCGAAACAAGTACACTGAGATGCTTGTGTTGGTACAAGACTGCTTCTCTTGGTGACAGTGCTGGCTTCATGTTTATGAAACTGTGTCCCAAGAAGATGCCAAAACTAGTTAAACTTCTCCAAATTATACAGGAAGTCTCAGAATTTAAACAAGGTTTTGACATGAACATGTAGAGTGAGACTTACCTAGAAGAATCAACTATTTTAAACAGTATCTCTGAGGTATTACGGTTCTTTTCCTAGTGGAAAAACTGAGATGACATTCCTTATTTGTTGCTGATTTGGAGCTGCTCAATGTTGGGCTCGAATCATTTTATTATTGTGGTAAACATCTAAGAAGTATTGTAGCAAAATGCAGTTTTACCGAGGAAACCAATATAAGATAACTTATGTTCAGTTCCCAACAAACAACTTCACCAATGTGAAAAAGCAAACCAGGATCCAACTTCACCTAAGGCTGAAGGCTTGACATGAATTAAGCGTCCCATAAGCCAACTACCAATTACAGATTACAGATGCAGGCAGACACCCCTAACGGCCAACATTCTTTTCATTTTAACCTTCAGATATTGGGAGAAACAAAACTTACTACAGTTAAGCTTTCCTCTTCCCATATGATGTCACCATGACTCTTAACATGGTGTCAGAAGCCTAGAGAACAAGTTTTCAATAATCTTCTCATGGCATAGCCCACCACACCAGTGACTTTTGGAGCACAAGATACAAGAAATCTGCATGTAGATCTAAAGATTAATAGATCCACATTCTGATCATTCCTGCCTCACTAGAGATTGGCCACAAATAACTTATTTTGATAGCAGAGCACCAGCATGATTGAGATGTGCTTTCAGATGGAATTGATCTCATTTCATGATCATTTAATCTGACAGAAGTTCAGGTAATTGGGTAGGGAAGGCAGGTGTTAACAGGAAGAATTAAATATTTTTAACAGTCTGCTACTTTCTTCTTATCTGAATCACAATGGCACAGGGCTTGGCTGCTGTACGAGATTGCTATCATACATCATGGTGGCAAAAATAACTCATTCATCTTAAAAAGGTTAATCCCATAGCACTTCATACAGGAAACTAACTTGGTTAGTTTACACACAATCTGTCAACCCTGTGCACACACCAGAATCACTTCCACGTTCAGTCAGAACACGACAACTGTGCTACTCTTACAAAGTCATAGCAGAGTACATTTTGTACAGATGAAAAGCACATATAAAAGCTGAAATTTTATTTTAACCAGCAAGTTAAGGCTAGCATTATGAAAGCTTGGCACTGCATACCATTTCTTAATCAGGGGCTTGCAGTCCTTAATTGTCTTATTGCAACCTGAAGTAAAGGAAGTCATACTGCTCAACCCCTCAATCTGAAATGTTTTCACTTGACTTTCCAGAACACTCACATCTTCACGTTATGAGTGATACCCTTTAGACCAGGAAAATGTGTTCCTGAGGGACTTAACTTGAATAAAGGAGCCACAAACATGACAGAGAACACTAGCACAGGAAATAAGTTATAAAGTCACTGGAAAAGCTAAGCGTGAGCAGTCCTTAAAGCTGGAGATGACTATAATAGCTGTTTGGAAGCCTGAGAATTATAACTAGACCCATTATGAAATTACTAGAAACAAAAGTTGTCAGAGGCTATACATACATGTACATACATCACTCTACCTACCCATCTTCATTCAAATATCTGGTTTATACACACAGCTAGAGACACACCTCCACTAGCATTTCACTATTCCGAGACAGTGATCAATACTATTTGCTGTTTAACTGGAAATTGCCTCAGCTGAAACATTTTGCTGTGGCACTTATTCACTATCCTTGAATGTGGCATATATGTAACAACATTTTTTAGACATTTTAAAGACACAGATAGCTGTGGTTCATTGAGAATATCTTTATATCAGATGCTTTGCTACTTATGCCTCCCCTCAGTCATGTGCCATTTACAATGTCATTTTTACGAGCATCTTGGATCCATAAATTTATAATAAAAATATAGCCACTATTTTACAAAAAAAAAAAAAAAAAAGAGATCTTGTCAAATTCAGTACGTCCCCACACTCAACCCTCGTATGTATCTATTTCTCATGTCTACCCCATATAATATGAAAATTCAACCCACAAAGTATATTAGTTAAGCTGAACATGGTTGGTTACAATGCTGCACACCCCAGGCCAGCTCACCTCAGCTTCAGGTGTTCTTAAGATTTCAGCATATTAAAAAAAGAACACACACACACACATATAAAAGTAGCTCTTTAATTCTTCATCAAAAAAAAAAAGAAGTAGGAACCACTAGCAACATTTCACAAGCTCAAAAGGCTAGAGCAGCTTGGCCAGTGGTATCAGCAGAACGCTTTCACCAAATTTTTACCTTCTTGCTCATAAGCCATCTTTGTAATTTCAGACTAAGACTAAAGTGCAACTATGAATGCAGAGTACATGCTGCACACAGCAGGCACGTGCCAGACGCTTATCACAATGACACTTACCTGACAATAATTTCGACTTCTTCCTGGTCAGCTCTTGGGAACATTAACTACTTGGAAAACCAGGAATCAAAAGAGCAAAGCCGCAATCAAGCACTCACAACCTAATTCTCCCTTCACAGCTCCTCTGGCCACCACTGCCATTTTTCATCTTCTCCTAATCTTCCCACGTATCTACAACCTATGGCTCTTAAGGAATAAGTAATATCCAACTACTCCATAGTCAGTATCTAGCCTCATGCTGCTTAACATACCTGATATGTTATTTTGAATATAAGCAACTTGAAATCATGAAAATATACATAGTCCATTAGCATTTTCTAAGTTTAGTTCCATTAAGTGATGACCATATTTCCAGTTGTCAAATGCATTGACCCCAAAATATACCTATGGATAATTATTATGTCAACAATTGAAAGTTAGAAGTAAAGTTCTATTTTAAATCCTTAAAAAAAAAAACCACACACACACATACACACACACACCATTTCCCAATTTTTCTTCCATCTTATTTGTCTGCCTATCGTACAAAATTCATAGGAGTGACAAATAGACACTCTGCTGCTTGTTAGACCACTATATAATCACATAACTAAAATCACCCCAATGCATATATGAAAAAGCAAAGTTAAAATCATGCTTTCAACCTGAGCTCTTAGATTACCTGAGCTTGTGTATCATCACAAAATTATCTTCACTTAATGTTTCTAGTAGTCATGTATCTGGGTAGACTATAACAGAAAGCCAAGCTATTATGTAAAAAGCAAAACCAAAGTAGTGTGATTTTCTACATATTTACCGATAGTGATTTATCACTTCACCCTTCTGTCTTTTTCACCTATCCTTCCTTTTCCTCATAAACTTTCCTGGACAAATGGCATCATGCACTATGGAAGTATTCAAAGCACGTGTATGTTGACAGGCTCAGTACGCTTGTGCTGTCACAAAGACTGGACAGAGAGCTGAATTCTAGGTGTCCTGTCCTAACTACAAGCAAAAATTTGGATCTTTTACATTTGTCAGGTGTTGATTTTCATGAAATTGAAGACCTCAAATATCCTTCAGATCTCCATCACTGATACATTTGATTGAAATTGGCCAGAGAGCTAAAATTACCGGACGGAGAAGCAATAGATAGAGCATGTCTGTAAGCCACTTTTCCTTAGAAAGTCAGGCTGAAAACAGACCCAGTAAAAAAAGTTAGTTTCCAGGGAATGAATGCTAAATAAAAAAAGCTGGACTTTTGCACATACTCTGAAGCCGAGTAATTTCCTGCTTGAGTCCTCACACGCACAAACAAAAAAGCACAAAGATGACGCACAGCACATGCTCTACCCTTGACAACGCTGAAAAGACGCTGCAGTTGAGAAACGGTGCCCACTTCTCACCCTGTCCACAAGCAACTCTCCAAACAGTGTTTTATAGCTCATTACCCCAAATCACTTCACCTAACGATTGAAAAAAACAGCAACAACGACAACCACCACCAAACCCTCCAAACTCTGGGTGCCTTCATCTTTACACTTTCCCCAGTCACACGCGCTAGCACTTCGACACCGTATCCGTATAGGCGGGGCGGGGGGTGCAAGAGCGACAGAACTTCCCCAAAGCAAAAGCGCACCGGTGCTCGCACAAAGCCCGTCACGGCAGGCGCCCACCGGCCCCGCAGAGGGCCGCTCGCACTCCCCGGCCCCGGCCCCGCCAGGGGCGGTTGCAGGCCCTCGCCCCCTAACCAAGCCCGGCAGACGGCGGCAGCGACCCCGTTCGCAGTCGCGGGCCGCTTCCCCCCGTCCCGGGGCCGGCGCAGCGGGAGCGGGAAGGGGCAACGGCTCCGCCCGCGCCGCCGTCGCCACGGCAACGGCGGGGCGCGCGGGGCGCGCCCGTTGGCGCCCGCCTGGCCGAGGCGACGGCCGCCCCGGGGGGGGGGCTGAAGGGGGAGGGGCAGCCCCGGCACGCGCCCCCTCCCGCCCGGCCCCGGGCCGCCCGCCGTGCCGCCCCTCCCGCCCCGGCTTCTAAATGCGGGCAGCGCGCCCACCCCCGCGCCGCCGCCGCCGCGGCAGCGCCCCGGCACTCACGGCGGGGCAGGGCGGGCTCAGCAGCGGCAGCCCCACGGCAGGGACCATCCTCCGAGCGGGCACCCCGTGTCACCCCTCCGCCGCTGGCTCCACTCTGAGCCCCGCACGCGCAGTGTACCCTGCTGCTCATGCACGCGGCCTGGGGAAGCCAATCCGATCGCACGGGTTGAGCCCTCGCGGCCAATCAGAAACCTCGAGGCGGGGAAGGCGGGCACACCGCGGCAGGGCGGAGCGGAACCGCGACGGGCCAATCGCCACCGCAAAAGCTGGCAGGGCGGCCCAATCGAACGGCGCCGACGCCGCGACTGGCGTACTCACCGTCAACAAGTTCAGGTGGCCGAAACAGGAACTGCCGGGGATCGGCACCACGGTAGACCAATGAGAGCGCAGGGGAGGGGGCATGGCCAAAGAGGGCGGAAATTATTAAAGGGGAAGCAGCCGCGGCTCGGCAACCGTGTGGTGGTGGAGGCCACGCCCACCCCGCCCTTTCGCCCCGCCCCCGCCGGAAGCGGCCCCGCCCCGGCGCTGGCGCGTCTGTGGTTGAGTTACCGGCCCTCTCTCACTTTCCAGCCTCGAGAGCTTCGTTTTTGTTGTCCCCCTCCCAGGAATTTTTCTCAAATTTGTTCCACACCCTCCGCGGATCCGTTAAGAGTGGCCAGGCCTCCGCGCGGGGAGCGGCTCGCGTCCGTCTGCTCGCCCAAAAACGTGACATACCACGGTGGCAGGGACGCGGTTCAGAAGTGGTGCCCGAGAGCGCTGCTGCTGCTGCGATGAGTCGTGCCAGAAATTGGGGTTTTGCTTTGCTTTGCAGCAGCATTTCATTTCGAATTGCCACTGCTTACAAACTAACCTTGCAGCTGACGATACTTTCTGAAGCGGGGGAGGCATTTGCTGACCGTGAGGAAATTTCAGGTGTCAGTTCTTTTTGCAGCGAAACGCTGAAGTTACTGTGAACAGCAGCTTCGGCATGTAAAGCACAAGCATACACATACTTTTTCCCCTTCCCCTATTTGTTTTTTAGTTCTGACGTAGCACAAAGCAGATGACCTGTGAAACCTGAAATACCTGTGCCATGCCACTCAATATTATGCCACTGTATATTGTTAGAGTTCCTTTTATTATTACTGTTGTTTTTAAAAAAGTTTATATCCTTATTGTCCTTTCTAAATTAAAATTTTCTGCAAAGAGGCACCCCTGTCCAAATCAGGAAAAGCAAGCTCTATCTTTCTGCACCTTATTGTGCTCTAGAGCGTTCGAGTTCGTAATCGGGTACTTGTAATCTTCACAGTGCCAGTACAGCGTTCAATGTTTGAAAGACAGTAGCAAGAATCTAGTGCCAGGCAAAAACTCACTGGTTAAATCAGACGTGAAACAGGTAATTGCTGAACAGCAGACGTGGGATTCTGGTAAGGAATGTAGGCTAGCACCTATATAGTGAGTTAATTAAAAAAGCAAACATTTTTCGCACATATATTCATAAAAACTTCACATTGAGTAGATGAGATGAAGATTTGCTGCCTGTGTGACAGGTGAAAGGGAGGTGTTTCTCCAGCTCTATTTTAAATGACCTTAAGCAAGAACAACTTAAATCCATTTTTAAAATGCAGGCATAATACTTAACTGTATTACAGGTTTGGATTCAATAATTTAGCATACAGTAAGGACGGAAGTCTGTATGATGTGGCACGGTAGCCAACAAAAAGGATATGAGAATACAGATCAGGGCCCTTCCCCCAGGTGTGGAAGTTTCTTGGACCATGGGTCATACATGTGGAAGCCAGTGAAAAAAGCCTGGTAACTTCACTTAGCTGTCTAGAGGGCTTGAGACAGTGTTGTCACAAAGCCTTTAAACAAAAGGAAAAGAAAAAATAAACAAAAGGTAGAAATTCAGTAGATATTTGGGGGGAGGAGAGGAGTGAGGAAAAAAAACCCAAAATAAAAAACCTTTCCGTACTGCTTGATGAACGTCTCCATATGGCAAGAGAAAAGGACAAAGGGCAACAGTGAGCAACAATCAAACATCCCATACAAAGTATCTGACTAAATGGATTTAATAGGTTTTGGGAACCCCACAGAGTGAGAAGTTATTTTGCAAGGATCAGCAATGCTCAGCTGACAGCTCACCTGAAGTGAGGAAGTGCTCCAACAAAAACTTTCTGCATGTTATGGCAACTAACAGTGCTTTTGCAAGGAAAGGTCCTGCCTCACCAAGCCACTTAATTATTTGGAAGACTTGATTAGCCCATGGACAATGCAGAGCTGTTTGGTGGATGTCCAAAAGAACTTCAAATGAACCCTAAAGTAAGACCCCTATCCAAAAAGCTCTTAAATAATCTAAGCCGCCATGGGATCAGCAGAAACATCTTTGCAATGACAGAGAAATGATTAAAAGACAGAAATCATAGGGTATGGAATAAACAATCAGTTCTCACACTAGAGAGAGGTTAGCAATGGAGTTTGAGAGCTATGCCGGGGTCCATATTGTTCAACACTGTCTTAAAAAGCGAGCAGAGAGTGAGGTGAGAGTTTGCTGGGGATATCAAGTTAGTCAAGGTAATAAAAATGAGGAATGACAGGTGAACCTTCCAACATCGAGTGACTGGGCAATGTTAGCAGCAGATTAAATCCAGCATTGGTAAATAAAGTGATGTACGTAGCAGGGAAAAAGTTTTTACACGTAAAAAGCATGAGCTGACTTACCACTCAGTCATGAGATCCCGGGGTTCTGTAAATGCATCATCTCAATAACAAAAAAGTGTTAGAATTACAAGATTACAGAACAACACAAGTTGTTACAGGGTCCCTGTAAACACCCAAGCATTGAATACAGCGAGGGGAATGGAACTGCTCATCTTGAAAAGATGCAGTAGAACCAGGAAAGCTTTGGAGAAGGAAATACAGATATCAGAGGTATTAGCTGGCTTTGCTGTAAAGGAATAACTGAGGAGACTAAAAGTCTACAGGCTGATTAAAGAGGTGACCGGGATGAGAGCAGAGAGGGAAAGAAACAGGGTAGAAATCCAAAACAGAGTGGTATGGAGAACAGCTGCAGCAGTTGGAAGTATAGCAAAAGTTCTCCAGCTTTGCAGCTGCTGACAAGGCTGAAATGATGAAGTTTGTACTCCTGATAAAACGTCTCCCTCTGTGGCTTCCAGGTCCTCCAGCAGAGGTCAGGGGAGGCAGCCGGTAGCAGCAGCTCAACAACAGTGGAGTCTTCAGAGTCTGAGCTTTGCTTTTGCATGCTGTCCTGAGGAACGCAGTGACTCCATCTACTGACAAAGCACCTTTCAGGGCAAATTAAATAAGCAGATATGCTATAGAAATTTATTTTTTCCCCATAAGCTATATCACGGTGAAAGTTTATCACCTAAGTGACACTTTACCTCAAAGCAGGAAAGATGAGCAGAAAGACACTACAGACAAAGAATGGCTCTAAGAGCAGAAGGGACTGGAATAGTTAAGTAAAACTCATCTTTTCTCTCACCTTAAGAATCTTACTGAGAAAAGTCATTAAGGAAGAATACTCACTGCATTTTAAATCCAGTTACTTTTATAGGTATGGAATAGAGCAGTTTTTCAAAGGCTGTTTTCAATAGCTAGCAATTAATTTGAGTACTTTTAAACATTTAACTTATAAAACCTAAAACACCGAGTTCATGATGCCTGGTCTGTTTGTTTCAAGATCACTCATTATTTGATGTGAAAATACTACAGGATAATTCCTGTTCCCCTCTCCCCCCACCCACAAAAGGCTGAGGATTTCTGAGAAAAGGCACACGACTTCAGAAATGCCACTTTCCTCAGTCATCAGATGCACATAGCATTCGTCACACAGCTGCCCAACTCACGTTAGAAATATCAGTTACACAGTTTGTGAAGCACCTGATGAATATCCTACAACTGATTTCAGGGGGAAACAGATGGACTGCAAAAAATGCACACAAGTCATGGATGACATAACTCAAATAGTGCACGTTTATTCTGAACGGTATTTCTAAAGAGTTTGAGAAAAACAAAAACATGCTCCTGATGTACAACAAGGGCAATGATATAGATTAAAAATGGACCGTCTTCTTTGTAAATAATTTGCTCCCCCTGCAACTGAACTTGTAACATTGAGAATGCATCTGTCAACTGCATACAGCATACCTCTGACTAAATCTTAACTCAATGAGACCGGGGGTGGTCTTGGTCAGTTTAATTAGGAAGCAGTTGCAGATTCAGAAGAAACATCCAAGTCAGCAAACACTTTACAAAACATAAACTTTGTGCATAGCAGCTGACCCTGGATTACAACATGGGGGAGAATATAACAATGCGTGTTTTGGGGATCCAATTTTTACTAGACATCACAGGGCACCATCAAGAATTGACAAAATATCACGTTAAGTTTGTTTCAGTTGTAACAGTATGTCATATTTAATTGGCAGGTTTAACCATTAGCTGCATCACGTAAACTCAGCCAGTTTCTGTATACACAAAATAAATTCTCTCCCTTCCCCCTCCCAAAAAATGAGGGATATCTCTCCTGGATGATTCTTTTTCCCCTGTACCACGGTTTCCTCTACTAGGAGTCTTTGTAGGCAATATCTTCATACATCAACCGATATACGACAAAACCAGTTGCAGAGATTCAGGAATAACTCGTATATACACAATTTACACTCTAAAGCTGTTAGTCAACATACATTTTTCTTGCTAGATGTTCATCCAGAAGAGGAAGTGCTGGTGGTTTTTTTTTGTTTTTTTTTTCTCTATTGAAATTCCCAACTTTTTAAAAATTTTGTTGTTCATAAGTTGTTATTTTCAAGCTAGAAGGAGGTCCTGCTGCAGCAACATACAAAGTAACAGAAGTTCTCTGCAGTAATCTCATACTTCACACAACTTCTGTGTCTTCAGATAACAGTACTAAGATACAGTGTTCTCCTCCCACACCCAATACGGTCGATATACTAATAAAATACAACTGTTTGTCATTCAGAACTACTGACCTTCACTCTCCCTTATCCATGGACAGGGACATAGCTTTGTAAGAGATTTAGATTAAACCTTGTATTCAAGATTCAACAACCGTTTTCCAGGATTAATAGCCTGGGAAAAGGAGTCTTAGATTTGTGGTTGCTCTCCCTTCCACCGCCTACAAAATACTCTCTTAGAAGTTACACCGAGGCAGGTTTGCCATGGAATAGGAGTTCTAATAATTGTTTTCAGGGATACATTCATAGAATGATGGCAGCCCAAAGCAAAAAGAGACAGAAACAAAGGTTAATCCAAGTAAATTCAGACATCAGACTCATACTTTTAAACCTGAAGAAAAACTGTCTGTGAAACACACTGATTTGTGGAAGCGTACAACAACAGCAAATCCTAAGAGTTCATATCCCCACACCCACCTACCCAACCCAAACACTTACCACTTAGTTCTAGAAGAATGAAGAGCACTTTGCTTGGCACCAGAGGCAGCTATGGTCTGAGTTACAGCTGTGCTGCACAAATATCCTCAAATACAATACTATCTCCCTCCACATATTCCTCTTGGTTCAGTCTACAGATGGCCAGGGAAACTATGTTGGCATATGATGAGCTACTTGTGCTTCAATATATCCCCTTCTAGAAATATGCTGGGACTGCCAACATAACCAGTGCAGGCATGTCCTAGCAGCGCTAAAATAAGTTTTTCTCAAAACTAGGTACTCTGGCCTAGGAAACTGTTTCTGTCTTTCTAGCCAGAGTCTGCTACAGAGTGTTGCAAACACAGGTGCTCAGGCCATGCAGAGAGGCTTTTGTTGTTAGAAATCTACCCATCACCAAGACTCAATTAGTGCAAACCCAGCAAATAGAGTAGCCATTTTTCAGCATAGGTCTGTCAAGATGCACTCCAAAAAACACTACACACCTCTGGGAAAGTGGTAGTAATTCTAGAGTAGCTTGTTTAGTCACCCCTCAGGTATCAAAGGCTGCATAATACAGAATGAGGGGTACCCTCCCTTGTGTCATGCACAACTCCCATCTTGAAATCCTTGGTTCCCAAGTCACGGTAGAATGACTGGACAGCACCTGCTAACAAGATGTATGCTGCAATGTGCACTATAGGTTGGAGGCTTTCAAAGCAGATGAGTTCAAGATGTAGATTTAAACTTTAAAAAACATTAACAGGAAAGGAATGCAGTTTAATATCTATTTGGGGGATGGGGCAGGTTGATGTTGTCTCAGTTCAGTGCACTTTCCCAGATGCTTGGAGAGGAGAGTCCAAGCTCAAGTTGGTATTTGTATTGGCATACATAAAATTGCTGGCAACAGTGCATAGAAAGGAGCACTGATATTCATGCAAATAAAGCATGAAAGGATGCAAAGCAGAGCTTAGTAGAATTTACTGTAGCTTTGAGATTACAGTACTAGGAAGAAGCCAGTCAGCCTGTTTTTCCAAACCCATAAAACCTAGTAAATGCTGCTTTCTCTGGTGCTTCATGGAACACCCTCTCAAGAGGAGAACTGCATCATTACCATTTAAAGGAGGAAGGGGGGAAGAAAAAAAAAGAAGAAAAAAAAGAGTCTTCAAAGAGTAAAACATGCAGTTCTTAACCACTTCCTCCCTAAGGAGCATATAAACACAGCAAGCCAAGCAGATCCCAAGCAAATCCAGAAGACCCCTGCAAAGTTATGCAATTAGGGTCAGATTCTTGTTTGCCTTCTCGGTCTTGCTGCCTGGTTTCCTCAACCCGTGCCTCATCTTAGATTTGTCACCACAGATTTAGCACCTGTAGCAAAATTTATCTGGAGACAGGTGCTCACTTATGTGATCAGAGTAGGTAAAATGGTCACAGCCACTGTTCCTATCCCAACAACACAGATAAAACTGACTCTTGATGAGCCCTACAGCATTTCATCCATTTTTTTTTTTAAAAACAAGGATCTTTCCTCAAGATTGATATTTTTATAAGGTGACTCTTGCCAACACCAGCTCAAACTCTTACTCTATCAGAAGTTTGCTGGCAGTTGGGTAAATGAAAATAAGGAAAACCATAAAGACCCCTCTGAACCCTCTTCTCACTCAGTCAAGAAACGTAGCACCAGCTTGGGTGAGGAGTACTTAAAAAAGCATTCAAAAGATCAGCCCAGGCAGAGTGAAAAGGCATGGTAAAGTAGCCTGCCCTTCTCAGCAAAAGATGGAGGAAAAAGCCATACTCAAAAATATTGGAAAGAACTAAATATACTTTTTTGAGGTGGGGGAATCAAGAGGAAGAACGGGAATTACTGAAGTAACATTCAAAGGTGTGTGTGGGGGGGTGCTAAAGTACCCTGTAGGTTATAAAAAGAAAAATAATAATGTAGGAGTCAAAGGACAAGATATTGCTTTTCCTTTCGCTTCCCAGATTTACATTCTGCTTCCTGAAAGAGAAAATTCTCTGATGGAAACTTGTCACTAGGAAAACCTGCTCAAGCCCTCCACACCTCAAACTAAAGAGATCTGCACACCTCTTCCCACCCCAACAAAAACAGAAAGAAGGAGAGCTAAAAAACCCCAAACATGATCGGACAATCCTTGGAAGAAGCATAACATTTTGTTGGAGAGAGGTCAAGAAAAAAAAATGAGGAGGATGAAGGGGAGAAAACAACAAAAAAACAATAGGCCTCTCTTTCCTTATTTGGCGACAAGCAAGTGCAAGAAAGTGTTCGTCGGGGTTTTGTTCAGTTGTCGGTCTTTTGCACATCTGCGTTCTGGCCAAGACAAGGGGCTTTGAGGTTTTTCTGCAGCACATGAGCATCTGCTGGCTCTATCCTCTTGTAGTAGTTTTTCTTCGTCTCAATGATCTCAAAGCCAAACTTTCTGTAGAAGTCAATTGCTGACTCATTGCTGATCTGGACGTGCCTAGGACAAAAAGGAGGATACAGAGACAGATATCAGAACTTTCTGTGGTATAACATGCTGCCTCCACACTCAGAATTGTCAAAGGATAAAGAGTACAAGCAAGATAAGAAAAGGAGCTATCTGGACAGAGACAGGAACAATGGCGTAGCTTTTATAGCTCCAGACTGGCAATTTGGGTCTTCTCAACTTAATCCTGAGCTAACACACAGTTCCCAAACGGCCTCTGGCAATCATTCTGAGAAGAAAGGGCAAGCATTTCCCTCAGTGAAGCTATTTTAAGGAACATACATAGCAGAGAGCCTGAAGTGTTACAAGCTCAATAATTTCAACTTTTCTTAATCTGGAAATCACAGATATTTTGTGGAAATATATAACCTAGTTTCACTGCAGAGTCAATTTTTAACTTCCTGTAGTAACCTTCCTCAGATGATCTAAAACAGTAGGCTGAGTGATGATCCCTACCATACGTACTGCAACACAATACTGCCGATGGTTTTAACATGCTTCTTGAAATGATTTTAACTCCATGCTTATTGCTACTCCCTCCCTCGTCCCATAAGGCTATGGGAGCACAAAGAAGCCCTAGGGACTTACAAAGTCTTTCCCCTTTTGTTCCCTAGAGTTTTACAGATCTTGCTAGCATATTCCAAGAGTTTCAAGGCCTCCAAAACAAACAGCTATGAGTTCTTCACTCTGAGTGACTAGGTAATTTACTTTCACAAGTTCTAGCAAAAAAAAAAAAGAAGTTTAGCTCAGCAACAAGCATTCATTACAGGCTCCCAAAATTCAGTGAACACTACACAAATCTATGAATCATTCTGTCATGACAACATGCTACATAAAATAACCATAGAACCAAGGCAACTCCAGAAGTAACAGCAGAACAAAACAAAATCAGGCTTAGCGTTAAGCCTGATAAAGACCAAATACCTAAAAGGGAACTTCACAGTAATGACAAATTTAGCCAGTGACACCAAATTACATGCCTAAGCAGCATATCCATCTGAACATGAGGAAAAACTTCTTTCCTGTGAGGGGGACTGAGCACTGGAACAGGCTGCCCAGAGAGGCTGTGGAGTCCCCTTCCCTGGAGATATTCAAAAGCCGCCTGGACGCAATCCTGGGAAACACGCTCTAGAGGACCCTGCTTGAGCAGGGGGGTTGGACTGCATGATCTCCAGAGGTCCCTTCCTACCTCAACCCTTCTGTGATATTATGTTCAGTTTGTAGATATGCAAGCAACAGATGTAGCAAAAAAAACAACAGGTCACTAACAAGTTTGGTTACGCCCAACTCCAGGAGCTACCGACTGTCACCCTAGAATCCTACTCTGGTAAGGGGAAGGAAAGATTATGCAGGACCCGTTTTTTGCATTAAAACCAGCAAACGACTCTTCCACTGTGTAGACAGTAGTGTGCAAAAGCCAGGAGAAAAGGATGTGCCAATTAACAAGCATCAAAGAGTTCATCACCACTTCTTCTGAGGGAAGAGAGCAGGAATACAATCCAAGAGCAGCTTTAATCAAACTCCTCTGCTAAATACTTCTCCCTCTCACACAGAGAGGGCACAAAGCTATGACAGCAGAGAACATGGAAGAATTTTCACCTCCCTGCCAGAGCAGGACTAAGTTTGAGGAGCAAGTCACTATCTAGTGATATCAACGCTCCTATGAAATGCTCCTCACTAAGCATCTTACAAAAGTCCAGAGTTCAGGGTGCAGTTCTATCGCAGCGTAAGTTAAGCCAAGCCATAGCTGCTGTGGGCCTGTCCATACCAGCGCACCCTACTTCTACTGGTATAACTAGGGAGTGGGGGACAAGGAAGGAAGCTGGCTCAGAGAAGTGATCTGGCCCAAAACTGAGCCAACTCACTAGGTAATCACGTAGGCATCAGCGCACAGGAAGAGGCAGAAGTACGTAGCCAGCAGAGAGGGGAAACAAAGCTGTAACATTTCTCACTTACATCAGCTTTAGCTGCTATGGATTTCAGGCTCTAGTTTGTTCCACAGGGATCTATTAGGATGGTGGCACCTCTTTAAGCAGCCCTGTCCTCTCTGCTAGTGCTTTTTCTCATCTCTGCACCACCCCAAGAGCTCAAACAGCCATGTAGCTGACTTAAAAAAAAAAAACACTCAGAACCAAAAAACAAAACCCACTTCCCCCACTAGATCAGGTCCATTGACCCAGTTTATTATATTGCTGCACAAACAGCTGACTTGGCATAGTACAAGAACGGGAATAAGCAGTAGGGCCTGAATGTAAACCTAGAGTGTTTGGAAACACATTTGATCTGATGCTCTAACCCACACATTAGTGTCACAAAAGACACAGTAAATGCAGCAAAACTACATAAAAGATTTGCAGTATTTTCCATTCTGAGGAGAACACTGTATGGTTAAAAGAAAAAAAAAATTGACTACAAAAGAAAAAGAAAATCTTCAAACATGTAGTGTAATCCTGCTTTTGATCATTAGTTTCAAATTCAACTGCTTTCAAATTCAGCAGATTTACAGAAGCTCTTCTTAAAGCAGGCAAACTTAGTTTTCTCAGCAATGCACCACAAGCCCATAATGCAATCTCTGGCTTCCCTACAGTACTTACAAGACAAGGTGTTTTTTTGACCCATGACCCCACTGAAATTGATGCTAAAAGGCTTTTGTGTCCTCCTCCCTTTGCTCCCAAATATGCCTCTGGCATCACTCCCAAAACGCATGAGCGCAAGTCATTTACTTACAGATAGATGTTGTCAAAAGTGCCATCTTTTTCACAGATGTTTAAGACATGATTCAACATTTTAGTTCCTGCCAAAAGAAAAAAGAGTTACTTAACAAAACCAAAAGTGCACAATCAAGTACGTACTTACTAAGTGCTTTCTTAAGCAGAGGCAGGTAACAGTAGGCAGGCTAAAATGACAAGAGTATGTGCTGAGGGCATTCATACTACACTCTAAAACCAGAAAATAAAATTTAGTTTGAAGATGTCATCTGTGAGCATTAAAATTTAGCTAGCAAATTAGAACTGCAAAAATATTAGGTGCAAGGAAGACACTTTGCAAAGTCATTACTGTAAACAGGAGATACCTTTAAATTTACAGGAAAGGTTCTTAGAACAGCTTTTTCGCGAGATCTCTTGAAAAGACTTCAAATAACCCTGAATTTTAATAAACCAATTCTTTAATCATTGTACGATTTTTCTACGCTGGTGCACGTAGGAAGACAGTTTACTGAAACAAATGCAAATCAAATATGGTCTATTTATACTTCTCATCTCTCTGACTGCTCGCAAAACTTAATTTTTGTTTCTTTCGGGGGGGGGGGGGGAAGGGGGCAAATACAGACCAAAAGCATACATATAAAGCACCTTATCTAAATGCTAGCTTCAAGGTCTCAAACTCAGCTCACAATATGGTCAAAACAATGTATAAATTAGTGACAACATTGTTAAGTTTAGTTCAAATACTTTTACTAGCTCTTTATCAGAAAAAGTTAACTTTTGCTTCCAGTTTGTCCAAAGCAAATAGATTACTGTAAGGTCTCGATTATCTTGACCTATGGATTTGCAACAGTGAGAAAACTATACATTGTGATATAGGTAGAAAACAGGCACCACCTGCAAGCAGCAATTACTAGTAATGGAAAAGCTAAAATAAGTAAAAATTAGAAAAAGAACATTATTTTGAAGGGTTAAGTAATCTGATTAAGGACATCAATGTTTTTCCTTCTACTTGTGTTGCACTCTGGCTACATACCTCTGATAAGTTATTTCATATCTCTGCGCTTTAGTTTTCACATCTATAAAAGCAAATTATTTACACCACAGGCTGATAACATGATTAGGATTAAAAGAATTTGTGAAATCCTGAATTAGAAAGTCCTACAAAAAAGTCCACTTTGGAAAGGCAGTAAAACATAAGCGTATCAACTCATATTCTTTCGTCAAAGGCCCTTCTGAAGAAGGGATCAGTGTTCTGAAAGTGTTAAGATGCTCTTGCTTAAAACAGCAGAAAACTCTGAAAGGGTATTTAGAAGGCTGCATAACAATGAGGTTTCTTTGATGACTCGGATACAAAAGAAGCTCCTTCTTACCTATTCCTAGCCTTCGGTATGGTGCCAGGCATCCAAGTGTCATGATGTACAGTCTCTTCTGATTCTGGGAGTGATCCACCCTACAGCACACTGCTCCCACCGCAATATCATTGAAATAGGCTGCCAGGGAGGGAAACAATAAAGTGTTATTAGTCACAAGTCTCAAACTGTATGTACAAGTCCTTCATTTATGCCCTAGATCTTCTTTTCTTCCCTGTTGCTGATTCTTCTGTACCAGATAAAAATCACAGATCATGGCCGACATTTTATGAGTGAAGTTTCCAGTGGTAAGCAATTGCCTTATTAGAGTTCAACTCAACTCAACCAGACTTAAGGATGTAAGCTGGCAGCACACATCTCTATCACAACTGGAAACTTAGAGAACAGACCTATTTCCAGTAAAATGGAATCTATTTAGAATACAAACACTTCAAGCTTGGGACTGCAGCTCTTTCTGGGGTTTCCAGTTACTTTTCATTATGTAAAACAACAAAATAGAAGGATCTATTACTCAAAACCATTAAGGATTGCATTGATAAGCATTTCTGCCACCATAGCCCACAGTTACTGGCAAGAACATTTGTACCTAATTTGGCTAGTTCGCCAACCTCCAGTACATCCTTGTAGAACTTGTCATTGTAGCTGACAGGAAAAATGACCTGGTTTAGCCTCTTCAGCTGCTTAATGTTGTGTGGCGTCACATCTCCCAGCTCGATCCGGCTACTGGAACAAATCAAAGCATGCTTAACATCTGATACACTCAAATTTTTAAGAACATTTTAAAAAGTATTTTATTTATAGACAGCCGCGCAGTCTAATAATCAGTTCAACACATATTTGATCCATCACTGCAACGTCCAGCACACATAACTAATTTTTGCTGGTGGTTGCTTTAACTCCAAAAGCCAATTTCACTATACAGTCATAACTCTCCTCAGGCCACACGTAACAATACGTGTACTATTGTATGTCAGTATTTTATTGGGTGGGAGATAAGAGAACATCTTTGGCTTTGTCCCCTTAATTTCCTCACTGATCAACAAGATAACAGAAAAAAAGATGGGGAAAGTCACATGGCTAGAACAGACACTGAGAAAACAAAGTCCTTAACCATGATTCAAAGAGAGCCTTATTTCTACCACCCTCTTAAGATAAGGCTTATGCTTAGATGCAAGTCCATTACTAGACACCTGCCACGAAAAAGCAACAATACTATGTGCAACAAAACACTCACGCTATGCCTGCTAATATACAAAGGTGCCACTGTCAAGGCAATACATGCATCGATTATGATAATCTCTGAAGTCATTCTTGCTGTTGACTGAGAGCAGAACCCACAATCTCGAAATATTATACTGAGATGAAACGTATCGAGCTTCTCCCTTTTAAAAAATTAACTTCCTGACAGAGACACCATATACACAGGAAAAAAAAAGCAAGTAAAAATGCTCACATCATCCAAGCCAATTTCTTGGCGATAGAAAAATACCCCAGGACGGTAGATTTAGCAAAGACTGACTGCAAATATGAGAAATAAAGACCAAATAGATACTAACTAATCAAAACCTTTCTCCAAACGGTCATCATTGTATGAGAGCAGGTACAATTCCAGGGCATATTGAGCTATAAACACACACAGTTTCAAGTTCATCTGTGGCCTTGTTTTATCGAATACATATAGGCAACCAGATTGCTTTCTGCCCAAGCAATTGTTAAAGCTACTGTTTGCTTTTCTTTTAATTCAAGTTATGCTTTCAAAAAGGCAATTTTATAAGATACTTGTAGGGCGAAGTTTGACAATATGCAGTAGTTGCTTTCCATCGCTAATGTTTTTTGTGCCTAGACACTTGTTTTTCAGATAGGTTGATGCCTAGGAAAAAACAACACAGATTAACTTACATAACGTAGTGAAACAAAGAGGAGAGATAACACCCAACAATTTTTAGTCTTCAAGAACTGTAGCAAACAGAGACAGATTACACTCGGCACTGTTTTATTAACCAACCTTGATTATACATCAAAAGCTTAAACAATTAGCACTCTAGTTAGCATATCAGTTTTAGTTGTCACTTATCATCAGTGATGGTGATAAATATACAATGCCTAGAGGCTTTCTAGGCATTGTACTGCAGCCTACACAACAATCAGCAAAAGCTATGGGAATGGAGCCTATAATGTTCACAGAGAAGTATAACCTGCCCTCACACTTACTTTCCGCTTTTCTTCTACAGAAAGAACTACAGTCTTCAGTTCTGCAAAGCTATTTCAGTCTTACATATCAAGGATCAGCAGTGCCCACTCTTCTACATGACACAGACCACAGACTACCTAGCGAGTCCTGCAGAAGTCTAACAATTTGTAGCTAGGGTCTACCTTTCACAGAACAATCTAGCCTGAACTAAAGGCCTACTGACGATCTTGTGCCTCTCCATCATGTTAACGTATCCCAGTTAATTATTCTGACTACTTTGAATTAATGGGTGGTATTGGCATATTGAACTTTTCTGACTTCATTCTCTAACCTTTTGTCATGTATTTGCCAAATAGATTAAAAAAGTCCTTTGGTATCAAGCATCTCATGTACTTACAGATTGTTCCAGGCAGTTCCTAATCTTCCCACACCACACTGAACAGGCCAACCTTTCCCCTGACTGCAAGGATCATTTCTAAGCCATGAGTCCTCCTAGTTTGCCTAGCCCTTCTAGCTGTATGGCATTCTCTTGAGATCTGTCACGAGAACGGGTTAGTATATTCCTCAATAGCGATCTCAAACATGACAGGAGTAGCAACAGTCTCCGTGTTCTTACGTCTCAACCATGTCAAGATAGCCAGGCACACTAAGAGCAGCAGCAGGATATACTTCCAAAGTTTCCAGCTATAAAACAAGATACTTTGCTGAAATGGTCTAAAGTGTCTCTCCATCATGACTCCTACTACCATCCCTTTGCTTCACAGCGTTCTCATTCATCTTCCACATTATGTTTGCTCTCAATATTATGATCCTTCCTGTACATATCACCACTTGTGCAAGCCCCTAGGATAGTTATACCCCAACATAAAGTGCTGACCTAGTAACGGACGATCTCCTGACACCGCACAAGTATTGCCATCATAAAGGAGCATACTATCAAATGATAATAAAGCTTTTAGGCAGTTAAGTAATTGTAATACTTGCTTTAGGCCCAGCTCGGCACAGCTCTTCTGCCTAGCATGGTGGAGCTTCTTCAGGCATGCAGGTGGCAAGTTGTGCCCTTCTCTCATCCCACCAACAGCGCCGATACCTTTTCTCACAAAGGACAGGAACAAAACTGAGGCACGTGGGTTTCCTGGGTATATTCGTGCCTAGAAGAGAACTGTGCTGGAGTAGAGCCCCTTAATAACCCCATAGTAGGAGTGAAGAGAAGTGCCAGCAGCCTCCTTCGCTGCAGTCTGCATCAGAGTGGACACCCAAGGG
Organism: Struthio camelus; assembly: GCF_040807025.1. Lineage (NCBI taxonomy): Eukaryota > Metazoa > Chordata > Aves > Struthioniformes > Struthionidae > Struthio > Struthio camelus. The sequence goes on along the minus strand of NC_090942.1, from coordinate 92,254,966 downwards.
AGCAGGACCCAGCTTCCCAGTTAGATGAGATTAGCTGCAGAGTAGGAAGTCAGTAAGGGAAGAGAAACCTCATATTCACACTCAGTTCCTTAAAAGCCCACCCCTCCTGTCCAAAAGATTTAATAGTACACTAACCTTGGTGGCACTGAGAAACCTTTTTCATATCAGTAGATCCAAGCTTCAGCACATCAGAAACACTGAAGCTTCACTGCTACCGCGAACTCCTACAATGAACCCATGGTAAAGTTGTTACAGACCCAAGCCCCTCTTTGCACTTTTGTAAAAAATCTCTGACACAAACAATTGTCAGGTTCTGTGCACTTTCAAGTATGTACATTAAAACTAGGTAGTCACTGATTAAGCAGTGGGCTGGGCACTGAAATATTTTGATGAAAGGAGAAGAGAAGGAGGAGACATTATCAGGGGCCACCAGGAGGAGATAGCTGAGAAAAGGGACAGGGCAAGAAGATGAACCTTCACCAAGACAGTTCCAGATGTGTGTGTGGGGGGGGGGGGACCCCACAGAAGCAGAGTCTACAGCTTCTCAGAGCTGCTGAGCCAGAGCATCACCTCTCAATCTGGCATCACACCAGAAAAATAGGTCAATAGCATCTTTCAGCCACCTACTACTGGAACTGCTTCCTAGAGCTCCTGGGCACCCTGCCTCTATCTCTCACCACTTGCTACACTTACTGCTCCTCATGCTATCTCTTTCTGCCTGCATCCTGTGCTTTTACTAGCCGTTTCCTCCTATCTCAAGGATTGCAGCTGGGCCAGGAACTGATCCTGGAGGATCATGTTAAAAAGTGTGTGAGAACCACCACAGGAACCATAAATCAATATGCTAAATATGCCTGTTTAAATAGTATATACTCAAACCATAAGTTATTTTAATGTATAGCTCTAGTTGATTAAATCAGCACCACATCTATTACAGACACAAAAAATTAATGAGTAAACTAAATGAACACATGGAAAGAAAGAACAGCATCATGAGACTTCAGTTTGCCCGAGGACAGGGCAGTAAAAGTGCCACTAGCCCCTCAAATTAAAAACAACGGAAAGTTGGCACTGCTGCTGAAAGAAGCAGTCTTTCTGTCCTTGAGCTACTCATTTCCACCCTCTTGCTGGCACAAAGGTTTGTGCAATGATGTGGTGAACCAACCCCAATTAAAACTAACTTAGCCCCCCCCAAAAAAAGTTTTGTTTTAACCCACATCAGTCCCCTGATTGGGTTCACCACAAGGTCTTCTGCCAGGGTAAGGAAGAGAAAAAATTGTCAGAGGCAGCACTGCTTCTTGAGCAGTGTCAACCTACCCCAATTTAAGCTGCTTCTGGAAGTACTGTGCAAAAGGAGCAGAGGGATCAGTCAGTGCCTAGATGATTTTGTGCTCCACTTTATCATTTATGGGAAAAGGTGCAGAGTGAGTATTCCTTCTTTGAGCCTAAGGACTGAAAGCTGTCCCAGCCTCAAAAGATCCAGGACAAAGCAAATATAACACCTATAACAACGATCACAAAACAGCCATTCCTTTCTTTTCACTGGACTAATAGCAACAACTTTTGTATTGTTTTAAAAAATATAAATGCTAGTTTAAAGTATATGTATTTCCTCAAGTTACCTCTCAGCCAAAACAGTAACATATATTTACTATACAAGTCAAAGTCTGATTAGGTCAGCCCTGTGTATTCCAACTCAGTATAGGTTGTGTCAGAAATATATTTACAGAAATGTAAATCACGAGCTCAAATTAGCAAATGAGAGAGCATACAAACATGAGTAAAGAGCCTGATGCACTCAGAGGGGACACGCCCTTACCTTAACAGGTTGTTTTATTCTATTATTCCAATACAGTTTTAAGAAGATGTACACTTAGTACTGGCATTTGACATCTCAAATAGCCCCCCATGAGGAAGCAACAGTCAACTGTACTCACTCATTTCAGGTGTCAAAGCTTCTTGACCAAGTCAGCCACCCATGTTTCTCCCATGCAATTGCTTTTAATATGGAGGAACATGGCTCATTATATCAGGCCCTTTCAGTACTATGGTACTCTGTACTAGCTTCTTAGATTTCTTCTATTTCAAGGCTGTTCCCAAGCCAATATTTTTCTCATAGTTAAGCTTTCTTCTGATTTCCATCCTAAACGTATTCAATTTCTACCCATATCCTCTCTTTGTACATTAGCTTCAGTAGTTGGCGAGCACCAATATACCCTATTCTCCAGTCTATGTCTTTTCAGAGAGCTACAACACCCTCATTCACCTGTCCTCCTTCTAATGCCAAGCTCTTAGTCACCTTCTATAAGATGGACTCTTGATTCTGCTACTGTCATACAAGCTCTTCTCTGCATCCCTTCAGATTTAAGCTGATTTTCCTCAAACATCATTGTGCAGAACCGTTCGCAACACCTCAGCTATATTCTACTGCCTTGTACAATGGCAGTAACTTTTTCCTGTCTCTACTGGAAATATCTTTCCTGACATATCCTAGCACTACATTAGCTTTTTTCACAGCTGCAAGATACTGGTGGCTCAGTAACTAAGAAAAATGTACTCAGACTTCACTACTGAAGTGAACCTGTTTCTGGTGCATAAGGCAGCTGTTTTTTAAAAGTGCACAGCAACACTGCCCAGCTATGCAAGAGTGAAAGTGAAGAGGGATCCATGAAATCAGAATTGAAGTGGGAATTTAGTGAGGTGACACGTAGTAGTTACTAAAACTGGATGCATGCCCAGAACACCAGCATTAACACTCCTGCTCTTGAATGTGGTGCCCTAAAATTCTTCAGGCACTTGCCAGAAAAACCTGCTTTTTGTAGGACCAAATACAATCCAATCCATTCTACTGCAATTGCACTCCTCCATTTGCAGCCTACCGAAGAGTTGTGAATTGAACACAATTATTTTTCCTATAACAGCTTAAATTTAGATTGGTGAGAGTAACACATGTTACGTGAGACGTTAGCATCTGCTTACACTAAGGCTGTATTTTGCCTCTTGATGCACACTAAAGGAGAAATAATTAAAATACAAGAAACAATAGCTCAAAACAAAGTCAATTTCCAGAGTTACAGTTCAAGAGGAAAAAAAAAATTCAGTCATAGGGAACAGCAAGCTTTGAACACTACTTTAGAATTAACATTAAGGAGAAAAAGGGGAAATTCCAAGTTTCTTAATACTGCAAGAATCTCAGTCTCATTCAACTTTAAATAGTTCAAGTCTCTCCCTAGAGGGATGTGCCTGACTGAAACAGATCTCTGTGTAACCGATAGCTCAGCTCAGACTTATTTAAAGAATCTGGTGTTCTAAATTTAGCAGCAACATATCTGCAACTTGCAAAATTTACTTGAGGTATCATGGAACAGTCAGAAGAGGGAGCATAGGGAAGAAAAAAGCCCTAACAAATTAGAGGACTGGAGAGGAGGTTTGTCACCCACTACGCAGCCAACTAGCTTTATTGCTTCTATTTTGGCTTCCAAATTAAAGCAGGAGTCTAGACAGGATAATCCACTCCCATAAAATAAAACCAAACCAGAGCTATGAAAGCTATAGACCTGAAGGGTGTGGCTTTACTTAGATTCAACTCCAAAACCAGAAGAGCCTCTCTAGTTTTTTTTTTTGTTTTTTTTTTTTTAAAAACAGATGAGCTGTCTTACTAGGCACACAAGTTAGTCTAGTTCTTGCAGGCAGACCAGTATGTTTTCAATTATCTAGAAGATCTGCGGGCTGTAAATCTAGTCTGCTTCACTTGTCAGAAAACCAGAAGGATACATACAAGCCTGGCATACAAGAAGTCTTACCAATTCGCTTCTGAGCCCCTGATTCTTTTTTAGCCTCATTTACTACTGAGAACTTTTATTTGCATGACACCTGATACCCTGTTGGAAGTTACCCCCCCAACTGTGTGCTGGATTGCAAAAGTGCAGAGTGATGTATGTAAGAGAGCTAAGTAGTTTTAGAATCTGAATTAATGGAAGATAAACACAAGACTCTGAACTCAAGCGAGTCTAGATGTGACTAGGTTTCACTGACATATGTCACAATTGCACAAGACATACTTTGGACTCTCCTTGCCTCTTTCCTGTATAATGACAGGATAATTGGCTAGTTACAACCTAGATTTCTTCGTTACGTTCAGACAATTCACTTTGCTTCAAACTAGAAAGCCCAGTCACTATGCAGAAGACTGGTTGGTCTTCATTTGCAAGAACCAAAGTTGTGATAAATTAACCTCGTGATTTTTCCAACTCAAACCTGCTCTTTGAGGGATATACTGGACTGCAAATCTACACTTAACTCTGATTAAAACAAAAAAAAAAATCACAAAAACAAACAATCCACCGAAATAAGCTAACCTAAAGCTAAAGTAGCAGTACAATCATGAAGAATCTCAGCTGCCTGAATATGCAAGTGCAAGAGAGAGAGAGAATGAGGTCATTTCAACAGTGTCAAACAAAAATAAACTTTCCCAAGAAAATAAAAAGCTGTATCATTCTGCAGCTGGATACAAATAACAGAACAGGAATTGACATGCACAGCTGACAGAATTTTCCAACTCTGAGATGTCAGAAATAAATTACAGCTGGTCTAGAACAGAAAAGGAGGCATACATACATCACTTAGTAGCCCGCAACACTGCTTCTTCAAAGCACCTCATGAGGCAAAAGTTTTGGTGCAGCTGGGGCAGGTGTAACACTTAAGGTGAAAGAGAAAATAACTTTGTGATCATATAGCAGATAAAAAGCTGTCAGAAATCTTAACTCTCCATCACTGGTCTAGCCATCTTTTCTTGCAAGTCAGTTAAGCTCTCAAGAACATTCAGATTTAGAACTGTGATTGCAGTCTAAGCAGAAGCATTTCCGTTTGGAATTACTTAGCCCAAAATTAGTTTTGTGGCTCCATTACTGATACCCTGAGAGACTGCTTACAAATTATCACCTCTTTTCATACCTCATTGTGCCTGGATATGAAAATTATAATCTTTATTTGCCTCCCAGGAGATCATGAATCTTCACTAATTAATGCTCATGAAGTACTTGATTACCTGATGATCCTCAGGTAAGAACAGAGGTTAAATTCAAAACAGATGTGATGCTGGGTTCACAAAACTAAACTCATTTACATAAACCCATATAACTCACCAGTCAGTATCAAAGAGATTTTTTGCACTTGTATTAGACAACAAGCTTTTCGGGATGGAATTGACACATCAGGAGAAAGGCATTTACCTGCTTCGCATGAGCTACTTCTATCAGTCACCCTTCTTCACAATTGCCTGTGTCCATCAGGTTAGTAAAGAAAACATGGCAGGTCATTACGGGTCTCCTGCCCATACTGTGAATTTCAGTTCTAGAATTGTTTTTGAGGTGTTCAGATCATGTATTATACGAATATACTGTGAAAAATTAACAGAATGAGGTATCAGTTTTATGTGCATACCTTCAATATGTCTCAGGCAGCAACCATTGCAAGCACTTAAGTTATAATGCACAGAAGATTATTTTTCCCTATCCTTTTCCCAGTTTTCAAGTAGTACAAATTCCTCTTGAATGAAAATTTGTGTTAAAGAGCTATCTAAAAATATATATGCATCTTTTAACTGCAAATTTCAATTTAATATGTGATCTTTATTGGTAAGACATTCCAAGTATCATGTTGAAGAAATTGCTCCAAGCCTTAAATTGTTGCTCTGCATCTCCTTCTATACTCTCAAGAGAGCGTTACACAGTGGCCAAATAGTGAAAATGGGGAAGTTTTTCAGGGATCCAGATTAAAGTATGCTCAGGGCCAAAATCAGATGGAGCCTGGGAGAGGAAGGTCAAGTGAGCTCAGGAAGCATTTTGTGCAACATGTTGTTACCATGTTGCATGACATTTTCAACCCAACCAAAAAGTTACTCTGCCCCAATGAAAGTTCAATCACATGTCTTAACTACAGTTACCTAGTGCCAGTGTTGTGAAAGTGTTCTTGGTGGTCTCTAGTCTCTATTTTTAATGAGGCCTCATCTCATTTCCTTCCTTTAAGGAATTAATTCAGCATTCTTTCTTTCATACAAATACAGTCACCTCATTTCAATGACGTGCTTCTGTAAGTTTTCAGGTCTTCAAGTGCAAAGGTCTTTAAACAACCAGCAAGCCTACTATGCATAGACTGCTTCGTTCTTTCCTCTCCTTCCCTACGTCAAACTTCTCCCCTCCGTAAGTTTTTGCTCCTCCAAAACTGCCAAAAGCAACATGGAGGTCACTTCTTCCCTTCTCATCTTTCAGTAGGGAGCAAAAAAAAGCCCTGACACCGTCTACCTTGCTTCGAGCAGAAGGGATACAAGGAGGTACTGCACTTCTCTCTATCAATTCCCAACCAGATGTAAAAATTTGACTTCTCCCATCTTTCCCTCTTTTCCTTCCAAGAAAAAAAAAAAATCTAGTGACTCCTCAGACTATTGGTCTGAACAATTTAATATCTGCCAAATGGGCAGGCTTTTCAAGTTCTGAATCACTTCCACTTGGATAAATTTACTTGGCTCAACCATCACCCATGAAATTCCTTCTCAACTAGGGGATAATGTGGCAAAGGAGGATGCATCATTTGTCTTATCTGCAAGAGATGGCAGCAAAGTCTGTGGCATTTGGTGGCTAACTACAGATACTACGTTGCTGACAGAGGATCCAGCATGTTCCAATCTAGCCAGTCCTTGCATATGTGTAAAAAAGAAATCAATGGTCAAACTTAATTCAATAGCAAAGATTAGGTTCTAAGATGCTTTGATAAAGCGAATAACGGTGACTGCAATCCCCACACTAGTCCTTATGGAGTGTCTAATCTGGCTTCAGAGTTAAACTTCATAATAAACTGCAGTGAATTTTAATAATCCGATTTAAAAGATGTTACGCCAATTGTAAGCATGCAAGCATACAAAGTCTAAATTTGCTACACTATCCCAGAAATTAAATGCAGAAATTACAGCTCAGCCTTTGACATTTCTTAGTTTCAGGATTTTTATGAACCTACCACTGATTTTCAAGCTCAGTTACCTATTCTGTCCTGCCACTAAGACACACAATTGAGCAGATCTCTAAAAAAACTTGGAACTTCCTCCCACACACATTAAGCCGCACACCGTACCTTGTGAATGGAAACAAACCAACAGTTCTGTACAAGCTATGTACAGTAGTACAGAAAAAAAAAGAATCCATGTTCTAGTGAGAAATATGCACAATTTACTCAGGAGTTTGAAGAGCTTGCTTCATGAATCCGGGCAAAACAACCAGAGATATCAGACCTAAGCCTCAACTATTCACTGTACTTTAAGCACACTCTTGTTACTTCTGTTTATGCTTAATACTCCCCAGCTGTGATGTCACTTCTCTAAAGCCAGCTAGAATAGCACTAGTTTGCAAAGCCTCTTGGTTATGAAGCGCTCTGTGGTAGTGACTAACTTGTGTAGTACCTAGCCTAAAAGCAGTCTTGAACAGCGAATCAGGACCCCTAGAACTGTACAGCATAAGAGCTCGCTGGCAGACAAAAGTTAAGGGGCAGTCTCTTAAAGAAAAGTAGTACCCACTACTAAAACAGTGGCACAACATGTCATTCAGCTTCCTATTTCATTCACTTTCTCAGCATAGGGCCAAATGTATGCTGCTGCATAATAATAATACAGATGTTCCCCATCACAACTGGAGGCGGTGGCTGGGCAATATGACAGAAAAATACATGTGCACAGGATCATATGCTCAGGCTCCACTTGTACATATACTACATACTCTATTATACGGTCTGATATTCTCTATCACATAGCAGGCATAAGCACGTGATGGAGCACATAGCATGCATTGCACTCCTTGTGTAATGTGGCTTTTATATAAGGGCAATAGGCTGGATGGCTTATTCTCACAGGCCTCATCTGAACTGAGACTGGTCAGGAAAGCACCCTTGTTGTAAGGCATCAAGAGGCCATAGAAAGCAGCTAACAAATGCACAAAAATTAACGTAAGATTTAAATTCTCCGTTTTCTCTTAATAAGAGCAGAAGAGCAACAACTTTAATGAAAATACAAAAATATTGAGCAAGAAGTAAATCAACAGTGATAAGACAACAGAAAAGGGAATATTATTTACATCTGTTCTATAAAACAGCAGAATTACCACAGACAGCAGACGCTGAGTCCCTCCTACTGATATTTTCCCTTGTGCAGAGTTCAGCTTTTTGAATTGCAGAACTAACAAAAACAACATTTAGGAATAAAATACATGAAAAAGAAGAAACAGATCTCTAGTGAACCAAAAAACTCAGACAGAACAGTGAATTACCCATTTTTCAATTCAACTTTAAGAAAAATGGGAAAGCATAATGAGTCATTAAACTATTAAAACCATTCAAAAGATGAGGAAAGAGTGAATATAATGACAAGTATCATAGAGGCAGGAGGAAGGTAATTGTAATTATCAGTTCAGAAGTTGATATTTAACCCATCAAACAAGGGAAAAGAAACCCTAAGGCTTCAAGCAGCTGAGAAAGTAAAAGTCTTTTGCCATTCCTGACATCTGAGGTCTTCTGCAGAAGTCACTTAATCTCAATTCCCTCAAAAAACAGACACCACAGTCACTGCTATGTGTTATTCTGATTTCAGAAAGCTAATAAAGAGGGCTGTAAGCAACACTCATTGTCCACACAATCTCTTTCAGATCTGAAATTTCAGAACATCACTGACCTTGTATTTTCTCTTAATTTTCTGCTCAAGCAGACTGTTCATAATTGCAGCTGATGTTGTAGGTCTTAGGGTTCCCAAAAATTATCTTTGCAGTTTGTAGTGTGTGTTACTGTGCAAGATACACACTCTCAGAAGAAGTACTTGGAAGTAGTCAGCTTGTTCAAAGAACCAATCCACAATCTTGGATTAAATACTGAAGACAGAGCAGATCCTTTCAGACTAGTTGAAGCTTTAGATCTATTTTGGCCCTATCCAGTGACAGCACTTGCTTTTGGGGATCTTCTCAGATTTTTTTTTAACACTGAAAAAAGATTTGCTTTTGTTCTGGAGCACCCTTACACAATTAAACATATTTCTACTGAAATCTTTACCTAGTCTTTTCATTCTCCCCCTATAATATTTAAATTGAGTTATTTTATTTTTCAATTTGAATTCTGTTGGTCTATTTCCCTCAATTCGAATTTTCAGAGAACACTTGGACTGAATACAAAAATTTCATTCTGCATAAAAGCTTGCTGCATGGTGTTAACAGTATTTTGACTAGAAAGGTACATGCTACTCTTCAAAGAAATGACGGAGTACCAGAAAAGCAGAAACATGCAAGTACCAAACCTGAAAGAAATCAGCCCCGCTTCCTTCAAAGTCAAATCTGTGATAAAGTGCCTTTAAGTGAAAAAAAGTAGTGGAAGTTAGGTGCAGTACTATGGAAGCAAAAGAGGGGTGATTTATTTTCCAAGGCATTTCATTTTAAAGAGGCTGCAAGTAAGAAAATCCCTGAAATCAAACGTCCTGAGAACTGTAACCAAAGTAGCGAGCCCAGCGCCAGCCCCTAGTGGAGCTCGGCAGCACAGCGGACAGCTCTGCCTGCGACCTACCAAGAGACCTCGGCGGCTCTGGCCTGACATGCCTGGGCAGCTTTCCACGTAAAAGCATCCAGCCCGAATAACTCTGTCATTCGGCTCGTCACTGACATACAGCCAAAGCAGGGCTAAACTGTAGAAAACAGTAGAACAGTCTACAGAGGATAAAAGGAGACAAAGTTCTAACAACAGAGGAGCTATTAAACAATAATCATGTCAACTGCCACCTCATCTTTGCCCATCAATACAATTCCCCTTCACACATACTCTCTCATACTAATTAGAGTGATTAATAGGCAGGGTGCCCTATTTCTTGTAGAGTAGCACAGATTAACAAAGGATTGCCCAACATCCCAAACACAGCTATCTGAGGTCATCTAAGAATTGGTTCATTGCTACTTTTTATTGTAATCATCACTGAACCCCTTTTTCTACAGATATTTACCACCCTTCCTGATGTTTGAAGCTGCTTACAGGGAGTCAGAAATGGCTAAGTATCTGTTATCAAGCAATCTTGCTGTGTGGCCTCATCCCAATTGCTAATAAGCTAAACCGCTTACTATTTCTTAGTGAAAAGCTTAGGTGCTTCAGCTTCCATTCACCCTGCCTTAAGCTGCCAAGCAAGAATAGTAATACCCAGCACTTGCATAACACTAGTTTCAAGCAGGGACTGGTTTAATACTCCTTTAAGAGATCGCTGTGGAAAACCTCCTTTACATGTATCAAGAAACTCAGGCAGAGAGCGGAAGGACCCTGTTTTCCAGAATATAAACGACATTGAAATCAATCAGCGTTAGACAACTGAATCTACAGGGAAAAGTCTGTCCCTAAGTGACCTGTACAAGGTCATGCAGGTCATCAGACTCCAGAACAGAACTCGGACTTTAGAGGCCTCCAGTCTCACGTTCAAACACTACATCTCACTGCCTCCGCTGAGCAGGAAATGGAGTGTTTCAGCAAACCACATCTGAAGTCTCTAGGTTTTCAAGAGTCACTGAGAGGGGAAGCAAGGCCCAAAGCCACGTGCTGGAGAAATCGGATACAAAACACAGTTCATTTTCATCCATCCACATCATAGAGCCTCCACAGACTTAAACACTTGCACCAACAAAAGTGCTCACGGGATGACACAAACAATAGCACTGCAAAAAATACTTTTCTAGGAATACTTTTCTTATTGCCAGACAAATAAGAAATCAGCCAGCATTCCCAGAACTGACTGCTTCTTGATTTGTTTTGCAGAGGGACTTGGTAAAGTCCCCAAGCTGAAATCACTCAGAAGCACGAAGTGAAAGCCTGTGCTTCTCACCAGCCCTGCAGAGCAGGACCGTGCACGAAAAGAGCCTGCACTCTGGCAACAGAGGAAATTTTAAAGCATAGTGGGGACGGGGCTTTTACAGGAAGCTTTTTCCCTAAAGTGAAACGGTGCTATTAAACAGCAAAACGACGAGTAGCTTTACTTGACCGAAAAGGACTCCTCCTGCAACCAGTCCCCCGGTACAGATCACTGTCCCTCTCCTAAAGGGACGGAGCAACTCTCCACCCAACCACGAGACCACGGCGGCTTCTGGTTCCCGGCTGGGTACAGGCAGACGAAGAGGGACAAGCAGCGAAGGGCCCCGCTCGGCCCCCTCCGCCTCTCCGCGGCGGCGGGACGCGGTGCCCGTGCCGGCGCCCCCGGTGCGGGCGAGGCTCCGGCCGGCTGCCAGGCGTCCGCCCGCGCCCCACGCTCAGCCCGGGCCCACCTCGCTCCCGCCGCCAGGCTGAGGCGGGAGAAGCGGCGCGGCCACCGCCGCCGCCCTGTCAAGGCCGGGCCGGGCCGGGCCCGCACTCACCCCTTCATGGTGCGGCCGCGGCCTGGCGGATGCCGGCGTCCGCGCTCGCTGCGTGCAGGGCCCGGCGGTGCAGTTCCGGCCTCCCGCTCCTGCTCGCCCCGGGTAACGCTGGCGGCTCAGCCTCCTGCTCCCGCTCCCGCTCCACATGGGCCTCCTCCACCTCTACCTCCTCCTCCTCCTCCTCCGCCGCCCGCCCGCCCGCGCCGCGCCGCGCTCCGCCCCCGCCGTGACCCCTCACCTCACGCCGCGCGCGCGCGCGCACGATCACGCACCCGCTCGTCGCCGTGACCCCTCACCCCACCCCTTCTCCCCGCCCCCGCCGCCGGCCGCGCACGCGCCGAGCACCGCCCCTCGCCCTTAGGCCGCGGCGGGGGGAGGAGGGGGAGGGGGAGGAGCGGCGCCGCGCGGCATCTCCCGCGTGACCTCGCTGGAGGAGGGGGGAGGGGGCGCGCGCGACCGCGGCGCGAGGGAAGGCGGTGCTGCGTCTCGTCACGTGGCGCGGGGCGGCCAGTCAGGCGCGCCGGCGCCTAACGCTCTCCTTCTTCCCCCCCTCCCTTTTCGGTGTGCGGGAGAGGCTGTTTAACCTGTTTCTTTCAGCAGGCCAAAAATTAAAATAAAATAAAACAAAAATAAGGTTTTACCCGGAACTGAAAGTGCGGCCGCTGGCCCGCATCAGGTGCTTCCTGCGTGCGCGGCGGCGGCGGCGAGGCGCCTTGAGAGCCGCGGCGCATGCGCGCGAGGCCCGGTATCAGCTGATCCCCCTCCCTTCCCCCTGCCGCTGCCGGACGGAGTCGGCCGTTGGGTGACTCCTCGCCGGCTGCAGGTGAGGTGTCTCCCGCCGTCGCCTCTGACCCCTGTGACCCTGTGCTGTCCTGCTCCCTCGCCTCCCCGCTCGGTGGTCTCTTCCCCCTCCTCCCCCCCTCCCGCTGCTCCTCGCGCCGCCCTGGAGATCGCGCGCGGAGGTAACGTCCCCTCCTTTCCCCCCCACCCCTGTGACCGTTAACGGCCTCGGTTCGGTTCGGCGCGGTGCCCCCCCCCCCCCCCCCGCGAGGGAGCTGTGCGGCCACCGACGGCCGCCCTCGCCGCGCCGACCGCAACGCGGTGTGGGGCCGTGGTGGCTCGGCTCGGCCCGGCCTGGTGGGAGCGCCTCAGGCTGCCCTGGCCCGCACCCCCATTTGCACGGAGGGAGCGCGGGAGGAGCAGGCTCTGAGCAGAGTCCGAGTTTGTCACCTCTTCAGCGCTGACTGGAACAAATGGCGTGCAGAGTTAATGTATGCTATTCCTGCAGGCTTGTTTTGCAATGGGAGAGTCTTTGGACCAAAGCAGTGCTCTTCCTGGTCTCCTTTTTCCCTGTAAGAAGGAAAGTAGTTGACTAGTAGAGGAAAGGGCTTGAAAGTGGCTCACCAAATGGGGCTTCCCTATTGAGAAGCCTTCTGAGCTTTCGAGATAAAATGCTTTACAAGAGCCATCGTGGTGATACATCAGGAAACACTGTAAAGAGAAGCAGTGACAATGGTCAGGTTCCCTATGTGGGTTTACCCCGTCATCTTGGATGGGTGAATCCAAATCTGTGCTTTGTTCATAGCTCTGCAATGACTGTTGACAAGCTTAGGGAACAGGAACACTGCTGCTGCCTTCTTACCACATTTGTGGTGGCAACTTTTCCTGAGTAAAAAGGCCTACTGGTTGTTCTGTGGCTGCAAATACTGATGAAAAATGTGTTTCCTGTTGCTGTAGTCAGTGATAAAATCCTAACCTAGGTGAGATATTCCAAACGTCACATTTAAAACTCGCCTAAATTCATAAAACATCTCCAGGAAACTGGAATCTGAATGATACTGTTCCTGTCACAGATAGCTGTGGCTTCAGAGCATGTGATTATATACGTATCAAGATCTGCCCATTCAATATGGTTACTCACAGCGGTTCCTTCTTCAAATTTTACTCGTTTCCCTTGATTAGGGATTTTGGAGTCCCGCTGGAGATAATTTTAAAAAAGCATTTTGGTAGTGGTTTTTTATTCATTGTAATGCAACACTTCAGTGAAAGTACACTGGTTATTTGATCTTTTGTGGTATTTCAAATGCTAATACCACTTGATGAGTGGAGAGGAGGTGGAAAAGGAGGAAAACCTGCTGATAGCCTCCTGAAGGTAGTTTATTGGCCCAGCCATTTGTAGCATTTCAGCAAAAACGTGCTCAGGGTGGGTTGGCATTGGCCAGCTGTGAGGCAGATCCTTAACATACTGTAAATTGCTATATTTGTGCTGACTTTCACCTGCTGTAGATCTGCAGAGCACCAATGTTTCTAAAGGTGTTTCTGAAGGCTATCACACTTAAATATTTAATAGTAATAGTAGCTACGTTTTATTATTTTCGTCTTAAGAACATGTGAAGTGAAATCAGCGTTTATAGGTCTGTCAGTTACCAAAAACATTGCAGATTGTTTCCTCTTGCCACTTTACTATGTCAAATATCCTTCTTGAAATCTGTTTTACTCTCTTATGGAGGGAGAAAGCCCTACTATTAATTCTGTAGTCGGAGCCAAAGTGTGACAGTAAAAATGATAACCTTGAACATCAGTTGGGGGGAGGTGGAAGGAGAAATTGAGACAAGGCTGGAAAATGTCTGCTGGCATCAGCTGACTGTTCAAATGGAGGTTGAAGTCTTGTGTTGCAATAGCAACACAAGATCTCAATTTCCTATAAATGCAGTCTTTCCATTTTCCAAATCACAAATATTTTTCTACAGATATATTGCTACTGTTAAGGTTCACCCATGAAAGACTAATACACCGTGCTCTGTTTTTACACAATTTTAGCTTAAATTTAGCTTTTATTTCAATCTACATATATGTTAACTCTTTCCCCCTTCCCCCCCCCGATAGTCAGTAGACTTCAATCTACTATTTCATTTTTTCCCCAGTACTACTTCATGCGTTTGTCTTCCAGACGCACCTGGGTCCTGGTGTTACGTGTTATCATCTAAAGGGGGCTATATACCGTCAGGCGCTCATGTGATTCCCCCAGAGAGTTCAATGAGAGGCGCCACAATTCGTCTCTTCTGTTTTGATACCATAATACTGGCTTTTTGAGTTCCTGAGCACAAAGAATCCCTTCCTGCACTTTTCCCCCGTGCTATTAAATTCCTGTTTGTCGACTTAAGCTGTGTTCCTAATCAGACATCTGCCTTTTAAAACGAGTGGAGATCCTAGTTGATATCTTTTGTCACTTTGATGTTGACCAAAAAATGTTGCATGCTGGCCAGGTAATGGTTACTCTTTTTCTTTAATTTGCTTTACCACAGTGCCCAGAAACGTGTTAGCAGTTATATAGCAGTTACCACAAAAAACTGAAATAGATTTTCTTTCTCTCTTACTTGTATGATTGATTACAAAGGCAAGCAGATTTTCTTTTTTTTGACTTGGAAATATTGAGATATTCTTAAACAGTGGTATCCACATGATTTTTTAGAATGGAACACTATCAAGGGAAACAGACAATGTACTCATGTGGAATATCATACTAGTTCACTCTTACTCACTTCAGACATGTGACTTCTTTAGTCTTCCAGTTAGAAATGGAGATCTACTCCAGGAGAGGAAATGGAATGAATCTAAACATCTCAGCTTTTTCCTCCTGTTAGGAATAAGTTTTGCTTGTTGGACTTGTAGGTGATTTGCCAAGAAGACTGCATCTTCTGGGTGTCATTCGTGCATCTCTTTTTATGCTCTGAAAAAAACATTTCTCTCTCGTATTTTTTTCCGCTTTTGAAAGTAGGAAGCGAAGCTTATACTAAATTCTTAGTTTTGGTAATACTTCATGGCAATGTGTTCTACAATCCATCTCATGTAAACCTTTTTTTGTTTGTTTCATCTAAGCAGTTATTTCTCCTCTTTCTGTCAATTTTGGACAAAGTACCCCCGTTTCTTAAAAAGATTGATCGTTTGTTGCTGTCTCTTTAAACTTCCATTTATTATATGGCTGCTATAATGAGCTTTGCCTCATAATGTCTGACTTTACTGAAATGGTACACTTACTCTGAAAACTCATAAGATATATATAAATAAATCCTGAGAGTAGTAGTCTGTCAGATTTTATTACTATCACTTAACCAAATGGGAGATGAAGATCAGTGTTAACTGCTGTATTTTATTTTCTCAGGTCATCAGCTTGCTTACTTCTCTGAGCTTGTCCAACAGTAAATTTCAGAGTCACTCCTCATTCTTTCCAGAAATAATTTATCTGATAGAGATCTAACATAGGCGTGGTGGCAGTTTGACATAGCTTTGTCACAGTTTTGTTGTAGCTTACAGCATTTTGGGGAGTCTGTTGTGGGTATCTTAAAGTGCTAAAATCAGAAGTCATTAGAGATTGCTAAATCTGATATGGGAGGTTGTTGCCACTGCCACATTTCTATAACATTGGGCTTTCTGCATTAGCTATGTGACGTCTGTTTAATCCTGAGAAGGATAATCTTGAAGACTATGGCTACCTAAGTTAACAACTGAGACTAGTCCTAGTAAATAGTTAAATGAACTAAAACTCCTTCTGCCAAAAAATGACCCGTTGCAGATGCAAACTCTTGAGAGACAGCAGACGGTGTTCCTGGAGAGTATCTCTGTAATATCAAAGTCATCAGTTCATCAGCTGAAGATTACTCAGATTGTAAAGATCTCACAGCCAAGTTAAAATCTTAGTGTATTGGTGAGTTTCAGCTGACCAGCCTGTCCAACTAACTCATTCTGCCAGGCTGCATCCCAAGAAAAATGAAGAAATCTGTCCTGTAAAGTTGTAATCTTCTCCTTGCTGTGTTCCATCTAGAAGATGTTATAAACTGTGCTTGTATGCTGGGGTGGGGTGTGGCGGGGGTTGTTTAAGACTATGTAGAAGATAAGTGGACAGAATATCTATAAGGCTGATCAACGTTTCTGTGGTCTAAACATGAGCAGTAATTCTACTGTATTTGTGATGGTTGAGTGCTATAACGGACAGAAGTGTGATAGGAAAGCCTATATGTAGCTTTATAGGCACAAAACTGTGCCTTTATTAGAATAGCTTAAACAACTGGACAGAAACTTTCAAGTATGCATGTTTCCTTTAAGGGCCTGAGGAATGGTTTGCTTGTATCCTAGTATTTTTAATCTAGCAGAGGATATTACATCTTCCAAGAAATCTGTTCGGTTAGTGTGGTAAACATTTATCCCTTCTCGTGATTATAGTTTTGTTTCTCACTGTTAAAGGAACATTTGAAAAAAAAAAAAAAGCTTTTCAAATAAATTAAAATATTGATTACATGCAGATAACTTTGGGAAGACTTCTTAAAAGTCAATTCAATTGTGTGAATTTCCTCCAGATCCTTGAAATCTTCAGGGTTTTATTCTCATGAGATAAATCCATATCACCGTGTAGGTATTCAGACAACAGCCACAAGGTGTACTTTAAACAATGTTAAAATTTAATGTGGCTCTGACTATTCTAAAGAAACGGTAAATAATTCAGGTAATCAAACATAAAATCTCCAGATGTGGCTCAACTTGCTTTAAAGCATCAAGGTGAAGTTTTTCATTACAGGGAAAGTCAGCCTCAACGTTATTTCCTTTTACTGGATTCCTGTGCCCAGTATGTGTGTGTTGTGATTCCATCCAGGGGTGTCATTATAAGAAAGTGCTGTAGAAGAGTACTTCTAAGGATATTAGATCTTTCTCAAAGGCTTTCATGCCAAATTATTCCTGTTTCACCTCTCCAAACTAGCTGGTTGTCAAATACCTCACTTAATAAACTGAAGATTCTGTAATATCCTTACTTTAAAGACTCTTACCAAAATTAAAGTATAATGATGCTATGCCTACTGTGAACTTGTGCTGAATATTTTAGCTATTACATTTACAGCATTTAGGGACAGTGGATTAGGTAGTGGTGAAGCTTGTTGGGAAGCTGGTATGTTGTCAGTGGGCCAAATTACCAATACGCTTCTGTATGTAAAACTGAGCCTGATTACAAATCGAGTAATGGTCGTTTTATGAGGTTGCACACCTTTTGTCCCTTAAACTACAACTTTTTCTGACTATTCAGGAGTTACTCTACTGAACTGTAGTAAAGTTTGCTGTTCCAATTCCTTAGGACTTTGGGTTCACCTCATTTTGATGTTTGTCATCTTAAATGCTAAAGCAACAAGAAATATTTCAAGTAATGATGCCAAATGCACCTAAACTAAAGTGACTGTTGCATTTAATAAAAGCAAGGGTGGATTTTTGCTTTGCAGTAATGTTAGTGAGGTTAATGAAACTATTGCCCTTCTAGAGGAAATGACTGAGTATTGCACTAAGCAGAGGGCCACAGCACTGCTCACCCCTAACAGTCGGATGACAGGATCAGGATAAGAAAAGGTCACTGTGGGACACAGCCATGAATCTTGTTTTGGTATTCTGTACTGCAGCTTGGACCTCTGTTGCATTAACTCTTTCTTTTGGGTGAAGGTCTGTCAAGGCAAAGAAAGGGCAGGATGCATTGCAGTCTGAAAAACGTGTCATTTTTTGCAGTAGGAAATTAATGAAGCAGTGTAGTAACTAAGAAATAACAGGAGGATCATCCATTTCAACCTCTAGAGCCCTTCTACAGAAGCCTTCTGGGCTTCTGGAGAGGAAAGAAGAATCAGTGTAGAAAAACCTATTATGGAACACTGTAGTTTATAACCAGTCACTTGATGAAGAGTTGTTCACATGGACACTGGCTTTTGGTATGACCAGCGGTATTTTAACTGATAAAGCTATGATCTTTACCAATTCTAGATATAGCATGGCAACTGTATTTGAAGTCAGAAGGCTGGATATCTACTGAGCTGATCAAACCTTCAGTGAGTCAAAACAGTTATGCACTGAAAGACTTACCTTTCTGTCTAGATCGATCGTTGCCAGCTGAATTCTCAGTCGTGTCCGAACACAACAGCTTTTTCTGGTCGCTTCCAGGGCTAACTGAAGAAATCTCTCAGGCTTCTGACTAAAAGCTTGGATGCTTTGAGTAACAGTTTATTGTGGTGGAGCTTCTTGCAGGGGTAGGCCTCACAGCCCCCCTTTGCAGTAGGGGAGAGTCTGTTATGTTATTTATGTATTAGATATAAATATGTATGTTATATATGTGTGTGTGTGTATATATATATAATATATATTTATTTAGTAAGTGTGCACAGTATGATGTTTGCCGAAAGTATCGGGCTTGTATGTATTACTATTCCCACAGGCACATACCCGTTTATCCTGAGGAAGAGGATAGCAGGAGCAGTAGGAGTTTGTGGCGGGCTTCACGAATTCATGTTTCACAATCTCACTTTGTAGCCATTGTCTTTCCTGTAGCCATTGTCTTTCCTGAAGGCATCAGACTTCAGAACCAGTGTACTATGCAGACAGTGGCAGCATAATTCTGGTTCCTTTCTTTTCTCTTGAATGCACCTGGATTTACCTGCTACCTGAGTAGCAATATAGGCAGCAATAGAGGAGGGGAGGAAGGGATTTATAGGTCTGAAGAACAAGTTGCAGGCAAAATGATTGGTCTTGGGTGGTTGCAGTTCGATCCACAGCCTGCAACTAAGTATCACATATGCAAACTCCTAACCTGTCGAGAATAGAGGTGTTCTCAAAGCACTCTTTGGCAAATAAAACTGTACAAATGTATAAATGGAAGAATGTATCGCTGAGTTTAAAAAACAATACTTCTAGCTCCGAGCTTATGGCAAAAACGGTACAGTTAGCTTCTCAGATGTCTGTAAGAGGAAGAAAATAAGGCACATCTCTCTGAGTACAGAAAGTGGATCCTGCATGATATTCTTAAACTGCAGATGATACAAAATTGGAAGGAATAGTTGATAGACCGGATGGTTGTGCTACCATTCGGAGGAGCCTCAACAGGCTGAAGAAATGGGCCAACAGGAATCTCAAGAAGTTCAACACAAGAAAATGTGAAGTGGTATCCAATTGAAAAGACAAGAGGCAATGGGCACAAACTGAAATACAGGAAATTCGACTTAAACATAAGGAAACTTTTTTTCTGTGAGGGTTGCCAGAGAGGTCGTGGAGTCCCCATCCTGGGAGATATTTAAAACCTATCTGGATAAAATCCTAACTGCTCTAGTTGACTCTGCTTTGAGCAGGTGGGTGGAACTAGACAATCTCCAGAGTTGGCTACCAAACTCCATGATTCTGTGGTTCTGTGACTGAGAAGTCTGGAATAATTTTCCTTGTTTTATTATGTTAAACTTATAACTCTGCATAGCTTTAAGGAGCAAGTTTCTGAAAATACTGTTCAACTTCATTGCAAATGACATGTGTTCTGGGCATATGGTTCCCTATGGGGAGAGAATATCCTGGATTCTAGATGAAGAAACAATGAATAACTTCTGCATTTGTCAAATAATTTAGGCATGGCTTTTTTTTTTTTTGTTAATACTTCCTCTTAAAATTTCATCTGTTGGAAGGGGAAGTATAAACTGTCCAAGTTACAGGAAA
Source organism: Struthio camelus (assembly GCF_040807025.1). Classification (NCBI taxonomy): domain Eukaryota; kingdom Metazoa; phylum Chordata; class Aves; order Struthioniformes; family Struthionidae; genus Struthio; species Struthio camelus. The sequence goes on along the minus strand of NC_090942.1, from coordinate 92,235,062 downwards.
TCTATGACGGTGATTATCATAAAATTTATGAGGCCCTTGCAACACATCCTCATATGTGGGCAGTGGGATTTATGTACTGTACCAAAATCTGTTCAGGTGAACTAAGGAAAGTGTTGACAGGCTCAGTTCTAAAGCATGACTCAAATGCAACCCTGAAGCTGTTTGGCCAGTGTGGGTTGTGCTCTGTAGTATCCTGTCTGAAGTGAGAACTTGTTCAGTCTAGGTTGTCAGTCAGAGGAAGAGGGGTAGAGGTTTTCTTTGGAAAAAGTTTTTATTTAGCTAAGTTTCACTGTGGATGTCTATTAAGCTTTCGTAGATATTGCATTTAAGGGCTTGTATTCCAAGTCCTTTTTTCTACTCTAGGAAGTCAAAACACATCAGTCTATTTTGGGTATAGTAAAATCAATGACTATAGCTCAAAGTTAACTCCAGCAGAATGAATCCTAGCACTGTTAACTTATTAATGTAATACCGCTGACTCTGAGTAGTTAGTCTTGTGCTACAGTTTTGGTTGTTGTATTTAAGCTCTTGTTCCAATTTGACAAGTTGCTAATCGTAGACCTTACAAAGTTAGTCTTGTGAACTTGCAAAGGCTGCAGGGAACTCTTTAGATCATGGCACTTCTGGGGAGAGAGACTGCATAGCTCGTCTTCTGTGCAACAGGCAGAGTGTGATGTTGGTGCGCGACTGCCTTCAACAACAGATTCCAGCAGCTGTCACTCAATGTGAGGCATCCGTCTGCATAATTATGCAGTTTCACCAGTGCTTCTGCTGACTAGGTAGAGGCTTTTTTAATAAAAAATTATAGCAGCAGTGAGTCCCCACGAGATTTGCTATTTTTGAGAAGAATCAATACCTATTCTTAAGTACTCAAGCAGTTGGTATTGCAATGTCTTCAGCACTGCCCTGTGCAATCTGTTAAATGGTTCTGTTAAGCTGTTGCAGAACAGAACATACGCTGACGTGGATATATTACGCTAGAGTGCAAACAGGTAAACTGACTCTAGCAGAAAGCGCTCGCTCTCTTTCAGGGATTTTTATAGAGTGATTTTGGGACATTGGGATTATTGGCTTTGTAGGAGGTCCTTACAATGAATGATGCTGCTTTTAATTTCTTCTGCTCACTTCTGCGCAGTTCAGGAGGGCACAGATGGGAGTTCAGCTGGGCTTGAAGGTAGCTCGCTTTGCTATTGCGGCATTCCTCTGTGCTGCTGGGGGAGAGCCTGATGACTCATCAAGTCAGGTGGTTGTGCCTCTGCTGTGTGTCGGGAATTTCTTTCCCCTCTGCAGCAGGCTTTCTCATCCTCCTGTGTAGGGACACTAGAAGGACACTTACTTCATATGTGATGGTGCTTAACCGCTGAATTCTGGCTTGGCTTCATTTGGCCTCTGGATTTTTGTTCCTCCTCGTTTCTGCAAAACGTGGTAAGAATCTTTGTTTATTAAATAGTCTTGGATTTTCTTCATTGCTGTAAGGAGGGTTTTCCAAAAAATCATGCTAGGATCCTAATTTGAAGAGGTCTTTGTAGTAAAGCACTCTGTTCTGTAAATAATGGGACTGATCAACTGTTCAAAGCAAAAACAAGGCACTGTAGCAGAAAACAGGTTTCTCCTGCACTGAGAGCAGCATTTTTGGGGTCACTGGGTAGCCAAATTACTGTGCTAGGGAGAAATCAAGATAGAAAATTCAAGTTACCGGCCTTTCTTGTTAAATTATTACTATAAAATGACTTTTTATGATTTTATAAATCACATTTCAATCTGAGATGGTTCTGCAGCAAGTAATATTTTTGTTTCTCGCAGTATTAAGCAGAATACGAACATGTTGGACCTTAAAAGCATATTTAAAGTCGGTAGTGCACCTGTTTATTAAGACAAACGCAATTCCTGCTTAAAAGTTATACGAGATACAAGCTGCATCTCTGCTGATGATACGGGAATTAAAATTAAGCTAGTACCCTTAGAAGGTGTGCTAGCACGCTTTGTAGGAATGGATTGCATATAGTGCCTAAAATTCTCTGTCGGTGGGAGGCCTCCAAAAGGCTGTAAGAATTCAGTAGATTTCCAAAATGGCTAGCTACCTTGGCCTACGAGATCAATAAATCCTGTCTGCGCACACATGAAGTGCTGTTTAGCAAATTCTGATGATGTGCTTTAGGAAGTTCCCTTCCATCTGGGGACTAGCATACCAGATATTGAAGAGTACAGGATAAAACATCTCTGCCCGCAAAGATTTTTCCATCTAAAACAAAAATCTCTAACGCCAATACACAAGTAAGCACAGGAAAACTCTGCAGAGACAGATAGCAGAGCACTTTTTTCTTAATTTTTGTTCAATGTTAAAAGACGTGTAGCCCCTTTTAAAAAGGGGTCAGCCTAGCTGGGTGAGCATTGGCTTTAGGCTGTATATACTTTTGTTTGGAGCTGCATATGACAAGGAGCAAAGAAACTTGAGGAAGACTTCAGTTTCATTTACACTGGTAATGGTAGTGTATGTTTGTGTTTAAAAGCAGTCAGTACAGATGACAGAGATTAGGAATAAGACTGAATTTATTGGTGTACTCATAGGTGATCTAATGAAGGAATGCCTTTCCATGTCAATTGGCTTGGATAGTAAGTGGGGAAGGTGACTGTAGGACGGGAGGGAGGAGGAAGCAGAGCAGCCACAAGGAGGAGAGGCACATGCTGGACATAAAGGTATCTAATGGTGCAGTGACTGTTTTGAGGTGGTTCTTTACCCCCCCCCCCCCAAAAGATAAGCAGTTACTTCAAGCAGTAGTCAGCTGACCTTCAGTTTTGACTTGGATGTGAAGAAAAGTTAGATTAAATTGAAACTGGCCAATGTTCTTCCTGCTCTTTTGCTTACTGAGGTAAATCAATAGTGACCCTTTTTCATATAGGACCCTATGCTCTCTAATTGTCACTGTCGCTAGTTCAGTTGTATGAGAATTTGTTTTAGCCCTTTACTTGTTGTACCTCTGGAGAAGATTTTGGTAGCAGGACTCTAGAGGTTTTGCATGGTATCTTGAAATAAATGTTTTGGGTGGAATTCTAAGACCTGCTGCTTTTTTACATAGGAAAAGCAGTTGTGCTCGACTTTTGCAATGCTCTAATTAGTCAAAGCAAACAAAATGAGAGGTCTGTTAGATCAGGATTGGTTCTGATCAGCTGCTTGGGAACTGTCGGACTGCTTTACAGGGGCCTCCCTCTGCAGTTTGGAAGAGGGGATTTTTGAGAAATAAGCAGTAAAACTAAAACTTGCCTTCTGGTCCTAAACAACAGGCAGCTTAAAGGGTAAACAGTCATAGGGAGATATAACAGGTATCTGATTACAGAGCTTTTGAGCTCTTAAGTTATGAGAGCTCCAGTCCGGACTGGTAGGGACTGAGTCATGATCAACCGTTGGGGCGGCTGTTGGGGAATGAGTCAATGGTGGCCATCTTACACAATCCACTCCAGTGAGCGCTGGAGCCTGGAAAAAGCTATTCGTTCAGGATGAGTAGGGGTTCTGGATCATGGGACATCCTTTTCTCTTACAGAGCTGAGCCACTGATTTAAAACATTTATGCTGATGAAGAGGCTGAGGAGTAGAGGATCTATGAGCTGGAGAGCAGTCCTAAGGTTTTGAGATCAGCAAATGTCAACTGCCTGCTGCAGCTGAAGAACAGACTGAAAAGCATTCATTAAAAACATGGAAGGGGTGGCAGTGTAGATGTTTTCCTTCCTGTATACAGGGCAGGTTTTCAAGCCTGAGTATGCTTCTATGTTTGCTGCCTTGCAGAAAGTGCTGGGTTGAAGTTAAGCTTCTCAAGACAACTGTCAGTCTAAATGAATGGCTCATGCGGTTCATGTCCCTGAGCCATGCAGCTTTTGTGGGGTACGCCCTGCTGATTCGCAGAGGGCTGTGTATTCTCAGACTACCATACTGTGCCTTTCTCCAGTGTTGTATTATAACTACATGGATAAAGTAGCAATGAGTAGACGTTGCCTTGCAGTTCTCTGACACTGATCCGTTTCCACGGAAACACAGTGTGATGAGGGCTGACAAAGCAGAACCATGAAATGCTCTTATCAGCACCAGAAGCAGATCAGCCCAACTGTCGGTTACAGGACAAACATGGATCCAGGTCTGTTTTCTAAACAGCTTTCCTGTTCCAACCGTTTAGCTTCTCTAAACAGTTGTTGTCAAGAGATGTCAATCTGTTGTTGAACTGTTGTGAGCTAGGGGTTTGGGCTCGTTATTCAGCAGAATTGTTCTATAATGCTCCACAGGTTTCACTGAGATCAAAGACTGCAGAATATCTTTTGCCAACTGTGAAGCATGTAGAGCTGGCTCTCATGCTTGCATGCTGGTGCTGGCACAAATGCATGTTTTTTTCACTCTGAGCACTATGTCCCAGCATTTTGAGACAGCAAAAATAGAATTTCCACAATTAATATTTGTAGCATTGTTTTTGTTTTTTTTTTTTTTTAGAGACTGCTGGTGTTAAAGCAGCCCCAAAACGTTCTCTTATTATTCAGTCTGGAAATGACTCAGAATCATACAAAAGTCCATGTTATGAGTAAGGCTAGATGAAATGTGGAGGGCAGAAGACATTCTCTAGTGTTTAAATATCCTGTTATTGGGCTTGAAATTAGCCCAACAGTGTTACGATATCTTTGGAGTATAACCTATCTCTTTTACTCCAGCAGTCTTTTGTGGAACGTGTTATAGAGTGATGTTCCACCCCCTGGCTTTTTGCAGTAGAGGATGTTCATTCTTATTTTGTTTAAATGAGTTACTCTTTAACTTTGTGTAGCTGTGAAAGAGCAGTTAAAGTGCTTCAGGCTACGTGACTTCAAAATTCTTCAGTGTTTCTTCTAACTGGAATCAAGGAGAGAGCAGAGGGGAAGAAGAGGAGGAGCTTATTACACATGTCTTTTGTTATTCAGAACTGACTTTTTTTTTTTTTTTTTCCTCTTCCTCTTGTGCAGTTGAACAGGCAAAATGGACTTTTCCAAGCTACCCAAAATCCGTGATGAGGACAGAGAGGCTTTTGTTGGCTATGTCCATGGAATCTCAGGACCTGGTAGGTATTATTTGACAGAGGAAATCATAGATTCTGTTTCATCTACTGTTTTATGAGATCTTCCTATTCACTTGCCAGAAGTAGTAAAGCTCAGGTTGATTTTTTTTTCCTCCTTTTTAAGAAGGACCGCTGACTGTGTCATACTCTGATAAGGCTGAGATATACTAACAAGGTGTTACTGCTCATTAGTCTTAAAGTTGTAACAACCGAGAAGCAGACTGATGAATAATAAAAAAAAAAAAACCATGATAGCAAGCATTTTGGATGAGATAAAGCCACTTGGTCAGAAATCTGCAGGCATGATGCATTGAGCTTCTCTAAAAGGGTATGTGATGTGTAGTCCATTCTCACTGAGATCCGGTTTGACCCTTTGTTCTCTGGAGTACTTAGTCCTCTTTGTCGAGCTGTTGTGTGTCTGTCCTCTGGAGGAGCTCAGGCCACAAGCTGCGAGGACCAGGGAAAGTAGCAATGCATGAGGGTAATGGAACTGGAAGAAGGAGGACCCTTCCTATACAGTTGCACCACTTTTTTTGTACCAGCTTTTGAATACATGGAGACTCTCTGCTAGTTCTTTTGCTCCCTCCTGCATTCTTTTCGAGAGGTGAAGGAAACGATGGGAACGTGAGAATGGAAGAATAGCATGTATTTTTTGTTAATGTGGCTTCTTTGAATGAGAAATTTCTTGGCTAATATGTACCTAAGCAAGAGCCAATTCTTTAAGTGCAGAAGTGATGCTTAAAACAAACTTTAAACTGATGCAGCTCTCTCTTACTTAAGTAGAATATATCTTTTTATGTAAGTATGTGAGCACACAACTCAAGATTGGTGTTGTAGCTTTTTGTACTAAGCCAGCGGGGCCTTGTTTAGAAGCCAGTGTATAACCGGCTGAAATCTAACTCTGAATTATAGGAGGTTTCAGACCAAAAAGCTGTTGTAAAATGGTCTTCATCTGTTGAAGATTATCTTACATTTCATAAAATATTCATTACTTTTATACAAAATGAAACATCAAAATAGCATTTCCTTAAAGCCTTTATAATCATCTATCACTCTAGATGGAATTGTTTTGCCTTTATCAAGTGCCTTGAATTTATCTATTTCGTTTGTTGTAAAAGCATCCAAATGCTACCAAGGTAAATAAAAGTTTATGAAAAGCCTGAAAATGCCAGTCCCCAACCACAGCTTTCTGTAACTCTTATAAGATGAGCTTTTGCTATTTTCTCATGTGTTTTAATTTAGATAGATGGCAACGTGGCCTGGCTAACTTAAAGGAAGAATTGCTTATTTAAGCCTAGCATTTTGACAGATACTATGTTATGTTGTCCAGTTCTCAGTAGCTTCTGAAGAGTAGGTTTGCAGAACCACAGGGAAAATGTTCACCCAGGTGTCTTTCTTCTGCAGTGGTCACGGCTTGCAACATGGCAGGTGCTGCTATGTATGAACTAGTACGAGTAGGCCACAGTGAACTGGTGGGGGAAATTATCCGACTGGAAGGTGATCTGGCAACTGTCCAGGTATACGAAGAAACATGTATCCTTTTCACTGGTCCCTTGGGGCCTGCATGACTGTGCAAAGTGACCGTTATAGTAAAGAAAGTGAACAAAGCTGACTGGGACCAGAGCTCAGTGTTTCCAATGCCTGCAGGCAGCAACATCCGTTCTGCACATCTTTTGTAGGTTCTAGAGCTGTTGAGGTAGATCCTTATTATCTTACTTTGCAGTGTGCTGAGGAGGCTTTTTGTTTTACATGGAAATGAAGTAGTGTATTTCAATACTTGAGTTAAAACGGACTTATATTCTCCTAGATCCTTGTTCAGCATGCTGCTTGACAAATGTCAGCCGTAAATGACAGAACTACCAAGCAGTATGTGTTGCATGTATTTTTTTTATTTGCTTTTGAAAACGCTGCTTGGCGATACTTCAGTAGGAGATGTAAAGTGGGCAGGACTCTTGGGCAGACTTTTCTGACAGAGATAGTAGCTTACACCTGTGCTTCTGTAGTATGCGTACAGAATCTTGGTCCAGCTAGGGCACAACTTGTGTTGTTCTCAAATCTAGTTAACTTATACTTGTAATAGAAAATACATTTAATGAGAGAATGTCAGAGAGGAAGTCATTGAACTCGAAAGCAGACATTCTTTTTTTTCTTCTTATGGCCTTTTAAATTTAGGAGTCATATGCATTAAACACTAGGAAGAAGCCTGTGTTGGCTCCCAAAGCTTTGTTTTGAGGTGTTGGATGGTAAACTGGTAACCAGCTGCTATCTATACCTAATAATTTGTCATTTGATGTGGCATCATCCTTGTAATATCAAGTAGCCTTCCATCAATGCGTTGCACAAGTTCAGTTTTTGAATATAGCTTACTGTCTCAGATTCCTGATGAGAGGATGAGGGGCTGCCTAAAGTCAGCTTGCATCTAATCTCTCTTGATTCTTGCATATGCCTTTGGGGATTTGTCTTGTATTCTAACAGGGTTTTTTGCCAAACTGTGGGCCCTTTGAACAGAAGTCTATTGTGTGTCTTTTGAAGCTTAGATGGTGCAGAGACTGGAGAATTTGTTATCAGAGGCAAGGGAAGTAACAGTAGTTTAGGACAGACTTACTTGAAAATTAAACTGCTGTCAGAAAAGCTCTGCCAGGGTCAAGGTCAAAACAGTTGTTCTCTCTAACAGATTCTGAAGCTAAAAATATATGTATTTCCTATTATTGGTTGGCTTTCTAACGATAAAACCAGTTTTCTAGGTTTGAAGGGTTAAAACAGATACCTGATGTTTTGTCATCCTGCTACAATGCCATTCAGTAAGCTCACCCATATAGTTTACTTGAACTAATCATCATGAGGCAGGATATTCATCTGTGCTTTACTTTTCTGCAGGATATGAATTTTGTTGCCTTAGCTTGAGTTTAGTGAAAGGTGGCGTGTAATATATTAATAAAAATACCGTGTTTAAGTGAAAGATGGTTTAACAGCATGTTGTTGTGAATGTGATGCCTTCTGCCTGCTTTTTTTCCTTTCCCTGGATGAACTTTTCCTCAGCAAACCTTTAGCTGGTGTCTCTGTAGGAGATCCTGTTCTCCGTACTGGCAAACCCCTGTCAGTGGAACTAGGGCCTGGCATAATGGGAGCTATTTTTGATGGTATCCAGAGGCCTCTGTCAGACATCAGCACTCTCACCAAAAGTATCTATATCCCTAGAGGTGTCAACGTGTCAGCTTTGAGCCGAGATGTCAAATGGGACTTCACGCCTTCCAAAAACTTACGGGTAGGTTCAGACAGGCTTATTTTCCTGTCTTGCTCCTCTCCCCTCAGAAAGCGCGTTCTGTGTGCTTTAGAGTTGGAGCAGGGCGTGGAGGCTGAAGCTTTTGGGAGCTATGGTTACAGTGTATTAAGTCTGTGAAAATGGGTACTTGCAGTTGGCAGGGGTATACGAGTGAGGATTTGAAAGAGGCCACCAAAACTTGCTCAGTGTGACTTGCTGTGTGTTGTTGATGCCTATGAGAAACCTGCAAAACCTAATGTATTTCAGTACCATAAAGACCTAGTGGAATTGCACTAAGCATATCCAGGTGTTACCTGAGCAAAAAGAGTAACTGCAACACAGATATTTTGAGAATAGTGAAGACAGCCTTACCCCTGAAAAATACCGTATCTTTAGCCTTTGGTATCTTCCATTTTCCAGCCCTGCAGGTTAGCGTATGCTATCCTGTCTCTACTTAAAACTGATAGGTGTAGAAGAAACAAGGAGAATTCCCTGCATCAGTCAGGAGTTGCTGCTGTCTGAGCCTTGAATCGCTCCTGAACACTGATAGCATTGCCAGCAATGTGCTATTAGAGTGTAATGAGTTATGTAAATAGGCTACTGTGCTGTAACAGTGCATTTATAAAGGAAGTAATCACAGTGCTAGACTTAATAGCTATTATTATTTTATACAAATCTTTATCAAGGTTCTATTTTAAAGCTGGAGTTCTCACTTATGACTAATAGACTTATTCTGATTTTAGGTTGGCAGCCACATCACTGGTGGAGACATTTATGGCGTAGTGAACGAAAACTCCCTTATCAAACACAAAATCATGTTGCCCCCACGGAACAGGGGTACGGTTACATACATTGCTCCACCAGGGAACTATGATACTTCAGTAAGTTTCCCAAACACCAATTATCGGTTATGTCTCTTTCATAAAGTGGATGTACGCTTTCTGTTCTGTATGATGCCAACTAAAAAGCATTTTATGCAACAGGGATTAAATGATTATCTTTTGAAGTTGCTTTCTATGTATATGGTTCCCCAATGGCCCTTCAGTATGCCAAATTTGCGGTCTTTTGTGGGGATCTACTGTATTCCATGAATATGAATAATGCAGTTGCTCCTCAGTTGCATATCTGTAGTTGAGGCTTCATTGTACACTCATTTTTCCCTGTAGTACTGTAAATATTGGGAAGTGGCCTTCCTTCGGGTATGGACGATGGTATGTTGAAGCTCTGAAAAATCTGTGGTATCGTCAAAGACGTAGCTGTGCAGAGCTGTCGGGATGAGAATTTGCATGCTGATCCAGCGTATAGCTGTTTGCTTTTGTCTGCTGCTCCCTGTTAGGATGTTGTCTTAGAGCTGGAGTTTGAAGGTGTGAAGGAGAAGTTCACTATGGTTCAGATCTGGCCTGTACGTCAAGTCCGTCCTGTAACTGAAAAGTTACCAGCCAATCATCCTTTGTTAACTGGCCAACGGGTCCTGGATGCGCTCTTCCCGTAAGTACCACCTGAAGGCTCTGAAAGCTTTTATTTTTCTGGTACATAAGAATTCTCTCTCTCTCTCTCTCTCTCTCCCCCTCTCTCCCCCTCTTTTTTTGAGGGACAGAGTGGTTTTTAATTAGAAAAGGTGAGGGGGAGGGGAGGCAAACAGAGCCCAAACCTTCTCTATGTACCACAGCATAATCTCAAAAAAATATTCAGTCAAAGTACTTATGGTTTTTATCTGACAAGAGACTCTCCAGTGGAAAAAGGAAGAAAAGTGCAACAAGATAGTTGTAGTGTGTTTAATCCAGAAAAGAATTGACAAGCGCAAACTTAAAATAATGATGCAGGATCTGCAGAAAGCCTAGAACTTTCAAGCATGTCTACGTTTGGGAACACGAGCAGGATCTCTTTCCGTGGTGTTGAGGATGGCTAATTTCCATTGATGTTGGAGTCACCACTTGAGAAAACTGGAGCACTTAACTGTATCTCAATACTAGCTTAAGCAGCCAACTTCTAAGGTACTGAGTTCAATTACTTTGGTCGTAAAATGTTGTGCTCCTTCTTAAAATGCACGCTTCAGTATAGTTGATGTTCTTGGTCTTTGCATTCCGTCGGTGCTTCCAGCTGTGGAAACTGCTTTGTGTTTCAAGCCTGAAAGTCTAGCCGTTGTCCCAGCATAACTCATATACTTCAAGGGCAGTAGAAGGAAGGATTAGTTTGTTCCCCAAGTCTTTGGGTTTAGTGAAATTTAGTGAAATACCTCTGTGCTTCTCGCACAGAATACTGAATGTGACTCTTGACATTCTGCTTTTATTTAGGCAGTTTTATTAGAAAACATATTCTAATAAGGGAGAGCACATTTTCCTGTTTTGGAGCTCCTTGTGAATCAGAATCCCTTTTCTTTACTCAGGTGTGTACAAGGGGGTACAACAGCTATCCCTGGGGCGTTCGGCTGTGGGAAGACAGTGATCTCGCAGTCTCTCTCAAAATATTCCAACAGTGATGTCATCATTTATGTAGGCTGTGGAGAACGAGGAAATGAAATGTCTGAAGTACTGAGAGATTTCCCTGAGGTTAGTATGGAGAATTCCTGGAGGGTAAACCTTCTCAGAGAGACTTGCTGTTGTAGTGCTATTGCATCTGGATAAATGTCTTATTGGTGTAGTGACTTGAAACGATCTTCTTGGCTCCTCTGCTGTAAGTTTTGGCTGTAATAGCAGAAATCCCTTTTGTCTCATTCAGGAATGACTTCAGTGGTCCCTCAGGAAACATCTGGACTAGTGTTTGGGTGTACCTTCTTGTTTTAAAACAAAGCCAATATGAATGCCTGAGTAATTTAGCACGGTTATAAAGATGTTACCTTTTATTGGTAATGTCTCTTTAACTTTTTTTTTTTTTTTTTTACCTTAACCGAAGTACAGCAAATGCATCGTCTATATTTATAGGGTGCAGAGTAATGATACAAACCACTGCGGGACATCAGTTTGATGTTTTAGGCTTTAGAATACCTTCTGAAGGAAATAGTAAGTGCCTGATTAATAATAAAAAAGATGCAACAGGTTTACCAGTCTTTATCTGTAGTTAAACGTTATTGGATTAGTCTGGCATAATCTTCAGTAAAACAAGGGAAAGTGCATCATCTGGACTGTTAGGCTGAAATTCTACTGTTAGAAATAAGAGGTAAAAGACTTAGTTGTGTTTGATTGCAAGATACGAACGTCAAGTCGGGGTGGCCATGAAAAATGTAATCCCAGGACGCTCTTAAATATAATTCTACATCAATATCAGGATGTGCACTCTATTGTTCTGCTGTTCAGATGCTCGTGAGACTTCATTTGGGTTATGTTTGTCATTTCATGTCCATTTGCCAAAAATTACCTCAGATCAGTATAAGGGAGAAAAAGCTCTATGTTCCCCAGTGAACTTAGGAGAGGAGACTAAGATTTGGGGCTCTTCCAGCCTAGTAAATTTGTCACTACCCACTTGTTTGTGGTGAGAGGTGGGATTAATAGAGACTGGCAGTTGCAAAAGATGAGATAAGGCTGAGGTATGTGCATTAAAGAGTTAAGCCATGCACAACTTGGGAGACAAAACAGCACAGAAGGCTAAAATCTTGAATCTAGTCACTGTTCTTGTTAGACTAGCTATGAGGAGAATATCTTGGAATAAGGAGAGCAATACAGTAACAAATTTGACAGCGTTGCCTGTTTTTCCTGTGTTTTAGCTAACAATGGAGGTTGATGGCAAGGTAGAAAGCATCATGAAGAGAACAGCTCTAGTAGCAAATACCTCCAACATGCCTGTGGCTGCCAGAGAGGCCTCTATCTATACTGGTAAGGTTTACAGGAAGCTCATAAAGGCTGTGTGTGTAGAGCATGCCAACGTGCTCTAGCATTTTCAGTTCCTGAGGTAATGGGTATGAGGAAACCTGCTTAGTTTTGAAAAATCACTTCTAGGCCTTGCCTGTGTGAAGTCCTAGTGTTGTAATTGAATTTAGCTTGGTTGTATATAACCGTGATTTTCAACTGTCAAGTTAATTCCTGCTTATAAGGTCAATTTATCACACCATGTCTCATGGGCTTTTGTCCTCGTATTAATTATGTAAACTTTTGTTCTTCATGAATAGTTTTTTTGCTGACAAATACAGCCACTTAACGGATAGGAGTAATGTTCCCTGAGTTGGTAGGTTAGCCGTCTTTCCTTTGCAGCCTCTTAGAGGTTTTTAAATATTTTTGATAAAAAGTTGACAGATAATTCATGACTTCTTCTCATGGTTGTATTCTAGTAGCTTGAAAGGGAAGGAGACGTTTTTACTATAAGCAGAGACTCTTCCACAAAGAGTGGCATTAGTGGCATTGCACTGTCTCCTCAAAGAAATATACAGGAATGGAAGATGAGCCAGAGTGCTTCATAAACAGAAATGGAGGGAGAGAGAGAGGAAACCAAGACATCATGAAGATGATTTTGTGGGCAAGACAAATAGCTTTCTGTCTCTGCCATCAGAATGTAAACTTAATTAACTTACAGAGGCTTTACTTGCCTCTGAGTGACAACACGTGAGTCTGGAATTCCCGTCTGAATTGTATCCTGCAATATGCTGTTGTCTTCGTTCTAGGCATCACACTGTCTGAGTATTTCCGGGACATGGGCTACCATGTCAGTATGATGGCAGACTCTACTTCCCGATGGGCTGAGGCCCTCAGAGAAATCTCAGGGCGACTGGCTGAAATGCCAGCTGGTGAGTAGTCCTTTCTGAATCTAGTCTTGTGAATCTGTCCTTTAAATTCAGAGTCTTTGACTCAGTTTCTGTGTGTTGGTACTTGCAGACAGTGGTTATCCAGCCTACCTTGGTGCCCGTCTGGCCTCTTTCTATGAGCGAGCTGGCAGAGTGAAGTGTCTGGGAAATCCTGAAAGGGAAGGCAGTGTCAGCATTGTTGGAGCGTGAGTGTTGCATTTCTTTGCTTTGCATGGACTGCCGTTCTTCCTGTGTGTTTTTATTTTTCAAAGTACCTATTTCTTGGTCTATGAGAAGGCCTTGTTGCTCTGTGCAGCTGCAGAGCTAAGATTCTGTGAATGAGCAGGTAGATGAGCCTAGTCTCTCTTCACTCTCAACTACTGCAAAATTGTGCATATGGGCAGAAAGGATGAATGTGGGCAGGTAGTTCTGTGAGGTGTGGAATCAGTCGCTTGCAGTGATGGGAGCAAGCGGCTCAGAGAAAACCATCGTAAGCACTGTCACTGAAAAGTATGTCGAGCCATGCTCAGCAGGAAAGAATGGGCAGTTAGCAGAGCAGCTGTGTGCATGTGTGTGTTTGGGGGCAAAATGAATTGTGTTTCTCTTGTTTAAATAGAGTCTGACTACAAGGACCAGCATATCTCAAGCTGTGATGGACTGAAAAGCACCATCGTCCCCAGACGTATAATCTATGGTGCATTGAATATTTAGCTAAATATGAGAACATCAGGTTTGAAAAGTATTCCTGTGTAGTGTTGACCATGGTGACAGTCCTCAATCCCTCCTCACTGAATACTAAATTGTACTGAAAGAATGATCAAAACGAAGGGGAAAAAAAATGCAGAGGATGAAAAAATGAGGCAGATGCACTTCAAACTTTGTTAGGGGCAGAGGAGGGAAAATGGACCATCACCTTCTCTTGAGATAACGACATAGGTGGCTTGCAGCAGTGCAAACTGCAAACTTCCACTTTCTTCTAGGCTGTATTGATTTGTGTAACATACTGCTGGCAAAGTAGCTTTTTCCCCTCTAGTTTTTTAAGAGAGCATCTAGCATCTGCAAGAATGCCTAGACTCTCTTTTTTGCTCTGATGAATTCTGCTGTCCACTGTATAAGTGTACAAGTGCAGCTGCTTTTGAGATTGAAAGATTTTTTTCTCTTTGGGCAGGTGTGTATTAGGATGTCAAGCCCAAATGAAGTTAAAGTGGTTATTATATACATGAATATCTGATATTTATCTGAGATAACAATTTTGAACTGGGCTATTGTTCACCGTAAAATAATCATTGTGCTGTGTTTCAAGCTGTCCTATCAGCATCCTCACTGAATCTGTTCTGATTGAGGTATGGTTTGATAACCCAAGCCTAAGTTACTGCCTGGAGCTACAGTGACTGGAATTGTATATCAGTAACTGCTGACAGTATCAAGATAACTATATTGCATGGTGTGTTTGATATACACCTGTGTGGATGTTTAGCAAACTGTCTGCAGTGGAAGGTTGTAATCTGTTACTGGTTTGGAATGGTGTTAGCTATTCTGGTTTCCATGATCACTGAGCTGTGTAGTCATATATTGGGTGGTTTGGCTTAAATCTGAGCGCGCAATTCTTATTACTTTTCCTTCTCTCTTCCTGCTCAGTGTCTCTCCTCCGGGTGGTGACTTCTCTGATCCTGTCACATCTGCTACTTTGGGCATTGTTCAGGTACGTTCCACCACGCTGCAGCTGATCTGTCCGCTTTGTTAGACTCAAAACGATTGCGCTCCAGTGCATTTGTGCCGGTGGCTGTGGTATGAGAGCTTTGATTTGACACAGGCAGTTTTGTAAGGTGCTTTTTAAAATGTTTTAACAGGATAAAAGGTGACCTTGTGAGATGGTCTCTGAACTGATATGTTTGAGATTCTTTTGGAAGCAGTAACAATTCTTTCCACACTGACTGCTCGGGAATATTTGTGTGCCTCCTGATTCCTGCCCTCTGAACTACGCTTTCAGTATGGCCACTTTCAGCTAGGATGAAAAGTGAACCACTATTAACAGGTGCATTGAAACCATGAACAAATCCTCTGAGCAGATGACTGGGAGAAGGGAATCTTGCAACTTGATTGCCTATCCCTGTTTTGAGAAAAGGGGTTCTATTTAATAGGCCCCCACTTAATTAGATTCTAGTACTGATGTTCTCTCTGGCAGTGCTGGCTCCTCCATCGTGAGGAGTCCCAAGCTGAATAAATCATATTCAGCTTAAAGGATGCACCGTCTTTTTTTCCGCGCTCAGGTTATTGTCTGAAGACTCAGATGTGCCATGTTGAATTTTTTACTGTTTAAACTAATTGTTTTGTTTTGATTCTGAGGGGGACACTGTTTGATCTCTCTGGCTTCTGACAGGTTTTCTGGGGCCTGGATAAGAAGCTGGCACAACGCAAGCACTTCCCCTCTGTCAACTGGCTGATCAGTTACAGCAAATACATGCGTGCCCTAGATGAGTACTATGACAAGCATTTTACAGAGTTTGTCCCTCTCAGGACAAAGGCCAAGGAGATCTTACAGGAAGAGGAGGACCTTGCAGAGATTGTGCAGCTTGTGGGGAAGGTGAGCATCCTGCTTTGAGGAAATGTAGCATCACTGAGCCATCCTCCATTTCCTTGTGACTAGCATGAGCTTTTTACCATGTCCTAGACCAGACCTGATAAGATACTGCAATGTAGAAGGAAGGTAAATGGACCTTGGGAGATAATCAGACTCACCTGCCTGTAGCAGTACCTTATTCAAACTTTCTTGCATGTTATTTGACTCCCAATAACAAATACACTTATAGGTTTGATAAACCTTGACTTTATGCTGCTGTTCCCATCTAAATTAGATGGCAGGGCTTCTGATGCTGGAGTTTAGAAAATTCACTCACTTCAGTGTCCAAATCCTGCTGAAACGCCATTTGTTACAACCTACAGTAGAACGCCATTGGAAGTGATCCTTGTAATAGAAATGATGGAGGCCGATCTTCATGTTTGAAGTAGTCTGAAGAATTGCAATTGATCAGAAACCATGTTACTAGCAGCAGAACAGGTATATGTTGGCATTTACAAGCTGGCTTGTAGAAAAAGAAGTAACGTCTGCTTTCTTCTAAAAACTTGCGATTACCCAGTTTGTAACCTCCAAAGCTCACAGGTCTCTGTGGAGACCTGTGACCTGACATATGGCTCCATTTTACAGGCATTCTTTAATTTCCTTCATTCACTTCACTGTTTTGGACAGAAAGCTAAACTTAGCTCTCAAGGGAAAATCTTCCTGCCTATCAAGAGGGACCCAGTGAAAACTGTCATTGTTTCAGCTTAGCGCTGTAAATATGGTAATCGACAGGTGTCTAACACATATTTGACAGTAATTTAATCTTGTGATGCTCAGATGAGCTATGTTGGCCTTTAAGATGGAGGTAATGTGTGGTAACATGTATTAACTACAGCTGTTTGGAAAAAGTTGGATCCTGATGCTCTTCCTGTTCACTGGTGTTCTAGCCAAGCCAAGCTGGCTTGCAGCAGATCTCACCTAGCAGAACACTCTTCTCTTTGTGACCTGGAAGAAAAGGAAATGTGATCTTAGGGCCTTCTGCAGTTTATTTAGAAAAACATATTTTAAAAGACTAGTCTGCAGAGCAGAGTAAAATTGGTTCCTTGGTATGGAATTGATATTGCTAGGACGATGCTTGAAGCTATAGGTGTTATTCCCATTTAGAAGTACTAGAATCCGTGATCTCGTTCTCAAAGATATTTTTTTAAGAGTTCGTTTCCATCTGGGGGTGGCTAGTAACAACAACAAACCATTAGAAAGGGGGAATTGCGGAAAAACAATTACTTTTACTTCCCCCCCCCCCCCAACCCTTCTTAGCTCTGAATTCTGCTGTTGTCTCCTGACAAAAGACAGTCCAAACTTCCTGTTCAGGAAGCAAGCTGGGGCACTTAAAACTCAATCTGCCCCTTTTATCAAAAGGAAAATGTAGGTAGGTAAGAATGACCTGTGGTGCCAATAACAACAGTAGCAGTGTTGCGGCTGTTGTGTGCAATTTGGTGTACTTTGTCATCAACTCATTTACTTTTCTTAAATGCCAAACAGGGAAAATTCATTGCTAACTCCAGAGGCTAGTATCAAATCCATAATATTACTCGTTAATATAAAATGCTGAAATCTAGCTTTTCTTTCACGGACATAAGGATTTGAGGAAGGGAAAAATGAATTCCCTTCTGTATGTAGGGAGATAACATTTTCATGTACCTTGTAGCAGAGCTGTTTGCACCTTCAGTGGCTCTTTTACACCTTCAATTAAACTTGGTTTCCTTTTTATAACATCAGGTAGACTTAAAGTAGACTTACTGACTGTTTGGCCCCTCTTAATCTTGCTGCTAAGTAAATTGACTGCTCTATAGCAGGGAGACACCCAAAAGATGGGACTCGGCTGGAAGCCATCTTAAGAGGGCAGGGGAAGAACACAGTTACTGATGAAAATAATGGTTCTTGGCCAGGACACAGCATGGCCTTGGGTACTAAAGTAACAACGTTCTTTATTTTTCTAGGCTTCCTTGGCAGAAACAGATAAAATTACCCTAGAAGTTGCCAAGCTGATAAAAGATGACTTCTTGCAACAGAATGGTTATACGCCCTATGACAGGTGAGCTCTGAATGGCCACTGTGCCCTCTGGTTCCTGCGTGTTCTGCATTTAGACAGTTATCTTGGAAACTGGTCAGTGCAGAAATTAATTTTACTTGCCATAAACAAACCGAAGAACTGTGTGTAGGTAGGACATTGAACAGAGTATTCAAGCTGTCCTACCAGCAAGGCATGCTTTTCCTAATGCAGTCACTCCCTTTGAGTTTCGCAGGCCCTCCACCATTGGTGTGAGTACTGCTCAGCTGGCCAGTGTTTCTAAAATAGCATGTCAAATAATAAATGAAACCCCTTAGGAGGAGGGGAAGAGGACCACTTAGTTCCAGTTTTCTCAAATAACACCCAAGGTCTTCCCGTTTATTCTGGCAATGCACAGGAGACTGCGAGAACAACAGTAACTTTCAGTCGCTGTTGCATGATTCTTGATGGATCAAAATTGTTCAACAACTTGCTGGATCCTTTTGCACCTAGTGCCATGTTCATTATCTCTGTCTGCTTTGCTTCTTTCCATGCCGTCTTTGTGTTTTAACAGCTTGCCAGGGGGCCTTTTGAGCTTCATCCTGCTCCCCAGCCCAGGCAGGCATGAGATTTTGAAGTATTTCATTTCTAACATCATAGACCTACGTCATTCTGCAATGGTGTCTGTCCTTTGACTGGGTTACTAGGGCAGTTATGCTTACATATAACAGGGAAGCACAGACAGTAGCATCATGTAGCATATAAATAATAATGAGGTACCTTCCATGGCAGTCATCTATCCATTAAGAAAGGAATTTCTTGTGTGTGGAGCCTCTGGAGTGGTCTTGTCCTATAAATGCTCCCTTTCCAGTGAGTAACGAAACTTGCAGAGCTGTCGGATTCTCCCAAGCTGCTTGGAGGAAGCCTGTTCCCATAATGGATGAAACGAGAAAGAGGAATCCTGTTGGCTGCTCTGGTATTTCCCCTTTCTCATTAGCATTGACCACAGATTAAAATGCAAGACTTGTGCAGTGATGTTTCCTGCTGTCTTTCCTGTTTTATCCAGTGTTTGGGTGCTGTTTCAGAAACCTTACTTCAGGATGGTTATTCAGGTGCATAGTATGATGCACCTATTTAAAAGCATGGGTCCTATTACATGATGTCATAGGAAATAGACTGCCTCTATGAAAAATGCCTGGAGTAAAATAAGTTAGCACTCTTTCTTTCAGGTGAGAATCCAGAGAGAGTTGTGAGGGCAGGCACAAAAGTTAGTTTTGTTAACTGTTCCGAAACACCTGACAGCTCCTATTCTGTTCCAACAGATTCTGCCCTTTCTATAAAACAGTGGGAATGCTTTCCAATATGATTGCGTTTTACGACATGGCACGCCGTGCTGTAGAAACCACAGCCCAGAGTGACAATAAGATCACGTGGTCCATCATTCGAGAGAACATGAGTGAAATCCTCTACAGGCTCACGTCCATGAAATTCAAGGTACGCTTGTCAGGAGAGGCAGCCAGTGTCTGCTTGCTGCCAGCAGCTTGGTTGTACTAGAAAAAGGAGCTGTGTTGCACTGCTTTTTGGGAGCTTTCAGTGCCTCTAAAAAGGCTGTTCCTCAAAGGTGGTCATCAATCTCCTTAGGTAAGTCTGTGAACAGAGACTTTTAGCAATAATATGAATACATTTAAGAACTAGTTTTAGTGAGCACAGGAATGGCTAGGACACTTCTGAGGGGCGCTCACTGAAATCGAATCATGTGATGTTGGCTGCAAAGCCATGGCAACCCCACCTTTAGTAGTCTCTTTTATGTTACATATATTCATGGTAATAGTCCAAGCTCCTTTCCTCTTTAAGTTTTGGACTTTCTGATGTGTCGCTTATAAAATTATAGTATGTTCTAAGGAGATTGTATTAGCAGGTAAGAACAACTTGAAGTTCAAAGCCAGGAATGTGCTAAAAAGTGACTTACAGAAATGTTAATATAGCAATCTTAAATAGAAGTTAAGGAAAGAAAGGATAGTTTCTTGCAGAAATATGTGATGTCCCCTGTGGTTGGCTTGGTACATAACGCAGGTTAACGAGGAAGAGAGGAAAGGAGAAGTAATTTCATTATGGGCTAAAGAGCAAATAGGCTGCTCAGAGCAGCTGTGCTGGGTAGCTTCAGCAGCCATCTTTGCAGAGTGCAGCTTTCCTGCTCCTGTTCTTAAAACTTATCCAGAGCATGCCAGCCCAGCAGTTACTGGTAGGACAGTAGCCTGTGATGCTGTCTGATGTTAAAGTAGCTAATGAATGTTCTCTGCAAAGTATGGGGCTTATTTTGTTGCAGTTGGGCCAATATTGCAAACCTTTCAAGTACAAGTACCATGAGATTAAAATTACTTTTTAAACTAACAAAGTTCTGGCATGCCAGCGTATCCCATTCCTGCAGTTTACTGGCTTGTTTCTGCTTGTTAAGCAGACCCCTGGTATATATTCTCGAAGCATCAAGAGCATGACAAGCTATACATACGCTTGGGCACATGAGCTTGTTTGAGAGCTGGCTATGTAGAGACAGGTGAAGTAAAATGCTTTTAACAAACCCTGGCCACCAGAAGACATCTGGTATAGAGCAGAGTAGTGGACAGCATGGCTGAAAACAGGATCCAGAGGATGAATAAGTGGTAAGTGGAGAAGCCCCCCTACTACAGTAATAATTATGAAAGGAAAGTTATCCTGGATAATAATCTGAAAGGCTTAAGTATTTAAATGACCTGCCTCCTGTAGTGTGTAGATTTTGGAGGAGCAGTGAGGAAGTAGTGTGATCCAAAAACCTAAGTCCTCTCTGTTACCCAGTAGCTGTGAGGGGAATGGTGAAGACATTGATCAGCTTTCACAGCTTGACCACTATTGCTTCTTGCAGGGAAGGCGGAGATGGAGTTCCACCTGCTGTGCAGTGAGCAGGTGTAAATCCTGAGGTCAAGAAGTTACAGCACTAGCAAAGAAAGATTGTCTTAAGTAAAAGACTTTTCAAGATTGATCTGTTCATTTGCTATGTTGTCTTTCAGGATCCTGTCAAAGATGGCGAAGCAAAAATCAAGGCGGACTATGCTCAGCTGTTTGAGGACATGCAGAATGCATTTCGCAGTCTGGAAGACTAGACTCAGCCTCTGTGACCACTCGTTTGTCCTCTCAGTTCCTCATCTCAGCTCCTCAGCTTCCCTACCTTGCGAGAAGGATGCAACAGTACTTGAGTTGATAATAGTCCTATGTTTCCCTGTTCATACTCCTTGTGTCTTTACAAAACATTCCTCTTTAGTTTATGTTTGGCCTTGCTTCGTGTGTCTGAAATGGTGAGTGAAGTGTGAATGGGCCTGACTGAGTGAGGAAATGCTGTTGTATGCTTCTAGGGTGGGAAAAACGTCACCTCGCCCTCTCCCAGTTCTCTTGGTAACCAGGCTCTTACCCTGGAAAGTAACCAATTGAGTTGTACTGGCAGAGGTGGTGTAGACCTTAATGCACTCAGGTGGTACATTCTGAGCTGGCAGTGGTGTAAGGCATTTAGGTCTAGCACTTTGCTAAGTGACTATCATGACTTAAACTCCCTATTCTTAAACAGAATTGTTGACCATATTTTGATGATGTGTTGATACAAGTGAAACCAACATAAATTCTTCATTACGATGTCCCTTCCACAACCTTCAGCTGAGGTTGTTGGTATTGAAATGTGGCAGTTCTGGAGCATCAACAAGAAGGGACTCACTAGAAGATGAACATGTACAAGCAGCTAATATGCTTTTGTACACTGGAGAAATAGAATTTTATTTTCCTACTTAATAGTCAGATAGGACTGTTGGACTCTGCATCAGCTAAAATTAAAGCCATAGGTATTCAGCTTTCAGCAGAAAGATTTTTTTTTTTTCCTTCTTTGCCTCCAATTCACCCCATAAAATTTCATAACACTCAGCTGCTTTAGTCTGTGAAGCTTGTTACTGCTGCTTTGTACTGCAGGACATAACAAGCTGTGATGACTCCACTTATGTGGACCAGGAAAATATGTCCTTCCTAAGTGGTGCTCTGTATGCCAATACACTTGCCTTCCAGTGCAATGGCCAGGTTGTTCTTAGAAAAAGGAAATTTGTGCTTAACCCTCCTCCTCTACCACACTCATTTAGCTTGTCTGGCTGCAGCACAAAACATCCTCAGTTCTCACGTAAAAGGAATGTATGATGCTAAACTTCTGGTGGAGGGGAGGAGGAGAAGACTGTACTTCTGTACAGAGTGTATTTACTCTTCCCTTGTTGATTTTGATGCAAGGGAAACATCTGCACTGTGCTCTGGAAGCACTGTCTATAAGGCATCAGAAACTGCTGTTGGGCTTGTTTATTGACAAAACTAGCATGAGATGAGGAGTGAGCATAGAGCAGCCTTTCCATCAAACTTCAAGAGCCAACACTCACCAGTGCTGCATAGTGAGAGAGATTAAAGGTTCTGGCATCCTGTCGGGTCTTTGACTCTTCTCACTTGTGTTTCAGATGGCATTTAACGTTTCTTTGTCATGCAACACACACTCTTCAACTTGGTTCCAGCTGAAAACTACTAAATTGTTATGGTCATGAAACGATAACTGTTGTAGACGACATCGTTGTAGTGGCATGGTTATACAAGTGTTAATCCTGTATTGAAGTATTTCCACTGAGCTGCCAGCTGTGAACAGTAATGTTGCAACAGGTTCTCTGTGCTATGGACCAAATGCTACCACTTCCACTATATCAACTCACTGTCAGGGAGAGCTCAGCTGAAACATAACCAGATCTAATATTTTTGGTTCTCCCAAAGGAAATGACTACGCCAGCTAATATTTTGGTAGTGAATGGTTAAGTTTACAGTTCACCAAACTTTCAGTGTATGCTGCTTACTTTAACAATGATCATGTGTGAATGAGTAGTCACCATTCAAGTCCTTGCTGGTTTCCTCAATTGTTCATACCCTTCACCACTGTACTATGTAGCATTTCATGCTAGAAAACAGATGTTCTTATTTCTTTAAATAGAAAAATGTTATAAACTTTACAACAGATGTCTGAGATAATGCCGTTCTAATATTTATTGTGCTGTACCTGGCCCTGAAGTGTGACCAGTTCAAACAGTTTCATATATATTTGTTTCTTTTTGTTTTGTGTCTCAGTTTTCAGTGTTGAGATTCTGATGTTCACTGTGTACTGCAAGTCTTCCCTCCGCAGCTGTGGGAGGAATTAAAAGATGGGTAGAACCCAACCACCTACTCTACCTTGTATATTTCATAATGTATGTTGCTGGAAGTTGTGTAAAAAATTGAGTCAATGAAAATAAAAATGGATTTAAAGTAGGTCTTTGCTGTCTTATTTTCCTATGTCAAACCAAAGCCTTTCTGCAATGATGTAGACAGCCTATGATGAGCAAAGCTTAAAAAGTAAGGTTTGAAGCAAGTTATAAGTTTTGGGACCTCTTTACACTTCTAAGAAACGATTTAGCAGGGACCTTCTCTTGAGTTCCCCCATTCCTGTACAGCTTGCATAATCTTCTTTGATTTAATGTCTAAGAGTCATATTAACAGTTATAGTAATAAATACTCTGGGGGGTAGACTTTTAGAACTAACTTTATTGTAATGAAAATATAGCTTTCCTTTCACTTCTAGTAGCTACCATGTATGATAATTACAACACAATTGGAATTGTGCCACTTTCTGGCACTTAACTAAGCCTTAACATATTTCCCCACCAAGTACATCCTGCTGTGGAATACCCCTCCTAAAATCTGAGTTGGATAGTTTAGACAAACTGTTTTGAATTTCTGTATCAGAAGGTAAAGCAGTACTGCTGTCCACATCCTGAAACTGACTCCAGTTAGCATCTATTTAAAACACAGATTTGAGAGCTTCTGTAAGTAGCAGCATACCATCAAATTCAGGCATTTCCGTATATATTTGTATAACATATCTTCAAAGGAGGTGCTTTGCTACTACATATATAGACATGCAGTTAGAATAGAGCAAACGTTCAGGTAGTTCCACTGCATTACAAAGGGGTGGAAGTCGCCAATTCAGTCCTGGCAAACAGCCTGCCATACGCTAAGTAGGCAGCAGTTCTCTGTGGACATTAAGAAATCCATTGAGGGAGGCACTGAGTTCAGCTTTTGGCAGCTTGGAAGTCGCAAACCGGCACTGTTTTCACTTCATCCACTCTACTTTTGTGAATCTGGAAGGCAGGAGTCACCCAGCGCCCACAAGAACACTGCTCACCCCGCCAGCTGAAGGAGCCCAGCTTAGATGTGCATTTGGGACACAGAAGCTGCAGGAAACACAAATAACCCATTCTAAGGCACAGTCAAACACAGTCCTACTTAAAACGTAGTTCTACGGCAAATGACGTTCTGGCAACCTTAACCGAGCCAGCACCTTCCCTTTCTCACTTCAAAGAAGTTAAACAGGCTGAAAACAGGCAAAAAAGCTAGAGAGGCATGGCTGATGTTTGCCATGCCCTGGGGTGTGACAGGCAGCTGTGCTGCCAGACAGGAGGGTCTGGGAAGGCAGCTGCTCAGGCTTGGTGCAGTCCCAGGGCAGTTTAACCAGTCTCTTAAACTTCAGAAAGTCTCAGCCAGCCTGAGACCACAACAGGTTTTGAAAGTCCTACAAACTTTTATATTAACCAAAAAAAAAAAACCAAAGCAGTACCCTGTTTTGGTATTAGCCTTCTCTGTCCAACAAGATTACTGGCTCCTTTTGCTATGAGTATTCAACATTTGAGAATCTGCTTATAAACTGCAACACTGATACAGCTCAGCCTGGAAGACCTGGGAACTTGTGTGGGGGCCATCATATTAAGGCGCATAGAGAAGTCTGTTCTGCATTTGCAAAAAAACTCATTCAAAAACTAAAGTGCTTCCTGCCCTTCACCTGTCCTTCCATGACTCCTAGCAATGCTGGCTCCATCCACTGCACAGGCTCAGTGAAGTAAGAGGTACATTTATCACGGCCATCATCATGAAGCTGAGTAGAGTCTGTTATCCTCTTGTGAGCAAAGGCTGCTGGTCCATTTCCTTCCACATGGGACAAAATGCTGGAACTACGGAAGAGAGAGCGCCTGTCCTCCAGGACAGAAGACAGAGGAGGTAAAAGAGTTGTTTTTACTGGGGAAACCTATAGACTGTAATAGAGCATGGGGACATGGACCTCTTGACAATAAATACATAGGATTACACAGCCTACTTTTTTTTTAAACTTAGTCTAAAAGGTCAACAGGCACTGACTCCATTTAGGGCTGCTTCTTAACAAACAAATCCAGTCATTCATGTAGCTTTGGGCTCTGTCCCACAGCGGTATGTTGTTTCTTTTACAGATCTATTTTTAGACAAGTCCCACCTATTAAAACTTGAAATCTAAGCTCATATATGTGAAAAAAATCTACACTTAGGGAACAACAGGATTTTTCAACGTCATTTTACATAATTCATAAAAGACAGTTAAAATGTAGTACTGAACATCTACAACAAGTTTCCTTGAGAGAAGCCCATTTTCAAAACGAAACTAGAAGTTATGGTTTAAGAGCAAGCGACTTCACAGCACCAGGCAGAATTATGCCTGATTATAGAATCTAGCAATTGAGGCTCCACAAGTACTGCACAACTTCAAGGAACAGAAGGCTTTGCGTTTCATAAAACACTTTTGTTTGTCTGATTTCTGTGTCACACACTGTACGGAAACTTACACAAGATCTTATCCCTGTCTTGAAAATAATGACATATCCATTGAGTCACATGTACTATTATTTTTCTCTCAAGACTTTACTCAAAATGACTTTTAATGGGGAATATAAAAGGTTTGGGGAATATAAAAGTACCTGCATTTTCTGCATCTGTAGAGAACCTCCATGTTTGGAGTTTGACACATACTGGTTGGATCAACAGCAAAAACTTCTCGGGGCAAGTCTTGAAGTTCTGCAGAGGGGACAGTATGAAGCTGTGAATCAAACCAATTAACCCATGATCCACTTCAGTGAAACAAGACAGGGCTGTGCTTTTGCCCTAGTCAGACTATGTAAAGACTACCTTCTTTCCGTTTCATTTGTTCATTTACCAATGCCATTAGTTGAATTCTAAAAAAGAGAGTCTCATCTCACTATATCTAAGATCAGGATTCACTTAATGTAAGGAACTGGAATCGAGAATTTGGCCTTGACAATGGTAAAAGAGTTGAATTTTCCTCTATGTTCTTATTTAAACACGGAGCAAAGACATGGGAGGTAGTCAGAACAGTTCTTCCAATCTTTTAGCGCATACAAGAAATAAAACCAACTCTTATGAATGGAACCTGCTAAGAATAAGAGAGAGAGTTCTATTATACTCGGTACATAACAGTGCAAGAGAGACATTCCACTGAGATTAACTTTACGGAAAGTTTTTATAACAGAACTACACATACACACTCATATATATATATCCACTGAAGTCAATCTGTTGCATATCAGACTACGAAAGTTCACTTCATACCTTGATTTCAACTTTATGTTATTTTAGCTCTGCTTTTATCTTTTTATTTGATTTCCTTGACTTCTTTTTAGAGGACTTTCAGTTTGCCTGAAAGGCACATAAAAATCGAGAAATACATAAAGTTGACTTTCGCTGTTTCTGCATTTTGATGCAGAGAACAGTTCATTACAGATCTTATTTCTCAGACATGTCTCAATGACTTTTTTCCCCCGATGACTAGCTAGGATTCTTTAGAGTCAACATGGCATGAATGTTAATCTAGCCAACTCAAGGCTCAGCTACTTTGAGAGAAGTACTCAGTCAACAAACCATCATTGAGCTCTGTAAAGAGGCATTCCTCTGCCATGCGCTTCTGTGCTCATTTAAGGACACAGAATTTAAGGGCACGTGCTGGGAACTCCAGCTATGGGAAAATATTCACCAGTTTGCAACCTGTTCGAAAGGACAGCAAGTAGGTTCAGAAACAAATCTTTTTTTTTTTTTTTTTTAAATCAGTGAAACACGGCCCATCATCGTGATCACACGCAGCCCTCATGCAGCACACTGGACACCGGAGGTCTTCCTGAGGTACAACCAGTTAAAAATATCCACGTTCTGCAGCAGAACGAGGAGCAGTACACGGGTTAGTAGCGACAACCCCTGAACACAGCACACGGTTCCCAAGATAATCTGAACTGACTGCACATCAGGAAGATGCCAGCAGGTGCCGGATGCTGCCTATCAGTGCACAGAGCCGTGTGACCCACAGCCCATCAGACCGACCAAAGCCCCTCCGTGCGTGATCCACCTGGCACCACCCATCCCTGGGAGACCCCCAGAAGTCTGTATCCAGTTTCAGGTGTTCACCGAAGCCTAACTTCAGTGACGAGACGCGGCTCGCTGGCGGGCTGCTCCCCAAACCCAGCTCGGCTCAGCCTCGGCTGCTCCCTGGGCACGGGCGGGAGGCGGAGGTACTCACCGGGGTACCTCTCCGTGACCATCTGCAGGCGGTACCGCTTGTAAAGGGCGCTGCTCACGTCCACGGCACAGCCCATGGCCTCGTAGAGCTTCAGCTGCCACTCGAAGCCCGGGTTCACCCTGCGGCCAGGGGAGAGCAGAGGGCAGGTGAGGGCCGGGCAGGGGGCAGAGGCCCCGCGGCCGCTCCCCGCCCCGCGGACGGGGCCCGGGCACCCACTCGACGTCGGGCTTGGCGGCCTTGACGGCGGCGTACGCCTCCTCCCAGCGCAGCCCCTCGCTCTTCATGAGGTAGGCGGTCACCACGGCGGCGCTGCGGCTCACCCCGGCCTGGCTGTAAGGCAAAGCGGGGCTGTGGGCGGCGGCCGCGCCGGAGCGAACCGGACCGGACCGGACCGGAGCGGGCGGCCACCCCCACCCGCCGCCTCTCACCAGCGCACGAGGGCGGCGCCGCCGGCGGCCCGGGCGGCGCCGATGAAGGCGGCGCAGTCGTCGAGGCGGCTCAGCAGGTCGGCGCCGGGCTCGTCCCGCGCCCGCACGTGCAGGGCCCGCACCCCCGGCGGCAGCGCCGCCTCCTCCGCGCCCACCGTCAGCACCGCCACCACCCCCGCCGCCGACAGCGCCTCCGGCGACGAGCACGACTCGGCGCCGCCCACGTACAGCCCCGGCAGCACGGGCACCATCCCGCCGCCCAGCCCCTCGCCCGCTGCCGCCGCCATGATGGCGGGACCGCGGCGACGGAGGAGGACGCCGCCGCTCCCAACATGGCGGCGGGGGCCGGTGCCGCCGCCCCCAACATGGCGGCGGGGCGGGGCCGCGGAGCGGGTGCCGCCGCTCTCAACATGGCGGCGGAGCGGGTGCCGCCGCTCTCAACATGGCGGCGGAGCGGGTGCCGCCGCTCTCAACATGGCGGCGGAGCGGGTGCCGCCGCTCTCAACATGGCGGCGGAGCGGGTGCCGCCGCTCTCAACATGGCGGCGGAGCGGGTGCCGCCGCTCTCAACATGGCGGTGCTGGGAGGCAGCGGGGCGGGTGTCGCCGGCAGGGGCCAGGCGGGAGCCGCGGCGGGGCGAGAGGCCGCGGGCGGCGCTCGGCGCCGTGGCGGGAGGCGAGGGGGCCGCGGGGTGAACGCAGCGAGCTGAGCAAGGGGTCCTTCTTCAGGAAATTAAAAACAAAACAGAACTTTTTTCTTCCCTCTTGCCATCATTTTCATAATAATTTACATGATAAAATTCACAGGTGTGTAAGTGCTGGAGCAGCGCCCTGTGCCCTGTGTTGCTTTGGCTTGTGGAAAAACCTTGGCGTTTCTTTTTGTTCTCTTCAGTGAATGCTCGGCGCGAGGGACATACGTAGAGGCCAGCAAAGGTTCCCCACAGATAGTGTTTTACCCCTTCTGTCCAAGGAGATTTTTGCTTGGAAGGGGATGGGGAAACAGTAAACTTTTTTACATGCGTTTAGCAAGACAAATAAAGAGGCTAGAGAGAGAGAAGCAGTCAACTGGCCGCATAGGCTGGTGCCGGCGACTTCTCCAATGGCATAATGAGACTCACAAATGTTTCTAGCTCTCCTAGTCAGAAAGATCATGAAAGTCTGATGCGTTGCGATCTTTCACATACTCAGAAAACAAATGAAGAAATACTCTTAATAAATCTCCCAATTTGTTATTCTTAAAATCCCTTACTTTTAAATCAGTCGTGTATTTTTGAGGTCCAGGTATAGTGTGTATTGTGTATTTTGCGCTGGCAGTCTTTCGCTTTGGAGATGAGCTACCTATAAAAGTGAGAAAATCCTCCTGGAGAGACTAATGCGTGTTTTTCTAGCAACCGGTCCAGTAACTCCCTGAGGTGGAGGCACTGGGCTGCCCTTGCGGGAAGGCAGGCCTGGAGTCTGCCCGAGGGCGGCCTCCGCTGTGGATCGGAGTATGCCAGGGGACAGGAGGTGAGCGCGGTCACTGCAGGAAAGCACCGCATGTCCAAACCTTTTATTAAGGTTTCTGCCCAAAGCGTGGTAACGAATGGAGGCTGAGAGGAGCTTTCGTCTGGAAAGCCTGGAGAACCAACGCCCGTTTCCAGATTGCCGTTTGTGAATTGCTGGCCTAGAGATTAATACAAAACAGTAGGGCTTTCAGGATCCATCGTTTACTGTGTGGATACCTGACTGGTCTGTAGGAGAGCTCTTTATCTGAGCTAAGTTTTTCTGCAGGAAATCAACCACCCAGAAAATCTGCTGGGAAATGAAATCAGCTCGCTTCTAAGGTCTGTTACATGACCACATCCACATAGGTGGAGGGAAAGCTAACATGCAGAATAAAGCTAACAGCAGTTAGCTTTAACTCCTTCTAGATTGAGGCCTCCCATTCTTTAATGTCATAGACTTTACATTCCGATGAACGTTTTGGTCATTCGCGTTAGGGACTGGCTATGCTTCTGGCTGTACTCTGAAACGGAATCCAGCCCCAGTAATTCCTTACTGGCCTTGTCTGCAGCATCCAGATAAGCTCTTGCTGCTGGAAGTCAAATGTATGGCCCAGCTTGAAAACTGTCACGCTCTTCTGTTTTGTACTAGCTCCCATGCAACAGGTAGATGCTGAGTTGCAAAACAGGAATTGTAACTAACTCCAGATTTCTGTGCTAATCTCTTACTGTTAACCAGGCTATGATTTGCATTCGGTACTGAAATCAGATACAGTACAGATAGAGGCAACCTGTCTTCTGGTAACCTTTGATTCTGAGGCGTGTGACACCATTGAAGATTATAGGGTAATGCAGAAATCGTGGTGCAGCCGCTTCCACTGCCCACCATAAAGTTCAGACCTGTCCTGTGGTGGAGACAGAGTGTGTACTCTTTCTCCTGTAGACAAGGATATTCCCCTCTAGCTCTTAGCAGGATGTATGTGCAAAACATTACTGTGCAACACACCCACTGCCTTAACATCTCCTTCTTGTCTCAAAAGACCCAACCCAACACTTTCTCATCAAGGTTCTTTTGGTCTAGTATGATCTCTATCATGTTGTTGCAAGTTTTACCCGGCATAGTCAGAAGGGCCCATATACTGCCTTGCAAGTTTCTGAGCACAGGTAAAACGTCAGATGTCATTTGAAAGAGGTGTGTTGTCCGCAAGGTGGGACAACAAGTAACCTTACCCTGCCTTCCCTGCATGAGATAAGGAGGCCTGAAAGCCCTGGTTATCTACCTCTGGGAGGATTGTTCTAGCAGAGGTCTGCGTGACACAGCTATAGGCAGAACTGTTGTAAAAACAGTCTGAAAGGGCCTCCTTGTGGGAGGCCAGCTGGCCATGGAGGAGGTGAGACTTGCTGTCACCACTGACCTGATAGGGGGAGACTAAAACCTGGTGGGAAGGGAGACTGTTACCCCTTCCAGCAGGAGAGGTGAAAGGGGCTAGAGCACCTGGGCGCAGCCACCACTCCACAGAAGGGACAAGCCAAGCAGAGAGCCTGCAGTGGGTGCTACCTATCTGCTCTTCCAGGACTCCTTCACCAGTGCCAGCAGGGAGCATGCATCCATTGCAAGCCTTGTGCTGGGAGCTAGGCAGCGGTTACCCATGGAGCAGACCGGGAAGGATCTTTAGTTTAGATAGGCCGCGAGGCTTCTGAGTATGTGAGTCCAAAACAGCTTGAAGTTTGCTGTCGCCCTGCTTCATCTCGTGTGCTTCACTGCACTAGCGCTTGTGTGATTGTATGGTGGCCCTGTTAGGGAGCTGATCTAGCTGACAGCAAATCCCTTTTTTTGGCTGGATTAGTTTTCAGCTGGGTCAGCTCCCTGAACTGCCTCACTGCCTCATGTCATGAACCTGACAGAAGGAAAGGGTGTGACTGTGTGTCTGGGAACAGGGTTAGGGGAGTCTCTGACAGCTTTAATTTCCATTGTCTTAAGCTACATAACTGCGTCATCTGTGCAAATCCTCCTTTTCCAGTTACCGTTGCCACCACCTAGAAATAAAGGACCTAACTAACAGGCCTTGAAGGATTCAAACCACTTAGTTTGTCAAAAAGAAGAATGAACAGTGCTTTGTTTACTATATGTAAGTATCTTCACAGAGAGAAAATATCAAGCAATAAAAGCCCCTACAATCTAGCAGGGATACAGGGATAAAATAAAAGCACGCTGAAAAGAAAAATAGGTGGAAATTAAAACCAGCTCAAATTGTGTATTGACCTGTAATTGTAATAATTGCAGTAACCTGTCTTGGGGAAACAATGGTTTATTCATCTCATGAGGGATTTGAATCAAGTCTGCAGACAAATACAAATTATTGAAGGAATCATGAGTTACATGGAGAGCGTATATTATACAGGGAGAATATGAGTACTAAGAGATGGTTAATCATTCTCTGTGAGCTTTAAAATCCGTGAATTTATTGGGGAGGGAAACAGCACCGTCTGTAAATGAAAACAGTGACAGGGAGAAGCAAACGCCAGGGCTCAAAGATGCTGAAGAGATTGCTGGCTGCTTCTTGACGGGGTTGATGCAGTTGTAGTGAGACCACTATGCTCCTCCTGTGCATCGGCTCCCAGAGACTTGGATGATGACAGAATGTGAAAAAGCTGCTATTTCAAAGTGAAAATATGTGGTGGGGAAAGTACAAAATCCGTGGGGCAGAGCCCGTGGGCAGCTCGCCATATAAGTGCTTCACATGACTGAGGCTGTACTCCCTAAGCAACTTCGCTGTTTTTCTGTACTCCCCTTTACTGTGTTTGCCACCTGCAGCTTGAGCATATGGTTACGAATCCTGAGTTTGCTCACAAGTCCCAAAATAGAATATATGTTTTCTCAGTTTGATTTGCAAACCCTAGTTCTCCCCAACCTCCACCTTCCCCCTTCAGCCTTTGTCTTCTCCTGCGTCGCTGAAATTTCTAACGGTTTGTTCTCCCCTGGGTTCCAGGAAACTGTGTGACTAATTAAGTGGTTCGGGCAAGCTCAGGTGCAAGGGAAAACAAGTCAGATGACAGACGGCTGCCCCCTCGCTCCACTAAGTGCATTCCATCTCAGCATGCTTCGCAAGGGAGGGCTGGGGCAGCAGAAATCTCTACAGCTCTAGTTTGTAATGGAAAAGAAAATGCTGGTCTTCCTTGGGCTTTCCACTCCAGAACCTCACAGCACGACTGAGTCAGCAAAACTGAATCTACTGCTGCAGAAGCAGAGGTGCCTAGGCCTTGAACAGAGGCACAACAGTCTCTTTCCTGCTGGAAGTATTTGGCCTGCGTACGTTGTCATACGTTTGAGTAGCTCTGTTCATTCGGGCTTTTGAGCAGTTGCAAGTGTATACATAAGACTTCATGAGAAGAAGAGTCTGCAGCCTATAGTCCAGGTTGCCATAGGTGGCACATAGCAAAGCTGTGGAAAGGCTAATAGGTGGGGATCATCTTAAAAAAAGGCATTTATGAGAGCCAGTGACCCTGAGTTTCCGCCTCCTCCTCAGATCTAAATGTAGTGGGGGCTTGGAGCTCCCACTTTGCACAGATCTTGCTGTTGATGAGGACTGTAGCATTTTTTTGCCTCTGGGAGAAATAGTGTCTCTCAGCTCCTGCTAAGTTCAGAACATGGTAGGAGCTGAAAAGCCCAACACGAGAGCATCTCCTCCTTTGTAGCAGCAACTTCCAGCTGTTGCTGTGCTTCTAATGGCAAATTTAACCTCTAATTTGTGAAAGACTACTGTTCCCTGCGTTAGTACACTTTGTGGGTCTCTACTAGACTTTGCATGTCTATTTTTACCCGTATGTCAGGGGAAGACTGTTTGCATCTCGCTACAGGAAACCTGAAAGACTTACAAAGGCAATTAGCAACAAATAAAGGAGCTCACCCTTGATACTCTGAAGGAGGATTTCACAGTAACCCCGTGTAGGTGGAACTTTCCTACCTGCCTCCATACTCTCAGTCTTTGCAGACATGCAATTACTCCATGTCTAACAAAAAGAAGAGTGTTTCCCCACTACAGATTTGATGCTTCATTACAGAATGGAGCATGACAGCTCTTACTACTATGCATTAATAATTCTGCTTCCCTTTATGGCTTTAACAGTGGTAGCAACCTAGATTTATAATGACACATGGCATTCAGCACCGCATCATGTAAGGCAACTAATCTGATAGTGCCAGGTCACTGAGCTGACCTACAAGTTTTTAACTCTTTTCCTCTGCCAAATTTACCGCCCTATTTACTGGATTAAAAATGAACAAGTTGCACTGTGTTTATAAAATTCTTACTAGCCTCTATTTTGGCACTTCCCAGATTCTTTTTCCTCTGTCACCTGACTGTCCTGGAATACATTTGGTGCTCCTTCCTTCCCATCCTTTCTCTGATTAAAGACTGTTTAAACTGTTAAACTTAACTTAAACTGTTTAAAGTAGTTCTCACAAAATGTATTCTGAAGAGGAGTACACCACAGGATAGCTACACAGAGCGGAGGAGGGAATGTAGCTGGGAGGAGGTGGTGGGGCCATAGACAGCAAGGAGGTTGTGGGAGAACAAGACAGTGATACTCCAGGAGCAAAGGGAGACCACGGCTGCTGCGTCTTACTGCCTCTCAGCAGCAATATGCCTATCCCGCAATCATTCTTGAAGGAAAGATAGTTTGCAAAGACTGAGGTCATCTGTAACTTCTCCATAGGCTTGGTGTTCTAGCTCCCAGCAGAAAAGTCAGTCCTGAAGAAATATAAATGTTAAGACTGTAACCTAGAACTGGCGCTGGTCTCCCCTTGGAGCCCTCAGCAGCCACAACCCTCATGTAATAACCCACGCTCTCTCATCTCTTGTCTTACCAAGGGGCTGTGTTTCCACGCCACCCAGGCCACCCAGTGCGTGAACCTACCTTAGAGGCACAGGGGTGTGGATAACAGAAGGTTAGCTTCCATCTGAGGCAAATGGGCTCGATCTCCTAGACACCCATCGCTCGAAGATGCATTCCTCACTGCTCCTGCAAGCTGCACAAGAGGCTGGTCCAGCAGTTTTTAGAAGGCTTTCCAAAACCTGAAATCCCACTGACCATTTCCATGGGACCAATGAAAAGTCACTAAAAAGAACAAGTGTATTGCCAGGAGGTTTAAATTCACTGCAAAGAGTGCTGCACTTCCACTGAGAAATAGTCAAGGTCTGCAAATCAGAGAAGGCAGAAAATATCTCACGTGTCTAATCTTTAAGACTTAGCTGGGTTGCCTATTTTTATAAACATTTCTGTGAAACAAGCACTTGTAAACAAATAGTATAAAGCAGGAACCTTTTATTAATATTTTAACATCTGTAATTATCAGTCTATGCTACAGTTTATCTTTGCCTTTATTAGTCTCTAATGAATATTACAAATACAAAATATTTTTTCAACATGTATTTTCATTGCTGTTGGTCTGTGAGGCAAGAGAAAATATACTGTCCAAAATAATCAGTTTATTACCATAAGACAATAACATGAGGCAGAAATATTGCTGAAGAAATATTCTTAAAGTGGGAGACCATTCACTATGTTAATCTCTCAAGCAGGACTTTTGTTTACTTGTGGTAATGCTTCCTTAATTTATGTTATTATCCTGAGTTCCCTATTTTTCTTTCTTGTTTTAGAAACATTTGAAAAAAAGATTGAAACAGACCTTCTGGATCCTCAAGGCCAGCTCCCTAACAACACAAGCAATCATACAATATATTTTCTTATTTAGCTCCATCTTGGAACTATTTAGTTTTATTCCCTTCCTTCTCTTCCCCCACCCCTATACTCTGAATGGAAGACTATCTCATCAGAAAAAAAGATAACTTGTCTTGAATTTTGTTCTTGTGTCAATGTTATACTTTAAATAGCTTGTTCTCTTTCTGTGGTATTTATCCCAACAATATACTTACTGAAAAAAAAAAAAGCCCATTTCCCTGCTCAGTTTTTCTTTTGGTGGTGAAAGAAGCCAAGTCTGTTTCTGTTTCCTCAGAAAAGAGGAGCTTTTCAGTTTCCTCTTACAAGGTCAATTCTTCTCTGCATGTGTTCAGGTTTGAATACATCTTTCCTGAGTGTTTGTGATCAAACAGCATTCCAGAGGTGTTTTTCCCAATCTTTTGTAAATACTTCTCTACCTTTCCTAGAAATATTTCAACTGACCTGTCCTAGAATCAGTTTTGCTTTTTTCCCCCTACTGATTCCTGACTATCCCATGAACAGCTAATATCCTAGATCCTTTTTCTCCATTTTTTGCTGGAATGATGAAGGTTTACAGTAGAAATTCTAATTATTCCCTAAGTACATGATCTTGCACTTTGTATTATTAAATGCCATCCAATTTCTATTTCTCCACATCGCAAAGTTATTCTGTGTTTCCAGTGTAGTAGATCTGTCCTCCTCCATATTTACAGTGCCTCCCATCTTCATGTCAGCTGTGATTTTCATTAGCACACTGTTGCAACACCATTATCATCTCCCTGCAAGCAAATCCTTACCAAGCTTGCAATTCTTACATAAATTTCTAGTGTAGCTAACTGCTTCCTGCATGGCACTGTATCAAACTTTACCGAAGTCTGGAAATTTTAGATATGTGTGCTATCAAAGAATGATATTGGTTCTGTCTGAGACAAAATATATTTGGAAAAGCTACGCTGTATTTTAGTCTACTTTTCACTGTAGTCCACTTTCATGTCTTCAGTTATTCTGTTCTTTGAAATATTTAGGCTATAGCCTTTTCTTCCATACACAGACTATCAGAAACAGTCATACATGAAAGCTCCCTTATGAAGTTGGGTCTGGAAAAGGAGCCCATATTATGTGTTGCAAGTGATTAAATTAGTGCTTTGTTTTTCCTCCCTTGCTCAGGATCTTGATCTTTTCCCTGCCTCTGATGAATTCAGCACGTACCGGCGAGCGGCATTTTCCCCTAGACTTAGTGCAACTCGGTAACAGTACGGACAGATGTTCTCAGAAAAAGCTTCTGTCGCCCGGGAGCGGTATTTTGCCTTTGACTGCCTAATTCAGTACACCTTCACAGTCACCTCCCCCCCCCCCCGAAATACACTCGCGTTCGTACTGCTGAACGCCCAGAGCTGTTATGGATCGCTGCGGGGATGTGCGGAGCCGCGGAGCAGGTGCAGCGTGCCTCGGGCTGCCTCAGCGCCGGCGGCACCGGGCCGTGCAGGGCACGTCCCGCTCCTCCCGCCGCCGCCTGCGGGCCCGCTACCGGCGCGGGGGGGGAGAGGGCACCGGGGACGCCCCCACGCGTGCCGCGGGACCGTTACGGGAGGCGCGAGGCGGGTGGGGGGGGGAAAGGGGCGCGCGGGCAGCTACCGTTACCGCGCGCGCCCGCTGCGAACTGACTGGGCTTCAACGGAGCCGGCTGCCCTCGAGGAGCGCGGTTAGGGAAGGGGGTCCGCGGCGCGGGCGGCCGCCCCCGTCCCGTCCCCCAGTAGTCCCCGCCGGGCTCCTCGGCCCCGCGCCCAGAACGACGGCCAAACCCGCCCCCGCTCCAGCCAGCGGGGAACCGGGCTGTGCAAGGAGGGGACAGGGAGGGAGGAAGGGAAGGACGGAGGCTGCCGTTGCCCGCCCCGCTCTTTCGGAGAGGGGAGGGGGCGCGTCCCGCCGCCGCGGCCGTTACAAGGGGGCGGCCGCCCCGCCTGTCAAGCGGCGCGCGGGCGGCGGCCGTTACCTAACGGCCCAGGGTTGCCCCAGCAGGGTTCGAGCGAGCGGGGGGCGCGGCGGCGGCGGCGGCGGCGGCGCCGGGGGGCGGGGCCGGGGCGCGCGCGGCTATAAAGCGGCCGTTAGGGGGGTGGGGGAGGCGTGCGCGTGAGGCTGGCGCGGTCGGTTCGGGGTGCGCGGCGCGGCTGAGCTAACCGGTGAGCGGGGGCGCGCCCGGCGGGAGCGGGGGTACCGGCCGGGAGCCTGCGGTAGCGCCTTCTTAGTCTGCGCTTGGGGAGCGAGGTCCTTCTTGGCAGCCCGCCTTTTCGGTGAGAAGCTGCGTGCCGGCCGCGTTGGAGTGCGGCGGCCCTTGCTGCGCGCCGCTGTGCATGGGGCCGTGGGTGAGCGGTCGGGCCGAAGCTCTTCCTTCCTGTGTGTGGCTTTTGGCTTTACGGTAGAGCTGCTTCAGAAGGCCGGCTCGGAGGTGTCGGAGCAAGTGTTAACAAAGCTGGCTCACCGTGCTGCGGTCAGGGTTATTAATGAAAACTCCTCAAGGCATGCGTTTAACAAACTTTAAAAAAAAAAAAATTACTCGAAAGTGAGCTTTATGTGACCCAAGTGTGCTCTAAGTGAGTTCTCTATCTGGGGCTGAGCCTATAGTATAGCGGCAGAGCAATGCTGTGTGATCCACTCTGTGGCTCGGGGATCAGAGCCAATCAAGAAGATAAACACTTCTGTTAAATGTCCTAACTTTGTTTATTGTATAGCAGATGCAGTCAGTACTGCGGTCATGTACTTAACACCTGATTTGAAAGTCATTCTTTCATATAGTAGAACTGCTCCATGTGGGTCAGTGGAGCTGTTGCATTTAGGTTGGGAATATACCTTGAGGTCTTGTATATCATGTAAATACTTCAAACTGTAATGCTACAGTGATCACAGGTCAGTCCTCTTAACTGTCTAAGGTGCTGGCTGAAATTTGCCACTGGTAGTACAACAAAGCACACTTAGCTCTCAAGAGAAAGCATCCTTTAAAGGAAACTAAATCTCCCTGCCTTTCGATATCTGAGTTTAACTCAGTATGTAATACTGTAGTACTGCAGAGTATTGTTTGTTGTGGGTCACCCATGTAAATTTCTTAGAAATAGTATGAAACTTTATGCTTCATAGGAAAGAAAGCTCTACTGCAGAGTAATATACTTGATCATGAGAAAGGTAAAGGTTGCTGAACACTATCCTCACTCTCTTTCTGCCTATGATCAGAGTACTTCACCCAAGTGAAGCTGCAATAATCTCAAGACTTGATAGTAGAAGGGGTAGTGCTTATCTTGTCTCCAAAACTAGTTTCTTCCTAGTGGAGGAACATCTTCAGGTGTCGAATCTTTCTGTGGTGGTAACTATTGGAAGGCAAGACATAGGAGGCAGGCAAATTACTAATGCCCTAAATGCATTAAAACCAAAGGTCCTTTTGTCATAAACCTAAACCTTGCGGAGTAGACAAAGTATCTGAGTAATGTGGGGGGCGAGAGGTTTCATAGGCTAACCACCTAAGAATTGAACTCCGCATTGAACTGTAGAAACACAATACCTGAAAAGCCCCCCTGGAAGACACTGACAAGGGCAGCAGCGTATGTGATTTTTTCCAACATAAGAATCTTGAAGGTAGGAGGAGAGCCAAGTGTGGGGACTGTCTGAGAAGTGTTCTCTGGTTGCTTAGTGGACTTAGCTGCTAAGGTGTCTCCAAATGGAAAGGAAGAGGGGGAGCGCTTTCAGATGGAGTAACTAAGAGCCCTTGCAGCTTAAGCTAGAGGTCGTTGTTTTTCAGTGATCTGCAGGCCTGAAGGATTTGATGAAAACAGTGCTTTGTAAGATGAAGAAATACTTTAATGTGCTAGAAGTGCCTGTGGCCAACTACTGGTAGTCTGAATGCCGTCAGGATTTTGCAGCGCTGGGAGTTTTAACCCAGGACAGTCTAAGGGGTTCTTCTTAATTTCATGAATCACAGGCTTGCTTCATTCCTGCTGAAGCTAATGTGGCTCTCATTATGAGTGGAGATGGTAATGTGATGGAGCAGCTTCTGTTCAAGGATAGAAATTGCTTCCCAAGAAACACTTAACCTTATTACACGTCTGATTTAGGATTTGACTAGCCTCTGTAGAAAAAGCTGACAAGTCAAATGAGCTGTTCACAAATTAGAAACTGGAAGAAGACAGGCATGAAATATGATAGTAGCAGCTCTTTGCACCTTGCTTAAAGTATTCCCTTGCACTAGGCTAATGCATAATAGGAAGCTGTGTGGTTGGGATTTAAACAATTCCTGGTAGGCAAGAGTTAACTACCTAAAGTTTGAATAGCCTGACCTTGGCAACTGCAGGTGTAGTCCTTTCTAGTACTTGGAGCAGCAGAATTAGTCTGTAGCTTTCAAAAAGCACCTGGCCACAATAGAAAGCTGGAGCACTTAAAAAGGGATAAGTGTATTAATACTGGCTGGAGTTGCATGATTGTGGAACATATACGAGTATCTACATACTCCAAAACACAAGCCATTTAAGCACGAGGCAGAGATCGGGTCGACGAGACTACTTGTCGACTCCAGAAGTTTAGATAAGTTTAGATAAACTCCAGAAGTTTAGATAAGGCTGTGACAGTCTGATCACTGAGGTTTTACACTTGAGCATTCAGGAGTTTAACCCTGCCATGAGGTGTGCCTTAATCTCATCTGAATGTATGCCAAGTCTAGCAAGTTTCAGCTCCCCTTCCACAAGGGAGCAAAAGGCAGTGCAAATATGAATATTCAAAAAGGTAGCTGGATTACACAGTGTATCTGGAGAATAAAGAATTGCTTATAAAGACTAGAGTGTGATTGAATAGTTGTAGCTGTTATCTGACTTTGCAGTTGACATTTTGTCCAAGATGCTGAAGTGCTGTGGCTTTTTTGCAGGAGCAAGATGAACTTGGCCCTTAACCACTAAGCATCTACCACTTTTAGTATGAAAAACAAAAAAACTTCATGAAAAGGAAGAAGTCTTCTGTCTATGGCATTATTAAAGTGCTTTCAGTGGACTGGATGCTTCTAAGCTCTGAAACTAACACCTGAATGTCTTCCAGTATCATGTTAGTTGGAGAGAGCAGTTTGAGCTTTAAATATAATGAGACAACTTTAAATCTAACTTTCAGAGGTGTTTTGCACTTGCGGTTCTCATTGGCTTCAGCTGGTATTGTGGATGTCCTTGGAACTTCGGGCAAAGCTAATGTATCATTTTCATTGAGACTTTCCTCTGAAACAAAAACAAAGCTGCAGTGCTCAAGTCTGCCTCAGAAAAAAGGACAGATGACTAAATTTTGTGTGTGCAGCACTAGATAGGATGAGTATCCTTTCAGGGGAAAGGCTTTCTGATAAGCATTAGTATGTAGAATTTTCTTTTTAGTTTTCTGTCTATATCTATAGACCGCAGCAGAGCATAGCATGCGTATCCAGGAAGTGTAAGTATAAGGTCTGACTTGTTATTTTTTCCCTTTCCTACAGTTTCTTTGGAGAAGAAAAGCCTTAAAATGGCAGGCAAAGGAAGTAATACAGACTGCATGTCATGCAGTGTACTGAACTGGGAGCAGGTCAGCCGTCTGCATGAGGTTCTTACAGAGGTGGTTCCAATCCATGGACGAGGTAACTTCCCAACACTGAAGATAACTCTGAAGGACATTGTTCAGACTGTTCGGAGTAGGCTAGGTGAGGCAGGCATTGTGGTACATGACGTCCGTCTGAATGGCTCTGCAGCTGGTCATGTTCTGGTCAAGGATAATGGACTGGGATGCAAGGACCTGGATCTCATTTTTCAAGTTTCTCTTCCAAGTGAGGCAGAGTTTCAGTTAGTTCGAGATGTGGTGTTGCGATCTCTCTTGAATTTCTTACCGGAAGGAGTAAACAAGCTAAAAATCAGTCCAGTAACACTGAAAGAAGCCTACATCCAGAAGCTAGTGAAAGTATGCACAGAGTCTGACCGCTGGAGCTTGATATCGCTTTCCAACAAACATGGTAGAAATGTGGAGTTGAAGTTTGTAGACTGTATAAGACGGCAGTTTGAGTTCAGTGTGGACTCTTTCCAAATCATACTGGACTCCCTGCTCTTCTACTATGACTACTCAGAAAACCCCATGTCAGAGCACTTCCATCCAACTGTGATTGGGGAGAGTATGTATGGAGACTTTGAAGCAGCTTTTGATCACCTCCAGAACAAACTGATAGCTACCAAAAATCCTGAGGAGATCCGAGGTGGTGGGCTTCTAAAGTATAGTAACCTCTTGGTACGAGACTTCAGGCCCATGGATAAAGATGAGATCAAAACATTAGAGCGCTACATGTGCTCCCGATTCTTCATTGACTTCCCAGATATCCTGGATCAACAGCGCAAACTAGAGACCTACCTCCAGAACCACTTCTCCAAAGAAGAGAGGAGCAAATATGACTACCTCATGATTCTACGCAGAGTGGTGAATGAGAGCACAGTGTGTCTCATGGGACATGAGCGAAGGCAGACTCTCAACTTGATTTCTCTGCTAGCACTCAAAGTTCTGGCAGAACAAAACATCATCCCTAATGCCACTAATGTTACCTGTTATTACCAGCCAGCACCTTATGTTAGTGATGTAAACTTCAGCAACTACTATCTTGCAAATGCTCCTGTTCCATATAGCCAGTCCTACCCCACTTGGTTGCCTTGCAATTGAGCATTTCCCTTGAGAGCTCTTAAATGGAGGCTACTGAAAGTCAAGATGCTGAGTATTCATAGATAAGTAATAACTATCAATAGGGGGGTTTCTAATGGGAATGTAGGACTTGCTTTGGACTGTATTTCCTGGTATGTAGTAGGAAAATGCAACCAGGTAATCTGTAAGAGCCTTTCAGTATGTATCTGCAAATGCCAAGAAGCCTTATTGCCTCTTCACTGGGAAAAGAGAACCAG
This sequence comes from Struthio camelus, assembly GCF_040807025.1. Taxonomy (NCBI): domain Eukaryota; kingdom Metazoa; phylum Chordata; class Aves; order Struthioniformes; family Struthionidae; genus Struthio; species Struthio camelus. Next base: position 92,193,402 of record NC_090942.1, on the reverse strand, counting down.
TAGCTGAATGTTAGAGGAGCAGTTATGGAACTTGCTATTCATCCTGGAAACAGCTATTAAACATGTAATCTAGGTGCAACACGAAGTAAACTGAGTGTTAGTGTAAGATGTCTTATGAAGCTTATGAAGATGTCTCTGGGAATAGCAAAAACTGTTCTCTTGCCTAACCTCATTATGTTATAATTTCTCAGCTGAAGTTCTGACCAACTTTCTGTTGAAGAAATTGTGTTTAAAAAAAAAAAAAAGTGGGCCAACAGCTCGTGTCATACTTGGGCTGCTTGTACTTTCTGGCTGTACAGAACTGGTATCTGTATGGATACTGTCTGTCTTGTAGAGGGCCTCAAGGTTGTTTCCTGCAGTGCATGGGGATATATGGTCCTGCCTCAAGTTCAAGATGAATTTCTTGGAAGTTGAAGATGGATTAGCAAGTTTCTGTAAAGCATGGGCTGACTAAAAGTAACTCTTCTTGGGTACAAAAACTTGGAAGGTAGCTTCTCAAAACACGCACCAAAACATGACCTATAAAACTCACTAATGTGCAAAGTCCTTAAAACAAGGAGTTGAAGCCTTAAATAGAATTAGGAGCACTGTTGAAAGGTTAGGGTGGAAAAATACTATTGAGGGTAGACTCAAGATAAAGCCTTTGGCTGCTTCTTTCAAAAACTGCCAGCACAGCTGGAACATAGTTTGGCTCTTACACTGAAGCTTAACTTTGATTCTCACAGGTCCACAGCAAGCAAAAAGAAAACTGTTGCAGGATACTGTGCACTCCTGCTACAGTAGAACTTCCCAAAGTGCCTCCTAGAATGACTTTTCTTGTACAACTTCAGGCAGGTCCTGAAGGCTTGTCTTTCTGTCACCACTTAAGGGTCAAGCTTACTAGTTTATCACTGTCACTTGGTTACTGTATGAGATTTTTTTGAGGCTCAAGTCAAATTCTTCCTCCCCAGTGGTCTTAACCCTCACCTGAAGAGGTGTATAAACCCTAAGTAGGGTGCTCTACAGATGCTGTATGTGACAGAAGTCTACCCCTATTTTCAGAACAGCCTCTGAAAGACTGTCTATATATATTCCTTTTGAAGTATAGGTGGCTGATGTCAAAGGGTAGGTGTTGAGCTTGCTGCTTTGCAACTTCTGTGCTTCATAAGGAGGGTTTAAAATTCCCCAGTTCTGTATATAGCAGCACTAAAAACTGGCTGGTATGTTAACAGGAATGCTTTCATTGAATTGCAGTAGTAAAATACAGATAAGCAAGTGATTATGATTTTTCTTTTGCTTAACCGGAGAAATAGACTAGAAGGGCAGATCTTGGAGCTACTTAATATGTACTGGTGCAATGTTTAAGAATGTTTATTTGCTAACCCTTTTTTGTGACTAACTTCTAGCTGCCTCTGGTAGCTTATGAGACTGAAGTGCCAGATCAAACAAGGATTTAAATTTGGAGGTAAAGCAGAAAGCAAGTGGAAACCCAATGTATAGCTGCTGTTAGAGATGGAAAATGGTAGCGGTGCAACACTTACCTGGCAAGGCTGAAAGACTGCCTGTTTCTGGTAGGACCAAAGATTTTCTAGTTGCAAGCTCTCAAGTAATCCATAAAGATTGCTTCAGTATAGCAGTGAGGCAACTAGTTTGTTGAAATTTCCCTTAGGCTAGGAAGGCAGGGATATAATCTAGAAAACAGAAAGCTAGAAAATAGAAAACTGTAGCCAAGCGTACTTTAGCTTCATTTCTTGAACAGTCTTGTAAGCAGCTTCAGTAGCAAATAGAAAAATAATTTGATAGCCTCTGATTTTTATGAAAGGCTTCCTGAGTAGTCAGTGATACTGAAATATTTAAATTTGAAAGTAAACTAACCTTTTCCTTTAACTGTCTTGGGCTTGATATAGGCTATAGGCAAGGTGCTTAGATAAGAGTGACTGTTCGGAAGGCTTTTGTCAAATTGGCATGCTGCCAGCGTTGTCATAATGTGTGTCAAACTTGGTGCAGACCTACTGCCTGGATATAAACCTGTACATGAGTACCTGCCGCATGCAGGCGATACTTGGCCTAGTATAGAATATCATTAGAAAGGAAGCTGTTTTTACCTTGAGTTTGTTGTAGTAGTAACTTCTTAAATAGCTATTTTCAAAGCTAACCTAAGCTATACCCCTTGCAGAAGTAAGCCACTACCTAGAGAGACGTGTTTGATTTGCCCATCAATAGCTTACACTTATGCATCTGTCTTGTGTGATCTCATGGCTGATCTTTAGAAACTGGTTCTGTGTATCAGCTCACATGGAAGAAGTGATCAAATGCTTAAGCAATTCCTCAAGCTTAAAACAAACTACCTTTGTTTTGCTCATCTTTGAATGCCTTGGCTGCTGAACATCAGGCCAGATGCATCTAGTGGAAAAGGAAGTGCCAGAAGGAAGGCTCTCAGGTTCCTACTGAGATATAGCTACAGAGAATTCAAGCTTTCTTGAACAGATATTTTGCTCTCGCTAATGTAACTGTTGCTGAGGTCTTTATGGAAGTCTTATTTTGAATGGTTACTTTCTCTAAACAGCTGACTTCCTGGGTTTTTAACCCTGCAGGACTGCTTTGTTCCCTATCTTGCTCTTAAGTTGCTCCAGCATATTAGACTTATTGATACCTTTTAGTCTGGATGCTCAATGTTAAGGTCTTGAATAACTAAACTTTAGCCTGAAGTTGCATATTACCTGCTGCATTGGCACTAGCATAGGAGGGATTGCTGGTACAATGTTCTACATCGTTACCTTCAGAACAACTCTGGCCTGGTAGTTTAGTTAGAGCTGAAATATGAAGTAGCTTTGTGTCACTGTGTTGCCAACGGTCTATTCCTTTTTATTTCAAGTTGTCTTGGCAGTCTGATGTTGCAAGTGTCAGTAGCTTATCTGATGTGTGCTAGTTGGTTTGAGTTCAGGCTTATGGTGGCCCCTTTAGCAGGGTGTAACTTAAGAGTGAGCACTAGGCTAAGTTGCAATAATGACCCTAGCCAACACTTAGGCTGCTTGCTTGATTAGTCTCCCTTCAGTGCTTAATGATGTCTCTGCAAACCTGCTCTATCCTGTGTTGCCCATTTCAGTATTAAGGGGAGGTTAAAGACAGACTATTGTACTTCAGATATCTGAGTACTTTCTCACTGGGCAGTAGCAACAAAATAAAGCAGCAGTAATACTAGAATGCAAATTTTGTAGCAGTTTATCACTTGTGAGGACTAGACTTCTAGCTAAATAGAGTGCATAGTTTAAAATAGCCATTTTCTTCCTGTAGCTGGTAAGCTCTGCTGGGCTAAGCCAGTCTGAGGTTAAGCATCTGTTGTCAATATTTGTCTCTAAGTTCCCTTTTCAACTTATAACTTGATGATTTCACTACTGTAAGTGAAATGAAAATTTTTCCCTGGCTAAGGTGCTGCTAAGACTAGCAAACTAGGTTTTAGTTACTCTGGTTAAAATTCCTATGCTGATCTATGGTCATCTGAAAAGTTGTATGGTAAAGCATATGTTATGCTCCCTCAGCTCAAATTAAATGTTGCTGCTTCTGTTCACAGCTTGTTCAATCAATCACTAAACTGGAGGCTGAAGACTACGACTGGCTTTTCTGAGTAATCAGAAGTTTTTTAAAACCTCTTATCTTATTTGAACATGAATATCTTGTCTACAAAACAGAAGCTAGTATTTAAATCTAGTCCAGATGCCTAAACTTCTCTATTAAAACTTGTATGCCAATAGTCTGGGACTGAGTTCTGGGGTTAAGCATTTGGTATGTCTTATGCGTAGACTTCATGGGTTTCTGCTAGTCATTAGAATACCTATTCATGTTGGTAGTATCTCTGCTTATCACTGTATATTATGAGTGCTTGGAAAGAATTCTCTTAGAGGACTTGGACACACTGCTTCAATTATAAACTGTCAGTGTATTGAGGGTACTTGTTGAATATTATTCTCACTAAACAGCTCATTGAATCAGGGTGCCATAATTGTTGGGTACAGGAATAAGCAATAAGTTGGCCATCTTCACTGGCAAATCAGTCTGATCTGGGCATCAGGAGAGCCAAATGGATAGTAACACTTCTGCTCTTGGCATCTAAGTCTTACTCAATCATTGCTGTCAACCATTTATTAAACAGTGAAGTGTATTTAATGTACTCTTTAATTTGAATGAAAAAGTTAAAGGAAGGAGGCTGGGTTATAGTTGTAGAGGCTTTGGTGGGGGAATGGTTGGAACACTTTCTCACTTGTATTGGAAGAAAGGCCACTCACTGAAGTGTCTAGTTTGGGCTTGTCTTTCTTTCTGATTAAAACTGTAATTTGTGTTGAAATTTAAAAGTAATTTTCTATATTTACTCCTTATCTTTTTTTAACAATTAAAAGAAGTCAGCTTTTTGAAAATCTCTCATCCTTCTTCTGGAGAAATGAAATTTTTTTTTAAGCTGGCAGAACAAGTTACTAGAAGTATTTGAATTTGCAGTGAGCCCAAATGTGAGATTGGTCACAGTAACTTCTCTACTACTCTGCACTGTGGTGTTCACTTATTCTTGGAAGTTGGGTTTTGGACCTCAATGATTCTGAAATTCTTGTACAAATAAAATTATGCTAAACACTGCTTGCCTCAAGTTATTGCATCAAAATAGTGCTGACCAGGAGTAGTTGTGGAGCATGTTGACCAGTGTATGTAAATACACTAGAAAAGATGAAATTGTAGTACTGATGGGATACACAGTAATGTCTGGCTATTTTCTTCAAATGTACACATCTGCTTCTCCACTGACTGAAGGTTAGTCAGTTAAGGGAGACATGATCCATCTTTCATTTACGTTATAGTAACAGTTTCTAGAGAAGCATTTGCCCTCTCTGATAGTTAGCCTTGTGCTGGTCTGAACCTGGCTTAAAACAGATGGAGGCACATTCCTTGACCTGTTAGGCCTAGGTCTCTAGTCTGAGCTAGAGACTCCCAATAAGCTCTGTAATGCATTTCAGCTTATGCTAGTCTAAGACAGGGGTGATAGTGGCCCCTATGTACCTGAAATCATGTATGAGGGAGGTGAGAAACTTGGAGTCAGGCACCGTTCTTCAAGGTATTTAGAAGTTCAAAGCTTTTGTGCTTGTGTTTCTTGTCATAAAAGCTGATGCCTCAACAAAGTAGTGAGTTGCTGGGACATAATAGGAAAGGGAGTTGAGCAGGTAAAAGCTAAATAAAAAGCCAGGGACACGTGGCAGTCTATTTGCTGCTCCTCCTGCTCTAGAATCAAAAATAAATGAACCATAAAAAGTATGTATGCTTCTAATCCCTTTCAGAGCTCATAGAGAAACTCTACCCTCTTGTTAAGTAATGCTAGAGAAATTCTAGTCTTCAGGACCTTGCATTACTTGCAGTAAGAGCCTCAGCAGAGGTTCACAAGGGCAGTGTGATCTCATGAAGGTGGAAGATGAAGCTTCTAGTCCCTTTTCACAATGTAATTGCTTCCTTCTGAGCTTACAGAACTGAAGCTACAGCTGCACAAAAGCTGGCTAACAAAAACATCCCATTCACCTGAGATTTCCTTTACCTCAACTCCTTAATTTATCTTTTCCCAAAACCTTCAGAATTATTTGAGGTAACATTCTTGAGTTTCTAGAATACCAGACTTCAGTTTGCAAGATCCTGAAAAAGGAAAAAAGCCATGGTTTAAGCAAGTGGCAGAATGCAAGGCTTCAGTTCCATGAGGAACTTCTGTAATAGAAAGAATTGCAAGAGTAGCTAAAGAAGTGAAATAGTCTGGATCTGTTGCTCTTGTAGCTTCAGTGAAAATGTAGTAAAGTGTTGTGTCCTGTTAGAAGAATATAATCTTGTCCATGCTGTGTGAGACTAGATTAGTTCTGAGGGGGGAATAAGAGACATTAGACAAATGGCACCCTAAACTGTTGCTGTTGTTTTGGGAGATGCAATTATTTCCTTCCCTCTTCCTTTCTATGTTGGTGGTTCCTGTCACTCTTAATTCTGCTTTTAAACATGCATGAATTTTCATATTTTGAAGTCAGAGTATTCAATGTGCTGTTACGGAGGTGGAGTAGAATAGTAGAAAAGAAAGACTTTGCTTGTATGCCTACTTATTGTAAGTATTCCACATTTCATATGTTTAATATATTAATATGCTAAATACATGTAGTAGCAGTTTCCAGCAATGGAACAGGATTTGTATCTATCCAGCAATTGGAGATATGTCAAAGGATATAATATGCCTCTTGACTGTGGGTGTAGACATACCAATCATGTTTTGCTGTAGTAGCAGTGCCATAATCCATTCCATGTTGGCCCAGTGAGAAAAAGATGAGCTCCGTATCCTATAGTCAAGGCTGGCTGGTGAAGGGAGTAGTTGACCTGCCAAACCTCGCTCATTTTCCTAGTAGGAAGAAGATGAGTCATGATGCTGGAAAAACAGTATCTTGCCAAGAACCATGTGCAGAGCAGCTGCTAGGTCCTAAACTGATATTTCATTTCTGAAAATTAAGGACAGTTATACTATCTACTCTAGCGTTATCACATTTACTGTCAGCTGGGTGATTTAGTAAGTCAGCAGGAGCTAGTTGCCTAGGCTGGCTGATCCAGCAAAATGCTGTACAGAGCCTTCATCACTGCAGCAGGGGAGTGTCTGTGCTCCCTCACTGCTTGGTGCTGTGAGAAGCCCAGACTCTTGCAGAGCCTGGGGTGAGATGGGACACCAGGAAGTCTGCCAGTCTAATCTATTGCACTGTGCCAACCTTTTTGTCACTGGAAAACCTTATAACGTTTCTGGATGCTTCAGGAGACTCCAGACAAACATCCAAGGCCTGAATTGTTTTGGGGGAATAATCTTTGCCTATGTATTTGAAGCAGGCAAATGAGAGTTTGGTGCTGTACGGGTGGTGTCACTGTTGGAAAATACCCTTTGTGGTGCTATTTTGCTGACCGTAGTATACGTTTCAGCATGTCAGTGACATAACCAGGCCGTTCCTGTGCTCTTATACCTCTGAAATGCAGGATAACATTATTTTCTAAATCCACCTGCTCACGTAGCCACCCTGCTTCAGAAAATAGTGAAACTTCCCCTGCCAAGTGATTAGGCTGGTCTCCCTCAAGCAGAGGGAAAATTCTCTCCTGAAAGAGAATGGCTGAAACTTGAGATTTCTGATTCGGGAAATTATCAGTATTATCTCCATGCAGCAAGGAAAGTCTCCTGACCGTGCTGGGTGCAAGGCAAGCAAATTACACTGTGAGTTGGTCTCTTTGATTCTAGTGCCTGAAGAATGTCCGCAAGCTGCCACTGTAATACCTCCTTTCTCTACCCTTATAGCTCTCATCTGATGAACTTATTTTGAAAGCTATGTCACAGTATACTTTCTGGAAAGTTATTCAGTCTTGCCTTAAAGGTGCTCGGAAATAGCAGTTCATCATATACTTTGAGAATGTGTTCTAATACTTGGTTGTGGTCATTATTGAGAAATTCAGTTTTATTTCCATATTGGTTATTTAACTTCAACTTGTGGATTGCTGCATTCTTATCAGCAAGGCTGAAAAGTGCCAAACAGTCTCATGTTATCCACTAAACCATTAAACTTGGATGAGCTGAGGAAAGTGAGCTTGTGAAGCCTTATGTTGTATGTGCTTTTTATTCAGAAGCTGTTCCCCCCCTCCCCTTTGGAACTTTGTTGTTTCTGCGTATCTAATGAACCAGCTCCAATTGCTAGCCTAGTGCTCTACATACTAGTGATAAAAAATAGTGCTATGATCACTTCTCAGCTTCTTGATATTCATGTCCACAAAGTGCACCGGCCCTTTTTGCCATAGCATTGTGGAATGCTGAGCGCTCATGCTGAGGTTGTTATTTTCAGTGATTTCAAAGTCCATCTGCAGCTTTTCAAGGCAGTGTCTGCCATCTGGTATTGACAACATCTGCGTTCTTGCTTCCCAGATGTAGTATTTTGCATTTGGTGGTATTAAAAAAATCACTTTGTCTGAGTCCTGTAGTTAAACAGTCACAATGTAGGTGGGTAGAGTAAGCACAACTTGTCATCTTCATTATTTACTACCTCACCAACTTTAGTGTTGCAGAGCGCCTTGAAATTACAAAAGCAGTCACAGTACTGAGAGTTGCTGTTATGTGCTGAAGAGTACGTAAGAGATTGTGGGCACCTTGAAACCTGCAGCTGGTTTAAAATCGGCATCAGCACAAAGTCCACAAATGTACTAGATGAAGGTTATTTGGTGAGTAGGTTCCCCCTGCCAGTACAGGCAGTAGAAAAAGCTTGTATTTGTCACTGTGCTTGACAACAGTTCCTCAGTCCTTTCCTCTGCACTCCTGGTCTAGAATGCTCTGGTGACAAGTATCCCCATGGCATGAGTTAACAACATGACTGCACTGAAGAGCTCCATATTTCTGCTCTTGCCGTCACATCTGTTAGCCATCATCAGCCTGTCTGTTTTACTGTTCATATGGGGCTCCCCAAATGTTGTGTAGTACTGAATATTTGCCAGGTCTGATGTAGCTTTACAGACCTCGTGAGCTCCCTTCTGCTTTCTCCTCCCAGACAGCTTTTAAGACAAGGGAGAAGTAAGCTGATTTTGCAAAGTGAGCCTGCCATCAATCCCACTGTCCAAATTCCCTGTGACGCTAGAGGGAGTTCATCAAATAGTATGATGGATTTGTTAACAGCCTGGCAGATCTGTGCGACTACAGCTCCTGTGTTACTGTCTGTCTTGCTCTCAGGCTGCACCAGAATATATTTCTGCAGCTCTCCGTTAAATCAGTGGAAACAATGCACAAACATGGGATTTGGCCTTTGGGATCAAATTCATGGAATTACTCCAGAGAAATATTTGTCCACTTGTAAAAAATGGTGTCTCTTTTGGCCTAGAGGAAGCTTTGAACATGGAGTAATGTTCTAGCTAGGTATGTACACACTTCAAATTGGTAGGTAGCCTGCTTCTTTACAGCACTTTGCTGAAATATCAGTTGAAAACATGGATTTAGTTAAAAAGGGAAACTTCTTTCATAAATAAGAATCAGAATTCATCAACTAACAATGAGATATTTGACAAAAGTGATCTTGTCTTTAGCAGTATATTGGCTTGTGGAGTTGTGCCCTTTACTTCCAGAGCAGCAGCTGCTTTTACTTTGAAGGCACCTACTATTTGATTAGTGATTTTTCTTATTACTAACAAAAAAGAGAATAGTAGTGGAAGGGGCTACAGTTTGTCTCAGGGATTCTTTGACAGACTTGCAGTATCACATCCCCAGCTCATTATGAGAGTGTGTGTCTACTGCTGACAAAACCTCCAGATCAGACTTAATAAAAAACTAGTAGTACTTTTATGAATAATCACTGGGTTTTATACCAGTCCTTACTTGAATAGACTGATATAAATTTAAACCGGAAAACTGTTTAAACTTAGTTTCTTCATGGTGATTGTTCTTGAGGCTGTTTCAGACATGCTTGATAAATGACAACTGTTTCATCTGTGAAAGAGACCATCTCAGATGAGGCCTTTCAAGGCTACAATTTTAATACATGAAAAGTAGGCTGCAATTTAACAGTAGTGGCTCATGGTTTAAAACAGTCTGAATTAAATGACTAAATTTTCTAGCCATTGAAGTGATACTACTTTTAAAAATAATGGAAGAGGACTGAAAAGCCTACAAAAGGAAAATTAAAGTTCACATGTCTAGAACTGCCAAGATGCTAATGGCAGGTAGTGCCAGAGTTCTTGAGGAGAACAATTCTGTACACGGAGGATTTCAAAGAGGACCCTGGTGCTCATCTGACTGCAAAGGAGTACTGGGCCTTGAATCTCCTGCCATTTTTAGTGCTGACTGATGTGAATTAAGCATAAAGTTAAATCTTGCCTCCAAATTTCCTTGCTTTTGTTAATCGGACTCCATAGTAACATAGCATACTTTTTTTATTTTTTCCAGCAGTTTAATTTCCTCTTTATTTCCGTAGTGATGGATTCTTGAGAATCCAGACATGCCAGAGTACTGGCAAATTACCCATATTTTAACCAAATCTTCATTTTTACAGTATAGGATAGCAGTTAGAGAACTGAAGCACTTAGAAAGTAAGGTGTAAACATTGAATAAATGAAGTATTTTAAACTAACTTAAAAAAAACTTTTATCACAGCTCAGAGAACTCTATTCCAGAAAATATTTGTAAAGAACTAACATCTTACTTGTATTGCGTAGTAGCCATGTTAGTTTTGCTTCAGAGAGGTACCAGTTGTAGCCTGGCTCCCAGATGTCACCTGGAGCTTCCTGCAGTACTTAATAAGGACAGCAAAATGTAGGTATGAGTGTTTTTCAGGCTAATGTTTTACTACTTCTTCTCAAGAGCGAAGATCAGTTTTGCTTTCAAGAACGGCAATGAAATATTGCACAGGCTCACGGCAGTATTTTTCTTTCATGAAAGAGCATTTATATAAATACTTTTCTAAAAAAAGATACCCTGGAACAAGCTGAGGCGTTTATTTTGGCTAAGGGTTCCTGATGGGCGGCCACCTAAAATAAGTTGCTTATAACATTTCACGCAGCTGATCTCCTGCGCCCACATGGTGGCTGCGAAAACAGACCGCCTGTGGTGCTGTTGCCTGGCAGCAGGACCTGTCTTCTTGTGCATTTTGCTCTTTGACGCTTTGGCTCGAGGTTAGCCGGGGGTCCCAGCTAATATGTACAACATATTAATGTTGTAATATTTACAACATTACTTCTGCAAGGGGCTACGGAGGCACGCATTGACTGAAGTCAATGCTGAGCGGGGATGTAAAGTTTGGGGAAGAGAAGAGCTGTCGTTCGTAGTGTCAGAGATACCAGAAAAAGGGAGCGTGTGAGGTTTTTTGTGCACACACTATTCGTTGGGAATATATTTGGGAAGCCTTTGTTCAGGAGAGTCAATGTTTAGATAATAACCCTGTCCTCTGTTCTAACAAGCTGTGCTGTAGCGTGAGATCATTCTACTCAAAAAATGTCATTTCTCTCCAGTGATTATAAAGAAATCCTGGAGTGATTTCCTTAGATATCTGCACTACAGGCAACTAAAATCAAGCAGGAAGAGTTTCATCCCAAATGACTAGAAATCAGATAAAAATACCAGAAGTTGTCTCAATATTTCTTGTGCTTTTGTGTTTCTGTGAAAATAATGTGTATCCTTTCTTGCAGGTTGCTCGAGTCTACTCCACCCCTTGTCAAGCTGGGTGTTAGGAACTTTTTCAGCCAAAGGGTGGCTTCCCTACAGGGAGGAAAAGTCTTTGTACTATCTGTATTACTTCCTCCCTTCCCTAATGTTCAGTGACCTAGTTGTCTCTGCTCTTGTGTTTTTTCCCCTTCTGTGCATGTTCCTGGAAGCCCTGCTGTGATGACAGGGCTCAGTCTGACTCAAAGACCAGAGCTTTGTCAGAGGAGAAAGATTTATATCTTTCGAGTATATTTAACCGTTCTCGTAACCATTTTCTCCAATTGTCTTTGTGATGTCATTGTCAGCCCCTTGGACTTCAAGGACTCCCATATTTCTTGAGTTTGACAAAATGACTCCACAACATTTAAAAGTCATTGGGAGAAAATTGGTCAGGGCAGAGAAGTGACTGATGACTATACAAATGAGAGCAGTTAATCCAGTAGGAGTTCAGCGGTCTGGAAGCTGGACTGGAAAGTGATTTCCAAGTGATAGCATTGGATAGGTGAAACAGGATGCTCCTGCTAGTGATCTGATATGTTGTAGTATGTTTATAAAAGCCTAATATCCCAGCAGGAGGAAATTCTGAGTAAACTGATAGGAAGAAACCTTTATGGAGAAAAATATGTATTCAAATGGGGAGAATTCTTTAAAAACTGTGTATTAGAGAGCTGAAGAGGTATATTTCCACATTTGAGAGAGAAGATTCCTTTAGCTAAAAGCCATCGTAGTCCAGGGGTGAAGGCAGCAGTTAGAAGCAGAAATGCAGGATATCAAATATGGGGGGAAAGGGTGATAATAGGTGGCATTTGATGTAAGTTAGATTTCTAAAGTACAGAAAACTGTAGAAAGGGGAAACGGAAAGCATTAAACCGAATAGATGCATTTTCCTTAGAGATAATAGGAAGGTGTTTTGTTTTTGGAGCAAAACTAATTGTGCTGATGGCATATAGCCTTTTATTGTTTGGAGGTAAGACTGTTTATTGAACACTTCAATTTTTTTGAATCTTTATTAATTTTTCTGATGAATGCTGGAAAGGAGTATGTTCTGCTTCGATGACAGACAACTTTTGAGCTCATTAGCAGTAGAGGACAATTATTAGAAAACAGCAACTTGGGATAGGAGTTGTCTGAGGAGCATTCTGGTTTCCTGATGTTAATATTAAATCTTGGAATACTGGGTAAATTCCAGAAGAATGAAAGCATGGGGCCTCTGCTCCAGTATTGTAACAGGGGCTGTAGAAAGCACCACATAAATCCTCATTTCTGACTCAGGTTTTACAGGCAGGATGCCCTGCCCATGTAAGGGAGTGGTCCTATCATGTGAGATGAGTGGGGGACTCTTTTCCATAAGCTTTTGGAGAGAATACAAAGTAAGGTCCAATGGGAAGCACCAAGCTGACATTAAAAGATAGAGCCAAAAAGATTTTCCTTCTCTTTCTACCAGGGGCTTCTGGAGGGTGTCATTGTGCTGGGGGCAGGGAAAATGAGCTTCCTGTGTCACTGCAGAACAGCGAGTCATGTAGACTTATGTAGACCAGCAGCTGCGGGTATCGAGTTCATTTGTTGCAGAGTATTTCTGCGACTACAGTGCAACAGAGCACTCCCCACTTGCTACAGCCACACATGAGAGGATCTGGAAGTGAGTTAGGAGAGATGATACAAGATATGCCACTTTGTGTTGTGGCACCAGGGGTCCAATTGCAAGTGTTCACTCACCAATCCTAGCTAACAGAGGCATAAGCCCCCATCCAACCCAATTTACCACTCATGAATAATCCAGTAAGTCCACCCAGAACCTGGGATCATGCACTTCATGCACCTGACGATGGGAACCCTGATGCCCAGTTATGATCACCCTTCCATAGTCTTACTCAGCCATAGGGGTCCACCCGCAGTAGCCTACTCCACTCCAAGTAGCCTACTTATTTCTGTCCCGCTTAGTAGCAGCAAATAGGACGCACCCAATAGCAGGCCAGCCTCACCAGTCCTAGTAATTGCTACAGTGGTGCCTCTGCTATGTGTAAGGCAACTTTTTCCTTCCTTAAAACTATTGTAAGGGCAACAGACCTTCATGGAGTCAAAAATCATTTTACTGTGATAGTCCTTTAGTGGGACAATAGGACTTCTGCCCACCAGAATGCATCCTGATTGACACTGCTGAACGAAAGTGTTTCAGATGGACTCTCCTGAATGAAAAAAGGGCATCTGAGGACCCTCACAAGTGTCTTGCTGGAGGCCAGATTTTCAAATGCAAGTGGTAGTGGTGCAATATTTGCCACCCAGTATGACCATTCCAGTTTTGAATGTGGCCAGTACAATCTGGATAGCTTGACCAAGTCAGTCACATGGCTAAAGCAGAAAGTCTTCCTTTGAGACAATGTAAAGTCGATTGTGTGTGCTTTGTGCTTCTTACAGTGCACTAAAAAAAACATAGGAAGCTGTTCTTTAAAACAGTTTTATGTGGACAGCTTTAAATAATTACAGCATTATGTAAGAGCTTTCTAGAACTATCTTTAAATCTGAGGGGTGCCTTTTTTTTTTCCCTCCTCCTCTCTATAGCAGGTGTCCTGTGCTGAGCAAGGGGAAAGGAGAAGCATGGGGTGGGTGGGTGGGGGAGTGTTACTGTAGTTCTTTGGATTTCAGCTACCTGGCCTCAAAGTTTAAAACTGTGGTGGACCTTCTTAAACCTTATTCTCCTGATGTCATATCTCCATCCCTTTCTACTGTGTCCCATCCTAGTCTCACTTCTGGCCTTCCCTGCCACTCGTAGCGGAAAGGCAGTGTGGTAGATTGCTGAACTGAGCAAGGAGACTAGTACCCAAGAGAGACTTTTTCTTCTTTACACAACTGGACTTCTCTGACTGCTTAAGAAATAAAACAGGTCTGGAGCACAGAAGATTTTTGTTCTAAATTTTTTGAAGTCGAGAGTCTTTGAAAAGTACTGCAAGTACATATTTCCTATATTTTAGACCTTCTGCACAGTATGAGGAGGGTGTAACTCAAGGCGGTAAGGGCTGTGTTCATGTTAGGAAATACGCATGACATATTCCATTTGTTCTTAAGCTTTTGTCTTCCAAGAGTATTGAAAGATTTCTTCCTAATTTCTTACTTCTTCCCTAGTTCAGTGCTATGGTTACTAAAAGTAACTGATGATGCTGGCTTTTTAAAAGAGGAAATAAAAAACAAAGTTACTGATGTTCAATAGACTGCCCTGATCCTCTCTGCAGAGGTAGAAATATCTGTCCTGTGAACTCCTGACTCTCTTGGCTAATGGCGCTTTATTAACCTTCTTCCCCTGAACTTTTAGGACAGTTTCTGCCATCTCCAAACCCAGTTTGACTCACCCTAAATAAATGTTGCGAATAAAGAAACCTTTTGTGTTTTATTTTTCAGATAAATATAAGCTCTAAAAGTAAGAGAGAGAAAAGAAGCTGGTATTTAAATGCTCATTTCTAGACTCATAGAAGTTATTCCCCTCTGTTCTGTCTCTGATTAGCTGTCTCAATGCAAGAGCTGTAACTCATTCCACTTGTGTGCGCCCACGGTATTCCTTGGAATAAATCACTCAGTCGTTTTCTGTTACTGTTTGCCACCATTTGTGCGTCACATGCAAAACCTGTTCAGCAGCTGCATGTGCCTGTTTGAGCCAGTGATAAATGGGTTGCCCCTGCCGTGAATCTTGTTTTATGATTTGTATTAATGCCAGCTCAGAGAGAGGCCTGGGGGACTTCTGTGGTAAATGTCTGTGGAGAAGCAGGCTTGTTGAACGCTATAAGAACAACCAACAATGCGTCCTCTCAAAAAGTGGTTTTCTGAAACTGCTCAACCTCTGCACCTTTCCCCTGCATTTCAGGCTGCTGTAGAGTTCAGCAGTAGGCCCTCTGCTTAAATGTTTGGTTTGGAATATGAATTAAGTATGTTGCAAAGTACGCAGAGGACTGGGTCATGATAATTTTGTACCTATAGGGTTGGAAGACGATGATATTCCAGAGCTGACGAGGGCTGGAGAAAGTCACAGCTTGCTTAAACTCGTTTTCCGATTGCGCCCAGGCATTTGTGTGATTTTTTTTCTGACTCTCAGCTTAACTCTAGGAGCAGAAACTTCCCTTTTCCTCCGGGCTGCTCGTCTGAGGAGGTCTCGTCACGGCCTCTCTCGGCCTCTCTCGGCGTCCCCGCAATAGCCGGGTGCGCGGCGGCGGCGGCGGCGGCGCGCTCAGCACCGCGGACAGCGGCGGCGGCGGCGGCGGCGGCAGCGCCCGGTCCCGCCCGGCGCGGCCGCCCCCGGGCGCTGCCCCCCGGGAGCCGCTGGGCTTCGCGGGGGGAGGCTCTCCCCGCCTGGCGGGAGCCGGGAAGAGCCCCGCAAAAGCAAGTTCCGTGAGAAAGGGGAGGTTTCGCTCCCATTGAAAGGGGAGGTGCGGGTGAGGGAGTTAGGATGTCTTAAAACTGAAATGGGCTCTCGTAAGAGTTTCCTCTCCGGATGGAGCAATCTGAAAATGGGCAGAGACGCTGCAGGAATTGCTACCTGGGGAGCAAGAAAAATAAGGGTTCAGGGAGTTGAGCTAGCATATTCTTTGTGATTCCATCTGAACGGAAGTCTCTAGAGGGAGCGCTTATTCACCCAGACGGCTTCCCATCAGCCCTTCTCAACACAGTCTGGTTCTTGAGCTGAGGGAGAGCAGTGAGCAGGTAGCAAGTGACTGGTTCTTTTCTTAGTGAGCAAGTCTCAGCCTACTACAGCTAATGGAAGGAGTGACAGTGGAGACTTCCCCTTCCAAAATGTGTCTAAAGAAACTTTCCTGGTCATTCCATACATTCTCCTGTGCTTAGAAGTATGAAGAGAAGATGAGAGCTCATTTCTAGCCTTCTCAGAGTTTTTCTTATACCTGACACCCAGACACTATGCATCCTCCTTCTCCTAGCTATGACACATATATACCAATCCCTCAGTCACACACAGTTTATACAATTTCATGTGGATCCTTTCACTGTGAGAGTCTCAGAAGGATCAATTAATCTGCCTTTCAATAGCCCTATGGGAGAAGAAAATATTTGAATCTTAGTTTTATTAGTGGAGACCTGAAAAGAGAAGGAAAGAGAAGGAAATTAAAATAGTCGCACAGTAAAGTCCCTCTCTTCAGGACCTAACCATCTTGCATCCCTTCAGGCTTACCTCTGCACTTGCTATGAAACACTCTTCCCCATGCTGCGGGTTTACAAGGATTCCTCCACTTTCTTAAGAGGACGGACAAAGTCTCAAGGCAAATCCTGCTTAATATGCAGCTGCACAGAAAGGGTAACTCAGGACGATATGACAGAACAGATATGAGAAGAACAGCTTTGCCACCTCAGCTCACACCTAATGATCAGTGTATGCTAATCAAAAGCCACTAAGGAGTTGCTTCTAGCCAGGTGAGAACATTTAAAAGGCAACACTTACATGGATGTTTATTTTGAATAGTAGATTCTGTTTCCTTTTCTGGTGTTACAGTGTGAGCTCCCTGCCCTGTTTCAGTTTGCTTGCTCTTTGGGGGCCAGAGACCATATGAGTTGGGAGCAGTGTTTGGGCAGTTCTTTAACGTATAACTTCTAATCACGTTGATATGTGGTAAAAAATGATGGGTGGGCCGTGCAGTATAGGTTTTTGTATAGGCCTTTGTATGGAAAGGCATGACACCAGTGTATAAAAGAGAGAAAATGTCAGAAGGGAAAATATATAACTAAGTAAGAGGTCAGGACTAGAATCATCCTGACCACAGAAATGTCAGTGGGTGGGAGGAGCTGGATCCACAGATGACCTTTGTTCTGCTGCTCTTAAAAGCTCTATGTACATGGCATGTGGTATATGTGCTTTACTGTACCTGTGCATCTAGACAAAGAGAACTCAGTTGCCCACCTCCAGTTTTCCCCCCTGTGCCTGGGAAGAAAAAGGGTGATGGGACATGAGGGTTGACTTGAAAGTCTAAGTGGATCTGAGTGACCTTTGACTCCTAGGAGAATTAAAGATCCCTTCAATGGTAGAAAAATAAATGCAAAGGAAAAACTTCCGGGGGATGGGATTGAAGAGAAGAGAGGGAAGAGTTACATTACAAAAAAGGCATCCCAAGGCTGGCAAGTCTCAGAGAGGAAAAGTTATTGTTACCATTCTCGAGAACAAGAAAGTGCTGCTGATGGAAGAGAAGAGGGGATTCAGGAGCCCAGTCATCCAGGATGATTTGGGGCCTAGTGGCCTTCCTTTCTCCTTGCTCCTTTCTCACAGGCCCCCAACCCTTATGACCTCTACTTGCGTCCACAAGCCCTCTCCCAGTAGCCTCCTCTCACTCCCATTTGTAGGGACTGCTCTGCAGCTGGGCTGACTTTAGCCCTGTCCTCTCTGTGTTTAGCTGCAAATCCCTCCCTGCCGATTTCCTGCCTTTTCTAGATGAGTGCTCTGCTCTCCAGGACAAGGGCCAATATCCTGCATCTCCGGGTGTCTCTGTCCTCGCTCTCCTCTGGCACCCTTCCCATCTCTTAAATTCCCTCATGCCCTTTATAATCTGCCAGGACGTGCATGTGTGTTTATAGGGACTGCCTCTTATGGATGCTTTGTGGTAGGAGTGCCTTCGTCTGTAAACAAGGAATTCTGCTTGCAGCGTGGGCATCTGGCAAGGCAGCTGGGGAGCCCAGGACAGGCATACAGCAGAGAGTGAGACACGACGCACAAGGGCAGAGCTCTGGCTGGTGCCAGGTGCTGAGGCGAGCTCAGCGCCGGGTGTCTGAGCACCTTGTGCGGCGGCTGCCGGGGACTCAGCAGCCCAGCGACAGAACAGCACAGGCAGAGTTTGTGTAGCACCCCTGGGCCCAGCCTATGCCCTCAGCAGCTCCTTTGGAGATTCATTTGTGGGTTAGTATTTGAGTGTTACACAACGTTCAGGCTCAGTCTGTTGCATCTGCCTTCCACACCTCCTTCCCAAGAGTTCGTTTCCCTGTGGTGTAGGGGGGATCCTGGCCAGGTGTGAGAACTCCCTGGCAGCCGTAGGGTGGCACTTTATGTAAACAGGAGTGTGTGAATTCAGTCAAACTTCACAAACAAGGATAAGAACAAACCCGGGACATAATCAATGCTCAAATATAGAAACTCAAGGTTTCCTAAGAGAGACACAAGAGAAACAGAGAGAGCAGAACAGGTGTCATGGTCCCTGTGGCTTTCATTTCCCCTTACCTCGGCTTCTCAGGAATGAATTTGGTGCTGGCCACAGGCCCCAATTTAGACTAAAAGTACAGCAAACCAGCACATCACAGGCAGTCTTTTTGCTATGCAGGGCAAAAGTCTGATAGTGCTGCCTACTTTCTCTGCGTGGTGACATACCTAGCTCTCATGCAAGTCCCTCACCTGTGGCAGAGTCACTGCTCCCCTCCTCCCCATCGCTATTGCTGTAGAAAAGGACACAGCTGGAGCACTGCTACAACAACAGCGGACTGCGATTTCCTGTGTGTCCTTATCAGCCTGCTGTTTGGAGCAGCCTTGAGGCTGGCACTTGGACCAACAGTTAAGAAACTGTATCGCCCTCCTGTTGACCTGGAGCAAGATCCAGCTGAGAAGGAGCTCAAGCAGGGCAGCCAGCTCTCCATACAACAGAAGATTGCCATGCCCAAGAAAGGTGTGGTGGGTTTAAACAAAGCTCTGGAGCCTGAAGGTTCCCTTCTACCTCCAGAGGAAGAAGCTAGGCAGCTGGAGGTCATATAAACACCCCTCATAAACACTGACAAGTTCCTCTGTGTGCTGCAAAGCACTTGCCCTTTCTGGCCAGTGTCATCTGGGTTTGGCCTGGGCTTGGCAGAAGCTGGCTGCTTTTGACCCAGGACAATTTAGTAAGGCTTGTAGCTTGAAATAGCCTCTCTCTGGGCTCTGGGTGCTTTTTCTGACTGAGAACAGCAACTCTGAAAAAGTACAGAACAGCTAAAAAGGGACAAAGCTAGAGTGCCAGGTGCAGAGTATGCAAAAGCTTTATTAGTATCCTGGGTGCCATTGACCTGCTGAACAGGGAAGATAGATAGAGAAGGAGAGGGAAACCAGAAGAAACCAGCCGAATCCTACTGTGGACGCACGAAAACTCAAGACTCCCAAAGAGAGTTAGAACCAGGTGTTTCGTGGGGTCCACGAGCTGAGCACATTACCGTGGCCGGCAGGACAGGGACCTGGCCGGCCAGGGCCTGTCCCATAGTATCTGAGTGAGGGAGCAGGGCAGTCCTGGACTTGGCAGCTGGAGTCAGCCCAGAGACCAGATTGGTGGACGAGTTTGGGATGATAAGGCAGGTCCAAGGTCAAACTGGGAAGTCAGTCCATGGGTGAGCATCCAGATCACTGGGGCCCATAGCCAGGCACAGGAAGCTGTCCCACTGTTTTCCTGTTCTCCTCCTCCTGTGCTATCAGTGTGAGCTGCTGAGCCCTGTTTCATAAAACTGAATGCTTTCTACAGACCTCCACGGATCCATCGTCACCCACACTGTACTCTGGTGATGCGCATCACCTTTCCACGCTGGGCAGGTTGTGACTGGTGGGTAGCAAGGTGAGGATGTTTCTGATCACGATGGAGGAGCAATCTACAGATGTGAGTGGACCTGGCGTACCCATCATGGGCTGCAGGCAGCCTGAGTCAGCTCGGCATTTGAGCATGGCTCAGATGGCTCCCAGTTACCAACTTAGAAAGTGTCTGAGCTATTTATAGTCCATTACTGCTCTGAAAAAAAAAAAAAATCAGTGTGCGTGGTGTCCTGAGGCATTTGCTCCTTTGGGAATGTAGACCGATCCCACTAGTTGTCCAGCCAAAAGCTGTCTGTGATAACAGGAGGGTTCGTGCCATCGTATCTGTGCAGTGCTCTGGAGTGATGAAATGCAGTGGAAGAAGCAAGCAACATAGCTGTCACTTGGCTCATCAGTCTGTTTGGCAACAGGAAGGGACCCTTGTGAAGAGCAGGCAGACGTTTTAAGAGGGTTTGCATAAAGTGCCCGGCTCTTTCTGAATCTCTTGGCTGCTCTGTGCGTAGGCTGGTGCCAGTCGTGCAGTGTTCACGGCAGCGCTGGTATGCTGCCCCTTGATGGCAATGCTGTTGGCTTTGCTGGGGAGCCAGAGTGAGCGCTAGCAGCGTGCTGTGAGCCTTCAGCTGAGTCACTAAGAGCTTCATTATATGAAATGCCTGAGATTCGGTGACCCAGGCAACACAGCAGCGTGCTGGAGCCACAGCGGAGAGCTCAGACTAAACATCAGCTGTGTGCAAGGTTGTTGATATTTGTCCCAGAGGAAAAGATCCTCAAGAGACCTTGAGGGGTCGGTCGGGGAGGCTCCATGCCAGGATGGGACCCTTTGCTCAGCGGTAGCCCCTTCTGGAGAGCCCCTTAGCACACACACCTGCTCTCTTGCAATGGGCACAGCAAGGAGGTGCCTTTCCCCCCCTCCCCCCCAACTTGTGCTGTGAGTTGCATGGTTCCAGGAGGCTCCAAAACACTGGGTTTTTTTGCACGTTCAGGACTGTTCATTACCAGGCTAAGGGAAAATCAACCCAGTCTTTAGGCTGAGTGATTTTAATCATTGCCTGGAAAAATTGACCCAATATTCCTTGCCTGGCTTTTAACCTCTTCCCCTGGTTTTGCTCCACAGCAGTGTCCAAGGCAGGATGCACAGTGTTTCCACGTGGCTCAGGAACTGGCACAAGTGACGTTTATACAGTCTTGCGCTAGTGAGGAAGGTTAGTTAGTTTAAATGTTAGATATTAAAGGCTAAGCACACCTGGGCAGAACTAGAAAGAACTGCCCCCCTCACCCCCCAACACTCTATCCCTACACTTTATCATCATATTGTCTTATAAAAGGCTTTGTTAAAAACCTTGAAAGTCCAAAGAAATGTCGGTTCATGCTCTTTTAGTCACTTTTGGACTGATGCAGCTGAACATCCTACTAGGTTGGTGAGATAGTACCTCTTTGCAGAAGGCATCTGCTGCGCAGACCCAATGATTTCATGATCTATCTCTTTGCCTTTGTTTCATTTATTGCCTGCAGTGATTTGCTAGGTACATGTATAAGCCTTATGGGTCTGCGTTTCTCTAAAATACTGGGATAAAGCTTTTTAAAAGTATCAACAGAAATTCTTGGGATAAGTTAGCTCCTTTTTTTCTGCCTGCAAGTTGAAAATTCTTCCTTTTTCTCTTAAAAACAGCATTAAAAGAGAAAGAACAGTTGGCTTTCTAGCCTTCCTTGATATGAGGAGAGGTGAAGGAAGGCAATTGTTTGGTTCAGTTTTTTTTTCTTCTGTTTGTTTCTTTATAAGCAGATGCAGAGATCTACAACAGTGACAGTTTTTTTTTTTTTTCTTTTTTTCCCCTTGCCTTAGGAAAACAGGTCTTCATTGCTCTCTTTTTCCAGTAAGCTTTCGACTGGAGAACTACTTGGATTTGACATAACCTAAGCAGGAGGGAAAAAAGACAAACAACCCAGAGGCAAAAATATTTTAATCAATTAAATTATTCAAAGGACATATGTTTTATGTTCATTAATTTTAACAACTATTTGTCTCCAGAAGACTGGCAAGTAGTTGGAAGAAGCAGTTTATGTGAAAATTCAAAGCCCATTAGTTGCTTCTGTTAGAAACGGAGAAAGCGCCCTTCTCTGATTATCCATAGCTAACTATTTTCTGTCAGAAAACAGGCTTGAGGATCGAACCATTAGGAATAACAGGTTGTCCAAAAATACCCAATCCAGGATTAAAAACCAAAGCTGTGAGGGGGAAAAAAAAAAAAGAAGCTTTCTTGACCACCTTTTTCTTGACTACCTTCTTTTCTTTTTTTTTTAACAGAACAGAGAGCAAAAGCCCTGCAACAACTAAAACTAGCACAGAGCCCTTCCTCGCCACACATGTGACCTTTTGCAGCGGGTGAGCGACTGTCATCACCGTTTCTTTGCCCTTGGGAGTGATATTTCAAAGGGCTGAGTCACTCTGCAGTACGGGGCCCTTTTCTAGCCACGGAGGACACTCAGGCTTAACTGATATGATTTATATCTCGAGAAACACTGAAATGCGCTTAAAAAAAAAAAAATCCTTCTGCCTCTTTGACCACTGGCTTTGCCAGGCTGAGGGGCTTTTGCGAGATGCTAACAGCTTTCATTGCTAAAACAATCTTGGGAAAAAAGTAACTAAAAGTGTGAATGGTATTTGCATAGCTTGCGCCGAAGCCTGCAAAAAGCCTGGCTGCAACCGGGCGAGCGTGGCTGGTTCCCACGGCCCTCGGCAGCTCGGTGCCTCACCGACATCCCGGGTGTGTGCCCAGCACCCAGGCATGGCCAAGGCCTTGGGGGCCTGTCAGGGTCACCTGTATCAGCACCGGCCCGGCACAGTGCGGTGGCAGCTGCTCGCCTTCCCCGTGGTCCTGGAGGCCTCCGCGGAGCAGTTGTGCGCTCAGAGACACTTCACGGTCTGCTGTGGGCTCATGTGGTGTAAGCTGTGTCCTTGCACAGCTGTAGATAAACAAATGGTTTTTGTGACAGGTTTGTGATTTTCTTTTTTCTTTCTTTCTTTCTTCCTTTTTTTCCCCTCTCTCTCTCTTTTTTTTTTTTTTTTAAAGAATTAAAAGCCAAAGCTGCCTTACTTAGTTTTGAAAGCAGTAAGAATAGTCACTGGTTAGGAAGGAAGGACGTTAACCAGGTGTGACCTTTGGAAAAGGTGTCTGCCAGCATCAAAGCAAAGATTAAAGGAGGGGAGGAAGGTTTTAAAAATGGAAATATTTAAACTTAAAAAAAAAAAAAAATCCCATCAGTATCATAGTTTGGACCATCAAATAAAATTCAGAGCATTTGTTCTTTCACTGAAGAAGCAAAGAGGTAGAATCTGTATTGCCTGGCTCGTTTTCTGCATGGTCTCATGAAGCTGCCCGTGACCTGGTTACGTGTGTCCTCACAGAGCTGTTACCACGGTGGGTGCCCGTGCTGGTGGCAAGAGGGTGCCTTTAGCAGGCCACAATGGCAGAGCAGTGCGTGGCAGCCTGGCCAAGCCCAGGCTGTTGTCTCAGGACCCGGCAGAGGAGACAATGGGGAGGGACAAGGGTGGAAAAGGTTTCTTCCAGCCTGACATTATAGGATAAGTTTTCTTGGCCAGAGGAGCCAGCATAAGAGGCCCCCCCCCCCCAAAAGATGCCCCTCTCCACACCTTTTGCCAATACCCTGAGTTCATGACTACGAAACCTAGTTAAAAAAAAGTTTTGGGGTGCTGGCAAATGCAGCATTCTGTTCCTGTGTCCTGCTCCCACATCTTCCTGAGGGCAACTGCAGACCTTCTGCAGGCCCTCCAGGCTCCCTGCTGCACTGCCAGGTCCTGGGGGAACTGCCCGAATGTCACCCCCATCCTCCCCTCCCTGCAGCCGTGTGTGAGGTTACTCAACTGTGCGTATGAAAATAACTCCTGTGTCCCAGCTTATTATTTCTCATAAGCAGGATGGGGCGGTTGGAGGCTGATCAGAGCGGCGGAGTCTGCTGGTGAGTTCACTCTTCAAAAGCTTGGGTGGGCTGCTTCTCATTAGGACCTGTTGTATTGCCAAAAGAAAAGACCATTTCTCTCTGGATTCATGCGCGCATCCCTAGCGGTGTCCTGGAGCTGTTACAGCTGCTCCCCTCCTGGGGTTTGCCAGAGACAGCAAGCCCCATGCCCTTCAGGCTACGCAGGGCACTGGCAGCTGGAGCGGAGGTCTTCGAGCAGCAGTTTAAAACTGCACTAAACAGCACTGTGGCAGGGGACTTCCCTGAGACTGCTGCCAATCATCCTCGCTGGTTGCTCCAGGGTTGCAGCGTATTTCCAAGGGACGGCTGATAAGCATCGCTTCGAGGGGTCTTAGTCCAGCCTAACCAACCACAGCCCCATCGCAAAAGCTCGCCACCGATTCTGCAATATATTTTCCACAGGTGTGTGAGCAGTTTCTAGTCCTCCTTATTTCTGCCTATGTGCGTCAGTAAAATAACTTGCAACCTATCGCAAACGCCAACCTGTCTTTCTAACCCAAGTGCTGCTCCGTGGTGCTCTGAGTTGTTTTGGCTCTGTGCCACCGGAGGATGCAACTGGTTTGGCAGGGGGCAGCCCCGGTGTCTGTTTTTGGTGACTCGGTTTGAGGGCTCATTCTTAATGGTGAAATATTTTTGCACTGTTGCTTCTGTAATGACTATTTAACTAGTTTTGCTCGCTAATGATAACAATGATGATCATAGTGCGTAGAGTGAAACATTTAAATACGATGCAACAGAGGAGAATTTGCCTAACTGCAGCTCTGGAAATTTCAAAGAGGGCAGCTTGCTTGGGGCCACTCCACCTGCACAAACTCCACCATCTTCTTTGGGTCTCAGGGCACCCTTTTGTACCAAGTGCCCCCAGGCTTAGTTATCCCCAAGATGGAGTATATGCAAGGTCCACTGATGGCTACTATCATGGTGGCCAGGCTGCAGAACATTTTGGGGTATTTTGTTTTGGGGGGTGTCAGGTGTTGGCATTTCAATTTTTTTTTCTTTTTTTATTCCTGCATAAGTCCCTCAAAAATGCTTTGGTATACGTCAGGAGCGCTTTGGTATACTGTAGTGTCAAAAAGATGCTCAAGTGCAAATGGAGCTATCAAGAGATGGAGTATTTCCTTTTAATGTAACTATTGAATTTGGATCTGCCAAAACAGCTGTCTTACAACTGGCATAAAATATAATTACATTTTGAGATCCAGGTAAATTCTCTCATTCATTTCCTAGCAAAGTAGTTCTTCTGCTTAGTAATCTTTCTTACGTCACTGGATTTATATAAAGTCATAACTTGTTTAATGTTATCCTTATGGCCAGGCCATTAACTCTATCAGCTGGTCTGTACTCAGTAACACCTTACCAAGTTCACCTTTCACATTGACTATATGGAAGACCTTCCAGATGCCTTTTGATAACAAATCAGAGAGGTTCATATTCCTGAAATGCCAGAATGACTCTGCCCAGCTGCCCCTGGAAGAGCTCTCTGAGGTCCACCAGGAAGGCAAAACGGGGATCGCCCCCGCTCTGCAAGGCAGGGCACTCTCAGGGTGACTTGCAAGAAACACCACTATGTTTAGCAGTTTTCTGTCAATCCCGCTCCCCCAACTCCTGTGGACGCAAGGCTTTAACGGACTGGTCCAACCACTTTTACTTATTAATGTCAGTGAATTCAAGCGTCCTCTGGATCTGAGGCTTTTCCCCCCACTCTTCTGTGCTTGGGTAGCACTTGCTGGGTTGGTTCAGTGAATCTCTTTTGGTTATCTCCTGTTACTGGCAAATCTCTGGGTCCTTGCGGCTTAGTGGAGAAGCGTCCCAAAGACTCTCAGGAGCTCCTGAATCTGCACAGGCTGTATGAGACTCTCAGGGCACAAATTGACTACACCTTGCCGATAATTACTGCCAGCTGCTACTGAGAAGGGTAGTTTCATTTGCTGAGAATTCCCCCGCCCCAAACTGCCCACCTTTTCTTGCTCGCTTTTGCCTTTGAGCTAGCAGGCACATAGCGGTTGGTAGTCAGATCAGTTCATTGCTCCAACAGAAAACTAACTCAGCAAGAGCTAACTGAAGAGTTTTCCACTGATGCAGTGAGCCAGAAGATCAGTATGCCTAATCAACCCCATGCAAGCCTTGTCTTTATTTTCACTGCTAGTTCGGTCAAAGGGCCATGTCGCACCTTCCCTGTTCTTGAGATGGTGTTTTTATGGTGTTGGTGTTAGTCTTTGATATGCAAAGACCCCTTTGAAATGCCCTTCTTGGGCAGATGATAGGGCTCTTCCTGCCAAACGATTAGCAATGCCTAAGTGGGTCCAAGTTGCTACGGTGAGTCAACTCCTGTCATTAACCTTTTAAACCTTGTAAGATGGGAGCTCCTTATTGGGCAAACATTTTGGTGAGAACAAGAAATACAGATTGCAGTCAGTCTTTTCTAGGCAACAGGCAAGGTAAACCAAATAGACAAACCTTGGCATGTTTGATAGTTTAGGACATGCACCTAAACCCAGTGCAGGACAGTCTTACGCTGACACATCTGTGGGGTTTTGTGCAATGTTGTTATGTGGCCGGGGTGAGTTTGTTACTGTTCCCAGTGTCATGATGAAAACCAAAGTGCTTCTACGAACAATCCTGTCGCTAAGGTAGTTCAGCTCAGCACCACAGTACCACATGCAAACCTCACCCCCAGCATTTTGGTAAACCAGCAGGCCAGGCTGCAGGCCAGTCTACACTGACTAGGCTAGAGATGCTGTATCTTTGTGTAGCTTGGGCAGCAGCTTAGTTTTATTATAGCCACAAAACCCCTCCCACCCAAAGAGTCCCACAGTCATGTGCAGCCGCCCCCTTTCCTGAGGGTACCAGGCACACAGAGTTTTTTACAGGGAAAAAATGCACAATAGAGGTCATCTGCTGCCATGGGTGTGCACAGCAGAGTGGGTACCACTGTGGCAGGCCACACAGTTGCAGAGTACCTCACTCACAGGCTTTATTAAAAGCAAGGTGATCAAGTCAGTCATTCTCCTTACCAACTACTTTAAAGTTGTTTCTCACTACTTTCTGAAAAAATATGCAGCAGGAGCAAAATGATCGTGCCGAGAACCACGCTTTGAGTGTTTGCTATTCCTGTGGGTTCCCAGCAAGTTACAGGACCTTCCTAAAGAGCTGAGATTAAGCCCTTCACTGCGTTAGAGAAGGGTAGCGGCCTGTTGCTTGATGCCTCTGGAGCTTATTCTTCCTTTCACAGTACAGAAATAACTATTTAAGAATCATCCTCTTCCTCTCCACCTCCCCCCAAAAGGGGAGAATTTAATAGACTGGAGGAGAGAAGAAGGAGCTCTGCTGCCTACAACATATTTGCTAGAGCAGGGGCTTCTTCTCATAATATTTTGGTGAAAGTTTTGAGCAGGCAATCCATTTTGAGTTTTGCTGCTCTTGTTCTAACCGCGCTGTAATCACCAGCAGTCCTGCCTCATCTGAGCAAGCGATCGGGTTTGCAAGAAAAGCACAGCTGAGAAAGGCTTCAAACACAATCTGATTAGCCAATTAAAACCAGATGCTGTGCTGGCAGCCAGGCTGCTGTGGATCATCCGATACAATCCCCTTCCCCTCGTTTTTGTACATAATGTCCTTCCAAGTAAAGCCTCCTCCCCCATAGATATGTCTAAATTGCATTAGGAATCTTGGCTTTTTTTCAGTTATACATGTTGTGAGTGGTTTTGTCATTTAAAGCATTTTAGAGGGATTGTATAGTCAGATAGTTGAATGCCCCTCAGAAATCCACCTCCTGTTCACAGGAGCCAGGCTCCCTGCTGCAAAGGGCCTGGGGTTATAGCACTTTAATCCCTGCCCTCCTTCACCTCTACATAACACTTCTACCTTTCTTCTGGAGGTAAAGATCCCCATCAGCTCTGGGGCCAAAGATGGAGCTCCCTCCCCACCACGCATGCACTTTGCTTTAGTTTTAAGCCTACAAGCCTGAGGCATAAGACATCTTTCTCATTCGTTTTAAGCCTACAAGCCTGAGGCATAAGACATCTTTCTCATTCAACTCTGAAAGGAAGCGTCACTGCAAAGCCTTTTCTCTTGCCTCTCACTGCTCCAGTGTGGCTTGGGGCTGCTTTAGCTCACCCACATCCTCATCTCACCCTCATGGAGAGGCTGCACTTTGCTGGTCTATGTGCTCAGTCATTTATCCCTCTAACTCAGAACTGAGTCCTGCCCCATGGCAGACTGAAGAAAATTGAAAGTGTATATAGCAGTGTAGGCTAGGTATTGGCGTTTATTCTCCTTGGCACTGGATGATCACAACTTGAGTTGTGTCAAGTAGGCTTCTTCCTACCCTACTCCCTAAACGCAGTCACAATTCTTCTGCTTCTTCCCTTCCTCTCCCAAGACTGTCCTTGCTAACAAAAGTCACTAGGCTCAGGTCCCATTTAGCCAGAATCAACATAGGCAGGAATTTCTATAATACACTTAGTGGTGCAAACAAGCTGCAAATTTGGACTAGTCATTCTGTTGCTTGGTCACAGCTAATGAGACTCATCCCAGAGAGGCCAAAGAAAGGGGACAACTCCTTTGCTTTTTTTGTTTTTTTTTTTTGTTTTTGTTTTTTTAGTTCAACAAAGGAGAGGGGTTGATATCAGCTTATTGAAGAGCAGAGCCATCCAAATTAATTTCACAGGGAGTGTCTGGTCTCAGCAGCTAGATGCTAATCCTTTGCAGCACTACAGCCATCTAAGTGCTCAGCACAAAGATGAGGTAAGAGGCATGTACAACAGAACCACCAAGGTTTTAGGCTACTGCTGGAGAATAGTAGATGTCAGAAAAACTCAAGACACTGTTTTCATTCTAGTATCCGGAAAGTAAGGGAAGATAGGAAAAAGAGCTCAGCTTCAAGTGTACATGACAAATTTACACTAGCTCAATTGCCTGTAGAAAGTTCACTTTTTGACTTTGCCTGGACCTTTTTGCCACTTCTTATTCCCAAGAGCGTCCAGTTAAAAAACAAACACCAAACGCAACAGGAGGAATGGAAGCAGCCATCAGATACTTCACCTTTCACAGCCTGGGCAACTGCTCCAAAGCCCAGCTTAACCAAGGTAAGCCAAAATACTTCAACTGAATCACCTCTTTGCAGTCAGACATCAGCTAAACACAGTCCAGCTCTTAACATGTCACACTGTCAGCAAGGGAACATCGGCCACTTCCAGAAGAGGTGTATTTAACAGCAAGCAAGCGCCTAAGCACTGTATATGAGGTTCACTGGCAATAACTATGCTAGTCCCATGTCAACACCACACAGGGTGTCAAGAGTGGTAATAACCACACTCACACAATTATGCTAATACACTTCCCTTCGGAGTCTCGCCTTTTGAGTCTGCCTACGGTGTGAAATAGCTTTAAGCAAGGCATAAAACCTTTATCAGAACTTTTAACCCTGCAGTGACTCCACTCGGATAGGGTTGTTAAAACTCGCACAGGTTTACACAACGCACAGACTGCCTCCCTGGCCTCTTTAAGACAAAAGCCTGTATCTACCCTTAACTAGGGTATGGCAATGTTCATCTCAGCCTCAAACAAATACAGTTCACTTGGTTTCAATGCAAAAATATGCATATTAGATTTATACAATTAAACTTTTCAATAACAACGAGTACCCTGAGCGCTTTACCAATTTGATTTTTTTCATTGACATGTTACTTCTAGAAGTATCTATTAAAAAGAAATTGGTAAATTGCCATGACTCCTGACTCACTGGAAAACGCAGACTCTTTGCAGCACAATGCAGGTCTGTCTTGCCACTGAGATTTGTGAGACTTGAGCAAAATTTTTTTAAACCTAAGTCTTTCAAGGGAAAAATATACACAATAAGATGCATAGTGCCAAGATTTTTTTTTTTTTTTTGCTTTGCAAATGCTCTGGAGTCAGATTCACACTTCACTGAGCCAAATCATTTCTTAAAATGACTGGACTAGGATTTGAAAAACGTGCAGACAGAGTCCTAAGCAAAACTGTTTAGGTTTTATGATTCTGAGCCATCTGTGAGGTAAGAGGACAGAAATCAGCTAGAAGCTGATGAAGCTGAAAGACTGTTCTGTTTTCATAATACGCTCTGAATCACCTTTAATCTGCCTATTAAGTGGACACTAGTTATTTTGCGAGAGCCCTGCAGAAAATGGCATGGGTGTGAAAAACAGCAGATGGTTAATGTGGGTGGAAAGCTATACAAATCGTTAAAGAAGCATGGAAAATTCACTGCTGGCTATAAAACAGTCACTAGACAAGGGCAGCTGTAAACAGCTAGGTGCAAAGAGAAGGTAGGTCACATGGTAGCTGCTCCATATAGAGACCGCTGCTCTTCCCTTTTCTCAACCCTCCCCCCTCCCGAAAAGGGTTGAAAGAATCACGCATGATAGACCACAAGGGTCAACACTCCCAAGCATTAAGAGCAGGATGGTTTTCCATTGCGCTACAGTTTCTGGCCTTCAGCAGGACCTTAGACCTGATAAGGGAACCATAAAGGCCCTGGGGAACACTTAAAAAACAGTACCACTTATAAGTTGTATATGCAAGACACTTAAACCCCAGCCAAGTGATTATCTTCCTCTCTAACTGACATACCAACATACTGACGATGTGTGGAGGATAAACATAACACTAAGCCAAAAGGAGGCTGAGGTAGGAAAGAAAGGAAACTCAATATGGCCCATCTTTCACTCACTCCTAATTTACAAAAGCAAAAGAACTCTCACATTGCAAATACAAATTGTGACATGCAATTATATGATCAAGACCAAGGAAAGAATTTTTCTTCCTTATCTCCACGATTTAGAGCATCTCTTAAATAGGAGAAAACCAGGACGCCTGTTTCCAGTCAACTTGGTG
The DNA here is from genome assembly GCF_040807025.1 of Struthio camelus. Classification (NCBI taxonomy): domain Eukaryota; kingdom Metazoa; phylum Chordata; class Aves; order Struthioniformes; family Struthionidae; genus Struthio; species Struthio camelus. Next base: position 92,162,824 of record NC_090942.1, on the reverse strand, counting down.
GACATGAACAATCACCTTCTCGGGTATTTCATGGCAACTTTTGCTTATGCTCAAAAGACTAGCTGTTACAAAAGGGACAGAACGAGGAAAACTGAGGGAATAGTAGATTCATTTCTGGGCAGGAAAGTAGCTATAATGAAAACATGAGGAGTGTAATATCATTTTCTTATTCAGTATTTTTGCGACATTATTTCTAGTTGCCGTTGTTGACTGTTTAACAACAGCCTCCTTCCTTTTTTAGTTTTCCATAGGCAGGTGGGGAAGGGGAATACCTGAGGACTTTTGACCTCTGATTCTGCACCACTCAGTAGAGTACCACTACTACTGAGCTCTCTCATGTAGATTGTGTCTTCAAAATCAGTATGACACAGTATGAACACGAAGGGGAAAAAAAAAAAGGGGGGGGACGGGGACACCAGATCTCTAAGAAACAAGCTCCACCACCACTAGTTGGGGCTTTACCCTCATGGCCCCCAGTACATCCATCAGGCAGATGGCATTCATTTATCATAAAAACACATCTGGTCATTTCGAAGGAGAACATAAGTGATTACAGATAGAGAAAAGAAGCTGCAAATGTTTTTCAATTTTTAATTCTTATTTGGAGAGTAGTGGCATCCTGACGTGTCACATCATCCAAGGAAAACTGACGGGGTCTGTTTCCAGGCTCCTAGCTCACCTAGCACTTATGGTACTAAGTGTTTCAGTAATCTTTGCTTGGCTGAGGTGCTTTGTTCAGCCTGCAGACATGGTATTCCCAATTCCAGATACTTCTGCTGGGTCAAGACCAGAGTAATCAGCACTAACAGAAAGGGAAAATAATCAGATGTGAAACACAGAGACCATATGACGAGCAACAGTGACGGGCTGGTACTGTAAAATAGCTATACACACCAGTCAAAAATGGATATTACAAATGGAGCTGGAAAATCATAATACTAGATAAAAAACATGATCAAATGTTTTTGATGGATTTCCCAGAAAAGAGAAAGTCTATTCAGGAATAAAATGCAACAGCTTCAAAAAAGAAGAAAATAAAATGCACCTAGTGATCCTGAAATCAACTTTTCCATTAGATAAATATATTTGAAATAGTTGTACAGTTCACAGTGGCATAAAGTTCTCTGATTGCTTGAGTGCTTGAAAATATCTCATCAGTAAAAAAATACCAGAGCTGGGGGAGGAAAACCCTCTCTCTGAATTCTGTACATGGGCAAATGCACATGGTATTGGCAGGCATCAGGTCATTGGATCCATGGGAAACCAGCAGTTTTGCAGGACTGCAGATCACAAGTCAGGGGACGGGGGATAAGAAGAATAGTAAGGCCCATTTTCCTGCAAAGAGAACAGAACGGTCAATTGAACAAAAGTCTTCTCCAATACACCTTCATGCAATGGATTAAAGATACAGAGGCATGAATAAACGAGGATTTCCGACTACTACTTCCGTGACTACAGTGAAAGCCACAATTCAACTGAGAGAGGACTGCGCTGGCAACCAGACAGGGCCTTGGTTTTGCCTCGGTTTTAAGCAGAAGGTGCAGATTAAAATTTTGCCATTAAGCTAAAGCTGTGATGCAAGGAAGCCAAAAGTGCTTGCACAGCCAGTCTCTCAGTTCAATACAAAGTTGCCCATGCAGACATGCCGTTACTGTGGCTGTTGCTCTGTAGTCAGAGCACGTCCTCTTCAGACCGATTTGGACACTGCAAGCCATATTCCTCCCACTATTAGGGCAGAGGCTTGGGATAGGAAAGGGAAGGGGAGGAAGAAGAGGGACCTACACAGAGGCAAGGCACCCTTCAACAGTTCCGTTTTCCCCCCATTGCTTTTTTTCCCCTTCCTGCATACTCGATATAGGAGAGGGAAGATGAAAGACGGATAGAGATCTTGTACCTCCCCCAGGAAGACTGCCAAGTCTGAATATTGTCACTGAAATATTATCACTGACAACTGGAAGCTGAGGGGAGGTTACAGGGCAATGGGCAAACTGGGCATGCAATGGAGAGGATGGTTCCTTTAAAACTTGCATAGATAAGGCTACTTCAACTCAAGAGCAGAGAGTCTAGCCATTTTTCTCCATCCAGTTGAGACCAACTAGATACAATAAGGTTGAGAAAGTCTGAAGCTGAGGTAACTATAGAGCTGTGGACCCAGAGGGCCTATATCTGATCTCAGCAACCTGCATTGTAATGCATGGTATATACTGTATCTTGATCTATGCTCCCAAACTAGTCTAATCTTCTAACATGAATTTGATCTTATCCACAGGCTCTCAGCATGCTATGATACAGTTCTTTGCTGAAAAAAGGTAAACCTGTCTTTTTATGCACATAGGAGACTGCTCTACTGGGAAAGGGGTCTGCTTCTTGGCCAAAGCCTCTCCCTTGGACTGAAGTTTAAAAAAATAAAAGTCTATTAAGAAAATTGCTACTCATAGAAGAACAGTTAGACTCTCCAGGAACCCTTTTCCTCTCCCCTTTCTTAAGATGTGGAAGTCAGCCCCTTAAAAATTCTTGCAGAGCAGAATGGGAGACACAATAACTACACTTAGGAGCAAAGACAGATGCCTGCCACATGAAATCACTTACCCTCGCATCATACTCGAGGACGAAAGGGGGGAGATCAATCTGCTCTGGGGGTATGGCTGTAAATAGCTGCTGAAGGCTTTCCACATAGTGGATTTTGTCCTTTAGCCCTGAGACGGTGAAGGTTGTGAAAAACCATGCTGAGACCTGAAAATAAACCCCCAAATCCCAACAAAAACTAATTATGATGGTGCTGTTTCAGAACCTTCAAGTTCAACATGATATTCCATAGTGAAATAGGCTGGAAGTTAAACTTTAAGCTTTGATATCATGACAAGAACAGAACAAGGTCAGGAAATACACACCACTGATTGATAGCAAGCATCATCTTTAGAGCTTTAAAGCTAGCGCTAGTTCTTGCCCATCTGGCAATGAAATGTCTTCTACTGTAGAAAAGTGACAGCTATTCTGTTACTTTTGTCTTCAAAAATCTGTATAGTGGCAAATTTTCACTTCCACTTTAGTCAGTTCAGAGTACGATTTATTTGACTTTGTAGCTAACAGAAGCATTTTTAACCCTCTGCCTTCAAATTTTTTTTTTTTTTTTTTTTTAAAACAGCAAAGGCAATTCTAGGGAGTAAGACTTTCAGCTGTTCCAAGGTCCTACTGAGATCTCCTCTGCTTTGGGTTGGCAGAGCATGCGTGCATGCACGTGCCTCCTCCTGTTCTATATTTCTTAAATGACATAAAGCCTTACTAACTTATGCTACAAGATCTTACTTTATGTATATACACTTGGTCTCCTTTGGATGCAAATGGGTCAAGGAACTTTTGTTTTGTAAAGGCCAGTAAGACACCAGTGATACTTCTGGAATTTGCTAAATATTAGATTGATTGCACAAACTATTACTTTTAAAACCACCTTCTCTAAAATTGAAGACTGTATTACTTGTTTATTTTTCATCTAGTCTATTTCTGGCTGACTGAAGGGGAAGAAAAGCACAGATCTTTGCAAGAACCAGAGCTCTTGCTGAGCATGACAACAAGAAAGATTACGTTCTTCAACATCCAGACAGCCAAAGCACAAACTAAACTAAGTGTCCAAGGGCAGGTAACACACAGAACAGATTGTAAGAGGAAGGAATGATTTGGTCATGTGCTGTAAAACTATCTGAAACAAAGAGCATGGGAAATAAACTCTGATCACAAGAGGCATGAAAGACAAGTGGATATTCTGATATCTCTAGCACTTGCTTGGTCTACCTTGAGAAAGAGGCCCAAAGATGTCAGAACAAAGGTATACAGCAAAAACAAAGATGCAAACTCATGTCAGGTCATACTGGACAAACAATACTGAACAAAAAAAAAAAAAAACACACACCAAAAAAACCCCAGAGACACAGGACTAAAGAGACAGTTGTTGACCTAACAAGAGCTATATCTACTTCCTGAAGGCTGTCTACTGTAGAACAGCTTTTTTTGGCTCAGCTGAAGTAAGAGTAACACAAAGGACAACCAGATAGAAAGTAAAAGAGATGACAAACAGTGGCATGGCAGGGAGCACAAAGATTGTATACACTGAAGAAACTAAGCACAATGGAAAGTTAGGGCAATTAGTATGTTGTACTCTAGCAATCAAACTGCAGGAAAAAGAAAGAGAAAGATCTTGAAGGAATCAGAAGAAAGCCTTTCCATTCCAATAAGCACTACTTTCCTCATCCTTTCAGTAGTTCCAGTCATTCCTCTTAAATTATTTAAAGTTTCTTATCAGCGGAAGAATTCCTTTCTTCCGACCTGCTGAGTCATGAAAGTAACCTTGCAGCAGCCACTGTATTTAATATACATCAAGATCACTCATCTTGGAGAAGATAGAAGCAGCTGTGGAAAGAGCTGGAAGGTCCTAAACTGACTAGGACTGCAGCTTTTTAAGAACATACAGATCTTAGAAAAGACAGGCACATGAAATCTCCTTTTACATTTCTGTGAAATTTTAGCTAGAGAAACCTTTTGTTCATTTACTCTGTTTGATCAAGATCAGGCACTTTAGCAGATAGGTGCAAGTACTCATAAGCAGGCATAATGGTACACTGGCTGCAGTAATAAGTTAAGGGAAGAGAAGAAATACCACAGGAAGAATGCTGAGGAAAGTGGGAGCTCCAAATAAGCACAAACATTAAATCAAAAGAGTGATCCACCTGAATATGACATTTAAGCAAAAAGTAGATGCTTAAAAATTGTCTGGGAATAACTATGTCGCCTCCTCAAAACAGCATGTTTTCATGAGGCAGGAAGAGGGAAGAAGAAAAAAGGAGGTGGAGAACAGCATAGAAAACTTCAGATTATTTCTTTACTTTAAGGACAGAATTGGAGATGTATGTCAGCAAAAAGCAAGAAGATAGACTATTATTGGCATCCATTATTATTACTGTATGTTTCTAACAAGACTTCTGATCAGGAGTGACACGACCCTTCACCCTTAATGAGTTTTTAAACCAGAAAATACAGTTGCAATCGTGTATCAAAGTAGTGCTATTTCCAAGGCATATTATGGATAACAAATATTAAATATAATTGTTATGGATGTTCCGTGTACAAAAGTCTAATAGAAACCCAGGGAATATATTTGAGGGTATCAGGAAAACTGTTCGACTTAACAGGAGGAAAGATTTTCCTCTGTCAGTATACAGACCATTACACAGTTTGACACACCTTATCCAGTAATTAAACAAAACATTCCTGTTAATGCTTACTGCATTGAAAATAGAATGAGTTACACTCAGGACAGTTTGTCTCTGTTGTCCTACTGTTTTTCAATCTGAATAAAAGACTGTAGTTGTTGCTCTGCCAAGCTAGAAAACCACAGGGTTAAAGCATCAGGTGTCTTTGCATCAGACAAACAACCCCTCCCCCAAAAGCAAAATACAGATAAAATGAGCTACCAGTCACTAAAGGGGGTCAGACCCCAAAGAGAAATGTACTACAATCTAGGAAATTTTATTACAAGAAGAAGGATTTTGTACAGAAAAAAAAACCACAGGTAATTTGCAGCTGCCTTTATACTGGCTTCTGATCTCCAGAAACTGCTTTTATGACCATTATGGAAAAGATGAAAAGAAGCCTTCATAATGAATATGAAGGTTATGATGATTAGGAATATCTAATTTGAATATTCAAGTATGTTTCAGTTTTGAAACATTCTTGATTCACAGACAAGGTCCTAAATTTATGAGAACAGAATTTCCCTAGGTAAGGTTGTTTCATATCAAGCCACCACTGCTTCACCCAGAACACACTAAGCTGTAGAAAGCTTTGTCTGGAGAGCTTTCAAAGAGGGGAGCTGAGAGGATTCACAAGAAAATGCCCCAGAGAACCCTTTATTTATATATCAATGGCTAAAGCAATAATGAGCAGAAGTTCATTTACATGCAGGAGTATCAAGGGACTTGTGACAGCATTTCATTAAAAGGTACCTTAACCTAAGTCCTGGTGGTCAAGTGTTCACACTGCAAGAGTGGCTTGCAAAGAAAAAACAAACACAAAAAATGGAAATCCTTCCAAATCTACCTTTATTAATCAGAAAATGAAGCTGGTGACACTTCTACTTGGATCAAAGAGGAGACATATACTGCTGCTGCCTTTGGTGCAAGTGATTTCATCTTTCCAAGTGATTTCATCACAAGAACTGTTATCTTTCAGAAGCACTACAGAGAATCTAGTTCTTGCACAAATCCCAGGAACGCTCACATGAGCAAACAAATAAAGGCAGGATTAGTGTACAAAAAGTGAATTGTGTAGTGACACACCTTGCTTCAGTTACTCTGTGTTTTAGGATAACTGCTGAACCTTCTTCCCTGCAGACTAAAAACTATGTGTTCTAGACAGGCAATTATCTTCAGAACACACAATTTAACAGAGTTTCACTACTAAAAGCCAAACAAAGAATCTTGGTTGGTGCCACGAAGTACATTCATGTCCCCCTAGAAAACAAGTACAGTTCTGAAGAGGCATGATGAAAAGCCTCTTGATCCCTTTTAGCCCAGAAATAAGCTATGCAACTCTAACAGATGGCAGCCATCAGCTGCGCCAGGATTCAATGCAGCTGTAAAATGGATAATTTAAATCAAAGATTTAAGAATGCAATACCTGTACAAGGATGATGGGTTTGGGAAGCTCTATGAAAGCACAAGCCTTGCCTCTGCATTTGAGGCATGGGGTATTTTCCACTATTTTTAGGGAAGGAAGTCAATGCTCCAAGTAGAAAGATGAACGAGCCAAACATTTTTGAAGAGATTTGACGCTTCTGGGCTGGCAGTGTTCTACAGGAACAATGGTCCTGAAATGGCCAAAAAAAAGGAGGAGAAGGAAAAGTCACCCCCCCCACCCTTTTGTGGCTACTTTCTCCACCAGGACCTTCTGCTGCATATTCCACATCATGTTTCATAAGCTGATGGCCTCTGCAATAGCAATCCCACTTGCCTTTCAGTTCGAGAAAAGGCTTGGCCGAGAGACATGAACGTACATCCTCTTTTGCCTCCCGCTGTGCTGTTAGAATAAGATACAACCCAAATCTGTTTCCAGCAAGCTGGGGCCTCTACGACTCTCACCCTTCCTGCTTCCCACCAAGTAACTGGTTGCTCCAAAGATCTGCTGAGTTTCCTCGCTTTTTTTCAAGGAGATGAGGACTATGGTAATGAACTGGTGAACATGAGTTTTCGTCCTCAACATGAAACATCTCCCAACCAAACAGAAATCAAATATTCTTGTCTGGGAAGAAAGGAAGGGGATAAAGTGCTGTTGGGAATCTAGAATACAAGTATTTCCTAGCTTCTGAGTACCCAACTTTGTGACCTAAGTAGTGTTCTTTGAGGAGATCTCTATGTCAGTTCCTAGATTTCCAAAAGCATCAGAGCTGGAAGCTCTAATTCTACTGCTCAAACCTCAGACATGTGCGCTGTGGAAATAACTAATATTCTGGCAGAAGCTGGATGATGAGACTGAGGCTTCCTAACAGTGTCTCTACATAAAAACAAGGAAGCTCCAAGTCTCATGGTATCCCAGCTGTGAGCACGCACAGCAAGAATGGAATCTCTGGGAATTTAGCAGTTAAAGAAATTCCTGCTGAACATGTGCTTCCTGCTGAAGTTTTTTCAGGGCAAACAATTTTCTTGAACTTGAATAGTGTCAGCAAAAAGCACAATAAACCCAGAGGTTAAACTGACGTGAAAACTGAAGGATCACGTTTCTAACCTTTAAAAAGGAGGGACAAAGATTTGGGGAAGGGGTGCTACTGACACTTAGTTCGCCTGAAGCACTCATACTGCTGCAAAACATGGAAGAAAGAGCTCCATCTTCTGTTCCCCCACACAGATCATAGCCAAAGACAACATCTTACTGTTTGATAAGTTCAGCTTTTCATCTCCTAAAGGCTTGACATGGTCTTCCTGCACCCCATGTCACAAAGGCATTCGTCCCACCCTACTTTGTTACTCTGCACTTTCTAACCCTGACTAAATCTCACTGATGCTTGACACACTATCCTCTGCCTTTAGGCTTACTGGAGCAGCTCACTAAGCTGTATGGAAGATGCATGCAATTCCTCTTGTGAGGAGAGAAAAGGTGAAATATCCAGGTAATGAACTACAGGAAAACTGTAATATCCATGAGAACGGACGACAGGAAAGAATTCCAGGAGTCTTTGCTCATGGTTTGTTATCCTGCCAACCAGACAGCAGGAGAAAGTTTTCTCTTTGAAAGAAATGAGATCCAAAGAACACACACAACAAAACAGGAAACAGATAGCTGTGCTGTTCTGGGGTTCAGCTGACCACCAACATTGGAATACTACAGCTATATCAAAAACGGGGATGGATTTCAAGTTCTGACTCTTGATCCAGAAAACACCACCCTGTTTTCGAAGTCTTCTATATACTTCATATTCCCATGCTACAGGCTTACGTGCTACCCTGCCAATACCCAAAACATTCTTCTCTTTTGTACTATATACTTTACCTTTGAACGAAAGGTTGGGTGGACATAATACAGTGCCTTCAAGTTCCTCTTGTACCTGGTTCAAAGAAAGAAAGAGAAAACTCATTAGAAGTGTCTTCTAACTAAACTTACCTATACAACACAACTGCCAAAATATAAATCACCTTGCTTAAGTGCCTTTTTTTCAGGTAAAGGCAAAGCCTGCAGTCTATTACCTGGACAGTGAAAGTTACGGACATATGACTGCCAGTGTTACCCAAGTCTCTTCTCTCACAAATAGCAACATGCTTGCTTACAATGCCATATTCCAGAAGCTTACAATGCCACATTGCAGAAGCTCCACCTCTAGATACAGACAGACAATAAGCCCCGTATGGTCATCTCTCCACAGCTACAGAAGGGAGATTGCAGAGGGCAGAACTCTTTGGTTTGATATATGGTTCTACGCAGGAAAGCAAATAGACCTTCCTTCTTCTTGGCTTTGTTATTTACTTAGATCTCTCTGTACCAGCAAAATTATCTCACAAATAAATAGGAAACCAAATAAACTCAAACATCTGCAGAGAAGAAAATTAGAAGGGGTTTTCTTCCTATTGACACTCACTTGATATCAACAACATCATAGAGTTTCTTCAAGAAATTAGAGTCTAGTTGATTGTAATCATTTGTGAGCGTATGAAAGTACACCAGGACATATTCCTTCACTGCAATATGATCCATGACGTGGATGAAATACAGAAGAGCCTGAGTTAGAAAGAAGCAAAATTTATATTTGCAACAAAGAACTCTTTCATGGTTGCATTACATTTTAATACGCCTCATTCCTGGTCTGTGAATGAGTTAAAGGATGAGGCTGGTTGGCATTTTGTTTGAGCTACAGAAGTGAGGGAAACATTCCAAGTCTTGAACTTCATCATCATCATTTAGATGTTCCTTCATGTGAACCTGACTTCACAGATGTAGATAGATTCTTGCTGTTTTCATGAAAAGCTGATTTGGTTTATTACACTTCACACCTGAAGTGTTCCCAGTTACAGAAGCAGGGCAAGTCTTTTTATTCTTGAGAAGCAAAAGGAGCCTCTATTAGGCCCACTGCTTTGAAAATAACCCAGTTCCTCCTCCAGAAATGCTGCCCCAACACACATAAAGCTACATGGCGCTGAAGTTTTACAAACCCTTACCTTTTCCATGTCTATCAACGTTACAGGAATATTTCTTCCAACTACCACCATCACTGTGCGACCCCAGTTATCCACACCTACGAAACAAAGAGGATATGACTCAAAACTTCTCTCAGTCATGGCAGGTTTTGGAGTTGGTCCCTTTTAAGCCAGAGTGAACCAGCCACAACTCAGAATTTTTACAGTGCAGCTGGTTTCCAGCTTAAGAGGAGAAGAAATATGCCAGAGTTCCTGTTCTCACTATACCAGTAACCATTTTGATCTCAAAAAAGAAGGATGCTTCACATCCTAGAAACTTAAGTTTTAAGAACTGCAATATTATGTTGACTGTGTACTACACATTTACCTCAAGTAAATGTGACTCCACATTTACTCTGATGTGTGTGCTCCACATTTACCTTCACCAAAGTACATGTTGACAGCTATTACTTGAGAATAAAAACCTTCACTTGCAGTTTTACCATCAAAGCAAACTTCTTCCTAGGAGCCTAGCTCTGAAGTCTAACACATACCTTCCCAGGGCACACCTTATGGACCAAGTGCAGCCCACAAAGCCTTGTGCAAGACCAGCAAAGAACTTAAATTTGCAGCTACTGACTGCGAGGTATCACACAGCCTTGATAACTGCACAAAGATCAAGGTGCCTGGATTTTCAAGAGGCCAGAGATATCAGCTGGAGTACTTAACTGACTTTGTAGAACCATTGGCTACATAAACACAGCTATATTTTTGAGACCCTGACTACTCACCTCTGTCCTCCTGTCACTATGCAAAGCAGCAATAAGCCACTGGGACCAATGCAAGTTTCTACCTCTGAGTTTGGCACTACCTAGAGAACAAAAGGGAATGGAAGCAGGCAGATCCCCCCCCACCTCACCCCGTCTTTGCTTCCCAGGCTGCAAGGACCTAGCAGATGATACCTTCCACTGAAATCTCCATCAGGATGCTGATTCTCTCCCTAACGTTACCATCTACTGAACTCCAGGTTAAAGGAGATACTGCCCACGGTACTGTGCCCCTATCAGACACAGGGGAGGGCAACTCAAACCCAATCTAGCCTGAGGGAAAAGCAGCAAGCAGGAAAGCAGTATTAAAAGTTGCTTTGTTAACTGCTGCTGCTCTACAAATCACACTAATTATCTGAAAGCAACATTTATTTCTTTGTAACAAAAGGGTGGAGATGATTCAGGCTAAGAAATTAATTATCTTGCATACAACAGCTAATAAATTGTCTTAGTCTAATGATACTGATTCACAGCCACTGAAGTTGCTAGCAAGAAAGCCCCTGGGCATCGAAAGGCGTAACTGCAGTTCTCCTACCACATCACTGCCAAACACTAACCCATAGAACAATGTGTATGTGTACGTGTACATGTACATGTTCTTTTCATTCAAAATCTCATGCACACTGAGTTCATTCTCCCTCTCAAACTATTACTGGTTGCATTCTATAGGTAAATTCAGGATATGTGCGTGTCCTCAGATTGTTAATAAGGAGCTATTTTGGAGTTAACCACACATAAAGGCTTCAAAGACAATCAAGAGAAAACACCTCAGCCAGGTTTCTAGCTTGATGACATGATGTGTTGCACTCAGAGTCCAAAGAAACTATATCTTTACTTTGTTATTTTCCCTTTAAGACAACATACATCAACCGCTGATAATCTGAACTTACCTGTCTGATACAAGGCTTTAAGGGAAGCAATATCAGATAGGTCTTCAGCTCTTGCCTGACACAGCCAGCGATTGTAACTAGAAAGTTAAGAACATCTGAAGTCAGATCTAACCCCTCTTTGGAACAGCATTAGAAGTCTGAAGAGGTATATGGGAAGATAAGGACAAAAACAGCTCTCAGTGACTGACTGTCACTCTAATGTTGTGGTCTTCTGAACAACAGAGCCACTTTCAAATTATTATAGAAAGAAGTGTTGCTGGAGGCGGGGGGGGGAAGGAAGGGAAGAGACAAACAAAAACCACCCCCAAAACCCACAACCAAAACCACTACCAAAAAGCCAACCAAACGAAAACATTTGAGTGTTTTAGTTATTTGCTTGGTGGTTTTTACTGGGGCAATGAATACGCACTTATCTGGTACTTATCTGTAACTCTTGCATACAACTATGGAGGCATTGCATTTGGGCTGAAAACATATCAGTAATTTTTTTTCCTTTCAAATACCTTAGCGTCAAGGTATTTTTATATATACACATAAGAGATAAATATATGTGAGATATATACATGTATGTGTATTTATATATATACACACACACATATATATATACAGAAGAAGGGAGAGAGAGGTAAAGAAAGAAAAAATATTCTTAAAATATGATCTAGAAGTGGAACATACCTATCCAGCTACTAAGATGTCACATATATTTTTTTTTAAATGGAGAACGAGTTAGTACATCAACTGACAAAACAAGGCAAGCATCATGCCCCAAGAGAACTCTAGCATGAAACTGGCTCCTAGGAAAGGAATCACATATAGTAGGATCATTAGCAACAACAACAACAACAAAGTCTCAGCATTCCTTTTTTATCCAGCTTGAGACAGGAAAAATGGTTTGCTAGGTGCCAAGAGCCTCAGGAGGCACAAGGCTCAAAGCAGGCTGGTGGTATTAAAAGCAGGTGACGCCATTACAGAAAGTAATGGATGAAACAGTGACATCTCGTGGCAAAGAGATAAGGCAGCTGGTCCCACGTACTAGGCACACTACAGGTTTGTCACTGGCTTCCCTTTTCCTTCTACTGCTCTTTTCCTTCTCCCTTTGGGCCAAAGGGGCTACCACAGAGCTCCAGGTGACACTAGACTTTATCCGTATTCCCTTGCCAGAAGAGTAGACTTCATAGTAACAAAATCATCATGAGGGTCGGTCCTCTGAGTAGCTGGCTAACTCAAGACATTCACACAGACAAAGCAATTCTCACTTCCTCTGATGCTGTTTTTGCAGTGCTGCCTCTGACAACTGTCCCTGCAGGATGAGGCGTCTCTGTTTATCAACATCTCCCTCCATGCGGGCAAAAGCATGGGAACCAATGAAAGACAAATCTGCCTCCAGCCCCTCTTCATCTGAAGCATCTGCAGTAGAAACAAAGGTAGCATAAAACGTTCAAACTGCATACAGGACAGCAATGCTATTGATGAAATGCTATATATCTCAGCATGCCAGCCCATTCATCATGCTAGAAACTAATGTGAAAAAAAATAGCATTTATCTTAATGGGGCTCCAATGTCCCACCAGTACCACCAAAAGAGTTTACAGCATGTGATTGAAAACTATGAACTCACTTAAAGTGTTAGTCATCAGCTTGTAACGAAGGATTAACAGAACTCTCCCTCTCAAATCTGTTTTGGAGTCCTAGCGATGACCTAGGTTTTACAATTGTCAAGCTTGTCATTACTGCGCTGTAGGAATGGCTCAGTTCATCCTTCTACGTCATTGAGGAGATGCTCTAAAGCATCTGCTCAAGCAATGTCAATGTCCTCAGTCTGGACATTTTTACAGTATTGTTCACAACATAACTGTGCTGAAGTACAAGAGCACAGGCCCACTTGCTGAGGACAACACTCGAACGCTCCACTTATCATCAAGAAATACCGTTATGCAAGTTAAGACTGCTAACACCACGTCTTTGAGTAATTAGGATGGGAATCGAGTTTTCCAACTTTACAGTGACATGCTATAGTAACAACTGGACAAGAGTGCAGAATTCTGCTCTATTTGCTCCTATATCTGCAAAAACTATAATATCATAAATAATCACCTAATGGTTGAATGCCTCACACTAACCAGCCAGAGCTAGAAATACCACCCTTGCCAGAGATCTGTGAGGGAAAAGAAAACAGATTGGAGTCTGAACAGCAAGAGTAGGTACATAAGGTCTCTCACAGTGAGCAGGAAAACAAAGTTGCCTGTACCCTTGTTGCATATTCAGCCTTATCTCAACTGGCAAGGTAAAAATCAGAATGTCTTTGAAATCCATTCCAAGTTCTCCTTTTTTATGCTTCAGGGCCTCACTTGAACAGTGCAAACCTTTCGTAGCACTGCTGCATGAAGACGACAATGTGCCAGCTATGCCCGTTTACCTTTATTAAAAGGTTCTGGCATTCATCTCTCACCATCATCTCTAGGCCACCTCTTTACAGACAGACTTCTTTCACTGAGCTTTTGATAGCCATTTTCCAAACACTGATCTCTGGATTGATCTAGTTTCTCAATCTTTTATGGCATTTCTACTAGTTTCTCTTGAGTATCTACTAGTTTGATGCACATGCTGTATCAACAGAATCTCATGAGGCTAGAGACAACATGTTGTTGATATACAATAAAATAGTTTAACAACAATAATGCCTCCTTCAGTAAAAGCCTGCTGAAAACTTTAAAAAAAAAAAAAAAGTCCTAACTACCCTGACAGAACGTTTCCAAAGTGAATGAACCTTCCCTCCCCCCACAAAAGAAAAAGAGGACAATCTCTCTACCGCATCCTCTAAGCACTCTACACAGTAAGGGAGAAAGCAGGAAGTTACGGCTGCAGAACACATGCAGCTAACAAGTAGGCAGCTTGACAACTCTCTTCTTTACAGCTTGACTTGGGTGAGGTGGGGTAAGAAGATATTTCTTTGCTCCCTGCATGCTTTTTCTGTTTCTCATTGGACTAAATAGCTCTATGTGAAAGTCAAAGTTCAGTTAGGAACTCACCATCTGGAACACCTGGCTTTTCAGTAATCCTGATCTGCCGCTCTGGTACTACAGGCTCCCCTTCTGCATTGCCAATATCTGCAGGGAGGCAAGGCAAGGATTGTATCTCTTCCTCCAATGATCTTGGAAAATACAGAGGCATCAACTTCTGGTAAGTGGCCTACAAATAAGAAAAATGCGTGAAGGTCTATCACGCATCCTTGTTCTTCAGTTAAGTGTCACCTGCCCTAGTAGCAGGTGATCTTCTCTGAGGTATGGAGGCAAAACACTATTTCCCTTGCTTGCTTATTTTGGGCTTCTGGCAATAAAGGCAGATACCTCTAATATCAAGGTTTTTAAAAAAAAAAAAAAAAAGTTGCCAAACTGACAAGTGACCTAGAGAGGACCCTGTTTCAAACTGCATGAACTCAGGTAGATTGCAGATACTTTTGTAATGGAGTTATGATATGCATGGATGCCAGACTTCAGCTACAGCTGCTTAGATTCAAGTGGACCACTGCATGGATCACTTTAAGTGATCTGACTGGAAAAAAAGAAAAAAGCAACAAATAACCCAAAGAAACCCTCACCACATGGAATGGAGCAGTGAAAAAACTTACTAAACATTGTAATATTTCATGTATTCTCCACAACTAATTAGCCATTTTAGAACCCCAAGATGAGTTATTTATTTTCCTCATCCAGATGCCACACATCCTGACTGTGGGTGTTCTGCATAGGAACAGCTGTTAGCAAGTACAACATAGAAGAGAAGTCAATGTTCAAGCTGTTAGCAGCGGCCTGGAAACAGATCATTAAACATCAAGCTTGTTAGTTCAGCAACCCAGCAAGAGACGTTAATTGTGCTTGTAGGTGATCTATAGGTATGCTGAACTGGAAATCAGGGAGATCATTTTAAAGCATGAGAGAAGCAATGTCATATAAGGAGCAAATCTTGTATGAGAAATTTGCCTTCTGGCAGCTGGACACCAACCAGCACAACTGCCAGCAGAACCTGCAACGCTGACTCCTGTTCATGGGGCTTGGGAAGACAGAAGCCAGAAGCAGAAAGGTTCTGAACATATCCATAGCGACTGCTAAAAGCACAAACAGCAGTACTGGAAAAAATGCTATGCCATGCTGGATGGAGACATAAGAATGCCGAGGGACCAAGAGTCCATGTGAGTCAGGATGATTTGAAGGGGAAAACACGTCCATGAGTTTTGGTGGAATTAACATCAAGGAGATACCTCTTCAAGCTCGGACACTGCAAACACCACCTTCTCCAGGGTCTCCCCATGAATCTCCAAGAACCTTCTGACTGTACCTGCAAGGAAAAAAATTAAGTGTAGTTAGCAAAACGTGAGGAGAATTTTACACACATGGCAACGAGAGAGGAAACCAACTGAGTGCAGAATAGAAAGAAACATCCCTCTCCTTGTACAAAATGGCTCCACAGACGGTATGCAAGTGTGTATTAAGTGGTGGCTTAATGCACCAGGTAGGTTGCTGGGCATATATGAATTTCCACCTCCACTCTCTCCTGCTTCTCATTTTAGAGAGAGATCAAAAAGGGGAAAAAACTCTCCTTCTGATTTCAGCTTACTAGGTGCTTCTCAGTTTGTGGCATGCGATCCTAGGGCCCTGCAAAAATCAAGCCAAATCACTCCTTTACAGAGTCCTGTGCATTCAACTGTTAAAACCAGATAGTCTAGAAAAGAGTCATGGTGCCCTAAGCTCTCAGGAAAACAAGATGATAAGCAACCCATAGCAGAAGTTGGTCAAAGGCAGATTCAGCCACACAAAACTGTAAGGTGCTTTTGTGTAGCTGATCCTTACAAGAAACAGTATTTGTAAACTATGAGACACCTTATTTCCTCTATTTTTTGGGACTATCCAAAGCTTTGGCATAATCCGGGGACATGGTCAAGCTCCTCAGTATTAGCAGCCGAGGGAAAAAGTGTTCTGTAACCAAGTTCCCAGTCAGACGTGTCCTTGTACAGATGAGGTCCTTGCGCTGCAATAGGCCTGTCAGATGTCAGGATTTTCAAGCACTTCCCTGTCAGATTGCTAAGACAGGAAAAAGTTCAAACAGATAGGTTGGTCTAGCAACATTTTATCAAGTAGCGTATGGCTCTACAGAGAGAGCAGAGGAGAGCAATAAAGGAAGAAAGGCTACTCTATGGAGAATACATTAGTGCAAGTTCTTCAAGAAATAGCAGTTCAGAGAAAAAAAAAGAACTATTTCCAAATACTTCTTGTACAGTTATTAGTGTGTAACTGGGTTGATCTGCAATGCTAGTTTATGGGACAAATGCAGTTCTGCAGTTCCACAGCATATGCAGTTTTCTGAAACTATGTGAGCAGCTGCTCCCAGATGTCTCACTCAACAGGTAGACAGCAGAGAAAACAACAGACAAATCTCTTTCTCCCAGTGTCAGCACCTAAGCAGAGAGCGAGTAATATTTCTCCAGTCAGCTCGCAGAGCCAGAGGAAAACCCAACCCTTCTATCCAGTTTATAGAACCACTTCCTCTTGTTTACTCTGAACCTGGTTCATTCCAGCATCATTTGATGATCCCTAGTTCTTCTTTCAGGAGACAGTGGGTAACAGATTCCTATTCACTATTTTCCTGACACTTATGAGTTTGTAGGCATCTATCACGCTCCCTTCAAGTTCTTCAGTCTGTACGAGAAAGAGGGCTTTAGCCTACTTGACTGCACCACATCTTTGCCTATTCTTGTTGACCTCCTCTGAACTTCTAGTTCTACTATATTCTTTTTGAGTATGCAGTTTTAAGATGCGGACAAGCCACGGACTTCTAGCGTAACAGCATAACAGTCTTCATTTTGTCCCCTTTCGCAACACTCAGCTTGGTCTTTTGAACACTACTGAGCTGATGTTTCCAGGGAGCTATTATAATCTCAAGATTTTGCTCCCAAATATTATCTCATAATTTTGTGAGGCAGAACTATATGGAGCCAGGCTGCTGGAGGAAGACTATCACTTTACATTGGCTATGCCGACTTGATGCTAAAACAACAGATGAAACGCACTCCGCTGCTTAAGGTCTGTCTACAGTTATTTGCAGTAAGGCCTCTACTACCCTGAACTGTTTTACACCATCAGCAAACTCTCTCACCTCACTGCTCATCACCTTTTGCAGGCCATTAATGAACGTATTGAACATCGCAAGGCCCAACACAGATCTCCAAGGATGACTACTGATGACCTTTCAACATGGAGAAGATCATTTTTATTCTCCACTTCCTTATCCATCCATGCAAAGCCTTGCCTCTTCACAGACTGTAACACACTACAGCTCTCTACAGAAAAAAAGTTTCTTGTATCAACAGCAGTCTGTTGCAGCTGAGCGATCTGCCGATTATTGCCATCTAGTCTATGTCACTTTCTAGCATCAACTTACGCAGCGCTATGTGGGTTGCATCCTCCAAAGGGTAGCATCTTTTCAGAGAGTTTATAACACAGAATCCTACAGAGCACATTGCCTGTTCCCTGAAATCCAGAAAAAGAGAAACAAATGAGCGAAAGCATAATTTGAGGTCAGATAAGAGCAAACTAAGATAGCAGATGACACCAGCAGTTTTCTCCTGCCTCTATGCAGTAGCAATCCTCTTGCAGGTTTGCACAAAAGGATTCTTTGCTGGCAGGATGCATACATACCATCATTAAGCAAAGAAGGAGGGAACCATTAATGATTCCATCCTGTTTTCTCTCGTTTGTTCTCAGGTTTCTCCTTCTACCTCAGCTACGCTGTTCCTGCAATTTCTTCATATCCTGAATGAAGTTCTTCTCTCATGCTCCCTGTAATGCTTTCCATAACACTTTCCTTCCTGTATAGGACTGATGGCGAGGGGAAGGAGGGGAAAAGAAGGTGTTCTTTATTGCAAGCATTCTCCTGTTCTTCCAGCTGACCTACCACTTGTTCAGTTAGAAGTCTGGACCTACACAGCCTGAGGTAGCTTACTTGATCCTAGGTAGGACTAGACAACCATTGTCACGGAATGAAGTGTCTTCCAGCAGAGCACCGTATTCCTAGCAAGGCAAAGCAGAGGTCTTGCCAACAGTTACTGGAGGAGCTTGAGCAAGCTCAGAGTTGACAAACAATTTTACAAGGGTCAAAAGTTACTCCTGAAAACAGACTAAAAGGCACTCAGAATTCAGTGAACAAAATCATTTAATTGTTTTCATTGTTTATAAGAGGTTCCAATCCAGGCATGACTCTGCTTGTCAATTCTGAGGCAGAAAAAAGCAGCACATACTAGAAATTACTTAGTTGTAATCTTAATTGTGAAACAGTCACTACTGCAGTGTTACAGACAGCTCTCAGACTTGGAAGAATTGATCTTCTCAACCCTGAGGAACCCTAAGGAAGTACGATTACGTTTTCTGACATTGCTCTTGTTCAAATGTTTACTTATGAATGCTACCATTGTAACAGTCATCATGGGAGAAGAACAAAATACAGCAGAGAACAAAGAACAGAAACCAGAAAGATCAATAATAAACTGTTAGTTAAAAGGAAGTTTAGAAACTACCACAGGTAGAAGAGAGAAAAAAAAAACCCCAAAAACCCAAAACCGTCTTCAGCAACTATGGATTTAAAAATAACCTTGCACCTGACTCAGGGTTTTAGGTGGCTGTGGTATGAAGGCAGAGGGGCCAAATACATGAACTGACAGAGCAGTCAGATCTGCCTATAGGGTACATCCATGTGGCTGCATGGCAACACGCGAGTTGCTTGAGCAAACTCACTTAAAGCCATTTGCGGCATGGAGCCCAAGACAATTATTAATGTTGCTTCTCCTCAGAGCAGGTGAATGCTGCATAGTTCTAGCTACACTGTTCCAGGACTTCAACCAGCTCAGATCTCTCAGCATGTTTTATCTACACTGCAATACAGATAACAAAAGACATGAGGTGTACCATAATGCCAGTCATGTTCTTATGGTCTCATCCAAATCCTGTACACACGAGACAATATTCACAGCCATTTGGCCTTTATGCAGCCAGGGTATCTAGGAGAACAAATGCATCACGGATGGCACAAACCCGTTATCATTCACTCACTTTGCAAGCTGCAGGACATTGCGGTAACAGCTATACAGAGAGCTCTCAGCTGCTGTGCGATATCGGCTCTTGTACTTAGGTCCCACTGTGTGAATGATGAAACGTGCAGCCAAATTAAATCCTTTGGTGAGTTTGGCCTCCCCTGTCCTGCACCCTGAGGAAATAAACATAAGGAATAAAACATCAATGGTCCTGATAAGAGGGCCAGAAGTACACACGTTCCTTGGCTTCCTCCACTTTCACACAAGCCTCCGTATCAGAGGGCTTACAGAAGGCAGTATTTTGAACATCGAATATTAAGGATAGCTTTCTGTCTTTTAATATAGCTGCTCAGTATTACTTAACCAGGCTAAGGAGATGAGAGCTGTGCTTGCTCCTCTCTGCTTTAAAAACTATGCATATAAGGACAAACTAGAAGTCGCTAGAATGCTATCTTAATTGCAGTGCTTACCACGCTGCATTCAGAGACAATGGGAAAAATGACTTACCGACATGCAGAGAACCGATGTGCAAATATGCTAAACAACCAGAAATAACGTCCCAAATTTAACGGTTAGGTTTCGGGAGATTGCTTTTTGGATGAAAGGGCTACAGCAGTTGCCTTAATTGAGTACATCAGCTTTTGGCAAAGCTATGTGAAATGAAAAGACCAAGTCCTCTTTCATCTATGCTCCCAGATCAAGGCAACTTACTTTGTTTTACAAATTTCTCAGTGTCCAAAAGGCAGAAATATCATTTGAGGAGATCATGCCTTTCTTGACAGACTAGGATCCTGAAGCTCAAACTACACAATTGATTGTTCCACTCCTGACCCTCTCCAGTTATGTACTCCGGGATCATTTATTGCATGCTATCATACTTTGCATCTTTACCTCATTTTGGTTTCATTGCTCTTTGGCTACTCCTTGCATGTTGTTCATATTTACTTCTTGCAGGGTTTTATTTTTTTTATTTTTTATTTTTTTTTTTTACTAGAGAGATCAGTTTGTCAAAACCCTTGAAAATACCCACAGATCTCTCAATTACCTCCAGTTTGTCAGTGAAATTCTGATAGTGAAAAAAACCCTGAAACTACTACCGTTTTGATGAAGTCTGTCTTTTTCTTCAGCCACTTCATTATGAAGAAGGCACCTGGAAGAAAAATTTGCCAACTACCTTTCTCCTCAAAAAAAAAAAAGAAAAAAGAAAAAAAATCACTCAGAGCATGGCTTCACATGATGTTTAGTTCAGTCCAATTTTGGACAGCTGCTAAAGTAGTACTTCCACTCTTTCTCCCTACTCTCAAACATAAGCATTTCCCACCATCACCCTTCTGCTTGTACCAGCGCAGAGCGAGCCATTTCAGTTTGCTGACCTGGCTGAAACTAATCTTTTCCTTAGATTAGCTTTCAGCCTGATCTTATAATAGGTTGCTAGTACCAATGATACGGAATGGGATGTGAACAAGCAGCTGCAACTACCCCTTCAGCAAGCAGCACTGCTGTAGCTTGGCTCAAGTCCATCATGAAACTGCAAATTGCATAGGAGTGTTTCTCTCCTCCTCCCACTCTACGCTGTTCCTTGTGGTGCACAGGCAGGCTGTCTATCAGCACAAGTGAAAGTGCATTTTATGGCAAGAAACACTGCAGGTTGAGAACCTCTCTTACCCAAGACTCTTAGCATGCCTTTTTAATAGCAATAATATACTGCCTTTAAACCAGCATTCTGTAAACTTTTTGAACCTATAAGTCTTGTCATTCTTCTCTATAGACATCCATCTTTGTTTTTTCTGGATTAAGTAAAAAGCATATAATAGCATATTAAAACTAAGCATACTTTTCTGAATTACTGTGCATCTTCTAAAAAACCTCAACTCAAGAGAACAGTTAGGTAAGTGTGATATGAAAAAAAATTAGAAGTTAAAAGGAAATATTTAATGTATCAAATACTGTTCTTCCTTCCTGATCCATGCAAGTCATACAGCTTCAAAAGAGCAAGGAAAGGCCTGTAATAAAAAACTGTCTTAAATACTTTTCTCTTGCAGAAAAGAATGAAGCAAGTTTGACTGAGGTATAGCTGCGAACTCAGTAGAGAAACTAGTAAATTCAGATGACCAGCTATAACAACAATAATCTGTAACTACACTTACATTGCACTTAGCACTTCCCAACATCTTCTATCTGGAAATTTTTACCAAATGTATACAACTAAGCAGCAAGTATTATTCCTTTTTTAAAATACAAGTTGAGGTGAGCTAGTAGAGTGAGCTGCATGAGGTCAAGGTCTTGGCAAAATCAGGAGCAAAGTCACGATCACACTTTTTATCCAGTGACAGATAGAATCATTAAGAGTCTCACTGGAGCCAGAAGAACACTGCTGTTACAGAAGGCCTTTATTAGACAGCAATAAGCATGTGTGGATATAAAATGGCAGGCTATCACATATCGATAGCAGTCCATTTGCAAGCCCGGTCCCTTGGCTGCAGTATTTCTGTGTTAACAGAAACTACACACTGCTCCCAAGAACACAGAGTTAGCTGAGCCTTAAAGAACGCAGGCCTTCGAAAAGACAGCATATCACGTGCTTTCAGTCATGATTTTTCTTAGAGCCTATGAAATGTGGATATATGTTGAGCAGTGGAGGGGGGGGAAAAAGCCCACCAGGAGAGAATTAACTGAAAGTCACCACTGCACCCATTCTACCACTTTTAGCCAACGTCCATTTGCTTTCATCATTCCCCAGAACATTCTGCTAGGCAAAACAAGTTCAAAATAAAGTGGAGAAGAGTGCAAAAAGGAGGTAGAGGTGACAGAAGATTTATAGACTCGCTTCTTAACTTAGCTGCCTTCCACTTCTGCTACTGTCACCCACTCATTAAGGGCGCAGAAAAGCCATAGACATGGCACAGCCTTCTTCCCCCACACAACAGACCAATAGGGTGTTACAGAAGAACAGAATTCTGAAAGGACTCAGTCACAGGATTAAAAGGAAACTACCCTGTATAGGGAGTCATGAACCTGCAGAATACTTACACAGGGGAGGCCATCAGTGCCATCTAAGGGTGGAGGCTGTGAAACAGCAAGGGCATTTAAGAAGCTAAGCCCAGCTTTTACGAAGAACTCCCTACAGAGCTGAGAGATCAGAAGTTTATTTTAGAAGAGTGAATGGCAGGGTCGGTTCCGGCCTAGTGGGACCTAACTAGTCTACAACACTTGGTGTATTTTAACTGTTGCTTCTGTCCAAAGGATGTACACAGAACTTTTCCCCCTCCTCTTCCTGGTTTACTTCTAGGTTACTCACAAGAGGCAAGCTGAATCGATCAATAAAGTTTAAAAAAAGGATGTCCACTTGCCGCAGTGTAAGCTACTGATAATGTGTGTTATAAACATGATGGCCCTTCTATCCATTTTGTTACTACATGTCAAGAAGATAGGGATATTACTTAAGAGAATCATCAGTACTAATCAGAGATCAGTTTGGCCTTGAAATTCAGCTCAGTACCATAGTTACTAGAGATCTGAATTTAACTGCAAACTATATCAGACTTCGGTATGACCTTGAATAACTATAAGCTTTTGGTTCCTCACACACAAAATAAGGAAACACTTCTTTTCTTCTAACGGGCACTGAAAATAAAGCTGATTATTTGCAAATCTTATCAGCCATAAACCCTGTTAACAAAGAACCTAAGTAAAAGCAAACCCCATATAAGTCTCTTTCCCCAAAATAGCCTTCTGTTAGGACTGCTGTTGTACCATTGCAATAAAATCATTTGTGATGTGAAACAGGCAAGTGAACTGAACAATATAAGAGGTCATTAAGACTTTAGACATGGAAGGTTTTATCAGTCCATCTGCTATTGCCATTGTTTCCTGGGCTGCATATTAACAGGCTGAGAGAAGATATACAAAGTATATATTAGAACCCACTTAATTGCTACAACAGTGAACTTTAGTGCCCGTCTCCCACTTGCCAAATGGGCACACACTAAACAGGACACAGGAACAAACTCTGAAGCTATAGAAGACTGGTTCCTACAGTAAAAGCTCTGATAAGCGAACTACTTTGACTAGTTTCATATAACTATGGGAATTATTGCATCACACAAAGTAAAGGCTCAGCAACCTGAACATCTGCCAAAGGTTTTCTGTGATGTGTAACGTGAATGACAAAAGTGGGGGAAATGCACACCAGGTCAGCCAAAGCTTCCTCTCTTTATTTCGCATTAACACCAGATATTGGAGAAGGAAAAGCTATCCCTTGATTTCAGTACATGACCAAATCCTGCTGCTTTGTACTAAGCAAGGACAGTAGTTTTTCAATCCAAGAAGTCTCCAGACATTACCTTTGAGCTTCTGGAGTTCGTCCCTCAGGTCAGGCCCAGCATGCATGAAGATACTTTCAGATACTGGATTCTTGTCTGTGAGAGACTCATTACTGGTATTTACTATGGCTGTGCAGTTCAGTAGCGCTACATCTCCTTTCCTGAGGAAACAAGGAAGCAGTTTATCACAGGCTACATGTCAAATTAAGCAGGATATCCTTAACGTAAGTGCTAACAAGCAAGGGAATGCTAAGTTAAAGGAAAAATCACTAACAGCACTCCAGTGCCCACACAGCGTAACATACCCAGACACGCTCACCACGCAGAACCATCCTTTGCCGCCACGTGATACAGAAAGACTGCATGTAACGCCTCATTTCCTTAAAACCTCCCATCCTCAATAGTAGCTTAATGTTGTCCATAGAAAAGGCAACGTTGCAGTCTTACATAGCTTAGTTTTGTTAGCAAAACATACAAAGCAACATGTGAAATTGATGGCATATAACATGTTCCCAGAAGCATGGCCTTTTCTCTTTGCAGACACACTATCTAGGGCACCTTGCTACTGCTTGTCCTCAGACCATTAGAGCGACACTGCTGCTAGTCAAGTTTTCATTGCTTTTGTTCCAAAGTCGTGAACCCACAAACTGATCGTGTTCATTCTGCTGCTCAAGGATCAGACAAGCAGAAGATAAACAAAGTGGAGATGCATGAGAAAAAGACCTACTCTTTTTCACAGCAGCAGGTGTTAGAGACTTTGGGATCAAAGAGCATGGGAACAGAAAGATTCCCCTGCCCAGGGAGAGGTTTAAAGGACATTCAGATTGCAGATATATACTATATTGAAGCCCAAGTCATAGGAGATGTTTAACTTCCTTTCTTTCCTTACTTATTCAGGCTCAGGAGATCCCTGAACAGTCCTAATTTACTGCATGTATGAACCAGGAAAGAGAGCTTATCCCTGAATCTGTGTCACTGCAATATCTTTCTCTCTTCATTTTGATTGAGAGAGTTACTCTTCCAGAGAGCAGGTGAAAGAATCTGAATAACAGGAAGGAAAAACTGATGGAGAAAGTTCATCTCAGCACACTGTACTTGTCAACAGCTTTTGGCAGAAAACCAGAGATGGAACAAAGGGAATGGAGACAGAGGAGGGGAAAAAAAAAATCCCCCAAACAAGCCACAAAGAAATATATGAAAGAAAGAAATACTAATCTAAAACAGAAAAGAAGTGAAAGTAGAATAAAGCCAGCAGAACAAGTAAATCAGAAAAGCTTGCAGACAGCAAGTATATTTAAAATATTTTTTAATTGTATAGAAGTGACCGATTAGGTTTTACTATTAAATCCCCAGTACGACAGACAGCAGGAAGTATTGCTCACCTGCTGTATCAAAGAACACCTATGAACATGTAATTTATAATTTATAGTGGAGCAAGTCTCAGACTTGCAGATTTACAGTGAATAAAAAGATTACTTTCTTCCCAGACCTGTAATGTTTGACTCAAAAAAAGAGGGTTTGAAGGCTTTACTCTATAGCAATGATCGTTGCTGTAGAGGCAGTCAGATCCCAAAATAAAGGAATGAAGTGATGACAAAGACACCAGAGCCATATGGAACTTACCATAAGATTATTTTTGCATTGATGTCTTTCCTGTATGGAAAAGGTGATCTAATGCCGGCTTGAGCTTTTTCAACAGGGTTTTGGTGAGAGTCCAGCTGCTTAGCCTCATAGACATCAGTCCAGCCTGGCAGACTGTCAACATCCACAAACTGGGAAGGAGCACCCAAAGGATCCATGGAATGGAAAGAACAACTCCTTTTTTTTGGCTAACTTGTCACACTCCAATTCTCACTGGAATCTTCCAGGTGCTGCAAAGGAAGAAAATAAAATAGGGTCACCAGTTGTTCACTAAGAGTATTTCTCATAGAGTCGGACCTTTCGCAAGGTTGCAATGCGACTGCAGCTAACAGAAGACAGAAAAGCAGTTTTATTTCCAAGTCATCCACTTTCACGCACACACACATTTTGTTATCTGTATGCAAAAGGATAATGCAAATGCTTGTGGAATACCTGCAGCGAGACAAGCTTTTTCCAACAGTGCAAGACGAACACACTTGAAAACACTTTCCTTATTACTAAAGGGGTCCAACAGACTTGTGAGCTTGCATCTTGAAAAGGATGAACGCAAATTTCAAAGTGTAGAAAGCACCTTAGTCATCCTGACAATTATTATTTCTTGTTTTCTGACAAGAATTATTTTTTTTATTTAAAGAAACAGCAAATTTGCAGCAAGGTGTACATAATCTATCCCTTCAGGTATTTTTGGTCTAGCTTTGCCAAACCCATCAACCAAAGACACAAACAAATAAAAAAAAAAAAAACACACCCTCCAAATCTCACAGCCCTTGCAGTTGAATGAGTTCTGCAGCATTGCAGATTAGAATTACACTCCTTAGTTCTTACAGTCCTGCGCTTCAACATAGAAACCCTTCTCCCAAATAGATTTCGCAAAACAGAACAGAGATGTAAATCTGAATGCTGGCCAATGGGCTTCCAGTACTGAAGTAGGCTGACCTCTGCCATCTATCTGACCATTTCTTCAGAGGGTTTGGATAATACTGGTTGCTAGGTTAAGCATTCAAACTCCCTGAAGCATACATTTCAGTTGCTCAGACATCCTAACATCTGAGCTAGTATATTTTCATTGCTCCTGCTAAACCATGAATGAGAATAAAGCTAGCTATTAGTCAAAATGCCCCAAACACTGCACACGCAGATGTATTAACTGATGGAGAATGTTCTTTCTCTTGCTCTCTTTAAACCAACTACACAGACCCAGGCAAAGCAGCAGCTGGCAACCTTCACCTGTTGCCCAAGAAAC
This sequence comes from Struthio camelus, assembly GCF_040807025.1. Lineage (NCBI taxonomy): Eukaryota > Metazoa > Chordata > Aves > Struthioniformes > Struthionidae > Struthio > Struthio camelus. The sequence continues at coordinate 92,136,168 of NC_090942.1, read as the reverse complement.
AAATGCCACCAAGGCATATGAATTTCAACAATAACTGCAGAGCAGAAATGGCACAACTTCCTTCTTCATGAGAAATTTGACTAACAGAAAGAGAGAAAAAAAAAAGAAAAGAAACCTAACCACCTCTAAGCAGCTTCTAAAGGTCCTCACCATAAACTGGAAGCAAAACCAAAGACAACCCTTCTTCCACTTGCCTATTACACCTCTGCACAGCCTCCCACCTACATAACACCAGTTGCAACCGCTGCTTTGAAACGAGCGGCCTCCTGCCACGCCAGGTTATACTCAGGAGAAATTAAACCGCGGGCTAAGTCTCCTTTCCGCCCCCCCCCCAGCACTTCCTCATGGTTACAAACACCAAAGCGGGACCTCGCCGTTCACAGGCACCTCAGAGGAAGCTGCTGAAGCTCGAAGCAGACGTTTACCAAGCAGAAACCAAGCAACCAAATCGTGCCTGAAAGCCGAAAAAAAAAATAGCCTCCACCCGGGCACCGCCAGCCGCTCAGCCAGGAGCCCATAAACGCAGCCAGCTGCGCTGCGGCCTCCAGCCCTGCGGAGGCCGCTGCGCGGAGCGCCTCCCCCCCCGCCCCGTTTCGTAGCCAGCCCCGCCGCAGGGACACGCTCCGCGGGGACGGGCGGCTCCAGGGGGGAAGGGCCGGGGGCGAGCGGCGCGGCCGCAGCCCCAGGGCCAAGGCAACCACCGCCCTAACGGTCGCCACCACCCCCCAGCCCGGCCCTTAGCAACGTGCCACCGCCTGCCGTCCTTAGCAACGGCGGCCCTTCCCCCGGCGCGGCCGCGCAGTAACTCACGGGCGGCCCGCGCTGCCCCCGCCTGGCCAGAGGGGCTCGGTCGGTGCCGGTTTGGCGGCATCACCCAGAAAAAAAAACGGACCGGGCGCAGGACGCGCTTCCGCTTCCTGGAGCTCCCCCCCCACCCCCCACTCCCGGCCTCCACCGGGCTGCCCGGCTGGCGGCGCAGGGCGCCGGCTTCACTACCTCACTTCCGGCGAGAGCTGTCCCCGCCCACTCTGTCTCGGGGCCGGGAGGAGTGGGGGGAGGTGTGCGCGCGGCAGTGGCCACGTGCGGCGCGCGGGGAGCGGCGGCGGGGCGCGCGGGGAGGCTCGCCCTGAGGCGGTGCGGCCGTTGCTCCCTCCTTCCCTCCCACCCCCCACCCTGCGGCGGTAACGGTCGCGCAGGGGCCGGCGCGGAGCGGCGGTTTCCTCAGCGTCTTCTCGCCCTTCCTCGCAGCGCTGCCGCGCCCGCCATGGGCCTCACCCGGCAGTACCTGCGCTACGGGCCGGCCGCGCTCTTCGGGCTGGTGGCCAGCGCCAGGGGCAACGCGGCCTTCGTGGCGCTGCGCGGCGAGCGGGGCCGCTACGTGGCCGTGCCGGCCTGCGAGCACGTCTTCGTGTGGGACACGCGCAAAGGCGAGAAGGTGAGAGCGGGGCCCGGCTGCGGGCAGAACCTCTTTCAAGTCCTGGGAGGAAACAAGGGCGCTGTGAAGACTGCGTTTCGTCGGGGATGTTACCTGTGGAACGAGGCTTCTCGTGCGACCCTTGTATCGGGGAGAGTTTGTGAGCTGTAGCGTTGCAGACCTTTGCCAGGTCGTCCCTCCTGTCACCTTCTGAAGTCATAACTGCTGCTGTCCGTTACCAGCTGAATTCGGCGTTTGCCCTAGCAGTCCTTAGAGTGATGACTGCTGGCATGATGTTTTGGGGATGTTTTTATAGTTCTTGGGTTCTTGTGTGGTCTGTGGGAAAGCAGCTGTGTCCTGTATCTGAGAAAAGGAGGCTAGAGTGGGAGGGGAGGGGTCACTGAGAAGCTTTTGGGCTTTTGAACAAAGGTTCTTACTTTCTGGCAGTTAAAATGCAGGGCAGGAGAGCTCCTAGGTTCCAGACTGCATTCTGTGCCGCTTTCTTGTTTGGTTATAGGAAATTGCTTCCATGCTGTCTGCCTTGTAAAGTGAGGCTAATGATGTTTTATTCAGCATGGGGATCTGAGAAATGAGCTTATAAGCAGCAGAGCTCTCAGTGAGGAGTTCAGTAGATGAGCAGAATGTATTTTTTCTGCTGTGTAAGTTTGTCCAGCCAGAGCTGGACGTATCATTTATCAACATGATGCATGTTTCATCTCCTTAAAATTGCAGGTCCTTATCCTTAAGGGTCTCAAGCAGGAGGTCAGTTGTCTCTGCCCTTCTCCAGATGGGTTGCACTTGGCTGTTGGGTATGAAGATGGATCAATCCGTGTCTTCAGCCTCCTAAGTGGAGAAGCAAATGTCACTTTCAATGGACACAAGGCTGCAGTTACAGCCCTGAAGTATGACCAGCTGGGAGGCCGGCTGGTGTCTGGCTCAAAGGTGAGGGTTGCTTGAAATCACATCTGGAGGACAACCCTTTCACAAATGGGAAGATGAGATGCTCTGTGGAGAAAGTTGATCTGCAGGAAAATGTTTGGTATTTTAAGTGGGTTATGTGGCCTCCTGCTAAAGCCAGTGGATGTCAGTGGGAGGAGTTAGGACTGCAGGACAGAGCTGGGGCTGGGGAGCCCAGGGCTGGGAGAGCACAGGGTGCTGCAGGCTGGGAGGGAGGCACTGGCAGAGCCGTCGTGGGTGAGAAGATTATGAGGTCAGGCAAAGCACAAGCAAGTAAAGCCGGGGCTGAGGTGCATTTATTGCTCTAAACGCGCATGAGGGGAAAGAATGTCACTTAAATCAGTCATCACTAGCATTCCAATTCTGGGGAAAGAAGCTCTCAGGTAGTCTTTTCAGTCTCATTGCAGAGGGTAGGTATTTTGCAGAGACAAATGCCAGTCCCTTGGAGACATGTTACCTGTTGCAGGACACAGATGTCATTGTGTGGGATGTCATCAATGAGAGCGGTTTGTACCGGCTGAAAGGGCACAAGGATGCGGTCACACAAGTCCTTTTCCTGAAGGAGAAAAACCTGCTGGTTACCAGGTGAGCCAGGCTGAGTGCAGTGGTAAACCAGAACAGCAGGCATGGTTTTCCATACATTTTGTGTATCTTGGGTGCAATAGCCATTTGTATTTTCCTTCTAGGCTCCTAGGTCTCACTGTGCTTGCCTTACTCAAAAGAGTGATCTTGTTCTATATGAGACCCGTATTATACTGTGATGCAGTAATGTTTTTTCTGATTTGCTAGCATCTTAAAATAAGATTTTGGTGCATTCACGTATTTCCTAAATCTGGTGCCTGAGTCCAAATGTGTTAAGTAAAAGGGAAATGGCTATACCGAAAGGTAGTGTTTGGAAGAGTCTGGAATTTCCTGCTAAATATAGCCCTTAAAATTATTGTAATGGTGAATAACCACAATATGTGTATTTTGTATGTAACCATTTTTGCTGTTTATCTTGAAGAATTAGGTAGGTTTACCTTCTATATGTGTAATTCACTCAGCCACATAACGTAAAAATTGCTTCCTATAAAAGGCACTAATTATAGGAATTAATTAAAAGTTGATAGATGTTTTGTTGAGTTGATTTTTAATTATCTAACAGCAGTTGGGAGTTGACTGCATGCCTTTATTAATTTTCCATTGACAGGAGAGAGCCTGCTCAAATATCTTTCAGTAGTTGTTTATTTTTAATAAGTCATCTAAAAGTTTAATAGAAAAGTGCATGTCATCGTAATCAGTTCAGTGTAAAACTAGAAGTCTCTCTTTTTTTTTGATGGAAAAAGTAGTCTTTTGGTAGAAGGTACATGTTTGTTAATGCAGTTTCAAGTCTTTCTAGGCCAGCATTAGGAATGCTTCTCCATTCTCTCAGTAGCTAAACTGAGATGAGGATTGTCTCTGTATCCTTTTATTAACAGAGTGGAGACATTACCATCGTTTTCTGGACATGGAAAGTTTTGCTTCCTTACTTCAGGTTGTTTCTTCAGCAGACAAACCCTCTCTATGCTATGAGGATAATAGTGCGCTTTGTCCGAGCAACACAGCGCACTCTTCTGTGCACAGAATTTTTTGCCTGATTTTCATCTGTACAATTAACAAGTACCTTTGACTCCTTTGCGATGAAATGTAATAAAAAAGATGTTAACAATAAATACCACTTGTGATAAGATTTTTTTTCTTTTGTTCCAAGTGAGCTTAATAATGAAACAACAAATTATATATATTCATTTACTTGAAACTTATTAGGGAAGTTAGACTCTAACGATGTTATCAAAAATTAGAAAGCTTTAGTTATTTTAGGGCGTACAGAAAGGACCTGAGTGACTGTTCAAATTACTCCTCTCTGGTACTCTTATAGCAGTAGGGTAGCATAATACAGCCAGAAACATATATTTTAAAGGAGGCCTCATCTTACGGAGGCTTTGGAGAAACAGTAAAACAGCTCTAAGTCTCCACTAGGTGTGGAGCAGCTCCAAATCATTGTCCAAAATGAATGCAGCCGCTTCTCTTGTAGCCTGGTCAATGCACAGGTCGCATGGATGTGTAAAAAAGGGTTGATGTACAGATTGAGAGCTTTGGTGGGGGGATCCAGAGGCAGCTTTGGAATTTGACCAGCATTTTGTGCTTATTGTTCTCACTTTAAATAAGCTAGAAAAGGGGCCTTGTGATATTGGGGCTTGCAGATGAACCCAGCGGAGAAAGCACTTTTTAACGAATTGCCAGATAGCCTTTTTGCAGCATGCCCATATTGCTTATTCTTTTGTTCTTGCGTAGCTAGTGAAACTCTGTGTTCCTAGTCTGAGCAGCTCATCTGTGATATGTTGCAGCATGTATCATGTGTTAGATTTTGTATTTCCTTCCCTTTTTCAAGCACGTGGTACTACACGAGCTCCAGCAGTCTTCCCTCAGGTCCTGAAGGTTTTTTTTTTTTTTTGTTCCAGTGGCAAAGATACATTGGTGAAATGGTGGGACCTGGACACTCAGCACTGCTTCAAAACTCTGGTTGGACACCGTACGGAGGTAAAGAGGATATGCAGAGAGGGATGGAGGGGCTTTAGATTATGTGTCATGGCTTGCCTTGTGCTTACTGTGCTCTCAGGGGTTGTAAACTGGACCTGTGATGTATCTTTGCTAGTTTATTAAGTAAATGAGAAACCTCCAAAGTTCCCAGGAACTTTCACCGCCATGCAGCGGGTGACACAATTCCAATATAGATGTCCTTAGCGGAGATCCTAGCCATGTACAGTCTCTTCTCAGTTTGATTTAAATAAATCAATTAAAGATGCTCTGGTATTGTTAAGATATGGGAAGCAGCTGTGAACCAGTTCCTCAAATTGTGCCTCTGGACAGGTTTGGGGGCTAGCTTTGGTGTCAGAAGAGAAGCGTCTGATCACTGGGACTGCTGACAGCGAGCTGAGGGTGTGGGATATCACTTACATCCGGGAGGTAAGACAATTTCCTCTGTGAACCCTCACAGTCTTGCCAAGCTGCGTGGCTTTGGACTAAGATGGGAATGGAACACATCAAATCGGAGCGACTTTCTGGGAAATACAGCCAAAGAATCTTTGCTCTCTGAGGGGTCCAGAAGCTGCGCTAAGGGTAGACTTTGCTATTTTCTGCATTTTTCAGCTTGCAAGTGAAGCTGCAAGCACTGCGGGAACCAGGTTTGCAGAGCATGCTCAGGTCTTTCTACTTGCTCAGTTTCAGCTAGAAGCGACAGTTCTGTGGGTGGATGATAAGGGTTTGGTGCTTACAGGCACGCTCTAGGCCACTCTTGTTGCAGTGTAGACTAACTACTTGTTATTCCAAGGAAATAAAGTGTTAGTGGGCGAGACAAGAACCAGATCACCCTAGCTCTTGTGGTTTAAGGTATTCCTTATGGATATTTTGTCCAGGAGCAGGTCAAAGACCCTGATGAGCCAGAATCCAAGAAAAGCAAAGGGTCTTCGCTTGGAGCAGAAGAAAACACTGGAGAAGATGAGACCCTAGAGCTGGATGAGCGTCCTGAGGAGGTAAGCTGTGTTTCCCACACTGGCCACGGGATGGCGTATCTAAACCCACCTGCCTGGTGCTGCTTGCAGAACCAGCAGGAGTTTGAGAGCTGTTTACCTGTTGCTACTCTGTTCTGGGTTTATGTCCTAAGTATCATAGTGTATTAAGAAAAATATGCTAGTTTCTGTTTTGGTTTATAACACTTTCCACAGCTGTAGTTGCTTCCCCATCTGCATGCAGAACATCAGTGGAAATACCTGTGCCGAAACATGCACAGATGTTGTTATTCTCCACTGAAAGCTTTTTTTTTTTGTCCTCTGTATGGGGAGATTAGCAGGTGTTCACAGTTTGACAGTGCTAGTGGAGCTCTCTTGTTAAACAACAAAGGAATAAAATAGTCACTACCTTGTTTGCTACTGCTCAGTTCAGTGCTTATGTTCCTTTTTGCAGTTCAGTGATGGAAACTGAGAGGTCAGAGTGGCACCATTACCATGTGTGGTGTCATATCCCTTGGTGGGAAGCCACTCCTGTTTGTGCTGCTGGTGGAGACTTTCTTCGATCTCTCTTTCTGGAGGAGGTTTCTGGGATCCTCCTTAGATTTCAGACTGCTTGAAATTATGGCAGATGCCTGACCTTATTAAATACTTTTCCCCACTTCCTCTTTTCAGAGGATTCCTGTCCCTTCAGTCACCTATTAAAGAGTCTTTGTTCTCCACCTTGGTTTTACCCTTTCTTACAGCGGAACTAAGCTCTGCTGCCTTAGTAATATGCAAATTCAGCTCCATCTCTTAGATGGTTATGCTTTACCAATGCAGTCGAGTTATACTTCCACTGAGATTGCTAGTGATTATTTTCAGCTAGAATGTGAGGAACATGAGGAGATAAACCTGTAGGTCACAATGCTTGGTCACATAATGCTTGTGTTATTGCTGGATTATCCTTGCTAGCTGTTCTACGAGGACTATGAAGGTTCATTTCCCTCTTTTCCTCTCCTGACTTCCCTTTCCATCACATTTCTCGATTTGCTTAAGATCACTTGACCTTCCAGACCAACATTCTTCTCTTGGTTTTCCCTATAGCGCTTCCTAAAGTGCAGCAAAGTTGGATCCATCATGCGGGAAGGGAGAGACCGAATAGTTACTCTTGCCACAGACCAAACGGGCAAAATTTTGGCCTGTCATGTAAGTAAATGGAAGGCTCTGCTAGTGAATCTCAGAGGAAGCTGTCAGAGAGCTTGGTTAATCTCTGCAAGGGCCAGCCAAAAGTTTGTGTGCCTGTGACTGTTTGCTCTGTTTTTAGGGAACAGATGCTGTATTGGAAGTGTTCTCTGTCCTTTCTGAAGAGGAAAGCCAAAAGAAATTGGAAAAGAAAATGAAGAAAGCAAAGAAAAAAGCCAAGTAAGCAGTCTTCTGGGTGTGTTTAAATGCTGTCTGTGTCCTGAGAACTGGCAGGAAACCTCTCGGGCAGCATGGCATAGTGGTTGAACTCCATGTGACTGGCCATTCTGTCTGTAGTAGCTGCTGCATTGTGGAGGCGCTATTCCTGTGCATCCTTGGCGCTTGTTTGAGCGACGCTTCTCTGCTCCCAGAGACTATAAGGAAATATCTTTCCTTTTGAGTCTTCCTCCTGCAAAAAAAGCTAATATGTAAGGGAATGACCAGAAAATGCATTTTGCAGAACTGCTTGGTTGTATTTGACTTCATATTTACACTGTGTGGTGCATGAACAAAGTACCTGATAGGAAGTTCAGGGATGAGAGTTTCACCTGAAAAGTCAAAGTGACCCTGACACCTCATGTCCTGTTTTACAGCAGGCAAGGATACCAGTGAGAGCCTTATTACATGGCTACTTTGTATTACGTGTCTCTCTGGGTATCCTGGCACTTACCAGGTGCCTCACAAGAGCTTTCAGGGAGAGGTCTAGCTCCGGGGTAGAAACCAAAGCATAGGCCAGGTCTTGCACTTTTGCAGTGTCTGAGGACTTTTAGAGAGAGAAGGGTGGTGGGAGACGAGCAGAGCCTGATGTCCCAGTTGAATGCAGCTTTCTGCTGTTCTGTTTTGTACCCATCTTTATGACGTGCCTTTGTTAAACTAATTTATGCGGTGACTCTTGGTTGCATTCCAGAGGAGGCTGCCTTTTTGGGACAGTTTGTCTCTGACTAGTCTACATACCAGCATGAGCTTCACTGTCTCACCCTGTTCTTAAACACAGGCAGCACTGCTGGTTAAGGGGGTGGTTGATTTCAGCAGGCTAACTGTTGCCCTTATGTTAGTTTCTATCCCTGTATTAATGTATGGTGGCTGTGCTGAATTATTTGACTCTTCTCCCTTAACTGATGTTTCCAGGCAGAAGTCTGAAGAAGAACCTGAAGGGAGCGTGGAGCTGAGTCTACAGGAGGAGATTCAGCGGCTCACTAACATCAGAGCTTCTGCTAAAATCAAGTGAGTGGAAAGTCCTGTGGTTATGCCACATCTTGATATCTGTTCAACTTGGAGCTGGGGAGAGGCCTACCATGAGCTGCTGGTCCATCCACACCTCCACAAGCGATGCCCTTATGTCGTGGCTTAGTGCCCACTTGCTCGTGCAGCGCTCGCTCAAGCGCTTTCTATTTCTCTCTCTCTCTCTCTCTCAGTTGTCCTGCGTTTTGCCTTATTGACCTTAACTACAGCTCTGACTTTGTGTAATCAAACAGGTCGTTTGACTTGATTCTCTCTCCAAAAGGAGAGCTGAAGATCGTGTTGCTGCTCCAGAACAACATCATTGAGTCATACAACCTGAACCTGTCAGCGCAAATCCCACAGGCTGTCCGTGTTTCTAAGATAACCATTGGAGGCCACCGCAGTGATGTCAGGACGCTGGCTTTTAGCTCTGACAACATTGCCATTCTCTCAGCAGCTGCCGAGTCTGTAAAGATTTGGAACAGGTTTGCAGTCCCCTTGTGTCAGTCCCCCCGTCCTATGTGTGACTGTTCCCTGGAACTCTGAGATGCTTTCTTCACAGAGGCAGTGATAAGGAAGAGGGAATGACGGAGAAATATAAAACGGTGAATGAGGTAGAGGAGGTAAATGGGATATTATGTTTACTGTCTTTCCTGGCTATGGAAACTGAGAAGCCAGGGAGCTAAAACTACATGATTAACTCATGGAATCTGATGTCATAAAGCAGTACTGAGGCTAAGTTTAGTGGCAGGCACAGAAAGACAGATCTCTGAACATGGAGACCACACATGACAGTACAATACATGCTAGATTTCGAGGTTATATTTTTGTTTTTCATAAGAGGTACGAGCTGTTAAGCTAAGCAGTCGCTACTGCCGGTTCTTTAGGTAACATTTGGGTTTCTTGGCCTCTTCTCTAAATGATCTAGTGTTAGACTGGGTAGGCTGCTGTTTGGATCTAGAGTGTTGTCCCAGAGTTTCCTGAATGCTGGCAATTTCAAGCTCTGTTTCCTTTGGGAGTGCTATCTCAAACTCCTCCCTCCTCTCCTGAACAGGAGGAATTACTGTTTGATAACAGGGGTTCTGCTCTTGCTCCTAACAGGGATAAATCATGAGTGCTGACTATGTGATGATAGCCTGTTTCCATGGAAAATGTCAGCAGTAATGCTGGTTAGCATTTAGAGTGGCCTGCTGGGCTGCGGGATGGCAATGCTGTGTCTTCTGGCCCCAGCTGAAAAGAAAGAGGAGAGGCTGTTTGCTTTGAAAGACTACTTTGGAGCATGTTGCTCTTAGTGGGCCAGACTTGGTATGTGATGAGAGGTTTTGGATTCTGCCTTTGTCCACAGGTCAACCTTGCAGTGCATTCGAACAATGGAGTGCGAGTATGCGCTCTGCTCGCTCTTTGTGCCTGGAGATCGGCAGGTCATCGTTGGCACTAAGGTAAATAGTGTCTTTTCTGCTGCTCCAGACTGTGCCTGGGTGTGGAAGTACGTTCTGATAATGTCATTAAGGCAGCCTTACTGAAAATGCATTGCCTCTTCTGATCTGGAGCAATCTGTTTCAGGGATTAAAAACCTCTCTGACAATATCTGTTCTGTTCCCAGGCCCTTAGTGTAGCTCCTATGGCTTGAGCTGGACAGCTGAGGGGGTATTTGAGAAGTCCCTGAAATAGCTGAGGAGTTTGGTCAGCTGTGTGTAACAGACATCAAACGAAGTTGGCTGCTCAGGACATGGGTGGGAGGGGTGCTCTCCTGCTAAGAGCTGTCGAGGTCTGGGAGGGTAGAGGCTGGTTCTGATCAGAAGTGACTCCTATACAGGGCCCGCAAATGGAGCAGGGGCCCTTCCTGGCTGTCAGTAGGGCCCTCCCTTGGCTCCTCCTGTGTACTGTGCAGGCTGGGAGTGTTTGTTCTGAGCTGTCCTCTGCCCTTGGAGCTTCCCTGTTGCATTACGTATGGCTGCCTTGTCACTGTGGGAGTCTCATCTCTGCTAGCGCGGACCTTTTGTGTCTGGGCTCTGCTTTGATGTTCTTCTCCTTGCAATTTCTGAGAGGCCCCGATAGCCTGAGGGTCAGGTGTGTTTGCAGATCTGAAGAAGGTTCCATAAGCTGTTCTGGAGTGTGTAGTGAAGGTGGAGGGGCTGATGTGTCCCCTCTGATAAATCTTTCTCCCAGACAGGGAAGCTGCAGCTGTATGACCTGGCTTCTGGGAATCTGATGGAGACGCTGGCTGCTCATGATGGGGCGGTGTGGTCCATTGCTCTTTCGCCAGACCAGGTAACTCAGCCAGCCTTTCTAAGCATGACCTGTTGCACGTCTGTGTAGCTGCTTCCTGTGGTGCTGTGTTTGTGCTACTGATGGAAGCATGGGAGGCATGCCAGTGAGGCAGAAGATGCAGATAGTGGCATTTAAGGACTTGAACTGTGGATATATGCAGAAATTTGAAATATCTCTCTGGTCTTATATGGTACATCACAATGAGCCTTTGGGCTGAGTGACGCTATCCTCAACACCTAGACTGACTTCTGCATGATTGAGAGTGCTCGGGCTTCCCCAATGGAGTCTGTGCGTGCACAGGCAGCAGCATGTATGTTGTGGGTTTGTTCCAGCTGTGGAGACCTGTGGAAACCTTCAGCTCTTCGTAACCCATTCCAGTGGCTGATTATCCTCCTTGTATAATTTTCTATTTCTTTGTAGTTTCAGCTTGCTGAGCTTTAACTTACACCCATTGGATTGCTGGTACCTTTGTTAGATTAAAGATCCCGTTAGCATAGTGTTTTTTTGTTCGCCTTGCATTCTTGTTGAGTACAACCAAATCACTCTCCCTATCTGTCTGATGCTGCTTAGGTTGAACTTCTGCTGTATGTCCCAGCAGGATGTATTTTCCACACTTGTAATCATTCCCTTGATCTTTGAAAGTTACTGGCATCATTTTTGGCTGGTGGACCCAGGAGCTAGATGCACTGTGTTCTAGGAGTTATACCAGTGTCGAATGCACCATCATCTTTTGAATCTGACCAAGCACTTATTTAGCTCTTTTGATCATAGCTCTGCAGTGTGAATGTGTAGTCAGCTAATAATCCACTGTGTTCCCTCACAGCTAATTTTTGGGCACTGCTTCCCAGGGAAGGTGTATGTGTGGTTCTTAGGTCATTGGCTCCTAAGCCGATCAGTTAATGTTTTGGCTCTGTTTCTTTGTACCCTTTTTATCAGGTGGTTTGGATAGCTAAGTGCTATTATGCATTATGGAGAGATCCTTGGTTACTTTTCCAGTCGTCCTTGGGTTGCCTGCACACTTTCTTATTGTTAACTTTAGCTTTCTCCTATGTCATAGATAAAATCTGTAAGCAGCATAGCAGTAGGTATTTCTTATTTAAAATGAACCTTTGAGACATGTTAGCAGGTCTTTGATCCATATATTTTGTGCGCTGCTCAAAACATAGTGCAGGACCGAGAGGTATGCCTTGCATAAGCAACGCTGTTACCATTATTGAATGCAGCTTTAATCTTAACTTTACAGGAACTATCCTTTAATTTTCCATAAGCTCACGTGAATGGATATTCAGTTCACCTCTTTTGTCTTACGGAAGCTGCAGTTGCCTGTTCCTTCTTTTGAAGACCATGCTGACAGTTACCAGGCCTGGCTGTTTATACTTTCTGAATTAGGGTGTTATATTATTTTCCTCCAGGATTTCCCCCAGTATTTCAGAAATTGCTGAGAATCAACATTAATGATTTAGAGAATGCCAGGGGATCTAAAACATTGATTTAGAAATATCTGACATAAGTAGCTGTTTTTTGACAGCCTTAGGAGTTTTTGGAGCAGTGTTTCATCACTTGCGATGTGATTGTGGTACATGGCTTTTCGTTAGTCACAACAGATGAGAAACGTTTACTGAACTCACACACCTTTTGAGTGTTGTTGCTTAATAATTCTCATATTTCCCCCTAGAAATGGGTCAGTACTACTGTAAAGACTTTTTATGTTCCTGTTTTACATGCACACACTCACTCACTCCATGCAGTCTAAACTACTCCGACTGTAGAAATCTGCTTGTATCTTTTTATTCCCTTTATCAGTTTTTCTCTATTACCACAATTCTGGTACCTATTTGTTACTATCAACACCCTCTTTCTTCTGTTTGTTGCGTGTGCCTTTCTTATTTTTATTAGGTGGTCATGTTGTGCTAGAAGCTGCAGTGTTGTTTTTAGTGGTATCAAAATCATAGCTACTAATAACTTGTCTGGGATTCATTTATTCCACCAATTAAAACATACTGGACATTTTTTATGCTTGTTCTTGACACAAAAGTGCTTGGCTGAGCAGTGGTTCCTTTAGTAGGCCGCTCATGTGGGGTGGTGGTAAGGTGCGTGTGATCCAGGAGCAATGAGGGTGTCGGCTTACCCACTAAACCCATGCACTTCATTACCTGCAACTGAGATAACTGCTTTCAGTCGCAGAGTTTCAGCCCATGTCTTGTTGTACATTTGGAGTCTTTGCCTCTGACCTGCCTGTCAGAAAGTTTTGAAATTGGTGTGGCTGTTGCTCAGCCGATAGGCGATGTGAGCTCCAACCAAAACAAGTGTTCCTTGTGATGGTCTGTTAACCATTAACACTGTGGTAATGTAGAGCATTTCATAAACCTCCTTGTGTGTTGGCATTTCCTTGAGTTTAAAGTTTCTCTGGGTTATAGTGAAACTATTTTTGGTTTGACTTTGATTGTAAATGTTTTTTCCCTGCAGCGTGGCTTTGTGACAGGAGGTGCTGATAAATGTGTCAAGTTCTGGGAGTTTGAGCTTGTGAAGGATGAAAACAGCATTCAAAAAAGGTAGGAAAAGAAACCTTTCTAGGCTGCATTCAGCTGCAGTATCCCTTCTCGTTGATGGATGCTTTGGCCTTTGCCAAAGTGCATTGTAAGAAATGCCCACGCGTGTGTGTGGAACGTGAAAAGTGTGAGCTCAGAGTCACTTTGTGAAGGTCTGAACTTAGTTGAAAACGGGGGCCTGTTACACGAAGGTGCCTTACTTGTGTGTGAATTTAGCCTCTAATCACAGGCAGAGCCTCCAAATCAGTAAGCAGTAGATTTAGCAGTGAAATCTTATCAGCCTGCAGTGCCATGCTTGTTTCCAATCCTGTTTTGCTCAAGTCCTAATGTGGATGGAGATGCTGCATGTTAGAATGAGCTTGCTTTCCCAGAGTGCAATGTGGGGGTTGCGTTCATACCTCTTTCTGTCTTGTGCCTGTGGGAGAACGATTCTTTTTTCTCGTTGCCAGGCTCTCCATGAAACAGGTGCGCATCCTGCAGCTGGATGAAGATGTCCTCTGTGTGCGGTACAGCCCCAACCAGAAGCTGCTGGCTGTCTCTTTACTGGATTGCACTGTGAAGGTTTTCTACACTGACACGCTCAAGGTGCATGGCCAAATGGGCTGGGATGCTGTGCAGGAAGTGATGTAATTGTAGCCAGAAAGATACATGGGGAAAGTGTCCCTTTATTCCAGAACGCTAAAAAGAATCAAAGAGAGCCCATGCATCCCACTTCAGGTGCCTGTTTGCTAACAAACCTGACAGAACCATGGCTGGCCCATGCTGGGAAGAAAACCTATATTTGATCTGGAAAGCACTGGGAATCTGCAGGTGGCAAGGTTCACCTTAAGCCTGCAGGCATGATGGCACTCCAGAGCTGTGTTGCATGTTGAGGGTGGGGACGGATCAGTGTCACACATGGCTCCTAAATGGGTCATAGCAGAGGCAAAACCTAGGGGAGGAGAACCTTCCCTGTGAGCAGTGTGTTGCGGTCTTGTGACTTGTGTATGAGCACATGAATGTTAGGAAATGACACAAGACAGACCAGCACAGATAGATATTGTGATCATCACAGGCAGTGATGATCAGCACCAGAGGTAGCTCAGCTTGGGTGCTTCCACCCTGATCTCAGTTCTGCCGGCCTGGCCCTGCTGCTAACTGTCTGCAGGGTGAGAGTGAGTGCAGTGCTAGAAGGACAGTCCTTCTGAGTCAGAGGAGGACTAGCCTGGTGCTTGAGGTTTTCACACATCTCTACCGAGCGTGTCTAACTGAGATGCCTTTCCTCTCCTTCAGTTTTTCCTCTCTCTGTATGGACACAAGCTGCCAGTGTTGTGCATGGACATATCCTACGTAAGTACTATTAGGGCTGCAGGTGGGATTATGGTAGTGTTGATGACTGTGAGAACCATCTGCTGGCAGTGGGACCTCTAGGACAGTGCTTTCTTGTCACCTTCTCGCTGTTGACTTAATAGTCAGCACTTTCTTGATGGGACATAACAAACTCCTCCTGATTGCACAGTCCTATGCTTACTGGAAAGGATCACGGAGCAAAGGTCGTGACAGGAATGACCAGGTTATTTTGTGAGGAGTGGAAACCAAAGTGCTGCTGTGGTTATTCTGGCCCATCTTACAAGGTGCAGCCCAGTGCCTGCCGGAGTTACTGTCCAGACTCTTACTGCCTTAGTTGAGTCTGAATCACTTTGTTGGTGGGAGGAGAGAGCAGGTGCTGAGATGGAGTGACCTCTTCATGCCTGTTCATTCTTGGGCTGTGTCCTTCTCTGAGGTGTCCTGGGATGAGGCTCCTTGGAAGCCAGAAACGTCAAGATTTCGGCTAAGGTCTTAAATACTTGCAGAAGCTCAAAGAAGAGCTAGGGTGCTGTCTGGGTGCTGTGCCAGTAGCACAAACACATAGCACCCTGGTGAGAAGAGGTAGAGGGATCAGGAGGGCATGCTTCAGGCACCAAGGGTCTGCCCGCTCGCTATTGCTTAGTCAGTGGTTCAGCCGTGATTCCTCCTGGGGCTGCCTGCAGACTGGTCACACTCCTTTTCTTTCTGCCTTGCTCTGTAGGATGGGGCTCTCATTGCAACTGGCTCTGCTGACAGGAACGTGAAGATCTGGGGCTTGGATTTTGGAGACTGTCACCGTTCTCTCTTTGCCCATGACGACAGGTCAGTCAACTCTTACAGCATCTCTGCACTGTGGGCTGTCTTTCCTTCAAAGGCTTACGATCCAGCAATGACCGATTTGCCCAGCACAGTCGGGGGAAGTCACTAGTGTTCCCTAGGTGGGTGAATTTGAGCCTTTGGCTACCTTGGTTGTTTGATGCCCTGTATTAGCACTGAGCCCATGAGTTTGGCTTTTGGGGGATAGTCCCAGGCAGCGTGTCACAGGCACAGAGGTGGTTAGTGCTCTCTGGTAGGTGCTGAGCTCACAAGGTTTTTGTGCTAAAAACTCGGTGGCTCCATTGGGTGCTTCTGCCTTGCAGCAGCGCATGGTGCTGTTTGCCCCAGACCAGACTCCCCAGTACAAGAAGGACATGGACATACTGGAGCAAGTCCAGCAGAGGGCCATGAAGGTGATTAAGAGACTGAAGCATCTGTCATATGAAGAGAGGCTGGGAGAGCTGGGATCGTTTAGCGTTGAGAAGAGAAGGCTCAGGGGGGATCTCGTCAATATTTAGAAATACTTGGTCATAAAGAAAATGAGGCTTCTCAGTGGTATCCAGTGGAAGGCTAAGAGGCAATAGGTACAAACTGAAATACAATGAATTCCATTTAAACATAAGAAAAAAACATTTCTGCAGCGAGGGTGGTTAAGCAGGTTGCACAGAGAGGATATGGAGTCATCATCTATGGAGATATTCAAAGTCCAACTGGACAATATCCTGAGCAACCTGCTCTAGCTGACCCTGCTCTGAGCAGGGGGGTTGGACTAGATGATGTCTAAAGGTCCCTTCCAACCTCAACCGTTCTGTGATTCTGTGAACTATTCTGTGACTCTACCTGGGATAAGATGGTGGCAGATGGGGCTACAGTGCAGGTTGGTGTCAGAAGGGGTTTCTCCAAAGAGAACTGTTGACAAGGGCTATGGGTGCTGATCTGGGACGCTCTGCTGTCTCCTCTACACATGTGTTATGAGGTCCCTGTCTCCTCCAATTTTTTTCCCCCCCCTAGTGTGATGTATCTCCAGTTTGTGGCCAAATCCCATCTCTTCTTCACAGCTGGGAAGGACAACAAGATTAAGCAGTGGGACGCAGATAAATTTGAGCACATCCAGACACTGGAGGTAGGAGGTTTTGGAGGCTGTGGAAAGGAAGCATTATCCCAATGTGAGCTGCACTTCCCTCAGGGCCCGGGAGCTGAGTGTTCATGTCTTACTTCCTCTCCCTACCTTGCAGGGACATCACCAGGAGGTGTGGTGTTTGGCACTCAGTCCCAATGGAGACTACGTGGTTTCAGCATCCCATGACAAGTCCCTGCGCCTCTGGGAAAGGACGAGAGAGCCCCTTGTCCTGGAAGAAGAGAGGGAGATGGTGAGAATTGCATCCTTCCTGCCCAAGACGACTCCCAGACCTGTTTTCTCCCAGCAGGCAGCTTCCTTATTTTTTACTGTGGAAAAATCTGGCTCTGCACTTGGCAGACTTGCTCATTACTAACCACAGCCTGGTTTTACAGTGTCCAGGGTTGACTAGCTTCTTGGGCATGATGAGACTGTTGCCTTGAGCTGCTGGGAGACAGTAGTGCAGATGTTGCTGGTGCTCTCCTGTCTGTACTGCATTGCAGATGCCTGGCCAACTTGCTCTCTGTTTTGCTTCTCTCCTGCTTCCCAGGCTTTTCTCTGATAGTTGTGGTTTTCTACAGGTCTGTTGGCTGCAACCTCTTAATCTCTTGGGCTCCCTACAACTCAAGTGTGCTTTAGGGGTGGTTCAACAGGTGGCTATTGAGGGTATCCTGTTAGATACAGTTTGTCTAGGTTGCCCCTTTTCCAAGTGTGAGAAGTCTGTGCTGTCAGGAGCATGCCCTAGAGCTCAGGGATGCTGGAAGAGACCCCTTCTTCTCCTGAGCTTGCATTGCGAGGAGTAGTAGACTCGCAGAAAAATTTGAATGGGAAGGAATCTTTGGAGGTCTCTAGTTCAATCCCCTGCTCACAGCAGGCTAACTCTAAAGCTATTCGCTCAGAGACCTGTCCAGGTGATTCTTGAACATCTCAGAGGATGGAGGATTCCCAGCCTTTTTGGGCACCTGTCCCAGTGCTGAACCACCCTTGGGGCATGGAAGCATTCTCCCCCCCCACCCCCCCCACCCCATCTATCCAACTGGAAATTCCCTTGTAACAACTTGTGACTCTTGTCTCTTGTCTTTTCATGGTACTGTTCACAGGAGTCTGGCTCTGTCCCCTTGTCTTAAAGCAGCTCTCAAACCACAGTGGGGGAAGGATGTAGCAGCATGTGCAGAGACAGGAATTGATGAGAATCCTGCAAGAAGTGGTTTTTGGCCCAGCCCTTCTGCAGAGAGCTAAGGTGACCCGTAGACAGCATCTTGATGCCCAGTAGTTGGTATGCTAGGAATGATGGTGGTCACAGGAGAGACAGATAGAGACAGCTCCTTCTTAATGCCAGAAAAGTATATTTTGGTGCAACTTTTGAGTTGCAAGGTGGGCATGAATACATCAGTAGTGAATAACACACTGATGGGGCCCTGTTAACATGAGAGATGCCAGATGGGGCTCTTTCATCTTGCAGGTTAGGATGACCCTCAGACTTTCCTAGGCTTGTTTCTTCTGTGCTGCATGCCAGGTGGAAGGTCTGGTGCTTAATTGCTCTTTTTTCAGTCTCAGCTTTGTGGGCTGTCTGTGGGTTGCTGCTGCATCCGGAGTAGTGACCCTAATTTCTGTCTGGAAGACACCAGGGTTCTCTGTGGGATGGGGAACAGGGACAAGCAGGCGTCATTGTTGGCCTCCATTGATTTGTCCTGGCTTCTGTGCTGGGCTGCAAGGCACTGCAGTTTTTCTGTAAAGGAAGCCACGGACTCCCTTGCTCAATCACTCTATAAGGGACTTGTACTCTTGCTTGCTGCTTGCCCACCTATGTTAATATGCTGTGTTCTCATTCACTGCAGCAAAGAGAAGCTGAATACGAGGAAAGTGTGGCAAAGGAAGAGCAGCCTGTGGTGAGTAGTACTGTCTGAGGTGGGTGTCTGTCTGACTCCTTCGTAGGTTTGTGAGAGACATAGAAGAGTTGTCAGAGGGGTCTAGTAGTTTCCTTTCTTTAGGAGGCACATGGGGAAAGGTGCTGGTGAAGCTGTGATCCCTTGGGTGATGCAAATGACTCCGGTGCTTGCTACAGACGGTTTGGTGTTCTTTAGGAGAGCGTGCAGGGCTGGCCAGAGTGCTGCACAGTAACTGTGGACTCCAAAGCCCTGCTGTCCAGGTGCTCTTCCTGTGTCCCCAGCTGACGTTTGGTTGACTGATGATAGTTTTGACTCTGATCAGCTCACTCTGCCCCTGTTGGCAAAACGAGGGCTGTGCTTACCTGCCTTCCAGAGCTTAGCGTTAGCTCAGTGCCTCCATTCCTGAAAAGAGCTGTGCACATGGAAAATCCTGGTTTTCCCCAGATAAATGACGAGTTTAGGTAAGGGGGTTGATGTTTTCCTTAGCATGGAGTGTGATAGGATGTTGGGGGTGGGAGGCATGCTTGTATCAGCTGCTGAGCTGCTTGAAGGAAGGAGCTGCAGACTCTCTGTTTTGTAGGTGGCTGGAGAGACACAAGGAGAGACGGGGCTAGCAGGAAAGAAGACTATTGAAACGATCAAAGCGGTAAGTTTGTGTAGGTCCCCCAACATTACTTTCTGCCTTATCATTCTCTCGGGGCGGGGGAGGAGGGGTGTCAGAGGGCTGGAGGAGCAGTTTAAAGAGAAGCAACTTGGGTCGTAGCTTAAGGACAGCAACTCAGAGTAGTTGCTGTTTGAGATGTGAAGGTGCAGATGCAGACTTACCTCGGCTTGCAAGAGCAGCTGGCTCTGCTTCCTGGCCAATGGGGGAAATCTCTCCAGGGCACAAGGCATGAGATTCCTGCAGGTATTCAGGCTGCAGCTTTCTCTACCTGCCACATGTCAGGGGCTGCCCCCGTCCCATGGGATTTGCTGGGTGCACCCCACAGGAGCACAAGGTAGCTAGGATATTGTCTAGGCACCAGGCCTCTCCCCCAGGGACTACCCAGGCCTGCGGAAGGTGGAAATGTCTTAAGTGCCTGAGGTGAGAATATGCTAGGGAGGTGTGGGGGTGGGTAATTTCATGTCCCCAGATCTCAACAGTTGGTGCTCTTGTAAATACAGGGGAAATTCTTAGTCTGAATGATCAAAATGGCCTGACCCTGGCTTCTGCCTCAAAGAGGTACTGCTTGCTGGAGAGGCAGTTTGATATCAAGGCAGCACATGAAGCTGGGAGTGTGGGTGGTGTTTGACTCCTTCAGGACTTACTCAGAGTAGTGGTACTATCTGGAACAAAGGTTATCTTTCCGAGTGAGATGTGTGCTGTGATGCTCCCCATCAGCCCATCTGCTTCCCTCTGCATTGGTCCATTTGGAGGTGAGCTTTACTTTTTTTTGGCTTGCTACGTGTGACCGATGTGCTGTTCCTGTGCCTTACAGGCTGAGCGGATCATGGAAGCTATTGAGCTGTACAGAGAAGAGATGGCAAAGCTAAAGGAGCACAAGGCCATATGCAAAGCTGCAGGAAAAGAGGTAAAAGACTGAGGAATTTACCACTCCAGAGGTGTGTGAGTGCATCTTGCCAGCTCTGACATTTAGGCAGAGAGGCCCAGCATGCAGATAAAATCAGGACAGCTTGAAAAAGCAGTGATTTGCTGAAATCTTTTAGAGAACAGGATGGCAGTGTGTCCTGGGGCATGATTAGTGGTGTGTTCTTTGCAACAATTTTTGTGTTGGAAGTCAAAAGAGGATGTAAGCTGTATCCTTGGGAGACAACTCTGCATGCAAACTCATCCTGTTGTTTAGGCTGTTCTTTGCCTTCATTTCAGCACCTCTTGCTAAATCAGGAGCTGTGATACACATGGGAAAGGTGAAGTGAAAATAAGAAGTGGAGGAAAATGAGTTAGTCTTGTATGTCTGAGAACTAGGTTTATCTTGCAGCTGCAAACGAAGCCTTCTGTGAGGTCCTGGGGAGGGCGGAGGTGTGGGAATCCCAGGAACATCTTTGATTAAAAACTGTCTTTTACTGTGGGTTAAAGTTTTCTCTGATGATATATTTTTGTACACCCACATGTGCCTCATTTTAACCCATTCTGTGTCTTTAGGTTCCTCTGCCTGTTAATCCCGTCCTCCGTGCCTATGGAAATATTACGGTAAGTGGAATGCCCAGGCCGCAGGCTGTATGCCACCCTCAGCTGGGCTGTCTGTTTCAATTTGCTGGCTGAACCAAAACACTGGGTTGCTCTGTGGAGGGAGGATTAGTTTGGATCAACTTGAAATGAAAATTCAGCATTCCTTTGCAAAATGAACACACTTTGATTTTTTTCATTTTGCATGTGTGGAATAAAAGTACCACAGCTAGACACAGACATTGTTTGCACATAACCCTCATGGTGGCCTTGACCTTATCATGTACAGTCTGAGCCAGTGGTTACAGTATTTCCCCAGGATATGAGAAAATTGGTTCAGATCCTTCCTGTGCCTGAGGAGCACATCTCCCTCCTGCCAGGAGGGTGCAGTTACCATCCCATAGCATATTTCAGTGGAGCTGTGCCATCTTATACAAAATACTTGAACATCCACTTGAATGGTGACTTGAGAACCCATTTCACTATGTCCCCCTCCCTCTTGCCCACCTATGTGACATCTGTCACCACGTAACCAGAGCTGTTCTCTCCCTTCCTCCTTGACTATAGTTTTAATTGTAAGTTGAACAGATGGAACAGGGGTGAACGAAATCCTATGATTTAGTAGTTAAGCACTTTCTTTGTGGAGTGGGTGATGTTAGATTGAATCCCCTTATACAGAGAAGAGAGTCACAATGTCAGATGAAACTGCTTTTTACCTTCTAACTGCTTCCCAGCTGTGCTCTGCATCTTGTGACACAAAAGTGCTTTTAGCAGATAAACAGGAGTAGCAGGAATTAAATCTCTGGGAAATGAGTTTGTGTAAAGTTTTGTACATATAATTTAGCTATTTCACCAAGTTTTTATCTAGTTTGTACAAGATTCCTACCACTAAATATGAGACAGTTTAGCTGGTTGGATCTAAATTATGCTTTCACAATAATCTTCAGCGTTTAGAGCATCATGAGAGGGCTGTGTTTATGTCCTGTGAAGGGAGAATGAGAACTTCCCAGACTGGCAGCTGATTGGAGCTGAAGGAGTTTCCTCTTTGTTGTGTTCAGATTGATCAGTCCATCTCACAGGATGTGACTGTCTATTTTTAATTGGATGAAGTGCATCTTAAGGTATCTGTTTGTCTTGGAATGTTTCTTGAGGTGCAGAGCTGATGTCTTTCCTCTGTTACAGCCTTCTGCGTATGTGCTAGAAGTTTTCAAGAAGGTCAAGTCAAGGTGAGTCGCAAGAGCCTCATTGCCATATTGGTTTGCGTCTGAGCATTGGATTGCTGTGACCGATGCTAGCTGGGGTCCTAGGATGGACTCTACTGCTGGGCGTGAGCAGTGCAGGAGAATCCAGAGCCACTGTCTCTGGCAGCCTTTTTGGAGCGTGCACAGAGTTGTGGAACAAAAATTGTTCCTTCTGTAGGGAATGTCGGATGAAGCTTGCCTATGTGGGTTGGCTGCTTGGAGATGCACATGTATGTGAAGAGTAGCTTGGGGATGCTGGGGAGGGAAGATTGTTTATGTGCCTGCTCCCTGTGCCAGAAGATGTTTGCATGGGCTCTAGTCTATGAGGGTGCACTGTGCTTTGTCTGTGGGCAGTCACAGACCAGCAGTGGAGAGTGCTCACCACAGCTTTTGTATCAGAATCTTCCTGTACAGAAGTGTTTCCTGCTGATCTGCAGCAGTGCAGTGGCTGAGACTACCATTCCTGTCTCTCTGCTTTCTCCTCAGTGAGCTGGAAGAGTCTCTCCTGGTGCTGCCCTTCTCCTATGTCCCTGACCTCCTCAAACTCTTCAATGAACACATTCACCTGGGCTCAGAGGTAGAACTTCTGTGCCGAGCTCTCCTTTTCCTGCTCAAGTGAGTCCTGCACCTGACAGATCTGCTAGTCTTAATTCAGCTGCTATTGCTGCCAGAACCTGGACCTGAGGAAGACCTAACAGGGCTCTGGTCATAGTGGGCTTGCCCTTTCCCTCTTGCTGGTGCATGTCATGAGCTCACTTTGTGCCAGTTATGCAATAAAGAGGTACTCCGTGCTCCTGTGCTGTCAGCCAGTGCTTTGGGACAGCACGGAGCTGGGGAATATCCCCTTGTCTTGGAGCTGCCAAGACTATGTTGCTTTCCATGAAGATGTAGCGTAAGTATGTGGGAAAATACGGGCTTTCTTATCTGTTTCTGACTTGGAAGCTCTTGAGAAGCCACCTTAGGAATAAAAATCTGGTCTCTGCAGGAGATAGCGAATCAGTGCAGCCCCCAGCTGCAGTGAGTGTGTCAAGCCTATGGCAGCAGTGCGAGGGAATGGGTTGATCTAGATATGGAGAATGTGGACATGCTTGTCATTGCCCTGATGGGGCTGTTGGTCCTGTTCCCCCCCATCCTGCTTCAAGGTTGAAATGGCACCACTTACTGACACAGAGTGCTTGTAGGGCCCCTACCCTCACAGGGTACCCCAGGGAGACCTTCCTCTTGAACTACTGGCTGTTAGAGAGAAAATTCAGGAAGTAGCTTTTCCACATGAATCTGCTCATGCCTGTTATAAATCTGGTCCATGGTCAGAAAATTTAAGAGAAATCCTATTTCCAGAAAATATAAAGGCTCAGAAGAGTGGCTGTCTGTATGTCACTAAGAACAATGCTGCATACATCAGAAGTCACTGTCTGCTTTGTTGCCAGGATACATTTTGGGCAGATCACAAGCAACCACATGCTGGTGACAGTGATAGAGAATTTGAAGAAAACCACCATCTCCAGAGTCAGTGAGGCTCGGGTGAGTGTCACAGCCTTGTCTTTTCCAGCATCTTGAATAATGGGATGTGCCAATGGATGGGGGCGCATTGTCCCTGGTGCCCAGTGGGAAAGTTAGTAGGGGTCTGAGCCCATCTCACTTTCTTCCTGTGCAAATAGTCTCTCTTTTTCTCATATTTTTCCTGCTGTGAGGTTAACCAGTGGTGACCTGCTATCATGCACACACATTCCACTTACTTTTGGTTTTCTTTGATGGATCTGTTTGGGTTTTGGCTCTCTAGTGTCTGCATACATAGGAGGTAAATAAGCTTTGTTTCTCTTGGGCTTTTCTGTGGGCTGCTGGGATCTCAAATAATACAGACTGTGCTGGTATCTTCCCAGGGGCAACTTTAGAAAATTGCCAGCAACTTGTCTTTGAAAAAACAGAATTTCTTCTTCTTAAGACAGAAATGTGGGGAACCGAGGCAGTGCTCTGGGTTCTGGTTGTTTCCCTGTTCGGATGGAGTTTGTATTTAAATAATGCTGCATTATTTAAGTCTGTGGGACTATCTTGATTTCATAGTCTCTCAGTGGAGGGTGGCCACAGTGTCACCTACTCCAGGCAGTAGGACCCTCTGCCCTCTGACAAGCTTGAGATGTGCAAAACAGCGTGCTGCTGGTCTGTCTCTACAGGATGTGCTGGGATTCAACATGGCAGGTCTCCAGTACCTGAAGAGGGAGATTGAGGCCAAGGATGAGGTGACGTTTTTTGCTGATGCTACTGACCGTTTTGAGGAGAAGAAGAGGAAGAGGAAGAAGAAAGAGAAGATGGTTCTTGCAGTGGTTTAGCATTTGCTACCCAAGACGCACAGCGCTAGGATGGGGCCATGTAGCCTCCATGCTGGCCACGGAACTGCTCTTGTGGCTGAACATCTGTGATGATGCCCAGTGACTGAGATGGAGGTCTGCCCCCTCCCCGTGTGGTATAACTCACCTTTCACTGTTGGGGACATGCCAACCCAGAACGGGCATCTCTGCTTAGTGAGATGAACTCTCTGTGGTCTGTTGTAGATACATGTATTTGAGCTGTTTCTGAGGCGGCTGTCAAAGCAGGCTCTTCCGCTAGCTGAACGCCCATTAGAAATGGATTTCATTTCTCCTGCTGAAGAGATCAGCTAACTCTGGCAATGTGTTAATGGAATGAGGTGAATCAGCACATGGACTGCTGGTGGGACCATGCCCTATCCGTGGAAGGCAGCTGGCAAGATTTTATGCTGTTTTGTGGAGGTGGTTTGTGGAGGTGCGCAGGTGGTTTGAACAAAGCTATGAAATTTCTGCAGAGGTGCAAGAACTTGGTCTGCAGCCGCTCACTTTTTAGTGGGACAAGGCTGTACTCAATTAGAGGCATATTTCAGTATGCTTTATGAGACAGCTTTGTTCGTGGTGTTTTGTCCTGATATTTCTCTCTAGTAAAGCCTCAACTGCCTGGCTGTATTTGTTGATTCTTATAAGCCTTTTTCCAGAGAATAAAATCTATGGGAGTAAATTAAAAGTTCGCAGTCAAGGACTGTGCTCTTTTGTACGGTTGGCAGACTGAATGCATGGGAAGCATGGGTTATTTGCATTATACTTGTTCCAGTTCATTACAAGTGGCACAGAATTGGTCTAATGTTGTACTTGTCCTGTATCAGATAAAATGATTTATCTTTACAGTGGGGAGGGAGGGGTGATTAAAGTGAGCAACTCTCTGCTGTATGTTCATAAAGTATTAGTTTGTAGCATGTGCTATTTTTTTTTCCTAGTTCTCATAGGTTTGGTGAATGTGGTAGGGGCTGCCTCTGTGTACTTTGCTGAAAAAGTAATTATACTATTGGACTTCAGGGTCTGACTCAGGTACTCAGAGCTGGATTTCTTTCTAGCTTGAGTTTCAGCTGGATTTTTCATTGCGTCCCAGTTGTTACTGACTCTCCTGTCTTTGCATGTTCTCTATTATTAACAATTATACACAAAGTAAACAGTTCTGGTAACAGTTCTTGTTAACAGTTCTGTTTCTGTCAATCTTTTGATGGCTCCTCAGGTGTAATAACCACACCTCTTAGAAAACTCTTGCTATTAGTAAATAACCCTTTTGAGAGTAATGGTTCACTTGCTCCTTCCCTAGCTGGGTGATTTAGAGCAGCATTTCATGCTCCAGCTCCAGGAGATGGGTCTCAGACTCTTCAATTGCAAACAGCAATCTTCATACAGCTCTGCCAATTGTTCCTAAGTGCCTCTATAATTGCATATTTGCCTAGATGTGGAAGAGACTTTGGATCAAGTGGTTCCATTCAAACATGTCTCCATCCTGACAGTTACTAGGTATTCATTTACTTCTCCCAAAGGAGACTCTCATAAGAGGAGTCACTCCAGCGTGAAGGAGAGGATGCATTGTGCAGTAGGAGGATGATGAACTGTTGGTAACTGCAGTTGACATCTCGTATCTGTGTCAGCTGCTGCTGAAATGGGCTGGACAGTTGGTAAAACAAGGGGTGAGGAGTTACAAATGCAAGGGCGGCTCAGACACCAGAGTGCATCTTGAGCGCAGCCAACAGAGGCAGCGAACAGACGCAGCAGTTTGCGCAGCAAACTGGGCTCTGCCTGGGCCTTTTGTGGGCCTTGTTGGAAGTTGTGGAGACTTTCTGGGGACCCCCGAGGAGCTAGACGGTGCTTGCTGCTAGCAGGAAGGGAGAGCTAGGCAAGGACTCCTGCAGGGGACCTTGACTTCACTTCTCCTGGGAAGTTCTAGCTAGGTGGGGCTGCTGCTAACAAGCTCTCTGGGCTGCCCTGGTCAGAGGGAGTTGGGGCTTTTGTTTCAGGTGGCTCCTGATTGGGTGGGTCAAGCACCCTTGTGAGTCACTGCTAGGCAGAGGCCTAAATAAGAGCCAGGCCTAGAGCGCAGCCAACAGACGCAGCAGTTTGCGCAGCAGTTTGCGCAGAAGGGTGCCAGAAGGCAAAGAAGGCACCTCTCCATTTTGCACAGTGGTGTGTCCTTCCCCAGGGCATGGTCATGACACGCCGCAGAGCACGTTCCCCAGTGGCTGCTGGAGGTGCTGCATCGGCTGTGTCTGAGGCTTCAACCCAGACAGACCCTCAGACAGCAGATGCAGCTCTGCAGGTGTCAGGCTGCGGGGAGTGCCTGGGGCCTCTCCGTGAGGCCTGGGCTGACAGTCAGCTCTCCTGTGTGAGGTGTGCTGTGGTTGCCCGGTTGCATCACCAGAGAAAGGAGTTACGGGAGGTCAGTAGGCTGCGTAGCATCCGAGAAGATGAGCAGGAGATTGACAGGGGTTCTCGGAGACTGTTCGGCTCCAGCCGTCCCCACCCCCCACTGCAGCGGAGTTGTCAGAGGGCTCAGCACCGTGTGTAAAGATGCATCATAACACTGTTGAAGAGGGCTGGAAGCTGGTGACCTCTCGTAGAAGGAGAAAGGCTCTTGCTCCTCAAGAGTTGCCTGTGAAGAACAAGTTTAGTGCCCTCCAAGCTGAGGAGAAGCTGGGCATGGCTCCAAGGGAGGCAACTGGCCTGGCAGACCCTGTGCCGTGCAGGAACCCCTGGAAGAAGCGGCGAGTGATTGTTGCGGGTGACTCCCTGCTGCAGGGGACAGAGGCACCTATCTGCCGACCTGACCTCTTGTCCAGAGAGGTTTGCTGCCTGCCAGGGGCTCGAATAAGAGATGTCGTGGAAAGACTGCCAAGGCTTGTCCACGCATCGGACTACTACCCTCTGCTGATCTTCCACGTGGGTGCTAACGACACAAAAGGCAAACTGGAAACCATCAAACAGGACTTCAGAGCTCTGGGGATGGTGGTCAAGGGTCTGGGAGCCCAGGTCGTTTTCTCCTCAATCTTGCCTGTGAGGGCAAAGGATGGGAGGAGGAGTAGGCGCGTTTTCCAAGTGAACAACTGGCTGCGCCCCTGGTGTTGGCAACAGGGCTTTGGTTTCTATGACCATGGGACCCTGTTTGAAGATCAACAGCTGATGGGGAGAGATGGGATCCAGCTTACCAAGCAGGGCACACGCGTCTTTGCCAACAGATTGGCCAGCCTGGTAAGGAGGGCTTTAAACTAGGCAAGATGGGGGAAGGGGAGTGGTATAGTGGCAGGAGAGTCAGTAAAACACCGCTCGAGTCAGGATGCCTCCAGCGGGTGCATACAGCCAGGGGAGATAGCCTGGAACATGGCTACGGAGGATCCTCTTGCACCTCTCCTGGGAAGCTTGCATGCTTGACTGGCTCTCTGAAATGCCTGTATAGCAATGTGCGCAGCATGGGAAATAAACAGGAAGAGTTAGAGATCTGTGTGCGGTCGCAGGGCCATGATCTCATTGCAGCGACAGAGACATGGTGGGATAGTTCATGTGACTGGGATGCTGTCCTGGATGGCTATGTGCTTTTTAGGAAAGACAGGCCAGGAAGGCGAGGTGGTGGAGTTGCCCTTTATGTGAGGGAGCACCTAGAACGTATGGAGCTCTGCCTCGGGGTGGATGAAGAGCAAGTTGAGAGCCTGTGGGTAAGGATTAAAAGGCAGGGTAACGTGGGTGACACTGTTGTGGGGGTTTACTACAGGCCACCTGACCAGGAGGAAGTGGTCGATGAGGCCTTCTACCGACAGCTGGAAGTAGCCTCACGATCACAGGCCCTGGTTCTCATGGGAGACTTCCACCACCCTGACATCTGCTGGGAAGAGAGCACAGCTAGGCACAAACAGTCAAAGAGGTTCCTGCAGAGGATTGATGATAATTTCTTGACACAGGTGGTGGAGACGCCAATGAGGAGAGGTGCAATGCTAGACCTTGTACTAACGAACAAAGAAGGTCTAGTTGGAGATATGAAGGTTGGGGGCAGCCTTGGCTGCAGTGACCATGAGATGGTGGAGTTCAGGATCCTCCGAGGAGGGAGCAGGGCAATGAGTAGGATTGCAACGCTGGACTTCAGGAGCGCTAACTTTGGCCTCTTCAGGGACCTACTTAGGGGAATCTCGTGGGGTAGGGCCCCAGAAGGAAGAGGGGTCCAAGAGAGCTGGTTAATATTCAAGCGTCACCTCCTCCAGGCTCAAGATCAGTGCATCCCTCTGAGTAAGAAGTCGAGCAAAGTGGGCAAGAGACCTGCATGGATGAGCAAGGAACTCCTGGCAAAACTCCAACAGAAGAAGGAAGTACGCAGAATGTGGCAAAGGGGACAGGCCACTTGGGAGGAATACAGGGACGTTGTCAGAGTGTGCAGGGATGCGACAAGGAAGGCTAAGGCCCAGTTGGAATGAAATCTGGCAAGGGATGTCAAGGACAACAAGAAGGGCTTCTTCAAATACATCAATAGCAAAAGGAAGACTAGGGAAAACGTGGGTCCGCTGCTGAATGGGGCGGGTGCCCTGGAAACAAAGGATATAGAGAAGAAGGCAGAGTTATTGAATGCTGCCTTTGCTTCAGTCTTCACTGCTAAGGCCAGTCCTCAGGAATTCCAGAACCTGGGGACAGGGGAGGAAGTCTGGAGAAAGGAAGACTCTCCCTTGGTGGAGGAGGATCGGGTTAGAGATCTTTTGTCCAAATTTGACATCCACAAATCCACGGGCCCTGATGGGATGCACCCACGAGTGCTGAGGGAGCTGGCGGATGTTATCGCTAGGCCACTCTCCATCCTCTTGGAAAGGTCCTGGAGATCAGGAGACGTGCCTGAGGACTGGAAGAAAGCCAGTGTCACCCCAGTCTTCCAAAAGGGCAAGAAGGAGGAGCCAGGAAACTACAGGCCTGTCAGCCTCCCCTCCATCCCTGGAAAGGTGATGGAACAGCTCCTCCTGGAGGTCATCACTAAGCATCTGGAGGACAAGAAGGTGATCAGGAGTAGTCTGCATGGATTCACCAAAGGGAAATCAAGCTTGACCAATGTGATAGCCTTCTCTGATGGGATGACTGGCTGGGTAGATGAGGGCAGAGCAGTGGATGTTGTCTCCCTGGACTTCAGCAAGGCTTTGGACACTGTCTCCCATCACATCCTCCTAGGTAAGCTCAGGAAGTGTGGGCTAGATGAGTGGTCGGTGAGGTGGATTGAGAACTGGCTGGATGGCCGAGCTCAGAGGGTTGTGGTGAATGGCGCAGAGTCAAGTTGGAGGCCTGTAGCTAGCAGTGTCTCCCAGGGGTCAGTACCAGATCCAGTCTTGTTGAAGGTATTCATCGATGACCTGGATGAAGGCACAGAGTGCACCCTCAGCAAGTTTGCTGATGATACTAAACTGGGGGGAGTGGCTGACACACCAGAAGACTGTGCTGCCATTCAGCGGGACCTGGACAGGCTGGAGAGGTGGGCGGAGAGGAACCTCCTGAAGTTCAACAAAGGCAAGTGCAAGGTCCTGCACCTAGGCAGGAATAACCCCCTGCTCCAGGACAGGCTGGGGGCTGACCTGCTGGAAAGTAGCTCTGCAGAGAAGGACCTGGGAGTGCTGGTGGACAACAAGTTAAGCATGAGCCAGCAGTGTGCCCTTGTGGCCAAGAAGGCCAAGGGTCTCCTGGGTTGCATGAGGCAGAGTGTTGCCAGCAGGTCGAGGGAGGTGATCCTGCCCCTCTCCTCAGCCCTGGGGAGGCCTCACCTGGAGTACCGTGTCCAGTTCTGGGCTCCCCAGTACAAGAGAGACATGGCACTCCTGGAGAGAGTCCAGCGGAGGGCTACCAAGATGATTAGAGGGCTGGAGCACCTCTCCTAGGAAGAAAGACTGCAAGAGCTGGGCCTGTTCAGCCTGGAGAAGAGAAGATTGAGAGATGATCTCATCAACGTGTATAAGTATCTGAAGGGGGGCTGTCAAGAGGATGAGGCCAGCCTCTTCTCCGTGGTGCCCAGCAACAGGACAAGAGGCAACGGGCAGAAACTGAACCACAGGAAGTTCCACCTAAACCTGAGAAAGAACTTCTTCACTGTGAGGGTGCCTGAGCATTGGAACAGGTTTCCCAGAGAGGTAGTGGAGTCTCCTTCCCTGGAGATATTCAAAACCCGTCTGGATGTGATCCTGGGCAATATGCTCTAGGTGACCCTGCTTGAGCAGGGAGGTTGGACTAGATGATCTCCAGAGGTCCCTTCCAACCTAAACGATTCTGTGATTCTGTGTGATTCAGCAATGATGACTGAGGAGAGAGATATCAAAACCAGGTACCCAAAGGGAAAGGCTGTCGCTATGCCTCAGTGTGATGTGCTGTATTTTTTGCCTTGATGCCAGGGAGACAGACGCTCTGGAGCCTAGGCGTTTGATCCTCTGGGAGCCCTGGGAGAAAAGCTCTGGCCATAGGTACACTTGAGCTCAGGAACAGATGACAAGGATATAAATGGTGGTACAGAAGAGTGATCTGGGACTCTGACTTATCCCATGATGACAGGTTATTTCCTTTGATCTCCTACGTTGGAGGAGGTGGAATTCCTTCACCTTCATCTCTGTTTGTTGTCACTGGGATTCTGGAAGAATCCTTGGAAGAAGTTGACTTTGGAGGGTGGTTGTCCTTGCTGTAGGTGCTGACAAGGGCTTCCCCCCTGACCTTTCCCTCTGATTCTCTGATTTTTATCACATGTGACCAAGCTCTGCCAGCAACTATGACTTGCCTCAGTGCTTAGAATGCATCACTAAGAGGACTGATGTAGGAGGACTGGTTGTGTCTGCAGAAAACAGTGAAAAGCATCAGTGTAGGAATCGACACAATCAGCAGCAAAATTATTGGTATTGGAGAATCCTAGATCAAGTCTGGCACTGCTTCTGTGGTGTTTTTCAGCAGGTAAGTGGAGTTAAAATGATGTCTGCAACTGCATATCTGCTTCAGCACCTTTCTGAGCTGGCCTTCAACCTTGGTTAATAGGTCACATCTTCTGACTCAAAGAACAAGCTGAGAGACAACGTAGTTATATCTGGCAGTGCAGTTGCAGGCACTAGTGCAGTGCCAAACTCCGGTGCGGTACTTGGATGACTACTGAGGGAACTCAGCATATGCTTTGAATGGAAGAGGTCTATCCACTGTTATTCCTCAGTTCTGATGTCCTTGGGTATGTTGATGTGTTTAGTAGGAAGTTTCTCAAGTAAAATTCCCTGGATTTGCAAACCTCAGCATTAAAACATTTGCAGATCTATCGCCCAGTTGGAACATGTATTTCATCCACTGGTATAGTGCTTAGATGGGGGAGTCCAAAGCTGGCATTCATGTTTCACATTGGTACAGAAGTGAAAGCTACTCTTCAGCTCCCATCGTGGGATTCTCAGTTACTGTAAATGTTGAGAGAACAAGTCGGCTGCAGGTATCAAGGAAGACTTTCTCCATCCCCAAGGAGTCACGTGCTGGAAAAAGGATGAAACACAGGAAAGCAATGCACTGAAAATGAATTAGGAAAAAGAACATAAAGCAGAACTGCACTTGAATATACAAACATGATGGTTCACAGGGACTAAGACATTCCTGTTAGTCACTACTTTGTAAGCAGGAACAAAGGGGAAAAAAAATCCCTCTCCTAAGTGGCTCACGGTCATCCATTATGAACTGAGACATGCAGGTGAGCATTTGAGGACAATCATGTCTGATAGTGAACAGGAGGATAAAAATGGAATCCCTCAATGTCATTAGTGTCACTGCTGCCAGAAGAATTCCTCCAGGGGTCCTTTCTGTCCAGAGCAAAACTGTATACTGACCACCCCCATCTTGTGTCTGCAGCAAGTTAAAGGTAGGTGAACGGTTTGTACACAGAAAGGTGAACCTATGATAGTGAAAACAAACAGGAACTTAGGATTTAGAAGGCCAGAGCAGATCAGTAGCACTTGTTACAGTTTCTTTCTCCAAGAGTCACACACAGCTGACTCCAGTGAAATTGGCTGCGTGCTCAGTACTTAAAAAAGATGTCAGGTGCCTCAGCATGTGTTATAGTAACCTAACTTCTCTTTAAAAACAATCTAAACCTATTGGGAACCATTCAGCACTCTTCTAAAGTGCGGCATATTAAACACTGGGATTGAAATACAACACTATCTTCACTGTTGTGTTTCAGGCAGCCATGTCAGAAGTCAGAATGTAGTGTAACTTCTGGACCACCTTTCTCATTAACAGGACACAGACAAAATATTTATTCATGTTAATTTGATTAAATAAATGAAAAAGTCTATATAGGAATGTTTCCATAACAACATTCAAATAAAATTCTAGTATTTCAGTATTGATGATCCTTATGTCATTCATCCAGGGCTCTGACCTGTAACAGAAGAGCAGAAAAAATTGACGTGAGAGGAAAGAAAAAAAAAAAAACCCTCTACCTTTTTACAGTTATTGAAGCAAACCCAGTAATTATGTTAGGATTCTTTGCATTCTGTGAGCACTGTGATTGCTGGCCTATGTGTAGGACTGGCCGATATTGTTGCTGTTGGAAGAGAAAAACATGAAAACGGATTTTCACATGACCTTAAGCTAGAGCAAGAATTTGTTTTTATTTCATAAATTGATTGGAATAAAAAATCATGACCTTGAGTTCAGTATGGGCACTCTACCTGGGAATACTGAAGGCTTTCATGGGCAGCTTTCTATGCAGTCTTTCATTGTGGGTATATTAAGACAAACTTGGAGAAATGTTTTCAATATAAATGAGAAATATTATGACTAAGTTTTGTGATTATGTATGTGACTTGTGGTTTTTGTTGGCCTCCGCTAGGACATGCAGCTAATTTGTGATCAGTTCTAATAATCAGTAGGGAAGTTTCTGGGTCTCACTGATGAGACCCATATTGGCTTTTGGTGGTAGTCACATATGAACTTAAGCTGCCACATTCCTCTGCTAACAGTCTCCTAACTGTTGCTATCCTGGATGGCTGAACTAGACTGTTTAACTGAATACAGCACTTAACCTAGGAACATCAGTGTTTCATGTTTTGTGACTCTAAACCAACCTGTTCAGAGCTTCTTGATCTGTTTCAGATGGACATGTTTTTGAGCATGTTACTAAAAATGAATTTTGGTTGGGAAGATTTGTTCCTAGAGGCATTTGGCTCAGTTACTTGGGTTGCATGGGGTAGCTGTAACCAGCTTTGGTAGGAATTATCAATCTGTCCTTGAAAAAACTGTGTCAGAATAGAAGGGAGATTTGGTGATGATAGCAGCAACTAGAAGAGTAGTCCTCATGATCAGCTAGATCCGTGAGCTACATGGGAAGACAAGACCATGTTAATTTCTTTCTGTCTGGAGCTTTTAATGCGAGATGGTACTCTGATTTGAATTTCCAAGACTTTAAAACTAGTCAGGAAAAAATAGATTGGTGTTTATCTGGTGAAGAGATGATCCATGAGCTGTATATTAGTTCAAGGCTGTAGTAGGCTGAGTTGGGAGAGTGAAGTGCCTCTCTGAAATGTGATCTCACTGTGTGAGTACTTCTGTTCTGCTTCAACACAGTGAGAGAGGTTTGTCTAAATCCCCTTCAGGCTGTAAGCCCCTAAGCTGGAAGACATTAAATTCACTGCTCTTCCTGGACTACAATTGTCTATTACTTTGCGGGGTGAAACCTCTGCATTGGAAACGATACGGAGATGATATTTAGACAGGAACAAAGGGGCATGTTTGAAGTACTCTGGGCAGTCCTAGAGCAGATGCAGCAGTCAGAGGTGTATGTCTTGCTGTGAAGTTTCTTTCGAGAACTGAATGGTGGGGGGGGCCTCTTTTTCGCCAGAGGAGAGGAAATGCAATACAGTTGGGATTTCTGCACTGACTCTCTCGATAACATGCCAAATTTACAGATGTTTCAGTTGAAATAAAAAGATGTCAGTGTTACAGATATGGGACAAATGGGGACTCTGAGCTGAGCAGAGAGGAAACATTAACATCCTTGAGGTTTCCGTTTATGAATTGTCACCACCAGTTATAGAGTGCCTGAACTGATGGGGGGAGGGAAGGCAAAACACCAGCCTACTTTAACATTGCTTGGTGAGGAGAAGTTCCCCAGTGAGGCTCTCCTGTTGGCAGGGAAGATGAGTGCCCTCTCCTTATCCAGAGCCTGCTTCTCTTGGGGTACGGAAAGGTGCTGCATGGAACAATGCATGCAGAGGGCTGAGCATGCTGGACCTCGTCATGTTATGGTTGCTCCGTCTCTCTGCAAGTCTCCTGTTCCTTCTGTTGGCATTAAGGAGTGAGGAAGCAGTAAGACTTGGTTTTAGAAAGTGAAGAGTGTTAAAAAGAGACTAGTTTATTAGGGCTTGAGTGTAATAGATCCAGCCTCCTGCTGCCAGGAGGCTCAGTGAGGTGTTTAATGTGGAGACAGCAAGTGAAGGATTTGGGATAGGACTGAGGGCCTCTGCTGTGAGTACCTCCACTAGGCTGAGCAGGCTGAACAGTTGTAACAATCTGTAAATATGTTGCATGGAGTCTTTTTTTTACTGTAATCCAGTGCTCTCCTTTTCTTGTCTCAGACCGGGGGGGGGGGGTGCGTGTGCGAGCGTGCGATCGCTTTGTTGTCAGTAGCATAGGGTTTGCTGATGATGTGAATCAGAAGGTAAGAGGAGGAACAACAACTGTGATTTTTAACTTGTGGCTGGTATTGTTACATGCAGTACTTACGTTAACTAGAAAGCTTTTGGGGTGGTGTAATCTGGAACTGGGCCTTGGGAATCGTAGAAATCAGCCGGACTGTTGCTGCCATCCCACCCTGGGGGTATCCTTGTGGGCGGTGCTCATAAATGTCATTGGTTAACACAAGTGGAATATTAGGTTAAGGATCTAACCATTTCTGTACACTTATATGACTAAACAAGTATCTGTAGAAGCTGGAATGAAATCTGGAAATGAATCTCAACTTGCATCTCAACTACTGACCTCAGCTCAAAGAATACAGGCCAGGTGAAATATTAGGGAAGAGGAAGATGCACATGTTCTGAGGCTGGGTCTGCAAGTGTGTAACTGAGGACTGGGTGAGTGGGAATGGAGCAGGGACTCTTTGCTGCTGTGGCACCAGCCCTCGTCCAGTCCAACTCAGCAAGGACTGACAACAAAGACTTCTTTGTGTCACTACAAAGTAAATTAGGAGAGTTTCAATGTAACTTCCAGAGCATAGAGAGCCCCAATGTAGTTGTACTTAACTATCCCTCTGGTCAGTCTTAAAGGGTCCTAAATTCCTCCTTTGCTTGGTAAGGGCAGGCCTTACCAAGAGTGAGAGTTTCTGGCATGGTAATAGGAGGTGAGTAGGATGCACCTTGCCTTATTACTTATTTTATAGCTTTCCAGAAGACCTCCTCTCCCAGGCTTTAATCAGTAAATTTGCTTAAAGAGCAAATAGAACTTCACCCTCTCCATCTCCTCTAAACTAGCCTTAAAAAATGAACCTTTAATTATATCTGAAAAACAGTAATTACAATTGCTAGAGTACAAAAGAAAGAGAAATAATAGTTCCTGATTTTGCTGTTTTCTTTTACTCTGCCTCTGTCCCCAATTAAACAACTAAAAAGCCCACTGAACAATAACCCATACTGGGCTAGTTTCTGCTGAAAGAGACTCTCTGGAAACAGGGATAGTCTCTTGTCTCTCTGTTTTGTATCCACAATGATATGATTTTGTTCCTGATGAAGCTGTGCTATCAGGTGCTACCATAGGTTCAAAACTTATAAATAGAAACTCCTATGTAGGATTTATATCAGTGGGGAGAAAACAAGGAATTTCTATCCTCCTTTTCATGTATTCCCTAAAAGCCACATCTTTCCAGGCTTCCCACCCCCTTCTTTTCAATACCTTGTCACTCTGATCTAAATTGCTTTTGGGGGTCAGAATATTAAATTCTCCATTGCTGTGCTCTGTGTTTCCAAAATGGACAGCTTGCCTGTATCAGGAAGGATGTTTAGGGCTCCTGAAAGGTGGAATGTCTCTAGGACTGATGTTATTGGGAGAGTTGGGCAGTTGGACAAAAAAGGATATTTGCCCTCACAGGAAGGAGAAGAGTCTCTGCTTCTGTTAATATTTCAATATGATGGGAAATTTCTTCAAGGCCATCAGTATCTTCCCCTCCAATTGCCATGGCAAAAATCTCTATCTCCAGTTCAACGTGCAAACCTGCTGCCACCTAGGAGAGACGGAGGATTGCCCTAAGGTACGTTTCATACATAGCCCACTGCAGCAGTGCTCCCAGCTGGTTCTTGTTCTACCTTGTCTGATGAAAGTAAAGACTTAGTACCCCGCACACATGACTGCTCTTGAGTTACTCAGTGACCGTGCCATGAGAAGGGTCTGTGCAAAACAGTATTTCTTCACATTGCAGTTTGCTTTCAAACTGCCAGATTTTTTTCTGCCCCTTCTCATTATTTCCCCTTAAATTTCCTTTTAGGTTATAGAAGGAAAGGGAGAATTGAGAAAGCTGGAAGACAATCAAAAAGAACCTAGAGGTAGGAAGAAAAGGCAGATAAAGGGACAGATGCGTGGAGAGGAAAAGAGAAGGGAAATTCTTCCAGCTCTTGCAAGTGTTAGGTTGTGGCTGGGGCTCTGGACTAGGAGTTTTAACTTGCATTCAGGCACTGACTCCTTGCACAAGTCGTCTTCTTGATTCCATGCCTGTAAAATAGTGGGCAAGGATAGTGTCTGGTCTTACCTGGGTGCTGTGGGGATTCCAGCCAGCATACAAGATTTGTTCAGACACGGCAGGCAGGTGAAGAGCAGAGACAAACTGAACAAAGGCAGAAAGCATCAAAGCTTCATACGTAATTAGACAATGTCATGTGCTATGGTGCCGTGCTAGATAAAAGACTTGAGGCAGAACAAGCAGAAGCAGCATGCAGGAAAAGAAATGGCTGAGGTGAGAGTTTACTAGGTTCAGTTCTTAGAGGTATCTAGACAGGGAGATAAAGTCCAGGCATGAGACAGACAGAGCAGAAATAAAAAAAATACCTAAACCATAGGAAAAAATTAGAGGTAATGGTAGAGTATCCTGTTCACATCAAAAAAGCTCTTCTTAACCTCACTGCTTGACCTGCTGCCTTCCACCTGAGCTTGAGATGTTTATCCCTCTGCGTTCTGGGGCAGGATCTGAGACTTGCTGCACAGTGAGCTTGGTAGAAGGCAGCAGAAGGATAGCAGAAGGCAGTGTGACTTCAGATGGGCTTTAAACAGATCACAGACCCTGGCCAGCTCTATTCCCAGGCAGCTGGTGAGGAAGCACGTCTATATGGCCTAAAGGCTAAATGACTCTAGCATAATACCAAGGATTACTTACAGGTCCTGGTGTGTACATCACTCTCAGTCCTGTGTGTGGAGGTGGTTGCTTCACCCGAAACCTGTCAGAAAGAGATGATGATCAGTTTGCCAGGAACCACTCCAGGCAGGCAGGTGGAACTGCTGGGAAGTAGGGTATCCGTTCTTCCTGGGCTTGTGTAACTGACAGCAGAATTTTTTAGCTCATCCTTCCCATCACAATGTACACTTGGGCTATAACAGTGTTTCAGGGCTTCTAGCCAAGGCTCCATTCAAACAGTTTTGAAGAAAAAAGCAAAGCAGTATATTAATAGGTCAAAGTAAGTCTCCAAAGGGCTCGTGACACAGCTAAGTCCTTACAACGGAACGTTAAACATCTGCATTCTAAGTCTGCATACACAAACTGAAGTGTAAATTCCATATAAATCCCAGTATAAATAAAAAAAAAAAAGTCTCTTTAGTTTAACTGTATCCATTAAGGCAGTAGTTTCACTTCGTCACTCCTCACTGATGGATTCACATCTTGTGCAGTCTTTTTCTAGTGTGCATGCTACTACCACTGCTGAGCAACACTATGATGGGACATCACCTCCCTGTTTAAACACCAACATGCAAATAGGTACATTCTGTGGTGGCTCTGGCCTGTGGAAAAAAAATCACTGTTAAGATCTCTCAAGATCATTAGAGCAGAGTATGACCTCTACTCAAAAGTAGCTCTGGGTTTTTCCGTGTGATTTTTTTTTTTTTTTTTTTATTATTTCCACCTGAAGAACAGCTACCAGCAAGTGCTCACACAAGAAGCTGTTAAAAGAAATGTGGGAGAAGAGGCATTTTCAGTATATAGCTCAGTGCTTTGGAGGCCCTGGCAGAATTACAAACAGGCTGTCAGAATTCCTCTGGAGTGCTGGCTGTTATGAGAAACTGGACTTAATTTTTGTCAAGGCATCATGACAAGTTAAGGCTATGATGGCGACAGTTTGGAAGGCACCTAGTTAACTATTGACCCTGTCAACGGAAAAGATTCAACTTCAGCATAAGGCAAACATGTCTCAGTAGTGCCCAGTCCTGCCCTCCACCCTGCCACAGCACGTTCTGCTGTCATTCAGCAGCTAGGCATACAGGTCGCTTCTCCAAGCACCTAGTAAAAGGCTTCAAAGGATAAGCTGAATTTCTTAGAATGACAGAAGGCATCACAGGACTCTTGGTCCCCAGTATCTCTGAGACTGTCCTTATTTGCTGATGAAGAATCTCGTGGTAGTATTTTCCCCATGAACGTTTGCATATAGGGCTCTGGCATAAATCTTAAGACTGTGCAATGCACATAACATGAGCTCCTGGATGTTGATATGTGGCCTGCTAGCTTAAAACTTCACAAGCAGGCACCATGATACTGAAATGTGCATTAAAGAACCCCCTCTCTTAAGGGCACTTGGCCCTATAACCCTCCCTTTGAGGCTACATCTGATTAAAAAAAAAAAACAAACAAAAAAACTCTCTGCCATCAAGCCTGATGGATGGAGTTGTACAATAGTCTCTCAGCTGGTCCCGAAAAGATTTCTGAAGTGCCCAGTTGGATGAGTACTCACAAGAGACCATGATGATTCCAGCTGGGTAACTCTCCTGCGAGTTCCTCTTTTGAGGATAATTAATTAGTCCAGGAGGAGGAGGAAAGACAAGGTACCTAATTTACTTAAATGTTTTTATTTTTTTCATTCCAGAACAGAGGCACCATGTTAGAGGGATGCTGTGACTGCTGGGGTAGGGTCACTGTGACATTTCTCTTGACTCTTCTTTCAAAGAGGACAGCAGAGACTGCAGGTTACCTGCATCCAGAAGAGGAAAGTTTGGCAGGTGCCTGCTTATGTGATAAGTAAGTGCTCCAAAGAAACATACAGCACCTAGGAGCTGCAGCACATCAGGGCCATGAGACTTACATGCTCCAAACATAAGAATGTTTAATACCCTTGCTGTTTTCCTTAGCCAGTGCTAATGCCACCAGAAAGCTAAGAGCTGTTGTCACCAGTGCTAAGAGGAGGAACCAGTTCTTGAACGACCTAGACCAATAATGACAGTAGGAAGTTTATTTCCATGCTTTCAATTAGGCTCCCTCTCCTATGACCTCTGAGTTTAGCAGGAGAAAGGCCCATACAGCCAGAATAGTCCAAGCCTGGCCTACTCCTAAGTTTCTGGGAGATCAGTGTGCACCTGTCCATCAGGACAAACGGCTGAGATGATAGAGAGAGAATTTATTTAGCAGTTAACTGAAAGTAGCTGTTTAGACCTAAGAACCTCTCCAGTTGCAGGAGGTAATTGAAGCTAAGTGGAAAATTTCAGCTAGCATAGCTTGCTTAGAGCTCAGGAATTTAGAAAGAAAATGTTCTTTTTTTTGGCTTTGGGGCTTTTGAGACTAACTTGACGTTTTCCCTTGTAATAAAAACATCAGTTGCAGCCATCTGAAATGAAAACTTGCCACCTGGCACTGCAATTCTTGAAAGCAGTTGGTGAGATTATAGTGGAAGCCATTTTGAAGTGACAAACTTTAGGTAGAAACCCCAAAAACCGTAAGAACGCAAAGACCATTGTTGCAGACTCTCCTGTAAGCTAAAAGGCAAAATAGGCATAGTAAAGCTAAGACAAATGCTGCGGACAAAAGTGAGTGGGAGGAACACACTTTGCCTTCTTTACTGTCACTTGTATGGCATGTAGGAAGACAAGGGTCATAAGCACACCTGCGTGGATGATGGTGAATTTAATGAAAACACTAACACTGCTGGTGCAGGAGTACCCAGTAGTACCCAGTGAATGAGCATATATGCAGTCACTCAAACAGGGAACTCCTGAACAGAAAAAACAGCAGTTATAAGCATTCTTTTACTGTATTTGCATGCTCTTTAAATTCCAGCTGGGTAGGTCCACCAATAATTTCCTGGGCTTTATCATGCAATGCAAGAGACAATCTGCTGGACTGCAGAGCTGAAAATGGTCCTGTCCTCACCACACTGGAACATAGTGCAGTGCTACTACCCATTGGTAAGGGGTGACACTAAATAAGGGAAATGTGTTTATAAATAAATGCTTGATTTCATCCTTGTCCTCTGCCTGTTCCCAGTTTCATCACTGAAGCTGTTTTTCCATGCAGCAAAAGCCATGTGGCTGTCTGACTGCAGCTGCCCTCATTTAAACTGTCAGACTTGCAGCACCCAGCAGCATTTCCCAAAACCAAATGTAGGACCAGTTACCATGAAAGAATTTGGTCCCTGAACCTGAGAACTTCCATAAGAACCAGTAAATCATCTACTCTAGGCGAGGA
Organism: Struthio camelus; assembly: GCF_040807025.1. Lineage (NCBI taxonomy): Eukaryota > Metazoa > Chordata > Aves > Struthioniformes > Struthionidae > Struthio > Struthio camelus. Next base: position 92,095,468 of record NC_090942.1, on the reverse strand, counting down.
CTATGCATATAGGACCTAATGTTCCTTACTACTTCCCATCTTCCTAAGACTATCAATATACAAAAAATGTTCAGTATTTCTAATATTATCTGCTCTGAATTTATAAAAATATCAAATCAGAAGGTTGATAATTAACAAGCAATGCATATTTGGACAGTCAAAAAACAAGTTACTAAGAATCTGAAATAACCTTGAGAAGTTCACCCCAACATTCTTCAGGATCACAGTGGCAGTGTAGGTGCAGCCTTCCTTCAGTATGCCAAACATCACATTAGGTGGAATGAGATGGAATGCACTAAGATGCTGTTTCATTGTTGCAAGAGAAGATGTGTTGACCTTTCCCCCAACAGGATCGTATACCTTTGCAAATAGAATTAGACAATAAATTTGGTGGCTTAAGTCAGGTTCTGATTAAGCAGTACCCAGATAATACTTGTTACTTTTCCTACATTTGACTTTGTCTACTCATCCTGAAGCTATTACAAAAAGGCACGCTAATTTGACTAAAAAATGAAGGGGCAAAGCTAACTACTTTTGATATTGTCTGCCAATTTATACTAGCCTGAGTTTTTGGACATTCTGAGCCATTCAGGTGTCTCAGAAGGAACTGACGAGGTACTCTCTTTTGGAAATCAGGGCTTTCATGTGGGTGCTTAGTACAGAACTCTGCTTTCAGCATACAAGTTTGTCCTAGTAGCTGAGAGAAAAGCTGCTTATAGAACAGCCAATCATTTTATACATAAATTGCAAGTGCTATTGTTCAGTAAACAGATTCAAAATGCTGTCCAATATTGATGCAGAGTGAAGGAATGTCCAGCAGCTCTGCAAAAGAGATGACTGAGAGGATATTAACTAAAAAGTTACTATTTTACCTTTTTATTTGGTATGGAGTTGGGCTTGCTCCCCTGGAGGGATGGTGGTAATTCCACTTTCTCTTTTCTTGGCTGCCCTGCAGCATTCACCAGCAGGCTCTGAATTTTAGGTCTAAAGGGTGTCTCATGTGATCTTGCAGCCTTGTTTAGGTCTGCAGGAAAAGAAAAGAAAAGATTTCCAAAAGCATGAAAAACCAAGCATCAAAGTCAGCCCAATCCTGAAGTTCTTCTTCAAATAAAACTTTAATTTACTAAAACAGTTTGATTAGCACAATAATAGCAGAATGGGTCTCATTTTTACGTTACAAAACAATTTAGGGGAAAGAAAGATGATCATTTTTAGACATCTCTAACACTAGCAAGTAACAAGCAGAAATAATGCAGAAATATAAGTAAAAATGTTCTAAAATCAGTAAAACGAATTAGTTGAAGACATCACAGTGGAAACCAACAATGAAGGTATAAAATCCTGTGAAAGTAAGTTATTAAAAACAGAAGAGGAGGTACAAAAACCTCTAAGCACTAAAATCAAAACTGAGAACATATTACTATTCCAAAGGCATGTCTACACTGCACAACGGTCAGTGGTGCAGAAATGGTGAGGCTGGTCAAGCCAAATTTGTACATCCATAGAGTAACAAATTCTTGCCCAGGCTCCAAAGCAGGACAGCTGTGTCAGCACAAGGCCATAATCAATTTGTAGACCCTGTCTCTGAGCAGGATTTATTGGCTTGAGAGCAACAACGCATGGATGAGTCTGCACGCTTCTGATTGCGGAGCTAAAACAAGTCTTAGCTACCTTGTCATCCCTGATCTGTGCCTCACTATAAAATGTAGGTAGACTGAGCATAGGGATTAGCAGAGCAGGTAGTTACTACACAATTTAACTGCTGCTTGGAAGAATCGGATCTAAACTTCCTTTGCTTGAGAGCTTAAGACACCTATAGCTTGCTGTAAAAGCTGTAAAGTCTGCTAACCTCTGAAGGGAAAACATAAGACAACAACAGTGGCTGTCTTCTCACCAAGGGTCTGTCTCTAAATCCATATTTTGTACTGAAGATAATTGTTTTTTTTTCAATTTAGACTGTAGGCAGCCAACTGCAGGTACTGTCTGGCTGGAATTGTGTATCTGGCCAGTCATTTTGTGGAGGCAGAAATATAATTTGAGAGTAGATTCTTCTCTAGATTCCTTCTCTCAACAGGTATTTATTTCCAAACAACAGAACTGTAGGTTGCAGAGGAATAAGGGCCTCCCATCTGACAATAAATGGCCCAGGGCTTATAAAAATGCTGAGCATGGACGTAGTGGAGAAATCATACTAGCATTTGTTGTTTTGCCTAAAGGTAAGCAATTGTTATGCTTTGACATTAGGAGTTTGTGTAGTTTTACAATCTCTCTCACACACACACACACCCCCAAAACTGCTTTTCCTTTTGTTACCTACCCTGTGGCTCTGGAAGTACAAATTAGTGCGTCTGCCCTGAGGTCTAGCAAGTATGCATAAATAACAGGGGAAGCTTAGGAGGAACTGTTGCTGCAGAGACCTACTACTAAGAAAGAATGCCAGTGGGTGGTAGGAGGGAAAGGAAGGGGGCAAGGGAAACTAACTGTGGGCTGCAGAGATAGGTTTTGCCAGTGCGCACTGCCAAGACTCAGCTGATACGGCATTATGTGGGAGCCAAAGGTTGGGTCTAATTAAAGCAGACTGGTGACTGTCCAGTGGTGATCACCCAAGACTGTCACCATAAGTAGACCAATAAACAGAGAGAACAACAGTAGATGCAGCAAGGAAAGCAAAATCAATTTGGGATGTTTAAATGGCAAAGACCATTAAGCGCAACAAACTCCTTTTCTGGAGTCTTGTGTTACTAGCCTTAATGAGTAGGAAAAATTGGCTCATGCAGATTTTTAGCAGAGGAATTATTTCTTGGCTGTGTCTCCAATTCTACAGTCCCCATGTTGTTATAACAGTCTGCTAGGGTGAGAAGAGAATCTTTCTCCTTATTTTAAAGCAGACTGCTCTCTTCCTTTCTGCCAGTCTTGCATTCAGAATGCTGAACAGAACAACTGGTTTTAAATTTCTCTTGTACATATTTTGTCAAGTTTTAAGAAAATAGAAATTAACTTGCTCCAAACTACATTCTGAAAGGCAGCTTTACCTGTTGAGGAGTGACTGCTGGGACCTTCGCTTTGCTGTGAACGAGTCTGTAGCAGAAAACCAGGTGAAGGTGAGGAATCGCTCATGGTATTGAGATATTCAGATGCTAAAGGAAAAATAATGGTATACACTGACAAGTATTTGTCATGATCATCGTCATTTTCACAAACACATGAAAAAGTCCCGAAGTATTTGGCACATCATTTTAGACAACCTTTGAAAGCTCTCTACATAATCACCAAAGCCTACTGTTAAATTCTGCATGTGTCATTTTGCTCCACCGGGCAACAGGGATCAAAAATGCATACTATACTTTGTGATAATTCATTTCTTGTTCTTTGGTGAACTGAGAAGTAAGCCCAAAACATCTAACAGACAATCCAACATAGTCTTCTGGTGACCGCCAAATGAGGAAGTATGGGAATAAGCAAAGGTCTGATAGAACCCTATGATAGAACCTTTCCTAATATGATTCTCTGCTGTGTAGTATGACAGGATACTTTTAATCTCACTATGTCATTTCAGTAACTTGTCAGGGCTGTTTTTAAGAAGAACTGAAGTATTCCTCTCAGTGCTTTAAGGCTCAAACCTCAGACGGTATACACTTTCATTGCTTACTGCTTTCTCCCCCTTCAGTCCTCCTCATTGTATCCCCCAAACTGTCCTCACCCTGCATGTTTCCTATTCCATTCCCCTTCTACCACATTCCCAAGCTGCCCCCTTACCATTTCATTTCAAAATTTGTTCCATCTCCCAGCTGTTCCCTATACTGATATTATTCTTTTTCCAAATGTGTTCTCCTCATTTCTTGCTCATCAACCCCAGACCAGTGTTTACTCTTCAGCGTTTTGCATCCATTTACCTCCTCATTCATAACCAAATTCTTTGGCTTTGTATCCAAAACCTATGTTTCTTTCTCATTCAGTCACATATCCAAAGACTCCTTTAATACACTAAACACAGAAATCTCATAGACCACGTTTATATTAGTGAATTTAACAGGAACATTCCCAGGCACTGAAACAGGATAATTTATACCGTTAAATTGTTAGAACACTGGCATGATACTGACTTGTGCCAACTAGCAGTCTTCCCACAAACACTGTGAGGCACAAGAGTTTGGGCCAGGGATAAGGCCACCCTGTGCCTGGAGACTGAATTTAGTAGCATAGACACAACCCGTTCCACGCTACTGGGTACGTTTTATTTATCGGAACAGACGTAGCCTGTGTGGTCCAAGTGGTTCATGTGTCCAAATGCCTGGGAATACATAGTGTCAGATAATTTAATCTTAAATTTTACTGCAATATGAAATGAGACAACTGAAAAAAACAATGAAGACAATACTGAAATAACCAGACATTAGAGCTCAAATTACCTCTTATGGGGTTTTTGATCATCTGTAGAGGCGGATTCCCACTTTCCTTTTTTGGAACTGGAGGAATTTCCTTAGACAGTGCTTCCACATCAGGAAACTAAAGAAAAATAAGAAACGGGGCCTAGGTCTCCCAAGCAGACACATGTACTGCCACTGAAAATGGCAATAAACAAACTCAAAAAAGGGTGCAAAGGAAACAAACAAGCAGAACAAAAGTGGTAACAATAAAACTGATATACATAAGCATTCCTCAGATTCTGAAGTACATTTTTTAGTATGCTTTAGACAGTCATAGCATTGATCAGGCTGTGAGGCCTGATAACAGGAATGTTCCCAAGGCCAGCTTTAATGCAGGAGGGTTAGCCTTCTGGATTCCCTCTCCAGTTAACATAGAGAGGTTTTCCAGCTGTGGGTCAAAACACTCAAGGTTCAGCTTCTGCTCTGAATCAGACTCTCTAGACTTTACAAAAGGAATCTAGAGAGTGTGACCTCAGTAAACATATAGCCTCTCTGAGATATGTTTTCTTCAATAAAGGCATATAATTCCCAGTATTCATTCTGCCACAGTTGTCCTCTCTAATGGTTTCTTGAGACGATAAATTGAGGCTGAGATGTAAACCGACAGTGGGCTTTGTGGGACTATGACAGAAATTACCTCAGCTAATACAAACTCATCCAGTTTTGAGCTCCATTACCTTTTTCAGAAGAAATTCCTTGCCAAATTCCGACTCAAAATACGGAGGAATTATTTTGTTTCTTAGCGCTATTAAGCACTTCTTTCCTTCATTAAGTTCCTTCCTAAGAAAGTTTTGCCATTGTTGGTAAGGAGAGGAAAGAAAAAACATTATGACTAAGTTCACCCTGTTTTCCGGTATTATGTCTGAAACATCAAGGAATGTTAAGTGATAAAGGCAAGTTGCACTTTTTTCAAGTTAATCACATTGAACTATATTCTTGTAATTGGCAATTTTCCCAGTACTACTAATTTGAGAAGGAGAGAAAGGACCATCTACTAACTCCTATGCTATGAGGTTTGGGTAGCAAGTTGAAATTTGTATGCACAGTAACTAATCTGTTGTCTTCAGCTGCTCACCACAAGAAGTATAAAGCCTTGTACCTGAGAAAAAGGTGGGAAAGAGTTAAGACGAAAAGAGCAGGCAGATTAAGAACACACTGGCCTGGCCCGCAGAGACAGACTCCTCTTCAGACACTGATTTATGGAGGGCCTGATCAGAATGCATATAAACTGTGGAATGGCTGCTATGAAGAGCTCCTTCTCAAAACTTGCTCTGGTTCTCTAGATCTTGCTGAACATGTCTGAGACTGCCGATAGCATCTTTCCAACTTTCAAACAAGCTCCCAAATCTGAAGATCACTATTTTAGATGCACTGTGACAGCTAAAATTTGTAATACAAAGTGAACCTAAATTCCTTATTTTTTCATAGAGAAACTTGGTGGCTCTGTGGCTACCCAGAAATTTGTCCAAGCTCCTGAAGATAACATTCACCAGAATGCTCTCATAATTGTTTTTCAGACTGCTAAAGATTGGTTACGGTTTCAGCTTGATTTAGACCAGGTTTATACTAATTTAATAGTTTCATTGACTTGTAGGATCTAATAAGAGCTATGAACTCCTCACTCTTGATCGTAATGAGAGTTTTGACACTGACTTCAGAGCCAGGATTACACACTGTGCTCTTGGGTGGTGCGTACTCAGATATATACATTCAAAGTTACGCTTTATGGAATATGCAAAAAAATGTAAATGTCGTTTTAAAATATAAGTCTGAAATTATAGATCTAAAAGTTTTTTGTATTTAATGTAAGCCTGTTACAAAGTAACTAAAAAGCAGTTCTGGTACCATGAAAGATAGCTTAGCTTTCAACTGCTATTTAATCTTCACAAAAACAAGAAAGAAAAAGCAAAAGTTTCCAACGGTAGTATTACTTCATCACCATTTCCAGTTATTCTGTATATTCTGATAAATAGTGAATGACCTACATAACTTTCAATATAATTAAGTTTATTGTGAATTCATGGATCTTTCTCTATGTTAATCCTTGTTCACAAGTTAGGTTTTCTGTTTCAACATGAATTAAATGCATATTTTTTAATTCTTTAAAAGGTCAGGCTTGTGCAAACCGAGCAATTCGCCATTCTGTCATATTCACAATACCCTTCCCTCTAGAACTGAAAATAACAATGGTTTGAAAGTATAAAGCTTAATTTAAGTTTTTGTGTGGCACCTGTCCTCTGTCTGATTGATAGCTTGTGAAATGTACCTTTTTAGTGATATGTGCCATTTCAAATACTTTTTCTTTCTATATTTTCTCAGACTTTTCAGATAGCTTCACCCATTCATCAGAGAAATGAACGACAATTTTTGAAATACTTGAGAGAAAGTAAAATAAAGGAGGCTAGAATTAAAGCTGAGGTTCTGCCTTAAATACAAATTTCACTGCTACAAAGATTTTTATATTTTTATATACATGTATATACACATACATACATGCTGTTCTTTCTGTAAAAGCATTTGTAATCTGAATCTTTTAGCACATGCTTCAGAAATCCAATAGGAGAGAAATATTTTACAAACAGGAAATTGAGATATAGGCGATTTCCAAACTAGAACATTCAAACATGGTAAAATAGACCTTATTTTAGGAACCCATTGATTTTTTTTAAGATGGACCTCACAGAAATGCTTGAAGCTGGGTTTACCAGCTGTCCACATTTTCTACCTTCTAAAACGCCCTTCCTCTACCTTATAAGCTCTTGGGCAATGCAGCTGCTTTTGCAAGATGGACACTGTGAGTGTGTCCTGCACTGTCTAATGAAATCCACAATGAACTTTTGTAAATGTGGTCCAGCCCCAACATTTAATGCCTGGTCCAGCCAATTTTGTGCACCTTATCTGCCTTTGAAGCATCATCACATGACTGACATATATGTCTGGGGTCCTATATAGACTGCTCATGCTAAAAATACAGCTAAGATTTTTAGAATACCAGATTCTTAACCTGAAGCATCAACATTTGAAAATATTAATGTATTATTGTCCACATTGGTAGCACAGTCAGAGAACAACACAGGATTTCTGACTTCAGCCTTGTTTTAATTAGCAGAAGTTACAACTGCCTTCCTAAGTTTTGACAAAATATGATTTAAACCATTCATTCCACATTTCTATTGAGAGAGAACATTATTTATAAGTGAACCAGAAGAACACCACCCAAGAACCCTCACCCAATAGCAGTATTCTTTTAATTGGCTCTTAAAAGAATTAACTTTAATGTTCTGGCATAGTAATACTGTACCTGTGCTCTTCTAGTCTGCTCTGCCACTTAGACATTGGGGTTAGTCCTTCTGCGCTGAATGAGCAGTAAAGGAAAAAAGTAATGACAATGAGAAAAGCAGCATCATATTTTATAAGCCCCAAAATATTTTCCAAGATAACCGTGGAACAAAAAATACTTATGAAAGTATGTTATATTAATATCTTTAATGACTTCTGACTTGGATTCATATGTTTTGCTGCAAAATTGTTCACTCACATCTGTATTTTTATTATATTGTTCAGCTCCCCCCCACAAAAAATCTCAAGCCCTTTTTCCAACCAACTTTAAAGTATCTTTGAGATAAGGAAAGAGAGGCATGAGGAGATAAAAAAAAATCATAGGGAAAGCTAGTAAAACATTGTGAAATGTATCTAGAGAGCTAGGTCCTTGTTCTTAATGACAGTTAGCAAAGTACATTGCCTCTCGTGTGTACTTATTTCCATCCTTTGCATTATTTACATTTACATCTGTTCTCACTGGACTGTCCTACCTGAACATCTGCCAGTGGTCCTTTGGCTGCTTAGAGACTGTGTTCCCTGTGGGGCACTGGAACTGAAAAGCCACTGCCTGTTCATATAACTCGGCTACGTGAGCTGTAAGGTAAAGGCAGAGGATTAATCCTGAATATGCACGTTCAATTAAGCACTGGTAAGTGTTAAGAATAATAAAAATAGAAGGATATTTTTAATGCATTTTTCTGTCACTTGATTGAAAGCTATAGTTTAAAAATGGTAAAGATATAAATAGCCCTTACTAATTGGATCTCTGTATTTTCAATCAATCAAATTAAAGATTTATTGCCATGGTAGTAGTGCAGAGCCAATGAAAGAGAGAACTGGACCCTTCTCTGTTTTAAGGACAATCAGCTGATTACAGACTCTTTATTACTGTGAGGTAAGAGGCAGAAAGGACATTCCAAAATCAAATGTAGGATTTGATTCCTATCAACAGAAAGGAAATTAATTCAATTCATTGGAAAAATAAACAGAAGCAGATTAAATACATATCCCTACCCTGTATTACCTGAAATATCTTTATATTAAGAAACAAATCAAGTACTTGTGAAGAGGAAGAATTGCTGACATTCAACCACTTTTCCACTGGGAGCAACATTGCAGCCCTCCCTCTGCAGCTGAAGAAAATAAGGTATGCTTTCAGGGATCTTTATTACTATCAGTTTACTTAAGTTGTGCCTAACTGTGGCTGTGAAGCAGCCATAATCAACATTCTCATGGAAGGAACTGCTTCAATATGTACAATGGAGAGAAGCCAATTTTTCCATATGTAAGATTGTGACAATCTTTAGGTTTTTAATAGTTTCTCTGTTCTGTGACATCTTCTATAAAATGTGCTACTTCACACCTTGCATCTAAACTTTGAGTTCAAAGGAATTTCCATGGTTCAAAAGATACATCTGTGGCAAAACTTAGGAGATTTGAGAGATATAATCCAGTTTGATTATGACAGCATCTCTTAGTGTTTCAGAAATATTGTAATTTTAAATTTCAAAATTTGATCTTTTTTGGTTAACTTTTTCACCATAAAAAATACTTTTGTTTTCCTGCTTTTTCTATCTTTGCATCTGTTTAAAAGCTTCTCTTCTACACTGTCTTCTTCGTTAATAAAGCTATGTTACAAATGCAACTCCATTTTAATTATTATTTTTTAAATCAGGAAACTGTGTAGCAAGCATTTGTTGCTGCAGTTCCCGTTTACACTGGACAGTGTGGTCTGGTATTTTTGTAAGAAATAGAAATACTCTTGGATAGGTGGGAGGAGATGAAAAATAACACTCTTAAAGGCTAGCATCGCTAGGGGATTGAATACTATGGATTTTTCTATGGAAAAATTCAATTGATATTTTAAATAAAGAAACAACTTTCTTAATTTCTATTTGTACCTACTGAAAACATTAATAAATGCTAGCAAGTATCATATTTTTAACTTTTACAGAAAGTTGTAAGGAAAGACGAATACATTGTTTCATCTTTTCCCTGAGGCACGATTGATGTAAACACCAAAACATATGATTGTTTGAGACCGGATTTTCAAATGTAATAAACAACCAGGAGCTATCCAGTTACTTTGAAAAACACATCTGACGTGTTGATATTTGTATAAATCTAACCACACAGAGCTGCGGCCACAGTTGTCATACCTGAGAAGATTCTATACATGTGGAAACCTGGGTCAAAATGACAAACACACATGCCTAAAATAGGCAATTAAGTAAATGGTTTTTAGAGGTACTATATCACTGAAGCTAACAAATTCCAATCACCTGTGAAATTCATGCCATTCATTCACTTTCAGTTCCTGATGCAACTGTTCCGGAATACTTGTTTTCTGAAGATAGGTAGTACTTACCATTCAAGTTCTTTAGTGAAACTGAGAAATATTTAAATAGTTGAGTGACACCTCTGTTCTCATAAGTTAGTTGACAGTTTTTAATTTACAACATTTTATAGAATGGACATATCACATATGTAAGAAAAGTATCAGGAACAGAAGAGACAGGCACGTACCTAACACACAGATAATTTCACATTTATGTTCCTTCTTTAAAAAGAGTAGTGCAGTACTTTACTGTATAGTATTGTATTTTACAATTTTAAAAGATAGTCATTCTATTGCTATTACCTCTTGTGCTGAGATCTTTGGATGACTTCTCCAAGTTAGGGAAGGACTGCAATGAAGAAAGAATTACCATGACATGGTTCTTTTACATGTGAGAAACAGACCTTGCAAAGCCACCAACCTGTTCAAAAGACTTCCATCCTAAGTGCTCTTTTGTTACTTGAAAATGTGACTACAAGACTGGGAGAATTTCGGTGAGTGACAAAATATGAGCTGGGAAAAATAGAAATGATTTAGAAATTCCTTAGTCTAAACATATATTTGTTTCCTTCTTGGCCACTGACTGCACAGATAACTTTGCATTTTAAATGGTTGTTGCTTTTTAAATCAACTCAGCTATTTCATAATATTATATGGAAGATTTTGAAGGACGAGTCCTTCCACAAAGGATTTGAACCGATTCTAAAATTCATTGGCATGACAAGAAGGCACATGGGAAATGTGTTCAGCAATATGTAAGTTTCATTGGTAAGGAGCTCTCTTGTGGTTGGTTTACAATAAAGTATCTGAGGGGTAAGAGACTCTTTCACTCAGCTGTATTTTTCTTGCTTTATTGTCATGCTGTCCCTGAAACAGTTAATCAGCAACCAGTGTCCCTGTGACCAGGCTCTCTGTGGTTGTGGCAGAGCTAGGGAATAGTGGAGGCTTGGGAAGAGTGTGATACTGATTCCTGTGTCATGGAAGATCCACAGTGGGATTCTGCTGCCCAGAAAAAGTTGTTCAATGTGAAATCTGCACCTGGAAATGTGCTCAAGGAAGCTACGACAACAAACAATAATTAGTCACTAGACAAGTCCATTGGAAGGAAGCAATAAGTGAGATTTAGCACTTGTATTTCATTAAAGCAATGAGGTGTCTGCCTAGAAGATAGAGGTACAGCAAGACACTGATAAATTACTTCACAGGGTTCCTCTTTCCAGAAGGGATGTGAGTTCCTTCCCGCTTTTTTGCTAGATATTTATTTTCTCCACTCTCTACTCCCTTTTTAAAACTTGTATGTGACTTGAAAGCACTGAGAAAAAATATAAATGAAAGCTTTTAATATTAAAAATATGCTTTAGTTTCAGTCAGTGAACGAAAATGCCAACTTGCCTAAAAAGTTCAAAGGGAAATTCTGGAATTACTTTTTTTTTAAGCTTGTAAGGAAAAACTAATAAAGTTATAGCTCTATCTAGAAAGCTAGGAAAAGGAAATTAACAGCATTAATGACTGGAAAGATTTCCTGTCTAGTGCTTTGCATGTTGAGACAACGTGAACAGGTAGACTCTAAGCCTAGAATAATGTTTGTTCGCTACAATACACTCACTTTTGAAAGGTGGATAGATCATCTAGCAGTGAATATTTAAATTAAAAGGGCTAGATCTTATTTTTCAAATGCCAGATTTTAAATTCAGTATGTTTGAGTTTCCTATATGCTTGTTATTTATTTAAATAGGAGTAAAAGTGTTTCCTATGAGAGACAAAAAAAAGAAAATAATGTTTAATAACTATTAAAAATCTAGAGTGTGAATTTACATAATGCAAGGTGACGAAATTTAAAAGTTCTTTTCAGTATTTTTTCTCCAGTACGGCAGTAGTGCCATTCACTAGCCAAGTTAAATGCCGAGCACTTCTCTGCTTTACCATTAAATTACAGCAGAGCTGGCATTCTGCTATCCTAACATTTGCTATTTTATGAATGGATAATGTGTTTTAAGGATGACGCTTGCAATGCAATGGAATGTAACTGTTGAAAAGAAGCACGTAAAAATTATTTTTTCTCACCATGACTCGTTCAAGGAGCTCTGCAGCCTTCTCCTTTTCCTTTTCTGCTCTTGGTTCTTTTACATTCATCTCTTGCAGCTCATTTTCCTGCTTCAAAATGATGTCTATGTATTCCTGGTGTAGCAATGAATGGAGAAAGAACAGAAAAGATGCAAATATTTGCTTTGCAAAGGCAAACTTAATGGACATATACACAGAGAAAAGAATCTGTGGTAATAATAGATCTGTATAGTTCTCAATGTCATAAAGGCCCCTTCTGTGTGAATTTCTGTGAATGGGTTATATAGATATCTAAAGGGTCACATGGAGAAATAATTACAAAAAAAACAGCAGGTCAAAGAGAGAAGTACATGCTGAGAAAGTAGCATATGAAAGTTTGCCAAGGACTAATCAGCTTTGAAGACTAGCAATCCTATTGAATCTGCAAGAACTGATGAACTGAGGACATCAAGAGTTTGCTGAATCTCTACCACGCCACTAGCACGCACCAGCATCCACAACGAGCTGGGCAACTTTGGACCACGTCCAAGAGGACGGTGACTGCCCTAGAGCAGATCCCCAGAAGCCTCTGGAGCATGACTGACCCCCTGCTTCTGAGCATGCAGTCAGGACTGGCCTCCCAACTGCTGCACCAACCAGGTAAGCATGCGTGAGTGTGCAAGTGTGTTAGTAAACTGTGAGTGAATAAAGATATGTTTTGACTGAAAGCTAATTGCTATGAATAGTAATAGTTTGATTTTATTATTAATACTGAATACCAGCTTAATGAATAAAAGGTGCTCTAAGAAGTAGTGGTTGTGATCTGTGTCTCCTTCCCACTTGATCCCCAATTAGGGAAAACGAAATCTACAACATTAAAGTTGAAAAACTAGGCTCAGAAAAGAGTTTGAAGCTCTATTTTCAGAAGTTTACTTTGCCAGAACCACACTGAGCACTGAAGAAAAGGACGCTTTTCTTTCTTCCACACTCCATCGTGCTTCAGAAATTCAGATGGCAAAAAGGCTCACAGACAGAGGGTTGCCCTAACACCCCACCCTGCTAAACAGGTACATGCAATACAGAGCTTTATGAATAGACAACGTTCACATAAGCGACCCAGTTCCAGTTCTATTTCATTCCTTCATATCTCTTAAATTTTAAAGGAGATGGAGAAATGAAGAATGGCCTTTTCTTTAGATCTTGATTTAATTCTGGCAAACAGAGTGCTCAGCTTAAATTTTAAGATGCCTGTTTCTGGAAAAATCCATAGAATAGATATTGATATGCAAGCAATAAGGATATATTCACTGCAGATTAATGTAATTCTTACAAATGTCTCTTGCATGCCAATAACTGCAATTCTTCTTTCCAAATGTAACAAAAAGAGTCCTCCTTTCTCTAACAGACAACTACAGATCTAGTAAATGTGGAGACTCGGGATTTTGATGTGAAACTTTAAATGACTCTTGCCCTTGAAAGATCAGTATGTGAACTGAAGAGTCATTTTTATATATTTCTAGACTGTGAAAGAGTAAAATTTCATCCTGATGGACTGACATGTCCCAAACCATGCCAGGGCTGAAAAGTTGTCAGTGTTTTTCTATCGCAAACAGGCTTTCTTTGAAATGTGATGTGAAAAAATTCTAACCAGTTACAACATGCTATTTGCTGCACAGATGTCACATGCTATTGGCTTTCAAATTTATCAGTCTGTAATGCCATCATCAAGCTATACATTAAATAACTAAATTATAGAGCATACGTATTTTGTTATTCCCTATTTGGTAGATAATAATGAGTTTTTAACTCTAAAATCTGTTCTAAGAACATTTTCACAGTGTGAATTAAATAAATCAATGTTTTATACCACAACTGAGAAATGAAGGAGGAAGCCGCTGACATAAATCAACAACAGAACTTTCAGGTCCTGTCTCAGCACGCTTATACGTGAGAGGTAACTTGCACTTTTTTATGAACCAGTAACTAACAAGGCACAGACACACACTTTGGCAGAACACTACACAGCTATTTGCTAGACATCAATAGAGTGACAGAACCTAGAAATTCAAGTTTTTATTGCTAGCTGTGGCAGAACACTATAGGCAGTTACATATGTGAAAGCCCAGTTCTCCCAATGAGAAGGACAGTGGGAAACAATGTGGGTGGAAGCTATGGTATGTTATACTGCAGACCTGCATTCAAGTCTCAGCTCTGCCTACAGCATCCTGAGCAACTTCCTAGTTTATTTCTCAAACTGAAGTAAACAGAAATATGAAGTAGAGAAGAAGCTACATATTACTGTCTCTTGGGTTTTCCTTTCCCCTAGTTCAGAGACTATTTAATGAGCATCCCTGTCTTCTCTGTGGAACATTGACTGAGGCTGGTAAACCGCAGACTGTTCTTCAAAATGTCATGCCCTCAAGAGCTTTGCACGCTGCAGAAAGGCCTGCTGCTCCAGAATCCAGGTGTAAGAGCTCTAACAAAATCAGTCACATCAGAAACTGAGATAAAGTCAGTTCTGTTTAAGCTTCTTTGCTTTGAAGAAACCTACATTTTCCTCTTGGCATTTTTCTCAGTGCTTTGTTGCTCATTTGCTGAGTGAGGATATACTTAATATGTGTAAAGTGAGACATACCTAACCTGACAAAACATCATTTCGGAGATGCATCTCTGCAGAACCTGGAAACGTGCTGTACTGATCTATGGACCTGATACATAACAAAGACTACAGTGTGTTTCAGTGACCTAGTCACTGAAGTTAACTGTAGAATTTAGGGTGGTTTAGAAATCCTTGTATAGCTTTATAGAGCTAGCTTTCTAAGGCTCTGGGTAGAAAAACAAACCCTGAGCAAAGTAAGAGCAAAGTAATAGATATTGACAAAAAGAAAACTATTTTTTAGTGCACCATCTGTGATGGGTACTGGACTGTGTATTGCATGTACTTGCACAGGAAGGTCTGTTCCAGAAGGGACTGGGGGAAAAGAGTTGAACTGCTTCAGAAATACATTTTTCTCAGCGCACTTGTCTGGGTATGAAATGGAGATTAAACTTCAAACGTGTTAGAGGTCTCATCTCAAGCATATATTGCAAATTCATACCACTCCCTTTGTCTGTTCTCTACTGTTCACTGGAAGAATAAAGTAACTGTGATTGTACTACCTTGAGGGAAAGCTGCAGCTTTTCTCTTAGTTCATCGCACAGTGGCTCATACTGGAACAGCTGACGGATTTGCAGTTTATTAGGACATTTTCGCACAGGTATTGGCAAGCAGGTCTGCTCTTTGGATCCAATGCAGAGACCCTTCCAAGTATGTGTTCTGCCTGGGGGACCTGTGATCTTCCTCTGAACATAAAGAAGAACAAGCCAAAACAGTAAGAGGCTACTTTTATTAGTGACTTGTCAGAGAGCTGTCTATGTATCTACATCCAGCTGACAAAATATGAATTGTATCCTGAGTGAAAAAAAGTTCACTGCATTCAGGACTGGAATCAAGGAACTTACTAAATTTATATCGAATGCGCTCATGTTGTGGTTATTCTGGAAAACAGATGACTCCTGGAATGTAAAATTTCTACCCAAATACTGAGAGATATGTTTAGAGTCTCGGTTGCTGGTTATGCATACAGGTATAAAATGTAACTGGAAACACTAACCAGTGGATAGTAAACAAACTGGATAGGCTTCCTGTCCCAGCTGATAAACACATGCTTCCTTTACAGCAGTGCAGATCTAGACAATAGGGTCAGTAGGATCTTGGGCACAATTTATCCATCCTAAAACCCCTTCATTTGGCAAGATTAACTCCCCCTAAAATTGCTTCATCACCTCACTGAGCCTAAAAGAACCTAAGCTGATTGCATTTTGAGTGAACTCCATCCTGCATGCCCTGTGTTTATTTAGTTAAATCCGGTTAATATAATTTGCTCTCACTTAATCCAATAATATTTTCTAAGAATAACGCCTTCTTCATGATTTTAAAGAATAAGGATGATTTTATAACTGAGATAAGAGATTTGTGAGATAAGAGTTGGGTTTCCAGTTCCCGTCTAGAAACACCAGCTCACTGGGGGTTTGTCTATGTGATCTTTGCAGTGAAACATTCCAAACTATCAAGATGCAAGACAACTGGTCCAACATCTTGTGCTTGCATTAACATAGAGTAAGCACAAGTTAATAAATCCTTTGAAAGTAATCATAAGGCTTCTGAATTGGATCTGATCATGTCCTACATCTTCAGGTTGCAGGAAAGTGAACTCATGTCTATCTAGAATAAACTGCGCAGTGAGACTCATGTAACCTGTGCTATTTCACCACATTCTGTGCTTCAGTGTTGTATCTAGAAGTCTGGAATGTAACTTACTTACTTCGCTAGGAAGTTTTGAATTTAATGGAATCAGCTGCAAAGAGATTTGAAAATTCTCAGATGGAAACTAACAATGATGTAGCCAATACTATGAAGGGCATCAGACTAATCAGTCACCATAATCTCTAATGGATTAATGATCTATTAACCTATAATGTGATAAACATGCATGATAAATATGAACCTTAAGTAACATTGACATGCAAGTATCATGGCCTGACCTTGACCAAAAGCTGAGAAAAACGCAAATAGGAACTGTGTATAATAAACCATGCTGATAGGACAATGCAAACAAGAACCAACCATTGTGACCCTTGGTATGAGCTATGGATCAATAGCAGGCAGGAGAATAATACCTGAAATTGCTGGAAAGATATAGCATGGTATCATTAGGGAGTGATCTGACTGGCAGCCTGTAGACATTTGGCTATAAAGACCTCTGGTGCTAGAGACTGGGGTGGGGGTATTGTTATGTGGACATCTGACAGGGCATAGAAGCCTGAGGTAGAACTATTAGGTGGTGCAGCTGATCCGCCACCCAAGAGCTCAACACTAAGACCGGTTGAAGGGAGTGTCAAGTTCCCCATTGCTTAAGTGTGCCATCTTCCTGGAGTGGTAACCAGAGTGGTCTCAGCTGATGGTATGTGTATGTGTGTGTGTGTGTTCGTGTGCCCATGTGTGTTCAAGCAAGTATGTGAATGTGTGTAAGTGAGAATTTTTCCCTGACACAGGCTATCCCTTGCTTGGTCCACTTAATAAATTGAATTTAGCAGTCTCACACTGTTTGGTGTTCCTTTTTCCCCCATGACAAACATCTATAGCTTAAGCAGCAAAAGATTGTTTTCAAGCAATTATACCTCAAAAGGAGAAAACGTATCCCAGCTCCTTGACTGAAGATTTGGAGGAATAATACTCTCCGGTTCTTTATTCATTATCCAGGGGGAGGCTTCAACCAAAGGGCGGAGGATAGTAATACTTAAAACACCTGGTTCAAAGAAACATTTTGGTAAGAACCAGTCTGAATCAAAAAATGATGGATATGTGTCTCAGAACTCCAGAAAAATATGTTTATTTAAGTGTAAAGAAACTTATTATCAAGTGATAAAAAATGTGCAAATGTGACACTGGTGGCTACAGATAATACTGGATCACTGAGGCAATCACATAATAGTTGGATAACTTTGGATTACCCAAACTGTGTTCCACAATAAACTGCATTTGCTACTTGCTTGGAGTCTTGGGTAACATCTCACTTGTGTCCAGAATATCCCAAGCAATATAGGGTAGACCATAGACCTATGTTTACTGAATACTACTTTCAGTAAGATATCCTTCCTATTTAAAACAAGCATAGATTTTCACTGTATTTTATACTTCAGAATCAGATCACCGAATGGATTCAATTAATTATTGTCTCCTTTTATTGTTTTGATCAATTTTAATGTTCCTCAAAACATTTTTTCCAGCTCAAATCAAAAGCAAACCAGAAGTCCACTTAATCCTCTATTATCTACCCCATACGTGGACTCAGAAGTTGATATCACCACTGAGATGCTTTGTCACAATGATGCAAAATTGCAAAAACTTGCTGTCAAGACAAATAGAGCCAGTATTGAGAAAGGTGAAGTATGAAGTCTGTAAAAGCATCCTAATAACAGGGTGCAAGAAAAACCTGTGGGACCTGTTACTATTCGTTTATCTTTCCTTTAAGCTGTGATATAAATACTTGAATGAGAGTCATTTTCCTTGGGGGCAATATTGGAGTGCTACTATGACAAATGACTGATGGTGGCCAGCAGGTTTTCTTTCTTTCATTGTCATGAATAGAAGCAGCATTTAAAAACATGTAAAACCTGAGAGGGGGATAGGTGGGAAAGCCCTTCCCCATGCTTATGATAGCAAACTTTGAAGAAAACTGTTTTAGTATCCTGTAGCTTAAAGCAGACTACCTTCATCACCCCCCTTCATCCAGGGGAACCATGTGTTTCTCTGTCTGGATTTTAAAAAATATGTTTATTTTGTTTAGGATCTATTGTTGCTACACAGTGTATCTTACGGAATACCGTATCTCCAATGAGCTTCACAAAGATAACCATTTCAGAATGTAACTTCTTTGTACTGCTACTACCAGGCGGTTGTTTCCATGTTTTACTGGCATCCCCTACTTCAATTATAGGTTTCCAGCTTCCTAATAACATATATTTAACTTTTCCAACAGTTAGACAATGGGTCCATATCAGAGTATCACTGTCTTCATTCATAAGTACAGCTAGAGCATTAGATGAAGACTGTGAAACATTCAAGGTTTTTGACAATAAATACACAGAGAACCCATGCATTTGGTAATTATTTTTGTTTGTATGTCTAACAGTGGATACAGATATGCCAGTTGTCTGTTCATTTACCCCTTCAAAGTGTCATTCATTTAATTCTCTATTTCCCAGAACTTTTTTCCACACACTTCTCCTTCCGTATCCTTCACTGCCAGAAGCGTCAAAGCCTATCTATACGGGAGAAAACTGTTCTCAAATTTCCTGTCCAAATAAGAGCCTTGAAGGTTCTGACTCCACCATTGTAACTTTTTCTGTTACTATTTTGTCAGAAAAGAAATTAAAGTTTCCTACCTGGACTTTCTTGTACAGGGTCCTGCAAGACAGCAGTAGCTAGATCACTACAGGCCTCAGCAAGATACTCTTCTACATCCCTGCTTTGAAGGAGTTCAGTCCCAGAACCATCAGCATAGACAACAAAGAACCTAGACAACCATCATACAAATCTGATCAAATCCAATGGCTTTCAAGTTGCACTCTTTTCTATATGGCAAATAGGAAAAAGCATTGTGATGATATAATGAGAAAATGGAACTTCAGGATGATGACATCAAGGGTGCAAATACTGAGTAAGAATGTGCAAATATATGAAACCTGTGCAAATACAGTGCAGTGAAGAAAGAGTAAATGTAAATCTATGAAGCTGGTGCATTTTACCTGGGGACATGCTCATCACAAGTGATATGTTCATTAATTTCTGGCAATATTGATGCTGAACTTCTGTCTTCCTTGTCATCCAAGCCAATGCTAGGAACAAATACAGATGTCCTGCCATCAGCCATGACCTATAATAGAAATTATATAAAATGATTTGAGTTACATGATATATTTTAAACAGCAACTTGCTTTTGAACTGTAATATGGCCTAGCCCAATGAAAGGAAAAAGACAAAGCAAATGGTTCTAGAAAGACATGTCATATCAGAAATGCTAATATTACATGCTGATATTTAATAAATGCTCAAGGATTGTTAGCTGTCAAATAGGGCCAAACTTGTTTAAATTCCATCTTCGACATATACATCTGCAAGCACCAGCAGACGACTTCACAGAAAAATATAGTCACTCGTCAGACCAGGTAACTGCACACATAGACAGCCACTGATATAACTCTATGAGTTTTTTATACATACATACATACATACATATATATATATATGTATGTATATATATGTGGGTGTGTACATATGTGCATATATGTATGTATAAATACTTATAGACACACACATATACACACCCACCCACATATATATATATACATACGTACATACAGGTACACAAATATGTATGCTTGCATGGATATCTACATATATCTATCTATATAGTGGGCCTGTTTCAGACATTCATTTACTTTAAAAAATATGGTCCCTGGTAGTCCCACGATAATACTGATTGAATTTCTATAGTATTTTCCATTCTGAAAATACTATGTGATTATTAGCTAACATATTAGCATATACACACAAGATAACTAACAACGAATAATATCCTACCAAGGAATAATGATGTCTCTATTTCTTAATACTGTCAGCTGAAGGACAGATGCCTTTGGAAGATACAGTTTGGACCACAGTGATTGAAAGGACAGATCATGAGCTGAATCTGACACATCCAGACTATACCCTTTTTGCTTTAGCCTCAGGTGTCACTAGGACAGAGAATGAACCTATCCTACTACACCTGTACCTGGTTGTAAGTACATGTGTAGTGAGAATAGGACTTGAGGAACTGGAAAACAGCTGTTTGTAATGGTGGGCAGGACCCAACAGCCAGATGCCTCCTACTACATCTGTACATGGCCAGACGCCATGTATATCCTGAGGTACCTCTGGCCCCGTATCCACCTGGTCACCTGCTCCATCACATGAGCGCACTCCTTATCTTTGCACTGAATGAAAACGGGGTTTTGAGACAAAAATAACACGGAAATGTGTAACTAACAAGATACTCCATGAACGGCAGAACCAATGAAAGTTGTTTTTCCTATGGATATTCTTCATCTTAGCATCCCCTCATACTGCATTAATCTCACTTTTCTTACTACACCCCATACCCCCTGTCATCGCTTCTCCCACAGCTGCCTTCACAGCTCCCTTCAACTGCCTCACAGCCTCCTCAGCCTCCTTCTTTTGTTCCCTAAGTATTGACTGGGAAAAAGCAGGATGTGCTATGATTGATGCCAAGCAACTTCTGTGTAATTTGTAGTGCACAGATTTTGTAGGAACTTGATATCTTTGAAATGCCTTCCCCTCTGTCAATTAGTTCAAAATTTATTAGGGAGAGATTAACAGATAGCAGAGATTTATATAATTACTGTATATCCAGCCTAGGAAAACAGCTAAGAAAGTGTATTATGATGCATAAGTCCAATGGAGTCTGAGTGCAATTTCACAGGAAATAAAATTTCTGGAAAAAATGGCAATGATTACAATTGCAACCATAGAAAGGATACTCTGAGAATGTCATACTTAGAATCACAATGCTACTTGACACCGCGTAACAGGATAATATTACTGGCTCATGAAAAAATAATAACCCTTAATTAGAAAACAACATGCAGGTCACAGACCCCTAGACAATGTTTCTTGAACTCAAAACT
Organism: Struthio camelus; assembly: GCF_040807025.1. Taxonomy (NCBI): domain Eukaryota; kingdom Metazoa; phylum Chordata; class Aves; order Struthioniformes; family Struthionidae; genus Struthio; species Struthio camelus. Next base: position 92,074,048 of record NC_090942.1, on the reverse strand, counting down.
AAGTACTAGCCTAATGCAAACATATCTTTCTCAGGTGAGAAAGGATCACAGTGCAACCAGTATTACTTTAAAGACTGAATCTTTCTTACAACAGTAACTGTCTTACCAGGCAGATTAGAGTGTTTTTATGAGGTGTGGTAAAGTGTAGACCATGTGTTTTATTTCAACCTGTATGATTTACTCCAAAGGAAATGGAAATATCAAAAGAAGGAATCCTGAGACCCATCACAATCTTGAACATTTCAGAGAGCTGGTTCAGGAGCTGCTTCTTCTGGCTAGCCAGACTGCCTTAGGAATTAGTACCAAAAGCCTACAAGCTGACTTTGAAAGATGTTTATGAGATAAAATTCCTTAACACGTGAAAACTTGTTTCCGTCTATGTATTTTACCTTGAAAATATTTCCTTCAGGATCCATCATCTCACAAATAGTGCTTGAAGTGTGTTTCATAACATAACTCCCTGCTTGCTTCCCTTCTTGCTTGATGAATTTGTTATTGTACACTTCATGGGTATAAACTGCTGAACAATCTTCATCAATGAAGAGGGAGCCTCTCCTCATGGGTAAAACCTGTCAAAGTGAAAAGGGAGGAGGTTCAGTCCTTAATGGTGACAACTCTCAGACCTTTACTACTAAAGCATCTGGTTCGGAGGCAGAAAAAGAAGAAAGATGAGATCCAGGAGAAAGGCTGATGACAGTCTGTGCAATATTTTCTGTAACTTAGGGCAATTTAAGATTTGGTTTTAAATAAAAGAGAAACTATACAGTTGTGAGCAAATGTCTGAATATTAGCAGAGTATAAAAGAGATGGAGTTAAAGGAATTGGGAAGGCCACAGAATGGGAGTTAAAATAGTCAAGGTGAGAGAAGCTGATGGCACTTGGACATTACACTACTACAAACTAAAAATAATTCCCACCTGATAAGTTCCCTGTGGCTTTGCTATAATAGATGTCCCATCTCCAAAGATGGTACAACAGGTACTGTTCTCACAATTTGTTATAACAGTAGCAAACTCAGGATTCTCCACTCGCATGCATTTCACCTTTCTTGTAATAGCTTCTGAGGGTTCATCTAAGAATTAATACAGAACAACTAGGCAGCAGTATGTGAACCACTGAAAAGTCTTAAGATTCAATTTGCTTTTCTCTCATAAGGCTGGGCCTTTATCTCCTCAGTACGAGACCGCGATAAACTTTTCTTCATAAAATCTCTTTTTTCATAGTTTTATGTTATACAACGTTCAAATTTTTGTACTGTACACTTAACATAGGCAAACTCAACAGCAAAAAATGTCTGTGACCATCTGTACCTGGCCAGGAGATTATATTCAACTTTACCAAACACAGTATTAACCAGAATGATCGATCTGGATATTTGTAACATACAGTCTGGACCACTGAAATTCCTTATGCTCATGATACAAGTACTAAAATGTGAAGGAATTCCTATTCAGTAGCACCAGTCATGGAAAATACATCAAACTGATATGCTAATCTGGCTACTGTCAGATTGAATAGGGAGATCAGTTCCAGGCCATTGTTTTGATTTTTAGAATCTCTCAGGGAAGTATTCCTGTCCACCTGAGTAGGTTTCTTCTTCTACACAACCAGAATTTCCTACTGTGTTTGGACACAATAGGCCTGATGACCACCCAGTAAATATACGCTCCATGTTAATTGCAGGAGACAAAATTTGTCCATCAGATGAACCAAACATACAGAATATACTGACAGCCTCACTTGTTTCAGGCAAATATAAGTTTCACTTCTATTGGTGTGGCATTTTCCAGAGTCAATCCAGTCACATTTTGAGTATCTTCAAGGATACATATACTCTGGGGAATCTGAGGATGCCTTGTCTTCATACACCTATTTGGTTAAGAATCAAATCAGCTTACTTGCTGGTATGAGGGAAGATGGAGAGAGGGCAATGAACATTTAAGAAGTCATAGCAGGCACTGTGGTCTCATGGTGCAGATAGGTCATGTAAGTGTACACATGGAAAGCAGGAAATTTGCTTGCTAGCTAAAATGAAATTTTTGCACCGAATACTGATCGAAAAAAGATTAAGCAGACTGAGCCCAGACTGTATTACTGGATTTGTTACCTATGCTATCAGTATGTGCCTCTTTTAGTATATGCTGATAATTATCTGCTTCACAAGATACTGCAGAGAGGTGCTCCCCTTTTGATTTTACCTGTGTCTTCACTATCCTGAGGTACAGAAAGTTCTTCACAATATTGATAAAAAGTGGTGATTCTGGTACCATCAGCATGATCTACTACTCTGCTGCCATCCAGCTTCTCAACCATTATCACTGCATCGTCTCGTACAGTCATAATCTGATAGAATAAAGGATTACTGATTTACTTTAGCACTGAGATACCTGTAACAGCGTCATCAGTAACACAAGGCATTACCTACCGAAACTCTGAAGAAGCTAGGCCACTACAACTTTTTCTGTTTGAAAGACTGAAGATTCACAATTTCTACTGAATCTAAAGCTTTTGTATTTTTAACTGTACAATAACATCACCTGAAGGATATTTGTTCAGTAAAAAAGTTCTACAACACTTAGCAGCCATGTCTCTTAGCTTAGTAGACAGTGCTACTATAACACAAAAATAGTAGTACCGTTCCATCAGCTGGGTCAGTTGCCTGGTAGATTAAGAGTGGCTTTAGATCCATTCGCTTTGCTTCCTCAGTGCCCACTTGAAAGCCTGAAGGGGTTGTTGTTATCCAGGTTCCTGACTTGTTCTCCTTAGGTTGCTCAATATTAACAGCATTTTCAAACAACTCATCCTTGTTTGGGTGTGACAAACTGTTTCTGTGGCTGCCCTTTCCTGCAGAAACAAAAATTTCTGTGTCAGACTTGTATCATATTTCTGCATCAGACTCTAAGGAAAAAGACAAAAATCAGTAAACTGAAAAGTTTCTGCAAGCATTCGCTTTGGCATGGCAGTGTTGAAAGAACTATTTATCAGGTTGTAGGGAAGTTATAGGAGCTGTTACTCAAAGATGGTGTCCTTGGACCAATCTTATTTAATTTATTCATCAATGACCACAGCAGAAAAAGTAAAGAGCATGCTAATGAAATCCGATTATGACATGACATTGGAAGGCACCATCAATGCAAAAGAGAATCTGAACAGCTTATAGGGGAAAAAGCACCCAAAACTATCCCGTAAATAAGTTTGAGGACTAATATAATTGGAATATGATAAAACCTAGTAGAATTAAGTTTAATGCAATAAGGACTAATAAAAATAGTTCCTGCTTCAGACAGTTTGCAACAGTAGAAGAGGAGAAAGACCTGGAGGTACCAGTCAAACACAGGATGACTACAGGTTATCATTGTGAAAAAAACGACGACAAAAAGGTAAGTGCAATCCTACGGTGAGCCAGAAGAGAGATGGAGATTCTATAGTGAAAGGTAACGGAGAGATCTCATTAAGAATACTACAGGGAATTCTGGTCACCCATGTCTAAGAAAAGGAACTAGACTAAGTGTAGTTAGTCTAGTTCTAACTAGACTAACAGTCTAGTTAGGGGACAGCAGGATGATCCAGAGAGGAGTCTAAAAGGGTTACAGTTTACACATCCTAAAAAAAAAAAAAAAGCAAAACAGATATATGAGTGTTTACTATAAATTCATCAAGACTAAGCACAGGAGAGGAAAGGTGAATATTAATACCGGATAAGGAATAAAGGATACGAACTTGCCACAGATATGGAGACCAAAAATCAGAAGATTGTTTCTCAGAGAAGTTCTCAAATATCCTTCCAGATATCTTAGGAAATAGTCTAAGAACAGGGGACTGGACTTGATGAGTCAGAAGTCTCTTTCTGAGAGACTTTTCTATTTGGCAGCAATTTTTGTTCATACACTTCCAAAGCAGATCCAATGAAATTATAGGAGCCATTGAAATCCAGTGAAATGCTATGACTGGTCATAGCAATTCTTTTTACTGGTCATAATAATTCTTTTATCTGCAACCATGCTCTGAGGTATGATGTAAACTTGTACTTGGTTCTTTCTCTGTCAAAAACTTAATTACATAAGAATGGTTATACTAGGACAGACCACAGATCCGTCCAACCAACTGATAATGACCAATAGTGGGTGTCCAGGAATACATATAACGTGAAGGAAAAATATAGCAAGTCCTTTGTGATATACTCTCCTTTTAAAGAGGAGCTTTTCTCAAAACCAAAAGTAAAAACTGTGTAACATATAAATAAGGACAGCCGACTACTGTAGGTACAAGGACTTCTTTTAAAATACTTTGTGTTGGATCACTCTGCTACTGAGGTAGTTCTCACAAACCCTTTTATTTATGAGTCCTTGCATGTGTGAAGAGAGCTGAAATGTAAGAAAACTGACCTCCTGTGAAGGTAACAGAGTAGCAGCGTACAACAGTTGAGCACACAAAGCTGCATTTTCACATCTGGCAGAATTTTCAGATTAAAGAAAAATACCCCTTATTAAACACCTTTAGCCCCTGCTAATTTTAAATTTGCCTAAAGTTATGGAGATGTTACCTTTCTTAGTGCTGGTCTCAGGCAAAGGCTCTGATTCTGGTAATGGTTGGGTGTTATCTGGAATTACAGGTCGTGGTAGGACAGGGCCAGAATCAGGACTTGTACTCACTGTGCCATCAGCAAACAGAATCTATACAAAACCAAAGACATACTAGAGGCTAAAATTATTTCAAGTAATAACAGAAAGTCTCAAAAGAGTATGGAGCAAATACAGCACGTACTAGAATATTGTGGGTGATAGGGGAAAAAAGTAAGAAAGAGACTCATAATCAATAGAAGAAAATAAAGAAACTCTCACAAAAAGAAAGGACTAATAATAGCTGCAGTCCACATGTAATCAACAGAGATTCTATTTAGTAATAAATAGGCATTATAAAAGAAAAGAGTAAAGATAAGTCTAAATAATTAGTCAAATGTCGACGGCTTTTTTGATTATAACATTTTCTAGCAGTGGTAATACACCTGAACCACCATATTGATCTTTATTCAGGTACTGCAAATTTCTAGGATTGTTGTCTGATTTTTAGCCACCAAAATGGCTAACAGAAGAAGTCATGGTTATTTATCTTATTATAACTGTTTTCTGAGATATGTTGTCCCTAACATTCAACTCTTGATAGGCATGTTCCCTGGGGCAATATCTGTTTGAGTATTCTCAGCATCCTCCGTGTTCTTATGTGGTAGAAAAAGCCTAGAATAGCCCCAATCATCTCTAAATTCATCTGCAAATACTGAATACAGATGTTGTAAGGAGAAGGATGGCACATTGTGGAAAACTAATGAAAAACACATAGACATATCCCAAGAATGACAGTTACTGTAATGCAATTAACCATTTCTTTTCTGCGTGCTTGTCTATATGCATTTTACTCTTGATGACTCACAGACATCAAGTTAATATAAAGAAGCAAGCACTCAGAATCTGCTTATACAAAGACTGTGGTATAATTATGCTAGAAGCAGGAGATCTAGATTCTGTCAGAAGACAGTATCTTGTGAATATACACACTAATAGCAACTAGCTTCTTTGCATGTTAATTTAATGGATATATTTCTCAGAGATCCTCGGTCATCAGTTTAAGATCTAATGCAATGTATCCTCATTTGTACTAGGAGTTGTAGTCTACTTAAACTGTAAAAAGACTTGAGGAACTAAAGCAGTCATTTTGGCAGTTTCTGAGCCCTCTTTTAATCTGTTTGCCAACTGCACATAGAGTCTTATACTTTAAAAAGATGGTTGCGAGTACACTGATTGCAGTATCTGCAGAGATGGTATCTATCTAGCCCGCAGCACCTAAAATGTGCCAGAAATCTTGGTAGCCTAAATATGTATGAACAAAGGCAGCACTTGGAAATATAAAGAATCCTTTCAATGAAAATTTAAAATGCCTACTTGTGTCAACAGGACTGCAGAACTGTTCAGGTCATTTCTGGATCATGTATGACTGTTTAGATTACTGAAAAAATATATAGATTCTTTTGTGAATCATGCCAAGAATGCACAAAGCCCAATTAATTCCCAACTAATTCACACTTGAGATGTTTAAGTCCAGAAATATAGCTCTCAAAACCCTACTCGGGTACTTCTTAATCCCAAGGTTGCCTAAAATTTACAGATGCCTAAAATTTTCATCATTAAAATTCCTCAGGTGCCTCAAGTTCTGATTCTGAATAAAGCCAGGAAGATTTTAGACTTGGTACTGCTGCATAGCTCAATGGTTACTTACCTCCTGCCTCTACAAAGTGGACACTTCTCTATCTCAGCTGGAAAATACATGTTTAAGGGTGATCACATGCAAGCTGCTTCCAATGAATTCTATTAAGCGTACCTGGGTAGATCCATCCATCATATACTTTATGACAGTTCCTTGACTGGTGATGATTCTTGACACCTCTTGCTTTACCACTGTTGCATATAGATGAGAGTGTTTTATCTTTTGGGGATGACTCTGCCTAACCAGAATTTCCAGAGTAGGCTTCTTGGCCTCTTCTCTTTTGCTGTCTTCTTGCTTCATTTCATCTTCTGTAACCTCATGTTCCTTCACTGCACTTTCCATGACCTCCTCCTCCTTGGCTTCATTCACTTTTGCCTTGTCTTTCTCAGCCTTCTCTTCCTTGGCTTCACTTGCTTTGGCCTTATCTTTTTCGACCTCCTCTTCCTTGGTTTCATTTGCTTTGGCTTCACCTTTCTTGATCTCCCCTTCCTTGCCTTCATCTGCTTTGGCCTCACCTTTCTCAGCCTCCTCTTCCTTCACTTCATTGGCTTTGACTTCACTTTCCTTTCCAGCCTCTTTCTTAGCCTCAGCTGTAGTGGCTTCAACTTTCAAATCTGAAAACAAATTCTGAATGACTTAATACTGAGCAGCAGACATTCAAACACTGCTAAACATCCAGCATTACAATGTCTATAGAAGGTATTCAATTTTAAGGCAGAGAGACAAACCTCCCTCTTTAATCCATTCAGTGAAGGACAGTCTCTCCTTCTCAGAGGACAATTCAAAGCAGATATCTACTCAGAAACTCTGCATCGTCCTGTGGAAGTGCCTCTCTTTTCCAAATGAAAATAAGGGAAAGTTGACACTGGATTTAGTACAGTGAAATTTTAGAAGGCAAAAGATAGGTGAGAGGAATTTCTTAACTGTCTGCAATGATGAAAAAGTTACTGAGGTCCACCAAGTCTGAGACTGTAGAAATTGAAGTTACATATTTTGTCTGACCTGAACAAAGAATTTGCTTAGAATAAATTATGGCAGTGTGTAAAGTTTGCTAATACATATAATAAGTAATTGTGCTAAAAGAGCATATATATGCATCCGTAACTACTCTATTCACCTCAGCTATTCAGTATTTCAACATAAGCTCCTTGCCAAACTGTGTATGTTTGAAAACCCGGTGCATCTTCTCTACTGTACTTCAAAACAGATTACATGACCACATTTATCCCAAACTGCTAAAAAATTTTGATATGGAAAGGGAAGGCATGTCTGAGAAGAAAAGTGAGGGAAGCTTTTTCTAGTAATTCTAGTCTATGTGACCAAAAAAATCATGACGTTCCTCTCTCACATGATAATAAATCTGTGCTGGAGCCTTTTGTACCATGCTACATTTATTAATACTATTTAATACAAATTACTTATTTTTTATTAAATTTATATATACCAAACTTGCCACTTAGCCGATCTCTAAGAGAGCAGGATGATATTACCGTTGTTTCATCAGTTGCCAGGAATACAAGTGATTCTGATGGTTTTTATGCCATACCTCACACACAGGATGTTTTGGAATTACTGAAAGCATGTAATTGGCATGTGTGATAAATCTGGTATGTTGCTGGACACACTGGCACCTCTGCACTTGTGCTGATCTATTTTCACATACTCAGTAGCTCCAACACAGCCTGGAATGGATAGATCTATTGCACATAGGCACTGAAAGACCTCCTGCTAGTTTTCAAAAATACTGCAAAACTGAATCATTGTAGAAGAATTTGTCACACAAAGAAGCTTAGAAGTGTCTACATAATTGAGCAGTCTTCAAAATGAAGTCCACAGATAAGGGCAGAATGGGTTATTACGACTACCTTTTCAGTACATATTGGATGGCATATACCAAAGGAATTTGAAGTAATTCCTGTTTGAAACAGATCATATCTTTTAATAAAGAAACTAAACCTGGTTTTAAAATATCCAGTAGCAGAGAATCTATCACAGACTATTAAAACAAACATTAAAAAATGAGTAAATCTTAAATCTAGTGTAAAAGTACCACTCTTCAATTTCCAGGCCCCTGAAATTTGTAATATCTTTGTATGCTGTGTTTACAAGCGATTATCAAGATTTTGTTTCCTTTGCGGGTTACTTCTAGGCTAGGACCAGTTAACCCTTGGACCTTTACTTTGATAAACAGACTGGGTTCTCTGGTGACATGAGCTCACTATAAGACATGTCTTCCAATCCTTTAATCATTCTTGCTACTCTTCCCTGAATCTTTCCAAATATGAACATTAGAAAACAGGATGTACATTCCAAAGAAGGTGCAGATACAGATAACATAAGATAATTTCTATTGTCATTCAAGATTCCTCTGTATATACACTTACAAATTGAACTAGCTCATTTTCATTAGTATTCCAACACACACACACATTCAATCTATTATCCAGCATGACTCCCAAGTTCTTTGTAGGGTTGCTGCTTCCTTGTCCCCCAATCTGTTATGTTCAACAACTTGCAGTCCCAGGTTTTACGTGTTTGCATTAAATCACACTGTTTATGTCGAGATTACTATTAAATAGACACTATGACAGAATTAATAATCTGAGACATTAAAAACTTCATTTTGTTACATATAAACTCATCAAGGCAGAAATCACTTTCTTCTGTAATTTTAACTTCTTTAAGAAGTCCTGATTCTACAGTGGTTCAGAGAACTAACCTTCAAAACTTTCAACAAGGAAAGTTAGTACTAGCCCATTGGGACAGGAGACGTTCAAACTTGGAAAAGCAAGAGAATCCAATGTCACTTGTGTTTGTGAAGCTGATTCTTCCATTTCCACCTACAGAATGAAATGTGAATTAGTTTTATTCCAAATTTTAAAAGAATTAAAAAAAAATTAGACTACAGATTTCAGTTGTACCAAAACATTTCAAAAAGGAGCTTTCTACTACTAATTTTAATCAGTTTGAGAGCTTATGCATTCTGAAGTGGAAACATTAGCTTATTTTCTTTGATTGTGCTATCTTATTCTTCCTAACTGTTTTCATTTTGCTGAGCTGATCTTGTACACAACATCACAGTGAGATGACAGTAAATGGAAAATGTGAGGTAGGAGGGAGTGAAATACTTATTGAACTTGCACCAGCTATTTCACCTACAGTCATTAAAATAGCATAAAGGATAAGCAGAGCAGTACTTCCAGCCTGCTGTAAATACAGCATTGACTTGAGAAGAGGACTGGAAGGAATCCTGGGCAGTCAAAAGATGTAATCATCTTTGCACTGCTCAGAAGGTGGAAGCTGTCCTGATAACTAGAAAAGATAAGGATGACCTAGGGAATGTTTGAGGATCCTGGAACATTTGAGAAGAATACGACAATGGACCCTTTGATATCAATCCCCCCAAAACCTGAGAAAATGAACTACACTACGTTAGTGGTTGTAAGATGAAAACAATCAATGCTGGGTTGCAGACAGATGTAGCAGAGAGAACTAGTCCTGGTATTATTCTACATTCTTGACTTCTAAGAATAGTAGAATGATCCTTGAAATCTGCTGCAGCGTTTAAAGATGGAGTCTCACTGCATGCAGAGGAGACTAGCTAGTATTAGAAAAATTCTGCAGGATTCCCCTGGGAGAAATCTGTAGGTATTTTACCACCTGTTTTTCTGCATATTGGATACTGTATATTTGATGGCTACTTTATGTTGTAGCACTGGCTCATTAAGGATATCCTCAGTTTCCTGATATTATAGTCACAGGATCACAGGGTAGAAGGCACAGAATAGGATAAAGGTAACCTTCAGTGGCCACCAACTGTTTCTCTCTGTCTAATGGTAAAAAATGAAGTATAGGCATATTATTAGAGAAAATTGTTAATTGTTATTATTAGAGAAAATTGTTAATCTGTTCTAAAAGTCTCCAGGGCTGGAGGCTTCCTAGCTTCCCTAGGCAAGCTATTTCACTGCTTTACCTTGCTTAACATTAGCAACGTTTTCCTATTAGTTAGCCTGAATCTCTCTTGCAGAAGATTAGTTAATTTCTTCTGATTATATGGGTAAGCGTAAGAGGTGATGATGTTCCTTTAACTTTGCAGCAGGCTATCCTGTCTCCCAACTCCAGATCAAACAAACACAAACCAAGTATTTTAATCTCTCCTCACTGGTCAAGTTTTCTAGACCTCTAATATTTTTTTGGTGCTCTCCTCTGAACGCTCCACAACAGGGCTCATATTTTTGTCACAGTGAGGTGTCCACAACTGAACACACTACTACAGCTGAGGCCTTACCAGCCCTGAATGGAAGAATTAGTTCATGTATTTTCCAGCCTATACTCCTGTTTATTCACCTCAGTATGGTGTTTGCCCTTTTCACAGCAAGATGGCATTGTTGACTTACGTATAGCCTGTGATTCATTACAACTCCCACACCTTTCACTGCAGAATTCTTACTGATAGAACTGTTACCCGTTCTATATCTATATATTGATTATTTACATATAATTGTAGAACCTAATACTTATTCTTACTGAACTGCATCCTCTTTTTCAGACCGTTTCTTTGTTAATTTGTCAAGATTATTTTGAATTCTCAGCCTGTCCTCCACGATACTTGCAGATTATCAGACTCTGCTACCATTTACACTAATAAGGATACTTTCTGTCTTTCAGAGTTTTTATTAAAACACCAAAATTACTGGACCCCAGACTTTCTAAAGCAAACAGTAAAAAGCCTTTTGGAGGAAGAGGATGAACTTATTGATGTCCCCTTGAAAGACTTCAATGGTAGAGGGATTTCTTTGTGTAGGGTTTGTTTGTACTGTACAATTGCCGTATGTTGTGCTGAGTGTTGTCTGGCAACTCTCTACCCCTCTTTCCATCCTCAAGCTTTTTAAATACCTAGTTAAACTTGTTGAAATTAGGTCAGCAGGACTGTTTGTGGGTATGGACAGAATCCATGTTGAATCAAGAGCCGCAGCATTACATCATCCACTAGGTACCATGGAAGCAGCATACCTATTTTGTGTTTAGAGAATCTTCCAAGGCTATTCTTACAGTTATCAGCACCTGTTGATTCTTGCCTTTCTAATTACTCAGTTCCCCCATTTCGTGTGTACTGGAAGCTATCTTCTGTTTTGAATAAATCTGCTTGGCATTTAACCCTTCATTTCCATATTGCCCATTCCATTCCTTTGTACAGCTCAGCCCAGCTCTGCTAAAAGGATGATGATGATGTCTACTCAGCCTACCACTCACTTGCCAAGGGAGCACAGAAGATACCTGATAAACCTCTGGTGAGGTCATAGCAAGGGTGATTTTGAGAGATGCAGACAGAGTAACCAGAATACAAAAAAGATCAAGACATAGTTCTGAAAAAGAGATGATCAGATCTTTAGACCAGAAGCTCATCAAAGCCTTCCAGGGCAGTATCCAAGAAAATGGTAACAAGAAGTGAAGTACTATTTCATGAAATATTTCATGAATAGTAGTATTTCATGCTTTTGGAACTGGAAGACACCACAGCTGGATGGACTCGTGTTAATTTTCCATGGAAAATAACATATGCTGGGGAGCATAACAAAAGAGAAAACAGAGCAGGAACAGATAGCAGACCTACTGCCTGGTGCCACCACTCACTCTCTTCATATGCTACCCACCACTCTATGGAAGAAGCAGCAAGTAAGAGAGAGGAATGACTGGGTTACTGGGGGAAAAAGATGTCATGAAAAACATTACATGCAGCAGGCTGGTGTTAAATTTGGTTGAGGGTGAGAACCAGGACATTCAACTAGCAGTTTTTTCTGCATCATTTCAGCCATATCTGATTAAAGATGGAGCCAAGCGTGGGGAAAATAAAAACATACTACTACTATATGCTTTAAATATATACTACTATAGGCTTTGCAGTAAGTCTGTAAAGATATTAAGAATCATACTTAACAAGCCTAAGCACACATCTAGAAATGCTACTTTTAATATAACTTGATCACTCAGCTTAAAAAGGATAGCTTTTTATCATAACTAGCATTAAAGAGTTATCCCAGACAGTATATTTTAGGGCATTAGTGTTAGGTGAAAATGTTCATGGACCTCATTGCTTTGTACTTTGATTACGCCTATTTTCAGAAGATTGTCTTGTCCTAAACTGAGTTGGTGTTGACTAAATTGCTTCTCAACATTATTAATGTTTCTTTCTCCTCTTCTATCAAGCGTTGTTTGGAGAAAAAAGTGTCAAAACAGAAAAGAGAACAAATCAGTTCAAATGGGAAACTCCTGCATTCACTTTCAGCATCCTGCTCATACTTCCTTACCCAATCCTTGGAGAACTTTTCATGTAAGTGATACCCTGGCTGGTCTGTGAGACTGCTGGACCAGGCAAACCTCTTGCGGTTGCCTTAAATATTCTGCCAATAGTTAGCTAATGACCTGATATAACTCAGGTTTGTCATCTTGCAGAGGTGAACCGTGACCCATTTCTGAATAGATATGTCCTCCCCCACTCACATATTTTAATGCCAAAAAAAAAAACATTAAAAAAGAGACCTGTGGAAGAAGTTCAAGATAACTGCTGGTTATTTCTGATCCACAGGCTCCTGCAAATTCTGTATTACTCTGCGCTACTTGCCCCATACTAGAAATTCAGAATCTGCTTTTGAAATGTCATCCATTCTTTCCAAATGCCTATCCTGCCATAGAGATACTCCAGCCCTAGGCAAAAGCAACTGACTCAGTGGATCCCTGGCTTGTCTCCAGCTGCAAAGGATCAAATTGCAGACCAAGTTTTTGCAAAATTGTCTCAACTGAATTACTGTTTGGTTAAAGACATTCCAACACAGGTTCTGGAAAGCATGGAGAAGTCCTCCTACTTGATTAACTAAAAATTAATTTCTAGAGCCGTTCTAGTCAGTGAGTTAATATTGTAACATGTGCAACTGTAAGGCCAAAATGGACACAAATACATGGACCATGCAAGACACACTGGTTTACATTACAGAATCTTAAAGGCTAGCTGCATTAGCAACTGCCAACACGAACAATTGTGAACAAATGAAAAGAGTAAAATGTTCCATTAGAAGCAACATACATTGTTAGGCATTTGTAAAGGCACAGCTCAATGCTCTCAAAAGAACATGTTTCTGTCACCTAACTTTATATATTGGCATTGTTTGGATGTTTAATTAATGTCTGCATTCATTGGATAACACCTGTTCTCTCACCTTTCCTTCTTCCTGCTTTACAAGGTCTTCCGGTGGTGGAGGGCTTATTTTGCTATGGCTCCCTTTTGTAGATGGCAGGGATTTTCCTGATTTCTGTTTGACTGATTTATGGCTTTTTGCTGAAGTTGATGCAGCAGCAGAAGAAACAACAGTTGGAATATGAACAGAGGGGATGTTCAGAACTGTTGCTAAGTCAGGATCTGTTTCATCTTCTAGAGAAGGGAAAAACAATATTTTAAAAGCAGTAAACTAAAGTCTCATATATGTAGATGGGCCCATTCTGTTTTTGACAAAACTGTATACACTAAGTTTTATCCTAGAAATAATAACATCAGTGGCATCAGATACAGGGACTGAGTATATGAAATTATTTGGAAAAATCTTTCTGTAGATGGACTGTTCATCAATGAAAAAGGACTCTTGAGACTGTTGCTTCCCATAGCTCATCATTTGTCTCTCAAAAATAGAGAATAACTTTTTTGTTCAATTTACCTCTAGAATACTTATACATGGGGACATTTTGAGTCTAACGTCTAGGAAAAGATCAGTGTTATTATGCTTTATCATAGACTGATTCAGCACAGACCGACTCCAGCAGGCTCCAGGCTACATAGCTTCATTTTGCTATAATGACCCAGAAAGATTCTGATGACATAGTCTTGCTGAGACTCTCCCAATTCTTAAAGGCCAAGCATTAGGGCAGGCTGCTTAGCATGCTGTGAGGAAATCAGCCATGTTGCCTTTCAAAATTCTGTATTGAAATGAAATAAATTAAATTTTTTTATAACACATTTTGGTTTCAGTGAACTGATATTTGTTTTTAGTCAGTCAGCTCTAAACTTAATGTTTTCTTGATACATTTTTTAATCATCTTTCCTGGTTCGAAGTTAGCTTAAGTTCCAAGCCTACAAACTCATGAAATAACAGGTTGTTTCTCATCCAGACAATTCAAGCAATTGCATTCTTGTCTGTTTTGGAAAATTTGTTACCTGAGATAGAGCAACTTATTATCGATATCTTAACCACACTCATATAGATCAGAACTGAAAATATCAGTGAGCAAAGCATGAGGATCTCAGAAAACAGCTTCTGAATATCTTTTTTATTTAAATAAATGGCTTGACTGACTTAGCAGTTCCTAGAATTATGAAGTTCGGCAGCAAGACAGTTCTTTGCAAGAGCGTCTTTAGGAAGACTTCCAAAAAACCTTTTCTTGTTTTGGCAGAATTTTGGTTTAGTTCTGTTTCTTTCAATTAACAATGTTTTTAAATGTGAAAATTAATAAATCAGGCAAAAAAATTACCTAAGTCATTGACAAACTACAAGCAAAATCACATCCAGACAAAGAAGGAAAGAAATGCATACAGAAGCATGTTAACAGAACCATCCTAAGTGTGAGATCACAGCATCTTCCGTACTGCAGAGGAAGTGTTAGTATACCTTTGGCTGAACAAGAAAAGAGGCAGGGCTGAGTCCACTCCCACTGTTTCCAGAATGCTTGTGGCATAAATGCTCTGTCACTGCAGATAAGAAAATGCAGAAGCCACCTCAAAAATAAAGTTCTAAACTACTAGAAAGGCTGCTTGCACTTTCAGAAACATTTGCCTTATGAATGATTCTGGATTTATTGGAACTGCAAGGTGACTCAAAGTTTAAGAATCTAAGGCTAGAAAGAACTATTAGATCGGCTAGTGATAAGCTGGAGTTCATGGGAAGCAAGATGCCCGCTTGAGTTTTTATCTTGGTGCCAGTATTAGGGAAATGCACTGATATCTGAATGTATCCATGATGTTTAGTCTGAAGGGAAATGTTAGATCACTACACAGACTTCAGAAATCCTCATTTCCATTAGGTCGCGCTATGACTGAAACAGGTGAATTTGACACTTTGTTAGGTGGCTCTATTCTCAGATACTGACTTTCATGCTGCAAGGCTTTTATGGCTTTCGGAAGCCTGAGAAAAGGCAAAAAAACCCTGTCTTGTTTGTAATACGTTAGCCATAAAATCTCAGCTAATTATACAAAATAGGAAAAGTTTTAAAATTCTCCATGGGGCTATGCTGATATAAATTTATTAGCATGGCCGTGGAATAAACAAGCAGTGGTTCCCCTCTACATGTGGACAATGGCTAACCAGAAAACTTTGACTGAGATATTGTTCCACAGAGAAGCAGAAGTAGGATGGCTGAAATGAAGGACTCTGAGAAAACTAACTTATAAAATCACTAGTGAATGTGGTCCATCTTGTCAGGTAAGTATACACATCAGTGAGAACTCTGCAAACCAGGTGCAAGCTAATTTTATCTATGAACACACTCTTACCTATAGTTAGGGGAGCTATCAAGCATCCATGCTGTGAAGTGGAGCATGCTCAGTTTGGATGAAACTACTTTCCAGAGTGCTGAATTTAGGAATAAGAGCTGTTATAGGCAGTTGGATTCTTGGCCCCTACAGGAATCTCACCTACCCATTTACTCTGGTGGCCCTGAAGAATGAGAACACAAAGTGCCTGAGGGTAATAATGAAAAAAAGTAGATTGTTGTGATTGAGGGAAAGTGTTCTTAGAAATACTGAGAGTGTGAAACTCTAGAGAGCTGTCAGATTAAGGAAGGTTTCCTTAACATAGATCTCTAGGATCTCAGGTTCCTTAGTGCAGATCTCTAACATTTGAAGTTGTACTGCCCTAATTTGATCAAAGGCTCAAAGAGCAAGTGCAAAGGTTATCTAATATCCAGAGGCAAAAGCCTCACAGGTTATCATGCAATGCCAGATTCACAAAGTGATGAAGAGCTTGCTTCTAAATCTGGCTGTAAGGTGGGCCTGAAGTTAGGTTTTGGTCATGCTAGAGAAAACAAATAATAATTAAAAAACAAATTTAAATGAACACTAAAAATTAAACTAAGAAATAAAAAAGAGGCATTTTGTCATCATCTTAATTTCCCAAAAAGGAAGATGTAAGAGAGAAAATGAGAACTGGAGATCTTCCAGAAAATAATTTCGGTAATGCAGGGAAAATGAATGATTTCTGCCCAATTTAACCAGTTAGTGGACAGGAACTATGGATTGCCTGTCTTACTGTTCTGCATAAGGGATGGATGCTGTATGACCATAGTCTAAGCCAGATTTTTTGGTCAGAATTTTTCTGAGTACTTGCGATACAAATACCCCAAGGGGAGAGTAGGCATAAGCAAGCAATTACAGGAAAACTGCAAACAATCAAGGAATGCCAGTCAGCAGTGCTGCACTAAAACTCAACATGGTGAAGATTCTAACGTAGAGTAGGAAGCTTATGGTACAAGTGAAAAACTCTGAATATCACAGATGATACAAAGGTGTTTAATAAGACATGTCTCTCTCTTATGCCATAATACAAGAGTTTTTACAGTCCACTACAGTGTGGATGCTCTTTGGTAAAAATTTAAAAAGTTCTTTTTTAGTAATTCATTTGAAAAATGTATTTGAATAATTAAAACTGAGTGTATAGTCAAACGGTTTACCACAGTCCTCACAAAGACGCATGATGTTTTTGTATTTCAAGAGCCAAAAAATACTGGGATTATTTTCTGATCAGAGAAGGGTTTCACTTTTATCCGTATGATGGTTTCAGTGGCCTTTCAAATGTAATGGAAACAAAAAGCTCTTGGTAAAAGCAGACGCTATTTTCACTGTGGTTTTGTGAAGCAATTGCTTCCAGTTGCTGAATGTGTTTATTGAAAGGCTGAGAGAAATCCCTCATTATGTCTGCACAACTGTAACCTAAAGTCCAAGTCCTAACATGAAATGAAAAGTTCCATAATCACCTATATAAGTTAACAAAAATATTATTTCTTGGAAAGCCAAGAAGACTCCTCAGCAAATCACATTTTCTTTGGCTCAAATTAATTGACTGATTTTTCTGGGCTACTTAATAACAATACTTGCAAGTTTCTCCCTGCACTGCTGTGTTTTCACAGTAAGTAAAAAAAGCATGAAGACCTCCCTCCATTTTGAAAATTGAAACATAAAATATTCTTGACAATGTAATCTCATCTCAAGTCTTGCTGAAAATTCCCCGCCATGTAGCAACAGCTGTTGAGAAAGGCAGAATTGCATGCAACAAATTATTGAGTTAAGGGGTGTATGAAAAAGAGAAAAAAAGAATTCCCCCTATGGTTCTCAAATATCCTCTTCTATTTGCTTACTTTACCTGCTGTCTTCCCTGTAGGTCCATAATAGCTCAAGGACAGCTGGATTCCATTTTCCAAGGTGGCTGAAAAGGATCCAAACTTGCTCACAGTTTTCTTTTGATTTTTCAATTTTCCTTTAATAAAATTAAAATTAATTTTAAAGATAGCAATGCATACCAGAACCATCTGACCTGCAAACCAGTGACTGGTGTGAACAATGGCACCTCAATGTGGATGACTAACTTCTAAAATAGATTAATAAGGGATTGGGGAAAACTGAGGGTGATCCCTATGGTGCATTGCCTGCCATCCCACTCGCAGGGCAACGTTTTGTGTAATATAGCTGTGGTTCTTCATTTACAAATTGCATTCTGATCAATGAGGTACGTAAGAATTGGTTTAATAGCATCAACCAGTGAAAAGTCTTTCTGAATTTGAACAGTAAAGGATCCTAGGTCTGGAGTCAATGGTCCTTTGTTCTTTCCCCTATCTGCACATGGGCTACCTCACCAACAGGAAGACTAAACTGCTCTTTCCTCTCATATACAGCATATGCAATAATGAAAATTACTGTCTCTCAGATATTGTCACAGGAAACGTACCTTAAGGAGAAGGTAAAAGAAAGGAGAAAAAGCTGTTCAGAAATTAGATCCAAAGGTATCTGCATACTCTTGGATCTCAAGTACAAGAACTAGGCCAGCTTTGGCATTAGTGCAAGCTGATCAGAAGAAATCCTCACGCAGGGGTGGGGGAAGAAATGCCACGTTATGAGTACTTGATCATTGAAAACCACATGAACCACCCAGGATAACAGCTCAGAGACACTGTATCCTATTTTGCTTTTAGCTCAATCTCTATTCCCCTTAAGGAAAGGTTCTGCTGGTACCAGGAGATCCTTGAGAGCAGCTTATCAAAATTGTGAGTAGCAGCAGCGAAGACTCGCTAAAGAAAATTAAGGTGGGCACCAAACACCTAGCCACCTCCCAGTTCTTCCATCAATAAGGTACACGTGCTAAGACCTTGGCTGCTCCTGTTTATTGTTTGTCATTGCAATGTTCATTGGTGACTACTATCTGGAAGATGTTCCTTCACCATGCTGACTGCATCAATTGCTTACCACTGTAGCATTCAACCACTGCCATGCATCGAATCAAAGTGGATCGAGTCTTTGTCTGCCTACTGCCTTTCTATAGGAGGCTCCTGTTCTACATAGGAGGAAAGCCTGCTGCTGGTGCCAAATAAATCCAACTTGCCTCAGACTGTGGCACACTGTGATTGAAAGTGCCATCTGATAGACCCCAAAATGATACAGGACAACTTTCAGATGCACAGAAAAGAAATGCAAATTTTCTGTTCACCCCAGGCTACTACTACTTCGTTGGTGGCAGCTGCTGCCAAGAGGCAGCACAGGATTTTAACTGAAGTTGTGGTTACTGAAAAAATATTTCTACATCTTCTCTAGACTTAAAATCTAGTCAGTGAGTTGTAAAAGAAATAGCAGTGGCTAAAACAGTTCACATTTACTTATTTTGTTTTCTTGATGAATAGCACTAATAGCTAAATAGTCCACTTGCATACACAGAGACTGATATCTTTGTAATCTTGAGTCATGTCCAATAACATCCACATAGGAATGTGTCCTATCCACATTCTTCATTTGGAAGTATGTGTCTATTTACTGCAAAATTGAACCTATTTGCCCTTTGCAATTGGTAGAAATTTATCTCATTTTACTTGACAAGGTTTGCATCCAATTACTAAATATGTCAAACTATTAATTATGCCTAGCAGTGATATTAACCCACTAACCTGCTTTAGTTTTCTGTTCTTCACCCATTTCTTGCACTTCAATTTCTGTTAAGTTTTTCTTGGGGTCTGTGATATGAATGAAGAAATTGTGATTGTCCTTTATCACCTTCACCTTTACCAGAGTTAGACCTGCAAAGCAATAGAATTCAGTTATTGCTCCCCCTAGGCTTCAGAACTCTCCCCAAAAAACTACATTTGAAACTATAAAATGCTAAAAAAAGAAAATTGCTCAAAAGTGAACTGAATTGCTTAGCAGGAGAGCAAGAGGACAAAATTAAGGTTAGTTGGGTTTAGACTAAATATTCAAAAACTTCCTGACAATGATATCTCATAGGCTGCAGAATAACCGTGTTACTTAGATACACTGCATTTGACTGGACAAATTATTGCAACATGCATTCTTGGAATACCTTGCATTGGTTGCCATTGAACAGATAAATAGGAATTGATTTTTCTCTGTTTTAATTTTTTTGATACTTTATCTATCAATTGTTATAATACCACAGCAAAATAAAAACTTTAGTAGTGATAGAGATTAATATGGAATTATATGGCACTGTCACAATGTCTTTAACTGAATTGCTACTATTGAAATGTGAAAAGGCATTTATGGAAAAAGAAACTAGGCCATAATTCAGCAATGAGTTGAAACAGCGTATAAAGAACAAAAGAATTACCTTTTACAAATTCTATCTTTTCTACATGAATCTGTCCTCCATCAGATGGGAAAAGATATTGATTGGTTCCTGACACTTGAATGAGATCCTCCCCTGTATTGTAGCCAAGAAACTGGAAAAAGAAGTTTTAGACTATAGCTAAATTATAAAGGTAGAAGATCTAAAAGAGGCAAACAAAGGACAGATCATCAGGATCACACTTTTCTGATTAACATTTTTTGTAGACATTTAATTAATGTAATCACAGCTTTAATAAATACATGGTATGTTATGCTCTACACTTGCCAATTCATTTCATTGTTACTAACTGAAATAACTTGTTACAAGTGAGGGCAGAATCTAGTCCTTCAGTCCTATGGAGCCATCAACAGGAATCGAAGAAGAGCAAGTAGGCTGGTAGCTTAATGTATAATGAGAGAGAACGAGAAAATTTGTCCAAGCTCAAAGAGACAAAGCACTATTATTCCATGGGATCTGTACATCCCAGACAGGACAGATAAAGAGTCAGTTTTCTACCACCTAGATTTTGGAAGTTAGATGTTGTAAATCTGATTCTTAGAAAGCCATGCCTTCCAAACAGCCACAAATTGGCAAAACTTAGATAAGTGTACTCAAGCAAGTTCAGACTAAAACATTATTTAACTTTGAAGTTTTGTTTTATAGGTTTATAGTTGCATGGTTTGTAGTAACAAGAAAACACTGGAATGACAATGCTGAATACAAGGCTTAGACTACAAATATAAAGCAATGCAAATTCCTTTAAAACTGTCTGTACACAACTGGTGAAGAGTTCCCTTGTAAGAAATATCCCTTTGTTAGTGTAAAGGGCAGAATAGCTTGTGTTAGGGCCCTCTAAGAACACGAACTTTGAAAGAGGAAATGGGAAAGACAGTGAACTTTTATTTGAATTCCAGTGTGGACAGTCAAAACTTGTAATAGGTTTAGCAATCCCTGAACAAGGGAACAAGGCAGTTGGACTAGGTCTTTATGATCCCTTTTTTCACCCTATCCCATGAAAGCCACATTTTTAAGCAAAATTCACCCCATGAATATATAACCCATGGGCAAAAAAATAGGACTGACTTATCTTCGCGATCGTGTCACATACACGACATAAAAAAAAAAAAATCCAAATTAATACGACAGTCTGACATAGAATAGCCTTACACGTCAAAAAGCTCTTTCCAAAACTTTAGGAAAGGATTAGCTGCTAAAATGATGGAGTTAAACAAGACATAATTTTGCTTAATTTGGTAGTCCAGTTTCAGAAAGGATGATAATTCAGCTGGAATCTTGACTGGCTAGAGCTAGCCCTCTCCTAAAGAGGTGCAATATTATGACTCTACCTTATAAACTTTCTCAGGAGGTGGTTCTGGGATGCTGGAATCCTCCTCAGGTTCAGGGGCTTTTCCTGGCTCATCTTTAATGTTCTCTTTGGAATATTTCTTCTTGGAACCTTTACTTTCTTCAGGTACTACTGTTTCCTGCCTTTTCTTTTTACCTTCCGGCTTTTCTTTTTTTGCTTTTTTTTCTTCCTTAAGCCGTTCTTCCTCTAGTAATTGATCCTGCTCCTCCTTCCAAGCCTACATAAAATGGTCGGAATTCAAATGACCGTGATTCTGTTTATAAGACATTTCATATGTGCATACTGAAAAGAGTACAAGTAAACAAACTCAAAGGAACTTTGGTTCCTTTGGGCGAAGTCACTCACATGTTTTTCAAACTTGCCCACGGTTTTACAATATTACGTACTATTTTTTGCATAAATTTATTGCCTCATTCAAGCCACAGGATCAGTCATTCTTGACCACTGGAGAGGTATTAGATAATTATTTGTATCTTACGCATTCAGTTATTAGTGAATTACTCATTTTGTCATGCGCTTTTCAACAAGGCTTATTATTATTCAACAATGCCATATCAAAATGCATCACTGAAATTAGTTTATTTCCAAAATATAACTGTGAGATAAAAGGCTTTTATTCTTTTACAGAAAGGGGAATGAGATATCAATGTCAAAATTATCAACTTGTATCAGAAAGACAACACAAGACATCTGAGATTTTCCAGAGTATTTAGGGCTCTACAGCATTTTATGTTCAAATCACATGTTAAGCGTTAGCCTAACTTGAGGTAGGCCAGCTCAAGTTGAGTGCCCAGGAATTAGTTAATGCCATTTGATATCTGTGTTCCCATATCAGTATTTTAAATGCAGAACATTATATACTGTAAGGAAGATGGGATATATTATGGTTGTGAGGAGTCAGAAAAAAGCGGGGGAGGTAGGTCATCAATTAAGATAGGTCTACATAGTGTAATGGATAACGCCAATAGTAAGACTTAGAAGACCTGTGCTTAATTCCTACCTCTAAGGTATCATATTTACACTCCTAAATTTCAAAGAGATTTAGACAGTGAAAGTAGGAGTTGGGTACGTAAGTACTTCCAAGAACCTGGATCTTATGTTTTCATAGCTTATGACCAGAAAACTTCAAGGAAATTAGGATGTTATCCATAATTGTCCTTTCCTTCTACTGTGATAATGAATTACTGTAGTCTAACTACAAAGAGTCTCCCCTTAATAAAAGAAAATAATACAATTCAACCAATAAGGAACAAATTAAAGCAAACAAGAAATAAAGTATACAAAAAATAAGCCAAGAGCAGAAAAACGAAGAGGACTAAGACAAGTTTACATAGCAACGAAGGCTTGGCTTCCTGAAAGAGCAGTGTTATTTAGTCCATTTCAGAAGCATATTTTTTTGCCTTACCTTAAGAGAACCTTCTCTGATAAAAGGACTCTTTCCTTTGTTAGATTGAGATTCTAGAGTGGTCTCTGTGATGTTCTCAGGTACTGATGTGCTGTCTTTGAGAAATGAGCAGGGAATAATTGCAAACATGCAAAAATTGAATAATTAAAAAAACAGAAGACTGGAAAACCAAATAAAAAAGTAAGTAAGCAAGGGTATAAATGTAAAATTAGTAAAAGGTAAAATATAGAAATTAAAAAGTAGAATACAGAAAATATTATTTTTAGAGATAAAATAGAAAGGCTGTTCAGGTTAGAAAAAATGTATCTGATAATTACTATTACTTGGTATTCATAACTGGTGAACAAGTATGCTAAACAACACATCAACATATATAAAGACTGACTTCCCGCTTCTTCCTGTTGAAGACTGCCCTCATAATAAGTGTTTTATGCAGAGGAGCAATGCTGAATAAACATTAAGCAGTATTTATTAATATTACTGCTATTAGCATTAATTCAGGATTCAGATTTAATGCTCTAACCAGCTCACCAAACTTCAGAACAATCCCAATACCAGACTCACAGATATGTCAGTCTTGCAAGTCAAAAACACGAATAGTGTCTGAACCTTCACAGAATCAGTCACTAAAGAAATGCTTACAATATCCTCTGTTTATTATTATGACTTTACAGTAAACTCAAAAGGAAAATAAGTAACTTTGTGATGGTAATTAGCTACCACAGCGAACATGATGGAAAACCTATGAGGGGAACAGGCTTTTGGTTTAAATCTGGCTTCTTTCTTTACAAGTTTTCCGTGTTTGTGAGAGTACCGATTTAGCTAGGGTAACTCCAATACGACTTATAAAAAGGGTATCTCTCTGGGCTTGTGGCTTTACACCATGCTTGGATACGGAATATTTACCTGAGAGAAAAGGTAAAGTACGCTATCAGAAACTTCTGATCCAATTACTTTGCATTAGAGAGTGAGAACTGCAGCAAGGGCTACAACAGTGCTGATAAATTGAGATCATCTGAAGACACTGGGGCCCATCTTCACATCCCAGCCAGAGAAGACTCTCTTTTCCTCAAGAAAATGAACTTGTTTATGAACCATACCTGGAATGAGGACCCAGATGGGCAAGACCTGCTCTAGCTCCTGTGACGGCTAGATGGGTAGAATTATGACTTGAAAGCCTTAACAGTCTTTTCCATTTCCAAACTATAATCAGAAGTATTAAGTGGTTTGAGGAATGACATTCCTATTTTTGTAAATGCTAATTTCTAACTCTAGAAGATTTCAAAGTATATTCTCAAAGAAGGTGAATAAAACAAAGCCTAAATGAGAAAAAAAATTATTAATTCCATTTACATATACATATATAGAATTTTGAAAAAAGTTCTCTTTTGTCAGAAGCAGTTTTCAGATTTTGTTGCTTGCTCAACAGTTTTGTATGAACTGCTTACAATTTTCATTATCCAAAACACTGCTTGTAATTAAAGTTTGCTCTGCAGTCTAGTCAGTTCCAGATTCCAGTTTTAGCTTCTAGTCCACAGCATCTGACTTCCCGGCCTTTAAAAAAGGAATTTCCTGTATAGTGGTGCCAGCTCTGACTACCACTCGTCTCTTATGCTCACTCATCTAAATACAGATTCAAATTTGCATGTAATCCCAAGAGTAATTCCATTAAATAAACACCGCTATTTTAAATATAAAAGGTTGACATTAAGAGTCTGTAGAACTGAGGATGAGGCAGAATATTTATGTACATGTATTTAGTTCATCTTCAAAACATCTTTATGTCTATACAGATTATGATATAGTAAACGCTATGAAAAATATTTAGGATTCTGCTCTGAACAGATTTGGGCCTCAGCATTCCACATTAAGAATCAATTTTCTAGGTTAAAAAAGGAAAGACACTCACTTCCGGCTTTCTTAGGGAAGCCATTTTTTTTGACAGCAGATGTAGAAAATTCAAGAGGTTCTTCTGCCATGACTTTTGCCAGTGTAAGAGCCTCTCTTTCTTTAGCCATCTTCTCTTGTTGGTATTTGACTTCCTCCTCTTTCACCCAGTCTTCAATTGAGTTGGCCACCAGCTCGAGATAGTTCCTGAAAAGGACAACATTCCTCTATTCACAATAATACAGTTTTCATTAATATTGTGTCAGATCACACAAGCTCACTTGCTTTCTCAGTTTCTTAGACAAATATTATTCCACAACCTTCAAGAGAAGGGCTGCATTTGACAGAATTTGTCCAATTTTTTTTACAGGAGCTGGTACTTTTGCTTGGCTGATATTTGCTTAATATAACTTACATTTTGGATTTTGGTTCTCCTTTCTACAAAGAAATTCTAGAAACTTGTCCTCCAAAGAACTCCTGCCGTCAAAGAAAATCCAGACAGCCAGAAAACACAGAGACACTCAGTTTAAGAAAGGTTGAGACTAATTCTCCCTGTCGCTGTTTTACCATCAGAACGACTTATTCTCTTAGCTGCTCTTGATTTATACTGTCTTTTAGAAGACACTTCATTTGTATGTTCCTTTCAGACTTAATAGCACCTGAGGAGGTGTTATTCAAATTTTTGGCTCTTCCATCTCTATGACAAGCAAGGTGGTTGGTAACGGTCATCCAAATCCAGATTAGAGAATTATGCCAGTATCTTAGCATAAATCAAGATTATTGACAATTAACAGTTGAAGTGAGCATTGACTGACAATCTGCAGTTGTACTTATGCGTACACTTAAGTGTAGTTTATCTTCCAAAGGTGTCTGAAATGACTGCTCCAATAATTAGTTGTGGACAACAGCTTCCAAAGTAGGATGAAGCCTGAAAGTCTTACATGCAGCTGTCATTCAGTCCCTTGTTTGGAGTGTTACCTTAATTCTCTAAAATAAAATTAGCAAGCATAATACATAATTCTTCATTGTGAGCTCAAAACTAAAAGATTCTCTTAAAAATGCAGATTCAGTTGTGTTTTTATAATGTTTTACATTTATAAATTCAAGATGATTCAATTGCATTCAAAGGCTCTATATGTATTACAGCTTTTGGTTGGGAACACATCTAATACAGGCAGCACATGCAATTCTTGACCTCACAAAGATTTTAAAGTTCCTATTGCAACACTACATTGTATGCCCAAGTTATTACATATGCTCCCTATACCAACTGGAGATTGTACTCAATTTATATTCTGTTTAAAGATACACCAGTCTCTCCCAACTCCTTTAATGTATGTGGAGCTTGCTTTAAGAACCTGTTGGTTATATACTCAGTAGGGACAAGATGACTCTGCTTGTATCTCAGGAAAAGTGCATAGGCTACAGAAACAAAGGCGTTGAAAACAAAGGGGAAAACTAGAACTGAAACCTAGAGTTGCCAGTACTGGAATAACTTGAAGATGAATATATGTTATAAATAAAAATGAGATTATTTGTGTGGAAAATATTTTAGGCCAATGAAACAGTCATTCAAAGTCAAAAATACGCGCTCTATTAATATGTATTCTGATTGTCACTATTGCCAATGTCTGACTCAGAATCATTTCTCAGAAAGGATGATTCTTTTCCAGTAACTTGTGTAATGCGTTTACTATGAAAGAGTAAACAAATGTCATTGAGATTCACTTTGAGCAAAAGAACAGTTTTGATAATATCTGAATTAATTTAGCTTCCTGAGAGAGTGGTCACTTATTCTGACCTGAGTTGAAATCTTTTGTACACGTGCCATCGTAGATACACATGCCCCTGCCTTTGGATTCCCTTAGTCAGTGGTGTCCACTGGATTTCACACACTTCCTCCTGCTGTCCACCCTTTGAAAGGCACATAAGAGAGAGTCTAATTCCTGAATTTTTTGGATGTTCTACATGAACTATGGGACCTGATATCCTTGGATTAGAAGGGTTACCGGGATCTCCAGGAACAAAAGCAACTCCAAAAAGTCAAGTGGCTGCAATATAAGAAATTTAATTTCCTTCTTGCATGAGAATTTGCTGTGACAGGTCTCACTGTAATCAACTGATTGGCAATCATCTCTCAATGAGGTGACGGGAGTATATTCCAGATAGAAATAATGGAAAAACCTTACAAAGCAGGGGGCCGGTCTACAAGATGTCACAATAAAGAAGAAATAAGTAAACACAGGTAGTGAACTCCTAGCAGAGGGGTAGTCAAACACAGTCTCTGTTATTTGTACCTCTCCTGTAGCGAAAGTGTAACTCTTAAATATGAACTAAAAATTTGAATGATACAATAATAATAATAATAATAATAATAATAATAAAACCTCTAATACCGGCCACTAAACTCATCAGGAACCGGTATTTGACACAAAGGTACAAATATGAATAAGTAGGGTTGTGCCTGTGTGTGTGGCAACTCAGTAGGATCTGAAAGCTGATGCAGGCAACAGCTTGAAGTACGCCAGTCAGTTAAAGACTGTCGTCTACAGAACTATTATGCTGCTTAGAGACATGCACTAGCAAATACTTATGTTACTTTGGAAATTTGAAATGATCTTTGGCCAAAAGGTTGAGCAAGGTCCTTGCAAATTATGCTCATTTTGCAGAGAAAAGGTGGGTACAGACGCCACATAACAGAACCAAATAAGAGCCCTTAGCTCTTCAAAGATACTAAGTAATAGAAATAGCACTCAAGTTGAACATTCTTCTGAACCAAGACTAAAAACAAAAGCTTCGTGTCAGTTTGTTTAGGAAGACCTTTCTGCTTTGAACTAGAACCCTGTGAACTAGCAGTGAACAAAGCTGACATACCCTAGGCAGAAGCCATCTTTAATGTCTAGGCTTTGTTTCCAGTATATCTGGAAAAAAGAGAAAAAAGAAGCACGTAGCTAATCCATCCTCCACTGAATTATAATGCACCTGCCAGAGAGTAGGCTTCATTACTCCTCTGGAAGCAAAATTTGGAACTTTAATTTTGCATGTATCGAGTTCAGGAATATTTGGCCTTGAACTGATTATCTCAATGCCCTCTCAAGATGACCAGTCAAATCATTGTAGGACTCTATGGGTGAAGGGCTGTTAAATTGCTTCAATGAGAAATGCTTTCTGAGGAGATCCTGTTCCTTATTATCTGCTCCTACTGACAACAAAACAGCAGTATGTCATTGGGGTGAGCTTTATGTATGAGGTTCATCAAGTGACATGTTAGATACGCTAGAGTATGCAATCGTGTCTCCAGTTGCTGCTCCAGAAGGATATGGGACTCCTATGGGTTTCCTGTCACATCTGCCAGCCCTATGCAGACTCCACAGATGTGCTAGCTGGCTAAATTGACACTAGCTGTGTAGGTTACAACTTGAATCAGTCCCTTAATGTCCAGTGCTCCAAAGAAGGGAAGGAATAGTTAGCAAACAGTAAACAGCTCTGGGCTCCAATACATTTATTTGTAACAGATTTTGTTTGAGACTACTGACTCGTTGGATCTACTTGAATGCAAGTCCCAGGTTTATTTGAACACAGTATCTTTCACCATCTTTGGGGGAGATGCCGGGTGATGTGTGTGTGTGTGTGTGTGTGTGTGTGTGTGTGTGTGTGTGTGTGTGTGTGTGTGTGTGTGTGTGTGTGTGTGTGTATACATACACATACCTATATATATACATATATAAAATATATTAAAAATTTTAGATTAAAAATTCGGGCAGACATTTAGTGGATTTGCCCCACAATCACAAAACAGCCAGCATTTTCTCCAAGGAACTCCAGGTTTTTGCTGGTAAATCTCCTCTGGCTGTGGTTGATAATACTGATCCCAATCACTGCTAATCACAAAAGCCTTTTTCATAAGAAATAATTTAAGTCCACTTGCCTAGAAAACAGAGACAGACTCGCACAGAGTTCCTTCACCGAGAACAAAGATTTGAAATAGGACTTGAGGAAGGCACGTTTTGCCTATTTAGCATTCAAGCTTGTTCATATACGTAGGTACACATTTCTATTAAAAGATTCCAATATTATGAAAAATAGGGCACTTCACTTAACAAGCAATGCTTGTGGAAAAATTTTTGAAAAAAATGTTGGTCTACTAAATAATTTGCTTCCAATTCTATTCGATAAAACAAATCTAATTAATCCACAGAGCACCACTGTGACATGGCTAAAGGTAGTTCAGATATCTCTCCATGGCATTGTAGCTTCTTTACATATATCAGTATGTAGACACAAATTCTACTTTTGATCAATAAGCTGAAACAGTACTTGAATCCACACCGTCATTTATACATCTGTTTCAGTGCAAAAACCTGCTCTGAAATGGAAAGGTCTACTGGCAAAAGCTCCAACAGTGGAAACATCAAGCACTCACACACCTCTAGAGGAGAGGAAATAGTGACATATAATTGAAGAAGAATGTGGTGCTTTCAGAAAAACAAACAACAAACTTCTGAATATTGATAAGGGTCACTAGCTTTTCTTTGAAACTTCCCAGAGAGACACTTGCCCAATTTATGCATACATAGCTGAAAACACTGGTAACTATATTCTTAGACAGTTCCCTTTTTGACCTCCCTCAACTTAAGTGTCCTCAATGTCATTTTCCTAATGTGAATATTCCTAATATGACTCTGTGCGTGTGCTTGCATGCATGTATGCATTATGCATACTCTTACAGTTTGTGAGAAGTAGTCACATACAGTTACTGTGTAGTTCCTCTCACTCTGAAAAGCTTTGTCTCATTGGAATGCTTTTGATATAGTGCTGCTATCCACCTGTATGACTTGCTTTTTCAGAAATGTGTTACATTATGGTATTTTTTTCATTTCTAAGCTTTGCCCCAAGCATGGCCATGCAGGTTTTAATTGAAAATGACTGTTGGTGACTAAGACATGAAAGACGAAATTAATTACCTGAATCCAACATCAGAGTGCAATGCCATATCCCAGGTCTCTTGGCACAGACGATACTGATTCATAGGATTGTGAAGAACCATAAGCAAAGAGTTATCTTGGGTATGGTAGAAGGAATCAACACATCTATACTGCTGGGTTGCAGTATGAAGAACCTGAAAAAAAAAAAGAAATAAAGATGCATCCTCCTTGCAGACAGTAGTATGCAAAGATGCTACACAGCACAGATTTTAGCAAAAGATGCTCCATAACTTCACTACTCTAGAAGATGTGTACATGCTAGTATACAAAGCATTTGGATTCCAGCAACCTGAAGTGTTCAGCAGTGTGGAGTTGAACCTCAGCTGCTATCTGTATTGAGAAGAGGCACTCACTATACTCCATTCATCTAGACAATTCTGATAGAGAGATTACA
This sequence comes from Struthio camelus, assembly GCF_040807025.1. Taxonomy (NCBI): domain Eukaryota; kingdom Metazoa; phylum Chordata; class Aves; order Struthioniformes; family Struthionidae; genus Struthio; species Struthio camelus. The sequence continues at coordinate 92,043,888 of NC_090942.1, read as the reverse complement.
GGAGGCAAAGCCATAGTTTAGAACTCTCTTCACTTGCTAAGACTGATCATGAATGAAAAATTTCAGGTTAAGATCAAAGTTTAATAAAAGCAGAACTTGCTATACTCATATACCAGGTAGAAAGAATTGACAAATTGACTACTTTTTCTTTTAGCTCACTTAAGTTCACATGGTACTCAATTTGCTGCCCTATGACCGGCATATCACTGAGATTTATTGCATTCCACATTGTTCCACTCTACTCTGCGGTGTGCATCACTTTTCAGTATTTATACTGTCTGCAGACAGAACCTCATTTTACAGTTATAGTTAGAAGAAAGACTTCTTTTAAACTTTTATTTTTACAGTACTCTCAAATGGAGGTAAAGCTGAAATAATTTACATGTAATACATCATAAAGTACAGTCTTGAATCTTTTCTAAGAATAAATTCCATATCAACAAATACTATTTTGAATGAAATATGCATATGAAAACCTTATTAACAGCTGGTTGTAAAAATGTATTTGAATGTGACATGCAGTAATATGAAATAAAAAAAAACCATTCTTACCAAAATGTTGTTACTTTCTGTTGCAGTTATATTTCATCAATATCTTTTGACTAGATCTATTAATTATTGACTGCTCAGTTATTATTAGCTATTTACCTCACATAAGAAGGAATTCCCCATTTATTCAAATCTATGACCAAACTCTAAAGTGGTGGGGAAAAAGCGAAAGCAGCCTTTCCTTCACTCTTGTATAGCATGTATCAGGATCAAACAAGAATTGCAGCATGTGAAGCTCAAGGCAGCACAATGACTAATCCACTTCTACCAAGGGAATGCCTACCAACTTATGCCATCTACACTTGAACGCATCTTTCACATTTTTTGTTTTGTCTTTCTGTAAGATAAATTTTGGTCTTCAGCTTGCAAGCTTTCTATACATGGAGCTTGTAGCCCTGAAAGGGTGAAGAAATCCATACGCTGGAAAAATGAATCCCATAACTGTGAGGGAGGATAACCTCTAATGGTAAATTAATTTTGTTTCCACCACACATTAGCCTTCAAGTCTCACTACCAAAAAGGCCAGCTGCAGCATGGCCAAACCAGGAAATTAAAAGCAATTATAAACTATGTATCAGACAAGCGTCTGAAAAGCAGCTGAAGAACAACAGGTTCTGATAAATATTTATCAGGGATAGAACTGAATCAATTATCTAGTAGGGAAATGTCCTGTATCCTGTTATTAATTCTCTATCAACCATTTTGAGGAGTGACTGTATCGATATTATCATCAGTTCATACACACCTGAAGAAGGACATGTGGTTGAAAATGCTCAGCAAAAATCCAGTCTGTCAAACAACGCCTCTGAGTCTTTTTTATTTCTGCTAAGTTTAGTTCTAGGCCATAATTTTCCGGACTCACCTCAAAATACAGCAAAACAAAATAAAGAATATCAACATTTCAGTGTCAGTTGTATTAAATTAAATATAATCTTGTTGACTTAATAGACAGCATTCCATGTTGCAACACAGTTAATTGCATAATGTTGCACATATGTAGACCCAAATTGCAATATTTAATACAAAACACAATTGCTCCAAAAAGTTTTTGCTCTCGACTTTTTAATGGCAAACATAATCTAAATATTTTTATTATTAGGTTATATGTTTTTGAGTGCTGTAAGCAATTATGAATATTTAGACAAGTCCTATGAAGTCATTTTAAAATTGCTATATTTATCAAAAGTTGTATGGCAGGCAGGTGTTTCTGAAGATGCCAAACTACACAGTCTATTAGTGTGACACAATTTGGCACTTTCACTCAGACCATCATGCTAACATTTGAACCCTGGTATTCAGCGAGACCAGCACAGAATTGCCATTAGTAGCTTCCCCCAAGCCCATCACCTTAGGATTGAAAGAAGCGATTTCATAATGCTTAAAAGTTATGGCACTACCCCCCGAACATCATAAAATTAACATTCACATATCATTGCAAAGGAATCCCCAGTAACATGTCCCAGCATTGAACAGTATTTTCTGTTGTCTCATGCTACAGAACACAATTTATTCAATTCATCACACTTGCCATTTCAGAAATAGAAAGATCCAGTTCTTTATTTAAAACAGGATCAGCCAGATCACTTCTTCCATCTTTGTCATTTGTTTCTGTATGTCCTGGAAATTGAAAGCAGACGTTTAAAAAGAGCTCCAGAAATTTCAGTCCTAAACACAAAAGTCAGAGCGATGCTGTTTCCTTAACTTCCTCTGAAGAGACTGCCTCCAAGTTGAATCTTCCTTTTATGACATCAGTCCACTAAATACATGACCAACTCTACTATACTTATTTCCTAAATGAACACTTCAAAATCCATGGACAACAACCCACAGACAGTTCATTAACAGAAAGAAAAAAACAAAGATGAACTCTTTGTAATTCCCACCCAAATTAGCCTCTTTATCTTTCTCATTACAGTCTTGTCTGGTCAAAAAGCATAAAAATATTTTATGTGTAGTGTCCTTGTAGTGTCCTCAAGATCAGGATCCTCAGTGTCCTCAACCATCTCTCTGCTTACTATCTGAGAAATGACTACCAGTATTCCTTTACAGATGAAAAAAAAAAAAAAAAAACTCCACTAATTATTTTGATATAAGAATTTTGGAAAAAAATGCAAGTTTTATACTAATTAAATTCATTAGGTTTTTAGAGTTTTACAAGCTACCGACAGAACATTACTTATGCTGAGAATATGACTGGTCTTTCCTGTTAAACTCTTGGTACTACAATGGGCACCTGATAGCTGCTGGGAATTGGATCACATGGAAACTTTAACTCCATCTTAAGTTCATCTTTCATGAAGATAAAACATAGCTCAGATATTTTTAGTGATTTTATCTAGAATCTTTTCACATATTTCTAGTCAAACATAAACACGTCTAATCTGACTGTTAAAACAGGATGTTTAAACTTCTAATGTACACCATCAGTTTTATCATACGTTAGTCTTATTCTGATTTCATCAGTCTCATGTTTTTCATCTCCTCATAACTTTTTGAAATATTTTCCTCTTGATAAAATTTTTTTAGGGCCTGACTCAAAGCAGAGGTCGATAATATTTGATCAAAATTCACACACAAGAAAAATACTCTTCCTGTGAGAAAATAGTTGGAAAGTATTTTTTCCTATGCGGCTCATAGCCAGCTTAGCTTCCAGATGTAGCTCTTTAGTCTCTGCTTTTATGGGAAATTAGGTCCATTTATTAACTACCTTTAGAAGATATAAGGAATTTGAAAGCAAAAGCATTTTCCTACAGGCATTTACTTGTGTGCAGCAGAAGCATTGAAATGTTGACAGCTATGTTTGTAACTACAATATTCAGTATTGTGACTAACATAAAAGTAAAAAAAACTAACAGCAAAAAAGGTTTTCAAAATTCAGAAAAGGGGCAGATAAAGCAGGATTCATTTCGCCTGCTCTAATTTTCTAAAGAAAGAATCCCATCTAGGCTGGTTATCTAGACATCAATATTAGGGCAGGATGGACAGCATCATAAATCTAAAGGTACTGCAGCCTAAACTTATCTAATTTGTACTTTCCCCACATCCCAGAAGAATAACTACTTATTTTGTAATATTACTTCTTGGCCAACAATGCTCCTTAAACCAGATCACTACAGGATCAGAGAAATGGCCTGGAACAGGTTGCCCAGAGAGACTGTGGAGGCTCCATCCTTGGAGATATTCAAAAGCTGTCTGGATATGGTCCAGTTGCTCTAGGTGACCCTGCTTGAGTAGTCGGGTTGGATGGTGAAATGCCAATTGTGGTAGAGGAAGGAAGAGGTAGTATCACACAGACATGGTAGTTTAGGAGAGGAGAGGGATAATAGCTCCAAATCATATTTATGTAGTTGTTGTACTTATCTATTTAGGTTGCAGTAGAACTGGACTTTAAGAAACATTAGATAAATAACCCTCTGGAGGTGCTTTCCTCCTTCTCCCAGCCACAGAAGGAGTCCAGACAATTAGCCTAAGCTAGATACTTACTTTTAGACAGTAAAAGCTAGGTTGGGTAAGTCACATCCATTCTGTATTTACAGGTTTTTGTAGAATTTCTGTTCTACAAAACTCTAATCTCAGGTTCATTTCTTTTTGTACCATTGCTACAGATCAAGTTTTAGCAGTAAACCTGAACATTGGGTATTCCATACACTTAATTTCAAATAACTTGCAAATCCCAATAGCTTATCTGTCAAGCCTTGACGGCTGATAACATGAGTTCCAGTTGCCAGCACTGCAGAAATTCATAAGTTTAAAAAACTAATTTACTCAACAAACATGATGCTGATTTGCCTTTGCCAGAGACCTCTTGCATCAGTTTCACAACACCTCTGTTTTGGAAGTACAATAATAAGTAATAGCAAATGATATACTGAGATAAATAGCAGATTCAAATTCTTCGGGGTAACATAAATGGAGAGGTTTTTACCAGAGCCTCTTGGAGATTTCCCATTAAGCTTCTTTTCCATAAGGAAGAGTTGTCTCAGCTGTCTTGCAAACCTGGCTGGATCATCCCAGGGCATATAAGACACTTCAGAATCACCTCTCACCATGGATCCAGTGCTCTCCAGGAGACCAGAGTCATTCAGCCCAGTCAGCCTCAGGCTTTCAAAAGTAAACACTTTGAAGGCTCTTTCTACTTCAGCCCAGCTCAGAAGTTCTATAAAAGAATTACAATCATTCACTGAAAATGTCCTTATGGTTCAGCAGAAGATAAATAGAAGACTATGTGAGTTTATTGTTCTTGGCATCTCTGCAAAAGCCAACAACTTCCTTAATGGTATTGGATCAAATTGTAAGTGCTACATTTTACGCTGTACTCAAAGTCTAATGCATCCAAATTGCAAAACGATATGCCTAACTATTAATACATCTAAAATGAACTCTTTCCTACATCTGAATACCTCTTTGCTCATTAACTTTATATAAATGATTTTTATTTTAAAATACTGAGCAGACTTTATCAAACCAGATTAACTATTTATTTTAGTTATATTTCATGAAAAGGCTCCGTTATCATTAACTTTTTTACTATCTTGCATAACTTCTCAAACCAAGTATCAAGCGTTTCTTCTCTTCAGACATAATAACAGTAGTTACAAGAACCTTAAGGCAGGTAGTTTGGTACTCAAATTATACAACAAGTATCTTCAGTTTGACATGTTTTCTCTTTATGCTAGTTAAACATCCAAGCACACGTCATACATGTTGAAAAACGTTAGCTATGTCACCACCTGTACAAATCAATCACCTCCTTGAGAAACATAACAGTGAAGAAACTGCAAGCAAAGTTAACGTTTGGGAGAGTTTGGCAATATGGTATGGTCCAGTGAAGACCATCAAACCTAATACCGCCAGCTGGCATGCTATAGCAATACAGAATACCTTAATAGCTAAGATACACCTTCTAAAATAAATACATCAACAACTAGAAACAATGCAGCCAGTGTAAACTAATCCAACGTATGGGATTTCGGAAGTGAAGAGCAGGGAAAGCAGCTTCCAATCCTGTGCCTTATAGGATGGCATAAATGCAACCAAAGGGATTTGGATTAGATTTCTTAGCAGTCATAGAGCAAACATTCAAAACTACCAAAGTCTTTGTGATTGTTTCACAGTGTTTATCGTAGCTGTATACATGTTCCAAGAAAAGGTAACTGCAGAAAAAATTATGGCTGAAGAGGTGAGGGTATTTTGCTGATTGGATAAAGGTACTATTGTAGGAGCCATTTCATTATTAACATCAGCAGCTTACACAGAATACATTTTGAAAACCACTACTATTTTCCAGTAAAAATCTTCTATGTAAGTTACATGTGCTCCTCTACAGCATGGGTGTTGCTAAATATATATAGTATTTATGTCATTGTCTCCCAAATGCACTCTGCGTCCTAAGGTCAAAATAGCAATTTGTACAAGTATTTGCTTTTCTTTCTCAGAAAGAAAATGAGTGCATGTGCATGCTTGGGAATAAATAAGAGAGTTCTGACATACTGCTAACCCTTAGCCATGCAATACTTAATACTGGTATAGCCTTGCACAGCAACCGTAAACACAGATCTAAAGCTAGCCTAACTTTTATGATAGGCTAAGGTCTACCCAAGAAACTGAAAACTGGGAACTGCTGCAAGGGTTTTAGGTAATTGAAAACACTTGTCCACAGATTTCTGCTATATAATAGGATCTTCAGCCACAACAAAAACAGAAATAATATCGGTAAAAAGAAAATCAATTCACCACTGGTACAATAACGCATGAGCTCATGAACTCTAGCCAAGTGTTTAGAGTTGTCCTCAGGTAAAGGAAGGGTGAACTGGAGAAGTTCTGCAAGAGGCAGTTTGTCCAACATTTCATACTCAATCTTTTCTAGATTTAAGCCCTCTTGGACCTGGAACAAAAATCAGATTATCAGAGTTAAAGTAAATTTTCACAACAGTGGACTTCTAAAAATTAGCTTAGAATAAATGAGAGCCCTTATAGCAAAAGATATAAGAATGTGCTTAAGATAGTGGGACATATACTTACATTTGACCATGTGCTTGGAGTGCTTTACTGAATCATGGTATCAGATATTTTGAGCAGGAAAAATGAGAGGTAGAAGAAAACAACTGAGAGAAGGCATAATCAAGGGATACTTGTTTAAAGATATTTGCCTTTGCTAGCCAGATTGAAAAATTCTGGAATACAGAAACATGTACCGATCTATTCAGACAGGCATCATGTCCCTTGCATGTATCTTTAAGTTGGTCTGTGCTACTGCACATAGTGATGATGATCACAAACCCACTGATCATTCTGTGACAGCAGGGTCACCATGGATTTAAGGATCTAAATTCTGAGATTTCTTTGAGAATCCCTCAGGTTTGTTCTTTTTAACAATTTACTTCTGTGTTCTGCATGACTTGCAGGACCTTTTTTCTGGACCATATCTCCCAAACCCATATTTTCCTCTACTTCCTCCTCAAACATTGTGCTATATCCTGAATTTCCTTTGCAGCAAGTATATCAGACATCAAGAACATGTCTGCTAAGAGCATCTCTCTCAGTGATTACTCGGTCCTGCCTTCTGCTTGAATACCTTCAATGTGTCAAGCTCTATTTATTTTAAAATGTTATGTTAATCAATGGTTGTAAAAGTGGTCCAACGGACAAATTGTAATCCATGAAGCTAGGCAGATGGTCTGCAGCTTAGCTGTGAAATCTAGAATTAAATTATCACTTGTATTGTCTTCAGAGTATTTTATATCCAATGTTTAATGGTAAAAGTACACCCTGGCTTTCAGAAAAATTTGAGGAATTCACAGTGGTTTGTTGGTTCAGAAAGTCTGGAAACTTCTACTTAGAAATAACTCTAAACTTTGCAGTGGACTCTGAACCTTTCTGCCTATGTTAGATTTTGCAAAAACCAGCAATGTCCTGTATATACACTATGCTCCTGCCTGAAAGCACTTCTTGTATTCACTCACAAACTCTGTACCTTTTCTTATACGACCCTACAACTTTATTTATTCTAGTCTAGCTGCTATTTCACAGTTGTCAATGTAATAAGTCAGTGTGTGTCTCAATTTCATCTATGTTAGACTAAAGTACATCAAGAGTTCTGTAATATCACTTATCTGTGTGAAAAGCTAAACTTGCCCATTAGCAGTGCAAACAAATCACTCACATCAACATAGTGGTGTGTATTTTATGATCTGTGTCCTCTGTCAGTAGTAGTAACCTGTTCCATCTTAAGCAGACTAAATATAAGTGTTAGTGTGCCTATCCAGTAGACTAATCTGGGCTATCATATTTTTCTCTGTAAAAACACCACTCCATTATAGTGAATTAAATGTTGACTGCCTGTAGACATTATAACTGTATAGATATGACAGATAGCACTATACCTCCAGGAAGTGCAACCGTTGAGCCAGAGTATCATGGTAGTTTAGTAAGAGAGGGCCCCTGGGGGTCACAGTCTTTTTTTCACTGTGTTTAGGAGAAAAGTAGTCATAGAGATCCTGTTAAAGAAGAAGGAGAGAGATGCAATTAACACCAATAAACAAATTTATTTGTCAGTTTAGGAAACAAACAAAAAACAACACAAACCTTTCTTTCACTGTCAGAAAGCGGAAGAGAAGGAAGGACAGAGGCTATATGATCTGCAATGGTATGATCTAGTCCATCTGCCCGGGGCTGTGGTACTATCAGGCTAGGTGGTGTAAGGTCTTCTTCACTTGCAGTAACCTAGCAGATATGACATATCTTAGCTTCCACTACAGTATGACTGCTGCTTAACTACATTAAAATTACCAAGCAGACCTCACTATAAGCTACATATAAGCTACACAAACATATTCCTAATTTTCTCAGAAAAGAAAATCATAATATTTTTGCACAAGTAGGAAAACTGCAGTTCTCCATGTTAGTTCCAAAGATTACGGAAAACACGGAGGTAAATGTGTTCTCCTATTTTTTACTTTCGCAAGGATGAGAAGAAACATATTTCCAATCTGAAAAGTTTAGAATTTTTAATGCACACAGATGACTAAAAACTGACTGTATATCTGATGCTAGATCTTATCCTGAGTACTTTTGCTTGAGTCTACTTTCAGATTATATTGAAAATAAACTAGTAAATAGAAAGTAAAAAAAAAAAAAGATTGCATTGAATTTAATTTCTAAAAGAAGCAAGATTCCTAAATCACGCTGTGTATCTTTGCTAACTTGTGCCTGAACTTGACAGAAGTCAGACCTGTCAAGCACTAGCATAAATACATGCCACTTCTAGTAGCAAACTTGCCCTAGATGGGCATCTTTGTTTAATGAGTAGAACAGTAAATGTCCAGTATCAATACCATTGTTGCAGCACATGAAAACTTGTTATTTACTCATTTTCCTCATTTGATTATATTGGATCTGCAGTCTCGACAAAATAATTTTGGATAACACTGTATATACAGGGTAAGTGCACATCATGAAAGGAAAACAGGAAAGCCACTTTGAGTCCTAATTCCTGTATATTGAACCTATGTGGTCAGTTCCTCTACGCACAGTCTTTAGTTTAGCCTGAAACAGACAAATTTTTTTGTCTTTGATCAGTTCAAAATAACAAGTGCTCGCTTGAATTAACCACATGAAATAATAAGAAAATATTATCACCTGTTCCAACATGCAGTTCAGGATTAAGGGCACAGAAATGCATTCCTCAGGAATTTGACTCAGCAAGTCATTGTAATACCGCATGTCGACATAAGCAGCCAGAAAAGAAACTTCTTCCTCTGTTGCAATAAGAGAGACCATACTAAGACAGATTTCTTCAGAAATGCCAATTTATATTACCGACCAGTTCAACCTTCAGGTAGTTTCTTAAAAATACTAACAAAGTCCGTATTTGCTTAGCTTTTAAACCCAACCGTGATTAGGAGTAGTTAGACAAAGTGACTCTTTAAAGAATTTAGTTATCACTAGTGTAGTGTCCAGAGATTTTCACAATGTACGCACCCAGAAACTACTCACACAACACCAAATCACACCTTTGGCTTACTGCACAAATAACTTCAGGGATTTGGGCTGTCAGATGAACAAAGGGTAAAACAGAGTGAACAGCTACAGACCAGCACTTTAATCCTTTACACATACCCTGTGACAAAATTACTGTTGGCAGAACTTCTTCTGCTTGCCCTTTTTTCTTTGAAGATGAAATCGGTGATGCTGGATGTACCTACAGGAACAGAAATAGAGTTTGAAAACCTCAGAACCATTGAGGATTGCCATATATAAATATTTGCGAGAAATTAATTTCATTTAGCCAGAGGAGATGCTATACTTTTAAGCAGTTGATATTAGGGGAGACAAATCCCTCTAACTTCTGAATGGAAGAAGACAGTAAGACCGTAGTTTTATGAATGCTGTAAATGAGCATAGAGTAGCAATGCTACAGAATGCGGTAATCCCATTTTTAACCTGCCTCTAGTTCACATCCCACAAGTGGTGTTCTTCTGCCTGCATAAGCTTTTGTCTACCATGGACAGAATAAGGGAACTGATTTGAGACAGAACTAAAATTCTTTTCTGAATAGTTAAGAGATCTGTAAGAAGACACAGTAGTTCTGTGCATGCCCAGTGGTTTGTCCAGACATGAGAATTTGTAAAATATGTTCCTCAGAAATAAAGTCATTTTTATGCCAGTGATACTTTATGCCAATGCCTGTATGATCCTTCAAGTTTTCCTTTTTCTCTTTCCCCAATGCTCTGCTATTATTTTCCTGAGGTTTTAAGGGCTGAAGACAAAAGTCCCAATTTCTTTCATAACAAATTACACATTGAGTGATGGTCCAAGCTGAATTTTTGACTGCAGAATTAAAGGAAGGAAATTATCTCCAATTATCAGTTATTCTCTACAAGAAGCATGGTAAAGCACAAAGGATCCTTACCTCCATTGCAAGGGATTGTGCCAATTTGCTCTTTGATAATGCAGGCACATTAATAAACTTGGTGTTTTCCAAGTAGTTACAATGCTGTCTTTTCCAATCCAGGCAGTCATACATTAAACAAGCAATGCTTTCAAATAGCGTAGTGCCAAATGCAAGCTATGAGGGAAAAAGCAGATCCAAAGGATAAAGTTTGTATACAAGAGTGTTATGTAACTTAACCATGTGACTCATTAGCTCTCTAACCAACAGATCTACAACTGTTTAAAAATCTTCCAAGGGACTTTTTCTCCACTAATTCCAAATGTTTTACAGAGTTATTCTAAGAAAACAGAGCCTCATCTTCACTTGCCTAATCATTATCACATCACAGTACAAATTGGAGTACAAATTGAGTGTGGCCCAGTTGCTGCAGTGGTATAAAGCCTAACTGAACGTAACAGCAACCATTCAAGGTCTGCTCTCTTGTAACAGGAATGTAGGTCTTATTTTGGATGGGAAGAAACAGGAGAGGTAACATAAGATACTGTATCTTCTGTATCATACACAAGCATGTTTCTATTGGTGATCAGCCTGGGGCATATTTGCGATGTCAACCATTCCTCTGCCCTAGAAGGATAAAAGATTAAAAAAAAAAACCTTATCAATGTCATCTCCTACTATTTTCTTTGTTGCCGTTGCCCTTCTGAAACAAAGAAAAATCTCAAGAATTCAACTCTGAGTTCTAAAGCTGTACAAGGAACAAAAAATTACCATTTGATTCTAATTTCCAAAGGGAGAAAGCTGTATTTGCAAAAATTTGACAACGAAAGAGACAAGGTTACTGAGGTGTTGTACTGTGGTTTGCACAGAGGCTTGGAAGGTATAAAAATATGACACTAGTAGCTGTTTTGAATCTGAAGTGTTTTGTCCATACACCAAAAACCTGTCTGAGGTCATATGCTTCAATGGCTTTAACTGGCCATATTCTTCTCTTGTATATGCTAGACATTACAGAAAAGATGTAATGATTGTGATTTTTAGACAATTACTATTAAAAGCCTATTATGACTGACCGTTTTGCTTCCATGAAAGGAAGGGAAGCATCTTGGATTAAGAATAAGAGGTTCATAAGAGGTTCATACCTCACACAGTATGAAAACATGAGAACAAACCACATGAAAATAATGCAAAAGTCAGTACAGTCTTTTTGTATTTACTTCTTTTCTTCCTTATTACAATCACTGTAGTGTATGTTCTTTCCTTCCTTTCCCCTCAGAGAGCTAGGATAAAGACAAATACAGAAATGGATGATTCTGTGTAAAAGCTAACGAGAGTGGCTGGAGAGCTGCTAACGGCTGTAACAGTCAGATTAGCTAAATTCAACTGCTGTCACAGGAGCAGCAGGTTAAAAAATGGGAATCACAACCACAGGAGACAGGACACAAAAAATGAAACTTCAGAAGAAAAATGGCTAGTCAGAGAAGCGAATGCTAATGATATCTTCGGACAAGAGCCTTAAGAAATCACTTCTGGTAACCTTTGATGTATATTACTGGTTTTGGCCTCCTTACACATAACAAGAAAGGTGGCATTCAGTGACAAGAAAGAATTAGCTACATTGCTTTTACTTGACTCATCCTGGATTGCCTGTGTTCTATAGGCACAGGCCTATAGAACAGGTTTCTGCTTGATGAAACCACTTGCTCAAGGACTATAAAAATGACTACTAACATTGGATGTTTCAGTTTTAATTTTTCTAAAATGAACCCCAGTGAAGAAGGCACAACTGCTTTTAAGTGCTTAACCCAGATTAAATACATAACTGACCCGTAAGTGTCAAGCATCTGCTTTCTCAAACTCAGGTCCTCTTTATGGGACTTTAAAATAAGCACACCGAATCACTGATCACTTATGAAATACTTGTCTCAGTTTTCATGGTATTTAAAAAGTTGAGAAGATGTTTGGGAGAGAAGTTCTACTTCTAAAGTGCAGTGTTTCAAGAGTTAATATTCTTATACCTTTGTTTGCTTTTCCAGATCAACGTTCCTCTGAAAAATGAATGGGATGGTATAAAAACCTTCCATTCATTTCTATTACTTACGAGTGATTACTAGAGCACATGAAAATTTGAATTAAGGTATTGGAGTGTTTTGAATGCACAATCTTTTAAACTAAACAAGAACTTTTACAGAGTTACAAGTAACATGAGCTGGTGCTGCTCAACGGGACAGATGCAAAGGTTTGTAAAACTACAGTTTTATGATCCAATTTGCTTGCTCTCTCCTCCAGACAGACACAGAGGCTCATCAAAAGAAAGTTCTCTAATTATGAGTGGCACTTGGACAAAGGAGAATATTTCTGGAAATATTTTCCTTTCTAAACACATGAAATCTGAAAAAGGAGATTACTTTCTATTTATAACAATCTATCATTTTTACATCAAACGTGCAACAATTTGTCACAAGAGTTCTCCTCCTGTGTATCTTGGACTTCAGAGATGCACCAAGCTAGGATTCAAAGACTCTCCAAAGAGTCGACCAGAACAGATGTACTCTATTCACAAATGATTTCATGACATATGTTCTTCTTATCTATTTCTTTAAAGATTTACAAATGTTCCTACTTTAGAGCTCTGTTGAATTCTGAGTTACAAAAGAATGTGAAATTATAACTACAAATCTGCTAGAACAATTTCAGTGGCAGATAATTTTGCTTGTCTATTTCAGTAAGGATAACTGCTCAGAGGATATTAATAAGCAGCAACAGTTCCCTAGAAGAAGTGATTATGAAGAAGATAGACAGCATTAAAGAACTTGTTTCCCAGAACAGGTTTCATATTTTAAGACCACATCAGTAGTATAATGGCAATCCTACACATTTGCACAATTAATGAATGTCTTAGAAATCCCTTTGGATTTAGCCAAATTCAGTGCTCATCCTTTTAGGATCAAGGGTGCTTCCTAGCTCACAAGATTGTTTATATACAAGATTTAATACACTATAAATAAGTGTTCAGAGACTGCAGTCTGTCCTTTAACCCTAATACTACAAACCACAGATACAGTACGATAAATTATGGAATGTTGCTTTATTTTGTTTCAACAGTTTATATTTTTTACTGCTGCCATTGTAGACTAGAAGACACCGGGTGCTTTTACCTTGCCACACTTCAGATTCTAGGCTGGAAAATATTTCTAATGGTTCACCTTCTCTGCCAGTAGTAATGGTCTTGACTCACCAGGCTACAGTAAGCAATAGACCAGAGGCATGCTTTGGCAGGACAAAAAAAAGCAGTACTGGATGGACTGAAACAGCAGCAAGAGCTTTTGCATTCATTTTAATTTTTTCTCATGTGACTTTTCTGAGATTCAGAAAGTAGAACCGCTGTTAGGAGCAGCAGTTATATTTTTGTGTTATTTCATATCAAATCAGACTCTCTGATGAGATTCAAATTGGGTCTATGTGAAGATGCTGAATTTATTTAATCCTTCAAACTGTTTATAAACTCTGCTGCTATGACCTTCAGTGTTCAGAAAGTCCAAGTCAGATATTTTTATTCAAAGGACTCCATGTGAATATATGCTGAATAAACACAATAAATCATTTTTTTTCAAAATTACAAATATACTAACTATTCTGGCTCTGCTTCATAGATGACTAAGCTCAAATTCCTGCCATTCCTAAATTTATGCTAAATATTACAAATCCCAAAGTGTGCCACACATTGTGACAGAGCAATCCACTGACCAGCATTTCACTGTCAGACCAATCAGGGGGAAAGGTGTTCTCCTTAACTAGATGATGAAGTCTGGCAACATCAAAGAGACTTGATCCATGTTTTCCACTGTTCAGAACAGGCTCCAAGTATTTCCAAAATGTTTCCAGGTCTTTGATAGCTTCATCCCTCTTTCTTTTCTCTGCTTCTACAACTAAAATGTGTAAGTATTAGAGGAATTAGGGTACAAGGTCTCCTTTTTACAGAAAGCATAAACTGCATATTAGTCTTCTGTAAGTATTGTTAAAACATTCCCATTCTCATAGTCTCAGAAAAAAATCTGACCCCCAACTTCGGGGTTAATGAACTCCTTGAAGAAAGAACCTCAATAAAACATGGCAGTTCTTTTAGAAAAAAAAAAATAAATGTTTGAAATCCAGGAAATATATAAAACCTAGGTTGCACTTTACAAAGTTGCCAGCACCAACCTGGGCCAAACTGCTCTTTAAGTATAGGGTAAAACAAGTTCTATTATTACCGTTTTATTGAAATTGGGACAAAGAAGATTAAGGTACAATATGACTATAAATAGTAAGTCTAGAAATTGTATAGTTTCCATTTTTATTGCACTGTAATAATCATTTTTTAAAGGTGCTCTGACTACAGAGAAAAACAATGTTCTTTCTTAATACCAGCCATAAGGCCAATCACACTCTGGAATCCAAGAATCAACCATACTTTTAATAGCCTAATTTTAAGAGACGTAGGAACTCTAAACCTGCAGTAATTTGCCTTCATTTGAACTCGTGGACGCTCAGCACTTCTGAAAACTTAGTGTTAAGGCCAAATATATCACTTGTCCAATCCCAGTGGCCCCATGGATTTAAAATGAAACAATTCAGTGAGGCTGTAGAATCTTCCAAAAAATGTTGACCTCTTTAAAGTTTTGAAAGTTATGCATGCCTTCTGTAGCAGCCATCAAAAATGATGGCTAATTTACTTATAAAATAGTCGTATAATAGTCGCATAATATAAAATAGTCGTATAATATAAAATAGTCGTATAATGATTCTAAAGACGTGCATCATTAAGTGTCTCCAGAAACAGGGAAGATGAAGGTTAAGACTGCCAGAGCTGGGCCTGTTCAGCCTGGAGAAGAGAAGATTGAGAGGGGATCTCATCAACGTGTACAAGTATCTGAAGGGGGAGTGTCAAGAGGATGAGGCCAGCCTCTTCTCCGTGGTGCCCAGCAACAGGACAAGAGGCAATGGGCAGAAACTGAACCACAGGAAGTTCCATCTGAAGCTGAGGAAAAACTTCCTCACTGTGAGGGTGACAGAGCATTGGAACAGGTTGCCCAGAGAGGTTGTGGAGTCTCCTTCCCTGGAGATATTCAAAAGCCGTCTGGATGTGATCCTGGGCAATATGCTCTAGAGGACCCTGCTTGAGCAGGGAGGTTGGACTAGATGATCTCCAGAGGTCCCTTCCAACCTAAACGATTCTGTGATTCTGTGATTCTGTGACCTAGGAACTCTGTAAAAGATTCTGTAGGTAGAAGAAATTCACATGAGTTCAAGGGGGGACTGAACAAGTACTTAGAAAACAAATAAAATAAATCCACTGGGGATTACTAAAAAGATAAAACACATCAGGATGAAGAAACTGACTTGAAAACAGCTGAAAGCTAGGTGAGGTGAGGGGATGAAGATGGGAGGGGAAGTTTCATACATGCTTTTTCTATTACTCTTTTCCTTTTCCTATTATTTTCTTCCCTTTCTTTTATTATTTTCTTAATGTTCTGTTCCTTTTATTGTTCTTTATGCATCAGTTTATGGCCACTTCTGGACATAGAAACCTCGGCTAGGTGGTCACTTGACTTTAAAGAGTTCTCCTAACTGTGCTCATCACAGTCTCGTCTTTTCTCATCCGCTCATGAATAACACCCTCTAATTCAGGACAATATCTCATCTGCGGCAATATTCCCCTAACGCAATCTGTTTTGAAAGCCTGTCTTGGCAGTATAACAATATTGAGGGCTGCTCAGTCATGGATCAACCTCTTCGCATCTTTGAATGAAACATGAATGGCACTGTGCTAGTAACATTACAGACAGAAAGTCCTGTTTTACAGTAGAAGAATGATAATGTTTTACTAACTCTGGCCCATAGTTTAAGTAATAAAAAACACATGAAAATATGTGTTAAGAATTGGGTTTTCTCCTTCACAAAACATTACAGCTACCCAGGATCAATCACTCGCATTGCTCTGGCCCTAGAATGCTGCCCCCACCTCCCCATTCTTATGCCTGTCATTCTAAGGCATTTCTTTCCTAAAGTGTGTTTTCCCCTTGTAAGCCCTCTTGGAACAAATTAAAGTTTTCGTAAGTAACCCCAAAAGAAGCTACAGGAGTTGGGAGATATTGCCAGTGAAGAAGGGAGTTGGGACAACCCCACAGAAGAACTGAATAACCTTGAAGTCTTCAGTGACCGAAATGAGAAAGTATTCAACTCTACACTACATTGGACCAAAAAACCCCCTTTTTATAGTCACATTAACGGAAAATGTTGGAAGAGAAGCATCTAGTATATACTAATAAATCATATAGTAATTTTGTACCATCACTGTGAAAACAGGAATTCTAGGATCACTATGATGTATGTGTCAGCTTAGATATTTCCAGCAGACAGAGAAAAATGAATTCCATTTTGTCAGACGGTGAAACTGGTCTCAATTCTGAACATCAGCTCTCAGAAAAGCTGAATTAATAGTGGAAAAGCTACCTGAGTAATCAGAGGAATAGAAAACTAAGCATATGAAAGGATACTAACAGTGCTTGACTTAGTAACTTCACAAAATGAAAGTCATTAGACACCAGGGAAGGAAAAGATCATGAAAGCTGTGGTCCCTTATCCATGGCTTGCGAGTATTCAACTTTACTTGTGGTAAGTTTCTTCTTCCTAAATTGGATTTTCTCTATTGCAATTTAAACCCTTCACTTTTCTGTCCTAGCCCTTTATATATATGAAGGCTTCTCATGTCTCCCCCCACTTCCATCAGCTTTCTCTTTTTAAACTTAAGGATAACAACTTATT
Organism: Struthio camelus; assembly: GCF_040807025.1. Taxonomy (NCBI): domain Eukaryota; kingdom Metazoa; phylum Chordata; class Aves; order Struthioniformes; family Struthionidae; genus Struthio; species Struthio camelus. Next base: position 92,026,643 of record NC_090942.1, on the reverse strand, counting down.
CCGTTTTTTCCATAGGTCTAGTTTTAGGGATTGCTAATCATTTTCTTTGCCATCATTTGGAATCTTCTGATTGCCACACATTTCTTCTGAGGTTCTACCTCACTGTTGAGTTGTATGATAAGATTATTTCAGATTTTTTTTTGTTTTGGTATAATTAGGTATTTTTTTGCAGGTATAATCTGCAGATGGTATTTTTTTTTAGTGGCATAATGATATTGCTGACTTATGCTCAATTTGCAAAGGCAACATAATAGCTTATCTTACAGACCTGTCATCTAGCCAGGTGTTTCCTAGCCTGTATTTGTACATTTAATTATTCCTGTATAACCATACTACCTCATAGTTGTCCACATTAAACAGAATACTCTTTTGTCCAGATCATTATTCTCCATTCTGTCAAGATCATTTTGCATTTTAATCACATACTCTTATTCCAATATCAGTGACAGTATCAAATCATGCCGGATCCAGCACAAATTCACTTGGAATCCCACTCCATGCATCCTTGTATTTTCACAGTAAACCTTTAACAGCTACACTGTAGAAGCTAAAGTTTTCCAAGGAGACTGCACCTACTATATACTTATTTTCATCTAGATCTACCCTGCTCAGTGTGGGTCACGTGCAATAGCCTTAATAGCCTTACTAAAATCCAAATATATTACACGTACTACTTCTCTGCTCAACAGGGCCAGTACTTCATTGTGTAAGGAAATTAAATAGTCTGACATGATTTGTTCTTAACAACATATACTAGTTGTTACTCATCTCCTCATTTTTCTTTTAAGTGGCTATAAAGCATTTGTTCCAGTATTTTTGCAGAAACAGAAATTCAGCTGATTGCCCCTTGGCTGTTTGTGGTCCTTCCCCTCTTCTTCTCAACTCTTTTTCCACTATCTCACTTGTTCTTTATGAGTTCTTAAATATAAATGAGAATGGCAGGCAGATCTTTAAATAGGATACAATGAAGTTAATTTGAATCAGCTGATCTAAAAACTTCTCTACGTTACCTAAGCAGTATTCAGTTATTCTACCTGTTCCCCCACAGTTTGAAGTTGGTATCTTATTTCTCTGTTACGAGCATTAATTGTGCTTAATTGTAACCATCACCTGTCTGCAACTGGTATTTGTAGTGAAAACAGATTAACTTCCCACAACGCACATGCCAACAAGAAGTATAAAAAACACTCTCAAAACATTAAACACAAACGCTCTCAGCCTTCTCAAAACCATCTCCTGACAGTTCTTCCTCTCTGTTGAGCAGTAGACAAACATTTTGCTTGGCCCTCCTCTTGCATCCTATTTTGTGCCTTGGCCTTTCTGATTTTGTGCCAGTAGACTCATAATAAACATACATTCCCATTCTTAGTGACCTGACTTATTTCTAATTCTTATATGCTTCCTAATATTTGAGGTCCACAAAGAACATATGTGTTAGCCAAGCTGTTTTCCTAGTAATGGGAAAACTTGCATTACTACTTAGAGTGTTACTTACTTGAGGGACTCCTTTTTCCCTTAAAAAAGTTTCCTCATAGATCTTACCAACTCTCTAAGTGTACCAGTCTTCCCTGCTGTTTCATATACAAGGGAAAGAACAAGATAATATAACTTTGGAAATGCTCAGGGAAACCCTCCCTGTCCTGCCCCACTCCCCTCTTCCTCAGCAGCTGTTGTAAATAAAATGAAGTTTAAAAAAAAAAACATGTTTTTTGCCCTCTGCACTTTCTTCTGTTTTCTAATAAGAGACTACCTTGAAATTTGGCATGTTCTACCAAAATTATAAGAAACTGGAAATTATATCTCCTCCCATTCTTTTCCCAGGGATCTGCATGTCAAACAAATTCAAATATGACATTCGTCTTTTGAGTCCATCAGTTGGTTCTGTGACGGCATAACTCTTAAGGACTAAATCTATGTGATCTTGCTAGTGATCTTGCTAGTTTACCTTCGATGCCACCTTTAAGGCCAAATTACCTAGTGCCCACACAATCCAGCCTTTAGAATTTGCCATGAGACTATATGAGAGTATCTCTTTTGGTCATCAGGAATGGGAGGGAAGGAGAATCCTAAGACAGTCTTCACAGCACTCACACAGGTAGATGGTTTGCATACAGCATGGTTAGAATGGCAATGGGTCACAGCATCCCATCGCATGTCTGTCAGCACACCAACATCAACAATCCTCATAACTCTCTTTCCTGCCCAACATACCCAGGACATTTATTGGATTGCCTGTGCCATCACAGCAGTATCAGTGAGCTTTTCTCATTTCCAGCTTTTTATCACCTGACTTTAACTTAAGAGCTAAAATAATTTAGGCTGGAAGGGACCTCAATCTCCTGCTCAAAGCAGGGTCAGCATGCAGTTCAGACCAGGTGGCTCAGGGCTTTGTCCAGCTTACCCGGATCTGCAAAGACAGAGATCCCACAACCTCTCTGAACAACCTGTTCCAATGTTTGACTATCCTCATGGTAATTTTTTTTCCCCTTATGTCTCATCAAAACCTTCAACTTCAATTCATGACCATCACCTCTTTTTCTCTTGCTATGCACCTCAGTGAACAGTCTTGCTCTGTGTTCTTGATAATCCTCTCATAGGTATTGCAAGGATAATATTAGGTGCCCCGTAAGCCTTCTCTTCTCCAGGTAAAAGCAGCTCAGGTCTTTCACCCTCTCCTCATAGGACAAATGTTCCAGCCCCCTTACCATCCTGGTGACTCTGCTGGACTCACTCAGTTTTATCTGAGTGAGTACCTCACAGTACCTTTCTTGTACTGTGGAGTCCAAAATTGTTGTCTCATGAATGCCAAGTAACAGGAATAATTACTTCCCTTGATCTTCTGGCTATGTTACCAAACAACACAGCCCAATATGACTAGCCTTCATCAATGACTCATGTTTAGCTTGCTGTCCACCAAGCTCCCAGACCTTTTTCAGCAGAGATGCTATGCAGCTAGCCAGTCCCCAGCCTGTATCATTGCAAGTTGTTATTCTGTGACACCTTCTTTTCTGGCTGGGGCAACAGCCCCAACGTGGCCAGCTGTGCCCTTATCTTAAAATGACCAAATGACTCAAGTTTGCTTAGCAACAAACCTTCCAGGCTAATGATGTGTAAAATTATGGATTTGATAAAATGTTGTGTTTTGGTGTATACTGCACAGACCTATAGCTGCAACCATTGCCTGCTTAGTCAGTCCCTGCTATTGCTAGCTAGCAGAGTCAAGTCTGGTCAGCTACATCATTTTTGCATTGGCAAACCCAGCTGCTCACATGTAGTATGCACAAATACAAGGCACAGAGAGAGGTGAAAACATAGCAGGAACTGTCTTTACATGAAATAAAATAGTCCTCTTTCTACACAAATGTTGTGAGATACATGTTCTTATCACAAGATTACCTTCAAGTGAAAGTAAAGATCCTTCTTGAAGTTTAGCCTCTTCCAAGTATATCTGCAGGGGTTCATAATTCTCAGAAGAAATCCTAATTACACTTGAAACATTAATCCCAAGCTCAGACAGCACAGGCAGTAGCTGAGGGTTGTGGAAATCCAAAATTATAAAGTAATGATTGGCACCATCATCTGGTTCATCATCTGTTCAAAAAAAACCAAAATCAGATTAGAGCAAGGGCATTCAACAGCTAAACAAAATTCTGTTTAATCTCAACTATACAGGTATATTGCAAATCAAGGTCACAGAACGTTCTTCTCTAACCTCATTCAGATAATTGCACATGATCTTCTGAAAATTAGATCTATTAGCCTGAATTCTTCTGGAGCAACCCACATAGAACTCAGCAGGAAGAATACAAGTCAGAGGGAAAAAAATTGCTTGGAAAAGCACCAGCAAATAAATGTGTGCTCACTGTGGCAAGAATGCTAGCTGTAGTTGCAACATTCTCTGCAATTGGTTCTCTTTAAGAAGGAGTCAGTATGTTCTGATGGTAGTTTAAGCTATCCTACTTCATCCTGCATGAAACTGGACAGGGATCACACACAAAAACAGTAAGTCACTGGGTCTTAGCCGAGAGATAATATCACCAGTAATAATTTTGAAGGACTGGCTGAGTTGTGAGTTGTCTCACTGCTGACTGCTCTCTATCCAATAGGTTCATGTTTGCTGGATGGACTCCCTGTCAGAACCCCAGAGCTAATAATACCAACTCACGCTAGTCCTCATAGCTGGCAAGAAACATACCCAAATTTATCATCATGTGCAGATGAGGATATGCATTTCATGCAGTGGCTACTTTGTTTTCGTTTATTATTTCTGCACAAAACACGCATAGCAAGTTGAAAATATTTCAAGTTTTAGCTATCAAAGCAAAAGACTAAGCACTTTATCATGCAAGAGAAAACATGTCTTCTAAAAGTTTGACTCTAGTCTAAGTTAATTGGGTAAATTCCCTTTATAGTCCATGGAGAAAAATAGGTATTCAGACAGGCATCAGATGATTTAATTCATCCAGCTTGAATATCTATCTGAAGACAAGGGAAACTGCTGCAGTTCCTGTATCACTCCACTGACTGTGGAACATACACAGTTAGCTCAGACTACCCAGAGATGGCTAATGTTCATTAACACAGCTCACTTAAAAACCCTTCAGCTGCTCCTCAGCTCATGGGACTTTTTCCTCCAGGAATTGTTCCATCTCACTGCAGCAAGCTGACTCTGGGTTACAATCTCAAAATATACCTGTGGGTTCCCTGGCTCAACTTCAATGCACGGGAAAGCATTTACAGGCCACTGTTACTGGAGGGATAACTACAGTGTTTCCTGGGAACTTTCCTCCCTTTTCTGTTAAACCTACCAATTAGGGAAGACTTGTAGTGTAGTTTCAACCAGTTCTTGCAAACTATAAATGCAGCAATTAAAAGAATCCAGCAGTAGGTAACCTTTGCTATTCCAGCAATTATTTGGGATTTCTATTTTTCACTCCTGCATTGCCTTTGTTTTCGAAATCAATTGAATTATAGCTCTCTCAGACTCTTCTCAGATAACAAGACACGTTGTAATGTGGCAAAATTGAGTTTTACAAAACAAATATTATAAAAGCTAGCAATTGCACAACAATTCTGCAAACATCAAAGACTGAAATACAATACTGGCATTTTCTAGAGATCATCTGTGACCTAACAACTACTGCTACATCAAAATAGGACATTTTACATTGAGAAAGCTTCCTCACCAACCACCATTTCCATGCTGTTTGTTTTCAAGGTTAATTTCATCCTAACATACTGAACCGATACAGCTGTTTCAGAAATGAAAATGTCACTAAATCATCTGAACCATGGAAGTGTTTAACTCCAGTACAATCCACAGGAAGGGAGAAAGTATGATTAATAGAAAAATAAAGCAGCATCTGGAAAAAAACTCATCACATACATAGAGAGATTTAGACCATTAGGGATGCTGAGTTTTCTGAGAAAAAGTTACTGCTAAGCACAGAAGCAAGAACTTATCCCATAAGGCAAAAGAACAGGGAAATAAGGATGAGAAAATAATAGTAAGGGTTTTCATTGCTTGCTTTTGGGGGGTGGGAGGGCATAGGGAAATGTTCCCTTCTTAAAAGGAATTCTATATATTGGTAACTTCTGTCTACACCCCTCTTTTCTCCACATTCGTTACTCTAATGTCTACACTGTCTGTATCCTAGACTCCTGTGCTATTTCTCTAAAGGAAGCTACTCAGCCATAAAAGGATCAGGATTGCCAAGAACTGCCGGAATCCTACACGAAAAGGACAGAACACAACTCTTAAGTGGCACAAACATTTTTTATTTAATCAGATGAAACCCACCAAAATGGAGTTTGCTGTATTAAAAAAAAATCTGCCTGTTAGCACCTTCATCTTTTGAGCTCAGGGTATATACCCAGGGCTGAGGAAACACTGTTACCAGCTGGAGCAACAGACTGGCAACATGGCTGACACTTCTCTTCCTATAGTGTCCAGGCAAACATATAAGAATTTATGAATTTGGAGAAAGATTTATGAAGGAAGCAACCACTAGAGTTCAATATATGTATTGCATAAAGTAAAACAAAAAAACAGAAGAAAACTAACCCATTATACCACTGCTGGTACTAAAACTGAACTACACTATATTTCAGTGCCACTGCTACTGCAGGAAAAAAAGCATCAGCACGCACAATAACTGAGCATTAATGATTTCTAACGAAAAGGAGTATATCTGCATAGTGGCAGAGATGACACAGATGAGGAGATCCAAAAATCCGGATGCATAGATGCTGAAGAGGAAGAGACTGCCAGCCATTCAGTAGTCAAAGTTTATGCTTTGATTATGCTGTGATTATGCAATGATTATGCTAATAATCATGACTGATTCATAATAATCTATCAGTTCTAATAATCAATGACTGATTCAAATTCAAGTGGATCACGGTACCATTGCAAATAATCCTAAGATTACCTTAAACCAGAAATATTCCATTTCAGAAATGTAATAATGTACTAGCGATGAATGATAAAACTCTTTACCACCAGAAAGACACACAAACATATAATATAATAATATAATAATATAATATAAGCAACAGCTCAGACTGCTCTGGAGTAAAAACTGTGGCATTTTCTCTTCTGGTTTTGCTTGAAATAGCTGTATTAGAGCAGCCAAGAATGCCGAAAACAGTTTCCACTGTATCAACTTTTAAGGATCATTCAAGTGCTTTGTGAAACTCCATTCAGATAATCTGTAAAATATGGAATATGTGTGTAAACAAAGTTTTTGAGAGTGTTATTGTTTTGGGTAAAAACGTTCCATAGGTCTACAAGCTCTTGATACTGAGAAGTAGATCTGGCACCACTTTGTCCAAAGACATAAAACATGGCTTTAGTGTGAGAACCTTAACTGCTGCGGACTTGAAGAAATAGAAATTTCTGACGCAATAGTTGCACTACACTTAATATTTGTTTAGAATGGTCTCCAGAAGTTTCAGCAATACTTGACTTGATCTTCTCTTGGAATGGACTTTCAGGTGGAAGTATCTGCCAGGAACAATGAAAAAAACAAGTACCTCTCCACAGCACAGTAGCTATGTTTTCCCTCTAGTGCAGAAGTAACTGAATGAAATAGATTTATGAATCCCAGTGTTTAACTTATTTCTTGGACTGATGGACAGACTCCAAGATTTGGCAGGGAAAGACTGTTAATCATGTATGTGAAGGGTGCTCTGCCTTCTTAAAGCTCCTCCTCATTGCCTTCTTCAGCAAAACTGAATAAAGCAGAAAGGTTAGATTACCGTTTCTGCTGTTGCATAGCTCATTATTGTCATCAGACTGAAAACCAATCCACTGAACAATTTTTTGGCACGAGTCAGAATTAATTTGTTTAATTACACACATTATTTGTTTAATGACACACAATGAATGTGGTGAATTGTTCAGAATCGCTTCAACTCAATACAATCGTGACTGTAAAATTCAATACAGCACAAGTGAACAAGTGCAGAATACCAAGACAACTTCTTTTAGACAGCCTGCAAGTATTGCTATGCATTTTGTAAAAATCCTTGGGACCAATGAGACAAATTTCAGTCAATAAAAATCATAGTTTAACAGCAGTGTTGGTCATTCATAATACAAAATCTAAATCAAAAGGTTTGATACTGTGTATGCTAAATAAGGATACTTTTCATGGTTGTGAGTTTTTGGAGGGTAATTTGTATTGCCCTTACTGTGTCTTTTCATTAGCTGCACCTAACAAGGCAGCAAGGTCTGGATATGGAGGAAAATTTCTCATAACTTATACAGGTACCTGGTATTTTCTGCCCACCACTCAGGCAGTAAGAAGCAAAAATGTTGGAGCTGGCCAGATTGTTTCTGCAGGGCCTAGGAGAGCCTCATTAATACTATCCAAAGCCAGTCTGCGCAGTATATTCTGTATTGATTTCAGCCATGTGTCATGAGTTCTCTAGATCACTTTAGCTTAGATTCCTACAGACATGAACATTTTTTTGAACGTTTCTCATATCAATTCCTGAAAAACCTTAAAATCATCAAAATAATGATGATTACACTCAGGTCTCATCTAGGAAAATGAGAAGCTATGAACAGATAGCTGCTGTTCTGTTCCTGTACATCTTTGTGAGACTGACTAAGAATCAGATCTGTTCTACCATCTGGACTGGTGCTTTTTAGATGCTTGAAGAGTATCATTGATCTAGAATGAGATGCAGACAAAAGGTCTGATGAAAGCGTATGCAAAGCCTGCAGGGGCTCAACTAGAGATTAGTGGGTACACATAATGCATCCAAAATCAGCGAGTGCTTCCCCAACAGGAGAGATCCTGTATATTTAGACATAGTTTAACATCTTATGGTCCAAATTAAACATAATCCCAGCCTAACAAGGAGAGCTATGTACTTTCTCCCAAATTTTTGGTTCCAGTGACATTTGAAACCACAGGAGTCATGGATTAGGAATAAAGCTTTTCTCAGCACTGATTAGCACATCATTCCTTATCTTGCATAGCTCAGTTCCGGAGCAGATTTCTTCAGGTTTCAGTTCTACCCACTTTTTTACAGCAAAAGAAATCATATGGCTCTTTGTACAGAATCTGTCTTTGCCTCCAAACAATGGTGCACAGATCTGTTATGCTTTACAACACAAGGAGAAAGCTGCCCTTTGGATATTGACACAAATGTATTTAGTTCTTTTGAAACCTTTGTGAAAGGATAAGTTGGATTTGTTAGTCACTTTATTTTAATCTTACACATGCAAAAACACTTTGTCATGCTTCATATGTACCTCATCGGTATTTTATTTCTTGGACCGTATAATCTATTCTACTTCTGAGCAGAACATAATGCTCTCCTCGAATGCATAGCGGCAATGCTGTAATATTGTGAAATATATCTTGATCTTCCAACTTGGAACAAAGCAAATTCTGAATGAGAAGCAAGGTTTCAAGGGTTTTAGCAAGTTTATCAGCAGCGTACCTGCATTTTTTTACATACCAATGTATTTGTCTTCCTTTTCCTCTTCTCCCCGTCGCTTTAATTTGGTGTCCTTTTTGACAGTAATTGCCGCTGGAGGGGCTGCTTCTGTCTTTTTTCCTTTCATTTCTTTCTCAGCTATCTTGGCATTAGGTTTTTTTTCCTTCTTGCCAGGAGGTTTAGATTTGTCTATCCCTCTGTCTTTTTCCATTTTTCGCTCTTCTTCTGCCTGGCAAGATGAAGAAATTAAGTTCCTGTTGTAGCCTTTGTGCAGAACAAAGGGCAAACTGCTGTAAAATTTTAGTGGTTGAATTTATTTAGTGGTTGAATTTATTATTTATTTAGTATTTTTCCCTCTCAGCTATTAGAATGATGTTGTGGTGCAACTATCTTAAGCACTCTGCTTTATTCTTCTCAGGCACGCTACTCAGTTTATTATATTCCTATTAAATCTTAGTGTCAAAACTTCACGTTAAAAAGGAACTATTAGAGGTAGGTACACATTATACTTACAAAATTAATTGAATGCATACTGGTAGAAAGAAGAGTAAAGGATCACTGAGACTGATAGTTTCCTGTGCTTCAGTTAGACTACCACTACAGCACTTGCACCAGCAGGAAACCTTCCCTGAACTGAAGGAAAATAAGGCCAAAAATTCAATTTCTGTTTAGTCTTTAGCATCTCTGTTAATGCTCCTAAGTATGGCATAAATGGTACCAGCACTATTTTGCCTTTGATGTAAATATCTGTCTACTATAAACTAAAACCAAGAGCCCCATGCTCATTTCACACAGGATATTACTCAGCCATTCTCATTATTTTCAAACAAAAACACCCCTACATTAAGTTCTACTCAGTAATTTAAGGGTAAAAAATGAAAAAGGATGGTGTAAGTATCCCAGAGCCTCACATTATAAATCCAGGAAATGCAGGGCCAATTTAAAATTAAAAGAAATCGAAATACATTGAGGCAAAGAGAGGTTCTGTAAGGGTAAGAAAATCTCCACCTTATTCTACCCAGCCGCATGACTATGCAATAACTATATAAGAATGGCATTTAAGGACTGTAAAGCTAAATTAAGTGCATTAAAAAGACATTAATTTAACTTACTGTTACCATCCTTACTGATGTCACATTAAAGGCTATGAAAGCAACGAGAAAAGCTCTCCATGTGAACGAGATAAGTCCGTTGAATCTACACACTTGTTTTCCCTAGACCCAGCCAGAAAAGCAGACTTTCTGGCTGTAGAAGTTGACTCTAGTTCAAATTCAAAACCAAAGCAAAAAGTCAGTTCTTTCCTTCCCTTTTTCATGTATTTCCTTTTCGTACCACTCAGAAATGCCTTCAAGAGATTCTTAAAACTGTTTATCCTGTGGAATGGTGGATTTTGATTACTTTTCATTATTTGTTTTCAAATGTATTCCCCTTTGGACATTGAACATCAAAGATTTTGATACTAAAACTTTAAATTCTAAGCTAATGAACACATCAAATCAGATTACATAATCATCAGTCTCTAATGTTCAAAATGGACTGATTGCATCTGAATCACTTTATGTAATTAAGTCTCAAACAAGCAAAGACACCTCTGAACTTATCAAGATTCCAAAAAGCCCTAGCTCTCCTTAATACCTCAAGAAGTATAAGCCTCCCCTTTTCAGTACTTTTTCTTCTTTCTCTCTCAATGTAATATTTCTCTTTCTCTACAGGGTACAGGTTTCTGTTGAGTTTTTCATCTTCCATTAGTTTTGCATTCTATAATTTTGTCATTTTAAACTGTATATTACAGAATCATACTATTTGAAACAGTTTTCCAGTTCAGAGGCCCTTCTGCTTTTCTGCATATTAATTTCCATGTACACACTTGTCAACTTATGACAAGCTTCTGCTTTTACAGAAACATATAAATTTTAGAGATGGAATTATGTTTTATTTTTGTTTATTCAGCTGCTGTTTTCCTTTTGCCAATCCATTCTATTAACTGGTATCTATTTCAAAGAACAATGGACAGTTATGTTGGATTTCTGACAATCAATCTACTGGTAAAATCCTGGTTACAACCCTTGAGTTGCTGTCAGTGGAATTTGTACCGTAAAAGCTAGTTGGAAAAGATTAAAAATTTTATTGTAGACAATTTAGAGTTAAAAATCTAAACTAAAAGCCAGTTTCTATCCATTCCTTACTGCAGGACATCCTTATGAATCGCAGTCCTGCCGATTCTTAACTTCACATTGGCCCTTCAACTGTTGCTCTTACGTTTGTCACACTATGATTTAAATATAATCCAATGAGAGCAGAAAACTGTGTCCAGATTGCCCGGTAAAAACTGTGAAGAATTCCAGAGACTCTTCTACCTTCAATACTAACTACCCTCTGATTCTCTAGGGAAATAAAATTATACTTAAAACAGTAATCTTGCCAAACCAAAGATAAAGGTTCCAGTTTAATATCAAAGTGCCTTATCCTTAAACTTCAAAATTTTGTTTTACAGTTTACTCATCAGCACTGATTGACATCTAAGAGAAAAGCCATTTCTTCCCTATCCATTATAAACTATCTGCTCTACAGCTTGATCTTTTCAATTCCTCTTCAGGTTGAGAATGCATTTTTTTTCTCAGATTCTTTATATACTTCTGTGGCTTACATTATCACCTGCTAAATAGTTTTTCAATTGACTTCAATGGAAACAGGACAGAGTTTTAAATTATCACCTAGTATTTTACGCTCTTGTGTTTGTGCCATATTCCCCCCACCAACTATTGCCAGAAACAGAATCATTTATAAACACATTTACAGAAAACCATTTTCTTCTTTAAACTATTACATGCACAGACCACTTAGGTCTCCATCTCATCTCATTTTACAGTTTTTATGTTATGTCCTGCAATACACATAATTTTTGATCAATTTACAGAATAATTTGTTACAACAAGTACACGACTTGCTGTTAGTGGAGCTCTTCAGCTGCACAAATATCCGTTTGGTAAAGACTATAGCAAAGACCAGCTGTTCAGTAAGTTCTTGAAACGTACTACTGACAATTTTTTTTTTTTTAGTCACAGAAGTTAAAAAATAATTAGAGGTCTGATTTGATAGTGATTTTGTGCAGGCTTGGTGAAATTCCTCTAGAACACATAGGCAACCTGAACAAGGCATTCTTGGAGCTAGTAGTGATAATCTTTGAGAGTATGTATGACTTTTGGGAACACTTGAAAAGGACCCAGTTCTCAGCAGCAGACTTCAAGATATGAATTATTTGGAAAGTTCACAGGACAGCAACCAGCGTAATCAGAAAACTAAAAATGTGACCTATGTTTGTGTTTGTTTACTTAAACATGTAATAGCTTTCTGCAAAGGGGAAGGTAAGAACTGTTATTCTCATACACAGTGAGAAGCCATCTATCAACGGATTTAAATTAGAGCAAGACTGATAAAGTTAGAAACATTTTCCAAATGTCTAGGTTGTAAATACAGTTGAGCAGTAATACCAATTGCCTTAGAAAAATGAAAGCACAGCAGCGTAATTTTTTAAGAACAGGTTAAACAAACATCTGCCAGGAATATTTTAAATTTGTTTGATCCTGCCTTAGATTCAGAGATGGAAGAGATAACATTTCCAAATTTCTTCCAGAAAGGTGATTCATGATAATAACTTTTTCACAGTGCTGCTCTGCATCTATCCTTGATACCTCCCAAGTAATTTAACTTAACCTACCTTTAGCAGGGATATATATATTCAGCCGAAGCTAGTTTCCGGCTCTATTTTCTGTTGGTGTTGTGATTCAGTTAGGACACTACTTCTTCTAACTATTCTACCACAGACTTCTTGGACTATATTTTTTCTTTTCTAATTTTCTTCCTCCTGTCTCACCTACTTGAGTAATTAGGAGTTTCTTCCCAAAATTGAATTAACTTCAAAAAATACATTTCTATTTAAGTTTCTCTTCAGTTACGGATACAGAAATTTAAACGTGAGGAGAAAGCCGAATTTATGCAAACAGCCTGTACCTTCTTTTCAGCTTCTCTTCTCTGAAGGTCTTTCTGCTTGAAGCAAAGCAATTGAAATTTCAATAGCTTTCCAATCAGTGTTATAGGAATTGGTTCTCCACTTTCCAGAATGGCTTTGGCTACTTCAGTCACCTTCAGAGAAAAAACAAAAATAACTCTTACTCATATAGTTTTAATATCACATTTGACAAATATTTTGCATGCTGTAATGACGGAATACTGTTTCACATAGTACAATGTGTGGCTCAGAATGGCCACACTTCCAGAAAAAACAACATATCAGTAAGATGCACAGCTACTCTTCAGTTCCCAAGACCTTCTTGTTAGCCAAATGAAGTTATGCCTGCTGGGGATGAGATTGAACTAGCACGGAGAAAACTTCCGTAATTAATGTGAAAGTCAACAGATACACAGTTCTTACTGTAAAAAGTCTTTTTTTTTTTTTTTTTTTTACATTTTAAGCAAAGCAGTAACATTAAGCAACTACCTATTATAAAGTAATAAATTAAAAAGCATTTAACAGATACCAAATCAACTGGGATAGCTTGGAGCACTATTTACAAAGTGGCTAGTGTCTGAGGCATTAGCCCTGAATGAAAGATATAAACTTTGTGAGGGGAACTTGAGAGAGTCTGTCTTGGTGAAAAGACATCCCCTCCCTGCGTAATGCTGATTCTGTTGGTATGCAGCCTAATTGGGGTGAAATAAGGCTATTGAGTTTTCTTAGGGTGATGACAGCAGCGGGAACATACAGCTCCATTGTCCAGATGTGTGGCATTGACAGGCTATTTTATGACTATGTTTTTTACAGCTTGTTTCCACTAAATTTCATACAACTCACTAACATCTGGGCCGTTTTCCTTGGAGTCTCATAACCACTTTATTTACTGTGAAAAAAATAAAATAACATAAAAATAACATAAAAAGTTGTTATATGTTTCTTTTCACTTGTGTTGTCTCTGTCATAAAGTTCACCTATGTAGGAAGCGCTGTTCAGGAATAATATAACCACAATATTTTTCTACTTTTGTTTTTAAGCAACCATCAGCTTTATTTATAACCATGGGCTGAATTAGGTGTTACTCAAATGTTCTGACATGTTTCTCTTTTCCCCTCTTGGAGCAATTACAGTTGGGCACATATGGTGTCAATTTTGCTTGCTAATATTCAGACAATGAAGGTGCACACTGCATCTCACTGAACTGTGTCTTGTCTGATAGAAACAACACTGTTACTGTTGAGCTTTCATAGTTTCTTGTCCAGCTTCTTCAGAATTTTCACCTATCAAGTAAAACCTGGAGTAAGCAAACGTAGCCACTAAAAATGGTTCTCTGGATAAAACAAAGACAAAGTGGAATCCAGGCTATTTCGAACCAAACCATTGTTTCACTGAAATGGAAGCAAAACATAGAAAAGAATCTCCTAATATTCAAATTTTTCTGCATCGCATAACAGGGAGACAAACCCTGCAAATACTTGTATTTATAAACCCCTCCCCCCAAAAAAAAACAGTCCTGCCCCTCCAATGCTAATATACCTCATGATCTGCTCACTACACAAACAGGAAAATATATCATGGCTAAGATCACTTTTGCTTTACATCATTCGTACTCTGAGTAGAAATACTTTCTGCTCACTATCTCAACAAGCCAGCTGTGGAAGGCTTCCACCAAGACTCCCAGTGACTTCAGAGTTGTGTTAGAATATCAATGACATGTTAAGAACAGATTTTAAAACCCCCAAAGCTGCAGGTACCCTAGGAACTACTAGCCATTCTAACAAACAAGTCACCTGAAACTAGCTACACAGAAAATCTAAGTTCTGAGAGAAAGAGACTTTGGTAGAAGTAGCACAGTCATTTTCCTTAGAGAGAAAAATTCTCATATAGTTCTTTGCAGAAATGGTGTTAACAGGCTATGGAAAGAGATGCATCCCAATTGCCTAATCTAGACAAGTTGGTCGTAAAAAGCACATTTCTTGAAACACAATAGAGGAGAAATGGGGGTATTCTGGAAGGCTTCCCAAAAAGTATATATAGCAGCCAGGCTTGGTGGCGGTTGCTGATTTATTGTTCATGGAAGAAGGAACACTTACGCAGTTTTACAACACATTCCTCCTGAGAAGTTCAAAGCGTTTTACCAATTAAATACAGTGCTTTCTGATTATTTGTATTTTGCAGATAGAGAATGCAGAAATGAAGACACTTGTCCAAGTTCTATAGTGAGCTGCACCACTGCGTGAATAGATGGGAAGAACAAATGTTTTTTTAAGTGAGGTGTTAGGTAGGTGTAAACCAAACTCTATTTAACAAGAGTACATTCTAAGGCTCTGGAGCACACTTCATTTGGCAATGCACAAGAAGTAAATTACTAGTTTTGCATATAGCAATGTAAAATCTGCTTCATGCATAAGCAAATAAAACAACAATCCTTCATCACTGCTAGTTTAAAGATAGAAGATAGATCAATCCATGCAGAGTAGATAAAAGAAATTTGTTAGGTACTCAATTTATTACATCGATGCATGTTTACTTCCTTTGTGGCCCTGTGACTTACGCAGGCACCTGGCATAAACAGCTCATAATCCAAAGAGTCTCCATAAAACAAAAAAAGAGCTAAAGACAAAGACTTGGTAGGAATACAGATAGATGGAATTTTTCAGGACACTATGGGGTGGATTTGTTTCAAATTGGCTAGACTTCATCCCGCCAACGATGACCTTTTCCTTATGTGAGAAACCATGGAAACTTGGACAGGGAAACTCACTTAGGTAGGGCCTCTTTTCCTTTAAAGGAAGAGGAAACTCAGCATTCCTCACACAGCAGGGGTCATACTTGTGAAGTGCTGAAAGGCTGCAGTGATACAGGATTTGATCTCATATGGTGGCAGTATGAAACCATACAGAGATTTAGCTGCCTGGTGCAAAGGGCATGGATTTCAAGATGTTCAAACATTGTATGAGCACTTGTAGTAGATATATATTATTGGTAGATGCTAGTATCACTGAGGTAGGAGACAGGTCTTAAAAGTTAGGGCAATGTTTAAAGCCAGAGTCTTTATGATATTTTTCACTGAAGAGTCATTGTGGCTGCTAAATCCTAATCAGAAAAGATTTCAAGCTGGTAAGTAGCTTTATCAATTTTGACTGCTCTATCATTTCTTGGAAGCAGCTAGCATCACTTGCTATGAATAGTGGGGAACCCATTTCATTGTGTAGTTTTCCCAATCCAAATGGAGTTTTCTAAAGCCCCAACTTCCCTCCCATTCTTGAAACTATAAGAAATCCAGGCCATCACATTGCAGACTCACATTCCTACTGATTCCTAAAAGAACTCCTTAGTAATTCAGATCCCTTAATAGCTGACACACCTGAAGTCAATTTGAAGCAGGTAATGTATCTTTTACAGAAGAGCCACTAGTCAAAAAGCCCAATGGATGACACACACCAACCAAGTTATTGTTTATTATTCAAATACACTTTCTTGAGCAAGCTAAAAAAAGCACAAAAAATAATTTATTTCAATCTGCAGTCACTGTCATGAAACCCTCATAAGGAGCTTTCAGGATACATTATGGAATGAAAACTGCATGAATCATACTAATAGATAAATTTCTTTTATCCAAAGAGGGCTTCTGTTAAACTTTTCTGCATCTGCTGATGTCATTTCATTGACTATTATATCTTATTGAAAGAATACCAGGAAGGCCCTGAGCTCACTGAAACAGATTATTTCAGATCATACCTGCAGTGTGCTGGTAGGCAATTTAGTCTCTGCTATCAGACTATTCACCTCATTTCATTTTTGTCTCGCAGAGCCTCTTTCCAACTATCATGTCAAAAGATCACCTGCTTAATCAGCATCCTTCATTGGTGAACTCAAACTCAGAATTCCAACTGAGCTTGAGGACTCATGTGAATTAGTAAATGGCATATATGAAAAGAGCTCTATACAGAGCCTAGGCATCCACATGGGAGTCTGTGAAACTTAAGCCAATGAATCATCTTCATTAATCAGTGAAGAATCTGCCAACATGTACTCCAGATAATTTAAAAAATGCATTAAAGTAGATTTGATGATTCCTTCTGCCCCTCAGAGTCCCCATCTAAACCCTAGTTTTCAGATTAAACCTACTAAAATAAGACTGCTTTCACTATTGAGCAATATTGAGCAAATATGTATGCTGCTCACGTACTAAACATCTGCCTTTCTATTATGGGAACATTTCTCAAAGCAGCAGCAACGGCTGCTTGTGCCCTAGAAAGATATGTTGTCATTTATGTGAGCAAGTCTGTTTTTGCCAATTCACTACATAGTTTCATCTGGTTAGCAGAAACCTAGCTAGAAATAATCATTCTAAAATGGCCTGTGAATTAAACCTCTCTCTTCAAACAACGTGCCACCTGAGGGGATACCTTAACTGGTTTAATTCTAGTCATGCAGAAAGAGAACTTTCTAAAGATATACAGCGCATGGGTCTTAACTTTACAAGCACCTGAATAATGCCTATCCTACAGGGGACAGAGGCACCGATCTGCTGACCTGACCTCTTGTCCAGAGAGGTTTGCTGCCTGCCAGGGGCTTGAATAAGAGATGTCGTGGAAAGACTGCCAAGGCTTGTCCACGCATCGGACTATTACCCTCTGCTGATCTTCCAGGTAGGCACTAATGACACCAAGGGCAAATTGGATACCATCAAACAGGATTTCAGAGCTCTGGGGATGGTGGTCAAGGGTCTGGGAGCCCAGGTCATTTTCTCCTCAATCTTGCCTGTGAGGGCAAAGGATGGGAGGAGGAGTAGATGACTTTTCCAAGTGAACAACTGGCTGCGCCACTGGTGCTGGCAGCAGGGTTTTGGTTTCTATGACCATGGGACCCTGTTTGAAGATCGACAGCTGATGGAGAGAAATGGGATCCATCTCACCAAGTGGGGCACATGTGTCTTTGCCAACAGATTGGCCAGCCTGGTAAGGAGGGCTTTAAACTAGGAAAGATGGGGGAAGGGGAGTGTTATAGAGACAGGGTAGTCAGTAAAACACTGCTCAAGTCAGGATGCCTCCAGCAGGTGCATGCAGCCAGGGGAGACAGCATGGGACACAGCTATGGAGGCTCCTCTTGCACCTCTCCTGGGAAGCCTGCATGCTTGACTGGCTCTCTGAAATGCCTCTACACCAATGCACGCAGCATGGAGAATAAGCAGGAAGAGTTAGAGATCTGTGGGTGGTCACAGGGCCATGATCTCATGGCAGTTACAGAGACATGGTGGGATAGTTCACGTGACTGGGATGCTGTCCTGGATGGCTATGTGCTTTTTAGGAAAGACAGGCCAGGAAGGCGAGGTGGTGGAGTTGCTCTTTATGTGAGGGAGCAACTAGAACGTATGGAGCTCTGCCTCGGGGTGGATGAAGAGCAAGTTGAGAGCCTATGGGTAAGGATTAAAAGGCAGGGTAACGTGGGTGACACTGTTGTGGGGGTTTACTACAGGCCACCTGATCAGGAGGAAGTCGTCGATGAGGCCTTCTACCGACAGCTGGAAGTAGCCTCACGATCACAGGCCCTGGTTCTCGTGGGAGACTTCCACCACCCTGACATCTGTTGGCAAGACAGCACAGCTAGGCACAAACAGTCAAAGAGGTTCCTACAGAGGATTGATGATAATTTCTTGACTCAGGTGGTGGAGACGCCAACGAGGAGAGGTGCAATGCTAGACCTTGTACTAACGAACAAAGGTCTAGCTGGAGACATGAAGGTTGGGGGCAGCCTTGGCTGCAGTGACCATGAGATGGTGGAGTTCCCGATCCTGCAAGGAAGAAACAGGGCAATAAGTAAGATCACAACCCTGGACTTCAGGAGAGCTAATTTTGCACTCTTCAGGGACCTACTTAGGGGAATCTCATGGGGTAGGGCCCCAGAAGGAACAGGGGTCCAAGAAAGCTGGTTAATATTCAAGCGTCACCTCCTCCAGGCTCAAGATCGGTGCATCCCTCTGAGTAAGAAATCCAGCAAAGCAGGCAGGAGACCTGCATGGATGAGGAACTACTGGTAAAACTCAAAAAGAAGAAGGAAGTCTACAGAACATGGAAAAGGGGACAGGCCACTTGGGAGGAATACAGGGACGTTGTCAGAGTGTGCAGGGATGCGACAAGGAAGGCTAAGGCCCAGTCGGAATTAAATCTGGCAAGAGATGCCAAGGACAACAAGAAGGGCTTCTTCAAATACATCAATAGCAAAAGGAAGACTAGGGAAAACATGGGTCCGCTGCTGAATGGGGCGGGTGCCCTGGTAATGAAGGATACAGAGAAGGCAGAGTTGCTGAATGCTGCCTTTGCTTCAGTCTTCACTGCTAAGGCCAGTCCTCGGGAATTCCAGAACCTGGGGACAGGGGAGGAAGTCTGGAGAAAGGAAGACTCTCCCTTGGTGGAGGAGGATTGGGTTAGAGATCATTTGTCCAAATTTGACATCCACAAATCCATAGGCCCCGATGGGATGCACCCACAAGCGCTGAGGGAGCTGGCGGATGTTATCGCTAGGCCACTCTCCATCCTCTTGGAAAGGTCCTGGAGATCAGGAGACGTGCCTGAGGACTGGAAGAAAGCCAGTGTCACCCCAGTCTTCCAAAAGGGCAAGAAGGAGGAGCCAGGAAACTACAGGCCTGTCAGCCTCCCCTCCATCCCTGGAAAGGTGATGGAACAGCTCCTCCTGGAGGTCATCACTAAGCATCTGGAGGACAAGAAGGTGATCAGGAGTAGTCTGCATGGATTCACCAAAGGGACATCATGCTTGACCAATCTGATAGCCTTCTCTGATGGGATGACTGGCTGGGTAGATGATGGCAGAGCAGTGGATGTTGTCTCCCTGGACTTCAGCAAGGCTTTTGACACTGTCTCCCATCACATCCTCGTAGGTAAACTCAGGAAGTGTGGGTTGGATGAGAGGACAATGAAGTGGATTGAGAACTGGCTGGATGGCCGAGCTCAGAGGGTTGTGGTGAATGGCGCAGAGTCAAGTTGGAGGCCTGTGGCTAGTGGTGTCCCCCAGGGGTCAGTCCTGGGTCCAGTCTTGTTCAATATATTCATCAATGACCTTGAGGAAGGCACAGAGTGTACCCTCAGCAAGTTGGCTGATGATACTAAACTGGGAGGAGTGGCTGACACACCAGAAGACTGCGCTGCCATTCAGAGGGACCTGGACAGGCTGGAGAGGTGGGTGGAGAGGAACCTCCTGAAGTTCAACAAAGGCAAGTGCAAGGTCCTGCATCTAGGGAAGAATAACGCCATGCTCCAGGACAGGTTGGGGGTTGACCTGCTGGAAAGCAGCTCTGCAGAGAAGGACCTGGGAGTCCTGGTGGACAAATTAAACATGAGCCAGCAGTGCGCTCTTGTGGCCAAGAAGGCCAATGGTCTCCTGGGGTGCGTTAGGAAGAGTGTTGCCAGCAGGTCGAGGGAGGTGATCCTGCCCTTCTCCTCAGCCCTGGTGAGGCCTCACCTGGAGTACTGTGTCCAATTCTGGGCTCCCCAGTACAAGAGAGACATGGCACTACTGGAGAGAGTCCAGCAGAGGGATGCTAAGATGGTTAGGAGACTGGAGCATCTCTCCTCTGAAGAAAGGCTGAGAGAGCTGGGCCTGTTTAGCCTGGAGATGAGAAGACAGGGCCGATCTCATCAATGTGTATAAGTATCTGAAGGGAGGGTGTCAATAGGATGGGGCCAGACCCTTCTCAGTGGTGCCCAGCAACAGGACAAGAGGCAACGGGCAGAAACAGAAACACAGGAAGTTCCATCTGAACCTGAGAAAAAACTTCTTCACTGTGAGGGTGCCTGAGCAGTGGAACAGGTTTCCCAGAGAGGTAGTGGAGTCTCCTTCGCTGGAGATATTCAAAACCCGTCTGGACGCGATCTTGGGCAATGTGCTCTAGATGACCCTGCTTGAGCAGGGGGGTCGGACTAGACCATCTCCAGAGGTCTCTTCCAACCCCAACCCTTCTGTGATTCTGTGAGAATGTTTTAAGGGAATGCAAACAGGTGAATAAATTTAAATAAAAATGAGAAAATATATTACCTAAATATTAGGATGAATTTCCACCTTGGCTTTATTAAAGAGCTCATAGAAGAGCTCTCACCATCTATGGAATGTATTCCCCAAGCCTTCCTGACCACCTAACTGCTACCAAAAAAGGCTCCTTTGAGAAGACAGCATGGAATATGAGTATCTGGTGATTCAAAAGACCAGCCATCAGCATTGATTTCTCAGGAAAGAGGAATTCTATGCATAGGGGAGATTCTCACGTGACCCTTCAGATACTTGTCCAATTTTTACATTCTAATTGAGGAGAGAGTTGAAATACTGTTTAAGTGATTCCTTAAGGACATTCTACAGAAACCAGAGCTCTTTAAAAGAGAAAACAGGCCAGTTTGCTGTGATCTGTGCTCAGAAGGGGGGATATATTGCTGTCATCAAATCTTAAGATATTTACATTTCAGTGGTGTAAATGTGCCTACCAAGTCTTTTCTATCATAGAAGTAGAATATTTTATACTTCAAAGAACTAGATTATCTCCAGGAATTTTAGCTAACTGGATTCACACAATAAACCTTACAGAGCTAGGGAAGCTAGCCATGCTTCTCCAATATTATATCTGGCTAGAAGGCTAGCAAGAGAACCCAATCAGTGGCTGAGGTTTAAAAACTTAAAGACTTAAATTTTTAAGTTAAAAAAAAAAAAAGATCTGAGAAGCCAAAAAGAGAAGAAAAAAGATTTAAGCAGCAAAGCTGTTTCATCAACACTTGTATTGGCACAACCATTCTAGCTACATCTTGCCTGAGTTTCCTCAGAAACACTGGCACCATAGAAGTACTAGACAGGGCCGTTCCCCCTTGGTCCAGCTCTGCAATAGAGCTTTTTTGCACTTTTCAGTTTTCTTTAGTGATAAAGAGTGATTAGCTGCTCTGCTTGAAAAACATGTCTTACACTCCATTGCCCTTTATTAACCACTAGTAGCCACCCAAAATTTTTGAAGGCAACAAAACAGGAACAGAATTTCCTTTGGGTACTTCAGAGTGTCCTTCTACCAACTTAAGGATTACATTGTTACAGATTTCATTGGTGTTTGCTTGGTTATAGAGAGATTTTAACAAAATCTGAATGGAAAAACATGAAATTTTATATCGAATTGCATGTATGCAGGAAACTATGTAATCTAGGAAGTAGTAACAAAATCTCACCACTGTTCTAAAGCAAGTTTTAAATAGATAAATCTCAAAAGGAGTCAAGTATCTTTTCTGAAAGAAATATCACCACCAATTTTCAGTTTTATGAATGGCCACAGGCCAAATAACTAAAATTAACAGTAGTAAAATAATAATACAGGCAAGGGGCAATGCTTTTAGAATTACAGATTTAGGAGTATGAAGAATAGTCACTATTTTGAAATGGAAAGTAAAGATGAAAATGTTCAATTGTCCCAAGAAATAGAGAATCAGGTCTCTCAATTATTAGGAAATAGAAAATGAGAACAGAAAGACCCTTTTCCTGCAAGAGTGCAAGATTTTTGGCCCCAATTCCAGCATTTGGAAATGCCAGTACTTGTTAATGGGACATACCGTCCTTAGATGGGCCCCTCGCAAGGGATCCTGAACTAGAGAGGCTTTAGAAATGGATTGCAGACAACTACAATGTCTAGGACTGATCAATTCCTAGTAACAGCAGTTCAGACTCAAGAAACAAATAAATCCCAAGTGGAAGGCACATAATTTCATAGCTCAAAGGAATACATGTGCTTCTTTTGATTTTGCAGTGGCATCAGATGCTCTGACGATGGCAAAGGCTGATACAAAGGCATTGTGGGTAATATTTTATACTTTCTAGGTGGGACAGGTTTCCTATTTTTGAAATAAAAATCTCTTTGCTATGTCAGAGGCTTAGAATAGATCATCTGCCCCCACACACTCATCTAATGCCATCTGAGATGCCCTATGGTATCAAGACATCCATACTGGGCTAGCATGCAGGACACAGAACTAAGGACAATCTTTGTCCTTCTGGAGAGTCAACTGAACCCACGTTAACACCTTTTCTTTTGTAAAGACATTTTCTTTTGGTGTCATTTGGCATTGGTTTTAATGTGATTTCTTTTTCACTGCAATTACCTATAATAAAAGAAGAATGGGATGTGTGTAAAGATGTTAAAGCTGTGAGAATGCACTTGACAATCCTATTCTGCTCCCTTGGCTACTGGTGCTAAAGGGACAACGGTCTGTCAGAGCAATTTAGCAAGCACTTTGAAGTCCACCAGTGATAGGCATTATGAAGCATCCAAGTATTAAGGTGAGCAGGATAGGTAGAAGAGTATGTAGCTTTTTCCTCAATAAGTTCTAGTAAAATCACCAAGATATAGAAAATGCTGGAATACCTTAAAAATATGTACGAGGGAAGTGGATAACCCAAAGATTGCAGATCATCTGGAGATGCCAAGGATTTGTGTCCTGGGGTGGGATAGACTCTGTTTGGAAAAGTTCATCACAGTCATAAAAGGTCCCTATTAGCTAGCAGCAGAGCAAACTGAACTGGTTGTAAAGTGATCATGCTCACTCAAAAAAGATGGTTTGCATGACACTGTTGTGGCTTATCCTGGCCTTGAGAAAATCAACAGAAAAATGTTCATAAGTTTTGTATATTTTTCCTATACCACATGGAAAGATATAAGACAGAGGATTCCAGAAGTGAACATCTACTGAAGCACACAGTACAAATTTCAGTTTTGGTTCTATCAGACCTGGGAAGAGAAAGGAATTGTGTGCAAAGTCAATCAAAACACCAAAGGATAAAGACATCAACCTTTGCTTTTACATCTGTTCTATGAGATTGTGCTCTAAACAAAAGAAAATGGACTTGCTGATTTCTAAATACAAAGTTGACCTCACTGGTTTTACTGAAATATGGTAGGAAGCTTCATATGAACAGAATATTAAAATCAATTATTCTAACCTGTTTAGAAAGGCGTGAATGGGGGAGAGGGGAGGAGAGGCAACACTGTCTAAATCAGCAGTTTTCAATTCACAACTCAGAAATAAATTATGACTCGTTTTTTTAACCAAAAAAATCCTTTATAAAAACAGAACCACTAGCTCCCTAATGTCTCAGGCAAATACTCTCCCTCTTCTCCAGTCCTACATTAATCACAGACCTTTTCAGTCTGATGTAAGCCAGAGCTTTCATGATTGCCACCATCAAAATATCCTTGGAATTTCTAAAAATAGAAGATGGAGATTTTTCATTCTGATAACGTAGGAATTTGATTTTAGTTAACAGATGAAGAGGCACTGATCATAAAACTAGACTATCGTGATATCTACATTAGAAGTGGTGACGACTTGGATTATACTTAGCACATGCCAGCAGAAAAAAGACCCAACTAGAAATTATGCTTTCTCTGTGTTTGTTAGGGTCAGCAACACAAAACTGAAAACTATTATGCCCCAAGTCCGTTGTGAGAAAGAATTTACCCAGAGGAACATGAATCTCAGTTTACACCTGTTTAAGGATACTGCTCAATATTCAAAAAATGCATAATCTCATAACCAAGAAAAAGCAGCATGCAAGTTTAAAGGAAAAAGAAAAGGGCTAACATAAGTAACTTTAAGAATTGGAATCAAACGGAAAAATGGTAGTTTGAAGCAACAAAATACATCTTAAACTATGAATTACAGAAAAGAGATAAAGGAAGAAACAAAAGGCAAAGAAAAGTGTATACCAGCAGAGATAAGGATAATAAGTTTTTCTTTTTTTAACCTGTATCAGTCCAAAAAAAAAAATCCTTAGCATGGCATTGTGCTAGTATTAAATAGAAAAAGTAGAACAATCAATAAAGATACAGGAAAAGCAGGCCTGAGCCGCGAACATTTTGCTCTATATTTGGAAAAACAATAGATAGTATGGTTGCATCAATAAGCAGCTCATTAAGTACTTCCAACTGTATAAACAGAAAGCTGCAAAATGGCAGCTTTTGAAGCCAGACATACTAGAAGTCATCCTACCCAGATAATCTAAACAAAAGTTTTAAAAACAGGTAGCTGAGAAGCTCTTTAGATGACTAGTTGACTTTCAGCAACTCTCGGAGCACAAGAGTAGTTGTAAAATAAGTGAAAGAAAGTTAATGTTACACCAATGCTTAAAAAAGAGAAACCAGAAGAACTTAGTGGGTTTTGTTTGTTTTTTGTTTTAAGTACTGGCAGTGTAATACTAATCATTGCAGAATAACTGAGGATCTGATATTTTTCCCTAACGTCCTAATAGAGGATTCAATGAACAACAAACAAAAGGAGGGCAAAATAACTATTACTAATTTTATTATTTTTGAAAAACAGAAAGTCTATTCACTAACATCCTAACTTTCTCTCGTAATCCATTCAATAACAGAATAGCTTTCTCTAGGAAGAATGTAATTCTAGCTGAAAAATAATAACTTTGATACAGTGAAAAATAGAATTCTGTAAGTATTTTTTGACTATTGATTTTGAGGCAAGCATTCAAAGTTAATAAAGCACTGACAAAGATTAAAACTCATTAACTGACAGGTCTCAAAATGCAATAATATGCAAAGAGTCATCATAAACAGGTGAGTTTCTTGTGAGGTCTGAAGCATACAACATAGTAAGACTACTTTATTTAAACATTTAATCAGTAATCACGGAAAAGACACAGAGTCTCCCATTATAAGATCTGCAGAAGACACAATAACCATGCAAGCTATAAAGACTGTACTGGAAAACTCATTCATAAAGTAATGTGGCTAATGTAGCTAGTGTAGTGCAAGAAAGTAATAGAATTTAATTTTGTTAAATTACAAGATATCTTAGAATGAAGAAAACAGGCCAAATTTACAGGATGGAGAACCTGAAAAGTGGTAACTTTAAGAAGGACTCAATGTCCAATGGTGAACTAATCAGTCTAAAATATTGCTCTCAGTGCAAGGCAGTAGCCAAGATAGCTAATACAATCTTCCAACTCGTATATAGTCAGCTCCTAAATTAGGAGTATATGGACTATATGTTATGCTTGTATTTGGTACGTATTCAAAAACAAAACAAAACAAAACACACAAGTCCATTCCGGTGTTCACAGTTAAAAAAAAAAAATTAATGAATTGTAAAGGATTGTTGGAGAAAATTCACAGGAATGAAAAAGTCAGAAGGAATTTAATATAAATTGCTAAATACATGGAAAAATTAAGGGATAATTTGAACACAATCTCAGAGTATCTATACTAAAAAGAAGAGTAACTGCTAGATTTTCTTTGATCCAGTAAATATGGCTGTAAGCCATACATTGAAACATACATTTATAGAAGAGTTAGCAGAAACATACATTACTCGAAGAGTTAGCAGTCTAGCTCTTAACATAACTCCCACTGAAACCCTCTTGTAAACTTGAGTGGTGTAAGCCTGAACAGCGTAAACCTAAAATACGAGGTGTATAACCACCAAGTACCAACTCAATCTAGACCAAGAAGAAAACAGAGAATACTTGTATCCGTTTTACTGGAGGTGAAGGGAGAAGGAAAGTCTTCCTTTCATCTCCCAGGGCTGAGGGAAAGGAAAGAGGGAGAGGAGAAAGAAAAGAAGGCATCATTCAAGTTATGGCACAGGATGGGGGCTAAAAAAAAACCCACATACTTGCAGGAGACTTTCATTTCAGTTACCCAAAACACGCTTCCAGTACATTTGAGGTCCAACTCCAAACTGTCCATTTATCTTTTCCTTTCCTATGTGAATACCTCCCCAGGCCACCTCCTGCCCAACTCATGGGGTTTGCTGCTATCATACAGTTCTCTCCACTTGTGTAATAGGCTCTTCCCCTAGATTGTGCCTGTCTTTTCTGCTTAAAACTTGCTTGCTGAAAGGCTTTATAATGCACTCTTCCACAGCATGTTGTACAGTGCCTAGCAAAAGAGGAAGTTACTGTTAGTTACTTTTTAGGTCTTTTCTTATAGTTGTGGGATGTCTAAGAGCTTCTCTAACTTGTGTTCACTTATAACAACCCTGAAGGAATCAAGAGTCATGTAAGGATTTCTGGAGTGCAATGCACTGCTTCCTCCCACCCCAAAATGTGGGAGATTTCAATAGAGTTAGCTATCTACCCAGTGATTCACATCTGGGAAACACTCATTTACAGCTGATTTATACTCTGTGTATGCTGTTCCACCCAATGGCACAGAATTTCAGCATCAGAATGGATCAGGATTTGGATTTGGCCCCTGATTTGATAACATTTTTCAGTTTAACAAATTATAACTAGGAGGCATGCTACAGGAAAGTAGGATTAATATATTAATTCTTGATATGTAGTAGAATAAAGACTGATACTTTTGCTTGCAATCAAGCCCTTTGCGTTATACATGATTCACAGGATGGCTTATCTTGGAGATGAGTCAGAGCAGAGTGGGGAAGGATGGTGCTGTTATCAGATTTCAATTTTATTGGCTGCACAAGCAGGAGGTTACATTCTGAAGGTGGTGTTCTGGAATCCACACCCAAACAAAATCGGTTTCATCTCTGCCACTTGTGTCTAGCTCATCTCTCCATGATCCTTTATTCTAAGCATCTCAGCTTATCCGAGATTACCACAAAATTGTTCCACACCTCTCCCTCTTCCAACCCTCTTTCTCTCAGGGCCAAGTCCCTTATTCAACTATCCATTTTCTGCAACCTCAGCTACCTACTTCCAGTATTTTCACTGGAAGAGGCCACAAGAGGCTCCATCTTCTTTCACAACCTCTTCTTACCATGGTACTACTCCCTAGCTCCAGCTCCTTCCTTTGTGAGGATGTAACAAGATTCTTTTTCAAAATTTCCTGGGTAATGGGAAGGCAATGTTCTTGATCCTCCCCCAGTGAGACCAACAAACCTTGGAAACAGCAGCTGCAAGGAAAACAAATCTTTTCATCCATGCAGCTCCTAAGCTCACTCTCAATGAATTTTCTAGAAAAAAAAAATCAACTTGATAAACAAACCTAGTATGGTAAATGCAAGCTTGACTAGTTTAAGTCTGGAAAGTGAAACACTGTTTCATATTTGGTAGTGGTAAAAGACTTTCATTACATATGGTATGACCAACCTTAATAGAAAGTTGATAAAACAAACAGGTACACGAACAATAAAAGATACAAACCTTGCATATATGCCACACATACATTGTATTCAAACACACTGCAGTTTTAGGTGTCTGTAAGAAAAACTGTGCTTGATGATTCAATCTGATTTATTATGAAATCTGTTAATACTTTACAGGAAACAACATTTTCTCTCTCACATACAAGAACTTTTTTTTTCTCCTGGCATCTTTATGAGGTTCTCAGCCTAATGACATTTAATTAAGTGCTGGAGTTAGCACAGAATTACAAATCACGACTCCTAGTTTCTGATAATTGATTTATTTTATGAACCTGGTCAAGCCACTTAAGAAATAGACTTTCACAGACCTGGAAATTTGTCATCTACATATCCATAAAAACTGCCTTATCCTCGTCAAACTATAGAATAAGAGTACTACAAAACACAACACAAAAACATTTTAAGTTTTTTGACTTAAAAGCAGGAACTGCAGACTGCTGCACAGAAATTTATTAAAACCCATGCATTTCAGTAGAGGCAACGTGTAAGAAGACCGGAGACATGAGTACTAACGTAGCTATTAATACTGTTAACAACAGTGTTAATATCTATGTCATTAAAGTCCCGTTTTCACATACATATATTTTGGTACAGTTTATATGTTCAAAAATCATTAAAACTTCAGGAATCTCTTTTACAATCTCACCAAAACCTGACACACACTTGCAGAAATCCTGCTGTGTTGAATTCTACAGCAGAGGAGATAATTTAATTCAGTGAAGACAGAAATGTTCCTCTCAGAAGAACATTTCACAACTCTGTGTTCTGTGCTAACTCTGTACTCGTTTATCCTTATTACAATGAAAGCTTTGAATGCACGAACTGCAAACGGACCTTAAGTGAATACTCTGGACCTAACTTCTGCCGAGAGAGGCAGGATCTTAATGCTTGTAGCAACATGATCAATCTTTTAATTTGCTACAGCCAGACCGGAAACTGAGTCCAAGCAAAAGGTCAGAACAGGCATTTTACATTCACTGTTAAAGGAGGAGAGGAAAAAAAAATGTCTTTGAGGAGTAAAGTAAGCAGCTAATGAGACACAGCACTGACAGCTGGAATTTAATAAGTATCCACTTCACAAGGAAAATTGCTCTTAGTAATTAAATACAGGTATCATGCAAAGCTTCTGCTTAGAACCAGATTTCAAAATCCTGTCAGTAGTACTGAAGGAGTTTTACATCCCAGGTAATATAAGGGTGACTTTGCCTGGGAGGCTAGCCCTAAACGAAGAGGGTTAATTGCATAACATTCACAGTCATGTCAATTCCAAAGGGACTTGTTCAGATAGCAGTTTGGCATTACTGAAAAACAGACTGCAACTCAAAAGACATGTTATAAAGTCTGCCAAAACCTGAGACATATAAAAAGTTTATTAGTCATTGCAGAACTGAAATGCAAACAAGATTTTTTTAGAGGGATCCAAAATTCTTTTTGCTCCAGGTCTACAGGGCCATAAAACTCTACCTGAGAAAATTTTAAACAATCTTCTAATCAATCACAGAATTTTATAACCTCTCACAAGCTGTAAGTAAAACATTAACAAGGTTGGGAGAAGGAAGTCCTCTTTCTACTAAGCCTGATTCCCAACCCTTCCAACATACCTCTCTGGATGAACCAGGTCAGAACTTAATACCAGACTACCATTATAATGGATACTAGTGCACACAGATGGTGTTCTAGCATTGCAGTCCACAAATGAAAGAGAGTTTAGGTCTCTAAATTACTGCGAGTATCTCGCAGAGCAGAGTTTAATTATTTATCTGTAATTTGTGAGAACATCATCAAAATACAATCACATAACATATTCTTAACATAGTAAAGCCCATATCCCTAAAAAGGTATCTTGATCCTCACTTAATTAGCAATCCAAACAATTGTAATGGTATCAGAAGAAGAAAGCAGTTTAAGCACCTTTTGTGTTTTTTTCCAGCTACATCCAGCAGATTTGCATTTACTCAGGAATGCATAACATAATTATACAGCTGTATTTACTCAATGTAAAAAGAGCACGGACTCTACAATACAGGTTTTAACCTACCTCATGGTACATAGGCACATCCTTAACTTTTTTTCCCTTTTGATTTCCAGTTTCCATGATCTGCAAGAAAACAGAGCATTCTACTGAGCGGATTTTAAAATTTAAATAACCCATTTTACTGTTGTTATTCCCTTTTTTAAATCTACATTCACACTACAAAATGGTGAGGAATCATCTTAAGGTACCTCTGTACCTTTACCTCTGTACCTTAAGAGGGAAGTTATGATGATTAGCATCTTGAAGAAAATCTGGACAAAACCACATTATTTACAGGGAGCAGACCAGCTTACATAGCTTTTCTTCTTCCATTTTTAATTTCTATGAATCAGTGTAGTTTTTAAAGCCTCCAATGGTGTTATCCCATTGAATATGTCATTTGAAGTTGTCACTTATCAAAAAAACTAACATCTTGTCAAAAACAAATAGTATCTAGAGTTTGGCTTGTTACTAAAAGCTGTTTTTTCAGAATACCTGCTTGAAAATGTCTTCATGTGTTATCACGCTGAAGAGTTTCCGCTGTGGCACCTGCACAGCAAGACACAAGGCCTTTGTGTGGATTTCATCTTCAATTTTGTTCCCAACAACAAAAGCGATGCTAGGCTTCCAGTCATCCTACTTTCCAAAATAAAATATTCAGTGTATGTATTAAAATACAAGCAAAGAAAAATGCTTTACTACAGTTTCAAGGAGTAAGCCTGCAGAGATGGTTATTCTCCTAAGACATAATCAATATTACCATAGTCATCACACTAACATAAACTCTATACAACCTGAAAAAGCATGCAGTCTTTTGTTCCAATTCCTTCTACCATCAGGTGGCAGCATTACACTGTGGAAAACAAAAAACTAGTAAAGGCCTGCACAAACTCCCTTACTGGCAAATACTGTAAGTGTACCACAAAAAAATGCAGTAATTTTTAAATGTATTTGCAGATTTTACAGTCTAGTGAACAAACAAGAAGTACACAACGTATATACATACGTTTGGAGAGAAGAGGAGAAAAACCTGAGTTATGGTAGAGCAAGGGAAAGGACCTTTCCAAAAAAAAAAAAAAAGGTAGATGAAAACAACAGGAGTAGTGGTTTTCTCCTTTTCAGTTCCATCATTTTCTTCATTTGTTCCTTTCCCTTCTCTCAGCTGAAAAGAATTACTTTAAATGTTTGCAATTTGACTAACTGATGACTTGGGAAGGGAGAAAGAGATGTGATGTTGCATGGGGGGAAATAGGAAATAGTTTATAATACTCTAAGATAAGGTAACAAAGCATAACATCACCTGAAGATGGCACAGAGTGATTACACATATGCACTTTTTTTTTTTAATTGCTAGATATTCATAGAAACAGAAAAGCAGGAAAGACCACATGGGTCACTAAGTTCAGTATTCCGAACCTTCATTGTCTGACAGATCTCAGCTTTCTCAATCCTCAGATTCCTTGTCCAAAATCCTATTCTCTAGCCCCTCTTATATTTTCCCAGGCACTTTCAGAGTTATGCTTGAGTAATAAGAAATTCTTCTTCATATACTTATGCATTCTCTGGGACGGTACTAACAGCAAGAGTTCTCCTGATTTCTACAGTGGTGCCTACCTTCACAGCCGCCTATAACAACAAAGCAAAATACCAGGAAAAGTCCGGCTTGTGAAAAATCAACTTTTGGGAAAAAAAAAAAAAATCAACCTTACAATTTATCCAAACACAAACACTCTCAGGGGTTCAGCAAAAGATATGCCCTTGACATCAGTGTGACATCTCTATCTTCCCCCGTCGATTCCTTATTTCAAAGAAATAAGCTGCTACAGCTTCTTCGCAGAACAGCTATAACAATATTTATAGTATAGGCAAAACACTGGATAATATATTACAAGTAAAATAGCCTCAAAAAGATAACTCATAGCGGAAATTTCAACCATACCTAACTTAATTCTACAAAAGTATATGCAACTGAATACACGGTCTTTTAGTAGAAAAATTTTAACACTGTTAAGGATCCATCTCATACATCCCTAGCTGTAATAGGAAGAAAAAATATTTCTTTCATAAAAAAGATCCAATAGTTAGGAATTGGAGCTAGATGAACGCTAGGAATAACAACACACATCGTAACAGGGAATAATTATCCAGATTTCACAGTCAACTAATAGCATGTCCTTTATTTCTAGACTGACTCATCATTTTCCAGAAAAGCCGAGCATTCAGAGCAGCAACTGAAGTCTCTACGAGAACGTGAATGTGCGGCATTAATACATAGTTTAAGGTGTTTAACTGACTATACTTTTTTCTGACCTTAAAAATCTATTATTTTTGCATCAATATTACCTTACCCTTAATGTTCAAGGCACTGAAAGGATAGAAAAGAAACAGAGCCTGCTTCTACAGCTCACAACCTAAAATCACAACATAAAAATGAGAAGGAAATGAAGCAAAATGTATATGATTACTTTAAAAATATTTTCTCCCTCAATATAAAACTGGTCCTCCACTTAGCTTAATTCTTTCAGATGTTATTGTAGAAGGAGGGCCGGAGAAAGGACCTGAAGGAGGACAGATTTGCAACTTTAAGGCTACCTCAAATAAGGTTCTTAGCTTAAAGAACGGGATAGAAGAAACCATGGCAATAGCTATTGGAAAAGCATGGAAATAGTCTATGGAAGCTGCTACGGAGAGTACAGTACAAGCACTACCTACTATGAGTTAAGTAGACCGAAATCAAGGAAGTAGATGGCCCAGAAAATCAACAACCTGGATGCAAAACTGAATGAAAAAAGATTAATGCTGGAAAGGAAACATCAGTAAATGACTACAAGTGATTGGGCCTCCCCGTAACTCCTAACTGGGAGACATCTACTCACAATCATTGTCACAAATGGTACTATTTCCCCCATTTTAAAACTTCTGGCCATGCCAAGTGTTCAAACATGTCAAAAGCTCTCTCAGTGTCAGAAATGACCATCTATGGGGAAGCTGGTGTGTCCCTCAGCTGAAGAAGCTCCAATCCTAATCTCTCTGAGAATTCCATGTGAGCAGCTAGCGGTTTTCTAAAATGCCTATTTGCCACAGTAGTATTGGAATAATAGGGGCATTTGAAAAAAAAATTGAACTCCAAATCACATTGGAAAAAAAAAGGCAGGCATAGCTCACAAAATTTTGCTTCCTCATAAAACATGTCTCGCATTCTCTGCTTCAGCTCCTAGATACAAAAGGACAGCTGCTCTAGAGAAGACATTTGCACAAGGGAGGTAAAGTGAGATAAAAAATTTGGCTACTGTTGCAGTACTGGTTTCTAGATTTTTTTTGATGAGAAAAGTGCCTCAAGCCTTCTCAACCCCCCTTTTCAGGTAATCTGATTATTTGTCATTTTGCAGTGTCACTTATTCTTGTGGTATTTGATGGTGTTTTTTCTTAAGGCCACAACTAACAGCTTCACTTCCTTACACCAGAATTCCAAGTTTAACTGTAGGGGCTGAAGAGCGACATTTGAAAACACAAACCCCAAACACTTAAGCATCGAAAGGCAAGAGTTCTTTAACCTCCTGATTTTTAGGCAATACCTCAGAAACAGTGAGATTTGTTCGTGAAGTATGAACATTTAAGGCAACATCACCTCTGGCATTCTTTGCTTTCAACAATCAGAGAGCTTGTAAATCAGGAAATACAGTAGGCGTTACAGGAAAAGGTTACTCATCAGCCATTTTTGGGGCCCTGAGGCAACTACCACATAGGGTACCACTGCTGAGAAAACTCCAAATCCACTTTCATTTCTTGCTGATTGACACATGCCCGTATTACCACTGCATTCTGTTTTTACGGGTCTGAGCTTTTTATATTTTTAATAGTTTTTAAAGGGCTTAATTTTTCTTCAATTATCAGATCCTAAAATGCCAATAATATGAGAGAAACTGTATAGAAGGAACGTCAGAGCAGAATATGGCCTCCAGTTACTGTGCTTGCTTACATTGGCTAATAAGGACATATAATACCTAACAATTATTTCAATTGTTAGGGCTGCATTCGTCCAGAATTCACCTGTCACTCAGCAAATGCTGCCCCGTGAGTAACACACAAAGCTTAAAACTGACTAAGCATCTTAATTTATGTTTTGCAATTTAATTTGGTGAACCCTGTCAAAATATCTTGATGAATACCTGAAGGACAAGACAACTTACAGCTCCATGTTCTTTTGTGCAGCACATTAGAAATAAAAAAAGATGATAATAGATATAAAAGATATAACCTAAAATGCGAAGCTCTGCCAAATCCACATTTACTTTGTACATGTTTGAGTAGTCTGTTTGCCAGTTTTCATGGTGTTTTTAGTAAAAAGCAATTACTTGTTTAGTAAATACTATTTAAATCATATTTTAGTTAGCACGCCTGCCTATAAAATGTTAACACTACTGGTAAAATGACTCCTTTTCAGACACCAGACTAATAAAATTCTGCAAGTCATAAACACACACTAAAATGCTTGGCCTAAAAGGAAAGAATATTCTTTAATTTGAGAAAAGATTTCAAAATATATTATACATCAATTAGCAGGAGAAAAACTTATTTAATTGATAGAGTTCCTGTTATCTCCCAAATAATTTAAGGTTCATAGAACATATGACACACAATGTTGAGGAAAGAAAGAAATAATTAGAGGAGTGTGGCTTGTGGCACCTGTAATTAAAGTTGCTCAACACTCTCTTTCACAGGCTGTTTTCAGTTCCTGACCTTTAAATATTTGGGCTTAAACTCTCTACACTGTAAGATTATTGGGGGGGCGGGAAGGAGAGGATGGTGTGGTTTGGCTATTTGTCAGAATGAGGTTTGATTAAAAAAAAACAAAGTTATGTTTATCCTTTGATTTTAAAAAAACCCTATGATAAAATAATTGAGATATTCAATTCCCTCCATGTTCAAGAGGAAGGAAGTAAAATTTGGCAGCACAGACACATTTGTGTCAAGGATGTACTTTTACTATTTAGATTCAACTTGGCCATACTTGAGAAGTCTCAGTTCACATATGCTCAGAAACAATTTGTTTGCATTTGAGAGTTTTGCAAAAAGTAGGCTCCTGCCCATGACTGTAAGAGCTGAATCAGAAGTTTCAGCGGCTGCCCAGCATCAGAGAAGCCTGAGCTCAAACTAAGAGCAGGAAGACAGTTTTTCCCACACTCTCAAGGCTCTGTCTGATAGTATCTAGACCGTGAGACAGAGAAAATGGAATTTAACTGGAATATAAAATAGTCAGACAATCCCAAAATAAGGGACTGAGGAAATCTTAAATCAGTCCCATTAGGTATAGGCATTATGATAATCTTTAATTAGGTGATCTCATATTTTTCTCCTACAGAACTCCTGCTGCCTTCAGTGAATGTGTCCAACATTTCTTTCCATCTGCCTCAATGGGTGGTCCTGAATAAGCCTAATTCTAGCATCTCCTGTGTTTTGAGCATTTTATTTCCTACCTTTCAAAATATGTTAATATAATTATTTGTATTCAAAAAATATAATAAGCTGTACATAAAGCAGTAGAAAAAACAAAGCACTTTGTTCAGTGAATTCTCTGGACAATATCTACAACCACAGTAAACACCTCTATAAAAACATAGCTAATTGGCACCTTCCTAATAAGCTCAGGAAAAAGGTCAGGAACTGGCTAGGTGATGGAGAATAAACCTCCACCCCCTTCTCCTGCTTCCAGGAGGTTCTCCTAGAGCAGGGATGAGATTCACTAATGAGAAAGAGCTCAGGTGCCTCTGAGCTCTACTGAATAGGTACATTCTAGGGAAAAATGGGAAACAGCCTTAGCAGAGCGGCACTTACTTTAAAAAGTCATTTTGCTTGGTTAAACTCATACTATATGGCTCCTACCAAATCCTAATTTGAAAGTAAGGATGTAAGAGACTTTTTAACATTTGTGGCATGTTTGGTAAATTGATTAGCCACTTTAAAAGCTGCCTCCTGAATTCTGAAGTTCTCACACCAGCTGCCCAGCTGCAGGTACTAAAAAAATGGGGGGGGGGGGGAGGCACAACAGGAACCCAACAAACAAGGAGACCGTGGAAGTCATTTGTCTCACTCGCAGAAGTAGTGCTAGATAAACACATGCTAGATAAATATTATTGTTTGCTAAAGTATCACCCTATTTTGAAACCAAATTCTTTCTTGCAAGCTAAGATTTATTAGAATTACATTGCTTACACAGGACCTGGAAACCTAAATATGCTTTTAGATCCTCACATGCTGTTTAAAAAAAAAAAAGTGCCTTTTCGCTACACGCACTCGAGGAGGAAAATTATAGCTTCACATTTTCAACGCTACAGTTAATGCTGTGTCAGCACCTCCATCAAACCTCGTTGTTCAGCAGTTTATAAAAGTTCACCCCGAGCCAAAACTTGGCATTCAAATTCCCAGAAAGAAAAGTATCGAGAAGAAAAAAAAAAGCAATCGATTTGGCCGCTTTTCAGTTCTTAGAAGTACTGGAGGGGGAGGGAAGTGTGTGTGTGTGGGGGGGGGGGGGCCCTTAACGGCGTGTCGTGTTTATTTATGCGCCTCCCTGGGCTGAGCCGAGGGGGCCCAGCGCCCCCCACCCCCCGTGCCTAGACACGCGCCCCCGAGGCCGGCCGGCCGGCCCGCCCGCTCCCGCAGCCCCTCCGCTGCCTTCACCTCTTCGAGGCGGGCGGACACCAGCGCGGCCTCCCAGCTCTTGGCCGCGGCCCCCACGGCGGAGCTGCCGCCGGTCTTGGGCCGCTTCGGGCCCATGGCGGTGCCGCCGCTCGCTCGCTCGCGCAGTCCCCCACGCTGTCGCCGTAGCAACCGGGCGCCTGCGGGGCGACGCCTTCCGGGCACGCCCGCCACGCCGTTGCCGTGGCAACGGGGGGGGGAGCGCGGCGGGAGGCGCCGAGCTGGGAGGTGCTGGGGGGCCGCTGCGGGCAGGTTGGGCGGCTCGGCTCGGCTCGGCTCGGCTCGGCGCCGTGCCGCCGACGGTCCCGGCTGCCGCGTGTCTCCTTCCCGCTGGGCCTGCCCGTCCCGGCGCGGGCAGCGTGCACCAACGGTCACGGCAGGAGGCGGCCATTTTGCGGCCTTTGCTTGGCCCCCCGCCCTGGTTTGAAGGCGCCCATGTATTAGTAGGGCTTCGTGTTTCAGCCGTTTGGCCTCATTTGTGACCGGGACAGAAAGGACGGGGGATGGCAGGGTGCTGTCACGGCTCCCTGGGGCTCCTTGGGCTCCTGCGCCAGCGCAGCCGGCTCAGGGAGCACCTTGACCACGGCCACATGGGAATGATGCAGGCCTCTCGTAGGGAACAGCGGGAGTTTGCGCGTCGTGCTTTAACCAGCAAATTCAACTCCAAACCCAAACTTGCTGCCTGGGGCCAGCCTCCCCGCCGCCCTGGCATGCCTGGGAAGGCAAGCGAGCAAAGCGAGCTGATGCGGTGGCGCTAGAGCATGACCTCCACGCGGCTGCCTGCTGCGCAGCGCTGTGGAGGACGGTGCAGGTGTGGGCAGCAGGGCCTGCTCCCAGGCCTGGACCGCACGCCAAACTCTACCATATGTTACTGCACTGGGACCAGAAGGGGAGAGGGAGGCACAGTTGGGAGAAAGTAGGATTGCTGCCAAGATAAAGAATTCATTACAGAGGAGTCATGTCGTGATCTCACACTAGAGACGAGTGAAATATTCTGTGTGATTTAACATTTGGTGAAAATATCCCAAACCACATGCTGCCCTTCCCCCATCCCATTATACCGACCAGGATTGCTCTGAGCCTCCAAATCTTTATTTTAATTTCATAGGAGTCTTAAAGCCGTGCTGTGCAGTGCATTATTGCTTTAGACTGAACTTTGTTTTAGGCAGATAACCTAGTGTATGTGCTGTATAAAACACCTTTAATTACAAACTCTTAGTGGAGAAGTAGGAATTTGGGTTCATGACAAACATAAGAGACAAGTCTTCTTGTATCATCTTCTTATTTTGCAGAAGAATATCTTCCCTGCGTTTGCAGACAATAATGTAGTTTATAACAAGGGAAAGCTGTACAGTAGATTTGCCAACATCCATAAATGTTTTCCCTTCGCTCTGTTTCTTGGCTGATGTCCATTTTTTCCTTTTTGAGGTTTTCTTTTGTTGTCCAGAAAAAATCAGACTTCAATTCTTCATAGAAACAGGGAATGTGACGTTCCCACTATACCCTTGTTCTTCATTGAAGTCTTGGATATACAGCATATGCCCTCTAAGGCGCGTTGAGAGTATGGGGAAGGAGGACAAGGGCAGGAAGAGCAGTTGCTGCAGCGGAACAGGACAGAGCTATGTGGCAGAATGTGCCTATAGTGTGCTGCTGCTGCATAAGTTGCCATATCCTTATTGTGAACTGTGCTGAATTTCTGTGGTTCAGTTTCAGGACTGCATGTGAGCTTCAGGATGACCCAGGGGAGAGGGTTGTGCACGCCGTTCCTGACAGAATAGTTGGAAATGTACTCTACCATGAAGTTAATGGGAGAAGAAGACTGCTTAGTGGCACTAACCGTCCTGCCCACACCTTGATCTGTATGCTCTGGTTTATTAGGAAGGTTAAAAAATGGCAACTGCTGCAGATTGCTGTCAGCCTACAAACAGCTCTGAGAATATGAACAATAGCTCTGAGAATCATGAACTGGCCTGTTTATATCTACTGTGTGTTTGCTTGGGTGAATAATGATTATTTGAAGGAATCTAGGCTTTTTGTTCTGCTACTTATTGTCTTAGCAAACACGTCTAGCAAACTTGCTGTTTATTGTTGTTAAATGTTGCAGCAAATAGCAAGTCAAGCTGAAGTAGGACAGCTAATCACTGGGAGATTACCACTTCATTTAAAATGGCCTGCAAGATCCTCCCAAAAGAAGAAGAGAAAGGAGCTATATTTATTCCCTACTGCAAAGGATCAGAGCACATAGTCCTAAAATAGGTTCTCCTGCAGTGAAGTCAGCTAAAGGCATCTCTTATTTGGCTGCTTATCCCTGTCCGTTCAGTTGTGCTGTTTATCCCTGTCCGTTCAGTTGTGCTGTCAAAGACGTTTGTGGGGCCAAGCTGTAAACCAGATCACTGAAAGCTTCTAGGTTAAATCCTCTAGAACACAAAAAACAAATCAAAAATATTGGGAAACTACAGCCTTTGTTTCCTCCAAATGGCCTACACATGAAAAGGCCTAGTTGTCTCCAAGCCATCTGAAAACCTCCAGCTTCCTTTTGATAACTTAAAGTTGATGTTACTGAAATCCTGGATTAGCAAAACTGAATGCAGTTCAACCAGATTGGTAAGCGTGGAATGAGAGAAATGGACAGGTTAAGAATCCAGAGGGATAACGTCACAAAGTTTGGAGTACCAGCTGCATGAGAAAAGAATGGGCAGATGTAAGCCTGTCCATTCCCATGGAGCAAAGTTGGGCCTGCCTTTGGTGCAAGAGTTACTAGGTGAATCTGTGAATGCTTGTGTTTATGACAAGAATATTCATGGTGAGATTTTCCTGTGAGAGTGGCAAACCTCTGCAAGTGTGATTTTTCTGTGAGAGTGGCAAGTCAGCCTTTTATTTTCTGTCTTATTAAAAAAGAAGCACAGTATGTAGATACATGAACAAATGGCATTGCAGTAAGTGAAGTCATGAATTTACAACACACCAGCAATTCTGAATAGCACTCTAAATACAAGGTAGCTTGTTTCTCCCTGGAAGAGGGGTTAACTGCCACATGTATTCTGAATTTACACAGCAGGAAAAGAAACTGTACATCATTAATACTGCAGAGTAGCTGGACACAATAACCTGTTTCTGTGCCCATATCTTTAGATTATTAATACAGAATGAATTTTTTAAAATTAAGCTTGCTATTTACCTCTTTCAGAAAGAAGAAATTTTGAATGCCTTTTATTCTAGGGTGACTTAAAGAACATTTGCACTTACTTTTTCTCCAGTAAAGTGGAGAGAACAGGAAGACATTACTCTTTGTAAAATTCATGTCTTCTCTACTTGATATTTCCTGGAAAACTGCAGATGACTGAAGAACTGGTAGAGTTTTGGGATCTTAAATAATTAAAACCTGACCCATTGAGAGGGGAATTAATTTTAATCATGTTTGCTTTTCTTAAGTCCTTATTTTGTGTACTTGACAAATATTTGGAAAAAACAATCTTTTCATAAAGAACCATCAACTTCTCTCCTTCATTTGAGAAGTGAGCAAAGAACCCTCTTTTTCTGAGTCCTTAAGAGCATACTTAATTTTATTATTGCTTTCATAAGATTTAAATATTTCTTGAACAAGGAGGCTTTCCAAATTATGGCTTCAGAAAGCTTTTCCATTTTGGAAAACTTTCCAGAAGGTTGTCTAGAACAACTAACATGACCTGCAGCAGTGCCAAGGAAAACAATCTTCATATTCCTTATATTTTTAGGAGAAGAAAGGTGGACAAAAAAATCCCTTATTTTAGAGAACACTCTTCAGTCCTTTTTTCCTCTAAAGGACAAGGGGGAAGAACATAAAATTCATTTTGCTTTCCTTTTCTGGCCAAATTCGTTTTCATTTAGTTTCATAGTACTGCAGCATCTGGACTGGGAACAACTTTTGATGGAAGTTTGCAAACCACCAGGACCCAACCATCTCACAAGTTACACACACTTGACAGGTATGGCATGTGTTTCCACAGCTTCCCTGAACTTTCATGTATCAAGCTGGATGTAGCAGGTTTTTGCCTATAGTTGCTGCTCTGGCCACCAAATGATTCCCTGCAATTTATTTCTCAGTCTGCTAACTCATTTGTATAATTTGCATAACACTTCCTGCATGGATTGCATAGGCCTGTGGATGTGAACCAAATGTCTGTTTTAGCCTTAAGATCTATGGAGCTTATTTCTACAAAAGGAAATTAGAATTGCAGTTTGAGTTAACAGTGTGCCCTGAAAGGGACAAAAGACCAGCTGACCATAAATATAAGATAATGCACTACCCTTTTGAATGCAGCGTGGTGCACTTCAAATATTTCTAGCATCAAAGGTCAGTAATTTCATAGTGACCGAGTACTAAGCTTAATAAAACGATAAAATAAACTCTCCTACTCAGATTGCAATAGGCCTTCCTAATATAATATGTGGCTAGATGATGCTGAACTGTGAAAGTATGTGAGGATGGTTAGAGAGACAGGGAGCAGTTAAATTGTAAAAACAATATAATTCCAACTGTATAGAGAGCTACCATGTCAAGTCCATGCATTGTGTAGCAAGGCCTGCCATCTGAAATGGGGCCACTGTATGCACAAACCAACAGACCTAGCCAGATAAGTACGCACCTTAAGCCTGTCCGTCTAATAATGTGGCCAAAATCAAACGAAGTTGTAGATGTTCTTTCTCCTTCAGCCTCTAGCATTTACTGTTGGCTTGGCCAGTCATTGTTTTAACCACTTCAAACGAAATTTTTCTTACTCAAATATTTTCTGTCAAGCTGGGTTACAAATGTATGTAGCCTCTGTTGTTTATCATAAGCATATCATGCTGAGCAGATCAAACTTCCTTTATACATACAAATACGTTTCCATTTAAGAGTCCCCACCAACTTTTTTTACTGAAAAAGTCTTACAAGTCACTGCATTTAATTTTGAAAAAGACGGTTTTGTAGCCTAGTCTCTCCCATGTGCATGCGTATGCAAGGAGAATGCTTTCCCCTCCACATAGCCAGTGATATGAGGATTCCTGGCAAAGCTCAAAATGAAATCCATTATCGTCTGTCAGTAAACTGACTTCTAAATTCCAGCTGGACGCTATGCAACAGTCTCTTTAAAGAAAACTGCCTCTGCCTTTGGGATTGTAGTCTACTGCCTCTCGATAACTGAATTTTGGAAGCTGTTCAGTGCTGCCACTCAGCAAAAAAGTCCAGTTTCTGATATCTCAGGTTTTATTCCTGCCTTTTTCAAAACAAATCAGAAGGAAGCAATAAATCCCAACTAAGCATTTTCCCATCCTTGGAGAAAGACAACCCTCCCTCCCCCGTGCTTCAGCCCGGCTTTCAAATCCTGTATCACAGCCTCCTCTCTTCTGGCATAAAACAAGTAGTTTCCCTGAGGTTACAGAGTCATCCATGGAGATCTGCTTCTGTAGCACTCTTCACTCCTACCATCATCAAGAGAGGAAATCTTACACAGTAGTGCTGAGCACTAACCACTAACTTTCCTCAACAGCCAAACAAAGCAAAGTCCAAATAAATGGAAATTGAAACAGTATACTCTTTTTGGTGCAAAAATAAAACTGCTTCTAGTCCATTAAAAACAAACATTACCACTATGGAGAGTAAACAGACCTAAGATCTGTGTCAGAGCTTGCACTAAAAATATTGATCGTAAGTAGTGGAAAGGCGTGATGGGTTTGTTTGTTTATTTTTTAATGGGGAAGAGATTATTTCTAAAAATCCACGTAGTCTAAACTGGAAGTGCAGTAAGTAAACTGCTAGAATAATAATTCTGTGGCCTTGGGTGTCTTAATTCTGTGAACTCACACTATAACAAATTTGGATGGGTTTTATTCTGTAACTGAATTTTCGAGCTCCTAACATCTACTTGCAAGGTAACTATATTGCAACAATGCACTTCACTCTGAAACTATATTGCTTCAGCTTTAATCTTCTTGCCATCCTTTCCCACCTGTTCCCCTGAGCACCTACACTCCCTAGTAGATCTGGTTCAACGGGTAGGTTTTGGAAATAAATATATAGAATTATTGGCTGTTTCCCGCCCTGTTTTGGAACCTTCCTCTTGCAGTCAAACTTGTGCCTAAACTCTGCTTTATAGAACTACTATGGTTAAACTTCTGGGTCCTAGGACTGCATTCCAAACATTATCATGCCTGCCACTTTCTTCCACTAAATTCTTTACTCTTCCTTGAACCAGAGGTCCAACCATATTCTCCTTACCTTAGACCTTACCTTAGACTACACCCTATACTTCTCTCCTTTCCCACCTACTTCGCACCATTCCTACTTCACAAGCTTTTCTCATTCTACGTCTCCAAAATTCAAGCTGGGCCAAACTCCAGGACCTGGATCCCCTGAAATTCCTCCCCCTCACTGCCGCCCACACCTTCAATCCCTGAGTTCTGCCTGTGTCAGCAAACAGTGCTACTGCGAAGTCTCAAAGCCAGCGATCTCTCAGCATAGGCAGCACCATACCTCTCGCACCTGAAGCACCAGTGCTTCTCTCATGCTGATCCTTTGTTCAAGGTGTGGCTGGTCTGTATGATCTGTGATACAAATACCAAGCACCCCTAGCATGGGGGCCCGGGGAGCAAGAGAGGTCCTGGTGCAGTGCTGCAACAAAAGTATGTTTGCAGATGTGGTGCTCTTCCACATCATCCATGGTAGAATGCCTCCTCCATAGCACTTGACTGAGCATTTGCTCCCCAGCTTCCTTGGTGACATGTGAAATAAAAGAATACTGGAAGGCTGGGCACTGCAGTAGCTAAAGAGTTGAGCTTCCAACATATAATTTGGCCAGCCATCCTACAGAAACTCAATTGATTTGGGAATATATTTATTTCTGAGGGCCAGAGTGGCCTTTCACATATAACTGATGAATCATATAGTAATAGTGTCTTTGCCTTATCCAGAAATATGGAGAAAAAAGGCACTGTGATTGCTAAGTGTGAGAAATGAAGTGTCTGGCCCCTAAGCCGCAGGCTTCCGACTCTTTAATGATATGTATCTCTATGGAGATATTCCAAAGAGTTACAGTGAACTAGCTAAACATGTGACATGAAAAAGCACAATCGTGGAAGTTCTTATTCAGAAAAGGAAGCAATACTGAATTAAGACTGATTTCCTTTTGAATGAGAGGGATTTGGTTTGCTTTAAGTGTTCTTATTTGTGTCTCTCAGTAATCAGACCAGATTCTTTTAAGGAACTAGGTCCTTAAGAATAGTAGGCCACTGGTGCCAGGAGTGAAAGCCTGAAACCTGATAAGTCTATCTAGCAGGAAGCTGGACTATGTCTTAAAATCTACTCCTTTCTGGAGCTGTAGGTACTTGCCTACAGAATTAGCTTTGGTGCCATCCAGTTCTGCTGTAAGGCAGAGGGATTCTCCATGAATCTAGCCCTGAACCTATATAATGCCCTCTGCAAGTGCTGTAGCACCAGGTATTATTAGGAAATATACTGTGAAAAACAGTCAATAGAGTTGAGCAGGCTATGAGCAGTCTGTGCCCACCAGTTGCCTCATCTTGCACCCTTCCTGTTGAGACAAGTGAGATACGGAAAGTATTACGAAAGGTGGCTTACCTCTGGCAAGTTATCTGTAATAGAATATTATTCTTTAGCTTCTTTGGATGAGCACTATGCAGTTATACAAAGTAAC
The DNA here is from genome assembly GCF_040807025.1 of Struthio camelus. NCBI lineage: Eukaryota > Metazoa > Chordata > Aves > Struthioniformes > Struthionidae > Struthio > Struthio camelus. The sequence continues at coordinate 91,982,129 of NC_090942.1, read as the reverse complement.
TGCAAAAAAGACAGTCTCCTCCCCTGTCATATATATCCTGTGTACAACTTTCAGTCAGTCTTAACTATATCAGAAGCTGAGAGAATTTGTGCTATCTTTGTTTCTGCAAATGACAGCAGTAACAAGGCTCTGTCAAGAGTTTCTGCCTTTGTTTAAGTTAGCTATTTGGAGGAGAGCAGATTTACTTAAAAATTCTCAGAAAATTAATTCTTTATTCAAAGAGTTAATAATGTCATTTTAGGAAGACTAAACAATATTTTTATGCCTATCACATGCATTTTAATGCCTGCTTTGATGTAAAAGCTCCACTTACTACTGACAGGTATTGTACAATAAATAATATTTAACAGTTACAAAGAACAATCAGTAACACTTTGTTGTTAACATAATGCAGTTTCTGCAAAGACCACCTATTCCTTAGGAAGCAGTGAGCTTTAGGTAAATCAAACACAACATGTGTTTACATTATATCATTACAGAGATCAAGTTAGAAAGGCTTTCTTGGTAGCACTTGTCTTAGTTAACAAACTGTGTTAGCATTAATTCCCATTAGTCATATTCATTAATTCACATTAACACCAGCCAGAACGTAAAATCAGACTTTTTTCCATCTCTCTGTGCCTCATTACTTCAGGCAAAGCAAAACATTTACTGTGTCAGAGATGCAAGATGCTGAAGGCCATTGACTGAAAAAGTAGACTGCCTAGCTAAGATGTGACCACCTTCCTACTTTAGAAAGATGACAGTGACAGAACTGTCCTTGTTGAGGAGTGACATCATAAGAAGAGACATCCTTATCAAGATCCATGATAGGGAAGTCTCTGTCACCAAACTGAATGTTATGTGTGAGTTCATATGATTGACCTGCCTGTGATAGTGTTTTCAGAGCATGCAATCCGTAATGCTTATTTAGTAATTACTAATTTTTAAGAGAGTTACTAGTCAGTGTTTCAGAATATCATGGAAGCATTTGATATAATCAGATGACTTCAGGAGTTTGGCCCAGTATGCAGGACTGTGGTGACTAAACCCCATTTCTGTTCAACACTGATGTATTCTGACTGCATGCAGATCTACGCAAATGTAATTAAGTCATTTTGACTGCCTGTCATCAGTTACCACAAGGTAATACTGTGAGTAAAATTAAATAGAACAGGATTTCTTAGCTTTCTTTGAAGTGGGTGTTACATACCAACAGAAGGATTTTTTGGTGAACATATCTTCTTCCATTTGCTTTGAATTATCTTTGCTTTTCTTCCTCATCCTACAAAATCCTATGATAACTAAGCAGTAACAGCTTAAAGAAAGCACTGATGTATTAGCTGTCTTTTAGTGCAACTGGCAACTAAAGCAAAGACGACCTGCCACTACTCTCAGGTCATTAATAAACATTGCATGGATCATTAGTGACCTGCAAACAACTCTCAGTAAACCTTGAGTGCCATTACTACCATTTAGAAAATTAACTAACTGATCTTGAAGAGCCAGCTTCTGGTCTAATGTTTAGACAATACTGGAGTACATAGAAAGACGGAGCTATGGCACCAAGAAGTGAGAGCGCTTGAATGTAATAAAAAGCTACTTTGAAACTGAATCACTCTGAAAGTTGTTTTTATTATATTTTTCAGAGGTGATGGAATTTTATTTCAGGGATCATAATGCAGCTTTTGCACAAAAGACTCAATTAGTACTTTTAGTATTTTATGTTCTTTTTTTAGAGCTTAGTTCTTGGGAATCCTTACTTTAGCTGTGGGAAAAGCTGATCGGTTTTGAAGCAATGAAAATACCGACTACTAAAGCTCAACACTTACCTCATTCAGCCCTTGCAGTCAGAGTTCTAGTAATTCTAGATGCTTCAAACGAGAGGCTGAGGCCCAGATCTGTAGGCAGTTAACTCCCTAGATACCTTGGAAGATCTGGGTTTATGTATATGGCTCACACACCTTCTGCCACACATCCTGGTTCACCGGAGGTATAATCACACATAATTAGAGGATGGTCTAATAGGGTGAAAGAGGGCAGATCGAACTGGCTTACCCTTCTGTTTTGTCCAGGAGTGCATCAGTGATGTATGATAGACATGATCTGCAGTGCTTCTCTTCAAATGGTTCTAATGAATTTCAATTCAATATTAGTTAGTTTATCCACCACCCTCATTAGGATGCTGTTCCAATGAGAAGCTCAGAGAACTTTACTGCTAAACACGATGGAGTTCTGCATAGAAAATGCTATCCCTTTTACTTATGAGAAACATGGCAAAATGATAGCAAGTTCTGCAACATCATAAACCAAAGTCTTTGCTTGAAAGTTTATGAGAAAGGACTACTGATGATAGAGCTTGGCTTTTGGAAGGCATTCATTAAGGCTGCAGTTATGCTATCATTGATGATTTCCTTAGCTAGCCAGGGATAGTGTGGTTGAAAGAATGGGTACATTCCTGATCCTGATTTTATTTACAGAGGGGATCTAAAGGCATAAAGAGAACAAAGGAGGGATAGAGCTCAAAACAAGAACCCTGGAGCACACTACATCACTGCTGCTACACATAAACAAGCAATTCATACAACTGAAAGTATGAGAAGTAAAAAAGCTAAACACTGAAAAGCAGGTGTTTGAAGCTGTGAGAAAATAATGCTAGTTCTGTCCATGCAAATATGCTGCTGGTGGGCCATGGTACTAGTGGTGCATGGCAATATTACTATTAGGGGCTGCACCATGTGTTTACCATCTTTTTAAACTGAGGCACCTTGACCTGCCTTAACCCATTTTTTGCCCATCTTCCCATGTTGGGCCTTAGACCTCCCTCCACTTGTATATTTGGAATGTAAAGAATTGTTGAAGGAGGGAAGCATTATGCACAGGCATTCATCTCTTGGTTATCCTCAAGTCAGTGCCGAAAGAGAATGTTTTAATCAACTATTGAAAGGTTGCTGACCTAGAGGGGAAGCCCTGGTAATCATGTGCATTATATTTTTTAAAAGAACAACTTATCCTTCTTATAAAGATCAAGCTGAGGGAGTCTTGCCCGGCTGCTTTCTGGGATATTTGTGAGGATTTGGTGATGGGTGCTTTAAAGAGCCTGCTTTTTTTTTTTTTTTTTCAGAAAACACAGGACTCTTCTGTATAGTAGTATGTGCAACATGTAATTAGAAGAAAAAAAGACAGAATAAACAATACAAACTAGTTGTAATGTTAAATATACATATTTTCATTGTGGTTCTGTATGCATTTGTAAAGCTGGATGTGAAAAACTCAGGCTAGTTTCTCTATACCAGTTTTATTCATATGGAGAAAGAGAAAAAAAATACTCCTCAAAGTTAGCAGATGGGCAAAGTATGAAACACTCAGTACTTTGCATCTATGAGAAGAAAAGTGCAAGCGTAGAAATATAAACATCAGTGTAGGAGACCACGGCACTGTCTAGGTAGTAACTAGACTCCTTCATGGAGGAGAATATATGTATTATAGAGTTATTACCTGCACTATCCCTCCAACAGCACTTCAGTAGAAAGCTGTCCGCCTGAACTAGAGACAGCTGGATAAGTAAGTGTTGTACCATGATCCTATAATATTTCCTAAATGATCATTCGGTTTTTTAAAACTTATACTTATGACCTAGATCTCTGATAAACACTCATAATTATTATAAAATTCTGCCAAATCTGGTGAAAAGCAGGCTTGTTATCTTGAGATGGAATTTATGGTAATATTAGCTACCTCGATTATTGGCTAGGTGGCAGCAGAGCTTATTTATATGCTAATATACCATGCAGCACCATTTACTTTGCTAGTTTGAAATTCAGCTTACAGTGCTGGTGAGAAAGTTCCTATTATTACAGATCTGCTCATCCCTATACTACCACTGCTGTGCACTCTCTCATAGACAGCAAAAAGTAATTTTCATAATGACAGCTCACTATTTATCTGTGCGCTTCTTTCACATTCAGGAAACATGAAATCAAACACCGTTAGTTTGGCTCTTTTCAAGAATAAAGTTGTAATTAACATCATACAAATCAACCAGATGCCCACTGTTCCAGGACAGTGAAAGACTGTTTTCTCGCTGGAAACCGAGGTTACACAACCACCATGACACAAAACCAGGAAACTCCCAACTTTTGTATCACCAGTGCCCGCTCAGTCGTTCTTGTGAGCTTTCCAGAGCCCTGGGTTTGGGCAGGAAGTGGGCTGCAGCTTACTAGCATAGTTATGTGGGCTCATGGCACGGTAACCGAGCTTCTTCCAGGTGACACCAGTGAGCAGGCAAGAATCTCTGGAGTAGAAGTAGCTGTGCCAGCACCAGGGCTCTTATGTCCATTCAGGGAATGTCATTCAAGATGATAGTTTAATTTCTCCAGCAGAAGGATGCCTGCTGTGAGTATCAGCATGTCTGTATAGACGGTCATGCTGGCAAAGTGGCTCTAATGGGAGGAGATTTGTAGTTTAGACAAGGCATTGGGAGTGTTTAGAGGAAGCTCTGGCAGAAGATCTATATGATACTCCAGCATGTCCAGGAACCCAGTGGTTTAGAGGCCATATGAAGTACACTGTGGTGGAACCACTAGAAACTGAGGTTACCCAACTACTGGGATACAGCACCAGTCTCCACCCAGATGAGTGCTAACAGAATAGAGCTAACATAGCCAGTCTGTGCCATGGGCCTCTAAGGTGGCTTGCACAGAGCTGTGTGCCTTTTGGAGAACTTCTACTTGGGTATGTGGAACATGCACACATCGCATTGGATCATCACCAAGTCTAGGAAAGCAGCAAAGGCCAATGGCACACAACAGTGCATTTCTCTTCTGCTGACAAAGGCTCCACCAAGATGTCCCAGAGAGGAGACCATAGAACGGATGAAAAGGAGCTGGCTCAAGATCAGCTTAAGAAAGACAAAGTGATGCTGATAAGAAGAAAAGATCTTTTGGTGAACTGGACAACGTGCTGATCCCAGCATCAAGTCAGAGGTCACTAAAATGCTTTTGAGCCATACTGAATTTGTTCTTGGCCCTCTAAACATGAGCTGATGCAGCTTGGCAAGAATATGCAGCTCCTCTCTCCTTTGGGCAAGGAAGCTGTGTCACAGGGATCTCTTCATAGTGACCTATCTGGACTCACTCCATAGCTTGGGTACGATAATAGGTTTCCCGAAGCCTCGGGGAACAGATGAATGAGAAAGACAAACTTGAGCTGTTCTTGTGGCAGGACTGGAAAAGGCTCTGTGGCTGCAGGGTGGCCCTCAAGGTCAGGATGCAGAAAGCAGGTGGTCTCTGCTATCAGTGTAAAGGAAGGTGGAAAACCGGAGAATTCTGGCATTGGATTTGGCTGAAAAGCTGTGACTTTTAGAAACTCAGGGGGTCTGAGGACTGGCATGTGGAAGGGCAAGTGAGCTGGTATGGAGTCTGAGGCACAGGATTGGATCTGGGAAACCTGAGGTCCCCAGGAGCTGATCTACTTCCCCAGTGCCTCTCCCTTGATGCACCATTCCTAGTGCCGTGTGAAGCCCCCTCATGTGGTCGGTACTGCCACAGCTGCCATCATCGCTGCCACTTTGCCTTGCCACCTGTTGGCAGATGCGCTCTTAACACATAGCCTCAAACCCAGAGAGCTTAGACACATTCGTATCTGAAATGACTGAGAAGGGGGAGCTGCACATAAAACTGTTAAAATGGCTTTAACCCCGTGGTGCTGCTCCCCCCATGAAGCCCTGTCCCCCTGAGCAGCTGCCTCCAGCCCCTTGGAGCAGCTGCTGTCCGTCTGGCTGCCCTGGCCTCCTTGTCAGCTGTTTGATGTCACACATCAATCTTCCATCTTTCCTGCAAATCTCTGATGATCAAGTTTCACATTTCCAGGACTCCGGCCGTAAAGCCCCTTTCACTGGTATAATTAGTAATTAGAGGAAAAATGTTAGCAAACTCCTCTTGGCATAAACAGACACTCAATCCCCATCTGTCAGGCCAGGAAATTCACATTAGGGTGAAGGCCTAATACAGATTTTTGTATCTGAGGTGAGCGACCGCACACGTTCTGCACCACTCAATTACGCCGCCCTCACGACAGTGAGTGAGAGTTATTTACCACTGACTGTTTTGATTGTAAAGAATTTTCAGTGTTTTGAAAGTCATTACATCTTCCTCACCAGGAAGCCTCATGGGATTTGAAAGAAATGGGCTCTCTTGGCAATGCTGTACAGCTGTTTGGTAAGGAGATAGGAGTGATTCGTGATTGCTGTGCAAGTGAACGCTCTTTCATGGAGCCCCACAGCTGACATAACTCCATTAAATATATACTCAAACAGACCATGATAAGTGAGGCAGTCCGAGAACGAGAGGTTTTTAGTATAGCAGACAAATGCATAATGATGTGCAGTGGGCAGAAACTGAAGATAGCCTGGTTCAGACTGGAAACAAGGCCCCACATATTCAATATGGAACACAGCTAATGGCTGGACACAATTAGCATATGTCATGATGAACGCTCTCCTCTGGAAAGCCTCCAGTTAAGATTGGATGTTTTTTCCTCCTGTAATAGATGCTATAGGTCAAACAAGTTAATTTAGTCTTATGCCTTGTGCTACGTAGGAGACCAGAGTGGATGATTACAATGGCCTCTTCTGGCATCGTAGTCTATAATGGAAGTTAATGATGCCAGCCAGGCCCTGTCTAATCCGCACCTAGGACTCTGTGCATTGTGGTTTCTCTCAGCACATTCTCTGTTTTTGTCTAGTTCATTTTAAGGCCTGTTTTTCTCCCTTTGGCGGGGGAGAAAATTCATGCATCACTCAGGATCAAGCCTGTAGTCCTTCCATAATTATCTTAGGCAAAGCCAGATACTGCACAGCTGGACAAAAGCTTAGCAGAGGTTAAGCTCAGAAACACTTTTCTGGGGTTTCTGTTTCATTTATAGGTTTTTGGTGCAACCAAAATAAAGATAAAGAAGCCAAGTCCCTGCCTGTGCTGCATGCCTAGAGTTAACCATCCCATAAATACAAAACCCAAGGACCACAACCAAGCCGATTATTATGTGTCCAAAGCTTCATGCTGCTCTGTAACTCCGTCCTGCCTCATCTCTCCGAAAGGAAAGCAATCTCTTTCTGGGATTCTGAGGCAAATTAGACATAGCAGCGCATAGTTATTTTCAGGTATGGCAGAAAAGCTGGGCTTGTCCTAGCCATGCTCAGCTAAGGAGCCATTACTAAATGAGAATTTGAAAATGTGATCCATTTCTTCAAACATGATTTAGCCTTTAAGTCTCTAGGCCACTGTATGGCGTAGAGGGACTTTCCCCTAGGAGCTTGAGAGGGACAGGGTGAACCACAGCTGTTAGAGTGGGAAAAGGAGTGAGTTTTTCTGGAGCAGCAGAGAACCCCCAAAGGCTATTCTGAGATCTTTCTTGACGCAGGCATTTTCTCTGTAGGATATGTAGCTGAGGAAGGGCTCAGATATTTTTCTTGTTGGACTCAGTTCCAGACATGCTGAACACTGTCTCACGGTATGAAAAATCAAACTGGCCACTGAGTTCACTGTTACATGCAAAATGGAAATTAATACATCACAGTTGAAACGGTAAGAAAAACAAGAGTTAAATTCTTACAGTAGCATAACCTCATACTTTTGACATGACGTATGCCTCACAGTGATGACCTTATTTTAAACAGCTTAAACATTTTTGACCTTAAAAATCTTAATGGTAGTCTCTTAAAATAATTTTCTCAGTGTATGTTCCCAAGCCTCAAAGTGAAAAGATGAACTAGAGGAAAAATAAACTAGTTATTTAGGATCACATTGACATCCTTTCTTCCACAACTGAAAACTTCAGATCACTTTCAGCAGCCTCTGTCACCTGTGCTAGCTGGAAAAAAACTGGTAACAGCAGTAGTTTGCTATTTGGTAGGTGAATGAGTATTAGAAAGGGATGAGGCTCCCTTTGCATTGGCTTTCAGAGAAACCCCGTGCTTGGGGAGGAGAGGTGAGATTTGGACTCTGGGGACTGTAATCAAATGGGAGTCTGTCTGCATGTTCCAAACAAGCTGTAATGCTTTTTCTCCACCTTTATTCCCTGGTCCTTGCTGCAGTTCTGTCTTTTCCCCATCCCTGGATGCATGTTGTACTTCAGTCCCTTCTTCCCATCCCTGCCCTGGATTCCTTGCTCAGCTTGTCTCCGACTACCTTCCTTGATCTGAGTTACCAGCATTGCCAAATCCCCTCATCAATCTGCTTCTCTGCTGCTCTGAGTTTACACTAATTTCTCCTTACCTGCAGTTCTCACATACTCCATCTCCCAGTCCCACCACAGTTCCTCAGACTCTTCATTCAGCCTTGGCTTTCACCGTCTTCCCTGCCTTCCATATTGTCTGCTCCCTCTCCAGCCTCTTGATTTATCTAGCCCAGCTCCTGGACATAGCTCCTACTAGGTCTGATCTCTCTCCTGTCACACCTCTTCAACTGACAGGTTTCCAACATAACTTGTTGCTCCAGCCTTCTCCTTAAGTTGAGTCTTTCCTCTTCAGATTCCTCCTCCTCTTTTCTTCTCACATTAGCCTTCCTTTTTCCTCAGATCCCTGTCCTGAGCATTATCCACATAACTTCTGTTTCCAATTTCTATGCTTCACTCAATTTCCTGCTCCCTTATCAATTTAGTTTTATTCCTCCCTTCCTTGTCCCCCATACCCCCTTCCATTCAAGAGGTCCTCTTCACCATAGTTTCTAAGGGCCAATTGCAGATCAGTGCAGTCCTGACAGAGGCAGTCCCACTGCTATTAACTCTAGGAGCACTGTCTCTAAGAACAATCTTACTTGACTGCTCAAGCATGCAAAGCATGTACAAAATCCTTGTTGACTTTAGCTGCGCAGGTCTTACCTGAGCATGTCAAAATGAGACCTTTCCAATCTCGCCAAGCTTTGAGAGTTTTCACTAGGGGAGAAAGACGAATACTCCTCACTCAAAACCCACTCCCTCTGACAAGAGTCACATCTTCCTTTCCAATTTTAGTACTATCGCAGCTTCTGAAATAAATGAAATCATTAGGAAGTATTCAATACGGGCAAATATAGAATTTTCCATAATTTTATTTCAACCCTTCTAGTTGAACTTTCCAAACAAGCGTTCTATCATGAATGAGATAATGACTGGGGCAGGCTAGGGACAAAGAGGAGGAGGAGGAGCTGAAGCAAATGGAGAGTTGAAGAGGAAGAAATCTATGCCAAAGCTATGTCTTTCTTTCTTTGTCAGTAGTTCCAGTAAGTCTTTAATAACCTATTCTGTTACACTGTGCTTTTCACCTTCTGCTTGTCCAGTCTCCTCCTACTGCATTCACTCCCTTCTCTAATCTCAAGTCCTCACTGTTTTTATTCTTCAGTTCTGTACCTCCTCCATCTCATAATAGTCTCCTGGCACCTTATTCTCTTTTTCCTTCTTACTCCACCTCTTAATTATCTCCTAAATCTCTTCTCTTGGCTTTTTTTCCCTCACGTCTTAATTTTATTCCCCCCTCAATCTGCTCTGTGGGATAACTCTGGCTATGAGAAGAAAAAACAAAACAAAACCCAAAACAATAGCTGTAAGGCCAGATATCTGGACATCAGCATTCATTTGTACTCCTTTATTTTTGGTCATACACAAAGTGTGCCCAGCTGTTGCACTGAGCCCTTTAAGCAATCAACACATCCTTGCTCTGCCTGCACTGAATATATTCATGCATAGAAGTCAGGTCCTCTTAAACTACCTTATACACCCGGATCTGGTTAAAAAAGGGATTTTATAAAGAATATTTTGAAAAAGATAATTAAATCCTATCATCTTAGTTGGAAATCTCTTCAGCTGACATTATGTTTTCATTTTTGAAAGCAGGCTATGCCCCCCCTTTCTCAGTCTCTGTCCTATCTGTTCCTCCTCTCCCCTAGCTCTTCTGTTCCTCCATATCTCTGCTGTCCTGTGAATTTGCTGCAGAATGCATCTGATTTGTCTATGTTTAAAAGCCCCAGGCTGCTTAGTGATAGCACCTGTCCAACCAGTCAAAGAGGGTGCAGATCTATTGGGGGCTGTGAAAGAAGGCAGAGGCAGCTTTCTCCATTCACCATGACATTGTGGGTTAATAGAAGGAAAATATTGATGTTTTATTAAATTACTCCTATAGGTCGGATCATGTAACATGCCCAAGATCTAAACAATGATCCTGTTCTGGAGGAATGTGAGGTTCAGACTGATGAGATAAACCTTTTGCTGGAATATCTCTCTGAGTTCACTAAATTGCTTCCCTTATTTAATTACAAATTAATTGAAAACACTCCTAGCCCAACAGAACAATACTTAGAACCTGATTTGTTGATAGTATCCTAATCCTCCTTAATATTCCTGTAGACTCTCCCATGATTATGTCATCAATTTCACACTTTTTAGACTTTGGCAAAACCTTTTACGCAGGACTCATTAACATAAATAAGAGAAATAGCTATAGCCCTGAGGTACACAAAGCCTTATTAATCCCAGCCAGGATGATGCTGACATAAATAATAAAGGGGCGCACTTGCAAGTGATGTAAATTTGGTAGCGGAGATGCTGACAGAGCTCAGAAGGGAAGGATGTGTCTCTGTTAGCAGACAGCGGAGACTGGTGTTTGGACAGGAAGCACATGAAATCCATGCAGAAAGAGTCTGAGTTATGGAATTACTCAAATTTAAAGTATTTAGAGAGTCGTGTGTCCTCAGCCTTTTGCACTTCTAGTCTTCAACCAGTATGAGATTTTTCTTTTCACTGCTTAGCGCAGTCTTTCTTTTGATGTTCCAAGGGAGGCAGAGTTGCCTGAAGCAGATAGCTCTACTCTGTGCTAGAAAAGCCTGGCCTACAAAGAGAAAAATCTAACTTTACTTAAGTCCCCCAAAAGCAAGGCACTAACTTTTCTGCTGAGCCATTGCCCTCTCAGGCTGGAATGCTCTCTATTTGCCTGAGGTGAAATGCTTCGTAAAAACTGTAAAAATGCAAACACAGAATATATAAGAGCCCTAGCAACGATAAGTACGGAACAGTAGTGATAAAGGATTATTAACGTTGAATTCTTATAAACTAAGTCAGTCAGCCAGAATAACTGAGTATTGTTAGTATAGGCAGCCCAACACTAAATATGAACCACTTTCCACTTTCCTTCACCAGCATAAAAACTCCTTCTTCCTGTCTATCCTATAACTTACCTTTTTATTTTCCTCTGAAACACTAACCATATATACAACTTATATGGTGAACCAAAAAGGCTAACATGACTGGGCAATTTCTGATCCTTAGGTAGGAGATGAAAAGATAAGACTGGGAGATTCAGGGCCTGGATTTGCCAAAGCACCTTCACTAGCTTCAGTGGGGCCAGGATGCAGTGAAGAGTGGATCCCTCATGCACATTGGTCCTGGCTATTCTGGGTCACAACAAACAAAATTTACATCTAATAGGTAGCTAGTGCAAATGCCAGTGCCCTAGGAACTTGCTGTCTCAGGAAGATGTTCCTTGAGAAGGCAAGCACTCACCTGACGCTCCCATCTCTGCAGATTGTTTTCAAGTGTATCCCCCTTTATAGCACATAACAGCAATCTCCTTCTGACGTCATGAAAGTGTGAATTGTGATGGTACAATGTCTATGTCCCTCAAAAGTCGCAACCTCAGGTAGACAGTAAAGGCTGAAAGCTACTACCATCACATGAATGTCAAACAGCTTCAGGAGGCATTTAGTTAGCTCACAGATGGGCACAATTCAGAGATGCCTCTGTGTTTTAGACATGGAAGCCTGAGACTGCGAACACTGAGAGTGTTCCAGGTAATCAGGGCTCTTACTGTAGAGGAACCAGAAGACGCTGCATTTGGCTAGTCTTTTAACCAGGCTCCTTGAAAAGTAAGATGGTAAGTATAACCTGTGATGCTAAACAAGTAAGCAGCTCCATTTTCAGTCAGTGAGAGCTTGTTTCATGCTGCCAATTTCCATTCTAGTTATAGGTGGGTGTTCTGGGAGTGAGGAGACCAGGACCCATCTTGCTCCAAATTGGTGTGAGCATACATCTTCACTAGCCCAAGGAAGAGAAAGGCTGGAGCAACTGATTAGAAGTGACCGCCAAAAGACTAAAAAAAAAAACAAGGTTTCTGCTAGTTCTACCCCTGCCAAGCTAATGGTGGGGCCTCCTTCATCTCTGAGAGAGGTGAGCAGGAAGAGGGTGGGGGGCAGATGCTGTGGTGGGCTCTCTTGTGTATTTGCTCTATAACTCCAACTACTCAGTGCTGCTGTGCATTAACAGCAGTACACCATTTACCCTTGTCCCTATGAGCCAGAGAAGCTTTAAAGAGTGAAAGAAGATCATTCAGTGCAACTCAGTTCAATTAAGCTCCCAAAAGCAATCCTGAAATAAAAATCAGCATGTGCTACAAGCCTAAGCAATATGGACCGTGTGTCTGGGATTGCAAAAAATGCCTAGGCAAGGCTAAGGTAATCAGTTAATGTAAGTATTAATGTATCAAGGGATATAATGAATATAAGGCTATATCATTGACTGTAAGTAATTGCTTCACAGTCTTCAGGATAATGGAGAATACAGCCCTGGGTGCGTGCAGAGGCCCTAGAGATTTCAAGATTGGGAAAACCCAGCAGAGATTCCAAGCAGTGGCTATGGTACAATGGAAGAAGTCCAGGAACAAATGTTCCAGGACTTTCAAAGATCATCTGAACATGTAATGGCTAGATATCTCTATCCCTATGTATGTTTTTCTACAGGTCAATTTACAACTTGCCTAACTGCACATTTCCTAGGGCTAAAGCCCCTTTCTTATCATTCTAACGTGGCTGGAGCCCCTTTAACAAAAATCAGAAAGATTAATTTCTCTTTAATTACAGTGAGAGGTGGGGATGGAAGGGAGCAATAAACCCAAAAGTCATAAATTAGCCAAGGCAGAGAGGGAGGAAAATGTTCACAAACTGCTGACAAGATTAATATGCAGTTGATGGGAAACGCTTTCACACCAGGGTGCCAACAAATAAACACAATTCAAAAATATCGTCCCTGCTGCAGTGGATAAGGATGGATTCCCAGCGACAGAGAGAGAGAGAAGGAGGGAGAGAGCCGTTTGGAGAGGCCAAGAGACCTGCTTGCCCTGTGGAGCTTTCATGCCCAGCATTCCTCCGGGGGAATCTGATAGCAGAGGGGGCTCTCTGGGCCAGAGGGTTAGTGCTTTCCACATTAAAAAAACAGGGAAAGGAGGACTGGGCAGGGGAGGTTGGGGACTGTGTGTGAAAACCTGAAGATCAAGGCTGTGCACAGCTGCTCTGGGGCTGGGAGCTTCCACCTGCTGTGAGCGCTAAGCTAACTTCACGAATGCTACGAGATTTCCAAAACCCAGAGACAAACAAAACGGTAGAGTCCTACCCCTGCACAGTGCACAATGGAAAATTGTCCTAGATTTAATTAATACCAACATGTCTTGCTAAATGCATGTTTCATCAACAGAGAGAAAAAGTGGTGTTGGGGGGAAGGTCTAGGGCAACAAGAGAGAAGACGCTTCTACAAGTTGAACACTGTGCTGCTGTATGAGCAGGAAAAGTGCAACTGGTTTATAAAAAGACATAGCACCTGGTTATTTTTCCCTTTCCTTTCACCTTTTCCTCCTTTATTTTCTATTTCTTCTGCCTCTCTGTAATTCTCTCATCTCCCTTCCACATTGCCATACTCTAGTACTGTTAGAGAAATCACAGAATCACAGAACGGTTGAGGTTGGAAGGGACCTCTGGAGATCATCTAGTCCAGCCCCCCCTGCTCAAGCAGGATAATGCTGCTATTCTACTGTCAACTACCCATCTGAAAATGCAACTTAGATAAGATTTCAGCTAAGCTGGGATATAATTGCCAGACCTGGCAATTGAACACCACTGGATTATAGATCTCTTTCTGTATATCATCAGAGAAGGTTTAATGAAATTGTTCACTAAAGAAATCTTAGCTTTAAGACTTCACATCCCTTCAGAGAAATGTGAGAATAGAAGTCCCCTATCCCTGTTATGACTGAGAAGTTACTACTGTGATAAAACTGCAAACAACATACTAAAACACTGCTGAATGCAATGGGAAAGTTACCAGTTACTTCATAAAAGACAACTTTTTTACTCCTTGTGTTCATCGCCCTTATGGCAAACGGCACAAACTTCTTAATCCTGTCCTGCAGCTCTTCACTGCTGCAGTCCAATACCCTCTGCCCAGCGCCATCCCTGGGGATCCCTACCCAGCCCCTTCTAGCCTATGACCTTTCAGTATGTAGTTGTGACTTTGCACTCAGCAAACTACGCAGCAGGATTGCAATGTGTGTAAATGGGGACCGAGAAGGACAATAACCAGAGTACCTCTTAGGGTCTGTTTGAATAAGACTGTTTAAATCTAGGTTTCCAAAGAGAAAAAGCAATGGAGTAACTCCATCGTGCTGTACTTTACCTGTGCCTGCAAGCTGCCATTGGATAAAGAGGGCCAATTTTACTTCTTCAGCTAATGCACTTGGTCTTGTAACCTTTCTGTTCCCACATGAGCATGACAGCCCTGTCTGTGTAACAGCTAATGCCTCTCAGTTAACCTCCAGGGTCAAGGACATTGTGCTGATCTGGGGATGACAGTAATAGTTCTGTTGACAGATGCATTTCACCAGCTGTACAGCCGCTCAGTGGGACTCAAAGTTAACCCTTCCTGTGCTACCTGACACCACTGGCACAAAAGTAGCTTTCAGGAGATGGATCACCTACAGCCCCTTTACCCTACATAAAGTAGAAATCTCTCCAAAATAAATTGCTTCATCATTTCAAGGAAGAAATATGCAGGTTCTAAATACCAGGGTCATCCTTCACCCTCTCCTTCAAGAGGAGGACTACATCCATCGAGGCAGACTGTCTTCTTACAGTTCTATCTCTTGGTTTCTTTCTCTTCATTTCTGCTTCTTCTTCACTTGTCTCTCAGCCCTTACAGGGTCTTGACAGGGTCTTGTTCTCTGACCACCTCTCTGGCATCTGGGCTCACCCTACTCTTCTTTGTTTACCTCTGTCATGATCTTTTGCCTTGTTTTGCTATTGACTCTTTCATTACCTCAGATGAGTGTCTCCAGCTCTGTTCTCTGCTCTGAGTGCAGCTGACTCAGAGAAGGAAAGCTTTTCACAGCCCTCCTCACCCATGAAGGAGTGCCAGCAACTGTCATACCTGCAGTGAGTTACCACTCAGCTGAGAACCACCAGAAACACTGCTGCATGCTGCTTGCAGACCACAGATCAGTCCCAGCGTCCTCACTGCTCGGCTTCTTGGAAGCCTCCTGAGACTGCCATAATGGCTACACCTGAGCCTTGACATGCTTGGCCCGTGTCCACCCCATTTGTGCACAAGAATAGCAAGACAGGGAAGCCCTCACAAGGGCTGCTACCTTTAGCTCTAGAACTTCCAAATTACAGTCCTATAGGATGCAAGCATGCCCCCTGTCTTTCAAAACTGTCCTGTAAAAATCAAACTGGATGACAATGCTGCATCCGGAAAAAAAAAAAAAAGTCTGGTGCCTTCCTTCTCTGGCATCTGTTATCCCTGGACCTTTCTCTCTTCCTTTTCTTCTCTCACATTTTTATGACTGAAAATTCTCATTGGATTAAAAGCTCCTCCTTGGATCATAAAAATGCTGTGGGAACAAGTTCCAGTGTAGCAAGATATAAAAAGATTAAAAATTACAAAACCAAGAAAAGAGAAAGAAAGGTAACATGCATACAATTGTGTTTTAAGTACTCCTGCAGAGCGTTCAGAATCAGAAAGATCAAAATATTCTTCTGCTTTTAATATTTTAATTCCATTTTAGATACACATTGTCATGTCTACTTGTTTCTGTTTCTGGTCCCTTATTTCTTTATGTTTAATTTTTCACTGACTTTGCTGAACGCCTTTGACCACTCAGGCATCTTTGTGGAGTGAACTAGCACATCTCCATCCAGGTTCTAGTAAATATATTGGCCATATGTCTAAAACCACTAGCATGGTTCCCCTCAGTGCACATCGTTCTTTTCCTTGTACTAATCATAAGAACAATCCACAACGTAATTTCCCTCTGAGACCACAACATCACTTAACGCCCATTTTGATGGAGGATTTGTGAGGGGCTTGAACTACAGGAATGATGGGTGTCAGTACAGAATCCCCCACCCCCAAATTCATTAGAATAAGGAAAAATCGACTTATCGCCAAAGTTACTCTTTAGGCTAACCATTGCATATAACCTTCCCATGCTGTGGATTTAAAGAAACAACATCGCCCCATAGCCCTCTCTCAGCCACAGTCAGTGTATCAAGTTTAAGCAAAAGCATCAAAAAAAGAGAGAAATTTTGAAAGGTTTATATTTATGTGTATTCAGCATGTGCAGAATACACATTTTTGGGTGGGCAGCAGCGATGTGGTAAGTTCTTTCTCAACCTGAATATGATGTTTCAATATCATTTTGTTAATAAACCAGAAGCTTGTAAGCCCTTCATTATCATGCCTGTAGTAAGTAAGTAAGTGATAATGACTTCTCTCTCTCTCCTCTTTCCTTGCAGAGGCAATGCCACGTTTGGCTTGATTTTCTAAATGAATGTATCGGAAAAGGAGCATTACAACAAAAAAGCCAAGCCTTTCCAAACAGGAGGGTTTTGTATTTCATTTGGAAGGCTGCAAAACTGAACATTTAGTTTTATTTTGCCAGGCAGCAAAATTCTGCAGCCTGACCCCCATCCTGGCCAGGATCCTGCTTCACGTGGTCAGAAGCCTCCCTCTGGCGACTGACTATTTCACTGTTCAAGAGATGGAAGCTTTTGTTAGAAATAAGAACAGGAGCTGGTCTGTCAGGTATCTGGGACCACTTGCAAAAAGGCTTTGAAAAAAGCAATCAAAACCAAACAATTTAATTAACTCATCTGCATAGTTTTGAATCATTTCCTTATTGTCTTCCTTCTGTTAATTAAGTGTACACTTAATGCTATTGAAGGAGTTGGTCCCACAGGGTTAGAAAATGAAATTCTGTTTGTCTATAGGGAATAAAATGTCCTCCTGCCATTGAGCATCTGTTTCTAGCCATTCTGAAATAACTGAATGACTTCAGCCTACCCATTGCTCACTGGAAGTGCCCTCAAGTAAGAGATGTGGAGAACTAAATCAGTTAGGTCTAGCATTCAGGGGTGACTGCACAATCTTGGCTATACAAACGCAGTTGTCATTTAAATTCACTCAGGAGAACTAGGATAAATTGACTTACCTGCTATTTTATAGTTATTCAGGAGAAATACTCAGTACGCACTGATCTGTATTGATAGTCGTTTTGACGTCTACACAGGCAAAAGAGGAAAAAAATTCAATTAAACTAAAAAAAAGGATGCTCTATCTCTTTTTTTTTTTTTCCTAGTAAGGTTGCCAGGGGAAATTACAAATTTGCTGGATCATATTTATTTCCAAATTCCAGTGTACTAGACAACAGAGAACCAAACCCAGGCAGGTAACTAAGCAGGACCCTTGCTCAAATGTGAATTGTCCTGAAACATAGTGATGATGGAACAGGTCCTTCCTCAGTGTAAATCAGCACTGTGCTATTCACTTCAGTGGAGCTATAATGAAGTACAACTGGATGGTTGCCTTGTCTGGGAGAAACTCTCAAAGTTCTGGGCTTTTTCACATCTATTGACATACTGATTTACTATTAAATCTTCGAGTTGCTCAGGAGAACTGGACAAACTACTCTGCTTTGCTATTTTGAGTTGCTTAGAAAGGCTGCAGTGTGCACCCAGAGACTTATTTTAACAGGGTTGCTCAGAAAGTGTAATTGGGGAGGACGAATTAAGAAAATGTAGAGAATGAGCAAGCTGAGGAGAAGGGAGGTGAGTTTAAACATGATTCTAGACTTGCAAGATTATAGCTGTGGGAATAATTAAAAAGCATGCTTTTTGGATAATTTATTTTTGAAACTCTGCAAAATTTGTCAAATCATTTATTTGATGAGCATTATTTGAGCAGCTGTACTGGGAGACACACTGGAGTGTTGTAATGAGTACTTTGGAACGCGACCAGCATGAATGTGCCTGTGATAGCTGGATAATTCTTTTACCCTGCTCATTTCTGTGGTTTGTCTGTAACTATGGTCTTGCTTGATTACTGCTATGATGTGAGCTTTGAATTCTCTCTCTCCTTTGGCCTTTTCCTTTTGGCAGTCCCAGCAGAGCTGAGCCCTGATTAGAACCACAGCATGTCATTTGATCTTCAGATGGCTATAAAAGGTCTGTGCAAGTGACCATCTCACTTCTGTCCCAAATGGATGATCATGCATACTGCACATTGCCACAGTCCTGGCGTGACTTCAGCAAAACTGGCAAGTTTTCCTCCTGGAGCTAAAACATAACATGAGGTACAGGAGCAATTCCATTAAATGTCCCTTTAAACTGTCAAATTTAGCAGGAACTCTAAAACAGAGCAGACTTTAAAAGTGATGAGGGAGAAGTACTGTTCCCCTACTTGAAACTGCAGCTGGGTTTGTTACCATCAGGTGTGATATGAAGTCAGCATTTTCCTTGATGACTTTTTCCATTGCCATTGTTACAATCTGGCACTGCTAACTGGAGCCTCACTCCAGGATTTTAAAGGAAGCTGTTATTTTCCTCAAAAATTTTATTCCTTCTCTCATTCTAAATGGATTTTGTTATTTTTGTAATTTCTTAAAAATAGGTGAGTTTGATAAAGTCCAGATATTTGGAACCAAGATGGAGAGTTCAGATAATAGCAGTTTTACTGCAGGACAAGCAAAGGTTTAAATACTCATGCTGTTAAGTTAAGCCTACAGTCACATATTGCCTCCTTTCATTCATGAGTATCTTGAGAATATATTGATGCCCTGTTCACACTTGCTCTGTTCAGGTACTGGTGGCAATCTCATGTGAAACGGAAAGAGATGTGTGGGCTACACCGGTTAGCTTCCCAGCTTAGGAAATGCTCTTAACAGCAATCTCAGCATCTCAGTATCTAAACGTACCTTGCTTTGCTCACATGACACATGCTCAGGAACATAGGTTATTAGATGCTGGACACATAATCGTTTCTTCAGGAATCTCAGTCTCTTACACAGATCACAAAAGACAATGTTTCAAGGTTTCATTCTGATCAGAGATCAAGGTGGAGAGTGAATTTTTCCACTGCTTGCACAGCTGCTGTCTTCAGACACTGATGCTATCAAGGGCTGAAATTCATAATGCAGGAAATCTTCACAGAATTAAATGTCTCCTTTTTTGCTAAGTGCAAGTATCATCTGGGGATGCCTGGAATGCGAACAGTCTATTTATTGCTTCATTATTTGTGTTCAATTTTTTAATAGTGTTCAAATGATGGATTTCAAGCCAGAAGCCTGAAGTTTCAATCCCAGTTCTAAAATCAGTACATTGAGAATACTTTGGACTCAATCAGTTTGTGCTTAAATTTCCCACTAGGAAAGACATTACTTTGCTGTTCTGTCATACTGTCCTTCAGGATATCTCAGTACACTTTACATTAACTCTCATAAGTTTAAGCTAAGGTTGGAAAATGCTATATAGCAAATAGTTCATGACTTTGAATCAATCCATTTTAGTTTTTGTCAGAAAGTTATTTTTATGAAATCAATTACTTTTAAAAAGACAATGCTTTAAAAATATAGTGGAAACTTTATAAAATATACAGTGTCTTGGGATATCTTGTCTCATGTTTGGTTTTGGCAGTTTTGATTGATCAGCTAAGATACATGAGTACTTTTCAAATCAAGATCTTTCCATTTTATTTTTAAAAAATCACAGTAAAATTTGCCCGTAAAATTTATCACCTAAGGAAAAGAAATGCAGTTTACAAGGTGCTACTTAGA
Source organism: Struthio camelus (assembly GCF_040807025.1). Lineage (NCBI taxonomy): Eukaryota > Metazoa > Chordata > Aves > Struthioniformes > Struthionidae > Struthio > Struthio camelus. The sequence continues at coordinate 91,962,253 of NC_090942.1, read as the reverse complement.
AAAGTCATTCAGCACTGATATAAATTCTGGGTGTTCAGTTAATTTTATATGCAGATAATCTAGTTATATTATCAATAACATTAACACATAGATGTGTTAGGATAACTTATAAATATCAAGGGGTCGTCCTTACTGTCAGTGAATTACGTAGAAATTTCTAGGTATATTTTATTGTTATATTGTAAGCACCCTACCTCTACTCAGAGGATGCTGACAGTCCAAACATTTGAGCAGAAATTTTGTGGAGTGTCCACACAAACACAAAACCACATTTCTTTTTTATTAGTGTTCAGTTGCACCGATATTACACAAAGTCATATCTCAGAGTTCTGCCAGGTGCCAAGGAACAAAAAGGCATACCGCAAGTTAAGCAGTGGGCTAAGACAGCTGTGCTGCAAAGCCAAAGGCCCACCACAGAAATATCTTGGCAACAGCCTCTACCTGAGGGGATCAGATGTCTCTCTTGGAGTGCAAGTCCATCAGTGCAGCAAGAATAAGGGCTTCCTTTGTTGAAGTATGCTGAATGTCTGCTGGGATGGCCAAAGATACTACTCTTCTCCAGCCATCTGCCTCGGTCCTTTTCTAGAAGCCACCATCTTTTTAGCAGAGGAGGAAGGATAGGAAGCCCATCTATGCCTAGATGCTGCAGTTCACAAACTGGTGTTTCAGCTTGAACCAAAAAGCTTCAAAGCCAGACTGTGATGGGTAGTAGGAACAGATATAATGCCTGTTCTGCCTCTTCAGAAAATTCCAGCAGAGCTCATCTGCTGGTTACAAGCAGCTAGTTCCCATCAAAATGACTCATAATGGACTTTGTATGACACACTAGAGTTATCTACATTGCATGACATTCTAGGAGATCCCAATATTTCAACATCCATTTTTGTTCCCACATCAAAACACAAACATTTAAACATCAAAAATTCTAGCATCACAAAAAGGACAGAGAGTTTCAGAAATAGTGATTATTTTATTTATTTAACATATTGACCAAGGATAAACCTTAAGGCATGCCCTCGTATTCATGAGGTCAGTTTGTTGAACCTACGTGGGTCTTTCTGTGAAACATCAACCCATATTACATTGAATTCCCCACACTACAGCTCATGTCATTTTGGGAGTTGCTCGGCTAGTGCCCTCTCTGTCACAGCTCTGGTTGCAATTCTGTGGTAGGCCACGAGGCTTATTGACATTGACCATTATCGGAGTGGCGGGGCCTTGAGCATTATTGCTTTCCATAGGTATCTCTAGGGAATGACATCCATTGCGGGTATCGAGCGCAATCGGTACACATCGATAGCTCTCAATTTTGAAAGGCATCCTTGTCTGTGGATTTTCATGCCTATTGATAGGCATTGATATCGATAGGGGTCACTACCATTTGATACCTGTCAAGCTGTCAAGCTGAACCCGTGATGTTCAGTTTTCGGTTAGAAAAGGAACTCTGTGACCTGAAGAGGAAGGTAACTCACAGGGAACTTGACTCATGGGACAGAAACTTGTGAGTCCAAAGAAGCAATGGTCTGATAGGGAAATGCAATTCAAAAATTTACTGAACTGAGGTGGCAAACGTTATAGACATCAAAGCCCAAAAGGAACGGTCATACTTGCATTGCCATCTGCTAAAACAGCAGCTCCCACATTTGTCCCGTTGCTTGTTCAGGGACATGCAAAATAATGGGATCAGCACAATAGATTTCATTCTAAATATATCAGTGTCATCACTGTAATAAATACCTCAGAGGCCTCTATGATGGACAAAGATCTCTCCATGCTAAGTGTCCTAAAAAGAACACAAAATAGTCCCCTTCTAGATAAGATGATGATTGAATCAAGAGTGACAAGGCTGGCTAGAAGGAAGGAAAGGGTCTTACCTGATACTAAGACTTGTAACCTGGAAGTTATATGTGCTTAGGCTGCTGCCTTGGACCTCAGATCCTGTTATGTCAGATTCTTTCTGCGTCAATTTTCAAATATATAGCCTTTCCTATCTGTGCTCTAGTTATGTTAAGCTTCAGGCTATCACATGATCTGAGGCCAGATGGGGCACTTACTGAGGAGCAGTTCCCCTTGTTAGCATCACCCATACCACATGACTTGAGAGTAACTTACTGTTTGTGCAGTTTCTCTGCACCCCATTCAATAGGAGCTGTAACCACCCCAAGCAGCACATATGAAGAAAACATCTTTTTTTGCACAGAGCAGATGGGAATCCAAGGAGGCATGCCACAGACAGTACCAGCAGTGACTCAGAAAACACAGGGGTGAATGAAGTAGCCCCGAACAGCAAAGATAGGAAGGGAAGAAGCTGCTGCTGGAAGAGAAAAGGCTGCTTTATGGGGAGAAACACATTTGTCATTTTTGTTTATTTTAAAGAGTTAAAAGAACACATTGCTATGTGTTTATCTTTGAGAAGACTATATCCAAAAAGCATGACATGCACTTGGAGCAGCAGATGGCAAAGTAGATATTGATCCTGATTTCTTGTATCCAAATCTTGTTTTTGTACATGTTTAGACTACAACCCTAGAACGTCAGGGAATCAGACATCGTGTCTCCCAAATCTGTATGGATGAAATCATAGCCTGTTCCCTTCTGTAGGTAGCTGCAGTTTCTTACGGGGTAATGGCTTCTCCCCAAGGCATATGACATTGCTATAGTCCAGCCACGGGACAGATTTCCAGCTGTCATTCAGTAGGAGAAAGTGTCACTTGAAGGTGTTTCTGGAGGTGGCTGGATAGGGAGTGAGCTGTGGGCTGGATTAACTATTTTGGTAGCTTCTTCTTTGCTATCCTCGTTTCTAGAATCCCCAGAGCCCTTCCCTCCATCAAGCAACTAGAAGCGAGTTGGTCACATAGCTGAGTGTTGTTCCCCATTACGTGACCGCATGTGTGCCCCTCACATGATGTGGGATGCCAGCATTTTTGGCATGTGGTGGCTATGCATCTGATCATATGACAGGAAAAGAGGAAGGGGAGAGCAGTTCTCCCATATGAGGCTGTGTAGCCAGCCCCATCCTACCCCTATTTAAAACTTCACCTTGGTTATCTGATAGGGAATAGAGAGTGGAATTTTGTGAAGCAGGATAGCAAGGAAGTATGCTGGAGAACATACTGTGGGGAAGATCCTCTACAAGCAGAGCTCAGAAGACAACTTATTTATTCAGGTTTTGAAAGCCTATTTATCCAATGCTCAAGAACTCAATGTAAATGGAAAACTATACAGAAAGTAAAAGCTGAATCCCAGTCAACCTTTCTTATCTCTTCTTTATTTCTTAAAAAATACGGACGCTTGGTTTTCTCAGAACACGTACGAGAGAATTGACATTCCTTGTTTGACAACTTGACAGTTAGCAAAATCAAGTGGTGTGATACTTTTAATGTTCTCACTATGAACAGAAAATCTACTTGACGCTGTAGGCCTTATTAAAACTGTTTCCGCCTCAGTTTACTTTAGGCATCATTTTACCAGTTTGCTATCTAAAGAAAGGAACAATCTTTAGCTCACAAAGACTTTTGCGCATCAGATTCTATTTTGATTGCTTGTGTCACAGGACCTGATTTACTGCTGGACAGAGGCTTGATTGAGATCAGCACAGTTCAGTTTAGCTTCGTCCTGGTGGACTCCCTCCCCCTAGACTTATGCAACCCTTTAGGACAAGTGTGACCTGCTTAGCATGAGAGTGAGTCATCACTGTGGGCTCATATTGGCTCCCCATACCTTTGAGATGGATGGTTAAGATCCAATTACAGGCCAACTGAAAAGTTAACTAACTTCAGCAGGGCCAGTAAAGCAACTCAGTTAAAGCTGAAATGAATTAATCAGTGAAGCATCCAAAGATTCTAACAGAGTGCATACACCAGTGTTCATTGCTGTATTAGTTTTCCACATTTATTTAAGTTGTGACTATCTGTCAGAAGGAAATAGTAATAACGTCTCCTAAGCCTTCCTGACTCTGGTGAGGTCCTGATTATTCTAAAATAATGTACCTTTTTTTCCACAGAATATCCTTGAATGGAACTATATGTTACCTTGGTTTTGCAGAAGGCCATGTACCAGGAACATAACACTAATGAAAAGGTAGATGCATCTAATGTTCAGAATTAGGAGGTGGGAGTAAGGATCCTTGGCATTTATGTTTATCTCTGAGTCAGTATGAAGGCCTGGCAAGAACATTGTGCCACTGACTTTGCTCATCTATGAAAGAAGAAAAAATAATGCTGCTTTATTATGTATTTGTTATATATTTTCCTGTTAGTCTCCACCCTGCCACTCTATGTACTGATCAGCATTGCTCCACAAGATGATGCGCATCCTGCTACAATCCTACCCCTCAGCACGCTCACAAAATAATTCCGATTTCACTTCTGCCAATGTGTACCAGATATCTGAAAATACTGACTCAGAATTACCCTCATAGAAATATCAGAATTTCTCACTTCACGTCAATTTACAGTATAAGCTTAGAATTAACTGTGTTAAGCCCAAATAAGATAGGACCTTTTCCTACTATATCTGTTGGGAGTAGAAGCGTGAAGGAGAGATATGGTAGCAGATGGAATGGTAATAGCATGGAATGACCTCACAAAACCACTGTTATTTGGACAGCAAACCTCTGTCTGTCCTGTGGCAGCTTGTTCATGAGGTGAGAAATAAACAGAAAAATCTGATGTTTTACAGGGCAAATTCTTCACAGAAGTTATTTTACACTTTTCATTTTTTCTGCAGTACCAAAAGGGAATCCAGGTGTATGACATTTGGATAGAGACGCGCAAACTGGAACAATAACCACTTACCTGTTACTAGTATGGCTTACAAAAGTAAGAGCTAGCTATAGGAGTGGCACATATAACTGAGAATCCGGGTAAAGCTCAGCTTGACAGTGGGAGACAAGCAGCCTGCATATGCCTGGCAGCTGTCTCAGAACGAAACTATAATTGCAAGACACTGAAGATATTCCTCCCAAACTTCATGTGAGGTGAGGAATTTAGACCTGTTATTGAATTACCAAACTGACTTTGTGGGTCCAAGAATATGAGAGACATACAAAAGAAAAAAAAAGAGCAGAACCAAGAGAAAACTCCCACAATCAGACAGTGAAACTTGTTTAAATTGCTCTGTGGTATAACGAGGAAGTTTTCTTTGGCCTTCATTGATGCTTCAGGAGTTTCTTGAAGGGCTTCTTTATAGGAACATCTGGGTTGACTGTAGCAATTTCATCATCAGCTCTCTAGCAATATTTGCAAAGCTGGTTGTCTCCGCAGTTCCAGAATGAGTCATGTAAAAGAGTGCTGAGCTTGTCCTGTATCAGAGCCTCCCATGTGTGACTGATCCCCTTCTGCTAACTCACACACCAGACTCCATTTCATGGCTTTTCCTCATCTTTCATGGTTTAGTCATATCACAATATTCCTTTACTTGCATGGCAAAAATAACATCTGCAGGAGCTTTCCAACGTCCTGTGATTGAAAATAAGATACAGCAGGGATTCTGTGTGGGTCTAACATGCATGTGAGGGGAACACAAAAGAGTGCCTTCTCACAGCTTTCACAGCAGGTTATTTTGATTGACGTATTTGTAGAGGCTACAGGATAGATTGTAGATTCAGCTGGTATGTCAAACCAGATGGGAGAATTCCACTGCATACACAATGAATTGAAGAGTGCAATTCTGCGGCATTCTCTGTTTTTAACAGATGGATGAGAAAGTAAAATATTTCTCCACAACCTCTTTTTCTTTCTGAGGGCCACCTATATTCCTCTCATCATCTTCCTTGCCTATCATCCAGCTGCTGTATTTTCCTTCCCAATTTGTGTATCCCTTCAACTTCTCACATCTTCTGGCTTTTCCACATAAACATCCCTGTCTCTTTCTCTCTCCTCTCTGGGTCATCTTCATTACTCTTATCATTCTATGACCATAGATGCTCCCAGTACAGAAAGAGTAGACAATACATGACAGACATGCAGCTACAGGAGGGGCTAGTGAAATGTTCTATGCTAGTGTGGAATGAAAAACACCAGGTCGAGTCATGGAATGAAAGAACCTTTACGGCATTAGATGTTTGGCAAAGTTCTCTTGCTATTTTGGGGGCTTGTAGAACTCGTTGGAGTTGACAAGCCTTTTTTCTTGTACTTTTATCCCATATTTTTTCTTTTGCTGATTCAGTTAAGGAACCCAAACATGTTTTTCTAGCTCAAAGGAACCCTGTTTAAGTGTCAGAGACAAAAGAAGTCCCCCAAATGCTGGGCTGGTCAAATAGTTGCCCTTTATTATAGCTTTAAAGCAACAAAACCTATCATTTAGGTTATGTTTGGATTTTTGTTAAAATCTCCTGTTTCAGTGCTTGGTCTCAGCTCCGAGGGTAAAATTCTTTAGAAAGTTTGACCACAATCCCACTTCTTAGCTAAGCAAGTGAAAAAGAAAATAAATGTTTCCCCTTGTAAGATATATTTAGATGCTTTTTGCTCAAGGAATGCTAAAAAAGAAAAAAAACCCAGAATTTTGAAATGCAAAATTAATGCTATATCCTATTAAAATAATTCTCTGCATCAAAAGCAATTATTATGCTTTAAAACTTTAACCTTTAACCTGCTTGACAATGCTGGGAGCTATAACAACTGGAGCACAGGCTCAGAGTCATGCACGTCCATTTTCTAATGACACTGTCTACATAAAGAAGGTAGCTAAAGGAAGCAGTAAAAGCATGCTTGTCTTTTTCCAGAGCTACAGAAGTCTTCTGCTTGAGGCACTACCATTGCTACAGGCCTGTTAGCGTATCCAGAACATTTTGCTTTCAGTTTCAAATGCCCCTAAATGCAGTGTTGCAGTCCTTTAAGCTGTGCTTCAAAGTTTGATTCTGGACTAGAGAAAAAGAAACTGTGTGTAAATACGGGAGAACACACCACCTACGAGCCATTAAATGCACCAGACCCCCTGAAAAAGGTGTGTTCAAAAAACCCCGAACTTCAGGGCCAGAGTTGTTCAAAATACACAGAGATTTTCTTGGCTACAGACTAAACAGGAGGGCCTTGTTTACATTATTTTTGGCAGGGTGGCAGGTGTATGGTAGCGCTGACTGCAAACCTTTGGGGAGAAATAAAATGCACAAAGGCCTCCTTTGCCTCTGGGAAGCCTCCACGGCCGGCCTTGGCGCACGAGGGAGCGAAAGCGGCCGGCTCCTCCGGGCTGCTGAAATGCACTTGCTACCGGTCTTGAGCTCCCCTCGAACACATCCCGCCCTGTTCCCAGCATGAATCGGGACTTTCCATCATCGCCTACCGCCCTGGCTATTTCAAGGGCTTTTCGCCCTCAGCCGCTTTTGGCTCTTTCAGGCCATCCTGCGTTTCTTTTCCAATCACCAAGCAGGCCGTGACAAGAGGGGAAGCGACGGCGAGGGCTGCCCACGGTGGGGGATGTATTTACGCCTCAGGCTCTCTGGCAGCCCGGTGCTTGCACCAACTGCCCTGTGAGCCTGAAACGCTTTCAGGCGAAGCGAGCTGCCTTGGCTTTGCCACGCCTGGCGCAGGCGATGCCTTGCCCCGGTAGCGTAAACGCGTCCAACCTCTTCTCCCTCCGCCCCGGTTAGAGGGGGTCCCTCCAGCCTGCCTCAGGCTGCCCCGATGCCAGGGCCACCTCAGGCCTTGGGGCCACAGAGGAGGCAACCCTCGGTGCGCGGTGGCGGCAGGGAGGGCTGCGAAGGCGGAGAGGTGGCCTGGGGAGGGTCCCTCGGGCGCCGGGGAGCCGGGGACCGCCGGCTTGGCTAGGCGAGGGCAGGAGGCCGCCCAGGGGCATGAGGGGAGGCGACGACCCCAGAGCTGATCACCCTCCCCACAGGGCCCCCACTGCCGCCCTCCTCAGCTGAGTCGGGGGCAACTAGTGCCAGTCGTCCTCCCTTTTGCGTCTCCTCTGTCCACCGCAGCCCTCTGGGGGAGGCAGAGGAGCGTGTGGGGGGCTCAGCTGCCCGGGGGCTCTTCGCAGCCTGGGATGAGGCAGCGGTAAAGCTGTAGTGGCTGAGGGATGAGAGGAGAGCCCCATTTCGGGAGCCGGAGAGGAGTAGGGCATGAGGTGGATGCTGTACGGCCCTGGAGTCTGCGCACAGGCTCAGGCACCTGAGAAACTCTGAACGTTAGAAACCAAGCTGGCTCCAGAGTTCGGGCTTTGGTTGCCTCACCCCTGTTTTTTATCTGCAAAGTCTTTTCCAGCTGTCTGGTTTGGTCTCTGAGCCAGCTGGCTGGAAGCTGGTCTCTACAGCAAGAGCCAGTGAGTTTTCAGAAATGAGCCACGAATGCCGTGAGCTACCTCCTTAGGATCCCTCCCCCCCGCGGAGGCCGCAAAGGCAAAGAGCATGAGCCCAGGCAGGTGACGCACCGACAGGTGAAGAACGGTGTAGCAGCCATCAGAATACGGCCTGAAGATGGCTTAGTGACGTCCAGTCCCCTTGCTGCCTGCTGATGTAGGCACCGACCGAATCGGTTTTTCAGAACAACCATTGTAGACTGAGACACCACTGATTCACACTAAATTTCTAAATCTTTTTATGGATTTGTCCCAAAGCTAATGCCTGTTTTGCAGGCTGTTTAGTACAAATAACTTCCCACACTGCACAGCAGTTTCAAAAACCTTGAGGTTTTTGCAGAGTTCACAAGCTCCACAGGAGGGAGTCTTTACCTGTGTAAATACCATACCTAGCTACCGAAGGTATTGGTTACCTACAATAATGATCAATAAGGGCCAATTTCTACTTTCTTGCAAAAGAATGGTGATCCACATGGGGCAGCAGACTCTTCAGTTAAACTGGTCCGGGCTTTGGGATTCAGGTATGGCAAACTTTGGAAGGAGTATGAAAAAATTGTGCGTGCACACAGTAGTGTCACTGGTAGTTTTACAGTGCAGTAGCAAGCTCAGTTTTCTGCCAGAAGTTTAGAAAGTTATTAATTTCTTTTTTCCCCATAGACTTTATAAAAGTAATTTGACTTTTGCCATGAGCCAAATAAAAGGGTGTAGGAAGAGGTGTCACCCTAAGTCTGGCTAAAAGAAGTGAGTCCTGAGAAATAAAAAGAAATGGAAGGCGAAATGCAAAGTTCCTAACTGTGTCCAGATCTGGGCTCCCCAGTACAAGAGAGACATGTAGCTCCTGGAGCGAGTCCAGCGAAGGGCTACTAACATGATGAAGGGACTGGAGCATCTGTCCTATGAGGAAAGGCTGAGAGAGCTGGTCCTGTTCAGCCTGGAGAAGAGAAGACTTGGGGGGATCTGAGTCTTATATAAGTATGTGTATGTGTAAGTAATTCTATGTATATAAGTATCTGAAGGGAGGGTGTCAAGAGGATGGCGCCAGACTCTTCTCCGTGCTGTCCAGTGATAGGACGAGAGGCAACGGGCACAAACTGAAGCACAGGAAGTTCTGTCTGAACCTGAGGAAAAACTTCTTTCCTGTGAGGGTGACTGAGCCCCGGCACAGGTTGCCCAGAGAGGTTGTGGAATCTCCTTCCTTGGAGATATTCAAAACCCGCCTGGACGCGATCCTGGGTAATGTGCTCTAGGTGACCCTGCTTGAGCAGGGGGGTTGGACTAGACCATCTCCAGAGGTCCCTTCCAATCTCAACCATTCTGTGATTCTGTGACAGTCCTGGATATTTCTGAGAACAAGACAACAGCATAGGGAAGCATCTGGTAAGAATCATTACAGCATCTTGGCAGCATTTAGCATTGTAGCCCCGATCTGAGTTGCCAGGCTCAGTGGTGACAACTGCCTCGGATGATGCAGCAGTATATGCAGCAACAGGCAATGCTAACGGAAGGATGCACCACTTCTTTATCTACCAAGTAAATCAGTGTTTGTAGCACAGAAGCCTTCCTGTTCCCAGGTGAGGTAGAACTAAGAGCAGAGTTATGAAGGTGGAAATAAAGTGCACAGATTTACTATGCAGGGAGAAGGCATACGATGCTTGTTAAAAGAGCTAGTTAAAAGCTAGAGAGGGCTGTTGCAAGGAAGCGACTCTGAGTCCTGGAACTAGGAATGACACCTGCAGTCTATGGAACAGCTAAGGAAGGGAGCAGATGATAGATTTGAAGGACTTCTAAAGCAGGCAACAGAAACTGGTGGAGAGCCTCAGAGTGGGGTTGGCTGGGAAACAGGTCCAGAGAAAACAGGGAGCTTAAGGAACATTCATATCTGCCACATTTAAAATTTAATGTTCCCAGTGGAGAATACTTTGAGATTACTGCCTTCAGAAGATTTCTGAAAGGTTATAAATCTACCTGCTTTGAGGGCAAGGTTCAAGGCCCATCTCTTTACCTGAGTTTTCTATGCCTTTATTGACTCAATAATAATGGAAAATTCATTTGTCTGCACATTCTTGCTATGGAACAGAGAAGAAAATTGTAGAATTAATGACTCACAAAGACTCATTATTCAGTGAAAGGCTTTAAAAGTGATTTGCTATTTGTTATTTGCTCTAAATGGTGGATTAATGAGTGGTTTTCTTTATAAACGATCAGAAGTTCCTTTTCTACTTGCAAAATAGATTGGGAAAGACCTATGGTATATAAAAATATTTCACTCCTATTTTAAGTACAGTTATCCATACAGGGGAGTTATGGCAACTTGAAAGTACAAAACGGGTTTCTCAAACTCTGCTCGGAATAGAATAAAACACAGAAGGCCCAGATGCACAGTGCGATGGTCATTCCAGCAATCAAGCACAGCCCCTATCTTGTCAGTCTACTCTGACAGCCAAGAATTTGCATCCCCAGGCATTCTATTGCATGCTCTGATAACTAAGCAGAACAGAAGTGGTATTTCTCTCCCTAAAAGGCCTCCCCTCTTTCCTCTCTCATTTCTCCACCTGCAGACACTCTTCTGATAGGCAATTCTCCTTCAGCAGAGTGCTTTCTATCAGATCAGGTTTTGCTGGATGCCCCTGAGAGTAGTGTAACCCCTGCCCTATGCTGATGGATTGAATAAAGCCACTAATCGTTAAGTGAAAGTTACACCAGACATTGTATGGAGTGAAAGGAGGGGGCACAGTTTTCTGCCTCTAGGCTTGGCAGGTTTCACAACAAAACAGCTGGCTGAGAGACATGGGTGCTGATGGAATACATTAATTACTGTCGTCAAGGTTTTAGACACACTTGTGTGCTGCTGGTAATACCAGCATGCAGGATTATCAGAGAAATTGCCTGTAAAAAAAGAAAAAAGGTGGAGGAAGAAAACAAATTGGAAAGAAGGTCTGAATTAGGCCCACATCGCACTTGCATGGGCAGTCAGGTCCACTTTGACCAGTGCATTCCTTGGCCTCCCAATGGTATCCCACAATAGATGCATAGAGTTTTTCTGACCATACTGAAATCACTCAGAGCCTTTTCTGTCCCTATCATTATAACTGTTTACACAATAGCCGAAGTCTACTGAATGATTCATAGTGACATAAATTAGAGCCAGCCTTCCCTGTCAGACTTACACACAGCTTAATGGCAGCTTGGCTGTAGTCCGTAAACAGTGGAGAAAGTACTTGTGGACTTTGTTTTGTAATGAATAGATCATAAATTGAATTTGGCTTGCTGTTGGCTCCTTCTGGTAAATTCTGACACCTCTGCCTTGGTACACTGTACAGAGGTTTTAATAGCATTATCAAACTAAGTAACTAAGTAGTCACTATTTGCTTTCAGCACGCTCCTAGTAAGTCAGCAATGATTCCCAGTTTAAAATGATGTTCACTTGAGCATGGTTCTTTTGACCCACTCACAATGTCTGAACCTCTCACAGCCTGTCGTGTATGTTTTCCTTTCCTTGAGGCAGAGCAGGAAGACCAAGGATGTGCCTACATGGCCCCATGCACAATCTGGAAGAGACAGCTGAGAATCCATGTTCAGAACTAGCTCCAGGAGCAGTATAGGTAAGTCAATGCAGCCTGTTGACTGAGCTAATGTTTCCTGCTTCTTGGCAGCAATAATGATCTTGGTGAAGTGCTGCCTTGAGATATCATCTGTGCTGTTTCTAATGCCTATGGGGTTTGTGCAACGTGCCACATAGACTTACATTGAGAAACGTGGACTGTGTTTACATTGCTCTTTTTTTAATCCCTGCGCAAAAACTTGAAACTTGTTTTCTGGCCAAGTGGTGCAAGGTTGCTTGCATCCATGCTACTCAAGACCAGTGCCTTCTAAATGGAACTGTTCACCTGCAAAAGATTGCACAGCTGCCCAGTAGGAGGGGTTGTGGGTGGCATTCACATCCCCACGCACTGCCCCCACACAGTTCTTATGATCACGTTAATCATAAGGAATATATCACTTTTACTTTGCGGGATGGTCTGGATTGCTTTGGAGAGCTATGGGCAGTTGCAACAGCTCAATTCATAACATACAACTCTTTTGCAAACCGGGGCAGACATAGTTAGGCCAGCACCCTACCCTCCCAAGGTAGGGTAGGGTTACCCCCTACCCTATGCCGCATATGCCCTGCTACCCGTGGGTCATGCAAGCCTACCCAGATCACAGAAACCCACATGCCTGCTTTACAGTGATGCACGTCTGCCAGGCACTTTCTGAAGGCTATCTGTTAGCAGGGCCCATAAGTTCCAGGGAATCTTGAGGGCTTTGGTGTAAAAGGTCTCTGAATCCCATTCACATTGTTCTGCTCCCATTCTTACGTCTGGAACATGTCCTGTATGATAAATCAGGTGTTGCCTTTCTCACCCCTGTGCACTGGGAGTTATCTAAGTGCTCACTGTATAGAGATCCTGCTGAGCCCCAAGGTGCCATTCCTCAGATGGTGGGTGTTTCTTGGGATTGGAAAGGAGGAAAGGAAACTTGTGCCACAGTGTCACCATGGCTTAAGAAGGATCTGAGGTTCTGTTAGAGGGGTCCTGGGCAAAGGCGTGTTGTCACAGCTGGCTCACTATGGTTGCATCATGTAAATCCATTTCTAGTGTGTTTTAGTCTCCTTATTCTAGGCTGTGTAAAATGTACCCTACTTCCCTTTCCCTCGAGCAGGCTGCTAGTTTTTGCTATGTAAGCATTTACTTGTGACTAGACTGAGTCCCAGTTAAAGTGTCCAATGGGCAGCTGGAACATGTCTCAATGTCAATGGCTCGTCAGAGGTATGGGTAAGACTGAAGGCTACTAGGTCTATCTGCATGTGGCCAGGCCCTTGCAGCTGTGAACCACTGCCCTGTTATGGCCTGCAATGGGTTTCCCAAACCTTGCTGTGGCTAATTGAGGGACAAAGGTTTTCTTAAATTTTTGAGTATTGTAGAAAGCCTGAGTTGCAGTTTGTTCAGCAGTCAAAGTAAGCTCTAAGCTTCCTTCTGTAGCATGGTAGAACTTTATATTTCTGTCTCGTTTCAGCTGGGATCTTGAAGTAATATAGGAAAATATTTTTACCCTCGGTCTGTACAGGACAAAACTGAGGCAAGGTTACATTTCTAAAGTCACTGATTCAGCCACTGGAAGAAATTTGAGTAAACGTCACAAATTCCTAGCATCCAGTCCACTTCTCTGTTTGTTAGACTTCTCTGTTTCTTAGATATGATGGCTTATCTTTAAGATTAGAGGGGAGTGGCAAGCCTTACCACTACAGGCCAATACACAGGGGCCTGGTGAGCTGAAGAGAACTGTTAGTTTAGAAGCAAGGGTGCTTCTGCCATGGACTGGTTGATTACTGAGCTGAGCTGTTTCTTTCTAGGCCCCACCTGCCACTTCACATGCGCTGGGGTGGAGGTCAGGCCACAACACTCCAACTAGTCATTAAGAGAAAAAGCAATTGACCTTTTTTACTTGCATTGACTTTGGTGAGCTAATCTCCAGTCCCAAAGAGTTTATTTTGAAAAAGATTCTGTCACTGCTACCGGACCACGAAGACAGAATAATGCCATTGATATTGTTTGTTTTGGTTGGACGAAAAGTACTCTGAACCTCTAACAAATATCCTCTTGTTAGCAAATGGAAAGGTATAATTAAGACAGACTCTCCAGTTATTTTAACGAGATTTCAGCTTCCTCTCTCTCTCGCTCTCGCTGTCACTCTCTTTCCCATTTTTAATGAGATACCAATTTCCTCCCTTCTCATTTGCAGATGCCTTTCCAATAAAAGAGACAGCTTTGATTTTCACCTTAGCATGCATTCTTAACCTTAATTTATTCGTCTGCATAAGTTGCCCACCACACTCTCCATGTGCTAAACGGCTGTTAATCGCTGAAAAATTAACAAGGTGTTTAACGCCAAAAAAAAAAAAGACTAAAAAGCCCTTTTTTTTTAATAGGTGGAAAGACTTGTATTTTTTTCAACTATTTCTAGGCACTTGGGACAACACAGAGCACCTTTTTGCAACTGCACCCTACCTTCCCTCTGTTATTCTGCTTCTACTCTGCATCTACTACTTTATCTTCCCTCAAACCTCCCCCCCTAGCCTTCTACCCTATAAGCCCGTAAGCCAGAAAAAAACCCTGCACTCTCCTTTTGTAAAATTGACTCTAGGCCAGTTTATTTTAATTGCATAAATGCTGTCAGTTTGCGGGCAGCCAGGCAGGCCCTAGAAGATTTGTAGGTGTTGAAGGCATGAAGAGAGGGACCTTTCTCAGTGTAGCCGATTCAGTACAGCCAGCTCTTCCCATGAGATTTGGGGAGATGCAGCCTTGGCAAGTTTGGTCAGTAAACTGTTTATTTATGAAAAGTTATTTTTATTTCACTTAAATAGCTCTTTAAGACTTGCAGAAATCCTGAAACTTAGCGGAGAGGAGAAATCACCCTGTGGCAAAGAATCTAGGCTTTATGTTTTATTCAGCTCAGCTACCATATATGTGAGTTTTTCTGTAAGTTTGAAATGTCACTTCTCTTATCTGAGATGTGCCATCATGGGGTGTTAATTCACTTGTTCTTATCTTTGCAGAAATATGATGGCTCAATGCTTGGATTTTGGCTCATTCCAAAAATGAAATGGTAGATGCTGCAATCAGTAGCTGGTAGTGGGCTGTACATCAGTACTGCTCCTGATGGTGCGTGATGCTGAAAATGCTGCGCTACAGAAAAAGGTACTGTTGGCTTGTCCTGGAGCACTTTCCCTCTCTTACTGTATTATAGAGGGGGAAGTGGCTTGCGCTTATTATGTTGTCTCAGCCCTATTCTGCCTGTCACACTATTGCATCATCAGAAAATCTTTCACTCCCTTATGCTTCCACAAGATGAATCTTCTACAACATGAGAAGAGAGATGAATCTCTCTTTTTAGTTGATATGTCTCAGTTAAACAGAAGGTGCTGGGCTCTGCAGAGAGGTAACAAGGTCATATTCTGAAATCTTTCAAAGTTCTACCTAGGAGATCAGAGAAAATGGCCTAATGGCTCTCTGATCTCAATTCTGTGAAATTCCATTATGGTTTCCAGTGACTACTCCCTAAAATATAGAGTTTGATTCAGCCTGGGAGGTGAGCTACCAGCAGTCTCTACAATTTGGCCAGTTCCCAAATTGGATAGTACTTATAGTTTGAACCTAAAAGTCTGTAAGTCTTTAATTCTAAGGGCCATATCTGAATGTCCACAAATTATAGGGAATAAAAATGATTAGCCCACATCTGATTTATTAAAGTCAGATGTAAAAAATCTGCTGCCTGAAGGACTAAATTTCTTGGAAAGTTTGGTTATAGGTTGCAAGAAATCATTGGTTTCCCCCAGATCAGTACAAATCTACTCACTAAAGCGGAAGGTATTGGAAGGTCCTAAAAAATATATTGGCAAAGACCCAGGCAGAGGCAGGTGCATTTGTATGTAGGGCTCCGTCTGAACAGTGGACCTGAGGAGAACAAGCCAGGGGAAGCATCTACCTTTAAGACCTCTGACCAAGGTGAGGGTGCAGTGGGGAAGAGGCACCTGCAAGGGAAACTTTGCTTCACTGGGAGTTATCTGAGGAGGTGACCTGACCGCAGGACCTCTGCAAAGGTTGCTGACTCAGTTCAGTTGCAAAAACCTGGCCTGGGGCTAGAGCCTAACATTGTGGAATCAAATCATTGTCGTGCTTCATTCCAGGGGGTCTCCTTGTGTTCAAAAGGCTCTTTGTGAGTAGTGCACTGGTTATGCAAACCCTTTATTTAGACATAGCTGTTCTGTTGGTTTAGTTAAAGTCATGTCATGTCCTTCACTTGCATCCACATTGTTAGGTGCATGTAATGGTGCTAATAGTTGGGCAGAGCAGATGTGAGAGGCAGCTGTGCAGCTGCATGACCATTAATGCACAATGTGATCCAAGCATACGTAGACTGCAGGTGGTGCTGCTGGGGGAACGGAGTCACCTATGGTGAATCTACACCTGTTTTTACTGATATAACTTAGTACTTTACTGGAGGAGGATAATCTATATCAGGATAAACATAAAGTGTAAAGGTATCCACAGCTGAGGCTATAATTCAAAGGTAAAAATAAAATCAACCCCCTAATCAAAATAGTTTATATTGGTACAGAAGTGTATACACAAGGCCAAATTTGTAAACCATAGTGAAAGGTTACTATTATTATCAATATTTTTTAGCTGCTTAGGATGAATTCCCTTCTGTTCTATGTGTGAATAGGCTGCTTGGGAGAAATCCTTAAAAGCCAAGATCCTATTTATTCATAGTGGGCATTAGTCTGAGACAGGCTTATATAAGTTCATATAATAACAAGTTCACTTAACAATAGCATTTTGGGGAAAACTGCTGCCCTCTCCTATTTTCTGTACTGATGCGTATTTTCCTCAGAGCCATTTCTTCCCCCTCCAACTCTCCATGAAAATGAACTCTGCATGTAATTAGGTCTCCGTACCATATACAATTTGGATCTTCTGGATGACAAGTACTACAAAGATATAACAGAAAAGTACTAATAATTACTTTTTCAAAATTAATTTTCTTCTTTTGGCAATTTTGCTGGAAGGACAGGAGGTCAAAAAGATAGGAGGCACAAAGACTAAGATCTCTTAAGACATGAGGAGAGGGGTATCTCTGTTAATCATAAGGAGGCACGCTGACTAGGCATTTCTGGGAAATCTTGAGACCTCATTCTCCATAAAGACTGGAATGCCGTAGTTGGAGAGTTTTAAAAGCTCATGACTGGTATAAGCTAAATGAAAACTAAGATATTACTCAAGTGCAGCGGAAAACAGAATTCTTTAAGAGGGAAAGCCATGACAAGAGTTGGTGGCTCAGAGCTGAGGTGACCAAAATTCAGAATTAAAATGTTAACCATAAGAATAATTAATCCTCACAGCTCTTTTCCAAAGGATGTTATAAATTCTCTGCTACCAGGAGTCTCTTACTGAAGATTTATTGTCTTTTTAAAAGGTACATTTTGATTCTGCTACAAATTATTGGCTGAGATGCAGCAATCATTTGACAAAAGTGTTTGGATTATATTACGTAGAAGTCAGATTAAATCATCACAAAATTCCCTTCTAGACTCTATAAATCTATGTGAGCCATCCATGTGTACTGCCAGCATGAAAACACCAAAGAGGGTAAAGTATTACAGTGTGAGTAATGAGATAAACATGAAGAAAGCAAAACATAGGTGGGTCACTGAGAAAAAAAATCTTTTCAGTGACATTTATTAGCTGTGGAACTCTGTCTACAAGAGATGAGAGCCAGTTCTTGAGTCATTTGAAACACTGCTGTATTTAAAAGAACTACTAATCTGCTGAATATACCAAAAGGAGTGTTCCTTCATTGGTCCCAATAGACTATGAAAAGAATGGACTTTTCCACTTTGACTCCTATGATTTTTACGGCAGTGTGCAAGATTTGGAGAATATTATTGGAGAACTATCTCATGGGAAAATTACTGCTGATGACTGAACATCCACGGGTAGGTGCATGTTTTGGGTCCCTAAACTGAGTCCTTGTCAATAGCGTGGGAGCTAATAATCACCCCTGCTTTTTTTGTTTTCTCCTTCCTCATCTCAATTTGCCATAGTATGTCAGTGAATGCTGCTGATAACAAATTACTAGATCAGGGTGGAAAGACTGATGAGCTGATCACTCAGTCTATCAACAGGACAGTACGTGAGACTGCCAGGCAGAAGGCTTGCAACTGAGGACCTGGCAACATGTAATTATGGCGTGGTATTCAGGAATTATCTGGATGAATTAACTGAGGCCATCACTCAAGGCAATGATGAAAGACATTCAGAGGACAGACTTTAAGTGACTTCTGCACGTAAAATATTTTACATGGAGATTATAATTTCTAGATGAAAATATTCCACAAGCATGGCTAGTATGTTGATGTAAAGCGACAGTGGGATAGGATAAGAGGGTAATTGGCAATGGTCTGCTAGATTTGTACCTTACACCTCATGTTTTGGTGACTTGCTGGACAAGGAAGAAACAGTGTAAAAGGCAGAGAAATACCACCACTGTGAAGGGGAATGCAGCTTTTTGCTTTTCCAGCAGTGATGCCCAGCTGGTTGTGTTACTTTAGCTTGCTCTTCTGCACTAGTATTGGAAAGGCCCAGTCTTTTCATTAATAGTTAATTAAGCCACAGTGGCCCTTCCTTCCCATCAGGGGTTGCCTTCATTTGCAGATTTAGTTAAAGGGATCCTGTCAAGTTGTTTAGGCTTATAATGTGACTGATCTTTACAGCTGCATATTACAGCAGGAAATGCCCAGAACCCACCCCCAGGGCTCTGTCTCTCTCTCCAAACTGAAACCCATCCTTCAAAAAGCACAGAACTGCTATTTTTTCAAGTCACATTTTATAGCCCTGGGTGTGAGTCAGGATGTGAGGGATGCTTACAGGCTGCACCCTTGTGCTCTGAGTACAGGCACTAGCTGGTGTTTACACACATGTGGTAGGTAGGCTGAGTCTATGTTTGCCTCTCTTGTAAGTATGGTGAAATACTTAGCCTTGAACAGGACAATCTGAAAAATAATCATAGAAATAGATGCCAGAGATGCAATAGACACCATTTTATTACTGAGAGAGCAAGAGATATTTCAGATAGGTAGCAAGTTGCAGACTCCATTCAGGCTGGGGTGACAGGGGCAAAGGTTCAGGAGATGTGTCAGTCTTGTGGGGTATCCACTGAGCACGCTCACCATGGTTGGAACACCAGGCAGGAGTTACACCTTCTGTTCCCTTCTGTGCCTGGTTAATGCTGACAGGTGAAGTGGCCATATGGCTACCTCTTTTGCCTGAGTGCCTATTTGTTATGCCTCTGCATACCCAATTTCATAACAATATTAGAAGAATAAGAAGCCTAAAGTGTTATGCGCTCAAAAGTTAGGAAATCTCAGTATTAAAGTTGCCTGCCCATGCTTAACCTTTTTTGGAGGTGTGTTATGACACTAGCTTTATTTATTTAACTGTATCCTACTGTTTTTGCAGATCACCTCCTTCATTCAGGGCACAATATAAAGGCTGCTTAGGGACTGGACTAGGGTTATGTTGTTAAGGAGCTACATAGTTATGTGACTTATGCCTCACTTCTTGTAGAAAGTGGAAGATCAACAAGAGATTTCACGATCTCCTGGGTCAGACAGTTGAATACTGTTCAAGATGGGAAGGCAGATATGGGGAGACAAGATCAATGAAGCACTGTGGCAGTAAGTTGAGGAGTTTGCCTCAAGTTTTGGGAAGGATTTAATGCCTTACACTTATCCGAGTTTCTAATAAGTGGTTTCTGCTTTCTCTTTTGCGCTAGTAGGAGTTTCTCTCTTACTTCTACCGTGCAGCATAAGCAGCACAGCAAAGGATTTTCTCCGGATGTAGCCAGTATTCTCTCTGTGTCTGACCAACCACTAACGATTTTAATTCATTAGCTGTTTTAAATCATATGCAACTTCATATGTCTGTAATTCATCACAATACTCTGCCAACACTTGCTGCATTACAGAACGGAATATTGACTGCTTGTGGTTTTCTGAGCATGTCATGGAGAAAGTGGCCTCTTAGGAGGGCAGGAGTTCACTGACATGGTCTTCAGTACTGGCCAGTTTATGGCTTTGTTCTCCAGTGATGGTGAAGATAACCACATCCAACAGAAGCGAGGAAAACACAAAAAGTCCTATACAGTCAATTACTTAAGTGGCACCACTGGGTACAAACAGGACAGCCTACTGCTACACTCTGTTAATCTCTCTGCTGTTTTTTAGCCTGCCTTCTTGTCAGTCTAGCTGAACTAAGAGTTTATTTTAGGTTGCATCTTTTATATTGATCTGAGAGGACTGATAATTTTTGTGTGAATCATTCTTTTAGCTAATGCAGCACAAAGTTTCTAGTTCAACTCTGCTACAAATACATCTGATGTCATCAGTTATCCTAACCCCGAGCAATCCAGCAGCACAGTGCTGTTGTTTTCCTGGCAGTGTGACTGCAGATTAGCTCAGAAGGGCCCAGAAAAATATTTAATAACATAACAGTGGCCAGTATGCAGTTCTGGATATTTCTCCTTTAGTCTATAAATCAAATAAATAACTTATCAACCCCTCTGAGCCTTAATATTATTTTTACGCATAGGTAGCATGCATGTATAGGAAAGCTTGTAAAAGGCTTATCATTGTCCTGATGGTTTGCATGAAGTAATGGCTGTTGAGCAGGAGGGACTTCTGTGCTATCATATAACAACACGACAAGCTTGAAAGAGTTTTTCCCCATTGTAAAATAGTATGCTTCATACAATATCTGTGAATGTTATTTCAAGAGAGAGAGAGAGGAGAAATGAACTTGCTAAAGGTCATACAATAGGTCACCGAAAAGAAATAAAAAACCTGCACTCTTCCTCCCTTACTCTAGCAATAAGCTTATTATCATAGAGAGTGACATGTAATAGCTCATAGAATAGCTGTAGGTTCAAAGACAGTGTAGTAAATGGTTTTCTAATAGCTGTAAGAAATCCTGACCTGCACAGTTCTTGAAATGTGTGGGTATTTCACCATAAAAGGTAACAGCTCATGTTCACAACTGGTCTCTCCCTAGCATTCTGTCTTAACCAACGTGCACTAGAAACTTTCACGTAGATCAACACCAGTTAGAGTTAAGAAACCTGGCAACATCTTGTGATTTTTGTCAGATGTGATACTAGAAGCTCAGGGGGTCATACAAATCAGAATGAATTCCTAACGTCAGGACTCCTGAGCTGACAAAAAGGAGCTGGTTGCAACTGGTAGCCCTGTACTGGTGTACGGCTTCTCATCCTCACCCCTATGTGCCCTCCTCACCCTCACATCTGCTGCAGCAGTTTACAAAAATCAGCAAGAGACGATCCTTTATTAAACTGTTTTCTTTAGTGCCAGTTTAGGCAAAAATAACTTTGCTTTCAGTATGAAAAACCTATCCAAGTGATTCAATGTTTTGTACTTGAATATAATTTCCTCTGTTGGGCCAAATGGCTTACCACATCATCAGCATGTTTGTTCTCTGTACACATGGTATTTTGGAATAGAAGCATATCAAGGGTAACTGTTATCTATTAGAAGTTGAATTTATCTCTGAATCCCTTTTTTTCCTGGCCTGTTCAACAGCCCACTTTCATAGGATTTAAATTCCTCTCATCCTTATGTTCCTATCAAAGTTAGGAAAAAGTATGTAGGAAATTATGAGTGACAGGTGAAAGTTAGTGAAGAGCAGATCTCATAGCCAGGGCCATTCTTGGAGCTGACTATGGAATTGACTTAAAGAGCCCTATGCAAATGGTGGGACAACACAATAGCTTCAGTTCATAGACATTAAAATGACATAAGGAGTGATCTAATCATTGGAGCACAATTCTCTCATGACTTTACCCTGTTCATTGACTTCTGACAAATTTTGACAAATTTATACCACCTAACAATCAGCCAAAAGTTCATTTGTGGAATGGCATGACATCTATATTTATTCTCTGTATATACTAGAAATGATCCCTTCATGCAGAAATATTTTGCTCTGTGTGTGTGTGTGCATGCATGTACTTTGCTGGCTGGTCTCAGTGGTTCTTTCTGAAGTATATGAAACTTTAAGTCAGATATGGTAGAAAGAAAGTGTGTCTCTCAGGTTATATTGCTTTCAAAGGATTGCTTTTTAGCAATTAAGGTTGCTCTGAAAGCACCGCTTTCCTTAATTAGCCTGTTTAATTAAAAAGAAATCAGTTAGATTTGTCTGTAAAGGTTTCCTTCAAACTATTTGCTTCCGGAAACACATCACTTTTGGAAGTAGGTACAGATTTTAGAGAGTACAAAATAAGGATTTTATATACTGCCTTTTAAAAAAAGATCTATGACTGAACAGACTGCTTTATGCAGACATGAATGTTACAAATAAGCACCCTGTAGCCTGTCTGGGGAGAGCTGCTGTGAGTCTGACTGTGAAGGGATTTTTTATTCCACGGGCAAAAAGAGACGATGCCTTCTGAAGTGAAAAGATTTTTCCTGCTCAGAGTTTTATTATTCCCTCTTTACTCTGAAAAGGTTACCTGTTTCACAGTACTGTATGTGTTTTTCTGTTTCTTTATGTCATTGCAAATATTGTTTGAGAGCAGCTGAGGCTGTGCAAGTGTAATCACATAAAACCTCACATTTGGGTACGCCTGGTTCTGTGAACTTGTATTGCACATGCGTGACTGTATTCAAACATCTCTGTGTATGTTCCTTATTTGCAAAATGACTTGTTTACACTTTTGACATTACGATTCCCTGTGTTTACTCTAAGCTGTACTCCCACAGATCTTTACAGCAGAATCGATCATTTCTACATGGGAACATTTGTTCCAAAATGTATGAACTGTAAATGTATTCAATATTTATCTGAGTGATCTTCATTTTATTATTGGTTCCACTCATTTTAATGATTGACTTAATTGTAACATTTTCAATATCTATTTTTTGTAAAATTACTGAGCAAACCTTAATGTTAAACCAAGTTTTGAGCAGAGCATTTACCTGTAGTATGGCAGCTGAAAGCATCTTAAGAGGCATCATAGCCTGAATCCTCTGAGCAAATAAGTTCTGGATCTGAAAACTGGTATAAGAGACTTGGGTCATTTGAGGGGACTGTATGCCGGGGTCCTGTGGACCTGAGAAGAGAAACAAAAGCACTAATGAGATCACATAACCTCTGTATAGGATACTGTTAAGATCACTGCTTAAATGCTGTATTTGATTTTGGTGTTGACTCTAAGAATGAAGTTGGAATACTGACGAGGGTCTGAAGAATGAAAACATGAAAAAGAAGTCTAGAAAATGTCTTAAAATGAGAGACCAAAAGAGCTCAATTTATTTAGCCTATGAAAGGGAACACTAATGATAAATTAATCATGATCAGTATATGTCTGCAGGAGGAAAAGATATATGTCATTCTGAGACCCTTTAATCTAGCTGATGAAGGTATTATTAGAATTGGCAGCTGGAAGCTGAGGTCAGAAAAATGCAAATTTGAAATAATTTGCATAATTTGAAATAAGATACAGCTTCTTAACCATGAGTATAGTTAATCATCAAAACAGTTTATTTAGGGTAAAGCTAAATTCATAAAAGGTTGGAAACTTCAAACTGAAGTTTTGAAGTTTGTCTTTTTTAAAATTACTGTTCATCCCAGTTGCAGGTTGTTGGGCAATTCCTTCATGAGGACTTTCTCTAGGTCATGGAAATGGGAATCTTCCACTTACTTCAGTAGAGATCATTGCATTAATAACGAGAGGAATCTTTGAATGAAACTCTGTTTTGCATTAGAACAGATTCAATGATAACAGTCCGTCTGGTGTTGTTATCTATGAAGTATTGCAACAACTGAAGTGACAGGTACACACTTGAGATGGCTCAAGAATTCTGTTCTGCGATCCTATTTTCAGTTTCTCATACATTTTAGATTGTAATCTTTCAGAGCTAACTGTTTGCCTGGGGTGATTTTTTGCAGAGAACAGTGCCCATTTTATGGAGCAGGGAAGAGAAGATGTTCTCATTTTTAAACATTTCTTGCAAGTGTTCATCACAGCCTAGTACTCACCTGATTTGAGATATGTTGTGAGGAAAATAACTAAGATGGCTTTCAGTGTTACAGTGAAATTCTGTTTTGACTGGTCGACTGAAGCATCTTTATTAGAAGCTGATCATGCTGGCAGTGCATCACGTGCTGGTGGCCTATGCTATGCATGGATCTGACCCGTCACTGTTCACTTCCCAAACTCCTCCCAAGCCTGTCTAGGGTGATACCTAGATTTACCAAGAAGGCCTTGATTCTATAGCCTTCCTCGCTGCTGAGCCTGCTTGGCTAACGTCATAGGCAAAAGTACGAGGAAGTAGGAATGCTGGAGTCAAGGTCTAGTCCTTTCGTTGATTTATTTAATAGGCAACTACAAGAGCTCATACTGTGTGGGTCTGGCCCCTTTAATGGCCATGGCACTTGTTTAGGATGCTTTGGGTTGCAAATGCTAAGAAAGCATGCCCTCTACATTTCCTCATCCTGCTCTTATGGTCATATGCAACCCTGGTGGCAGCAACTAAATCTAAGCTGTCCGTACGTGGTCTTCTTAAAATACACTTTTATTGAAACTTCATGCCTCTTCAGTAAAAGAGGCAATCATAGTGGAAAAACAGCTGAAATGCAGTATGGAAAAAAAATCAGACATCTTATTGCACCTCCAATCTACATGGAAGTAGGGTTTCAGTCTACAATGCTTATAAATTAGTATAGTGTTTGATTGAAGGGGCCTTGTCAGAGAAGATCTGTGGTATTTATGCTTTTTTTTAAGCTGCAGGAGTATCGTGCCTATAAGTCTTGTTTTTCATGCTTGCTAAAATTCTTCTTTGGAGAGACTCAGGGATGCTAATTAAAGACCCTTGATAGAAAAAATATGCTGAATTGTTAACTGAAAACTTTCTCTGAATGGATGAATGGAACATTTCAACAAGGTAGATGCTGACAAAATCCAATAGAAATTAATATTGTGTAGTTTGAATAAAAATTCCTTCTCAGGGTTAATCAAGCTTCATTCTCCTGGGATTTGTGGTTTTATAATTCACAGATCTTTTGGATAGCTCCTGAAGTCTCCTAAAAAAAACCAGGTAATCAAGACATCAATTCTAATTCTAATCACAAGCAAAGAAAAAGATGCCTAATAAAAAGGCAACAGGAGGTGAAAGAAAACTGACCTCTATTCTGCAATTCTTGATTAAAAGTGATGAAGCCGTTCTCTCTCCCCACAGCTTTTACCTTGCCCCAAAAGAGGTGAAAGGGAGGTACAGAGCAGAGAAGAAGAGATAGAACAAAAGCAGACACTAATATTTATATTTCCTCTCCTCTGCAAATCATTTCTTTGCTGTTTACAGCTCACTTTTCCCAATGATCTTTGTAAGTGTACGGTGAGGCTACTCCATGTTAGCTTACCTTCTTCTGACCTCATACTGAACACTGCTACTACTACAGATCAGTGGCTGATGCTGTTAAGCTTGAGGTCATCATCCACACTTCTCTGTCTACCCTTTATGCGCAGCTGCTATAAGTACTGCCTTTGCTTCCTGGTCCTCTTATTTGTTATATCAAGCCCAACAGCCAAGTCATGGGGCACGAGGATCTTCTGGCAGCCCTTCTGCTGAGCCCCGCTGACTGCAGGACAAATAGTTACCCCATTACCCCTGGCTGGGAAGGCCCTTGGATGGTGGGGTTGCAACTCCTCACATTCAGTACTGAGTTGTGGCACTAGAAGCCACCTGTGTGGACTGGCACTGCTGCTGTTTCTGGAAGTTACCCTAAAGCCCTGTGTAAACTAAAGAAAATGTGCTGCCACCACTGTTTTAAGCAGCCTGTCAGTTAAGCTTGCTCCAAGCAGAGTTCAATCACATAATGCTTAAATTGGCAGTAGCAGCTGATAACACAGCTATTCTAGGTCTCCACCTCCGCAGTGGAGCAGGACAGATGTTTGCAGAGATACAGCAAGTGGTATTCAAATCTGGTGTTTGGGGCATCCTATTTCCTTCCTTGGTTCTCCTGTCATCACACTGTCATCAGAAAAAGACTCAAGAAAAATAGATATACTGCCAAGCAGTAGCTAGTGGTTCAATTTCTAGTGGATTTGAGTAAAACCTGTCTTTAGCCCATACCCAGTAACACGGAAGCTAAATTATTCTGGGCAAACACTCAGGAATGAGTTATACTCTGCTATCAGCAAGTTGCATGAAAAGATTTAAGTAGATAGCAGTGAGTGGAAGTGGAGTAGGGGTTGTGATACATGAAGCTGGCAAATTTGACACAGTCCACTGTGTGAGAGATTAGTACTCCCAAAGTATGCAGATAGTAGTCCCAATCCTGTCTTTGTCCTATCCCATGGGTATAGACAATGAATGATGTGGTCGTTCTCTCGTTATACTCTGTTCATTTGCCTGGGGCTTGATCCTCTGTGCTCCCATGGGGAATGTTCCATTGAAGAACCTTATATGCCTCTCTTGGCTTAAAGAGCTTGGAGATAGGCATTCTTCCCTCTAGCTCTCATTATGTTTTACTGCTTTCTACCTCTCTGTGCTGTCAATCTCTCAGCTACTCCTGCTGTGCTGGTGGCCACTTCTCCATCACTCCTGCTGTGCTTCAAATCTTTCGGGGGAGAATCAATGACATACAGAGTCCTGATGGAGCATAGCCACTGCAAGGGTAGAGTAAGAGGAGCTACTGGCAGGCCCTTCCCTGCAATTTCTCTCCTGCAGGAGTCCACAAGGGCTAAACCCCAATATCTATACTCCATTTCCTTTCCTCTGCTCCTCACTGCTTGCTTGGCTGCTTAGAGCTACCACCTCCTTGATTAACAGGAGCAGTGAATGGATGGAGTCAAGGGGTGTTGAGGGGAGGTCTCATTATTTCTCACTGGAGGAGGCTCTGAAGAAGAGGGAAGCAGGTCACACAATTTTTGCCACAATAGGGAGCTACCCGGACGTCTGAAAAGAAAGAAACCAAGGCATTTTGAAGATTATTTACCTGAAGCTCCCTTGTACCACTATGGTAGACTTTGACTGTTCAGTCTCACCACTTGCACTTGTTCAAAACCCTCATGCACTCCACAGAATAGCTGTGAGTCCCCACTGTTCCCCTGGGGCTGCCAGCTCCCATGCAGGCTGACTGCCTCTGGAGCAGCATGGTCCCAGGAATTCTGACCTGGCATGTGGGTTGTGCACCTCCACTGCATGGATATTTCTCACTTCGTCCAAAGTGAGAAAGGCCACGGTGGGCATCCTCTGGCACCTTCATTCTGACATTTTTCTGTCCATCTTGGCTGTGGTATAAGTCTGTGAATCCAAGTGAGACGTATTTCTCTATGCCAGCCTTAAGTTATTTAATTGTTGCTAGAAGTATGTTTCTTCCTCTGTATGCAGAGTGATTACAGCTGCTTGCTCAGCTGCCTCTGAAGCGCTGTCCTCAGAAGAGAGACTTAGGTAGAATGAAGTTCCTCTTTCCCCACACTGCAACATAGCCAGCCCTTACTGAGCAGGTATCTGAGAAAAATATCCTCTTCACTAAAGGAGCATAAGTACATAAATGCTTCCTTCTTTGTCCTTCCCTTTGTCTAACCCACCCTACAGATGTTTCAGATTCTGGAGTTCACACATAGCCAAATAATGCTTTTGTTTTTACACAGCAGGAAAGAAAGGGATTTTGAAAATGGACATGTAACAGTTCCCTAAGTCTGCTGCTTATCAAATGTTTCCTGGCAACTCTTCCTAATCACTTCACTGATCCCTCCGTCAGATTCTGTTTCTGAAACAATTGAAGCCTGATGCTTTGTACTCAACTCTCCTTCCATTCAATAAAAGTTCAGAACACCCTTTGGTGGTTGCCCAGAGAGGTTGTGCAGTCTCCTTCTCTGGAGACATCCAAAACCCACAAGCACACAATCCTGTGCAACGTGCTCTGGATGACCCTACCTGAGCAGGGAGCTTGGACTAGATGATCTCCAGAGGTCCCTTCCAACCTCAACCGTTTTGTGATTCTGTGATTCTGTGAAACCACATGACTTCATAAAACCAGCTATGGATGGGTACCTTGCAGATAACACCCAACCTGATTAATCAAGCATGCAATATAAGTGAAACTTCCCTTAGTTCATTCATTTGCAGCCACCTGCCCCTTACCCTTACAAGAAGTAAAAGCCAACCAATCTAACGTTTTGTCAGTGGTATTTGTCACGCTGTACTTTCTGTCTTTAATGACAAAGTCTCATAGAGAAGAGACTATATAACTACATTCCTTATTTTTCAGAGGAATATAAGGCCAGCTTTCTAATAGATGTCTAAATAGCTTTGCATATATAACCCACGATCTCCTGACCAGTTGTCTCCAGTCTTAGAATGGTCTTAAAAAGATTTCACTAAGCATATCTTACCTACTAGCTTTTTTTTATTTGCTGTAGTTCACTTTCTTCAAACATCTTTGTACTATTGCATTCTAAAACTGAAAACTTGCCCTGATGAGCTAAACAAACTTATGCTTGTTAGGTGACAACTTTGCTAGGTATCTGTTTGATTTTACAGGTTATATTCCTTTTGAAATCTAGCAGATGTTTGGTAATGCAACCATTAAACTCCTCTACAAGTACTGTGGTTTAATGCCTTAAACCTTAAGAGAAGTGACTGAGGATTTTTTGTTTTCATTCTCTTTTTGCTTATAGTCTGATTTATAGCAAAGATTATCCTCATTCTCTCATTGGGTTTTGCCTGAGATGCACTATGAGTCCCTACAACCCCAGGGAAGCTTGCGACCAGTGGCAGATGACTGCTAATTTTCTGTCCTTATCCAGCAACTCCCATGTCATTCTTCATTCTTTCATAGCATCTGACTGGTATTGCCTACACTTCTGGTATGTATTGTGGCTCTGTTTGATATTATGCTAAGATACTGCAATGTTCAAGCTTTATTCAGTCATGCCCGCATAACTTTCAGTATTATTATCTGGAATTAGAGTGCAAATATTCGTAGGAAGAGTCCCACTATAGAATTATTTACTGTCATATCCTTTTTGTCACATTTATTTAGAATAAAATAAAACATGATGAGGATAATCTGCTTATCTATTTAACATTGTGTAATATCTCCATAGAACCTATGTTGGCAGATATATGGCAAACTGTGGCTTTTTTACAGTCAGCTCCCTGTGAAATTGCATCATCAAAAAGGTATTTTTCTGTTGGAAAGGGAGGTTTGCTCTTTCACACCTTTGAAATGTACCAAATTTTGTGCATAATTTGTGAGTGCTCTGATGAAGAAATAGGTCTAATTCTTTCTTGTAACTGCAGGAGGCCATCTTGCACTTGGTTGTTCTGGTGGTGGTTGGAGAGTGCATTTTCATCAGGTGAGCTTGCCAGGCTAAATTCCTTGTGTTTCTTGCTCATAGAATGGAGTGGAATTTTTTCTTCTGCTTTTATGTCTTGATTGTGTGTTATAGTTGGGCCCAGTATGTTTCAGTGGGCTTCCAGTGAAAAAGCCCGTCCACTGGTAGGATTACGAACAAAGTTCTGTTTGGCACCTGTGATTTTTCCCCAAAAAATTTCTTCTGAGGCAACAGTTTAATCTGGGCCATTTCTCCTAGTTCAGATGTTACACCTCTGGGACACTGGTCAAGGCAACTTTTTCCTTCTCCCTTCTTTTTTTTTCACTATTACTCTTTTCACTGTTTCTGCATTTGCTAATGCTGAAGCTCTAAGTACCAAATATGCTCACTCCTGCCTTTCCAGATCATTTGTCTGCCCTGGAATAGTGTATTGAATAATTTCTGCATCTTTCTTTGAAATTTTAGTAATTTTGTCTACTGGGTCAGCTTCACCATTTGGTTGCCTGATCGACGGAGATATGTCTCTTTTCTTTTTCTTGGATAATTTCCACAACTTCCTGAAAGTCTGAGTCTAGAGTATGTCCTGGAACTGACCTCTAACATTCTTTGAGTATGCCATGCCTGCTGAAATGGTTCTGTATTTTCTCTCTGATAGTTGCTGTTGCAATGTCTGGCAGTCCATCTAGCTACCAGAAGTCTAAGCAGCAATGAACAGTAGCAATGTAGTTTGTATAGGTTGCTGTGAAAAAGTCCATTTTTTGCTTTAGTCCAGTGCCTGGTAGCCTGCTGGTATTTGTCCACTGCATGGTGTTTGTGACTGACTTGTTTCTGTTCCTGAAGGATATGCTCCCAGCCGTGCCGTTCTCTTCACTGCGCACTTAAAGGAAAAGAGAGTTTTCCAAAGCTGTGTCTATGTGGCACAATGCGCTGAGCTAGTCCTGAGGCCCTGTGCATTCTCTGGCCTAAAAAAGCATGTTTTCAGCACAGCTGATAGGCCTGTGTGGAGCATCGCGTTAGCACAGTATGACAGTCTCGGGAACCTGGCTTGCTGTCTCTCCCTGGTGTGCACGTACCCTAAAATTTTATATGTTGTCATATTATAGTGACCTCTCCTGGAGATGTATCTACAGAAGCACTGTCACTGCCGCTTCACTTCTCCTGTGCAGATTGTTCCAGCAGCACTGGCTACTAATTTTTCAGCCATTAAAATCATATCTCTGCACATGGAAATATTGAGTTTTGCATAACTCCAGTTATATTTGTTGTTAGTAGGTCTTAATTTTGATTTCCTAGTATTTCTGGCTCCTCTTGTTTGGTTGCCACCATCCCCAATTTCTTACGTAGGTAAGTACCTTACCTTACTATTCTTTCTTATTCTTATGTGCGTGGTAATTGTCATTATTTGACATTGAGCGGCCGTAAAGGTTCTAGTTAAACCAATTGCTTGCTTAACTATGTTTAGGGCACTTAATCTGCACTGGAGAATTTGGAGATTTTCTCAAGTTCTTCTAACACCTCTGTGTGCAAATACCCATTACATGCAAAGGCTGCTGCATCAGCTCGGTGTTGTCTCAGTTCCTTGCAAACTCCCTCCAGATGTCAGAGAAACCTCCTGCTTCATAAAGCTAATAAGAACCTACAGTGAACCACGTCCCACTGCACAGACCCCAACTGTTGCTTGTTGTATTTTAATGGCCGATCCCCTCCCTCTCTCGTGCCTCTGGTGCGCTGCCTGGCAAAGGTAACAAATGCTTTGTCACTGACCCGTACGGGTGTGAAGGCCCTTGGGCTCAATTAAATGGAGCAAGAGGCAGTAAATAAACTGCATGGGCCAGGGCATTAAATCACTCAGTGCAGAGAAGAATCAGATGCCGAGGAGGTTTGCTTTGGAGGTGGGCCGTGTGCACTTGCACCCATGCTGCAATTTAATACCCTTGCTGCAAGTTAATGACAATTGCAATCAGGCACGATGATGTCCCTTTTCTTCCTTCCACTCCTGCTTTTTTTTACATTCCCAGTGCTCTCCCCAATAAATTAAAGCCTCCCCCAACCCCTTTTTCCTATTTTGTTTTACTGCCTTCATGCTGTTCTCCCTTATTTCCAGTATTTTATTTCGAAGAGTCAGTTTGAAGTACTCTCAGCCCATCTGCTGGTTTGGTTTAGAACAAGGACAGGAATGAGACAAGGGGTTTTGGAAGTCATGAGCTATTTATAGTGTATTTGTTCTTTCACGTTGGCACTAAACTTTGTTTATAGAATCACCTGCAGTAGAACCTGAGCCAGGGGACCACAGCTCACTTGATCTAAAATTGGCTTTATTTCTTGGGTTTCTTAACAGAGACCACATGTGTGTGTCTGTTTGCTGCCTACCAATGTGTGTTTGATGCTTGCACACATGTTGAAAGCACATACACAAAGTGCCCGTGAGTATGTGTATAAAGTGTGTGGAGCGTGCTTTTACGAAATGCTCGTACAGATGATGCATGTAAGTAATAAGAAGGGAGCTGTATGTGTGCATTACCAATATCTGGAAAGCAAAGTTTCCCATGAGAAATCTTGAATGAAACATTTTTGTTACCATTTCTCCAGTCAGTTTTCATTTTCTCCAAATAGTATTTTTGTCTTGGATTGGCCTGTGAAACACAATGCTCATTTTTGTTTTCTTTCTGTGTAAAGTATTTTTTACTTTTTTCAAAGCAAAACAATTTAAATTGAAACCAAAGGAAATCTGTCATTTTAAATTGCTATTTTGGCATAAAAGCATTTCATTTATTTTTCTAACCAAAAATTGACATTTTAATTTGAACCAAAACAAAATATTTCATTTACTTTCGAAGTATCAATTACAAATGAAAATATTTTCATTACTTCTCCTCAGAAAGTCAGACTATTTCATGTTTCCAAAGTTCCAGGTATGTGGGTTTGTAATGTTTATGTGTGCATAACTGTGGTGGTGTGACTGTATTGTGCAGGATGCGTGTTGAGTATTTGTAGGTGTTATGCATATACACATTTTGCTGAATGTACCTGCATCTATACAGTGTATGCATCCACATTTGTGCAGTGAAGGTAAGGTACGCACACATATGTTGAGTTCATGCCAGTAGTATCTACATGGATTTAGGATTTTAGTTGTTCCTTGTGAATGTGTTTTTAATGTGTATGGGCTTGTTGCAATGTTGCCAGCAATGTTCAAAATAATGGAGCAAGACTGAGTAAGTTATAAAATTGGGGAAAATAATACATTTTTGTTTCTTTAGTCCTCTTTCTCTTTTTTTTCTTAGCTTGTGAGGTTCATGTTTTCAATCTGTTCTTTACAACTTTGATGACAGAAGAGCAGCTTTTCCATTGTAAAAGTAGAATTCTGATTCTGAAGTGATCGTTTGGCTGTAAGAGCTGAGGTTTAAGAAAAGACATAAAGAAAATAGCAGGAGTTGCAGACTTGCATTTACAGTAGTATATACTCATGCTTTGTGCTTGTATGCATATGTAGAATAGATAAATGGTTATACACTTCTGCCACACGTTGATGTGCATAATATATTCTTTAGCTATAGGAAAGTTTAGCATCTAATCTAAATTAGCCACTTAAGCACTCCATAGTAAGTACAGAGAGACTTTCAAAGCTCATCCTGTAGGGGGACTTTGGACAAGACATCTATTTAGACTAGACAACTATTTTTTGGATATACTGGCTGCATGTGTTCAGGATATGTGTATTTGCTTGTGATTTATATGTGTAGGGGTCCATATGGCAGTTCTGTTTGTATATCCAGTATGCCTGTAGATACTTGGGAAATGTCTGTATGTGATGTGCATACCGTTAAAGGCAGTCAGGAGTGCTTTTCTCAGAGCATACTATGAGTGTGAAATACCCAGTATTCTTTCAACTTAGATCAGACTATTCTGTTATCCTCCACTCACCCAAAATGTTTCTGGGCAGTTCAATACAGTATTGGGCCATGTTGTGGTACTGGTAACTTGTGACTTAGCCCATTAACCTTTTCCTAGAGCTAAGTTCCTTGGAAGTCTCTGTTTCCTGCAGCGCAATACAGATTTCTTTTTGACTAGTTTCTGTCTGGCTCATGGTGGAAGACATGGTCTGATCAGGCAGCATGGCCTTTAACAGGGCATTGTGGGCATTAGGGTACCAACCTACAACTCCTGCAAGGCAGTTTACCGTAAGGAGATGATGTAGTTTTGCTAGGGTAAAACTACATCGTCTGATTCGCATTGAAGTGTTTTAGTTCGGGGAATGTTGATGTGGTATGTCTGGCTTGAAGAATACAAAAATGAAACTTTTTGCCATTGCTGGTAAAAATATAATTTCCTTTCTGTGAAAAATGGTAATATTTCAACTACTGAACTGCACTAAAATAAGAAGCTGAGGTCTCAAGATTTTCAATTGGATAAATATTCTGAATTTTGCGTTTACAGGTATCCTATGTATTTGAACAGGTGTATGAATATGCTATATTTAACGGGAGTGCCTGTAGTTAATAGTGTGAATGCTTTCTGTGAGCGGAATAAAGGTATGCAGCTAGAGCGCGTCTGGTTTGTAAATATTCATGTTAGCATGTCTGGGGTCAAATCCTAATCAAGTGAGGACTGGTGTAGCTGCACTGACTTCAGTTGACTCTTGACTCCTGCCAGAATGGTTTGTGGCCTGGAAAGCATGCTTACTATGAAGGATTAGAAGGGATCTATCTGTTTCGCTTGTAAAAGAGCTTAAGAAACGATTCAATCATGGTCTATAATTACTTACGTGAGGAGAAGATATCTGATATTACAGGGCTCTTCAATCTAGCAGACAAAGGTATAACACGATCTGACAGCTGAACAATTCAAACCTAATATAACATGCAATTTTTTAGTAGTGAAGGCATTTAAGTTTTAGGACAGATAACCAACAGATAGGTAAATTCTGCATCACTCTAAACCTTTAAAATGAAATGGTATGATTTCCTGAAAGACATGCTGTGGAGTAGCTTCAAACTGTTGAGTCAGAAACAGAATAACTGGGGGCAGGTTCATAGTCTGTGCTACGTCAGTGGGAGCCTAAATGATCAAACCAAGATTATCAGGTGCAAGGGGCTAGTAATATCAAGATTAGTAAGAGTCAGAATGATCAAAAAAAGATTTTCAGATCAAGATCACCTGATTACATAAAATAAAGAACTGGCCCTCACTCCTCTGTGTGTGCATGCATATGATATGTTTATTGATGTATTTATTTTGGGCTCTGATGTATATTTGTTGTTGGCAGCCTGGGGCATACCTCGAAGGCTACTCCTATATGCAGTATGTTGTGAGTCTCTGTTGGTGGTGAGGAAAGAAAGGGAGGTTTATACAGTGTATCCAAGGATCCCCAAGAGGGCCCTGCTGGTGAACCTTGACTCCTAGGCCTGCTGCCAAGCATTAACTACAATACTTGCACTTGTTTTTGACAACAGCATGCAGGTTGTATTTCACCAACTGCTATTTTGGTTTTGAAGTTATGGCAGAAATGTCTCTGGGTACCAGCCTGGTATAAGTGGAGTAGGAGATTTACTCTTATTGTGTAATGTTGCCTTTCAGTCAGTGCTTGGAAGGAGAATTATGGAGTGTCATTTGCTCTTTTTATTAAATTTCAAGGGTATGCTCCTCTTGTGTGGGAAGAGTGTCCAGGGAGTGACTTTGGCCTGTTTTTACCTAGAGGAGTAGCCTCAGCTATTGGGCACCTTTTGAAATACGAATTTATTCTTTTTGTTTTCTCCTTTTTTTGCTTTCGATAAATTGGGACCAGCAGCAGCAGCAGTTGCTATGTTCCAAGCCCCTGTCTCTGATGATAAATGACTTTGGCCTTGACAGCACGGAGAGATACCGGACTCAGCACAACACAGATGTTGCAATGCAGCCAAATTAAGCTTTAATGGGAATGTGCAAGTTGGGTCTTAGTCAGAATATCTAATGCCTGCCTTGCTGAAAAGCAAGAGCGAAATATTAGCAGCTGACCTGGTGGGATGTACACTTGCCCGAAATATTCTGTTACTGGCTGCAGATGAGCCAGCATCTGATCTGTTGTGTGACTTTCCCAAGGATCTCACAGCCATGGGTGGAGATGTAATGGTAAAGAAGTGTTCCAAAAGACACATTGGTTCCTGCAACCTTCATATCAACAGTTCTCCATAAATCACAACAGAGGGGATAAACTAGAGATATTATAATGGTAGGTCATGCTTATCTCTTACACCTGGCTCAGTATACTACAGGAGACAAACCTAAACATTGTATGCTATGAGAAATATACCTGCAAGCTTCTAGGATAAAATATAAACACATTGTTAAAGGAGTTAGTGAATGGAGGTTGTAACAGTAATTATGACATAAATTGCTAATCTGCACTACCAGTAAAATTAGCTGCCTAACATGTTTTCTTAAACTGATGTGTCAAAAAAACTGAATGGGGAACTGTCCAGAGGCCCCTGGGTATAGGTGGCAAGAACTATCTCTGACAGAAGGTCCTTGTACCGCATTTTCAGCCTAACAGAGAGAAAGAGGAAGGATGGGAAAAACGTAAAGGAAAACAGTGGAATCTGGGTATAAGAAAAACTGCACCAGGAAAATGAAAACAATTCTCAGTAACAGTTTCATGCAGAACGATGAGTATGAAATGCAGTACAAGTGGCAGAGAGGTAAGGAATGAATTTTCTTTATCTATTTTATTAGGCTCTTTAAGATCAAGATACTGCTATCAATGCATTCTTGATCTTAATGTAACTGGATAAATTGCCCCTACCTACATGTAATCCAAAATTAAGAAGAAGCCAAAAGGGACAAATACCTCTTGCAATATTTCTTTAAAATCAATTTTTTTCTCCCTAGCTAAAGATAAAAGGGAGGGAATATCAGACCCTGACAATTTCCCCCTCCTAGACAAAACCAGTCCTAGGGATGTCAGCCAGAATCCCCTGATAGGTTATAACTGAATTGCCACAGCAGGGCAGAGCAGATCGAAAAATTGCCAGAAAAGCAGTTCTTGCTTGTGACCAGCAAGAGGGAGAGACTGCAGACAAACATAGTTTCTGGAGGTGAAAGTTAAGACTGGATCGGATTGCCAAGCATAAAATTCTACAAGAAACTGTATAAATAGAAAAATATAAATGAGAAAGTGCTGGCAGATATATTTCTTTCTTTTTTTATATGACCTGTCCGTTGCAGGGCTTTGCCATTCAGCCTCTGCGAAAATAGAACTGAAGGGGAAATAATTCTTATATATACCTAATGCTATTATGGACATTCTTCTTTTTAAAATTCCTGTCTATTTAAAGAAGTGTGTGTGGGGGCGGGGGGTGGGCAGGCTAAATATATTTTCTGTTTGTACAATAAAAAAGTATATCTGCTACAGACATCACAAAGGGTTACTTCCACTCTTACACTGGAGAAAAGCAGAGGAACTTTATATGTCCTTTTTAAATTTTTTTCCACTGCAGAGAATATATGTGGATTAAAGCTGTTAGAAAAAGGTCAAAAATATTTCACACAAAACCCCCAAATATGAAACAATTTCTCTTTCATGTGACTAAAGGTAGAAAATTTTTCAATTTTAAATATTTGTAGACCTTTTCTGTTATTTTCAAATTTAACTTTATTCTTATTGTGTTTGATTTTGATGACCAAGAGCAAATAACATTGTGAATGTCAGTGGTTTTATTTCCCTTTTTAGTTTTGAATTTTGCTTTGGCTTTTTAAGATTGTGTCAACTTAGAAAAACTAGTTTCACAAAGAAAAATTGAGGCTGAAACTGTTAACATGTAACTTGATTATTTTTTAAAAGTGTGGCAGATTTGTAGGATTTTTTCTGTAATGTTTCCAGTTCTGTGAACAATTTCAAAGAAATAAAAATATGAGAGAGAAAAATTGAACAAAATAAACATCAACAAAGCTCTAAATACCATCCAAAGTATTGTAATTCACATTCCAGAATTTTGAAACATTTTGCTTGATGGAGACCAAAAAATTGTTTTTAAAATGACATTTTAACAGAAATCTCTGGTTTTAAGAAAGAATTATGCTTGTGCAGTAGAAATTTCAAATTTTTGCTCAGCCAGAATCTGGTTTCAGAGAAAAAGTGTCTTGTTTAGAATGATTAAGATAAATCAAAAGAGGCCATTTTATTCCAAAATTCATATTTTAGAGCTGATCCTCACTTAGACTCCAAAAAGCAAAAGGATTGCATGAAAGTTTATTTTAATTACTCTGGTACAGGTCTTTTCCTAGGATCATAAGTTATCTCTAACCATGCAGCAGCAAGATGTTGTCCGACATGACGATTTTCTCAGGTGGACTTCTTTGGTCCTGATGAGCAGTTTGGGTGGGTTTTTTCTCTTCCTTCACTTTGTTCTTTCTCACTCTCCAGGCCAAGTAATAATACTCTGAGGGCAAATTATATCTTTGCTCCCCTTGGCAGCCTGGAGTTGCCTGGAATATAAGAAAAGAGTGCAGAATTAGGCTCTGGCAATAATTTTTATCACGGCTATTTAGGAAATGGTTGTGGAGTCTCCTCTTGGCAGCCCTGTTTTACATCCATCAGCGGTGCAGCATAACCCTACCATCAGCACTAAGGAAGAATTCTCACACCCTGCTGGGGACTCAGGACGAGCCTCCCACAAATAGCTTTCCATTTCCATCTTGAATTCAGCATTAGCCAATTTAGAGGCAATATATGGCTCTAGGAATAGGCTGTCATGTACAGTATGCACAAGAAAGCTCTCCCCTAATCTCGTCTAATTGGCAACAGGAGTTGCTGTTATTAGGCACAGAGTGTCAGAGACATTAAGAGTCATTAGCATTTGTGCAGAATATCAGAGTGAGGTCAAACCTTTGGGAAGATTCAGACACATTCCCTAGGAAAGTGTGGGCCTCTTGAATCATCGATTCCACCAAGTGGAATTCCTCAGGAGGAATTCATATTTACCATAAAACTATATTCATAAAAGAAGAATGAGCGATAATAACTTTGAGAGATAGGGACTATCTTTTACAACTTATGTAGGAATTTAATAGGGAGGATATCCTCCTCGGCCCATATACATAATTCCCATGAAATAAAATTATGGCAAATGCTCATTTCAGGTAGATTGAAACATTTCATTTTGACATCCTCTTTTAAAAATGCTAAATCAGAACATACACTACAAAGTAAAATATTACAAAAAATAATTTCAAGGTAACAGCCCGAAGTTTCATTCAGAGAAACTTTGGCCTTGTAATTATCTTAGACCTTTTTCTCCAGCTTTACCTCTGTAGTAAAATCCCCTTGAAATCTTCATAGACTTGTGAAACAATTCCACCTCAACAGACTTCATTGCCTGATGGCAAATAGTTCTGCTAGATATCTTCAACAACCAATAGTGCAATTTCACCATAGTTCTGGTACCCAAACTGTTAAAAAATGCTGACTTGGCTTTAGAGGGAGGCCCTGGGACTGCAGAAAGCCATTTCCAGCTGAGAATATGGTTTCTGCATACTCAGTCAGAGAGGTTTTGTTTTCACTCAACTGGCAGAACTCCTGCCTGCAGGTCGAGTGGGGTGCACTCAAATATCCAAAGTGATAAAATCAAGGACATGCTCTCCCTAAGTCTAACCGCTGGCTGGGAGGCATGATTGATGGGTCAGCTCTGCTCTGCTTTCTGGCCATGAGTCAGCTCTCCATCTCCAAGACACTGACAACAGAATTGGCTATTTTCGGCCAGCCCTCCAGCTTCCCTGAAGAGTCAGTGCTGTGCAAGCTGCCTCATAGGTCACCATAACTTCCCCGTCCTACCCCACAAGCCTTTTCTTCGCCAGTCCCACAGAAAACTGCTTGTTGTTTTGGTTCAGTTAAGTGGAGACTGTCTCACCACAAACACCTCATTTGTGCCTTTTCTTTCTCCAGATAATTTGGGATTAATGTAGGGCTGTGGTTCAAAGAGAATTAAAGTCCAAATGGAGCATTCAGTCAAACCATGGTACAGACGGCCGGGCTGCGGTGCATGCTTCAGTCAGCAGTAACGTTTCATCCTCCAGGCCAGGGAACCTTTCACAGTGACGGAGAAAAAGTATTTTTCTATGAATGCTTAATGACAACCAAAGCTACATTGCTCCACCACACTCTTTTGTTTGTCCTGAGCTCTTCCATGTCGCAGTTTGTGAACAGAAATGGCTGGGTAGTTCAGTTTATCACCATTAATGGTTTGCAGCTGGTCAATTTTTCCCCTCATCTTACTGTCCTAAGAGCATTTCGGCTTCTGTGTCCCTGATTTGACAATAGATGAAAAGTCACTACAGATGCCAAGCTGTCATTAAAGAGGTGCAAGCCATAAAGCCACCTTCCCTGCTAACAGAGTTCCCCAGAGCACAAGCAGGAGAAGGCATCAGAGCAGCTGATGTGACTTTAAGCTGCAGTAGGAAATAGCTCTGATTCCGTCAATGTTGCAAACCTGAAGTTTGCAGCGAGAGTTGTGATGGTAACAATGACAACAGCAATCACTGTTATAAGAGGCAATATTTTTGACAAATGTCATTGTACTGCAAGTGAAGAATGTAGTAGTACTTTATCACAGGGAGGCACAATGCTAGTGCTATTGGCTAAAAAACCATAGCAAATCCACAGCTGATATCTTTACAATCTAACACCTCTGAGACTGGTGACCAGTGGGGGACTGGAATTATTTCTCGCCAGCCCTCCCAGTGCCAAACCTCTAACAGGGAAGTAACAGAGACAAAGTGCCACTAGGTTGCTTGTCCCCAGTTGGTTTGCCTCCAGAAATCACTCTCATGAAATCCCCAAGCATGTCAGGGGCAATGATGACTTTAGCATATCAGCTTCTAATTCTTTTCCTTCCATTCTTTGCTTCATTTTAAAGGAGGTAAAAAAATCACAGCATGCAGCTTGGGCAGCACAACTCGGTGGTTTAACTAGGACATCAGCCATATGAATTAGTACCAGAGGTGGTGAGACTAGTTGGTGTCATTCTGAAAATAAAAAAGATGGATATTTTCCCTGGAGCTGGCTAACAAATTATTTTCCTGTCTCTCCTCATTAAAATTTCATATTAAAGATGCTTAGCCATATTAACAGTGAAGCAATAGGGCACAAATACTGTTCATTGAAAAGGAAGGTGTCTAATTATCAGAGTGCCCATTTGGTATCCTGGCCACTCCGGGAGGTGTGGCAGGTGCATATGGCCCTGTGGCAAACATTGCACAAGTGAGTACATGTCCCAGCTGTACTCACAGCTGCACATACATTTTATAAGGAGGTAGTAAGCCGGCACTGCTGCTGAAAGAAAGGACTGCCCCCCCTACTTCATCCCTGCTGCTTATTCCAGGCCCTGTGCTGTCCTTTTCTTTGTATCCTCATGACGGTGCATCCTGTTTCCCCTATCCTGTCTCCTCATGAGGATGCACAAATACCTGCGGTAGCATAAGGAGGGGCACAGGGTGGAGGAAGGGCTTGAGAGCTCATAGTGGGATTGCTACTTTTGCAGCTTATGGTAGCCTGAAATGTTTATCAACAGCAGATTGAAGGTGCTCTTCCAGGTTGCAGCTAAGCCTGTCTAAGATGTGGCAGTCAGGGAAAGTGCCTGTGGGGCCTGCTTCCTTCTCCTCCACGGCGTAAACGTCTTCCCAGTCCTGTGTTTCTGCTGGTTTTTTTTTTTTTTTTTTTTTTGCATCTCTCTGATACCAGTCTGATCTCACAGTGCTTTAGGGAGTTCAAACAATGTAATACTAAACTTTCACCTGGTCTAGGTCTCTGAATCAGCCTCTTATGAGATAAGCACCAGAGGCAGAGCAGGTGACAAGGTGGGATTGCTGCAGCTGGGAAAGGGATCTAGGAAACAAGAGTTGAGCAGGTCTGCTCCTTCCAGTATCAGCTAGACAGACTGACTTGGCCATAACATGAATCAGTTGCTTAAATCTCTGATCTCCTATATTTCGCATAGAAAATTTTATGTATGACTAAAAGCTTTTCCCATTCCCTGATGTTCACAGCTTTTAGTACTGCCTATCTCAAACACTTGGATCCAGAAGAGACAACTGTGAAACTGTATTTCACTGCCATGATTGTGC
This sequence comes from Struthio camelus, assembly GCF_040807025.1. Taxonomy (NCBI): domain Eukaryota; kingdom Metazoa; phylum Chordata; class Aves; order Struthioniformes; family Struthionidae; genus Struthio; species Struthio camelus. The sequence goes on along the minus strand of NC_090942.1, from coordinate 91,920,907 downwards.
AGGCAGAAAAATGGTTGCCAGGGATGACTTAGGTGGAGCTGTTATGTCATGAGGCAGAGGAACAGAGAAGATGTTATCTTGTTATCCTTTTCAGGACTATTTCCTGTGTTTCTCTGGTTGTATAGGGCTAAATGATGAGCTGAGAGTAGAAGACCTTGAGTCTATACTGGTTTTTGATGTGTATGATCCTGCAAATAGTTTTTGTTTGTGGACATTGACCCACTGACATCAGTGTCTTGTTTAGCCTAAAATATATGGCAGAAATATTTAAACAATCTAGTTCAAGTATTGTTTTGAAAGGACAAGGATGGTTTATCCTAATCCTGAAAAATAATTAAAAGTAGCCAAAGTAACATGTAAGTGGAAAAGCTGGTTCTTATTTCTTAAAAAAATGTGTTTCTTTATGTATTTTTTTCCTTAAAAGGCAATATGAGGGTACAAATTGTTGCATTGGGCAGTGTACTTTCCCTGTATACCACAGGACATTTACATAGGTGGAAAAGACAGTACAATCATATCCTGTTAGGAGATGATCCAAATGCTCCGGTGCAGGAACTGTCAGAGCAGATGAACAAACTGTGTTTGACTGCCTGTTCCTGGACTGGCCTTAGTTATAGCATGCAGGCGGCGGGGTTGGAGCAGGAAAAATCAGGGGAGTAAGGATGGGATTTGATGCTGACCCAGGCCCACTCTGCAATCAGATAAAAATTATGAATGACAGTGCTTCCTACTAGATGCACAACCTGTTATCTAAGCTGGCCATTTATGATGGATGTCAATGTAGACATGGAAACCGAGAACAGGCCTTCCTTTGAAACTGGCTCAGGGATTAAGGAAATAGGTAACTTCCTGCCTATGGCTAGGATTTCGAAGGACATGTCTGAATGTGCATTTGCATTGGTATAATTATTTCAGCATAGTTAAATTGGTTGAGCTCCTCCCTACTGTGAATACAATTATTCCAGTACAAATATGTCATACCAGTACAGTTTGTTCTCATACAAGACATACAGGCTATCAGTGGTGTAAGGCATTGATATAACTGTCTACTCTGCAGGGACCATAACTTGGCTGACATAAAATCTGTTTGTTGAAGAAGAAAGAAAAGAGTGACAGGAGGCAATATGCTGTAATGGATCTTACTATTCCTTCTGAAGAAATTGGCCAGATCACATGCCCAGGGACAGTGTTAAGTGAGGGCATAGAAATGGGAAAACTACAAGGTAACCAAGAAATAGCTGTATTGTAGATTACTGAATTATATCATTCCTGTAGATTCTGCTAGTGCGTAGCAGCTGGTAAATGATAAAGAATATTTATGCTGATGATATAAATCAAAGTAGAAAAGAGCTCCAGGACTCTACTAGAATATGCCATGTGTTCCTGTGGGAATCAGCCCCAGCATTGCTTTCATCTGAATCCTCTTTTGTTTATTTTGCAAAACAGGAACATTATTCTGAAGGACTTTTGGCTCCACCAACTCCTGTTTTGGATATTCCAACTTCCAGTAAAAATCAGACACCCTCTGGCTCCAGACTAGTAACTCCCCACTGTTTTCCCTAACCACTAAGAGATCTAGCAGGCACAATTTTGAACTGAGTAGCTAAACACAAATAAATTTAAAATACTGCAACAAATTATGAGTTGTGTTTTTTTAATCACAGTTATAATTTTTGTATCCCGTTACTCATTAGAGGTGTGGAAACTTCTATTTAAACTTGAAGAAAAGAATTAGAAATGGTTAAATATAAAGGATCTCCACATATCATGTAAGGCATTTGAATGCAACGGGCATGAAAAAGCAAGATGTGGTACTTTTTAGAGTCATAAATATTGTCATTACAGGCCAAAAGCCAATCGAGGCACTGAATTACCAATGATAATAAAAATCCAGGTCAGCAAAACAACTCTTCTACTCCAAGGTCACATTGCTTAAAATGGACCCAATAAAAAGGAAAGATCTGGTTTGACTGGTGAGCAAAGAACAGGATTAGGGGCTTAAAAAGAAAACTACAGTCACCACCTAGATTTACTGAGTAAACGTCCATCAGCAAATGGATATAGAAGAGGTACATACCTGACTTTCTGATACTTCTCTACAACTGATATACCCCTGACTCTCTGGGTTAGGATATGGAGCCTCTTAATACTGCTTGCCATGACTGAATTTAAAAAAGAGGATAGACGTCTCAGAGAAAGGGACTTCAAACAACTGCAAAAGGTAAGGAGAAACTGCAGCCTTGCAGTCTCCCTTTCATCATCTTTCAGGACATTTCTGGGTCAATTTCCTTCTACTCTAAGGGAGAGAGGAGCTTTCAGAGAAGAGGAAATGCACTAGCAATTTCAGTCTGGTAGTGGTGGCCAACCATTCTTCTTCGCTATTTTTAACACTCTAGGACAAAGGCATCCTGCAGATGACTGAATTTGGAGATAACTTTTCTTTCCTCTGGCCAAAATCCAGTTAGGCTAAGGTTTCCTTATGAGCTTGATGTTTTCTGATGCCTTTTTCAATGTAAAATCCCTCAAATCATTGCTCAGGCACAGACACAAATCCATCTGCTGTCTCCATACAGACTACTCCGTGCAGACAAGTCACCTCACTGCTACAGAAGAATCTCTTTCTCTTCCAAATTAAAATCTCAGTTGTGTTAGCTGCATTTCTGCATGTACAGCTAATCAACAATTTAAATTCAGCTTGACTAAAGCTCGTTTTCTCTATTTTTGTGGACAGCATCCCCATTCTTCTTGTCATTCAGGCTGTGACGTGGACAGAGACTTTGACTTATGAATCCCATCCAGAATGCATTCATATTTTGCAAAGCATGACTGAGATATGACCTTTCATGTATGCAATTAAAACCCTTATCCAAGTTCTGTCAGTTTACATTTTGTGTTCGTAGCCTTCCACTGTGATTACGTCACTTTTTGTTTGCAGCCTTCCTCTGGTTCTTCTATACCTCCTTCATTAAACGCAAGTAACTGATCTTTCCTTTTTAGCTATTTGCAGTCGATTCTTATACTGTCTGTTGTCTCTCATTCACTTGGAAGGCATTGGATCTTTTTGACCAGCCTATGATGCCATACTGTAGTACCTGCTTGTTACCTTTTCAAATCTAATGGATGTGTTTTCCCTCTTCTGCCCCTTATTCCTGGAGGAGTTCTCTATAAACATACACATAAACTACTTCACCAGCCTTCTTCAGCCTTGGCTGACTGGAAAAATTCTGACAAAAGTGCTTTTGTGGTTGCTGAAATTTGCCAGTTTGTTGCAAAAGGAATGTTCTGCAAGTCCCGCTTTGGGGACAGCCTGCCAGGAGAATGTCCCTGGCTGGGTGCTCCATCGTTTTTCACCAAACGTTTCAACATTTCCGGTTTTTGTTCTAACTGGATCGCAACCAAGTGTTGGGATGTGAATTCCTCTGCAAATAAAATGCCTTTCTTGGCTCACTTATATTTTCAATTATTTTTTTCCAGTAATGCCTACAGTGACAATGGTTAGGTTGCAGCCCATCACACTGACCAGTGTTGTCTCACTGTGTCTATGTGCTCATTCATCTCTCTGTAGCTTCTCATTGTCTTTTGTCTTGTAATCACTTTGAGGGGTGGAATCGTGTTTTCCTTTTGTGCTTAGACCTGTGGGACTTTGGTTCAAAACCAGGCATCTTACACCCTACGGTAACAGAAGCAAGAAACAATAAGATGTTTTTTTCAGTAAGAGGACAAATGCTAAGTTCTTACTCAGGCAAATTCCCATTAACTACAGTGCAGCTGAATGCTGCTCGAGTAGAAACACAGGAAGAACCTAAGGATTTAGTTCAAGAAGAAATAAGGAAAATAAACACGGTTCTCAGCCCTCTGCATATTGGAAAAAGTGCTGCCTGCACACTGACATAGCGAAGAGCCGATTGTCAGCACAGTGTAAGCACCAGGCAGACACAGAGGTGATCTGCTAACAGGGAGTAAGTGGAGAAGAACCGGCACCATTTCAGTCGCAGTTTATGCAAGGTGTATACCAGGACTGCATGGACCATGTCCCGATGCATCTCCTGTAAAAATGCATGGTGGACGAGTTTGTGTCGGTCTTCCACATTCTTATAAGAAGAAAATGGGAGCTACAGGCTATGTCCATGCTAAAAAGTAAAATGGGCCAAGTTTTGAAGGAAAGTCTCATACTTACCATCGTCCCTAATGCCTACTGGAAACATTGACTGGCCTGTGCTGTCGCTTAGATTGTGCCTTGGCATTGTCTGTGAAAGTCTAGTTGGCTTGGGGAGACTGCACCAGGGAATGTGCTAAAAGTGAACATCGTGGAAGGTCGTTCAGCAGTTCCTGAGCCTATGTTGTGGCCCTGTTTAGTTTATTAGTAGAGACACAGCCATATATACCTGAAGCACATGAATACCAAAGAGGGGAATGGGAAGGAGAACTGCAAGTGCACAGTCAGGAGTGTACAGAAAAAAACATAGATAAGAGAGAAATTAATTGGCTAGCTTTGAAATTCAGTGTCCCTAGGCCCTCCCCAAGATAGGGATGCAGCTCCTCTAAGCACTTCATATATCAGTAGTACTGGGCATCTCCTATCCATGACAGTTCACAATCTTAAAACATTTTGAAAGATGGATGAAAAGCAAAGAGAAAAAAGAGCAATTTTAAAGTCGACTCTGATCAGTTTTGAATATAAATGCATCCCTGCTTATCTTTCCTGAAAAAATGTGCACGAATGAGTGGAGGATGTACTGAGTTTGCAGTAGCAGCAGTTAGAAATTCTCCCACAGACCCTGCAAATATTCTCATTAGATACATTTGTGCATTGGTGTTCAAGAATAGCTAAGATTAAAAGGATTGTGGTAGTATGGGTCTGAGCAACCCATTCCATAATTTTGGAGCACAGGAGTTACTCATTAAGAGATGTCATGACATTTCAGTGACTTGAGAACACAGATTTTTCTACCCTTTTGGTTACTCTGAAAGTGCTGGTTTTGTTCCATCTATCCCTGAAATAGATAATAGGGTACAAATTCAGTGGCGGGGAGGGGTGATACATGTCAGTAAATTCATTCTTAAACGTTGATCAGTACTATAGTTGCAAAACAAAGAATTTGCCTTCAGCATTAGCAAGCAGAAAGAAACTTAACAAGTTAGATTTAACACTAGTTTACCAGAAGGTGGAGCTGGATGGTAAATCCAAACAATAACTTGCAATTAAGGTGTTCCAGGGATTATTCCAATACAGAAGAATGAATGTGGTTATGTTTGGGTAGTTTCTGTGCACTGTGATTCAGATACTACAAGTGCCAAAAGTTGGCATCTGCTGCCTAAACAGTATTCTAACGATCAGAGTAACCACAGAAATGTTCCTGAATAATATAGTGGTAATAGAAAGAAGACTGCAAAAGTATGGGTTGAAAATAAAAAAATGAAATGCTAATTTTAACTCCAGTCCTCCAAAGTGTTTAAGCATATGGATGTGTTTAGACCTGCAAGCAGCTTTACTCTGTCATGTGCATGTGCACGTTACCTTGATTTAAGGTCTTTTGCTGGAAACTTTAATCTGCATTGAATGCAAAAGAGATACTGAAGGAAAAAAAAAGAAAGAAAAAAAAATGAACTGGCCAAAATCAGACCCGGAAGCTTTCATCTACAAAAGGGTGTATTTACATTAGTGTCATTCTGCTGCAAGCCATTATTTCTAGACTACAAGAAATATATAGAAATATTCATTTTTTTAATCCACTAAAACCTCTGTATATATTGACATTAACTGGGAAGGATCATAGCAATGCAAAAGGTAATACAGCAAAAACAGTGTTATCCTCTCTGAATTTTTCCAGTATATATGACCTGGCATTACCCATAAACCTCATTTTGGTAAATTCTTTGCATTTTTGTATTGCAAAGGGGACAAACTGACCAAAATCTAGAGGTAGAGAGAACACACAGCTTAAATTAAGGGTGTGCAGAAAGTGATCTTCAGGCAGTAAAACACATATATAATGATAAATAGCCCTATCAGATTTATCATGGGCTACATCTTAAAATTATATCACAGTATATTCCATATTGCTGTATTCCCATTCCTTGCAGGCTGTCATATTTCCATACAAGTATTTCTTTGAGCAGGTGAAGCAGACATTTAACTTCATCTTTTTGTCCTATTTCATCAAAAATCTTCTTGAGTGAATATTCTTCACTTTGTGGCTGGCCAGACTGCCTTTGCAGGTCCATCATCTAGCTAGCTTTAATAAGTCTTATTAAGTCCTCTGACTGCAAGCATTTAAGCAGGGTCTAGAGGTGGGTTTGTGATGATATAAAAGCCCCAGCCTATTTGTGAAGTTTAATTTGCCTGGGGGAAATCTTCTGCTTGGTTGATCTGCCAGTCTTTTGCCATTCTCTTGCTGTCAAACTCAGGCTGGGCAGTCTTCCGCTGGAAGCATCTGCCACAGATACCTTTGTTATCTCAGCAGCACAACAAGGTCTAAACGCAAAGGATTACGAGTAAACCAGCAGCCGTACTGTTTGTAGATCCATCTTCTAAGGAAAGACGTGGGCTTGAAGCAGACCAGTGATTAGACTTAAACCTGGTAGTGCTATTCATAACCCATGATCAATCCAACAAGCGTGCAGCTGTTCCCCAGCTGATCCCAGCCAGCTCCTTCTTTACTGGCTTCTGCAGGATACTATGGCAAAGCGTGGATCTCAGCTTTCTCCTGGACCACACAAATTCCTAGAGTGATTGCAAAGATTGGGACCAAATATATTGAACTGTTTGGGTTTGTAGGTGAAGTACTGTTTGAGCAAACTTGAGGGACATCTGCTTTCTCTGACTTACTCCTTCTGGAAAGATCGCATTAACCATGCATTATTGCCTGGTATTGTAGGGCATTGGAGCAGCATAATGCACCCCTTCCTTGATGCTATTTGCAGTGATGAGTGTTAGTATGCCAAAGGAACCTGCAAAAATACCAGATAAAGATCAGCATCAATCACAGATGCAGCCCAAGGTAAGAAAGACTGCGTGTGACTTCACAATGGTCCTGTGCTCCCTCTTTCATTCCAGCCCATCTACAGACCGCTATGGAAGCCAGAAACACCATTTGTGGTCAGGAGATATCTAGCAAATAGTGAAGAATTCACACCAGGTTCAGGTCCTCTACGTTCGCTCCTTCTCAGCTACAGGGAATGTCAGAGCAGACTGTGAAAATGTGACAAAGGCTGTTTGAAGAGCTTGTTCAGCAAAACGATTTTCCATAGGTAAGAAGAATATGGTAAACCTTTTCAGTGGAAGAAATCATAAATACAGAGCTCAATTGTGTTCTATCACAACTGACACAAGCCTAGTATGATTAACGATTAATGCCAGTCCAGTAAAGCCCTCCCAAATATGCTTCCCAAAGACGAAGGAACACAGAGGGTTTAGGTCTTCAGCTGAGGTACCTGAATTAATTTAAATATGATTGTATCTCACATGCTTGGTCTTAATTGTCTCCTCCTGAAAATTCAATACCTGCATTCATGCTCCCAGGCTCCAGGGATTCCAGAGCACCACACTGTCCCCACTGAAAGGAAATGAAAAATCGGCTGATGCTAACCAGACCCCTTCAGCAACTTTACCCATTTAAGTGCTGTATCCTGCAGAGTGATTAATGATTTTTTTCCTCTTACATCTAACAGCAAAGAAAGAAAGAAAGAAAGAAAGAATGTGTAATGTTGTTCACCCTCTATGCAATAGACTACAAAGACAGCTTTCGAGGATGCACACTTTCCCGTTTTGTTTGCTTGCGTGATTGACTTTTTGTGTGTATCTGACGTTGCCCCTTCCTTATGAATGGTTGGAGCCTGCAGCATCCTATTAGAAAAAGTTTAGCTCACTCTTAGTGCATGGCTAACTTTCTGCTTTCTCTGGGTCCTTTTAAAACTGCAACCTGAACCTGTTCACCAGCCCTTTATTAACATGTGTTTTATGGTACAGGTGTAATAATTAATCCAAATGGTTAGCAGATGTGGCTGTCTATCTCTGGGCATGTCAGTTCCTACACACCACCCCTTAATCAAGCAGTGCCCAAGCAATGCCAAAGTAAATGAAAGAAAATAAATTCCACCGAGATATTTATGAGGGCCACCTGGACAGAGAAATACCTTGGCCTTTGCCTGTCCCCTGCTCCAGGTGGCTACAAAAGACTGAAGTCCCTCACTTAATACAGGTCAAATCAATCTTGCGGGGAGCTGAAAATGAAAAGCTGTGCTTAGCTCTCTCGTTTAACAATAATGAAATTTTGTACATATGTTCTAAGGAAGCCTGCCCACTTTGCCTTATTTATTTGAAATTTCCCTTCTTTTTCCCAGTGCCAGCACCTGCTGGACTCCACATAATTCAGGTTGCTGGTTCTGCCTCTGCTTCTGGCAAGCCAAAACTAAGGATCTTCTCTGTGTTATCAGCTGGGCTCCGGGTGTTGCTTTGCAAATCAGTAAGGGAAATTGCCAGATTTCTCTGCCATGTCCACATTTTTTTTTCAGTTGTTTATAATCTTCATGTGGGCAATTTCTGGCAGATTTTCAGAATGTTCAGCTTCTGCCTGCAGAAAAGGCTTCATCTGTAAAGGGATGGGTTGTTCCAGCCTCCCAGTCCCTGGTAGAAGATACAGCCTCAGCCTCTGTACAGTGTCATGACGAAATGCATCTCCTACCACCTGGAAATGTCCAGCACACATACACATCTGTAGTGTCACAGCCAGCTGCTCCTCCCAGGGGAACAACCACCCTGAAGGACACTATGGACTGAAACACAGGTCTTCCTTACGGTAGACAGGAATTCTGCTAAGAAAGTGTTGGAAAAATGAAGCTTCTGAAGAGCTAGTGTTGAATTCTGCCTGTATCTGCAGCCATTGAATTCTCAGTGAATGAGAAGCATTGAATGCTAGAAGAATGCTATGCATGCCAGAAGAAATTAGCTGATGTTCTTACAACCGTAGATCCATTTCATCTACGTGACAAAAAATATGGCTGTTAGTACAGGCAGTTGTGTGGTGGGCACTGCTTAGCGCATAACAGCTGTGATGCCAGGCTAGACAGGTAAAACAGCATGCCAAAAATGATATTCTATTTCCAAGGATATACAAAGGAAAGAAAGCTGATAACGGATGTGTACCTTGCTATTTTAAAATGTAAGCTCATGGCTAACCATACAAAGACAGGAAAAAGCTTCCCTTAGGTTGTTTATCTGTTTGTTATGTTTTGTCTAATAAGCGTGTATATTGACTGCTGCCACAGGTGAAAAAGTGAACCAGATGGATCATTGGACTCAGAATTAATGCAATAATTATGCTGATATAGTTGAAATATTTATTGAAAACTGTCATGCAAATGCAAGGGGAATCAAAATACTTTTCAATTTGAACTATTACTGGTTAGATTTCCCCACTATTCAGTCATGCTAGACAGAAATTACTGAACAAAACTAAAAATATGATTCATGATTAAATCCATGAGACCCATGAGCTATCAGCTTTGCATTAACCAGTCTGAAATTTCATGCCAAGAAGCGTCATAGTCTGCTTAGTACAGCAGTGGGCCAGCCTCAGTCAAATGGTAGCAACAAGTACAAACTCCTGAATTATCCTGACTTCATAACATATCTCCCCATTTTTTCATTCCCTCTGTACAAGATGTGAAAGTTGGAACTAATTGTCATCAGTAGCATGGAGGTGTATAATAATGCTGTGAGTGCAGAGTCTTCTATCTCTCATCTTAAAGAGGTTTTGAAACATGAATGTACAAAGTGTGTTAAATGGATTATAATTCCTTTATTTTATCTTATTTATTTGTAATGTGAGAATAGCATGAAGTAAGCACTTGGGAAGTTTTAAGTGACAAAGTTCAGATGTTCTTCAGTTGTGAATGCACAAAATAAGCATAGTTTTAAAACAAACATATGCAAAACAACTCAGGAAAGTCATACATTGTGTAACTTGAAAACAGACATGTTTCTTGTGGCTTCCAAAAATATCCTCTTCTGCACCGGGACTAGTGCCTGTTACAGTCCAGCCAAAGCAGGGTCAAAGCAGTTGGTTTAAGATTGAAGTCCCACATCAAATTAACTGTGAAATTTGATATCTGGTAAATGCTATCCAGTACAACTTGAATAAGAGACCTTATTATATGCAACAGATTGGAGTAAATAAAAAGTGTGAGGAACAAAACATCCACTCTTTGTAATGAAGTATTCCCTCTACAGCCCAAGCTCAAGGGGAGAAAAAGAAAAGGAAGACCAGCCGTCAGAAGAAATACTTTCGATATGAAGAAAGCATGTGTCTGGCAGCTTCAGATGTGCACATGAAAAGTAGACGGTTGGAACCAAAGGGTTTCTCCATATGTTGAACTGTGAGACTCCCGTTTCTTCCAAAAATGATTAGCTAAGGATATTTTCCACTTCAGTCAAAAAGAAGAGAAAAGCAATTACTACAGAGAAATGTTAGATGGACCACTGGGAAATTTACATCTTCTTCTCTCTCTCTGTTTATAAGTCTTAGAAACTTTCCTCTCCACCTGCCCCAGCCCTGGCCTTCTTACCCAAGTTTCAGGCGATTATAGTTTCCTGAGTCTTCCTGTTGCTCATTTATAATTACTGGCACAATATTAGCTTTTTTCCCAGGTCTGTGGAACGTCTTCAGAAATCTTAAGATTTATTTAAAAGCTGTGCCAGTGGCTCAGAAAGCTCCTTAGCCAATTATTTTAAAACTCTTGGCTGCAATGGATATTTGATCTTTTGTAGCCATAGGACAAAGCTTATATATTGGAGGAAAGAGACATGGCAGAGAAGCAGCGCCTGTAGCTCAGACAGGGTCTATCTATTCTATATCAATGGTAGAATACACAGAGAAGTTACACTGCTTAATCCAAATAAAGATCTTCATTCTCTTCACAAAGCTGTCAGCACTATATCCTGTGTCCTTGCACGTCTGAGAAAGGACTGCTGAATATGTGGCTGAGTATTGCGTGTGTTGCTCTCTGCCCATACTCCTACTCATTTGGTTGTTTTCTAGCCCCCTCTTTTGCTATTTTAACTCACCGTTCTTTCACATATGTGAATTGCAATGTGTAGTTGCAAATAGAGGAATGGTTGCCTGTTTAGGCACAGTACTCACTGAAAATTCTGCTAGTTAAGCGCCAATACAGATGTTCCAGATTTTTGAAGCTTTGTGCTCTGCGTGGAAGAAGGAAATTATGCAAAAAACCCTCCTTGGCCAAATGACCACAGTAAAGAGTCTTAAAGATGAAAAGGAGATATTTGCACTTTGAGTTCAGGATTGTAAACTCTGGCAGTCTTTAAAAAGTAAAATATATAAGTATCTGTATAAAAGCTTTATGATAACATTGCTTATAAAGGGAAAGTAGAGTGACTCAGATAATCAGATGCCTGCTTAAAATTGGTAGGCAAAACAGTGAAGTGACTGAAATAGAGCTTTTTTAGTCAACAACTAGTACATTCAGTGTATTTTTATGGAAAATAAATGGTGCTCAACCAGTTTGAAATATTGGGGGGGGATCAAATTTTGAATATAGTTTATAAAGATGAAGATGTCAATGAAATAGCCTTCAGGGTGGAATTTTAATTGGTATTAGTATGTAATTTCATTCAGAAAATGGCATAATATAAAATTAATGCATTATATATTAAATTTTTAAAAATGAGTAATTGATAGATTGGAAAGTAATAGCAGAAAACAGGAATCACTGTTAAATAGGCATGTTTTATGTGGGGCTCTGCGAGAGTCAGTTTTTAGAATTAAACTATTTAACATTAGCATCAATAACCTGGAAAAAATGTAGTTACCACTGACAAAGATTGGAAATGTCATGAAGATTATAAAGTGAAAAAAAAAAAAAAGAAAAAGATAAAATAGTGATGCAGACCAGATTGCCTGGTAAAACAGATGCAAGCAACACATTAGGAAGTAAAGTCATTCATTTGGAAAAAAACCTCAGGCCACATTTACAGAATATACAACTCTCTTGTGGAGAGCTATGGTTCTGGAAAGTGCTAGGGGACCGTAGTGAACATGCAATGAGATGGGAGTTCCCAAAGAAGTGCTATTGAAAAAAGGGTGAACAGAAAGGAGAAAGATGAGCACATGTATGGTATTCGGTCCTGATGTGGCTGTAACAGTTATATTCGCTGCTGTCCACAGTTAAAGCTGGATAGTGATAGCTGGCAAAGGCTCAAAAAGGATGGAGAGAATATTTAAGATGCTATAAGACCCTATATTGTAGTAAAAGACTTGAAAAAAGCTCAATCTACTTAAAGAAGGTTGAAAAGATGACTGTACATATCTACCGCCATTAAGAATAGAGTTCCTTTTTATCTAGCAGAGAAAGACCTGACAAGATCCAAAGGCTGGAAATAAAAGCATGGTAACTTTGGACCAAAAATAAGGCACACATGTTTTTACCAGGAAGGACAGCTATTCATCAAAAGAATATATCTAGTGGTTATGCAAGGGTTTCTATCACAGGCAATTCGAAAACTAAGATTGGCTGTTTTTCTTAAAGATGTGCTCTACTTCCAAAAGGAAGTAATTCAGGGAAGAAATGTTCTGGCCTGTGCTATCCTGGAGGTCAGCATAGACGTGCAGGCTGCTCTCCTCTGGCTTTATAATCCATGAATCAGTTCCTTAATTCTTTTATGGAGAGGTCTATGCTTTGGGGGTTTGTTTTTTCCTTTTGAATTGAAATTAGATATTATTGCATTTGTGAAATTAATTCTCCCAGACAACCAATAAATCAGACACATATTTTGCCTAGGAAGTTTAGTTTGCCTCAGCCACGAAAAGACTAAGGAGGAACTTGGACTGGAACATATGTATTACAAAGGGATGAAGAGATAGCTTTATGGGCTGTGATGAGATGACCTCATCCAACATTGGCTTTCCTAGATGTCAAAACCCTAATTGTTTAGGATTTGTTTTCTCTATTTGTTGTTTGCTTGTTTTCTTTTAATTGAGGATAAACTTGAAAACAGAGAGGAGAATCAAAGGGAGCTAAAGCAGGACAAGCAGTAATTTTTTCCCAGAGTTATCCCAAGATTTTCACTTGAAGTAGGTTTAATCTAAAGACTCCAACCTCCCTGCAGCCACATGTTGAACCAATTCAAAAGCAACCAACAGGTAAATATCTCTAGCACGACGCCGCTAATAATGTAGCAGACCTTTAGCAAAAGAGGAAACCCTTTTGACCCCTCTTGTGAAAGCTTTTCTGTGGCCTCAGGTTTGGTAGATTTTTTTGTTAAACTGTCATTACAAATGCAAGAAGCAGACACCTGCAAGAAGCTGATAACTTTACATACATCAACAAGGGGCAAAAGCAGATGCAGATAGATTTTATTTGGCTTTAACAGAACACTAGGGAGAAATACAGGAGAGAGATTGACTGACAAGGACTTCAGTAGAAACCCGCCAGCTCGTAATGTGAGAAAGTGCTTGTAAATGCACAAAAAGCCTGTGGCCCTTTCCGAAACAAGGACACTTCACCTGAAATATTCTACTTTTTCCCATTGTTTCCTATACTCCTGTGTTGAGGTCTAACCACAGAACAAGGCACCAGTGACCCGCACTGCCGTTCTGTATATCCATCTGGAATATGTCAAATGTTGGCAGACTGCCCCTATGCAAAACCCTGAAAGGGGAAGGAGCTAACCAGTACATATTTTTAAAACAAATAAATTCTCTTATGTGCTATGATCCTATCAGATTCTGCATCCTAAAAAGAGAGAGGTTAGGGTCACCACATAAATAGGAGACTTTGAAGAAACCTTGAAGTATTAGAACAAGAATATCAGAAACTGGGGAGGTTACATGCTCCTCTTCAAGTGAAGAATCACTGTAATACTGCTACTGGAGAAGTCCTCTTTAAATTTAGACATAAAACAAACCTCTTGCCTACCCTTGGGCAAATAACACTCATGAATGTTTCTAATTTTTTCACAGTGGTTGATTAAAGAAATTATGACTAATTTTGTTCCCATTACTTAAATATGTCTAGCCCTAAAAAAGTGGGATCATTACAGATTTTACAGGGCTATTGGCTAAAATTAAAATATTAATCCCAATTTTCAGGCAAATTTTATTTCTGGTAATTTCATCTCATCTTCTAATTTTATTCAAAAGGATTGAGAATTTTTCATTTTCTGCCTTACATTGTTTTAAAGAGGTACAGTATTTCATAAAATACCTCCCAGAGCCTCTAACGATAGAGAGACACGTCCTTCAGGAGATGCAGGTAGTAATTTTTGTCTAACAAACACATGTATTGTCATTTTATTGGTGTGGAGATCAAAATGTAGGTTGGTGCTGCTGTAAGTGTGTTATAGTGTATAACTTCTGTAACTGTTCTGTGTTCTTTCAAGTTTTTTGTTCTGTACATGCTTAGAAGTAATCATATTGCTATGTTTTTAATGTTTTTAATGCAGTTTTATACTCACTGCAAATGTAAATATAAAATGTTAGAGTATTTTGAACACCAAAATACTGATCAATTTTAACATAAATAAATATTTTAAAGCATGGGATTGTTTTCTAGAAAAGTACTGGCCTATTTATAAATGGGCTCAACAGTTTAGAGATGCTTTGGGCTACTGTTGTTGCTCTTAGGAGATTAAGATAAGTACCTGGTGCACTGTGGCATTCCTAAATGGACATATTGATGGCATAGCCAACAGATTTAGGATGAGTTTCTTCCCTGTCATAATCATCATGAGACAGATTCTCAGCTTCTGTAAATTAATATAGAACCCCATAAGTCTGACAGTGATTTAGAATATCAAAGGACTCTTCTTCTATTTATACAATAATGTGGTGTCAAGTAGCTGGCTGCATGGATTGTTTCTTGGAAACCAAAATCAAAGAATAAAAAACATATTAATTACCAATGTAGCTTATATGAACCTCAGCTCAACGTTCAAATGGGAAAGGACAGTTTCATTGCTTAAGTAATAGGAAGTCTCAGCACTTAGAGACAGTTTCTCTAAGATAGTAATTTGTTACCTTTTGTGCCTTACTTCATCTTGATTATGGAAACAAAAGTATCTTTTGTGCTTTGTACACTTGTGGTTTTTTTAGTTGCTTGAGTTGCTTTAG
Source organism: Struthio camelus (assembly GCF_040807025.1). Lineage (NCBI taxonomy): Eukaryota > Metazoa > Chordata > Aves > Struthioniformes > Struthionidae > Struthio > Struthio camelus. The sequence continues at coordinate 91,905,779 of NC_090942.1, read as the reverse complement.
TTGCTCCTTACCTCAATTCTCCTCCCTGTCCAGACTTTTTTATAAGCTGAAAAGTCAGAGATATCTAAGAAAACAAAGAAATTCCTAAACTGCAATACATATACAGATATTTAGCATACAAATATTGAGAAGTGGGATTCTGTTCCAGTATATTACTAGAGCTGCGTAAGGATATTCACCTAGTACAGGTAAAAATAACATTGACAATGAAGTGTGACATTCTGTCTTTTTACCCCAAATCTTTGCGTCCATCGAACCTTCACAGTATAGAAAAAAATAGGGATCGATATATGCGTCTCTTGTTAAATCAGATGAGAGAATGAGAAAAGCATGAGAACATTAGAAGTAAGGACTCTATGAGCCAATCACACTTCACAGATACTCTGTGTTTTGAGGAACTTCTTAGGAAAAATACAGGGATCTGGGCATTTTTTATACAGGTACACCAAAAAAAAGTCAATTGTCAAAGAAACTGAATTAATATTCTTATGTTTTATTCTAGCACCTGTTTTTAGAGGAGTTAGAGAGAAAACTCTTGACTTTGTGAGAAAACACTTTGAGATTCACAGGATGATGGTGGGCTTTCTGTCTTCAACCTTTGCTTTCAAAACAAAAATGTACCGGAAATTGTCATCATACTATCAAAGATAATGAAGTTATGACAATTTACAACAGTTAGTTGAGTTTTTGCTCCACAGTATTTTTCATTATTTAACCCTAAGCAAGTCATACATTGCACCAAGGTATTTTGACTCTTGTTCTGTCTCTATGAAGGAGAAAGAGAAAGAGATTTCTGAGCCCCAAGATTCAGAACTGTATCACCTTTGTTTATGGTTCAAACAATGTCACCCCGAGATCTTACCAAGAGTCTAATAGATGTGTTCACTATGTTGAGTTGCCTTTGTTATCTAAATGATGTCATTTCCCTCCAAACCATTGATTTATGTTTGAAATCTATACCTAAATAATAACCTGGCAATTTTTTTTAATTTCTATTAAAGCCATCATATTATTTTCCCTTGCTTAGCTCCCCACAAAATCATGAAAGTTGTAGGTGAGGTGAACTGAGAATGTTACACTGAAACCTGCAGAGGCACTTGATGAAACTAGTTGGAGATAGGTTTAAAACGCATAAAAGAAAGTACTTTTTCACACAATTGGTGTAAACTTCTGGAATCAGTTGCCACAGGAGATTGTAAAAACCGAATTTAGGGTTTAGGTAAATTTGTGGACAGAAGGTCCATAAAATGCACTGAAAGGACTAGAGACGTACCCTCTAGCATCCCTAATTCTATGACTATGGATCCTGAGGATCACAGGTACTGGCTCAGTTTGTGTGTTATTCCTAAATGGCATCTCCTGTTGCTACTGCTGGAGATGGGATACTGGGCAAGATGAATCATTCATCTTACCCAGAGTGGGTACCCTACGCAGCCTCTACAGACCCAGGTTCAGGTTCATTCATTTCTGAGGAATAGCCAGCATGTTTCTGGCTCTAGTAAAGGTGGCAGAATGCTTGGAAGGGGAACATTGGGCACCATAGAAAGGTAATGAGAGATACAATGTGCAAGGCATAACAGCACTGCTTCCTGCCTGGGGAGTGAGGATGCTTCCACGCAGTGCCTTTGGGCCAAAAGTCCTGGGAATGTCAGGTCTGACCAGTGTCTCAGCTGCTGCCTGCGGAGGCCTCTGAGACCTTTTGCTGTTCTGTGGTGGCTCTGGCATGTACATCCATGTCTGCATAATTGAGAAATGCGGGTTTGTTTTTTCTTTCCCCAGAATTTCACTTTGAATGTGATAAATTTGCTATCTGTCTTCTGAGTGGCAGGTCAAAGCTGTGAGGAAGGTAAGAGGATCATAAATAGGCACTTACTATGCTTTTACGCTCACGGAGACGTGTTCTTTTTCACTTGTGTCATTCTCTAAATTGAAAGTCGTTAAGGCTGAAAGTCTCACAGAGTGGGAAATGTTACAGAGATTATATTAATTTCATTTTTATCATTTTTATGGATTTTCAGCTTATGGTTTGGCAAGAAGAAGCAGTTAGTGGGAATGGATCAACTTTCCCCCAGTAACGAAAGCTGACTATCCTCTTTGCTCTTCAAGATAAACAAAAACAATTACATTTTCTTGGATAACCCAGCCATGTGGACTGGCCCTCCTATGAGGTGCTTCTTGTTTGAATGTTTGTGCCTTTGTTACACATCCTTTTACACAAGTGGCTAGATGCTTGTTTTTCATCACTAGTGTAATGCACCCAGTAAACTCTATGATTTTAGGTCTGGGTTCAAGTTAAGGAGGGAAAGAAGAGTACCCGAAGAACAATGAACAGGAGCTGTTTTTCCCTCATGTAGTCCTCTGTACCTGCCTGGGAGTGGATGGATGTCAGGACACTCCTAACGTATGTGTTTGTCCTGAAGAACATTTGTGTAAATAGCGTCCGTGTGGACCTTTTTCCTCTGTATGTCAGAGTTGCACCTGCACAGTATAGATCCACAAATTATGGCTGAGTTTTATCTGTGCTTCCAGGCAGTACTGGTACAACTGAAAGAGCAGGACCTGGAGTCCATTCCTGCAAAGGAAGCAGCAGAATGACTTGCTGAGCCCTAGCTGGTGGTACCTCTTCAAACCCAAAGCTGCTCATGGGACTGCGCATGTCTCTCATGCTCTCCCTGTGCCACCAGTAATAAGGCAGAGGTGGAGAGAGCTTGTCTTGATTCTCTGATCCCCATCATCCTGAAAGAAGAGTCACTGAAACATGACATGCATGCAGTGCTGTTAGGTTGTGTTTATAGTCATATTTTCAGAGGCTGACTCTGAGTTCCTGCCAGTTGGCCAAATGCATGTGATCATGTCTCCTTCTGCTACCTACCTGCAGCAAGCACAAGGGATGGGAGCTCAGTCATAGGAAAAGAATTTGCTCTCAGCAAATAGGCTTAGGCTTTTGTTTTGAGCCTACCATAGTATATTTACCTGTTAGGCTTTCATAACTGGAGCTGTAGAAGAGCCCAAGCCCCACTGTAGATTAACAGGTACCATGGTGCATGAAAGCTGGTGAGCATGGGCTAGTAAAACAGAGCCTGCAGTCTGGCAAGCTTGCAGAGCACTCTGGAAAGGGGTGGCTTTTCTCTGCTGCTGAGCGACAGACTCCGAGAGTGGCAGCAGCATTGTAGCGCTGTGAACTGACCCTGAAGTGTACAGGGGTGCAGGATGGAAAAGGGGGTCCTAGTTCTCCCTGCCCCAGGGTTCATGCTCAGGCTTTGATCTCATTGTGTCTGGAAGAGGTTCGCTGACTGTGCGCCACACGGCTCAGTGTGCAGTGCAGCTTTTGGCAGGAGAAATGCCCAAGGGCAATGGAAGGCTTTGGGGCGGTACAGTCCGTTGCTTGGAGTGGCTTTGGCTGCCTGCACTTTCTCTTTTAACAATATGAATTAGTAGTTGTTATTAGCATAAAATCACCAGTTAAAACACTCTCAGCTCATTTTTTAACAGTGGAGCTAATTGCCCTTAAGTGCCTGAGCTCCAGCAAAACGAAATGGCACCTTTGTGCAGAAACCCCAAGTGTTTCCCTGGTACATCCATAACGACCTTTAAAATAAGCCGTTACAATTCTGACATGGTACCAACCTGACACCTTGGGCTGGGATTTAATTTTGAGTTATGGCAGCGTTAGGAAAACATATGATGTGGCCGTTTGTTTGCAGAAAGAAGGGGGAAAAAATCATAAAACCCTCTTTTTTTATGAGCTGTCGCTTGATTCGTTCCTGGAGCCCCAAGTAGCGAGCTTCTAAATCAATGCACACAGCTGTTCTTGCTTCTCGGAGCCCAGCAGGTGTACTACCCAATGTGCCTGCCATCTCCCCCCACTCACATAACAAATAATAACGTCTTACACACACCAGCCATCCATCACAGTTATGGCCAGCCCCGGTGAGGCCGCTGTTCTCAGGGTAGCACGGAGATTTCTTTTTTTTGGTGCCTTTTTACTGTAGAAATACCCTGCGCATGGATTATTAGTCACACTTTCTGGACTCCTTTAATTGAATAACCTTTGGCTCTTATGGCAAAGAAAAAAAAAGAACCAAACCCACACACCACAGTGTTTATTTGTGTTAAAAAACAATAGGCATATTGTGACTGGCGAAATCAATTAGTCTTCCTCTGCAGTAAGGGCCCACATCTGGTGTGATTTAAGTTAATGTAAGGGAAGGGCTGCAGAGGCCCGAAGACCCTGAGTTCTCATTTCAACAGGTGACAGAGAAGGCATAAAAGGCTAATATATACTACAAGTGTGGAGGCAAGGCTATAAATACTGGAAGGTTTACTTAGGAGGTAAAACAAAGCTAACCAATAACGCAAAATAAATACTTTCCTGAGATGGGCTGTCACCTGGAATGAGCAGAGGCAGCAGGAGGTTAGGAAGGGAAAGAAGGTTTGGGAGGCACAGGGTGCTTGACTTTGATTAGGCTGCTAGAGTAACACAAATAAAAATGGTCACTCAGAGTTATTTTTGCTGCTTGGAATTTGCACACGTTCCTTCCACTGTGAAGTTAGGAGCAGGAAAAAGATATGGGGAATTTGTTCAGTTCCTTTGTGATTTCACTTGGTTGGGATCGAAGGACTGTTACAAGGACCCATGGCTCTTTCTGTGTGAGAAGCTTTAAGCCAGGATCTGCATCTGACTGGAACCTGGGTCATTCCAGCCAGCCTCCCTGAATCCAATCTCCTGACATTTTGCTTGTCCTATTCATTTTTCCTCACTTGTACTGCAGTCGTAGAATGGCACTTTTAAAAAATGGCCCTGTGTGTACCTAGAGTTGGTTGCACTTCACTGAGAGGTGTCATGTGCCTCTCAGTAAAGAGGATCATGTGAGGTAGATTTTGTAGCAAACTGGGTTTGTGAAGTTCTTTTGTGATCCATAAGCCATGGAACCAACGAAGCTTGGTTTCTTACAGGTTTCTGTACTACATGCCTACAATTCTTCTCTCATTCTCTACTGGAAGAAGCCAGCTCTCTGCCTCTCCATTTCTCCTGGCTTCTCCTAGGCCTTCCCCTATTCTTTCCATCTGACCTCAGTATCTCCAGCTCCTTCTTAGGCCTTTCCATTAGTGAGAACACAAATGTATGCCTCTCTCTACTACTCAGATGCCAATTTTCATAAAAATGTTAGGAACCTATCTGTGAGCCTTTCGACCCTCCCTCAAATTTGGTTGCAGGTGGCCTTCAACTTCAGCAGGTCTTAAGAAGGGACTGACATGTGCAAATGGACAAATACCGCAATTACAAAGCCTTGTGCTTTGTAAATAGGCTGAAAGGTGTTCTGTAAGCATCAGGTATGGATTTGCAGATACATGTTTCTGTAAAGTTTACGTGAGGCCAGAACATTCACATGATAGCTTGGCCAGCTCTCTCCAATATATTTCTGAAATGTGCAGACCATTTGCTGCTGTCTCCATCTGAGTATCCTGAGTTCCGGCTGCCCCACCTGCCCTAATAATTGTTCCACAGCTGGAACATGGGATTCTTTGACCTGGGGAGCCACCCCCAGGCAATGGTTTTACCCTTTTGTGTACTGCTAGTGGAGCAAGAGGCAACAGGGTGGATGCACGCAAAAAGGGCAGGAGCAATGTGCCCACCAGTGGAGCATCAGGAAGCCTTCTGTTTGCCTTGTAACTGGAGAAGGCAACGTGCTTCAGGAGCTGGTCCCTGATGCAGAGTGCCAACTCTTTCTAGAACTACTTTATTTGCATGTTAAAAAACAGCACAAAATAGATGGACTGGATCGGGTGTGAGGGAGATTTGCTTCCAACACAAAGATGCTGCTATTATTGCTGCTATTGCTATAATTATTGTTCCTGAGCATTTGATTGTCTCTTATTTACAGCCACCTAGGAAGAGAACTGTATATTGTATGATCCCAGAATGTAAACACTATTGGATAAATGCATCCTCAGTTTGAATCACTGTTGTCTTTCAGTGGGATTCCCAGGTGATGTGATTTGGTTCACTAATTCCAGTTATCTGTCCCAATGGGAAATTCGGTGATTTCATGTGAATTGCTTTACACCAGTGATGAAGTTAGCCTGCAGCAACAGTCTCTGTTGTCCTCCTTTCAGAGACTGTAGGCAGGTACTGGGACCTGGAATAACATGAGGATGATAATAAAGTTTTTTGATTTTTTTTTTAAATCAGTTCCCAACAGCTGGTTGCCAGTTGCCCTCTGACACAGACACATAAAAGGGAAGTAGTGAGTCCTGTACCAGCAGGGATCACTGGAAGAAATGCAGCTCTCATAAATCAAGACAGCGCTGTTACATAGCTTTAGCACAATGAAGTGCATATGTGCAAGGGCGACTGAAGAGGGACCCCACTCACTGGCTCAGAGCAAACAAAACTAGCTCTCAGGAAAGGAGTACTCCTACCACCATGGCAAGCAGCAGAGAGGGTCTGGGCCATTCTTCTGCTGGGGTCTTTAAAGAGAAACTAGTAAGACTTTGGATGGGGCAAGAGTCCTTGTTGCAGTACTCAGAGGGGTAAGTTCTTGTCTGGTTTCCATCGTTTTGTCCAGTTTATAAGTCCACAGCAGCAGAGATCCTCCTCTATTCCCAGAAGATCAGATGACTGATACATCTTCATGGCAACTTGAAAAATATCTGCCCTTGAATCAAGCCAGACATCTTTCTTCTTTCAGGCTTTCCAGAGCTGATTCATCAACTTTAAAGTTGGCGGATGCCAGCCATGGACATAACACTGCATAGCACTGGCCACAGTATTATGGCTCAGGTAGATTAGTAATGCCTATTCTTTTGTGAACACAGAGACCGCAAAGCTTTTCCAGGGGCAGGGAACCATGCAGAGCTGGCCTGGGCAGGTACAAGGTGTATGGTGCTCCCTACAGTTCAGCTGTCCGGTTTGTGCACCCCTTTCCTGCTCATTGCCTGGTCCCTGAGTTTAAAGAGCCCTCAGCAAAGATGCAGACTGGGAATAGATGGCTGCCACAAGAGGAAATAATGCTGGTTTTTCCCAGGTGACCTTTTCGCCAAGAACCATTGGATTCTCTCGCATCGACAGATCCACAGATAACTTCTGAACCATGTCACGTACTTTTGAAATAGGTCCAACATTAAATCAAAGACTTCAGGAGATGGGAATTTTCTGTATCCCATGGTCGTTCCGACAGTCACGTATCGCGTTTTCCTCATAGCTTAAATTCAAGGCACAGTCACTGGATTTTATTTCATCTGCTGGACTAAATAATATCTCCACCTAGATAAACAATGTGTTTGAAGTGAGTGATTAATTCCCCTCTGTCAGGGAGAGGGGTAGAGTTTAACAGGGGGACTTTAAGTGTATAGGTCAATTATACAATAAACTCATGAATGGTCCAGTAGGTGAAATTAACAGCAGTGATGCAAAAGAGTTTATCAGTGTGTTGTTATGGGAACCTCAGTTTGGGAGATGTGTTTAAGGTTTCACATAGCCAGCAGTTACATATGAATAGCATTTCATAAATATGTGTAGGATATTTTTATCAGAAAAGGTACTCTATCTAGTATGAAGTAGTTCCATCTTGAGCACATAAACATTAGCCCACCTCTGTGCTTGAAGCTCACTAGAGATAAATGTTCATGTAAGAAACACAGTATAGACTGGAAATAATGAAGGTGAGAAAGAACCACTGAAAGTCTAAGGTTATATGGCAAATTGTGACCATTTTTTAAAATTAACATACAGCCAAATTCAGTGTTATAGGTGTAAAAATAAGGCATACTTCTGAAAGAGAGATTGTGTCCTGACACACTGAATAGGTTTAGAGGACTTAGTACACAAGCATTCAGCATGATCTCTCTGGTACAGATAGCAGAAAAAACTAATGCAGTCATTAGGCAGGTGTGAAAGTTTGTGAAAGAAAGGAGACCTTACCTCTGTATACAGCACTTGTGAATATGATGTAGGAATAATTCCTTCAATTCTAGATACTGTAATTTGTAAATATTTTCAAAAATTGTCAAGGCAGCAGAGAAGAGTCATAACAATTATTTGGGAGCTATAGAAACTTCACTTACAGAGAATATGGAGAAACTTTACAACCTCAATTGCTTTTTTCGGTTAAATAGAATATTCAGAGGTGACTTGATTACATTTTGTAAATACCTGCGTGGAAAACAAATACTGAATGCTCTAGGGTCCACCATAGGAAAATATAACGCATGCTGGTGATAATAAGCTAAAGCCCGACAAATCCAAATTGAAAAGAAGGCACACATTTTCATAATGAAGATAAATCCTTACAAATTGCCAAGAGAAGCGTTGGGAGTCTCTATCTCTTTCTGTCTTTAGTCGCATATGTTATTGGACAACACATGAGGTGGATTTCAAGGCTTTAGGATAACTACAAGGTCCGATTAGATGTTTGAATGTTCTTTAATTCAAGTTGTGAATCAAAACAGCTCTTAACTTTCTTTTGAATAAACTACATTGATTATGCCTTTTACAGTAAGACATACTGTCCAAACCTGGAATTACTGTTGCTCCTCCTCTCTTGAGTTTTGCAACATTATTATGTTCATTCAGATTGGTTGCATCAGTATAGAAACCTGTGAAGATGTTCTTAGGTTTTTCAGCATTCTCTCTGAAGTGTGGACACCAGAAACTTCACACTCTTCTGTGCACTGTAGTGGTTTATCAGTCTTGCATAAAGCCTTACATACCACTTCCTTTGTCAACTGTATGATTCCTGTAAATATATTAGTTGCTGAGTTAACATCCTCATTACCTTTCACCTTCTCTCCAGCTCTGAAGGTTCACCAGGTTTTTGGACCTGTGCCTTCACCTCAAAGTCATTGAAAATCTTTCCTAATGAGACAGATGCCATCCTCTAAACATTAGGATGTCATTCACTGGAAGGCTAGCAAAAACCCTGAACTCAGTGGGCCATATATTTTCTATTCATGACTTATAGCTCCAAAGGTTTTCTCTTACCTATTTTGTGTTCAGACATATCCATGGATTTATTTTTCTCCCAAAGTTACAGTTTGTGAATTATTGTATATTTTCTTTGCCATGTCTGTGTTGTCTCCTTTTCACGATGAGATGAACTATGAGTAATTACTTTGTGCTAGCATGTGAAGTGGAGTTTAAGTAGGTGCTAAGTACTTTCAAACAAAGGCTGTAAGAAGTGCCTATGTATCTGTGCCCTGGGTTAAGCAGTTAAAGGGACGAAAAGTAGGCATGCTAATAGATGAAGGACAAACGACTAGAAAGCTTCTGTCAGCTTTTATGACATAGATGAATGTGAAACTGTGTCTACTTGGAGAATAATCACACTCTTCCCAGGGGATAGCATGTAGCTGCAAAATCTAATATGACCTGCATGAGAGTGTGGAACCAGTAGATGCATTTTTTTTAATTTTTAGTTTGGAAGATCTTGTGCTACAGACATCCTTTTAAAACAACTCTTTCCCCACCTTCCCAAAAGATGCTGGCAGCTGTGGTTTGAAACCTCCCAAAATAAAGCTGTCTACATTAGGAATGCCTAGCTTTAAGTACAGAACAGTTGATCATGCTATAAGCCGGTATTTGATTCAGGTGGCAGTCTGCAGAGTCAGAGTGTCTAGATTTGTATTTAATTCTTTTTCTTCTATGTCTCCTCCAGCGAAGGAGGCATCTAAAGCAGTTAAAGCATAACTTGGGTAACACATCCTCCTGCGTGGTGCTACTGTCAGCTCTGTCAGTGTTATAAAACATGACCAGGAGCAGGTTAAATACCTTCTAACGTGGCTGGAGACTGCTCCGCTCCATAATGGCCCAAAAAGCTTTAGCAATGTTACAATAGTGATGTACTAAGCTCGAGAATATTCAAAGTGATTTGCAAACATTAATCAACTAACTATAATTTGTGATGCTTAACATGGAATATGATCGTAAGAAATGCCTCCATTTACTTATCTATAAATTACCTACACTTACTTGCTATCTCTTTCAATTTTGGTGACAGAGTACAGTCCAGTTGATTCATGTTTGTGCAGAGCTTTAAGATCATCTGATGAAAGATGTTACAGAGGTAAATGGCAGTAAACAGAAATAGTGTTTTGGCAGGCCTGCAGTGTTCATTTCATTTGGCGGTAATGGTGTAAATTAGGTATTCACTTAGCATTCCTGGACTCCCTCCGTGTGTGGTGCAAGGAGAATGTGCACATTCCGTGAAAGCAGATTTTATGTTGTGTGACATAAACACTAGAGACCACTCTATGTGGTGGGACATACGATACATCTGACTTGCGGGCAAAATAATATAACCCACACCTCTCTGCCACATTGGGATAAATTCCCAGAGTGCACCTCGCAGAACAAGCATATCCTGTCGTGAAATGTCAAGCAATCAACATCAATAAATAATGAGTTGAAAACGGCAAGGTGGCGTAAAACTGCACAGCCCCACTTGGGAAGCTAGGGAAGCTGATTAAGTGTTATTTCCTGATCTGTAAATCATCAATTCCAAACCTCTTTGTGTGTTGTCTATAAAATATTGGCTGTGGGCCTTTTGTTATAAAAAGGTAACTAATTTTTATAGCAGCCTCGTAAATAGTAATTAACGTGCCACAAACTGAACAACATCCTGCTGTAAAAAATGGGGAAATGCAGTGCCTATTTTTAAGAGAACTGCATTTGGGGCTGGGCAAGCATTGCCCATGTTTCAGTGGGTAGATGCACATGCAATTCTGCTTTGGAAAGCTCCCTTGTATTCACTCTGCCTTAGAAACAGCCCTGGAGTGACCTAGGTAGGACAAGTGATCTCTAAAGTCCACAGATCTCTCTTCTGAGATCAGTCAGTGCCAGCTGTATCAGAAATGGCAGCAAGAAACCCTGAAGTAGACAATTACTGAAAACAGCATTTTTCTTTCAAGCCTCTATCGCTTAATATTTAGCTTATGCCCTGAAACATGAGATCTTAGATCTCATCTCAAAGCATTTTTTTTCCAAGTCCTGTCTAATAAAACTGTGTATGTTCTCATTATCTCTATAAATTCCTAATCCTTTTCTGAACAGCACAGAACTGTTGACCTCAATGATGCAGTGAATCCCACAGGTTCAGGATATGTGCTTAAAAACAAGGATCCCTCCTCATCAGCTTTAAAGGAATAATCTTTCAATTTTATCAATGCCCTTTGCTCCCTAAGGAGAGGGTAGATGGGCATGCCAAATTTATAGTACCTTTAACACATGTTGAGTGGACCATGGGAAGGATAGGAGCTGGGAGGACAGGCAGCAATGTGCATCCTTGCTGGTCTTGTTGCATGACACAGCTTCAGGGGTGCACAGCTCCACGCACACAAGAGGTGTTAATGGCCAGCAGCAGCAATAGCCCTGCTCCTTTTGCCCCCTGCTGCCTTTCCTTAGTAAATTTCCACCTGGTCATATAAATGCTAAGAACAGAGATCTTTAGGTGCTGTCCCTGGCAACTACATATTTATGTTACAGTGACCGGAGCTGTGCTTGAGCCCCCACCTTGGCTTCTTCTGCCTTCTGCCTGGCCTGTTTGAAGGGGGTAGGGAGGCAGATGGACTGCTGAACCATTTCCACTGCTCTTTGATGTGCATGCAGCCAGCTGAACACATTGGTGCTACGCCACAGGACGTGCAAGCACTGCCACGTCTTGCAGCTCCAGCCAGCTCTCAAAGGTGAGCCTGCTTTGCCGTGGCTAACCAGTACTTGTATGTCCTGACACCCCAGCATTTTGGCTTCCTGATGCTTTACTGAGTATCAGGCAATGGTGCTTTGAGTTTTGATCTGGAGCCCAGCCATCAGCACAAGTCATGAATATGATTTGTTTCAATATTTTCTTTGGTTGATCAATACTTATATGTATCTTCCACTGTACTGCTCTTACTGCTGCTATTCTGCCTTTCAGAGGTTCCTTGAGCTTTCTACTGCTCTTAATTAACCTAGGTGTTTAGCCAGCCAGGCAAATGCTTGGTGCTAATTTAAAGTGAATGCAGAATTACCGACAGGAAAAGTCATGGTTCGGTATGTGGGAAATGCCTACTATCATTCACTCATGAGACCCCTGTGAGGAGCCATGCTGCTTGAATACATCTCAGAAGCCTTATTCATCAAGAAACACAACTTGCAGCTGCTTTTTCTCTTGAGGTCACACTCCTTAAGTAACCCATAAAGCAGGACATGGAAATAATAAATTAGGAAGAAAAAGGAAGCACGGAAAAGAAGAGGACGCTCCAAGACTTTACTCTGAATCAAACGTATCTATTAGATAATTCAGGCAGTAGAAGGGCCTTATGGATCAGGGGATGTTACAAGCTTGCATTCCAGTATGTTGCCTTAAGTGTTGTATTTTACTCAATGGAAAAAAGGAGGAGAAAAGAGAGGGAAAAGTCACTGGGTGTTTTCTTCATTTTGATAATCTATGCCTGTGTGACAATGAAGGTAGCCAAACTCAGTGCAAAATTGTATAGAAGGGGAGGGTGATTTTGTCTTAAACAAAACTAATTTCACTTACACTCATTCTCTAATTGATTTCACTCACTCATTCTTTCATTGTCTGTCTTTTCGCTCACAAGCACCATGATGTGTCAGAGGAGTCTGACCAGGATTGTTTGTGGTGCCAAAAGGACAAGGGACACCGATTATCAAGTCCTCATCATGTTTCTTGGGTTCATCTGGATTGACACTGATGATGCATGCTCTTTGCAGCCTTCATACACCCTCTAGATAAGGAAGGCTGAGGGTCATGTGGAGCTGTTATCACACTACTGTTACTCCACATCTGTGATGTGGCTTGGTCTGGGTGCAGTGAGTGCTCCACCCAGTGCCTTCCAGCTCCTTTGTGTCATCTGTAATCTTTCTTGGGTTTCATGGCTCTTCTCAGTGTTTTCACTTGCTCCACAGTAAGCATTCTTTAAATCCCCTTCTGCCATGTCTTTTGATGCCCATGTACAGGCACAATCTCATTCACACTCCATGCACACCAGTGTGATAGTTCCTCTATAAATTTTTACATCTACATTAGCAAGTAGTGTGGCACAATAGGGGCAGATCGATAGATCAAAAAAGTTTGTGCTGAGGCCCCTACATTAGCTCTGTATGTGTTTCAGGAGTCTCACTTTGCACTGGAATTACTGCAGTCAGCTAAACAGAATGTCCCTGCCACTCGTGTGTTTTGAAGCTGTCGGAGGGGAATTTATCCTATAAACCTTTTCTTTTTGGGCTGTGGACCCCTCAGCAGGCATTCCTGGAAGCACCACAGTATCTTTTTGGCAGTCTCACACAGATGATGATAGCATGTCATTGTCCCTGCCACTATTACCCATAAGACCTCAGATGGGGAAGCAAACCTGACTTCTGTTTCTGGTCATGTTGCTGTTCTTGTCTTTTTTCTGCTCCTGCTCATCTGTGAGCAACACTAAGGCACTCATTGCTCAAAAGCTCTGGCAGATCTGCTCATCTGCCAAACAAACATGCATCGTAAGGAAGCAGCGGCATATTTAATTCTGCAGCTGGAGCAGCTAATCTGAGAGTGCACAGTAAATGCGCTAATGCCTGCCCTCTTGAATGTCCTTCTATCTGAAAAGGAAACCAGGGTCAATGATTTTGTGGTAGTCTTTGCTGACACAATGACTTTATCCTGAGTGACAGAACCTGGTCCCAGGATAAGGGCTCCAATGAGCGGAGGTAGCATTTTCTCACGACATGAGCAGACAGCAATTGGTGCAACACTCAGATGTGGTGAGTGAGCATTGGAGAACATTGAAAAAAAAGAAGTAGTAGAAGAGACTACTGGAAGATTTCTGCAGGGGGAGACAGCAAGACAGTAAAGAAGGGAAAGGATACTGAGTGATGAGTAAGATCAGATTACAGTAAGGAAGGAGCAGTGTAGTAGCAAAGACTCAAGGGCTGATGATTGACAACAAATCGGAAGGCACAGACATCACTTGCTCTTTATATAGTGCAAGCATCGTGTGAACCCTATGTTCTTGGAGAGCATTCTGTTGGCACCTGCACTTTCAGCACGCACTGGGGGACTTTGTGGTAGGGTGGCCCACTTATCGGTTTGGACCCTTTGTGTTTGCATTGAGGGCTGGTGCATGCCTGGAACAAATCTTATGTCTTGATTTCATCCAAAAGAAGACAAATTTGAGGGCACAAGTTTGAGTGAGGCCTGAATCTACGTGCAGCAAGTGGGCATGATCAGGGGATTCACTTCAAAAACTTGTTACTGCTCCAAATTAAATGCTAATGTAGATATTCTCATAAAAAAGCTGAAGGTCTAAAATAGTAACGTTTTTTCCAAAAAAGGTCAATTTATTTTTGACACTCATAATTATGAGGACCCTCCCCTTAATATACTAATAAGCTCAAGTGCATTTCATTTTGTGTTTTGCTTTGTATTTATGTTGCATCATAATGTATGAAAGAGATCATGAGAATGCTTGTAGATAAGTGCAGATAAGTGCACTGAAGAGCAAAGGTCATAGGCCGACATTTTTTTTACCTTTTGGTGACTTCAATTTTTATTCCTTGGATACCTCAAGCAAGACCGCATGTTAGGAAGCAGATAGATATCTTTACTGTGACTTCACTGATGAGATAATGGCAAAGTTGCAGACCATGGGTAAAATTCTAGAAGAGCTGTGAGAAGAACCATGGCACAACCTATACAGGACTTTAAACTGAATAGGTCTCTCAAAAGTATTCGAGGATGTTGTTTGTGAGTGATTCTTTACAACCAGAAGACCTATGAAGGAAACTAAGAGCAGACAGTGTGTGTAAGATGTCCTGAAGTAGGTGTTCAGTGCAGAAGATGTCACGGGGCCAGAGGAACATAGGACACTGCTCAGCTCAATTTATTAAGTGGACCAAGCCTGCCTGTGCCAGGGAAAACTTTACACTCATACACACCCATACACACCCATAGAGTTAACTGAGACATGTCCTAATTACCATCCCAGTGAGTCAGCACAGTCTAGCCTGCACGGAAATGCAACCAGTCCCAGTGTCGGACTCTGGGCACTGATTCAGCATCAACATGTACTCTTTCCACCTCGAGTCCTCTGCTTCTATGCAGTGTTGTATGTCCACATAACAGTGTTTCCCTCTGATCCCTATTATGAGGTGTGTGGGGTGGGGGCAAGGTTAAAGATGGATGTTGGCACAGGCCACCAATCAAATCAGTCCATAATTATATCACGGCCTACCTTTCCACCACCTTTTCAGGTGTTATCCTGTCACTTGTTGAGCCATAACCTGAACCAAGACTCAGGACACTCAGTTCTTGTTTGCATTGCGCTGTCAGCTATGGCTTATTATACTCAGTGACTCAACTCTCAATCAGGAGAGGGTCATGATGCTTCTGTGACAGGATGGTACTTGATTTCCAAGTGTTTGCCTTCTTTCTGTCCCCCTCCATCCCCTTGTTTTCCCTCTACCCCTTGTTTTCACTCTTACTCACATAGGCATTGTTGTCTTTACTGTTGGTTAGGGTCAGTCACAGCATCTTTGGGGTGAGATTATGTTATAGACACCCGGACAATGAGCTCAGTGCAGACTGATGCATCTCCTCTGGGGATACTGCAGCTGCTCAGGGGCTTTACCCGGAGGTACTTAACATTTTCCTGCAACTATGCTGACTGGTATTTATAGCTCCACAAGACAATGGCAAAAAGGTATATTTTCATATATATATATATGTAAACTCTTTATACAACATGTTACATTTTGGTAGAGGATTTCAGATTTTTCTGAACTTTTTGTAGGGCCCAAACTGTGGTAACTCAAGCCACAGGTCCATAAAGCCATATTTCAAAGTAGGAAACTGTACAGTATCCTCAATTAAAATATAATGATAAAGGCATGTAGTGATTCCACCAAAAATATTGATGACAAAAAATAATTTCTTACCCCTAAAGTGCAGGATCACTATCCAGAACTCCTGAATCACTACTGGAATCAACAGGCAGCATAAAAATGCAACAACGAAATCCCAATATGCAGATCTACTTTGGCCACTGAAATCCTGAGTCCCAACGAGTTTAATACTTAACTGCTATTGATTGCAGTGGGAGTCTGGTTCCTAAATACCTATCAGGAACTTAGCCTGATTGACAAGATAATGCCTCTTTGTAACTCTCCAGCCTGATTTATCCACTTCTGACAGAGTTTGGTGAGCAGAGCCTGGGTAAGAAATATGAACTTGTTAAACCTTGCTGAAAGGTTTGGAGAAGGGCTGCAATCCCCAATGAGCAAAGTGTGTATCTCCCAGAGCAGGCCTCATGCTGGGGCCATTCATCACAAGCCACAGGGAGGGAGCTGGCAGGGAACAATTGATATGCTTTTGCCATTGAAGAGACAGTTTCCCTTTATAACATATGGAAGACAGATTACACTGTCCCATTCGAATGTGGATGGCGTTCAGATGGGAAGAGTATATGGGTGAGAGAGGGACATCAAGGAATCAATATTATCTGACACCCGTGTTCTGTTTTCAATATGCAGACCTGGGTCTTGCTGCCTCTGGAAGCTTCTTCCTCTGCTTGAATTTCAGTTCTCCCTACACATGCACACCCCCGTGCCCTAACCCCCAAGGTCTTTCATCCTCCATGGCAAGTGGCACAGACTAACAGTAGGGGCTAGCCCTCCCCACCACACTCTTACCTGCACATTTCTATGCTTCCCTAGCCAGTCTGTCAAGTTATTGAAGTGAAAACTCTGGACAGCAGTTTTGGCAAGATGTCATAGGAAAGGGGTTGGGTATACAACAAGGATGGTGATAAAATGCTTCTCCAAACCCAGTATCTTCAACCCCTAAAGATCTAGTTCTTCATCTTTAATTTCCTCTTTTGACAACTTACATAAACCAGCAGGTATCAAGCTTAACAAAGGACTGAGAATTTGGTTTCACAGGAACTAAAAGCACTGTAATCAAGGCAGCTAAAGCAATAAGAAAAATTTCAGTTAAAATGTGGATTCCCTGTTGGAGAAGCAATGAAACTCACAAAGCAAAGTTACAAGAAGAAAATGAAAATTCCAATGAAAAAACAGAGAAAGAAATAGAAAAAAAAAGTCAAAGCAGATCACATCAGTAAGTTCCTTGAAGGGAAGAGAAAAACTATAATAAATGTCTTTTAAGAATACTGGCTTTTGGGGGAGAAATATCTGGGTTTTCAAAAGAGAAAATGTTGCACTGATAAGGACTGTATGAAAGAAAAAAGATACAGCAAAGGTTTCTGTCAAAGCAAAATAGCTAGGGAGGTAGACCAAGTAAAATATATGTTTCTTGGGATTTCTGTTCAGAAAAATGATGTCAACATGAGTGCTATCTGCCTGCCTTATGTAGTGTAGCTACACTTTGTGGAACTGACTGCCTCTGGTCACTTCTCTCACTATTCCTCAGTGGACTCCCAGGATGGACCTGATTCATCACCTTGGCTTGGTTGGGGCCGTCAACAAAAACTGTTACCCCTGCGCTGCCCACTCTGTTGAGATACTGTAGGACTGCACCCATGGGGGTGAGAGCACTGACCCTGCCTGTGCGGTAGGCACCTTTGGCTCCCATCTTGTCCTCCCTTGTGGAGCAGCCCTGCTCTTGCTGCTTCTTGACATTATCACTATTTTGCGTAGTTTGCAGGGGCAAATGGCTCTCTCCTCCCTTCCCACTACACAGTAAATGTGGGAAATGTCAAGGGAGAGAAGTGGAACATTTACTGCAGAGAGAAGCATGTTATTAAAGAGGATGACCCCATAAAATTGCTGACAGGCCTATCGATATTGCTGAAGGGCTAATCTCTACCTTTTTGCTGAGCATTCCCTGAAGAAAGGTTGTTTGAGAAAGAAGTTGCACTGACTTTTGTTTTTGTTCTTCAAGGAACGATTTTTATCCCTGGGAAAAGGGGTTTTTTAATTCTTTGAAACTCAATCTGACAGCCCTTCCTGAGGGGTAATAAACACTGATGAATCTAGGAAGAGATGCCAAGGCCATTTATTTTAAGATGAACTAAAAATGGCAAAGTCAGGGGAGGAAAGTGCATGAAAGAGGGCATCTTGCATTTTAGGGACTAAGAAATATTGGGAAACGTGGGAACATACTGAGGAGCAGGGGGAGCAGGGCCTTTTACCTCTGAGTGGCCACAGCTTTATAGCAAAACAAGGCTCTGTAATAGGCTGTATAAGTTCTTGTGGCAGTCGTCTTGTGTCTGATTTTTTTTTATCCTGTAAGTTGAGCAAATACAGCCATAAGCAGTTGCACTATGTTAGCCTCTTAGCATGAGCATATTACAGGAATTCTGGTGCTGACTTTTCTTATAGATGAGAAATAGAAGCTGGGGGGTGGGAGATGTACAGCATCTGTGAGAGTCATGATGCATTAAAAATGAGTTGCTTGATGGAGTGAGACTCATGTGGAATTAGTCTGTACATCACATATCCCCAACTGAAATGGAGAACATTGGGGAGGAGTGGGAGGGCCTCTTACTAAAACTTAGGCAGTGGTTCCCTGATTAGTGGCCAAAACTGTGGGCCTGGAACTTCTCTTTAGTGGCATGGCTTTTAGTGGGGAGAAGGCTGTGGGAGACTAGGTGAGAATGGAGGAAGCTGCTCTGGCGGCAATTCAAGGTGAGAAAGTTTTGTGGTATAGGGAAGGGAAAAAAGCATGATCTTTTGTTTCTCCAAAGTGTTCAGATTGCCCTAACAGCAAAGGACAGGAGGCCTGGAGAGAAGCAAAAGAGTGGATGAGGGAAGATGAGAACAACACCTCTGATATTGCTCTCTTTTTCTTTTTCTTTTTCTTTTTCTTTTTTTTCTTTTTCTTTTTCTTTTTCTTTTTCTTTTTCTTTTTCTTTTTCTTTTTCTTTTTCTTTTTCTTTTTCTTTTTCTTTTTCTTTTTCTTTTTCTTTTTCTTTTTCTTTTTCTTTTTCTTTTTCTTCTTCTTCTTCTTCTTTTTCTTTTTCTTTCTTTTTCTTTTTCTTTCTTTTTCTTTTACTTTTTCTGTTTCTGTTTCTTTTTCTGTTTCTGTTTCTGTTTCTGTTTCTGTTTCTGTTTCTGTTTCTTTCTCAAAGCTTCATTAATCTCCCATCCCAAATATTTTGATACTTACAGGGAAAAAACAGTGGTCACTCAATAAATGTGAAGATTAGGAATGAGCTCACTTGCTCCAAACACTTTAGCAAAGCTACTGCATGCGGTTGCATATCAATTATCTTGTATATTGGCATTTTCTTTTTCTAGGAGCATCTTCACCTGTAGGTGTGGCAACACATGTGAAACAATACAGCTTTGCTAAAGTTCTCACTATCATCTCTTTCTCCCTTTTTTTTTAGTTATTTTTCATCCAGAGTGCTTCTTCATAAACAATACAATGTGATGCCACAAGTTGGTATTGAACTGCTTTTTCAACAACTTCACGTACGTGGCAACTATATCTCATCAGCATTTATAGTGATGCTTAAAGCTTTTGATGTATCAATATCAATTCAGACATTAACTTCACTCCTGCTCTGTATATACACCTCAGCCTTCAGTTGGCTTTGCAAGTTAGGCAACTTCATTAGTGTATCATCACTTCAGCATCCGGTAGATATACAGATATGGCTATAGTGCTCACTCTTTCCTTTACTCTGTGTGTGTATGAGTGTGTCTGTAGCTGTATTACAGACCTTATATTAACGAGCTCATTGAAATTAATGGAAAATTAGTCACATCTATCTAAATAATCTGCTAGCTGAATTTTAAGGTCATCATACAACTTAATTCTTTAATGTTATCTCTGCTATGTGGCCTGTATTTTATATATTCAATCATTTCAATTTTGTTATCGTAAGCTTAAAGTGATGGCTTGGCATATGAGATGCTTGCTCTTCCTGTGAAATCACCATCAGATAACAGTTTTTGATGTTGTGCTATATAGCCTGCCATTTGAGAGCTTGCCAATACAATATTATTTGCTATCATTGGAAACTTCTGCAGTGAAGTGCAGTGCCTAGGAATGTTTATAATTTCAAATAGGAAGGATTTTTTTTTCCTCTTTCATTTGAAAGCAAGTTTTTATGATGCCTTTCAAAATGGCATTTCACACTGGAAATTCTAGAAAAATCTACTTTCAAAATCCAGAAGATGTAATGGTTTCCAATTTTGTTTCATCAAACTATACTTGGCTGTTCCCTTGTGCCTGTAAGTCTCAGTCTACTGTTTTATTGCACTTTTTTACATTTAACTCCAGAGCTGCAGTGTAAATATATCAGTGATTGCTTATGGACAGAGAAAGACTTTAGTGTGTTTATGTGACATGCTAGATCCCATAATAAAAACTCTACACATTTTGTATATACATCACTAACAGTTTTACTCTTTCAGCCTTTAAATGGCATAACTCTACATTTCAAGTGATTGTGCCTCTGCTTTTGAGGCTCAGTGCCCATAAAACACAGACAGGGTGTTGCGTAGCGTGAGAAAACCATATTTGCACTACTATGGGTGATGGGCATTTTTTAATTTCTATTCACAGAGCTTGCATGTGATGAAAATGTGCATTGTTATACTACAAAAGTAATAATCCGTGATAAAAAATGCACTGTAATCAATCATTACTGGTGCAGTGCCAAATCTCTGCTGGTGCCAGTGTTTTTCCATCACCGTTTTAATCCTTTCCCTGCTTCATTCTCCTTCCTCTCTGCTCTGTTGTCATCCAGAAGTCTGTTTTCTTCTGCTCCCCATCTTAGCTTTCTCTCCTTCCTACAGGCTGTGCCTCCCCAACCTCCTAGTTATCCCTTTCCAGTAGCCTGGTCTCTGCCACATAGCAGCACCTCTTTGTGCTGTCCTCCAGCTGCTCCATCATCTTGTTTCAGGTCCATCAGCGGATGCTCACTCTCCTCTACCAGTGGGTGCTCCCAACTACCTTGCTCCCCACAGCACCCCAAGTGTTTTGCACCTTTCCTCTCCCACAGTCTGCTGTAGAGGTAAACAGGGGAGCTCTGTTGCTGCAGAGAGTGTGGAGCAAAGACCAAATTTTTTGTCCTCCCCTTTCTGCGAACTGCCTGGGGAGAAGGGAAGACGGCTGCGGGAAGTGTGTTCTTTTCACAGGACACCAGCAGCAAATGAGCAGCCATTTCAGCTTGAGGCAGCAGGTGACCCATTCGTTTGAGAGTCTATGCACTGTGAGCATGGTCTAGCTTTCAACTACTTTACTTGGCTTCTTTTAGCCAAGGCAGTTTGCAGAGGCAGTGGGTAAGTCAGTAAAACCCTAGCCTGGGTTTTGCACCTCGTATTAAACAGTACATGTTGCTGCAGTTAGACTGCCACTTGCATCTGTGTTAGGTAGCCTTAGGCCAGCTTGGCAATTGCTGAGCCTCAGCACATGGCAGTTGCTGAGATATCTTGTTAAGGGGACAAAAAGAGGAAAGAGAGCTCTAAGTGCTGCTGCTTGAAACTGGGATCCTCAAACTGATGGCCAGCAGTTCTCAGGATCGCTCAGGTATACCTGTGTGCACCTGTGTGTGAATCCATATGTGGAGTAGCAGCAGAGCCAAAAGTATGTGGAGAAGATGTGAAGGTGAGGAGGCAGGAATGAGCAGTAGCCAGAAAATGTTTTTTCCCCCTGTTGGGCAGAGGTTCATATACGATGCATAGGGTGTCTGGGCTTTCTTGGGTTCCTTAAGTTTGACATATATCCCAGGAGACCCCCAAGGCTCTGTCAATTTTTTCCTACCTTGAGAAACGTAAGACGTTGTGTCTCCTATGCCTGTCCATATGTGGCAATGCAGCGATGCGCTGCTACACTGAGTAAGTCATGGAGACTTGTGATCAGGAATGAAAAGGTTAATGATGGTGACATTTAAGTTGTTATCTCAGGCCATTGGAGGGCTTATGTGCACCCAAAGTGGAACCAAAATAGCAACTTAGGTTTAAATCTGAACATGCTAGTGAATCTTGGTGTGATGATGCTGTGCTTTTACATTCAGGGTAGCCTTTTCCTGTTAAATATAGGAACTGTCTCCATTAAATCCGCACAGCATACTAAGGAGCTGGTCTAGGGTTTTGTTTATCCCCACTTCTGGAAGTGATTTAACTATATCAGATTAGAATGTGGATGACCCTCAAAAATATTCACGTACACACTTGCACTGTAGAACTACAGGTATGATTTATAGGGCTGGTCTTTTTTTAGTTCCAGTCTATGTATAGATCAGCCCTGAATTAACACCATGCTGAGATGAATGGTGCAGTTCATACCTCTTAGAGCTATTGAGCTATTGTGCCAGTTGGCCTGCAGATAAAATAACATCTGTTCATGACAGAGCTTGAAAAAATGTATATGAAAAAGATGGTCTGCTCTGTAACAATGCATGAATACTGTCTATTGACTTGGCTTAGGGGATATTTGCTGTGAATATGCTCATCAATATAAATAGACTACAAGAAAAAATAGGCAGGAAAGAGAATGGCTCAAATTAAAGAGCAATATAACAAATACCAAAGGGCTATCAAAAGGCAATGGCAGAATGATAAACTTTAAAGAGCCTCATTTCCAGGTAACAGCCAAAACTGGTACTGTGCAGAAAGGACAAAGAGACAGGGAATGCAAGTAGGCAAAGAAACTTTATTAGTGAAGTGGCATCATGTTAAAAAGCCAGGAAAGTTATATTTCCTTTGGAGTGTTTGAGAGGTTGCCAGATTAAGATGGTAGAATAGAAAGGTGTGAGACTGTTGTTTTAAAATCCTCCTCCTTTAGATGCTTTATTTCTTAAAGTAAACTGCTTAAACTAAAGTAGATTTTAAGATGGCTGTGGGCTCACTATGTTTGAAGAACAGACTTCTAACGATAATGATAGCTAGGAATGATAGATGAGGGCCTGGTTTAGAAATGGGAGAATTTTGATATTTCATACTTGGATGAAGGCCTCAGAGCTGAAGGACACAAAAAGAGACAGACTCTGTGGCTGAGGCAGTGGTAACTCTATGTTTTTTGACAAACAGATCAAGCAGTGATTCTCAATTTTTTGATGAAAGTTAAGGCTGATTCTAACAAACAAAATGCAACCTTTTTCAAGCATCTATGTTCACTCCCTCTGATCTCCTACTTGCCTGATTCTTCTGCCTTGTAATAACTGTGTTTTTTTCTGAGATTTGCACCCTGCAGCATTTTGCAGTTCTAACTCATAGTCTTTTGTCACTGCGTTGAAGGCAAAGTAAGAAAACAGAGATGATTTTGGTGTAAATTTATTGAGTGTGGGCTGGGAGATCATTCATCGTATGAAAACCTCTTTATGGAAAGAGCCCCTGATGCTCGATGAGGAGTGTTTCGAGCAAGATTAGGGACTTGAGTTCAACTGTTAGAGCTAATGTATCTGGAAAAGTCCTGCTTATGAAAATTGTATTTGCATTAAGCCTGTACAGCAAATAGCCACACATTTAGGACGAAGGAATAAACTATGTTTTTGGTGGGGTTTAACTCTCTGAGAATAATTTCCAGTGCTACTTGGGCTCACTCTGATTGGTCTTTCCAAGTATTTAGAGATACTGTGAAATTTCCCTTGCAATTCTGTTTTCTCAGTCCAGGGTGAGGGGAACCGCACTCTATTAAAGGATTTTTTTCTTTCTTTTACAAGGTTGTTTGTTATCTCGGAATGCAGGCCTGCTCCGGAGCGTGTAATTACAACACCATGTCCTGAGTTAGAAAGAACTCAGACACTAAATTGTCCATGTCATCACCCGAATTTGACCATGAAATATAGCACAGAGGGACTGAGAATGCAGCCTGTAAAGAGGTGAGGGCTGAATGGGCATTTTGGTGCGCTGGGCAAATCCAATCTGCTCAATCCATTGCTGCAGTCCCACCGTGGCCATTTAATATTATTACCTGCTCCTTGCCCTTGAAATTGCGCTTCCACCTCTCTTTCCGTGAGGTGTGTCTGAGTGGAGAAGGTCAGGGTTAGAGAAGAGTGTAATAAAACATGAGTCATTTTACATGGGTGATCAGAGGCCTATTAAGTTGCAAAGGAGTTGATTTTTAAAGAATGTCATTTTTTTTTTTTGTTCATTTTTCCTCTGTGCAGACACTAGGAAATAGAGACTGATCCTACTGATCAGGATGTTCAGAGATCTCCCAAAGCTGAAATAAAATCACTTTTACTACTTTTTGTTGAAAGTCTTAATTTTATTCATCTGAGCATCTTATTATTATTGCAGGTTTTGAGGTTAAGGCTTTTTCTGTGCCTCCACTATGCATTGGAGCAGAAAAGCTGTCATGTCACCTGTCTCCAAGTCCAGGAAACAGTTCTCACCGAGGCCTTCTCCGAGCTCAGAAAAGATGGGCCTGTGCGAGGCAGCTGTGTCAGCCTGGTGACTGGTATGTGTACAGGAAGAGAAGACAGCTATACCCCATATCTCTCTCCTCTACCTACAGGTATCGCAGTTTCCCATAGGGCAAACAGGAGGAAATGTTTGCAGAAGGGTAGGCATAAGAAATACAAGACTTGCAGGAAAGGATCTGAGTTTCTTTGGGTTTAGAGAACAAAAGAATCTTGAGTGACAAAACTGATGGACCAAAAAAGAAGAACAGTAATAGAACAGGACAGTGACAGAAAGTGGTAGCTGCAGAATACAAAGACCTGCACTACCTCTATTTCTCGCTTAGCAGTTATTCTCAAGAACATTGTGAAAAAGTGTTCTGGTGTGTATATGTGTCTTTGTATGCATATGAAATAAGATCCTGTGAATCTTAACAAAATTTTTGTAAATTCCGCTCTTTAAAAGAAAATATTTAACAGATTTCAGATGGTTGTATTTCTGACATGCAACACCTTCTACAACAGCATTCCCACGCAGAGTGCCCAGGCTCCTTGTCCCTTCTGGCTTCCGCACAGTATTCACCGCACATACTTTACAGTACATTGCTATTATTAAGCAAAATATTTTTTAATCTTTGAAAAGGCTTTATCACATTGTTATATTTATTTTCTTTATGTACTTTTGTGATTAACTGTAGCCTTTGTAATTAAAATAATTCAAAATGACATGTTCAGTTGATCATCGATACCAGTGTTGATGTTTCAATCCATGACAGCACTTTCTGAAGTGACCACTTAGGTTACATGATTAAGCATTAAGGAGTTAGGAGGTGCTAGTGTGGAGGCTGAATATTTGCCTTTTTGTTTGACTCTTTACAAAGTTCAATACCTTACTTGTACACTTAATCTGCATGAATTTGAAATGGGGTCTGCAGCATCACTAAAGGAAACAGGCAGAGTCTGTAAACTGTTGTAAGTTAAGGGTATTGCTGAGGTTCAGGATGGCTTTGCAGTCACTTAAAAATAATGGTTTACTTGAATACATGATTGTCCAGTGTGGATCTGCATTCTAAATGCATCACATCTGCTGCATTTTGATTTTTTTATGTGCAACCAGTACTGCCATCTCAAGTTAGAAACAAATCTGATGGACTAAGCTGTCTTGCTGCAATAATGCTGGCCAGGCTGGTAAGACACTGACTTGGTGATAATATGAACATCTGTGGTACTTCTATTTGAAGAAGAAAAATAGATGAAAAGGTAGTTGGGATTTGTCTTTTGCAATCCGTGTTTTGAATGTATACAGCATTGTAAAGACGCACGTGTCTAAGTGGCCACATTTTTGCAGATACTTTTGTTGTTAAGATCCGATTATGGCTTGTTGTTATCTATGATGCAAAAATTTGTGGTTTTCTGTGGTGTTCATAAGCATAATTTTCACTGAAGTACTACAGCAAAAAAGCAGAGGGGTGAAAAGGTTGTGCTGATATGCTCACACCTCAGAGGAGTGCTGCAAGAGGAAAGTCCTGCTAATTAAGACCCACCTTCCCTATGGAAAACATATGAAGAAGGAGTGCTCCATATGTGTTATGATACAATCTAGTAGTATGGTTAAGGCTTGAAACATTAGTTTTTAATATGAGATTGTTTACTTTCTTTAGCACTGAAATAAGTAAAAGATGTCTAATTCTCCAGCTCTTCTTTGCCTCTCTTCAAATACTGAACAAGGTAACCTGCAGGAGGCTTTCTAGTCTTCAGAAGAAGTTGCTATATTTAGGGATAAAGTCTACATTCTTGTTAGATTCTGTATAATTTTACACTTTCTTTCCTTCAAACCCTTGGATGGAGGCATCAGATTTCAGTGATTTACTGCGCTTGAGTTTCTCAGATTGCTCCATAACTTCCTCGGAGATTTCCCTTCTTATGATTACACTCATTTCATATAAAAGGACCTTTGCAATAAGAATTTTTCCATTCTTTTCCTTGAAAAAAACATGCAGGCAACTCATTTAGGTTCTTTGCTACTCCTCTGTTTCCTGGAAATTGCTTTTATGCCATCCTCTTTCCCTTAATGTCTTACAGGAGCCAGCAACACATACCAGCCAGCATTCTTGTTTCTAATGCAACCAGTATATTTTGTATTGTTTGGCTTAGTATCTATGGGTGTTTGCTCTTCCTATCAGTCTTCCCTCTTTTTAGTTCCTTTTTTTTTCCCCAGCTTTCGGCATGGCTTGTGCTGCATTAAGGCAGAAGTATTTTTGAGTAAGTTTTTAAATTCTTGTAACGCAGGCATTTTTTTGCAAAGCTTAGTTCATGTTTTCCTCTACTCACTTATGCTTCTCCTGTGACTTTATACTCCAGCTAGCACCTAGGGAAGCATGCTGTAAATACTCCAGGGCATAGGTCCTACTTACAAAAGTAAGCCTGACAGTATCTCCGTCAGTAGAAGTTAGGTATCTAAGTGAATGCATGTATTAGAGACCCATGAGACCAAGTCCCACTCAGTTTCAGCGAGACTTAGGTCAGATTTTCAAATGCAAACAGCATCTAACAGCATTTGAAAAGATTAGGTGCCTAGTGCCTCTTGAGTTCAGGGGAATTCAGGTGCTTAATCTGACAGACTGTGATTGAAATTCTCAAGACGTACCTTTCTGTACCTGTAGGCACCTCAGAAAGCCAGGCTGAAAGTACTCTTGAAAAAGGAACGTAAGTTGCTAAGACGGAGGCTCTTTTGAAAATGCCAGTGAAAGCTTTTATTTTCCCTCAGTCTGCCTCATCCTGATTCCTCTCATAATTCGAAAGCTCACCCTTTTAAAATTTAGTATTGCTAGTCCCTGATTCAACTGGGAAATACCAGGATCAATTTGGGGCTTTTCCAGGACCAAAATCTCCCATTCTTCTTTCAGCTGGTTTATTGAATAGAAGTTAATTTTATTGCTTAAAGTAATATTTTCAGTGTACGTGACTTTTGCATGAGAAATTCAGTTTAGCAGCCCACATAACCAGATTATTGTACCGTTTCAGTCTTTCTTAAATGAATTTAAGAATAGCCAATAGGCAGCTTCTTCAAAAATAGTGGAAGAGGGATTTTAGATAATGAACTTCTTCATGGCAGGTGTTAACTTTCAGTGATTTCCTCAGACTGTAACCAAAACGGCAGCTGATCTGTTCCTTATTTGTTATATAGTCAGTGTTAGAAGTGAAACCATTCAGCTAGAATAATTTATTGAGAGACATCTGTGTGGATTTGGAGATAAAACATTATTTTTACACGGGGATTATATTCATTCCTACCCTAGTCAGTTCCTGTTTTACTAGGATCTGTGTGAGTTTTCTAACTGCAGAGAGAAGGAGGTTTCTCTGAGTCCTGAGCAATGAAGTAGAAAAGCAGGAGAAGGGTGCTCATGCTCCACTGGGAGTCTCCAGACCCCTTCTTGGATGTAGCCGCATTGAAAGACTGAAAGGATGTTGCTGTCCTAACTCTGCGCTCTGCGTCTGATGCAGAAACCCAGGGCCTCTAATTGAGGCTTTCTGGTTAACGAGGCAAGAGGTATTATGAGAAAAGGTGTATGACTGTACACCTTCCTTGTGAGGAAAGTCTATCTGGTAATTCTCTGGTTGCCCCCAAAACCATTTCTCCTCATGTGGTAGTCGAATTTAACAGTGCCCCAATTCCCAGCAGCACATGCAAAACTGAGAGGTTCGCGGTTTTGGCCTGCAGTAGCCGAAGCTGAAACACTGGCTCCTTGAAAGGAGGAGCTGGCAGAAGCCCACCCACTCAGACCTCTGGTCACTTGTCTGGACAGCACCCCAATGGCACGGCACTGCGGAGAGTGGCAACCACGTGATGGCGACTTGCTGTGCTGATGGGTTAGCTTATAGCAGGACATCTGGAAAATCTGCAGACAGTGGAGTCAGAAGTGTAAGATGTGACTGGTATGTTTTTACCCTTGTACACATTGGAAGGTTTTGCTTACATTTCTGGGATGTTAAGGGCCATATAAGCCCAAGCTTTTTGGCAAAATGCATGCTTTTAGCTGCTGGTGACTTTAGAGCTGTCAGTTCAGAAGAATTCAGATACTGGCATTTTACTTAAAAAGGTCTCACTAGCCCTTTCTGTTCAGAATTTGTGAGGATGTTGCATGTAGAAATAGATTGCACATTCTAGGATCTTTATTGTGTTTGCTTATAATTTGTAAGTTGGTCGAGTCCTGAAAACTCATTTCCAATTCCTTCTAAAGAAGGTTTCATAAGAAGTCAAGCTGTGGAAATATCGGGCTTGCTGTTCTTTGTTTTCAGAGAGAATTACATGCTCTGTATATGTTCCTTCACTTTCCAATCTGTGTTACCAGGACTGTTTTAAAACACCCGGAACCAAAGTGTTACAAGCACTGAGGAAAATTTCAAAACTATTTTAATTTCATTCACCCTTTACACTGAATAATTATTCATTTTTGAGAATGGTTACCTAAATATTAATTCTGGCTGCAACGTTTGCATTTGTTCATATTCCAAATGAAAAATGTTTAAAAACTTGGAGTTTTTTTCCTCTAAAAATATCCCAACATATGGCTGTACTGATTAATCAACATTGTCAGCCCAAAGCCTCTTTTCCTGTCCAAACAAAAGTGAAATGGCAACTGACCACAAAAAAGGAGAAAATTGCAATGATCGAGGAAAAAACACAGTAAGAGAATTCTAATGGGTGAGGAAGGGAGGTACAGCAAATGAGATTCAAACTACTTTAAGAAAAATGAGTGCAGTAATCAGAAGCAAACCAAGGCTGTCCTAAGCAATCAAAAGACCTTGAGCGCAGTGCTTATTCATTCACAGAAAGCACTACATGTGTGCTTGGCATCAGATCTTCTTAGCACTTGCTGTAGGGCTTCTTTTAAATGGGCCCCTGTGTTCAGAGCACTTTGGGCCATGGCCTTTTGACTCTCCTGTAAGTACAAGAATGAAGCTCAAATTCAAAACAAGGAAGAGAATAAAATCTTAACAAGAAATAAGAACAAAAAAAATCATATTATGATTATAAAAGACTTAGCAAAGAAGGCTATGATACTGACCACAGATCAAATCAAGAATACAAGGAGTGAGAAATTATTAAGCAAAAAATTTACAAAAGATAATAAAAAATTAAGAGGCAAAAACTGTCTATGCCCTTCAGTGCATCCTCAAATATTAAAAAAAAAAAAAAGAATGGTGAGCAGGGAGACAAGTTCCTCCATTGTTTTCCTAAGTGCAGTATTGGAATGTTATGTGCTTGCCAGACTGGCCAATCAAACATGCTGCTATGGTAAAATGAACTATACAGAGAAAAGATAATTAAAGGAAAGAAAGAAAGGAAAAGCTGAACTGAAATACAGAGATCAGGTGGAAAAAAATTTAAAGGATCAAAATGCAAAAAATAGAAAAAGGAGTGCAGTATGTTTTCCTTATGTATGGAAACATTAATTGAATTTAAAATACAAGTTTGCCCAAAGTTTTCAGTTTGCAAATGCCTTGTTTTCCCTGTACAATACATCTGCTCAAAAATTATTGGCATGTTTGAATTGCATTATTCAGTGATTTTCATGTTTGTGCCGTTTGTTACACTTGCTGTTTGTCCTGTTGTCCTGGTCTCCTCACTGCAGGATGTAGGTAACTCCAATTGCGTGCAGTTGCCTTTTCAGTTCAGCATAAAAAGCCACTCTTGTTCAAATTGTTAGAAAAAATGCTTGAAATATTGGTGTACACAGGCACACCAATACAGTGTTTGACTACTCCTGGTTCTGCTGACATCATTTTGGGGACTGTGAGGCTTGTTATCCACTCTGCAAATCATGCATCAATTTTTGTATGGATTTGCTAATGTTCCTTAGCTAGGAGGCACTGTACTCCTGCTCACCAAAAAATGATGTTTTCTCAGGGATGGAAAACTTGATTTTTCAACTTTCCTAAAAGTAGCTTGAAACAATGAAGCCTTCCCTACAGACAATGCCTGACTTGACAGTCTACTGCCATGGAAGATTTGTCTCTGCTGCTCATAGCTTATGGAGGTCAGGCTGACTTGTGACTCTCCTGAATATCAGAAGAAAATATTGTTCAAAACTGCATTGCTGCTGCTGCCAGGAGACAATACAGTATTTTCCAAAGAATGCTCCCATAACCAGTCCATAGCGTACTCTAAATTCCTCTAGTTTATAAGATGCAGAACCATAAGGAAACAACTACTGCCTTATTCTGCCTCTTCCAAGGAGGACATTAAAGTGACAGATTTAAAGGACATTTACAACTCCATTGAGCCAGAAGGACTTGATTTTTCCACATAGGAAGGAGGTGCTGGGTACGTGTGTGTTCTCAGATGGTATGTGGCTGCTGTCTTCCTTTCCAGATGGCCTGTGATGTCATTGGTAAAGATCTTGAAATTTGTTGCATGAGGGAAGTAGTTTCATGGCCCTCTAACACATTTTTAAAAGATCTTTTGATAAATTTGAGAGACCAGGAAGACAGGAGAGTAAATGGAAGGTGGCATACAGGGGCAAAGATGAACATATTCAGATCCCTGAATAGGCAAGGCAGAGGCAAAATTGCATAATTAGCACAATTATCCACTTCATGATTTTGAAAATCTCCACCTACTGGCTGATTAAAATTGGACCAGTTCCAAAGAAGTCCCCTCTATTTTGAGACTAGCGATATTTTTTAGTGAAGATGAGACGGGGACCACTGAAGATGAAATCTCTGGCCTGGGACAATGTAGTTCACACCTGGAGGATGTCAGGAATGCACATTCTGCTGCTTCTCCAGGGGAGAAAAAGAGGCCTCAGCAGGTTTGTAGCTCTTTACTTATCTTTCTGCGGAGGTGAACTCCATCTGGAAAGGGCAGATACAGCTGGCGAAAGGCATCTGTTCCTAAAACCAGTCTGAACAGCTCAGCTGGCAAAGTCAAACAGCTGGCAAAAATGCTCTTGTGGTTCTGCATGAGATGAATGGCTGGCTTTTCTTTGAGATAGAGAGTCTTAAAAGAGGGGGAAGGGGGAAGTCTGTCGGTCAGGACTGTCTCGTTCGTAGAGTGGCAGGAGAAACCTTGGCTGTGTCAGATGTTCCTGCACTATGGATATATAGAAACCCTCACCCTGTGCCTGTCCTTCGTCCTAGACTCTCCTTCCCAGCCCTGCCTATGGAACTAAACTCATTGCTTTTGGAGCAAGCAGTGCCATAGAAAATATGGATACATACAGAAAATATGGATTACGTGCAGAGATGCAGTAAAAAAAATCCTGCCTCCCCATGCTTCTTGCTCTTCATATCCGCACTTGCAGTCAGGACTCTGAGGAGGACCTTTGCTGCTCCCTATCAGCTGAAAACTGAACATTTACCCTTTAGAGTGCAGAAATGCCAGTGGTCTTGGAGAGAGGTCTGGATTATACATTTTAACAGCAGGGTCTCACTTTTGTTCTTTAAAACTATCTGAAAAATAAAATAATTTGGTTGGCAGATAACAAGGGACTTTTGTTTTCCTGTGAAATGCACCTGCCCACTATCTGATGAGGACAGCATACATAGCACAGCTAATGAGCACAGGCAGCTTGAAACCATATCCTGAACTGAGTTTTGAGTTTTGTGGAAAATCCTGTGAAAATCCTATTTTCAATAGGATTTTTTGCTGTATTTGCCTGGAACGGGAGCAGAAACACTGAACAGTGCCAAGACATTTTTGCTTGAAAATATTTTTCAAATGAAAAATAATTCTTATTTTTGCTGTGGATGATGCAAATGTCCTACATATCTTCAGTTACATCCAGTTCTTACTCACAGCTGCACAGAAATTGATAGGATCATTGCACAGACTGAAACCTATTGTGTCCAGCAAAAGAATGCATCTTATGAAAAATTCATTTTTCTCAGGAGAATCCAACAGGTGCAAGAAAGCATTAAAGAATATGCCACAGACACGCAGCTCTAGAAAAGACATGTGAGTGTTTACTGAGAGATTGGGAGTTAATCTGGAAGCTCTCAAAGCAGTCAGCAAACCTGTTGGACAAGCAAAATGGCAAGAGCTCCCAATGAAGAGAGGTGTGGAAGTACTCAAAACAAAGCAAAGCATGCACGTTTATTCTACAGCAGAATGCAGAGAATGCAAATGAATAGAAGCACATAAAATGGCCTTTAAGGAAACAGGTTCGATCCATGATATAAGCATCTAGGAATGAGACAATAAGAAGCAAACAGAAGGTATTGCAAAATTAGGTATCAACAGTTGCAAAGGGAAAAACTATCCAGAAGAAGAAAATTTCTGTGTACTTACTGATTCAAAAGAACTGAGTACTAAGATTAGAAGGAAGGATTATCCAGTATGTGAAGATGCTCGTTCAAAAGGGCCATGGACTGTTCATACTGTTGTGCAGAATTCTTCATTGTATAAGTTAATGTGCTCTTCGCATGCACCATTTAAATATTTGTCTTTTAGAAATTTCCCGTCTCATGGGTATTCCACTGAACTCCACAGCAGCCTCCAACCTATCAGAGAGTTCCCAAATCTTATTTTTATTTTGGGCAATGAAAATCAGGACTGCAGCTTCAGGCTGCAGGGATAGGATCTGTCGCCCCCTAGGTTTAGAACTGAGGAATATATGTTTCTTCAACTGCAATAGTTGTCTGGGCTCCCTTTGTAGTCCAAAAAAAGAAAAAGGTTCTCCTATTAATCTCATTCAAATCATTCATCTCATCCAAAACAGGTCATGAACTGCACCAGAGAGGTACCTGTTTCTTGGCACAGACTCTAAAGGGAGCTGCTAGTCACCAGCTCATGTGGCAAGAACTGTATTATTTGAGATGGTTAAAGTTAGGTGAAATTAATCCCATTCCAGATTTCTACCCTTAAGAGACTGAAATTGAGAAGAGCAGAGGGACGGGTCCAAACTAAACCTGAGCTCTTTTACTGATGACTGGGCTTCAAATAAAGACACAAAACTTAGGAAAGGTGACTTCATTAGGGGTACTCATCAGTAAGGTTGGTTACATCAGCGTATAAGAAAACTGCTGAACCAGCCTGTGGAATAAAAGCATGGCTATGAATAACTGAAAGTGTCACATATGCATCTGTGTTGCTGTACCTGTTTATTTTTACCATCCTGAAACATTTCTATGGGTGCTTTAAAAGACGGACTGGGAGCAATATCATCCAAGGGAGGAACAGAGTGCAGTCAGGCACAAACTGAAAAGGAAGTTCTTGGAGCTGCTTTCTGCTGTGAAGTTTTTCATGATTGTGTCCTTGTAACTTTGCTATGTCTTGC
The DNA here is from genome assembly GCF_040807025.1 of Struthio camelus. Lineage (NCBI taxonomy): Eukaryota > Metazoa > Chordata > Aves > Struthioniformes > Struthionidae > Struthio > Struthio camelus. Next base: position 91,872,204 of record NC_090942.1, on the reverse strand, counting down.
ACTGCTCAGAAAGCCTCACTGAGCACAGTAAAACTGTAAATTTACCTACAGAATGGAAGCAGTCTAATTGCTGGGCACCTTGCCAACAACTTCTGTGACTCAGAAAATACATCCGAGTTGAAATACCTGCAACACCAAGTATAAAACAATCATGGATCTTTTTGCCTCACAGATGAATTTGTTTTGTGTATTCTGGATCAAAAAATGTTGCATGTCACATGCATTTGCTTTGTTCTGTAGGTAGTAAGCCTCTTAAGACAATGTACTACAATCCTATTTGTACTGAGACTCCACTAATTTCTTGACAAAAAGGACCCATCTATAGTAAATCTATAGTGACTGTCCTTAAACAGTTGCCAGGCACCTTTGATAGTCTTTATTGTGGTCGCAGACTGTGAGATATTCTTAGTCATTATAAAGACAAAATAAGTGTATCTTTTAATCAGCGTAAGAGTGACCACTATGCAACTTAACACTGCACAACATAAAGTACCTATTAAATATATAAATATAGCACCAATACCAAGATTTTAATGCTTTGCTTTGGACACATGTGAAGAGAAGGACCAGAAGAATTGACCTCTTGTGCTTCACTGCACTGTACCTGACACTGCGTCTCCTATAGCTGGCAAGTTGCTGCCTGCATGTTGCCATCAGTTACTAGAAGTGTAAAGGTTTCTGTACACCCTATGCATATGTTTATCTGACACAGAATACCAGGGAAGGCAAGCAGAAAGTCTGGAGGCTAGTGTTGTGGGATGGAAATGGTCCTATGCAAGGACGCAGAGGGAGGCAATGCATCATGCAGGGGCATCTGTGCATGTGGCAATTTTCACACGGCAGACACATAGAGATGGGAATGAAGGAAAAGACTACACAGATCTTTTTCCTAAAATCTCTTTCTGCAGTAAGTTCTGATACAGATGGTTGTGAGGTGCTGGTAAGAAGAATTGCTCAAATGAGAGTCTGTTCCAAATTAGAAAAACTTTGCTCCCCAGAAGGTCCTAAGGGATCGGAGAGGAAGGATTGCAGATGGGCTCAGTGTGGCCAGCCCTGTGTAGATAATGAATGAGAAACCTGCACGGTTGTGTACACAGAAAGAAAAACACTTAAGCTTCTGATGAAAGGCTAGATGAAAAAGGAAAGTGTTATAATTCAACAGAATATAAAAGACAGCAGTAGGCCATCCTTTCTTCTAGGGAGACAGGTTACTATATCACTTTGCTGAAATCACAGCAGGAATGATGGATTAGTTGGGAGAGAAAATTGGTGCCTGAGGCACTTCTGACTTCAGTGTTTCAAGTTGCCCATAATCCTTTCTAGCCTTCACCCAAACACAAAACCCTGTAATGAGCATAGGGAATTACTAAGGGCAAGAAGTGCTCTCCCTAGTTATTTCCTGAAATACAAGCCTGAAAGAAAGTGCCAGTTTTCAGGTGCAAGCCAGACCTTCTTGTTCATTGCATCTTCAAATGGGGGAATGCCTTTGGGTTGGACCCAAGCCTGGCTAAAGAGATGGTCTTTGTTTTAAATCACAAGTGAGCCAGGTGAATTTCCTTTCTGATGGAGTTTTCATTCTGAAAAATGTTTCATACTTGTTTCATAATCTCCTTGATTGAATGAAGCTTGAGGGGAATCTGAGCGAACCTCTACTTCTAACCTCCCCAAGTAAAAGGACTTTTGCCTGTAGCTTTACCAGGATGATGTGAGAAGCTCCTGTTCTGCCTGGAAGGGATCTTTGAGGTCAGTGAGTCCAGCTTCCTGCTGTGTCAGGAAACTACAGTTTCTTGCATAATTTGATCCAAGTGCATCTTGGTATTATTTAGGGACCTGGGAACATAATTCCTCTTCCAGAGCTAATTTTTCTGATGGGTAAAAACCTTCTAAGTTGGGTTTTGACCATGTTTTCCAGATTTTACCAGAATAAATTTCCCTCACAAATCCTATATTGTATGCCACATTGAAAATATTAAGTAAAAATGGTCCCAAAGTTGACTTTTGATTCCCGAAAGGCTTCACCATTCAAAATTCTCCAGACTGAGATTTGCCCTTCCAGTTCTCTAACCACCTGCCTTTCCTGAAGCTGAGACAGAGCCAGACGGCCTGCTGAAATGGAAAGGAGAGGCAGAGGTGTCTACCGAGTCGCAGAGAGTCCAAGCTGTAACATATAATTGAAATCTGTACTGTTTTGTTGCATCTGGGATAGAGAGAGACAGCCAGAGGAGACAAAAACAGAGGTGAGAGAAGGGTGCTATGAACTTCTGCAAGAAGCATGTTGCAGCGCACCTGCACCTGTCTCGTTCTGTTCTACGTAACCTCAACTTGCACTGGAAAATGGGCAAGCAAAAGGCTCTTGTTTTCACCATTGCCAAGAAAAACACAGAGGTAGAACCTGACTGCATCCGAGCAGGACATACTCATGGGAATCAGCAACATGCTTGGAAAGGTAAACTGCCACTTTTAGTCCAGCAAAATGATACCTTATGTTAAATACGATTATTTAAACATCATGATAGTCAATGACTTCATTCCTCATTTGACAAAGAAGATGGAGAGTCACAGAACTGAATAGTTTACTGCACCATTAATTGGTGGCATCTAGGATGTGCCACATCTTAGATTTCTTCCCCTGGTCGAGAAGGAGTGAAGGCAAAGGGCCCTTGGGCATAGTCAGTGAAAACTGAGCTGATGGTATCCCAGAGAGCACACATCATACTCTAAATCTCCATAAAATATGCTGTAAGCTGTTCTTGTTTAGGTGACATGTTTGGGATTGATTTCGATAGGTGGAGCTTGGAAGAGCACCACATCCTCTTCTCATCTGGTTCCCAGAGCACCACTGGGAAAGGTCTAAGCTGCATGGCAGCAAATGATGGATGTAATCTGTCCACAAGCAACCAGGGCTGAACGTGTGGCATCCATTGTGCCTTCAGGTTCATGGCTAGGGTGGATTAAAACATCATAAGCAACAGCAAGCTGGTCTGTCTCAGGTCAAGGAAGAAATTAGCAAGGAGCCATGGAAGGATATGCTTTCTGGGGCATGTAACTGAAGATCACATGGCAAGAAACTGCAAACTATTGCAATCACTTTTGGAATATACCCCTGAATGTGGGTTTTTGCATACTTTGCAAATGAAAAATTTCAGGGTTTTAGATTTCTCTATGAATAAATAGTTGTTAGAGAAGAGATCAAGAGGAAATAGTAATGCAAGGGATAAGGACAACCTTTTCTTTGCAGCTTTTAACATCCTTTCACTTAATTATAATACATAAGTTTTGCATTTTTAGGGCTTCTTATAGGACCTTTCTTACTCCTCCTTTTCATCTTGAATACCAGTGCACTTTCAGCAGCAGTAAAGTGGGCTGGCAGCAATTCCCAGTTCATTTTTTTATTTTAAAAATTAAATTGGGTATGATGAGCTTTTGTAAAAGAAAGCGAGAACTGAAAATATCCAGAAAGTCACAAAGTACCGCCAAAAAGACATTTGGGAAGGGGTGAGGCTGTTTAAACTTACATTCTTCCTGCTCTAGGCCAGCTGTGTTTCTTTTCTTCTCTCACACCCATCTTGTAAGCAGATGGAGTATTTTGAAGTGTTAATATAATGTGATATAAGCCAAACTGGATTCTTAGAATAGCTCCTAATTTAGTGTAGTTTAGCTTAAAGTAGCCTGGCCAATCTCAGTGAGTGCAGAGTAACACAACCAGACCAGGTGAGGAAAAAACTAATTTGGCTTTTTTCACTTTCAGAAGATTTTGGTGGTGAATACTGCAGGTAGAGTTGGCAAAATTGAGTAGTGAATCTTTCCACCTGTGGCTTGCTTTTCAGATTTAAATCCTTGACAATGGAAGTTGCACAAAAGAGGCTCTGAGGAAAACAGAACAAAATGAGTTTACGGTTTCACTTAGATTTATTTTGTGCCTGACTCCACCTGTGAGTTTTTGAGAATCTTTCTCCCAGTCCTCTAATACGTAGATAAAGACACAGATCACGTAAGTTTGCCGAGGTGACTTCTTTTCTCCTCCCTTTCCCTAAAGACCCTTCCACCAGCCAGTAAAACACCATGTGGTGATGGTGATGTTCTCATTGTACAGGGTGGGTAGAGGGCTTTTGTGTCTGGACTGGTAGGCTATCACGACAGATATTTGAGATGGTGATAAGCAGAAACCTGTCAGTGATACTGAAATGACTTGGTATACTTTATCATCTGTGTCCCAGGATTATTCCCTGATCCCAGAAGGAAAATTCTTCTCTCTGCTGCTCCAAGTGTATTCATTGCTAATAACATTGGAGATTGCACCCAGAACATTCAGGCTTGCCCATGAGTCAGTACAAAAACACAGCAAGGTTTGAGATGCAGACTTCATTTTGACTTTAATTAGACACAGTGCCATTGTTCCTGCTCACTCTGCTGCAGAAGTAACTTCAAGGTCACTTGCAAAATAAAAGATATCTCTATTTGTGCATTAATTGCAGCAAATTTAAAGACAATACTGCAAAAAGTGAATATCAATTACCTTAAAGAGACTGAAACTTGGGATGCACTTGTCTGGAAGTACTGCTTTGCTACTCTTATTTAAGCAGTGGCTTCTGAAAAGTGGGAATATGTCCATGAGATCTCCCAGAGCCTATGTTTCTTATAAAAAGGAGGACTTTTCAATGCACTGTGATGTCTTTAGGTCTTTACAATTCCCCATGTACCCTTCAAAAAGTTAATGGGTTTGAATTTGGCAGAATTGCAGAGGACCACATGTTCAGTTATCTGCATTATGTGATTGTTTTGAAGAGGGCTTCCCAGGAACATTTAAATTATCTAAATGTTTTCATCTGGCTGCAGAAGGTTGGTTTAAAACTTAAACTATCGAAACGCAACGTGTTAAGACCCCAGGTGCGGTACTGGAGCCATATAATATCTTAGGTTGACGGCCCACTGATCCAGCCAAAGCAGATACTATGAGCACATGGTTGGCTGTGATAGCAGGAACGGCAGTGAGAAATAGTCTGAGCCTTGCTTCATATTAAAGGGAGTTCATTCCTGGCTTTGCTTCCATATTTGAGACCATCTACCATCTCCCTGGAAAGGGGAAGCAATTTGACTGGACATGAACATTTTTGGAGGCTTTTGTTGTGTATAAATCCAGATTGACAACCCTATCTGTAACAACATGCCATGTGCATGTACATGATACTCCATACACATAGAGTATCATGGCTGATTCTGACATTTGCAAGTTTGATACCGGCTTTTCTAGATAGGTCAAGTCTTAAAGTTTGGCTCTAAACATAGCTACTGTATCCACTGTTGGTGAAGCATGTTTTTTGTACAGTCAGAGCTTTATTTTGTGCTCAGTGTGAAAGACGAAAGGGTTGGCAGACCTACGCCGGGTCCAAACAACTGTAACCAGGAAATAAATGCAGAGGTATCAAAAATTGTTTGCAATATTTTCTTCTAGGAGCTATTCTAAAGTTATTTTTTCAGTGTTGGTGCTAAAATTGTAATAAGAAGAAAGATTCTGTGTTAACTTAAACCTGTGAATTAAAAACTAGGTCTGACATCTCAGAAAGGTTAATTGTGAGAATGAATTTCCTAAAATGATTTCTAAGCCACCCTGTGGCAAACATTCTGCTCCTGTAAACCACGCAAATTACTGCCATTCCAGTTTTTATACCAGCAGAAAACTTGGCCCTGAGCTCTGGTTTCTGAGACAGGACATTAGAAAGATTGGGTCAAATTAATAGATCTAGAGATCTTTGGCACCTTGAAAGAAGAGAATAGAACTGTGCCTGTAGGATTAAAACCAGAATTCAGAAAGGGAAGGAGGGTAAGTAGATGGGAGGTGGAGAAAAAAGGAAAAAGAGATACAGAGATGAGGAAATGAGTCAAAGGAAGAAGGAAAAATAGAAGAATTTTAGAGGTAAATTAAAGGCATATGATAAGAGAAATAAGAATAAAAAGCAGGCAAAGGAGAGGTGTGAAGATTGTGCGAAAGATACAGGAAGGGACGTAAGCTAGGCTTAGCAGAAGAAATAATAAAAAAGAGGGGAGAGAGAGGAAGGGTGCGATTAGTGGAAAAGAGGTAGTAACTGCAGTAACATAACAGACATAGCAGTATGTTTTGCATGAGGCTGTATAGCCAAGCTGAAATGCTGCGCAGATTGTAGACACGCAGCTTACACCGAGTCAACCATATGCACTTAAGTTCAAACACAAAGGCACCCACACCCCGCTGTATGCACACCTCCACACACACATTTTCCAGCAAAATGAAACTCGAGGTTCTCAGTCCAATCTGAGGAAAAAAAAGGACACATTTTCTTTGCATTGGCTCTATCTGGGCTCTCTTTGATGAGATCTTTTGTTTCTCCTCTCTCCAAAATGCATTAATATATGTTTCAGTGACTTTTAGTATGGGCAGCCAAAGACCCACTGGAAGTTGTGCATTATGTAGTAAAGCACCTCACCACTTGCTGTGGGAGTGTGTGAGGTAGCAGACAGTGCAGTTGGGTAGGTGGCAGGAAGCTATAGCCTCTTCAGCCCTTCTCCCCAGCTCATCATCTTCTGTTCTAACAAAACTGAACTGAGCGGGACTTTTGAAAGGTGTCTCACAACTTTTCTCCTCTTGGAGATATTTCAGTATGTTCCACTCAGAGCTCAGGAGATGATAACTGTTAGGTTATGTGATTAAAGTCTCGTCTCCAGAAACACGAAGGCACACAGAGAAACAGTGGTGGGTAGTGAAACCCCAAAAACCCGATCACAGAAATGAGCACCCTGACCCAGCTCCTCCCAGGGCTATCACAGGAGAGTGATCAGCCCCATTATCCGAAGGTGAAACCCATCAAGGCAAGTCATAGGGAAAGGCTCTCTGGAGCACCTTTCAGACTGAGGGAGGTTGCTGCCTACAGGGTTATGGGACTCACTATGAGATGCCAGGAAGAGCATTTTGTGATTGTACACGACTTATTACAGGATGTTGAGAGGAAGGACCAAAGGCAGGAAAAGGGATCAAGGTGGAGAGAGGACAAATAAGCATGGGTAAATAGAGGGACATGGGGTTGAAAGGGGCCAGTTGCATTTAAACAGATTGCTGATCATTACACTTGTCTGGCCATGTCCTGTGCCTAATCAGCTCAGTCAGTCCTGTTTTCTTAATAAACTCCATTTCTAACTATTTTACTGGGTGACAGGACTCTCAGTTCTGTGTGCCTGCATGTGCCTGCAGGTGTAAGTGCCAGCCACTGGAGTTGGATCACAGGCCATGGGGGCCCATGAGCCTGGATTGCTGACAACTGGAGAGGCTGGAGTGCATGCATACTCTGGGTATGTATGGCAACATGTAATTGCTGGTGAACTTCAAGCTGGACTAGCCAGTGAGTAGGATAAGTGGCCTGGAAGCCACAAAGTGGAGCCAGCCATAAGTCTGGGCCAAATACTGGAGAGACTAGAGGACTGGGGCTGGCTATTGGAGGGACCTGGGGACATGCAGCCTCAGAAGCCTTGCCTCTATTGGGCTACCAGATTCAGCAACTCCTAACAGTGATGGTGATGATATGTAACCCACAGCAGGGATTTTCCTCAGAAGTTGTGGGTGTAGGACAGAGATGTAAGAATGTACTGTGCTTATCTGGAATTAGATCTCTTTTGCACTGTGTCCAGTTCCATGGCAATGGACTCTCCCAGTGTTAGCTTTCAGCCTTGTCCACTCTGCAATAGTCATATTATCCCCAGCAATCCCTGTGTCATTTGCCTCTACTGTCTTGTTGACATACACATACCAGAGATACGTTGTATCTGAAGGCCTTTAAATCTGCTGACTAGGAGTAGGAAAGACAGAAAACAAATTCTTGTGATGCACCCTGTTGAGAAAGATATTAGCTCAGCATTGCATCTCAGTACACAGCATCTGGTCCCTCCTGGAGTGCGCTACTCCTTCTGCACCAGCACAGACTCACAATGTTGCAGGGGCCGGGGCGGGGGGGAGGGCAAGTATGTTTTTGAAAAAATCTGAGATAAGGTAATTGCAGATCTGCTGTGTTTCCCCATTGCAGCCAAAGCATACTAGGACCTACAGATCGCTTGGGCTGAGATTTGGAAGGCTGTAGTGTTTGGTTCTCTACGACTAGAGCTGAAGATAGTGGCTCTGTTGAGCAGTGATAAATGCCCCAATTCATGAGGGAATTAAGGCTGATGAAGGTTCTCGTAGTCTAAATGCTGAGTGTCACCTTATCTAAGAGAATGACCTTTCTCTCTTTTTCCTTGAGGTTCTTTTGAATAAGGCCAAACCACTTCCTGTCTTTGACATCTGGATGGCTGTGCATGTTGATAGGACTGGAGCCTGTGAATGTTTCCCAAAATTGTTTGTATCAGTCATAGACCTGTCCAAAGGAAGAGCTACCTTCACCCAAAGAGCATCACAATACATGAAAAGCTATCCCAGAACCTGCTATGAGGCTTTCAAGGTGGAGGCCCTTTAGATCATCAGAGCAAACCCAGCCAAGGCTCAAGCTACATCTGTACGCTCACCACGAATAGTCTCTATTGATGATTATCTTCCATTTGAAGCTCTGTCTATACCTTTACTGGGCACGGGGCCACCATAGAGGTATTAAAAGCTGAGGGGCATTTCGTGGGTGGTCTTTCAGCTGCTGACATCCACTTGCAGGAAATTGTGAGGTTAGTGCTCAGAGACACCAACTGGTGAACATGCGGGTGGACCAACAGAAAAAGAAGATATATATATATGTATATCAGTCATTGGAGTTCTTCAGGCTGTGTGGTTTTCACAGCCTTTTGCTCCTTCTCTTCCCCTCCTCTTTCTTCCTGGAATTGCTCTCCTGGGACTCTTAGCTGGGAGGGAGTAGAAAGAGAAGTAGGAATGAATTCCTTTTTGTGTTACTCTGCAGAGCAGGAGGAGGGGCAGGGCTACAATGTATTTTAATTATACCCCCAAAATATAAAGTTCTTCCTCCTCAAGTAGCAGATACAGATACCTGACCAGAAGATGAATGTAGGTGTGGATTACACACCTTGAAGAATTTCTCTAGTACATAGCTCCACTTTTTGTTTCAGGATGTGTCAGAAAAGATTTAAACAGAAAGTTAAAATAACTCAGATATATTGTACAAACAGCAGGCATGCATTTAGTATAGGCATTGCTAAAAATTTAGATTAATTTAGAGAGAAAAATAATTTGGGGATGTTTTAATTCAATATGAAGAGTACAAGTTCTGAACACACGTCTTTCTCAAGAGGCCGGTTTAGAGAGATGAAAATTTGTGCTTGGTATTCATCTGTAATAGGAACAAGGACTCTGGGAAGACTCTTGTACCTCTCCAGGCAAGTCTGCCTGAGAGACTGAAAAAGACTATTTTGTTCTTTTGGCCTAGAAAGTCAAGTGAAATGCTAAGTACTTGGACCACCTCTACATTCAAAATTTGCATCTGTTTAACTAAATCAGGAAACAACTGAAATGGTTAAAAAAGTAACTTTTATTTGTGTAATTTGCCTGATTAAACTAAGATGATATAAAGGTTTCACACATTTAGCTTTATAAGTTTCTAAACTCATCTGTTGAATTTGTGTGATCTCAGTATGCAAAGATGGCTATAAAAAGAGAAGATGGAAGAAGAAAGTTTGCTGAGTCTGTTAAATGTGAAAGAGAAGATGAGTGAGACTATTTTAATTTCCAGCCTTATGCACTGTGCAGACAGGAAACTGTATTTTATTTATATGAGTGTATTAATTTTGGTTCAGAAGTTAATAGCATAATTCACTTTGTGAGACCTGTCATGCACTGAAACTAAATCATCCCCTGTGGTGTAATAGGAAAGGGGGACTGTGGACTCAGGAGAGCCGTTTCCCTGTCATTAGCAAATTTCATCCTTATGTCCCTATCACAACCAAATCTTTTTCCTAGCTGCAGAGCATATTGTTGCCTTTGAGGAATACCATAATTTGCCAACTTGCAAATATTGTTTATTGTTTTTTTGTCCTTGCAGAGCATTGTCTGAGAATCCTTCCACAGATATATTCTCCCTCCTTGTAAACCCTTGCAACATAAAAGTACCTGAAAAGATGGTGCATGGCACCTATATTTTGCCAGAAGGAATCGCAAGCTCCTCCTGGCAAAAACTGGCATGTTATTGTGCCATTCCCTCAGCCCCATCTGGACTTGACAGGCTTTTATGCCCTGAGTGCGTGTGCACGTGTATGTGTGCGTGTGTGTGTGTGCGCGCATGGGCATGCACAGCACACATGCCCAAACAAGGAAGTAAATAATTCTGGAAAGAATAGGAAATGAATTTCCAAAGCCATTAACTGTGGGATCCAGTGCTGCCTATTCACGTGAACGGTTACGTAGCTAGGAGCAGGGATCTGGAAGCCAGGTGACCTGAGTTGTGTTTCTGTCTCTGCCACTGGTTCGTTACAGTCCACACTGAGCTCCTTTTTGTCTCAAATTTCCCTCTCTAAAGAAAGGGTGTTTACTGAAGTGCTTTCAGATCCTAGAATGAAAGACAATGAATGCAAAATACTAACTGATGATAGGGGATAGCGATGTTACACTTTTTCACCATAGTGGCTTTCTGAATGCTCCATGGAGAGAAATGCTAAAAGTTTGTTTTTCAGTAAGCCCTCCCTCCTGTTTCTCTTTCCAGATGGCTGGGCTGGAATCACCAACTGAAAACAAAGAGAACATTAGGGAAATGAAAGAGAGGGAAAAAAAGATATACAGAGCGGCAATTAGAAAAGAGACAGCTAAAATAGGTTCATGATGGCAAAGATTCCTTCATGTCTGAAGAATGTGTCTAAGGTGAAGCTTTTCTACTATAAAAGCAATTTTGTGTTAATAAATAGCCCCCCAAATTCTTTCCTCCTGAAGATAATGTGATGAAACAAGTAGATCTGAAATAGTCTGGGAACAGCTGAACAATTACAGATGGGTCTGCTGTGAGCAGAGGAAGCAACGAAAGGTCAGCCTGTTTATGAAACTTGTGTGTTCCTGGCTTATACAGAGTTAAATGTTTGAATTGCTATTTGTGCCTTTGGAAGTCTCCCACAAAGTCTCCCAGGAGACACGTTTGCAAGAAATTTGCATCAGCTTAGTGTAAACTGGTTTAAAACAATAATGAATTGAAACTATTATAAACCCTTGGGTGACTATCTCGTCGCTCACCAAAGCTTTTGCCCTTAAGGAGTTTAATCCAAAGGGCTTTTCATACATAAAGTCATACGATTTGCCACTGATTCAGCTGAACATGTGGACATTCTTCACGTGCTTTAGAAATGAGTTATGTCAGTTTACCACTGTAAGCTAAATTGATTATAAAAATATTAAAATTGCGGAGCCCAGCCCCAAAAGTTAGGAAATACCCAAATTAAGGTGACTGATACAATATGCATATGTTGCAGTCTTTTATTATGAGATCATGTCATGATGTTTCCAAAGATGCCTCCCACTCAGAGCATGGTGTTCAGTTACTAACAAGTTTTTCAATGTTTTGGTTTAATCCCCATTGTTCAGTGTGTGGTCCCAGGCCGTGCTTTACTGATCGCTGTTCAGTCCTGTGTACAAATGCAAAGTTGTTAGCCTACATGTAGGCTTTTTAATGGAACATGTTTCATGAACATCTGAGTGCCAAGTTGGGAAGGCTGATTTAAAATAAATAAATAAGTGATTCCTTTTACGGCACCCCTATCTTCAAAGCGCAGCTTGCATTGACTCAGGGCTGACTTCTGGCTTGGCCTCTCAGCTTCGGCACACAGAGGAAGAAGGAATGCACAATTAGTGACCACCCCCAAAGAAAATAACTACAGTGATTTGACAAGCATTGCTCAGGAAGTCTGTGGCGGAAGTAAGGCTCGAATCCAGTTCTCCAGGCTGGCTTTCAGCTGTCTGAGCCATGGCATGATCCTCTCTCTCCTTCTCTCTCATGCTCTCTCACTTTTCTGTTTCCCCCATTCTCTTACTTGTTTTGCAAGTTTTATCTTCTTCCGCAATTGCACAAGATCTGGTAGACAATCACTTTCTTATTGTACAGCCCCCACTTCATCACCAAAGCACCATCTGTTTGTGTATTGTGTGAAATAGGGAGCTTGGAGATAAATAGTATATGGTCATGTTTATAATTACTTGTCATAATGTGCAAGAGGACTGAAAAGAAGTTTCGTGGCAGTCTTAATTTTGATCTCCCCTAACTTTTTAGTGTTTGACTTTACAACCTTAATGATTTTTTAATGTAGTTTTTGTGTAAATTTCCTCAGTTTTTAAAACAGCAAGCTGGAAACCCAGGAATTCTTTCACATGAAACAATAACGACTCCCACATGAACCATCAGGAGGGCTGATTCCTTGGTTCAAAGGCAGGTCTGAAAAATGTAAAAGAATCACAGGGGTCAAATGAAATGGTTTTGTTTTGGTTTTGTGCTTTATGCAACATATTAATTTTGATTAATCTGTATACAAGATGTCAATCCAGATGAAAAAATCAAAATCTCTCTTTTTCAAAGTGTTTGAATGAAACATTTAGATTTCTCCATATTTTTTCCACCACTAAAAATAGTTCAGTAGTGTCAACATACACGAGAATCTGTGGTGGTGCATTCTCATCAGCAAGGCCCGAATATTCAGGATCCTCCCTGCCCTCTGCCTCTTGAGATAACAGCACCATAGCAAGAAGTGGTCGCTTTTTATATGGCCTAGAGAAAGAGGAGGCATACACTTTGCCCAGGAGGTCTGCAGCAATTTGCTAATCACAGGGCACAGAAACCCAGGCCTCTGAAGATGAAGTCCAGCAGTTCCTCTTGACTGTGTAGCTGAACCTCACTTGAGAAAGTTGGCAATAGACCTCTTCTCGGAGCAGTCAGTGTCCCCTGCCCTGTCCTTAGGTGCCATTGCCACACCCTGCTGCCCTCCGGCTGTGTTGTCTTCTCTCCAGCATGGTGGCACAAAAGTTCCCGTCTGGTCGCATGTGCAATATGCAACAGTGCCTGTGAAGACCATTTTCCTGGCGTGAGACTATTGGCTTAAATGATTACAGATGCTTTCTTTCCCCCTCCCAGCTTGTCCCTGACCCCTCCAGTTTGCCCTTGTCCTGTTCCCATCTGCCCCCTCATCTCCACCTTCTCATCTCAATTTCCGGATAGTGACCAGCTGCTTCCTTCAGTCCCAACCTCCCCTTCCGTTTCTAGTCTCCTGTTTCATCCCAGTCCTGGCTCTACCCCTCCATCTGAGCCCTGGGCCACTGCCTACTGCCTCTCCTGGTTCCCTTGTCTCAGTCTTGTCTCTCTCCCTTGTCTGGCAAGTGGTCCCAACCCACCACACTTCTCCTTCTGTCTCTCAGTGAGGTAGCATCTTCTTCCTCTTTGTCCAGGGTATGTTCTGGGCATAAAGGTAAAGACTCTTTTAAATTTTCAGTTGCTGATCCTAAACTTAGAGGCACCAACTTCTTGGTGAAATCTCTGCCAGAAGTTAATACTAATGTTGAAACAGTGTATTTTTCTCCCTAAACTCTTTCCAGGGAGGTAGCTGAACTTTTTTTTTTTTTGGGGGGGGGGGGGGGGAGGGCTGATATTTTAAAAAAGAACAAACATAACCAAACAAAACCAAAACCAACTCCAAACTGTCCCCTGGTGAGGCAGATACCTTGTTTTGAAAATTCCAGCAATGGCTGAAGTTCAGCACAGTTTGTTAAAAAAGAAAGGAGAAACTTGTAATAGGAAGAGCAGAGCAACATTTAACATAGGTGTCCTTTCCAGCTGTGGCTATAATAGTCCCAAGTGTTCTTCATTTCCTGGGATGAGGGAAGTGGAAAGGGAGAGAGTGCAACAGATTAGAATCTCAATTTATGCCAAGTTACAATGCTGCCCTATCCTAAGGGACAAAGGACTGTAAACTTTGTTCGGAGTGTGTGGTCATGCCTGGCAGTGATCAGCAGTCTACGCAGTATTGAGTATTGAGTAAAGACTAGAATGAATGGGCTTCTTCCATGTCACTATGCAAAGTTATGTGTTGCTGCCTGTGAAGCCTGTTCAGAAAGCATATGGTACGGTTGTTACCCTGCAGCTCCAGAAAAACGTTTCCTCCTACGCTTCCTGTGTACGCCTGTAACTTTCTGTGGATTTTGGAAAAAACACTAATGGTGCTGGAAGTAAATTACCTTTTCCAAGGAGAGGGGAAAGAAATGATGGGCTCTTGTGCCTCCTATCTAGTTTACCACCTGTAATGTTAAGAAGAGCAAAGCCTCCGTTTGCCCATGTTGCGCTGTGCTCTGAATGAATGCATATATCTCTGTGTGTGTGCGCGTGTGTGCTTACATGCATATGTGCATGAATGTGATTGTGCATGCAAGACTATGTGTGATAACATCATCCAGATGCCACACCATACTGTTGGATTATGTCAGTCTCACCCAATGAAGCACACTGAGCAAATGCTAATAGTTAAGAGCTAATAAACACTACACTAGAAGGTCATTCCTGAATCGTTTGGATTGTGCACATGGTTGTCAGATACTTTCCCCTAGTCTTTCCCTGTTGCAGCAGATAGACAGTGTGGCTGCAGATCTTCTTGTAGGAGGGATTTTTAAAGCCCTGCGCTTTACTGAGTCAGCTCAATATGTTCAGAAAGAAACAGCCCAAATACAGCATTAGAGCCAGAAAACAGACTTCACGGGTTTCCATAGGATGCTCACAAGGAGAGTTCACAAGTCTTTAATATGGTTGGCTCAGAGCAAAAGGGAGAGGTCATATGTACAGAGGTCAGAAATAGGAGAGCATACGATTCTTAATCTACTTCCTTTTACTTCTCAATTTCTTCTCAGCTGTTGCTTTCTTATGGGTCCTCTGTAGATGTAGTTTAATCACAGTAGATTTAAGGCTGTGTTCCTGTCTTGACACTACTGTCCTCATGTAAATCAAGTGAAAATATCTTGGTTACTTGCATGATAAAGTGCTCAACTTCACTGTATGCTATACTTTTGACCATCTGTAGCAGTTAATAAACTGAGGCCTTTGTTGGGCAAATCACTGCCCACTTCCTTCAGCAGACCCTTCTATGAACAGCCAGGAGTTTCTATTGGGATAGTAGACGTAGTTAGAAGTTGGCCACACTATCCTGGAGAAAACTGGGAATAATGAAGACTCTGAGACTGTTCAAAAGAAATGTGTGGAATCAGTAAGGAAAATTATTTTGTGTCAATCTCCAACTATTAGTTTAATCTCAGACTAAACTCCTTCTTCTGCTTTAGGATTATTTAACATTTTAATCTTTCTAAAATTGGTTCAACATCAAGAGAAAGAAAACATGTCACTTTCAAAATATAGAAAATTAAACTTTTAATTTTGGAAAGGCTAAAGTGAAACTTTTTCACTCTGATTGTTTTTAACTTTAGGAAAGCTGCTGAGTCACAAAATTTTGTGACTCCACCTGCATGTGTGTTTTGGGGAAAGATACTTGTGTTGGACTGTGGAAGCAGTGAATGGGTGAAACTGATAGATGGTTGGGAGGCGCATTAGGTCTAAAACTGGAGGAGAGCTAAGGTGACAGTCAGGCACTACTAAAGTCCTACGACCGATATGAAAAGGATCAATGGCCCTTCGGATGTGCCCTGTGTGAGGAAATGACTTAGAACTACTTAAAAGTTCAAGGCAACTTTCCAGCCACAGAGGCAGCTTGGGATCCATGTTTGCAACAAGTTCTTCTGTTTTCTTGATGTCCCTCTAGAGGAGGCGCTCTCCCAGAAGGGCTCCCTGCCATGCACTGTGTGCTGCTCCGAAGTGGGGATTGGGTTGGGAGTGAGCATGTTGGTGGGAAGTCTGGAAATGATTAGTTTGGACCAAGATAGATGGGAGCACATGCTGGAATGCCTTCAAATGAGGTTGTGAGAATAAGAGGTTCTTGCAGGATGAGAAGTCTTCCGGGAAGATTGCCATGAGTTCAGACGGGGAACTGAGGACTCCTAAAGGAAAGAGAAGGATGAGCAGCTGAGGTGGGATACTTCTCTTCGGTTTCATGATGCAGTTTTAGTAGAAAGGGTCTACCTTTGCTGGTGATCCAAAGGTTAAAACTCTTTCCACCCACTTCCAAGAATGAAGCAATCTGTCTCACAAAAAAGCTTTCAGCCTTTATTTATGAAGCTAAAATGGCCAGTGGGAATTTGGCAATAGAAGTTACATAACTAGTCCTGGAGGTGGGAAAACACAGCTCAGTGCTAATGCATACATGTCAGCAGCCGTAAATAACCTGAGAGTGTATGAAGACGCTGTTTTATCCTACAGAAGTGCCTGACTCCCTCAACAGCAGTAAAGGCGATCTGTGCTGCTAGGGAGCAGCAAATGCCATGTGCATTCCTTAAGGGTAGATGCCCTCACTTAATTTGAACACTGTAGAGAAAGACATTTACTGCTTGTAGGGGATCTGGCTACACCTTGAGGCGAAATTTCACCCACTAGCAATGTGGTCAAGTTCAAGGGCTCCGTTCTCAGCTTAGTAATTTCATAGATTGTAAAGCCAGAAGGGACTTCAATATTCTTTGGTCTGCCCTCCCACATAGCACATACCACATAATGTCACCAAGTAAATTTTACTTTAATACCAACAACCTGTAGCTGAATCAAAGCCTATCTTATAAAAAAAAAAAGTTGTTCAACCTTGATTTTAAGACCCATTGATGGAGAATTTACCACAATCTATGGTGGTTTTCTTGCAGAAGTTAATTACATGTGTGGTTTTTAACAGGCATTGCATTTCTTATGTGAACTTTTTTGCCTTGATCTTATTTTGTCTTTGTTTGCTAGATTCAGCAACCTTCTCGTGCTGGAAATACTCTCTCTGTGGAGGCAACATGTAATTGCTGGTGAACTTCAAGCTGGACTAGCCAGCTATAATCAGCCTACCTCTGCATCACTTTATACCTTAAACCAGATTTCATAGGCATGAAAGGTCTGATTATGAGAGCCCTGGTGTCTGAATCTGCCTTTTAGGGTCCCTTTACCCTGGCTGTGTCCCTCCTGCCCCAATATGCTCTCATCCCACTACTGCAGCACAACCATGCTGCCATGGTTGGCCAAATCTGGTAATACCAGCAGCAACTGCCTGGCTTTCTGTGTTGAAGAATCACAGGAGCAAGAAGAGTTATTTAGTTGTTCAAATTTTATTTGTAATTCCAGTGGCTGCTCTTCATCTTGTCTGTGATAGGTCAGATGTAGCCCATGGGCCACTGACCGAACCATGCTGTCATCAAAATAATGTCTGGATGACCCAGTATTTGGGCAAAATGTCTTGGAAGTATCCTAGAGAATTGCCCACTGTGAATGTTGACACCTGTTTTTCAGCCTCAAAAGAGGGAGAAAAAAAACACAAAGGTTTAAATGCTGAAATTCTGTATAGGACAAAAATTTTCCCATTTGAATACATCGTAATGTTTCATTTACTTTTGGATTAACACTAACCTGCAATTCGGGACTGCCATGGTGCCACATTTCCTGTGCAGGGCTTTCCCGCACATGGCCTGGTGCTGGTTGGCTTGCACCTGCTCAGTGCCCTCAAGGCAAGAGACCGGCATGCATCAGAGGAGGTTTGGTGGAGGTGGACAGTAGAGTAGATAGAGTAGTCTGAGCTGCGCCTCCATCTCGAAGCCAAGGTATAGGGGCTGCGGTAGAGCGCCTGTGCTGATCTCAAGCCATGGTGTGGGGTCCAGGCTGTTTGTGACATATTTCCAAAATTACCTGCCTCTGCTAGCTCCCACTTGCAGTTGGGGAGCATCCCGGCTTCACCCTCACAATGTCCTCAGTGGTCCCCTCTCTAGTGCTCACAGTGGGCACGGTTAGGACTGCCCAGTGTCCCTGCTCCATCCTGCAGCCACCATGACTGGGAAACTTGTAGATCAGACACAAGCTCTTTTGGGGATCACAATCCTAGCTCCTGAGGTTGTTTGGTATACCCTGCCTACTCCTCATTTTCATCCTATCCAGTCCCTTTAAAAACAAAGCTGAAAAGTCCAGCCACAGCTGACGTTGTATCCTGTGAGGCATCATGGTCCTCCTTCTTGTGACAGGGATGTCATGGACTCATGACAGTGGGGTATCATGGCAGATATAGTCCACAGGGGTAATTTAGCTCATGGCAAAGACTGGCAAACTAAATACCCCAAACTATAATTGTTGTGAAGCATCTCTGGGGCTCAGAGAGTTGCAGAGATTAACTACCAGTTACCTCAAATGAAATGTGGCATCCTGATTTTACCAACTACAAAATTAATGACTGATGAAACTTGGTGTTTGTCAATAGAAAATATCAGTTGTGAATGTTTCCCTATTCTTCCATAAAAAAGGATGAGTTTGGCAGAAAGTTTCCAGCCATCTGTACACACCCTGTAGCTGGAGGATATATTGGGAATGGGTGGACAGCCAGGACTTTCCTTTCTGAGCTGACAATACACCTTGCGGTAGTGAAAATCTGAGGGAACTCGTGTTATTCGTGGTGCACTGTTGGGTGAGCCTTCTGGTTGCCAGAAGTTAGTTTTTGTTAAATAGTTTAGTTATTAGAAGTTCCTCCACAGTTTTCGAAGGGCAGAGATCTCCTTTATTTTGTCCTAGACAAATGCCAAGTCAGGGCAGTTGATCTGGGTACACAACATTCCTATGCAGTTTCAAATATCTGCTCTTCGCTACGTAAGCAGTTACTGAGTAATGTCCCTTCTTTTGATACCTTTTTAGTATCTACTTCTTCTTCCCTTGATTCTCTTAGTGTCTTTTAGTGTCTGCTTGTGAGAAGTATTTTCTCACAAACAACATTTAGGTTCTGTATCTCTTGGCTGAAAAGAATTTTAATATCAATCGATATAATTCACCGTTTCTCTTCAGTTTAATCTTCATCACAGGGAACTGATTTATCATCTGAAAGATTATCCTGCATTTCTGTACAATTCATAAGTGACAGTATTCTCCCCCTCCCCATGTGATATGTGTTTCTGGTCAACCGCAAGCAGGAGCCTGGAATAGAAAAAAAAAAAAAAAGGAAAAGGCAAGTCTGTTAATCCCCCGTGACACATACACCTTGATTTTATTTTATTGGAGGGATTTTATAAGGGCTATTATCTCCTGGTTTACATAATCCAACACTTCCCTTAGGGCAATCAAAACTGAGATTCATATGACTTGGAGTTTACAATCCAATGCAGCTGGCAACACTGGGATTCAGATTCATGACCACAAATGCAATCCTGCTACACACACAAAAAAGAACAAAAAAAAAAAAAAGAGAGAGAGAGGGAATAACAAAAACCCTTGTGAAGTGATCTATCATATTGTCTGAGCAAGAGTGTTTGAGAACTGGTGTCATTAAATGAGTTGAAACTTCAGCTAATTTGATTCAAGGGTTGTATGACCTCTGCTAAGTGAGGGACTCCCTTTCCCTGCTGTCTTTGTCTGTTCTTAATAATTTAGCCAGCAACAAGGTAAGATCCAAGATTGACTTTTTCTGCTACAAATATGACTTCAGTCCAAGTATTTTAGCACCTGAAATCAAGTGAGGATAATAAATGTCAGAGAAATATTTATAGCTTGGTATATGGAGAATTTCCAGTTCCCTGTACTGCAATAACACACATCCATCTGCTAACAGCATTAGACCTACGTTTTTAAAACAGATAGCATCTGAAAATAGAAAACTGCACTGTACACAGATAGCTATTCTATTTAATGGTTTGATATTAAGCTGATAATTAAATTAGAAATTCATTATCTAGCCTTAGGAAGCCATTTTTTTCCTGGACTCAGGCCTACATAGAAATTCAGACTGAGCTCAGCGCATCTTTTACATTCTTCTGTATTCTTTTAGCTGAAATCCACTCCTACAATGTCCAGCTGAGTGAAGCCAGAATATTGGGAGAAAAAAAGAGTTTAAATAGGAATAATTTAAATTTAGAAATGGAAAAAAGACTTCTTATCCCATCTAATACACCTATTTGGCCAGTACAAGAAAATTATTCTTCAGGGCTTTGTCAAGTCTAGTTTTAACGAAGTGAAGTGATGGAAGCTCCATCTCTTCCTTTGGGAGAAAGCTGCACATTTGAACAAAGTTCCTTGCTAGCAAATATTTCCTGATATTAAGCCTGTATTTTCCTTCTTTTTTAAAGTGATCCCTTTAATGCTGGCTTGATCCAAGATTTTTTCCAAGTGAACTCAGCTCTCTGAGACCTGGAATGTTTACTGGCATGTATGTCTTTTCACCCCCAGATTATGGTTTGAAATCCACCCTCAGTTTATAGTGACTGGAAGCTGTGATTGTAGTATATGTTCTTACAGATCCATGTGAAATAGGTTGACATGTAGTCCCATTCTGAAGGTACACATGTTCACACAACAAGATCAGCACACATTCTCCATTGCTGAGCCAAAGGCTGGTGGAAGCTGAAAAACCCTTTAGTGACTTGCAGAAACACCTCTAGGCAGAAGATGAAGTGCCCAGGCAAAAGTAGGGTGAGGGAGCTTTTCTTGTTGTTGAATTGGGTGTAGCTGGGTATATTAAAGTACTTTGATTTTCATGCCTCTTCGTTCTCTGGCACCTCTCGCTAGAAATGAAAAAGTAGACATACTGTAGGAAAATGAAGATCTTGGCAGAACTAGGATGTTTTTTTATTTAGAAAGAATATTTGAATGTAGGGTTTTATTTTGAGATCCAAGATACATAACTAACTTTCTCTAAGTGTTTAGCATCTTTGGTTGCAACAGAAATTGGAGGTGGGGAGCCATGTAGGAGGCTAGTTGAAATGAAGGCACGGATTTATTGTGCTGAACTGGTTTTAACCCTTAGCGGACAGCTGGGTTCCGGGTTGTGATTAAGGAAAATGGTGGGAGGCGGGAGAGGCAAATGCAGTGCTGTAGTCACTCCCTGCAGCTTACCGCAAGGCTGTGAACCCAGTCTCTGCGTCAAATCAGCCTGGCATTTGGCAAGTCTGGGCTCAGACATGGCAGATGACATTGCACTGTGGTTACATATGACATGTGACTGGTACTATCATATGATGATATTGCAGAGGCCAGCTTAAATGTCTCCAGAGCATGGGAGGCAGAACAAGCTTTTCTCCTCTATTGTGGAGAGAAAACATTGGCCTAGTTACCTGCCCCTCACAGAGAAAAAGAGAGAGCGAGAGGACAAGAAAGACAGAAGTTCAAGCACTGCACAGGACTCAAAGTTTCAAAGCTGTCAGTAGCAAGTCTCCAGCACTGATGTGTCAGTGCTTGTTCACAAAGTGTCCTCGGGATCAGGTTCAGGATTTCAGCCAGATAATTCAATGATCCTTCCTTCATCATGTGGCTTTCATCGTGTCAGAAAATCTGTGTCACTCTTCAAGTGACGCTGATGTCTTGTTCTGGAAGGATGTGGTAGTGTCTTTTAAGAGAGCTGAAGGCTTCATTCTTCGTTTCTCACTCCACATATGCTGAGAAAATACCAACAGGCACTTTGTCAGTCATTTCCCTGAGGGCCTAGGAGCAATTACAACATGTCTGCTCTGTTACTCACTGGTACATCATTTTTACTACACCGTTCATGAGTCAGGTGAAAACCTCATGATGAAACTGTTAGCATCCACTCTTCTCCTTCCTTCAGATAAAGCAGCAGAACTGCTGGCAGAGCTTTGTGCTGCAGCTTTTCTGGAATGAGCCAAAGGTGTCTGTTGTTTCTTTTTTAGCTGTCAGAAAAAACCTCCTAGCCCCTGCTACACAAAGAAATTGCATAGAAAAGTTATTTGCCCTGAGGACTCACCAGGTAGGATCATGCAAATATGCCAGTGAGATATTCTTCAGCGCTTGCTTCGTCAGTGAGTTATCCCTGCTTCTTGCTCCATCTCTTGGTCATTTCTTCACAGACTACAGTTTCCTTGCAAAGCGTTCCTCATTCAAAATTACTCCGTTCCTTTTTTTTTTCCCTGAGAAATTGTACTCTGTATGGACTACTTCCCAGTTGAAAGCTTTGCTAATAAGCTATGCTCTATTTCAAGTTTTATAATATACTTCTCTATGTGCTGTGCAAATTAGCATGCCTCCCTATCATTAGGAGGGCTTCAACAGGCTGTTACAGCTCGGCAAAAGACAGCAGAGAAGTCAGATTAGCTCGCTGTAGAATATTTTAATTTTTTTTTTTCTCTTCTGGGTGAGCCAGACCATACCTAAAGCATCATTCCCTAGCAAACATTGTTTCATGTGAAATTTAGCAGCTGAGTGCAGGGTTTCATTTAATTTTCTGTGATCACAGTCACACAGTGATAAAATAATTGTGGATCCTGGTTTCAAGAGGTAACATAAGATCCTCTAAGCTCAAAAGCTGCAACACCAGGGCTCTGGTAAAGGGCTTTGCAAGCCTTTCCCTGCTTTTCTCAAGCCAAGACCTGCTCCATATCAGGCTGTAAACTTAGGGGACAACTTTAAAATACATCATGGTTGAGTATTTGAGGAAGCAAAACTTAAAATGTGCCTGCTGCAGGAATTTGTGTGGGTAAAATTTGATCACTCTGATCTTCATGGGAAATGAATGAAGAAGCAGTATAAGCATGGCCACAGTGAATTAATTTGGAAAGTTACAGGAATTCTAGCCAAAATTATTTTTTTCAGCTTTCACTGAGCTTTGCTACAAGTCCAGTTGTGTAAAACCATCTGTTCTCTTTCAGAGCAATCTTACTAACTGTCACTGACAATATTTCAACTCTGACCCATAGAGAATCTCCCAGCCTTTATTATGGTCCCTTAAACATGAGAAGTTGCAATCTTGCCATCTTGTTTGCACTCAGAACATTTGATGATGGTAAATCTGTCATCTCTCCTTGAATAAAATCACTTCTTTCTGACAGTCTCTCTTATCTGAGGCAAATTCCTGTTGTGCTTTAAACAGTTGCTTATTATTGACTGGCATAAATTAATGCCTATGCTGTGACTTATAGTTGCTCACATTAGATATATATGTCTGGTAATTGCCCTGATAAAATATGTTCCTACTGCAGATGAATGGTAGTGAATGTAGTGAATTTAGTGAAAGGCCTCCTGAAGACTGCCTATTACCAGCTTCTCCTATGTATATGCTCTAATTCTTTGAAACACTAACTCCAAATGCAACTTTTGGTAGTGAAAAGCTCTCTACATTTTTTTTCCAAAGTTTTCATATAGCATCTTCTGGAGAAAATTTTTAATCAAAATGAGTTTTTTTATTTCACTTCATGTTGAAATTTCCATTTAAACTTGATTCCTAAAGAGACACACATTTCGTTTTAGTTTTTGCTCCTTGCTTCTTTTCTCCTTCCCCCTGCAAAAAGGAGACAAAAATGTGAAAAGAGAAATACATATACATGAAAAATGCAAGAAAGCACAGGAGAAATCTTTCTCATGAATTTACTTTCGTCAAAGGCAGAAGCAAAAAAAAAAGTACCAGTGTTTCTTACTTTTATTACCTTTTTCATATCTTCTAATAAAAGAAAGAAAATATGTCAAAATACTTGTCCTTCACTTTCTCAGGCTTCTGCATTGTTAAAAATTCTTGTTGGTGAGAAAGGACTGGGAGGGAAGAGAGAAAAGTGAAGAAAATTAGGAAGAAAGAAGGAAGGAGGAAGCAACAGTCTAAATATCTAATACCTGAAAACTGCATAACGACAACAGTTAATTGGAAATGAGGGGGAAAAAAAGAGGGTAAAAATGGCCACAGTGAATAGATTTGGAAAGTTACATGTTAAAAATATATCTGTACACCAGAATTGTTTATAAGGAGAGCCTTTTTTGACAAATGTATATTTTTCAGCAGGAAAACTTCCTCCGGCTCTGTTGCTTTTATCCGAAATGAAAGGATCTTTTTTCAGGAACCCTCTTCTCTGTTAAGGTTTCTGAATTTTAAACCAACTCCTTCTCTATTTTATTTTGATTATATATATGTTATACGTTTCTGGAGTGGCTTCATCTCAAAGGACCATTGCAGAGAGCACAGCACATATCCATAATATGCTGTAAAAAAACCTCTGCACAGGACAGCATACAACTGTGCAGAAGGGAGTCTGGAAAAAAACTTAACCAGAATCACTAAGGGAAACTTCTGCTCTTACCACTAGCATCATGAGGTCTTTACTTTCCGCAAAGCCCAGCAATGAGCTCAGTCTCTGAGGTCTCATCTAAAAGATCTGAATGCAGTAACTACATGATACTCATTTTATCTGTCTAAGGATAAACTGCTTTATGGGTTCTGCTGGGATTTGAAACTATGGTTCCATGAAGTCTATCTGCCTCAAACCAGTTGCTTAGATTTCTAAACCATCCCCAGTACATGACCTTCAGAAGTCTTGGGGAGAGCAGTGTTTTATCTACTTACAAAACTGTCAACTAGACAAACAACCAAAATGACTTTATGTGTGAAGGGATGTCTTTTGTTCGCCTGTGTATCTGAAAATATTGAGTTGTGCATTTCGCAGCTCCAGCCCATCTTTTCTCCATTGGTTCTGGCAAAAGTGAAGGAGCATTTAGCTCCTTTCCAAACACTTGCAGTATTTTTCCACAGTTGCTGCATTGCATGTAGCGTGTAGCGTTTTGTGGACTGGAAAACATCCAGAGGTTGGCAGAGGAAGGCCTTTCCTCCCATCCTCTAAGGGCAGAAGATGCTTTAACATGGAGAATGTCAAGGGCATTTTATGGTGGTGGCCTCAGTCTGAAGGTCAGAGCTGGTATGTCAGTCTGTCCTCAGTTAGGGAGCCACTGAAAAGAAATTCCTAGCTTCTCTGAAACTGAACTGGATTGCGCTCATCTGCTGACTGCTTCCCTCATTTGCGCCAGCTCACTGTGCTCATGGAGTCTATCTACCTTGGCATCCAGGAGACGGAGTCAGAGGTGGTTCTGCTTAGAGGGTAATTCCCGTACCTTATGGTCTGAAACCTTCCTCTTTGAGAAGCTTTTCTCTGCAATGACAACAATAACAGAAGATCTCCTTTCTGGTTTGGTCAAAGTTGGAAGCTGAGCTCATGTTTGTATATCCTGGCTGTTGAAATGGAAAGTGTGAATTTTACAGAAAATTAAATATACAGAAAAGAAGAATGATGGAGGGGGAGGGGGTCACCCTGGAGAAAGAGAGACTTGCAGACGGAGATCC
This sequence comes from Struthio camelus, assembly GCF_040807025.1. NCBI lineage: Eukaryota > Metazoa > Chordata > Aves > Struthioniformes > Struthionidae > Struthio > Struthio camelus. The sequence goes on along the minus strand of NC_090942.1, from coordinate 91,847,088 downwards.
CATTATACCCAGACCTCACAGTGTCTCCCCAGTCATTCATGCCAAGTGCAATGTGTGCTGGGTGTGAGGCAAAAGGCTTCAGACTTAGCCAAGGAAAGAGGCCTCAGCATGTGTTGCTGTGTTTAGCACTAAAGTCGGTGTGGACCCTGGCTAGCTGCCAGTCACGCTGGCATTACTGTTATTAGATACCATTGTGTTAAGCTTAGCACTTTTTGCAGGCCAGAGAAATTCCTTTTGTATTTCCTGTACTCCTGACACATTTAAACGAGGTTCAACTTCAGAGAGAAAAGGCACAAGTAGTGTAAACAAACTGCTGGCAACCAGTGGGCACAGACGGGAAAAGAAGGTTAAAATGAAATCAAGATGAAATCACCCTTGCTGTACTCAGTGTGGATTGAGGTTCATTAGCTATTAGGCTTGCGCTGAAGTTTTATAAATAAGTACAGAGGGAAAGACATTCCCCCATTCCCTGAATCACCTTTTGCAGAAGTACTATTAGATCACTTGAGAGAATTGGAAAAAGAGAAGTGGTTAATTAGAGCTACGGGGAACTGCACACTGGCCATGCCAGTTGGCTTGTGTTGACCTGTTTGTGACTGGAAAGTCAGTTTGGATCCATTTTTTGGTGCTTCATGGTTTTTCTTTCTCTAAGTGACATAATTTTATAGTCTAGGAAAAGACAGAAATAGGGGAAGAAAAGAAATAACTGTATGTTCTTTCCAACATGCCTCCATGAGGCGACCCTTGCCAGTCCCAGCCCTCAGCCCCAAACACTACGCTAGCCAGCTGTGCGAGATAACCTCTTGAGACGTCTCAGCTCTCACAGCAGGATTTGCAGATTCTATAATCTTGGGCTTTTTGGTAAGATATTCTTTCTTTTCTATTAAAAACTGGGGTAGAGTGAGCTTTGATACAAGGTTTCAGAAATTTGCAGCATATAGGCTGTTCTTGACAGTTGGGTGTACCATCATTCTTTAAAATGAGGAGGGGAAAAAAGACTGCCTATGACATTTTCTAGGTAGACTCCTGCTGATACTGGCAAAGGTCTCAATGTTATCTGCATCCTGCTGTGTTTTAACACCACTGCAGAGTCTTTCCAGCCCTGTGAATCCATGCAAAAATTGAAAGCAAGGCAAGGCACAACCGTGGCAAATAGCAGAAGTATATTTAAGATCTCAGCTTGTGTTAAGCTAATCCTTTAACTGCCCAAAAGGCAAGCAGTTATTCCCAGCCTGTGTGAGTGGAATGTTTCCAGAACTCTTCTCATCATGTTCTCCAACTCCCCAGTTTTATGGCTGGTCCTTTCTTGAGAACTACCTTTCTACTTTCTTTTCCTCTCCTTGTCACCACTGTGACCATCCAGCTTGTGAATTCAGCTTCCTAATCCTAGCACACATTCTGGAAGCACTGCTCTTCTGCCTACTCTCCCTAGACTACGAGAAAGCAATGGCTGCTATGCCCTCTTACCTACACATGTTGCTTCATCCCTCGTGGCTAGCTTCCTCTGCTCACCAGGGCAACATTAGCAAACTCTTACAATACCCTTTTTTAGTGCCTATCAGAGCCAGTCTCATGGCAATATGAGAAGCTTCAGCTTTCACTGGGTTTTTTAGCTCTGATTGAGCAAACCCGTCTGTGGTTAGTTGCTTTGTCCCACTTCTCTAAGGAGACAGCTTTCTTTCTCCTTTCTCTCTTTGCCTAATGCAGTAGTCCTCTCTGCTGCCATCCCTGCTTGCCTCCACTCAAGACATGATGTAGGGAGGGACAGTTATCATACAAGTCGGTCAAAAAAAGGCATCATACTACAGCTACCCTGTAGCTGCAGGCACAGCAGGGGAGGGAGCTGCAGGCACAGCAGGGGAGGGGTGGAATTTATGTTGGGGGAGGACTGCATGGCATCCCAAGAAGAGAGCTGGAGATCTGATGAATGTATGTAGGGCTGAGGGTACCCCACCTACAGTGTAGAACTCCTACATTGGGCAGCAATCACTTCCATCTCAGTGTGCAAATACAAGACGCAGCAACAGTGACACTAAAGATGTACAACCATCAACGTAAGTGTGTCTTGGAGACTAAGAATGGAGGCAGAATGAGAAGGCTTTACTCTTAAAAGTTGGAAAAAACATTAGGGAAAAGCTTTTGGAAGCCCTCCCCAGCAGTTCTTTTCAAAGCTCTTTTGTTAGTTCTCTATACAGTCCTGACCAAGTAAGTTTATGCTTTGCAGCATCATTTTCTTGAGCTTTGCAAATTGTTCCATGAAGAAGGCCTATGAAGTTCCTTGAATAATATTCATGGTCCATGGCATGACATATCTCACCATTAACAACGCTCAGCACTTTCCAAAGCTATTCTCTGTTCTCAGTACCTTTTAGAGGACTTCCCCATGAAATGCTTTACCAAATACAAATGGCACAGATGCAAGATTTCCATGCCAAAGTCTACCTAATGATGACTTTGGGTGGATGGATCGACTGTTTCAGCTAAACTGGAAAAACAGTTTCCAAAAATAAGATTAGAGCGAAGATATTTCATAAAGCAACCCTGAGCTTTGAAGTAAGGGCTTAAAATTTTGCAGAGAGCTGGTGCTGTTTTTAAGGGATGTGTTTTTTCCCCATCCCTGTGAAAATTCTTCTAAGTTTTGCCAACATATTTGCCTCTAAGCCAGTGAATCTGTGCTTCCTGCATAAGAACTTTTTCAGACATTGGCAGCTTCGTTTCCTGAAGACCCAGTGTGCTCTGAGTATGCTCCCAAGCCCTTAGCTCCAGTGTACGAGTGAACAGCCCAGAAAGTCCAGTTGCAGATTCACTAGGACAGAGGTTTCCCCTTTTTCCCTCCCCTTTCTCTCACTTTTAGTACTGCCAGTGTCCCTGCATGTATCTCCAATGACATGGTGCAGCAGGGCTCAGGCAGATGTTCAGCATATCAGTTGGTCTAGACGTAGCCCTTAATGTCCCCATGAACTCAATCCCTGCTTTGCAGACAGAGTAGAAATGGATCCAGGAACAGGACACAGGCTGTGGAGCAGGAGTGGGGGAAATGGGCACTCAGGTGGGGATACAAGCCCACAGAAGAGGATTGCTGGGAAGGAGAAGAAAAGGAAAAGAGTAAAGGATGTGCAAATGGAGGTTGAGAAAAGCAGTGAATATTGCACGCAGGCAAGATCTGTGGATTGGGCAGGAGCTGGAGGTGGAATGGGGAGGAAGGCCCTACAGAAGGGCTAGGGGAGAGAAATCTAGACAGAGAAAATAACCTGTGACAGGTCCACAGGTCCTCCTAATAGGTCATCCTGTTACTGCTACCAGTCTTTCCATTAGTTCAAGTGGCAAAGGAACAACAAGTGGTGAGCCTAGTAATCCCAGTCCAGTAGGTGCCCCCTGGGCGGAGGTCAGTATGGTTCTACCTGAAACTTTTTCTACTTTTAAAATGCCTATACTGTTTTTTGTAACTTAGGAAAATCCATAATAGATAAAGGATGTCTCATATTTCTCTGCTTCCCTTGCTTCACACCTGCCAGCTTCTGCAACAAGTGAGATGAGCATCCTGCATACAAAAGCTTCTCTCTTAGCTCTGCCTGGATTCATCTTGAAATGGGGCCTTCTTGTAAGCTGAAGGAGGCTGGGGTCCTATAGGAAAATGGGCTTGCAATCATGAAAATAAAGATGGTAGCTTAGTGTGTATAATCATGTTCTCTGCATTAATATTGCACAAGCAGTTTCCAATTTTGTGTCATTGACTCTCTATCCTTAATGATTTTTATACAGATTTAAAAGGGGTATGATTATAATTATATTATGGAGTAGAGTTATGTCTATGGAGAATCAATTTTATGCCTTGGCTGTGAAACAATTGTTGAAGTGTAGCTGGTGTTCAGATGTAGCTGGACAGAGGTGCACATACCTAAGAGTTCATAGCTGTAATTTGAGACACATTGTTAATTCTACGTATTTGAGTGTATGCAAATTTTCAAACAGAAATAATCTTGTAATTTCCCTGAAAGTTAGAAAAACACATAATTCCCATTAACAGCCACATTTATATATCATTTTTAATTTTAAGGGTTGTTTCCATATTATTCTCTGCAGCACTTTAGGGAAGACACGTTTCTCTTTCCTCCTCTTTTTTTATTCAAAAATAGATACAAGAATACAAATTTCCAGTATGAATTCCACTGAATATAGGCATGTTTTGGTCCACTGGACAGAAATTTTAGAGAGTTATAAATATGGGAGAAAGAGTGTTATTGTTGCATTTTCTGTCTGTCCTGTTGCTACTTGCAGTTGCTGTAAATCTGTACCAAATCTGAGTCTCAGCTATTCCAGGAATGCTGAGGAAATTGGGAGTCATTGTTTACAAAATTATAGAAAGGGTGCACTTTAAAAACAGCCATCTTCGAGTAGCCTCAAAGTTAAATTTGGCTGACAGTCAAATCCATCCATAGGTTGGAAAGGAATCTGTGACCAGACAGTTGGTGCTGCATACAGCCCACTGGAGAATGCTCTCAGCCCTAAGGACATAGGGCAGGAATGCTCCAGCGTTCCTACAACTAGTTGGACAGTCTGGGAGGGACAATCAAATGTAATGCAGTCATCTTTATCGCTGCTCAAAAGATGGAATTTAATGCCTGAGTTTACAGGAATTAGAGAGGAGTCAGCCTTTCTGTTTGACAGAAATGTTGCTTTGAGCTGTTTCAGGCCCCATAAAGTTTTACTCAGATCTGCTCAGACACGAACATTCCCCTAAAACAGAGCATGAAAGGCTGTGACAATGTAGTACGAACGATAGCTGAGAATAAATGAGATTAGAAGGCTTTAACCATTCCTTTGCTAGCTGGCAATGATTGAAAATCAGTTAGAAACAAGCAGAGCAGTGACAAATCCTACTAGGAAATCTTGAAACGGGAGCTCAGTTCAGTTTAGGATATTATTAGGGTCTTTGCCAATTCACATGTGTTTGCACACAGGAATAATTGCCAGGCATTTCAAGAAAATGTTCACAGTGTTAGAAAAGTCATGAATTTTAACTTAAAAAATCTACTACGCCTGGCTTTTTGGACATTGTTGTTTTCATGCTATCTTTAACAAATTTAAGTCTTGCTGTAGTCATGAAGCAGATCCACTATGATATATATATATATATATATATATATATATATATATGCTATAACATTCAAATAGATTACGAATACTCTACTATTTGAAATAAATAATTTTCTCATTGTTCTTCATGGCCGGATTGAATGAGCAATAGTTATGTGACAACTTGTATCTAAGTTGCTGAATCACCGTGAGTAATTCTATAGCTAAGCTGCTATGTTAAGAGCTAAATTAAATTTTCCAAATTATTGAGAAAAAAACCAACTGCTTAGCAGTGGCTAATATAATTAAGATTTTAATAGATTTCAGTTACAAAAACTTACAGGAAATAAGGAAGTACAATGAAGACTGAGCAAAAGGCTATGTTTAGCTCAGCGTGGAAGTCCCCAGAGATAAATTATCAAGTCCAGGAGAGATAAACGTGTCATGAAATTAATTCCAAAGCAATTTTGTAAAAGCATTTGTGCCTCTACCTTGAAATTATTTTGTTGTTATAAAAAGTTCAGTCACCCATTCAGAGACTGGAAATATCCTCAAGTTATATAAACAAGCATAGGCTACTGAAAGTGAATCAATAAAGCAAATAGTTTTCCAGATGAAAAGTGGCCACAGAAACAGTGAATAAATGATTTAATAAAAATAAAAGGTGTTCACTGACAACAGAAGGTTTGGTTGACTGAATGTCATACTTCACCTGGAGGTTTTCTGACAGGAAAAAAAACAAGATGGTAGCCTGCAGATGGTCAGACTCTCCCTGGGGACTGTGCACGAGGTCCCCGTGGGTTCTTTGTTCAGCCTATAGTGGTGGGCACAGAGTATGATACTTGCTGCTGTTAGGGATGGCCCTTTGGAAGCGGATGCACAAGAAAAGAACGTAAGTGCTGCTCAGTCAGTGAACAGTATGCCTGTGGGAATGGGAGTGGGATTAGGACCATTGATTTATGACACAAGAGAGGAAGGCAGGAAGGGAAGAAGGAGGGAAGGAGCAAGCAAGCTCTGAGTGGAAGAACAGGACACAAAAATTCCACAAGAACTAAAACTCTTGGTTACTTCAAAGTCAAATGGAAAGAGTTCAAACAACATTTCAAACCATGGATGTCAGTCAAATGGAAGGCATGAGGGAAGCAGCCTTGCTCTTAGTTTTGGCTTATTTTGCAGCACTTAATGAATGTCATAGTTTTCGCTGAATGTTGGAGAATAACGATAAAATCATAGAATTATAGATTTTGAAACATTTATGTGAAAATAAATAGACAGTTGTTAGATAGTACGGAAGAAATTCTGGAAGAGTTTATAACTTTCCTCTTTTGGAGAAATAGTAGTTTGAATGATTGAGAAGAGGCCAAGTCATGGTGAAAATCTAGTAAATAAATCTTAGAAAGCAGTTACAGGAAGATGCTTAGTTATCTTTGTCAAAGAATTTAAAAATTACCATATAGTGGAAGTCTCTCTCTTCCCCTGCCCACACAGAATGGAAACTATGATAGGCTGGCAATGCTTGCATATGCAACATGACAGAGATTCCAACTACATTGAGGAAAAAACGAACAGAAGCAGGAAAGCCTGCAGAGTTCAGCCAGAATCAAGCAAAAACAACATCCTAGACTGCACACTGTCATAGCCCTTTTCTGATGGAAGCGGAAAAAATGTAAGTTCCAACAGAGCATCCGCAGTGTGGACAAAGAAGGAGATAACAATATTAATGTTAGATGACTTTTCCAAAAGATCAGTGGTATATTGGGAGTGAAAGAACCAAGATTATTAGTACATCTGATGAACTTTGGATCCTCAAAAGGACTAAAAATGTAAAAAGACAAGTTTTCCATTACCTGCAAGGAGAAAAATATTAGGGCTACAGCTGCCACCAGATATTTTCTATGCTAGATGCACCAGCAGGATTCTGGCAAGAGCCCCTCAAAATACAAAGCATGTGTTTGTGCATGTCCATTGCCCTCTTTGGGAGACAAGTTTCTGCAGGCTGAGATTTGGGCTGTATTAGGTATTCAAGGTGTTTCACTAAGGCAGTGAATTTTGAATAGTATGGAAGGTGATAGGTAATACATGCATACCATCTTGACCTAGGGAGAAGCAGCAGCAGATCATTACCAGGGCCCTTGGGCAGCTTTAGGAAGAGCTAGTGTTGCTGGAGTAAAACTAAAAAATTACAAACATGATTTCTTTGCAGTGTAAAAAAAGAGTATGGAGAGATATTAAAGCAGCAAGTCATGAAGACAGATCTCTGGATGGTTAGAAAAACATCAATACGCCTGCCCCAACAGACCAGGAAGCCACAGAGGGATTCCTTGGACCAGTGTAGTGCATAGCAGGGTTTGTACCTAGCTCGGTTACTTGAAGTAGCTACTACAGATCACAGGTGGGCAGAGATTTCCAGAAGACAGGGATTGCAAACTTTTAACAGCTGGCAATGCTGAAGGAGTTAATGGAAGAGGCTGGAGGAATCCCAAGAGACTATAACGGTAAATGCAAAAGTAAGTTGTCCACAGACACCTCCAAGGAGGGTATCAATATGACTTTCCTACACCAGTGTGGTCAGAGTTGGAGACCAGTGGCTTATATGTCACACAAACCAACAAAAACAGAGTGTCAGCATGTTCAAATACAGAAGGCGAGTTTGGCCCCCGTCCACAAGTGTAAAATTTCACGTCTTTATTTATGGGAGGCCAGTGTTAGCTGAAACTGACCATAAAACCCCGCTAGCATTGCCAAAAGGGACCTAGTAACCTCTCCCTCTGTAGAATATACACATTTCTTTTTTAGCTACAAGTGCATGATTTGAAGATTAAAGACAAATCTGAGAAAGATTCAGTGGTTTCAGAGACATTTTAGAACATTAACCAGAAGGGCAGTGGAGCAAAATTCGGAACGAGATAGCATATATGATAATCTGGTTTAAAATAAAACAAAGTAAAAACAAAAACCTGGCAGTTCTCAGATGAAGCATGGACTGCGAGTGCTAAGGCTACTGCTGGGGATACTCCTCAAACTACTAGTTGAGAATGGCTAGCACAGTCCCTGGTACCAGTTTGAGGATAAGATCTCTTTACAAGGTAGAATTTTCTTTAAAGATGTGAGGTTGTTGAGCCCTAACACACCGCAGAAAAAAAAAAGCGCCATTGAAAAGTATAAAAGACCGGGAGACGTTTCCCCTGACAAAAGAATAATTGTTCCATGGGGAAAAGTAAGCATGTATTTATCTGCCTTATCTGGAAAAACTCTATGTACTTGTCCGGCACTACTATTCTAATCAACATAAGATATGCTTAATGTATGCTGTTGCAATTTAAGCAGCTGTCAAATCTAATTTTCTTTTACATGATATTACTGATGCAGTGAGGTCTGATAAAATAACGCCAATCGGTGGCCATGAGTTCAAGCAGTTGTAAGCAAATTTTGGGTTTGGACGTGAACTGCTAATCACTGCTATTCCCAAAACAACAGATGGGTGGGAAACAGAATAAAAATAACTAAAGAAGAACGCCTAGTCAGACTGACCCATATTTAGCTCTCTTAAAGTGCAGATTGTCAGCATGGCTTGTCACCCTCTGATGCTTTGCTGCATAGAAAACTAAAACCAGGAATGGCCCAAACTATCAGAAACTGATGTCAGAGATACTAAAGACTTGCCAAAGTGCCAAAAATGGATGAGGCAAAAAAAAAAAAAAAAAGGTGTGATTCATGGTCTTGGGAAGTGCCTCCAGTTCTTGAAAATGATGTGTTAATCCTGGGTGATATGAGGTCATCACCTGTGATGGACGGGGTGTATGGAAGGACAGCAGACACCTTATCAAATTCCTAAAGAGAGTGAGATACAGAGCACTGAGCCAGCGAGAAGCTGCGATAGCAAGAGCAGACTGAGGCACTGTAGCCCTAAGATGCGGAATCACTGAAACAAGAGAGGTGACTGTCTCCTGAGATCCACATCATTGACACCCTGGTGCAACTTACAGATCCAAGTATGAGTGCCAGGGACCTCAGAAATCTAACTGATCGTTGTTAATCAGCTTAGCTAATGAGTTGATTATAATGTTTATAACTATGCATTCTATTAATGCCAGGTTTTAAGGCTTGACATTAACTTATGATTTGGAAGGATTGGCTACTGTGGCAGTGCCAGCAGCTCGCTCATGAATGACACAAGGAACAATTGTGAACAATTGTGCTTTCATGACAGAGAGTCTAGGCTGCTCTCTGAAGAAATAGATTGTTGTCATGTACAGCTGTTGGGAATGGACCTGGAATAGAGCTCTTGCAGGTAGCACATGGGCTAGACCATGAATTAGGGACTTGGCTGACATGGCAAAGAGCAATGACCAAAAACTAGCTAGGTTTTGTAGTGAGCTGCTGGGCACTGTCACAGTAGCCAGCCATCTAGGTGGTGCATGTGCAGTTCCACCAAGCACTAGGCCCTGGTAGATCCCAAGAAAGTAGGCAGGAGGATGCCCTTTGTTAGCAGACAGCTGCCACTAAGAGATGACTCTTAAAATGCTATCCAAGAGAAGTGCAGGTATCTCTGGGATGTGCTTAATTCCATGGTTTGGTGATGTGCAAGCTGGAGTTTTAGAAACACTGGTTATTCTTTCAGCAGGAAACTTAGTGTTCTTCAGCTTTTTCAGGCACTAAAACGACTTTAAAAGTCTGTCACCTTCTGCCAACTGCAGCCAAGATCTGTCCTGTATTCTCAGCCAATGTTTTCCAGGGAGCTTCAGTGCACTGGAGCTTGCAACTGCTGTGTTCCTGCAGCTTGTGAGAGCTAATTCACACAAGGACTCCTGAAGACTATCACTCTGATGGTATCTTCTCTCATCTGACAAAAAGGGTGCTTAGCAGCTGTGAAGGCAGCAAGAAAAGTCCTCAACAGTATGAAACAGCAGGGGTTGGACCAGGCACTTCAGAGGCAAACACAGGAATGGGAAGGGCAGCAGAGTATGAGCATGAAAGCTGGGGAGAGTGGAGGTCAAAGTCTAGACGTTTGGGATCAAAGGTTTGCTTTGAATAGAGAAGGGGCCCTGGTGGCCTCTAAAATTACCATAAATGTCTGTTTACAGGAAGTGGTTGAACGGAACAGATCAAGTTAGGGCACCCGAGGGCCTTTAAAACTCAGAGAAATCCTGTGTTTATGAGGTAGAGGGGAATTGGTCGGAGCTGGGAACATTGCAGTGTTGTTGGTGAATGGACTGGCTTTAGCCAACCAAAGCTCTGGGAAAGCAGGGCTCAGCTGACACATGCAATCGCAGATGGTGGCCCAGAGCACTGTCCACACTGCAGAACATATGCAATCCATGGGCAGCTTAATCTGCTTGCAAAATAAATGGGAAAATATCCCCACAGGGGAAACCTTATATATACTCAGGAGGCTCATTCCTGTGGCAGTTCGTGCTCCCTGAGCTGTTGAGCTTGTTCTCTTGAGTGCCTGAACAGCAGTGATCTAATACGAAAGGTCTTACCAAGTTGTCTGACTCTTTCCTCTTTCCAGCCATCATACAGCTAAATGAGACTGGGGAAAAGAAGGAGGGGGGAGAAAAGGAAAGCAGAAGAAAAATGGAGCTGCCAATTACTGGCATGCACATCTCCACATAGACTAGGCAGAAAGGGCTCACAGTTAGCAAACTGCTCATTAGAGCCAAGGCATTAAGTCATTTCTCCAGGGAAGAATAAAACTGAACTCAGAGTCCAAAACTCTGCCAGGAAATGCAAGGCAACGAGAGGGGGGAAGAAGAAGTGGGTTGGGGGAAGAAGAAGTGGGTTGGGGGAAGAGAGTGGAAGGGAAGGTTGGGGAAAAAATACCAAGAAGAGAAAATGAATGGATGGTAGGTAGGCAAGGAGAGTGGAGGAGGGGCAGGGAAGCAAGGAAGAGCAGAAACAAGAACAGCTGAGCTGTGGGATAACTAAGGTGTTACAACTCAGACTGTTCTCTAGTTGGTGGAGTAAACAGGTTTGCAGCGAGCAGTTACTGTCCTGATGGAGAAAATAGCAAGTGCTTAAGCAGTTTTGTGACTATGGGACCTGTCTGCGTTGCCTACCGAATCAGGCCTCCAAAATAATGCTTCAATGCAACGTAGCAACAAAGCTGGGAGCAACTCCGACGTGTACTCTGACTGAAATACCTCAGGATAATCACAAATATGGCTTTCTGTGAACGTTGGCTCCCTGCGGGCAGCTCAGTGGCTCTAATAACAACGCTATAGCACCAGATTCTCCACTTGCTTAGTCTATCTTTATACCTTTGGCAGTTTTTCTCTTGAATTATTTGAGAGTAAGTTAGTGGAGAATTAGGCTCACAGTATTTTGTCCTTCGTTAAAGCTGCTCTCTGGCAGTTCCAGAGCATTCTTGAGAGGTGAAACCACCTAAATGGTTAGCAATTACCATGACTGTATTAAAGCTGGAAGAATATGGATAAGTGACGTGTACTGTCCGCCATCACTTGGCTACGCAATCAAAACTAGAACAGTTACAAGGTTTCTTAACTTGCTGTTATCAGCTGTAAGAAAAACTTTTGACCCAGAATCAATGTGTGCATCAAGTAGGAGCTGCAAAGCCGGAGTGGCTGGTGATGTTGTGTTCCCATATCTGGGTGTCCCCTGGGGAATGCCCGCACACATACATCTAACAGAAACGGGATCGTTATGCAAGCTAGCAGAACACACCAGAGGCTTCAGATCAGTATAGGGATACACAGGACGTTATTTCTGGGAGCCCAGAAAAGGGGAAATGTTCTTTCCCAAGGGGAACGGGTATTTTGTAAAGAGCCCAACCATCCAGGAAGAAATGTCACCTTATGCTTTTTGAAGATATCTACTCTTGGAGATTTTCAAAACACAGCTGGACAAGGCCCTGAGCGACTGGATCTAGATTTCCCCCAAGCTGCTGCTTACTGTCCTTTCCGGAGAGCTGGAAAACCAGGCTGTGTGAATGATCTTTGTGTTAGGGCAAAGTCAGATTGTCATGGCTCAAGTTGCTGGTAAGGTGATTTTAACTAACCTACCTATTTTTTCCTTGGTGGTAGATTGGCTCAGGCAGCTATGTAATGCCAGCTGAGCTCTAGGGAAAGCAGTCTCTTGTTTGGTTGGAGGAATTGGGTATGGCAATGTTTTCAGCTGTTCTATCTATGTCCCAAAGATGTCTGACTGTTTGGCTAACCATGCTTGACTGTATTTGTTACCCAAAAGAAGTCTGAGAAGTTATAGTGTATTCTGGATAAGTGGTTATGAATAGGGAAATGAGTCTGGTTAACCACAATTAGCCTGTTTAAAAAGAGTTTGTCATAGATTTCAAAAGGAACATGATTATTTTGCATTGTGCTTGAGTTCTAATAAGCTCTGGCAGCGTCTAAGGTCTGGGTTTGTGTAAGGTTTGCACTTTATTCTTATGTTGAAGATGAATTGTATTTCATATATGTCTGGTAGTAGAGCAAGACATAAAGCTAGTATGGATGTTTTAAATTAATCTTCCTTGGAAAACAGTGATAAACAACGGCAAAACTAAAGAAGGTACTGCTATGGGATATTCCTAACTCAAAGAAGTTCTTAAAGATGGGTATGATTTTCCATATTCTGATCATCCAATCCATGATTTTTGCCTAGGTTTACTATCAAGCTAACCAGTCTGTAATTCCCCAAGACTCCACATTTTCTCTTCAGGCGCTGGCACATCACTTGCATCCTCCTTGGAGCTTCTCTGTCCTTTGAAGGTACATTAAGGGTTAACAGTGTCATTCCAGAGGGCTCTTCAGCATAGTTCCCCTCAAATCTTCGGTGCAAACTCTCTTACCTCTCCACATGGATCTTTGATTGATAGATTCAGACCAGCAGATCTCACTTATTCTCACTATGTCATGCTCTTGCTAATCCATGCTGCTGTCAGCTCCTACTCTTGGTTTGTGCCCTGGGACCTACAGTAGTTTGCCTGGTTTCCCCCAGCCACCACGTCTGAGCTATAGAGCCAGCGATACCAGAACGGGAAGGATTTCTCTGTGTTGTCAGACATTCAGCAATGTTATTGACCCTGTACTGCTGACCCTGTCCCAACTTCTGACTGTACTTCAGAGCTCTAAGTAGTTATTATCTACTTGCATATGTCAAAATAACTCTCAGGCTGCTGTAACCCAGGCCAGAGGCATCAACCTTACACATAGTCACCCCAGCTTTGGGTAATCTTTGCTCTCACCCTTCTGGCTCATCTGACAGCCACTTTACTGGGTCTCTATTTTATTAGTAAGATCATTAGGTGTAGGCGGGTTGAGGATGGGCAGCAAGACCCACGGGAGTCTCTTATGCTGCAAAGGGAGGCACATGCAATGCACAGGCCTCATACTCATCATTTATCCTCCAAACACAGGATCAGCAGGATTGCTTTTGGGGGATCTGACAGTGAAGGCCAGAAAAGCCAATGGCGTGTGTGATCGAAAAAGGTTAAAACTTGCCAACCTCATTTTACTTCCAGGTCTAGGAGAGATTTGCAGACAGCACTAGGAAGAAAGAAACTAACACTAGTCTGCCTGACTCCTCTCCTGCAACAAGTTAGAAGGAAAAGCAAGTTATCAGAAGGAGGTCCGAGCAATCCCCATTTATGTATATATTTCCCTGGCACAAGCCACTTTTGCTTAGCACAGGCTAGGCTGCAGCTGTGGGGACCCTGCTAGCAGCTCAGAGTCACACAACGCGTATGAGGCAATGGAAAAGCAGCAGGCAGGGACGAGAAACGGGTGAACTTTATTTTTCCAAAGTGAAGATCTTTGGTGGGCTGCAGATTACACTGGAAATCAGACCCTACACCCCAGGATCCTGCAGCTGTCCCTCTCCCCTCTAATTTTTCTCTGTCACATTTCAGAGCTATAATTAACTGCAAGACCTTGGTGATACTGTGTGAATGTGTGTGTGTGTGTACGCGCGCGTGCACTCCTGGGCTCCCTCATGCTAGTGGGCCTAATCCTCTACGGAAGATTGACAGGTTCACATGGAGAGTTAACTTTTTAACTAATTCACTTCTAAGTGCTCCTTTTTCTATCTTCCCTTTACTGCCCTCTTCCCTGCAGCCTGCGGTGGGTGTAGTAGTGCCAAGCAGATGACACAAACTGGCTCCTCTGCTACCCTGCAGCTGTGCTGAGGTGCCTCTGTACTGACCTGACACACCATGGTGCAATTCCAGTCCTGGTCATCCCTCGCTGCTCCAAAAAGGGGGTGCTCAGGGGACAGCAAAGAGCTCCAGGCTAAAATTCAGACACTAGAGCAAAAGAAGGCGGAGTTAAACTCTCATCCGTTCTTTGATGCCCTCACGTCTGAGCTGCCCTCCTGGCATATCTGCATATGTTCTGGACACACCTGTGAACTCTGCCAGTGAGATGGAGCTCAGCAGCAGTGCATTCGCAGACATTTTTGTTTCTTTTTCTAGTTGTGGCTGTAACACTTTCAAGGATGCCCTTTGCTGAAGCATTGGCAGCGTGCAGTGCTTCAGCCCAGGTGCATGGTACTGCCTGCCATTTTATTGCTGGGCTTCACATAAAGCCCTGCCAGGGGATCCTCAGCACTGAGCTAGTGGCCATGATCCCAGTCCAAAGCCAAGAGCTCCTTTGTGTTATCCACGGTGCAGGCACAGAACCAATGTGCTTGCTGATGTGCTCCTTTCTTTAGCTGAGCCGGGTTTCTGTGAACAAGCCCCTCAGCGTTTTCTTGGGATCGAATAATGTCAGATTACAGCACGTATGATATGAAGGGTTCTGGCAAAGATTTTCCAAGACCTTAAAGTAGGCAAGGAGATAAATATTTAAGGGTCAAAGCACACTGTCCTTGCTCATATGAGGAGGCAATACACTGATGTCCCATATTCATTATGTCAGCAATTGCATTAGAGTCACTTGGTATTTAAGCACTGAGAGGAGAGTATGATTTGACACACAAAAGAAAATATAAAAAGTTATTTTTAAATAAAATCTCGGAGCATTTCAAATTAAAGCATTCACTGAAGTAATAGGAACTATCCCAACTATTATGGCATTGAAGGAAGAGGCTGCTTAAACCATGTTTGCACGTAACTGGCGTTGTTGAGGTTGATGTATGAGTTAGCTGGAGAGCAGGAAAATCTAGCTCTTAAGAGGAATAGCCTTATGGGGAAGCAAAGAGTTTGGAGAAGTCTGTAAGGAAGAGATCATTTGATATCCCAGTGCATGGTAACATGTGGTGGTCCTCTCTGCACGTTCCTACAAACTGCAAAATTTGCTAAGCATTGCAATCCCATTTCATCCGTGGAAAAATGAGGCATAGAGAGTACTTCTGTGATACTGCTTGGATTTCACTGAGTTTTAATATTACTAAATTAAGCTGCTGCTGCTGCATCAATTTCAAATGATTAATATTTATCTTTGATCACTACAGCCAGTGGCAGTTCTTTACCCCACATAAGCAGCACATTTTTTTACTGGCTCAGGAATGACTGCTCACAGGGGTTGGTATCTGATTATTGTAAATCTCACTTTTGTCTACACCAGTGTAACATGCAATGTGGACAGGGCCACAGAAAATAAAAGGTGTGCTTCTCATCACAGAATGAGACAAAAAGGGAACTGGAAGGACAATTCAAATCTTTTGATATTTGGCATGATCTCTGATCCTCTGGAGCACTAGTGGAGAGCATACTGCGCTTCTGCCCTGTAGATCAGCATTTGAGGGGACCTGGCAACAACCATCTAGGCTGACTCTTTCCTCTTGGGAATGCCACATCATTGAGCACTTATCCACAAATAGAGTTTGGTGGGTGCCAAAAGGGGCAATGCAGCACCATCTGTGCTGCTGGTTCCTTTATCTGTTTCCACGGCTGCAGCTACAGATATAAAAAGTTAGTAGACAGAAAAAGATCAGGTCTGGAGACTGTGCTCAACCAGGCTACACAGGACTCCTTTGAATGAGTCTTTGGATGACAATCTGGATCCTTTTGCATGAAAGCTCCCTGACTTTGAAAAGCCAAAGGCTGTCTTGGAATAGTTTGGTCTCTCTGGCAAGGCAACAAAACACAAGATTTTTTTTGTATGTGGTGGTTTTAATTTAGATGAAGCATATGCATGCCTAATCCAGTCTAATCTATCTGGGTTCTTATGTCATATTAATCACTGAGTTGTATTAGCACCACACTGTCATCTCTGTTGCTGCAGAAAGCTGCTGAGGCCACTGTCTCATCACACGCATTCTGATGACTTGTCACTGGATTTTGTGTAAGCAACAAAACGCCAAAGAAGCCAAAATCATTCCCCATTGCAACTCCTTTGGCTTTAGAAGAATGATGCCAGGTGAGAATGGATGTAAGCTGAGGGTCTCAAACACAAATGGTAAATGGAGCTTCCCAGACACTGCAAAAGTATGTCATAACACACTTTTTCTGGAAAGTTTTCACAAAATCATGTCACCTAAAAATAAAGCTATTTATTCCAAACAGGGTGATTTTGAAATGATCACAACCTTTTACCTTCTAAAAGTTGGTTTAGAGCACATATTTTAAAACAGATTTATTAAAAAACAGAAGCAGTCAAATAAATAAAAAAACAAACTGACTTAATCTAGTTTCTAGTTTAATCTACTTCCACGAGGAAATGCTATGGGTTATTCTGTAGATAACTGTCTTCCCCTAAAGAGAGGGGGAACACAACAGGGCTGAACTTCTTAAAAGTCCAGCTTTCATTAACTCAAGCTATAATCTGAGCTGCCTGAACGACTGGACTGAATAGTTCAGAACACTTCCACAGGCTTAAGATTTGATAAATCCAGCATCCAGGCCACGGTCCAACTAAAGCAGGTATGTTGTCCCTAACCAGCATTCCCTCCCTCCATTTCAGTTCCTACTTTTCACTCTCTCACCTCAACCGCTCAGGAAACTTAAGCTGCTATGAACTATTGCCCAGAGGTGGATATACTTCAGTGGTACATGAAAATCTTCTTTTCTTTTTCAGACGTGTTTATTTACCATAAGCTCTGAGATAAGCTGCTGCAGGCTTTGTAACTGTGAATATTTTTACCTTGTAAATTTTTCAGAGAAGAGGTTTGCTTATCCATTCAGGCCTGCAATACACACCATACACTCCCAAGCCTTGTACTGGGAGCATGAGATGATTGAGTCAGTCATCGCAGGTCAGTTTACAAGCAGTTTGCATTCTGACATATGCTTGGACAAAGCATCAATTGAATGGTTTCAGACAAGAAATTGGTGGAAATCCCTGTCTATCTGCAGAGAATTTAGGAATAGAAATAATTTTATGAATTAATTCGCTTGGCTAGCTTCAGTCACAGAAGGAGCATGAAGGCACGGGTCTGTTCAAAGCAGAAAGGCACATAGTGTGACTTGTACCTTAAAGTATGTCTGAGCAGCTGACTACATCTATAATGTGGATGTGGATCTCCAAAAAGTCAAATTATGAATAAACAAAGGCAGAAACCATTTAAATCTTATAGAAAACCAAAGCTACTTGGCATTAAACGTAATACAGTGTTTTGGCTTAAAATATTTCAATTAATTATATTCTTAGTATAACTAGCAGTCATAAATATAAACATGTGTGTGTGTGTGTGTGTGTGTATACACATATACATATATGTGTGTATTTATAAATATATACAACATATACTGTAGAAGGAGTTTACCTGAAATTTAAATACAACGTTTAGAGTTCGATCAGCTACACTCTTCATACTATGATATATTGAGTAGGAAAATTACAATTTTGAATATTTAGGTTACAGGTATATCTCTTTTCACACAGCCAGTGCTGCAGGAACGGTTCTTAAGTTCCATGGGGAAAGTTACTTTGGATTTGACTTTGAAGTTTACTTTCATGAAGGATAGATGTATATGGTATTTAAAAACAGCGAAGGGTTAAGGCTGTTCCCTTGAACTTAGTTCTGATATTAGTATGGGGCTGAAAACGCCAGTGTGCTGATTGATGGGTTCATATGGGGCGACCTTCACGTTAGCAACGCGACTTTGGTTGCTAGGTAAACACAGGCAGATGGATCCAGCTCTAGTGATTTTCGGCAGTGACGGATGGCAAAGGTATTTCTGATCCACATCACACCATGCAGATCCCATGAGAATGACTTGGCACGGGGCGGAAAGTATTAGATTCGGGTGACAAATAATTACCTGATATCAGCTGAGCTCTCCTCAGAAAGGTTATGCTGCAAATAACCAGCTTTTACATAACTTTGTTTTTGCAAAGTGATAAAAACTCACACACATACACACACAATATATACATTTATTTGAGAAAATGTAATCCAGACAGTGACTGATAAAAACTGGTCTTTGGGTATATATATGCAGATTTCCTAGCAATCGCATTTCAGCACCACTTAGGGTTTGCGGTGTTTTTGGAGGGTTTTTGCTTGTTTATTTAAAGCATGCATGTTTTCCTTTGTTGCTATTGTTGATGATATACATACTTTTGCAGTGGCAAGAATTAGTGTTTAGACAAGGCATTTACTCAGAGCCACTGTGGTTTCATGAGTCTTGGCTTTTCAAGGTCCTTAGTTCAAAAGTTCTCGACTTTCATTCCTTTTTCTCTTCCTGAGTCTGGTGCTTTGAATTCAAGCCAGCATTTTAAATAGGTGGATGCTCAAAAAATACTTTTCTGAGCTTCAGTACTTTGTTTTCAAGGGGAAGTAGCTTATTTGTGTGTAAACCCTGGTGCAGGAATGTAATGAGAATGCTTCAAACACTTTATGCTATTCTTTTACTGATAATATCCTCAAAATGTACAGTGTGTGAGCGCATATGTTCTTGTGCTGAGATAAAGTGACTTTTTCCACCTTCTGTGCTGCATGTTGCCATTCCTGCCAGGATAATCCTGAGTGGTTGTATACGATAGGACATCAATAACGAGCCTAGAAGTTGGTATGTGTCATCTCCCCAAGATGGAGTGCCTTGTTTCTCTGTCTGTGTTGTGCTGTAAAGCTTCTGTCACTATTTAAACCTTCTTCATTAGAGATGGCAAAATTTCAGGGTGGCCCAAAGTTCTCCCCTCCTCTGTATGGTGAAGTCATTCTCCTGCCTTGAGAGGTAAAGGAGCACAAATGAGTGCAAACTATACTCAAAGTGTACGTTTTTGGATTGGGAGGGGCAAAGAGGAATCACCGTAACACTGCCTACGGAAGTAAGGAAAATTTCCCCCAATTTCTTACTCCTGCTGTAGTGGGTTATCTGTCTATCATCCGATCCAGACTTTCAAAAGGAATTACCTGTTTATTCAGAACTTTACACAAACTACTGAAGTTGCGTGTAGTTTCTGTATTCATTTTCACAGGCTTTTTCCCTTATATTTTTTATATTTTTTTGTAATAACTTACTCATCTTTCCCCTCATCTTTTTACTTCTAGATCTTCCACCTTATTATTCTCCATTTTTTCCTCCCTCCCTTTCTTCCTCTTTTCCTGCCTTCCCTTCTCTCTCCTCTTTTCTTCTTTCTTCTTCTTCTTTCCTTTTTTCTTCTTTCTCTTTCTTTCACCAAAGAAAAGAGTTTTACTCTGAAAGTCACTCCATCTGGGGCAATTCTTTTCTCCTGCAAAATCTATGCCCTGCTGCTGAAAACATAAGCTACTTTTGCCCATTTGACCTAAGAGGTAGGCTGCTGTGGAGGGATGGGATAGAGGGCTGTTATTCTCACTATATTTCCTTGCACTGGTATTACAGAATTTCTAAAAACTGAGAGCTGAGACCCTGAAGCTGATTTGGTTTTCTATAATGAACAGAGAAGCCAATGAAGCATTACTGTGATGTTCGTCCGTGTTTGTAAATGGCTGTAGGCTGCTCTCTCCAGGACCAGCTGGTCCCCTTGTTTCAGGTTAGCTGGCTCGCTCCAGACCACAGGAAGTTGTATGAACCAAGTCTGAGGTCTCTGACGCCCCTGGTGGGTCACAGTCTGAGATATGCGGCATAGCCTTTTGGCTACCTGTATCAGTGCTTGGAAGCTGCTACAAATAATTTAGAAGGGCCTTTATTCCACTTAAAGATTTCACTGTTGTGTTCCCCCCTCACCAAGTGGTGCTCTATTGGCCCCTGACATCTTCTGTGTGTTTTCCCTTTCTCCCTGTGGCACACTGTCCCCTCCACCCGACAAGCTCTTACTGCAATTGATTTTCAGTCGTCATCCTCACATCCGCATGGTTGTCTCCACCAGGCAGTGATCTAGCTGAATGATACCAGAGTTAGTTCAAGAAATCAATGCTAGCTAAAGCTTGGTGCAGACTGCAGGCACATTTGACTCCAGCACACCACGAGACCTCCCACGCTGGCTTACTGCAGATGTCAAAGATGGGGAAAGAGCGCTTTGGTATGAAGCTCCGCAGGGAAACGCGCTGGTGGGGAAGAGCAGCTGTGTCACTAATCCCAGCAGAGAGGGGCACTTGGAACAATGGTGTGTAATGCTTGGAGTTATGCAGTGATTTGAAGACGGATGTCCTTTCCGGACAGCTCCCAGCACAGCCAGGCTCGACTGGTGCCCTGTCTCCAGTGTCAGCCTCGAGTACAGTATGTTAATGATAGGCAGATGAAGTGTGAGGCAGTTTTTTGCTAGTTTTATCTATATAATTGACATTATTTTCCCTAAAATGGCAAGCTGAAGACTGGGACATATTTACTGCGGCCTGTGGGCTTTCACAACGAGTTCTTTAATACAGGCCCAGGGTACTGTGTGCTTCCAGGAATAAATCCTAATGTTTGGAAAGGGCGTATCAAACATAGATGGCATTCTGTTTGAAGCTGGCTTTTCAGAATGAATAATGGTAGTTACCCAGGGCTGTGTGGCAGAAGCACTCTGGTTTCGCAAAGCTGTTTGTAGTCTGAAAAATTCAGCTGAGTTTTGTTCAGCGTCATCTAGTTGGAATAATCAGAGAAGCAGTGGGATCCCGGAGGGCAGTCATAACCAAAACGGATCCAGCTGTCAACACAGTGGAGAGACCTTTAATTTTGTGGGCCTTAAGCTAAAGGCCAGAGGTAGTGGCTGACTCAGCTGTGTGCGTCCTTCTCAGTATCTACAGCTGGTGGTGGCTGCGGTGGCCCCAAGACTCTGGGCTTGGCACAGTACCATGGTACCATGTGCACATGGATGTGGGAGAGCAGTGTGCCTAGGACTGTGTAGGGAACTGTCCTAGGCTGTTGTATCATTTACACTTCCTTCTCTTTGCGAAGAGACTGCATCAGTCACTCAACTCCAGGTGAGAAACAGTACAGAATCTGACCCACTAGATAACTCAATGGTCTGTGTATTCAGTGTTTAAAATATTGAAACTTCCACATGTTTAGCAAACAGTAGCATAAGAATGACAACAGCAAAAATTCAGGATGTGCAGAAGTACCATTAGTTAGACCAGTAGACCACAACTATCTGGTGCTACAAGCCAAAATAAACCAACAATTATACGTTAGCATCAAAATCTCCAGTCGTTAAACACTGAAGTGATGCACAGATTTAAAAGTATCTAGAGATTCCACAAAATTGTTGGAAGACGTAAGTTTTCAGTCAATTCTAAGTCTTTTGTGGCTTTTTCATTCCGATCAAATGCAAGTGAAATAACCGGGCTCATGGCAGATAGAAAATTACAGGCCTGTCAGATTCAATACGGATATATTTTCCTTGCATTTCCTGACACACAACCTTCTAGGCAAATTCACAGCAAAACTATTTACTGTATTGCAAATATTATGAATCATTGTTACAAATATCACCTCATACTGTACAAAGTGGAAGAATTTCAAGAAACTCAGCTGACTGATATAAAATCATTTTTTCACCTTGCAATAAAAATGAGCTATTTGGTTTTATATTTGCATCTAATCAGTTTCCAGACGATCTACTGCCAGAGATCTCATGCTGCAGTCTTACTGGGTCAAGTACTATTTTGTCACTTGGGATATTTTAAATACTCACTGTCGGTTTATTCTGTTTTGCTTTGGCAAAACATTTGTGCTTTAGTAAAAACAAATTAGAGCAAATTAGAGTCACATTTCTTAGCAAATCCTGTTTTTTTTCTTTTACATTTTTGTATCCATTACTATTTCAGAGAGGCTTTATAACATTTTTAGGTTAGTAGGCTAATTAATTGTGTGGAACCATTGGCCGAATACTCAGGGTGGAACTTGTTTTCTCATCTACTGAAGGTTCTCTTACGTGATGAGAGCAACGTTGCTCTGAAGAGTTCCTTGTGCTTACGATATCTGATTTTATCAGGTTTCAAGGATCTATTTGAGATCCTGTAATACTGAATAGTGTCTCTTCGTATGAAGAGGCTTACTGATTTCAGCAGGGCTGTTTGGACAGTATGAGTAAAATGCTTCTGAATGTGAGCAAGTATGTCAGACTCTGTCTCTTCAGTCATGACAGGAAGGATGCAGCTGGCCAAATGCAGGCCTCTTCTTCTGAGTTACACGTCTGGATGTGTCACCTCTTCTTACAGAATGCTAGACACCTCATTGGGATATACACATCTAAAAAGAGTGAAGCAGAACATGCCCTAAAAATATTTGTATCTCTTTGTGCCTGTAAAGAGGACCCAGGGCAACCAGCTGAGCTATAGACTGCTTCCTTGCAGGCATCTGAAATTAGATATGGGAACCTCATGCCAATAATTTGATCCAATGTTCTCTGAGGTTAGCCCCAGGTGACACCATCAGGTATTGGATTGGGCTTTAAAGGTGTTTGCTGTGGAAGGCAGGGAAGAATAGAGGAAGGAGTGAGAGCTGACACTCAGATAAGTGCGGGTAAAGGAATATCACTGAGTTTAACTGCTGCCATGAAAGATTGCTGCAGCAGGCTAGCAAGGTTGTGCACATCTGTGGCTCTGGGAAAGCTGGCACAATGAAAGATCTCCCCCAAGCAGGCAGATGGAGGCTGAGACCTAAGTCAGGACCATGCTGGGAATAACATGGGTGCTACTGGAGATGGAACAAAACTACAAGCTATTTTTATCACCCCGTCAGATTTTATCCAGTGAATTTCCTTAAAACCACAGTCTCCTTTCAACAGCTCGACTTTCCAGCTGGGAGATACAAATGCTGGATTCCTTTTGTCTCTCAGGGATTCCCTTGTGCTGGATTTGATCTTTTCTTCACTCTCTTCCCCAAAAACCCCCAAAAAATCACATTAGTGGCTATCCATATGACATGTTTTAATTCAGTTTGCAACCACTTCATGGTATGGTTAGCACTAAACATGGCCTGTGTTTGCCACAACAGAACAGGTTCTCGGAAGTCCAAGTGGCACTTAGACACCCTATCTGCTATGTACAAGCTTGAAATATCTATCCAGACATGATTAATGGTTGCCTGATAACACGGGAAGTCCGCAGCAGTTTTTTTTTTTTTTTGCAACCAGTTTTCACAGAATCGCAGAATAGTTAGGGTTGGAAGGAAGCTCTGCAGATATCTGGTCCAACCCCTCTGCTCAACCTGGGTCAGCTAAGGCAGCTTGGCCAGGGCTGTGTCCAGCTGAGTTTTGAGTATCTCCAAAGATGAAGACTCCATAGCCTCTCTGGGCAACCCGTTGCAGTGCTCAAGCACCCTTACAAGGAAGAATTTTTTTCTCATGTTCGGATGGGATTTCCTGTGTTTCAGTTTGTGTGCATTGCCTCTTGTTTGGTATATGGCCTATCAAAGGTACAGGCTATCTTACCATAAATGGATCTCCATACTATTCTTTCACAAGGTGCAGGGAAATTTCCTCTTAAGCCAATGAATCCACCTCTTCTAGTCTGTCTTTTTCCCATCACAATAAGGCAGGAAATCCTGACATGCATTGCCCCTGGCACTGGTTCCTCTGAGGGACTAGCTAAGCAAACAGAAATCCCAGCTTAGCCAGTACTCTCAAACTGCCAACTATACCCTTTCATTCTTCTTCCCAAAGCTACCTGGCCCTTTGGCTTGACGTATTTGTTTGCAGGATAACAAATGGACAAAGTGGGTGAAGTATGGCACTCTTTTATCTCTTAAAGGCCTTTTATGGCCATGCTGCTGAAAGCTTTCATGTAGCCCTGTTCATCCCACCACTGATCAGGGAGGAGTGGGAGTGAAACTGAAGGCGGAGTTAGCAGTTGCAGTGGCACTTTAACTTCTCAGACAGAGATAGCCGTGAAATCTGGGAGAGACTGAGAGTCTCTAGGAGGCAGCATTCACAAGGTACTATGAGGGAGGAAAGCAGCAGAGGCATATGTGGTTTCTTTGGTCCATATATGGACCTTCATATATGATCTGTTTTAATGTGCCCTGATCTCCCGTCATTTCCTTCTTCCTCCAGTGTGTGTAGCAGGAGGACATAAAAGCATAGGGAAGAAAACTCCCCCTATTGAAATTACAAAAGAGGAAGAGTTTCATAGGCTGTAAAATGTCGCTTCTGCTCTGGCAACAATTTCTAATAAAGCTAGGTGCTTTTATTAGCTGAGGCCAAATTTGTCCTTAGCCCCCTCCTAGTCCTAGGAATAGGCTGAATAAGTGATTCATGTTACATAAGAAAAATCTTTTGCTCCTTTGGGTTCTTCCTTGAACAGTAAGTGTGTGATGATGTGTGGTTGTTATTAAATGCAATACTATCTGCTGGCCTAAGGGAGAAAGGAATTCAGATGTACGTGGCTCAGAGCAGTGTCTCTTGTCACAGGACAGTGCTCTGACATTTATAATTCAGTTATATTCAATTCAGTAACTCAGTTATATCCCTTCATCTCTCTTCCAAAATTAGTGGAAAACAGGGAGCCATTAGTTAGAATGAGAAGTGGTTTGGAGCTACCCAAACTCCAGGGAATGGGATACCCAGACACCCATAGAGTCATATCATGCAGGACAGCTGCTCATCCGGTCTACTGAAGTGTTTTTGCTGAAGAGTTGGGAATCCTGGCTCAGAACAAGCATAGGTGTGGCTTAGCATGTGCTGAAGGTGGGATGGATCCTCCTGAGGAGGTAGGGCTAGAGCATCAGTGAAAGCAGCCTGAAGATGTCCATAGTATCCCTCAAGGCTGAAAGCATCCCCTCTGCTGATGTCTTGTGCTGCTGCAGAAGCCCTGTGTCGGGAGAGATCACAAGCCTTGACCTGATGATTCCCAGGCTGTCTGAATCCTTCACACTTCCTCAAAACCTTTTCTCTTGCTCAGCTGACATTGTTATAAATTTCCCTGCTATTTAATCTCAACTCACTATGTTGCAGTTTAAATCAGTCATCGCCAATTGCTGTGACCATCCAGATCAGTTACTTCCCTTCCAGCTTAGACCATTCTTGCAAATCACTACCACCTCCCATAAATATGGCTGTGAGGTTGCAAAGTGTCAGTTCTCCTTGGAAAGATGATTTATTTAAATAAGTGGAGAAAGGAGATTTGGACTATTTTTAGGCTTCTTTATTTGATGCTGTGCAAAGATTTGCTCACCATATTTTCCCAGTCAGCTGTGCTGTCTCTGACTTTTCACCCAGTGCAAGAAGTATCCACAAGTATGTCCCCACATGGCTCTTAGCAACCAGCTTGCACTGTACAGTTTTATTATTATTCGTTATTATTTTTCCTGTGTTCTGCAGCAGAGCCAGGGGACCTCTTGCAAAACTAGGGCGGCCTGCACAGGTAAGTGCAACATTCAAAATTACACTAACACAAAGAGTTTACAGTATTTCTTCCATTTACTTCAAGTGAAGCAGCATTGAAAAGCCCACCTAACAGATGAGACAGGTCCAAAGTGAAAGTTGCAGTGGTATTATTTGGAATGGACAGGAATATTTAAATAAAACAGCTTCTTATCGGCAAGCTACAACTTACTGCAGGGTCAGGCCTATTTTTAATGAAAAACTTCCATCTGAAAGAAGAAGGGTCTCTTGCACTCTAGAGTGAGAATGACCTGACCGAGAGTAGCCAACGCCTATTAACCTGTAAGGAAGAGTCAGGCCCAGGTACCTGAGTCAGACTTTTGCCTTAATCTCGAGCCTGCCACATGCTGGGTGAATGATCCAAACACTCTGTTACCAGCTATTCCATCTGCTATCTCTGCCCTTTCGTGAGTAATTTTAAAAGTTTTTAGGTGTGTCCCAATGCAAACAGCACAACATATTTTAAATGTCAAAAATATTGGCAAGCTGGAAAAGCCATTTCTCGCTCAGCTGCTCCTGCTATTGCCACGTTGCTGGCATAGAGGCGAAGTACAAAAAGGTTCAATGACTTTCCAAAGGTTATTCAAAAAGTCGCCAGCAAACTGAGCTGGGACACCTCATAGTTGAGGTCCTCTCCCGGATCACAAGGCTATTTACCTCTCTATTTTAGCTCCGACCCCAGAAAGTACAAGCCTGATCCTTTTCCTTCCTAGAAATCAACAAGAGTTTTCTGTGGACTAAGAGCAAAATTACAGGAGACTGTAGGTCACCTTATTCCATGTCAAGCCCCTCACCTCCCCATGGAGTCAAGGCATTATACTTTCGCACAAGAAGTTAAGGGCAAAAAGTGCCTGCAGGCTGGCATTCTTGGAGCTCCCTCCTGATCTCTAAAAATAAGGCTTCTCCTGATATATTTCAGTACTAATTAAGTTTTTGCTGTTCCTCCCACAGAGGGTTATCAGCATAGTTTACAAAGTGTCATCTTTTAGCAACTGCTAAAGAGTTGGCTGTTTCCCATCTCACCCCCCCTCTGACACATTTACATGTCCTCTTTATACAAACATACAGATACAAAACCTCCCTGGTGTATCTAGAATATTTTCAACCAAAGAGAAAAAAAATCCCTTGCCAAGTTGTTCAGTAGCTGGAAATGACTTGTCACGTCCACAGACCAGTAATTCTTTTTATTTTTAAATGACTAACCACTCTATGATTAATGGCTCACATAAATGGGCTCAAAATAAGTCTGGCATAAATATAGGGAAGGAGGAGGGTAGACAGGATAAGGACTGGATGGGTCTGCAGCAGGACATTGGTGGCGTGAATGGCATAGCGGGCACGGAGGAAGGAAAAAATGTTTCATGCTATTTGTAGCTCAAAATTGCAGCTACAGATGGTGATGCTGTCATGTAGCAAGGGCTCAGGACATCAAGAAAAGGAAATCTGCACTGCAGAGACTTGTCTCTCCCTGGATGCTGGAGTCTCTCTAGAAGGTTCGCAGGGACCTTGCTCATTGTCTCTATGCGCATAGAAGCTAATAGGACCCTTGACTGAACACTGAAGCTATATTGATATCTCTTAGAGTGTTTCTGCCCTGCGTTTTACAGTACGGTGCATTTTGTTGATCCTCTTCCAGAGCCAGTATTTTCCAACTTCTTTTGTCAGCTGTTATACTGTTTATTTTCAGTGTATTTTCTACAGTGATACTTCTGAGTGGAAACACCAGATGTGCAAACTTGGCAAATAGGAACAAGCGTGTCCCCTCAGGACACTGTGAGAAATACAAACTCATAGCTGATGCAGTTTGCAGATAAAACAAAATTGGCAGTATGGTAAAGAATGGAGAGGAGCTCATTCAGATTACCAGTGTGGTCTAAACCACGTGGTAGAACATTTCCATTTGAGAAAAAATGGGCCTGCATCTAGAGACAAATAAGGGAAAGCACTCTCCAGCCTGGGGAGACAGGGCACCCATCCTGGAAAGCAGAGACCCTGGAAAGGTCGTAGGGGTACGCTGGACAAACAACTGTGGCTAAGCAGGCAGTCAGATCTTGAAACTGAATGAACAAAATGAAGAACTGAAAATGGACAATCTGGTTTGCTTATCAAGAAGCAGATCACAGTTGCAATCTGTTCCAGCACTCACAGGAAGAAAATCCCATGTACTGTTCAATGTAACTGGGAACTGTTTAAACATTAAACTGGCTGTTTAATGTAACAGGGGAATGCAGCAGATAGCTGGAGGTGGAAGTCAGATGGCATCAGAAATCTAAGGAGGAGACTATACTAGACACCTGCTACTGTGCCCTCAACAACAGATGATCTGAATCTAGAAAGTCTTCCAAAACATGTGCTGCTTGCAACCCCTATGGCTCAGGTGTGTACCAGAGATATCACCTCCTACAGGTGTCGTCGTTCTTGCTCAAAGTGGAAACCAGTTGACAGAGCTGATATGGCTATGGGCTGTCATGCATCACCAGCTGGGTTGACACTGCCTGTGCATTTCCTACAGAGACTAGCTCTCTCCCAGCTTGAGCAGTTAGCAGTGAGAACAGTTGCCATCAAGGTCTAAAGCTGCTTTGCCATTCTTTTTTGTCAGAACCAGTTCACAATGACTCAAGGTTCCTGAAATAAAAATAGAAAGAGTGTAACTTTACACTCCTCCCACGGTGAAATCTCATTAAAAACTGAGAGATGTTTGGATCTGATGCTGTTCACACTTTTTTACGTCTGATGGCACAGATTCTTGGGGATAGACCTCTGCTTTGGGGCATAAACTTAATTTTGGCCTCTAAGAAACTGAAGTCTTTTTGAAAAACTAGGAAATAGTTATTCTGGGAGCCCAAAATGAAATAATTTCCAGCTCCCATTAAGTGAAATCTTTCCCAGTAAACAGTGGTGATACAGAAGGTGTACACAGGTCTTTGCCAGCAATACATAAAAACTTGATTTCTGCCACAGTGCAATAGGAGAGCTCTGTCTAAGGGAAACAGATTTCCTCTAGTAAAATGGGAAGCCAGAAAACTGCAAAAATAATGAGATGTTTCCCGATTGCTGGGAGCATTACAGGATACTAATAAAGTAATAGAGGGCCTGTCAGTGTTGTGTGCATATCAAGACTGAGATGAAGTGCACCATCTTTTCCTCTCAGTCTCCTTCCCTCTCTTCCTGAGAAACCGTGAAAAATGACTTGCAGTGAGCTGACCTTGCAGCATATAGATTCAGCCATATAAGAACTAGAAATAAATGTTCTGCATCTTCCTCTGTATGAAATGCTCCTTGGGTATTATGCATCAAACTGTAATTTATACATCACCAAGTGTATATTAAGCACATTAAGCTATATTTAAATGGTCTTGCTTATATTTATTTATTTGCTATGGTATATTTATCTGTATGTTTATATAGGTATATGGAAATGGAGTATGTATTATAGGGGGTCAGATATTTCCCATGAATATGCTTTTCTGAATGGAAATGCTGTCTTTAAGAACTGTGAATTTCCCCATGGCATTTAGTTGGAGTTTTTACTCCCTACTGGGAAAAATAAAATGCTTTATTTTGAATTAGCTCAGCCTAAATTGAAATACTTTGGTTTGTCAAACTGAATTAAAACATTTCATGATGGGGCAGTTCAACTGTAATTTATGTCCACAAGAGTTACTATATGCCTTGTGGACATTGTAATTTATAGACATCATACTCCCATAATGCATCATAATTGTCCCTCTTGTTAAATTTTTGCAATGTGCTCTAAAAGTCAAATGGCCACAAAGCATCACAGGACACTGGCTGGGAATTTCATCAACTGAGAAACATGATGTATCACTCTCATGAGGCACTGCAGCAGTTCCAAGGGACACACAGTTTTATCGAACCAAGCTGAAGCTAAACTTTTACTAAGAAAGGACAAATTTGCTTTCAGTAAAAATATTACTGTTTCAGCATTTTCTCCAGATGTGGGTCCAAAACAAATATTAATATCAGAGCTTTCTATAGAATAAAACGCATAAATTTTGACACCCTTACTATCTAATAAATAAGTTCCACCTTCAAGATTTTACATATGTTTCCCTCTCTGTTACACAGGAGCCTGCAGTATAGTTTCTGGTGTAGCACAGCCACTAGTGATCTGCCATCTAGGTAAAATTATTTGCTGTGCCTTGGGTCAGGAGCAGGAGGGAAATCTGGTGAATTTCAGTAAGAGCTTGAAACCTCCCCACCTCTGCAAGGCATGAGAAATGGTAGATCAGAGGAGCTGAGGCAGAGGAATAGAGAGCTTATAAAAGATATTTTTAAAGATAAAAAAGTAACGTTAAAAATGTAATGAAAAATGTAACATTAAAGTTAAGATTGCTCTTTCAAAATATTAGGAAATTCAAAGTAATGATTACTTTAACGAATCTATGCCTGCTAGTTGCAGAGATACAGTCTGGTAAGGTCTTTAATTACATCAGCACCCAACACAGGACATAAAACTTGGAAAATATTTACATTACAGCTCTGGATTAAATCCTTTCAGGCATAGAAATGTGACATATCTTTGGGTGATGCTGAAAGAAGGCAGAGACTGTTATGGAGTGGGTACTCGGGTGATGACGGAGCACGTAGTTTGTTATGAACTGAGCGTCAGAGCGCATGGCATAAAAACTTGAGGCAGTGACGAAGAATCTTGACTCCAGTTGAAATTGCATGGAACTGTAAGATGTCAGTTCGCAATTACCTGGGTCGGCATTCAGCCAGGAATGATTAGCCACACCATGGCTAATTCCTTCTCTTTTATTAAAAGTGCTCAGGGAGATTTAGGATAAGATTTTCACAATGGCTTCTGCCAAGGTTTGCGCTCCAGTCAGTGCTGCAAGAGAGGAAGGCAAGAGCAGTCAGTGCTGCCAGTACCAGTGAGAGCATAAACTGTGGACACCACTTACGGATGATGTGTTGAGTAACAGCGAAAGAGCAGGATACTGTTTCTGTTTTACTTAGGGAACTTCTCAGTTAAGTGGTTTTCTTCTTCACAAGGCTGTCAATGGAGAGGAGGATTGCCTCACAGAAGTGTGGAGATCGAGTCTTTGGACAAAACAAATGTAGGATTATGCCTAACACCTGTGTTAACATTGCACCTTCCAGAAGAAAATGCTCACATTGGGCTGTACGTTGTAGCCCAGGTTGAGAATATCTTAGCTGAGTCTCTGCTCTTCCCTGAGAACAAAAGTCCTTGAGGGAACAGTCCTAATTGTAGTGAAGATAACTACACATAACAGAGAAGTGAGCCAGATCAACTGTTCCACCAACATCTCCCTAAGGTTTTCTGTGAGGCAGCAGGCCTATGCTTAGAAGATCTTACAGTTTTGCCAGCAGAAGCAATGAGGTCTGCTGTATCAAAATCAGTCAGAACTGTGCATGGCCTTCAGCCAGCCAGGGGACAGAGTCCTATCCACGCTGCTCATGACCTGGACTTAAAAATTTAACAGCTGCTTCCTCTTTCTCTCTGGCTGTTGACCATGCACCTGCCAAGGCTGTGAGAACACCAGACCCAAGAAAGTTGAAGCCCATACAGTGCCATTGCTTCTTTGTCTGCTGAGGTACCCAGAGCACCCTATATCAAACCCCTCATTCAAGCCTTTGCCCTTAATCTTGAAGCCTTGGCTGGTCTCAGCCTGTGTTCATTTAAAAGACTGTCTCAGTCTGTATGGTAACACACAATACTCTTGGAAGCCAAAAGTGAAAATCACAGTTATCTTCTTAGGTAAGGGGAGAGAGAAGGGGAGAGAGAGGGACGTTGTTGTTGCCTACTACAAAGCTTAAGACAACTGAGTTTATCACTTAGCACAGGCACTCAACTCGGTTACTGGAAACTGTTGTAGATTCTC
The DNA here is from genome assembly GCF_040807025.1 of Struthio camelus. Lineage (NCBI taxonomy): Eukaryota > Metazoa > Chordata > Aves > Struthioniformes > Struthionidae > Struthio > Struthio camelus. The sequence goes on along the minus strand of NC_090942.1, from coordinate 91,815,512 downwards.
CCCCTGTGTCTCTCTGTTCTTTCAGTGGGGCTATATGAAGCTACAGTGTAGATGGGAGGCAAGGCTGAGCAGCTGTGTGATATTACGTGGGTGGAACTACATGTGGGTGGCACGAATGGAGAGACAGTTTAAAATTAACAGGCCATTTTCTAATTAACTGTGTCTTCCCTTTAGGCATAATTCTGACTAATGTTGCGGGTTAATCATTTTATTACTATCAGCTTGCAAAAAGAAATGGAAATGTCACAGTATCCCCCAAGGATTGGCTTATAGGGTGGTTATGCTGTATGGTGCTGAATGGGAGGTGATGAAGTAGTAAAAATCGGAAGGTGAAGGCATTAAAAGATGTGGTGGAAATGGGAAGTTCATTTCCTTTTTTTCTGCAGAGAATCACACTTCTAAAAGTATGAAAAAACTTATTTTATTCAACTAGGGCTGAGAGATGCAGACTGTGAAACAAAACTTTTTTTTTCCCCCTCGCCAAAGAATGTGTTCGCCTTTTGAGTTAAGGTGATGTGTGGAGGGAGAAAAAGGAAAAGAACGAGGCTTCCTATTGTTTCACTGTCTGCTCAGCAAAGCAGCAGAGTGACTTTGAAGCTGAATCTCCAATTCTGCACCTATTCCTGGCACACGCTGATCAGCAGGAACAATCACAACATAGGCATTGATGCCCAAAGGTCATCAGTGAAGAGGGCTGGAAAACTGCTCTGGCTATATCCCCTACATGCTCTTAGTGCAGAAGGCAATCATGGAGGGCGATAGCACAGAAACCCAGTAAGTCGGCTGCACATACCTAGGCCAGGAAGAGACCAGTTCTTCCTCCTTTGTATCACATCATGAAGAAACAAATGTAAGAAAATCTATCCTAGAATCAGAAATGATTGCATAGAAAACCCCCTTCTCCTTCTGAACTTGTTATCACCCTGTAGTAGTCACGGGGTGAAACAGGTCTGGATTTTGTATTTTAATAGTCACTTTGTATTTTATAGACTTGGAAAAGGCAGAAAAGAACACCCGTTACACAGATCCTCTTTTATGTGTCAAAGTTTGTTCGTGAACTCGCACCAACTGGCTCCATGTGTTGCTGTGTTTGGCATCTACACACAGGAGGAGGAATCTCCCTTCAGTCCTCTCCCAGGAGGTGACCTCCATTCTCGAGAAACGCAGGGATTAGCTGAGCTAGGAGAGCATGTGCATAATGCTGCTGGGGAGAATGGAAAGTGCTGCATGGCTTCAGTGGAGTCCTGTTACATGCACAGCACTGACAACTGCAAAAAGAAAGAAAGAGGCTGGAAGAGCGTGAGAGGGACTGAAGCATACGGGGTAGTGTCACGGCTAGTGAACGTCACCTGTATAGTTAAAAAGGGCACTGCATTTACTGCTGGATCCTCTCAAAGAATTCCACAGATGCTCCATCTGCTCCACAATTTTGCATACTTGCTATGAAAAAGGCAATTTTAAAGATGCTTTCAACATCTCCTAATTAGCAGTCTTTTTAAAAGGGAATATTAAAAATACAGACATAGTCAGTCAGCTGAGTGTTGGTGCATGCCACCTGATGGGCCTCGGCCTTTTGATTTTTACAAGAGAATGTTCTATCTATCTTCTCTACATCGACTCGTAGGGGAATGGGCCATTTCTCACAGGGGCCATCTGGAGTGTTTCATGACGCAGAGCCCAAAGCCTGGCACTGCAGCAGTAAGAGAAAAGACACAGATCTTCAGTGAGAAAAGTGATCTTCAGCAAATTTAGCAAACAGATCCCTGAGGTTTACTGAGGATGGAAGAGAAGCCAGCCTGCATAGATGTTTACATACTTGGTGTTGTAAGAGAGTTAACAAGAACAAGTCACCTTTCTGTGCCTGCTGTTTCCTAACCATGTTAGTAAAAAAATTTGATTCAAATTAAAAGAAGGAAATTATTATTTTTTTTCAAGTGGCTGAGATTCAGAACTGGTCTCCTAGGTTTAGGAATAATGTCTTATCAGTGAGGAAAAGAAATAAAAAGAAGGACAATGAGAAAATAAATTTCACCATACTGATAAGCAGGCAAAAACTATTGATTTTAAATACAGTTTATACAGATGCGTACACACACGCATGCACACACGCACACACATACACACATGCATGCATGCACACACACGTTAGTTAGCTCATCTGGAAGACATGCATCTTGGATTATAGAGAAAACCTGTAAAATTTCAGATAGACAGATTATTTTAACAAATCTAAGAATTCCTATGCACATAAGTTTAGTTATGATGCTAATGTAGAAAGCCCACATGCTATGTCAGCTGATTCTAAGTGGAATTAGGAAAGGGAAGGGAAGGGAAGGGGAGGGAAGGGAAGGGAAGGGAAGGGAAGGGAAGATATTATCAGTGATTAGCAGAAGATGAAGCACATACCCTGATGTGCTGCTAGACATACCTCTGAGAACGTGGGCTTTCCCTGAAGAATGTTTAACTATGTAGCTGTGATTTTACACAAAAAAAGACCATCATGAGAAGAATCTGAGTCAAAGTGGTCATGGCCATCATACCAGACACAGGAGAGCTCCAAAGACTAAAAACAAGATCTTCCTCTGAAAAGGAGCCAAGCTCCCATGCAATTCCTGGAGCACAAATCTCAGAGACTAGGTGAAAAAAAGCAGTATTGCATTAGGGTAGTATAGTGGTAGATGGGGCACAGTCTAGCAGAGGCTGAGAAGGAAGTAAAATAGTGACTGTGAAAGCTTAAGTGTCTTGAAGTCAGAAGATCTGGCTAACTTGGAGCCAAAGGTTTTTTTAAGTGGATCAAGGAGCTTTCTGAAATATTGGAGTTAATTTTGTCAAGTTTTGAGGAACTGGAAGGTTTTACTGGAAGTAAAATATTAAGAAGCCGATCTAGCTGACATTTTAAAGTGATCCATGACATAACAGAGAAAGTTATAGGTCAGTTAACTTGATACTGATGCTGGGAAAAATAATAATGGGACACAATCAATAAACAGTTAAACTACAGAAATTTAATGAGTATTAGCCAATTAAGTTAAATGAAAAAGGAATTCTATTAAAATAACTTGATATTGTTCTTTGAAATGACTGTGTTCCTGGCTCACAAAGCTAATGGCTCAATATTTGTAAAATATGATTTATAAATGCTTTGCATTCTGATTAAAAACTAGGACTGTGGCCAGACACTTGCACATTTAAATAAATTACAAACCATTTAAGTGACTGCAGACTGTTTCTGCTAGCAGGGAATCTTCAGCATAGGAGTATTGTTTCTAATGAGGTCCCACAGATGTCTGGTTTTGGTCCAGTACTGTTGAATACTTTTACTGATAATCAGAGAGCAGGTTTAAAAAGAATTTCCAATTAAGTCAGCTGATGGCACAAGTTTTAATAGTAAGTGAAGATGGAAGCATCTGATGTATGCAAAAAAAAGTAGGTTCGAAACAGTTGAACATGTATGTGAATATATCCAAATACACAACACAGTAATAGATACAGGAACAAAAAATGCAGATGATGTTTACCAGATGAGAGCTATAAGCTTGTGTGCAGACAAGCTGCATGATATATGCATGTGTGAACTCGCCATTGACATGCACTAAGGCCTGGATGTATCTCTGCCTGCAAAATTAGGCTATAGGAATGGAAAATAGCAGTTCTCCTCCCTCCTCAAGCATTGCTGTGCTCATTCCTTATGTCCTCATTCTCACCAAAAAAAAAAAAAAAGAAGCTATGAAAAGGACGTGTGAAGAAAGAGGTGAGGGGACCTGCCTCTGGGTGAATGCAGTCAGGAAGGTCAGAGAGAAAGCAATGGATACCTTGGTCCTCAGGAGAAACAGTTTGGGGAAGCGCCACTGCGATTCCTGAGAAGAACTTGTGTGGCGGGGCTGGGAAGTTCTCTGAGAGCAGCTGTAGTGGGACAGTTATTCAGAGGCATTATTTAGAATTACACCTCTGGAACAACTGCTAAGCTGTGGAACTTCCTGTGGTGGAAAAGGTCACACAGAAACCTCAAATCCCTGAAGGAGACTCTTGAACTTCCCTACTTTGAGCTGGCTTCCTCTGAGCTGGCTGGCAAGACCTCTGCCCAGGTTAGCTGGGAAGAAAGCCATGAGAACGCTGCCCTTGAGAGAGCATGTACAACGATAATAGCACCAAACAATTTCAACGTTGTTATTTCTTCCAGAGGAAAGCAACCTTTGGATGAAGCTTGACTTTTTAGGGAGAGAGCCTGAGTATTTGGGGGGAAGGAAAGGGCAGCATGATTTGAGCAAGGATATTGATCAGGTTAGAAAGCAGAAAAGACTTTACTTTTGCCTGAAAGAACACCTCCATGGAAAAAATCTCCTGTTATTGTCAGACGTACATGACATACACAACCCTTTGGAAATCTGTGAAGAACTAGGGAGATGAGAATACAAAGTGTAAGTCGCCAGCCACCTTATTCATCCAGATGATAGGCACTAGGAAGCCAAAAAGGCAAGGCCAGATAGACTATTTGGGAAGATGTAGGAACAATATTTTTCTCGTGCATGAATCTCTGACTCATTTCCTATTGCAGAACAGCTAAAGGTCTTTAGATCTAGTGTTAGATTTGGTGTTGGGAACACTGAAGCAAAGCGGACATCAGCTTTACAAAACAAAAAGATTATTTTCTAAGCTCAAATTATTCAGCACTGAGCTTTTCAGTTTAGCAGCTGCTAAGGTCATTGCTTTGTTTAGCAAGGAAGTGGATAGCCCTACCATTTTGGCTCCGCAAACCTTTGTTTTGCTCAGCCTCCCTAGATTACCTAAGCTCCTTCCCTGGGCTCAGAGGTTAAAGGCTGGGAGAAGCGATCAAAACGGAAAGCTGTTTACTTCAAGGAGCCTAGCTGAAGGAGTATAGCTACTGTTCTGCAGGCAGCTGTGGCAATTGGTACCCCCTCATGGAGTCTAAACAGAGGCCTCTGTGGGTGGGATGGCAACTAGTGGGAAGAACGTAATTCTTCATTTCAGCTCTACCTACAGTTCTCTTTGCCCTAGCACAGGTTTTGACTAGCTGCACTCATTATGTTGGGGGACATCAGAGGACTCTAATCCACGGTGCATTCTTATTACGCAGTCTTCAATAAGGAAGATGCTGGCAGTGTGGCCACTGTTCCTGTTCCATATAGGGAATAAAGACTTGAATCACTAAAGCTTGAAGTACTTCAGGGTGTTGGGAATTGATGAGAATCTCTCTCCCTTTCTCAGACAGATGATGACTTTAGGTCATCAGCTGAGCTGGAGCAAGCAATCTGCTGTCTTGACAAGGGTTAGGGACTCCTGTAAAGGCCCTTGGTTCTGCATCTCCCCTCCCCGAAAGTGGAGTGGCCTGACGGTGTTAACGTTCCCTGTGAAGACCAGCTATAAACACTGTGAAGACCAGCTATATTCTGAGGTTTCTTCTCAGCCATTCAGGGCGATAGTTCAGGGAGGTGACATTATTGTTCATCACTCATGTTTTGAGGCTACAGCTGGCGTGCAGGGCAGTCTAGTTACCTTCCAAAGTATTTTAACTGGAATTTGCAATCTGTGTCAATGCTAGGTGTTTCAAACAGGCTGACCACAACCCAAAACAGGTAGATATGGATGAATCATTAGCCTGGCTCTTGAGGATGCAATGACACTACCTGAACTAAAACCATCAGGAAGGATGGGAGCACATCCTGCTCATCCTATCACTGACTACATAAAAGGCAACCTTAACACAGATATATTCAGTTCTCTTTGCCCTAGGAGGCTGACTTAATGTCCTACAGGAGCTTTATTTACAAAGAATATTTTGAGATCCAAACATAGTGTTGGCAAAAGCAAGATAATTCAGTTGTTGGTAGGAGTCTGTGTTGCCATGGGCTTTCAGGAAGGAGAAGATAAACTTTGTTTGATAACCTGACAGGGAGCACCACATTTTGAAAGTGACCTTGACCTGCCTCTGAAACTTGCACCTGCTATTCTGCAAGCACAGTATTGCTGGGGGAGGGAGGAGAATTACTATTTTCCATCCCTATAATTTGATTTTGCAGACAGAGATAACAGCCAGGCCCTTACTGCATGTCAATGGCAAGTTTACACACATATACACTATATAGCTTGCCTGCACACAAGGTTACAGATTCAAATTTTATAGTGTTTGGGTTTGCGATTCCAAAATGCATCACCCCATACTTGCACACTGTTCAGATAGGCAAATAAAAATTCACAAGCTGTTTCTGAAATGTCTTCCAATGTTTGCATTTCATTCTGTATTTGAGAATTTGCTGGTAATGGCTAAGCTGGCAAAACAGCCCATTCAAATCCTGTAGGAACATCTGAGTGGCATACTGTTATGTGGGCTGCAGCCACACAGATGGAGCTGTCCAGGTAAAGAACAACTCCAAGTAACTTCCGGGAAAGGGCTTGCATCAGGTGGCCCAAACAGTTGTAAGAATGACAGACTTCTAGGCGTGTGAAGAGACCAAATCTGTTCAGTGTAGAAAAGAGACATGAAAGAGGGGAAATGATAACAATGTGCAAAATAGTAACAGTGTCCTTTTCATTATACAAGAGCAAAGAGCATCCCTGAATTTAAATGGCAGCATCAAACTATAAACTTATCTAAGGAGACTTTTTACAAGGTTCATAATGAATCCATCATGGTCATGCACTGGGTCAATAATTAAACAGGATTTAAAGGTGTCTGGACCTTTATAGGATGAATAAGATTAATTAAGTTGCAGCGGAAAATAATCTTATTTAAATGAATATTATGAACATATTTTCTTTTGTTAGTAGACACTATGAAAAAAGTCTTCCCATTATTCAATTCGACAGACATACACAATTTCTTCTGAAGACATTGCTATGGCAAGGACACCAGGGCATGTTTCATCCCCTTTTAGGCAGGTATGACAATTGTCAAGTCCCTCTAGAGCAACTAAATGAGAAACCAAGTTTTTAATGTTTGACAGCCAAGTCCTATTTCATGAGTCCTCAATACACTTTTTTCCAAGATCCCTTTTTCCAAACAAGCAGAATCCTTGATTCTTCTGCTTCAATTCTATTTGTGGGTGTGTTGTCATTCCAAAGTCCCACCCCAAACTTTCAAGGCTGAACATGATCCATGTAATCTGTGTTTGTCACTCCATATGAAATCCTACAACCTTCTTGCCTTCACATAGTTTTTATCAGCTTTTTTGTGGCATAGCTTCAGATGCTGACATTGTTGAATGACTTGTTCAGGCCTTCTCTGAGATTAGAGTACATATTTTTCAAAAAACACACAAGTGCACCTCATCAAACAGTCATCTACCCTTTTGAGTTTATATCAAATAGCAAAGCTTTTTCCGAAAAGCTTTCTTTCCTGGAGAGAAGTGGTGAAAGACTCACCCATCAGTTTTAGGTTTCCTTGTCTTCCTGTAGCCTTCTCTGCCATCAGACAGACTTTTCATTAGCAGTAAACGTATCTAGATCTCTTAGATATCAGAGACAGCTAAAACTTTTGATGTGATTTAAACCTATTGCATGCTACATACCACTGCAGTGTCTGCTTAATACTGTGGCCTTATCGAGCCTGTTGACCATCCACATTCTCTGGAGGCTCAGGATGATAGAGAAACATATGTGGGCATCTTTTCTGAGTGACCTGCCAGCCCAAGCATAAAAATCAGATCACATTAAAGAGCTGCTAGTGCTGATACACACCTGTGTACTGTATCCAAGTTCAGAAGGTATGTTTGAGCCAACTATTTATCAAAGATGCCATATCAAGTGTGCAATGGTGTGCCTCCCTAAAGCTGAAAATCTGATAAGTTATGGCACTCTTACCGTAGACTCACAGACCCTGTAGAGTGACATGTTTGAAAGGGATAAACCAAGGTCACCAGGAATGCTAACAGAGCTATGTAACAAAAAGGACTCCATATTAATTCTTCTGAGTACAGGAGACTTTTCTGCGGCAGTTGGTAGACTAAATCAGCTCAACTGTTTACGGGGTGACAGATCGGACTATCACACGATAGACTGTGCACGCAGCAGCATCATTAACAGAGAGATGAACATCTTGGTACTTGGAAAGTAAATATAAGCTATGATAAATTCTAATGGATTGTAGCCAGCCCTTATCTTCACTAGTGTTAACAAGCAAAAAATGCAAATGCAAACATATGATAGCAATATATAGCATAATGTGTAACTTGTTTTACACTATCTTGACACAAAATGGATTTCAGAAGGGTCTCTTTCATGGAATACTATTGGCTATCAGAAGGAAGAAGAAATTAAATATGATAAGAGGTCTTTCCTTGTGAGGTAGAGTAAGCCAGAGAGCCTTCTCAAAATGCTCTGAACTTCAGGCAACTGCCTGTAGCATAGGAAGAGAAAACTACTGTAAGAGCAGGAAGGAAATGGTCTGATGCAAAGTAGGCAGGAAACAATTTAATGTAGGCAACTTTGCCAAGTCTGGCAACAGTTTCAAAATAAGGTTGGAAGTGGAGTAAAATGAATAGAGGCACTAACGTGTTTTTCTAGGGTGCCTATTGATTGTCCCAACCCTTTTTATGTTACGGTAGATTGGAGGTGACGTTCTCTGGCTATCAGAAGTTGGAGAACTGGGGAAGAAAAATAATTTGAAAGCAGGAAGGACTAATACCATCCTAAGAAAAGATTCATATAGAATACGGCTACTAGAACAAAATGACAGGTATGTACATCTGCTTCCAAGAAGATCTGTGCTCTCTAACTGCACAGTGTGTCATACAACACACCATGGGGTCAGAAGAACAAGGGTTCAGTTTCATTCCTGTAGGCTTTAGGTCACAGACATGCAATGTGTTAACCCTAGGTTTCACATGCACACACATCTCTCCAGATTTCATGTGGATCTGCACAGCTTTTGTTGTGGCTGTATTGGTTCCAGTATGGCAGCATCTTGGAATCGTTTTATAGTATTCAGGCACTTGTACCTGTAGGGTTAATGAAGCATGTGGCTTTAAGAGGATAGAAGAAAAGTGGTATTTGTTGGTGACAAAGCTACAGCAGGAAAGACATTTCTCCCCAGGAGACCAACTTGCTGAATGGTCTAATTCTAGCATCCTGAGTTAAGTAAGTATGGAATTGTGTGGTATACCCCAGATTAACCCCAGAAACTTGAGACTGTAAAAGGCAAGAACAGGATTTCTTTGCTTAACAGGGCATAAGAGCTATGCTTTACCCTACACTGATTTGTCTGAGCTCATTTCATGGCATCATAACATCAGCTGATGGTCTGAGAAAGTCTGGTGTAGACTAATTGTGTTATGTTAGCTGAGGTGATCTTCTGGGTGGCCTGTGGCCCATACAAGGGCTATAGGGCCAACAGTTGACTTTAAATGGTGCCTTTTCTGTCATAACTTGTGAATGTGTTCTCCTCCCTCTTCCCAGCCTTCCGGTGACTTATAAGGATTGAAAACTTCCCAGGTGGCTGAAGTTCATTCCACGAGGACAGTTGAGCAGTGGTACAAGCTGCGCAAAGAGGTTGTGCAGTCTCCATCTTTCGAGATTTTCAGCACCTTGCTGGAACAAGCCCTGAGCAAGCTGGTTTGATCTCACAGCTGACTCTGCTCTGAGGAGAGGGTTGGGCTAGAGAGCCCCCCAGGGTCCCTTCCAACCTGAAGGATTCTGTGATTCTAAGTCATGGGTAGATGAGGGATCCCAGTTTACCACCTTCCAGCTGCTGGCTCCTCTGACTATGTCCCAATTGCATGGCTGGATGAGAGCTGGTGTTCACAAACCCCTGCCCAACCTGATTTCCTTTGGAACAAGGGAGATGTGGTGTGCTCCAATAGATCTCCTGGTCTGCATAGGACGTGGAGGTTCTCTGGGAGACAAGCATCCAGAAGTCCTCAGCACCCTTGAAGGATCTTTAGGAAGGCCTCGTGAGCAGTCGCTGCCTGCTCTGTGCAGTGCACTGTTAACTCTTCAGCTGGCTTGAGTAAAGGCCTGAATATGTCATTCCCATGATTACCAGGTCCCCTGGCAGTTGAGCCTGCAGAGCACCTGGGGACCAGCCTCCACTATTTGCCAGCGGCAGTACACCAAGGGCCCTGCAGTGAATGCAATTGCTACCTGTGAAAGTTTGTGAAGGTTAGGAAGGCCTCATATGTCAAGGGGGAACAGAAAATGCTCTGTTGTTTCATCCACATGAAGCTCTTGGGCATCCAAGACTTATCTCTGAAGCATTTTCTTCTGCTCCTGAACCCCATACCCTGGCTCCCTCCCATCCTCCGGCGGCTGTGTTCCAGCACTCCCGCGCAAAGCTGCAGCCCATTTAAATCAATTCTGACACCCAACACCTCTCTGTTTTCTCAGCCTGCCTGCCCCAAATATTTCCCTCCAGCCTTGACAGAACGGGTATTCACAGGGCAGCTCCAGAATAACAAGTTTCCATTTTTGAGACGGTTGTATGGGGAGCTTTGTGGTGTGGCAGCTGGCCAGTAGGTGATCATTTAGCCAGGGGAGCTCACTACTGGGTAGTTAATTTGACATGCAGAACAGAGTGGTTAGACTCTCTCCAAAGTCCAGTCAAACACTTCTAAGTTGCCAGTATTAAATTATACCTGACTTGTAACTTCAAACTAAAGGCGCTTGAGTGCAAACCTTGTCTTCAGTGAGACTGATCAGCAGCCGCTCATTCACTTTGACACAATCAATCTTCTCCAGTGGACTGTGTGACCATTAGCTGCTTTAAAGAGATGTGTGAGTTGCACTCGGCTCTCCACAGCCTCTGCTTCGCTAAGTTGCACCAAAAAAAAAAAAAAAGATGGAAACATAGTGGTGACAAATAGAGAGCCCTTGATGAACCCGTGAGTATGCGCCTGGGAAGAGCAGGACCTCATGTAGTTTTAAAAGTCCAAGCTTCTGAATGCATCCCTTTTATATGAATTATGGCAAGTACAGGAATGAGAGCATCATTTCAGAGATGGATTCCCTCTTTACACATGCACTTTCTCCATCTTGTTCAGGCTTGGACTGAATAGTCGTTATCACCACATGGTAGCTATCAGGGGCTAGCTGACACGTTATAAAAGCCTAATGCAGCCAATATGCATTGGAGTCCTAGCCAACACCTGAATTATTTGCCAGAACACTTTGAGATAGACTGCTCTTGTGGTATTTGTATCACTGGCAAGAAGTAGAAGTAGGGGAAATCTGGAAAACATTTTTCTCAGAAAAAAAGGTGAAATGTTGCAGAGCCGAGAGGAAGATAGATGGTACTGAAATTCTGATTGTTTATTCAAATGGATATGGAATTCAGAAATCTTTTAGACTCTGTCACCAGTATTACACATTTTCTGATTGTGTTACCAGTTGCGCTCAGGCTGATGCTTCAGCAGTTAGTCCCTGCAATTCATTGGCCAGTCATCTTGCTCAAGGACTGTACTATGGTGTTGCTATCTCTCTAACTAAGGAAACAGGAGGAGGATTGCACCTACTAGACTCTGCTACTTTGAAGTCAGGGAAAAATATTTAGAATATTCACAAAATAACTATTCTTCTATTTCATTTGGTACTGACAGTTCTGGTTTCAGTTCTGTTACCAAATTGCACATAGCATCCTCAGCTCTTTAGGGAACTCCTCCTATCTGATTAGGCACTCATATGTCAGGATGACAACTGGAACACAAGCCAAAATAGCCATAAAGGAAGCAGAACAGTCCTTCTGGTATGGATTTCTGTCACCATTCATATACCTCTCTCTCACAGAACTAGTTGTGAGAAATGCTACAAAGTGACTACTACAGCCCTGTGATGGCAAATGAAGAAAAAATGCACTCTACATAAATGTAGTTGAAATCTGCAGTACCCATTCACCAGAAAATTCTGATATTTCAGAGTACTTTTTCATTCTGATGGATGGATAAGAAAACTATTGAGATTTTTCATGTTACCAGAACTAATGAGACATCTTAACTGAACTTTGTCTAACATTTCTTATTGAAATAAGGTTTTCAATAGACCCAAACCAAAGCTGAAACTGAACTGGAATGTTTCCTCTATAAGGGCCAGTTCAGCTTTTCTCTGGGTCTCTAGGAGTTGTGACAGACCACCTGGGGCCCTCTATGTCCCCCATCTCCTTTGAAGGTGAGGATGTGGCCTGAGCTTCCTTGTGTGGTTGCTGTACTATGAGTCTCCAGGCATTTTATTTGGTTGAAAAATTTGCTTGATCATCTTGAATTGCTTCTCTTACTTTTTGGGATATTTATATTTTCTCCACTAGTTTGGTAAATAAAAACTCACCAAATGTTGTCTCAAGCATCGTTTCCTACTTTTGTGGGAAAGCTGATGTAAAATCCCTTCAGCCAGTTGTGGGGAAATAAAGTATATTTATGCCTTAAAACCCTGTAATCAGATAACTCTCAATGAGAAATATGAGCATGGGATGCCTTTGTTTCATGTTTAATGTAAAATAGTGGAGTGTATATATATATATATATACACATATTTATATATACACACACATATATACACATATTTATATATACACACACATATTTATATATTACCCCACTTACATTAGAAATTCACAGTAGAAAATTATATCTTTACATCTCTTGCCTGGGAAGACCAATGGACTGCTAGTCAGATTGTGCCTTTATGAGCACACAAAGAACTTGAGTAAATGGGAATGAAAGGAACTTTTAGTCAGACAGCCTAAAATGCCATATGGCAGATTATAAAGAGGAAAGAGGGAGGGAAATGTGTAAGTCCCAAGGGTAAGAGGATGTAAGAACAAAGGTGCATCTGCAGTACTTTTTTTACTCCAGACAGTAAATACGTGTATTTTCCTAAAAGAATCTCAAGTGCCGTGCTGGGAATTCCCACAACTCAGACCTTCTTAGCCCAAGCACACACCACTCAGCCTCAGAGTATCCTGTGATTTTGAACGTTTTTGTTGTCCGCCTCCTGAAAAGTGAACCATAAACTCTACAGACCCTATCCCAGGCTCATGCAGCCACACTTATAGCGTTGTTTATGAGGAATATTGGAGCAGACCCTCAATCCTTTGACTGGGCTTCTTGTACCCATTTTAGGACTTTACTATAATACTATGATTACAACCTCATTAGTCTGAGGCTAATGTCTCTCACTGTTGCAGGGATGCTATTTCAGAACCAGCCCTTTCTTCTTGTCTCAAACATTTGAATTGTCCCCTTCAGCTCTCTCTGCTTACTTCCACAGAGAATATCCCACACCTTGGGATCTTCCAGCTACTCTGAAGTCTGAACAGAAATGGATTTCTTAGCAGGACACAGTTGACGTCTCTGGTTGGTAACAGTGCTCTGCCTGTAAAGTAGGTAAGGATGAGAAGGTGACCTTTGGAAGCAGTAACCTTGTTTATCTCTTGTTTCAAGCTATGGTGGTAGCTGAAAGAATCACAGGAATGGACCTACCTTACTCTATAATGTCTTCTCTTAGGATGTGGATTAAATACTAATGGCGGCGGACCTGTGCTTTTGACTTGCAAGGAAATTATTTGTGCTACTGCATCTTACAGGGCCTGAAAAAAAAATGTCATCAGAAAATCCAGGAGGGAAACAGGAGCTACCTGTGCCCTTAATGACCGTCTGGAAGTGCCACATGGCTTTCCTGCTGGGTGTTAAGAAAATGCACACGAGGGTCACACCGAACAGGAGCTGAGGAGTGCTGTGCTGACATGGCCCTTACCCTATGTAGCTGGAGGCATTCAACACCTACTCTTAAACCTTTTGTTCCAAGCACACTTGCAGATCATCTTTCTGGGAGGTTACTTTGTCACTGTAAGGGGACTATATAGGGGACGATAACTACTAACAACTATAAGGGGACACAGTACCAAGGGATACAATTCTAATGTATTTCTCTGTGTTTTTAATGACGGACAACATACATAAGTCTGACAAATTATAGGTGGAAAAAGAATGTATTACAGAGTTTAGTTGAAAAGTTAGTATTCAGATGGCTCTGTGCATTTTCAGATAAAGTGTTCTTAATGTGAGATTTTTTAGAGCTTGCTATTCTCACTGTTTCCTATTACATCATGATCTACAACTTTTCTTTTCCTCCCGATTAGTTTAATTTGAACATTAATGTTCGCACCTTAACCTCCGCCAGTCTCTCCTGACCACAGGGAATAGGGAGAGGACATACATCTGAGTAAAAAACCAGCAATGGCTGACGCCATAAATCAGAGGGATTTTAGAATCTGATGACAAACCAAATTCCTGTCAGAAAAGAGCAGAGCTGACCCCTCCCCAACTGTCATCGAAGCTGGGCCATAAAAATGACAGCTGTCACCAAAGCACGCTGGGCCTCTGAGGGACATGCCATCCTGGGGACTCATCTGCTGCGTCCGTGGCCAAATTCCGAGCCCTCAGGCACATTCCACTTGACATTTTGTCACATCTCTTACTGGTGCATCTGTTCAGGGGCATTAACTCTTCCTAAATCATTTTATCCCCTTTTTACTCTGAAAAAAAAAAGTCTGTGGGAGAGGTAGAGGTCTGATCAGGAATCTGCAGCAGGAAACAGAGTCTATATGCTTAAGAACTGGCTACAGGCAGCCTTGGGGGTAACTAATCCTAAAGGCCATGTTGTTATAGTAATAAGGTAGAGCTAAGACCTGAGTTCACATAAAGTTTAAAAAATTATTTTAACTCATATTCACACAGTCAAAATGGTAGGAAATCTTCCCAGTTAGGTGCCCTTGAGCTTTGGTCAGAGGCAGAGATCTATTTCAAAAGGAGAGGAGTGAATGTGAAATTGTGCCACAATGGCCATGGTTGACCTGAGATGACTGTGTACTCAGAAGTGGCATGAACATTTAAAGACACTGAGCACTTTTCTCAAACAGGTTAATAGGGTCCAAGAGCTTAGAAATCTATCCCATGTGCATGAACGAAGGGAAGATTTGTGTGTTCCATCTGTTTAGGAGATAATAACTGAACTTGGCTACATCAATCCTAGAGCCAAAAAACTAGCTGCCCTTACAGCTAGGATGGGATAAGTCTTATGACATGGACATTAAAATTGACAGTTACAACTTGTTCAGCAGAGGTAGCAGAGCAGAGATCGTATCTCCTGGCATCAGAGAGACTGTGATCTCCTGAAGGGTCACTTTTGATTCAGAATCAGAAATATTTGAATGCATGTGGATTAAAGATCTAGCTCGTGCCACTAAGGACAGGGACTGACAGATATCTGGATGACAAGAACCTGGTGAGCGTTTGCTAGACTTCTTGTGACCACTGACAAAACTTCTGAGAGCTACTAAAAATAATAGGTGGTAACTTCCCATGGTACCCTGCATCTGGGATGGGGTAACTCACTACCAACTCCTGTTATGCTAGACAAGAGAGTTAGTAACTAGCCTAAGGGCCATTGGCTGCCTGAGTACCAGGCAGTGTAAGGTATATTTTTTGAGGTAAGTGTATTTGTCACGTGCAGACAGAATGGCATGAAGTAGTAAAATTTGTATTTGAAGTTCCAAAGGCTCATTTTCCAAAGCTTGTAAGAATTTGTAATTGGAAAGCTTGGGAAAGGCTGGCTAAACCCAGGAGTTCTTTGCAGATCTCCTATCAGATGGATGCTGGGTGTGGATGAAAATATGTGGGGCGATGCTGGGTATGGATGGATGGATGCTGGGTGTGGATGTTGGGTACGGATAGACATATAGCTGAATGGAAATCAGCTGGGTTGAAAGACTGAAAGCAGTGACTAAACAACAAGCTGTAACATGAAAGAGAGAAAAAGGAGTAAAAGGTGATTAATATAACTTATACATTAAAAATATGTGAGTGATAAGTCAAAACAAAGCAATTTTTGAAATAAAAATGACAGTCTTTTAAGAGAATGCTTAAAAATAGGAACAAAAAAAGAAAGCCTTAGTCAGATATAGGTAGTTTTAAGAGCAAAGTTGGAAAGTCAAAGGTATTCAGTCCATATTGCCTTTCTGTTCTACATAGAAAATAAAGCAGGGAGGTGGGTTTATTATGTGCAAATTATATGGATGGGGTATAAAGTTTCCCATCTGTATCAAAGGAGGGTATGAGACAGAAGCTACTTAAATTCAGCACGGAAGAGGCTCCAAGTAGCAAAGGGAGCTTCCTGAATCATACTCTTACCACAGATCTTGGGAATCTGCAAAAATTTGGAAGCACTGGAGGAGTCTCACTCTAGATCCCAAAATTAGCAAAGGATAGAGTTATCGGAAAATTTCACACTCAGAAATGCCTGTTCAGTTTTCAGGATAAGAGTCAATGGTTTGGAAAGCAATGGCTTAGAGAAGGTCACATGCATCAACATGAGCTCTCAGTGGAAATGGTGTGACCAAAAAGGCCAGTATTGTTTCCTTGCTTGGGTAAAAGAGAGAATGTCACGAAAGGTTTGAAAAATTATTTCTCTTCGCCGTCAGTATACCCAAAACTCCTTTGGTTCTGTTTAACTGTCTAGATGAGCAACAACTGAAAGCAAATAGGGTTCATCAGGACTTGCTCTAGTTCCCTGCAGATATCACAAGGGAGGTTTTCCTCAGTGTTCAGCTGATTAGCTTTCTGGCTTTTAGGGAAGGAAGTAATTTTTTTTTTTTAATTTAGCTTTTTTCTAAGGCCTAAGAATTTACCTAGAGTCAAAGATAGCTCTTTCAGTGGGACGTGATCTGTGCTCCAGCTTGGTACAAACAAGCTTCTGTTTCAGATGCCTGGGGACACTTCGTGCTGCTTTGCTCAAGGTCACAGTCCCTGACTTGCTTGAGGTGCAGACAGGACTTCCCCAAGGTCATGCTGGCACAGACTTGGAGGGTTTTTTACCTTCTTCTGCAGTACAGAGTGCACTTAATTTGCTGGATTGATGTTCATGCTCATTGAATGCTTCCCTACTATTGCAGAGATATTGGCATGGGGGTTATCCGAGGTTTCTGACTTGCCTTGCCCTTGGCATTGGTCAGGCTAAAGTCTTGAGCTTAATATAGAAGTAGATGGGTAAAATGTAGCACTCAGTGATATGCAAGAGATCTCAGCAGACCATCTGGTGGGTCTTTTTTCCCTGTGAAACTCTGAAAATACTTCCAAAAGCAACCTGAGAAGGTTTTAAACAATTACTAAAATTAAACATTTTAGAATCTACAGACCAGGTATGTTTTACTAGAGAGCTTAAGAGACATTTGCTGAGGAGTGCTCTGAGCTATTCCTGTTGATATTTAACATGTCCTGGAACACTCAGACAGTACCAGATGACTGGAAAAAAGCTAGTTGTTGTTCCTGTATTCAAGCGGATAAATGGGATTGCTCAAATAAACACAGGCAGATTAGCCTGGCATCAATCCCAGGGAAAATTACAGAAAGACTCATATGAGACATGACTAGTAAAGAATTAAAGGATACTGATGCAATTAAAGGCCATTGGCATAACAACATGGAGAATAGATCTTGTCATAAAAATTTAAGATCTCTTTTTAGAAGGTGATTACAACATGACTGATAAAAGTATGTTTGCTGACCTAATATAATTAAACCTCTACAAAGCATTTGTTTTTTGTGCTACACAACATTCAGATGTAAATTTCAGCTCATACAAAATCCAAGCCTGTGCCTGTCAACTGAGAATCTTCCACTGAAATGTTCTTTCAACAAAAAAAAAAAAAATCTTTTCTTCTTTTTTTAGTGGCAGCTTGTTTAGTACGGGTTTTTTCCTGTTTAGAGAATTGAAACCATATGTTTTATTTTTGGTCTGTATTGAAATATTTCAGTTTACTAAAGTGAAGCAAAGCTATACCTGCCCATGATACTGGAGAGAATTAATCAGAAAAGTAATTCTGACATGCCCATGCACTCGCTATTCCATCCTACAGCATAGGCTTTGGTTGGATTATATCTCCCATGATATGCCTCTGTCGGACTCTTTTTGATGTGCTTGGTGCTCCATGGAAGAAGAAACTAGCCCAAGAGTCTGGTGTGCTGGTGGGTGCAACAGTGGATACCATGAGGAACTGTGGCCTTTAGACAGTCATTTGGGTGGTGGACAGACAGCAGATGTAGCATTCAACGTTATGGAGGAAAGCATTTTGATTAAGGATGTTGAAATCCTTCCTATAGATTGAAAATATTGGTTAATTATAGCATTTTAATCTTTTGCCATGTATTTGTGAACATTTCTCTTCCTCTAAGTTGGATATTTAAAATAAAAAAAAAAAACAAACAATAAAACCCATGAGACTCTCTCACTGTGCTCTCTCAGGCCTGCAGGACCTGCCTCAGGATCGTGTCTCTAAAATGAAGTAGATTCCGTGACCATTTTTCCTTGTAACCCTGACCTTTCCTAGAAAAGAGTGTTACAGGGAGAAAGAAGGGAAAAACACAGATACCATCTCCAAAACACCTGGGAAAGGAAGTTGTAAAAAGAACGCTCTGAACTACTGAGTCTTTCTTGCTCTCTTCTTGCCTCCTCTGCTGTGGGAACCACCTCAAGGGAAAATGCAAGCTCTGCCTTATTTATGCAGAAATGACAGGCAAAGCTAACTCAGGAGGACAGAACAAGTGTGTATTACAGAAGGAATCCTCCTTCTCTTGCTTTCTCGTGTGGCTGAAACATTCTTGGTTCCCTGCTGGGCTGACCACAGCTCTGGCTGAAATCTGATTCATTGCGAAGAAACTATCAGGACTCATAGCCTTTACCAGGGCAATTTCAAAGTTCCCAATCTAAGATTAACACAGGCTATGGATTCTCTCTGTGGACGTTTGAAGTTAAAATAGCAAAACTAAAGAAATAAGCAATAGCTTTGAAAGCTTCAGACCTCTGAGGTTGGAGCCTAAACTAGCTTATCAATTAACTTTATCAATTAGAGGGGAGAGAGGCATGGCTTAGAAGGAAATTTTCTCCAGGAACACTTTATCTGCTAAGCCTCCTGCTGCAAAAGTCTCCTCTGAAAGCAGCTGGCTGAGGCCAGTGATTCAGGAGTGAGACTAGTTATGCTACTGCTATGAGGTAGGACAGTAATGCCCAATGCTTCAGAGGATTTGTAGCATCCTCCTTGCTCACACTGCACCTTCATACTAGCTCGGTCAGCCTTTGCCCGGCACAGCTCTGGGGCTCTTATCTCTGGCAGCACATGCTGCAGGGCAGATGGATCAGAGTAATGCAGCCACACATATCAAAGTGGGATGAGACCAGAGCAGACAGCTTTCCTAGGTTAAAGACAAGGGTCTTTATTTTCCTTGGGCTTTGTTGCTTTCAAAGGAAAAAAGAGAGCATAATAGTCTTCATTACTTTCCCTTCTCATTCCTCTCCTCCCTTACATCATTTTCTCTATCTTCTTCCTATATTCACTTACCTCGAGGGATCCTTCCTTCCCTGAAGTTCCTCTTTCCTAGACTGTTCTTCCTCTTTTTTCTCTCTTGCTTTGGTCCCTTTCATTTTCTTCCCCAGGCACCCCTTGTCTCCAGCCCTCCTACCTCACAGACTCCCAACTGGTAATCTTCCACATTCCTCATCATTATTCCTACTGGCTGCTGAGTTTTAACCTCTTGGAAACAATCCCTTCCCTCCCATGTCCTTAACCCTTTGCATCTGGAAGCTGGACTGACACAGCTGCAGCCACAGGAGGGACCACTCGCAAGCCACTCAGTCCCATGGCTACTGCTCCAGCCTCACAGCTGTTACTCTGCTTCCCAGCTTCCACAATAAAGGGTGTTCCCAAACTAGCTGGGATTTTCTTTTCTGGGGAGGAGGGGACTTTGAATTTTGCATCAATTTACATTCATTGGTTATCCCTGACCTGCTCCAATCCAAAGGAAAGGAAATCAAATGGAACCGTATTGACCCTAGATTGTCAGCTTTTTGCTTTCAAAAGAAATTTAAGGAGTCATGCATGTATGGAAATAAATAACAGTCGCGGAAAGGGATAGCATGTAACACAGTAAATATTGACAGATAGGTAGCAGATCTATTCCCTGCTCCTTGCTTTCTCTCTCTCTCTTCTTTTCTTCAGTCTTGTATCTCAACAGCCAGCCCTGTGTCTGTTTTCTTCCATCTGGCAGCTCTCAGAATAATCTCACCCACCTGCTAAATGAGAGAACGTCAAGTTAAATTTACAGCACAGCCTGGAAACAGGATGCTATAGAAAAGCATTTTAATTAAAATCCTCTAATTGAATGCATGTTTCCTTGTGACAAGGGAACTGCCAAGAAGGGTCTGATGTCACCACCTCTACCCCCATTTGCCACGAAAGAAGGGCAATTGAAACCACCTCTCAAGGTGGAGAGAGGAAAGGGCATTTCCAGGGAGTTTTCCAGGGACACCATTGCATTGCTGTTAGACGGTTCATGGGAGACTTGCTCCTTTATCAGCATCAGATCAGAAGATGCTACAACAGCTCTGTTACTTCTGATCAGGTACTTTCCAGCATAACAAGCTGTAGCATGTGTATAAGGACAAGGTGATCACTAGGTGAAACGTGAACTCCAAATAGAAGTCTGGCAAATATATAGGCTGGCTCTAACGTGGAGATCATCGTGGTGCAAACTGTCACCTGGGAATGCTTCCGACTCAGCTCTACTAGGTAATCAAGTGGGAATATAAGACCTGATTTACTGCAACTGCTGGAGTAGATGCATGGATGGAGAGCAACATTTTGACACAGGAGGAGAGATGGAAATAGACAGCAAGAGACAAAAGTCTGGGGTTCTTATTTGGAAGGTCTGGATGACCATGTCCAGTGCTTGTGGATGGGGGCAGCAAGCCCTCATCTGGACACGCTGGTGTCACTGGCAGCCTGTGAGCTGGTGCAAAGTATTAAATGCAGCGTAGATATGTTAAACTGCAATTGTCCGGTAGCTGCACAGCACCTGGAGGAATAACACACTGGGTATGTTCAAACAAACATGACTGGTAGCCAAGAGGAAGTATTTGGGGAGAACAGGGAATTAACAAGTGCTGTAGAACTGCGTCACTGCAATGTAATTCTAACTCTTCTAAATACTATGCAAATCCGTCGACACTATATACTTCCTGTAACCATGACACCTCTGACTTTTCTTTCCTTGATTTACAGTAGTTAACTGTTATGAAAAAAGAGTTACAGAGAATAAAATGCACAGTACATACCTCTATCTGAAGACCTAGTAATAATAGTAACAATTCACAACATTCTGCAATATTTACAGATTTTTCCATTAAGCTACCCACAACACGCAGAGGGGAAGTTTGGCACCACTGCATTCTTGCACCTCCAGGCTGGTAAAGGTCATTTCCCGAGAGCCTCAGGTCACAGAGGAGAAAAGTTCCCGGCGTCCTCAGGTGTTTGCCAGCCCTCCTTCCTTAACAACAGAGAATCCTTTCATAAAACACATTCATTTTATGTTTCAATATTTTTATGCTTCATTGGCCTATTTAGAAATTGGAAAATCTTACATCCCCTCTTGAGAAATCTGGCAGGCATGTTTGGCTCATGCTGGAAAAGCAAAACCACTGGCAAACTCTCCAGCCTTTTTCTAAAATTTAAAATGAAAAGTCCAAGTGCTGAAGGCATTTTGAACACCCTTTGCAAGTGCTAGGGAAGCAAGCATAAAAGACTTAAGACCTAGTGAAGGGTAAATCACTTTTTTCCACAGCAGATTCTGGGGTGCAAGGGTGACTTCCAAACCATCAGTACAGTTCCTCAAAACAGTAGGTAGGTCAGGTTTTTAGGGTAAAGCGGAATAGAGGGACCAAAGCTCTTGTCCTTTTGGCTTTTTGAGTCTCACTAAATCCTTGTCAAATGGAGAGTAAACTTAGCAACTCCTTCCAGAAAGTGTTGTTCAGACGAGGAGTGCAGGAAGTGCTGGATGCCAGGAGTGGTATTTGCCTATTCTGAAGCAATTCACATCACCGGACATGCTCTGGAGAATGCTCAAGTAGTTTGGTGATGGGAAGCAAAGATGGTGGACCAGAACTGGAGGGCCAGTGCAGCAGAAGTGGGGATTGTGAGAACAGGAATTAGAGTAGGACAGAAGCTCTTAGGATGGCCTGGAGCAGAACTGCTGATAGCAGAGTTTATTCTGCCAGCTAGAACTCAAAATGGATGTTTATATACATGTCATATTTTATAGAAACCAAGACAGTAGAAATGTCCCATAAGATGCTTAGCTTATTTTTTAAAGAAACATCCAGTGAAGATGCTCTGCTGAATGAAGACAAATGGTTCCAATGTTGAGCTAGTGCACAAAAATGGGGAAATGTCCCTAAGAGACTGAAATTTTCCATACCAACGTTGCCCTATAGTTGCATGATCCACAGTGTGTTACAAAAAATGTTAAAAGAGCATCGAATTGGGATTCTAATTCTCAGCTGGTGAAAACATTTCTATAGTTTGTCCACAAAAATTGCATCTCACTTCCTGCTAAAATATGTCAGAAGTGTGCAGACATACAATGAAAAGTGGAGATTCTGCCTCCAGGAGTTGCTGCCTAAAATCCTTTAAGTAATCTACAGCACCATGAATGCTCTGCCATCAGCTTAATTTAGACCATATGAACGTCCTGAGTATTTTTCAAGCAATAAGAAGGTAACAGTTCAAGCAATAAGAAGGTAACAGTTCAAGACCAAGAGGCAGAAAATAGAATTAGTGCCATACTACAAGCCTTACACAGTACACTCACAGAGAGTGCCAGGAATATCCACTCCTGCTCAGTTGTTATCAGGCTGTTAAGCTGATATATAAAAGACAGTGAGAAGTGTTGTCGCTTGCAGCAGGGATCAACAAGGTTGACTGAGCTCCAGATGTATGACTATAACTTGGACAGTCAATTGCATTTTAAAGGGAGTTTTAAAAACAGAAAAAAGATAGAAAAATAAAATAGGATCATAGAGATCAAGGCTGAAAGGAACTACCTTTCAGTCATTTAGTCCTCCTCTTATCCTGATGGTAGGGAAAAGCTAAATATGACCAGTAAAGAAGACTCTGCAGACCAAGTTGCTGTTTGGATGAAGGAACCTAAGCTCTCATGTTTTTTGGCAATCTCAGTAATTGCAGCCAGTGAATGAGAAAGCCGTGGAGACTGAACTCACCATTCACTTCTGAAAGTCATCACTCCAGGTTGGGTGTGAGGCCAAGCTGTGTGGCCAGATCCCTGTGTGGGTGTGAGAAGCTGGCCCTGTCTCTTGTCAGCCTGCATGTGCTCTTTGGGGACATAGCTCCAATTTTTAATGCTGCCAACCTGGTATGTCTCACTGCTCCACTGACCATTTCTAAGGAAAAGGAAAACATAAATCATGTGTATTAGTTACAAAGAAAAGCCTTTAAAGTCCAAACTACTCAGGTTAGAAACTTTGATACTGGCATATTCAGGAGTTTGTGGCATGTCTAGGTCATTACTGTCAGCTAAATGAATGTAAAATTTTTGGTGAGGGAGTGTTGCATTTTGCAGACACTAAGGCTTTTAATGGAAGGACCCGTCTAGTGTGAGTGTGTCTCTGGGGCTACCACCTCCTTACATATGAACTGCAAAATAGAGGTTTGTGTGCTATGAATGTTAAATCAGGACGGCCCTGTGCAGTCACCCATGTTGTGAATGATCCCTGTGACACCACTGAAGGGCTTGTCTGAAGGTGGGAGTCTCCAGGCTGCACTCAACTGCAACTGGACCTGCGCCCACAGCTAAAAGATATCAAGGTGCTTGAACCCTTTGGAGTGCCTGAGGTCTGGTAAGTGCACAAGTACTTTCAATTGCTTAGCAGTGGCTAAGTCCTTTCCCAGACACGTGCGGGAGCTCCAGAGGAGTATGCTAGGCCCTTTATTCCTATCTTGCAGCTGCAATCACCCTTCATTCTCCCTGGCCAGGACCAAGCCCTGGGGGGCTGCTGCCTAGTTCTGGAAACTCAATAAAGTAAAGGAGGATCTCACGTGTTTGCTCAGAGGAAAGGTTTGACTCTTTCCTTAGCAAAGGAGGCATAGAACTGCAATGACAGCTTTCCTAGGTTGATAATTTTATCACGTAAATTCCCAGGCTACTTTGGTAGCTGGTGGAGATGAGATGGAGCAGCTATGTATCCTATAGCTGCATGTTGCTGAGTACTGTGAAAAGCTTTAGTTTCCTCCATGGTTTAGATAGATGATGAAGTGCTCGGTGCTTCCAGTTCCAGCAATGCCATCGCCAACTCTTTTTCCCAGTTGTCTGGGCACAGTGAACCCCAAGTCCTACCTGGCAGTCATGGCGACTGTCAGTCAGGCCAAGAGCAGGGAAGCAGTACGAGCCAGTAACTGGCAGTGCGGTAAGCCTGTAACTGAGACAAATTGAATAATCCCAGCTCCTAGACTCATCCTGCCCTGAACCAGTTCATTCCATCTCTCTGCTTCTCTCTTAGCTGGGCCTCACACTTGCAGCCTCAAAGAAGGGCAAGAATGGCAATTTTCTGTGTTTCAGAAGTGCTATATAACCCCAGGGCATCCATTACATCCTCCACCACTGATGCTCCCACCCATTTGGGAAGGGGCAAAAATCCTGTTATACACAGTAGCTCAGTTAAAGCTTAGTGTACTTTAGAAAACACATGCAAACAGGGATTTCTGGGGACAGATCCTTATCCTTCCTGGAAGCACAGTATGTACAGTCTTTCCCAGTGCTCTGCTAAAACTTAGCTACCACAAGCCATGCACTGACTTCTGTAGGCCCACAGATGCTCAGGGGAAGGAAAAAAGTGTCCACCTCAAGCACTACTACTCCAAGCGTCAATACCACCCCTATTACTGCTTCCTTAAACCTGCTTTGCACTGATGTTAGTTTAGGCATCCTGGAATTAACACATGGCTTTCATTGCTTTCATCCATTTCTTCATTTCCATGCCCATAGGGACAGTTTCCCAACTCCTGAATTGCATGTGGTTGTTTCATGTTCAAAAAACAACTGTCAGTCCCACATAAAACATAGGCTTTCTCATTTCCTGCTCTTGTCTTCCCTGGAGAGGGAAAAGTAGCTCTGCTTCTCCCCTTCTCTCTCACAGCATCCCTCCCTTCCCTCTAAGGCTCTTCCCTCGCCTTTCGTGCCCTTTTTCTTACTGCTGTGCTCCCCTCCTTTCCTCTATAGCCTCTTGCCTTTCACACCTTCCCTGTGAACCACTCCACCCTCATTCTTACTGTGCCTCATGTTTCTCTGTGCTCCCTCTAACTCACCCATGCTCCCTGCATTGCTTTTCTCCTTTTGGCCTCCTCCTCCTTCTCACACCCTGGGCTCTCTTGTATAGACTTTGCATGAAAGCGAGTTCGTATAGGGCAGCAAGTGCCTGCTTTCTTCAAGCAAAATCTAACACGGTAGTTCACACTGCTGCCATCAGCCTTGCTCCCTAGCAGTGTGCTTGCAATACGGGAAGGAAGACACAAGCTGTAAGCTGACATAAGTTCAACTCCCCATATTGCTCTCCCTTGCCTCCTGCTCCCCAGACTCTAATTCCCTGCCTGGCTTCTAAGATGCTTCCCCTTCCCTCTGCCTTTCCAGGCTCATTCTCCTCTAGGTGTGAGTAGCCTGCCAGCCTCTTGGAGGCTTTCATTTCTGGTAGCAATGAATTCAGTAGGTTCTTGCACTCCTGGCTGAGGACAGGCTCATTTCAAAGCTAGTGGGAAATGACTGCTCTTTTGGTTGAGAGCCTGGCAGAAAATGCCAGAAGATGGAACCATCTTGGATAATGCTGATTTTTGACTTTCAAGGCAGAGGTCAGCAAATTATAAGGAAAAATATCAATATCAGTTAATTCAGGACTCATGAGGCAATGTCAGACAATATGTCCTCTCTCTTGTTCCTTTCTTGGGTTCCCCACTTTCTCCTTAAGGTTGTTCATCCTTTTCTCTGTCCTTGATGACTTCTACTTTTCTTCTTTCTTACCACTTGTTCTCCTACATTGTTCAGGTTATAATGAGGGGCAAATTAATTAAATTAAAAACAAAGTAAAAATAATGAGTCTGAGAAAATTCCCTCAAGACAGAATCCAATCACAAACGTAGAAAAAGCTGACCCTGAAGTGCCTGTTCAAGTCACGGTGAAAGACACAAAACCGAGCTGCATGTGAAACTGGGAAGGAGAGGCAAAAGGAAAATGCATGACAAATCCACGTGAAGTGTCTCAGACAGTTTTTGTCTGCACAGAAATGGTTTTATGGGATTCTCTGCAGAAAAAGGAATGAAAAAATTAAGGAGTTGAGTTCAAAAGATCAAGTTGCATTTTCATTGATCTCAGACTTGTAAGAGCTACCCCATCAATCACAGTTGCTTAAAAATTCCTATTAATGTTCTCAAGTGCTTGGGCTACCCATATGGTTTGTCTTTGTAACATTTGGACATCTCCCTGGAAGCAGTATGAGATCTGTCAGTGTCAGAGCCCGAGACTCTGTGCTCATCCCCACATCCCAGCAAGTGGTGTAAGGAAAATGCTATTACTGCAAGGCTGAAGAGCTTCATCTCATCTGGCACAAAAACAGAAGCTGAGAAAGGATGAGAAAAGATGAGAAAGGAATAATGACTAGAAGATTTGGCTTTCAGAAACGCTGGCAACAGCAGCAGAACCAAGGTAAAAATCCCCCCATATACTCTGCGAGGTCTAGGACAGAGCTTCAGGCCAAGGTACCGTGTGATGCTGCACAGAAACAAACACCTGTTTGCTCATAAAGAGCTGAGAACATGGGTAGTGAAGGCTTTCAGAATTAGGAAGGAAAACTGAAAGGAGGATCCCCTACTGTTATACTGATGTGACCAAAACTCAGGTAGGCTGGAAATCTTGTCAGGTACAGCTCAACCTTTCCTTATCATAAGCAGCAAAATCAGCATGGTGGTAAACCACTGAGTGACGACTTTTAGAGATTGCTTTGTAGGCCTCTGAAAAACTGTGCTCCTCACTAGTAACAGATTCATGCCCATAGGCAGCAGATGTACCGAGCTGAGGACTCAGGCTTTGTCTGGATGCAGGCTTTGGCATACAAACATACATGTTAGTATGGACAGAATATTAGGAATGTGCTTGATGCTGAACATACATTTAAAAAGCTTTCTCCTGTTTCACAGAACTAGCCCATCTAGCCGAGCTGACTGCAAGCCCTTAATGCTGCCAGTTTTCCTTGGAGAAAATTTAGACCCAAAGCCAAAATTCACCAAACAAATCTTTCTCTTTAACAGTCCCGAATCTCTCTTTCTTGTAAGTTCCTATTTTCCTGCTTTAGGGAAATTGTCATGAGGACACATTTCCGAACCTGATGTTCACCTCAAGTCTATACTGGATTCACGTACTAGCAAAATAACTCAGAAGCATATGCTGAAAATGAATGTACTGCAGCTTGACTTTGACAAGGATTAGAACATTCACCTTGCCACTGTTGTGTGAGAAGTTGTGACAGAACAGCTAGGAGACATCAATATGGCCAGGAGGTCCTTTGAGTTTACATGGGCTTTCTACAGAGAAAATCTACTCCGGGAGAAAAATATTCATAATCCCTATTCCCCTCGTGCTCTTGCTCTGCCCCCGAGTGGGTCACAATTTATTACAAAAAAGGGAATTATCTGTAACTAAACAAGGTCGTTTGAGTGTCAGAAAGAGAGTGATGACTTCCTCTCCAGGTGGGCTGAGAGGTATGTGGGATCCAAAGCTCAGGTTCTGCTCACACTGGGCCAGGGCTGAACGAGGGGCCGTCTCCTGAGGGGCACAGAAGGTCTAAGCAAAGACACTATGCATAATGCTGTGAAAAAATTAGTTCGCTGCAGAAGTAGGAATAGAACAGAGATGTCAACTGCATCAGGCCTCTGTCTTCAGAGGCAGGGACTCTCTCCTGCTTTTCCTCCTTTCACACACACACACGCATGGGCACAGGCACTTACTTCATGAGCAAGCTGTTTAAAAGCAACAATGCTGAATGTGAGTTTATATTTAATATTTCACACATTTTCATCTAATCTTTTTCCTTGAATGCTAATGCATCAGTTCTTTCTGGAGACAAGAACGGCTGTCTGCATTTTCTGGACGTCTTTTGCATGCTGATTCTACAAAGTTTCTCACTTTGTAGCTTCTAGAAACCTTTCTGATTGTTTTCTCTTAACCAGTTTCAGCCTGCTATGCCTGCGCTTATAGGAGCAAGAACATTTTCTCTGATGACTGCCTTCGGATCCCGGCAAGATGCCATGGTCTGTGAGATGAGAAATGGTGACCTCATGAATAGGAGGAGGGAAAGGAGGGGGCGAGACTGAATTTTTGGTTTTCTACATTTAAATCCCATCAGGCTTTGTGTTTTCATTTCAAATTCTTTCCAAAATACTGTATCTATTTTCCTCCAAGATACTATGGCAGAAATGACTTTATGCTTTGCCTCCACTGATTATTTTTCTAAATAGAAAGAAGTGATTTGTCTTCAAAGGCATTTAAAACTCACCAAAAGAAATGCATCCTGAAATAAAGTGAAAAAATTGGAAGGTATGAACATGTGAACAGGCAAGTCACAAAAGAGTTAAGTTATTTATATGTGGTCAAGTAAAGTGAGACCAGGACACACGGGTCTGCCCCCAGAACCCTCTGGACACTGGGGTGTGGGCTTGTGAAATGTCTGGGAGGCAGAATTGTCCCACATTGTGTCTTGTTTAATTTAGCTATTAGAAGGGTTTGTTCTTTCGTAGCTTGGCTCTTCCTACAGCTCTCACACCTTCAGGCAAATGTCCTTTACATTTCAAATATGCCTTTTCCCTAGCGTCCCCCCCCCCCATACGCTATGTTTTGCATAACCATCTCTTTTTTTTCTCTGTGCACCTACAGAAGACTGCTGGCACAGAGGTATGTTTATCTGCCTGCAGAGGGAGAGTAAAACCAAACTGAAGAGCGCTGTAGGCAGATGGCACTGTGTTCCCTAGGGTGCGCTTTCAGCTTTGTGTGCTGGTAAGCAGGCTATGGTGCCCCACAGATTTTCCCTGGCCAGAAGCAGTGCTGCTCTGGAGCACATGCAGTGCGCATGTGCAACCTACAGCCTTCACGTCCTGAACCGGAAACTCGTTCACCGTGGCCTTGCCATGGCTCTGTGATAAAATACTGAGCTTGGTCCGACTAAGCCTACATGTCCGGGTAATGTCACAAAAATGAAGAATGCACATGCTGTCACTCATCACATGGCAGGCTCTTCCTCCCATCTGATTTAAATGGCAGAAGCGTGACTGGAGCAATACTCCTTTTAATGCAGTACCAAATGGACAGAGATGGGGACTTTGTCATCACTTCCACCAGTGATTACAGTTTTGCAGTAATGGAGCAGAGACTGGCTATTAAATGGAATAGAAACTGACTTAGGGTATGTGTGGCCACAGAGGAATCTTTTGTTCAGCTTCCCAGTCTGCAAAATGGGGCTCTGCTGCCTTGACCAGTAAGGAAGATGTGAGGATTTCTTAGTTCAAATCTCTGAGTGCTTTGACCATGGAAAGTGAAGGATTAATTTTCAAGTACTTCTGAAAAGATGAGGCTGTAGGTATTTTTCTGGTCACATAAAGCACCTAAAATTCTCATCAAAATTATTCAAAATAAAATAGAGTTTGTGTAATGGAAAATCTGAAATTGTATTTTGTTGCTATTGAAAGTCTTTCTTCAGAGATAAATGTCCAACTAGTTTGTTGAAAAGCAGTTAACTCACTCTCACTCTGGAGGCGATGCAATCCGCAGTTGCAGCATAAGAAATGTATTCCCCCTAAATTATGTACCTATCTGAAAGGGCAAGGCCGAGAGTGGGTGAGAAAAATGTAGGAATAGAAGAAATGCCAGCTGTTGAGAACAGGCCAGAAGGTTGTGGGAGCTCATCCGTTCATGTCACTGCATACTCTCTTTCAGCGGCTGCTGGGTCACACTGCTGTTTATGGTGCTGTCAGCGTCTGGGGACCGCATCTGGGACAGAACTTCTATTCTTTCTGCTTTAAGCCACAGAAATAGTCCTAGAAGAGAGGCTCCTGCTGCTACACCTCTTCTGGGATTGAGCTACAGCAGCCAATAACATTTTTCTTTATGTTATTGCTGTGCTAAAAAAAAAAAAAAAAAGATCCAGAAGGAAATCTGAAAAGTGAAGTGTGAAACCAGTGAAGTCAGGAAATGGAAATGGATGGCTGGACACTCTGGGATTGTAACAGGCAGCTCTGGTTCAGTGAGATTTGCTGGGCTGCCGCTTTGTTGGCCTGGGAGATACATTAGGAGATGATATTTAGAAATCATAAATAATCTCATTATATTGCAGCTGTTAGCATTCTGGGAAACATGGATAAAAGTAGCAGAGAACTGAATTAAAGAACCCCCCAGTGGCACAGTTGTGGCAACAGCTGAAGGGAGAAAAAAACATAGCTATTACGGCTGGGTGAACCTAAAGAATTTCTTGGGTTTGGATTCAAGCTCAATTGAATCTCAACTAGTCTGAGAAATTGTAAACTCTCTGCTTTCCTTGTAGGAGCAACTCATGGATGCTGTATGTTGTTCCTTCTGTTGTAGACCTGTTGGACTGGGAAATGGAAAAATAGCATTAACATTGGGCATCTAATCCACAGCCCACCCAGGACTGCTCCTACAGTACTTTCCCTAGCTTTAGAGCCCACCTTTTGTTTCCAGGCTGCTGAAACTCCGCAGCTAAATTCAGCCTGTCAAGCCACTTTACCTGACATTCTTCTTGAATTTCCCTTTTCTTGCTGTATCTCCTGTTCATAATATGTTGTATATGAGTAAAAATAAATCATTGCTGAATCTCGGTATCAAGAGCTGCCAAACTGCGCATAGGTCACATTGATTTGTATATGGCTACGGTCCCATCAGTTAAGATATGACTGAGGGCTACAAATAGACCATGACAAACAACAAACTGAAGAAGCAGAGATATGTGTTAGGGTGAGCTGGTTACAGATATGTCGTGTTGTTTATGATAATCACTTCCATTTCTGTCAAGAATCATGATATTTTATTTTAAGGTTGGGTCTTCCATATTACTACAACTGAAAATTTGAGTGGCAATAGATAGACATGTTCTTACCTTCTGTTTTTTTTCAAATAAGTTGCATGAATATCTTTTTCTAAATCTCCTGTCCTCCACGACGTTTTTCTAAACATCCATACTTCTGAAAACTCACCTCTTCATTCCTTCAGTATCGTGTTTGCTATCCAACCCACAGACTGTTATGCATTAGCATTGCCAGGTCCTCCTCCCACAAAACTGGCTGGTTATGTTAATAGGAAATTTTATAAACTCTTCTTACTCTTCCAAAATATTGTCTTTTAAAACTGATTTAAGACACTTACTGAATTCAAAGTCAGTGATGATGATTCATTTTGTTTTTCTTAGTTTCTCTTGTGCTCATGGAAAGCTGTTTTCTTCTGTTTATTTTCCCATGGATCTCTTCTTATTTGCCTTTATTCTTTAGCAGATTTCTCCTTCTGTCTTTTTGTAGGCAACGGTCACTAACCAAGTATTCTATTTTACTGCCTCACATCTTCTAGGTGAAACTTTGTTGGGTTTCTTTTAGGGAAGTCTCCTGAAATCACAGTTGCTGCTGCTTCTCATTGAGACTTCACAAGAACACAAGTCCATGTTGCTGGTCAAAGTCTTCATTTCTTATTTCTGTAGAATGGCATTTCTGAACTTCTAATACTAATACTCAGAATTATTGCAGCCTTGAAGGCTGCATTGTGTATTATCAGTTCTGAGCTTTCCTTAAACCTTTCTCTAGGCCTGCCTCTCCAGTAAGGTATGGAGCTGCACTTATTAAATGGCAGACATCCCCATCTTGGCCTTTGTAAACGCAGACTTTCCACATGGTATGGGTGAGGGAAACATTCGCTGATTTATGGAACCCAAGTCCTATGAGGTGCAGTGTATGCACCAGACTCAGCACTTGGGTTTCAGAGATGAGGAAGAGGTTGCTCATGACTTCGTGTCAGAGATTTCATGGGCAGTGTTCATTGATGCCAGTAAAGGAAACACTTGATAGCCAATCAGCTTACACCGTAGAGATGGAGATATGAAGATTCCTTCACACCAGATATCATGGTACACTCACTCTGTGAATATGACCTGATACCAGAAAAGAGAAGCAAAGAAAGAAGAAGGCTAAGCACTGCTCCCCCTCTCTGCCCCACCCACTTTGCACTATTTATAAGCTTTACTCGACAGCTTGAACTACAGCCACATTAGACAGATGTTTCTAGCCTTACATTTCTTCTGTGCTGTTGCAGAACCTCTCCACCCTGTCCCATGTGGTGGAAAATACAGACCCCACAATTCTTTAGTTCCCTAATTTGGGCTCGTACATGAATGGACCTGAGATAGGAGCCAGGGTCTTTGTTTTTCAACAAAAAGCAATTGTGATAAATCATGAATCACTATGAAAACAGGTGCTTAAATCTAGAAATTCTTTGAGTAAGACAATTGCCTTCCCAGATCAGGACAATGATGGAAAATGTTTCCCGAGTCCTCTACTACAGCGACAGACAGTTGAAAGATAGTGGACTTCTATCACCTCACAGTGTTTGTGCCACCCTGGAAGTAAGTGAAGAAAAAAAAATAAAAGAACATTTCAGCGTAGTATAAAACCACTTAAGTTTGTGCATGAATGAAATAATATAGCCAATTCTTAAGTGTTTTTAATTGTAAATGATTAGTGATAAGTTCATGTTATCTGGCATAATTAGAAGCTGTAAATAGTGAATTGATGGAAGAAATTTAATACGGCACATTTTTTATTTAAGGAACCAATGTATTTCATTTCAAAATTTTTTTGTTGTTGTTGACATAGTTTCTATTCCTGTGGCCAGAAGCCAGAGCATCTCAGGTTCCTTTGTACTAGTTCATCTTCTCCATCCGAGAAGGAGGTTAGTATATTATTCGTTATAGAAGTGTATTTGAGCTATACACAGATCAGCTTTAGAGACCCCAAGTGACCCCTTTGATAGGTGTGCATGGCCAGTTCTTTCTCATTTTGGGTGTGTGCAGTTTTTTGTTCCGTTCTATGTAGATATCTTGATTCAGTCGTATTTAATGTCATTTTATAGAATACTTCATTCTTTTTAATTTTGCTTTTCCAATTCACCACTTTTTTGTGTTGTTTTTCTCTGGTCATCTGTAAAATTTGAAACAACTCCCAATTTGCTATTGTTAACTCAGAGGTAAGAGTTTGACTGGATGGATAATATGCTATAGGAATAGATATAACAAAACTCAGTGCAAGACTGTAAGGACGTCCAAGGTGATTTTTACTTACTTTTCTAAGTAAGTTGACCCTTCCCACTCACACATCAGACTCACAAGCTCCAAGATGTGTGTGTCACTTGGTCTGGGCAGAGTCACTTGCATGCAAGGGACACTTGCTATTCAGCCCGTGCTTCGTCTTCTGGCTTTCTTTTCAACGGTGATAGTGAACTGGTTTTTGGATAGGTCTTTTATAGCTTTTATGAGTCACAGGTATTGAAGTACGAGTTTCTGTCTTGGAATCTTGATTAGTTACCCAGCATAAATCTTAGGCGAAGTTGATGCCTATTGTGTTCTCCTTCCTCATTTTTGGTAACTTACTGTTAAAGCCTGTCTTTCTGTTAACATACAGGGTGCTGTAATCTCGTTGTCATCCTTGTATTATTGGATTGCACATTTTCTGCTGCCAGCTCTCTAGTGTTGGGACCTTGGTGCAAGCAACAGAGTCCTCTGTGCTTACCAGTTCCATTGCTGCTGATCATGCCCCTGTCTACGAGCACAGGCCATTCTTTGACTCCTTGCTCTAGCGTTTCTCTCGTACTTTCAAACACACATCTGCATTCGTACTTCGTTCTAACTAATCTTCATATTTTTTTATACAGATCCTCTCATAACAACATACTAAAAGCCATGGACTAAGCACTGGCCCTTGTTTGGATGGTGTTGGCAGGTTGCACTTAAGTTTACACTGGGTTAATTGTGCTGCAACTTATTCCGACTTCACTGGGAGGGGTAGAAAGTAGGTAATTACATCAAGTCTCCAATTGCTGCATTTCATTATGTATTTAATATATCATACCTACTGCAGTATTTTATTTGTGCCTGTTTCTAAGGCTGTTATGCCAGCTTAAAATGCAACTGTATTAATGTGCAATTAACTGAATGCACATTAAAGAAAATTTTATGAAGCAGCTCAGGTAGGAGAGGAACCTTCCGAAGGCCTTTGGAACATTTCACACCTCCTCGTCATCCCTCCAGCACACCTAGTATTTACCAAGGAAATCCTGGGAAAACAGTGAGTGTTGCAGCATGTCCTGAGGACCATCATTCATGTGGTCTGGAGGGAAAAGCCCATCCTGGTCAAAGGCATCTTCACTGAAAATGCCTCCAGACAGCCTCTCCTCTTTGGCTGACAGCTGAACCAGCAGCACCCTCCCCATCATAAGAGAAGGGCTAGTGGTTATCACATGCTCTCTGCTCACTGTCCCAGCTAGGCTGACTCTGCCTTATGAGTCTGCATTAGTCAGAGACTGCTGCATCCAGTCAGCTGGAAAACAGTGCCGTGACGCATGCACAGTGTTGGGTGCTCAAGGGGAGAGGTGAACTACCAGAGTGTACTACTGTTTGTGAGTGGCTGAGTGGAGCCCACAGAAGTCACGCTATATCAGCAGAGAAGGGCATTATTCAGCTGAAAGACACAGCTTCCAAAATGAGCAACAAATTTAGAACGTTACTGGAATAAGAACAGCACTGGTAGGAACTTCAACTAGTGTAAAATTATACAGCCTCCTAATCCTTCTCCCCCACAGCATACGATGAGTTCCACGTTAAGTCAGAAAAAAGACCGGCTCCGTGCTCCAGAGATAGACTGTTGTGCAATCCCCTTTATTGTGGTGATTTCATGCTCCTCTCTCAACCAGCTGATGCTGACGAGTGTCACTGGGCTGTTGCAACATGACAGCACGCAGCAGTATGAACTGCTGTTCTCCATTGTAGTCCTCCAGTCAGGCAGACTAGAATTATTGGAATTTTTTTTTGTGGACAGGAGCTAATATTAAAAGAGGTACACCCTGGAGACTGCTCCTGCCATTTGTGACCATGTTACACTTCTTGAGTAATAGGCAACAGTTACTGAAATGTGAAAGCAACCCTTGAAGAGTGTCAGGGATTTTATCTGTATTCTGTACAATTTCCTAGGTAGAAATTACTGAGAAAGTAGGAGTAAAATTCTGTGGGCCAGCAGCAGGCTACAAAATCCCCTCCTCAGCAGACAAAGAGACCAATCTGTGATGCTCTCAGTTATGGTCCCATCAGTACACGCAAAACACTGGGTTACAGAACTGCCTAAAATGCCTCGTTCTGCAGGCTTCTAAAGAAGGAAAAGTGCTGAAGGAGTCAGATGTTCCTTGGATGGGAACTGGCTTATTTATAGCAAGCTTGCACTTGGCCACACCAGTGCCCTGCCCACAAAGTTCTCTCATGGCTCTAATAGCTGCATTTCTAGTGTTTCTCTTGTATATAATTGGCATGCTCAGGCTTCCTGCTGCCTAGTCTTTGAGTGCACTTTCATGATATTTTTTTTTGTTTAGAACCATGTCCAATAAGCAGTGTCCAGCAAAACTTATTTGCTAGTGCAGGGCAGGGTCTGACATGCCAGCGCTGGATGTGTGTTCTGGGCAAATGTGCCCAATGTGTCAGGGAAGAAAAAAAAAAAGCTGAACTCATTTTTTATTTTTATCCCAAATAACTGTCTGTCACCCTCAGTTACATCAGTAAAGTAATAAAGCAGCCACACTAGCAGATTGTCTGCTATGATTTTAACATAATGTCACAGGCTGTATACCTCAATTTGTATTTATGTTTCCACCCTAAGCATTTTGCTTTAATGCACAGTACTCACGTTCCCTTCAAGAACGCTGTGTCGTACTGGAGCGCAGTGTTCTAGTATTGCTGAATTGCACTGACTATGGTCACTGTAATATTTATGTCCCGTCAATGTATTAAGGAATGAAGCTAAACAAATTTTGCATGGCTTGCTCCCAAATCCACTCTGATCATTTTTGCCCCATCCTCTTCATTTTTTTTAACAGTTTGCCAGGTATGCGCTTAGAACAGCCTGCGTGGCAAGATCAGAGATCTGCTGTGGATATTTCCACTACCTTTCCTGGTATTTGCATCAGGCTTGTTGATAGAGAGCCCATCATCAAAGATGTTACATGATGCTTCACATTTTAAATCTGCAGCATCTAACTTGGGGATACATATCCATTCCTTCCGCCATGCTGCAAGCTAGAAGCCTGCATTGGCCAAGATTAAATGGATGAGCCCACGAGCCACGAAATAAAGAACCTTGGTTTCCTGCAGTATTGGTAGATTCTCTGGTGCCTAATAACATACTTGTGCCAAATTAAACTGTGGGGGGTTGGGAGGGGAGAGGTGCAGGATATACGTCCCAGATGTGGCTTCTCTGAGCAGAGAGTTGATGATACATGATGGCCTTCCTTGCCATGGGAAGGGCTTGGTCCTCCTCCAAGCCCTCCCAATGAGGGCTTGGTCCTCCTCTCCTATCTTTTAAAAGGAAAGACGTAAGAACTTGTACCTTTGAGAATGTAACCACTCCGTCGAAGCTGCTTGAAGTTGGCCAAGGGGTTCAAATGTCTGTGGTGGAGCAGGGAGGAAAGGAAGGGGAGAGGAACCATGCAACTGCTGCCTTCCCCCCACCCCCAGCCCTGACTTGCTTTACAACTGAACAGTCAAGAGCTCCTGGATGGGAGCGTGACCATGCCAAGAAGGCTCCAGTCCTGTGGTTAGGGCAGTCATCTAAGGAAAGGCGGGTTTCCAAGGATGGCTGCTGCACTGTGTACTGCAACACAGGTCTTCTGTTAGGTGAGCCAGTCCCAAGCAGATCTCCCAGGCATCTCCCTGATGCATCTTTCACGTGATCTGGGCCATTACCTCCTTTGGGAAGCCTCAGTAAGAAGTGGCAAGTGGTTCAGAGTCTCTGTGTGGGTGGGGGAGCCACTGCTGCACATGGTGTCCCTCTGTCTGTCTAAGTCCACTTCAAATTTAACATTTAAATAGTGTTTCTGGGGGAGGTGACAAGCCTTTGAGCAGGTGGTCCGCTCAGGGGAGTGTTACACTGGAAGGATTTTCCCTGTGCACCTCACTGAACACCAAGTAAATTATTTCACATGTTTTAGCCTACTGTTTTCAATGCTGCGCTCTGAACATTGCTCTGCTTTTGCTGTGTGCAGTGATGACCAAAGAAAAAATTTACAATGTTTGGTTTTACCGTTTTACTGTTAGCTTGCTTTTAATCCTCATAGACTATCAGAGTAACTTTCCTACACAGTCCATATTTATGAAGTTATAACTCTATATCATTTTTGAGGCCAACCTCTCTCAGTTTTTTCCCTGTTCTTTTTCAGTCTTGATGCTGAATATTTTGGTCCTTGGTCAACAAAACACTTATGTGTTATACTATACTTAGTACTATATGCTAAGCCTAACGAATAAACAAACTCTCTCATTTTGTATATGTGTCATGTAATTCGTTATAAAAGAGCTAAATAAATATGGTCAATAAATATGGTTGAAAAATACTAACACTAAGGTGAGTAAGGGTCTTACCAAAAGCGATTGGACAGAATAACGTTATCTCAGCATGTTGAAGAGCTTGGTTGGAGAATGCTCATTACCTTGAAAGATCATATTACTGAAAAGTTTAGATGACAGTTTCAGTGATGCCTTTTAAAATGCATGGAACTGGAAGTCCAGTTCCACCCTCTAATATTGAAAGTTGTGCCCTTTGCCTGTCTTGCTGTTTTCAGTGACCATTTTTAGTGATGACTTGGGGTGACATTCATTCTTTGTTTTAATCAAAATTAGAATCATATATTTTGATACTGAGAAGGATTTTTGCTTTGATCAGATCACATTTTCTCATTAGCTGAAATACAGACTCACTCACAAAAGATTAAAGGGGATAAATAAGAAAGAGTAGCACTCTGCTTTTGACCAGTATGTTTTTTTCCGCTGGTATTCACAGGGCAGCGCTATCCAGGTGTGCGAGAAAATTACACAGGAACAAACTTATCAATCTGAAAGGCAGTGAATCAAAAGGGGTTAGGAAGGCACTTGAGAAAGGAGTGATGAGCTGCTAACATCATACTAGAGTCGCTTATCACATATTTTGATCATGGCAAAACATTAGCACTGGAGGTCAACTCATTCCTGGAGTAGGTTCAATACTAATACACTTGAGCAATAATGTAGCAGCATTTGTAAGAGACACCAAACTGTAAAATCAGCTTTAGCAAAGTTTGTAAGACGCTTATGAAAGACTGAGCCAAACAATGGGAGCCAGCAATACAACTGTAAAGACATTTGATACCAACAAATATAAAGCAAGGGATGCTGAGAGAGACTTGCATGGCTCATAGACCTATCTAAGTTTTCCTTTAATTGTATCAGTTTAGAAAGAGTCTATATATATCTGGGGGCAACTCAGTAAAGACCTGGCATTAATGTGAAGCAGCAGTTAAAACCAATCAACCAACACTCCTCCCTCATTCCCTCCAAAGCCCCACAGAAGATGGGGTAAATAAAGTAGGGCTGCAGATGCCACACAATGCCATATTACAAATGAGTGGCTCTCCCAAATACAAAAGACCATATCTGTTCTTGGGACCTTATCTCCAAACAGATACTAGAGACAGAGAAAAAAGCATGCAGGGCAAGGAAAAACTTTTCTGAAAAAATGAGATACTCTTGGTGGTCAAGGCAGGAAGCAGGAAGAGACGAGCTTCTTGACCCACACGTGTGTATCATCCATTATTTGTATGCTTTGATCATGACCTTCTTATATGTCTGTTTGTGAATGCAAATAGGCAACAGCAGGAAATACTGGTTCACACAACATATTATTAACCTGCAGAAATCATTGCCACAGGATGACATTCAACCATGACTCAAAGCAAAGAATCAAAAGTATTTCTGAAAGAGTGTACAAAGAATTTTAGAGAGGCTACAAAACTTCCTATTTCAGGATTGAACCAAGAATTACATGTTAGGATCAAATAGAAGAGAAGAAGGGAAGGGGCAGATCCTGTCACATTTGCCCACTGTAGTCTCTCCAACCCTTTTCTGATGCATACAAGGCTAGACACAGTCAAAGCCAGAATACAGTCAGAGAGACGAGGCACAAAATCGGGAATGCTATTTGTATATTGATATTGCCCTGTAAAAATAAAGATTAAAAAATGCTTGGAGAATTTATCTTTCAAAGTCTTT
Organism: Struthio camelus; assembly: GCF_040807025.1. NCBI lineage: Eukaryota > Metazoa > Chordata > Aves > Struthioniformes > Struthionidae > Struthio > Struthio camelus. The sequence continues at coordinate 91,776,299 of NC_090942.1, read as the reverse complement.
CTACATTCCTGGTGCTTTTTCAATTCAGAAAAAAATTTATTGGCACACAGAAAGCAGTAAACCACACAGTCATAAGTCTTACAGCCAGGTCTGGGAGGGTTTCAGCTCCTTAGCTGCTTTCAGTATTAGTCTCAATCACACAGCAGGAATTAAATATAAATGAAAAGCTGACAAATACCTCCAAATGACATTTAACAGTGAAATACAAATTATACTATCATTTGTAACTATTACTTTAAATACTAACTGTGGAAAATGGTTCTGAAGTGCTTTATATTAGACTTTAACAGTCAAAATAACTCTAGCTGTCCATAAGACACATTTCCTACGAAAGCAGGCACCTTATGGATCCCAAACATCCAATTTTAAAAATCTCTCTTGAGAACATTGAATTTTTATTTTTATTATAACACTAATCCCTGTGAAAGGAAATACTGTTATTTTCCCATTTCTGAAGCTGATCAGATCACTTAGGAGAGGTCTTTTTATTATAAGAAATCTGATTGCAACCCCTATTCAGGGTTTCAGTTATGTAAAATATCATGGCTTCAGTGAATTCTTCCCAAGAAATAGATTTCTATGCCAGTAGCTGCAGAGCAGTATTTCTGACTCTGCACACACTCCTCCTGAGTGCTCTGCTCAGAAATACTCCTGTATACATGCACGTAGAAATTTGCGTTCTCTTAAGCTCCATACCTGGACTTTACAACTTCGCACTGTGTCTGTATTTCATGTATTGCGCATACACACATGGCAGAATTTTGAAAACTTCTGTCTCTACATGACAACTGAAGGAGCCTAACAGATGAAAAAAAAACACAAAGGGAACAATTGCAAGGATTTATTTAGCGCGTTCTGTGCTTGGCACTTAGAAACAGAGTTCCGTGCATAGGGCAAATCTTTATACACCTTTTTTTCTTCATACATATTTTACATACCATTTTTATTGCCCTCTTTTATATTCATAATATTGAATTCCCCACTAGGCATATAAATACATTTATCTACAACACCTCACAACAAATCTCAATAATATCTGTATTCTGTTACTTGGTATTTGCATTTTCACACGACTTAAATGCATAGCTTGCACCAAGCTTCAGTTGTTTTCTTATTTTTAAAGGATTCGAAGAAAAAAAAGAGAAGAAAAAACAGAAAAGAAAGATGTCAAAAGGCAATGATCTATTTGGTTAAACAGAGATCATGTGGCAGGCGGGAGGCTGGGGAATACTCGACCTCACTGTTACTGAAATGCTAATGATTTTCTATGGCAACTCTTGCATGCAAGGTGAAGGAGGCCGGCTGTACTGCCGTAGAGCAGAGCTCTCTTTTCTCATCACTCTTCCCCCTGAGCTCAGTCTGAAGAGTTTCCTCCCATTGAGTTGAGTGCTATAGGACTCATATGTTGCACACACAGACTGTTGTTCTTTTTTTTTTTTATGGTGCATCACTTTGGGTAACATCAACAGGAGCTGAGCCCCCTCTCCCCATGTGCGTCTTTCTGAAGATCAGTCAGTCCCTGCTCGTGTCAGAGGTTCACTTGTGAGTTAAAACTTCTCTTTCTCTCTCTCTCTCTCTCTTTCTCCCTTTCTCTCTCTCTCTCTCTCTCTCTCTCTCTGTCTCCCATCTCTACAGGCTGGGAGCTGGTGAGCTCAACCCGTGCAAAGAAATGGTCAATCAGGCAGAACCATAGTCAAAATGCAGAAATCTCTTTGGGAAGAAAAGCTCCAGCTCAGTAACATTCCTTGGCTACAGTGGGAGAAGGGGCAACTTCAGAAACAGGCTGAGCCGCTCCAGCAGTGATGGACGGTCCAGGAAGAGGAAGGCCCTTAAGGCTATGGCCTCTCATGGGCAGTGCAGCTTTGCAGGATGAGGTCCTCAGAGGCTTCCTTTCTTTGACCCCCAGAGGAGACAGCACAGGGGCACAGCTCCCTCCGCATGAGAGCTCACACTAGCTAAGAGTTAATGCGTAAACTGTATATTCAGCTGCTTCACTCCAGCTTCTCTCAAAAGTTATGCCCTTCTCTCTGCAATGTCCAGAAAGAGCAGATGCTCTGTGCCAGATCCGGAGGCCCTGGATTACAAGCTGCAGTGGCTGTCAGTCAAGGCTTCCCATGAGGTTTTGTGGCACATACCTAGTCGGCTTGTGTTCATATTTATTATTACAATACTAGTTCCACTATAAGTTTAAAGGCAAAAAGGTACCAGGATGGGTTCACCCATGGAAATGATGAAGGTCTGACTGCCTTCAATTCCAAGGAGATGCACCGCTCGTTAGACCATGTGCACAGACATCTGTGAGGAGGAGCCCTGAACAGCACCGTACTGTCTGTTGTCACAGGCGTTGGCTGTCTGCTGGTTGCTGGACGGAGGGCTGATCATATGCATCCCATGATCCATGCCTGTCGAAAGGTATTGCCTCTCTCCGAAGGCCCCGCTGGAAGGGGAGGAACAGAGTAAAGTGCTTTGAGAGGTGGTCAGTTTCTCTGGGCTTGCTGCCAGCCTTGGGGAAGCAGGGAAATTGTATCCATAGAGGTTGTAGGGATTGTGAAGGGAGAAGGCATTGTAGGAGCTCTGCTGCATGTGGCCACCACCAAACATGTGTGAGGAAGAAGAGGTGGAGGCAGGGTTGCCCGCTTGCATGACATACTGAAACTGGGAGCTGGGGAATGAACCCAGCTGGCTGCTGTACGCCTCCATCTTGCTGTTGGTGGGCAGTGAGGAAGGAGTAGGCATTCCTGAGATCAAGGATGGAGTCCTCTGAGGCATGAAGGTCTCTGAGGGCTGAGAGGCAGAGGCGGTGCCACTCTGCAGCCGGTTGTACCCACTGTCGCTCAGCCCCGGGTAGCTCTGCAACGCAGCCATGTTGCTCCTGGCGCACGGGGGGTAATCAGACAGGTTGAGGTTGCAGAGCTGACTCTCCCGGCAGCCAACATTGAAAGTGTTGGGGGCCAAATGAAAGGCCGGGGGGGAGCAGGATGGAGAGAGAAGATGAGAGGAAGCGGAGGGCGAAGGGGTCCCCGTGCTGGAGGTTGTGGGGGAGGTACCTGTGCTGCCTCCTGGAAAACAAAACACATGGGAGGATGTTCAGAGCCCAAGAACACACGTGCAAAGCAAGACGATCTCGTTAGAAAAACAGCTTAGTTTAATAAAGAAACAAGGGTGGTAAAATGACCACCGGAAAACTCAGCCTCTCTTGGCAAGGGTCCTCACTTTATTAATAACATCCCTTGGTCTCTCCTGCCGCTTTTTTGCTAGGATTTTGTTTTTAAATGGAGGTTTTCTTCCCTTTTAAAATAGGAGAGGGAAGCAAGCGTGTCACAGAACATTCCAAGTCAGTGGAAAAAGCTGCGAGGAAAAGCAGCTCCATCAGTCAAGAGATCTGCAATTTCCAGGCATGTTTATCTAGTCGCCTCTTTTTTTGAAGTCTCGTCTCCTCTCTCCTGGTCTCCAGGAAGACCACCAGTCAGCAGGCTGTATGGTTCTGCTGCAGACATGCTTTATCATCAGCTTTGGGGGCTTGCGGCAGGAAGTGGCTGAAAGCATGTTGGACTTTTGCACTATTCAACAGTTTTCTGGGACAGCTCATGGTGCAGCAGTACTGATTTAAGCCAGAAGTATCACTAAAAAGAACGGACACGGTTTTGAGCTACAGCCTGTTCCACGGGGCAGAAAAAGGGGATGCGTCAGGATTTTCAAGCATGTGCTTTGACTCTGAAAGCTATTTGATATGTTGTATCATGGATGTTGTTAACAAAATATTGAAGTATATGCATATGCATAGCATTAATGTCATATATATTATTTATGCTACAAATTATAGAATTAATTGTTTTACACAAGCAGAGATGTTCATGTTTTTTCATCTGGGAAGGGAGTACCATGCAATACCATGAAGAAGAGTAACAAACGAAAAATATTTAATATGAAGAAGCTGCTGGCATAGTTTTGAGATTGAGATGAGACTATTCTAATCAAGAGTTTGAACCAGAGGACGCTTCTTTGCTCAACTAGGAAAATCAGTTCTGTGCTTAAAGGAACGCAATTTCCTGGTGTGAACTATTTTTTTCTGTTGTATGAGTCTCTTTATGTGAATTCTCTTTTTCACTTTAGGGCAACTTACACTGGACGGTCTTGTAAAAAGAGTGAAGAGATTTGACTCCTGGAGCAGTGGAACCAGAGAAACGAGGAAGATAACTGGTGAGGTAGCATTTTGGACAGGCTAGAAGATGCCAGGTGAGAGGCAAAGGGACTGGAAAAGAGTGGGTTAGAATGGGTAAGTGACATAAAACCAAGGCAGAGGTTGCATATGGAGGGGCAAAAGGAAGAGACATCTTTCTATGTTGCCATATGGAAAAAAACAGCAGGATTTTGAGGCCAATCTAGGTCTGGTTCAAAACAGGAGAGGAACTGTAGACAACGCTATGTGATGAAAAGAGAAGGGATGTTGCTAGTGACCAAGAGATGTGCTAGAGGGACACATTCTGTTTCAGCGTATGGTGGTGAAACTGTAAGTGGGATTATATCAGTCTAAAACATCGAAAATGAAATTGAGTGGGACATTAGGGCGAAAAGGTAAGTTTGAGAAATTAATTATTCTTTTTCAGAAAAAACTACACAGAAAAAACTACACAAATAGTTTCATTTGGTGCAAGAGCCAAAAACAAGAAGAAAAGTAGCCTTGGATAAGCACTGCCTGGGCTGGCTGCAGTGGCCCAGGCAGCATTGTGAAAATATGCATTCTTGGGTTGCTGCTAAGCCGAAGTAGTCATTTCCATTACCAGCCATGGGGATGAATGTTTATTGGTAACAACCCTCAGTCACTGACTCCTTCTGTCATTCATTCAGAAGCATAAGAGAGAAGCCCTGCCTCAAATGTCCATTAGAATTGAAAAGGGAATGTCAAGTTTCAAGTGGCACCATGCACTCTATATTTCCTTCCTGAGTACACCGAAATGCTCAGACCTGCTAGTGCGCTCAAGCTTCATAGCTCAAAGACCTCATGTGAATTTCTGATTCTGTATGCACTGTAGAGGGTACACTTCCCCGCATCTTCTAAAGTCTCTGGCAAATTCTGTTGTGGTATGTTAAGGTGTTAATTCCCCTTCAGCTCTTCTCCCTGACTCTCTGTTACAGGCTGTCAAAACTGCAGCAGGATTGCCAGAGGGGAACACCTGCCTCTACACAAGTAGTTTCATTGCAAAGTCCATTTTAGTTTAAATGGTGATAAAGGTGAGTTTGAGCCCAGATGCTGAACTTTAGACACACATTTTCCTCTGTTAGCTCTGTTCTAAACAGAGGTCAGGGAGGACAGCTGAGTTCATCTACCATTGCTCATCTATCAAAGACCAAAAATACCGAAGTCACATAATGACAAAATAAGTACAACACTAAGTGACATGTATTTAAACCACAGCACAGTAATCATGCACTTTATTCTTTACACCATATATTTCATGAACAAATTTTGGATCATGACTTATTTGTTGACAGTGTCTGGGCAATAAGTAAAAGAAAAAAAACAAGTATTTTGTGAGCATTTAACAATCTATTTGAAATAAAAATGCGTAGAATAAATGATTACCTGCAATGATTTCATTTCAGTATGCTTTTATGCTATAGTTAACCTGAAAAAACTATGCAGGAGAGGAGCAGACACACTAGTTACCATGAACATTGGGTTTCACAGGTCTCCTAAGGAGTCTATTATAGAGTCATACCCATAACTGAGGCCTCTGTTCCACAGAGTAAGAGTAGGCAAAGGCCTCTGATTAGCAATTGCAAGTGTTGCTTACTTAACTATTGGCGTTCCAAAATTGAAACCCTGAATTGCAGATTTCAGGTTACCCCATAGAGAGACTAAAGTGATTCTGCTTTGAATTATCTCTTTTCGCAGGCCAACCGAAAAACCTGAAGAGACAACATGGTAACCAGGAAAGACTCAAAGAGAAAGATTTTTTTCTTTTCTGACATGACTTTAAAACATCAGGAGCTAAGACATCTCTTGGCAGGAGCGAATGCCAGATCTGATGACTCCCTTTCAAGAATGCTTTGTTCCAAATCTCAGTCATAAGTGCAGGACACAAGAGTGCTTTTACTGCAGTAGAGCATAAGGCAGGAAACTAAAGTTTCTGTTCATTTACCGAATAATCTTTACACCTTTAAGGAGAAAGGGTGACAGCACAGAGCAAGGCCATCAGAGTAAAATATCCATCTCAGCTCACCCTCTTTAAAAGGTAAATAGCTCTACTCTACTCTGAATTATATTTCTAATTTGTCTTTGCTGGAAGCACTAAGTATGGGCCAGGTGCAACCTGGACTTTTGTGAAGTTATAACTTGGATTGGAGTTGTTACCGAGTTGGCCAAACACCCTTAGAGATGGCAGCAAGCCCAGCAAGCACATCCACAACAACCTACAGTCTCAGACACACAGATATGTACGTCGTTTTAATGAAAGGCATGGATATAAACTGGTCTAGTTAGCTGATGCACAAGGCTATGTTTAGATCCGGATTAGGTCAACTGCAACCACATTTAAGGAAAAACAAAATGAATTCTTCAATAACTCTCCTCTCTTCCTTTTCTCTATCCATTACTGTCCCTGGGAATAATGGTTAACAGCAACGTCATTTACCATTAATGTAATAGTATCCCTACCATTTACCATTAATGTACCGATATTACCAGTATCCCTCACCTCCACACTTAGGATTCCAAAGTGATCTGGTTACCACTGTGTCCAGTCTTCAGAGGATGATTTCTGGCCCTGCATTCATCAATCCCAGGTATGCGCAGTTAGCAAGTCAAATGTTTATATGAAATACAAGGTTTATAATGTCAAAGCCACCTCCTCTGGACCTGAGCCCTGCCCTGCATGGCAGACAAATGTGTGCTAACTCACAGTGTCCTGATGTTGTTATGTTCAGGGCTTAGCTAGGCACTGGAGCCATCCTGAAATTAGTCTGCTCTCTGTCTGGACATGCAGATGATAACTGAGGCAAGCCTTATTAAAGGGACAGGAGCATTTCCAAAGAGGAGGAGTGAAGAATGGTCTAGTGGGAAGAAGGTCAAAATTTCTAAACTGGATTGAGAAGTAAAAAATCACTGAGGAGGGAAAGTGGGAGAAAGAATTAAATCATGGTAGAACACAGGGAAACCCCATGGAGATGGCAGGATGTAAAAGCAAATCTTCCCCACCCTGGTGTTCCCTCTTGTGAACACAGGCTAGAAGTGCTGGCTGTGTGCCATTATCAAATACCTGATCACAAGGATTAGGGAAGCATCTACAGCTTGTCATCTGGATACAGACAAGAACTGCCATTAAAATTTCATCTTAAATAGCTTATGACTGGTCTTCTTTCCTTCCTGTCACGTGTGTCCTTCAAAGCCTCAGTCACAGTGTTGTCTCTTCATATGCTACAAATAGATTCCTGTTTTTGATTTTACCTAGACCAGGATTGTGTTGAGGATAATTTCAGAATAAACTGCAAACCCAAACATACCCAGTCCCAAGGGTATGATGTGCCTTAAAACCAGGGCCTGCAGCATGCCAGGGCATCTGAAAAGTAAGGGACAGCTCTCCTACACACCGTAGGCTACACTGGGAACTACTAACTTTGCAAGCTAGATGGAAAACACATCTGCCAAGCAGTCAGCGTAAGCCAAGGGAGCTTTCTGGCAATGAGGAGATAGTGGGGAGAGCGTATCAGTGCCAAGGGAGACTGAAGCAATTGCATATGGAAAACTCTCCGGGATCTCTCTTAGGAATAACACCACGCTAGTCAGTTGACCCACAGCTTGTCCCAAACTTCTTTATCTGGAACGTGCACATAAATCACACTTTGGACTCAACTGCAGTGTACTTTCCTTGCTAATGTTTCCAGGCATCAGTTGCTACCATCACCTGCAGTGCCTCCATACAAACCTCCCAGTCCCTGAAGTCCTTGCTTAATGCAGAGGAGGAGCAAGCTCAAGCCAAGACTGCAGTCAGTACAAGAATGACTGAACATCAGGGCCATGCCCTGGACAGCAGCAGAGTCTAGTCAGACAACTGCACACAAGAGCATTGGTGTGGTGTGAGAAATTACTGACCTTAACTGACTGGAAGTAACATTTCCATACCATTGCAATTACAGGTAAATCTGGTCAGCTTAGCCTGCCCTCCTGATGATGAACTCTTTATGATGAAATCTTTAACCCGAACAACTGAGTAAAGTGTCTTTCGTTTAGCACCACGATGCAGTGAACTATGCAACACCTGGCTGCCACATCTCAGCTGAGGAGATGGAATTATTCCAACTCGATCATTTGCCATTGTCTGACCATATTATCAGTCTCCAACTCCTTGTGTAGTTGGGCTCCAGCAGTGATAACCTGGTGTTCACCATCTCATTAAGGATAGATTTGGCTGATGGTCCTCAGAGCCTGTCCTCTGACCTTTTAACAAGGTTGGAAACCACCAGATATATCTTAGGATGTTATATTTTCATATGTCAGTTAGCACAAAGTAATTGTTCATTTTTAAATGCAAATGCTTCTTAAACAGCTCATCCCACTTCCATCTACAAGCTAATTTAGTTTAGGAGGACCACAGACATGGGCTCTGGATTAAACATGACCAGTCTACAGCCTAGAGGCCCAGAACCTAAGCCCAGCTATCTTCTCCTCAGACATGAGCATGACCTAGCCCAAAGGCCAGATGCTTGGGAATAATCAGTGCAGGCAAGACAGCCTTGCTGATCTCTCTCTTGGAAGTGTCAAAGCCCTCCTCTGTAACACATCAAAAATGTGGGGATCTCCATCTTGTGACAGGCATGTGTCTGATCACCCAAGGGCAAGAGAAAGAGGGGCTATAGCCGCTAGCAGCTCATCTGGCTTGCAGCTCTCCTCCTGGCACTTTGCTTGAGCTAATAAGCCCTCCTGAGAGCCAGTTTATATTCACTTGGGCACAGAGCCATGCTAATGCAGCTCTCCAGCTTTCCAAATGGAGCTGGCCTGGAGCTGGCATATGTCTGGCCAGCATGGAGCACAGACAGAAGAGCCTGTCCGGGCAGACACACTCTAAGTCACTCCTGAAAGGTCTGATTTTTGTGAAGTCTCTACAGACATGTATACATATGTAAAGGGATTTTCCAAAGCATGGGAGAAACCAACTCTTTCCAGTTATTCACAACGTTCTATCCTTTGACACAACGGTAAATAAACACAATGGCATTTGAACAAAAAAGTAAAATTCCCTTCCTTGCATGCACCCTAAATATGGCTTAAGACACTTATTTCCTGCCCTCCAAGTTACTGTGCCTTTGGTCACTGAACAAAAACGATGTACTTATCCAAAGGTAGAGATATCAGAGATGGTTAGGAGGGAGAGATTATGCAGACTGCCAGGTGATCTGACAGACTAATAGATTGTGAAGCCAGAAGGTGCCACTATGATCATGAGAGCTCATATCTTTTTGTATTCAGGCCAAGCACAAACCCGGATTCATTCCTGCTTAAAGTGGTACATGCCTAAGTCTTGCGGGATGCCTACTTGTATCTCCAGGTTTCTAAACATCTTTCACAGTACAGCCTTATGCAGTCTTTTAAGGACAGCATTCAACAGTTACTGCATACACACTCTGCTCTTCAGCAGCCTTGTTGACCCTTTAAGGGAAGATTTCTATGTTAAACTTCAGCAGAAACTCTCAATTAGTTCTTTAAAGCAGATTTCTGATTGCTGTTAGCTGTGCCAATGCACCACATTATCAGGTGTTACTCCTGCTCCCACATTTCACTACTACTTTTGCCTCGCAAGTATAACTGACAACCTAAGTTCTCTCTTCCCACTCCTAGCTTTCAAGGACTCAAAATTAAAACTCTCAGAAAGACTGAAAGGTTCATCATTTCCTTCTTATGCCACCACTACCCTTTCTGAACTCCTTCTTCACTACCTCGGAAAACTGAACAGCTTTGATGCCTCTTCCTACGTCTGTCACCGAGCAAGGGCAGGGCCACCTGCTCTTCCAGAGGGTAAGGAAACTGCAAGGTTAACAAAAGAAAAAGAAGAAGGGCAGGAGAAAAAAATAAAAAAGAGTTTAGCGGTTTCCTCCAGGCTGTCTTCCCTGCACTGGTTATTCCCAGGTTATTAAGTATGGAGTTTGACAATCCCTGGAATCCAACCCCACATTTTCTGCAGGAGTCGATGGAATTTTCCATCCCTGGTTATCAGCAGGCCAAGCCGCGAGAGCGATAGAAATGGCTTCCAGTGGCTGTGACACACTAGATTCTCTCTTCATTCCTTCCCTGTTTCCAGGAATGAAAACTTCCCTCTTTCAGGGCAACAAGAGCCATTTCTTTCTTCACAGAATGTAGCTGCCTGCTTTCTTTCTAAAGCCCTTGGCCAATTATCAGATTATGAATCTACTGTAAAAATCTTTAAAAGGCCCAAATGAGACCCAAAAGCTACTGCAGGCTGAGTTGCTGTTTTGGTAGGGGAAACGTAAAGAGCGCTTTGTAGTTCTTTGAGACATAGCAAAAGGCAAAACGGATGATACAGCAATAGATTTCGGGGGGAAATGTGTACTACATGGCAGAAAAGTGAGGAACGAAAAGGAATTTTATTTAAGATTTATAAATTACAGAGAAGTGTATTTTTATTTTTAATTTGCCTCAAATTACAGGAATCACTGGAATTAATGGTAAATCTAGAGAACTCAAAATAATACTTTTCATCTCTTTAGCTCTTTCAGATTTCTGCAACACAAACTGGCCAGTCAGCAAGCTAGAGATCCAATTTGCCTCAGTTATTCTCAAAGACAAAACATATTCAAGATCCTATGGTAAAAAACAAAATCAACCTTTTTTTCTAATGCGGACAATCCCTAAGGAAAACTGCAGTGCAGGACTTCTGATTTCCATTCCCATCTATATCCTGAGCACCAAAACAGCTTTTCCAAAAAAAAGAGACAACATCCTCTTTCTCCTTCCCCCAGACTATCTTTAATATGATTGGTTTTGCTCCTTATATAATGACACAACGGCTGTAAGGTGACTCTGCACTGTTTCGAGAGAAGACCCATTGGACCTGGTTTTCTGTCTTATTGTAATGTAACATACACACCACTTTTATGAACTGTACATCAGCTCCTACAGAAATGTTTCCTATCTTCCTTCTTCAGGTACAGTCAGATTAAACTGATTCAGATTAAGAGGACCATGGACCTCCATTTTAGTGGAGAAAAATTGCTTTTCAGTGATAATTATGCACTGTTTCTCACCTTTACAACTATCAGCTAGGCACAGACATTGACACACTGGTCATAGACCAATAGGTACCCCTGAAAGTGATGCTGAATGAAAAACTGATGCAGGAAAGGAAACCCTGTGACATACACCCTTCAGAAAGTCACAACAGTGGTATAAAACTTTGAAGAAAATGCCACAGATTTGCAGCTGATGTTAACTGAAATTGTGGTGATTTCTTTGGTGGTGACAAAAATAAATTGAATTGAAGACCCATGACCTCTTGCCTTTCTTGATGGAGTCTTCTTTGGTCAAACACAGGCCCTGGAGGCTTCAAGGCACATTAAACAACAAAAAACAACAACATAAAAAGCCTGGAGGCACCAAGGTTCAAAATTTCTAAATTGAGGAGTAAACAGCAGTAGCATATCAAGCTCAAAGCATGAGCCATGTTCCACTCGTAACGAAATAACATACCACTCCAAGGAGATTGTGCAAATCCTCAAAATATCATTGTTCCTCTCATTCATTTAAAATTTAATCGCCACCCATGCAATGACAGAGATTTTATACATCAGTAATTAGACCTCAGAGTAAAAACCTCTCTGAAATAAAGGAATGCTTCAAGCTCCTTTCAGGTTATCAGAGAGTGGCACAGACTCTCAGTCTCTTATGTCACATCTAGGAGGGTATTTTAACTTTTTCTAGTGAAAGTTGAGATCTTGAAGCACCAGAAACACCCCTTCCCTAAAGAAAAACTGTTTGCAATTCTGCTAAAAAGAAGCTGGAACAGTTTGTTCCCTGTTGCTTCATTTAAATGAGGCAATCTCCTAGCCATTCGAAGCATGCAGCAGAAACCAGCACTTCATCCCAGTAACTCTGGCAACAACTGCTCTGTTTCCAATCTCCTTTTCAAGGTCAAAAGATTCAAGAAGATAATTGAGACCAAACCCAAATATCTGACCTCTGCCAATAGCCTAGACCGTTTACAATTGATTTCAAAAGGGAAGCAGCATCCAGATTATCCTGGTGGCATTGCTGAAGGACCTGATGGCTGCACTTGGGAGGCAAGGGGCCAAGCCAATGCAATCATGGGTTTCTCAGTTTCCGTTGACATCAGCAGCTCCACTCTCATGGGAGACACTATTTTGGGGATCTGAGATCTCAGATGAAGCCAGGGAGATCTTGACAGATATTTGCTTCTTTCTGCCTGCAAGAGCTGCTGATGTGACGTTCTGGAGGGCTCATTCTTCCCTGCATTTGACACAACTAACACACAGTTGTGCATTCACAATACTGTTTTCAGACAGGTGTGATCAGGGCAGCTGTGTGAACATCGTGCCTAGCATAGAGAACAATATACCAAAGAAGAAATGAATAACATGCAATACAAATGCATCCTTGGCAAAATAGAGGTGATGCCTGCAGGAAAAGAATAATGCTTACAGAAGGGGAAGCTGGAAAAGCAGCAACACCTATCTGCTGATGCATCATGCAGTCTTGGGGGTCTGTCTGGACTCATCTTTACTACAAGAAAATATTGCCTGTTCTTTTCCAGCAGTAAATGAGTGGATTGTACCTCTTCCACCCAGGGAAAAGAGCCTTCTGTCCGTACCTTTGTCAGCACAAGACTATAGCATTATGATGCTGCCTCTCCGAGGAAGACTGGGGGTTGTACTCATACTCCAGTTTGAACAGTTATGCTGTCCTATCTTACCGGAGAGCATGTCCCTCTTTGTCTCTGGCACAATTTTAGACAAATTTCAAGCTCTTGATGCTAATCTCAATAACCAGTAACAATTTGCAGATGTTCTAATAGGTGACCTTCCTACCTGAGATGCCCAAGGCAAGAGCAATGGATACGTTCAAGCTAATGGAGAATAGATTGAAGTTGTTGAAAGCAATTGGTACATAGTCCTCAGCAAAGGCACTTATCAAGTAAAGAAAGGAAAGCTGCCTTGAGAATTCACAAATTGGAACTAAAATATTGGACCCTGGCAGATCTGGTGTGCACGTATTAGAACAGGGGCTTAATGGAGACATAAAATTTTGTGCTGCAAACCTGCTGATATACCACATCATGTGATTCTCATACTGGTTCTGCAATTCTGCTTAGGAGGCAATTCTTTTTACCAGCTGCCAGAGTACCTTCAATTTGATTTCTTGTGTAACTCCCAGTTTTTATAGGAAGCATCAGATACTGATCACTAGTCTAGTATGGTCACAGTGTCATCTTGGTCTCTCTATGTCCTGGCAGAATGTACATTCACTGACAGTGATTTGCTCATCTCATTATCCTGTGGGAAACTGCATATCAGATAGAGACAGCGACAGCTCTTTTCACTCTTGGAAAGTGACATAGTCCAGAGTTACTGGAATCCTTATTTTCTCCAACCCCCTCCCTTCTTTATTTTTATATTCCCTGTTAAAATCAAGAAACTGAGCCACATATTTTTAATAATGAGAATCTGGATGAGGTTCAATCTAAATTTTGAAAATATATCCCAATTAAATACTTTAATAGATTCTTGGCTTTCTCCACATCTCATTGCCATGTGCATTCAATAAACCCAAACCCCTTTTTCCCTAGTAATAAGAAGACTGCAAAGTGGGTGACATCATTCTCCAAAAGGTCAGCCTCTCCTAAACCGCTGCTTTCAGAGCAGTTGTAAGGTTCTGTTTGGGGGAATTTTTTTTTAAACTGCCTGCAGATCTGCTGTGATTGTGTCAAAAATGGTGCTTGCCCTTGTAAAGCTATGATGGCTTTTGGATTGCTTATTCTGAAAAAGAAGTTTTGTACCTGGGCCAGAGGGTTCACTGACAGAAACTATACGTCCGCCTCATTAGTCGGACAGCACAACGACCACTAAGGTCTCAGACCTGCAGTGACTTACTCATGCACTGCAGCTGAGCAGTGAGAAGCACAAATAAAGTTTGTGGATCACTGGTGTCAGTCACATCAGCCATCTGTGTGACTGGTTGTGATATCAGCCTCTCCTGTTTGTGGGGCAGCTGAAACCCTTCATTGTGTAAATTAGAAAGTCACGTAATCCCTGCATGAAACAGCTGCACCCAGGGCTCCAAGTATCGATTGTGTGTGTCACTGTGGCCCTTGCTCAACATATAGCTTGGGCCAAACAAACGAACAAAACACTACAATGCATGTCGAATGGGAGAAAGGATAATGTGGAAAAAATTATAATACCTTTAAATAATTGTATCATGTGGCTGCATCTGGAATACTCTGTGCAGACTTGTTTTTAAGAAGCGATTAAGGACCTGGAAATCCTCCCACTTGAAGAGAAACTGAAACGACTGGCGCTACTCACAGAGAAGCGCAGAAGGGGGACAGAAGAACGTGTAAAACAACTATATAAAGAAGGTGGATGGGAAGCCTCTGTTCTCCTTATCTGATAACATCCCACACAAAGAAAGGGATGAACTTCCGATTAGAACAGGAGAATCAAAGCTGCCTGAATGAAGAATGTTTCACATAGATGTGTCACAAAAATGTGGAAATCACTGTCACAAGAATTTATCAGGTACTCTTTTCTCTGTAAGATATATAAGCTGTAAAAATTTAGCTCTTGATCTTCTTTTTGATTAACAATGCAAACTCAGCTCTTATTCCCAGGAGTCTTATTCCAGCCAACAAATCATTCTACTTTTTTCCCTCCGAATTCTTTTCCAATTTCTTTGCACCCTTTAAAAATATGAGCAGCAAAAGAATATATTATAATATCAGTTCATAGCAGGAAATTGTCTCCCCAGTGTTTCCCACTATTCCTGTTTCTACACCCAAAGACTGCATGTTCCTTTCTATCACAGCTTTACACACACTGTCCACTTGCCCGTGTAGTGGCTTATCCACTCTGACCTCCAATTCCTTGTCAGTGCCAATGCTTTCCAGGATGCAGAACCTCACTCTGGGGGTATGTATGTCCTAAGTTTTATTCCTAGACACATGATCTTGTATTTGGCTGAATTAAAAGCCACTCTTTGTTTGAACGCATGCAGGCTACCAAGCAATATCTCCTATTCTGTGTGCCCTTGTCCCCATCATTACTGACCTCTCTGCCAGTCTTTGTGTGATTTGTATTTTTTACCAATTGCATCTTTTTTTTAGTTCTGGATTACTTAGTCCTGGAACAAGTCTCTGAAGAGCAACGCTAGAACTGTCCCCACTGGAGAGTGATTTCACATTTACTATTAGCTTTGAGATCAGTCTGCTACTCGTTTCTTATTCCATGCTAGTAACAACCTTCTCAGCAGAATGACATGTGGCATTAAGTTAAACGTTCTCCAAAAGTCCGTCACACCTATAGAGGTACTTCCATCAGTCAAATCTGTGATCGAATAGAATAATTCAGTTAGATTTGTTTGACAGAACTGTTTTGGAAAAGGTAGACAACTTTTCTATTTCATGAAAAAAAATAAAATGGCAAAAGAAAAGTTAAGAATCCATAGCAAACTCCTAAAAATCTATCTATAGAAATCCATCTGGAAAGCAACTCAGCACTATGTTCACCCTGCTAAAATCCCATGTTTCTGCCCAAGAAAGCATCATTTTTTCTACCCAGTAAGGAGGGCTCATCCTTACAAAATCAGGGCCAAATTCCCCAATCTTTACTGAGAATCTGTTCCAGCACTTTGCTAGACTTCATGCAACTGGAGCCCATTACTTCTTATCCTATCCACCACAGGCAGCATTTTATTTCAGCACCGTTATGCCTTCCCTCCTTCCCCTCCAGGCTGAAGAACCCCAGAGACATGTCTCATTCCTCATGGACAATGTTTCTTCCTAGGCAAGTGGCTATTTTTACAGCTCTCATCTTGGTCCTCTGCAGTATGTGTGCACTCCTCTTGAGTTGCAGCGGACACAGCTAGGCTTCAGGTAGAGTCACAGCAGAGATGAGAAGTGAGGAAGGATAATCCACACATCTCACCGTTTCTCCTGGAACCACAAAACACTTTCCCAGAGCCAGCCTTGTAGCACTCCTTCCTGGTTTGCCTCTTATCCATAGCCTAGCTAAAAACGTTCATTTCAGTGGCAATCACCAAGAGCTTCCTCTTAAACCAAATGCAGATTACGCAGAACTAGCAATTCAAGGGATAGCATGGAGACTTGTAGTTCCTCCAGGGCATGTTCAGAAGTGCTGTATATTCACCCACCTCTGCAGACAACAACATGTTCCATAATTAAAGTGCCTGTTTATTAAAATAATACCCCGAAAACTTGTAACTCAGTAATATGCAGGTGTATGAGATAATAGCATGCAGCTCAGAGCACCAAAGCTTATGATAGAGGAGGGGAGTGGGGTTCCAGACAAGGCCCTTGCATAAAGGGACTGGCGACAGCTCTGAGGATCTGAGGTGCTGCAGTTTATGCTGAAGCTAGTTATCAAATGCAAGCAATTTACTCACTTGTCACTCTAACCACAGAGTTTACATGCTCAAAAGCAAGGGAGCGAAGAGGCATGGACACTGGCTGTCTTAAGTTTGGAAAGAAGGATCACATGTGACTGAAGTCACCTCAGCGTTTCTTGCTCTTTTTGCCAGCAACTCTGAGGCCTTCAAACTGGCTTATTTGTGCTGACCTTTGGGGCTGTCCCAACAGCCAGGAATTAGAGTGTGTTTGTACCTTGGCTTTGTACCTGTTACTGAAGTCAGAGGATAGCTTGTTAAGCAGACACTGGAGAGATGAGCACTAGGATGAATGGTATATTTTGGATTCATTATCTTCAGACTGCTTTCTATGGCTAGATGCAGAGCTTTACAGTGTTGGTTCTGTAGCAAGTCAGTAATTTTTGAGACTGGCCTATAGACACAACTGTAGTTAAGGCCTGCCCTATACTTAGTGGTCTGCAGTGCAGTGGTGGTGGTCTGCACAGAACTGGCTGGTCACAGGGTACTGGCTCGCTTCCTGGTTTTTCAGATGCCAAACTATATTAAAACAAGCTAAAAATACATTAAATATTTTCCTTTCCTAATATTACCTTACCACGTAAGCAATTGCTGGACTTGTCACTAGAATGTTATCTGATAACCAATGGGAGGGGAGGGGAGCTGTGCAAGCCTGAATAGGAGGTAAGAAGGTCCAGCCAATCATCAGAGGAGGGAGGCTGCTTTAATGATCGTGACCAGGAGGAGAGGCTGTTATGTTTCTATTTAGACATGTGATGAAAATGTTTCGGAATCCCTGCTTTAACCCATCTTTGACCACATGCCTGACCACAAGTGCTGTTCAACACGTGCCTTTGAGCTCCTGCAAAACATCTTCTGCCCTATGCCGTGCTATTTAAGATGTGTTCCATGATCATGTAAAGAACACGCACAAGGAGTCTGACATAGCTGACAGAGGCTGGTCCTTGCTCCTTTGGCACTGTGAGAAAAATGGTTTAGCAGGTTACCGGGGTTTTGAGTTGTTTTACGGGGAAGCTATGGGTGAGGGACGGCCAGAACAGCGTTCTGCACTCACTCACCTTCTGATCCTGCCTCAGCAACAGGCAGCCCCTATGGCTACTGCCCTCTGGCATTTTCACATTCTTTTCAGCTGACCTCTCTTAAATTGCAAAACACGTCATCGCCAGCTGGACTCAAGGTTTGGAAGGAAGTTTTAGTTTAAAGTCAAGCTTGATTTGGAAAGGTTAGAGAATGTGGTCTGCTTCGCAGAGCTACATTTTTTTTTTGATTGTTTAACTTCACAGGCATCACAGTTGAAGATTGTTTTGTTTTTTTTCTTTTCTTGCACTTCTACGTGAATAAAAAAGAACTAAATTGCAATGATACTCCCAGTGATTGCTGTTTTTAGCTGGAAATAGCTGCAATGAAGTGAGTAGGGAAGTCCTATATGGACAAAAATACGGTTTCATAGCCTGAAGCTGGCGATGAAATCCCTACTTAACATCTGACAGATGTAAGGGGCAGAAGCTATGGCATAACATAGTATGAATAAACAGTAAAGACTAGGCCTACTCAATAATTCCATCCAGCCTCGTATGAATAGAAAGTATCCCCATCAGGGCCACAGGGTTTTGAGGGGGAGGTAGTGTGTTTGAATGGGAAGGCAAGCAAGCCGCATTTCTGGGCTTGCAATGCTTCTGAAAGACATGCACTCCTTCCACTTGTGTCACCACACAAATGGTAAACTGTAACTGCAAATGGTAAACCGTAACATGCTGGAACATTTCCTCAGTCTCTCTGTGCTCTCTTCATGTTCAATTCATGTCATGTACTTGACTGGTTCTCCCAACCCCATGGCTCCTTCCTTCTCTTCATTCTAGCTCTTATATACACTAAAGGTACCAGGGAGGTTAAGTGGCTGCACTGCACCTCACAAGATGTGAGCTGCCTACCATTTCCCAGTTGTCATCTTCTCTGCTCTATGTCCCTTCACAGCAGTCAAGAACTCCATAAGGTGTGACTCACCCTGGATGCCAGATGCACAACCGAGCATTTCTGCTGTCACACACTCTTCGTATACTATGTAAACTCACCTTGCTGTTTCTGCATGGTAGTGAAGTCTTCAAAGGTGAGAGTGCGCACAGGGGGCCTCCAGAAGGCATAGGTCTCCATGATGGCCTCCAAGCCCGTTCTTTGGGATGAAAAAAAAAGCAAGGAGAGAAGAATGTCAGTCAGTCAGCAAGCATATCTGCACTGGGGAGAGAGGGCTCTGACCTTGCTGGACAGGCTGCCAGCAGCCACTGAAAGGTCACCTTGACGTCTGTGAATTCCTCAAGCAAGCCTTCCCGCACGGGCGTTGGCCACTAGAATAAAATGGTATTTCCCCAGTCGAGGATTTTAATAGCTCCTAACACTACGACAGTGCCAGTGCTTTTTTTTTTCCTTTTCCCCTCCTCCTCTTTTTCTTTTTCAAAAAGGATCCTAAACTTTTCATCTGCTTTGCAGGAACCATTTAACAGTGAGCTACTCAAAGCATGTTTTACTATAGAGCTATTTTCCGTACTTTATAGGCGCAAGCTGTCACACAAACAAGGGAGGTCTGAGATTCAGCTTAGAAATTTGGAAGGAGAGTTTTAGTGAATTGCCTTTCCCCATCACTTTCCAATTCCACACGCTGTTCTGAAGTGCAACTGGAGTGCCATTCAAAGTGAATCTCACTGTCTTTGGATTTTGACTGAAAATACAGTAAGAGGCATTTTGTAAAAAGGTCAGTGGCATCTCTGCTTTCGGGCTCTAACTCACTACAAAGACAGTACTAAAGAGAAAAAGCAAAAATCAAGTGAGAGCATCTTTTCCTCTTAAAGGCCTTGGGTCTCAGCTTTGTTTTTATTTTCACCATAGCATGTTAGCTCTGCTTAAATTCTCTAACTTCACAAGTTCAGTGAGGATGTAGGTTCTTTATCAGGAAAAGTTGCTAATGTTCTTTATAGGATAATCACCTTGAGTTTTTTTGCAAAAAAGATTCTCCTCTGTAGAAGCTGAATCTTGCACTGTTCCCCATTCCGGTGTAGTCACCTTGCCTTTCCCTGCCTCTTTTCCAGCAGCAGGCTGTATCCCTTGCATTGACTGAACACAACTAGAGATGCTTCATTAAGTGTGAGAACATATCCCCTTTCAATACAAATGGCTCTAACATCCCCAGAGCCTCTCATCAGATGTTGTGCTGATACTGGAGCTGCCTTTTGCTTCTGAAAATGTCCTCCTGCACGTGCCTGCACTCACTCAGTTAACTTTCCAAAGTCTCCCCGGAAGCTCAGATGCTTTAAATACATTGGAGCTGGCAAACTAAACTCTGTATTTTAAGAGGAGGTTTAGAAGAGAGGTTATTGCATGGTGTTTATTAGCTGCTAAGCTGTTAGAAGTAGAAACAGAAGACATCTCTGCATAGCAGTCTCACACTAGCCCTGAGTACATTACAACAAAACTATTTGGTTAATACGATGGCCTTTGCCAGCTCATGGAGCTCAAAGGCAGCAGGGCAGCGCAGAACGTGAACCCATCTGCTAAGCCAGGGTCTATGTGCAGGAGCAGCTTGTGGACTGCCAGTACCACCCCCAGGATTTCCTCTGCTCTGAGAAAGTCGCACGTGTGCTGCTCCACCTGCTTCTCAACGTACAGAGCTGGGGAGAGAACGGCACCTTTCCACAGCCTCATGGAACAATCCCCAGTCTGAAGGACAACTGCCTGGTGCAATATATCCAGGGAGCATGGAATTGTCCTGAGCAAGTCAATACAACAAGACCTGCTGTCGGAAGAACCTGCCCTGACAGTTAAAACCAAGTGGTATGTCAAGAAATGCAAACTCACAGTTCCAGCTGTGTTCACGTAGCTGTTTTTTCGCATCTGCTACAAGGAAGGAGGACACCAGCTCACTGCAACCAGCATTTACACAAAGTCCACTTGAGCTACTGTCCCCGTGAGATCCCTGTGCATATAACCCCATTCTGCACATGCATGTGACTTTCAGCTCTGCTCTCATTACCCCATTCCAGAAAAATCCAACCCCTAACAGGCTAAGGCTCAGGGAAGCAGTTAGGCAGGTTAAAGCTGTTATCCCTTCCTCTGCCAGGAGCCTGCCTCATGCAAAGCTCAGCTTGACTCACAGTCCAATTTCTAGCTCTGATCCCACAACTTTCCCCTGTATCAGTACAGTTCTAGCAAATACTGTATAATTTGTATTTCTAAAAGAAAAGTGTAGAAAAATAGGAAAAAATAAAAAACAAAAGAAAGAGCCCAGACAGAGTAAATGGCAGTGCTGAGCATACCACAGCAGCCTGTAAAGGGAAGTGAACATCTTCATATTCCTGCCTTATATGCCAGAGAAGGAAGGGATGACTCCAGGGATCCACCTCTGCTGCATGCTGCTCATGTGCCTCCAGGGAAGCAGGTTAAGAGCAGCCCCTTTGCTATGGATGTGGCTCCTGCCCCTTCCTCCACACTGCAACTATTGGCAGCAAAGTTTTGACTTTGCTGGATTCATAGACTGACATGTAATTCTCTGGACAGTGCTACAGCCACAGGTATCTAAAGACTGGCTGCCAAATTCCAAATTTGGCTTAAAGCCACCTCTTTGCTCTCTCTGTCCCAGTTGAGAGTCCTTTTCTCTCCCAGAGGTGTGCACAGTGCTGCACATCTTGCACGTGCATGCAGGAACGCCCTAAGTGTACAGGTGACAGATCTCAAAGTTACGTCCAGCTGGCCTACACACAAATTTAGGCCCTAGATCATCCTTTTTTCCTGGGATTTTTTACCTTGAGCAGACCAAGCATTGCATGTGTTTTTGAAATAGTATCTGAACAGAACGTCTTCATATGGAATTTTCAGGTTCTTCAACACATAAGACAAGGTCTTAGAGACAGCAGCCTCCTGTACTACCCTGCTCACCACTGACCACCTTGTCCATGGAGCCTTGCAGAAAAAGAACGTGCAACCAGGCAGGAAATAGCTTGGGTCAGAATGTGCACCAACACTGAATGACTGATTTTGCAACTCTATCCCCCGTTCTGAAGTATATTTTCTTCTTTTGTCTGTGATGTATTATTATTTTCATAAGAAAATGGAAAAAAAAAAAATCAAGTAACTCCATCGCTAGCTACTCTAATAACTCTTTCTCCCAGAAGAGGCCATCAAATGGGTTTCCTCCATCGTATTCAGAGCCACATCACAGATCTCCACCAAAGGACATAAAGGTAGCGCTCTCCTAATCAGCAGAAACCCCGGACTGCTAATCTGCATGTGTACCAGTCTCTGAGGGAAAACATACCCCAATTTGCCAGTGCAGAGACATCTTGAAGCAGCAGTAAATGTTGATTGGAAAAAAAAGTTCTTTTCAGCATTTCTGAGATCTCAGCAACTTCTTCAGGGCTTAGGTGAGGGCTGCTGGTACCAAGTGTGCTAAACAGTATCCATGTGGCATCAACTTTCTCTTCCACAGAACTGCACTGAAAAATTGACTTCAAACTCTCTATCCAGCCACAAAAGCTTCCCTCTCACACCATCTTTATGAAGGAAGTAAAAAAAGCATCAGAGAAGGACTCACTGCCAGCTTTATTTTAATAAGGTCAGTCCTTTAAAAGGTATCCAAAATTCACTCTCTCTTTTTCATTCATTTTTTTATTTTTAGTGCTATAAAGTTTTAATAATGGGCAATAAATGAAACAGTTCCATTGTCTGAAAAATGAAAAAAGATGTACGAGTTATCTGTGCACCTCCGTAATCCATCCCATATGGCTGACCTTGCCATTCCTGCCGCATGCAGGATTCGGGTCATCCTTTCATTGTTCACTAGGGAAGCCAAACTTTTGGCTCCAAGCACCCTCCTGGCTCTCTTACTCGAGACAAAAGGTCTAAGAGCATTTCCAACACAAACAACTTTTATTCACCTCAGCTGCCCACATCTGAAAGGGGAGTGCTGTTGCCTGCCTCCAGCTTAGCTTTTTATTTCCATCATTCCGCTGTGTTTTCAGACTCTTGTCCCTTCTGGCTTCCTCCTGGATAAGGAGCTCCCCTAAGCATCCCACTGTCAAATGAACTTTACTCAGGCTGCAAAAATAGCCCCCACAGCCTATGCCTGCGTGCTCACTACCCAAACACTTCACTAGTTGATCTCTGTATGTCACAGAACTTTTTAAATGGAAGTCAAAACTCCATCTCTTGAAGTTCTGGAAAGCACTCAACTCACACCTGACTCGTATGTATATTGCCCATTACAGAAGCACTACTTTTCCCTTAGCCACCCTTGTGAGACAGGACAAGTTCTCCTGTTTCACTTTTACAGATGGAGAACTGAAACAGAGAGGGACCAAATGACAGGGTATGTCTAACTGAAGAGGGTACTAAGTCCAGGCCCTCTAACTCCCTAATCCATCAAGACTGATGGCTAGACTGCAACTGCTCAAAGATTGCAAAAGAGCATTCAGTTGCCGGGCTCTTCATATTGTTCCCTGAGAAATATTTTGTTCCTCCTTCCTGCACAAGCACCGAGGCATTCAGCTATGTAGGGACATAACCATGAAAACAGCTGAGAGAGACCCACGAGGGGATCCAGGAGAAGATCTCTTCCTCAGATAGATACAGGCAGTTACATTTTTCTGAGGGGTCCCCACGCAGCAGTTTTTTTAGCATTCTCCAGTGCTAATGAAGCCAGACCACATCCGTAAGAAATGTGTGGGGAGGCTGTGAACTGACGGAGGACAGAGGTTTAAAATGGAGACTAGTTTTGAAAACAGCAGTCAGCCCCATAATTTCTGCAGCAGGCAGCAACAACAAAGCAATAACAGAATAAGAAATGAGTGAAGGAAAAACATCCATGTCTGTTTCATTGAAAAGCCTCAACACAGGGGAAAAAAAGGAAATGTCTTAGGGGAACAGCTTAGGGAACAAGCGGTGTAACAGTTCCTCCTCTCTCATCATGCTCTGTTTTTTAATATTGCCTTTTTTTCCCCTTGTATCATTTACTGGAAAACTTTATCCAGGGCTCTAATTCAGCATCCCAATGTCACTAGGTTACTGTCTTCTGGAGCAGTCTCAGTCATCATTCTGTGGCCCCTACTGCTGTGCTGTTTGTTTTTTTTTTTTTTTTAAAAGATCTTATACAGAAAACCCCTCGGAAAGAGGGGTTCCCTCTTCCCCTTCCCTGCGTCACAAATAGCTCCTTTCTCATATTATCCTCTTTCTTTTTCAAAAGAGGCCTACATTTCCAGTGGGACGTTCTCCAGCTACAGTCTGATGTAGCTGACGAGTTGTTGCAAGGATGAGGGAGGCTACAAAATATCATGGTTATTACTCCAGTTGGCCAGTGATCCTGGTGAGACTAGAAACTTACTGAGGAAAGAAGAGCCAGCCAGCACAGTTAAGAAAAGTCCCATTTCAAGAATCTTTTCCCCACAAAGCTCAAATTTTAATGCCTTTCTTCCTCCCACGTGTGCCTGTGCACATCTATGTATGTGTCTTCGTGAAAGGGAGCAGCTAAGCGTTGCAGGGGGTGTCCCCAGCTAGTTGCGCAACCTTAGCCAGACCACTGCTTGTGAGGCAGACGCCTGACTGCTATATATGCTTGCAAATACCTTTGCCTGTTTTTTCTTCCTAAAGCCTCAGGCTGCTCTCTTTGATGTGTAATACCTTAAAGATTTTAATTCCTCTTTACATCAGTGGAGAGCCTTACTGAGCCCTCCCCACAGCTGCAGCCATGTAGCAATTTCCTGCCCTTTCTTAAATCAATGAGCTACAAAGATCAGTAATTCCCAACCTCTTCAGGAAACTATCCAAATTCACTGGACTAGGGCCTTATTAATGCCTTCCACGTTAATCTAGCCCACCATGTACCTGGAACTGCATCAATCTGTCTTCTAAGCCCAGGCTCCGCTGCAGCTGTATCGCTGCGTACAGAGAAGACCTTGTACACATGAGACATAAGACTTCCTCCGTTAAGGAAAGCAGAGCAGGGTAAAAGTCACCTGTGCCTCAAGTTCCAGAAGTAGCACTCAAGGCTGGGATCAAATGAGGATGGTAAATGTCTTTTCATATAGCTACACCAAGATGAGAACAGAAGAGCTCACCTAGTAAATCACCTAGGTTAGCGTGATCCTCTTTGTTACAAGTGACAGTGTAGCATTTACCCAGTTGATGGGAAACACTGAAGATTTGCCCATTCACTGAACACTTCCTCTGTGAAACCATGAATGAGGTAGTGGTCCTGGTAAAAACGCATGAGAGGACTAAGCAATTAAAGACTGAATTATAATACCCACGGGGACAGCAAGCGAAAGGTTGTGCACACAGTTTGCATTCTGCTCCGAACCCTTGGAGCCTTGCTTTACAAGCTAGTGTTCTTATAATGTATTCATCTGTGTCCAATTCTACAATTAATGTTTAAAACTTTTTGTCATGTTGATTTAAAAGGATACCCACACCATCTGCAAAACTGAAATCTTTAGATCTGTTGCACACTCTGCTGGCATCACAAATGGCAGGAAAATTTGAAACTTTTTTTTAGAACTAACATTTCTTTTTGATAGCACTGTAATGTCTTCTAATAATGAAAACTTTTTTGATTGAAAGTTCTTGTTTAGCTAGTGTGTTATTAAAAAAGAAATGTTTTAAATAATAAATGTGTTCTACTTCAAATTTTCATTAAAATCCTGACAAAATTAAGCCATACAAAGGGAAACAATCTGACATTACTAGAGAAAAACTGAAAAGGTCCTAAACTAGACAATTTTTGCACTTTTGCCCTGGAAACCTAATAAAAACTCAGTTTTTCTTCTAACGTAGAACAAACATCTGCACCTTAAGTTTTTGTGTTTCCTATGGAAACTAAAAGAAAAATCTACCTTCCGGCCAGCTCTACACATTATAAGCAGAAAAGTTTAATTTTCCCTTCCTACAGCTTTCACTGTTTTGCAAATTGTTAGCCTGTGACCTATTTGTCTGCTGTCCAGTCTGCAGCTATTTTCCATCCATCTTTATAAAAAATGTTTTCTATTTTTTCATTGCACTAGCACAAATCTTTCTGAGGGGAGGGAGAAGAAGCGGAGGTGCAACTCTCTACGGTATCTTTACAACAAATTTATTTTACCTGACCCCTTGCACATCCTAGCACTATACCAATAATACATAAAGAGTTTATTAACAATTTAGCAGGGATGCTGCAGGATATTATAATTATATTTTTAAATAGCAAGTGGAAAACCTCAAATGAACTAGAAGATAATAGAAATGAGCATAAAGAAATTCATTATGTGGCCAGCAAATACCGAGTGCAAAGCATATATACAGAAGAAAATACCCTTTAAAGCAGTGATAATGAAAAAGATACTGAGGTAGAAGTGTACAGGAAATTAAACCTACAATAGCAAAAATATAGTTGCTGCTTGGAAATGTCGTAAAGCAGGAAAGTGATAAAGCTATCTTTACAGATATCTTATCTAGGAATACCTAAAACTATCTCTCAATTGCAGAACCCATGGTACAGGCAGCTGGAAGAGAAACACTGGAGGAGATTTCTGAAAAGCAATTTCTGAAATTTCTGAAAAGCTGACTAACTAGAAAAGTATTTTCTAATGAAGCCATCATTACACCATGAATCTTTTAGACAAACATTCCTCTAACTACCTTCTCCTGTAAGACTGAATTAATATTGTAAAACGCCTTCCTGGACCTCAGACACATGCACAGTGTGCTTAGCAGGGGAAAGAGAGGAGACAGGATAAGGAAACACAAACAAACTCCTGTTACCTGTTTCTCCCAGAGTCTCTGAAACCTTTAGCGAAAGGGTTTCTGTCAATTTTTAACCTGGTGATCTACAAAGGAAGAAAAAGAGAATTAATTGATTTATTCAAAAAATTTTTCCTAGAGTGAAATTACTGTTGATTACCTCTCCTAAAACATCTATGCACTCTCTTTTCATACCTATTTCCCCAGACTTACATAAAAGTTACCTTTCCATTACCCATGAGCAGATCATCAACTCAGTGATTAGACAGTGCCATAAGCAGAGATATAGCACCTCAGGCCTGGCAGCATTGGGGAAACCTGGATGTACTGTTTGGGTCTCATTTTGGCTCTGAGCTTCTGCAGGGCACCAGGCTAGAGCTAACAAGCTCTTCCAGGATCAGCAGCATGGTGGATTTGGGTGCAAAAACAGGAGCTGAGCCCTCAACAGCAGCGTGGGTCTGCAAGTAGTAGTACTGTCCCAGTTTTGCTGTTATCTAGGGTACCCCAGCCCCAATACCCTAGGTATCTGGCAGCTGAATGTACTGCCTGATCTTCAAACAATGCTAAGCAGAAAAGGCGGAAGCAAAGCACAAGCTACAGCTTCCAAAACCCAGCAGCTGGCCACCCAGTCACCTACACAACGTGCTGATGTTCTGCTCAGCATCTGGGTGGCCCTTCAAGGGTTTTCTGCTCTGATTTTTTTTCTTTTTTCCTCTCCAAACAAAGAGGGCAGCCAGACTGAATGCTTTTTGGGAATCTCCCTTCCTGCTTTGTTTTTAAGTGTGAATTCTATAACGGTAAATTGACCCTGCAGATTGTGTAATTCTGCTCCCCCTCGCCTGTTCCCCAACCCGGTGCAGCAAGAGCAGTGACAGGAGAACTTCCCTCCATCAGCCTCACCTTGTCCCAGAGACTCCATCTCTGGGGTGAAAAAGGAGCAAGACCTCAAGATCCTATTGAATTCAAGGTATTTTTGCTAAAACTGCTCCAAGGGGAGTTGCTTAATGCAAACTGATCTAAAGAGGATTTGCAGGTGTTTTGCTTCTGTCAGAATCAACCCCTTACTCTGGATTTTAACCTCAGATCTGGAACGCAGCTCCCATTTTTGCAGAAGCTTAATTTGTGGACTTAATTTCCGCCAGTTTGACTTTGCAGCTGTCCTGGGACTCATGTATACTGAGACAGATATGTTCTGTGGAGTATGGGATTACAACAGAGGGAATCCCTGTGGTGGATTTGCTAGCATTTTAGAATTGTTTCCAGAGATGCTTCTCCCAGTAAGGCAAAGTTTTATGGCCACTGGAGGACATGCATGCAGATTCAGAGGATTTTAGATTTATTTTATAGTGAAAATGGTTCTCCAACCCAAAAGAGTTTCCCCTATTCATATTACAAAACTGCCGAAAAGCCTATTTGGAAGAAACTCCTAAGTGTTTGGAATTCAGAGAGACGGGAAGGAATTTCAGTGCTTCTCTACAGTCGTAGGTTATCTTCAGTGCCTCACGGAGATACCTCACTCAGCATCTAACCCCTTCCCTGTTAATTTTGTCTTACAGGTCTGTCCATTAAAGAAGATAACAGGGTACTTTCCTGTCATTTCTTCTCCTTCCTCTATCCTCTTTCCAGGTTAGATCTTCAGTTAAAAGTTTGGTGATTACATGCATTTGTGGGAGGGGAGGGAGGTGCAGGAAACTCCCAGTGGTAGCAAATGGTAGCAAATTCACTGTTGTATTGCATGAGTATTTTTCCTGGAATAGTTTATTCCATTTTAGATGCCAATTTTTAGCCAATTCAAGGGGACCTGACTGCAAAAAAGTCAGGAATAGGTATCCAGAAGCAGTCATAGAAGCACTGAAACCATGTGCACTTTCTCTCACTCTTCCTTTGTCCTTATTCTGTGTATACTCGTAAGGGCTCTCTAGTGGATTCCTCTTCTCAATTTCCTCCCTTCCTGGTTTTATCAGTGGAGACAAATGGGAAAATGTCACTGCTCTATACTTTGCCTCACTGCCTATATATAAGGAAAGGAATGACAGAGAACTGAGTCAGTCCACTGGCCACCATCCTTGTCTGCTCCCAGCCCTCAACTATTCCAGCACCCCTCGCTACGCTCCTACTGTGTGACTCAGCTTCATTCCAGCTGTTGTAGAGCCACCACAGTAGAAGCAGGACAGGCACCACCAAGCAGAGGGACAATTGTCTATGTCTCTCTGTGCTTGCAAATACAGGTAAAAGTGCTCCGGTTTCATTCATCTTTCCCTGTCCTGCTCCTCCTGCCCATACCTACAGGTGGAGAGACTTCACTCACTGAAGTCCCTCCACTGTGACGAGTCTAAAGCGGCCACCAGCTCTTCTCCCGCTACACTGTTTGGATGCCAAGTTGCATTTGAGCTTAGAGAGAATCCAGCTGACTATGTGGCTGGCTCCTGTGAACTGGATTTTTTCCACAGACTGTTCACTGGGGTCCTGGTTTAAGCAAAAAGACCTGGAATGGCTTTTCTCAAGGTGTTGCCAATTCAGCTCCTTCTGTGCCAAATCTCTTTTACTTCTGAACAGCTTCTCAGCCGGTTTAACATCATGACCACCCTCATTCTGACAAAGGCTCCACTCAAATCCTTTCTAACTTCTTCCTCTCTACCACTCAGGGCTTTCTGCATCCCTTCCAGTTTCTCTGTCCCAACTGCTGTGATTCTGCAGCCAGTACCTTCTGTCCCCTCTTTGGTTATGGACCTGTTCAATGACCAGATGCAGCACACAGACCTTGAGAGGCAGGAGGAAAAGGCAACAGAAATCTGTTCTCAGAAAGCCAGTTCTTCTGGGACGCTAACCAGGCCTGGGATGATAGGGACCAATTAGGTTTTGAAAACAGCCCTTTGAATGCTTTTCCCTATCAGTCACAGTCTTTCCGAAGACAACCTCATGTCTGTGCCCCATCTAAGGCTGTTGTTAGGATTACTGCTAGTTTAGTGCTATCAGGGCAAATGACAACTTCTAATAGAGCATGGGAGTCAGTCAGACTTGGTCCCCAGAGAACTCACAGCATCCTGGTATGAATAAATAAAATATGGCATGGACCCTTTCATAGGCCCAGGTCATAGATTCTAATGGCAGAAAGACTCAACGCAATAATCTATCCAGACTGACAGGTTATCCTATAATGTTGGGAGCCATAGAAACTCAGTCAGGAATAACTTGCAGGACTGGAGCCCACCCAGGATTTGAACACTGAACTTCCAAAAGCAGATTTAAAAGACAACCTGCAGCCTCAAGTCTACTTAAACAGGCAAAGGATTGAGCCTTTTCCCCTCCTCTCCCTCTCCCCATGATACTATTCCCCACACCTATCTGTACATCTCTCTAGATGCTTATCATCTAAATAGTCCAGGGGTTTTCCATCTACGATTGGTGGACCTTCCAGAGTCCTCTAAAAAGTCCATGAAAGCTAACTAAGAGAAGTGAGCCCATTGCTAGTAACTTGCATTCAGGCCAATAATACTGTACAGTGACATTCCAGCTAGTTTATGAGGTAACTCTCTGCAAGCTTGGCTGCTGTCATGGAGAAGTGTGTTGGCCTCACCATTTCCACTTCAAGAGTCCTCAAAAATTTATGGTAGAAAATGATATAGTATGTTTTTCTGTGACAACAATATCTATCAGGTTTCTTCTTTCAAGCTGGTTTATGGCATCATTCTTGCTTGCGACAGTTCCTTATGCTCTATAATTCAACACCACGTTACTAACACAGCATAAAGTTTCACCAGCTGGGATTCTGCTTCACATGGTTGGGATAAAATTACCTTACACAGTGCTTCTATGCCAACACAAAACTCCCCGGTAAGGAGGAGAATGGGAGGGAAGGGGAATGGGCTGTGCACAGCACGTTTCATCTGAGAATAACAGAAAGCATGTGCATGCACACAAGAGAAAAGGAGCACACTGAGCTAAAAGTGTGACAGAGATAATGTGAAGATTACCAGGAATCTCTGAAGCAGAGGTGGCTGGAAGGTGAGTGGTACCCAAGGAGACTGCAGAGAGAATGGGTGGATACAAGGAGCTTGGATGTGTGCAATGAACATGGCATGCAGAAGCAATGAAGCAGGCAATACTCCCCTTTGAAGACCAGGATGCTATCTTTCACAGGCCACAAAAGAAAAGGGGAAGCAAATATGTCTAATCCACATTCCAGTCCTTGCCATAACTCAGGTTTTTTTTGCTAGTCTCAAATGCTTTCCTTCTTACATTTTCTTTTTTCCCCTAGCAATTAATTTTCTCTTGCAGACTTTTGGGGTATGTAGACAGGGAATTCTATAATTAAACACTAATGTGACTGAGATTGTACTTCTGGGTTCCATAATGTCTAGTTTAAAGGGAAAAGGCAGGTCAATAGTAAAGCTCAGTAGTCAAAGCCTCTGCAGATAGGATCTCACTGTGGCAACCTCTCTTCCCTTACCGTATCTGGAATCAATAGTAACTCTGGAAACTGCATGATCTGAATCAAATGTGAAATATGCATGAGAATTATCGTTAATGTAGAAGACATAGACTGCGGCTTATGCTCAAAGGCTTCTTTTGTCACCAAACTGATGCCATTTCTATTTTCCAAGAGAAAAACATTCACTGCTAAAAGAAATGAGAGATGTGTTTTTTCTGTTAGGTAACAATTCTAGATTAGTTATACGGCTCTAAAATTTCAGTGGGGACAGGACACTGGAGTTTCTACCAGAAGGCAGCCAGGTAAAGTGAACACATTACATCTTCTTGTGGTTGAACTCTCCTAGCTACTTTACAGTAAAAACTACAGGTACCTTATCTCCAAGATGGTTTTATGGCTAGATACGTCACGTCTATATGCAGCCCTGTAGTAAGCATTTTCTTTTTGTGCAGAAAAACACAGTGTGCCTGTGAAGTACACATACTCCTTGAGATACGTTTCTGAGAGAAGTTAATGTCTCATGAACAAAGAATACAGTTTTTTTGTTCCATGTAAACACCAGACATAAAAGAAGCTTGAAGGCACCCAGCCACAATTTTACCTGTTGATTTTGGTAGGCTGTCACGGTGGTGAAGACAGTCTCTGGGAAATTGAAGGTTTTCACCCCATCACCTGAAGGAACTGGTTTTGTTGGAGAAAGGTCACTGCTGAAATCCTTGCGGATGACATGAACACGGGGCTGGTATTTATGCATTGAGTGTAATATTATCTGAGGGGGAAAAAAAAGGAGAAGGAAAACTATTTTTTTTCCAAAATTTCTGCACTACACCTACAAGTACTAGAAGGAAGCAAGGATGAAGTAAAGGCTTATGGAATAAAATTACTCTTATCTTACAAGTATGTGTGAGACCCAAGTTCCTTCTACATGCACGTGCTACATCAAAGTAGAATTCCCCCTCAAGGAAGAAGAGGGCTTTATTGCTTTATAGAGCCAGGCAACATCTTGAGGAGAAGCACTGAAGTAGGGAAGGAAGCTCCAATACTCTCCGGGTAGACCTACAGGCACACGTGCCCAGCAGGACGGGGGACCATTAGAACAAAAGCAACGTCCTCTGAGTCCAAGAGGAAAGTGGCTAGGGAAGCAGGTGCTAGGATTAGCCTCTAACTTACATGGCCTTGATCATCAAGCTCGTTGTTGGTCAGTTTGAGCTTGTCAAAACTGACCACCTGCCTCATCCAGGTGTCTCCAGAAGCCAGCGAGTCAGGGTGGATGTAAACCCTCGGGGGCACAGGGGAGTCAGCATTGCCAGCCACCATCCACTTGGAGCTGTGATACACATACCTAAAAGAGAAATAGGGGAAAGTCTAAGGAAAAGTCGTCACTCATACACCAGAGGAACTTCTCCAGCGCTCACCCTCCCCAGCTACCCTACCACACACGCATCCCAAGCTCTCATTTGCAGTCAAGGAGGAAGATGCTTTATTACAACCTCCTACCTTCTAAATAAAAGCCAGATTACCTCTGAGCCACTTGCTCAGCCTTGATTCCTTATTAAAACCACCTTTACAGTTATTTTCCCTGTAAAACTCTGCCACATGTGCCTTTTCATCTCTTTAACTCTCTCTGAGCTGGAGTAAGAGGTTAGGAAATGCTAGTAAACAAAGCCCTCTCTGAAAATATTAGCAACTACTCTGCAATTTCTAGAAAACTGTATTGGCTGCCGTGCCAGACTGTACAAAACACACTTGTGTTCACCCAGAAATGGCAAAATCCAATGTCTACTACCAGAATGATTGATAAAACAGAGTTTCTGGTCTGAAAAGTTGTGAAGTAGGAAATTCCACTCAATATTGCAAATGTTAGGATTAGAGGGAAAAAATGTAAATGATCTTTTGTGCTCCTAAACTGGCCATCCTCTGTATGCCATAAATTTCCCTACCACAGATCTGCCTAAATGCTTTCTCTCTTGCACCTCCTTCAGCTTTAGGCATCTCACAAACAGCCCTGCTGAGACCTGTGAGTCCTGCTCTGAGCTGCTCTTTCAGTCTCTACTCTGCACTGTTAAGGAATTTCAGTCCCTACCTACAACCAGTGATTTATTTCCTGTATGCATTCCTTTCAGTGCTAATTTGTTCTACCTGGCTGCATAAGCTAACAAGGACAGAAACAAAGTATCAGACAACATACTAATTTTCAACTTTAATGCTGCCAGAACCATACTCAAAGAAAGGGGTAAAACAAGTAGCTGAGTGTCGATTATGACTTTGCTGCTTCCCTGGAAAAGGGTGTTCCTGACAGCCTGCATGACCTGAGAGCAAAATCTAATATTTAGCATTGGAAGCAGAGGATCCTTGAATCCTTGAAATGTAGTACAGTCAAGGCTATTTGGGGAAAATACTTGATCTCAGGGGTCTTCTATTGAGTATAAATAAGTCACCTCTGGCTGGACAGTATTTTAGGATCCAGAGGACCACTAGTTTTCCAGAGCATTTTTAGGAGCCAGAGCCATTAATACTAGAGAAATCTTTCCTTCCTGTCTTTCAGTTCTTGGTGGAGATTCACCAAGACAGCATTTGAACCCGGTTTGTGACTCACAGTTCTTACGGTCAAATCAATTAATGGTCTAAACCAACAGAGTTCTGCTGTTGCCAGGGAAGCTGTTTCAATCTCCTCCTTTTGGGGATTTTACCAGTCTCCTCGCAACGGTATATAACAGTACGTGTTTCTCCTAGGCTTTCACTGACACTAAGGTATCTTAATGTTCCTAGTTCTGCACCTAAAATCTTACCTGTATCTCTTGTTATCCACAGGCACAATGTCCATGGCAATATAATACTGCTGGTGGGGATCCAAGCCTGTAATTTTCACTCTCATGGCTGGAAACATTCTCCTAGAAAAGGAAAAATAGAAATAAGGAAGCAAATGGTGAGCAAGGAAGCTGAAGGGGCTCCTGACATGAGAAACATGCTACTTGAAATCGTGCGCTTCTTGGCATGACTCCTCTGGGTTGGGTCTGGTAGCAAAGACTGTGCTGCCATCAGCATGAATCTTCAGATTTTTTTCCACTTAAGAAGAGGAATAACCGGTTAATAGCTTGTGGATAACAATAAAATACTCCTGGCCAAGTATTCTGGACTCCTAGCAGAGTTTTTCTATTAAGTTCCACACAAACTGTCCTTACAGTAAGGATTTTTCTCTTGGTTTTTCAATACATAGATGGGCAGTATACGTTATGCTTGGCCAGTTTCATTCTGTTCAGAAAGAAATGCTATGGCTTTTTTAACAAAAAATTATCAAGTGCTGTTATTTCTTCCTGATGTTTTTCCCTATTGACAGTCCCTCTAGTATTATTCTCTCATATCACTTTAAACGCAGGATCATTTTTGTTCTATTATTTTTTGAGGAAATCACATTTCAGTATGGAGTCTGATAGTACTAGAAGAATATTTAAAGCAAATCCATCTTCCTGAAGGACCTTCTTGCTTTTATATTTATAGGCATTACAGAAAGAATGTACCTTAAATGAGTCTGGTTATTGGACTGATATTTCACATTTAGCAGAAACACTGGCATCATAGTTTTCTTGAACTCCAGGTAGTCTTCTTTGCAAATTTTTTTTGTAAAAATTGTCTTTTCTGAGACATATGATCCAGTTCTGTCTTGAGCATTTTCACCCCATAGGCAGTGGGGGTGAAACTGTTCACAAGGAAAAATCAATTCCCCACCATTCTTTTCTTGTACTGAGCACAAGTTTGGTTCTGCTGTGCACTATGGTTCTGGAGGTGTTTGTCACTAGACAGTTATTTCAGAAAAGAACAGCTCAGACCAATGCTAATCTTAAAATATGTCAGTGTCGCTGTGACTATGGCAAAATTTTTTATTCTTAAAAACTTTCAGGTTGCCGGCAATCTCATTGCCATTCTTCACTTTCCTCAAACAGCATGTTGAGTGGATTACTTATGCCATACTATATTTGCAGCTAACACAGTATTTTGACACCTTCCTAAAATCTGAGGAGAAGAACTAGGTGAAATACAGAAGAAAATAAGTGCAGCAGCTGCAGGATGCTGAAAGAAATCCGGTGTTGTTTACTGACTGTTAATCAAACTTGAGCTCTTCAGTGTCTTCTCAGCCCTTATCTGAGGAAAAATCTCAAATTGAGCTCCCACAGGATGGTGTCATTCAATTAGGTGACTTTCTTCCCAAAGCATATGGAGCTTTGGTAAGACAAAACTCTGAAAATACTAAATGCTGATGTGAAATTACATTCTGCTCCTCTGATGTGTAGGTTGCCATCTCCTTACGGAACGTGGGTAGTTTGGGTGGAAGGGGGATATTAAAAGGGAGTTAAATATCATGAGTGGCTAAAATCATGACTCCAAAATTGTGGAGAAAGTGAACAGGGAAAGATTGTTCACTATTTCTAGGGGTCAGCCCTAGAAACCATCATGACACTTTCCCTTCTGTTTAATGGGAAGTAGTGAAATGTCTGAGAAGAACATTAACATCTCCTCCTAACGTTTGTATATCTTAAAGTGTTACCACTGGGCACAGCCTGGAGGAGAAAGAAAATAGGAAAATTTTATATGAATGTCTCCAAACATCTCTAAAAAACTGCATTGAAGGGATACAACCATGAGAAGTTATTCTTTCCAGTCCAGGCCATATACATCCACTTGGAGAGGAGGGTGGGAAGAAAGAGGTCACGGGTCAGCATTCAGCCAACTACAGCTCTGCCTTTTCATTCCATTGAGAGAGAAAGTTCTGATCTATTAGTAATTGAATCTCTCTTGGAAAAGGGCATTCATCTTGGGAGGTGGGGAGAACATCACTCCACAGCTGCCAAAGCATAGCTAACTAGAGTTATGAGAGACATAAAACTGTCAGAAAAATTGTCTGCAGAAACCCTTCAAAGAGCAGGTAGATTTGTGCAACCAATGGTAGGAGTTTGCTAGCTGAGCAACTTGGAGGGAAAAAATGGAATAACAGATTAGTCTTTGGTGGCTTGAGGGCATTACCTTGTTTCTACCACAATGGCTCATTAAATCTACCAAGCCAAATGGGTACAGGATGTGGCATTTTACAATCCAGCTCTCCTTAATTGGAGAGAGGTGACTGGGGAGCAACTTAAGAGGTAGGTCATGTTTCAGAGGGTTGATGAGAAATCCAGGATTAAATCTGAGTCTCTTTGGGTCTAAGTCTGTGCACTATATTGGGAAAACTGAATGCTGTGTGTGTTCCAAGGAGCTCTCTCCAAAACTGCAACCCAGTGTAAGGTTGCAGAATAGCCTATGGGGTTGTTTGCTTATGAAATACCTTGTAAAAGATTACCACAGACCATTCAACAGGCTTAGAAGCTAATCTCTAAAATAATCAGAGAGAACGCGACTGAACCCACTGCTTTCTCTAAGATTTCAGTGTGTGTTTAAAGTTTTGTAAAATATTACTGTTTTCCTTTTCTGTGGTTGTAAAAGCAACTCAGATTTCTTTGACATAAAGATGTTGCCTGGAACTGTCACAGCAGGTCTCCAGCAGTACTGCTGTGTGGAAGGGTAAAAATGCAAAAGGTGGAGACAAACAATAGCAACTTAGGGAAGTCAGTTAAGTTCCTGTGCTCTGTGTTTCCTGTCAGCTGCCTCTTTGCCTCCAGAGGCACCTATACCATAGGAAAACACTAGTCTCAAAGGTTTGGATGGAATTCAAGCCATTTCAATATTGTTGTATCAATAAACAGTTAAGAAACTTTCATCTAAGAAGGTACCAACTTGCTTTACAGTCAACGGTTACCGACATGAAGCCTGCCTATTTGCATAGGGAACGCATGATGATATTGGATATAGTTTAGTAGGTTTTATGTCGACAACAGTTTGGGACGATCAAGTTATTTATATGATAGCTTTACCACTCAGCTGGAGAAAAGTCTTCCTAAATTTATATTGGAAGTCCAGGTTGCTTAAACACAGTTCCCTTTTAGGTGAAACATGATATGAAATAAGCTTTTACAATTATTTTAGGATCACTTAGAAGTTTTTTAAAAGTATTTTTATAACAACTGTCTACCTCAGTCTACCTAGTTCCTGACTCCTTCCATATAGAGAATGAGGTTTATGGAACTCAGATTTCTAAAACTTGATTAAAATCGTATTTGCCAGAATAATAGTGTATTGATTTTAAGAATTATGGGAACTTTCAGGGACAGAGAGAAGTAGTCGGACTATGGGAGCCAGCATGTACTTTTTGTCTGAACTTCCATTTAATAAAAAATATAGCTCATTTTTCATTTGTGAAAACTGTTCAAAGAAAGAGGAACTCATTAATACCCCCAAATAGGATCTTTTTTTCCAATAGACTAAAGCTCCAGTTTATAGCCTTTAGGATTCTCAAGGTATCAGGTCTTTTCACTGCCCCTTGAACCAGCATTTGCAGCTTGCCTCGGGTTGGATCTACCTTCAGAGCTGGCCCTGCTCTGAGTAAAGGCATGGACTAGAAGACCTCCAAATGCCCTTTCCAACAAAAATTTATTCTAAGTTCAATTTTAAAGAGGGAAATTCCCCATTAGGAGATAAGAAATAAAGAGCTACCTGGCAGGCTATTTCAAAACACAGTAGTAATTCCTGGAAGCTGCTCAGAAGTTGGAAATATTCCTTGTGCAAACAGTTTAGTGAGTAGAAGTCAGAAGAGAGTTTAAAGGACTGACACAATTTATCACACAGTTTTCACAACTGTACAGTGTAATGATACACATACTGCATGAACAACTTAAACGGGATTAAATTTGCTTAAGGATGGCATCTCCTAAATGTAAACCCTAAAATGAAGGGTGTGCCAAGACATGAAACATTTCAGTTGTATCCAAACAGCATGTTTCTTTTGACAGTAACAGAGAGATTAGTCACCTAATCATAAAAAATTTGAATGAGAAACTCTACAAAATATTCAAAGACTGATTTAAGTTTGAGAATTAAGTGTGCACGGTGTTTACAATGTGCATGAGTTTATGGAGTAGCCTGAAGTTATCAATGGCATTTTGTAACTCATATTTCCTTGCCTTTAAGACTTGTGCCAGATGTATATTTATTTATGAAACAAACCTGTGAGGAACGGAAGTGAGGGACAGGAAGAAAAGGGAAAGCAGGAACACCTTTCTGTTTCTCTCTGCTGCATGAGATTATGTAGAGGAGATGTTTGTGTCGAGAGGAAAGGCTGAAGCAGGGTTTGGGAGCAAAAAGATTTATTATTTTTGAGGGAGAGGGAGCCCAGCAGACCTTCTCAGATGCTCCACGCAAAGGTGCACATATGTTTCTGGAAGATGGAGCAGGCGTATCTGGTCCACTGGGCCAGGACCGCAGGGCAGCAGTTTAGCAGATGTAGCATCCTAGCCCTCATTCTGAGTTCTCTCCACAGGCACTTTCAGCACCAGCGCTGCTTCACAACAAAATCACTGTTGCAATCCCTAGCCAAAGAGCACATTGTGGCCCTTCTTTCCCTTGTTGGAAATAAAACAGAATCACAGAATGGTTGAGGTTGGAAGGGACCTCTGGAGATCATCTAGTCCAATTTCCCTGCTCAAGCAGGGTCACCTAGAGCATGTTACCCAGGATTGTGTCCAGACAGCTTTTGCCATTTGTAATGTAAACAGCTCTAAGTACACATTTCAAACAACTCGGTCTCATAGTTTCAGGGAGGCAAAGAGACTCCAGGCAAAATACATTTTAGCCCACCCGGAGGCACAGAAGAAACAGGAGATAACAAGGTCACCTGTTCCACTCACTACTGATTTTGTGAGCTTTTCAACTGTTTTACTAGCCTGGCCTCGGCACCCAGGTTTGAGCCATCCCTTAGGATTAATATGATAACTATGATTTGACTCATGAGATCATTTCATAGTTGAGAAGAAATCCTAGATTTCTTACAGCTAGAACCTCAGCCCCCTTGAAAGTATTGGCTGAATTTGTGTGCTCAGTCACACTTTCTGTAATCATCTCCATAAACAGTAGGCAGCATTTCCCTTCCAGAGCAGGACTCTTAAGCATTTATTATAGTGGAAATATATCTCTCTAGTAATAGTTGCACATTACTTTCCCCTTTGGGTGGCAATTCTGTGCAGCAGCTAAATAATCATTACCCTTGCAGCTCAAGTGATCATGATCTTTATCTAAGGAATGTGAGGTGTGGTAAAGAATTCAAATTTCTCTGCTAATATTGTAAAGATCCATGTATGCTTAAAACTGGTGAAGGAGAATGGGGGGAAAGAGTTAAATATGTTTTTAGGGGGGATTACTTAAATCAAGATGACCTGCCACTTAAGTTGAATTTATTTTTCCATGGTTTTATCATGTATGCTTCCAAAAAGAAAAAAAAGAGAGAGGTAGGCAGGACCCAGAAATATGTTTGAAATGAGAATTTAGGTTAGGAACTAACTTCGTGGAGTAGGAGCAAAAGGACAGTGTGGTGTCAGTCAGGAACCAAGCAATGCTCTAGTATTATAGAAAATTAAGGAGCAGCAGTAGTTATAGGCAACTAAGTCCATAATTATAAAAGCTTTCAGAACAAGAAGGCCTTACAGGGCTCAAATAGGGTTTCTAGTGGGAAAGTGACAAAAGCAAAATCTTCCCTATGGAAGGAAGAAGTTGCAAATGAAGATACACATCTCTCACAAGTTCAGTATGTAACAGGAAATCCTCAGGAGATGACAAGAACAGTTCAGTCCTCTTTGCCAGAAATCATACAGTCTAATCTATAGGATGCATCATATACTATGCATCCCATATGGAAAAACAGGACGGCCAGACTCGGCTCTCACCCATCACAGACACATCCTCTATGAAGGAAGATTGTTTAATCAGAGACGTCAATCATTTTACTTGGGCATTTTACCATATCTGTAAGGACCATCCCCAGTAAACAGACATAACACATCAAGAAACTGCCCAAATCTTCATTACATTTTGAGATGGTTAACCCACAACGGCAGTGAGCAGGAAAAATCTCCTTCAGTATCGTTAATATCACTCGGAGAATATCATCGGAAAGAGAACCAAAAAAAATATATTTGGTAGATAAATAGATTTTGAGTAGGCAGCCAGAGATGAGCCTGTTGACCTTCAGGACTCAGGTAATGACAAGCATCTCCTTTCAGGGAGAAAGAATATGATTCAGGATTATAAAGAGCATGATTTGCTCAAAAAAAATCACATTTTTCTGTATAGTGCTATGTGGTCTTTTTTAAACAGAAAAATTATCAAGGATGGCACTTGCAGAGCCACTTGAGAATGCTGTTAATAGTGTTACAGAAAAAAAACTCTAATAATGAAATGTTCATTAGATTCTTACAGATTTCCATATGTCTATTCCCTGCTAAAAACTGCCTAAATACATGCTGTATTGAACTATTTAAAATAGAGTTAAGCTCTCTTATCTTTCTTAGCATGTACTGTTAAACACCTCTGACACCTGGCTAAAGTAGGGACTGTGATATTTCATCAGAAAATGTGGATAAACCAAGGTTTTCCCCAGAGCGTGTAGCATAAAAATCAAAATCATGAGAACCAAAAAAACCACTTGAGAACAAAATCTTTGAGCCAAAACCTAAGAACATCAAAACAAAATATTTAATATGGGGCCAGGCTGGAGCAAACAGAAGGATTTCAGACTGGGGGAGTGAATCCTACCATCATGTTTTAGGATGCTTCTCCACCAAATGAGGCTTATTTTTCCTGGTGTGGTGCTTCAATGGCATTGTAATTCAGCTGCATTAAGCTCCCACATTCTCCTTCTTGGAAGGAACGAAGTACATCTCACGGTATTCCTTAGTCAGCTTCCTGTTATTACTGTGTAATTAGGGATATGTACCTAATGTTTGTTGTGATAATAGGCAATGTGGGAGGCCCTATTCATCGAACAGAAAGACAACATGAATGGCAAGTTTCACGAACCATTGTCAATATGAAACATTTCAATTCATATATGTCATAACAGTGGTTTTATATCAAAAGTGTCAAAGTATATACTTTAGACAGTTCTGCACAACCAATTAACAATTTCTAGCTCAAAGACAGCAGATGAAAATTTTCAAAAAAACAGTATTTTTACAAAAAAACCTGATTTTCTTCAATGCTATAGTTTTCTAAAAATTTTTAAAGGAAAAATAGAATTTCCTTTCAGATACGTGCATTAATTCTACCAAATAGAAACCTTTCATTTTTTGAACTGACCCAAAATAGTTCGTTTCTTTATTTTATCTCTCCCCTAGAATACTTCAATACTTTTTTTTCATGAACGCCTCCTTCTCAACTCTGTTATTGCTCTCAAGGCTTCTGTGAGAAGATGTGTTGAACCATTTGTAAAACTGCAGTGGCACTGATGTTGTCACTTTGTGAGTGACTTTTTTCTTAAAAGCCTGTGATAAAGAACCTTTTTAAGGTTCTATAAGGGTCAGCTACTTCATTTAGAAATGTGTGAACTGCTGAAGTCATCTCCATATTATACCATTAAGCAACTGGGCATTTTGTTGTTGGCTTAGAGATATTTGGGCTGCTATTATGTCCATCATTCCATTTATTGTAAGAGAATTAATTAAAATTAATCCAATAGCTAATAATGTATCCTTTTTATTCTCAGCGACAGCATGAATCAGGCACCAGGACAATGATTTGGTTTTTCCAGTGTCATATTTCTTGAGGTTGGACAAATCACTTAATCTGTCTAGGTCTCGGTTTCACCTCATATGAATTGGGTATAATAATAATTTTCTTCACATCTGTTTTGCACCTCTAGGGGGAAAATGTTGCAAAACATCAAGTGTTATTATTTCAGTTACTCTAACATTTTCAGTTACTCTAACATTTCAGTTACTCTTACCATTTGAGACAGAAGGGCATTTACAGCAGCCTATTCCTTACTGACGCAAGATGTTTGGTGTGCTGATGAGATTACACAACTAAAACCCAGGAGCCAATCTGTTTCTGATAATCTCCCTCAGAGATTATCTGAGTTGTTTGTCCAGGATAACTTTCCTCAAATTATCTGGACTTCCTGGGCTACAGAACAGTGTTGACCACTTCATAAGAACATAAAACAAGAAGTCCAGTCTTTCTGGCAGTCTCTGAGCGCACAGGTGTGCAACAAAATTATAAACGATAAGAACTATGGGGTTTGGATAAAACTTTGGAAAAGTTCCTATTAGCATTTCTGAAAAAGGGCAGAACAGCTCCTGTGATAGTTAAATGAGTCCATTCATTTTAATCAGCTCTGTCCATGGTGCTGATTTCTTTTTAACAAGATTAATTGGAATTAAAACATCATTAGGTGGACATAAGGAATATTATGTTAATGCAAACCTATTTAAACTTCTGGGATCCTTTATAGTTTAAGGAATCTATAAATGTACAGCTATTTTCAGGTTATGTTTTGGCTCACAGATTTCTAGCCATTTTTTCTAGTAATAGATCAACAATAGAGATCTATTTACCTATGGCTAATAGGATGGCAGGGTGAGATTTAAAAAAAAAAAAAAAAAAAAAACTTCTGCACTGTTATTGCCTCTTCCTAACCGCAACTGACATGTGATCAATTGCAATACCACTGGGAAACATTAAGCCTGTACAGTTTTGCGACAGGAAGTCATCAGCACTGCATCTATCTAGAATTGCAGGAAGAAATTAGTTTGGCACAGAGGTGAGCTTGAATTTGGCTAGATATGAGAGTAAATCAACTAGCTCATGAAGTGCTATGGAACTTGAAAGGAAACTCAAATGGCTCATCCCCAAGTTCATAACTCTTCTTAAATTCAGTGCAGCCAGCAACACAACAATCATTTCCTGATTATTCGTTCAAAGATAAGACCATCCTTAACTGCTTCCTCCATCTGCCATTTCTCCTTTGGAGTCACTGATTGAAAACTGAATAATTTTATTTAACATAAGAAAGTTGGCAGAAAATACAGCTGTGAAACTCTGACAGCCATTTACTTTTTCGAATATATTTA
This sequence comes from Struthio camelus, assembly GCF_040807025.1. Lineage (NCBI taxonomy): Eukaryota > Metazoa > Chordata > Aves > Struthioniformes > Struthionidae > Struthio > Struthio camelus. Next base: position 91,733,479 of record NC_090942.1, on the reverse strand, counting down.
TTCCTTAGGCTTATCAGAAGGAAAAAGCTTCTTTTTTCCCCCCAAAATTTTGTTTTTTCATTTGCTTTTTTTTTAACTAGACAAAAATCCAGAGATATCTTACCTGCCTGCTTTAGTGATGATCATCTCTGTCCCAATATCATGGAATCTTTTCCAGAGGTCAGCACATTGCAGCTCTACCTGGATCTCTTCCATGGATGAAGGAGGAGGAGGCTGAGGACCTGAGCCACCAGATGTAAGGTCAGAATGGGAGCCAAATGAACAGGATGTCCTTTCTGCCAGCACCTCTGTGTCTGACCCAGTGCTCTGCTCTGAGTCTGCAAGGCAAATACACCAGCTTAGACACTTCAGTTCTACCTGCTGTGAGTAGAAAGGGGAGGGAAGAAGAAAGCCAACAAGGGAAGGTCTAAAGAATGGTACAATGGCCTTTTATCATATATGTTTTTATGATTTATTGTGATTTATGAGCTGATGTGGGGCTTTGGGTTTCCAATATGACATGTGGCATTTTTGTAAAGCTTTAGAAACAGCTGAAAAAAATACCCTCAACATAAAATATAAATAGTAACAAACATCACCACAATGCCGGGAATGGAGCATAAAATGTAGAATGTAGACAAAAAAAATAGAAATGAAAAAAAAATTAATTCAACCCATAGCTTCAATCCAAGATTAGATGGGCTCACTGGAAAACTACATTCCATTTAATTGAACATCCTCCCACATTACTATTGCAGAGTTGGTTATTTTTAAACAACAGTTTTTTCCTTTTAATAGCCTTGTCATCAAAAATAATGAGCGTTTTTTATTTTGCTATTTGGCAGTACCACTTTGGAAATGTGTTTTACTTGCTCCTATAATATCTTTTTTGGAATAATGACATTTTTTTAGAAAATAATCATGCAGCTTTTGGTGAGGGAAATGCTCTAGGCTACTGAAGGACAAAAGGAGATGGTAAACATATGGAGTATGTTACCAGGGAAAGCAACTGAAGCAAACTGCATAAAAGACCACATGAGACAACCACCTTTCTTTGTGGTGGAGAAAAAGAGCAATACTTGCACAGAAAATAAGCAAACAAACAGAAAAATGAGGTCAGATCAGATTAAAAGAGCAGGCTGGCCCACTGAGCCAAAAGATCATTTATTTTGCCAAAAATATCTCGTGTACTTGTTAGGTAGGTATGGTACATATAAGGCCCTAGCTCATATGATACAGCTATGTTGGAATTTTGCTAATAGCAGCGTTATTTTGCACCAGGATGCATACTGACATTACATCAAAATAATTCACAATGCATTCTGCAGAGCACTGTCTTTATATTTTGAATCTGATTTATAAAAAATTGACATTAGTATTAAATAAATGATTGACAGAGCAATAAATTGATGTGGAGCACTCGGTAAAATGGATTCAGAAGAGCTCTGTAGATTTCAAAGACAGTACAGAAACAACACATCAGAATGTACTCACTGATTACTTAAATACAGGCATCCCAGTGAAGGAATAAAACAGCTATTTATATATATTAGCTGCACTTTACAAGAAAAAGAGAGAGATCTCTGTCTGCAGGAGAAACTTAGGGAGACAAAAAGTAGCAATCTGTGTTAAAATGTGGTGAAACCACCCCAGCTAATATTCCTTCCATACCAGGCAAGCGCCACAGACTCTTTAGTAACCATGAGGTCACGTAGGCTGGGTCTCAGATTCACAGTGTTTTTGAAAGACAGTGTCTGCAAGAGCAGTTTGCATTCCAGGGCAGAGGGTGGTGGTTTAGAAAGGGTAGAGGGCAAAGACCGCCTACCTGCTGGACCTTCAGCTCCACCTCCTGCCACATGGAAATATTTCTGGAACTTCCTACTGCAAGAGTGGCATTCGCATAAGCTGCTTGGCTGGTAGTATATAAGGAACTTACAGACCTAAGTGTCATCAGGAAGCCTTTATTTTCTAGCGGAGCCCCAGGTGAGTACATCATTGGATAGTGGACTCACTTGAACAGGCCTTTCAGTAAACTTCTCCAATGATTTAAGCAATATGTTTGTACACTGCAAGAATTCTGTAGGAAGGCATAGAGATTTGTCTGTATCGTTCCCAACCCAATTTTAAATAGCTGGTCCCAAATATCTCCCACTGACATCCTAGAAGGCTTGAAGCTGTAATGGGTCATCCCTTTAAAGGTATAGTACAAACCCACCCCCAGAGGGCTGTTAAATGGAGAAAGTACTCCACCTAAACCTGATATGTTAGACATAAGCTGATTCAAGAAGATATGAGATAGCTTACTGGGGATCTGTGACCAAGAGATAGAAAGTGAGTCTGGGAGTACGGAGGGGCTGAGGCATTTGCTGCCTGCATTAGAAGCCCAGTGATGCAACAACAAAGTGGTACTTACCTGCTTCCTCTAATTCAAACGATTCCTCCTAAGGAGGTTGGAGGGGGTGAGCTACAGTATGGATTATTTCACTTAAGACACTTGTTTTCCTAGTGGCAGTTAATCACTTTATCCTTTAAGAAAAAACAAGAGTATGCTTCACAAATCAGTGTAAGACCTTTTCACATGTCTACCCTTGAGCTGAACCATTAATTAGAAGGCTTGCATCTTCTCTGAGATTATAAGAAAGTGAAGATAAACTACAGTGGGGTATCTGAAGAGACTAGATGTAGGGAAAAGCTTCCCTTGGGGAATCCTCCCCCCTGAGTGAGGTACTGAACCACAGGCTTGCATCTAGAAAAAATGTTTTAGGACACAGCACCTGTGCTTGATTCTGGCACTCAGAAAATCTGTGGCTACATCCCCTGAAGCTATATGGTAAATGACCAATAGATGGCACTTGGCTAGATATTGTCCCAGCATCATTCCTGCATTTCTTGGACAGCCTTTAACTCCAGGCATGTGGAGGGAGTCTTGGGGATCTCTGGGAACTGACTAGAATTGCATGCTACAGAAATTTACAAATCACAGGCTTAAGCCCCCTCTCACTCGTTTTATGCTGGCATCACTCCACTGACTTCAACAGATTTTTTTTCTTTGACAATGACAGAAGTGGAAGGAGAGCCACATCCTTGGATATAGTTTGCCATGCTGGCACGAATCACCAATTCCAAAAGAAATTCAGCAGTGGCTAGTTACTGATATGCTGCTATCTACCCAACTATGCAGTACTACACAGGAGAAAAAAAAAATCTTTGTTCAAGGGATTATTATTTTGTGTCCTGAAACATGGTCTATAATTACCCCAAATTAGTCCTCAGAACAGCAAGTACCTCTCTTTCCTGCAATTTTGGAAATGGGAGAGCAGGCGTCACTAGTGTTACTGCTCTTAATTCAGTCTCACTAGGCACTGAGATGGGTTTTTGTGTTTTCTGCAGCCTTTCCTGAGCTAACTCCTCCTAAATAGTGTCATCTCTTTGGATCCCCTGAGTCCATTCCAGATTCAGGAAATTCAGGGGAAGTTAAGTGCATCCGGCATACGAAAGAAAGCCCTAGTGAGATCAGCCTCTATACAACTGTGTAACTCTGAGCTAGAGTTCTCTACATATGTAAGGATTCTGGACTAGTCGAGAGACAGAGGTCAACATCCTAAGTGAGCAACATGCAGAGTGAACCAGTCTTGGTATGCAATAATTAATTGTGGAGGCTGGAAGCTAGCACAGCTCAAGCTGCCCTGCTGCACTTAGCTACTCAGAACGAAATAAGGCAGGAAAATATGAGTTTTCTTCTGACATTCAGAACCTGTAAGTTTGATTTTCCTCATGCTCCAGCTTCAGTCGGGCACAACTCCACTAAATTCAAAGATATGACTTTCATTTTATGTTGGTGTAAGCAAAGGGGAGTTAGGGAATAGTTTCCGAAGCTTCATTAGAATCGAGCATGCTTGTGACTACCCCTAAGTGCAGACTGTGGATGGTACTATGTGTTGTGTTTGACTGTAGGATCAGCAGAAGGATCTTCCTTCTGAGGAAGATGAACTTCCTATAGCTTCTTCCAGCTCCAAAGGGACAAGATGAGATTCCTTGCCTCTCCTTAAATAGATGCCTTATACAAAGCCCACATGTTGAATCCAGGGTCCAACTGCAGGGAAAAGGAAGACCGCACACAGTGACTGTATTTCAGATTTTGGAGATCTTCTCTGACTACTACCACAGAAAGGCTGGTTCTCCGGTGGCATGTATAATATTTAGGAGTTAAGTTGTAATATGTGCCACTTTCTGCATACGTTAGACAAATGGCAGAGAAAACAGTTCCATGGTCCTCTTCTGCTGGGGCAGAAAACAGTCCTTGCAAAAGGATACTCCAAAGCCAAGCTCTTCCATTGCTGACAGTTAGCAAAACTGGGAGTAGATGCAACTGGAGTTTCTAAAGCCACAGTATTTCACTGACTTTCACTTGAGGCAATCTTAAGTCAAAATGTTCCTCACTGCTTTTATGGGCAACCTTGGGCTTGCACCTTCTGATCTCACGCACTTTTCTCAACAAGTTCCTTCCACTCTCATGCCTGCTCAAAGAATGGCCCGTTCTGCTACTCTGTAGCTACTGAGGTGAAAGTCTTCTCCAGAGTTCCTGCTGACTACACAACTTGTTTGTGTCACTATTCCACTCCATTTTCTCCTTCTTGCAAATCTCTTCTAAAATCATCCATTTCCTTTCTTGCTTGTTCCTTGTGTTCTTTTTCTTCTCTAGTTTGCAGTGTTTTATTCTGCTGTTCTATGAAGGGCTATGCAGCCAGAAGAAAACACAGCTATCTTCTTCTGTGTGGAGAAGGACCCTCTGAACACAGGGAAATGCTAATGCTCAAACCATCCAGAATAATGCACTCTCCCCAAAGAAGACAGTCATTCTGCCCAGAGAAAAATCTGTAAAATGTTGTCCCTTGTTACAGGCAGCTTGGTGGACCAGAAGGCAGACCAAGTATTTCTGATTGTGGGAATTGGCCTGACCTGCCAAAAAGAGACAGGATCTTGCAACTACTGTATTTCAATGGCCTTTGAACTACCTACTGTAATGCTACTGAAAAGTTCAGGGAGAAGACCCACAGTTTCTGGGAACATGCAAAAAAACTCTACAAGACAGACCTGAAGCATAAATCTCTCTCACTGTCACTGTGTAAAAGGCTCTCCCCTTTCTGTTACCCTGTTGGATGGCTTCCTTGTCGTTTAAGGCTCTGATATGACACTTACCACATCAAGCTACTGCAGTCTGACAGTTTTTGACCAATAGCAAAAGAAGTTTCTCAGCACTTTTAGCAATTTTTGAGCCTACCAAGAGGACCACGGGGTCACTTTTGCAGCTGCCAGGGATGTGGGTTTGGGGGCACCGGGGTTAAGAGCAACTGGCTGAGATTACAGAGAAAGATTAAATGAGTTCAGGTTTTGTTTTCTGTCCTTCTTTTTGCAGGAGAAGTACCACTATCAGGTTTACCGGTAGTCTCTCTTAATACCTCTCCCATTCCTGTTGCCTCCAGATCGCTCTGGGAGCTTTCAGCTCATAATTTTTGATCCACAGATTCCTAGGCTTCAGGTTGGTAGATACGAAGGAAAACACTACCGAGATGATGGCCAATACCCACAACCTGCTTTCTACACCAGCCCCATGTGTCCTGGGATCACAACCCTCTTGTACAAAACAGCAATGTTATTGCCTGCCTTCTTTCTACAGCTGAGCTAGCCAGTACTCCTCATGTACATTCCTATTTTTTCATTGAACGGTCCCTGAAACTGGTACAAGAGATACCAAAAGAAATGAATTTTCTAAGTCAGTTCACATATGGTTCTTCAGCAGAATTTCCTCTTCAGTTTGGGTCACAGCAGGAATACCGACCCTTGCATTTATCCACTGAAATGGAAAAGTTCAGCTTAGTCCTTGGCCATATCATGCATCTCCTGCACTGAACAGGTGTTTTACTTCAAAGTATCAAAGAATGTAAAATACAGTAGTGAGAACAATGACAAAAACCTTATATACATAAAACACCATCTACCCAAAGGAGCCCACAAGCACTTTACAAGATTTATTCTCTTTCTCTCTCTCTTTTTTTTTTTTCTCTCCATATGTGTAGACATCTAATGTAGATTCTGTCAAATTCCATTAGCATAAAGATTTTCTCTTGGGTGGAATGTGGCAGCTGTTTAAAGCTGTTAAGGGTGTTTTTTTTTTTTAAACTTTATTTTTGCTTGCGAGGTTCATGAACATTTAGTGCAACAGGTGGTCATTCCCTCTGCCCTACACTTGATTTGCTGGCAGTCAGGATCTGCAGACTACAAAAATGGTGTAAAAACCTAGACATCAACAGGTAGAGAAAACCTTGGGGAGGCCACTTCTTTTTTTCAATGAACTCAGTTGAAATAAGCACAGAGAGGACTCCTTGCTTTTGCTGCCAAATGAAGACAGATCTCATGATTCTCTTTAGATTCATGGTTTTCAGACTGGCTAATGCCACCTTGCAAAATTAGCAGCATGGGAATAATCATATAAAAGTATGATATTACTGGAATCCCAGATATAAAATGTTAGATCGCTAGGCAACTGCAGGAGCAGAAGCTCACTAAATATGAACAGTCTGGATTACTGGAAGTTCATTTAACAGCAGTGTGATGGCTGCTAGTGCAATTACTCCAGATATGCAAATGGGTTTCCCCCAATAACTAACCTGGGCAGAAGATAAAACAAGACCCTCTGACTTCAGAATTAGGCAAAAAGTCCTACAATGGCAAAGGCAGCAAGAGCAGCAAAAGCAAAGCGGGTTAGAGTTCAACGAACAGAACCACTCAATTTAACAGGGTTGCATTTTTCACAGCTGATATGGCAATTGCCCTTGCTGCAGGCAGAGCCATCGAAACACTTCCCAGCTGATTTTAACCATATACACGTGTTGCACACAACTAACAAAGGAAAGATAATTCTGCAGGTATCATTATGTATTGCCTTATCTCCCTAAACTGTTTTTCATTCATTTGCTTACCCTAGTATATTAACTGTGCTTTCTTCAAGCATTAGGCCCATTATCAACTGTATGTAGCTAGAATGTGTAATGTGTTTATTATCGATAATGCTTTTTTTAATACATTAGCAATCACAAGTTGCAACCAATATCTGGACCTGCTGGTCTGGGGACAGTACAAACCTGTCCAAACCCAGAATTTAATCAACAGTAATGCTACGTTACAATCTCTGATAGCTTAAAGAGACAATCAGATACCTAATTTCTAGTCTAAGACCCGTTCATACAAAGAAAGGAGGACAAAATGGCATTAATGGGAGCAGGACTCAAACAGACAAAACCAGAAGATAGAATTATCATCGCAGTTTATAGATGGGAAACTGCAGTATAGACAAATGAAGTCACCTGATGCGGTGACAAGTGAAATCTGTGAAAGTACTAAGCTGATCTAAGCTGATTCTCAAGCGAAGAAGTCCTCTGGCACTTTTACTGCAAATACTTCTTCATCCTCCTAAATCAGAATTTTAAAGGTGCTTTTACAAGGTGACGTGAACCAGCAGAGCTTGTGAAATACACTCAGGTTGGTGGCTACCCTTACCAACCATACCAAAACACAGACTTAAGTGCAAGTACTAAAGCATATGGCATGCAATGATTACACATATACGTCTACACAGCAAATATGACTAGCAGGAGAACATAAAAGGAAACACAAAGACCAGAAAACAGTGGCTTTGGCTCTAAATGCAAGTCTTGCATCAACTTGGTTGTTCACTGCCAAGAAGTGACTGCCTCTGCCCTGGCTTATTCCATATAATACTTAACAAAAGGACACAAGCCCCAGCAAAGAAAAAAATTTGCCCTGATTCACTGGTATGCTCCAGCTGCTCTGCTCCACTCCAGCAATGCAAAACAGCTGTAAACCTGGTTTAACCAGCAAGCTATATTGGGTTTATGGCTTCTCAGTATTGGCAAGGAGGTACAAAGCAGCTGGAGTTTACTAGCATACTGAGCCCTGGGGGTTCAACCCCCAAAAGCTAACTCTCATTCCAGCCAGGAAAAAGAATTTCTATCAGAGTTAAACTTCTAAAGTGATTTTTTAATCTCATGATGAATTGTCTTTTCTAAGAACATAGAGATAAAGGAAACATTTTGCTCACGTTTAGTTTACGTCCACATATTTAAGAGACCAGCTTCAGTTTCAAGCTGCATCATCTGAAAATGGAGATACTGGCTCTCAGGCTCTGCAGTCATCCTTGGTAAATACAAAGTCCTATTACAAATTCTCATTACAGAAGTTTAAGCTAGGTGACCAAGACTGTTCTGAATAGTGTCACAGCACAGAATTTATTCATTTCTGCCCAAACCAACTAAATTCTCTCACGAAAATTGCCCATGATGCTTCAGGCTATCCATCACAATCAAAAATGTCCCACTGCACCAATATTAATCAAAAGTCTATCCTATAAACTCTCCCATCTCTGGATTTAGGTAGCTTATTTGCTTAGAAGTATTGTATAAGCATAACTTTTCCCCTAACAAAGGCTTTTGGCAATTATTTTTCAGGAGAACAAATCCCAGTGAAGCAAGAAAACTTGGACTTAACGTTTGATGTGGCTGAGTATCACTGACTTCCAGCAAACAGAAAAATAGCTCGAGTCTTCAGTGTCTCAGACTAGTTTTGAGGAAAACACTATTTACAATTTCAGCATAGAACAAACCAAGAGCTTCCTTAAAGTCCCTATGGAGATCCTCTGTGGCTGTCGCTCAGCATCGTCTTTTGACAAGAAATCACCAGCACAGCCACACAAAACACTGCTTAGTAGCAAATTTTTAGAAACCCCATGCCTAAAATGGAAAAGGGAGTAAAGAAAGCACACAAGAAATAAAGAATCAGTTAAATCAGCAGATAAAATCAAAAGAGCATCAAATCAAACAAAATGCGGAAGAACAGGGAGAATGGCAGCTTTTAAAAATATGAGAAGTACTAGGGAGAAAGTGGGATGTTATTAAAAGAGGAGGGAGGTGAAATTGATGACAACTTTAATCTGGCCAAGATCCTGAGCTGCACAGACTACAAAGAATTTGTCTGGCCAATGTCCAAGGGTTTGTGTAAAATTAAAGAGTGGAAACAAACTTGAAAGTTAGGGAAAACTAAACAAAATAGGACACCCGGCATTAGATGTATTATACGCTGTAGCCTGTAAACATACTGTCATTATTCTTATAAATAAAACCATACAACAAATATTTAGAGACCAGCCTAAACCAAAATGCTGGCTCTAGATAACCACAAATTGTGGAGGAGTTTGAAACTAGATCCCAGCTCGGCAGCAGGCCCTTCCTTATTCAGAACATGCACAAGCCCTGGGACAGTCTGTTTCTGGATTCTGCGGCTTGGACTTCTCTCTACTAGCAAGAAAAAAAATCGTTTGTAAAAAGAGGGAAAACGTAGTCATCTCAGGGCACTATAAGCGCACAGGATTCATGCTGCAGATATATCTGTTCTTTCTGAGATCAGTTTGAAATTCCTGAGAAATTTAAAATGATGCAAAGTCCACATAATACTCCCATCCTTCTGTAGGTATGAAGACAGTTTAAACAAAGACTAACAGTCAAAAGATCTGCAAATTGAAGATATTTGGTGGCCTGCAAACCACAGTGAAAGAGACATTACATATGTTTCCCTATACCATGGTGGTTATCATAGCAGCAGTATCAGGCAGCCAGCTGGCAGCCTAATAATGAGAAATGTCTAATCTTTTCCTGAGTCCTACTGAGCTCTTGGCACTGCTGTCATATAGCAGTGAGCTCCACAGTGAGTATGCACAAAGAAAACGATCCTTTCTTCACATAAAAATGCGTTGCCTTATTAGCTGGAATGGCCATTTGCTGCTTTGTTGCAACGAGATAAACACCAGCCTATGTATCACTCATGTTTCCACACTAAAAACACTTCTAAAGGAACTCATTAGGCAATTTCCAGGGGAACAGTTTACAAGAAAAGCTCAGCGCTTATCAAGCTGAAATTTTGAGTTAAAATTTTTCATTTTGTTCACAATCTATTATTTTCTCTTGGGAAAACGATATTTTATGCTCAGGCTGGTTCTGCTGAACAGATCTGAATTGTTTGGGCTTATAACAAATCATTAAACTACATCTTTTCATTCACATGCTGCTTTATCCAAGCTGTTGTTTGAACGACTACACTCCACCTCCTTTCTGAACCACACTTGTTGGAACACTGTCTCCCCTAGTGAAGTTTGGATTGCCCTCTGCCTAAACTTCTTGACTATAATCAAAATCCTTTCAGATTTTATTCATAACAAAGCTCTTCCATAACTCTGATCATTTTAATTGCCTTTCTGAATCTGTTCTATTTTTACTGCAGACACACACACGCACAAATACATGTATGAGATTGGATTCTTAAAAATGTATTTGGCTTTTAAATAATGGTCTGCCACTGGCTCACCTAGCAAAAATTATATTTTCAATAATACTTTCCCTCCTGATACGTCTTATAGCCTAACATTCTGTTTGCTATTTTGATCACCTCAGCACTGTGACCAGATGTTTTTGCTGAACCGTTCACAAAGAGCCTAGGATATTTTTCACAAGCCGTAAACATATTCTTCCTTTCATTTGCATCACGTGCAACTGTCTTGCATCCAAACCAGACAATTTTCACATTTCTCTCTATGTAACAAAGTCTGAACAGAGTGCTGATTTTTTAAAATTCCCATATTTCAAGATCCAGCAAGGAATATAAAAAAATCCCTTTATAAAAAATTCCTTTTCAAAATAAGTAACAAAACAGAGAATGGAGCTGACACGGTTACATGAGAGGCAGAACCATGACAGAGACTGAATAGGTTACAGCGCTGCATCATAAGAGTAAGGAACACAGGACTGGAAAGGATGTGTCAGGTCTTTGATCCAGCCTGTGCTATAAAAGGCAACTATGTCATATGAAAAAAAATTAATTTGAAAGGACATGTCAGAAGCACATGCCAAGCCATAAATGCAGTGCCCCCCCTCAGTCCAAGTATAATCAAGAAAGTACCTCATACAAATTTGAAATCAATAAGTTATCTGAATAACTTTAAAATTATGAGAAACCTTGCAAAAGTGAACAATGCTTATGAGAATAAGGATATCCGCAGAAAGCGTTAAAGTTGTAAAAGCTTTAAAGTTGTAAAAGCTTCAAAGTTGCAAAAGCCCATGTTTCGCTTCACATCTAAGGAGTGGTACCAGGCACTGGTGTTTAAGAACATCTTAATAATTAAACCACTGCAGGGATGGGCTGAAAGACAGATGTAGGCAGCACATCAACAGCAGCTGTAGTTACTAGAAGATAGGGAAGGGGAAGCTGAAAGAGACCTAAAAGTAAGAAAGGACAGATGAGTGGCCTTCCATAGCATGTAATAAGATCAGTCAAAATAACCCCATGCAATTCTGGATGGCATATACAGAGAAAATGCTTCAACTAGAGCCAGACTGTGGCTGCATTTAGCAACCAAGGGGTGAGCAAACCCTGTGCTAGCAACTCCTACTGCAAATGCAGTAGCAAAGAGGCTCCGAGTTACTTTCCCCCTCAACTAAGCAGAGAGACAGGAAAAGGAAGGGATGGGGAGAGATGAACATGAGCTTCATGCCCATGCTCAGCGCACCAGGCAGTCCTGCTGAGATGGCACAACTGCACTTATAAGCTGTTCCCTATGGAGGGGCAGGGAGGCCAGGCAGGAATGAGATCATGTCCAGCTCCAGGCCCACCACAACTCCACCTCACCAAGATTTTGGAGGCAAAGGAGAAGAAGGGACTCAAACTTTGCTTCTCATACTGCTGAAGAAGCAGGACAGCAAGGAGAAGAGAACAGAGATCATGACTTCATGGGTTCGCTCTCCCTCCAGAGCTCCTTGGGAGGTAGCACAGAAACACGTTGCCCTTGCTCAGAGGGAATTGTTGTCTCCCAGCCAAGTCTTCTGCAGGCAACTACCCTCCACAAAACCCAGGAGACACCGCAGAGAAAACATTGTATACCTTTTGAGCGTTTTGGTCATAAAGATATTGAAAAATGGCAAGAGCTATGAAAAGAGGCAGAACATGTTTTAGTGACTAAATGAATTCATTTTCAGGGAAAACAATTTAAGGAAATAAATTTCCACAGTAATGCTCTCTTACATATGATTACCATGCATGAACACTGAAAGTACAGAACACCAAAGGAGCAAAGTTAGACTTCTTTTAAGAGGCTAAAAGCATATTCAGTGTGTGCACCTATATTGGTGTTTCAGTTGAGGTCAGGAGAGTGCTTTTAAAGCCAATTTCCTCATTATCCCCGAACACTAATCTTCAGTTCACTTCATCGAAGGATCTTGGAGCACTTGAAGTTAGTTTCCTCTGGATGAAACCAAATCAAAAGATGCACTCCAGGAGCACCTGAAGCATCAAATGCTAATGTGTGTGCAGTCCACAGAATCAAGTTAGGGATAGTATAAAGTAACTCTTCCCAGAAGTTAGATAGTATGGACATTAGGTCTTGAACACCAACCATTTCATCCTACTGATTTGCTCCTATCAGGCTGCATGACTTGTTAATGCAGACACTGCCAGCAACTGACTTATCTAAAAGATTAATATTCTAAGTTCCTACAGCTGCCATGTACTTCCATAGAGAAACAGCAGCACAAACCAGTGTTTAAGAAGGGAGAATGAGTCTCAATTCATATATTCTTTCCTTTTTCTTTAACATCCTTGCTGCTTGGATGGGTATTTGTGGCTTGGCTTTTTCTGTGTTCTTTTACTAACTCTCTTCAGCTCAGACTTCCAAAGTCACATCCTGACACGCTCTGCCAACCACAATCCCACACGTCAAAATCCCTACATGTGATCACACACACAGATTCCTGGAAGTGCACACTGGTGCACTTTGTTGACTTCCACTGAGCCACCCTGATTTATGCCTGCCGAAGTTATGGTCCTGAGCATAATAACACCTATAAGGCACAGTTATCCTACATGTATATATACTATTATTCAATCAACAGATGCACCAACATGCATACACCCGCATATTTCAACATCTGGTGATCACAAGCTAACCGTAATAACTCCATGAGCTTCATTCATCTTCAAAAATTCACAAACACTTCATCTATACAACGCACTGAAGAGGTGCATAACCTCTTCCACTTCACTGAAAGAAATACATGCTGTAAACCTAACATTCGACGTTCACAGCCACACACGCAGAAATACAACCAACCACTTGCACTTAGTCTTAAAGCGCACATTTAGTTCTTCCTGAATAAAAGGGCATGAATGTCTCTTGACATAAACCCTTCACAGATGTTGCAAATATATGCAGATATGCACCTCTTCATTTATTTCTCCGTACCTGTACACATGCCTACATGCCCTTATGTGTTATGAGGCTCACTTTTGCACTTTCTTGCTAGCAGACACACCAGAGTAAAATTGACAAAAGGAATGAAGAATCAGTCCAAGTATCCAAATATCAATTAACTCAAAACCATCCTGCTGTTTAACACTAAAATTAGTACTTGCGTAATTCAGCATTCCTGGGTGTTGGAAATTTCTAGCCTATTTTACTTTGTATCTCTCATCTAGATCTAATCATGACGATCCGCTCAAGGAAAACTTGGCCATAAACTTTGGATATTCTAATAGTTTATATTTGGCATTTTGTAAAAAATTCTTTAACTCAGAATGGTTGCTCCTGCTCGGCTCTCACTTATGAGCACTAGAAACAGTGGAGTGCCCCACCGTGATGTTCTCAACAAACTCTAAGCTATAGCAAAATGTGCTGGAAAGTACACAGTTTGGCAGCACTGACATTAGCTTGGAAGGTCACAGGTTTGCCTGATTCCCCTGCCACCAATGTCAGTACGTAATAACCTATTGGTTTCTGTCACCTCAGGTAATATCCTTTATGGATATCAAAAGAGGGGTAGTAATTTTCTGTGTATATGAATATCCACACATTTTAAACCATTCAGAACTAGACTATTTTATAACCCGTTCTTTTAAAACCTTTAAAAGCATGTACTACTCTTGGAAAATTATATGCATATTTTTAGTTTTTTGAGTATTTTTTCTAACTATCTTCTCTCTGAAAAAGTTTTTTTAACAGGAGGAAGAATGGCTTGCAGCATCTTACTGGAAATCAGAAGAAGAGATACTAGGCATTTTACTGATTTTTTTTAGAACTTCTAGTTAGAAAATGAGCATGAAAATTTTCATGTGGAAAGGAAATCTACAGATTGCTCAGAATTTTTCAGTCTCAACTACTCGTAGGGATGTAAATATTCCATAGATTTTTGAATTAGAAAATAACAAGATTTTTCTTCATCATTGATTTTCTGCTTAAGCCTTTGGAATTTGAGTATAAAATAAAGACATTTCTAGATCTTAGGTGTGCAAAAATCCCTGACAGCTAAAGAATATACTCCAGTGTAAAAGTAACTTCCTAAGATTCTAGGCATCTTGGAATATCAGCTCTGAATTATATGATTTGTTCGACTTACCCCTCTGCACTGTTAGCTATGAAATCTAAAGGTAAATGTAGTGGTAGTATCATTAACCAATTCATTCATAAACAGATAGCCAGATAATGTATTTAATTCCTAGTGTCCTTGTGCCTTTTAAAAATGCCAGTTCAACCTCACTTTGTTGTCCAGCACTACAGTTTGCACACTGAGAAACTCTGATTGCACTTAGGGGTTTCCATCAGAAACAACTATGGTACAGGAAAAATTGATAGTGTGCAACAGCATAAAATATATGGACTAGAAAGTCAGAATAATTCACCCTGGAGCCCAAAGATGGAAAGGCACTTATGAACACCAATGCACCGTGAATCCAGGGATATACTAATCCTACTGGTGCTTGTTACCATTTAGCATATTCCACAAGAAAGATCTTAATGAAGAAAACACAGTTTTCTGATATACAGATGTTCCCTTACATTCTTCCCCGATACGGCTACAAATTTATCTGACTAGTCAGTTCAAAGGCCTCTCACAAGAGCAATGAGGCAAAAGAGAATTTTAACTATTACAGTGTCTTCACGATGAGTAGAGTACAACTACACAAGCAACCAGTTATTCTACCCATTTTTCAGGCCTTTAAACACTTTATTTAGTCATGTAATTTATTATCCCTGGTGCTCTTCCCTGTCCTCCCACGCTCTCATTATTGCTGTAATGCTGTCATCTGTGACTCAGAATTTCCTTTCAGCCCTTCATATCCAACAGCATGCAGTGGTCAAAGAGAAGCACTAATCTAATAAGAGATCTGCCAGCTCTCGCGGGGAAAGAGGAGAAAAGATAGTTTCAGAATAATGTACTTTCCTCCCCGTCTCTTCACCTTCCCTTCAATCATACTTCTGTCACCGTCTTCTTGTGCGGCAAATTTGATGTGAAAAGCAGCCCAAGCTTGTCTCTAATGCTGCTGAGCTTGACCATGCGGCTACAGGAGGAGGCAGCAATTTCCTTTCTTAGGGCAGCAGCGAAGCCCCACAGTGATGCTTCAAAGGGACTCGGTGACCCACCCCTTCCCTCCTGGAGCCCAGCAGGGGCTTAGGAGCAGCTGGGCTGTTCTTTGGTGAAAAACCATTATGGATAGCAAGAAAAGAGAGGAAGGGAATGAAAGAAAACAAGGATAAAACAGAAGTTAAACAAACATGCAGAATAAGCGAGGAGAAGGAAGAGGCTGGGGATTAGGACACCTTACTGGAATTGTCTTCTTGGCACCTAATGCCGTAATGCTTAAAGGGAGGACAGTCCCTCTAGCAGAGACTTTGGAGCAGTTAAGAAATATCACAACCCTTTATCTTATACCACTTCACAAAACACCTCATAGATGGGACAGTGGAAGAAAAGATAGTAAACCAGGCTAATGTCCTAAATATCAAATCATTCTTTTTCTCCCTTTCAATAGTGCTTATCAGACAGTTTTGCTTTGTGTAGATCAAATAAACGTTTATTTGCTTTCCTGTTCAAACAAATCAGATCAGACCTTTTAACCCATTTCAGGAGCCTGCTTGCCCACTTCCGTTTCATGTCAGAGGAATATATCAACATTATTGGCAAACATGGGGCTGCTTCAACAGGATTCCCTTTGTTGTATTTAACACCCAGAATCCTGGCTGGTTCTTGGTTTAAATCTTACAGCTTTTAGGCATGAAGAAAGCCTTACTAGAAAGCCTTTCACCCATCTGCAGCCTCCTTCTTCTCCCAGCTCTTCCAAGCAAACAGCATGCAGCACAGTGCTCCTCACTGAGAACAAGATACGGTTGCAGCAGGTTCCACTAAGGCCCAGAGAAAAACAAAATAAAAGTGCTGGCTGAAATTAAATTGGTATTTTAATGGCTGAATCTCAAACTGTCTTTGCAAAAAAACAGTTCTGCATCCAGAGGTAGCTTTTTACTTCTAAAACAAGTGAGGATAATTGCAGAAAGGCAAATTAATGCACTTTGGCTATGTAGCTGCAAAATCCTACTAGAAAATAGGAGCAAAGAGTTTTCGCCTATGACGCAGCAAAGCAAATCAAGCACTACATCCCCTACTTGTCTGACTTTCTCTGCAGCTAGGGTAAAGCCTGTACAACCTCATTATATCAAGTATTTTACAGAAAGATAGCTAGCTTGTACTGTCTTGTCTTACTGTAAAATGTGCCTTTCTTGCAGGGGAGACAGCCAGAGAATAACAAACTCCTTTGGTTACTGAGTGGGATGAACGGAGAAGGTTATATCCGTGAGACATACTTTTTCTAATCTCTAATACTTTTAAATCCACAGAAGCATCTCCACATGGATTTATAGGCAGTTCATACTTTGGGGTTATCTAGGTAGCAAGCATGATGCAGTTTTTGTTTTTTTCTTAAATAAAGAACACTGTATGTTAACTGGCAATAAAAATAATTCAGTAAGACCCTTCAGCACAGAGAAGCCCTTGGAGCACCAGCCGAGCCTCCTGCGAAGGGCACTGGTATTGCTGGGGCAACCAGTGATGTCCTACGCATCTCCATCCCCCTGCCCTGCACTCATCCACCCTCACGCACCCCAAAATTGCACCGCTTAGGTCCTCCAAGCAGCAAGTGCTGAGCAGTACTCCCCTCCCTTAGAGGACAACAGGTGGCAGAGGGCTCCCCACCACAACGCAGAGCCTATCCTCCTCAGGGAAACAGGAGCAACAGCGGTTCCCTCCTTCAAGAAGGACTGGGACAAAAAGTGCCCCCCTCACCCAAGGGAAGACAACATAGCATGGTGCACCACTCTTCCTCTTCCATGTCATGTAGCAGCAACCAGGCAGTTGCTCTCCACCTCTGAATGTGACATTACGCTGTTCCCATGCTACCATGCACCTAAACAAATTGTACAGCAATAAATGTTGTCAGGTAAACAGAGAGAAAGAAAAGGGGAATGTATACCGGAGAGTGCCACAAGACAGCTGCTCCTGCCATTCCGCAAAGGCACCATTTATTTGCTCTTTTGCAAGGGTCTCCCTTCTTTATGAAACTGGTACAACTCAGACTTCAAAGCCCTTCTCCACAGACTTCAGCAAGTCCAAACAAAGCTTTGTTTGGAGAGGCAGGACAAGCCATCTCCCTAGTGACAGCACACCTCCACCCTGACCCCAGGTAAGTGCCACAGTCCCATTTAGGAGCTGTTGTGGGAAAACATTTTCTAACTGGAAGAAAATATACTAGAAGTTCATCCTTAGAGCTAAAACACTCCAAAGCTTTCCTCTGACATATTTTATCTATTCTGCCTCACAAAATAGCCTTCATTTGCCAGGCCTGAGATTCAAACACTGTAAAATGGCTGCTGTGAACAACTTTCCACAGGTTTCACCTCTTCTATGAAGCAATTTTGGCCCTGTTAGGAGCTCTTATATGAGGCTCTACCTGCAATGAGGCAATCGGTGCACTGAAGCCAGGAGCAGCACACAGAAAGAGAGCATCCCGGTGAGAGAGAACGAGTGAGTGGCCAGCTTGTGAAGTAGGAGGAGAAACTGAGAGTCACCTGACTCATCGCAAACAGGGCCCACTATGCATCCATGAAATGGGCATAGCTCTTATTCCCCTTGAACTGGGCTTGATCTCAATTCTGGTCTGTTGCTAAAACACTCTGTAATTCATGAGCTGTGTCCTAAGGAATCGAAAACCTGCTGGTGGCAACATTACATCCTCAAAAGTGAGACTGGCTTTCTGGAAAGAGATTGCCTGAACCAAAGCTGACATTTTAAAGAGCCTACCACCCATGGTTTTCCATTCTCTGTACATAACAGACAGCATCATTCCCAGGTCCAAATGCTTTGTTTGTCTCACCGACAATCATAAAGGGATGCTTAACACATACAAATAAAACACCTACCAAGTATTCCCATGCTTATGACACAAAAATAGACAAATAATTACTGCAGAAACATTACATCCACTTTTTAAAAATATGTACGTTTTTGTCAAACTCAGGAGGAAGGAAAGAGTTGCCGGTCTTAGAGCCAAAATGCTTATACTTACCCCTGCTTTCATTTAACTCTTAGGGCAAAACAGACAGCAGAGCAGGAAGTATTCTTTACCTGAAGAGGCCAGTACCACATTTTGTGGTACTTCATTTATAAGCATGAATTTATTAGTAGAAAATAGCTGACATCAAATTTTTTAGTTTCCATTCCTGAATCCAGAAGAATATGGTGGTCTAACATTTAACATCAAAATGGCCAAACGCAATAAAGCTCTATTTAGGCTGCTAGTTGAAACTTCAAGGGAAGCCTTTAGGTGTATAAAAGTCTCAGCTCTACCATCTGAGCTAAGGAATCAGTTGCCTTTCACATAACAGTGGTAGAAGAGTCAAGAAAAGTCATGCATGGGTCACCTTGCAGAGGGTGATACATAGTACTAATGGTTATTCAATAATCGGATAAAAATCTTCTCTAGAATGCTCATTCTGGAAGACTACATGAAGAAAGAATGGGATTGAACTTTGCTAGGACAGCCACTTCACTTCTATTTCCAAGTCTGCCAAGTGTCCACCCTGTCTGAGATATGTGAAGGGCAGCTACCCAGAGATTGCTCCTTCCCAGAGGTATGAGACCCTGACTCCAAAAAAGAGCTCGCTGGAGCTTCCTCTGCATTTCTTGCCTAACACACTTGCCTGCTCTACAGGGCTCTGAGCAGCCCTTTCTCTCTGGCTTTGCTTCTTAAAAACCACATACAGCCAGTAGCCTTTCTGTGTGTCATGAAACCGATGCAAGCATGAACAAATTCTGTACCTTTTTATGATCTATTTATAAGATTTGTTAATACTCACATTCCTAAGATTTGTCAGTGTAGGCATCTTGTCCACTGCAAAATCATTTTTTCAGACACTTAACACAGTCTTGCCACAGTTGCCTTTATCTAAAACACTATTGCAAGAATTAACTTCCCATCTTGTCACCTGACTCCTCTGCTGTACCACATCCTTCCACAGCCTCCCCTTTTTCCACTGCATCATACAAAAATGATAAACCTTCTCCTTCCAGGGACCTGCTAAACCCTTTCCCTCCTCCCACCATCTCCACAGAAGCCACTGAAAGGCTCTCAATGCCAGTATTTATTCCCATCTTGCTACAGGTCTTAGCAAACACCTCTGTGCCTTCTACGGCACTCTTCACACCCAGGAGGAAACAGCTACACAGCTAAGTCATTATTCTCCTTCAAACTTGCCTACACCATAAAGATTTCAAGACCTTCAGAACAGTCACGGCACTGCTGTGCTCACCATAAGCACCCATTGAGTTAATCAGTGTCATCTAATGGGGAAAACATCCCGGCATAATGATGCCCATCTGATTACACCACCACAGCTATCTCAGCAGAGTCTATGCAGCCACTCTTATATCGGAACAACTATGCCTTTTTTTGGTCTAGTTTAAGACAACTGCGAATCATAATTTCCATAAACACACACACACACCAGCAACTTTGAGTGAAGGAGATCAACTGCAAAAAAATACTTCACTCGGTCTCTTTAGTTGGCAGGTTACATACAGTGAAGCTGGCATCACATCGTAGTGCACAGGCACCAGGGGGCAGGGCTGAGACTGAGCTTGTAAACTTTCACCCTGTATTTTTTGGCTTTAATGCCTGATTTCCTGTAACATTCCACTGAAGCATGAAAATCAATATTTGCTTGAAGGAGGGAACTTATTTGAAAGATAAGAATAATTGCTTAGTTGCTTCAATTAAGTCAGGAGGTGCTCCACAGACTTCAGCATCCCTCCATGGTTCCCCCACTCTTGCTATTGGGCAGAGCAAAAGTTCGAGAACTGACAGGGAATTAAGCAGTAACTCCAAACACGGAAATGTCAATGCAGTGAATACTGCTTCTGTCTCATCTCCAAACATTGACCAACAAACACCCACCCATTGAATGTGTCCTGCAGACTGCCAGGATGGGGATTGTGTACTACATTTCACACTGCAAGAGTGGCACAGCACTCAACTTCACAGGAACTCGAGTATGTATACCTCCGCCTATCACATGTTTGTTTAATTGCTATATTGAGCTGCTGGGGTGGATCAAAGCAGCCTTCACGCTGCTTAGAGCCTGAGCCACTGTTTTTCTAATTTTATTATACATCTTTGACAGTATCATTGCTATTTCACACTTTATTTCTTGCACAATCCTTAGACTGTCTATGCGCCCCTGTTGATTTATTGCATGTGATTTCCTCCCGTTTATTTATGCACTCAAATACTAAACAGCTTTTTATTTCAAAGATTTGCAAAGCGCTCAAAAGGAACCCCCAGAAACGTACAGCTCTTGAGCAAAAATCACATTACAGTCCATACAAATCAGCCATACAGGCCAGCACAGTCTCTCTAAGACTAAGTTGAGCAGTCCATATTTTGATTTTTAATACTCATAAAAACTTATTATTTACAGGCGTGAGACTCTCTGCTCTCAGGACTTTTTAAACAAAGAAAGCAAAGCACAACGGGAACAATAAGAGCAAGGAGGATGCAAAGAAAAAGCATAAAAGTAGCAAGAGGAAAAGAAACTAAAAGGGCATAGCAGGTGGCAGTAGATGAAGTGCTGTAACTATGGAGAGAAAAATATTTCAAAGAAGGGAGAGAGAAAGACAGTAACAAAAAGCCAAAGACATACTGAAAGGAAGGAATAGGGAAAAACTAAAACAAAAAGATAAAATGTGCTCACAAACACAGCACAATTCAGTGCCTGTAGACTCACTAACCAATAAGTTGAATCACTGAAAATATTTTCCACTACGTGGCTCAGAAGCCAATGCAAACAGGAAGCACCTCTCCTGCCACAGCGATGATGAAAATAAATTTCATTTACTAAAATGAGGCTTTGGCTTTAGGAATACCCAAAAAATCAGTTGGTTCACATTCCCCCCAAAACTCTTAAGATCAGTCCTGAGCCTAGACGTTTTCAGAGGAAACAGGTAGAAACACTGCAGAATGCACAGCAGTAAGAAAGGGGAGAAAGTGTGGGGAAAAGGAAATGGAAGAAAGTTAAGGAGATCAGTATCAGAAGAGATTAGGAGAAGAAAAGCAGATAAAGAGCTATAACAATACAGCATTAAAAACGGACAGGTCAAATAAAGCTGTTCCTTTAAAAAGAATTTAGAAAGATAGAAAAACATGAGATTAAAAACATAAAGTGAAAATAGAATATGAAAAATGTAAAACAAGCTGAAATTCAGAAATGACTCTGGCACTGCTAAATGGTTTGAAAAGCTTCCCAGTGTTCCCTAGGTATAATTTCTATACTTTGGTGAGACAGCCACATTACATCAAACATACAATCACGTAAAGCCACATATGCAGCTTTATGGAGGAAATATATGATACCTCTCTAATATTGAGACTTAATCCACCATTGTATTTCTTTGTGTGCATTTAGCTCCGTGCAAAGTAATTCAAATTTTTCTTCTCAGTCACAACAGTTACAACTATCAACTTCAGTGGCGTTTCTCCTCATTTACTATGATACTGGAGATTTCTAATCATTCTCACAGGAGCCCAGGGATGAAAACTGTTCAACTGCCCCAGCTTTTGCCACTGTTAATCTAGCAGAGGAACGGAAGAAAACGTTTTCCACAACCTTCAATATTTTCGTGATAGTAAGGAGACGGGGGTTGAGGTGCCTTATACAAAATTAACCTGTAACAACGTAGTTTATTGCAGTTCTCATTGTTTCTCTCTTCTTTCCTCACCCCCTAATATCTATTAGCTCAAAATCCTTCCGAGAGTCTGAAAGCACTGAACACAGAACGTTTTCAGATTGCGCTTATCAAGAATGCCGTGCCTTTCACTTATACTCGCTCACCCTCTGCCCAAAAGAAACGAATGTAGGGAGCAATTCAGAAGAAATCCTTCTGGTCTCTGCTCAGGAGTCCCCTGGCACCATGCTGGCACCCAGCACCAAACCTCTTTTGTGCTGGAAACAAGGAGATTGAGGGGACTGCCTGAACAAGGCTTAGCTGGGGCCCATGGTCCTCAGATGGTAGTTTCTTCAGGACAAGCGTATAATCAAGGAGCTGGAGACATGGTGCCTTGCTGGGCTGCATGGAAACCTTGACCCCAGCACATCTTCCTCCTGTGTTGTATGGGTGCTCTTGGTAACAAAAACAGTTGGAAGCCTTTGTAAAATGAAGATTGTGACGAAAATATCCAGTGTTCCTAAAGCAGTCTTTAAATTCAAGCATTAAAACTGAAATGCTGAAATTAAAACAGAAGCATGTAACTATGACCTGCAGTGGCCATGCCTACTCTGCATAGCCACCCGTTCTTGACCCTGAATACTGAATAACTGCAGAGGCCCTGCCCTTGCCCTGGGTGGAAAAAGTGAGATGAATTCCCTGACATTTGATTTCTTATCTGGCTTTTCATTAACCCTGGGTAAGAATTCCATAGGGATCAAGTGGCATTTCTCCTACAGTATTCCTCCTGTGGCCCAGCAGCCGGGCACGAGGTGGACAGGCGATCACACTAAGCTCATGTCATCCAACAAGACCAGAAGCTGGCTGGACTGCCCACTGCTCAGCCACAGGTGTGTATGTGTGCGTGTGTGCGTGTGTGCGTGTGTGCGTGTGTATAAACAGGGAAGAAAGGAAGAGGGGACCGTGCCAGTGGAGATGGATGGGATAATATAAGGGTCCAAAATGGAAATCAACAGGAAAGGGCTAAAGGTGAGAGGGAAATCATGTGGCTAACATGCTGGAGTGACTCCTAGGGCAGAACAATCTCATGCATTTTCACATAAATCTCCATGCACTTTCATATAAGCTTGTCCATCCTTTTGGTCCTATCTCAGGCTCTCAAATCCACCTTGAACTATCTCCAGCTCGAAATCCCCCTAACAACTTACTGAGTGTCTCGTCAGCAGGCATTCTCCATCTTCTCTCCCCCACGAAGCATGCCCAGGTTAGCTTCAGTACTTCTTGACTACACTCTCCCTGGCAACCATGAGCTCTTGCTCCAGCATCAGCTCCAGGAGGGGCAAGGAAAAAGTGCACAAAACCAGCAGAAACTGCAAAAACTGAGTGTAGCTTTCTGCCACCATCAATTCATGAACTGATCCAGCTCAGTGCAGAAGGCACAAGCCTGTACATCCAGACATTGCCACTAAGAGAACCAGAGCGAACTGCATATAACATGAAAGCTGTATTTGTACCTGCAGCAAAGGATCTGCTGATAAAAGGAAGGCAAAAAGGATGTGGGACATCCATGAAGATTAATTTATTAATACTAGATATCAGCACTTTTCTTAATCATATGAGAGGGTGACAGTAACTGTAATGACTGAAGCTGGTCAAAAACGTTGATGGAAATGTTTCAGAAAACGCAATTTCCTAGAAGTAGAAGTCTGTCAAAGAGGTATTATTATTGATGTTAAAATTGAGAATATGTGAAATTTTCTGTTTCATTTTGATGATTACAAAACCTCTTTGTTTTGATGAGGTAAAAATGCCAACATTCCCATGTCAATATCCTTTTTTTGAAATTTCTTATGTATTTCCACTTCTTAACATGTTCTGTTCTGTACTATATAGTGGTACAGGGAGCACAACAGTAAAGTAGATGCTGAGCTGAGCTGTGGAGTAAGCAGCGAAGTTGGGGTGATCCTGCAGGTGGAAAGAAAGGTGAGCAGCTCTTTTTCACTTTCCACCATCATGATTTTGCAGGTCCCCTGCTCTGCTGCAGGCTCCTTTTGGGAGACTGTATAGCCACTTGCTGGTTACAGTGTAAAATATCCTGAAGGAGGAGGAGTGCTCTGAAAAACCAACATAAAAATGGCAGCCAGGATGCCTATGTTTCCTGTTCTTCAATCATTCCTAGATTAAAACGATTAAATTTCTTAATTTACATGCAAAGCAAATTTGGGGAGTTTTTTGATTGTTGTTTTTTCTTTGGGAGTTTTTTTGTTTTTCCTACCTTGCAAGCTGGCCTGGAATTTGAGAATCCAGCTGATCTCTTTCCAAGAGATTTTCCTCCACTGAAATAGATTTTGCACTTGCAACTGCAGTGACACCCCGCCAATGCAAAGCAATCTAACTTCTCTCACAAGAGAGGCTCTGCTGCATAGCAGAAATAAGAAGTCATAAAAATATATCTTTTTTTCTAAAGAAGAAGAAATTAGTCTAAGAAAAGAAGCAGTCCTCTGCAAAATAGAGGTATTTGAACACAGTGCTCCTCCAATTACAGTAGATTTGTAATTTTAGCACAGGTTTTTGTTTATTTGTTTGCTTATTTGTGGAGGTTCAATTTATAAGGAGCAACTCTGACCTCTGACTAAGAATTGCTCTTAGACGGCCTTCATGGCATAACCACAGAAGTAAACAATGTTTTAGATAGTACTAACTCATTACTCTCCCGTTCCATAAGGCTCTAAAAACCTGTGCTGCAGCATTACCTTTAGAGATGAACAGACAGCACCCCCTATAAGGGTGCCCTAATGTCATACATCTAAAGGAAAGTACTTCCACTGCCTATAACGGTGCAAGCCAGTGTTTCAGGGCCTTTCTATGTTTTTTCTTCACAGAGCTCCCAAAGCAGTGAATCCAGCTCCTTAAAACTCCTCCCGTAGAGCAGGCAGCCACGAGCCAGCTGAAAGACGTCTGCAGCAATCTCCTGTCCTGCTGCCTTATTTTTGTTTGAGTTAGGGAGGGTTTTTTTTAGCATGAGATTTCAACGGAACTGAAAATATCTCACAGCACAAACTCTGCAGCATGCTGTGAGTAATTTACAGCTGCCAAAACCATCTAAATCAAATCCCATGAGGGGTTCTTCTTTCCTCAACCCATGCACGTTAGAAAACAAAAATGGCCAGCCGCCATCCTCCTTCTCCTCCTCCTCTTTCACCGAACAGATCCCTACAGCTGGAACAATGTCATCAGAAGCTGCACTTACAGATTCCAGTGCAGAAGAAAGGCGCAGTTTAGCAGTGCAACACAAGCAGCTCGATTCATAACAACAGCTTCACCTTTTTTATTTTCTTACCAAAAAACGGGAAGGGAAGTTGGAGAATTTCAGAGGTAAACTCTGCGGTCTGAGTTCTCAGAATTGCACAGTATGCTGGCTGTACAATTATTTGTATTCGTAGTTCATCTGACTGCATGCAAAGGCAGTTCAGACCGAAATTAGAATTTAATATCTAACTGGTGTTTTGCCTGTACAGTTTTTGCAATTGCATTAAACTAATCCAGGTTTTTAAGGTAAACACTGGGAAATCTATAAAACACGATGCAAACCAAATATGCATACTCAGTATTTAAGGTTGTTCCTCCAAAATTACCCACAGACAGTTTTGAAAAATGTGTGCCTTGATTTATTGATTGAGGAAGTTGTTCCTAAGGAGGCTTTTTGCACTCATTTTTCAATATTCAGCTTCCAAAGAGAAGCCTCAGGACTATGTATGAATGCTAGTGTGTGAAAGGTGGGGAGTTCACCTTCCATAAAATGCTGGAGAACATCTGGATGAAAAGCAATAAAAGAGATAAAGTATTGGATGAAGTTTGTGGCTACACAGAAGACAGGGAAAGCAACTACTAGCCAGGCTGACAAAATGCTGGTTGAGGTACATTACCAAAAGAAAAGAGCACCCCGAAGCAAAAAAGCAGCAAAAGGAGCAATGCCACAAGAAGATTTCAGAAATAAAAGTCTAATTTCCAAAGGACTTGGTGTAAATGTTTCATGGCTTGCAGTCAAAAGTCAATCTCATTCTACCTCTCCCCACCTGATATAATCACTGCACTTCCTCAGGGCAAGTGAGCCCAGATGGAGCTCAGTGGACAACCCGGGTCCATATAGGGCCCTGTAGAAAAAGGTGGCAAGGAGAATAAACAGAGATGCTGCCAACAGCGCCTGCTCAGCTGCTGTGTCATAGAAAAGAGACTGTGGGGGCTCTATGGAGAAGGTTCAAAGCAGATCCCAGGGTTTCTCTTCTCCATTTCTACCACCCTGCTCCCCTACCCGCTGCTCGGCCTGACTGCTCAGGCCAGGTGCTGCAGTCTGGAGTTAAGCATCTGCGCGTTTTAGTTTCTTTATAGTAGTTATTCCAAAATTGCTTTTGCTCCTTCTTAAAGGCCAGTAGGGGTTATTCTGTGAATGCTGACAAAAAATATTCTGTTTTGAAAATCTATATGAGCAATATGCTGCAGAGCCTGCCTATAGACTGTTAATTTTATTTTTCCAGCTTTATACTGTTTTACCTTGCTCTAGCTCAGTAGGCAAGCTTTCTCTTGTCCTTCGCATCTCCTAGAGGACAAAGTGTCCTGGAAAACTTAAGTAGTAATCCTGTCCTACTTTTGCAGAGTAGCATGTGATAGTTCATGCACTTGCACACCTTGCTTCCCTCTAAGAGACTGCTATAGCCAGTATGGAGATGTTGGTACACCTTACACTGCAAAACGCAAAGGGATGGTGAGAGAAGCTGGCCAGCTTTCTTTGTGGAATGATTCCCAAAACCAGGTCCTGTGAACAGTTCAACAGTGATATTCAAACTCCTTTAAAAAAAAAAAAAATAGCTTCTCATTGACTTCTGACAAGCCTCAAGCCAAAGAGAATTTTCTCCAGCGTTCTTAGTACTGCTACCTGCATACATTGTGGTATAAGTTCATATGTTTGTAAGGTCCTATTCAGAGATATTTTCAGTGCACCAGGAAATGAAAAAACATTTAACAGAGAAGAAAAAATTAGCAACGTATCAGCTGAAACTGACTTCCAATTTAAAGCTTCCAGCAAGCATTATCATAGTTAGCACAGAAAATCTTTCTAATTCAGGCTGAGTTTTGCTCTGTAATTCACTCTTACATAGTCAATGCAACCTAAATTTTGCCTTCCTGGTGCTTCTCTTATGTTGAAGTGGTTTTGCTCTGCACTATTTCCAACCTCATGTTTTTAATTATTTTCATGATGACATTATTTTTCACACTCTTTCCCATTCGATTTTCCTTTTTTTCATTTTGGACTTTTTTTATCATAAAAATTTTATGTATTTTAAATGCAGCGATTTTCCTGCATCTCCTCCTTTGTCAATCAGGATAGTAAACTGCACTTCCAAGAGAAGGGTTTTCTGCAGAACCTCTCATGTATCCACCTCTCTCCAGCACTAGTGCAGTTTAAGTAGGTTTTCCTCCTGCTTATATTAGATCCTTTTTCATTGCCAGAAGCTTGCATGGATATAGTCTGTATTTGAAGAACACCGTTTTTGGCTTTAGAACGGCTTTATTAGAAATAATTATTTAACCAATGTAACTTAGCAAGTCAGTGTTAAACCCTATAGGCAGCTCTCCAGGCTAAGTAAAGAGCAGACTATTTCATTTCATGTTAAATCTACCCCTTATTTTTTCAACCAATCTCAAGAAATCTGATTTAAACTGGAAAAAAACATTCATACTGCTTTACAACATATCATCTTTACAGGTATTCCTCTGCAAGGGGCTATCTACATAGAGCCATCCAGGAAGATTATGCTGAACCAAATGAAGGTGTTAATTTAAAGCTGATTTGCTAAATTGCATTAAGCCATTTTTGTGGAAACTGCTGTTATTCAAGATGATCCTGGCCTGATTTTGCTTGCTTCACCTCCAAAGACTACCTACTCAAGATTTCAATGTAAATTAGTTAATCCAGTAAAAATTTGTTTAGATTAACCTTCCAACAAGTCCCTCTGTAAAGCCCTTAGTTAATGTACTGTCTGCAGTCCAGTAAAATTCAAAAGATTTCAGGAGTTCCTGAGTAACTCTATGAATACCCAGCAGCTATGTGAATGAAGTGAAACCGTGAATAAAAGGCTAAATATGCTGCTTTAACCATGACTGTTTAAAAGATTCCTTAAACCCTGTCATCTCTTCTGGTGTTTATATGTACCTCCAGCTTATTTCAGCAGATGGAAAGCCCGTTTGTCACATGATCTAAATGCATAGGACAGGGGCAGTAGGACAGGTCGAGCAAGAAAACTACAAGTGGTAGGTTATGAAAGCAGTTCATTTCATCTGCAACCCACTCTCTGCCCAAGTCATGAGGCTCCTTGCAAAACAACAGCAGAGAGGGAATTTCCTACAGAATTGTTAATTGTTTTGATGGGCCAGATGTGACCCACAGACTCTATAAACTAAGCTACTAATTATGCACTCACTCCTACCTACCTTGCTCATTTGGGTGTGCAATATGCCTACATGTTTACAGGAGGGAAGGCACCAGACTAGTCACACAAGCTATCCACTTCACCCTCACCTTGCCCCCACAAACATCTCAAGCATTTTTACCCCAGTTTTGAAAAGTAAAGAAGGCCAGCCCTGAGCAAAGAGCAGACACAGTGAATTTCAGGCTGGCCCTCTCAAGATAACAACAGAAACCATGACGCTACCCACTTAAGCATTTGTGTAACATGACATATTTTGAGCCACTTCATGTGGAAAATGGCTATTTTCTATGTTTTATAATTAGCGCTCAAACTTCCTGTTTCACACACAAACATACACACACAACTTTACACACCAATGTACAGTACAGGGCTCCCATGGATACCCGGTTCCTTCCTGTGACAATAATCCTGCATCACAGTCCTGGAAAGGGTGTAGAAAAGAGTCCGTTACCCCAGGTACAAAAATTATTGCCATGCCTTGCTACCATCCAGGGAAAGGAGCTGTTCGTCCTTGCCCTCAGGATGAGCCAGAGTCTACATCTGCATATGGCTGAAAAGAACAGAAAACGTGGAAAAAAGAGTGCCTGGTGGCCCAAAGGTTTAGGGAAGGGCATCCAGGTGGCAGCATCTGAATGCCCTGCTGTGGCTCTGTCTCTACAATAGGATCATTAGGTCTTCTCTATTTCACACTGCACATGGAAGTGGACTTCACAAATGCCGCTGGAAATTGCTTTTTCATCCCTCTCTTTTTCCCTTTCAGGTTGACCTGAGCAAGCTGACTCCTATTTTGCTCTGTTTTTAATAAGGTATAGCACTGCAGAAGTACCTGAAGCCCTCAGTTCCCTTGTGATCTATACTACATGAACCAGGAATTTTGTCCTTAAATCTGTCTCATTGTTTTCACGTGATCAGAAACTGTCACTAGAACCAAGAATTTACCTTCAGTCTCTATTAATTGGTTGGTAATTATCTTTTCTGTCTACACTGACTAGTTTAAAGTCTTCTATCTCTGCCTCTACAGACTTCTAAATGTCAGAAATAATTTCCGGGCAACAATTTTTTTATGGGGGATGGACCAGCGATGAACACGCATCCCCCAGGTGGTCCATCTATTTCTTCCTTTTCTCTGTCATTTTCTTCTGACACTACCCTTGAATAAAAATGGTTCCCTCCCTTATATGTGCAAAAGTATGCAACCCTCAACTGCATTTCATTTAAGGCAGGTGGGAACAGCAAGACTCAGAAAAAAATTCAAATCTTTGGAAACAACTTACTGTGCTGCTGGGCAGACATCAAGGTCTCCACCAAAGCTTGAGGAAGGAGACAAAACCTTGCCATGCAGCGTGGATGACTTGATAACTACCAACCCCGGGTCACAAATATTTGCACAGGACCAAAGAATCAAAGCCCGATGTCTGCATGAATGACAGCAGGAGCGGGAGCTCACAGTCCATAAGCAGCTGCAATTCTAGTGTTACAGCTAACTCTTAGCATGCACCAAAGCTTCCTGATAGCAGGTGTGACTGCTTGCTTTAAGATAATCACTTCCATAAAAATAGTCTGCTGGAGGGAGGGTCAGAAGATTAACACTTTCTTGCGGGTAGCAGTTTAAGAGTCAAATTCTGTTCTCAAGCCTGAGCTGAAACCCAGTTAAGAACTGCATGGGTATTTGTAGTTAATAGTGACTCACCCCAATGTTCCAATTCAGTTTGGATCTCAGAGAAAAAAAGTAGGGATCCACAAGCACCAATGACATAAAAGAAACAAGGGGAAAAGGAGGTGGTTCTGGCTAAGTTCTAAATGCTCTGAAAGAGTCATGGGTAAATTAGCTAAAACCAGAGAGGAAGTCTGCATTAGTAAATGTTAAATATCAGAGAATTTGCAGGCATAACATTCTTCACCAGAAGGCAGCAATAAATATCTGATAGCATATAAAACTGAGAATGCTGAATTAATAAAATCAGTGACTCAGATACATTAATATAAATCCAAAATAACAATTACTTGTGCCTGGGACTCAGAAGTAAGACTGCATCATGTAAGAATGAAGAAGAACATTTATATTTATTAGGAACAGAGGAGGATGCTAGATAAATTCAGATCAGTCCCCCAGGAACAACTATTTTCAACTTGGCAGGCCAAAATCACTTGTGCACAACGATTCTAAAAAACTTGGCTGAAGGCATCTCTGGCCTGCTGTGTTTGTCTCAAATGCATCTTGTAAACGCAGGGGAATGCTAAAAGCCTAGAATAGTGTCAGTATTAAGTGAATGGGATGGGAGGATGAAGTCTGTCGATGAGCCTGGTATCACTTCTAGGCAGAAGAATACAAAAGCTGGTAAGGGGTCCCATTCATAAAATAACTGAGGAATAAAGATATAAATAAAGCTATATCACATGACTGTATGCAATATAAATCTTGTTAAACAAACAAGGCATGCTAAAGAAGGCAAATGCAAAGTTATATATTTAGGAGCAAAGAATGCTCCTAAACCTACAAACTGAAGATTTTATTTTGAACAGCGGTGTCTCTGAAAAGAGTTTGGGGTCACAGCGAAAAGCAACACAATACAAACTCCCAGTGCAACGCTTTGGCAAAATCCAGTAAATGCGTTTAAACTGGGGAGTAGTAAGTGGGAGCTGAGGGCATTTTAATCCTGAATGCCGTACCAGTAGTACAAGTACTGGAATACTGCATGCAGTCCTATGCACACGTTTTTCAAAAGGGTGTATTAAAGCTGAAGAGACTAGAGAAAAGAAAGATCAAAATTACTTCAAGGATGGAGAAAAACGCTTAGCCAAAGATTTAAGGAGATCTGTCTGCTTCATATACCAAAGGAAGACAGGGTGTGTTTATCACAATGCAAGAATACGCTTACAGCATACACCTTGAAATATAAGAGAATTCTTTAATTTCCTGGAGGAAGGAATAACAAGAACCAATGCAGGAAGGTGAAGCCACTTTCTAAGGGAAAGAAGGCATATGTTCTTATGGCAGGGTGATAACACTTGGAACAAACTGCTGCAGACAGGGGTGAATTCTCCAGCTTTGGAAGTTTTGAAATGAAGCCTACATTTTTTCTAGAAGATTTCTGAAGGATAACTGAGTATGATGTTGCACTCTGTGATACATGGAAAGACAACGAGATGATCTAATGGTCTCTTCGGTCCCTAAACTCTATGTATGTAACTGCTGTTACTTCTTATGATTAGAAAGTAGGTGGGTCTTCATGGATTTTAATCAAAGTAGCCGAGAATGCTGTTAGGGCCAAAGACCATTCCTTACTTCACACACAGATACAGTAAAACTACAGGCATCTCAAGTCCTTACGATTTCCTAACACAAAATAGTTTTTCTAGACTTTGTGCTCATTAAAATTAGAGAGTTTGGGATTAAAGCATTTAACGTGAAGGGTATTTCTACTCTGTCATCAGAGAAGGAAGGGCAACCCTTACATTATTATTCAGGTTAGCCTGAGCTGTAGGAATGTACAAGTTTTGTCATCAAACAAGAGGAGCACTTCTCTGGAATTGCCAGACTGCACTGGAAATACAGCCCACCAAGCTGTTGGTTTTGGATAATGCTGATGACTTCAAGGGTGCTATGCAGACCATTTTCTATGTGAGGCTTTGAACTTCCTGCATTAAAAGAAAAAAAAAAATTAAATTAAATAGAAGCTCAATATGTGCATTTCCCCAATAGTATGTGATGGCAAATATAGAAATGGTGTCTTTATTTCCTACATATGGAAAGGGCCTCATCATCCGGGGTACTTGTAGTCTGCAACTTATCCCAGCTTCTACTACAAAAGGCTTAGGCTGCAGAGCCAAAGTAAATAATGTACTTGTGTTCAGTTATATTAAAAATAAAACGCCACTATTGCAAAAGAATGTTATTAAAGCGAGAAAGACAAAAGTTCTCTTTGACTTTCACTACCAAAAGGAAGCAAACATCACAGGAATGATCAGTTATCTACCCTATTCAGCTCCTCTGAGCTTCAAAAGCAGCGGGAGTTTAAATCAGAAATAAAGCAGACGAAAACCTGAGAGGTAAAGCAAGTCCCTTTTCTTCCTGAGCAGATGGGCCAAATTCCATATTGCCCTTCACCTTTCCCAATTGATAGCATGAATCCAGAGGAACTATTCTGACATGAGAGGAATTACTGGGAGTTCACGTCTGCACCGGACACCATGTTAAAGACAGCTCTTTAATGCATTGATATGACAGTAAATTTGCAGCAAAACCTGCAGGAGTAATTTAATGCAAAAGTTTGCATTAGGTCCTGGATTTGGTTGCTTTGCTATTCCCTTTTGCATTCTGGGCCTTTCCTCTTCTAGCTTGTCCTACGCTCTCCTCTGTAGGCTCAGACAGAGAGAGCAGGGAGAGGTATTTTTCTGCCGGCACGTTTGTCAGTTTTACATCTTGCACTGTTTAGGGCTTTGATGTGACTTTTTAAGCAAAAGCTTACATTGGGCTTTGCGTGGGCAAGTCTGCCACATTCTCCCACTTCATGATTTCATCCAAACCATACTCCAGAAGCTCTGGTTTTAATATCCTAATGCATTTTTTCAGTTCAGAATCACAGAAAAATCAATACACAGGAAAGCAACACCCCCAAACTATATAGAGTTCCCCTGTTAAATTACCATCTTCAGACTCTCTTGATCAGGTCTGGTTTCCTCTTTAAACTCCTTTAAAATCTCTTTGGAGCGCTGGATATCATTGTAGAGCATATCCTGCTTTCAAACATGCTTTCACAACGGCTCACAGTTTCAAGAAACTTAATAACAAGCAGCACTTCCCCCGTCTGGGCAGCAGAAATCTCTCTGGCGAGGCAGGGAGCCTTCCTTGCCTTGACTTTCAAAGAGAGCAAAAGCTTTGGGGGCACCCAAAGTTCTTCTGCGCTGCCAAGTTACCCCGGATGATGAGGCCCCCTCCATATGTAGGAAATAAAATTCGTAGCTGACGCCCTTCTCTCAACAGCGGGCGGGCAACATGCTGAGACGCGATCTTGCGTTGGGCGTATTGCTGCTGGGGCTCAGCCAGCACTTTAAGCGGTGCCTTGCATTTGCTTTGAATGTCCTACAAAGGGCACAGGATATAGCGAAGGGATAGCCTGGAGATCCAGAAGGGTAGAAATAGGGCATTTAACACAGAGGTGATGGATACGAGAAACTCAGCATGCAGTTAATAAAGTGAATATTAGGGCAAGGATGTAAAATATACCACATGGGAATCAAGAAAATAAAACAAGTGTATTAAGAAGTCTGAAAAGTCATCTGAGGATTCATCATCGCCTCCATTAAAAAGAGAGTGTACCTGCTTTTGCAATAGGTAGCATGAGTTGTTTATAAAAACATCAGCTAAAAGGGGTAGAATAATATCCTGAAAGTGTAAATATTAGAAAAGTACAGGCTGGCTAACCAGTAGAACAGATGAACCAATTCAAATGGCGTCTTTAGTGGCTGACCAGTTTGTGGAGAGAAAAGAGAGTCTTTTCTTGCTTTTTGCAAGCCAGAAAAAAATTATAATGATACTACTGTGCAATTGCAAGAATTATTTGCAAGCCAGCGACAAAAGCTGCTTGAGATGCAGTCTTGCTCCTCGGGTCAGTTAAAAGGAAAAGGGTGGCAGTTTTTTTAGTCAAATATCTCCTTTTTGTCCTGAAAGATTGATGTTTGAAGATGGCAGACATATTCTGATCAAAGGCCTCTTAAAGGACAACTTAAAAGAACGCTTACTCCATAATCTCCCATCCAGGGCCAAGTCTCTTTCGTTTCAATTCTTTTTAAAAAAAAAAAAAAATGTAAATAAAATTTAGGAGAGGAGTGATCCTTAGAGGAGACAATTGCAGTCAGTCCATGAATCCAGCCCTTGATAGAGCAGGTGATCAAGATTCACATATAAGAAGATAACTTAAAGCTTGTCAGCTTGTTCAGTTTTGAGCAAGGTTTGAAAGATAGTAAGCTCTTAACTCAGGGGATACACTTACTATTGGCAATCACAGGAAACATATTCTAGCACTGGTGTGTTCCCTGTCACCAGTAACTTGTTAAATCTCGTTACCTCGACAGCTCTGGAAGTAATCAGTCAGTCTTCTTACTCCCTTTGCCTAGTTTTAAAAGGCTGTGAATTTTAAAACAAATTACATGTATGGTAACTGGATAGAACTCTGCTATATAAACCCACAGAGAAAATGACAAATATAGATAGCTTTTCAGAGTTATCTAACAGGGAATAGTAAGCTCAATGAGATAAGAAAACTCTGTGGAATGCTGACAAAGCAATGATAAAAAATAGAATTAGGAGTTAAGCTTCCCCCCTTAGAAAATCGAGAACCAGTGAAGAAAAAGGCCTGATGAAATCCCTTTTATTCTGAAATAAGCATAAAGGTTCTAAAAACTTTTGTAAAAAAAAAAAAAAAAAAAGGCAGGGCATAAATCTACAAGGATTGGAAGGACTGGATTTCCTTCAAATCTGTAAAACAGAACCAACCTAAGAGGCTTAAAACAAAATGCTATGTAAGGGGAAGCAGGCTTTAAGAAAAGTGGATAATATGGCAGCTTCTTCAAAAGGGATAGTAAGGCACATCTGGTAACATGTTGAGAAGAGATGTTGGGTGATTTGAGACCGAAAGGTTTATTGATCACAGGTCAGCTCTCCAAAACCCAGCAACTACTAAATTGCTTTAAGGACTTCTTTCCCACACAACCACATTAAAAATACAGAATTCTTGGATAACCCACTTAAAGGGAGGAAATGAGTATTACCACTGAAAGTCTGAATGCAAATAAAGCAGCTGGAACAGATGGGTTTATAACCAAGTATTGTATAGCTCCAAAAGGAGTAAACTTATTTATCAAGATCATGCAAGAAAGAGACAGACCCTCTCCTAGGAGAAACAAATGAGCAAAAAGACAAAAATGTAAAAATCCAGGTGGTTGCAAAGCTCAGAAATGGTATAGGCTGGACTTCTTGTCTCTGGACGTAGAAAAACATTTGATTAAATAGAATGGGAATTTATAGCCATGATATTAGAAGTGTGATTCTGAAGATATGTTGAGGACTTGCACTTATGTTCTGTGGAGTTCCTTCAGCTTGTCTATTAGTTAGGTTGACTGTCTTCAAGGGGAAGAGAGCTGACAAGGCCATGCCGAAAGCTGATGGCTGTTTGTTTCAGCCAGAAGCAATTAGTCAATTTTGAATCCTCAAAACAGGGAATTCTCAAAACTGGAGGACAGATCAGAGATAGGAACTGTCCCTAAAGTAACTGTGCCCGAAATTTTTCAGACAGGACCTCTCATAAGCAGCAATGTTCCACACATGCAGATACAGCTCAGCTTTGAGACATAAAACTAATTCTCTGTCAAGATAAGAGAAGTATCTGCAGAAGCGGGGTATCTGCGTTTCCCCAAAAAAGTGCTACACAGAACTATTGATACCTATATATTCACCTAGCAAAAACAAGGCCTCAGAATATAGTGGTGTATTAATCTGGTCTAAAATATAAAACAAAATAACTTTAAGAATGGGATAAGCACAGAGATTTCTGAGATGGGCAAAATAACTATTGTGAAAACGAAAATACTCCCTAACAGTTTTTTCCTGTTTCACTACTTACTTGTATGTGTACCAGAGAGCACTTTAGACTTGAAAAGCTGTTGTCATGAATTTCACCTGGAAATGCGCAGAGCCAAAATCAACCAGTTCAGTCCTAATAAGGCCTCCCACAGTGGGAAATTGGACAGACCTAAAAAAGTGGCACATTATTTCAGAACTCAGTTGAACCAAGGAACTCAGCTGAAGGATGTTTTATACTTGTGGGCAAAGCCACATGCATAGATATAGTTTGATACAGAATGAGAATGATGTGAGGAAATTTCTGAGATGACTGCTGCATAAGAAAGAGATTAAGAACAAAAAACAAAAATTAAAGCTACCTCTTTTGCTTGGGCTGCCTTGAGATACCAAGATAAATAAGAAAAGCTACTCTCCCTTCATCTTTCCCCATTTACCATCTTGGTTAAAAACAAAGAATTCTTCACTCTAACCTATCTAATGTTCTAGCTCTGTTTGCATTATGACAGCTGTCAGCCATTTGGATTAACTCTTTCTGAAGGAGATATGAAAACTTATGAAGAGCTTTGTGATAACAAAGTAAGAATTCTTCTCTTCTATCAATGATAGCCATCTGCAGTAATCATATAACAGGCCTCCTCCGACCTTTGTGCCCTTTTGAGCAACTGACACATATAAACTCAAGGAAAAATGGAATGATTTCTAAAATGTATGTAATTTGAATAGAAAAGTAGATACATAAGGGTACTAAGCAAATGGAAAAGCTATTGAACTGAAACAGGAAAGAGAAAGAGCACATAGGCTATTCATCTTCCAGCCATGATTTACTCAAAGAAAATTTTTATAAAAAGATATTTCTGCCTTGATGTATCTGTCTCAGTACCAATTCAACATATATTGCATGGCGGTGACTTTCCCCTGCGGAGACCCTCTGGAGAGAAAAGCTCCTTTTCTCTCATCCTGGGTTGCGCCAGAGGCCTAACTGTTATCTGTTATCCTTCTTGTTACCAGCCTCTGACAGTGAATTCATCAAATATGGAAAATATCAATTCTCTTCCTGCAACTGGCCCCCCCTTCCCTCCGTAAAAACGCAGCCTGCTAATTGTGGGACATCTTGGTAACAGAGAGGGTATCCCATTAGGTCACATTTCTAGAAGAGAGCCAAAGAAGAAAAGATCCTTATAAATACAGATCCTGCTCCTCACTTACACAAAAGACAGAGCTTCACCAGGAAATGAGTCTGGGCCCCTGCATAGATAATTTTTTGTTTTGTTTTGGATAATTTTTTGACAGCTAATGAATAATATTGATTATTTATATATTATGCATATAATATTTACATATTATTTTTCTTTACATTTGTTAACAGCCGTGATTCTTATGTTACATGAATTGCTTTATGTTAATGTTTTTGTGAAGCTGTAATACCTTCTTTCACAATTTCTTCGTAGTCTAGCCGTGTTTTGGTTTGGGCTTTTTATTTGTCTAAATGTAAAAACTGCCTTTGTTTTTGTTTTTTTGTTTTCTTTAACAGCAGGTAAGTAGCTTAGGAAGTGGCGGGCCTGATGAGCATGTGCTAGACAACATCTGGAGAGAATTACCAACAGTAACGTCACTGTAGGCAAGATGGTCTGAGAGTACGAGTATGGTGAGTTTTCTAGGGAAAAGTAAAGAAAGAGAGCTCTTAAAAAAAAAAAAGGGGGAAAGCTGAACAGTTGGGGAAGAGATATTAAGAAACTAGCTGAACATATCTGAGCTTAAAGCAGCCAGGAATAGGCAAGGAGCAGGGCTGAGGTACCCCAGTAACCTCTCAGCTTTAATGACAGATATTTCTTGCTAGCCAGGCAGGCACACCCTCGGCCAAAGGCTGTCTCTGGCCAGGAACCTTCTTCCAGGTATTTCAACCCAATTTGCTTCTCTGCAGAACCCCAGAGTGAGTAGGAAAGATCCTGCAATGTCTTAATAGACTGCAGTGCCTTAATAGACTAGGGAAGCAAAAGGCGCTAGATGTGCAAGATGGAAATAAAATCTTGAACCCGTGTCTCAAGCGTTTTTAGATCATAGCAGGCAATCAGGCACACAGAAGAGATACTCTGACCTCATCCGTATGGCTTCCTCTGTGCAACTTTTCTTTTATTGAACAAAAATAGAAGGAATTTATCTCAGATTACATAGATAATGCCTATCTCTCTGCTATTCTGGCCAATTGGCTGCTATTTTCATACTGCTCCCTTTCTGGGTCAGTCTCACATAGTATCAACAAGTGCAAATTTGCTCAGGTGACTGGAACTGATTTATAGCCACAAAAACGTGGGTTTAGCCTTTGTTTTCCTTTATGCTACTTCCCCCTTCCCTTTTCATCTTGCATTTGCTTCCCACTAATTTTTTAAAGATTTCTTTTCCTAACACTCTTAGGTTTCATGTGCCTGATACTGCAAAGACAGATACAACTAACTTCAAAGACTGGGCCAGCTCCAGTCTTGGCTTGTATTGTTTGGGTCTGGCCTGCTGACTTCATGAAGGCAAAGTTTCATGTGATTTTTGGATCAGGCTCTTAACCTGACATAAAAATAAATGCTATATTCTACAGGTATTAAATGGTAGACTGTTTCTTATTACTACTGTTGTATTAGTATCTCTTCCATATGCCTGTCCCTAAAAATAATAAATTGGGCTGCCTTATCTTGTGGAGAACTCTTATTTTATCCCTTTGTTTTGGTCCCTTATTCACTTCCTCATATTCCTGCTAACAGACTTGCACAGTTTAAATTAAAACAAAATGCAGCAGCTTTTTTTTTCTCTCTCACAGTAGAGAAGCTGGCAGTACACATCTTCGTCTGATATTCCACTTTACCAACTGTGCTTTGTGAATGCAGAACAAAAGTAACGCAAAAAAAATCCCACACAATCAATGTAAGAAGCAATAACCTTCCGTACAAAGCTGATATTCCAGCTACTATTCAACATAGTTGGAATATTTAATTTTAATCAACCTCCTGTTTCACATGCTGCCTTTTTCTGTTGCTCTTTGCTATTTAATTCTGTGTATACACTTATTACGACATGAAACTGCAAGTGAATATTTGTATTGTGTAACAGCTTTGCAGGATCTTGAGTATTGTAGAGATTCGACACTTTGCCAATAGAAATGTTGCTGTTCTGAAATGACCACTTATCAGTTATCACTAATATTTCCATTAAGTCACATTATTGTGATACAGCTAATACTTAATAACAGTTTGGGTCCTTTAGATTTTATTCACTATGCTTCCTGCAAGCAAGCATTATAACGTACAGCGATTGCACAACAAGACACGTAATTGTTTTTCTGTCTAGTTAGCCATCAAACAGTGGCATCAAAATCAGTAGAAAAGAGCTGGCCAAGCTATGAGGTAACAGGTTTCAGATCTTAGTGATTCTGCAGAGAAAAAAATCCCTCTACTGCGCAGGCACCCAAAAGCCATTAGAAGTTGCACAAAAAGAAGAATTTCCTCTACAGACCTCCAGTTCAATCAAGCTTGTACACAGGCAACACAAACCTCCTTTCATTCCCAGATGTACACTCATCAAGGTAAGTTTCTGTTTCTTGGGATAGGAATTCACAGCTTTTGCCACACCAGAGAAGAACGCCTTTGCTGTAGCCCAGCCCAAAAGCATGCCATTCAGAATTATCAGCACAAATTTCCTTCTAACAAGAAAAAGCCAAGTTCTGCAAACGCATGTTAGTGGCTAATGATCTTATGACGTTATTTTCATGTCAGGATTGCAATGGCTCTGAAGTTCTACTAGCCAAACACGTTAAAGTGTGCTAGATAATTGTGTTGCTGGACGTGATACGAATCCCTTAGATATATGCATGTGCTGAGATATGATACAGGAACGATTCTCAGCCTTTTCTACTCCATTGACTATCTAGACTCTTTGGGGGAAAATAAAAACAAAAATAAAAGGACTAAACCAGATAATGTTGCCACAATGATTTTCACTTATAATAAAATAAAAATTTGGCAGAACTTCTAATGTTAATTTATTACTTTTATTTTCACATCTTGTTTTCTTGCTTACAGCTGTACTTCTATTTTCAGGATATTTTGCCCGTGACCCTAAGTTCAGTTCCTTTGCTCTCAAATTTAAGGCCTCAGTCCTGCTGCCATTTATTGTATAGGCACAGGACTTGGCTCAGTCGCAAAAACATGGGCAGCCATTTGAAAAAGCTATAAATTAACATTATCAGTGGTTTTAGCTCTGTTTGTGTTGAATTCATTTGCTGGGCCTTTCTTTACATCTGCTGCCTGGTATTTCTATGCATTGTTTTGTTCTCCCCCAGTCTTCAGCTAGAAGGACAATGGGAAAAAGCAGTTCCACATTTTTATCTAGCTATAGACAAATGGAGCCAACACATGCATTCTTTTTTTCCCCCAAAAAAGCTCCCAAGGCAGGAAAGGAATGCTGGATCAGGCCTGTCCATTGTAGTGTATTCCTTAGCATCCCACAGAGGGATGTTGTTGCTATTATTTTAACAGCAGATCTCTGCTCTTGTTACTATTTTAATGGCAGATTTTAACGCTTCCGCTGACATTGGTACAGACGCTGAAGCTCGGTTAGAGAAACAGAGGTGGCGAGCAGATGGTGATACAAGGAGGAATGCGGTATCTATAAATATTCTGGTGAAATTCATATCCACGGTTCCGCACCAGAGCCAACAAACTGTACTAAACTTTTAATACGGGATTTCAATTGGTCTTATGTGGTAAGTGGTTTCTTAATCTGGGTTTGCCTGCCGGGGAGAGTTTCACTCATAGGATCTAGCTATTTATAGCAAACCAGCGAAAAATTTTATGAAATGTTAATTCTGTGTTAATTACCATTAGAAAAATGTTAACATTGACCAAATTCGGGCAAACATTTCCTGCTGAGTTGCCAGGACTTCTAAAATACCCCCAAGGAAAGGGCAGTGCGAAAGGCACAGAAACCTCTGGGAAAGAGCTCCTCAACAGTTTGTCAGAAGAGGCATTAAGGCAATGTTACAGTGTATCAGTTGAATGTGCAACAACTCATATTTCCTTCCAGAAAAATCAAGCAAGTGAAGTGACATCTATAAAACCCAAAAGTATTTTAACAACACAACTTAATATACTGGACTTTTTAAAACAAGAATTAAGCCTTAGAATTAAGTGCTGCACATGGCACTTTTTATTTCAACAAATTTGAGTGTATTTTAGATATAGGATAATAGGTGCACACACCCACCAACACACCCACACACACGCGCAAGTTCACCTGCCATTGGTTGAGCGCTCAAATACTGACTGAAACAAAATGACCAGAACCAAAACAGTTTGCCCGAAATCTAGTTTAAGGTCAAACAGCAAGTAAGTAGCTGGACTTGCAGCTAAGCTCAGCTCCCTACTGCCCATATTCCTCTACCCTTGCACTAGGAAGGACAATGTCCTTTAAATGTACAATAATAACTTTTAAAAGTAACATCCTTTAAAGCTGCAAAGAGAATCTTCAAACCATGTCATGGGCATCCGTGTGAATTTACAGAGTCTAAAATAGTGGTTTTGACATTCTATTTATGCCTTGAAGAGCTAAGTGCCTTGCTAATCATTATATACTGCACATTCTCAGTTACTTCTCTACTTATCAAGTATTGTAGGGAAGGAGAGGAAAAAAAGAAGCATTTCCTGGTATCTCTCCACTGGATGGGACAGGAACAAAAGGGCACAGAGCATTACCGGATGCCCTTTTATGAGCATGAGCGAAAGTGTTATGCAGTTGGTTTTGCTTCCTAAATTGGCACTCAGGTCTCAAAACTTAAGAAATGCTACTCCAAGGTACATATCAAGCTATGCAAGTAGTGAAAGCTGTGTGGAACAGTGGAACATTAATTTTTCGGGGTCTGTCATAAGCATATAAACGAACTTCGCCCTAAAGCATCTCCTTTGAACATTCAGGTATAAACTGTAGGGCTAGACAATGTGTCTA
The DNA here is from genome assembly GCF_040807025.1 of Struthio camelus. Taxonomy (NCBI): domain Eukaryota; kingdom Metazoa; phylum Chordata; class Aves; order Struthioniformes; family Struthionidae; genus Struthio; species Struthio camelus. Next base: position 91,691,285 of record NC_090942.1, on the reverse strand, counting down.
CACATCAAGAATTTTAGCTGTGTTTCCTAAGGAAACTGGGCTCACGAGGCCGTGCCATCAGCTGGTCAATTTTCCCTTCCCTTTCTTGTTCCAGACCCACCGACCCAAATTGACTCACCAGCTGGTTTTGAGCAACTTTGACAGAGGGATAGAGGTCTCCAAGATATTAAACTTCTGCAAACTGTGAAAATCAATGACTAAACAAAAATGGGGGATCCAAATTAGAAAGTTTGCTGATGATATTAAACTGAGGGAGAATGGCTGACACACCAGAAGGCTGTCCTGCCATTCAAAGGGACCTGGACAGGCTTGAGATGGGCAGAGAGGAACCTCATGAAGTTCAACAAAGGCAAGTGCAGGGTCCTGCACCTAGGGAGGAATAACCTCATGTACCAGTACAGGTTTGGGGCTCACCTGCTGGAAAGCAGCTCTGCAGACCTGGGTGTCCTGGTGGTTGACAAGTTGACTATGAGCCAGCAATGCGCCCTTGTGGGCAAGAAGGCCAATGGTATCCCGGGTTATATTAGGAGGAGCATTGCCAGCAGGTCGAGGGAGGTAATCCTGCCCCTCTCCTCAGTCCTGGTGAGGCCTCACCTGCAGTACTGTGTCCAGTTCTGGAGAGAGACCTGGAGCTCCTGGAGAGAGTGCAGTGGAGGGCTACTAAGATGATGAGGGGACTGGAGCATCTGTCACATGAGGAAAGGCTGAGAGAGCTGGTCCTGCTCAGGCTGGAGACGAGAAGGCTGAGGGGGGATCTAATCGATGTGTACAAGTCTGTGAAGGGAGGGTGTCGAGAGGATGGGGCCAGACTCTTCTCCGTGGTGCCCAGAGACAGGACAAGAGGCAACGCAAACTGAACCACAGGAAGTTCCATCTGAACCTGAGGAAAAACTTCTTCACTGTGAGGGTGACAGAGCATTGGAACAGGTTGTCCAGAGAGGTAGTGGAGTCTCCTTCCCTGGAGATATTCAAAACCTGTCTGGATGTGATCCTGGGCAATATGCTCTAGAGGACCCTGCTTGAGCAGGGGGGCTGGACTAGATGATCTCCAGAGGTCCCTTCCAACCTCCTCCGTTCTGTGATTTTGTTCTGTGAAATTAGCCCCCCAGCTGGGAGAGACTCTTAGGTTCGTGTTGTGTGTGCTTGTCCAGGCCGCATGCCCAGCTTGGCAGCAGACACAGAAAATGCTACCCTTTGCCCAGCTCTAAGCAGAGGAGTTGGGAAGGAAATTGGGATGCTATGGGATTTTCAGGGTAAAGTATGCGGAGCTGGAAATGTTGGGAAAGTGGCAGAAGGAACTGACATCACTGCAATGAGGGCATCGGGACACAGCACAAGTCATTTATCCAGCTGCTTGCAAGAAGCTTGCTTCTTTTACCAAAATGCCCTTTAAAAGTCATCAAGTCATCAAGTTCAGGGACTAGAAGTAGTGCAGAATTAGGCCTCTGGAGTGGAAAACGCTTATATAACCTTCCTAAAGTGCTGCTCTCCAATTGTTCTTAATTTATACATTAAGATCTAAATAATAACATCTTGCGTCTGCTCAGCAAATGGCTTCCAGTAAAATAGCAGCACAACTACGTAGGAAGAGAGAGAAGAGGAAATAATGATTGCATGTCTTCTCCCAAAATTTCCTGCAACCAATATCCAAAAATGGAGTGAAAGGAAAATATCTTATCCCACCTTTGGCTTTTATCTCAAGTTGATTCTCAGTGAGAAAGATAATTTTTCACCTAACAATTCGATTCCCCTTGATTACTATTCTTTACGCTGGGCCTGGTACAGGCTTGTGCAATGACTTTACCTAGACTGTGGGCTGCAATCTTTATCTTAACCAGCTTTAGTGCAAGTTAAAAGCAGCATACTATGGCTAGGCTGCATTTTTACATTACATTCGTGCAAGCCAGTGTCATGCTTTAAATCTTGATAGCATTTCTGAAAGCATATAAATAATATAACCACCCATTTTTAAATTTCAAATGTAAGTTAGGATTTTAGGTTCAAGTCAATGTGTACATTTCATCTGATGTATTTTCCAGCTCTCAGTGACTTCACTGAGACTATTTTCCTAAATAAGGATATATGAGGGTTTGCAATTTCATTTTGTTTAACCTTCTGATTTGTTCTGCCACCATAAAAGGTGGCTTAATAAATATTGCAATTCCTGAATAAACCTATCCTAAGTTTCATCATCAGACTTGCTAAATATGTAAAGCAACATCATGCACCAGAGGAAATAAAATGAAAGTCCCACTGGAGTTCAGAGGCAAGTAACAAAAGGGCTTGGCCTTTTTATATTGAAAGGAAAATGTAGAATGAAAATAAATAATCTGAGTCCTCACCTCACAACTATAATAATTTGAAAACGTGCTACTTTAATGGCTAGTTCTGGTTAAAACTATACACTCATAACATGAAAAATTGCATTCCTCTCTGAAGGGTTTGTACCTTACTAGAGTTGCACATCACATGTAGGATTTCCATAAATGAAATATTAGAGAAATATATTTAACTCCACATTCCTCATTGTTTACTTTGTGCCACTGGCAGAATCCTGCGCAGTTTCCATTTCCCCTACAATTAGGCGCCGATCCTACAGACACATAAATGTGAGCTCGCCTTTCCCTGCTGGGAGTGATTGCAATGGGAGACTTTCTGTAAGAAAGGACATGAACACGTTTTGGCAGGATCAGGGCTTCAGATAGCAAGGAGCAACCCGGCTAACAAAAATCGCCTTTGCTAATGCAAAGGGGGGAGCAAGAAAACTCCCAGGAACAAAAATTATAGTCTAATGTGCTTTTCAATGCCAGCCAGAGCGTTTAAAGAAAGGGTCTATCAGAAACTGGAAGATTTCAGAATGGGTCTTTTTTTTCAAATCCATGTTGAGAGTGTCCCTTTAAGGATTTATGGCATGACGCAGCCCAGGGTTTGCTTAGTTTGGCTTTTACTAAACCATTATTTTCTTTTGCTAAAAGATTCAGCCACTGAAAGTGGAGCTTTTTGTCCTCACAGCTGTTTGCTCCCATGTTATTGAACGTTTTCCCTCCAGCTTTTGCCCTTGCCTGGCTCAGTGGATGTAAACGGTGCAGAATTTTCTGCTGTCATGGTCGAGTTTAGCAGAGTGATAATCGTAGGCAAATGCTTGCAATCTGTCTTTCATTAAAAAGGGTTTTTGCACTTCTGTTTAACATGCGGAATTTTTTGGGCTGCCCTTCTAGGAGAGGATTTCACCTCCACTTTTGCCTTGAGGGAAACCGTGGCTGCCACAAAACACATCTATTAGATAAGTGGGAATGGTATCGTCGTAGCGGGGCTCTGAGCAAAGACAGCAGAGAGCTCTATCGGCATCGCCCACTCTTAGAAAGGTAACTTAAAAGTAGTTATGAACATGAAATACTAGGCGCAAACTTAATTGAATAAATACAATAGATAAAATGATGCTTTCTCTCATTAAAAAGCAAGGTAATTTTTCACTACTCTATACAAAAACAGGTGTTCAAATTCCATGGTAAAACAAATGCCATTGCAGTAAAAAAACGAAAGTAGCCTTCATTATCAAATGCCTGAAACCTCTCACAGAGCAGGATTCTCCTATTTCCAGCCATCAAACCTAATGCTAGTATCAAATACTTATTGCCTTAACAGACTATAAGTGCAAAACAGGAATAGAAAAGATTGATGTTTCTAAAATGCTTAAAATATGTTATATGATTAAATTCAGGACTTTAGAGGGCCTAGAAAAGACTTAGACTACAGTCTACAGAAAAAAGTAAATTATACCCAAAATACTATTAGTATAATACATGCATGTACATGTTATAAATCTCTTTTTAATATATTCATACAGGCACACAATGAAGGGAAAGTACATAACAAGCAAAATAGTAACTGAACCAAATTCTTTGCTGATAGTCATAGACATTCACTATTTCTGACGTGGTAAGGGCAGCAGGAATTTCTTCCCTGCAAAAATCCACTGTTCCTAAAGAAGACAAATCCTAAACCAAAAAATAAAAAAGAAGGGAGGGAACTACATCAACTAAAAGTAAGGGATAACACATATTCACTGAAAGCCGTAGTCACTGTTAAGCTTTTGTTTCAACACAGTAATAGGATTAGCCGGATTTATCAGCTGCTTGCTGAATCTAATCCCAAATAGATATCTATGGACTTATGCAAAGAGAAACAAAAGAAATGATAATTTAAAAATAGTTTAAAAAAATACTCATGTCTTCTTAAAAAAAAATAACCATTTTATCTGAGGTAGCTGAAATTTAGCTCAAGAAAGTTAGATTTTTAGAGCTCTGATTTTTCAAACCTTTTGTGCAAGGGACTCAACCACTGACTAGTTCCTGTGCACTCCTTACTAAATTAAGAGTGAACGATTCCAATTGATAATTCTGTTATTTTAAAGGGAATGAGGGACAGGAAGTGAAAGATTCGACAGACCTCTACAAACTAAGCCTTCTTTCTTCAAGATTGCTCACTGTAGCTGCAAATGAGAAATAACGGCTTTTTATTTGCTTACTTATTGTTAAAATATACAGATTAACAGTGGGGCTTTTTCTCAATATCCTAGATGGAGGAAGAGGAATTACATCTCAGGAACTTCTATTCTCTTTTCCACAAAATATTTCACTATAAAATGGAGATTTAAGCTATGATGACTCGCACCCTGAAACAACATGAGAGCTCTGTTCTACTCCACAGAACTACACCTCCATTATTTCTTCATCTTGAGTTTCCACTGTACTATGATTTTAAGCTCCTACTCCAATATCATCAAGGGTCATTGGAATTTATTATTAAAAGATGTCAAACTCAAACTCCAAATAAAATACTGACAAATCTTAGTTGAAGTCCCTATTCTCCTAATTGTGGAGATACCAGGGAAGAGTTAAGCACGTTTGACCTGCTGTGCTCAAAGCAGCAAATTCTGGCACAGTAACAGAAGAGCACATCTTATTATGTACACGGGAAAAAATGCAGCCAACCACAGTGTAAACGGTCGGTGTAAATGTTGTCTTACTAAAGGAAGGTGACTAACCAGCAACACCTTCAAAATATTATTCTTTATAGACCTATAATGTCCAGAAGCCCTCGATGTGGATTGACTCTCCACTGTGCTGTTAAACATGAGCAGAACAAAAAATTGGGCTATTCCGAAAGTCAACAGTCTAAGTATGTGTAACATCCCAAATGCTAAAGTGAATCGTCTCTTGCTTCATAAATAAAGTTAGATGAGCATCCTGATTTGCAGGAGAAAAGCCATGACTCAGCTGAGTGAAAGTAATGTTCCAGCTGTCAGTCCAGAGTAAAGTAAAGGGGAGGGGAAAAGGAGGGAAAAAGAAGCCATGAAACACTTGTATCTTTCAAGAAAGAAAAGTATTCACTTCATTACATGACCGTAATAACAAGTTTTCTCTTCCTATCTATCTATACAACTCACAGCACTACGTAAATGCTACAGTGAATAACAATTATTTGAAATGTAATTATTTATATTCCAATTTTGCAATGTCAAACATTTCCATGAATGCTCAGCAGTAATCTGAATATTTATAAATAGAATGATCAAGGGATAATTCATGAATAAACACTTTCACTGAACTACAAATAACCATTATTGCTATTCAGAATGCTTCATTTAAATTAGGTAGCTCTAGACAGTCTATATGAAAGAGTAACATTTCCAAGACATTTTGCTACTATGCAAAAGAGCTGCCAAGAAAAGACAGGCAACCAAAAAAATCCCAAATATAATAAACAACAAATCTGCATAGCATATTTGGAATAGAGGTGGAATTGAATTATCTGCAGTAGTTGGTTATCACAAGTAAAGTTTAATTACTTCCTGAAAAATAAGAAATTTGTCATGCATAATTTAATTAACCATTAGAAATCACCTCTAGGTATACTTGCATAATAAATAACTGCACTCTTTGCAATAATGACAAACATGTATCTGTGCCATGTTCTCTATGGCACACAAAAACACTTCTGTCCACTGACAATTTAAACGTTAATAGAAGGCTCTGAAATATCCAATTTGTAAATACAGTGGAAATCAATAATTTACAGACTGCACAACTGCCTAATGAAATACACTGAAAACAAAACAACTTTGTGTGAAGTACCTATTGATTATTTTCAAAAAAAGTATACTGAAGGCCTGAAGAACAATAGCAAACAAGCTTTTAAACGTTATTCTAAAAAATCCTACAGTATTCACTGGAAGGGAGACAATTCCACCTAAACGATTCTTTCCAATTTTGGCTGAAATTCACAACTTTTCCACACCAAACCACGGAGAATGAACCTTGTCTTTTTTCATGAAAGCTTCCACTTGTTTGAGAAGTTTTCCTGTTTTTTTCCCCCACTAGGTCTAAGCTGTACCAAATGATTACGTGTTTCTCCGGTATAAGGCACTGAGTTGCTTTCCAGTGCCTGCATAAACCATATCGGACCATAATTAATATATTTGGTCTTTAGGAACGATGCCACTTGTTATTCGGAAAAAGAGCCCCGTGAGGGTGCCCAGATGGGAGGGAAGATCTGAAAAAGCTTTTCTAATTCCTCTTCATGCCATGACTCTCCTGCTGAAGAGTGAAATCCTGCACCCCTCCCTCCCTTTTCACCTTTGACCTTTTCTGCCTCAGTCTTCACTTTCCTTCCCGACCGTCGTGCCCATTTCTGCCTGGTTGCCTTCTCCCTGGCCCCCGCAGCACTCACATGCTCTTTGGTTTATTCTCCCCATACGGCGTCCCAGCCCGAGGAGGAGGCAACACCTGCAGACACTCAGTGACATCTGGGTCCAGCTGGTATCTGCAAACCCAGTTAGAGGCAGGGCATTTCCCCTTGGCAAAGCCACAGAGGCAGCAAGTGCCCCCAACTTTTTTTGTTCTCTCTGGGATTTAATTGTTTTTTTGGTTTTTGGTTTTGTTTTGTTTTTGTGAAAGCCTGTAAACATACTGGATTACTTGTTGGTGTGCCCTCTATGTATTCAGCTAATCCTCTCTCCATCTTTTTAAACTGATTATTCCCAAATTGCCCTAGGTAAATGACGCTCGGCACCTTAACGTTACTCAAGCAATCAATCCTGAAAGACTCGTAATAAACAGCCGCTTCACAATCGAATCTTTCATTCCAAGGAGCAGAAGGGGAGATTTTCCTGAAGCTCCATTGTATGACTGCATTTTCACAAAAGCCATTAATTATTGCCCCTTTCTGTAACAGCACACTGCTAGCAATCTCCGCAGCTGCCCTCCCTTCTCCCAGACCAAGCGCAATTTCCTGAGTTAAGGCGCAAAGAGAATTGCTATGTACAGAATAAACTAAGCAGTCTCTAAAAGGGCAATGCAAGCTTTCTGCTGCTCGGCCAGCGTACAGGGAGCTGCATAACCGAACTGTGATGTTACAGTCTTATGTGGGTAACACTCTGAAGCATTGAAGTGAATAACGTGACTAGCTTGCCGCTAGGCAGATGGAGCTGTTTGCTGGAGCTGTTTGATGGTAAATGAAGACTTTTTTTTCTATTTGCTCCAAGGAGCCTGGCACAGGAAACCCCAGAATCCTACAATAATAAATCTTCTATTTATCTTTTAAATTCTAGAGTGAAATAAAAACCATTAGGCATCCACAGCCATGTGCTGTATTCTTTATTTTGAGCGCTTTCTACACTCCTTCAGCATAAAAAGATTAAGTTTTATGAAGTTAAAAAAACAACAACTCAGTTTAAAAATAACAGCCTTGTTGCCTTGTATGGAGCATTGTTGCATTGTACTGCACAATAAAGAGGCAAAAACAAGTACATACTGCAAAGAAGGGTATGTTCCAGAAATCTTTATCTAATCTAACCTTTTAGTTTTCCTGCCATCAGATATTTGCATGAACACCGAAGACCAGAGGAAAACATGGTCTTTCCATTGTATGAAAATGATCACCCAGGCAGTTGCAATTAATTTATTCGATCAGACCGACCCAGCCCACCAAAAGAGATCCCCATGTGTAAGTTAGAAATATTCCAGTCCTGACAATTGTGCTGATCAGCAGGACGTTTTCCGGCTGTGCAGGTTTGCTTGGGACATCTCAGTGCATAAGAACACAACTCAAGCAAGAGGTCAAGATCTCTGTGGGAATGACACCTTCTTAAGGCCACTGAAATTAGGGTTACGTCTTGAAAATCAGCCCCATAAAGCCCTTGGAAATGTAAATGCTCAGCATCTGGCAGAATCAAGCCCTTGGTCAGCAGCTGCCTGATGAGTATGCTTCCACACAGTCTTTGCTTTTATTGTATCTTACAACGTGATAGGACGCATCCAGTGTCATTATTTTTAATTTGTCGGATACCCAATAAATGAACAAACACACACAGGGGCAATTCACATATTTGCCAGAGGAAACTGAAAATTTAGGGTAATCCATCCCAATTAATGCACGGCATTTTGTTTCAAGTTAAGGCAGAAGCAGAATCCAGTGCAATCCCTGGGCTGAAGCCTGCTTTTAAGGAAGCCAAAAAGAGTGCTTCTGTCAAGGGCTGAGAGGGTACAAGTGCGTGCTCAACAGCTCTCTTCCTACTGTTTTTTTCATCCTGATAAGCAGGACAGCTTAAAGAAAAAAATAAAAATGCATTTGCATTTTGTCAATGCAAAGTGCATTTAAGTGCAAAGATGACAGTGGGATGGTGGGGCAGTAATGTCTTAGTCAAACTAAGTGATGCCTATAAAAGCAATGACAATAAAAAATACAAACAGTTAGTGACTCTGATCTTTCAACAGGATCCTCTGCACAGAATCAAGGACAATCGAGGTGGAAAAAAAAAATCTATTCATGAATCTTTCTATCTGTTCTCAATGTACCTGCTTTCTCAGCAAATTCACACTTACAGAACTGATGTGCAGGCACCCCAGGGATAAAAAAGCAATAATCTTGACTCTCCAACCTACTTATGCTATGCACCATATCTCTGTAAAGTTTATGGCACATTGTCTTTAGAATTATTTTCTCTCTCTGTTTATCCACACAGTCAGTCAGGACTTTCGATATCTTAATAAGCGATATCACTGTTAAGCTTCTTAAGGGGTATATGACACACAGCACTTCACTCGCCAAAAAAGCAAAGGGGCTCTCACTGTCTTCAAATTTCCCCTTAGTTTTGGGGTATATTTCTGATCAGGCAGTTCCCTATTTCCTGAAGCACCTAAGAGTAGAGGCTTGGTTTTGTTAATTCATTGGTCATGGGAAAAAATGTTAATGTTAGCCAAGAGTGCATCTAGTCCCTGAGTGAAGTCAAAGAACTGTAAGTCATTCATAATTATTCTGTGTGCCCTGGCCCAGTGATTTTCAAACAATTTTTACTGTGGCTGAGTTCATATAAATGTGCTGATTATTAATATGATTTGTGTCAGTTCTTAACCAGTTGGTTAAGTACTCTTTAGAACCTGTAAATCGGTTCTTTTAAAGGTCGTTGGCAATAATTTCTTCCCAAGCTTCTTTCCAAGAGCTACATGTGTGGACATTGCTGAAAAATGTCTGTTTAACAATGCTGGAAGAATTCCTATACTTCCTTCATAAAAAGCAAAAGCCTTAAGAAGAATGAGCAGGTGCAGATACGGTGCAGTGAAACTGTCCGCTATGACAGGAATTGAACTCTATCATGCAAGAATTTAACTGAACTTTTTTTTTTTTTAATAATGAAGCCACAAAAAAATGAGGATTTGGAGAAATGTAAACTTATTTGTGAAAACATGTTTAATCTGGTAAATAACTTTGATCTGTAAACAAAGAAAAATTGAGGACCAGTTCTGAATGTCCATGACTGATTTCGTTGCCATCTATATCAAAGTGCTTTTATTAACTGCAAATTCATTTTAAAATCTATTTTCAAATTATTTTAAAATAAATGTAAAAAAAGATGTGGCGGCAATCCACTTCAAAAATAGTTACATAACCAAAAATGTGAGGCTTAATGGCAAACTATATATTTTAAGGGTAATCAGAAATTAAATTTCCCTATTTCTCAAAAAGGAAAAAAAAATTGTTCGGTTCAACCAAAGCTGAACCTCTCCTCACTCTCTTTACTTTTTTTCAGCTCAGTCCCAAAAATCCTTTACTGCTTTAGCTCTGGGCAGGAGATCCTACTCTGACTACCTCTGTTGCTGTGAAATATTGTTGCTGTGGACATTTCCTAGGTCCAGCCTTCCTTCTAGCAGTTGTAAGTTTGCATTTGCAAATATAGAACAAACGTTAGACAACTTATTGTCACAGAGGGATTGACTCGAACAGGCCTTTCACCATCTTCACAATTCTGTCGGATCAATAGCTCAGCTTAGCAAATGGCATATGGAAATATTATTGCAACAAGTGATTTTGTCACTCCTTGGGTTGATTTATTGATTCATTGTTCTCTGATCTTGCAGAGCATCCTGCTAAAAGATGCGACTGGCATGAACAGTGTTACTAGAACTCTTAACTGGCACTACGTTTCCTGTCAGAGTTTTAAAATTTCTTAATTGGCTTTCCAAGCAATTTCAATTTAATTTTGTCGTAACTCCACCTTATCTTTCTCCAGCCATTCTGACCAAAGCATGCTACAGACCTTGCCACGAGGATTGCCTTTTTGAAGTAGCAGCTGCTCAGCAATCAGAAAGGCTGGACTCACAGCCTATGTTCGCCAGCGTTGGAACAGCAAAGAGCAGCTACACAGTAATCTTCTTCCTGAAAAAAGTCTTAATGTTGCTACACAGTACTCTCTATCCGCGGAAACCCTAGTGCAAATAAGAATCCAGAAAGGTTAACATTTCTCATGCCCTGCGATGCAGAGCCGCCCCAGGCAAGGTTCGGCACCGGAGCACTGAAAAGCCCGCAGTTGCCAGGTTTCCATGTACACCAGGGTACCCATTGCTGCGTTTCCTAACAGAGCCGCATCGTTCCCGCATGCTAATCGTTTGCCTGTATATCCACTGAACTTTCACTGTCAGGGTTTCAACCTACCTTCCCAACCCTTTGCTCTAAAGTAATGATGTTGTTAAATGAGATGACAAAAAACTCATAGCTAGCACAAAATCATGAAATTTCTTCAGTGGGCACCAGCAGGCTCAGTCTCTCCAGGAAACTTTTGATCTCCGAAACTTGGTCAGTTTCAGAAAACTTAAGCCTCTTTCATTGAACTTGATTTTATATCACTAGTGGAAACTACAGATCTCAGTATGCACGCTTAGGTTGATTTAAATTGCACTTGAACAGATTTTATTTAAAACAGAAACCAGCATAAACACCATATGAGCTGGTCTCAATCTACCTAGGAATTTTCCCGGTGTCCTCAGACTGAGTTTAGTGCATTTTTTAAACTACTGTAAGCTTATTAATGTAGACCAGAATGTAGAGAAAAATTAAAAAAAAAAACAAATAAACAAAAATGAAAACACACCTTGACCATTGAAGACATAAGACTTGCAAGCATTGATTCTTACAAGACGTTGACTGCTTAAAATGAGAGCTCTGGTCTGTGTGAATATAGGTGACTTGAGTGATCCTGACTGTGTTGTAAAACAATGCAAATGCTCTTTCCTGAATGTAGCACTCTTGGAAGACCGCTTTCAACTTTTCCATCTGAAAAAAGCATCAGTTTTCCTTAAAGACCGATATAGATATAGCAGGACACTTCTGCCTGAGGAGAGACTAGCTGGACTGATATTTGATATAAGCACTCAGTCCCCAGTGGGAGGAGGGAGAAGTGATTGATGGTTTGTAAGGAATTACTTGACTTTTGCTTGTAACAGAAGCTTTCTGGATTCTCCCAAAGTTCTTGTCAAAGACAAGAAATGTCTTTTGAAATCACAGTTTCCCCCTTCCCTGCAGATGGAATAAACTTGTATAAAAAAATGTTGTAGATTAAAAATAAACATAAAAGAAAGGAAGACATTGTTTGACATACTGCCTTTTTTCTAAAACTCTGCTATTCTGTAAGATTTGTCTCTGTTACTCCATTACCTGCAGTCTTCATACAGTGTGAGTAATTCACCTCTCTGCAGGAAGAGTTTAACAAACCTAACAGCAGGTGTTCACCGATTCAGCAAGACACATATTACCACAGAGACAAATCCTTCTCACTCTCTGTCTCCTCAGTCTCCAAGGTCAAAGTTGTATGAACCTGACCAACATAAACCCTTTCCGAGCCCCTACATGGCTCTTCTCGCTCTCTTCTGGACAGCTCCATATGCCTCCTGCAATTGTGTCCTCTGGTGAGGGCAAGAGCATTAACTCTGTGGCCAAAATACAGCAGGAGCATAGGCATGATGTGGGTCAGATTTTCGTTTTCCTTCCATGAAATACACCAGGGAGCAGTGGATGTGAGCCCCCCTGCCTCCCTCCTAGTATCTCCTCCTTAGGAGGGAAACTGATGATCCAACAGGTGGGATGAATTCATGCAATACGTTTGTTAGAAAGATAGCGCATAAATAAAATCCAGTCTCAAGCTCTTCTGCCAAAAACCAATCTAATGCTCTCTCTCTTACACGTCATTGTTATGCAGTGTTTCTCCTCAGTGAGTCTCAAAGACCGTATAAAGGACGGTGTCCATCAATTCACTCTGCCTCAGAAAACCGTAGCACAGAAAAGAGATGACAAAAGGTCCTCTGCTAGTTCCTGAAATCCTAGTCCCATGCACTGAGCACTCAGACAAAAGCTTAACTGAGAAACTACATCTGGAACCAAATTAAGTCCCTCTCTATTCGTGGACCTAACAGGCACTAGTCAAAAATGGGAATTCATGAATATGAACATTCACATGGCATGGAAAAAAAAATCACGTTATTATCGTTTGCCTTTCGTCTACCCTGAAAATTCCGGTTTGCCTTTTCAAAGGTTTGATATCGGTTAGTTGTTCATGCACCACCACCGAACAGATCTATATGGAATATATGGTCTGCGCATGGCTCTTCAATAAAATGAGGTGGCACGTGGCAGTCTATTTTTATCGTTGCCGCAATTGCACTTCCTCGGACTTCTGTTACCCACCTCCTTCTTACGGATTCATCTCTGCCGAGACGGCATCCAGTCCAAAACCTCTGGACACTTTTAGCCAGCTGCCTTTTCTCGCTGTTTTTGTTGTGGATAGGCTTGGCTTGCCCGCAGTATGTTTGAGAAGCAGGTACTCCACACAGGAGTGCAGGCAGCATTAAGATGGCTGTTTCATGAAACCTCTGAGGTTAGACAGAAGAACTTCACACCATAGCAAAACGGATAGGGGTTTTGCTCTTGCCAGCAACGTAAGGCTTTTTCAAGGTATCAAATCTTAGCAGGATGCTAGTCTTACAGATAAGTAGCTGTAATAAACACCTTGCAGGTCCTAAAATGTGTGCCGCGTTGTTTTGTCTCACTGCAAAGCCTCACAGTAGTTCATTAGCATAGCTTTACACAATGTACCGTAGGAAAACCATTTTGTAATGCCATCTCTTTACAGATAGACTAAAATAAAACCCTCGAAGCTGTTTTCTGAAGCCCATTTGTGCATTTTTAATATATGCCATAAGAAATACCCACGGGACGCGTGCTACGAAGACGGTGCCGGCAAAATTCGTTAATGGAGCTCCTAATCGCTACCTCATTTCTCTCTTTGTGAGCAATACGGCCATCCTAAACACAAGAAATCCTATTTTGTCGCCATGCCATTTTATTCTCCCTGTGAAGCGCCTGTGTGTCTCTCCGTGTAGCTAACCCGGCTTCCGAAGAGAGCCGCCGTGTTTCAAAGGAGGGGACAAGTCGTGTCCCCCCCTCCCCCCCCCAAAAAAAAGGTCCATCACGAACTTGCGCCGAAGCAAGGAGCGCACTCAGCTCCTCCTCGGCCGGCCGGCTCTCCCTGCGCCGCTGGGACAGCACAGGGAAGGACTGGTGAAAGTCACCACTACAGACCATGGTGAGCAGTACATACATCGAGGAAGGCAACGCCTGGCCCCCCTGTGACCTTTCCGCTGCTTGGGTTTGAGCTATAAATATCCAGAAGACATCCGAGCCCATTGTTTTGCTGCCCTCCGAGAAAATCAAACCTGTTCAGAGGAGGCGCTCTGGGCGCCGGGTTCACGCGTGGCCCCGCTCCCCTCCGCGGACCGGCCGTGGCTCCTGCCGGGCCGCGCCGGAGCCGCCGCCGGTGCCCACGCAGGGCCGCGGCGTGTGCACTGCGAGTGGGCACGGGGCGGGGACGGGGACAGAGGAGCCGCTCTGATCGCGATTTGCTTTTCATAACTTGGTGATTAAAACCCACATGTGATTAAAATCCAGCTTTATCCGCCTTTTAAAAGAGTCTCGTAAAACAGCACGTTAACTCCGGTGACAAGATTCTTTGCTGAGGCATAAATAGCCTGGAGATACTGGAGAGATTTTTGCAAACCTACGACATTTACCCACTCGCGTCTCTCATCTTCTCCCCGCCAACGCACACATACACACACCCCGACACCTCCCAGCGTTACCCCTCGCCTCTCCCGGGAAGCTGCCGTCTCTCGGGCACTCGGGGAGACGCGGAGTCGCTGCAAACCTTGCTAGCCGAGGGTTTGGGCACGGCTCGGACCGCAAATACGGGGCGCTGGATTTCATCAAAAAGGGGAAACGTGCGTGCGAGGAGCGCTGACTTCCGCAGCCCTCCGCCAAGGCCGGCTTTCGTACACAGCCAGTACAAAGCCGCTACCAACGCGTCCAAAGCAGGCGAAAAGTGCACACCCCGGCGTTATTTTTCATGAAGCGGCGAAGCCAAAACCCCCGGGGTGTCAAGCAGGGCTGCCGGGCAGACAGCCGCCCCCCGCGGCCTCCCACCCCCGCGGGCACCGACGGCCGAGAGAAACCCCGCGCTAGACGGGGCGAACGGGTCGGAGCCGCGCCGACCTAGGGCGAAACCGAAATAAGCCTCCTGCAGAGAAGAGAGCTGGGAAAAGGAGCGCGAGTGCTGGCTGCTCCCTCCCGGCGTGTGATCCCCTCCGGCGAACGATGCTCGCGAGCTCCGATTGCCGGTTTTATTCGAATAATTCGAGAAACGGGGCTAGCCCCATTGGCACTGTCGTATGCCAGACGAGTAGATATTTTTCCTTCCTTCGTCGTGATATTTGGGGCCGCTCTGTAATCACACCCGTACCAATAGTATCGCCAGCAAAAGGAACGGCCCCGCGTTATTTCCTACGCTGTGCGGGAGCGGCTATTTTGAGTTTTGAACGCTGAGGACATTGTAAAACCTCTCTTTTTTATTTTTGGTGTATCACCAGAGATTTGGCGAGTTTTAAATACTTTAGGTGTAAAGTTTGTTCTTAATTGGGTCTTGTAAAGATGGAATTTGGTGGCTATTATATAGCTGCTAATCAATTTTCACCCAGCAGCAAAGGTATACTGCGGCGGATTTAGGTTTAATGAAGTGACTGTGCAAATTACACTTGCGGACTTTATTTAAAGTCTATCAACATCCTAAAAATGATTCCTCAAACTGTTCTTGATTTCCTTTGCTTTATGAAAAACATTACATTTACTTTCTAAGGTTTCCGGCATTACCAGCCGTTCTCTCCCGCTTTCTAGTCTGGCGCATGAGGGAGTTTTCCAAATCTTTATTTCGAATTCATGGGGAAAAGTGCGAGTTAAACTTCTAGAGCAACGAAAAATGTATCCTGTAGTAGCTAGAAATTAATGTAGAACGATTCTAAAAAGAATGAGCAATGCGCACATCTGCTCTAATATTGGAAAGCGGATTTTTGTCGTTTCGATCTCGTATTTGTTATTTTGTACGGGGAGCACTCTGAGATCGTGAGCAAATTTTTGGTGGCTGTTATTCTGGTAGGGTCTTTTCTCTCTCCTTTATGCCCGTCGCCCTACTAAGAGAGAGCTCCAGGAAGAAGATTTTACCTACGTCTCCTTAGGATCCGCAGCGGGAAGAGCTGCTGCTGTTACAAACAAATTGAAATGCGGTTCCTTGAGAGCGGAGCGGGGCGACGTGATCTCCGGAGTTCCCGTCTTTAGCTCCCTTCAAAAACACTTAACACATTTTTTACAACAGATTTTTTTACAGCTCGACCTCTAATACTTTCTCTGTTTTTAGTGATGGGTTTTGGACAGCTGGTCCTTATTGATATCTGGGGGAATCTCACACACACCCACAAAAAAAAATGTTTTATTCTCCAAGTTCAGCGGGTGGAATGGAGCAAGTGGAGTAAGTTGGTGCCCTTTCTCTTGCGCGTCCCCGAAGATAAATCGCTCGACCTTTTCCCATACCCAATATTTAAGAGAACAATGAAGGGAAATTTCCCCGAAATTCCCTTTATCCGATTATTACACTTGTGAGCGCAGGGCAGCTCGCTCGGTCCCTTTTCAAGGCACTGGGGAGCGGGGAGGGGAGACGGCGAGCCCCGCGGGCGCTGCGCGGGGCGGGAGGCAGCGCGCTTCCCTCCCTCCGCGCCCCTCTCACTTCACCCCCCAGAGCCGCCGCGGCATCGAGGCCGCTACTGCCGGACCCTCGTTTTAGGGACAAATAATTTGCCTCGGGGGACAAAAAATTACTCCAAGCCACTGGTTCCCTTTTAAATGAAAAAAGCCGAGGCCGGACTCGTGCTCTCTGCCCCCAAACACGGCGCGGCGACCTAGGCGCCGCGGCTCTGGCGCTACTCCTAATTCCCCCGGTCCCGGGGGGCGCCAGGCTCGGTACCGCGGGCGGGACTCTTTGGACCCTCCTGTCGCCCGCTGCCTCTTCTCCCGGGCTGAGACCCTTTTCCTCGCCAGGAAAAGTGACGGGGCAAGCCCGGTGCCAGCCCGCTGGCCCCGCGGGCAGTGAAGACGTCCCTGCCGGCCGGGCTCCAGCGGGCGCTGAGCGAAGGGGCCCCAGCGCAGAGCCCCGCGGATCCGGTCCAGGGGCTGCCCGGCCCGGCCCGGCCCGGCCCGCGCTAGCGGAACCAGGCCCTGGCGCTGGTGCCGGCGCTCCCCGGGCCGGGCCCGCAGGCCGGCGGGGTGCGCGGGTGCCGCGGAGCCCGGCCGGACCGCGGAGCCGCAGCCGCTCGCCTCGCCCCGCCGCCGCTTTGCGCGGAGGCTGCGCATCGGGACGGCGTCGGTCCGGCGCGCCCGGCTCTGCCTCCACCAAAATCTCCGGTTGGGACAGCACGATTTCCACGGGGCAGACTTGAGGGGGGGAGGGTTCGGAGAGGGGAGCGTTTGGAAAGCCGTACAAAAGAGGAGAGATCTCTCCCGCAGCGGTGAGTGTTGTGCCCCCCCCTCGTTTGCCCCCGACGCACCCCTGCAATGGTCGGGACGCGCCGGGGCAGGGCAGAGCAAGGCGAAACGCGCGTCCCGAGACACCCAGGAAGTACGAGCGCGAACGGCAGACACAGAGGGAGGGAGGAGAAAGGGAGAAGGAGGAAGGGGGGGAGCACGCCGTTCCCTCCCGGGAGGTCATGAAGTTAGGGGGCAAAAAGTTCGGAGTGGGTGGGAGAAAAGTCCCTGTAAACCGAAAAAAAAAATCAAAAAAAAAAAAATGTCCGCAGATTTTCCCCCACCCAAATGCCAGATGTTTTCCTGGACGCGCGGCTGGGCAGCACGGAGGAGCGCGGAGGAGCGCGGCGCGCCCGCGCAGGCGGGCAGAGGGGCTGCGGCGGGCAGCCCCCGGCCGGGCCAGTGGAGAGCTAAAGGCAGAGAAAAGGGAGTGGGGGTCGGCGTAGAGAAAGGAGTTGCACTAACCGGGGTTGAGGTCCAGGCACTGAGTCGGGTCTTCATTGTCCCCTAGCTGGCCATTGGGGCTGAGGCTTTCCATGGACAAATCCAGCCCCTTGTCCTCCCAGTCTCGCAGTTTCCTCTTTTTATTTGTCCCAATCAAGGCTTCTACTGAGAAAGCGTGCGCTCGGGAGCTGAGGGCCACCGCCGATCTTCGCCTCTCACTCATCTTATCCCCCAGCCCAGACCCTTGGGCAGATGAGCAACCAGTGGCTGGGAGCGCAGAGCTCGGGGACCAGAGGCAGAGCCTCTCGCCTCTTTCTCCCCCCACCCCTCCCCAGCTGCACCCCCAGAAGAACCAGCCCTCAGTCTCCTGAAGGAACTACATGAGGTTGCAGATACTCCGTAGGCAGAGCCGGGAGGGTGTGCACAGCCCAGGTCCCCAGCACTTGCTCAGAGGGGCTGCAGGCTGGATTTCATCTTTTTTTTTTTTTTCCTTCTCCCCTTTCCTTCTGTCTCTCTCTGATTGATCCAAACTTCTGGGATTTTTTTTTCCTCCAAGAGTTAGGCAGGCTGCGTGCGCCTGTCAAGAAAAAAAAATAATGAAAAAAAAAATGTCCCCGGCCAATAGGAGGGAGAGATCGAGAGAGACCCAAAAGCTGCAACCCAATGGGGAGGGGAGGGAGACTCGGGCTTCGGGGCTAAGAATTTTGGCCATCTGAGTCCTGGGACACCGGCCGGGAGAATTAACTGTTTGAAGAGCGGGGAGCCATTAGGAAACACATAGCTCTAAATGCAGAGAGGTAACAACTCCGACACTTCTCTCCTCCGCACCCAGATTTCCTAGGGACTCCTGATAACTAAATTCCCCCCCCCCACACTCCCCTCAGAGTATTCGAAAAGGGGCTTTAAATCCGGGGAGTGCAGGATGAGGGGGTGTTTTGAAAACGTCATTCATGTCATATATTACTTGTGTTTGTCGGTGAAGTCGGTGTTTGGCCCTGTAGAAGTACCATCTCGGGGTGTTTTGAAGTTTCCTTTCAAAACGACTCGTGTCTGAAGCGGCGTATCTGGGCAGGCGGCGCCGGCACGAAGCCGGTGCCGAGAGCGGGGCGCGCTGCAGCGGGGGCAGAGAGATTCAGACATCCTCCGGCACCGCGAGTGCCTTGTCTCTGGAAAGGATTTGGGGTCTTTGTTTTGGTTTTTGTTTTTGTTCTTTTTTCCCATTCCTTTTTGCCGCTATAGCTATATAGAGAGAACAATCCGCTAGGTACAAATCCCGGCCAGTGGTCTAGATGGCAACTAGCATTTCATTTCTGCTCGTCTCTTCACTCTGCCTTCCAGGCTGAGGTGGGATGGTAGCTGCTCACACACTCTTAGGTCGTGCGTGGCGCAGGGGGCTCGTAGAGAAAGGAAATAAGGGCTGCATTTGCAAAGGTGAAGCACCATGTGCTTTCACTATCTATTCGGAGCACGGAAAAAAATATGTGAAGTCAAGCGAAACACTGTCTAGGGAAAATATAACAAGTCGCCGGGAGTTAATTCGATTCCCAGGATCGAATGTAGCGTCAAAATAAATAATAAATAACTAAATGATAAAGGATGGAGTGAATACAGCTCAAGCTAAGATGAAAAAACGGGCGAGAAGAAACGTCAAGTTTGGGAATAGGTTGCTTTTGGTTGTCGGTTCTCACAGGCTCCCCGGAGGCTCGGCGTTGCTTTGAGCAGCGCCGGGGGAGAGCAAGGAGCTCGGGGGCGAGCCGTTTCCACGGGGCCGAGCGCAAGCCAAGGGAGCAGATGGGGGGCAGGTCCTCCAGCTGCCAGAGTCACCCCGCGATGCCCACGTTTGCTTGGCACACCAGGTCCCTTCAGGCCTAAAGTGCCGGGTCTTGCAGGCGCGACAGCGGACTGCCGCCGTCCAAACGGCCATAGCAGCAAGGAAAGGGATGTCGGATGAAAGGAGTGATTTCTTCACGAAAACCCGGGAAAGTTAAGGGCTGTTATCTAACTTGAGGAGCGGATTTTGCGCGTCCCCTTCGTTCCCCCTTCTCTCCCCTCCCCTCCCCCCCCGCCTATCCTTTCCCCTCCCCTCTCTTGGACATCGCCTTTGACAGGTCCCTTGCAGAGGGCTCAGCGCCGGGCACACGGGCGCTCCGACACGGGGAGGTGCAGCCCCCCTTGCACTGCCCCGCTCTCGTCTCGCCCCGCTGCGAAGGAAGCTTTTTCCCTGGCTCCAGGGAGAGCCGTGCAGGGGGAAGAGCGGAGGGAAGAGGAGAGCCAAAGAGGAAGACGCTTTGAGGAGGAAGCTTGGGTTTTAAAACCGGCACCGGGACTGTCTGCGGATGGGGGGACCCGCAGAGGGCACGTGCGTTTCGAGTGGGTCCCTCGGCTGTGCTCCCCACGGCGCAAAAATGCCCCCCAAATAAAAATCCGTTTCCTCATTTCCGAAAGCCTCGGAAACGCTCGTCTGGGAAACAGACACCGAGGGAGGTTTTTAAAGGAGCTGGAGGGAGATTTTAGAAAGAGAGCCCAAGAAAACACAGGATTATTTATAGCGTTTTAGCGAGAGGAAATGGTGTTGGAAAGGCTGGGCGATTTAAAACGAAATTTGGGGGCTGATGTAAGAGTTCAGAAATACATTTTGCCGGTAAAAACATGGTTTTAAGGGCCGACGGTTTAAAGCAGTCGCGGTCCCTTTTCGTCCTCTTTACCTGCGGCTGTTCGTGGTCTTTAAACTTTGTCGGACCACCCCGCGCCCAGCTCTGGCAGAGGGACCGCTTCGGAGTAGCGAGCAGAAACACAGCCGCGGTCCCATGTCCGACCGGCCCCCAACTGGCAGACTCCCAGGATCGGAGCCTTTGGCAAGGACCGGCGAGCAGCTCCCCACGGTGCCGCCGGCGGTGGCCGGGGACACAGGCGACACACGGCCGCCGACGGCCGCGCCTCTCCTTCCCTGCCGCTATGCCAGTGCCCGAGAGATTTTGTACAGATCGGGGTCACCCTACCCCCCTTTTTGCGGCGAGTGCAAGGGACAAACACAACGGCAGCGCTGCTTTTCAGCAAAAGCGGAGGAAAAGGCAACCTGCGCAACGCCCTGGCCCTCCCCGAGCCGTGCGGCCCCGCGCACCCGAGGCAGGAGATGTGCCGGGGGACAGAGCAGGGAGGCTGTTTGCGGGACAAACATCTCTGCCCCTGAGTTAAGGGGGCTCGTCCAGGGAAACCCGCGCTCCTCAAACCGGGAAATGAGCTTTCGGTCCGTTCTTTGCACCTCGGGGGCCAAGCCCGCTGGGCAAAACGCGTCCCCGCGGCGCCAACCCGAGGGCACCTGGTCCGGCGAGGCTCTTCTCTGCTGAATCACAAGAGCCCCGTTAAGGACCACGTTCCCACTCCCGGCTGCAAGCCGCGTAAATCTGGAGTCGGCCTGGAGTTAATCTGAATTTAGACACGACGCTCAGATCCGACTCTGACCCTTGGCCGCTAGAGAAGAATGTAGCCCTTTGCCTGGTCTTTATTCCAGACCCTGGCTCGCAGGGGTAGCCCCCATTAAATCCAGGAAACTGCTCCCTGGAATAAAGTGGCAGGAGCAAGGGTCGCAGGGCCAGGCCCTGGGGTTTATAAAGAAGTCATTCAGTGCTGCTTTCCAGTTGTCGCCGAGCGAGCCTGAAAATATTTGTTTATATATGGAAATATTTGGAAAAGAGAGAAAAAAGGGGAGCCGGCTGCGGGGTGGGAGTGCTGTCCAGATGTTCTGCTCGCCGAGGCTGAGCGGAGCCGGTTTCAAACACTACTGCACAACAAGGAAAACGTTATCGAAAGTCCTTTAGCCAGATCTAGCCCGTTTTTTTTTTTAAGTTAGTAATTGAAAACAATGTTAAAACTAGTCAGCGGGTGTGGGCTGAAGGCTGTCTGATAACGTCAGTGAATGATTTATTGGACTTTAAGACAACGTGGACTGTCTTTTAAAACGGATCAGAGGATCTCGAGACCGGAGCTATCGTAAAGAAGCGAGTTTAACGCGGACGCAGCCGCCGCTTGGAAACTCGAGCGAGGTGATGTTCCCGGGCTGCGCGGGGTCATTTATTGTGACAGCGAAAAAAAAAATACGCCTGCAATTTATTTTTATGGTCTACACAAACGGTATTGTTGCGTATTATTAACTAATTCATAATTATACCGCTATTATGCCGCCGATTCCTTCCCTCTCCCCTCGCGTTTCCCCGGTTTTCTCAGGCTTTGAGAATTGAATCACCGCAAAATATTTACAGTCTCAAGTGTTTTTAAATGGGCTTTGTTTGTGTTTTACAGAATAAAAATCTCTATTAGTGTTTAAACAAACACCATGCCAGTCTCTTAAGCCTTCCAGATGTTTGCAATAAAATGTCAGGTTTTGCCTTTGGGACTCGAAATAAAATTTAACTACCTTCACCCTGTAATTATTCTCTTAGCTCTCCCTTCATAAATTTATCTGCTTTCTATCAGGAGAGAAAAAAAATCCGATTATACACTTGGACTATAAAAAACAGCCACTGCTTTCCCTCCATTTTACCAGGACTTCACCCTCGCTTGTTTGGGCAGTACAGACCCAACGCGCGCCTATTATTTTTTGCTCTCCTGTTTTCAGGGCGGCGGAATGAGACCGGACAGATTCCCTTGTCCTGAAGCAAAAATATGCCCCGTGTCCCCGGGCCCTACCCCCCTCCCCCATCCCGGGCCACAGTGCTCCAGGAGGGGACAAGACTTGGGAACTAAAATTGTCCCTGAACTTCCTCCAGCTCCAGGCGTCGCTTCTTCGCAGACACTAATCAGACCTGACTGCATTTCAGAGCCTCCCCGTGGAGCTGTTTGGAAATAGGCAATTTCGATGAATAATTCAAACAAAGCAGGTTCCCTTCACAAGCAAAGATGAGAGCCCCAGCTAGAGAGCCCTCTTCCTTCTTAGATACTCCCTTAGAGCGACAAGAGCAGGCTTAAAAGCTATGCGCTTTGCATTTTCCACGTCAAAATTCAGAACAGCCGGGAGCAGCAAGAGGGTGTCTAGGTTTCTTCCTTCTTTCGTGCCTTTTCACTCGACAGCCTCGCTTTGCTTGGCTCCCGCGGGCCGCGGACTTTCTGCAGCCTGCAGCGCAAGAGCTGCTCGGGAGAGAAGCGCAGGTACAGCGAGAGGCGCGCCTTGTCCGCTCGTGGCCGAGCAGCGCGGCCCCCGCAGGCGCGCCGGGGACCGTCCCCGGCTGCCGCTGCTCCTGCCGCCGCTGCTCCTGTCCTTTCCCTCCTCCTGGGAGGGGTGGGGAGCGGGGGAGACCTTCCTTCGCAGTTGCTCTACTTGCCTGGTGCTGAGGTCCCTGCTGACAGGTGAATGCGCCCTCTCGGGTGGCGAGGGGCAGAGGGTGCGGAGCAGGCTCCCGCCAAAGGCTGCTGGGGCTGGGCGCTGCGCTCGGCTTCTCCGAGCGGGAGGGAGAGAAGTCTCTAATCAGCGTGTCCACAGCCAGCCACCCCCTGCATTACCTTTCTGACCATTACCTTTGTGGCCCCGGGAAAAGAAATCGCTCTCACATGCAGGCTAGGTACTGAGAGAAAGGGCAGGCTGGGCTTCGCGGCCTCGCTGAGCGCTCCCCCCCCCCCACCCCCGCCCCATCTGCCGTGGGTCGCCTAGGGCTCCTTTTCCGTGCCCCTGCCTCCCACTTGCAAGTGTTTTCGGGGTTGGCGTTGACCGGAGGGAAGGGACGAAAGGAGATCTCAAAGCGGTTCCTCTCTTTTTTTTCAGAAATAAACTGCCCTTGCGGAATTTGGGAGGAGAAGATCCAGAGATCTAGGGTGCCTCGAAAAGAGCAGAGGAAAGCGGGCAGCGGGACTGCATCTAGACAAGCTGCCGACCTAGGAGAAGAGCCAGGGCACATGAGCCGATGCCGGGCACCGGGAGCTTTTCCGCTGGGGCAGTCCCATGGGCAAGCTGGCCATCAAGTGAACAGCATCCCTTGGCGAGCGAGTGGCGGGGGTGCTCTCCCCTGCCGTGCTTGTGGCTCAGCACCACGGTTGCTCTGAGCCGGGACCTGGCCGCGGCTGCTCCCCGTGCCCCCGAGCGCCCCGGGCTGCTAGCTACAGCGCGGCCGGGACGGGCCAGCGTCGGGCCGCCGGGGGGGTGGGGGGGGCGGCCTGGCCGGGGTGGGGGCGAGGGGCCCGGGGCAAGCGGGCCGGGGCGATGCGCTGGGGCAGAGCAAGCGCTGCCCGACGAAGCGGGTTTTCCTTCCGAAAGGTCGCTGCTCCCAATCTGAGCGCCCACCTCTGCTTTTGCGCCGAGACAGAGGGAAAGAAAAAGAAGCCAGTTTTGCCGCGCTAGCAAATAGCATTTACACGGCAGCGCATTGGAGACCCTACATGTTCGCAGGGTACTGCCGCTATTACAGTTTCGGGTGGATTGGGATTTTTGTTTTGTTTTGTTTTGTTTTGTTTTTGATCAGCCTGCACGCAGTCCTCGGTTCCCAACCCCGCAGTGCCGCAGCCAAAGCCCGAGCAAGTTGCTGCAGTGGGTGGGGAAATCTGGGGCTGCACCCACCTACGGGCCCACGGTACCTTGAGGCCGCCCGTTGAAGTTGCAGAGCTCAGAGAAGCAATGAGACCACCCGTACTTGCACCTCCCGGGGCAGGACCCAAATGGCAGCCGTGCTCCCCCTTTATCCTCACACTTGGCACACCCCGAAAAAACGGCGCCCCCCAGAAAACACTGTGGGTTTTGCACACAGTGGCTCTCGTATGGGGCACGGCGGGCGGACAACCGGCCCCTTGTTACCGAGACGGGATCCAAAGTCCGCTTTTCCAGGGAAGAAAGCCGAGCCGCGCAGAGCGTTTCAATGTGTGTTCAGTCAAAAAAATAAATATCAGTGGATTTTTTTTTCTTCAAGGCACAGCTCTTTGAACCAAGAGAAGTCTGTGCGCTCTCCAACCTCATACATGATGTGTTATACTGTAAACAATCCCGTCCAGGGCCGATCCTAAAACCCAGCAGACTTTAATGGGGCTATTCAAAAGAGCGGTGGCTGCGGGATGCGACCACTCTGCTGTCGAAAACAAGTATTTTTCCCTCCGTGCTATCAGGATATGACTATAGGAATGACTACAAAAGCGGGCGAGCGGTCTCCGGCCTCCACGGAGAGCAATGCATGCGATACAACCCCCCTGACTTCAGCGTCGTGTGCTTCACTCCAGGCGAAATGCGGCCGCTGTTTGAGCAGGGCACGTCAGAAACCCGGCTCCGCTCCGTACGAAGCGGCCGCGATTCGCCCGTTCCCGGGGACGCAGCCGGACGGGCCGGCGGCCGCCCCCTCTCCCCGCCGCCCCCCCCCCGTTACCCCCCCCCCCGCCGCCGTCGCTTTCGGTCCCAGCCCGGGGCTCCTTTGCTGCTCCTTCCGCAACACTCAAGTCACCCGTTCTTGTTCCGCGCCCGGAACTTACCCAGATTTATTATTTAGCGAGTTGTGTTCGCTATTTGCTTAAGCTCCTAATGACTACAAAGCTCCCGAGGGCAAATTTTGAGCTATCCCTGGGCTATTTGCTGCCACTGTTTCGGCTGCTGGCGGTCCCTTGTTTGCCGTGCGGCCTGTCTGCCTCGGTTTGGGTTTTTTTGTTTTGTTTTGTTTTTCCCTCGATTCGAAGATAGAAACCTTTACACTGGGAGAGTGACGGCCGATGCAGCCATGAGGCACCTCCTAGCGCAGTTTCCGAGAACGACCCTTTTCTCCCGCAGCAGCTGAGCCTTCTCGCGGGTACACACCCGCTCCCAGCAATTCCCACCAAAGGCATGAAAACTACAGAGATCCCACCCCGGTGCTGGTTGCTTTTCTGTCGGGGTCACTTTCTACCATGACACTGACATTTCGGGTGAATTCAGCTTCTCGTCAAAGCAGCATCGCGGCAAAGCGGCGATGCCCAGCCCCGGAGTCCAGCACGCAGGTAGCTGCCTGCTGCAAGGCCCCCGGCTCTGCGCACCCTCCCGGCGCGTCCCGGTGACAGGGGGCACGGAGTCGCCTCGGGTCAGGCGAGCGGCGTGTGGCAGAGCCGGAGGAGGAGCCCCAGGGCTGAGCCGCAGCCGCAGCCTGCGGAGCAGCAGGGACCCGACAGCTCAGCGCAGAGCGGGGCCGCCTCCGTTTCCTCGGAGGGAGCGAGGCAGACCTGGCTGGGCAGCTCGGGCCTGCTGTCTGTGCCGGAGGCTGCGCGGCCGCCTGCATCCAGCAATTCTTCCGTGCGTGGGTGGCAGGCGGCTAAAAAGGTATGGCTAAGTTTGGACCTCAGTCGGATGGGATGAGCGTGACTACCGCAACCAGACCCAGCCAGCCTGTGCCACACCGCCGCTGCGCTCGGGGACTAGCAGTTCTGCCTCTGGAAAACAAAAACACAATAGCAATTAAACGGTCGTCTGAGTGTGACTGCTTGTTTGGCAGAGACTGGACGGAACCCGGAGCCTTTCCCTCTCCAACGCACACACACACACGTGTCCCCTTTCCCTCCTTCCCCATCGCTACCAGAGGAGACCCACTCAAACCAGTCCCTGGGACGTGCAGTCACGGAAGGGCTCTTCAGCCACTGGGACGAGGCTCAGTCGGCGGGGCAACTCCCCCTGGGGGCGTATGCAAGGGGGACAAGTGTGGCCTCTTCTTTAAAATAGCAGCGCTGAGCAATAGCCGCAGAGTCAAAAATACCCTGCTAATACTAACAAATTGAAGTTTTCTTCTTCACGGACGCATTGTTACAGATCAGTTCATTCGTTAACATCCTCCTGTGCCCTTGACAATCCTGCTCAGCTGTATTTCTTCGCCGTCCGTTTATGTGGGTTCTCTTCTTGCCTTGCAGGACTATAAAAATCTCTCTCTCTCTCCCTCTCTCCCTTCCTCTCTTTTCCCTCTGAAGCTGGTTTCAGAGGAATGTTGGCTAGACCTCCTCCTCTGCTGCTTTCTTTCCCCTGTGATGGCAAATTCGGCGTCATTTGTGGACTTGCCCAATGCAAACATTGCACTAAAAAGCATTTCGAGGCATTTTACTGTTGCTCTGCATTCCTTTGATGTGGTCTATAGGCACCAGCTGCTGATGCCTCCCTATGACCCTTCAGTGGCAGCTACTAACAATTTCATTTTGTTTCCCTCGCTTCCCCCCAGCCACCACCACCCCCATTTCTCCCCTTTCAAAAATACGTTCTTCATGTCAAGGGTCACGACGGATTCCTCCCCCCAGTCTGACTCTGTGACCAGCGCGCTCCCCTCTCCCGTTTCCCAGGGAAGGGCCACCCCCAGCGGCACCGGGCTCCCGCTTCCTCGGGACACCAGAGATTTATTCGCTCCCCTCTCTGGTGGGAGAAGGGCGTGCGCTCTTGCCCGCCGGCGGGCGGCTCCCCGCGTGTCCTCGGGAGCGCCTCCCCACGCGTGTCGGCCCGCTCCGCTCCCCGCACCGCGGCTCCGCCGTGCCCGGGCTGCGGGGCGCCCTGCGGGGACGGGCCGAGGGGCAGCAGCCGCAGGACCTGCGGAGGGGCAGGGAGGGCCGTGGCAGCGCTGAGCCCCGCGCCCCGAGGTTGCCCCGGCGGTGCACGCGTGGTGGTGACACGCGGCCCCACACCCAGTCTGCCGAGGAGGGAGGCCGCCTGGCTCTGCCGGGGCGCTTTCTCCAGCTGCCGCCGTGTCGCCCCTCGGCCTCGGGCTCGTGTTGGCGGCAGCAGCAGGGGAAACGGGTCTTCAGGATGCCACGGCTCGCGCCGGCCAGGGGGTTTTAAGGCTGATCACGGACTGCAGCTGCGGGGTCCAAGTCCACACGCGTGTCGGAGGGAGGCTCCCCCCGCCGCGGCAGAGTGGCTGGGTCCGTGCTTGCCGGCTCCGCACCTCCTTGCTCCCAGGACCTGATTTTCCTTAGCAAAATCAGCTGCCGCAGCCCACCCGTGCACGAGTGGGTGTCCCTGGGCACGCGGGCTCCTGGGCGGGTGGCGGAGCCCCGGCCAGGGAGGAGGGCGGCACGGGTGACGCCCCCGGCGGGCAGCCGGGAGCCGCCCGCACCGAGCTCGATTCCCTGCCGCCGCCACGGCGACAGCCGTGACCGTGGCCGTGGGGCCCAGGCATGCCTCGGGCCGGTCAAGAAGCCTCAGAGCAAGAGCGGGCGGAGGAGAGAGGGCTCCCCACCCCGGCGGGCGCAGGCAGCGGGTCCGCTTGGTTTTGGTAACGCCATCCCTTCTCGCCCGCCCAAGTTGGGAGTATTGCAAGAAAAGCCAGGCTTCTACTTTTTGCTTGGGGCGGCTCATTGCGAGGAGCACTCCGAGAGGGCTGGAAAAGCCCGAGCGGTTTCCAAAGCAAACGACTCCCCTCATCTCCGAGGAAGAGGGGCCCCTGGCAAGAGAGCGCTCCCGTTTGGGCCGCGCCCGATCCTGCATGTCGCCGCACCGCGCCCGTGCTGCTCCCTAGCCGCGCTGTTAAGGGACCCCAGGCTCCTCGCAGCCCGGCGTGGGAGCCTCTCGCCGAGGCATCGCGCCCCTCCAGCAGCCCCCGGGCAGGCACGGGGGAAGCAGCGTCCCTCGCACGCTCCAGCCAGCCCCATGTGCACTGGCAGAGACTTTTCCCTTGTGAACAAGCGCGAATGTAAAACTAGCCCTGAGCAGATGTTCTCGCAGCCAGGCTCGTTTGGAGAGAGAGCCCCTTCCCTGCCTCTTCGTTCCTGCACTCTCGGCATTTACTATCCGCTTCCCCGCCCCCTCCCCAGCGCTGCCCAATGACCTCATTCCCTGCATGTTTGCCATTATGCTCTCCGTTAACCGACCATTTTTTTAAAAAAAATTAAAAAATATAAATTGCTGCTTTGTGAGATCAAAGTAACGATTTCTGCTGCATCTGGAGACTGGAGAAAAAAATTGGAGCAGCAACAGTTGCACAACTTCAAAGTGGTTTTAACAATGATTTTTCTCCTTCCTCTCCTCCCCAATCTTTCAAGCATCAGATAAAGACAATGGGCTCCGTGGCTGTTCTCCAAAGAAATAACCTGCCCAAAGGGCCATACAAAACCTCAAGTAGACAGGAAACACCTTACACGGCTTTCTTCTCTCGATCAAATAGAAAGAATACCCGACTCGGCTTTCTTCTTGCCCCAGTCCCGTCGCTCTTAAGCATCGTCTGCGGACTGTGTTATAACGTGTAGGGAAACGAGTTTCAGGCTCGGGCTGCGACTAAGTCTTTATTCTTTTATAGAGGCTTCTAAAAACCCAGCACATGCCCCATATAACACAACAGTCGCATGTAACCCAATAACTTGTAGGAAAGGAACACAGGGAGGGAGAGAGGGGAGAGACGAGCAGACGTCCTCGGTCGGAGAGGGTATGCGGAGGACGGAGACAGGCAGGTTCCCGGAGCAGGGGAGAAACGTTTGCTCCGTTTATTGCTAAGGATACCTCCGCTCCAGGACCCTCGGGATAGCTGATCCGAATAAAGGAGAGAAGAGCGGAGGAGTAAACCCACGCTGTCTCGTGCTGCCTTCTCTCCTCCCCGCTCCGCCCTGGTCACTTCTTCAGGAGCTCGGTGACCTCAATACGGTCTCTTTTCGTTCATTTCCAAAGAGAAATGCCATGACAATTCCCTGCCCCGCTAACTCATTCAGTTCCCCGAGTGTCCCTTAAACCCTCGGGTCCTGAGAACCGGGCGATGCCCGCAGCACAAGGCTAGAGGCCAGCGGAAAGGGCGATTCCGTAGGGGTCATCTGCTCTAAGGGCCTCGACCCCACACTGCCGACCCTCTGCCTCCCCTTCCCCCAGCACCTTGTCGCTTATGCTCCCATAACGATTTCAGGTTCGTGCCTGTCAACCTGGAGCAGGAAAGAAGAAAGCCCTATGGCGTGGGCTGGGTGGTTTCTTGCGACACGGAAAAGCGCCGATGGCGAATCTGAGAACCAGGAGGCTTGTTTGGAGCCCCGGGAACAGAAACCTTTGCAAAGAATGTTCTTAAAGTTTATAGAGAAGCGTATAAAACTAGAGAGGGAGAAGGAATCACCCAGAGAGCCGCAGTGGAGAAATCGCAACGCCTTGCCCGCTGTTAGGGAAATCAAGAGCAGCTTCGAGTCTCTCCTCCAACGCTGAGTAAGACCGAGCTGGGTCGTCAGCAACGAAAAAACAGCTCAGACTCTGGGCCCGCAGCTGCAGGTCTGCTCATGAGGCGCTCCTTCCTCGCCCAGCGCCTTTTTCCCTGGGGCTGGATCTGCAAGACCCTCGGGCCCCATCCCTGCCTCGCCGCCTCCCCAGGAGGCTGCTGGCCCGGCAGGCCGGGGGCCAAGGGAGCCCTGTCCCGCTGGGCAGACCGGCCGCATCTCGGTCACACCTTCCCTCGCCCGCGGCTTTCCTCCGCCTGCGCAGCCCTTGGCAGCGGGCATGCGGCCCGGCCCGCCTTTCTTATCGCTTTGCCTCCTCTGTTTTTCGTACCGTTTTTTACCCTTTTGATTTTCAAACGCGCCTCTCGGGCGGACGCTGTCTAGCCGGTGCGGTGTGACTAATCCTCTTTGCTGCCGCAAAGATTTCAGGGCTCCCTCTCCCCTCTTTCGGTTTCACGACTGATCCGCGGCGACTTGCTCTCCAGGTTTGCACGGCGCGTTTCATAAGCCACGCTTCAAAGGCTTTCTTTTCGTTTTAACCTCGGTGATGGAAAACACTTTAGCAAACGCTTCCCCCTCCCGAGAGATCGAGAATGAAATAGCGCCCAGGCCCTAAAAACCCCGCTGGAGGCAAGCTACCTCGGCGGTACCACGTGGATGGAGCAGAGCCTCTGGTCCCACCAGCTTTTGCTCTCAAAATCTCCGCTTTAAAACATAATTCCCTCCGGCGCCCGGCCATAAACCCGAGACGAGTGCGGCAAGACCTCGACTTTCCAACCTTCCCGCACTCTCCGAAATTCAGCACAAACCATCATCGTAAATCACTAGGGAGCAAACGTTGCGGAATCGGGATTTCTGCAGCTGCAAAGCTCTCCTTCTCCACAGCTTCACGGCTAAGCACGGAGCGGCTCTTCACTTCGGAGAGCACCTTTTCGTTAGTTCATTGCCGTTTTCCAAAATGTGTCTGCATAGTAACAACATTGGGCTTGTTGGCATTAACTCTTCCTCTGTAATTACAATACGAGATTTCGAAATTGCTTATCTCCCATTCGCAACAGCAGCTACATCACAAAAAGGGGGAAATACCAGTGGAAAAGCAAAACTATTTCAGAAATCAGATCATGTTTATTTTTGGAGGAAAAAACCAGCAACAAGCCTGTAACCTATTTCGAATGCGCCTGATGGCAGATGGATTTCATCTCTTTTCAGAAAAATACAGGGGTTGACACTTCTCATTTATGCGCTGGCGCAGCTCGAAAGCTTTTTAAGGGTCTACAACCGTATATATAAACATAAACATAAATATATTTCTTCACAGAAACACTCTGAATTTTGACCCTTGGGTTTTCGTTTCGGTGTGGGGGTCCTAGCTACTCGGGGAGGAGAATGGTCTTTCTTTGCTTCATTACTCAAATAAGAAACTGATCGGGGAAAAAAATAGGTAAAGGAACGGACGCGTATTTGAATATTCATTGATTTGATCACTGCTGTATCTCCCAGAATGCCCAATCCGAGACAGATAGATGGACACACAGATGGACAGGTCGACAGGCAGGGAGATAGACGGATTTCACAAGTTAGAAAAGACACTTGGGTTCAGCCTTGCAAGGGGAGGCACAATTCAGAAAGCGGAGTTTACTCGGATTTATTTATTTGGATGGAAGCATATATTGCTTTTGGGGGCAAAGAAAACCGCATCGACACTTTCAAGTTCAGAGCGAGAACGGAAACGGAGATTAAGCTGCTCCTGAAAAGTCGAAGATACAATCGTTCTCCAGAAAAGATGGCCTGGGAGCTCAAACACAGCGCAAAGACGGGTCATAACCACGGGCCACATCACTCATACTCACCCCTTCTGCCTTGCCCGCGGGTGGTGTGGAGATCAGAGACAATACTTCAAGGATGCCTCCAAACAGAAACCAGGCACAGAAACAGCAGACTACGGCATACACACAGAGGACGCTCCCACCCGACACACGCGCGGAGTGAGTGGCAGGCGAGCCCCGAGGTGCAGGCTCCCAGCTAGTCTCAGTTTGGAAGGCGCTGCAACAGCAGCTCAGGGAGCCTTTCCCCTCCCGGTGTGTGTGTGTGTGGGGGGGGGAGAGTTGCAGCCCTCCCCGTCCCCCGGCATGATTTTGTGCCGCCTGTAGAGCCCCCAGAGCGCCTGTCCAAGCGGGAGGCTCTGGCTGCCCCCGGTGCGCGCAGCTCCGCCGGGGCCCGAGGAGAAGCGCGGCTGGGGCCGGACCCGCGGCTCCGGCAGCGCTTCCGCAGGGCGCAGCGGCGGCGGTACCTGCGCGGGCTGCGGGGGGGCAGCGGGGCAGCCTCCCCCTCCCGCTTCCTCGGGGGCTCTGCCTGCCCCCTGCCTGCACCCTCGCGGAGGACGCCCGCCGTACGCGCCAGACCTCGCGCGAGCAACCCCTGCCTGCACACAGGCAGGAGAGCCCCTCCAGCCTTTGCACGCATCCTATTTTAGAAGCAGCTTTGCACATACCTTCCTTTATTTATTTATTTTTTAAATTTATTTATTTGTTTGTTTATTTTTACACGGGATCTTAATTCTGATTCTTGATGGTTTGCTACAGAATAGGTCCCTCCCTGCTCAGCCTATTTTCCGCAATAGCAATTACGATTTCCCAGGGCATTTTTTTTTTGTCTTTAGGATGGAATCGTTTCCTCGGAATCTTCCTTAAAGTGCTTTTGCTCGAGGAGTAGTTTAATCTCTTTGCCCAAACAGATCTCCCAAACCGCCTTATGCCACTGCAATGCACTGCAATGTATTAGAATGTGGAAAGAGTCACACACGTATAAACACGCCTTTCCCAACTCAGAGCTGCCCAGCTCGCAAGAATTAGGAAGAAAAACCTAAACCATATGTGTACAACGCCACATACCGTATTGCAGTATAAGATAAAGAGCTTTGCAGCATTGATTCCAAGGAAGTCATTAAAAAGAAAAGCCCAGGCAGATTATATCCGTATTTGGGAGGCAAATGCTTGCCGAGAGAACTTATTGCGGGCACAGCAGCGCTCGGGGAAAGTTTGCGAGGCACAAGGCGAACCGCATCTCAGTCGCCTGAAATAAAATAGGCAGAGAAGAGACTCGGCGGGGCTGGCCCCTGCGACGCCAGGAGAAGCTGGGAGCAGAGAGCAGCACGAGGAGAGGTAGGGGCCGGGGACCGGCTGGCCCGAGCCGCAGGAGCGGTGAGCTCCGCGCGGCCGGCAGCGCAGCGCGGCGCGCTCCAGCAGCCCGAGCCTCGCCTGAAGCCACCGACAGGTCGGGCAGGGCTTTGCGGGGAGAAGAGCGCAAGGGAGCAGCGGAGGTAACTGAGACAACTAACGCCGTTCCGTGCACGGAACGGTGTCGGGAGCTTACGGCCTCCCTTCTCGAAACGTATGCATTCTCTGCTTGTTTGCTCTCTCCTTGTCTCCCCTAAATTGGTTTCCGTCGTTAGGAAGTTACTGCAACTTTCCCCGCTGCGGTGCTTGAAAAGCAAGAGCACTTCACTCCTCCGCCGTTGTTTCCTTTACCCGCCTCCCCCGACGGCCCGTGCTTCTGCCCGATCATGCTGTCTCCGGAGTATTTTCAAGTGCACTTGGAGTTTAACCTCTCGTTCAGCCAAAAGGGCTCAAACTGCGGGGAACGTTACATGACGGGACGCTCGGCAATTCACACGTTTATTCCCTGTCTCGCTAAAGCATACTCGCTGAAAGCCGTCACAGCCTTGCTTTAAGCCCTCCGAAGGCCCCTGGCACGGGGACA
Organism: Struthio camelus; assembly: GCF_040807025.1. Taxonomy (NCBI): domain Eukaryota; kingdom Metazoa; phylum Chordata; class Aves; order Struthioniformes; family Struthionidae; genus Struthio; species Struthio camelus. The sequence continues at coordinate 91,657,760 of NC_090942.1, read as the reverse complement.
CTGACAAGACGTCCCTGCCCACCCGCGTGGGCCTGAGGCCCGGGGAGGACTGCAGAGGCGAAGGCATCCGGGCTCGCCCCTCTCCTCCCGGCTGCTGCCAGGCTCCCGCACCACCTCTCCCCTCACCCTGGGGCGCGGAGACGCGCACACCGCGACCCTGCCGACGAGCACATGCGGGGCCATGCCAAGTTCAGCATTTCATGCTAGGCTGAAAGAGCCCCGAGGCTGGGATGCACGGCCAGGAGCGGGAGTGGCTTTCCAAAACCCAAGGCTTTTCTTTTGTTTCGAGCCCGTCATTTTTAGTTAGCCCCAGCTAAGTCAGCGGGGAGCGAAGAAAGCCAAGAGAAAAAGGTCTTGCATCGGATCTCGTGCAGTAACATCAGATGTGCTTAATTTGCCGATATATTTTGGGTCGTCGCTGTAAGATCAGGTGTATTTTGCCCTGTTGATCCTATTGCCCTCTCTTGAAAACAAAAAAATGTTTCCAGGGCGGTGTAGCACGATTCTCCCTCTCTCCCCTCGTTATGGAGGTGACCTCGGCCCGTCTTGTATTCCCCGTGTTTAGGGAAGTGGAGTGGGCTTTGCTAACCCCCGACGAGCAGCCCTGATCGCGCCTGCACCGCCAGCTCCCGCAGGCTTTCAAGGCGCCCAGCCTCTGCCCCGCCGAGGGAAGGAGCCGAGGGAATCGTCGGGACAGAAGCAGACCCGGGAGCCTGATCCCCGAGTCACCCTCGTTTCTCCTGCAGGGCTTCACTCTCCCGAAGGGGAGGGGGAGAGGGAGGGAGGGTGGGTCTGCCCCCTGGAAACCTCTGCTCCGAAATCTGCGGAAAAAAGGGCCCTTGGAGTAAGCAAGGATGGCCCTGGAGGAAGGGAGAGCAGAAAGGGGGCTCGGAAAGGCGTTTCCAGACGCCTCCCGTTTGCCTGGGACGTTTGGGAGGGCGCTGAAGCGTTCCGGGGCGCGGGGAGCCCGGAGAGGCCGCGGAGGAGCCGCGGGAGCCTCTGCGGCGGCTGCCCGGTGCCAGGGCACGGCGCCGAGCTGCAGCGCCCCTGCGAGCAAAGGGGGCTGACTGGCGGCTCTCCTCCTCGCAGTCAGCCTCCCTCCGTCTCATTCGCTCTTTTAAAAAAACTCCCGACTACTGGCCCCAGGCAGGGCTCGGCCCGATACACCAGCTACCAGCGAAGCAAGGGGCTAGTTTTAATTCGGGAGGCAGCGCTGCCTTTCCTAGCCCCGTGCACCGCTGGGTCTTGGAAGCGCACCTGGGACCCCTCTGAGCGACAGGACCGCCCCGCCGCCGCCGCTCTCCACCCGGCCCCGGCCCCGGCCCCGGCCGCTCCGCCGCCGGAGCCCGCGGCTGCCCCCTGGCGCCCGCCGCCGCGCACTGCGCCGCCCCGGCCCCGCCGCTGGAGGCGACTCCCCGAGGGTTGGGGAGCGGCGCTGGGAAACTCCTTCCCACCCACCGAGGCTGCACAATTGGTCTCGCCACTTTCCAAACCAAACCTTTTCTTCCTTTTTTTTTTTTAAATCTATTTATTTATTTTATTTTTATTTTTATTTTCGGGAAGGGGGGAAAGAGACTTGCAAGAATAGCGGGCAGAGGCATATAAGCCCAAATAATTTGCCAGCAGAGCAAGGGCCAAAAGAGCAGAGGATCCAGCTCCTTCAAAAAAATCCAAACTATTTACTATTCAGGAAATTCAGCAATTATTTTTCCCCTCCCGGTAAGTGGCACTATCCTTCCCTTTTGATATTAGATCCTCAGTGGAGGCCCTTACTTTCAGACTGCAGGGAAGAGACACAGATTAAGGAGCTGCAGTAGAGATCACAGTGTAAATTTCTTTCGGGAAACTTTCAGGCACTTTGCAGCAGAACAAAAAATATCAAGTTAGAAAGGAATAGCCTGCAGGTTTCTGTGAAGCAGACAAATTTGACGCTTTCATTGGATCCATTATTTATTACACTGGATTGAACTGTCTGCCCTGCAGCACCTTTCACTATGTTTATTCATGCCATAAGCACCACTAATAGAGCATCTCAGAAAGAAATGCTATAACTCAATGCCAAGTGAGAGCATCCTCAACTGGAAGGCTCAAAATGCTTAGCAAATATTAGTTTAGCCTCTCAATACTTCTGTAATAACGACTCATAAGCCTCATTTTAGAGCAAAGGAAACTGAGACACAGCAGAGTTAAGTAACATGCTCAGTGGCATCAAGAAAATAGAAAGTAAACCCATTTTTTAGATTTTCTTTGCTTAAGCAAAAGAGCAACATCCTTCCCTTAGAAATAATACTGAAGGAGCAGAAAACCACCGACAACAAAGACCAGTATCACATTAAAAAACAATAGACAAAAATGCCCTTGCTGACACACAAGTAGTTATTTTCCATAAAGCTGCAGAAAAATACTCTACAAAGCTGATAGAGAAGATTTCCTATTAATTACATTTTTCAGTTGCTGATCTTCAGCAGCAGATACACATTTTACTAAACTGAAGAAACCTAAAACAGCCCCCCCCCCCAAACTTTCCAGCATCCACTAAATCCCAGTCCAGCCCACTCAGAGATCTCTCTTGATAAGCCAGTCATCATCCACTGAAACATTCTCATAAACCACAAGGATGACATTCACGCTTCAGCTAATCCATCTCTTCAAAGGCAACCAGAGAGCAGAGTGAAGCGTTTTGAGGTAAGGCTTTGGTGGCAAAAAAAAAAAAAAAAAAAAAAAGTAATTTCTATTCCAAGCCAGTCAGCATATGATATTGGTAAGCAAAAGGGATTAAAATAGGAACGATGCTCAGCACCTCAATTCTGGTATTATTCTATACAGGTATATTTTAACTCTAAAGTCCGCTTTAACAACACTGTTTCTCTATATGAATTAAATCAGTCCCTTAGAAATAAAAACCCTGCCAAAGCATATTTCATCTTCAACGGAGCCACAATAACCTGCTCCCACATATGAATCAGTAACACAGCCTGAATCCCAGCACATTCCTGAGCCACTTCAGCACCTGTTATTAAACATCACAATGATACTTTTGCAATGGGTCACACCAAGACTACACAACCTTTCTTTATGCAGCCCACAAGGTAAATGCATCTAGTTCACAGCTTGCTTCGGGGGGGGGGGGGGGGGGGATCAGGTTGCTGAGCATAAGCCAGAAGCATTGCAGCTTGGATCAGTCGTCCCAATGGTAGCAGTAATCCTCTCCCAACTGATGCTTTCTCAAGGTCCATTCGAGGCCCTTCTCCCTCATGTGTCAAAGGGCACGCCTAGAGAACACATTATCTCTGAGAAAGGACTAGGCTCATACATTCTCATCCAGGGCATTCAGTCTGTGACTAGACAGTAAGTCTGGTGCTTCTTGAACAAGTGTTTTTGATGTGACGGGGAGGAGTGTTCTGTGCATCAAGGCTATAGTTAAACTGGAGTTCTCTGCGAGGTATATATTGTCCACATGCATTCCACATATGCCCCAGGAATACACGATTGGATTCTTTTAAAAGAGACATACCCATGAAAGCCCAACGTTCACTCTGCACACCTTGCTTTCTATTGCAAGAAGAAAAAAGCGTAACCTATATTTAAGAGTAAGAGTCTCAGGAACAGCTCCTCGATCTGAACAGATGGAAGGCAGGACATACAACACACATGGGTAACAAGTCTTGAAGAACCACAGCTACTGTAAGATAAAATACCCATTCTTTTGCTAAATATCCACACAACTTCCATCTTTGAGGCTGGCAAACAGTTACTTGTTTCAGGAAATATATGAGGGCCTAAAGAAGAGTGGATGCTACACCACTACTCACAGTTTATGTTTGGCCTACAAGCCTAAACAGAAACAGAACACTGCTGCTTTTCCCATTCTTGCTGTAGGAACATCTGCCACAGAGGCCGTGAAGGAGTAAGTGTGGGCAGAGAAAGCCTCAGCCCACTCAGGAAGATCTTTCTTGGCTTGAGTACTCAGTTCAAGACCCACTTATTGAGATCTTTGTTACTCATTCAGCAAATACCATGAAGAGAGTATTGAAATATCTTTGAACAACTGTTTCTTGTCACAATAAAAAGTCCATCTCGAAACATTAAAGAAGATTTTTTTTTTTTGCTCAAGGAGGGGTATAGTTTAGGGAAGAAAACATGAAGCTCAACAGGGTGGATGATGCAGAAGTTAGAAACCATCTACACCAGAAACTCTGGATAAGGCCAGAGAGTGACCCTGTTTGATAAATTTAATCTACGTTTTGTTTAATAGTATTTTTCTGCAAGAGCTGTGGGCATTAGGAAAGAAGTTTTCACCCAAGGTAGAGAACACACATCCAGTGTTTCCAACAGAAGCTTGGCTAGTTTTATCAGCATCTGACCACTGTTTCATGTTGATGGATGAAAATGAAGACACCCTGGCAGTGAAGGCATGCTTAAGAAATTGGATGAATCAGAGAGCTGCAGATACAACAGCATTGTAAGTGTGAGCATTGTTTCAGAATGGTTTAGGGCAGTAAGGGTGACTGGCACCACTTTGCTCTGCCACAAATTGTTGCTTCCTACCTGTAGGGACTGATCCAATAATCCTTCAAATTAGACTCATACTGTCTTTACATTGACTGTTATCAAGGAAGCAGACGGCTTGCTTTACTTTACCGTCTCATGCAGCCTTGTGACTTTTCAAGTTGGCCATATGAATGAGGCTAAGACCATACTATCATAGCCAGGCTTTTACAAGCATGCTGTTACTACCAAACATATAACAACTTTTAAATGTTTTGGTGCTGGAAATTTTGTCCTGACATTTCATCTTGCAGATACACCAGATGCAGCACATCTGGAACTGTTCAAGCCTTCTGGTGTGGCATAGATTCGCTGCTCCTGTCTCATAGCCATGTTGGAGGGCTGAGAGCACGACAGCACAACAGACATTAAGCTCAGTGCTTAAAAAAAAGTAATAGATTCATGCCCACAGGCACAATGAGACCACTCATGGATAATCTTATCTCCAGTCATGGTATTATTTGACAGCAAATTGCCACAGTAGCAAAATCTCTTCCCAGGTATTAGACTATCTATTGTAATTGGGCACGTGTGCTCATCCCTCAGTACTGGTTGGCATTTGGTTTTATACGAAATGATTGTAAAACCAAAGCTACTGCCCAAAAAGCAAAAGGATCAGTGGCATAACAGGTACCATTGGCATAACATAAGTTTTCCAGGTAGAATGATTTTTCATTGGCACTCAACAAAATAAATACTTACCTGTCAAGTCTTACAAAATATGACCACCAGCACAACCGACAAAACAGATAGAAAGGAGGGTGGGAATCAGCACAAAATCTTATTTCTGTCAAGAAAGAGAATTCTCCATTACCTGGTCACCTATGGGATAGAAGAAGCTCAGTTGGGAATCCAAAGTTATACAAAAGTCTTCTCTCATAAGCTGGCAAGTTAAAAATAAACAAACAAATATACAAACCAAAAAATGCAGCTACTTTAATTAGATCAATGAATGTCACATAAGATCGCACATTGGCTGTAGCATTTTTCCCTGAAACTGGTTGATGCAACCAGCTAAGTCCCATGATGAAAGGGACTTGTGAAATCATAAGAAGAGGTGCCTGGGTCTTTCCAAGACTTTCGACTACATAAGAAAGCGGCAATCTTCTTGACAGCTATTATTGCCCAATTTACCTAGAAAGAAGGAACAGATCAAATTGTTTAAAGGAAATTAGATAGTTCAGTATAGCAGATAGGGGTTCTGTTTTCCTGGCAAGAGCTGATAACTTCTTTCCTAAACAGAAAACCTTTCCCATTAGACTTCCTATGTTAGCATACTAGCCGGTTTCTGTCTATGAAGCAATTTGTCATGTGAAAAACATCCAGGAACTCAGATGTAGGAATATCAGGATAGGTGAAAGATCCATCTGTTGTTCGAAGAATGTAAAACTAGCCAAGCTGGACAACTGAAAGAGCACGTTCATTAGATGCAAGACTCAAAACTACCTGGGCCCATGTTGTGGCTGTTACTAAAATCACACCCAGATCCTCTCTGAGTTTTGTAAAGAACCTTGAGTCATATGGACAGACGAAGATCATGCACCAGAGCAGTAACCAAGGATATGAATGAGTCATTCAGAATGGACTTTGGGGTCTCTTACTGACTGTAGAGCAACTACTGTAATTGGTACTGCAGCTTATCATGAACAAGTCGTCTTGAGAAAACACTGTTTTGGGAAGCTACACAAAGGCTTTGTTTTTTGGGACTCCTCACGTTTCCCAAACAAATTTCTGGTGCAACAAGCAGCTAGTAAACTCCAGAGACCAGAAAACCAAGTTTCGTGTTATAATACAGTCCTCAATGCATCAGATACACAGCTCCTACAAAAGGTGACTTAAAGGCTCTCACCAGTAGTATTTATTGCTGTACTGTTGTCAGGACCATCAGCGCCCTGCCCAAAGATAAGAAAATACTTGCTTTGATTATCTAGATTACCTGTCCAGAACATTTAGATGCAGGTCAGTCTCCAAGGACTCCGTTTGACTGTCCTCCTTCCCTGAACTTTCAGTCCACTCATATGAACACCCTAACCTTGAATGGAAACACCTATAACCATGCTAAGGAGTTTTGCTTGAACTGTTGATAATATATAAACACACACTGAAACAGATTATGCACAGGGCCTGCCGGCGAACCTGCGGCAACTTAGATTATGGTGTTTGAAAAGTAACTATATTTCAACCACACATTTAGGAGTAACAGACAAATTCCAGCATACTGTACAGTAGACACACATCCCAGTTATCCAAGGCAGGGATGTATGTAGATGCTGGAGCAGTGTCGCAGTTAATTTTTGAGGCCAGTCATCATTTAGAGTCTCTGTTGAGGAAGATATTCTTACTGAATTTGAAATTCCCAACAAATTATATGCTCTAAATTAGGATTAAAGACATTTTTCTCCATCAGCCCCAAGACCCACAGTCAGCGTCTTCTGATATGCGATAAGACGACGAAGACTTCCCCGGAACCACTAGCTGCAGAGATAAATGTCTTAAGTGTATGAACATCACATTAGATCTTAATAAACAGTCATTCACTGTGCAGTTGCTGTTCATCTCCCTCTGTTCCTTTAAAGGTAAATAAATCTCTTAATATATCCAGGAACGTTAGGTACGTCTCTGTTCCGATACTGCTGATCCCAACCAGTATCATATGTACTTCTCATGCACCGAACGCACAGGAATGCGAAAGGAGATTTAGATACAAAGACCACAACTACTGCACGTACTTGAGGAAGAGGATCACTGAAGAAAGGGCAGCTTAAACAAAAAGCAGCACAGACAACAAGGGAAAAGGATACCTCTCTATGCTTCAACTCTTCTTTCTTCAACTACAAAAAACATGATTGGAGCTTTTCCTCTCCAAATCTTGGAGAACATCTTTTGTTAACTTCAATTGTACAACAGAGCGTGTCTACACTGGCAGTACAGTTGAGAACAGGATTGTGCTTTTGCAGGAACTCTCCCCACAGTCTCCACTTACTGCACTTCAGCAGGCATCAGAGCAGTCTCAGGGCATACGGACTGGATGAAACTAAAGTAGAAGATGCATTTCAGGAGTGTGCCTACTGTATACCAGTTGTAAATAAATCTCAATCCATGGGATCAGATTAATGCTAGTGTGAGACAAATCCCTCTGAAACATGTAGCATGCAGAAATCATGCCTTCCGCAACAACTGCTTTGATCTGAAGACCTGCTCTAACTCACCTACGCTACTTTGCTGAAGTAAACACAGGCACAGAACACTGTCTGAAATAGGTACTTACAAAAATATTCTGAAGAGGAAACACGGAGGTAGAAGAGGAGGGAAGAGATCAGTTGCTTAGTATCAAACTTTTACTGACGATAGTAACCACATGTTGCTCCAGGCTTAACTTCCTTCTGCCAAGCTCCTCCCAGATGCTAGGTAAACACTCAGGGAACGCAAGGAGGCAGCCAGGCTAGGTCCAGTTAGATTCTCAACCTGAACGCCAGAATGGTTAACTGCCCAGAAAAGCCAGGCTCTATGAAAACTTAAATAGGCAGCAATATATACCTGCAGACATCTAAATTACAGTTGTCTCCTCTCAGGGGACTCTGAGGATCATGGCTGTTAGTGGTATTGGGACTATTTCATTGGGAACTGCTATTTTTGAGAATTTCTGCACAGGAACTACTAAAATAAAAAAGCCTGTTTAAGTTAACAAACAACAGATTAAAATGTTCATTTTATAGAAGTTTAACTTTCCTGGAAAAGAAAAGACAGGCATATTTCCTTACTCCAAGGAAATAGGTCAGGCAAGTAAGATTTGTTTGACTGACAGAGGAAAGGGAAGGAAAAAACTTCAAATTATTCTTGAGTTACAAAGAGAGAAAATAGATAATTTTCTGGAAATATTGCTAAGTAAGTAATACAGTAAAACCTTAACCCACAGAAAAGGTTCTTTTGAAGCTTTTTTCCCTGCTCCACCTATGCAATTTTCAGAAAAATTTAACTACCTTAGAGAAGAGCATTTTGTTCAAAACAGCTTGGGAAACGTGGCGAATTGGCTGTTGATGTCTTCTCCCCTGACTCCCCACCACTTTTAATTGTATTGAAGACATATGAATACACCTATTTCCTTTTCACTGCAAAGGAGGTGTGTCAAATGCCAACTTCAGATGTTAGGTGACCTGAGTATCAGAAACGTAAAAAGCCCTTGAAACCATTTGTCTTTTCAATCCATGTTCCTACCTTTGCTAGTGAAAAGCAGGAGGAGATAGAAACTAGACATATTAGTGCTGAAGATTTTCAGCATCTCTACGAGCACTGTGCTAACTTATCCTAAGGAAGCTCTCGTGTGATGTCTGCTCAAACCAATCTATGCTACAAAGTGCCCTAACAAGTATTTTAAAGCCAATTGTTGGTGAGTAGCAGTAATTGAACAAGGCCGTGCTGAGGAGGACTGCAATTGAAGAGGATATTTGCTTTGCCTGATTTTATCTGCTGTGACTTCTAATGAACAGAAGGAGCAAGAGCTCCACAGATTTTGTGTAAAAGCAAAATACTTAAAACACCGAGATGTAACTTCAGCTGAAGCACCTTGGTTTTTATTCTAATAAGTGTTACTTACCAAATGTAGCTGAACTTGTGGCAGGTGGGTTAATCAAGTATATACCATGTACAGACAACATATCTTTACAAACATTTATTCATCTGCCTTTTAAATTTCATTGCCTACATATTGTGTCAATATTACAAAAAAACCCAAAACTTTCTCCATACCATTTATTATTTTGATTTACTTCCATCATGTTCCTCCTTTTGTTTTCCTCTCTATGCTACTACTACTCCTCAAAATAGGGTTAAAGAGCCTGTCAAAATAAAATTCCTCAACTTCTCTGATCACCAGGTTAAAGGTGTGATACAAATAGAAGGGAGTTAAGTAAGCCCAGTATGCCTTTTTCTTGACATTAACTGAATATGAGTATCTTAATAATTTTTTCTCCTAGTTCCTGTGCAAACTAATGAATTTTTGTATCTGTTGTTAAACACTGACAAAAGGTTTACAAAATTAAATATGCATAGCAATACCTCTGCCCTTTCCCAATCTGCTACAGCTCTTTTGAAAGCTGGGAGTATTCATGAATGCACTTATTCTTTCTAGAGGTCATTACCTTGGACTTGTCTACACTGAGTTTGGTTTCTCATTGTTCTCTCTACCTGCTCTGCTCCTGTAGTCTTGACTAATTTTGTCATCATCAGGTTCTTGCCTCATGGTTCTCCTTCTGCAGAACCTTCGCAAACAAATATAGGTCTCTGTGCAGAATCCCAAATATCCAGTCCATAACTACTTCTTTTGCAAAATCAAAAAAAATTATTTCTGAACCACTTTCCTGTGATAATTTACTAATTAAAAACTAAATAGCTTTTAAAAAAAATCTGCACTACACAGAGAAAAAACAGTTTTACTGACTCAGTCACATAAGGCTGCCATCATCTGTGACAAACGCTATAGGCATATTTCATAGACACTAATTTCCCTCCTTCCAGTAGCTGCCATGGTTGTGAGCTTCCAGAGTACTGAATGAACTCAACTTGCATTTCAGTATAGCAGTTTCAAATGCAGAGCACTTGACCCAATCATACAGGAGGAGTAAGGCTTTAGTCAGCTTTGAGCACGTACTATGGCCTGGTCTTCAGGAGAACGCGTCTCCTTCTGAGAGTTCCCCTTTGCTGCACACTCACTAACAAATTACATGGTCTGTAGGTGAAAATGATCTCTTACGACAACTGGTGAGAACACTTCATAGCAGGACATCAAAATTTGTCAGTCCTCTGTCCGTCCTCGCTTAAAAAAAGAGAGTTCTGAGTGCAATTACATACACTCCTGTTTAGTCCTTACTCCTGTCCTACTAAGTCATTTTTCTCCTCCTATAAAGTAATTGAAAATCTACTTCTTTTTTTCCCTTCTTCAGTCTTCTCTCCTTTCTGAACAGATACTTCTGCTGGGATATCCCACATGATCTGTGGGACCGGTGAGGCCTAAGATCAGCAGAGGCTAACTCATTACAGATCTTTCTTTAGGATCAATAGTGAGAGCTCATAAAGATCCACCAAATCTCATCCTGACAAAATGTTTTGCCTGTGGTTCTGGCTCTGACTTCAGCACACTCTTTTAATCAAATAAGTTTGTAAATTTTACAGACAGTTCTCTAATTTCTCAACCCATCCAGAATTACATCGTTTCCCCTGCCTGCTTCTTCAAGGAATCCTAGACTTGATGCTGAGTTGACAATCCTGGAGGTCCTGGCATAACCAAGTAACAGGTGGAAAAGGAGCAGCTTTGTAGTTTTCTGCCAAAGTGCTTCAGATCTGACCAGCAAGATGGCACAGATGTCAGAAGTGAAATTCACATTCAGTCACTGAATTCTTGGGATTGACTGTCAGAGAGGCCATCTACCACAAAAGTTACAGAGACTTTTACAGTATGGGTGTACATATATTAGATAAGACAGACTAACTTACTTCACACAAACTAGATGCAGATATGAAATCAGACTGAGTTTGAAGAGGTGATAGGAAGAGGTACTAAGTTCTCTCTCCATTACCAATGCCCTAAGCATTTTGATTTGTAAAGTCTGCTTTTATTCTGGTTATCCATGAACACTTTCTACACCACATCAAAGCAGGATAAACAGCAAGGGGATGAGCTGTCTTTCTGCAACAAGACCAAGACTGCATCCACAGTAAGAAAGGTTCTCAAGAAGATTACAACTCTTTCTGCTAGATTCTAATTACATTGCCTATACCTCAGCTTTTTTTTCAGTGGTTAATGGGGGGGGGGCAAAAAAACCCCTATGTGGGTAACCTTGCTATCCTGCTTTTGTGAAATTTCTTTGTGAATTGTGATTGCCTGCACCTTCCTCCTTTGACCATCCAGACTAGCCTGATGCTGGTCCCACTGGGAAGAACTGGCTTCACGTACATTTTTGATGCAAAAACTTTGATAGTCTGCTTTGATTTTCCAGGATATAAGTTTTTGTTTCAAACTGAAATGATCAAGAAGACACAAACAAAAAAATGGCTGTCCCAGAAAACAAAAGTCCTTGTGACTATTCAGCAGCTTCTACTGAAATCCCACCAGTCGTCTTATTTCTTGATAGATGGGGGCAGCCAGTTCTTTGGCTTTCTCTGCTCCATCCTCTAAAACCTTTATCAGATGGGATTTGTCTTCCTGGAGTTTCTTGATTTCATTCCTGATAGGGGCAAATTTTTGAATAACTGACTCTGCTACCACCATTTTGTACCGAGCAGTGTCAAGACCAGCAGATTGGTGCAGCACTTCTTTTGTACTAAGTCCTGTTATAGCAGCATGAATGGACACCAGATTGGAGACACCAGGGCGACTCGCTGGATTGTAGGTCACCTCAGAGGTAAAGTCAGTCACAGCCTTGCGAAATTTCAGCACTATCTCCTCAGGGCTGTCTGTGACATTAACAGTAGCTAACTTCTGTGGGTCTGACTTGGACATCTTCACTGCCGGATCTCTGAGGGACTTTATCTTCTTTGTTGTACCTTAAAAAAAAATAGTAGTTATACACGCACATAGACAATGATCTCTTACGACAACTGGTGAGAACACTTCATAGCAGGACATCAAAATTTGTCAGTCCTCTGTCCGTCCTCGCTTAAAAAAAAGAGAGTTCTGAGTGCAATTACATACACTCCTGTTTAGTCCTTACTCCTGTCCTACTAAGTCATTTTTCTCCTCCTATAAAGTAATTGAAAATCTACTTCTTTTTTTCCCTTCTTCAGTCTTCTCTCCTTTCTGAACAGATACTTCTGCTGGGATATTTCCTAATATCTTTTGTGGCTACCTGCTGATTTCCCCTGCAAACTCTCTTCCCTTATATTCTTGGCACTGGGGACAAGAGAGCCCAGTTGCCTAGAGAGCTAGGACTGAACACGAGCAAAATGTTCCACAGCACTGGGGAAGCAGGTTAAACGCACTGCCTAAAAAGAATCCCAGAGCAATTCACCTTCTTAATTTAGGAAACTCTCCCATCCAAAAACTCTTGGTTATTCTCCTAAATATCAATAGGGACTGTTAGTTCTCAAGAGTTCCTTAAACAAAAACTAATGGGCTCCATTAGCGGGAAAATATTGTTCAGATGATAAAAGAGATGTAGGTATCACACAATCTACTAAGTTACATGCCTGAATACGTTTCAGTCTTTTGCCAAGAAACATCATTCACCAAGTGCACAAACTACCACTGATCTAGTGGCAGTGATTCACACCAGTCGTTTTCACACATCTAATACAGCCAACTAAATTACCCACATACTCCCCATCAGTTCCTTATGTATTCAGTGAAGGAATAAGGGCTCTTTCAGAGCACAAATCAGGCTGCTCCAGAAGGGGCTCTTTTCCAAATAATCCTTCAGAGGAGTCTCTTAAATTTGAAGGAGCCCAGGTGATTTAGCTGCCTAGAGTTGGCAAGTCTGAGTAACTCCCTACATCCACCAGTCACCTAGTACCTGTCATTGGTTTGTAATCCACCAGTCACCTAGTACCTGTCATTGGTTTGTATATCCATCAGTCACCTAGTACTTGTGACTGATTTGTAAATACTTGTGGAAGGTATGCTTATCATGAGGCAGGTGAAAAGCTCCTTTTTCATTTTGAGCTTTATTTCATCTTTATAAAATCTCACCTGTGTCCTCGGCTGCGCACTCTAGGCTACACTACATCACAGTACTTAGCATTCCACTGTTCATTAGAAGTTGCAGAGTCTGTAAAAGCCAGTATACTCTAAGCCACACTCTGGGACTAACATCATTTTTGTCACCGAGGCTTGAAAAATCAAGAGAGGTTTATTACAGCCTGTCTTTTCTAAGGTGAGAGCTCCTTGCCCTTTTGGGGGCGAAGGTCTCTGCTGTGCATTCCTCTAGATTACTTACAACAAAGATGCAATGCTTCTTCCTTGCCCAGTTCTTCATGTTTCTTAACAAACATGCCATTTGCGCCATCTGACTCCTCCCCACCCCCCGGCCTATGACCCTGTAGCTCAAAAACGCTTGAAGAGCTTTTTCTTATAAGTCTCCTGGAAACTAAGATCAAAAATGGAAAGTCTAAGCTCTGCAAGAAACCGTTACTGAAATAAGCAAGTATATATTACGTGTACTTAAAGGATTTTTGAGCACTGTAGTAATAAACCTAAAAGCTGTATAGCATGCTTAACGTAAACAGTAATGTAAACTCAGACATTGCAGAATTCTGCCTGCTAAATGTTGCTTGTCTTGTTCCTTACATGCCTCCTGAACTAGCAACATGGAGTAGAGACTCCTCTCTTAAAAGGCCCTGTACTTGAAGCAAGGCTGACTGGCAGTAACAGAGTGCCTCTGCCCCTGCTGAACTGGAATATCCACATAATGCCACATCCGTTCCTTTACTGGGGATTAGTAAAGCCCTATGCCCATCTTGGGAGTTCAGTTTTACAGCCTCTAATGTCAGTTTTACTTTGCCACTGTTTTGCCATCAGCTTGTTTACTTTCTCTGGTCCCCGAAACTCCTTCCACACATTTATATCCATCTTCAACCATGAACAGCAGCTTAAGGAAAAAAAAAATTAACCACGACCAGCTCACTTAAAATGGCTTTGGGCACAGGAAAGAATTCTCCGTATTTCTTGTTGAAATGTTGTGCTATATCTTGGGCTAGTTCCAGGTGCAGGACTTGATCTTCTCCAACAGGAACACGTGTCGACCTTTTAATAAAAGACAGACACAGGAAACTCAGCAAAGCTCTCTAGTTCTGCTGAAATGTTACTCAAGACTGTCACAGCTCCTGCCATGACGGAGAGCCAGATTGACCCAAACACTCAGTCTCAGCTAGATATAGGCGTTGTATGAACAAGATCCCAAACTGACTGTAGCAAAATATGAATCCGCTTTTTCTGCTGAAGTGAAGCACCTCTCCAAGAGTGAAAACAGCCCTTCATGAAAACATGCATGGTAAAGGATACCAGTAAGAGTAAATCTTTAAACTCAACTCAAAGAAAGGTTTTTGTAGTATCTCCTGCTGCTTTTTTTTTTTTTTTTTTTTAAAGAGATCAAAGAGCATGCGTTGCAGTGTGTGAACAACACAAGAAAGATCAGCAAGGCATAAAGTCCAAGCATCTTGCCTTGTCAAGTCTCAGAAAGACATAACTGTTGTTGAGAAGTTAGCACTGGGGATTTATCAAGGGAAGGGAAGGAGAGACTGGTTCTTCCTCAGGGGTTGGTATTGTATAAATATCATGTGGGTCAGTGTTTCTACTGCCACAAGTGTTATCATTCATAGATTTGAACTGTGAGGATCAAAGAACCATTTGATCTTCTGTATTGAGCTCAATAGCCTCGATGCCGTTCTGGAGAAAAATATAATCTGCATCTGAGGACATCAGGAGGTGAAGAATCCATTACTTCCCCTGGTGATTCTTTCCCACAGTTACTCAGCCTCACTAAAAACATATGATTCTTTTAGATGAGGCAGACTTGAAGTCTTGCCAGCTTTTGATTACTCTCCCTTGCCCCCCAGCTGTGTTTTTGGGGTTTTTTTTGTGGTTTTTTTTTGTTTTTTAAAGACTTGTGGGGTATTCAGCTCTGAATCCTAGACATGTTCCACTGTAAGACAATTCACTATGCATCTTTTAAGCTCCCAGAAAATTTCAGTTCAACATGGTATTCCTTACTTCCTATTCTGAATCACTGGGCTGACATCCTGGAATCAATTTCTCCACTGTTATTCCCCACCGAACAGTCAACAAGGTAATCTAAAAACAGTTACAGGAGCCAATAGGAAATCACAGTGGCCTACAACTAACACAAAGAAAACCAGTCACCACAATCAATGCACTTGAAGCAGGTTAAAAGAAATGTTTCCACATGCCAAAATGGTTCCATATTCACATAGTCTGCCACTAAACAGAAAGCATATTGTTTTTATAAATGCCTCTGCATGTCGCTTTGCCTTTTTCTTTGCTGTTTTTTAAATATTTGTCTTGTTGCTATTTTTATTCCTTTCTCTCAGGTATTTACCTTCTGTCCATTTTCCTTTTACTCTGATCCTTGGTTCATCTGAACTAGTACCATTTCTCCACCACCTCCAGCTCTTAATTCTTCTCCTGACTGCTATTCCTTTCCTGTGTTTCCATTTCTCCCCGTTTCTTGTTCCTTATCTTATATTTTTACATTGAAACATTTCTCATTAAAGATATTATGCCAATTTTCCTCGAAGAGATATTGTTTCTCTTTCACCTCCTTGCTTTGTTCTCCATCTGAACAGCCTGCTGTTAATATACTCAGTAGCAAACAAAAGACAGGCTTCACCATGGAGCGATAAATCACAGGATCTTATTAGAGATGCAAGAGACATACACGGTTGAGCTCAACCAATGCAAGGTGATTTCTGATGAAATCTAGGTTCCACCCCAAATTACTACTGGTCAACCAAATTAGAATAATCTTCAAAACAGTGAGTCCCATGTTCAAATTCCTTCTTCCCTTTGGTTGCTTCCCATTACTTTCAGTTAAAATAGAAGTGAATTAGAAATATCATCTACCAGTCTTCGGATATTACTTTTTTCCCCTACTACTAATCACTTAGGATTAAATTTCTCTAGAAATATTTTTCTGGATTAACAATTTGCTAATCTTGGTGACACTGTCCTCCCAGAGTCTCCCTCCTAAGAGCTCTGTATTACTTCTCTGTCACAAAAAATATTAATGTTACCTACTTCATAACAATTCTACAAAGTACATAAACGTAGAACACTGAAATAATTAACATACGACATATGAATGACATATCTCTGACGTTTAGTTACAGAGGCAATCTAAACCATATTAGAAAATCCAACTGGACTTCATGACAGTGCATTACAAGCTCTAGCAGCTAGGCTAGGAACTTGGGCATGCTCGGTAACCAGGCCCTCTTTAGGGTGTATTTTCATTACGTCATGTAGTGTATGTACCCCAGAGAAACTTGAGCTAGTCCTCCACAAGGTGCAGAGCTGTAGTAACGCACTAAATTATTCACTTTTTCAGCAGTCCCAACCCACCTACACAGAACTCCACAATAACACAGGTATAACATATAGAGCCAGCTCAAGTATCTCTATGCTGCACTGCATAAAATACAGCATACTTGCTTTAAAAAAAAAAAAGTATATACGTGCATAAGCATGTAATATTCATAAACGAAAAGCAATAGGTGTTAGAATTCCCTAAGAATTGGTCTGTGATGACCAACTTTTTGACTTTGCGGCCGCTTTCAACCCTGGCTAGATTTCAACCAGT
Source organism: Struthio camelus (assembly GCF_040807025.1). Classification (NCBI taxonomy): domain Eukaryota; kingdom Metazoa; phylum Chordata; class Aves; order Struthioniformes; family Struthionidae; genus Struthio; species Struthio camelus. The sequence continues at coordinate 91,640,907 of NC_090942.1, read as the reverse complement.
CACTTGAGAGGTAAAAAGCTGTCATCCATTTCCAATCTTCCGATCTAATCACGCTCAGCTCTCTCGCTTAAAAATTTAACTCGTTGACCTGATGAGTGTTCACTTTAAAGCAGCTGAACAGACATTGCCTGCGGGCTCACATTCTGCCTCTTACTTGTACAGCAAAATATCTGCTGCTTGAAGCACAGGGTATGTCAACAAACCAACGGTTCCTTCATTATTCTGGCTGGCACGCTTCATCTGTTTGCAAAAGAAGAGCAGAGAGAAATCACCCTTTTGGTTAATGATGTCAAAGTCCAACCATGATTTTAATTAATTAGAAATCCGATTAATTTGAGTGTTAAGGATTTCAACCACTCTGTTCATTCATTGTGTAACTCTAGAGAAAAGCATGCCACGTAGAACGTACTCCTTGCTGTCATACATGTCTCATTTTATGTCCTGTATTTTATGAATTCTCTTTTACTGTTCTGATATTTTATTAGTGAGAAAATATAGGCTTGTGCTTTCTTTCTATTTGCAATCTTACTACCCCAAATAATTAAAAATACAGAACAATATAGCTGGGTTATTGCGCTTATTAATGATAACCCCTACCTTTTAAACAGTATTTTAAGCAGTAAGTTTGAAAGCTGTTAGAGAAGAGCTATAAAAGGCATTAATTAATACCTGTGTTTCAAAGATAAGAGATCAAGAAATATAGAGGGAAGTGATTACCCACAGTCACCAAGAGGGTCTGTGACAGCTAGCAGTAGCACCCAGGTCCAGAGAGGCAGAGTCCAGCCTTCTCTCCCTTAGTTCACAATGCTCCCGCAATCCACCCATTGCCCAGAAGGTTTTTTTTTTTTTTTTTTTTTACCACAATAGGATATGGATCATTTGAACCAAGACATCTACAGATATTCAGGCTGTTTGAGAAATGACATATCTACTTTTTGCTTTTAACGAGAGTTTATTACACTGAAATCCTTAGAAATGTAATTATTTCATTAAAACTATTCAAATCCTTTAGATTTTCCTCGCCCTCTCATACAGAACCTCTCTTCTCTCTACATCTCTAAGTGTGTCAGTTCAGGGAACTGAAATTGCAAAGCATAGCACCTGTAACACCTATCTGCAGATTTGGAAAGTCAATCCAGACAAAGCTGGATTTAAGAGCTTAACTTTAGAACCTCAGGTTTGAAAAGGTTGGCTTTAATCTATACTGTGCATTAACACTGGCTGCTGTATTTAAGTTTTACTGTTTTTATTTAATTAAGAAGAAAAACAGGAAAAAAGAAAACATCTGGAGGTATTTAAGACTGCTCTGAACTCTGCAAGCCAAACTGCTCTTAAGATTCTTTTCCCTTTTTTGATACTTCTCTCTCCTGCCTTTTGATTTTCCTGCTTACTAAATACCAAAATAAAATCCAAGGAAATTAAATGCAAGAATGCAGGTGGTGCAGTAATGCTGATGCAGCACCAAAATGAAGAAGTTAAGCATTTGAAACTTATAAAGGCAAACATTTTAAGGCGCATTAATGCAATCACTCAGCGTCTTTTTAATATTTATAATTTTTGCATTCCTTTTTGCAACATAAGCTTCTTTTGCACCATCTCACAAAAAAACCTATAGAAGAGCTAATCTTCTCAGTAGAAAAACAGAAGCTCTTCATGGAACTCCTTTATCAGAAAGACTCAATTCTTCCCCTGGAGTGTCTAGTAGCTTTTCACTTCTATCATTATATAAGTCTTGAAGTAACTCCAAGCGTTTTAACAAGTTCATTTTAATAAAACCAATTAAACAATCCTGCCCATTTAGTATCGCTTCTGCAAGTATCTGCCAAAATATTATCCTGTAGTCTTCCAAAGGAACGCATGCACTGATAGCAACAGACCTGGAAAAACGCATTTTCCTCCTCCTGCAACAGGACTAAAGAAATACTTAACCATATAGCAAGGATAACCAAGGTACAGTTGGTACTTCACAGATAATGAGGTGTTTCAAAGATGACAGTTCTCCTACTCCATTCCCATACATTCCCTTCCAATCTATTAAATTGATCATACCTTCCATTGGGGTAAGCGTAGTAAACGTGGCACATTAGTTAAGCACCCAAGAATCCAGGCAAGCTCTGCATGCTCAGGAACCTGGAGGTATAAAATCAGAACGTACTTTAATCTTTTGCATTTATATGCATGCTTTCTTAAAACCAGACAGATAGCATCAGAGACTAGAAAACCGTTTATTTTCATCTATCATTTTTTCAGTGAGTTCAGCAGTGACAAGAAGTTAATGGAAAGTTTTGGACGCTGCATTGATTGAGTGAGCTAGGATAGCTGAAGCAGCAGGGCAATGTCCTCCTCCTATCTACTCCAACTCCAAAAAAGAAAGTAAATGCTTTAGAAATAGCAGAAGTGAACTTGCATGAAAACTTAACTGTTGGCCAGCATGTCATAGCATCCCCGCACATTGAGTGTGTGGTTACAGAATCACTTTACCTTTCTCAGTGCCAATGCTATTTTGCTGTAAAACCCCACAGTTACCAAGCTTCAGTTCTTCTGCATCAGGGTCCTGAGCTGTCTCACCTGGCCCCTCCATCCACACCCTTCCCACGGGCCCAGGAGCCTCATTTCAGCTTAGGCTTGGGCCCCCAGTCCTTGCCTGAGCTATGCCATGCTGTAGCGCATCTGGCAGCAGAATTACCGTCAGGTCCCTCGCAGAAGCCGAAGCTAGCGGTCAGGGAACAGAAAGACCAAGGTTGCTCCACAAGGCTGCAGCTGAGGGCAGCCACCAGCCGGGCAGGAGCAGTTACTTCACTGACCCAGGATAACACCAGGAGTTTTTGACGTGTTGACTTTTATAGCATAGCCTGAATTGTGGATTAGTTTGTCCCTCAGTTCTGCAATACTGTCAGATGAATACTGATCTGCAGACGAAAGGAAAGGATCAGGCCTCTACATAGGCTTTGCTGCAAGGGTGGGTTTAAAAGGCAGAGAGCCAGGAGCTCTTGAGGAGCCATTTGAGCTCACACAAATGGCTTCATTTAACCATTTAGGGGAAATGTAGGAACTGTGGAATTTTAACTGTTTCAGAAACACATTAGATAGAATGATTTGGGAAATATGCTCTAGGTGACCCTGCTTGAGCAGGGAGGTTGGACTAGATGATCTCCAGAGGTCCCTTCCAACCTCAACTGTTCTGTGATTCTGTGATTTTTAAAGACTTTCAGATTTCCCTCCTCTTCATGCTAAGAGGAAGACTTGCTACAGGCAGAGATAAGAAACGTGCTGTGTAACAACCCATATTTCAACGTGTTTGGATTCTTGACATAAACCCTGCAGATTTTGTATTTCTGGTATTTATTTTAGGATTAGCAAGACAGGCAAGCATTATGTTTTACCACAGATTGCTGATGCACACTCTCTAGTTTCTTTTCAGCAGTTTTCGTCTGGTGCTAGTTAGCTATACATAACACAATCATCAAAAGAACAATGATGATACATGCTCTGCTCCTTTGCTTGCACGTTTCATTCACTCCTTTCAATATTGGCAGATTTGGATGTTGAAGAACATGCTAACTGTCTCAAAGATGTCCAAAGCTTCACGCTTGCAATATGATTTAACAACTCAGGGGAAGGTAGTAAAAAGTGTTTGTTAACAAGTAAGAATTACAGGCTTTGATAATGGCCATTCCTTTGTTGTCACATTTTAAATTTAGTCATTTCTAAGTTAGTAGTCACCAGACCATTTTGGTTGTCAGTGCTGTATAGAAGTATCTGACCTCAAGAGAACAGCCCAATATGAAATATTCCAAGTTGATTCCCTTTCCCTTCCTTCTACCATCCCCGCAACCTTTTTAATTCCTCATACTTATTCCACTTGCAGTCTTTTGTGTACAAGGCAAAGTGCAGCAAGATGCACCAAATGCAACATTCTGCAAGATACACAGACTAAACTAGCTGAATGAAAATGACTCAGCTCAGACCCCTATTTCATTTAGCAGGAATAGCCATCAGGTGTAGAGTTTCTCATTCCTTTCTTCTAGTCACGGACAGAGAGGAGATGGTGCTCTGTTGCACTTGCGTTGACAAGGACTCCTTTTAAAAGATATGCAGTCATTGATCTGACTCTGCTGGACGCTGCTTTCACAGCCAAGGCTGCACGCATGTTTCACTGCACCAGTGGCTTTGACATTACATCAGTTACCAAAACACTAAGTGATCTAAACAATATTTGTTGAGTCTTATTTGCAGTTCTGGCTCTAAGCAAGTTATATCCACTTCTGATCCTCAAACATACACAGTCTTTCCTAAGCAAGGCGAGAAGAGCACCGAATATTGTGAAGAAAGAGACGGATAAAAGGCGAAAAAAGTAAGAGTGCACAGAAGGGTATGGACTTCTGTTGGAAACAAGTTTAGTACCGCAGCCTAAAGAGTTAACATTTATCCTCAGAACTGCAGTAACTGACTAAGTTGGTCTGTGTAGCAGAAGGTACTAGCTTAAACCACAAATCATTTATCAGACTAAATCATGGTTTAGGCTACTGTGTTTTTCTTGGCAAGAGGGGAATGTAACTGGTGCATCAACTGAAAGGTGGCTACTCATTAAGCTGCCCTACTCTGTCACTTTGATTGGACAGCTTGGTATCCAGAGAAACTGAAGGAAATGAAGATGTATATAATACCAACAAAATAAAGACCTTGCCAAATCTCCTTTCTGGCACTGAGCATTTGCAATGGATCACAATTAAGATAAGCTATTGGACAAACTTTTTGAACCTGCTGAATACTGTCTGCTCCACAATCTCGTACAGCAACAAGCTCCAGAAGGTCAAACCTGGTGTGTAAAGTACCACCTATTTCTTTTACCTATTTCAAACTTCTTGTTTACTAGTTTCAAATGCCACCTAGTTCTTCTGTTGCAGGTTTGGTGAACATTTTCACACTCAGTTTATTCACTGCTTTTGTTACTTTGTAAACCTTGACTGCATTTACACCTCTGCCTTCTCTTTCCAAACTGAAACATCCCAGACTTTTAAGTCTTTCCTTTTAAGGCAGCTAGCTGCTCCATCCCTTGCAGCATTAATTCCCCTTCCCTGTATAATCTCTAATTCACTACTTCCTTCTTGAGATGCAGAGACTGGAGCTCTACCCAGTGTTCAAAATACAGGCATGCCATAGTTCTATAGAGCAGCAGGACGATACCACTACCTGTCCTTAACACCCTTCCTGATGATGAAATGTTGATGACGACGTATCATTGGCTTTTTTGAACATTACTTGCACTGAGCCGATGATTTCTGAGAACTGCCCATGACGACTCCAAGACCTCTTTCATGAGTTGTGACTCAGCTCAATATTGTGTAAGCAAGGTTGAGATTACTTTTCCCTAGACAATTTAAATTTAAAGCTCTTCTACCACTAATTTGCCCACCCACTCAGCTTTATGAGTCCTTTTGAAGTTCTTCTCCCCTGGCATAGCATTTGACTACCTGAAAGAGATTAGCATTGTCCACAGACTTGGAGATATCATTGTTCACTACCTTCTTCAGGTCATCAATGAAGATGTTGACTAAAACTGCTCCCGGCATGAATCCTGAGGGACCTAACTATTGTCCCTCAGTGTCTCCACTCCAAAGGGTGATCACTATACCCTACTGACTTTTAACTCTCCAGCCAGCTTGTAGTCTACTGAAGAACCTTTCCTCCTATATCATGTTTTTTAATAAGTTTTGATAGAGAATCTTGTCAAAGGCTTTTAACAAACCCAAATCGATTATGTTTCCTGGATCCTCTTTATCCACACACTTACTGACACCTGCACAGAACTCCAGGAAGTTAGTGAAACAGGTTTTCCCTTTAAAGACGCTATACTGACTCTTTCCTAATAGATTGCTGGTTCTTTTTCATGCACTCAGGGTCTTATTCTTTGTTATGGACTCTATCATTTCTGGTAAGATTAAAGTCAAAATCAGCAGTTTGTCACTTCCAGGATCCCATCTAGAGCTCTGCTTGTGGATCGCCAACATGACTTCAATCCACCGTTCCTCTGGCACAGTGACCATTTATGGTGGTAGACTGCACATCTTGCCCAGCAGTTCTGCCAGTTCACATCTGAGTTTTTTTTCAGATTCTCAGTTGAATGTCATCTGGTCCTACTGACTGACATCTGAATTGTCTATTTCTAATAGTTCCTTATATTTACATTACCCTGACCTAGCTCTTCTGATCTGCTACAGAATGCATAGAATGTGGCAATCCCACCAACATCTTTAGCAGTGAAGTCCAACACCAAGAACTGAGCCTTGCTCTTAAGGCTTTAGCATCCCTAACGGTCTCTTACACCTTCCTTCCTTATGGGGCCCCACTGATTCCTTAACTGACCTCCTGGTTTCTGGTGTAAAAACCTCCATGGTTTGATGTAACTGACCTCCTGGTTTTGGATCTCTTTGCTATCACCTTGAGAATCCTTTGTAGAGCGCTTCTCAAATTCTTTTTTTAGTCCCTTTAATTTTTTTTTTTTGTTTGTTTAAAGATGGGGACCTGCCAAGTTCACATGCTTTCTTGTGTTCCTCATTTGGACAAGCTTTTTATTTCTGAAAAGTTATCCTTCTCCTGTGACTGCCTCCTTTGCCTCCTTAATTTTTCTGTGGAATCATGGGGTGGGTCTTTTTCTGAACCACTGTTTTCCTGTGAGTGGTATCATATATCTAATTTGAATTTTTATATAATTTAAAAAAAAGACATTCCAGGCTAGCTGTAACCCTCTTGCTTTTTGGACTGCTCCTTTTGTTTATTTATTTTTAAAAATTGGGCTTTCTTTTCACTTAGCTCCCTTTCTTGAAATTGAACATTTGTGCACTTTACATTTATTTAGTCAGTTCTCTCTGGTAACACTGCTAAATACAGGTGTAATTAGGTTGCTACTACTGAGAGGAACCTGAACCTAAACAACTAGGTCCTGTGCACCACCCAAAATCACATCTAGATCGGTGTCATTTCTTGTGGGTTCTAAAACTGGCTGGTCTAGGAAGCATCCACAAGTTTTATCTGTCACTTCTCATTCTGATGAGGCATTGATCTTATACGTGGATAGCTAAAATGTACTACTGTTGACACTTGCCTTAAATTTGCAGCTTCTCTATAATCTCACTTAGCAACTCCTGATCATTGTCATCATCCTGCTTAGTAGTACAATCCCAATACCACATTTTTGTTAGATTCTAGCATTTCCACTCATAAGGATTTCACGGTAATTTTGTTTCTCCCTAATATGAAGGGAGGCAATCCCTCCAGTAAATTTGAACAATAAATAGAAACAGAGAAAAGACATCTTGTCTTTGACTCAGTCTCTCAGATGATTTTCAGTTGTGTCCTATTGTGTTTGGTAGCATTTAACTTACCATTGCAAGACCTTCAACATAGAAGCATCCGTTTACACACAGTTTTCATTAAAAAGGGTCGTCAGAAGCATTTTTTTTTTAAAAGGGTTCACCCAAAGTCTAAATACAACCCTAGGAAATAAAAGTATACAGAGTTCCAATCAACTAAGGTTATTCTATGTATAACAGGCCTAGTAAAGAACTTAACTTCATTTGCTTTTTTAAAGTTGTCCAACATAACCCTCTAAACCAGTGACATGCTTTGTCAGAATGCCCCACCTTCCCCAAGGGGACTATATAATAACCTTAACTCTTCTACGGTAAAGATGTCAGCTTCTCAGCAGTGCTCTCCCCCAAGAACTGCAGTATATGAAATACTACAAAATGTAGAAAAAGAGGATTGCATCTCCAATGGGTAAAACTCACAACCAGTCACAGTTCCTGACCTGTATGTCACACCAACCTATGAGAATGTCACAATCATTGGTAACTCTGAAAAACAGCTATTTAATCCATTAATCCTTCACGTCAAACCCAGCCACTTTTGTGTCCTGAAAGGATATGATAGCCTGTTTTCCATATAAACATTATCTTCTCAGAAAATATTTCCTGTAGGTTGGCTGAAAATATTGAGAGGAGTTAACAGTCTCGTAAGTCCTCTATTTATTGTTTCCCTTACAAAGCCAACTATTTCCTATTTAGTAGTTTTCACAAAACAGCTTATCCATATCTGCAGGGTGAATCTCCACTTTCAGACAGCCCAAATCATACCATTTGCCTTTCACAGTAAATACAAGTAGTTCTCCCTTTTTCTTTTCCTATGCTTCTACTCACTTTAACATAGCTTTCTTCCCTAATCCTTTACAAGTCTGTAAAACCCATCAGAATTTCTCAAAGGATCGAGATGGTCATCTCCCTGCTACGACCAGTGACACATTTCTTCCTTCAGTTTCCATTGCATTAAGCCTCCCCGTAATCTGACTTGCTAGCGACTGGCCAAAGAGTCATTTTCAGAACGAATTACTGCCACTGCTTCCTTATGGGCTGACAAGCCTGAGTCTACCTAGTCAGATTCCTTTTTTAAAAGGGAACAAAGCCCTCTGTTTTTTTAACAGTGGTGACCACTTAAAATTATACTACCAGTTACCTAGATGACCAAACATGTCTGTCTGTTCACCTGGTTGAGTGCCCTGTACCCTCTCTTTACAGAGAAACAGCTTCTTAGTTTTGTGCGTATGCAGCCATTTGCCACTCCCAACCTGCACTTGGCATTATTAAACTCGGATCAGAATTTACACTCAGATCACCTCTGGGTGCTACATGCTGAAATAAAACCTCAGCGTTTTTCTCTGCAGTTCTATTACTTTGTCCTTGATCCTAGCTTGTCCCTACTGCGTGATTACTGCTGCTGCCTGGCCACAGACACATTAGCTGATATATACCTGGGAAACCAACAGCTACTCTTAGTCCATGCCGTTATGGACAACTTTTCAGGCCAAGACATACAGATGAGGAGGTCAGCAAGCAATGAGACTCATGGATACTACCCACGAAATGCATGGATACCATACACAAATCAAAGCAGGTAAATCAGTAACACTGGAACTGAGCTTTCTGAAGCTTATTATGTCAGTGGCTGAAGCGGCTTTCTGCAGAGAGAGGCTTAGCGGTTCATTTTCGAGACGGATTTCCTCAAGTTGCAACCTATGCCCTTCTTTCCAAGGGGCTGCTAACTTGCACTATGCCTGTTGCGTCAACTCCACTTCCCCCTCGCAGTTTAACCTCATTACAGCTACGCTTTACATGCGGAGTAAGTTTCAAAGTTTTGATTTTGACAATGCAGGGAACACAAATAAGCAGGTCTGTGGAGGTAATTTGGATAGCTGCATACTAGAATAAATCTGAACACAGAAGGGAACGTGTCCTAAATTTCCAAAGAGGAGAAACGTTTTTGTGGGTTTTTATCTCCCCTAGAAGTACCAGCTAGTGCTTCCAAAATGCCAGAAAAAATTCAAGAGGCTCTTTACTAGAAAGATAAATGGTGGGCAGTGCTTTCTCAAATAAGTGGAAAGATTTATCAAAGCTTAAGGCTGGAAGCAGTATGTTCAAGATACTTGGTAACGCCTGATGATAAAGCTAGGGAAAATAATGAAGCCACGGACAAGAGAAGTTAGACTGCTCTTAAACCAAATTCACATAGTAACTGAAGCATTGAAGCACCCAGTGAGGTATTTTTATGATAGAAAATTTGATATGGTATCCCAAATTCCTATTCAAAAAAGTAATTCAAATGGGTGAAATAAGTTCATGGCTACAAAGGCAATATCTAATTCAATATATTGCTTAATTTATGTTAAGTCCAAGGGTAGTTCTTAAGTTATTGTTGGTAGATCCACCATTATTTACAGCTTTCACTATTATCTTTGATTGATTTAATAATTCAGGCTCATTTACTATTTGGGAAAAACTTGCAGAAATAGGATCTGACTCTCCTTTCCCCAAGGAAGCATGACCAAGAATATCTCTACTGAAATCAGACCAGTATAAACCCAGACAGAGCAGAGTCATTTGGCCCAGGCACCCTTTTTCCTCCTCCTTTTTTTTTTTTTTTTTTTTTTTAAATAAAATGAACTTATTTTCAGAAACATAAGAGTCTAACTCACAATATTGTTTGAGTAATTATTTGAAGTGCCCAGAAGACTGATGGAGGGAGGAGTATAAAGACAAGACACATAATAGTATGAAATGAACCAGGTAAATATGTAAAGAAAAAAAAAAAAATCCAACTGAACTGTGACTTTTCTTCCCACTGAGCTCTAGTTAGGCCTGTCCCAGGCCTATGGGGGAGAAAAGAGAAGGATGGGAGAAGCAGAATAATTTTCTGAATTAAACAGCCATATGAGAGGACATTTTCAATGTACTCTCAATGTACAATAGATTAATGTACTTTAATGAATTTATAACCCATGATGCTGGACACAAAACACAGCAGCTGGATACTTCTGTAAAATAATAGCAGTGAACACATTTAAATTGTCATAATTTGGCTTTCGGAATTAAGGCCAAGACACATCGGCAAATTCCCACCTCCCAGAGTTACTGCTTCAATTTGCTTGCACACTACAAGAATAATGCAGCAGATTATACTCAAAAAAATGAATCACTCCATCTAGAAGGGTGAAAACTGTAATTTTCTGCCTAGAAAATGAATTTTAAATTGTCCAAAAAACAAAAAAAAATCCACAGGACTCCTCAAAGAAGTGTTAGCGCACCATATCAGCCACTGTCTGCTGAACCCTCTGATGGAATTTTAGTTTCTCTTGGGACATCCAGCATGAGTCTAATAGGACAGGTCCGGGGAAAGGAAGAATAGCCTGCAATCACATAAAAGTAGGAGCAGCTCCTAAAATTGTTTTGTCTGTGAAGTAGATGAGACACAAGATGGTTATGGCTCAGAACAAAAATGTGTACTGTAACCACCAGGAATCAATGAAAGCAGGTTACACCATGTAAAGTTAGCATGTGTGCAGACTGCTTTTTTTCCCCCCTCCGTAGTGCTTTTTGTCTTTTAACAAAGTGTTCTGCACTTCATAAAAGCCAATTGTCACAGCTTTTATCAGTTATGGCACAATTTAAGGCATGTATTTACTCTTCCTTCTGGTATTCTCAGAATACGTTGTATATGTCATTATTCTGTTACTTCTCATTGATGCCTGGTAGGCAAAGACAGCCTTCTCAAAGTGTATCCTGACATTATTTTCTCCAAGAGCAAAGAGGGTATCATACCCCTACTGAGAAGTATGTACTGAAAACAATGTTCATTCGCTACAATTTAGAGAGGTTTTCTAGCAATTCACTTGCATCTGTGCTCCAAAGCAAAATGTACAATTTTGAAATATCCATTTATTTTTATTTTTACAGAAAGTATTGCTCTTCTATGACTTGTTTTCCTACTAAAGAGGAAATCATTAACTAAGTTGTAACAACATGGCTTTTCTCAAAGGGAGTTCATTCTACTGTCCAACTACTCCCTAACTCCCTGTTTTCCTAACTACTTTACCTAGACGTATTTGTTTATAACCCTTCACAGACAGTGCAGTTTCAAACACTACCTTAAACATTTGCCATCATTCTTGCTTCCAAATACTTTCAGTTTATCATCATCTACTCTTTCTAGCCACCACGTCCCTGAACTGCAGATCAAGTTTGTATGTGGTTATATGAGTGGTTGATATATGGTGAACAGTTATTTATGGAGGCCAAATATTCAGACAGCCATTAAGTTTCTGTTTATGTACATTATGAAAAACTGTCACTTACAAATGCTAGATCTCAAAGTGTACAAACCTAATTTTCAGTAAACAGCACTTTCTGTTTACAGATAACTTGGCTATATACAAGAACAGAGGCCATATAACCTCCAAGTAAGCAACATGATAAAACTCAGTCTATGCAAAATTCCTCTAATATTCATTTTATTTTTTTTTGCAAGGCAAAGACATCACTGTAATCAATTCTAAGGCTAAAGGCACCTTCACCTCTATCCTTATTATTGCAGCTCCTTTTGGATCTATTGTAAATATCAGAGGTATCTGTTCTCATCACACGCTCTTCTCCCAGGAGTCCATCTTGCCTAACACTGTTCAGCCTTTTGTCTCCTGCTTGTAATGGAAAGAATGATAAAACGTGGGAAAACTTTGGAGGTAGATATTTCAGACAGCTCTGGATTAGAGACTGGATCTGCAAAAATTTTGCTGTAAATAAAAGCCTACTGACAGGGAAAACCTTACCAAATGTACATGCCTTTTGAGAAACACAGTAATCAATATTTTTCACATGTGGCAAACATATTCCAGAGAAGCAATACAAGCAGCAATAGAAAGAGAGAACAAAGAGTAAGCCAAAAACAAAGCAAAACCCCTCATCAGTGATTCTAGACCACTCTTGCTCAGGTTGATCCAGAGAAAATAAAAGGACATAGGAGCGCTTGCAGCGGTGACTACATAAGCAATTCCCTTAACGGGAGCTTACCAACACCTGTATACTTCTGCAGTTCTGCAGCCAAAGTCGCTAGAGATCAGGCAACAATTTCATTCTGCTATTACTGCTGCAGAACCAGGGTGCTTCCAGTCATTATTTATAGCTGCTTTTGGTGATTTAAAACCGACTGTTGCAGTGACTGACGAGGAGAGGCCACCTCCTTTTTAAAAACAGATCGGTTACCAATCTAAAATCAAGCAATAAGCTTTCTTGATAACCAATAGCTGCAATCCATGTTGCACCTTTATTCCTAGACACATTGAGCTCCCTATATGTCATTCCATAACTTATGATTTCATAACTTATGATTTCATTATCATACTAAAGCAATAATCACATTAGCAAGGTTCCTGTCTCCTTTCCTCACATCAAGAGCTGCACAAAGAGATTTCTTTGAATTGCCTCCAGAGAAACCTAGGCCTCTGGCCTTGCCAATACAGCTGGAACAGACCAGAGCGAATCTCTAGGTATACCTGAATGGCACATGCAGTTTAAATAGACTTTTTTTCAGGAAGTCAACAAACCGTTTCAGCCTGAAGCATTACTAAAACAGTCTGAATTACACAAACAACTGCTTGCAGTGTGACAAAATTGTACTGATACACGTGTGGTAAGTACTAGCATGCATATGGTTCAGGACATCTGTCAATGCCCACAGAAAACAAGTATTTAATGCTTTAGATTAAATGAGAAGATAAACCATTACATCTGGACAGACAAGGACACCCAGAAAAATTCAGATAAAAGGTAGTCCATTCCATAGTCCATCTTTGGTGGCAAATTTTGTTTGATAAAGTATAAAAATGTTGAATATTCTTCAAGTCTAGCTAGCTAAAACTGTCATTGGCTGGTGACTGTACTGATTCTATAGAAGCATCTCAGTCCTGCCCTCGCTTCACCTTCTGAGTCTGATACTTTCTCTTGGGGAACTCAAAGACTCAATTCCTTCAGTATTATACTGCAAAAAGCATAACTGGCTTTCTGTGGCTAACTGCAATGTAAGATCTTCAATGATTATCTGCTGACATCAAGGGGAGTCTGCATGTTGGCTTGAACAAGACCTGGAACAGCAGTAGTTCATCTTCTAGACTCAAAAGTACATAATAGCAACACTGGGTCAGATCAAATAGCCGTCTCTGACGGCAATCAATAGGGGATGCCTAAGAAAGAGCAGAAAAGCATACCTACTCTCTTAGCATGGGTTAATTGTGGTTGCAGCACTTTCTGATCCAGAGGTGGTACCTCAAGTATGTAAGAGTTCTCAACAGATTTTTCTTCCATTAATCTGCCCAGTCCTTTTCTGAATCCATATACATATTAGCATGCACTGTATCCTGTGCCAAGTAGTTCTGTAATTGTGAACTTCATGAAATACAACATTGCTTTGTTTGTGCTAAATCTACCATGTGTTTAGTTTGATATCTGTTAGTTCACATGCTTCAGCGGACAGAAGAGTTGTTTCCTATTTTCTCCATACCACTTGCAGTTTTATAAACCTTACTTTATTCCTCTCTAACCCTTACCTGCAAATTGTCTCTTTTCTAGGCTTAAGAGTCCTTGTCCGCATACACAGTGACTGATCCTGTGTTGCTAATAATGAATTTGTTCAGTTGCTTGAAAACAAGAAAAAACAAAACCCCAGACTGGTTTGTACTGTATCAACTTGAAGTTGTTCTAGTTTAATGTCAGCCTCACTGTGAATGAGGTTAAGTCAGAGTTCAGTCACGTTAAAACCAAGTTAATAACCTATTTAAAAAGATAAACAGATTTAAACAAGGTTAAATTAATTTAAACATATCTCCAGTAGAACTCTGTACTAATCTATTTAGATTGATTTCTAATATAGTGAAAAGTGAATGAGGAAGTGTACCCGTCTTCATCACTTCAATATCCATCAAGGATATGGAGGTGAGACTGTCATTATCAGTTTGACATCCCTAGGAAACTCTGCCTGTAAAGAGCCAAAGGAGGTTCAAAGGAGGAATGTAACTGGCTTGTGTCTCTCACTGATAAAATTCAGACCCTCTGCACACTATCTTTGCCACAGAAGCAATGACACATCTGCCTCTTTGGGAAATTAGAGAAGTTGACCAGTTTAGAGACAGTTACACAAAGTTAATCAGACAAGAAAAAGTTGTGTTCCAGGACAACGCAGCATGCGACAGAGTAGGCCAACAGAAGAGTAGAGATGCCAACCGAACTGTAGTAGGAAGGCAGGCTCAGTACCCCTCGGGAGGGAGGGAGGGCAGGCCATCAAGAGAAGCAGCAAATATTTCACATATGAATGATGAAATCATGGAGAAAAAGGTATATAGGAAAAGGAGGTTATGAGGAAGAAGGGTAACAGTCTCAGAGAAGACATAAGTACTCAGTGATTATGACCGAGATGACACAAAACATATCATGCCAGTTATCTGCAGGAGACAGCGTGCAGCTAGCAGATTAAGCGATAAGTGCTGATACAAGAATATAGAAACATGTTTTATTTGCCTTTATAGTTACATAGACTACACTTAAACATTTACAAATTAAACTTTTATGATCAAAGTGAGACTCATTGAGCTAAATTAATGAACTCCTCATTGGTCTTTTGAAGGTATGACTCAAAGCACACAAGGTTATAGCTCTGCTTGCTAAATTTAAGATGTACTTATCCATAAATGGACTTCCTGATCAAGGTTTCCAGTCTCTTCAAAATAGCAGCAAGGGAGGAGTTTGAAATCTAACATAGCTAACATTTTCTGGGACAACCAGCATGAAAGAGATAGCGAATGAGCATAAGGTATCTGAAGTCAGCTAATAGGTCTGGAAACCAACCCAATAAGAAATAAATCTAACATAGTAAGAGCACTAACCAGTGACTGTCGGAACAGGAAACACTTCTTTGGATCAATACCACAGGCAAGGATGGCAGCAGTGGTGTCCAGTATGTTCTGGCGCAGGATAGCTGGCTCCTTGGGCATGGTGAGAGAGTGCAGATCCATTATGCTGTACAACACTGAGCTGGATTCCTCCTGCAGCCTCACCCAATTCTGGATGGCTCCAAGGTAGTTGCCCAGATGAGGTGTCCCAGTTGGCTGAATACCAGAGAAAATCCGATCCACAACAACACTCTGTTACAAAGCATTAGTAGAATTAACACACGCAAGTTTTGATAGATTATTTTATATTTTAAGTCATTAATAAAGCCTTGCTTATGTGTGTGTCTCATCCTTCCTCTTGTCATGTATTAACATATTAAAGAAAAAAAGAATTCCTAGCTCAGGATGGCCTACAAATAGTTGCAGCAAGTCAACCAAAATCCTTTACTCTAGTCATCAGTCTCTCTGGAGTAAGACAGTTTTAAGCTATCAGACTGCATATGCAAACAAACATAGCTGTAAACGAGATTGGTGACAAACAAGTCTCAGAAACCAAGCAGTAAAGTCTTTCTTCCTTTTTTGCTCCAAAGCTGTACGTTTCTCCTTAGTACATTATCCATTCTGCTACAGAAGCAGCCTAGAGGAATTCAATCGTTTTTGTTATAAACATATGCAATACTCAAATAGATTGCCATCTTAACTCCCACAAATGCTGAAATCTTATTCTAGCTGAAAAGACTTGCTAGAGGTAGTTCTGGAAAGATTCTAGTCCTTGACCCAAAGGTCAAAGAATAACGTAAGAGATTATCCACGTCCTGAAACTACCCATGTTGGTAGTAGTACAGAGTTTCTAAGCAAGGGTCTATAAAGAAATATTGCCACCCATCACTAGTGCATGGCTCAGGATCACACCTGGAATAACTGTGGACACATCAATATCAGGAAAATGTCAACATCTGGAGACAGTTCACAGAGAAGCAGCAAAAAAAGGATTAAGAAACTAAGGTTGTGAGCAAAGATTTAAAAAAAAAAAAAAAAACCTTAAAACATGTATAGCTTGGCTAAGTGACAGTTACCATCTTGGAAAGTTTGTTTTCCTGCATCCCAGACCTCCATCTGACCAAGCTCTCAGAGCCTCAAGCTGTCAAGGTTTGATCTATTACCCCCCCAGGCCTTTCCAAAGAATTCCATCATACCCAGAAAGCAATTCATCAATGTTTTATGTGAAAATGCTTGTTACATGCCAAGTTTTAAGAACGTGCAAGAGTGCCGGACTTGGAAACCCGGGTTCCACCAAACTCAACAGGGAGTCCCAATGACAAAGCTACACAATACAAGCTGCCAGCTTCTGATGCTTGAGACCATCACCTTCATTATACTTAAGGCTGCATGATTTTTTTTCCCTGCTTATTTTACAAGTAACATCTAAAACAAAGTGGAGATAAATTATTTGTAGATATAGTCCATTTCCAATTCTGTGGATCTCTTATAAATGCATGGGGGAGGAGGAGAGTCATGCAACTGTGAAACCACAAAAAAAAAATGGAAGTAAGAGTCAAGGCCAAGTACCATTATTTTTAACTTTTTAACAAAAAAAAAAAAAAAAAAAAGACTTCAAATTGACTGTGTTCCTTTGATTCTTTCTGACTTGGACAGATTCAGGAAAAAATAATGAGAGAGTATTTCCAACTGGAATAGAAACAGGTTTGATCTTTTTCTTTTTTCGTAAAGGATCTGTAGTTCAGAAAAGCCTAACTCATTTCCTTGAAAATTTGCCTAAAAATTCTCTTTGCTCTCAAAAAAAGCCTGTTTTTCAGATCAAGCCAATTTTCTTATCCATTGTGTAAGTGTGTGCGCTGACAGGTAAGAGCAAACTTGGGCTAGCAGCCATGCTAATTTCTCCCGCTCAGCTAAGCTCCCACAGATTTAAATCCAGGTGGTAACTCCTCCACATACATTATATCTCAAATATCTGCTTCACTTCTAGGTATGTTCCTGAGTCAGCTTCTAAATGCTCTTGGAGAGCCTCCAGCACAGTAGCTGCAAGGCAGTCACACACTGCAGTGAAAAGTAAAGTATTTACTCCAACTGCAACTCTAACTCCCAGTCCCCATCTTCCAGTCTTTGCCCAGCCATGCTTTCTATTACTCAAAAAACGAAATTGCGCTGCTCAATTCCTTGTTTGCCGTTTAACCCCTTCTTTTCCAAGGAGACTGTATCAGAGCATTTATCACCACCTGCAGAACCCCCAACCTCCCACTAAGCTACTAGCTGGCCCAAGCAGGAAAGCCAATGTCCTGTTAACATGGAGAAGGAGGCATAAAGAATCTCACCACGCATAAATAAAATGAAGTTTTGTAGAAACGTGATGAGCTGAGGATGTACCAGGCCTCAGAGCCATGCTTACACTACTGAGGACACAGAGCAGCTGCTAGCTAGGCAATGCAACAGGTACTTAACAGGTACATTTATCTTTCAATTTCCTTGTGCTCAAAGAGCAGCAGGAGGAAGAGCACAAGAAGAGAAGGAGGTTACAAAAAGATGACCACTGAGATGGCATTCCACACCCACAGAGATTGCAAAACTGTTTTGCCAGAGCACGTTTCCTCTTCTCGTCTCCCTGCCTTCCCTCCCTCAGTTCAAATCCTGATGCTGCTTCCCACCTCTATTTCCTCCCACAGTGCTGCCTGCCTTCCAGCACCCATTTATAGCTCTGTTGAATCAAATGGTCAATAGCTTCTTATGTCCAACTCTTGATTTTTCTTTCTCCTGATGCTTACATCCCTTTAGTGCCCTTGTATTCTTTTCATCCTCTATCTGTTGCTGCCCACCCCCTGCCTCCCAGAAGAGCTCTCACACGGTATGCCAAGACACCAAAGAGGTACAGAAAATTGCATATGGTAAGTAGGCTACTACTGCCTTGACTCCAGTGACTTCATACAGAATATGTTTCCTGGCGGCACTATTAAAATAGTTAAAGCGTTCTAAAAATCCACCATGGACATGCATGAAATAAATTGTTAAGATGATTGAGATAAACGACACTGCAGAAATTGCACATCTTTCACTTGCAGTCTAGACAAAGGCAACATCACTTGAAATGCAGAGATATTTTATATGAAGTGAAATCATAGAGACATAATGTTATTGCTTCTTTTCCCTGGGACCTCTGTGCAGTCAGCACACGTCGGCTCGTGTACCAATACGTTGACCCAAGGACAGCTGGCACGCTGAGCCTGTGCAAAACAGTTCTATGTAAAAATCTTTTCAGTTCCAAGTTATACAAACTCCTTTCTCTTGCAATCCCAGTTACTGCTTCATATGCTTCCCATGACATGTTCACTATCTGCTTTTTCCTCTTCCCACATCCCTGCTCAGTTTGGAGATCAACATGAACCTAACAGATGTACTGGCAAAATTATCTCCCCTAATTAGAGGGCAATATACTCATATACAGGGTACAAACACAGCAGAAACATTTTTTAGGCAGTCTGAGAATGCTTTTCACCAAGAAAATACAGTACATCAATGCCTCAATATATATGGCACGTTCAAATTCTGCACCAATTCCAAATATTTGAGGAATAAGGATGAGCTAATTAAAGGGGGGTTTATTGTTATACTGTATAAGTTAGCATTTGGTGACATTCTGCATGCTGGAAGTAAAACACCCAAGCACAATGTAACATGAACACAATATAAAGAGAGAATAAAATTCTCTATCTAGAAAAGAAGAGTATACCTGTGAAGGTAAGAATAACATCTTTAATATTTGAACATGCAAACACCATTAAACAACTATTTATAAAAGGTTTGCTCAGTACATGAGCGATAAATATTCACTTAAATGAGAGAAACAAACTGTAGCAATATTATACTGACTCCAAGTTCAGCAATTACCTAAAGTATGAAATTTGCAGAAACAAGTAAACCCAATAATGAAAACCAAGCTAAGCTGGATCTGGACAAAGCTCTAGCAAATACATTACAAAGAACAAACCCGCATCGGCTCCCAGCTGAGGGACCAGTTGACTCTAAGTCTTTCATCTTTATGTTGTTAAATAGAATCAAAGAAGTTAAAGTACGAGATGTTACAGCAAATAGGGTGGTATGAAATATTCCATTGTGTTAGCAGAAGTCTGTATTTAACAAAAAAAAAAAAAAAAGCAGCCCTTAAATGAATCTTGGATTTCTAACACTAAAAATATACAGAGAACATTGCTCCTTTGGAGAGAGTTTATGTTCCCTGTTTGTTCACTCTGTGAGAGTCAGCGGGCAGCATAGCAGCATGGCAGGGGAGTTGTGCCTGGTACCATGAAATCATGGGGCTGGAATGCGCTTCAATGGGGCTGTTAGGACAGGGGATGGGAGCCGGGCGCTCTAGAGTGCGGCAGTTGGAAAAGGATGAAAATAAAAGGAGTGAAGGCTCCCCAGTGGAGCGGAGTGAAAGCCACAAGACATGCAGCTTCAGCCCACAGGCACTCACTCATTCAGACATCTGTAGTAAGCGCAGCGGGGGCCTGCGGTTCCTGTGTTTAACTCTGTACGGTGTGTGCACCTATTCCAGTAATGCTGCATGTTAATCTACCCTTCCTGGTAAAAGCATGGCATCTGACAGATGTTTTAACATTTATTATTCATTTTCTCTCATTAAGATTTCTGCAGGGCAATTCCAAACACTACAGTGCCTCTCTTGGTGGCATTTCTAAATGAAGGTGGGCCAGAAACCTGTTAAGGTTCAGGTATGCTATTATTTAACCTCCTTTTTCATTACAGGATGAACAGCTGCTGCTCCTTACGACTGAAAAACTGTCACCACCTTAAAGGCTCTTGAATTACCAGGAACAAGCATTCCATGCTTATCCCAGAGTGGGACAGCCAAAGTCTGCCCCCAATATCCTGCAGTACGGCCATATCCATTTTCAGTGGAAAAGGGTATTCCAGAAAAGCTGATAGCTTCTGAAACCCAATATTGCTCTCTTAGATCAAACCAGAACTTTACGCATGGAAACTCATCTTCTCAACAGGCCCCACTTGCAGTGAGGAGAGCTACAATTGTCATGATTTCAACTAAGCAGTCAAAAACACACCCATCCCCTGCAAGTAAGAAACAAAGGCGCCTTAAGTGGAGAACACAGAAAAGTTGCTAGAGCTGAGGAAATCATATGTGTGTGTTTCCTGAAGATCATCATAAACAGTTTTATGTTTAAAGCTAAGAAAGTGTTCACAGCATGCTTGTCTACTAGAAAGACTTTTAAAGGAAAAAAATGTTGAATTTATGAAAAATCAACTTGATACTGATCACTTATATCAGGAAATGTATGCATTACATAAAACTTTCATGCTATTTATGACCTAGACAGACACTTGAAAACAACTGAATCTTAAATCTTTAAAAGAAGCATGCAAACTGCCTAAAGTTGATATTCAGGACAATCTACCAAAGCAAAAGTGATCTGCAGAAGAGAGCACTCCAAAATCACAGCTACACTGGATTAAGCTTTCGTTTGCTTTCCTCCTTGGTGGGCCAAACTATTTTCACAGATTAAGTATGGTCAGCCATTCAGTATCTGGAAACAGTACCTTTCATTATTTATAAGAAACCTGAAGAAGGACAATTGATTACACAGTTTAAAATATAAACTTCACAAAGCAGACATGGGACTCTTGACTGTTAAAGAGCACGCAGACAACCTTCCAACCTTTTCAGCAGCAAGGCAGCATTAAATCCTTGAAGCAGCTTTGCAGTTCTTTCGATGCTGATAGCTGTACATACTGCATTCCCAATTGTGTTTAAAAGCTTTTTGCAACCTCCCAAGCAGAATGCCATATGCTCCCTAAACCATTTGCAGCTGCAGAAAAAGTTTAACTTTAAAAGTTAAAGTTTAAGTTTAAAGCAAAGGTTCTCTATTTCATTCCATGACTTTCAGCTGACTCAAATTTATTTTGTTAATACCTTTTAATTTAGACATCTGTATAATTTGAGTACATATTACTCTGAGATATATATATATAATTGATATATAAACAAAACATTTTTAAGATGTCTTATAGTTGTTGTAAAGGGACAGCCCAGACAAAATATGTACAAACTTAGAAATTTAAATTAAAATATTTAACAGTTACTTGGGAAAAACTTATCTTACTTTAATTTTAAAGTAACATTAGAGAATCTGGAAAGTAAGATTTCAAGATTCATTTAAAAATCAAGCATGGTAATGCACAACTAACCTAATCTTGACTTACTTTTCAAACTGAAGATCAAGTGGAAAGCAGAAAAAAAACAAAGCCATAACCAAGAACATTTCATTGTATCGCTGACCATAAAGTAGCAGGGCTCCTTCCACGAGCCCAGATCTGCAACATTTAAAAAGGTAAGTCTCTCTTGGTTTAGAAGAGGCCACTTCTGTCTTCTTTAGAACTATGGGAAGTTACTGAAATTTCTTTTAGATTTTTAAGACTCTTTACCAGTAAAAATTGTTTTTAAATTGGTCAGAATAAGACCCACATAAATTCAAGCCTGAACTCTGATCACAGTGCAAGATCAAGCACAGCCACAAAGTACACCTGTTTGGGGAGGCAACTAGTAATTTGGAAAGCCCCAAATTCTGTCTACTCAAAGGAAAAAAAATGCAATTCAGGTCTCTGGAAGCACTGAGAATTCACACTGAAATGAGACGTGCAAATCAAGAAATCTTAAGTCACTAATCTTAAGTCAGGCTATTTTTAATATCCTGATTATACCTACCATGCTTGGTTTTATGAATTCTGTGAGAACTGGAGACAAATTAAATGTATCTGCCTAGCCTGGTCAATTGCAAACCACTTCTCAAATATGTAGTAAAATTAGAGTTATAGTTCAGTTCCTCTGCTTCCCAGAGGAGTTACACAAATTAAGCCAAGCGAAGGCAGTCACAGGAATTGAGTTTTCGGAGCCCCTCTTCTTCCTAAGTCCTTACAAATATCGCTACCGTACACTTGAAATGACAGCAGATGAGGACAAAGCTGAAAGCAGACAAGGACGATCATAAGGAAATCTTATGCAGATACCTCCATCTCTTCATGGGTTTTTAAAACAGAAAAGGTTAGCATCCATTCAAGTAGATAGAAGAAAGCAAAGCTCCCAATAGACAATTCTCAGGAATGCTTTCTCCTTTTCATTAGGTCTAGGAAAGCATTTACACAACAATATGAAAATATAAAGTTCTGCTGGTGAGAGTCTGTTTTAGACCTATTATTGAACAGAACGGACCATAAGATTATGACCTTGATCCTGGCCTAGAATTATAAAGCAGGACATCTCAGTTTTTCAACCTACTGATACTCAGGGGAGGGTGAAATGATCATTTACATTTTCAAGATCCCTGCTAGCCAGATACAGAGATGTAAGACCCAGTCCCAAAGAGTGCTCTGCAAATTATATCCTTTGAGTAACTGAAGGTAAGGACAAAGCTTCTGGATAATCAATTTCTTTGGCGTTCATAAATCTATCCCAGCAAGCTAACTGACAGTAGATGGGCTTACGGCTCCATCTACAACATATCTAGCAAATATTTCCATCTTTTTTTTTAAATTTAAAAAAAGACTTGCTCACAAGCTCACCTTTGAGCTGAGACACAAGCAAGATATTTCAGACCTAAAAAAAAAAAATCCATTATCGAAAATGATGACAGCATTGCAGTAGTCAGCTGCAACAGAAATCACTGCCTCACACTCTAGTGGTTACTGTTCACATGCTACAACGTTTAGCCACTCTGCTTCATTTTAATAGCTATTCAGCCAAGGCAGAACAGGTGAAGAACAGAGTGAAATTTTTAGAATAGGAGCTAATTCTAAACACAGGTGGTGGAGCAAGACAGAGTGAACAGGAAGTCGACAGGAGAATCACTGTTGACATGTATGACAGGGAAGATTGATGGCTTCCCTCTCTAGTTTTCCCCACTGTGTAGGCACGCAGGGGGTGGGGGAAAGGGATGGAGAAGCTGCTGTGCTGGCGACATAACACACGCCACAGCCTCCGCAGCACTAGCACTGATTGATGAGACTGGAATGACTCAGGAAGCAGTGGAGGATCATTCACAGACTTTGCTCCTCTTAGCATAATTTTATGTGTGGCCATTCATTTAGCCACAGTTGTTTCAAACTGAAGCAAGCTCAAATTTATCAGAGGAATAGAAAATGGGAAAGAGCACGTTAAGCAAACACAAACAGGACTAAAACACATGAATTGGACATTTTGAAGTTTCAAATATAAAGATCCTCCCAACACGGATCAAAAAGGGATGAAAAAACAAACAAAAAATCAAAAAATCAAAACGTGCCTCAACTTCAGAGGTAGAAGAAATTCTTTGGCTGACAAAGTTCCCAGCTACTGCATCTTTTGCATCTGTCTATGATTTTTTATTTCCCTCATCAATACTCTGCAACTTCAAAGCTCTCATTTCCAAAACAGTATGTTGGCCTGTTAATCCTGGCTCAGCAAAAACTGTCTTCAACCAGCTATTAAGCAGCAAGAGGAAGGGAGACCAGAAGACTCAGATTTTACTACCTAGAGCATAAATCTTAAAGCCTCAGTGGGACAATTTAAGCATTAATGTTATTAGAGATACAACAAAAAGATAAAGGGAAACTTAGAAGCAGTCTACGTACTACAGGCCTTGCTTCATTTCTTACTTCTTAAGCAATTACTTTTCTGTAGACTTGACACAAAAGCCTTTAAAACACATTTATCTTCATCTGGTAATCCAATATGCCAAATTAATCTGGTAAAAACGTTATTTCATCATGTTTAATTCCCAAAATTAGGGATTGAAGAGCTAACATTAAATTAGAAAGAAACATACTTAGATCAGAGCAAGTTTTCATATAAATAACTTCTAAGAAACGATTAACTTGTTGCTCAGAAACTGTACTAAATTAAGGTCTAAATGGCAGCGCCTGGTACCCGTCTTGAATGTCAAATGCATTTATATTTAAACGTAAGTAAAATTTTAATATTTATATTTGAAATGAGAAACACATTTAAAGGCGGAACCTTTATAGCATATATTAACCTACTCTATAAATTTAACTCTGCCTTCTAGGGCAAAAAAATACACTGCAACTGCATTTGGGTTAGACTGCCCTCTCATGCTGCCTTGTTAAAGATGACTAAGCAAATGGGTCCTTTTATGTGGTATGTTGTGTCCCACAAATGTATTTTCTCATTTGCTTTATGAGCTCCACGTGCCATTCAATGTGCTAGCGACAGCTGTACTGACAGATGTAAGGATTATCTACAGCAGGTTGCCACAGTTCCCACTACCACACAACCGAACGTACCTCTGGACCCAGGGCATCCATACACCCTCCACTCCCATGCTGAGTTATGCAAGTTAAGCAAATGCTGGCTTTGGGACTTCTAAGCAGCCTACAAAACAGAAGAGCTGGCTCAAGCAATCTTGGAACAAGAAGTGGTGGTAACATCTGACAGAATTTTTGGAGCAGCTTGCGCACAGCCGGTGAAGTAACCACGGACAAGCTCTGCACACGGCCACCTGGTGTCACCAATCTTACTCTAAAACACAATGGCTTCCTCAGTGAGGACACAGCTCAATACTCTTCATTTTTTTTGTGCGGCATTCCCCACCTTTCTCCACACTGACTGGAGAGAGAGCATGCTAGGGCATCTCTTTGATTCAAAGCTGAGGCATACCCCAAAGAGGCAGAGTTACACAGCAAATCCAGTGCACACCGCAAGATGCCATAGCTCTGCACCTCCTGGTTTTCAACAACATACACAGAATTGCAGTTAAGGGTCTCCAGTGACACAAGACAGGCAGCAGCCTCTCAACCTGAACTCTGCATTAGCTACTTGCAAACCATTTACTTTCCCTTTTTTAAGCTAAGGCAACAAAGCTTCTTCAATCAAACTATCTATCCAGACACATGAACTGCAGGCCCCATTGACCCATTTCTCCTGAATTCAGTGAAAGGGTAAAGGACTCAGTGATGCCATGTTCTTTATGAATTCCAGCAAGTAAGGTGCTAGGAGAGAAACCAAGTTAGTGCCCCACTGACAGAAGGCTACAGGCAAAGCTAAGCATGTCAGACAGCAGGAACAGTCTTGCCAGGCAGGCAAGGCATGAGGCTCCGATCAGTTGAATACATGCTACCTCCAAGTTCATTTGACTAAGCACACAATGCTGGAAACTGAAGCTATGATAGCTACAGCTGGCATTGCTGGGAGGAGGTGGCACAAGGGGAAAGGAGAGGGAGAGGATGCGCAGGCTTATTACATTGCGGAGAATGAATGTAAGACAAATTAGTAGAGAAGCAACCTTCATTAATTTACTGTTCATTGAACAACTTGAACTGGCAACAATCAAATAGTTAAAATTTGAGGGCACAGATGTCTTTTGGAAACAGTTCTCTGAAGCAGCCAGCAGGTCTGCCTTCCTCCTGATCCTGTGTAGCCCAATGGGGCTGCACAAAACACACTTACACAGCTGCAGCAGACCAGGAAGAGAACAGAGAACCTTATAGCCCACTCTGGGACCTCACACAAGAAGAGTTATTCCATCATTCTGTACCAATCAGCTTAACTTCAATTCCTGGAAAAATATGGGAACACACAATTTGTAAGAACCTAGAAAAAAAAAAACACAGATGCTAGAATGTAGGAGAAGTACTAAAGGTCATATCCTGACTTTTATTATGTTCTGATAGCATCTCATTTTTCTCACAAGCTAGAGAAATAGCAACTAGACAAAATACTGTATACTGGGGCATAAAATTGTCCAGAAAAAAAACCTGCAGTGTTAATGCAGTTCATGTTAATGGCTCACTGTGGGCACAGAAAGATGTATCAAATGTAGTTTTGCACAGTTTTGTCCTGGGGCCAGTATTATTGAATATTTTAATATTTTATTTCATCATCCAGTAACTAATGAAAGGGTACTCATTAAAATCTACAGAAAACACAAAGGTGGGAAGGCTCATAAGGGCTCGAAATGATCTTGACAGAACAAAGAAATGGTATGAAAAATAAGGATGCTATTTAACAAGGAGAAGGACAAGGTTCTACACAGAGAATTACAATTACACAAATAGAGGACGGAGAACCCCTGTCTAGGTAACAACTGCAGAACAGGATCTGATGTTTATTACGTTTCAGGAGCTGAATATTAGTCAATGTCATGCTGCTGTGAAAACATTAAATAAATACAATAGAGCAACAATTGCACAGGATTTATAAATAGGTTTTAAATCCAGAAGACAAAACAATTCTCCTATCATACTTAGGATGAGGATGGCCTCAAGCTGGAGCCCCACGACAAGTGTTGGAGCCCGCATTTCCAAAAAGAGGCCACAGAAGAACAAGTCTAATGAGAGGCCTCAGAAATAAGACTACAGAGGAAAGCGTGAAAGAACTGAGGTTTAGTCCAATGCAAGGAAGACTGGGGAGGGACAAGGTAAGAGCCTTAAATATGTAGAAGTCTGACCGAGAAAACATTTAATGTGATTTTTGGGACCATGGTTAATAGGGTAAGAAACAACGAGCTTAAGTTGCAGCAAGGAAGATTCAGACCAGATGTAAGGAAAAGTTTCCAGCAGTAAGAAAAAGAAAGCACTTCAGAAGAGTGCTCAGAAAAGTTGTGATGTCTGCAGTAGTGGAAGTCTTCATTTAAAAAAAAAAAATATATATATATATATATACATATATATAAAAAATGTGTTAGGAAAGATGTAGCTGATTTTTACTTTGGAACAGGATACACACCAGGTCATCTCCAGTTGGTTCTCTTTCAGTGCTCTGAGCCTATGAGCTTACACAGGCATAATTAAGGTCAGACAACCAAAGAGGATGGAAGAAAAATCAGAATTCTATTCCAATAGGCTAGCGCTCATGGTATTTCAAGCCTCAAATCTTTCTACCTGTATTTAACAACATTTGAGAATTGAGCCCTTTTCATGGGTAGTAGCTGGACACTGATATGCTTTGAAACCATTGTGTGTTGTTGAAAGGTGTGAAATATGGGTTAACATTTAATATATGCAAGCTGTTATGCACCTGTATTCAGAAACGTACACTGCCTTCCTAGGATAAAACTGATAGAAACAAGAGACGAATGAGCACTCAATTTGCTGCAAGAGAGAGACAGGCTTTTTTCTGTCAAAATGTAAAAAAAAAAAAAAAGTAGTGTATTGTATTGCTGAATTATAAATATAGGTTATTGGATATATGAAATGTTAATCTGCTTTTAAGTCAATAGATGAAACCATTTTAGGCATAGAAGCATCATAATCTTAAAACAAACAAAAAGCGAAAGAATGTCCCCCCCAAAACTAAATATTTCCCTCGCAGAGAAACTGGAGAAGTTCTATGTTTTTGATCACAGTTATATCCAAATGTCTTTAAAACATCTGATCACTGTTGCTCCTTCTCTGACCTCTAGTTGAAAGAAAGTTTGTTTAATTTTTTAACATATTTTGTTCAAGTAAGGAGTCTGCATGCTACCAAGTTTGCCCTATGGGATATAAACAAAGGCTATCAACTTACATTTAGAGGGATGTTTTTTAAAAAGTAATTTTTCTTTTGAATCACTATGTTTCCTCACAGTCCTAGAAACTCAAAGAGTAGTTTGCTTCCCCTTCATTATTTTATTTGGCAATTAACTGGAGGAGGGAAAATTTGGCTTCTTTTCACATGGAGCCAAAATTAACACAGCTGTTTAAAAACTTTCACCTTGTAGTCACTGGCTCAAATACACCTCAGGTGAAAAGGAAAGTTTTAAAAACACCTGATGGCTGTTGAGACACGGTATGAAGTGGAAGTTTCAGTAAAATCCCTAACAGTTCCCATGTGCACATCATGAAGAAAATGCCACAACTGGTTCTCTTTGTCTATGCCTAAGAAACTTCTATCAATTTAAATATTTTAGAAGCAATAATCAGATTTATATAAGGGACTTTTAAAAACTTTTTCTGAAGTGAACTAGGTGATACTTAGAGACTACATTTAAACCAATTTAGTTTGTGCAGGCTGGTCCAGAAGTCACCAAACTTGGCTAACTGTTTCCACAGAAAGAGCAAGCAAAGGATTAGGGATTGATGAGGGGGGCACAGAGAGAGACGTTGACGTACGCTCAGGTCCTGCCCTGAAGCAGGACGTAGCCAAGGCATGTTCCTGTGCTCAGGAGCATGTAGGCACTTCTGGATGCCACAGTTTAGACACAGACACTGACCCCAAAGGAGTAATTAGACAACAAAAGCTATATTCTCTTCCTAAAGAATTTAATCCAAGGTTAGGCTGAAGACAGGAAGAGTGGAGTGTCTATACTTCCATTGCCTGAACTTGAACCAGCAGACAGGCAACTACTGACTTTACAACTGCTGAAAGTTTCTGCAGGGAGCGCAAATTCTTTGCTTACGTGAGAGGAAGTTCTTGCAAGTGGACATACCTAACGTGCTCCAGCATCTTCAGCCACTAGCACAACAAACACTGCTTTAAAAAACAACAACAAAAAAAACTGTTTTACCACTACGATTTAAGGAATGTAAAAACAAAGGCGATACAAATAACTGTTATCACATTTGATATTTAAAGCATGCAGAAGTTTATAGAACAATAGCTGTGAGACTAGGATGGCCAAAGCACACTTCATGAAAGTCACAGCATACTGTAGTCACAATCCTACTTATCACACACCTTAAGCCCATAAGCTTCAAATGAAAAATTCCCTAGTTCCCATAGGACACTGCTTTATTTTAAATAAGAGATTTCCCTTGATGACTTACCTGTATTATTCAAACTAGCCCAGAGGACTCCAGGCAAATTACCAACTCTCAATTTGAATGCACCCTTTGGAGTACAGCAGGGCAAAAGAAGTGGAAAGTTTGCACTGCAGTCGTCCCAGAGATACGTAACATACTATTTCTCTTTGAGTAGGTGTACGTCTTCTACTAGAGACTTATAATCAATACCGTATAGGAACTTGAGGCTTATTTGATGGTCAAATGTAACAATGTCTCTCTGAATGGAGGATCACCACCTCCGGCTGCTCTGACACAACTTAATGCTTGGTGAACATGCAAACTGCGGACACTGCTATAACTCTACAGAGATCTCAAATATGGATGTTTTCTAGAAAATTACAGTAAAAGGATATGGCTACCAGAATGGGTATTCATTCTTGGTGGCAGCAATTACATGGGCTAACTTGTTGCCAGTGGAGATGCAAAACGAGATTTGGTCAGGAATTCAGAGGGCTGGACCCTTCATCCCCTTTGCATAAGCAACAAAGAGGCTTTGAAACGTCTGAAACTGTCTTGTGCTTCTGTGCAAAAGGAAAGCACCCTATGGATGCCTAATAAGTACAGCCTTTCCATGTCTTGGTAAGTATGTGATTTCAAGAAAAATATTTGCAAATGGATAACCCAATTCAAGTAGAAGTCAAAGACCACCTTTGAAATAAACTTTGATGCGGCTAGAAAGAAATTTCATTTAGGCAAGATAGCATAATGTGGTTCTGTCATCAAAAGTTTATAGTTGCCTCTTTTTCTTTGCTGATGTTAATGTAAAAAGAAAACCTGATAAGCAGAAAAGGGAATTCCCATAAGACCACCTAGGATTCAGGAAGAATCACTGGAAAGAACTGTTTCTTTTGTTGGGTAAGCTCAGAATATGATCGTCAGTGAGAAGACTGCACTGACTAGACTCAAGACCACAACACTAATACAGTATGAGGCAAATTGGGACTATGTATACAATCTCTTCTCACTTTAGCTTCCAAATAGTTGTGGGAATTAGAAGGGTTATACAGGAGCTTTGAGTCTCAAAAATGGAAAGTATTTCTAGCTGACCCTGGGATCTTTCTGCACAGAACTAGAAATAGTGACAGTCCACTCATCAAATCAGTCTACAGTAGAAGATTTGAATTTGCAGAGAATCACCTAAAGCACTCTAGAAGGGAGAAAGGAACCCTAAGCAACACTTCATATGAAAACTAGAAGCTCCAGAAATACACCAGCTCCTAAGTGAACTAGGTGGGATCAACCCCACTTTGAATGTTCAAGGGAAAGGCCCTGAAAGGGAAAAGTACCTTCTAACAAGTACTGTAGGGTTCTAAGATCTTTATCTATAAACTAGGAAATTTAAACAAAAATTCCTAGTCTGTACAATTATGAAAGTGTCAACTAAATATGAATTGAGCATAGCAAGGCACTATCTGCCTAGTTATGAAAATAACATCAGTATGTGGTAACATCAGTAAGCGGCTCACAACGCTTCTTCGTGCAACACCCTGAAAACTGAGGAAACCCCGTCAGTGGTCCCTGCACACAACACTGACTCTTCATTCAGACATCACTGAAACTATCAAGTCAACTTCACCATTCCATTCCTTATGACAGCTTCAAGCAGTGCAAACAAGCCTTAGCAAAATTCAAAGAACTAGAAAGTAAAAGTTAAAACCAGACTTTTAATTTCTGGTAAGAACCATCAGATTCCAGAATGAGAAGGAGGAAAACAAGCAAACAATATAAAATTATACCTTTTTCATATATGTATGTATATATATTTCTATTTAATTATACATATTTAAATATATACCTGTACTTCTTGCCCCTTGCAGTGAGAGCTTCAGCATACTTTCAAGAGGTGGATGTCTCTGGGGACAAAAATGTGTTTCATCTTCTTCAGTGGATGATAGATTTGTATCAGATTCTGTTGCATCAGATTTGTCTGATACAACAGAAAATGATAAAGCCTGCTATAAGATTTTTTCCAAGCTGGGGACTATGAGAATGGTATCATCACAGTTATTAACAGTCAAGGGCTTGAGTAACCAAAAGAAAAACAATTTCAGTTCATTATTCAGAAACTTAGCAGAGCTCAAAAAATAAATGATCCAAGGTAACTTAACTGACTTAATGTTCAGGGGTTTTCTACACTTCAATTCTGATCCTATTGTAACTTGAGTCAACTCCACAAAACGTTTGTTCATCTAGCCCTAGAGTCTCAGGATAAACCACAACTTGTGTCATGGAAAAAGTAATTGTTCAATGCCTAGAATAGGGCTTGCCATATTAGTAAACAGAAATTCTATCTGCTAGTTAAACAACATTAAAATAGGACCCCCAGACTGTGGTCTAGAGACAGAGGTGATCCACTACATACACAGTATGTTTGTCAAATATACGCAGAGACACTTAAACAGAACTTCAACACCCAGGAATGCCAGTGTAGCATCTTTCATTAAATTCACTTTACAAAAACAAGTTAATAAAAACAGGAGTCCCTCCAGAGAAAAATCAGGCTTAGCCAAGAGACTCAAAGCAAGGGCCGGAGGGGGAAAGAATGGTGGGACTCTACCCAAGTCCTGCCAAGACACCAGAATAAAGGGCTATTTCCTGCTAAAACAATCTACGTTTGCCAGACTTTATTGTTACAACTCTGTGGAAATGAATAGGGCCAGTTCACGCCTCAAAGATCCTTCATTTCTGTCTACAATTGGGGCTCTTCCCTGTGCAGCTACAACAGCGTCCAAAATCCACTACAGACAAAGCATTAGGCAAGACTGATTAGGAAAGGTCTTCCTCCAACTGGAAGTTCTAACAACTCTATGTGGAAATTTGAGTCCTGCCAAACCCAGTGAAGACCCAAGTAACATGTATTCTCTCACTGCATACTAACTTCCTTTTACGTGTGAAAATGATAAACAAGCAGATGGCTTCCTTCCCGGTGTAGGGAACACCTCCAATGCTTTATTTGAGAGATAAGTCGGGTACCCTAAAGGATTAAACATAAGTTACTTAGTGATTAACATTAAAATCAATGATTGCTTAGGAAAAGATTTCCTTTCCAATATGGAGAGGAGAGACTAAAGACCTAAACCAAAGGCTGGAACATTTTGTTGCTAAATCCCACTGATTTCAGGAGGAGTTGGGTAACTCAGTAAGTTTGAGTATCTGTTCCCAACACCAATAGTTAAAAAGATAAAATTCAGGAAAATATGAAACCAGGAAATTAAAGAAAACAGAAAAATAGTTACCAACTCCTGCACAGGAATCCACATAGAGGCTACTCCTCTTTGGAAAGCATTTCTTATGTCACTTAGATCCTTCCTAAAAGCCCTGTAGGTTATAATGTATTGAACAACCCCATACTGGACACCAGGAAACAGCATGGCTCTTGGCAGTCAAATAGGTACCTGCATTTCTAACTTCTCTCTCTGTTGAAAGCACTCCACTGCCTCCAACCTTCACGCTCTCTAGAAGAAAGAGATGCTACACCAGGGACTGTTCCAACCATAAATCCAAGGCAGGCACTTAAATTTTTTCTCCTCATCCATCAATCTCAGTACACAAATGCCTGGATGGCCGTCCTGAAGTTGACCTGCTGCAGTAACCTGTGTACAAGCACAGCTTGTTACACACATCTGGGGACTCATTTCATTAATGGTTAACAAAGTGACCCTGATGTGACAGCAACAAATTCAAGATGAGAACATGGATGCCTTTAAATAGTTGGCTATTCATTCATAACACAGCTGAACGATACCAAAAATTGGGCGCTCTCTCTCACTACAGTCTCAACTAAAATGTTTGAAATCCTTAAGGATTAGGGCCTGGCGATTTCAGCTACCTCCTTTATCCACAATCCATACAATAACTATAGCTAATGATTTTCAAGATTAACATGCTTTTCCCAGATGCAGATTTAATGGATCCCTCAAAAAAAATCCTTCACATTTTATCTTTAATGGCATTTTTGCAGTAACCTTCATTTGAAAATATCAAATTTGCCTAGTCATTAACACAACTAGCATAGTAAAAATG
This sequence comes from Struthio camelus, assembly GCF_040807025.1. Classification (NCBI taxonomy): domain Eukaryota; kingdom Metazoa; phylum Chordata; class Aves; order Struthioniformes; family Struthionidae; genus Struthio; species Struthio camelus. The sequence goes on along the minus strand of NC_090942.1, from coordinate 91,607,822 downwards.
GTGTGATCAGGTGGCCTGAAAACAAGAAGAACAATACACGATCGTAAAATGAATCAAATTTCATCATATGCAACCAGTCTGAAGATCTCTTCTTAAAAAGTACTGAGAACACTAGCCAGAATCTCTGAGGTTCACAGAGGCCTAGCAAAGTATCAGAAGACCCAGAAAAGGACACATGTCATTCCTGCCTTCAAAAGAAAGGGAAGGAGGAGCAGTCTGGGAGCTAGTTCACCTAGCATCAACTCTCAATGAACAAAACAAAACATCTCTGTAATTCCTAGGAAGGCAACTAGAGCAAAAAACCAACAGTAAATATGGATTTCTTGTGAGCAAAACATGCCAGACTAGTCTAACACCCATCAGGTTGTCACAAGAGACAAAGCAGCAGTAAATACCATACATCTTGATTTTGGTCACAAATTGTAAAGTCAGCTAGAGAAACAGCACCCTAGAGGGATCTATCCTATGGCTTTTCTTCAGCTATTAACTCAGGTAAAGAAATAGGTACGCTTCTAAATGAGCTGCTAAGACTGCCAATGTGTTGGTTTAGATTCCTTAAATTAGAAAGTCTTATACTTGCAATGGTTCTGACCAAACATTCAGCAGGGATCTTTTCTGCGCAACACTCACTGAAATGTAGAATTAGGCATCCTTAGGACTGCGGGACTCATACCAATCTTCTCTCTGTATGACCTGAATGCTGTCTGCTAGCGTCACTACCCTGAACTTCATTACATCAAGTCCAACTTTGAGTCCAGAGTAAATGGCCAAACACTAGCACCAAAGAGGAAAGAAAAGTATTGTGGATAAAAAAAAATGCCAACCGTTGTGACTGGAAGATACAGTTCTACATTGTGCAAGGCCAAAAGAAAATTCATTTGCCAATAAAGCAGACTCCTGTAGAACTGGACAGAGATGGGGACTGTAGAGCATCAAAGTGTACAATTTAGCAATAGCAATACAGCCATCGCACCAGATCAAGGGCAAAGGCCAGGAAAGGCTTACCCATCAAAGAGGGAAGACAAAAATAGGAGGGAGAGAAAGCAGCTAAATGAGAGGAAGCAGCTAAATGTTTCCATCGAAAGATGCTCTCAGGAAGAACAGCTCTGAGAACAGCAACAGATGGTACAATATTATTACAATGACTGCTTTGCTCTTGGAGGACAAAAGTAGTGCCAAAGACTCCTGACATGCTCAGGAGAGCAAATAACATCTAGGAGAGCAAATAACATCTAAAAGTAGGCCTCCCACTGGGAGCCTGGAAAGTCAGTGATGCATGAAAATCTCTAACCAAAAGCAAGACCTCATCCATCTTCTACTTGACCAGGGCAGCATCAACAGTAAACAGTCTTTTGGTATGTCTCAGACATGATATGTAGCAACAGCTACAGGTGAGGACTTGAATGTCATACCAGAGAGTCTGAAGGGTTAAGTGCAATGCTAACTAGACTTCTCTCTAAGCAAATGAGAAGTCCTTTGCGCAGTATGGAGGCAAAAAGAGATATCCTGTCCAATAACTTGAGTTCATACCAATAAAAAAAAAGCTCAGAACTTAGTCACAGGTATTGGTGGCACTGCTGAGAAATAAGATTTCCTCCCCTAACCACCTAGGCACATACAGTCCCTATCTTTACCTCCTTCACTAGCCTAGATTTTTCTAGCAGCAGCTGTTATGGCTAGGAGTGAAGGCCTGAATTGAAAAAAATAAAGCCTACGGGGCCTGGAATCCTACCATTGACCATCTCTTTTGATATAAAGTTATTTGGCATATATATTCCAACAGTGAGACTACAGAGATTATCAGAAAGAGATATTTAATGTAATAGTTAATGTAATGGAACTTGCTGACCAACACAAAATCTGAGGGCAGATTCAGTAAGTTTCCAGATATAACTGGGCACTTACATTGATAGCCAACAATGTCTAGTGCTTTACTGACAGGACCAAACCTCTACTGTTTCACATTTTATCATGCCATAAACCTGACTGACTCAGACTAAATTTTCCTACTGTCAGGTTATGCCATAGTTGGAATTCTCAGAGTTTTATCAATAATTCCTTAGAGTACCTGTTAATGGCCATTTTTAAGAATGTATTATCAAATAAATAAACATGATAAAATGACTCCCCATAACCTCGGCTTAGAGATCGCTAGGACAGTAAATCAAAGAACTTGAAAATAAGCTCTTAAAAGTCGCATGCCCAAAAATACAGATCAATCTCTCCAATAAAATGTCACTTTCTTGTTAACCATGTACGTATTATGACTACATATTCCAGTTGTAGGCTAGAAATATGCAACACAAAATAGAGAGGGCCTTTCCATAGCATGATAAATACAGCATAACAATGAACTGTGCCCTTTAGGAAAATACAGTTGAAATGACAGAAATAGCACCTTGTCATAATATGTCTGCATTGTCAAATATTTAAAATGCCACAACTTTAAGGGTGCCAGTGGACATTTACTACTTAAGCTTGAACACACATTTCCAAAGTGAAGTTTGAATATTCCTCATCAGCACACAACAAATACATGATCTGTTCCAAGTTGTACACTGTAATAGTTTATTACATTGAAGTGCAGTGTGGCCACAGGAATAATACAAAAAAAAAAAAATCAGGAAACCAGCATTTTCTTCTTATTAGAGTGCAATTCTTTTGAGATAGCCATAAGAGGGCACTTAAACTGAGAGCAAAGTGACAAAAGTCCACAGCATATCAGACTTGCAAATCTGGAATCAGAGAAAATTTAGAATACAACTGCTAGCTTTTTAGTGATATGGAGTTACATAACACTGACTTTGGGCCTCTTGTTTTTTAAATTAAAACATTCAAAGAATAATATCAAGAAAATATGTTCTCAGGTATCTATTATATCCAAAGGACTTCAGGTAACAGTAACCGAATGACAAAGCATATGATGAGTAATCTTGATCTCATAGGTGACTTAAAGCTGGCAAAGAAATTCATGTCAGAAGGAATACAAAGATGTAACGGAACCAAGTCTGCTCAGAGCAGATTTCTGTCCTGACCAGAATAAAATAAAAGCCTTTGTTAGAGGAATCAAGTTGGGAGAGTATCTCGAGTCCTAAAAGGATACAGAACAGATCCCAAAGAGCTATCACGATTAGTAGGAAACTTAAGTGCATAGAAACATTTTGTATTTTTCATAAAACACTGACGTTCATCTTGTAAAATAAAGAGTGGTTTAGAGACGTCTTTGCAAGACATGTATGTTATCTGCTATGGCAAACACATTACAGGGACAGCGTAACTATTCAAAACCCAAAGCGTTCTAAACCTAGGAAGATTTAGGTACATGTAAGTGAAATTAAATCAGAGCATCTAAAGGAATGGAAACACCCACCCAACAGGCTCACTGAGCATGCCAAGTCATGACTCTTTAGGTTACAACTCAGAGCTGTCTTATACACAAATGAATTCTGAAATATACAAAAAAACCTCCACCCTAAAATGTAAGTGGCTTTGTTGGTCTTCATTTCAGAAACCTTACCTCTGCCCCACAGTGGAAGCATACAGTTACTAAGTGAAATACGTCCTGTAAGTTTCATATGGGATAACAGGTTTTCACTTTTTCCCTCCTTTCCCCCCTTCTCAACATATTGACTCTTTCAAAAGGGAGCAAAATCAAGGTCATTTACATGCCACTAATTGTTTTGATACGTAACTGAAACATGCTTTCATTTCTTAAGTTTAACCTTACAAATCGCAGTGCTGAAGTAATTCCAACAGTTCTGCAGCTTGTAGTTTACCAAGACTTACTAACACATACACAAACTTCACATGAATTAGTGTATTTTTCAGCTTGGAATTCTCAGGAAGAGTAACTCCGTTGTTCAGAAGCAGAAGAGCTAGAATTAAGTTACTGCAAGGTCACAGATGACATGGATAACATTGAGAAATGTTATATTTGATCTTCTACTTCTCATTTCTCTTAACCTGAGACCTACCTACTCTGACACCAATTCTGGATAAAGTGTTCCATTACAGAAATCTAGCATACTACCCAGGATTTAGATGAAATGTGAAAGTGAGCAGGCTTTTCCATGGAAATCAAAGTGTCCAGCTAACAAAAAAAAGCATTCAGTAAAATGAGGCAATATTAGTATTATTCTCATCAGACAAAACACCTTCTACTACTCATTGTAATAACAGTCAGATTACAAGTGGCGCAAAAATTTAAATTGCAAGGTAAATCCACTTATGGATAGAAACTTAGTTAAGGAGGAGGATGGCTACAAATATATGCTCATTAAATTAAAATCCTAGCTGACTTGTTTGATTGCTCATGGAATCTTCCCAAATACGATCAATGCAAGCACCTGTTTCTATTTCAATTTCATAAGAGAACAAGAGGAAGAAACAAAACAGCAAGTTTATACCCCTCATGGTCACAATGAAAATCCTAATACTTGAAACAAATTTAACCGCTATTACGACCTGCTGAAGTTGTGCCATGTACCACGATAGAGACTTGATATACATCCTCTGACTGCCTTTTCAGATGCTTATACAACCTTTTTCTGCTGGAAAAATAGCAGACAGTAAACAGCATTTTGCAGCTTTGAGATACGCTTAAAACTGGGAGATAAGGCTCTGGGGAAAAGACCAATGCTGAAATCTTGAATCACGTCAAATGATACTTCAAGGCTTGAACAACTGGCAAAACATGAGCTTTTGTGATATTTTTTTTTTGGCTCGGTTGTTACTATGCCAAGTGAAACATGTCCGGAGAATTACCTGAGGTACTGCCTTTTCTCCGCAGTTAATGACATCCTTCACAGGACAAGGACTTAAACATTTGTGCCCGCGCGGACTGTAGCAGCTTTAGAGCGATGTGCAGTACGCACCCACACCTGCAGCCAGTCAAGAGCGGCCACTGCCGCCGAGACTCGCACCCGGCCACAACCTGAACTGGCTTCGAAGAGGGCGCAAAGCCCTAAGAAGGAGCCTTTTCTCTTCCACCTTTCCCCTCCCCGGGCCGCAACGCTGCACGTTAATCCCGCCGGCAACGACCGCGCTGCCGGGGATCTCCCCGCGTGGGCTCGCACGGGGATTTTCTTGACCCTGCCCAGCGCTCTCGGCAGCCCTTCCCTCTCCCGGCCCGCCGCCGGGGCAGACGCCGCTCAACCCCCCCCCGCCTCGGCGCTCCCCCCTTCCCCTGCACCCGCCGCTACCGCGCAGGCGCGGAGCCGCTGCGCTGCCGGGGAGGCGGTCCGAGGTCTGCGCCGGCCTCGCCCACCGTGCGGAACTCAGTGCGGTGCGCGTACGGCTTTGGCGTCCTCCCCGCGAGCGGGGAGAGCGCCCCGGGCCGGTTACCTGGCCGAGGGTGCCGCGGTGCAGGGCCCGGATCATGCCACCCGGCGTCGCCATGGAAAAGGTGGAAAGGGGTGCTGGGGGGAAGGGAATTAGGACAGAAGCCCGGAAGAGTGCGCGCATGCGCGTATGTCGGAAGAGCGGCTCATGGGACTCCAAAATGTGCGCGCGCAGCGCCGGGGTGGGCGGTTAAGGGGATGGTCACGTGATGGGTGACCGTTGCCGCGGTGTTCGGGGGCGCGCTGCGGGAACGGCCGCGGCCTGTCAAGTCTGCCTCGTCTTTGCAGCCAACTGCAGTGGATGGCCCCCTTTTTTCCACAGTTCCCTGCCTGATGTGCAGATTGCCCTTCAGACCGCCTGCCCTCCTCAGCTGTGGCTCTCCCCTGGGGTCACACTTCCCTCTTAAAGCTCCAACGGCTGCCCGGCTCCCTACCCCCTTTCCCTCAGGGACAGCTATTCCTGCCCCCCACCCTGGTGCTTTGCCCTGGCCGAGAAATCCTCCCTCCCCAACTGGGTTACCCATCTCTATCCATGTCATTTACCTTTCCTCATCAAACTGTCCAAGCTTAATCCCTGCAGAAGCCTTCTCTCTGCCCTGAACCTGCTCCACTTGGCACTGTACATAAAGCTCCATTTCCCTTGCAGAGATCTCTCTTAAATGGCTCCCTTGGGCCTTAACCCATCACACAGCACTCCACCACCATTTCGCCAATTCCAGGCTTCATCTGTGCCCATATCTCTCCCGCTGTGCCAGAAAACAGAACCAAAACAAATAGTTAACACTGAGCTTAAAAAGACCGTTTAACATGTTCCCAAAGACTTTGTACTTCAGCCTCTCCTACCTGGTCTCCCAGGGAGGATTCCAGGTTTCTATCCAGCTATACATTCAATTCCCAGGGTGGGAAGCTACAGAATATTTGTTACTAAATTTTAGGTATTGTAAACTGGGGATCATCTGCAGGGTTGGAAACATCTGGGGCAGTGAGTATGGGAATCTATTATTGCATTATCTGGGGAATCTGAGACCAGTAGTCAGAAAAGAAGATGCAGTTATAGATCTGTAATAGTGATAGTGCACAGCATATTGTTTATTCTTTATAGTAGGCATCTCAATACAGAGCAAGATTAATTCAAACCCTATCCCTGAGAACATTGCTATACAATGTTCCTAACCGTAAAATCTTAACCTAATTTTAATAGTTAAAAACACTCAAAGTTTATGAAGGTATTTCATTATTTTCACTTTGATGCACTGCTTAATAATAATTTTTATATTTTAAAAATTTATGTGTTTACAGTGCTTAGTACATTGGAGCTTAATCTACATTTGGTTCCCTAGACTATGCTACAAATTGTAAAAAATCTACTTTGCACAGTCAATAACAGCTTTAACTTTAATCCAATTTTTTTTCAATGTTTATACCAACACTATAAATATTGTTATCGGCATTGTTAACAATTTGGGCTGAAAACTTCCATGTATGGTGTCTGTGTTAGGCTGAAAATTTTATGAGACTTTATGTTTCAGCCAAAATGTGTCAGCCATATTTGAAAACATAATTAAGCAAAAAACTTGTGAGGCTGCTTGAATTACAGGGAAGAAGCTGAAAAAATGGGGATGTCCAGGTGATATTTTTTTGAGATTTTCCAGTCCTAAGACCAAGACAGGCCAAAAATACTAGACATTAGCCTGTGGTTGCTCCACTAATGTGAGACTGAAGATGTACTTTGAGTGGAGCAGGTGATGGGAGGCTGTACTTCTGCATTAGCTTGTATCTCACAATTAGAATTGTTCTTTGTTGAAGACAAATTGGAGCAGGTAGGGCCATCTTAAACTAATACAGTGAAGAAGGGAAGGCTGAAAAGGCAAATGGAATATAAACTTTGTTTCAAAAAAGTTGAAATTGAGATAATGTGGAAGGGAAATACGAAGACAGTTTTTCAGTTGTGAAGAATTTAAAAACGAACTCTTTTCCAGTATGTAATTACCAAGGAGAAATCTTTACAGCATGTATTAAGTATAAATATTTTAATGCTAATATAAATCATTAAGTCAGACATTGGTTTTAGGCAAAATGATGAGGAAGAAAGCTATGGGTGATTCAGTGATAAAAGACTAAAGAATGAAGGTATAGGTAATACTCCTGAAAAAGAATGAGGGAAATAGTTTTCTCAAAGAAACCTAAATTTCATTTTTGAGTTTATATTAGAATTTGAGTTAAGAAATAAAACAGTATAAAGGCAATACTGCTTAGATTTTTGTAATATATTTGTCTCAGTACTGTAGAGAATTCTAAGTAAACATAGAGAAAAGCATATAGTAAATGGACTAAGGGCTGACCGCCTGGCAGCTCTCCAAAAGTATTTGTCAAATTTGAATTGGGAAACTTTTCAGCATATTTGTACAGTAATTTGTGCTTGGCCCTAGACTGTACTGTTACCAATAATTTGGAAATAGATTTTGAATGGTTTCTATTTAAATATGCCCTTGACACAAGTATTGGCAGAGTTGTAAATAACAACAACAACATGGCCATCACTCACGTCATTCTGATAATTAGTCTCTTAAAACAAAGTTTGTTTTAAAATTAAACTGAAACTGAACTAAAAACTTGAGTTCAAGTTGTTATTTTTTTCTTCAACCAGCACTGAGCCTGAATTATTACTTTGAAGTCTTTTTTGAACCCAAACTCAAGCTGAACCAAAATTTCCACTTACTAGTGGAACTTACTAGTTACAGTAACTCTTAAAAACACTCTGCCTACTACTATAACATAAATCTAGGTGGGACAGAAGAATAAGCAGGGAATGCTTTTGGTGCAGACAAAGATGAAGAGTGATGTGAATGTGAGGAGGGGGAGAACAGGAATAGGTTGGCTGGAGAATCCCAGAAAAGACAAGAGCCTGGCATCCATTTTAGAGATCATTTGGGCAAACTTGACATCCACAAATCCATGGGCCCCGATGGGATGCACCCACGAGTGCCAAGGGAGCTGGCAGATGTCATTGCTAGGCCACTCTCCATCATCCTTGAAAGGTCATGGAGAACGGGAGAGGTGCCTGAGGACTGGAAGAAAGCCAGTGTCACCCCAGTCTTCCAAAAGGGCAAGAAGGAGGAGCCAGAGAACTACAGGCCTGTCAGCCTCCCCTCCATCCCTGGAAAGGGGATGGAACAGCTCCTCCTGGATGCCATCTCCAAGCACGTGGAGGACAAGAAGGTGATCGGGAGTAGTCAGCATGGATTCACCAAAGGGAAATCATGCTTGACCAATCAGATAGTCTTCTATGATGGAATGAATGGCTGGGTAGATGAGGGCAGAGCAGTGGATGTTGCCTCCCTGGACTTCAGCAAGGCTTTGGACACTCTCTCCCATCACATCCTCCTAGGTAAGCTCAGGAAGTACAGGTTAGATGAATGGACGGTGAGGTGGATTGAGAACTGGCTGGATGGCCGAGCTCAGAGAGTTGTGGTGAATGGCGCAGAGTCAAGTTGGAGGCCTGTAGCTAGTGGTGTCTCCCAGGGGTCAGTCCTGGGTCCAGTCTTGTTGAAGGTATTCATCGATGACCTGGATGAAGGCACAGAGTGCACTCTCAGCAAGTTTGCTGATGATGCAAAACTGGGAGGAGTGGCTGATACACCAGAGGGCTGTCCTGCCGTTCAAAGGGACCTGGACAGGCTTGAGATGGGCAGAGAGGAACCTCATGAAGTTCAACAAAGGCAAGTGCAGGGTCCTGCACCTAGGGAGGAATAACCTCATGTACCAGTACAGGTTTGGGGCTCACCTGCTGGAAAGCAGCTCTGCAGACCTGGGTGTCCTGGTGGTTGACAAGTTGACCATGAGCCAGCAATGCGCCCTTGTGGGCAAGAAGGCCAATGGTATCCCGGGTTATATTAGGAGGAGCATTGCCAGCAGGTCGAGGGAGGTAATCCTGCCCCTCTCCTCAGTCCTGGGGAGGCCTCACCTGCAGTACTGTGTCCAGTTCTGGGCTCCCCAGTACAAGAGAGACCTGGAGCTCCTGGAGAGAGTGCAGCGGAGGGCTACTAAGATGATGAGGGGACTGGAGCATCTGTCACATGAGGAAAGGCTGAGAGAGCTGGTCCTGCTCAGGCTGGAGACGAGAAGGCTGAGGGGGGATCTAATCGATGTGTACAAGTCTGTGAAGGGAGGGTGTCGAGAGGATGGGGCCAGACTCTTCTCCGTGGTGCCCAGAGACAGGACAAGAGGCAACGGGCAGAAACTGAACCACAGGAAGTTCCGTCTAAACCTGAGGAAAAACTTCTTGACTGTGAGGGTGACCGAGCACTGGAACAGGTTGCCCACAGAGGTTGTGGGGTCTCCATCCTTGGAGATATTTGAAAGCCATCTGGATAGGGTCATGGGCAATGTGCTTTAGGAGACCGTTCTTGAGCAGAGGGGTCGGACTAGATGATCTCCAGAGGTCCCTTCTGACCTCAACCATTCTGTGATTCTGTGATCCCAAAAGAAGTCCAGGTTAGGGGAAGCGGAAGATTTACTGTTTTCTGTTTACTGTTACATATTTACTGTTCTCTGAGATCTCCTGCTGTTGCCAAAACTCTTCTGACCTTTCTAATTAATCATTCCTAGACACTTTTCCTCTACCCATACATATTACCCCAAACTCAATATGAATCCATTCAAAACTTCTTGTATGTGCAGAATCTGTTACTGAACCCAAATTAGGAAAAATCAGTAACAGCTGAACAGAAGTGAGAACTCAAGCAAAATATGACTAGCTCAGTTCTCTAGTTTTAGCACAGCCAAATTCAAGTTGTTGATTTAGAAACAAGGAGTTCTAGACTATATCTCCCAGACGAGTGGCTGTCTCCTGAGAAGCAGTGATTTTGTAAAAGTTCTAGAATTAATGTTGGACAAACAGCTCTTTCCTAGTGAAATCCTGTGGCTGAAATGGTGAATTAAGTGGTTTTTGAGTCCCCTATGGGGCACTGGGATACCAGGCAGCAAATACTGAGTTGAATTTGGGTGCCTATGTTTAGAAAAGGATATTGAAAAATCAAGAAAGAATGCTGCAGCAAATAGACCTAAATGATTTATGGGAAAATTCCTGATAAGGCCTCCCTTGCCATATTTCTTGCAGAAATTACAAGCTGTTTGGTAGCTGTGGCAGCAGATTATAAAAAGAAAGAATGGTTAAAGAAGCTGAATAAATTTTGAAAACCTGATTTATTACTTGCCACTGTCACAAAGTTCTTGTGTGATGCTAGTCTAATCATATTTACTAAAACATTTTGTGTTCCCAATCTGAGAAATTAGGATATATTTGGAGAAATTCTGTGTACTCCCAGATAAAAGCTAAATCTTTGCTATTGTGCTTCTAACATACTGTATGCTAAAAATATAAAATAGCTTGGAAAATTAGGACCTATGTCTATCAAGTTGAGCACATAAGATTAATGAGTGTTTTGTTTTATGCTTAATCTCTTTGTGCTTTGGCTTCCATCTTTAAAATATAGTATAGTAACAGCTATTCAAGTCAGCATTGTCAAAATAATTTCACTAATACTCATGAGTCATTCAGATGATCTGATAAAAGTTAACAAAGAAACATAGGAAATCAGTAATTTTCTGTTCAGCAGAGGGTTTATAATAGAAAAGTTCTGTAGTAAGGAAGTTTTAGGACACCACTTTGAATAGAAAATATTTTTTAAAATGAACAATAACCAATGAAGCAAGATCCTGTAGAAAAAATAGTATGCAATCTTATGACTAGAGATAGTATCATAATATATAGTCAGAAGAGGAGAGGGAAACGAATGAAAATTGCATCACAAACTTGATGCTGTGACTTCTCAGTTTCTGAGTGTTTGATCTTGCTCTTTTAATTTAGCTTGGAGGATGGATAATTATTATTACAATTGTTTTTGTTGTTTGCTACAGTGTTGCTCAGGTACAGTCTAAAATGGGGTCCCTTTGTGCAAGGCCCTGTTCAAGCACACACAAGGAGGCATCTCCTGTTCCAAATAGCTTATAGGCTAAATAGAAAAAACGGACACAGATGAAAGGGTGTATTTATACACAGCATGATAAATGTGTTGGCAGAAATTTACATGCAAATATTGTTATTCTTTTTTTTTTTTAAATAAAGGGAGTCATTAGAAAGGGACTAGCTGAATGAAAAAGGAAGGGAAAGGGAAAAATAATTCAGAAAAAGGATTTAGGCAAACTAGAAAAGACAGAGAAGGGAGACAAGATAGGATGGAATCTGAATAATACTGAGTTAGAGAAGTTGGAAAAGTCAACCAGAAAGCTTAGGAAACAGTCCAGTCACACTCTTCACATTTCTACAGATAAAGAACGTCATTTGAGACATATTTGTTGGCATAGTTTAAAAGCACATCTTTGACATCTTGGAGGGCCTAGAAGTTAGCAAGACTGGCTGAAGAGGATGAATCAGTTATTCTTTACCTGTTTCATTTTACATTTTACACATGCTGTGGAAGAATCTGACCATTTTAATACCTCTCTCTGTTCAGAGAAGCTTTGGCAGCCTAGTCATTGGAAAGCTCTGAGGATCTGGCAGAGAGAATGAAGAAGTGCTGTGTTTTGTATGCTGAAACTGTTGATAGGATCATAGGTTGCAGAGAACTGTATTCTGTGAAGTCCGTAGAAAAACACTATGCAGGTAGCCAATCAGAAATAAAACCACCTAGAATCTTCTAAAATCTGTAAACCTTTTCTCCCTATAATATGTTGGGAAAAAGAAGTCTTTCCTACATGCTCTTTTGTTTTATCATCAGTTATAGCGGCTGTGTTCTTTACATTCATTTAGAATCTGTGTTTCCTGTCATGAGCAGATTAAAAACAGAAGAGAGCAGAGTGAAAGTTTTCTATTGCAAACATCTGTGTCTGAGAAAGGATTGTATTTCCATGTCCTGGAACATCAAGGGAAAAAGCTTGCCCTCCCCAGACACACACCTTTAGTTTTCAGCAATAAGAAGTTTATAGACAAGGTTGGCTTACTACAGTAAATAGAAAACCCAAATCTACTATTATTTCTGATGGTGAATCCAGCCTGGATGTCTGAAGAGACCTTCAGTCATTGTTCCCAGCAGTGACCTATCTTATTCTGTATCTATAAAATGCCTAACATATTTTTGGGTGTTACATAAGCAATGCTTATAATCACTCATGGCTTCTTTATCTCAAATTCAGCTTTATATGCAAATATTGCTGTTTAGATAATGTTCATAGGGACTGTTAATAGAAATGGAGAATGGAGATATTCATCATCTATACATTAAATGAAATCCACAAGCAGAAAAAAGTGGTTATGTTAACAGACTTCACAAAGAAAAAAATGGTGCTGACATATCATCCATTTCTATCTGTCTGCTTTTAAAGAACGCAAGACTAGAAAAGGCAGAAAAGATGTTTTAAGAACCTCTAGGGGCCAGATATAGAGTACTTTCTCATATTATCTGATATCCTTACAAGAATTTAGCCCTGGATAGAAGGAAATTTATTGGTTTAGATGCTGCCTCCAGACTTTCCTATCTCCCACATAAACTCCCTCCTTTTAAAACTTCTAGGTACTAATGTGTATTCAATTCAAATACCATCCAAAATATATTTCAGTAGATCCACAAATTCCTTCAAACTATGGTACCCAAAGATCTGGTAAGCTGTCAGCAAAACTGGAGCAAATCTGGGAAATAATGTATGAAAATTGTCCTCCAGGCCGGTTCTCCAGTCGTAATCTCCATGAGTGCTGAAGAGGTGTTTGTTGGTATGGAACAGCAGTTCTTCATTTCTGAGGGGGAAGCACCTCTTCAAATAACAATCTCTGGACTAGTTTTTTTACTTTGGGTAACATTTCTAGCAAGGATGGCCTTACCTCTCCATGTCTTTTCTCCATCTACATGACCTACCTCAGGTATTCCCAACTGATAGTGGTATTTCCACATCCATGAACATATCAAAGGCTCTTAAGATTGCAAAGTCACATTTAAATCAGGGTTCATTAGGCACCAGACGCTTTTGAAAATTAATTGATGTAAAACCCATCACACATTTTTATAAATTATTCCAGTTCCTTTCAGTACTAAAAAAAATGCCCTTGTTCCAGTCTGAACTGGTCTAATTTCACTTTCCAGTTTCAGATTGTATAACCTCTTTGCTTGTTGAGCTAAAAATCTTTTTACTTTCAGAAATCTTCTCCCCTTGTAATCAAAGTATGTTTTAATTTTTTCTTAAGTAAACTGCATAGACTGAGTTTTTCAAAACTGTCATAAAACAGGCTTTACATGCTTTTAAGTTACATTTGTAGCTCCCGTCTTATTCTTTTCAGTTTTTCAACCTTTTGTATTCAGGGTAAGCACCAAAATATGCAAGAGTACTATAGCAAAGTTCAATATCATTTGTCTGTTTCTACTCAACCATCTGTAAAAAATGTAGAAGTGTTGCTAAGAAAGTTTGCAGATGATGTACAGATTAATAGAATAATAAATGTAAGTTTATATATCGGAGAACATTGTTAGCTACTTCATCACTGAGAATTTATGTTCTTTCTGCATGATCTCTATCATTTTCAGTGTTGGCGTGTAAGCCAACCTGTAAGCATGACCTGCATTTTTTTGTTTCCAGGTATGTGACCTTTCTTTTATTTGTGTTCAAACATGTTGCTGGAATGAGTTCCCCTTCCTACCAAACAGTCCTGATGTATATAACTGGCTGTTCCTCAATGTTGTTTATCATCCCACTAAGTTGTGCATCATCTGCAGACTTTACTAGCATGCTTTCATATTTTCTTCCAGATGGTTAATAAAAAGACTGATTACTAAACTGAGATCAAAAGCTTAAAACCTGTTCCATTAGTAATGATTCAACAGTCAATTGCTTTTCTTACTCCATTTAATGTACAGTTTAATATACACTCCACTGATTTTCTGATGTTAGTTTTAAAAATCAGACTGTCATGAAGCACCAAAATAAGTACTTTACAAAAATGTAGATACAGCACAGCCAGGAGTATTTCTAGATACCCAAAAGACTGAAGTATATAAACTAAAATGCAGAGATGTTATAATTATGTATAAGAAAGCATTGAAATATATTAATGTAAAATTACATAAAATCCCCAGATAAGGATTTTCAGTGTTATTTTTTTTTATTTTATGTTTATACACATGTTCATGACTATGCTCTGGCTGTTGTATTCCCATCTGGGGCATATAGCACACCTATGGTTTAGGGGATACTTCAACTGGATTTGCAGTTGCTTTGTTTCACCAGCGTGATGAAAAGTTGCTGAAATAAGACTCTAGCACACTTTGCTTTCTGCGCTCCAAATTCCTGCTGATTTGACACCTCCCACCATTTATTTCTTTTGGGGGGGTAGACAATCAAGGGGAGACACCATCCCCTTGTTTGCATTCCCTTAGCCTGTCACCTGTCCTTGCATTGTACTGCCTGTGACTTCCATCTCAGTGCTCCTTTCTGCACTTCACTTTATCCTGTGAATGTGTCAAATTCCCCAGGCTCGCACAGTCCAGCTCCCCCTGTAGGTCAGGCTGGCACTTAATGTGGGCAGAGTAATCAGTGGCCTAGAGCAGCAGGTTGGTGGGGGTAGTGGCAATATTTCCATGCTTCTGCTACCTGCTTGTCTTATGCCACAGACTCCGGCAGCCAGGCGAAGGGCTGCTGGGCAGGAAAGCAGGAGACTGCATGGGTGCCAGCTCTTGCAGGGCAAGAAGGCAGTAGTGCCAAGTAGCATTAGCCAGTGTGCCCCGCTCTTCTGGCCTCCTGGTGACAAGGGGAGCAGCTGTGCAACTTCTCACCACTTTTACTGAGCCCTCTGTCTCGGCTCTTCTCCTTTTCTCCATCCCATGGCAGAAGTGGCCCTGTCCCTACCCCTTTGGGCAGCAAAATAGTCTTGCCCACATTGCTGACAAGCCTGGAGCCAGCCCTCTGCACATCACATGCCCACTTTCCTCTCAGAGCAGAAAACAAGCTTTCTGGTTCCCACCTCCATTTAGCTTGTTTGTTAAGAGGATCTGGCACAATAGGTGCTTTTCTCACAGATGCTTAGTATGAATGGCCATACTTGTTGTTATTTTTTGTAACTAAAAGTTGTTTTGTCTGTTGAGTGTTTTTTTTTTTTTCCATGTAGAATTGTTCCCTTTTAGACTGGCCACCATCATCCATTGTTCTCAATGAAACAGAAACTGCAGTTGCCCTCGGGGGGGAGATGGTGATTGCCTCTAGTGTGAGGAATCATAAAACACAGATCCATTTGAAACAATAGAGAGAAGCTGTCGCAAAATGGCCACCATCTGAGGCCTGCTGTGGTGCTGGGCTCTGGAAGATGGCAGCCATGGTGAAAGACGGCAGTCTTCCACTGCCTAGCCTTCAGGCTCCGCCTGAGGGAAAAATGCAGTTACACACTACAGAAAAAAACACCAGTTAACTGCAAGAAGGTCTTTATGCAAAACAGCAAAAGGTCTTTATGCAAAATTGCAATGAGTGCTGCCTAACATGGGAGCTTGCAATGGTTTCAGCCCGTTTTGTAGGGGAAGGTTGGAGTACTTTTTGCTGCTCCCTCCCATTAATGCTTTAACTCCCCTTTCAATACTGAAAGAATGAAATTCCTATTTGATGGTTTTAATAGGAAACAATTTTTGTCAGAGAATATTAAGTGTTTCATCTCTGAAAATGTGATATTTTTCCACCCTCCCTTTTTACTGGGCAGCCTTCTGCCTCCTATACTCTTGGGTAGTTGGATTCTGTATTCTGTTACCAAGATAGAACACAAAAAGAGGTCTAATAAGGGGTGGTCCATTTTTTAAGTAAGTGCCTTATTTTTTTATTAATTTTAATTCCTAAGCAAGTGAATATATTCAAACGCAACTTTGAAATATCCAGAATTTTTTTTTTTTTGTAATCAAACTAGACATATTGTACTGTGAAGGAAAATACACTGTATTTTTCAAAGATGGAAAAAAAAAGCAAAGCATATCTGACTTTGAAAATTCTGCCTGAACTATGGAATCTTTATTTGCCTCCAAAACATACATTCCATGACAGAAAATATTTTAAAACATAATTAAATTTGAGTGTATACATCATCAATAATTTAGAAAAAGCCACAGTGTAGGAATGTTGTGATTATTTTAGAAAACAAGTATTGTGATTCAAGGGAATAAATAGGCAAGATTTTATTTAATAGAAATTCAAACTATTCAGGTAATTAAATTCACAGTTCGCATACTCAGTCAAGACTAACTGTAATCTATTAAAATCCCATCTACATAAACATCCAAATCTCGTCCATACTTTTACATTTAGAATTTCACAGGATAAATAGTCGTTTGCTTCCGTTATTCTTCACAGCAAAAAGTTTTCTCTTGAGAAGAAATCTTAATCCTGCCATAGACTGATACTAGAGAAAACCTTTATAATTATGCCTCAGGCCATTTCAGTGCTTTTGTACATAAACTGATAAAGCTGATCTTTACAGATTTATTATATGTTCTCTCATTTTCACGGTATGGACTGTAATTACTTTAAAAGTAGTGATACACCGAGTATGGTGAAGCTGCATTCTCAAATGAAACATTGGTGTACTGGTATAATACAACTAATAATGTGATATTGGGAACTGAGAGGCAGCTCTGATTTAAAAACAGCCATAAGCTCCACTGAACCTGTTAGGTGTGCTAGCTGCACTAGCACATACCCACTAAATGAGGGAACAAGTAAATGTCCCTTTGTTTAGTAATAACTTAGTTAAGTAATAACTTAGACAAAGGAGGCTACTGCCCAAGGTAAACATTGAATACAGAGTCAGAGGATTGATTAGAGTGACTGAAACAGTGAAAAACAGGAGGAAACAGGCAGAAAACAAAACCCAAAATCCTTGGCCTTGAAAGAAATCCCAGAGAAAGCTTTTTGGGCAGAGTAGTGCTTGTAAAAGCAGATTTGGATCACGAGCAAAGCAACAGCTTCTTGTTCAATCTATTTCAAGAAACAGGTCTTTCTTTGTATTAAAACAGGGTTACTTCAAATAAATACCTGGCTCTTGTAATCAGTTTCTCATTCTAATGGAAACAGCCTGCTCATGTCCAAGTACTGACTAACTAGATCAGACCACGATGGAGTTAGATAGTGAAAACAGAAACAAATAGAACAATGAGGAAGAACAGGGAGGGAGACGTTTTAGAAAAAGACATGGCAAATTGAAGAAAAATTGAAACTCGTAGGAAACGAATCTAAGGCTAAGCAAAGGGAGATGAGGAAGAATGTAGTAAAGACGTAATATATTCTCCACCGTCAGTCCAAGTCAGTCACTTGGAAGATACTAGTGGCTCTAGGAAAGAATATTCCCTAAAGTGGATGCATGTATAAATTTCTGATAAACCAGAAGACCCTGTCCCTCATGTCCGATTGCCATTTCAGAAATGTAGTCCTCTTGGAGCGTGCAGCACGGCATCACGAAGGAGGGTTAAAACTCATGAAGCTGCTGCCCATTTGGAACATGCTCTGGCTCCTTTCACATCTGCAGAGCATTTAGCTGCTTGCATCTGGTTGTGTTTGCGCAAATATAATTCCATATTCACTAATAATTCCCGAGGCTAAAGGCCCCTCTCCTGTAACCTTGTTAATATTCTCACAAGGCCTGGTGTGAACGCCTCACAGCATTTGGATTAGAATTCAGTCTGGTGGGTTTTTTTCCCCCCTGTCTCTTACTCTTTCGCTCTCTCTTACTTTTCTGGCCTCCAGTTTCCTGGCCACCCACATGACGAGACACTCTCCCTCCCGCTCTCCCCATTCTCAGTTTCAAGGAATTTCCTTTTGTCAAAGGCAAAGTGTGATTGACATATTTTCCCCCTCTTAAGTGCAGTCTTCTTAATACTTGATTTAACTATGTCCTTATGGGGCTCGTATAATCATTACCTAGGTGAGAAAGAGACCCCCTGCTCCCTCTCCACCATCCAGTCTTGGGCTTCAAGCTACAGACTGCTGGCTACCTAGCACTTTTTACATGTTTTTTATTCACTTTTTAAAGACATTTTTATTAATTTGGTGCTGGTGAGGGGTTCCAGATTGACAGCCTTGGAAGCTGAAGTCCTTTATTTGTCTACAAAACAGGTACCACTAAAGCAGAACGGCAGACTACCCTTGGGCTCTGCCGTCAAAGCACCTCACCCAGGGCAGAAAAATCACCTTCTCCCCCATCCTTTCTGGCAAGAAAGGGGATTCGGTTTTCCAGCCAGTCCTCAGCTCCATTGCTAAGACTGACAAAAATGAAAATGAGCCAGAGCTCGCCTTGATCACAGCATCACGTGAATTAGGGGCATAAATATTTTGCTAGGTTGCTTCTGCTCACTCCTTTAGACAGCACGAGACACGATCGTTTCAGTTGTTCCCCAACCTATTCTTCCACGAAACCTGCACGTCACATGCTCGGCTGGGACCTTGAGGTGCCTCCCTGGGCCAGCCGCCGGGCCAACCGCCGCCCTGGGCCAACTGTCAGGCCAACTGACAGCCCATGTGTGTGCCCCACCCTCCGCCGCCCAGCCAACCAATCAGCATGTGCTCCCTCACTGGGTGGGAGGCCTGACACATTCCAATTGGTCAGCACCTACCTGGGTCCCCATGGCAACCATCTGCCCCCTGTGGCGTGCCGTGGTGGTGGTGGGGCAAGGTGAGGAGGGAGAGTGAGCCGGCGTGGGGCGGTGCAGCGGGGCTGTGGCGGGGTACGGGGACGTGAGACGTTTACAAGCCTTTTAGACGATACCAAATTCCTCCTTTGGCATGTCACTTATTCGGCCTGAGCCCCACATCTCTGATGCAACAGAAGTTTTTTCAGCAAATTTCTGACTAAATATTTGCAAGATCTTAGAGCACCTTTTAATCAATACAATTGCTTTTTAATTAATAAAGTTTAAAAGACTTCTCTTTCTCTTATAAATTCAACCTCCAAATTATTGCTGGTTGAATTAAAAAGAGAAGAGAGAGCAACACAGGGTTTTGTTTTCCATTTAACAGAAATAATAAAGTGTTTTTTAAGAAACTGTTACAGACAACATATAAAGCAATATTTATAATTAAGTATGTTGACATCTTATGACACATCATTATAATACCCTCTTTCAGTTGCATATGAACTTTGCTAGATTTGAATTAACTGGGCTGAAATTTCCCATGTCAAGGATTAATCCCTGCCTTAGATCCTTCTCTTTCTCTTTCTTTGAAAAGGAGGAAAAATAGTTGCTTTCTCAGAAAAAAATTAGGGTTTATTCTCAACTATATATTAAAAAAAAAAACTTAAAGGGATATCAGTAGGCATTTGTAATCCATACTTAATTTGGATGAAAGACTTGTCTTTTGATCAATAGTTGGGGCGGGAGATCCCTGCAGAGTCAGGAATGTGTACTTGCCTGTTTCTGTGAAAAATTTCCCACATTTACTCAAGTTATGAGCCTCAGAAGCTCTTGCTTTGCATTAATACATTAGAAATGTATGTTCTCTGAAGAACTGATGCACGTTCTCAAGCCTACGGGTGGACTGGAGCCTCCTCTTCTACTGGAGCAGTGGGGCATGCGGTCTGGTAACCCGCACTCAGGGCACAGGAAAGGAACTATATTACTGCCTCTACTGTGATCTCGGTAATCGTCTGACAGAGCAGGGGAGAGAAGAAGGAACCTTTCTGACAAGACTACAGAAGGCAGGGAGCTGGGTGTGAAGTACTGGGAATGAAGATATTGGGACAAAGAGGTACTGGGGTCAATATTAATAGCTGAGAGGGGGACTTAACGGTAGGAATGGAAACATGGCAGGGGAGAGCTATGAACCTCAGATGCTAATCTCCTAAAAAAAAGAATATACTGTAGTTAATTCAAGTTGGAAATTCCAAAATTAAGTATTACAGAAAAAAAAAAACATAGAAAATTAAGGATTCAGCCTTCAGAGCAGAGTTTAGATGATATGCAGCAAGTGAGACGTGAACTGCCTATTGAATAAGGAGTATAGAAGAAGATATCACATGTACAGGACGTGCAACAGAGATGCAGTGGAAAATTAGTGTGAGGTCATGTAATTAAAGACTGTAAGGTAACACAGCCTTATTGCTGATGATTCTTAGCATCTGAGTGCTTGTAACCTTAATAGTCTCTTAACATAGTTTTATCTATTATAGCATATAGGCCAGAACATACACTGCTGTAAATTGAGTTGGCTTCAGTTATCTCATTAATAACTTAAATTAAATGTATTAACAACTATTTACCTTAGCTGTGGCTCCGAGCCACAAGGATTCAGAAGAAGGTATTCTTCACTAAGCAAGCTTCTGTGTATTCCATAATGAGATGGGACAAAACTGTGATGATATTAAAAAATCTTTTCATTCTTGTCTGCCTTTCTTCACGCAAACATGTGCAGCTGAAAATAGTCATCACCACAATACGGCAATGAATATTTTCAACCATTCTTTTAAGAAAGCTTTTATCTTTTCTTGGCCTCTCAATGTCTCCAGGCAGTACATCCCAATTGTCAGAGCCTTCTTTAAAGCAGTATTGTGTCAAGAAGCATAGTCCAGGAGTTTCTTTCCTGTATGTCTGGGAAGGAGTTAACTTGTAGATAGCTTCAGCAGCTTATCAGATCACAACCCTGGGCCTTGCTGCTGCAATGTGCCAGGACTGCCTCACTTGCCCTGGAGAGCCTGTTCTCTGGCTTCATGTTCTTTTGGCTTGCAAACTGATCAGGAACTGAGGTCAGGTACTTGACTACAGACTTTGGTAAAATGCTGAATTTACATGTTATGAGAAAGTGCCAAATTCCATTGCTGCAGAATAAATGAGTTCCTGAGGCTGTGACCGAAATGCTTGGAGGTGACGTGAGAGCTGTTCTTTCCGGCTTGGTAGCAGCTCTACATTGTTGCCAATGGTTTACCTCTGGTTCAGGTTCCCACAGTTATTTCATAACTGCAATTGCTGGAAACTTTTTAAATCATAAAAAGCTTCCAAAGCATGATTTACAGTAAGTGAATACAATGTGGGCTATAGAACTGCAGGAATCAGAGACTCCTGACTGCACAGCAGAGCAGACTATGCTTCCCAGTCCACCTCACACCAGTCATGACTGCTCTTCTGCCCTTTTGTCTGAGAGGTTTCTATTGAATAACTTAGGCCACACACTCTTGTGTTCATCATCTGTGAGATCAGTTCTTCACCCTTGTGTCCTGTGGAGACACTCTTCTGTCCCAAACTTGAAGTCAGTGTCTCCATACTAACCCAGCCTTAAGATAGTGTTATGATGTTGGGATGGTTTCTCAGGCTTTTAAGACTGCGTGGTGAAACAACTGTCCTCTAGGTGACAACAGGGAAAACAAATTCTGCAAATTCTGAAGCAGTCTTGGCTTTCAGAATGAGCCCCAAAAGATCAGAAGTTGAGTGACCTGAAACCTGCCATAATATCTGTAGATCTTTTTTTTTTTTTCTGAAGAAAATCCCCTCTGCTCTCTTCTGTTATCAAAAATTAGCAGTAATGTTTATTTTTTGAAATTCGAACAAGCAAATAAACAATCCAGACCCTTCCCCTCCAAATCAACATATCTTTAAGCCTTTTTCTCTTTTACCTTTGTGTTTGGGGAGGTGCTGGGGGTGGGGGGGGAAAGAAGGAAAAGAGGCTTGAATAGGTGCAAAAAGTCTCATGGCATCTGCAGACTGCATTTTCTGTGTGCAGGAGTGATGTGTCCTGTCTTGCTCTGTCTGTTCTGTAGGGCAGTTTCCTAGTGGACAGAGGCAGACAAATGCTGTAAAAGAGGAAGGAGATAAGAATGAAGGCACATCATTCCTTAAAATTATTATTTCTTGGTATTTGTATACTAAAGGGATTAGGGATTTGCCAGGCATTGTGTAAAACAGTCCCTGTCCTAGTGCATGTACAGTCTCAAAGAACAAGATAGAGAAAATCTGGAACTGGAAACTGGGAATAGGATGAGACTAGTAGCAGGCAACATCATGGTTCTGGAGAACAAGGCTGGAGGCATCTATAACCACCAGAGTCCACTTTGGAGAAACTGGAACACAATCCAGTAAGAGCTGAGTTGCTCCACTGTCATCAAGTACCTGTGAAGCACACTGGGTGAAGTGTGTCTCATCTCCTTTAATGGCCAGACCATGTATGAAATGACAGTCTGCTACTGCTGCTAGTAATTTGAGAAACAAAGGGATTTCTGTCCCCTCATTCCCCCCAAGCGTGAGGGATGCTTGGCCTTTTGCTATTAAATTAGTAATTAAATTAGTATTGAATATAAATTATTAAGATATGAAATAAAATAGAAAATCCTAAAACAAAACACTTCCCACCAGAAACAAGCAAGATCCAAGGAACACTGGGATATAGTATCTGATGTTTCTGTTCCTGATACAAGTGATCAGGAACTCTCTTCTGCATCTGATTTTGAGCTGCCTCCAGGTGTATATGGCACCCTTATACTTTGGAGTGTGAGACAGAGAGCCTCCTTTAGATTTTCCAGAAGCAACTCCTGTTCCCATGGATGCTTTGGACAGTGAATGGCATTGTGCTGGGAACTTCAGCTTGCACTGAGAGGATTTATACATAACGTCAAATCCCTCCAGTCCTGACCCCTCCTGACTCCTAGACATCTGTGAGAGAACACCCCTGAGATGGAATCAGTGAAAAAACGTTTATTTTGCAATGAAGGGATAATCTCATAATAACTGAGGAGTTCCTCCAAGTTCCTGGGACTACCAAGTGAACATTACCCAGTGTTGCTGGCTAAAACACTACAAACACAAATACAATGGAAGCTCTGAAGAAGGCAGAACTGCTCAGCACCCAAAATCCATGTTTATTTTCTCCAGAGATGAAGGGGGGCCTGCAGGTCAGCAGGAATTGTGCATTCTGACTGGTATTTATTGACTCAGAAGTCCTTGCTGACAGACAGACAGACAAGCAGAAAAGGGTTCCATTACAGTGACGTCATTTCTTTCCCTCTTCGCCCCTGAGGCTTTTGCTTCTGACAGTCTTTACACATTGCTGTGGCTTCTCCAGCTGCTGCTGGGGCGAATGGCAGCTGCCTTTCACCTCACTGATGCTGGAAAACTGGCTGCATGTAGGGAAGATAACTGTGAAACCTTCAGTGACATACTGCAACACATCTATCAATGTGCTACAACACAGAGCTTCAGTGTTCAGCCTTTCCTCTGAGACTTGGGTAAGAATGGAAGTCTGGGTCAGATACTAATGTAAAACCCTGGATGGCTACTGAGGGTTTCAAAAAAAGGCTAGAACCAAAAGGTATCCTTAGGTCCTGAGATAATTTCCCATTAGGTTTATGGAATAATGAAGAAGGGTGATACTGGAGCAGTGGTGGAAAAAAACACTTTTTGATTTCCTATTATTGTATTCCTGTGTAGGCAACTCTACACGGAATAGGAACTCTATCATGGACAAGGCTCAAAGAACCATGGACATTTTAAACGCTATATTATCTAAATTTACTCAGGGTTAGGCAAAACGGAAGGGGGAAGTGTTACAAATGCTGAGCAGAGTTCTCTTTACTTGGTAGGGCTGTATGATCTCCTGCAGCAGAAGGAGGACAGTCTTGTAAAGGACGCTTAATTTGAATGTCTCATTTATTGGAGGAGGATTGGAAAGTAAGATGAAGAGCTGTCCTTCCTGGGAAGAAGCAGGAGGCTTAGATTCTAAATTCATGGCAGTTTTGGTATCATGAAACTCCTTTAGATCTTCGTTTCAAGAGAGTCATGCTGGTTGGCACTTCCTGGACTGACTGAACCTCTCAGGAGTGTCCTGGATGTGCATAGAGATACGTTTCACAGCACAAGGAAAGTTTGCACACTATAGGTTCACTACATTAGAACAGATTCTCCAGGTACAGCCAGGTACAATGGATATAACAATAAAAGCATACATGCATCTTTTTCTGTAGCTAGATCTTACCTTTTCCTTGCAAACCTTGGTAAACTCTACTCAGCTTTGTTAGTTCCATCTCTGAAGAACAGACTTTGTTGTTTTTTCTTCCATCAGTGAGTCCTTGCCAAAGAAGGATGCTGACCACACAGACAACCCACCTATGTAATGCCTATGTAAGTTCACTGTCCTACTGCCACTGATCCATCATTTAGGCCTAGCACAGGTGAATTACGGTAAACAGGTTAGAGCCAGATTAAGGCATTTTTTAAATAGCAGCCCTCTGCATATTTTTTGACAGGTCCCAGTCTGTTTCTCAGTCTCATTTCTATCTCATTTTCCCTCCAAAAACCTCTTGCAACTTTCTGCAGTCAAGCTGGATAATAACAGATGTTGTGAGATGTATACAATATAGTGCACCTAACAGTTTCTCCACTAGAATATATACTCACAATTTTGTAGGTTGTTTACTTTAGTTACCTTAATTGATACCGGATATCCACAGATGCTGGATGCTGGATATATACAGAATGAAACTGAAGTATAGTTACATGCTGGAATCTAATTAAAAATAGCCCTGATGGGACCAAGTTTGTTCTTCAGTGGTGCCAGAGCACATTAACACACATTAGCTGAGCATATTAGTTGAGTTTAGATCAGCAAACTGAAGTGGAACCAGACAATAGCTAGTTTCTTTCTGCCTTGCACATACTCATTATATTTTCAGGTCCTATTCTGGACAAGCTGAGCTCAGTGCAGGAACTGAGGTAACGTAATTGTTCTTGCTAGCTTTGCACCTCACCTTATAGAATATAGGGGACCATTAGTTGTCTCCTTTTAACAGTCCAAAGATCCTTCTCTTTCTAGAATGGCCAAACAATGGCTTGCAAACTATATATTGCCTGCCAGGTGATTAATCCAGCATGCAGCCCATGTCTTGCCTCCCTCTTCTGAAGGCCCTAGAGGCATGTGTACACGGAGCATGTTATAGACTCTGTGAGTTGTTCTGGTGGTTAGTGCTACCAGGCAATCCTTGTAGTCCTTGTTCCCAGAGATACATGGGCATCATAGGATAGCCATGTGAGAGGACATGTCAGCTGTTGGAAATTCAGCTACTGATCACATGACAGGTATATACCTGGTAACTTAAGAAAGGCTCAAGCTGAGGCAACAACTCAAAAATGTCTCCGTAGGAGGCTATAGGGTCCATCTCAGCAGAAAGGTGGAGAATCGGTGCTTTCCCAGGGCATAACGCACTCCAGCCATACAGTGCCCCTTTCCAACACTTTGTCCCTGTCTTTGTTCCAGATTCTGCATGGAGGAAGGCCCAGGTGAGCAATGCTATGGAATGTCTTCTGCATCCTGGGGATTTCCAGCTTATTAGTTCTGCCACTGTTCCAGTCCCGGTGCAGAGGTCACAGTGAAATTCAGCCTTTCTTTTTGTAAATGGATCCCCCTCACTTTCAGCTATGCTGGTTCAGTACAATCAGAAAGAAATGAATATGGGTTAAAATATACTTTCCTGAGTAAAGAAAAAAAAACTAATCAAGACATGACTCTGAGTTCAAGAATCAAATATGAAGATTGAAGGTAACATTACAATCTGGTCATTTTCTTGAATTTTAGTGCACTTGGACATATGCGAGGATAGGCAAAAATGGTTTATTAAATTTTGTAATCTAAAACAAGCAAGGATGCACTCTCCTAATCCCATGCAGAAATGTACTTTTGAGGCCTGGCTCTTAGACATACATATTTAAATTGGCAAACCTATAGTTTAGGTGTTCAGGTTTTGCTATGCAGTCCAGTTGGATTATAAATCTGGAATTACAGAATCTGAAGTGGCAAATTGTTGGTGGTGCTTTTCTTTAAAGGCTTGATTGCTTCCTCTTTTGTCTAGTTTTGCTTCTGTGTATATTAAATCACCTCTTCCTGATTCTGTCCTTACTTTATTTCTCTGTATCTCAGCTGCACCTAACACGCCTGTACTGTTAATACTGTAGACTTCAATTTCAGAGAGATTGAACAACTGCAGCTGCCTTTGGCTTCAAGTTGAATTCAGCACCTCTAAAAATGAGGCACTCACGTTTTTCAGTTGGAAAACCAGATTGCTTTCTATAAAATAATGCTTTTCATTTACAATTTAAAGAACTTCCAATCTATATAGATTTTAAAATGCTGTCTGTGTACATGCTATGTTCGTACAGGAATCTGGCAGCCATTTCTAGGGAGCATTAAGCAACAAGATCTTGTAGTGAACAACAGAATTATTTTTTATTTAGAGATTACATAACTCTTAAAAAATGGAAACCAGCCCCAGTACTTTACTGTAGACCAGAACTTTATCTTCCCAGATGGAAGATGACCTTTAATTGTGTCAGTTCCACCTCACATCCTCAGAAAACAAGGGCAGCTGCTTCACACATGAAGGGAAGCAGCAGCTGAAGCAGCCATATTGATCAAGGATAGATCATTACTGAGATAACCTTATAATAGTTACATGAATTAGACCCCATCCATCAATCAGGTCTGCTACAGTCTCCAGACAAAAATAATTGAGCTTAAATGTCACAAATTGAATTGGCTCCTGCCTACATTTGCCCCTTTAACAGCCAATGTTGTAACAATACGAATGCATCCAGAAAAGCTGCCTGTCATGGTTAATTCATGGGGGATCAAGCAAGGATTAACTCTAGCAGTACAAAAAGTGACACTGCACTGAAGCTGCTCTGGCCACTCAGCAATGGCTGTATGGGAGGATGGGAAAGACTGGTAGCTTGTGGTGCCCTAGCTCTCAGTCTGCTGCAGGAGAAGTCACCAGGAATATGAGTCCCTTAATAACTGGGACTCATAGCAAAGACAGAACTAGAAATATCCATTCTGCCCACAGCTAATTCATCAGTACTCCCATGCATACCTTACCAATAATTGTTCCAGAAAGTCTCACACCACTTATGCTCCCCTATCTTTTGCTCCTTTTATTCCAGCCACTCTCCTCAATGTTCAGCTTTCGATTCTCTTTCCCTGTTCCTTTAATGGCTTCATGGTGTTGAGAGGGTAGGCAGGCATTTCTTGGACCCCTTCTGTGGAGCAGCTGTGATTGTTTCCTGAGGATGTATGATGGTAGGAAAAGATAGCTAGGCATGGCTGAAAGGCTTTCTCCATCAACCCAAAGGAGGACCTGAAATGTGGCGAGAAGGTACAGAGCTGTCAGTCCTAAACAAAAGGGTTTGCACAACTGGGAAGTAACTGGACAGTTTCTGTGTCCTCTGATGACCTGAGACAATTCCATTACCCACAGCTTACTATAAATCAACAGTCCACTGCTCTCGAACAGGCATTCAGTTTGCTCTTCTGTTTCTTAAAGTTAGGGGCTTTCAGTCAAAGAAATGATTTCAATACAGTAATTGGAACGGAGTCACAGCAATAAAGACTCGATCATTTCTTCTGAAAGAGTTGCCGCTGAATGCAGTCACCTTCCAAAATACAATTTAAAAATATGAATTCACTTTGACTATGTTTATGTTAGCTTTCTGTGAACAGGCGAGCCATTTAGTTTTATTGACAAGAAAATCTGTCAGAGATACATATGTGTGTGTTTAAGTAAACTAGTTTTAAGTTCTCATGCATAAGCATTCAGTTTTGAAGTGCTTACACATTTCCCCAGCCAAAGGAATGGAAACGACCCAATGTGATTTATCTGACCAATCAAAACTAACCCAGACAGCTGCAGCACAGGCTCTCTTGCTGGTTGTTATTTCCATACCAGCAGCAGCAGAAGGTAGGTGCCTCAGATTATATTTTTGTTGTGAGCTGGTCACTCAGCTCTTCTGCTGATGACTCAGAAGCCAGAAAAAGCTCAACCTGACTCTAAGGGTCAAGTGTGCAAAGTGTATGAGCCCACAGTTCTAAACCTGGCTTTTGCCAAAAGGCCATATACTGGAGGTATTCATTTAATTTGGTCATTTATTTGTATATTTAAATACGAATGTGCTGATGAGCAATTTGCATGCTAGGCAGAGTATGGGAATCTAGCACAACCCCAATTTACTCAAAATTGTTGAAAGAACTGTTGACAAGTTTTATGGAGCAAGTAGCTATTTTAGGACAAAATGGGGAAAAAATATGCAGACATTTGATGTCACAGGGTAGTTCTTGCGGGGCGGAGGTACATTATGTCATCACTGACGTAACAGTTTCACGTGACATTTGCTGTAATACTCATCCTGAACCTGTGTAACACTCCCATGGGAATATTCCTGTAAACAGTTCAGAATTTGAAAACAGAGGCCTCATTAAAAAGAAAAAACCCACCAAGAACCAATAATTAGATTGCCAAAATGCCGGCAAAGCTGCTGCCAAACCCTGGAGATGTCTAAATTCCTTACGTGGCTATACTTTGGCCACCAAAGCTCCTTGTGTTCTTGAGGATCTGCCACTAGACATTTAAATCTTGACAGCATGAGACAGTACAGCATGGTACATGTAACCTGCAAGATCTCAAAATGAAAATCACTGTGGCATGGGCAGAGTTCCTCTCTCTTCCCCTGCACATCCCCCAGGTTTCTGTGAAACAACAGAAATACATGCCCGTGATGCAGCAGCGATGCAGGCTGTGCGTATACTCCTCCTGTCACCTCTGATCCCCACCTAGGAGCCTTCATTAGTTCATAGCGTCCTGTCTGCACTAATTCTTGCTCTCTCTTTTACCTGTCTTTCCCCCTTCTTCACCCGTAACAGGCAATTTCTGCCAAGAATTTGAGAAGAAAGGTAATCTGAGGACATACCTGCTGTACTTTCAAGAGGTGTGTTTTGACTGAGGTTGGGATTTGGAAAAAAAAAAAAAAAGGCAGTCAAGTCATATTCCTAACCATTTCTGGCAATGTGACCTGCTTGCTGTCTGAAGTTTAGTTTGTACAAAGGTCTCCTTTTCTTTAAAATACCATTTTGGAAATCAAAAAGTGATTTTTTTTTTTAAATCAGAAAACAAAGCCAGATGGGTTTAGAAATTTGGAAATACCCTGATTTCCAATTTGTTATTGAACTCCTCAGCCCTTTGGAATATTTCGAGCGAAACCAAAGTCCACGTGGACCTGCTAGTTCCAGGGAAAAGTGCCCCTCGGGACCGCGGGCGAAAACGCCGCTGAGCTTCTGCCGCCGGCGCCGCCCTGCGGGCCCCGGGCGGCTCCGCCTGGACCCCGTCGCGGCAGCGGGCCGCCGCGGCGGGCGGGTGCTCCTGGGCGCCCCCTGGCGGCGGGAAGCCGCAGCCACCGCAGGCCCGTCCCGGCGCTGCACCCGCGCCGTGGGGCCGCCGCACCGTGGGGCCGCCACGCTGCCCCGGCGGGGGAGGGCAACGGGACGCCTTCGGGGCTGTAGGTGCGGGCATGCTGCCTGTTGTCCTGAACAAGGCCATCCAGCCCGGAGGATCCTTGGGTCAAGGGGAGTTTCTGCTCGCCCTTGTGAATGCGGCACAAGTGGACATCTGCTGCACACATTTTATTTATTTATTATTTGGAATGGCTGGGTGAGTGGTGCAGTAAATCTAACACATTTTCTCAATCTGTACCCCAACCAGGTAGGATTGACAGCTGGAGAAAACCATGTATTCTGAGTGCTAAATAGGTTATCTACCATCCATAAGAAAGAAAAGCATTGAGCTTTACAACAATGCCTCCAAGCCATGCCCTTGTTCTTGACTTTGCCACTGGCAAGGCTGAGTGTCTGACCCCTGTTAACATGCGGTGCCTTTTATAAGGAGAGAGAGGGAAGTAATTTTATACTCAGCATGTGAGTGATTCATGTTCTCAAAGGGGATAAAAATGTTATTAGAAAATTCTCCTGCCAAATGTGTGGCAAACGAAACCAATTTATTAATGCTGTGAAGCCAATGTGTGAAATTAGGATAAAAGGTGAGGTACGGTCTCTCCCCTGTGCTTACTGCTGCAGAATGTGCTGCAGCACAAAGGCTTCTTGTCTACAGAAAGTGGATGCTGCTGTTCGGACCACAAGCACTGGCAGCAAACAAACAAACATTTTCCAACTCAGATGTGCTTCCAAGTGTTGCGGTGAGAGGTGCTGGGTCTGCAAGAGCAGAGCTGGATCACGAGCCATCCAACAGCCTGAAAGCTATAAAACATTGTCAGGACACCTTTTATTCTTTTCATAGTGCAATGCTTCCTCTTCATTTAGTGTTATTATTTATTTTATTACGTGTTAAGCACTCTCAGTGTGCTCTGTGTTGAACAAAATAGAAATAGTCCCTGACCCCAGAACACTCCTGATTTAAAACAAAAATCCACACAAACAAGACGTGGTTTGGGATCCAAGCAAGAAGTCCAGATGGGGCCTTGGATGTAGCCCATGCTTTTATACAAATGCATTTTACACAGGATACTGGTGAAGCTGACCATATGTCATAGTGTATCCATAAAGCAGGCGCTATATTATAGACAAAAGCAAGGTTAGAGAAGATTACATTGAGATAACTCCACACCCAAAAGATCAGGAGTCCTCTGCCTGATGGCAGAGGACTCCTTAACCTGAAGAGTGCTGTGGCTCTTCCTGCACCTCTGGTTGTTGCACTCTCTGTCAGCGCAGGGTTTGATACAGCAGACAAAGACTGAAATAGCATGGGTGGAGGTATAATTTTTTTTTTTATATGATGTGCAAACAGCATCATCTCCATGTTTTCAGCACCTTGGAAACATCAGTATCTGGACAAAGAAGAGCTAGCCAGAGCTTGGCAGGACAGACAAGGTCTGCAGGGGAATTTCTGTCTTGAAAAACTCATCCTCTCCACAATAGGTCATTGTCCTTAATCTAATGGTGTCTGTCTTCATATTATCAAATTGAATGCTTATCAGTTGAATGCCGAGTTCTGGATTATTATCTGTTCCTGAATAGCTGCCAAAACATACATACTAATAACTCCCATTTCCTAGCTGCAAGTAGCTAGAAAACTGGCCATTGTTCTACCAGATTTTGATTTCACCACAGCAATCATCATCTTCAAGGACGTTTACTGCATTGGTTTATGCCCGGAAATAAGGCCTGAGGATTGTTCTGAGCATGTTCTGGTTAACCTGGCCATTTACTGACTTAGCAGCACAGGACACCAAAAAAAAAAAAAATCTAGTGCTCAATCGGTGTGCCAGCTCTCTTGCATATAATGTAGTTGAAGGTTTTAGTGTCAATATTCCAGACCCTGTCTGGGGCTGGCCAGGCTACTAAAAGATAGCATCTCATTGGAACCAGAATCTCCCATAGATAAGGTTATCACAGAATCACAGAATGGTTGAGGTCAGAAGGGACCTCTGGAGATCATCTAGTCCGACCCCTCTGCTCAAGAACGGTCTCCTAAAGCACATTGCCCATGACCCTATCCAGATGGCTTTCAAATATCTCCAAGGATGGAGACCCCACAACCTCTGTGGGCAACCTGTTCCAGTGCTCGCAGTCAAGAAGTTTTTCCTCAGGTTTAGACGGAACTTCCTGTGGTTCAGTTTCTGCCCGTTGCCTCTTGTCCTGTCTCTGGGCACCACGGAGAAGAGTCTGGCCCCATCCTCTCGACACCCTCCCTTCACAGACTTGTACACATCGATTAGATCCCCCCTCAGCCTTCTCGTCTCCAGCCTGAGCAGGACCAGCTCTCTCAGCCTTTCCTCATGTGACAGATGCTCCAGTCCCCTCATCATCTTAGTAGCCCTCCGCTGCACTCTCTCCAGGAGCTCCAGGTCTCTCTTGTACTGGGGAGCCCAGAACTGGACACAGTACTGCAGGTGAGGCCTCCCCAGGACTGAGGAGAGGGGCAGGATTACCTCCCTCGACCTGCTGGCAATGCTCCTCCTAATATAACCCGGGATACCATTGGCCTTCTTGCCCACAAGGGCGCATTGCTGGCTCATGGTCAACTTGTCATCCACCAGGACACCCAGGTCTGCAGAGCTGCTTTCCAGCAGGTGAGCCCCAAACCTGTACTGGTACATGAGGTTATTCCTCCCTAGGTGCAGGACCCTGCACTTGCCTTTGTTGAACTTCATGAGGTTCCTCTCTGCCCATCTCAAGCCTGTCCAGGTCCCTTTGAACGGCAGGACAGCCCTCTGGTGTATCAGCCACTCCTCCCAGTTTTGCATCATCAGCAAACTTGCTGAGAGTGCACTCTGTGCCTTCATCCAGGTCACTGATGAATGCATTGAACAATACTGGACCTAGTGTTGACCCCTGGGGGACACCACTAGCTAGGGGCCTCCAACTGGACTTTGCACTACTGATCACAACCAGTTCTCAATCCACCTTACCATCCACTCATCTAACCTGTACTTCCTCAGCTTTCCTCTGAGGATGTGATGGGAGACAGTGTCCAAAGCCTTGCTGAAGTCCAGGTAGACAACATCCACTGCTCTGCCCTCATCTACCCGGCCATTCATTCCATCATAAAAGTTTGGTTAAGCATGATTTCCCTTTGGTGAATCCATGCTGACTACTCCCGATCACCTTGTTGTTCTCCACGTGCTTGGAGATGGCATCCAGGAGGAGCTGTTCCATCCCCTTTCCAGGGATGGAGGTGAGGCTGACAGGCCTGTAGTTCTCTGGCTCCTCCTTCTTGCCCTTTTGGAAGACTGGGGTGACACTGGCTTTCTTCCAGTCCTCAGGCACCTCTCCCGTTCTCCATGACCTTTCAAGGATGATGGAGAGTGGCCTAGCAATGACATCGGCCAGCTCTCTTGGCACTCGTGGGTGCATCCCATCAGGACCCATGGGCTTGTGAATGTCAGTTTGCTTAAGTAACCCCTAACCCAATCCTCCACCAAGGGAACGTCTTCCTTTCTCTGGACTTTCTGCCTGGTCTTCAGAGTCTGGGATTCCTGAGGGCCAGTCTTAGCAGTAAAGGCTGAAACAAAGAAGGCATTCCATGTCTCTGCCTTTACTGTATCTTTTGTCACCAGGGTCCCTGCCCTGCTTCCACCTTCTGTATACTTCCTTCTTCTGTTTGGTTTTGCCAGGAGCTCCTTGCTCATTCATGAGGTCCCCTGCCCCCTCCGCTCGATTTCTTGCTCATTGGGATGCACCGTTCTTGAGCTTGGAGGAGGTGATCCTTGAATATCAACCAGCTTTCTTGGGCCCCTCTTCCTTCTAGGGCGCTATCCCTTGGGATTCTTCCAAGAAGGTCCCTGAAAAGGCCCAAGTTTGCTCTCCTGACGTCCAGGACTGTGATCCTGCTTTTTGCCCTTCTCCCTCCTCACAGGATCCTGAACTCCACCATGTCGTGGTCACTGCAGCCAAGGCTGCCCCCAACCTTCACATCTCCAACCAGCCCTTCCTTGTTTGTTCGTACAAGGTCCATCAGAGCACCTCTCCTCGTTGGCTCCTCTATCGCCTGTGTCAGCAAGTTGTCATCGATGCTCTCCAGGAACCTCCTGGATTGCTTGTGCCTTGCTGTGTTGCCCCTCCAGCGGATCCCAGGGAGGTTAAAGTGCCCCCTGAGAACCAGGGCCTGTGAACATGAGGCTACTTCCAGCTGCCTGTAGAAGGCCTCATCGACTTCTTCCTGAGCAGGTGGCCTGTAGCAAACACCCACAGCAGTGTTGCCCGTGTTAGTCTGCCCCTTAATCCTTACCCATAAGCTCTTGCCCTGCTCATTGTCCGCCCCTAGGCAGAGCTCCATACATCCTCCCAGCTCTGCTCGCTCACATAAAGGGGGATTCCCCCTCCTCACCTTCCTGATCTGTCCTTCCTAAAGAGCCTGTGTCCGTCCATTGCAGCATTGCAGTCATGCGAGCTATCCTGCCATGTTTCCGTAATCACAATGAGATCATACCCCTGCAACTGTACACAGACCTCCAGTTCCTTCTATTTATTCCCCACGCTATGCGCATTGGCATACAGGCACTTCAGAGAGGCATCTGGACATGCTGATTTCCCAGGAAGGGTGCAAAGAAGTTCCTCTATAGTCTTGTCTTGTAGGCACTGCCTTGTGTGCATGCAAATGTTTGAGGTACTCCCACTTAAGCCCTGTTTTGCTGATTGTGTGGTCTCTATAACTCTCCCTTCCCCTGTCTTTTCTAGTTTAAAGCCTTCCTTGCCAGGCTGGCCAGCCTGTTGGAAAAGATCCATGTGCTTCATTTAGTGAGGTGGATCCCATCTCTCCCAAGCAGATGTTGATCTTCAAAGAGGGTGTAGTGGTCATTGAAATCAGAACCCTGTTGCTGACATCAGCTACGCAGCCAATTGTTGACTCCCAGTATCCAAACACTCCTCCTCACATCCTTCCCCCTCACAGGCAGGACTGAGGAGAAAACCACCTGGGCCCCACACCCCTGAGAAGTGCCCACCGAGCCCTGTAGTCGTATTTGATGCATTCCAAGTTGCTCTTGGCAGTATCATTGGTGCCCACATGGAAGAGTAGCACAAAGTAATAGTCTGAGGGGCAGACAAGCTTCGGCAGTCTCTCTACAACATCCTAGATCCAAGCTCCCGGCAAGCAGCAAACCTCTTTTAACAGGAGGTCAGGTTGGCAGGTGAATGCCTCTGTCCCCTGCAGCAGGGAGTCACCGACTAATATATATATACTTATGAGAGCAATTTTTTTATTTCAGAAACCTATCCACATAGAAACTCTATTTTAGCTTGTGAACGTCTTCACCAGGAGCTAAAAAATTGCATAGCATTTCTCATTTTTCCCATCCATTTTGTGTTAGAGTGGCGTGAGGGGTAGTAAAACTGGAATCTGGAATGCACAGTCTGGAAAAGTGTTTTGACAGGACTAACCACTTATGTGAAGTTTTGCTACATACTGTGGAGTAGAAAGGCTGAGCCATTGGCATGTGATGAACTGAATGGAGATGTCTTACTGTGAAATCCAACACTTACTATACACCTCTCTCATCTCAATAAACTACAAAAGCAAAAGCTTAGCCAAACCCAGTCTTTCTGCTCACCTTTCATTCAAGAAAGTATTTGTTGTATTATCCCCAGATTCTGGCTGTAGGGAAGAAGATGGGATGTAAAGTCAAGCTTTGAACAAGTGAAATGTTTCCAAGATGTCCATGACCAAGTTGAAATGTGAAAACTGTCTATTGTTTTTTCACGATAAAGGGGAATGCTCAGGAATTTGATGAGAGAGTGTAAGAATAAAATTTAGCTGCTATAGCACACAGAGAGTATGAGTGGTTGCGTATCTTTTTTGATTTATTTCATGGGCTTGATCTCTAAAAAGTTGTGCAAATTTAACTGTTCTTAAAATCATGACTTTT
This sequence comes from Struthio camelus, assembly GCF_040807025.1. NCBI lineage: Eukaryota > Metazoa > Chordata > Aves > Struthioniformes > Struthionidae > Struthio > Struthio camelus. The sequence goes on along the minus strand of NC_090942.1, from coordinate 91,572,295 downwards.
TTCAATCTAACTTCTATTAATGAATCTTGTACTGGTATATTTATTTATATATGGGTCTTCTTCAAGTTTCCCTCAGCTCCCATTGTACCACTTACCTACCTACCAGCAAACCCATTCCACCAGACCTTAATATTATTTATATTTTGTCTACAGCAGCAATAAATTAATTAATTTCTAACATAATATTAATGGCATAAGTCATAAAGCAAGGTTGCTCAGCCAGTGTCTAGTGATCCAGAAATCTAATTAATTGTTGGATTTTTAATATTAAATACCAAGACTCATCTGTTAGAAGAAGTGTTTTCTTCAAGTTCTGTTTGTGGTGGAGTTGAAGGTTGAAGTTTGGAGAATTGGTAGCTCTGTTCCTGTACTCCATATTCTCAGATTATAGCGTTCAGCTTTTTTTGCCATTATATACTAGTCCTTGAAAGAGCCAGGTGACCACAGCTGATTGTCAGAACTTGATTTCCAGGCTGTTCAAACCATTCTCCAGTAATCTGTTAAGCATGCTCCCACCATTTCTCTCTTCCCTCTCACTAACACAAAACTGTCCCTACAATCCACTCAGCCATCAGGTACATCAGGAAATTGTCCCTGTTGGTAGAGGAAGAGAAGTCTTTTCTGTGGGAGCCCTGGAGAGCCTTACGTTTCATTTCATGGATCTAAGAGGTTACAGTCTAGTTCTAAGTTTTGGAAATGAACCCTCCAGGTAGATGCTGTTCTCAGCTCCAGTTTGTAGAACTATTGTCTCAATTGGCTAATCTCCTATAAAGCCTGTCATGGGTCACTGATCACAGAAGGATATAGTCTGATTACTAGGAAAACACAGCAGGAGACAAGTAGCTCCATGAGTTCTGGAACTCAGAAAATATGGTTGGCATCTCGTGGTAACTTAATTTTGGTGTCCAGTAATGACACCAAAGAACTGAAGCTCTTCCTCTGGTTGGCTTCAGAGTACCTTTCTGAATGGATTCTCTGGGGTCAATGAAGAGCTAAGTTTACTTTGCTGTCTTCCCCTCAGTGGGGAAATATTAGTGAGGTATCTCCTCAACAGCTAGTGATTTTCATGCTAACTATATGAAGTTAGCTATCTCTCTGAGACATTGTCAGTTCTGTCAGATGTAGTTGAAACTGGCTAATGTGTTCAAAAGATATGGTGGGAAGGAGGAGAAGAGAAAGGAAATTACTAACAAAATAAGCTCATATTCTATCTTCCCGCTGGGCAGCTAGCATGCCCTCACAAACCTTGCTTCCTCAGGAAAAGTTTTAGTTTATCCACCCTGAGCAGCAAAAGTATCCAGAAATCTTTTCTGCCACAATTTGAAAATTTTGTAATATCACATGGAGGCCTAATGAGCACAGCAATGGAAAAGACACGTAACCAGCTTCTGATGTCATCTGTGCTGGTGTCAGTCCTCAGGAACTCTATGGAAGTCAGTGGAAATACTCTACATTTCCACTGGTATGAATAGATCAAGACATAGCCTCCTTTGTACTGTAATTTACTTTTTAGAGAAGTATAAGAATTTCCATTTTGTATTACAATACTTAATTGGGAATTGTTTGTTATTATACTGTTATTATCATGTGTCCTAATTGTCAGTGGGCAGAACCATCTCTCAATATAATTTTGTATTTCCTGGAATTCCAGTTTCTTGGATTTCTCAGGCACAGTGCTTTAGCCAGTAGCACAGACGTGGCTGGACAATAGCAACCTCCTGGTATTGCTTTACCATGTGAACTGTGATTTATAGGTGTGTAGTATATCATTTACATTTGTTGTTTTGTTTGTAGCTATATGACAGCAATGCTGTTCACAGTGTGACAGGGCTATAGCTCACCATGGGTGTTAACATTTTCACAACAGGGCAGTGTGATTTTGTCTAGGGTTAATTTTATACCAAAGGAAGTTCCAGATTGCACATATGCATTCATATATGCATTTTCTTGTGCCTGTTCCAGTGTTCTGCTAATCCATTTGATGCTGATTGCTCAGTTTTTGTGCAAGTAGCAGAACTGTTCTGTTTTACGGAATTCCTCAGAAGCAAATTGAGGGCCATAGTCTGTCACTTTCTCTTGAAGTAAGCCTATGCAACTGGCATAAAGTTCAGTGCTTCAGTCAGCAAGAATGTTCATTATATGTCCTTTCTGCCTGGAGCACTATTTCTGCACTCCTTTGCACTCCTCTGTAAACTCAAAGACATTTTCTTTAGTCACAGTTAATGTTATAATGCTGATCTGCAGGAAACCTAATATTTGTATCTAAGTGAATAGAGATTTTAAAGTACTATGAGACTTTTTTTTACACTATTTCAGCAAGAGCGGGCTGCTCTGCAAGGAAAGATGAACTGGGGGCTGAGGGTGACAGCAGGGCAGGCAGAAGCTGTGACCTCACTGACAAAGCAACACAGTCCCCTACTACCCAAATAAGGTGAGCAGAGGAGGTCCTGTGACAGTAACTAGGGTCAGCCAAGAATCCAGGGATTGCCAGACAAGTCTATAGTGACAAGGAAGGTCCAAAGTCAAGCCAGGAAATGAAGTCAGGCGTCAGGGTCAGGATTAATGTCACACAAGGCCATGCACAGGCACGCATAAGAGTGGCACAGGCAGGGACCAAAGGTGAACGCCTGAGCCTAAATGCAGTCCCTGAGTAAAGGTGGGAGGCTCCTAACAAGGCGTCTTTTTTTCTGTTTCTATTTAGTCTCCCTGTATCTGAAAGAACATAGACAAAGTTACCTTGTTCTTGTCTTTCAGTTCTTTCAGGAAAACTCTCCTTTGTTATCCTACTTCAGAAAACTTGAAAGTAGGCCAGTGGCTTTTTGCTGTCTTATGGTCTCCTTGTGCAACCCTACCTGCTGGCTGTCCCTGTTTTAGAGGCAAGAGTTATCTTTATTACAATCACCCTTCTAGGAAATAATACAATTCAGAAGCTACTCTGTCATTAGGTACTATTCCAAAGAGTTCTTCTATACCAGCTTTTCAGGTTGTTCATATTCACAAATATTCAGTGGCTTTTTAGTGCATTCTTCTCTGCAGTCAGGGGATGGCAGGGGCCATCACAGTTCTGGTGCTTTCAGTATTTGAAGAAATATGACTGTTCAACACAATGTCTACACACAGTGAAGGGACAGATTTTTTGCACATGTCTGGTATCATATGGGGCATGGTGAGTCACAGCACACCCTCTCCCTGTATACCAGACCCTTCTCCCTTTGAAACGTTTTCCTGAATTACAGAATTTATTTCTTTAGGGACTCGAAATATTGCAGTTTTGTTTGAAGTCTACTCTGGGCTGTTTCTATACATGGAGACCATCCAGCAGTCTTTCTGCTAATTCTAAGCTGCAGGTTCCCAAATAAGGCCATCACAGGCAGGAAGGACTAGGCGACGTGGGAAATAGTTGTCCAGAGCAGAGGTAAGACAAGAAAATGGGACAGATTTGATAACTGTTCTCTAATCTTACCTTCCATGTAATTTTTAAGTACTGTGTTTACCCAAATGCAGGTCAACCTTGAATGAAAGAATTTTTGGTATGAATTGGAAAGGAGTTGCCTCCTATAGCATGCCTCCCCGCTTATAGCTGCTATAGGAGCTATAAGCTAGGCTCATGCCTGCCCTCCTCTGTCAGGGAGGAGAATCTATAAGCATTCAATATAGAATGAGATACTAAAGTAAGGCAAGAGATGTGTTAGGATATATTTTCTGATTTTTTTTTTCTTGCCCCATCCCACAGATTGTCTTTTATTTAGGGGAGTCCAGTATTTTTGTTATTATAGGTGTGAGAAAAACCTTAAAAAGTGCCTTATGAACTTAAGAGAAATCTGCCTGACTTTGTAGACCATCTGTAAAAATAAGCCGTAAGGTTTGGATGCTCTGTTTGTGTAAGTGGTAGACACTAGAGTCCAATAATAATATTTAACTATTACAGTGTTTATCACCACAGAGACAAAGAGCCACACTGGCATTTCCCATTGCACAGAGTGTGACTTACTAATTGAGAGATGAAAGACAAGGTAGGGATGTGGTAACTGTGAGCCATTAAGATGAACAGATCTTTTAACAAGATGTACAGAGTTGGTAGAAGGCAGTTGGTTTCATCTATCTAAAATTTGAGAAGCACATCTTTAAGGAGTTCTCTCCTTAGCAGATGACTATTGTCAGGGAGCAGTGAGGGTCAGCTGCTCCCTAAGGGCCAGGGAGCCAGGAGCCGAGCACGGTAGCGTGATCAGCAAGGCAAGGGCCTCACCAGCTGAGGCCCAGGCCAACAGTACCCAAATGAGGTAAGCAAGGCAGATCCAGAGATGGCGGCTAGGTTCAAATAAGAGTCCAGATCATAGGCAAGCTCATGATGATGAGGCAGGTGCAAGGCCAAGCCAGGAAGTCAATCCACAGGTCAGGGTCAGGATCAGGTCTCATGAGGGTAACTAGGGTCAGGAAACAGTCCAGTGATCACGAAGCAGGTGCATTGAGACAAAACAAGTTCAAAGTCAAGCCAGGAAGTCAGCCCATGGGTCAGGGTCCAGATCAGTGGGTCCAAGGCCAGGCACGGGCATGGCTGTGACTGAGCTGGAAACCAGCACTCCTACAACATAGCTCGGACAGGGGCTGAAGGCCCAGGCCTGGGCTTAAGTGGAGCTCCTAGGCCCACGGGCAGGGCATGTGGGTGAGGCTGGTCAGGGCCATTAAGGCCAATTAGTGCACTTAGGGCCCTGCCAGCCATTAAGCTGAAAATTCTGTAAGGAAAATTGGATATTTAGAGATGTTTGCTTGCTTCAGCTCATTGTTTGTAGGAAATTTTGATTTGTACAAAATGCCCTGTAAGTATCTTTCCTGCATTTTTGAATTCTATTAGCACTAGCTCCTGTGCGAAACTATTTTCTATCAGGAAATAGATTTTCTATTTAAATTGATCACTGTCTAGAGCTACTGTGGTGTTGCAGCATGCCTTGCAGGATCTCACCAAGGAGTTTTGTCTAGAAGATTCAACCCTTTTCCAGTGAACATCCGTAGTATGTAGTCATCTGTTTTTCTCTTAGGCTATCAGTTTCATTTTGTGTGAAATACAATCAAGAGCCTGCTCTTTTCTCTTCCCTTTGCTTTTCTATAAATAGAAAACAGACATCATGCTTTCTGTTTGGGGCAGTATTAGGTTATGTTAAAAGAAACATTCAAGTGGGAACAAATAAAAGACTCCAAAAGAGACTTGTTTTGGAAACAAGAGCCATATCTTCACCTTCTCTAGAAGTGCCATATCCTAAGGGATTCACCTACACTGTGGGAAACTACTTAAAGTCCCCACTCTACCTAATTCACATTCACTCTACCTGCTTCACATTTGTAATCCTTATGTATTCCCAATGAGAACCCAGGCCAGAAAGGCATTGGGTCTTTTTTGGAACTCTGGGAGTTCAGATTGCAAGTGACTCTTTCTATAATTAAATATTAATTGGAGCAGGGACTTGAAACTTGGTCTGTCATGTTCCAGATAAGCGCCATGTCTTCTAACCTGTAGAATCAGTCATTTTCACTCCCATTCTGGGCCACTGAATTTTTGTCTATCTGAATTATTTTATTATCTATTTATTATATTTATTTATTGTATTATTTGAAGTCTATATGACTATTTGAAGTGGAATCCTGTCAAGAGGAGAAATCAAAAGAGAGAAAGCTTGTCTCTTTGTTTCCTTCTTTTAAAATCAGAGCAAAATCTCCTAACCTATTTTTAGCATGGCAACGGTGAAAAAAGTGCCATTTCCTTGTCTCATCACCAAAATGGCTTCAAATGGTTGGTCAAAAGTATTTGTAGTTTTCTAGTTAAAAATGCTGCAAGTATATGCAGTACAGTTTTTATATAACTGGCAGTGTGGCATTTTGAGAGAAGTTCTAGTAATTGGGCTTTTCATGGGTAAAGCACATATCCACAGTTCTGGTCAGGAAACGTGTCTGCAGCACATTGAAGTCCTTGAAAAATTTCTTGTCTTTGTACCATTAGATTAATATAATGACAATTCTTACTGACTGTCATCTCTGCTAACACCAGGCTGTGCAGTGTTTGGAGTAGGTACTCCACAACTGAGTGGAAGGAAAGAACACAAAATAATAGGAATAGCACATGTTGCTGTCTCGATAGGATGCTGAGCATTGTAAATCAGGGTGGACTCCAGCCAGAAACATTCTTCAGCCCCTGCTGAGAGTGTCAGCAACACAAAGTTCCTCCAGTTGATGTCCCTTTGCACAAAGCTAGTGCAAATTTGAGTCCCTCCTCTTTGGTACAATAAATTCTGAAATGAAGAAATCTTGATTCTCCATTCGTGGCATTGCTGATTTCAATCTCTAGGCATTAGTCTATTTTTTGTATATTTACTCATTAAAACATCTCTAGTTAAATGAGATAAAATTGTTTTTCTATAGCATATTGGCAGAAATAATAGAACATTAATATTAGAATCCCAATATGCTTTCGATCAGTGCTTACAGACCTGTTCAGATATGCTGAGAGTTGACAGTCAAAGCCAATGCCTTAACATCAGCTAGCAACACATTGTTTTTGAAAGAATTGTATCACTTTACACTAAGGTTAAACAGGGTACTTGGAGTGCAGTTTCTTTATGCTTTTATTCCTGTTTTGACAGATCGTGGCCTTTGTGGTGAGCTCTTTGAGTGAAATTCCACAGTCTCCGACAGGAATGTTCATGAGGAGTGGAAATCCTTAGGCAGTGAAAAATGTTGTATGTATAGTTACCAAAAGACAGGTGAATAAACATAATTTCCATGACAACTGTCACCCATAGCCAATGAATAGCATGTCAGACTGGAACATGATCAACTTATTTTTCTCTGCATGTAGCTGAGAACTCAAATAGGATTTTGTATTTAGAAAAAACTAATAACCTGTACTGGGATTCCTCCTAGACTTCTCCTTACCTATTAGGTTTTTTGCTTTTAATTTTAAGTTCAGTTTCCCACTCTGTCAGGATATAACTGGTGCAGCCTGCATAATTCTTTCTGAGCTGTCACACAAAGAATATTCCTTAGATAGCAGGAAATGTAGCTCAGATATATGATCTGAACAGGAACTGGCTGGGCCTGTTAACTACAGTTAGTGTCATGCTCTGGAGGTGACTTGCCAAATTGCTCTTACTGTGGAGTTCTGCATGAGGCTGACATAGCATACTCCTATCCTGCTAGAATAAAGTCCTTGTTTTCACCTGCTCAGAATTAATGGAATGAGATATTCTAGTAGAACATAGGCAGTAGATAGCTCTGGTGGGATGGAGTCTCTTTGTTGGGAAACACTAAAAGAAAAGTTCAGCTCGTGGTGGATAACCCTATGCACCAGTGCAGGCTGGGGGCTCACCTGCTGGAAAGCAGCTCTGCAGACCTGGGTGTCCTGGTGGTTGACAAGTTGACCATGAGCCAGCAATGCGCCCTTGTGGGCAAGAAGGCCAATGGTATCCCGGGTTATATTAGGAGGAGCATTGCCAGCAGGTCGAGGGAGGTAATCCTGCCCCTCTCCTCAGTCCTGGGGAGGCCTCACCTGCAGTACTGTGTCCAGTTCTGGGCTCCCCAGTACAAGAGAGACCTGGAGCTCCTGGAGAGAGTGCAGCGGAGGGCTACTAAGATGATGAGGGGACTGGAGCATCTGTCACATGAGGAAAGGCTGAGAGAGCTGGTCCTGCTCAGGCTGGAGACGAGAAGGCTGAGGGGGGATCTAATCGATGTGTACAAGTCTGTGAAGGGAGGGTGTCGAGAGGATGGGGCCAGACTCTTCTCCGTGGTGCCCAGAGACAGGACAAGAGGCAACGGGCAGAAACTGAACCACAGGAAGTTCCGTCTAAACCTGAGGAAAAACTTCTTGACTGTGAGGGTGACCGAGCACTGGAACAGGTTGCCCACAGAGGTTGTGGGGTCTCCATCCTTGGAGATATTTGAAAGCCATCTGGATAGGGTCATGGGCAATGTGCTTTAGGAGACCGTTCTTGAGCAGAGGGGTCGGACTAGATGATCTCCAGAGGTCCCTTCTGACCTCAACCATTCTGTGATTCTGTGACTGAACATGACCTTTTGTTGCAGTGCCATGGCTGAGCAAGCCCAGTGAATGATGGTTGGGTGATCACTGGGTGTATAAACAGGCAATACTGAATAAAGAGATCATATTTCCTCTGGAAACAGCCCTGGCAATATGTTTCTACACTAGATGTGTGCCCGGTTCTGCTGTCTACACTTCAAAAAGGTGATGAAAATATGACAAGGGTTTAGAAAACAGTTACAAATATGACTGCAAAGGGAGTCTTTGTAATAAGAGAGTAGCTCAAGAGGAGGTTAGCAGAAGCTCAGCCATGATCTGTAGGTAGTCAGAAGTCTACAGTCAGAAGATTTTAATCAAATGGCTCAGACAAAGGCAGAAATGGCTTGGAGGCTGCAAGTTGACAAATGGTGAGCCAGACAAATTCACATTGAAAATCAAGTTCAGATATTTATGGTGGGGCCAGTGAGTTGCTGGAAAAACTCACCAGCACTTGTATTCCTTTTCACTTGAAGTGACTGAATCAATTTACATTGTGGCTGGCTGTTTGCCTTTGAGATGTCCTCCTGCTCATCAAGGAGTTTTCAGGATTTGTATAAATTTGTATATTTGTGCCTAGTGTTACATCAGAAGTTAAAGATACAGGTTCCCACTTTTCTCTTTTAGCCATAAAATCTGTGTGTCTACCTGTCTATCTGCCTCTTTGGCATGTGGGATTGCTTTTCCTGCTTTGTGGTGGTCTTTGAGCACAGTGGTATTTTGCCAACTGTCATGTAACAAAGATCCCGGAAACTGAGATTTTTTTTTCTAATCAGAATCTATAAGAAGAGTGAATTAAAGTTATTGGGATCATCTTTCAAGCTCTCCTCATAAGCAAAGAAACTTGCCTATTCTTATTTCAGTTTTGTTTTTTGGTATGAAAACATTACATTTGGCAAATAAGTGGGATCTTGCTGCGGCTGCTGGTGTGTCTTCACCTCACTCCTTGGTTTCTTCAGGCTAACTGCAGCTGTTGTGTGGGTGCTGAGTGGCTAGTAAAGTAATGATCTGGGACTCAGCAGCATATTGCATGCAAAAGCAATGAATTTGTTGCCAACAGTACATATAAAATAAATTACTGGCCTTGACCATTTAAAAATCCTTACTTTCCTTAGCTATGGCCTCTCCTTAGATAGTTCAGCCATTTCTGACTGCCTGGAGGTCTGACAGGGACTGGATATACCTGGGCAACGAGACTGGGACTGGAACATGAGAGTAGGAGGGCAACAGAGGGAATCAGAAGAGGCTATCTGAAAAGTTGAGGCTAGGTTTTGCCCTGTTGTGGTGTGGGGCCAAGGTAATTTTTTTGAGGCAGTCTGCTGTGAACAGATAGGTGAAGAGATTAGGACTATGCGCGTGAAGGTGAGAAAGAAACAGGACAGAGACATGTGGTCAGATGGGTAGAAAGGGCTGAATTTGGAAGGAACAGGAAGAGTCTTCATTCCTTTCCAGACAAAAACTGACAGTCATGAATTCCATTATACTCCACTGCCAGAACTTAACTGTGAATAATACTGTGAAAGGGCTCCACCTCTGTACTTAGGATTAAAGAAATCTATAATCTAACATTGCTGTCAGGGATTTGGTAGCACAAATTAGCGAAGGCTGTGTTGGGTGAAAACATCTCATTCTGCCAGTGAGCCACATGTGCGTCACTAGTGTGCCACATTTTGAATGGTTCTGGTTTTTAAACTTACAGGTGGACATTTTAAAGAAGTAGCATATGATCATGTAATTAAAGGCAGAACCACAGTGTGAAGCCATAGGAAACCCTAATTAATGTAGGCAGCATACAAACAGCCATACTAGTGTATTTCTGACTTCAGAATGCCTGTCATTGCAATGGTATTAATGTTTTCTTAACTTCATTTTTTTGCTTGTTGAATAATATGGTAATACTATTACTAGTATCTAATCTAGTAGGTGTTCATTTAATTTTGTAAGCTTTGTGCCCAGGCACTCTGGTGCTGCAACTCAGCCTCTGCTGAAATCCTCAGTCTGCCTTCATTTTCTCTTACTCATATCACTCCCTTTCTATGGCTTCACTGAATTCCAGCTGTCTAAATCAGCACATGCAGAATTCTGCTGCCCATCTGTTCATATATACAGAGAAGTGTGACCACATCCCCACAGCCTCAACCAATTTCATTCGCTTCCTGCGCTCTTTGGGTTCCAGATAAAACTTTTTTTAAGAAATCTTCCCTGATCTGTCCACTTACTGGTGTTAATCTGTGTGTTTGTATTTAGAAGGAAGCTTTATCATAATTGCACTCTATTTACTGTGCCATGAAAGGAGTGTTTTCCCTCCTAACAAGGTCTGTATAAAACAATTTATGCCTTAAGACCACAGGAGAAGAATGAATTTCTTTGTATCTGTTCCCATTATGCATTCAGTCCTGGGCATCTCCAGATTTTAGCTGTTGCCTGGTCTTACCAGGAAGTTCTAGTACCAAGAGTTTGCATTTATCCGTTATTATTTCAGCAGTAGCGTCAATGACACCAGCCAGAAATAGAGCCCTCTTATGCTTGGCCTTATACAAACTCATGAAAATAGAGCCTCTTCATCAAATTGCTTTCAGTGTGCTAGAGCCACATAGCTCATGCCCTTGCAGCAAACAGTTCTCATGTAATTTTATTCCTTGCTATGGATGCCTGCAAAATGAACATCAGCCAGAAGCACTGGCTTATTTTACCTGGGCCACCAAACATCTATTTGGTTCATTATTCAAGTGTGTCCAGGCAAGATGAATGGTCTGGATTCAGAAGGTTTCATATCCCACCTCCATTCTTCCCCTGACATTATATTATAATGTAAGGCCCTGATCTATGGACGTTTGTTTTACAGCCCTATGTAAAGTACCATGTGTTTTACAGAACAGAACAATAGTGACAACCACATTTTCAGTCAATGTGGTTTGAGATTTGGATATCTTTCCTCTTTTCTCTTTAGGTCATTATATGTTTTCTGAACTGGCGCATCTCAGCAGTCGGAAAGTTGCATATGTCTATGTTTTACCTGGGAGCTGAAATCCTTGAGACCTGGGCCAAGAGTTTGTCACAGATTTAAGAGACATGCAATTTTTGGAAAAGATAATCATAGCAAAGTGGTAAAATATAGCTTCTTTTTTGCAGTCATGATATCCAAGCAATGAGTAAGCCCACCAGAATACCTGTCTAGCTCTGTACAAGATGTTGTGTCGGTTTGTAAGCCAACTGCTTCAAGTGATGACCAGTGAAAGCAGGACACCATTGCCTGGGAAACCAAATAAATATAAGCACACAGCCATCCATCACTGCCATCTGGAAAAGATTGGGCTGAACGTCTTCCTGTCAGGATCTGCTACAGTATTTATTTGTATAGCTGAGCTTTGACTTTGGGGATTTCAGCAAAATATTCCTGTCAGTGATGATTCAAAGAGAAGATTTGGGGTTGACTGTCAGGCTAGTCTTAAGTCCTCTGTTCAATTTTCCAAAATCACAGTTGCCACTAATTTTTTCGTTTCTTTTTTCATATGCAGGCACTTCACATGTGTGAAAACATGTGAGACATGATCTCACTTTGGCATTATGTACACATGTTACCAAAGTGCTGCGAATGATCATGCGTTGGTGACATGTACAGGTGTAAAGGACTTACGATGTATGAGCTTGCTCCTCTGATGTATGTCTAAACCTGATAAGAAGCACAAGTTTTTGCTTAACACAAATAATCTGGTGTGTTCTCCTAACATCAGAAGATCAATAAGGGCTGAATATTTAGTTGTTTTAAACAATAAAAAATAGGAACATATGAATGCATATGAATACAAGGAGCTTGTGAAATAAATAAGTAGTTCTGAAGATGAGGCTATGCTAACATATGGATATTATGATGCAATAACAATACCTTGAAATTTAATAAAGCAATGCAACAAGATCAGCATGAAAAGTACAATATACAAGAGAGGGAAAAGAGGCAACTGTAGCTGGCTAAAACTCAACAATGAAAAGTGTACTGATTCATTTTTTTTTTAAATGAGGATATAAGAAAAAGGAACAAACAAATGTGAATTTGCGTTTGCTGCTAACCACCAAGACAGAAGAGAATAAGAACAAAATGTTCCCAAACCAGCTAATGCCACAAAATACCAAGTTTGGGGAGAAGTGTAAGCTTTATGTATGCTGATACCTGTCAGAAATTCAGTATAGTCAAATAAGCAGCAAGTAGTTTCCTAAACTGTATGAGAAGAAGAACTATTGTTCAGAACACAAGGATTCTAGTCAGTGAAGACACTGTCTTATATCTGCTTTACCATGTAGGAGAGCTGGGAAGAATGAGAGAGGCACTGAGTAGTTTGGCACCAGGACTCAGGAGGTTCTATGGACAAAGGACATGGAGTGAATTACTGAATTCACTGGTATGTGGATACAAAGTGAAGAAAAAAAAGGAAAAAAAAAGATTAGGAAATCTCAGACCAAACCCTCCATCCCTTGTTCATTGTTTACTTACTTTTTACTCCAGTTGGCTCCATTTGACTTCCATGGGAATTTTTATGAATAAAACCACAGTAAGGAAGAATTGGGGCACTGCAATTTTGCCTCTAGTGGATGAGAGATGATGAGAACAAACCCTAAAACTTCCCAGTGTGGAAAAAAAATGGGATCCTCAGTGGAGGAGGAAGGGCAGCCATGTATATTCATTTCATCGTCTTCTGTGTGCACATAGTAAGGCTGACAAAAAGCTAATGCTTCCTATCACTGTCTTTACTTTTCACTCTCCTGTTAGCATTAAACGTGTGGGAGCAGGAATATCCAGAGCTTTTCTCACAGATGGCCTCAGCTTCAGTATATCCCTGAGGATTCATGTGCCCTGGGAGGGGAATCGTTTTCCTTCCTGGGAGAGCTGTGCCCTTCCCATAGCCCTTCTAAGAAATCACCATGAAGCCATCCTCAGAGTTTGCTTTTCCCCTGAGCCTTGTCTTGCAGATCCACTGTATTTAGAGCACAAAGAACTAGTATTCCTCGATGAAGAAAACATTTTCAGGGAACAAGAAGCAGGCAGCGTATATAATGAGGGGTGTTCTGAGATGGGAGGTTTGAAACAACTGATCTGTAAAGGAAAATGTTGGGATGCGCAGCACAAAGCAAGAGTTAGCTTGCAAAGAGCTTGCAAAGCAAGGGTTAGTTGCTTAGTTAGTTAGACATTCAAAGGGAAAGGAGAAGAGCAGCAAAGGAAGAAGAATGAGTTAATGCTGCCAAAAAGCCCAGGGGGAAAAGAAGAAATTTTATAAGTACATCAGGAGGAGGACAAAGTATTGAAGAGATCTTAAGCCCATTTAGATATAAAGAGATATCTGAAATCAATGATGATTGATTTCAGTCTAGATCCTTTAAAATCTGTCTTTCAAAGGGCAAGGAAGGAAAAAGGCCGAACCATTAGGGGATTATTAATTGTTGAACAAGTTCTTCTCAGAAACTGCAGGCCTTAGAGGAATGGCTGCCCAGGAATATGGATTATTTCAAATAATGTGTAACTTATTTTTTCACTTTATTTGTTGCATTATCACTGCCATTTTCTACATAGGAAAATGGAAGCACAGTGTGTTTATGCTGTGGGAGGAAAGACAGGGACTTAACTAATTCTTTCAGAAGAACAACCACCAGTAGAATGAAAAATAGAATTCAGGAGTCAAACACTTTAATCTGCAAAGCTGAAGTGAGTATATCTGAGAGTCAGAGGCACTACTATGGAAAACACCATGATGCAGAAGACCATGGTCTGGCCCAAAACAAGTGCTATTGATTTGCAGGAAATGTATTTTTAATAGGTTTGGTCCAGACAAAACCAAACCTCAAAATACTTACAGACAGGACTCTTCCATACCCTTCAGCTCTTTGGTGAAACTGGCTCTTTCCAACTGAGTGACAGTATGCACTGCCAAATAGTTCGTAAGAGCAATAATATGCAGATGAAGAAATAAATTCAGTGACAAACAAAGGTGAAATGATATGCTTTCAGGGAAGATGGAGCAAGCGAGCTCTTGTATAGTTTCTATATTATTTTACAGGAAGTGTTGTGGAACTGTCAGACTTCACAACGGCATGACAGCAGGAGATGAAATTTTCCCAGCAGTTGGTTTGCTTTCCAATGGAGATGGGACCATGGCGTTCTATGAATAAAATATAAAAACCCTTCTCCCTCCTGAAGCTTAAAACAAAAAAGAACAATGAAGGCAAAGAAGAGCATGGTATATGAGGAGGAAAAGAAGTAAAATAAAAAATTCTCTCAGCTGCAGGACTGTGGCTTTATGTTTTTGGGTTAATAAGTCAGACATTTGTATAGGATGATGATGTATATACTACCAATGCATAGGTATTTAGGTGGACAGATGTTGCAGAGATGTTAAAAAATCACACCTGCTCTCTATATCCAGTGTCTTGCTCACTGGAAGGACTCACTCTAGAGATGTCAAATAGCATTGCTTCTGCATTCCTTGGATATATTCCATAGGAGAAGGCAGCAGTTTTATTTTCTGCTTGGCTCTCTAGAGGAATCATGATGCACAGTTACAACTGGATGGATTGTATTGTTAGCATATCCCTAATGACTTCAGCTAGGCTCTTCCTGGGCAGTGGTGCCTTCTTTGGCATGTGGTAGCTAGCTTACAGTGTTCTGCCGACATGGAATGCATTATCAGTTCTGAGTATAGATGTAATTTTATTTTTGTTCCCATCTATACTACTTCAAAACTTGGGAAGGGGGAACACTGGTGTTTTTCTAAAACCAGAGTGAACTACCACTGTGCTTTTTCACCTCACTTGGTGCTGCTAATTCACACTATTTACCTGTGGATCTCAAGGTAGATAATATTTTGATTTATTTGTTTTATTGTTGTTTCATGTGTACCTTGTTCTTCATTCATAAAAGTAACATGTTTTTATGTTCAATCCTTAAGGCTGAAAATATAGAAAGAAATTAAAACTATTAAAATTTATTGTATTTAAGTATATCTCACAACGAGTCTAATGATTTACCTGCATTTGATTAATAGTTTCTGAAGTCTATGACTGGCAACACTGTAGTCTAAAGCTAAAGGGGAATTTTTGCTATTGGCTTCCGTAGGCAAAACTAGGCCATTCTGTAGGGCTCCAAACAATTGACATGATCTCTGCTACAATTGACATGATCTCTGCTAATAAACTCAGTTTTATTTTGTTTATATAAGCTGCCTCCAGATTTGCTGCATGCATTGGTCTGATGAGGGAGGGATGTATGTCATTTTAGAAAAACGATACACAGGAAGTCTCTGGTGAAAAGAAAGAAAGAAAAAAAGAAAAGAAAAGAAAATTGCCTGTTTGAACAGAGGCTAGATTTTGCTTTGATGAAGCCACAAAGAATTTGAGCACATATGAAGATTATCTTATGAAAGTTTTTAGAACCTGAGTAAGACATACTTCACTCCTTAAAGCATTAACATAGAGCAAACCATCATGCCCTGTGCGGTACATTAGTCTCAATGCATTGAGCACCTTCAATTTATGACTTTGTTGTCTCTCACGTTCCTCTGTTTAATTACCTCCTTCAAGCCTGGCCAGTTGCCCTTGTTCTAGGGCATTTTTAAGTGCAGGAGGACTAGGAAGGCAGAAGGACAAAGAGACTTCAGCTTATATCATGCTATTCACAATTATTTTAAAGGGATAGAAAATGAGGGAAGAAGCAGGAGGCTGAGTAAAAGCAAATGTAGAACTGATCATTAGAAAAGGGAAGAAGATGGATGCTGCTGAATGCATCTGAGACAGCTGTGGCTGTCTCAAATGGCATGCAGGCTACCAGCCTGACTGTTAACTGTAATATACTTGGGCATTTTAAAATATTTATGGTAACTTCTTGGAAACATTTTTCTCATTTCTTAAGTCACGCTGTATGAACTGTAAAGTCACAGTAATGTGCTCCTAGTCTAGGAATTGTTTAGAGTCAGGAGTAGAGCTGGTAGATATTTTCACTTGAAAACAATTTTTGATGAAAAATGGCCTTTTTCGTGAAACCCTCTGTATTTAATGAAAAACAGAACCTAAGTATGTTCTTTGACTCTAAGTTAAGAGTAAATATCATCCCAAGGCAGGGTAAGTTCCACATGAAGGGGGAAATCAAAGAATGGGAAAGCATACATACTCCCTAGAGCTTCTTTTGCTCAGAACCTGTCATTTCCTCCATAGGGGTGCTTCATTTAAACTGGTACAGGATACAAATCTTGAATGCAGAGTTAAAAAACATTTACAGGAGGAAGATTTCAGCTGTTGAGCACCTTATCAGACAACATCAGCTAAGGGTAACCAGAGCCTGGTTGTCTTCAGATCAGACTACGTGGCCCACCTCTTTGATAGACTTATCTTGCTAATGATACCTTCTAGGTACCCTTGATTTAAGTGTTATTCATAGGCTTCCAGTGATTCTGGAATATTTATGGTCTGAAAAGGGTTCCCAAATACAGTGAGCTGTCTGGGATGTTATTCAGTCTAAGCATCATTACCTTCAAGTTGTCATTGTTTCCTGATGTGAACAGTCTCTGTTAGATCTCTGTTTAGATCTAGTAAAAGCTGGTTTCCTTTCTATCATTTAAGTTTTTGTGCAGTAAACAGTTCTGGAGTGTATGTTATTGAATGTCTCTGTGCTCAAACATATGTGAACTCGCAAGACCTAAATTTTCATCCCCAAATCTTGTTTGGCAGGGGATGTCAATGTTGCATTGTACAAGGCAGGTTGTTTACTGACTAGCTTGGTGCTTTGTTCCCTAAGCACACAGTATAAGGTAGACTAATGCTGTGGCTGATTGCTTTTTATTAATGTACTCATATAAGCTAATGTCTTAACTACATTGCTTGTCAAGGTTAAGGGTTACAAACAGTCCCCAGAGGTACAAATACACTGAACAGGGTTTCCAGTAAGTTGGGGGCTTCTTTTGGGAGGCTTACCCCAGATAAGGGTCTCTCTTTGGAGAGGCAATGAACACAGGCCGTGGGTAACCTAAGAATTTAGCTTAATCCATTAAATCTGATCTGGTCGGATAGACACTGGAAATCCATTGGCTGAAATGAACATAAGGAGTGTGTGCCCTTACAGGCAGTCCTGTACCCACTGCAGCTTTAGGAGTCCTCAATATTCTGCAGGACTATCCTCCACTTAGTTGCAAGGAACCAGACATGCCGTTTGGGAAGACAGCACTTGTCAGGAAGCAAGAACAATGTTAGGAGAGGGTTAGTAACTTGCCCTTGACTTCATTTTTTTGGCTCGTAGCCTAATAGCCTAATAGCAGCTCTGATGCAGCTCTGATGTCCAAGGCTGTTTCACCTGCACAAAGGTAAGGTTTAGAAAGACACTGGAGGCCTAGAGCCTGATAATGGCTGTGCTAACACATATCTCTGCTCATGCTCCATGAAGAGTTTAGTTCAATGGAGCTTGAGGCTTATACTGTTTATTTTTTCTTTCCCTTTATTTATGCTAACATTCGGAATTTTGAGAATTTTTTTTGATCGCTTTATAGTATTTTGGAAGAGATACTCTTTTATATCTTTTAGCCCAGAATGCTGCTCCTGGTAGATGAAAGTAAAAAGAAATATTTACCTAAAATGTGTTTTTATTATTTTTGACTGCTATTCTTTAGTATTTCTTTTTCTAGTTGTTTGTCTCCTATTTTTTAAACTGTAGATGTTACTCTCTTACCCCCAGAACGGAGAGGGAAGAGATTCTGAGTTGTAGGGCTCTACCAAGATGCAGTACAACCCTGAGAAGTCAAGGATGCTTCTGATCCTGCGTCTGTCCAAAGTGTAGCTATGCTCAGTCTGCAGATATAAGGGAGAACAGTTCTAACTAGCTGACAAAGCTTGTAAGTATTAGTCTAATGGGTATGATAACTGGCGCTAGCATTACAGAATTTCAGTTGAAAACCTCTCTTTGATTTGCCCATTGTCATCTGAAATTCTCACCTATGGGACTCCCATTTTCAAGTCTGACCACTGTTGAGAATTTTTAAAAAGTGTGAGCAAAAGTGATTTAGCCATTCTAGAGCATGAGGAAAAGTGCAAAGAATATGCTTTCTGATTCTATAAAAAGAACTGGAAGTGCTCTAGTGATAAAACAGCTGCAGGCAGAAACTTCAAATTAGGTAGTGAAATCTTCCTCACTAAGGACAAAAGTTTGTGAGTGTGTTGATGAAATTTGATTTGCTTTTGTTTGAATAATGAGCACTGAAAAATCACGCTTGGTCTAGGCTCAGTTCATTTTAAAGAACTCTAGTGGTACATTTAATAACAAACACCCACTGGAGCCTTTGCTGTGTTCATTGTGCTTCCTGTATATAAAATATTTTCATGAACTGTTTGTCTGGCATATGCAGTAGTGGAGGGCACTGTACATGTGTGTTTAAAGTAGGGAGAAAGGTATGACAGAAGTAGGTACATTTCATTGGTGCTGTAGCACTATGATTGCTGTTTTAAAATTGCCTTGGCATTCTTGAGGATCAAAATGCTACGGAAATATGAGTTATAATGTAGTTATATAAAATTAGAGAGGCAATAAAAATAAGAGTGGGTTGGCGGCAGGAGAGGATACATGAGAAAACAATTCCAAAACTGAAGTGTGTATTAAAAGTTCATTTAAGCAGGTTGCTATGTAACTCCGGACTGACCGCAACCATGTTAAGGCAGCGTTCAGCTTCTCTGTAAAACATTTGCTGGTCCACAGGAAGAGTTTGTTGCATTAAGTAATTTATGGGGTGCTAAGAAGTTCCTTAAGCTATTATTAAAAACATACAAAATCTTCCCTGGTTAGAATTCTAGTAACTCAGACTTCTAACTAAGCAGAACTGATAGGGCAGGCCTTTTGATGTTTAATGAGTTCTGAAGCAGATGTGAGATGTGATAGACAGGGGAGCCGGGGTGATTTAGTGCTCATGAAACAAAATGATGAGATCCCCTCCTGAAAAAGAAAATGTAGCTAAAAAGGACAGTTTTTTTCTTCTTTCTCAGCCCATGTGTTTTTGATTTCCTCACCCCGTGCCTCTCAGTGCTGGCTCGTTTCCATTCAAACACACACAGAACACTGAAAACTAATTAGCCTTGGATACAGCCACAGGAAGTTAGCCTGCCAAGTCCCCTTTCCCCCACAATTCCTCAACTTTCTCAGCTTGCCTCAGGCCAAGGGCCTTGCACTGGGCCTCTCTCTGTAGGTTGCCAGGTCTAATTTTACAATTTCCCTTCACCTTATCAAGTGTGCCCCGGGCCCAACTAGGGGGAAAGGATCAGAGCCAATGTTGTGTTGTGGGCCTTTCTTCCCCACACCCAGTCCCCACCCACCTCTTTTCTTTTCTGCATCAATTTTGGGAGTCTTGCTCATATCTAGTTTCAGTGTTGACTTGTTAATCTGACCTTTGCTAATGCTTTTTAAAGGAACCAAAGAGAACTTCACCATCTTGTAAAACTTGAAAGTCTCTCCTCTCCAAGACTTTTCTTGAAGGTTAACAAATTTTCCCGAGAGCCAGAGGACTACAGGTGTCAACCATTTTCAAGCATCCCATTTCAAAGCAGAGCCCGCCACAATCCCAGTGCAAGAAGCTGGAGCCTGATTAGAGGAAAGCAGTAGGCTGGATGCCAACCTACACTGGGCAGAGTCATGGTATGTACAACTTACTGGAAAATACCAGCATGGCTGGGAAAGAGGGTCTATGACTGAAAGAGGGTCTAGAAGCAGGTTGAGGTTCTGTTCTTGATTCTTATGCTCACCTACTATGTGACCTTGAACAAAAGTCACTTCAGCTCTTGATGTTCATTTCTAAGCTGGTGGTAATGTTATGACATATATGGTGTAGAGTAGTTTGATCTTTGTGGATGAAAGGTACTAAGGTAAGTGGCAACTGTTATCAAATCTGAGTGGAAAGGGGCGAAGAAGGAAAAACACTGGACAACTGAACTCCCCCCTTCATCTATCTGTGGTATAGATAAGTGGGAACTGATGTACTTATTAGACTGCTGTCCATTCAGTCCAGTGTCCAGACTCCCACATGATCTAGAACAAAGCCCTTCAGAGGATGACTTGGGAAATCTTGCAGTATGATGGTTGACAGCAGGGAAGAGGCCAATTTGACCTTGTTGTTTAGTCCTGTTCAGAATTCCAAGAGTTAGAAAGCAGCTTAAGTCCTCAAGTACAAAATGTTTGTTATTATTCCCTGTGACAACTGTAGATATTCTTGAGGGCCATATAAATATGTAGTCTTTTTCTTACTATTGTTACGTTTTGAACCTTGTCAGTTACCTGTAGCAATGAGCTCCATGATATAATTACATGCTGTGTGAACGAAGTCCTTTTTTTCCTTGATGTGCATTGTGAATATGTGGGGAAACCGATGCTACAGCGGCTGGTGCTGTGTCTGCCCTGTAGACAATAAACAGAGAACGCCAGCCTGCATGGCTGGGAGAGGGAGGTCATCTGGGAACCATCTCCAAATGAACTCAGAATTTGAAAATGACCTGAAGGAAAATATTAGGTACAGTGCTAGGAAGAGCTGCCATAGAAAAGGAATAAGAGCCTATTCTTGTTTCACTGTCCCCTTGATGCAAGACTGGAGAAGAGTTTCATATGAGTTTTGTAGCTCGCTTCCATTTTTAAACACATTTACAATCTTGTCTTTGGCTTACATAAATATTCTTTCTGTAAAGCAGAGAGTAGCACCTGATTTACCCAAGTGTAGAACCTCTCCTGCAGCCAGTTTCTTTTCACAGTCTGTGAAATGTCTTTTATGATGTTTTATTTAAGATTTCATATGTGTTAATCAAACACAGCCCTGTTAAAAAGAAGTGATTTCATTGTTCAGGCAGCACTTGTGCTATTCTGGAGTGGAGATTAAACCTGAGTGTGGAAATGTGATGTTCTAGACTCCGTTTTAGACCATACATAAAAGTGTGGCTTGGAGCATGTGAGTAGTCCATTAAGATGAAAAGGATTGCTCTGGTGACTGCCATAACGCTTATGTTTAAGTAGCATACTGAACTCAGGCAGGTTATAAGATTCTTAGGGAAAAAACTTTTCTGTGGGTAGAGGCAGTCCTGTTAATCTGAACAGTGACAGACATTTCAGTGATATCAGCGGCATTTGTAGAAAAGCTTTGTGAGACAGTCTTTTACTTCCTCCTTATCTGGCACAGCTGGCCCCTAGTCTGTTTGGCCTGTTCCTATTGCAATTCTAACAAACATAAATTTGGCAGGATAGCAGAACTTAGTCCACAAGTTAACCTGTATGCTCTCCCTCTGGCTCCTATTCTTACACTTCTCAGAGTACTTGTAAGAAAATAGCCTCTTAGTTTTGATCTTTGACCGAGTGTCATGACTCCAGTCCAAGATTATCACATCACAATTCACTGCTCTGAAGAAATCTGTGATTCCCAATGAGAACTAAACAGGCCGGACAAGTGAATGGAAAAAAACAACAGAGACCAAATGAGCTTTTATGCAAATATCCCTATTTCTTTAAATGAAAGAAAAGCAACACAGAAAATGAAATGTTCTATTAAAATTATTTCTGCCTGACTCTTGTTTTGAAGTCTCCTGAGAGGTACCTACAATTCTGGAACTATTGCACACATGTTAGGTCTATTTTTCTAGCATATACGCTTCTAGTTCAGCTCATTCTTCAGAATTCTTCACTTGTCCTGAAGAACAAATGGAGGAAAAAAATCTAGCATAGAGTGTTGGCTTCATTTCATATCTGTGAAGTCAAATAAGAGTTTATATTTTATTAGAGTCCTCACAAAATGAGCCCATGTGGCTGGTCTCAGAGCTGTGACATATATGTGACTGCAAGTAGAGCTGGCTAAAATGTTTCCAGCCAAACTGTACTTTGACCAAAAAAAAAAAAAACTTACTGAAAATGGAATATTCCTCCAAAATAATCTTCTTTTCTCTAAGTTGATCATATACTCGTCTAAACACCTAAACCTAAAACTTTAGAGTGTCATTTCTGGGCTTAAGCCATTTGAGGCCAGGATTTGTTAGCTTTTGACACTTGTCCAAAAATGTGTGTGTGGTGGGGGGTTCTTCTATGTTCTAGGCTAAATGGAAAGGTTAAAAATACTGTGTACACCCTTCTCTTTCCCAATACAGACTTAATGAGGCAGGGCTAAGACAGCAGACCAAGTCATCTGATGCATCTGCTGCTGCATGGTTACTTGAAACCTTCGCAGCATGACTGGATAAGCTCAGATCTGTAAAATGCAGCTTTTCGTTCTGTACCTTTGGTTTGTTGGCGCTGGCTTGTATCCAGAATTCTGGAAGAGCACAGAATGTTACTCTGACACCCACCCGTCTGGGAAGAGGGTACAGTCAGGTAGCTAGACCCAGTCCCTGGGTCCCGGAAGCTTGCCTTGGGGGCAGAAGGTCAGAAGAATACCTTTTTTTTTTTTCTTTCTTTTTTTTCCCCCCTGAATTTGCTTCTTAAATAACTAATCATACCCTTAAGAAAATGGCCTGATCTCAATTCTGTGTGTGGCATAGTCCTTGCTAGAGAGGGAAATAGGACGTAATTCCTGAGATCTTATTCAAAATCAAAGTCCAATTGTGAATAGCTACAAGAATATTTTATCACAATTAACCTGCTGCAATTAGTAATCTATTTTGAGTCATTTATATCCGCTTCTGTGAGGAAGTCATGTGAGGCTTGTTTGACATTAAAATGCTTAATTTAGCTCTCTCCTGTCAAATTTCTCCTTTAGAAATGCCTACATTTCTAAAGCTATTGTTGCAAAAGCCCCAATCTGTCCAGTTTTGGTAATTCTATAAAGGAGAAATACAAATGTAGCAACTGGTGGCTGCCTGAGCCTGGTGAAGAACTTCGATTGAGTGGCATACGGTCAGGTTTGAGGAAATAAGATCTAAGTGTCTTGACGGAAAGAATGTATCTCGTGGGAGGAGCTGATCTCTCAGCACTGAATTTATGATAAACAATAATCTTCCTCCTGTTAAACAGACCTGAATATGCAGGATCTTAATGATCCTTCTGTTTGGCCCTTCTCAGTCTAGGTTCCTTCATGATCCTCGCTATCTAATACAGAAGAGCATAATCTATAAACCTGTTTCTCTGCAAAGTGGATTTGTGCAGGATAATTGTGAGCATAAAATGCTTTCAGATTACTGTAGCTGGATGTCTGATTCATAGTTTCACCCGCTCTTTTTGTTTATTTCCTAGAGCTGATTGGAAAATGTCAATTTTATTCGATTTTGACATTTTCACAGGGAATTTGGATTTTTTCAGTGAAAAACTGTGTCCTCAGAAAGCATGTGTATCTCAAATGAATACTTTCAGTGTAAATGAGTACTCAGTGCCTCTCTTCTCCCTAGTTGTCGCACTAGAAACTCATACAGCATCTCTCACCATCAGTCCTTTCATGGCGCACCATGGTGGCAGGGCATTAAGAAATTAAGAGGGACACTATACTAGAGAAGAATGGTGGCATGAGTTACCCAAACAATTGCTCTTCAAAGGCACAAACCAACATTTCTAAATAGAGAATGTGGAATGTGAAATCCTAGAAAGGATTTCGGTCTTCACATAAGTTTTAAAGAGAAATCATATTCAGCTATCTAGTTTAAAAAAAAAAAAAAAAAAAGCCATCAAAATCATGATTTTTAAAAAGGATTTTCTTCTTACACCCAGTCCTTCTCTCTCTTTCTAAGCTCTTTGAGTTTGGTCTGTAAGTGTTTTTGGAATCTCTGAAAAATAGTTTGTAGAGTATAAAATTACACACTGTGCAATCTGGTAGAACTAATGTAGTTAGTCTTATTTTGAGTGATGGTGTATTATCCTGGTAGTGATGGCTTTATTGTGGAGAAACTGTTGACTCTAACATTGTCCTCTTTTCCCAGTCTCACTACATACCTCGTATGTCATTAATGCTGCTTGTTGCACCAGGCCTAAATCCCTGGGTTCCTGGTGTATGATGGGGCCCCTAGATCAAGACCTGCTTGCTCTTCAGACCAGATCATTCTTGATACTTTGTGTGCTTCTGGTGCTGCAATGCAGTAATGGTTATGTAGCCGTGTTATGTCAGCTCCTCTGCTCAATCTTCCCTGTCTTTGGAGCTTTGGAAGACAAAGATAATATCCTATGAGTAGGTTTACCAAAAGGAACTTCTGGGGCACCATACTGGACTCTATATTGAGTATGTTTTGAAAAGAGCAAATGCGGTTGATACTTGATATCCTATGGTCACATGCCTTGAATATGTGGCAAGTCTGGCACATATCAGTCACAAACAGTTACACAGAGCAGAACGTGACAGATGGGAAGTACTGAGAGATAAGCTTTTCAGTTGCTATACAAAAAGCAGATAGATAAAAATAATATCTCTTGTGGAAATGAAATTAACGATCCCTACACTGGCTGTGGAAAACAGAGACCTATGTTGCAGCTGACATCCTGGATATATCCCTGACTGATGTCACTGTCATCCTGGGTTCTGATTTCTAAAAAGCTGTCTATCTCTAAATAAAGTATACCCATCCATATAAACTTGACTTTTTATTTTTGAAACATGTGAAATAATTTAGCACAAACTAGAAAATAACTTCCAAATGCCCTTTTTTGCCAGCACTCTTCTGAGAACGTATGGGGAGGATAACACATACTTTTCTTGCAAAGCAAATGAAAATGTCATTGTTTTTCCCAAATGAATTTGAAAAATAGATTTTGAAAAAATTCATCTTGCAGATCAACCCCTCCCATGTCACTACATCATAAGAGAAACCAGTCAGCTCTGCAGAAACATTTATGGGTTTCCATCATGCTGCATCGTTTAAGGGATGAGACAGCACGCTCTGCAGAATGCAGAACTTCCTCTCCTCTCTAGTTTAATTGCATTTCTGTTCTCGGCATTACATACCTTTAAAGGCATGTTATAAATATTGTTCTGCATCATAGATCATGTCTATAATTTGTACAGTGTTTTCACTTTGACAGAGTCTTCCAAAGAAAAAGCAAAACATAGTAAATTAAAATAAAAGAAGCCAATCTGCTCATTTGAAAGATAGTTAGACATCTGCAAAACAAAAGCAATCATCTGATGTGTTTTGCATAATGTGATTATTCTGCAAAGTCAGTTTGGCCGTGCTTGCTTTAAAAACCCTGAAATTTTTTAAAGTGACAAAATATATTTATGGAATTTTTCTCCCAGGAGTTTATGGTTTCATATACTTGTTTTTGTTGTATTGTTATTATTACAACTATTATATTATTATTATATATATTATACATATACTATAAATATTATGTTATTATTATAAATTCAAGATGAAACCATGGCTGATTCCCACCCAGACTGAGGTAACCAGATTAGTAATAGTGGGGTATGCCACACTGAGAACATAGGCAAATGTGAAAATAAATAGCTTAATTCCATGAGTTTTACGCACTTAAGCAAGCAAGAGGGGTGGAGAGGAAGAGGAGAGGAGGGACAGAATTTGGATAACTTTACATCCATGTGTGGACCAGAACTGGATCTTCAAATCTTGCTCTCACCAGAGTTGGTATTCAAACCTTTGCATAATAACTTTGGCTTCAAACTGGGAGCCTGATATCATGGATTCTGCTATAACTGAAACTGTGCTTGAGACTTTGTTGTGATCAGTCAGCCTGAACTTCATCTAATCCATAGGTACAAACATTTGTTCCTTTTTCAATTTGCTCCAGCAAGCTTAAAAGTTAGACCGCTTTGAGAGTAGGGACATAATTCCAAACAGGGACAGAATGTGCGATTGCAGGTATGTGTTCAAATAGATCCATCTTTCTTTCTTGGCTTGCATGTGAAGCCATAAAACACTTTGCTGCAATTTACAATATGAGGAACTATCATCTTCTACCTTGCTGAGGTGTGCCTTTGGCAATTTTCCTTGATGGGTGACAGTGGTGGTAGTAGGGGTGATCAGAATAATTAACAAGATTCTCTTCAGGTCCACCCATTGGAATATTTTCCATTTCTGCAATGAAATGGAATGGAGTTACACTACTCTGGGATAAATGCTTGGATAGTGAAAGATTTTTTTTTTTTTTTAACATAAAAGAGGAGTCTGTTGAGAATATTTTGGTGCCAGCAGGCTGTTCCTCTGTCCTGGGGCATGTCCTGGTTTTCAAAAATCCATTGTAATTTAAATTTAGTACCAAAACATATTGCTCCTTGTTGGAAAATCCGTATTATTGATGAGAGATTTTTGTTCAATTAGCAACCTTGCAATCTAGCCTGGAATACATTTTCCCCTTTGTTTTTGCTTATTAAATGATAATTGTGCAAACTGTCCCCTGTGTCATTCAATGTAAAAACCTACGAACACAGTCTCACTGTTGCTTCAAGACTCTTGGAGTCTCATATGGCTGATCCCAAAGTGACCTTTCATTTTGAGTTTTGGTAATGAGTGGAAAAAATATCTATTTTTTTTTAATAACTTAAAATTGAAAAGTCTGGGGCATCTACCTTTCTGCAGAGTTAAAATTCTGAACTTTTTCTCAGATCTTCACCTAAAACACAATATTTCAACATCCCTGAATTATATATATTTTCCTTTGATAATTTTGACCATATTTCTTGAGTAAACTATGTTTCTATATAGCATTATGGTATCTGTAGTTCTAGTTCCTGTTCTTTCTTGGGAGCCAGAGTCTCTGACTGGACAACATCTTTCTATAATGTACCCAGAGGCTTGTGATTCCCAGGACAAACTTCCCTAGAAAAAGAGCACTATGGAAGATACATTGGGATGTATCTTGTCTAATGGTTCCAGCAATACAAAAAGTGAGAAAGTGCTGACATCTTTTGCTGATGAAACAGAGTTGGGGACATCATCAATACAGAAAGGGTCAGGATTCACACACGAAAAAGCAGATGGCCTTGAATATTAATGTATAGAAAGGAGAGGACAATGTTGTTCACCTCAGAACAAGAAGAAGAGAACTGGAGTTTTTTTTACTAGATTGCAGGATGTCTGTGTGTTGCCAGTGTGATATGACTGTAGGGAAAATGTGATCCTACAGCGCATCAAAGTATTTCTGACAGAGGTTGAATTTGATATCACTGTGTAAGAGTTAAATGAGAACACAGTTTGCACTCATGAAAAACTGGAAGTAAAAGTGCAGAGAACACCTGCTGGAGTGATTGGGGATAGGGTGCCTATCTTATGTATAGAGACTAAGACAATTTGTCTTGTTTAACTCAGCCAAAAGAAGACCAAGTGTAAGATACTAATGTTCTCTATAGGTATTTCGGGGCCAAGTGGCTGGGGTGAGGAAGAGCAGCATAAGCTGACTGACTGCCCTGGCATGAGAACAAATGGCTCTGAGCAAGCGTGTGCTGGGAATTAGAAGAGTATCAGTAGGAATAATGGAAACTGGAAGCTGAACACTCTTTACTATGGGGCTGGGAAATATGTGAAAAGTATTACATGATGTGATTGCCT
The DNA here is from genome assembly GCF_040807025.1 of Struthio camelus. Lineage (NCBI taxonomy): Eukaryota > Metazoa > Chordata > Aves > Struthioniformes > Struthionidae > Struthio > Struthio camelus. The sequence continues at coordinate 91,544,763 of NC_090942.1, read as the reverse complement.
GCTTTGGTGACTCTGGAGGTTCATTACAGTCCTGTGTTGTGTTGTATTTTAGAGAATATAGTTCTTCACTGGGCACCAGCCCTTAGAAGAAAAGAGAGCTAAAACAGAGTTCCTGTCAGACATGAGTAAAAACAATTTATATAAGTATTTATGTCTCAACTGCTTTGAAATTTGGGATATTATGTCAAATTGAAATTTTTTCTACAGATTGATGTTTGCTGGAATCAGCAAATGATACCTGAGAAAACTGCCTGAATGGCTCTAATGTTAAACCCTTAATTCCGCTTCTGTATTCAGTGCACAAGGATAAAAAGCCTGCCCATGGATCAATCACATGGTTTGTGCCAGTGGTCCATTTGAACCTTTTGAAGGCTGGGGATTATGCCTGTTGCTTCTCTGTGGGATGTTTCTGTCTGGTTTCAGTCACACGGGATCTTTCCACAGTTTTGCCAGCATCTGGGTAGAAAACTTCCATTTCGTGTTCTCCATATGGCTCTGGAGTGCTCTCTAGCACATGACATCATCTAAATGCCCGTAGTCCTGGCTCTCCCCTCAAAAGACAAAACAATTAGGGAAAAAATAAACCAATACTCCTCCCTTCTTCCTCCCCTCTGCCAAGAAAAAAAAAAGTGCAAAAGCCAACTAACAGAAACCTAGAAGTCTTAATGAGTTATGCTCTTTAACTCAGGAGCAATGAGCCATCTTCAGGGTCCATAATTTGCTGCAAATACTTAATTGTAGAGTGGTTTGCTATGTTTTTATTTGGGTGGGAAGCCTGCGATTATAGTTAATGCTTTGTAACTTACTCTGTGACATGTGGTAACGCTACAGAGAATAAAGACCAGGAAACATGCGGCTGACAGACAGGGCCAATCATTTTCTTCTTGCCAAGTAGGCTGTGTTCGTATGTGTTTCTGGCAGTGAGCTGCATGACACCTCAGGTTCCTCTCCTCGTCTTTCTAAGAGTAACAGAGATTTTCTTCATTGCAAAGGAAAAATGAAATAATGACGAAAAGTAGAAAAAGTCATCATCCCAAGGCATTCAAAGGAGTTTAAGGCTAGAGTTGTGGGGTTCCTAGTTCAGAATTACGTTGCTGTGGGTTATTACTGTGTGCTTTAGCTTATCATTTTACCTTATATTTTGAAGTGTTTCATTTCTTTAGACCTTTAGAGTGCAGAAAAGATAACTTTGTTTTTACCCAATTTTCTATAACCCGGTTACCATTATGCATATTAGAAGCAGTGTAAGCAGCTTCTAAGGTGTTTTAAGAACAGAGTCAACTACAGAGTCAACTAATTAAATTTTTGTGTCCACTTTACTAATTAACAGCGTCTGCAGGAATGCATTCTGGGAAAGCCATGGTAGTTTTCATCATGGTTCTCCAGTGAGAGGTTTGAAGACAGTACTGAAGGAAAGAACAGGAAGATGAGTAGTGGTGTACTGGAGTTGTCCTGCAGTACAGATAGAGGGAAGGTGGGTGTCCCAAGCCCACCCAAATGATTAACCAATTCACTTAAAAATCAGTCTTACCAGCAGTTGCATGAAGTGGTTTTCCCTTCTCTCTGATTTGAGAGGACTCTAGTTATTCTATTCTATCTCAGAACATCACAATTCCTATTTTTCTCTTTTGTCAGAAGGTCTTCACATCCCTAATCTCTGTCAAGATCTCTTTAAGGACTCTCTTCTATATTTTACAGTCCCCTGTTCTCCGTAATAGCCTATTATCCCATGTAGTCCCTTGAGGACCCTATCAGCTCTTCCTTGCACACAGATTCTTCTTGTAACTCCTTCTCCTTCATTCTCTGTGGTCTCTTCAAATCATTTTGCCAGGGCAAAGTAGTTCCCAATAACACGTTTACTGCTCTTTTTATCATCTTTAATGATAGGAGCATCATGAGTGGCAGGACTTGCTTAAATAGGCAATAATCAGTTCAAGGAGGAGGCCCTAATTCATTTTTTAAAAATACAATCCAAATTGTTTTCTCTTCCAGCTTTGCCAAAACTACTAACCAGTCTGTCTTACATTTCACATATATGATCTCATGTCAGAGCAGAAGTTTTCTGGAAAATCTGAGACAAATTGGATGAGGCATTTTTGGATTAATATAGAAACTGAAGCATTCTTTTAAACAGATTATTATACATATATACTTTTTTTTGACTTGTCATGACTCAAAAGCAACATGAGCTGGAAAATTCCAGATCTGCCAAGACCATGTTTTTTCTCCATAGACTCTAGGTTTTCAGGTCCTTCTAGGGGCCTATGGAGTAAAATTAATAAAAGGGGCAATCCTCTTTGATTGGTTTGCTTTCCCTGTTCCTTGCTTTATGGAGAAGGACAGCCAATTGGAGCCGCTATGTATACTGAAGGACAACCTCCTGTGTAATTACCCCTTACCTCTCAATTGCATAAACAGAGGGTTAGAGGCTAGAGGAAGAGCTTAGCTGTATTGTCAGCTGGCTGAGAAGCTGCTTTCTGTTCAGCTCTCGTATTGCTCCATGTTAGGGGCCAGTAAGTGAACAAACATGCTAGGGCAGTCTGCGCTGCTCCAGAGACCTATGTGCCAAATTCAGGTTGCAGAAATGAGGATCCTGGAGTGTCTGACACTCCTGCTGGATCTTGGTCCTCCCCATGTCCTGCCCCGTCTTTGTTACTGTACCTTATCCATTTGGAGGCCAGTTGCATCAAACCAATATGCTATTGGCTTCTTATATAAATAAACTGGTCCCACTTCAAAGGCTCCTGCCTTGTCACTGCTCCACTACTTTTGTCTTTCAGCTAACCTTTAATGTAGGAGTCGTTCAGCAGGAGAAGACCTCGTCCTACCCTTCAGAAGTTACTTGGCTGCCTTTCTGCATTTCTTCAGTCTTCAGTGAATAGACATGCATTCTTGAGGGGAAAATAGGAAGTGTGGGAGAAAAGACAAAGTCCTTTTTCTACCCACTGTTGTCAGTATGCAGCTGACCTCCAAGGACACAATGTGCTGTGGTGGTCCCTCAACCGCTCACCAGTGTGAAGAAAGCTGTTCATGAAAAGGATTGCGTATAGTACAAACAGAATTTTTAAAAGTGTGTATGTGTTGCTAAAAAGCAAAGAGCTGGAGAAAATAAGGAGGTATGTTGCTGAAAGGCATAATGGCTGGAAAAAATAAGGGATTCTGATGATAGCTGAAGTGAGAGTAAGTGTGCTGTGAATGTGAGCTTGGCAGAGCAGAGCAAGGGTATCACATAGAAAATGAGCCTGACCAAAGTAAGCCAAATCTATGCACGTTCTACATTGATCTTTTTATGATTACTGAAAGCTGGTTGTTGCATGTTGAAACATTATATTAGCACTTTTTCAATAGCTGATTTTCAGTTTGCATTCTAAATTAAAATACTGTAAAAGCTTTTTTGGCCAATAAAAATTGATTTTTTTCTTTTCACAACAAAATAAAAAAAGTTTCAAGACAACTGTCTTACTTTAACATCAAAGTAAATACTTCCTTTTTTTTAATTCTTAAAAATATTGCCTGTAAGCAAATTCCAAAATAAAATATTTTGGGAAAAATCAAAACATTCACTGAGGAAAATGTCAAAATGATTTTTTTTCCTCTTCCCCACTTTCCCCAAAACTCTGTAGATTTGCTAAATACAGTATGAATTTGTGAATAGTTTTGATTAACCTCAAACGACATTTTAGGGGCAAATATATTAATTATTCACACCAATATTTTTCATAGCTCTATTATACACTTTCTTTTTCTGGTGATCTCACTGATGAGTGGTGCCTCAATATCTTCCCACTCTCATCTGTGGCAAAACCTTGACTCTTATGTTTCACATAAGGAGCAAATATTCCCCAGCTTCCCTGTTAATATTTTCCATATTTGGAATGGAGAATTTAAAACAATTTAATCTCCTTACGGTCCTCAGTGGTGCCCTTTAGATTAGCTTTTCATTGGGAATTGACTATATACTTTCTGTAACATAAACTGAAATCTGTGAGTTGTAAGCTGCCAGCAAAATATGAAGGTATGCTATATTTGTCCAGATATATAAGATATGACAAGATTTAATATGTATCAAATTTAGCAGGTGTTGTGATCTCCTGCATAGATACACAGTATTCAAAGACATGCTCTTGAGAACTCTACACTCCCTGTTAGTTCTACATTTCTGTCCTTTCCAGCATATTCTTATCTGTAATCTTACCTCCAATTTCTTACAATTCAGATATGTTTTATTTTAGCAACATTATCTATATTTTTATTAACTTCCTAAATTACAGGCAACATATGCAGCCTTAGCTCCAGCTTCCCAGAGGTGTTGGTTGGGTAATTGCAGACTTTTTAGATAAGCTGTAGACATGGACAGGAACAGAACAAAACTTGGGTGTCACATTTCTCATTCATTCAGAAAAGCATTTCACTCACATGTTTACCATTTGAATCTTTAGGTGGAGAGATTACTATGGAGGAGATGGGTGGGGAGAAAGAAGTATGATTTTATTTTTGTGAAAGCTCCTGCACTGATAGTTGGAAGATTATAGAGCACCATCTGTTGCTGCCTTGTAGCTGGGTTGTAAAGCCAAACACATCAAATGCTGTCAGATTTGAGTGATCACATTCTACGCTTGTTTCACATGGTTTTTGAACAGTGAAAATAACTGTAAGGCAGAGCACAACACAGGGAATAAGTCTATGACCAATTGGGGCACAGACCTCTCTTGAGCTTGCAAACAAAGCTACCAGTTCACATTAAATTAAGGATCTTGCTTGGAAGTCCTTCCTGATTTTCATTTACACTGCCCACATTTTGATCTCACTGGTAGTGCTGGTTATATCTCCCACACAGTGACTTTTAGCTTTTAATGTTTAAACCATTCAGACGTTAGGCTCTTCCTCCCTCTGCCCGTTTGTCTCATCTCAGATGCTACAAGAGAGACATTTTCAGTCATACAACCTATATACCCTTGGCAGCTCAACACCTCCCCCCGCCATCCACCATTTCTTTTATAACTCAAGGAAGCCATAGAGAGCTTTCCAACCCAATTTTCAGTGGGGATCTGCCAGCTGCTGAGACGCAGGTTCTCTGAAAGTTTGTTTTCTCTCTTCTGTCAAGGGAGGATGTTGGAACATCACTTATTGAGAAAGCTATGTGAGAGGAAAATGTCATCATCTCAGTGGGCTAAATGGAACCATATTTTGTTTTCTGGCCGGATCAGTATTTTTTCAAAAGAGCAAAATTTTCCATTGATGATGCCTGCATGCAGAAGGAAGGAGACTGCTCAACACAGAAAGAGAGACACTTCTGGACATAAAGAAGCGGCATGTGGCTAAAAGCTGAAAATCACCCTATTAAAAACAGAAGAGGTAAAATAAAGACTAAACACAAGGCATTGATGATGTTTCCAGAGATCTTAAAGCCCAGAGGGACCATTAGAATACTGTAGTCTAGGCTTTTTCAAAAGACAGATCAAACAATTAAACTCAATGGTTCCATCAACAGAACCAGAACTTCTGCTTTACTTCTAAATTATCTTTTAGAAATATATTCATTTTTTGATTTGAAAGTTTTGAGTGATGAAGACTTGCTTGGGCAAGTGTTTTAAATGGCTGTTTTCATGGGCAAAAATGTTTATCTTATTTATACTCTGAAATGTTCTTCCTTCAGTTTCCAGGCACTGGATTTCATTTTGCTTTTTTCTGCTAGATTGAAGAACTGTCTTCTGCCAGAAATCTCTCCCCCAAGAAAGTACCTGTAAGGATCATATCACACTTGCCCTCCACTTATATAAACTAAATAGGATGATATTCTGTCACTGTAAGGAAGATCATGTTACCAAATTTCATATGAAATGTTATGTGAACACTTCAGGTCCTTTCCAGCTGTAACTTTCTACTTTTCTTTGATGGAATGTACATCAGTTGAAATCTTTTTGTCAAAATGGAATGTCACTCTGAAAGGTTGGAATGTCTTTCTAAAAAGTATTCTAAACATCAAACAGAACATGTTTTCATAACCTAGAAACAAACAGGAACTAAGCACTTCTGAAAACATAGTTAGACCATGTACTGTAATCAGAATGAGGTCTCATAGAACTGCCCCCAGACCAGGTAGTTGTCCAGCAGAAGGCCTGGGTACAGATTTGACTAGTTTCCTTGAAAGGAGAAAGATGTTGGTCTGGGAATATGCATTTGGATGGGGAGAGAGGAAATGTATAAATTCTGTCTGTTGAATACATAATGTTTTGTGTATCTCCTGGTCCTTTGCATATCCTTTGTCTTGGAATCTGGTGCTCTTCTGGATTTCACTGGTTTACAGCTAATGGGAATTCGTGAATCTATTTACTGCTGCATCAGCCTGATTGCACTCACCTGCAATTATGGCAAAACATATGTCACACATATTAGCAAATTAAAACAAGTTTAAGATTCCTCAGTGCTAGGTCCATATATGTTAGCCAAGATAATTTCAGAATCAAGAGCACTTTCGACTGATAGTTCTCTTTGGAACTGCACAAAGACTTCTAGACAGTTCATGATGCATCTGCCAGCCAGTGCTGCACCAACCCAATCACATTTCAAATTTCTGAACCTTCCCCCCAGCAAAATGAATCTTCTATAGAAATTTGTATGTCAACCTTGCTCTTTTTAAACAAGGCATCGACTTCCATAACTATAGTGGAGGTGCTAAATATTTCAAGCGATTAGTGTAAGAGTTGAGCCACAACAAATGCCATTTAAGTTTTAAAAATCAATAGGACACATACCTTAAGCTATGCATTATATGAGAGGTTACAGTTCTTTAATTTCAGTGATAAAGGCACATGAGACCCAGTGTTTGAAAGCTGACTGTAGTCAAGACTGGATATGAAGCATGTTCATGCCTGGAGTTAGTTAACTATTGAAACAACATATCTACGAACATTGTGATTTTCCAGTACTTAAAAAAAATTAAATTAAGCCTTTAAGTATATGTCAGGGGTAAGTATCAGGACTGGTTTAGGGATATATGTTTTGGATAATTTGATTAGCTTTCAGACAACCAAACCTACAAGTGAAAAGGATGAGATGAGGCTGTGTGGGGCATTGTAGTTAATACTCTGTGATATAACTTCCTTCTGTCAGGTGGTTGCATCAGTTTCTGAGCTTCAGTAGAGCTATGTGGGCTCAGCAGGGTGCAGCACCCAAAGCCCAGATGCCTGATGATAACCAATAGGTTCTCAAAGATTTCCCATCTGGGCCTAATTTTCCAGCAGAATTTTCATCCATTTTAAGTACACACAGCTGACCCGGCATCTCCCAGCCCATAATTCATGCACTACAGATGTGTTATGGTCCCATTATGGCCAAGTAGAAGATGAGACAGGAACAGAAGATGATTATGCGTAACCACTCTCAATGCCATCTTCTATTGCAAACCGCTGATGATCAACAGTGATAATATAGTATCATCTAAACCAAAAGGAATCCCCAGTATGTGGGATCAGCATTGAAAGCTGATGCTCACTGTCTAAATTATACTGATATATTCACATTAAGCTACTCCTCTGGCAGGCTGCAGTGCAGGAAGTATTTCCATCAAGACTGCCTTGAGCAGGCACAGTCTACCATGCAAAAAGGTTGGTAGAAGAGAGCAAACAGATAACTACCCAAGGAACACTGTGTCCTATGGGATCTTCCTATGCAAAGGAAGATACTTAATCTCCTGTGAGATTAAGTAACTTTGCAAAGCAAGTCATGCAGCATGTCTGTAGGAGATGGGTGAGGCCCAAGTCTTTGTGTTTGCTCTAAGTCCCTGTAAATTCTGGTGCTTTACAGCATAAAATCATATTGGCAATGGGTCAGGATGCAGTTGGTCCATTTAGGACCTGATGATGCAGTTTCTCAGCATCAAACTGATCACTTAGGCTGAGGCTGGATCATATAATAAAATCTGACTCTGGGGTTCCTGGTAGGAGAGCCAAAGTGCCCTGGTCCCACGATGCAAAGAACTGATTGAATACAAACTTATTCTGCCTCTTCAGGTCTCTTACAAGAATATTAATTCTGTACCAGAAGACTTAATTCCATACCAGGTGCTTTATGTCTTCCTGTTGAGATCATACAGTTGGCCCATAAGCCTAAAGCTGCATAAACCCTTCATCATGTTCTCTGGAAAATTTAATGGAAATATGACTGTGTGTCCACACCTGACCTCAACAGAACTGCTATTTCTGACTAATTGCAGAGCATGCAGATATGGGTATTAATGACAGTGAGAACAAAACCTAAGGTTGTTAAGGAAAAAGTATTTTAAGGATGAGTATTTTTTAGCCTAGAGAAGAAAAGGCTGAGGGGGGATCTTATCAGCATTCATAAATATCTGATGGGAGTGTGAAAAGAAGACAGAGCCAGACTCTTCTCACTGGTGCCCAGTGACAGGACGAGAGGCAATGGGCACAAACTGAACCACAGGAAATTCCATCTGAACATAAGAAAACACTTTTTCACTGTGAGGACAGTTAAACACTGGAACAGGTTGCCAAGAGAGGTTGTGGACTCTCCAACCTCAGAGATGTTTAAAACCTGACTGGACATGGTCCTGGTCAACCTGCTTTAGCTGACCCTGCCTAAGCAGGGAGGTTGGACTAGGTGATTTCCAGGGGTCCCTTCCAACCTCAACTAATCTATGAGTCTATGTTCAGCAGTGGGATGGTCTATACACATCTATGCTATGCTGATGTTGGCATTTAATTCTCTTCCCCGCTCTCCTTGCACTACCAAGATCACACTGAAGCTGAGAAATTGTATGGGTTGCCCTCTCTCCCCCAAGTGTAGTTCAAGGCCAGTGTTGTGTGATAATTTGTGGAGTTCTCTTTCTCCTGAGTTGTTTGGAATTAAGGGATTTTAAATGATATAAAACAACACAGCAACCTCTAGCACCCTGTCCTGCCCAGATCTACCCTCTGCTCAAGATGGCTTTGCCATAGACAGGAGTTTGACCCTCTGAAATCAGGGCAAACTTGCCTAAGCTGTTTTTTTTTGGCTGCGAAATGAGAAGAATTTGCTTATTTGAGCTCTCAGTTTGGCACTGGAGAAGGTGTTTGGGTCACGGCCAGTGGGATCTTTCATTATTAAATATCCGGTTCTCAAGTACAGCCACACTACTGTGGGCTGATAGAGTTAATTTAGAAACCTGTAAGAATCCTGTAGGAAGTGAGGTAAAGCTCTGCTACCTCATCATATATCTCTCTTCTAAATTCTTCACACTCTTTTAGAAAGTGGCTTTTTAAAGCTACATCTGCAAATCACGAAGCCTCCTATCCCAGTGTTCTCTAGTTATTTTATATATATTTAGAAAAATAGGAATTGACACATAAAAGGGAAGCAGAGTTAAGTGAGGAACTGGGGTTACTGGGAAAGATACACATCTGCAGATTGAGGTTCTTGTTAAGTCCCACAGAGTGAATATGTTACGTTCCCGTTGTCATTTTAGAAAGAGCTTTTGAAGATCTATCAGTAATTTACTGAAGAGTGGGAATGCTGCATGCATGAAATTATGTTACAAGTGTTGGGAGAAAGACTGACACTGTTCTCTAGTTTGGCTGAGTATAGGTGACACACAGTACATACCTTGGTCATACTCTACAAACCAGAATGCCATCCCTATGGCTAGTTCCCCAAAGTGTTGACTTGAGTAGTGAAGTGACTCTTCGGAGTGCCTGGCTGCCCCTGCAAAACTGTAATTTGCTGCCCCCTTGGCTGCTTGCTAAGGGCATTAAAAACCAGATCAGTGCAGTGATTAACTGCTCCTCAGTTTTCCTCTTGACAAGATAATATGAGCTTCAACTGAGAGGGAATTGGGAGGCTATGCTTTAATGCTTAAAATACTTTGATGTTATATTAATAAGTGAGTACTTCAGGAAAACCTGTCTGTAGAACAAGAGAATGATAAAGGATAAGTTTATTAACTAAGTAACTAGACTTGTTCAGAACAGTAAATCCAATGAAAGTGAGTGCACTTCTTCTTAATTAAAAGTAAAGAAACAAAAAATCACTACAAAAATGCAGATGAGAAGAAAGTTTCATAGCTGGTATTCTGTTAGAACTATTAGGACCTGCAGAATGTATAAACACAGCAAATCACAGTATAAATCATTGAGATTTGAGGAGTTAAGGCATCCAGTTAAGAAACATTACCACACTGCTGTTAATTATGAAAGAGTTAATGGCCATCTTATGGCCTTGCTTGCAACAGGGGTATGCCAGAGAAACATTAGTTAGCCAGCATTTTCAGTGTTCTGATAACAGATGCTAAAGTAGAAGCAAAAATTACAGAGTCATCTTTGGTTAATCTAGAATATGTTGATAGTATTACCTAGCATAGAGACTGTCAACAGCTACAAAGGTTATTGGAAGCATTGCAAAAAACTGTAGGCCTCTAAAGGATTTAAGATCAAAGTTATAAAACAAATGTTTTTGTGTGTTTGAGTTATAGCATATCTTTTGCAAATCTATTCAGTCTTGATATAAAGCTCTTTTATAATGGCAAATCGCTCATGTCTCTCAGCAATTTCAATGTTTAATTAGAAATGCTTTCTAATGCAAATTTGTTACTCTCACACTATCTTTTCTGGCTAAATTAAAGAGCTTTTTCCTATCAGATGTCTCTTCCCCACATAGGTATTTGTAGATGATCAAATCACCTCTCAAGTGTCTTTTGGATAATTAATAAGTTGATCTTTCTTCCTTCCTTACTGTATGGCAGATTTTCCTGACCTCATATTAGTCATAAAACTATTTTCTGAACCCTTTCCAATTGCTAACATCCTTTCATGAGTGTGGACACCAGAACTAGAACCATCACTCCAGTCACAATAATACTTTAACTTTTAGCATTAACTGTTTCATTGCTTCTTTTTGTGTGGAAACGAAGAAGATGAGAGATAGGCACTTGTACAGGCACGTCCAGGGAGCAATTCAGAAGAGCCTGAGCACCAGTGCTCCAAAGTGCCACTTGGAAAAGCCATTCACTTGTCACAGACTATAGAGGGAACTTAGAGAGACTAGTTTCCGTACGTGAAAGTTAGTCTTTGGGACTATCCTCAGAGAGAAAATTCCTTTGTCTGTATTATCTCTACATGCCTCTCTACCAGCAGGTAGGCAGATTTTCTCAGTTGATTCAGAGAGAATCAGATTTATTCTTTGGCCATAAACTAGGCTTCCTAATTCAAAAACTTTCCTGACATTTTCCCATGTAGGATATTATTTTGATTCCTATTTGGTTTGTAGCAATAATTCAGTCCTTCTATATAGTAATTACAGAATCACAGAATCGTTTAGGTTGGAAGGGACCTCTGGAGATCATCTAGTCCAACCTCCCTGCTCAAGCAGGGTCCTCTAGAGCATATTGCCCAGGATCACATCCAGGCGGGTTTTGAATATCTCCAGGGAAGGAGACTCCACTACCTCTCTGGGCAACCTGTTCCAGTGCTCGCTCACCCTCACAGGGAAGAAGTTTTTTCTCAGGTTTAGGTGGAACTTCCTGTGGTTAAGTTTCTGCCTGTTGCCTCTTTCCTGTTGCTGGGCACCATGGAGAAGAGGCTGGCCTCATCCTCTTGACACTCCCCCTTCAGATACTTATACACGTTTATGAGATTGCCTCCCAGTCTTCTCTTCTCCAGGCTGAACAGGCCCAGCTCTTGCAGTCTTTCTTCCTAGGAGAGGTGCTCCAGCCCCTCTAATCATCTTTGTAGTCCTCTGCTGGACTGTCTCCAGGAGTGCCATGTCTCTCTTGTACTGGGGAGCCCAGAACTGAACACAGTACTCCAGGTGAGGCCTCCCCAGGGCTGAGTATGCCTCTGAGTATTATATGCCTTTCTAGTTTGTTTTTTTTGTAAGATCTCAAAAATGCCATAAACATTCATTGATTTACATTCACAGCAACTCAAGGAAGAAAATAAATATGATGGCCTTATTAAGATTATTCTGAGTCTTGCTTTAACACTACATGTTAAGTCAGTTGCAGAGAGTGGAATAGAGCCAGTTTCTCATCAGACTACTGAATCTATCATATCTCTCTACCGGATATTAGAATTATTGCCATTCTGCACTGAAAATTGTTTGCTCCTTTGTCTGTGTATGTAACCGACTGTGTTGCTTCATAACTCTCTTGCTATACTCCACAAATACCTAGGCAGGTTCCTGAAAAAAATCCCTAAGTCTGTGACTTAGCTTGTTTGGATATACTTGAAGAAAGGGTATTGAATGGACCTCCTTTTTTCAGTAGTAGGAATTTTTCCCTTCAACATCCATGAGGAAAAGGAAATGCGAAAACCACTGCCCAGAAAGCATAATGGAATATTTCTGATTCATGCATTCTTCCATTTGGAGGGTCTTTCCTTGGCTTGCACAGAAAAACTCCAAAGGAGAGGGTAGGGATTTGTTTTTCAGTGTGTTTAGCTAAGCTGTGGGCCTGCATGCTATGAGAAACTTCTCAAGCAGCTGCATTAAGAACCTTCTTTCTGCTCCCTTCCACATCCTTACTTACTCCTCTACTCCTTAGGTCCCTCTCCCCCTCTTCACTTTCTTTCATGTGGATCAAGGCCTGGAAAATGACAAGCCTCTTGATTAATAGATACAAAAAGTCTTCTTATGTAATTTATTTGCTTTCTGCACCTGACTAGAATCACTAGGTTTATCTGGAAAAGAAAATATATCGTCCTTCCTGACTCCAAGTGGCAGCAGAGAGAGCTGAGCATGTGATATCAAGCTGCGCATGGAAAGCAAACAAAACGCCATTTCTGTATTTTGTAAGCATCTCAGGTCATAAAAGTGTCAGCACACTATATTTCTTGCTGGGATCCTCTCTGTTTTATTATCTAAGCCCTCTCCATTGTGTTGAATGTGCAAGGAGAGTCTCTAAAGCAGGCAACATCTGTTCCCCTGTCATGTTTTTCATTATCAGCTCCATATTCCTTGCAAGTCTCCTGCTCACATATTCCAATCACACTCAATGGGGGCTTCAACAGCGAGGACACTTCCTTATCTCCCTTCCCCCAGACTCTCAATCCATCACTCTCACATGCTGTCCAACTAAATGCTGATGCAAGAGGCCTGTTCTTTACACTTGGGTGACACACTCATGACCTCTCCAATTTGTTTTGTTTGTTTAAGCCTAATTGCTGTGAGTATACCTGCCTCTCAGTCCTTAACAGGAGAGGAGGGAGATGAAGGAGGTAATTGGGCATCTGACTGATTTTAGTTTTGGTACCTGTGGAGAACAGTTTTCTAATGTACTTTTAGATTTGTTTCCCAGTTTTCTTCCCTGAAGAGGAAGTTTCTTCCCCTCTTTCTTAGCTCCCAATTGCTAAATCAATCTCTCTATGCTTTGCCGAGAAATCTGTTTTGCCATTTATGCAGGAATTCCATTCTGCAGATGGTGAGTCTGCCAATGAGAATCAAATAGAACAACTGCCTTTGCCTTTGGTATTGCAGTTCAAGGAAATCTAGCACTCAGAGATCTGAGAAAGCACAGAAGTAAGCTACATTGAGTTAGGGGGGCCGTTATTTGGGATGTTTTACATTTATTTTCTCTGAACTTTTTTGTATCATTTTGCAGAATGGCAATGAACAGTAGTAGAGTGATGCAACTGGTGTTGCAGTTGAGATATAAGTGGAAGCATATATATGTGAATTTTATTTTTTTATTTCAAAGGTAAATTCACATCAGCATAAGTTACTCACCTGCCCAGCAACAATAATGCCACATTGTGAATCCACAGAGCAGAATTTTCCAGGTTCAGCCAAAAATGTTGCTGACTTTCCAATTCAGGCTAAAAGCCTGCATACAAGAAATGGAAACAATTCTATACTTATTCCCTGGATCCTGTATAGCTAGCAGTCTTAATGATACTGAAAGATCTTCTAGGCAGGCAGGTATGTCTTGCTTGCACAGACTAGGCTAAGCCAGTCTCCAGATTTAGGGTCATATAGGAATTTTCCTCCAGGTCAAACTGATCAGCACAATTGCTATATCTACCCTGTTGTGCAGAGCATCCCTCAGGGCTTCCTGGATGTGAAAGTAGCCACCAAAATTACTTGCCTACTAGGGCAGCCATTTGACCTGTTCTGGCCTTATTTCTGGCATGGGAAAGGAAGGGACCTTAGGAAGTGCTGGTGTTTGAAGGGCCTTGCATACCACTGCTATCTGCTGAGCTTCTGGCATTCTGCACAGCTTCCTGCCACCCCATCTTCCCTTGTGGTGATAGTGTTAGGCAAATGGAGCATACTTGGGACAGAGGCCCTGAAGTCTCTCTTACAAGAATTCAGACATTGCTCTTGCAAGAATGGAAGCAATCTGTATGTAGCCTAAGCTCAGACTGAGTGCTTACTGTCCACAAAGCCTGACAGAGACACGAGGGCCTGGGTTGCAAGACCCTCTGGAATTTAGAGCTCTCCAGGACAGCTCTCCCAGGTCCAGTGTGGCCATAACAGATTCTCTTTAACTTGAAGCTAGCTGATCCTAGGATCTGCCCAAAATGTTTCCCTCAAAAATTTCCCTGCTGTCTTATTTTTCACCTCACCAATTCTTTTCTTGTAGTACATCTAGCTTTTGCTCTTTATGCTGAAAGTGTCATCTTAGGAATTGGGTATCAGAAGTGTTCTGTGGCTTGTGATGAGATGTATGTATGGAATCAGGGCATTCAGACTTTTCCGTATACCCTTTTTCACACTCTTTTCCTCTACTGAGGGGACTGGGCTTCATAATCAGGGTAATTCTTGCCAGTTCCCCACCCTTAAAAGCAGCTCATTTAATATGTATGTGAAAGAAATCAGAGATTAGAGGGCTGGACAGGTCATTAAACAGCACTAAAGTGACTACATGATAAGAGGGAACAAAATCTGAAGTTAGGATGCCAGAGCCTCAGTTGCTCGTTCACCATCTTTTGCTGATGTGTTTCACATACCCTTTAATTATATTGTAAGACTTATTTTTTTCATGAGTGCTTTCCTACCTGCCTCAATGCACAAGGCCAGAAATGTATTTACATAACCTATCTCTGACCTAATATTTCCTGTTTTTTTGACAGCCTGCATAGCATTTTTGAAGTATAATTTCTGTATTTACTGTATATGTATGTGATTAGAGCTTGCTAAAATTGTTATCTACACTGATTTTTTTATTATATTTCTACTATAAAAAGTCTAAAAGGGCTCTTTGTTTCATAGGTATAATATGCCATAAGGATTTCATTACTTTGATTAATTCACTTGGAGATTTCTATTATATTAGACTATTCTGTTTAATACAATACTTTAATAAAAGCAGAACAGTAAGCTCTATCTTTCAATAAAATACACAACAGCATGTTTGCCTCAATGAAAGGAAACACTTCAGTGTGAACTCAAACCATTATCTTGAGAAATTATCTAAAGAAAATATTTCAATTATCTTGAAATAAACTTTGGGGAAATTTTTCTCTGTGGAAAAGGTCAGCTTTTCGTTGCAACTCAGAATTCATCAGCAGCTTGATCCGTCGCGTGCAGGGGATGGGCTAGCCGACCTGACCGCCGTCACGCTCTCCCGAATCCGAATGGGGAAGTGTAAGGGGAGAAGTCCAGGTGAAGGAGTGTGAGGTGGGAGTTCATGACCCGCCAGCGCCTCTCAGTCAGGCTAAAAAGGGTGCCATGAGGTACCAGAGCTGCAGCCTGCCCTGGGGCCGAGCGCCGCCATCTCCCGCTCAAGTGAGTGACTGACCAGGGCACCTTTTCTGATTGGCTAGCTGGAAGTTACCTCTGTCCCGATTGGCCAGCCAGCAGTGGCGTGTGTTCTGGTTGGTCAGCTGGTCTGTCAGGGCGGTCCCAGGAGGAGGCCTGGAGCCATTTTCCTGCTCCCCTGCCAGCACAGGGCTGAGGGGGCTCTGGCAGCTGCCAACCCGGTGCTGCGCGTTTACAGCATCGGAGCGTTGTGGCGCCACTCACCGTGCATTACGGCTTCGCTGAGGAGAGCCGCGATGTACTTCTGGGTACGATAAAAGCATAAACAGCCATGAGCATCTGGTAAAACCACAGGAAAGGAAAAATGGCATGAAAAATTCTGGACTCAGATACGTAGGCACCCAAAACTCCCTGGGAGTGCACTGTGCTTCTTGGGCGGGGGGAGATGGGAGATTGCTGCCTGTGACATTTTGAACAGGCCATTCAGCCGAGCGCTCATCAAAGGGGTTCCTGAGCATGAATTAGACAGAGATCAAATCGTGAAGGCAGTGACTCCAATTGTAGGAGAAGCCACTTCTCAGGAGAGCAGTAGGATTTGAATGAGACTATAGGGAAATATGGATACAGTTTCTGTGTATTGGTGACTTCAGTCCTATTCATGGATGTTCCACGTGGGCTCACCAGGAAATGCACTCCAGTAAAGAGCAATGCGCTGTGCGTTAGCACAAAGGGGTTTCATTGCAAGAAAACAAAAAGAGTTTGACCCAGGGCCTAGACCCGTGATGGGCTATAAAAGCAAGGGCAAGGAGTGTTAAACTTCCATGCAAGGTATGGCCACTACTTACTCTCTGGGTCCTTGTGCAGTTTAAAGGCACCATAGGGTTCTGCCTTCTCGCAGGCTTGTCTGCTTTACCTCCTCAGTTCACTCCCCATGCTTCTTTTTTCGAGTAAATGCTAGGGTGCATTACTAGATGGGGCTAGATGTAGGCTATGTTTTTCAGCTTGCAAGTGCCCGTTGCACTTGCAAATGTATTTCCTCTGCTGTATGCACATTTAATAGCAGCAGAGAAGATAGTGGGAAATCTGAGGAAAACAACTGTAATGTTATTAAAAGCAAAGCAAAGTGTCCCGTATGTTCAATTTCTATTCCTCTTTAAAATATTTACAAGAATAATTAAGAGCTACAAATGCTTAAAATCTATTAGAAAGACCTATCAAGTCTCATGTTTCCTGTGTGTTCAGTGCTGTGTTGTCCCCACCCCCACCCTACGTGAGGTCTCTACGTCACTCATTCATGCTGCAGCACCACAACCTCAGTTGTTTTATGGTCCAGATACACTAGACTGGCATATGGGTTCAGACTGGGAGTAGAACTGTGGCAAGGCACTGCGGTTTGCGGGGTGCCACCTTACAATCACAGAGTTCCTGGCAAACTTCATGCCCTTCAGCTATTGCCTTCTGCTTCAGCTGCTTCCCCATGACCCTATACCATGTGCACATCATTTGTCTGCCTAAATCCAGTGCTATCTTTGAGCCCTGATCCTGCGTGTCATCCACCAAGAGGTAAGCAGATGGTAAGATCTATGCCATGGAAGCATGACAAGAACGCAGGTAGACTTTGTCAGACAAAGTTTTAAAAACAGATTTCAGTAGCGTATGAGACTAATGGAAAGACGGAGAGCAATAGGTGGAATACATCTGACACAAGACCTTTGGCACAGAACCAACCTCAGATGTATCTTACGTGGCCCCTTAAATACCCCTCTTCCTATTCTGCACTGCAGTGAGCCAGTTGTAGTTCTACTCTATCCCATCTGTAGGTCTCAGGGCAGGCATGTCACTGTGGGTTTCTTTATGTCCCCACAATGTCTGGCTTCCACCTGCTTAAGGCCAGTGAGATAAATCAGAGCAGCCTTCAAGCAACTTTAACTTTTAGGAGTCACTGGCCTGGCAGTTAGATTTGGTTTGCTGCTAAGGTGCCATAGATGGCACCTTAAGGTGCTAAGATGTCTTTCCCCATCTTATCTTTGGAGCTGTCAACCATAGCTCAGTTACAGCTCTCGACTTAGGCCCTTGATTTTGGGAGCATATCTTAAAATGTTTTGTCAGTAGCAGGCAAACTGAGAACTGCCTGAAAACCGATTAATAATCAATACTTTGCCAGCAGTTTGGAGAACATGTCGCACGCTGAGTACTAATTTTCATGTTTTCTAGCATTTTCAGTAATGGAAAAGAGGGTAAGCCACACCTTCATTTTGTCTGCAGGCAATGCTAGAATGGGAGGGTGTTACCTCAGAATAATGTGAATAGAGCAAAACTAGAGAAGTCAAGGAATCAGAAGCTAGGTCACTGGGTAACAAAATGAAATCCTACTTGGAAAAAAGTATAAACTAATACATATGGGGGAAATTATCTAAAGTATTTTATTCACGGAGAGAGCCATGGAAATAGGTAATGCTGAAAGAGGCTTAAGTTTAAGAGTGGACAGTAAATTAGACATGAGTTTGCAATGTGTCAGCGATGCAGTTTGGGCTGCATACACAAAGGCACCACATCAGAGAACACGATAATAAACTCTCTCTCTACATGCCTGGTGTGACCACACCTGAAAGTTTAAGGGACTTTGAAGTAGTGGAGCTGTGCCAATTAACACCAGCTGAGAGTCTGCCTGTTGTGTTTGGTTCTAGTTGCCTTATTACCAGATAGTTATTGACAAATTGGAAGAATTCAGTGCAAAGGAACAAAAAATACAAAGGAGTTGGTAAGACTGACATATATACATGTGTGTCTATATATAAATGATTAAGTGACCATTGTATGAGAGACGTTCAAATGCTGGGAAAATGCCATTTATTCAAATTCTAAACAGCTGGCTGGTTTGACTGTAGCTGTGCCCTTTAGTATAGAGTCCCTGAAGATGTTTGCAGAATGGCTGTTCTTTGTATGATTGCAGACATTTGCGTAAGAATATAGGTGTTAGTGGACAAACATGAGTTGCAGAGTCTTTTCCAGGATGTATCCCTTAGATTAATCTGTATTTAGGCACCTCAGCAGGATACCAGATTTTTAGATCTGATAATTATCCACAGTTGTCGTGAACTGTAATGGTAAGGGCTAGGAGTTTGTCCTCTCTGCATGTCTGACCTCACTTATGTAGATAATAAATATAGATGTATGCATCTCAGTGTAGGTGCCTAAAAATGAATTGCTTAGCAGAGGACAGCTGAAGTTGCAATGAAAATCCTGACATTTTCCATTTCATTATCTAAAGATGCACTGACTCTGACAGCTAGTTAAAGTCATTTAATACAATGTCCTTTGAAAGGAATTCCTGAAGATGAAAGTTCCCTGTCATTTTATTTAAGACTATCCAGGTCCTGATCCAGAGCCTTTGGAAGTCAGTGAAAATCCTTCCATTGACTTCAAAGTGTTTTGGACCATTCCTAGATATTAGCACAAGTTTCACTTCTTTCTTTCTTTCCAATTCGGTTGTCTGAAACTGCACAGCGTGTGATTGAATCCCTATGTCCCCTGCATAGCTTTCATGCCAGCTCCCTTTAACACCTTCTGTGAAGCTTATGATTTTAAATGGCATATTCTGTTGCTGCAGGCATCTTCTTTCCAATCTGGACCCCAGCTGCTTGAACTCTAGCAGATCATTCTTAAAGGACAATGTGCAAGCAACAATTAATGTATCTAAAGGAGGCAGTTGATATAAGCACCTTTGAACATATGACTCTGAAAGTTACGGTGTTGATCTAGGTTAGGACGCATAAGTCTCAGCAGCAGCCAAGTGATTACAAACTAACCAAAATCATTAACCTTGATAGAGATTTTCTTGCTGCTGTAAGGCAGAAAAGTTTCAATGCTGAAATGCCTAAAGCAGTAGTCTGACCACTTGACCATCAGAGACCCAGATAACCCACATCACAGATGAAGATGAATGTGAATATATGACCAGTTCTGCAAGGAGGCTTTAATTCCAGAAAATGACAACAAATATAAAGTATACGCTCAAAAACGCCCAGTAAAGACAGATGAACTTTATATGGTGAAAATTCTAAGTTTCTGTCATGTTCTGTTGCCACCAGATGATGCTAGAGATTAAAGCAGGGTTATTCATCTTTGTATGCCACAAGTAGAATAAAAATACTGTAGCTACCTCTCTGCTATTCCTCAGACTATTCATTCTCTCCACCATCTGACTGACACTAACATCATCCAACCAGGATTTAGCTGCTCAGGTCAGATCCCCTTGTTACTTCTGGAACCATGAAGTGTGCTAGTTTTATTAAGAGCTGGCATTTTGCAAACAAAAGCTGGAGGAGCCTGAATTATCCATTCCAACTTAATTATATGAGTGTTTCTCAATGGATTTCAGAGGATTCTGACATATCCTTGGAGTTCATCTACCCTATGGACAGTTCTCTCAAAGAGTAAATTCACAGCCACTACCTCTGTATCACTGTATGATTCACCTGTGCTGTCAGCTTCCTCGCTTGGAGATTTCTGTTGTATACAGCAGCAGAAAAAAACATCAGTAACTAATACTGATGCCTAATGAATGTAATTATTCAAAGAATGGGCATTTTCACTGAAATGGAATACATTACATAGATGAGGAGGCAAGTCCATTTATCCATGTCATGCCAGCTCACTGGGGAAAGCAAAAAGAACAAAGTTGCACAAGGCAGAGGAAAACCAGTGTATTCTCCATCACAGGGGCAAAGAAACAGAATGCCTTACTAATAAAACCCACATAGAACAAACTAAGAAAGCCCTCATATGTAGAAACACACTCCAAATACCATAATCACTGCTGGAGAGGAAATGATTTGATGGATGAGTGGAATGGGGGGAGCACATCTGGCGAATCAAACAGTAACTCTCCATACCAAACAGACACAAATAGTGCTGTCACACTCCACCCTGCATTTAGGAGGCTCTCAGAAGCTGCTGTGACTATGTTAGACAAGCCCGGTTTTGTCCTTCTGCCTCAGTCCCAGGCAC
Organism: Struthio camelus; assembly: GCF_040807025.1. NCBI lineage: Eukaryota > Metazoa > Chordata > Aves > Struthioniformes > Struthionidae > Struthio > Struthio camelus. The sequence continues at coordinate 91,524,066 of NC_090942.1, read as the reverse complement.
CTATAGGGAGGTGGGGGTACTACTTACATGCAACTTTCCTTGAATTTACTGTATCTCTTAGAGCACCGCTTGATCCCTGTTGTGAGTCATATTTTCCATCATCTTTGTGAGAGTGAGTGCCTAGTCATATAAAGTAAAGTCTTCTCAGAGATAATAGGAATTTTGAAATAATTATGAAATAATCTGAAATGACCCATGGCAATTCTAGAACACCTTCCATGGATGGGGGCTTGGAGGTGGCCATCAGACAACATCATGTCTAATCTTTTGCAGAGCAGAGCAGAGAAGAAGTGGAAAGACAACAGTGGAATGCTCTTAAGAGAAATAGATACACACATGAAAGAAAAATGCCTTGATATTTAAAATATTTATGGCCTTAAAAGGCACGAAAACTGATACTAGCCATTAACTAATAGACATTGTGCCTTTGTGATGCAGCTTACATCCCTAACTAAAACCACATCTCTGCTCTGACTTTGTCTGAAGCCAGGTGCACAGATGATTATATTTTGGGCCAGCTATAGGGAGAGTGTCTTCATCCTGTCCTCTACACACCATCTGTATGATACTTATTCATCTCTTTTTGCTGGACTAACATACTGAGCCCATATTCTTCCAGCATCAGCTGTCCTCATACTATCATGCTGTGCAAATGGAAAGGATCTAAGCCTAAGGGAATAACGCAGGCTCTGGCATAGGCTTGTGCTGTGTTAAGCCACTATTAACTGCTTGATGTTCAAATGTGTGTCATGAAAGAGGTTTGGGGCCCTCGCTGACCAGTGTTGCCAGCATGCCTCTTGTTTCTGTGAGGCAGATTCTGTATTCACTATATTTAAATGATGTTAGTGTGCTTCTCCTCTGCATGAAGCTTCTCCTCTGCATGAAGCTTCACTGCTCAGAAAAGGGAAGATTCTGGCCTTGTGTCTCACAGCACGTGGATTCCTTGTAATCAGTAGAGGATAGACTGCTTAAAGCGTTTTTATTTTATTTTCTGAAAAGAATTTCTGAGCCCCTTGCTCTTGTGTCATAGGCCTACTTTTAGCAGGAAAAGATAAACCAGGCCCTGCCTCTTTGAAGAAAGGCTGGGTAGAGTAAAGGACTCCAAATGCATATATGTTTCTCTTAAAAGGTAAGATAGCTACTTTAAGTGTGTTGAACATAGAAACGTTCAGAAAACACACGTAGGCTCTTTTTTTTTTTCGTTCCTTACTCTGATCTAATTCATTATGTCATGGAGCCTAATAGGAACATTAATTGTTTGCATTAGTCAGACCTGGAGCCTAAGCTGTCACCCAGGTTTTCCGTTCAACCAAATGTTAGGCTGCATTCAAATTTCCATTTGTTCCTCCAAAACAGGACACTTCTGACTGATTTTACCCTTCACGCCGTCTTTTTTTCCTTGTTAAGACTAAGGCTGTCAGAGCTATTTTCTTCATACCCAGACAACATCACAGTGGTATCCAAGTACTTGATGGGAGTACTAGAAACATCATAGATGTTGGGGAGGAGTTGTATGGGTAGAGGAGAGTTTTGTTTTTGTGGGGATTGGTGTTTCTATGTACATATTGTAATCATTTTATTGAAAGGAGGCAAGGCTGAAGACGAGCTCCTTACCTTCCGGAGTGGCAGAAGCAGAAGTTGTCAGGGATGGCTGGGAGTTCCTGTGAGAATTTACATCATGATCTCACTCGGACCCTGAGAAATCTCTGTTTCCTACACTGCTTAGCTTCACTAGCAGGCTGGAAAAATTCATTGTATGAGAGTTCAGCTGTCAGTCAAGGATGACATCAGGTTGACAGGACTCTATCCTGTAGTTCTCAGGGTTATTTTCAGGATGGTGGGCTCAGGCTGTGGAGGTCTCAGCCATAACAATTGAGGCTTTGAATGTGTACAGTTTGAGAAGGAAAGGTAGAAAGCAGTCAACCCATCTGATGGACTCTGCAGGTAAAGAAGTGGAAGTGCAGCTCCCCACCACTGCTCGCTGCATGCACCTTGCTAGGAAGCAAAAGCACACTTCACCCCACATCACTCACTCAGCTGGTAACTTATGTGTGCCTGAACAGTGCATAGGTGTCCAGAAGGGTGAGCACATATTTCTGCTTTGTATGTTTTACCGACAGAAGATCATCCATCAGTAGCGTATTCACTTTCCATCTCATATTCTGGCTGGAATTTAGGACAGGCCAGCCAGTGGCCTTTTAAAGTTGCTTTCCTTCCCTCTGTGTGATTTGGACTGTTAAAAGGGGCAATTTTCCCCTTTTCTTAAAGCAGTTGAGCCCCAGGGAGCCTGTTTTGGCAAGATATGCCCTTCAGTCGAATTCCTGTCTCCACTGTGGCTTTACTTATGCTGGGGTCTTGAATCCGTTACCTCTGAAAATTCCCTGATGGCCCATATACAGCCCTGCTTATTTTGGCAAGTTGCTAATTCCTTCCTTTCTTTCTCTTCTCCCCCCACTTCATTAAAATTGTCCTTCTATATGAAGCCCTTATATAGATTAGGGTCTAATGTCCTGATGGATTACTATTCTTTTCTTTTCCAAAGCATGGTCTTGCTGAGGAGAATGGATGCCTTTTCAGTGTATATAGTCTCACTGTGAGTTCAGGCATTTACCAGGGGTACCAGTTATGACTTCTGTGGAGTCTCAAAATGGTACTGCAGAAACGATGCCTTGATTATATGTAACAATTTCTGGAGATAAGGAGAGAAAATGGAAATGTAACATAACATAACAGGCAACTACTGGACAACATACGGCAGTCTCATTCCATCAGGTATCCTACAGCTTTCTTCTAATGACATAAGTAGCACATCCTGGAGGACATTGTCCCATGATAAATTAGAAGCCCCGAGTGAAAGAACAGTCTGAGAAGTGAATTGCTAAAGGTCACCCAGAATGCTGTTGCCAGAGGAGAGTACAGAGATCTCAACATATGCCTCGTAGACTTCTCTTCCTTGCTGTCCTCAGCCATTTAAGAAAGCTTGTGAATAAGAACTGTAGCTCAAACAGAACTACAAACAGAAAAATAAATGAATAAATACATAACTTACTGACTTCATAGTTTCTGATTAGCTGATTAGCAGGCAGATATAGGTATAATGGAAAAGTAGAACAGCAGATCATGGAAGGGCGACTTGTGGACGTACCAGGGAGATACATCAGAATGACAATACATTTTTTAAATGATAAATTCACATGTAAATATAACAAATGTATTCGGTCTTTTTCTTGTGTTCAGTGATGGTCAGGGAGTTGTTAAACTTAATGTAGTCTAGCCTGGCACATGCTAAATGCAGCCCAAACCTGGGATATAGGGACATTACTGGATTTTGATTGTAGCTAAAATTTATCTTAAGGTCTTCCTTGGAGCACATCCCTAAATCTGCCGAGAGAAAGATGGCAGATCCTCTTCTCTCCAGCATAGAGCTTGGGGAAAGATGTGGAAACACTACAAAGTAATTAAGAAAAATGAGATATAATAATTTTATGGTGACATTATTAGTGATATGATTTACTGTACTTGAGGCTATAACGCTTTCACTGGGGAAAGGATTGGCCTTGCTGGAGGAGAAGCAAACAGGAGAGCAATGCATTAGCCAGCAAGTAAACAACTTTTCCAACCAATCTCCGAACTAACAGGGCAACAGCAGACTCTCAGTCTTCAAAAGCGACACAGCTGGAAAAGACATTGAACAGTTAAAAAGCCCTCTGAGCAGAGGAAGGGAGAGAAGATGAACGCATGGGATTCTCACCAGGTTCTAATATGTAGGCAGATAGGCTCGTCTGTTAGTTAAAACCTACTCACTCTTTAAAGTTTTTGCTCTAAATAAATAATCTTTGTCATCAAAACAGCTTCTTGATTGCTGGATATTACTGCCACTTCTTCTAGAGGAAAGAGGACTGCAGGTTCTAGAGAGAATCCAGGCACAGCAAAGAAGTTGTGGTGTCCTTCCGTCCAGTGTGAGGATCCCTTTCACTGCCTCCTATACCTGCCCCAATTGCCCCCTCACACAAACCTTGCCAAGGCTCCAGAGCTGAGTGCAAATGCACTCAGAATTTGGCTTTAAAGTTACTGTTGTAGACCCTTCTGGCTGACAGGATTCAGAAGAAATGGAATGACTGAAATCTGTGTTATATAGTAAATAGAGGAAGGACTCTTCATCAGAAATATAGAAGGTCCTGTCGAACAACCTTATGCTAAGTTTGGCTGTCTCAGGGAGAATTATTTTTTTCAGTACACCAAGAAGACACTGATTAGAAACTGATGCCTACAGCAACTGCATTTATCATTTTCTATATATATATGTATCTTTGTGAGAGAAATGTAATGCTAGAAAAAGAAACCAGAATACAAAGCTTTTTCCCTCCACTATACCTAGCATTGTACAGCACTTTCCCCTGTTACACTAAAATAAAAGATACAAGGAACACTGAAAGAGCTGAAAAAATCTAGAGATTTAATTCGTAGACAAATTAGCTGCATCGCATTTAATATTCCCAGTGAGGAAATGAAAAGAAATTCATTCTGTTCCTGCTCTCCACAAATTCACCAAAGGGAATGATATCCCTTAAATTAAGGAAGACTGATTGCTTCCCCCCGCCCAAGCCTTTGTTTACCCTGAAACAAAATGATGAGAAATAAATGATGCATAGAAAAAAACCAAAACCACAGTGAAAATGCTACAGTCATTCAAATTTCTCGTTGTACTAGATGCTGCATTCTAAAGAGTTCTTTAATATGTGGTAGAAAAGTCAGCCAAATGGAGCAATTAAGCCCTATTTCAATGGAGCAATTCAATTCAAGCAATCAAGCTAAAAATGAGGAATTTCCTCCGTTCTTTCAGGGCTAATAATTCAACATGGTGGGATGGTGTAAAGCTATGCATATTTCACACCCAATTTATTGGACAGTTGTTTATCACATCACCCATATAAACTGTGCAGAAATATGAAGAAAAAAGGTATATTTAGAGAAGGATCAAGAGGACATGGATGATGATATAGTAGAAAGGAGTCTAGGATTGAAACTACATTGGTGATATCCTTGTATAATCTGATGAAATTGAATTAGAAATGCTGGCTGAACAGCAGAACTGACCATGGTCCAGGCTCAGTGAAGTGTGGTTGTGCCTAGACAGCTATAAACTGTTACAATAATGTTGTATTTGTCATTATTTAAGGAACTAGATGTGAAAGACTAACTTTTTGCAGCTCACATTTCTAAGAAACTTTAGATTTCCTGTTATCTCAAAATGCTGGATAGGACAGAGTTTTAAAGTCTATTTAGAGAAAAGACAGCTCAGCACCTTCTAATGTATACTAAGACTATGAAGGCACACTGAAAAGGCTGAATGCAAGTGGGCCTTTGATAATGCATAGGTAAGGTAGGAAATGACTCTTGTACTATTTGCTGTTTATTAATTCATCATGCATTCTTCTAAAATCTGTCTGCAGTTCTTCACAGTCAGTTCTTCACATCCTCACTAATTTGAATATCCTTGTGCCATCAGCTAACATCATTGTCATCTGACTGCATTCACCCTACCCCAGGTCATTACAAATATGTTGAACATAGGCCCCAGCACAGACCCTTGTGCAACTCTTCTGGTGACCACCTTCCATTATAAGAATAACTTTACTCCTGCCCTCTATTTTCTTTATTTTAATCAATTCTTTGTCAGGTCTGTGCTTCTTATGCTTTGCCTGCTTAGTGTACTTAGCAGCCTTCAGTGAGGGACTTTGTCAAAGCCTTTTCAAAATGCAGGTAGATTCTCTCAAAGGGTGATCTTCAGCTAATGATCATTTTAGAGACTGTAAAGGAAGCCCGTAAGACAGGATTCTCTTTACAGAAGCCATTTTGACTCTTTTGAAGTACGTTGTATTTCTTCATGCATCAGTGAATTTCAGTCTTCAGGTTCCAAGGAAGTTTTAAGTGGGAGGTTGCACACCGTGATTAGTAATTCAGTGTTTTCATTCTTGATTTCTGCTACATAACATCTGGCTCCACTAATTTGTTAGTGTTCTTGTTGTCTATTTGTAACAAAATCCCATCCACAATTACTTTAATTTCAGACACATCCTCTGCATTTTCCCCCTGCCCGAACACTTCCTCCGTTTCTTCTGAGTGAATAGCAGTGCAAATAATTAACTTAACTTCTGTGCAATGGCCTCATTGTCTCTGAGCTTTCCATCTGTACCCTCATTACCAGCTGGCCATACAGAGTCCCTAACAGGTTTTTTGCTCCTGATGTTTTTGATGAAGGACTTTTAGTACTACTTTTGCCTCCTTTAGCTGGTTCTCCTCAAATTCTTTTTAGCTTGCCTAATTAGGTTTTTGCTTTTAATCTGCCAGACTTAATGATTCATTTTATTTCATTTGTTTGGATACAATAGACATATTTTTGAAAAATGTCTTATTTTTGCTAATAAACTTGCTTACCCAGTAAGCTGTTTATGTATGCTGGCCTCCTTTAATCCATTCTCCAGCCTTTCTCAATAGGTCAAACACAGCTGGGCCGTGCTCCCAGTCTAGTGTTCTTTAGTAGTTTCCATGCTGCTTGTTAGGAATTGATTTTCTTAGCTGACCTTTTTAGCTTATTTTTAACAAACTTCTCATTTTTGCATAACTTCTCTTGAGGTTGAGCACAATGACAGTGGAGTATTTTGCCTACAGTGCTCCTGTAGAGCTGGTGAATCTAAGCGTACTGTGGTCACTGTCACAGAGTGATGCTTTTACTGAAAGGGTTTGAGCTGGATCACATACATTTCTCAGTACCAAGTCAGGAATTGCACTTCCTCCTGTGGTCTCTCTAACCAGCTGTTTCACAGAATAATGGCTGACAGAGTCTAAAAATGCTGTCTCTTTTTCATGTCCCAGCATGATATTTGTCAGTCTTCGGAGGGCAGTTGAAGTCTCTCATTACTGTATTTCCTGCCAACATTACCTCTCTGATCTCTTTCAGCTTATCTAAATCAGGGCATTTTGCCATCCTTTGTCAGTAACATAAACACTGTACTAAATTCTTCCTATATTGGCCTTAAATTTCAACCTGTATAGACTCCGTGTTGCTTGTTGAGTTGGTTAGTTTGTACGTTCGATTAGATGCTAAGCTTTCATTATGGCAGAGTGCAACTCTGCCACTAGCACAGTTCATTTACCCTGTACTTTGTATCCTGGTATTAGTGTTCCAGTGACTTGTCTTTCTTTCCCCAAGTTTCTAATATAACTGGTGCATCAGTGTCTCCATTTTGGATCAGACATTCTGATTCCTCATCTTATTTCTTTGATTTCAAACATCATGCAGAAGGCAGTGTAGCACTGCTTCGATTCTTTTATTGGCACCTGGTATGAAAAGCAATATGTTTGTTTTCCATTCCCTGCTTGATTACTTGCATCTTCCATACTATGCTTTCCCTGAGAATACTAAACTTTCCCATCTTCTCTATCATAAGGGTATGCATGCTGAAACTGTGCTTTTCCACACCTGTCAGCTTTCCCCAACTGCCTAGCTTTTCCATCTGGTAAAGGAATATTTTCATTTCAAAATGACTGTCTAGGGCCTTTATTTTGCTAAGAATGTCTGAGATTGTTTTTAATTTGCTGCAAGACCAATCAGTATCATGGTAGAGAGTTAGATAAGTTAGATGTATTCAGATCAGCTGGACTTGATGAAATTCCTCCTAGGATACTAGAAGAATTGTCTGAAGCAATGCCAGAATTATTAGTGATTACCTTTGAGGAATCATGGAGTACAGAGACAAATGTGTTGCCTCTTACTACTTTCTTAAATAATGAGGGGGCAAAGGAAGCAATCTGTGAGCCTCCAGAATGGCAACCACTACAGTTTCATAAAGAACAAATCATATCAAACTAGTCTAATATGCTTCTATGACAGGAATTGTGGATAAGGAAGAAGCAGCAGAAAGATGCATCCTAACTTCAGTAGGGCTTTGAACACTATCCCTTATGAGTTTCTCAAAAGCAAGCTAAGCAAACATTGACTGGGTACAATTTTTGGCAGACAAGTGCAACACTGGTTGGAAAATTGTACTCAGAGAGTAGTTCTCAATAGTTTATGGTTGGCCTGGAGCTATATGGTGACTGAGGTCTCTATTGCTAACTTTTTTATTAATCAAATGGGTGACAGAGGAGAGAATATATTTATTATATTTCCAGATGACATGGAACTGGGAGGGGTTGCAATTACTTGCAAGTTTGTCAAGATGACCTTGACAAAGTGGAGGAATAGTCTGGAAAAACTCAGATGCAGTTCTGTTAGGACAAAAACATATTCTGCCTTTAGGTAGGAATCATCAGCTGCACATAAACTAGACAGCAGTACTGTAGAAAAGAATCTAGAGCAGAGGCTGTAGTGTGTGACAAGCTGAAAACCACGTGCAATGCGGCTGCAAAACAGAGAAACCTCTCGGTGGAAGGTTGCCACAGATCAATGTGCAAACATGGTCTTGCTGCCTCAAGTCAGCTGCTTCCCAGCTCTGAGAGATTCACTATAGAATCTCAAGGCTGAGGTGGATCTTCTAGGTTGTAGATTGTTCTTGATGCTGTTGTTCAAAGGCCTCCTTTTTATCATGTTTTTTTTCCTGTCACTCTTTTCTCTAGGGAGACATCCCAGATGTATCAGGGGGTTCTCAGTACGTACATGAGATGGAGCCTTTTTATGACATCTATTTTCTTTCAATACTTCACTTTCAGCAAAAAAATAAATAAAAAAGTTCTTTGTTATGTAATTAACCTCTGGGGTTTGAGACTTTTTTTTATCCTTAGCCTGATTCCTATCCTACTTGGAAAAGACATGAGAGTACTTGTTTGTCTGAAAGACCTTTCTTTACCTCAGGATGGAATGCCTATATATGGAGAAATGAGTAAGGAACATACCGCAGAATAATGAACATAAAAATATTCTTCTATCATCACAGTTGAATCAACAAAAGTATTAGTGAAAACCATGTGATGTATTCTTTTTGCTCTGCTCAGGGTAAGGACAGGAGAGGACACAGCTGGAGGATTGCATCCAGTTTCTGGTGCTCTAATTAAGGGAGTATGTGGAACAGCTGGAGGGTCCAGAGAACAGAAGTGAGAATGGCCAGAAGTCTAGAAAACATGGCTCATAAGGAGAGGCTGAAGAAATGTAGATACCTTGGTCTAGAAAAGAGAAAACTGATGGGGAAGGCACAACAATGATCTTTAAATATTTTAAAGACAGACATACATAGAAAACGAGTAAATCTTTCTCCATGTCCACTATGGGTGAATAATAGCATAAATTAGGACAAGGGAGATCCAGGTGTAACATCAGTAAATTTTCCTTATGTTAAGGATAGAAAAGCACTGAAACAGATTTTCCTTGGAGGAGGTGGAATCTCCATCAGTGGTAATTGGTGCAGGTACAGTTAATTTTGATTTCAAGAGGAGGAATGGATTAGAGGGCTCTCTGGGCTCCTCTCAACCCTATTTTTCTATTCTTCGATGATGGTTATGCAATGGCAGGTAAAGACCTAGTCCTCCACGATTCCCACAAGATCATCAGATAGCAGCCTTGCTCCTGCTGCAAGTGGAAGTTGCCAGAAGTTTGTCCAGCTTATAAAGTGGAAGTGGCCTAGCTCACTGAACACCTAGCTCAGAGTACCCTTCCTTCTCAGGTAGAAACCTCTTGTTTCAGTTTTTATTGTGCTGTGTATATTTGGGCTAGTTTCTTCTTTTGCTGCCAATACCGTGGTATTTTAAAAAAAGACAAAGAAGGAAGAGAAAAGCTAGATCTTTACATAGGCCTAGCTGGCCTATTGGACCAGGTAAGATTATTGATGAAATGATCTGCAGCCAGCCGTACATAAGGGTATAACATGACTAATGTCATACCTAGCTGCCTTTGCTCCCTAGCTTCAAGAAGGACAGCTGGCCATGTAAATCAAGAGGAAGGCTCAAAACTGAGTCATGCTGGTGCTCCTCTGCTACCCCACCTTGTGCGAACTCAGTTGTCTTTGGAAGCAGCTTTGGCAGCAGCTGGTAAAGACCAAACAGTGCCCCGGGAAACAGAATCTGCAGCCCTTCTTCCCTAACTCTCCTCTTGCTCACCTCACACCCTTACCCCTATTTCACATAAAAACTGTAGGTTGCATTTTACCAGCCTTTATTTATACAGTTACTAGCTTGAATGTAGCTTCAGATATGTCTGAGATGAGCAGTGCTGTACATGTTCCTGCAAAGAATAGACAGTCATTGTCCTTTCTCCTTCAGCAATTCTCAGCAATAATTAAGTGACTCTGAAACTGCTTTCTCAAATCTTTTTTCATAGCTGTGTTTTCAGTCTGTGATCAGCTTGTGCACTGCCTCCTTGCTACCTGCAGCTCCTAACTCCTCACGCAATGGTGAGTGACTGCCATGCATCAAACGATATCTAATGTGATCTTTCCTCCTAACCAGATGCCCTACTTGCTTGATCTCAGCATCATTGGTTAAGAGGTTTGTCACAGGCTGTAGCGCCAATATCTTTACTGAAATGGGTATTTGATGAAAGAACTACATTTTCTCTCTTTGGCTGCTACAAAGCCATGCAGACCTTCCTCGCTTGAAGAGATGCAAGGCACTAGATTTCCATAGTAGGACCCCGGAGCATGCTCCTGGTTTCTGAGGGAAAAAATGAAGAAAAAGGGTAAGGATGAGATAAAATTTAAGTGGTACCACAAAAATTCAGGTTACTGAGAGAGTCTAGAGATGCAGGAAGATTCTGATTTTTGCATATGCCTTGGGTTTAGGCTTTTTAAAGCAATGATTGCACTTGTGTGCTTGGAACACAAAGGTAAAATAACATGGGTCCAGATTCCACTTGTACAGAGAGTTGTTTGGCATAGCAGAGTAGGCTGGATGACCTTCAGGCCTATGTAAAGCCTGCAGCCCTCTGAATCACAGGCTAGTTCAGTGCTATTTCCAGTCCCAGAGTAAATTAGAACAGCTACTGGCTATGCCTGAGGCCTCTACTCCAGCTTGGGAGAGCTGGAGCACAGGGTACTCCGGCCACATTGCACTCCACCCATGAGCTGTCATGCCCAAGGAGGCCGAGACGGGTGTGGTGCAGGAGGTGGTAGGCATAAAGACACTTACATCTAGCGGCCCAGCAATTTGTCTCCAAGTTGGAAGCAGGGAGGCTGGGCAGATACACTGTTACTAGCAATTAATTGGCTGTGGATTACTAGCCTAGGTGTTTCTTTCCAGACCGCATCTATTTTCTCTTCCTACCACTTCATAGTGCTGTGCCTAGTTGTCACTGGTTAGCAGACCTTTGCATGGTGCTCCCTGGTACACAGAGACGGTGTGCCCTATCTTAGTGCATGCTAGTTAAACACCACCTACTTTAGACCCTTTCTGTAAGGCTGATGCAGCTGTCAAAGTGCAATTCAGCTGCCTTGTGGGAAAACTCATATTTGGGTGACAGATTGTTTTGTTAGGTAAGCCAGAAAGAAAAACTCTGAAATGACCTTCTATCACATGTTACAATACACAGGAGATGTGAGACTTTGTGTGGTCAGACTTCCAGACACACCATGCAGAGCCCTGCAGCATGAGTCAGCGGGGTCATCCACTAGCAAGAAACACTTTTCCTTTTTGAGGACCTAAAACTGGGTTAGATGAAATACATTTTCTCAGAAGTCTTTGTAGCTATTTGCAGTTCTGCAGAGTAATTCTGAGAATAAATCAAACTCTCTTCCGGGTTTCAAAGAGGGAAGCGATAACAGAAAGAACAGCCAAATACTTGGTAGTCTTCTAGGTCTCTTTCTGCGCAGTGTGCCACAGGCCGTTCTCCTGCCTCTTACCCAGATTTGTCCCCTTCTGCCCTTGATTATTCTATTTCCCTTAAGTCCTGTCATCCCACCATATCCTGTGATCTGCTCTGTCTCTTACTCTGTTGCCTCTGTTCCTTCCCAACCTGCCAGTTTCTGAGTGCTGTCCTACAACTCCTATTGTGAGCCATTTTGTTTCTCTTTCTTCTTCCCTCCACTGCTGTTTAAGTAGCTGGCTGAATCCAAGCATAGGTGACATGGGAGAGGCAGTTGCCTGCCCTCTGCTCATATTTGGGGCTTTTTGAGTTCCTCTGGCCGTGGGCAGAAGCACACTCTGTGCTAGACAAGAATTCAATAAAGAGAACATCTGGATTTCAGACAATCTCTGCTGAGCATGTGCAAGCAGAGAGCTGCAGTGATTTACAGCTAGGTCAAGTCTAGCTGGCTTTTCATACGGCCAGCAAGTAGGGGCTAATGCCCCCAGGGATCAGCCCCCGCTAATTTCAAGCCCCTGCATCAAACGCTGAACTGCCTAAGCTTTGCAGTGAAACCACTGTAAGACGTTTTCAGCATGGGCCAACCACCATATTTTCCCCTAACCTCATTCTTGGAAATTGCTGACCTGCTTTTAGTGAAACATTCCCAAAAAAACAGCCAAACACAAAGACCTGGGAAGGGAAATTTCAGCCTTGAATGATTAAAATATGACTAAATTAAAAGCAACCAAAAACTGGATCTTATAATCAAAAGTGTTAGGCAACCTTAAATATAAGACTTGTTGCCATCTCCACCTATAATAGAGGGGTGGCTATTTAAGTATTTAATTTTGGGAGAACTTTCTTGCATGAATAACATACAAGGAAAAAAAGTTTTCCTTCCAAACATGGGGCATATGCCCAAGAAACACATCTGATAAGCAAAAATCAGTGGTAACTGCATAGTTATGCCAACTGGCTTATGTTGCTTGGAATAATGCCTTTATCCTTCACCAAGTTCTTCACAAGAGTTTTCTGAAGTCCCCAGATGAACCTGCCACTAGTAGATGCATCAGCAAGAGGTCAGTTTGAGCCATGGTGATTTGCCAGCTATGAAAAGCAAACAAATATAACCAACTGGAGTAACAATTGTTGTGGCTGTAACAGGAACTTGAGCAGAGACCTACACAGGATCCTTGTGTTTGGATTCACAAGCCTTTGACAATGTTAGTATGAAAAGCAACTATGAAACCCCAGCTGTGCGAATCTGTGCAGAAATCAGGCTTTGGCTGTTGACTGCCTGACACTCTACCTTGCTTCTTTGAATTTAGTCCATTGCTGCAAGAAGAGAAAGTCTCTAGACGAAAAATATAGTCTCCTTGAAGCCACAGTACAAAAGCAGAGATTTTTCCTCTCTCCTAATCCAAAATACAGTCATCACTGTTTTTTTAATTCATGTGAAATGATGATAACCAAGAAACCATAAACTTTACGGTTTGATGAGTTGGCTGCTATGTGCATCCCTAAAGTAGGGGAGTACTGAGATCAGCAAAGTGAGAAACATGATGGAGGACCCTGCAGATAATTTATAGGCTGAAACAACAACCAGGCTAGGCTACATGTAGCTATATTTATTGCTATGCTGTGCACCAGAAAATGTTAAGAATAAAATACAGGGAATGAAGATTTCCAAACATATTAGCAGGCACTGTTGTGATGGGATCATATCAATTTTAAGGCCATAGTGCCTGGCAGCCCATCAAGGACTGATTTTTTTTCTTTCCTGTTATTGCCAGCATAAATTGCTATATGTGACACAAAGCTGACATCTAGCGGAGGGAGAATGAACCCAGGATTTTCTTTCCCTTCGCAAGGCCACGCTCCGTCCTATGTAGTGCAGAGGGAGATGATACTTTGCTCTTCTCTTCAGAAGTGATCTGAAGGCTGTTATGCTGAACCAGTTTTCCTGGGCAGGAAAGAGAATCCAAGGAGCTCAGGGGAACTATAGCTAAGTGCACATACCATGTCTCATTTATAAGAAATACATCAATAACTGAATGCCAGAAGCTAGCTTCATAGTGCTGTCAGCAGATAATAAGCTTTGAAGGCAGAATTTTTAAAAACTTCAAAAGATGATGGTGTATGTGGCCATTCCTTGTAATGCTTGGGCCAGGTCTCATAAACACATCAAATAGAAAGATATATCTTTGCTACAGCTGAAGAAATGGAAGCAGTAACCTAGAATTTCTGCTGTCAGGAACATGAGCTCTGTAGTCCTGCATCAGACCAGCCTCGGGGAATACCAGGACCCCAGGCTGTAATGCTGTTCAGCTTCCAGTTCTTCCCCAGTCCTTTGGCTCACTCACTGCCTCAGCTGCACTGCTTAGGCTGGGAGGACAATATTGGCAAAATTCTGGGAATGTTCTCACAAATTTTCGCTTCAGCTTCTGCACCTAGTATCACAGGTTTATGGAAAAAACATACCAATTTTAAGTTAGTAAAAATCTAAGTTTCAAGCTCTCATGCGGTAGGTAGGAATTGAAAACATGAACCCTGAAGTCTAAAAACCAGAGGACAAATAAAACTATCCAGTATTTACTTTTCATATATTGCAAATTTAAGTCAATATCATAAATCTGTTGGCACCTCAGTCCTAGTTTTTAATGCTTAGTGGGGAGAAGGAAGGGAACACCGTAAAGTCTCACCAGTTCTCAAGCACAGGGAGAAGGAAAGGACAGATGGTGCTTCTGGGAGATGACTGGATGGGCAGCCAAAGGAGGAAATCCGCAAGTGCAGGGGGAGAGCACATGGATCATGGGAGCACTCATAGCCATTTAAAAATGGTAGAGCACAAAGGGTACTTTACTTGTTCATATACTGTGTGTGTTTCTCTTCCATGCATGGTGATAAAGATTCGAGGCTCTGTAGCTGAGGGCTGTAACAACTCACGCTGCCTGTGAATCATCATTTTGGAGGGCTTTGTAGCATGTTCATCAGCAAATTACCAACAGGCTTGAGGAACAGCTTGGTTGGCCAGGTGCTGTGAAAAGGCAGCAAATCCAAAAGACTTCTTCTGCAGACCCATTAGCTTTCCTTGCCAGACCTGCACGAAGGTGTGATAACATGCAGGTCCTCACATGCCCCATAGGAAATGGCATTTCACCTCCACTTCTTCTTCTGCTTGGAGCAAGGGGCAGGGAACACTGCCAGCCCATGCCTGAACGGGGTTGAACAGCTACTATCGTTCCTGCCCTCCTAAGGGCCAATTTAGGGTTTCAGTCAAAACCCCTGAGATGCTGAGGCTTCCCTGAGTGAATGCACAGCCTTCAGCCCCTGCCGAACAGCACAGTTCCAGTGCTGTTTTCCAAGCAATGACTTTGTTGACAGACATTTTTGGAAGGACCTTTTAACGATCGGATAGCAAAACAAAGTCAGTGTTACACAAGCAGTACAAAGTTTACTGCAGGATTGAGCTTTAATCACTTGTGGTTGGTTATTGACTCCAGAAAAAACAGCAGCTACTCAGCGAAAAGACCTCCTCTGCATCCTGTTTGTAAGCTAACTTGAAACACAGGATCTCACCTACTGCTGCTCGCCCTGAAACCCAAAGTAAGTCAGAATTGAGGGACAGTGAGGATTGGGCCTGGGTCGTTTAAGATTCCCATTTATTCTGCCATGAAAGGATTTGGTTTGTCTTTTTTCTGTGCTTGCTGACTTTGACCTTTCTTACATCAGGGAAAGGAGAACTCATGATATGTTGTATATGGCACATCACGATATGTGAAGACTTGTGCTAGCGACAGTGTTTGATGTAATGAAGACATACAGACAGGGCTTTGAATATTTTTACCACCCTGATACCTAATGCTTATTAGAGGAGACAAAGCACTAATTTAGATATCAATCACATTTCCTCTTTGTCTTCCAATTTGATTCCATCATCTTGGCTCTTTGCTAGCAGAGAACTATGATTCCTGATTTTCAAGTGTATATATACAGCCATCTCTATCAGTGAGACTTATCCATGTTTGCAATTTGACAGATTGGATTTGTGTACATAACCTATGTGCTTATCTGTGTCAGAAGCACACGACATCAGAAACACTGGACTCATTTTGGGGAAGCTTGAAACCCCTGCTAATCTGCTGTGAAAGGCTAGTCCTGAAAGCTAGGGTATTTACTTCTTCCTGGACATTTATAGAAAGATTACACAAAAACCACAGCTGTTTTAAAACTCTGTGTTTTAGTCACACTGCAAAATACCTGTTTTAATAAAAATTGCAGAAGTAAATACAATGAACAATTTAGCAAATTGATTTTTCCTATGTTTTGTACGGTGTAATACACCATGTTTCCTCGCATACAGGCATGATTTGCTAAAACATCAATTTACATATTTTCTAGTCCTGGTTCACAAGCAGGAAGGTGAAGGCATTTGTTAGTCAGATTTATATTGGTTTGATTGAATATTTGGGTCACACAATGTCACTTCTGTTCCTCGACAGACTGAGCAGTTCTTCAAATTATGTTCCATGTCGTAAAATTTACTTTTTGTCCATGTTCTCCCATAGTCTCTCCAAATTTTGTATATTCTTTTCTTAGCAGGCATGAATGGAAAGTGCCTGCAGTGTGGAAAGCAAACACCAAAGAGATATTTATTTGTTGCACTGGAAAAATGAATATCCCTACAAAACATTTTGGTTTTTTTGCCACAGCTCTAGCCTTGACTGTGACTTATACTCAGAGACTGCACATAGCTTTAAAATGCCTTCATGCTGGAGCAGGTTAGATGTAGGCTCTGTATTTACTTGCTTCTAAATTTTATGAGCTTAGGTTTAGCCAATGATGTGCTCAGTAACTAATGGTTCAGTCAGAGAGCAGTCCTAGAAGAGAGACAATCCAAAGAATGAAATTCTGGAACAATTTTCCAGGAAAATTAGTGGAATAAATAACCCAACTTTTTTAAAGATGGAATTTATGATGGGATTATATGACTGCTGTGCCTCAAAATAGCAGAGGACCGAAAGTGTCCTCTTCAGGCTTCTGCTCATTAAGGCAGAACAGAGACACAGATGTACAAGCTTCCTCCTACTCCTATGTCGGCATCAGCAAGTTTTCCTCATACTAGGGCAGAGGATAAATGGCAAGACATGCTTGAGAGCAGATGAAATAATTGTGGACACTGGGTAGTCATATCTGGTAAAGCAGTAACTAAAAGTTAGAAAGAAATTCTGATTCAGGAGGGGTCTTCAGAGATAAAAGACCAGATTCTCCCTTTAATTCCTTTAACTCTGGTGGAACTTCTTGGAGTTTCACACTTGCAAGATCGACTTGAAAGTTTAGGAAATGCCCAAATAAGTATCACCTATGTGACTTTGATTTGTGAGTGTGACACAGTATTCCACAAACCAAGTTCAGCTAGCAGCTGTACCATGCTGAGTTTGAAACATTTTTCCAAATTCTTTTAAGTGGGAGTGGGATTAGATAGCCTCCAAAGTTCCCTTCTTTTGCTAATTTTGCTATGATTCTGCGACAGCTAAGCAGGAATTTATATCTTCTTGGTTTTACATTTCTGAAATGATCAGAACAAGCTCCTGGCATTGTCCCTTGACAGGCAGTGAACCTGTATGAAGGGCAGCCTTGTCACCATTTTGGGACACAAGTACAGGACATTTAGGAAATGAGGTGTATAACTTACATATGTTCAGGAGGCAGTGTCAAAGGAGGTGACATTACTTTAAGATTACCCCTGCCCATAAGAGCTCAATAAATAGTCTCAGAGACTGAATGGGCCACCAAGATGGAGGCACCTTCTTAGCAACTCTTCTACAAGACCAAGGAGTCAAGGCTTGCATTAAGTGACATTAGAGTGCACAGATGAGAGAATGACAGTTCAGGGATCTAATTTCTGTTCCATGTTATTCTTTTCTTCCAGGGTTCCCAGAGCATCTCTCTGAAATGGCTATGGTGTGTCTGTCAGACTTTGAAGCTTATGCTAAAAAGTATTTACCTAAGACTGCTTGGGATTATTTTGCAGCTGGAGCAGATGATGAGAGCAGTCGAGATGACAACATCCTGGCATATAAAAGGTAACGTGAAGGAGAAGTGATGGGTATTGTGCTGGAATCTTTTAAATTATATTTGTGTGCAAGTGCGTTTGGCATCTGTACTCAGTGTTCACAAGCAAAGACTGCTAACATCTTGCCTTCTCAGACTGATCCCCAAGCACAATGCGCTTATCTGAGTGACATACACTAACACCTTCTGATGTTAGCCAGAATAAGAAACAGACTATATGAGGCATAAGGGACACTGAGGGTACAGGCAAACGGTATGGTATGGTATGGTGTGGTATGGTGTGGTATGGTGTGGTATGGTGTGGTATGGTTTGACAGTAGAAGGGATGAGTGGCTATAATAGAGTGAGATGCAATGGGGAGCACGTGGTGGACTGCAGGAAACCTAAGTGTGAATAACATGGGATTTGGGGACCATGCTGCAGATAGAGAGGGCAGACACTGTGCAGTGAGGATAGAGATGAGAATGATATGGTGGAAGACAGAGACCTGGGACTGGGCTGCAAGTAGAAGCAATTTATGAGGCGGGTACATAGGGAGAACAAGATATGTAAAGAGTGGTGCGCTGAAGTGGGAAGTGCAGGAATGAGGTATTGTGGCCCATGAGTAGGAGCATGGGATTAATTGTAGGTGTATTTGGCTGAACTGCTGGCTGAAATGGCCTGTGAAAGCAAACAGAAAGGAAGAAGAATCATTTTCACATGACATTTTCACATGCTCTTTATCAGCTCAGATTCCTGCATTACAATGGGTAAAGGAAGACCTGGTTTCCATACAACATCAAAAGCAGAAAAACCATTGGGCAGCTACAACATTTTAGTGTGTTATTGCTTTTGCCTTATAGAATTCGTTTCCGGCCACGCGTGCTGCGGGATGTATCTGTGATGGACATTAGGACTAAGCTCCTGGGGACTGAAATCAGCTTTCCTGTAGGAATTGCCCCTACAGGCTTCCACCAGCTTGCATGGCCTGATGGAGAGAAAAGCACAGCCAGAGGTACTCCTCCATTTTGTTGCTGTGTGGCAAAAATGGGTTTGTGGAAAAAAGTGGAAAATTTAAAGAGCTCGTAGGATAATTTGAAGTGTGATGGAGCAAAGTGTTCAGGCCTGAATGGACAAACTCCTTTCTCACTTTCTGACACCCCTTTTTGTAGGTGACCCACTTTGTTCCGGGGACACAAGTGCATGGGAAGCCATACAAACAGTGTTGTACTTCTCCAGCTACCACTGTTACCAGATCAGCCTTGTGGAGGGCTGCTGCAAATTTGAGACAGAGATCGTGGAGACATTTCTAACTTAAACCAAAACCTACACAGGTCCTCAAGTGCCATGGGCTCCAGATAGGACATAAAAGTGATGGATAGGTCTCAACCTGTAAATTTCTTGTTACTGGTGAGAACTGTGTCTCCCCTGGAGAAGAGCAGAGCCGCTCTCCCAAATCCTGCGGTGAGTTTGGAGAGCTGTGCCCTAGACATACCTTTGCTCACATGTGTGTTCCTGTGTGCACTGACTGCATTTGCTAGCGCATTCCTGTGAGACAGTAGTCATAAGGATGAAGTCGCTGTTTTTAAAAAACAGTTTCAAAATGAAACAACACTTGGTGAATTACTTCTTCCTTTCCTGTATTCTTAACCATCATCCTACAACAGTGCATGGTAAATGTTGCCATTTTTAATCCCTGAGACGTATTTGCCAGTTGTTAGAGTGCCATGTTTGGTAGAATATACATAAAGCAGCAGTTCAGGTGTTCTCTGTAAGCAGTACACAAAAAAATCTTGTACTGGGTACCTGATAGCGCTATTCAAATAACATTGATTCTGCCTCTTTTAATACCTCCTGAAGCAGCCAAAGCCATGAACATTTGTTACATTGCGAGCACATACTCCACCAGCAGCCTGGAAGAGATCTCTGCGGCTGCCCCCGGAGGCTTCCGGTGGTTCCAGCTCTATATCCACCGCAACAGGGCAGTTGCCAAGCAGCTGGTCCAACAGGCAGAGGCCTTGGGTTTCCAAGGCCTAGTCCTCACAGTTGACCTGCCCTACACTGGCAAAAGACGGGCTGATGTCCGCAATGGCTTCCGGCTTCCTCCACACATGAGACTGAAGAACTTGGAGGGAGCCTTTGAGGTTTGTAAAATGATCTAGTTCTCTCATTCACTGTGTTGGCATATACCACATGAGGCAAAACCCTTGAGTAACTGCTGCCTTGACATCTGCTGTATCAAGGGCATATTTTCTCCCATTCTGGTTCTGCAGCGTTCTGGTTTGAGCTCCTGCTGGCCAGGATTCTGGCTTTAAAATCTCAATCTACTTTCCTTAGAGACACTCATTTCCATCTCCATTATAAATATTCTCCCCCAGTGACACATGCTTTACAGAGGTGAAGAAGAAGACTGTTAGGCAATTTAATTAGTCTCTTCTAGGGTAGGGAAACATTTTAGGGGGTCTCTCTATTATGACAACTTAAATGAGGTTTTTCTTTTGCCCCATGGCTGCAGGGAGATGAGTGTTCCGAGTATGGAGTCCCACCCAATAGCTTGGATCCTTCAGTCACCTGGAACGATATCTACTGGCTGCAGAGCCTTACTCATCTGCCTATCGTCGTCAAAGGCATCTTGACCAAAGAAGATGCAGAGCTGGCAGTAAGACATGGAGTACAGGGTATTATTGTGTCCAACCATGGTGGAAGGCAACTGGATGGAGGACCTGCCACTGTAGGTGGTACAGTTGATGTCCCCTGAGTGTTTGTTGTATGCATGCTTGTGCTAAGCTGGGTATCTGTGTGCTGGTGGTTGTATATATACTTACGGTGGACTTGTGTGTGTGTTGCATGGCTGTGAGCATTTGCAGATGTCCTTTAGCTTTACACTGGTAAGATGCATGCCTTGGCGTGTGCTACCCACGCAAGTATTTTCTCAGCTTTCTTGCGGGGAGGGAAGGGTTCTGTAACCAGCACTGAACCCATGCTACAGCAGATAAACCACTGGCAGTATCTGGTCTAAGTTAGTAAAAGTTGGTTTGCCTATGTCTTCATCAGCTTTTGCAATGAACACATAGTCTGTGTGTGCTCTAGCAGGGACAAACTGAAACTCTGGAGTTGAATATGTACCAACAAGAGTATAATGCATTCTCATTACTAACCTCTGCCAAAACATGCACAAACAATCCAGCTGGATTTAGTGAGAGATCTGCATGCATATTTACAGACTCAAGACTAAATAGGAATTTATTGACTTTTAGGAGCCAGAAAAAGGATAACTTACTCAGAGAAAAATTCCCTGTTTTTTGGTCCATACAAAGCAATTGTAGGTTGTTATGACATATGCGTATTCCACTGCTTTGTTTTGGCTTCATTTTTCTCCCTGTGATTTACTGGCAGTAAACAGTCAGTTTTTCCGATTGTTTCTTTTACATGTCTGTATTGCATAGCATCTCATTCTGCTGTTTCTGCTCTTTGTTTTCCCTTGTAAAATAAAAATAGGCACCAGGAAATTCTCTGCTATTCTATGTCAAGGGTGGTAGTAATGAATAAAATTTTTTTATAAATGCTAAAGAGATAGTAATGGAAATGCCATCCATATTGAACTGCTATTCTACCTTAAAAGTTTGTTTTCATACACAGAAAATCCAGCAAATACATAACCCTGCCACTCCCCTGGTACCAGAGGCTATTGTCACTGTGCTTGATGAGCAACTCCTGGAAAATTTCAGTCTGCAAATTTTCAGCCCGAAAGTCTGAAAAAAAAGATTCTGAGCAACTGGAGAAATCTACCTAGTAATCTTAGTTATAGCTGTTCTACCTAAAAAGATGAAAGAAAGGCTAGAGAGTGTAAGAGATCGCAGGAAAGAGATGGTTGAGCTTGCCAAGAAGAAGAGTTAATGAGGTCTGGTGCAATGACATCTCACTGGTTATACTGCCCTTGGGACCAGAGCCAGTATCTCTGCATGGTACTGCTCTGCACTGGGCTCTGCTCTACAGAAAAGATCTTAGGGAATCAAGAGGCTTAGCCAGGAGGAAATGACATGTGGACTGTACTACATAGCAAATGGAATCCTTCATAGCTGCTTTATGGGGCTTGAGGAGGCTTTCAACGGATGGTTGAAATGTAAGGAAGGCAACTTGGAAAGAAACAGGGAGAGATTTGACATTAGCCTTTTTTACAGACATTTGTATCATCCACTGTTGTCTCAGATGAAAGCGAGATATTATCAACAATTATTTCCATTGAAATGTATTTTAAAAATCTTTCCAAAAACTGGAAAGCAAATGATAATGTTACTTTCCCACTTACCAGAAGTGCTAGAAAAGAATACTAACATAAGCAAAACACTGGAAAAAGGAAACTCTCTGGCAAATTTAACATGGAGCCGCATTTCGTTCCACAGCTTTTGGTGCTGAGTTATTTGAGGTGCATTGTTACATTTCATTTTGCGAACATTTGTTAATAAAGTATTCCATAATGTCTGCCTGTTCCAAATCTCTCCCTTTTGTGTCAGGATCAAAAGCTGACCTCAGGGTGAAAGTGCCTTCTTCTTTGCAGATTGATGCTCTGGTTGAAGTTGTGGAGGCCGTACAAGGCAGAGTTGAGGTTTATGTAGATGGTGGAGTAAGAAAAGGCGGTGATGTATTAAAGGCACTGGCACTGGGAGCAAAATGTGTCTTTATTGGAAGACCAGCTTTGTGGGGTCTTGCTTACAAGGTGAGTAAGAAAGTTTGAGGTTTGTTATGTCTGCTTCTCACACTCACGAATACTCTGAGCTACTTAAAAATCTCATAGAGATAGTTTTCATCAGTGAGCAATTTTAAGCATTTTTTACTTTTGCTGAATTTTCAGTGAAAATGCCACAAATTGAATAAAAATCAGACATTTTGTGTGACTAAAAATACCGTAGAATTTTACAATATAAAATATGATTTTGAAGTTGGTAACATTGTTTTGTGGATTCTGATTTCTCAGTGCTGCAATTTGGTGCTAAAATACTGTAGGAGTCAGGACCATTGGTGTTTCTGAGAATAGGAAGTGGTCTTTTTTGTCGCCGATGTTTTTGAAAATTTTATATGTTGTCAGCTTATTAAGAAACAATATATGGTTTTAGTATGGCAGTTTAATAGTGGTGGTGTGAGTTCTTTAGAAATGTATATAGATCTCCATCCCACTGATGTCTAAAAGATTTTCAGCAGGACTGAGCACAACAAATCCTGTAGGTACCTAAGCGTGCTGCTACCATCCATTCCAGCTTCTACCATTCAAGCTTTGCTGCTTCTTAAGTATTTGCACATTTGTATCATCCCAAATCATAAATCAGGCCACTGATGCAAAAGATGATTAAAATAATTTTGTTATTACAATAATAAAAGTAAAATGTAATTATATAAGTTTTTACTTGGCGAAGCTTTTACTTTTTAGCCTCTGGATTGGTGCATTCAAGATCTTCTGCAGAAAAAAAAATTATTCAGTTTTTATGGTCTAGAAGTGTTTTCTATCTTTAAAGTGAGATTCCCATCCAGTGGTGTGATTCTTGTAGATTCCAGAAACTAGGCTTTAAGCAAGAAATTGCCTGAATCTTGTGAGAAACCTGGAAGAGTTGGCAGTGCCAGTAAACAGGGAAAATGGCCTACCAGGACAAGGGCATTGCTGTGAGCTGCCTGCAGTTATTCCATGATGCAAATAGACAGTAGATGGTATTTTTTTGAGTTCAACAGTATTTTGGTATTATATCCCATAGGATATTCCTAAAGATGTACCTCAGTGGAATTACTTCAGCATACAACAGAGGAAGGGCATGGACAAGCTGTGACATTGTCAGCACCCAAAGCATTCTACACTGTAAGAAATAAAAAGAAAAAAAGAAAATAAAAGGAAAAAGAAAAAAAGAAAATAGCAAAAAGAAAAAAAATCCTCCATTATTTTACAGTAAGATCAAAACAACATATACATTTTAAGCATTTTTTGAGCTTCTTGATGCCATTTGCTCAGAGGAAAAAGCACACTGTACTATTTTTAAAGATTCATCCCTGTATCTGAGTAAACTACAGTTTTTAAAGCTTTACCATATATAAAACTCTCAGTACTTCATAAAATATTGTCAGCATTGCAAATCTTGACATTTTAAAACAAGCCCCTTGGCGAAGGTTATCTGGAAGCAAAAAAAAAAAAAAAAAAAAAAGGCAGCTAGAAAATGTCAGAAGTGAAAAACAGCTTTGTTTTCTTTCCCTGATCAGATATATCACAAAAGGAAAAGCATCTAAATTAATCTGTGATGAGCTGAGCACATCCATCATAGCATTTTAAGCATTCATCTGTATGAGCGACTAGAATTGGCACTGATTTAAGGGACTGTCCCAGTGCTCACGGTGAAAGCATCCTGCTGCGTTGCTGTGGGCCAGTGCTCCCTTCACGCTGACTGCTTTCTCTGTTGGAGCAGGGTGAAGAAGGACTTCAAGACGTTTTGAGGATTTTGCGTGATGAGTTTCGTTTGTCAATGGCCTTAACTGGTAAGCATTTTGCAGGTTGGTTATAACAGTGATACAGAGGTTGTACGTGCAACAGGAGTGTGACATCCAAGCAGACTTAAACTAAAATCAGAAGCCTGGTGGGCAGATCAGAGAAAGGGAATCAGAAGGAAACCATGTGAACTGTGCTGGTTCTAGCTGTGGTATTTAAGGTGATTCTTTTCTTCCTGTGAAACCACTTTGCATTTCATGTGCCACAGCAATGAGGCTTGCAAGGAGGAAGTAAGCAAGGACCTTTCTGATCTGATTTAAATTAAAGAAATGCAGAAGCGCTAAGTAGAGCTGAGCAAAAGTTGGAATTTCTGTTCTGCTAGGATTGTATGTTTTTCAGCATTTGACTTAATCTCTACTGGGGTAAAATGCAACCAATTTTTTGCAGCATGCAAAGTTCAGAAAAACTAGATTCAGGATTTTTCTCTATATATAAGGGCAGCTACCCTGTTGGTACAGATCTCTGCATCCTACTTGCTTAAAAAGCCTCCATGTCTCTTCCAAGCTTTCACTGTTGTCCTTAGTTCTGGGCCTCTCACTTCTGCTCCCACCTATAGCTGCCATGTTTGACCCCTTCATTGAACAGCAAATCTGTGCAGTTTGGCTTCCAATTGCACACAAAAAAGTACAGCGTTTTAGTCTTCAGGTCCAGCGTAGAAGTATTTAGGCATCAACAAATGGTCCCGTCCCAGTTCAAATCGTGCTTTAAAGACTTTGTACTCCCATGTCTGTGAACCCAAGTGGGTAGCCACCCTGCCTAGGAGAGTGCGACAGGAATCCTCTGGGGAAATTCATATTACTCTTTGTCTTTGGGTTACTTTTTCAACTAGTAAATGTGCTTACAAGCTCTTTTCCAAGCGGCTCTCACACTTTGCTGGCAAGAAGGCACTGAAGTCAGCAAGAGTAGCAGGCTAGGGCCTTTTCAGTGGGGCTGTGAAATTCCCCTTGGATTTGGCCAGAGGAAAAGGCACTGCAAGTTTCCATCTCTGCTCAGTTTAGGCACAGAGGTCTTTCAGTCCTGTTTCTTTCCTGCCTGCCTTTCACTTCTGGCTGGATCAGATAGTTCCCTGTTGTTCCCTGCTGTTCCCTGCTTGTTATAAGGATCCTTTTTTTCTGATGTCTAACTCTCCTTGTATGGGAAGCCTAATGCCTAAGCTCAGGGCTGAAGATGCCACTGAGTAGTAGTAGGGCTCCTATGAGTGAGCTGTTGAAATGCCACCCTATCCCCACCACATGGCGCGTACAGAATTAGGCTTGTAGGCTGTGACTTAGTGAGGAAGCCTTCCAAGTTTAAGCCACAGACCTTTCTGTCACTAATATGTTTGAATTCTCTGTTTTATTTCAGGCTGTTCCAGTGTCTCAGGAATTGGCCGAAACCTAGTTCAGTTCTCAAAATTGTAAACAGCCTCCGACAATGCCCTCCGAACAGAAGCAGCTCACACCAGCAATTGAGGTCCCAAAACAGACTGAAGAGAGACAAAGGAGGTGCAAATGTAGAACCTATAACACGCAGCTGATAAGGCCTTCAAGAAGCTCGTGAGAAGATTAGGGAAGGCTTTGTGTTAGCAAGGATCATTCTTTGCTTTCATTAAGGCCAATAAGTTCTTTAACATTGCAGATAATTGTTACTTGCTTAAAAACATTTACTTAAAACTATCTGTTCCCTGGCATTAGCCTGTATTGGGTCTTACTCCCAAACTCTATTATGTCTGACAGCCAGACATGGTAGAAAACTATGATGTCCCTTGCTTCTTCTGCCTGATCTTTCTACCTAGTCTGACTGCAAGTCCAGCCACAGGCCTTTCCTCCTGCTGGAAATAAGTACTGTGACTGCTATCTCCAATAGCCTGGGCTCTCCTAGACGTATTCATAGCAGATAGAGAGATATCTAACAGATACTCCAGGTGTCATCTTGCCCACTGCTTCTAAAGGAAGACACAAAATAAATAGTAACCCAAGCAATACCCTGCACTCCCCACAGCTTTCCTGAACTTCCTTCACTACATCAATAATTTGGATCACATTCTCATCAGGGCAACAGCCAGGCCCTATCTATCTTCAGAGCACAGCACAAGCTTGTGGCGGTGCATGAATAACTCACATGAAGCCCTGGACTGTTTTCCCATGGATGAGAGCAGCCAGTAGTACAGGCTAACAGCATTGGCACAAGCTACCTGTAACAGCAGACCAGCATGTTACATTTGTCCTTGGAGGATGGTGCAGAGGCAGCGCGGGGCTGCTGCCAATGTAAACCCTTGCTCTCTGAGGTAAAAGAAATGCATGCTCATCAGTTCCCTTTCCAAGTTTCTGCCTGAGACACTTGGACAGTTCCCTTTCCAGGTTTCTACCTGAGACTACCTGGTCTTGCCTGCCCCTGAGGAAGCACAGCCTGCGCTCTGCCATCCACCTGGCCTCAGCTGGGAATGATGGATCCATAATTGGTAACAGAGCTTTCTGTTGCTTTCTTTCCCTTAGTCCTCTTTCACCTGGATCCTTCCTTCTCTGTAGCACCCCTTACACCACAACCTTAGACTACTCCATCTAGTCTCTTTCTATTCCTCTTTCTTCCTCATTCCCTTTCCTTTCATTGTCTCTCTTCTCTCTGTTCCCTGCCAACCCCTTTCCCCATTATTTTTCTTTGATCCTCATCTAGGCTATTGTTCCTCCCAATGGCATGGACCTTTGTAAATACGTGAAAAGCAGGTGTAGCATCCTGCAGCCAAGGCAAAAGTTGGTCCATGTGGTGTCAGCGGGAGGTGACCTTGCTTAGGATTTGTCTATATCACAGGCTGCAGTATGGCACAGGGATGCCCTGGAATTGCCTGGGGACTAGAAGCACAGGGCTCCTGTTGCCAAGCATAACAGCAGTTTCTGGCAAGCTGTGCTTTGGGCTGATACTGCTTCAGTAGTACCTGGGCTATGTGCTCCTAGGATGTGTTTGTAATCTCCTTCATGTGTTTTCACTGTGTGGTAGTGGAGGTGGTATTGCATGCTTCTTTTTTGGATACAGCAGTAGAACTTTAAAAAGAACTTATCAGAACAAAGGCTACAATCTAATTTTTCAGCTCACTCTTTTTGTGCTGTTTGTGATTAGCCTTAGCCCCTGGAGTACTGAGAAGGTGCTTTTCTCCTTTTTTGCCTATCCAAATGCTGCTGGCTATGATGATACTTCCACTGAAGATGTATTTTCTCTAAGCTACTTTAGCAAGGAGGTGTTTAACAACACTTTGTTGATTTTTAAGCTTTATATAAGGCTGTCCAATGAAGGCCTAAATAAAACACATTTAGATAAAGTGCCTAAGTTTCCTGTGTGGACATTTGGTCTTTGTTATGAATGTGGAGCGTAAATCAGTGGGGAATTGGGCCAAGGTAACTGGAAATAAGCTGCTCTGTGTTTAGTAAAGAATCTCCATACAGGGTTTAACTGATTTAACTACTCTGGCTTAATCAGCTCTTTTAAATAAGATCAAGTAAACTAGAATTGTATACACATGAAAACCATTTCTCTGTCTCATCTTTAAAAGTTCAATGTGATCTTAAAAATATCTGGTAAGAGCCCTGAGTTCTTGTTTTCTTATTACCAATTTTTAAGGCCAGGTGCAGTCACTGGTGTAGGCACTGCTTATATGGCACTTTTTGGCAGCACAAAATGGCTGCAGGATACTGGGCAGCAATGTGATGCCAAATGTCCCTTTGTGCCAAAGAAGTGCCAACTTGCCAGGCACCTGTCCTGCTTAGTGCACTTCCCAGTGTTCCCATGCACGCAGGGCTCCCCTTCTTTCACACTCTTTTTACGGTTCTCCTCTTTGCTAATCACCTGGCTCTGCAAGAAGGGCATTACTTCGCCCAGTAATTACTTGGAGGAAGATGCACAAGGAGCCCTTGGAGTACGGGGCTATGCAGTTTTCGAACTGTGGTTCAGTGGATCTGTAATTACAAGTGGCAGATTTTCAATGAGAAAATGCCAACTCCCTTCCCATGAAACTGCCAATGAGCTCCTCTGGTCAAGACACGCTCCTGACACACAGGAGATGCTACTTTCCCTCAGGAGCAAAGGGTATGTGTGTTCCCTTCCTACTGAGCATGCTACCCATCGGCTCCTCCTATACAAGGGACAGCACCAGCACCACCTCCTGCTGCACTGATACCTTAGAAGAAAAAAACGAAACTTGTTCAGCCTTAGACTTGCTAGAAGGAAAGCTTCCAGCCTATGCAAATAGCAGTGGCTGAAGGTGCCTACTGGCCGACCTGAATCAGCTGCCTGAGCTCTGGAGAGGAGTAGGATTTCCAGCATGCTATCTCTGATACCTCCAGGTGTCTTCCCACAAAGCGTTTGGATTGTTTCAGATCTAGTTCTGGCTCCTCTGGAAGACTTAGACACCATGCTTTAGGGACAGAAGAGGAAAACAAGTCTCAAAAAGTAAGTCATTGCCAGTGACTAACTTGAGGCAATGAAGCACTTCCATGGCCCAGGACCTTAATGCTTTTCCATGGGGCAGCCTGCTGCCTCTGTCACCACTACCTCGTAGTGAGATTGAGCAGATGTCTGTAGCAGAGAGCCTTTGGTGAAAGTTGCTGCTATCTTCTGGAGCTGATGCTGTGAAATAGGAAAGTAGATGGTGGGAGACTTGGACAACTGCACTTAAGCTCTATTTCTGTAAAAATTGGGTCCTCTGTCTCCCTGGTAGATGATCATCAAGGCCTGCTCCTAGTTTTCTGCTGTCCAATTCCTGTTTTCTCTGTTCCTTTTTTATGTGGTCCAGCATAAGAATTACTGATTTTTGTTTCAGACTTTCCTTCCTGCCTCACACATCATGTTTGTTTCCTCTGACTCCCCACTCACTGAAAGGAATCCTGTCTGTTTGGGGAAGTCCAGGTACTGAAAAATCATTCATTTCTCACTTGCTTTTCACTTAGATGCATTCCACTTGCAGTCTGGCTCTTTCAGTACTCCATCCATGGCATAGCTGGCCTCCTCACGCACCTCCTCATGGCAGTCCATGTTCAGAGCAGAGGTAATGCTCATAGCTGCTGTGCTGAGGCAGAAAAAACCTCTCATTTCAGGCTCCAGAGTCTCAGCTTTCACTTAAACCAAGCAAAACAAGATACTGGAATGAATGTAATTGTTACAATTGTGAAGAAAAACCTTCAGGAAGGAAAGCTATATTAAGAAACCCAAAGACATACGGTGGAGATGAAACAATCATGATGGAACGCTCTGCACTGCTGGACTCACTTGTGATAGCTTCATGAACACCGTTGTTGAGTACCATAAGAGCCAAACCTGTTGTGAAGAAAAGGCAATTTCGTATCATGAAAATAAGCACAATGGTTAATTTTCTGATTTCAGAAGATACAGCTCATAACTCATCTTCTCTGTTTTTCCCATGGCACTTAAATTGGGGAGTGGAGAGTAAGAAGGCAGATGGAGCTGAAGGTCATCTGAGCCCTTCTAAAGAGGAGCCAGAAAAATTGCATCAATGATTCTGATCAAGTCGTTCTATAGATTTGCTGTATGAGACAGAATATACTTCTTAATCCAAAAATATTTGCAGAGGCCACTGATTTGCAACTCTCATGTTCTGGATGTCTAGTGTAGTGCAGGTGCAGCCAGATTTGGAGAGAGATGAGGCACTTGCAAGTGAGATGAAGGTCAGTAAAAGGAGTTTGGGACTGTAGGCAGTCCTGAATGAGCAGCATTGGTGGAGCTGAAATATCTTCCAGTTCTATCTCTTGCTGTTGGCCATTTACGGTCATACTATTTTTCTGTCTAATTTTCCAAACTGTACAATGACCTAAAACGCCCCATACCCCCCCCCCCATAGCCCCTTCTGCCTTTCAGTTCAGCATATATTATGAAATAGAGGTAATGCCTGTACTCTTGGACTATTCTGACCTGTTCCCTGATGTTCTTCTCGCTGTGCACTGACTGGGAGCTGACGGCGAAGCAGAAGGGGATCCTGGATTTAAAGACCCTCATGGTGCACAAGAGGTAAAACTAAGATCATACAACTCTTCAGCTCTGGCGTTTCCAATCTTTTAAATGTTTCACTCATCAATATAATTAAACTGCATTTTATTTCCTCTCTGTTCCCATGTTTAGTTGACAGCACAGTTTAGACCAACAAAGTAGTTTAAATATATAATTATTTTGCTTGATGCAGCATAAAAGCAAAATAAAGCACAGCATTTCAAATGAATATTGCAAAAATCTAAAGAAAATTCATGAAGACTGAATGGAGTTCAGGTCACGATGCTGATCTGGGACTTAAGGACCCTGGCATTTTTACTTCTTTGCTGCAAAACTTTCTCCAGATTTTTCCTAATTGTGCAACCAATGAACAAAAATGTGGAGCAGTGATCAAGCGCTGTACCTTTTAATACGCTGCTTCTTCATCTTTGTACAGCTATCTTGTTTTAGACACCAGGCAGACTTCGGGTCTGTGTGTGTACTGTCCCCTCCTGTCCCCTCTCTGCCAAGGGGATTTGAGAACTGAGCAGGACCATCAACCATCACTGTAATACTATTGTTATTTTCTTAATGTGCAAGTGCAAGAGTGAGGGGAAAAGATTATTCTAGTAAATTTGTGCGAGTATCATGCCACAGTGATCAGTAGCAAAAGAGCTGGGCTATGTATATATTAATTGCAAACTCTCATGTTGCTGTGGTACCAGCCCTGTCAGTTCCCTGTTTAGACCTGAATTTCTCCCAGAGATAAACGTGTCTGCAGTGATCTTCCAGAGGCCTTCACATGGAGGCCTTCCTCTGTGTTCCAGCAATAATAAACCTTGCTGGCAGACTCACAGCCACGCAGATAAGCCTCAGGAATAACATCACATCATACACTTTGATGGACTTCAAGGACATGCAAGAAAACTGAGAGAACTGGGTTGGTTCAGTCTTGAGCAAGCTATGAGGAGGGATCTTAATGCTATCTTTAACTGCCTAATTGCAGGTAATAGAGAGGATGCACCCAGACTTCTCGGACTTCAGTGCAGTAGAAGGATGAAAGGCAAAGGGGCACAAGCTGCAATGAAGAAAACGACAATTACAAATTAGGGATAAAAATCACCATGAGGGTGGTCAGCAGCTGCAACAGGAGCCCAGAGGGTAGTGAAATCTCCAGCCCTACAGCTATTCAAAATTTGGCAGGACACGGCCCTAAGCAACCTGATTTAATTTGGCCCCCCCTTTGAGAACGGGTTGGATCAGAGACCTCCAGAGGTTCCTTCTCATCTAAATTGTTGGGGAACATCACAGACTCATAAAATAAAACAGCAACACATCACATCTGTACCCAACTGTACTAGTATGTTGTAGTGATCAGCTGCTGTGTAACTGCAGCAGCAGCAGTTATATCTCTGTGAAAGAAAACACAGAAAGCATTTTTGAGGAGGGAAAAAAAAAAAAAAACCTAGTTGGTGAGTGAGCTTAAAAGCAGAGCTCACAGGGTTCCTCAAGGCTGAGTCTGTGATACGGGAACATTCTACAGCTTTTCCAAGCCTTTGCCAATGTATGCCAAAATCTCATGCCCCCTTTCTACACTCTGTCTTGCTGCTCTCCATATTTGGTTGTTATGAATATCTCCGATGCAAGTTCAAGCAAGGTCAAATCTGCCAAAACACCTTGGCCTAAAGAGTTTGTAAACATGTCTGGGGAGGGTAGACAGGGAAAGAAATGCAAAATTGAACTCGAACTCATGCAAGTAGATGTTGCAGATAGCACGAACAAGTAACTCAACACAATCACCTCTGAATCACCTGTGGGTTATGGACTAATCAAACCTTGCTGCCTTCCAGAATCAGCTCTGTGTGTACTGTGGAAAACCTGCTGGAGTTTGAAACTGCCCCTTTCAGACATCTGTTCAGCAGAGGTATTAAAGGTGAAAGAATTAAATGTGTTACTGTAACTCAATACATGTATGGATTGTGCTAGGTGTCCTCTCAATACATCTGCCCAGGTTACTGCCTCCTTTTTTGTCCTCCAGGCCTGAAACCACTCTTGTCAGTCTAAAGACATGCACTTAGAAAGAGGAAACAGCTACCTACTGCTCTTCGAGCACTTCATTTTCCTCTTTTTCTAATATATATTTCTCCTGTCGCCCTTCTTCCCAAGCAGCTACAGGAAGAGTCCTGGGGGCTGGGAGAGATATTGGGAGGCAAAAGTGGGGAAAAAACTGGGAAACTGTCAATTTCCTGATTCTAAAAGGGGTGGACAATAGGAAGCATTTCATACTGTGGCTTAATGCTAAGACAGGAACGTAGGAGTTCATTACCCAGTGGCTGATGTAGCAGTGACATAGAATCAGGCTATTTCCAGGGTTGTTTATGTACAAAAATGGATCCAAATTTATTGTTTCCCTTAGCATATGATGTAAATTTCTACTGCCTTTAAATAGATAATAATTCACTTATCAATTTCAGTTGAGGAAACATAATTCTACCTAAAACTAAATGAAAAATGAGACTAAATGTTTATTTCCAGTTAATTGCCCAACTCATGCTAAATAACGCAGCAAAGAATACTACAGGTAAGTCTTTCTGATCTTGAAGGTCACATAAGAAAAGTTTTTAATCACTTTTTACTTTATGCTAAAATAATTTTGATACTACTGAAGTAGCAGATATATTCTGTGTCAGATTTGAATGCGCAGAAATTCTGAGGCCTCTTGAGGTGCTTATCTTCCTTCCCTGTCTAAAATGTCTTAAAAGCGCTCCCAACCATGAGAAGGTGGTTTTGCTGTTGTTGTTTTTGTTTTTTTTCTCTCAGAGTTTGTTTCAGCTCTGTATACTTTAGCTGTCCGAAAGTTAATTATTTAAGTCTTGTCATCTCACATCAATGTGTAGTTGCTAGAGAGAGGAAGAAGTTTCCAGGGCATAGTGCCTCCCATCCTGAAGGTTGAGAAGCTTTCCCTGGGTAAAGCACATCTCAGAGCTCACCCTCTCTCCCAGAGCTGTTAGCATGTAGGCATTTTGAGCTCATGAGCATATGATGGTAAGAAACATGTTCATTTCTTACGTGAGAAACATATAGATTTTTCAGGGTTTTTGGGTCACAAGTAATCTATACTTAGATAGCAAAAGGTCTGATTAAAATAATAAACCTTTTTTTTTTTTTTTCATTTTTCCCTGCTTCAGTTCTCGTCAGTCTGGACAACAAGGTAGAACCCAGGAATTTCTTAAACCGTATTTCTTTTCTGGACAAAGGAATATGTCCTCTTCTTGCTCCTAGACAGCTTCTTTTGCCTGACTGCACGATTAAACAGCATCACCTTACGTAAAAATACACTCCTCTTTCCTACCCAAAGCTTCTCTGCTCTGCAAGTTTACTATATTCATTCATTCCAGCGTACCTACTCAGTTTGTTCTCATTGCTGCTGGGAAATGTCCTTTCACTGTTTCTCTCTTGCTTTCTTCTCACGTCTACTATGCTCCCTCTCCTCCATCTCTTTCTAACTTGTGGCAACGCTAAAGAAAGTGTGTTCTCTTAATACCGGTCAGCCACTGCCCCAGGACATTTCTGTCACAATAAGCCACCAATAAAGCCGGAAGGCAAACACTGTCCCCGGGCTGGCAGATCAGTGACACAGGTGTGATGGGACATGGTGAATTCCACATAGACTAAACTGTCCACTTAGTCCATATAGGATAATTCTCCAACACAAGCCAAAATTTGGAAGATCTGATGTTCTGAAATGATACTCTCATATGTGCAGCCCATTCTAGCATCCAGCTCTGTGTACTTGGGGAAAATATCAGATTGTGAAGGCCTTGTTTTATGATAAAGTCAAGGAGGAGAAGGCAACATAGTTAAAAAATGACTGTGCCTTGACACAGATAGAATGGCGTGTTTGTTAACGTTTTAGATGATGCTAAGTTAGACTGCAAATCCCAGACCCATGGTACAACCTTGAACTTCATCAAGTTGTTCATGGGGGCTAGGGTTGAGGTGTGCACTGGCCTTATTGCTCATTGAAAATGTTCTGTAAACAGTCTCTGGGGCATATAGACCATTCCAGCATCTGGTCTGCTTGGGGAAACAGCAGAGCTTGATCGTCTTGTTTACAGCATAGATGAGCTGTCATGCCACACAGCAACACCACACAACAATTCTGAGAAGAAATAGCGAAAAAATTATCTTTAGCAGTAAATGCATGAAGCATCACAGTCTGGCAAACGTGTGGGTCTACACTGGAATTTAGTGCACTGCTGCTGTGCTGATCGCTGACATCTGCAAATGACAGTTCAAATGAGGGATGTTATTTAGCAGTGTAGAAGATTCCTTCAAACCATGTCATGCATTTGGTCCAGTAGTACCTCAGAGCACTAAAATACAGCAGCTATAGGTCTCCCTACAATCATCTACAGCTATGCAATATTCATATTCTCATATAAAGCACTCTTCCTTACTAAACTGAGGCGTTCTAATGGGCAAGTTTGGTGCAGAAAGTATTTTGTAGCCGAAGAGGCTCGGCTGTATTGCCTGCTTTTCTAATGCCTCTTTAAGGCATTTTATTTCCTTTCTAAAAGTAAAAACGAAGCATCGTTTTCAAGGAGTATGCACAGAGAACGCTAGTTGTAGCAGCAGGGTTTTATGAGCTATTTTTCCTTGCAAAACGCATGCACAGCATAAAATTCATTTGCACCAGCTTCTGATAAGAACATACAATGTGAAGGTCCTGTCTGAGAGTAGTCAAGGAAAGAAGCACAGATAACAATTTTTATAAGGCTTTGTTGGTGTAAGGGAAGAGTTTTCAAGGACTCTGTCATTGAAACAGTTGCCAAAACTTATCATCTGTGTCAGCTGGGAGCTCCCTTTTGCTCCTTGGACTCAAAACAGCTTTGCTTTCCTGATGTTACTTGAAGGCTCAGTTTTGCTCTAAAAAAGTGATGTGGGAGTGCTTTTTCTATAGCTTTTCTCCAGGGCTCTTTTTAGTGAGTGAACAGGATTCATGACCACAGTATAAAACCGGGAGTTTAGGAGTTAGTTGCATGAATGCAAGTCAATCATTTTCAGAGATCCGTTCCAGCTATGCCTGAAATCAGTAATCCTCTTTCCAGTGATTTCAGTGCATTTTGGGGCTGCTTTGCAGTTTCCCATGGCACTTTACCTTGTTTAAGGCAGCTAGCTATTTAACATGCCACTTCAATAAGGAAATCTGATCAACCCTATCTGAGAGAGAAAGAAACAGAACTCAAGTCAGGGTGTCCTGAGAGCACCCAAAGCACTGGGAAGGCAGAATGGGTCTTCTGAACTTTAGACTAAAGCCTAAGCCCTACCCTGGTCTCACATTGGAAGTGTTTCACTAGAACTGGAGTGAAGCCCTAGCGAGAGGTACCTGGGCATGTTCTCTGTGTTTTGGAAATGTAAAAAGTAATGACAGTCCACTGTGAAAGCACAAACAGGCATCACAGTCTTATTTTAACAGATACTGTCCCAGACACAGTCTGTAGATAGGATCATCTCAACACTTTGAGCCTCAAGTAAAGTATGCTGAACAAATACAAAATCCCAGAAGTGTGTTTTTGGTCCTTCCTGCGCAGAGAGCGTGAGAAACCCGTGCTATGGCGGGCGAGCCCAGTAGTCCAGAAACTAGAGCAGTGAAATCCACTTCACCAACACTGTGACATGAGCAGTGTAAATGGCTACTCCCGCTATTTACATTTCATTTAATGCTCTCTTCCTTCACATTAACACCGTTTAATACAAGCAAGTACATCTACAGAGAACAAGCAACATGAGGATTTGCCCTCCCATAATTTAGACACACCGGACCACATTTAACCAGGCGTTTGGACCTCAGCTACAGCACGAATGCTCTTGCATGAGAGGGGAGGGGTGGAAGCACTGTGGTCATTTGTAGCAAAGGAGGCATGAGAGAGGGAGGGGAAGCAAGAGAACTGAGGTGGTGCTGTGCAGTATATAAATACAGGCAAATCTCCTCCACGGTCTTTTGAATGCTGGAAAGGTGGAACGCAAGGACTGAGACAGACATTGGTGGGGTTTGTGTAGCATTGAAGCTGATTTTCTGCCTGAAAAGATTTGTTAATGTCTTCAGTTTATAATACTTTGTAAATATTTTTTCTTTGTAGGAAAAATGTCTAGGCTACCTCTGAAAAGAAATAGCTAGTAAAAGCAAGAAATATTTTAAAAATTGTTGGCTCAGCATTTAGCACAGGGTTGAACGTTTACTTTCCATTAATTTCTCTTTCTGGTAACACCCCTTGATTCATAAAGGCCTTGGAGGTTGATGCTATCTGTTCATTTTTGCTGGCAGGAGGTAAAACAGCCGCTCCAAGCTCAAGAGCGAGCCAGTTTGCAACTGAGGAGCAACCCAGAGCAATGTCACTGGCCGGGGTGAGCTGTCTAGTGACAGGAGCAGGAGGGTTTCTTGGCCAGAGGATTGTCCGCTTACTGCTGGAAGAAGAGGAGGCACTGGCTGAGATCCGACTGCTGGACAAAGCTTTTAGCAACGAAGCGCTCAGGAGCTTTGGAAGTAAGTGCCATCTGGTCCTGGACTACCGTGTTGTGGGTATATGTGATGTTATCTTAGGTGGACAGCTTGGAAGTCTCTACCTCATAGCCCCCACCCCACCTTTGCGGATGCAAGTTTTATCTCAAGGAAGTCATGCTCCACCCCTCCCTCTCCCTTCAGCACAGAAATCAGAGGTAAAATCTAAAAGCAACAGTTCCCCTTGCCAAACCCTGAGGCTTCTGTAGATTGGAATAGAGACCTAGTTATTGTCACTGCAGTGATTATATTGCCTTCAGCCCACAGACGAAAATCAATGCAAAAATCTCACACTGCTGGGGGAAGGAAAAGCAAGGCATGGCTGTACTTCGGGGGCAGCGTAGCCCGGAGTGTACTGCCCTGGGCTCTGATGTGCAAGTCTAAAGGCAGTGACAGGGTTGTAGGTGCAGGTGATGATGGTTCTCTCCAAGCCTGGATTAGTCAGACTTGGAGTCACCTGCCCTGGCTGAGGGTTGTAAGGGCACAGCTTAAAAACTGGTTATGATTATAATCACAGCTGCCTGGAGAGCAGAACCCTTGTTTGCTATGCACAGAAGAGACAGGACCCATTTGCAAAGGGCAAGTCAGTACTCCAGCTTCTTGAAGGGAATGGAGACAGCACACCGGAGTGATCTGCCCAGTATAATACACAGTCTGTGGCAAAGCAGGCAGCTCAGAGTACTGTATTTTAAATGTTCTGCTTTTCTGGGATCCTGAACACATCTATAAATAGGCACATAGGAACCTACATTTAATCAAGTTCTTAAATGCATATATCATAGACTTGACAATGCTTTCCTGCATCAAATGTCTTAACTGCAAAACTGTTCTCCCTCCATATAGGCATTACCTGTATGGGAATTCTTATGGAACAACCCTATACAATTTGCTAAAGAGCTGCAATCTTTAAAGTGGTTAAGTGACATCAAATAATAGTAACAGTGCACGTAACCCTGGTGCAAATTGCACAGGTCTTTAGGATGGTTTTATGCATCTCTGCTGACTTCTTCCTCGTTAAACCTCACGCACTGTTTCCGTGAGAATTTGCTAGATCCCCACAGGCATTGCAGCAGCCCTTCCTGTCCTGATTTCCAGGCAGTTCCCACAGTGACAAAACCAGCAACAGCAGCATGCTCAGGCTTTTGCAGTGCCCGTAACGTGTGGGTTTAGCACTGATGCAGCAGGGCAACGGCAGAAGCATCTGCGCTCCTTTATGTCAGCTGCAAACTTTGCGGAGAAAATGGAGCTTCCTGGGGAATGAAACCAACTGTTTGGTTGAGCACAATTCTGGCTGGGCTGCAGCAAAGGTTTTGCTGCTCCATTTTTTGTTAAAAAGAAAACTCTGTTCACTCTTTCCTTACGCTCCACCTTTCCTCCTCTAAACGCTGCCCAGACACATTTTCCCTCTCCTATTTTTGCTCCATTTCTGCTGCCTATCTGGCCAGCATAGGAGGAAGGGACAAATCAGTTATCAAAGCTCCTTTCTCAAGAGCAGGTAGTAGGAACCACAGAGTGGTATTTCAGATGTGTTTGGACTGGCTCAAGCCCCAGCACCATGGCTGGCAGTCCTTCTGTCTACATCAGCCTCTATAGCCATGTCTCTTCAAGTGTCTTGCTAGTGCCTGTGCTTGGGATGACCTGAAATATGTTGCTCCTGTTCCCTTTCAAGCCCTTCTCCAGCACAGTGACTTCTGCTCCAAAGGCAGGGCTGCTGCAAAGCCCACGGGGCTGGAGTCTTCTCGCCTACATTATTTTTTACTCCAGGGACTAACTCTTCAGGGGAACTGAAACTCCTTTACTTGCTGGCACACTTGTTTGGTTTTCTTGAACAGCCAGGAGCAGCGCCCAGTCATTTTCTTCCTGACTAAATTCTTGAGCACCTTTTATCTGCAATGTCCTTGCAGAGTCAATGTCGTGGCTAATAAAACACAGGCGCATGTACAAGTTACAGTTCTGCTGGATGCCAGTTTCTATCCGGGACACTCCCCTTTGTCCTGCTGAGTCCCTGACCGTCACACTCAGTCAGCCTAAAATAGAGGCATTTTCTGTCTTACATATCTCCAGTGAGTCCAGGATGCTCCAATCAATATAAAGTACTGTGAGCTGGAGCCCAGAGTCTACCCAGTTGAACTGTGCCATTGAGAATGAGCGTCATGTTAAACGTGGCATGGAGTTAGATGGTTTGGTTTCTCTCCCTCCCAGCTCCACTTCCAGTTTATCCTCACACCATTCCTGTGTTTCCTTTTATGGAATTCTTTTTGCCCACAATTGCACTGGCACCTTCTTGAAAAGTTAGGAAAAGCTCCTAGCTTGCTCTCCAGTGAGTTTCTCACCATTTCAAAGCATTAACTCCTTTCTGTCTCTTCCCTCTGCACATCTGCCCTAACCTTTGTCTCATGTCATTTTTTTCCAAGCTTGACATTTATAGACCATGTGATGCTTTAGTATTTAATACCAGGCTTGTAAAACGGGCACTGGTAACCCAGGACTGCTCCGAAGCAGAAGGAAAGTAGAGGGAAGAGGAATGCTTTTTCCAGGACTGTCGTTGGGGAAAGTTCCTATTGTGGCAAACTTCACCCTGGCTTTTTAGCTCAAACTTGCAGTCAGTTTCATTTGCCTTTATGCATGCATTCAAAATAGATAGGCTGGGTAGCAGCAGAACAACCCTGTAGCTGAAATGGGACCAGCATAAACATCTTGGCTTCTCTGGGCTAAAGCAGCTAATAATTTGCATTATCCTTTGGAAATGAAAATAAGGTACATTTTTAAATTTTCTCCTATGAATGCACAAAGTCGATCGTTTTAATGAGCCATCCATCTACCCAGGAAAATCGAGCGCTCTCATGAGAGGAGTGCCTTTCCCCACCATCCACTCCACAGTAGTTAGGAACTCCATAAAAGAGCACCAGCTAATCCAAGCTACTCAAGTTGTACAGATGCTCCCGTTTGTCTTTCTCTTTTCTATCTATTGTTTAAAGCTAAAGCAGTTTGGGGCAAATAGTATGACTTGGTTGCTAAGCCAGACATTGCTCACAAAAGGGCACTGAATTTTATTGAGTAATCATTACATTTCCAAGTAAAAATTAACCTGCAGCAAGCAGGGAGCACTGCTTATGGCTCAGAGGCCACAGGATCCATTGGCGATATAGAAAAAGCTTTCTCAGTGGTTAGCTGTTTTCTTATAGTCATAGTATGCAAAAAATGGAGAGCTGGGTTGAATTTATTCTCTTCCTCTCAGCCCATACACTTTTTTTGGTGCCTGGGCAATGGTTTGTGCACACGCAAGTCAAGTCTCTGCCTTTGCTGCCCATCTCAGACTGTAAACGCTGTCTGTCATTCATTTGTTCTTCCCTCTCTCCACTTCCAAGCTCATCTGTAGTTCTCTTCTTTCCCCAGTGCAAAACACGATCAAATCTACTGAACCTCAGAACTAGCTGATGTCGGTAAAGTGAAAAGGCCCATACTGTACTCACCAGGGCAACTTCTGCTGACCGTATAGGAATGCGGACTGTAGCCTGACGAGAGCCCATTTTAGATCTTCCCTACTGCTGCACTTCAGGAGCAGCTTTTCTGCCTCATATCACATACAACTTCAGAAATCTGAAAGCCCAAATAAGGCGCAAAGCAGCTAGACAGCAGCTTTCCAGCAACTGAGACCAACTGTCCTGGCAATCAGCTTTAAAAGGGATCATTTCTTTTTTATTTTTCCAAAAGCTTTGATTTGCATGTGTAAAAAACCTCCGTTTGCCTGACTCCTCTCCAGGCACAATAATCACTCCAAAGCAGGCACATGTTTAAATGTCAGAATTTATGTCCTGAAAACCACGTATCACAGTCCTTTAGATTACTGTAACCCCACAGATCATTACTCATGGAGAACAGCAGGAGGCTGAGTGCTGTACAAAGACTAATGCCTATTAGAGCAAATCCAACTGCCAATTGCTTAACAGAAAGCCAGTCTAGCACTTTTGCATCCATACGAGTAGAGGTCAGTGTGAACCCTCTGGAAATGGAGCCTTCGGAAAATAATTGCACTCTGTAAACTAAAGGAGCGCACGTTAGCACGTGTCAGTGACTGGGGTGGGAGGGCAGTAACTCTAGGTTAGTAACAGCTTCAGAAATATTGAGCATTTAGGCTGCCATTTCACATCTCTGACCAACAGACTGAGAAGAAAAAGATCTTGGCATGTTTGAGAGATAATGAGAGAAGAACATTTAAAAATATATTCACATTCAGTTCCAGATCCCAGCAGCTGTATGTATCCCTTAGTGCTTCTCTGTTAAAGCTAGAGGATGAAATTCTGCCTGCTTCAAAGTCAGTTAAGAGGGGCTGTGAGAAGGCACAGCATTTGCCTGGGCCTCAGAGTCCTTTTGCAATAGCTGGGCCTGGGGAGCCCTCTAGTGCAGGCACAGCAGAGGCTTACAAAGAGGATTTATCTGTTTTGTGTA
This sequence comes from Struthio camelus, assembly GCF_040807025.1. Lineage (NCBI taxonomy): Eukaryota > Metazoa > Chordata > Aves > Struthioniformes > Struthionidae > Struthio > Struthio camelus. Next base: position 91,482,756 of record NC_090942.1, on the reverse strand, counting down.
ATAACACCACTTCCTTGAACGCTGTAAGTCGTGCTGAGCTAGTCTTCTCCCATGGCACAGCTGCAGCCACATCAGCAAGTTTCCCAGGAGAGCAGCATCACTTCGGACTATACATTTTTGCACATAATCAGCCAACATGGCTGGGCTGGCTAAATTCTGTAGCATACTTCTAGGCTATAGAAGGAAGCTGACGCCTAGCAAAACTTTGGGGAAGCGAGGCTCCTAAAACTAGAATTACACCAGCTGTCACACACGTTAGCTGCTAGGGAGAGAGGGGATTGGCCTAGAAGAGCAGGAGTTAAAGCAAGTCAGGGCTGAGGCAGCTCAGGAGAGCAGCCTTGAGAGCTTAGATGTGGACCAGAAGGATGCACATCCTGAAAATGGCCCTGTATTACAGAAGCTGAAACGGAGCTGGAGCTGGAGTAACAAGAGGTGCAGCAATTCATGGCTGAGGTGCATAAAAGAAATGCATGAGAACTGTAAGGAATGTATTAGAAGAGCTGCAAAGGAAAAGCTGCAATATGGGCAAGGTCATGGGACAGGAAATAGGTGTGAACACAGATCGGGGTGCACGTGCTGTGGGTGGAGAGAGATCGTTCATCACTTTGTAGACAAAAGCATGCAGTGCCTGGCTATTTAGCACCTGGGTTAACACTTTTTTAAACAGCCAGTCACCAGAACATTGATAGCTAAAGTTACCTCTCTCCTACCTCAGCCCCCTATGAACTTTAAAATAGATGCATATCACATGGTGCTGAAGGACACCTTCCTTGCAATGAGAAAGGCTTCTCTTTAAAAAGGACTATATTGAATATTGACTCCAAAAATATGGTAAGTAACGCAACATAGACTTCTATAGTACTGTAATTAGCATTTCACAGTATAGCCATGGAAAAAATTGCCACCGTGCCTGGGCAGTCAGCACTTCCCAGCTGCAGCTACAGCATCCACAGAGACCTTCACCATTCCTTTTAGTACTTGATTAGGATGCCAGTAAGGTCTTTTTCTTTGTTTTCTGCTGCTCTTGCAGAATTCCAGGGTAAGACCGAGGTGAAAATCCTGGAAGGGGATATTCGAGATGTGACATTTCTGCACTGTGCCTGCCAGGGGGTCTCCCTCGTCATCCACACAGCTTCCATCATTGACACCTTAGGACTCATAGAGAAGCAGCTGCTCTGGGAAGTCAATGTAATAGGTGAGTGGGTGAAGCACCTTTCCCAAACCTGTTGTCTATTAAGTGCTGATCATCATCTGCTCAGGGAAGGGAACACTTGACCTGATTTTTTGAGCTAGATTCACTGGGGTGTTCTGTATCTTGCACAACGATACATGCGAGTGCAAAACATGCGTATGCAAAACCCTCTACAGATCTGGCCCTCTCCGCACCCCATATGCACCAGTCCTGCACTGCAGAGCACTGCAGGATCATTCACAGTTGTCAGTGCTCACTTCTCATTTGGTCATGGGAACTCTCTTTTTACTAAGGAGTCCCTGTTCCTAATGAAAAGGTCAGATGAAGGGGGAATGATTTGGCTTTGGAATGGCCTATGTGACATCAGCAGTCAGGAAATTTCAATATATTTCCCAAAAGAACAACCTCATGCCTGTCCTTATCCCAATGGCCTCTATGCCTTGCAGTCAACTCCCGATATTGCCTAACCTCCATGCACGCTGACCTCCCTGGCTGTGTTGCTTCAGCTCTTTAGTGAGGATTATGGGAAGATACTCTTATTTACATGAATAGTTTTCCGGTTCCTTTGTTCCTCTCTTCCACAGGGAAAGGGCTTCATCACAGACAAATGAGGAATATATTTCTATGCTCCACCACTTGCACAAATATTGGTTATTCACCAGCATTCAGAACAACAGAACATTTTTGCTTGTAGTCGAGCTGTCTCTCTTATAGGCACCTTAAAACCCGTGGAATGGCATTTTCATCATTTGAGCCTGGCCCATCACTTGGGCATTCAGCTTCCAGACCCATTCATTTCTGTTCAGTCAAAGCCACAAATTGAAAGCGATCCCAAATTAGAGTCCAGAAGGCAGCTTCTCAAGTCCCTGCCAGGAGGGAAGGGCAAAAAAGGCAAGTTCCCACAAACCTGTGCATTGGATAGTGGGAAAAATAAAGATACAGGAGCGATAATTCAGAAAGGGAATTTGTAAAGCGCTCTCTTTTCTGCTACAGTCTGTTTTTCACAGCAGAAAGTGTTACCTAAACCCCTGCAAAAATATATAAAAATAACCCAGGAGCAGAAAGGAGCTGGAGTTAGAGAGTTTGAGTCTGACCTGCCTGTCCTTTAGGCAGGTTCAGAAGCAAAAAGTAACTCGGCTTTCATAAATCATTCAGAACCTCCCAACAGGGTCTGTCTGTGGGTGAAGCTACTCCACAGGGACAGTGAGGGTTAGCTGACAGCATCTGGTAGGATGAAAGCACAGACCTGTCCTGCTCTGAGGTCAGTGAGTAAATATTGAAGTCCTCTTCCCTGTTTCCCTCCATTTCCACTCTGCTGGTCTCTTGGCTTTCTGACTAGCCAAGACACTGCTACATCCTTCATAGATATGCAGGATGGAAGTCGTTTTTCTCCTTGAAAACAAAATTCTTGCAATACAAATGTGACGAGGAACCAGACGTGGATGCTCACAATCCAGGGCAGTAACAAACCCACTGAATTTTTTGGTGAAAATCCACTTGGCTTCAAATTCAGACCTATAAAAATGTGAGACACAGAAAGGAAACATACCCAGCTCCTTTCAGCTTCCCCATACAGGAACAGTCTGGACATCAGCAGAACGTCCCCTCTGCTGTGGGAGCTGGCCTTGCAGCAAAGCCCACGTGACTATAACAGCAGTTGGGCTAATACCTCTGAGAGTCTGAACTTCCTTTGGCAACCCTATCCTCTGCCTGGGGACTTCTGTATTTCAGGTCTTTCAAAGGGATCTCATGATAGTGATGCAGCAAAGCAAGCCATGCAGGGTCTCCGAATTCAAAACTCAGCTGGGACAGTAAGAACCTCTATTTGCAAGTAAAAAACCATAAATTATTAAAATATTTATTTCCCTCTTGGATGTACTCTCTTAGCTTAACACCCTTGGCTACTTGAAAGAACATGAACTTGCTGGCTTACCTCTGCTCTTGTTATTGAAAGCATTATGATAGGATCTTAAGACTAGGAAATCTTGTATTTTTAACATGATATACAGTCCATACAAAAAGTCACACTAAGAGCATTAATGTTGAAGTCAAAAGTAAAGGCCAGAATATGCCCAAAAACGAGGAATACATACACAAGCATCAAACTGCTCACTGCATATTATTCTACGATGTTTGACTACATGGTATATCACGCATTGTTCTGACAAAAATCGTTGTCTTCAAGCCTTCCTCGAAAGTCAATTGAATAATGGATGAATAAAGTTTGGACTGGGTGAAACTGATTTTGGAGCAAACCTTCAGGTCCCAAGATAATTCCACCCCTGCTTAGCAAAGCACTCATAAAGCATGCTTAAGTATGGAAAATTAGGGCTTGGGTACAGAGGATGGATGGTGCTTAATGAAAGGGACAGCTTCTGAGGTTCTCTGCCTTAAGCCAAGTCTGTCAAACTAATAGCACAAGTGCGTGAAAAGTGCGTGAATCTGCGGTCAGTGAAGTTACTTTGTTTAAGCAAGAGCAAAGTTTGATTCTTGGCATAAGAAGTAACCCATGTAGTTAAGACTAAATGTTCATCCTTGTATAACTCTGGCAGCCATATTGACACCCCTTAAATAAAAAAAAAAAAAAAGATTCAGAGCATGTTCAGTGTCTTTGAATGTGTCACCCTGTTAGGACAGGATTCTTACAGATGCCGAGAGGGGAGATGTGGCAGAGTTCAGGCCAAAGATACCGCTTCCTATCTAACCAGCCCTACCTAGGGAGCTGTAGACTGGAGCCTCTGTCAGCCAACTCAGCTACATGCTACCTGACTCACATGTTTCTCTTTTGAAGGTACTCAGCTACTGCTGGAGGCATGTGCCCATTGTAATGTCCAGCACTTCATATACACCAGTACCATAGAAGTGACAGGCCCAAACTGCAGAGGTGACCCAATTTTCAATGGCGATGAAGATACAGATTACGAGAGTATATCAAAATCTCCTTATGCCCAAAGTAAGAGACTGGCAGAGGATTCTGTGCTGAAGGCTGATGGCCAGGTGTTAAAGGATGGTGGGATGCTGTTGACATGTGCCCTGAGATCCATGTACATTTATGGAGAAGGATGCCCATTTCTTCAGGGTCATCTGGATAAGAGTCTACTGAACAAAAACGTCTACCTGCGCTTTTCCAGGAAGGAGGCTTTGGTGAACCCCGTGTACGTGGGGAACATCGCCTGGGCGCATGTGCAGGCAGCCAAAGCCCTGCAGGTCCCACAGAAAGCCAAGCACATCAGGGGGCAGTTCTACTACATCTCCGATGACACTCCTCATATGAGCTACGCAGATCTAAATTACGAGCTGACTAAGGACCTCGGATTTGGAATTGAGCCCCGGCTCCCCATGCCGCTGACAATGTTGTATTACTTCTCGCTGCTGCTGGAGATAGTGAGCTTCTTGCTCAGGCCCTTTGTCAGATACATCCCCTCTACCAACCGTCACCTGGTCACTCTGCTGAACACCCCTTTCACCTTCTCTTATGGCAAGGCACAGAAGGATTTTGGCTACATGCCCCGCTACACATGGGAAGAGGCCAAGCAGTGCACCAGTCAGTGGATTGCCTCCATGGTCCCACAGAGAAGGGAGTACTTGAAAAACAAGGCTGCCTAGGTCTTGAGAGGAGCTGAGACCCGGCTAAATAAGCAGCTCACAAGCCAGAGGAGAGCTAGGTGAACAGCAGCAAACTACAAAGCATTTAAATGCAGAATTTCTGTAACATTCTGCCACCCCCCCTCCCCCCAAAAAGCAGAATCAATAAAGGTGAAATGTTCATTTTCCTTGTGGAGGACAGATTGGTCAGAGTAACATTATTGTATAGTTCACACCCACGTCTACATCTTGTGTAGCGTGAACACATTATTTTGGTAAGACTCCGTGGTCTGAACACATCAATCCTTCTTTTTACTCCACTCCACCTTTAAGGCCTCTGGAAAAGCAATAAGGGCACAATTCTTCCTAGAACTATGACTATATCAAGCACTTACCCTTACTGAACACAAGGCAGGTAGAAGCCATGTGATTGTTACAAATCTCGCTCACCTTTTCAAGAACAGTGTCCAATTTTGTCTATCATTCGCCTGTCAGTCTTGAGAGCAAATCTGGGCACCGTAAACATTGTGAGGCATAAAGCACTGTGTAAGTGCAACATAGCAGTTAGTAAGGGCAATTTTGTAAAGGGGGAGAGATGGAAGTCTTTGGCCAGCTTAAGACCAGTTACCAGTTTTGCAATAAATTTGATGGCTGCCTAGCAGACAACAGCTTTAACAGGATGAAAAAGAGAAAAATATTCCAGGACAGCCATCATCACTGAAACATTTACATTGCAGAGTCAAGACGTTAGTGAACACTGGAGAAAAACAAACAGAACTAAAGAATAATTTCATGCTATTTCCAGCTCTCAGCTTGGGGTAAAGGTTAGCATTAGCTGATAGATGCACATGGGCGGCTCCCATGCTTTTCTAATGGCCATATGAGTTTCTGCAGAAAGTATAGCTTTATTGCAAGGCCCAAAACGTAGACCTTGTCTGAACAGCAACCCTTTTAGATGAGATCCAGCATTCACTGCTTAAATCTACAGTTCACTCGCTGAAAATGGCCCTAAAAGATAGGAGTTTCTCTGTTCTCTTCTGGATGATGATAACAGAAGCGTTTACCTGACTCAGCTCTAATGTAATTAAATCTGATTTCCAGAGGTACTGCTCCCTCAAAGCCCTGTGTTGAATTTAATTATTCAATGCCCTAGACATTAGAGAGCCCCAGTGCAAATATTACCTTTTTCTCTACTACCATCTTAAGATAAGTATGTAAGACACAAAGCAGCTACAGGCACTTGCGGTCATATTCTGGGGACAGGGAAGCAAGTCTTTTGGGCTCCTAGTGAAGGCTTGGTAAACACTCAGCAAACAAGTACTGTAGATGTTACTTGAATTAATATACTTCACAGATAAATGTTTCAACTGCTCCCCCTTCTCCACTGAGCAAGCAGTACTCTTTAACACCTTCATCAGAACTCCTCTGTGAAACCTTTATTATTAAGCACACAGTTCTATCGCATCCCGAAGGAGACCCAGTCTCTGCTACACTGTATGCTGATAACTCCTCTCTAGACCGAGAGGAGCAGGGAAGCTTGCAGGAACATTAAAGAATGAATAACTCAAAAACTAAATTTGGAAAATTTAATTGATGCATGTACTGGAATTTAAAAACAGATAAAAGATGTTATTTAACACATGTTATTCTGCTCAAGGCAGACCAGCAGCATATCAGTGCAGGGAATGCTAACTAGCTGTATTACCCCTACTAGGAGACCCGCACACCCCAACATCAACTTAAAAATAAAAATACTTTTAATAAATAAACTAATTCCCCAGAGAGTTCCTGATGTGCTCCTGTTGATCTTATGGCAGCAGTTTAAGAAAAACATCTCCCTCTCTCTTGGTCAGGGTGCCTTCCAGGAGAGGTTTAGGAGGAGAGGGAAGGGGCACAATCACTTCGGGGTGCTTGCTGCTGCTTTAGGCCCCAGCAGAGGATCAACTGGTTCTTTCAAGCCTCAGCTCTCCCTACAGTTGGGACATGATCCTTCATTTTCTCTGTGCTCTTTCTTCCCCTATGTTGGCCTCTATGGTGTGAGCTATGGTCTCCTCTCTTCCCTTGCACGATCATGCTGCTCCCCTCCCCCCGCCTCTACTCAGTGCTTCCTCCGTTGCCCTCCATTCCCTTCCATGGACACTCTGTCTTTTGCTTCCCCTGCATATACACTCTTATCTCCATTTAGTCCCATCTATGCATGCCTTGTTCTTCTCCATTCCTCTCCATGCAATTTCTGTTCCTCTCTCTTTCCCTCCATACATGCTGTTCCCCCCCATGCATGCCCTGTTCCCCTCCATTGCCCTCCTTGTGTGACTAATTCCCCTCCATTTCCCAAACGTGCATGCCTATTCCCTTCCCCTCCAGGCTCCTCTGTGTGCCCTGCCACTCTGTGACCTTCCATATGTGAGCTACTTTCCTCCATTCCCCATCATGTGCACTCTGTTCCCCTCCTTATGCCTCCAGAAATGCTCCATTGCTCTGCACCTCCTTCCATCCGCACTCTTCTTCCTTCCATCTCCTTCTGTTTGCACTCCATTCCCCTCCATGAGCACTCAGTTTCCCCACATTCCCCTCCGTATGCAGCCTGTTGTCCTTTTTCCTCCATCGATGCGCTCTTCCCTCCATTCCCGTCGTGAGCCAGAGTCCTTCATGGCCTAGCCTGTTCACCTCCCTTTTCTCTGTGCACTTCATGGCCTGGCATGCCCCTCCAGTGCATTTTGTTCCCCACCTTTCTCCTCTGTTCATGCTCTGCTCCTCTCCACCCCCTTCTTTGAGCGCTTTGGTCCATGCTCAACCCCTTCACCCTTGCTCAGCAACTCTCCACATCCCTCCTTACAGGCAACTGCTCCCCTTCATGCGCACTCCATTCCCTTCCAGTCCACCGTACCTGTGGTCTATTGCCCTCCCAATTCTTCTGTTCACTGTTCGTTTCCATCCAATACTCTCCATTTATTCTCTGTTCCTCATGTCCCCCCTATTCGCACTTCATTAGCCTCTGATCACTTTGATCCACGCTTTGTTTGTACTCCATTTCCCTCCAGAACCCTTTCTTACAAACTCTGATCCCCTCCAAGCACCACCATTTATGCTCTTTCCCCCTCTGTTCTCCTGTGTTTGGGCTCTGTTTCCCATCCATCTCCCTCATTCACATCCTGTTTCCCGCCGGGCCCCCCTGTTTATACTCGTTTCCTGTTATATCTGAGTAACAGGATCCCTCAGATTGGAAGGGACCTCAGGAAGTCCCTAGTCCAACCTGCTGCTCAAAGCAGGGTCGGCTCTGGGATCTGATCAGGCTGCTCAGGGCTGTATCCAGCCTGGCCTTGAAAACCTCCAAGAATGAAGATTGTCCAGCCTCTCTGGCTACTTGTTTCTGTATTTTCCTCGTGGTGAAAAAGTCTTTCCTTATGACAAGGTGGAAGCTTTTCTTGTTTCAATTTATGTCCATATTCTCTCACTCTCCCATCATGTACCACTGTGAACAGCCTGGCTCTGTCTTCCTTGTACATCCTTGTAGATATTGAAAGGCTGCTGTTAGGTCCCCACAAAGCCTGCTCTTCTTCAGAGAAAGCTAAGCAAGGCTGAGCAAGCCCCATGGCCTCAGCCACTCTTCACAGGGCAAGCGCTCCAGCTCCATGACCATCTTGATGACCCTCTGCTGAACTTGCTGCAGTTTCTCAATGTCTTTTTGCATCATAGGGCCTAAAACTGGTGCTGAATAGAGGGCAATAATCATTTCTCTCAATCTGGCTATGCTCCTATTAATACCGCCCAGGAGGCTGTTGGCTTTCTTTTCTTTGTTGGCTCATGTCCAGCTTGCTGCCTACCAATCCCTCAGGCCCTTTTCAGCAGAGCTGCCCCCAGCCTGTGTTTTTGCAGGTATTCTTCCTTCCCAGGTGCATAGCTTTGTGTTTGTCCTTGTTGAACTTCATAAGGCTGCTGTTGCCTGTTCCTCCAAACTACCTGGGTAACTCTAAATGGCAGCCTTGCCCTCAAATGTATCGGCTGTTGCCCCAGTTTGGTGTCATCTGCAGACTTGCCAAGAGTGTGCTCCTGCAGGTCCTTGATAAAGATGTTGAACAGCACAGGTCCCAGAGTAGACCCCCTGCAGTACCCCACTTATTACCAGCCAGGTTTTTTACTCATTTTGTTATCCGTCCATCCAGACTGTAACATTCTAACTTGCATCCAAGAGTACTGGGAGATAGTGTCTTGAAAGCATTGCTAAAGTTGAGGTAAATGACAAAAAACTCACCTTTGTTCATGCTCTGTTCCCCTCCCATCACCAAATGATGACTGCCTTCTGTTTCCATCCACTCCCCACTATCCCATTCTATTCCCCGGCAGATCCCACCGATGGAGCTCTGTTCCCCTCCTGTCCCCCCCAGATCCTGTGCTCTTTTCCCCTCCATTCCCCTCCCTTCATGTTCTCTTTCTGTCCAGATATCGCTGATCGATCCGCTCAGCTCTAGCCCCTCTGTTCATGTCGTCTTCTTCTCCAGCCCCCACCATTCATGTTCTTTACCCATGCAGCGTCCTGAATTTGTGGCTGTTTTCTCACCAGACTACTCCAGTAGAGCTTTGCTTCCCTCCCATCACCTCTCTTCACAGTTTGTTCCCTTCCATTTCCCTTCGTTTGCCCTCTGTTCCCCTCCAGACTTCTCATTTCTTTCAGTTATCTCCATTCTTACTGTTCCCCTTCAGTCTTCTTTCAGACACTCTTACCCTCTAGTTAACACCTACGTGCTTTACTCTCTTCCAGGACTGCATGTTCCTGCTCTGTTCCCCACCAGACTTTTCATTCTCCCTCTGTCCCTCTTTACATTCCTCCGTTCACACTCTGTTCACCCTGAGTTTCCTATATTTGCACTCTGCTCAGCTTCCAGTTCTCTCCATTCACACCTTGATCCTCTCCAGACCTGTTCACCCCGTTCCCCTCCAATCTCCACCATTCACTCTGTTCAATTCCAGTCCCCTACATTCATGCGCTCTTCACTTCCAGTCCCACCTGCTGTGCTGTTCCCCTTCAGATCCCTCTATTCACACTTCGTTCCCCTTTGAACCCAACAGATCAAGCTCTGTTTCCCTCCAGGCCCCTTCATTTGCAGTCTGTTTCCCTCCAGTCACCACCATTCATGCTCTGTTCACCTCCAGTTGCCCGTTTTCACTGTGTTAGAACGGGGCGGGAGGTTCTGTGCAGGACATAAGCCTCCAGAAGACTCCAAAATAGTTAAAATTCACAGCACTCTGAGAGTTACTAGTAAACTCCAGATCAGCTCCATATGTTTTCGTATTCACGGTTATCTTGGTTGCCTCCAGGGTTGAAAAAGGCTCTCAGAATGCATATGGAAAAATACATTGAAGGTGGCTACCCAGCCCTGCTTAGAAAAGCAAAAGGCAGTGTTTAACAAACAACAACACTAACATCCATTATTTTTCTAGGCTAGTGGGACTTCATTCTTCTCCTCATTGAAACTGATGATGGGTGAAATTACAGCTACTCTATCACTAAAGTAGAATATAAAGGACAATCTGGGCACACAGAAATAGAACAAGATAGGAGGGAGGAGAATGACCAAAGAAGAGTTTCTATTTAATAGAAAGACCTTTAACACATCAGAGCTGGAACACTACAAATGCATCAGAGAACTGGGACATCTTTGACCAGATTTAGCTAAGCTCCCAAAATATCTACAGATGATGCCAGAGGGAATAAAGGACTCTTTTTCTTCCACAGTTCCATGAGTGACTCATTTCCCAGAACACAGACTCCCATTGCTTGAGCTTACTTTTTGCCTTCTCAGGAGACAGTGAGATCTTCTCATCTCTCCAGTGGCTACGCTCCCAGCAATCAGTTTTCTTATCACCAAATTCTTCCTCCACCGAACTTCCCACTTCTTGCTACACATCCCTTCTTTCAATCCCCATAACAAACCAGTCCAGCAGACAGCAAGCTTATTCCCACTCCTTATCCCCTCCCACCTCCTCAGTCCTAGAACAACATACTTGCACTATGGCAGAGATCCTCTCCTCCCATTGGTGGCTTCTTCCTTCTTTCAATCACCCATTGAATTTATGCATGTATATTTTTTTTTAAAGGCAGGACAACAATGCTCACAGGCCCAAGGGACAAATTGTCCTGCTCTCTATCCCAGGTGGAGTTTACAGTGCTGGGTGAGGTGCAGCTTGTATTGGAAGGTCTTCCCACATTCAGCACACAGAAAGCATTTTTCTCCTGTGTGAATTCTCTGGTGTCTGCTGAGGTGAGAGCTCCGGCTGAAGCATTTCCCACACCTGGAACAAGTATAGGGTTTCTCACCTGTGTGGGTTCTCTGATGCTGAGTGAGCGTTGAGAAATCACTGAAGCTTTTTCCACATGTCATGCATTCAAACGGCCTCTCCCCAGTGTGGGTTCGCTGGTGATTTCTAAGGTGTGAGTTTCGGCTGAAGCTTTTCCCACATTCAAGACAACAGTAGGGCCTCTCTCCTGTGTGTATTCTTCTGTGGGTGATAAGGTGGGAGCTCACACTGAAGTTTTCCCCACACTCACTGCATATGAAGGGCTTCTCACCTGTGTGGGTTCTCTGGTGTTTAACTAAATCAGAGTGCCAGGTGAAGCCTTTGTTACATTCAGTACATTTGTGAGGTTTCTCTCCTATCTGGGATATTTCATGCTGCAGAATATTTGATGTCTGACTGAAGACTACCTCACACTCACTGTACTCATAGAGATCCTCTCCTATAGCATCATCTTGATGGAGAACGATGCTGTGGAGATCTCCAAAATCTATTTCTAGACGAATGCAGTTATCCTTTCTCTCCCCAAGGGGGTCCCTCTTGTGCATTTCTAACACGTGCCGGCGCTGGTAGGTCTCTTCCTTGCTAGATCTCTGGAAAACACTCTCTTCAAATATCTCCAGCAATGTCTCATATTGTTGCACATTTTCAGGATCACCTCCCACAGGACGGTCCTCTTCATTCTCACTCATGGCCTCATCATCTTGAAGAAAGAGAGGCCAGACAGAGAAACAGAATTACAGGTGAGCGTCTACTAAACCTTAGTTTAAGGTTGATATCAGAGGGCAAAAATCCCTTCCATACCCACTGCTATAAGATCACTCCCCTCCTTAATGGCTGAATGAGGAAAAGGTCCAGAAGATGGGAGCGGTGGAAAATTGAGAGTGTGCCTTCCGGAAGCACCGGAGGCTGCAAACTCAGTGCAGAGGCGACCTCACTGGCTTTACTTTACTTGAATTAACTTGATGTGTTCCTCACCTGTGGAGATCTCAGTGAGGAGATCCCTCTCCGCCGTCTCCTGGAGAGCTGGCACCCACAGCACTTCCTCTCCGTCCATCCAGAGACGGCCGGACCCTCTTTACGGGGGTGATCGAGATCGCAGAGCACCAATACTCACCCCCCAATGCCGGTTGCTTGGGAAGGGGTGGCTCGCTATCCCCCCTGCAGCAGATTACCCCTTTTACCTTTCTTCCTGCTCAGGAACTACCTTTCTGCCCTTTCCCTCACCCCGCCATGAGGTAAATTTGAGCAGAGCAGCGCTGACGCAGACACCCGCCGGGCCCAGCGCCCACGGAGGGAGCCCGCGGGGCAGCGGCGCCCCTGTCTGGGCAAGGGCGGCGCGGGGGGGGAGGGGGGAGGCGTGTGGGGCGACCTCCCGGCCGCTCCCCCTGACAGGAGCGGGGGAGGGGGCGCACAGGCCCTCCCCTTGCCACCGGGGGAAAGGGAGAAGGGAAGGTTTGGGGGCAGCCCGCCCGCCTGGTGCCCCAGGGCAGCGCAAGGGTCGCTGCCGCGCTCCCTTCCCCTCCCCTCGGGAGCCCCCCCCTCGCTCCCTCCCGGCCCCACCGCCCCCGGCCGCCCGAGGGAGGCCCTGCGGGCGCCTCCCTGCCGCCGTCCCGCCGGCCGCTGCCCGCGGCGGGAACAGCCGCCGCCGCCGCCGCTCCCGGCGCGGCCGCGGGGGGGCGCGGCGGGAGGCGGCCTGGCCCCGGCGGGCAGCGAGGCCGCCGCCGCCGCCCGCGGGGGCTGGGGAGCGGGGTGGCCGCTGGGAGGCAAAGAGCTGCGGGTCAGGGTGGCTGCCGATGCGGATCCCGACCGAAAATGAAAAAGGAGGAGAAGCAGCCGCGCGCCGTTATTCGGTTTTAATCCCATTTGCTCGGCCTGGTTGTGATTTTCTTTAGGCCGGGCAGGGCCGTGGGGCAGGTTGGGGTCTGGGTCAGCAGGGCCCACGGCAGGGGCAGGGTGGGGACGGGGCTGGGGCTGGGGCTGGAGCCTAACAGCTAATCTGTTAGCTTTCGGGGTAAAAAGGAAATTCGGCGAGAGCTGGAAACCCTCAACTACTCTTTGCGTCATCCTGGGCCTTGGTTTTGCCCCCTTCCTGTGGCAGAGAAAGTTGTATCTCGGAAGCTGCGTAGTCGCACGCCAAGGGCTGCGGGAGGGTGGGGAAGAAGGCAGCGAGGAGCCCTTGCCTCTCGTTTTAAGTCCGTGCAAATTCTGGAGGAGATAGGAGGAAAGGTGGACCGGGAGAATGAGCCTTCATGACCGCCGTTAAATCTGTGCCTAAATCGCGGCTAGGTTCAGACAGCCACCCAAAACAACTCGGTGCAGTGTCTGCGGTAAAAGTGCAACATCGTTAGTCTATCAGAAAGTCTTAGGGAATGGGTTCCCAAACCAGTTACTGCGCTACTTGGCGGTCACTGCTTTGGTGCATGCTCTTCCCTGACAATAGGCACGCGGCAATCAGGCAATTTCAAAGGATATCTTTCAAGGGCTAAGAGCATGACCGGGCATGCATACTGCAAAGCACTTGATTTGCTGCAAGGTTGCCTTTCAGTCTACTTCGCAGTCACTTCTTTATATACGCCCATGCCTGATGGGTTAGCAAAGCGGCTACAGTATAATCAGTAAGTACCTTAGTATTTTTTAAATTAGCTGACCAGTACTGCTGATCTAATCTAATCGGTTTGTTGGCAATCAATAAAGCAAGCTAATGGTTATCAATGGAACTGCACTGTCAGCAGGATCACGGTCAATAAGAAGGATTTTTTATATATACATATACATACAAATACATATATATATTTAAAACTGGGAAAAAGAAAACGCTAAAGCTGATTTGCTGGAAAAGTATTATTTACTCTTCAAGGATGCAGGCAAGGGGGAAGCAGCAAGCAGTGCGTTAGTGATACTTACGTGCTACAGAATAATGAAATACTTCTCCTTCCAACAGGTACAAAAGCTGAAGTTGAACACCACTTACTGATACCAAATATTTTGTCTCCAAAGGAACAGATATTTGCTTGCTAAAATGGGCCGGGGACTCTGAGCTATTAATGCTGATTTTTAATAGATTTTGGAATACAAAAGAAGTTCCACAGGAATCGAAACAAAAGCAAATACCACATTGCCCTGTTATTTCCATGGAAATTGGAAATACATACCTGGCATTGGTCCAGAGCAGTATTGTACTATCATTAATATAAGATAAAATCATTGGAGGACAGCTGGATAATAAATGCCAGTGAACACGTTTTTATGAAGAATGCACCTTGTCAAACAAGCATAACATTGGAACTTTGTGGACATTACAGATTTCAAAGACAACAAAAATATTGCTTTATTATTGGATGAACTTGATTTACAAGTGAGCACTTTACACAATCAATAGGCTATGAAGTGAATTAGTACAGACTAAATGATAAGAATCCCAAAGTCAATCTTAACTTTCACAATTGCAATCTTTAAGTCAAAACTGTGCTTTTTTTTTAATACTTTGGCTCAATCCAAAGTCGTAGGCTTGGTGCAGAATAACAATGTGAAATATTTCATATGGTCTCTGTCTCTTAATGGTCTGCTAAGGATGTCTACAGGCCTGTTTTCTCTGAGTACACCTGGCATCAATGGGTTAATCTGTATCTGGCTCTTTTAGATGCTCATTGTTAAGGAAATTTGAACTGAAACCATAACATTAAAATATTAAAGAGTGCAGGCACCCACAACTTAGAAAATGTAAGAATTAAGATTTTTCTTTTTGGGGACACATACATATTTATGACACAATCTGTAAATACCAGTTCCAATGATACGTTTTGCACGGGACCCCTGTTTTACGCCTGATGGCGTTTAGAGAATGAGAGATCGTAGATCTGTGCACCCCTTCAGCGTGCAGCCACATGTCAACTTTACTGCACCTTGTCCACCTGCTCCTAGTGCAGCATTATAAGGAATCTGGAAAACATTTAGGGATTTATCTTCATACCCACATGGGAGGTAGGAAAAGTTGCAAAAACTGAGGACTGAGGCACTAGCCAGCATATGTTAACAGTGCAGTCTGTTTGCACTATCATGGTTTTCAAGTGGGGAAGCCAAGAGAAAAAACTGATACAACCTATGCAAGGCAAATTGTGGGTCCCTGCTGGATCCAAGTAAATATGAGTTCCTTGACTAGAGACCCAGAGTTTGTTGTACCTGATCATCTGCTTTCAGTGGTGCAAGGGACTGTCGCACTCACTAGCCTTGGATTCAGTGGTACACACCCTTCTGAGAAATGGGCTTCAAGTGTTTAAGGGCATAGACATGACGAAGGTACACACATGACAAAATATACTCATTTGGCAGCTTAGGGGAGCAGAGAGCTCTGTTAAGTCCAAGGTCTTTGCATCCAAATGCATCTGAAAGATCAGTCAGCTATACAGAGTGATGGGAAGAGCACGTGCGCATGTGAGGGTGGCACTGCACAGGAGCCAGTGCACATGTGGGCTTTGTATACTCTACATTCCCAGCTGGTTTAGGTGTGTTCTTAGTCTGGCTCATTCTCGCGGCTGAATACACGAATATTTTTTATCAGAACTCTAGGACAGTTCATTGATGTACAGGCCAGAAAAGCTTCCACAATATTTGTTCATCAGCCCTTCTAGTAATTAGTCCATCTGCTACTAGGCCCCTGGTGCTGACTAGAAGGGCTGATCTCTCTTCCACGTGGACCATTACATCCACATCACCTCCTGTGGCCGCAGCTTGATACAAAATAGTAGTCATTGCTACTGGTATCTCATATGGCACACTGATGAAGAAAGCTGTCTACCTGAAGCTGGGCAAGCAGTTCTCGACGGTCTGTTAACTGCATGAATTATTTGAGTCCACTGAGCACATCATGTTGCAGCTTCACTTACAGGCAGCCACAGCTATCAAAAAAGGTGAAAAGAGGCATTTCTTCATCAAGTCTTTCCAGCCAGAGGGAGTTTTTAACATCTAATAGAGAAAAGACATCCACCTTTGTGAGTCTTCAGAGGTACTTCTCAGTTGTTTGTAAAAGACACCATGATTAATGAGCTGCAAAGTGTCAATACATAGGTGAGTTTGCCTGGCCTGTTAACCTGTTGTTAACAGGCTCCAGACCCAGTGTGTCACCCATATCCCTTCTCAAGGACTCTCTCCTTCAGTAAATGTCAGCCTGGCTTGAAGGTCTTTCTTTACAAGTGATGTTGTAGCAGTTTCACCTCAGGATTAATTACCAACTAATACTCTCCAGAAAGTCATCCAAGCCTTTTCAAAATTATTGCAATAGTTTGTAAGGCCAAAAGAGACAATTAGAGCATCTATTCTTACTGTCTGCATAATGTATTCCATAGAGTTTCACTCCCTTTGTCCAGTGAGCCTAATAGCTTCAGTTTATCTGAAACACATAATCCAGAAAAGCATCCAGACCTCATCTGTAGGTGCCCAGGGAAGAAGAATCTATCACGTTGCATGGTGATTAATCCTTCCAGTTGTTAAAAATGTATACCTTATTTTTTAATCCGAATTTGACAGGGTTCAGTTTCTGGCCTTTAAGTCTTTGTCTGTTAGACTGAAAAGCCAATGAGAACTCTGAATTTTCCCCCAGTGAAAGTACTTACATAGTCTATAATCAGGTCATCCCTTTATCCCTTTTTGAAAAAATTAAATGTATGGAGCATCTTCAGCTTTTCATTACATGCTGTTTTCTCCTTCAGATAGTTTTGTGTCTTCTTTTCATGCTTTCTCCTCTCCAATTTTTCAGTTACCTGTTGAAGATGTGGTGATTTCAGCAGGAGTTAGGTATTCATGTTTCTGATAATCCCACTATGCATCTATATGCAACTTTAGGCATATAAGTATTTTTATTAATCTACACCAAAAGCAAATTGTATTTTTACATGTACTTGGCCTTTCCACACACTTTACTTGTAAATACTGATGAAATAGGAGTCAGTGCATGCCCGCTGCTGTGTTAAAGACAGCCACTCTTACGGCAGGCTTCCTTTAGTCCATCTTGCAATTGCTGTTTCTTGTCTGTAAGGCTTTTGAGGTAAAATCTGGCATGAAATGTTGCACACAGAAACTGCTGGCACGAGCTGGTCTTCCTGGTCAGCCACAAGGAATAATTAACACATGAAAACTCTTCTACTTTGAGCACTGCATGTTTTACTTGTAAAGAGTGGTTAAGGCAGCCATTTTGCAGCACACAAGTTTTCTCGCTTCTAAGGACTTACTCACTGCAATCTTAAATTAACTAGTTACATATTTAAAGAGAAAATAGCTACTTTTACAATTACCTCATTTACCTTCTATTCTGTGTTCACAGTGTTGCTATAAATGAGGGAAGGAAAACAAGAAAAGGTCACTGTGGGAGTTTGGTAAGCTCTCGTAACAAGCACTGTGCTATACAGGCTACTGCAAATTGGCCAGGTCTCACTGCAGGACATAAACCCCAGCTGGGAACTCTTCCTCCTTGTTGTACTTTCAGGGTCACTGCGCTTGTACCTCGGCTCTGGAAAACCAGCAGGAAGCAGGCAGATGCTCAGTGCTCTGAAATGCATGCTGCACATCAGGAGCCAGGCTGTTTGAAGGAGAGGTACTGAGCCCAAAGCTTCCCGAGGTAATGGTAAGAAAGGCAGAAAGTGGCCCCCAGGCAGGTCTGGGTGACAACCCAGTGTAAGGATTCCCAGTGTTCAGATTTCGATCTCAGGCAAGGAATGTCCCAGACCGACCGCTGGGTGGGGTGCATGCATAAACCTTTGCTTTTTCTTGCATGCCCCCTTCCCAGCAGTTCCTGGGCTAGGACAAACAAGGCAGAGTGAAGATCTCATCCTAATACTTATTCCTGGGTGGCGTCCTTTGCCTGGAAAGGAAGGAGTTAATGGTCAGCTATTTGGTAGAATTAATATTTGCTTTACACAATCTAAATGTGCTGGCTCTGTTACTCTGTGCCTCTTATTACCACAGGATGGTATCTTTAGTGGTAGTTTCCCCTCACTTGCTCTCTGAAGCCTAATTTAATATTCTTACTACTGAGTTTCTGTATTTAAAAAGTCTGTGCTTTTATGACATCTAACACAGCCCAAGGTTGCTGGTGCAGGCTGCCTGCTACTGGGAATGGTACATTCAGGCAAACAAAGCCAAAGGATTAAACTGCAGGTCCAGTATTCATGCAAGTATTCATCTCACCCCCCTCCCACGTTAACATTCTTGTGTGCTTTGCAGCCGCTCTTACCCGCCAAGATTTCAGCGTGGCTTTTGGGGAATGGCTTGAGGCATCTATGTCAACAAAAAGTTTGTGCAAGTCACTGTAAACGTAACAGGGGCGCCCTACCACCAGCAACAACCCTTTCTTCCCCTTGGACAGAGATTACAGCACTACCACCTTGGGTGCCTCTGCCACCTAACTAACTGCAGCTCTGATCACCCTCCAGCTGCTACCTCACAGCTGAAATCCCACCATCTCCACAGGGGTTACCAGATTGCCCCTCGTTGCACATACTGTGTGGCTCCTTCCAGGAGAAGAGATCTTCACAGCGTTACAATTCCTCATCCCCCATCATAAACCTACCACCATCCCGTGTGTTGATTTCCTGAGCTGTTCAGGGCAGACGGCTATGCACCAAGAGCTTGGCTTGGTCTGCTGAGCCCCGCTAGCTCCCGAAGCAGGGGACTTACCACACTGCACATCCTGGAGCGTCAGCAGCATCAGGCATTGCACACACAGAGGTGGGTAAAGGATGTTCAACAGACTAACAGGACTTCTTAATATTTAAATGTCACCATTCTGGAAGTTAATCTCATACTATTGAATCTGAACCACGACTTCAAAGTTTGGGGCTGACTAGCCTCGATACGCTTGGACTGCAGAATACAGCATCAAGCTGAGGAGGCTGAGCAAGGTGGTACCAGCAGCAGAATAAAGCCAGGCACATCAGTGCCTGTTCCAGGAAGAGAAACTGGCAGAGAAATTTCGACTGCAGAGATAAAATACAGACTTGCAGAGCAGAGCATCTTTCTCATGCAGCTAACGAGCATCAGGTGCTGAACGTAACCTGTGCAGAGGGAACATCGCCATGGCCTCTGTAAAGGGCTGACATGTTTTCCCCATAGACTTTTGCTCTCCTCAGAACTAGTATGAGAAGGAACTGGAGGAACCTGGGGCAGGATATAGCAAGGTTTATTTAGACTACAAACCTGGGGAAGCAGTATGTGGGTATTATTTAAGTTAATAAAAAATCAGTGTAACAAAGTCTCCTGGATGTGGCAGTAAATTTTTCCCTTTGTCACTGAACCCATCAAAGTCTGCTTCACAGAGGGGCATTTGATTCTGCAGGTTGGTGACTAGTGGGGATTCAAAGATTTGAGGGAGTTTTTCTCTTAGAGGAAGTTTCCGTTTCAGCTAAAAAAAATCTATTCACACCTTGAAAACCTAACCTTGCTGTGACACGAGTAGGAATACAGTGTCTAAGTTGTCAGGAATTTGGCATAAGGTTTTAGCAGGCTTTAGTATTAGTCTGATATAAATGGCTGTCCAAGTGACACTGGGTCCTAAGATTTAACCATACTAACAGCAGTAATGTATAGATTCTTCCTCACTGAAGTGTAGGAAATGCATAACTGTGTCAGTGCAGATCTGAGAGTATACTTGCAAAAATGGCACAAAACTGTCAGGGTAACCCCTTGATGTAAATGTTTATTAGTACAGAAATAACCCACAGACATAAAGCACCTCAAGTAATAATAGGACGTGTAACCATATAAAGCACAGGATGAGCTTATAACAAAAATTACATACACAAAGATGGGCAAAACAAAATATCAATACATGCAACAGATGGTACCTTGGAGAATCTCTCTCCCAGGGCAGGGATGATCTGGTATCTCAACCTATGTTGCTGTCCAAGAATCATTGCACAAAGGAGTTTATTTGTGGAAAAGTACCTTATTTTGTACTGTGCTCCTCTTTTCTATTTCAGTATCATATTCTTTGTTCCTTATTCAATAAAAATCGGAGATTGGTGTCCTATGTTAATAGCACTGTGTATCGACTGCACTCTCTTTCTCATTCAGTCACAGCAGATCCAGTGCTGAAAGCTGAACACATAACCATGTTAGGCCACTTAATACCAAATATTTTTTGAATGTCTGTACATCATCACTCAAACAATGTAGCAAATGTGAATCAATTATTCCAGTCCACGTAGATAAGAAAGGCTGTTTTTCTGATCCAGTGGCATTTTATACTCACAGTGCACTAGAAACAGATGACAAGAAAAAGGAAAAGGCTTTTGTAAACTGAGCCCTAGATACAATAGTCCCATACGAACTCTGCAATGTGGGACAGGAAGGGACCTCCTATGTCCTTAATGCACATCTGTGAAATCGCAGGCAATGACACTACATCATTCTTTTCTTCAATAGATCAACTTTTTTTTTTTTTTCTTAACTTGCTCTACTTGTTGGAGAAGTCTCTTCTAGGACCTCATGGTGGTCAGAAACCTGTTTCAAATGTCTAGCAGAAAGTTATTCAATAATTTTTTATACTCAGTTATGCATGGGTTCTTTTTCTTTTTGATTGTTTGGTTGTTTTTGTTGTTTGGAGGGTTGGCGAGGTAAATTGCCAGGTTTTTTTCCTCCAGGAAAAAATAGCTTTTTCCTCTCCCAGGATATTTAACTACTTGAAGTGTGTGTGGACAGCAGTTATCCCCTCTGTCAGTCTTCCATTTTGCCAGCGTAAACCCTTCTTCCCACCTCTCGATACAAGCTTTCCATTCTCTGGTTAACCTAAATACCCCTGTCTTGTAGCTATTCCACTGAGACAAGCCTCCTTAAATATGGGTGATCGGAACCATACACCATATCCCAGTTGTGTTCATCAGGCTTTGTACAACACTGATACTTTTTTAGTTTCATCAGAAATACCCTTTTGATGCATGCTGGCTTTGCATACACTGTGAACCTTTGGCAGAGCTTGTTTTGCACACTAGCAGTTGACACTGATTGAATAAGTGACTGGACTAATTCACAGGGGGAAAACCCATCTGTCAAGGGTTATTAAAGTACAAAGATACCACCTGTGGCTCAGAAAGTCCTTGAGCTGCAGATCATTTCAGGATGGGAAAGAACCTTGAAGAAGTATCATTACATACTTGCCTTGTTCTTCTGTACTTAGTTCCCTGGGAATCTGCTCTTGGTCACTGTTGAGAGCCTAGCTTAGATAGACCTTAGTGTTGACCGAGCACAGCCACTGTTACATTTCCATCTGCTTTTTTCACCAGGCACTGGTGATCTGAGTCATCGTGGCTGACTATACACTGAGGTCTTTCTCAGTTTTACTGATTTCAAACTGACAGCATCCCAGATTAAAGTGAAAAGTTTTGTTTCTAGTCCCTGGAGGAACAAGCTTGTCTTTGGACTTTTTCAATTTCCTCTGTCTTCTGCTGTGCCTCTTTGTTGACAATCCTTCCTGGCCTTCTTCTGCAGCAAACAAATTCTTTTTGCCATTACACAAATGTACCAGGGTGCAGTGATGTTCAGTAATACACCTAGAAGTTTCTTTTTCCATGTTATACTTCACTGTCTCCCCTTTATACAATTCCTTATCCAGTGTGCAGTTCTTGTGTTCATCTTCATATTTTCAAGACAAATTAATTAAGATTGCATATTTATTGAAGCTCAGTTAGACAAGATGAACCATATATCCTTCACCTGTAAATCACTTATTTCATAAAAAGCATGTATCTGGTTAATCTGGAAACTTCTGTCTTTGGTATCCCAAATAATTCTTTATCTTCAGTGATTCTTCTCTTCAAAATACATTCTGTGGCCCAACGCGTAGGTAAAGCTAAACGAGCAGCTCTGTAGAGTAGAGGTTTTCACAGGAACACTGGGCATGATCCACACACTAGCCATGGATGGGTCTATCTGTCCACGTGACCAAATAAACTTGAGAAATCTTCCTACATCTCACCTCCTGGAACCTGCACACAGGCCTCTATTGCACGTGGTATATCGGAGTTCTGGTATCCACTGATATTCTTTGGGACTTCTTCCACTGATTTGCTTGCTGAAGCTTCAACATTGATAGGTAAGGAGATGGGTACACAGGCATATACGGTACCAGCTTGTGGAAGAAATGACTGAGGGACAGTCTTTCTTTTTGTAGCTGTACCAGTACTGTAAGTCACATGGGAATACTATGTGATTAGGGTGATCCCAATACCAAGACTCTATGCTCTTTCTCAGTCATGCAGCAACTTATCCTTTCTAGTTTATAGGGTAACAAATAGACTTTGTCATACCTCTTGCCTGTAACTGCTTGTACAATGGAAACCCTAAAAGACAGAAGGTAACGAAACTGTTGGTACACAAGGACACATGGTGCTTTTTTTTTTCCCTCCTCAATTCCCTCCCTGAATTTTTACCTGCAAAGTAGCTTGGCTATGTGAGTGACTGCTCCCCTTAAACCTGTTCACATGGGAGTTTGCTCAGCCCGAAATATTTTTGTCAAAAATACTCGTTCTTCATATTACAAAAAACACCCCACTAAACTTCAAGTAAACAGTGCCACCTTTACACATCCCACATGCAGACTGGCATAAGTAGAGTAACCTTTCCTTCCCAAGGCACACAGAGTGTCTATGGCTTTGCACCAAGAAAAGCCAACTCCTAGAGCTACAATATGAAGGCTAAAAATACCCCATATGCCTTCAAGAAGGATTCATTTCAGGATTTTTAAATACTGCTAAATAATGTGAATGGGAATAGGAGACAAAAACACCCTATGCTTTGCGTAAAGGCACACGGTCTCCAGGGAAGAGCACACACAATCACACAATCAACAGGGAAGGACACACAGGCAGCGTGCCAAAGGAGAAATAAAACAGAAAAGTTCGCTTTGAGGTTAGAGGAGGCACAAAGAAAGTGTGTTTCAGAGGAGATAGAAACAGATGGGTGAAACACTTTGTTATCAAGGAGACATAGGCAATGAAGTTGAACCACAAAGCACATGGTACTGCTTTGTGGTTCAAAGAGTGTGATGAAGAGCAACAAGGACGGAGTAATGAAGTCTTCAGCATGGGCCAGAATGTTGTGGGCAAAGATGTAATGCTTAATGGTAGAGCAACTGGAAGCACAGGAGTAAGGTACCTGGGTGCATCATGAACATGTATGGTGTGGAAAGCTAGCGAGCAACAACTGAATGCATGGCAGGATCCCAAGGTGCAGGGCATAACAGGACAGTAGGTGGATATCAGGTGCTATATACGGCACTGAGTTATGGTAATTTGGAAGTGATTTTCTCTTAGGAAGTAGTACTGAAGGAGGGAGACGGAGAACAGAAGCATGCTGTGAAGGCAGGGCACAGGGCACTGAACTAAGATGCACAGGAGAGAGCTGTGGTAATATGTTGCAGAGCCATGGCACACCATGGAAATGAGGCACTGCATACAAGCAATATGGGCTGATGCCAGATAGTACAGTTAATGTGAACCAGAAAGGAAATTTGGTTATTCATTTGCTGTCTTGCAAAACAGAGAGCTACAGCAAAAGTTCCAGTAAATTTGAAGGGGCAAAGGGAAAATTATCTCCCTCAAAGTAGATTTCTTTATACCACTTTCCCCATGAACAACATTGAAACAAATAATTATGAACTTATTCTGTTCCACAGAGGGCTGAGGAATGGATGGACAGATTTAGTTGCTAATTTACCTTTACTTAGGATCATGAAAAACTAGATTTTTAACCTGGTGTCTTAGGAAAATTATTTAGTAGCGCTGCTTGTCTGCCTTTTCCCTTTGTCCTCATCACTAATTATCTTTGAACTTTTCAGCCAATTTCACCCAAATGCTATGAAGGGGTAGGAAGCTTAGAATTTTGTGAAATTTGGTGGCTTTCACAATGGCACACAGACACAGTCTCAGCCTGTTGTACATTCAGTCACATCTTGACAAAAATCTGAGCACTACAGTGATCTGCTAATAGCAGCCATGGGGTACAGGGGTTTTAATTTCGCAATAGTGGGTCCTGATAAATGTTTAAGGTGACAGACAAAGTCCCTAGCAGAACTGGAGGGGAAGGAAAAGCTGCAGCACCACTTGTGAAATAGGATCAGCTTCACAGTCCGGTGCTACTGGAGGTTGCTACTGGAGTCAAAGGACACAAAAGATACATTCCTCACTTAAAGACATTCTTTATTCAATCTTTTTTTTATATATACAATATTATTTTTAATCTGTAAAAAGTACATATGCAGGATTCCAGGTCAAAGGCAGCCAGAAGGTTCCCGTGTCAGAAGATAGACTCTTGCCCTTTTATTGTTTCAGAGGAAAACATAATCTGTCAATTTTAGACAAAGGAAGAATAAAGGCAGAATGCAAAACCAACTTCCACAAAGCAATTAGGATTAAAGGCAACAATCTGAGTATAACAGGTCAAGTTGTCTCCTTCTAGTTTGGTGATTCTCAACTTTTCTGGGCAATTACAGAGCAGTTTGTTAGAATGGGCTGACAGGAGAAACATCATAATGCTCATCATCTCTGCTACACTTGTATGTACCTGAACTTGCAAAAGAGCTTGGGTTTCCTCTTAATATGGCAACTCAAACTCCACTGAATCAGAATAGCGTTTCTCAAAATTCAGGGACGGAAAGAGGGGTGTCACATCAGAGTAAACACATCTCTGAACTACTGTGTGGATCAACAGCTTGTTTTCATTTTTTTCTGGTAACATGCCTGTTTCTAATTTGTCCCCTTAAAAACACTAGACTTAGTAATGGACGAGACTTAGTAATGTAGATAAACTCGATTTGGTAAGAGTCTCTCACTACAGCCCTGAGATGGAAACCGCCTCACCATTTTCTGTGTATGCCAGATGACATTGTTGATCCTTTCTATTAACCACTTCTCCATTCAAACTAGGGAGAGTCACACTATGAAGGTTCATAGTAACATTTCCTCAGTGGCAGAGGAGAGGATCATAAACGACAGCCAGACAGAGTTTTGCTTAGCTATAAATCAAGACAGGGTAGATATTTAATCTTACAGGATGGTACTGTGAGGAGTGTGTGAATGATTTCACTATTCAAAATTCTGGAGACTTAACATTCAAGTCTTGTAAAATATCAGGTGAGAATATGTCAATAAATGGGAGGTAGAAGAGACTCATCCACAGATTTGGAGTAGGGAGCCAAAGCAGCCTCAAAGATATGACTGACTCAGGGAAATATACTATTTGGTTTCCCATTACTCCAGCGTGCTTACAATCTTGCATGCTCTTTTTAAGAATTTAATTTAAGGACCATATTGTGCAGCAAAATGAACACCTAGAATTCAAGGGTTTTGTTTTTAATCAGAGGACAAAGCTAAGTTGACTTCTTCTGCAGAACACACACAGCTTCAAGTTGGTCAATGGAAGCTGCAGAAATTTGGCTTCTTTCAAAAGTCAAGCTGCAAGTGTTAGAAAAAACTTTACTGCTAGTAGATCCTGACCAACAGGCAAGCCTGAGGCTTGGAACAGGAAAACAACTGAACATCCTTGTTTGGACTGCATGCAAAAAGAAAATGGACAAATCTAGGATATCCAGGCTCTTGCATATATCCAGTGTGCCAAAAATGTACATGATTTTCAGTTCTTTATTCATCCTGTAAGAGGTGAGGGTATTGCAGAAATTGCTAAAATGCAACAGCTACCTAAAGAAATCAAGGACTGTTTTGTTAGAGAATACAGTGCAAGACTTGCAAACAACTAAGACTAAAAAGTCATCTTGTGCTTAAATTTACACTCTATCTTCATGAAAGTAGGTAAGACAGCAGCAACAGAATGAAAATGACAACATTCTACTGTACCTTACGTACCCAGAGGAAAAACAGTCCGAACTTTGGGTTGCATATAACTCCTTTCTGCAGATCAGGACCTACTTCTTTGTGAAGGGCTGAGAAAGAGCGCATTTCACTTTAGTCAGAAGTGCTTGGATGCCATGCACACCTTGCTCAGAACCCATTACCTCCAAACTCAGCTTACGCTAGGACATCTCAGGATGTTGACATTCAGGAATGACACGGCAACTAGTCCACAGAATGCATTATTTTTGATAATAGACTTTGCACATCAGTAGCTGCTGGAGGAAAAGGATGGTTTGCATTTTAAAGAGTGATAGAGATTGACAAACATTGGGGTAACTTGGTAATGAGAAACAAGTGTCCTTTATTTGGTACCTGCTGCTTGTCTACACAAGGACGATATAGCAGTACTGTACATCTATACTGAGAAAAATACCATCCCATTACCATGAAATGACTTAGGTCCTCAATTTAAGCATTCTTGTGGCAGTGAGTTAACCCACTGGGATTCATGGAGAAATTTGAATGGTTGCTCTGTACTTCAAAACAGGTGGATGGGAGAGCAATGATGAGCAGAAGTTTGCTGTTTCTGTTTCTGGGACTCCAGAACTCTGTCCTTCACCTTTCTCTGAACAGACTGGCAGCCATTCTGACTTGCATTTATCAAGAAAGGTATGGATGGGCTGGGGTAGAAGGTGCTAGTTTTGGTTTTGTTTTGTTTTAACTGAAGAGTCTGTTTTTCCTCATTCTCCTTTGTACCCAGAGAGATTTAGGAAAACAAAGGCAACAGAGTGCAGTTTTAAACTAATAACAGTTCTCATGGGAATGCGGGACCAGTAAGAAGAATTTGTTTTTTAAGCTATTTTTAAGTAAACAGTTACTTGAATCAGGATCTTCTACTGTATCAATTACTTTTTCAGTTCTCAAATTATTTTTAAACTACTGCAGTAAATCATAGTAACTGAGTAATTAGTATTAAAGTAAAAATGTTGACATTGGAGTGTTTTCCAAGCTTTCTGTCTTCCTCCTTTTAACCTAAAGTAACAGTCTGGAGAAAAGCCTTTGATAACATTTTTTTCTTAGAGCATGTAAATCCAAATTGAC
This sequence comes from Struthio camelus, assembly GCF_040807025.1. NCBI lineage: Eukaryota > Metazoa > Chordata > Aves > Struthioniformes > Struthionidae > Struthio > Struthio camelus. Next base: position 91,455,747 of record NC_090942.1, on the reverse strand, counting down.
ATGCCGAGTGATGGTTTTTCTGTCTAAATTAATGCCAAAGAGGAGTGAAGGAAAATTTTATCCAGGAAATCCCACTTCAATGCAGAGACAGATTTTCTCAATTGTGCATGTGATTTACATCCACACAAATTATACATGAAGGCGAGAAAAACATTTATATATAAAACTTCATATACAAACATTTTTGGGAGAGGGGAGGAGGGAGCTGTTATAGCACTCAGTGCCTCTGGACCTGATGCTATACTGCTGTTGCTCATTCTAGAGAGTTCTTCCACTGACTTTTAATATGCAAACGCAATCAAGATTTTTAAAAGACTCAACCTGTGAACTAATTAGGAGGGAGAGAAGCACCTCAGTTCTTTTTCAGTGAAAGGGGGAAGCGCCATGGTGAATCTGGAAACTGTAAAGGGGAATAAAAAGAACTATTTGAGCTGTAAGGATTCTGGAACAATGATAAAAAAAGAGATGAAAATATACTTGGAAAGACTAAATTTATTTTAATAAATAAAAATTGTAAGCGAAGACTGAAGCAGTCTACCCTTACTGTCTGGCCTATCTCAAACTGTTTGGACTACGTCAGCCTAGTAATACCCAGGAAAAACACATGCAGGTAACACAGCGTCTCATTTCTCATAAACTAATGGAAGAAGGAACTTGATAGTTTCTTTTTCCACTCATATGTAAGAGATGTTATGTTGTTCCCAAAGAAGATCATGTTTACTTTGCACTGAAGCAGATTGCCACCGAGATGAAAAAGAGTTTTGTAAACTAAGTCAAGTGCTGTTTTGAGCTTCTGTCATACACAGAAGTAAAATAAGTCAAGATTTCAAATCTGCAAAGAACAGTCTCTGAATAGTATCCAAAGAATGAAAGATAACTCTTAGGAAAAATCCAGATTGTACGGACAAACATAAAGCAACAAAACAAATTCCTGCTGACTAGCTGAAAGGAAGCATTTCTAACTGCAGTATGCTATATTCTGTCAAATATACCATGAGAGACTGTTTTTGCCATGTTGTCATCTCTGGTTCAACAAACAGGAGAAATGTCATCTCCAGTTCAACAAACAGGACAAATAAGAGAACGTGGACTTCCCATGTGAAAGGATTTGTGAGGAAGGGAAGCTTAGGCTCTTTCCAGTCCCTGTGATATGCTCCACACTGTGACCGTAGCTTGCCAAATGATCTAAGCCCACGATGCTGCCAGTGAACTACAAACCAAATGCTTACTAATTGTTTTCTGGGTGTGAGCATGCATGCAGATCTTTAGGCATTATTTTAAAAAGGAAAAATGAAGAGGCAACAGTTTTAGAGTCCTCGAGAATGGCTGCCAGTCTGGGCAAACTGATGCTGATTGGAAAACTCAGACAGGTACAGGAAAACAAAAAATCAAATTCAGATGCTGCTGGTGCAATGCTGCTTTTTTGTTGTTGCTTTGTTCATGTCATCCTCAAACAAAAATAAGAAAGAAAAAAAAGTTTTTGGAACCCACCCCATCTGAAGAGGTGACCGGTATGTTGTTCCTTGCAATAGCCAAAAGCAGCAGCAGCAGCTAATTCCTGTCCCTGGACAGGAAAGGCTCTTCTTCCTTATGCTGCTGCATTTATATTAAATAGTAGACTCCAATTCTTGCTAGAGTTCAAAGCGCATGAGGTCTCTGTCCTGCAAATATCACACTAGGGTGTTTTGGTCATGTATAAAACGGAACTTTTTTTCAGTTTTACTTATCTATATGTTGAATAAGCTTTGTTTTTCACCCCATTACTTGACTCAGAAGTTCAGATTTATCAAGTGTTTGTCTCCTCTCCGGCTTGAAGTCTCAAGTGGTCCATGTAAACAAAACATAGCTGAAAACAGTCTCTCTTCCTCTTCTTAGAGCTGTTTTTATCGATAAGCAGGATTTCCTGACAGCGTAGTGTTGGCTAAGTGTAAAACAGGCAGAGGATGAGCTTCCGTGTTAAAAACCCAGTTGTCTAAAGGCAGAAGGTCATCATTGGAGAAAAGCAAATACAAATACCTAGATATCAAGACAGAGAGGAAAAATGATGGGTATTAAAGGAAAGCAACAGACAGGGTGGGACAATATACCAGCTTCAGGCCCCACCAGTCAACAGCTAAAGCTATAAATAGGCTATTTACTTTCAATCTTTTTATAGCACTTTCCAAAAACACCCACACTGTATTCCCTGTTATAATGATCTGAAGAATCATTTTTATCCTGATCAAGCCCTTCAATGACAAGTTGCTATGAAGACAGCATGTTAATCTTTCCAAGTAATTTCTTCCCTTTTTCAAGACTCCATTCAAAGAATTACAGTGCAACAGAAACATCAAGATACCAAGTACAAGGATTTGGGGGGCAGGGAAGTGGCAGAGAAGTTGGCAAAAAGCTGTTCTTAATGGATTGAACCCACTAGAAAATGGCCAACCTCCTTTAATCGAGATCAAAGATTCAGAGGAAGTACAAGAGAAGCCACTAAGCTTGACAGATACGTGGCTTGTCATCACCATGCTGGGAGCTGGTTCAGTTTCCAGTGGGAGGAAAGGGGCCAATACATTACACAGAGAGGATTCATAAACATTACTCACCACAGAAGAAATGAAGCATGAAACAAAATGAAGGTTTCTGGACATATGTGGAAAATAAGTATTTCTTAGTTCTTATTTCTTAATACGTAATTTTGGATGTGTTTATGCTATTCTTTGAAGGAAGATATTGGCAGAAGGAATCTTAGTCAAGGCTTCCAAACTCAATTGCTAAAATTCAAAAGGTATTTCCCTTGCTCCAGAAAACCTGACTGTCAGGAGCAGGCTTAACATCACGGGTCTACAGGACCTCTGAGCTCCTGCTTCAGCCTGGTTTCCGCTATCTAGAAAAGGATAGCCCTTGCAGCACGTGACAAGGAAGGGGTGTCATTCCAACTAATGGGCTCTAATGTGCATACGCACTGCTCTGTCTTCATTCTGCTGACGCTGCTGTTACTTAGCTCTCTCCAAATAAGATGCAGAACTGAGTCAGAGTAGCTCTATTTTTATTCATTTCCTCACCAAGTTAACTGCTTGCAGATAAAAATTAGTTACTGAGGTAACTCCATTCTGTTCTACGCTTCTGGTCTCTTTCTCTATGTTTTCTCTTTTTTCTCATAGCATCATACCTTTCTTTTCCTCATTACTCCTTCCCTGCTTTCTCCCCCTGGCACTCTCCGCTGTCACTTTTCTCACCAGAGCAGCACCACTACCCTTCATCTTACTCAAGTTCACCTTCCTGATTGATTCAAACTTTTCCTTTGACTAACTTAAGCAAGCTGTTTCCACATCTTGCTTCTTCCTGCTCAGTGACTACGTTCTTGCCTCATGCTGCCCAAACTCTCATAATTTGCCCTGAGTATCTTATATTTGATTAACCAAAGTGATCGGAGCAGCAACAATACATATTTAGGGGAGGTAAAAACTTTGAAATTGAGGGAAGTGAAGATGCCGAATTTATTATCGATACAGGAAAAGATCACAGTAGATATTTTTTAACACACATTTTACATTCCTCTTCTGAAGGACATCTTCATCTTTTGGTATCAATCCCAATCTTTCTGTCTTTATTTTCACAGCCCTTTGACCTATCTTGCTCTCATATCCTCTATTTTATCTCAAGGTGATATCAGTTCCTGGCTTGGCTATGCTCATTCCATCAGCCGCAAACATCTAATCTCCAGCTCTCCAACAAAACTTCATTTTGCTCCACAAGTGGAAAATGATCCAAACCAAAAGCCAATAAAACATTTTGGAGCTACTCCTCAGAACCTGCTTCTCTTATAATGCTTGCACTATGGTATATCCACACACAGAGTGATAAATCAGTGAGTTTTAAGATCACCTTGTGATTATTTAAGATCTAGACAGGATTCTGGCAATACTCCAACAGTCATCCCTGTCACCATAGAAGTCCCACAGGAGCAGGTTTCATTTGTCTGATTTGGCTTTTATAGGCAAATGGATCATATAAAATCAGCTGCCTGGGAAGTACTGCTTCTCCGACTGGACCTGTTTGAAACTGAGGCCTCTCTCTTCGGGAGCATAGCTTTCAGGGTTCAGAAAATGAATTCAAAGGAATAAGTGAAATAAAAGTAATGAAGACGACAGAGAAGGCAGCAGAGGCTGACTTTTGTTCTAATAGCAGCATTGGGAAACAAGGTATTGTGACTATTTAGAGGAGTCTAGAAAGGAATCAGCAAAAGGACAGAATTGCCAACGTGATGAACTCAGAATCCCTCCTTGCCCGTTGGGGTGCCTGAAGTAGGCGCTAGTGCTGCTACTGTCAGGACTGTCTTTCTCCCTTCTGCATTTTGAGCTCCCAATAGCCAAAATCAATCTTCAGACATCAGCTGCAGCTAAAACCTCAAAATCTGACGTTGTAAATTCTTCTGCTGTACAGAAACCCTGTTTCTGCAAAACCTACATGTGATGTTAAATTGCCAAATGGTTACAACTGTTTCTGCTTCATATCATTAGGTTGTAAACTCATTTTAACATGCCCTTTCTGTGTTTTCACAGCTGACAGGTTTGTGCAACAACACACATATCTATCTATCATAACAACACAGAAAGTGACACAGATACGTAAGCAAAGGCAACAACCAAGTCTCCTAACAGTAGCCTTTAGCCTCATTCACACTGGGAACAGTGGCTTCTGTCCGTGGCATTAACTGAATAAAACATTCTCCGAACTCCGATAAAGAAGGAAAAAAAGGGGTAGGGAATATAGCCAACTCAGATGCTTCTCTTCCAGAAGTGGAAAATTGACAAAGAAAGAAACTTGGTGGAAGACCACAGACTTGGAATGCTTCTCCCTGGACAAAATATACAACAGAGTGCAATAGTTTCTAAAGGATAGATATGTCCTACAGATTTGACAGAATTGAAAATATTAAGAAGATTTTAAAATATGAAGCATATAAAATTATAAAACTAAAAATTTTATAAATAAAAACTATAATTTATTACATAATAATAAGCAACGTTTTTAAATAAAAGATTATAAAAAGGCCTGATACGCTTGCTTACATTAAAAATATATATAGAAGAATATCTTGTGGGATGAACACAGAGAAACCATCCAAGAGCAGAGAGGATTTTTGTTCCATGTCGTTTCTTCTCATTTACTCCCTTTTAATGACACACACACACAGGAGAAACAGGGTCTCTGTGACTTGACTAAAATAAAATGTTGTCTTTTGCAAAAGGAATTTGTTGAAAGGAGATAACTTTTCCTCTGTTTTGATGCCAGAAATCAAATTGAGATCTTAAAAACTAAAGCTCACTCGCCATAAGCTTCTGCTGGTAAATAGGCTGACCTAGGGGTGTGAAGTTGGAAAAAAACCCAAACTAATGTGATAGACAACAGATTATTTTTTTTAGGCCTATGTATTCTTCTAGACTTTGGATGCTAGCTTCTACAGGAAAATGCAAGAGTGAAGACAGCTTACTTCAAAGTTTCAGCAAGGAAAAAGCTCTGCTGTACATCGTCATATGCAGGAGATGAGGAATAGACATCCTTGACCCCAGAAAAGCCACCGCTGACTCGACAATACTTGTCAATGGCCTGTAAAGAAGGAGGGGAAAAAAGAGAAACATTTTATTTGTAAAACAACATTTGGAAACATGGAAGGATCAGACTTGATGAACACAGGCTCACAATAAACAAAAGGAGGTAGCTCCTTCCATGCTGCATAATTCTGTTGTGAAGAGGAAGCTGTGAATGTTAAAAGTTTATGCTGACCACTGCCTGTCCTCCTCCCCGCCCCCCCAAAAAAAGATACTGGACAAATACAGAAGTAAAATTCCTCTAGGGCTATTAAAGACACCACATTTATTAAACCGACAGAGGCCAAAAAAGTATTTAGGGGAAGAATACTTTCTTTCCTAGGTATTCACTGTTGACTGATATTGATGACAGGCCACGGACTCCACAGACTTGTGGTCTATGGCTGCTCATAGGTAACACTGCATAGAACATCCATCAGTCAACCAATGCAACATACTATGAGGAGCATAGGAAATTACAAACATATCCCTGGATTTTGCTGCTGAAAGAGTCTGAAGAGTTGCAGGAACTCTGTGACTAGTAATTTGTCATAGGAATTTGCTAAAAGTAGGGATAAAATACTGTACTCGTCTTTGAGGACTGTTGATTTCATCTTATAAGCTCTTCTAGCTGCCACTTTCTCCCCGTATTTCCATCCTCTACATGTGCTCTTCTCTATTTCCCCTTTATACAGTTGAAACTCAAATCAGCTTGTGTGCTGGACCACAGAGGAGCTTTTTATCTTTAAAGCATGCAGCATAAATCCATAAACAATAGAGAAAGGGGGACAAGAGGCCTTCTCCCTTTTGACCCTTTCCATGCAGAAAGGGGCCAATGGGCCTTGAATTCCTAAATCACCCGTTACACCCATAGGTCAGGAGCTAGTCAGATCCAATATAATACTGCACAAAAAGCACAACGGAAGAGGAGACTGGGAAGAACGTATCAGTAACTCATAGCACTCTTGCCTGGGCTTTCATCATTCTACCCACATGCACAATCTTACAGTCAATAAAACCAGCCCCCTAAAAATGACCCTGAAATGATTCACAGGTTATTTATGCTTCCCTGCTGCTTTGCCAGTTCCTCCTCAGAACTCTTTTAATAGATTCATGCAGGGACAGAAAAGGTACAGTGATGAAGGAAGTTGTTTGGCTCAGGATGTCTGTCATTATCAACCACTGAACAAAGCTACCTATACTTCAGTAATCTATGATTTGGCCCATTAGTTTGTGTGAAGTTTCTCACTGCATGGTGCTTTAGGCTTGGATTTCTGTTAATTCTGATTTCTGCTAGTTATACTCAAGAGAAGCTGAGGGGGAGTCAAAGCAGGGCAAAAAACGAAATTCTGAACGGTCCTCGTTTTTATGCAGAGAATTCAGTCAAAATTAACTCTTCAAGGTCCTTGCTGAAGCCTCTGTATACTAGAAATACAGAGAAACGAAAGACAATTTCCCATCAGATGCATGCATGCATGAAGAATGCTGGCAGATACCATCAGTGAAATTATAAGAAAAAGTGAAAAGGCAAATGAGCAAGGTAGCTGGGACAGCAAGTCACAATACACCAAGTACTACAGCTAACTTCCTCCATGTACATACTCTTACTCTGTGGAAATGTGAGGAAGTCCACAGACCAAAGAATAATGCTTTAATGTACAAAGTTCATTTAAATTTCTGAAGACTGAGATCTTCAAGGGAGCAAGAGAAGAACCTGGCAAAAGCATGTTACTGAAACGCCTGTGGCTCTGCAGCCTGAACTGATATCAAGAAAGGTACCGTCTTTCTTGATAAAGTCTAATTCTCTATTTCCTTATCTCAAGTAGAGCTTTCTCCAAGTTTGGATGGAAACACTCCCTTTTTTGCTGCAAATGAAGTCTAGAAGGAAGAGTCTGGACGAAATCTTTTCAGACCCCATCACTGGTGCAGGCTAGGGGTACATTAGGACTATTCACATGTTGGGATTTGGGTTGATCTGACTTTCTCCAAAGTCTGGAAAAATGTAACTGACCCATCCTGTTCAACAGCATTTCTAGCATACAGAATCTGGCCCTGCAGATGTCCCACTGGTCAGCTACTCAGCACCCCTCACACTGTGCACCACAGCCCAGCCAGGAGAACTCTGTTAGTGATTGTGGCCAGATAAAAAGAAAGAACATAGGCTACCACTGTTAGGACATTGCCTCTTTTTTTTTTTTCCTCAAGAATTAAACTCCTGAGTCAGTGTAAGAGACATGACTCGCTTGTTCTGGAGACTGTAGATGATGGATAGCACTGAGATGCTGCTTTATGTTAGAGGCCTCATGCTCAGATAACTGAGAGGTGCAAAACAGGTGAATTTAGCAGTCCTAGAACTCTTAAGAAAGAAAGCATGCAATTTGTATTGATCTTTTTTTTTTTTTTTTTTTTTTTTAATCTTGCAATTACCAAGTAGTCTTGTATCTTCAGAAATTTCTCCCTGGGGAGACAGGCTCAGGCTAGACTGGAGTTCAAGACAGGCAGAAGATTTATCCTAATTGATCAGAGATCTAGACAGTCCAGGTGGTAATAAAATGTAGAGGAAAAATCCTACTGAGAGATTGCTGTACAGCTATTCATCCAAGTGTAGATAAATAAATATCCCTGTTTCAGAGTTGTACAGAATTTTAGACACTATCTGAAAAATTTACTGCTACAGACAAGCTACTTAAAAGGTGCCTGAAACTTTTAGCATTCTCTCTGCACACAGATCTTCAAAATACTTGACACAGAGGAATGTGATTCACCACCTGGGTACTCTTTAACTGAAGAGCTCAATACTAGTTTCCTTGACCAAATGATGCTCATTTTTATTGTACCACAGAATACAGAGAAGTCCTAGAGGAGTCAAAGGGGATTAAGGTACTGCTAGTATTAAGAAGCTTTGGCAGGTTGATTGGATAATTTTAGGCTGGTATGGCTGATATCAGTCCCAGACAGTTATGGAAACATTTACATGTAAAAAGAACATAAAAGACAATTAACACCAAACAGCCTGGTTTCATAGGAAAAAAACCTTGTTAGCAAGCCTGATTTCATTCTTTGAGAAGACATACAAATTGGTAAAGATAACTGCAGAGATATAATAAACTTAAAAGTTTCTAAAGCAATTGACATGGTACCATAAGACATTCTGATAAGAAAAAACAGCAGTATACCACATCATTATCATTATTTCAATTTTAAACTGCCTGACAGTGCTCTAAAAAGGAACTGGCAATGTAAAATCATCACTGAATATGGCTGCGTCTCGCAGAGATCCACGAGGAGTGGTCCTAAGCCCTGTATGATTCAAAATTTTATCAGTCACTATAACGATGTGCACAAAAATGACACAAAATCAGGAGAATAGGTAATCATACCAGTCAGTGTGATCTGGTGGTAACTGAGGCCCAAACAAAACAACTTTCATATAGCCAGGTGTGAAATCCTAAATCTAGGAAAAAAGGATGTGTAACTGCAGAGCCAGATTAGCCTGGAAAGTAGAGACACCTAAAAATTCAGTAGCCACAACAAACAACTCGGTATGAGTTCCTACTAGAATGCTTGTACACACATAGGGACAGTGAACAGTAGCAGGGATATACTTTTACTTCTGCACAGGGCTGTGGGAAAAGTCAAAACTGGAACGCACCACTCTAGAAATTATTTTTAAAAAAGGATGATGAAGAACTGAAATGGATGCAGACATTTGGAGAAAATGCTTTACAGTGGGAAACATTGTACAATTTATTTAGCATCTTAAATAGACTGAGTTGTAACTGTATTACAATCTACAAAACCTCTTCGTGAAGAAAACACGGGGTAATAAAAGACATTTTAATCTCGTACAGAAAATCATAGCAAAATAGTGGTTGACAGCTGAAACCAGACAAATTCAAACAGGAAAAAAGCACATACTTTTAACAATGCAGAAAATCACAGAATATTTGGTGTTGGAAGGGACCTCTGGAGATCATCTGGTCCAACCTCCTGCTCAAGCAACGTCAGCTACAGCAGGTTGCCCAGGACTGTGTTCAGTCAGGTTTTGAGTATCTCCAAGGATGGAGACTCCACAACCTCTCTAAGGAACCTATTTCAGTGCTCAACCACCCTCACAATAAAAAAGTATTTTCTTATGTTCAGATGGAATTTTCTGCGTTTCAAGTTGTGGCTGTTGCCTCTTGTCCTATCGCTGGGCTCCACTGAGAAGAGCCTGGCTCTGTCGTCTTTACACCTTTCCAGGGTTTATAAACATTGATAAAATCCCCCAGGCCTTCCCTTCTCCAGGCTAAACAGTCCCAGCTCTCTCAAGCCTCTTTCCGTTATGAGAGCTGTTCCAGCCCCTTAATCATCTCTGGGGCCTTTTGCTGAATTCACTCCAGCAGGTTCACGTCTTTCCTGCATTGGGGAGCTCAGAATTGGACACAGTACTCCAGATGTGTCCTCACCAGGCCTGAGTAGAGAGGAAGGATCCCCTCCATCGACCTGTTGGCAATGCTCATCCTAATGCAACCCAGGATACCACCGACCTTCTTCGCTGCAAGGGCACATTACTGGCCCATGTTTAACCTGTCCACCAGAATCCCCAGGTACAAAGCTGCTCTCAAGCTGGTCAGCCCCCCAGCCTGTACTGGCCCATGGGGTTATTCCTCTCCAGGTGGAAAACTTTGCACTTCCCTTTGTTGAACTTCATGAGGTCCCTCTCTGCCCGCTTCTCAAGCCTGTTGAGATCCTTCTGAATAGCAATGCAACCGTCTGGTGTATCAGTCAATCCTCACAGTTTTGTGCCATCAGCAAACTTGCTGAGGGTGCCCATCTGCCCCATCATCCAGGCCATCAATGAAAATGTTAAACAATATTGGTCCCAGTATTGACTCCTGGGGAACACCACCAGTGACTGGCCTCCAGCTGGATTTTGTGCCACTGATCACAACCCTCTGAGCCCAGCAGTTCAGCCAGTTTTCAGTCCACCTCACTAACCACCTATCTAGCCCACACTTCGTCAGCTCGCCCATGAGGATGTTAGGGGAGACAACGCCAAAAGCCTTCCTAAAGTCAAAGCAAACAACGTCCACTGCTCCCCCCTCATCCACCAAGCCAGTCATCTCACCATACAAGGCTATCAGGCTGGTTAAGCACAATTTCCCCTTCACAAATCCATGCTGACTTCTCCCAGTCACCTTCCTGGGCTTCGTGGGCCTCAAAATAGCAGCCAGGTTTAGTTGCTCCGTCGCCTTCCCAGGGACTGAGGGGAGGCTGACTGGCCTGTAGTTCCCCGGATCCTCCTTCTTGCCCTTTTGGAAGACTGGGGTGATATTTGCTCTCTTCCACTCCTCTGGAATCTCTCCTGAGCGCCACCGCCTTTTGAAGATAATTGAGAGTGGCCTCACAGGGACACTGGCCAGCTCCCTCAGCATTCGGGAGCGCGTCCTGTCAGGTCCCACGGACTTGCGTATGTACAATTTAAGTGATCCTCCTCTGCTAAGGGTAGGTCTTCATTGCTCCAGACTTCCCCTCTGGTCTCAGAGGCCTGGGATTCCTGAGGGCCAGTCCCACCAGTACAGACTGAGGCGAAGGCGGCATTCAGTCTCTCTGCATTTTCTATCCTCTTTGTCACCAGAGTCCCTGCCCCATTTAGCAGCAGGCTCACATTTTCCCTAGCCTTCCTTTGGCTGCTAAGTACTTAGAGAAGACTTTCTTGTTGCCTTTCACATCCCTTGCCAGTTTCAACTCTCGATGGGCTTTACCTCTCCTAACCCCATCCCTGCATGCTCAGAGAATGTCTCTATATTCCTCCTGGATCACCTGTCCCTGCTTCCATCTCTTGTACACTTTCTATATGTTTGAGTGTATGCAGGAGTTCCTTGTTGATCCATGCAGGCCTCCTACCACCTCTGCTTGATTTCCTGCTTGTTGGGATGGAAGCTTGGAAAAGGTGATCCTTGAACACCAATCAATTAAATAATGAATAAACTACCAAAAGAAATGGGTATGTTGCATAAAGAAATTATTTACTGAGGAAACATGTAGAAAAAGCACAGTGTAAAGACAGAGAAGATTAACAACGTGGGCTGTTTGATTTACACAACTCCCATGGAGGTTGATGGCAAGAAAAATAAAACAAAATCCTACCACATACAAGAAAAATTTGGGGGTGGAAGGAGGAGTTTGGTTTGAAAGCATCAACGGGGACCAAGATATAAAGACAAGTGGAGAAAACTGAACAAAACAATTCAAAAACATGCTCTGCAACATACTTAAGGGGCAGATCCTGGCCTGATAATCTTGCATTTGTATATTCTTTAACCTAGTACAATGATCCCTAATCTCAACTTGGGTTATCTAGCAAGAGTTTTTTGACAGGAGCTGGTATTAGATTAGCAAACATTTGTAGCACACACAGTGGCAAAGAGTGGGTTAATAAATCCACTACTTTTCTTTTTAAGAGCATTCATAGTTTGGGGGGGGGGGGGGTAAGATACGATACGATACTGGGTGTTTTCAAGGTAGCAATAATGGATCCTGGAACACAACTGTAAGAGAGGGAGAATCTCTCTGCAAAATAACAAATCATTGGTTAAGGTAAAACCTCAACCAAGACTAAGACATAATCTTGTAACATTTGGATTTTTCTACACAATTGTAACTGCCCTATGGAAAGGTCAGATGAAATGAGATAAATTTTGTGAACCTGGAACAGGAAGCCTGTCTTAACTATTTTCACTGTGGTCAATACGGATCTCTCAACATATCTCTTCTGGCTCCAAGCACTTCTTCTGGGTCTCTTGCCTCTAAAGCTAAACAAAACGCCCCGGTTTTGGCCTGCACAATAAAGTTCCTCCAAGCTCTTGCCCTCCTCTTCCTTTGCTCTTCCCTTATCTCATTTGCCTGGCTGTAGTCAAAAAATTTCATTAGTGTCTTGGTATCTTTAATGCTTATTCTCAACTTTGAAAGTGCTCTGAGATGCGTTGTGAAAAACCGCTAGATCTACAGCAGGGAAGTAGAGGAGTTGCAGCAGCCCCTTGGCCACTCAGATCTTGAAGAGGACCAGAAAACTACTTGGCCCACAAATAAGTTTTGCATGACCTTAGCACAGACAGGTGGAAGGAGTAAGAAGTGCGAGACCATGGAAATGTCATAGTTCAGCCCTAGAAAGTATTTAAAATGAGAACTCTTTCTCCGATACATACAATTACAATTAGAATAGTTCACTGTCATGTGAAAATGAAGCCTAACTATTCACATAGCCTACAATCTGTAACTATCGGGCAAAGGGGCTATCCATCTATGTACAAAGAATGAATGAAAGTAGGCCAACATCATAGATCTGCGTTAAGATCTGAGTCTACAATGAATCTGGGCTTCTGTAGACCAGTACAAGCATTTCCAATAAGAAAAACTCAAGCACATTTTTACACTTGGGAATTTGATTCAAATATGTAATGAAGTATAAACCCACCAAAGCAACTATACAGGACAGCAACAATCTCTAAAATGTCCTAGTAACAATTCTTTAATTCTGCCCTATGTGCCATTATTTATTTACTTCCTTTTATGGTCTAATTCCTGGGATGCTATATTTTTTCATTAGAATTAAGTAAGTCTAAACTGACTGAAAAACTTTTCCTTCCAGTGAGACAACTAGGATAAGCAAAAGTAAGCCTGCCAATGCATATATGTTAAGAGTATGCTATCTTGTCTTACGAATTGAGACCAGTTGTTCAACTGCTTGTGTTTCAATGACAAACCAAGTGAAAACCTAACAGGAAGGTCTTTTAATCTACACTGAGTGCTAAAATACATGCTTAACTGAAAGTTATTTATTATTCCCTTTCATTTCCCAGGATAAATTACCTCTCCTGGGGCTGCGGACTACTCATTACAGGAGAGGCCATGACTAGTGGATTCTATTTCCAAGCCTAAACTCGTCAGCTGTATAATACTGAACAAATCTCTGACCTGGGCTTGTGTTTCAGTGGATGCAAAACAGGAATAAGTGCCCTCCCACCATCCACACCCTAGCTTACAAGGCTGATGAAAATCAACTATTATTTGAAGTGTTTCAGTACCATTGGATGAGGTACTGAAAAGTGGCTACAGAAAGTGGCTACTGAAAGCGGCTACAGAAGGAAAGAAAAACAGAATGAATTTGCTGACAGCTAATCAATAGTTACCTGTGTTGCCTCCCAGCCCCACTGCCTGTACTTGGGATCGTGTGTGAATCTCCACATATACCAGTATGTCTCAATCACCTCTGGTCTTAGGATGTAATACTTTTCATTCTGTCGTACTGCCACCGCTTCTACGCCACCATCAAATTTGAATGCTTCTGGACCCAACTTTAATGCTGCAGAGGAAAGAAAGAAAGAAAGAAAGAAAGAAAAAAAAGAAAAATTTAATGCTTACAAATCTTTTCAGGAAGGGAAGATAAAAGGTGAAGGGCTGTTGCACCCCAAGCATGTGAGGAAAGCAGAAACTGGCTTTTCTTTAAGCTATCTCATAAATATTCCCTACTGTTGAGGCTTCTAATTTTTCTTACGAATCATTAATCCAATTCCTGTGAGAAAACTACCTACCTTGCCAGGAGTACAGTAAACCTCTTGAAAATTAACGAAACACTAAGAATATAAGCACAATACATTCAATTATAGGCTAAAATTAAAGTGACTGACAATAGTTACTTATACGAGCAAAAAAGAAGAAAAAAACCAAAAAGGTCAGCAGAGGTTTTAATGTCCTTTGAGCCCACCCAGCACAGTGGGAAAAGATCTTAGAACAAAAACAGGTATCACCTGCATCAAATCACCTGCATTTCATCCAAACTCTCTCGGTTTAGGAAAATGAAGTTAGGTCACCACAACTGATGTGCTTTGTATTGTGATCCTCAAGTAAAGGTAGGCAAAAAAAATTAGCCAGGCCTGAAAAATCTCTGAACTATGGGACTCACCATTTCTGCGCTAATGGAAGCTGTAACGGCACCATGCCAGCCTCTGGAAGACTGTTTAAAAAGGAGGTACCTTTAGAAATACTGTCTATAATACAAAGAGGCAATGCATGGAAGCAGTTTACTTATAATTTTAATCACACAGCTACACATTATTCTTCAGATTTGACATAGATCATGCACTCTTATTTACACCTGCACCCAACTCCTTGCTTTGGCAGAGAATTTATAAGGGGCTGAACTTTCAAGCTGCACTTAAGCTTTTGAAAGCATCAAACAGATTAACCATGGTCTTGTGAGTCTGAAAGGGGAACCTTAGAATCTTACAACTAAAAATATAAGTACCACCCACTGTGTGCCCTAGCAGAAAATCTCCAAAAAAGTTCCTTTTTCTTTTTGTTCTGAGGGAGAGTGGTTCTGTACGTAAACAGAGAAACACAAAAACCGTGCTTCAGCCACACACGTGGTAAGGAAAACTCCATCAGGAAACGTCTATGATGTTTATTTGAAAATGGGTCATTTTACCTGTTTTAGTGAAAATATTTACAAAGTTTACTGCAAAATCAGTGAGATCAGATTCATAGTTCCACCTAGCCAAAACTAAGAACAGAAGAATGGTGATATTGGGCCAGATGGAGTTCTGTCTACTCTATTGTCATTTCTCCATCAGTGGTCAAAAACAGATATCTCGGGAAGAGTAAGAACAGGATAAGCATATAGGACACCCCTTCCAGCTCCTCTAGCAGACTCCTATTTTCAGCTCAAGGGTTCTCCAAAGCTAGATGTACATTTTTATATAGTCAGTAATTCTTAATAGATTTCTTTCCCAAGTACTTCTTTGGTACTCCCTTAAACCTCTGTAAACCTTAAGTATCCAAAACAAGCGCTGGTAAAGAGTTCCACATCTCTACTACCTCTTCTGTGTAGAGCAACTTTTTTTGTTATTTTCTGCTTTCGGCTTGGTTCCTACTGGACTCATTTGATAGTCTCTAGTTATTATGTTGAAGAAGAGAGTGAACAAGTAATTCCTAGCTATCCTCTCCAATCCCTTCATGATTCTGCAAACCTCTGTGCATCCTACCTAAATCATCCGTTTTCCAGATTGAAGAGCACTAGCCAACTCAGTTTTTCCTTGAATGGAGGTTGTTCCTTATCTTTAGTCTTCTTTCTACGCTTTCTTCTGCTATATCGTTTTTGAAATGTGAGGACCAACCTGAACACAGCACTCAAGGTGTGGGCAAGCCATGGATTAATACAGTGACATAATCAGGCCTTCTATTTTGTTCTCTCTCCCTTTGTTTTTTCTGACTGATACTGACCTGACATTTTCACAATCTCAAGAGCTTTTTCCTCAGCTGCAATGGTCAGTTAAGAGCTCATCATTTTATATGTGAGGTTAGGAATATGTGCGGTTGGGAAATTTTTTCCCAGGTGCCTCACTTTACATTTAACTATGCTGAATTTAATTTTCTAATTTATTGCTCATTAACTCAACCTCATAAGGTCCTTCTGCAATTTTTCAGCTTTCTTTCTTCTTTGCTACCCTGAGTAATGTTTTTTTCACTACTATCAGCAGCAGCACACTTACCTCACTGGTCATTTCCTTTTCCTGGCCATTTATGAATATATTAAACAGATATACCAGATCACCACCGGTTAACCATCCACCATTGCAAGAGCTGACTATTTATCCTTACCCTATTTGTTATATCACAACTTTTTATCCATGCAAGTACTTGCTTCGTATGCCGTAGCGGCTTAAATTCCTTAATAGCCTTTGACAAAGAACTTCTGAAAAAGCCTTTTGGAGATCAAGTCATGTCAGTTGGATCACCCTTAGCCACTAAAATAGTTGGATTTCAAGCAGTTCTAGTGATGCACCACATACAGAAAGTGCTACTCCTTTTGCTTTGAAGCATGCTAGTGCATTAAATCTTTAACTATTCATACCTACTTCTAATGTTATTGGGCACACCAAGAAATTACACCCTAGCTCAGCCAGAGGATGGGAGAGCCCTGCAGAGTGCAACAATCTCACTGAATTTTTATCTGAAATCAGGGACACAAAATTAATCACAGCACATTATTATTACAGAAATGGTCAAGCTAACTCATAAAACTTGACGAAGGGACCCTCCAAGACATCTTGGTTTGAGGCACCCTAAGCCATTCCATTCATGTACAAGGTCATTCTACACTTCCCAGGAAAACAAGTAATTATTCCTATCATCTGTGCCCATTTAGCTGCTTACTGTGAGTCTTGGGACAGAGACAGCACCTAGTTGTACCTTGACAATGTCTCAGCTGAAATCTTACTCTTTGGTTTATTCTGCATTGGAATTGTCACATGTATAAAAACAGCTAACACTGTACCCAGATTCTGATGAAAATTCTTGTCAGAAGCTTTAAAGAGGTGCAAGGAACTTCCATCATAAAATAATTTGCCTGCAGATGATATTTATTTTACATACTACTACCTAATGGCTGGAAAAATTCTTATGTATAAGGGTTGTTATATTTTATCAAAAATCCTGTGTGCTGTAAATCAGCAGATTCTGCCATCTATACAAGTACTTATTAATCTAAATTCTGTGATACCTATGATAGCCAATTCTTCAGAGTGATTTATTAGTGGTATTTCTATTATTTCAATTTCATTGGGCACCTTCTCTTCGTTACCATTTTTCCATTACGATTCATGGATTTCACATTACCTTTTATTTTATGCTGTTGCCATGTTTCTCACTGGTGCATGTTAAGTACATAAAACCAAAAACTAGTATCCCAGGAACTGGCATAGCCCAAGATGTGCAATCTACACAAAAGTTTAAACTTTGAGAAACTTTGCACTGTAAGTACACAATACTGGAATCTTTCAGCCTTACCAATGCCCACTGACAGCATTATAACTTCTTGTGCTGTGCCAGTACTTGGGCATGCAGATCATAGCATGCCCCATATCTTCATTTCCCTCAGTCTTCTCTCCAAATTGACAGTACGTTGGAATACAGAGAAATCTCAAAATCTTCTGTCATAGGATCGGAGCCTTAGGGTAACTGCAGCAACAATCTAATCAGTATGTTAGAGTACAGAGAAAAGCAATGCAGAAAGGAAGCAGAGGTGTATGGAAATTACACATCACAAGAGTTTTCTGGTTACAGGTGAGCTTTCTGTCTTCAGCAGTCAACACGCCCGTTCAAACCCTGGGTGATTCCAAGTGGTGCCACTTGCATTCACAATCACTTGGGAAGGGCCTTGGATGGATTCTCAGGCCAGCCAGTTCAACACATCCTGGAATCAGAGCTTCCTTGTTCAGACAGCTAGATCAGAATCATGCCTGCACCCTCTGCCTTCACCTTTCCCAGAACACCAGCTTCCCCAACTAGCAGATTAGGAAGGCATCCCACAGGGAGTCCAAGGCTGATCCTCTCCTTGAACAGAATCTATGGGCACTTCCACAGAGCCAAAGTGAGCTCTGATCTTCTCAGGATATCCCCAGTAACTTCTCCGACCTACAGCTCAAGAGTCTGAAGTCATCTCTCAAAAATTTCTGGAGAACGTTGATATGAATCAGGTGACCAATAAAGTGGTTTCACACTTACTGTGTCCCTGCATAAGCCTCTTATTGATTACATGGCAGTGATGTTAACTGTCACTGAGACATAATGTCTATGGAAACACAGAGGAAATGGTCGCAATGACTGCTACTGCTCAGACCTAATCACCACTCTTGAGCAGACAGCATCATGAGAGAGGAAATGACTAACTTAAGAAGTAAGAGAATGCAATTTGATGGAAAAGGGGATAGAAAGGATGTAGCAACATCCAGAGGGATTAAGGTAAAACTTTTAACAAGCCATGTAGGTGGAGGCTGTCATGTAGACAGACCAGCTTATATTTGGACCATGAGAATTAGGCCCCATTTGAGAAAATAACACACATAGGACAGCAAAGCCTTAGCAAAACCAGACATACCTCTCAAAGGGTAAGTCTGGAAGTGAGTTCAGATTTGCTCCCAGCAAGTTGTAGGGTGCGGACTTAGTTTAACCGTCCAGTTAAAGAGGTCCAAGCTAACTCAAAGGGAAGGATTAACCTGCCTTTAGTTAGTCATCTGTGTAATTTAAAAAAAAAAAAAAAAAAAAAAAAGCAGACAGCATCACCTCAGTTGGGTTATCACCATGGACAGGTCTCTCATCAAAAAATCTGTACAGAAGTTAAGAATTTGAATTTTGAACTAGAATTGGTCTATGTCTACCATAAAGCATAACTATCTCCTGTTAGATGTTTTGACTGAGATGTTGAATAAAGCATCCTTAAATTCAAGACACAAAAGTCTTTCTCCTCTCCAAAGAGCTGGGATGATCTCCTTCAGCACCACCAACCTGAACTGAGCTTATGTATGAACATATGTAAGCCCTGTAAGTTCAAAATGGATTATCATCCTTTCTCCACACCTGCCCCCATGAAAAAATTTTATGTCTTAATGCTGACTGGTTCTGGATAAGACTGCAGCAACTATCAATGATAATGGTACTAGGTATGAGGCAAAAATTGAGTCCTGTGGGTTGAAAGAGTATCTTTTCTTGATCTGCAAGACATGTAGACGCAGAGGGCTGTGGCCTCTCTAAGGTAGCCTCACAGAGCCGAGGCTGGCCTTTTCCGTAAGTTGGGAGACGTGGCATAGGGTTACCCCAGCAGCAACAACCCTTGCAAAAGGTGATGGCATGCTTTAACTTGTGCCATACTTTCAATCAGCTTGAGAAATGTCCTAAAATCTTCAGTAAGCCCCAAGGAGGCACTATAAGCATTCAAAAAGCCCACAAGGACATACTGATGCACACTCCAGGGGATGGAGGAACACCCCAAATATGAGGAGAAAGCTCTTGTTCCAATGATGCCAACATTACAGCAAGTAAAGTCAGCCTACAACATCACTGTGCAAATCTGTGACCATGTGGCAACTTTTGCTCATTAGACAGGAAAGTGGCTGCTTTTGTTAATATGTAAGGACAGGGCAGTGTAGAACTTTTTTCACCTGTAAAGAGGTTTAAAAAAAAAAAAAGTGTCTTTTAACCTGCAGTGATGGTCCTCAATCCTCCCCAAATAATTTGTGGCAAAAAATATACCTTTTCTTCATGAGGCTGAGGACCCTAAAAGAAGTACTTGAGTTCAGGAGCATGCTGGAAGATGCTTGGGAGCACTACAATTCAGTTAAACTGGTCCTGCAGTACACACTGCTCTTCCACGTGTCACAGCTGGGGAAGGAGGGTCTAACTGCCTGCTGGGACAACAACTCCTAAACATCATGAAGACCTATAGCTGAGAAAATAAATTGGATGGCAACAGAATGCCTGACATCAACAGATAGACCAGAGTGGAGACAAGTATTCGTATGTCAGTCTCATCTCAAGGATCTTAGAAGCCATCAGTAGAAGCAATGACATCCAAGGGACCACAGAGATGGTCTCAGAACCAATGACAGTCTGGGCAATCTTATTTCAACAGATGACTTTTCACACTGATTGTAGTAACAGTGGTCTCAAAGGTAAGTAAACAAAGAAAAGAAGCAAACAGATAAGAATAAGGGAAAGGACTATATTCGCTTGATAAAATAAGTAAAGTCCTGTTTTACTGAAGAAGTCTGAAATCACCACAAACGCTCTGCCATATACAGGGTGACTGAGTTTGCCTAAAGACATAGGATCATGTACAAGAAGGGGAAGTGCCTGAGCAAATGCTATTACTGCTCCATGAAAAATTAATAAATAAAAAGCCTCAAGCCACAAATGTCACGGCATAAAATCACCTAAACAGATGTGTGGATTGTCAGTGCAAGACATGAGCATTTTACTAGTACACTGGTAAAAAAAACTCCCAGAGCAAAGTCACTCAGTGAAATGCATCTGAAACAACACTATCCAGAAATCCTGGCCCTAAAATCATTGGTTTCTGATTGCAAGAACTTGGCCCACCAGAAAGCAAGATTTAAAAACAGAATTTCATGAGATGTTATTCCATGATATATATGATAACGTTGTTCTAAGAAGAAATAGTGGCAAATCTAGTATTTAGTTTGCTTTCGGTAATATAGAATTCTTTTCTTCCCCTCCTGTCCTTTTTTTTATTTTTTTTATTTTTTGAAACAGGCTTTCATACCTCCAATATTTAGAACAGGTTGCCAATATTTGGCAATATAATGCCCTTCTTTTCCAAAAGTGTTTTTGTTCTGTGACATTCCATTTTATTTTTCCATTTGTGATTTTTTTGACCTCTTAAAACAGCAATTTCTTCTTTTCTCATGTTCAGCCCTTAAGGACATTTAGGTTGCTTTGTAAAGTAATAACGTGACCCTAAATTATCATAAGATTGTACTGGTGTTTATTATGAGCAACCCTCAAAAGACAAGGGAAAAGACAGCTCTGACTGGTCTACCTGAAGAGAGCTCTCTATCCCGAACTCACAGGCTAAGCATCTTGCTGTCTCCTCTGGAGACACCACGTGGGCCAAGAGTTCTCTCAAGTCTATAGGAGAGTAAGAAGACCAAGCTCTCCCTTTTTGCAGACTGAAACATAAATCTAGCAGCTGAACCAGGACAACTATCTGCTCCTGGAAGAGAGCCTTTTTCTGCAACTAGCTAGTTCTCTCATTTAAGCATACAACTCCGCATCAGATCCTGCTGCTAATGCATAATGAGGAGGTTGATATTTTGCACATATCTTTTATTTTCTTTGAAAAATCAGCCTAGACAACAGAAAAAATCCCCACATCCGCATTGCTGCAGTTGTATGACTGAGCAAAAGAAAACTAGGACATTCCCAATTTAGAGCTGTCTGTACAACTTTCAGTCTGTTTCTGGCATGTGTGTGTGTTTTATAGTCATTAAATACGTAATCAAAACTTTTATCCTCTTGGCTTTTGACTTATTTAGGGTACGGAATAAACACCCGAAGGAATAAAATTAGGGCTGCATAAACAACAGTAAATCGAGCAATTCTTAAGTATTGGAACTAAAAGTCTTAATGCAGTTTTTCACAATGCAACAATAAGTGTAATATTATTTCCCATCTTTTTCCTAAGGCATCCTAATATTTTTTCTCTCCTTTTTTTATGCTGTTGCTACAGAGGTGAAAATACCCCTCCTAGACCATCAAAACTAACTCTTTAAAATCATAGGTGATATTACACCGGTATTATGCAATCCTTGCACAAGCCCATGAACCCTCATCTTAAAACTACTTCAAGTTTTAGCTCGCACTACCTCTATGAGAAAGTTATTTCAGAAGCTCACTTTTCTGATGCCCCCATAAAGGCATTTCCAATTTCCAGCCTACAGTTATTCACAGCTAGCTTACAAATTCTTGCTCTTGGTACAACTTTGTTGTTCATTACCTTAAAATAGCCTAATTTTTCTTCAGTGTTTACTCCATGATATGAATAGCAAATTTATCTCCTTCTTGAGCATTATTTTACTAGTCTGAGCAGGCCAACCTCTCTTCATTTCCCACTATAAGATAAAAGCTCTATTACTTTAATTGTTCGCTTGGTCCTTCTCTGCATTCATTCTGCTTGGAATTCAGATTAGTACATAGCATCCTAGGTGACAAATTATACGTGTCTTCTATGGTAGTGTTAATATTTTCTTATCTCTATTGAAAATTCCCAGCTGATACAGACTAGGACTGCACTGGCATTTTTCAAAGCCATATCACATTGCCTCATCATTCCATGAGCAAAGAGCATTCTCAGATCTTTTCCCTCCTCTGTTTTCCAACTCAAGAACTTCCAAGTTTAGCAAAAGGGCTCTTGCCTTTTATCTGGTAAAATCATTATTTCTCACAGTCCGATCCTCAAGGTCGTCCATTTACTATTTTGAGACTCATCTGATTTAATAGCGCCTTCTCACTTTGTGGCCACAGTAAATGTAATCAGCACACTCTGACTTTATGCATCAAGGTCATCACTAAAGACGTAAAATAAGCCTGGTCCACAAGACTAAACTTGAGAAACTTGCAGCCCAACAGTGAAGCCCAACATTACCTCCTCGTTAATCAAGTCTTTGGCCAACTCACAGTTCACATAACTAATTTCTGTCCTCTCTAGTTTAATTGTACTCACCTAGAACGCACTGCTACTAAAAAACAGTACAAATTATATTTACAAATTTCTCACCCTGCATAACTGTAAGAGCAGTACATACGAAATGCAAAAACTGCCCTGTGTATCTGGGAGGACAAGAGTACACACACATTCTTCCCATCCCTGCACCCACAGAGCACATCTCAGCTGACTGATACAAAGATAGGGATAAACAGCAGAGAAGGAACCATATCAAGTCTGGTTCTTCATTTACTCACCATAATGTAAATCAGAAGTAAATGCATGCAAGTGAGGAAAAATTATGCTCATATAAAAACAGCAAATGGGAGACAAGAAATAGGTCTGCAACAAGTTTCTTAAAATAAGTTCAACAATTGAAATAACCAGATTAGCGATGTATCTTACTTGTCCTGTCATATGACTCATGACACGTATGTGCAATTTCTGCTCCAAGTTGCAAATAATGTCCAGCTTTATCATCTCTGGAACCATCTGCTCCAAGGGCAAACATTCCCCCTGCAAAACAGGTCAAATGGCCCATCTTTCTTTCAAGGTGCCCATTCTTCCATTCCCCAATGAAAGTCAGTCCTCCACTGGACTTTCTGATCAGATGCTTTTCTATGGCCTACAAGAAGATTGAGAGAACTTTCAAATACTGTTTGAAACATAAGTCTTACATGTGAACTCTTTTTCAAAGAATAAAATACTGTTTTCAAAACAACAAGAATTTTTTTTCTTCTCCCAAATTCATCTCTGAGCAGCATTTCATGGCACAGGAACAAACAGCTGTATGAAAATAATTTCAATGCACTGAAAAAAATGTCCTAACTGCTAAACTATGCCAATGAGATCTTCTATAGAAAAGTCACAACACAGATAACATTGCAAGTTTAGCTAAGAATTCAGCTACAAAGCACATATTTTATGGCTTAAACATCTGTTTGTCTACACGTTAACTCTGGGAAGTACCTATTTATCCTACTGTGCTATCTCTGCATACCCATGTTGGATACTTCTAGTCAGCAACACATGTTAAGGCAGCATCCGTATGCTTAGTCAGCCTTTAGCAGAATATGACAGAAATGCTCCAGCTACCTTCTAGCTTCTTCCCACAGCAGCTTTATGATTATACACTGTCAAAGGAGGGGTAAGGGTCAGAGCAACTGTTCACAAAAAGTACAAGGTGAAGTATTTTATAGGTGAAGTAACTGCTGCTTTTTCTTTGTGTACTGTACCAACGCACTGTTGCTTGTGATTTTTATAACTGGTACTCTTCTGGGAGTGGGAAGGAGAGCAGCTGACCTATCTTTCCAAAGTTTGCAAACCACATGAAGAAAACACATTTATTTTAGCCTCTTCCAGAGAAGGTCACATCACAACCTTCTCCAATCTACTGTAATAATATCTTTAGCATTAGATAGTTTCTCCTATTGTGTAACTAGAATCTTTCCTGTTACAGTCTGAGTCCATTATTATCATATTTACCACAGAGACATTATTCCCATCTTCTTCCTAGAAATCTTTCTTGTACTTCAGCACATAATTATTTGATGGGTTCACACCTTCCTTAAAGTGCAGGACCTATTACTAGTCAAAGTACTCCAGCACTGATTAGAACTGAGTATTAAAGTGGGACAGATAGCATTTATTCCTCTTTCCCATCCATGAGATCTATTACAGAAGTGAGTTACTACTCCTACCCGTTATTTTTCAGGTGCCCACAACAAACTGCACCCCGGAACAGAAGGTGCACAGCTGTATTTTGCACTAAACGTAGCTATAAAGAGAACACAGAATCAGGGAATCTTGCATAAACAGCAGTTATCTTGGAATGGGTGGTCACATCTGCCGCATACAGTTGTATCTTTGCTATCTACACAGTTGCCTACAGTACAGACTCAAGTAATATGTAAATTAGTCAGTTTGCAACTTATAATTCACATTTAAAAGTGAACAGTGAAATAATTTTTCCTTCTAAATAAAAAATTGGGGCTGTCTTTTGTCTTCATGACAATGAAACGGACAAATGAAAGGTTTAGAGCTTTTTTGCGACAGTAGCACTGGTTTTCCAGGTTAATTTTTTTCTTTTTTTTAAGCTGGTGCTGCGGTAACATAAGGCTGTTAAAGTAGCTTTATTGAACCCAGCTCATTTGATAACAGGAAAGTCCTCTAATCCAGGTACTGAAATCACACCTGACATCCTTCCCTAGTTTTCTTGAACAGTTCATACTGAGCTAGTTTTTTTTTTTTCTCCAAACAAACACATGCTAGAAAGTATAGTTTAAAAAGGCAAAATTCTTATAAGTAGGAGCTTCATCTAAGGAAGATGATAATATAAACAGTAATTTGAAGTAGTCCCCTGTATAATTTGCTTTCTGAATAGGTCCCTGACATTAGATATTGCCAGTGCTTGCAGCAACTTTTCTGAGTGGTTGTTAACAAGGGAATCGACACCTCAGCTGCGTAGCCAGCAAAGAACTTGCAGTCCCAGTAAGGCCAAGGTGAATGTACTGGCTAGAAGCCAATGCAGTAGATTACAGGGAGAAGCCTGTACTGATATTAGTAGGGCCCTGCACCTTACTTTCACTCCAGGCTGTATCATCACTTAGATGATAAAGTTTCTCTGCTGTCCTCTGCTGAGTCTGTGCATGCTGAGGGTCATGACAGGGAAGTGCTGATCTGCATTCCTGTTGGGTTCACTTCCTCGTTAATACCACTGTTATAGAGAGTGCTGAAGTTTGTGTTTATTGCAGGATCCATAGAAAAGGGCAGAGAGATAACTGATAGACCAGAAACTAAGAAGTTTCTAACAGCTGCCAAAGTGGTTGTGTAACAATCACACAAATTGGTACTGAGGCCTGTTATGATATTGTAGCCTTTGCTGCTGGAGAGGCTGATGTAGTTAACAGTGCAAGCCTCGTTCATCCTGAAAGTACCGGAATAGAAAAGATTGGTACTGCTGAAAATTATGCCACTGAAGATGATACTGAAATCTGAAGCATCAGCTCTCTTGATTCAATTATCCTAGACTATGACAGATGACATAATGATGATGAGTTTTTTTTTTTACCATATGGTAGATACAAGTTGAGGAACCCTTTTTAGAGTAGTGTCTTTTTATTATGAGGAACAAGAGGACTTAGAAAAGGTTTGGATTATTTATTTACTGGAGGAAGACATTTTTTGCCTGAAAGTTGTGTGGAACTCCCTTCCCTTTTGAATTATAGCCTATCTTTCTGCAATTTCAGAACTGTTGAGTATCAAATAGCTGCAGGAACAATTTCAAGGGAATAAAATTGCTGTGGTTGGCACCAGTAGAGTCAGCAAGGGCCAAATTTATGCACCTCTCCATGAGCTATTCCTTCACTCCATAGTTTCCGGGTTTGACTGGAGAATACTATCGAGCTGCAGTGCCCTTTTTCTGAACAGAGGATGTATCTTCTGAACATCACTGCCTTGTACATGGGGCAGTTTTTGAAATCTGGAAATTAATTTCTGTCAGCTAGTTAATAACTAAGTACCATCTTAAAAAGCAGCAAAGGAAACATCCTGAAAAAAGAAAACAAATATAACCTTCTCAAAATACTGTATCATTCAATAACCTACTGCTTGCTAACTGTATAAAAAGGATAGTTAATATTTACAGTAATTAACAAGGCACGGTTGGGAGCACTGCTCCTGGCAGATAAGAACAACTCAAGGAGGTTGAAGCAGATCTGATATTTGAATCCTGGGCTGGATGCATGGTGTCACCAAGCACTCTAATAGGTACTATGAAGCAATGGCATCCAGCTTGACCACGGATATATGTACACTGAAGTGGGTGTGCATACTTAAGCTCTCAAAGAAAACACTCATTTAACATCACTGAAATTAACTGATAGAAGAACAGCTTCGATAGTCTTTGAAATGTCAGAAACAAGTCTGAGACAGGCAAAAAGCATGTTGTTCTTCATCTGACCTTCATACTCGCCATGATTCTATGACTACAAAAAATAGCATTTTCTGAGCTCTTGCAGCAGTACTTGCTATGTTGTGATAGGCAAACACAGCGATGAGCACTTCCTTTAGCTATCTAACGCTCTGCAATAACAAAGAGTGGGGATAAACTTGTGAATCTGACAGATTAGACTGCTCAGAGGAATAAGCCATGGGAGTTACTTAACCACAAGAGTAAAGGAAGCTTCTCTACTTCCAGTTGATGTGAGAAAGAGAAAAGACATTAAAACAAGCTGGCTGGAGAGCACTACAAAAATTCAGCATGACAACACTGGAAGCAAAGCAAGAGTCCCATCCTCCGTATTAATCACCACAAAAAATTCTCAGCAAGTTTTATACTCGGCTCTTAGCTGCAACTGTTAAGTCTACATACTAGGACATGGAAGAGAAAAGTACTTCACAGCAGATGACGCAGATGACTACACTATTGTTACAAGAGCATTTAGAGGCTGGTGACACAGAATGCGTTTGCACCGTTGTTAACAAAGTACATAGTGGCCTGGCTAAGACTTACATGACATGGATTGGAAATTAGGACATCTGAAAAACAGATGTTGTCCTCTTTCCTCCTCTGAAAATCTCCAAGGGATGGGATATCACAGCCTACTGCAAGACTGGAGAGTGAGAGTGTGGTGGTGGTGGTATCTTCCACTCTTCCCCCTGTAAAAGCTAAGGGAATGAAGTGTGGCTAAACAGATAGCCTCTTTTAGATGAGTGTGCTGAGAACATTGCCAGCTCTGTGCTATGAGTGGGAAGAAAATGTATTTCACATCCTTCCCCTTCCGCTTGCATAAATGACACAAAGAGCTTTTGCTCAAAGTTCTCAAAAACAAAGAATAAGAAATGTCAGCTATGAAGGGAGACCTATCTTATGAGCAAAACTAAAAGAATGGTAAGAGAATGGGCTTTTAAAAAATATTTTGAGGTTTTAATTGAAAATTAAGAATGTAATTATATATAAGGAAATCTTACTTATTGTTTTTGCACAAATCTTCCAACATCAGGTAGGACTAGGGATAAATACAAACTCTAGTGCAGAAAGATGTTCCAGATTGTGGAATCAGTATGGATCATGTAGGCGGAAATGTCCATGGGAGGGTTTAGCCAAAGAAAACCCTCCCCATGGGAGGGAGAAAGCCAAAGAAGAGACCATCTAATGCTTGCACTCCAGGTCTTATCACATTGAGAACAGGAGCAGCTCAGTTCCCTTCTCCCTCGTATCCACACAGTGTTTTCATCTGGTCCCATTTTAGCACTACTGTGGCTCCATTCAGAGGTAGAGATTTGCTGACCCAAGGCAGTTTGCAAGACTAGGCTTACAGGGAAGAGAATGAAAGGGAAAGTTTATATTCTCTAACTTTCAAGTGCTCACAATTTAAGAGTCAGAATAAAATATTTCAACAATAATTACAAAGGATGTTAAACAACAACTGCTATACAAGCATTTTTAAACTCGTAGGACCCAATAAATTGCATCCAAGACTATTAAAAGAATCCAACTAACTCTCTGAACTATTAATGTTGACTTCTAGCAAACCCTGAAAAACTAAGGAAGTTCAGAATGACTGTGAAACAGCTGATGCTGTAACAGTATTTTAAAAGGGTAACAGAATAGTCAAAATTAAATAAGTGGTTTTGAAAACAAACGTCTGACTGACAAGAGCACTCTGGTATCATTATACTTCTATTAGGAATTTCTTTGTTATTGTACTCTAATAAAATATTAGTCCCAAATAATATCAAGGCAGCGCTTATGAAGTGGATTAAAAGCTGGCTCACTGAGGGAGCTGAAAATAAAAAATGTTAAAAATCTTCAATCCATGAAGATTCTGCACAGATATTTTCATTCAGTGCCATGCAGCATTTCTATCAATGATCTGCAAGAAAAAAATGCTAATAAAATTTGCAGATGACACAAAATTGATGGAGCTACAGATAGTGATAAAGGAAAAGTCAGTCCTGTAAAATCATTCAGAAGAAGTGATAAAATGGGTTTCACATGAACAATTGTGTTTTAATAGAGATAAGTAAAAGGTCATACATCGAGGAATCAGGACTATAAGTCACAGTAGTGGGAAAGTAGTAAATCAAAAAGACTATAAACCACCTTCAGAGTACAATCAACTGAAAAATAGACGATAGTGTGATGCAAAGGTTAAGAGTGCAAACAACCCTTGATAAGTAGGAGAACACTGAAAAGAAGGCAGGAGATGACACATGATAGCATTAACAGAACCATTACAGAAACAAAGCATCCAATTCTTGTCTCCACATTGAAGACAGCGGAAAGAATTTAAGAGCTTAAAAAATAATTCAAAGTCTGAAAGAATTGGTTTATATTGTGACACAAAAGTAAACCATGTATTTCTCTTTTGGAAAAGAATGTTAATAGCACATCAGACCTCTGTTAGTTACTATTTACACGACGCAGTTGCTTCTTAAAAGCAACAGTTCTTTAATGTGGAAAAGGAAAAATTCAAGCAGGTGGAAGCCAAAGCTAATCAAATTCAGGTTAGAAATAAGACCTATTACACTTTCAAAGCACCATATTCTAGAAATTTCATTTTATATATATAGTAAATGCATATTTTGAGAACACCAAGAACAGGTATTTTGCTTTAGGAGACTGAAATAAATTGCAGTAAAACTAAGCTTCAGAAGCTCGTGTTGAGAGAAATATGGTATGCATACAGCATGGAAGAAGGTAGGCATCAAGTACGTAGCTGCACTTGGACAGGATTATACAATTCATGCTCTATTGCTGTTGGCACTACAGCTAACTAGACTAAAACTAGCTTGATTACTCTCCTCATACCTCAAAACTGTAACTGTAGCATAGATATACGGGTACAAGAGAGCCTGAGGACAGAGAATGTCTGGAGTGGGGGGAGGGGACGACTAAGATAGTAACAGTTGGGCAGCATAAAGCTCAGAGCCACCAGAGAAAGGCACCTGCCCAATATGGTATAAAACATCTAAACACGTTAGAAAATAATGTGAAAAATAAAACAGTTCAGAATTTTCACTCTTAGAATGACTCTGAACACGGGCTAAAAATGACTTGGCTGTTCTGCACATCTTCGGGTTTTCTCTATTTCGGACGAGCTGATATTTTAGCACAACAATCCGCATCACAATAATACTTTTTAAACTACTCAGAATGAAAGGTAGTAATATGCATCACTTGATTTCTTAAAAGTTACATAATCAAAACAAGTCCCTTTTTTTTTTAATTATTAAAGATGTTTTTTAAGTTCCACTACGTTGGAAAATTCAATGAATTATAATCACCTCAATTGCATCGTCGTACATTTTCCTTGCCTCCGTGTCCATCTTGTCTGACATAAGCCAGGCTTTCAATAAATATTCATAAAAACTGTCTCCCAGCCCGCCCACAGACGTGTGATCTGCAGGAGAAAAAGAGGAAAAAAAAATATTGGGGTTGTTAAATTATGACACCTTGAATTTATTTAAAATAAAAACTGACATTTTTAAGGTCTACCACTGTAAAATTACCACTCTTTTAAGTCTGTTTAGTAGGACAAAGCTGTACTGTGTGCCCTCCAAACTTACTTCATACGCTTGGAACCTGTCCTCACAGCGGGCAAGACAATTTTCCTGCTGTACATTTTCACTATTTGCCATTCTGCATTATTTGTACAATAGGGCTGTCCCTCACATCACAAATTTGATTTAAACTATGCTTTTACTTCATGCCACAGAACCTAATTGTTTTGCTGTCCGTTTCCTTTTTTTTTTTTTTTTTTTTTTAAATAAAACATCTTATCAGAACTCAACATCCAGGATGCAGCTACGTCACGTGGCTGGATAACCTGCCATGATTATAAGGAAACTGATCTCTCCAGGAAGTTTTTATTTCCAACAGGATAGTTACTTAATAGACTAATAACGTTTCCCAAAGTAAATGCTGTTCTTTAAATTCTTGCAGTCAAAAGGGAGGCACATTTCCTTTGCAGTGTACAACACAAGCCCTTTTCAGTTCCACTGTGCCTCAGCAACCAGGCAGAGCCAAGTCATATGCTGCATTGTAAGGCTGCTTCACTATTAGACTCTAGCTCCAAATGAACTAGATTTCCTAATACACAGATTTCCTTTTGGGCATGATTTTTTTTTTCTTGAAAAGGTTGCCTTTCACAAGTAGTATCATTGTTACTCAGAGCTGATAGACAAGAGAACTACCTATGTTTTCTGTTTGGGTGGCTATCACATTCAGATACAAAGCCCACTACTCATGGCCTGACTCAGTCCTACAGCTCCTCTTCCAACCAAGGTAAACACTCCCTCAGTGTACCCTTCTTTCAAAAAGTAGAATGGACTCTGAAACTTACTGGTCTCTGAGACTTAACAAGTGACTCCAATCAGGAAAGCACGTAAACTTTTCCCAGCATTACAGCCCCAAAAATGCTGGCAGCAGACAATCACAGTCTGTTGAATTTAGGTAAAGAAAATGTTGAAAGCAACTCTGTGACAACGTTCAGAAATTCACCGCCCCAAGCATGGCTACTTATAGTCATGCGTATTCCCTGGTGGAAAAAAAGCACGATACTTCCTTTTTCAAGGTTCCTCAAAAAAGTGGTACTATCCATAGGCTTTCTGGGATGAAGGTGTAAAACAGAGTGTAGCTCTCCTTTTGTTTGTTCTTTCTTTCTCCAAGCACTGTCCTCCCCAAGCAGGTCTCCCTGTCTCTAAAGACTTGAGTAGGAAGTTAGAGCTGGTAGATGTTACTATCCTAACTCTTCTAGCTGTCCCTTGTCTCCTCTGCTACTTACCAAAGGATTTCTAAATGCAGAGCAGGTAGAAAGCCTTTAACTTTCCCATTTGTTTTCAGGTTGCAAATTTGGAGGAAATAACCTCATATCTGTTTCTCACACCCCAGCTTCTCTTAGATAGCCTTGTCAAATGCAGCTATTTAGTGATTCAAGTCCATGGAAAAAGAGCTTTCATATGCCTTCTGGTCCTGCGCTGTAAGAAGGCACTCACGTCTTGAGTCATTTCCTTGTACAATTGCAATGGCTAGAAATTACTCTTGCAATGAACAATTACATTCTCACATAAGCACAAGAACTAAGAGTCCATAGCTTTCAGGAAAAAACAAAACCAAAAAAAAAACAAACCATCACAAGACTTTTAAGTTGCAACTCATGTCAACACTGCTTAGGGTCTTCACAACAGATACAGTTTAAACCTTTTTCTGATAAACTGCTGCCTCCTCCCAAATTGAGTTTTGTAACTTTATATGGAGACTGCTGTCAGCGCTACTTCTCTGCCAGAATCCTTTCACAGACACACCCAGTTCCAAACCAGGATGCAGTTGCCGAACACCTCTGAGCAGCATGCTTGCAAGCAGCTCCAGCTGGCTTCAGGACATGAAAGAGCAGGAGGATGAGTGGAAAAGGTTCATTTCTTAAAATAAGGCGGCCACATTCCAGGTAAGTTTCCAAAGTCAATTATTAGAGACACTGTTTAACTTCTGCTTCTTCAGACAGTCATTCAAGAACTGCATTTCTCACCTGTCAGCAGCTCTTCTCTTCCTCCACATTCCTTCCTGTTTTAGATGAAAGTACAGGGAAAAAAGGAAAGGGTAGCAGTGGGACACACAGGACTCAGAGCCATCCTCTCAATAGCCTTTTCTGCACCTTCATATGTTCAGACAGCAGAATAGTGCAAACCTTTCAGAGGTACCTATTCTCCTCCCACTCAGCAGCGAGAAGCAAGCGTGGTAGGGCGAGAGGGCTTACTAAAGGGCCTTGCAGCTCTCGGCAGTACTGTTTTGTTTATTCCCATTTCACATGCCTTCTTCCAGCTCTGGAACCACTGGGAGTTTTCATGGCTCCTTCTCATTCATTAAACACTGGGCACCACCACTCTTCAGTTGCTACCCTCCACAGACGGAGCAGAGGGTAGACATGTCAGGAATGGCAAACTGATTCTGTTCCTTCTTTTCAGTAGCAGAAAAGGGAAAGATGAAACATTTTTGGTAGTCACACATGATGGGAGAAGACAGACATCATGGACTGAGAGATCGTTCACACAGGAAGGAAACAGTATTTCAAGGGACCGTAGTGCATTCATGCTCTGATCCAGATGCATCCATCTTTATTTCCCTGACTACTTTCCCAAGCCTACAAGAAATATCAGAAAGAAGTTTGGCCATAATGGGGTGACAGCAGCAGTTGAACTGAGGTTTAAGCATGGCAAGTTTAAGCATGGCAGGATCTTCTTCAGGTGTTCTACTAAGGCCAGGAGGTGTTGCTAAAGCAGTATTTGTTGCATTCTGTGTAAGGACTATAACGAGAAATAACTGAAAATTTAAACAGTGTTTATGACAACTTGCAGGACTTTGACAACTTGCTCTTACCTAGAGTGGAAACACCAAAAAAATAGTTTCTCAAGATTCCTTAACAAATGCATAATCAAGAGGTCTGGTGAAAACTGTAGCTTTGGGTCTTCGCACATCGTTCTCTCCTATAAACACAGCTTCCCCACTGAAACTGGTCCCCATAAGGTCCACAGTGCTTATCACCCTCTCCCACTATCACTCCTCTCTCACTAATTCAGCCACAGCTCTGAAGGATTCAGAAATTTAATTCAGCTCAAAATGTTTTGCTTATCTTTTTCTCAAATAAAATATTTCAAACCCTTGCCCCAACCTTGCACAACAAACCAGGGAACTAAAAAGAACATCTCATGACTTGAATTACTGAGTTTACAAGAGGGTCTTGGTACTGGGTACTCTTCAGTAGATCGCTCTGAGGCAATGAAGCATTATATTTAAAAAGGTTGCAAGTATTCTGCCAATTTAAAAATGGATTTAATTTTTCACATATTTAGTTTGCAAGTATTATTTAACTAGCCCTGTGGCAGTAAAAAGGTTTCACTGTGAAAAAGTATTTCACAGTGAATTCTTGAAGTAAAATTCTTTCCAGATAAAGGCAAATATAGCAAAGAGAACAGAAGGATGAGGGCATATCAAATACAGTAGAAGCCACATAGTCTATCCAATGACAGGCATACAGTTTTAGAACATTCATGCTTTCCAGTAGGAGACAAATTATGATATTTTTTCATGTCCCATTTTTTATTTAGACCCATATGATATTTTTCAAATATAAAAGGATTCCAGGCAGCTTGAGAAGGCATATTTTAAATTAAAAAGCATATTAGCTGCAGTTACAACAAACACCCTCCACTAGTGAAACTAAAATCATTTACAAAAACACTATATCTTTTCCAGGTTGTCACACACTTGAAAGCACATTGTGGGCAAACCTGTACAGTCAGTCTGTTTGTAGGCTTGTTCCTTCCTAAAAAGAGCCAAATAAAATCTTAATAGGACAAAGATGTTTAGCGCTTATATCAATATTTTTGCTCAGACACTTCAAAAAGATTTACATCCTGTTAAATATTGGCATTTTTCTTCTTAACAGCACACAATCAAAAAAAATCATTTAATTTCATAGCGATTCCTAAATGAACTTTTTGTTTATTGATGAAAGAAGCCCTGTATTTAGTCAAATCATATTTGTGTCACAACTAATAATCCAACAATCATATCCACCTCTTTTCCACAGCCTGCAGGAGGGAGACCTCATTTTAAATTCTAACATCATTGTTATCTAAGACTTCTGAAGTTAGTTTTTGCTCCAAATGATTTTGTTTCATATCAGCAATGAGCTTCATGGCTGCAACACAGCCTCCTCTGAAGAGGACCATAACAACTGTCTAACAGCAAACCACAGTAATACACAGCAGCTCAGAACAGAAATCAAGCAAGTACACGGTACCTCACTGAGATGACAACAGATTTCAGTTTGAGACAGGAAGTGGTTCTCTGTGATTTGTTCTTTGTAAGTGGAATTGTTGCTTTATAAATCTGGAAAGAAAAACTTGTTTTTCCTCTTCAGGGTTCCCGCTCCTCCATTATGGCTGAGGCATGCTGGCTGATCTGGCACTTCTATTTCAGGACTACTTTGGGGGATGGCTGCCTAAGCCTAAATTGGATAGCACAGCTCACAGGCATTCTCCTTTCTCATGCCTAGGTACAGCAAATGGCTGCAAATAACTTCCTTCCCAACAAGCCAGTTTCTAAGTGAGCAGCAGTACCTCCCAAGAATACAGTTGTGACAACAGCCTGCACTTTCGAAACACGTGTCACCTCCTTTTGTTTACATGGAAAGTTTGGTTCAGTAAACAATAAAATATTTTGCACAACTTAAAGTCCCCTAAAGAAAACACTAATAACAAAACCTGCTGTAATGAAAGTCTACCTGCTCTCTGGAGCAAACTTAAGAGGTGGAAATTATTTTTGAACAGATGGCCTTAAGTAGTTAACAGCAGCTTAATGAGGCAAATTAAAAACAGTTCATGATTTGTTAAACCCTCTCTGCTTTGTTCTTTAACTGTACAATTGTCATTTCTTGGCAATGAGCAGGAATAAAGAAAGAAGCCAAGTGTTTTAAAAACAACACATTGCATCAGCACTGATGCTGCGGTCACAGACATCAGACCTGACAGTGAGCCACTGCCCCTTCCTGACCCTGTTATCACATGCTCCATGCTCCTGTACTTTCTTTGCATCCAACTAGTTCGCATATACATACATTAAACATCCATTTGCACTTGCATCTTAAAGAACTCCTTTTTATCAAAAGGAACAACATTTCCAACTGCTGTGTAGAAGACTGGGCGTCCGGGAAAGGAAGCAATTATTGCTTCAATTGTAAAAACAATCTCACCCCTGCGCTAGTTTAGAGGGAGAATTTTTCATGGATAAAGAAAAAAAATCTCATTTTTGCATATATTTGCTTCATTGTGTGAAAGCGTACACCATAGTATATAGTGTACGTTGTAAACACAGCCTCAAACTAGAAGTTGTGTGAAGCTCTGCTGGAGCTGCATGGAAAGAAAGAAATTTTACATACTATAAATACAAATACAGGTAAGTAGGGCAAAACGGTCAAATCATTTCCTCCCACGTTCTGTAGTTGATAAGCTTCACTTATAATATATCTTCTAATCTTAAGGATACAATTTGACACTTGGCTTTTTAAGCTCCAGTAATCATCTACAGCAACCTACTGCAAAACAGTCTGAAATCAGTGTAAACTGTACAATGTTTATATCATTGCTACTTTATGAGAGATCACTGCTTAGTTTAAGAAGCCAATGAAAAGCTAAATGCTGCTATAATAAAATAAAGTATATTGTATTTCTCCGTGAAAAAGACTAGTAAAATATTTTTCCTCTTCGTATATTTTGGTGGTGTCCTCCTTCACACACCAGTTCCCCATGCTGATATGCTCAGATATGAAACAGCTAACTTGGAACCTGAGCTCTGAGCAGAACCATGTTCGAAAATATGACTAAGTGAAGACTTCCTGTACTTGTGACAGTGACGTTAGAATCAGTGTCCTTAAAGGAGTAATCACCCCCTTCCCTAATATCTACCACCATTGTGCTAAAATTTCCTTAAAGGAGAACCATGCAGAAGAGAGGAAAGCTAGTTGAAAAAAAAATCTAAAAGGACCAGCTGAGAGAATTAAGTCTTTGTATGTATCAGAGAGAGAACTTAAAGATGACCTAGTGGGTGCTCAAAATATCCACATATAGTATACATGTAGTTTGTAAGTGCACTGCCTATTACATAATGATTAGAGAAGAGTAAAAAAAAAGCAAGAAAAGAAATTAAGGGTGATTATTAGAAAGAGGAAAGCATCTTTCAAAAAACCCTGATGAATCCAAGTTAGGATACATAAGATGATAAACTCCAGGAGATTAGATAGCAGGCATAATAAGGCAGTCCAAGCAAGTTTGAGGAACAATTTATGAACAGCATAAAAGCCAGGACAATCTTTTAAATTAGGATGCCTCACGTTGGAGAGGGCCAGCAGATAAAATACAAAAAATACAAAAGGAGCATACAGAAAAATGAAACCATAGAAGAAAAGCGAAATGATTTTTTTGTGTGTCCTTGCTTGCTGCTGAGACTGGGGAAGTTCTCATGCCAGAATCTTCCCTTACGTGAGATAAAG
Organism: Struthio camelus; assembly: GCF_040807025.1. Taxonomy (NCBI): domain Eukaryota; kingdom Metazoa; phylum Chordata; class Aves; order Struthioniformes; family Struthionidae; genus Struthio; species Struthio camelus. The sequence continues at coordinate 91,419,079 of NC_090942.1, read as the reverse complement.
TATAAGTCTCAAACTGATGTGCCAAAACATGAGGTTGTAGATCAGCAAAAATGAAAAACAATAAAGATCAGGGTCAGATAGCATTCATTCCACCCACCCACCCACCCACCCCCCACCAAAAAAAAAAAAAAGGAATTGCTGAACTGTGATGTGTAATTTCTTGCTTAAAAAAGCCTCACGTATTTCAAGATAGATGGAAATACAGACCATAAACCTGATGTCTGTACAGAGAAAAACTATGAAAACTACAGTATGGACAGGCTGGAGAGCTGGGCAGAGAGGAACCTCATGAAGTTCAACAAAGGCAAGTACAGGGTCCTGCACCTAGGGAGGAATAATACCATGCAGCAGTACAGGCTGAGGGCTCACCTGCTGGAAAGGAGCTCTGCAGAAAAGGACCTGGGAGTGCTGGTGGACAACAAGTTAAGCATGAGCCAGCAACGTGCCCTGGTGGGCAAGAAGGCCAATGGTATCCCGGGTTGTATAAGGCAGAGTGTTGCCAGCAGGTCGAGGGAGGTAATCCTGCCCCTCTACTCAGCCCTGGGGAGGCCTCACCTGGAGTACTGTGTCCAGTTCTGGGCTCCCCAGTACAAGAGAGACATGGCACTCCTGGAGACAGTCCAGCGGAGGGCTACTAGGATGATTAGAGGGGACTGGAGCATCTCTCCTATGAAGAAAGGCTGAGAGAGCTGGGCCTGTTCAGCCTGGAGATGAGAAGACTGAGAGGTGATCTCATCAATGTGTACAAGTAGCTCATCAAGGGGGGAGTGTCGAGAGGATGAGGCCAGCCTCTTCTCTGTGGTGCCCAGCAACAGGACAAGAGGCAACAGGCAGAAACTTAACCACAGGAAGTTCTGTCTGAACCTGAGAAAAAACTTCTTCCCTGTGAGGTTGACAGAGCACTGGAACAGGTTTCCCAGAGAGGTAGTGGAGTCTCCTTCCCTGGAGATATTCAAAAGCCGTCTGGATGTGATCCTGGGCAATATGCTCTAGAGGACCCTGCTTGAGCAGGGAGGTTGGACTAGATGATCTCCAGAGGTCCCTTCCAACCTCAGCCATTCTGTGATTCTGTGACAGTATCCAGCGGATACATGGATAAATACAACATATAGAAGTCAGATGGATTTTTATAAAGGGAAGTCACATCTCAGAAATCTACTGAAGTTCTCCCCCAGGAACTCAAACTTGTGGTGAACAGAGATCTGGACAACAGCCTACTTGAACTTCCAAGAGGTAAATGACACCTTTTTTTTCACTCTGAGTCATGAAGAAACTAAACTAGGGCAGAAAAGGAGGGAAAATCTTCACATGGATTTCAAAAACTTGTTAAATGAACCAGTGAGACAGTTTTCACAAGGGGAATTTGGTTAAATCCCACAGAGACGTGTGCTGCAGATTGCTCAATGTATTCTTAAACAACTGGGAAAAAAGGTGAATAGTGAAAGATAAAGCCCACCGGGATGTGAAGGGCAACAAGAAGGGCTTTTACAGGTGTATAACCACTGCAAAAGGAAGACTAGAGAAAATTTGAGCCCAGTGCTCAATGGGGCAGGAGACCTGGTCACAGAAGACACGGAAAGGCTGAGGGACTCAATGCCTTTGTCACCTCAGTTTACTGTTGAGACTTATCTTCAGTAATCCCAGGCCCCCGAGACCAGTGAGAAAGTCTGGAGCAATGAAGACTGACCCTTGGCAGAGGAGGATCACTTAAAATGTACATACACAAGTCCATGGAACCTGACAGGTTGCACTCCCGAGTGCTGAGGGAGCTGGCCAATGTCTCTGCAATGCTATTCTTGATTATCTCTGAAAGGTTACGTCAACTGGGGGAAGCTCCTGAGGACTGGAAGAGAGCAAATGTCACCCCTCTCTTCAAAAAGGACAAGGAGGAGGATCCAGGGAACTACAGATCAGTTAGCCTCCCCTCAATCCTTGGGAAAGCGATGGAGCAGCTAATCCTGGACACTATTTCAAGACATGAAGCACAAGAAGGCTATTGGAAGTAGTTAGCATGGATTTACAAAGGGGAAAACATGCCTAGCTGGTTTGTCATAGCCTTCTAGGACGAAATGACTCAGCGAGGGGAGAGCAGTGGATATTGCACTTTAGCAAGGCTTTTGACACTGTCTCCCATAACATCTTCATAGACAAACCAATGAAGTACAGATAGATAAACGGACAGTGAGGGCGACTGAAAACCGGCTGAAGTGCTAGGCTCAGAGGGGGTTGTGATCAGTGGCACAATTTCCAGCTGGAAGCCAGTCACTAGTGGTATTCCCCAGGGGTTAATACTGCAGCTAACACTGTTTAACATCATTAATGACTTGAATGATGGGGCAGATGGGCACCCTCAAGCAAGTCTGCTGATACTAGATGATACCAAACCGGGAGAAGGGTTGATACACCAGATGGGTGTGCTGCTATTCAGAGGCACCTTGGCAAGCTGGAGAAATGGGCAGACAGGAACGTCATGACCTTCAACAAAGGGAAATCAAGTCCTGCAACTAGGAAGAAATAACCCTCCTTGCAGGGGGTAGAGGTTGAGGGCTTGCTGGACGAAAAACAGCTTTTCAAAAAAGAACATTGGGGTCCTGGTGGACAACAAGCTGGACAGGAGCCAGCAACGTATGCTTGTGGCAAAGAAGGCTAGGAGCATCCTGGGCTGCATTAAGAGCATCACCAGCAGGTTGAGGGAGGGGATCCTTCCCCTCTACTCAGCAGTGGTGAGAACACATTTGCAGTACTGTGTCTGGTTCTGGGCTCTCCAGTAAAAGAAAATCATGGACATATTGGACAAGTCCAGCAAAAAAACTATTAAGATGATAAAATGTTGGGAGCTTCTAACATAAAAGGAAAGACCGAGAGGGCTAGGATTGTTTAGCCTTAAGAGGAGAAAGATCACCGGGTATCTTATCAATTTGTATGAATACCTAATAGATGGGAGTAAAGATGACTGAGCCAGACTCCTCTCTGTTGCACCCAGCACACACTGAAATAGCAACAAGCACACACTGAAGTACAAGAAATTCTACTTAAACATAAGAAAATTTTTTTTTTTTTTTTAGTGAGGCTGGTCAAACACTGGAACAGGTTGCCCAGAGACGTTGTGAAGTCTCCATCCTTGGAGATACTCAAAACCAAACCGTACAAGGCCCTGAGCAACCTGTTCTACTTGACCCTGCTTTGACTAGAGCGATTGGACAACAATCTCCAGAAGTCCCTTCCTTATGATAAAATCTTGTCCCTTCCCTTCCAAGATATGATAAAATCCCCTTACGATAAAAGTCCCTTCCTTTATGATAAAATCTGTTGATGATACAAAGTTATTCAGGGCAGAAAGCCAGTTCTGAGATCTCTAGAAGGGCCTTTTGAAAATGAGTGATGGTGCCATAAAATCATAAATGAAATTCAACGTTAATGCACATGGGAAAAAGAAATCCCAATTTTACATATAAATTGCTTTTTGTCTTAGAACTACATATTTTAACCCCAAGATCTCATTTCTAAGAGGCTATAACTCAGAAAATATCACCTGAGTGCTACAGTGTGGTCAAAAAAGCAAACAGAATATTTGGAATTATTTAGAAAGAGAGAAACCACAGGAGAAAAATACTAGACAATGAATAAATCCAGTGTCTATCTCCATCTTTAATAGTAGCTGCAATTCTAATCTACCATCTCAAAAAAAAAAAAACCACACACACACACACAAACCATAAACGACTGAAAAAAAAATTTTTACTTGGTCCAAAAGTGATTAGAGGAGTTCATGGGAAAAAATCCATCTAGAACTGTTACATATAAAAAACTTCATCTAGCTCAGTAAGTCTCCAAGTGTCAGGCTGCTTCTGGGCACAAAGAGAAATTGTGCAAGTACAGTAACGCATGCCCTTTTCTTCCTTTCTAGTGGCATTTCCTGTTGGAAGGATCCTGGGCTCGATGGACTAATTTTAGTCTGTCTTGGTACAACTATTCTGATATTAATGAAATTTCTGTAAGGATATTTTTATATTGCCAAAGACAAAAGCTATTCCACAGCTAGGAGGCTATATACAAACTTGAGAAGCAGGAAAAAAACCTCAAGTGCAAAGTATGAAATACTGCAACAGAAAATGCTAACGTTCTAAAGGTGCGTGGAAAAAGGAAGTTTAAATGAAAACTATTCTGCAATAAAAGCTATACACTCACTTGTTCCAAATCTTTTGAAAATGTAGGAAATGTACAAAAACATAAAAATTATTTGCAGCATAGAGCTACGTTAAGGCACAGTAACCACAACACACGTAATGGTAGGGATAGCCTAAATGGGAAGAGAGAAAACAAGTTGGAGAGCTCCTACGGTAGGCCAACGTATCTGACAATGCCAACCACCTCATCTATCCCTACGTGATTCCCAGACATATAGCAAAGTAACTCAGCACACTGCTGATAACGCGCTTACTTGCGTACAAATTTTTGAGGGTCAACATATCTGCTGGTCCAGGTATCATAGGAAGCAGCCTAATGGAATGACTATAACAGTAAGTTTTACATTTTGCACTCATGCTTTGCCCGAAAGGTCTCTTCAAGTTTGTCAGAAGGGAAAAACAGTTCAGAATGGAGGGTATGAAGGTAAGCGGCGATTTCTCTACTCAAAAGGGCTTTTCCTTCTGCATCAAACATTAGAGACAGGCAAAGCTGGAGCAACTGCTTAAGTGGCTGACAGAAAACAAGGTGTTCATCTTAAATATATTTGTCTAATTGGAATGAAGAGGTCACAAAAAGTTGCTTGGCAAAAAAGTGCCTAGGCCTTCCGGAAAGTAAATGGAGGATCACTGTATCTTTCCTGACGTGCCTTTTTGCTACTTGTCTCAGGGTGGCAAATCCTGTCAGCTACTGCTCAGGCTGCCCTGCAGCACAAGTGGTGACAACTTCTTTACCCTACACTCTGACAGAGGCACATGAACGTGTTAAATATGGAAAACGTTAAGAGAGGAAACCTGACCTAAGCCCGGATGAAACTTGCAGTGAAGATAAGGTCAAAGACAGGTTTTGTCCTGAGGATGTGAGGACGGCGCACTGGAGAAACAGCAAACAGAATGATGGAGGGATAGTGGAGAGAAGAAAAGGATTAGAATGCCACGTGAGGCAGAGAGAGAAAAGGCACTGAGCATGACAGACAGGAGAGCTATTTCAATTTTAGGCATGAAATAAATGCAGAAGGTAACCTCCTTCATTAAATTTCCCAACTCATGTATGAAATGAAAACTGGGTAAGTGAAGAGCGGAGAGAAAATAGCAAACAAAAATAGTGAAAGCTCCTATGGAATCATGTTCAGTTATACACATCAGAGGTGGCTAGAAATTCAAAAAGCATCATGATTTTAGCTCCTGGTAGAGAGAGCATTTTCACAAGTAAGCTGTCACCAAGAATCTCCAGCTCTCAGAAAAGGACTGCTGATCACTGGCTTCTCTTTTAAAAAAGGGGGAACAGACAACTACTCTAAAATAACTGAGAATAGAGAGAACCACTGTACTCAAACGATGAAGCACTAAGTCTTTGAACATGGCAGATATATGCAGTATTTAAAACATTTATTTGAATAACAGCTTGAATAATACCAACATTTTAAAGGACTGGGCAGTTAAAAGAAATACTGCTGCAGAAATAACCACCCAGTAAGAAGTATATCCATTTTGTTATCTTCTAACTCAACAGAACCTCCAAAATTAAACATAAAGGCTTACTAATGATTATCACAAAATTTTAAAATTCTTGAATTTATGATGATTATTAAGAATTTCCTGGTAATTCCCAGCCTGCAGGATCTAACTGCTCAGGTCCAGGTTCCCCTAATTTCACGATTCCACTGCCTTAAAATTTTCTAGAAGAAGAAAAAGAAAACAACAGTCTTTGGCTTTTAAAAGTATCCCTAGTAATGGTGGCATTGGAAAGTTTTTCATTTTTGATCCAATAGACTAATTTCTGTAGGTGAATTCCACCTCTAGGCACACTTACATATATACTTCTGCCTTCAAAAGAATGCTCTTTCAGATACTTCTGAGAAGGCATTGGCCTTGGCGAATGTGAATCATCTTCAGATGATTAAAGTAGTTAAAAATTTGATCTGAAGTCATGGTGATACATAAGGTACATTATAAAGGTATAAAGGGACATTCACCTTTATAATGCTGTTAAGAAAATTTTTTTCCTTGCAGATGGGGTACGTAGTATTAAGTCAGTTTTAGAGGACTATATCAAAATTAGATCCTGTTATTCTTTTCTACAAGCTAATTACGCAAGCTGGTAAATAATCCTGGTGATTTCTTATTCATATGAGATCTGTCTGTGGTGCCAGATGTGCAAAGAGTAGTAAGAAAAGCTAGTATTTTAGCCTTCAGATTGCCATCCAAGCAAAGTACACCAAATCAGAGTTTACATGCAAAGAAAGTAATTAAATGATTATTAAAATACACAGTTCACACACATTAAAAACACACTTTAAAAAAATGCAGTGAATACTGAATTTGGCAATCACTCATACTTCTAACTTCCTGAATGTGTGTGGCATACTCTGAATTCCTCCCTGAGAAACTAACTCCACAGAAAAAAGCACTGGGACTACCAAAGAGAATCATTCAGCAGAACCAGAAGATGGCAAATCACCTACACAGTGAGTTTGCAATTACAGAGCAAAGGTGGGGTGCTAGTCTCCAAAAACCTAGCAATTAGATGGACTAACTAGTATGCTACATCTTTCCTCTTTGTTCTCATCTTTGTTTATGATATCCTGTGCTGTTTCTAAATGCATACGAGAATATGAAAGGAACAGCGCAACCAGGCAAATATAAATGGTCCCTCAAAAATACACTGTATACTGATATAACGGTTGCTAATCTCTCCCAGTGCCTAGAGGTTCCTCTGGACTTCCAGAGTTATGAATTTCCCAAGGATTACCAATAAACAGGCACATCACAAGAGAGATGCTTTTTTTCCTCCAGCTTAACTGTCACAGAGATCCTGTACCAGTTCCAGAGAGGATCATTATAATCTATGGCTGCCCATCTACTCAGTTTTCAGTCGCAGGGAACCTACACCCTCTTTGTCAGAGGCTGCACTGCCTTCCAAATGCAATTCAAGGCTTATTTATTTGCTCAGCCTTAAAGAACTTGTGTCCACTCTGGAGGAGGAGTTATTTTGTCAGGATCTCTAGTTTGTCTCTGAATTATAAACCCAGGTCAGAAGAAAAACAAACTAGTCTGCATACCAGCAGATTCACAAAATATTGATCAAACTTCAAGAATTAGATAGAGAAAATAAAACTTGTCTGAAACCACTCTATAAACAGTCATATGAAGTTTCCAGCAAAAAGTCTACAGCAACCAAAAGTGTTCGGAATAATTTGGACTGCAGTGTCTCATTTACAAAAAAAGAAACATAAAACGTGAAACAATTATACTATAGTAGATGACATATTTATTTCAGAACGCTATTTTACTATGTCTCAGCCCAAAATGCTTCCCTGTCAGAGACAACTTTCCTGCTATTGATCACAATTGTAATATCAGTCTATGTACAATCAAACTTGAGATATCTTAAAATGGGCATCCAAACTTAAGGGACGTTTTTAAAATTTAAGTTCTGCCCCCAGTCTCATTATGTAGAATATAGAAAATAATATCTCCTTATTTCATAGACGTGCCAAAATAAATACATTAGAGTTATGAAGCACTCAAATACTCCACAAATGAGCATCATGGAAAGCCTGATAAAAAAACAACAATAACTATGTAACATGACAATTCAGTAATGTGCACCTTGCACTTCATTTACTGCACGCTGAATGACAAAGATGAAACAAAATACTGAGCAGAAGTGCAGTCCATCCTGCTGAAAAGCAAATGAGGTAAATAACTTAAGATTCTATCGTACTACATAAGCACACGCAGTTAGAGCTGAGAAGCAACTATAATGATTGCTTTTTTTCTTGCATGAATTTGCAACCGTAACACTAGTTCAGTATTTTTAAGTACAGACAGGTTGCATACATTAGGTTAAGGACCAACCGAGCAAAGAATTAGAAATTTGGGAATAATACACAGAAGAAATTCACATCTTAGAACCAGAAACGTTAATTATGACTGTAAAGTAAAGGAAGACTAGCTTCAGTCTTAAAACCAAGATGAACAAGCTACAGATTCGGTTCAACCAACAGAAGAGTAATGCAGAACTAAGCTGGAACAAAACAAGGAAGTAGTAGAAAGGGAGGCTGATCTTCCTTAAGCACCATAAACACTCTTCCTTTGACAAAGTGCTACAATATTACTAGAGGAAAGGAGCTCAAGAGGAGAAAAGCTAAAGGACTGGGAGGGAGTAGTGAAGTGATTAAGCTAATATTAACTTATTTTAGTAAATCCATACCCCTTCACCATTAGTTTTTCTGGGTACCAGCTGGCCTCCTTACACTATGAAGAATCCACAGGAGCCCTTTTCTGCTGTGCAGGAAACTTGTGAAGAATTGCTTTTCTGTTTGTCTTCAGAGTAGCTCTGATTAAACTGCAGTTCAATCTTTACTTCAAATAGTTGGGCTTAGTGGCCCACAGCTGCTCTAAATAGGTCCAAGCTCCCTTTCTAATCCTTTAATCCAGAAAGCTGAAGCCCTGGAAACTGCAGCTGCTGCAATTCACAGTGGAAATTCAACTCAAGGATGCCATAAACCATAGCAGACAGCCTAAAAGCGCAAATGCTTGTAAATTAACTGAAGCAGAGACAGCCCTGATAAAAGGAATTGCAGGTACAAATTTTAGTCAGGTATGAATCATTTATCACTAAGGAACATGTTACCAGCAAGAGAACTTTTCTGAAAACATGCAGGTTGACACACACACAAAAAACTAATTTAAAAGAGAGTTTAAAGTTGCAAACCCAAGCATTCAGAAGTTAGGAGATAGCTGAACGGACACACCCCTTCCAGTTCAAACGCCTACTACCTCGATAGATTCAAGCAACAAGAAAAGCCCAGCTCAGTAGCTCCCAACCTGAGGGTTATGCATGCTCAGCACACACATCTCAGGTGAACTTCACAGCTGAACTCTAACAATTCCCTAATTTTTAGACCAAATATTTTTCAAAGGCTTGAACAAATATGGATGTTTTTCTCCTCAGGTAGTCCTGAAGCAAATAATTCCCACAGTATTTCATATCCAAAGCATGGTCGTTCTTGAGATTCTTAACTGTACCCTTCAAAAACTTTAATCTGGGCAAATTCATATTCTATCCCTAATCTCTTCAGATATAACTGAAGGATTTCTGTCAAAGCTTTAAAAAAATAATAATAATAAAAATCACAGCTTGAGGCAGATTCAGAGTATTTCAGCTGGAAGAGTTGAAGTTTGGCAGTTATAACAAACTGAAAACACAATCACATAATGGAATGTGTTAAGCAGTCTTAATTGTAAGTGCTACTGGTTTCTTGTATAATAAAACTAAGAAAAATGACTTCCTGGAAATGTAGTGATGTGAAACAAATTATCAACCTAAAGATAAAAATCCTCAAGCTTGCAAAATTCAAGACACGAGAGCATATTCAAGGACAAGAGAAATAATTTGAAAGAGATGGTCAAGTAAAATCGGGCAGGCTATTGAATATATGTAGGTTGTGAGAACCAAAATGCATCTTCAAACTGGATATAGTTTATGATTCTGTACTGTCAAAGGATTACCCTAATTTAGCACCTTATAGTAAACTCTCCTTTCACATTCAGGAACTCATAGTTGGAGCAAATATTTTCCTTTCATATTCATACTTCCCTGAAACTTCAAAATATTCATTTATTATTTATACAGACAATCTATATAGTTTTATGCAAGCAATGCCTTCCCACTGACAGAGCCAACTTTAAGACGAAAAGAGAGCAACTTTTTCACATCACTATTACGTGAACGACATTTTATTTTTTTAGAGCATAAGACAACAAAATAGAGTGTACTGAACTAAAAGTACAAGGGGATTCTATGTGTAAAAATGAAAATGCTTGGTTTGGATTTTCTTGCATACACCGCAAAAGTACATCCCGTTCAAGAAAGGTTACCTTTAACTAGGGTTTCTGCAGACCTCCCAGTTCTCAACGGTTAAGTATAAGACCTACTCAGCAGGGGAGCATGGACTGAGATAGAGCTACAGACCGCTCTACATTTGCACTGCATTCACCATCATTTCTCTCTCTCACTTTCTGACCACGTAGGCCAAACAGCGCTATAGCATAATTGCAGTCAAAGATCCAGCTGTGTCTTCGTTTGGATCTCTAAGATGGGAAGGGGGATTTTACCACACTGCCACAGGTCAGTGCAGCCCTTAATGGAATGTCGTGATGAAAAGAACCATCAGGAAGATGCATCCTCCATCCACAGAACAAAACCACAGCCCTCCCTCTTCATGCCACCGAACAGGAAACATATCTCATGGGACCACCAGACGGTGCATCTCTATACATGACCCAGAATGTGAAATCTCACATGGTGAAGACAAAATGATACGAAATGCCCTACTATGTGTCATCTGAAATCTACTAATGATTCAGGGAACCAAGTCTATATAATTATAAACATAAATTGGAAGCTGTGCAACTGCCAAGTGATCCGGAAGGAATAAATCAAAACAATTAATGGCAGTAAGCCTGTAACAAGTTTGTAATAGGACTTTGATAGGCTCAGGAAATGAACGAATGAAAAATGGGTGAAGTAATACAGTTAAAGTATCTGGGGACTCTTGGACAAAAAAACCCAATTTTAAAAGAAATTTGAGATTCAACAGCCGTTCAGACTTTAAAACTCATGGAATGTGTGTCAAAGGATACCCTCTTAGTCCCTAATCATTTTAAATTAGCTGCCTTCAGGGTCAACAATTTAAACTTAAAAATATTTTGGATTCTGTCAATACAGATTAGGTATTTACAGATTTACAGAGAGGAAAACAAATTTTAAAGCTGTTGCAGGACAGATTTCAAATTCTAGATACTGATGTGTTCCCTACTAAAATCACGGTTTATTGAGATTAGCATATCAGGCTCTAAAAGTATAATTCAGTGGTACAGCAAAATAAAATATTAATCTTTTTTCTCACAGCAGTATACCTACTTTCAGAACCCAGTTAAACCATATCCACATCTTATCTTTAAGAATCTCTTTATACATAGTCTTTCAAATGCATTATTTACATAGATGTTTAACCTTCCAATAATATTAGACTCTTTAAACACACCAAATAAAGCTTCTGTTTAGCTTTTCATCATCTTGCTCAGCAGATCAGCAAAATGCCTTAACCTTGTAGACTTACAAAAACATATCTCCTGTAAAGCACAGCTCTGCCACATTTCATTAAAACAAAGTTTTATCAGATTAACTCTTTCTTGCTTTCTAATGAATAATCAAATTTGAATGCCAACTTTTCTCGGAACATAGACAACTACATTTGCACACAGTTGCAAAGCAGAAGCAGGAGGGGAATTCCCCATCTGAGATTACACAGATTATTTGATATTCAAAACATGAACATGTTCCCAAATACGGAACAAGACAGAATATGTTGAAGGGAAAAATTAAGGAAATTCACCAACGCAACAGAGAAAGTTATACAACTGAGACCTACCACCCTCCTTACCTGCAACAAGTGCATGCATGTCTACTGTTGGAAGTCTAGAAATTACCTTTTAATTTTATTTGTTCTCAGCATACTGAACTGAAACAAACAAAAAATCCAATACGCTTGGAGCAACTCACTTCACCTCCATTTAGGTCAGGGGTGTTTTGCCAGGACTTGACCTTACATTTTGGAATTTGATTTTTCCCGACTCTTGGTGTTGCTTGTTTCCTAGTGTTTTTTAGAGCAGGTTGGGGTATTAATAGACATAATTTTAAAAACTAGCTCTTCTGGATAGGGTATGGTAAATAAACAAACAACTGAAGGGTATGAAAGCAATGCAAAATACCTTCACAGTAAAGGAAAACAATAACAGCTTCAGTTGGCAAAGTATTTTTGAAAGTATTGTATTACGTGTTTTCTGATGCTAGCATCTTTCTCACTATCCATAACTTACGTATGATGTAATCATATTTTGAGTTCCTATTTTATGTGTAACATTCTTTCAAACTTTTGAAAGACCACTTCATTCTTCAGTAGTAGTTATTTCAGCCTGCAACGTGCAAGGGATTTAATCTTCCAGAGGCACATGTAAAGACTAAGAGAAAGGGTTTCTTGCTGAGTTTTAGTAGTGAAAGTCCAGACAACTGAAATCAACAGTGATTTATTTATCAGTCTTTGCAGCACCTTTGAAAGTCTCAAGTCTTCAAGAGAGAACCACTTTTCCAATATTTTAAAGAGAGTTCACAGTGCCAGTACAGTACCCTTCAGTTAACATGCTGATTATTCTCAGCATTACAACTAAAGCATGTAAACTTCATTAAGTTATCTGGTTAAGGACTGTTCCATATAAAAAAAAAACAAAAACAAGAAAATTGATAAATGAAACAGATACACAAACATTAATGAGTAGGTGATAACAGACAGCAACAAAGACCATAACTCTTCAGCCACTGATTGATGGGCCATTAAAGGAATTACTCAGGCAGAGCCTTGAAGAGGGCCAACCCAAACTTTGTAACTGATGTGAAGTGGGAAACATGATTATCCTGAGTTTTATGGGATATTTGAAGGGGCGTGTGGAACTGTGTAAGACTTACTTAAGAGCCAGAAGAAGGGGCTTCTGGGATTATACAAAACTTATTATGTGATGTTTAGGGAAAGGGCTGAAGGTGGGGAAAGGGAAGGGTCAGGGTGGATCGGGGAAGAACAGGCATGGGAAGGGCAGTCCAAGTGCCAGCAACAGGAAACAGGGCTGCAGAGCTCACAGGGTCCACAGCTCTAAGTGCCAACAACTGGACAGACCAGTATTCAAGAGGGGTCTAGGTGCCCAACAACTGGAGAAAAGACCATTGGCCACAGGGCCCATGGGCCTGTGTGCCAGCAAGTGGAGGGACCAGAGTTTATTTGTATGTAAGAGAGATCTAAATGCCAGCAAGCGGCAAGAATAAAGTGTGTTTATTTTTCCCTAGTGAATTTAATCCTGTGTGCACAGATGGGTGCTACATGTAATTCATGAGTACCAGACCAGCATCTGGTGTGAGCCTGTGGCTGGGTAAGGAGTCCAGGGTCTGGGCATAGATATTAGGTGGACTGAGAGCCTGTGCTAATATCTGAGGGATCCTTGATTGTGTGGGTGCTCGTGAGGTGACTGAGTAAGTGTATGCACGTGTTCACCAGCAAACACCAAGCTGGACTAGGCAGCGAGTAGGAGACCTGCATCCCAGGTAAGGGGGCCCAGTGTCCAGGCATGGATATTAGACGGACTCAGAGGCCATGCTGATATTCACAGGTTCCATGAATGCAGGTATGCTTGTGCATCCAGAGAGTAAGGGCATGTATGTTTTCACTAGGGAATTTCAGCCCGGATTAGTCAGAGAATCTAGCTGTACTTATGTTTTCTGTGAGATCGAGTAATGTTATATGTGGGTACTACTAAAGGCAGTGCTCTGTCTGTGGTAGTTTGGGTGGGCAGCTACGTAACGGTCCTGTGTGTGCAAGTGTGCATCTCTCTGGGATATGTGTTCAACCTTGTCATTGGCCAAACACACAAAGGGGAACAGTAGCAGCTACATCCATTGGACATGGAGACCTCCTGGGTCTCCTAGTGCACTAGGCTGGGCTTCAATGGCTGGAAAGGATTAACTCTCCGGGTCTCGGAGTTCACTGATGCAAAGGTTTTCTTAACATCCTTACCAAAATGCATTATATACAGCTGATATCACACTTTTTTTTTTCAATTTTCTTTTAAATATTGACCAATAAATATAGGCAGATGGTGATGGTGCTGTATATTTGACACAAAGCCACATCACAAATGAAAATAGTGTGTATTATTCATGGTTTGCCTGTTGCATTGCAAGAGTGTAAATGAAGAAGTTCAGTTAATTACATAGCTCCTCCCAAACGTACAAGTCTAAAACTAGCCCTAGAAGACAGGTAAAAAAAATTAAGGAGTATTCACCCAGCATTGCACTGATTTAATGACAGTGACTTAAAATCATTTTTATGGCTTTTCTTATAAGTGAAAACTGCCTCCTTTTCAAGTAAAATGTAAATTTAATCCAATTAAATTAAATCCATGAAAGCCTTCTCAAAATTGTTATTTTAAATTAAAAGCTCTTGTTTGACCTCCACTTTTATTGTTAAAAATGAAAGACCTTCACTTAGTGCGCATCCACAAAGACGTTTGCTTTCATGCATTTAAAGGCTAGTCTACAGCACAAACCACTGGAAAATAGAGGATGCACATCTCTCCCATTCAGCTACCTTGGTTGTGCCTATTTATTCTATACTTCGTGTGCAGGGAATGGCAAGAAAGCCAGAAAAATCATCAAAAGGTGCTAAGGTGCATAACTTAAAACAGGTTAAACACCCACATACACCCTTTTTTTTTTTTTTTTGACTTTAGAAAATAGTAATCACTTTGTACCTGAAAAAAAAAAAGCATCTAAATTCAGTGCACTTAATATACATATATGTGCACTGATGTAACACTGCTAACTGAATCATCTTAAATTGCTTCATGAGCCCTTGTAAACAAGTTGATAGAATGTCTCTCATCCGGATCTTAGTTTAGTCCACTTGCAAATCTGACTTAAAGGGCTTGTCTTAGGTAAATATATATGAACAAAGCTCTGTAGGATAGACTATATTCTGAATGTTCATTGCATCAGCAGACAATGATAGTAATTTCAGTACGTGCTATTACATTCCTAACAGCAACACTCAAGCTTATGTACTGTAAGTTTACATACAAGCTTACTTCACAGTAACGTGTTCATGTTCCTGTATCTTTAATGTGGAATAAACACAGAAGGCTTATGCAGAATAGCTTTCTTTGGTTATTTCCTGGCAAAGGGAAGCCATAAATAAATCTAAAAACAAATTTAAGTTAAACTGACACAGCTTTCTTACAAAATCAAGCCAGATAACTCCATAGGAAGACCAGTTGCCAGAAGTGAGATTAGAAGCCAGAGTGACAGGAGTTCCCCTTCAATAATGTTATTACCTGTAAGAAATTTTGGGACCAGATGAAATGCAGTAAGTTATTCTTGGCATTGAAAAGTTGAAAGAGAGAATGCCTCAAACCAAAAAAATCTACAGAAACATGCAAACACTAGTGGCATTTCCTGGTTGGCAATAACATACAGTTTATCATTTTCTTTGTTACTGATATTTCAATTGGTGTTCACATCTCACCTGTTTGCAAATGTTAATTAGAATTAATGAAATCCTCTCAAAATATTTTCATTTTAACAAATTTTGTTTTTCTTCAATACAAATCAATTTTAATAATTCTGAAATGTCTTGCTTTTAATCAAAATTCTAATAATTACAGCTGCCTAATAGGCTTCTCTAGAAAGCTCTGTCACTGTTTTTGAAAATAATTGCATTCCAAGTCTGATGCTTACATCAAACAAAACATTCATCGATGTGTGAAACAAAGTTAAAGCTGACATGAGAGATTACAGTATGCTTCTTGTCAGCTACTTTTCTCTCCATCTTACACAAACCGAAGCCCCAAGACAGAAAGATTCTAAATGACTTGTTCCTACCAGACCATCACCCTTGTCCGTAATTAAAAACTGAATCTGTCAACATTCTTTTGGGCACAAGAGCTCTGCCTCCTAATTAAAGCCCCAACTGTATGTCTGTCATGCCAGTCATGCTGCAATACCTGCACAAATGTCTACAGATGACATCGTTCTCCTCCTCCTGTTTATAACAAACTCTGTTAAGAGTCCAGGTAAGAGTCCAGTTACACATAGTTTTGTTGGGAAGCAACTCTACATGAAATCACAGAGATGACGAGTGGCCAGTAACCAGCTCACCTTACAGTTTTTATGATTGGGTTTTATGGCAATCAACTGGAAAGAAATGATATAATAGAGTTGTATTTTCTGTTGCAACACTACCTGCTGAGTTTCTGGGTCCTGGCTCCTGCTTCGTGATGCAGGTAGAAGTGCTAAGTGAAAGACATTAAATGCATATAGAAATTTATATTCCGAAAATTACGTAAATAATATTACAAAAACATGTCTATATGTTATATTCATGTGACACTATATGATTGTACTCATCTCACCAACTTTATAAGAACTTGGCAGCCATAGTCATTTTCCTCTTGGTGAAACCATTATCAGTAATCGACTGGCTATACCTTTGTAGGGAAACATTTAGAGTGGTATGAGTGAACTATGAATGGAAATGCGTGTTTGTAAGCACCAGAGGCAACAACAGAACAAAGGGCTGAAAGGATGGTGTGCATTAAGGATACTGTGTCCCAGGACACTGTGCCTAGAACACCAGCGCCCAGCAGTGAAATTGAGAAATGTGCTGTTTCTGTCAAGGCCAAAAGGCCAGCACTCTGATAAGATCACAGCACAGATGACTTAGCAGCGGAAGAGCCTGCATCCTAACGTCAGAAAGAGGGTAACAAGGTTACAGCATTATCACATACTTCATCGTTTTTCCTGCTTGCCCAACAGGAGAACAGATCATGGATACACATTTTAAATATATATTCAAATGAGGAAAAGCAGACAACATAAGATTTATGAAGCTTAAAGTCAACAAGATTCTGAGGCAAAGTACAAGCCCATAACAACTGACAATCCCTACAAGGCAAAAGAGCCCTGCCCAAAAACTAGCTCATCATCATCATTCAAGAACCCTATAGATAGGATGAGGACTGGACAGCTAGTGTTCCCTGTTCCCTATGTCCGGACCGCTTGGACACATAAGTCTTGGTGCCTGTATGACTGTGTGAGTGAATTAAATTTACAAGAGAATGGGTGTGAGTAGGTAAAATCTACTTGTTTTATGATTTTGTAAACTAGTATCACCTTCCCCTACCATAAGATCCTGGATTGGATTTTATTACACTAACTTTCCTACACCTACCCAACATCAGAAGCTGAGGTATAAACTTCACATTTGTGAGTTAAATCCAATCCATTTAAGGTTCTGATGGACAACACAATATTTAGATTCTGCAAAATCTGAGATTTAGAAAAAAGAAAGACAGTATGTTGTTAGATCTCACATGTGCTAAGAAGTTACTTCCGCATGTTGACATCTAAGGTTTGTTTGAAGTCTCTTGCCTGGAAGAAAGGAGAAGGAACTGAAAAGATCATGCTTGCATATGGCAGCACAAATTACTGCACAGATCTCTGGAGCAGAGAGGAAGAAGGAAAAAAAGATTTCTAAACGGGATGTTTCAAAGGCACATTAGTCACTCACACAAACACACGTATACTTAGGATTGCAGCTCAGAGTCGTTGCAACCCTTGATTTTTCTCATTAAGCATAGGATGTGCCTAGGATCCTTATGCAAATATCCCTGGCCCCTTCTGAGAAAGTATCAAAACGCCATCAGATCTTTCCACTACACTCCTGTTGCAAGGGGAGACATATCCAGCTCCTTGTCCTATGGGTCCACACCAAGACCACAAAAAACACTAGAGGCTTCTCCTTGTTTCCACCAGTCTGTCTTGAATCAGGAATTGGCTCTGAGTGTTTAAGTTTACTAATCAGGTTGTTAGAACAGAATTAAAGAAAAATAATAGAAGGATATCTTTCTTCTTCTATTCAAATCACATGTATTAGTTTTCTTTTTTCAAATAATTTAAAACCTATCTGTAAAAGACAAAGCACGACTAGGAAGAAAGCACTACCTAAACGGACTCTTCCATTATATACTTTGTATAATGATCTCTGGATTATCAACTGGTAGCAATAACTTTAGTTAGTCTATTTGATTATGTGCCCATCACGGATATTATTATTACTTTGAATACAATACCCACCACTATGTCTTCAAAAGTCTATATACGTATGTGACGGATTTATATATCTTACCTCTTTTACAGCCCTCATGAATTAGCTGGAACACTGTACAGATTAAACAAAAACCCTAACTAGAATTGAGCCAAAAAAGCCTGTAGAGGGGGGAGGAAGGGGGAATTTATCTGCCAAAAGAAGAAAAAAAGAAAACTCAGAAAGGTCAGAGCCATAAGTTATACATATCTAGGCAAATAAAGGGTTCTGATACGATTTTCAAAACCTAACTGGAGAAACTAGTTTGTACAAGATAAAACGTACCAAACTAAAGGTCACTGCAGAGGTGAAAAGGACAGTCTTCCCAGAAGCCGAAAGAAGAAAAATTGTAATTTGCTACTCTTTCTATTATCTCAGACTTTCCACTACTAAAGCACATAACAAGCCAAACACAATGCTCTTTGAAATTATCTTCTGAAGAGGACATAAAAGCCTATCCTGTCCTTTATATCAACACCACGAGTAAAGTCAGTAACAATATTTACGGACTCTGACATGAGTCCTCTAGTGAACTGAGAGCTAGTGAATGAAGATATTAGCCTTACTTAACTGACTTCTCTGATGCAGGATATGATCTCTGCAACAGAATCAGAAGAAAGGAACTGCTGACAGCCTCAGCTGTTCCAGCTCATAAATCCAGTGCCTCAGGGCATATGCACCTACAGTAAAAGTCGTGTTCGTAAATTTCTGCAGCTGGATTGGCTGAGGAGCCATCTAGCAGGGTTCCAACAAAGATAGCTGCTCATTGTCCCATTCTGTTTCTTAGCAGGAAAACATAACTATGGATTTGTGTTCTCTTGTCCTCTCAAAACTTTTCAAGATAGGTTTATAAATGTTTGTAGCATTTGAGGATCTTAGAAACTCTATCAGAACATCTTTATCTGCGTTACGAACCTTATTTGCCTGAAAAAAGCGTCTGTCGACATCCAAACAAATCCCAGGAAATACATTTGTGGCTGGTGAACAGCTCAGAAAAATTAAATGCTCTATAAAGGTGTACTACTTTTTATCCGAGGAACTTAATTCTCAACCTGTGCCTTAAACTATACTCCCAAACATATTATCTTTCAAAATTCATTTTAAAAAGTCCAATCGCCATCAAATGTCACTGAAGTTAAAGCTTCCACTGTTTGCTGTGCTTCTATTCCCAGTGGCCAGGATTATTTCCTGCCCCAGACTTGCTAATTCTGAGCACTATTTATTGAAATAAAGACAAAAAGTCCCTAAAGAATCTTCATGATATGCCAAATTACACTACTTTTGATGAAAGTAGCAGAAGCAAGTGGTTAGGAATAGAAAAAAGGAATAGAATGAAAATTATTTCTGAACAAAAATGTCAAGCTGTCTTTGAATGAATAATAAATGAATATTTGTATTGACTTTTGATAGTCACACTGCAATTACAGCTGTATTCATTTCCCTCATACACCAAACTCAAATTCTTAATTTGCAAGTCTAGAACACGTAGTGCTGGATATTTACAGCCAACTGTTGAAACCACTGAAACTTGCCAAGTGACAAAAAGTGACCATCTTGCTCATTTTCCTTAAACATATTTACATTCATAAAATAAAATGAAACAGGAGCCTTTAGAAAAAAGAATCGTCTTTATCACAACCACTACGAAAGCGTTAAAACATTCAACTTTTCTTGTAGGAACCACATCAAGAGAAGGAATCATGTTTGTGTCTGTGTCTTCGTGTTTCATCTCTCCACTTACATTGCCATCAAAATCAATTTCTTATTTTCATTTCAAAGCTTTTTTTATGACACACGTGTCACAATGTCACATGTTATGCACACATTTATACGAGCAAAAATGACAGTAAGATTTATCATGTCGTTTCACATACCAGTAAGTAGGAGAATGATGTTTGTAAACTTCACTCCCTAACGAGGGACTGAGGGACTCGGGTGAAAGACCTCAAATTTAGCTGCCACAAACACACATTACTTCTTAGTTACCTGTAAACAGTATTCCCACAAATATTAATTCACTTCCCAGGTGGCTCGTAGATGAAAAAACAGGAACAAAATCAAAATCAGAAAACTTATTTTTCAGTCTCATCCTCTATTAGTGAAGATTTTATTGACTGATAATAAGCAATGGACAGGCATCAGATTTAGAAGGAAGTTGCTTTCAGAAAGTACCATAAAAAATGAGTTGGATGTCTTCTGAGAGAAGTTATTGGCAAAATATGGTTTCAGGAAATCTCAAGTCTAAGTAATCCTTCTACACTTCATATTGTCAAGCAATGCTGCTCATTCCGTATAGAACAAATTTTCTGCTTTCCAATTCAGCAACACAGTAAGAAGTAGAGCTTTAATTATAAATAAAGAAAATAAGAATACTTACGCTGACCCCATCGGCCTGTTCTTGGGTTCAAATAATTCGGATAAAGTCCATTAGGACGATCCATTTTTTGAAGTAACTTCCGAATGTGCATAACCTAAATTAAATCAAGAATCAGGATCACCACTAACAACTTTCATCTGATCTCTAGCCATAATTACATCTAATCTTTTTTTTTTCAGTAGCGAATTTTCTTAATCTAACCAGAAAAGTTTTCTTGAGGGCTTCCTCCAGATTAATATTTTTTTGTTTTTCAAAGACTGCTCACAAAAATGTGTTTTAAAATCTAGTCTTTAAATATATATTAAAAATAATAAGAAAGCTTTGTTGTTATAAATTCCTATTTGAAAAACAGAAAATAAATAAATCTATTTGGGTAACAGGAATAGAAAATAGGAAACAATTCATCTGCTACCAAGAATGCAAATAGAATGTAACATGTTACAATATCTGCCTGCAATATCTGTATGCAATACAGAAGACACTTTCATTTAATGCAATTTATGATAAAACAGTATAAAAGAATCTTGTGTGACAAAAAAATTGAATTGGAGACCCACCTTGTTGTAGTATACAGGGTCCCCAGTCAAGTAGCTGAGGTGGACAAACTCCATGTGCAGAGTACCAAACTCTGCCAGGATGCTGCTGCCTGCAGAAGCCCAGCCCCAGTTTCGACCCACACCACTGAGTTCCAACAAATATGTATAAAAAGGGGAGGAAAGAAAAGCAAAACAGATTTACTGTGCATCGCTCTAGTAAACAATCACAAGGCAAATTAAAGAGGTAATATATAGCAAGATATTAATCCACGCTTAAGATTACACGAGTTGTGGTTTGATCAGTTGGTTGATTGATTGGGGTTAAAAACAAAAAACAAACAAACAAAAAAAACCCCACAACCTTATAAACAGAAAGTCCTATAATTAAAGGATATAACATCTTGATGCCATGGAAATATGTATGTAACCTATCTCAGTTGCTGTTTATTGATAGTACATTCCTAAGATTAAAGATCAAAAGCAGTATCAGATGAGACAACCACACTTCCAAATGTGGCAGCACTAGCTTCCTTGTTCTGTCAGACATCTGCTGTTCTCCTTGTACTCATGTGGGAAGTGCTAATGTCAGCGTTAGACGCTTACCAGGATGGGAGTTGGCCTTATCTGCATCTATATAGAAAAACTGTATGTCTACTGTAGGCATAATATTATGAGTTCTTCAGACTCATGATAAAGATTCAATAGAAATTTTCAGATATGATTTACACTCTAAGAGATATCATCTTGCAAAGTTACATCTGGTTTAATCTACTTTGGGAGTATCCACCAACATCCAGGATAAGGTCTTTTAATTTATGATGTTAAACTACACTTTCCTGGAGATGACTTCTGCTTCTCATTGAGATTTCAGTTGGTTATTATCAATAACACTACAACCAATGAGGGGCATGCCTTATTCATTTCTTAAATTGTATATTAGAAAAAGGAAGAAAACGTAAGAGAAAAAAACGGTAGTAATGGAATAGTATCTGTAGCTCTCCCTTGAGGAAAAAAGAAATGCAATAAAATGCAATAACTGCTGTTTACAGAGGATACAGAGACAAAATCATAGGCTGTCTCAGGTTTTTTTAGTTAAGCTATCAAGAAAAGGAAAAATTAAGTGTTTCATAATGAATACAAAAGCTAATAGAACAGAAGTTGCTATTTTCCAACTTTCTTTCAAGCCTTGTCTTTACTGCATGTCAGCCTCGCAATATATGCTCAAATATATGTGTGCTGCTGTCACCGCCTCCCTGCATGTCAACCACTATATTTTCTCCTGTGATGCCAGCTGGTTCTGTACATTACCAAGAGAGTAACACAGTAAATGCAGACAACTATAGGCACATAAGAAAACACTGGCCTTCCAATCCTTGCCCATTAGCCTACTGGGAACCCACCCTTGCTACTGCCTTCCTTGTGCTGTTCTGGTGACTGACCTAAGGGACCTATGCCCATATGTTCCTGCTCAGTATCCATTCACGTTTGGCTTGCAGCTTCTTAAGCCTTGTCATCTGTGATGTCTGAAGCAGGGAATCCAACGCACCTGCTGCTGACGCGGTATGACCACCTGCCCATTCAAACACACTGGCATCACGGTGCAGACTTGGCTCAAACAAAGCAAAACCAAAAACTAATTCATGCACAGAATTTCAAGCTGCATAAAACTGCAGGAAGAACACAAGACTGAGGAAACCATAAGGCAGTGCAGGAAGCGTGTACAGAAATCTAAGCCAACAACGTTAATTTTACAGAGGTCAAATAAATGACCTCAGAGGTAAGAGCGCAACAGACATCAAGCAGAAAAATATGGGAAAGTATGGGTGGTGAGGTGAGGCCCTGTGTCAGGAGAACAGCAGATAACAGTTCCATGGTCTCCATCTAAGAACTGAAGGCAAAACGTGAAGAATTCCCTAATCACAAAAAGGCACTTGAGGTTAATGCTCTCAAAGTAGTCCTAAATCTCTTCATATTCTAGCAAAGCACAACAAACATTTCTCCTAAAAAGAAAACAAATTTTTAACATTCCTATTTTTGATTATTTAATAACATTTTAGATGCATTAAAAAAATGGATGTTCCTCTTGTTTTCTGAGGCAAGTACATGTGTAATCTAGGAAAGTCAAAGTTAAGGATTACAAACGCAAAATGTTAAGACCTAGAAAAACAGTTAGGAAAACTGAACCGCTTAACTGTCTTTCTAATGACACCCAAAGGAAAACAATCACAATATGCAATAGTATTAACACATTTAATAGAAAGTTTATGCACAATGTCAAAGTTGGTGAGGAATTACTATTATTTTGGTGATGCTTTTTATAAATTTCATCTTAACGCTAAACTTCCTGTGTTTATAATTTGATTTCTGAATATTCAAAACTCTACTATTTATTCCTCCAAATTGCTTAAGCATATTCACAATTTAAGCTGCATCTTAACTCAGCTATCAAGAACATAATAAAAATTAAAAATGACTTGCCTCAAAAATGCTCTCTCAAGATTTGAGCAAAACCCCAGTATTGCACAAGCAATACAAGATAAATTAGCTAAAAAAAGTAAAATTTAAATTTAAAATTTTTTTTTAAAATAACTGCTTTAGATAACTGCTCAAAGAACACACTGACCCACTGACCATATCACTTTCACTTGGCAAAAATAACAAGCATCTCTAAGAAAGTCAAGGAATTACTTGACTAAAAGCTATGATCAAAAAAAGCGCTGAGGAGGTATTCGCTACACTCAACTGCTGGCATTATTGATGAAGAGGTAGATTCTTCCACAAGGTAATTCAGGTCATCTAAGTTAGGCTTCTGGACCTGAGCAGCTATCTAGATGAGCCACTACATCTCACACTGACCAAAGGAAATGAGCATGCTAGTGATTTTATCTAGGCTGAACAGTAAAATAGAGCACTATCCTCTGAGTCCCATTATCTCTTCAAACATCGTGAATCTCATGAAAGTAATATAAAGCTCATACAATACATAATCGCAGAAAGTTTAACCATGGCCTGCAAACATTTTTGGTTTTAATATGAACATGTGATTTAGAATGACTAAAGGACCAGTGATTAAGTCCTCGGGCAATGGATGGCATAATACACTGGATATGTTCTCCTTACACATTGAATTCTTATCATAGAATGAGATAAAAATCAGGGTCACAATTTATTACAGTTAATGAGCTAGAACGCTCTAACTCTATTAAAATTATTCTGAAGTGCTAGGAATATCAATGTGTCTGCAAATTCTACACTTTCACTACTTAGAAAAATTGTCATATGCCAATACCAATTATAAGTCAGTGGGGGGAAGAAAAGAAAGAAACACAACCACACTCCCCCTAAAAAGAAAATTTATTACCTTTTCAGATTCACCATTGCCCATGGTATACCTGTAGGTGTGTTGAAGGCTGGAAGAAGTTTTCCTGCCAGCTGCACTGCTTTGATCTTGAAAACCTAAGACAGTAGGATCAATTGCAGATAGTTATAAATTCTGATTTATCTCCAAGAACTGTAAAGACTATGGAATTTCCTTGCCCTGCCTAGTCCATTATATTAGAAAAACCTTTCCACTGTAAAATATATATTAAGTTCTCATTTATTTTTCATTTGTTCACTTTATAAACTTCACTAAGATTTGAACATGAAAAGAAAACTTGTCATTTTAATTTCTTTGCTTCTATGCTCTCCAGCTGTGGTATTTAGGTTCATATTAAAGAAGAACGTCAATCCTCCCACAAGCTCCCTCCATCAATACTAGGAATTTCCAGCGCTTTCTAAAGCAGTCTTTAAACTACACCCTGTATTTTGGAGCTAAAAGCAACAGAAAACTTTTCCCTCTGCATACATAAGTATTTTAACTTTTACAAACTTGCAATCTCTTTCATTTGATACATACACACATTTCATTTATATATATATATATATATATATACACACATCCACATAAATATAATGCAAACAGAGTTTGTCTTTTCACAAACATTGTCTATGCAAACCCATATATATGCCAAGTTTCCTGTAGCTTTTCCATCATTGGTAATGCATTAAAAATTTATATATATAGTCTTAATCTCTCCTCTTAAGTCCGATTACTCCTAGAATTTCTTGGCAGGACCAGATCTGTTTCATTTCTAATGTTGTTTCTCATGTCTTGGGGGGTGGGAGGGGAGGGGAGGGGAGAGAGAGACCAGTCGTCCTTTCTTATGAGTGGAGCTATTAAGATCCACCTGCCAGTAAGAAATTAATCAACATCTTCATATAGTGTTCAGGCTATCTGAATTCATTTATGCTGGGTCCTGGAGCTTGTCACACTACAACACCATCTGCAGACATCACAGCAGACGCTGCTGATCACAGCAGACGCTGCTATTTGACTTCGCATTTATTCTATGGTGCAAGCGCTGGAATGACTTTCCTTCAGTTTTACCGTGTTTGCTTCTACCGGTTGAGAGTGCTCCAGCCACCACCATAATATTTAACTTAGATCAGAACAGGTCTACAAAATCATTATTCTCAAAGAACCGCTGAATCCCCAGAGCACATATGCTACAGCTTGAATCAAGACTACTTCCGGCAAAGATGAGCCAGCTGTAGGAACCATAGGTATTTATTAATAACAACGTCAGCAGTTTTAAACATACAGAAATATTTTAACAGTTGAAGATGGTTGTCAAACATTCTCAACTCAGATAACAAAGTAGGAATGTTTACAGCAAACAACTGAGACTTACCATTTAAAAAAAAAAGATTTCTGCTGATTTTCAAGGAAAAATTTTAATTCCCAAAATATTCTAGACTGACAAAATCTCTTGTTAAATTTGCATTACAACCTATTAAGCATAAAGGATACTCAAATCACAGTGAGAGTTCTTTTTTGCCTCAGCTAGGCCCCTTTTTTGCCTATGCTAGGCCCCACCACCATTGCTAGGAATTAAATAAGCATCAAAAGACAGATCCTGAAAAGCAAGAGAAAGAGCTGCGATTTATTATCGCAGATAATAAATCGCAGCCAACAGAGGCAGCGAACAGACGCAGCAGTTTGTGCAGCAGTTCGCGCAGAAGGGCGCCAGAAGGCAAAGAAGGCACCTCTCCATTTTGCACACTTTGCACAGTGGTGTGACCTTCCCCGGGGCATGGTCATGACACGCCGCAGAGCACGTTCCCCAGTGGCTGCGGGAGGTGCTGCATCGGCTGTGTCTGAGGCCTCAACCCAGACAGACCCTCGGACAGCAGATGCAGCTCTGCAGGTGTCAGGCTGCGGGGAGTGCCTGGGGCCTCTCCGCAAGGCCTGGGCTGACAGTCAGCTCTCCTGTGTGAGGTGTGCTGTGGTTGACCAGTTGCATCACCAGAGAAAGGAGTTACGGGAGGAGGTTAGTAGGCTGCGTAGCATCCGAGAGGATGAGCGGGAGATTGACAGGGCGTTCTCGGAGACTGTTCAGCTCCGGGAGTCCCCTGTCCCCACTGCAGCGGAGGTGTCAGAGGGCTCAGCACCGTGTGTAAAGGTGCATCATAACGCTGTTGAAGAGGGCTGGAAGCTGGTGACCTCTCGTAGAAAGAGAAAGGCTCTTGCTCCTCCTCAAGACTTACCCTTGAAGAACAAGTTTAGCGCCCTCCAAGCCGAGGAGGAGCTGGGCATGGCTCCAAGGGAGGCAACTGGCCTGGCAGACCCTGTGCCGTGCAGGAACCCCCGGAAGAAACGGCGAGTGATTGTTGTGGGTGACTCCCTGCTGCAGGGGACAGAGGCACCTATCTGCCGACCTGATCTCTTGTCCAGAGAGGTTTGCTGCCTGCCAGGGGCTCGAATAAGAGATGTCGTGGAAAGACTGCCAAGGCTTGTCCACGCGTCGGACTACTACCCTCTGCTGATCTTCCATGTGGGTGCTAATGACACGAAAGGCAAACTGGAAACCATCAAACGGGACTTCAGAGCTCTGGGAATGGTGGTCAAGGGTCTGGGAGCCCAGGTGATTTTCTCCTCAATCTTGCCTGTGAGGGGGAAGGACAGGAGGAGGAGTAGACGAATTTTCCAAGTTAACAGCTGGCTGCGCCGCTGGTGTTGGCAACAGGGCTTTGGTTTCTATGACCATGGGACCCTGTTTGAAGATCAACAGCTGATAGGGAGTGATGGGATCCACCTTACCAAGCGGGGCACGCGTGTCTTTGCCAACAGATTGGCCAGCCTGGTACGGAGGGCTTTAAACTAGGCAAGATGGGGGAAGGGGAGTGGTATAGTGGCAGGGGAGTCAGTAAAACACCGCTTGAGTCAGGATGCCTCCAGCGGGTGCATACAACCAGGGGAGACAGCATGCAACGTGGCTATGGAGGATCCTCTTGCACCTCTTCTGGGAAGCCTGTGTGCTTGAGTGGCTCTCTGAAATGCCTGTATACCAATGCACGCAGCATGGGGAATAAGCAGGAAGAGTTAGAGATCTGTGTGCGGTCGCAGGGCCATGATCTCATTGCGGTTGCAGAGACATGGTGGGATAGTTCACATGACTGGGATGCGGTCATGGATGGCTATGTGCTTTTTAGGAAAGACAGGCCAGGAAGGCGAGGTGGTGGAGTTGCTCTTTATGTGAGGGAGCAACTAGAATGTATGGAGCTCTGCCTCGGGGTGGATGAAGAGCAAGTGGAGAGCCTATGGGTAAGGCTTAAAGGGCAGGGTAACATGGGTGACACTGTTGTGGGGGTCTACTACAGGCCACCTGATCAGGAGGAAGCCATAGATGAGGCCTTCTACAGACAGCTGGAAGAAGCCTCACGATCACAGGCCCTGGTTCTCATGGGAGACTTCAACCACCCTGACATCTGTTGGCAAGACAGCACAGCTAGGCACAAACAGTCAAAGAGGTTCCTGCAAAGCATTGATGATAATTTCTTGACCCAGGTGGTGGAGACGCCAACGAGGAGAGGTGCAATGCTAGACCTTGTCCTAACGAACAAAGAAGGTCTAGTTGGAGAGGTGAAGGTTGGGGGCAGCCTTGGCTGCAGTGACCATGAGATGGTGGAGTTCAGGATCCTACGAGGAGGGAGCAGGGCAATGAGTAGGATTGCAACGCTGGACTTCAGGAGAGCTGACTTTGGCCTCTTCAGGGACCTACTTAGGGGAATCTCCTGGGATAGGGCCCTAGAAGGAAGAGGGGTCCAAGAAAGCTGGTTAATATTCAAGCGTCACTTCCTCCAGGCTCAGGATCAGTGCATCCCTCTGAGTAAGAAGTTCAGCAAAGCGGGCAGGAGACCTGCATGGATGAGCAAGGAACTCCTGGCCAAACTCCAGCAGAAGAAGGAAGTGTACAGAATGTGGAAAAGGGGACAGGCCACTTGGGAGGAATACAGGGACGTTGTCAGAGCGTGCAGGGATGCGACAAGAAAGGCTAAGGCCCAGTTGGAATTAAATCTGGCAAGGGATGTCAAGGACAACAAGAAGGCCTTCTTCAAATACATCAATAGCAAAAGGAAGACTAGGGAAAACGTGGGCCCGCTGCTGAATGGGGCAGGTGCCCTGGTGACAAAAGATACAGAGAAGGCAGAGTTATTGAATGCTGCCTTTGTTTCAGTCTTCACTGCTAAGGCCAGTCCTGAGGAATTCCAGACCTTGGAGACAAGAGAGGAAGGCTGGAGAAAGGAAGACTCTCCCTTGGTTGAGGAGGATCAGGTTAGAGATCTTTTGTCTAAACTTGACATCCATAAATCCATGGGCCCCGATGGGATGCACCCACGAGTGCTGAGGGAGCTGGCGGATGTTATCGCTAGGCCACTCTCCATCCTCTTGGAAAGGTCATGGCAATCAGGAGAGGTGCCTGAGGACTGGAAGAAAGCCAGTGTCACCCCAGTCTTCAAAAAGGGCAAGAAGGAGGAGCCAGGAAACTACAGGCCTGTCAGCCTCCCCTCCATCCCGGGAAAGGTGATGGAACAGCTCCTCCTGAAGGTCATCACTAAGCATCTGGAGGACAAGAAGGTGATCAGGAGTAGTCAGCATGGATTCACCAAAGGGAAATCATGCTTGACCCATCTGATAGCCTTCTATGACGGAATGACTGGCTGGGTAGATGAGGGCAGAGCAGTGGATGTTGTCTACCTGGACTTCAGCAAGGCTTTTGACACTGTCTCCCATCACATCCTCCTAGGTAAGCTCAGGAAGTGTGGGCTAGACGAGTGGACAGTGAGGTGGCTTGAGAACTGGCTGGATGGCCGAGCTCAGAGGGTTGTGGTGAATGGCGCAGAGTCAAGTTGGAGGCCTGTGGCTAGTGGTGTCCCCCAGGGGTCAGTCCTGGGCCCAGTCTTGTTCAATATATTCATCAATGACCTGGAGGAAGGGACAGAGTGCACCCTCAGCAAGTTTGCTGATGATACTAAACTGAGGGGAGAGGCTAACACACCAGAAGACTGTGCTGCCATTCAGAGGGACCTGGACAGGCTGGAGAGGTGGGCGGAGAGGAACCTCCTGAAGTTCAACAAAGGCAAGTGCAAGGTCCTGCACCTAGGCAGGAATAATCCCATGCACCAGTACAGGCTGGGGACTGACCTGTTGGAAAGTAGCTCTGCCGAGAAGGACCTGGGAGTGCTGGTGGACAACAAGTTAAACATGAGCCAGCAACGTGCCCTGGTGGGCAAGAAGGCCAATGGTCTCCTGGGGTGCATTAGGCAGAGTGTTGCCAGCAGGTCGAGGGAGGTGATCCTGCCCCTCTACTCAGCCCTGGGGAGGCCTCACCTGGAGTACTGTGTCCAGTTCTGGGCTCCCCAGTACAAGAGAGACATGGCACTCCTGGAGACAGTCCAGCGGAGGGCTACCAAGATGATTAGAGGGCTGGAGCATCTCTCCTATGAAGAAAGATTGCAAGAGCTGGGCCTGTTCAGCCTGGAGAAGAGAAGATTGAGAGGGGATCTCATCAATGTGTACAAGTATCTGAAGGGGGATTGTCAAGAGGATGAGGCCAGCCTCTTCTCCATGGTGCCCAGCAACAGGACAAGAGGCAATGGGCAGAAACTGAACCACAGGAAGTTCCATCTGAACCTGAGAAAAAACTTCTTCACTGTGAGGGTGACTGAGGATTGGAACAGGTTGCCCAGAGAGGTAGTGGAGTCTCCTTCCCTGGAGATATTCAAAAGCCGTCTGGATGTGATCCTGGGCAATATGCTCTAGGTGACCCTGCTTGAGCAGGGAGGTTGGACTAGATGATCTCCAGAGGTCCCTTCCAACCTAAACGATTCTGTGATTCTGTGATTCTGTGATTATGTGAAGCTTATAAGGATCATCAAATACAATACGCTCCATTTACTTACAGTTCCAAAGAGGAATAAAGTAGCATGATAGAAATTTGCCCTTCCTAAGGTAGGCACTACATTCCACATTATGCAAAAGAAAACAAGCATTATGTTACCAAGCTAACTATTTCATCTGCAGCTCCAGGAAAAAAGCAAATAGCAGGATGGACTCTTCCAACTGTGTTCTTTTTCTCTTGCAGATGAAGCCCCATGCTTTGGAAAATACAGAGTAAAGGCATATCCCTGTATAAGCCAGCGAGCCCTAGAGTTTTCAGACTTCCTAATTGTAGAAGATAAACTGCTGGTTTCTTAACTTCACAGACTCAAATCCAAACACAGTTATACTAATTCCAGCAGAAAACTAGAGATGATGACTTCTAACATGAAGAAATCTAGGCTCCACTTTTTTCCTGGATACTTTAAATACCATAGAAAAAGGACAAAACAATATACGTGAACCCAGCCTCAAAGGGTTTTCAGTTTGAAAGAGTATCCAGGAGATCAGTAAAAAGAACATAGCGCTGGTAGAAACAATAACTAAGCAATTGGGGAACACTAGCTTAAATGTTGAAGCAAGCGGTCGCTGTTAGCTTATGACAAGAAATTTTCAAGTTGAAATACCACAACCTTTCTCCCATACTCCAAACAAAACTAGTAGTGCACTTTTAGAACATAAGTCTGTAATATTCATATTCAGAGCCTACTGTTTATTAGTTAAATGACCAACTGGGAGACAGCTCCTTCTAAACCCATGGGAAGCATCTTTTCCAAAAAGGTATATTTGGTAGATCTCCATGACATAAAAATGATTTTACCAACTAGTTGCTAGCACACATTTTAGCTAAGTCATTGTCAATATTCACTACATTTCTGCAAAAGTATCTTCTTATTCGGAGATAACATCTTTCCTTAGGTTGAGGTCCTGTACAGACATATAACTAGAAGAGTTACCATGCCCATACGCTCTAAATGCAAAGGGATATAACACGGACATGCTACAGAAGTATTATTATCAATTACCTGACCAATATTTAGCAATTAAGGGAAATAAGGAGGACTATGAGAAAGCTTCGTTCATATGTAAAAAAAATTTCTCTGTTTTGAGAAGTCTAGTGCAGGAAAAGAGAAAAGATGCTTGTTGAGAGAACCTGAAGAACGAGCAAGTAAGACTACCCTTATTTAAGGTATGAAGGTGAGAAAAGATCAATATCTTTTGGAGATGACTAGTAAGGCATGAAATAGTCAGGAAATAATATTAAGGATAACATCTAATTGTATTTGATGCATTGGAGAATGAAGAGACACAACAAAGAGTGTGAAGAGGTGGATCTGAAAGCAACCAACTAGGAAAAAAGATTTTTACAGAGCTATTCTAAATGAATGGTAAGATGGGATATGCCTAAACTGAAAAAGAGGATACTGGAATAATCAGAATATGATTTGATGGAGTTGTGAAGTAACAGAGGCTTTATGGCTTAGATTTCCCTTTTTTTTTTTTTTTTTTTTTTTTTTTTTTTTAGCAACGATACTGATGAGAGACAGCCTTCAAGAAAAAAATGCAGAAATTTATCAGTAAAATTCAGACAACACTCTGACCTTGAATAAAGGACCAAGTCAAAATAAGCAAGGTAGGTTATGAATAAGAGGAATATTACAGGTGGAGACTTTGGTAATTTGGGGGGTGGGGCAGGAATGAGAACTAAAAACTCTGGTTTTGACCAGTTGCATGAAAATTTTCTGCTTCACATCCATAAATATATTTTAAAGCTTTCTGATGAAATTTCAGATTGGGAAGTAGTAGATGGATCACGAATGGGAAACAGATTTGTAAGTTTTGAGATCGGATAGAACCATCATGGTCCCCTAAGATGAATCACTCTACAGCGCAGAGGTAAAACTTCATTG
The DNA here is from genome assembly GCF_040807025.1 of Struthio camelus. Lineage (NCBI taxonomy): Eukaryota > Metazoa > Chordata > Aves > Struthioniformes > Struthionidae > Struthio > Struthio camelus. The sequence continues at coordinate 91,387,056 of NC_090942.1, read as the reverse complement.
TGTAATCTGCAACGGAATTTTGACTTCTGATTAAACCGTGCATAGTTCAGAAAGAGATTTCTAGCCTGAATTCGTTACCTTCAGCTTTTGGATCCTGCAGAATTTGAAAACTCTACACTTAACGATTACTTGTTCGCATTACTATTATTAAACATCCTCACTAGAGGAATATTCCTAATGGCTAGCTCTTTATGTCCTGCTATCCAGCTTTCAAACAACTTGAAATATGTGACAATGATTTGGGGAACAAACTATAGTATTGGAAGCAGTTTTTAATGATATAACTGTGTATAAAGTAAAGTTTGAGCTGATTTAAGTATTCACGAATCTAAAACAGGACAGTTAAAGCTATGCAGTCACTGTGCCAGTCATTTCACAATATGAGCAACCCAGAAGGCCAGCAAGCAAGTCAGTGAGACAGCAATAACTACTAGTTCAGATAGCACTGTTAACAGTGCCTGTGAAAACATGCCGCAATTAGGAGTCTTCTCGTCACCTCTGTTGGACTGAGGACTCTAAGTACTCCCGATTTAGCATATGAAATGTAAAATTGTACCTCTCCGTATCCCTCTCGAAGACAAAAATCTAAGGAAATACTTTCAAATAATGGCTGAAGATATGCATTTGCTTTCTACTAAGATATCTCCCCTACCTTACTGCCACCTCAGAGTCCTACAAATACCTCGCTACTACTTCTGGATAACAAAATAACCTAATGCTTGCTACCCCGTTTTTCTATATAGACTTGGGTGAGAACTGAGAGACAGCTGCGTAGGTTGTCAGATCAAAGTGACTAGAAGTGCTTATTTGGAAAGAGATGGGGAAAACAAAGGAAACGTAACAAGTGTTCGTAGGCCAAGACAGCATTCCTGTGAGACAATGCAGATGTGACCGTAAGCGCCTCGCTGAGCTCATTAATGTAGCTTCTTTTAGTAAAATACAATCATCCTGTAAGAACATATGCAAACGCATTAGGCTCTAGCTTTTAAATAATGTGATGACATCAGATAGTATAGTTACTTATATAGTAAGCATGTGTGTGTGTGTTTGTTTTAAACACAAGTTGAATTGATTGATTCTATTTCAGCCTTGGCAGCTCGCCGTTGTCAGGCGCTGCATTTCAAGACAGACATAGGCAAGAAGATTCCCGAGAACAAAAAATGAATGAAGTCTTGAAAACAGGCCTGGTTAGGAAGCAATAAAAGAATTGAATTATGATTGTTTAGTCTAGAGAAAAGATGACCAAGAGAGGATACGGTAATTGCTTTTCAATATGTAAACGGCTAATACAAGGAACAAGGAAATAATCTGTTCTCCATGCCCATGGAGAATAACACTAAAATGGAGCAAGGGAGTTTTAAGTTAGTTACTAGGAAAAAGTTGGTGATAAGGATAACTCATAGTGAAACGTGTGACTGTAGAATCATTACCACAGAGGTTAAAAAAAAAAAAACCATGAAACAACAACAAAAAAAAACCCCACCATTGTACAAACATCTGCAAGTACTATAACTGACATGGTTTGACTCTCTCAGGGAACAGAAGGATAATGGACAACTATATAGCTTCCTTAGAGTCCTTCCAGCCATATTACCAATTATCCAAATAGCCTTTGCACATTCCATGCATAAAAAATGAAAGCATTTCATCAACAGTCTTTTCTGCGGTAATGTTCCTACCCTATATGCCCACACAGCACCTTTCTAATCGTGGGCAGAAGTGATGACAACCACCCATCCCCAAGTTCCTCTGCCAGCACAAACTCCATAAGTATGCGAGCCTATACTAGAGAGGAAGTCACGGAAACAACAAAGACAACGTATCTCACACTGTTCCTGGAGGATAACTCACTCTTTTTCCAAATGAGTATTCACAATTGTATTAATTACAGAAGTTAACATGCTATGGCCTTAAGATGTGGAGGTGACTTTTCTGAGTCTTCTTAAGGTAAAAACTCCATATTAGCTCTGTCAAGACTTCTAATCTTGAAGATTCAAAAGTACTGTGCTGGAGAAACATGTGGATTAGTCCCAGGGCTGCTGTTCTGTTCATTTTTGAAATGTGATTTGTTTTTTTCAGAGATGTTACAGAAGCCATCACAGACTTGGAGAAGTGTTTCTATTTTACATGTCAAAATACAACACAATAAAACCATCAATGTACACGGCCCTTGGCTGATTAATGTTTGATACAGAGATCTTCTGCAAATACTGTAAATAACTGAAAGGTTTTTTCCCCTCTTAAAGGCAAAACAAGCTGTTTACAGCTAGAAAATGGAGTGTGAAAGTCAGCAAAATGCAAAAACTAAAATCCAAATCAGATAAATTCATTAAGATGAAAACCTGAATCACCATCTACAGACTAGCATGTCCATCAGATCGCTTGGGAGGGCATGAATCTTCTTCAGCCATTAAACTGATGCTTTACATACTGAAGCTGTCACCACAAAGTATAAAGAGCATGTTCTCGAGACTGTTAATCCAGCTAAGGCCAAAATATTCGGCAGAAAGCCTTACAGATTAAGAAGATTCTTTAAAAGCCTTACCAATATATGCAGGGGCTGAACTGAAACGCAGGACTGCACCTCTTAGGAAAACTGTATTGTTCTAATATGGCTGTTAGATGTACCCTTCCAGTGCTATGGATGGCAAATAGCCTAGAATGGCCTCAATTCCTGCCTCTGAGAGAGACAGATTAAAGATGTTTTACACAAATAAAAAATATCTTTCAGCCAGGTGCACAGATCAGATTTTGAGTCATTCTGTTAGATAGTAATAAATTCTAGACTTCTGCTTAATTTCATAATCACTAACTAAGTGAGCATTATGGTCATGGTGCGATGTGGCTGGTTCTGCAGGTAAGACGACTTTTGATCTTGGAAACCATACCAGGCAAAGTAAGTAACTGCACAAGTTTATGAAATTCTAGCACTCTCACTGCCAGTGCTACTGTTACTACCAAATCCTACACACGTTTTCTTTGAACACTAAGCATGACATAAGACAACGAGGCAGGCCTATCTAACTATTGAATGCAGGTAAAGAATAAGAGCATCTGACAACAACACTAGATTCAGGCTTTTTTTGAGGAAAACGTTTGGTATTTTTGGGCCCAATTTAAAATAGGTGTCCCTACCTTCAGAGTAGGATCTGCAGTACTGAACTCCTCAAAGTCCTTTTGTGGCTAACTACCCATTCAGCATTCAATGTGCCAGGTAGGACTTTCTGCACAGACAGAGAGAGATGTAATGTAGTAATGTAATTTACTGCTGAAAATCAAGATAAGCAGCTGTGCAACAAGAAGAAAGATGATGGCCTTGATAAATATTGTTTTATTACCTATTTACATAAGCCACTACTCCCATGTTGCTTAGGGAGAAAACATGTGCGTGCCAGGTGAACAGCCCTAAGTTCCAAAGACATGCAAACCCCTTCAAGGTTGTAGATACTTGGGTCTTACAGTACTCCTAGGGCAGTACCCTTGCAAGCACAGATGTCCTTACATGCATCCTGCTTGCAAGCAATGAAGAAAGGGGTCCCTCTCAACCTATCTAGTTCAAATCAATTCTATAGATTTAATTACAAAGCCTCTTGTGAGAAGAGGGAGCTACAATAGGATTCAGGTAATATTTCAGCCATCCTTGCATGAAGTGAAAGCAGGAAACCACTTCAGCTGTATTTTACAGACGTTTATCAGTAACAATTGAAGGTCTGTCGCATCTAGGGTTTGTCCTGCAGAACATAAACTCACATCATGCAAGGCTTAGCACAGCAAATACAAGCTCCATTACCCACAGTGGTGAAAGACGCAGAATTGCATAAATACGACGACAGCTTTTCAGCACTGTAGGCATTTGAATCATAGCAAATGCTCAGGGAAGGAGTACCTGCAGCCACTGTTAAGATACTGCCGTAGCTAAGATCCTTTTGCTATCTTGAAGAACTTGGAACACGGACTTGATGAACACTTTTAGCATTTCTAAAAAGTCTTTAGACAAGACAAGACTTGTCCTACAATGGGATGCTCTCAGAATCTATGTTACTTTCTGCATGACAGAAAAATTAATACGCAAACGATAAACCCAAACCAATCTCAGCAGTCTAAGATCACAGTCAAAACAAAAGGAACAAACTTGAATCTGGACAAGGGGATGAACTGAAATTACCTCAAGTCTAAAATTCAATCACAGTTCCTCCTCCCTCAGGGACTAGGAAATAATGGCAGAAAAGTCTCCTTTCTCTGAACTCTGAAGACTCTTCTTTCATTTCTCTGGCACCACTAGTTGCACAGAGTCCTCTCAGAAAGTCTATTACTACAGCGTATTATCATCACTTACCAGTGAGGCCACAGGTTTTGGAACAAATTGGTTTCCACCGATCTACCCGGAGTGTCTAGACCAGGTCTCAAATGAGGTCACATACAAGTAACTAACACTATGCTGTGAGGCTTCAATTTTACTCTCCTCTCCTAGTTTTTAGCTCTTATGGACATTAGGAATAGTTTTATGACATTACACAAATATTCACAGAATCTATGAGCAATGAAATGAAGAGCTAAGGGTGATGTCACTCATCTCGTGTATTAGCTTTGGTTCCCAACAATACTAATTTAAACATCAACCTTTTAAACTATTACACGACAGTAAGGTTAGGGGTACTTAGATTAGGAAGATTTACACAAGCAAAGAGAAAGAAACTGAGCTTAAGTCCTTGTTCCTAACAGCCTCCAAAATCTTAAAACACACTGCCAAATTCAACCATATGGAAGTCTGGGTCCAATTACTTTGATCATTAAACTGTTGATGCAAAGTCTTGCTATGCTGGGAGAATTCTACTCTCAAGAACAATGAGATTAAACAAATACTTCATCCATCAATATTATATAACTTGCTGTTTTTACTGGTTTCAAGAACCAAAGAATGCTACAAAGAATGTTCCTTCTTTCCAAAAAAAAAAAAAAACTAAAAAGCACTACCAATTCAGCAAGCTCAGAAAAAGTCAACATTTCCAAATGTATTGTGACTGCCTCCTTCTGTATCCATTCCAATCCATGCTCCTCTCTTTACCCTCATGACTGTCTCTAAAGTCAAATTTGTTTCTTAGCACTAAAAGAAAAATGCCTTTCTGAGGAGGCTTTTGGAAACTCCCGCAGTTTTGACAACATATGGATTAGCCCCACATTCTGTTTAGTGAGCGACACTGCATAAGAGACTTCTACAAATACTATTACAAAAAGACAAGTCCGGACTTGATACTTTTCTGAAAAATACGTTTTTGCTGACAACTCAAAAACAATGATATGAACGCAAGAAAGGCTGTCCCCAGTTTCAGATGATGCATGAAATTAGGTGATTTAACATTTCCTTCTTATCTTAAAGTCAAGGCTACAGAGGCCTAGCTACCCTCAGTATCTGAATCTAGAGGTTCAGAACAAAAGCACTCTGTAGCCCAAGTGGATGCTTGTAAAAAATCTCTAATGTACTGTACCAGAATTATCCTGATTTCAAGGAAAAGACTGCAGTTACGCTCTTCATTCTACTTCTGAAGCAAAAAGCTAAGTAAAGCCCACAGAACTGTATAGGTTTATTCAAATATCTAAGTCTCCTGGCCTCTTTCCTAGAAGCTCTAGACTGCTCTAGGGTAAAAATAAGGGTCATGTTTCTTGGAATACTGAACATGGGAGCAGATAAAGCACCTACCCCATATCAACAGATGTGGATGGACTAGACAACCTAGGAAAACTATCTAGTAGTGGTAGTTCCTAAGTTCAAACTGTACAGAAAAGCATTAACATGCCTATGTGACTTTACTGTCCAGTTATAATCTATGGTCTACAAATAAGCAGAAAAATAAATGCAGAAGAATACTCAGTCTGCATTGATTAAGTCCAGACATGCAAGAAAGAAACATTATCTGATTGACTACTACTTTCCCTATTTACATTTTATAAAATAATACTTAATTACCTGATGCAATACTGCTTCTTAAATATAACATAATATTATGGTAGTTTTCTACCACAAGCAGGAAAGGATTTGTAAACAGAATTCTTGAGTGATACCATGCTATCTTTTGCTTAAATTTTCCAAAAGCTGCTTTCCTGGACAACAGACATGAGGAATCTAGTTACTGTTGACTGAGGTGTCTTAGGATCTAATAGACTATTCATCAGGTTTCATGCTAATGGTACTTTTGACAAATTCAGATAAGATACCTGGTGCATACAGTAACTTTTAAAAATTACTGAAAATTTGACTCTAGAAGATCTAAACGTGAAAATTCAGCATGCACTGGACAACCAGCAAATCACATTTAAACTACCTGGCATTTGCTAAATTCTTAGTAATACTACCTCAGTTAAATTGCATAATTTCCATTCAATTCAACAGCCATGTCAGCTTCCTTGTCATAGGTTTCAGGCATATCAGAGGAGAAAAGATACATCTTCCACATTTGCAAAGCACCTTCAAATTCTGAGGCACTTTATACCACGCAGTCAATATCACAGATCATTTGAATTCAGAATAAACGTCACGAGGATCAACACCTCCTAGATCTGATCATTCCAGGAAGATATAATGCACTGTTTCTCATCCCACCTAACAGAGTCAAAAAACACGGCAGTTTGGAGTTAGTACTCCCTTCTATTATTACTAATAATAGAAGCCCAGGAAATGTTTGTGCTGTTTCTTTCCCCCTTCTTTTGCATCTCGGGCACCTCTGACTTCCTCCAGACTATGATTACGTGCACAAACAGTATTACACTGGCAGATTAGTTACGTCTGTAAACAAACTGCCTCAGTACTAGAAGCAATAATGTTGAATTTGCATGACATACCAATCAGAATTACCCCTGCCTAAGCATGCTGCAAGGATGTAAGTGGGCTTTAAAAGAGACTCTCCTTCCAATTGGATTTCTCTTTGCTGTGAAAGTCAGATATGAGAGCACGGAGAATGTCTCACCTCTGGCTTAGATGTTCGTCCACCAGTTGCAGGTAGCAAGAAAATAATTTGGTTTACAGATCAAGAAAGGTAAAGGGGAAAGAGGAAGATAAAACGTAACTAGACGGCCATCAGGAAATCAAATAAAAGAGTCACCTTGGGACAGAAGATCACGACAGAACAGTAGCCAGCAGGGGAGTAAAAGTAGGAGTGTTAAAGACAGGACTCCTCAGTATTTTGCTGCGCCCAATGGCTCTACTGAGCTGAGTAACAGACTACACTATGTTCCCAAAGGTCCCAACCCAACTGACAATCCAGCTGAGGACATGGCTCCATACGTTAAAATTTCGTTTCTCTGTGGCTTTTGAAAAGTATATTAAGAACCCTAAAAAATGGTTCTAACGTCAAGTAATTAAAGCTGTTGGTGCAATTCTTATGGGAGCCCTTCTCATCCACTAAAAATTATCTGCCTTCTCTGATTATTAATCTAACATTGGCTTTTTTTGTAATGTCTGTTCCTAATACGATCTCCACTCAGGTCAAGCACCTCCTTAATTTCCTACATATGTTTCTCCACCACTTCGTCTCTTTTTGTCCTTCAGTTCTGTGCTGACATTATATCAGTTTCTTCTTCCCTCCTCTCCTCAGTCATTCCTCTGTGTTTGTCTTTTTTTTCTCTTGAATATACTGCCAAGATTCCCATTTTAAATACTCTTGATTTCCTCTTTAAACTTTGCCAGGAATTACTCAGACCCCTTTAAACTGTATTTGTCTTCACAAAAAAGTTAAGCATAGATGAAATTAGATATTGCTTCATGATACGGATACTTATTATACAGACTCCCTCCTCCCATTGGTATGACATGGCAGATTAAAATATTAAAATCACAGACACTATAAAAATAAAACATTCAAGAAAATTACACAGCTTTTACGTTTTCAGAAACCTAACTTTGTTACGCAATGTCAGGTGTAAAACACATTTCACTACATTGCATCTGACGAGAGACAGCATATTCAGTGCGTTTTTTTTGTTTTGTGTTGTTATTTTAAACAGCTGAAGTGAACCGGCTTGTTTTCACAGATTTACAGACATATTTAGCTTATGTAAGATTAACACATACATTAGGACCAAGCACCGACAGGACCGATGTCAGACTAACTGGCTCACAGATCACCTAGGTCACCTTACATTACCTTTTTTGAATAGGGGGATACCATTGTGTTCTTTTGGTTCAGGCACTTACCTACAGTTTTATATTTTAAAGAAAAAAATCAGTGTTAGTAGGCCAGAGATGATCTTGGTCATTTCTTTAAAGATACCTGTCTGCCAATTTTGCAATTCATAAATGGTAATTCAGTACCACTGCAGATACTATTCAGCATCTTCTGGGTTCCTAACAGACTAGGAGAGTTCACCATCTCTGCCATGTGATAGGCACTTATACCCTTAGGGGCAAGCTGGCTTTTTTTTAGTGGTTTTGCTTAGTAGTCTTTGTAGCATTCACGGCATTTATTTTGTTTTTCTCTCACAGTACCAAATATACTGTTGTTGTCTAAACCACTGGAATCAGGTAAGTAACAGTTAAGTTAAGGCACAACAGTTTTTAATATCCAAGCCCCTTTTCGAGAGGGAAACCTAATAGTCAGTTAGCATTGAGTCAAAACAAGTTTCAAAAGGCAAAACCAGTCAAAGCTGCGCTGTTGCAAGATGTGATCATGGGTGGAGCTGGTTTTTTGTTTTGTTTTAAGGTATAAAGGGCAGCTTAAAATCCAACTGGAGGAACTATATTTAAGCTGACAAAAGAATGCCATATTTCTTGTCAGAATGAGACCAAGCTTGAAAAACTCCAGGGCAGAAGCTAACCTAGCAAGATAGAACATAGGAAAACTCAGTGCATAGTGTCAACAGTAACACCAGTAAATGAATAGCTGGTAAAATAAAAGGTAAGACACCACTTGCTGTTATTAATGCCAATCAGCATCAGTCTCACTGTTAAACTACTGAAGAGGGAGCCAAAAATAAAACAGATGCTGTCATCAGGAGATATATGTGATGCAAGCAGTTACAAACAAACTATTCTTTTTCTAGCTTTTATAACCCTCTACAGGAACATGACCAAAGGAAGAGTTTTGAGAGCGCCTATTACTGCATAGCTGCTGTATTTTCTATTGCTTAAACAGCTTATTTTTAAATTCTACCAGTTTAAACCATGTTACATCAATGGGCAAACTAATTTCCATTCGGACTTGGAACAGAGGGAACAAAAATGCCATGAGGTCAGTTTTCCTCTCCTTCCTTCTTCTTTGGGTGCCGTGCACAGCTCAGATGCAGCAATGAACTGGGCTAAATATCATTTTCCAGTCGAGAAAATGCTTACTACAAGTCTAGTAAACAGAAAGTGCACAGGGATTACAGACTGCACTGTATTGGCTTTGTACATGACAGTGCTTTAAAACTCAGGAGAAAATATCTTGTTTTCATGGCCTTGTCATATTAGAGACCACTGAGCTGTCATGACCATTTACGAATAAGCAGCTCATCTCCTGGCAACAAACTGAAATCTTTATTGGATAGGACAGACATGATGAGGTTATCCTATCTGAGTTTTTAAACTTCCTGGCAAATTTAATTTAGATAAGCCCCTTCGTAGGTACAGTCAAGACTACTGTGAAACCAGGCCACAAAATATGCTGTCTTGCTTACTGAAGACAATATGCTTTACAAGTTTAAGTCAGCTGTAGGAAGGATCAGCTGGCATATATCAACATAATTTTACTAAGGATTCTTCCTGAACAGAAGAGACATTGCCTATCAGTTTCCTGGAAAAGGATTATTTTGATTAGTTGTTAACAGAATATTGGGTACTCCACAGCCCTTGCTCTCTATTTTCAATGACAGATTTCAGGCTGCATTTATCCACATGAGTTATATTATCATCTTGCCCAGAAAGATATGTCATTTTGACTGTAGTTATAAAAATGAGAAAAGACAATCATGTAAAAAAACTCCTTTATATCTAAGGCCGACAACATAAACACAGTAAATCATTAAGTTTTCTTACATCTCAAATATTATAAATAAATAGCTTTGTTCAACGAAAATAAAACAACAAGCTACTCCTTTTATGATATTAATAAATCAGGAGCAGATGGGAACACTTTGTCATAATGGTATAAGTGTCCTCCTGCCACTATCACACAAATGCTAACAGAAAAACATTTGCTGTGTTTTCCTTATGTGATGTTATTTCTCAAGCAGAGCAATGTACTCCACGCAACAGCTGACCCTCAGTCCAACTCTAGGGTTTCATAATTCCATTCATTATTGCTACCAGGAATATTTTATTTGCTGTTACCAATCACATCAGAGTTTTAATGACTGGTGAAGCTCCACTTCATGAGAAAGCCAAGCAGTCAACATATAGCTTAATGACTCCCTCCAGACAAACGCATTCATATCAGATAAGATGCCTAGCTAACTATTTTAAATGTAAAATGGGATTACTCCTGCTTATCTCACAAATCTCTTTCTGGACAACTAAGAAATGAAGTCTATGCAAAACATAAAGTATCACTTATGCAATAAGCTATTGACTACAGGAAAATGGCTTATGGAAATTTCCTGATTCCATCTTTGGCAATTCTGCGCTTTGGAAAGGATATATGCATTTTATTATGACTAAGATGGTTGAAAGGATTTAGATGGAGTAACATTAACTCTGTGTTTCAGGGTTACATATTTGACTTTGAGAAACTGAAAACTGTTTTTCAGGGAGCAAGAAGTGCAAGATATCACTGAAAGTGTATTCTTGATATTTATCAGTTTGACAACAGTCATTCCATTAGAACGAATAGAGAAGTAGATCCCCATTTCCTAAACTGCAAATCTCAACAAACTAAGAGCACTCAGCTCTAAAACTGATAAATGAAGCCTTTTAAATTAAACCGGTTGCTGGGTTGTATTCAGATTAAAGGCACGGACTACTTGACTTGGTCTTGCAATTCACTGTGCAGGATATATACAACCTGCCGATTTTGCATGAAGAAAATGGGAGTCAAAGACCAATCAGAAAGTATGTAAAGTGCCTTTATAGTCAAAAGAGCTGATGGGAGAGAGACCTTTATAGAAAGGTCAGGACAATTCAGAACTGTATGAATGGGAACACCTAGACAACATCAGCTAGACTATCATCTTTGGACAAACATTGTGCTCAGGTACAATCAGGAAAGTTCTGGTTGTACCATAACGCTCATGCTAGCCCCAAGAGCAAGATTAACAATAGAAGTTGATTGCATGTCTATTCAATTAGTTATCAACCTAGTCAAGATAGGAAGATCCTGGACAGCTCCTCATTTGAGTAAAATCTAGGTACCTGAAAAGGGTCTGCAAATGAAACCACATTACAACCTATTCCTCTGTCTCTCTGGGTCTGGGTTAGCAACATTTCTCCTGCTGCTTCAGGCTTACAATAATCTGGATCGTGCATCTGGCCGTCTCCTACCTGGAGACAAGCTCCTAGACGTGCTTGCTCCAGATATTTTCTCCCAACATCACAATATTCTGCTTCCTGCTCTGAATATACACAGGCTCGCTCTCAAGTTCTGACACACACATAGAGGGTGAGAGTTGAACATAAAGTGTGCCAGGAAAGCATATGGCAAATGCCTTTTTTTTTTTTTTTTTTTAAGCAAGGCTGAAAGTTCATGAAAGTAGTATAAACTGAAATATGATATTTTAGCCAAAGTCTAACATCAAAGGACTTGAGAAGTTATCATCGGAGCTAGCATCTCCCCATTCATGTAGCCACAAGGCAGAAGGAATGACTATGTAAAAGGGAAGAGAAAAGCTACTGCCTGAAAGAATTTACTGGGCAACCCCAAGCCCCAGAACATATCCACAGACAGAAGGTAAAACTCCCAGCAGCCGAGGCAGGGCTTGTCACCATGGTGAGCCATGCGCTGTCACAGACAAGGGTGGGGCTGCAGCTGGGGAAGGGACAGACTTGCCACGCAATAGGAGACTATTTCCCCAATGGGGGACACAAAGATAACTCCTTAAAAAAAAGAAAAATCAGTGGATGGGACTGGTTGCTGCTTGGCTAGGACTTGCCATGTAACAAGGAAGTAAGCTGAGTCACACTAGAAAGACAGAAGCTTTCCTGGAGAAAGGCATGGGTAAGAAAAGGTCCTACAGTATGCAGAATACCTGCAAGATAGTGGCATTGCTTCTACCCCACCTGCTCCTCCTGTTTTTTCTGCAAATGCTGGCTCATCAAACTAGACTCGTCAAAGTTATCCCTTTGAAGGGAGGAGACTACTGCTTCTTAGTCCCTTCTCACTGGGCACACTTCCTCCAGCCCAAGGATAATCAACCTCACTGGCTTCAGCTAGATCAGAGCTTTGCCTTCTCTGCTTTGTGTTGTCTTCCTTCCTCCTTTGGGGAGGAGGACAGTGACAGCAGGGGCCTCAGCACTGGAACTGCCTCAGGGAGAAAGGGCGACTGCACCTTCTTTGAGAACTCCAGGCTCCAGGGAATAAATGGGACTCAAGGGCTACTAACCCTCGGGGGAGATGCTCTAGTAACCTTTCCAGGAGGCAGCACGCATGCCCATGACCGGGGTCACTGCGAAGAGCTTACTATTCCTGTAGATTTGCTCAGTGATATGGACTTTATCTATCTATTTTTCAAGAAGCTGGGCAGAGATTTGGTGTGTAATATGGGTATCATGTTCATTCTGGCTGTGGGTACAGTCAGCGCTGGAGGCTATTGGGCAGGAGCCATAGAGAAGAAAAGACAGCAATACATCGAATGCAATTGTAAAACAATAGAGTATTCTGAACGTGTAACAATCAACCCTGATATCCCCTTTATCTGTGGAAGCATAGCAACATCTTCCTTTCTGTTACTCATGCTTTACTGCTTCTATGATCACGCAGTGTGTTTAATGATAGGATTATTCTGCCTATATGCATCTCTTGGCCTCTACAGCTGTCTATCCCCTTCCTTGAACAAACTCCCATTTGGAGAGCAGAAAGTTTATTTACAGCATTTTCACAAAGGCTTAGAAGTGAAGAAAGTGCTCCTAGCAGGGTTCAGCATCTTCACTGTTGTCTTTTGGATGGTCTTTAGAAATGAAGATCAATGGGCCTGGATCCTGCAAGATGCTCTAGGAATCTCTATATGCCTTTACGAACTAAAAACAGTTCACATACCCAAGATGAAGAACTGCAGCTTGTTTCTACTTGCTCTTTTGGTCTATGATGTCTTTTTTGTGTTTATCACTCCTTTCCTAACCAAGTGTGGGGACAGCATAATGGAAATGGTAGCTTTTGGACCATCCAGTTCAGCACACCATGAGAAAATCCCTTTTCTGCTGAAGATTCCAGTATGGTACCCTACATCAGCTTTTGACAACAACCCTTATACTGTCCTAGGCCTTGGAGACATTTTAATTCCCGGTTTCCTGGTAGCCTACTCTCATAGATTTGATATTCGGGTACACTCTTCACGAATCTATTTTGTAACTTCTACTATAGCGTATAGCTATGGTCTCCTGGCGAGCTTCATAGCTTCAACATTAATGCAGAAAGGTCAGCCAGCTCTTCTCTACTTGGTGACCTTCACTCTTACCACTTGCCTGCTTGTTGCTTTTTTGCGCCAGGAGTTGACAGTCTTTTGGACAGGCAGTGATTTTGCAAAGCAGCCCTCCTGCCCTCCAATGGAAATCAGTATCAGCTACCCTGATACCCAGAAAGATCCAAAGACACAAATGTGGCTAAAAGGAGGGGAGGAACAAACGATCAATCACATATCCAATAAAGACCAACCAGATAACTCATTTCTGTTGAAAGAAGAATTTACTGACACCAACATACATAGTGAAGCGAAACACTTCATACTATCCAGAGAAGAAATAAGCAATCAACAAAAGCATGATCTCAAACAAGGCAGTCTCAAAGCAGAGAACCAGCCAGACACCACGGCAGACCAAAATTCCAGAACCGTACCCCAATAAACCAGTTATTGAATATGACTGATTTCCAGATAACAAAAGAAGCCAGGAGAATTTAAAAAAACTGCATGAGCAGCCAATTCCAATCTGGTAATAAAAGTACGACTTGTAAAATCATCCTTTTTTGTGAAATGTAGTGCTTTATCTTGTTCCAGTCTCTGTATATACATGATACTCTGTTTCATTAAGCATTTCTGTCCTTACATTATTACTCACAATAGAATGATATAAAGATATTTTCTTAGTGTGAGATAAGAAGTTTAAGATGACAAACCATTTTTACACAGTAAGTTTAGGGAATAGTCTTGGAATAAACATAAAGAAATATATTGTTCTAGGGAAAATGCTAAATAACTCCTTGATGAGCATCATTTAAAACTATTTTAAAAACTCCATAAACTACAGGCAAAAATCAGATATTTGCCAGGACAGTGCAAGAGAGAAAGGAAAAATACTTGCAGCTTTAATACTGTGACCAAAAAGAGTTGTTTTGTTTTTTAAACCATGTAGGGCTGATTTTGATCCTAGGCTGCCATATTCAATGTTTACTCCAAAGCAGGCAAGTGGAACTTTTTTAGTTATTTCCACTATATTATCAGCTATATCACAAGCTCCCTTCAAGCATAATTAAGACCTTGTCTAGTTCTTCCAAAAGTTAAAGGATTGTTACAGGAATTACTAAGAAAAGTCTAGCTCACGTTTTGTAAGAGATCACCGCATACTTTACCCCAATATGTTAATTAGGCCATGTTAACCCCATCTGACAGCTGGTGAAAAGGAAGCACAGTGGTGCCTGGGAGCTCAGAAGGTGGAAAACTTACACTTTAACTGTAAGATCATGCTTCCTCTTTGATCAAAACACAAACTATTAAAATCTTATCCATTCTATCATAACCTAGGGTGGAGAAAATGAGTGCCTAGTTCTTTCAACATGACTCCCAGCCACTTCCTACTGAGCAACTCTCCTGAAAGTTGGTACCTCCAAAAACACTTAATAAGTGACTCTTAGTTCAGAGTAGACATAAAGTGTTTTGCGCTTCCTATTCAGAAATTTGGTACTATGTGTGCCTGTTAACGTACAGCTTAATAAGGACTAAGGATCAGTGGAGTAAACACTTCATATTGGTCACTAATTTATCAGTGGCAACTGGGAAGAAACCTCCGGCATACAGTGAAATACCAGAGAGCTATCTGGACCTAAAGCATCCTAAGGAGATTGTTACACTTTTCTCTTCTGCTTTTTAACATGCCACTTTCTCCCTTTGGTTTGACAGCATAATTTTAAAAAAATCCAGCATACAGTATATATTTCATTATTTTAATATATAATCATTATATATTTTAATAATATACCTTAGAGAGAAGCCCCTGACTCAAAGCTTCAAAAACAAAGGATCTCAAAAGCAGTAATGGATCTGGATCTCATTCCTATTTGGGAGCTGGGTCAAGAAAGGCACACTCTTGGATCTGATAATATACATCTAGCCAAAGGCTGAAAGGCCTGTCCACAGTCAGATGGGAAAAATTTCTTGTTGCATGGAGGATTTAAACTAGAGCCTCCCAGACTGCAGACCTACTCCCCTTGGCCACCAGAAGTCTTCAGTTTTAATTCAACTTGGAGACCAAAACAAAATACATGGGCAGATTTTCTGCTGTGCCAAGTTTCACAGTCATGTTCTATTTTTCTTCAGTCTACAAAGCACTCTGGAGGAAGTGAAGATGGTGATTTTACCAAGTCAGGAGAATTGCCAGCTAGACAGAGAAACAATTTTGTTCCTCTACATCAACAGAATGGTATAGTAAGGCAAGACAAACCAAAACATTTGGCCAAGGGGGCACAAAATACACGCTCCTCAAACTATAGCTTCACACGCTCCTTGCCCAAGGAAGTCCAGCAGAAATTCCCAAATGTAACAGGCTGAGCTGTTCAAGACTTTGGAAGTGTCACATGCCAAACAAAGAAAGGCTTGTGACTCTACAATGGACTGGACAAGCCTACAGAATTTTAAATTGAGCTGTCAGTTGCTAAAAAGCAACATTTCTTGTTGTAAAGGAAGTATATTTCATTATTCTCCCATCCCCTGCAGTGAGTGAGCACAAGAGAACTCTTACTGAAAGAAGGGACAGAAATACGCACAATGTTATTGTAAAGGGTGTTAAATTTTGCCATCCTCTTTAACCACCTCTCCCATCATTAAAAGCCTGATCATAGTTGATATTCATCTGAGAAATACCAGTAATAGAACAACTGAAATATAAGATGGAGATAGTCATTCTATTCTAAGAAAATAATTAAAAAATTAACATATTTCTAAAAACAGCAGGACAATTCTATCTAAACCAATAGCTAGCTGCCTTTTAAACCATGATCAATATCTAGCATGATGAATCATAATCAGACAAAACAAGCACAATTATCCTCCCCATACAAAGGACAAAAGCACATAGTTAAACCGTGCTGATTTACAAGATCTCCAAATGTGGCCACTTAAATGTAGTTGAACTGTCACAATCAAAGTTATGCCCTGGACAATTTCTTTTAAGGCTGTCAGTCCGGCATCCTTATCAGCACTAAGTGATAGGAATCAAAAGGAGATAAGAACAGGTTTTATAACAGTCAAACAGCAATAACTCTCCATTACTGAACTAAGCAGATTTTATGTAAGTCAAAGGCAAAAGAGAGAGCTATTCCATGTACGTGACTATTTTTCAATATACCAAACAAGCTATACAAAAATATGGTAATGAGTGTGATGTACTCCTAAATCAAAGCAAATCTTAGAGAAACAGATGTTTAGGGGGAAGGGAAATGGGGTATGGAACATTATGAAGGGACAGGAAAAGAAAAATTAGCATCTAAATGACGGTTTGAAGAACAAAGGAAGGATATGTACCAACAGGTAGGGACCTCTTTAAATGCACAGCCCAATGTGCATCTTCATGACCTGAGTGGGCAAAACATCCAAACGCTTGAGATCAGGCTTGTTTGTTCTAACAGTGGCTAAGAGGTGCCTCCTCACATGTCTGAATGGAGTGGAAAAGGAATGAAGCGTGCCCCAAGTCAGAGCTGATGAACTCCTTTCTTTCTGGGGGCAGCATGGAGAAGACCAGATTGGAAATATCACTTCTCAAACCAACCCAACAGATTAACTAGGAAATGACCAAGTTTTCATCAGAGGCAGGTCTCTCTCTTCTGGGCTCAATCACTGAAAAGGCTCAGGCTTCCTTGCTTATCTTATCTGTGCTGACAAATTGCACAGAAGTAATCTAACTTGATACCTGAGAGATTACATCATTTGTCAAAAGCAGTCCTGTCTGCTACACTGTTTGAAAGAAAGGCAGTCTGAACACTTGCTAATGAACTCTTCTCTTGGAAAATAAATATAGTAAATAAGGCCACGTGACAAGAACAATCTTCTACCACAAGTCATGAAGTGTTAAAGGTCCATTGGAGGGAGAGCCTGATGCTATAAACATATTTTAAAAGGGCAAAAGAGTCAGCCCAGTGGTTAAAATTCAGGAAAGAGGGACAGTAAAAGCCTTCTAAGATTGAAGGAAATAAAACACGTTGATTAAAACTCTTTAAGCAAAGCAGCTGCTTGCTTTGACCTCACTGAGCACAACTGAAAGGGAAAATACTGAGCCCTATGAATCCAGCCCTATGAATGTTTTAGCAGAGCTTGGCTGCACTCATCTACATACTAAGGCAAAAAATTTCTTGATGCTGTGCTTGTGCACAGGTATAGTATTGATTTATACATATAAATCCAGTAACTGGTAAGTAATCTTTGTTTTTCCTCTGCGGTTTTCATATTCACGGTAGCTAACTCCAAGAAGCACACTCCAGTTTGAGTAAGTTATCCAGAGACAGGATCAATGTTCCTATCTGAAAAGATGACGTGGGGCCGTTCTGCCCAAGGCTTGAAGGCTTCACACGATCACATAGTACTAAGGTGATCAGAGTTAAAAGGCTGACTCTTAACACTGGGGAATAGGATCACACTCTGAGGGTAAAACCCCTACTGAGCTCACAGGAAACTCTGGTGCAAGACCAAGCCTGACAGATCCTGTAAGCACAGGAAGACTCGCTGCCATGAACACAAGCTTCACTTACATTGCTACAAAAGAGACAGAGTGGCAAAATTCTGTGCTTTTCCCTTCCTTCAGGCCTCCTACAACAGACCACATAAATTAGTGCAGCAGAAAGGACTGCTTACAGCTGGTCTCTCTACCAACAGGGTGAAGCTTGGAGAGTGTGGACAGTAAAGAGGGTAAAGCAGCAATTCTTGACGAAAAGTAAATTAGCAGTTTCTTTCAAGATAAGCAATGGATTTGTGCTCTGCCACAGTGTGCTCTTTTTCCAAATATAAGATACTCCTACAAGAGAAAATTCATGGGTCCCAAGATGATTCCAAAGAATTACAGAGTCAACAAACATGGAGTTTCTCCTGGTTCTTTTTAGGGTTCTGGGCTTAAAATCCCTGAGAACTTGCAGATAGGCATGTGGTTCTCCCCTAAACCAAGAGAGACAAAAAGTATGGAAATGGAACCTGGAAAAGGATCAAATCCATGAAATATGGCTGAAAGCCTAACGTTTTAGACAAAGGACTATAGAAGGGCTACCAAAAAAAAAAAAAAAAGGACCAAAATAAATTAACAAAATCAAAGACATGGGGCAACAGAACAAAAGATAGCTAGCTGTTAAGATCCGAGAAAAGGTATGACAATCTGTAGGCTGGGTCAGGTTCCATCCTTGTTAAAGTATGAGAGGAAACGGGGCATGAGGCCACAGCAATGATATTACTAAATCAAAGTAGTCCAGGATCACAAGTGTTTGGCTATGCACACCCTTTCAATATGAGCATGCATTTGGATGAGCACTCAGAAGTATTAATCCTCAAGATCTTTTAATAGGAATTTCCAAAGTGGGATAAATTTGACCTGATATTTTTCTATTTGTCACTGAGAAAATGGAAAGAAGATTGTTTACGACTTTTGTGAAGCAAACCTGCAGCCTTGCAAGACAAGTGACAAAACTATTATTTCTACTTTTGTAGATAAAACGAGTTATTGTTGGCATTAAGTCCTAGGGACTTGACATTTCAGACTGAACAAACATCTTCCGAAAACATTCTTGATAAATGAGGTGTTTCAAAGTTCTAATGAAGGGTTTCCAATTAGCTTAGAACTGCACGGAAATAAGCTTGTAAAATTAGTTTGCAAGCTATGGAGAAATCAAGATTCTAAAAAATTTTCTCATATGCAACCTTTATTTGCTAAACTACACGAAGTCACACAGATCCTTTCCAGTTTCCTTACCTCTTGTCCTGAAAGGTAGTATGCTGCGAGAAGACCACCAATGAAGCGAATATTGACCTCAAAAACAGATACTTCAGAATTCTGGAAGAGGAAAAGCAAAAAAGTAAATATTTAACAAGCTCCCTAATCAAAAAAGAAAAAAAATCACAAGGCAGAGGAAAGTACATATCCAAAGCCAATATGCATGTGCCATTATCTAGATTCATACTGGCATTCCTTTGTACATCTTCATGACAGTGAGTAATGCTTCCAGTGTGAAAAGAAATTGATTTTTAAAAATTAAATTAGTTTTTCTCCTGCTCTCCAGTTATGTTATCACTAGAAATTGCAAGTTGTTAGGGGGATGGTAGGGGAGACTGTAGGTTCCTGTAACTCAGCACATCTTACTACTTCTTATGTTTAATCATACCTGTTAATTTTCTGGGTTTACAACACAGAGTAGAAGCATAATTAGAGAATTCCTGTAATGTGCCTTCTTACTCTGACTTACCCATCTGTAATCTCAAATTCAGCTCCATTTTAATGTAGTTTCCAACTGCAAAGAGCTGTCGTATATTTAATATTAATGACAGACATTTAATATTACGACAATATGTACTGCAAACCACTAAGACACTCAAAAGCATCAAAAATATTACTGCCTCCCTCCATTTTAATATATTAGGGCTAAATTCGCTAGTAAATTTTGCTACATTTAACCCACTCTGGAAAATGAAGACAAACTAGCTAGTTTTACCATCTTTTTGCCTCCTACTGACCCCCATTCATTTCTTTGCCTGCATATACCCCATCCGTCTCTCCCATAAACTTCTATTCATTCAACCTGCTAAACACATAAATGTATACTTTAATAAATGCTTTTAAGATAAAGGCAGTCTTCCTTTGACCCAGAAAAGGCACTAGAATTTACGCTGTACAAGCTATCACGTTAGCTGTGTGTTGACAGGACGTTTACCAGTATCTTCCCTTCCACACTGTATTTTCTGTGGCACTTGTGGCTATATCAGGCGTTTTGCACATATCCCAAAGCACATAGTACTTATCTCAGAGAGTTTATAGGAAAGTTTTAAAGATATTAAACACTCTTTATGCTTAGAAGGCTAAAGTTTTTGAAGTATCTAGAAAACATATGATTTTAGTGAAAGATGTGTTTTTACTCACATATAGGATATACAAGAAGATGTCAACAATGCAATGTGTGATTTTATTCAATAATTTATTAAAGACATGAACCACGCAAGCAGAAAGGTACAGAGAAAGCAATGACTTGTATTTTCCAATAAAAAGTATTTTTTACAAAAAAAAGTATCCAAAAGGAACAGTAACCTTAATGTAAGAACATTTCTTAAGAAGTGTTTGTTTTTACTTTGATGTAAGGTTCGTATAAGTAGGACAACGTTAGCCCTCAGAAATGTTTTTAATATACGGGTAGTTATAATTTAAGCCCAGTGGGTCGTGTAAATTTTTTTCCACCAAATACAAGATTAATTCTGCAAATTTATATTGAGATTGGGTAGTTTAGAATACAACTAGGAAGCAATTTAATCCACAGTCACAATGATACCATTATGCCTACACTGTCTCTGACACTCGTAGGTGCTTTCGTTTTAGACTGTATAATTATCTGGCACTATCAGGGGGCGTGGGAGAGGGAGGCAGAGAATAGTGTTTGCCAGATATTCAATGTATGAAACAAAACAAAAATCTTTCTGAAACGTAGGACTTAATGCAAGAGCAACAATAAGCATCTGCTGAACTCCAACTGCATACCAATATTTTATTTTGTGCATTACTGAGTGTAAAAATCTTTTTGGAACCACACAGCAAGTCCAAGGATTGAAATACAAATTCTGTCACACGGGCTACGACATATTGCCCAAATTAGTAATAACAGCCCTAAAAAGGGCAAAATAGGGTCATTTCTTCTATTTACCATTAATAAACTCTGCATACAAGAACCTCCAAATATCAGACACTGTATAACCAACTGAAAAATTCTTCTGAGAGATTCTACACCTACAGGCAAACTAAAGACACTCATGTGGCATTCTAGTGTACTGTTAAAACATCCCAAGAACTTGGGAAAAGAACACACCTACACTCTAATGTTAAGTAAATTTATACACCTTGGTCTGGGGAAAAACCGCCTCTGCTTACTCCATTATTAGCTGCTACTATCAGCTACTAAAGGCTGATTTTTTGTTAGACTTCACTTTGCATTCATTTCTTCTGTAGAGGCACTGTTGTTCCTCACAGACCTTCTTCCATTATCCAATAAAAATTTGTACTTTGAAAATACAATATACAGACATATCTCTATAATTAGAAGAACGTAAAAGTTCTTTTTTAAAGTACAGAAAATTCTGAATCCAGAGAACTTCTGTAAACTGAAGGTTTACGTCTGAACTTCAGATACTTTGATAAAGTTTTTACAAGTCCAGCTGAAAGACCTCTTTCATCTCCCATCAGGAGGGACACAGTGAAAAGGACTACAGAAATATTAGGACAAGTTCTACTCACCACGCTGAAATCAAGATTTTTGTCAATCCACTCTTGTCCTTCTCTGAATTCATCGTGAAGCCCCATTATATAAAGAGTATCTAATGCATCTACTATGGTAGCACCCATTTGTGAGTTTCCTAAAGAGAGTGGGAGGAGAAAAAAAAGATTTCTATTACAAGTGACTCTTTCCTTATTTTTCTTAAGCATCAAAAGTAAGAGAAAACAACCCAAGAAGTAACAACGCAAAGTTACCACACAGACAACAGTACAAGGAATAGTCAAAATGAGCAAAGAATTAGCAGCTACACAAGAGGATCTCACTTCTCTTTGAAAGCTTCAGGACACTGCTATCATTTGGATTCTGGAGAGAGAAGGAGACTAAAGATAGACAAATCCTTCTCATCTGCTCTCCTAACCTGAACACGAGCAACTCCACTTTGACAGAAAAAAAAGGAGAGAAAAGACATGCAGCTTCAAGAGGCTATTAGGGACTCAAGGACAGAAAAGCGTGACATAGACAAGATAAAGCAATCAGTATTTGCAGTAATGCCTTTTATTTCCCAACATTTACTACAGGAATTAATGAGCAAGGATGCCCTCACTTGGCCTCAGTGATAAAGTCACAGCCTCAAGACGTTCACTTCACCTATCATAGGGACCATGCAAGGCTCTCATGAATTCCTGAACTGTCAATATGTGAAGTGTAGCATCTTAAGCCAAAAAAAAGCAGTGATGATTTACCCTAACGTGCCATTCCCTTGAAAGAGCAGCAATGAGTCACTCATTCGTTTGTACAAGGGAGAGAGGACGAACAGGAGGCGAACTGTAACCTTGTTAGGCCATCCCAACCTAAGTTACCACTGTTATTAGGTGGAGGTCTTTGTTTTTGGAGGAAAGCAAGAATTACCATGGGTTTATTTATTTATTTATTTAAATGAAGTATATAAAACTTCCTACACATTAAGAAAATAAATAATTTTCACTATTCCTACCAGTGATCTATAAGTACAGTAACTATATGATTAGGAATTTTATGAGCTGAAATTATTTATTTATTTTCACCCATCAAGGAATTTCTACAGGACAGTGTTGCTGCTTGGGTTGTTTCTATTCATTTGTTTCTGAATTTTACAGGTTTAGAGTTTTGTTTTCTTTCCCTCAAGCATAACAATAACTAAATTAACTTATCACCTCATTTGCAATTCTCTTAAACTCCTAAATTACTGATACCTACATGGAAGCTTAATTCCATTTTCAGGGATACATTCCCTGAATAACAAAAACTAAATACAACAACTTCTTTATAACAAAGTAATCAATTTCCCCAAAAATAGGTGTGCATTTGTTTTTAATGATTTTGAACTAGATGTGGAAAGTCTTAAAAGTCTATTTTGTTCGTTAAGAACATTCAAGCACATGTCAGGACATGCTACATTTCTTAAGATTAATTAGAACATGTAACCTTTAGCAAACTGGCCACCAGGCATATTTACAATTCTCAGAAAACAGATTCATTGCAGTGCATAAGTACCGCGAGGTTTGGAAGAACATACTAAAAGTTTTATCAAGGAGCTGAATTGCATGGTTTCTGCAGAAGTGGGACACCACTTGGTATTAGAGCTACAATAGGCACTTTTCCTATGCGTAACATGTCAGTTAACCTCTAATTTGTCACTTCAGAAATATGCAAAGTAGACCATAACACAAGGTGTTTGGATCAACAGGGAGCTCTGCAAATCCTGAAAGTTTAAACAGTTGCCTCAAAACAGTTTCAAAAAATAAACCTCATTTAAACTTGTGCGCAGCAATAACCACATCAGAAAGCTCGCATATTCTGTAAGGGGCATGGGGTGAAAAGAATACATTGCACAGTGATGGGTGCAATCCCAGGCATCACTGTACTATCATTCACACTTTTCTAGATCTCAGAAGCAAACATTCAAGCGTCCACAAGTGAGCACAGCAACATATTGGGCACAGACATCTCTTTTCCAGCCCTGCAGGGAGTACCTTGAAAAATACAAATTTATATAATCTTTTTTTATGGAGTTCTCGGCACAGAAACATGAAAGAAGAGCCACAAAAGCACAGAAGCCCATAATTTGCCATGTCCTAACTCCAACAGACACACATGGACTGAGAGCCGAAAGGTCAGCGCAGCTCAAATCCTGAGCTCTCCGCAGAAGATGCCAAAAGTGCCACAGTTGCCTAACGTATCCCATGGGGATGGAACAATATGAGGGAGTCGCTGCACAGTCTCCTCAGGTTTGGCTTCCCCATGGGTACTGCTGTCAGAAAACATTGATTTACGCAGACAACTGGAAGTGCAAGAAATGTAAGAGGATGTCTGTATTAAAAAACTACAGTAAGAAGTTTTGTATTGTCCATAATGACTACAAGCATCTAGTATTTCAGTATAATTCTTCCATGTGCAAAAACTGCGCCAAGCTTATGTGTTATTTCGGAAGGCAACTATTTTTATTTAATGATTTGTCTATAATTATGGTTGAGGGCAAGACAAATTATTTTGAATTATAAGTTCTTGTTCTTACCTAAAAGAATTAGTCAATCTCACCATCACATCATGGGTTACAGAAGACAGTAACCTACTCTGCCACTTAAACTTTACCTGCCATATAAACCCACCCCAAGGAAAAGAAAAGCAATAGTGATTTTTTCACAAAACTGAGTAAAAAAAAAAAAACCACCAAAACAGTCTGGTTCTTTCCCCATGTGGCTGTTTCAATAGGGAGAAAAAAAAGAATTTTTAAAATCACATCTTGTCAGCTTCCCCCTAGGACTGCTTTCTTCTCAGGCTCATGAGACTTTGATAATTAACAACATAACCAAAAGATAACACCCTGCTAACATGACATTGTATGTTAAATTCTAAGAAATGCAGTTATCGTTTGAGAGAAGTAAAAATCATTTTCTTTTAAAGAACTGGCTTAAGTCTTAATCATTTATTGATCAAAAATTAAATGATCACAGCACACAGGCACTAGAGACAGAATCAAGGTTGCAAAGAAACTTTATTCTGACCTCTCCAAATATAGGTGCTTTTGATTCAAAATAATAGTAACATAATCAGTTTTTTTTATATTGCCCTTCCTGGTATACTTCCATTTTCCTCTGCAATTATTTTCAAAACCCTTAAGATTATTTTTATTAAAGTTCCTCATCTTTTTAATTTAACAAGTGTTAATGCCTTTCTCTTTTAGGGAGATGTTTGTGCTGGTTACTTATAAATACGCAGCATGGCATCAAATAAAGAAAAATAATGGAATTTGACTTCAATAAATACAGACAGGAGACTAGATTTCATTTTCACAGTTTTAAGTCCTTTTTAGCCAACCGTCAACGCCATATACAACTCCTTTTTAAGCTAGCGGTCCCTAATAGGGATTGACTGACAACCTGTTTCATGTGAGCATCGTTTGCAACCACAGAAATAAGTTAATTCAATCTGATAAAGCAAAATAGACTTGTTCAGTACTTTTCGCCCAAACAATTAATTACAGGTGTAGCTTCATACTCTAACTTTTGTCTGGCCCACATTCCCATCCTTGTGCCCACTTCCGCCTCTTTCAGTTTCTCTCATCTTCTATGCCTGTCTTTCACAGATGCACAAATATCCAACAAAACATTACTGAGCAAAGCCACTTTTGCTCACACCTGCCTTCTCCCTAAGCAGTGACAGCTACCTATTTCTGAGAGGGAGATCACTATGGTTATAGTTTCTATATTCTCTGTAAGAGCTATTTCTTACAATGGTCTCCTACAGATAGCATTTGTATCTCAAACTATAATTATTTATTTTTCTTCTTTCTTATAAGCACACTGCTATTTCACACCAATTTGGGCATTTTTTCCTTCTTTCCTTAAGCATATGAAAACCAATCCTATATTGCACATCAACAACTCTTCCTTGGGGAAGACTCAGAAGAGCAGTCTTTGGTTTTTAAACCTGCTGAACTGAACATATTTCCAAAAGGTCAAGAGATGACAATCAATATGTTGTAACACATTGTCTACTCAGTCTTCTTTCTTTAGTGTCAATCAGGCAGCACAAAGCAAGTGAAGTCTTCCCATCCAAGGGGAAAAGCCTAACATGGAGTTCTTATTCCCAGAAGTCCTGTGCCTACAAGAATAAAGGGTAGAATTGGACATACGGCAACCCAGAGGATGAGAGATATAACACACTGGCTGTCCCATGTTTCAAGAGAGGCACAACCATTTGTGGACTACACTAGGTTGGGTGAGAGATTCAAAGGGCATTACTTGCTCTCAGCTTCTTTCTGGGAGAACTCTAGGTGTCTGTGTGGAAGAGAAGTCATTCTTAATTTATCCCTAAATATAAACAACCTGTGTTGAATTTTTCTTCAGAGGTTCACAACCTAACCAGACTAGGCAATGATGCAGCTATAGCTGTCTTCCTCTATCTTAAAATGCATTGAACAACCATCCAGGCAGCATCTGAAATATGAATATGAAACAGGAAGAAGCCTTGTGCATTTGAAGATCACTGGCCTGCATTTAGAGTTGCACTTAGTGCTTTTGGGAAAACAATAAACTACAATGGATAGACAGCTAATACTTCCCCGCCTCCTGTTGTTGATTCAAACCGTTCAGTCTAAAGTTACAAAGAGAAGTCATTTTCTATTCATAACAGAATATGCATTTTCATTTCATAGCCATGTCAAGATCCATAAATTTTGCCTTAAAGGACAAGCGGATAGTCTTCATGGACTTAAATCAAATAAGGTGTCATTTGAAAGGTAATAAAGTAACTGTAAACAATGAGATAATAGCTTGGAGGAGTAAACACAGCTTACTACCACCTCAACCAATCTGAACTATTATTTCTCAGGATAGGGTGGAAAACAGATGTCCCACTGTAGTAAAAAAGGCTATAAAACAATTAAACAAATTACAACAGAAAATAACACTTCTGGCTGAAAGGCACTCCCCCTGGTGCTGCCTCTGTTCAGCACAAAGGCTCAGTAGGTCATGTCGCAGAAGATAATGACTGATTCCAAAAGGGCTCCGCTTTGCAAGTGTCAGATTAGGAAGTTCCTCCTCCATCTAATTACACTTCTAGCTGACTGAGTTCCAGACTTAGTAAAGCTTGGCTAATGAATGCAATATTCATTTTTCTAAACAAAACAGAACATCTGTCATGAGCTAATGGAAGGAATTTAAGTGTGAAATAGCTAAACTATTAACAAAATCATGCACTCTCTGATTAAGCAAGAGTATTATTCTAAAGGAGTGCAAAATATTGTCAGATTTATATTTAGGCAGACTTCAGTTTCCTGAGATTAGACAAATAATTTCTTCATTTGATAGCAAATGCATGCTTCATGTTGTCTGGATTATCCAGCAAATCTTATGACTGTAAGTAAACAGCAGGGTCACTAAATGAAAAATTGTCTTCCTACTTAAAACTTTTTGAATATGTCAAAGTGCTAGATGAAGAATTGGTTTATTTATACTTTTTTAAAGTCTCACAGGAGACTACTAAAGTATGGGAAGATAAATCTTTGTCATATGTTCTATGAGAAAAAGGAATAAGAAAAGAATAAATAGCCCATTTTCATTAAGTTAAGAATTGAGATTCTTAAAGTATGACACCAGCTACAGGATTACTTATTGTATTTATTCTGTGGAAGAAGAGACTGAGCAGCGAGGTACTAAAGAAAATACACGAAGTAACCTAGATCAGTTACAATCAGAAGAGACTAAAAAGATTTGAGATGCATAGCCACATCAAGTTAAAAAGGAATAAGATGACAAATTAAACTGCATGTCAGTTAAGTCTTACACTCTGAGCTGAAAAGTAAGCATTAAATAGGTACTTCACAGAAACTCTGATTATTTGAGATGGCATCCTACAGACCCTTCTCTTCAACAGGTGTGCACCACACACAAATCTCATTACTACTTCCACACAACACTTCCACAGGGGCTCTAATTACCCCAGTTAAAGGCTGAGCAGGAGATCAGGCTCAGAAGAGAAGGCAAAAGTGGAATCTGTAAGGCCAACAGATTTCAAAGAACTACACCCACAGAAAGCAATAATTTCTTCTTTCCTTTTCAGCCTCTGTTTTCCTGTGTTCTAACACAAGAGCAACTGCTTGTAATCTATTTGAAAACTGATACAGTAGCTCCCTATCAAAGTTTACATCTGACCCAAAAGCTAGTACCAAGTGCTAATGAAAGACAGGGTGTGGATTCACCCCATGACATCAACACAAAAATCACCAATTAGGTAAAACGTTTGGGCTATTATTGAAGAAAACTGCTTCTGTATGATACAAATAGGAAAGATTTCCATATTAAGGTACCCCTGCTATGGAAATAACCTATTTTAGACTACAGAAAGCCAATTTCTCTTCATAAGCCTTACATAGCCCGAACTTACTAAGTCATGTGTAGAGACTTGAGATCTGGATGAAAGGAAAATGCTTTCACTTTCAAATCAGCAGGATCAATGGGACAATCTTACTGATGGACAAAATTGTAAGATCCAAACAGCCCTTGTGTGGCAGAAATAGTACTGGTATCATAGCAACCCATGTCCAGTTTCTGTTTTTGCAGGGTGCTGGACAGACATCACCTACCACAAAGAGAATCTTCTGCTGCAGCAGAAATGCAGACTTTGATTACTGACGTGTCTAATCACGGGAATCGATCTGCAAAGGGAACCTAAGGGGACCAAAGACCTGAGGGGCCAAATCGAAGTTCCAGTTCAATTTATGCTCAAGCAGCCCATCAGCATCATCTGGCAATCAGAGAGGACTAGCCAGAGTAACCTCATGAGGGGTACTGCCCAAGTCCCAGAACACATCCTCACTATCCAGTTTTGGAGATTCCAGAAACAAAAATACAAAATCTAAAACATCCTCAAAGTAGCACACACTGGTACACTTTGAACTGAAAAGATTACAGTTATTATTTTTCACATACTCAACTGTTTTAATACCTAGCAATGGAGTGACAACATTTCCTTGGAAAATTCAGCGTGACATTAAATGTACAGTTATTGCAGTCTAAGAAAATAAATATTCTTATTACTGACATTCTCGCCTGGCTAGCTTAAGAATGGCTGAAATGTAGACTGGGCAAGGCCTTGCTGATCTAGAGAAAATATAGCAATTTCTACCTAAAAAGGTACAAAGAATTCAAGTATTCTTACTGCAGCAACAGAATTTCCTAATGTGATACACAGTTGCAGACCTGGCAGAAAAATTTACAACATGAAAATTAAAAGCAAACAATTACAAATCCAGTGTTCTTTATCTGTAATGAGGCTCTGGCAATAAAGCTGCCAATATTGAAGGATACCACTTATAAAATATCTTAATGACCCACAAGGAACAAGATAATGTTTAAGAAAATGAATGAAACTATTGAACAGAGTTCAATTCCACTGTGAAAACAAATGGCTCAAAATTAGTCGATGAAACAATTCACTTCATACAAAAATGCAACATATGATTTTAGCCCAGCTAAAATTGGAAGAAACCAATTGCCATAAAAATCTTAGATCGATAAAAAAAGAACACAGTATTATGTCGAGTGCTTAGTTCTGTTGAGTTGCTGATAATAGGCAACATGAAAAGGAGTTCCTAATCTTTTGTACCAGACCCTAATAGTATCTTAAGCATATAAGTAACATTACATAATCAGTTATAATGCCTACCTTAATTTTATAAATGTGGAAGGAATGGGAGTAAAGAACTGTGAAGTGTATTCTAGTCTTTTTTTCTTTGAATCTATTAAAAAGTGAACCTACGGGTAGATGTTATTAATCAAACTTCTGTTTAAATACCTACGGATGCCCTTAACACCTTACAAATTTAAAAATGTTGTCTTAGGATTTATACTATAGTAAACCTTTCTTTTCTCCGCTCTTGATCGGAGTGTGCTTCACTGCTCTCCAACCAAATACCCCATGGCCCTTCAGCTTTATTCATATTGCATACAAGCAAGAGTTGAATGGAGTCCCTCTAGCACAAAGCCTGAATGTGCTCAAAACTAAATTTGAAAAGACCTTGGCATATTAGTACCAGACTCTCTCAATTTTCTAAGTTTCTCTCTAATCATCCCCTTTGTATTTCTTTTATCATTTTCTTTTTAAGCATAAAAAAACAAACTGAATTACTGTAGACAGGAGGAGGAAGGACTGGACTGTGTGCAGACCATAATTAAGATTAATGCTGCAGCAGACTAGGATCTGAATTGGTGAAAAGATGAAACCTAGTGATAACTGAAAGACTGCAACATGAGGGGGGAAAGATTAGAATGAGCTACAGACCAGGAAAGGAACAAGAGAGAGGAGATGGAGTTAAAATAAGTACAAAAGAAGACTACAAGAAGATAGAGATATAGCAGAGAGGAGGCAAGAAAAATGAGTGAGAAATGAACGGTGATGGCAAAGCAACCAGTTACATGCAAGAAGCAGTCAGTGGCAACCAAACAAAAATGCAGATCCAGAGCAACTCCATTTTGAGAAATCAGGAAGACTTAAAAGAAAAGACTCTCGGTGAATGACAGATCAGAAGCACACAGAATCCAAATACACACAGCAGTCAGTTAAACCCAGCAGCAACCAAGGCAAGGCTGGTATTAGACAGTAAATAAGAGAGCAAAATATTATCAGGACTTGAGTTACAGTATGGTTCTACGACCCGAGTTGCAGACACTTTATGAAACACTAACCACTGACCTTCTAAGATAGTAAAGACAATTTCTTATAGATAACTGTAAGCAAAACTTTTTTCATAAGGCACATAAAAAGGCACATCACAAAAAGGCACATGTAACAGCCATGAAGGCACATAAGCTTTTCCATCTTTAAAAGATCAAAAGCCTGAGCTATTCCTATGCACTTAGGTCCAAACCACATTCTAAATTTTCCCTAAGACAGCTGAAGAGGAATTCATTTCAGTTTGGAAGCCCGATAACCCTATCAGAATGGTACAAAGCTCAAATGAACAATCTGACAGGAGACAAAGTATATTAGGCACAAATGTAATACTGCACTAAAATGGTTGCACTGCTTCTGAATTAGATCTCCCTCATAGCTGGCCTCAAATGACAGCAAAGCGTACTCATGCCTGCATCCAATTTTGTTGGCATGCCCATGGTGCTGTCCTTACCCGTTTTAGTTTTAAAGCTCAGCAGCTAATCCTTATTTAGTTGTCATGCCTGTTTACTTAAAATTTTAAACACAGTCCAAAATAGATTGCATAGTCTTAATTTCATTTCCTTTTGCATCCTCTGCTCTTAACTCCAAAGGATGAGAAACAAGCTTAAATTTAAGAATAGCAGTCCTTCAACCTAAATAATTCCAAAATCAAAACAAGCACAAGTCCAAAGATTCCCAATAGGAAACTGAAATATATCCCCCCCCCCCCCCCCCCCCCAGCCACAAGAGTAAATCATCTAGTTCATAAGAGAAAAACAGGAGAGGATGCTATTAGAAAGGGAAGAAAAATATTCCCCATATGATTCTGAGCGTTGCACCCCAACATGACTTAAACCCTTCCTCACCATTCCAAGTAGATGTGTACTTACTGTTCTACAAGGCAGATTACAGAAATAAGGTGCATGCTTCTAATTCCACTTTGCATTTGTACATTTCATTACAATAATTTAAAGTTAGAATTTTCAATCTTCCGAATAACACCTGATTGATTTAATGTCATCAGTTCAGAAAGATGTAAAAAAAGCCACTAAGAACCACTGACCTAGAGGTGTAGTAAATGAGCTAATACAGACTGGGTGAGAAGCATTCAGTGAGAACACTGGATTATTAAAAAGAGAAACAGAAGACTACGACTGCTCACGGTGAGGTTCGCTGATCTGCCCAGGCATGCTTGTGACAATTTGACAAAATAGCAATAACGCTCAAAAACTGTTCTTCAATCAGCTATAGTTGTCTCTACATATGGCATCAACACCGTAAGCAGTTAAGAGAGATGGCACAGCCAAATTGCACCCTTCCCGCACTCTTTTGCAAGTTTTACAAAACAGCCATGCTCTGAATAAACACCAATCTATTGCAGTGAGGCAAAGCACCATGATTTGCGAAACACCGCTTGCCCCATTAGCACTATAAATCAGAGGAGAGATTTAACTTGGATGAACTGAGGAAAAGTCAAAATACTTCTTGTAAAGGGAAGTCATACAGTAGCTTCACTGTTAGTCTTTCTAAGAAGTCAGTAAGCATTTGGACAGAGAAGGTACATGAGAATATGCATCAAAAAAGATGCGTGAGAAAACTAAGCTGCCAGAGGGTAAGAAGAAAACATCCCTGCATGGATGAATAACTGGTTAAAAGATACGAAATTGGATAAGTATAAGTGGCCAATTTTCATTGTTAAGGGAAATCACTAGTGGGATCCTACAGAGATGAATGCTTGGGCGCATGATACTCAACACATTTATAAATCATTTGAAAATGCGGCACATGCTGAAGCATCCAGAATCTTGAAAAGGAAGGCTAATTCTGAGCAACTGTAGAAGAGCCACCCCATAGCGAGTTTCTAAACTCCATAAGCATTCAAAAAAGCCCCCAAACAACAATTATTAGGAAATTATTCCTGTGTACAAAACAGGAAATAGAAGACGTGCTAGTCTTCCTCTCAAAGAAATAGAAGAATGGAAAAGACATAGAGAAAGGTGAAAACTAAGACTTAGGGTGTGAAAAAATATAGGTATCAGAAATGACTTAACAGACCAAGATTTTTCAGATAATACAGACACAACCGACTTTTCACAAGAAAAAGATGAACAGCATGTATTTGCTCAGGTTCTCCTCCAACACAAGAATTAGGCATCTAATAAAGGGAGCAGAAAGACCATTCAAAACTAACAAGATAAACTGTTCTCCACACAATATGGAAGCAAGCTGTGGAACCCCTTGTAATGGGATACTGCAGATGCTCCAAGGTTGCATAGACTCAAGAACAGACTGGACAAAATCATGGAAAAATACATTGAAGGTTATTAAATAAAACTTACTTCCTCTGACTTCAGAAGCACCAACGCTGCACAAACTTTTGTAAGCCTGAAGAGTATTCCGAGAAACACTCAGTTACTACATGTTTGTCCTGTTCTTTTCTCTCTTCCCTAGGCACCTGCTGTTAGCAGCTCTTGGAGACAGTAATGATCCTATATTGATCTTTCATTTGACCTGATGCAACTTTTCTTGCACTATCAGAACCTGTTTGTAATTCCAAAGTAGTTAGCAATTCTTGAGAACAATGTACTTAATGACAGCTGTCTTTCCAAAATTTGTGTTACTGGGCAAAAAAAAAACATTCAATATACATATAACAATGTTCAGAAGTGTCTCAGTACAGTCACTCATTACTGATTTTGCAAAGGACACAGCAGCACATGCACAACTATAGGCCTGTCCTAAGGCCAGTTTCATTTACTTTTAAAACAAATAAAACCTGAAACATGGAGACTGAGCTGCAATTTTCATCATGCAATTACCTTTCTTTACTAGCTAGCATGGACAGATTTTCTTCTTCCTTTAATTTGCCAGGGAAAAAAGGCAATGATGGGTAGGTTATTTGCAGATGTATAGCTCAGCTAAAATCGCTGTTCGTCAAGTATTTCTTTCATCAAAACGATGAGAGGAATCAATAACATATTTGCTTATATATACATATACCTCTCATTCCTCTTTTCCTTTCATTTATCCTCTACAGGAACTCAGAGGCTCAGATACAGAAAAAGATGCTGGAGCAGAAGCTGTTTCCTTTGGCTTTCTCTTCATTAGGGTTTTACAATAAGAAGACACCAGAAGCTTTTAACCGTATTCTCAAAAGTAAAGTATCAGTAAAGGTACAATGTTTATCTCTGTCATGTTTACAAATGCATTGGTTATTTAGCAATCCAAAAAGAAAAGAAAAAAATACAAACAAAAAGCCCACAAAACTTAACATCCCCGACATTCAGTTATGTCCTTTTACTTTTCAAGTTCACAGCTAGTAGATGATGGCAGGCAATAGTGTTAGAGCAGTTCAAGCAAACCAGTGACTGCTACAACAAAAGATGACAAAAGTGATCTAATAAACTAATAAATATTTTTCCAGAGTAATTTCAGAAGCATCTATAAATACAGTTTCTTGTAGTATATGCAGGAAATATTCCACTTCTCATTTCGCAGATCACCAATGTGACAAACAAATAGCATTATACCCCCAAGCTATGTTTTTCTAATATCTTTGGCAAGTACAATAAATTCCTTTGCCTGACTGTGAGTTCATCTCATAGCAGCCGCATGCCCTTGCAGTCTAACGGACGTGTTTGCGCCATGGGGTTTGGCAGCGTTACTACTCCCACTTTCAGGCATGGGAGAGAAAACCGCTGTCAGTTCTCTACTGCCTAGCACCAGACCAGCGACCAGAGCTCCCCACGTGGCTGCTGCAGCCGCAGTGGGCAGTCAGCTTAGCTCAGCAGGCAGCAGCATGCTAGCTTTGGTAGTGGGCAGCTGGCTCGGCCGCACAGATTTAGCGGTGATGAAGGGTGAGATGGGCTGGGCGGCAGGCCAGGCGATAGAGAGGACACACTCAGGAAGAGCGGGAAGTTGGTGGAAACCATTTGCATGGCATGCAAGATAAAAGAACAGGAGAGGCAAGGATGCACTGCAAATGCATGAGACAGGACTAGCACGAGAGAATATGAAGTAATAGTTGATTTGTTAAATCTGTCCCTGAGACTGGGCATGTCTGTATACACTTGTTTACAACAACTGAAAACCTATGGCCATTATTCCTTAAGAAAGATATTTTCTTATCATCAAAAACATATCTAGAAATATATCTGTTTACACATGTATACATATATCAAATCATCTTCACATAATGCAGCTCATCTCTAGACAGAATGTATCCAAATGCAAAGTCTAGAAATGTACTGCTAGTAGTATAGAGTTATATAATTTTGCAACTATTTGTATCATTATTTTGTTTCACTTCTCCTAACAAACCTTCATATATATATAGATAGATAGATAGATAGATAGATATAGATATATATAGGTGTGTGTGTGTATATATGTATGTATGTATGTATATAGTGGTAAACTGTTTTTCAAATATCTGGGGAAAGGGACCTCCAAACCTTTAGGAATCTCTAAATTACTGCAGAGAAGGGGTCATTTGAAAAATCCTTCTCTGACATCTCTTTTTAGGTCATTTAAGATTACAAACAAACAAACAAAAAAAGACGGCAAGAGACAAATTGCATTTCAGAACTGTAATTTCAGAAGCCAATGTATTCTAGTTTTTGCAGAGGCCCATATTCTGAGTTGCCTGAGGTTGTGTTTTATCCTTTTGTTTTCTTAAAGTCAATCAGCTTCTCCAATAAATACTGTTTCAGAAAAAATAAATAAAGTTGAAGACTGATACAAATGCATTAGTACAAAACAGATTGCTCAATTTAACTCATGATAAAGGATCTTCAAACTTGTGCTACAGTGATGAGTTCATAAGATATTGACCTTAAAGATGGCACAAATATACATAGTGGAGATTCAGAATCTCCAAAGCATATCTGGACTGATCAATTTAGTTGTGTTTCCATCAGATGCTGTTCACGTAGGAGGTCACCAAACAGCTACAGGGACAAACAGTCTCTAAAGAGCCTGTGTCAGACTTGGTCTTTCTGATCCTCAGAAGTGATCCCAGTTAGATTAGATTACAGTTAGGGAAGCTGGCAGTACCATTAACTACTCTGATTTTTAAACCCTGGAAACCTTCTAAAGTAACTTTAGTGTTTGTCATGCCTGCTCATTATCTTACATACCCCATTTTCCAGCAGTCTGTTCTTTTCAGTCTTTGTATTCTAATGAGGACTTGACCTAGATCCCCGCACAACTCCATTTGTGCAATAATGTTTCGAAACTATCTTCAAATAGGTTCCAGCAATTTCAATAGCCCCCCAAAAAAGTTTTTTTTTTTTTTTTTAGCTCAGCCACTACAACCATCAACAGAGCTGCAAATCAAAGTTAAAACTAGAACGAGAAGTTATACCTTCTCTCTCTGCTATACTTTCTTCTCCCCTTTGTATACCTTATTTTATTTTAAAGGACAGTAATAAACAGATCAGCAGCACTTTCAAAATGGGCAACTTTCAGAAACAACAGGGGCAAGTTATTACCCTGCTTCATGAACACAGAATTTTGTTTCATTGCCACAGAAAGGCAGGGGAAGAGAGGAGGGCAGAAGCCTGAAGCTATAAAGGTTCATTTTATGTGTCATCTCTAAGTAAATATCTTTTAAAATCCACCAATTCCCAGTTATACTTTTCCAAAGCAGCATCCTACTACTAATGCCTCAGCCAAGCTGTTGGAGAGGTACAATTCAAGATTTTAACCCAAGAGTGACTACAGGGTTTGACAGGAAAGGCTTTTAGCAGGCTCTACTTTATAATTTAGAATCACCAAATCAGAAACCTTCTCTAAAAGACCGGCAAGAGTTTCTGAATACAGTTGCAGGTCCGTTACAGTAATCCCAGTAGGTTTTGTTATAAAGTCAAGCTACCAGCTGGGGCAGCCCACCACTGCTCTTGATAGCATGCGTCAGTGAGGCACAGAGCACCTTGCTTCAAAGTTTACCACCTTCCCTCAGTTTTAACTGACTTGGTTTTAAGACTTAGAACAGCAACGCAGGCCACCTCTCTCCCATTTTCCTACCCCAGCCTGAACCCTGTTAGACCTTGTCATGCTGGGAACACTGGTCCTCTTCTTGACATAAATATGGATATATGCTACTTGGCAGGGGGAAGGGGAATTTGACAGGGAAGATTAACAGCTTATTTGCCTTCTATATTTAATCATGTTTTCTTCACTTGAGAATTATCTGTAACCTGGTTTCTAGAAGATTCATGCATCCAAAAAGATGCAGCGTCAACAGCAACATCTTCTCCTTGTTGAACCTCACGTGAAATGGAAGTACAACAGACTGCAGGGTAACTGCAGAAGAAGTTTGAGTCAAATCATCTTCGAGATGACTAATAAAAACGGATTCTGCTGAGCAGGTTTTTTTTTGTTTGTTTTAATAAAAAAGAGCATCAGATTTGAAAAAAGAAATTCTGTAATGCATCTATAAAAGCAAGACCACCAGGACTGGTGTAATTGCGGGTAAGTATAAATTGGTAAAGTACCAATAATAACAATAGAGCCGAGACAGCCCTTGCTACAAGAACGATCACTTCTCCCTCCCTGAAACAACCAACCTCCAAATCAACAATAGCTGGTTCTATTTTAGACTTCGTAAATAGTGAGGACATTAGGAAAAAGTTATTCCTACAAAATAGCCTTGAACAGAGCAAATACAACATGATCTGGCTAAAAATTAAATGGCACAAGATAACGTCTGGGTTTTAAAAGGACAAACGTTCAGGGAATCGGCTGGTAGAGCTGCTGGAACAAGATGATCAGATTCTTGAACGGGGAGGAAGCCTGCAATTTCTTTAAGTCAGAAATGCTAAAACTACAAAGGATAAGCATCCCAAACAAGGAAAAAAAAAAAAAAAGTAGAAGGTCCTCCAGACTCCTCCAGACCTAACTGCTTTAGGAGACATTTTAGAAATAAGCAGATGGGGCAGGGAGAGGGGATGAAACTCTGGATGAAAGCTAGAAACTGGATGAAAGCTGTAATTCAAAATTGCTAAACAAAAATTGCATTGGGCACATTAAAAACAAACATCAGAAAAATGTTTTCCTGCCATATAAAGGAAAAATCTCATTTCATAGTGAGCACGGATTACAGATCAAGGCTAATCTAAAATTATTCTGAGCTAATTAAGCAACAGAATTGCATGTAAATTCAATAGCAATGACGACAAGATCACACAGGTGAACATTAAAGATTTTTACTATAAAATCTAAGCTCATCAGCTTGAAAATAGAAGTAAAGGAGGACCTAAATATAAAGATAAAAGGATGCCATGCATTACAGATAACATACAGCTATGGAAAAATTAAATCCCATCACTGAATGCCTCAAAAGAGGTGTTTCTAATAGAAACGCAAACAGTGCCAATGAGCAAGGTAGTAATGAAGAATTATCTAGGAATAGTTCTGCTCACCCATTTCCTAGGAGAATAAATTAAGTTGAAATATAGGATAGAAAAATTAGAATTATCAGAGGAATGGGAAGCCTATCTTATCAAAGAATATGAGAAACAATAACTTGGTTTGTCTTAACCAAGCAAATCCAAAACCGAAAGGTGATATGACGCCTGTCTATTAATAATTAATACATCTCTTAACAGCAGAGAGGAAAAGAAAGTATTTAGGATGCAGGACCATATTTACATCAGAACAATTTTTTAAATAATATATATATATTTACAGAACAATCTAGAACAAAAGCATAAACCAAAAACAGGAAAAAAAGCATAAACCAAAAACAGGAAAAAAGCATAAACCAAAAACAGGAAAAAAAGTATGAACAAAAGCAATTAAAGTCCAAACTGAGGGGTTTTTTTGTAGTAAAGGTGCGCAAGGTGCTCCTTGCAGATAGGGTAGTACAGAAGCTGAAATTACTCTCTTACAAATCTAAATAGGCGTCCATGAACTCTGGAGATCACTTTCTTTTAGAAGTTTTACAGAAAATTTCTCTCACTCCTTCGCTGTGAGCAAGGGAAAGGAGCAGTGTGCCTAGTTTAAGTTCTCCTCTCTAGCCCCTGTTCCAATAGGTTTTTTTAATGTTGATGCTCATCATGCAGTAAATTATTTGCTGAAAAACACAGTTTGGGTGCACACTTGTTAATTTGGAAAGATATGAGAATGGTTTCAAGGCAAAATTTAAGGGGAGCAGTGGAAGGGGCAGAGCAAAAAAAAAAAAAAACTTTTGAAGGAAGTGCTTCAACTCTCTTTTGGAATGAGTTTCCTGTAAGTTTGCTTTTTCCCTAAATGTGAAAACAAAAAGCTAACATTTTGATTTGAATCAAATTTATTCGAGGTTCAAATGCCTAATAGGAAGAAAAAAAAAAAAGGACACTTGCACAGTCCTAAACTCTATTTTTGTTATCCACATGAAACGGATTCAAGATTTAAAGCAAAACAAATAAAGTAAATACCAACTACAATGACAGTCAACCTCACACAAGGTCATTAATCAACTACCTGAAAATATACAAGTAATATTGTTTGTTTGAAATGAAGATTTTTGATAATCAGTACTAACCTACTTAAGGTAAACAATGTAAAATCACACTCATTTTTTATGCAAAAAGTAGGTATGATAAATTTGTTCCTTCTTCAGATACCTCAGGGATGATGAACGTAGAATTAAAAAGAAAACCAAAAAAACCCACATAGTCATAGAATAGCTTTGTTGTGCATGTTTCAAAACAAACGCATGAACTTCATGGCCAAGTCTTCTGAGGTGCTGTGTGTTTTGGATCGATCCAGGCTTAACCTTAATCACTAACATCAAAGTTAAATGTTTTGTTATGTCAGAGGATGAATATAAAGAACATTCAGGGCTAAGACCTCAACAGTTGCAAGCAGTTTTTTGAACCGTCAGTCTTACAGAACTGGGGCAAAAAAAAAAAATAAAAAAAAAAAAAGGATTCTCTTCTGGTTCAGGTAGCACGTACAGTACAACGCCATGTTCCAATCACAATTCTATTTATTCTAGCCTAATACAGCTACATTGCCAGCTACACCAAAAAGTAGTACAGCTCCAGATCACCTAGATTTTAAGGAAGAAAAGCCTATTCAATTATCTAGTTTGATCACGTGTATACAACACAGGCTATTAAATTTACTCCATTTTTCTTGATCTTTATTTTCCTCATGCTCTCTCTGCACTATGCAAATGTCATTTGTAAAAGTCATATTCACATTCCATTGCTCAAATATTCTCATCCCTTCCCTTGAATTTCTTTGAAACCTTCCCCCACCCTCAAAGCTCTATATTTTGAACTTTGTTTTTTTTCTTCCATTCAAGTTTATGTATTCAGGATCCTCCATTCACATGTCACTTACCTAAATTTTTTTACGGCAACTTACATCAAGACTGATCCTGTTACTAGTAGCTTTTTGGCATCTTGCACACACATTTTGCCTTGTATCATATTTGCAAGGGATTGAACATGAAGATTTAGAGAAGTCTTTTTTTTTTTTATTGCACCCCTAAATATCACCACCATATTCTGTTCTCTCTCTCTCTCTCTCTATATATATATATCTCAAAGTAATAGTGTGCACACAGACACAATTTAGGTTTCACAACATTAAGAACATACTTTCTGCAAAAGGTAGT
Source organism: Struthio camelus (assembly GCF_040807025.1). Classification (NCBI taxonomy): domain Eukaryota; kingdom Metazoa; phylum Chordata; class Aves; order Struthioniformes; family Struthionidae; genus Struthio; species Struthio camelus. The sequence continues at coordinate 91,346,976 of NC_090942.1, read as the reverse complement.
TAAATAATTCATTGAATTGTCACTGAAATAATTGACACCCTTCTTTGGTTCACATTTCAAAATATTTATATTAGAACAGAACTTACTATGAAGCTTGTGCAGATTTTCAAGGAGGACATGGACAGAAATACTTAAAAAATTATAGAACATATAACCTACCAAATATGTTGGTGGAATGTCCTTTCCTGGCAATTGGTTTGAGCTCATTATGTCCCCATCCATATTGCCTATAATTGTCCCAGGCATGCTTCATCATCTAAGAGATGAAAAAAGTAAGATATAATTATCTATCTAATAAACCTGCATTGTATGACTACAACATTTTATTCCTTATTTGAGACTTTGTCTCTCATGTTCATCCTAGCATACTGATAATTGCTATGCTACTATTTCTATACACTACAAGAATCAGATTATATAGTACGAATAAAGTCTGTTTGACTTGTGTTGTAGGATGCTCTGCATTTCTGAAGTTTAGGTAGCTTTTTCTTTTTTTTTTTTTTTTTAAACTTCAATAGGTACACAGACATTTAAGCAGAGGTATCAGTTAAAAATACTGGCTAAAGTCTAAAGTGCTAACCAAAAGAAAAAGAAATCTACTGCTCTGAAATACAGAAGAGGTTTAAATACACTGGTGTATTAAAATACAGCTGTACAGTGTTGCGAAAGGCATAACAAATTGTTTATTAGCAACACCTACTTGACAAAGATATACTGTGGAACAGCCTCTACCAGGAGAAACCCTGAAAGCTTCCCTCTTTAAAAAGTGTAATAAACAAAGCACTAGAAAATTCATTCACAGCCTAAGGTTCATGTACTATTTGTTCCACAAAATACACCCAGTTCTTTCTAATAGATGTTTCCATCCCACAGTAAACAAAGTACTTCTGAAAAACAAAAGGTCCTGTTGTCCCACTTGTACACGTCAGCCTTTAGGCAGACCTTCTATGCATTTGTTAAAGCTTTTTAAATTCCTTGATTGTTTGCATATGGTTGAAATTCAGCAGTGATCAAATTGCAGGGTGTGCCATGCTGCAAGTACACAACTGCCCTTTAAAAATCAAGTGAGATTAGTTACCTCAGTAGATCAAAGTTAGTAACAGGAGGAAATTTGACTCTAAAGAACACTGCTCCAAGCACAAGGAACAGTCCCATTCCAAACAATAATTCTTAAACAATAGTCACGTAGCTGTACCCATAATATTATGCATATTTTCTTTTCCTATTATGTCTTAAAAAGTGGTATTAAAATACTGTTAATATGTACTGTAAAGTAGTATTAAAGTACTGTTAACATTGTTAATATAAACAAAAACTCCAGAAAGTGCATGGAACTCAAATCATGACAAAAATCCCTACAAGTCTGAGAAATGCTTCTCACGAGGAGAAGCTATGCAAGTGTTCACAAACCTATATTAACCCTTTAAGAAACTCGATTACATCAGGACAAGCAAACTTTTCATTATGGTTTGCAGGACTGTAGTTGTCTTATTTTCATCAGAGACTCATAGTACTCATAGAAATTACGAGGAAACAAGCAGATGCTGGCTAAAAAGCAAAACGTAGTCTTGTTACTTTCTTAGCACTACCTTCCATAGAAGTGAGACCGCCGCTCTCTTTTCTTACTGAGTTCAGGATTTAGTAGAAGCCAGGAGCTGGTAATTCCAAATCTTTCAAACCGCACCCAAGCTGCCTGCTGAGACATGCAACACACACCCCTGTCCCCATACAACCAGCAAGAGGCCCCTAGCCATCCTGCACAGCCATAACTCCTTCGAATATAAACTAAGGCATAGAAAGTTTGGAGGGAATTAGCACTTATACCCAGACGATGCTTTGAAACACAGCCAAAGTACACACAGGCCCGGAAGCTGAGAAGTGGTCCTGTGTTAAACTTGTATCAATCTAGCCACAGGTGTCCCTCAGAAATGCCATGGTTCCCACTCCTACTGTTGCCTCTCGAAGACAGCCCACATGCTGCTTTTGGCAGCTATGCTGAAAGATTCTGACACCTCATTAGCCAATAATACTGCAAAATTTTCTTTAGCGTCATGAACCTAAAATGTAAGAAAAAGAGCATGCCAGTATTATACTAAAAGACGAGAGAAGAGCCACTTCATTAGTATTCACAGCTTCCTTAGTGTTTGCAAAGTACTCATCAATTGACCAATTAATTGCCAGGAGAACCTCAACAGGACTGTAGAGCACAACGATCCTCTTTTGACAGATGAAAGAAACACTGCATGACAAAAGCAGTAAAATCCTGATCACAATTAGTATAGAACTTCCTCAGAAAGCTCTCATTAACTTTTCCCAGAATCAACTTACATATAAACAGAGCTTTGTTGTAGTTTTATATAAAATTATTAACTTAAGATCATAGAATCAAGAACCACCACATCCTTCTGTCCAAAAGGACCTCAGGAGGTCTCTAGTTCAACCTCGTGCTCCAAAGCAGGGACAGCTAAGAGATCAAATCGAGCTACTTAAGGCTTTATCCACTAAGGATATAGTGGATAAAGGGATATTCAAGGTCTTCCTGGGGAATCCCCCTCTAAACCACAGCATGCAGGTGCACCTTTGAGTCCTACCAATGCTACCCAGGAAAAACAGACCTGTATTTTTAAAAGGCACTAGAGGATGAACCTAAAAAATTAATCAGTGGTAAGCTACATTTGAGTGTAATAAACAGATAGAGATCTAAACGGCAAGATGATCGTGATATGGCAGATCTAACGTACCTGCTTCTGCATAGGGAAATTGAGCTGAGTTTTTTGAATGCATAAATAAAATATTTCATGAGGGAGAATCAAATGACAATTGACATTTTGGCTTTTAAAAATCTCAGACAAAGCGTACGCAAACATCATTTTAGATCAGAAATTGACTCAACCCAAAAGCATTAAGAGCAATAAATTATTTTCTCATGGCAGAATGTTAATCATACATTATTTCAATGTTCAGTTTGCTATGCTATGGCAGGGGCTGGGGAGTGAAGAACGTGCAGATTTAGTTACACAGTACTTAGATCAAAGAAAATCCAAGAAAATTATGAAAATTTCAAAGGGTTGAAATAGCACACATAGGATCTTCTATAAGATCTTAAGATAAAATCTGGAGAAGGCAGAAAACGTAGGAATTGATTTCACCAGATTCATGACTTAACGCAGAAGTAACTTAAGAAAACGCTACCAAGACCAGAAAATCCGTCAAACCCAAGAAACAGCGTTGCCTCCATCTCCTAAGGTTCTGAGCTAGGAAATCATACTTCGAGGAAACTAAGCTACTTTCATAAACATGAATACCCCCCTTCTCCTCCCCTTCAAAGGGGATGCAAAGCGATTGCCTTATTATAGTAACAAGTCAACCGACTTTTTTTTAGATGAATATTGAATATCAATTCTGGCACACAACTCATGACTCTCCTCTACCCTAAAGAGAAGAAAGACTTCAAGATATCATGTTAGCAGCTAACTGCCCATTACATGCAAGTGAGAAAGCCAACAGCTCTTGTATACAATATTATGCTTTGTAAGGGTGATAGGCCAAGAGAGTTCATAACAACAGACTTCTGTTACTATTGGAAGTGGTAGCAGGATATACTATAGAGATAATATTTATACTATTGTGAACAGCTGTACATGTAGCCATTAGAGAGACAGGAGAAGACAGATACCCCTGACAAGTAAAAATCTAGCAGAGGATATCACTTTGGGTCAGGAAACATGAGCAATATGAACGCCTGAACTGAAAAGCGAGATTATTTCTATGGTTATGCCAGATAGCATTTGTGCAGTGAAAATGAGAAATGCTGAATTACAGTTGCAAGGAGAAAGAAACATTACAAACTTGAAGAGGCAAGTGAAGTCTCATGCACTGACTGCAACCTCAGCACTAACGATAACAGAAAGAAGGTGAGAATACATGCAGAAAACCTTAATTAAGCTATTATATAGACATTTTAAGCTTAATAACATAAAAATAATTATCTGGTCGAAACACAAATCAGTAAACATGAAAAAGGCAGGGCAGAGATTTCCATGGCTGAACTGCCTACCTGAAAACAGCTTGCCAAGCAGATGCTTGGAGTTTGACAGCGCATCAGATGAAGAACATGCTATTTGCCCACCACAGCATGATCCTTATTACCAATGGACTTCTTACTCATTCAATTAATTCCAGATGATAGATCTTGCTTTTGACAGGAAAATAACTTATGTGAAATAGGTCCACTGAATATCTCTTTGGAGAATATTTATTATAGGATGAGCCCAAAAATACAAGCTAGTAAGATGCATGTATAGCTAGGTAATTCTAGAAAAAGATGAATCTGGAGTCTGCTGTGATAGAGCTACAATAGCAAGAAGCAGTGCATGTCTCTGAAATGAAATTGCTTTTGTAAAAACACTGTATCTACATGCTTTTACTGATTTTAGAACCTGTGCGCTGTGTTCAAGGGATCTGATCCTCTGTGGTTGCTGGGAAATCAGGTTTTTGCGATTTGCAAGTGGTAGTGAGGTCTTTCAAACAGAATCATGGCTATAGCAGTAAAAGGAGAAGCTGATCCTAATATTTAGTGATTGAGAAGATAGATCTTTGTAAGCTCCATCAGTGCAGCAGCAGTGGTTTGAATTATTGTTTCTAAAAACCCCTTTCCACACCCCTCAAAAGCGCAGACATCTAGCAAATAGAAAAACAGAGTCCTGTGCAGTAAGTTTCTAGGCAAATCGCTAAAAACGGCTGTGCCCTAGAAATGAGGAAGATTTCCTTTTCTTGCCATTCATTGCAAACGTGCATAACAGACAGTGAGATAGCAAGTAGCTTTTGTTTTCAAAGGAAGCTATTCTGGTTAAGGATGTGATTTCCAGAGATTATACAAACTATCTTCAATTTCTGTTTTTAAATTAACCAAAGACTTGCTAGGCAAGATTACTGCTCAATTGGCAGATTAAAAATTCATAACTGCTTTCCTATTATCTGCAGATAACGCTTTTCAGACCTTTTCCTTATATAGCCACTCAGATTTTTGCAGAAACTTAGAAAACTCATGCATATTATTTTATTCTTCTGGGAGCTACAAATCTTTACATAAAGAGAAATTATTTCAGATATCACTAAATCTTTGCCTCTTTATGTCTAAACAGTGCCAGTGAAAAAGTCTTTTGGGGACATGCTCCAAATACACACACACAGAAAGCTAGGTTTTCTTCATTTTCTTGATTTATTAACAGATCCATCACTAAAGATTAAAATGTATATCAGATTAATGCAAATGGGAAACTTGTCCTTTTCTTGTACGCACAAAACCTAAGATTGAGTCTAAGATGTCTGATGGAACTAAGAAGGGGCAAGTATTTCCAATTTGTGAGAACTGAACAGAAGTAGATGCAAGTAGTCTAAGCTTGGAGATCTTATGAGGGTGAACTGACTGCTCAAATTTGTATAAGAAAGCCAAAAACATTTGTTTGTTTTTTTTTTTCTGATGTGGTGAATCAGTATTTTCAACCTTGTGTGTTTTTACCATTTCAAGAGACATTTATGGAGTCGTGGTTTTGACTTGTCCTGTGTTCAGAGAAACAGGAACTTCCCAGATCATCTTTGTAAAAAGAGCAAACTGCACATCAAACGACAGAAAGCTGCTCCTTTCTTCACTACCCCAGTATTGCCTTCTCAGGTGTCAGTTTGACCATCTTCATCAGCCTATTCTGTGTTTCTTCCAGTTTTCTCATATCCAGTTTTCTCATATCCTTTTTGAAACTGAGAGGCTAGCACTGCATGCAGTATGCAAGATGCAGGAGTACCCTAACTTCATATAGTAGCGTAAAAATTTGCCTGTGTGGTTCTCCCTTCCTAAAATATTGAATATTTAATTTGTTTTTTGTCTGCTACTGAGCACTAAGATGACCTTTCCAATAATTATCATCATCACAAAACCTCATTCTCAAGTGGTAACAGCCACCTCGCACCTTACCACCTTAAGCATGAACTTAGGATTTCTCCCTCTCCCACCCCCAAAATGTATTACTTCATATTTATTTGAGAAATAAGAATTAGATAGGAGATAGGAAATCACTCACTCAGGCCCATAAGGTCTTACTGCAATTCTTAAGCCAGGCCTCAATTTTCTACTCTGAATCTCCATATTAGCAGCAAATTTCATCATACAACACTCATCCATTTTCCCCAAAATAATTTCTTCGTATATTTTGCAGCATACAACTCCAGTGCAATTCCTCCATGGTATCCAGCACCATTTATTTACACTCTCCATTTCTTGCCTTCTAAACAATTTTTCCAGGCAAAGATGGAGATATAATACCACATCCCAAGGTTGCCTAGTTCAGTAGTTGCTGGTAATGAACTTTGCCAAACGTTTTTGGGAAATCCCTGCATATGACCACCAGATCTCCCCTGTTCACATGCCTGTTGAATCTTTCAAAGTACTTCCATAGTTTTGTGCATCATGATGAAGTTTAAAAAAAACAGATACAAATGATTTCTTGATATATATGTGTCCACCAATTCTAGTCTCTAGTCTAGTTTCTATTAGTTCTCCCGGTTTATTCATCCAGCATAACAGTTTGCAGTTCTTTAATCTCCCCTTGAATCCTTTCAAAAATTGATGTCATATGACCCACCTTATAGTCATCTGTAACAAAGCAGAGAATAAGGACAGATATTGTTAATGCAAATAAAGAACCCAAATCTCAGTGCAAACTGAGTCACAGTTAACTGTTGCAAATCTCAGGTGTGGCAGTATTAACATCTGGAGATGCACTCATATCAGCCCATGTCTAAATGGAACCTATCTTAGGAGATTACTGATTCACGTTGCATAACAATGACATCATGAACATCAATAATTATGAAATGTGACAATTAAAATTGTAACACCATCAAGTAGACTCTATGCTAAAGAACATACTAGGCATATTCTATGAAGTTGCTATGGGAAACATAGGAGGAACGACAGCAGAAATTATGCATAGACTAACAATTATTAGAATTTTTATTATATTTTAAATGGTGCTCTTGCTTTTCAATTACAGTCTCCATAACTGCAAAATATATACTGTGCCTTAGATCCCCTATAATTTAATACGAGAGCGCTCTCTCTCCGTCCAGCCATCATTCATGCCTTTTGCTACCAAAATCTCTGTAGTACACCAATAAATTACATATAAAATATAAAATGAAAATAGCAGCATATCCAATTAGACTTCACAGTGCCTCTTGATCTACTAATTCTGAAAATAAGTAATTTACTTGGGGTTTTGCTCTTCTTAGTTTGACTGGTTACATCACGAATAAGGAAATATTTCCTTGATTTTATTTGTGTTTGAGTTTTATACACTGTAAATGTTGTGCTAGTTTGCTGTTCAAAGACAAGTTCTTTTCAAATAGGTATCTTTAGTAATGAAGACTTCCTTGAATTTTTAAAATGCTTCCAATTACGTAAGAATGGTCAAGAATTATGTTTGAATAAACTGATTTATTTTTTAAATATCCTCAAACATGCAAACTTGCATCTCGCATCAGTAAGGCATTTTAACAGTTACCAACCAAAGCAAACTATCCAGGATATGCAGCTGAAATGCTGCAGTCGCCACACTGAGAACAAGTTGTATTCTCCTCTTTCTGTCTGAGCAACATGAATACACCAAGCTACAAAGCATCTCACAGGCATACATTAAAGATTTCCAAATGTACAATGAGTGACGTTCTTTATACAATCAGCTAAAGTTACACCTTTCCTTAATAAGCTCATTCCTGCTAGCATGTTGGGACATAAATTTGTGCAGAGCTATTCGTAATCTGCATGTACTGGACAAAGTGCTAATCACACAATTTTCAATCCAATATCTGCATTAAAATTAGTTTACTAACGGGAAGGGCTATGCATTGATCAAAAAAGTCCATTCTTAATTTATGCAGATTCCACCCATTCAATAAAGTAAGATGGGCATCATAATAAAAATACAGTGAAACTAGCTTAAAGACAACACAGCTATGTTTCCAACATGCTGAATTACATTTGAGAATCCAGAATAGTTCAAGATTAGGCAAACAAAACCACTTAATAAAACAAAACATATATATATGCAGAGTATTATCTTAAACATTGAGAAAACACGCTCATAATAACTAACATGCATCATTTTATTGTGATCAAACGCAGGAGCAATGAGCTACAAAATACAGTGCAAAATCTTTTTCCTATATGTATACACATGTGTGTGTGTGTGTATGTATGTATGTATATAACTAAAAACTGATGTTCTAACAAACTAAAAGCATGAGTAAGTTTGACCATGAGCACAAAAAGAAATGCAATGTCAGCAGAAAATTGTTTCTATTTGTTTCTTGACACTGAGAAGTCCCAGAAGAAGGCAGCCAACTTGGTTAGATTAGAAACACTGCAATTACAAGAAATAAATAAGATTAGCACTGGAAGTCATAGGTATAGTAAGTATGAAAACAGGAGTTGTGTTTAAACTAGGAAAGACAGGGGAAAGGGAGAGTTATAGAGACCACACAATCAGCAAAACAGGGCTTAAGTGGGAGTACCTCAAACATTTGCATGCACACAAGGCAGTGCCTACAAGACAAGACTATAGAGGAACTTCTTTGCACCCTTCCTGGGAAATCAGCATGTCCAGATGCCTCTCTGAAGTGCCTGTATGCCAATGCGCATAGCGTGGGGAATAAATAGAAGGAACTGGAGGTCTGTGTACAGTTGCAGGGGTATGATCTCATTGTGATTACGGAAACATGGCAGGATAGCTCGCATGACTGCAATGCTGCAATGGACGGACACAGGCTCTTTAGGAAGGACAGATCAGGAAGGTGAGGAGGGGGAATCCCCCTTTATGTGAGCGAGCAGAGCTGGGAGGATGTATGGAGCTCTGCCTAGGGGCGGACAATGAGCAGGGCAAGAGCTTATGGGTAAGGATTAAGGGGCAGACTAACACGGGCAACACTGCTGTGGGTGTTTGCTACAGGCCACCTGCTCAGGAAGAAGTCAATGAGGCCTTCTACAGGCAGCTGGAAGTAGCCTCATGTTCACAGGCCCTGGTTCTCAGGGGGCACTTTAACCTCCCTGGGATCCGCTGGAGGGGCAACACAGCAAGGCACAAGCAATCCAGGAGGTTCCTGGAGAGCATCGATGACAACTTGCTGACACAGGCGATAGAGGAGCCAACGAGGAGAGGTGCTCTGATGGACCTTGTACGAACAAACAAGGAAGGGCTGGTTGGAGATGTGAAGGTTGGGGGCAGCCTTGGCTGCAGTGACCACGACATGGTGGAGTTCAGGATCCTGTGAGGAGGGAGCAGGGCAAAAAGCAGGATCACAGTCCTGGACGTCAGGAGAGCAAACTTGGGCCTTTTCAGGGACCTTCTTGGAAGAATCCCAAGGGATAGCGCCCTAGAAGGAAGAGGGGCCCAAGAAAGCTGGTTGATATTCAAGGATCACCTCCTCCAAGCTCAAGAACGGTGCATCCCAATGAGCAAGAAATCGAGCGGAGGGGGCAGGGGACCTCATGAATGAGCAAGGAGCTCCTGGCAAAACCAAACAGAAGAAGGAAGTATACAGAAGGTGGAAGCAGGGCAGGGACCCTGGTGACAAAAGATACAGTAAAGGCAGAGACATGGAATGCCTTCTTTGTTTCAGCCTTTACTGCTAAGACTGGCCCTCAGGAATCCCAGACTCTGAAGACCAGGCAGAAAGTCCAGAGAAAGGAAGACGTTCCCTTGGTGGAGGATTGGGTTAGGGGTTACTTAAGCAAACTGACATTCACAAGCCCATGGGTCCTGATGGGATGCACCCACGAGTGCCAAGAGAGCTGGCCGATGTCATTGCTAGGCCACTCTCCATCATCCTTGAAAGGTCATGGAGAACGGGAGAGGTGCCTGAGGACTGGAAGAAAGCCAGTGTCACCCCAGTCTTCCAAAAGGGCAAGAAGGAGGAGCCAGAGAACTACAGGCCTGTCAGCCTCACCTCCATCCCTGGAAAGGGGATGGAACAGCTCCTCCTGGATGCCATCTCCAAGCACGTGGAGAACAACAAGGTGATCGGGAGTAGTCAGCATGGATTCACCAAAGGGAAATCATGCTTAACCAAACTTTTATGATGGAATGAATGGCCGGGTAGATGAGGGCAGAGCAGTGGATGTTGTCTACCTGGACTTCAGCAAGGCTTTGGACACTGTCTCCCATCACATCCTCAGAGGAAAGCTGAGGAAGTACAGGTTAGATGAGTGGATGGTAAGGTGGATTGAGAACTGGTTGTGATCAGTAGTGCAAAGTCCAGGTGGAGGCCCCTAGCTAGTGGTGTCCCCCAGGGGTCAACACTAGGTCCAGTATTGTTCAATGCATTCATCAGTGACCTGGATGATGAGACAGAGAGCAACTTTAGCAAGTTTGCTGACGATGCAAAACTGGGAGGAGTGGCTGATACACCAGAGGACTGTCCTGCCATTCAGAGGGAACTTGAGAGCAAGGGGGTTGGATTAGATGATCTCCAGAGGTCCCTTTCAACCCCAATGATTCTGATTCTGCACAGTATGCACAGTAAAGACTTTTACATGATTAAATATTTTTCTTCTGTTCAGCTCTTTTCTCACTAGGCACACAAAAACAGATCTCAGGTAAAGGGACACTTGCTATTTTTAGGCTGATTTCCTAAGGGAGTAAGTCTTGTGCAAGCTTGCTGTTTCTACATCTGTTCACTATACACACTTGCAGTAGCCTTTGAATTCGCTGTCAAACCTGATTTCATAGAGTCAGAGGAATGAGATTATGTTGGAGACCTCTACATTTGGTGAAAAATCAATGGTGAGGCAAGGAAGACGCACCCAAATTAATACCCTTACTGAGAGAAAAGTAGTTATAATCCAGATCCATTTTCATTCGTAGCGGCAGCACTCAGCACGCAGGTAGCTCTAAACCAGGTACACAAGACATTGTAATTCATACAGTCATGTATGAATGGTGTGAGGGGATGTACATCAAAAATCCATAGGAAACCACTACTACTGCTGCTTATAAATCAATCTGTTACTTCTCAACATTCAGCTAGCAGCCTCTTGAGCACCAGCCAAAGACCATGATGAACATACAATTCCTTTTGATAACCTCTCTTCTTGCCACGCTTCTGAGGTATTACCAAAATTGCCTCCACTAATATTCAAATTATCTCCTTATTTCCCCTCTAAGAGGCAACATATTAAATTACACACACACACAAAAAAGAGGAGACACTGAAAGTTTTGCTGACACAGTGTAATTCACTTGCAAAAGAACTCAAGTCAGAGAACTCACACTCATTCCTCACTCACACCAAGAATCCAAACTTAGCAGTGATTCTTTTCATGTATCAGATGCTGTAAGATGGGCATCCAGAGAACACAAGGGACCCAGCTAAAGATCACTTGCAACAGCTTTTGTTGAAGTGTCTTTCTCAGCTTTTTGGCAAAATGCCATGACAGACATAGGAATGGAACCAAAGCTTTGCTCTGTTGAAAATAAAGTTATCAGAAGTTAATAAAACATCTTCCTGCTAGCCCTCTCATCTCCCTATTAAACCCAGTATCTTTTGAACTGCACAACATGAATCAAGCATGCTAGACAGTCAGGAGGTTCATTCACTTCACAACCCTGACTTATTTGGTGAACATTATTCAACCTTGGAGCCGAATTAAATAAAGGTGCTATGTACCTTTATTATGTGTAATTAGCACAGCCTAATTACATAACTGCATATCATAATGAGTACAGAAAAATTGGAACAAAAGCACTCCAAAGAACTCAGATTTTTCAAGTAAATCTTTGAAACCTGAAGCACAAAAATTATTTCAGCCTTCATTTATTTGACTGTATTTGTGTAACATTCTAGTACAGCTCCCTTTCAGTTGTTCATCATGTTTAGTCAATAGGCTTATGTGGAAGACCAGTACATCCACGGTTTCAACATTTCTCAGAGCAAACATCTATGAACTTTAACAGTCCAAGAACTAAAAGAACCATTTCAATGTTTAGAACAAGGTATGTATGGGGTATCCTGCATGGGATTAGTATTTTGGGGGTAAAATATTCTATTTTAACAAGTATCTGAAATGAACACTGTCAATATAGCAATATCAACAAATTTAAGGCTGAAATGAAAACAAAACCTGAACAGGTTGCAAAAAGTGTATTTAAAAGAGCGCGTGTCAGACGAGATTGACTTTCCTTATTTGACTGGGTAATATTTAATTCCCCAAGGAAATAAAACTCATTAAAAAAAAAAACGAGAAAGAGCAATTATATCTGTAATGACTACATTTCGACTGTGGCAAAAAATATCAATCTGAATACTATTTAAAGAACATAATAAAGGAAATTAAACTCCCAAACTTCTTAGGGCTCATGTAATTTATATTTAATTTAACTTAAAATGGAAGCCATCAATGACTTTCAAAAGATCAGTTTTGTTCTTAATTTCTTTGCATTAGCCTCAATAAAAAGATTTTTCTTAAAATCTGTTTGAAATATGATACAACTCATATTTACATCTTACTGCAACTCATATTTACATCTTACTGAAGCATTTTCTCATCTCTTACTTGGTATGAAAAAACACTGTAAAATATTAGTACAAAGCTAAGGAGGAGCAGCAATAATCTTTTTCAGATGTCTTTATTCTTAAAATATTAGTTAATCAAAAAATTTGCTATTGTTCTTAAAGTCAGAACAGCAAGTTAATCTACTAGAGAAGTGCTACAAAGTTTGCAAGGTAAGCTGATGAAAATGCTTTCCTTCTCAAAGTCATTACTGTGCATCCAAAAAATATCAGGCAAGTCATATAAACAGTCCTCATTGGAATAGCTGAATTAATAGCTTGTTACAAATTACACAGCTGTGAATTAGTTAAAATCGAGAGTATGGAAACACTAAGATCAGAACCAAAGAGCTAAAAATGAGATGCACGTTTTACTCCTTGTTTGTTCCACGACCTTAAGAAACTTCCTTCTCTATGGAAAGCAGACGTTCCCACTATATAGTTTTCAAATGCTTTACAAAACTGAGTGCATTACACAAGTTTAAAAAGGGGCATATAAAAGTAATTTAATAAATATATATATATTTAAAATTTTTAAGTACCACAAAGCCACTTGTTATAGAGACCTGTAAAATGACTTCACTGAAGTATTCTTTGAAAAGAAAGAAGTAATGAATCCTCTGTAAAAAAGATAGTAACTGGGTCCCCAAGTGGGAAATATTCTGTTTTCCTGAGTATTGACAGCCATGTGCATGTTCCAAATTTTCCCTAATGTTGCCCCTAAATTGCCCCAATTCTACATATGTCTAACTATTTGACACAAAGTGAAATAGGCTGCATAAATTTGTTCATTCCATAAATAGATGTAGTCTAAAGATGTTCTATGAGAGTGGAATTCCTCAAACATGCATCCCCAAGCATCAAAGTAAACCAAGGCCAATTGCCTTCTCAGGATCACTTGGAATTTTAAAACCAGATATGCTAGATCTCAGTGGTGATTTTCTCCCTAACAGTAATGCTGTCACAGCAGTGGCATGCTCTCTTTTCCCAACTCTTGTTTTACTTGTTATATATACAGATTTGAAGTTACTGTTAATTATCAGAAGCTGCATCAGACCAAGGCTATCTTTCATAGCCTATCCCCTGTCTGAAGTCCTAGAGGAAAACACGAAGACGTTGCCCTCAAAGAATCAAGACCAGCTATATCACGCTCTTTCTGTAAGAGACATTCCCTCTAGCAGCATGCAACAGATTTTACTTCCCTTTCTGTTCTAACCCTTGCAGCTGAAGGGGGAAAAGGGATGTTCAAGACGGACGGAGGGCTTTGGCAAAGTCCCCTATACCAGTGCATTTTGGTGTCAAAACCACTGGCACAAATATAATAGTAACACTGAAAGGTGTGAACCATTTATCTTTTCTGTCAGGAGACTCATCCAGAGCTGTAAAGAACTCAAGACAATCACCATGTCGGGAAGATCAATGAGATTGTCTTGTCACTTATCAATCTTATCACATAGCATCAAGATACAAATGGTAGTTAAGAAAATGCAGAAACTTGGTGCAAGTTGTATTAAGTGCTACATGTAAGTATAGAGAGAAAGAACAGAGCTTTGACTGCTCAGAGCATTCTTGCAGGCAACTGTGGCCAAGTTTCCAGTAAGTTGCTAGTGATTGCAAGGAAGTGCATTCTTGGTCATAGCATCATATTCTCACTCCAACTAAACCCTTCCAGGTCCAAAAGGATACGCTACGCCTGAGTTATCAAGTAAAAAAATCAGTGCAATACTTCAACTAGAATGCCTTGGGCATTGTGTTCTTTGCACTCATAGCATTTTCAAAGTGACCTCTTATCCAATCCACAAATTCCTCAAGGAACAGGAATAGCAACTACAGTTTTTCTGTTTACTAGCATATTTCAAGATTCACATTGCATTTCTGCAATCTCTGCAGTATTCTGACATATACAGCTGATACCTTAAAAGCAGATTTCATACAAAGTATTATTTATCTGACACATCTAAAATATGTTTTATCTCATCTACGCTACATGCATTGCAACACAACAGATGCCAAAATTCAGAAAGAGACCCAGAGGCTGCATGAGAATAACATTGCAACAATGGAGTCTTCAGCATTATGATTTGCCAGTTCTCACTAGCAGACCTTCCACTGCCATATTCTACCCTTTCATGCATCTAGCCATAGAAGTAATGATCTGCTGCCCTGTGTCGAAGAACTTAAAAATTCTAGAGATCAGTTGATAGCCACAGCACTAATAAGACTCAGTGAAGGCAATTCACACAACACAGAATCTTTCAGTCATGCTAATATGATCCTGGATCAACGGCCATACTGTTGAAGGCTGCACAGTACAAAGGTATGATATCCTCACTGAGCTAATAGCTAATCCCATAACATCCCATAAAATCTTTGGCCTAGCTGTGGCCAGCTACACACTTCAGAAACCACAAAAGTAGCCATAACAATCAACAAGTTATGCAATAAAGATAGCTTGTTGATGTGATACACATCTAGCTTGTATTAATAAAAAACAAGCAATCCTTTTCTAGTACAGGATTTGTGGCAACTGCAGGCAAGAATTCCCAGAGATATTAGTTAAACAACCCTGGTTGTTTAACCAGACCAACACAAATTGGTGTACTTTCAGGTGTGGATCAACAGGAACTGTCCAAGCTTCACTACTTATTCAAGTCTAATAGGCATTCTGTGTTAACCTACAGCATCTCATCTCTTCTCAGATGAGGTCTACATTCTTAGAAATGCATGTTATTATCAATTGCAAGTACTAATTTTCAATTTCCATTTCAATTCTAGGGTTGAGCCATGTAATCTTTAGCTGGTTCTTCATTGCTACCTTTGCTCAGTATTTTCATGTCTCTTGGTCAACTCGCTTTTCACTCCACTCATTAAATCCATCATCGGCAAACTCAAAGGTACTTAAATATAGTAATCTGTAATTAAACTAAAAGGTGTTGACAATGCCCTGACCACGCTGTTCACCATCCATCTTCATTCCACAGAAGACACTTTGAGAAATGAAATGCTCTGTATGTTCCTGCTGGAAATGTTTGAAGACTCCTCAGAGTATGAAAAAGAGTAGGATCCTTTGAAATCCACAATTCATTGCTGTCCTTTTGGAAACAGTCCTAACAAAGCAGGTTCAAGGGGGTCCGATAATCCACAAACAGCTTTGCAGTCAAAAGTGTTTCTATAGTAGTCACTAAAGGAAGATGCACACCTCCAGGGGAAGGATTTGCTGCCTATCAGGTTCAAACAGTGATACATCACCATGTTCACAGGCATAAACAGTCATTCGTTATCTGATATGAGTGGATTTGCTCTCTTCATAATTAATATCGGAACTAAAATTCCAACTTGGGTGATTTACCCATAGCATACCACATCCTGCAGCTGTTGCACTTCCCTATTACCAGCACAGCTGAGTGACTATGACTATGCTTTTTGTAAGGTTACTAATCTCAGGCTGCAATTTAAAGGCAGATTCAGCTGATGTAACCACTGATTGCCTGGCTACTCTTTAATGACAGAGCCTATGCTCATCTGCCTCTGGCCTGAACCATGTTTGTTTGCTAACCTGATTATTAGGCATAAGACTAAATAGATTTTTAAAAAAGCCAGAAAAATGTCAAGTGAAAATAATAATAAAAAGCCACCACCAGGGCAGAAGAGTGCAATAAATCTCATAGCCGATCAGAGGTGGAAAGGATGGAGCCAGAACCAGCAATTCCCATAGCCTACGATACCACATAACCAGAAGCCTAAGCCAACATCTTAATTTGAATGTTTTTATAGGTAAACGAGCAACCTACTTGAACTAACTCCTAGTTTTATAACTATCCTTAGAGCAGCCATTTAAAATTTACTATATTATCACATTTTTCTTTAAGTAATTTTCACTAGCAGATCAATTATTTTTTCCTCTCTTTTCACTCCACTTTTTAAAAAATTTAAAGTATTCTGTGATACACCAATACCTCCCTTCTCTGAATGGAAACTGACAGAGATAGGGCTCTTGTTTTAAATACGTACTGTCGCTGTTCCATGTGTAAATGCCAAACTCGCTTTGGCCCCCGTACTACCATTAAAGAAATTCTTTAAAAAAAAAAATTTTAACTGTTATCCAGGGAAATATTAACATCATAACACCAGAAAAAAACATGCAATAAGATGCTGATGTTCATTAATACTAGACATACACTTTTAACTTACTGTTTACTATAAAGATTTGCGCTCCTATTTCTCTCTCCCTCTTTTTTTTTTTTTTTTTTTTTAAATATAAATCAGAACAGCAGCTAGAGGACATACAGATAACTGCTGTCAGACACAGGAACCACAACATCATCTTTACCTCTTTAATTTTATTCCTCTTCTCTCGGATGTCTGGATCTGCTGGTTCTCCACTGTTTATCCCTATCAGATTTGGTAAAGGAACTGGGGGCAGTGGCTTGCTGTCTTTCTTTTTCAATTCTTGGACTACTTTGTTCTTTTCTGTCTGAATCTCAGCTTGAATCTCATCACGGGATTTCTTCAACTTTTCTTTAGCCTCTTCCAGGGCCTTTTCATGATCTGCTCGGATCTTATTTCTCAGACGTTCCTCTTCTTCTCTAAAGAAACAAACGCTAGTCAGAGTCTCATTTCTTAAAATGCATTGATTGCAAACAAACCCAAGCTTGAAAATAGAAGCCATATTCCAAGTTGGTTCATTCTAAGTAATTCTAACTATACAAACAAGTTTACTGGAACATGCTAGTGCACAAACATGCTCTACTATTTTTGCCATGAACCCCAGCAGAACAACTGTGCACACATCAGCAACAGTGCTGTAGGAAAACTTATTTTAGAGTTATTCTAGATTATGCCTCAGCACCTTTGCTTGTCTCCTTGAGAATTTAAAGAGGAAAAGCCCTAGATCCTGTATTTCAACTACAGAACGTGTGCTTGTATAACAAAGCTACCGCTACAGCACACAGACATATCTAAGGATTATTCAGGTTTCTAGAAAACAGTCAAAAGGGCTTTTCCTCAGCTTCTGTACAATAACTGCATCGTATGCAACGCGCTAACGGTTGGAAGTACTAACTATAAAAAAATTGCAGTCATCCATTTTAATAACAACTTCACAAGTTAAATGTAGAATTAATTATAAAGTGCTTTAAAAACATATGAGCTTTACATAAAGCACAGTTTTGAAGCCTGCTATTACTTAAGTAACAATTTCTCGGCTCTAAGCATAGTCTTCCATCAAAATCTTTAAATCTGTAATGATCAGTAAGTTTTGGGATTCGCACACAAACGAGGAGTCCTGTTTTAAGGATATGAGGTTATTCTAATAACAGATCAAAACAGCTCCTTCCAGTCCTAAAATATTTGGAGGTATCAAAATAATACACATCAGGCTCTCAGTATAACACAAGCTTTTCACACATCTTTAAAAGGATCCACAGTTGCACAATAATTAACGCAGCCCGAAAGAGTTGCAGGGATTAAAACAAGCCCAAGTCCAAAAAGCAACCTGCCCCTTCCCCACCGCTCTCTCCCCCATAATACTTTTCCTCCAAAAACCATCAAAGAGAAGATGGTGGATAAGCAAAAGGAAAGCAAGTGCAAAGAAAGGCCCTGTAAGATATATGAAGCTTGGCCTGACTGCTTTTAGGAGAAACTGAGTCACTAGGCCCTTATCACGTGATTTTTCCAGCCTACTGAAATAGTACCTTGTAAAAGGAGCAATCATCATCTGATATGTGAAGATTAAAGACTGTTTAGCATCTATTACATAGCACTGCCCCACCTTTATAAAAAAAAAAGTCTCAAAGAACAATGCTCATATGAGTAACTTGCATGGAGCTGTGCATTTCACGTGTTTTAACAGAAATACATTCTGCTTTCTTTACAGTTTGATTACCACATTATTAACACTGCTCCTGGGATGTTTCAAATTTTAATATGGTGGCTAAAAGACACAGGCAGAAAGGAAGGAAAAAAAGACATAAGCAGCCACATTTCAAACACATGAGGAATTAAGGGACTCCAGATGTAAAGATTTTGCCAGATAGTCTACGGAACTGATTTGAATTACAGCAGAAAAACAGCCCATAAATGAAAAATCAAGGTATTTTAGCAACTACAAAAAGATAGTAGTCTCTAAGGTAATGTTTTCTCTCAACAGCTCCAACAACCTGTTGGATGGATCTTGACAGATCTAAATTTAAATTTCCATCCTAGGCTGATAAGGCTAAGCATGGCAGACATGCTCACACACTGTAACCTTAAAAAGCTGCTCTTCCAAATGCTTTGCTCTCACTAAATAATACTTTATTTATTGGTCTGGATGCAGTATGCCAATACTCAGGTTTCCAAAATAAAGTAATAACAAAAAAACACTTGTTATACAAGATATTATAGGCCATGGATGAATTTAAAAGTGAAAAATTTCCAAAATGTCATCTTTGGAAAATAAAGATGTACAAATCTCTTTATAGAGGAAGGAACGGGAGAAGGACACTCAAGCAGATTAGAAAGCAGCAAAAGCCTGACCTGCCAAACAGATGAAGCAAAAGGGAAAAAGCAGGAAGCACTGATTTTTCCTGACACTTTAATCTTATGTCATAATTATATCATTAAGATTTCCATTTCCAGAATGATGTACTTAAAGTGATAACTGCAGTCTGCACTTCAGCCCAGAAGCTGAAGGTTAAAAAAAAGTTTAAAAGCACCTCCCCAAATAAAATCCCCCTCTGTGAGAAGGATTAACCAAGTTTGAGGAACTATGCCTGACTCACTAAAATGGCTGCTTCATTAAGTGGAACGGCATGCACTGTGGTGACATGCTTTGTGCACCATCACAACTTCGCACCATTTTGCGCTGAAGTCAGGCACCTCCATCCTTCCCTTAAATCTTCTGTCCTAGGTCAAAGTAAAATTTAGGGGTGTGTCCAACAGTGATAATAAAAGCACCATTATTCTACCTCTACCATTCTCATCTATTTCTAGATTCACACTGCATGAAGCAGCCATAAATTGGAAAATAAGTTTTGAACTCAGTCTGCCTACACTGCAGAAGCCACTACCGACGTACACTAGCTCTGACATTGTTGATTCCCACAGCACCATAATCCAATTAAGAGCCATTAGGGAGGTCTGAATGACAGCCTACTTTCCTCCACTCACTCAGTAGAATACCCAAGTGGTTGAAGAAAATATGCAGAGACTCAACAGAGATGAAAAATTCAACCACTAGCTGCATGATCATCCCAAAATCTTCCAGGAAGTGACTTTTTGAGACAAACATGAGAAAGCAGTAAGATGAACACAGAAGACAACAGGTATTGGAGGGAGTTTACAGGAGACAGTAAAAGAGCTTCTTCTGCAGACAGATGTTCTCTATGTAGTTACCAATGATGAACAGCATGAGCTATGAGAAATGTCTTTAAGTTCAACCTGAAAATATATTTTACCAAATATATTTAAGTATATGACCTGGTGGGAAAAAATATACTTCTAAAGGAATGATACCAACACCACATGTTTCTCGGAGAAGCTCTTAAGCATCCAGACTCAGGTACTACCACGTAAGTGTAAACCCAAAATGAACTTAAGAGGATGAAAATACTAATTTCTGACCAACAGAGATTTAAAAAAAAAAAAAAAAAAAAACACCCAAACCCACATCCAAATACCCAATAAGTTCTACATCTATCAGAAAAGAGCCAGGAACAGCATGCAGATATTAATGCATGTAGATTTAATCCATATAGATATCATTAAATTTGGATATTCATAGACAGAGTGAAAGAAAAGGAACCACCAGAAAGGAGAAATCTAAGAACAGATACTCAGCCTGTTTCCTAAAGCCTGGAAACAATTCCAATACATACACCAAAATGTGTCAAATATGCTTTTTTCCTATCCAACTGTCCCCCCTTTCTGCAATACAAGTAGATGCATTATTAAGTATTTTGATTAAATAGTCAAAAACCTCACCTAAAGCAAAGCTGCTGCTTCATTCTAACCACCCCAGCAGCTTAGTCTACAATCTCAAGAGAAAACTGATTCAACTACCACGAGATTACAACACTAGCTATTTTAAAACAAGCAATATTAAAAAATAATCTAATCACAGATTCTTTTAATGTCAGCAAGAAGTATAAAGAGATCCAATAATTAGCATCTGAAACTAGACAAGCGCAGACTAGAAATAGGAGCACGTTTTCTAAACAACTACTGCAATTAACTATTTGCAACTACTCAGGCAAGAACATAGGACACTATCAAAGTCTCTACAAGCAGTCTAAATGTAATTCAGAAAAGACCACAAATTATAAGGCTTGATAACAGAATCACTAACTGAAATCTAATATGCTATATTTATGCATGAGGTAATGACTCTTCTGAACCTAAGAACAGCTACTAAAACTTCACCTACCAGGATAATGACTTTTAACATTAGTCTCATTTATCTGCTACGACACTACTGGCTCTGGAGAAACAGAACTGCAAAAAGCAGAAATACTTTCAAACTTGTTCACAGGATACAACATGATCAAAAGTGGAAACCAGAATAAAAATTGAGTCAAGAAAAAAAAAAATACTAGCCACCAGCAACTGTTCTCCTGCACTTAAAGGTAGAGCACTGGGTTAAAGTCAACAACCAGGTTATTACCCATTCGATTTTCTGCAGATGGGTAGACAAAAATTGCTAAAGTACACAAATATTTTTATAAGTCTGTCATCCAGAAACAACCCCCTTGGTGGAAATTCTTTTTACGTAATGTAAGGACACTGGAAAAATATCTACTGTCCCTTCATTGCCCATAGAATTAACCAAAATTACAGATTTCTTCAGTGGTTTCTTTTAGAAGAAGGTGACAGTAGAATTGGGTATTCCTAGGGGGTGGTTGTATTTGCAAAGGACACGAGTATTGCTTCTGCAGCACAAACAGGGACAAAGAGAGACAGACTCCTTATTCAAGTCCTCTCTTCTCTTTCTCCCTCCAGCTTCAGAATTTTCTCTTCTTGCCATTCCACTTTCTCTTGATCTTTTTCATGCCCCAAACTCCTTTCTTCTTTTACTACTCTTCTTACCTACTTATGCTCTGCTAGCTTGCTTTCTTAGCATTCTAAAAAGACACAGCTGCCATTCCAAACACCAGTCCTTCTCACTTTTATCCTTAAAGCTCTTTGGGCAATACTAGGAAGGGGAGAGCACAGAACTCACTGACACAGGGACTCTCTTTTAATCCTGAATTCCCCCTCTTAAACTCCATTTAGACCTTCTCCAACCACACTTCCCTTGTGTGCAATAAATGAAGTATACCATTGATCTCATTTTAGCCAAATCCTAGACCAAGAACCTGAGCTTTCTGCCACTTTCAGCACTGTCCTCAAAAACGCTCATCTCTCTGATGAAAGCTCACAGATCTTATTCCAGATCTGCTCTCCTGTCTAAACCAAAACCTCAGTCTTTGGCATTTCTTTGTACTTAGCTAGCCCTCAGCTTCAAGTCAAACGGACTGTAATTTAACTTTTAATCTTCCTCCCCTATCTTTTGTCCCATAACAGAAATTTCTCCACTGCCTAGATTACCTGCTGTCCAGGCATTCTTACCCACACTGTCTGGTTCCTAGAACTTGACTACACCTAAATCTTTCTACCTCCTTTCCAAGTATTTTAAAATGCAGCCTTTTCTAACCTGAATAGCTAGAAGTTCTCAGAGTTGTTATTTTGGTTTTGACAATCTTGCTCTGCTCCCACCCATTCAGCAATACTATTAGGAAGACAAACCATTTATCAGCTACTTGCATCTTTACATTCCCTTTCTGTCTTTTTCTGCAAAACTGCAATTCAATAGATATATTTTTGCAGGCACAATGGAAATAAAGTGTGGCCACTTCTAGATTATGGATATGTTAAATTCACTAATTTCCATGCTGATCAGTAAAGGCCAGTGTTTATTAGTACTCCCACATCTATCTGTACCCAACCGCTTTCTTTTGTCTTGTAACTTAGGCAGGGACGTTCAACAGCCTTCTTGTTCTGTATTTATTACCTGGTATAACAGGACACTGCTCAGCTAGAGCTCCTGGAAGAAGCCCTAGAATGAGGACAAACAAAACCCTTGAGGAATACATGCAGAGAAAATCTTGAAAACACAGATTGAATGGGCACAAAGAGAACTTGCACAAGGGGGTGAAGAGTTGAAGCACACCCTTTACGCATGAAGAGCAAAAGCCCACTGCAAAGCTAAAACCTAAGAAACTCCGTAGCACTGCTAGATATCTTTTTAAAAATTTTGGAATATAACCTGAATCTTCCCAGGTCATGATAGGCAATATACCCTCTCAAATATTTTACTAATAAGTGCATTAATAAATGGTACAGCTCTTGTGGGTTTTTTTGCATCATTATTAACAAAAAAATTGTAAAATATACCTTCCAATTAAGAACAAAACAGTACGGACTCCACAATCAAATGTAGAATAGATACAACAATTCTGAGGGAAAAATAGCACGTAGGTAAGGGCTCCTCCTTAGGACCCCTTTGCTTAGGCAAATTATCTGAAGATTCTGTCCAGGGCTGTGACTCTTCCCAAAGGCATTTCTTCCTCACCTCCCTCTACAGCAGCTATTCATATAACTCCAAGCATCAAATCAAAAAGGAAGAGGACACCCTGCTTGAGTTAATGGCTTTCTTGGGAGCTGAAAGCATCATCACAGCCTGCAGACTTACCTTAGTTTTACTTCAATAAAGAAAGGCAGAGGTTTTCTACAAACATTGCAACAGCTGCATTCATACTAGTGGCCAGGCATTTGTCAGTGTTGAGAAGGGTCACTAGAGACCATGTAAGCACTCTAAGCTTACATTAAATTTTTTGGCTTTGTAGTTACAGCATCAGCTCTGACACAGATTTTTCAGATGAACCAGATTAACTATTCCAGGAAGAAATACGATGCCTTTTCTTAGCTCAACAGCAATGAATACAAACCTCATTAACGAGGAGCAAATAAAAAATAGAAATTGCACATAGTGCTCTAAATAGATTATCAATATGTAAAAGCAAACTCATTCATTTTCAAGTGTATAGTGTTTTAGTGCCACTCAAGTAGGAAAACATTTTGTTAGGAAAAGCAATGAATCCCCAAAGTACAACAATTTAGAGCTTTCAATCACTACAACTCCAACAAATGCTTCTCTTTTATATCCTTTTTGCTTGTAAGATAAAAGAAAATACAATTAGACCTGCCTCTAGGCACTAGCATATAATTAAAAACAGAAGTTATTTCAGAATTTTTTGCTGATTACAGAAATTTCATTTAATGGTTGCAGCTATTTACTTCTATACAGAATATTAAGTCTATGCAGAGTGAGGTCTTAAATCTGATTATCAAATCACTTACAATGCTAATATGGAGAAAACTTATTTCTCTTTTTTAGGAACCAACAATCTTACTCCAAAAAATGGACACTCAGAAGCCTTACTTACAGTCTTACCGAAAGTTCATGACATTTAGGAGCTCTTCATATTTTAATCAAGAAATCTGAATCAGAGAAATGCCGCTCCTCACCCAATATATAAGAATTCCAAATAGCTTTCTGTATTCCAGTTCAGCACCATATTGACTGGAGCATGGTACTGTCCCTTCCCAATAAACACCACAATGAGACAGAAATTAAAAATAAAAGAAGTTTGCCAAAAGCAAGAGTGAAGAATACATACAGACTACAGGAATGAGAAAAAGAAAAGGAAACAAGTACTGAGCAAGAGCAAGAACAAACATCTGGAAATCTAGGGTTTGTTTCGACTAAGATTCTGAGAGCACCAAAACACTAGCAGGATACTTTTAACTTGCTTTTCAAAACTGCAGAAGCCCGCTACAATTCATAGCACCATATACAGAATTTCTGTTCTCAACCACTCTCACCGGAAGCTGCAGTGGCACAAGTTTAGATATGTATTTAGCAATGTGTCCGGCTGCTTAGATTCTAATCATCACTATCCAGTCAAAGACTGTATGGGTAAACGTTCTTACATGCTATACTCTTTCCTGATTTAAGAGACTTACAGTTTGATCCAGGTAGAATAATATAGCTGGTCCTCTAATACTGGGAAAGCAATTACATAGAACCGGATTCTCATGCAAAAGCAGAGCATCATTTCTGCCTCCTGTTAAAGAAGGCCTATTTAGAAATACGCAAGCACATTTATGTATAGGATAAAACAGTCCCCCTGAATGTTTTTGGCACAAATAATATCAAGTACAAATAAAAGGAATCAGAGCACTCCCACTACCCAAAATCAAGCTCTCAAACATTATTTTATGTCCAGTCAACTACTGTCAAAAGTCAAGGTTCCCATAGCAAAAAAAACACAGCCACAAGCCCAACTTCCTAAGCCCAAGAAGGAAAATAAAAGGGCTGCATGCTATGATTTGGCATACATCATAAGTTACTGCAAAGTCTGAAGCACTATTGTATTTTCTGCACCACACAAAGCCCATCTTTTTCAGAAATCAACATGCTACAATCTTTACAAAGTTGTTTATTTTTCTGCATTCTACACCATAGGTACTGCATGTTATTCTCGTTTTCCACAATAATAAAAATAGACCTGCTTTGAAGACAACTTTTTCCCAGCAAAATCACAGTTCTATTTAAGAAATCTGATATCAGATTAAATAGACTCTTAAAATTAGCCAAACTTAGATGACTAGGTCAAACATCTGAAAACCAATAAATTATCAGACTACAGATGTCCATTAATTCCGCCTTAATTCCTGCCCCTTTGAATCATCTTGTGCAATGAATGAAACAAGTCTTCAGCTAACCACAAATTCAAGACCACCTCATAGTACAAACATATAAGGAGCCACATTAAAGTTGCATATGCAAGCGCATAATTAGCACTCCCAAAACAATTTAACGTTTTTAGGTTGTTTGGAGTGAAATGGATTTCTTAAGTATCATTCTAATGTATGTTTCTTTCTTTAAATAAAAGTCAGTTTTTGTACAGCACGAGCAGCTGTTTCAATGTATGCCCTATAAAGTCTTGCACTACATCTTCAGCACTATAGTACTGACTGCTATTCCTTCACACTGTGTACTAGGCACACTGCCTGACAGTTGCGCCAAAATGGAATACTAGGTTCATAACGTAGCTGCACAGGAATTTTGGGAAGAGATGGAGACAGAAACAAGAACAAAGCAAAAACAAAAGAACTCTGTGCACATAGGTATCACACACACAGAGTCCTTGACCTCTCTTCTTTCCTGATCTTCTTTGCCTCAAGAGCTACAAATTCCCTTTTCTCATACGACACTCCCAGAGGAGGAAAAAAAGTTCCTGGAGGCATGCAGAAAATCTTTAGGAGTGATGGAAAGGACCAAACAGACTCCAGAAATTAATTAAATCTGTACGTAGCAGCCTCACCCGCTGAGGCACTCCTTTGCCTTCTGTACACCCACATAGGAAAGGAGAAAAGGAATTTCTTAGCACATCTGTAGATTATAGCATGCTCTTGTTCAGATAGTTAAGCCCAGTAACAGTGTTTTATATTAGTTTGACTAATACACTACCAAGAGTTTTCTAACACTTCACTTGAGATATAGAAAGAGCACTATATAAACTATAACATTTAAGCAAAAGAGGAATATGATTGTACTTGTTTACCTTCACAGGATTTAGCTTGTAAACACTCCTCCAGCAGATATCAGAGGCTTGCTGAAAGCGATAGATAAGAACATCACAGAGAAAGTTGCATGAATTCCTTACAATGTGATGTGCTTTATATAAACATACTAAGCGTATAATATACCAGCATATCCTCACTCTCCACACGATAGGGTAGATGAGATTTCTGTAACGTGCCACATGGACCTTGTAAGCTTGTCATAAGAAAAACTTCTTTATCAACAAGAAGGGACAGAATTCAAAGAACTTCTCAAAAAACTCCACTAAACAGGGGAGTCCAAGAAGAACAATAGTAGGAAGAGGATAACTAACTTCTCGTCTACTCTCGTTTGGAAAAAAAGAAAAAAAAACCCATAAAATAGAACTTAAGAAAACTTTCCAAGCAATATAGTTAACAAGCAAACACTTTATTAACCCACTTTTACATAATTTTGTTAAGAATAGGGCTTGAAAGTTGTATTTAGTTTCAAATATGTAGTCAAAGACAACCAGAAAGAATAAAACACACTGACTGTAAGCAGTAACAGCATAAAGTGATAGTGTAAAATAACACTGGAAGTGTAAAATAAGTAATCTTATAAACAGAGGTTGGGACATTAGAAAGAAAAAACAGGGCGTGAAAACACATTTACTCTCTATAGAATTGTATTTCTTAAGCAACTAAGAAGCAGCAATCGCTAAGAAGTATGACAATTATCTTAACATCCCTGTGATCCACTACAGTAACACTGAAGCTTTACATCTATGACAGATCCTACTGTTTGAGCTAATAGAGGATGAGAACCTCCTGCTATCAGTTACTACGTAGGTCAACACCAGAAGAGGAGAAAATACGTTGACAGGGTTTCACATGTATCAGCTTGCA
This sequence comes from Struthio camelus, assembly GCF_040807025.1. Taxonomy (NCBI): domain Eukaryota; kingdom Metazoa; phylum Chordata; class Aves; order Struthioniformes; family Struthionidae; genus Struthio; species Struthio camelus. The sequence continues at coordinate 91,319,844 of NC_090942.1, read as the reverse complement.
GTAGAAAAACAGAGACTCAGGCTAGTTTTACCTAGTATTTAAGCTGATTTAATACCTAGCTATTGCAAAGTGGAAGGTCCCACTCAACTTTGCACCAGTGCCAGGTCAACTGATTGAGGGTCTCAATGCAGTAGGCTATCTGGGTGCTTGGTAGGGCTCTCCTGGATATTGGCTGGGTTTGAGGTTTTTTGCATGCGCTTAGCCCCCGAACTAGCCAATGGTGTGACTGGATGACAGTCAAAGCTGACATTGAGAAAGAAAGAGGAGCAACCTTACCTCTGTGGACAAGTTCATGAGCCTTCTCTTAAGAGATAGCCAGAGAAAACTGTAAATCGTAGCTTTAAGGTGACTCATACAGCAAAAAAGAAAACTAACTGTTCACCTTTGAGATGAATAGTGAAAAATGGCAATAAAAAGACATGTGCCTGCTGGAAACTGATGACTATTGGATAAAATCATAGCAAGATAAATGAACTATCTGATTGGACAACTCACATGGCAGCAACATTACTGATCACCAGTGACCATGACACAAGCTGTGGCAGGATAAGTCCTGGGAATTTCTTCCTCTATAACCTCAGGAGACTCACTTGCAGATCCAATTTCCAAGTGGAAAGAAAGAGAACTCTGCCTTCACTGCATGCCCAAGGCAGAGAAACTACATGCAAACATTGGTCTGGATTGGTAAGAGAGTATCCTTGGATCAGTGGAAGTTGCCCACCATCAGCATGAGTACCCTCTCCCAGTCACCAGTTAGACAGTGCACAGGAACATAACTCCCCTAGTGTTGCTACAGTAAGTCATCGATAGCTAGAAAAGTGGTGGTTCTGTAACAGGTCAATCAGCATATGAATGGGCCAGCATGAGGTTTGTATGATCATGGGTGATGCTGTTCGGTTTGGTATTGTGTATAACTGAAGCATTAGTAATAAGATCAACAATAACAGTTGGAATATTGTTTTATGCAATAAAAGATGCTATAACTCAACATTCCTTATGTTGTCATCATCCCTGTGTAAATCAGTCTTTAAATTTCAGAGCTTTAGCTGCCCTACAAACAACAGCTCCCTTACTCCGTACGCTGGTACTTAGGAGACCAGACAGCAAGCCAGCGAGCGATGAGCTGAGCCAGCTAAACATCACTGATCGCTTCTGGCCAAATCAGCCCTTCCAACTGGCTGACTACCCAAACACCGCTGTTGTGGCAAGGGTATGGGCAAGACTAAATGGCCAGGGACACAAGAGAACAGGATATGAGCTTCAAGTGTTATGCAACTGCATACTCATGAATTTTAAATTAGAGTCTAAGCTATATGCAGTATGTCTTCTGCGTACAAATTCACATGGCCATTAGCCCCAGTCATTCCCTCCTCCACTATCCCATCTGTCTCCTCACTCAGCCAAGTAGTTTCCACTCCTCCAGTTTCTCCCAAAGATATTACTTCCTCCATCAGCTAGGGTCATTCCTTACCATCCTAAATTTTACTTATGCCTTATTGAGCAGCAGCTCACTTCAAATATTGCCCCTCCCCAATGCTACACTGATTATCAGTCTTGCGTATCTTACTCAGCCAATACCAGCCTCTTCCTATGCCTTAACATTCATCTTTTCCTGCTTAGTGCCTTTCGCTTTCCTCCCGTTCTTCCCTACTTCACAGTCATCCTATCCTTTTATTTTGCTCAGTGTGCAGTTTCTATCTTCAGTTTCCAAAGAAAAATTAATTTCTCCTTCTCAGCTTCCAGTCCTCACCAGGGCCCTCTGCTAGCTCTGACTCACTTTCCCCCTCCAGGTTCCTGCTCCTAACCAGTTAGTTATTCCCATTTCCCCAGCCTGTACTGGAGAAATAAATTAATGTCTTCAACCTGATGTCTGTCTTCAAAGGGAGTACCACAATAAATGATAGCTCCTTCCTTTTACATTATGAGTCTTCTTGTCAGTCTGACTTCCAGAAGTAAACTTAAGACTCTCACAAACCGAAGAAAAAACAGCTAGAGGAAGTTAGCAATTTAAAGCCATAGCCACAATACGTGGATGGTCCTCATCTAAAAATTCTCAGTTGTTCAAATATGCAGTAATTTAGTAGCTAGCAAAAATATACACAAAAAAAAGAAAAGCTATTGCAAAGGGAGGGTAGCAAATATTGTGTAATGTAGACTCAGAGGTGGCAGGCTTCCAGATAAGCAGATGGCACTAGACTTCTTTGCACAGGACTTCCTCTAACAGGTTCTACACAGTTCTAAGGAAGTGACTACTGTCACACTGATGTTGCACTGTCAGTGCAAGTTACCATGGTTCCATAATGCTGTTTTACTCTCCCAGAGTTACTTTGCACATCCCAGGAGCAACAGTGCTTTAAGTATCATACTGAGAGCTCACATGTACTGCTCGGATTCATCCTCATCCTCTGCCTAGGAGTGTTGCCATCTAGCTTCATGCTAAATTGATACCCGTATATCAATCTGCTTAAGAACCAGAGTGGCAGTCAACAATCCTGGCATCATAAGCCATGCACTAAAATTTTATATGGCAGAGAGCTTGCGGAGGAGGACAAATTCCCAGAAGCTATCCATAGATGACACTGATTATAGCTCTTCATTACTGGGGCACAAGACTATTATGCCTGTGTGGCTGTGCCCAGATAGGGAGTAAAAACACAGGTCTCAGCAATTTCTGTTCACTTGCTTCCTCTCACCACAAGCAATCGGTTACGCGCAACACTCCTGGCCAACACAGCTTCCGCACTGGTCAATGTTGTTCTGGCATGGGAGCAACATTTGATCAGCCTGAAAGCCACAGACCAGCTCTCTGCGTGGTAGGATTGGCAGAATCACATCAGCACTCCCTTCCTCCTACGTGGCAGCAGTTCAGAAAGTAGTCCCTCACAGAAACTGGAAAAATTACAGGACAACAATAAAAAGAATTTAATTTAATCACAATCTCAGAATTCCAACAGCTCTCAGAAGATATTTATGACATAACACGAGAAAATCCTGGGAGTACAGAAGCTGCAGGCAACGTTCTGTGTTACAGACAGATCTTAATTCAGAAAAAAAAAAGTATATATACATGTTTAACACTGATCACATACCGTGATTCAAAAGGAAAGTAAAACCGTAGTAAGGAAAAAGCGTAGTAAGGATAAGTTGATGAGTGTAAAAGGACGCAAACCACAGCATGGATACACTGCAATAGTAATACAGGATTAATTAAAATGGAAACATTCTACAAATGTTCTTCTCCCATAGAGCACTTCTTGGAGTGGTTAGAAGGAAAGAACAGTAAAGTTTTACACCTGTGCTGGGCAAATTAGCCAAAGCGATAATTAAAGACAAAGCAACAAAACACCTAGAAATCATAACACACAACCTAATCCACACAGTTCCACAAAGCAAAATTGTATCTCATTACTCCCAAAGTTCTTTAATCTTGTCCACAAAGCAAAAGATGCAAGACAACTGTGTGACAAATTATTCAGCCTTCTAAGTGCTTTTAATAAGTTTCCATATAAAAATTCCACCCCACTATTAAACTACTTCATGATTCAAGAAAAGATAATCAGACGCTAGGGTTTTTTTCTCCCTTTAGAAAAGGCCAGAAAAGCAACGATGGTCCAGTAACTCCCCCTCCCCCAAATATGACAACATAAGACTCATACCGTTTAGCACGTTTATGAATATGGGAAGCAGTTATCTTTTTTGCCATGAGAGAACACAAATAGAGTCCCCACCACCATCACCAAAAATTAGGCAACCAAGTTTCCCACCGATGGGGAAACTGCAAGGAGCCTAAGTGATAAGCCTCACTGAAAATGACACCTTCCCAATTACGACGTCTTCCCTATTGGGTAAACAATGCTGTTGACACAGTCATCTAGGTTAGCCAAATCCAGTACCGAGCCTGAGGAATGACAGAGAGCCACAAACAAGTCAAGTATGTTAGCATCAAGATGGTAAACACAGCAGAACGTAAGAAAGTAACAATGAGGAAGTTGTGATGTGTAAACTACCCTTATATACTACAATTAAATCAGCATCATCTAAAGATGACTTGGCTTTCTTTGGGAATTACTAAATGGATCTTCATTTGTATATAATAGTAATAAAATATGTCAGGATACAACAAATGAAAGAAAATACAGCATACAAGCAGCAATGTATCAGCAGTACACTTATGCAGTATCATGGATATGCTTTTTTTCCAGAAACACATGGAAATGATAATAGATTAAATTAACGCAATGAGGTGCTGATTAAAAGCTACTAGCACAATTAGAAATATTAGTGAAATACACAATATTAAAACATTTCACAGACTACAGACTTTATGATTAAACTCGAACAGATGAGTTTGACACAAACTATTCTTGACACTACCAAGATAGCAGATACACAGAAGTACTGTAGTTCAGAACACGTATCTAAAATGAAGGAAGAGTCAGGGATATAAAATTGCTCACCGCAATCGCTTTATTGTTCACTTGTTTTCATCAACATAATCTTCTCAGATCTTTCAGATAGCTTCATAAACAGTACATAGTACACACTATCTTTGGTATTGCTGCTTAATACAAACGCATATAGATCCAGTGTGTAAAGTCAGACTTCCTTCCTCTTCTCCAATTTTCTAAATTCCTAGCAACAAATCATGCAATTTACAGACAGCTGTAGTCAAATATTTGATTCTTCAAAAATCAAACCAAAATCAGTTTCATTAGCTCCGCTGATTGTGGCAACTCCCTTACCTCTTTCTTGAAATTGTTAGTCATTTCCCCTACAAATTACCATTCAGAATAGTACATAATTAAGGAAGAGATGATTTAAACAAGATAATACTGTTGATATGACTAATGGAAATTCCAAACCCAGGAAAAAATAAATCAAACAGACAAACAACTCCTTCCTTCGCTGGCTGTGTGCAATAAAATCATGTTTATTTTGAGAAGTTCAGATTCAACAGCTTCAAACATACTAGGCCAGAGTAAACAGGCATGCAGTCCCAAGATCACCCAACCAAGATCTAACATAAGCTTTGGCCCAGCTTTACAAACTCAGAGTGAATTTGCTGAGGGAGTAACTTAATTCAAGAGGAAAATACTAACACAGAAAGGCATGAAACCTTAAGAAAAAAGGGGAATCAGGATATGACGACTTTGCAAGATCAAGGATCAACCCATTTTGAGTAGCAAAGGAGGCTGAGCAGAAGCAGCTTTGGCATCCTACCTAACTTGCACCTGCCAGGCCAGCAGGGACTCATCAGGATCCTGCTTTGGAGTGGTAAGCACATTAATTCTCATTACATAGCCAGGTCTAACTGGCTATGCGCACATGCCAACCCCCTTCCCCCCTTCTTGATCATTATCATTTTGGATTCCACAGAGAAGGGAAGAAAAAAAAAAAAAAGATGTAAAACATGGTGTTGGAGATAGGCTTTGGCATCCAATTTAGCTTTCATCACTGAGAGATTCTGAAGTTTTATGGAGGCTTTTATTTACTTTTGCTTCTCAGGGGTTAAAGTTTATTCCTCATGTTTTAAAAGACAAAGCAGCACTAACCACCTGTCAACACACAGCAAAAGACTTTGTAGAAGAAGAAAGGTTGAGACAGGTTTGGGCAAAGGATAGCTGATGTGAAACAGTTATGGCATGAAAGACTAAGAAAAACTTCTGAGGGAGGCATACTTCCATTCATCTCCTCCTACTGCCACCACCACCACTTTCCCAGATAAAAATAGCAGAGGAGATGGTGCTGCTGTAATTGTAAGTTTTGTAATTGCAAATTTTTGTAGTTTAATCTGCAATTGGAAGAACTGTACAGACAGCTTTAGACTTCTCCCATTACTCAGTCAGTGGATAACACTTGCCATGTTCTTAGCTCTGTTTTATGTGAAGTGCTGAACATTTGAACTGAAGGTGGTACTGTCAAATTGCTAAAAATAAATGACTTAACTTGGAAGAAGGAGAGGTAGAATGGAAACTGAAAATATAAAAACAAAAACTGGCTGCCACAAATTTTTCAAATGGTTTAATGTAAATATACAGCTTTCTAATCCCAAAAGGCCTTCTAAAGTGTTATTGAACACACCTGAAATTTGGTGAGGAGGGAAGCTTATGGCTGATGCACTTTAAGACACCTTGCATCACATGTCACAGTGGAAGAATGCTATTTACAGTCTGCACAGGCTCCAGAATCTTCTCACCAATGCAAATGAGGCAGATGGAAAAAGGACTTTCTGCTAAGCACAAGACTTAAAAAGGCCACTCAGAATATTCTTTATGTTTCTATGTATTTTCCTAGTTACTGGAATAATAGTATTACATAGTTTGCTTTTTAAAGTATATGCTGAACCTGTGAAAATAAAAAATAAACTTGCTAAGAAACCTAAGAATAGCAAGTGATTATGAGTTTTTCAAAAATTATACACACCAATTGGAGTTGGGGGTGGCTCTTGGTTTGTTTTCTTATTATCACATGAAAGGAAGCTCCACAGACATTTGTTGGGGGGGGGGGGTTTCTTTCAAACTCAATAGCATTTTAAATTTTCTCAGGACCATCACCAGCAAATTCTAGAGTATGAAAGTTTGGAAGAAAATTATACACCTTCGTGGACTAAAGAAATTGTTGATGACTTAATCAACTGATTAGATGACTTGTGTCAATACTTGAACCTTCCAGAAGGAAGAAGTGTGACATTTTCTTTGCAGTGCCTTGGAGTTCTTCCTGCAAGTGTTCCTGCTGGTTACTTTAGCACTTGAAACATCACGTATTTCATTGAGCATAATGATCCAGGCATCTTGCCAAATTGACACCAATATGTCAAGCCTCGTTTTTCTTCATAATAGCAGTAGACTGCATGAGCTAGTCCCACTGTATATGACAGCCAGATGCTATTCTGAGTAAGTTATGTCTAAACAGGGGAGGGAGAAGTCAAGCAAACCACTCCACATAACTGCAATAGCATATCCATCCGAATAGAATTAGCGCTCCCAAGTGATTTATAGAAACCAAAATAAACAGAAATCTACAGATGTATAAAAAACAGACCAAACCAAGGACCTAGAGGTCACGTGTACTGTTAGCAGCACAATCACAAAAACTGTTGGCTCAAAACATATGGGAACAAAGTCACCATTAGGATTTGACTGAACGAGCCAATGAACTGTTCCCATAGCCTCCCTCTCAGCAGCAAGGAGCTATCAAATGTTGTAATATCAGATACAACTGAGTAGAAGCCAGTCACAAAGATTCCAGGTTCTCTTCCATCACTTCATTTCTTCATGTCAAGTAATACCAAGACTGAAGGTTTTTTGTTTGTGTTTGGTTTTTTGTTTTAAACAGACTTCCTTTGGTTACAACTCTGAATCACTCCAAATCATTTCACTTGGCAACATCACTACAAGAAAAACCTGCAACGAGTTGATGTAAGAAGTTATTTGTAAAAAACATCCAGTACAAGTACTGAAACAAATGGCCAAAGAGGTGACTAAAGTTTCACATACAACTATACATATTAAAATGACAAATAACTGACTTCCACTTTGCAGTTTATAGATATTAGAGATCAACAGAAAGCATGGTATCCTTTTGTAGATACCATCTTTCAAAGTGAGAAAGTTCACAATCACAATACAAAATTCTCAAAAAAACCCACAAGGATGACAGTTATTGCAAAGCAGACAAGTTCCCTTCCTTCCTCCCCTCCCCCTATTCAGCATGGGGATCACTAGCTCATTTCACATACAAGTAGGCAAATCATTCATACTGTACCAACTTTCCACCAAAACTCTAACATTACAGCTTTTAAATGTCTAAATAAAGTTTTTAACAGGTCAGATTAACAATAGCTGGTTAAAACAGAGTGATTTATTAGATACAAGTAGAGATAAAACTGAAGTAAAAAAAAAAGTCAGCTTATTGACTCCTCCTCGCTGGTGCCCAATGACTGAATGAGAGGCAACAGGCACAAATTGAAACAGGAAAATCCACTTCAACACAAGAAAGGGCTGAACATTAGAACAGGTTGCCCAGAGAGGCTGCAGAGCATGCATCCTCGGAGATGCTCAAAACGCAACTAGGTATGGTCCTAAGCAACCTGCTGTAGCTGATCATGCTTGAGCAGGGGCATTGGACCAGACAATCTCTAGAGGTCCCTTCCAACTCCACCTATTCTGTGATTTTTGTGAAGATTAAAGCAATTTTTTTTTTTTAAAATATATCCTCACAGTTTTGTGCCATCAGCAAACTTGCTGAGGGTGCCCATCTGCCCCATCATCCAGGCCATCAATGAAAATGTTAAACAATATTGGTCCCAGTATTGACTCCCGGGGAACACCACCAGTGACTGGCCTCCAGCTGGATTTTGTGCCACTGATCACAACCCTCTGAGCCCAGCAGTTCAGCCAGTTTTCAGTCCACCTCACTAACCACCTATCTAGCCCACACTTCGTCAGCTCGCCCATGAGGATGTTAGGGGAGACAACGCCAAAAGCCTTCCTAAAGTCAAAGCAAACAACGTCCGCTGCTCCCCCCTCATCCACCAAGCCAGTCATCTCACCATACAAGGCTATCAGGCTGGTTAAGCACAATTTCCCCTTCACAAATCCATGCTGACTTCTCCCAGTCACCTTCCTGGGCTTCGTGGGCCTCAAAATAGCAGCCAGGTTTAGTTGCTCCGTCGCCTTCCCAGGGACTGAGGGGAGGCTGACTGGCCTGTAGTTCCCCGGATCCTCCTTCTTGCCCTTTTGGAAGACTGGGGTGATATTTGCTCTCTTCCACTCCTCTGGAATCTCTCCTGAGCGCCACCGCCTTTTGAAGATAATTGAGAGTGGCCTCACAGGGACACTGGCCTGCTCCCTCAGCATTCGGGAGCGCGTCCTGTCAGGTCCCACGGACTTGCGTATGTACAATTTAAGTGATCCTCCTCTGCTAAGGGTAGGTCTTCATTGCTCCAGACTTCCCCTCTGGTCTCAGAGGCCTGGGATTCCTGAGGGCCAGTCCCACCAGTACAGACTGAGGCGAAGGCGGCATTCAGTCTCTCTGCATTTTCTATCCTCTTTGTCACCAGAGTCCCTGCCCCATTTAGCAGCAGGCTCACATTTTCCCTAGCCTTCCTTTGGCTTTTATAGAAGCCTTTCATGTCCCTTGCCAGATTCAACTGGTAGCCTTTAGCTCTCCTAACCCCATCCCTGCATGCTTAGAGAATGTCTCTATATTCCTCCTGGACCACATATCCCTGCTTCCATCTCTTGTACTTTTTTTTTTTTTAAAAAAAAACATTTGAGTGTATGCAGGAGTTCCTTGTTGATCCATGCAGGCTTCCTACCACCTCTGCTTGACTTTCTGCTTGTTGGGATGGACCATTCTTGAGCTTGGAGGAGGTGATCTTTGGATATCAACCAGCTTTCTTGGACACCTCTTCCCTCCATAGCCATATCCCATGGGATTCTTCCAAGGAAGTCCCTTAGCACAAAGTCTTCTCTCCTGAAGTCCATGGTTGTCATCCTGCTTTTGCCCTGCTCCCTCCTCACAGGATCCTGAACTCCACCACATTTTCTGCAGCCAAGGACAGTGCCCTCAGCTTTCACACTTCCTATCAGTTCTTCCTTGTTTGCAAGTATGACATCCAGCACTTCTCCTTATCAGCTCTCACCTGTTTCAGAATGTTGTAATCACTACACTCCAGAAACCTCCTGGATTGCTTGTAGCCTGCTATACTGTCCCTCCAGCGGTTATCAGGGTGGCTGAAGTCCTCTATGAAGACCAGAGCCTGCAAACATGAAGGTTCTTCCAAGTCTCTGAAGGCAGCCTTGACTCCTCCTTCCCGATCAGGCAGCCTATAGCAGATAGCCACTACAACATCACCCATGGTGGTCTGTCCGCTATTCCAGACCCATAAGCTCTCAGCTAACCCCTCATCCGTCTCCCTGCAGAGCTCCATGCATTCCAGTTGCTCTCTCTATTAAAGGACAATTTCCTCTCCTCACCTTCCTAACCTATCCTTCCTAAAGGGCCTGTATCCATCCATTGCAACAGCCCAGACATGTTAACTTTCCCATCATGTCTCCGTGATCCCAATGAGATCATAGTTGTGCAACTACACAGACTTCCATTTCCTCCTGTTTGTTACCCATGCTGCATGTATTAGTGTATAGGCGCTTCAGAGATGCAGCCCAGCGTTCTGACTTCCTAGAAAGGGCATGAGAGCTTTCCCTGCAACATAGTTGGTCCCATGGGCACTTATTTACATGCATACACTTGGGGTGATTCCACTCTAGCCCCATTAAGAGGTCTGCTCTGTTTACATCACCTCAGACTGTTTGGTTGCCAGCTCCACCTACCACCTCCTTATCCTTACTTGACCACTGGCCATTCTCTCCCATCCCCATCATTGCTAGTTTAAAGCCCTCCTTACCAGCCCGGCCAGCCTGCTGGCAAAGACACTTTTTCCCCATTTTGTCAGATGGATCCCATCTGTACCAAGCAGTTTTTGGTCCTTGAAGAAGATCCCATGGTTGTAGTGGTTGTAGAAACCAAAACCCTGTTGCCATCACCAACTGCGCAACCAAATGATGACCCACTGGATCCATCTAGTCCTCCTCAGGCCCTTCCTCCTCATTGGCAGGATGGAGAACACGACCTGGGTCCCCATGCCCTTGACCACCACCCTCAGAGCCATGCAGTCACATTTGATACTTTCCAGGTCTCCCTCAGTATTGTTAGTGCCCACAAGAAAGAGCAGCAGAGAGTAATTGGCCAAAGATTGCATAAGCCTCTTCACAAAGTCCCAAACATGAGCCCTGGTAAGCAGCAAACCTCCCTAGATAGCAGGTCAGCTCAGCAGCTGGGAGCCACCATCCCTCACAGCAGTCTTCTACTACTAATACTTGCCACTTCACCCTGGTGTTCCTGGGTGGCAGAGGCTCAGCAGGCACAGGTGCTCCATTTGAGAGTGTTCCCAGCTCCTCATCAGCTACAAGGGGAGTGAGAATCTATTGTGAGGTTTTAAGTCTTCTGGTGGAGCAGGAGCTCTCCTCCTAGTGCCACAAGTCACCAGCTTCTAGCCTTCACCATTGTGGGAGCTTGTGCTTTCTGACCGGATAGGCACTGACGCTGCCTGCCCCTCTGCTACCAGTTGGCCATTCAGGCTCCTGAAGCTGCAGGCTCAGAGAAGACCTGGTAAATCTCCTTCTGATGCTGCACAGTCTGCCAACCTCCTCCTGCAGCTCCTTGACTTGGCAGCTCAGCTCCTTGACCACTGCACACCTCCCGCAGGCAAAGAGACCATCAGCCCCAGTGAAAAGCCTCAGGCACTCTCTGCAGGCCAAGACTTACACAGCTACATCCTCCTTCTGAAGCTCCATCTGGATCAGTTTTTCACATTGCAGGGACAGTTACTCCAATAGCTGTTGGAGACCGTGCTCTGTGGTGTGTCACCACCACAGCGGAGGACACGCGCTGGTCTGATCGGCGTTGCCAAGCCCTTCTTTGTGCCCTGCTGCACAAACCACTGCATGTCAGCTGCGCTCTGGGCCTGGCTCTCAAAGACCTCTCACTAACACCAACTAAAAGGGTGCCTGACCCTCTCTAACCAGGGCTCAGCTGGAACTCCAACACCCTCCTTCAGGGCAACTGACAGAGTTCCCTAGCAGCTCCTACAGCTTCTAAGTTAAGGCTTCTTGTGGCTGTCCTTACCAGCCTGTAAGGACATCCTTGAGCTTCTCAGAAGGTTCCTAGACAGTCTCAAAGTCCCAAGATGACAAGAGATACAAACTTCTCATGTGTTTAGATTTGCCCATTTACTGGAAATCAGCTGTTTCAGGTAGAAAATTCATGGTGCAGAAAGTCAGTTCAGGTTTTGGGGGGTTTTTTTCCCCTCCAATACAGAGGGAATGCAAGTATTCTACAGCAAAAGAAGATTCTATAACTTGCATATAATTCGTAGAGTAAATGGTAAACAACACTCAAGATGCAATAAATTTGTAAAGGCAGCAACACAGCCAGAAAAACCTGCTGAGGGAATGCTACATGCAATACTTAAATTTAGTTATTTTTCCTAGCCGATAAAACTAAACCACAAGTGCAACTGAAACTAGTACATTCAGCATAAGTTTACATCTCTGGAAGAGTGCTCACAGAGCAAGAATATGGCAAACGTGATCATCCACTTCCAGCTCCAGGATGTAAGGAAGATGCCACTCCCACAGATTAGATTTTTTTTCTTACCATTTGTGAGCACATTAAGGTTGATTCAGTAAAAAGTAAAACGGATTAGCTTGATTTACCACCGAGAGCCATCTGCCCATAAAGTGGCTTGACTGTACACTTGAACAGCTAAAACATGTCAGCAGCTCCAGGAGAAAAGTGATGACAAATTACTGAAGAGGAGAAGCTTAAGCTGCCTGTCTGTACAAACTTCAAATGCCTTGCAGGCCTAGTAAACAGTGCTTAACCTGAACAGAGATGAATGTCATCTTACAAACATCTTCCAGGATGTGAACAGTTCGCATTACTTCATGTTTATGAACAGCAGCAAATAAAAATGTCAGTTTTCACGTTTAATCTTATTTAAGAGCTCTTAATATATTACATAGCAAGAAAGTACTTCCATCATATGCATTTCCTTAATGCTGTAAATAATTTTGCTCATACAATATTGATCAGATTATGTAATTTTTAAAACAAAAGAAAACCATAAGCCCTTAAGTGCCTATCTGTCCTGTGTAAGCCTCAACAGTGGCACTATAGCAGCACTATAGCAAGGAAGCATTTACAAAATCCTCTGAAGTTTTAAGATGTGATTAACAAGTAAAAGTAAGAAAGCACATAAAATATGAATGAAACTAGTGCTGAATACCATATGCAACATAATCCAGTTCATGGGTTTGCATCTTAAGCATACTGAGAAAACTGGAGACAGCAAGAAGGAATCATAAAAATGATTCAAAGTGTGGGAAAATAAATCCTGTGAGCAGCAGAGCTAATGAAGCCCAGTTTTCCATACATTAGCGTCCTTGGGCCTTTTTGTCCCAATGTTTGCTATAACCTCAGTAACGTATCCTATTCCTATTAGCATCCCCTAAAATTCCCCTCTCTTCTGCTAAAGCCTTAATTTGCAACCACTTTTTCCAGTTATCACTGAACAACGGAGGGCACGTATTGCAACCAGCTCAGAGTTACCTCGTACGGATTGGCTAGCAGCAGACCAAGCATTGCAGATGACTCTCGGGCTCATAGTCATGATTCTTCCTTTCAGCATTGTCTCTAATTAAGGTCTTTGTCTCTTACCCAGCAATCAGATACGCACAAGATACAGAGACTTGCTTATTTTGACAGGCTACCCCTTTGAAAAAGTTGATAGCAGTTATGGGGGGAAAAGTGGGGAGAGAACAGAACAGGGTTAGGACAGATGAACACATGGCAAAACCACAGAAACTTGGTTTCCTTAGAAGACAAGGCTAAAAATACCTTAAAGAGCAGTCTCTAGCTTAGAGAAGAAGCTTAACAGATAGCCTACGGCATCTCTTTTAAAATTTTAATTCAAAATATTGAGAACAGCACTGTGCCTGGTAGAGCACTCAAAAAATAAGAATTAAAGTTACCAGGGGAAAGTGGTTGCCCTCATTTTTGGTATCTTTAAATACTGACTACAGCATATCTTCCAGAAAAGTTAATCAATCCAGTACAGACTTAGGAGCTCTGAATTTGAATGAATGGATGAAGCTATATAAGCTACATAATTTATTCTGTACAGGAGACTGGATAAGACAACAACATAGATTATAAAGACAAAAGGAACTAAAAAGCCTACACATTTTATAAACAAAAATATACTACAAGAACTCAACAGTTCAAAGATTTTCCCAGTATTTTACCCTCTTATGAATGCACGTGTTTGTACTCGACAGAGTGAGATAGTAAATAAAAAAAATACATACCATGCACACAGATATTTTCACTATCATGCAAAATCATCTCAGAAAAATAAGAAAAATTGAAAAAAGAAAATTAGAAAAAAGATCGCTCTTATTTCTTGAATCTAGTTGCACTCTTAAATTTAAAGAGCAACAGAAACCATATGGATCAAATAGAGGTAATTAAGTACACTGCAAAATTCAGGTACTTGGAAAAGTTTTAATCAGACAGGACATTTAGAGACAACCTGTTTCTACTCTCAGGCTTTGTGGAGAGTTTTTCCTTAATTTTTCTCTTCTTGCTTGGCCTCATTATCTTTACCTTGTTGAACACTCCCTCCCACAAGCAATTAACTTGCAACAGAATTCTATGAATTTTAGTAATAAAGTGACAGACTAGTTACTGAATTAAGACAGATTACGGCACTCACTTGAGTCGGCAACTGAAAACAAAGGCAAAAGAACAAGTCCCACAAGCTGTATCAAAACGCATACTCTGAAGTTCCACTTTGTCTGAATAACTGCTATGATAAATAACCATCTACCTATCAGGCCAAACATTTCTGAACATTCAGAGTTGCAACAGTAAAAGTGAAGGATGATGAAATAAAGCACTGGCCACATTTCGGACTTCACAGGTTCCTTAAGGGAGGGGAAGGACTATATGAGGCAAATTTAAACTTTTTCAAAATATCTCTGGGGCAAAATATTAACATATGCTTTTATAAAAATTCACAGATAAAAGATTCAAGGCCATAACACTTCTCTAAATCAAATCTCATCTGAGACTATAATGCTGTAACTCTCAAAAAGCTCATACGCAGATTGATATCAAAGTTTCCCTTAAGCAAGCTGAGAGAAACTGCTAACATATAAGAGCAACAAGTAACCTTTACAAGATTTTTTCTTCTTTTTGCCCATGTTTAGTCTCAGTTTGATTTTTATGAAAACATGTCCTCATATATCACCAAACTTATGATTAGTTTTACATACATATGCTATAGGGAAACACAAAGACCTGGAACTCCACACTAGCTGACAAGGGCCAGGATGTTTGTATTTACTGTAATAAATTGATGAGAACTCATATACACCCAGTTACCCATGTTGCTTACTATTGCTTACACTGATGATGTTTGCAACAAGTAACCCACATTTTTGCTGAAGTTCTTTCAAGATTTTAATTTACAAAACTCCAAATGAACCAAAGTGCTACTGCCACCCACCCTCTACCTGGCCTCAATCCAACAAGCAGACTTCCTGCAGTTCTCCCTTCGCCCAATTGTTGTTCAGCATGCAGACAAACTATAGATGATGCAGAAAATTAATAGGTTTAAACTTTTCTTAAACCAGAAAGGCTAAAGACTGGAGAACAGCAACTCTAGTCTTCTCACTTGCATACTACAGGAAATCCACACCAAATACTTTATTAAAATGTAATACAGCAGGGTAACTTGAAAAAAGAAGCACTCTGCATGTGATGTACGCTGTTAGGAAGCGGATGGGAGGGGAAAGGAGAGAACACATCTTGACAGATGGTCTAGAATATGCATTTTGTAAATCAAAGACAAAAGCATTTCTCAGCCTATTATATAATGCACCAATTTCAACAGAAGGTTGTGAAATAATACAAGGGGGTACCTCTCCCACAGTCCAATATAACTTCAGGAGAAACTCAAATGAAGTTTTAGAGAGCATGGTTCAGGGGCTCCTCCAGAATAAATCAAAGGACAAGTTTCCACACATCTCCAAGTACCAGCATTATTTCTCAATCCTCTCTCCAAACAGAGTCCAGAACAAAGAACGACAAGGGTTTATTAAATACTCCAACTGAAAAGTTTCCCAACAAGGAAAGAGTGCTCTTGCAATAGTGTGAATAGCTGAAGACCAAGACCAGACAGTTGACTTCTCTGCATTAGATATACCAGATGGTTTTGAACCCTAACCTGGAAAGGAGTAGCCCTGCACTCTTCAGCTTTATAGGTATCACTGTGAGGACCTACATCTCCTGCATGCTGGACCCTAAAAGCCCCTTAGCTTCTAAGCCAAGCACCTCAGCTTAAACTCGATGCCAACATTCCATTGAGACTGTGAAATCTGAAGACAGACTCCACTTCACGCAACAAAAATTTGCGTTAAGTACTGAGTTTAGCCCCAGATGCCACAGTGGCTACTGGGTTTTCAGTGAAAAGGGTGAGTTCTCTCAACTTTTCTATGTCACAGTAGCAAATATTCAACATTGCACTTAATGAGCTATGGCTAAAGTAAAGGTGGGGGGAAGAACAGAAGTTGCTTTATGCAGTTTTATACTTGACAGCTTGGCAAAAGATGACAGAAGACACTAACTTCTGTTATTCAATGGCATCAAAGTTACTTCCTCTGCAAGACTTCTGCTGTGGCTAATTAAGCCATATAGACAGCTGAAGATAAAGGGATTCAAAGGAAACAATATGTTAAGCCTTTCACTTTTTTTTTTTTGAAAGCAAATAATTAAAGAATGTAAAAGAAAACTAAGACAAAGTTCTTCAGAATTCTATTTTTGTTACTTTTACCTCTTAAGAGTAGAGACACTTTGCTGCTGCCATAAAGATAACTGCATACTGAGCAACAGAAGAGTGCTTTCAGACTACTGTCGTGCAGCTGCTGACCCACAACTGATGCTAACAAACTGCTAAGCTTGTCATTTTTGCATAATACAGAAGCCAATATTCCTTAGCTTCACAGGAACAAAGTCAAAGGCATGATCTGCACTGATCTATATACATACTTACACAACTAAGCCTAGGCAATTGATGTAGTCAGTTGTATTAGGAACACCTGCTATCAATCTGCTGGCAAGAGGGCTTTTTTAAAAGCATACACAGGACTTATGATTTGAGGTAATATATAAGAATTTAGCAGCTGAAGATACAGCTCTGCAAATTTTGAAGGACTGAACTGTTGGCACAACAATAGTCCAAGTGCTAGTATGAAGTGGCTTTGTAATTTTATGAGCTCAAACTTGCATATTTATTGCTTTTATGATTAACATTCTTTTATCACAGAAGTGATTTTAATTTTTGTCAAGTAATATAAAAAGTAGTTGCTTGCATATTATTAAAGAAACATCTGTTCAATTTTCATATTAAAGATAATCCGATTTAAAGAAAATTGATAAATCAAGGAGATGACAGGGCATCTGCATTCTCAATCATTTACATTAGATGGTGAGAAACCACATGAATATTTTGTTTTTGCTCCAAATCTACCTTTCAGAAGTGGTACAGAACAATAAAGTACCTAAAACAGCTGTAAAGAAAGTGGTGAGTGAGAAAAAGCTTAAGCATTCTGTTATAGCAGATGCACAAGTTTGTTGCAGGGTTTTGGATAACTATCACTTCTCCCATGCTCTGCACTACACTACTTTGTAAGTCAAGATCTGTCTTCAAAACTGTGCTTTTCTTGTTCCAGAGCCTCCGCAATATACTATCTGAAACAAAAATTCATCTTTGAGAATTATATGCACACCATTTTTCAAAATCCACCTCACATTTCTTCAGAAGATCCCAAACTAGTCTTTTCCACTCTCTTTCCTCCTAGAGGCAAGATTTGAACTTTGATATCACCAATCCATTCCCCATGTCCTACCCTGGAAGTATACCCCAATTACCCCAAAATGAAAAGCAAAAAATTAATATTAATTTGCACAACAGCTTATCTGTTTCCCAAAATATCAATCACAGCTTTGTTTCAGATTTCAAATATTTTCTTGTAAAAAAGCTGCTTTTCTTTGGATGACAGGCAAGGACATTGTAATTCCTGAACAAATACTTAAAACTGCCAGGGAGTGGGGATTTTCCTTCCGCTTCTTCTGCGAGGCAGAGCAGAAAGGAGCAGGGACAGGAGCAGGAAAAAAAACACTAATGGAAGAAGTAAAGATAATGTCTCCAAGAGATAACCACTATAAGTAGATTAAACAGAAACACTCAAGATTGTCTAGTGTGTCCAGGGGAGACGTGAGAAAGCAGTGTCAGGAAATACAGAGAATTTCTAGTGAGACTCATTATTTGTACACTCAACACTAAAGCAAGCCTGTATGATAGCCCTCTGCCCTATACCCTCACTACATTTTTCTGGAAGAGGGAAATACGCGTATCCTCCACTAGCCTATGAAGCTCAAGATTTAAGAGATAAGGGAAAACGAGGATTAAAATATTATATCCTAGATACATAGAGAGCAGCGTAACAAAGATGAGTAGTTTTTATCATTTTACAAAGGTCAATACTATCATTCACAGAAAGCACACTTTTCCTTAGTCACTAAATCAACATGCCTGCCATTTCATGATTAAGTGTATACTTCATATGAATGACCTTTCATCCAATTTCTTCTCAAGTCCCACAATTCTTGTGAGAACAGTTTGTCAATTCACTAGCCCACTTCACATTTGAGACCACGTTCTCCTATAGATCATCACTAGGTTATTTTCTCTTGATTTTTTTTCATAGCTCATCAGCGCTATTCAAAAAAATACAATTAGTAAGCTAGTTGACACTCAAGTTTGCTCCTTGATGGTAAGTTGAACAAGCTTTTCACCCCACACTGGGATAAAAAGCGATCTAGAAAATCACTACTGAAGACCCTTCTCACAAGACTGCCTGTCAAACCAGGCTTAGTTCAGTCAGCACCTCTGCAACCGAGTAATAGTAACGGAGCACTGATGCTGGCAAGAGACTGCCTCTTCTCCCTGCGTATCGACTACGTCGACTCCAAACCGGCAAAAAGCCTAATGATAAGAGACTCTGGTAACAAGCCAAGAAAGTTGCTCCAGAAGTATATAACTATGCTTCATAATGAAACCTGTAGCATTCACGCAAGTGTCTTCAAGCAGTTAAGCAGGCAGGCTTTTTTTTAGCTAATACACGCTTAGGATAATCCACTGATTTGCAGGACTAAAACAACAGGAATAATACTTATTCTTGTTAGACTACAAACCAAAAGACAGTCATAAAATTTGAGCATGACATGGACAATTTGGAATATGTGCACAGGATGGGTATACTCATCTACTACTTTCATAGGAACCACAGAAGAGCTAACTGACAACCACTTCTTTTAAGGATAAAGCCTAAACAAACAAAATGCGTTTAGCTCCAACAGTTAATAAGTTACTGTTTATCTACGAGTGAAGGATAAAAGCCGTATATACTTCTTAATACCATTCCTGAAGCTGTAGCCTCAGGAACTACACCTGAAGAGGAAAGCAGACGAGGACCCAAATAAATAGGTTGTAAGAATTAAGAACGTCACCTCAGAACTCTCAGCATTAACAAATGCCTTTTTCTAAGTCCCATCTAGTGGGCAACACAAGATACGTTCAGACCTGGATTTTTGAAAATTTCTGGTTCCGTTTCACCTTTCTTCTATTTTAGAACTCTTGACTTTGACTGCATGTGACCACAGTGACTGATGAAGTTAAGAAATAACAAGATCACAAAGAAAAAGAAAAAAAGACAACTTAAAAGACATATTAGTCAGAATGTCTAAACTTATGTTTTGTGTAACATTTACCTGCACCAGCAAATTAACATTATTGACAGGAAAAGTCTGTATTAAATATTAAGCATCCATCCCTATTAGTTAGGGAGAGAGGAGAAAGAACTCACAAACGCTCCAAGACATGAAACAGCAAAGATGCCTTAAGGAAAAACACCATAGTGTTCAGGCAGTCTTTATAACCTATAACAGCAATAAGAGGCAATTACTTCCCCCTTTTAATCCAGCACAAATAGCCTTTAAGTAATTCTTACAGTATGTCAAAAGAATAAATATATTTCAGACTGTTCCTGAAGGAATACTATCAGCATAAGTAATATTTCTTTAAATTTCTTTATATTACTAATTTGAGTACTGAAGAACACGTTTTATCATTCACCATCATCCCATTTTACATATCTTTGACATTGAAGAGACATTAGTCAGTTTCACTTATCCATGATCCAGGCACTAGGGGGTGATTTAAGCAATTAAAAAATATTAGAAGCAAATGTACTGTAAAACCCTCATTTAAGTTTTTGAATCTCAGTTTGAGGTTTCACCTGACCCAGTCTTGAACATTTAGAGGCTTGTGCAGCATAAAGCTTTAGGTGGCCTCAAAAGATAGACTATCAACATCATGATATTTACCCCTATTACTCTTAACCTCCGTTTTACTTCCAATTTCTTTACATTAGCAAACACAGTTAAGGAAATTTAGTCACTGACATCTCTGATTCTCTGCAATAACATTAAAACAACAGATTTTAAGAGCCAGAAAAGGCAGTTATGCCATCTACACTAACTTTATCTCCTGTATGTCACAGGCTGATAGAACTTTTATCTGATATTGGCTTCATGCAGTGTCCCAAAGGCTATGTATACTGTTCACCATCAAGTAGGTGATTTGAGTCAGGAGGTAAAACCTATGGAAAAAAAATCTAAGTTTTTCAACTACTTACAGTATTCCTACAGATGCTGCAACCTCACTCTTTTTTCACGAT
Source organism: Struthio camelus (assembly GCF_040807025.1). Classification (NCBI taxonomy): domain Eukaryota; kingdom Metazoa; phylum Chordata; class Aves; order Struthioniformes; family Struthionidae; genus Struthio; species Struthio camelus. The sequence goes on along the minus strand of NC_090942.1, from coordinate 91,299,418 downwards.
TGACCTAGGGTATTGACTAGCACCAAGGAAAACAACAATCCACCCATTGGAGGGGACCTCAGCCTTAACCTTACAGTCCTAGCTACTTAAGGAGGCCAAAAATAAATTCACATTTGAAAAGAAAACAAGGAGATACAGCTACACATGGCAGCAGGAGGATGCAAGGATAGGCAGAAAGGAACTCAAGCTGGGATACACTGGGAGGACATAACACTGTAGGAGAGAGTTAGCAACAGCAGGATGTGATGGATTCGCACTTTTTTGGGGCCTGCCCAAACACTGAAACATTTCTGGATGATAGCCTCTTTCTAGGCATGGTGAGTAATCATAACTTTTACATTTGCTAGAAAGAAGAAAAAAAATATTACAGAAATATTACCTTTGAAGGCAGATATTTTACAGGGGGGACGGCATGATAAAATACCCCAAAGCTACAGCACTTAGGCCAGCTGGAAGCCCCTTTTAAGGGTCTCTCTTGAACCCAGTCCTATTCCCATCTGGATTCACTTGCCATAGCAGCAACAGTGACACACTATGCCCTTACTGCAAACCCAACCACCTACCTGTGCCGATGCTCATCATGTCCTTGCCCATGGATGAGGAAGCTTCCGAGGTTTTTGCCCCCTTTGCTGGTATCCACGTGAGGAATTAGCACGTCCTCCAGACCCAGGTCAAAGCGTTTGTGCTTCGAGGAGTCGGGCAGGAAGAAGAACGCCCCGAAGCACAGGGTGATGAAGGCACTAAGAATAAGGAGGAGGATAAATTTTTCGGAGAGTCTCAAGGTAGCCCTGTGGTGCGGGAAGGAGGAGGTCCCCAGGTTCAGGGGGGGCAGTCTCCGCCCGGACAGCGGCAGCAAGGCGGGAGTGGTCATCCTTCCTTTAACGACCACCTGGCGGAGCACGGCTCATCTCCCGGCGCGGCGGGCAGGCGGGCAGCGGCGGCACTCCTCAGCCCGTGCGGAGGCTGGCGCTGGCGGCCGGCTCCCGGCCCGGCGCGGGGGCGCGGGGCGGCTTCACCATCCTCCCCGCGGGCGCCGGGCCGCGTCCCCCCCTCGCGCGCGCCCAACCGTCGCGGCGCGCGCGTGGGGTGGGGGGGCCGGGCCGCCCCGACGGCCCCCGCCCCCCCCGAGGGGGGGGCTCCGGCCGGGCGGCGCCGCCGCCTAGGCACCTGCGCGCCCCCTCCCACGCCCCGCGGCGAGCAGGGCCCGAGCGGGCGGCTCCGGTCAGCGACGCTCCCGGGGCTCCGCGGCGGCTCGCCTCCGCGACCCCAACGGCAGCGACGAGCGGCAGCGGGCGCCTGAGGCCGCGGCCGGGCGCGCGGCGTCTCTCTGGCCGTGTCCGCGGAGCCGGGTCGGGCAGAAGCTCATCCCCGCCGCCCCGCGGGCAACGGCGCACGGAGCCGGGAACGGCGAACCGCAATTCCACTCCGGACCCTCTCCCCGGCCTCGCTGCGCCTGCGCGGCGACGGGCGGCGCAGGCGCGCTGGGCAAAGCGAGGTCTCTAGGAAGCCGCTGCCCAGAGAGCCCCGCCCCCGCGGTGGGCGGGGCGGGGCGGGCCGCGGCGCCGCGCCGCGCCGCGCTGCTGCCCGCCCCTCGCCGAGGGCCGCCCCGCCGGCGCCACGCGGCCCGCTCTGCCGTTACCCGGTGCCGGTGCGCGCTGGGGGGGGGGGAGAGGGGCGGGGCTGCCGAGCGGCTCGTCGTCGGTCCCCCCCGCTGGCCGGGTGCTAGTGTTGGACAGCTGTCGGTCAGAGACGCGGCGGGCAGATGGCCGAAGAGCTGCACAAAGATGTCGTGTAAAGACGCTCAGCAAGCACCTGCAGTTGCCCCGAGTAGTCATCCCGGTGTACAGACTCGGAGGTGGTTATTTTAATTTATCTTGGGGATCGGCCTGGATGGCAGACCGGTGATGTGCTGGTAGCTGAGACCTAAGGATCTGCAAGAAACGCTGCCAGACCTGGTCACTTTAACGGCTCTAGCAGGACCTCCCGTTCACTGCCCAAGCCACTTCAAACAGGTGGGAACGTTAAGGCAGGAGGACTATGAGAGGGGATGCAGGAACCACCAGAGAGCACCTCTGAATTGTCTTCTATGAATATTAACTGTGACCCTTCTACGCTGCTCAGTTATGCGTTGCTGCCCGCCTGCGTGCGTGCACGACAAGTCAAAGTTCTTTAGTCTGTGAATACTTTCATATAAAACTAAAACGAACAGTAAAGTCATCTTTAAAAAAAAAGGTCGTCCTGGACGAGGCATCTGCAGGTTCAAAGGTGTTAAAAGAACAAGAACAGGTCCACAAGTTTGGGAGGCAAGGTACACCTCTAGTTCCTTTCAAGGTAGCATGTTTTTACTTTTTCAAGATTTCACAAGATCACTGGAGCCTAGAACACTCACAGTTTGTAGGGAGCGGCATGCGTTTTAATGAAGCTGACAGGCTAGGCTGACTCACAGCAAAGGAAACATGAAGGCCAGGGTGAGGATAGATTGGTTCAGCCTGCCAAAATGTAGATAGCTGGGCTGGAGAGGACTTCCAAGGTGCAAGGCAGAGCTCTCAAACTGCAGTAGGACCTGACAATATGAGAAGTGAACCGAGAGGATGGGCAGCTAGGGAACCCCCTAGCTGAGCTGCAGGGTGGTGAGGAGTCTCATTTGCAGGTGTGAGAGTGATATGTTAGGAAAGCAGGAGAGAAAGGCATGGAGGCATGCATCCTGCACACGGATAAAACAGGCACAGAGCCAAGAGAGGCTTCCACTGCCACTGATGCTGCCAATACCCATGAGTGGTGCCCTTGATCACAGTCATAGCAGTTGCTGGTATCTGAGCAAAGCAGGTTTGAGAGCTCTGGTGCCAGTAATATCAAGCATTTACATCTTTTATCATTTTTATACTTTGCTCTGAATGCTTCAAATCCTTGGGGAATTATGCTGGACTGTGAAAAAATGTCTGAAGTCTAGCTGGACATGCTGAACTAAAGAAGGTTAGTGCTTAGCTTCTGGTCCAAGTGTGGATGTCCTATGGAAATTAACCCCCAACAGAGGTTAATGTGGGAGGATCCCAGGGAGGGAAAGCAGCTCAGCTAAACCAAAAACTCTGATGGTCGGTGTAATAACACAAGTATGGATGTATCCAAAAAAAATCCAGACTCTTAAACACTTAGTGTCAGTCAGGGCATCTGAAGTTAGCTTCCTTTACTGACAAGTATCCCCTCTGTCCCAGACACAAATCACCCTACTGCTGTCCTCATTTATTCCTTTATAAGGAAACTGTTTGTCACTATCACTGGTTATAGGAACCTGAAGAAGGGAAGATTAAATACATGAAAGTCAGGTGGTTCTTGTCCTCCTATTGTCAGGGGTCTGAGTGCACTAATAGGCTTTAATGGCCCTGGCTAGCCTCACCTGGAGCCTCTGGCAGGGTGTGTGCCTCCAGGTGAGGCTGGTCAGCATCATTAAGACTGTTCAGTGCACTCAGGGCCCTGACACCTATTTCACCTTTCTTGATCCGGGGAAGGACGCAGTCTTCTAACTGAGAGTAATTCTGTGCTCTGAACACTTCCTCCATCCTCACATCCAAGCTCTGAACCACACCTTGCTGGATCTTTCTGTTTAACATATCAGAGCGAGGGTGTTTCTCGTTTGTCCACATAGCTAAACTTTTCCATCTGCTGACGTTCTTGCTGCTGCTTCTTCTCTGTTTTTTACCGTCTAGACCTACAGTAATGCCATGGGGTAGACAGCTGGACACTGGTCACTAGTCTTGTGCTAGTCAAAAAGGGAAGGAAATGTGAAGACTTCCATGAGGTGATAGAAACCAGAAAGGCAGTGTGGGCCAGAGAGACCAAAGAGAGAGCATAGATGAAGAGAGCTGCATTACCAATGACATTACAATATGCTCCAAACAGTACAGTGATTAAACCTAATATTTTATGCTGTTACTTCAGGATCAACAGGCTTCAACTGGTCTTTTTGTCATTTCAACTGTCTTCCAGTTTTCATCTGTAAAGTATCTTCAAATATGTTCATGCCTTCAGTTGCTAAATTACTTTCATGCACAATCTGAAAAAAAAAGATCAGTCCATGAAGACTTTTGTTCTTCAGTCTATTTGCTTCGTGCTTCTCTGCTGACTGCTAGTTTTGCTTTTGCTTTGTGTTCTTTGAAAGACTGAGCAGGTTCCTTTATAAAACGTCTCTCCATGTTTCACTCATCATAAGGAAGTGACATTTCTTTAGGTTTTGTAGCTTATGATGACCTTTCCAGATGCTAAAGCATCTGTTTCTAACCCCTCATAAAGCCTTGTACTTCTAAAATTGTGTGCCTGTTTTGACTTTCGTAGTCTTACTAAAATCTAAGCGTCGTTTTTCATCCTTTGGTTCTGTCATACTGGGTAATCTGTATATCTCTGTTAATCTGCTAATCTCTGTTAACATTCTCAGAAACGTCTTGCGCTGAAACCAAAAGGTTTTCTCAAGAACCAGGAATTTGCTGTACTCACCCTATTGTCCTTGATCAATTACTAATGTAACTGTGAAACTGAGGTACAAAAGTGCCTCATCATCAGCACTAAAAGGAAGACATAATTTCTAGAAAGTTATTACTATGGTTCACATTTTTCAAAGGCAGACAAAGTTCAGTGTGATTTTCCTCTGGAAGTACAGATGGTTCTTACTATACCTGCATATTCTTTCTTTGTTCTTGCAGTGATCACAGTGATCCCTTCTAGCATTACATTCTCTGAAACAATCCTGAGCATACAGTCTGTAGTCATTATTTGGAAGCATGTTCTTCAGGTTTATCCTAAACGCTTTCCATTTCTTTCTGATCTCCAAACTCTGTGGAAAGTCTCAATGACACAACTCAAAACAACATGCACGTTCTCTCTGGTAGGATAGTGACTGGGCACTGGTGAGCAAACTCTGTGAAATTTGGTCTCTAGTGGCTTCTGTGGCTCTATCGTGTTTATCATCCTATCTCTCCAATCACTGCGTCTTTGGAAGATACTCCTCACCACAACCTAGCTATGCCATGAGATTTTGTCTTTGACCCATTTCTCTGCTCTCTCTACACCTTCTCAGTGTGTTGTCTCTCACGCAAACATATATTTTATTATTATTTCTGTGTGGAAAACTCACAAATCAACCTCTGCAGTCCAGATTCCATCCTGTTCCAAACAACCCTTACCCTAACTTCTTAATGAGGAAGAGTAGCCCTTGCTCATCCTCAGCATGGCTATAAGAGGATTATTAATACTGCGCTAATCTCATTCTCCTAACTCCTTTCTTGATTAAGGTAGAGAATATAGTCTCCTCCTAGTGCAGACTCATAACCCATGCCTTGCCTTCTACTCTGAATTCTCTGAACAGCCTCACATCCAAACTCTGAATCACACCTTGTTGGGTTTTTTTCTGTATAACAACATATCAAAGATAGGGCCTTTCCTATCCATCAGCCCAGCCAAATTCTCCCATCTAGCCTTTTTCTTGCTTCTTTGTGTGCGGTTCTCACAAAGGCAGTCTTGCACCATTCAGATCCATTCAAAGTGCTTCTGGAAAGATCATTTTTGTTTGTGATTGCCCTGGCTCTGTCACTTCATGCTTTGCGTTCTCCTGTCCTTCCTCCCTCTCCTAGCATTTCTGTTTCACTGCTAAGATACCAGTTCCTCCTACACCCAGTTGACCTATGATATGCACCTCCAGCACCTATTCATTAATGTATCAAGTACGTTCATGCTCTCTTCTGTGCTTCCCTAAGGCACGATGAGACGTGCACATCAAAAAGGAATTTTAGAACCACTAAGGAGTATTGGACTATACCAGTAAATTTGCAACTATGAAAACTGAACTCACGTAAAACAACTTTTGTACCATGATACAGAATAGGCAAAAATGTGAGGCTGTAATACAAGATGCAAAGTCTAGCATTAGAATCAGCAGCAGCGCTGTGATTCTGTAGCTGAGGAAGTGAAAACGAGCTTTCCAAAGATGTTTGGAAACAAAGTTTGGAAGCTGCATGGCTTCAGGTCCTTGAGACCAACTGGCTCCCTGTAGTGTGCATTGGGAGAGCGATCCCTAAATTACTGGAGCTTGTTAAACATGTGGAAGAGGTTGTGTAATGAGTTAAATGTATCCACTGTATGGTGGTCTGGTGTCAGGGAGAAGCAAGGACTGACTGCTCTGCGAAGGAGGATGAGCAGAGCATGATAATAAGGCAGGTATGAGCAGTGATCTTACCAACAAGGAGCTGTGATGCAGAGCGGAAGTCTGGGTCAAAATCAGGGCCAGAGACAGTTGTTGGAGTTGCTTGCAGTTCTGTGATCACCCAGCAAGTCTGTAGTGAGGAGGTAAGTTTGAGGTAAAGCCAGGAAGCCAAGCCAGGAGTCCGGAGCAGGGTCAGATTCACAAAGGTAGAAGACTAGGTTTAGATGTAGCTGCTGCAGAGCTATGATATAGCACAGGTGGGGGCCAGCGGTAAAGCCTCAGCTTAAAAGCAGTTCCCAGGGGAAAAGGAGGAGTAGGCCTTCGCTTCTAGCTATCTTTACAACAGCTCTTCTCGATGAAGGAACTGACCTTGGACTTAGCCAGCTAAACTCTAACTTGGCCAACTAAACTCCTAGAAGGGAGATGCGCTCTGGTCCCTGACATCTGGGTTTGCAGATGATAGGACTTGATGACTGAGGTTGTCCTTGAAAGTAAGAATCATGCTGATCATTCAGAGGGACACAAATCTCCCACATCTGACATTTTACATCCAAACACAATCTGCTTTAAAAGAAAAACAGGATCTGTGCCCCATTTGTGCAATCCTAAAAATAGAATTGCTAAGACATCTTTATGATAATGGAGATAAGGAATTTAAGTAAATAAGTTTTAGTTTCCTGTTCCCAAAGGTTTATTACAGAAATGAGTCAAGATAAAGATTTTCAACATTATAAAAAAGAACTCAGAGTGCTCTTAAAAACATAATTAAAAATCTGTCTCCCATTGCCACAGGCATACTTAAATGGACAACACTTACAGTGGCAGATCAATCAAACAATGTTCAAAAGGCTCACATTTGTCTTAAAATTCCAGCCCGGATCTGATAACAACGACAGGAAGCATGGAAATCGTATTCTATAGTGAAGCATTCTTCCATTCTGGAGAGGGCAGACTAAAATTTGGCTAGAAAAGAGAGAGATTCACATCCTTACAGCTACGTTTTTGGAATATCTGCATGTCCCTGACCTTCCATGCAGATCTCTGTGCCTGTCTCAGTGAATCTCCCTGCAGACATATGGGCCCAACTGCACAAACTACTTTGCAGAACTGGGAGTTAGAAATTACAAAGCCACATGTTTTATAATTGCAAACTCACTAACTTACCCCAATCTTGTTCAATGATCTTCTGCCCAGCAGGGCCCATCTGTCACCATTCCACTAACTCCATGTTTTAATGGGATCCAATTTCACTCTTTACTTTCAAGTGATTTTATTCTATATCTATACATTGAAAGAAAATAAATTGTCTTAGAAATACAACAAGCTGAAAAGTCAATCCTTTGAAAATCTGATTGTCAGGTAAAATATTCTCATTGAACTAATGCAACCAAATTAGACTCTGTCTGTGGACAGCCAGTGAAGAATTCTGCTCTTAAAGGGGAACAAACCATCTGATATAAAAATGACAGGACCAGTTCTCATTAGCAACTCCCTTTATTTCACCAGCCACAGGTCTGGAGCGAAGAAGGTCTCTACAGACTCTGCACAAATATGAGCTCTTCTATTTTTATGCCTTGAATCTCCTAGGCTATGCCAAGCCTGAGGTTGGACTTGCAGGCATCAAGCCAACTGACGAGACACGGTAGCTGCCAGAGAGCAACAAGGACCAGCTGCTCCCTAAGCCAGGCGCAATAACAGGGCCAACAGGGCACAGGTCTTGCCAGCCAAGACCCCATCCTATGATGGCTGGCCTGGGGATGGCAGCCAGGGTCAACCAAGAGTCGAGATAATCAGGCAAGATCTTGGTGATGAGGCATGTCTGAGCTCAAGCCAGGAAGTCAGTCCGCAGTCCAGGGTCAGGATCAAGTCCAATAATAGTAACCAGAGTCAGACACAGCCCGGTGATCGCCAGGCAGGTCCACAGTGGTGAGGCAAGGCTGAGGTCAGCCATGAATTCAGTCTGCAGGTCAGGATCCAGATCAACAAGGTCTGTGGCCAGGCAAGGGCCCAGCTGTGGCTGAGCTGGAGACCAACACTCCAACAGCACAGCAGGGGCTGGGGCCAAAGGCCCAGGCCTGAGCTGAAATGGGTTCCTGGGCCTGCGAGCAGGGTGTCTTGGTGGAGGCCCCAGGGGGAGCTGGTCAGGGCCACTGAGGTCTGTTAGTGCCCTCAGGGCTCTGACAGTAGTATCCGCACTGCAAGCCATCGCTTAGCTCAGGCTCATGTCAGTTTTGTCTCTCTGCACTTCAAGAGAGGATTCAGGTTTGGCAGCTATATTTGTATGTATATACATACATACCTACATACATATATAGCTTGTCAACACCTCTGTGCCCCTTCCTGATAAGCACTTCAAACTTGCCAACAATTTGTCTGCCGTTATACTCGGCTCCTGACTGCTCTCCCAGCATGCACTGTATCAATGACCTTGCTTGCCATGACTTCTCAGCATCTGCACTAAACTTACTGTACAAGCATGGTGATTGCAGCTGCTGATGACACGAAATCAGGCTGTAATCATGACCAGGAACAAATGTCCAAGCTCAAGGCTCCTGTGTTGGTGCCCCGCAATTCCCAAACTTATTTTGTCTCTGCTGCCATGAACAGATGCAGGCATTCTGGCTGGGTGGTTGCTTACATATTTGCTCAGATTATGGCATCTCAATGGAGTGGCAGTTGTGGAGGTCAAAACCTGCTAGTGTGTCCAGATTATCCTCAAGACCTGAGACAACCAGCCCTGGGTACAACAGTGAGAGCAAAAGGCTATCTTTTATGTCCTCTGATGGGAACTGCTGGGAACGAGCTTGGAGGGACAGCACACCACCTTCAGGGCTCCTCCCTGTGCCCCGGAAGGTTGATGTTGCCTTTTGGTCCCAAGTCACACCCATGACTTCCACCATGAAGCGGGCAGTCTGGCATCTATCATCAGGATGATCTGATCAGGGAGGTCCTCCACTACTGGGCACATTGCCTCTGCCCCTTTTTTTGGCCATTCCAGGCATCTCTGTGCCATTGTCGTTTGGCATGATATCCCGTAGAGCATATGGGGTTCATGTACCAGTGCTCCCTTCTCTAAAGGCCCAAATGAACCAAAGAAGCCAGATCATGGGCACTACTGTCTATTACTATTATCACGGACATTGGGCCAATGCATGATTTCTTTGTGTAGATGCTGTGCTTAGGCAACAAATTCCTGTCATACTGAGCTCTAGCCTGCATTTGTCTAGCTAGCTGCAAGCTGGCATGTGCTGCAGAGAAAGTTGTATGTTAGCATACAACAAGCTCTGTGCTCGTCCTTGCCACCTGGTAAGACTAGCAGGTAGCCTGTCAGGACAGGAAACAGTAAGACATGAATTTCCCATCTGCCTGTGCACAGATTGAAAGTCAAGCCAAGAGGAGCTGCTTCTCATGAAAGATCACATTCCTCACTCAGTCATGACACTGTCCCTTACACTTTCCCATAATCCTCCTCCTCACTCATCTAATACCTGCTCCCTCTCCCTCATCATTCCCTCCAACTCTTCTAAAACCACCCACCCCTCAGGTGATCCCCATTCTTCCTTCCCAGTTTCTGAGCTGAGCTTATGCCTGAGACGGTAATGACACATACCCAGAAACCACAATAGCTTTGCAAGTCTTCCACCCAGAAGCTGCAATGGAAATTTATCTCCAGGGTGCCTCCCTTAGGCAGCTAGGACAGGCTTTATGCACTTTCTAACAGCCTCCCCACTCCAACTGGGTGAAGATTCACAGGCACAAACCACAGCAGTCCTGCCCTTGACTTTGGGGCAGAGATCTCACCCGTTGCCTGCATTCCAGCTGTGATGCATGAGACTGAGTGGACTCTCTCTGCTGCTCTGGGATTTCCCAGATACGTCTGCATGTGTGTGAGCAGTGAGTCCAAGCTCTAGGGTCACATTGCATTTCGTTAGGTATGAATCAATGGTGTGGTACATATAAAACAAAACCAGCATTTCCAGGAAATGTTAGTCAGGCACAACCAGCTGAATAACAGACATGTGGTAATTGCGTCCAGTGCATCCCACAGCATCAGCTTTACTTGCAAGAACACAGCAACTGTGCTGCATATGTGTTTGAAACCACCAGGACTTCCAGCCATACAGCAGCCTAGCGGGAACAACTGTGCAGGATTCATTGCCAGATTGCAACCACCTGGAATTACCAGATACACTTAAAAATCCTCCAGTTCCAACAAGACTGAAATTCTGTGTGCCAAAACAGGACTTCTCTGGGGAAATTTAGGCATATTTAGGAGGAAGAAAGGTATTTCTGCTGTCTTTACTGGTTGCGGGACCAGCATTGCCACTGCTGATGAAAATGCTTACACAAATTAGACTGGAAACTTCTCCTCTACTGTATCTTTGATCACATACTCTCGTTGTGATTATGCATTCTCTTTCTCCTTCCAGAATACACACACATACACACACACAAACATACACACAAAAACATGTGCACACATACTGACAAATGAGAAAACTGAGCCATCGCTCTTCAGGAAAAATGAAGCCGGCTTCATCCCTTCTATCTCTAGCATGTATAGAAAAAATATAGATCTTATTTGGACATCTTCAGTGCTCTAAAGGTAGGCCTTTCATGCCTCAGAGAGCCTGTCCAATTTCCCTATAAATGGTGCTATGGGAGTTTATGTTCTATTTGATAGTTTAAAGTAGTGGCAGGTTATTGTGTTGCACCATAATTAGACTTTCACATACTCCTTCAAGGATAGAGACGGAGACTAAAACCAGGCTGAATGAAAGCAGAACGAGTGCTCTGCTCACTGTTTATGTTTTTGTTACCTAAAACTTACCCCTAATGGGACTGAAATACTGTGGAGTCCTTACAAGAAATCACAAGTACCAGTAAATCTAGAAAAAAGAGTAAGTCAGTTGAAGATGACTGATGAAAATTACTAGCCTCAGTACAGAAAAAGTTACAAGAAAAATGAAGTTCTAAAGTCTCTGTGGCTGCACCATGTAAATAACCTGGCAGCTTTAAAAATTATGCGAGCTGCTTGAAGAAATCTGGAGAAGGTTCAGCTTCAACCAGCACTTTCTGTTGTAAATGAAATTCATTGTGGCTAGCAAACTGGAAGATGATTAAAAGAATGACGCTGGTTTTGAGAGTATTGGCTGCATTTTGTATGCAAAGATGAAGGAGAAAATTGCTTTGAAATGCTAATGGAAAGGTAGGAAGAGCATTGTGTACATTTGAAGAAATGCTACCAATTTTATCAGTAAGAATTCAGAAAAGAAGAGGAAGCAGGGTTTTTTTTCCCCACCTTGAAGATCCCCTTTTTTAATCAGGACTCTCCATGAAAGATCAAGAAATTGGAGATTCATTAAAGAAAGGGATACCTGAAAGACCACTGAATCAAAATCCCAAAGGCAATTAAACAACACAGATTATATGATACAGGTAAACGCATTTTAAAATATTTCAGTAAAGGTTAAATAAACTGAAAAAGCAAAAAAAAAAATCCAAACAATGCCAGCAAATCAGCAGCTGCCACTTGGAATAGAAAATGTCCAAACACCAAGCGATAGCCCAACAATTGTAATGAGCCCAACTAGTTCACAAAGACATGCATACAAAGCAGGAAAGTATTTGGGTTAAAGATAGAATTAATGGGGATAACCTCTTCCTAAATAGCATAAAGGAAGAAGGTGCAATTTCTGAGAACAGCTAATAAAAACAGGCACAAATGATTCATAGTCTAACATATAAAACAGGCACAACACCATGAGGGAAAGTGAAAGCAGAAATAGAAATAACTGAAATAAAATTACTCACAGAAGGAAAATGCTTGAAATGTCAAAGAGGAAAATTCCACACTGATGGAGAAGTTCCGGGCCTGAGTAACTGGGCAGCATCAATTAGGCGAAAAGGCAAAACAGTGAAATGGGGAAGTGGAAATGTACCTAGGCAAGAGGCTAATTTTGGTCATAATCTCATGAGGAGTCTGCATGCTTGGCCTAAACAAGATACATGAAAGTACAATAAAACAGCTTCCTGTAATAAACCTGACTCAGATCTGAACAAGATAGTTGCATCCTATAAAGTTGTACTCACAGGAAAGAGATGTTTTTCAGTGACGAAAGAATATTGATAGACAGCATTAGAGAGCATTATAACTTGCAGATTTTTTTCACAACACCAAAGACTTATTCTTTTGATGTGTTTGGTATATATTGTCTCAAAAAACTCTCTGCCCTGTGCTCTGTAGCCCTCACATTTCTATCCAGATACAAGACCCATCTAGCTATCTCCAGGCCTTGTTTCCTCCTGACACTCGCTCCTGCTCTGCCTACTCTTGCGCAGAGGAGCAGTTGTGGGAGAAACCCTGTGGCTAAAGTGACACCATCCACAACCCCTTCATTCTCTTTTCATTTAGCTCTATCAACTTCTCAACTAATCAGTTCCATGTTTATGACTTTATAGCATCCCGTGCCCACATTTTCAGCCTCCTGTATGCTGTATTTGACTCAATCTGAGCTGTACCTGCATTTCAGTTTGGAAGGGTGTTCCAAAAACTTATTCTTCAGGTAGAAACCTAATTTCTGGTTTAAATCTGTAATGACTAATTTATAGCCACTCATTCTTGCTCTGATATTATCCTTAAAGTACCAGCATTATCATTCAGTTTTTCTGAATTTGTTTTCAGGAAGAGTTTGAAATTTAGCTCTGGCTGAAATTTTCTCCATGTCAGTTCAAGAATCCATTGTTTGTGGATATCTCATAGGAAATACTGTGTATGTCTGTAACATTTTCTATAGATCTGTGCCTGATATAATTCGGCTTTAAGTTAGATTTCATATTCCTTCATGTCTGTTTACCTGATTGCCAACAGGTAGAACAAATGTTGAAGAACATCACAACATCAACCTGTTGAAGAAACGTGCCACTTAAATTAGGTAGAATTTAGATTAGATAGAATCCTTTAAGTACAGCTCATAGGACTAAATTTCATGTATAGTAGGCAATAGCACATAAAGGTTCTCTAATAGCAGCTACACTTCATATCCCTCACAGCCATTGCTTAAGAACTGATTTGATGCACTTTTAAAATCAGTTTAAGGAAGACAAGTGCATAGCGGTCTGGACATGGACCCTGGAAAGCAAAGGAAGGAAAAGTTAGGCCAAGCAACACTATTTGCACTTGTCACACCTCTCCCAAAGGCATGGGTGTCACAGAAGTCACCCTCTACCTTAGCCTGTGCAGCTGAGCTTTTCATCTTCGGTTGCCTGGGGAGTCCCATTACCCGTCTCACCAGGCTACTCTCCCTCGAGAACACAGCACCAAATAGCCACATAGTTAGTCACAAACTGATTATCCTTTAGTCTAGTTTCCCTTTTTGTCAGTTCCTCCTTTTCTTAGAACTGTGTTGACGCTGCTGAACTCTTCACCCTCTGACTCAAAGTAGGATTAATGGCAGTTCTTAAAAACTACAAATCCCTTTGCCAACATGGCCAGTGACTAGCGTTTCATACGCTAGCAGCTTCATCTGTCTTCGAGCAGGAAACAAATCGTGACAGATTCCCAGTTAACATTGCAGGTCAGAATAAATGTTCCATTGCTGGACTTCTTTATCATTACTAAAAAAGAAATGCACCTACAAAGAAAGCACCCAAGATTCATTCTGAAAAATCCTTCAGAAATTCCCTTTAGTCTGCCTTTGCTCAATGCTCCAGGACGCGGGCTGTGGGAAGCAGAGAAATATGCGGCTACATTAAGCCCTTCTGTTACTAACAGGGAAAAAAAGGAGGTTGAAAAGTTGAGATTAAAAAAGAGATGCAATGTTTTTATACAATATTTTTTATAGAATCAGTTATGATCACTTTGGTTAGGCTGCATAAGGATTTGAATTCTAATCCTTTGTTTTCAATTACCCCTAATTTACTCTAATCACTTTCTGAGAAAAATCTCCTATGCCTGGTTTGCAAACTTGCAAAACTTGAGTAATGACCTGAAGAGAAAAAAGGTTCTGATTTAATTAAGTGATTAGATTTTGAAAACGTCATGTTAAATTCGTGGAGTCAATGTGGTTGTGCCACAGTCAGGGAAGATGCAACGTGGGTTTCAGATTCGTGACAAGCCGCTCCGTAGGTCTCAGCCCTTCTGTCCTGATTTGCACTGAGCTCCATAAGACTGCTGGTAAGTGAGCATGGACTATCAGCCAAAGTCTTACACTCTTTCGCTAAGAAAGCTGGCGTTTTTTAAAAAATTGTCTAGCTGAAGTTGTGGTCCATTCTACCCGCAATTTCAACCTTGAGTTATCAGAGTTGCAATCCTTGAGCGCTCTACAGTTCCTCACATCGTACATGGAGCAGCAGCAGAACATGGTCCCTTTTGAACACAAACCCACTCACTTGCTGCCTAAGTGCATTCAAAGGAGCCCACATCATATGCCACAGACGATCCCATTACCAGCCGATATTTTTCTGATTCAAGAAAGACTATCACTCAGTGACAGCTTCTACTCTGCAAACAGATATTGAGAACTGTCATTTAGCCAGTTCTTAATCCATTTAATGAGCGCTCTCCTCTTATTGTACTGTGCTAGTTTTTTGAGTAGTGTCATGTGGTACTAAATCAACAGCCTTACAGAAGTCCACGTACATTCTATCAATGTTATTGTCTTCATCAGTGTAACTTGTAGTCTTCCCACCAGAAGTCTTTGGTCTGACTAATTTCCCTAAAAATATGCTGACTGGCATTAATTATAATCTTACCCTTCAAGTCTTTCTCAGCTAACTCCTGTAACAACTTTTCATTATTTTACTAAGACTGAATCAAGCTAACTAACTTATAATTATCTGTGTCATTCTCCTCATTCTTTTTGAATATTGACACAATATTATCACTTACTTGATTTTCTAGTGCTTTTCCATAATCCTAAGATTTGTTAAAAATTAAAAGGGATGTAGAAGTCACCTCAGCCAATTGTTTTGATAACACTTGGGCGCAAGTAATTTGGGCTTGCATATTGAAAAATGTTTGTAGCTGTTGTGTAACGTCTCAGTAATTATTGCATCAGAAATTAGTGCATCAGTCTCACTTGACATACATGTATCACATTGCTTTCTTCCAAATATAGTAAGGAAATTATTATTCTGTCTTTTCCACATCATTATAAGCAGTTTTATCAGCTGCATCTAGCCATGGCCCAACACTTCTGGACAGACTTTTTTTTTAATGCTAATGTTCTTAATGATCTTTAAAAGCTTGTCATTGTCCTCAGACCTCCCAGCGAGAGACCTCCTTCTTATGATCTGTTTCCAACTCTTCCATTTGTTATAAATTGTTTACTTATTTCTGTTCATGGTTTTTCCTTAGCCTCTGAAACCAGCATGGGCCAATGTTCTTTTCCCTGATGGTAGCCTCTGGCCAACTGATCAACCCTCTTAAATAGTTACCAATTTCCATTCACATTTTTCCGCCCAGATATATTTCCCCATTTGATCCTGCTTATCACTTTCCTGAGGTTTGATAAATGAATACTTTTGAAGTCTTCTGTGTTTGGGACTCTCCTGTGCTTGCCCATGCTAAATATAATTAGGTCATGAACACTAGTCTCTAGGCAACCACCAACTTCCAGTACAGTGACTTTCATCTTTATTCCTTCTAATAAAGTCCAAAATATTTACCTCATGTTGGCTGGCTTTTGTTATAGAACTGGCGTTTTACCAGCTTTCCGGGGAAAGGGGTTAGGTCACCATCACTTTGAATCCTGAAGACAAGATTAGATCTCTTTTAAAAAAGACATTCTTTGATCTAGTTCTGAAAAATGTTATCCAGCCTCTTCACAAGGAGGTCAGCCTAGGTGAAAATGGAGGTCTCTTCTGGCTGTAAAGCCTAAGAGTCTCTGAACAAAAGAGAAACTCTACTGATGTTTAATTGCAAATCTGCCAGTTGTGAATTTCCCCATAACAGTGCAGGTTTTCCTCCTGCCAGTTATAGAGACCTGCTTAGGCATAACTCATCAATTTAATTGCTAGCCTTCTAACCCTTCCCATCCCTTTCCATATTCCTCTCATTCTCTCCTTCCACCATGCTACCCCGTTGGTATTTTCCTAGACGTTATTAATTGGCATACTATGCCATAGGCATTGAGGAATCTTTACTTCCGATTTCTCTCTTGGAGTTGCATAGCAATAGGATGAGAGGAAATAGATAAGCTGGAACCTGGGAAATTCCAATTATATATTGGGAAAAACAATTTTCACATGAAGGTGATCAAATACTGGAACAGGTTGCCCAGGGAGGTTATGAGATCTGATCTAATTAGACTTGCTTTGAGCAGGGGGCGGGTCTACTGGATGACTTCCAGAGGTCACTTCCAACCTAAATTATTCATGATTCTATGAACTACAGGCCTAAAAACAGGTAATCGTATCTTCCCTGTATAGTTTTACCTCTGAAACCCTTTTTCTCTCTCTGTCCTTAATCACATAATAACCAGAGGCGTTAACATTCCAGTCATATCTCAGCAGGTTTTGATAATGTCAGAGAGTTTAAACTGTCTTTTTATTACGGCTATGAGATGCTCTGTATCTTCAGGTCTTTTCTTCACCAGACTGCAACTCAGTTCTTCACAAAAACAAAGTCTTCCAAAACATATCCAAAACATATCTTATTTCAAGTAGTAGAATGCCATAGTATGATTCTGAGGTACTCTAATGCTGCTTGTGGCTCTTTTAGGATAAAATAGCCCGTAGTAGAAATACTCTTGCATTGAAGTGGGTGCTTGAATGCTACTGCACGTAGGCATATATATTTGTCTCAGTTAAATAAATTCTGACTATACCATTCTTGCACAATATTAACTTTGGTGCTCTGCTCCATTGCTCCTGCAGGCCTATATAATTAAATGAGTGGTGGGGGTGGGAGGTCGCTATAAGGTATGCAGCGATTTCTGAGCTTTGGAGAGCTTGTCTTTGCAATATAAATGTAAATCTAAAATGTCTAAAATATATGTTTGTGGATTATATAATCCTTCTTTGGCACATACTGAAAGACTAGATATTTCAGAGCATCACTAATAAACTCCAGAGCTTGAGTTTGCCAGAACTAGAGTGAGATAACAGAAGTACTTTAAATAACCTTGAAAAATATTTTAAGGTCTATTGACTGTTATAAGTAATGCAATTTCAAGATGAAGTGCTTTTGAGTTATAGAAGCTAAAGTAGTTCAAAGAGGAGAGCCTAATCACGAGGGATGACAAATACAGTGGGAACTGCAGTGTGGACCAAATGGAATTTTAGTAGCCCATAAGCACACTGACAATCCATCAAACCTCCTGAAGATACATGTAATTAGCAGCAGCTGTATTTCTTCCTGATTCTTGCACTGTGGATATAGTATACACACACACACCCCCATATATAGGCATCTAACGAAATGGCCTTAAAAGATAAAGTAGGCAAGTGTTTTACGCAGAAGTGTATAGCGTACTGCGAAGAACATGGGTACACATCATGAGATAGAGATAAATATTTATCAGCAGAGTGACTCTAGGTTTCATAACCGTACTGCAATTCTGAAAGAAAGAAAAAATCCCTGTGAGCCTTTTACAAGGATGTTTACATATTAATAAACAAGAAAACTTAAATTGATTGAGATCCTAATAAAAGAATATTTTCCACTAAGCTAACTAAAATCAAACAATTGAATGCTCAAATTGACATTAAAATTGTCATAAAATAAATTAACGTATTTGTTAAATACAATATGAAATGAAGTCAACAACTGCACTTCAGATGAACACAACTGGGATTCAAATTGTGAAATTACATGTCTGAGCCTTAAAAATGCATAATAATAGTAATATAACAAACATAACCTTATTTCCAGCTCTCTGAGGCAGCTGCTAGGCTTATCAAGATTGCTGTTTATTGAGCAACTTATGCGATTTTCCATTATTCAACCTAATTGCTCTGGTTTGAGTCAGAATGGCTTAAAACCCTCTATTTCCCATGTTGCAAGCTAACATTGCACAAATACAGTTTTCAAGCCCAGCACAATACAGGATGATTTAAGATAGTAGTTTCTACATATTCGGATGCATACAAACTATCATACAAACACTTATTTACAGTTTCTAAAGGTGATAAAATTAGTCCCCAGTAGGCAAGCATCTGTAGGTTAGCTTGCAGACTCCTGAGTTGGCTTCTGCTTTGAATTAGCCTCAGGACAGCAGAAGCCTGCATCTTGCTACTGCATGACCCAAAAAAACCTGCCTGTGCTGCTTCCCTTTATGGATGGGATCCTCATTCCACTGCAGTTCCCCAAAGGTCTTCCAAATATGTTGAGCTAAGTCACATCTTGGATCTCAGAAATACGCTGTTCCCTCCCCTCTTGCTGTCCCCTCCATGTGGAGTGCCCTGAAAATTGACCCTTTTTGCTGGCAGTTTGCACACCGTCACCCTCTTTTAAAGCAATGGTAGAAGGTCTCAGCGTGAAGATCTTGGGATAAGGAAGAGATTACTGCACCGCTCTTTTGTCAAACTCCCACATAGGGTAAGAGATGAGTTGCAGATGATGTCAGCTTCTCTCATTTCTTCTACCTGTTTAGTTTAACTGATGACCTAATTCACCAATATTTTCTCTGACTTCACTCATACTCCCACTGCAGCTGTCAATATTTTTTATTCTCTCAGCCATTCTTAAATCATTCTCTGTCGTATTAACAGCAAAGAGTGGGGAAAATAAAGGTAATTTTGCTTACCCTGGCTAGGGGAAGGTGGCACCTGGCAACAGAACTGTCTGTAATTCTATTAATGTGAAATTTAGTTAGGCAAAGAAAAACAGTGTTAGCTGAGTATAGCATAGGGGAGTAAATAAAGTGATCTAAATACCCAAGCCTTGTTCAGTGATGAACCTGAAAACCCCCATTCATCTAACCTAAGTTCTATAGGCCTCTCGGGTTTCAGGTTTCCAGGTAACAAAACTTCTGATGCTCAGAAGCATCTTACTATTGATGAGGTTTATTAGTTCAGGTCCTAGCAATATCCAGTCCAAGCCAAGACTCAGGAGCAAGCCTTTCCTCTCCACCTTGTTTGATGAACTTGACATAGCTAGTTGTCTCAGAACACATCTATTGACTAAGTTTCCACGAAAAACTGGATTGCAGGTACTTATTCCTTTTAAAATATGGTTAGAAGAAGGATAATGTCTCTCTCTCCCTATTAGATAGGGATTATTTTTACAGCTGCTAAGTGGGGAAAGCCCTTATTCAGGGCTCATAGGCCAGTTCCCAGTCCTGCCTGTGAGTATGTACGCTTACATCTCTCACTTTCTGGACTAGTGCTGTAGCCTGTTCTCTGGTAGATGGGATTTCTCAATCACTTCTGAAACTGTGGGCTAGAAAGAGGGAGCAAGAGTATTACTTTAACTGTATGATGAGGGCAGTCACTGGGTCATTCCTGGTGTTTTTTCTCTGCCTCAAGCCACTGTTAATGCACTTGGCACAATAATATTTAGTGTAAAACTCTTACTGCAGGAGCTCATTCTGCTCCTGCTCCTTCTCTGACACAGGGACTTTGTAATTCTTCTATGCAAAGGGGAACTGATACCAGATGTGATTCTGTCCTACCCCAGGATTGCCTGGTACCTGGAGAAGTCCTGTAGTGTGGAAAGGTAAGTCAGAATCCCCTCATGAGGACCATGAACCTGGGTCCCCAGGGTCCTGGATGGGTGCTGTGCCTCCTACAGAACAGAAAGGGGATATGCTTGCACTCTTCTGACAGAGTGAAACATCCTTGTTTTTAAAAAGCGGTGATGAAGGTGCGTATTAGCACAGGAAGCTTCCAGACTCTGAATCCTAAGGGAAAGGATGTACCTATTAGCATGGAATAAGAAAGCCACACCCTAGAAAGTGGTCAGATTTAAGACATTTGTGCCTTTAGCTTTTCCCACAGGCTCATGTAGGTTACTCCCTCTGCAGCGTGCTAATTGTCAAAATCTCCATTCTGGAGCATTGTTTTTTCTCTATGTATAGCACCCCTCATTTTCCAGATGTGGGGATACAAGCCTCAATTACAAGAGCAGTGGTGTTGTAGCTGTTACACTCTAAGTGAGGCAAGGATTGTAGTGAGAGGTTTTCCATTGGAGCAAATGATATAACAGGGAAAATGAAGTGGGCTTTCAGGCCTTCTTCAGGTCTTATGTTCAAAAGCCCTCCCCTTTTTTTCCACCAATACTTGGATCTAATAAAACTATCTCCTCTGTCTACAATACTTGCCATAAAAATTTATGGCAAAGAAGGTTTTTAATCACCTTTCCTTGATGTTAAAATTTGTCCTGTCCCATCTACCTGGAGAATACTCCATTTCAGAGTTCTTGTTTCCCAGAGTGAGCTATGACTGGGGCAATATAGGCAAAACAGCTTGCTTTCTCAGTCTTTTTGCACTTTGTGCCATCAGGCCACTTAGTGGAGAATTCGGCCTTAGTGATAAGACTCTGCTGAAATGATTTCATGATGGTATTTCCAGAGACTGTAGGTGCTACCTAGCGATACCTTAGGTATTTCCCTGTTGTTTACAGCAGCACATCTTTGTTTGGAGCTCACCTTGCTTTTTAATAAGCCAAGCATCCTTTCTGGATTAGCATTTCATTTAGCGGGGGCTAATGAGGGATATCTTAGCATCCTTCAGGACTTTTAACAGAAATCTGAGATAGTATCAGAGCTGGGGGGCTGGATCTCACCCTAAACGGGGCTGTTCCCTTTGCCAACTTTGCCGTCATATTGGGTTAGGATGGCTTGAGATTTCTTGCCTGCCTCCTAGTGGCTACGTCAGCTTAAGGCCATGCATCATTACCTACAGACCAGAAGTTTCCCTGATGCACCCGGATCCTTTCCTGCAGAATGTCCTTCACCTTCCTCCCAGGAAAACCCAAGAGCAGCCCCAGAGAAACCTCTCCGCAGCCTCACATGATTCTCAATTTCCCTGTCTTTCCCCTTTCATCCCATGCTTTTTCCACTCTGGCAAGTATCTGAAAAACATCAAAACATCTGCCCGACATAAGTAAAATCCTTGTAACAGTAAGCTGGTAAATAGCACCTGCACATACTGCAATCGAGTTTTCAGCTCTCTGCACTTGGGTCCTCTGTCAGCCTGGCCCTAGCTGTGGGTAGGGGTTGCAGGCTGAGCTGCTCACAGCTACTCTACCCTCACTGTGAGCTTGCCACAGGTGCAGGCACACACGTTCACAGACACTTCAATGAATTGTTTGCACACCATCTTACCATAATATAAGTATCTTGCAGTATCGTGAGCAGCATCAGCTTGGCAAAACTCTTTAATCAGCACCTCTGCAGCACAGGTGTGATATCTCAGCCAGGCCCTGTGCATTCCATAGCGTCCTATCTTTGCAGCTTTGTCGAGGAAGCTCCTAGAGAACTGGAGTCAAGGCTGCAGTGCAACATCTTTCCAGATAGCTGTCAGCTTGCAATGCAGTGCTGCATTAGAAATATCGTATTTAGTGTAATCTATTTCAATAAAGAAGGCATTTCCTCTCTCTACTTATGCTAACTAGGAGGTCCATTTTCAAGCCTTATGTTGTATCCTCATATTTCTTCTGCAGCTACCAGGTTTTTCTTTCTGCCACAGACACAAAAGTGGCTGAGTAATTCCTGAAAATTTACTTGTGAACTCTCTTAAACATGGGCTTTTAAGTTCAGTCTGTCTTCCTGAATTTACCTTTTCTTCACAATCTCCAATCAAAGTTTTTTTCCCTAACACTTTTGGAGTTCTCACTAACCTCTTCTGAAAAGTTTTCCTATCTGCTAATTCCTACTTCTGTTATGTGAAATCCTTTCCACTCTGTGGTTTTATGTAATGTTTATGTGTTTCACTTAAAGCCTGATCTAGTTTCTCTTTCCTTGCCCACACACTGTCTCTGTCCTGTGCCAAACCTTTTAGGTTTTCTTCTAATTTAGCCATGCTGATTTTCTATTTCAAGTGCTTTTCAACACATTTTCCCTGTGAGATAGAAAATCACAAGCAAAACATTGCAAACTGAGCTCTCCATATCAAACACCTATTATATCAGTAACAGTCAAGATAAGAGTATTCTATAAATGCATAGCAAAGCTTTCACCATAAGCACAAGATCAAATCTCAGCACATCAAGAGTTACTCAGCTCATGTAAAGGGCACTACCACTTTATCCAGCTGCAACCAGGCTGTCTGGCTGATGATTTGAGTCAACTGAAAACTTAAGTCTCTAAATCTGTGTGACATTCAGTATAAATGGCGAGAATCTGTAAGTGGAAAGACAAAAGAATATTTAGCATTTGCAATTTGATTACTTCCTATACAATGTCTCAGTCTCCTTCATCATTGTTCTTGGTGGGAGGTCTTAGACTGGAGAGAAGATACTTCAGTGTCTCTCCAAAGCTCTCCCACTTCTCTTGTTAACTACAAGACCAAGTTGCAAGCAAGTAAAAAAATCCAAGAGTGTAAGAGCTTTTAGGTTTTAGATTTTCCTGAACTTGTTTGGTAAACACTTAAATTACATCCAATTAGTTTTCAATCAATCTAGTTGAAGAAATTATTCTTTTGGCCGCTTTCACAGGAAGCTTGAGTTAAAAGCAAATTACTGTAGCACTCTGATTGCTACAGGCTGGAGAAAAAAAACTTCCTATTTTTCACTCATAACAGCCTACTTCTCTATTTTTAATCAGAGTTGCTGAGTAGTTTACCCTGGGCTTAGAAAGATGTGTATATAGAAGCTGATTTGGAATTCATTTCTAATAATGTTGAACAAGCTATAGATAACAGGCTGGATTTTTCTCCCCAAACAGCTCCTTTCTGAATGCCATGTATAAACTGATTCAGAGAAAAGAGTGAATAATGTTTGATCTAGGGTTGGCAAGCGCAAATGCAGTCATTAAGTTGGGCTTTTATGAGGAGCACTGCATGCTCATAAGCCAATTTAAACAAAACAATACATGATAAAGCTGCAAGTTTTACTAAACTGGCAAAATCAAAATGAAGTTACAAGAGAACTCAAATTCAATGCAAATAAATTGTCAGTACAGGAAAATTAAGTCATCAATTGATCAAATAATTATACATACAAATAGTCAAACATATAAGCACATCTTCTTTACTCAGTGTTATAGAAAACTCATTCACAACATGGCGAGAATGGCAGCTATGGTAAGGGTATGGCCTTTGATTACTGTAATTTTCCATAGCTGTTACAGAATCAATCCTAGTATCACCATTCTTATAACTTATGTAACTGTCCATTCAGCTATATTTTTATCGTGTCATCAGGTCTTAAATTAACTTGGTGACTGTGCAGCAGAGACTTGGGGAAGGACAGCTAGTTTTGTTTAATCTCATTGGAGAAAGTTCATTCTGTGCCAACAAAACTATTTCTCTTTCTTTTAATATAAAATCTACGTAAGCAAACAAATGAATGGAATTTGCCAGCCATGAAAGCTAAGCCTTACTCAGAAACATCTATTTCCTTCAGGAAAATCTAAGCAAAGGTTTTCCTGAAGATCAGGGCTACACAGCAGATCAGGGATACTGTGAATTGCTCTGACATTTGTGAGAGAATTAGATGTACTTTGAAACAAGGGGAATTTCAACTGAAAAAGAGGAAGTTTCTTGTGGACAGAAGGTGCTTGCTGTAAGAAGCACACATATACTGGTGCTAGGAAAGGGTTGATTTTCTGTGACCGGGGCTGTCTGCATGTAGGACAGGCACTGAGTATAGGACAGAGGAAAGAATGAACATTTCTTATGTCAAGATCTGCCGTGGAATATTTTACTGCCTTCTGAGACAAGAAATCTGGAGAAAGAAATAAGGTACTGCCTATATTGTAATAATGCTTTCAATTGAATATTTTGAATTCTTTGAATTGAATTCTGAAAGAAATTGAAGTCTTTTAGTCAGCTGATAACGATCTGAGCAGTTAATCAGCCAAGCCTTTGTAACGGTCCTATAAACAAATAGGAAACACATTTATAAAAATGTATATTGCTATTAGTAAAGTGACTCCACAGCTGCTATTTCATTTGAGTCAAGCTGCTAATTGTATGAATATGCACATTTCTTACTCCCTTTGCCTGTAGCAAGCTGATGAATCTGTAAAAGAATGAGAGTGAGTCCATTCTACAATAGCATCAGCAGAATTACCGGCGAAATTCAAGTCAGAAACAGGGCAGAAATACCTAGGTGGACCTGCAGGGCGTATTCTGACTATACACATCATAAAGATGGAAATCTTAATTTAATTTACACCAATGTGGAGGAGGATCAGGTCCTTTCTTCCCAACTACTGCAACACAAAATGATACAGTGTATGGCTGCTAATCCTTGTTCCATGTATTTGGGTGCATATTGGGAATTAATAACAAATTCTTCCTTTTGTATACAGTACAGGTCTGCTATTAGAGGTGCCTTTGCAAACAGCTATTTCAGGCTGTGCCTGTGCTGCATTGTGTAGGCCCTGGCTTGATCTGAAAGCTTTGGCTCTAATACCATGACCTGTTGTGTCCAGGCAAACTGTCCCCTGCAGAAGTGGAAGGCTCAGAAGAGGGACAGTCTAGGAGTGTGCATTTGAATTCTGTCCTCTGTGCAGTGCCTCTGGAGGAAACTCCAGCAGCTGACTGCTCTGTTAATCAGCTGCTTTCTCTAAATTGTGACCTTTGTGAGCACATGAGCGTGCTCCTTCTCTGTTCTATTGCAAAGTCAAACAGGTTAGCGTGAGCTGGTGAGGAGTGAACCTGGCACTTGCTACTTCCCGGACAAGAAGTGTGCTTGACTGCCTAACCTCAAGGCAAGTGCGAAGGGTAGGAGAGAAGGACAGACAGTACCTGATGTGGTTCCTGTGATGCAGAAGAAGTGGTTCAACCAACCTGTTAATTCTGTGGCTGGCAGTAGCCTAGGGTGTGGAAAAATACATCAACCTGACCTGTCCTTTAGGCAGAAGTCAGCTAATTCCAACAAATGTCTCGCTCTGGTTGGTGATGTTCTTCCCCTCCAGATTTCCCCCACAGTTCGGTTGCGTGGAGTACTTGTTCACATCCTATGATTTGTGTTGTGGGACTACGCGTTACTGGGCAGTCATTGTGTTCTCTTTCAGAGATACCCACCCTTTAATTGTGGATGAAGAATTTAGTTTGCACAGCCAGTGGAATGCTCCATGATCTTTGGAACAAAGGTATTATTTAAATAATTGATGTTGCTTAATTGTTATTAAAAGAACAGTTTCTGGATGTTGGAGGAAAGTGATCTCAGAATCATAGGGAAAGTGATTCCTCTTAAGACTGAACGTCTTTTCTGAAAGATCTTGGATATAATAAAAGGATGGTACTGAAAGAAGGGATAGTGAGAAGGAATACAAAATGCATTCAGGAATAGAGAATTAGGGAGACAGATGATTTTTTTTTTAATGCAATAACAACATAATTAATCAGCAAAGCCAGAATTTAAAAATGTAACCTGAATTTAAAGATTTTTCTGAAAGAGAATGAGTGTTAGAAAGAGTTTAGCAATTGACTAAGACAATGGCACTTTCTAACTGGAGATACACGTGGGAAAACAGCAGTTGCCTGGGTAATGGTATGCTTTAAAATATGCCCCTTGTTGGGGGGCTGACTGTATGTAACTGTATGGCTGAGCATTTGGGCGGAGAGTATCCTAAAACTCTCCGGCCTTGCTATGTTAAGGGAGTTTCCTTAAGGTGTTCTCTCCTCTGTTAACACCTGCTCAACTCAACCTATGCTTACAATATGGGGGATGCTGAGTGTTTGAAGGCTGACAAACACATTTTTAGTACAATGTTATTTAGAAAACTGTAGGATAGCTTTCAGGATGCAGTGGTATCAGGGTCTTAACAAAAGCTGTCCTCTCTTCCAGAGGCTCACAACACTGCGAGTGAAGCTAATCAGTGTTACCTAGTGTGGAAATTTTAGAAAATTTCCCTGTGCTAGAAAAGAGTGGGTTACTAGTTTAGTGACTAGTTTTGTTTTGAGTTCATGGTGAAAGATGGGGGATAGAAGACATGTATCTGATGTGCAAAAATAAACTAAGTACTTGTTCCTAGATACCTGAAAGGGTATATTTTGAAAGAAAAAGGACACTGAAAGAACTTAGGAGTCTAAGAGTACAGATCTGACACCGTCTCTCAAGGGACAATGACTATATACAGAACTGACAATGAGTAAAAGAGAGCTAATCAAACCCCAGGCAAAAATACCAGATTCAAAGTTCTTGTGCTCCTCCAGACCTTTACTCTTCACTTTGCATTTATTATATGCTGGTTTTGGAGGGACAAGATACAGAAAGCACAGGCCAATCTCAAGATTAGTCCAACAGGGTTTCCTGGCAATTACCCTCACAAGTAGAAGGAGTGAAGTCACCTCCCCTTCCCAAAAATCTATCCCAGAGTTCTTTAGGGAGGGAATCCCCATGTGCTCAGCTGAGCGGGGAGTGCCTCATGGCTTCTCTCAAACTAGTTTGGACCAAACAATGGCAGTCATGAACAGGGCCAGTAAAGTACTTGTACTCACGTGGTTTCTCCTCCTTTCAGTGATTGCATTGCAGAGATAGTAAATAAAGGGTTGAGTGTGACCACTAACAGCATACTGACATCATTTCAATTAAAATACTTCTCTGTTTTTCATCTCTGACATCCACACATGATTTCACCAATCCTGAGTCAGGGGGACGTCTCCAGGGATGGATGATAGGGCCTCATGAGGCAAGAAAAACACTTGCCACATAATGCTAGCCTTATTTAGCAAGGGAAAATGGTTACCTGCCTGAGGACCTACATTGCATGATTATGGATGATAGAGATCATCTTTAAGCCCTGAGTCCTCAAAGAATTCCTGTCAATTTAGTCATCACTGGGATCGTGAAAAAAGTGTCACTTCCGTGGCTGGATGCAGCCAGCATGTGAAAGAGCTGCACAGACAAAGAGCCACAATGCTCTGAGATGGAGCAGAGTGCTCATGCACTGGATTATGGCCATGAAGGGGGCAGTTCAGTCTCTATCATCTGCCAGCAGTGTGCAGGAACCAATGTCTCTGTTTCCCTTCTTACCTAGTCCTCTCTTAACTAGTAAAGAACTCTGGGACAGAACCAGTCTTTCAGTGTTATGGCCTGCGGATATAAATAAAAGAGAACTGAGCACAAAATTTTTATGGAAAATGCCAAAGAAGTGGTGTAAGTAGTCAACAAGGGACTGTGTAATTCCCTTTCTTCCCCTCAGTGTTCTGGACATGGGCTCCAAAGTGTTGTATTTGCTGGTTAAAGGCACCTTGTAAAAAAGGGAAGAGCAGCTGTTCACAGAACTGAAGTTTTATCGGCCTGTTTCATGATTCAGCAACTCTCTCTAATGCAGCTCATGTAAGAGAAACAGTTTGTCACACTCAGTGACCTTCCTCTGCAGGGTATGTGGAGTACCCCTCTCTGCAGGTTCCCAGGATCCTTCATCATGCAGTCATCCCCAGCATCACATTTTCTCCTAGAAGACAATAGCCAGGAAACTCTGATACAATTCTGGAGACTTCTGGCTTTACACCTCCAAATCCCGCTCAAAAAGAAAAGCAGGGAGAGAGTGCTGTATCTGGTATTTTTGCCTGGGTTTTATTTCTCTCTCATCTCTTATGTTTTCAGTTCCGGTTTTGGTCATTGCTACTGTGAGACAGTCATTGCAAAACATGCCTAGCTAAAGCAGCACACTGTATCTCTTTTGTTTCTTTCCAGTTGCTAACTTGTTTTAATTTCTCCTCTTATGGACTGTACTAGGTCCAAAGAAAAGGGCTATCCATTTTTGTGTTTGCCTGGAAGCTGAAATTCTTATTCACAGGAGGGAAATATGACTGCTGAGAAGGAGTATCTGTAGTTTTCTGTGGCTTGGCGCAAGCAATTGTATTTAGGCAATCAGTGGGACCCAGCCTAGAAGAAAATCCCCTTGATAAAAGTACATATGTAGGAGGATGGTTCATGTTGTGGTAGGCTGGAGCAGAAAGAGAATGATCTCTTGATTACAACAGAATCTGCACAAGCCTTCTCTCCTCTTCTGCTACAACTCAAGTGAGTCTCACTGGTAACAAGGAGAATTATTTATAGCCGGTGAGAAATCTAGGCTTCTTTCTCCCATTGTCTAAGAAAAGGCAGACTGCATCTGGAAAAAAAATAATTCACAATTCTGTATGTTGCAGTACACACACCAAAAACATGACAGCTGACTAGGGGAAATTCTGTGTTCGAGTCTCTAACAGAAGAAGTGTTTCTTGCTCCCAGGGTCCTGGGGTAAAGTTAAAGACCAAAGCATACAATCTTAATATAAGACATGACAAAAAGTGGGAAAGCATTGGTAAACTACTACCAGTCAGGATGGCAGGCAGTGGTCTTGCTGCTTTCAAGTAGTGTAAGAGCTGAAGAGTTTCTACATCTGCTCCAATGAAAGAGAATTCACTAGAGGGGTTTAAAGGAGGAGAACGAGGGACCTTGGCAAGTGTGGTGTGCAGCATCTTCCCAAATATATAGAAATGGCACAGAAAAGCACAAAGGTGGTGCTTTGAAATGTTAACCAGGAATCACAGGCTAGTCAGATGCAAGTGCTGTTCTCTCACCAGTGAATGAGAATGACATAGAAAAACGGCCTTGGACCGTTAACCAGAATTGTAGGCCCTTATACCACATGAATCCAGTCATAGAAATGTTTTGCTTATGAGATGAGTCATAGTTTCTTTTCCTTCTTTTCTGTTTTTTGTTGACCACAAAATGTGTGATATTTAGCCTCACCTCTTCAAATCACATAGGATTTCTCTCAGTTATCGTTTTAGTGAAGAGCAGGTTCCTGTTACAAAATTGAAGGTCACATACTTCGTTGCTTCTGACTTCGTAGCTGACATCATCGCGCTGCCTCCTCTACCTCCTCCTTCTTACCCTCCTCCCCCTCCACTTTCAATTCCCCCATCCTCTTCCCTATGCTACCGCGGGCAAGCGTGCTCCCCTTTCCTCTTTCCCCAACGCTAGCAGTTCTGGGTACTCGTCTTGCCCTTGGCGCGCCAGAGGCTCTGCAGTCCTCTCATGGCATATCCTATCTGCAGTGATCTTGCACTGCATTGTCTTCTTTGTAAAACAGAGATCCATCATGGCATGCTTAAGGCTGTGAAGCCCACAGTAATATTTACATCAGTCAATGGGAAGAGGTGAGATGAACTTTCTTAATAGAGTTTCTCTCTTGCTCAGACTTTTACCACTTCTTTAGGAATATTGCAGAAGGTACTCGGAACGTCTTCAACCTCTACCATATTTCATTAATTTTTCTTTCTTGTAGCATCATGGAGGTGTGTATATTCTTCCTTCAGCTGATGATACTTCTTCCAGGTAAGAGACACATTTTTAATTGTAAAAGTTGTTTTGATTATTTGTGTCCTGCAATGTGATATGCCCACTCAAAAACCAAGGTCGTATAGCTTATCTGACATGTATTTAAATTTAAATGGGGGCACTCTATAATACTGTATAGTAAGTACTTTCTCTCTTCAACTTTATATCTGTATATTACACTTATTTTATGTTGCTCTTAAATTTTCAATTTTAATCCATCTTAAAAATGATTGTGTATCACCTCTGTATATTATAGAAGAGAGTAGTATTAAACTGAAAATACTAACAGTTTGTTGTGGGACAAGTGGAGTTTTAGGCAACTGAGGGGGAATGCATTCTGCATTCTGGTGTTCCAGAGGGGCCGTCAAAACTTTGCGTCCTGAGAGAGATTATAAATCTTCTCCCTCTCCTTTTGAACAAAGCAGTGGTGTTCATGTCTTCTGGGATGGAGAATTGCATTTCTCATTCCAAAAATTCCTGTTCTCCTTGCCCATTGCCACCCATAATGACAATGGATACATGCACTGATGAAAGTTGGCGAAAAATCAGCCCCAGTGTAGTTCGGTTCAAACAGACATACTGCTTTGCATGAAAGCATAATTGTGTTTATTGACTATTTCTGTTAACAAGATCAGCAACAGAACAGTTAAATTTGACATTTAATTTGTCATTAAACTCTAGATTAATTACAAAACAGGTAAAACTGACATTTAATTTGTCATCAAGCGTCAGATTATTTTTTCAGTGAGACAGAAAGTGTTCACCTGTTTCAGACCTTCTGGTCAAATATTCCCTAGAGAATAACATTTATCAGACAGTTTGCATTTTACATTTTCTTCAAAATTGCAGTGGTGTGTTATTTTATTAAAAGAATTCACTCAATCAAAAAAAAAAAATTGTACAGCTATCTCCTTTGTGGCACAATCTCATTACTCTCAAGATACCACATATTAGAATGGTGTGGATATGTGGCCTTTTGTCTGCAGATAATAGCCTTCTTGTGCTTGCAACACCTCTGTGCCTTCCTTGGAAAGTAAACAACAGGAAGGAAAATAAACAGTTTTATGAGGTGACCTCCACAAGCCTAAGTGTGTCAGTCTGAAATACTATGTATCTTGTCACACCTAGTGGGACAGCTTCTGTCTGAATGCTAATGATTTTATTGCTACTGTCTTAAAGTGTTGCCTCCGTGAGTGCAAGTGTTTGGAGTTCTTTTGTAGCTGATGGAAATCTTCCTTTCCTCTCTCTCTTTGTATAAGGTATCGCTGCCAGTGTGCATCAGGTGAAGTCATTTCTCAATCACACCGCATACCTATCCTGCTATTTTCCAAACTCCCAGAAAACTGACATCAAGGACTTAAGAGTTTTTTGGCAAAAAGGTGCCGTTGAGGTGGTGCACGAAGTATCCTATGGCCAGGAAAAACATGAGAACCTTAGTCCTAAATATGTAAATCGCACCAAGATGGACATGGACAGATGGACCTTGCAATTGCTAAACGCAGGGATTGTAGATGAAGGACGATATACATGTATTATACAGCACAGAGAGAAAGGATTGCCAAAGGTCATACACACATCTGAGTGCTCACTACACATCATTGGTAAGTAATCATTGCTAATTGTCATCTGGTTATCTTTTTTGGTTGTCTGTCACTTTGTTCAGTCCAGAAACGTGTGCTGCTCTCCCCAAGCCATTGGAGATGTACCTGTACTGGACTAGAATTTCTAAAGATGGGTAAATGAGCATTCTCAGTAGAAGGTCCTCAGATCTGAAATAACAGTAGTTGGAAGCAATTAGATGAAGTAGGAAGTGAGACAATGATTCACTCAATACCATTCCCACCTTGCCACAATTTATACAGAAAACCATTCTGCCTTCTTCCTCTTGCCTTCTGTAAAAGTTTTATGGCTTCTAGGACCAGGGAAAATACACTTTTTTATTTGCATCTGATCTACTGCCTTTTATTAAAAGGAATAGTAGTTAGCATCATTGGTGGTAAATTTCCACTGAAACATAACAAGATTTCTGCAAATACCCAGCTATTTTATGATGATATAAATCACAAAGAAAATAAAGAAAAGAGCAGCTCAGATGTGGAGGAGTAGAAATTCATATGCTCAGTTAAAGGAAGACTGAAAATATCTCTCAGGAAAAAATGCAGGCATTAGTGAGATTCAGCCTGATTTGTTGCATGTTATCAGAGGAAAACTTAGAAAATCCTCTAACAGGGGAATGGGGTTCAGTGAGGAAGCAATCTTTTCTAAAGCAATATTTTCTAAAATTTATAGTAGTTCCTAACATTTTTCCTAATTTTTTTTTTATGAAATTGTTCTGCTGGTTACCTTGTCCGTATGTCTGTGTTTTCTCTTCCACTGTGATAGTGTTAGTCACTAATAAGAACAGCTTCTGGCTTCCACCTGTGTTCTCAGGCTTCAAGATACTGTGTCAAGAGAGAACAGGCAAGCTCTAAGAGCAGCCAGAAGCAGAGGACCAGGTTGTATGAGGCTGTTTAGCCTTCTGCAACCAGCAAGTGCTCCCTGGGTCCACAGATAGAAAACCCTGATTGTGAATCTGCTCCTAGAATCTACTTGACAAGTATTTTCAGCAAATGTTTATAGGTCTCAGACTTCACAATTTGCAGTCAATATCAAGGCATCCAGTTTAAGAGATGCTTAGTATTAACTGTTCGATTAATTCAAATGGTTACCCCAGCTTAACCAGCGCCTGAGAAACATGTTATAGAAATCATATATTTAGGCACAAAAATTGTCCCAAATCTTTAGGGTTTCATTTAGGAGGCCTGGTTTAAACTACCTGATGCTTGTTTCTTCCAAATGACTTTCTATTCAATAAGCTCCCAAAGGAAGGAACAGTATATAATCACGTTTAAAAATAAATAAATATAAAAACATAAAGAATTAGAAGACAAAATACTAATGTTGAAATGTACCTGTTGTTAAAAGCCGATATTTTGTGCTTATGTACTTAGTTCTTTAATTGGTATTAGAATATCATATCATACATGGAAGGGTATTTTGTAGTATGGAATTTCACACTTAAAATGGACATGAGAAACACTGAGTGATTTAGTGCTGTGCAAGAATGATAGGGCAGTCATATAAATCTATCTAGATCACTTGATGACCAAGCCCTGTTCAAAAATGCTGAAGTACCTCCTAATACAGTTTTCATGTATTATTTGTATGTATTGCATAAAGACAATATATGCATATGTATTAGGTGTATGTATTGTATATAGCCAAGATGAGTTTTATAATATATTTATATAAATGTGCGTCTGTATATATATACGTGTGTAAGAAAAAAGAACACAGACGGTTCTTCAGAAAAAGTGGAGGGCTTCACAATGGAAAGCTTTGTCTCTTAAACAAACAAACAAGACAGGGATCATGATAACAAGCAGCTTAACTGGAAATTCTGCTTTTTCTGCTATAGCATGACTGTAATTGCTTCCTTTGGGTTGATCAATAAGTGAAGTGCGTGAGACTAGGGAAGCTATTTCAAAATATATGCAATTTGTTGTGGCGGGGGTGAAACTGATGACAGAATACAGACTATAGTTTCAGTGTCCTCATTTTAAAAAGAGTTTTGAAAAACTTAGAAGTGTGAAGAAAAGACCTACCAGAGCTATCTGAAGTCTGGAAAAAAATACAGGCGATTCAGGAGATTTAAAAGATCAGTCTGCCTACCTTATTGCAAAGAAGATCAGGAAGAGACTTTTTTTCAGTGTATAGGAACCTGAAATATCCATAAAATTCTGGATATTAATAAAAGATTGATTAATCCAGTGAAGAAAGATATAACAAGAACCAATGGCTGGAAGTGAGTAAGAAGTCAGGCACAAAGTCACTTTAGAAACAAACAGAACAAAACCAGCTAGGGTGATTAAGACACTGGAAAAATACTATGGGCCTGATGATCTCTTAAGGTATTTAAATCTAACCTACCAGCCTTTTGGGAAGACATGCTATCTTTAAATATGAATTATGTCCTTGAACATGCTTTTCTGAGAACTTTAACAATCCAGATACAAAGCTCACAAATAGGTAGCCCACGCTCTGCATGCAGCCAACATTACTTTTCAATAAAATGATCTTCCAAAAGTCATAAAAATGAAAGTACTGTGATAAGGGTATTGACTGAAACTCTTAAGTTACTTTGATAATTCGGCAAGTTTCACAAGTATGGGTTACATTCCTCTCCTTCCTATAAAATGCCAAGGAGAAATTAAATACTCCAGAACAAGACCCTGAATGAGCAGTCTCCTAAGAAAGCCAAACTTTGAGGAGAAAGGGGAAGCTTGAGCCCTCCTGAAGAACAACTTTATTAAATTTTGGGGTGCATAAAAAGGCATTTTATTTTTGTACTGAATTCACAACCATGAACTCTCTTGGGAATTTAAGTGACTAAGCTAAACCCTTTTCCTTGCATGTTGGTATCGAGCAAATAAGAGCAACATTATCTTTCTTCCTCCTTCCATACTAAGAATTCACTGGGGCAAGGATTAGAGCCTAGCTCCAACACATTAAGCAAGTGTCTAAGAGAGTGTCTTAGGTTCATATTGCTCTAGGAAATTCTTGTCCCTTCTCCAATATTTCTTCATATTTTACTTAATCCTACTGTCACTAAAATATTTTCAATAATGTCTTGAGCCCTTTTTTTTACACTTGCTATACGCCAACATGCAGTCAGTATTATGTCTACATTTTTTCCTTCGCCTTTTCCACTGTAGTCTACTATTTCTGCTATGACCTTTTAATGAAATAATCCTGTTTGAGAAGGATTTGGGCCATTTAACATAACACAAGTAAAACCTTTTATATATTATTCATATTTTATGTTTAAATAATTCTTTGCAATCCTATTCCGCATATTATTTGTTTGAGCCTGGAGAACTTGGCTTTTTAAAGCAACAAGTGTGTTTTTCATTGACTGGGATGAGTGTCTAATGGCACAAAGCAAAAGAAACTGTACTGTGATCACTTACACATAAAAGCTGAGCTGAGGGAATCAAGTTATCAGGATATCAAATTTAGATGAGTGAATTTATTTTTGTGTTGCAAAATGGTTATCCATAATACTGACAGACACAAAGGATTTTCTGCCAATGACAGCACTGGATCTACAACTTTCCCTTTCCAGATTGAAATCTTTGAGATGATTTCTACCTCTACATTCTGTAGTTAAAAGTTGGTGCTTTTCCCCTCATCTAATCAGGAGGTCAAAAGTAGACAGTACTGAATCCCGTTCCCGTTCTGTGCTTAAGCACAGAACCTGCAAGCAGGCAAGGTCTGACTCTTCTGAGCCATCAATGAGTTTAAAGGAGGTGGGAGAGATAGGGGCCTACTGTCTAGCTCATCAGACCTGTTGTTTTGTTAGAAGATGGCCTTGAAACATCCTGAGGACAAGAAATAGAAGTCTGTGTGTGCACCAAAAACCTAACAAACCCTTCTTAGGACCCATATTGTTTTCCTGAGATGACTGTTTAGACTTGCTTTTGCCTGAAAATCTCAAATAACTGGTAGAAGTTGTCACAAGATGTGATGTGTCTGGCTCATGATGCTTTTTCTTTGGTCTGTTTCAGCCAACTATAGTCAACCTGAGATAGCACAGCTGCATACTGGGGAACTAAAGCCCAACAAATACTTGAATCTTTCCTGCTCTTCCAGCGGGGGCTATCCAGAGCCCAGGCAGATGATTTGGCTAATATCGCAAGAAAATACAACATACAGAGTTATACGGCACATGGATTTGTCACAGGATGCTGTAACAAAGCTGTACAATGTTACCAGCAAGCTGAATATCACAGTTCCTACAAACACCCTCACTAATATTAGCTGCTTGCTTCACCTTGGAGAGCACCTGGGGAGCCTTGTCTCAGTGCCACTAGGCATAGGTGAGTCTCCATTTGCCCATTCTGATTTTTACATAGGTAGGAGCAGGGAACATTGCCCTAGAGCTGATCACAGACAACAGTATATTCAAGGCAGGGTGATAGCAGCAGTAGGGGCTGGTTACAAGTGCTGTATATTCTCCATCCCCTTCATTGATAGCCACAGCCACCTGTTTGTTTTTTTTTTTTTTTTTCATGGGAGGCCTTAATACTACTAGGAGAGGGCAGAGAGAAGGAGACGAATGCTACACAGTCCAGAGCCCAACCCCTACTCACCTCATCCCCAGATGCTGCTGCAGCAACAAAACAACTTAGATATCTGGATTAGGCTGGAAGCAGTTTCAGGAGGTAACTCTCAGCTGTTAGGACAGAGATTTCTGCTTCACAGAATCACAGGATCACTCAGGTTGAAAGGCACCTCTGAAGATCATCTAGTCCAGCCCCCCTGCTCAAAGCAGGGTCAACTGGAACAGGTTGCTCAGGACCTTTTTCCAGTTCGGTTTTAAGTATCTCCCAGGATGGATACTCTACAACCTGTCTGGGCAACCTATGTTTGACCAGTCTCACAGTAAAAAAAGATTTTTCTTATGCTTAAATGCTTGAGCTGCTATTCCTTATTTCTCCCTAGAGCAAGGCAGAAGGCTGAACATAAAAATCCCTAGGGCCAGATTTGGCTCACAGGCTGCCAGTTAAACTGTGCTGAGTTTAAGTGTAAAGGCCATGAAACTTCGAATAGTCTTGGAAAAGTTCCTGGAGGTTTTAATAAGATTTGGCGGCATAAACTGCAGATTTCAAAATGATAATTTGGGTATTTTTTTCTCCTAGGTTGTGTCTTTTTTTCATATACCTCTTGCAAGAAATTTAGGCCCTGTGCTATGCTGAGCATTCCCTGATGTATTAATGATTACAGTGTCAGTTGTGTGTAGGTAGTCTTTGTCTGCCTTGCAGGTTGTTACTTTTCCCTCTCTAACTGAGAAGATACATGCCAAAATGAACCTTTATGGATATCCCACTGATGCCATAATGTTCTCCTAGAAGTTGGGCTCTGTCACAAACAGGCCAATTGTCTAGAGAGAAGAGGCAAGAAAACAAATTTAAATCCGTTAGTGCCTCCTGTTTATGTTTCCAGGTACCTTATCATCTTTATTGCTGAACAAGCCCATATAGATAGGCCCCCTGAGATTCTATTATCTAGCAAAGCCCTGCACGAGCCACCAGTGAGTGCCACAGCCACCTCTGCTGGCTGAACTGAAGGAAGGCATCACCTGCAACTCCAGCCACAGAGTTTTGAGCTGGAACCTGAGTACAAATCAGGCTCTACTGCCGGATTACATCAGGGTTCCACATGACTGATCCTTTCTTTAAAGAAAAACTCTTTTTTATTTATCTCTTGGGGCAGGAAAACATCCTTTCATATATTTTTATTTGCAAACTATGGTACAAATACCTGAAAACAAAGATGCTTCCCACTTTGGTCATATGCATGTGTTTGGCTTGCAGGTGCCCCCTTTAGACAACATTAAAGATGGAGAGATGTACTTTAAGCAGTTGGGACAGGAAGCCCAGAGGGAATGGTAGCATCGTAGGAAAGCCTAGTAGGGAAGTACAGGCACGCACCTTACTATTGCAGATGTGAAAGCAGCTTGCGACTCATTCCCCAAAAAGTCCCACAGTGCAGATTTCTTTGTGTGACTTTAGCTAATGCGTTAAGTCATCAATGATAGATCTGGAAAACTGCCTCTGATGCCCTTATATTCCAGGATTTGTAAATAATACTAAAATACAGTACAGAAGTCTTCTGAGGTGTACACAGTTCTTCATGTTGCTCATGACTATTAACACCGCTAGTATTAGCTACAGTGCTGCATCCTCCTCTTCTATTCAATTCTTCCTCTCTCCTCCCTGGCTTTATCAAAGTAGCCGCTTGATAAACCGTGATGGTGTTACCCAACGGAATTTCCACAAATGCAAATTCCACATAAACAAAACCCTTGTTTGGTGGTAACTGAAGTTGTATCAGATGTACTCTAGCAATCAAAACCTCAAAAGCACAGTAGTCAGAAACAGAGGGAAACTCCCTTGCATTCCCTGCTACTTTCATATCCCTTCTGGCATTTCATTAGGCTTTGACCTTCGTTTCCAACAGATACCAAGTAGTAACATATCTCAGTTTTTTTGAACTTGCACAGTAGCACAGAACTAGTGGAAGCCTCATAAGCTCTTGTATTAATTAGATTGCTGATCTCATAGGAGTTACTTACCCTTTGGGAGAAATACTTTGTCTTACTATTGTTGAAGTGGCCATTAAGACTTGGTGTTCTTACTAGTTGTTGGAAATGGAAAAAAAGCCATATGGATAGTGATATACTGACATGATTGAAGCCCTGTAAAAGCAAAGGATACTGGAGACCTTTCCCTTAGCTTCTGATTCTAATGTAGGGATAGACTGGTTAAGCTGTTACGAAATTAATTCCTTGCTGCGTGTACCTCCTCTGTTCTCTTATTCAGAGATACAGGGGGAAGAAATGGAACAAGTGAAGATAAATTTCTTTGGCCCACTTATAGCTGTGATTATAGTGGTCATACTTCTTCTGGGTTTTGTGATATTGAGGAAGAAGATAAATATCTCATCTACCCGACCAGGTAAGTTATTAATTCTAATTCAGCTCCACTGTTCCCCAAATCACAGGCTTTGCTCTTTGTAATCTCCCCTTTACCTACATTCAGATGCTGACAGAGTGTTAGGTTTCATGTTGGACTTATGCTAAACTTACTTAGACAGTTTAGTTCTTGCAACAACTGAGTCCATCTAGCAGTAAGTCCAGCCTTCTTTCTGCTGTCTCCTCTTGTGGTCTTCTAGCCTACCTGCCCTTCTTTTTTGTCCTCTATGAGACTGCCAGCTTACCTGCATCTCCGTGCTTTTTTTTGGTTTATTGAAGGATTTGGCTCCTGCCATCCCTGAACTGTATAAGCAGTTCTGTCCTGTCCATTAGCAGTTGTAAGAAAGGTGGAGTTGGGGGAGGGATGAGGCTTCCATCAACTGCTAGTGTCTCAGTCGTCACTGAGCTGAAGGATCCCAGGCATTGCTCCACCACAAATTCCTAACACTGGACTGGAAGAACCATCTTCTAACCAAGAACTGAATCGAATTTTTGCATTGAATTTCTGTATCTTGTTCCAACACTAGGTTCTAGCAGTCTAGGGTTTATTCTGTGCGGAAAGGCTCTTCATGCTGGCATCAGAGTCTATCCTTCCTTGCAGCAAGAGGGAAATGCACTCCTCAGAGTCAGTCTTGTTTTTTTGTACAGCCAAGTGTCCTGAGCCACGCCTCATTCTTTCTCCTAAGATAGTGGGACATTTACTATCAATTCTTTTCCAGCTCCTATTTCTCATGTTTCTGTAAATCACATACTCATCTATTTTAGGTGTCAGCCTAGCAGTCTAGAAGCTATCCAACTGTGAACTGAGGCCAACCACCAGACTGCTAACTGGGAAATGTCTCTGCACTTAGCAAGGCCTGGGATCCCGTATTTTCAGATACTCTGTCCAGTGCCAGAACAAGACTCCTCTTCAGGTATTAGAACAACATGCAACATTTTTGTCTGATGGCTGAAATCCACTCTACAGTGTGCCCTGCTTTGGTTTTGCTACAGAATACGCAAATTGGTAGCAAATATGGTGTTCTGCCTGTCTGCATGACTTTCTTTTATCCTTTTGCAACACTCTGCTGATCCACACAAAAGATAACAAGCACATTACGCCACAGCAGCCGCTTGGTTTGGCTGGCAATGCCCCTTGCACAAAGGATTTAATGGGCTCTTTGGTCAAACAATTGCCAATGCCCACCTCAGTCTTCTGCGTTACTCATTGACCAGCACCTGAACATTCCTGGCTCCTGGTGCAGTTATTCCATCTGCACTCCTGCCAACTCTTGGGTAGACCACCTTGGAGATTTTGGACCCAGTGGTTTGTTTCATTGCCATGAGGACTAACGTGTTTTTTGCCTTCTCCTATGATTCCACTCAGAAATGAAGAGTTCTTCATTTCTTAACTTAGGGAACCTATTAAATCTAGAGAGAAGAGGTGAAGTCTAGCAAAACCTTGCGATCCACATCCCACAAGAAAAGAAAACTTTCTCCAGACACAGAAAGATACAAAGGCACAGTATATTTAGCAACTGGACAGGAAGGAAGATGATGATGTCCGAAAGGCAGAAATCTTACCACTTTGTCAAGGGTAACAAATACCAGAGAGGTGCAGCGGGCAGCTGCTCCAACTAGCATGTGGACAAAATCTCCTCTTTTCCTTTTTGCTGGAACTCCTTCACAGACTTGACAGGACCACAGAAGACTTTGCTATATATTAACCAGCCCTATTCAACGTTGTGATCACCTGATATGGTCTCCTTCTTCACCTGAAGGACACCAGCAGTGAGTATCACTAGCTAAGTGTCAGTATTTTGAGGGCAGGAGCTTTGGAAAATCCAGAGACTGCATAAGGAGAAGCCGTTTAAAAATCAAAGCATCCCCCAAGCCAGTGCAGTTCTTCAGATGGATGGCTTGGTTTGATCCTTGTGACTTTTTGCTGTATCTTTAATTATGCACGGTGATATTGTAAAATCTTGACTGTAAGACCTGATGAAGAAAGCAGAGCTTTGTGGGATACAGAAAGGAATATCTCAGAAAGAATTAGGCCACAGTCTTCTGAATCATAACCTTCACTGGAAATATGATCAGAAGTAAGCTCTTAGTCATGAGCCATAAACACTTTTGGCAGAGCCAGAGTGGCTTCGTGGCACTAACTTTCTTGCACAGCTCCACGGTAGAAAGAAGAACATCAGGGCCCCTCCCTACCTTCTGAGAAAGGTTGTGCACTTCCTATCAGGCATTTGAAATGATACATCAGCTGATTCAAAGACTTTCTTTGAATATAATTTCTAGTTATTTTAACTTTTTTTTTTTTTACCATCCAACTTAATATGGCAGATAGTGAGTACCGTACCTCCCCACTTTGTTCCTCTGTATTCTGACCAAGTTGTTCAGATGGATACAGGGACAGGAAATGAAAGCATGAGGGATCACTTGTATGTATGTAAGCCTAAACAAACAAAATGAAGTTAAGTAAATATTGAAAAAATATTATAGAAGTAGGCCATGTTCCAGTTTGGTTGGCTACATTCTCCATTTCTTAATTTTGCTTCAATGTTTGAAGATAAAGCAATCCCTACACTATAGTAATCTCAACTACAGGATATAGTTATACCCTTCAGAATAGATTCTCTGTTTTACTAAAAATGTGCCAGTTTTGCAATCTTGAACAATCTCTGCACTGTATCTCCTTCAACACCAGTGACATCTTTCAGGAGGAAGAATGCAGCAGAAATGAGACAAAAAACTTCTGAGGTCTTGTTTTCCTTTGTAGGCATCACGTTTGCAACAAGAGCAGGGACTTGTTCCCAGGACAAGGGACATTCTCATGACACAAAGACTCATTCTCATGACATGATTCTCACATTCTCAAGACAAGTTTCAGCTCAGAGTTTCATTTGGAGGAGATAAATCCTCTACAGTTTCTACTTGGTATAAATATTTTCTCTTAAATGATGATGTGAGTTGCTAGATGCTATCTCAAATTTTACTCCACTTTCATGGTGGTTGAGAAAATCTGCATGTCCTTTTGAGTGAGTAAAACAATTTGGGAGTCAGTTTATTAAGCTATTACACTAACATTCCAAATATTTTCATTCAGATTAATATCATTCAAATTTTAATAAATGTCAAAGGTTTTATTTTTATGTAAAAGTTTATATTTGCTAGCAGAATTATTTAATGTCTTATTAAAATATAAATCTTTTTCTGTGTTGGTGTTTTATTCTCCTGTCATTAAAGCAATATATTGGAGAGTACCCAAATTTGGTGTTCTCAGGGAGGAAGCATACCCATAGCTGGTTCTTTGAAGCAAATGAATAAGAAAAGGTATTGTTGCAACGATCAGAAATGACACAACTGAATGCTTTGTATGTTCACAGAGCTGGACAGATGTGCACAACTCTGTGTATGCACGCATCCTTGGCTTGCTGACCTACGTACATCACAGACTAGATACACAATTCCAGTCTGAGAACTTGGCCTTTCAATTCTATGCTGCAGGGTGTCTAATATTCCTCCAATAGGACAGTCAGTCTCTAAGTCTTGGTGTAAACGTCTGGTTCTTTAAATTAAGCATGTGTTAAACTACTAGGTGTACTAACTCAGGAAGACAGTCACCTGGTTTGTATTTTCTCTCTTGCTCTTTTTAACACATGCTGCAATTCAGTTCCATCTTTTTAATATTCTCCTTTCCCATTCAAATTATCCATCTCAAATCCTCACTAACATTGAAGTCATGTATGAACAACATCTAAACCCTACCTTACTGCTATCCACGCAAGCCTGTAGGTGTTTTATCTTCTGTATGACTAGCTTCACACAAGTACCAATACACTCTTGAACTTACAGCCTCAGAACTCTCACTAGTCTCTAAATCCCAATGTTCTACATAGCTGGTCAGCTTTATGTATAGAAGAAAAAATCTTTCATGTTTGTCTAGTGGAACAAACAATAACAAGCTCCTCTGTGTCTGAGAAGGTGTCTGGAAATCTATGCTATGACTCAGAGTCCTTCTCTGATATAATCACCCCTGTCCTCCGCCCCCAAAACTGTAGAACTTGGAAATCCAAGAGTTAGTTTTTCCAGCAAGACTTGGCTTATCAAAGGGGCTTTTCACCCAGACTCAGCGAGTGCTACCACCATCAGCAGCTGTAACCAGCCAGAAGAAGTCATAGGGTTAGTGAGATTTATATTTTCACAGCTTCCATCCTTCATTTGTTTCTAATTAGTGGAGTTGCTTGTTTCTCCTTTCCTCTAAATTACTTGCCATCCCTCTACTTTAGGCTTCCAGCCTCCTTCTATTTTCCTTATCTGTTTCTCTACCTCTTCTTTTCTTGCTCTTAAAATCAACCCTAATTTCCTCCTGCGCCTGAAAAGCGCTAAGGAAAAAAAAGGCAGATAAGCTTCAGGGAAAAACTGAGTTTGATTTTATTTATTCAAATACATTAATACTCTGTGCTAGCACGGGTAATGAGTACAGTAGCAAGGCACAAGAAAAGTGTAGCTGATGTGCTGGCATGTCTGTCTTCCTTAGCAGTACGTTTGGATTTCCTCCTCACTCACACTGTAGTTTTTTCTCTGACAGCACGCAAAAAGTTATTTAGTGACTCTATAAACATGGCAAGCAAACAGATGAGCAGACACTCATTAGATACCACAGTGTGTAACAACTTCACTTAAAAACACCATTCGCTTGTTTTAGGCATAACATTATGGAGCTCCTAAAATAAAAAAGGCTAGCAAAGAAATGGAAAGCAGTGCAATAAACCAGGACCCAGTGGCCTAAGGTGTCTTCACGTTTATAATGAGCAGCAACACTTGTGACAGATTGTTTCGAGCTCACTGATTAACCAGACTGTTAATCAGCCAGTGCCGCTTCAACAACCAGTACTTTCATCTGGTTCTCAAATGAAGGGACAGTGAAGTGTTGCATTTCCACAATATTCCACAGTCACTTCTGAGGGGTTCATCATGACAAACCATCTCTTGCCAAATGTCCCTTACCGGCCTTTATCTCTCTTCCATTGGGTTCTTTGTTGCTGGAGGTTACATTCAACCTTGAGGCAGCAGAAATATGGCACTTCTATTTAAAAATCTAGTTCTTGTGTGTACTCCCAAATTCTCCTTCCCAAAATCAGAAGGAGAAAAGCACAAAATTGGGGGTCTGAAATGTTTATCTACATTGGCCATGGGGCTGCTGTAACTCTTCAGTGGTCCCTCTTTGCTCTCTTGTCTTCTGCACTGGGAGGACCACAACGCTGGGGAACGGAAAGGACCAAGGAAGATATTTTCCAATCCGAGGGCAGAGCACCAGAAGTTTCTCAAGAAGAAAGATACCATCAGGCAAGAAAACATGTAAAAGAAAGGAAAGAAGGCAGAAATGGAAGAGAGCTGAGAAATGAAGAGAGTGACACACCAAGCTGGTTTGTGACACAAACACATCAAGTGCAGATCCCAGGCACCAGGCCCTGCTTCCCAGCCCCTGGGAAATACGAGGTACTGGCAAATGCCCACCCCTTCCCCTCTGTGGAGGGCTCCTCTCCAGACCACAGTGGTACTACTGACAAGGAAAATGGCTGCCATGGGGTTCTGCAGTCCGGAATATTCTCACAGACCTTGATTTGTCACGCCTCTTTACATACTTAAGAAGTTCATGCCAGCCCTGCACAATCAAATGCTATTGTCCTTGGTGGGTGCTTTGTGCTGAGACCTGTAGATCTTCCGTCTCCTGCTTTTGTTGATATAGCTCTTAAAACAAAACCTATGAGGATCACAAAAAATTGTGCCTAGCCAGCCGTTCTTAAAAAGCAGTGCTACCAGAAACATGCAGTATCAGGAAAAGATGCAAAGATCAGGTGAGAGTCATTGAAATTGGAGTTACACTGACATACATACACACACAGTTGATGAGCCTGGTATATTGCCCAAGCTTTTCTGATACATACATGTTAAAACGTTTTTCTCAGAACCATTACCCAAAGCTTTTCTCGGCCCAGTTCCATAGCCATTAGCAGGAGAAACTGCTCCCTTTTCACATTGTTTGAAAACTGAGAACGTCTCGACCACTTCAACAACTTTCTTTCCCACCCTTTTTCGCTCCTGCCCTTCCTTTGTCCTGCAAATATTACAGAATACTGAGCTTGAAAGACTTTTCTGAGGGGAGTCAGAGTGAAAACAGCTTTGACCTGTGCTTCAATTTGCCAGAACTACAGTCTGCAGGCACCCAAATGAACTTTCGCAGCTGAGAGGGCTAATGCATCCCTCCGAAGGAAACATGATTGTCTTCTCCCCAACAAGTCTCTCTGAGTCAAGGAACACTTGAACTCCGTATTCAGATGGTCTAATCCACTGAGCCCCCCAGTACGTTTTGGAATGAGGATGCCTTTTGATTTCACAATAATTTCCCCCCCCCCCCCAAAAAAAAAAAATTAGGGGAGATGAGGCGATCCGAGTACATCACCACAGTGTAGGAAACCGCAGCAATCGCCTGCCAGCGGCTGCTGCTACCCCTTGCTCAGCCGGGGGGAGCTCCCGCCCGGCGGCCCTTGGGGGCGATGCGCGCGCCGCTCGCGCCCCCTAGCGGCTCTCCGCGCGCCCGCGGCCACGGCCGCGGCGCCTCCTGCCTGAGGTAACCGGTTGC
Source organism: Struthio camelus (assembly GCF_040807025.1). Lineage (NCBI taxonomy): Eukaryota > Metazoa > Chordata > Aves > Struthioniformes > Struthionidae > Struthio > Struthio camelus. The sequence continues at coordinate 91,254,633 of NC_090942.1, read as the reverse complement.
CGGCGGCTCCTGCCGCGCTGAGGCAAGCCGGTGGCTCTCCTGCTGACACTGGCTCGGAGTTCAGTGCCGTCCTGAGAGCGTAAGAGATGTGGCTGCCCTGATAAAACTGAGCTGATTTGCTATGCCTGGTCGATGCTGCTGGCAGAGTGAATAATGCGCGTTTGAGGAGAAACATGCAACCACAGCATCATAAGATAATTCAGGTTGGAAGGGACATCAGGAGGTCTCTAGTGCAACCTCCTGCTCCAAACGGGGCCAGCTCTGAGGTCAGACTGAGCTGCTCAGGGCTTTGCCCAGTCAGGTCTTGAAAACCTCCAAGTCCTTGTGGAGAAAAAGCTTTTCCTTATATCCAGACTGAGCCTCTCATTTCAATTTATGTCTTGTTGTGTCTCCTCCCACCATACATCACTGAGAAGAGCCTGACTTTATCTTCTTGATAGCCTCCTCATAGGTATTGGAAGGATACAATCAGGGATTTCTCATGTCATCTCCTCTTCAGGCTGAATAAACTGAGTTCCCTCAGTCTCCCCTCATAGGGCAGGTGCTTCAGGCCCCCGATCGTCTTGGTGGTTTTCCACTGAACTTGCTTCAGTTTATCAATGTCCTCCTTGTATTTGGGGAGCCCAAAACTGAATGCAATATTCTAGATATGGTCTAACAAGTGCTGAGTAAAAGGGGATGATATCACTTCCCTCAATCCACTGGTGATTCTCCCATTAATACAACCCACTGGCCTTCTTTGCTGCCAGGGCACTCTTCTGTCATGAGCTACATTATTGGAAATCATCTCACCATCATCCTCCTCTCTACTGACAGGATTCTTTCCACCTTTTCCTCTGTAGTAGCTAACACTTTTGGAGATAAGATACTGAGACTCTCTGCATACTCTCTGGCAGTCTTTAATGGTGTATGTTATAGTTTTCTTGTCATTTCTCCTCCTCTTCTCAGCTGTTTTGAAGTCTGGCTCATGACCAACCCCATAAGTCTAGCCAATTTTCAGCAAGTACTTCATAAGTTATCCTGCTCACAGTTTGAGGACTATTCATGTAAAACTAGAAGGTACTCAGAAGATACACAGAAAAGGAGATTTCCTGACATGAACAGAACTGTAAGGCAGTCAAGGCAGAAAAGAAGCTAGGGGACGACAAGACTGAGGTACAGGAAGAGGAGAAATGAACTATAAGGAATGCAAGAGGGAGAATGGAATTCACACAGACAATTGGATGATAATGCATCAGAGATAGGCACTCTCCTCTTTCGAAGGAGAGAATTTCATTTTCATTAAGATGATAAACTCCACAGGTCAAAATTGCAGCTGACAGAAAGCAGTTTTCCTCCCATGGAAAATTTCAAAGTGTGCTCTTACTCTTAAAAGGGAAAATATGAAAAAAAAAAACCTATCTGTAAAAACTGAAAAAAATAGTCAAAACATTTAATTTCAATAGCGTCAGTACTATATATTTCAAACAAACTAAGGGTCACAATGAAATTATATAAAATATCAAAATAATCTCTTTTGAGTTTTAACTATTCGGAAAATCCCTCAAGCCTTCTAAAACCAATTTTGGGGGAAAAAACAATTTTTTCAAAAGGAATAAAAAATTTGTTGACATGTTGTGATTAAAACCTAAATGCTTCTCTGCACAAAATTTTCAATGTAGGTTAATTTCAACAAACCTAAAGACAAACACTGGGAGATTGATCTCTCAGAGAATGAAGACGCCTGATAGTTTTTATTAGAGAGCAATACCACTGTAGTTAGATATGTATCAGTAGAAATATAGTATTTGTTAAGCTACACACTACAGTACAACTCCGCTGTGTACACTCTTCTTTGTCAACTGTATTCTCTGAATCTTCTGTTAGTGTGAATTTTGAATTTTAGTGTGTAATTTTGAAAGTAAATAACAATATGAAAAGAATGGACTTAAGCAATACTGGTAAGAGCAGGAAGGTCAGACAGAAAAATGCCCTCTAAGAGCTTTCATGTGGCATACCTGTGAAAAAAATACTTGTGTTAAATCCTTTCAGTCTATACTTCAGCCCATCATCCAATCTGTCCCTCTGGATATAGGTGTTGGGAATACAATAGAACATCAGCAATCTGAGACACAAAAATCCATCCTCTGATACACCTCTGTGACAATTGCCAAGCATCCAGGCAGGGGAAGGTTCCAGCACCACTTTTACCACACATAACTGCACTGCGCAATCTGGAGCAGTACTATAGAGAGTGCGAAACTGGGTAGAGGTGTCACAGTGACACCTCAGGAAGCACTCCTTTGCAACTGCAAAATTCCCTAGAGGTCACCCTGCACATTCCCTGGAGACTTCCACAGCTTAAGGAAAGTTAGCGTTGCCATGTCCTTGAGGCACTACTTAAGGCAGCAAGCAAAGGAGCAGATGTAAGGGTCTGTCGGAATGAAGCAAGTATTCCTGTGATTATGGATTTTCAGCAGCCAGGTTTTGCTTTTCCTGACCATTTTAGGAGGCAAACTGAAGGGCACACTGGACTTAGAATTTTGGAGACATGACCATAATTATTTATTGGCTCTATATAGAAACGTTACCTTTTACTAATCTTCTCTGAGATGTGCTGTCTTTTGCGTACATTCATACTGTGGCTATCACAGCAATGTTAACTGACGTTTTTGCCTTGGCAATATCTGCAGGGTACTTTAAAACCCCATTCCTTTTTCTTCCTTCTCCTTCTCACATGTACAGTAAAGAAAAGAATAGGGAGTGCTGCACCCTCCCAGTCCCTGTGGCAGCTCTGCATGTTCCAAGAATACAAAATATTCTGGAAGAAAGCCATCACTATCACTTGAGCTGTTGTAGATGATGTGTTGATTATAGTAAGATCATCTTTTTTTTTTACCTTTCATTGTATACAACTGAACAATTTTGTAGTAAGATAACAGTCTCTGTGTTGATCTCACCAACCCTTAGGTTTCTTTGGCTTAGAAACAACAGTCACTGGGCTCTGCAGGGGCTTAGCCCTGTTAATATAAGAAGAAAGAAGTTGCCTGAAAGCCAAAGTGCATAAAAGGCTTCAAACACATATATGGGGAAAAAAATAACAGGGATGTGAATTTTCTGATTCAAGTGAAATTCTTAAATAAATTCTGGTAAAAATGTTGAGAAATATACTATATTGGGTGGTAGGCAACTGCAACATTTGCATTCCCAGCTCTTCCTGATGATGCAAGCACAACCGAAATGTTGTTTATGTGGAAAGATGAAGAAGACAGCAGATCACCACATGCTTAAGTGGTTTGTCCCTGTAGATGCTGAGTAGGGGGAAAAAAAAAAAAAGGAGATCCTCTGTAGCTTCTGAAGGAAAGTTTCTGAGAATTAGGTAGGTAACTTTCGATCTTGGTGCATCAGGACATTCACAGTAGCTCAGTGAGAGAAAATTAAAAAAAAAACAACAACCTATTCCACGGTACACTATGGCAATACTGCTACCAAATGCATCTTCAGCATTCTGTGAGAAAGATCCACTACTTTTATTTCAAGCAAGTAGCCCAATATAGCTGGTAAAATTGCAATGTCAGGACAAAGTGAGTTAAATTTACACAAGGTAGAGAATGCAGATGGTTTTGACCCAAATTTGTCCAGTGGTCTTCTCCCAACTGTTAATGAAAATGTCCATTACTGGAGAGGAATAAGCTTAGTCTAGTCCCGTTCTGGGAGATGGAGGCAGCTGATGCTTGAGTAATAAAGCCACTCCTAACTGATCTTAAGATCTCTTAACTCTAACTTAGAGTTCTCAGATCTTTAACTGTGAGAACTTTGTACCAGAAGATATAACAGGCACTGGAACCAATCCTGCATGAGCCATGCTGGGACATGAAGAAACATCAGACAAGTACACATAGAATAGCGTCAGCAGAACATCTGTTGGGTGTCTCCTGCTTCTTTCCACAGGAAAGAGTAAAGACACTTGCCTGAAGCTCCATTCTGTTTCAGAACTGCAGCAAAGTGCTAGGTAGAATTTATTTTCAGTGAAAGAGAAATGTTGTTGCCCTGTTACAAGCTCCAGTTTAATGTATTATTAAACAACTCACATGGTGCCTCATAAGGCAAAAATTATTAAGATGCATTTTGTTTGGGTACTTTTTTTAGAAACTGTAAGTATAATTTTTTTGTTGGCTTACAAATCAAGGGAGAAATCTGCCACTTTCAAGTCACAGAGAAAGAATTACAGGGTCCTCTACAAGATCCCTGGTGAAATTGAAGACTGTTACTGGTGTCGTGGACCCTTATCCTTAGGACTTCTCTCCTGCAGCCAAAACTCTACTTGAAAATAAATAATTGGAAGTTTTGAACTGAGATCTGGCCTACAGTCATCTCCTGCTGGTTTCCCAGGATACTTGTTATGGAAAAGATTGACCCTGGAAAGGGGTCTCAAACACTAGGAAATGCTTCTGAAAGATTAAATGACCTTCAGTGATGAAGCAGTATGAAAGCCTGTCTAGTTTTGTATATCCTATATTCATTCTATATAGGAAACAGCTCGCTACTGAAATATCTGAGATGAACCACACGAAATCTTTAACAGTGCCTATAGACAAATGCTTGAGAAGAAAATTAAAAAGACTGCTGACTCCAGGTGAAACTTCCAGGGAGCTTATTTCCTGCATTTGGGAATAGATAGGAAAATATTAAAATGGTTGTTAACCACTAGCTGCAGTCTGATTTCTTAGTTGACATAAATGAAACTGAAAGGCGTTAGGAAAAGGCTGGAATAAACAGCTCCAGAGAGGAGCTGAGGAAACACTTAGGCAACTAACATTAACGGAAGGCATCTGAAGATCCTGCTGCCTTTGTAGCCCTGAGATATGTATCAGGGCAGACAGATGGAAACTGTGATTAGAGCTATCCAGTTGTTTAAGTGCTCACTTAGTCAGCATCAATGTAATATGTGAGTATCTCCCAGGTGAAGCAGACAAGTACTGTCACCCTTTGCTATGGGAGAATTAAAACACGGAGTCAAGCAATTTGCCTGAAGTCACACAGGAAAGCTTTGAAAGAGCAAGATACAGAATCCAGGTCTTCTGAGAATCACTCCAATGTCTGATCCACAAGGCCATTCTTCCACGTATTTGCGAACTGCTCAACTTTTTATCTCAACTACTGCAGACCACTTTCCTGACAGGAAATCCACTTGCTCTGCTGTACTTGAACCACGTTAAAAAAGGTTCTAGACGTTTCTCAATGGAAAATGGATACAAAGTAGGTTTAAAATCTGGGCTGACTTTGATCTGCAAGGGAAAAAGAGTATAGCGGAGAAATAAGTCAAGTCAGAGGCTTGAAAGCAGCAATTTGGAAAAGGAGATTAAAGAAGGCATTGATTTATCTGTTTAAATATCTTATATTCTTGTCAGAATATGCTTTTGTACTGTCTACAGCAAATAACCCTGCTTGTCATCCATCCAAATGAGAACACTTAACCTTGTATTCATAACAGCAGCTCTCAAAGCAGCTATCGACATTTCCCTGCCTCCCGGGTCCTAGACCATTGTACACATGCAGTCAGTACATAGCAGTGTCAATAGGTTTTTCACAGTAATCCTTCTGTCATTGCTGAGCTCCCCACCACCTGAGGAAATGCACTGCATCAGCAGTACTGGGCAGGTATCAGCTAGAGGGCAATGCCATGAAGCTGTCAATCGGCTGTGGGACCAGATTACTAACCTGATCAAGAACTTCTAAATTTGGCGGGGACAATATAGGAATAGACAGATTGTCTTGTAAATCATTTCTTGTCTCATTTGCAGTCATAAAGAACATGTTTCCCTGTGCGAATATGCATGCTACTAATTGATGTCTCCACTCCACTATTAAAAAAAAGGTATTATCTCCTCCTCATCTTACATGGTCAGGCCTCCTATTTAGAATACCTGCATCAGTACCTGTTTTTTCTGTGCCAGTCTTGCTTGCTTGCTTGCCTGTACTTTTTAAGAACTGTTGATAAAAAGCTAGCTAGCAATACGTGATGAAAACAGCCCTTACTGACCAGCAGCATATACAGCCAGGCTCCCATTTGAGGAGTTTTGCACTGCTTTTAAAAACAGTCCTTCCTAAAACTGGTTATGAATTTTTCTGAAATAGCATCCTTCCTTAAAGAAAGGTAATTCTTTGAAACCAGAACTGCTAGTGAGAAAGGGCAAGTTTTATAAATGGAAATAATAAAAGTCTTGGAAAAAAACTATGTGGTTATGATATCTGAACTTAATGTTTTCAAAATGCAGTCGTCTTTTTCAACTGGAAAATCTTTTCATTTCCAATATTTATGTTTTGAAAGGTTTAAAATGTTCACAAGCTCAGATGGAAAAAGTGGTTTTCAAAATCATGGTAACAATATTTCAATCTTCCCAATCTTTTTTCCCACAGATTATCCATTCACAATGTTTTATCAGCTAGGGTCCTTGCACCATTTGAGGAAGAAGAGATACTTCAAAATTACATCTTCACAAAAACAAAAAACTACTTGACACTCTTCTGTAAACTTTCTCCAGTTTTTCCATATCACTGTTGCCTATCCAGATGTCACAGATTAGGCACCCTTCTAAAGCAGTTCTCATTAGGGCCTTTGCCATTAACCTTGCCTATTTTCCAAACATCTGCTTGTGTTTAGTATGCTACATTTAAAAACACAGACATTGGCAAAACTGATACATTCCATCATGCCCTTTCCAGTAGATCACTTTGGTACTCTAGGTGTTATTCAGACTTTCTACGTTAAAGAAACAACCACTTTATATTTCAGATCCAGGGCCTGAAATACTGCAAGAACAGTCTGATCCATCCATACAGCACTGTGCTATTTCTGGTTTCATTCCTGGCTGATGAAGGCAAGTGAAGAGATATAAAAGCACTTAAAAGCATAAATTGAATTTGAACCTTGAGCACTGATGTTTAATACACTGGACAAAACATGCCTGGCATCACTGTTGTCAAGCTCTGTATCCAGTAAATAACTTCATGAATACTGCATCAGTACCTCAGTGTGGAGGGTCTCAGCTGGAGATTTGATACTTACAGCTCGGAGAATTTCAGAGCCTGCAGAAAGGCTCAGCTCTAAACAGAAGTGTCATTGCATGGTCTAATTTCATTCACTTCAGTGTGGGGGCTCTTAAGAGCAAAGGTGGCCAGAGTAGAGCTGTATTCATATAAAAATTGTTGCAAAAGTCGTTTGTTTGTTATAACATGGGGCTGAGAGTTGGGTAACTTATCTCTAAAAAATGGGAATAATGGGAATAATAATACTCTTATCTGGGTAGGCATCAGTCTCCCAATTGGAAAATCACAGGCATTTGGCTACCAAGTCACATTTTGGTGGTCTTTTTGGCCATAAGAAGGGTTCGTCATTTAATTAATACACCACTAACAAAGAACTTGGCCCTTTTAAAAATGAAATCCTGGATGCTGAAAGAACAAGATGGCAGTCCACAGACAAAGGAACGGTCTCCACTGTTGCCAGCCTTTACTGTCTGATTGCGTGACTTGGCTCTGCACCTCAACTCTCTGCATGTTAGTGTCCCTGATTGTTAGATAAGGTAATGGTCCCCCAAGCTACAAAAACGCTTTAGCATCCCTAGACAAAAGGCACTGTGGAAGTATAAAAGAACTGTTTACATGAGTTAAAAAATAACTTTTAACCTTTGATCCTGAAGATCTATTTCACCTGTGCACCATATGCTCAAAGGCCTAACAGCTTCAGCTGCACCTTTTTTTCTGTAGATACACTCTTTGACTTCACCACCCTCATGTTTTTAACTTGAAGGCATCCAAGATGTTTCTTAGCAATCATATTCTGCCAGCAACACACATTCTTTGCTTCTCAGGATCTGGGAAATTTGCTCATTCCTCTCTTTTCCACACTGCTCTTTGGGGAAGTTAACCTCTGAAGAAACCCAAGCAAACAAACAAGAAATCCCACAAGCATAAGGGATTTCCAGCATGTTGAAAATGTATAGGGGTGGAAAAACAGCTCTGTAGTTGTCAGCTGAACCTGATCCAAATAATCTGATCAAAGATGATAAATAACTCGACTTTGTTTTGTGCAAAAAGACCTCTGTTTACACATTGATGCACAACTACGGGAAACCATTAACAACATTAAAACATTTGGTCTGGAAGAAGAAATATGATGGCTAGAAGAGAAGAACAGAAGCCTACAGAAGAAACTCGAGTTTTTTAAGGCTTCTGATGACAAAGAAGGCTGTAGGAAATGTCAGAGGTTTATTCCGGGGCACATATTTTAAAGCTGGTATCTTGCTTCTAATATTTGATTTTTGGTTTAGCGAATGCTGTGGGGCTATGAAAAGGGCAGGAATAGGAACAGAGATGGTCATCAACACCTTACATACCTTATGGTGATCATGTTTTTAAAAGTAAAAAAAAAAAAAAGGAGTCTGGTTGCCCAAGCCATAGGGACACAGGGAGAATGAAAATATGAAGAGGGCAGGAGACAAAAGAGCAGCCTCACACTTCGAAAACTGCAAACTGAGCCACTTGAAAGTTCAGTATGAGAGAATAAGACAGATTCTGTCCCTCCTCTTCCCATCTCTCCCATCTAGCAGCCTAGACTTCCTAACAATCACATTACTCAGCGCTTTCTCACTGATGAATTGATCCCATTTCCTGCTGTATTCAACTGTCCTCTCCATGTCCACCTCTCCCTCCCACCCCAACCCCAACTTTCCTAAGCACATAGGAACGGCCATTTGCCTTGTGCCAAAGGTCCGCTTAAGAAGGTAGCATATTACCTCTGTAGGCAAGTTGCAAATGCTTAGGGAAAGAGTAAGACAACAGTGTAAATGTGGTTGAGTTCTCTCCCATGTTCTGGAAATCCATCCCTTGCAGGTCACCCCCAATCCAAAACAGTCCTGGGTGGAGTTTTCTTATACGAAATTGCCAAATCTCTTTTGGCCTCCACAACATCCCATGCCACTGAACTCCACAATGTGTGTGGAAAAGACACCGCCCTACCCCTTTTTTTTGTTCAGAATTTCTCCATACCATTTCACTTGCCTCTCACTTCACTTGTTATGAGAATGGCAAATTCCTTTTTCGCTTTTTCCAGACATTTTTTGCAGATCTCTAACTTAATATCCCTCAGCTGTCTCTTTTCCAATCTAAACAGTTTATTTAGACTCTTCTTGTATAGAAGCCATTCCAACTCCCTGAATATTCTAATTGCTTTTATTTGTGCCTTTTCTATATACTATATACTGTATACTATATACACTATATACTCTACAGACCGGAGCCAAGGACAGCATTCATGTGTGAACACATCAGGGTTTTAGTCTTCCAATGGTATCTCCAGGCTTATTGGGCTCAGCCAGAAGCCAAAAGGAAAACAACTGCTCACTGAATAGCAATCAAAAAAAAAAAAAGGATGAAATAAACAAATTGAGCAACCACAAAAAAGAACAAAAATCCCAATCACTGCAAAACAGCAAAATCTCTGCCATCACCCAAAACAAACAGGCAACAGAAAAACAAATTTTAAAATTTTATTAACATTAAGCTAGAGTGCCAAATGCTGCCTTCTGCCTTACAAAATGATGGATGATGATTCTATTTCCACCTCCAAGCAAAATAAACGGGATGCTTTAGAAATTAAATAATTAATAGCTGCAATACTTTTTGAGGGTGGCAAGTGCTACTTAGAACTGCAAACAATGCAAAGCAAGTGTAATGATAAAGACTAAAAGAGAAGGAGAATGGTGAAATTAGTAAGCATGACAGCTGGTGATGGAGGACTATAAAATGATCAAAGGAAAAGATGGAATACTGGTACTAAGACTCTGGAATTCTAAGTGAGATACTGTCTCTGAGTATTGTCATTCAGTCATCCCAGACTGGAAAATTGTAGTGATATTGATTGTTGAACCCATGTTATAAAAAATAAATTATGTGTAAAGTGCCTGCTGTAGTTTCAGAGCTGGAAATGTGTAATGAATTGAGTAACTAGATTATAATTGCATTTATCTCAGTCTTTCTAATCAAAATTCCTACAGATTTGACATGGGCACTGAGAGGCAGAAACTCTAATTCATGTCTGATTAAAATTTGACTATATTAAGAGTGAGGGCCTTTCAACCTGAGGAGCGACCTTGCCTTAACAAAAGCATTTTAAGAACACCAAAGCAAAGGCTAGCCATTTGGAAGAATCTACTTCAGACTTACTCCTGTTTTCTGCATTGTTTCTCAGAATAGTTTCAGGAACCTTCAAGAAACAGAGGCACTCGTTCAGGCCACTGTTTCATGGATACTTTTCTTGATTCAGGCAGGTCTCTCTTCTGTTCCCATCTAGCCTCTTCAGTTGTGATGATACCACTGATCATTGGGGATGCACAGGGAATAGGATCAAGTTAAAAACATGTTTTTTTTAATTGTGCTTCTTTAGTTAGATCAATACCCCAACTCCCTGTCCATCCCCACAGTCAACTATACTTGCACAATGAGGAGGGGAGGACAGGGATGTGAATAGGGTCAAGGGAGGCACATATGAATTTCTCAACCTGGTGGCATTGCTAGGAGAATTTGCATGGAGCCGTAGTCTCAGAAAGAGATGCTGAAGTGAGTAGGTCTGGCATACTATGCCTTTCAGCCAAAAGAGGAACTTGACCCAAAAGCTGCTAATACATGTTATTCAACCATGTATCTTTTTAGGCCCTTTCTCTCTGTTAGAAGTCTAGAACTATTGGTGCTTTGATAAAAGGTCCATTTGTTTTATTTCAATAGTAAACTAGCTGTTAAATCAGCTACCAGGCAGAGGAGTGGATGCGGCCAGAGAATCATTTAGTTAAACTGACCAGTCACTGACAGATAATGAGGAAAACAGAATCCTACAGAGATTTGTTACAGATTATTAGACCAAGTCACAGCTGGTAAGATAGTGGAATGATTTTCAAATTCCTAGCACAAAAGGCCTATGGAATAAATCACTGTGCAACAGGAGAGAGAGCCTGTTTGTTTGCGGAGTTACTCATTCTTGTAACTATCTGAAACTAATCTCTGCACTGCTGAAGGATGGATATTATTTCAACTGAGCTGATTCCTATCTGCAAAGAAGATGCAATATTCTTGCAAGCAACTCCACCAAGTGCATCTTGGGAACAAAAAGCTTTCCAAAAAGCAAAATACTTCATAATTGAAATATTTTGCCATAGAAACTAAGATTGATTTAGAAAAATATGTAATAGAATATAGCTAAACATGGTAACACATCTTCTTACTTAGGCTTTGAAACATGATGCATATATTGACCAATAACTGAGCATTTAAAAAACACTCAGAAAATACCAGATGTTGTCTATAAAAGCCTGAAGACTCAGTCTAGAAATATATTCTAAGGCAAGATAAGAGTGGAGAAGTATATGACAAAAAGTAGGTGCAACATCATAATAGCATTTTAATTTTTTTAATGTTTTTAAAAAGAAAGAGAATGTACTTTCTGATGTACATTATAGATATCATATCATCCTATTAGCAGCTGTGACATAGAAGGCAAGAAGCAATTAATTATTTCTTTTCTTTAATGAGGAGATTCATTTCAGTAATGGCTGAACAGTACATGTGACCCTTTCCCAGAAAAACAGAGGTGGTTAATGAGAGCTTCATTAAGACTGATGATTAAACAATACTGTAATAAAGGCATAAATTCAGAGACAGGGAGATTATAAAGACAGGAGAAAGCACTGTGAATGTGTAGTCTGACCTCTTCTGTATTAGAATGCCAGATTTGGAATTAATGTCCTGACTGAACTACATAAAAAAAAAGTACAGTTTTGAATTGAAAAAAAATTCATTATAGGTACATCTACCAGAAATTGTTGCTAATCGTTCTGACTACTTGTCAACACAATTACAAAATTTATTTGATTTCAAGCCTGAATTTACTTAAATTCAAATTCCAATAAATGTCTCTTGTCATACTTTTGCAGAGCTGGGTATCTGAGAATAAACACAAGCAAATGGGTGTCTGTTCATTTCCGAGCAGCAGAGACTTTACCCATCTCCCGTTGCCTAGCCTGGAACATCAAACAGGTGAGTTTAGCCACTTTTTGCTTTACTACCATAAAACTGTCTTTGGCTATGAAAGTGAAGAGCTTTCTATCATTACTTTTTTCTCTCATGTTGCTATTTGAAAACTGTGATAAACTCACACCTTTACCTTCCTTTTCATAAACTAATCTGTCCCTTTCAAATTTTCACCATGAGATATGTTTTCCAAACCTTTAATAATTCTTGTCTTTTTTTCTGACTCCTCTACAGTTTAACGCCATCTGTCTTAAAGTGAGAACACTTGCACTTGATACACGATTCCATCTGTTGTCACAGCAACGCAAATACAAAGGCAAAAGATCCCCAGTTTATACATTAACATTTTTCTGTGCAGCGCTGTTCTGAGACCTCATGTTATCTAAGCATCCACTGAGATCCCCAGGTGCTTTCATAGAAATTCTGGCCTAAGCCATAATGAATACGTGCACAGATGTCAACTTGTGTGGGTTCTTCATCATGACTAATCCAAGGACAGCAGAGGAGGTTGAATCATTGTGAATGAAAGAAAAGAAGACCTGGGGTAAGAGAGATGTCATTTTGTGTGAAGCTGAAAGAATACTGAGAACCAGATTCATCCTATTTTTTACATTTTTTCATCCAAATTTTAAAGTCTTGCCTAAAGTATCTTAATTAGGAACATAACTGCCCCATGCTCCCTCTCTCTTCAGTAGAGACAGGTGCCTATGCGGGGCTGTTCAGGTCTTGTGAGAGAACCTCATACTCATTCACTCACCTTCTGTTACATGATATTATATATACTAAAGGATCTGCATTAGAGACCACAAGTTGCACCCTAGTTCTTCATCTGAATATTGATCTTAGAAAACAATGAGAGACAGCAACTATTTTGTAGGAAGGCAAATCTCCATGATTTATATGGAAGAGTACATTAGCATGCAGCTTTTACTGCTATAAAAATTTTCACTTATGAATTGTAGGGAAAAGTAGCCATTAACCGTCATCATCATGAATAATTAACCATGATAGCAGCTGTACTTAAGATTCATCTCTCAGTCAATGTTTGTCCAGACAGATAATACCTGAACTGACCAAAAACAAACACAAAAACTACACCACACCCAAGTCAATCTGTCAAAATCTGCTCATGCCTGCAACTGCATAAAACAGAATTAAGACTCTTTAAATAAATCCCATTCTAGAATTATTTTTAGCTTGTGAGCTGATTAAGATCCTCCTGTACTCTTAGAAGCCTGTAGGTCGTATGTGCAACTCAAAGGTGGAACAGAAATTACAAGAGGAAGGATTTGGGAGAAGAATCCAGAGAAACAAGCCTGTGTGTATGTGGCTAGAAATCTGGCTAAAAATTACAGCACTTCTGTAAAGTGTTCTGTTAATAGAAGTGTAGTAAGAGATCAGGAAGGATAGAAGCTAAACAGGTGCAGGAAACATGAGGGAAGAGCAAAAAGCTTCCAGAGAGTACGCGAACACTTCAGGTTCAGTTTTGGTCTTGACATTTTGAATGCACATATGGCTCCTCCAAAAACACTTATTAAAAGGGGCGGGGAGGGGACATTTTGAAACTCTCCAGCTGTAACTTCAAAGTCATGTGATTTTAATGCAGTTTGATGTTTGGTTTTAGGCCTATAGTATAACTTTTGCTTAGGCTGTCAGGGCTAAAGGGACGTTTGGGGTCCTCCTTTGAGGTTAGATTTGTTGGTTCTCCATCGCACACTACATTTGCACTAAGTGCAGACATAATGCAGAGATCATGACATTTATAGCCCTGCCAACCTACCAGTCACTGTTTCCTCATGGAGAAGTGCTACTCTTGTGCTTCAGCTCTGAGGTAAAATGACAGCAGTGTCAGTAGGAATTTTTTTTTTTTTTGGTAGCTCTTCTGAACCAAATTTTGGATATATAGAGAAGGAATAAAGGTATGAAAATGAAGGAAGACAGTGAGAAAAATAAATCAGAATAAAAAAAAACAACAACTGGGGGAAAGAGATCAAGGGATAAGGGAGAAGAAGCCTGACTGGAAAAAGCAGGTACTCAAACTATTAAATTTTGCCTTCAGCTCAGTTATGGTACTAACACAAGAGAGCTTTATCCTCAGTGGCCTCTTTTCCCATGCCAGTTGTCCCTTTTCATTTTTGAGCAAAAAGAGGTACTATTTACTACACTGATTTTGAAATTGTTAACAGGCTCTGGAGCAGAAATGCAGAAAGCAGGTCCTATCTCAGAATGATTATCTGAAGCTGGCAGCCTTCTGGGGCAGATATCACTACATTCATTTTGACTGGCTCACATCTGGAAAGCTTTCTTTGCAATCATAAAACATGGACATGAAATTGTTATTTTATCCAAGGCTAGCTCCTGAAGCACAAGACGACTCTGTCATGAGGGAAGTCAGCCAGATCACTGAGCTGCCTCAAATAGGTCAAATGTGACCCACAAATCAAACAACTACAGGGGCTGAATGATAAGCAAAGGAGCTACAATAATTATAAAACACATTTTTAATAGAATTTTTTGTTGCTGAAAAGTTGTAGCACAATCCATAGGAATAGGATTTTAGGAAGAGTGCGCCATAAAGGGACAATGCTCTCTGTGTGCTTCTGCCTTGGTATTCAGCAAATACCTTGGAGCTTTTGTTTTAGTTTTTCATACTCCCCAGGGCAGGATATTCCAGATTTGCTCAACAAATAGCTGCTCAAATGATAGCGCTTAGGCTGCTGGTATCTGCCAGAGTAGCCCTGCCCAACTGTCCAGATCTTTTATAAAAAAGCTAAGGAGGGAGAAGAAACTTTTAAGGACAACAAAATAAGAAGTGCCTTTGCCTGAAAAAAGAATATGAGAGCAAAGAAAATTAAGAGAGAAAGGACCAAAGAAAAGATGAGAAGGGACATCACTAGCTATTTCCAAGCAATGAGATCTGCACATGAGGAACACAGACCCCCCGGGAAGTAGAACATTTCAAAATTAGTTTGGAGGAGGTCCTGGAAAATGTACATGCAGAACAATTCTGCAATGGCAGCAGGGGGGATGGACTGGATGTGAACTTACTGGGTCTCTTCCATCTCCAGTTTCTATAAAAACAGTCACCATTCTTTAGCAATATGACAAATATTTTAAAAAAATCATAGATACAAACTAAATAAAACATATTAAATAACAAGTTCGGCCAACTTAATCATGACTCTTCAACTTTTTGAACCAAGACAGCAGGGAGGAAGAAGGAACAGGCTTGAGATTTTTAGTCCTCTTTGTTTAAGGCTAATTCACATAGGACACACCTTCATGAGACTTGTTCAATAACATTTATGGAGCTGGGCTGGAGTTGTTGTTGGATTGTCCTCAGTCCACAGGGCTGCTGATTTTATCCAATGCACACTGGGTGCTGTTTCTCTCTAGCAGCCTTTAATTCAGATTTTGCCTTGCTTGTTTTTCACTCCTAGCTGGACCAGTAGATTACATTTTGGGTAGTGTAATACCAGTCTAGTCCTTTAAGCATGTAGTCATCCAGAGGAAACTACACCAAGAGCTGATTCCTTTCTTCATTCCTGCACTGACCGAAACAACATCAACTGCCTTCCAGTAGCAAATCTGCTTCTCTAAGGGATCCATGTGTTGCAGATACACAGACTTCATGGTCCTCCGCAGGGGAAGAAGAATTTTTGGCTCAAAAAACATTGAACTCTTATTATTTGAGCACATGGTCTATCCATAAAGTACAGCTGCAGAAAGGGGACTCATGTTCCATGGGACAGCCACTAGACAGTGATATAGCCACATTTACACAGCCAAAGAATGTCAGCTTCACACCTCAGTAATAACCCTCTCTGTAACATTTCCTTCACAGCCTAAGAGCTCAAGTTTTCTCTGAATCCCAATTAAAGCTCTAAACAGGCCAAAAGTGAGGAACGTTCTGAGGTAGAGGAAGCAGGGAACGTGCCTTGCCTTTGGTACTCAGCTTATCCTATAGAAAAAAAACTCAGTCTTCCAGGTTGTCAGTCTTCAGGGTGCTATCCTCAAACTATCAGTCTAGCTTTTTTTTATTAGCACTAAAGAATAGTTGAAGAAGTTGAGTTAGATGTCATTGTTTTTCCTATCATACTTCCGTGAACTTGTGCAACAGAAAAAAGAACAGAGAGTCTGTGTTCAGTCTTTATCTGCATAATTCTCTTCAGTGCACCAGATTCTGGTAACAAGGCTCAGCCATAGGTAACCAGGCTGAAATCTGGGATCCAGCTTCCCAGGCAACTCACTCAAGCCAGTTATATCCACATCCTCCAGAGCATGCCTCTGAACTGCATCCTCAGCAACCTTTGTACGGATGAACTTCAAGCTCTCTCGTTATCCCATATGACTTTGCACTTTGCCCTCTAGCCTTCACCTCTTGTTCCTACCCCGTCTTCTTCCTCAAACAGATACACACCCTCCATAAGGGACACAGATAAGCTGGAAGAGGCCAACATTCAGGAGCAGCAAGCCTGCCCTTGTGCCACTTCACCCTCCTGGCTAGGACCAGGTGAATCAGGCAGCTCTGCAAACCCTATTGGAAGGCTGCTTGTTTCCTGCACTCGGGAGCTGCAAGACTTCTGGTTGTGAGCTCACCTACATATTTGTCCAGATCTTGCTAGTCAGAGATAAAGTTGTATCTGTCCTCTTAACCCTCTGCAGAGTTTCCAGAAGAATATGCTTCTGTGGCTCCATTTTTGGGATTGCTTTGCCCTCCACACCTAGTGTAACCAACAGTGGAGGAACAAAATGTCCATATGCAAAGAGCAGCCTTCAATGCTCTGCCTTAAAAGCTGACGCTCTGTTCACATCAACACATGACCTCACTGCTCCCAAAGCCTGTGGGAGACTCCATCACCCCAAGACATCTGCACATCCTCAACTCTGGCTACTCAGTAGGAAATCAGCTTATAGTGTAGAAAGTTGTCCTCAGAGCCAATGTACTAAGGCTGTGCAACACCATCTGACACAGATGCTGTCCCTGGCTGGGGGCCATCAGAGGTATCATCAAAAGAATCAGCAGCTGAGCTTAACTTGTCCAGCTGTGCCCAAAAGGGCAGTTTATGAGACCTTATTTGCCACAATGCTGGGCAATAAGATGCACTACATGAATAAATCAGCACCTAGGTACAGCTCACTACACATGCCACTCCATTCCAAAATCACCTCCAGCAGTCCTCCCCAGCAGTTGCCCATCTCTCTTCCAACCACTTTTTGCCTCTGAGTTGCTAACATGCCTGGGAAACCAGTGACATACACCTGGGAAGCAGACTACCCCTGCAATCAAACAAAACCCTTATACGAGGGAAGTAGCTGTTTCTGGTGGTCCCTCTGTCCTTCTGAGTTCTCTCCTTCTTCTGTGAAAGACTCCTTGTTGCTCCCTGAAGAATCTCCCCACTGACACCAAAGTGTCTTTCCACCACAAGGGACCTGCTGCAACTTGACAGAATTGCTGACCAAGGACATAGCACAAGCAGAGCCTGGAGGAAAGCGTACCATAAATATCAGCAGGTTTAACAAAGGAAAATATTTGCTCGACCAGGTAAAGACGATCATGATCATGGCCCAAAACCAGACAAGGCAAGTATGACACATAAAACAACAGGCTGATCCCTGTGAGCACTGAGCAGTGACAACATGGCAGCAGTGCCAGTTCAGCTAGTGAGTACTGTCCTGCACCAGAACATATCAACAAAGAGAATCTAAATGAGTGAGAGCTCTTGGCCTTTAAATACAACACCAACATAGAAATGCAGATAGGCTGGTCATTCTCTTTGATCAACGAAAGAGCTCCTGCTTGTGTCTCAAGCCATATAAATGGAGACTGAGGACATGCTGGACAACACCATTTGAATCTCCCATGATACTGATGCTGAAAGATGTGACAGTTTAGGTATTCTGATACCTGTTCTGATGCCATCAAGGCATTCAGACAAGGGATTGCTTGGTTTTCTGGGACATTTTGCAGGTAAACCTGTGGACTCTCTTTCCCTCTTCACTGAGACCCTACCTTCATCTGACCCAATGCCATGGGATCTTTCTCTGTGTAGGGAGAGAGAGACTTCATACCGTGATAGGGGCAGCAGCACATGTCGGCCCTGGGAGAACTGGTCCCCTGTCCTCCTTCCCATACAACTCTTAAGCCTGGAATCTCTGACCCCATACATCCCTCCCGCAGTCCCCTCCCAGGTATCACACATCCTCAATGACTTCAGCATGGGTCAGGTGTGGCAGAGGCGCCCCCAGCGGTTCTCCGATCCCATCCCTGTGAGGGCTTGCTTTGCCCCCCCCCCATCCTCCATAGGAGGTTGCTTGGACATTTAAGAGACTTCTGCCTTTTCTTGGCCTGGCAGTCTCAAGAGAAGTCTCGGCAGCTGCAGGTGGCAGCTCTTGCATTGGCTGAGATCTAAAGTCAAAGCTTCCTCAAGAGCTGTCTGCTTTTAGGTCCTGACATTGTGTCACAGGAACTCACAGTGGGGTTTCCAGAAAATCTTGGTCTGAGGCTGTCTGTCCACCAGCTCTTTAAACTCTCAGTCTTCTGGGTTTCGCAGTTCACTGTGGAAATCCTTCATAGTCTAGCATCGAGCTTGCAACCAAACTGTCCATAACTAGGAACAAACTGCCTTGAACAAGGCCTGTGCCATTTGTATGCATACTTTGCACAGGTTCAGGCCCTACTCCAGGCATAACTTCATCCCCAGAGAGCATCAGGGAAAAAGCAAGGGTCTTAGGCAGTAAGGCTGATGGGGAGGCCTAGGTATGAGTTCAAGTTTTGGCCATATCTACAGTCAGATGTTTTCTTAAAACAACCACCTTTCCCTTCCCCTTCAGTTTCTACAAACCAGACAAAACCCTTAAAAGAGTTTATTCCTCTTGCCATGCTATGGCATCATCCTAAAAAACTTGAGTCCACCTCACAAAGAAACCTCTATGGTTTCTCAAAACAAGAGTTTATTTTGATGTGGGATTCTAAATGTTAATTCTACACTATTCACTGCTACAGGGAAGCACTGGGTCTGCTTGGGCCCCAATAGTGAATTCTCTGAATTTGTAAACCTTTTTTCTGGAAACATCTTCAATGAAGGATGGCTAAGAACTAAGGAGGATATTCATTCAGCTTTGCAGTCAGTTATTCTCTCTGTCTGGAAAGTATTTGTGGTCAATTCAGTTTGATTATGCAATTATACCATAATAACTATCATAAGGATGATGATTTAGTTCTTGAAAAATATTGTACTGCAAAAGAAGTGAAAAAATTAACACAATTATTTATGAAAATTAACTACATTCCAGTTCACCAAAGGCTTTTTGAGGGCTTAGGTGACTTTAAGTCCATTGGCAGCTCTGCAGTATGCGGACTAGTCATGTACTAAAGTAAGGACTTGTGAATCTCTTTCAGAATAAACAGTCTCTGTCATCTCTCCAGGGTGAAAAATAAAATACACTTTTAATATATTTTAAGTGTTACTCTCACCAGTACATTGCAACTCCAGCAACATTGTGGTTTTGCTATTGTTTTGGGAAAACAAAAACTAAACTATCAGGACAGATCCAGACCACTAGGTTTGGGCTGCAAAATGGTACCAGAGCCAGAATCTGAGTCTAGAGCTATGTCTATCTTTTTTTCCTAAAAAGCATATTATAAGGTTAAGAGATTTCAAACAAAAACTGTAAAATGATCCAATGGTAAAATGGTCCCGTCTCTGGACATGAAAAATAGTGTAATGTTAGCACTAGTAAATAACAACGCAAAAAATACCTCTTTCTCTGCATTTCAATTCTTAGGATGCAAATAAACTGTCGGTGTGGGTGAATATAGCAAATCTGAAGCTGAATGTATACACACAACCGTGCAGCAGTTCAACTGTGCAGACAGAGCTGAGGATTTTCTGCTCCAGGGATTGGGTTCAGGTAACAGGGAGGGATAGGAAACAGCTGGAGTTTTTCACTGTGAAATGAAACAAGACCCCATTTTTCCCTTCTGGAAAATGGAGCTAATGATACTTCCCTTCCCCACAGGGATGCCCTACTGCAGGGTTAGGAACTCAGCTGCCCGCTCGTCGGGCGCCGTTGCAAGGGGATTGCAGGAGCCATGTAGCGCACGCACAGCGGCGCGCACCCCAGAGCCGTACGCGGGACACTCACGTTTTGGGAAGCGCGGCGTAGCCCGGCTGCCAAAACGTGTCTGCAGACGCGCGGAGGTATCTGGTCTCGCTACCCTTCCCCAGCGGCGCGCGCGATGCCCTGAGCGGGACGCCGTGCCCGGCAGCAGCCGGGGCGCGGGCCGCTCCCGCGCCCGCAGCGCGGGGCTGCCCCGGCGGCGGCGGCGGCGGCAGCGCGGAGCTGCGCGGTGCGCGCCCGGGCGGGTCCCCGCGGGCGCCGCCGCCCCCGCCCCGCCTGCGCGGCCCGTGGGAGCCGGCCCGGGTGCCGGAGGCGGCGGCCAGGGCTGGGACGGGGCCCTGGCCAGGGGTTTCTCTCTCCCCCCCATCCCCTCCTCCCCTCGCCGCCGGTTCCCGTGAGGCTGCAAGTGCGGCGGCGGCAGCTGGGGGGCCGGCGGGGGATGCTGCCGCCGCCCTGCCCAGAGCCGGAGTGAGGGCAGGAGCTGGCGGCGGCAGGAGCAGCCCCAGCGGCGGGACGAGGTGAGCGGGGCGCGGGCCCGCGGGCAGGTGGGTGCGCGCCCGGGAAAGGGCCGGGGCGGGCAGCGCAGCCCCCGGGGCCAGCCCGCCCGGGCTGGGGGCGCGGGGGCAGCCAGCGTCCGCGCCGGCAGGAGAGAGCCCGCAGAGCAGCGCCGGGCTCGGCTTTGGGGGCGCAGAGACCTGGAGGAGCGGCGAGGCGAGGCGGGCTAGGGGGCAAGGCGAGGGTGAGCCAGGGGCATTTCAGGCTGAGCCCAGCCGGCCGTGCCAAATGCAGACGTAATTGCACGGAGGGACCCCTCCGCCTCCCCTCCCCAAATCTGGGGCAGGCGGGCTTCTGGTACATGTCGGATCAGACCAAAAGGAGAAATTTCCGTACGGCTCAGAGGTATTTTCTCTGGCTGAAGTTATCTAGAAATAATATTGAGGCGAAGAACAGTTAATCATAACAAAACTTTAAAGAGCAAGAGGTTGTTTGACTGAAATCACACGTGCTGAAAAAAGAAATCTCCTCAAACAGCCCGATAGAAAACAGCTAATAACAGTATCCTACATGCCCGTTTATAAGGGGTGACAGTCTTGTTTTGGGAGCTCCTGACACTCCTCAAAACAAATGTCACCGCAACTCTGAAGAGATGGTGTAAAAACTAACGAATCTTTCCTTAAGAGCTTCGCTTGCATTTCAGGTACAGGATATGATCTTTAGAATTACTTTGCTATGTTTCATCTTTTGAAGTGTCTCCCCCTTTTCTGATGTTTTTACAACTTGAAACGGACGGTCCATTATACACAGACCTGCTGCTCACTCTCGGGCTCTGCCCTCTAGACCAGCCTGTGTGCCTTACTGTGCAGCTCCCTGCTTGAACACCCGGGAGTGGATTCAGTGGGGTAGGAGCAATAATGAGCCAGTAGCCCTACATCTCCCAGCGATGCCCAGATGATGCTCCTGTTCAGTGATGTAAATTGGGGGCAGAGTGTCTTTGCAGCTGCATTTTTCCCTCATTTCCCCTTTGTGGGTAGTGTCTCTATGACAGTCAGGACTTTGTTGCCTCCTACTGGAGTTTCACCACCTGGTGTAAATGTAAAGAGGATGAGCTGGGAGGGGCAAGGTCAGGGGAGTATCGAGGCGTTGCTAAAGGCTAATTCCCAGGCAGTGTAGCGTCCCTCCAAGTGTTTATGCTAATTATGGAAATTAGAGCCCTTCCTTCCTATTCTTGATTTAGGCTGGGAAGGGGCAACCATGGACTCTTTTCCCTTTCTGTCCCACCCCTCTCACCTAACCAAGCAGCAGAACTACCTCCTTTTCTTAATGAGAAGGGCAAGCTCCAGCCCTGAGGACAAGATCCAGTCCTGTTCCCAGTGAATTCACCGGGATTTGGTCATTGACCTCAGTATTGTGAAGTCTGGGTCCGTACACCTCTTCTAATTGTGAAAGTGGGAAAAATATGATTAGGGTAATTTTTAGCAGTATTTTTGCTGAGGTTTTACTGAGGCTTACTGAGTGGTGGTGAAAGGAGCTGATGGCTGTTCAGATGAAACACTATTTCAATAACTAGTTGATATGTAATTAATATGATTAAAGTTGTTGAAAAGCAAATAGATTAGGGCAGGTTGGTGGCAAGAAGACATACAGAGCATCCTCTAAGTTCTCTCTTTCATTCTAGGGCATGACATGGCTGATGTTTGGGGTCATCTATAAAATTATTAGGGTGGTCCCAACTCAGTGCCCACGTGTGCACAGGATCTTATCACAGTATTAGACACCAAACCATCCTGCCCATAATCTCTCGGAGAGGCTGATAAATGAATAGGGTGGCATCCAGGCAAAATTCTGATATCGTTCTCAAAGTAGCAAGAGAGAAATTGTTAGAGCAGGGTGCACAGTTACCTTCCATGCTAAAACTTACAGCTCAGTGGAAGAATTCAGAATCCAAGTCTGTCAGTCTGACACTCTTTGCACCATTCTCAAACCTCAGTACTTTATTGATACTTGACTGATTTGTTAGAATTATCTTCTGAAATACAAGCAAAAATGTGAAGTGAGACAGTAGGGGTTTTCTGAGAAAATGACAGAGTAGGTTGCTTTCGAGTAAGCTCCCCTTCCATCTGCATGTGTCCTGTTGGCTGCAAACAACCCCTTCTGCATAAGCTGATAGTCACTTTCTCAGTCACTTATTAACTGCAAGAGCGAGGAATGCTTTACCTGCACTCATTTGTGCCAAGGATTGTAAGAACATTATTGACACTCCAATAGATTGAGGAAGGCATTGACAAAGGTGGTAGCTTTAGTACTAAAATCTTCTCTCCTAATGTATCGGGGCTAATTCTTGGTTGGCTGAGAAAGTTAGGATAACTGAATTGTTCAACCTGTGAAATATGAGAGACTGTAATCTCTTCAGGTATATGTGAAATGTAAGTGAAAGAGTGAATGCAACATGATCTAGCAACTTAATTCACAAGACGACAATTCCAGAACCTGCTCTGGGCTTGGACACTGACCTTGGACAAACCATTTCCTTCCAGTTTCCTGTTTCAAAAGTGAGGATAAGGACAGTACTTCACAGAGTCTTGTTAGAAATGTCTTGTTTAGAGACAGGGGTTCCTAAAGCACATTGGAATTTCCATGCAAAATAGTCTGTACAATTGTAAAGTATTGTTACCATAAGGGGACAAGCAAAGCAGAGGGGTTCAGAGCTTTCTGATCCTTCTTCCCACCGTTATCGAGGAGGGTTCAATTGACTGCTGTGGTGCATAGGGACCAATGACCCCTTCTCCATTCTGCAGTTTTCAGGGGGAACCTTACAACTAGATCCCCTGTATGCAAAACTCCTGCTATCCTCTGTCTAACTTTACAGATCTAAATCTAGTTTGCACCTGGAGGTAGAACTTCATGCTATTTAACTTCAGATAATTTCTAACCATTAATAGCTGGCTTGGGGCACTTGGGGTTAGCATATTAACTATCTCTGCCTACAGTGTCTGGCACTAGGACAGAGACTACCTGGTGCTGAATGCTTTGGTGGAGAAGATCCTGGGCATAGCAGTTAGCAAGTGTCCTGGTTCTGATTTTTGCTTTCTGAAGAACATGTGCTTTGGGGAGGTTGGGGTGTTTTGTTTTGTTTTTTTTTAAGCATGACTGTGACATTGCAGATATAGAGACGCAGATATTGCATCTCTTGTGCGGAAAGTGAGGGCCACTAGTACAGTGTCCTAAGTTGGGGGATAGTTTTGAATGGTCAAAGTGCAAGTGCACATGATTAATTGTGGCATTTTGCATGTTAACAGTGACCATTCCAACAACGACCATTTCACTGCACGGCACAGGGAATTGGAATTTGTGAGAGAAGTGCAAAGAGAAGAAAAGGAAACCAGAGAAAAGAAAAAAGGATGGGGAAGGAAAAAGAGGCTGGAGTAAGGGTGGCAGCAATTCTAGCAAAGGGAACATTTTCCAGTCAGCAATTCTGAATGTGATGTAAAAAATAACAACTCAAAGTTTTATTTTACTACACAGAGCCCAAATTCTTCCTTTGATCTCTGTGCAAGCTTCCCTTTGGCATCTGTGGGAGATCAGTGGAAAGAGGGGAGTGAGTAGTCTTAAATTTATGATGCAGCCTGTGGACAGTCATGAAATGGAATTCAGCTCTCCAAAAATTAATACATAGCTGTGAATCAACCAGAATGGTACATTTTTTCACACAAATGGTCCTGAAATAAACAATAAAACTCACAACCAAAATAGTAGGTAAGTTCTCTGAGCACACTGTTCACTGCAAATTGTTCAGTCAGTTTTAAAAGTAACAAAGGGTGATGTTGAAAACTGTTGGCGTCTGTTGGGCTTTGCAATTAACTCAGTATCAGTGCTTCTGTTGGTGGGAATTCCTTAATACACTTGACTTTGTGTGTATTTGTGTACACAAATACACTATTTTTGACACTTTGACTAATATTCAGCGTCTAGAAATACAGTTATTTCAGCTTACTTTTAGCTGGTAATTTAGGAACACAGTAAGTGACTTCTAATGAGTAACAATAAATTCTCTACCTGCATAATTTTCTTAAATTATGGGGTCAGTTTAGTAAATTTGCTAATTGCGCATTACTTGAAAATAGCAATATGTGAGCGTTAAGACAATATGAGGCCATGTGACATAAACCATACAAATGAGATATATTTTTAGATATTGGCTTTAGAGAAACTAGAATTTGCAAAATATGCCATTATTCAAGTCTCGTCTCACTTGTATTAAAAAAAGATATGATTTTTTTTTTTAGGTGACAGCGGCAACAGCCAATCTGAGCAAACTAAGTGCACCAGCATTCATAAAAATTAAGGCAATCAGTATCAGGATTTTTTTAGGTGTTTATTATCAATAATCAAAAAATAGGTCTATCCACCTACAGAAGATTGTCTTTAACTTGACGGAGTTTGGCACCCATACTTCTGTTTGTTCTTTGTGCCACTTCTGTATTTGCACACTTGATATTTTGAATTAAAACACTGGGAAACTAGGGCCTTCAGGTTCTTTTATGTAAATCTTATGAGAAACAGTATTCAAGAGCAACCCAAAACAAAGCCTAACATTAAATTTTAGTGCCATAAATCATCCCTGCCATTAGAAGGTTTCCCTGCTTCCTGCCTTCAGTCAGCAAGTCCTTCCAGCACCACAGTGCTACTCAGAGCACTCTACTGGGTTTTGTAAGGGCTGCTGATGTGTCACTGTTACCATTATTTCTCTCCACTTAGGAGGACATGTCAGGGACCAGAACACCAGTTTCCTGTATGCTCTGCAAATAGAAAAGAGAGCCGGTCCCTAGTAAAGTGCTGAAATTGTCTAAGACAGGTTAGGTTAAGGAGATTTCATCTGTTCTGTTCTTCTCACCATCTCCTCAAGGTAGAGTTATACAGAGACAGTCCTTTTTTCAAGAAGTGCCACCTAACCTATATTTTCTGCTTTCTGTTCTTTGTGCTTTGTTTTTATCTTGTAACATTAGTCTTGAAAAGGGGGCATTCATTCTCCTGTTCCTTGTTTTTCATCCTCTGGTTCTCCAATGGCCTGGCACCATTAATTAAACATTTGCTTATGAAGCTTATTTGTTTGAGAACTGCCTGCGCTGAAGGAGCACTGCTGAAGACAAGCTGTTGGCGGCGTGTGATACTATGGGAAGATTGCCTCTGGCCCTGTTACTCCTGGCTCCTCTAATACCAACTGGAAGCACGAGGAGGAGATGAGGATGGGGGCAGACTGTCTGCCTCAGTGAATGTCCAACAGATCTGTGTCTCTTATACTGGCTCTTAGTGTCTTAGTGCTCAGCAAACTAGAGAACTCTCCAGGAGCATCCTCTCATGGGAGTAACCCATAGTTTCAGGCTGTGTTCATATGGTCCATTGCACAAAACTCTCCACAGAGGTAAGGCAGAAAGGGAGCTTGGGCTCTGGTGGTGGTGATGTTCATTGATGGAGTTACAGATTAGGGATTGAGGTAGCAGGTGGGTTGTTCATCCAGCTTCCTAAATTCTCCTTTGAGAAGCCTGAACTGATCTAGAGCTTGAAGACAGTTTCCCTGACACCCTTCTGCCCACCCTCTGATCACTTAAGTTTAAGTGTCTGAACTGGTGTCTCAGCAGTCGGGGCTTGTGGCAGGGGCTGCCTCCTTATTCCCATTTTTGTCCACCCCTCGCCTCATTGCTGTCTTTGGCACACACACTGCAGGTTTCTGCTAAGTTCTTTGGCCCCACTTGAGACCTCATTCTGGGAAACCATGACTAAATGGGTTCACACATGCCATACTCAGTCTGCTAGGGTAGCTATCTTCAAGGTAACCTATCTAGTTGTATGCATTTTTAAGTATTTTGAAAATATTAGACTTTGTATTTTTAGGAACTTCTAACTAACCCTGAAAAAGACAGCTGTGCAAGCCTTGAAATAGCAAACCAGTTTTCAGATCCATCTTTTCTTTTCCTTTTTGTACATTTTACCAGCCATTTTACATTTAGCCTTTGAGGAGAAATTTAACTGACCTGTGCCTAGTCTACACCAAGCAGTGCACCCTAGGCCCTACAGTGTTTCAGTTGTTCGGATATTGTTCTTTCCACATGTGAGTTTTTGGAACTATTTTGAAAAGTGAATTGGTCCCTTCGAGGAGACTTTATATAAGGAAGACCACAGTCTGCTCAAAGGATGACTAATCTACATCACATTTCAGTATCACAAATGTTGTGTCTCGTGCATAGTCGTATATTTTGCAAGGTTGTCATATATCCTTGCACAACTGATAAAATGTCAAGCCCTGCTGATAAGTTTCTTCTATACAATTGCCTTCAGTCTAGGGAAAAAGCACAGATTTATAAATTGAGTTGTAGTCCTAAATCTTCTGCTGCCTCTATTTATTATTTCAGGGAACCTGCCTACAGTGCCTGCAGGGTACCTTATCAAGTACGTTAGGGAAGCAACTGTAATTCTCCTATTTTATATGTTAGAGACCGAGGGGGCTGGAATCAGATAGTGAATAAAAGGCTAGGTATAAAACTCTGGTTTCTCCATGACAGAAATAGGTTCTACCCATTACACCACAGTGTCCTTTTAACAGATTAATCCATACAATACACTTGTCTAAAGCACTGTAATGAGAACACAAATATATTCATGCTATTAATAGCAACCATGATGTGTGAATGTATATATAAATGTACAGGCATCAATTCTTGATGTGATTTAGGCTTATGTCTTTAATAAACATACCAGTTGCAGATTCTGCTTCTTCCTCCTGGGCAATGTTAGGCTGAGGAATTGTAACAGCTAGCTGAATTAAATTGCTGCTTCTGTTTCTCCTGAAGAGGAGTTTGCACGGTTAACGAACCCTGATATGTCATGACCGTTTTCGTGGACGCTCGCATACCTAAGGCTTTGAAAACAGCCATCAAGCAGGAAGCTCTGTTTAACCTTAAGGAGAAGACTTTACCAACCCTCCTGCACAGTTAGATCAGAGCACGTGTTTTAAAAATGCTGCCCTGGGGCTTTCTGTTAAGAGCTTTGAGCAGTGTTTGTCTGTGAGGTGGTGCAGGAGGCATAGTGCCAATGTGCTGGCTTGCAAAGGTGAGATACAATGAGAATTTGGCCCTCCTGGTTTAGGCAGCAGCTGGATGATGCTTTTGAGGTTGGAAAAGTTTCTGTGCCTGGAGAAGGAGACGAATATCCCAAGAACCTTTGAGGACCTGAGCTTTAGCTCCTCAATGTTAATAACTGCAATTCCTTCCTCTTCCGGAATGTGCCTGCAATGCTTATTGTATTTGCTTCACTCTTTCAGTCCACAACCATGAGAGCTAGAAGTGTTTAGTTTTAACTGAAGACTGAGATTCAAGGGGAACCACATTGTTCCTAAAGACTGAAGTCATAGGTAATTCATGCTGAGATTGCAACCTGACCCCAGATATATCTGTAACTCTGTAGTTGGGATCCCATATAGGTAGGATCTGTCACCATGTAATGGAAAGAGCCAGATTAAGTTTTGGGCGTTGTTTTGCTTTGGTTATTCTTATTGCTTTGATAAGTGTTTTATGGTAGAAGAGCAACAAAAATTGGACATAAGGTACTCTTAATGAGAAAGGATTCACTTCAACCAGGAATACCAGATGTTGCAGCAGTTCTCTGTTGTTGGACTACTTCCGTAACGGAGGGATAGGGCTGAATGAACTGAGCTGGGGGCCTGGATGTAGCCCTTTTTCAGGATTTGTCAAACTGGAATTGCTCTAGTTGACTTGGGACATATCTGACGCTATATCAGCAGCACTGAAAGAGGCAGCTGGGCACAGCAGTGAGATGAGAAATAATGCAGTTGTAGCACTGGAAGCAGCAGCACAGAGAGGGTCTGGAGCAGATGCCGAGTCCTGACAAATAGCAGTGATGGGGTGGGAGTTGAGGTAGGCACAGTGCTGGGACAGGCAACTCACTCACCGACCTGCCTAAGTGAAAGGTGAGAAGAACTTTGTCCAGTGCATGGTTATGGGAGTAAGCAAGGTCACTGAAACAAAACTGCTATTTAAAAGACTGTGAGTCTGTGTGGTCTAATTGTTATTTGTATAAGGATGTCATGCTTCTCCTAGTTAATGCTTTGTTCTTCTCTCCTATAAGAAACTATTATTTGCTTTGTACATCAGTTTATTATTTCTAGGGATGGATTTATTGCCTGCTAATGACATTGAGGGACAATACTTAGCTACCATGGCTTTAGGTGGGCACTTGAGCTGTGACAGTTGCATTTGGTGATATTTTTTAAGAAGAACCTTTGCGTTGGTGGCAGTACCTGGCAAATGACACTAAAGTTCCCAATCTGATATGTACACAGCCATAGTTTAGATGTTAACACTTTGTCCTCTGAGTGACGTGCTGTGAGAAGAGAATATTGAAAATGATTAATGTTGTGGAGCAGATTATTTTGCTGCCACTGTATCAAAATAATTTAATAAATTTATTCTGAAATGACTGCTTTTTCCTGGAAGTATTAGAGTTTTGGCAAACTATCTTTCCTATAAGCAATGTCATGATATTGTTAATATATGTAGTTTTTAAAGTGAAATCTTATTCTGGGAGGTGACTTGTAGAGGTCCTATTCTCTTATGCAATAGGTCTGTTGCTATATTTATCAGGGTGATAGGTGCAGTTATTAAAGTCTAAAACCAATCTTGGCCTCTGTGGTTTCTATTAACGCTACAAAACCAGCTGAGCTGAGACAACAATTTGTGTCCCCTCTCTTCATGTGCATTGCCTAGAGAATTACGAAGTTGTAAGTGACAGCTGTGCAACAAGCCGGAGGCTATAGAACAGTGTAGGTGCCACTGAAGGCAGAATTTGTTCTGCAGAATTTTTGTTGCTGTTATCAATTTGCAAACTGGAAGGCAATTTTGGAGAGCCGGCCATTAAAAGCAATAGCATATTTTAAATTATAAAATGAATATACTTGCATGCAACACATGTGGAGAATTAAGAATTTGTTTTCATAGGCACTTTTTAAAACAGCCCTACGTTATATGGCCTTGTTTGAAAGCTCTACTTGTAGTAAATCACAGTGCATTCAAATAAGTGTCTCAGAAAGAAGAAAGGTTGACTTGATTGAGCCAGGATTTGAACATACAATTCCAGACAATAAAAACAATTGATAATGGCAGTGGTTGGCATCCAGATATTCTCTTTCATCCAGAAGCTTAAAAGTGCTCTTAAAATGTCTAATTACAGCATAATGGGTTCCAATTTTGTATCAAGGATTATCAAAGTAGAGAAAAGATACAACCATTATTTTCAGATTCAGATTTCTGTTGTTGGGTACTTACATTCATATTATACTTTGTTGTTGATCTAAATATGGGTTTAGATAGCAACTTGCATTAAGTTTGAAAATGATCTGATTTGCAGGCCCAAAGGTGAAAGGGAGGAATTTTCCATGAGTATATGAAGCATTTAAAAGCCCAAAGTACTTTGTTTTTTTCACTGGGACTTGTGCTCTTGAATTTCTTTTGTGCTTTTCATAATGCCTCTGACTTTGGCGTCTGATTGCCAGCTAACATATTCCTATGATGCTTTAAGCTAATATTATGCCATCTTCTTCAGAAGCAAAGCAGCTACAAAAGTGAATTGGGGACATTATAGGAATAATGACTAGGAAGGAAAAAAAAACCCATAATTCATAGTTAAGCACGTAACATAGCAATGCCAATGTGTCCCTAACAATTCACATTTCCTTCTAAATGAAGTATTTTAGATGAGCAAGAGTTCCTGTTGAGGAAAGGGATTATGAGATATATACCTCTTAATTAAGGGAACACAGTTTCACTAATACAGTTAATGGTAGGGTTAGATAACTCGTGACTGTAATCCTTTCATTTTGAAATCAAAGATGAATACAGTGACCTTCAGGATCTCTCCACTTTGCTCATATACTTTCTCTATTTTAAATTCAAGTTTTCTGTTAATTTTATGCTGTGTTTCATCCAAAAAAGTTGTGGGCTATGGTTCTTAAGATGTTTCTAAAATCCAGAGACCTATTTCCTCAGTACCTGCTAGCACTTTAACATTTCCCGCACCTGGGGAAAATACCTTTGGGAATTAATGCTCACCTCACCTTCTCCGGATGGTCCTCAGTTGTCAGAAAACCTGATAGAACCACAAGCAACTGGGTGACATATGGTAGCGTTCAGGGCTGGGGCTGGCCTCCTTGTTGGTTACTGGATTTGGGAAAATGCAAAGATGGCATGAAGCTATTTTTATATCACCTTCTCTGGCCCTACAGCAGGAATAGCTTGCCAGCCTGGAGAATCTGGGTATGACTTGCACAGCAAAGTTTATTTAGGTCTAACTGTGATGCAGCACATAGTCCATTCTCAGTTAAACATTCAAGCTATGGGATGTAATAGATGCCTAGATACATTGCTTTCCACTGTCTTTTCCTATTTGTTAATAAAGTAATAAAGTACTTACCTGCATGGATTGTGTAAATCTTAGAGGCTAAAACTAAATCCCCCTTCCACTTCAAAGCCATTGAAGTTCTAGCAAGTGTTTAACATGGTGCATGTTTACAGTGCAACAGAAATAGACAGACTAATAATTAGACATAAAAATATACAGATTTCAGAACACTGAACAAAATCCATAACTATGTCAAATAACAAATCTTATCCCTACTCTGACTCATTATACCTACATTTTTCCTAAACGTGCAAAGAAACGGAAAGATCTAGTAGTTCCTCTGCAGAACGTTAGATATATTGTCCTGGACCACTTCTTCAAAAAATTTCTGCATGCTCCAGGATGCTCCATCAGTGCATATAAAATTACAGTAAAAGCCACATAACATGATATTCTAGAAATACTGTATAGCTGTGTCAATAAAGATCATGTGACAATGCACATCTCAACTACGTGAAAAAACAAAAGGTCATTCTCATTCATTCTATGCTGGGATGAAAAATGAAAAAAATGGACAGAGAAGTACCAAATTTAGCTCATGTTACAGAACTGAGTTAGTTAATTGTTCAGCTCAGTTCTAGTTCAGGTGCAGCAATGACTAATGTTGTTTCAGCTCATTTCAACAAAATGTCAAAATAATCATTCAGGTTCAGCTCTGATTGGAGGAAAAGAAATACGATTTGAACTGGCTTGCAGCTTGGATTTGCTCCTGCTCCCTAGTTATAGGATGATTTAGTTATGCATAAGTAATCAGATAATTACCAATTGAATATTGGTAAAAATGATGGCAGGTTCTGAAATTTTAATTAACTTCACATAGAATTCATATTTGTTTGGAAATTTGTATCAAGAATGAATTTTCTTTACTGTTCGTCATGTATTGTTCACTATTCCATAGTTTCCAGTTATAATCAATTAGAAAGCAGGTACACAATTGAAGGATCCTTTTAAGGTCAAATGATATGAAGAGAAAGAAACAGTCTCAGATGTTATTTGTCTGAACAACTCTTCTGCACAAACAACATAGAATAGACTTTGATCCAGACATGCTGTTTCAACTTTGTGCATACCTGTTTTTTCAGCATTTCAGATAACGTGAAAGTTGTACTAACCTGGTATTAAAAAAGCCCAAAACATTTGAAATATTTGTACATATATTAATCTAATGAATGTGTTATATATAACCTGGCTTAGAAAGATACTCTAGGGATTATGTCAATTGGCACTGCAAGACTTGAGTGACACAGAGATTGAACCTATTTTCAAAAGTGACTTGGGGTCAGGTTTTTACAGTCATCGAAGAATTTATGGTCTTCAGTGCGCAGAGCAACACTTAACTTTCAGCAGCTAACTGCCTGTCAGATTTTCAATCCTGAATTTATAGATTCCCTACACAGTATATTAAAGACCTGACAAAAGATTTGCAGAAAACAGATAAACGGGGAGCCAAGTAAACTACCATGGAATAAGACGGTAAGAAAAGGGTCTGGAACACTTCTCCTCTCTCCTGATATTCAAGCTGTGTCCTCTTTTACTCTACTACCTGGCTTCTGGTACTGTACATTTTTCTCACACTTCCCCTAAATTTCCCATTGTCACACAGACTCTGTTGCTTTTTTTATGTTGGTAAATTTGGTTCAGTCCTCTTGTTGTGCGATCTGACCAGTATCAGAGCATGTTTGTAGGTCCAGGCCCTGCAGGTGAGAGATGTGTTCTTCTGCCTAATTTAAAAGCTCTACTTTTGAGACCTGAGCTGGAGGCATACTTGAAATTATGCGAGCGCATGTGAACCTGCTTGATCAGTATGCTGGCTTGTGTGGGTATGTTCATGGACAAAACAGTACATGCTTATGGTTTTGCATGATTAAGGAAAAAGGAGACTGGGGATGTTTTGGATGATACTGCTGTGAAGGAGAAATGAGGGTAAGATTTGACAGAGAAAGTGAAATTATTTGAATCAATTGTGGAAACATGCAAAAGTTGTATTGGGCAAGCTTTTTTCAAATACATAGTACAGTTTTTGGTCGAAAAGAAGACGACATGCTTCACAACTGAATGACTATATCCTAATGTTTGATGGGCTCATATGGTATGTAGGATGGCCCAGTTCAAGTCTTTCACCCAAATCAGGGCCAAGCAGAGCTTGCTGGACTCCAAAAGCTGTGTACTGCAGACAAATGCTCACCTCACCAATGGCATTAGCTGTCTGGAACAATGTTTCTGACTCTTTTGGCTTGAAATTGGGAACGGTCTTATATTTCTTCTGATATGGAAAGGGAAAAATATCTTAAATCCCCACAGCATTCACTGCATGGAGAAGCTTTTTTTGACATAGCTTCATTATAGGGGTGGCTGACTTGTGACTTTGAATCTGTGAATGACACCTACATAGTGAATAAATACTTATTGGTGTCAGGGGTGAGCCAAACTCCTGCTGCTCTTCAGCAAGACTTATATTCTCAAGGGTCAGATTTTTAGACTCAATTAAATGCCTAAATATTTGATTTGGATCTTACTGGGGCTTTCAAATACGCATGATCACCTCGGTCTTACTGGCTTCAATTCCCTGAGTCTGGAGTGCCCATTGAGGTGGCAAGTCACTGTGATGGGTGATAAACTATTAATATTCCTTTGATTAAACTGTAGTGTGGGATGCTGTCTCTCACCGAGTCTCCTATTTTTACTTTCAGTTGATAATTTCTTCCTTTACTATTATTATTAATCCTTGTACCTGCATTTATTCAGCAATTTGTTCTGCTCAAGTTGTATCCAAAATGGGTCTATATTTTACAGAAGACATTCTGGCTTAGGGAAAGAGGCATTAACTACAGTGATTGATCCATTTCAATGTGTGTCAAATGCACGAACAGTAAATGGTGCTTAAACAGATGCCTCTCTCAAGGCCTGAACTTCTTAAGGGGATGAATCTGTGTTCTTGCAAATGAGACATCAGAATTTACCAAAAAAATCTGTGTTGTTTTAAAGCACCAGGAAAAGCATACTTGGTTTACTTTTACTAGACTTGCATGATGCAGACTTCATCCAGCATAATATGGCTAGATCCTAGAAGACACAGCATAGGTGATAGTTTTACTAGCAAGGCCAAATCCAGGCATAGCAGACTGACAAACAGAAGAAGACACACTGCTTCACTTCTGGACTTACGTGATTCTAAATACAGAAAATATCTGAGTATAAATATATTCAGAAATATTAAACACTCAAATATATAAATAAGAGCAGCGTGGGTGGCTAATTCATAGTTCTTCATAGAAGATATGCTGACAAACAAACATGATAAGGACAATTAGGTTAAAAATGGATCACCTTTGAAATAGGAAAAAGAACAAGTGGTTGAACTTGAGTTCCTGCATCTCAGCAGTGTTGCTCATTGCTAGTCACTGAAGTAAAGTTAGGCCATTATCTCTTCCTTATGGTCTTTTGTGGACAGTAATGTGTTTGGGGACACTTGCCCAACTGTGTCATTTACCCAGGATAGACAGAAAATCAGTATGAGTTTTAAGAAACATCCTGCATACTGTTCATATGTCTGTCAGTTGGTGGAAAACTCGAGCACTAGAGAAATTTACCTGCCCAAGAATATAGCAGGCTTACAAAAGTGATTAAAAAAAAAAAGATGATGAATAGTCATAACAGTAAGAGTATTCATAGCTAATGGTGATGCTTCTTGGTAGAAGTATGAAGTCCTTTTGATTCAGTGCTTAAACAACTTATAACTGTTGAAGATAAGGGTGGGACCTGATGTGGGAGTTTAATTATCTGAGCACAGTGTCTTGCTCTGAAATGACCAGCAATGATTTCTGCTGAAGAGAAGATGCTGATAATCAAAATACCATGCTTTTATAATATCCCCCTTTTATTATTCTCTGAAATAAATAATAGCAATCTTTTTTATCTCTCCAAAAAAGCCCTTTGCTGTCTTCCTCCAAACTCTGGAGACATTTAGTGTCCCTTGATACTGACGTTCCAGACGGAGCTATTAGTACAGACACAGACATTGAAAATATAGGCTCGTTGTTTTAAGGCTTCAAAGAGCTGAAGAGGTGGAGAGAGTGTCTGGCATGAAACAGTATACTTTTCCTGATTTGACTTTTGGGAAATTAAATAAACATTTACAAATAAAATCATGAATGCATTTTTTTTTAATTAGATATATAAGCATTAGCTGCTCATTATGTCCTCCCACTTGCAAATAGTAGGGAAGAACTATTTGTCTTCCAGGAGCGTGATGGCAAGACTTAATTTAATAATGTTTGTTGAGACCTCTTGGATCCTTGGAGAGAAGCTATGAGAGGAGTATGCAGTATCATGATCATAATTTTATATGTAATAATGTTATGTTCTTTTATTTTACTGAGGAAAAATGACTCTATCTCAGCATCCTCCATAGGAGCCATCAGAGCTAATTGTTACTCTCTCCGTTTACTGGCTTGGGAAACAGGAGATTTCTTTTGGTGCATTCAACATTACACAGAAAGCAAATGACTGAGCAAAAGCAAGCAAGAAAAAATAGCAAGCTAGAAAAAAATAAAAAAAATAAAAAAAATAAAAAATAAAGCAGGCAAGAAATAAAACATATGCAATGAGCACTGGAAATCTTACTGATATAGTTGTTCACTGTAGTACTTCTTACTACAGTTTTCTTAATAATGTTTTCCCTGCTAATGGGTTGAGGTCAGAAAGAGGTTATAAATGCTAATGTTAGCTTTGTGTTCTCCTTCCTTCTTTACCGAAGGACTAATGGGGGGCATTTTGTTTTGCTTGAAATTGTTTCCTTTAACTTGCAAATATCAGGAGAGACAAATATGGTATCTTCTAAAGATTTAGGAGCAAACGGCTTTGACAGTTTACAATTTTAAGAGGTGATTGTGCTGTGTCTTTGAGCAAGGCTTTTTGTCAGTGTTACCAGACATAATCAGTGAAAAACAAAGAACAGGTTGAACAACTTGACTAAAATTTCCTGATCCCAGTCAATTTCTAAATGTTTGTTGCCTTGACTGCTGTGATGGTAATTTTTCACTACCTATCGGGTATTTTCATGGAGTTTTCTAGATTACAAAAATCCAGACTTGCTCAAACACTTTTCTGTGGTACGTCTCAGGTTTCCCTTCTCAATAACAAGAAGGGAGATAATATGACCATTTTTTTCTCTTGGTAGATTAATTTTAAGACTATTCCCCTTCTCTTTGTATCACATATTTACTTCTCTATCTAGCTTCAGATCTGGTAGACGTGGGTCTAGCAAGGACACGTTCTGTGTATTGAATCTGTGCAGTTAAAAAAGGGGAGAAAATACTACATCACTTCAGTGAGAAGCCTCAGGAGGGTTACGGAATCAGTTTTCAGGTGCAGCGTTTGCACTTCCCATTATAAGCATAGGTAGCTGTCATAAAAGTGAACTATCAATGAAATGACCTCTTGCTCGTCTGTTTATTCTTTGGAAGCTTTGTCTTTGCTCTATTTGGTTTGTAAGTCAAAACAAAGTATCGCACCATTGCTAACACTGCAGGTTTAGTCTGCTATCTGAAAATCAAGCTGGGCTTGTTCTGCTTCACTACAGTAGCACCCACAGGACAGGGACTCTGGATCTGGTACTTATCAGGGTTTTTTGATAATGCTTGAGACAAGTATACATGTGACCTAGACTTCAACTTTTGCGATGCTGACGCTATAGGAAACACTTTGTCAGTAAGCTGATATGTCAACATCAAAAGTAGTTACAATAGTTATAACTAGCAGCCACTTTTCCAGCTATTCTTCTGGTAATTTTTGAGTCAGTTTAAGAGGAATGTCTAAACAGCTGAAACGTGACAGCTCTGCTTTGAAGTGAATTAATTCCTCAACAACCAGACTTTAGAATCTGCAATTAAGTCCAGTGTCATAGTGTTCTCATTTTATGACAGTGACACATTTGTGGCACCCTTTATACACACGTTGGCTTTGAAAATTGAAGCATGAAGCTTGCATTATGCCCCCAGAGGCTTGCGGTGAAGTTAGCATGAGACATGTAACATCACATATATCCTGTCTTTACCCAAATACTATCTACCCTTTATTCTCTACCCAAATACTAATGTCTCTTTGAGTCATTGTATCCCCTAAAGAAATATGCCTTATTTTTGAAGATCTTGTAAATCTATCAAATCTGTGGGTTTAAGTTTCTGTTGCTTGCATCTCCCTGTGCTAGACTAGAGATAATAAGAGAAAACAGTGAGTTAGCTGTACTTGGGATTCTCGCCAGTCTTCATAGGATGGAAAATTCCTTCCTAATTCCATATCTGACTTTAAATTTGACCCTCAGCATGTGAGCAAGATAGACCAACACACATACTTAAAAAAAAAAAAAAAAAACTTTGTGCGCTAGCAGGACATTGGTGCAACTTTTCCAAGGTCCACTTCTAGTTGCTGCCAATCAATGAAACTTTGTCTTCCCTCGAGCATCCTACAATGTGCAGGTAAATTTGGCATCAGAAGGAAGAACTTTTCTCTACCTCCTGCAGGCTATCAACAGAAGCCTTGAAACAGGAGATTTGATTATAGAATTCATCTCAGCGCAGAGCTACCAGGAACGGGAGTATCTTGAGCCCCATACAGGCAACCACTGGTCCCGATGGGAGACTTGTAGTTTCATATATTTCAACACTAGTGATCATTTATACATGAAACCTGTCGTCTTCACTGCTAGCCTTTGTTTTCTCTTCGGTTTTTACCAAAACCTAATATTTCATACTACTGTCTAGATGACTGATTAAAAAATATTGAACAGCTTCAGAATAAGATTGATTTCTGAGTGATCTCTTTAGAAATGACCCCAATCATTGCTATTATCCCTTTTAACAAAATTTGTGAGATCTGTCAGGAAACCAGTTTTGAATCTCTCTATTAATTGCAATTTTTAAATAGGTTAGGTCATATGCCCTGGAGAAGTCCAGGTGGTGGTATATCTGCACAGTTGCCTTTATCGAGTGAGTTCTCAAAAAAGAACAGTGGGTTTATTTGACAAGATGATTCACGTTAATTATATTCTAGCTTTTAGTTATTTTTTGAAAGAATGCTGACTGACTGAACTCATTTCATTATTGTACCCAAATTGATATTGGGGTAATCTGCCTGTAATTTCCTGGCCCTTCCTTCTTTAAAATTCTTTAAGAGATATTTAACACCAAAATACATTTGCAGTTCTCTGACCCTTTGGAATTTTCCCAGTTTTCCATGAGTTGTTCAGTATCAACACTAATGGTTCGGAGAACTCCTCATTGAGTTTATGTAAGACTCCAGGCCTGTTGATTTGAAAACATTTAATTTTAGCAGATCTTGTCTCACATCTCCCTTTATTACCTACAGTGAATTTTGTTATGCTGACGTAATATGGGATGATACATTCTCCTGCTTCATTCCAAGGACGAAACGTTGTGCAAAGGACAAAATGTTTATTGCATATTTCCACCTTTTCTGTATTGTCATTTACAGTTTTATCACCCACATCTAGCAATGGGCTTATGGCCAGTCTCAAGCTTTTTCTAATATGTGTAAAAATATCTTTTTAGTCTCCCTACCTCTGTTAACTATTAGTATTTCCTTGATTTTGTTAACTTCCCTCATAAGTTCCCTGCATATTTTAACTTATAAATTATGTTTCTTACCATTTACTTCCCCTTTTTTCCATGCTGCAGATAAGAGATTTTTAATACGTTTTATGACTATCTATCTTTAGTATAAATATTTTCATGCTTGAAGTGCATTTTTGGCCTGTGATTGGACAGGCTTTAACACTTTATTCTACATTTCCCATTTGACTTTGTGCTGCCAGTCAGTTGGACTGACAGTTGTTTTAAACTTTGGATAGTCGTCCTGTTTAAAGCGCCGGTATACATTTTGCAACCACATTCTGCTTGCATATGGTAAATGTAACCATATCACAATTATTGGGAAACTCCTGTGTTATCACTAGTGCTCTGGAAAACTCTGCAAAACTTCTGATACTGGCCATTTGCAAGGTACAGCAAATATCTCTTTGGAAGAGCGCATCTCTACTAACACAATTTATTTCAAGTTAGCAAGGAAATTTGTAAGAAGCAGATAGGAAATATGAGTAAAAAGTGATTAGGAGCAATTCCACCAAGATTCCCGAAGGAAGCAGGGGGAGTTGCTTGAGAATCCTTGGTTTTTCTTTTTTCTTCCCGCTGGTTGCTTATTCTTGCTCCATGCTGTGTTCACTGTGCCCGCTGTTGTGCCAGTGGAACTGTTTATAGGACTGTGCTATAAATAAGAGAACCAAAAATCATCTAGATTTTAAAAATGTCTCTGATGAAGATGTGTTCTGATTTACAGTATAGTCCACTGGCAATTGAATCAGCAAAATCTCCCTATCTGGAAGTTTTAATATTCACAAGAACAAAGCATAGGACAATATATTTTGTACCAGTCCCCAAGGCAGAGAGGTTGGCCTATGCACAATAGCTAGTATAGCTTTCCTACTCACTGGTGTTACTTCAGCGCTGTGTGAGACATCTTGGTTTCAGCTTAAGAAGGTCCCATTTTGAGGTATTAAATTTATCCCCCTCAGAGAAAAAAGGGAGGAACAAAAAGCCAGTTAAATATTTGGGGTCTTGCTGGAGACCATGGAAGCCCGCAGTAAAAGGACCATCAGCAGGGAAGGCTGCCCTTTTCACAGTAAAGTACACTTCAGATTTGTGTTTTGGTGAAAGGGAATCTGATTCATCCACTGGTCTTGCACTTGTGTCCTTGCTGGAGAAACAGATCCCTAAAGGAAAGGGTTCTCACCTTTTGAAACTTAAAAATGGACTGCCTCTTGTCTCCCTCCAGTTCTTTTCCTGAAATTTCTGGAGGACAGAGATACTACCTCCTTCTTCTGACAGGAAAAATTATAGGAGGAGGTCAAGAGAGGGCAGAATGGTTTTCCTTCTGTAAGGAGCAAAAATCCTTTTAGGTGAGGGGAAAGTAGGGCTAAGACGGGTGAAAGAACATTTGGTTTATGATATGAGCTGACAAATTGGCCTGTGTCTTGAACAGTGACTCTTGTCACTAGAATTGCGTTGTTTCCCCTCCTGCATAGCTAATGAAATCACCCA
The DNA here is from genome assembly GCF_040807025.1 of Struthio camelus. Taxonomy (NCBI): domain Eukaryota; kingdom Metazoa; phylum Chordata; class Aves; order Struthioniformes; family Struthionidae; genus Struthio; species Struthio camelus. The sequence goes on along the minus strand of NC_090942.1, from coordinate 91,214,365 downwards.
TTAACTCTACCGCTACCGAGAACCATTCAGGAATGGAGTCGTACACTGTGGGTGGGGGGCTTGTTCCTGTGGAAACCATTGCAAGAAACGCATCAAAGTTTGCTCCTATCCTGGCATTTCATTCATTTGCCATATTAGTCCTGACAGCAACTCAACCAATCAGCATATTTCCCCATTATAAACAAAGATATACAGGTAAATATCTAGTCAAGGGAGGAAATGCTTTTTTTTCTTGTCTATTCTTTTCTTTTCTTTTTTCCACTTGCTTAAATAAGCACAGCAGAGCTGTTTTTTATCACGCTCCTGCTCCTGCATTTTTCCAACCCAATTAGGCCATTACCAGGGCTAAATGAGGCATGGAGCCTCCAAAAGTCACACCGTCGTCCCGGAGATGAAGCGCGTATAGCTGCAGAGTTGGCAGGCAGGTGAGGTAGCTGGAGCTCACTGGAGTGTAACCCCGGGTGTTTTTGTGTTCCAGAAAGATCACCTTCAGAATGAAGGGAAAAAAAGTCTATGAAAAAAAATTATTTGAAAAAGTACCATGTGTTAACTAGGGTTGCTACACTGTGGTCAAATAATGTGGATGCGCCTGTTAGGAATGCACAAAGGAAGTGAGTGTTAGCAGAACGCACTGAAGTTCAGAAGCAGGGTCTCTTCTGTCAGTCACCGTGCTGTAGGTTGTCTGCTCTCCTCTCTCTGATAATCCTGATTACCTTAGGCCTGTGTGGCTGCTTTGGTGCAGAGTGTTCAAGGGCTGGTCCCTTGGCCAGAGTACCAGCTCACAGTTCGTTGTCCACAATCTCTTCTGATTTCTGAACAATTTGGCAAAAAGGGCAAAAACATGAAAGCTTTCATGTATCTTCCACTGGTTCTCATATTAACTTCTTCCTTACTGGTCAAGGGCTCCCTCCTCACCCCAGCCTGCCCCCCTGTCTGTAGTGCTCTTGGGTGATTCCACTCCAATGGGGGAAAACTGTACTGCAGCAGCCAAACTTCCTTTCCAGTTGAGGTCTTTCAGGTTATTCTTACTGTGACAGCTTGTGCAATAAAGCCAGGTGTTCCTCAGCTCCTTCCGTGACACAAACCCCATACTTGCTCCTATTCTCAAGCTGCTGTGAATTCTTTGTGCTGGTTATGGAAATGATACATAAGATAGTCATCTCTCCTGCTCTGAAGCTCTGATAACTCTCACCAATCTTTCTTAAATTATGATCTGGAAAACGTGTGTTGTAAGTGTCTCATTCAAGGGGAAAAAAGGCTACGTTTAGAAAGACAAAGCAGAGGAAGCCGAGCAACTAGACTCATGAAAGATAAACCTAGGATCTCCTGCTTTATTTCAGAGAGGAGCTCTGACAGATAGGAAGGTAATTTTCTGTCATGTACTGTTTTAAGCACATCAGTTTCTGTGTGCTGAAAGAAAATTAACGTGCACTTTTCTGCATTGCATTCTTGTACGATGAAAAGAATGGATAAAGTCCTTTGCTCAGAATGCATTAAACATCATCTTAGAAGGTAAATAGCTCTTTGTCCTTATCCTTTCCTTGTGCCTGCCTTCACCTCAGTTCTACTGTTTTTACTCACACTGAGCAATACCTCAGTTACCAGCTAAATCATACGGAACTTCTTACAGAATATGAAAGTAGAATCAGATGCAATACTGAATTATCCACCTGAATAAATCTGAAAGTGGGAAAGGTACAATTCCTAGTCTTTTTTGCTTTAAAATCGTCATAACAGATCTGTTCACATAAATGTAGTCAAAAGAAACCCACATTTAAGGACGACTGGACAAGTTATGCTGGATCTAGCTGCAGTGATTTAAGTTTTTACCCCTACATGAGCATGTCTTCACTTCTGCAGTCTCTACAGCAAGAACTATGCTCCTAATCTGTTCCAGTGCCATATCTAGCCCATTTAGTTTAATCTCATCTTCATAGCATTTTGAGCTAAACTGCCAGAATTTGCAAGAAAAAGCTGAGGTGAAGACTCATGATCTATTTTGATAGCTCTTCAGAGCTACTGGTACCCTACAATAGTGGTGCAATAAGAAATCACAGGTTATGCTGTGGTGTCTTAGGTGGGGAGAGTGATGGGTGACTTCCAATAGAGGAATATCATTCAGGGATATACTTTTATTCGCAGGAATGTGTGTAGATATTTAAATGCTGCTTGTATTGTTTCCTCCAGTTGTGGAGAGAAATGAGCTTGAATAAAATTAAGGTGTTCATTATTTTGTTCAAGGACTGGCTTTTATCAGACTAGGGCTGATTTTCACAAAACTGTTTGCTTAGGACATTAACCAACTGCTAACTATGGAGCTAGAAATGTTCCCTGTGGGATACTTATTTTATAATTGTCTAGCAGAATGTTTTTGAAGCAGATTTCACTGAGTACTGCTGGAGGCAGAATCTCAAACCAGATGGACTGCTGATTTGAATCTAGATGGCAATTCCTGTTGTCCTCATACCTTATAGAGCAGAAAACATGCCTCTGTAGGATTTACAAGGAATGTGATGAAGAATCTGAGTGGGATTATTGAAAAAACATTTAAACTTGTCCTCCTCATCTTTTATAAATAATCATGGAAAGTTTGCTACATGCAAGAGTTTTAAATAGTGTGGTGAATCCCTGAAAAGGGCAACTGGAGAAATGAGGGAGAGCTACGCTGGGTACTGGCACACCTGCTCCTTTGGAAAAGCTATTATCTGTACTGGAAGTATGTCATGGGTCTGTGATATCATCTTACTGACAACTTCTGCAGGGAAATGCAGCTGGCCAGCTTTTCTTAAGTGAATAATATAAATAATCATAACTGATAAACACATCCTTCCACATCACATTGATCTTCCAGTGCATTGCGTAGGCAAATAAAGGTCATTGGACCCATTAAGGGCTCACTATATAGTGTACAGTGTTGTGTTCCACCTTATGCTTCTGCCCGCATGAGACATGCTTGCACAAGCCAAATCTGCAAGGAAGAGTCAGCAAAACCCGCTGTTTTCTTCCCATAGGACGAGAATGGGACATATTCCTGCTCTGTGCCAGTCACTCTCCTCCCCTTGTGCCTGCATTTCTACTCCTCTTGATTTTCTTCTCTGCCTTCCACTGGTCTGTGTTTAGTGAATTTTATGGGCTCAACAGAACTTCTATCCTTGCTAGAGTCCACCATTTCTCATTGAATCTATTTTCTTTTTCTGGGGGACTCTTAACTCCCCGTTCACCCCTGCCTTCTTCAGAGGCTAACAGGGAGAACTTACATATAGTATACAGACAAGAGAAACAAAAAAATAGGAAAGAGCTTTTTCATAATAGAATGGAAGGAGGAGAGAGAAGAAAGCTGGAGAAGGAACAATAATTATTTAGTTTAGAAAATTAGAGACGAGAAAATAGGCAATAGAAAAACAGGAAAAAAAGACATCCTTGGAAAGTATAGCACTAGAAATGTAAAAGAAAAGGTAGAAAAAGGACCACAAAAAAGATCCAAGAGGGTTATGCTGGACTTCATGTAAAAATAAACCATCTAATACAAATAAAGTGTTTATTTGTTTTCAATAAGAGTATAAACTAGAAAGGAGCAGCCAGCTATCCTCTGATTCAGCAAACTACTAAAGTACACACTAAGCTTTTAGACTCTACTGAATTTCATTAAAGTCAAGTCTCAGTAAAGTTGGGCACATACTTAAGCGTTTTTCTGAATTGGATTTATGTTGAAATTGGCTCAGAATTAGAGTTGTCCTCATTGTTTGGTTCACTGAGGATCTGCAGAAAAAATAGAATCAAATAAAGTATTTTGTTCCAAACTCAGGATTTTTTTTTTATCGAGTAAAATTAAAGGAAATTACTAAGCAAAATACTTGTTTTCCCTGGCATGCAATTAGACAAAGTCAAATTAGGGAAGGTGTTCAACTCTCAAATCTATATTTTTTTTACTAGAGAAAAGTTTTAATCAACCTTGATTTAATTGATACTCAGTTTGACATCTGTTGACTGGGTGAAGCATAACCATAACAAATTTCTGATATGATTGCTGGCCACTATTGTAAGTTGGGAAACCAAGCCCCAGACAAATGAAGTGATTTGCTTAAGGCTGTCCAGCCAGGGGAAAGAAGCATTTGTCATGTCAAGGACTCTTCCATTTGCCAGTGCTGGGAGAACATCACTTTCCACAACACCATACCAAGTTGCTATCAGAACTCTTATCTTACTTTATAGAAAAGCTGTACTTCACAGACAGATTGACTTTTCTAGTGGCCCATATCTAATACTGATATATCATAGAATGTTTTGGAAAGAGGAGTTTTCCTAATACAACCCAGACTCTTCTCATGTTTATTTACAGGATCTGAGCTTATTTACTCCTGCTATTTTGTAAAAGAATGATCAAAAGCTGATTACTTCACTCAGAAAAATACAGAAAGATACTTCTGCTTTTCCTTCAATGGGTGTTCTTACTCTATTATTTCATGTCCTATCACCTTCAACCTGCTAACCAGAATAGCTTACACTGGCCAGTCAGAGGGTGAGAGAGATCTCTTTTGAATAACATTGCACTGAATTGTATAATATTAACTTCTTACAGACAACCGACTACTTTGGCATCTCCCCCACCACTCTCCACTCTCTCTAGGACCATCTCTAGAAAAAATATTAATCCTGAAAATTAGAAATTAAGAGCAATTCAGTTGAGTGTCACTTACTGGCAAAGCTTCTGTAACAGAGGTAGGAGAAAGGCCTTGCTTGAGATGCAGGAATGTATATGTAATATGCAGGAATGTAAGGTACCCTGAAAGACACACAGGTTGAATGCCTCACTGTTTCACCTGCAGGCAAAGTCCAAACTAATCAAACTTTGCAAAGAACATCCCAACGAAGTATACACATTCCCAAAAGGATGTATGGTGTCCTCATCTTGCAGAACACTCCCCAGGCTTTCTTCCTGCAGCTAACCAGGAAGGTCTAGTCACCTTCCAAAAATATAGGGTGGGTTAAGTGAACCATCACTGGAATAGACCCTGTTTAGCATGGTTTGTGGGACTGTCTTTAAAAGACAGAAAAGTTAGAGGTATTATATTATTAAAAAATGGTACCTTAGTAAAAATATTTCACTTCCCATTTTATAGCAACTCTTAAGGGTCCCAGTCACCCCAAAAATGAAGAAAACATTCATTGAAATTATCAGGGAGCCTTAGACTGGTATTATAGCTAAAACATCTTTTTTGTCCACTTTAAATAACTGACAAGATGGTAGGTTTTCAACAGAAGACAGGGATAGGAAACAACAAAGTTAGTAAACCATGACATGGCAGCAGAAGGAGATCAGAGTCTGGAACATAGAGAACTTTAAAATTAAGATCAGATGGATTCCCTGGTACCTAAATTCTCTAAATCTGAGATCGCTCGAGGGTCTAATGCATAAATTAGGGTAGACAATCACTGGTTGGCTTATGGCAACTTTCCCAAAAAGCAGCAGCTGGGCTGCTGTGTGTCTAGCATTCTGTCGAACCTGGAAATCCCTCAAAGCCCTTCTGTTCTGCTGCAGTTCATGCATGGTGCTGTAGCTCCTAAGCATTTCTTAGCAGTTTGTTAAGCAACTTTATGAATTTGTCACATGTTGTTTCTTCTGTAGTCGTTTTTCTAGTGAGCGCTGTGGGGGCACAGCAGAATGCTTTGGTTGGTAGGATGCTTTAACATCTTGACACATTTCAGTAATCCCTTTTATGAATACACGTGCACTTTTGCTACATTTATTCTGGAGAAGGTGCATGAATGGGAAGGTGAGAAGTTTTGGAATTTTTTGGAGGTTGTTCCACAGCCTTATGGTATCTCTTGCAGAAATGAGCTTTACCTCTTATTGTAGAAAACTCTTATCTTTCAGAGGAACGAAATCAGTGTGGCCAATAGGTTTTCAGCCGTGCCTGTGCAGAAATGGCACCAAAATCATAGGTCACCCTCCATATACGTTTCCATCAAGTACTGACTGTTCAGAAACCACCTATAGCCCAGCATCTGCTAACAGTTAATGACGTTAGCTGAGAGCATTCAATTAATCTCCAAGGTATTTTCTTCTACCACTTCTGTTTTACATCCCAGCATTGCCCAACACAGAATTATTTCCACAAAGTAATGTCAGTTCCTGGGACCTAATTACACTGATTCGGGATTTTGAACTGTGATATACATGCTACTGGTTGAATGAAAGTTATTTCAAAAGTGTAATGTGAATCCCAAAGTCAGATGCAGTCCTGACTGACAGGCAGTTCCTAGAAAGCCATGCGATCCCAGCTATGTTGCTTGGCATGGGGGTTGTGTCCATTTTATGAGCCAGTGCTGAAGTGGCAGGGAGATCAGAGGCCTTGTAATCTCCCACTAAATCCGTATCTGGTAATTGCTGCCTGAGGATTTGAACGAGTTTGGATTTTTTGCCTGTTTGTGCAAAAGTCAGAAACTGATGCTTTTTTGAATGCTGTTGCTGCCACCAAATATTTTCGGGGAATCCATGAAACAAAGTGTTCCATTTTGTCCTGGCTGCCTTTTTCTATATCTGCAGTTCCCTAGTGGCTCTGACTTCCATCTTGAACAGTTCAAGCTTTCTTGTTCTCAAACTGTTCTGTTAATCAGAATATCAACAGTGATACCCTTAGACCCATATGGCAGATTATGCCAATCTGCAATTTAGTAGTACTAGATGCAGATCAGAGTGTGACTCCACACCCTTTCTTAGTAGATATTGTATTATTTTGACACCAGTACATTAGCTTAGGGGTAAAGGAGAACTAATGGTATAGCCATTATGTGAAAAGAATGCTGTAGATACGAACACTGCATAAATCGGCCCAGCAGATGCTGATCCATTGACAAACTTTACAATGTCGGGCATATCAGATCTAGCAAAATTAAGTGATACAATTGCCTGGTTTACTATATTTTTTTTTTATATTTAGTTTATCTTGGAGAACTGAGAATGTTAGTCTAATACAACTACTTAAGTTTTTTATAGCCAACTTAAACTAATTCTAGGCCTACTTTTCTTCTGGGGGTTATTCCTCCCAATGGCTTTTTTCATTTGACCTGGCCAGGTCTTGTCTTTTAGAAGCTTCAGCAGCTTCTTTAGTGTCATGGCTAACTTGTATGAAATATTTTTGGCCTCCTCTTAACTTTGTCAATGCCAGGTGTGACTGTAAAGTACTTTTTTTTAGCATTCATTTTCTGTAGCATAATAGGATATTAGCAACTTGATTCCTGCCAACAGAATTTCATCTAGCACAGAGAACACCCCCTTAAGCTAACAACGGGGCATGGAAATATTGTCCTGGAGATGCCATGCTGGTAGTCGTGATGATTTTCTGAAGTCTCATTCTCAGGAGAAGCTCTAGCAACCATGTTCTGGATTTAATTTGAAATCAAATGTGGTGGTAGCATTTATAAAATCGAACCATTATTCTAGATCTGAATTTTGTTCTGCACTCCATTTGTCTCTGAACTCTCCAAACTTTTTTGAGGCTGATATTCCATTTGCAAATCATGCTATCTTTTCAGATAAAAATATTGCTCTTCTTTTGGGGTAAGAAGAGCAGTTTCTTTCAGCACTGGAAACAAGCACTTCATAGTCATTTTCAGCTAACACTTGTCTTCTTTGAAGACTTAAAAATTTACTTCTACAAACTAAGTCCAAACACAGCTCTTCTTTTTGAACACACTAGCAGTCTGGTATTGATTGCATCTTTGATGCGCTGATCCCTCATTTTGACCCAACAGGGGCAAGAAAGCTGTACAAATACCTGCATTAGTGACATATGTGAACAATTCACTTTTTCTCACCCTGTCGTTGTACAATTCAGAATTAGAATCTGTTTAGCACCTCAGTATCTAAAATTGTCTGTGAAGGCTTGTGTCCTATGTCTGCTGTCCATTTCTACACAGAAATGCCCTCTTTTAGTTGTCTTGGGCAATGAGATTGGGCATAGACTTTGCCACATATACCCACACTGTGATTTCTCTTCTACCAGAACTTCTTACTTGTCTGTTGCGGGCAGGAGAGATTTAATTGTATGCCTTGCATTAATAGGGAATTTCAAGGTATAGCAGGATATCTGCTAAGTTTTTTCTGTCATTTTAATGACTTACAGCTATCCATTGAGTAAGGCTTAATGAGTCCCAGATTTAACATTACAAAAACTGTGATGAATACCTAGTCTGACACCTGCGTTACACATCACATAGCTCTCCAGGCAGTAATTGTTTTATCAGATGCCTGACTCTTGGCTGTGTTACACTGGACCTTCTAGAAAGATACAGAAACTTGAAGATTTCAACAAGCAAAGGCTGAACAGGGAGTGCTTGAGGATTTTCTGACAGAACAGCATTTCATCAGACAACAGAAGCTCTGAGGAAACCTTCTGGTAGGCACAGTGCTTTGCTGAAACACAGCCGGAGTTTTCATGGGCTCTTGCTCCATGTCCAACAGGACCCTAGTGGGCTGGCAGCTGGCTTGGCTCCTCCAAACTGCCTGACACCCCTGCTCTGGGGCAGCCTCACCTGCAGGCTGTGCTGGCTGTGGCTTGTCCAGGCCTCCCAGGGACAGGACAGCCCTTGTAAGCCAGCTGTATGGGAGTCTCGGGTCCTTCCGGGTCTGTGGGACTAAGACAGTCCTGTTGCTACGAGACATGGCCAAGGCCAAGAATCTTCCCAGGCTCCCTGCTGTAAGAAGATCCTGAAAGCCTGGGAGATTCAGATGAGCTTGAGCACATAGGTTCTTGCTGGCGGTCTTGTGGTATCCAAGCTGATCACAAGAAGTTTAGCAAGTTCTAGTTTTGATCTGAATGGGAGTTAAAAGCTTTTGAAAGATGAGAATTTCTTGCGAAGTTTCAGGACCCTGTGGATATAAACATGTTCAACTTTAACTTACGGTAGATCGTCAGCTGAACACAAGTCAACAACGTCACGCTGTTCCAAAAAAGACAAGTGCCATGCTGAGAGATATAAACAGGGCTGTAGCCTGCAAGACACATGAAGTAATCCTACCACCCTGCTCAGTTCTAGTAAGGGCTCAACAAGAACACTGTGTTCATTTTTGGGCACTGTTCTGCACTAAATACAGAGATAAGTTGGAGAAAGTCCAGAGGAAAGAAACAAGAATAATTTGAGTTCAAGAAAGCATTGTTTGTGAAAAAAGATTAAATGAATTTAGATTGGTCTAAAAAAGGAGGAAGAGGGGAAAAGTGATAACAGAATTCAAATGCCAAACAAGGCTATTATGAAGAAGAAGAAACTAATCTGTCTGTGATAGATAGGATGAGAAGAAATAAGCTGAAGTTGCAACAAAGAACATTCAAGATGTGAGGAAACATCTGCATCACTAAGAGTAGAGGATCCTTGGAATAGGTTGCCCTGGGAATTTGTCAGGTCTCCTTCATTGGAAGGCTTTAAACAACATACGTCAGGAACGGTAAAGGTATTGTTGAGCCCCTCCTGGGCTGACGGGCAGATTGCATAACCCCTCAAGATCCTTTCCAACCCAGTTATTACATGAACTTCAGGAGCTACTGTTTGAAATTATGGTTAGTTACTATTTGAGTAAGAAGTACTTTATAAGTAACGTATCCAATGACTGTGACATTCAGCTACAAAAACCAAAGTTTTATTGAACATTTCTGACTTTTCTGCATTGTTCCTGGCAACTGAAACATTCATTCAAGTAGCAAAACTGCAATTGTTGAAAGGATTGCTACAATCCTTTCAATACCTGTGCCTGCCCTAGAGTACTTTCTCTCCTCCCTCAGGTACTGTCTGCCATGACAATAGTGACCCTCTGTCTCCTCCTTTTCCTGGAGGAATTTTAGGTTCCTCCACTGGAGTTTAGGTGAGATGGCTGATACTTTGCTTCCACTTCCAACAAAGTTCAAGGTCTAACAATATGGCAGTTACAAAACAAAACAAAAAATTAAAGAATACTAAAAAAGTGGTGGGGGTAGGGTTAAAAATACAGCTGTGTCCAAAAATTGAAATGAAATACTGATTTTCTGAGATTTGTCTTACAGAAGAAATCTCATGGAATTATATTTGCTGAATAAATGAACAGAAAAAAGGTTTCTGCATTTGAAGAGCTTATAATCAAAATGTTGACAAGCTAATACTAAATACTTTTTTAAATGTAAAGATATTTGCAAAGGAAAGAAAATAGTAGCAGATAACAAGCTTCCTTGTTAATTCAGTTGCTTGTTAATTTAATATTTTTAATCTTTTAGCTGAAAACTGCAGGAGCACAGTAATTTATTCTATTAGCAGTACAATTTCCACCTGTATTTTGCTAAGTTTTGATGTCTTCAGGCATGCATTAGCGGATAATTCAATCTTTGGCTGCATAAAGCTTTCCTTTAATAAGGAAGAGACCCATAATCTTAATCCAATTAAAGAAAAGAGAACTGAAGGAAGATTTACCACAACAAAAGGAGGTACTGGAGGATATTAGCTGTTGGTACTGGCAGCAAGCAAATAGCTGTTCATCAGGAAATCGGTAACTTCAAATATTTTCAGTCTCAGGCATGGAGAGCATTTTAAAGCACCTGGGAGAACTGTGTCTTATATTAAATGAGTTGGAGATACTTGGTGTCCCAGCTGCAGAAGGTACTTACGTATGCAGAGTTGAAAGTTTTGACACAGTGAGATTTAGAAGGAGTTGGACATATATTTCGTTTTGCTTTTTCTGAACATCTTAGCAGGCATCTGCATCTTTTTGTGCAAATATATCTTTGTAAATCTGTCCCTTGCTTTGCTTCCTCAGGGATGCAGGTTATATACGCACAGCCCATCCTGTTCACAGACAGCCCTTGCAATATTTGTTCAGTTCTGTGTCTTGCCCATGAAAATAGCTAGTTCCAAATTATTCAGAGGCACACCAAGTATTACCCTATACCATGAATGAATAATTTTGTTTTTGTTGTCTAATCCCTTTTAGTGCTCTTGCATGACATCTTGTAGCACTGATTTCCATAAATATGGTATTAACATGAACCCTCTTTTACCAGTTAAGATCTGTTGCCTCTTAACTTTGTCTACTGTGAGAAAGGAGAAATAAGAACACAAATTTACTTTTTTGACACGTAGGACTTCAGCCGTGTACTGACTGGTGGCAAAGCGTGGTTCCTAAATATTCAGTAGCATCAGCTCAGACCGTTCCATAGCATCCTAGCAAACTAAATTACATTGTTTGTCTGTTTATGTTGAAAACTGTTTCCCTTTTTGTAAGCAAAGAACTCCAAAGGTAAACAAAAGCCTTATTAAATGGGAAGCAGAAAACTGGGAAAACCTGAGTAATATATCAGCAGACTGTGGTCCTGAGCTCACCCTCTTCCCACAGCAGTCGGTGAAGTCACTGTCCTACAGACTATTCTTTGTCCAGGCTCAGAAAAGCCCTTTCTTGGGCACCTCCATCTCTGGCCCTGAAGGAGCACGTAGTCCCCGAGGTGTCTTTGCCAGCTGGAAGGGAGGAAGAGAGGGGATGCCCTAAATAGCATTAGTCAGACCATCCTGTCTCCTTGCAGCTCTTCTCCAGAAATTACTGCTCCCTGCTTCAAACGTCTTGCCTCTAAGTATTGGGCTCACCTGTGCTGGCCCTCACCTCACTGACCGTATCAGCTTCTTTTTCTTTCTTTCCAGTACAGAATAAACAAAAATTAAGCCACTCTTCTCCCTGTTGCCCTTTGCCTAGGACTCTCCTCCTGGAAGGCTTCATTGCTGACTGGGGCGACTCCTCAGCCTGCTCATGAACTGGGCACAGAATGTTTTGTCCATTCCTTACCACATGATTCATAATACTTTATTCATGCCAGCCTTAAACCTAACAATATTTTAACAAGAATGCTCCATAGTAGCGTGACTGACATGCCACCGATGCCCTGCTTCTCTGGTCCCCCTTGCTCTGGGGAAGCAATATCCCACAGATGCTGGCAGAGTGCTCCCTACAGAAAGGAGCCTCTGTCCTCCTGGAGCTTCAGGTTGCTTTTCTCTCCCTTTACCCAGAAGTGTCAGCCCTGACCTCTTGCCTGTTGCTGCCGTGTACTGTTCATCATTTCAGATCTTCTCTGCTGTTCCCTTTAATTCATATTAATCTAAACAGTGACAGCTTTTCTAACCCTGAATTCTCTCCTGGACACACAAATTTTTCACTGACTTTCTGAGCTGCTTTGGTGTGTCCTGTATCCTACAGTGGGGCAGAGGTATCGAAGCCAGCACACTTTTTAAGCAAGTTTAAATTGAGTTTAATGATAGCGTTGTATTACTTTCTGCTTTTTAATCACACTTTGTTACCCGGCAGAGCATTTTACTTACTTTTTGGCCGCAGTTTCATACACAACCTGAGTCTCTATTGAACTGTCTAGAGGAAGACCCTATTTTGGTCTGTTGTTATTGATTTTCTTGTGGCTGCTAGTTCTGGAACATGCACAGAACCTAAACCAAGCCAGTATAAAAATATTTTGTTCAATTTGCAAGACCTTCTAAGAACAGCAACTCTCAAAATAGCCTTTCATGCCTGTACTGAACAGAAATGGGGGTTAGGTGGGAGATACACCTGCCCAGATGTATCAGATCAATGAAACAGGCAGGGAGGCAAGTACAGTGAGCAGAATGAAAGCAGAGAGCATTCTATTCCCCTGGGATGCGTCACACACACTGGGACTGGCTGGACCAGAGACGTTCACAACATGTGACAGACCTCACTTGACAGCCATGGTCTTCCACAGAGCATTTGCAGACCCCACAGCAATTCACGTGGGCCCTACTCCCCCTTGGCAATGGTTGAAGAGCAGGCTGCAAGCCAGGTGAAGTGATTCAGCAGAGAAGCAGGCCATTCCTGCCCACTCTCTTTCTCTGGGATGCCCTGCTACCAGCTCATCCAGTGTTGAGAGGGTGCCCTTGGAAAGATGGCAGCAAGGAGCAGGAAGACGATACTGGAACAGTTTGTTTGACTGCACCCCTCCTTGCTGCCTAATCTGGGGAGTACTTGGGAAGCAGGATAAGCAGAGCAGGCAGGAGGGATTGCTCTAGCCACTGTACTCTGAATTCAGGTAGGGAGTGGGCTGTGAGTGGAGGCAGAGAGCAGTCATGGTGTACTGGACCTCCCCATCTGCAATAAACTCAGTGTGCTCCTGAAGCACTGGGCTTGCAGTACATTCATCTGCTACCTGACTGCGTGTGCAGAAAGCCTAGCAGTTTGTCAAGGCAGCAGGCATACAGCCCTCTGCAGCAGGGGGCAGACAGCACACCTTGCTTACTGCCACAAGTCCAGGCATCCATTTTGCAGATAACTGGAAATGGAGCATCTCATAGCAGAAGGGCTTTCTCAGGCAGGACAGAATGAAAAGGATCTGCAGCTGACTGCAATGATTGTTTGACCTTCAGCAATTCATCCCATTGGACTTGGCAGACTTAGCCTCAGCCAGGTGGAGAGAAAGAACATCAGGCTAGAAAATGCCTGGTATGCTTTTCACAGCTTTTTAAATCTGTAAGTGATGGGAGGAAGATTCCCTAGCTGGAAAGAGGCAAGGCATTTCCTTTTTCTGTTAGGCATTGAAGAAGCAAAAGCCACAGTCCATCTGCCATGGAGAGGGAGAAGAAAGCTTGAGGAGTTTTCCACACTTTGACTTTTGGCGCTGCTTTATCACCCACTGGTCCTGGTTCTGATGAAAGTACTGGTTGTTCTGGTGTCAAAAGGCTTGTCAGTAAAAGGTACCAGTCAAAACAATATGCTCACAAGCGATAGAATATATTATACGCTAACTGCAGCAGTTTGATGTAAGGCCAGTTGCTTTCCAAAGGAATGTCCCAAAGTGTTTTCTGACTAACAGTGTCAGCAGCAGTTGGACATTTCATGTTGTCATATCTTGAAGGTGTTGAAATCCCCACACAGCGGTAGAGATATAGCAGCCGAGTTTGTCCAAAATGGGAGCTTCTGACTTTGGATTGAGTCATTTTGACCCTGTGAACATGAAATACACATTTTTTCATATGAAAGTCCTTATCTTCTGCAAGACATTTCAGTATGATTCCACATTTCCTGGTAGAAAACTGTTCACCTAGAAAAGTTTTGACCTCTAGCCAAAGATGCCTAGCAAGAAGAAGCCCTTTCCAATAAAAATGCACTTTTTCCAAGCCAGGATCAAAAAACAGTTTAGAATGAACCTGCCCCAGAGAAGTGCAGCGAACCCCGCTATTCTGAGTGTGTTGACTGCTGAGGCACAAGAATGACCTGAGCTTTGTCTCTCTTCTCCTACTGACTGCTGCTCCTGGACTTTCATTTGAGCAAGAATGTGTGAGTTATTTCCAAATGCCTGGGGGACATACAGCATGCATAACTGTTAAGTCTGTGTGCTAGAAGAACCCCCATGATCATCATGCCTGACCTATGTGGCAGAAGTCATAGCGTTCCCCTGCAGTAGCTCCTCATTGGCCTAGATAGAGGTTAAATCTGTTGAAGTATTTCTAGCGCATAACAAGTCATCCTCATAAAAAAGATTCTCAGCACTTGAAAACTCTTGATAACTTGCTCTATAAGTTACCTGTCCTAAGTATTAGCATTGTATGTCTAGCTTCTAGTCTGAATTTGACTAACTTCGGCTTTTTACTAATAGCTTTTATACCTATTCACACTGGACTGAAGAGGCATTTATTATCTTTTCTCTTTGTCTCCCCATAGGCATTTTTATATGACATAATTAAGTTAGCTCTTAATTTGGCAGGCCTGTAAATGTGCTGCAAGGGAAGCACATTGAGCACAGAGAAGCTACAATACTTCTCATCCCAACAGGACGCAGGCTTCAAAGCCATAGAATAGTTAAGCCTGGAATGACGTGATCACTGAACGTTTTAAGCCTTCAAAATTTGTTATGAAGGATCTTGATTTCAGATGCTTCCCTGCAAGTTGTCTTCCTTTAGGATATGAGCAAAGTCTTTCTTGTAGCCTTGTTTCATTTTTAGCAAGGATGAGTTCAATCCAAAAAGTAAAGAGCAGTCAATGGAAAGAAGGGGACCCACACCAAAATTTTATCATAGTTCTTTGCTTAAGAGAAAGGCTTGGTTCCTACTCTAGTTCATGCTTCCTCATTTCCTACTTGCCTATTCCAGTTTCTTCCACAGTATGTTCTGCTCATTGAGGCCTAATTTTAAGTTTTACAGGGTCTCCTGTGACTGAAGTAATGCAGAGCCATAGGCAGATTTAGTAACCCACCTCCTGCCTGTGATGGAATTAGGCATCTGAGAGAATCTGTGACACTTGTTTGAAAAAGACTGAGGATAGTCCCGTGTACTCATCAGTAGGAAGGTGTGGCTGGGCTAGCGCTGATGTCTGACTTGATCTTTCAAAGTTAGGATATGCCCTGGGCAGGTCATTGAGTGGGGGCAACCTCAGATGCATATGGAGAGGTTGATTTGACAAAGCAGAACTACTGTGGTGTGTAGCTGGGATCACTTTTCATTATCTTTCTTTTGCAGTTCTCAGAGATGGGCTCTCCGTAGTGCTTTGGTTATGAAGAACCAAGGACAACTGAATTGTTGGTTTGCAATGGAGAAGATAGAGAGAGAAATACCAGCACTGTGGCTCCCACCCTGTTGCTTAGCTCCCTGCAGACATGTGTCACAAATCTTCCCTGTGCTATATTAGGGAAAGGAAAAGCTTACTTGACATTACTAGATCCACTTGCTTTCTTACATCATCTTTTTGCATCCTATAACCTCCTGGTGAAAAGAAGAACAATGACTTTATATAGCTGCTGCTTCATTCTTTTGGTATTTGCCTGGAACACTGCTGCCTATGGACCAAACCAGCGGGCACAGAAAAAGGGAGACATTATTCTTGGAGGATTGTTCCCCATTCATTTTGGAGTGGCTGCTAAAGACCAGGATCTAAAATCAAGACCAGAATCAGTGGAGTGTATAAGGTAAGCCATAAAGAAAGAAAATAAAAAGTCTTGGTGGAGGAGTCTCGACCTTTCTCAACTAGAGGCAACATGCTATACTAGTAAGTAATGGTCTGTGACCTGATGCTTACAGAGAACTGAGTTCTACAAGGTAATGGGAAAGGATGGTGTAAATAAAAGGAAAAAAACAGGTGTGTAAAGACACAGGTGTGTGTATATGCATTAAAGAGCGTGGTAAGTAATATTTGGACAGTGAAAGAGGGCAGTCCATATATTCCCCAAAGTTGCCAAAACACAGGTACACTGATCTACCTTGTCCTGCACAGTGGATGCGTGAATAGTATCCTAAAATACTTCCTAGAAGAAGGAAGGAAAATAACCAGGAGTGCCTTTCAGTCCATTTACTACAGTCCATACATAGAAAAATAGCTTGGAAATCAAATATTAGGGTTTTTTTCAGTTCTGCCTCTCATCTGCTAAGCACTTTGTAAACTGTTTAGTTGCCTAAACAAGTGAAGAGGTGAGAGTTGGACAGATCACTGCTTTTGAAAAATGCTGCCAAACACACAGCTGTCTCTTTAGGACTTTTACGAAGACTTGAACTCCCTGCTCAGACTTTCCTCACCTAAAGTCCTCTTCTTCTGTGTAAACAGTGCATATAGATTTTGTATACATCTTTGGCACTTAGTCCTGGGGGGAGAGGGGGTAATACACATGAAAATAGCTTCTCTTATTACTGAAGTGTAGCCATTTTTATGATGAAACACAAGGGATTTTTAACCTAACAATCCTGCATATAATACACATAACAATTTAGAAATGGGAAGTGTGACAGAAGTTGATTGCAACTGAAATGTCACACAGACAAAATATATGCAATTGATATGGAATTTTGTCCTCATCACGCATGGGAAAGCACTTCAGTGTCATGGGACCTCTTCCATAACCATACAGGAAAGAGTAATATTTATAGAATTATTTTGACTTCTGGTCCTAAAGTGGGGATCTAGTTCAATTTTGTTGGAGATGGTGATGAAGAATTGCTGACATTCCTCCTGCTGCACTTATAGATCCCAGGTGTGGTTTCCCACTGAGATACTGAACAGGAAATATCCATCTAGGTTACGAGATCATACCCTGATGCTCTCGTAGGAAGCACCCAACAAGAAGTGTAATTAAACAGGCGTTCTTCTGGTTTATTCTGTGCACGCACATGAACATCATGAAGGAAATGTATGTGCAATGTCTACCTCGTGGAGTAAGAAGTTCTCCCAGAATTTCAGCTTATTTCATCATTTTCTCTCTCTTGGAAGGAGCATTTTAAAAGTGGAACGTTGAAGAGCAATGGATGTTTTCATCTCTCATTGTCTTCTTCATTTGCTCCATGAGGTAGGCAGGACAGTACCAATATTTGTAAACTGAAAGTAGCATTCATTTCTGTCAGCACTGGGTCAGTTTTGGTAACTGTTTTGACAGGGGCACATTATTAGAATGGATCACAGAAGAATGAAGCAGTCTGTTTCCCCAGGACGACTGCTAGTGAGTGGTTGCCAAAAAGCTTTGTTATAATGAGGTAGCACTGCCAACATTGGGAAAGTGCTCAGCAGCCAAACAGGCTGTCTTATGGACCTATTGGGAGCTCCTTGTGGATGGCATTTGAGCTGCCAAAAGGCATTTTCCACCTGAAGTTTGCTGGCGTGGGATCTGTATTCCCCTTACTCTTGCACCAAGGAATGGCAGATGGAAAGGAGCTGACTAAAGAGGCACTTTGGGCCTCTTTGCCTGACTCCTTCAAAGAACTGAATAAATCATGAGTTGATAGCATAGGGCAAGTATAGAGAGAATATTTAATGAGAGGCAGAAATCTAGCTGCAGAGCTAGTCATAATTACAACAGGAACAAGGGAATGATTTGACCAGATGTAGCTGGAAGCAGTTTCATCACACATGCTTTCACCAGAAAATGACAATTTCCAAGAAGGGTTCAATTCACAAGAGGTCGGGTTGGAAAGACTTTTTGAATCTGGTCATCAGATTTGAATAGTGAAGATAATCAATCTATAGGACAGTTTATGGACTGCGGTGAATTCCTTGTTATTGGACTGTTTTAAATTGAGAGCAGATATTTTTCCTGATAGGGATTCTTTATTTCAAGCAGGACTTAATTCAGAGAAGTCCTGTTGCCTGACTTACGCAGAGGCCTCATTAGACAAAAGTGGTGGTCCCTTTTAGTTTTGAATTCTCTGACTTTGTAGCAGGCTGGGGCAGGGTTGTACATGATGACTCTAAGAGCCCAACATGTTCACCAAGTCGTGAGCTAAGACTTTTTAGCCAGACTCTTTCATTTCGTTATTGAGTTTCCTCATTTCTGGGCAGCTGGCTAGCCTGGAATGGGTCTAATCATATTTTCTGCCAAAAATTGATAGGTTTTGGTTTCTTTCCCAAGTAGAGTCTTCCCAATCTTGTAGTGTCAAAAACTTTTGTAGAATGAGAAATCCACTACAGGAACATAAAAATGGCTGTACCTGGTCAAACCAAAGGTCCTCTAGCTTAATATCCTGTCTTCAACAGAGGCCAAAAGCTAACAGTACTGCAGGGAAGGCATGTGGCAATACTTTCACAAAAGTTGCTAGTGCCTAAAAATTGGCAGCTCAGGGACTGCTAAATGAGGGATGATGTCTTTAGTATTTAATTACCCTGTAATGAATTTCTCTTCTATGAATTAGTCTGATCCCTTTTTGAACCCATGTAAGCTTTTGGCATCCACTGCCTTCAGCAGAACACAGTCCACAGCTTAGTCACACACCCCTTGTTTTCTTTGAACCTGCTGCTACTAACTTCAGTTGGAGCCCTCCTTGTTCCTAAGAAAGCAAACAAGCCTTCACTGTTCACATTGCCCTTGCTGCTGAAGATGTGACCAGTCTCTGCTGTATCCCACTCAGTCATTCCTCTATCCTTCCTGGCAAGTCCTAACCTACTTGCTTGATCCTGTTACAAAATCTGTTCTATACCTTCTCTGAGCCTTCTCCAGTGCTGCTATATCTTTCCAAAGCTGCAGCTGTATCAACTGTATATCTGCCCTGTTTTTAGACAGCTATGTACAGTTTTTAAATTCTGTGTTAAAGAGATGTCTCGTATCGCATACAAAAGTTTGATCCAGGAAGTATGTGGGAGTATGTGGTCATCCTCTCTCTTTCCTCATCCCCTCCACCATTAGGCAGCAATAGCAACAAGTCATCAGACTGTGTGACACATCAGACTGTATGACACACTCCTGGCTTTGACAGGAAGCAAAGACCTATTGGTCCCACTGAAACTCTAGGGATGGGTTGCCCCTGTCTGTTCTGGAGCTCAGCATCAGGCAATGTAAGAAATGTGGCTTCCCTTTCTGTTGAAGACTGTGTGCTGTTTGAACATTTTCTAGACATTTAGCTGTTTTCAGTTCCATCCCTATACTCTTAAACAGGGCTTCTCAAAATAGGTAAGACAGTTGTCTCTCCACTCTCTCAGTTTGCACACTCTTTGTATTCTTGTGGTATTGCATCTTTCTCCCCAGTTCAGCATGCATACTGACCTAAATCTACTGTGCATGCCTCACACATGGTTATTTGGAAAACTATTTACTCAGCAGTGAAAGGAAAAAAGAGCAGTAACAATTTCTTCACAGTTCTTTTTGTGCTGGTTCTACTGGAAATTTGTATTCACCCTTTAAACACTGAATTGTAGAATGCAAAGCGAAAACTTGCTCTTGATTTTGCAACCCCAAATGTAAGATTCCTGTCACAGAATGAGATGGGAATTGTTTTCTGTGTTTTAGAAATATTTACCTAGTTTATTGCTTAAGCAACCAAGTATTCTATATTTGATATAAACACATCTTCTGTCTTTGTATACCTCAGGTACTGTGACAGCAACTTTCCTACTAACATTTGCTGTCACATGTCTGACGTATACAATGGAGACAGATACTGAGCACAGCACAAGCTATCCATGACCCTCGTTCCCTGCCAGCACCCACAGAGGCTTAGTCATAACTTAATTTCTCTGCCCTTTTTCAATTCCAGCTAGATTCATTATATTATTACTAGTAGCAGTAGTATCGTTAGTAGTATTGTTAGTATTATAGCACAGATGGGCAGTACCCATAGGTTCCTCTTACTCTGATGGGCTGTTTGCAATAAGAATATATCCCCTGTGTGTTGAGATGCAGTGTTGCCAGTATGGTGTCACTACGTCCTAATTTTTGTGCATATTCCCCTTATTCTGATCAGCAGTCCAGTCAAGGTTCCAAATTGTGGCACAGAGTTTACATGGTAAAACATCATCCCCATGTCATAGTGCACAGTTTCACAGAGCACAGCTCCAGGACATTTTAGCTCACTGAGTCAACGTGTCTATGAGAGATGAAAGAATTTTAATTCTACTCCTAAACACTCAGCCTTGTGGATATATTTGGTAATCCGTCTAGAGAACCGAATGAGTATTGTGCTGTTTAGAACTTCCCTTCTAAAACCAAATTATTTCCTTTTCCTCTTTTTAAGTCTTTTTTTTTTTTTAATCTACACAGCTCCCCTTAGCCATAGCCCTAACTTTTGAGAATGGTAAGCAACTCACTGTGCTCTTCTAACTGGGGGAATCCTACAGTTGACCGAAGTTCTTGCCTTTGCATATCTTAGTAATAGCAGTGCTAGTAAGTGCTAGTAGCAATTGTACATTATTACTGTACTGGAAATCTAGAGAGGACAGAGAAATCAGGATATAAATACAGCCACTAGAGAAAGAAAAGAGTACTGGTGATCTGAGATGCGTGCAGCCTTTGTCACCATTTTTGAGTTAAAGTACGTATCAGCTATAGGAGGGTAAGTGAAAGCTGTGTTTAGAGTTTTTACATTACTTTGTCCTTCGTTTCTCTCATATTCTATTGGTTTTCTTTTGGTGGCTTGCAAGTTTTGATAAATGAAGGTCAATATGCAACATGAAGCTGTGAATTGCTCCTTTATAGAGACTAACAGATCCCCATTTCCCTGCTGGATCCAGACAGTATGAGCTGTTCAAACCAACCCAAATAAACAAGCGAATAGACAAACAATATCTCAGAATTTCAGGTTTCTCTCCAGGGTCTCTTGGAGACTAAGTAGGCTCTGCAGCCCTTGAGTCTTGCTGACAGTCCCCCACACAGCTGGTGGCTTTGGCTGCATCTTACAGATGGGGAAACTTAGAGAACAGCCTGAGCAGGGTCAGGAGCAGCATATTTCCTAGCCCAACCCATGCTGTAAGTGCCAGCCTGGCCAAAGCTCCGTCTGCGTGGTGGTGATCTGGAGAAGGAGCCTGGAGGTGCTGGCCTCACAAGTAAAGGAAAAAGGACTGGGGTGAAACAAGTTCCCAAACATACACGTCTCAGATTCCATAACCCCATGGGCCATGCAGGTCATGCACCGGCGGGGCAGTCTCACTGCTAGTGCTGGCTTTCACAGGTCATGGAGCTCTGGGGAGCTCAAACCGTATAAGTGACTTTATGTCGCTTAATTTATATACCCTCACTTTGCCCCGTTAATTGAGACATTTTAGCCTTCCTGAACATCTCTGGATGGACGCATTTAAACCAACTAGAAAGAAACCTCTTTGAATCAGTGAGATCTTGTGAGTGTACTAGCTGGCAAACTGGGCTGCAAAGATAATCCATCCCCTGGGGATTGGATGATTCGGATGAGAATTTGTGGAAGAGTCGTTTCTGATTTCTCTTTGCCTGTTTTTACTCCTGCCTGGGACTAGAAAGAAGCTCCAGTGAAATGGATTGCATACTCCAGGCCTGAGGGACAGGTGAGAGAATAGGTGTGAGTGAGGGGAAGCAGTTAAAGAACAAGTGTGAACTGAAATTCCTGCCTACAGCTTTGGGCACTGAGTTATTTACATTGAACTCTCATTTAGAGCTTATGGGCCACTCTTCATAGCAGGACATCTTAAAAATGTTAAAATACAAGACCATGCCAACGGAGCTGTAAAAATAATCTATCAGAAAATAAGTTTTGGAAGCTCCTTCTTTCCACTTATTTTCAGCGACTATTTAAAGACACTGGACACTGGAGGTCTAATGAAAAGCTTTCTTCTGTTACTAAGTCCTTTGGATGTTGCTGTTTCTTCATGGAAATTCCCAGTGAAATGTCTGCATGGCTGACAGAACACTACAGTGATTAGGCACATCAGTCACATTAGTCACAGCAGCAGAACGAGGTCACCTGGATCTGTGCAACATGCTGCCAGTTTCAAAGGCTGCTTTTACCCATCACTTGCCTACACACCAAGACAAGAGAAATCTATCTGTAGCCCTTTTCTGGGGTTATATCCACACAAGTTCCACTCACAGAGATTAAAGGAATTGTTAATCTTGCTTCAATTAGAGCAGTTTAGCAGAGCTCCCTTCATCTGACTCTATCAGTTTTAGCACTGGTATGGTACAGATACAACACTATATCGGTGTTATCAAAATGAGACCTTGTTTGAAGTTCTATCAAGGGTAAGTAATATTAGAGAAGACAGAGCCAGGTGTGTTTGTCTCTAACCCACCTGATCATCTTCTGGTGAACTGCTGGTACTGATACCAGCAGAGGTGCAGCTAAGAAGAATTGCACATTCCCTGTCCATACTAGTTTGGCTGGAGGTAAATTATCAAAAGCATTTCAAAGACATTCTGGAGTCTAGCTCCCAGACAGTACCTCCTGCTTTCCTTTCCCTTCCAAAATAAAACCAATCCAAACTTCAGTAGGTAGACTAAATGCTGTAAATAAAAGCTCATCAATAACATATATCATAAAGGAAAATAAAAGCAGTTATGTATCACGGGCTTTACTCTGCATCTGCTGAATGTAATGGCAAACACATTCTTTGAAGGTGAGGGGAAGGCAGTCCGTTTTCACTGATTCTGAAGATACCACTCGAAACCTTGCTGCATTTTTAAAATCTAAATCAAATTGCTGTCAAACAGCCATAACACACTATCTAACACAGCCATAACACACAATCTAACTTCTATGTCATACTCCACATGGGTAATTGAATGTGAGGTGGCATAATTTTTTGTTTACACACACTGGAATGTATGAGGCTGAATAATGGTACCTTTGAACTTCCCAGCTTCGAAGGAGTCTTCCCTTTAAATATACAAAATCTGTTAATGTTTTTCTCCTTTACATTAGCAGCCTGAAGGTAGTTGCTTACTTCAAATTATGTTTTCATTTTAACTAAAGGTATCTGTGGATACATTTAGCTCTTCAAAAAGAAGTATCATAAAACCCTTCCTCGTTGTGCTTTTGGTCTTCCTGGAGTGCATTACTGGCCATGTGAGGCAGTTTGGTTGGCCCAATACATTTTTTTTTCTGTACAGAACATTCACTGCCTCATTCCCTCTGAGACTTGCATTTTTATTTCAGAGCTCTTCCATTGCATCTCACTCCTCAATGATTTGAAACTAGAACAAAAAAAAATTTTAATGACCAATTTATTTCTGAATGTAATGCACCATCCCATGTTCTAGAGGATGTCCATGTTCTAGAGAGTGACCTTAAAAAAACTAGCTGTCCATTTGCTCATAAATTATAAATAAGGGTTTTTACTGGCCTCAAACTTATGACTTAAAGCTGCTGAAGAGCTTTGTAATGAAACCACGTTGTTTGTTCTTTGAGGTGCAACCTCAGAGCAGAACCTCTTTTGGAAGTTGACCAAAGATCTCTGGAAGAGGTGAAATGAAGTTGAATAAATGATGCTTTTAAGACTTAAAGGTAAACCTTAGATGTGATACCTTTAGAACTTCTGATCCCTGATAAATCAGATAAAATTCCTGTAATGGAAGTAATGTGGTTATGTTCATTCAACACTGAATAAGTCAGATGTAGCTAATATCAATTTTGGAAGCAGTTCATTTTATCCAGTAATGAAAAAATGTTTGGGTCATAGGGACTCAGGGACTGAAAGTTCATGACCGGATATAGCTTATCTTAAGAAACCTCCACCTTGGTAATCAAAATATATCTGAAAATATTTCAAAATGGTGCTCATTTGAAACCTAAAGTTTACTATTTTGTAAAGAATCTATTCTTAGACTAGCTGTTTCCTAAGGCTATTCCACATTTCTGGGTCCCATCAGTTTTTCCAATGAATCTCAAGCATAACAGCTTTGGTGCCTTCCTGTTTTCAGCCATGGCTCAACTCACAACTCTGCAAACTCACTGCTCTCCTGACAGGTAATGCATCACAATGGCAGGTATCAGTTCATGTAAGATTCTGCTATCCCAGCTGAATTATCCCATAACATGGCAGCTTCACAAGCACACAGCTAGTTGCTTTTGCAGCTTCACAGGAGAAAATACAGTAAGTAAAACTTAGGAATGGCACATGACAAAGCTACTTCCTGCTGCTTTCCATAAAAAAGGTTCTCTCTCCCTTGGATTAATAGTCACCTCACCCCCACATCAGCTTCTTTGATCAACTCAACAACTTGGTCAACAGTTTGTTTAGAGCATGGGATGCTCTAAGCACACTCCCAGATCCTGCAGCCCATTCCTGGCAGCGCTCCCTAGCCCTGGATTAGCTCCAGCCACAGCTCTTGAGATAGTGTCTAAAGCAAATGGTTGACACTATAATAAAGACAAAATTTATTCTTTGATGAAAACACTGAAGTACCAAATTAACAAGTTAACAAGTTGTACTAGGTCTTAAATTTATAGTATTTATCTATTCTGTGATATAACCAGGTTGACTGTGCCCTCTTTCCCAGTGTGAGATGTGTGATGTGAGGCCCCGTGTTACAGATGCTGGGATTTTCCTGAACAGAGCTAGCAGACACCTGTTTATCAGAGGCAGGCCAATGCTGAGCGTCTCAGCTCACACTATCTGCCTAACGCCACTAGCAGTTTACACACTAAGCATCCCTGCACCTAAGTCCCTGACAGCACCATACTGAGCACAAGGCTTAGTAGACACTGCCATCTGCATTCAGAAACATGTCAGAGGAGCACAGAAGGAAATGTGGTAGGGATAGTTTTGCGTTAAAGCCTTTGCTCAGGAATCACAAGATGCAGGTTTAATGCATCCCTGACTAGAAGGGACAAGCCAAAATCACCACTCCAGGCATGATCTCTCTCAACTTACCCAGACTTCAGGGGACTTAGAAAAGTTCATCTTATCTCCACAACCACTGAACTGAGCTCCCAAACCTGAAGAGTTGAAAAAAAACAGAACAAAACCTTACAGCATATGCATGTCTCTTCTGTAACCACTGAAGAAAAAAGAAACCTTCCTGAATTCACTAGGATACAAGGCTGAGCCAAGTAATATAAGTTGCCTTTGCCTTTTGTATCTGGAATCTTTCATTCTCTCTTTGTCTCAGTCCTGGTCTCCTCTCCTCTGTTTGATGCCTTCTCACTCTCTATTATTTGTTTCTCCCTCCCAGGTATAATTTCCGAGGCTTCCGCTGGCTACAGGCTATGATCTTTGCCATAGAAGAAATAAACAGTAGCCCAACTCTCCTTCCCAACATGACCTTGGGATACAGGATATTTGACACTTGCAATACAGTCTCTAAAGCCCTAGAGGCGACCCTGAGTTTTGTGGCCCAGAACAAGATAGACTCCTTGAACCTGGATGAATTCTGCAACTGCTCCGAACATATCCCTTCCACCATTGCAGTCGTGGGCGCAACCGGCTCCGGGATCTCTACTGCTGTGGCCAATCTGCTGGGACTCTTCTACATACCTCAGGTATGCGTTCACTTGGCTTGCTCAGCTTACAAAGCGTCTTGCCTCTCTGCTCGGCAGCGCTGGCCAGGCACGCAGCATAGGGGGGGATATTGGTATTTGGAGAGGATCTTTAAGTTCATTTACCAAACTGTGATAGGGAGCTGGGCTACTGCCTTACACAATCCATTTCTGTTTCAAACGGAAGGAAGTTTAGAAATGCAGAGGCCCTAACTGTAGTAATGGACTCGGGGCAACACAGCAATGCGGAGCACTGGCTTTTAAAGTGGGATGACAGTTTATGTGACAGAATGCAGATTATTTCTCTCCAGACTTATTGAGTCAAATCAAACCAAATACTTGCTGGTGAGAAATACAAGACTGAAGTCTCACATTTGCCAGATATGTATTTGGCAAATGCAGTGGCTGTGCCAAGTTCTTGATCCCATGCTCTGCCAGTGTGTCCTACCTGTACACCAGAAGGGCTTCAGGGGAGTTCAGCCTCCATGGCTTGTTCAGTTTTTGCCACTTAAAATAGGCTCTCAAGGAGAGAAACAATAAAAATTGTGTGTAGGTGGGGGGGTAGGGGAGGTGGGGAGTGGTTCTTACGGTATAAATATCCGTCTTGCTAGAAATTTGTAATCTCCAGACACAAAGGTTACCAGGCAGCCAAGTAATAGCATCCAGCCAACAATAATCTAGTCTAGGAGGAAGGTAGCCTCTAAAGTGGTTTAGTCTGTGAATGCTGGTAATGTAGATAAATTGTTGGCCGTTGTCAACCATGAAAGGTTAGTCCTGATGTGCCTTCATTGTGGTCACCGTCTAGTCATGCCTCCCTCCCACAGAGCTCAGTACAGTAGAGCTCAATCACTGCC
Source organism: Struthio camelus (assembly GCF_040807025.1). Taxonomy (NCBI): domain Eukaryota; kingdom Metazoa; phylum Chordata; class Aves; order Struthioniformes; family Struthionidae; genus Struthio; species Struthio camelus. The sequence continues at coordinate 91,187,852 of NC_090942.1, read as the reverse complement.
AACCATTCTTACATCCCTCAGGATCTTTGATTTATTCAAGTAGCTGATCTGTAAAGTTATTATTTCTGCTGATCAGGTGTTTCACAGCTGACTTGCCTTTCTTTTGCCCTAGGGCCTCCAAAACAACGTTTGTGAGACAGTGTGGATATGCCCCTCCTTGTCCTTGTGTCGTTTCTGTGGCAGTGCATTTGTGCCAGCTCCTGTGTCTCAGCATCCTTCTTGCTGCCTGCTGACTCCACTGGGACTGGTGCAGACATCCACAGTCCCATCCTTTCATTTGATAGACTTGTTGCTCTGCCAAGACCCTAACCTAAGTATGAGGCTGGCACTCTACAGCTTAATGTTATTGCTCTTGGCTTCAGATTTCCGTATTGAAGAGAACTTTTGAAAAGCAGTGCTTGGCCTTAACCACTTACATATTGGCTTGTATAGTCTAATATTTCCAACTCCCCTTCTCAAATGAAGACAGTTGCTGGCGCTTATAAGAGGCCTTGTGACAAGACTCTGTCACGCTGTACTCTCAGTCTATCCTGAGAGTATATGTCTTTATTTCAGCCAGAGCTCCAGTTCCCATTTGTACTGCAAACGAAGAGAGAAAGATTCTTGCCTGATACGCAGTAATACTTCTCGTCTATTTAATGCAATTAGTGTGACTCCATTGCTCATATAGGAAATCTGAAGAGGTGGATATTCAGTCTCAGTGCAGGGGAAAAATGGTTTGATCTATGACCAATATGCGCTAACTAAGCATTGCACATGGTAGCACTGGAAGGTGGGGATTTAATAAGCACTGTGATGGCATTTTAAGGCATACTGTTAATTTGCACATCACACCGCCAGGTGAACAGGGGCTGCTCAGAAAAGTTGGTGAGTTGAACTTAAGAGAATAGATTGTTGCAGCTCTCGGAATTTTCCTTTGAGCAGGGAATGGTGTTTATGTTACAAGGAAGTATTCTTATCTAGCGCTTACAGTAACAGATAGATGTCGGGAGGTTCAGTTCACAATGTGGAACAAAATTTCAGCCAGATGGTTAAAGTTTGACAGCTGAGAGCAGGCTTTTAAAATGGGAGTTGTCGGGCAGCGTTAGAATATGCATTATCTCTGCCATTTATAGCAAGGCCATTAGCAAAAATCCATGCTTAATAGACCCTACATTTTAGTATAAGTTGGAGATATATTTTATAATTAATGTAAGGCTCATTACTCATTCCGTTGACATAGAAACTGAAAATGTTATGACTTCTGTTCTATTTCTATTTCTATTTCTATTTCTATTTCTATTTCTCAATACCTTATCTCAGTGTATCCTATAAAATTCCAAGTAGCTAAGCAGGAGGGAAATCATTAAAAATAGGCTTTTGCACCTTTGAAAACTATGCTAGGATAGCTTCTGAAGCTCCAAAAGGAATTGGCACTACTGAGATCTAAATGGGGAAGCCACTGTAACCTGCACTAAAATGACCCTCGCTTGAGGCATCCAGGCCTGGCTGTTGTACACCTAAGATACATAAAAAGGAAATTCAGATATCAGGTCCCTTATAGCATGTGCAGGAGTGTAGGTGGTAGGAGATGAGGGCAGCACTGGCCAGGAACGTGTCTAGGGAAGGGTATAGCTCCGTGAAAGGAGAGACTTGCTCCTGTGGTGCTTGGAACTGCACTAGGAGGGCTCCTTTTTTTCATCCTTCTAGGAGAAGAGTGCAAGTCTTTATCATTAAATGGCAGAATTTAAGAAGGAGATAAGGTTTTGGGCAGACTTCCACTCTGTGCAAAATGAACTGTTTAGAGAAGATCTTTTCAAAGTGAGAAGGAGTCCTAAAGATTTCAGATACCAGTCTCAAAATGCAAAGATACCTGAGTTTTAAAACTTCTTCACATCTCTAAACTATTTTATTTTGGATTTTACTCTTTTCTTCCTACTTCTGGAAAATCCAAACTATATACTGAGAGCATATGGCACTTGTTCTGATTAGGAAAAATAAAACATTTCTTGGTAGTTTTAGAAAAGGAGACAAAATCCCATTTTAACTGCAAGACAGTGGTTCATGGCGTATGGAACGCCTACTGACTTCTTTGCTGATTCTGGTCAGGAATCAGGAAATACTACTAAGGTAATATTGACCACTATTGACCTTAACACTCCCCAGGATCAAGGCAGCTGATGTAGATCACACTCCTCTTACTGCAGCCAGCAGGGGTATTGCATATGGTTCCTGATGAAGCCTGTTTAAGGACGGGGAGGGAGATGACAGGCAAGGAGAGACAGAAAATGCTCCACAGTAGGCCTGGGAGGACAATACAAGGCTGCTGTCTCATGTCCAGTTCAGGACAGAAGTTTGCAGTTTTCCTAAATGATGTGCATGGTCTTAATTTTTCTGAAAGATAGTTCTTTTTTGTGGATTTGGCAAGAAGTGCAGAGATGTGTGTGCGTAGGCAACCTGTGGCACACCTCTTTGCCATTCCCCCAAGCTAGTGTCTGTGTCTCTCCTCACATCCTTGACCAAACATGTGCACACGTGCTCGCTCTGGCCTCTTGGGTCTGAGCAGCTGCTCGAGCGTGTGCACCTCTGTAAGACATTCACAGCTACAAGAACATACAGACTCTCAGAGTGGATCATGTGCAATCAAAGGCTAAGAGTATGTTGCTGACAGAATGTGGTACCCAGCTCTCCCTTCACCATATCTGAGGTAACAGTGATGCTAGACAGATGCAGGCAATTTATTCCCAGTCAGTCCACTTCATGATCTGTGCTGCTTTTTCCCGGTGCTCTTGCAGGTCAGCTACGCCTCATCCAGTCGTCTCTTGAGCAATAAGAACCAGTTCAAGTCCTTCCTCCGCACAATCCCCAATGACGAGCATCAAGCCACTGCGATGGCAGACATCATTGAGTACTTTCGCTGGAACTGGGTGGGAACAATCGCAGCTGATGATGACTATGGCCGGCCAGGGATTGAAAAGTTCCGTGAGGAGGCAGAGGAGAGAGACATCTGCATTGATTTCAGTGAGCTCATCTCCCAGTACTCGGATGAAGAAGAGATCCAGCAGGTGGTGGAGGTCATCCAGAACTCCACAGCGAGAGTGATTGTCGTCTTCTCCAGTGGCCCCGACTTGGAACCTCTCATAAAAGAGATAGTCAGGCGAAATATCACCGGCAAGATCTGGCTAGCGAGCGAGGCTTGGGCCAGTTCGTCCCTCATAGCCATGCCAGAATTCTTCCATGTCATCGGCAGCACCATTGGATTTGCACTGAAGGCAGGACAGATCCCAGGCTTTCGTGAGTTTCTGCAGAAGGTGCATCCCAAGAAGTCTACCAACAATGGCTTTGCCAAGGAGTTTTGGGAGGAGACATTTAACTGCTATCTCCCCGATGGGTCCAAAAATTCCCCAGCCTCAGCCTCTTTCCACAAGGGCCATGAAGAAAGCCTGGGAGCGGGAAATGGTACAGCTGCCTTCCGTCCTCCATGCACAGGGGATGAGAATATCACCAGTGTGGAGACACCATACATGGACTACACGCATTTGCGGATATCCTATAATGTGTACTTGGCAGTATATTCTATTGCCCATGCTTTGCAGGATATATACACCTGTACCCCTGGGAAAGGACTCTTCACTAATGGATCGTGTGCAGATATTAAGAAGGTTGAGGCATGGCAGGTAAGTCTTTCATTAGTATTATGGTGTATCTGCAATATGTCTGTAGGGAAAAGACAAGCTCTCCAGGAGCTCTCCTGGGGAAGGGGTGCCTTTGGTAATCTTGGGTCTCAGACACGCAGTCGGGCTCCTGTGACTTAGCTGCATGTGAGCTAGGTGCATGCTCCCACCCAGCAGTGAATGTAAGGTAATTTGTGTTTTAGGTTTGCCTGCAGTGTTTAAACTAAGTTAAATTTCCTTGTATTTGCTACAGGCCAAAAGTGCACACACAGACAATTACTGCAGCCTGGCTGACACATGGTAACTTGATCATATATTGAGCCCTTACATAAACAAGAGGGCCTGGAGAGAGCACATAAACAAGGAAAACAGTTTTTAGAGTTCATTTTATTTGGCAAGATCTACAGCTTTTGCAATCCCACAGCATTTTTTCATACAGGCCATACTTTTTCCACAGTTTCAAGCTTATATAGGATCAAACTAAAGCAGGTTGAATAATGGAGAAAAATAATGTGTGACTCTTTGGCAAGTAATAGGTAGCTGCTTTGATTTGGCAATGATACTTGTGAACTTATAAAACAATAGCAATGACTCAGTCACATTTGCCAAATCATTAGATCTATTCTGCTCACTAGCATATGGATAGTATCCTGGCATTCTGTTTTCTGATCCTTTAGGAGTATTCTGTAGCCCATCATGTGTTTGATTGTGCTATCCACTGTGATAATCAGCATGTGTTTTTAACATCCTCTGCACTCTCAAACAAGAGAACTAGCTTGTAGAGCTATCAAATAAATATATGCCAAATACGTGGCAAATTCTGTTTTCCCAGCTCTGGCCATCAGTGAAAACTTGGATCCAACCATACCTGAAATCAGAACAATGCTGTTGAATGTAATGAGGATCACATCCCTGTTTGTATGTGTCATTTCCTCTATTCAGGCTAGTCAAACCAAAATAAAGGCTATCCATGCTACAAACTTCACGAATGTTGGGTCAGCACTCACATGTGGAAACTGCAGTTTGGTTCTTGTCTAGTTTCAGTCAATGTGTAAACATCAATGAGATCAAACTAAGAGGTTTCATCTTGGCATTTATGGGAAACCGGTATCCTTTAGCTCTAGATACCTCATTCAGGATTACTGAAACCACTTTACTCGGAGCTGATGGGGGCACGATTTGACCTTGGTTTAGGGGAATTCTGCAATTGCTGGCTCTCTCTGAGATTTCAGTCTTTCAATGCTGTTCTGCTTTTCAAGAGCATATTGGCAGAAGTGGGCAAGTCATAGACAGCTTTAGCCTAGACTGTGTCAGTAAAAATGTTCCAGAATAAATATATTTTTGATTCATTCCCTCATGCCTTGTCAACTTGGAAAGTAAAAAGAGCAGAATATTCATACCATAGCACAGTAAAATAGTGTGCTGTTTGTCAAGGATTCCATAATAGGGAAGAAGGTCCTTTTGTTTCTGTGTTGCTTGTCTGATGCTGAAGGATGATGATATCAAAATGTGAATCCAGGTATTTGGGTATGCATACTTGCCCTAAAGGAGGGAAGCAGCATCAAGAAAGAATATGTAGGGGGGTAACATGAGTGGATAGGAATAGTGGGTGCTATAAAGGGAACAGGGTATATTTGAAATGATCGCTATTACGTGGTGGTGGCAATTGAGCTTATTGGATATTTGGGCAGTTTCTCACTTCATTTCAAAATCACACACATGAATAGCAGGTAAATGCCAGATTTGTATGCACACCTACTTCACATCAGGCATTGCGCCTCATTACCCTCAGGCAGCTTTCATCAGCCACTAGGGTAATGGGTTCATCTTGCAAACATGCATCCTCCAGCATCTCTGGAGAGTGGTTTTCTGAACAACCAGAATCTAAGTTTGAAGAAAACCTTTCTATTCAAATCAAACTCATTCCCAGTGGTACTTCTGCTAGTGGTCAGTGCTTCCTTCTGTTTCAGAAAATCAGTTCAAGGCTTTCTTATTGTAAAGCGATCTGAGACTGTGAGGAAGGTGTTAGGAAGCCTCTACAGCAGACTGAAGGCAGCAGCTGCTAGTAGTGTCTGAAATCACGGACCAGGTGGTGTGTTGGACAGATAAGGCATTCCCTGTGAACCCGTGGCCCCATTAGCCTAAACTCCTGTCCAGAGCAGCCTGTGCCACTGAGATTGGTGGCTTGTGAGGATAAATGAGGTGTTCCTCAATTTAATTATGTATGATTTAATTTTGTTGCCTTTCAATGGCATTAGCCTATTAACTCATATGAGTTATTATTTATTCATTATCTGCTAGCTCTTATTATTTTTTACCCAGAATATAAACCTTTGCGAGGGAACTGTTTCGTATAATTTGTGGGGGGTATATGTATAGATTTGTATATACAAATCACATTTTTACCTCAGTAATCAGTTCATCTGAACTGGAGAGTATGAAGCCTACACAGAATTACTGTGAGTTTGTTAAATTGGGTGCAATACAACTTTTATGAATTTACCATCTACAGTTTGACAAAGCTCAAACTAAAAAAAAAAAAGCTCAAGTATGTTTCACCATAGGGCACATAGGATTTTTACGTGCCTCCTAAGCTAAGATGTCAGATAGTAACAACTTTCTTCTCTACTTATTTGTAGCTACTTGTTTAAGAAAGATATCTGTGCTGCACTTATTCTGAAGCATGTATATGCTAGCTATGGTAATGTTTTATAAAATTACCCTACTGCAAGGCAGAAAATAGTCCAGGTGCACACTGAGCTGTGCAGGATGTCTGTAAAGACCAGACAGTATTCTCTGCATATGTCATTAGGTATGTATCCTGCACAGTATTCAACAACGTCAGATGAAATATTTCTATTTGAGGTATTTTGTCCTGGTGAAAAAGCACAGGGCAATCCAGAACAATGTGTATAAGGAATTTCTGTCGCATTTGGAAAAGATAAAACTTTATACTAAACACTAAGGATTAAAGTGCAAGGCTACAAATGGTACAACGGAAAGGGTCCTCGTAAAGGGCTCCATCACCTCTAATTACCAGACACCCTTTCTCTTTCCCTGGTCGTCTGTGATTTTCTCAGGAGACTGTACTGAGTGGAGCTAATGCTATGTGTTGCTCTCGTTCATGGACTGGCTTCCCCCAAGTGCAGGCTGTCCCATAAGCTGTAGAACGGAGCGGTGGGACAGTATGGCAAGAGGTGGGACATGGGCTCTGGATTCCTGAACTGATGCTTCTTTGAGAAAGCATAGCGTGTAGATCTTCAAACGTGCCTTGTCAGAATTCCCTACGCCTTCGTCCTGTCCTGTTCTGTCTCCCAGTAACAGCTCAAACAGTCTGCTGCTGTAGCCTTCTTTGCTTAACATCTTCCTTGATAAGATTTCCCATTACTTTTTTCCCTTGGCCTTCAAGTTCCTTTATTTTCTTGGTGTCGATTCACACAGCTATTCCCACTGCCGCTTCTAACAGCAAGCTCTCCATCCTTCTGTTCTTTTTTTAATTCTTCTCTCAGCAAAGATTTATAACCCTCTGTGGCATGAACAGGAGCCTCCATGATGCCTCTCTCTCCTCTCAGACACTGGGTGATCCTGCAAAAAATATGAGGACAACAAGCCAGGGATCCTAATCTGTCCTTCAGAGCAGATATTTATTACTTCATATTTTTTCTGCATGAGAATAGGAGGACATTGTTTTTACCTCAGACATAGCCTACTCTGTGTTTCATTCATTTGTCTTCTCAACCAGCCTCTCTTTTTGTCTCACAGTAAAAACATTGCAATGAAATGGAATTAAATGGTTCCTGTGGATATGAGGAGGTGAAGGTGTGCCGTCACAAGGTTGTGGAGTAAAACATCCTTAGTTTAGACTCCCAGATGATTTTCGGGCTGTGGTTACACTGGAGGCTGCGAACTTTGGGCAGTTTATGAATAAAAAATGGGATAGCTTTTCTAGGCACCAAGGCAAAGCATGCTATGCATGGTGAAAAATTCATTGTCCAAATGATTAACAGGTCAAGGAGGCAATCATATACATTCTTCTATGCCTAGAAATCTGATTGACCCTAGACTTAGTGAAAAATTACTGTATGCTCTTCCACAAGGAAAAAAAAAAAAAACAAGCGCAAGTTGGCTGCACCTAGCAACAGCTAAAGTCTTTTATTGCAGGGCTGTGCACCTTCCAGCCAACAGTTCCTTCCTCAGTGCTGGTGATACCCATTATGAAGAGGTAAATATTCTGAAAATGGATTGGTGCCTTCTCCAACTTTATATTTAGGTATGTCTGTACGGCTGGAAATTGATTCTGTAAGAATTTAAAGAAGTGAATGATTCCTTAGGTAACATATGTCTCCCCAGACCTTTGAGCCTAAGGGCTTATCTAATCAATTTTGTATCAGTTGAACTATATAGCAGTCTGGACAATTAAAAGAGGGTATTGAATACAGCTGGTTTGTGATATGGAAAATGAAGCAATACCAGAACAGGTATTAACTGAGGCTGGTGTGAGAGTCAGTCATTCAGGAAGAACTGCCATGCAATTAGAGTGAGCTGCTGAATATCAGGTAATTGCAAAACCTCACCTAATCTGCATTACAAATAAACTGGAGATACATTTGTTATGAACAAAAAGCAAGCCATCTCATCAACGTGCCTTTCCTGGGGGAAATCGCCGTTTAGGGCAAACAATAGTTAATTTGAAACCGAACTGAGAGGTAGACAATTTGCACCACACACAGAAATTTGTGGGTCAGTACAACAGACACAGCTATTTCCTCACAAGGACAAAACCAGATGTTTTCTAATTCATTTGTTTGGAGATAATGATTTGTGGTCAGCTGAGAACAGTATTTGTGTTGCTCTTCAATTAAGCAGACAGTTAATGGACTATTATTTTGATGGCTCTGCTACTGAAAACAGAAAGACTTAACTGGATCTTAGCAGAGAGTGGGTCAGGCCTGTAACATTACCAGTAGAAAATACACAGGGAAACTATTGCCCCCAACACCATGGAAAAGACATTGAGATCAGATTTTGATTATGCAGGATATTCTATGAGAATTATGCTACCTGAAAACACTGAGCCTATAGGGTAACCATAGGCTCTACTATTAGCTTTAATAATTGGATTATTTGTTATATATTATTTGATATTAAATTTAGGTTTAAATTTATAAAAATAAGCCTACCCTAGGCTTTTAGCTACTTAGCCATAACAATTATTGTGCAGTACAATGACATCCTAAGAGCATTAAAACATAATTTACTCAGTCAGGATTTCTGCTAGTAGATTCTTCACCATTAATAAACACAGTTCCCTGGCCCATTATACCCAATGGATTTATTTAAATTATACTTGTTAAAAGTGAAAAACAAAGCAACTGTGACGTAAGGGCTAGACTAGGTGGCCATGATGGTTCTTTCATATCATGGCTCTAGGTAAAGGTAGGAGCAAACATAATACAGTACAAAATAGAGTCTGGTAGTACTGACGACAAGCTCTCCCTGTGTCTGTATGGCTGCCTTCGTTTGTCCAGAGACCATCTCTCTCCACAAAACCTTAACAGGAACTTCAGAAATGTCACTTTCCCAATGATCATGCAGTTTAATCTCCTCTGTATAATAAACCATGTAAATTTACACCACATGCAGAAAAGTAACTTTGATCCATCTAACAGATGCTTTACATTAGATGTAAAGCCTAGTTATTTCACTTCCAATGGGGTGTGTTTGCTAATCAAACTTGTATTTAACAAGATCGATTTCCCCCAAAGACATACTGACTAGCAGACTTTTTTCTTTATTAGTATGGTCCATGGTTGGTCACGCTTCCTGTCATAGATCGTGTCTTATTTTTAATTTGAACTTAATTGTCCTTAAGTTCCCTTGGTCCTTATTTTGCCTTGCTCTGTTAGATTGAAAAGTCCAGATTAAGTACTCATCATTTTTCTTAAGAAAGTATTTATGCACATTGATCACATTATTCCTGGTTCTTATCTTGATAATTTCAGTAGAATGGTTTTTAGTCGTCAAGTATATTTTTTGCTTTATTTCTGCATCTTGTCCATTTACTCATCCTTCTTTTTGGCATATCTTCAGTATTACTCTAACAGCCTCAGCGCAGCCAGACATTGAAAAAAAATCCCTCCTTTACGTACACTTATTACTGCCCTGTTTATATATGCACAAGTCACATAAGCCTTCCTTGCCACAGCATGCAATGATAAGGTCACATTAAGTTTTCAGCAATATTTTGCAGGATGTGGTACTTTTTCTGTAGCTGTGGTTGGAATTTCTTATTCTCTGATAAATAACTTCGAATTTCACCATATTAAACACAGATGTGAGAGAGCAACCTGGGGGAATGCTTTGTCTTTCTTCTTATTTACCATTATGCTAATCCATGCTTTTTCTTTAAATTTTCCCAGCAGCGCTTTTATTTTTGCTGCTAGAGTATTGATGGGCGTATTGGATAATGCTAAGTGGTTTACTGAGGCTGGAGGAATTCCCTATTAACTACCCATAACTGATGATTTGCCTCTGCTGATATCTGCTTTTGGACATCTGACAGGCAATTCTTGATCCATCTAATGGATGCTTTGCATTAGATGATGTAAAGTCTAGGTATGTCACTTCTAAAGGGGTGTATTTGGCAACCATACTTGTATTTAACAAGATCTATCTTCCCCAAAGCCATATTGACTGGCAGTAATTATGTTTCTGTCCTATAATTTTGTATTAACTGATCCTCAACTCAAAACTCTTCTTTTCCCATTGTTTTTCCCTGGGACCAATGTCAGGCTAACCAGCCTTTCCTTACGGAGGACATCCCTCTGCCGTTTATGATAGCATCCTCCCTTGGCAGCTGTTGTGGCCAGCCCATCAGAGGCTGAACTGGTGACCTCCGGAGGGGTGCACAGAGCAGGAATAAAAGCCCCTGCAAAGGGACTATGTTTCATGCCCTGTATATACTGGCGCAGAGGGAAGCTTTAACCACAGTGTTGGTCATGCACTACAGTTGGATGTGTAGCAGAGAGGTGGACTGTGATTGCTGTGGGATAATACTGTCTAATGTATTGACTCTGTCATTCGAGACCAGTGGCATTTTTATGCGTGTATTGTAAACCAACTGCATGAGCACTCCTTTTATTGCTAGTGGAGTATTGCAATGAACTATCTGGTTCTGTCAGTCTTTTAGAGCCAATTTAAATTGCTCAGGCCATTCTCTCATCCCCTTTTAAGGACCTTCTACCTCCATTAATGTCATACGATGGCTTCCAAAACAGGTGCCCTTGGGATAAGAATGTCCCATTTTCTTCTGGTAGCAAGTGCAATTACATATAATTCATTTAGCTTTCCTGCTCCTTCACCATCCCCTTTAGCTGTCTCTTACAGCCTTATGTAAGTCTGGATCTGCCATAACTTCACACGGCACCTTCTCAATTCTAATGTTTAAGGAATTTCCTCAATATATAGTCTGCTGTTTTTTCCTCTTTGTTCTTCTGTATTTTCCTATGCTCTATTTTCACTTAATGTAATACTTGTGTTCTGCAGCCTCATTTGAATGACCTGTGTTGGATTTGTGCTTTTAGAGTGTGCCATAATACAGTGCTGTTGAGCTTTATTTGCATGTTTATTGCAAGATAGCAAAATATCCTTACCCCTTAATTAATAAGCTTTAATTTTAACGAGCACAGCCAAAATGTCTGAAATGACCCTGGGCTTATCACGCACACAGATCAGGTGCCATCATTCAGTCCTTTCCTCTACCTTGTCAGTGGATTGGCTCTACTCTGTCGGGCACCAAGACCTCCATCATCACTGGGCTACATTTGTACATTGCTGGGGCAGAGACTAGCAGGAAGCTTGCCTGATTTTGTGTAGTATTATATTCCAGGTCTAGGCAGTCTCCGTAGACATTATCTTTCCCTTCGCTACCAGGAATTTTGTCCTGATTATTAGGAACTGTGTTAGTACTCATGGTATCTGGGCAGGGGGAATACCATATTTGCACTTAATTTCAATTGACTGAATTCCATATGACATTTTCCTATGTAAGTCTTTGATTCTAGAAAATCATTCTAGAGATGAAATGTAATGCAGAGGGTGTTGCCAGTCTGCTCACTTCCTCTTGCACCATGTGGACCCAGTCAAGGCCAAACATGTGAAAATTTTCTTGTTATACTCTCCAGTGATGTCAAATTTAGCAAAATCATCATCCTTCATCATATGCGTCAGTGATGTGCTGTTAACTATCAGTTTTGCATTAAGTAGTACGAACTCAAGACTAGCATCCAATGGACAAGTACACTTAGAAAGGAAAAATCAATTGTACAGATGCAGAGCGGAGAGCAATGTGCTAGACAGAAGTTCTGCACATGGTCAGCACAGGTTTTTGAGGCCCTTCAGGAAAAAAAGAATCTTGGTCTCATCCTCACTGTGTCTTGCGCCCTTTTAACTGGTAGTTAAAATAATTTGGAAATCCAGCCATGCAGTGCCAAAATACTGCAAGATCATTCTTGATTCCTTTGGGAACCTCTTTGACTCAGCAGACAGGTCTTTCTGAAGCATTGTAGAGTGAATTTTGCAATGGCACTCATGCATCTGCAAACATTAGCAAACACGTAATGGGATTTTTCTAAAATATCTCAGTTGCCTGACTCATGCAGTCAGTACTGTGAAATCCTTTCGGCTTGTGCTTTTGAGTTCTTTCTGGCCACCATTGTAAATATAGTACCTCAGTAAATCTGACCCTACAGAGTGGCCCTATTTTATATCAGACAAATCCCAGTTGGAAAATGCATACCTTTGATATTTTTGGTCTAAGTGCCTCGCTTGTATTTCTGTAGCCACTTTTAATTTGCTCCTTCTCTTACCCTTCAATGTCAAGAACGGGCCAAAGCTGCTGCTGCTTTGAATCATCTACGCAGTGTCCCTTGATTGGTGGTTACAAAAGCTATGTAAGAGAACCCACCGAGCCCAGTTACAGGCAATTAAACCAGTCCTTGTCATAAGAAACTCTTGGCTCCATTGGTTTCCAAGCAGACCGAGCATTCACAACATAGCATGAGCAAAGAAAACAACAAGTAACTTCCACCAAGCAGCAAGTTAGGTGTTTATAACACAGTCCATCTGTGTTGCCTCCCTCTCCTATTTCTGCGAGTTTCTATCAGAAGACCTGCTTCTCTCTCACAAAAATTAAAAATGAAACATATGCACGTGGGCCCCTTTCAGCACCGGTGCTGCCCCTCCTGGGGCAAAGGGCACTGAGCAGAGGAAGCAGAGGAGAGCTACATCTCTCAGCTCCTAGGGATCTTGTATCCATAACGGAAGCAAAACTAAACCAAACCAGTTACCAGTTCAAAATATGCTAAGCCGCACACCTAGACATGGGAGCTTGATGTCCTATGCTTCTCTGGACCCTATTAATTTTTGTGAGTCACTGATGTCTTGCAGCAATGAGTCCCATCATGGGCCTTGTAAAAAAGCCTTTTGTTCCTTTTGAATGAAGTCAGTCGGTTTCACGGGGTTCTCTGCTTCTATGAGAATGTAACACCATTTCCTACAAATCACTATGTGTTTCATAAACTTCCTCTATCTTCTTCCTTGAATTAAATAATCCCACATTTTTTCATTCTCTTCAAATGGAAGTCAGGCTGGCTGGCTAAGAGCTGTCACCACCACCTCTGGACCCCTTTATTCTTCCTTTGTTTTTGTTTTTGTTTTTTTTTTTAATCTAATGATTAGAACTAAACTCATTTTTCCAGGGGAAAATGTACTACTGATATATATTTGCATCATATTTTCAGTGTCAGTTTCTTTCTCACTTTAATATCCTAATATTTTGTTGCTTTTTCAGTTGCATAATACACAGTTTTTTCACTGAGCTGCCTAGAATAATGAACAGGCCTTTTTCTTGAGTGGTTACTGTAAATTAGCTTCCAATAAAGATTATGAGTGGCTTAAATTATTACTTCTAGTATCTGACACTTTGTCATATACATTTAGCCTTCAGTAGTGCTGTTCATTTACCTAGCTTTACAAGGATATCATTCAGGTCTTATCTAAGTGTAGCAACCATGAATGTTCTCGAGTTGTTCTCTGCCTTTATATAGCTATTGTTGAGTCATGAACTGAACTCTTTTCTTTCACCGTGGTTTTGGGTCACTGGCAGAGCTGGCATTTCACCACAGCTGGGATGTCCACCTGCTCTTGCTATTCCAAGCCTGAATTCCTCTGCAATATGGTCAATGAATCTCTGGCTGACTGTCACTGCTCCCTCTCTTCAACTCTTCGCCACTAGCCCTTCTTCCAGGGTTAATCTCCCTCTGTAATCTGCATTAATCTGGACTGCTAGCAACCTGACAGTTTCAGTCCTGGCATACAGCCCAGTCCTTGTACAGCAGGTGATGACGAGTCTTCACTATTTTAGCATAAAGTGCCCAATAGCCCAAACACAGACCAGGTACTCCTTGTGCACGAGGCTGAACATAGAGGCATAACAGAGAGCCATCTCATTTTGTTGTGAACTGTTTACAGTGAGAATCCCAGCTCTGTTCCTGGGCTCCTTAAGCTTCTTCATCTGGATTACCCTTTCAATGCTGAATTGTATTAGCAGTCACTTTTTTAGAGTAGAAAACCAATGGAAATGAGGCAGCTTAACTAGAATGCCCCAGGTTGTATGTAGTAATGAGTTGCCTCCTCCATTGTCTAATGGATTCTGTCAGCTTCAGGACATCCCTCGGAAAAAGGCAAGATTTATGGTGTTGGCATATTCTGGTGTCTTGGTTAAAAAAAAACATCAGCTAATGTGATAGCTGAGCTCTCAAGTCCTTATGCCTATTACAGCATCATGAAAATATCTCCTCCAGGTGCTTGCCTACGAATCCGAAACAACAGGGAAGAGTGGACCCTCAGCAATTCAAAGCGAATGGGAGGACTTGCCATTTTCAGTTCAATTGCCAGCTTTTCATCTTCACATCGAGCCACAAAGTGGATCTGTTCACTGCCTTGAGCATGGGCACCCTACCAAAGCAAAGAGGAAAGCATATGGTACCCATCAGTGCTGAACTGTTTTATAGGCCTGGGTAGCGCTAGATAGACAGAAATGTGTGGGGAAATGTATATTAACTGTCAAGACAAGAATCTTGCCAACTATGTACTAGGAGCAGGAATCATTTGTCTTTGATGGCATAGACACCTATTACATGCTCAGGTTCAGTTCCCTTGCAGGACTGTTTTAGCTAGTCAAAAAATTTGTTAGAACGAAACTGCAGAATGAAGCCAAGGGAATTAAACCCTTGCAGGTGCATGGAGACTAGTTAAGGACCTGACACAGGTGAGACAGTAAATAGCCCATAGTGGTTCTGGATACAGGCATTTATTTAAGAATTTGCAATATTAGAGCTTTTAACCTACTCAGTTATCTCACACACTCCCTCACTTCCCCCACAGTGTTATATTCACTGGGCAATCACTGCTAGTCTGTGGAGACCAGAAAGTTATGTCAGTTCATGCTGTGCAGCTGTGCTTGGGCATTACTGGCCAAGGCCCCTGGGCCTTCCCTGGCATTCATCTCCATGCGGCTCTCTGACCTCCTGGATCTTCCACCACTTCCAAGATCTTTCCTCCAGCCGGGATCTTCACATTCTTCCTTCCATCCCTGAGCCCCAGGTTTTCCCAATCTAAATGGTCTAGGTGCAGAAGCACTATGTGTGATCAGCTTCCTAATTGGCAGTTCTGTCTCAGGTCTCTACTAATCGGAGGATAACGACGTATTACTTTTGTTTAGTCCAACTGTTAACGAAAATTTACAACTAGGCCATATTGGTTGCAGCTAGCGACCTCGAGCTTGGGAGTACAAAAGTTCAATTTCGGACAATTACATACACACCCATTAATCTGCTGCCTGTCACCATTTACAATTTAAGTTATTTTTTTACCTACCACAGGCACCAATACTAGAGGCACAAAGTAAGCACATACTGCATATCAAGAAAAGGTGGAGAAAGGCCATAAGGAACTGGCAAGGCTAAACAGCAGGGTAAGGAGTGTTTATTAGAAGCAAGACAGCATCCTTCAAAAAGTTGAGCTGTGTCCTGTTCAGTGAGTAAAAATGAAAGAATGATACATACTGGAAGGCTAAATGTAAAAATAAAATAAAGCAGGCCAAAAAATTGTTTGAGGAACAGATTGTAAATGGGATGAAAGCTCATAAATCCTTTTTTAAACACCTCAGGAATAGGAAGTCTGTCAGTCTATTGAGCCATAGGTAATCGCTGTAAAAGAAGAGATAAGGCCATGGCAGAAAAAAAAGTGTACTCACTATGGAAGAACTTGAGAAAGGTCCTGAGCTAAAACCCTCCTTTTGGGGGATTTGTCAGAGGATCTGTCTGAAACTGAAGTAACTGTAGAAGAGACTAGGGAACACAGGAGCAAAATGAACTTTTTTATTACTATTATTATTACTATTTGGCAGGAGTAAATGATGGGCTTCACCCAAGAGCTCTGCCAGAAGGTATGGATGAAGTAGCTGAAGTACAAACTGTGGTGCTCAACCCCCTGCTCAAAACTGTCTTGGGCCCTGAGACCTGGAAAGCGGCAGATGTGCCATCAATTTTTAGAAAAGGTTCTGGGGGAGATCCAGGGAACTACAAAGCCTGACTGGGCCCATTTATTAGAAACTGTTATAAAGAACTGAATGAAGAGACACAGGGGAAAATGGAATATATTAAGAAGGAGTCAGCAAGACATTTTTAAAGGATGGGACTCATCAGCCTAGGAAAGAGATGAGATGACTGAAGAGAGATCTGATAGACGTTTTTAAAATCTTGAGAGGCATGGAAAAGGTGACTAGGAAATGACAATTCTTTGTCTCTTCCAACATAACCATGTGGAGCATTACAAGACATTAGCAGCTGCCCTGTTCTAGCAGGCAAGAGGAGGTGCTTTTCTCATAAAATGCAGATCTCCTTCCTTTAGGCGGCTGTGGCTGTGAAAAGTTTGCACAGGTGCGGAACACAAATGTGCAACGTCATGGAAGAAAAATCCACCGAGGGTTATCGAGTGCAAAGACCTTTGGCATAGGAAGTCACTGAGCTGCAAAATGTGTGAGAGTTTTCTGGGGAAGTATCATGTCCACTTCACTTTCCTAGGTGTTTGCTGTTGGCCACAGTCAGAAACGGGGCCCTGGGGAGATGGGCCGCTGGTCTGACCTGATATAGCTGTATTATATTCTTATGTTCCTTCCATAAGAGTGGAGACCACATTAGCCAGAATATCTAGCCTGGATAAAGGATGGGATACTAAGTGGCTTGGAATGATCTTTCCAGAAATAACGGCAGGTGAACTAGAGGGAAACTTACAAGTCCTTTCTGATAATAGGTGTTTTAATTTAAAAGCATTCTAATTCAATGTGTAGCCTGTGACAGAAAAAAAGAAGGAACAATTACAGAAAAAAAAAACCATCTGAAGGTAGTACAGAACGCTCTCCCTATTGGCTTCTACCAGCTTCTGATGATGTATTGACCTAATGTGTTCAAGTCACGTGGCCATCACTTAAATTCTTGGTTCTGGAGTATACCACGTACACCCCTGACACACGCTCCTTGCCCTTGCTGAAGCAGGGTCTTTTAAGTCTTAGTGGACCGAGTCCTGGTTATTTTTGTTTCTATCTTTAGTTACAAAACATAGTGACACATTTTTAACGGTAAAGACTTTAGCTAATCATTGATAGGTGCCTGTAAAAGAGTGCTGTAGTTACACAAGGAAAGTGTAGCGTCTGCAACCTGCTCTTTTAAATTTCAGTGCTTAAATATGCCTTGGCCATTTAAACCTTACTTTTATCCTGTCCAGAGCCTTGTGTGATATACAGGTATCATCCTGGGATTTTATGACAACCTGAAGCAGGAACATGTCCTAGCAGCCATTCAATTACCATTTTCACAAGCCAACTCTCAGAAGTTAAGACCTCAAGGCTAACTTTGGTATTTGGTGGGAAGAGAAAACAGGGTTTTGTTATTTCTGTCATTCCTGTTGCCCCTCTGGTTGGGATTCTAAGCAGATCGTGCATCTTTCTTGCAGAAACTGACACACGTGGGCTCTCCAGCTCCCTGCGTAGGGTCGTGAAGCTGAAGTTGCTATTCCATGCCTGGGAGAAGGCAGCGTTCAGTGCAGATCAGTGCTTTTTTATGAATATTTACTTGCCAGTCAGAGACATCAGCTCACCAGTGTGTAATAACTTTAATCAAAAAAAGTGCAAGGTCTCCCCCTCCTGTCTATACAGATAACATTCAACCCCACACTGGAATCCAGTCAGGCCTAGCAGAGAGCACAACAGCTGTTTAACAGAGTGTTGCAGTACTGTATGAGAAGTATTGAGCTGGAGTGAAGAGCAAAGTGCCAGAGCAGAGCACTAACTGCAGCGTCAGTGGAGGTCAGTTGTTGAAAGCTGGTAAAGGAGGGGGTATGCTGGGCCACTGGAGTGGGAGAGGAGGAGGAAGAAGAGGAAGGGAGAGTCCCAAGAGCCTTCAGCCTCACCTTCTTTTGCACTGTCCATCAGAGGGTGAGGTCTTTCAAGGGCAGGGCCTGGCCTTCACTGAGATCATGTCAGCTGCACAGCTTATGGGGCAGCTGGTCTAGAGAAGGAGGCTAATAGGGGTGAGAATGAGAGGAAAAAATCCTGCCTCCACCATCTGACCTATTATTCATATAGCATGGTAATGTTTGGAAATATTCAAACAGCATCACACAGAAATCAGTGATATCACCAGCCATATCCTGTGTAGTCCTACTCTGATTTTTCCAGACTCTCTCAGGTTGGCAATAATACAGGCAGTGAGACAAAATGAGGGCATCTCTGCAGCTCTGGGGATGTCAGCTTGAGATAGGAGAGTCCCAGAGGGAAACAGGGGAAAATGAAACAATTTAGCAAAACTGACAGAATTTAATGAAAGTATTCTGTTCCTCTATCTCTGCACACACAGTTGAAAAGACGTCAGCCAAACAATTTTCTCTCTTCCATGTCTACAGGGCAGGGAGGTGCTGCCTGCCCAGACAAAATGATTTCATTTTATTTTTTCTCATATTTTGTCACTCAGGATTGTATGTGTAGAGACCTGCATGCAAGGGAGAGAGGAAGGGACTTACAAGCTGTCAGAGGCACTAGAACCGTGGCAGCAACTATGACACGGTGCCATAAGGACAGCTGCCCGCCAGGGGCCTTCAGCATCACCTCAGCTTTCTTTGCATGAGCTATATAGAGCAACTGTCTGAGAACACTAAATGGGAAAAAAAAATCTGATAATTGCATAAATGAGCAACCAACTTACGAAGATTAGAAAAAAACCTGCAATATGGATGAATTGTATCACAGCTCCTAGTATAGGCTTTCCTGCACGCCACTGTTTCTTTCATCTACCTGTCAGGCCAGGCAGATCATTAATTTTGCAACTCCAGTGTTCCTGGGATTAACTGCTCTTGTCCACAGTGTATGATAGTTTAAAACATGAGGTGAAAATTACGGCAGTCAACATGTGGGGACAGACAAAACATGATTACCTGAAATTCTATGACTAGGGCCAGGAGACAACAAAAATGCTGTGAACTGTCCAGGCCTGCCACATGTTGAACAAGCTTGATTTGTTGTTTCTTATAAAAGTGCATTGGGCTTGGCATTTTTAAATAAAAAGTCAAGTTTGAATTATTTCTCTAGCATTTCTATTTCTGAGTGATCGTTCAAAGATGAACGGTGCCAAATGAGAGCATATGCAGAGTGGTTGCACCAGCAGGGTGAGAGGGATACATCAGTGACTGAAATGCGTCAGTGGCTGTTGCTACTTTTCTGCCCACGAAGGAGAGCTGCAGGCTTACAGAGGTGGCTGGAAGGGACTGGACAGGAATGCTAGAAGGCTGACATGGGTAGCACCTGGTAAGCAAAGTGTTACTGATTGGTGCCATCTACCCTGGCTGTCTCCAAGGTTTCTATAGCGTGTGTGTGTGCGCGCGTGTGTGTTTGTGTGCGTCTGTCTGTCTGTCTGTCTGTGTGGTGTCTATCACAGAAAGTCTGCTGCTGCTGTGAATAAGTGATTTTTAAGAGCTTAAGGACTGCAGTAAAGTGATTGTTTTTGCTTTTGTCCACATGGCAGGTCTGTGCTGTGTTAGGGCTGTGACACACAGGCATTCATGGTGTCTCTGTTTCTCTCTGCAGGTTCTGAAGCATCTGCGTCACTTAAATTTTACCAATAACATGGGGGAACAAGTGGATTTTGACGAGTTTGGGGACCTGGTAGGGAACTACTCAATAATCAATTGGCATCTCTCTCCGGAGGATGGCTCAGTCGTCTTTGAGGAGGTTGGGCACTACAATGTTTATGCCAAGAAAGGGGAGAGGCTCTTTATCAATGAAAACAAAATCCTGTGGAGCGGATTCTCTAAGGAGGTAAGAGCTTATATCCTTACAGCAATGTTTCCCAAACTTCTGAAAGCTGAAATTTGAAATAATTCTGCATACTCCACACATTATGGTTCCATGTCTCATTAAAAGGCCCATTCATCTTAGTGTGTACACATTTGCTGCCCTAGTCCTTCACACCCTCTTTACCCGCTTCTGGAAATAACAGGCTGCTTCTTCTCCCTTCCAATATGTTCAATGAGCCATGGAGTTGTTAAGGATATTAATGTTTTAAGTAATGTAGGATTTTTTTGGCCCAAGTAGTTAGCTTAGAATTTTGTAATGCTATTTCCACAAGACTGAGAAATTAATTGCCCAAGGCTGGTTGTTGACAGTCAGTAGTAGTGCAGTGCAGTCAGTCAGTGCAGTAGTTTCATTGCTGAAAATGGCCACCTCTTCCACTCCCAGTATCTTTGTATCAAGAAGCATTTCTTCCTTCTCCTAGTTAAAATCACATCTTTTCTGGGCAGGCTTCACCCTCCAAGTCCCACAGCCTTCCACATACCCTTGCCTTGCAAACCAAACAGAAAAAACACCTGTTAATCTACCTGTATGAGCTTGGACCTCCTGTTCAAACTATGAGCTGCACCAATATCTTTTTTTATCTACTGGAAGGGACTTGTTCAATCTCAAAAGTACATGATGTAGCCATTGACTTCAGTTAGACGTAAGTCCTGCTCCACC
The DNA here is from genome assembly GCF_040807025.1 of Struthio camelus. Classification (NCBI taxonomy): domain Eukaryota; kingdom Metazoa; phylum Chordata; class Aves; order Struthioniformes; family Struthionidae; genus Struthio; species Struthio camelus. The sequence continues at coordinate 91,167,074 of NC_090942.1, read as the reverse complement.
TACCTGCAGGTATAAGATCTTTTCAGCATAACCATATCTTTGCTGGTGTCCAAGGCTGTGTCTCCCCCATGTGATGGGAATGCAGTGCAGAGAGCTCTGGGCAGGAGCCAAGTAAGCTTCTGTAATCAACAGCAGCAGCCCACTCCACCCTAGATAAAAGCCATGGCTCCCAGAGGGGCTACTGAGCAGGCATGTGGCTTGTGACTTGGGGGAGTGACTTGGAGTCTTGTCTTAGCAGGGTCACTGTGCCAGGCTCTGCTGCAATGCTTAGACATGTTAAATTAGCACCTGATGATTGAACAAGGCAATTCACCCCCAGGTGATTATTCACTTTCCCTGACAGCTCAGGTAGCTGTTCCTCCAGTAGCTACATTTGCCCCACGTGTTTATACTGTCAGTTAACCCTCGTTTGACTCCTGATTTACCAGCTTCAGTTATGGGTTAAATTCAGAGCTCTCTGAAGGGGGCATGGGTCAGACAGAGCACACTGCAGCAGGAATACTGAGCTCAGGCCTTTCTAATCCCAGTTGAAGACTGTGCGCCTTAACTATAAGTGGAGTTAAAAGCACGTGATACTCAACCCCTTCTGATCATTGCAAATGCCATTGACGCCTCTTCCAAAAGTTAGGATGTTAGCTCCCTTTTTTTCGCTTATACAGAGTAATTACATTCTCTTGGTGTAAATTCCTCTAACAGCGCAATATTTATCTTCATTCTCTGTCCTAAACTATTATAAACATGGCTGTACATTGCTGAGTGTCATGCCAAGGCATGCAAATTGTGTGCCAGTTAAAGGGATTGTGATCTCTATGTCTACTGTAGCTTTTTTTCAATTTATAGAGTTTGAATTTCTTCCAGATAAAAGTCCCTGTTCACAGAGAGCAGCCAGTACTCTACTCACTGAAGCCTTCTGTGCCCCAGTCCTCATCAAAACAGATGAAATGTAGTTAATTTTAACAAGGGAACTGTAGTATTGGCCAGACTTGCAAAAGAACAAGTTAAAGAGTAGGCAAGACAGATATATTCATTTTGGCAGAACTTGATGAAATTTCCCACAGAATACTTACAGAGTCAGCCAAAGCAGTCTCAGAAGTACTAGCAATTTATCTTTGAGAAGTGTGGAGAATGGATGATGTCTCAAAGGATTAGAGAGGGTAATCGTAATACCTATTTTTTAAAGGAGACATTGGAGAGCCAAGGGAATTACACACAATTAAGGCTAGCTTCAGTAACCAAAAAGATGTGATAAAAAATTATAAAACAGTTTATAAACACTTAGAGGCTAATAAACTGATAAGAAAGAGCCAACATGAATTTGTCAAGAGCAAATCACATCAAACCAATTTAATTTTCCTCGTTGGCAAGATAATCAGCTTAGTAGATAAATGGGAAGCAGTGCATTACTTCAGTCAGGCCTTCAGGATTCAGTCCCAGACAATGTCTTCAGTGGCAGTCTAGGGAAAGGTGGTCTAGAGTGATGAACTCCTCCTGATGGATGCCCAACTTGCTGTCCCAAGGAATAGTTATTAATGGTTTGCTGCAAAGAGTGCTTCAAGTGGGGAGCTTGCAGGAATTTGCCCTGGATATGCCTCTGTCCAATTAATTAATCAGTCAGTGATTAACAGCTTAGAACTAGTATTCGCAAACCGTGCTGCAGGTACACTTCAGAGTGATAGGCAGTGGTGACTGCACTCAGCTGCAGGCAAATACATGAGCCATAAGACAGGCATCTCCACCTCGGTGTTGCCACTAACTGTACCTGAGGGCTTGCTTACCTTGTGGCTAAGGTCAGTGCCTGGACACAAGCAATTTCCAAACCATACCCTGGACTAACTACATCCACACAGGAGCTTCCTGGAGATCAGCAGATTAGCAGCGCTTGGGCAAGGCAACAGGACAAGTGAGGAAGTAAACAGGTTCAAATCCTTCTGCGAGGGATGAGGAAGGAGGAGATGGAGACCCTTTCCTTTCCACATAGTGGCAATCCTTCAGTAAGGTGAATGGAGGCTTCCAACCAGAGCAGCCCTTAGCTGCTTAGGGATCAGAGCACTTTACTGGCAATGAAAAATGTGGGTTTAACTCCCCTGAGCTGAGAAAGTCATATTCTGTGTCATTTCCTTAATTTATTTGGGAAAAGGTGAGCTTAAGCTTAGGGTGCCTTTGCGTAAGAGACCCTGACTTCAAGTTGTGCTGAACTTCTTGTTGTCAGTGTCTGTAGGCATGCACTAAGCATGCCTGTTGGACCACTCGCTGCCAGGTCATGAGCATGCCCAGGTGAGCTAACACGCAGCATAAATGCACAGCCAACAGCCAACACACATAGTCATTTGCAGTAGCAGAAGTTTGGAAGCCTGAGTAATCTTTCTGATTAAAACTTAGGAACACAAGCAGTTAGGTGGGGGCTTTATAGATCCCTTCCATGGATTTAAACATGGAAAACCTAAGGTGTACCCCATGTGGGTGTACACTCCTTTTTCTGGATCTGCATACAAGTGTTGATTTGCACCTTTAGATGATCAGAATTCTAAAACCAGGAAAAGTTCTTGTTATTTAGTTAATTCACCTTGTTGCTTCTGGGTTTGAGAGGGTCTTCGGGAGAACAGGCTGGAAGTGGGCTTTAAGGACCTGTTTTAATTCCCATAAATCATTACTAGCTAATATGCAATACATGGGAGAGAGAATGAATTGGGGGCCAGTAGGCACGACACTTCACTTCCGAGGCTGATTCGAATTAGTGCCAGTAGAGATTGATTTTCTTTTTTTTTTTTTTTAATCACCTGATGACTGTTTTATAGTATGTGTATCATGGGTCACATATCAGTTCCCAGTGCCCACAACACAGTAGAGATTACAGAGATCTGCTGATCTCCCCTACCATCCCTTGATGCGATTCCTTCGAATGCATGGAGAATATCACTGCAGTGGGCTAGGGAAAGTCTAATGTGCAAGATGCGTCTTTTCTGTGGAAAGAAGAGGTGAGTCTGTGAGGCTGTCACTCTAGCATGTCAATCAAGCAATAACACCCTTAGAGTAAGCACAAGGTCCTTCTGTAAGGAGGCTCCAGATGGGCCACCACCGCCATTAACTGTCCTTGGGCTCTTTTCTTGCAGGTGCCTTTCTCTAACTGCAGCAGGGACTGTCTCCCAGGCACCAGGAAGGGCATTATTGAGGGAGAGCCCACCTGCTGCTTCGAGTGCGTGGACTGCCCTGATGGGGAGTACAGTGATGAAACAGGTAATACCCACAGACCCTCTCTGGGGGTCTGCGCTTTTGCAGAGGACTGTGTGAGGCCTCTCATGGGCATCACCAATTGTGCTAAGGTTGCTTCTCTGCAGTGCTGAGCTACAGTCCCACAAAACAGCCCGCATGGACACCTGCACGAAGGTGGGCCAGATCCTCTTCTTGGGAATCTTTTACCAACTCCATGTTAGTGGAGTTATTAATTTGACCAAAGTTGCCAAAGTCACAGTCCAAACAGGTGCCCCACTCCTCCAAAGAACAGGCACAGGACAGGCAGTGACGGTATAAATGACCCCTTTTGCTGTGCCCTGCTCTGCCAGGGAGCTTCACAGAAAGCCTGGAGGGACTTTCTCTGAAAAGCATATATGAAAGTTGAGTCCCATGGTCCTCAGGTCCTGTCTTCTGCTAAGTCTGCTTGTCACTGCGGCTCTGAATTAGGAAAAGGCAGAGAAATTGAAAAGGATTTGCATGTAGGAAGGCTCTCATGCAGCCACAAGAAAATTCCATTGCACTGTAGCAATAGCTTTTGTTACAAAAATGTGGAGGAAGGAGATCCCTACCCGGATCCTAAACTCTGTAGTTATCTGTCTGCCTCCATCTTTTCCTCATGTTGTCAGGGTTTTATTTCATGCTTTATGAAGAAATAAAGTCCCACTCCATCTCTGAATTCACAAGCAGAGAGGAGTACTTCCCTTTATGGGGTCACCAACCACAGCTTCTCTTGGATAAGGACACTACAAGCAACCAGAATCTCTAGGTCATATCAAACACCCATGGACATCTTTTTAGTTGGCTTCAGTGGGAGCCCAAATCAAGCCAGTCAGGTTCTGCAGTGGAGGGACACCTCAGTTTTAGAGATGGATACAAAATTCTGAATTTCCAACACCATTAGTGCTTCCTTAGTGTCGGGCATCTCCAAATTAACAAAGGCAAGTAAATTCTTGCAGAACAGCAGGCTCCTCTGCACTGCTGAATGGTCAGGATCTCCTCACACCCTCACCTCACACTGGTCCCGGCACATGCTGCAGATCTTACTTGAGGTGAAAACCTCAGTAAGCTGAATGCAAGACTTTCATAGTTGTTCCTCTTTGAGAGGATCTGATTTTCATCCTATCAGACAGAAATGATAATTTTTTTAAGAAGAATATATAGTACTACAAGGTGCTTGGGGTAGCATTTTTGAATTAGATAGCAGCAATTCTGGTAATTTATAATAGGGGTCTTTTGATGCTTTTCACAAGATTTTGGGAGCTGGCACTGGTGTGCTGGCGAAATTTGGGGTAGGAGGGTGCAGGAGACTGCATTCTGCTGTTTTACAGTCAGCCTCATCAAGCTGAGACTGCGATGCTACCAAAGGAGACAATCTCTCCAGCCCTCTCCCAGCTGTTTGTTCCCATCTTTTGTCCAGTAGCAATGGTGGTACTTGTGTACCATAGAACGAGTTGGATCAGGGCTCTGGTCTGCCTGAAAACAAAACTAATTTTTGGCAGGTTTAGCCTCCAACTGGAACAAGAAGTTGCATGAGCACTAGTACTGACACAAATGTGGGGCAGGAATGGGCAGCCTCAGAGGAGGAGGGGGATTTGGATTAGCATGGTCTCTAGTCAGCTCTAGACAACAGTGAAACCACTTTTTTAGGATGCAGTGCATAATAGCTACCCCCTTCTGTGGCAGAGGTGGGTGTATTTCCTGGTAATATGAAGTTAGCTCTGCTATCTTGCATGTAGTTTGCAATAGCCTTCTAGGTGAAAGGCTCAAAAATAAAAATGACTGCATGAAAGTAAATGAAAGACTTGTGGTGATAGGAGCTTCTGACTGCACTTTTACACCTAGTGCAAATTTTTGACATGAACAGTGAGACAACCAGGCATTGGGAGAGCAGCGTCATGTCTGATGACAGATGCTTCTTCCAAAGACCTCTCCAGAATGAGAGCTTGGGATACTCTGCCTTCATTAGCCAGTAACCTTCCCATAAATACTGCTCTCAGCCTCTTTCCACCACCATCAAGGGAGCCATGACCCTCACCACTGGAGCACACGATCTGTTTCGGTTAGAGAAGATGTGCAGTAGGTGCAGGTTCTCACCTTTTGATCGTGGCAGCCAAAGAAGACAGATATTTCCAGCCCAATAGGCTCTAACTAGTTTCCTGTAGAGGAAAGAGATGGAGGCATCAAATTCCCCTCTGCAAGGGTCAGCGGTAGGCTTTGCTGGGTGTAGGGAGAGCAATATTGTTAAGACACGTCTTCCCGTAATGTTCCTAATTGAAATGAGAGTATGGTTGGAGTCAAGGGCATTGCCTGCTTTCCAGGGATGAACAATTTAAACACTTCTAAGATTCACATCTTTGGAGTATGAAATAAGCTCCCAAAGCACTTAAGGACACAAGCACATTTTTAATTTTCCCTGTAACAGAGACAGGCAGGATGTTTCAAATGATGATGGAAGAGTGAGAGGTATGAAGACTGAGAGAAGTAGATGATAAAAATGAAGGAACAAAAAACAGCAAGGGACAGAGCCTGTGTAATAGCTGATAGTAATCAAACACGCAAAGTTTTGCCAAGAAATTGATCCGAAAAGCCAGAGTGCAGGGGAAGGACTTTTTTTAAGCTGGCATTAAATGTCTTTTGTGTTTTGCTACGTAGACCGTGGGGACTGGTTGTTTCATGGTAACGCACTCCTAGATCTGAGAGGCCAGTATCTGATACTGGGAACCCACAGGCACCAGAAGGAAACACCCTCTGTATTTAAGATGAAGGCTTGTGTGCAGCCCCCATTTATCTCATCCCTCATTTCGACCTCTCATTCTAACAAACATCCTCTCTCCCTGTCACTTACTTTTCAGATGCAAGTGCTTGTGACAAATGCCCTGAGGATTACTGGTCCAATGAGAACCATACATCCTGCATCCCCAAGCAGATAGAGTTCCTCTCCTGGACAGAGCCCTTTGGGATCGCCCTGACTCTCTTTGCTGTGCTAGGAATTTTCCTGACTTCTTTTGTCCTGGGTGTTTTCACCAAATTTCGCAATACTCCCATTGTCAAGGCCACGAATCGTGAGCTGTCCTACCTCCTCCTCTTCTCCTTGCTGTGCTGCTTTTCCAGCTCGTTGTTCTTCATTGGTGAACCCCAGGACTGGACTTGCCGTCTGCGGCAGCCAGCCTTCGGCATCAGCTTTGTCCTCTGCATCTCCTGCATCCTGGTGAAAACCAACCGTGTCCTGCTTGTCTTTGAGGCAAAGATCCCCACGAGCCTCCACCGCAAGTGGTGGGGGCTCAATCTCCAGTTCCTCCTGGTCTTCTTGTGCACATTTGTGCAGATTGTCATCTGTGTGATTTGGCTGTACACGGCGCCCCCATCCAGTTACCGGAACCATGACCTAGAGGATGAAATTATCTTCATTACCTGCCATGAAGGCTCTCTGATGGCCCTTGGCTTCCTCATTGGCTACACCTGCCTCCTGGCAGCCATCTGCTTTTTCTTTGCCTTCAAGTCTCGAAAGCTACCTGAGAACTTCAACGAGGCCAAGTTCATCACCTTCAGCATGCTGATCTTCTTCATCGTCTGGATCTCCTTCATCCCTGCTTACGCCAGCACATACGGCAAGTTTGTCTCTGCTGTGGAGGTGATTGCGATATTGGCTGCCAGCTTTGGGCTCCTGGCCTGCATCTTCTTCAACAAAGTCTACATCATCCTCTTCAAGCCTTCCCGCAACACAATAGAAGAGGTGCGCTGCAGTACAGCCGCCCATGCTTTCAAAGTGGCCGCCAGGGCCACACTGAGACGGAGCAATGTGTCACGCAAGCGCTCCAACAGCCTGGGGGGCTCTACTGGCTCCACCCCTTCCTCCTCCATCAGCAGCAAGAGCAACCATGAAGACCCTTTCCCTCTACCGGCCTCCGCAGAGCGGCAGCGCCAGCAGCAGCGTGGGTGTAAGCAAAAAGTCAGCTTCGGGAGCGGCACGGTCACCCTGTCGCTAAGCTTCGAGGAGCCACAGAAGAATGCCGTGGCCAACAGGACCACGAAGCGCAGGAACTCCCTGGAAGCGCAGAACAGCGATGATAGCCTGATGCGGCACCGGGCCCTGCTGCCCCTGCAGAACAGCGAGTCCCTCAGCGCAGAGCCCAGCTTTCGGGCAGCTTCCAGCCCGGAGTCCAGCTCACAGGAGTCAGTGGTGGGAGACACAAAAGAAGAAGTACCAGGCCCCGAGGAGGAGCTTTCCCTGCCATCGGCTAACTCTCGAAATTTCATAGGCACTGGAAGTGGCTCTGTCACAGAGAACACGGTACATTCCTAACGAAAGAAGACCATGAAAACCACACCAGTCCCCAAGAGGAACTTGCTCACCTCTTGCTTCTGATTGGGAAAGACAACAAAGATACACATCTGTGACACAGCCCCACCACAGTTTATTGTTAGTGCTGGTAGGGTAACACACATGCCTCCAGAGGAAGGACTGTCTGAAGCCTGTGTCTGGGGACCCTGGAACTGAAACTGCATTTGCTTTATTGAAATCAGGACATCTTGGAAGGACAAGTGAAGATGGGCTCTGGTGGGGTTTAAGCAGAACTCTGCATGCTGCCTTGCCTCTGTAATCTTTTCCTGCCGGACTGCAACTCAGCTGACTGTGGGAGGCAATTAGGCAATTCCACTATACTCTGCTTTTACACTTATGTACATTATTTCTCTTTCCCACTATGTATAATAGTCCCTCTTTATCCAGTATATGTGATCTGTAACCATGTTCGTCAGGACTCTCCGCTCTACAAAAGCAAGATATACAGTTTCACTTGGGGAACACACGGTCATGGGGAAAATAAAAAAGCCCCCAACATCCTGCATGCTGTGTACAGCCAAGGGTGTGAACATGTAAAGTATTTAATGTGACAGAGCGCCCTGCTATTTATATTTAGTAATGTCCCAATCTCTCCTTTCTTCCCGCGAGCGGGAGCAGCAGGAAATACTAGACAATGCTCTTCATAGACTCCGTTACATTAGACCAAGCTACTAGGTTCCTACTGGTTTCTTCCAGCTGAGGTAGCTTCACCTCCAGCCTGACTGCTTTGGTGGAGGGGGAGAACAGCTTGTCATATCCTCCAGGAGAATGCTGCGAGAGCACAATGAGATGTATCCATGATTGATTATGTCACTAGTAGTTGTACGCTTAATGACGTGTTGCTGTTGTAATATTCCACGTGGCATACATGGCTAAACTTTTCACACCATAGTCAGTGTTGTGCTTTGCCATATTAATCTGCCTCACATCTACACATAGTATTGCGCTAGTCGTGACAATACTGGTGGGCTTGAGACAAAGCAAATGAAACAAGATGAAATGGAGGAGTTAAAAGATGTAGAAATATCCCCCCAAAAGTGATAATATGACTGCAAGGAAAGATAAATATTTGGAGCGCGCATGCTGGTAGATGACTGGATGAGGAAGACACATACAGGCCTGGGCTCTGAGACATGCACACTGATAAATGAGTAAATAAATGAGTAAATTGGGTATGTTTTGGCTCCTACAGGGCATCAGATGTCCAGGAGTTTTACTGGAGATGCCTAGGGTAAGTATTTCCCTCCTGGCCCACCTTGAAGAGAGGGCACCTAGTGCACTACATCTGAAGAGTAAGGTCTTCAGAAGAGAACACGTTCCTCTTGGTGCTTGTCTTACTCCCCCAAAAGCAGACATGAGTGCTCTTAGTTTTGCAAGGGTTTTTTTTTTTTTGCCTGGTTCTTCTCCATCCATACTGGAAAAGTTGGAAGTAAGAGTCAGTAGTAGAGATTTTTTTGTAGCTTGATGAGAGAAAGAGTGGCCCAAGAAAGCTTGGAAGGAGAGGGTGGGGTTACGCTGCAGAATTTATTTCCCTCTTCCCAGATGCCATGTGCAAGCACAAGTAGCTGGCATGAAAATGCCAGTTCCACCTCTCATCACACATGAACGTAGTCTAGAGCCCTGCAGAAAGCTATACAGGCCTGCAGCCTCGTGTGAGCAGAGTCCACAGGACCAGGTGAATGCCTTGGGGAGACTACCACAATTCTCTGTTTTTGCTTGGTTGTTCTTTTGCCAGGGCAGGCAAATAAAACTTACAGGTCACATTACTGCATAAAAATTTTGTTTTGCCACCTCCACTTGTTGTTGATAAGGAAGAGGAGTTGTGGCTTAGGAGAGTGCAGTGGAAGTTCGGAATCTCTAGGAGCATGATAGTAAGACAATTTCCTTCAACCCTTTTGTTGATTTGTTACATTCACCTTGCAATGGACTAAAATTTTATTTACTGCATATAACTGCATGAACCAGTCCAACTTTAATAGTATGACCTGCCAATTACAATATTTGATTAAAATTTTTGTGTGGCAGGTTGAAAAAAAAGTTTGAAAACACAAATCATTGTGGCCACACCTTTGGACATCAGATTCCACCCCTGAACCCAGTGAGAGCTGCTCATTGCTCCTGCAAAATCAAGTTGCTGAACGTGGCCTACGTCCTCAATTCAGAACACCTAGTTTAGACCCAGGGCTTCTTGAGTTTAAATGAGTGCACGGAGATGGCCACGAGGTGGCGGAAATACCTTTTTAAAAAAATAGTTGTCTATGGCCCAAACACTTCAAAAAGTTCAGTAGCCAAATAGTTTTACCGTTATCAGTCATTCATCACTGCTACAGGCCAAACTTGACACCAGAGTCGTCTCTGAAGCTGACAGCACTGAAAGCATAGATGCTCTAAATGAATTAAATGAGGAAGGCACAGGATATAAACTGAAGACTATACACAAAAACAAACACCATGAAAACCAAAAGGTCACCAGTGGCTGCCCTCTTTTCCAAACTTGGCACTATTCACAGGCTGGCAGGAGTACGATATTCACCACCTATGCACTCAGTCAATAATGTTGACATTTATTTCTAAAGTTTTGGGTGTTTTTAATTCTTTACATCTACATTAAAAAGATGGGGGGAGGGGGGTGCCCCGATGCATGATGAGGCTTCCACAGCTGCCAAATTTTATAGTGACAAATCAGCCCGTGCTCAGTTTGCGGATGAAGCCCCATCTGCTGCCAAAGCACGCTCAGCCAGCGCTGCAGGCCTCCTCAGGCCACAGATTGTGGAGACCCACTGCCTGCAACTCCTTGCAGTGGAGCACAGCTAAACACAAGGGAAGCTCAGAGGAAGAGGACCCTCTTTATAAAGGTGATGTGCAAGCAGACTTCTGCCATTCAGCATGCAGTACCCACTGCTGATGAATCTAGCTGTTAAATTTGCCATCTTAACCAAGGGGAGTAGGAAAAGGCTTTTTTTTTTCTTTCTTTCTTAAGGATCTGGCCATTCAAATCAGGGAGAAGCCAACATTTCGTTAGAGCGCTGAACATGCAGGCTAAAATCTCACCAGGGAGTTTCTCTCATTAGGTCCAGGTGTTGGCTAATCCACCCTCGTCTTTCGTTGCCCTGAGGAGCAGCAAAATCGAGCTGGAAGGTGCAATGCTGAAACGGCGAAGCAGAGAGAGTCCCAGCGACGGAAACTCTCCATGCTGCTAGAGCACACCCAACACGCAGGTGATGGACGCTGGAAGAAGTAATATACTAGGGAAAGGAAGAAGCAGCAAAGGCGAACAGCGTTGCCAGCAGCTGCTCCCATCCGGGGCTGTGAGCAACGGGCCACCCGCCCTCGCCAAGGCCTGAGCATAGCTCATCCTGCAGGCAGCTTTCACCTGCAAGTCTTTGCTGTTGGTTTTTTCTCTTCCTTTGCCTAGCGCTCTACAGCGTTTCCCGAGATGGGAGGTTTTCGGCGAAGCCCGGAGAAAGCTGGCCTCGCCGTTTCGTACGAGAGGGTATTTAAAAAAAAAAAAAAAAAACCAACAACACACGCACACACACACCCTACCCTGCTCTACCATTTTCCCGCTGTTACCGCCTCCCCGCGCCCGCGGCGCAGCCGACAAAGGGCCGGGCGGGGCCGAGCAGAGAGGCGGCCGCCGCCATGTTGTGCGGAGGACCCTCAGCGGCGCGGGCGGCCACCGCCGAGACGCAGCAACTGGCGGACGAGGTGAGGGGGGCCGCGGCGGGAGCCGGGGAAGGGGGGCGCCCGGGCGCCCCCTGCGCCGAGGCGGCGGGCGCGATGGCAACGTCCCCAGACGGCTTTATAGCACTGACACTCCCCCCCCCTTCCCCGCCGCGGTGTGCCCACGGCTCTACGCAGTGTCTCCTCCAAGCACACGTTTCCTTTGCCGTTCGGGCGTCCTTCCTGTGTAAACAGAGAGCGGCAAGACTGCGGTTGTAGGTTTAAATTCACTGCTTTGGGGGCTGCATCCCCGTGGCGGGGCGTGCAGGGTGTTCAGCCGTTGCTGGAGCCCGCCGTACACAAAGGAGCTGCCCCTCCCCCGCCCCTTCCCTGGGAAGCCGGGGGCTGACAAACGGCCGAAACGTCCTGGGTAGTTCTTAACGGTTGGGAAGCCGTCGCTGCGCCGGCTCGGTCTCTGCTAGCGGTCTTCCGAGAGAGCAAGCCCGAGATTGCAAGAGGAAGTTTTCGCAGCGTTTGGAGAGCGCCGTTGAGTGCCTCATTAGGTACTCGGCAGCTCTGTTCCTGCTTGTGCAAACTGATGTAGTATCTAGCAGTAATTTTAGCACGATGTGATCCGTCTGCTTCCCGAGGTGTAACGTTTGAGCTCCTAAAAGGTCTGTTTCCTTTCTCAAGAGGAAACAGGGCCTGGCAGAAGGAGCTCCCTCTCTCATGAAGGCTAAACCTCTTTTGGGGGGAGCAAATAGGCAAGAAAATATCTCTTGTTATTTCACAAAGCAGAATTCAGCTCTAAAAACTGGCAATTCCAAATATTGGTGCTCGTTATTGCATCTTAAATTGCTGTCCATGCTAATGGAACACGGGCGTTTGCTCTAAAAGTGACTATGTACAAGTGAGTTCTGCTTTCAAAACATACGGCCTTGTGTCAGTTGTGTGTAATAACCCTGAAGTGCCTTCTGCTTTTTCCTTTTATCATCTAGGGTTTGTCACACCAATTAAGAAAGATTAAGGACAAGTTGTAGCTTCTTGCGCTCTTTATCATCGCCCAGATTTGCCAGACCACAGCAGTTTCCACGCACGTACAAAACGCCCAAAGACAGCAGGACTGCGCAGTAGTCATTGAAATTAAAGTTTAGTTTGTAGAATGTGATGATGTTGCCTAAAAAGAGATGTATAACTTTTAAACACTAAGCTGAGCTTGCAGTACCGAGTACAGGATTGAGAATTGCTGAGGGATTGACAATTATTATTCTGCTCTGAAGAGGCCTGAGTGTTGTGTTAGAGATAAGGCTAGTGTGCAATTAACGTTGCACATGGGCTGAGAACTAGACTTCTTTAAAAACCTGGATTTCTGTTCTGTGGCAGGCTGCAGTGCTTCAGTAACCCAAAAACAGGATGAAGAGTAACAACCAAAGCAAACCAATTGGATTCAGAAGTGATGGAATTTGCTGAAAACCTGGCATTTTCATTTAAAACTAAATACTTCAAAGTTTGTCCAGTTTGTTTTGACTGCTCTTTTAAATTATTTTATTTAATGAAACATACATGGGAATCCTCAAAACTTAAATTCGCCTGTGGAATAGTATGCTCAGCTGGATACAGACTATGTCGAAAATGTTCTTTTTGTTAAATGAAGATAGGAGTTCTTGAATTATTTTGTTTGCTTAAAATCTAATCTTTTTGGAGATTTGTTAAGAGCCTGCCAAGTTTGCTCACCACAGATACATTTCCTGTGGCTGCTTTTCCAGTTATCATCTCCATCGGATTGTTTCCTAAAGACAGTGTAATGCTGAACAGTGGTCAAACTCATAGCCCTGGCAAGTAGTGCTGCTTGCCCAGAGGCAAGCAGCATATGCAGGTAAGCACCATATGCAGGTAAAGCATATGGAACAGCAGGACAGGCTTCCCTTCAACAGTGTCCCTGGCTTGAGAGTCTTCTAGGAGCTGTCTCTCTAAGGCAAGGATCGCAGCCCAGGCCTCTTCAGCCTTTGGAGGTTACTCAGGGTGAATTTTAACCACCTATCTTTTAGTGACTGCTCTGAGAGCGAGCAAGCAGGCTGTGCAGGACACCGCAGAGCCTTCGGGACACAATAATTTTCAGTCCTGTGATTGAATCGCAGATTCTTCAGGTGTGAAGGGGCCGCTCCTTCTGCTCAAAGCAGAGTCAGCTCTGAGAGCAGACCAGGCTGCTCAGGCCTTCACCCAGCTGGCTCTTGAAAACCTCCAAGGATGGAAACTGCACAACTTCCCTGAGCAACCTGTCCTCATGGGAAAAAGCTTTTCCTTATATACAGACAGACCTTCCAATTTCAATTTATGACCACTGTGTCTCATCCTTCTGCCATGGCCCTCTGTAAAGAGCCTGGCTCGGTCTTCTCAGTAACCTGTCGCCACTGGGAGGCTTTCCTGCAAGCCTTCTCCCCTCCTGGCTGAGGCGGGTGGAAATTGGACGCATGATTCCCGACATGCTTAACAAGTGCCAAGTAAAGGGCAGCAATCGCTTGCCCCTGCCTTCTGGCTGCACTCGTGCCGATGCAGCCTGGTATGCTGTTATTACTGGGGTGCACCGCTGGCTCAGGTTTAGTGCACTGTCCCCCAGCACCCCCAGATCTAGCACTGGGTCATTCACTAGCACAGCAGGTTGATAGCAGTTCTTGCAGGGAGCATTTCTCTCTGGGCTCTCCCTCTCCGCCCCCGCCAAGGATGCCCTTTTGTCACGGGCTGGGACGAGTCATTGCCATGTGACTCTGAGCTGGCTGCAGTCATGGAGCCCAGTGTTCAGCTTTCTGGTGGAGGTAGAAAATATGCTGAGCCAGGCTGTTTCCCAAACTCAAAAAAAAAAAAAAAAAACAACCTTGCACAGCACCTAGGATTGCTAAGGGAGTGAGGGACAGCAGAGGGCCAGCGATAATACCTCTTGTTCCCCTCTACCCCTTTCTTAAAATTTGTGATAGTAACTCTCTTGACAGGCACTGAGCTTACTTCCTCCCTCTTGTGAGTCCCAGTGGGAGGACTGAATTGCTGTGCTTTCTCCGGCTGCACCCTTCCATGCAAAGGTTTTGGGTTCGCTTGGATTTCTGTATAGCACAAATCTTACAGAAGAAAGCATTTAAATGGCATATGCTTACTTTTGAAGTACTGCTCCTAACCTGGAAGAAGCATAGAGGTATGACCTCTGAGAGAGGATATATGGTATGATCCTGGCTCCCAGGGACGGGATGGATGGCTAGTGCCTCGTCCTGCATCTTCTCAGTAGTGGGGAGGGAAAGGCCTGAGAACAGATCCCGTCGGAAGAATTGTTTCTGTTCCTACTTCATTGTTTCCTGGAGCACCTGAGAGTTTTCCCCCAAGGCAGTGGATGGCATGCAGGCAGGATGGCAAATATATTAATTCCCCTTGATTTATGAAGGAAGGGAAATAGCACAATATATCTAGAAAGAGAAAATCTGCTTGCTGCTCTTCCTGTTGTACTGGGAGTGGAGGGAGAGCTGCATAATGGTGTACTGCAGGAGGGAAGGCCTTCTGGGGAGCACTGAGCTTGCAGCAAGGACTCCAAGACTACTTCTTATTACCCTTGTAAACGAAGCTTGAAATCTTCTGCTTTCCTGACCAAGAATTTTACAGTAGAGCCGTGATGTTCTAGAGAGCCAAATGTGGGGAAAGAAGAGCTGGAACTCATATGAGTTCATGTCTCCCTCTGGGCAAGTTATTTTGACTTCTTGAGCGCTGATTTTTATACTCTGGAAGCTGGGAATGAGAACTCAGAAGGCTTTATCGTTCAGTTATTATTTCGAAAATATTTGGAGTTTGAAAACACTACAGACTACAGTATCACATGTTGGAAGAACTGTCAAAGCAGTGTTATAAAACCTCAGACTTGTGTGTCTTGCTTTTAAAGCTTTATTTGCATACTTGTCTGTTCTATAATGCTGCTTCTGTAATAGCTTGTTCTGAATTTGGGCATGTGAACATAGAATTCTTCTGTGCTGAAGAAAGCCATTTTTGTCAGGGTGAACATTGTGTTTTCATTAGTTTTTTTAAAGAGAAGTTTATAAAGTCTTGTATGTGTAGGTATCAAACCACTTTACGTTTGTTGATAAATATACAGGACAGAAAGGGAAGCTGAGACATGGAGAGAGGAAGTCATTTATCAAAATATATCTTCCGGAGTACCCAGGCAGTTCTCAAATAGAGGCTTAGTTTCAGTCTGTGAGGACTGACTCACGCTGCTGTCTTGGCTTTGCTGCCTGTCTGGATTTCTGGCCTTGCTTTAATATAGGTCTCTGTGTTATCCATTTTGATCTTTTAGTAACTCTGAAAAGTAGAAACTCAGCAGTTTAGAAACCTGAATGGTACTGAGGCAATGGTGTTGCGGGCCTTAAGTCCTAAATACTTGAATTTTGCATCAGTCTTAAATAACCTTTTGTTTTCTTAAGGTGAAGCCCCAGCTAGAAGAAAAAGAAGGGAAAATCTTTGATGTCTTCACTGCAGTGGAGTTTAAAACACAGGTGGTTGCTGGAACAAATTACTTCATCAAGGTACAGGGCAGTGGGGAATGGGATCCCATTTTTTAACAAGTATAATATTATGATTTTTTCTCTTTAGTTACTTACCTACCCAAGAATGCTTGTGATTTCATCTTAATAAGAAAAAACGTGTGCAACAGCTCCCACTGCCTGTCTCCCTACCTGGATTATATGGAGATAAAGTTTAGAATACTGCTCTATTTCCATAATGATTTTTACTCTTGAGTATTTTGTGAAATTTAGTTTGGGGGGATAATTATGCATCCGTGATGTTCAGCACTAATATTGCATTAAGTGAAATCCAGGCGTGTAAAGATAGTGAGTGATGCCTCAAACCTTCTCTGACTCTGCCTGTAGTCATGTCACACAAAAGAACAAGCAACTGTGATCAAAGCATTTAAGTGCTTATTGTGCCAGATCAGATTAGAGCATTTTGTGGGTGTTGAATGTATTAACCACCTCTCTGCAACTCTGATTCCCTAGCTGTACGTTCCCTGTCTCAGGCATAGGGAGGATTAACAGGCTTAGAAGAATTAAGTGATCTTTCCATAAAGCCATGACTCCTCATGTTCTTCAAAACAAGGCCACATCTTCTGAGGTGATGGTTTTCCTCACTGCCTTTCTGCTTCTCCATCCTGAAAACACACCAATCCAAACCATTCCTCCTGCTGAAAGCTGCTGGGATTCCGCAGAGCTCACTGTTTTTCTTACCTTTCAGGTCCATGTTGGCAATGATGAGTTTGTGCACCTGCGAGTGTTCAGAAGCCTTCCTCACGAGAATAAGCCACTCAGCCTTCACAGTTACCAGAGCAGCAAGACTAAGCATGATGAACTGACATATTTCTAGCAAGCTTATCTTGTGCATTTTCCTAATGGCCACTTATGTGCATTTTCTGTAGGCTGCAACACGTTGACCCTTGTGCAAGCGAGGACAAGAATTTGTCTCTTTGTAAAGCTAATGCTGGAAAAAAACTATTTCTTATCTGCATTTTCCCCAGTGTGCAGTATCTAAATGAGGGCCATAGCTCTCCTTTCACCTACACTAATGCAACTTGACTAGAATACTGTGCCTGAGTTAAGTTTGTGGACTTCCCTGGTCTGTAAATTGCAAGGGGAATCTTATTAGCATTCATGTATCTGCAGCAAGGAGCAAGAGGAAAACCTGCATCTTCCCTGTGCCATTTTGCCAGAATGAATGTATGTGTAGATTTAAATTGGTCCATGTTTTTATTTCAAGGACCTAAAGACAGGGAGACTTGTGCAGGAGCAGATCTGAAAGCATGAAAAAGAGGAGGAGTGTAGCCTTGAAACAAACATTCCTTTGGTTATCATGTTTATCTTCTGGCAGCAGTAGGATATAATGTCCAGCAGAGGGTGTATGAGTTGAAAAATTGCTTATTTTCTGATTCCTAAGGAAAAGTCCTGGAGAGAAAGTTAAAGTGGGCAATGTATCTGCATAAATAACAATAAATACTTCTATTGAGTTTAGACTGTATTTTGACTGGTGTTTCACTGTTTTATTTGCTGCTTTTCAGTACTGGTTATTGTCTTGCTCAGAGTTTTTCACAAAATCGCAGAATCACAGAATGGTTGAGGTTGGAAGGGACCTCTGGAGATCATCCAGTCCAACCTCCCTGCTCAAGCAGGGTCCTCTAGAGCATATTTCCCAGGATCGCATCCAGGCGGGTTTTGAATATCTCCAGCGAAGGAGACTCCACCACCTCTCTGGGCAACCTGGTCCAGGGCTCTGTCACCCTCACAGGGAAGAATTTTTTCCTCATGTGCAGATGGAACTTCCTGTGGTTCAGTTTGTGCCCGTTGCCTCTTGTCCTGTCGCTGGGCACCACTGAGAAGAGTCTGGCCCCATCCTCTTGACACCCCCCCTTCAGATAGTTGTACACATTGATCAGATCCCCCCCCCCCCTCAGTCTTCTCTTCTCCAGGCTAAACAGGCCCAGCTCTCTCAGCCTTTCTTCACAGGAGAGATGCTCCAGGCCCCTCATCATCCTAGTAGCCCTCCGCTGGACTCTCTCCAGTAGTGCCATGTCTCTCTTGTACTGGGGAGCCCAGAATTGGACACAGTACTCCAGGTGAGGCCTCCCCAGGGCTGAGTAGAGGGCCATGAGCCTTTCTCATATTCCAGGTACCTTTATGTTTATGTTCTAATTAGAAATACTTCCTTTGACTGTGGTGAGGGACATGAAGGGCAACAAGACAGGCTTCTACAGGTGTATCAGGAGCAAGGGGAAGATTAGGGAAAATGTAGGGCCCCCCACCCTGCTAAATAGGGCAGGGGACATGGTGACAAAGGACATAGAAAAGGCCAAAATACTCGATGCTTTCTTTGCCTTAGCCTTTACTGGTAAGACTTGCCTGCAGCAATCCAAGGTCCCTAAGAGCAGAGGGAAGGTCTGGAAAAAGGACAATTTGGCAGAGTAGGATGAGATTAGGGACCATTTAAACAAACTCGACATACACAAGTTTGCAGAGAAGGACCTAGTGGTCCCAGTTCCCAACAATTCGAACACGGGCTGGCAATGCACCTTTGTGGCAGAGAAGGCCAACGGTATCCAGGCTGCATCAGGAAGAGCATTGCCAACAGATCAAGGGCAAGTGATCCTTCCCCTCTACTCAGCCCTGGTGAGGCCACAGCTGGAGTGCTGGGCCCAGTTCTAGGCTCCCCAGTACAAGAGAAATGTGGACATACAAGCTAAGGGCCATGACAATGACGGGATTGACACATCTGACATGAGGCTGAAAGCAAGATGATTGCTGAGCCTTGAGAAAAGAAAGCCAGAGGGTGGGGGGAGAGGGCTAAGAAGAATAAGCTAGACTCCTCTCAGTGGTGCTCAGTGAAAGGACAAGAGGAAATAGCCACAAATTGAAATAACATAAATTCCATTTACACATAAGGTTATTTAAAAAAAAAAAAAAAAAAAAACCCACTGCTGCTGTGCACAAAGGTTGCTCATAGACATTGTGTCAGCTCCATCCATGGTGACAGTCAACCATCTGACTGGGCATGGTCCTTTTAGCAAGCTGTTTGCTCCTGCATTCAACTTGGCCAGGGGGTGGGGGGGGAAGGGTTGCTGGACTACATAAGCACCAGCAGGCCCTTCTGCCCACAACCATTAGCCTGTGATGCTGCGTAAGCATTACTGATTATACTTGTTCAGTTTTGTTTTTTTTTTTTAAGGTTGGAAAAATTTTGAACTTTGCCTTGTAAGTGGGTTTTTTTTTTTTTGTTTCCATGAAGTCTGAACTCTGAGGAGAAACAGCCTGTATTCTATAAGCCCCTTTTGTACAGCCTTAGTCCCATACTGAAGAAACTAGAAGCAGCTTTGGTAAGAGTGGGTGGGGGTGAATTCATGCATGTGTTATTGGCCATGGAGACGGTATTTTGGTGGGCTTGTTGCAGATTTACTCTATGGGCATATGTAACTAGCCTTGCTTAGGAGGAGGCTGTTGTGCCTCCAAAGTGATTATTAAAGGGCTTAAGGTCCCTCAAACTACTTCCTCAGCATATGTCCTTTTGCACACATTAGCACAACCTACCCTCCCCCAAATGTGGACCAAAGGAAGAGACTGATGTCAGGCTTATTATGTACTTCTCCTTTTGCGAAGTTTAAAAAAAAAAGTGTTTTTTGGAGATGAGAAGGGAGGCATTTTTTGATGCTGGAAACTCCCCGCACTGAAGCCTTTTCAAGGTTCAAAAGCTGACTGCCAACACCAAAAGCTATTTGGTGAAGATAGATTTAAGCTCATGCTGATGTTGCCACACTTACTTACGGTATCGCAAAGATTTTTTTTTTATCATTGGACTGCAGGTTTCAGCTCGTGGAAACCATTAGACTCTCCAGAGGTGGACTATTCCCAAAGTCACAGGAGGCCACAGGCTATCTCCACACGCTGAAGACTTCATGCAGACAAATGGGGGGGCAACCTCTTTCTAGGCACCCTATACCTGTGACACTGCCATTCCCACCCTTCAGTATAGCAGCAAAAACATGAATACAAGCAAGGTATTCAACAAAACTCTTTCAGCATTTAGTGTCTTAAACCTGAGCCCTACCTACCTCCTTGGTTTGGATTGTACTGCAAGTAATTCACAGGTCCCTAGCAGCAGCTCAGGTAAGAAGAAAGTGTTTCTGTTGTGATTTTGGGCTTACCCTCTACCTTCCTCAACTTGGAGCTCAGCTGAAGATTGCTCTCATAACAGGCAGCTGATGCTACAAAAAAGCATGCACTCTGCAAGTCTCTGACAAAACATTCTCTCACCAGGATGGTTGTTTCTTGCTCCAAGGGCTGAACGTTGGGATAGCGCTTCTTCTGTTGAGGCTGGAGGCCCCTCTCCTGCTGCTACCTCAAGTAGCTACACCAGTGAAGCTGTATTTAGAGGGGGTCCAACTTTTGGCTTCTCAGCTCCCCTCTGCAGAAATAACATGTCTCACACGCTTACTGAAAAGCGGCCAGTGGGCTTGCATTTAGTGCACTTAGAGCAACTCCCAGAAGACACCTCAGCCATGTGCTAAGGTATGCGGCCTGTCTTAGGCCTAAAGCACTCTCACAGCAGGCCCAAGTTTTGTCCTTAAAGCATGCCTGGCAGCACTTTGGAAAGAGAAACTGCAAAGGGTGCACTCCCCCTTATAGCTAAGGTGCCTCAGGGGGCAGAAGCAGCTTTGACTCTTATATCTCAGCACAAGACACCTCAGACCCCATCCACGCTTTAGCCAGACAGCACGTGACAGGCAAGAGAGGAACAAAAAGCTTTCAAAACTTTTTATTGGCACGCTTTTACTGACAGAGGCCGAATCCACATGACTTGCAGAAGCGAGGAGCCACGTCCCACTGTTTCTCAGAAGTAGGTCAGAGGATCATCTCTGGTTTTGCCAGTCTGATAACTGACCAGGCTGGGACCTTGGTTCTCATGAGGAAGGCCCTGAAACACCCTGAGGTGGACATACATGGTATCAGAAACCTGGACCTAAAAACCAAAACAATGGGAAAGTAAGGATCATGGGTGAAGCAGCTTCAAACAAAAGCATGCTCTTAAATACTTGGAGAAATATTTCTCAGGAGCTTAACTGTAGGCATGTCTCAATTTTTTCTTCAACATCTCTTAACCCAGGTCTGGATGGAGGTGGCAGAAACTGCATCTGTAGAGAACTGAATAGAAACCTAAAGACTGACATGAAAAGAAAATGAATAGGACTGCCTAGATATGGAAGCACCAGAACTAACAACAGGAGAAAGATGTTGATGGCACCCTGATTAAGGTCGTCAAGATCCCAGCACATCAGTCTGCAACTTCTCAGGATACTCGGAGCATGAGACAAAAGACGATGAACTAATCCTGACGACTCAGAAGTGAGACCAGATGCAGAGACAGTGTCAACTCCTAGAGAAGACATATCCAAAACCAGCAAATGGTCCTAAGAACAAACCTAGAGAAGCAGTTACAACTTGATAGCCAGCATCCGTATTCATCTTCCAGTATTACTGCAAACATATTGGTGCCCGGACAGACAACTTTACGTGTTTCTTGGTGGCTATGGGGGGGGGGGGGGTATGAGCATGAGCGACTGAATTGATTAACAAAAAAAAACTCACCTTCCCCTCCAGAAAGTTCTCACACAGGGTACTAGATTGTAGCAAATCTTTATTACCTACATACAGAGCCAAGCACAATGGACACTAAACTCTCACTGTGTGAGGTAAGTAGCATGCAGCATTAAGAGAAAATTTTATGCCTTCGGCTCTTAGGCACCATGCTGCAGCCATCAGAAAGCATGGCACTATGTTTGTCTTGATAGGGATTACATCGCAGCTGTAAGCTCATTTGGGAAATACTGGTGATCTGGAAAATTCTGAAGTATAAAAGAATGAATCTTGTGACAGTAAAGCTCATTCCAGTTAATGCTAAAAATGAAGAAAGCTGCAGGGAGCGGGTAGGGAATGTGATACTGGTAAACCGTGCTGGACTTGTTTCCTGTCACTTGCAAGATTGGGAAAGAAGAGAGAAACAATCAGTTACAAGGGCTAGAAATGTTTTTCTTCTAAGTTAGGTAACATATCAATCATCATTTTTGAGTAGTTCAATCAAGAGGCTGAGCATGAATAGCTGGAGAACTAGTATTTTGCACACGTAATTGCCTAGGCCACCAGTACAATAGCACCAGGTGTGGCTTCTGGCTCTGCTGCAGCCTTTCTGTAAATTGTTACTCTTCATGACTCAGTTCGAAGGTGAAGACAAGCCTCACAGGTACTGAATCATTCATGTGAGTGAGACCCAGACTGGCCATATAATAGGTAGTCCGTTAGTAAAATTTCCTGAGGCCCACAGAATGCAGAAATAACTGTGGAAAGTTATCTGAAGGAGGCACCCAGGAAAGAAGGTTTGGCAGGGTTGGCCTCCCTGGGATCAAGGAAGCAAGAGCAGTGCAGAACATCTGCTCATCATGGCTGTCTGCAGAATTACTGCTCACCAAACCCTACCTGCCAACTTCTGCAACAGCAAAATACAGAGCCCTCTCAAGGGAACGCGTTGTACCAGGTGGACGTCTGTAAAAACTCTCAGGGGTTGTGTTACAGCGGTCACATGCAACGCTTACTCTACTTAAGGAAAGGCAGCCTGCCAGTAAGTAGTGTTTCCTGGTCTTACTTTCTGGTTGAAAAACATGCCCAGCAATCTCTTAAGTGCTGCTTCTCTCAGTAAACTGCTCAAATCCAAGGGTAAGGTTTTCAGGCAGAGGATGCACGGTGCCAGAGGGCCCCAAATGAAGCATTAACCATTTCCCCACAGAATGAAAAAGATACAGAAGGAACTAGCAGGCAGACCACACCTCTGCAGCAGACAATACAGAACCAAGAGGTCAAGTACAGGCTTGTATGCAAAACCGGTTAGTAGCGTGTGGGATGCTTAAGTCAGATTTAAAAGATTCACTCTAATTTGCCATTAGAACCTCAGGCTGACCTCAGACTGATCACAATGAACACAATGTTTCCTTTCAAGGCAAAGTAGCAGCTCTTCCACTGCCTCTGTGGAAAGCAGAGTTAAGGCCAGTTCAGATAATTCAAGCCAATAAGACAGTCAATAGTCTTTCAAGAGAGATGATCCTAAAAAGGTTACCACTCACATCTCAAAAAGCACAGCACATGCTCCTAAGTTTTGCTATTCCTGTCTTATAGTAGTGACCAACAGAGGAGTTTTACAACCATCTGGAGATAGTCCTTAACTCTAGGCACATCAGAGGGCTTTCTACTACACCTGCTTCTTTTTTTTTTTTGGTATGAGCCAATGTGCAAGTCACATATGGGAGTGATTTCTACTTAAACCATGTATGTACAGACCTTAATGAAGTAGTTTGTTCCAGCAACAACCTGAGTCCTATATGCTATGGCTTGAAAGGTGCCATATGTTTCATTTACCCTGCTTTCAAATTGTGGCTTCACCTGTAAAAAGAAAGGGGGAAAAAGGGTTAGCAGGCTGGTACTAAGGCTTTCCTTTCACATCCACCACCCTTAATTTTCAGCTTCCTCAAATAAAGACATACACGTCCTTAATAACAAACTCAGCAGAATCAAAATAATTCAGTTTACACCAAAACCTCCAGCCCATTTCAAGCATTGCCTCCAGCCTCCTTTAAAATTCTGTCAGAATTAGGCTTCCTAGTAGTTCAGCCAGATAACTTGCAGAAAAATCTCTCTCCTGCTCAGTGCAGGGAAACCACTGACTGGTGCCCTTTCAATTTTTTGTCAAAGGCACCAAGTACCAAACCATATTGCCTGCAGGGTATGTCTTGTGCCAAGCACACCATTACTCAGTAATGGAAGACACCTCAAGCCTGGAACCCCTGAGCTTGTGCCAGTCGGTCCAGGAAGCTGCAGGTCCCTGCTGTGTTTCACAGCCTCAGAGCTGTGCTTGAGCTGTTTATTGCAAGTTCTGTAAGAAAAAAAAATATTAAACTGGTTTTTTGAGAGTACTGAGGCAACCAACTGATAAGGTTGCTCCTGAAAGTTGTTGAAGCCTTGCAGATGAAGCTGTAATTCAAGCTAAGTATGCCATTAAACATCTAGAACTGCATAACACACAAACTGTAACAGTCATAGTGGTCCAGAATTGGATTAGGTACTTCTGTCTCCTAAAGCAGATGTAGGACCTTGAAAGGACGAGGCAAAGTCAACCCCAGAACTGCATAAACATCATCAGTCCTTCACTACGTAGCAGCTGCAGCTAATGTAGTTCAAGAAGAAACAATACTCTGTGCTGACAGTACTTACAGCGCAGGGAGATGTATTTATGCACAGTACCCAGCTTAAGCCCTGGAGACCTTAAAAAAAATGTACACTTACAGACTCTTTACACACCTATTAAAAAGGTGTAGAAGTTTCTGCTGAATTGCACGAGTGTAAGCGAAGTTTAGGTTCACTGGCAATCACAGTGGCCCTAGCTTCTCAGAGATCAAATATTCCTACAAATACTAGACTGCAACGGCAAGAGGGAGGCAGGCAACTGTGAGCACGGGTGGAAGTCTAGCCAGGTGTCTACGGCACCAGGATCTATGCACCAGTGAATGTTTTACTATAGCATCTTGCATCCGATTACATGAATTCCCAGTAGAAATGTGTCTACAACAAATGTAACCAGAAAACTTCTCTCTGGCATCTAGAAAGCATGAATACACTCTTGCAAGCTGGGTATCAGCCCCTCCTCTACATGACACACACGCTAATGACCTGACGCAGGTCAGATGCAAACCAGAAGTTGGGCAGATCAGGGCATCGCTATTCAGCAGCCTGCTCAGGTAGTCCCTGGGAGGGGTTGGGCAGCATGTTAGCACTTCCCATCACAGGGAAGTTTCACAGCAAAACACAGAATAATTGATCTTGTTCCCAGAACTTCCGCTTCCCACTCGCCGTCACTCCTCAGACATTTCTTCATACCAGCCAACTCTCAGGAAGCAACACGCAGATCAACAATTTCTGAACAGCCAGTAATTTTCCAATACCTTCAATTCACCATCCTGAGGCTTTTCATAACCTCTTACTCTATTCATTTACTAAAGTAATGGCCAAGAGCTCTTTGCTCTTCTTCCACACTAATGAAGCAGGTTCCACACAGCTCCTATCCCAGGATCAGCCAGTTATACTTTCAGCTCAGCACTACTAACTCTAGCAAACAAGGAAACTCCGATTTCCAACGCTCTTCCAGCTGACAGAGTCTGTAGGCTTCTAGAAATGTAAATTAACCATATGCAAGTTAACTGTGGCATCTTTGGGTACTTATTATTCCTGTCTCAGAACAAAACAAAGTCAGTTCTCCCTCTCTCCTGACTTACGAGCTCTCCCACCTCTGACCACTTGTTATTTGTTGACTGAGTCTTTAGTAAGATCAGGCATGCAGACAGTACCTTAACCAAATAGAAAATATAACACTCCTCAGCTCATATCCAACAGCTCGTTAAACCTCAAACATTCCCCAGTTTATAGGCAACAGCTGTAATACAAGGGAACTGAACAAATAACACGTTCCCTAGGTCACTGAGAATTAGACTAGAGACAAGGTAAAGGTGCAAGTAAATGATTCCATAATTCCAAGAGCAGATAGACCTTGGGCATCCCAGGGTTTGCACATGCTCTTCACAACTTTGTTCACGTGAATTGCTCCTCCTCTTAGCAGAGGATAAAATCCTACAGAATTGCATCTCCTGAAGTGTAGTACTTCTCTGGCTGGAAGCGTAAGGGGATTGCCCCACCACGGGGCCTGAAGTGTAGTACTTCTCTGGCTGGAAGCGTAAGGGGATTGCCCCACCACGGGGCCTGAAGTGTAGTACTTCTCTGGCTGGAAGCGTAAGGGGATTGCCCCACCACGGGGCTTTAATTAGCTGCACTCTGCATGGTTGCCAAAGAGGGAAGAGCTCATCTTCCAGAGTTGGGAGGATGAAGGGGACGGCAGGGGTGGTGGAGAGAACAGGCAAGGGAGACAAAAGGAGACGTCCCATCTCACACTGTGCCCCTCCCACTCCTCAGGATGCATTTCGTACCATTTAATAAGTGCTGCATTGCAGGATGTTATAGGATCTGCACATGTGGTCCACACAGCTGCTTCCACAACAGCCCCACTGACCACCATGGCAGCTGAACTCATCCTGCCTGCTTGTACTCAGCTCACCCTTCCCTGCTGGCTCACCAGAAGCCCTTGCATCACATCTGTGACTCTCGAAAATACCAGATGCCAGCAAAGAAAATGCCAGTTATCCATGTCCTGCAAGCGTCTTTGTTTCTCGTGCATCCTACCACATGGCTTGTCCTAATCAGGTTCTTCACTGAAGAATTAATTCTATCAGGTATAACCCCCTCCCTTCAAATGTTATCGCCCTTAACTTCAAACAAGTGACTCCACTGCTGGCTTGATAGAGCTAGTCTTTGAACTACATGCAAATGTTAACTGAAGGTAGCCAGTACGATGCCTGGCTACGGACAAGGACAAGAGAGAGAAATGGTTTACCTCTGTGTTACTGGTAAAGTTCCTGCATCAAGTGCTGACAAAACACTGGCAATCAAGAGGACTCCCATTTTCAGCCCTAGCTTCTTCAGTTTAAACACTAGTTCAGTGTCACTACCTGGTCTCTCAATCTTTGCACAAGCTTCGGGACTTGTCCCCTGCACACACAGACTGTTCTTCATCTTTAGATATGTTGCAACTCACCTGGTGAACAATATGCTGGACTTCTGGGGTAGCAGGCTTGGTGTCAGATAAGCCCCCAGGCATCATGGTGGCAAATAACCTCTTCAAAACGACCGGCAGTTCTGAGGAGGGAAGTTCAGAGCAGTCTGAGCAGAGTCACCAGGCATCTCCTGTACTTATATATATATGCATACATGTGTCATGAAATCACATGACTTGTAACTTACAGAGCCTACCATTACTGGAAAAAAGAGAAAATGCGGAAAATAGGAAAAAAACAACAATATGAAGCATGGCTATTAGTAGTAAATGAAAAAAAAAAAACCACTTTAAAATCTTATGGTGCATATAGAGTCTCCACGTCAATAAGAAAAGCAAACAACAATCTCCAGCCACCCACATCTAAGATAGATGGTTCAGGCTGAAACTAGAACCTCTCGACTCACCACCCATGCACAGATGACTGGTCTGTGTGCTTAGGAAAGGGATCAAAGTCACACCCAGCATTTCCCAACACCATTCAAGATTGGATGAAAGTATGTGGCAATTTCTTTAGTGCAGCTCCTATTCAACTTGAAAATGTATTTTCTCAATATCCTTCAAAGCAGGAGGCAGCAGAAGATTGCTTTTTACTTTCAATTACTTTACTTTCCTCTGCCTGACCTGAAAGGTGTTGAGGCATTGATCAGTCCCACTACTCCTCTTGCCTGTTTTAGGCAAACACCAGTACCAGCAGGGAGAAAATTCCTATCTTAGCTTCAGGTAAGTATTGCAGATAAGCTAATTCTGTTCCTTGCCCATCAAACATACGGTTGCATTCAGACAATCATGTTAGCGATTGAATATGGAGTACTATTTCCATTCTTTTTGAAAACCCAGCGCCAATTTGCTGGAAGAGAAAATACTATCTACCTGTTTTCCTATCCCTCTCACTGCAGTCGCTGAGGGCACGAGGAAGCTTCTCTAATTTCAAAGTACTCAGCAGTGACACACTGCTAAAATATGTAACATGTAGAAAGTATGTGTACATTCTGCATAAGCAGTCACAGACACTTGACAGTCATATGCATGACCATATATGAACATATATAGCTCAAACACGCTGCCTGCTGCAGAAAGGGTAGCAACTGCTAGCAGCCCTGGCTGGTAAGGGAGAGCTAATGCTTCAGGACAAAATAAAGACTGCCTTCCCTTTCATAGTCCTGCCATTCCCTTCTCCAGCAAAGGGGATGAATGTTGTTCCAGAGCACGGAGGAACAGCAACAGACCAAAACATTTTTGGTCCCTGGGGGTGGGCACACATGAAGGAGTGAAGTGAGAACATGTGCAGAGCACTGGCCATGGACAGCACTTCTGGAATTAACATTAGAGAACCAGCCATAAGCAAGCGAGGTCATAGCCCCAGCAATGGTGATTGTATAGCTCAGACGTATCTGTGTATCAGTAGCACAGATCAGCTTAGGGACCCTCCTCATAGAGGACAAGTGATGCAACAGACTGGAAACAAGTACTTCATATCTAACTTCAAGGCCTGTTCTTGGTACAAAGGGCTTGGGATTGGGAAACTAAGGCCGATGGGGCACTAGAGCTAACAGGATATAGGTCCAGGCAATACGTAGCATGCTGCTGCTAAGAACATTGCAGAATTTCCCAAACTTGGGAAACAGTGTCATGTGAGTGAATGAAAGGCATTTGAAGAAAATCAGTGGTCATGACATAATATTTTTCTGAATAAAGTGAAAAACATCCCCAGTTCTTGCAACTCAGGGGAGTGCGTTAAAGCTGGAAGTCTGCCATTTTCACTGAATTTACCACTCTGGACGAGTTCGTCCTCAAGGCCCAGTTCACGGAGTTAATGACAACTCAAGCAGATGAGCTCAACTGCCTTCTTATGCACACACCACTGCTGAATCACTCGAGTGATCAATCTCCCATGCTCCTACCCGTGCATCTTATTCACACAGCAGGAGAGGGGATCTAACCAACTGGAAGAGCCAGCTCACCTTACTAAGGCACAGAAGCCACAGAATACACCCAACAAACATGCAGCATCAGTGCTGAACCAGGCCTTTTTACAAATGTCTCCACTCGCTGGGACGCAGATCACACTAACTCACCAGGGAAGAGATGCTGAAAAGACACTCAGGTTAGTGTCTTGCTGCTGGTTAGTGAGAAACTTGCTGAGTACAAAGGCTAGGAGAGGTAAAATTACAATCTCAGGAAGATTCTAGGAGGGAAAACACTAATGTTTGGAAATCATCCATTAAACTCTGCATTTCTGGGCATGTTGGTTTTTACTTCAGAGTCTGAGAACTTTGTTTTCAGAATGCCCAGAATTGTCCAGAAGGAAAATACAAACCAACATTAAGTGTTAGCAACCTGAAGCTGAAGTTTTCACATGCAAATCATTCTGTTTTCTTTCTGTGGGAGTCCTAACGTTTGTCCCAAAACTCAGTGACACTTCTAAGATTGGAAGGTAGTACTCCACTGCACACACAGTTCATGAAGTCACTTTGAAATGCTGACATCTCGCAAAATTGCTATCAAAGATGGTCAGTGGCACGGGATACGGAAAACGTCAATTAGTTATAAGTCTCACAATGACAGTTAGTAAACAAGAAGATGAAGATGCTAGATACATGCAAATGTTTTAAGTGCATAAAGCCAATCCTAATCTAAACCTCTCTCCATTAAGCTTTGGCTGGAATGAAACAGCATTTGGAACACTGCCTAACATCCTGTATTATCAGCAACTATTTATAAGGAATCCTATAACAACATATGTCTGTTTGTACATTCCTGTATTGTATTTCTGTGAAATAAGACTCTGAATTTATGAATATTGTGATCTATGTACAAGTCTCATTGGGAATTTGGGCCTTAGCCTGCACGCTTGCTACCTTCGACCTTAGAGATCCCAAATGCATAGGCACCATGTGAACCAATTTCCCCAAATCAGTCTCATTTTTGCACTGAGTGTGCATGCAGCTTCTGGTCACAAGCCAAAGCCCTACCTTAGCGTTTTGTTACGTGTAATCAGTCCATCTTCTGGTTTGGCAGTGACAACACATGCGATCACGACTGGATGAAAATAACAACACAGTCTGCACTGAATTTCAAGAGCTGCTAAAGGAGAGCAGCCCTCCTTCTACAGATTGAGGAGCTAAATAAACATCAGAGTAACACCAGCCTCGACTTTCAGTATGCTAGTCTGCAAACAAAGGCTTCTATCCCAATGTCCACCCAGATTTCAAGAGCTTTTTAACATTGAACATCAGCTAGAGAGACAGATAGAAACCTGAACTTCAGCAGCAGAAAGTTGTGTTTCACCTAGCATTAAAATTACAGCGTCAAAACCTAGTGTTAAGCTAGCGTGAAAAATCATCAAAAGTTCAAGCCTATACTGAGCTTACAGAATCAGTTAAGCCTCCTCTTCTTCTCAGCCTGCTCCAAGACAACCAAATTCTATCCTTAAAAGATTTCTAAAAAGATTTTGGATATCCTTAAAAGTTATTTCCTAAAAAGATTTTAACAGTCTTGAGCGCCTAAAGGCTGCAGAAGAAGAGAGCACTAAGCACCAGAAAAAACCCTCTTCCCAGTTCACAAAAGGAAACAAGAAGTATATGTTCATGATGGCTTTCTACCCCAGCACAGGGACAAGCCATTGTCCCTGTTGTGTAAAATTGTTAAAGTGCCTTAACTTGAAGAAGTAAAGTTAGAGCCAGCAAAAGAGGTGAAATCCTGCTATTTGTGGGGTCCTTTATTTGATATACATGACATCAAGCAGTCCACTTATCTTGAGGCTACTTTGATGATGATAGGAATAATAAAGTTGAAGCAGGATTCAACCATAACTAGGCATGATCCTAGAATGGACAGGGGTCACTCCATACAGAGAATATTTTATCTGCCTTTATTTAGTACAGCCCACAGCTCAGACTCGTATCAATTCCACTTAAATACCGTCACAAATCATCCCGCTTCTCGAACAAATGTTAAATACTCAAAAATTAGCAAAGCCTTCTCCTCCTTCCCTTCCTTCCCTGTTCCCCAAAGCACAGCATGCAATTTCAGCTACTCACCTTAATGTTCCACTAAGTTCAACAGCAAGAGATTCAAACAGCCTCTCATCCATGTGATGTGTCATATACTGTTAAGAGATACCCCTCTGTGCTCAGAGCAAACAAGACAGTAATTCAACTTCTTAGTACAACCCTCTGCATACAAGCTGCTCCGTACACAGCATGAAGAG
Source organism: Struthio camelus (assembly GCF_040807025.1). Lineage (NCBI taxonomy): Eukaryota > Metazoa > Chordata > Aves > Struthioniformes > Struthionidae > Struthio > Struthio camelus. The sequence continues at coordinate 91,136,355 of NC_090942.1, read as the reverse complement.
GGGATGTTTGGGACTTAGGAGTCTTTATATAGAAAAACTTCTGACACCATAAGAAGGTGTGTATAGATCTACTTGTTTGGCTGTATATTCAAAAGGAAAATAGTACCAGTATTTTTTTCCATTGCTTTCTCCCAACTAGTGCTGAGCTAGCAACACTTTCTGCGCTACTGTAAAAAATTCTGACATCACATCCATGTCACGGGTGACTTTTCACAGCATCTGCTTAAGTGAAGAACTTTTCCCACAGCGGCTGAGCAAACATCTGGTTGGATAAAGGAGGACAGTGATTAATTCTCATTACAGACTCAAGTTTCTACAAAAATACAGCACAAGCTTAATTATCTCAGGCATATTGATGCCAACCCTACACACGCTGTCACAAGTTTATATCATAAAACTGCCTCAAAAGCAGAATTTGTTTCCAGGACTGTAGATCCAGACTGCTGAGAGAACAAAGATTTTTAAAAATGGTATTAGAGGCCAGTATTAGAATAGCAACTTTGATATCAAAATTGATCATTCTGAACATCTGTTTAGCAGACCACCTATTGCAGAAGCTAGGTTCTTGGCAAATCTGAAAGCCCACAGTTCTGAGCAGTATTGGACTTCTACTTTGCTTAATAAAAAAAAAAAAAAACACAGATAAACAATTGTAAGAATGCGACAGCTGAGGAACAAGTGTGTTTACTGCTTTCAGTCTTACAGAAAAAACGGATGAAATACTTCAAGAATGAGACAAGAACTCTAACCGGGGTAAAGTTCTGCTGAGGGCAGTTGCACTGCAGTACCTTGAAAAAACCAACGGTTTGAACATTAGTATTTACGTCGTCAAAGAAATAAATATTTTTCTGTCTCCTTCTCAAAGAAAGAAAGTGAGACTATATGACACCACAAGTACCCTGCCACCTAAAAATAACAGCCACCAAGCAGCCCAAGAGTCTGTACTGGATGACAGCTATAAAACAGATGACCTTACGCAGATCACTGCTAGCTTGACAGTGAGACAGGTAAATTCCTCCAGTTACTTCCCATCCCCCATACATGCAAAGCATTTAAGGATGTGAGAGTACATAGTTATTTTAGTGGTGTAACTGAATTCCGAAGCGTTTGCAAGATGGAGCCTGTATTTTTAAGGTTTTGTTCAAGTTCAAAGGTTCTTAAAGACTTGAGAATATAAAACAACTGACAACCAAGCAGACCTTGTCACCACTAGTCATTTGACTGTCAGTCAATTAAAATTAGTAAATAATTAAAGATATAATTACAGCAATTTGGCTTTCCTCTTACTTATCCAGTTCTAAATGACGCTTCCTCTGCTGTATTACTGCAGGGGTGTTATACTCAACACTGTCTATATTCAACAGTATTGCCAGGTTCAGCAGTACCAGGTGTGCACAGTTATTTTCAGTTCAGATGCAATTCATCTATAGAAATGATTTTAGAGATTCAGAAGAGACAAAATATGGGCATCAGACAGTTAACTCTCTCATTCCTGAATGCTGCACAAATACGTATTTTCACGTCCACGAAAGCGGTTTTAATCCTTACCATGTTATTTAAATAAAGAAAATCTAGAAATTGGTAACACAGACCAAAGGACAGCATTCAACAGATGCTCCCTGTTCGCACTGGGGGAACAATGACAAAATTGTATCTGCGTGCAACTTTAGAGCAATATTGCTGGTATTGACTAGCCCAAAATAACACTGGTAACTTCTTACCTTCATGGGTGCTGAGCCTATGCTTTCAAACCATTCTGCAACTTTATTTCCTTCTAAATTTTAGTAGCTTATCCTCTCCTAAAAGCATACATCCCAGCGAGCAACAGCTTAGGGAGAACACTGCACCCTCCTGCTCAGGGACAGTTTTCATTGTTTCTTCCTCTCTAGGGCTGCTGAAGCTTGAGCAGGTCAAGAAAGATGCCAGTTTCACATTCCATTTGAAAATTATTTTAATACTATAAAACTCATTTGTTCACATATTTTGTACAAAAGATGAGTTGTTTTTTCTTAATTACAGGAGAATCATTTAAACCTTGTGATTTCAGCTAAGTAGGTCCAAAACAAAACAAGGCTGGGTTCCACTGGTTCTGGAGGGTCCCAATACAGCTCACCCAACGTCTCTTTCCAGTTTTGCTCTCATGATTATGGACCATCTTGACAGAAAGCACATCACATCATTGGCTCTTTGGAGGCTTGTAGTGAATTCGGCAACGCTCATTAAATACCTGAGACATCAAAATAAAAGAGCAAAAGTGAATCAGTCCTTGTCCGGCAGATGACCGGAACTTCACAGCTAGAACCAGCAATTATCTCTTCACCTAGCCTCCATCTCAGGCTGCCCAGCCCTGCCCTATCAACAATTGGTACTTACCAAGGTTTCTGTCTCCGATTACCTTCTCTACAGGCTTTAGTGAATCCAAAACTTGCCTGGTGCTAGGAGACTGCATACTGCTAGAAGTGCTCACCCTCAGATAAGGCAGATCTATAATGCTGGTGATTTGTCTTTATCAAAGATACTGAGGCTTTTTTTTTTTTTTTTAAGAGGCAGGAAATTATGAGTAGTATTATATATCCTGACCAGCTGTGTTAAGTTCACTACGGCATTCAGATTTGGACACTGCAGTCTTCTCTTCCCGAGAAACCCATTTTACATTGTTCTGAGAGCTAACAGGAGGTACAAATGCTCTTGGAAGCCCTGTCCATAATATTAATTATTTGACTGCAGGTGCTGATGTTGCCAGCATTCCTATGCAAAGGGCACATTGCTTTTGCCTCACCTTTGACACCTCCTGTGCATAGAATTTAGCACACAAAACTAGTGACCGAAGATAATTATCATTTAGCTTGAACTGCAGGCCTCAGCAGGTGGACTGCTTACCATAATGACAGCCAATAGACATGATTTAGTCCAAGTAAAGCAGTTTGAATCAAAAACACAAAGCACAGGCTCACATCAAAGTTACAGGTGCTCTTTACTAATGATTTAGATATTGTTTTGGCTCCAAACAGCACCCAGCGCATGTCCTGAAAAGCGACAAGAGCACCACCTACCACCAAGTTGAGGCACTGGCACAGCTGTCAATTCCATCACTAGCACTCCTGCAAGAGCGTGTTTTGCCAAGCTATCTGGACAACTTTCAGATCCAAATGCCTTTGCTTTTCAAGATACAAAATTACATGAGCTATCCCGTAGGTTTAACATGCAAAGTGACTGGTCTTGTAAGTTTGGGGAAATCATGCTTCACTTAAAATACATTATTTTAAACCAAATCTTCCTAGAATTCTCCACTTCCACAGCTCATCTCCTTACTCAAAGGAACTTCAGCAAAAGCTTGAAGCTTGCAGCCTGCAATACTTTTAGAGTCGATTCTTCAGAATTTTTTTTAAAACTTAATTTTCAACTTATTTTCAACTTTAAGATATTTTAAGAGACAGACATATATTGTGAACTGCCTCATATTGCAAAAAAACATAAAAGTTGTGATGCAAGTTCTTTCACAACCCTGCCCTGTTATGTACACACATAAAACGGACACCCCAGAAGAGTTAAGAGTGTGTAAGACCTGAGATCAGAAAAGTGACAAAAGGAAGCTATAGAAATTAAAAGTCATAAAGGTTTCCCATTCAGAAGCATTCTAGTACTTAGCAATTGCATCATTTTTGTCCATGGTTTGTCAAAGATATTTTAGAAGCATGTATATCTTAAAAGGGTACTGGAAATACTTCAAAACACTGTCTGGCTTTCTCATATCAAACAACATAGTCTTCCAAGACCAGTCTTCCAAACAACCAGTCTTCCAAGAAGCTTCCAGCTTGCTATCACACAAACTTTTTTTTAAAAAGAGTCTTTAACAGGTTCCTCAGACTCTGGAAGGAAGATCAATACCGCAAGCTTATTAACACTACCTCCTCCTTTTAGTATCATCCACCCCCAGATCTCAGTGTGTCACTCAAGGTGGTTAACTCTTAAGAGTCTACCTGTGAAGAGACTCTACTCTCGGTTTTTTGGACAGGAAAAACAGTAGGGTACTGAGACACCTTAAAATTCATGTTGCTATGCATAAGTGTGATTTTGCTGCCTTTATGTATTAATACAAAACACTCCTGTGATGAATTCCAGAGTAGAGGCAGCATAGAGAGAATACTTTTGAGTGTCTTGATTTGCAAGCCATTTCCTCAATCATATGCATTTCTATAAAGCAGCATCTTTTTGTATCTACTATTGTTAGAGCTACCCAGGTTAAATATTTTAAAATAATATTTTTTCTCATCTGATTTTTCCAAATAGCTTTGGGTGTGTTAGGGTTAATCTAAATATATAAGCATACTTGCCAACCAAAAGTCTTTAACACTAAAAGAGAGCTGAGATCCTCACATGCAAACCAACAACCACTTCTATGTAATAATTTGTATTGCTGCAGTACAACTATGACAGGGTCTAATTCCTTTAATGAAATAATATTTTTCACAGACAGATAAATGAGACCTCAGCTATGCTTACAGAGGGAGGCAATAGCAGAGATGGAGATAAAACCCAGAAGTATTGGGTCTTCAAGCCCTTCTCTAAACATCAGTTCGCAGCAGGCCAAAATATCCCTGTGCCACGTGCATACCTCACTACATAGAAACAAGATGTTCGCCAGCTTCAGGAAGGAAAAAAAAAGAATTAAAACTACTGACTACTGACATCAATGCTAAGTTTGGTGCCAACAGAGCTCTAGGCTGGTACCTTTAGAACAGAGATACAGTGATGGGGCAGGACGGGGTTGTGTGTTCTGGGGTGTGTGTGTGGGGGGGAGGGTTGTGTTTTTCTTGTTTGTTCAATTTTTAATAAATAAATAAATCAGATACCAGAGTCACCACGAAATGTTTGCTACTGGCTGTTGAGGTTGTGGTGTTACACAGTCATATCCAAGCTGGCTTTAAATTATTAAGCTTAATGCCATGGTTAGCTTTTTAAGACAACACAGAGGCAGTACTGTCTGCAAAACATACCTGAGAAACTTTGCAAACATTCCTCTATTCACGCAGCATTGAGCTGCACTGTAGTGACTAGACCTCCAAGAATACACAAGATTTAAAGCTGTATTGCATTTACACTGACGGGATCTAGGGGACTAAAATCCTGAAGTAGAGATCAACAAGGGAACTGAGGACAGTATTAGCTATTTGCAAAGATCACTTTCACATTTAATGAGGGAAAAAAGGATATTTATCCAGTACTGAAAGCTGTAAACAGCTACAACAGACCAGGAGAGGATGATAGAAGTGAAACGCTGCAGTAACACAACACAGCCACCTCAGAATCTAATTTCAGGGTTAAGATCACTTTATAACAAGACTATCTGAGGCCATCAATCCAGAGGTTGATCTGACATCTCCACTGACATAGGAGAGCAAAAACAAAACTGCCCTTCCCACCAGGGAGCACCAGCCCAGGCCTGCAGAAGCTCCATTAGAAAAAGGTCCAACTTTTATAGCGCAACTCTCCTCTGGCCTCTGCTCAGAAGGCCAGTCAGAACCAAACACAGCTGTATTTAAAAGACTCGTCCCTCTGACAATGGGAGAAGCCCAGGAAAGCTTTACATACAGGCCACCATGGAGAAATCTGAGGTCCTCAGCTGCTGAGAAAGGCCAAGACCTTCCTCCCTCCTAAATCAGCCACTTTTTTTTTCCTCTGCAGTGCAACTGAAAAGCTTTGATCTTTGCACCCAGAGCAGGGAAGATGACAGACCTGAAGTATTTCCCCCCAAACTGCCCTCACTTATTTCTAATTCACTCGCCTCATAAGGCGCCAGTCTCACACCTCCAATGCAGGGCTGTTTGTTCAAACCAATAGGACAGAACAATCACCACTTTTTAAAATGACTGCTGAATACCTTCCAGCTTCTGTCGTTTACCACTTCTTCAACATTCAGCTCCGACTGCATCAATTTCAACTGCAGAAAAGAGCATATAAAGAAAGAGGTTACAGTCAAACAAGCCTCCCTGCAGCCTCCAGTATTCACTACCATTGCAGCTTTCTTGATCAAAACCCCAGTATCAGGTGTGCGTGCTCTCTGATGGGGGCAGACTGAAGGGCATAACGTACAATCACCTGAAAGTGTGGTTCTTCCAGTCAGCCAACGCTTAAGGCAGATCAAAGCAGTCCATATGGGGTGTGGGGAAGGGAGACTTGCAATATACGTCTTCTGGCAGAAGCAGCTACTGCTTACCGATGCTTCGTTCTTCACTGAAAGTTGCCCATTTAGATTTGCTAGCAATTAACTGATTAACCCTAATGGCTTCGCAGACAAAAATAACTAGGCATCCTTCAAACACTCAGCACAGGGAATGCCAGTGCTAGGGTCAGCTCTGCAGCCTCGAGTTCTCATTCTTCCACATATGCATTATCAGAGTCAGGTAGGAAGCTGGTAGCAAATCCAGGACTGAACACATAGCTCTCAGATTCTGGAGATAGGACTAGGCTCATTAAGAGATTCCCTCCACTTCCTTTGCTGTCTAGTCTGTGCAGCGGCCAACAAAGGGTCTGTGGGAACAGATCCCAAGTGCCATGCTGTCTGAACCAGTCAGTATGGTATGCAACCACAGTAGGACAAATCGGGTTTACACAGATGCAAGAGCTCCAACAAAAGACACCACAACAAGCAATTCCTGAGCGCTCTCATGAGCGGCATGAGAATCTCTTTGCTTAGCATCTATTAGGAACTCCAAGGGGCACATGCAATGGCTTCAGACCCGAGCTAATTTGACTCCGCCATGAGGTTCCAAAGCAGCAGCAGAGGATTTGAGAACCTCTCTGCTCTTTATGCCTACATTTGTTGCAACACACTAAGGATCAGAGTAACTCCATTCTGAACACTTCATTCCAATGAGAGAGTTGGTGAACAGGTGCAAACCCACCAAGCAATCCCATGGAGAACCTTCCAGGCAGGACATCCGGACACACACAGCTAATACAGTTGTTGGATGAACTTTTACCTACTCAAGAGGACTCCAAACTGTGAAATAACAGCCCAGCATTAACAAGGTGGCCAGTTGACCAAGATTAGTCTCAACAAAATAACCTCTCAGGAGATCTTTCGCATTTCAAAGCGAGCTTCTTTCTACGTTAAAAGCTGCTTACTTAAAAAGAATTTGTTTAATTTTCACATGCTGAAAAGATCGGGGGGGGGGGGGGGGGGGAGTCTTGATGGAAAAATTTGCTTGGGACTTGGGTTAGTAGATGTAGAGAGGTGGGTAAAACTACTTGAATTTCCAGCACCCACTGATCACAGCCGGGCAGCTTCTTCACTTGCAGCATAAGGCTTTCAGCTTAAAATACAGAATTTAAGTGCACATCTGCAGAGCACTGGCTTCATAAACCACTCTGCTGTAACAGGGCCATCATGACAGGCATGGGCATTTTCCTTCCCACGCTGTCAAATGACTTCTTTTAAAGATACTAGTCTTTCTGGTTTGACTAGGTATGGGTTAAAAAACAAAGAGAAGAATCCAAATATGGACAATCATCATCACTCTTCTCAAATTTTCCCCAAATAATTAAGGCAGGTATAAAGGATTTGTATAGGCAGCACTCAAGGACCTCTCTAGAAATTAATGCCAAGTTTTAGGAAAGATCCACAGGGCTGGAAGATACAAACTGGTTTATAATTGTCTAAACTGTCGTATTAACTGCCTTTGATATCAGGCCTAAATAAAACTAGTATTTTAGCCTTTTTCTTAAAGTTGCATACCAGAACAGCAATATAATTAATCAACATGAATATACACACAGTTGTTTTGGTTTTTTTTAAAACATATCTTAACATTTTAACAAGCCCTACCAATTTGCTTGATAAAGCTATTAATGATTATGCTCTATGCTTTAGATTTCCAGAATTTATTCGGTTAGATATTTTATGACATGTTATTTAAGAAAACTAAGATGATGCAAAATTAATGTAATAATCAAAAGGTACTTTTCTGTAAGCAGACTACAAAAACTGACTCCTAGCCCCACAGAACTCCAATTATTTAATTGATGGCCCAGAAGATGTTGCTTTGGACAAATTCCTCCAGTTTCATTCATCAACAGAATGAAAGCAGCATAAATAACAAGACAAAACAGATCTTTATTGCAACCAAAAAAAAATATGCATTTGAAAAGCATAATGGTGTGCACAAAAAAAACCCACATCATCTCACAAAGGTCCAAATGCAGATTAGAGGTTATTTGACCAAAGGATTTCCGAGGCGCTCCCAAAACATGGATTGCTTTTAACATTTTAAATTGCTACTAATTATTAAGCATTGTGGTTGTGGTCCTCTGAAAGGTTTTAGCGATAGGTTTTGGGCTACAGAACTCAATGATTCAAAGAATCAGTCCCACAAACAAAAATCACAGAAAACGTTAGGTTTCCATTCTGGTTTTTCAGACCAATATGGATGCTTGTTAGAAGTTCTGTAAGCGACGCTTCAAGGACAAAACCACTTGCCTGTGGCCTGGTTCTTTAAATCTGAGTTCATGATGGAGCACTTCTCTGAACAACACCTGTTGAACAATTCACTCACTTAAGGGCCTGAGAAAATCAGATGCTGGTCCTTGAACCCTTGAGTTCAAATCACCTCCTCAGGAAGCTCTTCAACTACAGCAGCATCAGAGCTTCAACTGCTCTTGGATACAGGGGCAACAACAGGCTTCTCTTGCAAGTACAGTTTGAAGTGGGTTTTGAGGAAGTTCAGCACCACAAAAAAACCAAAGTTTCAGGACCATCCACCTATCTGTTAAAGTCCTACAACACTATAGCAGCGAAAGCTGTACCTATGATACAGTGCCCTGATATGATGGTGGGAAGTCTGGCTATTACAAGAACAGTCGTTATATTGGAAACTCAAAGACATGAGCTTAGAAGCCCTGGCTGAGACAGTCCTCAACTGAGGAAGGCTCACTAAACTGCTGAAGGCAGCAGACATAGCCAGCCAGTGTATGCAAAAGGGCAAGAAGCAAATAAATAGTCTTATCTGGCGTGCGCTTCAAGCATATGGAGGGGGAAAACTGAGAAATGCAAAACAAACACAAGACGTGTCTGAAAGAGAATGCCTACCGAAACCAACGGGACAGTTCACGTTCTGCTAACCTCCTCCTAGAGCAGTATCCTTTTCCCTACAAAACAGGCTCTGGAACAGAGCTAGAAACTCCAGAGGGGTTCCCTTCTCCGTTTCTGAAATTCTGCCTTGCAACTGTACTGTTCACTGCTGACGAAGTACACTTTCTGTCCTCTCTACAGCCTTCAGTCTTAGAGGCCAGACACTGAGAGGGGTGCACATGTTAAAGTTCCTTATGCAACCATCACAATGCACTCAAAAAAATTCCAAGAAATACTGAGCAACAACAACAACAAAATGGTTAAGTGGAATTTACGGTTGCCTGGCAGCTCATTCTAGACAATGAGGACCCTGATTAACACACTGTGTGATAAAGATGCTTCCCAAGGTGATAACGGAAAGGCACAGCTTTAAGGCTGTGTACTTCTGTGGTGCAAGACACCCACATAAAGCGCATATTTCATTATTTTCTAGTGTTTGCATCTTGGCACTGCAAGTTTGGCACTGCATATCTGCAGTTTGCCAAGACACTAGTTTTCACAGAGCTAAAAAGGAAAGAGGAACCACCAGGCATTTTGAAGGGAATAAACAAGTTGTAGTACTGTATGCTAAGTGGTGTTAGTCAGTGAAGACTAGGGTCCACCGTGGTGAAGCATGCATGCTTTTCTATTGTATTTGTGTAGAATGCACCTCAGGTTCTCTCCACCAGGGAGGTCAGTCCCTTTGGGAAAGAAGCTCTCTGCTTCCTCCCTGAGGGATCTCTGACAAGCTCCACCACTCACCTTCGTCTGCTCTTTCCTGAGTTGCTTTAATAATGCTATGTCATCCTGGGCCTTTTCCCTCTCTTCTCTGAGAGTTTTCACTACACTGGAAGTTTGAGCGATGCAGCTTTTGATGATTCTCTCTCTGCTGGTGTGAGCCTCCATCAGCTGATTAGGGGAGACAAAAAAGTCACAGCACCTAGTTCAGTGATCCAAGAGAATAAAAACCTCTGCAATGCAAGTTTAAGAGGCAAGACTTTCAGAAATCAAGGTACCGCTGTGCCTGTAGATCTCCCTTTGTCTCTCTATAATCCTTATGCTGAGAATTAACACTGCTTAGAGCAGTAGCTACCAAGTTGACCTAGTGGTATCAAATAAAAGCAAAGATACGCATGAACAGGAAGCTCTGAAAGCAATGCAAAAGTGTGCTAGCACCCGTTTTTACATTAAAGCAATGGGCTGGGCTAACACCATCCACTGAAGTCTGAAATACATCTCAAAGGATAGGTATTGCAGAACAAATGAATACTCCACATGGCTTTATAGTGAAGTAGCTTTTACATGCGCGTGGTTTAGCTACATAGAGAAGTCAAGCATGCCAGCTATGGATACATAAAGCATGGTGGATCAAGTCAGTTGTTTCCTAGGAGGCAGAGAATGCCCTGCTTTAGTGGACACCGCATGTAACAAAACATCAGGGAATGAGTGGAAGTTAAAGGAACAGACACTTACAGACTGGTAGAGCTCTTTACATGTCTGGCTGGCATCAATTTTCCCTACAAAGGAAGCTGTTGGAATTGTAGTGTTTAATTCATGGACGATTCTGTCATCGATCGTCCTCATCACCCTGAGCAACTCCTGTATTAAAAAAAATCCTTGCTTATATCTCTGACAACAGGGTACTGGAAGAAAAAAATTGCACGATTAAGTCTTTTAATAGAAAGTAGAAAGTAAAATAGAAAGTAAAGGTAGATCATTTAGAAACAGCAAAACACCCCAGGCCAACCACAGTCTCCACATGCAGGGAGTATTTGCTGCAATCCAATTAGTTGCCTTAGTAGCAAAAGCCAGAGGGAGAGAGAAAATGAGGTGCATTTGAAGAACTAAAACCTCCCTAAAATCTTCTCCCCCTCCTGCCTCCCTCCCCAGCAGCGGGACCACAGTCTCATTTATTTTCTCAGAAACAAAACCAAACGGCTTCTCAGAAGGCAGCCAGGGCAGCATTTTCCCCACACACCGTTTCCAGAGCTCCATCAGCACTAACGCTTACAAGAAGGAACGGAAGAAACAGGAGACTGCAACCAAACAGCAAATGCATAATAAAAAGAACACATTTTTAAGCACTTTAGCGAAAAATAAATAAAAGAACAGCAGCCACAGCCTATGTAGTTCCTGTTCATACTGCTGAATGTACTTTTTTTTTTTTTAACTTTTTTTTAAGGAATACCAAATATACAAGGGAAAAGGAGAGGTGTGATCTAGATGCGGAGTTGCTCGTTTCCCGGGCAGAGCTCCTGCGCTATACAATTAGGCACGCTCAGAGCTGGACAAACGAGGCCTCGCCGCTCGTCTGCCTCCGTTTAAGTACGGTACTTTCTGAACAGCGGGGCAGGCATGCTCGTGCATGGACCTTACTAAATACCTGTAGCTGGGGGGGGGGGGGAAGGGGGGAAAAAAAAGAAATTCTTTTTAATCTTGGGAAGAACATGAGGGTTTTGATGATACTACACAATTCAAAGACCGTTTTTGGAGAGAGGCAAGCACCTCGGAGGCTTCAAGATGGGGGGCGGGGGGGGGGGGGAGAAGGGAAGGTATTTTCAGAATACGCTGGCCGCGCACCGCCCGGCGGGCAGCCCGCGCACCCGAGAACTGCCTTTAGCTCTCTCCGGGGGCGCCTCCACGCCGCGGGCCACGGAGGCGCCCCCCGTCGGCAGGACCGGGCCGACGCGAGCCGCTCCCGGGCGACCCCCGCCATTTCGCGCCCGCAGCCGGGGAAGAGGATGACCTCGTCCCCCCCTCCCCCCCGCGGCACGCGCCCCCACGTCCTCGCGCGCCGCGGCCGGTTGCCAGGCGACGGGTGCGCGCGCGCGCGCGCGCGGGGCTGCCCCCTCCCCTCGCGAGGGGAGGCGAGCGTGGGGGTGGGGGCGCCTCCCTCCGCCCGCCACGAGCGGGTTACCTGGAACTCGGCGAAGTCCTCACAGTTCGCGGCTCTGCTGGGCGCCGCCATATTGGAAAGGCCGAGGGCCGCGGCGGCGGCCAATCAAAGTGGGGAGAGCGGGATGACGCGGCGGGGAGGGGCGGGGCGGGGCGGCCGGGGGCTGGCGCGTGGTGCGGCGCGGGGCGCGCTCCGCCCCTGCCGCGGCCCCTCCCCCTCTCGGGGCGGGGTCGAGCGGTGACTTTGGGGCGCTCGGGCTCGGCCGCGGCGGCGCTATGTGGGGCCGCGCTGGTGAGTGACTGCGGCAGCCGGGCCGGGCGGTAGTAGTAGTAGTAGTAGTAGTGGTGGTGGTGGTGGTGGTGGTGGTGGTGGTGGTGGTGGTGGTCCCCCTACCCCTAGTGAGGGCTGTGTCATGTCGCCCGGGGCCCCGAGGTGGGCCGGGCCGAGGGCGCCTGGGCGAGCGGGGCCCTGGCGCAGTGGCGGGGCGGCGGTGGCGGCGGTCGGTCTCGGTCTCGGTCTCGATGGGGCCTTGTGGGCAGCGCAGTGGTGTTTCCGCGAGGAGAATTTGGGGGTTTTTTATTTTTTTCTTTTTCATTTTTTCGTTATGTTAACGGATTAGAGCTGCCCTCCCCGGGGTGCCTTTTCCTTTTTCTTGTTCGCCCTCAGGATGCGGCGAGGTCGGTAAACCGCTGGTGCGCGGTCCTCGAAATAGCCATGGCTAGAGCGCACCTGAAGCAGATGAGTGCATGAGTTCCTTGGAGCTGCGATGTGCCCTGTGTTTGAGAGGTGGCTTGTAGGCTGTCATCTTGCACTGCCGGTTTTCTCCGTGAGGTTAATAAGCAAGATGAGTGGCGGCTTACACAATCGAGTTTGAGTTTCTCCGTTAGACTCTGTTACAACCGCAATCTGTTGTCTCTTGCCTAGTATTAGTTGTGAACCTATTGTTTTTACTTCTAGTTTTCTCTTGTAAAAAATAAACTTTTGTTTCAAAGCTAGCGTTGTCACACTGCATTTTGAGTTAAGTTGGCCGCTTTGCTGCCTCTGCTTTCCCTTCCAGACTGGGCTGTCAAAGCGCTGGAAAGAAATGTTCCCTCAATCCTGCGGATGGCTAAAGGGATGGATCTGCAAATACAGAGAAGGCTTTGCAGCAAGCCCCGGGAAGAGAGTCAGCCTCAGCCACGGAGTAAGAGCTTTTGATAAGAGATCATGCTGTATTTGTAGAGGAGTGCTTGAGCAGTTCAGTGTTTCTGAAACATTGTATCTTTTATCTCAGAGAAAGTGCTGGTGGTTTGAAAGGCCAAGACCAATGATGAAAACGTCATGAAATGCTTAGATATCCAGGCTGTAATCATCTGAATGGGAATTTGGCTGAGATGTATGTTATTATGCCTGCTGTTGTGAGAAGGAATTTAATCTTTTGGTTAGACTGAAAAACTGAACATTAAAACTAGCAATAAGATTTTTATTTTCAGTGAAGCCTATAGTAAAATTTTCTTCTTGTGACAATAACACAGATTATGCTTTCTAGCAGGTCATTCGATCTTGTCTAATGTGCAGTCCTACATTGAGGCTCTTCAGCTGCACTCTAGAACCAGCTATTCCACCCCTACATAAAATACTGATGTCTAGGAACATAATACTATCTAAAGTACTTCTGCAGTTTTTCACACTAGAACCAGCTCCAGCTATATCGAAAACTGATTATGCCCTGCAGAAGACAGTCTGAATCATTGGCTTAGTTGATATTTAAGGGAAGGTCAGATACAGTTCAGTTCATGAAACGTTTTGGTTGCTCTAGATGGGACAGCTATGATGCTCTAATCAGAATTCCTGTATAACAGGTTACCTTCTTACCCGTCGATGCTAGATAAAAGGAGCATACAGGTTTGAAGCATTTTACATACAACTGTGTTAAAAACATAGTACATCTGTACTTGGTAAGTCTAAAGGTCTCTTTAACAGTGTCGTGTCTCCAGGAATGGACAGTAAAGGAAAGAAAGCCCTTAGGTTTTTGCAGAGACCATCTGGAACGGTGGCCAACAGCAAGTATCTAAGGAAAAGCACAGAAACAGGGCAAATTGTTTAGTGTTTCTTTCCTAGACTGCTGTCCCAGCCACCAGTGAAGTTCTAGTCCTCAGCAGAGGTGGCACCTTTGTGTTTAATGGCCCTCCACTGGGTTTTTCTGTTGTAAATTTTCCCAGTTTCCTGAAGCTGTGTGTGTTTTTAGCATACAAGTCCTGTGAAAAGGAGTTCCTCAGCTGAACTGTGCTATGAGAAAACAAGTAGAGTCTTATGTTTGGTTTTGAACTTGGTATTTGTTATCTTCAGTCTGATATTCCTTTATTCAATACCCTTATAACACAGGAGCTGTTTTTTGTAGTCCACCCTCTCCATGCTGCTTAACGACTCGGCAGCCCTCTATTGTGCTGAAGGAGGCTTCAATTACTGCTTTTCTCCACTGAAGACTTTTAGTCTGTTAAGTGTTTCTTATATAGAAGCCATTCCATACCTGTGATCATCCTTGTCAACTTTCTCTGTACCTGTTCTAGTTCCAATATAACGATTTTTGAGATGAAGGTTCAGTATTTCATGTGCTCTTCAAAATGCTGGTGACATGGTTTTATACAATGGCACAATGATGCTTTTGTGTTGGTCTGTGCTCATTTCCTAATAATTGCTAATATGCCATTTGCCTTTTTGGCACTGAACGTTTTGTTGAAATGCTCTGCGAACCCCCAAGGACTAATTCCCCAGCAATAATGGCTAGTTTAGAGGCTGTCTTTTTGCATGTAAACTGGAATTGCTTTTCTTATATGTACTGCTTTATATTTATATGCATGGGATTTCACTGCCTCAGTTGTTGACTCAGAATTAAGAAGCAGCGCTTCCCATTCAGCCCTCTTCTCTGTTTCTGAATAACTTAACTGCTGTAAGCAAATTATCTGTCCACCCCATTTCCCAGATCATGTATTAATCCACTAAACAGCACAGATCTATGCAGGATGCATCCGATTGTTTAAAAAAAATAAAGCCAAACCTGTTGACATTTGCACTGTTTACTATATTTTAACAGTACGTTATGTATGGAAACCTTCCACTTTTATATTTTGTATATGGAGGTTGAAAGATGGAGGTGAAAGTTAAGGGTTTAATCTTTGTCTACTGGCATCTGGTTGCTTGTACCTCCAGATGAGAGAAAAATCTTACACTCCACGATAAACTTAAATTCTGTGATGTTCTGGTGCAGCATATTGGATTTTTTTTTTTTTTCAGCAGTTCCATTTGGTATTTTAAACTAATAGTAAAATCACAGCATTTTAGGAAGCTTATTTATTGGAGCAGGTTCTGTAGATTTATTATTGCAAATATACAGGCCTTGGGTAAGATTTAGCTTCTGTTACATGGCCTCAGTTTACTACATGCTCGCTGGTTCTCAAAACTGATTATGCAATACTCTTTTCTTGTTCCCTAACCAACTTTAGCAGTCATACTTTAAAATGTGCATCGCTCAGCCAAACTGGTTTAATTATAGTTATGGCAATTCAGCTTCTCTGTGTGTTGTTATTTGTTTGTAATAGGTCGATCTACTTTAAGGGTACCTGGACACAAGCCTACAGACTGGGAGAAAAGGTTTTTGTTGTGGGCAGGCCATGTCAAAAAAGCAGAGGATATACCAGAGACTGTCTCGTAAGTGCCAGTTTTGAAGCTGTAAAGGAGACTGTCTACCCAGGAATGAGTTATTTGAATGCAACTCCAGAATAGCTTTTCTTAAAGGGGAATGGGTTTTCACAGCTGAAAACTACACAGACCTGAGGAAACTTCTGATTTTGCCTCAGGGTTTTAAAATCTTATGCTATTGTGATTGCTGTACCATCCTGTAGATAAGGGAACCTGGGCAGTTCTTTATTGTGGAGATATATTCCTTTTGATTTTTTTTTTTCTGAAGGGAAGACTGACATCTAGCAGTTGTTTTAGTAGAAAAACATCACAAATCAATTATTTTCTATTCTGCTTCCAATCAGAAAAGCTTTAGACAAACATTAAAGTAAGCTTTTTCTAGTGTTTTTCTTACTATGTCAAAGTCTACTGTTTTATGGAACTTTCATGACATAATTAAAGAATTAACTGAAACAGTATCATTTGAAATACTTATTAATGAATGTCCAGAGGGCTGGAGGTTCCTAATAAATAGTAGAAAAGCTCCCTAATGGAAAATAAAACATTGTCAAAACTTTCCTGTTGCTGGCAGAGTCCTAATATCAGTGCTTTGCTTTGTGCAGGGTGTGGGAAATAAAACTGGCCGTTCTAGTCTGGCTGTCTACATATTCTAAAATCAAGATCAATCTTAACATGCACACATGCATGCATACACACATACGTATGCACGGCAAGTATTGGTTTTAAAAACATTCCTGGTGGTAGGATAGTTATCTTTTAAATTATAATATTTTTGAGTGTGTGTGTGTGTATGTGTGTGTGTGTGTGTGTGTGTGTGTATATATATATATATATATATATATATATATATATATATATATAAAACAAAAAAAACCACACAGAGTCAACCTTATGCTACTAAGGTAAACAAATTATATAGCTGCCCTCTAAAGATACTTTATTTGTCTGGATGCATCATGTGGGAATTGAAGATCCACCTGTACACCTTATGTTTTTCTAAAATGTATCATAATGGATTAAAGATTATTTTTAAAAAATTACTCAATTTTGCAATAAATCACTTGTTTTAATTGCATTTGAAATACATAAAGGCTTAAATAATTAAAACCTATTAAAACTATGTCAGTCTGTATATTTTTGCATGCAAGATGTTTTGAAGAGTTATCAGACCGAGGGAAGTTATTGGCTGTGCATATAAAATCAAGATTCATTGGAAAGATAAACCAGCTTCTGATAAAAGCTGATTGTTTTTCAAAGTGTAGAGAGAATTTTCCTCCCCCTTCCCCCTGTCTTTTTTTAAGCAATTAGTTCAGCCAAAGTTGAGACGCTGATTGAGAATTATAAAAGCACGAAAGCTTGTTTTCCTATTCTAAATGGAGTAAGAATGGGGTATAAGGGGATGCAATGTAACTCAGTTATCTCAAAAGTTGTGGTAATCAGAAGTGACTCATTTATTGAGCAAAATAAATGTTTATTTTAGCCACTGAATTGAATTAAATTAAAATGCAAATAGTGTTCAGATAACTGCCTCTTTATCGTGTATATTCTAACAAGGTACTCAAACTAATAAAATTTTCTAAATGCTACCTCTGTGTATTTCAGCTTAATTTGAGTCTGCACCCACGTTGTTTGTCACAGATTATTAGCAAAAACAAATAACCTGGAAACTAAATTCAACTGCTAGTTCTGTGTTGGATTAAAGTATTCTCTATGATCAGAAATCTTATCCTCGCATCAATGCTCTGAAACCATGATCAAATCACCTCTTGCTCCTCCCTTCAAAAACGAGAGTATAATTTTTCCAGTGCTCAGGTCCTATGTGATTTTTACGACCTTGAACCACTGTAAAGCCTTCAGTATCCTTTCCCTCCCCCCTGCCCCAAGTACCAGGGTCAAAATGGGATAGAAGATTCCATAGTCACTGGTGTTTGTATATGGTGGTAGTCTCTCAGTTCTGTTAAATCTACTAGCCATGTTAGCTTTGACATATAATTACCTAGTTCAGTGCATTTATCCTTTCTTCATATGATGCTGCTGTTTTTCCAGTCATCTGTTATTTCTAGTATGCAAAGTTTAATCAGGGAGAATATTAGTTTTCCTTGAGAAGGGAATCACTGCTCCAAATTCTGCAAGGAGCATTAAATATACAGAATGTAGCTCTCTGGTTGTTGGAGAAAGCATTTGAAAACGCTGTACTTCATTGGCCCTTCTTGCACTGGTATCCCTAATACCAGCTGTAAATTTGCTGTAACTGCAATGTAATTTGGGTAGAATGATCTTCAGCATTTAACCCAACCTAAATGACTTGTTGATACTTTTAGCTCCTCTCATATTCAGCTGGAAGGCTTTAATGACTGATACTAAGGAGGGATAATAACTGCTGCTGTTGATGGAAAATGCATGTTTTTAAAATATGTTAAAATGTACTGCAGTTCAAATATGGGTGGGGTACTTATTTTCACAGATGTCAGAAGGTGGAGGTGAGCACAGACGGGCGTGAGTAGTAAGAAAAATACCATATAAGCAAGAGCATCCTTCTCTTTGCCGTCCTCCCCCAGTGAACATAAAATAAATATTAAAACTAATTTGACTGCAAGGCAAAGGAAGAAGGCTCTAGAATTTCAGTGGTCTAGAAAAGTAATATTCTCTGACAAATAAACTGAAAGTTAAAAAAGTTTGATATGTTTCCAGCTTTAACATCTTTTATGATTTTGATTAAGTAT
Organism: Struthio camelus; assembly: GCF_040807025.1. Taxonomy (NCBI): domain Eukaryota; kingdom Metazoa; phylum Chordata; class Aves; order Struthioniformes; family Struthionidae; genus Struthio; species Struthio camelus. Next base: position 91,117,949 of record NC_090942.1, on the reverse strand, counting down.
CTCCCAAGGAAGATGGGGATCAGGCTTTTCCATTCTTGTAAAGCCTTTTTTAATTTTTAGTGAAAAGAGCCAAGGACTGTTATTACACAAGATTATATAGATGGCATGCCAGGAGAGATCAAACAACTAGCCAACAGTTTATTTAGGTCTTTGATAATGAGTTTGTTTTTTTTTTTTTTCTTTTTTTCCTTGAGGATTGAAACAATCAGAGCAGCAAAGACCACACTGCGTGTGAAGTTCAGCTATGTAATGATTGCATTGACAGTAGTGGGCTGCGTAATCATGGTGATTAGAGGGAAGCAGGTAAGTACAGAATTTGGGCTTGTGAGCGGAAATGGAAATTCACAAACTCCTATGTTCCTCCTTTGGATTAGTAGTTAGTCTTGGTGGGTTTTTCCATTATATCACTGAGCAAAAATTAAAATGAGTCCTTCTAGTCTCTCAGAAACGACCCTCACCGATTAATTCCCAAGTCTTAAAAGGGTGATAATGCTCTTAGACTGCATATGCTTCCTTCAAAAGGAAAAAAAAATAGCCCTTTCTGTCATATGGTACTTAATTTTATCTTGCACAGTTTTAATTAATTTTGCTGAAAGGCTTCCAGAGTTTGAACAGAAAGAGACCCTCCTGTTCTGTGTATCCGGTAGGCAGTAAACGTTCTTTGGGCCAAATGAGATCCATACAATTCATTGTATGGACCTATTACAAATGCTTCTCTATGCACATACTGCAACATTCATAGAATTCATATAATGGAAGTAGCAAATGGGCATGTTTCTCCACATGCAGACTGTGAATTCTCAGGCTTTTTAAGCCATGGGGAGACAGTCCATAATAATTCTGTGCCCTTTAATTGCATTAGAAAATACTGTCTTCCTGTAGTTTTGATGGAGCAACTTTTCCCAAACTGCTATTGTTCATTAAATCAAAAAGCAGTGTACTTTATGGAAAAACTCCAAGTCCTATAGATGCTGAGCAGTCTTCGCTTGCATAGAATTTGGCATGAAATGCAAGAAGTTCAGCATGTGGTAGGACTAGGCCTATGGTTTCATGTGCATTGTATTAAGTGAGTAAGTGTAAAGTCTGAGGTTCCAACTGCAGCAAAGGTTAGTCATGCTTTAATTTTACATGTTTTTTTAACAGAGTTGGTAAAAGATTAACTTCCTAGTATTTCTGTAAAGAAATTAGGAATGCTTTTTTTGTGTACTGAAGCCAAGCTGAAAGCGCTCAGCAGCTTTAATCTCAAAGTCAAGGAACGTGAAAATAATTTGTGCAGCTTATTGTCATGTTGCTTTTGAAAAATGTATGCGGATAACAGAAACAGTGCTTTTAAGGATGACTGGAAGCAGAAAACCCTAGCTTAAAGCAGGGCAGAACCTTACTCGTATGCTGCCTTTCCCTCAAGGTACTCCTCTGATTACAATGTTCAGATCTTGTTTTTATAGACTGCGTGCTAGAGAAATTATACTAAAACTTGTTACTGAGACCCATTCCCAGCATTGTAAACTATTGAAGTGTGAAATTTCTATTTGTCAGCATTCCCTTTATCAAAGTGAAAAGGATGCAGCACTCTGAAACAAAATGGTTGACAGCTTTTTCCCTGGCTTTAGCGGAGAGATCAAGCACTGACACTTCCCAGCATATTTTCTTCTTATGTTTGAGTGGTATGAAAGGAAACAGTGGAAAGAGAGATTAGAAGCACAGCTGCTTTGGGACCTTTGCTTTCACAGCAGCTGGAATCTATTATATATAATTTTTTATTTGTTTCTAGTACCTCTTGACTTCTGAAGACCAGAGATCATCACTAAATACTCACCAGAAACACAGAATACATCTGCTATTGCCATTAACAGAAAGGCTTACTTTATTCCCAGAGACGTAGCAAGTTTAAGCCAAAAATAATTTCTGGATGTTTTATTTTAACCCTTTCTCTTCCTGGCATTAAAGTTGAGAGACCTGTGCGTTCGTAAGCGTAGGGCAGATATTTTGTAAAATACTGATTTAAGTTTCAACTCTGTTGTCCTTTAGATAACACTTTCTGCTCTTCCTTTGTCATTGTGTTGTAGGCTGTGAAAAGGCATGAATCTCTTACAAGCATAAACTTGGAGAAGAAAGCTCAATGGAGAGAGGAAGCTGCTCAGAGTACATCTGCTAAACCCTAGAAGAGGAGAAAAGAAAGAGACCAAGGACTGGGGAAGAAACAATGTCCTTTACAGCACTGGGAGGAGGATATAGTTGTATGTTCCCTGTATGTTAGTTCTGTACTTGCATTCAAGAAAGAATGAATACATTATCTTGTAACCATTAAAAACTGAAACATCTGTTTTCTTCCTGACAGCCTCCCACTTCCTCCAAATCCTCTTCCTCAAGGTTAGAGGAACAGGACAAGTAAAGAAACTGGATAGGCAGAATAGTTGTTTCCCCCATGTGCTATGCACAAGACTAGGTATCTTTTAAAAGACTTCTGGAGCCATACCTGTACTCTTGGTATCAGTCTCCTTCACCAAGTCTTATGCTCTTACTTACCACTTACATTAACTGGAACACCAAAGGAACAGTGCCTTTGGTTTCCACTCATACATCCATACTTGTACAAGTGAAAAAACTTTCACTGGACAGTCATCTGCTATCGCTATCTTGTAACCTGGGTACTTGACTTCTCTGGCTCCCTTCAGAAAGAAAGGGACTGTATGCATTCTGTATTATTACAGCCTGCCTGAAATATTCCATATGTTCCTCTTTGAGTAAGAGAGGACAAGTATTAGGGTAGACCTTGTGTCAGGAATAATTGTATGGCCTGCATTAATTATCATCAGAACGAGCAGAAGTCATTAGGAAATCTACTTGCTTGTTTTGGGTCCAATATATTCTAGCTACGTTTAAGTGAAAGATTACTTTTTGCAAAGAACTGCTGCCTTTGATAAAAAGAGGAGAGTGATAGTGAAGTGGTATTCCACAGAATCCATGTGTTGCAAGTGACGGCCTCTCAGTTTTTACACCAGAGTCAATAGCGAGAAAAAAATCCAAGCTAAGGGAATAGAGATTATTTGAAGGAATACTGAGCAACAGCTCGGATTTGCTGTTCAGAGGCACATGAGTGTCTGAGAAAGTGATTCAGGCATTTCCCGTTTCTGCTACTGAGCTTTTTTTTTTTCTAAAATTCATTTACATTTATTCCTTTCAAGTCCCCTTCTATGCTTTCATGACATTAGCCCGCTTAAGAGAAGGATCATTTATTTCACCCTGTGCCTCAAGTTTTAGAAACAGCAGAGCCAAGGACACCCATAGACAACTACTCCCAACAGTCCTATTTCTGGCATTCATCCCAGAATAGTCACATACAGTTCATGCTGAACCCGCTTTCAACTGGAAACTAGCGGTTTTCCTCTTCCCTTCAGCTCACTTAGAAGGAACTGTAAATTGGGACTGTCAGGACTGTTCCAAAGCACGTAATTCCCTCGAACTGCCTGCTAACTGGTCACTAGATACTCTAGAAACAAGAGACAGGTATGTTTGAACAGATGCAGTTTCTGGACTTTCCAAATAGTGGGAGACAAATCTTTTTTGAACCATTAGTACTACGAAAAGTTAGCAATATTTCTTAAGGAGATAAAAGCCCTACAATAATGCATGGTATAACTTGCTTATCTTTGTAACTGGAAAAGAAAAGCAATGAGATATCCAGCACAGTCTTCTCTAGTACCTTGTCCTTTCCTCAGCAGTTATAGAAAATAACTGCTACAGTCCATCTTTTTTATTGATTACAGTCCTGGGTACCACTCATATTGATGAGATGTAACCACTCAACCAACCCGTGCAGTCATTCCACCACAGAAGTTAGTAACCTTCAGATGTCTCCAAGACCTGTTATCAGATTCTCCCTAAGGTCCCCGTTGTAAGAATGCTGTCACTCAAATCAAATAGGGTCCCACACACTTGTCCATTCAGTTAGCACTGAGTGCAAGTTGTGCTTAATTCCATTGCGAATAAGTGAACAGATCTTTCCTGACAGCTCACATCAATAAACCCAGATGTGGGAATCAAAAAAATCTTCCCAGAGCGTGCGCATGTGTGTGTGTATGCTTTAAACAAGACCAAAAAGGAGAACATGAACTGTAGACAGTATTTCAGGTTACCATGAAGAGAAACTTGTACATGATTTAATTTATGCTCGCTGATGGCAGAGCTTAAAACCATGCATCTCTCAAAAGCATTCCCCTTTCAATAAGCACCTGAGTGCACTCTGAACAGAACTGCCATGTACCTCATCTAGTTATCGATATAAAACTGTTTGGACTCATCCAGGTAGTAAAGCATTTTAAATAAAAATGTTTATCGCTTAGAAAGCAACAGCTCAGAGCAGCATCAGTCACCAGTTTTTCATTTTACTTACATATCTAAACACTTTATACCCTGTTTACCCAAAAATTGAACTCCAGGGTCCAGTGGTTTTATAGAAGCTCCATGTAGTCATATATCCTTTCCTTCTATCACTCTGATATCCTGACCATTTCAGGATCTACCATAAAACCCATGCATTACTGCACATACTTGCCTCTTCTTTTAGTTTCCACATTTGCTCCAGTCTCTCTCATAAAAGCCCGAGCCATTGGGCTGCGTGCAGTCTCCAGCTCTCTCTTCACCATTGCAGTATCTTCTTTGAAACTATTTGGGTACTTGAAAAATGAAGTAAATCTTTCTCAGAAGGACAATGAAAGAAATCACCTCGTTCCTAGCCTGATGGCTCCCAAGAAAACACGTGGCAACGGTTAAAAAACACACAGGTTTCTGGCCTAAGCAGACAGTCCAGTGGACTGGAAAACTTCTTAATGCACTTTGCATCACCTAATTGGCTCCTGGCTTCAGCCTGCACCATCTTAATACTGACGGATGAAGAGGAACATACCAAGCCCTTAGAACAGTACTTCACTTCCTTTCTCCCCTTTGCCAGGTCCACAGCACTATTCAGTTATATTTATTCTCAAAAGTAAAATTATTAACCTACATCATATGCCTTACTGTTATATCTGTTCCAGAGGCAACAAATACCTCCAAATGCAACGATAAAACCGACAACCTGAACCACACTGCCTCAGTAGAGCACGTGCGAGCCCTATGGACATAGCCATAGCAATACGCAGAGAGGTCCCGTTTATTTTCCTATTAGGACTCAGGCATTTGAAGGAAGATCTTAGTATCTCACGGCTAAAACTGGCATGGGAGGGTATTAATGATGTGTTGTGCCAATCCCAAAAGCAAGTAAACTTCACTGGCAGACATGGGAAATTACTTAAAAGCTGGCACAGAGATGCACGCTTCCCAGAGGTAAGAGAGCTGTTCTGAAAATCCTCAGGGAAGCACAGAGGTGCATCACCAGCACCATCACATTTAGGACTGGCAGTCAACAGTCTTGGTACTGATAGTTAACAGAAAAGCAGGTTCAAGAGCGCTTAACATTTTCTTGAGGCAACAAATCCCTCTCCTCCCTTAAGATTATGGAAGGGACTTCAAGCAGCTATGTTTGGTTGGGATCAAGGAACCAACACAGAATTTAGGCTGAACACAGGCGGAAGTTCCTAGGCAGCTGCTGCCTCAAATGATTCTGTTTGTGTGGGTAGCGTCTTCCCAGGAGCCCCAAACACTGGTCCTGGCATAGTGACTAAGCTTTCAGTAATCTTCTGCCCCATCATCTCTTGCAACCTCCTGAACCCGAGAGTGCCACTGCCTGCCACGTTCCACTGGGAGCTTTACCAACAAAAGGAATCACAGTTCCTGGTTGCTGCTCCAACAAATACACAACACTTGAAAGGCACCACAGGTCTGTGGACAGGACTGCTAGATAACAACACCAAGCAGCCCTGCATCTTTTGTTAAAACCTGAGTTTAATAACTCCAGCTCATTACTGATGCTGCAAGAACAACTCAGAAATTCTTTGTTCTCATGAATTTTTTTTCACCTTACCAGTTTGTGGCGCTTTTGGAAGGTGCTCAGATAGGATTTCCAAAAGAAATGCATTAACTTCAATTTCCAAAATAAGGTAAGCAGAAAATACGTGCCATCACTTCTCTGGAACTACACACTGCATGGCAGAGTTGAGAAAAGAACTCAAGAACCCTAGCAGCTCCCTGCCCTGCCCTCTAAGCATTAGACTATGCTACTTCCCACTTGCATACAAAACAAGAATAGTTCATTTAAAATACAGCATGACCTTCATGAAAGCATTCCCTGAGTTAATTCCTGTTTGAACAGCAGTGTGCCCTTTAGGAAAGCAGATAATACTGGTTTTAACGTTTCTACCACAAGCGTTACTCCACCGTGTTAGAATAACACTTGCTATTCTACTGCCAGTCTAACCAATGAGTTACTCTTAAGGGTAGAGTACCTTATTTCTCATCTGAATAGAACTTATCTTCCAACCTTTTAATAATTGTTGCTGTTCCCAGTTTTTTAGCCTGCTGATACCAACCTCAAATCTTTTTCAGAGGTACTTTCCTCTAAAACAGAGACCTTTATCTGTGGCCTGAAAGTTTTTATTAGATGAGTAACCTAGCAATATACATTTAGCTCTGTTAAAATGCAAGTAGTTAGCTTGCCCTTGGTTTACCAAATAATTCTGATCAGTCTGTATCACTGAGCTGTTCCTTTGACTAGTCACAAGTCTTATCTTCCTCCTATATTCATTTAACTTGTAACCTTTGTTAGAAGTGAATTTTGTTTCTTTTCAAGTTATTAATAATTTTAAGTAAAACAAGGACAAGAAATGGTTGCTGGAAGATCCTGATGGAAATACATTCAAGGAAGACCATTTAAAATTAAACTGAGACCTATGAGTTAGCCACATTTTTAATCCATTTAATGTGTGCCATGTTAATTTTTGTATTGTTTTAGTTTTCAGTCAAAATGTTATGCAGTACCAGTCAAATGCCTTACACAGTCTAAGTATATATGACAACAACATTGTTACCTGTGTCTACCAAGCCTGTCACTTCAAACAAACATACCGAGTTTAAATATTTATACTTATCTGCTCTGAATTCACATATCCACTGCAAAAGTAACAAACACGGGCCAGGCTCCTTACACAGGAAGGCACACCATTCAGCTTAAATGGACTCTTTTTTAATTCGCTCATTTAGAGGCAATTGTCATTATTTTCTCGGGGGGAGGGCAGGGGGGGAAACGCCAATGCACCACATTGTTTTCACTAGCCTGGAAGAGAAAACACTTATATATATATATATAGATATATAGATATATAGATATGTATATAAATACACACATGTGCATGTGCGTATATATATACGCGTGTGTGTGTATATATATGTATATATACACACAAGTGTATATATACACAGAATATACATATATGAATATACAGAATATACACACACACACACTTTGCTCAGATTTGTTTACAAAATATGTAGCATTTTTATACCATCCAATAAGAGGTACATGATTTTAAACAAATCTTATAGAAATGACATGTTATTGGAAATTTACACGTAAAAAAATCCAGCACAAAAAAATCCAAAAGCTAAAACAAGATTTTGCTACTCATCAGTGCTTCTATCACCCTTCAAGAAAGAGAAACACAGTTATTTATATGTGATGTAAAGGCAACATTGAGGGGTTTTTGTTTTTAAATTAATCACCAAATTTAACCCCCTAAAATTACAAAGAATCGAAGTCCATTTACAGATCAAGTGCAGTAAACTAAATGTTCCTTCAGCACAAAGCAGCACTAGAGAAAATAACCGGGGGAGGGAAGGTGGAGGCCAACTGGATTAGCTAGGGAGGCAGCAGGTGGCTTCTGCAGTGGCCACACAGGTCAGAGTCTCCATCCTGAAGCACAGACAGAACTGAAGACTACATTTAAATAATGGTCACACAGAGCTGATGTTCAGGCCTTTGCCTAGCTTCTTTCAGCAGTTTGACATGTGATTTACCTATTTTTTTTTACTATTATTCTGTATCCAATGGGTCGTTTTTGCTTTTGCGGTGGCTTGTCACTGAAAGGAGTAGTAAGGAGGATCTTGTAGACAGTTCTGCCAATAACATTTACCACAGGTACATGACGCTGCAGTAGTCAGTGGCAATTTTGAAATGTTTATACTGGACAGATGTGTGCTCCAAACATCCAAAATGGCTTGAAAGAACATAGCCCAATGCAGGGAGGAGCAGATGGCCTGGAGAATCCATCACATTTACAGAAATGAAACCGTCACTTCCAATCACGTGGCATCTGCCTTGTTGTGTGAAGGGTATGTTGTCAATGTCAGCTGAACTCAGTGAGGAGTGGCTGGCCTTTGCATCAGACGTCTGTGATCCAAGCAGGCTGCGGAGCCAAGAACATGCTGCTAGCAGAAGGGCAGTCTACAGCTGCAGATGGCAGCTGTCATGCAGTCAGCGATGCCTTATAGATGTCACCTGCAGGAACCACGCGTTCCATGCTAATTCACCTGAAGTCCCGTAAACAGCAAAGGAAAATGAAATGAAAGGGCCAGGAAGATCTGGGTGGAATATTACTATCCTTTGAATGTAGTGTCATTGTAGTTGTTTAAATAAGGGATTTGACCAGGAAGATTCTATTTCATTAGGTGAGCTGGAGAGGAAGCTCTGTCTCTTGAAAATTAAAAGGAGGGCTAACGCTCCTTGTGCTAAGTTTTGCAATTTAGGATTTGGTATTCAGAAGGTATTTTCCAGAAGAGAAATGTGTTTGAGTCAAGCTGCATAAGAATGTAAAGAGGGAGACAGGCATTTTTCAGCCATAACTACGTTACCAAACACAGACTCAGGTGCATGAAGTCAGAAAGGGCTCAATTTTAATGTAGGACCAGTTGGGTCATACTGTGTTGGGAAGCCGAAGTGGGGGTAGTTTCTCCATTCTAGAAGCTAGTTTGGAAAGTCATTTCTGGGGACGTGGTAGGGGTGACATATTCACAGGTTCTTTTTTGTTGGTGGAGAGGAAAGACTGGGAAGGTATACAAATCTCCACAGTGGTCTGCAATCCAGCTTGGGAGCTCAGTTTTGAGAAGGGATGGGGCCAGATGTGCTCAGTATTCTTAAGAACCAGAAAACATGTCCACTGGAGCCGGTTGTTGCAGGGGATAGAGAACTTACTCCATTATTTGTAACATGTTCTATATGCCAATAACCCAGGCTGGCACATACAGTAAAGTAGATACATTGCATTTCAAGATTTAACACATCTCACACCGCCATCCAAAGAGGCATCCAGGGAAGAATATGGGAAATGAATTAAGCTAGGTTCTCAGAAAGTCTGAATATCTCCCTGGACTGCAGGCACACACTGCAGCAAATGCACAAGAAAGGCAGCCTCATCTTGGATACCAGGAGTGTGGGGACTAGTGGAAGAGGGATCATTTTCCTGTAACAGGAGTCGGGAATATCTCAAAGTATAGAAAGGTGCCTCAGCTCCACAAAGATGACAGGTGGAGAGGTTTCAGAATCTAGAGAAGAAGGGTGATTCTGGTGACCCCTTGCCAAGGAGGGGGCATCCTGCCACGGAGAGCCAAAGGTTTTCCAGACATATGTAAGAGCATGTGCACAAGGCAAGCGAATGAGCGCAAACAGGGTTATGGAAAACATTGAGAGAATCACTCCACGGGTGGCTTGTGGCTCGACAACAGGATTGGCTAGGTAGAGGAGCACACAGCATAAGGGCACCTCAGAGCTGGAAGCCTTCCATGGGAGCCTCACACTGCTGGAAGATGTACTGCTGCTGGTTGAGATCCACCTGTGGGGCAATGCTGCTATCTTCATCCTCTGTCCCAAAGTAGTGCTCAATCAGATCAAAGGCCTTCTGATAAATCTCTTGATTCTCATGGCTCTGTAGGAATTCAATCTTGTCCAGGCCTGCAGAGAAAAGAAGCACATAAGAATTTCCCTACTATAGAGACCCTTCCAACCATTCATACTCTCTATAGCCAAGGAAAAACTGACTGCAGTACATCATTTCCCTGTAGCTGTGCAATGTGTTTCATACTTTGTCTGCCTCTTCTCTCCCACTCAATCAAATCAAGGATAGGCTTGAAGGTCTGGAAAACAAGGCCTCAGAACACTTCTGAACAGACTTTTTGGACCATGTTTGCTGAAGGCATGTTCACACTGCTTTCGTTTGCAAGGGCTATTACCACAGAATCATGGAAATACAAGTTGGGAGAGACCTCTAGAAACTATTTAGTTCAACCTCCAGCATGGCACGGAACTACTACTAACACTAGCTTAGGTCAACTGTGACTTTGTCTGTCTAGCCACATCTTGAAAACTTCCAAGCATGAAGGTGCTGCTACCTAATATATCACGCATGTATACAGTGCAGCTAAACTCCTGTAAACAGTTTTTGTGCAGACATTAAGCAGCTAGTCAAACTCAGGCCTTGTAGTCAGAAAGAGATTAAAATACTAGAGTGAGTTGAACTATCTTTGATAGCCAGGAATGATGCTATAATGACATTCAAGCCTTAGCCACCATAGTAAATCTCTAATACTAGGAATTTACAAGCTGTCCAGCTTCAGACTCCTAAATAGTTCTATCATTTCTGTCATCATAGAGCAAGATTATCTTTTCCTCAGTAATACTTAGTTTTGCTGAGAAAAACAGCTGAGGTGAAACCAGATATACCACACAAAACAGCAAATGGCCAGAGTGAATTGAGACGACTTCAGGCCCGCTTACAAGAATACTAACCTTAAGAGCGGTAATACTTCAGAATTAGGATGAAGTGATGCCAGCATGTGCTAGAACCTCAGTACAGCAAAGACTAATTAAAATGAGCAAACCTGGAAGTTGCTATTTGCTTCCAAAATTCTACCAGCCAGCAGAGAGGGAAGGGAAAGACCTGAAACCCGCGTGGCAGAGCAGGGAGCCTGAATTTTATCTGCTAGGGAGGAAAGATACTGAGGCTGAATGACACCCCAAAGGCTCCAGCAGGGTGAAAAGAAAGAAAAGTTGATCCTATACACACTGTCTCCAATCTACATGCAGACAAGGATCATGTAGAAGATGGAGCACTTTGGTTAAATGGACACTTGTCTAAGAACAGTTCATTTTCAGGTAACAGTGATAAGGAAATTAATAGAATCTTGTTTCTGAACCTTTAAGGGGTTCGTGATCATTGCTTTAACTACTACATTCCACAGATGTTTTACTCATACCATATGCTTCTTCAATAAGAGCACAGTAAGGATTAATGCCAGTGCCACTACGTTTGGATTCTTGCTCTCCAAGCCTCAGGATATTCTCCAGCCCATTCAGCGCTACTTGCACAATCTTTGAGTCCATTACTGTAAGGAGGTCACAGAGCGGTTTGATGCATCCCAGTTCTACTAAATACCTGAAAAACACCACATAGAACCCAGTCAATTATCTGTAATGTTATAATTGGTGTAGCCGTTTAAGCGGTTAGACTAAGAACCAAAACAATCAGAGGAAATATCAACTTGATGGAAGAAGCTGGACATCTATTTGTATCTAGTCAACTCTGCTATAACATAAAATATCTTAAAGATATTTCTTATCCATCTATATATGAGAGAGACATAAATATTTTGTTTTATAACAATATCAAGAAATTGTATATAAGCATGTATACTGGTACAAGTTAATAGGAAAAACAATGCACATGATGCCCTTATCTCAGGGGCTTGGGAATAGATCTTTGAAATCTTTCTCTCTAGCTTGCTAATGAACTTTGTTATACTCTACAATGACCACTAAGAAATGAGTCAAAAAGTTTCATGTAGGTCTTTAAAAGAAATAGTTCAATTACATAAAAAAGCATTGTAACTGAAATTAAGTGATTTCTCCATTCAGGAATGAATGGTTCATTCACGACTCGATGCAAAGACATAGCCTCCATAGAGACAAACGCTGGAAGCCTACAGAATTGTATACAGCTCCTGTCAAGACTGCACCAACTCTACATAAAGGTTTTCCAGCTTACAGGTTGTTAGTATGACACCTTGCACAAACACTAATTCACTCAATTGCACAGAAAGATTTGCACTATTTCATACTTGATCTGCTCAGCAGAGCCTCCAGATGTTGCATTTGTGATTGCCCACGCAGCTTCTTTCCTTGTTCGAAACTCAGCTGTTTGCAAAATATTTATAAGAGCTGGGAAGATATGGGCATCTATGACTGTCTGCAAAAAGAAATGACGCATAGGGGTTACAACAAAAATGAGAAATAACTTCCTTGTCCTGAGCTACTTCATGTCCATGTTCAACACAACACATGAAACATCGAAACATTACTTCTCAAAGGGCAAAACACAATTTTCAACTTTACATTCTAAACCCTTATCACTGGGGTCTGTGCTGATCCCAAAAGCAACTCAAAATCTGTTCAAACTGAAGTGATTACCATACTTAATGTGTTACTTAATTATACCTTAATAACAAAGAATGCCACACTTCCCTCCTTTTCTTCCAGATCATAAACCATTCAACTATTAAGTCATTAAAACATTAAGTCATTACAGTCCCCTAAACTGAGAAGAAAGGTCCATAAATCTCTGCATCGTATTATGTTTCCATCAGGTAAGACAACAGAGCACAGAGAGAACGCATCGTTAAGAACTAAAAAGCTCCTCAAAACAAGCAAGCATCAATATATTCTTTCCTAGTGAAAAGGACAAAGCAAAAGATGGTTTAGTAATATGGTTAACTGCTTAGCCCATCAATCTGGTACCAGTCAAATCAGTATTTAAGTCAGCAGTTTAAAGTTTCTAGTAACTTCCTCTGGAAAAAAATCTTTTGCAGTAAGAGAGCAATGAAACAAATTTAGTTACACATTTATGACAAGGATCCAAAATATCTTCAGAAACCTCACTCAAAGGAGTAAGAGCTTGGGATTTCATTTCTAAACTACCATTTCATAAATACATGTCATCACAGAACTGGTAAAGATGAATTCAAAGAAAGCCAAAGAGATCCTTTTCTATCAGTTACATTTAATACAACATAAAGCTATAGTCAATCCATCCTTTGCACCAACCAGGTCAATAATCCCATGGATCACTGACTCCTTTATCACAAGATCTTCACCTCTAATATGGCAATCTGGGATTCTGAGGCAAAAAAAAAAAAACTGTATCATCTTGACACTTATCATAAAACACAATCTGAACAGAACTGGAATTGGTTAAGAAAAACATTTTCTTACATTTTAATGGCTTTTAACATTAAAATGTTTCATATTATGTTAGACTGAAGAAAAAAAAAGTCCACTGAGAGTGAGAAGATTCTACATGAGTTCTTTTTCATTCTCTACAGTGCTTAAGGCACTGGAAACTATAGCTTTTATGGTCCTGCCATCAAACTCCACTTCCCCAAAGGGCAGTAGTTTAAACGAACAGTAATGGTGGAATGAAAAAAACCACACACACACACACACATTATGGTTTCATTGCTCTTTCAGGGAACACATCTTATGGTTATGCTGACCATAACACCAACGCATCTTTTCTGGAGTGTATGGTAGCATGTTTTGAAGGAAAGTATCAGAGACCACAAAATCAGTGCAAAAACATTTCAGGATGTCTTTTGTCTTTGCTGAACATTTTGAAATTTCAGATTATAAAATATGAATCAATGATAGTTACAGAAATCCTGATTTGCAGCTTTGTCCTTTCAATTACACCTCCATCATCCCATGTTATATTAGACTCATATCTTGTAAAGAATGTTTAGCAAAAAGTCCTGAACTGAAATTTCTGAATGTGAATACTGTAAATAGTAGGTTGTAAATAGGAGCCAGCTAGATTAAAAATATATTGTTTTTCAGAACACAGGATTCATTTTTTCTCCTGAATTACATTATACTAGAAAAAAATGCTTCATTTTTTATGAATATAAAAACACAGCACACGTTCTGAAATATTCTCTACAGAGAGAGCTAGAGATTCAAACAATGTGCAGATGATAGGATATGTCAGAGCATTAGTATTTTACTGTTCTAGCAAAAAAAAAAAGTAAATTTAAGATCTCTTTATTTCTTCTTAAATCCTTCCCCACAAAAGAAAAAAAAAACACTTTTACAAGAGATTTCTTTCCTTAGAAAATGTCTTATTAAGACCAACATTTTTCATAAGTACCAAAGTCAAACTATGCTACATGATAGCATGCACCTAAGTGAGCACATTTTAGCTGACAAGCAGTTGGGTACTTTCAGCCTTTCTTAACGCCTGAAGAAAAAAAGTTACTTAGAATCATTTCAAGTTAAACCTGTAAAATAGTGGCAGAGCTCCAGAACAAAGGGAATTAGCAACAGGAGGGCAGCAAATGGGAGAATCACAAAAGATCTAATTTATTTTTCTTCTGCTTCAATCAATTTTGAATTCTTTGCTTCAAAGCAAACTCTGATGGGCAAAAGCACTCTTCTGAGAGTGGAGAAATATGCATTTGAACCCTTTCAGAGGGAACTGAACCCAGGTCTCCCATCTCTTACGTGGGTACTCTAACTTCTGAGCTACTATATAAAAGGTTAACAGGCACCTTGCTCACTTTCTGCTCTGCAGTGAAGTCAGCTATCTTTACCCAAGTAGAACAGGTTAAAACACCAGGATGACTTACAGCCTCTCATAAGTGCTTCACCCAAGGCTCAAGGTTATCAGTCACTACAGTGTTCCTTAATGCTGGACATGCAGGTAAGCGTTGCCGCCACCTCACTGTAGCACGAGTCCCAGTTACAGGTACTTAACTGTCCCTCTGAAGTACAGCAACGTTTTTAAACTGACAATCTGGTAACAGCTGAAATTCACAGAGCTTAGATTTATAGCATAAACACTATCCGGATCACAAAATAGTTTGCGTTGACCTTAAATACGATTCACTACATTTCAAAAGTCCAGTTAAGCTTCATTAGGGTAGAAGCAATAAAGCGTTAATACAGAGAAAGTGCTAGCACCATCTGTTTAATTTTAAACATCACGTCAGACAGCCTTACAGCAGTTATTCTTGAAAGCAAACTAGAACGCAGAACGACTTCTAACTCTATAATTCAAATGGGAGCAACTGTTACCGTAGCTACAGGCCACACTTTCCCTCACAGTTAACTTTTTTCTAAGGGATAAAGTAGTAAGTTATTAAACTAGAGTATGTTTTTGTTTTGTTTTTTTAAAGAGAAGCAAACCTCAGGCACAGTGAAACCCTAAAAGACTGTGGTAGGATGAGGGGCTTTGAACTTCTGAGGATTTAGAAAGTGCTCATGCGAATGAGCTTACTTTGTCGGTATCACCACATTGTGCATCTGACTTGTGGAAGTGTGTAGAAGACTAAAGTAAACGTAGTACATACAAAAAATGCTCAAAATCAGCACAGTTTTCACACAAAATGGAAACATCTCAGTACAGGGATTTCAGTTCAACAGCTTTAAAAACGTTATAGAAGTAAAATGGAAATGACAAAAATAAATGTAAAGTTGTTTTATGTCTAAGGGATGTCTAAGCATTCTTTCTGAGCAGCTGATATATGGCAATACTTTTACTTATCAACGCCCTCTGAACGTGACTCAAATTTTTAATGGTGTCTGATAACAGCAGACCAATGAGGTAACAAAAATTTGAAGAAACATTTCTAAAACCACACAATTTGTAGCAGTTTTACGTGGCTTTTTCAATCTAAATTACTGTTGCGTTTCCTTGTAAGAACAAAACATACTCACATCCTGCTTACAGCAGTGACCAACAGCAGATGCACAGGAAAGAGCATGAACTCTCTTCATGTCTCTCTTCAGCTCAACCTTTTTTCCCCCTCTTTGAGCGTTCGGTTTTACTGTACTTCATATGACAAGACATCTGTTTGTTCTAAACATGGCACCTGTTCATTTCTCTGATACCTCTTCATTTGATGATCTTGCTTGAAAGCAAAGTATAGTTATGTCCTTTTCCCCTTCTCCAATGCCACTCACGATTCTAGTCCATATTTTGCGGTTCTCCTTACCACCCACTCCTACTATATCCTCTTAAAACGGGTCTGCATACACCAGAGATTTATACTAGAATCAGAATGGGGATTTCCTTGTTGTCTTTCATTACAACTCTGATGATTTCTAATATTTAAGTTGTTTTTAGGCTGCTAGGAGGCACTGAGACGACATATTCAAAATACCTGTAATCCCTAAATCTCTTTTCTGCATAATAGCTAACCCACAGCACATCCTTTAATACGTGAAGTTAACACTGAAATTTCTCCCCAAACTGCATCCTTTCATATTTGTCTGAACTGATTTATAATGCTTGGAATCTCACGTAGTCCTTCAGCAAATCTGGCTCTCATTTTTACAACCCTGAACGGCTTAAAATCAGCAAACTTTGTCCCCCCCAAATATTCACCCCTTTTTTCCCCCCTAGATTATTTATGAAAATGATGAACAGCAGGGATTCTAGCACAATTACCTGAAGGACTCCAGTGTGGTTCTCCCCACCATTGGAAAACTGATCATTTGACCATTTATTTCCACTATATGATTTATTCCCACTGATCTTTTCATCCTTTATTTGCAAGAGGGACCTCTTCTGTTCCACTATAACACACTTCTTTTCTGAGCCTTCATCAGAGGCTTTGCTGAAAACTTCCTGGAAATCCACATAGCCTGTATCAATGGGATTTCCTTTACTCAGATGCTCAATGCCCTTCAAAGTACTCAAGATGATCTGTGAAGTATGATCTCCCTCTAGAAAAGCTGTGCAGACTTTCATAACTTGTCTATTAATCTCTCTCTACTAACTTTCTTCTTTCTTATCAGATTTTACCACATCAGACTTAACTATTTTCTGCATCCGTGAAATCCTTTGTAAAAGTTAGCATCACAACTGTCACCTTCTATTCTCCGATATAAAAATAGGGGCTGCATATCACAGTTCAGCTATTCTGTATGTAAGTGCCTTTAGAAATTTTGGATGAACGCCATCCAAGTTTGTTACTGTTCTGTTTATTTGTTCTAAAATTTCTTCTGACTGACACTTCAAGTCAAGGTAAATCCTCCTACTCATCTTTTGTAAAGAAGAGTAGTGGAATGGAAGTTCCACAGTTTCCTACTCTGTGAGCACCAACCAGCACAACAAATACATGTAATGTTTCTATCATCTTGTTTGAATCCTCTTTTTCCAGGATGAGCATCAGATGCTTCAGAAAGGTTCCAAAGTCTTAAAATGTGTTTGAGAAAAGATTTCTGTATTTTCCATCAGTTATTTCACAAAAATCTCTAAATTCATCTTATATTTTTATGCTCAGTTTGCCACATTCTGTGGTTACCTGTTTTTTCTTATTTGGACATAACTTCAATTTTTTTAAGGCTATTTTACTTAGCCTTATTGCTTAGTCATGAAAGCTTTTTTGTGGACTCTTAAAGTGTCTTTTTTTTTTTTTTTAAACAGGTAATATTCATTTGCTTTGACTCTGCAAGAAGGTTGTCTACCTCTTGGAAACATTCTATCCTTTTTCTTTCTTTTTAATCAAGCTTCTTCACTTTATAGCATTTGATTTTAAAAATGGAGCTACATAAAAGTGAATATTCTGAAATGTATTACATTTGCCATGACATTAAATGTAAATACATCACAGTCAATATTAGGGAACAGCTCTTCAGTATCACAGAATGGTTGAGGTTGGAAGTGACCCCTGGAAATCATCTAGTCCAACCTCCCTGCTCAAGCAGGGTCAGTGTTGCCCAGGACCCTGTCCAGACAGCTTCTGAACATCTCCAAGAATGGAGACTCTACAGCCTCTCTGGGCAACCTGATCCAGGGCTCTGTCACCCTCACAGTCAAGAAGTTTTTCCTCATGTTCACACAGAACTTCCTGCATTTCAGTTTGTGCCTGTTGCCTCTTGGCTGTCACTGGGCACCACTGAAAATATTCTGGCCCCATCCTCTTGATACCCTCCCTTCAGATATTTAAATGCATTTAAATAAGATCCTCCCCTCAGCCTTCTCTTCTCCAGGCTGAAAAGGCCCAGCTCTCTCAGCCTTTCCTCATACGGCATGCTCCCGTCCCTTCATCATCTTAGTAGCCCTTTGCTGGACTCGCTCCAGGAGCTCCATATGTCTCTTGTACTGGGGAGCCCAGAACTGGACACAGTACTCCAGATGTGGCCTCACTAGGGCTGAGGAGAGGGGAAAGATCACCTCCCTTGACTTGCTGGTAATGCTCTTCCTAATGCACCCCAGGATACCATTGGCCTTCTTGGCCACAAGAGCATTGTTGGCTCATGGTCGACTTGTCCTCCAGGACTCCCAGATCCTTTTCTGCAGAGTGGCTCTCCAGCAGGTCAACCCCCAACTGGTACTGCTGCATGGGGTTATTCCTCCCCAGGTGCAGGACCCTGCACTTGCCTTTGTTGAAATTCATGAGGTTCCTCTCTGCCCATCTCTCCAGCCTGTTGAGATCCCTCTGAATGGCAGCACAACCCTCTGGTGTCTCAGCTATTCCTCTCAGTTTTGTATCATCAGCAAGCTTGCTGAGCAAATACTCTTGCCCCTTCATCCAGGTCACTAATGAATAAGTTGAACAATACTGGACCCAGTATTGACTCCTGGGGGTCCTAGCGACAGGCCTCCAACTAGACTCTGTGCCACTGATCCCAACCCTCTGAGCTCTGCCATTTAGCCAGTTCCACTCATCTAGCCTGCACTTCCTGAGCTTGTCTACGAGGATGTTATGGGAGATGGTGTCAAAAGCCTTCCTGAAGTTAAGGTAAACAACACCCACTGATCTCCTTTTCTACTCTGCCAGTCACTCCATCATAGAAGGCTATCACATTGGTTAAGAATGATTTCCCCTTTGGGAATCCATGCTGACTACTCCTGATTACCTTCTCCTTCATATGCTTAGAAACGGTGTCCAGGATGAGCTGCTCCGTCACCTTCCTAGGGATCAAGGTGAGGCTGCCTGGCCTCTAAGTTCCCTAGGTCCTCCTTTGTGCTCTTTTGGAGAAGGGAAGTTACATTTGCTTTCCTCCAGTCCTCAGGCACCTCTCCTGATTGCCAAGACCTTTCAAAGATGATTGAGTGGCCTTGTAATGACATCTTAAATCAGTATTATGTGCTATCCCATACAAAGTGAATTTGCTGCTCCTCCTTCAGGTTCCTTGACTAGTGTTCCCACCAAGTCACTTACAGTGACTGTACCTGCAAAAATTAAGTCTCAGCATCATGTGTCTACATAAAATTCATCATATATATGTGAAAACAACTGAAGTTTTACAGCATCGTTGTGCCTCCCTGCTCTACTTCCTGCCCTACTAATATATTCCTCTCCTTCAGGCCTGAAATTTCAGTTCATAGGGATTCTCACTAACTTGTGATCCAGTTACTTGGTTTACTTGATTTGATTTACAACTTGTAAAATAGCTTGGCAAATACTTGTAAGTCAAACTTACCATATACGATAGCATGCAAGTTCTGCTACAAATCCACAGCCATCTCTGAGAATCAGAAAGCACTTCAACTCTCAGTTCTAATGGACTTATGTCATGGACATAGACAACCGAGTCCAAAAACCCTAACCCCCGTTTAAAGTAAACTATTAGCTAGTTTAGACAAGGTTGCTACTGCTGTCAGGAAGAAACTGCACTATAACGAACAGCACCCTGCTGAGGAGTCTCCAACCTTCAGAGTTTGTCCTACAAAAGAGAGAGCAATATAAGCTGCTTTGACTGGTGAGGTTTAAATATAGGATAAAAGAATTAAAGCTCTGCTGTCCTCAGTGCTGTATGATGTGTGGGATTCATCAGCTGTGGAAACCTGAAAACAGATTTTGTATTTAAACATTTACTTAAACCTGAAAATCATTCATTTTGACTTCTGCTGGTCCACAGACAAAGCAAATGCAACATTGTCAGCAATGCTGTATTTGGCTCTTAATTGAGGTTGTTTTTTTTTTTTTTTTATTTTAAAGTTCTGCTGCCACAAACAACACATGTAGACTTTAGACCACTGGTGCAAACTATGGCATGAACCAAATACATTTTATATGTCAATAATTTGTTACACAGCTTGCTCATGTATACCACAGCTCAGTGCGTGCACTGTGTCACTCCTTTTCCATTTCCCTAATCTTGCCGTGGCGTGTTCAGAGAAGAGGATCTGACAATTCATAGCTTGTGTCTTTACTTCAATCTGTAAAAATGCATTTCGTTCTAGACGTTCCAGTAATAGGCAATGTAGCATTTGTTACATTTGCCCATGTCATATTTCAGCAAGGACAAAAAAATTCTAAAGAAGGAAAAATATGGCACAGACCCTGTTGCTGCTGTGCCTAGCGGTACTCAGGTTTCCAGATGTGCTTGTGAGAATTTAAGGTGTATCAGAAAATAAGCAATAAATTTCTTAACCTATCAACAGCAGAAAACTCCGGTGATGTCTTCACTGTCAGATGTGGAAGACTGTATCTGGTGTACTGCCTTTTATAACCTTTCAACAGGTTGCAAAGTTAGACAGAGAACATTTTCTGAGGCATGTGAAAGCCTTTCATACCCTTCAGAAGGGTCGACAGTCAGGATTTAGCTTCAGTTGTGCAGTTCTCCTTCTGATTCCCAGGAAGATGGAGTTCCCCTTCTCCCTGACTGGGGAAGCTATCCACTGAAGTACAGCAAAGCTGTATACAAACTAGGAAATTAACAAACAAAAACTATACTTAGTGACAATCATGACTGCATCAGGAGATACACATCCAACCCAAACCTTAGAAGCACAGAAATAAAGAGGGGAAAGACTGCTGTATTCCATCACTTTTCTGTTGCCTAGATACTGTTGAGAATACACTCTGAAAGGCTTTCACTTCCACCTTTGGTGGGCAAAAAACCCAATAACCTCCCGTGCTTTAATATTAGCTACAAAGAAATTTCAGCACTTACTTTCAAACATTTCACATATGTCAATTTATATTGCTTAAACACTTGAAAGAGTTCATTTGATTGTGCTTGAGTGCAATTCTAATGGTGTTAGGCTGCTGTCCTATCTTTTAGGAATGGCAGTGAAAGCCTTTGGAGTGTGCTACCAAACAGCATTGCAGGCAATATGAAAGTGGAAATGAATATAGAAGTCCTTCCCTCTAACTTTGTATTTCTATACTTTAGAGTGGGTGGGAGGAGAGCGTATAACCCAATGCAATCTTAAACAACACTAAATATAGTTCTGTCTGTTAATATAGTTTAGGTAAAATACCTATTAGATTTACCAAAATATTTCATTTTTAACTTGGCATGCAGAAATGATCGCTAGATTACACCCTGAGCACTATTAAAAGTTTCCAAAGGTTTCTAACAACCTGACTGTTCTGGAGCAACAACCCACTAGTTAAATCAACTGGTAGCTTGCAATAATGTGGTTTACAATGCAATGCAGGTATTTAACTTCCAGGAAAAAAATTATCACGGGCCAAAAATATTCTAGTCTGATTCCTGACTAAGGATTGTGAATGGTCAAAATCCGATTAACAGTGGGACTGGAATGGATCTGGCTACAGTCTGCGTCCTCTAGAAAGAACTATCAAGTAACTTGAAGGGACTACGGAAGGAAGGGAGAAAAATGATTTAGTTTTGAGCTGAATCTAGTATTTTAAAATTCCTTCTGTAAGAAGGACCAATTTTAATTCATTACAATGTGTAAGGATTTATCTGAAAATTCATTAAGAAAAAAATAACTCATGGATGAAATGGGTTCATCCATGAACTCAAATTGAAGTCAGACATTCTTCAGAGATGGGAACCATCCCTTGTCCTCATATAGCTACTGAAAACAGACCAAGCTTTTATTCTCCATTTTGGCTTATGACTATCTTCAAGAAGCACTGCTAAACAACATTTTCCAGCTTCAGAAAATGATTTTTAACTGTTTTTCAGCTCAAACATTTACAATGATTTTGACATTGACTAAGAGTTGTCTGAAGGAACACCTCAGAAAAGGAATTTTATGGGAAAAACAGACCTATCAGCTCTGGAACCGAAAGGAAGAGTCATTACATCTTGTACTTCACATAACAAAATCTCCGGGCTGTGACTGGAGACTAATAGTCATTGCAATTATGTCTGTAATTGCCAATTTATACTTCCAAGAAGCAGTGCCCTCCAGATTTCCTATCCCTTGAATGTCCTTCGCTTCTCAGTTTTCTCCTACCGGGTCTCCCTCCATAGTTCTAAACGTCTAAACCTCAGGATGGACATGATTTGCAAAATGTCGTAATCACCAAGATATTTATCTCTCGCTCAGGATCAGAGGTGCTTTTTTTTTTTTTTTTTTTTTTAATCTCAGTTTTATAGCTGTCAGTTTAGATTGAACTGGGTATGCACTTAGGATAGTCAGCGTTTCACTATAACAATATATGCACGGCTTGGAGTTCAAATGCAGCTCAGCTATTCTGAATTGGGCCTGAATGGTTCTTGAATGAGGAACTTTGTCAGCTTTCACTTTAGAGAAGTTTCTTCTCACACTGCCTTCCTGGACTTGAATACAAACATTCATCAACAGGCTTCCAACGTTGTCTGTGACCTATCCTAAGGCAGCTAACTTAGGCTGGATTCTTCTAACTCTAAATGTATTTTGTTGATTTGGTTGACACTGTCTTTTCTTCCTGATGCACGAACCCTGGGAAAGGGAGCGTCTGCCCAGATAACCACCACAACTATTTTTCTACACAGAGCTAAAAGGCTTTTTGCGCTTCTAAAGGATCACTTGTTACAGATTAAGGTGTGATATTAATGGCTCACAGCATTAAAGCTCATCACTCTGCCTTGCACCTCCCTCCTAAGTCATAGAGCAGTTCAAATCCATACTCAGTAGAAAGGAAGCTGATCTAAAGCTGGTGATACGACGCTCCGAAACCTTTAAAAATTGCTAAATAAACACATGCTCACGTGTGCCTAAATTTTATTTAGCAAGACTAGGCAAGTTTTGCTAACATTTGACAAAGGAAAGACTACTTTATACTCTCTTGTTTTCAAATAAAGATGGGACAATAGTTTAGAAGACAGGGGCTTATCAAGGCCGTAGTTAGACTACCCACTTAAAGCCTTAATTTTAAAGGTTTAAGAATATTGTGAACACGATGGCATGCTACAATGAATAGGATGACATGGTACATTGAATACTTAAGCTGAAGTCACACAAAGGAATATTCTATTGAATTAGTTTCCAGCTGTACCAGAATCTAAATTATCCCTAGGACTCCTCACAACTATATCTTCAGTAGATCAAGAATATGAAAACAGAGATAGTGACATTTTGAAAAGATGCTCTAATCATGATTTCACTTTCTATGCCACTTCAGATATTTAGCACTTAATGGAATGATCTGTATGAATATCCCTCTGATTTTCTCAAGCACTCCTGAGGCTGCAACATTCCTACATGACTGTGCCTCCGAAAGCACCTCTCAGATAGACTTGGAGAAATACAAAATTAAGACATGGGTTGGGGTGGACTCTTCCCCAGAAAATACTCTTAGGCTTTCCAGGAAAAGCAGCAATAGCCTTCTAAATAGAAACCTGGAAGAGCAGCAGTTTCTAAGGCAGTAACTGTAAGGATAAGGAAGCTAAAAGATTCTTTCACTGCAAGACAAGGAAAGGCAAAAGTATTTTTACCTTATTGCAAGTGGTTGTGGCTACCTACCTGCTGTCTTACACTTGCTGACTGTATAGCAATTACAATTGCTGACACAGGTTAAAACAGGGATACACTTGCTGATTTTATATAGGAATTTTTCTCATACATTCAGCTAATCCAGAGATCTAATACACACTCCACAATAACGTTAGAACCAAAATTCTCAGAGCTGTACACCCAGGTAACGTTAAGCGATCATATCCTTCTGTTTCTGACAAAAACATGACCTCTGCTGGTATGACTAAAATCTTTAGTGAGAATGATGGAGCAAGTAACCGTAGGAGTACTAATGAAGGTTTATTTGGCCTCAGTTCCACTTTCATCTTAATCCCATCCTTATATCAGAGGAGAAAGACCTACAGGGTTTTCCATCTTCATAAGTTTTTGTTTTCTTGTGTATTCATTTTCCTGTGTATTCATTTTCTTACATGTGCATCTCTGAGGTTAAGACATTCATACTCAATTCCAGTAAGCTTATCAGAGACTGAATTATCTTCCTCAAAAGTCTTAAATTTATTTCCTATTCTTTCTGAGATGCAGACAGAGACTTGCTCATTAGAAGTACTAAGACATCATGCTGTCCCTTCAGCAGCTAGATGTTCTTCATAAGGAAGAAGGTATAACTGAAGACTGCAATACCACCTGCAAAGCACGGTAATACACATTTTCCTCGGAAAAATTGCAGCCTTTTTACAATTTCCTGCAAGTTATCTGCAAGAAGAGAAGTAATCCCATCCCTTAGGTAAAAGGGGTTAACCATTTCATGCTAATTCTGACCGTATAGGATAAATAATCAGAAAAAGGCTAGCAGATGTCAGACTGGCTTCCAAGGAAAATGAGATGGAAGAAAGGAGCACTCCTTGGCCGTCTTTGCCAATGTATTAAAGTCTTGGCTTACTTTCTGAGTGAGCATGCATTGTTTCTGCCTGGTTACTAATGAGTGAGAAGAATATTTCTCATGTTCTAATATTTCATATTCCTCAAAGAATAGATGCCTCATATTAGACTTTTATGCTTCTTTGTCAAGCTCTAAAAATAGTCCCTATATCCAGTGAGAGAGAAGAGCACTGAAAAATATATCCTTAGAAAAATTAAATTTAATTTAGATGTAGAATCTTGAATTCAACTGTCTTGATGGGGACCTTGCATACTTATCAGCCTCATTTTGGCATTCTCTGGCATGACTGTTTCTCCCTCCTTATAATCTGCATATACCTACAACCCTAAATAGGTCTAACTTGCATCTGACGGATGACTGGGCCATTGAAACACGCTGAGCACGCACAGGGCCTATAACATATTTCCACTTAAAAGTAAGTATATATCTGTGTGATTGTGTAAACACACAAATGTGCATTTCATAAACAAAAAAAAAAAAAAAGTGTATCACCTGATGTGTGTTTCTTCTGGCCTGCAAGACAAAGATTACTGATCATATCTGAAAAGGTTACCTGGATCTGGGCTCTGTTGCCAGCTGTTATATTAGATATTGTCCAGCATGCTTCCTTTTTGATAGATTCTTTTGGGCTGCTTAGCAAGTGCAGTAAACTCTGCAGGGCTGAACAATTCAGAATTACCTGTGTGCAAAGGAAAAACACATCTTAGACTAAATTTAGGATAGTAAATCACCTGGAATAAGGAACAGTGTTGCCAAGAATTAAAGTATTTCCCAATAGATGATCCCCAAAAAGTTAAAAACTAAATAGAAATTTAACAATAAATAACACAAAAACAATAAAAACCCACAGTGCAAGAACTAAGAAACATATGCCTGCCTTCACTGTATTTTAGGCGTCACCTGAACAGAACAAGATACTAGGTCCATTATGATCATGCAAAAATAAGATGGGAAGATTTTCCTGTATTCTTGTCTTCATATTTTGGTATACCTGGAAGCTCTAACTACTTCCGTTTCGTACATCGGCTGGCACGGAGGGCAGATTGCTGCCAGTGTTGCACCCAATGACAGAACAGAACAGCAGAGAACAGAAATGATGTGGGAAAACCTGTATTTCCAAAATTAAATTTTAAATGCCCCCAAAATATAAGAAAATACACCCCAAAATAGGTATGTTACCAGATAAGAATACTTGATTCCATAATGTTTGATAGCGAAGGGCTTTTTGATCTCTTTGAAATAGAATAACAAGATTCAAGATTATTGAATAATA
Organism: Struthio camelus; assembly: GCF_040807025.1. Taxonomy (NCBI): domain Eukaryota; kingdom Metazoa; phylum Chordata; class Aves; order Struthioniformes; family Struthionidae; genus Struthio; species Struthio camelus. Next base: position 91,092,148 of record NC_090942.1, on the reverse strand, counting down.
AACAACAAATTTTAAATAAAACTGCAAATTCCTACAAGTGAGTCAAAACCGTGAAGAGTCTATGAAGAAAAAGGGTAGTTTTGGAATCTGTGGACTGAATCTCCTTGCTCATCTCTCTCTCTCTCTCTCTCTCCCTCTCCTCGGCTCTGCACTTATTCCTAAAAATTTTTTGCTCCAACCTTAAAAAAGTTCAAAGATTATGGTTCAGGTTTTTTTATTAGATATGCACTGGGAAGAGAAAAGATTTCTTTTTTCCCCTGAAACATATTGTTTACCTTCTTGGCCATCTTTAAACACTGGCAGCCTTCAATAGTTGGAAATGAGATATTAGGAAAAGGCATGGTTTGTGCTCTGAGGCAGTACTGAGAACTTTTCAGGCACTTGGCTTGTATCTTGCTTATATGCTCAGACTGGTTGTCAAAGTTGGGTCCTTCCTTCTCCCTTCCAGATCTAAGGGTTTTTTTTTACATGTATTCTGTCCCCTTCCCCTACCTGCCCCCTTTAGCATACAGCATAGCTCGATAGTTCCACAGGCAATCTTATTTAAAGAGTTCTCTAGAATTTTAGGAATGCTGATGGTAAAATCCTATTTAAAAACTATGGGCAGCAAAAAAGTCAAAAGAATTTGTTGAATTGAAATTTAAGATTTATGCAATATTTAATGACCTGCAATACATAAGATTCAGTGAGTCTGTGTGGTTTTATCCTTAATGAAATCACTAAATGTACCTCCAAATCATTCTTACGACCAATTTGTGAAACAAAGAAACCAGTGAGAAAATACAAGCACGTTTATGCAACTCAGCTACAAAACAAACATAACAATCACAAAATTATGTAAAACTCTAGCACTAATGATAAAATATCCAAATAGCGTCTTGTTGCTGCTAATTCATCGTTGTCTCCAATTTCATTGTCAAGCCCACCAAGCAGTAGGATGACAACCTCTTGCTGGGAAGATGAGGCATCAGGTTCCTACTTCCCAGTTTAATTATTTCAAACAAGAGGGAGCCACTGCTTCTTACTGATGCTTCTCCAAGCATATGCCCAGACTCTGTTATACACCACCCAAACCTGACCAGATACTCTTTTTGGTGTATTCATCATAGACTGTCAACAGCATGAGAGGTGACAGACCTTCAATGGCCCTAACATGTCACATAATTCAACATAAAATTCAGCCTAAAATGAAAACTTACTTTAAATACACCAAAAGAGAAAGGCTCGAACGGTACTGCACAGCTATGCAAAAATCCCAAACAGGGCTGCAGCAGCTCAGGACTGAAGAGGAAAACTCTGAAAACCACTACGCATTTTGAGGCAACTAGTGTCATCAACCCTTCACTTTCAGGCTTCAAAAGGAAAAGGCGGAGGTGCATGTGTGCAAGTTACCACAATTAAGAGAATGAAAATCAGCAGTACAACATCAGTGAATCCATACCTGGGTCTGGATATCATCTCCTGTTACAATGTTCCCAACAGCTCGTAAGGCAGGAGACACGACTTTGTAGTCACTGTGCCTAAAATTACCAAAGAAAAATTTAGTGTTAACCATCCCAAAGCATTTCCATCTTTACCTCCTTAGAGAAGGAGCATCAGCCAGGGAAAAACTTCCCTGTTAAATCTGACCCAACTCTGACACCCTTTAATTTTATACTAATGGTAACTCTTTCTAAGGCTACTTGGGACCTTAGATATTGTTTATCAGCAAGAAAAAACTGAAATATGGGAGTAGAAAAGATCCATTTCAATACCTCATTTCAATAGTCAACAAGTATAAAAAAGTGCTGCCTTCTACAAGAATCAAACATTTAGAACCACATTGTTGACATGGGAACTCAACAGCAGCCAAAAATCTTGCACAGTATTCTTAGAGTTGATCGTTTGAAATTAAGAGCTTTTTTCAACAGGAAATATCAAATCCATCAAGATTCTCCTAAATTTCACATGGGTTTCTCCCTTTCAGCAGCATTCTGAGCCTAAAGAATTTCTTCCAGAATGCAGGATACTTAAATAAATGCAAGATGGCTAACCTGAGTTCCTTAGTGCAGACCCTGTATACATAAAGCTAGTATGCCAGTTGACAACTGTCAATCTGTCATTAACTAACTTATTCCAGAAAGAATGTTTCTGTGAGAGCATTACCAAAAAAAAAAAACAAAACACTCATTTTCCCTTCAATAACTTCACTAAAACTGTAAAATTCCAACTGAACATTTACCTCTTAGAAATCAAATTTGTGCTTAGAAAAGCTTCAACATACACAGTGACAATACTAAGAGCACCCAATCAATTTACAGCCTGGTTTTTCAAATTTACTTAGTATCTATTACTGATAAGATAGTATAGGCATCTTCAAGAGAAAAAAAAAATTACCAGCTTTAACTGCGAAATGTACTTAAAGAATGTAACATGCAAATATGCAGGGAACGAGCAAGAGGAACATGGACAGAAGTCCTGTGTTTAACTTAACCATGTCCCCATATGGCCATTTTATCATCTTTGTCATCATATCCGTTCCCCTCTACCCCCAATCATCATTATTAATGTTAGCATTGGAATAAACAGAAGGGTAAAGGAAAGGTAAAGCAAGGAATTTTTTTCTGAAATGAAAACACTTCCTTATAAGAATGTACCTTAGCCAATACATTCTATTTCTTAATCCAGTGTCAGATTTGCTTTAATCTTAATAGCCTTAATTTTTTTTTTTTTTTTTTTAAATCAGTGCAAACCATGATTTCTTTTTCTTAGGAAACTGAACTCTCCATGACCCTCCCTTATACCTTAAGAAATGATTCTGAACTAGGCAACTCTTCCCCGACCCCAACTTGCAAAGCTCCATTTTACTGACCAAACTGGGTTTACACTGAAATACTCTTCTACAACAGAGGTTTAGGAAATTATTTGCATTTAGTGTCCCTGAGGTCAATTCTAATAAATTTTATCGTTTCTTAATTTTGGAAGTTTCATCCGTAGTTAATTATAGCATAGTAATTATAACATGGACCTTAATAGGACAGGCAAAATTTCATTATATATGATTTATTTCCCATTTTACAAAAATATAGCTGTTAGACATGGCGAGGGGGAATTTCTTAAAGAACAAAACTAGCGCAAGAAAAGTTACGTTGTTTCTCTTACTCATGACAGATAGAGCACATTAGAGACAGGTAAAATTAAAAAATTGACATCTTGCTTTTTAGAAATTACTAAATTTCAGGATAAATCTACCTAAACTTTCTGTTGCAGGAACCCTGACTTCAGGGAAAAGAGCGAATAATATATTTGCTTAGAATGAGTTTCTTACATCAACAGTTCCACAAGTCTTCTGCACACTCCTGCATCAATCACAGCCTGGATTTTATCATTGGGGCCATCAGACAAATAGGACAAAGCCCAGCAGGCATCAGCTAACACATCTGTATCATTGACAAAGAGCAGCCAGGAAAGCACACTAAGACAAGGTGAAACCTGCGAGACATTAAAGAGATGCATACATTGTGCAATTAAAAGAGCCAGAAAATCTACTAATACATCAACTCATTCTGCATGTGACAACACAGAACCAATGCATTGGCAACTCAGGCTGGAATACTCAGAAAATTTCACTTAAGTAGCAATTCTGTGCAGGGATGTAGCTATACAAGTACAGAGGAGCAAGTCAGCAGACGAGCACGTTTGGGAATTCTTCAGCCTCTGTAGTACAATGTCTAGCAACAGCTAAGATGTACCATACTTTGCATTTAAGCAACCAAAGTGGTACAGTTTTGTTCTCCTACGGGATGAGCATCTCAAGTACAGGAAGAATAGCAAACAGCTAGGGGGCAGCAATATCAAACTCTCAAAGCAATGGTTGTAAATGTCTGCCCAAAGGACTAAATATAGTCACAAACTTCATTTGTAAGAAGCTCATATATCGGCTCAGAGAGAAATTCTGAAAAGGGAAATATTTCTGCTGTCTAGTTTGAGCTTTACCTCACCCTTTTTACTGCTTATTTGGACACCGCCACCACTCAGTGCATTGCCTTTCCAAGTATGTCTTACCTTGGCAAAATCTGGAGGAGGATTCTTCCCTCTGCAGAGGTTGGATAGAGCCCATACAGCATTTCGGGTCATAGTGAGACGATTCTGTTTTGAAAGCAATCTAAAACCAAAACAAATAACCTTTGCTTTTTAATTTAAAGTAAGGCAACCTGGAAGGGTCATTTATCGACTGCATCAATCACAAAAAGTGAGCCTGAGTTTCCTTTAAACTGACACAAGGGGAAAATAGGCTAGAATTTTTTCTTCAATGAAAAATGAATCCCAGAGAAAATCATGCTCAGTGGCCGGATACTAACACATATGCTTGATAAACCCTAGCACCCTGACTAGAACAGTAACGGCCCACACTCCAAAAGCGTGTGCATTGAATTGCTTAGATACTGACATGGCAGATTAACAGTCAAAAGGCACAGGAATTGTGACAAAACTACTGTAAATGAAAGGATCTTTTTGCAAGCATGCAGGTAGTTTTGGAGAATACTCTTTTCACTGAATAGCCATTTTTGTGTCAAAGTTTCAGTCTGTCAGCCTTATTCTTAACCTTGCGCTTTTGTATACAAAAGTTTACTAGGGAAGGAGAACAAAACTTTTCCTTTATAAAACAGAGAACACATATGACCAGGTTTAGGGCTTTATAACCATTACAGTCACTTATCTCATTGCAATTATAGTCCACAGATATCCCTGTATCCAAAAATCAATCCTAGCACTGACAAAGACTTCTATGCAGCTAATTAAGTCAAACACAGGGTGAAGCCTCTAAACAATGCATGTTCCTGACAGCTTAGAAATGACAAGTCGCAGTGTTCTTTGGCCTAAGAGGAATGCAGTAAGGCAGGATCTAGTTTTTCCACAACTATAACAAGTCAAAAGTTTCTTTTTTCTCAAAGCCCTCCCTCACTGTAGCAATGGCTCTATGTGAGCAGTGGAGAAGTTCACTGCTGCAAAAGGAGTTTGCAAAGGACAGTGACCGAGTAATCCTAGCTTAGACACAATAATGTGACGTGGTGCCACTCTTTCAGCAGTAATAAGGAGCAAGTTCAGCAGAGGACCATAAAGGACCAAATGCAAACAAGGAGAAGGTGAAGTCTACATTCATTCAGCCTTTAAGAAAAAAAAAAAAAAAAGATTGTGTAAGAGGAGCGATTTAATTGTTGTCAACAACTCTTTAGCAGGAGGATACAGAAAAGATGAAGCCAGACACTTCTCAAAGGTGTGCAGTGACAGGACAAGAGGCCACTGACCCAAGCCAAAAAACAGGAAATTCTGATCAGGTATCAGAATATTCTTTTTCGCCGTGCAGTGGTCAAATACTGGAACAGGTTGCCCAGAATAGCTATGGAATCTCTACCTTTGACGTTCCAAATTTGATTGGATAAGTACTTCAGCAACCTAATCTGATTTCATGTGCTTTGAATAGCAGGTTGGACTAGATGACCTCCAGAGGCCCCTTCCAACCTAAACTATTCCGTAATTTTATAAAAAGGCCCAGGCATCCACCCACTGCGTAGAATAAAATGGTTCCAGTTTAGCAGCTCCTACATTTTAGCTCCAAAGAGTAGCTCAGAGGACCACATATAAAATCTGATTAGACCACAGTAAAAATGGTCATTGTCTTTCAAGGGAAACAAATTGTGCAAGTCAAGTTAACTTACAAGCAGCCATTCTCACCAGTTTACAAATTGCAGTCAAAATTATATATCTAATCTTACTGCATATTGCATACACTGTGAGTTGTCAGTAGTCTCATGTCAGCTGTAGCCTTTTAGATTCAGTCTTACCAGACACTCGAGCAAAACACTGAAGAACATAATAAAACAGACTTACTGCAATAAAGGGGGCAGGATATTACAGTCCAATACATAGTCTCTGCACATAGTGCTGTCTCCAGCAATGTTGCCAAGAGCCCATACTGCCTGCAATGAAAAACATAAGAGTGATTGCTTTTACTCTTACAATGCAATCAGTTTAATCTATGTATTAGAGCGGGATACGCTCTGCTCTCACTGTTAAGTCCTAGACAACATACAAACAGGGAACATATTCTGGTTGACAGTTATACATACATAGTCAAGTTCACTATATTGTTCAGGAATATTTACATAGATCTAAAAGGAGTACCAAAAATGCCCAGGAGGTATGTTTGTAAAGACTTCTGCAGGCAGACATAAACTTGGTCTGCCTACAGTATGAGAGATGAGCTCATCTCTTAAGGCTACACGCCATCTGGTTCAGAGCTGGTTCAAGTCCAGACGGTTCAGAGTACAGGTCAAGCAAGCTCACATCCACCTAAAAAAAGTTTGTGTATAACGCCCCATGTTAGTATATCCCAAGAAGCGATAGAAGCATGCATTGTTTGTAATACAGTCATATTAGGAATGCTGACAGTAGTTTCATCAGGAAAGATGAAAATCAGAATCTAAATGCAAGGTAAGCCAATATTCAAACTCAAAGAGCTCAAATGGGCACTGGCATATATTCTTTAGGAGAACACAATGCAAGACAGAACCAACATTGCCTATTAAACATACGCATGACAAAATACGAGGACACATTTCCTCCCTCAGACATTGGTACCACACTAACCCCTCACTTTAAGAAATAAGATCTAAAATAATAGCAGATAGTCAAAGAAGCATGAAGTCCATCTTCTGTAACAGGACAAGAACAAAAGATTTCACTGTTTTCGATTTATATGCTTGGACCAAATAGTTTTTTTGATTTTGTTGTTCACTAGTATCAGAGTTATAACTGAAAAAATTAAGTAGTCTATACTAAGTATAAAAGTCAGTTTTATAAATTTCATGTGATTTACAGATATTTTTCCCACACAAAGACATGTATGAAACTCACATGTGCTATTTATTTTAAGTTTGCAGAGGACTAACTGTCATACCAAACAGAGTTTGTGCATGTATCTGTATATAATAAAAGTCTATACAACCACTAGAAATACTTCCAATATTGCATGTGGCTTCAGGATAAAAGCAATCCTGTTTATCATGGACAAAAGCAGAATGCCTCCCCCAAATTTCTCTTCAGTTAAAATAATTCCCACAGCCAGAATCATCATCTTCTGTGTTCCTCAGCTATTGATTGTGAGGACTGCGTTTTCAGTAAAATGCGTAACAGCACATAAAAGTTTCCTCAAAATGTTTTTCAAAATTTCTCTGCAAAATTAACACAGCTGCAAGATCAGATAACAAAATGCAGATACAGATGTCCGCTAGAGCTAGCGAGGGTGCGCTCACGTGCACTCTCTCACACTCTATACATATACATACACACACACACACACACACACAAAATACTGGAAGCCCCCAAAACAACAAATTGTTAGAGACTAGGAGACTATTCCAGGAAAGTATTAGTTTGTTTCATTCTCCTATTCTTCTCCAGGCACACAATCTTCTGGGGTTTCCCCCATAAGCTGATCTTGAATAATTTAACTTATTTTTTATTCCAAGTTCCACATTTTGCAACAGCTGCGACAACACATTTGTCTGAAATAAAAGTATAACGTTGGTTCCGCCAGCTTCATGGACTCAAGATTGAGAAGGCAGATACTGGAAAGTTTAGCGTAAGAGACAGAACATGTGACATCTCCTGCAAAATTTCATTCTTACTAGAACTGTAAGGAGTCATGGTTGTTGCTTCCTGTAATGTTAGTATTTCTTCAGCAATGAGTAGTCCTAGCCACGAAACAAAGACATCCGTTGGTTCTATATGAACGCGCGGATCTAAGTATAAATGCTTAGGGGGTAAAAAGAGCTAGAACTTGCAATAATTTCCTTTTTTTGGACATGGTGGTAACTTTGTACAAAGATGGAACTTTTTCTGTTTGAACACCCTTACCCACGTTAAGACACTGTTAAGAGCCTGTATTTCATTTATCTGTGGACTTCGTTTTTGCCATTACAGTAATTCCTATTTTCAGGGTTGACAACAGCGATAATCACTTAATCCAAGCATCTATTCTGACTCTGAATGGCAGAGTGGTTTTGCAGCAGCGCGCCTTGCATAAGAAAGTCTGGCCAGAGAAGTCAAATGGCATCTCTTCCCTGCCCTACAAAATCAAGGGCAAGAAAGCATCAGCCTAGCTGAATTATTTGATATCACAGGGCCTGATAACAGAGGACATAGCAAGAAAGTCTTAATCTCACCCAAGCTGCAAAGAAACTAAAATATCTTTAGTAAAAATACACAGACTTTAGTTCAACAAGGAAAATCTTTTTCCTCGAAGAATCATCTCAGCTCTTCATTTAAATTAGGAACATATATCAAAACTGATTCGAATTCTTCTCATCAGACGCTGTTACAAACATAAAGCTTCCCTGTCCTTCCCATAAAGGACATCTAAACATGTCTTTAGCTTTCCTGTCTGAATAATATTCAAAGATTTCCACTACTGTCTTCTGCTCAATCTTCAAGATGCTAATGGCTCACTTGCCATAGTAGACACTTTTACTTCATTCTAAACATCCCAAATATTTTTATTTTTCTAAATAGCTACAGAGGTAAAAGGACATTTAATTCCAGTAAGTTTCAGAAGTCTTTAATTTAACATCAGTACTTTCATTGGATTTCCAATATCCACATCCCTACCTGAGGATGAAAAGAAAGTAAAATTAAGAATTGTAGTCTGTTTTTTTTTAAATCAAAGATCTTAGGTAGCAAAGTTGCATGTAAACCGAAGACGCAAATGCTGCCTTGCCAATTGACAATACACATTTTTTTTACATCTCTATAGATTTGCATTTATTGCCAAATGCAGGAGTAGGGATTGTTGCAGGTCTCCAAATTGTTTTTCTCATTATTAAACCCTCAAGGCTAGACAATTTTTAGAGTGAATTATAGCAAACTGCCAATTTTCTAGAGCACTGTTGAGCCATATGGTCCCTTCTATGCATATCCCGTATGCTTTCTGACAATCTTCTATTTCCCCCAGGATTCTGAAGATTCTCAGCTGTATGTATTTTGTTAGGTCTTAGGTTGTTTAAACCAGGTGCTAAAGCAAACAACCTACAATACAAAGAGTCTGTGTGTCTCAGCGGAGAAGAAATATTATGGAGTGAGAATCAGCGTGTTTTCCACCTTTGGCTGCTGACCTGTAAAATGGATCTAATGCTGGGATGAAGACTGTGAAAACACTTGCATACACATATAATTGCATTAGTAGACACAGGGAGAGATACCAGAGGTTCTGATTCTTAGGAGATGATTTCAATTATGCTTCAACACAGAAAATAACCTTTCTCTCAGTGGCTGGGTTGATCATACTTCCTATGTACTTGCATCTCATCCAGTCAAATAGAAAAAAGTAGCTCATACTCTTGCCTCAACCGTTTTTTTTTCCCCCCAATGACTAAGGCCTAGCCAGTAGGGCTTCTGACATATAAACCAGCAAAGAGAACTCAGGTACCAGACTCACAGATCACCTTTGTGACAAACAAACAGCAGTTACCAAACGGCACAGCAATACAACTAGTATCAAGTGGACACATACTGAAGTGAAATACATCTGTTGTACTGGCTGGAAACGCAAGCCTTCTCAAAGGCGAACAAGGCAGCTGGGGATCTTCCTGTCACCAGCTGTCCTTCAGCTGCAGAGCACAATGACACACGCCTATCCTTGGGACAGCTGTCTCGGGAGTCTCAGACAGGCAGCATAAGGCCTTGCCTGGTTTTGGAAGGAAATTTCGTGTTTGTTAACAGAGTCCAAGTTGACATGCGACTTTTAAATACCTCAAAAAGAGCATCCAGGGTAGAACGGCATCTAAGACACTGTTGACGCTACGTCAACCATAAACATTTTTAAAGGGCTTTGATAGGGCTCTTCAATAGAAATAATATCAGTCTGGCATTTCTAAATCTCTAGGTAAAAATCTTTTCTTCCAAAATGTAAAAAGTGGAAGAAGGGGGAGACTTATGTCCCTGACTAAACATAAAAAAAGTATACCAAAAAAGAGAGCAAGAGAGAGGGAGTGCAAGAGAGAGGAGGGTAGCCCAGAAGTTTTTCATAAATAACGAGGCTGTAGTTTCTGTCATAATGCAGTTTCTTTGGTGCGAAAAAAGGATGCCATCTGGTTTGACCACTGATCACAGGCAATATCACAGAAAGGGTGATACACAATGCAAAGAATGAAATAAAAGAATTAAAGGATGTAGGGTAATTAGATGTCCACTTGCATAGCTCAAAGGAAAAAAAAATCCTGTAAAAATAAACAAGATATAATTTCAATAACATATGTGGTGTTTAATAAGGGTAATTATAAAGATTCCATCACACAGACTTCTATCAAACAGCTGCCTTGGTATAGCACAACATTCAAATTAGCATATGCAGAAAAAAAAGTGCAATATATTAGATTAAAACTCGCTTAAAATGGGGGTGGGGGGGCAACAGAAAACACTGTTCGGTAGAGAATCACAATCAGGTAAGGTAAATTGGTTTCTGTTTCTGAGGCACTGCTATGAGAAGTTTGAAATAAAAAGACAAATTCAATGGTGGCAAAAGTCTGTAGAAGACAAAACTAGCAAATGATGATTAGTAAACACATTAAATTTAAATAATATTAAATATGAACATTCTTCAATTTATCCTGATACATATTCAAAATGATATTACCACTTCCGACTCCTTCTACAGAATTACTATCTCACTTGGCACACAGAATGGTTTACTAAACACAGCCTTCACTAAACACACTTCTTTTTCTCTTCTATAGTTCTAGGACTATCTTTTAGTCTATTTGCCCTGAACATGTAGTTCGATTTTCTGTATTTTCCTGAATTTTTGTATTATAAATGTAGCAAAAGTTGCTTGCAAAGAATAATAGTCTTCACAGTACTACTGTGAGAGAAGAAGGAGAATCATTATTTTACAGAGGGAAAAATGAAGGGAGAAAATTATGGCAAATATGGCCAAATATCCAATTTAGGAAATACAGCTTGAGATGCCCAGGCCCTGATCTGCTCAAAGCACAAATCTAACTGCTAAAGTCACTTGCAGAAGTGCTGAGTTGCCCACAAGTACAAAACGAAACACAAATATTTTGTGGTGAGCATTCAAAAAAATCCACAGAACTAGTATCCACTTACCGAAAGCTGGTATAAGCAAATTGCTCACCATCAGACACTAAGTGGTAGATATATTTATCTCAGAAACCTACAATTATCTTAACCATAAGAATCTCTTCCTTTTTCTCCTTTACTCACTATAATGTGTTCCAACTTTAACAAATTGGGTCACAGCACAGCACATGAAAGCCTCCTTTACTACCCATTGATTTGTTACTACAGCAACAATCTGTAGAAGTATTGAATGAGGTGAGGCTCTTCTGCAAAAATATTATATCACTATGTACTCAATGCTCTCTTGTAGTGCAGAAGCACAAGAGCCAAAGCCTATGAGTTCTTTTGCAGTTTTCATTTTCTTTTAGTAGATCTTAAGGTGAAGGGTTTGGGTTTTTTTAAGGCTGTCAAGGGAAGAAAAAAAAAAAGTTTCCTTCACATTGACCTGCAGCAACCCCAAAGTCAGCTGTCAGCAGGGCTGCAACCTCTAGACCTGCAGCACAGAAGCCTACCACGGAAAGGGGTGTATAACACTTTGCAGTAGTACCTCTTCCGTCTTAAGCACCACTTACTATTCAGCAGTTGCTGTTAGTTAGAGACTTGTTAATAACAGAGACTATGGATTCAACACCTGAACTGCGTAGGAAGATATTTTCTGGTGGTTATAACCCACTCAGCCTGCCTGCAATCTAAACTTTAGCATGTCAGCAGTTCTATTAGGAGACAGAGGAGGAGGGACAGAGATAAACTACTTAACTGTGGCCCCTAAGCTCTTCTGTTAATTCACACACATCTTAAAGCTGCACAAATCATTCTAAATCAGGCTGGCTCTTCCCACACACTGTCTGAACATCAGCAGGAATATTAACAGCCTAAGAGAAAAACAAGTTAGCCCTTGCACAGAAGATCATTAAGAGCTAAGAATGGAGCACCTCTTACCACAATCAAGGCACCAATCATTCTACAGAGCCACACTTTGCAAGTCATGATTGAATTTTGGAAAGTAATGCCTCCAACTTCAAACCCCCAAAAGCATAAACTCCAAAAAGCAGTTTCTATATCACATAGCTAAGTCTGGATGGATTTTCACATGGACAGAAGAGTGCCAAAACGGTATACAGATGCCAAGCTCCACACCGAATTTCTAGTTTCTAGAACAAAAAAAGAAAAAAAAAAAGAAAAAAAAAAAGAGAGACTAGTTTCCTCAAAAATACTTTTCCTTTAATATCATTTTCTCAAGTACCTGAATTTAATTTATCTTAAAAAGCCCTTTCCAAAATAATTCAGCCTGAGACAGACCACTGAAAATGGAAAGATTCAAAAAAACTGAAGAACTAGAAAGCTATAAGCAAATGGAAAAAAAAAAAAAGTGTCTTTCTTGTGGAAAATGTCAGGCAACCTTAAGTACAGGTGGCACTTTCTGAGCCAGCTATAAGAGAGGAAGGCAAATTATACAAAGCAATCCAAACTGCTTATGAGCTGGACTCTTCCAATCATGCATCTCAATACAGCCAAATGCAAGGTCTCAGACATCTAGGAAAACAGAACAGGTCACACTTACAGGATGGAGAACTGAATCCTAGAAGTCTGTGACTCTGAAAAGAACAATGGATCATACTGGATAATCAACTTAACCTGAGCTCACAACTTGCTTCTGTGGCAAAGAGTCCTCATGCACATCTTGGATATTTATGTAGAGAAAAACCAAGTAAAAATGGAAATGAGGTATTATTACCTCTGCAAATAGCATGTCTGAGAGATGTTACTGGAATATCCAGTGCTTATGACTTCACTACCACAAAAAGATATTGAAAAACAGAGCAATGTTCAGAAAAGGGTCACCAAAAAGAGGACAAAGAATACCTTTATAATGAGAATTCATTTGCTCAGGAAAAACTTACACCACGAACTGTAAGTAATTACAGGAAAAGACAGAAAGCTTGTTAATTGAGTACATAACGAAACAAAAGCCAACATCTGGAACCTAAAACTAATCACATTTGTACAGTAAATGTGTATTATTTTCAAGTTAGGATTACAAATTACTGAAAATCTGTGTGCCATCATGAAGTCTTCAAAGCAAGATTAGGTACCTCATGCAGATATTACTGAGTCAAATGTTTGGTTTTGCTTTGCACTATAGTCCCTTCATGCCTTAATTAGTCTAACTTAATCTAATTTGTAAGGAAGGTACTGAAGTGGCATTTACAGACAAAAATCAGATCTTTATTCTTTCATTGTAGCCATATCCCCACAACAAAAGCCATCAGCTTGTTAAGCTACGTGATGTTTCAAGATTTTTTTTTCCTGCAACACCCAACAGACATCTAGCAAACTTGGTTACGCTTTTGCCTCCTTTCCTCCAATTTTAGACAGCAAACTACAATGCACTCATGCTTTAGCTTCAGGAGAAACAGGTAAGAACTTTCATTTTCTAAAGTAATTTTTTAAACAAGGCTTCTTGAATTCTTCATTGAACAGAAAAATATTAACCCTTTAGAGATTGAAATACACTACCGCATTTGCAGTGGTTAAATACATCATTTCCAGAAAAAAGAAAACTAACAGTGCAATACTTGCTCAAGCATCTTAACATATACTAGGTAGGAAACAATTGCTGTGCCAAACAATTGCTGTGCCAAACACTACATTGCCTCTAAAGGCACAGGACTTTCTTACAGAAAGGCCTTGTTCCGTTCTGTGACTAAAACCAACACTAATCTTAATCTTTACCTGTTCCTGTACATCTTCGAACTCTGAACTGAGCAGCTCTATGAAGATGGGGACGGCTCCTGCTTGGATCACTATTCGAGTTTGAAGAGAATTTCCCGAGGCAATGTTTGTCAGTACCCAAGCAGCTTCAAACTAGAAATGAAAATACAGAAGAAAGCTCATTGGAAACAGTCTGTGCCATACCAAAATTGAGGGAAAATTAAATGTCTTTTAAAAATCAGAAAGAATTGGTGGAGGGAAAGCACAATATACCTAATTATCTCAGACAAATTTGTAAACCAAGAGTTACAAACATACAATTGGAAATATCAATGTCGCGTGAAATCAAAACCTGCAAAAATACCTTACAGGAACAAGATCGGATTTGCTACGGCTTTTCACGTTTTTTTTTTTTTGGCTGTGCAATTTTATTATTTCTGGTCTATTCCACTGCCTTTCCTCACTGGCTAAGAACCTACATATGAAAAAAAGGAGTCCTTTCACAAGACTTTTTGATACCTGTATTCTCTAAGTCAGCAGTGATACTCTTGAAGATGGACTGAGAACCAAGGGAGACTATCAAGTTTGTCTGATACAACTTGACGGATATAAAAAAAAAAAAAGGTCATTTAAGAAAACAAGAATGAAGATTTTCCCAAAAGCTTTGTGATCACAATCTGGTAGGACTCTGCAACTGGAGAGGAATACTTTGCTGCAACTCTCGTGATTGGAATTGCTGCCAAGATTTATTAATGTATGATGTTTTTATTGAAGACTGTTTAAGCTTAACTGAGATCCTGACTTTAACACTTTCATCATGATTTTACTGCTTTTATATTTGTTTTTATCTCAAGTTGCTTAAGTTTTAACATTTTAAGCTGAACTACAAATGTTAACGCTAACCGATACCGAACTCCCCAATTTGGTAGATTTCTGCATGCTTCTGAAGCAATATCCAGAAGCTAGAGAACAAGAAAAGACTGCTAAAAGGAAATGAAAAGGCAAAACCAAAAAGCAATAGAAATGAAAAGCTGCATGTTACAAGTTGATTAAGTTTGATGACATCACTAATAATTTTTAATAAACTAATATTGATCCGGTAGTATTCCAGTGAAAAGGCTGATACACTTTCCAAGACTAGTAGCTAATCTTGGAAGAGTACCATGGGACTGTATTTAGGATTTAATGACAAAAACAACTCCCATTAAGGGGATGCACAGGATCCTATGAGGGAAATCCTATGGGCCTGAAATAGAAACTAAACAATTAAGTGTAGGCTTGTAAGGCACATAATTATTAATAGTACTTAAAAAATAAGACTTCAATTTTTAAAATGCAACTAATTCTACTCTCCTGATACAACTAAAAGAAAAATCACATTGTGTTAGGAAGTGATTGGAAAAAAGGATTCCAAAACGCTTCATTTTAATACAGGACAAACAACATAGCTTGCAATAAAGCAAAAATACACAATGCCAAATTGCAAAACTTATTCTTTAATGAACTAGAAGCAAAAAGTTCAAAGGCAGGGGTTAAGAACAACCTAAAATGTACTTACTCTCCTGTAATTTTACTTTCTCTGAAATCAGCATCTAGGTTTTTTTTAGTTTTTCTGTAACAGGTTTACTAGCCATCCTCCAACCACAGAGGTGCCGTTCTTATATTTTAGAACTTGCCCTCTAGCTTCCTAACGGGTGCCAGCAGACTGAACTATTCAGAATATAGAGACTTTCATACTCTCTCCAGTCATATACCCGTAACAGGGGGTGGGAACCAACAACTCAACAAAACTATAAACAAACAAATTACTCAAAATTAACACCAAATAGCCTAGGTACTTCCCCTGACTCAAACCTGTACTTTATTTCAAACTTTTATGAAATCAGTTCTGACATGAGCTAATCATAAGACCTCTCTCTACCTTTCCCTGAAGGAAGTTCTGTTAAACTGAGCTCTTCCCAATGCCTGATTAGACCCAGAGGAAATTAGATAACACCCTTGTGTGAGCACCATTTAACATTTCAGATGAAAATGTTACAGAACAGTTGGTTAGCTAAGAGGGGTTTTCTCTCCTCACTCTCCACTGTGATTTGTAAACTAAGAGCCACATATAAGGATAGGAAAAAAAAAACCCTCAAAACACTTCATGATAAGAAAAGTTAATAAACAGGAAAGTTTAATTAAAAATAGCACTCATCCAAGGGATGGATTTAGGATTTGTTTGCTCTTTTTTTTTTTTTTTTCCCCCTCTCAAAGCTTTCTCTCTCCACAGATGGGCTTGCGACAGAAGACAAATACACTTACTCACACGTTTGGTTTTAAATCATTAGGTAGAAGAGGGGATTTTTTTAAACTTGGAAACTCCTTGAGAAAAAACTGTACAGAGGAATTTCAGATAAGTAAGGCCTTCCTGCCACTGATACTAAAAGTCTAGTTTTTACTAAGTATTCCATTGACAATAGAGAAGAAACCTGGACATAAAGTCACATAAAGTTTCATTGTCACCAACACAAAAGAGCTTCCACATTCAATTCAGCATACAAGTAGCTGTAGTATGCAGCAGAAAATACTTTGGTGTCTCCAGAATGAGTTGAAAACCCCTTCCTTTTGTAATCAGACTAGAGTCAGGAATACCTAGAACGGAAGGCCCAAAATCTGTGCGCTTGTGCCACAGAACACTCTTGGAAACAAGGACCACGAAAAAAAGAAAGTTAAGGTGAAGCCACATGCAGACCCTGAACTGCCAAGCAGGGACACATATTTGGCAAGATGAAAGAAAATTAACCAGTTGGAATGGACTGTCAAGGGCAGGGTACCCTGGTACACAAAATTAACAAGTTGGAATAGATTAGCACGAACAACGTACCCTGGCTTGTATTTTCACTACGTCCTTACAAACTATTTATAAATTTCAACTTAGACTGCTGTTTGCTTTTTTCACATAAAAATCAACATAGCACGTTATAGCTGTAAGGCCACGAGAATTTGATTCAATCTGTGATTGCATTGGAAGTTTTTTTCTTTTAACTGCAGATGTATCTGCATTTGATGAAGTAGATGTCACCCTTCTCTTTCCTTCCTATTCAAACACATTCTTCAAACGTTCGTTGTTTCCCTTTATCTTCCTGTGTAAAGGCTTCCATGCTGGAGAACCTATGAATAATAAAGGAATTCAACTTTTTTGCTAAACAAATCACTTAACCTTCCACTGGAGTTGCAAACCAAGAAACAGGCTTAAATCTGATACATGCCCCTTTTCTTAGTTATGCTCCGAAGCCCCCTCAAGTAGCGGCTTTCAGACCTTTGGAATTCTGCTGGTCTCAAGTTGAAAACTAACTCCTATAAATGACACATTTTCTCTACTACGCAAGAAAAAAAACTTTTTGCATACCTCCACCCACCAAAATCTGGACTTCACAAGGCATTAACGAACTCTTTGCCTTACGCGTTTGACAAAGCATTGATTCTAACCTATACAGTGTACTAAAATAGTTGTTAGCCACTGACATTTTTTTCTTACTACAGGATTAATTTCCTATCAATGCAGCATTTTCTACTAGCCCAGAAAAAAGAATATTGACCAGAAAAAACAATAGCTAGAAATGACAGAACACTAGTTTAGTTCAAAACATCCTTTAATCTATTGAGGCCCACATTTCAAACTGTTTCTGTCACGTGAGAAAGTTAGTTTAAAGACTCCACCTTAGCCATCACACAATAAAACTCGGCATTCTCTCTCTCGCCTGTTCCCATCAGAGGCCTAGAAATGAAATTGCCGGCAAGCCTGATGATAAAATAGCTTTGTTATCCTAGAGAAGAAACACAGAGGGAGTATATCTAATACAGCAAGCTACTGATATTTTCTACCTAATTTGTGTCACCAATTTTTTCCTAATACAGAAAGATACATAAATTTATATTTCTATACCTGTAATGTACAGTTTTCTTTTCGTTTGAGGAACTCCACGAACCTGGCCACAACCCCTGGCGTGCTTATGACTTCATCTATTGGGGGATTTGGTTCTATTTAAAATAAAACACAAAGTTAGATACATTAATTCTCTTTGTAGGGAAATTTCCAGATTACTGCAGCACAATAATATGCAAGAACTTGCTGACTTCTCTTTTCTGAGAGTGCGTTCTTTTACTGCAATCCTGCTTTACCTATACTAAAAGGCCATGGATTCATACCATCATCAAAATAATACTCCAGCTTGAATTTTGGGCTAACGAGATGACACTAACACACTCATTAATTGAGCAGGCCAATTTCACAGCAGCGCTTCTGTAAAGTCACTCTGGCACACATGTGCAGAGCTGAAAGCAGCACATTTGAGCCAAAGAAGCACTTCCCACAATACTTAAATCTACGTTACAGGAGCAGAGATCACATCCACATCACTTAATATCATAATTTTCCAAAACCAGAAGGGACCATTACCTACACCCAGCTGACATTTTACAGAGCTGAGAAATAGAACTTCATCCAATAATTTCTGTATGAAACCCAATCTTTATTCCTGTCCAAGCCAGAGGCCTTTCTACATTTTTCATCAAGTAGTTTCAGCACTTACCTTTGGAGAGAAGCTTTCGAAACTTCTGGGTGGCTGAAAGCTGCTGTTCTGGGCTATTGGAGAAAATCATCTCAATCATATCAGAGGTGATGACAGCACTCTAGGGTTTGTGTGCACAAGACAGAGAAACGGAGAGAGGAGGAGAGAGACAAGAAAGTCTTGGATTACAGGGAAAAGGTTACAATATTTGCTGAATTATGATATAAAGTTTACCTCTTATTGAATAAAAACCTAGATAAGAACCAGCATGGACCACAATGATCACCACACAATAATCATCCTATAAGGAAATTTATATAAGCAGAAAGCGTTATTAAGTGGAATCTTTCTTCTCTGGAAGGCAAAATTCAAATTTTACTTAAGCTACTCCACAAAAAGTAACAATTGCTCTTCAGAATCTCACAGGTCCTCTCTCCCCTTTTTTGCTCTCCCCTCCCCCAGAACTACTATATAAACGTCAGTTTGAACAAAAGTTTAAATTGAAATAGCAATTGCTGTTATGCAAGGACATTTCTGATTATGCTACTGTTTAGATTTCTCCAATATGTACATTTTGAGTCATTCTCTTATACCAAAATGTACAGGAATTCTCATTTTTAAACAGGCTGATAAACCTCAAAACAGACATCACAATCAAATATATCAGAGTATTAACTTTTCCACAGTATTGATGGTCTATTTCCAACAATATGGCTAAGCTACATCAGTGACCTTTCTTATGTCAGGTAAAATGTGACACTTTGTTCATCACGTGTAAATTTGTGGAAAGAGAAGCACAAGGATATAGTTGGATATTTTTCTTTCACTACATGATTTTCTGTTCCAAATCCAAGAGGGAGTTAGACAACAGCAGTGAAAACACTTAAGCTTAGTCTGTACTTGTGATCCCAGTGACAGACCATAAAGAATCTAAATTTTGTCACAGGAGGCAGTTTATGCCTAGACGGGAGACGGGAACCAAAGAAATGCAATATTTTAGATCTTTCTCCTTCAGTTCCAACCCTTAAGGACCTGAAACTAACAGTATTTAAAATAGCAGTTTGTATAATGGTAGTACCTATCCCAATTACATAGGCTCCCTTCCTTACTTTTTACCATCAACTCTTTCACATAAGCTTCCAGCCAAATGATTAAGTTGTATTTATAACTTGTCTGATGTTTAAAGACCAGTTTGAAGAATAAAACAATATGCTGCACTAGGGATCTACCGCATTGTCTGTAGGCATTTCTGCCTCTCAGTAATTTTCAAGGCTGGTCTAATCACCAATAGACAAAACCAAAACCAGCCTCATTTTTACTAAAATATCATTTGGATATTCTGAATACAGATGTAAGACTGATGATTAACAGACCTTAGGACTCAGTGAGGACTGCCTTTTTCCTTATCCTCTCTATTATAGCCTGGATCCCCTACCATTTTTCTTTCCAGGGAGAGGAGTGTGTGGTAAAGAAATGGGAAAAAATAGAAAAGCCTAATTTCTACTAAGATAAGGCTTTTCTGTAGGGTGAAATTCCAGGAGTTCAAGGACACATGCAGATAGCTAAGCGGATCTAGCTATGTTTCCAACACCTTACTTTAAAATTGTGCCATTTGAAAGTTTCCTAACAGAGATTTCCATCCAGTCCCCTTTTACTTTGTAAACTACATAAACACATTGCGCACTCTACGTTTTCATGTTTCAACTGCCATGAGTTTCAAATTCAAAAAAAAAACAAACAAAAAACAAAAACAGCCAGCTCTCGGCAGCAGTTGATAAAATTACCTGTAACAGTCAATATCAAGAACAAGAAGTAATCAGGGTGATTGTAACAATGGTATTTTAACTTAATTTTCTTGAAAGTATACACATTGAGCAACCACTCGCTCTGTTCCTAACATTTCTCTCTCATGTAATCTGTTTCAGGTCAGTATCGCTGATACAGGTATTTAAGAGCTGTCCATAAGCTCTTTGAATGCCATTTTCCACATTCTTCTGGAACTTCATTCCTCTTAAGCCACTGCACGCTAGGTGTGCTCAGATTCAACAAACACTGTATTCCTTTCTCATCACTTACAGAGGTCATCTCCATATTGTTCATCTGAGCCTCATGGAAGCCACCATCTGACATTACTTCCTCCTCTGCTTCTTCCTCGGCTGTTGCAACATTTCGGCGTTTGAACAACTAAAGAGAGAAAAAATATTTAATAAAAGCAGTACCAAACTGACAGCCAATGCGTACAGGACATGCTATATTAGGCTGCAATAAAAATGACATACGGTATCACCTAAAGGAAGCTAGTACGCTGGCACTGGGTCTCCTTCGGACTCATAAACCAAGTCAATGGACACTACAGAATAGAATACTGGCTCCCAAAATTTCTGAAAAATCCTCAGTGATATTTCCTTTTCTTCTTCACTGTCCTCCTTCATCTACCAGCTACTTCCAGCTTCCAGATCATTGCTTTGTTGTCCTCCTCCCAAACACTGGCAGAGGATGCTGGGGCTCAGAGACCTGAAAAATTGCTGTGCTTAACAGATTTCTGTGGAACAGTTGCTGCAACAGGGGTAAGTGAGATACTGGGGGGAAGAGAGAGCTTTAGAGGATGATAGCTTGGGACTGGGCTATGGAAATGATATTGGGATGAAGGGAGATTTGGTTGCTGATCAAGCAAAGGAGGTGGCCAGTTTGAGATGTCACCGAGAGAGCAAGAGAGGCTACAGCTGCTACTATTCCCCCTTTAATCCAGCTCTCTCGTTGGAAGAAATATTAGCAATGACAAGGTGGGTTTGGGGATGCTGGTCAAACTGTTCCCTGATGAGTTCAGAAAACAAGGTTCCAGCATTGAGCCATGTCAGATTGGCATCACTACAGAGGACAGACAAGACAGAGACCTGACACAGACCTGCTGTTACTGAGTCCACTGTATGATGTGCCACCCAAACTCCATAAACACCATACTCACGCACAGTCTTAAGCCAATAATTATAGGTTTTCAGATTATGTGAAACTGTGAAGGCTTGTGGTTGTTTTCTGGGGGGGGGGTTGTGTTTTGGTTTTGCTTTTTTTTAATGGGGTAGTTTAAGCAAACTTCCATAAAAGGTTGAAGGAGTCTTCCCCTGAAGAGGCTGAAAAGGTAAAACAATTGTAAGACAATAAAATGAAGTATATATGAAAATAAAAGAATCAGAATATGAAACACATGAAAATAAGTAAGTCAAAGAGTAAAATTTCTTCACATGATTCTGTAAAACAAGGCTCTAACTAGCAGATATAATGCCAAATCTGGCATTCTCGATGGCAGTCAACCACCGAGTCAACCACTGGCCACCCTCATGACCTAGTCCCAAGTACATAAAAGAGAAGTACCTGCAGGCATGTTAGGTCTGAAATAGCTGCAGTGGTAAACGAACAAAAGGAAATACTGTGCTCGGAGTCTTATTCCTGTTCCATTGTTAGTCCAGATAGGATTAACAATTTTCCTTAAGAAAAGGAAGTACTATTACTTACTTCATTTAGCCAACTTGTGGTAATCAGGTCCTAGGGAGGTCAGAGGCAAAGATAAGACAGATTTCTAAAATGACCCGTCATTTTTCTAATTTAGTAGCAGCTTTACAAATAACACCAGTGATGTTGTTTTGTGGTATCAGTGGCCTGGAAATGCTGCCTGCTGTTCCTGAGCAAAATCAACAAGAAATACTGTAATTCATCCTCAGAACTCTCCCTGGACTACAGACTTTCCTTGAAAGCATCTGGTATTGACACTGTGAAAAGGATATTAAAACAGACTGAAGACTTAACCTACCATTCTATACCCAAAACCCTACTATCTTTGCTCGAAATCCCCAAAACCACAACACGGGTGAAAAAGGCCTTATTATAACTTTGCTTGGATTTGAACCGACCTCTTAAAGTTTCCAGTGAACACAACTAAGAACAAACAGAACAACTCCTCAGTGCTACCTCTTTTTAATCAGAAGATGGTTTTCATCACCTCTTGTCACTGCTGCTGTTTCTCCATTTAACTCTGGCACCTGCCACTCTGCAATTTGAAGTATTAAGTACTAACAAAACATGAGTAAGGGAAGCTTTGTTTCCAAGTGTTTTTCTCAATCATTATGAGGCAAAACACATACTAGATCCACTACTCGAGGTATTAGCCTGATGGGCATGGACAGAACATGAACTTCTGTTAAACTCATAAATGAACTGGAACTCTGAGAAAGAAAACTGAGAATAATCAGGTCAACAATCTAATTCTTCTCTCTAGGAAATCTTTCCTACAACCTATAAGGACTTCGTCAGACCTTCTCCTCCCCCTATTCTAGCTGCAATGTTTCCTGCCATTTTAGAGAGTAGTAAGCTAAAGTGAAGAGAGTTGATTAGAGCCACCAAAACTCAGCTGGCAAAATGGAATAGGAATTCCTCAATCACTTTCAGTGTAAGGTTAGCCAGTTTAGTTCAAACCACCTTCAATGCCAAGCTGCTGCAGCTGATCTTACACTTGAGTGAAGGAGAAGCACTCACCACCTGCACCACCTGCAGAAGAGGCAGTACAGACTGCAAGTGACTTCTACTTCAAACTGCATGTGAATTTGGCAGGGCAGGAACAAGAAAGAAAGGACTTCAGAGAAGCAAAGAAGAACTAGGGACATATTTTTGCAAGATGAGACCTATTTAAGGACTGGTTACAACTGTAGTACAGTACCTGTTCCTCTCTCTTTTGCTTCCGTAGCTGAAGACCCTCTTCCTCCCGCCTGCGACGCATCTCGTCAGGGTTTAGAGATTTGTTCTTGTAGCTCTTCAGTCGGAAATTCTCTTTTCCTGAGGTCGTCATGATTCCTTTACAACACAATTAAAAAGAGAACCTGTCAAAATAAAATTACTCAGCAATACATCATTTCATGTTCTGTCTGTATTTCTTAATTCCTGATAGTCATGCACCTCCAGTCACTGCCCCCCTATATCCTATCACCTAACTTCTAGCAACTTACAAGGTATAAAGTAGAACCTCACAGAGCTGAATTGGAACTTCAGAAAGCCAGTTTTTCATGTCAGAACACCAAACTTATTTTACCCTTTGAGGCTGCAAGGCATGAATAAATGATACATTTTCTTAAGGAAGAACTGAGATGTATATGGTAGAAGACACAGTCTGGGCTAAGAAGAAAGCTACCCTAATAAATCTTAATACTTTTCCATATGGGAAATTAACCAAACTAATTAAACTCCCTTGTCTTCACTCAGAAGTGAAGTAGCCTTAGTTCATTTTAGTGCATTCTTAGTCTTCAGTTCATTTTAGCTTACTCCCTGTAAGTCAAATGGGCTAGAGATCAGGTCTCTACCTTCAGCGCTCCACCCTGCCGCTGTGTTTCTCCCTACATCCCCCTTCAATTTCCAAAAAAGGGTGGCAACAGAAGTCTAAACCAGCTCACTATTACCACGCATCTTCATGCAGATGCAGAATTTTTAATACATTGCCAATATCTGCAGCTCTATAACACAAAATTTAGGAGACTATGCTATTTACAAAACTACTCTACACGGTTTTTAAAAGCGTCTTTCAAATGCCCTAACTTCTTATATTAAATATGCTACCTACATTAAATTCCTTAAGCAGGTGAGAAATGATCTCCTGTGTACTTTTTACTTTAAAACGGAGCAACATAAACATATACAGACTCTAAACAGCTAAGATTTTCATCTCCAAGTATACCAAATGTATAATCAAGTCTACACTGACCTCTTCTTTCAATTAGCACAAAGAGTTTTAAGAGATTAAAAAAAAGAGGATACTGAAATGGGCTTCTCATTAGAGTTTCTTTTTAAGTTGCTGCTACCTGACAACCACATATAAAAATTCTGATGATAGGACTTCGCTTTCACAGAAGACGTTATTTCAGGCTTCACTTCAAGTTAAAACTTTGCAAACAGAACATGGTTAAAAACTGCTGCGACACACAACTACTGTATTCAAGGTCAGTCAGTCACACATTGCACTGAATGCAGCATAGAAACCTGAACACACAGGTAAGTAATTCAGCAACCTAATTATGCTTAAAAGGCTCTTCTTAAAAAGGTTCCTTTTAAATAAAGGTCCTGCAAAAAGATCATCTCGAAACTCCAGAAGTTTTCTGCATAATTCTTAACAACCTAAAAAAAATCTTTTATTCATATATTTAGGTGCCTGAGCTTTAAGTTTTCATGTTTCATGCCACATGCTTGGAAATAACATTTTCTTCCCATTTTAGTTTTTAATGTACAGGTAACAGTCATTTATAAGAAAGAAATATTTGGAGAAGCCTTGGATTTCACCTGTAAAAAGAAGCTCAGGATAACAAATACTCAGACCATGTATGGAATTTCTTGTATTTCTAAAACATTCTGAAATACATATTTAATACATTTTAGAGTTAAGAAAATGAACTCAAAACAGCAGATGGAAAGCCATGAACTAAAAGGGTATGACCAATAGAAAAATATTTTTTCATAAATTTTCTTTAAACCAGGCAAACGAAGCATAGCAGGTTGCTCAGTAGTTGTATACAACTGTTACCAAACAGTAGTCACGTAGTCAACTGTGCAAACAAAAGATACTAGCTTAATATTTTAAAGGGATTCCTGCTATCTCCCATCACCCATCTTCCTGCACCTCAAGCAAACACGTATCTTACAGTTCACGTTCCTCCTTTCTCAGTCACGTCCACCTCAGCAGTGACCTCACATGACCACACGAACCAGAGATACAACGTTCACTGAGGAACTTAAATAATCTTGTCTAAATTTATTTGGTAGCAAGATTTATCTATTTGTTCTTTTGCCAGAAAAGTCCATGAAACAGCTTTCCTCCTCCATTCCTCAGTTACTTCCCTCCAAGCTTTGCAACCCAAGTTTTTCCATCCCTCATTTTTCATTCTGCCTAGAAAAAGTCAAGTTTTTCTAGTCTTTTCTCATTAAATATGCTTTCCATACTTTTGATCACACTTGCAGCTCCTCTTCTTTGCACCTGCTCCATCTACCCTTGAACATGAACAACCACAGAAATACATAATACTTCAGATAAGATCTCAAGGTCTCAGGTGACATTATTAGAAATTCTTCATTTTTACCTGGAAGACCTCTTCTCAAACTCACAGGATAACATTTGTCTTTGTTTAGGATTTGAGAAGTTTCATAGCTCCCATGATCGTTTTAAGACTGTGCTTTCAATTCCTGAAGTTTTTCAGTTTAAAGAAATTTTTGACAACTTCATCAGCAGCAAGTTTCCCTAGCATATTCTTCCTTACTGTACTCACTTATCCAGTTTTCCTCATCTCTCAGCTTAAGGGTATTAATTTATTTCAATTTTGCTTCTGTCTTTACGGTAGTAATTTTCTTTTTGTAGCTCTATTAGCCCCCTCCTGCTGTGTTTCATACCACCACCTCTACTGAAAACATAAGCACAGTATTCATTAATTTATTTGGATTCTGTAACTTGACTTCAGCCCCTCTACGTAATTGTTCCACACTTTCTCCTTCTCTTTATAATTTACCAACTACCTTTATTTGGTGTTAGACTGTTTGCAAGTTTTAGCTATAACTTTTGGCATGCTTATTTCCGACTTTCAAGACAGCTCACTTTGCTGACTAACGCTCTCTCCTATTTTCTTAGCAGTCTGTACACTTAAAAACCTCTTGAGATACATATTGTGTTTTACACCTGGGAGTAAAGCCTTCCTACAAATTCCTACCACCAAATGACTAGAGAGATGAAGTTCCTTCGACTAAAGCTGGAAATATTAAGCTCCCTTCACCATTCAAGAAATTAAAAAATTTCACTAGTAGCAAATTCCACTAGTAATGACTTCAAGAATGTATTTCGTAATAGTCTCTCACTGGAAGTAAATAAACAAAATCCCAATACATACCCATTTTATATATCTCCCTATCTAAACTCTATAATCCAAAGTTATTTTCTAAAAGCAGCTTTTATAATATCCTCAGTACCTCCTAAAGTCAAATCTAAAATAGCATTGTTCTTTTACTATTTCTCTGACTACAGGTAAAGAATTCTATGACCACATCCAGGATTTTATCTAGCCCACATCTACTGATAGCATCACTAGAGCTATTTGGTGTGATGACACTAATTATTTCTTTATGATTGAGAATAAAATAATCCTACGTTAGTTGATTCAGTCATCCATAACTGCTTTCGGGAAATCTTCCTTTCCGCTTTTCGGGATGTTGTCTTCCCCCTAGACCAAATCAAAGGGGCATAACAACTTTAAACTGCCCCTTTCACTCGTCTTAAGCAGTTTTGTTGTGGCTTAACTGATAATAGTCACTTTAAATTCACCCATGGTAATTTTTTCAGAGCAAATACAAAACCCTGGATCTTTTCTGCATTATCAAAATTAATGCTACTTCTGATGAAAATCTGTGGTGGTTGTCATGGAAATGTTCTGCCGATCTTTTCTTTCCTAAAGATAGCATAGCATTTTCCACATTTTTGGATATTCCCTTCTACAGGTCAAAATCTCCGGTGACCTGATGAGGGGTTTTCAGGGTATATTCTTGGGATTTTTATGCAGCGCCACTCAAACCTCTTATGACATTGTCTCCCCCTCAATCTGGCAGTCCTGACAAAAAAAAAAGATACATTACCTTAACTGCCTACATTCACTAAAGAAATGATGATCCCCAAATTCTTAGCTGATCCAAGACAGGTCTCCTATCCAAAAGTAAAGGTGATTTCCCTTTTTCCTAGAAATCTGAGCTTAAAAGTACTGCATATCTGAAGTGGTCAGCGTGCATTTCTTCTCAATGATCAAGTTAAAGAATTTCAGACAACGTGAAACGCAGACTCACTTACTCTGATGACCTACCTTATCCAAGCAATCATCTAGATCGGAATAAAAATGAACTGCTTGCCTTCTTAAATGAGGTATCACTATCCCTAAGCTTAAGGACTTTGCTAGAAGAAATGGCATGTGACTAATACTCTAGCTCATTCTACACGTCAGAGGTATCCAGATGTGAAAATAAAGGCCTTGCAAATCAAGAATTACAAAACAGCAAAACACAACCCAAAAAGATGACGGAAGATACTGCTGATATCAAAGATGGTTAGAGACCGACTTTTCTTCTTCAGAATTAAGAATGGAAATAATAGGGAAAAAAAAGTATTTCAGAACTGTAAAGCTGTACAAGGAATTCTACCTTCTAATTCAAATAAACTGGAAGACAAAGACTTGAAAAGGAAGGCAGACAAGAACGTTGAAGATAAATGTTATAGGATAATTAACAAAAGAAGTTATCTTTAAGATCCATGTTCCAAGATACAGGAACATACATGTTCCAGGCTACATTTCCTAAATAGCAGTTGTTAGAAGGAAAGGATTCACTGGAGGCCCAGCTCTGAACTTCATTTTACCGTCAAGCTGCTCTCTCTCTCTCTCCTTCAGACTACCCTTAAAGGGACAGTGAAGAGCCAGGACACTGTCAATCCTGAAACAGCAATCTGTATTGGAAATGACACTGTCAGGTCAGAACTCCAAAACATGTGAAAAGAAGCTTGAATTATTCAAGGTAAGAAATACTTCAACCATGCTATAAAACTGCGTAGCTGCTACAAAACCTTTATCCCTAGAGATCTTTATTTACAGCTTAGGAATTTATTTACTTTATTTTATTTATTATTAGGCTTTATTCACAGCCTTAGGACTTTATACCCTTCGGAGAATTAAAGTTTCCTTATGATCACGGTTCTTAACATCATATCAAACACCTATAGGACAGCCTGGACAGATGTTCTACTGATTCATTGGCCTCTAGCAACAGGATACATCATTTCCTGATGCTCTTAGTGAGAGACTGAAAACCTATCCCAATTTAGAAAACTGTACTCTGAAAGCAGCACTTGGTCATTCATTACTCGCATCAAAGGCAACAGGTTCAGGCGCTAACAGAAGTATTTACACCTTGTGGCAATAGATGCTCAGCTTTCTTGGAAGTGATAGACAACTAAGGGTCCTGATAGTAATATCATGAAGAATATATGTTGTATACTGATAAAAATATCATCTAGGGATCAATGTTATTTCCCTGGAAAATCTCCAAGGGTGATATCCTATATTTGCCATATCCTATAGAGACCAAAGAAGTCTCTACTCTTTTTACATTGTTATCTGAGTAAAAAAGAAAATGTCTAAAATCAGCAGACTGATATATCTCTTCATTGCCACTTCCTGCCGATTGAAAAACTCACTCGACAAGATAAACGTTCTGGTGACGCTGAATCTGCTTCTTTTGCCAAAAATATTTGACAAAGCATAACAGATCCCTGAGGTCAATGGAAGTTCAGTGGGAATTCAGCAGGCATGCTCATCAGTAGAAACACCCATATCATTTGAGGGAGGGGGTGTTATTTGCTATTTTCCAAAGTCTTCAGAGGCTTGTACAGCTTGGGACGTCTAGAAGAAAGGATGCTTCCCTGTCTAAATTACCAAAAGCAATTGCTCAAGCAGCATACAGCCAATTTCTATCACTTCAGCTTAACTTTCTCTGGCTGTAAAATGGAACTGGGAAACATGTCTCACAGGGACTGTAAAATTCTGACAATAGCAGAACTCATAAATAGCTGCAAAAGTAAGTTTTCCTGATACTATTCCAAACCTAGCACTAAAAAGGAAAAAGGAATAATGATGTGAATTTAATTTTCTGTAGCCTGGGGAAACTGCAGGAGCAGACACCAGTGCCATTCACTAGAAGAATGACAGAGTCCAAATTATGTAGAACAGGGACCCACTCTCCTTACAGCGAACACAATGTCACAGGAGATGAGAATGAGGAGATGGAGAAGAAACAGAAGAAGCATCTTCTGTTATCCAAGAAGCCAGAAGATTAACGAGTTTCAAATTTAACATAACCTTATTAGCTAAACATGGATAGAATATATAGTCTTGAAATAAAGTTGAGCCTCTTGAGAATTTTTCTTCAAAAAAAATGGAGATTTCTTCATGGAATTGCTGCTCATTCGCCAATCTTTCAAGTCTACTTTAGTCTAGAAGCACATGTTAGGATTCTGGACTTGTTTTCCACACGCCCAGTAGTAGACATTAATTCACAATTGTTTCTGTTCTGGCAGATTCATGAACCTTTGAAATAGCAAGCCAAGTATTAATCCACTTACTCTTACAAATTCAGGGTACTCTACTTGTTTGGGCATTTGGGAAGTTGGACTGTAGCTTGCCCAAACTGAGGACAATTTAAAACTGGAGACAACTAAAACAAGACCAGAGAAGACATATAATTTTTGCACAATATGGGACATGAAATTACAGAAAACTCAGTGTTGACTGTTGACTCATGAATTGGAAAACTCAGTGTTGACTGCTTTTCTAATATAACAGACATGCTCAGTCACAAACAAAAAAAGGAGAAATGAAAACTGTGTGCATTATCTGAACAATGCTAAGGAAATTTGCTGTCAGTTCTAGCCAGTTCAGTTCTGTAGGGATGTCTCCTTTCAACAATGCGATCTTCCGTTCTTCCACAGAAAGGGGGGGGAGGGGGAAGAGAGAAGAGTGTTCCATTACAGAAAAATTGGTATTAAAAAAGAACACATATTAAAGGTATTTTTGCAAAACTTATCCAGCTAATCCCGAGGAATCAGTTCAGTACACTCCCAGGTAACATTCAGAAAGATTTTCTGTGCTCACAAAGAATAGTTTCTTATGAGATATGCCTAAAGTCAGGCCAAAACCAGCTTGTCAGGTCCCTGAACTGCCTTTTAGACACTAAGAAAGGCATAAAAAAAAAACCCCAAAACAAACAAAACCAAGAAAGCATATTCATGCATGCAGCAAAAAAGGAATAACAGAAATGGAGTTACCAGACACTTGGTATTGCCTCAAAACTGATTTGGCATGCCAGCCTGTACTACTATTTAAGTGCCCTAACAGCCACCATTTAACTAGTCACCTAAGTAAAGTTTAAGGATTACACTTTTCTTGAGGCTCCCCACACACACCCACTTCTTAGGCAATTAAGTATTAATGAATTTACAAGGGTTTATCGTAAAACAATTCTATCAAAGAAACAAACAAAAAAATCAATAAAAGACTAAGCATAGTATACCTAGTATCTCACTCTATATTTACTATTACCAAGTTATCTCTGAGAAGTTTTGAGTTCCAATTTTTAATGGTCCTTTTTGACTCAATGAGGGAGCAGATACAGCTCTCAAAGCTCCAGGAAGTTTTTTAATTTGAGCAAGACGGCAAAAAGAAACACCGAGTCTCAAAGCCAACTTCTAACTGAGCCCATCTGAAGTGATCATTCCTGTGTGCCAAACTAAAATGTAATTTATTTTTCTTTTACAACAGGGATTTATTTTGATTAAGACTGCAGTACATCCTCTGCAGACTAACAGAACTAGTTGACCCATAACATATTTTCTTTAAGGTCATATTTAAGAAGGGGCCCATTTGAAAAATGGTCATCTGCATCACTGGATAGTCATCACCTGTCACAAGAGCCATTCTAACATTTCCAACATCCTAACATATCCTAAACTTTCTTTGCAAGAGAACAATAGGGAAGCTTCAGGTATTTCATATAATGAAAATAAGAAACCTCACACCTTTTAGCATAAATTAGGTTAAAAATAAACTAATTTATTAATGAAGTTCACTCTATAGTTTCAAGCAACTTTTATTCGGGTGTGTAAATGCCAGTGAATACTGAAATGAAACGTTCTCTCTCACCTTCCCTGATGACAAATTTCCATTCCATAAACTTACTGTTTGCAGCGACTTAGCATTAAGAAAGATACAGAACCTGCCAAAAACTCTTCCAGGTAATTGGGAAACAATAATAAAAGCATAACAACAGTATTCTACTGAATGCATACTACCTTTGGACATCAACAACTGAAAGAGTTGCATAATGTTGATGTATCAGCTGCACCAAGCATTAAACCAAAAAAAAAAAAAAAAGGAAAATTTTAAAGCTCTATGACACTCACTTTACTTCCCTTACCTTACTTAAGCCTAACATCACTCCTACTCCAATAGCCCTCAATCCAACAAACATCACATTCACAAAGACATTGCTTTGCCTTTGTGCCGTTTTCACAATAGAAAGGAAAGGTAAACCAAGCATAGCTGGGCAGCTAAACAGGTGATCACGTGGAAGTTAAAGTCTTGCATCTTTTAAGAGGCAGTTTCATCCTGCCTCAAGCCAATAAAAATTACAACAATTTAATCATCATCACAGTTATTGTCAGATAGCTTAGCTGGTTTGTCTGCCAAAACAAAGTCTTCGTTTATCAACAGGCACATTTCCTTTCAAGAGTAACCTTAGCACTGGATTTTCTAGGCTTACAATGCCTTGTTTGGCGATCAGGATGTTTAATTAAAGGATGTTTAATTCTAAAAATCAGTAATCACTCAGTTATAATCTCAACTTTATGCCCATATTGTAAAAAGAGAACGAAAAAAAGGTATTTCTTGCGTGTCAAACTCTGGTAAGATTCTCAGGCAACATATGAATACAGCTGCTTAACCTGACAACTGGTCTGAACTACCAAATAAAAATAGGAAAAGAGAAAATAATTATTGCAGAACGACATGATCATAAGGAAACTTTCAGCAGTTAAACCTTAACACTTATAGCAGACTCTTAAAACTCAGTATATATTTCTCTACAAATACACCCAGAAATGCAATCCTATTTTTCTGTTCTAATGCTTTGAGCTTTTGCCACCTCATGACACTGAGCACTGGTTACTTTTTTAAAAAGCATTCACTTTCTCCCAATTTAAAATTTCTTCTATTACCTGAATGAACAAAAAGAAGCGAACATGTTATGTCCAGTCCAGTACTACTTCCTAGCACTTTTTCATAAAACTTCCTACTACTAGCATGCTTTTTAATCAATTCTGGTAAAAGGAAACTTAGTGTTCATCACCTGCCTTGGACTACCTCCACTTCTGTTGCATTTTTCTCACAATGAATTATTATACCTATACAATGTTTAATACACTTCAGAACATTAATGAGGTAGTATAATATGCAGTATGATTTCCAGTTCTCCTGTTCTGAAGATTTTTAGTGCAACTGTTTATTTAGCAGAGGTTTTCACTCAGTGTTCTGTTTAAATGTACATTTGCTGTTTTCCAGAGTTCCTCCACCCCCTTGAAGATAAGTTAAAATACTGGTGTTTCTATGCCCTAGGATCCTACTGCTAGCGTTTCGTAACCTGAAAACCCCACATTCATTCTTGCAAATACAACATAGCAGTACGATCCGCTACTTTGCTGACACTTAAAAAGCTGTAATAGACTGATGGCACTTTTTTTCTTTCAAGTAGAAAAATTGATGACTTGCCATGATATCACTGCCACTTGTCTCTGAAATTTACATCAGGATTTTTTTCATTATTATTTTTTAAACAAGGACTTTTGTAATTCTTTAATCCCTTAGCATGAGGCGGATACTTTCATTACCAGTTCAGCTTCCATACTTGTTGTCTGAAAACAAAAACGATCTGATCCTTCTAACTCATTGCTCTTTACCTCATTCCAAAACCCCCTGTTTAGACATTTCAACCTCTCACAACATCCCATCAGTCAAGTAATTCCTTTAATGTCTTTTATTTTTCTTAACTGTTATCTTCATTCGCTCATAGCCTATTGGACTCTGCAATACCCCTATTCTCTTTTGCCTTCTGAACTATTTAAACAAATTCCTTAAATTTACCTATTTGCTGCCATTCTTATTTCCTCTTGTTTCTAATTTAAATTAGAGCTCCTCACCCCCTAGTTCACATCACCTATGTTTTACTTTAACTGCTGTATTTTATGCTTTTTCACACAGACTCTATCTCCCTTTTTTTGAAGGGCACATTTTGGCTCCATTAACATCACACACCTTGCCACAAAGCTATATTTTCCAACCCAGCAGTGTTGCTTGTAGAGACACCCTTAAGAACAGTGTAAGAAAGTGCGTGAATTAAGTTCCCCTTTTCCCCTCCAAGACTTGTAAAACAGTACAGAAAAATGCCAGG
Organism: Struthio camelus; assembly: GCF_040807025.1. NCBI lineage: Eukaryota > Metazoa > Chordata > Aves > Struthioniformes > Struthionidae > Struthio > Struthio camelus. The sequence continues at coordinate 91,058,714 of NC_090942.1, read as the reverse complement.
GTCTCATGAAGAAAGAGACAAACAAAACAAAAGATATTAAAACAGAAAAGTCTGCCAGATACAGAAGGACAGTCTAAAATAAAACACATGATTCTGATCACTTTAGCTGGTTCAACTAGGAAGGAAAAAAAACAAAAGAAAAAAAAAAAGCAGTACGCTGAAACACTGAAGCTGTAATTCAACTATTAAACAATCTGATTGAATACACATTTATGCTTAAAAGTTCCTACAAAGAACCTTTCATAAACTGTTACAATAACTGACATCTGTAGTATTTTTTTTTAAATAGTGTTTTTGGTCAGTGCTGCTGAAACGGACCATTGCTTTCTTCCACCTTTCAAACCAGAACGAACTGGAACTTCTTCAGTAACTAGCACTGAACTCAATATACAGGACCACACCAGCAAGTCAGGCCTGGCTACATCCAACACTGTATGGATGTATCATCAGAAAAAGCTGATGGATGTTTCCTTTTTGCCATCAGCATGTCATCCTTGAACAGTGTTGGAATTAGAGATGGGACGCAATAAAGATGTTGTTTAATAATACAAAAACCTCAAAGAGGAAAAAAAAACATACTCCCCAAGCCCCAGTAACCACTATTTTTCTCTTGGAAGTGAAGCATCCCTGCATCTGTTTGAAAAGTTATGAGAAGGGATCCCATTCTGAGAAGGACCTCTACCTTACATGTCATCTCATGTTACTGTGCCTCAAGCTACTCTTCATTTACCCAGTGCCTACGGCTATGTCTAAAGCGCCATTAACAGGCGCAACTGTAGTTCAAATAGATACAAACTTGCTTTGAACTCTCTAGTTCACATGACAATGCATGTGGGTAATGTAGCAGGGAGGATAACATAATAAATTCCTAATAAACATATGGATTGACACACCTAAGATTAGGTCAGTTCAAACTATTAGTTGCCATAATGTTCGGGCATATACAAATTGCTTTAGAACTGCTCGCTTATAGGGATACAGTTGCAATCCCACCTCTGGATAGCCCATACACATACACTGGCTTCTTAAGTCTTTCATTGACATTAATTAGTCAGAACGCAAGACATGCCAGGGAACAAAAAACTCCAGAGAAACAACAGTTTGAATAAAAAGAGGTAAAGAGACTACAAAATACAATCAATTACCATCATTTGGAAATTCAGCAGAAACAGCAGCCCGATATTTTCACAGCTCATGACATACCTTTTCAGCTTTGGAGTTTCAGCTTTCATTAAACGCCCTCAAGAGGCAAAGTTTAAAAACAGCATTGCCTGTATTCTTGCATGAGCAATACAATTTTAGAAGATTATGAACGGAGTGGATTTTTGCTGGTTATAAGATCTCCAGAGACATGGCCATCTCTAGATCTCCAGAGACAGCATAATGGGTAACAGCCATCACAGTCATAGTTAAAGCCCAAACCTTTCACCACAGATAGAGAGACAAAGAAAGATGATATTGCAATAGGTCTGGAAAAACTTAAGGATACGAGATTATGTTTGCAAGAAGCAACAGCGCTTATTAGACCGACTCAGATCGCTAGGGAAAATAAAACGGACAAACTTAGGAGACACACGAGAAAGTTTCCTTTCTTCCCCCAACACTGCCTCTCCTTGCGGCCCCCGGCCCACGAAAGGCAAACACCCTAGTCTCTGCAACATTTATCAGCGCTGGGGAAGATCACCCTCGCTGCACGGAGTTGTGCGACTTTCCACAGCCCTCTCGAGTACCGCGAAAGCCGCGGAGCGAGGCTCCCGCGCCGCCCCGCGCGCCGCCGGGGCAAGCCCCCACCCCCGAGCCCAGCCACGCCTCCCGGAGCAGGAGCAGCCCCCGCCGGCCGCGGTCCAGCCCGGGGCCTAGCCGCCGGGCGGCACGGGGCAGGCGGCCGGGCGCGGGCCGGCCCCTTCCCGCCGCGCCGCCGCCGCCGCCTCCTACTGCAGGCGCGCGCCGGGCGCCCCCGCCCCGCCCCCGCCCGCGCGGGCCCCATCCTTCCTCCCGCGCGCCTGGCCGGGCCCCGCTCACCGCCCGGCTGCCGCTAGCCGTTATCCCCCCGGAGCCGGAGCCGGGGCCATCCCTCCCGCCCCGGCGCAGCGGACGGCGGCCCTTCCCCTCGTACCTCCTGCCGGCGGCGCGGCCCAGCCCGGCGCGGCCCCACGCTGTCTCCTCTCGGGCCCAAGGCGCGCGAGCGCCGCTCCCTCCCTACCTGCCTACCCGAGCTGGCTCTGGAGGCCGGTGCGCATGCGCTCAGCGAGGTGCGTCGCTTCCGGCGTTGCCGCGGAGCCCCCTGGGACGGAGAGCCCTTCCGGCGCCCCTGGGAAGCGGGAGGCGGCCCCTCGCGCGGCAGTGGCGCCCCCCGCAGGCCAAGCGCCGGCGGGCCGCGCCCACCTGAAGACTACAGCTCCCGGCATGCAGCGCGCGCTCCCGCCTCAGGCGCAGCCGCAGACGGGGCACGCCGCTCCCGTCGGGAGGCCCAGAACGCGCGAGCGGGGCATGCCGGGAGTTGTAGTGCGGCGATGGGGGAAGGCGCGGGGTAGGGGGAAGGCGCCGCCGCTGGGTTTGGGGAGGCTCGCCCGGCGGGCGCAGCCCGCCCGGTTAACTGTCAGGGCAGCGTGACACGAATGGGCGGCATTGGACCGCAGGGTGTAACCTTCTCCGCGGCGGTGGCGGTGTGAGGGGGGACTTCATAAAAGGTGGCCGTAGGCAGGAGTAAAAGGGAAAAGTTTCGCAGGGCTCTTTACAGCCTGGCATAAACTCGTTCGCTTTCACACGAGAAAAGCGAAGTCATTGTACCGCCTCATGGCCAAAACGTATGAGAGTAGGGCTGGACGCAACAGAGTGGCAGTAATAAATAGAGCAGTGGTTAATGGTCTCAGAGCCAGCACAAAAGGCCACAGTAACTGCTAGTCAAACATAGTATATGTCCTATTATATAGAGAGAGAGTATACACATATACACGCACACACGCATACACAGACCCCCCCCACACACACACACGTATATAAAATATAGGACTTCTACATCTCATAGTAATTCTACCCACAGAATTGATGTGAGTTAAGAGAATAAAACAGACTTCAACAGACTAAAACAGCAACAGCTTTCTCCCAAAGCACACACGTCAGAAAATTAACAAGTCACATGTTTCTTTCAAAGATTTCCCATTTCTTGCACCCTACCAGTAAACATGCCCATATTGCAGCAGGCAGTACTGACTGGCGTTCGTCAGACAGCTCAAATCAAGCCAGCACAGTTACAGCACAGGAACAGTGGCGGCCGAGATCTGCAAGGCCTCCTGCTTTTGCTGAGAGCGTGGTTTCAGATGCAGCCGAGCTAACGCAAGGGTGTATTGCAGGGGCAGGGATGAATTCCTGCTCCCTGTCGCCTTCGCTGTTCTGCTCGTTCTCCATCTCATGCCCGCATTTTCAGGTGTGGTGAACTACCTTAATTCTGCATGTCTTGTGATACCATGCCCTAAAATGCCACCATAAATGATGCCTCTTGGCAGTATGGCCCTCACCTACAGAGTATTGCGAAACTCCGGGGCTTGTGTTAGGCGAAGCTGAGCACGGAGAGCCCAAACAGAGCGAGGCAGGCACGGGGCCAGCTCTCCACCTCAGAGTGATCACCGAGCAACACACAGAAGGAAGCAGTAAAAGAGCTCAGACTGTCTGGGAACATAGAGATCTAAAAGCGGGCTGACCTCAGGTGCCAGCAAAATTAAGATAGAAGGTAGCTTCATTTCTGACAACAGCCAGTTCTGAAGCACTAAATATTTATAGTAATTCCAGCTAATTCAGCCGGAGGGAGTTTACTTCTAAAACCAATAGAACAGGATTTTGAGATGCGCTGTGCTTCATATAAAAGTAAAGCATGCAAATGATATGTATTTAAACACACTCCAAAAAGATAATGACAACATTAAAGACGTTCCAGTGAGTCCAGGCTGAAGAATGACCCTGAACTGCGGGTTGGGGGGTGGAGGTGGAAGGGGTAAACAAAGCAGTGATAATGTTGTGATTGGGTGAAATACAGGTTTAGACATATTACTGCTGGCCCCCGTTTTCCCCAGTGCAATGGGATGATAGAAAATGGTATCATGACAATACAGGCCTTTCTAAAAAAGGCCATGGAACCAGACTGTTTACCATATTTAGCACTACTAAATTACAGCTGGCACCAGCAACTCTTTGTTGTCACCTGCTGACATTTTGTCCAACATAAGGATGAAAGCACCATTGCTTGCACTGTTTGAAACCATCAGAGTCACTGGGGACTCGCAGATAGGGAAAGGGAAAGCTGAGGCAAAACAAAAAGCATGGCGTGAGTTAGGCTCTCCGAGCTGCCGCCACAGCAGTGAAAAGGTGCTCTGTGTTTCCGAGGGGAAGAAAACAAGTCACATACCACAGCGGGGTCACCAGAGGTGTCTTTGCCACCCAATGCAGTTTAGACAACCACCCACCAGGGAGAGGCAGCTGCGTGTCTGCGCCCCAGAAGGAAGAAAACACAGGGCACTCGTTCTGCTGCTCTGCCCAGGGAGGTCTCAAACAAGCAACAATGCTGGAAGGGGAGCGAGCGGTGCCCCGAGCCGGTCAGAAGTAGTGGCCTTTCCCGTACACCCTCATGGAGGACCGGCTGCCAAGGTGAAGGACACACACAGTGTGCGACACCAGAGTCCATCTCAGACGCTACCTGAACGTCACTGACATTGCAGATCACCCGTATTTGTGCATTCACCATATATGTATCTGAAATTCTTTGATAGACCCATGTTGACCTTTAAATAAATCTCCTTACCTTGGGTGTTACTATCAGGTTTGGCTGGGGAGGGAGGCACTGCAAACTGCACCGCTGAGGCTTTCTCCCAGTTGCTGGCTGGAGCCTTTTGCTGTGCGGTGCAGTGGCCTGAGTTACAGAGACCCCTCGGTGAGGGCTCGGACACAGCCAGGCCGATTCGGGGTCATTCCTGCTCTCTTTCTCCCCAGGCCACACCTCTCCCTGGCCCCTGTCTGCTATGGATCAGATACACCTCATCGCTCTTTGCGTCCGTTGCTGCAGTTCATTACAGTAGGAGTAGGGGACGTGGCAATTGGACGTGACAACTGGAATAGCAGAAATCACAAACCAATAAGGGCACAAAGGCAGGTGAAGCTGTAAAGGGCTGCGAACTGAATCTTCCTCGGAGAGTGATGGGAAACTTGCAGAGCTCTGGAAAACGTTGCTCCTCTAAGTACTCAGGACGGAGGACACCATTACTTCTTTCTCTTGCATTTTCTCTGCTAAGTATCGCTCCAGGAGTGACAGTGTTAATAAATACACTGGAAGAGGCAGCTCTGTAAGCTGACCTACATGGTCACATGCGCTGGTTTTATTTTTAACATCCAAAACTACTTGATGTTTCTACTTGGGCTTGCTCGGTGCCCTCCCATTCTGTCCTCTTTCTCTGCTTCCAGTTATCCCTTATCCATCTCACTTCAACCCAGCTGAGCAAAACCAAGCAAACAAGTGTTTGGTGCAAACACAGGGACTCTATGATTAAGGTAAGGTTTTGTAAGCGGAGTTGGAGTCTTTACTGATCAATGCTTATGCAAAAGCTATAAAAATCAAGACATCTTCAAAATGATCTTAGTGACTAGGAAGGCTTAGAATGATCAGACACAAGATGTCTTAAATGGCACCCTAAAACAGAGGCAGCTGCTAATTTCTGTGACATGTTACTCTAAAAAAGAAATCACCAGTGTTTATTCGGTGGGTTAGCCATGGTTTGCAACACTGTATTGTATTTGGGTTTTTTTAAAAACTAGAGTGCTGACTATAAAATGGGAATTTCAGTATTAGGACGGACAATAAATCAAAAATTCAGTTGCTGTAATTTTCAAGAAACTGGAGAAAAGTAAAAGAAGGGTACACAAGGAGGTACACTAAGGGTCAGAAGAGAAGCAGGAGCACTCTTTTGGCAAAAATGCTAAGACTTAAAGTCCAGTGAGTTTTGTATATTCAGAGGCAAACTGTAAGTTTTTTGTCCAGACTAAATAAAAAGATGATGGAGTAAGAATTAGAAGTGTTACGGGTACTACTGTGCCATTTAGAGTTATGGCTGCTTAGCAGTTTTTATTCCGGAGTCTTTTCTCTTTTGTTTTTGTAAGTTATGGGTTAACTGTTAGCTCTGAAATTCTCTGTGCTAGGCATCTGCCTTGGGCTGATTTTTTGTTTTTTTGTTTTGCTTTACTGAAAACCACTCACTTGATTATCTCAAGAAGCTTTCAAAGTATGTTAATGATACTGTTACCAGGAGGTAAAATAGAACCTGAGCCTAAAGAAAAAAAAAAAGTTTAATTTTTTTTCTCAAACTGCAGCTGAACTCAAACCTCTTATTTTAAAGTGCTTATTGAACCCAAACCAGAACTAAGCCCATTTGCCAGTTCTTGGTGCAGAGTAAGAGTTTGCTTGGTAGCGTATGTCTCTACCAAGGACAGCACAGGGACCCTTCACATGCACTGAGAGCTGCAGAGCAGCTGCATGTCACAGCCTCCTTTCCTCCCTTTGCTGCCTGGTTTCCACATGACGCCCTGGCATGCCCAGCACAAGATCCTTCTGCTGTGCTGTGGAGCTGTATTGTGCTGCCCAGCACCATGCTGCAAGCCCAGGGGATCACTTCAGCACAAGGGAAGAAAAAAAAAATTTTTTTTTGCATTTGTCTAAGGTGTCGTTTCAGCTACGGAGGAACAGGAAATATCATTGAGCCCTGCAACAGGCTGTATGAGGTTTCTCCCAGCAGTGCCCCATGTTAGCCATGCCTCCTTATTCTCAACCGTGCCCTCCTCCTCCCATTAGAGCACTAGTGCATCTCCCTAGGTAGAAATTGCATAAAGCAGCTGCCATGCCTCCGTGCTGCATGTGTGCAGCACGGGTTTACGGGGGCGGGAGGCTGTGGGTGCCCCAGCCTCTCTTCAGCTCCATAGTCCTGTGTGCCAGATTTAGGGAGCTGAAGAAGGTCTGATGTACTGTTGTGGGAATCTGAGCAGCACACGTGCTCTGCAAGAAAAGCAGGGAGCAGGGACTGCGTGACTGATGCCCTGTTCGGTGGACCCGCACCATCTCTGCCATTTTAGAACATATTTTTTCAATGTTAAGCAATTCCAGCCCTTTCAGTACCTCTGAACCAGTGGTTACTGCCACAAAACACCCCAGCTTCAGTCAGCTGATACCCAGCTAGAAAATACAGGGAATGGCTCCGTAACTGCCCCAGCCCAATCTCCATTTATCTTTGGGCTTGTCTGACAGGACAGTTTGTCTCACTGAAAACCTTTATACTCTCCCTATCTTACTCCAGGGATTTGAGGTTCACCAGAAGGGTTGCCCTGCAATCAAAGTGCCCCTATAAAATCCGTACCGACTTGTGCAAATTCTGCATCTCTGAGAAGCCATGGCTTGCACGCACCCGGTAGCAGTTCGCTAGGGTTCCTGATGAACATTTCACCTATACCTTTTACACTCCCTTTCCATCTGCCCTGAGTTGCACCATTCTCTCTGCATGACTCATGTCAAGCTAGGCTGGCAACACGTCCACGAGATCAGTCTGAGCGGCAATGCCAGAGCAGGTGCAATGCAGAGGACAGTGACCTGCTACTCCTAAAGTGAAGTCAAGCTGTAGCTGTCCCTGCTGCAGGGCCTCAGCTCAGTTGGAGGTCACCATGATGCCACATGATGGTATTCTTGGATTTGCTTTTTATTTTCAATTCGTTTTGTCAAGTAACAGGACTTTAGAAAACTTTGGCTCTCCAGAAGCATGTCCGAATGCAGTATGATGCACTGTACAAAAAGAGAAGGTCTCTAGGTTAAGCAGATTTTGATACTTCCTGAGAGAATGCGATCCTACCCCGTCTCTGCCAGTGGTTGTGTGCTGAAGGCATGCAACTGCAAGGGAAATATCAGAACCTAAGTATCTTTGTGCTTGACGTATATTTTTTATCTAAAGTATTACATTTAATTATATTTATTTTCGCCATTCTATGCTTTATTGTTCCATCTGTCAGATAGGAGTAATATCTTTTTACCTCAAGTACACCTCTAGTAGTGCAAGGATAAATTCATTACAGCTTGTGAACCACTCCGTTACTAAGATAGTGAATATATTCAAAAAGCCTGTAACGAAATTAGTAGCTATGTATTCACTTCCAGTTTTCAGTGTTATGCTGAAAATAAGATAAAGGCCACATAATGGGTAATAACGATTAAAAGAAGTAGCAAATTCCTGCTGTCTCTTCTATGCACTTCAAAATATTCACATTCCTTTAAAATATTTTTCTGTTGTCACATCATGTGTGACTTCAAAATTCTTAGCTGCAATATTTGGACACAAACTTTCCTGAGATTTTTACGAGCTGCTTATCTCATTGTAAGTCTTCGAAAGGTTGTTCTATGTTCATTTGCAATCACATCTCAGAGGCACTCTGTAAACTAATTATCTGAGGTTTCTGGTGGTCCTTTTTGATGGGTCCTTAAAATGGGAGTCATCCCTTGATTCTGTACGAAGAACTCAGATGTGATATATTATCTTAGTATGTCGTATTTTCAGTCCTCTACATATAGCAAATAACAAACAGGAAAACAGTTGTATTGACTACAACTGAATTAAATATATATTTACTGAAAACAAAACATATTTAATTTATAAACCATAAGTTATTATCACTGAACAGATCTGCTCCAGACACAGACATATCTGCAGTTAGAATAGCAGCTGTATATTTTTAAACCTTACTTGATTTGCTGTCATGGCAGTCTAAAAATAAAGATTCACCGAAGTGGACAGAACGTGGACTGTAATTTACATCCTTTCATTCCACAGTCACTTGAGCATGATTCAAATAAGCATTTCTATTTTGATTTTTTTTTTTAACCCAGCTCTGAGGAGATATTGCAAGTTGCAGGGAAACAATGAGTATGTAGAAATGTTTCCTTACCTGACGTGTGTGTGTCTCATCTGCCTCTGAATTTTATGTAGCAAACTTACTGAGGCAAGAATTTGTAAACTGTTAGTGTTTTGAAAGTTGAGTGTAACTTGTGCATTGATAATAATACCATCAACTAAAATGCGGAGCTAACTAATTCGTCAGTTAAAATATAGAGCTCCTGATTACCAGCATGTCAGAATATGAGAAGCGTTCAAAACACCTGGCAGAGAATGACATATGTCAGAAAAATTCTCTCCCCCTTCTTTTTGTCCTCTAGCTTAAGAGATTTAATAGTAAGGAGAGAGCTATAGAAACCATTTGTCTCATAGACCAGGATATACAACTTAGAGATGAGGCAAACTAAACTAAAAATTGCAGATGTGGATAATCATGAAGCTTGATTCTGGATCTGAATGCTCTGGTATGGTCACTTCTTATTAAAAAAAAAAAAATCTTTTTACACAAGTAATTCTGATGTGGTTAGTTTCAGCATCCAACAGTGTATATTTGAAAGCAGGCTCAGACACTTTGCAAGCAGCCCTCTCTGTGGTTGTGGAGAACCATAAGGCCCTTGCCTCAGATACCTTTTTATTTATCAATTATTTCTCTCTGAGAGTTAGCTTTGCAATGGAAAGTATTGTTCATACATTCATGTTTTTATCGCAGCATAATGTACCCAGCCTTCCTCTGACCTTATGCAAGTCATAGCTGGGACTATTTTTAGGAATTATATTTGCAGCAGAATGCTACAAGAATGAGAGTAGCAGGGATGCTGCCAACGAGAAATACATCCATCTGTGTCTCTTGCTTCTCTGAGCTGCGCAGAAGTAGATGTAAGTAAACAGTCTAAAGAGGGACAGATACCATCCTAAAGCGTATATGTTTAGGAGCTGGATCTGGCTGGGGCCATCCCGGCCAGCATCGTGGTGTCATCTCTGTGCAGAACGCAGTGCAGAACCCAGAACAAGGCAGGGAACACTCTAATAGATAGTTATGAAATATTACTTTTCTGCATTGCTCTCTTGAGCTCTTCCCACGTGTGCAAAGAAAGGCCAAGGTACCCGAGCCTACACTTCAGAGTGTAAGTCAAACATGACTGGGTCAAAGGACATCACGAAGGACTTGTTCCTCTACTATGCCAGACAGGGCGGGGGGATGTGGTTGATTCAGTAAGAGGTGTGACCAGGTATTGGTCAGCGTTGGCAGATGCAATGGATGAAATGAAGACGTGCTGAGCAATCAATGCACATCAAATTCAAACATAAATGTGCAGTCTTTAATGACTGCAGGAACCAATCTGCAGTGCTTTTCCCAGATAACTTTCCTTCTCCTGCATTGTTCCTGACTTCCATGGCCTGTGTGTGCAAGTGTGAAAAATGAGCAGTTGAAACAGTGCCTTCAAGAAAGAGGGGAAGGGCCATCACATAGCATTTCTTCTCCTCGAGCCTGAGGCTGCTTCCCCTGCAGCACAGCTCTCCTCAGGGCTAAGTCACTTAAGCCTGGGATTTCAAAAGCACTCACATCTAGGTAAATGCTGCCACTGTACTTTCTTTAACCTTGGAAAAAACAAAGTCTAAATTATTTTACTAATAATGTATATGTTTTCCTAGAGCCAAACAAGAGTCTGATGGAGCTATGGTAGGTCCTACCGCACAGAAAGTGCAGTAGCAGACTTGTCAAAAATCCTCTTCCCGTTTTGACTGAGTAAAAGTTCCCCCAGTCTTGTTTATGACAAGAAATCACAGAAAAAAATGTCATGGGTCCTGTTTGGAAGCAGAACTACAGTTCATCCTTATCATTAACGTTCTCCCTCCCACAAAGATTTGGGCCAGACTGAACCAGGCTGGAAAGCAGCCTGGCCTTTACAGCAAAGAGCAGAGAATCGGAGGTATGGACTCTTCCACATGCAGCAGCTATTCTGGGGGGTCAAGTTAGTGGTGTCAGCTGGTGCTCCAAGGAAGTTGCAGAAGGACTGGGCACCCTCTAATTCTCTAATCCAACCCTTGTGCATGCTGGGAGTGTACAAGGGGAAAGGACCACAAAATGTCCCACATATTCCCCTTAAACAGCATCTCTTCGGGTCACTGCTGGAGACAGGCTGCTTGGCTGTGTGGACCACAGGTTTGACCCAGAACGTAATTTATTGTGTTCTTACATTCTTACAGCAAAGGAACAGATGCCTCATGTTAATCACCATCTCCATTTACTTGCCATCAATCTCCATGCCTCAGTTTTCCCATTTTTAGGAAAGAGTAACAGCTACTGCCTGAAAATATTGCAAGGTTAGAGATATTATGAGCAAGGGGCGTTGAGAACTTTTGAAAACAGGTTTTATAATTAGCCTATTTAAGCCATTTAATTGAACTCCTGGAAAAGAAGTAAAAACACAATAATAAAGCCAAAGCAGATAAGTGGTTCATTCTCACACGAAGCTAGTAAGCCGCTAGTGGTAACATTTTATAAAAGGAACTTCATACATCATACTGCTGCACTTCTGCTGTTTTGTTGTGGGACCTCAGGAATATTGTATGTCCTTTTTATATGACAGGCCAATTGGAAAAATTTGTACATATTTTGAAGCCACAGAAATATGGAATTGTGAGAACCGAAATGCAGTCTTCCTTAAGGAAGTATGTAGCCTGTTTACATGATAAAGCTGGTTGAAATTTCTGAAGCATTTGTCTTGGCATCCTCAACTTCTTCTGTTAATCCAGTCTGTCAGTTGCAAAATGTTAAATTAATGGAACTGCCTGATGGCAGCTGAATTTAGGAAACAGAGACTAGGCTGGTTTGTTTATTTCCGTTCTTGTTGCCTGGGACCTGTTTCCCTATCTTCTGGCCCCCTGTGGTGTCACTTGAAGATAACATCTTCAAAAGCCGGATATAAAACATGACCAACTCACAGTCACCTATTCCGTTTCTGGTAGTGTTTCACACTGACTTTTCAGAAGTACATAGGATGAACTGAAAACCGGAGCGGTGATGACCTGTTTGTGGGATCATGCTCTAAAATAGATCAGAGAAATGATCCGGGTTAAAAAATATCCCAGAGAGGTAAAAGAAAAGATTCTTTCTCAGAGAGGCGTCCTGTAAAAAGCATGCTCAGAGCTGATATCTCCTGTACTGTCACAGGAAGGGAAAAGCTCTGCTAAGGTCCAATATTTGTCACTCATTTTCTGCTCTCACTGCACGCTGCGGTGCTGAACAGAGCATGGTATAAACCGTATTCGCCCTCTTCCCCTCCTTCGTATCTGCTTGACACTCACTGGAGAGAGCAAGGGGAAGAGAGGTGATCACCAAATGGGAATATTGGTTTGTTAAAAAAAAAAGAAAATGGGTTTAACTGGGTGACTATAACCTTGATATAAGCTTCCACTGTGCTCCGGAGCTCCTCTCCAAAATGCAGATTAAGGCATCACCTCATTCAGGGCTTTGGCTCCTGCAAGTGGATATAACAGAGAAACCAGCCAGAAGGAAAGTCCCCAGCAGTCTCTTTTCCATGGCATGAGGCATCATTTAGGAAGACAGAGCTAAAACAGGAAAGTACAGCAAAGATGGTGCAAATCAGCATTAACCCAGGCTGTTTAGCACACTAGGAAATGTGATCTTGAAAATATCCCTCACTCTCAGTCTTGCTGCTGTAGAAGAAAGGGAGGTTCATTTGTGAAACAGTCATGTCAGTATGGAGGGGGGCGGGGGACAACAACACTTGTTAGCAAAATTACCAGCTAATTTTTCTAGGGAGGAGCAAAAAAATGTCATATTTCCTACTCAAATAGTATTGAGGAAATGGGGAACCTTGGTGTGCCCTCACTCTCTCTTTTGCAGTCTTGATTTTAGCAGTTTGGAATAGACTGAATCACTGCAAATATAGGGACAGAAACCAGCTCACTCTCTCAAACCTCTGCTGGGATAATGCCTAAAGACCCCCTAAGACCCTACCTACATCCCAGCTGCTGTCAGGCCACATTGTAATGCAGGGATTACTGCTGACACGCAACTGAAAGTCGTTTGCCCACAGTCTTATTCCCCCTAGAACTGCATGGGAACACCTACCATGTGGAAATCAAGCCCAGGCAATCTGACTATCTGTGGCCATTCTTGCTCCTTCAGACAATAATTCTTCTCTTCTTGCAGCATCGGGCTCAGAAGCCTCCCCCTGGGCAGCACAAGCACTGTGAGAGATGTTTCAACCGGCACTGCCGTGCACCGATTGAACCCTCCATCTCCTGCATGGTGATCAGCTGCCACCTTCACTGCGGGGCCACCTTTCACATGTGCAAGGAGGAGGAACACCAATTGCTCTGTCCCTTAGAGCAGGTCTCCTGCCTCAACTCGGCCTATGGCTGTCCTTTCTCCATGGCCCGCTTTAAGCTGGCAAAGCACCTTCAGGTCTGTCCAGCCAGTGTTGTGTGTTGCTCAATGGAGTGGAATCGCTGGCCAAATGTGGATTCAGACACTACCCTCCATGAGAACATTATGAAGGAAACCTTGAATGAAGACTGTCTTGACACGGCCTTGGCCCTCAGAGACCAGAAGATACTTTTCAGGACTTTGAAAATGGCTGAATTGTTTCCGGAATGGAGAGAAAAGGTTGAATTGGAAGAGCTGATGGATGAAGCCACAGGGGAGGAAGGTGCTGTGGGAGGATTAACCTGTGGTTCCCAAGACGGGGATGTCCAGTCATCTGAGCTCAGCCAACGTGAGCGTGAAGAACTGGCCAAGGACAAAGAAGGAATGGATCTGGGGGGTTACAAAACCTGGGAGAACATTTTCAGCAAAGAGCTCTTGGCTTGCAAGGTAACAGGCTCAGCTGACAGTGCAGGAAAAAAGATAGGGGAGGCTTCCAAGAAAATACCATCAGCCCCTTGCACCAATACCTCCACAGAGAAGGCAAAGGAAGTACCTGATGCAGAAGAAGCAAAAGACCAAGATACTGAGCAGGTATCACCGAAAACAGAAATGACAGGACTGGCTCCCTGGCAAGAAGGAGTCCTGGAGAGGTTGAAGAAAGAAGTTGGTGTAGCTGATTACAATATGTATCTGGTACATCATGGGGGAATGCTCATTCGCTTTGGCCAGCTAGCTGCTTGCACTCCCAAAGAAAAAGACTTTGTGTACGGGAACCTGGAAGCTCAGGAGGTAAAGACTGTCTACACCTTCAAAGTGCCAGTTAGTTATTGTGGCAAAAGAGCACGACTAGGAGACGCCCTGGGACACAAGATGCCAACCTCAGACAAGTTGGTGGACACCTCAGAATTGGGATTAAGCCTAGAAGAACTACCTAAAGCAAATATGATTAAAACCACACTGTTATGTGCACTGGAAAAAGAACTGAAAGGCCATGAGATCTCTGAAGCAAGGGGTATTGATGGACTTTTTGTGGATTTTGCAACACAGACATACAACTTTCAGGTGGAGTCCTTCTCCCCCAATGCTGTTCTAGCAGATATTGTGGATGAAAAAAGCCCACCCGAACTCCACGTGGAGCTCTACACAGAATGCGTAACAAGGAGACACAACAAAAGCAGTTCGGCTTTCACATTCACATGCAGTCACTTCTTCAGGAGGGATGAGTTCCCTTCACATTTCAAGAATGTGCATGCTGATATCCAGTCATGTCTGGATGGATGGTTCCAGCATCGCTGTCCACTGGCCTACTTGGGATGCACTTATGTTCAAAACCACTTCCGCCCCTCTGGACATAAGGCCAAGGTTATATACAGCCAGCCTCTCAAGACATTTGCTATTAAACCAGAGGTTGACACCCTCCTTGCTGAATCAGGGAAGTGCGACTCCACAGAGGCTAATCAAGGGAGAAATAAAGACTCACTAAGTAGCCTGCCAGTAGAAGTGCTCAAGTACATTGCTGGGTTCCTGGACAGCTTCAGCTTATCTCAGCTATCGCAAGTGTCAGTGCTGATGCGGGACATCTGTGCCACGCTTCTTCAAGAGAGGGGAATGGTCCTACTGCTCTGGGAGAAAAAAAGGTATTCCCACGGAGGTACTTCATGGAAAGCTCGCAGAAAGGCAAGTGACTGACACTGGGAAATGAATAGCCATGGGTTCTCTCCAGAAAAAACACAAGCATAGCAAGTGATGCTGCATATAAGCACACAGGCATGGGGAAGGATCACGAGGTTGTAAATCACAGCATAGTATGTTTGGGGAGGGTGAAGGGATATAAAGTATAGTCAATCTAGGAAAGGTAGGAAACACCTATTCCAAAGGTAGGGCACCTACTGACCAGCTGCAAGTGCCCACCCAGGCTTGCTTTGGGTAACTTGTTTGCATAGCCATATGAATTGAGAATTCCTGATACTTAAAGGTCTCACAAAGGTTCTTGAAGAATTTGTCCTTTTTTTTTTTTTTCCTCTTCACAAGCTGGTCTAGGGTATCTTTGAACTAAAACATGCTTCAGAACACTAAAAGGTGTAAAGAACCAGGAGATGTGACTGTGAAAGGAGCTCGGGATTCACATCAGCCTCCTAGGGTTTTCATGATTAGTAGTTCACAAGGTTGTCGCCAAAGTCTGGTTTGTTGGGATGAGAGCACCTGAGGGAGAAGCATGAAGATAGGAAGCCCTATCCTGCTAAACTGATGGTTTGAAACTGGCTCCCTGCTGTTTGTGATGGAAAATTATTTTCCCTATTGGCCAATTGGTTAAACTGAATGAAATATGTAAACACAGCTCAGTTTAAGTCCTAGCTGATACAATAGTTACTGCAGGTTTTTTAGCTGATAGCCTTGCAGCTGCTCTTACATAAAACTGGAGAGGGCACATTAGAGACTCCTGCATATGACCGAGCCCACAAGAAACAGATCTAGGGACAAATAATTTAGAGAGATCCAAAGAAGACTCACAAAAATGATCTAATGGCCTGGCTTTCAAAGAGACCGCCAAAGATCTCCATCTATTGATATGATCAAATGGTAACTTATCATTTCATAAAAAGTACTCACTATTAAGAGAAAGTACAAAGTGTGGTGAGTTCTAAATCTAGTGTAACAAGATTCAATGGCTGCAGGTTGAATTAGTCAAATCCAAAACAGAAATTAACCATTGAAATCATCTCCTCCAGGATGTGGCTTCCTTCAGTAGAAGGAAGAAATTCCAGTTGAGCAATCAAATAGCAATTACCTCCAGTTATCATAGCATAATTTCAAACCAGCAGCTTTCACTTTAAAGATTATCCAGCCCTTTCATGTTAGCTGTCTGTTTTGACCACGCATGAATCTGTTTCCGAAGCACAGACTCTGCATGAAAACGCTGTTTGTAATGAAACTGAACTTGGCTG
The DNA here is from genome assembly GCF_040807025.1 of Struthio camelus. Taxonomy (NCBI): domain Eukaryota; kingdom Metazoa; phylum Chordata; class Aves; order Struthioniformes; family Struthionidae; genus Struthio; species Struthio camelus. Next base: position 91,042,461 of record NC_090942.1, on the reverse strand, counting down.
TTGTGTATAATAACTACGATTACATAGGACTAGGACAGGTGCAAGCAATTCTGAAGTGTAACACACCCACTTACTGACCTTCTTCTACATGAAAGTACATTTTAAGGGAAAAGAAATCAAATATGATTTTTAAAATTGATTTAATAGGATACAGCAAATATTGAAGTGACTTAACCATGGTCTTATCACAAACACATGCTATCATTGCAAACAAAAACTGAACATTTTAACTGCACCATTCCTATTTTTCACACGATTGGATTTCTTTTAGGTACAACCTTAACCTCGAATTTTCTAGGCTTGTTAGAAGGTCGTTACTTCCAGTTACTGATACATGCTTTCAACTATAACGAGATCTTTATGTAGGTTTTTTTTTTTGAGATAAATATTATACAAGCACGCTCTAGTCACTCTACTTTATAACCACCTTGGATGCATCTAATCTCCATTTTTGCACACCACACATGTGTGATGCAGTTTTCTGTAGATGTGCAGTGGTCAAGTGTCCTGGATTTCCTAAGGTGCAGCACTGGATTAGCACCAAAAACTGTAGAAGGGTACTTTTCCATTAAAAATAGCAGTTGATGACAAAAGCAGCAAAACTAGCAAGTATGAGGTACATAACAATACAGACCACATTTTTATTTGTTATACCAGCCCTGCATAATCAGAATTTCATTCATCTGTGCAGTACAAGTAGCATACATTCACTATAAGCTGATGAAGGTTTTTACAATCCTGTTATATTTTGTTAACATTCCAGTCTTCTCTCCCCAATTTCTCTTCCCTCCCTCCCTTCCTCACACGTTAGATCTGGCAGTTCAGCAGCCTGTTCTCCAGAGTTAACAAATGGCAGTTCAATGATGCTGTGAGCATGTCTGAACACCTGAAGAATTGTCCTTTCTATGACGTGGAGCACAAGAAGGACCCCGTGTTGCTGACGAGCATGTGCGAACCTCGAGAGCACGTTCAAAAGACCTTGGTCTCTACTTTCAAGCGCAGATTCTGAACGACTTAACGACCCACGACCCTTTCCTCGTGGTCCTTTCAAGGTCATTTGAAAGAAGATTTAGGAATTCAGTTGCAAAGACTGTTGTTTCTAACTCTCCTTTGGAAATACAACATTGGCTTCCCTCCAGCTATGTCTGGAACATCCTGCATCTCTTTCCTGCATTATTTAATTGTTAAGACGTCATCCATAGAGTTCTGGCACACTACTCACTGATATCATGTGCTTTCTGTTTATTCTCCTGTTCCTTGCTTAATTGAGAAACCTGGAGAAAGTAATAATGATATTGTTTGAAAGTGGCATCTTGGCAGCCTTGAAGATAGGCCGCTGCTCCTACACTGAGAGTGTCTCTGAGAGAAGCAAGAGCAGTCAATGTAGGTACATTAATGTAGGTACAGCTTGACTAGATCTGGACCACCTTTCTGTGGGCTGGAGAAGTTCTGAGCACACAGACAGAGGTCTGCCAACCTAGTTGAGGTATTCTGAGATGTGGGCAAAGGGAAAGGAGCCCCTAAAATAAAGTGAATAAATTAGAACTCCAGTGAGGACTCAGGAACGCACCGCACAACCACAAACCACCATTTGGGGCCCTAATTCAGGCAAACACGCCTATTTGGGAGAGCATTTGGGTGCATGCCTGAAGTTGAGCTCATGGGAACACTGAAACCCAACCAAAGCAAACTAACTCGCTCATTCTTAGAAAGAATCATGTTGCAAATAGTTTAAATCTGTTGATCTTTTATATTTTTCAATCAATAACTATCTCTAAATGTTTCATTCAAATATCCACCAAAGCCATCAAAAATTATTTGAAGATACTTTCAGAATGTCTTACCTAATCAGTTTTGCAATAAACAATTTGTCACAGTGAGATTTTTTTTTCCATAAAACATTCAGCCACCCATTTAGAAATGGTATGGATAATGTTTACTACAATTGAAAGGGGAAAAAATGGAAGAAAATCAGGAAACATGGGAGATATCAGATGGAGTATAAAGATTTTTTTCTATTTTAACAGAGCAGAAAAGTGGTTAGGACTTGGCTGATTTTTTAATAAGTAAATTCAGTTGAGATAAGTTAAATTGAGAGAAAGCGGGCATGCTATGAACAGTGGCTGTCTCATTCCAATATTTAGACTGATTTCAGACATGCTAGTTAGAAATGCCACAGTTCTGAAATGGCTTTAGAGTGATTCAACAGCTTGCAGACTTTGCATACAATCACTTTCTTTTTTAAGCTCATATGCGCGAGCTCAGCACATGTGATCTGACTTTCACCTCACAGGCAGGGGGTACCAGCACTCGTGGATCTGTGGTGGCCTGGGCCAGGCGCTCACATGCGGAGTAGGTGCTGGTGCCATTGCCCTCGCTAGCTGGGCCAGCTGGATTAAACCTGACTCAGGTGTATTGAGACATGCTGCACTTGCAGCTCCCCATTTTGGTGCAGATCTAGCATGAGCAGACTACACAAGCTCTTACTGATAACGACTGCCACTTGTGGTTGCTGATGAACTTGAACCAAGCCCATGGTAACCGAAGGGATCGATTGCGTGGTGCCAGAAACAACACTGAGTACAGTTTGTCCTCATCTGTACTTGCAGCTTAAACGGTCCCTGTGATATTCTATCGTATGAGGATATTTTTCTTCTCCAGATACATCTATTGATTTGTGGGGGCACAGATTAGTCCCAGGGTTATCATCAGGACTAACAGCAGTTACAGGTTTTTTTTCAGTTTTCTGTTGCCTTTCCCTAGAGAGCCTTCCTGGGAAGTCTCATAATGCTGTACGCACGAGAATAAATCTGTCTGCCTGTGGATCCTGGGGAAAACAAGACAAGTAGCATCCCAATTTTATGTACAGAGAATTGAGGCAAAATGACACGGGGAATCTGAGCTGGGTCGGGCTACAGTTAAAGCTGGGTGTTCTGTTTTTTACTCCTGGGGTTTAATCACTGTGCAAAAACAAACTTACTGTCCTTTAAAGATGCCTACAAAAAACTCATCTGTCCTCAGAAAATCCACTATGAAGTAGGTTGTCCAATATTATCGCTTTGTGTTTTACATAGGAAAGTTGATGCATGTGAGAACACACAAACTTTCTAGACTGGCCTTTACATGAGGGCCTCTTTCGCGAAAGATGCTGAACAGCTGCAAACACATGTCCAAAAACCAGGTGCCAGTGTGTAAGCTTGGTACTTAAAAATGAAGGCACTCAAAGTTATGGACAATTTTAGGAGAAAAAAGGAAGAGCCTTATACATAGAATCTCAGAGTGTTCAAGGTGGGTATAAGTGACCATTAGAAAGTAAATTCAGTCTGCGAACTGTCTCTTACTCAATCAACTACCTAGCTGCTGTAAACTGGTGTAGCTCCACTGAAATTGGTTTATGTTAGTGGTGACTCGGGCTCTCTAGTATCAAGTGTCACTGGCATTGCTGCTATCCTGGTTCAGGCCTACTTCTGTCAGCTTCAGGGGATTTTCTTCTTGTATCTTCCTTTTTCCAGAGATCTTCTGACTTATGTTGCAGCCTTATCATCAGTGATCTTGCTTCTTCCCTGGAAAGGAGGTGCCAAAATCAGACTGCAGAGGGGCTGCAGCTTTGGCAACTGTGGTCATTAAAGGTGTGGGTTAGAGAGAGGAGTGTCACAACGACTGCGTCTAGGGACCAGCCTGGGTTAGGATGCAACATCTAGGTCACTAGACATCAATCCTTTTCCCTTGGGTATACTGGAGATACACAGGCTCCTAATTCACTGAGAGAGAAAGAAACAAATTCATTTGGGTAAATAGATATGCATACTTTTGTAAACTGTAAATTTGGTTAAGTCAACAAGATTTATTTATGGCCTATGCTTCAGCATATACAGTAGAAGCTGAAAATCCACAGTGACCTTTAGTCTGGTTAATCCCACCCTGGAAGAGGGAAGATGGTACAATAAAGTGGCGGTCCCACTCAGAACGGTGAGAACCTACCTCACAGATGCCAGCTGATAGCAACGTCTTACTTTATCTCCCATTTAACAGCAGAGGAGAGTTGTGGGCTGGTATCAGATGCAGTTTAACTAATCAGAGCATGTATGCCAGGCTAGCCCAATGTGGATGGTCCTACTCATTAGCAAGGAGCTTAGCTGAGCTGCAAGGAAGTTGAATTTGCCTGCTTTACTTAGCTTCGTGAAAACAACACACCCTTAGTGGATTTAGCAAGTCTTTAAGCTCCTAGTTTAGGCTTGTAACTTGACCAATGGAAAATGAAAAATAAATAGAGAAACTTTCCCATTAGAATGTTAGACATCTAAATAGGATTTAGGACTCAAAACACTTCCTGAATGTCAGCTTGAGGGATTCAATCAGGAGAAACATGGCATTTGTTACTTTTTAAAACAGCTGCTTTCCTGTGGAGGGACCTGAATTGGGAAAGTGGATCCAGTGCAGCAGAGCACAGAGGTTGTTCTCTGTCCACACCTCACACTTCAGACCTTCATGGCTTGGATCCTATTAGTGCTGCCCACATGTTTTGTGAAGGGCAAGAACAATATTCTGCATGCTCTGGAGACCGACAAATTTTGCAGTGTTTCTTCTTGTTGGAAGAATGGGAACCGGATCGATGGCCTCATGGAAATCAGAAAGGTCAGATCAGGGCAAAAAAAAGCAGAGGACAAGAAAGTAGAAAGACTGGAAACAGGAAAGGTAAGTGGTTTGGATAGAGGAGACCTGACAGAGTAAAGGTGATATGGGGAGAGGCAAGTGGAAAAAGGTAAAAGTGCGCAGGCATGAAAGGAAGAGGGATGTGGAAGAGGTGATGGAACTGGAAATGTGTTCAGAGGAAATAATTCAATTCAGCAGAAACTAGAAGGATGGGAGTGACATTTAGTAGAGCAGAGACATATGGAGAGCATAAGAAGGGGAATGGAGAGTTTGTTTTTATTGATTTTGGCTTCTATTGACAAAGTAAGATATTTGCATGAGCCTTGTGAACTCAGTGAATTGCAGACTCTGTTCTGAATTTTAAGCTTTACCATGACTCTCATTCTGTAGTGTGACCTCTGCTCTGGGGTAGACTATTCAGTTAGCATTTTGTTGAAAGACTGGAACTAAGAGGCCATTGTAAAACCATGAGAAGTCACCAGTTTTGATGTTCCTGCATACTCATCATTCACTGCCAACAACTGATGTTCTGGAAAATGTTTCTCTTTGAGGAAGCGGCTGGAAATTCCCATTCAGTGCTATACAGTAACATGGGAGAAATTATATTCCTTAAGGGGCAAAAGGATAGGTCACATAGTGACAAATACCGAAGTACAGATTGGAGGAAGAAATTATTTGCCAGGCCTCCAGCTCCCAAAACTGAGTGAGCACAGATAAGATAAGTTTATCTGAACAATGTTATTTTGTAAAGGTCTGTAACTTCTTGTTGCTTTCTTAAGAATAAAAATTATTATGGTTAAAACAATCCAATAAAATACTTGTCTTAGCTCATTTTCTTAGTTTCATCACAATAACATTTGCTCTGCTTTCAAATCAGGTAATTCCTGTACCCTCTTATTCATTACTCTCCTTCCCTCTGCTCCACTCTTCAGTTTGATTTTCCTGGTTGTAGGATAAGACTATGTATCAGTTACAATTATTTTTTCTCTCTGCACAGTCACCTTCTCCTTCCTGGTTCAGTTATTTACTTATACCGCTGAAAAAATTTCTCTTCTTTTGAAAGTTTCTTTTCCAGATTGACACGTCACATTGTATCCACAATCACGTAAAGAAAAGATTTTTCTTTGCCAATCTATCTCCCTTCTTATTCTTCACTTATTTTTAATAACCTTGTGGGTCTGGCTGTCCATCCAGGTAGTTACAGAAGGATTTTTGCTTCTTTACTTGGGATCCAAATTCCAAAACTGCTGTAGCTCTCTCACAGAAACTCTGGGCTTCTTTCACATTCAGGTCCTCAACCTATACGGTCTAAGCTAATGAGGTCTCTTAAATCCTTGATTTTTTTTCCTTTAAAAAAGACCCTTCATGTACCGTCCTACTTTTGTTTAGGTTCCTGCTTAATTTATATGTAAGCAAAGTGTGATCACACACTCCAAATTAATTTTTGACGACCAGCTGCTCTATGACTTAATTGCTATTTACAACTAAGTAATCTTTTGTTGGTTCAATGACTGTTTTGTCAAGGAATCTGTCATCTGTTATACTGAAAAATATTGGCCTAGGCCCAATTACGATTATCAGAGTTTAGTCTTCAGTTCAAAAATGTGAAGTTAGTTTCCCATGGCTGCGCAGCTCCTGGTGGGATTTATCCCTTTTAATATTAGAGCTTTCTCTATGCATACAATGATAAACCTGAGTCGTTCACAGCTCTGACCTCTGCCAGAGAAAAGTCTCTTCTAGCTTTCTTCTTGAGTTTTATGTAAACAACCTGTTAAATCATTAGTCTGATGCCAACTCACTATCTTTAGCTTTATTTCTGCCAGTCCTGAACAGAAGAATATTTTAGTACCAGGCATGACTGTTTTTCCACCATATTTCTGCCACTTGCATGATAGCTAGTTTACACCCCAGAGTAGCTGTTCCTAGTTCTTTCCTACAACTATCTGAAGGGTGGTAGATACAACAAAGATAGTGGAGCCAAACTCTTCTCAGTAGTGCCAGACAATAAGAAAAAGGGACAATGGCAACAAGTTGCAGCTTGGAAGGGTCAGGTTGGGCTTTAGGAAAAACTTTTTTTATCAGCAGGGCAGCACAGCACTGGAACAGGTATACCCAGAAAGGTGGTAGAGTCTCCCTCCCTGGAGAGTTTCCAGACTTGGCTGGACACAGTGATGGTGACCTGATCTAGCAGGAGGTTGGACTGGAGACCTCCAGAGGTCTCTTCCCACCACCACTTTTCTGATTCCACACTATCACCTGAGACACTCTGTAGTGTACAGACATCTCTGTTAGTACTCCCTGACCTCATCCATTTCCCTTAGCTGAACTAGATAGCCCTTTAGCTGTCAGTATTGGCTGCCGGATGCTTCTCCATCAGGATCTTCTCTCTCCTTGTGGTCTAGGCTTCTGCCCTCTTTATCTGCTGCCAAGTACTTATTTAACTGGCTTTCCTTTCCCTGCATACAAAGCCAGATACACCTATCACACAACTCCCTTCCAGCAGTTGCAGCAGCAGCACTGAATAGATCTCTTGAACACGATGCTGACACAGTAAAATTGTATTTACAAGCTAGCTCAGCATGCTGCAAAACTTTTTACCAGGGCTGTTTCCTTTAGCCAGGCAGATCCAGCATGCAATGGACTGCAGCTCCGGAGAACAGAAGGGAGTCTCAGCTTTTCCACACCTCTGGAAGGATTTGATTACAGAGAATAGTCAAGGGCAGTTTACTGCTCTGAAAGACAAATTCTATAAATACTACTGTGTTTGAGCGTCTCTCAAAGTAGCAAGCCACGATTCATGTCACAGCCACAGCACTGGCTGCAGACTTCCCCCAGCTTCTGCGCATAAAAAGCTGATGGCCAAATCCGCTCCCGTAGGCTCAAAGTGTAGTTTGGGTCCCATGGGAGCAGCTAGAGAAACAAAAGAGGGAAAGGAGCCTTGCCTTGGCAAGGAGAGCTGTTGCCTTTGCCCCGAGTGCAGGAGCTGTGCCTCGCCAGCCGCCGGGAATCCGCCAGAGCAGCCCCAGCTCACTGGGCAACGGCCACTGGGCAACATGATGGGCTCCTTCCTCAGCCTGTCTTAGCTGTACCCGAGGAGGCAGCCTGCTCCCAGAGCTGGAAGGGGAGAGCGCAAAAAAAACCACGGATCATAAAACAGAAGAAGCTGTTTTGATTCCTAAAGCACAGATACGATGCTGAAGAGGCAGGACGGGTGTCATTTCCAGCAGACCGCCACAATAACTTGGCTCACAACATGGGAAAAAGGACAAGTGTACTTTGTCTGGGCTTTGCCATGCACTCTCCTCCCTGTTGTCTGTATTTGGCTACAGCAAGCCAGGGCAGGGGAAGTGTGCGGCCTCTGAGAGCCCAGAAATGCTGAGACACGAAGGGCCAAGGGAGAGGAGGTGAGCGTTGAAGGCTGAACCCCTCAGGGGGCAAGGGGATGACAGGGACCCACAGGGTGCATGCTATTACCCTGGTGAGAAGATGGGTGAGCCTGTCAGAGCGGCTGGATGATGACTGTGACAAATTCAGGGATCCTAAATGCAATTTCAGTGAAGCCGTGAGGAGCAGGAAGAATTAATGTTCCTCATGAGTCTTTTCCAAGTAGGACTAAAGCGGTGAGTGAGGATGGGATAGGGATGCCAGGAGTACCTGCATCAAGAGCTGCTTGGAGATGTACGTGATTAGAGCAGCCCACGGCAAGGGTAAACTGTGTCACTGCCAGAGCCAGTAAGTCTGTGAAGAGAGGAGCCGACCAGCAGAGGAAGAGAAGCAGTCATTTTCTCTCAGTGTATCTCAAAAGAGGCAGGAAAAGGCAGTATTTAAAATACCGGCAGCGCCCATCTGTTCCCTCTCTCATGTCTGTGCAGCGGCTTGACTTTTGTCCGTGATATTTCTTCCCCGCTAAGCGCAGGCTTGCCTGGTTTCTGGCACTGCGGCGGCAGCCTGCCAGGCTCTCAGGGCTGTGTCATAGCGCCTCGGCGCAAACTGCCTTTCAAGCTTTTCGTTTCAGTTAGAGAAGGACCAACAAAAAAAACCCAAAAAAGGAACGTCAACCCCAAAGCGTCTCGGGAAGCGTAAGTCTTCTAAAAGGCAAGCGCACAGAGATGCGACTGCCATCGCAAGGGGCTCAGTGAGCGCCCAAGGGAAGAGGCAGCGGGTAGGACAGCACCGGGAAGAGGCTGGCGCAACATAGACTCTTAAAGAGGGGCTCAGGCAGTGAAAAAAAACCCATCTGCAGGTCTGGGGATGCTCCTCGATCCCAGTCAATAGTGCTCTGCTTTTCTGCTGTCTCAAGACTTCACCCTGAAGCCCTCAGACTCAGATGTTTGGTACAGAAAGAGTTAATTTTTTTTTTTTTTCCTGCTGCTGCTGTGTTGTCAGAGTGAAAGTGAAATCAAAAGCACAAGCCTGCCTGCAGTCTGAGGCAAGGTTTGATTCCTGTAAGGTCTTCTCTGGGTTTGTAGGCCCTCTCGGGGACAGCATGATTCAAGGGCTCCTCGTCTTCTGTGGCCTGCTAGGTCTGGATGCCGGTGAGTTACAGGAGTGCGGCAGGGGGAGCCTTCTGGGCAGCCAGAGCGGGGTTCCGAGAGCAGTGGTAGAGGGCCGATCCCATGCTTTACACTCCCCCTAACGCCACCCTTTAAATTGAAGTCTCCAAGTAAAAACTCCTGAACAGCTATTTCCCAAGATTAATACTGTTGTCAGAGGTACGATGCTAGAGAAATGGAGGGGCTGCTTCGGCCACGGTCAAAAGAAGAACCCTAAAGGGGCAACCAGCCCCAGGCCTCGTGTTTGTTTTTCCCTGCTCTCCATCCTAGAGAAAGGGTAATATTCATATCTTCGTCTTTGTTATAAGGATGCCGCGGGATTCGTGCATGTGTGCAAGTGCAGGTCTTGAAACTGGTTCATTCCCCTCCCTAAAGGGTCAACAAAAGATCCCACTGCAGCACCTCCATTTCAAACGGTGGATATAGTCCTGGACTGCTCCTATGTGGAGGAAGATCCAGGAGGCTTGCCAGGTGCCTTTGGGGGCTCGTTCTCCAAGGACCCTGCTACCCTTGTGCTGAGGGACGTCAGTGTCAGAGATGACGGGAGCTTGGGTGAGGCAACTGATTACAAAGTGCCACAGGAAAATGCTGACTCCTCTCCTCGCATTGTTTTTGAAACCTCAGGTGAGTTGGAGAGCTGAGGTAAGAGAGGTGACTCCTGGGTTTTGACCGTTTACAGGCACTGGGGTTTTACCTTCAAGCTTTTTCTTTAACTGAGTTCAGAAAATTAATTTTTGAATGGCAGCTAAAGTTTACATGCAATTTCTTGAATTCAGCAATTGGGACTTTAAGGAAGGAATTCTTGGAAGACATTAGAAAACTGTGCTGAGGCACCTCCCACCTGCTGGGGCTATCCTAGATTGCTTATCTCTTGGGAAATACTTCATCGGAGGCGTCTCAAGAATTTTGCCACTATATAGTATTATTGCACCCTTAAAGGGCATTCCCATCCTTTATCCAAAGAAAGAGAGGACATTTTTTACTAGCAGAAGCATAGTGGTAAGCAGGCATGAAACAGAGCCATCCTGATCAGAAGTGTGACTTGTCTTCTCATTACCTCTTCATGGGTGCCACCCTGCAGCCCACCCTCTGCAGCCCTTGCTTGTTGCATAATTTTGCAAACACCATCAGTCAAGCAAAAGTCTGAGTCTGTACTTCACCGTGGTCTTGTCCATTGTCTACATTGTTTATGCGCAACCTTGTGCTAATACATAAGCTTGGCTGGAGCTCTGAGACATCTTCAGTGAGGGAGCTGAAGGCCCAGCAGAGTGCGTTTACATGAGTCTGAGCTCTTCTTCATGCAGCGTGGATGGGCTGGGCATGGATGAGTTCAAGCACACTGCAGCGAGACCGTTGTCAGGCATCACAAATACAGCTTATCCTTTCCACACTGAGTTAGTTTCCAGCAATATGGATGGAAAAGATGTAGGTCACCAGGATGCTTATGCCTACATTTATGTGTTGACCAACAGCATAGATATAGTCTATGCAGTCTGGCTTCTTGCCACCCTTTCTTGCCTTAACTGGGATGTTTCAGTGTCTCCTTTGCTTCTGAACTCCCACCTAACAAGAATAAACATTGCTAGTCTTTGGTGGGTATTTCATATGCACAGCTTACTCTGTTGAGCTGGCTAAAAGGAATCTGCTCTGTTTATTCTCTTTTTCTAGCAGCTTGCTTTGCCCAGAGTGAACTCCCTGCAATCTGGTAGGATAAAATACAATGAGCAGACAGAGGGACATAAGTCAATCATGACAAACCTCTCGTATTCTTTCCAAGCCTTCAGTTGATAAGCCTAGCAGTACATTGCAGGGCTCTGACTGACCCTTGCAGCACACAGTTCCTCTCCAAAGTACGTCTCATCAACTTGCATTCGCTTTCCCCATTTGGAATCATATGGTTAAATCTCTCCCTCTATCTTCACAGCCCCGTTGGTATCCATCCCACATGCAGAGTCCCTACTGCACGCCGACTGTAATGGGGAGGAGGTAAACTGCGAGATTTCCCCATACAACTTCCAGCGGGATGGCAAGGGGCCCTGCCCTGGCTCCTGGTTCATGGGGACTCTGCGGCTGTCCAGTGGGATCAGTATTGCCCTGGTGCTCAGAGGCTCCCACTGCAGCGGTGGGCAGGAGGAGGAGCCAGATGCAATACTGCACCCGAAGCTGAGGATTCCTGTGAGCAAGAAGGGGACAGTGCTGACCACAGGTGACCACACTCCCCTGAGGGACACAAGGGGAAGGGAGCCTGCCCCTTGTGTTCCCTACCCTTTCACCAGGACCTGAGGGCTGCTGGGAGGAGTCATGTGGGAAAGGAAGGGCTCCATTGTGCAGGTTCCTCTGTAAAGGCCCTTCCTCAGGGACAATCTTGCCCTCCTTGTCCCTCCTCTCAGGGGCTCCTATGCTCTGGCCATCCCCTGAGGGTGGCAAGCACTTTGTCTCTCAGGACCATGCTGGGTACTTGGTGTCCACCTGTTTCTCCACCCTGCTAACCCCACCAGGATAGTTTCTTCCCACTCTTCAGACCATGTGGCCTTGGGGCACCATATGCAGCATGCCTCCTCTGGGTAGGGAGCTCACTGCGAGCAGTTCCTGCTGGAGGGTGCTCTCTTTAAAATCATATCTGTTTAACACCCTGCTTGCCTATATCTTTCTTTCTGTTTCTAGTCGAATTTCAATCGTCGTCATGCAACACTTCCCTGCGCACCCACCTCGGCGGCTCAGTCACCCTTGACTGCCACTTTGCCTTAGCTCCCAGCTCCCTGCTGTCCTCCCTGGAGTGGAGGAGGCAGCACCGAGGCAGCGGAAGAAGCCTGTTTCGGTACCAGGCAGGGAGCACGGGCCCAACAGTGGAGCCAAAAGTCCATGTGGATATGCCACAGTTGCTGGGGAATGGAGATGCATCACTTAGTCTGCAAGGAGTGAGCGTGGGAGATGAGGGCACGTACATCTGTTTGGTGTCCACCCCACAGCACCAGATCCAGCACATCATCCAGCTGCAGGTGGCTGGTGAGGAAGGCAACCTGGGGGCAGCAGGAGTCCAGCTCCCCAGGGGCTGAAATTGCACTGCACCCTTATCCCACTGTCCCCAACATTCCTTGGCACAAGCAGCACATTTTCCTTCCCTTGTGGACAGAAACTTTTGTACCCTGCTGATAGTTTCAGACTAAGTTAATTTCCTCTTTATCTCTCACCAGAGCCCCCAAGAGTTCGTGTGATTCCAGCACAAGTGTCGTTCGAGAGCGATGTCGCTACTACTCTGACCTGCGACATTGCTGGCTATTACCCCCTGGATGTGTCTGTGAGCTGGACACAGAAGACTGCTGAGGATGAAGCAGAAATTGCTCTCTCAAGCATGCGTTTCTCCAGCCACCAGCAAAGCCAAGATGGCACCTACAGTATCACCTCCTACCTCAGCATCAGCTCAACCACAGTGCGGGCACCAGCCACGTACACCTGCCATGTTTCACACGTGGCCTTAGAGGAGCCTATCTCTGCTAGTGCCTATCTAAAAGCACCAGGTAAGCCCTCCCCTCCTGCCACCTCACCTACCCATGGCGAGGATCACAACCTCTGGACCTCCTCAAGGACTCAGGCACCCAGCTGAACTTGATACTCAAGTGGAGGTTGAGTCTGCTTGGGAACTATAGTCCCAGCAACATAAAGAAAGTGCTTTTCCCCATGGGGCCTGATATGCTGTTGGGGTCCTCACTCTCTTTCCTAACGGGAGATTGCTTTTATGTCTCCTGACCCCGCAGGAACAAGCAGTCAAGTTAACTGCAGTTTAACGGGTTACAACACATCAGTCTAGCCAGTTTAACTGGCCCTGTGTCTGGATGGCCTTAGCTCATGTTTCGTGTCCCATTTGTATACCTGACAAGAGCACGTGCATGGTCAGCTGCTGGGAGAGCTTGTTTAACTATGACAATTCGCTTGCTGTCCAGCTGCTCAGGTGAACATAGCATCACCAATCCTCCTCTTCCTCAACAGAAAAAACAGGATCGGAAGGACTTGTGGGGGGCTTCACTGCTACTGTCATTTTCATCATTGCCCTCTTCATTGTGCTCTGGAGGAAAAGGACAGGTAGGAGCCTATAACAAAAAGCCACTTTCCTAGTATGAGACAGAACAAGGGGCATCTTCCTCCCCTGTGCCCTGTTCAGGAGAGACTGAGGTCAGAATATCTCAGGATGCCCTGGAGGGAGACGTGGGAAGTGCATGAGCTGGAAACCCTCTCACAAGTGACTCTAGATCCTCACAAGATGCGGCGAGCTGAATTAGCAGCTCAGCACCGTTGACAGCAGGGCGTCTAGCTCCCTTCTTCCTTCCCTCTCCTCACCCCCATCAGTGCAGTGCCCCTGCTTACCTCTGCTGACTTGAGCACTTAGCAGATGCCATGAGCCACTTCAACTCACCAAAATGGCAGAAATTAAAGCCATCAAAAAGCTGGTTAGTTCTTGGGTGTTTCAGTGGGTTAAACAGGCTCAGGGAACAGCCAGGGCTGGGATGGGAGCAAGGGATGGGGAGGAGAAGGAGAAAAGGGTGTGGAGGGTGAGCCCCTTCCTCTCTGCCTCCTCACAGCTACACGGCAGTAAATGGGCTCAGCTAAGGACTGGGGCATCTCAGAGTGCTAGTTTGTCCTCTGATTTTATTCCCTTTGTGCAAGAAGCAGCTGGAAAGGCAATAAGCAGGATATCGTTCTGTAGCTAGCAGTCCTTATCTCCTTAGAGTGCCTCTTTGCAGGGCTGGAATGTTTTTCCCCATTCATTTCTGGTGAACTGCAGGATGATGTTTTGTACCACTTCCTAAATTTTGTTCTTTTTTTTTTTTTTTCTTTTCAGTTAAACCAGAATCTGAGCAACTTCTAAGGGCTTCAGAGTAAAAGAAGCCCTTGCCTACACTCATTTGTCTTCCTTCCCCTGGCATATCCTGTCCAGGAGAGGCAGCTCTGCCCAAATATTAACAGAGCTATTGGTCGGTATGGGCAGGGCTCCCCTTCATGGAGGAGCTGAGCGACCTGGGAGACGCAGAGTCACGGAAAAACGCCTTCATCATGGAAGGGCAACACTGATAGCCTCAGCTCGTTACTTGGATGCCACATTAGATGCAACGTGCATACATTTTTAGAAATGCCTCTACTCCAGGTTCAGGGAAAAGTAAATTGCGTAGAGTTGAGCGTTTGTATGACTATATATGAGCACATGCACATTTTGTAAATAGTCATTCAAAATATATATATATGCGCATGTTGTATATAGGTTTATGTCTGCAGCTGTATATAGGTTTGATTAATGCCTAGAAGGCAGGTTTTTAAGATCATAGAATCACAGAATGGTTGAGGTTGGAAGGGACCTCTGGAGATCATCTAGTCCAACCCCCCCCTGCTCAAGCAGGGTCCTCTAGAGCATATTTCCCAGGATCGCGTCCAGGCAGCTTTTGAATATCTCCAGATATTATTGTATGTATGTATGCATCTTAACTGCCTGTAGGGATGGGGAAATATGTATGCAGAATGGGTTCTTCAAAATGGTAAATCCTCAAAGTGAGGAAATTACAGGTTAAACTAATTGCAGGTAGAGCAATCAAAAATATGATGAAAACTGTAACAGAAAGTTACAACAAAATTTTGTAACAGAAATTTCACTAGTAGAAGTTTACAAGATCTGTGGTTCTTCAGTTCTTACATAGGCAGAACTATAACCGTCTTCTGGCTAGCAGGGAACTTGAAGGTAGCACTTAGAAATCCTGTATATAACCAACAGAAAAGAAAAAAAGTAGAAGGAAGGCATAGATGGAAAGGAGCTATATGGCACACAATATAAATGACAAGTAATGAAGCATACAAGCTGATAAGGAGTATTCAAAATATCTGGAAAAACTGGATTGCACTAAAGGCACTTGGAAAGAGTTTTTCAGAATATGTTGGGATCCAAGCAATTCTAGCAATGGCCTAGACCTTTACCAGATGGATGTAGGTAAATAGAGAAGATTTCTGATGGAGATTTTTTGACACAGAGAAGATATTTGTTTGTATACAGAAGGAAGCAGAATTATGTATTCAGATTACCTGAGGGTGCTGAGCAACTTTCTAGTCTATTTATAAACTAAGGAGGGTTTCTAACAGTATTTATTAAGTGTAAGTATTTTCAGATCAGTAGACCAAGATAATTAGAGCATCATAGAAGATTTGGCTGAGGAGGTGTCAGGTCCATTAGAATCAGGTATTTTAAAACCCTGGAATATGAGAGGAATCCCAAGATATTGGAAGAGTGCTAATGTTGTGTCAGTGTTCACAGAGAATAAACAAGATGACAGAGATGACTTAGATGGTTCCATAATAATAATCATAGGCAAGAGAGAGTGAAGCTAATGCAAGGCAGCTTACAAAGACTTCAAAAAAGAAAATGAAAATAAAAATAATAATTTAGTATGTGGTTTTATTTTTAAAAAGTTGTGAGAAACATACCTAACTCATTTCTTTACAAAATAATACATTTGATTGATAAAAGTACTGATGCAGATTTAACAAACGAAGACATTTGTAAAGAAGCATGACATTCTGAAGGGAAAATAGCAGTGCATATAAAGATCATGATTTGTATTGTATGGATTAATTACTGGCTTACTGACAAATCTCAAAAAATAATTGTCCAAAAAGAAGCATCAGTCACTGCTGAAAGTGTATGCTTCTTTGACAGGGAGCTCAGTGCTATTCAATGTTTGTGTCAGGTAATATAATTACAGAAATTATTGTTGACACAATCTGCAAATGGCAAGAAGATCAGTAGCTAAAGCTGAGAGTCTCATTCAGATCAGCATGGGTCAAATGCTTAGGTGAGCATATTCAAACAACATAAGAATGCTCAGTAATGTCTGTGGAATCTCCTCGGGTGCGGGACCCACCATGCTAGCTCAACGCCCATAAATCACTATAAAAAGGCACTTGACCTGAAAGGATATGTAGCAGTGACAGTGACTGCCAGAGAGTGTAACTGCTGGCAGAAGCAGTTTCTGCTTGTATCATTTCCTCTTCACTTTTGATGCCCTACCAATAAATCAGTACTTTTAGTTTTGAACGGTTGCTTTCTGTCTGTGCACTTCCCTCACAACTCTATGGAGGCAAGCCTGTTGCAAGGGTCTGTGGCTGGTGAACAGGCAGGCTGAACCCTGTGAAGAAAGGGAAATTGTAGGACCCTCACCAAACAGAAATGTAGCCTAAGACCTGGGACTCAGGAAAGGGA
The DNA here is from genome assembly GCF_040807025.1 of Struthio camelus. NCBI lineage: Eukaryota > Metazoa > Chordata > Aves > Struthioniformes > Struthionidae > Struthio > Struthio camelus. The sequence continues at coordinate 91,026,018 of NC_090942.1, read as the reverse complement.
GCTCACAAAGGGACTGAGTGTTAGCAGGCAGATTAAACTCAAGGTCTTGAACCCTGGAGCAGGAATCAATGAAGCCACTCATGGGCTGGCCGGATGGACATGTTGAAAACTTGGAGATGGTCTAGAGCCTAATGACAAGACCAATTAGGAAGCTACGAAAACCCCCGATGGGGAAAGAGTTAGAGACATTACTCTGACTTTCCTAGATTAGTAAAAAATCTCTTAGCTATACCACAGAAAATACGGAGCACTAATGGCATCAGGACCTGTAAAAAATGGCATAGCAAGAATCAACAGCTGCAGGTTAAATTTAGGCATGTTCAAAATAGAATAAGGTGTAATATATTCAGTAGCAAGGATGATTGTTCTCGCTACCTCTCAATGAAAATGGTAGACTAGCTCTCAAGGTTTTCAAATAAAGTCCAGATTACACCTCCCCACAGAGGAGAAAGCTGAGCTTTATGAAGCTTGTTCCCACCTCACAACCACATGCTCAGGCTGAGAAGCTTCAAATTCCACCAGTCATCCTTGGCCTCTAGCAGACTTACAGTGGAGGGCCTAATGTATGGGAATGACTCAAAGCTAAAATCTCTCTCTCCTAGTCCCCCAGGCAATGATGGAAAGTAACTCATTTAAGTCTAGTATGTAATAGGAAAGCTTTCCACACTGACCACAGAAATAATACAGAACATTCCCCCATCTCCCCCATCTTTGTCAATGAACCACCAGGAATCACTGGAACTCACATTCTAGGGGTGGCGTGGGGTGGCCAGTGTTTATGTTCTCCTACCATACGTTTCTTCCAGGTCAGCAACTTGAAGCAGCAAGCTCCATCTCCAGAGTTTGGCATTACAGCCCGTTGTTGGATCTGCTCAATGAGTAGCAGGTGGTTCACACACATTTGCAGTGAAATGACTCCCACATAGACAAGGCTGCATCTTCTTGAAAGCCCACAGACATCAAGGATTTCTTTTCAATAGCCACATAGCTCTTTTCTTAGAGAAAGTCATCTCAGAGCTATACAATAGCTGCTTCTCCTCCCTAGAATCGGCCTGCAGGAACACTGCCTCTGGGCTTTTCTCTGTCAAGAGTACATAAGGCTAATCAAACTTTTTTAACATTCTACTCTCTCCCCCCTCAAAAATAAATAAATAAATAAAAGTATTGGGCTTTCTTCTTTATCTAGAGAGAAACTGGGGCCTTCTCCCAAAGCCTTCAGCTTTTTTACAATCACTCCCTAACTTGTGTCTCAGACAAAACTCTTCTGCAGATCTCCCGCTCCACTCCTCCACGCCACAGCATAATGTGTCATGCTAGGTCAGCCCAGCTCCTACTTAATGCCAAAAATACTGTTAGATCAGCTGAAAAAACAGTTTCTCCCAGCATACAGAACAGTGGGTTCACATGCATCTCCTTCAATGAGTGATGAGCAGACACTGAAAAATGGCAGATGCTCCCTCTGGATAAAAATTAACTGAGAAACTCAAAAAGCTCATCTGGAGTGAGGAGGGCTGATTTCAGTCTGGCCTCTGGAGCCAGCAGCAGTTGCTAGCAATTCCTATGAAGTCCATGGTAGCCCAGGCAGTGTGTGGCAGAGCTGTGGTCAGAGGCGACATCAAACGGGGCTGAAGGTCCACAGGGTCAGACATACCAAAGCGGAGCAGAAGTGCATCTCCCCACGGGTTCTTGCTCTCCAGCAGCAGACTGCAGAGAAATCAGGACCAGCCCTATCCATGTCCCCAGGGGGATGCAGTGGCTGCAACATCAGGAGCTCCTTCTCTCAGACTCTGTCCGTACAACCTCTGAACCAGGAGAAGGGACAAGAGAGGGCCACCACCAATTTCTACACTTCTGCTGCTGACACTCCCACCCTTCTGTGACTGCTGCTGACAACCTTCATCAGCAGCTCTGCCAAAATGTCTTGTCCACAACCCTCTCTATGTCTTACAACAAGAGCCAACAGCTCTGCAGGTCACAGCTGGCTCCAATGGCATCAGGCAACATTCATCCAGGCATGCATCCCCATCCTTCAGGAGATGGATCACAGCACACACTTCCTTTACACTGGCAGATGAGAGCATGGATTTCACAGCCCACTGGGGACATAAGCATCAAGGAGTGGTATGCCTTGCTGCCAGACCTCTTCCAGGTCCTCCAGAACCTCTTGGGCTCTAACTGTACTTACTCCTCACCTTCACCATCAGAAGCCCCAGCAAGCCCTGGGACCTCCTCCTCCATCTGTCCCTGGCCACACTGGCCACCTGCAGCTCCAGGAGGAGGATGCCTGATTGTGGGGGGAGTGGATCCTGGTAATTGCGGAGCTTACTTCTATTCCCTTGTGCTGTCATGTCTCTGTACAGAGAGTCACTGGCAGCATCCACCATCTAGCACCTCAGCTGCCTTCAGGATCTCTGAAGAGGTACAGGTCCTCTTGCAGATGTTACGTTCTGTGGCCCCTCCTGATTTCCTGGTTTTATATTTTTAATCATTTGGCCTTCATCCACTCCTCTTCTTCACTCATTGGCCACCATAATCATCTGATTTCTCCCTGATTTCTCTTCCTCTAGCCTCCTCCTCTCAGGGGGGACTCAAGATGAAGAATAAGAATAGGGCAAACATATCACACTTTCCATTAATGTTCTCCCAGTCTTCAAATGTGGTTTCTGTGGCTTAGACACCCTCAGTAGATTTCTTTGCCATGAAGTTGTCCATTCACCCTTTGAACCCATGTAAACCCTTTGAAAATTGTCGTCACTTTCACCACTTTCCCCTCCTCGGGTACCAAGGCAGCTTTAAGCACGGGTTGCACACTACTGAGAGTAATTCAGCTATTTCATTCTTGAGTACCTTTGAAACCTTTGGACAAAAGCCATTGCTCCTAGCAACTTGTTACTGTTCATTTTGTCAGTGTGCTGAATAGACTTTCCCACAGTTTCTTCAATTTCTGACATGTTCATTGATGAACCCACCCTGCACAAGAATGGGTTCTGCCACGATGATCTCTCTGGTTTCTGCCACACTTAACACAGATGCAAAGATTTCTGCAATGGCCTTATCTTCACTATTCCCTCTCTTTATAGCCTGATGATCAATTTGCCCTATAGACTACCTAGCAGGTTCTTGATATGTTCCAAGAAAGATTTATTGTTAGTTTTGATTCCTTTTGCTAGTTGCTCCTCGAAGTCTTTTCTGACCTGATGTATTGTCTGTCTACATGTAACTTAATAACGTTTTTCTTCTTCTTTTATTTTGTAGACAACTTTAACTTTTTTTGCAAGAAGCTTTTAGTGGCTTCACCTACCCCACTGAACAATGTTTTCTGTATCCCGCACGAAAGGTTTTCATCCCATTCTTCTTGAGCAGGCCCACTTAATAGGCATGGCAGTGAATTTAGACAATGAAGCTGAAAATACAAAAGGGGCAGCACTTTTGGACAGACAGAAGAAAACAGTTGTGGTAAGTGTTGGTACAGGCCATCGATGCTGATCAAATACGTTGCAAATACTTTGGGATTCTTTACTCACAGGGGATTTGTAAGGCAAAAAATCCTAGATCCTAGGAAGTGGACCATTTTTTAAGATAGAGGGGAAGACAAACCCTCTCTTTTTCACAAAGAAACACAGCAGAAATCCCTCTCTCCCTCCCCATGACTCTTACTTGCAGGAAATTCCTTCCTGATCCTAAATTTGCCAAGGAGTATAAAATTCTTGATAAAAGAAACACATCTGCTGAATAGAAATGGTTCCTATCTTGATGTTGAATTACAAAAAGAAGTAGCAGAGTGGGACAGTGACAACAGTGGAGAAATCTCACCCTTCTCAGTATCACTAGAAGTGGTCGCAGTGCTTCACTAAGATCCACCTCTAGCTGGTCAACCTTTTCTGCTTAAAAGGAAGGGTGAAAAGCAGAAAAAAAAGAAATGAATGTATGAATCCAAACATTCTTCTTCCCAGGCCCTACAGATGATAAGCCTTGCAGCAGTTGATTATAACTACCAATGCTCTATCAAGGGTATCTTATCACCTATTCCTTAACTTGACTTTATCAAGCTACATCTTGAAACAGATGCCTCATTATCCATTCCAGAGCTTCACTTTTGCTAGATTGAGATCTTCTGACAGTTCGTATTTCCTGGGAAGGCTTAAATCCTGTCAAACAGAGAAATTAATTGAACGCAGCTGGATTATTACAAAGGCGATGGGAAAGGGTGGCAATGCCTTTTGCTCTGCCTTTTGTGAAGGGGCAATGGGAGGTGTTCCTTCAAGACGTCTGGCTATGAGATCTGGCCTTGTAGGTACGCGAGGCAGAGGACATAGAGGATTTATAGATGAACTGCCTTTTTTGAAGTCTTAATTCCCTGTGCGTTCCCTTTTTGAGGATGTAATTGTTAGCTTGCTTTCCAGAGGAGAGGATCACCATCAAAGCAGAGCCAAGAACCAGAAACGGCATGAAATCACCGAGGGGGGAGTTTATGAGCAGGGCACCTGGAGACTTAAGTGGGGGAGCGTCAAAACTGTAGGTAAACATAAACCAGGCTGTCTTAATGTCAGCTCTAGTAAAGCTCCAGATGGGCAGCAGCTAGCATATGTGTGCAGCAAGCAAAAGAGTCTGCTGCATTTACTGGCTGAGGAGCAGCAGGTGTCAGAAGAGAAACTGGTCTGAGGTGGCTGCATCTGCTTCAACTTTCCAGGAACATTCAGAAGAGAACAAGAAAGGGGTGGGGACACAGGCCTGGGGAGTCACATGCTCGTTATAACAGTTATATTGTTAGCACTGGAATGAGGAAATTAAAGATTTCAGTTGGGGAGAATGGGAAAAAAAACACAAGAAAGCTCCATCTTCCCACTCATTAATTGCCTCTCAGGATAGAGCAGCCAGGGAATTCACTAGTTTTGATATCTAGTCCTACAACTTTGCTCTCTGCTATTGCAGTCTGGACCACGCACCCAGCTTTCAGATGGGCATCACTCTTAGGTTAGCCACGCCAGTGTGGAGGCGTTTTCAGATGGCTATTTCCACAGTCAGTCCTACTGCAGCTGGACTAGATTAAGATCAATATCTAAGGAGCTGTCGATCCAGGTGACTGATCCTCTGTACAAGACCCTGCGCTCAGGGAATCTGCGGCAGAAACATTTTTTTGCTGCCCTACTGATAAAGCTCTATTTTCAGCCTCAATGATTTTATCACAGAGGGCAGCGTCACTAATATCAGAGACAGCAGCCAACTCGGAAACAAAGTGGCATGGTTAATGTACCAAGGCTCTGGATGACTAGGTGGTTCAGCAGCCAAACTGATTCAGCGCTCCCAGGAGGCAATATCCCTCGTCCTGCAATACAAGCAACAGATAGGAGAGCGCTAAGTCATTTCAGGAGCTAATTCAGATTTCAGATTTTTATTATAATTATTATATATAATGCTATATTTATCATAGTATATATTACTTTTTCACTAGCTTTATGCTATAGTCTCCCACCTTTCAATCTGAAAGGGGGCTAACACTTCCTGCTTCAGTTTTCCCGCAAGGCTACCTTCTGCTTCACCAGAATAGCACTTTGCAACAACGCTGTTCCTATGAGGTGAATATGAATAAAACAAAATTAAAAAGCAGCCTCCTCAGGACGCTAAAGTGCCCATTAGACAGGTCTGCAAATCCCTGATGGGTTTTTAATAATGATCCTCTGCAGAGATCACCACCTGTGCCCCAAGTGAATCCATGAATCCCGGGTAAATAGTTCTTCCTGGAAAAACAGCAGCAGTGCAAAATGTAGCCCCATGTCTACCCAACGTTATCAGCCACTAAGGCTGGTGTTTCTTTGGCCAAACACTTCAGCTAAACTTACCGCACCATCTGTGCTGCTATTCCTTGACATTTTGGGTTGCTAGTTTTAATGCAAAAAATATAATCAATTGTAAATAATCCAGAAATAATCATTGGCATCTACTTTGCAGCAGAAGGAAAAGCTTTATCTAACAGAACTGCATATATGTAAATACAAAAGAGCTAAGCTGATCACAGATCTTTCAAATATTTCAAAAAATGCATATGACTTGTTAGATCTGGTATCCATAAGCAGAAGGATATAAAGAGTGAGCATTAGAGAGAGACCTTTTTTCCTACCACAAAAGCAGCATGTTGCATAATAAAAAGTTTCTTCTATTTTAAAATTCTATGTTATCACATTTCTACCTGGGCAGAGAATAGACATAACTGGTAAGGAAACATTTCAATTTTGATTCCATAAAAAATGATTCATGTTTACGTAAAGGTTGCTCAGTAGCCATAAAAGGCAATCATACATTCAGCTTGTGAAGATACAGTATACAGAACCATCACCCAGAGCAACACACTGCTTCCCATTTCACCACTCCTGCAGATCATACTAACAATCTCATATCAGTATCTTCCATCACAGTGAGACATGCCTGATGAAAATGGTACAATTTATGACCAAAAGTCTTACTCAGGAGATGGTCTCTCAAATGATCTGGTTCATCAACACATGGGAAAAACAGAACAAAAGCTGGGAAGATATAAGTGAAGAGGACAGCATAATCAAAACACTTGAAGAGGGGGCAAATCCCGATGTTCTGCAAATACAGACTGAGGCTAGCAGTTGAGAAGGCAACGGACGATTTCTTGTTTGCATTGTTTCAAAAGCACAAATGATGTATTCAGGGGATCAAACAGTAATTATGGTTGTCAAAATATTAAAATTGATTAGAAATCTGAGATTAATTTGTGAGTTGGCAATCAATTTGTGGCACATCTGTGTGCCTGCTGGAACTTTAGGATTTTTACAAACTCGTGGCCAAACCATGATACTCGTATGACTGAAAGTGCGGGAGTTCATCTCAAGGGTTGATAAGGGCTCTGGGGTGTGCTATAGCGGCAGCTAACACGTTGCAGTCTGAGCTGCTCACCAGCACGAAACAGAAAAGGGAATCGCTTAGACAACAACTGACAAAGCAACTAGAAAACCTGAAAGAGTCAACAAGTATTGGGTTTGTTTTACTATTCTTTAAAAGTATAACATATTGAAAAAGTCTTCTGAAAAATAAAACAAATATGCATATGTGTATGTATATAGATATATAGATATATGTACATATCTTTATACATAACTAAATATAAAACATACCTTCACCTATACCTTAAATATCAATTACTATTGTCCAAGCTGTCTAAAGCCAAAAGTTTTCCCAAACAACTCAGTGATGGAAATTGTCAGCCATGATGGACATGCTAAGAAAATTGATTTAGACTGTCATTTGGCTACAACACAAATCAGTTCAGATGTTGAATTTTTTACTTATTCCTCAAGTCAAGACAAATCAAAAAATGTAAGTTGCCTTTGCCTCACACCTGGCAGAAAAAGGTCTGATATGTTTCTGAACTAATTTGCAAAGATCCTCAGTATAAAATGCTTTAAAATACTATGGAAATCATAGAACATCCGTCAGCTGTACCAGCTTTGGCTGTAGTTGCTCTGTTGGTGCCATTAACATAACGGGTACCAAATGGCCATTTTCAAGGGCAAAATTAATTTTGTCATAGCACAATCCCAGTACGACAGAGGCAGTCTTGGAGGATGGTCTGTTAGTGCAGCTGAGTAATTTCAGAAAATTACAATACTGTAGGTCAAACAAGCCATAAACACTTTCTCTATGAGCCTACTGGATTACAGTGCCCCAGATAATACTGATAAGTGTAACTGCTGATGCCTCTTAATTGTTCGTACAACGGATATGTTCACTGAATTTAAGTGATACGCGACAAGGCTGATTCCAAAGGCTGACGTGCATCTTCAGGGATTTTCCACGTATTGCATAAAACGCACAACAGCACTGGTAAGACGAGCTTGCATGCTTTCCCTGAATGGCATCTCCTACTAGCACTGTCAGAGACGGGATATTGAGCTGAATGGACCATCGGTCTCACCCAGAAGGGCATTTCTAATGCTCATAAGAAGCTGCTTTGTGAAGGGCATTTGAAGCAGCATTAGCTTGTTCTCTCCACCCCTCCCTAGTTCCTGTAACTTGTTTTTGTCGTAAGGAGGAAAGTTCAAAACAAATTGCTTGAGACAAAATTTGGTTTAGAATCACAGAGAAAAAGTGCTTTTGCTTTTCTTTGCGTTCTAATGTGGGATGGGGCATGGGGAAGGCTATCTAAGTAGTGGCTCTGGGTGCATAACGAGTAGCTATCGTAACACTGTTCCTGGCACGCTGTTGCTTACTGCCCAGCTCACAAGTGTACTCCTTGCCTTTTTCAAGCACAGTATTTTGCAACATGAAGAGGCAAAAATGGCTGTGTATTTTGAGTCATTGACCGAACTCAAATAAATAAAATTCAGGGGCAGGGAGAGAAGAATCTGAACGAGGACTAATCTGACCAAGGTATTCATAAAGGAAAGAAAGACGCAAAATCTCAAAACGGCTTGGGTCCAAACCGTTTGGAGAACCGTTTGGAATGGTTTGGGAAGGAGCTTCTAACAGCAGGGGTCTGTTACAGGCTCCTGATCATGTTCGGCTATGGGTTCATTTCTGTGGTCTGAGGAAACACAGCAGGGCTTTGGGTAATGAGGGGAGGCTTTAATCCCCCAGGCAGAGATTAGAGAAATATGTTCCCACCAACGGCTGGGCTAGATAGTTCTGGAGATGAAAGATTTCTTTGGTCAATGAACCAGCACAAGCGACGCTCCCTCATGCGAATCGCCTAGTCCCTGCGCGCCTTCTCTGCGCCAGCCCCGTCCCCTGGCTCGCCTTCAGGCCCATCATCCAAAACGCTGAATCCACCTGGGCTTTGCCACGGCGAAGCCAAAATCGGGGCATTAAAGCCCTGAAGCGCCGTGGTGACAACAGGAGCCCCCACGACGAGCAGGCACCGAGCAGGACCAACGCAGTTCCTTCCATGGGCGCAGCGCTGCCGGAGCCGGCCCGGCCCGCGCTGCCTCCAGCCGTCCCCATGCCCTTGGCACAACCGCTGCCAATTTTCTTTCTGCATCACCTCTCCGTGCTGGGAGGCGGCGGGGGAGGAGGAGGAGGAGGAGGGGGAGGAAGGACACGGTGTTCCCGGGGCCCCACCTGGCCGGGGCCGGGCTGTCACCGCCTTCTCGGAGCAGCGCGGCCGGGGGGAGGGGGGGGGGGACACGGGACCGACCCGGCTCCGCGGGGCCGCGACCGTGTCTCGACCCCCGACGGCGGCGCCAAGGTCACCTCGCCCGGCCCGGCCCGGCCCGGCCCGGCCCGGCCAGGCTCGACTCAGCTCGGCTCGGCCCGCTCGTCCGCCGACACCTGAGAGCTTCAAGAGGCTTTTCCTCCCCGGGAGCGGCGCACGGGGGGGAAGGGGAAGCAGAAGGAGGGGGGTGGGCGGGGAGGAGCCGGGCGGCGTGCTGGCTTGAACTGGAAAGAAACCAGTCCCAGCCCAACCGCGGAGGCTGCGGGCGAGCCGGCAGCGCTGCGGGCGCCCAGCAGCCCGAGGAGGAGCCGCCGCCACCATGGGCACGGCGCCTGGCGGTGCCGCGCGGGGGGCGCAGGTGCAGCCGGGCTGGGGGGGGGGGGGGCACCGGCGAGATGGGCTTTGGGGACAGAGGGGGCGCGGAGGGCTGCAGCCTCGGTGAGGGTGCCAGGAATGGGGGGCGCGGAGGAGGGGCTGGAAGCAGCAGGGTTTGGGGGAAGACAGTGCCGCCGAGCTAAGTTTTGCAGCCGGCAGAGCTCCCGGAGTTGCAGCCGTTGCAGGGGGTGCCTGCGTGGCTGAGTCGGAGTTTGTGCTGTAGGATGGGTCCGTGAAGGCAGGGAAGATGCCAGAAGGAGAGAAAATGAGACAGTGCAAGCAGGAAGCCCAGCAGCAACAGAAGGAAGATGAGCGGGAGGGCCTCATCGAATTCTATGGTTCCTACCAGGAGCTATTCCAGTTCTTCTGTAGCAACACAACCATCCATGGGGCTATCCGCCTGGTCTGCTCCAAGAAGAATAAGATGAAGACGGCCTTCTGGTCCGTTCTCTTCTTTCTCACCTTCAGCTTAATGTACTGGCAGTTTGGGATCCTCTACAGGGAGTACTTCAGCTACCCTGTCAACCTCAACCTCAACCTCAACTCCGACAGGCTGACTTTCCCTGCTGTGACCCTGTGCACCCTCAATCCATACAGGTAGGAAGTAGACTCCCAGAGCTGTCAACTGCCTTAATTCTCGCAGGTGTCGGTTAAAAGCATATACTCTTATTCTCCTCTTGGTCCTTGAATGTCCCATTCAGTAGCAGTGCTGGTGGAAGGGAAACCTCTGATGGACCTTTGCTGCTGCAGGGCATTCACAGTAAGGCATATTAGTTTAGACTGCTCTACCTGGTGGTGTACGTTAACAGGCTGCACTGTGTACTGCAGTGGGGCAGAAACAGATGCATTTATTTCTCTCCTAGGAAGATGGTGGCTTCCAGCAAAGGGGTTAGATCTACAGCTGGCAGCAGGAATGTCCTGAATCACCCCAGCCAGCTTTGTTAGCTGCAGGTCTTATCCAGAGCTTTTTATGTGTATCCAGCCCTAACCTTGCTAGCTTCTCTCTCTCCCTGTACAGATACAGCGCCATCCGGAAGAAGCTAGATGAACTGGACCAGATCACCCATCAGACACTGCTAGACCTCTATGACTACAACATGTCTCTGGCACGAAGTGACTGGTCAGCCCCGTCCACACGAAAACGTAGTTCAAGGAGTCTGCTCCATCATGTTCAGCGCCATCCACTACGAAGGCAGAAACGCGATAACTTAGTCAGCTTGCCAGAGAACAGTCCTTCAGTGGACAAGAACGACTGGAAAATTGGCTTTGTTCTGGTGAGATTCCTAGATATCCTCTGTCTTACCCACTGCAGTCTCTGCCTAGCTACCGCTGTCTTGTTAGATCCTTGGCCATGCCCTTCCTCATGTGGAAGTCCGATCAAGCTGTGCTGGCTTCTGCTAATGAGAGGTTAAGGTAGAGTTGAGTCGTTTGCCCAACACAATCCTGCTCCTCAAGTCCTGTTCCTGTTCATGCAGACCCCAGGAGAATTGCCCCTTTCAATGCCCATCGGTTCCTAGATAGGGTAAGAGAACCTTATCTTTCCTGAAGGCCGCATCAGTCTTTCAGTTGCCTTTGGAGAGCCGTGTATGAAATGCTAACCTTAATGTTGCCCAGTAATAGCACAGGGAAAAGTATTGGGTGGCTGTGGGCCATATGAAGTGTGGTCATGACTGTATGTGCTCCTGGGCAGCAGCTCACTCGCCTCCGCCCTAGGGTATCTGTGTTTGCATTTGCAAAGGCACTGGAGGACTGAAGCTAATCACTTGCCAGTTAACTAGAGTTCTCACAGGATCACAAACCCTTGTCTGGACACACCCTCAAGGAAGGGCTCCCCACAAAAGAATTTAAAGCTTCGGTTTATATTCCACATAGAATTTATATGCAGTAGATCACATTGCATATCTTGCTATGATTTGCTGTCTCCTGGGTTTCACTCAGCCTTGCTCATTGATCTGGTGTTTCCCTTAAACTGAGGAACTGCATTGGGATTGCTTTCCCCCTTGCTATTGACCGCCTTTTTATCTAGCATGAGAGCCTTACGGCAGTTTTCCACACTGGTTTGTTTCTTGCCTGTGCTGAGGGAACACAGATATCCCACACCCACATCTTCTCTTAGAGAAGAGTTCTCTGACATCGCTGTTTTTTCTTCTGTTCTTCCAGTGCAGTGAAAACAACAAGGATTGTTTCCATCAGGCGTACTCCTCAGGGGTGGATGCAGTGCGAGAATGGTACAGCTTTCACTATATCAATATCCTGGCACAGATGCCTGATGCAAAAGCCCTTGATGAGTCTGACTTTGAGAATTTCATCTATGCTTGCCGCTTCAATGAAGCAACATGTGACAAGGCGTAAGTGGTGGAGATATCTCACGATGTCTTCCTAACAATACTCATGTTTTGTGCCTGGGCCCAAGGGAAACTCAAGACACCTGCATTAGAGAACCTCTTTGCCAAGGTGGGATCATTCTTTGTTCAGTTCCCATTATCTCAAATGATGTCTCTCAGTCTTTCTAGTGGGTTGTGCTCAGCAGGGTTGCAGGCCCCTTTCCCTTAGAGGATGTATTCTCTTCTTTCTCTAGGTTTCACACAGGTGAAATAGTTATACTGGTACAGACCCCAGTGTGGGTACAGATACACCAGTATAGAAGTTTCTTTATTCTGCTGTCCATGTTAAGAGAGATTTTCAGTGGTAGAGTGGTACATATCAGCCCACATACAAAAGAAGAAGAGAGAGTAATGACAGTAAAAAACATATCCCACTTCTCTGCTGCCATTATGGTCAAAAAGTCCCCAAGACCCAAAGAGGGTCCCCATCAGCAAGGGAAGAAAAGAGCTAAGAGCTTTGTTAATATTAAGACGATCATATAGAAATTGCCAGTACTGCCAAAACCCATTTGGACTCTGAAGAGCTAGCAATGTGAAAAACCTGGTGTAACAACCTGTCCCAGTTCCAGGATATTTTTTTGCAGTACATCTTCACTGCTCTTCCCCTGAGGGTTAGTTTACATAACAAATACTGCCCATCTACTGTAAGCCTCTCTCTGTGCAGGTGGAAAACAGAATTGTTCCTTTCAGAATGTCCTTCCCTTTTGCCTCACAGCCCTTCTCACCTGGTGTGAATATTTGTGTCCCTGTCTCAGGAATTATACTCACTTCCACCATCCCTTGTATGGGAACTGCTATACCTTTAATGACAACAGCAGCAGTTTGTGGACATCCTCGCTGCCTGGGATCAATAATGGTGAGAGGGACTCTTTGGTGGGTGAGGAAAACTGCTCAGCTGTGTTTGCCCGCAGAGGGGGTCCAGGTGGCAGAAGGAATTATGGGCATCCTGCTATACTTATTTCCTTTGGTGGTGGCAGATCGTAGCCCTACTCTTTCTTGTCCAAGTTCCGTTTAGACCCATGTGAACATGTCTGTCGCATGGACATGCCTCTCCTTCACTGTTGCCCCACTGAACTCTCACTCCCATTAGTGCCTGGTCCTTCACAGTCATTGCTCATTCTGGGCCTGTGCTGGCCCTTCCTTAAACCCCCTATGACCTCTGTAGTGCTGTGCTGCTGAGAACCTACTCTTGACCTCTTCCTTCCCCACTTAACCTGTTTCCAGCAAGTGATGTGTTTGCCTTCCTAAGAGCCCTGGAACTTTTCTAGCCCAGTCTTCAAGCTTTCCTCCCATCAAGCTCTGAGTCTCCTCATGGAAACTCTCTCCACCCCGAGTTCTGCCTTTCCTAAGCCACAATTAAGAAATCCACTTTGGCCTCTTCTTTGGCCTCTTCTTTGGCCTCCAGCCTTGTCCCTGACTTCCCTCCAGCCACCCTCCATTCCTGCCCAGTTTAGGTTCAGCCCTGATTTATGTTTCTCTTCCTTTTTCTTTTACTGACCCAGTTCTAATTGTTCCGTTCTTTCTTGTATTCCATGCCAAGGCTGGCCATGATCTCTCTCGTCATCTGCCATTTCCTCAGGTCTCTCTCTGGTGGTGCGCACTGAACAGAATGATTTCATCCCTCTGTTATCCACGGTGACAGGAGCTAGGGTCATGGTCCATGATCAGAATGAGCCAGCTTTCATGGATGATGGGGGTTTCAATGTGCGTCCGGGTATTGAGACCTCCATCAGCATGAGAAAGGTGAGGATGGAACAGAGGTAAGAGTGGGGATATGGACTTCAGTGAGGGAGGTTTGACTTGCTGGAAAGGTGTTAAGAGAGGGGATTAATCACACGGAGTGAAAGGAGGGGGAAGAACAGCAGCTAATGGGACTAGATGAGAAGCATTTGGTTGGAATTTATTACAGAAGAATGAGATGGAGGAAAGCAGGATGGAGTTGGCATCCAGAGTTAAGCATAAGGAGCAGGTATTGATGAATGAGCAGTGGATAACATGGAAGTATAAAAAGAGGCCACTGACGTGGCCAGGCATTTTTAGATAATGACTTATTTGATATTCTAGGAGATGACTGTGCGTCTTGGGGGCAGTTACAGTGATTGCACAGAGGATGGCAGTGATGTGCCAGTGCAAAACCTGTACTCATCCCGCTACACTGAACAGGTAACTCTTTATCACTGGTACAGTGCCAGCTTGCTTCCCTGTTTTCCTGGGATGTTTCAGTCCCCCAGTAGTCATGCTTGTCTGTTTTCTGGACACTGTTAATGGTATGATATGACACAGACTACAATGGGTTTGTTTCTCTCGCTGAGCTTTTTCCATCTCGTATGCCTCCCAGGTGTGCATTCGTTCCTGCTTTCAGCTCAACATGGTAGAGCGCTGTGGCTGTGCGTATTACTTCTACCCCTTACCTGCAGGAAAAAAGTACTGTGACTATACAAAGCACATAGCTTGGGGTAAGTGCTGACAGGGCAGGAGGAGTTATACAGTAAAGTTCAAGCCCACTTGAACCCATTTGATCCATCGCCTTATGCCCCCAATGCCTTTCCTCATTGTCTTCAATGAGCTTCCCAGCTTTCTGGTGTGAGACATCCAGAAGATGTTGGTTGGTCCTTCTGAGCTTGTTGAAGGGAACCGTCTCTGGATTGCCCTCACTGAGGCACATTACCCTTCTCTGTATAGATATTGTGAGCTCATCTGGTTTTACTTTCTCTGCTGCTCAGGGTACTGCTATTACAAACTCCTGGCTGAATTCAAAGCTGATGTGCTGGGCTGTTTCCACAAATGTCGGAAACCTTGCAAGTAAGTTTGTCAGTCAGATAGACTAGGAACTCTATCCCTAGAGGTGCTGGAAAGTATTCACTGACCAAGGCACAAGCTTGAGTCAATAGCTGAACTACAAACCTAAATTATCTTTTTCCCATCAGGAAGCCGAAATGGCTGAGGAACATCAGTGTCAGCTCTGGGGTGAGCTCCTGAGAACTATACAGAAGCTCAGTGGGAAGTGGGCAGAACTTCAACATGGGAGGGAGTTTCCAGGTGTGCCTGGGAATTTAGAGCCTTGGCCTTGTGGGCTCCTACAACCTTAGGAGCTAAAAGGGTCTCTTGTCCTACAGAATGACAGAATACCAGCTGTCAGCTGGATACTCCCGCTGGCCTTCTGCTGTCTCAGAGGTAAGAGGATGGTGTCCTGGCTCCCAGCGCTGCTCAGAACTCTAGTTTAGCCTTCCCTCAGCTGGTATGAAACCGGCAAAAGGTGACAGTGATCATGTAACACAATTTTCTGCACTTTCATTTCAGGACTGGGTTTTTTACATGCTTTCACAACAGAACAAATATAATATCACATCAAAGAGGTAAGAGCCTGTAGTCAGAGGTCATGTCAGGACCAGAAATAGTCCCAGTGGTGTTAGTGTGAGTGGGTCAGAATTCGGATTAAGTCACTGATAGGAAGAGATTACGCATGGGGCTTCTAAGATCTGTGGACAAGGAACATGGATTTGAGTCTACCTGAGGCTTCAGCAAGCACTGGAAATCCAAGTGAAGAGTTTGAAAAAGGCTAGCTGCTAGTCTGAAAACAGTAAGCTTCAGGCCACTGCTGTGTGGTTTGGAGTCACAGCAAAGGCGAGTGAAAAGTGGGAAGGGGAGTCATGCAGGAGTTTCCACTTACTACTGATTTAAGACACCACAGACATTGGATTTCACAGAGCAGTCTCAGAAATGTCCTGTAAGTGCCAAAAATTGTTTTTCAGTATGAGGAAGGCAGCTAGTCTGAATGTTGAACTGGACTTTACCAGACTGCAGAATGAAGAAACTGCTGAAATGGGAAAAAGCCTCTGGGTGGTGTATGTGTGAGGAAGATGGGGGCCGGGGGGGAGGGGGGGCAGGGGGGCAGAAGGGGACAGAGGAAAGAAGCTTGGTAGAGAAATGCAGGGACTGCAGGTTACTGAGCCCCATCTTTCATTAACAGGAATGGAGTTGCCAAAGTGAATATATTTTTTGAGGAATGGAATTACAAGACCAATGGGGAATCTCCAGCTTTCACGGTACATGCTTCACCAGCTTGTCCTCTAGCCACCTATTTCACCACCATGATGTCCCTCTGAATTGGAGGGCATTCGTTCCAAAAGCACTGCTGGCTATCGAGCCTCTTTTCCTGTGGCAGGACAGGAAGATCCTCCTAGCACCATGGGGTACTGCTACAACTGCTGTTCTCACTGCCATTTCTCTCTGTCTCTTGCAGGTAGTGACTCTACTGTCCCAGCTTGGGAATCAGTGGAGTCTCTGGTTTGGATCCTCTGTTCTTTCTGTGATGGAACTTGCAGAGCTGATTCTGGATTTCATTGCCATCACTCTTATCTTGGCCTTCCGCTGGCTCCGTTCTCACAAGACGCGTTCCCCACGAGGGCCACATCCAAACAGTCATGACAACACTGCTTTCCAAGATGAGACCTCGGGTCTCAGTGCTCCGCATCGTTTCACTGTTGAGGCTGTAGTGACCATGCTGCCATCTTACAACAGCCTGGAACCACGTGGGCCAAGCAGGGATGGCGAGATGGGATGTGAGTGAGGGAGTGGCTTATTCCACAATGCAGATGGGTGGCAATTGGAGCAGAGCCTGCACACTTTCTCTATGGAACCTGCATTTCCTTCTTTCTGTGGTGTTCTACCTGGATCGTAGCAAAAGACTGCACTGTGGTTGGCCATGGGTTAGTTGCTTTCACTATTGTAGGTGAATTCTTCAGTCTCATAAAATACTATCGCTCTGGGGATCACAAAGAGTGGGAGTTGATCTAGTCTGTGTATGGGGGAGAGGACAACTTGATTTCCTTACACTCCTTGCACGCGTTCACCTACATGTGAGCGCATGCTTTCTCTTCCCTGTGCTTCCAGCACAAGGATGCTGCCACAGTTCTTGTCTGTCATTAATTAAAGAGGTTTGGCAGGTGTGGCTGGCCTCTGTGTGCAACAAGGAACAGGAATGGAGGCTGAGCAGGGGTATACGTGCCTCACCTCTCAGCAGGCTGAGCTTTCTTTAGCTTTCCCTAAGGTTCGAAACAGCTTGCTGCTTCCTATTTCTTCATGGCCAGCTCTGATCCCAAGAACAAGCTAGGCCTCCTTGTTCCCCAGAGGAGAGGCTACACGTACAGCCCTGAGCAAGGGCAGTCGCTGTCTTAATCTCCATCTAAACTACGCATGATACTCAGGGGAGGTGGTTGACACTTGCTGTCACTCAGGTCAGGATAAAACACCCCTTCAGAATAAGGCCTCCCTTTTTAAGTTGCCTATATGGCACTGGCAGTTCTTAGCCCTATACCAGTCTCCGTCCTTGTGATACAACATACACTTACATGTTCAGCCATTTGCTTGTTTGCCAAAGGGTTCAGGATAAACTGATCTCTACATTAGCTTGTCTCTCGCTGGGTTCAGGGGCTATGGGAACAAAGTAGTCTTTGACAGGGTGATGCAAACCCTCAGTCCCAAATGGTGACTCTGCTGCCATGAGCCCCGTGAACACCTGCAGAAGAGGATCAGAATAGTGCAGGTCATGCAACGCCCCACTCCGCTTCAGTCAAATTTTGATTCAGCCATAGGGGCTCTGTCGAGGATTACGAAGCACAGGAGATGGCACGCGTTAATTTCAGAACACTTCAGGGAAAGCTTTATCATATTAAGAACAAACCAAATAGACAATTCAAGGCCAGGACAAAGGTTACATCTAAACTGTGGAGACGGCCCTTTCCTAAGGAACTAATTTGGGATCGTAGCATAATAGCACACATCTTATTTCTGACAGTAAGCTTAGCCATACTGTGTTTTTTTTTTTTTTTTTTTTTTTTTACAAATATGCAGACTTCTACTGCAGTGATGGTTACACAGCACGTCATGTGGCATCAAAAGAGCAAGGGTGACGTCCTCAGTAAACAGGACTGTCCACTTGACTAGACGCAAACACAGATACGAGACTTTAAGAATATATTTTAGACAAAGACCCACAGAACCATACAGCCAATCATGATGCAAACAGCCCCTTTTGAATTTAGAATCTAGTTAATTATGACATAAAATAAAAACTGCCGAAATTTTAAATATCAAGGTAGATGCACTATCCTTGGGAAGCTCGAGGATTTTACTATGGTACGTAAACAGATGCCTAATTCTTCCCTTTAAAATGTTATACATATGCCTGTTGCACTGCTATTGCGTTGCTTAAACGTTATCTAAAGGTACATTTCACTTCCTAGCAGAGTGATTTTCTTGCTCGCAGGCATGCACGGTATGTTCTTTATTTACAAAAATCATAGTTCCTCAGACTTTATCCCAATGCTGTGCTGAAGCTCCCCGTATGCAGCTGATGCCCCTTGTTTGAAAGAAGAGAGACACATGTTTCTCTACTGGCAGCAGAAGCCCAATGATTTGGGGGGGGGGGGAAGGCAGTTTTAGGCATTCTTGTTCTTCAGGAAGTGGGGGCAGCCCTTCAGCAACTGACATTTAGAGGTGTGGAAACATGTATTTGCCAAGGGAGGCCCCTACTGGAAAAAATCAGGATTTCTTCATCATGAAAAAAATCCACTTTGTGTTTACAGGAGAATTTAAATGATATAAAAGGAAGTGATTAATGAAAGTGTGAAACTACAAAGTTGCCTTCATGTAGGGACTTCTGTGTTCTGCAAAAACATACTGCCCAAGAGGCAAAGTTAAAAGTTGGGTCTACCAACTAGGAATCGTAACCAAAACAGAAAATTACTTTGGTCACAATTCAAACAAGAAAGAAAAAACAAGTAGAGAAATTAGGACATGCTGTACCTGCAGCCCAATTCTTGGCCATGAATTCAGTTCTACAGACTGCTGCCTTAGCAGGTTGCTGGTATGTGAATGAGCAAAAAAAGTGATAGTACAGTTTTAATAGCTAGACAAGGAAAACTCATTGCTAATCACTAAGCATGTAAAGGCATTTGTTTTATAAGACCACCCCCAAATCAAGAAAGGAGAAATAGCAGGTGCAACATCTAAAAAGTCTCCATATATCATAAATATAAGATGATTCATATGTGAGCAAGATCCTTCTGGAATATCTAAAGAGGAAGACATGATTCCTCACATGACATGGTGCCTTTGGATAACCATAAAATTGATGCAACCAACTGCATCATGCAGAGTTAAGTGGGTAATTAAAGGAAGATTAATCAGAGGCATAACTATTAGAAATAGATGAAGTTCTCCAACCTTTTAAAGAAGTGTAACCAGAGAAGGAATTGATGTTTTCCCTGGAGGAAGCCCACACCGCATTATCTTTTCCGTAAAATGCTTAAATACAAAACATGGGCTTTGACTGATGAACTTGAAGAAGGTAATGGCTTCACTTTGGGTAGCTGTAAATCCAGAGTTAAATAGCTGTACAAACATGATGTTATACAAGTTGTTAATTAGACTAACCCTACCTGTCCTGGGTATCAGTGTATGAACTACCATCTTAGAGGAGAGAGCAGGTGATCCTCCCAGGAACATCCCTACATTTGTTGTAGACAGACAAGACCACAAATTACCAACTCAACAGACATGTAGTGGGCTTGCTCTGGCTGGAAACAAAAGGTAAGTCCAGCAGTGCCAGGGTGAGAGCGATATACATGAGGAAAGAGGAGCGTTTCGTTGAGGATGCAAAATACAAAAAAGGGAAGAAAGCATGCTTTTTGAAGGATCCATTGGTCAGCAAAATAGCAATGAAAGATTTGCACTTTCACTGGGGTGAATCCGAGGGGATGTCGATGTTTAGTAGTTACAGACATGTTACAAGCAAGTGCAGTTATTTGGAGGACGTGGAAAACACAAGGAGCAACTGCAGGTCATAGGACTCTGAAGAAAGGCAAACTGTATGTTCTCGGACTAGGAGCATGCAGGGCAAGGCAGAGAAATAGAAATACAAACGCTTGAAGAGGGAAAGGAAGTGCGGGAGAGGAAAAATCATTTCATGGAGGAGAAAGGGTATAAAAGGGGAAGAGTGGTTTGTTTTGCAGGGTAAGAAGCACAGAAGCAGATAGTCCCATATGTTAAAGAGAAGAAAGAATGAGAAAAAGGAAGGTTTATATAAAGATGCTGGGGAATTACAAAGGGAAAAAAAGAAAGAGTGGTTAGGAGCTTGAAAACAACAACAGAATTGTGGAAGCGTTTGGTGCCACTGAAGTAGAAAGAAGAGTTCTAAGTTCTTTTGGGATGGGGAACAACCACTAGAGAGGGTGTAAAGGGCCCAAGTACCCTTAAGAGGATTTGGAAGTCAGGTGCTAAAAGAGAAAAGGGACACAGTCCCAGAAATTTTGGGACAATGTGAAGTTATTCTGAGGGCTTGAGAAACTGCTGAGATGGGATTAATTTGGAGAACCTGAGAACCTCTAAGACAAAAGGTTAGAGGGTGTAATGGCAGTGGGGAAATAGAAGTACTGGGGGGAAGAGAAGAATGCATAGGGAATCCTAGATGTGCCCTTGACTTGGGTTATTTCATCAATGGTAGGAGAGGAGAGACAGAAAGGGAACATTGATAGATCTGAACATGCATGAGTAGGAGGAGATATATTTGACTGGACCAGGGAAATGGAGAAGGACAAAAGCATTCAGAAGCTAAGGGAAACCCCTGGAATTTGAAAGTCACAAACGTTTCTGGGGTAAAAGAACTGCAGGGGAAGTGAGGCGTTGCTGTCTAGACAACTTGGAGGAAAAAAAGGACAGCTATAGAAAAACAAGGACCCTAAGAGGGGAAGGTGGTTGTTTCAAGCAGGTAAGGAATAACAAGAGGAATGGACCAAGTATTTAGTTAAAGGAAGAATATAAAAAGGAATGAGAATATTTTGAGAAAGGAGGAGTTATCAGAAGTATTATTTTAGTGTTTGTCAAACTAATGGGCGTGTTTTATGAGGCTGGAAGCTATGAGAGGTGAGCATATGGAGGGAATGAGAAGGATTAGGAAGAGGAGGAGGACAATTTAACTGTAGAGTAACACCAATATAGAAGGGTGGAGGAGTGAAGAATGGAGGAGTTCAGAGAAGCATTCAATTTTTGGGAGCAGTCAGTGTTTGAGTGGCTGGACCGCAAGGAAATGAATGGTGTGTTCATGGGGTCAGAGGAGACGGATCTAGATGAAACAGAGGAGGCTGTGCATAAAGGACATAGCAAAGGAGTAAAACAAGCGTTTTTTTGATGTTATCACAGAGAATGGGAAGAAGGGCAGATGCCAGCGATGAAGGGGTTGAAGAATTACTGCTGGAAAGGACAGCTTTCTGGGAGAAAGGATCTACTGGTTGTGAGTTGTCAGCTGGCACCAAGAAACACTGGTAGAGAGGAGTGCAACTGTCTGAAGGAGCTGAGAAAGAACTGGAAAGTAGAATGAGTTTGGAAGGGCCAGGCCCCTTCAGCAGGAAGGATTTAAGAATGTGGGTGTACAAGATGGTGTAAGACAAGACTGCAAGGCAAAAGAATGAGAGGAGACTCCAACACATTGGTAGAAAGAGTTACAGAACCATCTGGAAGGGGTATAGACGCTTGAATGAAGGGAGTAGAGTGGTGGGAAGCACCAGGGAACTATAATAGTGTGCATAAGAGTAGGGGCTGGGGAAAGGTCAAAGGAGACCACAACAAACATTTGGGGAGAAAAAGATTGGAGAACTACTAACAGAAGTGTGCGCATCTGGACAAAGGGAAGCTTGAGGAAAGGACAGCAAGAATATGAAAAGGCTAGGAAAGGGTGTGAAGTTTGTGAATGGCCATAGAGCTACAAGAGAGAAGAATGTTCAAGGAGTTAAAGGACTGTGGAAGAATCTTTTCAGAGAATTCAGAGGTCACGCACAGCTCAGAGGGTAGAAAGAACACTAAGTCCACTATGGCAACACAGAGCTAGAAGAGCTACATAGAGCAGGAAAGATGCAACTCCAGTGGGGCTGGAAGTAAGGAAAATTAAGCATGGGCTAGTTGAGAAGGCAAGGAACATAATAGGAGAGGGAGCCATGTACAAGGTATACCCTGCTATCTTTTGAAAATTTGTTCCTCAAAAGTGTGACAGTCAGCAATCTGGCAGAGAGCAAGGCAATGTTCCTAATAAGAGTTAACAGAATGGACACATGCAAGCACTTGCACAACAATTAAAAAGCACAGGGGCAGTTTCCTAGTTACAGAGCTTAAAAGAGCTATGAAGGGGAATTATAGGAAGACAGGAAGGAAAGTCTTTAGCAGGCATAGAGAAACAGAAAAGGATTTGGGGAATGACACAAGAACAAGGAGGTGCACAAAGACAGAAGGCTGTGAATTTCTGAAGCAACCAGAGAAATGCCACAGAAAATGGATGATGACTGGAAGTCAGAAGATGAGATGCCACTGCAAGACAATTACTTAGAAGGCTCATGTACTAGAAAAGGTTGTTTACAGGCTGTTCATATTGGAAACCTGGGGAGTAAGTCAGAAAAACTGTTTAACTCATTAAAAGAAAGAAGATATTTAGGAGTATGGCAGCTGTGTATTAAGCGCAACTTTGAACTTTATTTTGGCTGGTAAAAAGGAAAACAAGTTGCATGAAGGGACAGCATTAACACATGAGATCAACTGTGTACTACATTTCTACATCTTCCAAGACGCATCATGGAGACTCTGGAAGAAACACTGGGCTGAATTCAAGTATCCAAGAGACATGACTGAGATACTGAATTTTTGAAACCTACAATCTTACCTGTTAGATCTTTGAGATGGTAAATAATTGCTCAGAGGGCAGAACAATGGAAAAGTACAAGAATTTTATCTTTATTGCCTCCTTTAATCAAGTTAAGGCTTCCAACTCCAATAGATACCTCAGAGCTGGACCCTCTGTCACTTCACAGGAGAAGTAGGTCCATTAACCAACTGCTGATGCTGTATTCCCCCTACTCTATTAGTAGAATGTTTTCTATCTTCCTCATTATTATTTAGTTACTCTCCAGCTGAGAGCAAGAAATTGACCCATTGCTGCTGTCAGGCATGGAGCCCACTTTGATTTATGGGTTCTGATAGAAGTTAGAGGAAAGGCCAGAGCAAGGACTAAGGTATCTAGAGACATCTGAAGGTTTTAGACCTATCCATTTAAGGGCAGTATGCTTGAGGCTTCCCCCCCCCAAATTTGAAGGGGTCACAGGCCCTTCAGAATGGAGCAGTTGATAGGGGAGCTGCACATTTAAAGGCAGAGTTTGAATTTCTAATTGCATATTCAAAGAACTACCCTTTCTTTGCCAAAGCCTTGGTCTTGCTTCGAGCGCTCACAATTTGTCCAGGATAAGAGACTCAACAGGAGCAGCAGAGGCTCAGATGCTTTAAGGGATGGCGCCTCTGACAAAAGGTATTCCCAAAGCACGGAACTTCAAACCCCTACAACAGGGTTTATGGTCAGAGACATGCAACGCTGCAGGCCAGCCTCACACAATTCATGAGCTGGACAACCCCCAGGGCAATTTTTGGCCTACTACGAATGAGGCAGCATATTTACCACACAGGTTTGTCTTTCAGAGCAGCTGGTTGTGGAGAGCACGCCAGTGCCTAGGATAGGCTAGGGCTAGTGTAGTCAGTGGTCTGCAGACTTTGTGTTCTTTTAAAAAAAGAAAGAAAAAACAGAACAATCTTGAAGACTGTAACAGGAAGAAGGCACACTAATTGGCAGTAATTGTAACAGGACTCATTCAGGTTGTGCACAGCTGATCTGTTTTGAAGTTTAGATTGCATATAGTACTTTAATCCACTGGACAGTCCAGACACCCTTATTTCCCAAGATGACTTTCATCTTTGAAAGAATTAGACTACCTGCACTGCTCCAGTTTCACCATTTACCAGATATTGTTCTGATATGATCTTGGTGATGTTTAGACTGCAGCTAACACTCTTAACAGACATGTGTTAATCACCAGAGAACCACAAGCCAGAGGGAATATTCTATGGCAATGCAGTCTAAGGCAGTGGCAAATTAGGGCACCAACATCTCATTTTAAAAGTCAGCCAGCACTGGATAAAACTCTTACCTCTAACAATTTAGTGAATTTCAAGTGTACAGTGAAGTAAAACAAGAAGGGCAGCCACTCACCTTTACTCCAGCCATGCTGTGAGATATGCTGTCGACAGCATTCTGCTCTTGGAGCTCTTCATTTAAACCCCAAATGCACATCTCCCAACCTCACTCCCACCTTAAAAGGGGGGGAATCTGTTCTGGTTGAAGGGGCCAAGGATGAGTCATTGAAATTGAAGGCAGTACAGTCTGAGGAACTAAAGCCACCAGCACAGTCCCATTCAAGGGACTACTCCCATGCGTTAAACAGGAGCTGTGCATTCAGTGGCTGGAAGCTAAATTTGATCAGTCAGCCTTTCGCCCAGAGCTGCTAGCTCCCGTATCTTATGCTGGACTGACTCAGTAGTAAGTCTGTAAAATGCTTCCAGTAGAATCAGAACTAGCATCATTGCAATGGAAGACTGCCCATTGCTCTGAGGTGCAGAATTTCAGATGTGCAAGTAGTATGGAAGAGTGCAAGAAAAAGTGTTCTTCCATAAGCAGTTTGGTACCCCAGCACCCTTCCCCACCCCCTAACAGAACAGGCAGACTCAGTAAGGTGGTGAATTGTTTCTTTGAGACCGTTCAAAGTACATGAGCTAATTACTGTAACATGCCAGAAGAGATTACAGTTGTGTTTATAGAGGAAGGAAAACTGCACATGCATGAGTGGCTGAAGTGCTATAGATTGAGCAGAGTCCCTTGCTTTATATTCAGAGGGCCTTGGTGATTTTTTTGCCCATGCACAGAAACACAAAGGAGGGGGAAAGGCAGAGGAAGAGGTAACATACAACCAACATCCCAGAGAAAGAAATAGAAGAGACAACCTTGGGAGACTTCAGTCCCCAGAGGAACAAGAGAAATGAGGCACCAAACACTGTTTAGAAGTCTTCAAGAGAATTGCTGGTCTGAGGGCCTTAAGCTGGTATGACCACCCCCTAAATGATAGCAGTAAGTAGCACAAGCAGGCCCTGGTTCCTCTTCAGTAGATGCACTTCTGACCTTCCATCACATCTCAGTTCCACAGGGAATTAGGGAAGTGCCCAGGGGATGGGGGCTGCTTCACTCCAAATCTTCATCTCTGCCCTCACTCAAGTTGAAAGAATGAATTGCAGGGAGATGAACTCAGCGCAGATGAAATGCTGGGGCATGGAAGTGAATATGCAAAATCTAGCCCCTTCCCAGATGCTCTAGGACAAGGAAAGTGGCTTTCCCAGCATGCCCAGGGCAAAAAGCATCTGCTCCCCCCACCACCTTGTACTTCTCCCACTTGGGAACTCCAGTGATGTTCTCCCCTGCCCCCCCACCCCACCCCTCCTTAAGCCTAGGCAGATCCCAGCATATCCTAGACCTGAGGTAGAGCTTCCTAAATTAAAGGAATGCCCTCTTTCTGGGCTAGATTACAGGCTACAGTTCAGCTTAAAAAAAGCACACACCCCAAAAGACCGGGCAGAAACTGATGAACAGGACAGCTCATTTAACTCTAGCTTTGACAATACATTTAAATAACTCACATTTCTTGTTCATTCCAAAGGAGAACAAGACATGGGTTGCTTACAGGAAGCCATGGAGTTCCATGCTCTAAGTTTACTTCTGGCAGAGACCACTGTGGACTCAAGTTCAAGAAAGTCTGTAGCAAACAGGATTTCAGTCTGATAGGCCAGACAGATATCTAAGCTGCTAAACAGGGACATCTGATGTCACTTTGCAATGCACATGCCCAGAGCAGCATTTCTCTTTGAATCCCTGGCTGTTTTGAGTTTTCCGTAACTCCTGCTGAAAGTTAAGGCTTTGGGGTAGGAGTAACAGAACAGCCGATCTCAATCAGAAAGCTGTGTGGCTTGTTCAGTCTCATCCAAAATATCTCTAGCCTCCTTCACCTCTACCCGTCACATAGGGAACTCTTTCACATTCAATACAGCAACACAAAAACCAAAGCTCCTCCTCCTGTTCTGCCCTTCGCAGACTTTGCCAGAAAGCTAAAAGATACTTAAAGCCACAGAAGCCTGGCTTGTGTCTACATAGAGGAAAGGAGTGTTTTTGACCTTCTCCCCCACCGTATTCCTCACTCTTGTCCTTTTATTCCTTCTGGCAGATTTTCTTACTCCTACACATGACTTTTAACTGAAATAAGTTCTGTTACTCTCTATTTTGCATTTAATCTGTTATAACTGACAGAAGTAATCACACAGGCTCCCCTTTATAATCAGGGAGACAGCCTTTTTAGAGCTCAAGTCACCTTAACCTAAGAGGAGGCAGGTTAAATCACTTCTAGAAGTGCTTACCTCTCCATGGCAAGAGAGGTCTAAATGATTTATGTTCAAGTCAGATGGACCACGCTCATTGACCAAGACAAGCTAGTTTTTATTTCAGAAGCTAAGTGAAAAGCTTAAGTCATGCTGCCACACTTATTAGGCAGAATGCTAAAGAACCTCATATGCTCAAGACCTTCATCCCCCAACTTAACTGCATTAAGGTGTTCTTATATTGCCAGAGTCACAGAGGCACTATTTGACAAGCTCACAGCCAACATAAACCACATATTCCCTACAGAAGAGCGGGATTAATAGCTACCCACTCCTCTTCCACTCCCCTTTCCTCTAAGTTCAGAGGATCCTTCTTAGAGCTGCAGTAGCTGTTGAAGAGTCTAACCTACGTTCAGGAGAACATTTCAGAATCTTATCCAGAAGACAAATCAAAACCAGTAATCAATGAATAAGCTAGGTGGAAGGAAAGGAAGGAAAGATTTAGGGGGAAGAAGAGACAGGTAAGGTGACAGGGGACAACAGGTGGCAGACTGAAGGGGTTACATTCAAGTAAAAAAGTAGACTGGAGACAAAGCAATAGGAAAAAAGAAAGGAGAGAACAAAAGGGCAAGTTACACCAAGGGTCCCTCAGTTACCTAGAGAGCTCCAAAGCCCCCACCAAGGAAGGGACTCACCAACCCACCCCTCCAGGATAGCTGCCCCTCACACTCAGAAGCTCATCTGACCTGGCAGGCAGAAGTTCCCCTTTCTACAGGGATGATCCCCCAATTCAATTTACTATTATGTAAAACATACCATTTCCCCAGGAAGTATGGGAGTTCCCTTCTTGAGAAAGGGAGATGGTGCCGCTGGAAGTTACCACTTATGCGAACAAGCCCCTCCAGATGTTAAACTAGAAAGGAAACTTGAGAGTATTCTAGAGTTAGGGCTCCCTCACCTCCAATCCTGTTTTTTGGTACTTACTTACAATCACCACCACCACAATGGCACAAACCACTCCCATCATGATCATCATCTGGGGAGAGAGAGTGTCAGAGGGTAATTCTCAGAACAGATTGACAAATCCCTGACAGCCAGGAAACAGTCCACACCCTGAAGGCAGGACAGCCCAGGCCTCAAGTCTTCCCACAGTGAAAGAATCCTAAGCATCTGAACTAGTTATTAAGTCCCAGCTACCCTCTCAGAATGCTGCAGGAGCACACTAGTCTAATCTCCTTCTCATGAGAGAGATACAAAGGCACCAGGAAACTCACCTTGCAATTCTTCCACCAGTACTTCCTTTTGAGTTTTGCTGCACTACTTTCAAACACTGAGGCACCAGCCTGAAGTGCATCTGCCCGGTCATCTAGCTCTGACAGGTTCTGGTCTCGTTCCAGCACTTTGTCTACGTTTACTCGTATTAGGCCAACCACCTGCGGAAGAAAGAAGAGCAGCAGCTACTTTTTCAGCTTCCTTCACTGATATAAGAGCAGAGTCTTGGCCTTTAACTAATACTGAGTTACAAAAAAGGGAAAGGCTGAGGTGAAAAGAAAGGGCAAGATAGGCAATAGCTTTAGAATTGTTGCCTACTTGCAACTAGGAAAGTCCTAGACATCATGCTAAAGTGTCAGTTCAGGTACTTCTTACAGTTCAACTAGGTTCCCACTCTCACCTGCTTTGAGAAATTCTCAAGTCCATTAAGCCTGTGTCATATCTTCCACCCCCCCCCCCAGTAACATCACTATCATATCCTGAGAAAACTGCAAAGGAAGAGCAAGAGCTATATGCTACCGCCCCGCTGAGGTATGGAAGGGTTACTGCATGTCAGCAGTCACACTCCAGACTGGGAACCTGTATAACACACACAGCTCCTTTCACATCACACAAAGTCTGCACACAAACTGTTCTCTCGAAGCAGCTGACAAGGCTTAAGGGTTGCTCTGAACACTGCACAGCTCTTCCCATGAGAGAGGTATGATACCAGGTAACAGAAGCTTAGTATAGCTGCTGCTCACAACTTATCTTTGGAATTAGGTAGCTTTTAAGGGTATGGCAATCTCCAGCTCTCCTCCAGGCTCTTCACAACTCTACCACCATACCTTTGGAGTATTTAATACGCACTCCCAGTATACATAAGTATCCATCCCATCAACACACACTGATCAAGAACATGATGGCCACAGAGCAACAGCAGGACATAGCCCACGCAGCCTCTGGGAAGTGAGCACAGCCGGCAAACTACTAACCTGTTCTACTTCGGCCTGGGTGTGCTGCAGCCGACGGTTACTACTCGTATTAGAGGCCTGCCCGGGGGGGGGCCCGCCAGGGGCTGCCCCTTCCGGGGCCCCAGAAGCCGGCTGTTGAGCTAGGTCAGACCTAAGGGGAGACACATATCAGCAAAGAGAAAGCCCAGTCAGGAGAGGAGAGAGCCGGTAATCGAGGCCGGCTGGAGGGGAAGTAGCAGCCAACCCGCAGCGCCCCGCTCGCGATGCCGCTGCGCAACGAGACCGGAGCGGCGGCAGGGCCGCCCGGAGCCCCGCGCACCACCAGGCCCCAGCGAGCACAGACACCCCCTCCCCCCAAAACCCCCCGAGCGGCCCTGCCCGCGGCGGCTGCTGCTGCTGCAATGCGCCACCCGGCGGTGCGGCTGCCAGCGCGGCGCCCGCCCGCCCGCGCACTCACATCGCCTCGCCGGGCCGCACCAGGGCCTCCTACCGCTCAGCAGAGGGAACGCCGCGCCCCCGGCCACTTCGGCCTTATATAGTGACCGAGGCCCAGCGCCCCCCCCCCACAAAGCGGTAGCCAATGAGAAATGGCCGCAGGAAGGGACCCCCTCCTCCCCCGCCGAGACCAGCAAATCAACTCCGCGAGCCCCCGCCCCCGCGCCTCGCAGCCAATCAGCCTTCCCGGAGAGGGGCGTCCTGCAGCCTACCTGACCCACGCTCCCATCCCCTCCTCCCCCGGCTCCTGGTTTGCTAGCCAATGGGATAAGCCCACCACCTGTGGCCCACCTGAAGGCCGTCCAATCAGAGCTGAGTCCCCGCCCTGCTTCCTAGCCAGGCATGCGTGAGCCGCGCGGTGCCCCGCCCCTGCGGTGGGGGTGCGCGGCGGTGAGTAGTGCGCGGCGGGGGGAGGGGAGGGTCCCCGGTCCCGTCCGGTCCGGTCCGGTCCGGTCCGGGCCAGGCGTCTGTCCCGTGAGGCCTCTATAGGCCCGGGGGGACTCTGGCGGCGGGCCTAGGGCATCAGATGGCACCGAGCTGACGCTGCAGTCCCCCTCCACGGACGCCTTCCCCAAAGGGCCTGGACAGGCCGTTCCCTGCCCTCGGGAACGGGCCTGGCCCTACCCACACCCCGGCACTGGCTGCGGCTGCTGGAGGGGGGCGTTCGCCTAACCCGCTCCCCTCAGAACCGAGCCCCGTCTGCCACGACCAGACCTTGTCACCATGCTGTCCGAGGCCATGCGGTTATTATCCTTTTAGAAAAAGGGGTCACAGAAGTCCTGAAGTTGTTACCTAGACCCTACCTCTTCCTATCCTCTTTGCCCTTCCAAACCCGGCCTGGGCTGTTGCCTTTAAAAGCTAGTGCTGCAGAGTGACTTCATGTTATCTGGGCCCATAATGTGTTTATTGGCTATAGTTAAGTCACTGCTACTGTTGCTGCAATTTAGTTATGGTGTTGCTGGCATGTTTCCATCGTACAGTACGGCATAAAAGAAAATGTGAATGAATCTCTGAAGTGGCTGCATTCAAATGGTAGTTGCCAAGCTGAAGGAAATTAGGCACCAGCAGCAGCCTCAAAAACAGCTATGCATTTTGTTTTTTCCTCTCTAAAGACTCTGAAAAGCACACTGGATCAGAAGGGAGGATTCATCAGTTCAGGACAAAAACGGAAGAACATAATGGAACGAGAAGTCTCTCCACACAGCTTCCCATGTGGTGAGTAGGGTAGCAAACGGCTGGTTCCGATCAACATTGAACTATGTTTTTCTTTCATAAGGTGAAACAGGCCACAAATAAAAGGTTTTAGTGACAAACCTGGAAGATGGGTAGATAGACAGGATGACAGGATGAATACATTATAAATTATAGCCTGGGAGCCAAAAGAGCATGGTACAAGGAAGATGAGTTGTTGTTGCAGGGTTGTGGAGAGAGACAGATGATTTCCAGATTAGACTGTTTGAGCGTTAAAAGAGCAACCTATCCATAGCCTCAATAGAACTGAAGGCTTTTAAGCTGTGTCCTCAGACAAGGGGAAGGGACCAATTGTGGAAGAAGTGTCTGTTGCTTGGTGACCTTCCCACGGTGGTCTGAGGACTGTTCCAATAGCCCTTGTGAATAACTGGAGCTGGAGCTGGCTGAACCTTTGGTTCAGTGACTCACTCAGCTCATGTTCCCCTTCAGACCAAGAGCTCACATAGCCGAATATCCTGTCCCTAAACATGACAAGTCAATGCCAAGGGACTATGAGCTGAGGAAGTGTACAAGATAGCTTTCCTCTGATACTCTTCCAGTTTCTGATTATTTTCAGCCCAAGGACTTCCTATGCATGTGGTTTACCTAGGTAGTAACCCCCAATGGCTTTCTCCCAGATGCTTTTTCAGTCTCCCCCACCCCGAACCTGTGCAAATTTCCTGAGTCCACAATCTCTTTTGTCACAGAGTCCCACAAGTCTGCTTACCCTGCTGCAAAGAATGTGGACTTCACAGTTGCTTGGATACAGGCTTCAGCTTGATCTTTCTTAAAGCTTAGACCTAAAGGAGACTTTTTTCATTCCCTGCCTCTTGCAGCCCAGTGCTTTAAAGATACAACAGCTTTGCTCTGTAACAGGGTACATTAAATCAGCAGATAGCTCCCCAATTACTTAGCAGCCAGGCTGACAACTGAGGGGGAGGAGGTAGACAGACGCGTGCTCGTTTTATGGGTTTTTCCGAAGCACGTGATAGCAGATTTTGTAAGAAAGAGGATGCTGGACTAGAGGGATTCCAGCTTTAACTCACTATAACTTTCCCTCTAAAGGGACCCAAAACCAGTTAAGGAAAACTTGTAGAAGTTGGAGGGTTTTTTAAAACTCTTGAGCTGCCTGTATTACTTTTGCAAAGCTTGACTAACTTATTAACGAAGGGCCACGTGCTCAATAAGTGTCTGCAGTATGGACTTTAAGTCACCATCAGCATGGAACAGAGACAAATCCTGTTCTAAAGGAGAGGCTTTCAATTAACATTTGAATCGTTCACACTTAGTATTGATTGCCAATAAATGGAGGGCAAGAGGGACAAAGAGTCAGCAGGAAGGAGTATTGGGGGGCACACTTATGGCTAGCTTGTGAATTTGGCTAAGGGGAAGAATCTAAGATGGAAAATACTGAAATTGCCAAGCAGGACCTGGAGCTCCTAGAAACTGAAAGAAAGCTGGAGGCGGGCCAAGAACAGAGGACTCTCAGCCAAAGCTAAAAGATGCAGACTGGAACAGCTGTCTGTAAGAACTACATCAGAGATGGCTGAGAGGGCAGAACTCACAAAGAGGAGCTCAGGCCCGGAGCAGCAAGAGGATTTGGGGGCTGGGCTGGAAACACATAGTGAAAGTTTTATAAAGCACTAGGAAACAAACGTCTGTAAGAAAGCCGACTTTATTCCGAGTGCGACGCCACGAAACCATGCTCCGTGTGTCGAACGCATGGCTGCTCTTAGCGGTGCTTCCCCGTGCGATTGAAGCGCCTGTACAAGTACCGGATCCTCTTGTTGAGTTTGTGGTAGTCATCCACAAACATCCGATCTCCCACCATCTTCTTTTTGCGAATGCACCTCTGCAGCTCATTCCCCCGCCAGCCCCGCAGCCACTTGGGCCCCACGATGAGGTCCTTAGGGTGGGCCTTGAAGTCACCTGAAAATAGGAGGAGAGAGAGAAGAGAATGACGGGCCCCGGAAGAGGCTGTTTGCAGGACAACGGGCCCCAACCGCCCTCCCGGGAGGAGCCCGTCGCTTGCAGGTGGGTCTGGCCTCCCTCGCCCTGAGGCCGCGGCGGGGGGCCGGGGGGGGCCTTACCCAGGATCCCCACGTTGTCGTACACCCCGAACAGGGCTCGCTTTTCTGTCCAGCGATCCACCTGCTTGGGCGGCGGCGGCTCCCTCACCTGGGGAAGGCGGGCGTCCCCTGCAAGGGGAGAGGAAAGGGGCGGTCACGGGGCAGCGCGGGGGCCCGCACCCCGCAGCGGGCCGCGCCTGAGCGCGCCCCCTCACCGCAGCTGACGCTCCGCGCGGCCCGCGCCAGGGGCGCGCCGCGGCCCAGCAGGGCCCGTCCCGCCGCCTGCACCAGCGCCGCCATGGCGGGGGGTGGGGCCTCCCTCGGCTCCGCCCCGCCTCCTCCGGTCGCAGGGGCGGTCGGGAGACGGCGGGCAGCGGGTGACGTCGCGCGGGAGGGAGGAAAGGCAGCCGGCGATTGGGCGAGGCGTTGGCGCGCGGCGGGGCTGCCGGGCGCTGATAGGGCGAGGCAAGGGGCGGGGCGGGGCGAGGCGAGCCGAGCCGAGCCGAGCCGAGCCGAGCGCTGCTCGCGCGCGCTGTTTTGAGTGCCCGAGTGGGAGGCGGCGGTGGTTGAGGGCCGCCATGTCGTCCCCGCCGTGGGAGTTTCACCTGCCGCTGGCTCCCGGCGACCTGCTGCGGGGCGGCGGGCCCGGGCGCTACGCCGTTCAGGAGGTGCTGCCCCCCCGCGAGCTAGCGGCCCCGCTCGCAGGTAAGGGCGAGCCCACCTCCCTCACCCCCAATCCCGCGGCTTGGCCCGATGCCGCCGCAGCTCGCGGCCGTGACCGCGGGTCCCCCCCTTGTGTCTCCTTGCAGCCTTTCGGGCCGCCTTCCGGGCGCGGGGCGCGCTGGCCGTGCTGCAGCACTTCGACCCCCTCTACAGCCTGCTCTAGTGAGTACGGGGCGGCAGGTGCGCGGCCGGGGCTCCCGGGGACCGGCCCGCGCGGAGGGACCGCGGTGGGGAGAGGCTGGTGCCTCCCGGGCGCGCACGCGCTTCCCCCTGGCGGTGTTCGCCCGGTGCCCTTAACGCGCTGTGTTTGCTGTGTGTTTGCTGTGCAGTCACTTCAGAGCTGTGGGGGCCGCTCTCAAGGAGGATGCCCTGGAACTGATGGTGCAAGGTGGGTACCTGCCGTTGCGGGGGTAATGGAGAAGTTGCGCTCTGTCGGCAGCTCAATGATGATATAAAGGCTAATGTGACTCACCAGCTGGGTTGCACCCTCAGCCCATTCCAGCAATACGGGTCTGTAATCTTGGTGAACAACGCAGAGCTGTGCGTGTTCGCTGTAAGGGCAGGCCGACAGCAAATCCCCTTGCCTGCGTCCCTAGAAGGTGCATCACTGGGATGCATCAGCTCTGAGCGAGTGCTTCTGAGCTGACTGGGGGCTGTGGGAATAGGATAGGCAAGTGTCTCCAAGGTTTGAGTTGCAGGGGGCAGTCCGTGTTACAGCTGGCGAGATGTGAGCACAGGTCTTTGGTAATCTGAAAACTGCTCTAAGTCTCAGACAGGGGAGATGGCTGAGGGGCCTGGCCAGGTGTGCTCATGATTTTCTACCTCTCTCAAGTGGTGTCTCGCCATTCCAACGACCTTCCTGCCGTCTTGGATGATTCTGGCCTGAGCCATGCAGACCGCACTGCTCACCTCAATGCTCTCAAGATGAACTGCTATTTGCTCACTGGCCTGGTGGAGGCCTTTGAAATGGAAACCTGCAAGAGTGGTTTGGTGGGGCTGGATCCAAGTGGAAAGGTACGTAAAGGGATTGGGGAGAAAACAAGGTGATAGAAGTGGAAAACGTGTAAGCTTGCTGAAGTCTGCAGTATCTGTCTGATGTCGTTGCTGGGATTACTTAAGCGTGATACTAGCGAGGGCGGTGTGTAACGTGAAATACTTGCGTTTGTGAAAAGCAGCCGAAGGAATAATGCGTGTCTAAACATCAATGGGGACTCAAATGCCCAGACCTTCCGATTTTACTCTTCAGTGTCTGGCTGGCTGGCCCTTAATGTGTCAGTATGTTCTCAAGGTCAAAGATAACGGCTCCTTTCGCTTGACGTGGGCCTATAGGCTGTACACCTGTAGGTGTACATCTCTCTGTACACCTCTTAGTGCTATAGAGTTTGACAGTCAGTTTCATGTTTAAGGCAAGCAGAATGGTGGTGGTGTTTCTCCTGTTGTCAAGGTATCGATGCGAGTACCTCATAATTTCCTTTCTAGAACAAGAAGAACCGTGCCAAGGCCTCTGGATTTTCCTGGGAAGAGGAGAGGGAGCCACTCTTACAGTTGCTCACACAGCTGCTGCAGCTGGATCTCCGTCGACTTTGGAGTGGTTTGGTGGTGGAAGAAGAATTTGTCAGGTAAGGGGAATGCTGAGAAGTGACGGGTTGGAGTGAATGTAAGGGTGGGTTGGGTGACAGCGGGTTTGTGGGGGAAGAGGTTAATTGTTAAACCTGCCGGTGAGCTAGTATTACAGCTCTCGGTCGGGTGCAGATCTCCAGAGACTGAGGAAACAGTCCTGGGGCAAAAGCAAGGTGTTTAGGAACCACTTCCCTTCCTCATGTAGGCCTCTAAAATTAAGATGTTTGTTGGTCGTTCAATTTCTCAGACATACTGGAGAATACCTCTGGTTTGAGAGAAACTTTTGGCTAGTGTGGTTTGCTAGAATGGGATTGGTGTGATGGTCAGGAGGTTGATTGTCTCTCTACTGTGGTTTTAGCTTAATGACTGGAAGCTGCTACCGTATCCTGGAGAATCCAAGTATCGGTCTCCAGAAGCATCGAGCCACGCGGGAGGCAGCGACACATCTGCTTGCTGCAGCTTTGGTTCACTATGATCACATGTTCAGTGAGTTCCCGCTTTTCCACTTTCTTTCTGAAGCAATTCCCAGTTACTTTCTCTGACCTCTTTCTCCCTCCTCTTGTGTGAAAGGTGCCACTCTGAAGATCACGCAGATGCTGCAGCATTTTGAACACGTAGCCCCAGTGTTTGCTCAGGCTGTGAGCCTCTGGGCTACAGAGTATGGTCTGAAAAGCATGGTGGGCGAACTGCTGAGGTGAGAAAAACACCCCAAGGCTTGTATTTCTGTCCTTAGCAATTTGGGGAACTCTTTTCCTTGCTCTATCTTTCTATGCAGGGAAATTGGACAGAAGTGTCCACAGGATCTGGCCCGTGATGCTTCTGGAATCAAGGGTTATGCTGTCTTTATAACTCACCTGGCTGAACAAATTCCAGCTGTCGTGCTATCCAACATGAGTGTTCTGCTACGTCACTTGGATGGAGAGGTACGTTTGGGAAGGGGAGCTACATATTACCTGTCCAGAGAGGTTAAATGGTTGAAGTGGTGCTGTCTTTTTTTTTTTTTTTCTATCTGAAAAAAGAACATCTTTCAGAGAGACCAAGAAACCAAAACCAAAAACCTACCTTTGTCATAGGTTCCCCCCCTTATCTAAAAGATACAGAGAAAACAGAAACCATGACATCAGCTCCCTGTCTGTCATTTCCATACACCAGAGAAAACTAGATGCTGCTTCCTGGTCTGAGATCCCAGTTGTTGTCTCTTGTTTCTCAATACTGAATGAGCTTAATGGTTGTGGTTGTGTTACTTCATTTAAACTGTCCATAAAAGCTATAATTGTCTTTCACATCAGTCCTTGGCATCTGAAGATGTAGGTGGATAGCAGGGTGGGATAGCTCTCTCTACCTTGTAGACGCAGCCATGTTTGCCCAAGTTTAATACAAAGTCCATAATGGAGAGATTATTTAACTTAGGGTTGGAGCCTGGGACTTAAAAGGCCCAAACTCTGGGCCATCCTTCCCCTTGGCATACCAAGTCATGCTTTTTTCTGTTCCTGCTTCAACAACTTCTCTTTTTGCAGAATTACATGATGCGAAATGCCATTCTGACAGCTGTGGCAGAAGCGCTGCTGAAGGTGCTGAATGGTGACAAGCTAGAGGAAGCTGCCCGTGGTACTCGGGATCAGTTCCTGGATATACTGCAGGCCCACATCTGTGACGTCAGTGGTTTTGTGCGCAGTCGTGTCCTGCAGCTTTTTACTCAAATCGTTCAGTGCAAGGTAAGTCCATGCTGGGGAGATGATGATGTCTCAGGCTAAGGGAATTTCTGTTACCTTCCCCTTTATTTGCAGGGACTGAAGTTTAACCAAGAAAGTCATTGTTCCTGTGTGCGTTTTGTGTGGTGTCCACCCTTCTTTTTCTCCCAAGAGCCCAAAGATCCTAGGGTTGAGGGAACTGTGGAACAGACAGTTGCATGCTGCTTTTTGTTACCTGGAGAGAATAGAAGAAAGATCACAGTACACGTGCTCTTTCTGGATGTTGCTAAGGGAAAACATCTCCCTTGCTAGAAATATGTAAGACTTGGCTTGACAGGACCCTGGATAGCCTAATGTAAGGCCTTGTTTCCAACAAAGGTTGGACCACGAGATCTTCAGAGGTCTCTTCAGACCTAGAGTTTTCTGTGCTTATGTGATCTGTGCCTTTCAGTACACCAGGCAAAGTAGGACAGCTTGCACGTTTAATAATACATCTGCAGTAAAATAACTTTTTGTGCATCTCTAGGCCTTCTGGTTACCTTTGTCTATGCTCTGATTGTGCACTAGGCCCTGCCTTTGACTCGATTCCAGTCCGTGGTATCTCTGGCTGTTGGACGTCTCAAAGACAAATCTGTGGTGGTTGTTAAAAATGCCATCCAGCTGCTGGCTGCGTTTTTGTCCAACAATCCGTTCTCCTGCAAGGTAATTCTTACTAGTGTGCTGGATATGCTAGAGCGTGTTTGCAGGCTGAATATCTGCAGTGTGCTAGAGCGTGAGCAGCAGGCTTTCTGCGCCTTCTGAGAAGGCCAACATAGACTTTCTGGGTGGGAGCCTTCTGGTTTTCCCACGTTAGGTATTACACTCCCTGGCTCTTCCATCACTTGGTGTAATTGATAGATATGCTGAAAGCCGAGAGGGTTGTCATCTTTATTGTGAAAAACCTGCATCAGTTTGATATGACTCGACTGTGGGATTTCTCTCCATAGGACCAGATTTAGGCATTAGGACGTGCTGTAGAGCTACAGCTCTTTGCCAATCTGAGGTTCAGAAGCTGAGGAGAAGGTTGAGCTATTGACAATTTACAGCAGTTCCCATCCTGGGATGGCGGCTGGAGTCTGCTATTTCAGCTTCAGAAAATGAAGGATAAAGTAACATTTCTTCTTTTCTTTGTGCTGTCTCCAGTTAAGCTGTACTGACTTGGTCGAGCCACTCAAGAAAGAGGTGCAGAAGCTGCAAGAAATGAGGAACCAGCGTAGAGCCACAGCTGGTAACTTCCCTTCTTCCTGTTTCCCCTTCCCAGGGTGTACCTTGTGCTCTGGCCAGCAGGAATCTCTCTGGGCTCATTCTCCAGTGTCTTATATTTGCTCTCGGGTTGTGGTGGCTTTTGTCTCAGGCAAAAGTGAGGCCAGAGCACTGGGAGTGAACTCAGAACACTTTTTCATGCACTGGGGTAATAAAAGGAGCATAAGAAGGGCCATACCTAGATCAACAGTCCGTTTGGCCAAGTATCCTATTTTCAGGGTAAGAATTTAAAATATCTATGAACATCCTCCCAGGCTTCTGTTGTCAGCCATTCAAGGACTGTTTGAGGCAGAAGTTTGATCAAATATTGATTTGAACTTGATAGCCTTGGACCTGCTGCCTACAAAGCAATAAATAGCACATGATGGTTCTCTCTTCCCTGTCATTTCTCCCCTCAGTGGTCTCTTTTCTATAGTGAAGAGTTCTTGTTTGTTCTTACCCCGATATGGATGGGGTCAGCGATGGGAATAGTGTCTGCAGTGGGGATTTGGGGGGGAAAAAAGGGTAGGATTCCTAAGTTTCAGAAGAGTTTCTCCCCACCTCAGGGTGTCATCTGAGTCTCTGAATTCCTCGTTCCCTCCATTGTTTCTCCATAGCTGCAGCAATCACTCCAGAGGAAGAGTGGGAAGCGATGTTGCCAGAGATTAGGGCTGTCACCCAGCAACTCCTTCAACCGCTGCAGGGAGAAGAAGAAGAGGTACTAGAAGTTGAGGAAACAGCAGAGGCTACATCAGAGCGCATTACTGGGCTGCTGAGGAAACTAAATTACAAGTAAGGAGGCTCTGCAGTTTGAGGAAAGGGTTTATCCAAAGTGATATGTCAGCCTCTCGTTCTTTGTTCACGGAAGGCTTGAGCTCCAGGGTGAAGGAAAGGTTTCAAGTTACCTCAGTCTCTTCCTGCAGAGTAACCTATGGGTGCTCGGCACAAGGTGCTGAGCTGCTTTCCCAGGTGTCCAGGGCAAAGTCAGATGTTTTCCCTTGTGTTCTCCCCTACCTGGTTGCTGATGTTTTGTTGTGCAATGTCACTATCCAGGGGTGCAGTTCGCCTTACACAGAAGGCCCTGTGTCACTTCCAGGGGCTGGAGCCCTTCAGTGGTCCCACAGAGGGAAATGAGGAGGCCACAGTCCTGGGCATTCTGAAGAGACTCTACACAGGTAACTGCTTCAAACCAGTCCATCTCTTGTCTGAGTCCAAAGCTAGACCAAAAGCTAGACCAAAAAGCCTCCAGAATGCTGTGTCCCCTGTCGTAAGCTTCTTTCCCCTGGGGCTTAGTCTGCATGTGCTTGACAACTCGCAGAACTACACCATCTCTGGTTCTTTATGCCCAGGTGAGAACCCTGAGGATGCTCCACGTGGCAGCAGTAGTCCTGTGACCAAAGATGATATGCTAGAAGAGCAGCCTCAAACAGATCTGGTCAAACAGGAGATGTTGGTGCAGTATTTGCAAGATGCTTACAACTTCTCAGTGAAAATCACAGAAGCCCTGAGTCTGGTCAGCAAGATGATGTATGAAAATTCTGTCTCAGGTGTGTGAAGTGGCGATGGGGCCCTTTCTTCCCTGTTTAGAGTTTCCAGGTTTCTCCCCTGGACTGTCAAGGAGATGTGGGTGTGATGGGGCTCCAGGGGAAGCAGAAGAGCTTGGAGGGACTTCTGTCCCTTGAGCAGATGTCACAGTCGCTTCCAGGGTATTGGAACAGCAGCACTATCTAAAGG
Source organism: Struthio camelus (assembly GCF_040807025.1). Lineage (NCBI taxonomy): Eukaryota > Metazoa > Chordata > Aves > Struthioniformes > Struthionidae > Struthio > Struthio camelus. Next base: position 90,986,727 of record NC_090942.1, on the reverse strand, counting down.
GCTCTCTTGCAGAGGCACGAGAGGGCTGTACTGGGGCTGTGATTTGGTGGTTGTGCTTGAATTAGGCCAAGGTTTGGGGGTGTTTTGTTTTTGTTTTTTGGTTGGTTGGTTGGTTTGGTGCTTGTCATGAATCACCCTCTGGGGGAAGTGAGGGGTGGAGAGTGTAACACCTCCCTCCTCTCCCATCTTCCCTGCCCCATCAGCTTGCCAACCACTCACATAGTTTTGGGGTGCAGGTGGGTCTGGGCACTGCTGCACGCTACTGGTATCCAGAGCTTTATGCAAACACATCTGGGATTTCATCGGAGGTCACTTCACCTGTATTAAGAACACGTTATCCATAATAAGCATGTTGGTTTCTCCAACAAGGTTTGGATGTTGTTGGCTCTGTTGGCTTTTTGCAGACGCACGTATGAACTCTTGGGTTCAATCTCTTTACAAGTCATTTGAAGTTCAAGGCTGGGAGTGTGCCCCTCACCTGGTACTTCAGCTCCTGTTTTTTGAGTCTTTTTTTTTTTTTTTTTAATGATTGAGCAATTTTTACTAACTTTCCATTTCCCTGTTGCTTTATCCTGTAGTATAGGGAAGGCAAATTGGATGTCTGGATTTCTGGAGATTTTAGCAAAAAATTCCATTCTCTCTGCACCAAGTAAACCACACAAAATGTCAAAAGTTTGTCACTTGGGCTAACCCCTATCCATCCATCCTGTTCCCCTCTGGAGATAGTGTGCTGCTGTGGGGTGGGGGGGGCTGAAGTACGGGCGTGCTCAGCAAGTTGCTCAAAGACGTAACTTTTTTAATTAGAGATTTAAAGATTTATTTTTCTTTTACACATGTGTGCATTCTGGCCTGAATGAGGGCAGGGGAAGTATACCAGTTTATCTAGATACAAATACTTACGTATCCCATAGGCATACAGCCTCTTTATTCAGGTCTCTTGCCCATACTGGTATAAGCTCTGCCTTACCAGAGGTCTGCAAACTGTTTGTTGTATAGGCCCTCTAGACATTACTGTGACTCTCTTGTGAATCATCTCCCACTTACTGGGGATTTCTTGTTTTCTTTTTTGTTTTTGTCTTAAGGATAATATATTCCAAGAGTAGTCAAGCTGGAATCAAATACAGTATTTCTTACCCACTTATACATCAGACAGCTTAGTTCTTCTTGTCACAGCATCGGACTGGGACTTATGTTCAACTGCTTTTATCTGCTGTGACCATGAGTTTTTTTTTTTTTTCTGAAGCTAATAAAATTTTGTCCTTTCTCACATGTGGCCTCTGTGCTCTTCTAGATATATCGTGTTACATTTAGTTCTAACATTGTTAATCAGTGCCCCTTTCCATCAGGACATCTAGGTCTCTGTCCTAGCACCCCAATTCTCACTTAAGCCTTCTGCAGACGTTAACAGTGATCTTAGATGCTTTTAGGGCTAGCTGTGAGAGCAGAGAGCCTATAAATTTGTTTTAGTGGTGTCTCTAATGAGGATAAGGAAGCAATGGCGCTAATGCAACTCTTCTTCCCTCTGCAGTGGTGCAGGAAGCCATTGAGTTCTTTGTGACAGTCTCACAGTTCGGCGTGCCCCAGGCAGTGCTTGGAGTCCGCAGGATGCTCCCCCTTGTATGGTCAAAAGAGCCTGGTATTAAGGAGGCTGTGCTGAATGCCTACAGGCGTCTCTATCTCAGCCCAAGTGGGGATTCAGAGAGGTATGAGCTCTTGATCAGAAATTTTTTTTCTTATTTTGTCTTTTGTTTCTTCCTTTGGGGAACTCTGGGAATGGGATATGGACAGGAAGTAAAATCAAAGTTGCTACACTTCACGCTGAGCTGAAACATGTGATTTTTTTTTTTTATCAGCTAGTAAAGAGGCTTTCTCCGTTACCAACGTTTGTGCAGTTTCAGACGTTCTTATGCATCTGGGTATCCTAATGTTCCTGTGGAACATACTGCTGAGCTTCTGCTCTTGCTTTGTCATAGGGTTGGTGTGTAGGAAATTAATGCAGCAGAACTCAACGTGAGACCTTATGGAAGGGGAAGCTGGTAATTATTTTAAATGAAATTGGCTTCAGGCACTCACGCTTAATTCTCTCTTTAAATTTCGCTCACCCTTGCTTTCATACAAAGCCCCATACCAAGCACCAAGACCCATGCGTCCGAATGACCTGGGTACGATCACTGTCTGAGACAGAGGACAAAGGCTACTAAATGTTTGTCACGTCAGCTGGATTTTTTGATTGACCGTAATGAGCTGGTTTTTGGTTACTGCTGGTTTTAAACGCTGGCAGTCAGCTGTTGTTACAGGGTGACCCCTTATCTCAGAATCTTAGATACTTCACCCTCCTTGGGCAAGGTTGTTGCCCATTGCCTGTTTTCTCATTTTGGGTATTTTATGGCGATAGTCTCTCTTCCTGTTGGGATAAGCAGAAGAGGAATGGTATACAATGTACTGCGAACTTAGGAGTCGTTCTTCTGTTATCACAGCTCAGGTTTGCTGCTGACAAGTCTTGTGTGCTGTGGTTTTATCTGCATGTCAGCATTCTGCTTCTGATGTAAACAATGCATTCCTCAATGTTTACCAGTTTTCTTGCTGTCATTCGTGACATTGGCTTTGAATATATATTATTCCTCACTCTATACAGGAGCTTTTTTTTTTTTTTTTTTAATGCTTTCACATACATGTTTCCATTCATAATTCATTTAGATCAATTTTGACCTTCTGTTACAAATCTCTATGTATGGTGGATGAGAGGATGTTATCACAGAATGGTTGAGGTTGGAAGGGACCTCTGGAGATCATCTAGTCCAACCTCCCTGCTCAAGCAGGGTCCTCTAGAGCATGTTTTCCAGGATCGTGTCCAGGCAGCTTTTGACTATCTCCAGTGAAGGAGACTCCACAACCTGTCTGGGCAGCCTGTTCCAGTGCTCAGTCACCCTCACAGTCAAGAAGTTTTTCCTCGTGTTCAGATGGAACTTCCTGTGTTTCAGTTATTGGGGGTCTTTATTGGTTGCTGATCCTTATTGTAGGTTTGGGGGTGGGAGCTGGGTGCTATTCACATGCTTATTTTTTTCATTCTAGAGAGGATATGTTTCTCAGGGACGTGCTTTGTTTGTTTGTTTGTTTTCCATCCCCAGCACTTGTAAATCCTGTTGGATGCACATTCACTGACTTAAATAAGTGTGATCCTTGGTGAGATGCATTGCATCATGTCCCTATACCTCACTGGGGCTACAAGAAGCACCCTCTGCTTCTTGGTTCCTCTTGATAGTATTGACTGGAGACAGCTCTCCTGCAGTTTGAGCTCTGGCCTTATTCATTCATAATTGGATAGTCTTTCTTTCTGCTCTAAGGAAGAGTATTTTGACTTGTGGTTGAGAGGAAACTGGAAAGTGGCTGGTGAGTGCCTCTTGTTGGGCCTCCGTGTGGAGCATGGGGAGGAGCGGCAAGCACAGTGGCAATGCACTGGACAGTGGGCTTCTGAGCCCATGTCGTGCTCATCAGAACTTGACCTGGGGGGCTTGGAGAACTCCCGTTCATGGCGGGGGGAATTTTTCTTATCCCCAAGAATCAGCTCTGTTGTCAAAGAGAAGTTCTCAGCTCTCTGAATAGAAAAGTAATCATGGCACTTGCTTTTTCTTCTCTCTCCCTCTCTCTCCCCTCTCCCTCTCTTTTTCTCTCCTGTCCTCCTCCCCCTCCACCCCCAACAAAGGGCAAGGGCCCAGAGCCTGGTGCGATCTCTCTCTCTCATCATGGTGGATGCCTCGCTAGGAACGATACAATGCTTAGAAGAAATAGTGAGTACTTTCCTCACCTGGGTTTGGTTTGTATTTGTGATCTTAGATCTCTGTTACGTTCAAAATGGTACTCACTGAAGTTAAATGTCTGTACTGGTTTGGATTATGAACTGATTCATCCTCCTCTGCCTCTCCCTACTTGTTTTGTTTCATTTCTTTTGCAGATCTCTGAGTTTGTGCAGAAAGATGAAATAAAACCTGCTGTGATCCAGCTGCTTTGGGAGCAGTTCACAGAAAAATCTCAGTGCTCGTTGCTGGAACGACGTGCTGCCGTGATGCTGCTAGGGATGATGGCACAGTGAGTGCAGGGCCCAGTCTGACCCTGTGAGTGGGAGGAGGTACAGGGACTTGATTTTTATCAACGAACTGTGGGTGCTGCATCAGCTGACTCTTGGTTTTGCAGCCTCAAAAACAGTAATCAGATAACAGGATAATGAAGGCTGGAGTTAAACATAGATGCAGTGGGTCCCACCAACATGGTGTCTGAATAAGTATGATAATGTTACCTTTTTAAGTTTTGCTCCTTCCTGTGATAGGAAAGAGGAGTCAAGAATCTTATTTCTGTAAAAAGAGTCATTATACCCAGTTTTGCTCATTTCAGAGATCCTGATCTTTTATCAGATTATGGATTATACTGGCTTCTGTGGAACATTGCTTGCTACTCCTATAGCTATATTTTGAGTCATTTGGTGAATTTTTTTTTCCCCCCTCATACTTAAAGTACTGCCTTCCCCAAGGCACAAAAAGTATCTTTGTTGTGCGTACTTACTGTAAACTTTCAGCAGCAACTTGCATGCTACCCTCCATCCCCTCCATTTCACAGAGGGAAGCCAGAGATCATAGGTAGCAACCTGGATGTCTTGGTGACAGTAGGTTTGTCTGAGAAGGTATGTGAAGACTATCGTCTGGCCCAAGAAGTGTGCAATGCCATCTCCAAACTTGCCAGTAACCCAAAGGTAAGACTCTTAGCCTGTCCTTGAGGTCAGAATAATCCTTATTCAAAAATGAAGAAGGAAGAAGAGTGGTTTATGCTGAGAAGAGAGAAATGTGATAAGCATAACAAAAAAAAAAAAAAAAAAATTTTGAAATGAAGTGGGCTGAAGTCGTTCAGCAGCCCTGTCTGGAAAGCTTATCACAAAACATGTACTAAAAATATTTGTATTAAGCACGGGCTGAATTCAAATCAGAAGAATGTTCAGTGCACAAGAAAACATTCTTTTCCTTACAATTCCCTTCCTCAGACCCCTAGTTCTAAACTGGTTTGTCTCTCCTCAACCATGAAGCCCTTTTTCCTAATGATGTTTTCTGGTGTTGTGATTCTTTTGCCTTCCCTGCTCATTGATGTTTGGGAGTTGCCAGCTGTACAGCTGAATATAAAACATTACAGGCTTTCAAACCTGTTCATGTTGTAAGTGGTGGCCTGTCAGATGACTCAGATGACTTCTTTTTAGGGGCAGCAGTTTATAAATCCATCTCTCCTTTTCTCTCTCTCGGTCTCTTTCTCTTTTATGCACTTGTAAAATCCTCTTTGCCTGTTTTTGACCTGAGCACTTGGGACATTTGATTCAGGAGTTGTTCTGGCATAAAAGCAGCCCTGCTTCACACAGAACAGCTATTCTGGTATTGCCCCATCCATTGGGGACATTACTGTAGGACATTCATGAATTAACACACATTATAGCATTCTTAAGAGCTCTAAAATTGAGTCACAACCATCTTGACATCACTTATTCCTGCTGACAAAGGAAGGAAGCGTTATTCTAAAACTGTTGCACAATTCTACCGTTAAGTTACTATGTGAGAAGAAACTGAACTATAGACACTTGAATGATTGTGGCAGCTTTCCCCTCCCCTCCCTCCCCCCCCCCCCCGCCACCTTTCCAAAAACAGATCCTCAGTAGGGACAGTAGATTGTAGTTAATTGAGAAATTTCGTTTCTAGCTTCTGAAAGCCTTAATTGCTCAAGCAGTACCTTGTTTCAATCAAGTGTGTTTTGATCAGGCAGCTACAATCTCAGGAACTGTCACGCTCAGCTTAGTAATTCTCTGGATTCTCTTTTTCCCAACCTGAAACGTAGTGGAAGTGATACAGAGCACTTGTATCAGCCCAGATGTGAGGTGGTTTTGCATCCAGAGCTGTCCTCTGTTAGTTCTAACTGATGATATTTTGCTTTTAAACAAAAAGTCGTGGTTCTGGAGTAACCCCAGGCAAGGGCATCCTGTTGATTTGCAGAAAAGATTTGATAACACTGAAGATGCTGTAAAGGTTTTCCTCTTTTTCCATCCTTTGTGGAGAATGAGGGAACAAAATAACATACGATTCCAAAGGAGTCATTTTGGTTGAAGGGGAAGTAGTGGAACTGTTAGGTTGGCTTGAGAACATCTTTTGGCCAAGTTTTAAATTTGCCTGATACTGCCACCATGTTCTCAAAAGTGACAGTAATGACCCTGCTGTGTATTTTGTTGCTGGGGAGTAGTAGATGTCCCTCCCATAGGCCTAACGTGATTTTGGTTGGCAGTGTGCATGTAGGAAGGTTAAGTACTGAGGAAGGCACTAGGGTGGGGGCAGCAACTGTTGTGTGGCAAGGGTAACTCATCTGTTCTCTCTGCAGCCAGCGCTAGGGAAGAACAATGCACCTTTTCGACTGCCACAGACACACATGCTCTTTGGGAGCCTGAGCAAGGCTGTGAGTAAAGGTGAGCTCAAGTCAGCGATGGGGTTGGAGGAGGGGGTGTGAGACAGTCTATGGTGTTGCTCATATGTGTGATACATGGCTCCCTCTTGCCCTCATCAGGCTTTGCCCAGCCAAGTGGTCACTGGATCCCCTTCATGGAGGCAGCAGTAGCACTTATCTACCAGCTAGCAGAAGGGGCAGAGGAGATTTGTGCTTGCATCCTGCAGGCATGCAGTCAGCAAGCTCTGGAGAAGCTGCAGGAGGCTGATGGACAGAAAGCAGGTGAGGAAAAAGCTACTGGGGGAAATCTGTACCAATAGTTTCTCATGCTGTTGTTGGGTGGCCTGGAAGAGTGGTGGGATGGAGCAGAGTTGAGGGCTTGTGGAGCTGCTGATGTGGGAAGATGAGAACACAGTGAAAGGGGTCTGTGGAGCTTGAGGATGAGATAGAGTCTGTGAGGTTTGGTGGTAACCAATGGGGGAGGAATCCAGGTCAACACTCAACTGTAGCAATTTTTTTCTGCCAGAGCCAGGGGATTCTCCCAGCAGAGTCTCTGATGGTGCTAGCAGTCTCCCTACCTTTCTGCTGATGCACCTGGTGTCCCTTGTGGGGCAGGTGGCACTACAGCAGGTAGTGTATTTGGAAGTGTCTGTAAGCACAGAGCTACGTAGACGTCGCATCCTCAGGGAGGAGCAGAAGACCAAGCAGCATTCTGAAAGCAGCGCAAAGAAACAGAGACCCCGGGTGAGAACTGAGCTTTTTCCTATGGGCAGTTCTTTTCAGGTCCCAGCTACTCCCCAGCAAACTTCCAGGGGACACAGTCTTGAGGATGTGTGAGATCTTGGGTAATGCGTGCTTTGGATATAGAGCTGGGCATTAGCAGGTCAGGATTGACAGGGAGAGCTGAGATCTTTGACTGACCTCTCAACAGTCAGATCTTTGACTGTTCAATAAAACTCTCTGGCTGCTCTTGGGCTTTGAACAGGGAGAGGGCAAGGAATGATAGGTCATGTTCTGACCATGTTTATCTTCCAGCTCCAAGTAGTCATGTCCTTTCTTCCTTCCTTACGGTTGCAATCTTTTGCAGTCGCTGCTGGCAATAAAGAATGCCTCTTCATGCCCCAAGTTGGGCAAAAGGGCTTCTGGAACCTTGATCCGTTGGGCTTGAGGGTCCTAACCTCTCTCAGACATAACGATGGAAGTATTTAACAGTAGCCTCTTAAATGGGGTCTGTATAATAGAAATACTCTGTTTCCTTAGGTCTGCCTCAGAATGGCTTCCAGAGTGCATTGAGCCAGAATTCTTGGGTAACGATAGAGAGGAAGAAAATATCTTCTATCCCTAGGTGTCCAGTCTTTGTTAGATGCCTGCACCGGTGTGTCCAGATACGCTGTGCTTTATTTTCTCATTCACGCTGCTTATCAGTCATTACCATTCCTCACACAGGAGGAGGTTACTCTGAGATTTTTCCAGAAACGGCGATTGGATGCAAATTTGATTGTCTATGCAAGGACCTTGTCTCTTTTCTTCCCTTGTGTTTTGGTTTTTTTTTTTTTTCTTGCTACAAGGCTTCCCATATTCTTGCTCACAAAACTAGCAGTTCAAAGGCTGCTTTGGTCTTCTTGCTTCTAGGATTTGCATATCCCTTCAGTTGTGTCAGAGTCTGTCCTTGGTGCTAGATAGCTTCGGTAGCTTAGACTTTTTTTTTTTTAATTTGTGTCCTGTGACACATGGACTGGAAATCCTTGATCACCCATCACAGCTTCATTCAAATCTTGGGGAAATGTGAGTTTTAAGACTCCATCGATCTGTTTTTCCAAACTCTAGTCATGCTGCTGTTAATACGTATGCGCTTCCCTCTTGAGAGAAGAGTACATTGGTGGGTGGGTGGGTGTGTTTTTTGTTTGTTTTTTGTTCTGTTTTGGTTTTTTTAAAGATGGGCAACAAAACCCCTTCCTTCACAGTCTTCCTTTCTGCACAGAGCACAGGAAATGAGACCACTATGGAGGAGGAACTGGGCCTCGTGGGAGCTTCAGCTGATGATACCGAGGCTGAACTCATCCGCAGTATTTGTGAGACTGAGCTTCTAGATGGTAAGTGTGGCTGCCACCAAAGAGCACTGCCTCTGCCTGCCATGTGTGAAAGAACAGATATGGTGGCTAATGGGTCCAGAATAAGATAGTTCCCTTCAGTTCAGAGGGGTACTAGTTTTTCCTGCAGTGTCAACTTTGGTAGAGGCTGCCCATTTCACTGTTCTGCCTCTCTGGAGGTGGCTTTTCAGTGGCAGAAGTGAGTTATCCAGTTTGTATAGTCCACAGGAGTTCTGGAACATACGAAGTAATTGTTCTTAAAAAAGGGATGCCTGAACCATGCTCAAATACCTGTTCTCTTCCCCCTCACTGTCTAGGCAAACACCTGTTCTCTGCCTTTGTTCCCCTGGTGCTCAAGATCTGCAACAACCCTGGGCTCTACAGTGATCCAGCGCTCTCAGCTGCTGCAGCCCTGACTCTTGGCAAAGTCTGCATGATCAGGTAGTGCCTAGCCACGACAGCCTTCTCTTCCAGCCTTCCTGGTAGTACACAAAGCACAAGCAAATGTTGCAACTCCTTCACAGTGGAGAGAATAAACACAAAAGAGCACTCTTAGCTTTTGTTTCACTACATCTTCTGAGAGAGAGGATTTTTGTGTCTTTTTCTTTTCTCCACCCTCTGTCCCATCAGCTCTGAGTTCTGTGACTCCCACTTGCGCTTGCTGTTCACCATGATGGAGAAGTCCGCTTTGCCTGGCGTGAGATCCAACCTCATGATTGCAGCAGGCGATCTGGCCATCCGCTTCCCCAATCTGGTGGAGCCTTGGACACCACATCTCTATGCCAGGTAGTGCTGTGCTCATTGCTGGCGCAGGGGACGATGACAACTCTGTGGATGGATGACACTGGGCCTGTGGAAGGTTAGGGTGATCCAGGAGCCCAAATTTGAATATGTTAGCGCAGGGACAAAACAGACCTGGATTGTGGAGCAGGCCATTGTGGGGTATCAGGAGTTTAGGGATGCTCAGTTGCAGACTGTGGTAACTATATGTTTCTGTTAGGCTGCGGGACCCCTGCCAAAGTGTGAGGCAGACAGCTGGACTGGTGATGACTCACCTCATTCTCAAAGACATGGTAAAGGTGAAGGGACAAGTGAGTGAAATGGCAACTCTGCTCATGGACCCAGAGGAGGCGATCGTGGGACTGGCTCAGAACTTTTTCAGTGAACTCTCCAACAAGGCAAGTGGACGTCTGGGGACCTTGGTGCACAGGAGTGGAAAGGGGCTGATGGAGGCTGGTCAATGAGACAAGAGTTGGGAATGCTGGGGAAGGTGTATCAGTGGCTGGAGCAGCTGTCTGTCCCTCCTCTATATTGCCTAAACGAGGGCAAATAAAGGGAATCCTGCAAAACCAGTTTTGTTTTAACCCTAATGTTGCTGAAAGTGACCTCATCCATTCTCATCAGAAGGTAGGCTCCAAATCTGCACTTCATCCCTTTGCTTTTGTGTGTGCATCTGGTACAGGCTTTGGAAGTTTTCTGCACTTTACCTTTAGGCCTTACAGCTGGGTTCCCTGACTTAAAGGCTCAAGTAATGCATCGTCTCTAAGAACTTTCAAAGTTATTCTTGGCTGTGTGACATAAGAAAGTTAAATCTGTGGCAGTTACAGTCCTAGCAGGCAAGAACAATAGCAAGTGTTACCACTTGGCTTCACCAAGCAACCCTGGATAGGTTTGGCTGGCTGTGTATGGCTGATTTCAAGAAGCTGATGATTTCAGTCAGTAGCTTTGGGGTGGGGAGAAGGGAGGTAATTTTAGGTGGGCAGCTTATCTGGCTTGGCTTGAGCTGTCCTTCATAATTCTGTTTCTCATTTGGAACCTTGTGTCCCACGCAGGGCAATGCCATCTATAACCTGCTTCCAGACATCATCAGTCGTCTCTCAGATCCTGACTGCGGTGTGGATGAGGAATCCTTCCGCGCTATTATGAGGTATTTTAGGGGAAGTCTTTTTTGTCCAGGGCTCTGTTTATGCAAAGGAGATACCGGATCTAGGGAACAGAAACTGCAGTGACATATACAAAATGCTTTTCAGTTGTTCTCCTTGATTTTTTTTTTTCCACAGTCTGCATCTAAAATGAAGGGGATCAATTCTAAAGCCACATAGTTGGGCGTGAGGAGAGACTCCACAAAGAGATTTTCCACCAACTCTTTCAAAAAGATTTTACCTCTGGAAAAGGAAAAGCCTATGGGTTTTAATGTGTGGAACACAGATATGCAACATTATGATAACACAACAGTCTTTAAAGTCCTCTGCCCTCTGTCATTTTTGTAGCGATATTAAAAAGCTGTAGTTGAGGTAACAGGTTTGGGGTTTTTAAAGAAGCTTTATTCTACAGGATAGAGACCTATTACAATAGTTCAGTCTGAGAGCATCTGTTGCTTATAGGCAGTACAAAGAATGCTTACTGAGGTTTCCATGACTTTTCTTCACAAGACTTAACCTGGCTTATACAGAACCTCTTCAGTAGGTGAATTACAAACATTTTCCACTCATTTCTGATCCTTAGCCACATGGGTTTTTTTCTGAGTTGCCTGAATCCCTGTGGGTTGCAGAGGGGAGTGCTGGACAAAACGCAAGCATTTGTGTGGCTGCAGAGTGCAGTAAAACCTCCAGAGATTTTCTGCTGGAGTCTTTCAGTCCATGAGACTCCAGTGCGTTTAGGAATAGAGATGGAATTTTGAAAAGGCAGGAAATGCAAAGCACACAGACAGCCTATTAGTGAGGGTGAAACTGAGACTGAAAATAATTTATGGTTCCAAGACTATATGAATGCTTCTTCAGTAAGGAGCATAATATGAAATGGTGAGGAAAGCAGCATATGGCTATTGACAGTACATGTGTACAGGGAAGTTAGTGTCTGAAGTAGAAGCAAATCTTCACAGTCAAACACGGTGAAGAAGACGACATAAATGAAAAGAACGAGGACATACAGCTGTATGTTTTTAATAATCTCAAACTGGAGGTGTTACCACAGACATTACCACAGCGAATAGTGTTACATTACTTTGAAGGAGGGGTCAGTGTGGTCAAGGCAGCTATAGATTGACTTAACTGACCTCCAGCAACATACACGGAGAGAACTTGCAGGTAGGTACATGGCAAAAAAGAGAAAAAGCAATATTAACTTAAGAAAGAAGGCAGGTATCAAATTAGTCTGAAGCTAATTAATTTTACAGAAGAGACCTGATTATCTGTTAGCACACCATGTCATATGCTTTAGATGGGGAAAAAGGGAATAATAGTTGAAACCCAACTATTTTTCCATGTAGCATGATAGGAAATGCTTGTAGCATGGAGAGGATAGGGTTTAACTTGTAAACAGTGATGGACAAAAGCACAGGCTAGGGAGGAAGCAGTGGCTTATACTCCAGGGATATTTGTCAGGCTGGAGAATAAGGAGGCATAAAAAGGAGAGGGGTAGTGAAAACTGCTGATGGACAAAAAGCTGGAGAGTATCATTGTTAAAGGGAAGGACTAATTCATGGAGAATATGAGGATTACAGTAATAAAGTGAGATGAAAACTAGCATAAAAAGTATAAGGATGGGTATTTAGAGATTATTGTTCAACCTCTGCTATAAAGCTGCAGCTAAACAGTTGAGAGAGATGCATTCCGCTTGTTTTAACAGCCACTGGTGTACTTTTGTACTGCAGACATTTATTTTCATATATCACAAAAGACAAGCAGACAGAGAGCTTGGTGGAGAAACTTTGCCAGCGATTCCGGACTGCCAGGTGGGTTTTGATCCTAATTTTTCTGACCGATAAGTCAGTCTGTTTCTCAAGAATTGTTAGAATAAGCCTACTTCTGCACAGTGATGGTGAACAGATTCCTATCATATTTCCCATGTGGTAAGGTGACAGTGTTGAGATATGCTGGATTAGGTCCTTCTTTTTTTTTTTTTTTTTTTTCCCCTCATCTTCCTCCTAAAAATGCCTGAAGAAATATGTGTAACTTGTTAGGGCTTCTGCTTGTGTTGCACTGATTGGCCCCTCTCCCTCCCCACCTTTCTTAGGGGAAAGCTTTTGTTACAATTTAGAGCTGCATTACAGCTATGCAAGGAGATAGATCGGCTCCAGTGTTTTGGTCCTTTCCACAAACCATTCCTTTGCATCTTAGCTACGAAATGAATGTGTTCAACTGAGGAATTGACTTTTCCCCAACAGCAACCCAGAGGTCCTGTGTGAGGTGATCTCAACCACCTAGCTAAGAGGCCAGTCCCTGTTCTGTGTGCATGGGCTGCTCAGTTGTAACTCTCTGCCTGGGACTTCATTTCCTTATCTGAGTGCCTGAGCCATAGGGCAGTTACACCTTTGCTCCATCTGCAAGGTGTGCATGCCTTGCTCATGGCGCTTATTGTGGGGCACACCATACAGGACCCATCCCTGGCTCTGGGACATCATTTTACTTCCTGGGTTTTTATTGTTATTACAGCTTGGAGAACAGGGGGAAAATAACTTTACTGATGCAGAAATACACTTCTTTTAGGAGGAAGATAATAGAAGCTTATCTGCCTCTCTTGTCATTTGCTTTCACTATCTTCATTTTACCTTCTACTGTGTTTGGTGCACCCTGCTTTCCTCCATTCCTGCGGTTTTCTTTCTCCGTTGCTGTGACTTTGCCCTTGAGGTTTAAGCTGTGCCTGCTTATCTTGGCCATTTGTACGCAGTAGCTGGGCCTATGACCTGCTCAGTTGCCTTAGGGAGTTGCATATTCCCCAGAAATGTAGTATTTGGATTTTGTTTCCTGAGTTGGAATGGAGAGTTGCACCATCCCTCCCAAAATGCCTCCTGGGAACACTACTGAGCTCTTCAGACCACAGTTGTAAAGAGCCATCTGAGTGTAAGCCGTGCCTAGACTCTGCTAAAACGTCCTAATAGTTCTGCAGCACAAAATCATCAGTTTAATGCGCAGCTAGAGGTAATGCTGGAGCAAGACTCTCATTCCAGGCTACAGCAGGAGCTTACAGGAAAAGATTTTGTACCCACCATTCCTCCTTTGACGTTTCTGGAGTTCCAGACTTAGCTATGTGCCAAACATCATTCAGATTTTAGGTGTGGAAGCAAGGCCTTGGTGGTGCAGCTTTGTTCTCCATCCATCTGGTTTTGGACAGTGCATTCTGAGAGAGTGTATGTGAGACAGACTTTTGGCCCTCTGCTTTGTTCATCTTGTTAAGAGGGGCTTTGGTCTAGCTTTTCCTCCTCCCATTCTGTCACAGTGAGCTATATTAAAGGGGTTAGTTCCTTTTTTTTTTTTTTTTTAAAGTAACTTTTACTGGATTCTGAAACTAGACCTCGCTTTGATAGAGCACTCTGTTAATTTCTTACTTTGTTCCTTAATGAAAGGGCCTACTTTGTACCTCTCACTGGCCAAGAGAGAGGGGACTTGAAATACAGTTTCTATCTGAGAGTATCTCTAACATACAAAAACAAGCAGCCAGCTTTGTGTTTGTTGTTGTTCTTTGGTGGAAATAAGGCCCTTCAAGAAGAGCTCTTACCTGGCTGAGTATATTTACCCTCCTAGCTAGCAATAACTTCTGACACTTTTTAAACAGACTGTGTTCTTGAACAGTGTAGCCCTCATTTTTGTCTGACAAAGACAACTAGGCACCACTAAATCACTCTATTTGATGGAATACAGTGTTCCTTGTTAAGTGGCTGATATAGAACGGCACTCAACTGCAGCATGAGAGGCTAAAGTGTCTCTTGCAGGTGCTTTTCCCCTGCAGAACATGAGATCTAGCTTGCTCTGTTACAGGTCACTTATTATTCTAAGTGTGATGTGTTAATCCTTATGCACCTTCACGTATGATCCAAGGGCATTCTGTCTTTCTCAGAACTGAGCGCCAATATCGGGATCTGTCTCATTGTCTTACCCTGCTTCCCCTCACGGAACGGGGCCTTCACAAGCTGCAAGACAACTTTGACTGCTTTGCAGACAAGCTCCAAGACGCAACTGTCTACAGTTGTTTCCAAGCTGTGCTACTTCGATTCCGTAGAGCAGCCAGCAAAACTGAGTCCAAGGTAAGGATGAGGGAAAGTATCAAAGCCAGGACAGCACAATTGCTTTTACACACAAGGATTGGAAAGCCTTGCAGTTTTCCATATTAAGTATGGCTGCTCCTAGGCCCCAAGAAAGTATCAGGAATTCTGGTGGCTGTGCTATGGATGTAATATTTTCCTCCCAATCCCCTTTTTCTTTGCCACTGTGTTGCATCTCCATCAGGCTCTGGCCGAAGAGCTGGAGCAGAAGCTGCAAGCTTGCCATAGTCGAGGACTGGATTCGGCAGAGACTTGTCAGGAAGGCAATGAAACTCTAATGCCGGAGCCAGCCAAGCGGAGACCAGTGGAAGGTATGTTCCTTTTGTGAGACTGCAATCTTCCTCCCAATCCTGCGATTCAGTAGAGACAGCTAGGGCCTTTTCCTCACCCTTACAGACAGAACAGCTGTTGCCTTTCCTTTTTTTCTTTGCAGGCTCACACCGCCAGCCCCTGAGCACAGCCAACAGGAATGTGGATGAACTTTTTGTCACACCCCCACCTCGGGCACTCCGAAACCATAAGCCTTCCCAAAAGCGCCGTCCACCCAAAAAACCTATTATCACCTTCTCCAGTGACGAGGAGAACAGTTCTGAGGATGGTAAGGCATTGTACGTGTGTTTGAAAGGTGAAATTGGGGAGAGGGAAAGGAAAGCTGGCCTTGGCCCCTCAAGGATTCTCATGGGCTGAGAGCTGCAGTGTAACATACCTCCTCAGGTGCTCCCTGCATGCTCTCCCATGCCCACGTGATCCTTTGGAGTGGGCAGAGGGCATGCAGGGCTTTAGATCACTGCCTGGGCTGCCTGTAGATTCCTCTGTTGAAGGTGCTGGTTATTGACACAACGTTTTGCCCTCTTAGAATTCTCAGCAGAGTTAACAGAGGAAGAAACTCCCACAAAAACAACTCCCATCACCAGATCTTCAGCCCGCCGGGTGCGCTGAGGGAACCATCTGCCGCTGTCTTTAAAAATAAAACTGGTCTTATGCAGCAGTCTTTTGTCTTAACTGACTTATACTCTTGCAGCACTTTAAATGAGGACAAAATGTAAGGCTATACGAAATGTAAGGTTATACTAGGCTAAAAGTATTCCAAAGCTGTCTTTTGGTATCTTTACGAAGAAAATCAGTAATTGATGTGGCTGCCGCTTGCACTGCTTTTATCCTGGAAGGGCTTTGCAGATGCAAGAAAACTGTTTTCATTATGAAGTTTCCTTGGCGGGAAGTTGTTGGGGTGATTTTTTGGGTTGTTTGTTTGTTTGTTTTGCTTTTTTAAGAACAGCCAAACTAAACTGATTTCAAAACGCTCACTTGATCCAACTGTGCCCCATTTTCTTATACAGGTGTAAGCACACCATTCAGCTTCTGTAACACAAGCCAAATACAAAAGGACCCAAAACCAGCAAAAATGTATTCGATCCTTGTTGAGGCTCTTGCCCTGCAGGGCATTGAGGGACAATTACCTGAATCTTCCCCCTAAAGAAGAGTGAGGGGATGCAAAAAAGAAAGACTGACTTAGACTGTAACTAGAGTACTTCATTAGAGAACATTAACCGTGAGTGGGAGAAACAATACAAATTAGAAAAGGCTTCAGAATTATCTTTGCCAAACTCTGACTTGGTAACTTTGAGTTGAACAAGTATATTAATAACATTAACTGTCACACTGCACTTTTGGAATGAGGCTGTTGTGAATCAAGTTACATTTCAAATAAGACCACCACTTCACCCCTTTCCTTCTAGGGATACTGTACCAGTGCTCAAGCCATTCCTTGTACTGCCATGTGAACATGAAGGGCCCTAGTTCTGAATTTTGACTGGAGCAGCTCTTGGCCATGCCTTGTTTATGCTAATTGGGTAAACAACTTTTACCCCTCTCTCATGGGCAAGTTAGCATTTGTCCCAGGCCTTAGTACTGAATTATGTCAGTGGCCCAAAAAGCAAGACGCTTACCTCAGACAACAATGTCCTTTCCCTTAGTAGCCAGTGACCAGTTGGGCATCCTCTTCTCTCGACAGGTTCCTGCAGATCTTCCCCATTCTTTGTCTCTGAGGATCTGCCCGGTTCCTACAATCATTGTGGTCGTTCTTAGTTCAGCAGCAAGTAGAGAGCCTGCTGCTCAGCTCCTATCTGGCTCCGCTACCAAAGCCCTGAGAAACTTGGACTTCTGTTGCTTATTTTGATCTCTACATGAAAGGAGAGTCAAAAGTTGCATACTTTTGTGTTGGGCTGGGATATAGTTTTTATGCCAGTATCTGAATGGACATAAACATATGAGCAGCTTGTAGAAACAGGCCCATTAAAGCCACCCCTTTACCCCTTAATCAAGCCTGTGGTTGCTTGTTACAGCAAAAAGCCCCTTTCCTGCTAGCTAGACTACCACTATACCTTGGGTCTCCTAGCTACTGCAGCGCTGGTAACCCTGAACACCAATTCACCAGGTGGCAAACTGCCCTCTCCTAGGCTCAGTCTGCAATGGCAAAAGCTGCAGAGCTACATTCTCCTCCACCCTTGTAAACTCCCCTTGCACTGGAGGAACTACAGACATCCTGGTCCCAGGAGAAGAAAGTCTCAAAATGGATGTGAAGTTTAAAAAAAAAAAAGAGAGAGAGAGAGAGAGAGATGGACAGTTAGAGCAAGGACTCCTTAAAGGAGCAGTAAGTGAGGCACTGAAAACAGTACAGTTCAGCTTTCTTGTGTGCTACTGCTTTTGCCACCTGAAGGCACCTCCTGGCTGGGCAGCAAGGGAGGCAAACATTCAATGTGTTACACACAGTGCAAAAACAGAACAGAAGGAAGCAGCAGCTGAAAATGTGAAATGCTTTCTTCAATTCTCATGTTCCCACAGGGTGAGTCTGGAAGAACAATGTTTAGGTAGGCATATAATACCTGGACTGCAGTACAGAGGTGGGTAAAAGTGGCTCTCCAGATGATGGAACCATGGGGTGGCAGGGGTATTTATTGGGATGGGATATGTCAACCAAACGCTCTCCCCCAACCCCATGACTCACTGGCAAGATCCACACACACCCCCCACAGCTGCTACTGTGTAATCTAGCCAGACTGCAGTACTCCCCCACGCACAAATCTAGAACGCTCCTCTAAGAGCAAGGCAATTGCATGAAATATAAGGATCAAAAAGCTACAGCACTGCTGTCTGCCCTTCCCGTCCTCCCTGATAAAGATTCAGTGAAGGCTACAAGAGACAGAGGCAGCAGCTATTGCTGCAGCATATTAACAAGAAATATGATACTGACAGTCACGCATACTCTGCGTGATCTTCCCCCACCCCTCCAGCCAGGATATGTCATTCATAATTGGGAATGAAAGAAAAAAGGACAGCATATATGGATTTACAGCCAGGCTCAAGGCATCACAAGCCTGTGAATTAAATCCTGCATATATATGAGATAACCCAATGACGATACCACAGTTAAGAGGATATGGAAGGTGTGGATGGACATAGCAAGGTAGCTATAAAACTGTCTAAGCACTCGCTTGCCTTTGGGTCATGCATTATGCTTTTCCAAGTCAGCGGCTAGATTTCCTTCAGGAACGCCAGAGGGCCGTCCCCAGGACGGGGTGAGGGTTTGGCAGTCCATGATTGGACAGATGTGCTGGCTCACTCACTGCCTCTCCATCTGTCCTTTGCTCTTTGCTGGCCACAGCACTTGCCTGTTCAAGTGTAAGTGCTAGTTCAGTAAGCAGGAGCTCCTGTTGATCCTCTTCTGCAGGTCGTTCAGGTGGAGTGTCCCCTCATGTCACTGAACTACTCCCCTGGCCCTGAAGGAATTAGGGACCTTCTGTATCATGGGCAAAGGAAGGCCTGAAGAAAGAAAATGGGAAAACCAAGACGGGTTTGAGACTGCTGCCTTGAACAGCCCATTGCCCCCCTTCAGACGCCTGCAAGCAGCTCTTTCTGTGGTGACCACGAGTTGCACCAAGACAACTGAAGGGGCCAGCCTGTGCTGTTAAAGGTCTCTCTTCTGAGGGAATGGGATTACTAAGGGCCAAGATCAGTGGAGTCTACCATTTTTCAAAAGTTTGCAAGCCACAGTCTCAACTCCTAACCACCACGGTATGAGGGGAGTGACGTGAATATCATCCTTACTCCTGAAGCCCTTTGCATCACCACAGACCCAGGGGGTGTTCCCAGGGTACTTCACCTAGTTTGTAGTCCTCCCGCTGTCTAGTTGCCCTGCTCCTTTTCTTTTAAGCAACTCTGCTTACAAAAGACTGATTCAGCAGGAGACTACTTTTCTATTGGTCTTTCAAGCTGTAGAATCAGTGCCCCACTATCAGAGGGGGAAGGGTTATTGAAAGGGAAACTTGCTAGAACCAGAGCGGAAAGACAGACAATAACCCATTTGAGACTGAGAAAACTGGGGCAATCATGGACTGAGTGTCCGCCAGAGCCTTTCAACTTCACAGTCACTGCCAGGACATGACAGAGCAACTATTCAGTTGTACTGCAGCCCCAGCAAGGTCCTGCCTTATCATGCTGGGACACAGATCAGCTGCAACTTTGTGACACCTGAGTCAGGGGTACGACTGCAATTCATCAGGCTTTGCTGCAAATTTTCTATAGTCCCCAAATGTTCTTACTTGATATAGTGACTCCTTCCCTGGTGCCAGGCCCAGATTTTGCTGGACCCAAGGAAGGGACCCCTCCCTTGAGCCCACAAAGCCTATCCATCCCTGCAGAGTTCAGCTTGCGTGCAAGCGCACTGGAATTCAGAGCAATTGCAAACACGTTTCTGGCATTCTTCCTGCAGTATTGGGGGCTACCACGTTCAAGGGATGCCAGACTAAACCATGACCACATTTTATATCAAAAACAAAGTGTTGTTGCTTTTTTCTTACCTTTTGCTCAGGACAGAGTTGATTCCTGGAACTGGTGAACTCAACAGGAAATTCATCTGCCTGCAGCTGACTTGTCAGGAGCAGGAACACTATAACAAATGGACTCAGCTGCTTCAGGATAGTAAAACGTGAATAGGAAGTACAGAACAACATCCTCAGAGACATCTCTCACGTGAGATAAACACATGTCCACATCCCAGCCTCCCTCCTCTCCTTCTCACCCCTCTGAAACTTGTGCAGCTTCTCCCAAAACTGTATCCAGCAGAGGGTGGGGCTGGTTGTGTGCGTGCATCATGCACAGGTCAGGTAGGCTAAAGGGTTTCCAACCTCAAGTGCCAGCAGGGCACACATGCTCTCTCATGTGAATGCCCATGCGGACAGCCCATCCTGTGACTATCCAGCAGTCCCTTCCCTCTGTGGTTTTCAAGGGCCGGCATCAGAGTCATCTCGTCCCCTGTGAAACGTCTCAGTGGTACCCACCCATCAGCAAGGTGCCTAGGTAGCCTCTCCATTTGCTGGCGTGCACTGGATAGCTGCTCCAGCTGAGGGGGCCACAGAGGACTGCCAGATAGGATCACTAGAGCATTGCTTTGGAACAAGCATCTTCTCACTAGAGGTCACAGGAATCGGGCAGAGCCAGCACGCTTGGGGTGCTCCTGCCACTACCCTACCTGTGCAAAATCTCTCCTGTCTGCACTCTAGCTTCAGTGCTCCAGACTGCAGCCCCACGCTCACTTTTCAGGGAGAAGAAATTATGCAAAACAGTGCATGAAACTTTCTGGTTCCTTGGACCACAAATCTGCATCTACAAGTGGAGAATGCTTGGAAGGGAGGGAGGGAGGGAGGGAGGGATGGAAAGCAAGACAGAGCAAGTATCTGAACTGTGACTATTTGTTATCTGCAAAAGACTTCTAATTTTCTTCTTTCCTTAATAAAGTAAGCAAGAAGGGGAGAGCAGAATATTTCCTGACTTTTGCCCAAATTACTTTCTGTGATGAAAGGGAAGTTTAAAATATTATTAAAGTCACCCAGCACATCCACTGCTATTCCTGTACTGCGGTACAGTCCCCCCTTTCTCTCCGCTGACAAACTTTCCTGATTAGTTTCTGTCTTCGCACGCAGGCTGACTTCTGCACCCTGGTCTCCAAACAGTGACCTCATTGCCTTGTTCAGCTGGTGAGAAACTACTGTAAAATGGGAGAGGTAAACAAAGGGGGAGAGCTAATCGACAGAAGATTTAGGAGGTAGGAATCTGCTCCTTGCGGTCCTACTTCCATTGTGTGCCTGCGCTTGAGAAAATGCAACTTCAGCCTCAATGAGCAATATTCTGTGCTGGTTCCTCTGGAAACTCAGCCCAGGCTCTCCAGATGGTGTATGTTGAGTAATGACTCAGGAGAGCCATGGTGCAAGTTATATGCCCACTAGCACTGGATCCACACTCACCTGTCACCACCACAAACCTCACACAGTTAGTGCTGGAATTCACACCCATTGCAGCAAGAACTTTTCATTCCTAGGCCAATCAGCTCACCAAAATATAAACGTTAAAAAGTAGAACAAAAGTGTACTGCCGCATAGCTGAATTTGTGACAGCTCCGTGCAGTCAGCGGGCTGACTATCACTAGCTGAGCTGTAGTTCGTCCTCACGCTGATTAGAGAAGTAACATTAACAGCACTCTGCCTAAGAGGAGGGTGTTTAATATCACCTATATAACCGCAGCCTCCAATATCTCTCTTCAGGACGTGACTCCAGGTCTCACCCTGTTCCTGACCCTGCCAGACACCTCCAGATCCTGGCCAGCAGCAGCTCAACTCACATTTGTCTTCCCAGACACTCAGTAAATACCTTTGTGTCCTTTTTCTTTAGAGGAAGGGGTTTTGCTGAGCTCACCCTGAAATATATCATCATGGACAAAAGGGCTGAAAGGTTAAGGAGCTCCAGGGGGTAGTTCAGCAGGAGCTGGGGGCCAGGCGCCTGCCAGAACGACAGCTATAAAGGCAAAGAGGGGATAGGGATTGCATCTGACACAGATGCAGTAGATCCTGCCTCACCTCACAAAAGCCCTGGGACAAGGAGAAGATGCTGGGGCTCCAGTCGTGGCCTTGCTTGCTTTTCCTCTTCCCAGTTCTGCTCTCTGCCAGCGTTCAATCTGTGTCCTTACCAGGACAGAGGCTACAGGTAGGAGGGACTGGGACAGAGCTGAGGGAGGTTTCAGGAGTGGCAAAAGCAATTTGGGGAGGTCGTGTTTGAACTTGGAATGAGCGGTGATCCCGAATTCCAGCAGCCAGAGGCTGCTGTCTATTCTCACTGCTCCCTTCCCTTCAGCCCATCAGCCTCAGCTCTAGGTTGACTGGATCTTTATGACTCAGCTCCTGGAGAAGCATCAGCATTTCAAGGTAAGGAGACAGAAAAAAAGCTTTTCAGTGCTCTTTGGTATGGGGGAGCAGGCTGACTGTGGGGCTCCCCATGTTGCCTGCAGAGGCTTTTAACTGTAAAGAGACTGGCACTAACTGAGCCCTATGGCACTAACTGAGCCCTATGACAGCAGTGATCAGAAGTTACAATCACGCCCCTTGCATTAAACGACAAGCAGGTATGTGGAGGGATTTCAGTATAAAATGCAATCAACTTCAACAAGTACTGTAACTGGTAGCTATCCACCATGTTCAGTGACCTGGTTCTGACACATTTCAGAGGGAGGGTGCACCCTATTAGTTTGGGATTTCCTCTCCTAAGCTCAGTACTGCTCCACTGCAGCCCCTCTTTCAGGGCCAAGAGCCCCTCTGCATATGTATGTATCAGGACACTAGCTAAGGGCTTCTTCACTTTGGTAAATCTTTTACTCTCACCCACTGCAGAAACACTGCTTATAGCTTTCAAGTCTTCCCAGCTCCCTCTTACCCAAATCCTACCCTGAGCCTCAATGCTTTGTGCTAACATTGCCTTGACCATGTGGTTCAAGAAGAAAAGCTACAGTAAATTATTTAGGATGTGAGCTAAAAAAAAAACCAAGACTGATTCTGTTCTGACTCATCGCGCAGAGGCTTTCTGAAGATGCCTTCGTCTGCTTCAGTAAACTCGCTACAGAAAGGGATGGAGCTGAACCGCACAAAGGCTCTTCAGCCTTAAGTCAGTGTCCATGCGGGGAACAGATATGGAACGGCTACTGCAGGCTGCTTCCCTGCGCAATACTGCCAGATACTGGGTCATTAGCGCCTCTGGGCCCAGCGCACCTCCTGACCTTTGCCTCTCAGCAGCCAAAGGCCGCCAGCAGTGATTGAGGGCTATAATCAGCACATCTCCACCTGCCCAGAAAGGCTAAAGACTCCCCAGTGGATGAGGAGCCCCCTTCTTCACACCTGCTCCTGCGACACTGCCATTCCTGCCCCTCTTTAGCACCAGGTATTTCGGGTAGATCCATTCACCCCCACCCCCCCCCCCCAGCCCTCTGGGAAAACAAAGGGCCAGAAAACAGTCTGAGCACATGGAAGAATAAACAGCAGCTCAGCATCAGCAAGAAGACCAAGGACTGAAGACTCAAATTACTTTCCAAGTACAGGGGGACCTGTCTGACAACAGCAAGGCAAGCAACTCGCACACAGAGGCCTAAACCAGCTTCCTACTTCGGACAGAGAAATCATTGCAGACCGTAGGAGTAGCTGGTCTAGCCCTTCCCTTGGGGATCCCCATGCCTGAATACGTCACAAACACAATGCCTCGTGTACAGACACCATTTAAGTCCTGCCTGCATCCTAGGGAAGATTTGGGGCAGCAGGACAGCAGGCTTTGGGCACATTGGGTTATCACCAGGAGAGAGAAATGAGACACAGGAGCACAGGCAATACCATTCTCACCCTTGCCTCCTCTCTGTTTATCCCACCTTCCCAGATGTTTCTTTCCCAGTTGCTGCCCCTGGACTCTGAATCCATGCTGGCTGAAGAGGACATGAAGGAAGGGTCCAGCTTTGGACCTCCGTTGCTCTCCTCCACCCTCCCTTTCCTCCCATCTGGGGCCAGAACTGCCCGACTCCCGCTCTGGCGCAAGACCCTGGCCAATCGCAAGTGGGCACTGGCTGGAGATTGGGCCTGGAAGGCCATGCCCAGGGGCTGCTTTGGACTGAAAATGGACCGGATTGGGACCTTCAGTGGTTTGGGGTGTTAGCCTTGGAGAAACTCTGAGGTGAGAGAGACAGCAGCGAGGGCAGCAGAGAAGCAAGGGGGGACTCCAGAACATAAACCATAGGGAGAACCAGGAACAGGGGGACCTGGGCAACAGGGAAGCAAGCTGAACCCAGGGGCTGATGGGGCACAGCGGGACACCGCCTGACTGCTGGTGGGCCAAAGTCAGAGAGCTTGGCTGCTACTACATGAGAGTAGTGACCTCTGGGCTACCAGCCCTCGGAGTCTGGGTGGTGAACGGGGAGCAGGTGGGTTGCACGCTGCCACGAGGCTCACAGGCATTGCTTTTGCACAGGCACAGGAGACTGAAGCGTCTGGAGAACCTGCTTGGGACAAAATGGGGATGAGCATGGCATGCCCACCGCTGAAGCCCTAAAACCCCTGCCCTAGGCTGCTGGCTGAAGGACCGCTGCAGCAGGGAAGTTATGAAGTGGTGCAAAGCGGGCTGAGCACAGGGGTTGTCCAGCTCTGCTACCGCCTGGAGCCCCAGGACCCCTCCCAGGCGTGTGCCGCCCCCCTCTCTGCTCGGCTAGCAGGTCCCGCTGCCCAGCTGGCAGGGGCTCACAGGCCTTGGCTGTTCTCTCTCCTGCCATTTGTGCTTAAGAACTGACTTGCTAATTAAAAAGAGCTGTATTGTTTGTTTGTCTCGTCCAGACTCTGCAGCATTTGCCCAAACCCCACAGCAGCACCACCTCCGCAGCAGCGACCTCGGCTGTTGTCAGGCCTCCGGTTTGTGGACAAGCGAGAGGCAGGCCAGGGACGATGCCTTTCCCCGCCGCCCTGGCACCCGCCGGCTGCCGGGAGGTGGCGGCAGAGCCCGAGACCTGGCGCAGCCCCCGGCCCGGTGGTGGCAGTGGTGGCGCAGCCCCCACGTGCTGCGGGGCCATTTTGGGTGCATGCTGCTGATCCCTGGGGGCTAGCAAACCGCAGGCCGAGGGAGCCATTTCTCAGCCCTGCGCCTCCAGCCTGCCAGTGCCGTGAGCGACCCCGTGGCTGTCCCCTTGGGGCCTAGCAGTTATATAACGGCCAGGCGGCTCCCATCACTCCGGCTAACCTCAGTGAGCCCTGAGTCTGAGATGCCTCTTCTGCCTCTCCTTCCTGCAAAGGAGAGCTGCAAAGGGCTGCAAAGACACAGCCTTACTGAAACCCTGCCGTTATGACTAGGCACTTTTCGCGCCCCCTGCCAAGCCCACGTGCACAGATTCAGCCTAATTCAGCAAGTAGGAGATGGCTGGAAGTGCAGCCGCCCGCTCTCCCAAGCCAAGCTACCCGTACCACACCCATCCTCTCCAGCAGCCAGGAGCTGAGCTCAGCCCCCGGCTGCCCCTGCAGGCCCTGCAGCCAGGGCCGCCAGGTGCCCGTCTGCCTTCCAGCACGGGCTCCAAGCAGCTAGGGTGGAGCCTTGAAATCCCGGTTGCCGGCCAGGCTCAGGGGCACGGGGCTGGGAGCTGCTGCGTTGGCTCATCCCACCTGCACTCTGTCCCCCTGCACAGAGTACTCGGCGGCACCCATGTTTGCTGAGCAAACAGTGGGCCTCCTATTTGGGCAGAAATTTAAGGCAGCCCCCAAAAGTTACCCTGACCCCTCTTCTGGCCCTTCCCAGGCTACATTTGCGATGCCTCGAATGAGGCACGGGATCCTTTGGGCTCCCTGCAACCTCCAGCTGCATCGCTGCAGCACATGAGCCATCCCACATGGCCTTTAAGAAAATGTCGTAACCTCAGCTGGGGCTAAACTTAGCTGCCTGCCCCTTGGCAGCACCGGGAATAGCAGCAGGATAAGGAGCGTTGGATTACGTCTGAGCTGGGTGACCCATCTCCAGACCCCCCCCCCCCCGGTATCTGCTTTGCTCCCCGAGCCCGCTCCGTCCTTCCCATCCTCAGGGATCCCACTCGGCTGACCCTAAAGCCCTGGCCAGCCGAGCTACAACGGGGGAAGGTTTCATCCCTCTGCCTTGCCCTATCCGGGCCCAGCTGCACATCTCCCGTATTCCCACGCGCTCCTCTCCCTGCATGCCTAAGCCGGGCGCGTGCATGCTCAGAGCTCCCTCCCCAGGGAACAGCCGCTTTGAGACATGCTCTAGGTCTCAGCGCAGAGCCGGCGGGATCCCGGCCTTGCCCCGGAGCAGCCGGCAGGCATGCAGGGCAGGGACGGCCATCATGCGAGGAGCACTCTCTCCTCACCGGCGCCCGGCCCAGGCCCTGGCCTGCCCCCAGCCAATGAACGCGCCCCGACAGCGTGGATGCGAGCCGGCAGCGCGGGGTGGTAGGCAGGATTTCCGCAGTCACGTCCCGCGAGTAGCAGCCTCCCCGGTTCCTCATTAACATGGTGCTCACGCCGCTCGGCGCAGCATGTCGAGGCCTTGGCCGGCGGCCGGGGGGAGGCTGGGTCAGCAGGCGCGCTCACAGCGCGCCTGGCTAGCGCAGCGTGGGGCAGCTCGGGGCCCTGGCAAGAGCGGGGGCAAAACAGCAGCCCCCCCCCCCCGAGAGCAGCAGGCCAAGGGCAGCACGGCCCCGCTTCCCCCCAGCGACATGTGGGGAAGAGGGGGGCTGGGCTGGGCAACCTGCTGCGCCCTCGGGATGGCCCCGGCAACAGTGCAGCCCTTCCCGCCCCCACCGGGGCCGGGGGGGCCAAAGGGGTGCAGAGAGCGGCGCACGCTGTGGCCTCCCCCCTTGTTGCCGGGCCGCCAAGGAAAGCGGCGCCCACCATGTCGCGCGGCGGCTGGGCAAGGCCCAGCAAGGCACGCGTGGCCGCACACGCGCCTGGCAGAAGCAGCCCCCGGCTAGCGAGAGGCCGGAGCCCGACACCAGGCTCCTTCCTAACCTCCCCGAACGGGGGGCTGCGGCCGCGTGGCCTCCCTTCGCAAGCCGCGGGGCTCGGGCAGGCGGCAGCCGGAGGGGCCGCGCGCGCCCTGCCAGGGGGGTGCCGGGCCCCCCAGCTCAGGTGTGCGGCGCTGAGCGCAACCCACGCACCCCGACAGCCCCGCTTCCCCCTGGGGCCAGCCATGCCCTGGCCTCCCTCCCCCCGCCCCAACATCGCACAGCGCAGAGGCCCCTCAGCGCTGGCAAGGGGCAGAGCACTGCGGTCCCCCCCCACCCCACTGCAATCCTCCCTCCCCCGAGGAGCGCTGCACCCCCCCAGCGCAGCGCAGCCCCGGGCCCCGAGGGGGCGGCGGGGGCCCCTCTGGGGGGACCTTTGCCCGCGGCCCGGTGGGGGGGGAGGGGGGCGCCGCCGCTGCCGCAGCCCCCCAGCGCACGTAGCCCGGCCCGGCCCCCGCACTCCCATTCGGCGCCGGCCCGACGGGGCGGGACCCGCCATTTCCCCTCCGCCGCTATAAAAAGCGGCGGCGCGGCGCGGCGCCACCTTCTCACTGTCCGTCAGGGCCGGGTCGGAGGCGGCAGGTAAGGGGGCTGGGGGATGGGAGGGGGGGAGACGGAAAGGCGGCGGGCGGGCGGGCAGTCCTGTTTCTGGGTGGGGGGGGGGCTGCGCTGCCGTGGGGCGGGAGCAGGGAAGCTTTGGGGGGGGGGGCGCATGGCGGCTGGGCGCCCCCGGGCACAAAGGCGGCAAGATGGCGGGGGGGGGGGGGGGAAGATTCCCTTCCCCCGGGGCGGATCGCCCCGCTCTGCGCGCCTCTCAGCGCCGCTCTCTCCCCGCAGGCACCAACATCCCTGAGAGGCGAGATGGTGAAAGTCGGAATCAACGGGTGAGTGTGCGGGGTTGGGGGGGGAGGGGAGAGGAGCGGGCGGGTGGGCGGGCGCGGGGGAGGCGCAAGGTGGCGCCAAGGACGCGCGGATGAGCCGTTGCGCGCCGCGCCGCGGGGCAACTCGTCCCCCCTGGGGTAGCGGCCCCGGCGAGGGCGGGGCACTGAGTCACTTCCCCCTTTTCCCCCCCGGCCGAGTCGGGCTGAGTCACCCTGCGCGGCGAGCGCCCGCGGCCCGGCTCGCCTTGCCTTGTCCTGCCCGGCCCTGCCGGGTGCCACCGCTCGGGGCCGGGCTGGTGACCCCCGTCGGAAGGATGCCAGGGAGATCGTGTGTCGCAGGAGCCCCGGGGGCCCTGGGGAATGTGACCTTCTCCCACCGTGCTGTGAGGAGTAACCGGATCCTGCAGTAAATTTAGCGCCTGACCTTTCCTGCGCGGCTGCCCCAAGCAGGGGTCGCTCTTAATCTTCAATTGGGGCTCCTTGGCCTTTGAACGCAGCTGATGGGCTCCCTTCTGCCCCTCTGGGCAGGGAGCAGCCGATGTCCCAGAGGGAAAGCCATGGACTGTTATGCCCTGCCTTGCCCAGCCAGCCAGGCTCCTTGCTCCTCCTACTTATCTGTGCATCTCTCTCCCCAGATTTGGCCGCATTGGCCGCCTGGTCACCAGGGCTGCCATCCTCTCTGGCAAAGTTCAAGTGGTGGCCATCAACGATCCCTTCATTGATCTGAACTACATGGTGAGTTGCCTCGTGGTGTCTCCTCCAGGCCTTCTATGCAGTTTGCCTCTTGCAGTGGGGCAGTGGACTCCCCTAGCTCTGTTCTGGCAGCTCCCCATGGATGTCAGGTGTGGGGCTGTGGGTGGAATGAGAGAGACAAAGCGTAGGGTTGTGGGCCCAGCAGATTTGGTGGAGCCGAGTACAGAGCAGCAGTTGGATCAGCTCACTGGAGAACTCTGGGATCTGTGATTGCAAGAGCAAGGGATGGGGGGTTGCAGCTAGGGTGCCTGACCTCTTCCCCCCCCCCCCCCCGCCCCCTTCTCTCTCCTTGCTAGGTTTACATGTTCAAATATGACTCTACTCATGGTCACTTCCGGGGCACTGTCAAGGCTGAGAATGGGAAACTTGTGATTAATGGGAACCCCATCACCATCTTCCAGGAGTAAGTATCTCTTTCTCCCTCTCATCCCTTGGAAGGGTGAAAACAGATCTCTCACAGAGCAACTCTTATGATTTTGTCCCTCCTCAGGCGTGACCCCAGCAACATCAAGTGGGGAGAAGCTGGTGCTGAATACGTTGTGGAGTCCACTGGTGTCTTCACCACTACAGAGAAGGCTAGCGTGAGTAGGCCAGTGGCATGTGGGAGAAAGGACGCTTGCTGCTCCTACCTGTGGGGCACATCACCATGTACAGAGTTCAAGATGTGGAGGAGATGGCTGGGAGGGAGAAGAGGGTGTCTGAGGAAGTATCTTGCTCTCCAAGCTGTTGGGGTATTCTGGGTTAACTGATCTCCTTCTCT
Source organism: Struthio camelus (assembly GCF_040807025.1). NCBI lineage: Eukaryota > Metazoa > Chordata > Aves > Struthioniformes > Struthionidae > Struthio > Struthio camelus. The sequence goes on along the minus strand of NC_090942.1, from coordinate 90,957,887 downwards.
TCTCACAGGCTCACCTGAAGGGTGGCGCTAAGCGTGTTATCATCTCTGCCCCCTCAGCTGATGCTCCCATGTTTGTGATGGGTGTCAATCATGACAAGTATGACAAGTCGCTGAAAATTGTCAGGTAAGGAGAGAAGAGGATGCTCTCTGGCCTGGAACTTTCACCAGCTGCATGGGGTCTCATCTTTCATGGGTAGGTATACTGCCTCTGGTTGATGTGTGTCTTTCTCTTTTCCTCAGCAATGCCTCTTGCACCACCAACTGCTTGGCGCCCTTGGCCAAGGTCATCCATGACAACTTTGGCATCGTGGAGGGTCTTATGGTAGGTCTAAAGCCTGCTGCTTAGTGTGTCCTATCCCCACGTTTCTTCATGTGAGAAGAGAAGTAACTGTCCACGGGCTCTGTGTTTGTGAGGGGTGTAAACTCACACAGTAAGAGGGCTAGCCTCCCTGTGTTCCTTGGGATGGGGAGTTAAGCATTCAGGATGTTTTTTGAAAGTTATTGGCTGTGTTCTTATTCCTGTGCTCTCTTCCCCAAGACCACTGTCCATGCCATCACAGCCACACAGAAGACAGTGGATGGCCCCTCTGGGAAGCAGTGGAGGGATGGCAGAGGTGCTGCCCAGAACATTATCCCAGCATCCACTGGGGCTGCTAAGGCTGTAGGAAAGGTCATCCCTGAGCTCAATGGGTGAGTGTCAGCCCTTCTCAGGTGTCGGAAGGAGGTAGACAGTGCCTGGCTGGCTCTGGCCCATTCCTAGCGGAATAGAAGGCTGGCAGAGGGGTGCTGACTGCTGTTCTGACTCTTACCTCTCTGACAGGAAACTTACTGGAATGGCTTTCCGTGTGCCAACCCCAAATGTCTCTGTTGTGGACCTGACCTGCCGTCTGGAAAAACCAGTGAGTGTTGTGGGGAAGGCCTTAACCTCCAAACCTGCTCCTGCTTCCTCCAAATTCCTCTTATCTAGAATTGCCCCCTCTACATCTGTGTCTTCCTCCCACACTCTTCCCACTCAGCCCTGGTGATGACCAGGAATACTTGGTCTTGGCAAGAATAGCACCTGCTGTGCTGCTCCCAGTATCTGGGCTGTAGCTGTGTCATTCCTCTCTACCCCCTTCCCTGGCCCAGCTGACAATTTTGTGTGAATTGGGATCTGACCCTCTTAATGTTGTCTCTATTCTCAGGCCAAGTATGATGACATTAAGAGGGTAGTGAAGGCTGCTGCTGATGGGCCCTTGAAGGGCATCCTGGCATACACAGAGGACCAGGTAAACAGCTTTCAGTGTCTCAGCCTGTGGTTGGTAGCACTCTCGTCTTCCTGCTGGGAGCTGCCTTGCTGGGATTCTGCTTATGGCACTCCTGGGTCAGGCTGCCTCCATCTGTGGGGTGGAGGACTGAGTTAGAATCTCCTCTCTTCCAGGTTGTCTCCTGTGACTTCAATGGTGACAGCCATTCCTCCACCTTTGATGCAGGTGCTGGCATTGCACTGAATGATCACTTCGTGAAGTTGGTTTCCTGGTATGCACAGCCTGGGGGGTGTGGAAGGGAGCACTTGAGCTCTTGGTGGGAGGGTGGGAGCTGGCAGTTGTCCCAGGTTTTTTGTTCTGTTCACCACCACCAGCTGGCATTGTATACTGATAAATCTACTGCTGCTGAGTGGGGTGGCTCCAACACCTAAAAGTCTTAGGAGTGATGTTGCTTCATATCTGACAACTGCAGCCTTTTCCTTCCCTTACGGGAGAGTGGATGGGGTGCTGCTTGTTTTCTGTATCGGGAAATAGCCCTTCTGCCTCCCTTTTCTGAGCCGCGGTAGAGGAGCAGTACTCTTATATAGGATGGTGTGATGCAAGAAACAGTCCAGAAAGCTCAGCTCTTGTGTTTCTGCCTCCAGGTATGACAATGAGTATGGATACAGCAACCGTGTTGTGGACTTGATGGTCCACATGGCTTCCAAGGAGTGAGCCAAACACACGAGACACCCCCCCCCTGCTGCCTAGGGAAGCAGGACTCTCCTTTGCTAGAGACCCTGCCCTTTTCACCACCACTTAGCTCTGCAGCCTGCAGTGAGAGGCCAGTTCTGTTCCCTTCTGCCTCCCCCACTTCTCCAACTTGCCCCTGAGCCTGGGGGAGATGGTGAGGCTGATAGAAACTGATCTGTTTCTTTACCACCTTACATCAATAAAGTGTTCACCATCTGAAACATCTTGTCTGTCTGTCAATGGGGGAAGGTGGAGGAAAACAGCAAGTGTTGTGTCTGCTCTAAGATAGGTCCTAGCAGCCTGGCTGTAACTGTTGGACCAGCTGTTCCATGTACTAGTAAAGTGTTCTGTGCCCAATGTGCTACTGACAGCATGTGAAGACAGAAAATTCAGGTGGTGCAGGCATGAGGAATGACATGAGAGATGTTTGGACAACTTTGGTCAGGCATAGGTGTGGAGCAGTCCTGGGATACAAGATCTGAAGACAGTAAGTGCCTAGCTCCACTGAGTGCAAGGCTGCAGCAAGTAGAGCTGTGGTATTTAGAGTAGTGAGTTACCTGTGCTTACTGTAAGTGGTGAGACTCCTGCCCTTGAGCCAAAATAAGGTGTGGTGCAGGACTGCTGAGTGGAAGGTAGCTCTGCTCCTTCGTGCACCTCCTGACTCTGCAGGCTTGCTTGTTGCTCTGGTGCATGGAGAATAAAGTGCTGAGCAGTTGACTTTGCATTTGATTTGGCAAAGTGACACAATAACCAAGAACTGCTTCTCTCTTCCTCCTTGCTTCTTAGTAGAAAAGCCTTAAGAGAAGAGGAGGATTTTTCATTGCTTTTTACCTTGTCTAAAACAAATCAAATTGTCCTAGAAGGAATGGCCGCTTAAGGATGCGCCTGAGGCTTTGGTTACCAAGCAGTATATGTGCCTTGGAATAAGGCACAGCCCTGCCTGTGCAGGAAGAGAAGGGCAGTTGCAAATCAGGAGCCCTCTGGTGCTGTGTGTGTTACTTCACGCTGCAAGCAGTCAGCATGGAGGGATGAGGCCCAGCCTTCCCTGACCCAAGCACAATAGGTTGCATGGGCAATGCACTACCAACTCAATTGTCCTGGTCTCCATTTTAAGAGTTCAGCTTCTGAGAGCTGTGAGTCATGTCTCAGCAGGCTCTCCCCGGGGAGGTGTTTGAACCCCAACTGTTGCAGTCCCTGATTTGGATCAAGGACTTGGAGTCTCTCCCAGGATCAAGATGAATGTTACAATTATTCAACATACAGTGTCTAGGAGCAGCTTATCTGATACTGTGAGACTGTAAAAATTATGTTTGCTGGGCCAGCAGGCAATATTGTTTTGCTCATAGCATGCCCTCAGAGGAAAAAAAAATAGGTGGAATGGTGTGAGCTGGGACTCCAAGCAGCTTCTAGGTAAAACACAAAGTTATTTTGAACTGTACACCCTGGTTTTAAAGTAGGACCATTTTAAAGACTCCCTTATTTCAACTAAGCACCCTTATTTTTTCCTGAGCAAGATAAGGCTCCCTGAAAATTCACCTAGAGCAAAGAACTTGCATTATTTATCAGTTATGGTTCCTATCTGAGACCTGAGCCTTGATTGCTGAGGAAGTAAGTGCAAACCAGTAAGAGTTTGGCTGGGGGGGGGGGGGGGGGGGGGAGGGACCACATGAGTGCCAGCTTGCAGAACAACAATTGCTGTGAATGGCTCACATAGAATGGTTTCCTGTGTTTTTTATTTAAAATACTGCTTTAACCAGTTTACGTTCCTGCCTGTGATGTTCCTGGAAAATGATACAGGCAGCTAGGCGGAGCAAGCTGGTAAGCCCAGAACTGAAAACGTGGTTGCTCTTGTATGGAAATAGGGAGTGAGGAATTGGCTCAACAAGTCGCACAGTCCCTGGCCTGCCTGGAGGGCTGGGCTCCTGTAGCTTTTCCTCTAAATCCTGATTTTGCAGCCAGGCAGACGTGCCTGCAGATGGCACCACAGCAAGGCCCTGCTGCTGGCCAGAGGGAAAAGCTAACTCAGGTTCCCCAGTCACTACTCCTGTCACTCTCTTCAGGAACAGCACATCTGGCCTAAAAAAAAGTAGGAGCCGTGACTGTAGATGGCCTGGGGCTAAAGACGGGCTTTCTGCCACTGAGGCTGCGCCTCCACCTGGGGAAGAGTTTTTGCCTGAGCAGAGGAGCTCTAGGTTTGTTCTTAGAAATCTTTCCAAAGAGAGCACCCTGAAAGGGTCAGTCGGAGAACGCAAGAGCTTGGATGGCTATAAGGGGGGGGGGGGGGTTCTTGCTTAGCAAAGCCGCTAAAAGCAATTGTGTCACTGTGCTGGGGCAAACCGGCTCTAAGAATAGCTACAATAAGCTGGAGATCGGCTTGGTTTAACTCCTTGCTGAACAACAGCAAAGGGAAGCTGGAGAAAGAAATGTCTCCTGGTTAAAGGGACAACATGAACTTCTCTACAGGCAGACAAGCATTTCCGGGGTTGGAATCTGCACCTTTTGTTTTCTTTTATTTTAAACAGAGGAAATGCAAATGAAGGTCTGGTATGGTCATTAGCAGTGGTGTTACAGGACAATGTCCTTTTTAAGGCCACTTTGATGGTTTAGAAAAGTAAGTTTGTTCTTCACTGGCACTTGCTAAATTCATCTCCAAGAAATGGCCATGGAGCTGTCCCCGGATCACCACCACCTCAAAATCATCAGTGTGAAACTTCAGCCTTTGGCAAAACATTTTGTAGTGAAGATCTATTTGAGCAGCTGTAGACAGTAATTAAGGTTGCTCTTAAAAAAAAAAAAAAACAAAACAAAACCCAACACCCACACCGGAATGTAATGAGCTAGTGAAGGCGTAAGCACAGCCTCCAAATTCTTGGCCACTCAAACACACTCCAGCCATTTCTAAAGTGAATCAGTCCCTGAGTAAATGGATCAACGAGCCCTGTCCGAGGAAGCAGAAGATGAGGTCTCAGCTAGAAGAGCCGATGAGGCAATGCGCCTATTGGGCATTCGTATGGGACTCACAGCTTCAATGCCAATGTTCAGCACTCTGCTGTGCAGCAGATGCCATTCACAAAACAGGTTCAGCACTTGCAGTCGACGTATGCAAACACTGCTATATGCACGGTCAGTACTCACAGAAAGCGGGTGTCTCATCACAAACAAGCTGGGCACATTTTAGCAGTGTTACTTTGCACACGCTGCAAAACCGAGTAATTTGTTACTTACCCTTGCGAGCTGAATATAATTTCATACTGTAGCACTGCTAACTTACCTCCAGATTTTATCTTACTATATAAGTATCATCTTGCCTTCTTATAGCAGATGAAGGAATTATTTTCTGTTAAATGTATGAGACTGCACCTCCTAGAAGAAACAATAGTAATGTGTTACACTTTACTGCCTAAGCTTTGGAAAGATAACCTTCAAAGAGCAGAAGTTGTAGCCAAATGTGAATAGTGGAAAACCACACAAATTCTAAAAATTAAATGTAAGATCCTAAAAAAGTAGATTGTTAAAAAACTACGTGACAAATTAAAAAAAAAAAGGCAGTATTAAAACTTGTTTTTTTAATGCATCAAGGACAGGAAAGCAGCCAGTGTCCAAAGAGCCATAAGAGTGGGAGTGATTAGAGAAGCCAAGGCCATAGTAGAAAAGTGAAGTGCATGTTTTGCAGTCGGAGGAGCTTCGGGATGTTCCCAGACAAGCGGCTTCGGAGGAGGAGCTGAGACTAAGGTGCCGTTGCAAACTGAAGAGTCAGGGCTTTAGACCAAATCAATAAAATGAAGAGCAGCAAAGTGTCAGAACCGAGTGCCATTTGGTCAGGTATGAGACCGATGAACAGTTAACTGTCGCAAGCAATTTATCACTTACATGAACCTTGACATGGTGGGAGTGGAAAATTAGAGGTGCGGTGGCTATTGTTTAAAAAAAGATCATGGCCGGGGGGGGGAGGTCCAGAAACTACAGAAAAAATATGTTTGGTCTCTGCAACTGGCAACTTAGTTGTAATTAAGAATGAAGAACTACATTAGTCAGCACCTGGTTAACCATGAAGCAGTGGTGAATTACAAGCAGTCAGTATAGGAGGAAATCTGTCCTGGCCAAATTGATCATTTCCATTCAATACCTTCAGAGCAGTTTGGAGAGTGGGGTGACAAAGTTTGTGATTAAGCAAAATAATGCAAGACAGTCAACGCTGACTCAGCCCATGGAAAGCTGCAGAAAGCTCTCGTGACCAAGTTAAAAGGGCTTAGTAAAATGGCAGGTGACATTCAAGGTTGATAAATGAAAAGTAATACGTGTAGCCGGAACAACTCTGACCCTGTAAGTCACAAAGCTCTCCTGTAACTCTCTGCCCAGCTCTGTACCAAACTGTCAGGCAACCTTTGCTGGCCTGCTCCAATTCTTGGAACAGAGCAGGGGAGAAAAAAAAAAAAATTTGTAATCTCCAGTTTCTTAGTTACCAAGTTGTTGCCCGGTGCAGGCACTGGACCTACAGTACATACTAAAATCTTATTGCACATACATGGCATTCTCCAGTCTTCTCATTTCCTCCTTGCCCTTTCCTAGCCTGACTAAATAGCCATTTAGACAAGCCTTATGAAGTGACTTTAGGCATTGGTCAAGACTTCTCGCCCTCCTGTTTTTGGGGGGCAGGGGGGGAGCAGAAGAGATTAAACTCTTTTCAAGTCATTTTTTCATTTTTCTTTAGCCTGGAATCAGGTTTAGGATTCTTTGCTCCATCCACTCTAAAAGGTGATGCAAAAATGGGACAAATCTCACCAGCGTCACACGGGAATAAAAGATGTTTAAAGCTAGCTTGGGCTTCAGTGTCTGGCTGCGAACTTGTGCAAAGTTGCCTGTGAGCCCTGCTCCCTAAGCCTTTCCAGAGCTCCTGCTGTTGTCCCAGATACAGTGAACCACTGTAGAGGAAGGCGTGACCTTGTTCTTGGATGTATCTATGCATAGCTTAAATATGGGCTATACACATATATATAGCTATCAAGTGTATGTTTTGGCTCTGTTTAAAAACATACTATATTTTAATGCCTCTTAGGATGTTGACCTATGACATTTACCCCTTTCGAGACTCTTAGTATGTTACCTCTCAAAAATGGTATTAGGTTTGTCTGTCAGCATCAAAAATGGTATCAGGTATGTCTGTCAACTCTCATCTCTCCATAAATCCATGCAGACTTTCCATTCTTTCCTGATTTCCAACCCCTCCACACACACACTGGCTTCTCACTGGTTTTGGTACACATGCTGTCAGGCTAATCACTTAGGTCACTTGGTTCACCCATTCACCCAGCCTTCTTTAAATGAGTCGTTCCCCTCTACTCATTTAAAAATTGACATCAGCAAACCAGGGATTTCCGTACCACTAAGGTTGGCCGGTGCTTTGCAAAATACTGTTTGCAAGAATGCAACTGCAACACTCTGCTTTTTCCAGAATCACTTGCTCCATTCTCCCTCAAGCAGCCTGAGCTTTGTGTGGTGCCTTCTTTACAGCTATGTCCCTCCCCCATGCAACCTCTATGCATTCGAATATTCTAGACTTCTAGGTGCCAGTCAGCTATGCCTGGAAATATAAAAATATTTATCCTGAACGGATCTTGTCAAAGAGCCTCTTTAATTACTAATGACCTGGAAAGTGCTTCATCATTCTCCTGTGACCACATTCTGCTCTTTCCAAATACAGAACAGACATATCTAGTGAGCACTTCTTCTTTCTGCCTCATTTAGATCATTTTTTAAAATCTTAATCAAGATAAAGGCTTATATTACTGCCAGGATTGATTTTTATTTAATAGAATTAAAACAACTGAGTGTCCTTAGACATCCAGCTACAGGTATTTTTTTCTTGAGGTCTTCAGCTATTCATATCACCTTTTGATATATCGCAATTATTTTGTTGTGCGTCTGTTCTTCTGCCCCTTTCCCTATTCCTTGTAGTTATTATAGTGTCAAGGTTTATTATTAATTATTCCTAACTACTATTGTACCATGACGACTATCCTAAGAAGTGTTTTATCTTCTCCTGGGTATTAAATCAGAGCTTTTTGGATAACTGAAAAAAACTCTCTCTTTTCCAAGGCTCTCCCACTTAATCACACTTTCCTAATATTTTCCCCAATCAATTTCCCTGTGAAAAAGGACTATATAATACCATCCAGTCCTCTATTATGGTATTTTTGTCCTGAGTGGTGTCTGATTTGTTCTTAAACCCACCTCTTTGAAGAATCAAGAGTATACACTATCAAGCTGGCTGTTTTTCATCTGGAATGTCATCTCAGTTCATCCCTTGTCTTTAAGCAACCATCAGTTCTAACCCAATCTTCGCCTGTCATAAGGACATCTAAAATCATTGCTTTACCTGAGCATGCCATCATTTCTACCTAACTCGATGAGGAACTCGATGAGCGTTGCATAGCATCGCTCTCAGGCTCCCCAGCTGGAGTCTCCCACGACAACATAATTTCCCATTTCACACAAAGCAGAAAGGTACTTAAGAAATAAATGACTCTTTTGCTTGGTAATTCAGGCGTATATAAGAGACCCTTCAATGCTTTGACCAACACGTGTGTGAGATTCTCTTGTTCTGCTGTTAGTTGTAAAGGGAACGTGATTTTTGGTATAGCTTGCAACCCCCAATCCACAACTGCTCTTACCTATTCTACCTTTATACATGGGTTAGACCAGTGAGCTAACAGTCCTAGGATGTGGCTGGTGAATTTCAAACATGTCAGTTAACCAAATTTATTCCTATCCTGAAAATTTCTATTTCATTTTGCATGTTGCCCAGATGCACAGTTTTCTGTGGACGCTGAAAACGTTGCCTCTTCCCGTATGCTGTGAGATTGGTTCAATTTGATCATGACATCACTTCCTGGCTTCTTGAGCTCCTTTTCCATAGTGTTACCTTAGTATCTTACTAGCTCTTCTAGCTGCTTTCCAAGCTCTGAAATCTATCCCCTCACAATCATCCTCTCCTTATTTACCTGTCTCAAGAGAAAGTGGCCCGATTATTTATAAAATCCCAATCTAAAACAGTTCTTACAATTTATGACATCCTTTGGAAGACTTTCAAAGGACTGGACTTTCCTAAAATTGTCTCTAGCCCATGCAACTCTCCGTGCTGTCTTACCATTGCCCCCAGTGTTAATTACCACCAACAGGGACTTGTCAGATGATTTCATGAGCCTGTCCATGCCTCATTCACATCTGTCTCCAAGGAAACAGCGCTCCACTGTGTTCTGTGTTAATTCTGACCTCTGTTCTTAAAAGAAAGTTTCTTACTAGTAACCCGAATATTTGACATAGCTGAAATAGTTGATTATCACGTGCAAGTTTTGGGAGGCTTGGTGCCACAGGTACCTAAGACTGGGGCATGTTTTAGTCTGAGAAATACCTGCACAGGGCACTCTCACTCTGCCTCACGTGCCAAACTAATGCACAGCTGTGCCAGGCACAGCAGTCTTTCATAACCTCTCCTCATTTTAGCTCCCTCTCCAAAAGAAAGAGATGGAATTACTGAAGTAAAGAGGTGGCAGCCCTGGAACAAGTGTGTATGGGTACCATAGGTCCCAAGCAGCTCTGGTGACTAAGTAACATCTTCGAGCTCCTGTTCTGATTTAGAGGGATTCCAAGAGATGCCCTCCCAGCCACCCTGTACCACCACAATCCTTAAGTCACTGGTGAAGTTCTTTGTGCAGACAACCTCAGCATCAGTCTGCACCATTCCTGGCTGCTCTTGGGGTCATGCTTGATGAAGGCAATGAGTGGCATTCTAGGTGCTGACTCTGCAGCTGAAGATTAAAAAGCTAGCGATTAAAAGCACAGCTAAGGCTTCAGGGGAGGGGGTTTCACCATCCAGTGCAGCTCCGCCTTGGCTGATTCATAGCAGACTTTAAACACGGCCTGTCATCTACTCTCAGCCCCTCTTGCCGAGCTGGTCCATGGCTCTCTCTTCAGAGGATATCAATGACCACCTAAGCATATAAAGACTAAGGCCCTCTTGAGAAAAATGAAGCTTTTGTGGCAGAGCTATGAAGCTTATTAATCTCCTGGCTCAAATCCAGAAACAAAACCAAACTTCTGTGCAGCTTAGATATCTCCCACCCTCCTGGCTAAGAGACAAGATAAATGAACAGGTTACTGAGGGCTCAAAGGTTGCTCCAATAAGGCTGTCAGCACCACATTTAGGTCCATCTAAGGAATCCTGAAACAGGGAAAAACTAACTCACACAAAGCTGAGTACTGTGGGACTGATGACAAAGAGCCCTCAGCAGAAGGGTGCTGGGTGTAAACTACTGGTAAGTGGACCTTAACTGAACAGACAGACAAGTCAGACTTTTTCAGTTCTGAGATATGATCTAAAATAAATTGAATCAAGGGTGAAGTGAAGGGAGGGAGGGAGAGGGCTCTCATCTGCCTGAACACAAGGAGGAAGATCTTGCCTATTTAGCAGTTAGATGGCTGAATGCTTTCTGGAGCCAGTAAGAACATCCCACATCCACGTGGTGAGGTGCAAGGAGGGCAGGCGCTCCCTGCCCTCTCTATGGAAAGAGCTGTGAGTCTTCATGAGGAAACTCATGCACCTTACAGCATAATGCCTAGCACCTTCTGTTGAAATCCTTTGCCAAAAGACTGATCTCAGCACAGCTTGCATGTAGAATAGCAGCCAAGACAGAGCACTGTGTCTTTCACCCCGACTCAAAGCCTGACAGGGTCCCTTAGTGCCTCACTGAGGTAGGATAATGACAAGTGGGTCTGTTCCAATTAGGGGACAACCCTTGCCTCAAGGGAAGGTTTTCATGCCACTCCCATTGCTGATATAGAAGTCAAGCCTGTTCTCACCTACACACAATAGTCCAAACGTTGGGGAGGGAGAAGACAGAGCAATCACTAGCAGCTTGGTTTGTCATGTTCCCAGGCTGCCCAAGTGAGTCTCCACCAGCAGGGACTTGTGCAGGGTGGGGAAGCTGAACAGGCCTGCCTAAATATTCAATGGGAGGACCTCACTGCCAATTCAGAGAGACATGATCCTAAAAGGATGGTCTTGGACAGCTATTCACAGAGGTGACTGGACAGCAGCCACATCTGAAGAGTCCTGAGATGGAAGCTGACAGAGGGACTGCCTGGATGCGCACTGCCATGGGACACCATTCAGCAAGACACATCCTTACTTGACCTGTACCTGGGCAATAAACCTGTCCACATTAATGCATGGGCGCTGAGCAAGACAAACCTTTGTCCCCTGCGTGCCAAGGTCTGCTCTGGTGTGCTAGGTACCACGCTAGGCTCAGCTGAGATATGTTCACTGGTGAGCACAATCAGCTGGAGACAGTGAGCAACCAGCTCCTCTAAAGTTCATTTCAGCAACTCATCAGCCAGGTCAAGGTTAAGAAAAGGCCCCCTCCACCCACTGCCAAGCTGCTCCTGCAACTGAGACCTTGAGAAATTTCAGGCTAAACGCAAAGATTTTGAATGGGTTGTGGTCCAAGGCCAAAGGTGACCCATGATTATTCCTTGTGAGATGAACACAGACCAGAACGTGTTCAGAAAGAGCAAGCAGCAAGACCTAGGTCTCCTCTAGACAATTGCTTCTGATATTGCTTCTTATGTAGGTGCTGGTGAGAGCAGTCCTGGGAAAGGGATGAGGCCAGGGAGATGAGATGCAGCACAGTGCTGTATAGTTCCTAGATACTACGGCACCTGGCAGTTTTCATGCTGGAGAAAAGCAGGCTAAATACTCCACAAAAGGAGAGGAACCTTCAGGGAAGGGTTAAATAAATGGAAGGTCCACCTCTCCTCATATCCAGCATCAAATATGTAGAGTTATCACTGAGTGGATTATCCACAGAGGAAGCCAGACTTAGCCAGCCAGCCAATCACAGAGATCTCTGCATCAGAAAAAGGGCAGGAAAAGCTGCAAAGAAAGGTATGGGAAAGGGAACTGGCATGCACCAAAGAGCCCCTGGGCAGGATGTAAAATGATCTGGCAGCTACGGTGTGTGAGGGATCTTCTCTCAAAAGCAAAAGCTTGGGCACAGATTAATGTACCTCCTCTGTTTTTTGTTCCTTTAGGAAGGAAAAAAAAATAAGAAGAGAAGAGAAGAAAGTAATCAAAACAATCAGCCAAGATGAAACGGAAGAGAGGCCGCAGTTAGAGCAAATGCCCTGTCTCAGGGCAGACAGCTGAGGGGAGCCAGGGCCCGAGGCACCTACCTCTTTCTTGTTTGTGCAACAGCATGTTACAGGGGCAGAACGGGAGCACACTTCTGCTGCTATTAAATACTCTTCCAGCGTCCCGATGAAAGGTAAACGCAGCACCCAAAAGTTGAACCCCAGCAACTGCAGACTATCACCTACAGAACAGCAATTTCCCCATACGATCAGCAGTGCCTCAGCTGTACCCTGGCCTGGAGGTTTACCTAGCTACTAACTTGTCTTGTAATTAGCCAGATCTACTCAGACAGTTTAAGCTAAGCTGAAATGCTAACACATGCCTTAACACACCTTGCAGGCACATGCAATGGACCCCACCCTGCTTAAATGCTGACCCTCTGCATTGCGCTGTGCAAACGTGCAAGTGGTCACAGCCCAAGTGCACAGGAGCATTAGTTACCCGAGCCAAACCTATGGGGCTACCTATGGAGATAAACTGTTGTATCCTCTCCACCCTCCTCACTTTATCTACCTTACCTAATCTTATAGAGGATCCAAAGTCCCAGATGAATTCCCAGAGATCCTGCAAAATTCTATCGTGATTTACTTTATCTTCCCTTCAGGGCCTTTTGTTTTTGTAAGAAGCATTTCTCTCTGGAGCTTCTCCTGCCTGTGCTATGCAGCCTGGCTTCACTGACCTGCAGATGGCCCAGCAAAACGCTACCTCTCAGCAGGCCACCAAACCCCACCTCCCACCCTAGAGGATTCAAATGTCACATCACTGGAGGAAAAGGTGTAAGGTCCAGGCAGGTAAATGACACAAGGCATCTCCATCTCTGATTATGCCTGGGTTAGACATGGGGCTGAGGAAAGGTGAGAAGATGCTCTGGGACACTACAGTAAAGAGCTGATGCAGCAGAAAAGATCAAGCTATTAGACAGGAAGGTTCACAAGGCACAAGCCAGCTTCAGCTTTGTTTCTTCAGTAGAACTGAGACCGTGTCAGTCACTTAGCCTCAGCATTGCTCACTCATTCCTTCCCTCTGCCCTCAGCACCAGCCCTCCTGCTAACCACTGATTTTGTGCAAAAGCGAGTGTTTTTTAAAAAAAAAAAAAAAAAAAAAGGAATTGGAGGACAGCTTGAGTGAGGACACACACACTGGCCTGTGGCAAAGGAGGCACAGATGCCTCAGAAGCAGGTGCCATCAGTGTTGGTTCTGATAGAACAACTTGGTTCAGTTTTATTTTTAACATGGAGTCTGGTCCATGCAGTACTGTTACATATGGCCCTTGGAGGGTTTGTGACTCCAGAAATGGGGATCTTTGCCAACATTTTCCTGCCACTCAGACCAGGCACGTCTGAGGGATAGAAGCGTCCCCGAGGGAGGCCCCAGCTGAAGTAAGCTTGGAGCAGGGTCTGGTAGAGGAAGCCCAGAGGGAATTTCTCCTCCTTCAAGTAGCACGCTCCAGCACCTGCTGCAGCACAGTGAGAGCCCACACCCAGAGAAGCTGTAGAAAAGGTAACTGTCCCATTTAATGATCCCTCATTTCCATAACAAACACATACATGTGCGTCACACACGCACCACGAACGCGCAGCAAAGCAAAGTGCATGGCGAGCAGGACTCGGTCCCTGCCCTGGAGGAGGAGAGGCTCTTGGTACCTGGTGTGGTGTGGTACAGGGACCACACGCGTGCTCAGTGAGCAGTAAGGATAGAGAGTCCAGGGCTCGGTCCAGTTGGCACCAGTATCAGGTCCAGTTTGCAGAGAAGTACAGCTCTGGTTCTGCTTCTGTGCGGCACAAAGTGGGCAGGAGGGGAGGGGGCAAATCAAGTACACCAGGACAGAGGCTGGAGGAGGTGCGCGTGGGAGGACCTGGGGACAATTCCTGGAGAACAGTGCTGTAGTAAATGCGGAGCCTCCCTGCCTGAACCGCAGTTAAACCAAAGCAGGGAAAGGGAATAGAGAGGGGGCTGGAGGATGAGGAGACCAGACATAGGCCCTCAGGTCTATCTAGCTATTCCCATTTACAGGACAGCCTGTTGCAGGGTGGGGGGTGGGGGGGTGATCTGCCACCCACCCCCAAATGGGGGTCGCATGGGTGACAGAAGTTTACCAGAGGTCCATGTCCCTCTTAGTCTCTCCCAGGCGTGGCTCAGACACCCCTTTGCCAGGAAGGGGGGGGGCTGAAGAAACAAGGCCTCCCCTAATTATCTGATGGACGCATCACTGGGTGGGTCACGATCAGACTCCTCACTCTCCTCGTTCGGGGCTGATTCACTGTTTGAGGCTGGGGTGAAGGCAGGAGACTTCCTAGAAAGAAGGATAAAGGGCTGCCGTCAGATCAGTGCTGAGGGGAAGGGCCAAGCATTTCCTCCAGTTGGGGCACCAGAGCAAGGAGAAGAGAAGCTGAAATACCCCTACCACTCCCCTGGGGCTTGTGTGGGCCAGTAGGAATCGTGGGAATCCTTGGGTGCTGGAGAGGGTCCCAGAGGGTACCAGCTGAAGAAAGGACCATCCAGGGCATGAAGCAGTGTTGGGGGAGATGCCAGAGGAGCCTGCCCAGAGCAGGACCCAGCCAAGTTACGTGAGGCTAAGGGGTGAGAGTGAGAACCCACCACAGATGTGCCCGGCCTGGAGCCACCCTGGCTCCGCACTCCCATGAACCCCATGTCCCTGCACAGTGGCAGCTCCTCTCTCTGTCAGGGGTGCCAGGGTCTCTTTACACAGTTGCCTGTCAAAACTGACCCCTGTATGCAATTCACCTTCTGAAGACATGGCACCACGACCTATGAGGGGACTGGTCACTGGAAATCCAATGGCCCTGGCTCTAGGGACCATCCTCTCCCCAAGCCACACTAGGACAGGGTGGGAAATACTACCGAGTGCTGTAAACTCCCAGTCACCACTGCTCTGGCTCCAGTCCTTGCCCAGAGCACAGGTATCTTGGCCCTCCTGCTCAGGCTCACCTGTCCCCAGACTGAGTGATGAGTCGCCGGCAGGTCTCCATTTGTACATCCAAACCCCGCTTCATGCTGCACATCTCCATGTACTCGTGCAGGTGCCGGTTCATGTCATTCTTGGCCGTGGCCAGCTCCAGCTGCACAAGGGAAGCGGTGCAGAGATGAGCCCAGGGTGCAGTGCAGAGCAGGGGGCATGGCCAGATCCTAGGCTGCCACCCCCCATTATCAACTACCTGCTCTAGCAGTTTGTTTCTTCCTCCTCCGGGGACCCACTCCCTCATCTCCCACCCTTTTGTGTCATGTCCTCCCCACTTCCTCCTCCTCCCACCTCTATTTGGTCGATGGTTTCCTGATATTCCTTCTCACGGCTCTTGAACAATGACTCTGTGTCCTTGATCACCTTCTCCAGGCTGTCATCCTGCTGCTGGGGAGAGGAGACAGCACGTTTAGAGGCAGAGAGAAGTCCGACATGAGGAACCAAAGGAAAGAGAGAGAAAGTTAGAAAAAGGACTGGCAGTGTCAGAAAAAGAGGAGAAATAGAAGCAGTGTAGTCAGACAGAATGATAAATAAGGCAGGCAACTCAGTCCCAGCAACTTGGGGTAAAGAGTCCTGAGACTTACCACCTTGGGCAGTGAGCACTTCAACCCAGAAAAAGCCCAGCAATGTTCAGAGGTACCGGAGAGTGCAGAAGATGCACAAACCAAGTCCAAGCACAACAAACCCATCCCCAGAGGGCTTCTGGGGTCAAAAGATGCAAAACAGAAGGAGCTTTGGCTAGACTTCGAGGCCCGAGCTTGGGCTGAGCAGACCACGTTGCTGCCCTGCTCGAAAAGTGGTCAGGTGGGCTGGAGAGGCCAACAGGGGCCTGCCAGAGTCCAGAGCAGCCAGAGGCAGTCTCTCTTCTCAAGGGGCTGCAGCTGGGAAAGGCACCTCTCCCCTGGTGTGCAGGCCATGCCTTTAGCAAGCCTTTCAGACTAGAGGCCTCTGGTCTGTGTAACAGCGAGAAGCAAGGGCCTTCACAAGGATGTGGTAACACGTTCAAGCGAAGGAGTGGGGGAAAAGTACCTGTACAGACCTCTAAGGGATGGAAAGGCTGACGTTTGGTCTTTGAACGAGCACCTCCCCAGGCTCAAGCAGGATCAAGTTTCTCTCCCAAAGAGAAAGTGCAAGCCCAGGCCTGAATCTGATGGAGAACCTGACACTACCGTTACCTCCCCCTGCACCTCTGCAGCTGCAATGGCATATCCTGAGAAATCCTCCCAGAGGAGCAGCGTTTCCTCCGTCTCCTCCCACGTAAGGCTGTCACAGTCATCTTCAAAGTCGTATTCCCTCCTAGAGACAAGGGAAGAGCACCTCAGCACTGAGCAGAAAACTCCTAGCAGGGAGAACAGTAAGGGGCAGAGGGCTGGATGCTGGCTGGGCCCATATCGCAGGCTCTGCCTCTGCCTGCGGGCAGTGCTGTAACTATCGGAGGTCCTGGTCTGGGAGAGCTCAGGCCTGCCCAGAGCTGACAGCTGACAGGGAAGGGACTGACTTTATGGTCTGGAGCCCCAACAAATGCAGGCAATGACTCATAAAACCTAGGAATGGTGGTAACAGGCGGGCTGTGGAAGGGATATGCTGCTGTCAGCATGCCACACTCCACCCGAAAAGGGCATTGCTATGGATGCGAGGGCACAAGGGAAACTGAAGCGGGCCCTATAGCAAAATATACCTTATCCACACTCCTTATGGGGAGGGGAGTGAGCTGGGAGCACCCTCCCACAGGACCTAGACAGACCAGGAGAGGAAAGCAGAAGCACAGCTATAGGCTATAGCCAGATGCTAGACCAGTTCCCTACCCACAGTACAGGAGGGCTCAGGTCCTGGTCTCCTGAGGGGTCAGACCTACCAGGGCACAGCTGTAGAGCACAGGACATAAGTACCGCTCTGCAGCAGCAACTCCCATCTCAGCCTCTTCTGAAAACAGGAGCTGCAGACTGCTCCTGTTCCCTACCACCCAAACCAGCAGCCTTCACACCCAGGGCACACACGAGGAGCCTGATGCCCAGTGGGGCCAAAAGAGGCTGCTACACCGTGAGGACAAGCACTGCTACAGGGCCTATTTAGGAGAGTGGCTGGGCAGGCCATTTTCCCTGTGCCCACAGCCAGGCCGGCCTCATGTCGTGTCGGGCCACGGAGCTGGGGCGGGGAGCTCAGTGCTGCACTGGGAGCAGGGGAGACAGGGGAGCAGCAGTCAACTTGCATGAGTGTCTTGCTCAATGCAGAATAGCAGAGGTGTGGAGCTGCAGGGGGTGGGCCAGAGCAAGGCTGGACCACACTCACAGCTGGTTTAGCATCCTCTGCATTTCCTCATTGATACTCATGGCTGTGGTCTCATCCTCCTCTTCCTCTTCAGGTTTTCGGGAGGCATCACTCTCTGACAGCGAGGTGTCTTCGTCGCTGACCTGCTTCCGTTCCCGCTTCCGCCCCACTGAGGCTGGGACCTTAACGGGAGACAAGTGCAGAGACTACAGAAACGAGGCCGGGTCCGAGGTCAGGAGTAGGTAGTTGAGAGGAGATGGAGGGAAAAGAAATGGTGGAGGGACAGAAAGATAGGGAAAGAGAGACAGAAAGAAAGGAAGAAAGGAAGGAAGAAAAGCAAGAGAGAGAGAGAGAGAGAGAGAGATGGACTTATTATGATCAGGTTAAAGATGGTGCAATGACTAAAATATGGTTTTAGCATTTTCTAAAATTAAAACTAAGCAACTAAAGATGGAATCTATGAATCTGATGAGAAAACAATGTGGTTTTATTGCAGAACTCAAATCACCCACCACCCCAATCCAGAGACAGAGGCAAATACAGTGACAGAGACAGGAAAAAAGAGACAGAGTCTAACAAAAGTGAAATATGTCAATATTTCCAGTCCAACCTTATTTTACAGAAAGTTTATAATTTGTACACTTTCTCAACTGAATGAAACTAACCAGCTGCTTCTGTAGGGAAAAAAGAGAGAGAGAAAGAACGAGAAAGGCAGCAACATCCAGAAAGAGAAAAGAGACAGAGACAGAGAAGAGAGACAGAGACAGAGAGAAGATGACGGAGAGGGGAGGGGAAGGAGAGAGATGGAGTTAGAGACAGACACTCAAGCACCTTGTCTCCCTCCTGCAACTGCTTCCCTATCACTGTGGGGTCCCAGGGCCCAACAGTACAGCAAAAGGTTGAGGGGACTCTTGATGCCTGAAGTGACATTTGGAGCATCCACCTCCTCTCTGTGCCCTTTTACCTGATGCTCCCAAAGCACAGCATCCGAGAGAGAGAGAGAGAGAGCGAGCAAGGGACCACATGGAGCAAGGGTGAGGGTGACCAAGTGTCTCCCCTAGCAGAGACATGTTGTTGTCTCAGCCTTCTCCCTCCTTTGGGAACACTTCTCCCCAGAGACAGCTGCTGAATCTGGGCTAGCAGCAGGCACATCTCACCTGAAACATCTTGATCATGTCCTCGCAGTTTCGCTGCTGTGCCACATCACACAGCTTGGCAGTGATGTCGATACGCCGGCAGATGTCCATGTCCACCTTCATGGCCTTCTCTTGGATCTTGGTGTCCAGCTCCGTGATGTTCTGAACCCACAACAACCACCATAGCACCGCAGGAGTGGGACAAAGGAGGAGGAAGAGAATTAGGCAAGGCACACAATAGTCAGATCCCTCACGTTCCTATTGGCAATAAAAGTCCCTGCGCTCTGGGACTGCATTCGCCTTCCCTCTGAGCTTACCGCACCCAGGACCAACCCTGACAGACTACCTCTGTGCTGGATGTGCCCCACCAAGCAGCTCTGATCTAGCACAGTTGCATTTCTGTGCAGGCCTTCCCTCCTATGAGTCTGCCACTGCTTTGAGGAAGTGCACAGCAACCTGGTGCCCACCACTCAAGCAGGCAACCGCTGCCAGAGTGGAGAGGGGTCAACCACTCACATTGCTCATCAGTCCCTTGAAGACAACAAGCTCTGCCTTGAGCTGCTCCACCTTCATAGCCAGTTCCTCTTGGCATGCTTCAGCCTCTTGGGCTTCCTGGGTAGAGGGAGACACGCCAATAAGCATCAGCATGGGGCAGCTGCAGTACAGAGGAAGCAGGGGGACAGGGCTGCTCACCTCCTGCAGCTCGGCCACTCGGTCCTGAAGCTGGACACGCACTGTATACTCCTCTTCCCACCTAGAAAGAGGAATGTGCTCGTCAGATCCTGCCTGCTTCATGTTGCTGGCTGCCGGAGAGGGTAGAGCGGCAGCTGCAGGGTCCCTCCCTCACCCCAAAGCTATCCATGAGGGGGTGACACTGGCACCAGGGGTGGGCAGGAGGAATGCACCCAGGAATGCAACACTATTTGTTTCCAGGCAGCTACAGCTGCCAAATGCCCATCAGTTCTCCTGGCCACAAACCCAGCCCCACAACGCTCTCCACTAACCTCACTTTGTGTGCGCCAACTCTTCCCTGCTCCATGCCGGGGGGGGCACCAGGGACACCAACCGCAGGCTCTGTGCAGCTGCTGCATCACACTCCCTGCTGCAGGGCTGGTCAGTGGGCTGGCCCAGCCCGCCGGCCTGTCTGCCCACCCACCCCTCCTGCTGGCCTTGGGTTACGTTAGGTTGAGCTACAACGTACAGCTTCAGGCTTTTCTGGACGTGGCAGAGTTGCACCAATCTGTCATATCTGTGACTGCAAACTAATCTAATACCAGGCCACGTTACAGCATGAAAAGTTGTGCTGCGCTTCAATGCAAAGGGCTGCTGTCCTGACTCGACTAAAGCAAAGGGCTTCCCTGCATCCGGCCACACTGGCCTGGCAGGGGCAGGAGTCTTCTCAGCTGTATTGCAGCATAACAGGTTGGATTAAAAAACATTGTTTTCTCCAGCACGGAAGCATGATGATCTCACATTTTATTCAAGGCTGCACCATATTAGCCAGCCCACAGACAGACTGGATTGGCTGGTGGGTGCTATATTAGGCTCTATAGCTTTGCAAAAGACTGTGCTAGACTCCGTTACAAGGTGCCTGGCTTTTCTATGCAAAGACACGTTGCAAGGCAATGGACTCCATTATATTTTGCTGCCATGAGATCATCATCTTGGGCCACGTTGCAGTGTTGGTCCAATTCGTGTTTTGCTGGGAGGCCACCAAGCTGTACTGCTGTTTGCCAAATGACTGCATCACATTAAGTAAATGGGTTGGCATGCGCTCCATGCCCACCGCTCTACTGCATGGTGCAGTACAGTGCAGAGTTGCTGTACTCTTATTCATCTGGTTCTTCTGGGAAAGTGAAATTTCTCTGGGAAGGCAACCAGAGCTGGGCCCTTCCCAGTGCTGTCATCTCTCTTGTTTCTATTTAACGCTCGCAAGCCCTGATACAGCCACCGTGACCCCAGCTTTTGAAGTTGCACATGGACATGAAAAATCTCTGCACACCCTTATTTACAGTAAGTTTGAAAAATAAATCCCAAGATTTAGGAAACCAGAAAGCTCATGAAAAGCCCTCAAGTTTGTTATCTCAGGGCATCAAGACAACCTTACAATTTGGAAGAGACCTGATCTATGGATTTCTAAGCCCTTAAAGCTGGCAATGCTTCTCCTTATCCCACCCAAAGGAGAGTGCTCAGTCCTAGTACTAGTGCTGGCTCCATCCCACAGCTACAGAAGGGGAGTCCCTTTGTGGGAAGGAAAAGATGAAGAGAGAGGGAAGGAGAAAGTTAAAAGGCAGAATTTTCCTTATATGGGAACTGTTCAAATAAGGCCTCTGTCCCTAGGGAGAAAACACATTCCATTATACAAAACATTTTCAGCATATTTCTCTGTGTGAAGCTTTCTCTCTCTTTTGGTCTCTGCCTCTCTCCAGGTCTATATAGCCTGGACTATGAGCCCAGTCTCCTGGGAAGGAAATTGCTGCGGCAAATCCTTGAAAGAATTCATTTCACGTTGACACTATGATGAGTACAGATTGGATAAATTCTGACTTAACCAGGCAGAAGGCAACAGTGATTCTCACTGTAAACCACAAATCTGCACACCTATCCTTTACGAACCTCCTCCTTGCCCAACTCCTGCCTGGCTCCTTTTCTCCCAGTCCAGTCTGCAATGCACCACTCCTAATAATAACCCAATTGCATCACTGCACCCACAGCCCAGAGCAGCCAGGAGTCTCTGCCAGGTGGCTGCTGGCTGGAAGCAAGACTCCCTCACATAACCCCAGCTCACAACCTCCCTGCCCCGGTCTGGTGGAGCCTGCCCTGAAGTCCTGTCACCTGGCCAAGCGGAGATGCACATCCTTCCTGCACCACTACAATGCAGCAACCTGCCCAAATGCAGAAATACTGGGGGGGGGGGGGGGGGGGGGGGCAGGGGGGGCAGAGAACAAGGGTAGGAGGTCCTCAGCACCAAGAGTCAGCCACCTCCTTACCAGTTATGGGCCAGCTCTCCCAAAGCTGGCAGCATGACAAGATACAGTCCTGTCTCTACAGCCCCCCTACCCTCACGTATGTGTCCTCTTGAAGAAGCTCACACGGCAAAATAAACTCCTACACCTCTAAAAATCCTCTTCATTGCAAACACTGGACTGCCTTGCTGCACTGAACAGTTACTGTTCTGTACTGCTGCTGCTACAGGATATTATTCAGCTTGCATGGTGCTGCTCAAAGCTGTGCATTTCCCTTTTCCATGTTTGAACTAACTTTGAATTTAACCTTAATTGTCAAATTCCTGCGGCCTGGGGCATTTTCTTGCAGGATCGTTAAAAGTTCACCTATAACACAATGCTACTCATCCCCCAACCCCTGTCGGTACTTGCAGCATCCAAAGACAAAAACTATTTGGAAACGCAGGTGTAGCAGACAGACAACAGGTCTGATGACTCTCTCTGCTCCCAGGCCCTTGGCAGGTTTGTAGGCTGCTCACAGGCACCCTTTGCCCCCTCCAGATCACGCAGCCACAGTCTCCTCCCTCGGTTCTGCCCTTCCCAAGCCTGGCTCCTGCGAGCCTCTCTCCTGCCACTGCATCTCTTCTCATCCCTCCCCAGTGCTCCTGCACCCCCTCCAAGAGCCTAGACTTTAACTTAAAGCACTGCACATTCAAAGAGATGCTCCTCCAGCCACACCGCTCTGCAGGGTGCAGGGCCTTCTTTGGCGGCTGCGTGGAGGCAACGCTGCCCTACAATCCACGGGCTGCTTCAGAAAGTAGAAGCTTCACTGCCAAAGGCCTCAGGGCAGAGGAACAGGAAATCCTGTGTTAACGTGATCCCTTCGCTCTGCCCTTGCGCAGACGGCACAAAGGGCTGCCTGGGGATGACAGGCCACATTGTCCCCATGGTAGATCAGAACCTGGTGTGATAGGAAGGTCTCTGCTCCAGGGGAGCAGAGGAGGATCTCAGGGTCTGCCCTCTGCTAGGGAAGAGGGTGGAAACAAGATCCTCCTATCCCATTCCCGTATTTGGGACCTTAGGAGCTGTGGCTATGCCTTTCGGAAAGTTCCTGGTGTAGGAAAGGGTCTGGGGGTGGGGTCTGCTTTCTCCTAGCTCCTGGTAACAGGGCCTAAAAATAGCTTACACCAAGAGCATTGGCCCACAGGCTCGCAGCAGCTCCCGGTGGCTCCCCCTGCCCTCCCCCAGCATCCCCTCTCCCTCTGTCACCTTCCCCAGTGGGCTTTGCCAAAAGCTCCTTCCCAAGCAGGACGGGCATAAAAAGCTCTCCTTGCTCCTGAAGCTTCAGCAGCACCAACAGAGCAAACTTGTCTGTCAGTCAGGAGTCGATTGGAGAGGGTAACTGTATACAGAGCCCCAGGAGAAGCAGGGCTTTCACAGCACTGCTCAGGAGCTCAGCATTGTCTCCTGGTTTCCTTCAGCACTCTACCACATACCTGGCTTTCCACCTGAGCTGCCCCTGCCCCAGGGACGGAGGGAAGCAGGAGAGTCATCTTCACAGCCAGACACACAGCTCCACACATTCTCTCTAAAGGGCTCTGCAGCACCACTTCTACCAACAGGGTCCAATCTGTTCCCCCCCCCCCAACAAGGGCTACTTGTTTCGTCCTGTACCCCTTGTCTCATGCACTACACAGCTTTCCTGCAGAAAATTCAGTTTTCCTGCAGAAAATCCACTAATCTCTGCCACTGGCCAACTGTCTCCAGCTTTGAGCAGATGAGACTTGAGCCCTCTGTGTCAAAAATGTGGCTTCTGTTCCTAGCTCCTATTGCCCTGATGTGGCACTAGCTCCCTGCTATCTGATCTAAAAACACAAACCAAGGAGAGCTGCCTACTCCTGGGAAAAGAACCCGACTACTTCCTTAATGATAAAAGGCCTTAAGCATACAGAAAAGCAGTAGCAATCAGCGGAAAAAAAAAAAAAAAAGTAATGCCAACTTTTTTCCACGTTCCTTACTCAGTGCCTTTAAACCATCAGCTACTAACCATCAGTCACAGGAAAGTCTGTTCAGCCCTTCTCATCTCATAAAGCCAAAAATATAAGATGTCATCCTAGATCCCAAGCCTTGATTTTGGCTCCAGATCCAGAGCTCCAAAGCACTGGTCAGCAATACATTTCACGTGGGTAAAATGCAACATTTTGCCCCTGTGGCTACTTAATCATTTATTTTTTAACTGCTTCTAAAGCATCATAAAGTGATTTTTCTTCTTCAAACTCAGTCACTCAGGGTGGGAAGAAGCTGTTAATCATATTGTCCTGCCCTGTGCTCTCCCCGAGCCCTGACCCAGCAATGCCAGTTCGCTGCCTGACCTCAGCCTACGTGCAGATCTAAGAGCAGCCTCGCAGCTCGGCTCGAAACAGAAGCCCCGCGCTACAGGCACAGTGGAAAAGCGGTGGCCGTCCCATAGGAAAAAGAAAAAAGCAGCCACGAGATTAGTTTGCGTTCTCCTTTGCCCTTCTCCCAGGTACGTGCAAGCTGCAGCTATTTTGGGCAGGAGGAGGAAATACCTCCAGGAGCAGGGTGCTGCTGCATGGCTTGCCTGCCTCTGAAGCACCTGGTGCGAGGACACTTGCCCAGGAGAGCCCAAACAGTAATTCCTGGGCTGTGAGGAAGAGCCAGGGAAGGAAAGGGCCTGGGGGCTTCAGCAGCCCTGCCAAGGGACTTCCCAGCACACATGTGCATATCTAGAGGGACTTCTTCCTCCCGCGAGTCTCTCTAACCCAAACCCACGCGGTTCCTTTGCTGCTGCGTGTACATCTTCCTCGCTTCCCTTCGGGCTGCTCTTCCTTCCCAAGTGTTTCCAGATTCCCCCTGCCTTTAAAGCACCAACTCCTAGAGTCACGCTATTTCTTCCGCGCCTGACCTACTTGAAAAGGCAATTTCTAGTGCTCATGCAGGGATGAGAAGCCGGAAGACGTGAGGCTGGCATCCCAAGGGGCTTCCAGCACCAGAAGGAAGTGGGGAGGCCCAAAACAACACAAGGCTTTTCTGAGGCTCTGCTTCACCTTGGCGCTCCACCGCACGCTTTCTGAGCTCCCGGGAAGCCCGGCGGCTACCCCGCAACCCAAACGCGCCCGCTGGTTCCTCCTGCGCCGACACCCTCCCGGATGCTGCGTGAATCCTGGCAGCCCTCCTGCCGCCCCACGGAGGGCTTCAGCCCTCTCTTCCCTCCCTTCTGCGGCCACCACCAGCTCCCCATGCGGGATGGGATAGGATGGGACGGGACGGGGCTCAGCCCAGCCCCGGGCTGCCCCTTCTCACCTGCGCTTGTACTCGTCGCGCTCCCGCTTCACCTTGGCCAGCACGTTGTAGAGGGCCCGTATCTCGGGGGTGATGGTGTCTATCTGCACGCCCACCCCGTCGGGGTGGATCCAGGAGACGCCGGGCCCCTGCACCAGCGTGGTCTCCGGCCCGGGCCCCAGCCGGCGGGCCTGCGAGAAGGACCAGATGGTGCCGGGCACGAAGCGGGAGGCAGCGGTGGCAGTGGCGGCGAAGGGTGGCGGCTGGGGGGACGGCGCCAGGGGGGCGCCGGGGTGGCAGCCGGGCGAGCCCAGCAGCCGGGTGGGCCGGCTGCTGCTGCCCAGCGCCAGCCCCAGCCCCAGGGGCCGGATGGGGCTCACGAAGCCGGTCTGCACGGCCTGGTCGCGGCGCGGGGCGCCGCGGGCCCGCGGGCCGCCCTCCTCCAGCGCCTGCTGCAGCTGCTTCTCCAGCTGCCGGTTGCGCCGCTCCAGCTCGTGCACCTTGGCCAGGAAGCAGCGGAACCGCAGGTTGAGGGTCTTGAGCACGTTGATGTTGGAGCCCAGGTCGTTGCGCAGGGCCATGGCGGCGGGTGGTGCGGCGAAGGGGCCGGCGGGCGGCGGCAGCGGGGGGACCCGCTCGGCCGCGAAGGGCTCGGCCGGGTGCTCGGCGGGCCGCGCCTCGGCCTCCAGCAGGCCCTGCTGCTCCTGCTGCAGGAGGAAGAGGTTGGGGCCGAATAACGGATTCATGGCGGCGGCGGCGGCGGCGGGCCGCGGCCGGGAGAGCCGGCGGCGGCGGGGGGGGGGAGGGGAAGGAGGGCGCCAATCAGGGGCGGGCCGCGCCCGGGGGGCTGCACCCGGGGGGCTGCACCCGGCCGGCCCCCGCGGCGGGGGCTGCGGCTTCCGCTGCGGCGGGCAGGGCCGGGCCCGGCCCCACCGCGGCGGGGAGGGGGCGGCCCCGCCCCGGGCCCGGCAGCCACCGCCCCTCGCATGGGCGCGGAGAGGAGGGGAGGGGACGCGGCGGAGACCCGCCCGCCGCCGCCGCCCCTCCCGGCGCAGCTCCAGCCGTGAGGGAGCAGCAGCAGCAGCAGCAGCAGCGGGCGGCCCTTCACCCGGCCCCGCACCAGCCGCCAGGATGGGGCCGTGCGAGAGGTTTGGATTAAAGGGCAGGCCCGGCCTCGCCTTACAACCAACGGTGGGGCAGACCACAGTTTGGTTGCACCCTTGGGATTTTGGGGTTACACCCCCATCCACCCTTTCAGGAATTTCCGTGGCCCCACTGAGGCTGAACGACTTCCCGAGTCTCAACCCGGGGTGGGGGGGAGGCTCTAATAATTTTCTCCATTTTGTTGTCCAATAATTCCTTTCCTAGTAGCATCCAACTTTTTTTTTTCCTGGAAAGACCCTGGAAAAACCTCTCTCAGGCCCTATATATATAAGGCACTCCAGAGAACTAGCCCCACAAGCCTGAAGTGAAACGCATTGATTCAAAGGATCCTCCCTGTGCTAATTCACTGTCAAGCATGGGGAAAAATTATTTCCAGCTGCAAGGATACCTGGTTAACAGCTACTCAACATAAAAAGACAAGAAACGAGAGATGTAATAAGTTAAGACAGACAGACACACAAACCCTAATAAACAAAAGATAACAGAGAAAGTGTTAGAAAAGGGAGTTAATTTAGCCCTAGCCCAGCTTAGCACTACTGCCCAAAGTAGATGAAGCCTGCAGGCCACAGGAGTGAATTGTGAACGAGCTCGAGAGACATTGCTGAGGATGTGACTGCAAAACCAGCTAGAACCAGCCCTCAAAGATACAGAACACAATGGATAGAGCTAACGGTTAACCTTTGGATAAGATAAGGCACTGTGAACACAGCAGCCGTCCTGTCTCGGGATGTAGACGTGAACCAATCAAAAGGAAAGAGACCACTGACTCAGTCAAGAAGACGGGAAGAGGCTGTCACTGGCAGGTGGGGAAATAAGACTGTAAGGAGTATAATTACCCCAGAACTTCTTTGTTCGGGGTCCCTCCCCGGAGGCACCCCACTCAAGCTGTTACTTTGCTGTACCGTCATTTAAATAATTAATTAATTTTGCTGCTAGACGTCCGTGAGACTCTGCTCCTCGGAAACCTAGGGTCAAACTGTTTCCATAACAAAAGTAACAGAGAGCAGAACTCCTAAGGAAGATTACAGGAGCAAAACTTATTACGGGATGTTTAGGGGAAGGATCAAAGGTGGGGAAAGGGAAGCATCAAATTAGATAGGGAGGAATGAGCCTGGGAAAACAAAGGAGGAAGAAACAAGGACCGAACACCTTTAAGTTGGCTGCTGGTTAGCATGCTTGTCTGGCTGAGCCCTGCACTTAGTCAGAAATAGAGCTTAATGAGCAGGCAGGACAGACTGATGATCATTTTCTCTGCATTTATGTGCGTTTGTAATCTGCTAGCAAACTTCAAACGCGACCACCAATAAGGAGGACAAGAGGTCTGCTGAGAGGCAGATACCAGACAGACCACAAGTCTGATGACCAGCTACCAGAGAAATCTGTGAAACTGCGTGTGCACGTGTATGTGCTGATACATAAGATCCACTAGTAACCCCTAAGTTTGATAGAACAGCAAGTAAACCAGGATTATGCCATTTTTGCCACTCATGTTTTGAGTACTGTTTGTGTTTCCATGGGCCTCTGTTGACACTTGTCTCCTGTTTGTGTTGGTTTGCCTGTGGCTGGCTGTGTATATACTAAGCGCGTGCATGTTGTGTGCATCACTGGAATTTACTCAGCCTCACTCCTTGCTGAACCTGGCAACAGTGAAAAGCAGCAGCTTCACATCTAGCAGATCAGGAGAGGAAGAATCCCCTAGCTCCTATGTTCCACTGCATTCAATTATGCTTTATACCAATCACAAAAGATTGTTCTAGCACATCAAGTTTTCCCATGAACCCAAAGCTTGGGGGAGAGGGGGAAACAAGGTACAACATCATGTGAAGTAAGTTAGCAAAACAATAATTACAAGAAACAAGAATTAGGCCTTAGATCTGTTACATATCTCACTCCCCGCACACTGTCGTGGAATGGACGCTGGAGAGCGTGCTTGGTAGAAAGTTTACTAATAGATTGTCTCTCAGAAAAGAGAGATTCACTGGTCAGACAGCAGAACAAAAAGAAGAAGAAGAAGAAAAAACTTACATTGACAAGGGAAAGGGACCTGGGCTGACATTTAAATAGAAATAGGCTACTGCTTGTTATGTCTCAAGGAGAAGCAACCACATCTAGAAGGCAGACATAAAGGCAAAGACGCAGAACCTGACTGCATAGCACCAGGACCAGCATCGATCCCTACTGCAGTCCAGGAGGCCACGAACCAAGAGATGGCTGGAGATAAGCACAAGGGTGAACTGGAACAGGACACAGTGATGACAGAGAATTGGGGATGAACGCAGGAGCGCTGGCCTAGGAGTAGGAGCTCCAGTCCTGCCTGAAGCCCTCTGTTGACCCAGGCACCAAGTGCCATCACCATCTTCCAAGCAGCTAGGATTTCAGTTGCAGAACAGCAACAGCAGCGAGGACAGATGCTGAAAACGTGAGAGCATCAGATGGGAGTGGAAGGGATTTCTGTGGCACAGAAGTAAACGGACATAGCAGAATCCTGTCTTCAACACTCGAGGGAAAAGGACAAGATTTGAGTAAGAGTATAAAACTTTTAATAGGTCAGTGCCAGTCCTTGTTGTAGAGGAAGGAAAGGAGTACACAATAGCTGTCCCAGGCTCTGACTACTGCAGTGATTGTCTGCACAGAGCAGGAAAGTCAAGATGGTACACACATAGCCAGGGCAGCTCCCCACCTTTACACTCCAAGGAGGGGACTGACACCTGGAAAAGCAGTTCCTCTCACTGTTCGTTCTGGTTCACTTTCTCTGCTTCTTCCTGGTAGGGACTCGAGCACGCAACATCCGGGGAGAAGGCCGGCCAGCCTTCGCAGGTCTGCGCTGTGCCTGCAAAGAATGTCTCTTCTTCAAAGCAGACTGTGGCTTCTTCTGCCCTTCGGCAACTTTTGATCCCTCAAGTTTCTTCTTTTTTGACTGAGGCTCCACAGTGGTATCAGGGAGAGGCAAAGGACTTGCTGCTTCCACAGCAGGTTCTTCATCTGAAAGGAGAGAGAAAGGTACTGTAGGAGAAACCCATACGGCTTCCGCAGGGGAAGCAGCCTGTGTCAGCAGGCCCAGGCATCTCAGTAGAGCTCTAGCACTAGGTTACCTTTTTGTGCCTTGGGAATGGCATTGGAGAATTTCTTGAACTTGGCAATGAAGAACCCATCCATATTGTGAGTGTGAGGATAGAAACGCCGAGTAGACTTGAGAGAGGGGTGGAAGCGACGGTCCTTGAACCTGGAGGAGGAAATGGGGTGAGAAATACTAGAATACCTCTGCTGAAACTTGGCCACCAAGGAATAAAGTTACTCGTGCAGCTTGTGGCCTGGCACGCACCTGGTGAAACCTTCCTTGCCAAAGTCCAGGCCCGTGGCCACCAAACGAACGTTGCGTTTCTTCAGGGCATAATCCACAACCCACTCATTCTCCTCCACCTGCCAGAGATTAAGCATTAGGATCCAAAGCTCGCTGGTGCCTTGAGCGGAGAGCATGGAGGAGACTTACTGTGATGGAGCAAGTACAGTAGACGATGTAGCCCCCTGTCTCTGAGGCAGCATTGACTGAATCAATAGCACTGAGAATCAGCTCCTTCTGCAGGTGAGCACAGCGCAGGATGTCTTTCTCATCCTGAAATAGAGGTTAGGATGACAGAGGCACAGGGAAGCACCTGAGGCTTTGGACGCTATAGTAGATGAAGAGATGACAGGAGAGCAAGGTACATATGATACAACATCAAGATTGTGGGGTCTTCTGCAGAACTAACCCCCCCCCCCCCCCACACACACACACACAAAAAAGCTCCAGTACAATACACAAGACAGGAGCAGGAAAATCAGTTTTGCCAATACATACGCTTCCCAAGAATGAAACTACCCAGGAAATCTTTCCTCTAACGACCCACGTGTGAGGCCTCATCTTATGTCCCCATGCTCACTCACCTTATTCGTTTTGACAGCAGGATCCTTGGAAATGACACCTGTTCCACTACAAGGAGCATCAAGCAAGACACGGTCAAACCCTCCCAGCACCTGCAGGCAGACGCACGTTTGGAGTTACGTTCATGAGCGAGAACTGAGACCAAGACAGAGACTAGAAGTGCAACCAGAAGATGGGGAAGGCAGGAAAGATCTCTCACTCCCCTCTCCACACCAAACAAGCACGCTCCCTTGCAATTCTGCTCATCCTCCTGTGACAAGCGATTTCATGGAGCAGAACTTTACTACAGGGATGGCACAGCTCTAGGTAAGCATGCTAAGAACACCCAGAGCAGGTAGGAACATACCTTGGGGAACTGGCGTCCATCGCAGTTACTCACTACAGCATTGGTGACTCCCAGCCGATGCAAGTTCCCCACCACGCTACGTAACCGCTCAGCATTGCTGTCGTTGGCCAAGATCATGCCTGTGTTCTTCATAAGCTGAGCTGCCAAAGGGCCAAATACATCAGCAAAGGGCTGAAAACCTCCCGCGCTTTTGCCCGTAGGCACAATCATACCCCTCCTTTCCCTGAATTCAGTTCCATTCTGTTTTCCTGACCAGGGGAAACGCACTACGTTGTGGGGAGGCTTGGGAGGGATGCTGGGCAAAGGCTCCAGTGAGGTACCTATGTAGCTGGTCTTGCCTCCTGGGGCACAGCACATATCCAGGATGCGTTCGTTCTCCTGTGGAGCCAGAGCCATGACAGGGAGGAGACTGGAAGCTCCTTGCAGCATGTAGTGGCCAGCCAAATACTCAGGGGTGGCACCTGGACAGGGAAGGCAGAGCAAAAGAAGATGACTGTGAAAAAAGGGGAGCCGAGAGAGGGTCAGCTCAAGCCCTGTGAGAGGAAGGGTGATCTCACCAATAGGCACAGAGGAGTCATAAATAACAAGTCCGGTTTTTGACCACTTTCCCAGGGGGTCAAGATTCACACCGCGGTTAATTAGAGCCTGTAAGACAAAGAGATGGGACTGAGACCTCAGAGCCACCCTGCATGACAGGCATTGCAGGAGACAGCCATGGGTTTCTGCTCACCTGTGCCAGGTCCCGTCGCCGCGTCTTGAGCGTGTTGGTGCGAATGGTCACTGGGCGAGGAACTTCATTGGCTTCCAGAAAGTTTATCAGCTGGAAGATGGAAGGGCCAGAGAACTTCAGGTAAAAACGAAGTTCTAGGGAGGCAGCCAAATCCCCACCAGTCAGTAAAGATATGGGCTGGGCAGCATCCTACCTCAGGAAGTGGGAAGATGTCCATGAGCTTCTTGAGCAAGAAGTCACTGTAGGAATAGTAAGCAGCCATGTCCCGGCGCAGCAATGCAAGGTACTCCTGTCGCGTGCGTCCTTCCTCTCGCTTCACCCCAAAGTCCTGCAGCACCTCCATGTTGCTCTTGATGCGCTGGTGAATGATGTGCAGGTCAGGCGGCTCAGCAGGTAGAAGGACCATTAAGAATTGTAAACGACCAAGGAATTCACACGCAGGCCCTTCAAAAGCACAGCCAGTCATGCAAAACTCCTGAGTCACTGCATACAGCACCTGCACCAGAAAGGCCTTACTGGAGTGTGCACATCTACCATGTATCGTTTGCTACGCTTTCACTGGAGTTAGGCAGAAGGGAGATTCAAAGGATAGCAACCAGATAAGGAAGCGCACAAGGCAGGGAAAATAAGGTATTTGCAAAAA
This sequence comes from Struthio camelus, assembly GCF_040807025.1. Taxonomy (NCBI): domain Eukaryota; kingdom Metazoa; phylum Chordata; class Aves; order Struthioniformes; family Struthionidae; genus Struthio; species Struthio camelus. Next base: position 90,926,282 of record NC_090942.1, on the reverse strand, counting down.
TTCGGTTTGGTTAGTCTAGAAAAGCAGAAAAGGGGTGGGAAGAAGACACGTGGAAAAGGCTTTTCAATACTGAAAACATTTCCTGTAACGCAAAGGAGACTAAAAGTTCTCCAGAAGCAATTAGAGAGAGTAGAGAAGAAAGAGGTGAAAAAGATCACTTAAGCCCAAGAACACGCGCTTTGGATGCTGGAATTGCTGTCATCAGAGGCTCTAAGAATGAGTTAGACAAACACATACCCAGGAATCCAGGTAGAAGGGAATTAACTATGCGATAGACACCCACATGCATTTAGGACTGGAAAAAAAGATTGAGGGCAAGGTCCAGGCTCCATACAGGGAATAACAGGTTCCCTGACCGTGCTGTACAGAGGTGTAGAACCACATAGCTACCACTATCTGTTAGGGCAATTCAACTAAAAACGGCTTGTCAGGCACCAACGCTCATAATAAAATGTAAATGAAGCTCTACAGTTGCACTCAAGCTCTGTAGTGGCACAGCTACGTGGTTTACAGAGGCCACAGATGAAAAGGATATTCTCTCTCTCAATCTGTTCATCAGTTGGCAATTTGAACTGCTCATCTACATCCAGATTGAGCTGCAGATCCGCACTCTCTTCTTCCTTCTGCTCCTTCTTCTGCCTGCCTGCCTCTTCTGCCACCTCTTCCTCTTCACTGTCATCTTCACTAAGGCCTCCCCTAGGTATAAAAAAAATATAGTTTTTTTACACAATAGCAGGACTCCTCAGACACTTTACAACTATCATCTCTTGGATGACAGAAGAACGAACAACCCAGGCTCCTCGTGTTCCAACCAGGAAAGACTGTGCTGACCCCTGACGCTCTCAAATCCTCACCTATCAGATTTCTGCTTCAGGGCGGCTTTTTCAATGGGCAGCAACTAAACAGAGAGACAAAATATTAATGAAACAGTATCAGCTAGTATCAACTACCCCTTTAATCTGTGCCATCTCTATGAAATATACCTGCTCTGTTTAAAAAGAACAACAGATGAAGGCATTGAGTGTTCTGCTGAGACCAGTTGCTAACTTAAAATTCCCTTCTTGTGAAGGGAAGAAGGATAAAGCTGTTCTCCACCTCGCCATCCAGCCTTCCAGTAAAGTTACCCTTTCCCCACCAGGGCTGCTGGGTCCTTACAGCCAGCAAAGCCAAGTTTCTTCTGCAAAATCGAGGGCAAAAAGCTCATACCTCTTCTTCCTCAGAGGAAGAGGCACCATAATCATCGACCATCTCCTCGCTGCTCCCATCCTCCTCCATCTCCCAGGTGCCCTCTTCCACCTCATCATCACTGGATGACTCCACGTTGTTGTCTTCAGACTGGATTTTCTTGGCTTTGGCTGGAGTCAGCCATTTTGAATTGCCATCGCTGAAGCCAGACTGGCAACGATGGGGTTGCGCTACTACCTTTTTGGGGTGTTTCTCCTTCGATGGGGATACCTGCTCCTTAACTGCAGGCAGAATAAGCAGTTAAGTTAGGCAGTATTTTATATGACAGCTCTCCCAGTTTTTGACTTGTTATGCAAAGCAGCCTCCTTCACTCTAGCCCGGAGCTGCTTGTCTAAGAGAAGAGACTGCTCCCCATACTGGTTTGCTCAAGCACAAAGATCCCCCCCCAACCAAACCCGAAAAAGAAACGACTAGAATTGCCAAAGAAAAATACAGCTACTAAGTCTTTTTAGTGCCTGTCCTGACATACCGCAGCAGCCCTATTTCTCAAATCTGTGTTTATCCCTTCTTCCCGCCGTGAGAGCTTACTCGGACGCACGTGATTTAACGCAGCACGCTTAAAAGCCTCAGCGCCCCAAGGTGCTTACGATACCCACGACGCGAGCGGAATAAAAGGCAGAAAGAGGCTAACGCACAGAAGAGGGGGGCTTTTTACCGATTTCTCCTTTGCTAAAGGCGCTCCCCGCTGCATCGGAGAGCAGGTGGTGGAACTCAGTGGAAAGACTGGCTTGAAGCGGGGCAGCCCGCCGGGGCCCCGCACTCACCTCCGGGCTCCCGCCCCCCGCGCCGCTCCTCGCCCGCCGCCCGCCGCCTCTTCGCAGCCCTGCAGCGGGAGGGGAAGCGGCCGTCAGCGGCGCCCGGCCCCGAGCCAGCCCCGCGCCCTCCCCCGCCGCCGCCCTCACCTCCTGCGCCCGTGGCTGGACAGCTTCCTCCGGCCGGGCTCTGCCTCTGCGGGAGGGAGAAGCGCCGTTAGGTCGGCGGCCCCGGGACGGCGCTGCCCGGGCGCCCCCAGGCCGGGCCGGGCTCACCTGGCGGCAGGAAGCGGGCCAGCTCCACCTCGGCCCCGCGCTGCTTGCGGGCCTTGCGCCCAGGGCCGCGCTTCTCCTTCCGCGCGGGGTCCAGCTTCCGCCCCATGGCGGCGCGGCCGCGGGTGGCGCAGCCGGCTCCGCGCTCCCCCGCCGCCGCCGCACGTGCCGCCCTGCCCCCACCCGGCCCCGGCCGCGCACGCGCCGAGCCGCGGCTCCGCCCCCTGCCCCGGGGCGGGCAGCCCAGCTCATTGGTTGGTCACCGCTTCCGCCGCTCGCCGAGTGGCTGAGCGCCGGCCCAGCCTGTGACGGCAGCGGCCCCCGGCCCCGCCCCCGCGCGTGGCGTGGCCCGGGCTCGGCCGGGCGCAGGCGCCGCCCGCGGCCGGGAGCGGCAGAGGTATGCGGGCTGCAAGCGTCAGGGGAACGGTAGACGGTTCAAGCTTCACCAGGCGTAGGCTTTAGGTTGTAATGACAAAGACCCAAGTGAAATTCTAGGAAATGACTAAAGCGTCAGGCAACAGCAAGAGGGGTCAGTGCCAATGCAAGAAAGGTGTAGCATACTAGAAGCCCTGCTTTTTACAGGGCAACAGGACAAGAGCAGCAGTAGTTTGCTGATAATAATACAGGGAGAGGGAGTGAGCCAGCTGGTCACTCTTGGTCATCTAGCATTCTCCAGAAAAGCTAAATTAGAGGCAATAAAATAAAATACAAGGAAACTTTATTTTTCAGTCCTATCAAGATTTTCCTTTTTTTTTTTTTTCTCTCCTTCCTTCAAGCTGCTTATTAGTGGACAAGTCCAGTCAGTTTTTGTATTAAAAAGGATTTTGATGGAGGTAGCTTTGTCTCTGTCCTGGCTTTTGCTTGGTCTCACCTGTGCACTCATCTCAGTAAACAAACTCAAAATAAAATTAAAAACAAAAACTGGAATTCCAGGCCGAGGCAGCGAGCAACACAGCCAGGTTCTCCATGTAACAGACAGGGCGCTGTGGCCTCCAGTCACTATATACAGAGTCCATCATACATCCCCCTCTCTCCTAAGCACACTCTTTCCTCCAACAGCTGGCTGCAGAAGGAGTTCCTTCTCCCAGAGACCTGTAGAGCAGCTTCCATGGAGGGAAACAGCACCCAGTCAGGAATGTCAGGCAGAGGGGTAGAGTGTGAAGGGGTGGGTCACTTCAGCTTGGCCAAAAGGTCAACAGCACTGGGCCAGGGACTCATTGCTGCTGGGCCACCTGTAGGGCAAAAGACAATGCCATCTGAGACACAATACTCGTCAATATACCCTAGCTCACGAGGGCAGCTCCCTACAGAGCCCCTACTCCTCCATACAATAGACAAGCCAGGCAGGGCTGCTCACTCAGAGAGAGTACTTACTTGCTGGGGAGGTGGTGGTGGAGGGGGTTCACTGCTGCGGTTGGCTAGTCGGCTGAGGATGTTGCGCTCTGACATCTGGAGGCGCACTGCCACAGGTGGGATACGGGCAATGGTGGCAGGCAAACGAGTCACATCTGCCTTCATATCACTCAAAAGCTCCTCCAGCTGCTTCAGAACTGGAAGAAAAAGAGGCTTGGGTTCAAAGAGAGAAATTGCCCCTGCCTGGGGAAGAGGCCAAAGGGGACAGCAATACTAAACAAATATCCACCCTTGCTTAACACGCTATCACCTTTGTGCAGCACAGCATTCGCCGGTTTATTCCCAGCCATTGACTCCTTGGATAGGTGCTGGTGGCTCTCAGCCAGGCATTCCACCTCTGCAAAACGTGTATTCAGAGCCATAGAAGGGTGAGATGGGTCTTCCGACATGTTCAGATAGGCAGCTCGCCGCAGCTGCTCCTCAATCACCAGTGCTTGCTCCAGGAGCTGCAACAGACAGGGTAAGTAGTAAAGTCTTCCAGCATTTGCCTGAAAAGCAGGCTATTTGCACCCTTCACTTGCTGCCTCCTGTTCCAGTTCCCCACTCTCATGAGGTGAGATTCGGCAGGTAAACCTCATTTCCCAGGCTTCTGCTTATATTGGCATAAAGGCTAAATATTACAAAACAAAGGCTCCATTAAGCTAAGCCAGGTAAGAAAAACAGGGCATGTCCTAGCCCATTTAATAACAAAAATAAGCAAGTCTTCCAGGATTCTTACTCCTCTGCTTACATGACTGATTCTTAAAGGCTTTTCAAAATACAGCAGAAATTTTTTTTTTTTTTTTAAAAACTCTTTCTGTACAGGGCAATGGGGATGGAGCTTTCTTCTTGAACTGAAGTATCCCGAACTACTTACAGTAAGAGTCTAAAAATTGTTAAGCATGCCAGACAGGGACATTTGAAGATATCAGATTAGACGGTGCAAAGCAGATAAGCCAAACTACACTGAATCTCAGGGCAAAATATTCATTCAGAATTACACGGGTTGCTCCCAAATCACCTCCAGAATGAAACTATGGTCACTCACAAGTACTTTAGGCAGAGACTGAAGGCAGCCCTTTCACCAATCCAATGTTATACAATGTTTCCAAGTTCTACTTAGGCATATTGAGTGGGCTGTAGCACACCAAGCAGAAGCTGTGGTGGAAACAGACACTAACACCTCCTGAATGCCAGTTGCTGAAGAAACATTTAGAGAGCGCTGAACCAAGCTCCCCAACATGCTGCTTCTAGGGTAAAGTGCTCCTATCATGAAGCTACCATAGGATCCTAACAAATATTGCTCTTTTTAGCCATCAACACAAAAGATTGCAAAAGCCTTCATCTAAGTGGAAAATCAGAACACCGAGCTCAACAGGACAGTTTGTCTTGCTCTCAGGGGTCCAGCTGGCTGAAAGACTTGTCACACTGAGCAGAGAGCCTTACCTTAAATCTCCTTGCCAAGAACTTGTTCTTTATTTCCAGGAAGTTGCCCCTGTTCATCTCACCCTTGAAGGGTTCATTGAGGATGGCGTAACGTGGATCATTCTGAATATCTTGCCAACGGGCATAGCCATGACTGAGATGGGATGAGCTCAGGCAAACAAAGGCAGTGAGAACAAGGGAATGCACAGCCCAGGCAGATACAGTTCTTAAGAGGGGTGGGGAAAGGAGGTGCAGAGAAGAGGGGAAACAAGGGCAAAGGAAAAGCAGTAAGAGCAGCATCCTGCTCACCAAGTCTTAACTGTGCTGACAGAAAACCCCTCCTCCCACCAAGCCAGGACTCTTGTGAAAGATAAAGTGCGCTCTCACTTAACGTGTCCCAGGCAGACCCAAAGGGGTTGCCTCTTCACAATGAGGGCTTATTCTGAAGGGGAGACAGCTCGTCTGTCAGGGTAAGGATACTTGATAATCCCAGCAAGGAGCCAGTAGTCATGACGCCGATGCCAGATCTCATAGGTCTTCTTTGTAACAGTCGCAGCCCGCTCTTCATTCTGCCACAGGGAGTGTAATTCTGGAAAGGCAAGAAGAGTTCCAAGTTATTATTTCACCAAGACAAGCAGAGGCAGGTAAATAAGTTCAAGCACATACAGGTCTCATACCAGTAAAGCCACCATCAGCTATGTTGAACATGAAGCGCTGCTTTACTGCCTTCTTGTGCCTTTCATCTACTGACTCTTTCAGCATCTCTCCATTCTGCAGCATCACCACGTCTCTCTTATCATCATCCCTTTTCTCTTCTGTACACATAGGAAACAATTAGGAAGGATATGGCAGATACCACAGCAAGTTGGACCCACAAGGAACCCTTGCTGGAGAGGGGATAAAGAAAAGAATGGAATCATCATAGCTCACCTTTCTCATCCAGAGTGATTATAGGAGGTTCAGGGGGTGGCTCAACAGATGCTCTGTCTTCCACTTTCTCCACATCAGCTACAGAAAAGGAGGGGAACATGAGATGTAGCTGGCAAGTCCAAGAATTCAGCCTGTGAAACCTAACACTTCCCTGCCTCCCTGCTCAAAGCCCTGAAATAGCCCCCTTGATTATCTACACATGCCTGTTTCTTTAGGGTGAAGTATTGAGGCAGGGAAGAGTAGCTTGAAGATACTACTTGTGATTTTTTTTTTTTTTTTTTTAATTGCTGTTAAGGGTCTTAGCCTTCCTAGAGATACCTTTGCTTTCCACTTCCATGGGCTCATCTGGTCTTTCCTTCACTTCTGGTTCCTCTAATTTTTTTTCATCTGCCTCTGCAGGGTTCACTGGAGATTTTGCTTCCTGCGGTGGTGTCTCCACAGGCTGAGCACACTGCTTAGGACAGAAATCATCAATGAGAAGAGAAGCAAAGCAGCATATGGTCAAAGCCAGTGAACTACTTCAGCACTATCAACAGAAGACAGTCAAAGCAGTTTGGAAAGTGTCTTACAAAGCAGACCAAGGGGAAGATACACAAAACTGTCAGGCCAGTTCTTCTAAGGACCTGAGAGTTAGCTTTCAGTGTTGTCCTAGGCAGAACTCAGCTCTGCCACAGAAGCTTTATTACACAGTAAAGTAAGGCAGAAGTAGAGATATTTGGAATTGCATGAGACAAACAAGCAACTGAGCACTCACCTCCATAGGAACCTCTGTTTCAGTAGCAGAGGCATTGAGCTCTTTCTCTGGTTCAGTTGCCTCTCCTTGCTCCTTGGTGTTTGCTCCTTCTTCTACCTTTATTCCCTCTTCTGTGTATTCCCCACCCCAGAGCAGCACGGCGCACAAGAGAAGGAGAGAAGCCATCAGTAAAGTCTTCCCCTCACTGTAACCAAGCACACATCTCCTTCACTCCCAGAGATTAGGCCCATCCAAATGGGACCAACATCACTCAAGAGGAAACCCCTTTCCTGCCCACCACAAATGCAGGGCTTTTCTCCTCACTGATGTCAGCTCATCCAAGGAAAGCTAGTGTCCTCTCTTGCCTTTAAGGGCATGCACATGTCTTTGGCAGCCCTCCTAACATGAGAGGTCAGTTGATCTGCGTCCACCCCCAGACCTCCCCCACCACAGCTCCGGTGAGGGGGGACAGTTGGGATGAGGTCAGGACGCAGGACTGTGCAAGGGGGAAGCTCTCACCAGGAGGAGGGACGGGAGCAGGTGTATTTGGCTGTGTGTCCCCTGGTGTTGAAGGGGTTGGAGTTTTGGGAGAGGGTGAGCTTGGCTGTGAAAGTTTCTTGTTCTCCTCTATCTCTGCCAGTTCTGGCATGCTCCAACGTCCATTCACATGCTCAAATTCCTGCACCTGCATGAGAGGGAAAAAACACTGGAGGAGCAATACAAAGCTCACCTTCAAACCAGGCAGGACAGACTACTCTACATGACAAAGAAATAGGTGAAGAAGAAATAACTCACTAGCTCAGGGCACCAGGAACCAGAGGTCATAAGGAGATGGAAGGATGCATTGTTCTGCTAGGCACTCACCTTTTTGCGTATGAGTGACATGACCCCAATGCGAGTAAGGACGTGCTGTCGAGAAAGGCCTTCCCGTGGGACCCCATCTGCAAAGGTCTCTGCACCATCAGCTCCAGGTTCACATAGATGGCGCATGAATAGTGAAACATAGGCCCTGGAGAAGTAGGAGACACACAATTAGATTGGACACTGGATTAGCCTGAAGACATGCAGCAACAGACCCTTTTTCAATATTTAGTAAGGGAAAACCACCCCTAGACTCCCAACCCACAGCAACACAAGTTCTGGGATTTCAAGCCCCTTCAAGAGACTTTCCATGCAGAATTACTACAGGAACACACCTGCTGGCTCAGGATTTTGAGCCAGAAACAACTGCAAACCAAGAACGAACTTGGGCAGGACATTGTTACACACTTGCCTGGCTAAACTACTCTTCTCCAGGCACTTGCTGTTAGCAACTGGTAATTTGAATCCAAAAGGAACTAGGAACAATCCCCCAGTCCCTCCTAGGTTATACTTATCTCCCCCTCACAGGATCAATTAGTATGATGAGGAGCTGCAGTCCCTCAGAAAGGCCAGAAAAGGCTCAATTCTCATCCTTTCCCAAAGGGGCTAGATGTTGCCGCCTATCTTCCTCCCCTATCTAATGCAGACTCACTTGAACTCTTTCTCCGACTTGCCACGGAGGTCCCGAACAAGCCACTGAGTGGTGAAGGCATCCTGAGGTGGCATTCCATAGCGCATGATAGCATTAAGGAAGGCTTTTCGCTGGCGGGCATTGAAACCCAGGACCTAGAAAGGGGAAAGAAAGAATGAGAGATATATGGAAAGAGCCCTATATACAAGGGCAACTAGGATTTAAAGAACTATCCGGATGCTACTTACCTCAATGTTCCCTCCCACACGAGCAAGTAAGGGAGGCAAAGGCTTGTCCTTATCATTTCTCAGGCCTTTGCGGCTAGGCCGACGAGCTGCTGAAGAGAGAAATGCAGCTAAGGAAGAGAGACAATGCACAGCATATTGTTGTGTGAATATTTCCCTTGCAGAAAAGCAATATAAAGTGTACCAAGCAACTAAATCAAGTCCCAGCTGTTCCCACACCCAGAAAAGATGATCCAGGAACTCTGGCTTCACCAGAACTTACCTTCAGACCTCTCATCGAAGTCCTCATCTCCTTCTTCAGAAGCAACTGAATAATCTGATTGGTTATCTGACTGGTCATCCTGCCAGTCTGAAAGAAAAACAGCACGTGAGCCTGAGACGCTACTCCGTAACTCTCCCAGCAACACATACATGCACCCCTCTTCCCCAGGATTCTGCGCATTTGTACCTCTGTCCTCCTGTGAGCCATCATTGTAGTTAACCTGCTTGCGAATACGTTTGCCCTTGCCCAGATTCCTGGCCAGATCCTCCTGTTGCTGCTCATAATGGTGACGCAGCAGTTTTTCCCAGTAATCGGGGTCTACAGATTCCTCTTGCTTAATGATCTCCCGTTCAACCTCCTCTTCCTCCTGCCACAGAGGGGTGATAAATTCAGAGCTCTGCGTTCCAAATCCCAACCTCTTAGAGCAGAGGTATGGCTGCTTGCTGCCCTTACAAGCATGAGGGCCCTATTCGCTTCTGTTTAACTGATCCTATATCACTGATCAGGAGACGCTAGCTGACATCCACCTCATACTCACCCCCATCTCTTCTTCACGAACCACATACTGCGCCACCTTGAAAGAGCTGAGATATTCGTTCATGCCCTGAAGTTCCGTGTCTTCTGTTTCATCCTGGTTTCGGTCCAACAAACGCTCAATCGCTTTGTCATCATAGTGGATGACGCTGCTGTCTTCACCTTCTTTGTTATCCCCTGAAAGAGGAGCACAAACACAGTGGCTGCCTGGAGCTCAAGGGACAAGGAAAGGGAATACCACCCCAGACCACTCTGCAGAGTCACAGTCACCACTGCCTACTGCCATTTGCCAAATAATGAGCCAGCCCTCCCCACCTCCTCCAGTTCCACTCCCAGGCGCTCACCCCCCTCGGTAGCCTCATCCTTGAAGAGCTCTTCGGTGCCAAATTTGAGGATGTCATCAAGTTCCTGTTTGGACATGGAGCCTGTCTTGGAGCCCAACCCTGGCCTCACTACTAGATGAGTTAGCATCATTTTCTTTTTGGCCACCTGAGTGATACGCTCCTCCACTGAAGCCCTTGTCACAAAGCGATAGATCATCACTTTCTTGTTCTGTCCAATTCTGTGTGCACGACTGAAGGCCTAGAAAAGAGAACATGTGCTCAGAACAGTCCAGAGCCACACAAATCATAGTCTGCTATGCCCCATCAGCTTCAAAAAAAAAGCTTACCAGTTGCCTTCATGTTTAACGTTAGCAAAGGTCAGGCCCTGGAAGAACCCTCCACTTTTTCACTTCCCATCTCTACCCATCTGCAACTGCTCTATTTTTGCATGTTTCTAAATTAGAAGTTCCCCATATATTCCTCCTCTCCTATTGATGTTTTTACTTCCCTTCTTCCTCAGTATCGCTCCTTAGTGAGTAGTCTCATTAATACTCACCTGAATGTCATTGTGGGGATTCCAGTCTGAATCATAGATAATCACAGTGTCTGCTGTAGCCAAGTTAATACCAAGACCCCCAGCTCGAGTTGAAAGCAGAAAGCAGAACTGCTGAGCACCAGGAGCTTGGATAAAAGGAGAGAACAAAAGTAATCAAGGGAGAGCACATTATTCAAATGTGGATTTTTATTTGCTCCAATCACTTCATGTGAGGGGAAATCACTACTAGTTTAAAATCCCAGGGCAACAGTGAAAGACTTAGGTAATAACCAACAATCCCATGCTGACCACTAAGCACATACATAACAATTTTCATTGTGTGCAGAAAGCAAGAGACTTCATACCATTGAAGCGATCAATAGCCTCCTGACGCATGTTCCCTGTGATTCCACCATCAATCCGCTCATATTTGTACCCTTCATGTTCCAGAAAGTCTTCTAAAAGGTCCAACATTTTAGTCATCTGAGTATCAAAAAACCCCAACAACAACAGTGAGAGGAGCAAGGGGATACCAAATGGATAGCCTCCTTTTTCAGAAATGGAATTCCCAGCCTTAAAGTTTTTCCCCATATACCTGTGAGAATATGAGCACCCTATGACCTCCTTCCTTAAGATTCTTTAACATCTTCTGGAGGAGCAACAGCTTTCCAGATGCTCGAATAAGAGCACTACCATCATACATGCCATTTGGCATTTTTGGAGCTTCCTGAAAAAGAAGAAAAAGAATGAGGCAGGGGGAACCACTCCCCTCACCCCCCAAAAAACCCCCAAAAACACAGCTTGAAGGGACATGGCTTGTTATTAGTCCCCAGCTACGTTCATCAGATGCTGATCCATGTCTGGCCATTGAACTTGGCAGAAACGCCATGCATAGCACTATTGATATGAATCATCACTGCTACCCTGTGCCTCTTCTCTCCCAGTTTGACTCCTAAATCCCATTACCTTTATCAACTCAGTTCCTACTCTAATCTTCACCACTCTGCAGTAAATCACAATTCCTACTTGTCATACAGAGAGACAGGAAAGGGAAGGTCTTCTAGTATATCAGGTCTACATAAACACATATAAGAGTAAAAGGTACATGGGGAGAGGATACAAGCAGAAAGAGGGGAAGGGCAATCCTTCCATAGCTAGGATAATTGGCTCCCTGATATCATCCAGCAGAGGATTTCCATATGGAGAACAAGTGAAGTGACAGAACATACCATAGCAGCCACAGGAAAGAGGTAGGGGTGGTTACAGCACTTCTTCAGATCCATAACAACGTTGAGCAGGGAAACTTGGTTACCACCACCACGTGCGTTCAGTGCCTCAAAGTTTCTTGTCAAAATGTATTTATAATATTTCCTGAAAAGGAGGAGTATAACTCAGAGAACGCCTCATGAGAACGCCCAGCATACTCTTTTTGCCAGCCTCTGCACAGCTCCTGACATCACCTGCCGGCTACCTAGGCTCTGCCAGTTGCAGTCGCTATCCCTTTATCTCTTACATCAGAGCACAGGATTAGTCCTCCCTCTACTTTAGTGGCAGCAGGAAATCTTGCTCCTATCTAGCAAGCCCTACGGTGAGGATTAGCTGCCCCAGCACCCTCTATAAAAATGCACAACAGAGCAACAGTAGTTGAACAGCAGGTGCTCCCTCCTTCCTCACACTCACTTCTGCATGGGGCTCAGCTCCACTCTGACAATAAGTTCAGTCTTAGACGGCATATTCTTGAAAACATCAGCTTTGAGGCGCCTGAGCATGTGTGGGCCCAGCATGTCATGCAGCTTCTTTATCTGATCTTCCTTAGCAATATCTGCAAACTCTTCTAGGAAGCCCTCCAAGTTACTGCAGAGAAACAGAGACACTCAGCAAAAGCCACAAAGGAAAAGAGCAAAAAAAAAAAAAAAAAACACCACACAAGGAAAGGGATAGGAGTGACAAGACAGAGACAGGCTTGGCCTGAACTTGCACTGCAAGACATACTGGAATCTCTCTGGTGTCAGGAAGTTCAGCAGGTGGAATAGTTCTTCCAGGTTGTTCTGCAGGGGAGTTCCTGTAAGCAGCAATTTATGCTGGAGGGAGTAGCCATTCAGCACCCGGAAAAACTGGGAAGTAAAAGCAGGAGAGGAATGGAGCAAAAAAAAAAAAAAAAAAAAAACAACACACAACATACACAACATATCAAGGGATAAGTTATAATCCTACAAAGAAGGATTTCTCCTAGAGTGAGAAAAAACAAACAAAAAAAACCCAAAACACTAACAGGGTTCAATTTAGACCACATCAGCTGTTCAGACAAGAGCTCCAAGTACTTCACATTCCAGTCAGGATCACTAGCCTGATCTCATTCACGTCACTGTTCTGCATAGCTAAAACATGTTTGCAGCAAATCCAACAAGCCATCAGGTATTGGTAGATTTCCTTTGGTATTTTTAGTTACAAACCGTTTCAGACCACCAAACATTTCTGGACTGGTATATTATGCACTCTTTCCTCATAAATTTACATTCCACATGGAGGAGAAGTTGCAGGAATGAGACTTCTAGCAAATAGTTAAGTCATTAGTCTTATTCCTATTAATCCTGGTGGCACCCCAGAGTTCTGAACAGGCAGAAGGTTTAAAAAAAAAAAAAAAAAAAAAACCACAACTAAGTGTTTGCCAAAATATCTTTAAGGTAATTTGGGCTGGCTTTCACAACAATCATGCGATTTCAGACAGAGCTGGTCAACAGTTAAGGTACTCAACTGAAGAGTACAAACGCACAAAGTTTGCGAGCACAAATTCACAACAAAGCAGGAGTTCTTGTGAACTTGGCCATTTCTGTGCTTCTTTAGTGCGATACAATATTTAACTTTATGAGAACAGTTTGTGCTAGATGGCAAACAAAGACCAAGGAACCCACCACCACTAACATTTTGGTTATCACACCAGAAGGATCCTTGCAGTAGTTCCCACAGAGATTTATCCTTCTGCATAGTTATATTCAATAACATTCTCATCTCTGAACGAAATATTGAGGTTATCAACTATACCTGCAAAACCACATTTTGGTAGAATAGGTAGGTAACAACCACATAATCTGTCACTCTGTCACTAAACAGCTGATCTGTCTCGCTGCCAAACACCTAAAGTTATCCTTATGAGATAGGAAACTGTTCTAGAAACAGACAGATTTAAATGGTCTTACTGGACAACCAATCATAACTTGTTAATCATAGTAAAACCCTGAGCATTTAGCATCATCTTTCTATTCATAGATACGAATAGTAAGCATTCATTACTGCGTCCAATAATGAAAAAAAGATAGGGAAACTGGACTTCAAGCACAGCTATGATGTCTGGGAAACATGCCTCACCAAGATCTGAAAAAGTAAATCCACTTAAAGAAACAAAATAACAAAAACACACACCCAAGAGGTAGCTTTGCCTTACGTAGTTTCCAAGAATCTATAAAATCACTTTTCCAGTAACATTTGTTTTTAGTGCAGTAAGTACTGGAACTCAGCTGAAATCAGACAAATCAATACTAGAATTAAGGCACAAGGATTTAGGGAAGGGCTGTATTAAGACAGTACAGTCCATTCTGTTTGAATTAAACAAGCTTAATTAAGGTGCATCCTCATATAAGTGTGGCTATATGGCTTTCAGTGTCTACCCAGGTGTTTTTGACTACCTCTGACCAGCTCTCCCGTTTCTGTAAGATGTAATCACCACACCTAACTAAACAGCTAGATTAATGCAGAAAGGAAGCCTACTCTGGAGGCAGGATAATTGTTCTGTTCATGTCATTTGTTTTATGCTCAGTGTGGTAAATATTTCCAGAATGGGGGTGGTGCAGATACATGATCTGCTTCCAGAGAAGCCAGTTTATATCCAAGAGCAACAACAACATTCAAGTTTCTCTGTGTTCCAGTACATGCCAGTTACCTATTCACTCAGAGAGAAAAGCTGTTTTAACCAGTAAGATATATTACAAGAGAAGTTATTACCAGTGATAAGCAATCTGCAGTTGAAGAGGTTTTTTTCTGTTTTTCCTTTTAAATAATGCATCAAATTGACTCTTGAACAAGACACTAAGAGTTGGCAGACAAAATTCTCTGCTTCAGAACAGCTATCTAGTCTTTTGCATAATCTCTCCCTGTCCCCCCACCCACAACACATACCATACCTATAGACCATACAGCCTTTGCTTTCCTGTACCTTAGACTGATTGTTCTTCAGTCGGTGAGCTTCATCCACAATGAGACAGGCCCAGTCAATAGAACCCAGTATGGCCATATCAATTGTGATCAGTTCATAAGAGGTGAGAAGTACATGGAACTTCACAGCTGCCTCCTTCTGCAAAGGGAACAGGCAAATATGATAACGGGATAAGGAAAAGCCCCAGGACGAAGAAGAGGCAGGGTATCTTGTCAAGTTGTTGTGGCCAGCCATGGTCAAACAGCACATCCAAAGCTCGTTCTCACGCGCCCAGTTTCCTGTCACAAAACTGCAACTGCTACCCAAACCACTAGCTTTTTAATACCCCCCACTACTCATACACGTAACTCTTCAACTCCCTCAGTATCTGCTCCTTCTCAACAGCTGTCAGATCTCCTAACAGAGGAGTTTACAAACAAGCAGTGAATAGAGGCATGTCAGGGAAGTGGTATTTGGAGAAGAGCAACTCAAAAAGCTAAGACTCTGAAGCTAAACAGATTATCATAGAACTTCAAGTTACTGTCAGTGCTTAATGCAGTTCTCAATTTCAAGGAAAGCCAAGGAGTCCTGCCTAACTGCCTCCAGGGAAACCGTAGCACCCCTTCCCCCGCCCCCCATGTTGTTTGCAGACTAGCTGTAAGATCTGGCTGTAGGGTAAATGGAAGATTCAAAAGTTACTAGCAAGACTGAAGTTCTACAAAAGCCAGCCGCTTCTCTGGCTGTTCCATCCTGTCTGGACACAGAATACGATTTTCTCAGCTGACTAAGTGTGGCCTCACTGTCAGTCATTTCTTCATATAAAGAGCTAAAAAGGAATCAAATTCATGCAGACTAGCAATTCTGATATTGACTTAGATCTGTATAAAACATGATACAGAACTTCACAGATTAAGTAGAAACAATAAAGCAGCTTGCCTATAGTCAGCATTGCCTTAGTCACCATATAACAAAACTGAATTGTTATGGACTGGTAGAAACATTTATAAAATTCTAGAAAACTAGTCTAAACACCCACTAGCCCATCAGTTAGCAGTTATTTCCCTGTGGAAGCTGCTCATTAGAATCAGCTCCCAGGGTCTTTGGAGTATCTGAACCTCAGCTCCCAAAAGCCATGCAGTATATTCTTTTCAATTCAGACTTGCATTACAGCAGAGTTCTGTACCTTCATCCTGGATGCCTTTTTGCCTCCACGTATGGCGTTATCTTCAAAGGTGAATTCATTCTCACGGATGATGGCCCGGCTGTCTTTATCCCCCACGTAAGTCACCACATACATATCTGGAGCCCACATCTCAAATTCTCGTTCCCAGTTGATGATTGTGGAGAGTGGAGCACTCACCAAGAAGGGTCCTTTTGAGTGGCCCTATGAATAGAGCCATTAAGAGCATTAGGGGAATGAATCTACTGACACAGGCAGTATCTCCCTCAGCACAGATCTTGCAGCTATGTTTGCCCCCACCTCTTTGTATAGGGAATATAGGAACACAGCTGTTTGCACAGTCTTTCCCAGACCCATTTCATCAGCCAAGATTGTATCTGTGCCCTGGGCCCAGGAGAAGCGCAGCCAGTTCAGTCCTTCCAGTTGGTAGGGATGCAAGGTTCCCCCTGTCACATCAAGGTATTCTGGTTGCCGGTCATACTTCACTGTTGGCTACAGCAAAGAGAAGAAAGAGTTGAAATCTTTTACCTTAGCTAGCTACCAGAACTCCTTTCCCCATCATCCATGTATTCCCCAGTGCAGGTGAGACTCCATAGGAGAGGACCAGATTAGTACCCAGAGCCTAATCCCCAAATGGCCAAGAGGCATCCCTCTGAAAAAGCTTTTGTTAATCCTCTTTCACTGAGAGCCAACTAGTCTCTTACCCAAAGGACAAGGTGGGCCTTCATCTGAAAGCTCTATAACCCATTCTCTCTTTGGGGTCGGGAAGGAACTTGAAAACTTATACTCCTCATCCTTCAGTTTCATCACATCCATCAAATCAGAGGCACTAGCCAGTACCACTAACAAAACCAATCTATTTTCCCCTCCCCAAAATAAGTAGCTATGTGCCTAGGATGGCTCCTAAGCAGGAAACAGGAACTTACATCCACTGTGGGAGTATCAGGCGGCCTTTCCAGTTTCCGCATCTTCACTTTCTTTAACTTCTTACCAGGTCTTCCCTCTTCACCTCTCATCAGCTCCCTATGCAGAGACAGTCCCAAGAGCATCCAAGTTTAATGATTTTTGTGACAGACCAAGGGAAAAGTTATTGGTGATTGCCCTATTCTATGCAAACTCAAATATTTTCAAGAGAATACATCTATAACCTTCACAAACTGCTATGGAGGCATTAAGGTCCCTGCCCAAATGGATAAGGAATCTGCAATAGAAGATGCTTCCCAACTATCTCCGTCTATTAATCCAGCCAACGCTAGGGACTGACAACATGCTCCAAATACTTGCTCTTGAGGCAAGGGAAGTAATGTAACCTCTAGATACTTTTCTTACCTGTGATTCCAGTAGGCTTGCTTATAGAGGTCATAATCCTGGATATCCACATCCTCACTTTCCCAGGAAGCCTGGTCATAGGGAAGGTCTCTCCACTTAATCAAATAGTGGACATTCCCCTTCTTATCCACACTGAGGGAGAAAGCAGTAAGTCTTAAGCACAGCAGGGGAGAAAAACAGTATTCATGCAACCCACTCAGCTGGGAGAAAAGGAAAGTACACCTTAATGAAGCAGCAGAAACAAGAACAATAACATACGTCACACAAACGAACCAGAGCTCCCATTTCTTCCCTTATTCATGTAGCAAAGCTTAACTCATCCACTCTCCCTTAACACTGCTTAATGCTTTTGCTAAAACTCTTGCTCTTACAGAGGAATAGGTATTTTGAGGCAAAGATCTTTGCTGCCTCCCCTACCTGTGGTTGAGGATCCTGTGGATCATCATCCACTCAGGCTTGATTCCATATCGGTAGAAGCGTTCCTCCATCTCAGCGTATTTAGGGTCCTTGTTTTTTCTCTTTCGGCTTTTCTCCTCCTCCCCTCCAAAGTCCCCAGAGGGTGGCTCGTCCATATCATTCTTACGCTGGTAGTTCCGAAACATGACCTGACAGTGTAGCTCCAACTGGAGTCAGGACAGAGACAGTAACATTAAATCTCTCCCTGAATATCCACAGAAATAGCTATCCACTCCTACGATTTTAGTCCCCAACTCACCTGCAGCTCTGACACCCAAGAGCAGTGCCAATAGGACATACCCTGCCATTTGACAAAGAACTGCCTTTCAGGCCGACCCTCGAGAGGCTTAGGGGGAGGAGCGTTAGGATCTGCATCAGGTGGACGCGGTGGCGGGGGGCCAACTGGGGGCTGGCCCCATTTCCAAATCAAGATCTTCTGCACCTTTCCTTTTAAAGCTGGGCACTGGAAAATTAGATAGAACTTGTTGCAGACTGCAAGTTTAAGTACTGAGGAGTGGCACAGGTTGGAGACATGCACACTCAGTTCCCTTTCTTAGTTATAGCTTTAATATGCAGATGGAATTTCCTCTTTGAAATGCTTGGGCTTAGAAACTTTCATCCCCTCTTCAGCATTTCTCTGAACTTTCTACAGTTTGTCTTTTTCCAAGACTAGTAAACCCCAAGCTGGATTCAGTATCTCAATTTAGTGGTCTCCCCAGGGGCTTACTAATTCAGAAATTCTACTTGAAACACAAACTGCTAGGCTTGATGAGCCCAGCAGCCCATTCAATCAAAACTCCAAAGGAAGTTTGCCCAGAAAAATATTTTGCTGTAGACACAAAAAGCAGCTTTTTTGTTCATTATCATGGAAGTCCACATTACCTAATGAAAGCACCTAATACCATTTATAATACTTCACTTTGACGACATCCTGCAACAGTATGAAGTTTTTCCCAATTGGCTACTAAGAAAGGGCTTGGCATGTTACAGAGCCTGCAGTTCAGAAACTTTTCAGCTCAGCATTAGTTTAAAATATTTTTTAAATGCTGAATTTGCTTGCAGCTATACTCCTATTTCTGCATACATACAGGGCAAATTTCATGAGACCAATGGCTGTAATTTTGTTCTTCCTGCTCTCTAGAGAAAGAGTGGCCAAGCTACAGGGCATTATCCAGCCATGAAAAGCCGGCTTTAAATCAACTATGGCAAAAACATAAGAGGAAAAGTAATCATCTTTGAGGACTAAGCATCTCTGGAAAAAGATGATGCAAAGGGATGGATCTACTGATCCATCTGCTATTGCTACAAGAGAGGAACAATACTAGCAAAAACTCACAGTGCAGCGGGGACACAGCCACTCCCCATTGGGGATCTCTGGCAATGGGGGATTCAGACAGTGGATGTGGTAGGATGAAGGACAGGCATCACAGCACAGCAGCTCTCCTCCATCCTTGCAGACTCGACAGAACTCCATATGGTGGTCATCCTCTTCTTCAGCATCCCCCACAACATCCTCCAGGATCTCCTCACCTTCAGAGTTATCCTCCTTTGCTTCCCACTGAATGCCTTCTTTTTCCTATAGCAGTGTCAAATCAGAAAACCAGAGTTACACACTCATGATTATTTCATGACCACAAGAGAGCAGCCTCAAATCTCTTGACCTCCCCCTCCATGATCTCTTGCATAGTTCGGAGGAATTCAGTACTCACACAGTGTGGGCAGCTCCATTTGCCCTCTGGGGCTTTCTCCATGTCTGGGTCCAGGCAAACCATGTGGTAGGCACGAGGGCAGGTATCACACAATATAATTTCTCCTCCCTGCTGGCAAACCTCACAGTAGTCCTGGTGATCGGTCTCATAGCCGTCCACAGCCACTGTGGAGTCATCCTCACCTGCGGAGGGTGTTGAGGAGTTACAGGCCACAGTTAGAGGTTTCCTACAGCAAGGGAGGGTACTCCCTCAGCACCAAGAACTGAGATCCAGAATCCAAAACCTCCCTCAAGCACGCTGCTACATAGATCATCCTCTTATCTGTCTGCACACTAAGCTGTGCTTCTGTCTCCAAGAGACAGCATGCATCAATACCTTTCTTTTTCTTTTTCCCAGCTTTGAGTTTTTTGCGACTGCGGCTACTACGGCTTGTAGATCCATCTGAAACAGAGTAGCTGTTGATGCTGGCATCATCAAAGTCTGATTCCACATCCAGATCATCATCTTCACTCTGAGGTAGGTAAGAAGTGAGTTAAGTGATTCAGGGATGCACGCTGGGGACAGCAAGCAGATACAGACCCCAACATTTCCGTCAGCACCTCCTTCTCAAAAGGCAAAGGACAGAGCATCACTTACTGATGATCTCTTACGCTTGGAACCAAATCCTCCCAGTTTGATTTTCAAAGGTGCCACCTTCTTTGTTTTAGGTTTCTTCATGTCAGGAATACGAGGACTGGCCTTTGGCTTCCGCCGAGCATTGGGTCCTAGGAATAAAGGAGCCTGCGAGTGAGGGCTACTGCCTCGACCACTCCCTCTCTACCACCCTGTCAGATTTTTCATCTCACCTTTGCCCTCCTTTGTCTTGGCTTTCCTGAGTGGCACATCTACAGGGGGCTGTGGCAGGACAGCATCCACATTGGTCACCATACTTTCCACTACTGCAACAGCTGCAGCTGCTGCAGCTGCCACAGATGCACCTGAGCTTCCCTTGAAGGGGTTGTTTGTGCTGAACTCCCTCCATTTGGCTCCCAACACCATCATCATCTTTGACACAGCTATTTTAGGGTTCTTGGCTGCAATAAGTGGCCTGTGCACAGTTAAGGAAGGAAGAGTTACTGGACCAGCCTGAGGTCTAGATCATTCTTCTTCCACCCCCCCTACCACCAGCAGCACCCTTCTCTCCCAAGCTACATTCCTTTCTAATCTCTGATCTCCACAGCCAGTGAATCTCTCCACTCCCATCCTTCAAACAGCACAGAGGCAAATGCTCTGGGGCTTGGAAAGCAAAATGAAATTTAGCATATTAGGGAAGAAAGAGGCCTGGGAGCAAAGGACTTCTGTGTCATCTCAGTCACAGAGAACAGAAGAGATTTGGATTAATTTACTGTTGCTTCAGTTTTTGCTCTAGGAAGGAAACTAGACTCTCTAATGTGTTCTAAAAGAAAGGAACCCAGTCCTTGTCCAGCTCTTTCTGCTCCAGAGTCCTTCCAAGCGCTAAAAGCTTACAGCTCACCTGACAAACTGGCTGAAAGCCTTGTAGTTGGTGAGAGTGCGATAATCCTCCTCTGTGAAGATGTGATCAATATCCTCCATGCCCCAGTCCTCCAGGAGCTGAGCAGATGACTTGGGCTCCTGTACAAAGAGAATCACAGCAGCTCTGTGAAAAAACACATGTTCTAGGTAATAGCAAAACATCCATACATCTTGAGATGACTCAACGGCCCTTGACTCGCTGATTCTTCCCCTTCCACCCATCACTAGCAGAGGGCACAGAACATCAGCGGACATGGGAAGAGTCTATGGGTCCAGCATATGTTCCAGATACATTCAGGGAGACGGAGGAAAAGAACACAAGGCAGGAAAACAGTCAAGACCAGAGGCTTAGAGGAGGAAAAACACATTGAACAGCCCAAGCTCTGTGTGCTATCAGAAATGCAGAGCACAATGATCACCCAAATCAACATATGAGAATGAGGAGCAAGCAGTCATTTAGCAGGTTATCTTCTCACCTTGGAATCATCATCCTCTTCCTCCTCCTCTTCCTCCTCCTTGCGCTTGACTTTGTTTTTCTTTTCTTTCTTGGGCCCTAATTTCTTCTTTTTCTTCTTCCCAGGAGTATAGTCACTGCCCTCACTGTCTGAGCGCAACACCTCCTCTTCTTCCTCCACAAACTCATTCCCCTCACCAGAGCTGTCCCCCAGCTGGGGAGGGAGGGAGAGAGAAGATCAGGCAGCTGTGAGAAGATACCCTGGATAAGCACTAAATGCCACTCTCTCCTAGGTCTAGAGGATCCATACAAAGGATTGCTGCCACGGGCCAAACAAGAGTAACCCCTCTCACCCATGTTTCCAGATTTCAGAGCATAGTCTAAGGCATGCTTTTCCTCACCTCCTTCTTCTGACGCTTGCTGAGCTTGGGCACTTTGGGTTCCTTTAGCTTCTTGGGCTTCTTCTTCTTCTTTATCTTGGGTGTTTCAGCCTCTGACAGAAGCTCTTCTTCTGGCTCTTCTTCAGGCTCTGGAGGGGAAGAGGTGACATGTCACATTCAAATCCCACCTGTGCACTACAGCATAGCCAACTTCTCACAGACATCACTGGATTTGTCTACTCCTTGCTACATACTTACGAGCATAGAGGTGTTTAAGGCTGTTTACCCATTTGCTATCCATAATAGATACTATTTAGTCATATGACAAGGAACCTCTGTATACACCTCCCCCCCACCCCCCCACCCCCGTCATTTCCTACAATATTCATTCTCCAAGCAGAGTTACACTCAAGTTAGGGACCAGAAGTTTGCTCTCACCTAAGAGGAGAGGGGGAAAAAACAGTAGATGATCACATCTAAAGGACTCAGCAGTCAAAACAGGGAGTAGCCCAGTTAGCAAAAGGAAGGGAGGATGGACAGAGAGCACACAATTCCTTTCGGGGGTACAGAAAGGAGAGTGGAAAACTCATTTGTGAGAAACCAACTAGGACGCTGTTCCAGTCCACAGGTCTCCAGAAAAAACACTCAAGTATCCAGCCACTGTAGCAGTACAGAAGGCCCTACAGCGGCATGCAAGATACAGGACAGTAAGCCACTACTTGTCCTTCTCCTGACACAGGTAAGTTGCTACTGATAGCAATGCATTCAGATCCGGATTTGACAACCATTCCCCCTCTGAACAGCTAACAAGCTCACTCCGTGGTCACAAAAACACATGCCAGTTCCCCCCACCACCGCACACTTTCCTCTGTGAGGCTCCCCTCCTTCCTTGCAGCCCGAGGGGCAGGGGCAGCCAGACAGCCCTTTCCTTTGTGGCAAGCTCTGGGAAGAGCCCAGCCATTCGCCCTCCCCCGCCGCCCCGCCCATCGCGCACAGCCAGAGTCACTCCTTCACCCTCCAAGGGAAAATGGCCTCCTGACCACAGGAGCTGGGCAGGATGGAGGAAGCCACAGGTCAGAGGAGTTACAGCAGCCAGAGATGAAATGAAATGGCAGAGAGAGTGCTCACAATTTGGGGTCCTCTATCCCTGTCATGTTCCCAACTGATTAATGCTTCTTCGCTCACACCATCCTGCAACACCTACCCAATTCCTTCATAGATCCCACATCTTCCCCTCCAGCAAGTTCTGATTTAAAGCCTCCCATGTCCTATCCTTTTCTAGGTATTACTTAACGTTCTTGCAGATTTACGAGCCTTAACAGTTTTTCCTCACCAAAATTTCCCTTTCAGGGTTTACTGACAGCCTCCTCCTCTCCCCCCAAAATTTTAGAGATGTCAGAAAAGCCCTAAAGTCAAAACTTATAAAAGAAAAAAGAAATCTTTCTAGTTTCAACATTTCCTAATATAATACTACAACAGTACAGGAGGTCTTAATAGGAAAACTCAGACCTGTCTTACTCCCCAGGTATATACTACTTCTTTCTATAACAAATTACAGAATCCAAGTACAAGTCCAGAGCAAGGCAGCAACAATATCAAAAAAAGAAAGGTACCCAGAGCTCTAACTCAAGCCTCTATGCTGATGACGAGGATGCAAGCACCAGGGAAAAAGCTAGGTACAAAAACTCAAAGAAAAGCAAAGGTGAGCAAGCAGCACAGACCAAGAGCCACAAGAAATCTCAATAATTGGGTGTGGTGAAGAAAGTGGGTCACACAACAGCCCAGGGCAGTTTGCTCTGGACGTCAGCAGGTCTGAGTTCCCAGATGAAAGAAAGTCAGACACCCTGCCCTTTCACATACTGCCCCTCTTCCCCCTCCCCATTCATGAAACATGAAACTTGCAGGCATTTCAGTGCCCTGTCAGAATCCACCCCTCTGCCTCCACCCCCTTATACCTCCTCAAAGCACAGGCCCCTGACAACCTGCAATGGCTTGGAACAAAGTCAGCTCCACCTGACTAAAAGCTGTGAGCCTCATTTTGAGCTAATCCTAGCTAGGACTCACATACTGAAAAAAAAAAAAAAAAGCACATGCATGACTCCTAGCAAAGTACAACATTGCCTTGCACATCATCTTCATCTCTCTCACATATTCAGCATGAAAATAGCATCTCCCCAGTTCACACACTCATGCCCCGTAGGCTCTGTACCTTGATGCTGGGAGATAGCGTTGTTCAACAGAATCTCCATGTCATCATCATCACTGCCCCCTGAGCACGGGGATGGAGATCCAATGCCCGATGCCATGTCCTCCAAACTGGTGGAGGCCCAGGCTCATACAAGGTGTCTTCCTGCCAGTCAAGCCAGTACTTTATTGAAAAGGAAAGGAGAAAGTTATAGTGCACCTGAACTCCTGTTTCCCAAGCAATAGTGCTAACAAGGAGATCTGTGAGAAAGCTTGGACGGCAGCTTTACTGGATTTGGAGCCTACAGATAATAGAAACACTGGCAGCAGGTATCAGCTTAAAGTTGTGATGAAGTAGACTCTGAAGACACTAGATAGTAAACTGAGTCAGCGACTCATCCCTTGCAAGGAAGCCAAAACAGCTAGCCTATGGGAAATTTTCCTTTCCCCTGCAATCAGGGGCCAGACCAGAATGCGTGCGCCCTAGGTTATTTCTACTTTGGACTGGGAGAAGGAGAGGCAAGAAGGGGAGGCGGATTTTCCAAAGGAGACCTTGAATCAGGGCGCTGTCAGCGAGCCACACAGCCACCGCGGCGGTCGGGGCTGAGCCCGGGACCGGTACGGCGGACAGCGGCGGAACAAGTGCTGCCGGGAGTCCCCAACTCGCCTGCACAAACTTGGCGCGCCAGCCCCGGGCTGCAGCCACCACGGCCGGAGAGGCAGGCGAGCAGCAGCCTCCCCCTCCTCCTCGGGTCCCTGCAGCCCGCTGCCACCGGGGCGATCGCGCGCCGCGGGCGCGCACAAAAGGCAGGACCGGCTCGGCGGCGCCGGCAGCCCCGCTCCGCTGCCCGCCGCTCCCGCGCCCCCGCCCGGAGCGGGGCTGCGCGGCGCAGGGCGGGGGTGGCAGGCGGGCGGGGGGGGGGGGGAGGGGGGGCAGCGTCGCGGCGGGGCACGGTCGCCCGGGCGGGGGCGCGGGGCGGGGCCGGGGAAGTCCGGCTCGCATGCGGCGAGGGGCCGCTTCTCCCCAGGGACGGGCGCCGGGCCGGGAGCCGAGCGGCTGGCAGCGGCCGGGGCAGCGGGCACCGGCGGGGCGGCTGCTCGCCGGTGCTGTGTCGCCGCGGTCCTGCGGTCGCCCGAGCAGGAGGACAGCGCAGCCCCGAGGGAGCTGCGTCTGGCGGCCCACGGCGCGTAGGGGCGCCCGCAGCCAGAGACACCCCAAGCAGCGGCGGAAAGCTCTACCCGCCCCCTCCCAGCTCCTCACCCGGCTCAAGACCCCAGCTCTGCTCGCTCGCTCGCCGCCGCCGCCGCTGCTGAAGGGAAAATGGCTCCGGCCCCGGCACCGCCTCTTAAAGGGGAAAAAACCCAGCCAGGCCCCGCCCCACTCCCGCCTCCATCCCATAATATGCCCCGGGACCCCAGCAACGGGCCCCGCCCCCGTCTCCCTGGCAACCCCCCCAACTGAGACATCCCATAATACTCGCCCTCCCCTCAGAACTTCCCACTCACTGCCCGGCCCGGCATCCCATAATAATAACCCCTCCCAGCAGGAACATCCCATAATACAACCGTCCCTCCGAGAAACATCCCATAATACTCCCCACACTCTAACCCCTTCACTCAGGCATCCCATAATACTCGTCCCCTACCAGCCCCCCGCGCGCGCCCCCCTCACCCCGCGCCCCCGCTGCCCGGCCTGCCATCCCATAATAGGCACGTCCCCTGGTCGGCCCCCCCCCCGCCTCCCGCACACTGCAATAACCCCCAGCACATCCCATAATAGTCATACCCCAGGCGCACATCCCATAATAGTCACACCCCCACCCCACCCCCCCGCGCTCAGGCAGGCATCCCATAATAGTCGCCGGGAGCCACCGTCCAGCCAGACATCCCATAATACTCCCAGCCACCCTCCCCACCGCGCCGCCGCCGCCCCCAGCCCACCCGCGGCCCCCGCCCCGCCCCGCCCGCCGCCGCCGCCCTCGGGGGCCTTTCCCGCCGCGGGGCCCCGTCCCCTCCGCGCGGCCCCTAACGGCCCCGGGGCGCCCGGCCAGCCGCGCCACTGTAGCGCTCTGGCACCGCCGCCCGGCCCCTGCGTGCCTCCCGGCCACACGGGCTCCACAGGCCCCACGGCGGGCACCACCCTCCCCCTCGGAGGCAGCCGCCGGGGCAGCAACAGGACCCTGGTGCCGGCTGCCACTGCCCCGGCGGGCCCCCTGCGCCCACCGCCCCGCTCACCCCTGAGCGTGGAGGGCAGGCTTCGCTGGTGCTGGGCGGGAGCCGAAGCCAGGCGTCGCCGTCCGCGGGAACCGTGGCCGCCACGCTCACGCTTCTCGCCCGACCCTTGATAGTGGACTACTGAGCGCCCCACCGAGCTCGCTGCGCGCCTGCCCTGGTGCAGCGCTGCTCCCTCTGCCTGTCCGGCGCCCGGCTCTGCAGCACCCAGGAGGTCCTTCCCACGCGCACCCCTGGGTGCCTGGTCATCCCTTCTCTCCATAGGCAGAGGCAGGCATCCCGAGAGAGCCACGTATGGCGTTTGTATCGCGTTTCCACCTCCTCCTTCACGCACCTGCCAGAATCGGGCCCACGGTGCCCCATAGCACGCTGGCACTCTCCGCTCTGTCGCGTGCACCCAACAGCGCTGCGGGCCCCTTCGCGGTACCCACCAGTAGTCCACGGCGCTCTACAGCGCAATCACCAGCCACCATCAGCAGCTTGTGTGTCAATCCCACAGTGACTCCTGTCACCTCCTGACCACACACACAATGCATCCGCCTGTCATAAACGCCGGTACCTTTAAAACTATTCCTACCCCAGGGATACAGAGAAAACCTCCAATATGTGCTGTTCCTCCCTCCTGCTCGAGACATAGCCGTTTTATAGAGCAACACACCGCTCCCTGCTAGTGCCCTCCACCAGCAAACTAATCATCACGTTATATTGACATGAATAGTCCATAAAAATAAATACACCCCAATTATGCACATGCAACAATATCATTAATTTTTCATTACACAAAATCACATGCCATAATATTACCTATCCCCAATTTAGCATCTTTATTAACACTATTAATCTCAATAAAGGCAGATGCACCCTACTGTCCGTCTCACCCAATAAATACACAGGTGTCAAAGATTATACTCATCCCTCTTTAGATAAAAACATTCTACGCTGCCATCCCACTTCTTTTGGTACACATGCCCATTGCGCACAGTGGCACTGGCCCGCTGCTGTAAGACACAGATTCCCAATATATTAGCGGCGGCCTTACTGCTAACATCCATCCTGTAATACAATCTATACTTTGTCATGCAAACCATACCAAAAATATGTCCCTACGTACACTGTATACATAGATATTCCGTAACACTATCCATTTGCTTCTGCTGTGTGCCTGGATTTTCCATAATGTTAGCAAATACTTCACTACACACATGCACAGCCACCAGACTGCCCTCCTCCTCACGATAAGCACCTTTGTGCTGAAATACTGTCAAGCTCAACCATTTCGTTCCTATGCCCTTCAACAATGCGTATTTCAATACAGTCCTGTAATGCTGTCTAAATATGCAGGCATTCCATAGTACGACCCACCCCTCCTCTGCACATCCTTCCTCCATTATTAGCAAAAACTAGGCTGTATACTCCAAAATACTATTGCACTATTTACCTTCTTACATGTATAGAAAATCCCACCACCCTTCCAACCACGTGTTACACACACATGCAGTACATACCTATACTATACCTTTACTTGAATTGCACTGACACTATCATTTATTTCAGATCTACAGTGGAAAAGTGGTATGAAAGAGCTATGTGTTACTATACTACAGATACTATCTATCCTCCATATGGATATGGCATAACAGTATGTTCTGTGTACGTATGATAATGCTATCCACTCGGTACTGCCAAACTCACACAGACCCCCATAGGACTTTTCATTACCTCTTTTGCACAGACAGCCATAATCCTCTCTAATAGCAGCTATGTGGACAGCCATGCCAAATTCCCATGCTAAGCAGGCCAGCCCTAAATAGTTACTACAGAATTCTAAGTACACCTCTTAAAATCTCGCTCCTAGTGGTTTGATCGCATATTAAAAGGCACTACACAGGCAAAGACACCATAAAGGGAGTTACTAGAGCTATCTCTGTGCATACTCTGTAACACTCTTGCTGGTAGGGTTGCAATCTTGAGAGGGCTGTTTACTACCAGTTATGCAACACGTATAGCATCTCAGCTACAGAAGTGCCAAGCTTCCCAATTAGCCGCTACTTTGCTGAAATCTTTCTATACACCACACTTGAACATATTTTTATCGTTAATACTATGCCTTTCCCACCTCACTTCCAACTCATTTTTTCTTCGTAACTCAAAGTTTATCAGTCAGCAGAAACCTTAATTTTCACTGTAAAAATTCCATGCTAAATACAAATTATGATTGAGGTGTTTTTAGTGTTTGTGAGAATCAAGTACATTACATGGATTAAAAAAAGGCGAGGGGAGACTTCTAAATGTTTTGCATTGATCATAACACTACAAGACAGAGTTCCAGCTGTTTGGCTGCTTTAAACTGCAAAGTTGCCCTACCTCACTGTTTCTTGATTACTTAGCAAGTTTAACCGAATCTTCTGAGTTTATAGCACTTAGCTTGGAAAAAAATCACAGCACCATCTCTACAATATAATCTTCCATACTTCCTGATCTGTGTTAGCTCTCTGAAAAACATAGCACATTTTGGGGGGGGGGGGGGAGGGGGGAGACATCCCTGCAGTATTCCCCCACTTTGATGCTGTGCCTATGTTAGGGAAATCCTAATCAACCAAAGCATTCTCCATACACCTCTGTACACCCATCTAAGGATAGTTGGATAAAGTGGGCTGTATATCCCCATGGTAACATGGTGGTGTGGCCTCTATTTAAACTATTTCTGTAGTTTCATGCATGATCCTTATTCCTGGCCTAAGGGGCCTCATTGAAGGCTCATGTCCCAGTCTGGGGATCCAGGAGCGAGCCCTGCTCCATCTTCCTCCATATTGCAGATAGCCTACTCTGCCTCTGGCACTTTCAGCCATGCATCTGCTACCACTAGCCCTGGCTACTGACCCCGGACTTTTACCATAGCTCACTGTCTGTCTTCACTTTCACTTTCCATAGAGACCTGTTTCTTCAAGGTAACCAGAAGAGCAAAGTGTGACATTGTTTCCATGCAGTACTTAGTTCAGTGGTGTTACTCAGGCACCAGTGGAGGCTAGGAATCCCTCATCTAGAATATTTCAGTGTTGCTGAATGTGGGAGTCAAGAATGCGGGAGAAGGGACATTAAAGCACTTTAGAAAGAAAGCAGACTTTACGGGCTAATGTTAACTACGTAAGGCATAAGGCACAGATAATGGATAATATCCATGACTTGCTGGCGGTGCAGACAATGTGATCTTAGAGGTCAAGTTTATGGTGTCCCAGCTTATTTTTCTGTTAGCTCCTTTTGTGTTCAGTACCAAAGCAGAGGTATTAATGGTTTTAGATGCTGGAGGTTGTGATGCTGCCTGTGTATTGCTTCATTTGAGTCCTGGGATACAGATGTACTTCTGTTTTACTCTTCTTCATTTTTGCCGTTCTTCTGGCTGAGGCTGCTCTAGCCTGACTATAATAACCATTTTCTTTGTCAGGTTAAATATAACTAGTAACATGCAAATATCTTTCAGCATCTGTGTACAATTGGCATCATCTGATGTATCCATAAATGTGATACTGTTCCTCACACTCTGTAGGTACATTTCATCTCTTCCTCTAACCCAGTTTTGACCATTTGTAGCTAAAGTGAATGGACTCATCATTGCTTGCAGAGCATTCTCCTGTTCAGCAATCATGCGAGCTCTCCCTATCATACCGACGCTTGCCATTATTCTGAGTTGAGGTCTAGCAGCTTCTGCCAAGTAGCCTTGAAGATCCTAGGATTTCTGACAAGTCTTGCCTTTCATTTTTCTTTGGTAATGCAGAGAATCTTGCTGTAGATCATTTTAGGGAAGAAGGGTATCAAATTCCCAGATATATAACTTTTACTTTAAAATTAGAAGGAAATTGGTCCGAACTTTCACTCAGCATTCAGTTCTTATCCCTGAGCCTGTCTCTTCAATCCTACATTTTTATAGTGTCTAACTAACTTTTGTGAGAATACTTTGTCTTCAACACTAGTCAAAACAAATGGCCTGAATTTTTCAAGGATTCCCCAATACCGCGAAGCTGCAGAGCACTTTATCCCAGATACTTTCAAAATTTGCTCTTCCCCACTTCCAGATTTCTGAAAAGTCCTCATGGCAAGCTAAGGCAGTTTAAAAGACCCTTTTTCACTGTTGTCTTCTTCATTACCCTCCTCTCCTTTTCACAAAGATGCATTGTTTACCACACTGGAAGTGTCTTCGCTTTCGTGTCAGACATGGAAGCAAATGATACAGAAATGGTCTCCTTTTCTTGTGGAGAAGAGATATGAGCCACTTCTGTCATGTCCAAGTAGGTGCTCCTATAGAGAGCAGATGCCCCTGGAACAAATGGCAAACAAAAACTTGCAGGGAAACAAGGAAAATTGGGTAGTATACAATCAGAATGGGATCAAGAACCACTGAACAGACCATGTATATTTCTTTTTTTGAGACTAACATACTAGTTTCAGCAGAGGATCTGGTCACTCTAACAACCACCTAGGTAAGAACTGCTCTTATACCAGCGTGACTCTGCATCTGATGTGCCATAAACACTTTGCTCTGCGCTGGTCATGGAATATTGGGCCAGATTCTGCTATTTTGCCGGGAGGAGAAGGGGGCAGGGTGAATGGCACAGTTGTGCAGCCAGAACCACACTGTGTGAGCCAAAGCTCTCCTATTGCATGAAGCTCTCCTAGTAGCGGGGAACTGGGAAGATACAGAAGACGGGGGATTGTTCTTTTAGTCAGCCCCCTCTAAAAATGAAGTGTTGATCTCTGTCTCTATATGTTTTGCTACTTTGATTGCTCATGCTAAAAACATATTACAAATATACTTGGTACTGAAACCTCTAGCTAAGGTTGCTTGATATTTTCCATCACAAGTCTGTTTTCGGTTGCTCAGAATTTTGGCAAACTTCAGACATTCAGATTTGAATTTCCCATGTTCCTTTGTTTTTCTGGAGTTGGAGGCACTGAGTAAGACAGAGGAAGGAATGTTATTTTGCATTGGCAACATTTTGACTTTGCAACATTACCAGTTTTTTAACATGGATTTTTGTATACAATGACTAATCAAAGCTGGAAGCAATCCACAAAGTTAAGGTTGCTTAGTAATTACCATTTTTAAGTCACCATTTCCCTAAAATGCCCTAGACGTATGCCCTATTACCCTCATCATGAAGCAAACAGGTGAATCCAGTCACAGAAGAAGCAAGTGTGGTCTCAGAAAGACTGCAGTAATGGCCTACTGGTCTAAGCTGCCTGGATTGCAATTCCATAATACCTATCTCCGTCTCCGCTACTAAAGCTTGCGTGTGTTGGCAAAATCACTAACACTGAAACATATCTCCTCTTGCAATCAGTTAGCAGAAATACTACAAAACAAGCTGGGACAGAAATCCCCTACCTCAGCTGGAGAGAGCTTCCTCCCCGCTCTGGGAGAGGGGTTTCTAACACGGTGCCCAACAACCGTGCTACGGGGAGCAGCGCATATGAGCCTAGCGGGTGCATACCCCATACCTCACTGCCACCGAGCAGAGCTGATGGACTCTGGTTTGTCTGAGAGGAAACACAACTCTTAAGTCTCAACGGTGGGGAAAGGCACTAAATTTTCCCGTAATTTTCATGAGAGCATTTAAACCTGGGACACTGCTGATCTGGGTGATATCTACAACGCTGTCTTCAGCTCAAAAAGCAGTTGGAGGTTTGCAAAGCTGCCAGAGCCATGAGTGCGTGGAGGAGGTGTTCTCCTGCCCCATAATAGGCAGTAACCAGCCAGGTAACTTTGGGGCTCTACCCTCCTTACAGGATCAGTAATCAGCCACAAAACCTCCTGGAAACAATGAGCCTATATCAGGTCTTGCTCTGAGATAAACTGGTAGGGAATGGGCCTCACTTTGCACCCCTGCACGTGCACTTTTCTCACATTTGAAGTTGCCAGTTCCTGGAATATCTTTGTGATATTTGGACTTACATTGTGCAAGTTTTTCTCAAAAGAAGATACGTTTGAGATCGATGTTTCTGTGCTTTTCCTATGTTGAGTCATTGGGACGCTGCGGAGTCCTAGTTTGAAGGGCTGCTCTTATTTCCCTTCTGCAGCTACGGAGGTTACAGAAGTTGCTTTAAAAGAAAGCATAACCCCCTGGATTCCTAGAGGCTGGAAAGCAAAATGTCAGCAGCATCACCTTGAGGACTTAACAGAGGATTTTTGTAAAACACTTGGAGTTGACAGTAATGGCCTCTGTATGTTTTTGTCTCTGCCTGTTTCTAATGTTTCTGTATTTGCATGTATGCCTGTCCCGCCTTCTCCCTCTTTCCCATTTCTCTTCCCTCCCCCTTAGCAGAGGCGCTGTTAAGGTCCCTCAACAACCCTCCTGGGCAGCCCCACCCTGCAGAGCCGGGCACATCCCATAATAGTTCACAAAGGCAAGTCCATCCCATAATAGCCACCCACGGGAAATGCTCCATAGCAACCACCCCCCCACCCCACCCCCATCCCCACACCGTGGAGCAGCCATCCCATAATACTGTGCCTGCTTTATTGGTTATGACTGTTAAGAAACCGGGGGGCGGCGGGGGGAGCAGGGGCGAGGGGCCCTATGGTGGCTGGAGCGGGCAGCCGCAGCGAGGGGGGCACCGGAGCCGGGGAGAAGGCCAAGGCACAGGGAGGGAGGCAGCCAGGCAGCAGCACAGGCAGGGTCCCAGCAGGCACAGCCAGGAAACATGGCTCGGGCTGGAGCCCTCCCCATCCCCCCCCCCCCCGACTGCACCAACATCCCATAATAGCTCCCTCCCTCCTCCCTCTGTCCACTGCATCCCATAATATTTCACAGGGAGGCAACCCCGCAGTAGGTACAGAGACATCCCATAATAATCCACCCCCCCAGTCACACGCACTGGGAATTGTGCCATCCCATAATATTCCTCTCTCCCCTCGCTCTGGCTGCAGAGGGCCTTGCCATCCCATAATAGTTGTCCTCGTCGTCGTTGTGGTGTGTGTGTGTACGTGTGTCTGTCTCTCTCTTCCCCCCCCCTTATGGGGCATCCTCATCCCATAATACTCCCCCAGCTGCAGAAGGGCCTGCCATCCCATAATACTCTCTGCCACCCACCTGCCCCCCTCTGGTCGCGGAAGGCCTCGCCATCCCATAATAGTCCCGGCTCGCCCTCCCCCGCTGCAGAAGGCCTCGCCATCCCATAATACTCGCTGCTCGCCCTCCCCCCTCCTCCCCCCCCCCCCCCCCCCGGCCTGGCCATCCCATAAGAGCGGCGGCAGAGGCCTGACCCTGCAGGCTGCCCGCTGCTGCTGCTGGGCCCTGCTCTGCGCCCGCTGCTCCTGCCGCCTGCTCCCTGCCTGGGGCTCCCCACCTCTCCCTGCCTTTGTCTCCCCACTCCTGCCTTCCCTTCTTTGTCTCTCCTTCCTCTCTCCCTCTGGCTCTTTCCCTTTTGCCACCGGGCCTGGCTCGTTCCAGACGCCTCTCCTTGCGCCGTGCGGTGGCTCAGGGCTCGGCCCGGCTGCGTCCGCTCACGGGGCCACCGGGCCCCCCGGCGCAGGCGGCTCTGAGCAGTGCCGCAGGCTCGCCAGGCTCTGCCTCGCCCCCGCCCTGCAGCGCTTCGGCGCAGCCCTGCTGCCCCCGGGGCTTCCTTCCGCTCTGCGTCCTGCTGCCACCTGCTCCCACAGCCTTCACCCGAGGCCTGGCTCCACCGTGCCGGAAACCCGCTCGTAGGGCGACCAGCAGCCTCGCCGCAGGAGGCACTGAGCCTCGCGGGTGAGCTCTGCCCGCTCACGCCAGCTCTGCACGGGCTGCTCTGCCTCTGCAGTCCTGCTGCTGGACCAGGCGCTGCCCATCTTCCTGCAGCCATCACTAAGTCAGCACAAAAGCTCAAAGCCAAAATAAACTCTGGATTGTGTTGCTCAACAGCAACACAATCATGTGCTCATGCCTGATCTGTATCAAATTTGTGCTGCTGAAGGACCCGGAGGTGTGCTGATACGGCATTAATGAGTGTGGAGTCCTGACCTAATTTGCTCCGTGTCATGCTGCCTTTTGGAAGCCCTCCTGCTCCTCACGCCTGGCCACGGCTAGCAACAACTTAGCTGGCTTGCAAAAGCTCTACCAGAAGTGAACTGCCCGTTCACATCTGTATTATCATGCTTCCGCCATAAAAGATAACTCTTAATCTTACCCTCTGCTCACGTGACTACATGTTACTTCTGAATACGGTTATTACGATCTTCTCTGGGTTTTACTTTCATTCCCATCGGTGCTTTTTGTGCTTCCACTGTATTTAATGGTTGCTATCTGCTCATGATAGTATTTCTGAGCTTCTCAGTGATGTTGCTGGACATGTTCATCATACGTAAGGATAGTCCAGCACAGACAAAGTTTACTTCTTGTTAAAGCAAGCAAAAGTGTCAAAAGACATAGAGCAGGAACAGAAAGTGTAAGCCCCCAAAGCTGAAATAATTACATGTGAGAGTTTTGCATGCAGAAAACAACATCAACAAAATTAACTTCTTAACACCTGGAAGGGCGACTCCAAAATAATGTACTTTGTGGATTAAAAGTATCTATTTAGACTCAGTAACAGTTAGAAGTGGTGGCAACATAGCAACATGTTTCCTTCATGCTAAATATCATAGGATACAGTAAAGGTGCCTGTATTCATTCTGCTAGATACCTACAGAATAAATAAGGGAATTCGATTTTAGAGCAGCAGTGACAAGTTTTGAAATCATTAAGAGAAAATGCAGGAAGGATTCTGATTTGCTCCTGAAAAACTTCCCACCAGTGCTTCAGCAGGACATCATGGGGCAGAGTCTCTACCCTGCCTCATTCAGGTAAAGCCGATGAAAGGGGCTGCCGGGAACATGCTTTCTGCCCCACAGACAGCCCAGACAGGAGTCAGCGTCTCTGGCACTGGTGAGGTGCGGTCCTTTTGTCTAGCGGCTTTCCAGCGGTGGATGTAGGAACCCCCCTCGGTAACTCCGTGTTTTACAGAGTCCCCCTGCGGCAGATTTGTTAAAACAGAAACTGTTTGCTGGTATCACAGGGGAGTGGAACGTGGTAGAGGATGCAGGCATGCAAAGTGCCTTGCATTTTCTTCTGACTGCCATATAGCAGGCCTGCTTATTTTGTTTGCGCATGATTTTTCCACATGAGAGGGGGAAGAAAAAAAAAAAACTACTACACACTGTAGTCTTGGAGAAGCAGCTCTGAACTCAGAGCTCAGAAGCACCAAGTCCTTTTGACATTCCTTCCCACTCTCTACTTTTCATGTTTCTATGCACTTTGGTATCCATTAAATACAGGTCGCCAATCTACATCTTTAGGAAGATATCTATCTTTATCTTATTTATAGAGAAGATAATTGAGGGGCTGAGCTAAAATAGGGCTTTAGTTTGCAAGGTATGGTCTGTACTAAACCGTTTGCTTGTCTAGTTAGATCAATGTTAAATCTCCTTATTAAAACATTGTGAACACTTAATGCAGAGGAGGAACTTAAACTGTTCCAAGCCTGGCTTTAATTGGACAGATCTGTGGCTTGGGCACACATTCACTTAGCAAAAATTTATTACAATTTGGATGCTACGGTCCCCTAGCTGTCTGTTACTGCCCTACTGTAGTAGCAGTTGCTATTCTTTTGGCTCCGGTGGCAGAGCAGGAGGTGTGCATGCTCTGTACCTGCTCCTGTACAAAGTCCAGTGTTTTATTGCACAGCAGCTGCAGGAGGAGACCTGAAGGTAATCCAAACTCAGCAGCTGTTCTGGAGTCCCACTAGGACACCCCCTGCTTTTAGGAGCCTCTCTGCCCTGCCAGCAGCTGTTTCCTGCTCTCCTCCCATCCTCTTCAGCCCCCCGTAGGTCCTCTTCTACCAATCCTCTGCCCTTTTGCACCTGCCACAAAATAAAAGGGAAACTGCTACTGCTCAGTCCAGAGAGCTAGGCTGCTGCTGCCACCGCCTCAGGAAAGAGGAGCAGTGTCTCTACAGGGGCAATAGCTGTGGCTGAGCACCTTTGCGCAGTAAGCGGGCACAGGAGAGGCATTAGTGGGCCAGGCAGCAAGCCATGCCAGCCCACAGGTTGTCAGCTGGATTACACTAAGTGAACAGGTGTTTAATCCTTTTGTTTAAGAAATCACCAGATTTAATTATACCACTTCAAAATGTTCCATTTTAAGTGAGGCTTAAATGTGTCCACATTAGCAGTTTTCAGAGGTGCAACTAGACTGCTTTTAAATTTATTGATTTATGCTGGTGACATCACTAACAGATGAACCATACTGGGACAAACTCCAGTCGTCAGTCTTGCCCCTCTGTCTTTTCCAAGAAACATTATTGGTTTTGTATTTAAAGGGGCTGTTTCCAACTACCAGGCCTCATTTCTCTTTCCCCATCTGCTTCACAATTCAGAAAAAGCTTCTAAGAAGGTATGAGCTACTGCAAAAAGAGTGCCATATTCCTTCTTTGGTATAGGTCCATATATAAGATAAACATTTTTTGCTTCTACAAGTTCTTCTTAAAGTGTTAGAGATAGCAGTGTGGCACATCCAGAAGCAGCAAGCTCAAACTCTGCAGATGAACCAAGAAGGAAGTTACAAGCAGAGCTGGAATCAGACTCTCTGGATGTTCCCACTGTAAAGTGTTCAGTTGCTTATTATTTTTATGACTGGAGATGAAATTCTCCATTTTGGCTGCCTGCCTGTATCTGATTTATTCACTTTTTAATATGATAGAGCCTGAACATTTGATCTGATTCTCAGAAAGTGCAGAGAAAAACATTTTGTTTTAGGTTGTTAAAAAATGTATGCTAAAAGGAATAGCCCCTTACTACGAACAACTCCAACCCACCCATGTTTTGGAGGAGGATGCTGAAATCTGTGAAAGAGTGCTGTGCTCACATCAGAGATACGCTACTTACTATCCCCAGAAAAATCCATGCAAAAAATTTAGACAAATGATAAGCCTTTCCAAAAAAAAATTCTAGATCACTTTCACTGTACACTTCTCCAAAGATCACACCTTTCCCGAATGCTGTCTCACAAAGGTCAAATAAACTTATGTGCATATTCTAGGACTACAAGCAGCAGCCACACATTTTCTGTGACCACTGCTTTGCTTTAGATCCAAGAGGAAGGATCCAGTCTCTGCTGACTATTCTGGGCCCAGATAGGGTGAGGGAGGAGCAAGCGAGTACAAAGAGGACAGCAAGTCTGGGGACAGGGGAGCATGAAGAATAAACAGAGACAAGGAGCCTAATGATAGTAGTACTGGTGTGGGGGATAAAATAGAAATAGTAACTGGAAAGTTAAGGAGTGGAAAAGGGAGAGAAGAACCTTCCCTGGCTGAATACCGTGACAAGTCTGAGAATCAGAGCAAACAGGACAAAAGAAAAGCCAAGGCTGGTAGCACATAGTGAGAGGAGGGTCTAAAGACAAGTTGAACAAGGAAGCTGGTCCTGAGTGCTACGGATGAGGCAGGAGTAGGGAACAAGTGAAATGGGGAGACAAGGGGAACTGAAAGCCAGCTGGCAGCAGGAAGAAAGTAATGACACTGGAGATGGCAGAGAAACAGCCATGATACATGCATTAAGGAGCCAGAGGGCAGGAAGAGCACTCAGAATAACTGAGCAGAGAGGTTTGAGAGGGGAGGGTGGGCAAGTGGCTGGACAAGTGGGCGCTAGTATCTATCCTGCTCTATGGGCAGAAGCAAACCCCCAGGTTTCTGCATCTCATCATTCTTGAGTCACTATTCAGGAATGCTGAGGCTGGCAGCACTGCTACCATGAAATGCTGAAGGCAGAGAAAGAAATAACAGAAAGAATAAGATTTGGGGGGGGGGATTATGTGACAACTTCTGGGCTGCTGTTCTTCACATGAAAGAACACAAATGAGTTACTCCTAAAAAAGATCTGCCACCCTCAACATTTGATACACGACATCTCGAGACCATCTTATGGGCAAAAGAACACACCTTCTTGCCCCCACATTCTCATACACTCCCTTCCCAGGCTCCTTGGTAATGTCACAGAGAACCTGCACCAAATGAATCAAGAGTTTTTTCTTAAAAAAAATCATACACCTCTTTTGGGGGGGGGGGGGGAGGAATGGGCAGGGAGGACATTAGGGGGAGGCAGACCAGAAAGAAAGCCCTGTATGTAAAAAAGGGGAAGATGTTCCCTAGGTCCATGCTGTAACTCTTCCTATTTAGTACATGTTCTGCCCACTTCCCCTTAAAATTACTCTACCTGCCCTCCATGCTCATTTACTGCCCAGGCTGTAAGGGATTTCACCAGAGCTGCTGATAGGGCAGATGGCTGGGACATCAGAGCTGGATGAGGCCCACCCAAAATATGTTGAAGACTAGTTCTTCTCCTTTACCCACCCTCTTCAAACACTGTGATGCCATGGAGCACAAAGTGAGAAAAGCTGGGAGTGAATGAGCTCTACATTCCCAGATGTGATTCTTGCTCTACAACCACATCTACTTTGTTTGCTGACAGATGCAGCCACCTAAACTTGAAGTAGTAACAAGGACGGCATTACAAAAACCCCAGGAGCTGCTCATTAGGACAATTTGAGGTATTAAAACTGGTCTTTGAGTCTGTGATACTGTCTTTAAGCAATCTTGCCTTCAAAAACAAACTCCACCAGCCAATGAAAACAAAGACATCGTGCCTTACCAACAAAGCTTCTGTTTTTTCCCTGTAGTTGGTTCATCCTCTGGCAGTTGCATGTAGAGCCAAATGGACTCGTTTTTTTTTTTTTTTTTTTTTGGTAGTTTGCCACCTTTTATGGATGCCTAGGCTCTTCCTCCCTACCCCAGCAAGAAGAAGCTGCCCACTTGATCAGCTCTCTCTTCAAAATTCTAGCCTGGGAATCACTCCCTAAGCTATTTGAGGAAAGGACTTGAGATGGATTCTATGCAGGTTTGGTACAGGACAAAGCATACGAACAAACATTCATGTACTATGCAAGATAGGGAAGCTGTAAGCTCCAAGTGGCTATAGGTTTAGACATAAGCAAAGCCCCATCTCAGATTTCAAAAGCATCCATCACTGCAGCACAAATCCAAGGAGCCAAGACAAAAGGCAGTTCTGGACATTTTCCCTAGTATCCAGTTCCAGAGACAGTGCTATGAAGATCCTGTATTCCTAGTAGGGTTGTTTTTCTGTTAACATCTCAAAATTTTCCTCTGGGGACGAACACAAGAATTTTCTCCAGTGGGCCTAAGAGCTTTTGCCTGTTCCTTTCAGGCTTCGTTACAGTGCAGTGTCTGACATCTCACAGGCAGCCTAGGCAATCCAAAATATTAAGCAGCACAACCACCCTCCACAGGGCTCAGCTGCTAACAGATACTCCACAAGGGGAAGAGCTGCCTGTCAGACACTGGGATCCCCATGCTACCCTGCTCAACCCCACAGGCAAAAAAAGCAGTACATTCAAACCACAGCTGGATTCAACCATCACCTCTGATGAGGTGATTTCCACTAACCTACTATTCCACCACTTACACCATCTCCGCCCTAAATCCGAACCAGAAGGAAACTAAATGATTGTTGAAGGCTACCCCATACAGGGCAGCGGAAGCCAACTCAAGGACAGAAACAGAACTGGTGAAAAAGGCAGACACAGTCTGCTTCATCACATTTTGATGTCCCTCAGAAGTTGCTCTCCTTGCTGAACTATGCTTTTGGCAGACAGAGCGTCAGGTTTCTGGAAGAGAATACTCCTTGTTATCGCTTGCAGGCTGCATGTCTAGTAAATAGCACAAAGAAGGACAGCATGGAGGGAATAGACCAGCGCAGGGTCAGGTTTGAAGTAAATGAAACAGGGACATTAATGTATGACAGGGCCATCCCAAGCTTCAAATGTGACTTGAGTTATAAGCCTAACTAGTTCCCTCTGAAGCATCCATGTCACTCTGCCTAAGACAATAATCTACTTATGAGACTGACAACATATTGCTGCTAGCAGTTACTCTGAAACAGCTACAGTCAATAAAAAAACATTTTAAAATTAAATAGCTAAAGGTTTCACCTATTGCTTCTCATATATTTAATCCTTATTTGTCTAGTAAGTCATGGATTCTCACCCAATAGCTTTCATTTTCCTTGTCATTAGAAGCTACAAAGTGCTTCCCTCCTCTGGGGACAGGTCCTTTTGGAGCATCCAGAGCATATACTGATGGTTAAGGTTGCATTCCAGATGTGCAAATAAGGCAATCAGATCACAGGACAACCTCTGCTTCCCAGGTCAACAAATAATATATCACCACCCACTACAACAGAGTTCAAAACTAAGTCAGCTTGCAGCATCACTGATACTTCCTGCGCTTAAAAATTGCTGCCAATATTCTTTTTATAAATTCTAATGACACATCCTTACTATGGCTGCACGAGACCTCCCCCGCACGTCTCCAAAATTCAGCTCTCTCAAAACATTCCCCCACCCCCCGACACGCACACTGCAACAACTACGCGGTGTAGTAGCACTGCCTGTTCCATGCTCTAATTCAGCAGCCTGCAGCAGAACCACAGCAATGCCCTCTCCCGGGCTGCGCTGGGTAACACACGCTGCCAGTCAACATTCCTCTGCATTTTCAATAGCTATAAAATACCTACTAGTATCTTTAATTCATAGCAGCATATTTTCCCAACATTTTTTTTTAAGTTCTCTATCCCCTCTGAATAAGTCTGTAACCAGAGACTTAAGCGCTGCAATCATGCAAATCGTCCCACCAGGTTTTTGTAATGCTAATTATATCCAATACATGCTCATCAATAAGAACATCTAATTCCCCTTGCTAATTATCTAGATTTCACACACTGATATAGAAGCACTTGAAAAATTAATCTCCTCATCATACAATGTTTGTCACCCTTTATCACCCCCTTAGTAATTCCTGCCTCGGAGCCCACAGGCGATCCTGGGCATGAGCACATAAACAAAACTTTTCCAAAAGGCCACTAATCCTTCGACCCTCCTTTTAAAGGTTCTCAGTTTGGGACTGGAGTTTGATTTGCAGAACTGCTTAGGTCTTGTACTTGTGACTGAAATCAGAAGGAGCTACCCAGAGAATGTGTACGTGCTATGTAACACCCTGAAAAGTGACATCCTAAGTAACTCAGGACATACACTTGAACTACTACGTTTCCTGTATATAGAACAGCAATACCACCATCTCAGCTTATGGGTCTCCCATTAAAGAAGCTGATTCAAATTCATGAAGCCACTGGACACAGTAATGATAAAGACCACAGAAAAGCCTGAGAAGATCAGTAGTCCTGTTTGCAGAGTGGGGTTTGGATAATGTGCAGTAAGTAACTGATGGATTTGCACGCTGCATGTGGGGAAAAAAAAGTAGCAAACAGCTACTCTTTTTTTCTGTGAGCAGTGTTCTTCCTACACAGGGAACAAAGAAGGGACTTCGTGGAGAAAATAACCTGTCACTGCATAACCAAGGACAAC
The DNA here is from genome assembly GCF_040807025.1 of Struthio camelus. Lineage (NCBI taxonomy): Eukaryota > Metazoa > Chordata > Aves > Struthioniformes > Struthionidae > Struthio > Struthio camelus. The sequence continues at coordinate 90,885,052 of NC_090942.1, read as the reverse complement.
CGTGACACCTATGCACAAGGAGCCCACAAGAAGAAAACTAATTCTGGCATTTCTGAACCAAAAGTGCAAGGATTTGAAAGCTTTTATTTTTTTTTGGTGTATGTTTTCATTTATTGCGGCACTCTTTAAATGTGTGAACTCAGCATTTGTCAGTGTCTGATTAGGCAAAACCTTTGCAGAAGGCACCAACCTGTGTGATAAGTGAGATCACTTTGAACTGCCTTTTCTTTTTGTTGCTTCTTGCATTGTTCACTTTGCACTGGGGCGTTCCTGCAAGCCTGACAAGAAAATTCACTCCCTCTCCTGGGGAAAGAAGCACTCACACCTTAACTTCCTTCTGTTTTACAGCTTCTTCCCTTTAATATTATTACTATTACTTTAATTCTGCTTTTCCCCAAAAGCTGGGCAGGCTCGAGAGGAGGAAAGAACACGAAATGGAGCTGTACCCTGATGCATGATTACACACGGCAATTAGCCTTGATTGCTCCCATCCTGGGGGACTGAATTTCCCAGCTGGCAGCACCAGCCGCTCCTGCCCTGAGGGCACCTCGGCCAGCTGCAGGCCCGAGCGTGCCCGGGGGCAGGGTACAAGACCCCCGCTTTCTAACCTAATTCCTGTGCCGCGGCAGTCTGCCGGGGGCGGGTTTATAGGTACCTTCACAGCTGCTTGAAAAAGGCAGTGCTCGGCTGGGGAAGAGCCTGGGACTCTCCTCCGTCCACCTGCAAACCACGCTCTGTCTGGCTGCAGGGCCTCCCAGGTGCTTGCACAAATGTAGAAACTACGATCTCACTTTCTCCCGAGCTTCTCGGTCTCGTGGCCGCTTTGTGAGCTTACAGCCGCTGCTGGGAAGTGCCACAGACTTAACTGCATGATGAAAACCACCCAGAAGACTCATTGTAGCTTGTTTAAGCCTCATGGCTGTGCAGCAGCCGCAAGGCGGAGGTGGCAGCTGAGAGCAGCTGCCTCAGCAACCCCTCTGACTGGCCCCACGCCCGCGGCCGGGGAAGCAGCTCCCTGGCCCCCCAGCCCAGGGGCTCGGGATGCGTCCTCCTCTTGGGGACTGCCCGTGGGCGATCTCGGCTTGGACGGCCCTGGTTAGCCCAGTGCGGCCCAGCTTGGCACTGTCCCAGACCCAGGGCTGCAGTCAGCTGTGCCGGCCCCGATCCTTCCCCGATATTTTAGGGGAAAACTCAAAAAAACCTCATCTTTCCTTGGAGGCACCTAAAGGGATCAGGGGAAATGCTGGAGGACAGCCAGGGCTGCTCGGACCGGGTGGCCGGCGGTCCCCGCCCCGGGGGCGCCGCCGGCAGCGGCGGGGAGGCCGCGGTCGGGCAGGACGCCCCGCAGAGAGAGCTTCCCCCGCCGCTATCTCGCCGTGGCTGCCCCGAGGGAGCGGGGCCGGGGCCCCCGGCGACGGTGCCGCGCCGGCCCCTGTGCCGGGAGCCCCCGGCGGGGCCTCGCGGAGCACCGCCGCCGCGCAGCCGCCGGGGGCCGCTGTTGGCCGCGGAGAGCGCCGGCTGCGCGCTGGGGCCGCGGCTGGGCGGCGGCGGCGGCGGGGCACCGCCAGCCGGGGCGGCACGCAGGGGCCGAGGCCACCTCCTTTGCGTGCCGTCTGCCCGCTCCGCCACTGTCCTCCGCGCCCGCGGAGCGCCGGGCCACCCCGGCATCGGGCAGCCCGACGGCGCCGGGCCCGGCCCCGGCCTTCCTGCCCTCTTGAGCTCCCGGGGCGTCGGTGGCTGTAGCTGCTTTGCCGCTGCTGCCGGTGGTGGGCGCGGGCCGTCCAGCAAAAATGGGGGTAAAAGAAGTCCGGCCTGTTTTGTCGTGCTGCTTGGCCGCAGAAAGGCAGGCATTTGAGGCTTTTGGAGGCATTTCCCTCATTTTTTCTGCCACCAACACTGGGTGTGTGCGTGTGGTCGTGTGATCACTGAAAGATGTACATATGCAACCGTATATGTTGTTTTGGATTTAGAAATTCTTCAACTGTTTCAAAAAAAAATTTTTTTTTTTAAAAGCACACAAAAACAACCCACAATCTTGGTCAAAACGATTTTTTTCCTCCTAAACGTCCGTTTTGGTGAAAGCATTACCCCCCTCTCCGACCCAGTACTTTCAGCTAGTCCTGGGTATGTCTAATTCAGTCTGCTTTACCCTTGTTAGCGCTCGTCGGAGGGAAAAGAATAGCAGGCTGCGACCCTGCCGGTATCCTTGTGAAGCTGGGACAGGCTGTTCCAGGTGTCACGCTGTGCTCCGGGTTTGGTCTTGTCATCTGCGTCCATTCCAACGCAGTGGCGGGCTGCTCTATAGCTCAGCGCTGTCTTTACTGTTCTTTCTCTGTTTTTCCAGAGTCAGGCAAGGTCTTTCATCTTTACTTTCTGGTGAAAAATTTGATCCCTCCCCTCCTCCCACCCCGGATAAAAGTATTTTCTTGTTCTCCTGTATTTTGGAGGCTGAAATGGAGAGTATCTCACTGCCTGCACTTCAAATACAGCAGTGTTTGGGGGACAGGAAGGTTTTATAGCTAACACGGAAGAGCAGATCACCAGTCCCCTTGTTTTTGGGTTAAAGCAGGGGTACAGCCAAATCTTTCAAATTATCACCAGACAGAAATGGCAGCATAGCAGGTGCTTCACCGCACTGAGATATCACACTGTTCCATACTCACCATATCTGGGAGCCTTGACTGGGCCACTATACTACCGCACAAGGTGCTATGCAAACCAACCAAAAACGATCCATGCCCAAAGCTCTCTTAAGGTATAAGAGCAGAGGCAGGAGACGTCATGGAAAAGTGGAAAAACATGAGGAAGCCCCGGGAGGTACAGCAGTTATTAGCACAGCAGTACCCTGCCTGGCCTCTGCTGAGGTTCTGTTGGCAAGCTGGGGTACACAACGTGTGGTCCAAAGAAGTGCAATTCTGAGAGCGGATGATACTGAAGAAACATCAGATATCTCCAACTGTCACTATACTATTAAGTCTTTGAACCAGAAGTCAGTAGGATTTGGTGATGGTGGTAGTGGTGGCTTGATTTCCTCTTTTCTGTGGAGTGCTAGAAAATGCTTGGGGTACCAGATCAGCATCTAAACCACAAAACCATAGAATCAAAATAATTTAGGTTGGAAGGACCTCTGGAGTACATCTGGTTCAACTCCCAGAGATTTGGGAGTTTCTAGATGTTTCTAAATCATCCAAATAAGCAACCATTTTCAAAAGTGACTTGTGTGTCTGTCCTGCTGGAAGGCAAAAGACTTGAAATCCTGAAGTATTTGTGCATTTCTGAAAACATCCTGTCTGATCAATACAGAAAAAACATTCTCTGCCTTTTGCCATTATTTTCATTTGTTCAGTCTTACCTGATAAGAAGACATTTGTTTAATGTTCACATCTGCAAATGACACAAAGTGCAGAGAAGCAGTGAGTAGCATCCTTTACCCCTGACATATTTAGCGGGAACCCTAATTCAGGAATTATTTTGGTAGGCTATAGCAGGTCATTTATACATGTTGAAAAGGCCCTGGTGAACTTTATTCTTGTTTAATTTTTCTTGAATACCTTTGCTTCATATGATTTGTTGTATCTATTGTTTTAAATACATCTTAAATACATGCTTCAAAGCAGTACCATTTTGTAATAATCAGTATTTTGATGAGATGGACATCATCATACCCAAATCTTCCAGATTTTTTTTCTTTGTTCGTTTGCTCTATGCATACTTGTTAATTAGAAGCTATAAACTAAGATAAGGTCAGTGACTCATTTCACTGAGAGTCAGCACATGCATGTCCTCTTCTTAATGACCACATGATGGAATAACAAATCAGGCTGACAAAGGCAAAAATGTAGAAGCAGAAGATCTATCTAACACTAATTATTTCTGGCAAGCATGAAAAAAAACACTAAAACAGTAAGTAAACAACCAAAATATCCTCCAGAATCCAAAGTAGTCAGATTTGACTAGAATTCTCAAAAATGAAATAAAATTAATAACAGTTGAAAACGATTTAAGTTCAAAAGGGCAAAAACCAGCTTCGTGCACTGGGCACGCTATTGACAATATATAAAAATTAAGGAAAACCTTCAGAAACTCGGGAACTTTCCTGCTACTTGTAGCATGGCTAACAGCCCCTTTAACTGTCTGATGAGATCCATTAAGAGGTCAAGTTTTCGGTTATTTATAATTTCGTCAAAATATTTGCAGTAAAATTTCCTCTGCTGAATGTTCCAGGTAAAAATAGTTTAGCTGTTTTCAGAAATGAAACTAAAAGAAAAAATGATATTTTCTCATGTTGTTTTTGAGAATTGCTGTGATTTGAGAAGCTGCGCATTTTTGGGGGGAGGGGGAGGGAAGGCTGCTTTAAATTTGGCAGGGGGGCAGTCTCTTTCAAAGTTGTGCCATTTGCCACCTGAAAATTCATTCCTACTTGGCAAACTTGCCAGACTTTGAAAGACCTCTGTTCACCCCAGCTCTAGAGAGTTTGGGGCCTCTCTGAAGGCACTAGGAGTAGAGTGCCACAACTATGCTTTGTGGCTACCTGTGCAGAGATGGTGCACATGCCTCCCAGAGGTCTTCTGTGTCATCAGGCTCAGGCACTGGTGTCCAGGGAGTCCACCTTTCCTTGGTGGTTTTGTTGATGCTTCCCACAAACTGGACTTTATTAGCAAGAGTGCAGCAGGTTGAAGAGAGGGATCATTGCCCTCTGTGCAGTGCTTGGGATGCCACATCTGGAGTACTGCTGTGCAGCGTTGGGTCTACAAGTACACGAGAGACATCAACAACATGCATGCAATCCCACAGAGGGTCAGTAAGGTGGTTGGGGACTGGAGCATTCGGCCTATAAGGAGAGGCTGAGGGAGCTGGGTTTGTTCAGCCTGGAGAAGAAAAGGCCGAGGAGATCTAACTGATATCTGCCTCTGCCTGAAGGGAGGGTGTAGAGAAGGCAGAGCTGGACTCTTCTTGAAAGGGCACAGAGAAAGCACAAGAGGCACCAGCTGTGACTTGCAACAAGGGAAAAACTCTCCCCTGGAAGTGATTTGGCACTGGCATAGGTGCCCAGAGGGACTGGGTAATCTCCATCCTTGGAGATATTCAGGACTCACGGCCCTGAGCAACCTGATCTAGCTCTGCTGTTAGCTCAGGGCTCTGAGCACGTCCTATCTCCTGCTAGGGCTGGGGCTGCATGGGTTTGGGACCAACTTAGAGAGAGTGCAGCTGAGGGCTGCTCCTTCCCTCTGGTGACTTTGGGAAGAGCTTCCAGAAAGCTCTGCTGGGAGGCCTTCGCCAGGGCTGACTGCCCCTTGTCCCTGGGAGCTGCTTTTAAGCTTAATCTCTTGCCTTTAGTTCTCTCTAGCTATATTGAAGCTGCATTGTAGCTGCCTGCACCTGACCATGTATCAGGTTGATCCAAACCCTGATACGGACCCGTGGGCAGACTTCCTCGCTTGGCCTGAAGCCTGCCTTGTCACTATGGACTTGATTGGCGATCACTGGCCTCTGGCCTACCCTGGTTACTGTCTCCGGACCTGATCCTGATGCTGACTTGACTTGACCTTGGACCTGCCTTGTCATCATGGACTTGTTTGACCATCTGGATTCTTAGCTGAACCTGGCTACCATCACCATGCTTCTTCTGCTCACCTTGCTCAGGTACTTTGGGATGGGGCCCTTACTGGTGAAGCTGCTTCCTTTGCCTGCCTTGCTATCACGGAGCAGCTGGCCCTTGCTGCTCCCTGACAACCTGCTGTAAGTAGGGACCTCCAAAGGCCTCTTCCCACCTAAATATTTCTGTGAATCTATGAAGAATCTGGGGAAGGCAGACAGGACCAGAGGAGGAGGAACAAGTAAAGGGGTCTAAGAAGGAGGAAGGTGGAGGCAGCTGTGGAAATGGGCAGCAGTGCATCTGCTGTGACATCACTCCACTAGCCCATAAGTTCTAGAACAAAAGAGTAACATCACACGTCACCAAAAGGTACACACTCAGGTGTGTTTCCTTTCCAGCTGCATTATTTCATAAGTGATTCATGTTCATGTCACAATCCTGAATTTTCAAGACAGAAATACTTACTCTCCCTCAAGCCTTCCTCCATCTCTTTCACCGCATCTCTCAGATGCCATTAAATGTCTTTTGTCTGCTAACATATTTCAACCCGAGTTTGTCGGTGATGCATGTGCTGAGAAAGGAGGATGTAGGTGGCCTCCTTAGAACATATGTCTCCCAAAACAGCCGGTGGCACAAGGATATCTCTGTGGAGAAGTTCACCATCTAGCCACTTGCATCTATAGTGACCTTGTAATACCAGGACAGGTCTTTAAGGGAGACTAGAAAGGTGGATTTGAATCCCTATATCTCCTAAACCGTATTGTAATACAAAAACTTCACCTAAACTGTATTGTAATACAAAAACATCACGCATTGCCATTCCTTTTTTCCCACAGCAGTCACAGGGTGAAGGCTTGAAATGTGATTCTTTGCTAATTCAGGAGGTAATACTCTAGAGACTTGGATTTTACTCTCACAACATTTCTAGACACTTTTCATTATCATTTCTTTAACATTAAAAAAAAAAAAATCAAATATACTGTAATGGATCCGCTCCAGGATAACCTAGTGCTGCTTTTCTGAGTCCTGCTGGAAGCCAAAGAGAGGTTCTGTCATAGTGCTGGTGGAAAGGTGAGCCTTGGGAGATTGGCAGGAGTGGATAACTGCGGTTTCTGGCGTTGCCTGCTTATAGCTGGGTCTCTTGCTTCTGGGGAGATTTACAGGGCTTTAGTATAGAGTGCAGGCTGAAAAGCATGTACAAACAGTGCAAGCAAATATATTTCACCACAGCCTCATTCTGTGACATCATTTCTCTTTGAGAACGAAAATCACCCAGACCTTGATATCAATCACCCGGTGGCTAAGTGACAAGAAAAAGTGCAAAGCACTGACGTCCATGTAATCTTCAGAACCGGCATTAGTTGGTATCCCTCTGTCTCTGTGGCCATTATGAATGCTTGGTGTATTTTCAAGAATGCTAGTGTTTCCCAGGCTCTCTTGCCTTAGGTAAATGTATACCCCATTGTGCTGCATGTGTGTGTGTATGTGCAGCTGCACAAGTATATTTGACATACTGCCAAAACATTGCTTTGCTAAGGTCTGTGACTTACTATACATTTAGGAACCTATTTTCTGCAAGAGTACTAAATACTCAGCTGTTCCTTTGACCTCAGCAAGGACTGCTAGATGCTTCAACACTTTTTGAAAATTAAATCACTTAATTGGGTGCCCAAAACTGGACTTAGGACTCAAACCGAGACATGCAGCTAAAAAGAAAAAAATAAGGTGTTCTTCAGTCTTTACTACTAAATTCACTCTATCAGCAATGACTACCATATCTGTGTTCTAATTATTCCAACAACCATTTCACCTTCCAGTTACACGTGCAACAAGGAGGTGCTCGGACAGGATGGACTTGCTATAGGAATCCATGCTGATCAGAACTAGACACAGTAGGTTTGTTTCAAGCACTTTTTTCCCCACTGTATGTTTCCTGTACCAGAAGATTTAGGTGGGACCATGTCACCAGCATATTTATTCAAAACAACCTTTCATCCTTCATCTTTGTCTCATCAAGTTCACCCACATACAACCTGCTGTGCTCCCTCCTTCAAACAGTTTGCTAATTTACCCTGACCTGTTTCCCACCATCTTTGTTTAACTATTGAATGAGCCACTCTGCAACTCAGCAACGACATGACCTTTTTGTGGTTATATTTCCGAGTCCTCAATAGGGGCACTCAGGAATATTGTAGTAGGAAGTGATGGCAAAGATTCACTGGGATGGATAAAATGGTCAGCTGGAAACTGTTTCATTTTTGAGGAAGTATGGACTTGGTGGGACTTATTTTCCACAACCTGATTCTTCAGCATCCCTATATCTGAGTCCCAGGCTTGTCCCCGCTGCAGCTTCTTAAAGGTGTTTCGGAAACCCTCAGTGCTAAAGTAGTAGATCAGAGGGTCCAGCGTGCAGTTCATGCTGGCCAACAGCATTGTCACAATTAGCACTTGGCGCACAGATGCTTGTGTTTGTTCCTCAACCTTCAGCATGTGGGCTTTTATCATCCCATAAACTGCCAGGGTACTGTTGTAAGGCACAAAGCAGATGATGAAGATGACCAGATTGACCAAGAGGAGACGGATGGTCTTCTGCTGTCGCAGGTTCCTCGTCTGGCTGACCTTGCAGAGCTCGCAAAAGATCCTAATTGAGCAGTACGTCACAGAGCTCAGAGGCAGGAGAAAACCCAGGATCTCAGCCAGGACAACGAGAGGGAAGAGGTTGTTCTGCCACATGTTGTCACTGAAACTTTCAAAGCACAGATGAATGGTCTGATTCTGTATCATACAGTGGTTTTGCTTGTGGACCATGGCTGTGGGGATGGAGCCCATGAGGATCATAATCCAAACGATCAGGCAAAGGAGCCTGGCCACTTTGGGGCGCCGCAGATGCCGCCAGCGGAGCGGGTGGACAATGGCAATGTAGCGGTCCAGGTTGATGCACATGAGGAAGAGGCAGCTACCATACATGTTAATCTGGAAGACGGAGCCAGAGACCTGGCACAGGAAGTCATCAAAGGGCCAGTAGTGGTTGGAATAGTAGTAGAGTCGCAGTGGCAGAGGAAGCGTGAAGATGAGGTCACTCACGGCCAGGTTGAACATGTAGATCATGACCACAGACTTCAGGCGCAGGTAGCGCATGAAGATCCAAAGTGCCATAATGTTGAGCGTCAAACCCGTAGTAAAGATCAGGATGTAGCCAGGCAGAAGGAGGTGGTGGTTGAAGCGGTAATCCTTGCAAGGCTGAGACACATTGGCAGCTGACATGCTCAGCGGGGAACAGGAGACGATCTCAGTGAGATGGCTGAAACTGCTGGTGGACTAAGGAGGCACAAAGAAAAGAACTGAGAGAAGTCATTCCCCTCGAGGAACCTATGGGCAGGTCACTCCCATCATCTGCAGCTGAGAAGTAGACGGGCTTGTCTGTCTCTTGGCTGGTGCCGTCTTGGCTTGCTGGTCAGTGGTTATCTGGCAGGGATGGTCATCTTCTGCCTCTAGCTCAGCAATAATTTACAGTGGTTATGGGGATGCTGATACCATGGAAGGTCATTGCCGATTGCTGCAAGTCGGCACCATTCCTGGTCAGAGTGGAAGATCAAGAAAGAACAGTTCAATTTAGAGGGGTCCTCTAAATACACCTTCTTGAAAGGTCAACATTCCACCATGGCGGCTTCTGCTACAAGAACACACAAAGAAAGAAAAGGGACAAAAATGTGCAGTAGAAGAGTGAGTGATGAAATGGCAGAAGAAGCAAGAACAGAGGATGTAACTGCTGTAAGGAATCATTTACCATTCAGCTCTAAAAATTCATTTTGTTTTGATCAGTAGTGTGACATAGGCATGTAAGAAAAGGACAGCACAAGAGCACACGGGGAAAATAGTCAACGCAGCTCCAGAAAAAAAGAAGAAAAAAGAGAGAGCGAAAGAAGAGAGAGAGAGAGAGTAAGCACTCTGAGGGAAAAATGCTGACTGGAAAGAAACTTAGAACAGAGTAAAAACTGTATTATACTGTTTTTTATCAGAGAAACAGGACTTTGTACGTTCATTGTAGATAAAGAGGATTACACTACAGCTAGGCTTGACTCCACCCTAGTTTCTCTTCCTAAGTGAAATAACCTACTCAAACCTGAGTCCCAGCTAAGGGCTTGACCAGAATGGATAAACTTCAGTGGATAGATGCACCTCACCCGTGTTTCTAGGGATGAGTGCGCAAACAGGACCAGGGCAGCGGAGGTATCTCAGGTCCTTCCTCAGGATTTGTAATAGACAGAATAACAGGGTTGATGAGATGGTAGAAATGACTGTGCTGCAGTTTAATTATGACATTCCAGTTAAGTGCAAGTAAAGATAGATTTACATTACAGCAGCTGGAGTTCCTTACGTTGCTTATGTTCACACAGTTTCTTCTCTAGCTCTTTCGGTGTGCTTTCTTGCACCGGCCAGTAGTGCCTATAAGGGTGTGTGTCCTTAGATCATTTTCCTGCTTATGACACCAAAAAGCATGAGGCAGCCCACATCCCACCCTATTCTTTTACCAACACAGAGGAGAACACCTAGGTAAGGCAACACACAGTAACAGAGGAATGACCATGGGCAAACATACCTGTGGCTCCTAGGCAATGTGAGGTTGGCAATCATTCTATATACTAATGGTAGCAGTGCCCTGCCAAACATTGATCAGCTGGAGTGGGTCTAGTGAAAGACCACCAAGATGGTCAGGGGGCTGCAGAACTTGACCTACAAGGAGAGGCTGAGGGAACTGGGCTTGTGCAGCCTGGAAAAGAGAATGGCTTTGGGAGACCTAACGGCAGCCTTCCCATACCTGTGAAGAGGTTGCTGGAGGAGGACAGAGCTAGGTTATTCACAGTGGGGTGTGGCAAGAGGACAAGAGACAGTAAGCGTACACTGAAAAAACAGAGATTCAGACTGAACATAATGAAAAACTTTTTCACCATGAGGACACACAGGCAGTGCCACAGGTTGGCCAGAGAGGACACAGGTCTTCTTGCTTGGAAGTTTTCAAGACCAGATTGCATAAAGCTGTGAGAACCTAGTCTGATCTGACAGCTGACCCTGCTTTGAGCAGGAGGCTGGACAAGACACCTCCTAAGGTCCCTTCTGACGTTCTGAGTTATCCTATGAACCTAAAACTAGTCATCTGCTCTAAAAGCTGCCACAGTGGAGTAAGGGTTAGTAAGCATGTTTGTAGGGGTTAGATAGGAACTCCCTGATAGAGCCAATGTAGAGTGTGATTTACCTCAAAAGGAAAGTAGAATTTTTTCTGTTTGGAGGTGGAGCTTACTGTAAGAGGATGCCACCCAGCAACCTATGCCCGCTTTGAAAGTCTAAAGGAAAAAAAAACACAGTAATTTTTTTTTTTTTAAATAAGAAAAAATTTCAGGCATGGCTTGATAGGCATGTCAGACCTTCTGGATGGCGTTGTGGGCAATGCGCAGGCTTAGAGGGAGGAGCTATTCAAGGCAGAAGCGCACACTGATCTTTTATTCTGGTGAATATATGTCAGATAATAAAAGTGGAGCTGTAATATGAGAGAGCAGGGATAAAAAGAAGATAGCTATCAATTTGCCCATCCTTTTTGTGTTGTTGTGCAGGTCTGCCACCATGCCAGGTTTCTTAGAGAAACTTCTACTGGTCTATCAAACTACATCTGAGCAGCTCTCTTCCGTCTTTGAAAGGGATGGTGAAAAACTTTGTGTGAACCCTTGCATAAATATAAGATAACCCAGAAAGACAACGCAAATATACAAGAATGTTACTGGTTTTAAGTGAAATGATTAGCTGCCTCCGAAAATATTGAGAGAGACATTGTGCTAGTGCCAAAACCCTGCAATAACTCCCTACTGAACAGACTGGAGAGCCCCTTTGTCTTGATTGAAACACAGGAAGACTGAGGACCTGGGAGAGAGCAGCTGTAACTTACCTGACGGCCTGCTGTAACAAGTGCCCAGACCAGCCAGGTGACAGGTGAAGGTGACTTGACTCTATAGACAAACTATTTTTATCAAGAGGGATACAATACACACCTCTAGAGAACACAAGTATGTAAGCATGGCCCCATACTGTGTCAGATCAGTGGTCTATCTATCTGAAACGTTGCCCATCTGAAATAATGGCTAGTAATGGATGATAAAGAGACAATATAAGGACAATGCAATTATGTAGTGATACTCCCCCAAATCCTCTTTCTGCTTCCAACAAATTGCAGTCCAGCCAGAGACTTCCTGAACCAGAGATGACATAGTTGTATTTAATAGTCCTCAGTGGATTTTTCTTTTATGGTTTTTTTTCTAGTTGCTTTTTGAATCCCTGTAAAATTTAACATCTACAACGTCCGGTGCTAAGGAGTGCCAGGGAGTTCCACAACTTAGCTGCATCTCATGCAAAGAAACATCTCATTTTACCCTTTTAAAACCTGCCACCTGCTATATTCAGCTCCTACTTTTAGTATTGGAAGAGACAGGGAAAAACTGATCCCTATTTACATTCTCCTTAGCTCTCCTTCTCCTTCTACACATGATTTTATAGACTTCTGCCATATTCCCCATCAGCCACCATCTTTTTTGAGGCTGATGGTCCTAGTCTTCTTAGTTGTTCCTCAGAGATCATCCATTCTGTACTTTTGAGCATCCTTGTTGGTCTTCTCAGAACCTTTCTAGTTCTGCTACAGCCTCTGTAAGCCCTGGGATGGAGTGCTGAAACGCATGTAGTATTCAAGATACGGATGCACTGAGTTGAGGATGAGGATCTCATCTGCGAGTGGTAATGGTCAGTTCAGATTGTTTTTTCTCATCACTTAGCTAGATTGAATTTCAGCTGTCATTTTAATGCCAGTCACTCACTCTCCTAATAATCTCTGCAGTTCTTCACAGCCAACTCTCATCATTTCTACTTTGAACAATTTTATGTCTCCAGCAGCTTTGTTATTTCATCATTCATACTCTTTCCCAGGTCCTTTATGAATAAGTCAAACAGCCCAAGACCCAGAACAGGTGTCTTGAAACTCCACTGAGAAAACTGACCATTTACTCTCACTCTCTGTCCTATCTTCTAACCAAATTTTATCCATGTAAGGACCCTTTATTTTAATTTCTTTAAGCACCATTGGTGAGGGACCATTTGAAAGCCTTTTGGAAACCCACGTGGCCCACTGTCTATGTGCTTGTTGATTTCTTCAAAGAACTCCAGCAGGACTGCGAGACACACCAACCCTTTACAAAAGCCATGTTGACTCTTCCCCAGTACAGCAGTAGGGTCTGCATGTCTGCTAGTTTTTTCCTTTATTATAGTTTCTGCTAAGTTGTGCAGCACAGACATCGAGCTCAGTGGTTACAAATCCCCCAGTATCTGTGGAGCCTTTTCTCAAATTGTGTCTGCTAGTCAGTCTTTAAAAGTAGTTTTAAGCAAGAGTTTGTGCACCACAGTCAGCCAGCTCTTTCCTTGAGTTGTTTTTGGAACTCTGGGATAGAAGCCCTGTGCTTTTGGAGATTTGCTAACTGTTTAGTTCATCTTATTGCTCTATAACGCTTCCTACCAACATTCTGATTAGACATACTCCTTTGACAAATTTCCCTATAAAGAGAGTTTCTGCCATGGAAATCTCCTAGACACTCCTGTTATGAAAACCAGTCCAAGAAATCTGTTGGGTTTTATCTCCGCCATCACCTTTTCTTTTTTCTAAGTGGTCTTGTCATACATATCAGCCCTTAAGCCACGGAGGCACCAAAGAGCAGATTTCTACATTTTGAAGCAAAGATCGTCACCATGAGCTGTGGTATTATTAAAGATAAGGTGATAGCCTGAACTTTGAAATAAGAGCTACCGTGATCAAGATATCTGAGACCTGATATGGGATGCTTACACCCACCCTCTTTGGAAAGAGGAAGTTGTGGGAACAGAGCTATTCCCTGCAGGGCTCTGGAGGTACTGTTCTCACTGTTCCTCACGGAAGAAGCAAGTTCTTGATGAAGCAGGCTGGGAGTGGGGAGGTAGAGCATACAAGTGCTGAAACTGGTTTGAGTATTCTTTTTAGTTAATGTCCAAGAGCCATGGGAGATATTCTTTGTGGTTGTCCTCTAGGAGAACCTCAGGTCTTCATTGCTCTACACAAAAGCTGCTGAGAGGTCTCGTCATCGGCTGTGCAAGGAAGCAATAGTATCACAGCTTGAACTAGCAATAGAGAAAAACCAACCAAGTAGATATTTTAGTGTCTAGATTCCTCTACAGAAATCAGTCTCCTCGTGGTGAGATGCTGCCTTGAAATCCTGAAGGAGCTTTCTGCTTGATGATTGACCTTAAGTGACCTAGCAGGTGGAGGTGGTTTCTTTTTACCTCTCAGCGTAGATCAGTGTGAGCCCTTCAAGGCCTGTGGTTGTCTGCCCAGACCATGGCCTTTTCTCAAGTCAAGACAGAAAACAGCAATTCAAACTAGAAATATCACCTAGGCAGATACCTCTTCCTGTCATAGTTTCAGCAGGAAGGTGAATTTATTGCTAGTGTTGTTGCTTTGGCAGGGTAGAAGGGGGAAGGGGTATGACAGGGGCATGACACGTGCATGTACATGCACACACACACACAATCGCACAATCTCACTCCCTCACTATAAACAACTTGCTGCAGGGGAAGAGGCACTGTAGAAACTAGAAGGGAGGAGGGGTAAACACTGGCGGCAGCTGCTGGTGAGGGAGGAAGGGTTGCCGGTGTGTGCATGAGGTGAGGGGGACACTGGCGTCAGCTGCTATTGCTGGGTGAGGGGAAAGGAGAACGTGATGTTGGAGCATGGGCAGACAACCCAAAAAACAGCTGCAAAGAAGGTGCTGCCCTCCCTCCCAAATACACCCTCCTGTGGCCGCCCCGCATTGGCCACAGCCAGGCACATGCCTCCTCTCAGCACTCAGGAGGTGTCCACTGCCCTGGCTGGTTTAGGGGGCCCCTGATGGCCTTAGACAAGGGCAGGTGCAGCACCTGCTGAAGACAAGCCAGAAGTCAGCCCCGAGGTCTGTCACAGGCAGCCTAGGCAAGGTGGCACCAGAGGACATGCAAAACACATAGGGCTTTTGAATTTGTCTTTTGCAGGGTGGGAAAACCTAACTATACTTGCTTATGGGAGGTGGAAGAAGCAAATGGGCCCTGAGATGTGTCTGGCATCTCTCTGCCTGGCCCTTGGCCTCTTGTCTCTCAACAGCCTCCTACCAAAGTCACCAAGAGGCAGCCTGTCACTGTCTGCTGGCACTGCACCGAGGATGAAGGAGCACAGCACGGTGGAACATAGGGTTGTCATGGAGCAGAGAGAAGAGGTGAAAGGAGAGAGCTAGAGAAGCATTGCTGAGCATGCCACAAGAGGGTAGCCAATGTTTCTGATGGTGGCTTGACGTTTAAGCCCTGCAGCACTCTGGGGCTGCCCTGTGGACACAGGCAGAGAGCTCAGCACTGGGGTGGCAAGTAAGCAGAGTAGTGCAGATGAAGCCACAAACTGCAGAAGCTGACTTAGTAGATCTGAAGCCAAGAGGATGTGCCGCATCAAAAAAATCCTATGGTTGCTTTAGAAATTGAAAAAATATATATTTTTTGTAAATGTGGATGTTTTTGCCTGCTATAGGGGATATTTAAGCCCCACTTTTCACCTTTTTCCTAACTATGAGATTAGGTTTTTGTGATTATTAGACCCACAGAGATTTTTGAGACTTAGAGTGTCTGTTTTTAATGAAAGATGTGTGACACTGGAGCTCAGGCCTCTGTGCTTAACTCATGAGGTCTGACCACACTGCCACTGCCTACTTGCTAGAAGTATCACCCACCTTCGTCTCCTACAGAGCCCATGGAAAAGGACATTTGTCCATTGCGGGCACCTTGGGAAGTAAGCCCTGCACACAGACAATGCCTTTTGTATCACAGAAACCCAAAGAAAGCCTGTATTTGAATAAATACTGAGACCTGTCTCACGCCTCTCAGTTTACTACGTAACTGAAGAGAAACGTAGAGGCGTTCTCAGTACCCAATGGTCAGTTCTGGCAACACGTGCTCCGCACCTTGCCAGGTTGGATGCCCTGTGCTCCCAAACCACCCACCTCTCTAGCCGCTTCCTGTTTGCTTACCTCTCTGCTGGCGAAGAGCTGGGGGTGCATGCAGGCTGGCTGTCTAACGCTTGCCGCCACTGTAGCAATTTCGATTTGGACATCTAAACCGCCATCAGCTTGAATCAAAACAGACTGGGCAGGCTGTCTGGCTACTTGCTCATCTGAGTCGCGGCTGCTCCCTACCGTGCCACGGCCGTTCTCTGACTGCCATGCTGCAGTTATCTTCCCTCCTCTCTCACTTCCTGATGCTGGCCACAAAGCATGAACTTTGCTATCTGAAGCCGATAAGCTAAAACACATCCTATGAAAATAAACATAATAGTGAAAGAAGCAACACCCAGGTGCGTTCGCAACCTGGGTCGTAGTGTCAAATATTTGCTTGTCTTTGCTCCTGTGCTAACTCAAGCCAGAATCAACGTAGGAAAATTAAAACATCGCCTTTCCCAAAATATTACCAAACAGAAGAGATAGAAGTGAAATATGGGAAGTGAGAGCAAAAGCAAGCACGCAAAGACAATTCGATCACTAGCCAGCACAAAGACTCAGCGCCTTATCAGTCCCAAGGGCTTGGGCACCTTGGGGCAGAGCCCCTGTGTGGGGCCCAGCTGTGCCCTATGGGCAAGGGCACAAAAAGAACTGAGCACAGTGCCCGTGGCAGACGAGGGCACATTTGTCACAAATGTCAATCCCATTGTCAAAAGTTGCAGGAGAAATAGCACTAAGAAAGTGCAAGTGCTGAATTAGCGGGATGTCTGAGACCTGGCACTGCCAGGTGTAACTGGGATGGGATCTGTCCTTTCTAGAGCCCATCCTGCACTCTGCTGCTTTCTGAAGTCCTATTTCTGCTTTGTTGGTCACAGCATACCTGGAAGAAGACAAGGGGTCAAAGAGACACTCCTAATCCTACCATCTTCCTTTCCCAGGGGCAGCTGCTGTCTCCTGCCCTGAGAAGAAACTGCTGTGCCTACAGGCTCTTCTTTCTCTGCAGCCCTTGCCCAGCTCCTCCATGCACTGGATGTTACTGTTTGTGTTTGACTTTCTCACTCCATGTGTCCCTTGTTCTGCTGTCACTGCCTCCTCATTCAGGGAGTGACACACCAAGGGATATATGTCCCTGCTGCTCATAAATCCTTAGAGGATACAATAGCACCCAAAACACTGATCTCATCCTGTTTCATTTTAGTGCTTGTCTTTTAGCAACCAGACTGCCTTTCTCACTTCCTAGTTGCTGGGATCTTTGTTCTCACAGCTTTTCACATTTTTAATTCCCATCAAGGCTCTGGTACTATTGAAGGCTTGCAAAGATATTGGGAGGGGCCCTTCCCCATTTGCAAAAAGAGTCTTTAACATCCTCTGTGGGAACCTTCCCCTCTGCTGCGCCTCCCCACCCCCCCAACATGCATGCACATGCGTGGCTAAGCCTGGCAGTCCTGGCCTTACCATGTGCATCGGGAGAGGAAGACATGGTGGAAATGAGCTTAGTCAATAGGTCTGTGCTGCCCCACAGCATCCGTCACGCGATCAGGCTCACTCACCTCACCGGGTCTTGGCACATCCGCCTGTAAATTCCCACTGCCCCTCCCAGGGGGGCTCGCACCTTTGCTCCTGAACTGTCTCTTGGAGGCTTAGCTCATGGGGAAGAACAGCACAACTCCCCGTGTTTCCTCACTGCTGTCTGAGTCGGCAGCAGGTAAGACCAGATTACTGGGGGGGTGTGTCGGAGGCTACACCCTGGTGCTGCAGATCCCAACATGTCTGCCACCCCAGAGTACTGACTCCAAAAGGCAGGAGTAAGGACCAAGCAGAACTGGAGAAGCAGGGAAGCGGAGAGACAAGCGGAGAAATGGAAAGCATGCTATGATGGAGGAGCTGGTCAGGTTTGAAAGGATAGCTGAGAAACCCAAACACTCTTCACATCTCTTTGGGTAGGGAAATGTAAAAAAGCGTAACAAAGGGGTTAGCCCACGTGTGGGGCAAGCGGAAGATGTGGAAGACCTATAAAAAGGCCAGAGCAGCAGTATTTCACTTTCTGAGTGATTCAGACAGGAAAAGCAGAAACCTCTGGGCTGCGTGCAGGAGTTATGCCTTCTAGAGACTTCAGGACAGCTGGAATTTCCCAGGCCTGATGGGGGGATGACAGTCATTAATCTCAGGATATTTCAACTCCCTGATCACCCAATTCAAATTTTACTAACTGCTCAGAGGTTCTTAGGAAAGGAGTACTCATGGTGTATGTGTGCGTGTGGGGGGGGCAGTTACCTCAATATGCCTTCTCAGGGTAAGGGAAAAGACAGTCCCTCCTGCGATGGGGGAAAAGGGGTGATGAAGGGAGAGCAGCCAGGGAAAGAGTTAAGCGCCTAGAAGCAGCTGGGCTGCGTCTGTTTGCTGTAGCTATGTGGGCTGCAGGGTAGAAAAGAGGAATCTCCAGCCTGGAGGAGGTAGATGAGGGAGGATCATCAAGGACAGCAGCTAGGGTTGAGGGAGGCAGCAGCTCTTCTCCTCTTTGCTCCCATGAACTGTCACTGCAGGGAAACTGGCTCTCCAAAGGGCTTGGTGACGGAAAGCAACAATGAGCTGGAGGGTCTAGTAACAGCTGCTTGATGCTGCTGCATTTTTCTTGCACGGAAGAGTCTGTCCACTACTGACTGAGTCTCAGGCTGTTTTTCGCTGATGAAGGGACTTGTCTGCTGAGAAAGATCACTACATCATCTGCTCTCAGGACTGCAGAGACCAGGTGTCAGACATCGACGCTATCCCCAGCCATGTGAGCTCCCTCGAACAGATGGCTGCCCCAGAGCCCTAGGTCAGAGCTCTCCCACAGTGCCCAACAAGCTGTAGGGGACCCTGCTTGTGGTGGACGCCCTCGCAGAGCCAACTTGGCAGATTTCTCTGGGCCACCAGGAGTCCGATGCTGACAGGCACACCAGGGCAGCCCATGGTTGTTGTCCAGAGCTGGGGCTACCTGTTCTTTGCAGCGCTGAGCTGGAGCTGCCGTGAGAGCAACTGTCTGGTGTGACGAGTGAGGGGTCAGACGGCTGATGCACAGAGCTGAAGGTGAAGTTTCACTGAGGACAGGATGGAGATGGTGTGGCTGTATGTGGTGCTGATTCCAGTGCAGCACATCCTTGCTGTGACCTGGCTGTAAGTATGCTTTGGACTTATACCATCTGGATTGAAAAGTCACCTAGGGAGGTGCTGTCCCCCAGGAAAATAGGGTGAGACAAGGGTGGAAAAAGGAATGTGGGCAACACAAAGGCAATACGTTAGGAGGAACCCCTCCGGGAACACCAAGGGAGAGGGACAGAGAGACTGAAGAGGTTCAAGCCAGGACAGGGCCCCAAATCTGCACAGAAAGGAGGCCACATGCCCTCCTCCCTGCCTCATTTCTACTTTAAAATAAGACTGCAGAAGGCTAGTCTCCTCCAGACACAACCCTGGCTTTAGCCTGTCTGAAGCTGAGACTCTTCCTTGCCCCACAGGTACCTGGCCAAGCAGAGTTCCCTGCGTGGGGCCCTTCAAGACCCTGGTGGCTGCAAGGGTCTGACAGGGCTGGTAGAGGAGCAGATACGCATTTGCCAGCGGCAGCTGGAGGCCATGGATGCGGTGAAGCACGGAGCAGAGCTGGCCGTCGAGGAGTGCCAGCATCAGTTTCACTCTCGCCGGTGGAACTGCTCCACCCTACAGGGCCTGCAGGTCTTTGGGAAAGTCACCATCCAAGGTCAGCAGGAAGGGGGAGGCAGCACAGGCAGAGCTGGTTTGTGGCATGGTTCCCTTCAATATGTGGCTGGGGTCCCCTTGGCACATCAGCCTTTCCTGGGCTAATGTGTAAGTGTCACATGGAGCCCAGCCCCAGCGTGTACAGTACCTTCAGCCACACGCTAGCTTAGCTATCAGTACAGAGCAAACTTTGAAACAAATGCACATGCTGCAACAAAATAGAGATATTCTGGCTAAACCTCTGTATCATTCAGCTGTTTTTGGCTTTTAGGTCCCATTGTGACCATTCGGGGTATCAGCTTTGCAGACTGGTAGATCCTCCTACCCTGTCAACCAGCCCAACCCCTAGGAGTAGCAGGTCAAATGAAACCTCTCAGTCCGAGGTCACAATTGCTCTTTGCTCCAGGACAGGAAAAAAGGATCTGCCTATGCCCCAAAACAGCACTGCACAAATTTTACATGTGTTTGCATGGGAGGAGGCAAACAGGGAGCTAAGAGCAGCTTGTGCTCGCTGGCTGCTAGAGATAAGGTGGCAGGACCCTCCCTCAAAACCTCCCTGCACAGGAGTCCCAGATCCAGCCTTGCTCACACCCAGGCTCCCCTTTCAGGGCTCTTGGGGCAGCACAGCAACTGACTTCTCTCCCTCAGTGGGGACACTGGGACGGAGAATTGCAAGTGCCAGAGGGGAGGGTACTTGGCCAGAAGCCCGCCTTCCCCCTGCCCCCAAGCAGCGTCTCCCTTGCTGGTTCCAGGCCTTGGGAAATGCAGCACTGGGTGAACATCCTGAGCATTATTTTTTCCTAAGTAGTCTCCATTTGTGTTCCTCCTCCCTGCATGCAGTTACAGCCCCCTCCAACACACCTCCCCCAGGCATCCCATTAATGCCTTCCCTCTCTCTGCAAACGAGTGCACCAACCTCAACAGATGGGTGCTGTTTCTCACCCTGCTGCAGGCACACGGGAGTCTGCTTTCATCCATGCCATCTCTGCTGCGGGCATTGCCTTTGCTGTGACTCGGGCCTGCAGCCGTGGGGAGCTGGAGAAGTGTGGGTGTGACCGCAAGATCCGAGGAGTCAGCCCTGAAGGTGAAGGAGGAGAGGACAAGCTCCACGGGGAACACCCTCACTGGGGGAAGAGAGAGCTCACTTTTCCCAGAATACCTCCTTCTGCTCCACCACCCTTGGCCCTTCTGGAGCTTCTCCCAGGACCTCTCCTTCTTCATTGCATGGCCTCTTTCCCTCTGCAGGTTTCCAGTGGTCGGGCTGCTCTGATAACCTGTCTTATGGGATTGCATTTTCTCAAGCCTTCGTAGACAATCCTGAAAGGAGCCGTGGCATCTCCTCCAGCCGAGCTCTCATGAACCTGCACAATAATGAAGCTGGGAGGAAGGTAAGGGCATGAACAAGGGCTGGTAAGCAAACCCTGCTTCTGGGTTTCTCCCTGGTTAGGTGGAGCTCAGTCCGGTGCCCTTACCCAGAGTAGCAGTCTGGGACAGCCACAGACTCCCAGAGTGGGTCTGTGTCCTGTTGCCTTTTCCTCAGAGCTCATCGCTGTGCTGCCCCGTGCTGGAGCTGGTTCATTATACGCTCAGAAGCGGCTCCCAGTTTCCCTTACCTTCCTCAGGGCAGATTTCTTTTCCTCACAGAGCCCAGAAGTGAATTACCTTCCCTAGTCTTTTTATCAAGGGGAATTCACTTTCCCATTCTGCTCTAATGTGCTTCCCTGTCCCGCCAACCCCTCCTGAGCAAACAGATCATTCTCTATAGATGCTGCTGATCAGAAATGATCCCTTAAACTTCCTCTAGCTCAAAGGGGATCTATTCTCCCCCACATCCCCATGGGTCAAAGCAGGCCCCCTTCTCTTCCACTGCTTCAGAGATTTCTCTTACAGACCAAAGCCAGACTGTTTTTTTTTTTTTTTTTTCCACAGAGCGGGGCCCCTTCTATTTCATAATCACTCAGCTTAGCTTAAACTCCCTTCCCTTCCAGTAGGCTGGTCCTGCCTCCCATGTGAGTGCTGGGATTTCTTTCTGATCCCTCACACAGGCCCCGTGGGAGGGTATGGAAGAACGGCAGGTGCTCCAGGGCCCACAGGTATGGGAGGAAGGTGTCACAGGTCTGGTTGGCAGCTGCCTTCCACCCCCCGCCAGGCTATCCTGTCTCACATGAAGGTGGAGTGCAAGTGCCATGGTGTGTCAGGCTCCTGCGAAGTGCGCACCTGCTGGAAGGTCATGCCTCCCTTCCGCCAGGTGGGCGATGTCCTCAAGGAAAAGTTTGAGGGGGCAACAGAGGTTCACTCCAAGTGGGTTGGTTCCCGCAAGCTCCTGGTGCCCAAGAGCTCTCGCTTCAAGCCCTACACAGCTCATGACCTGGTCTACCTGTTGGCCAGCCCAGACTTCTGCGACCAGGACCCCCAGCATGGTGTCTTTGGCACCTCTGGCCGCCAGTGCAACCGGACATCCCCAGCCATGGATGGCTGTGAGCTGCTGTGCTGCGGGAGGGGCTTCCACACAGCCCAGGCTGAGGTGGTGGAGAGATGCAGCTGCAAGTTTCGCTGGTGCTGCTCAGTCAAGTGCAAGCAATGCCGGCACCTCGTGGAGGTGCACAGCTGCCGCTGAGTGTGAGCATGCTGGGGTGGCGGGAGGTTGACAGGGGACAGAGTGCCAGCACAGCAAAGAGGGACAACCACACGGAGCAGCTGGCGAGAGGACATCCCACAGAGAGAGACACGCTGGGGGAAGCAGAGAAAGGACTTCTGAGGAGATGTAGGGTGTTGCTGCTCTCCAGAGAGCAGCTTGTGGCTCTGGGGGTGTCCCATAACCTACTGTGTGTTCTTTGCCTGGCACTCTCTCTCCAACTCTATTGAGCTTTTTGTAGTTTGAGTTCTTTTTCTGGATGGAGGGTTGGAGAACACAAGTCCAATAAACCCTTAAACATTAGAAATAAAACACCTGCAATAGAAAGAGAAGTGTGTATATGAAGCGTCTTCCTAGTGCACTGCAATTGGGATATGGAGGGCACTTGGCTCTGCTCTCTCCAGTGGGCTAGAAGGGGACAAGGCCGTGCTGGAGTCCTTGGGCTGAGAGCAACTTTGTCTAGGGCCACGGGTGCTCCAGTAAGTGAGAAACGCCAGGGAACTGAGCAGAAGGAACTGGGGAGCCATCACAGACGCGAGAAGGGTCACTAAGGGGAGTAACAGAGTGGCAGTGGCAGAGAGAAGGGAGTAAATTAGTTTTGTGGGTTGAATGAGCTCTTTATAAAACATGACTCAGCTTTAGGAATGCTACAGATTGGTACAGCCCTGCAAAAGGGTAAAGACGAATGGTGGCTGGGGACTTCAGACAAGGACATGTGGGCCTGTGGCCCTAAATCCATTTCCCCAGGGCAGATGCCTTCTCCAGCACTCTGCAATTCCTGTGGCTGGAGAAAATTTTCTCAGGAGGAGTTTTAGCAGGCACCACAAGGAAATGCTGTTGACTGAAGTGTCCATCTTGGCCATACTGCTGTCAAGGATGCAGAGCAGGTGTTCAGATAATGAGATCTGGTCATGGGGAGCTCACCAGAGAGCAAAGAGTCTGGGAAGAGCTGTCCAGGTTCTCCATGTCACCACAGCTCCAGAGAGCCTGTTCTGGATCCCTGAGCCTTCTGTGTGTTTCCCACTATCGCACCTTATCCCTCAGTGAGACTGAGGAACCACTGGTGCCACAGCAGTACCTCCTCCTCTCCTTCCTCCTCACTCAGCACCTGGTAAATCTTGTTCCAGTGGCAGCCAAGGCGAGATACCTGAAAGGAAAGCCTGAGCGCTAGGCGTTGGTACTAATGCCCATCCTCACCCTTGGCAAAGGGGACTCTGGGATGAAGGGCATCATCCAGCAGCCCTGGAGGTGGGACGGCCCCTCCTCAGGTCACAGAGACCATGGGACGGAAGAGGACATCAGAGGGCAGGGCCTACTGGGCAGGGGCCAATAGCGGGAGGGGACAATAGCTGAATGGTGTGTTTCCTAAGATACAGGCTAGTCCTCTGTCCTGCTGTGGTATTTCTGGTTTTCATTACCGCCTAGAAAGCATACCGCAAGTGGGGGAGACCCTCTGCTATGAGAGGCGATATAGTGGTATAGTGATGGATGGGAGGCTCCAAGCAGCTCCCCATGGCTCCTCTGTCTTGACATTAGTGGCTGTCTCTGCTACTACCTCTTAAAGCGTCTGTGCAAATACTGCTTCAATGACATGCCAACAAGCTGACTGAGCTCAGGTCAATATTTGAATATTTGCCATCCCTACAAACCCGCTCAGTTCAAGTCCTGTTGGAGGGAAAAGGACTGAGCCATTGAGTCCTGGAGGGACTCAGGGCTGGCAGTGGGAAGGGGCCTGAATTTGGAGTGACTAGACACAGAGGAGAAGGTAAGGGCTGAGAAAAGGATGGTGCAGGCTGTTTCTCACCCTTCGGTTGTGGAGGCTGTGCTGCAGGCACTGGTGGCTCTTGAATGCACAGTAACTGGGGTGCTGAACTCCACTTGAGTCGCAGATCTGGGGAGAGAGGAATGAAAGCAGGAGAAGAGAAAGGAGAAGGAGAAGCAGGAGGGTGCTTGAGTGTGTGGCACCCACCTGGCTCGGGGCATCTCCAGCTTGAAAGGCACTGTATTCTGCCTGCAGCCAGAGGGCCACATGAGGGTCATCACAGCCGCGGATGGCCAAGTGGCCACACCAGTACTCTGCACTCAACCCGCTGTAAACCTCCATGCCATAATACTCCAAGGCCTCCGGGGAGCTGACCTGTAATGGGGTGGGACTGAGAGAGCTGTGCTTCTTCCTCTGCTTTCCCACCACCCATCCAGGCTCCCTCCTCACAGACCAGCCAGCAATATGGCATGCTCTGTACCTGGTTGCCTGTGGCCTCGTGCTGGGCTGAGATCTGGGGGTTGATGTAGGCAGTGAAGTTACCCGTCCTGCAATGAACACGTCTCAGGTTGGTGATGTTCTGGCACTGCTCCCTCTTCAGTGAGCAGAAAGCACAGTCGGGGCACAGGTCCATGTGATGCCGCCCAAGACTGTCACACACCTGGGGAGGGTGCAAAGGGAAAGTGAGGGGGAGAAAAGGGGGCTGAGCAGCTCCTATATCCCTGGCTTGGATCTTCCCTCTCTGGTCACCCAACTGAGCTTCTCCCAGAGGGTAGTTCCTGAAAGGGCAGTGCTGATGAGCTCTAGCCACTGAAGCACTGTGATCAGCGCTACAGGGAGCCCTGCATACAGCGGGGTCAAAGATGGACATTAACATCTTTACCGACTCTCCAAATCCAAGGACTCTTTCTTCCATTTGTTTCCAGGCCTGGGTGACCACAGATGAGATACAGTTTCCCTCCAACATTGCACGGCAGAGGATCATCACTGCCTCGTTCTTCTCCAGAGCTAAAAGGCTGACAAGAGAGAGGTATGGGAGAAGTCATGTCTCTGGGTCTCATATCAGACATTCTCTTATCACAAGCTGAAGAGATAGTCTCTAGTTAAAAATACAGAAAGGAGGGGAAACAACCCCAAAACAAAGTAAGAAACTTTCTCAAGGAAACCTTGGACTCTTGGCCAAACAGTACTGAGGAGCAGGGATGTCTGCAGAGTCTGTACATGCCTGCATAGCATGGAGGCTACGGGGTGGGGGAAGGTGCATTTGG
This sequence comes from Struthio camelus, assembly GCF_040807025.1. Classification (NCBI taxonomy): domain Eukaryota; kingdom Metazoa; phylum Chordata; class Aves; order Struthioniformes; family Struthionidae; genus Struthio; species Struthio camelus. The sequence goes on along the minus strand of NC_090942.1, from coordinate 90,859,983 downwards.
GAGCATGTGAGAGGGACTGGAGGAGGAGTGAAGTTCATGGAATTTTCTCAGGAACCCTGCAGCAGCTGCTGTGTCATTTTGTCCATCTGACTGCACAGCAACGAGATGTTAGAGATATGCTGAGCATTGACCATGGGGCAGTCCAACTTGTGTCTGGAGTATATAACTTAGGAAGTCTCTTCTCCTGCTTGAGCCAATATATTAGATGGAAAGAGAAGAAAACTGGTAACAATGATAGTAAATTAACTGTTGATGCAAAGCGATATGGGAAGCTAAAGGTATAAGTAGAAAATCTAGGGACAAAAGGGTAGGTAAAAATACGAACACTTTGCATCTCTTTGGAGCAGCAGAAATCATAGACATGGTACAGAAATGCTATTAGACAGGGATGGTGTGAATCATCAGTGATGCAGAAGAGGCAGAAATGCTCACTAAATACTCTTTTCTGTGTCTGGAAACAAAACTAGTGATAAACAAACAAACTTTGATCTGTCAGAAAGTAGGAAGAAGAGTAGAGCAGCAATTTCTTATCTTTAAATACTCTTAAAATCCATACATGGACTAACCTGTATCCAGGAGTCTTCCTAAGACTATCTGAGACCTCTTGGATACCTCCAGATTGAACAGAACTGTTATGATGCTAGAGAAATTTCAATAACTGGGGAGGAAAGAAGCTAACCTTATATCCTCGGTTATAGATGCAAATTGAGTAGCAAAAGGAGCCTTTCTCAGCAATGAGCTGTGGTAAAGTCATGGGAACAGCGCTCCTGGATGCAGTTATTAGCATGCTAAATGACAGAATAGATATAGCTTTGTGGAAAACAAGTAGTGTTACTTATTCAAATTTTCCTTCCTGATCAAATGCTTGGACAATGAAAGTGATTTAGACAAAATATCATACTTGGATTTTCATAAAGAATCTGCCTTAGTCCAGCTTCATATTCACATTTAAAAACCAGCACAAGACTGAAATAAACTCAGCACATATTGCCAAATGGGCCACAGTGGATCTTACAATAACTGTTGGGAAATCATCATCTACAGGACTGAGGAGGTCAAGCGATTTCTGCAGAAATCTCTTCTCAGTCCCTTCTCATCTCTATTCCCCTCACAAAAGTAGCAAAAACCTAAACTACTCACTGAGGGATTTCTGGCATGGTCTGCACATACCACAGCAACAGGAGTGTAACCAACACCAATCACTAGCTTTACAGTGTGATCTAGTTCCTTCAGTGGCCTGGGCTCATTTGAGCAATGGGCATTTGAGCACAAGTCATAACATCTAAGAACCAAGAATGCAGGATCACGGGTATAGGCTGGGAGACTGCACTTGGAGAAGCAGTGAGTATAGAAAGCACATAACAACAACGGTGATATGGACATAAGTTCATAGCCCAAGGTGATGAGAAAGTATGCATGTGTGACCTTTCAACACACGACAAGAGAATTTCAAATATATTTCGTTCTGATGTTCACTTTCCCTCTCTCTTTTCTTTTTTTTTTTAGGGTTGGGGAACTTGGAGCTAGCTCATGGAGATGCTGTTACCTAAGGCCTAGAAAAATTTCTTCTAGAGCAAAAAGCTAAAAAAGCTTTTCTTAGATGAGCAAAGGCAGTATTAAGTGACGATTCAGTCAATCTGTACTTTATCCAGGTAGGGGTCGACTAGCAGGCTCTGTTCTTCAGCAGATGGAAGATGACTTTTAGTGCCTGGAATTTGAAGCGAGACACATTCAGACTAGAAATTAGGTGCATATTCCTAACACAGAGGGTATTTAGCATGCAAACTCCTCATGAGGTTTCTCCATGGCCTGGAGACTCCAAAAAGATAGGCCAAATTTAACTTCGGAGAGGGACTGTGGCCCAAACACAGGGTACTGCTTTTTCCTCAGGAACCACTAGACATGGTTCCATGTCCTAGGCTGTGCAGAAAGGCCAGGGTAAGTGATCAGAATGACTGCCAGACCTGAAGGCCAAAAGGGATCAGTCTCTGCCACAGCCTCTGACAGACAAACTGTGCGCGCATAAGCTCCTGCCAGTACATTCTGCATGAAGAAATAAAGCAGCGGTGTCCACAGACCCGTGAACATTTGAGAAGCACACACTGTACGCACAGAAACATGTGACCACTTAGCATTTGTGCTGGGTTTGTGTGTGCACTTACGTAGGGGAATGTGGATGGGCCTCACATCCACATACTGGGAGGAAGTTTTGTGTATGCTTGTGAGCATGTGTGCGGGACACACACACACACACACACACACACACACGCAGGGTGCCTGTCTAGGAGAACGTTGCTATATTTGCTGTTCACATACGTAACAGGATTTGTGTGAAATCTGCCACAGGTACACAAGTGCAAGGAGCTCAGCAGGCTGTACAAGGTCATGCCTTAATAGATCCCTGGGCCCTGCTGTATTGTGTGGATGAAGGAGTTCACAGCATGTGCTCTGCAGTTTTACCACATCAGAAACAAGCCATCCTACCCAAAGAGCTCACCCGAAACAGCAGCAAATGAGCATGCCAGGATCTCTGAAGATCTCTTTCTCATTTAGATACTACAAGAGAACCTGGAAAGTCTCAGTCACAGAAAATACAATGAGTGTTTCCATGGTAGTTTTTTTTAAAGATACTAGGGTAAAACTTGTTTTAACGCATTGCAGCAGATGCTGCTCTAGCCTGCATCAGACAAGCTAAGATGTTCCTTAAACACACAGCTTTGCATTGTACGGGACAGGCTAAAAATGGTATTTGGAGAATGCAGCCACATGAACAAGTTACTATGATGCCAATCTACCGCACACCTACATCCATTGGAAAACTGAAGACGCTTCAGATCCTAAAAAAAATCTAAATTTTGCACGCCTATGCATCTCTTACTGCAACGCACCACATTATGATCAGCCTGGTCATAGGTTGATGGAGGGAAGATCAGGATTCAGAAAAGACAGAACGCCACAAACTGAGGACAGCAATGACAGATAATTTGCCTTGCAGGCAAAGCTGGGAAGGATTAAAATGTAACTAAGTCAATAAAAAAGAGAAACAAAGCCCACCTATTCTGAGAGAGCAATTCCAGAACCTATATGATCCTTTATGTCCGCCCTTCCATCCCATGACTCTATATGATACATTTTTTCCTCTGTAAACATTCAGGTCATTCAGGACACAAAAAAAGAACTGGAAGCAAGTTTAAGCAAAGAGTGTTAAGTAGAGCAGCCCCAGAAAACCAGTGTTCAGTCCATTTTGCTGATAAACCCATGATGACTGAAATGAGCCCCTGACAACACTCAAAAGCTTCACTGCTTAGTCACATTTGGATCTTCACCTTCAAGAGTTGATAAACTGGCTGGGTCATCCTGGTGAGACTCGCAAATTTCAGTTAATGACTTTGACATTATTTTCCTAACTTATCTGAAATAATTCCCCCCTAAATACATTATGATTGCCTGTTATTCCATTACTTGCTTATTATTCTAGTAGCATATTTTGATTTAATCCCTTGTCATCCAACCAGGGTGACCAAGCCAGTAAAGTGAGAAGTACACTCAGAATAATTAAAAATAATATTAATGATATTAATGTCTTCTATGTTTTCATGAGCAAGATAGAAAAAGAATAAAACTCTCTTGTCTTCTGCATTTTTTTAAAATAGCAAATGAATAGCAGCCTGAGGCTTAGAATGCATTCACTGCTACAAAATGGGTTTAACAGCCTTTGCTTTCCCTAGAACATGTACTGGTCCAACAAATGCAGCCTAAACAAGATGAAAATAGAGGATTCCAGGCAAAAAAAAGAGCAGTAAAAGGGAATTCAGCTCTGTCCTTTTCTAAAAAAGAGTGCTGTCATAAGTAGCTCAGTGATAAAACATCTGTCGAATGTCAGTGACCTACTTAAGAACACATTCAAAGTCAGTCATGGGCAGAAGCCTTTGCTGCATGACAAAGTTCAGATTTAAAGATCCAGAAAGCCTCATATTCATAAATACCACCTCCTGACACTTTGCTGTTGACCATGTATGTAGAAATATGCACACTGCACCCACAACATCCTCTCACCCATCCAGGAAACTGAATCTTTCCATCAACCTCAGGTTACCAAGAAATTCTGTCGCTCTTTATTTCACATCCATTTCCTCCTTTATCTCTATTCTCTGTTGCTGCTGTGAGGTTTTCAGGCCTCACCCTTGCCAATTTATGAATTGGTTTATCACCTCTAAGCGGGTAAGATACAATTGCATAATCGCCAAAGACAACTGTTTCCTGAAAGCAACTGAGAAGTGGCAGGGGAACGGTTCCTTTCCCGCATCAGCAGATCCAGGGACAGGTCCTGGTCTCTTCTCTCCCTTGCGCTCACTGGCAATCCACAACCTCATGCTGCTAGCTGCACTTGGAGGCTGTCCCTCGTTCCTCTCCTGGCAATGTCCAGCTCCCCACCACTGCTCTTTCAGGCACTCTCCCACTGCTGCTGCCTTCAGAGGCTCAGCTGCTAAGAGCAGGAGCAACTGGGGACAGCAGGAGATGGGCTGATTTAGCAGACTGCTCTCTTTGCCTTCTTTTCTCCCATGTTTCAGCCCAGCAGGCCTGTCCAGCAGTCCTTATTCACCGTAGTGGTCCCTTCCTTCTAGTTTCTGGGCAATTTTGATGCGTGCTGGCCTGGCTGCGAGGGTGAGGGGATGCAGCAGAGCAAAACTCCGTGGATGCTGAGAAGGATCTTTGGTCCAAGTTCTCATTGGTGCAAACGGAAACCCTTGGAGGAAAGCCCACCTTGCTTTGGGAACTCAAGACATGGCCTGACATGGCCTACTTTACGTCACTGATATCTCTGAAGAGGACTGGTTGGGAATATCCACCTGTTTTGCAGTGTAGGATTTGTGCCATTAACTTTCACCTGCTGAACCTCCCATATAGCTAGCTATATGAGGTGGAGTAAACACCTGAGGCAAGTGGGAAAGAAGATAAGGAGCAAATAGCAGCTTTTGAGCATTTTGTAACTTCTGATTTATGTGGTTGCAGCAGGAAGCTAAACTTGCTAGGAAAAAAAAAATCTATTGATAGATAGTTCAAGAAGAAAAGGAGATTTTTTTTTTTTTTAAAGCATACCCTGAGCAATAATACTTGGTACAGTTATTATGTTGTGAAGCCAGAGAGTGTTTGTTGACATATTGTGTCACCTAGAATAATAAATATCTTTCAGTCCATTCATAACAGAGAAGGATGTTTAACTGCCTGTATTAGGAATAAATCTTTTCAAGCCAGTGAGTGCAGAAAATGGCTCTTGTTCTTAGCGCACTGGCAAAGGGCTGTCTGGGCATCTGACGTTACCTTTGAAATGTAAAGTGGCAGGGACATCTCAGCAGCCTGCTTGTTGTCTGAATACCAAGAAGGCAAGCAAAGTGGTGGATCAACCCAGCAGATAATCTGATTCAGGAGTCATTTGAAGAACGGGAATGTAACACCCGTCCAAGAGCTCAGGGGAGTACAGACCATAGAAAAAATATTTGTAAGCAATTACAGTTTTGGGAAAAGTTTTGACCTTACGTTGCCCTACAATCCTGTCACAGGCACCGGACATCATGAAGACCCAGACAGGTCCTAATTAAATAGCAAGTTCTACTTTTCCAGTACTTAAGGCTTCTCAGCTCTGGCAGGGCAACCAACTACCAGTCTATTTGCCCACTTATCCTGAATCTCCACTCCCCACACTGCGAGATATTGCCTCACCTCAGAAGGGATATGAGAATTAGCATCTCTTCCTCTCTTTTAACCAGTAGTTTGACAAACTCCCTCTTTCTCCTGCTAACACACATAATATTGTAATCTTTTATCTCTGCCTCACCGAGACACCGGGAGCTCCCTGGTCTGAGATTCCCAAAAGCCTGGGAGCACTTTCACTTTTTCCGGCCCTGTGGTGATAAGAGAACCTGCCTGGTCTCAATCCCCCCTTCAAAATTAGCCATACACAACAGCAATACGAAAACACTAAAGGGACTCTGATCTCACTGAACTACCAAAAGACACACACACGCAAAAAGTAAGCGTTAATAGGAGATGATAATTCAAAAGGAGCATTTCACAAGAGCAATATTTTTAATGAGTGCTCCGCTGTTAGAATTAAAGCCGTTGGGGATGAAATACATCAGCACCACAAAGACTGTGGGAGAGGTAAAACAGGAGGAGGATGGGGCAGCGGCAGGCAGGCACCAGGCTTGCTTGGGAAGCTGGGCCCATTCAAACAGTGTGGTTTGCTCTTGCATTTCAGCGTAAAGCATGCTGGCCGTACCGACAGCACGGGCTCTGTATCTGGGGCAGCGCAATGCTAAAAGAGGTTTTGGGGGTGCAGAGGACAAACAACTCAACGGTGGAAAGCCCTGGGAAAAAGGACAAAGGCAACTCTCGTATGTGCAAACAGCGGCGCAAGGAAGGGAGGCTGATTTCCTTCTGCCAACAGAGCTGCTGAGACTGATCATGAACTGGGGCATATGGGCATGGAGCATGTGGATGTTTTGACAGGACGCTGAAAATTGCCATGGAAATGAGAGCTGGGCAGGCTTTATAGCGTGGGAGTTACAGAGCTCTGTTTTGCTTACTGTGAGATCGAATTGTGGTACATAGCTAATGTGGAGAAGAGGAAATACGAGGTACTAAATAGCTCTTTAAACCCACGGCAGAGAGCACAATAAGAACTAAAAAAAGAAAATAAATGCAATAAGAGACATTTTACCATAATGATTCACTGTTAGTACAAATACCGTGAAAGGGTATTGCAAATTCTTCATCTTATTATTTTTCCTATCACCCTAGTGTCTCTTTCTGAAGGACACAGCTGGCTTTACCAGAGACCACAGGGCAGCTTCTGCAAGAAGGGATGAACAAGAAGGGCTGGATGTCCTGCTGGACAAAGGACTCCAGGCAAAACATGCAGCCCCGGGTTCAGTGCCCCTGGCACAACTGTGCACACGTGCAGTTAAACCAGATGCTGGATATCACATGTACACGTTGACCAGCCGACACAACACTGCATGTCTTGCTTCAATGGGAATGTCCCAAAGCCTTTTACCCTTTTTTTAGGTCCTGCTCTGAAACCCCTTTGAGAGGAGGTGGGATGTGCTGAACAGCGAAGCTGAGAGGTGCACTTTATTCTGCTTTTTTTTTTTAAACTCACTTGAGTTTGAGCTTTGCTTATTATGATTGATGGGACTCTGCTATCAGGTTACAGCCACAGTCAGCATTAGTGGCTTTGAGAAACTCTGTAATGCAATAGCAAGTGTCACATGCAATCATAGCAGTCCCTCAATAATCCCTACATAGCTAAATCAGAGCAAGGCTTAGTTTCAGAGGCAGGGAAAATAAATTAACATATTCTCAATGACACATCATTTTGCCTTAGTGTAAATACACCAGGAAACATCTGACAGGCAGTAAAAGCCTCCTACGGTATTAGGAAGGAGGAGGACATAAGTTACAGCCTTGCAATAGAACAGTTAATAGTTCTAACAATATGATTCAATTCATTTTTATCTGCAAGAGTGTGATCTCTGGCTCAACTGTAGTAGTACGCAAGGTTTTTCACAGAGACCTCGTGTATAATTATGCACAAAACCTGTGTGCGTAACACAGGAACTTCACCAGTCACAAACAGCAAAACTTATATGACTTCTCCTTGAAATCCACATCTAGAGAGCATTTTTTTCGCTCTTGGCAAGCAAAATAATCTTTGCATCTCGGCCAAAGCGAGTGGGTCTTAGCCCCAAAGTTCGAAAGGATCAAAAAGCAAATCCAGGTGCAAATATATGCTCCCTTTGCTGGTCATGTTTGTTTGGGCTCACCAGCCCCCGCTGCCTGAGCGCTGAGGCAGACAGATCCCAAACAGATCAACTGAGAAGAGGCCGAGATGCTCAACCAGCACCTAAAGCACCCCAGAGCTCTTCTCAAATGAGATTGTTTCAGGAAACATCACGTTGCATACAGACAGGAGAGGAGCACAGAGAGGCATGTTTACTCCAGTGTCTCCAAGGTCAGTGACTGCAAGGAAGGTATTTCTGTAAGTCACCCAGACTCCTGGCAGACGTGAGCTGGAAGGAGGACGAGTGCAGAGGGGACCGCACAAGGCAGCTACCCAGAGCATGAGGGCACGCTCTGATACATGTGCAAGGAAAAAAGCCCGGCCTGAATGCATTCTACCTGCATCATGACGACAGGAACATTTTCCTGCCTTAGCAATGCTGGGACACCCACTCCTTGCTCACTCAATGCTGGGGCAGGGATGGCTGAGGGTTTCCCCATGCACGTACCCGCTCTGGTACGGGATGGCTCGCCCCAGAAAGCCTGCCTGTGCTCACTAGCTGTCCAGGGTCCACCCAACCTGGCGGGGAGCTGGGCCTTTCCCTCACCTGCTGCTGGAGGCCATTTCCTGTGCCCCCTCCTCAGCACTGCTGTGTGTGCTCCCCTGGTCCTGCTGGGTGCTAGGGGCTGGTGAGGAGGCCTCCTTGCCGGGCGACGTCTCTAAGGAGAGGATCAAGTTGGTCAGCTGCTGGATGCCGTGCTGCAGGAGGTGGCTCCAAGCTCTTTCAGCCTGAGCCCGGCCTGTCAGCCCAGGAGGCAAGTTTGTAGGGACAGCTGGGACAGGCTGGCTTCGTGGAGGCACAGGGAGCCCCCCATCCCATGGGCCTCCCTGTGCCCCTGCCATAGCAGAGGGGGGCTGCTTAGCCACTGGTTTCTGACTCGACAGCGCGTAGGAGTACTTCAGGAGAGTGTCCACATTGGAGTGCAGATGGGCGTCAGTGTGCAAAAGCGAAGCCTGCCCCGGAGCTGGGGAGAGAGCAAGACAGGAGGATTGAAAGACCCGAGCTGACTTCATTCGCTGCTCTCCAGCTGTGTGCAGGGCACACTTCTGAAACCAGGCAGAAAGTTGCCGCGCCCTGTTAATTCATCTGCAAACGCTCTGCTTTAGCAGCTGCTTATGTGTGTGCACACGTGCTTCCTACTGCTACATGCATCCGTACACACATGGGACTAGAAAGGTTTTTGCCAGTCCTACAGTGCCTGCTCCTGTCTCAGCTATGGGACCATTCTGCAGACCAGGAAGGTGGAATTCACTAGACAACGCGCTGGCCTGCTCCCACCTGCATGTCAGCTGCTCTCGTGTACGGGCCATGGACCCAAACCTTGCACCAAATTTTTCTGCAGGGAAGAAAATTACTTGCAGGAGAAAGGCACACAAGCAGAGTCATCCAGAGGAGCTCAGTGTAGCCATACCTGATTTTGCAGGGGGGCTTCTGTCCTTTGCCCAGGAGCCCACATCATAAGATCGCTCTGCCTGGACAAGATGGTCTTTTGGAGGAGACAAACTTGGACATAGGATTCGCTGAGCAGAGGAGAGAGAGGGAGAAATTCGAGTCCTGCTTGGTTATGTTCCCTTTCTTTTTACCCTAGCCATGGATCCTTTCTCCCATAAGGATCCTCTGAAACCTGATTCCTTCCTTCCCCTGGGAAAGACACCCCCCCCCCTTCCCCAGCCTGAACCCCATCCTCACCTTGAGGTAGAATTTGCGGTTGGAGCAGCGGTACTGGGCAAACTGGCAGAAGGTCTGAAACCACCGTGCCTCGGGGAAACCAGAGCAGACGGGCCCTAGAGGCAGGTGAGAGAGTGGTGAGGTGGGGGCAGGCCACTGCTTTAAGCATATACCCCCTCGGGGGGGGCGGGGGGATGTGACAAGACACATGTACCTCTTGGATGCTTAGTTTCAGTTTGCGGTTGATTTGAACAGAAAGTCAAAGCTGGCTGCCCTCAAGTGGAGATCTGAGCTTTGTGCTGTTAAAACAGAGCTTAGAGGCCACAGGCCATGGGTACTTTCCAGCTAAACCGCACAAGGTTTCACTTCATCTTTCTGCCCTTTGTCACCTGCTATCTTCCATTTTAGAGGCCTAAAATTTTTGTTTCCATAACCTGATAAGGGCTCTGTACTTAGTCCTAGATAAGGAAAAAAAAAAACCCCACAACACACACACGCACACACATACGCACACCCACCCCACCACCACCACCAAAACAGGCAAGTAGTGATGTTACAGGTTAGAAAAATGACCAGATCGGGACTGGAAACACCAGATGAGACCACCTTGCACCTTGCAGAGGTTTTCTCCGGTCTTGTCAAAGGAAAATACTTTAGACCCCAGTCATGCTGAGGATGGAGGAAAGTCCATTGCACTGTCATGCTGCTGGCAAAGATTGTGCCTGAATACACATGTGCAATAGTACTGAACAGCACTGCTGGCCCTACTGGCTCAAAAACTGCAGGTCTTCCTGCAGCAATCACAGGATAGCTGAGGTCATGCAGGAGAGCCAAAAAAACCTGGAAGATTTCCAGGGAGGGGTAATTTTGTGCTCCCTCTGCTCTGTGCATGTGTGGCCCACCACCACCACTAACCTTTTGAGTGTACTGAGCAGAACAACCCTGCGCTCGGTGCAGGAACCATGAGCCTACACCTGCCCACCCCCCAGAAAGAGCCCCAAACTCTGCACACCCACCATTTTGGGATATCTTCTGCCTATCTGCTTATGGCCTTCAGATCTGCCTCAAAAGCTCCACCACCCCTTGCAAGAGGCTGCAACCCTGGGGAAAGCAGAGGAGCCTCTCATTGGCCTCCCAGCTCCTCTGGAGCTCACAAAAAGCCTCCGTTGCCCTAATAAAGCATGAACAGGCTCAGCTCAGGTACATGCAAAGAGGTGGAGAAAGGGCACCTTCAGGGCCTCTCAAGAAACAATGTGGTGACTGCAGGGCTGGACCCTGAAAGCCTACCAAGGGAGGGGCAAGCACTGGCTGAGACGGAGGATTTTAGCTGTGCACTTACACTGCTCTCCCTGCACTCAGGTTAGCTACTTGTACAATATCTTTATTCAGAATAAGAATGCCTGTTTTGAATGCCATCATTATTCAGCTTTATAGGCTGCAGGAACTAAATCAGAAAAAGGCGCTCTAGTAAGGGTCTGCGCACGAGCAGGTTCACGGCAGTGTACCAGTGCAGGAGCAATTGCATCTTCTGTATTTCTGTGCATAGGAATAGTATGCAGCAATGTATTCTCACCATGCGCTCAAAATGAGCCACAGTATGGTACACAATCAGGCACTCTCACTCCTCCCCCCATTTGTGGTCAGCCATGTAATAATTGGTGTCGTGCACTGCACTTGAAATCGAATTTTTAAGCATTCACTATGCAGAGACCAGAGCATCCCATGCTGCTATGTTATTGACTTGGAGTTGATTTTGCCAGTCAGTTTTGGCAAAAGCAATGGACAAGCCAAGAGCTACAAAGATGAAAATCAGCAAAAATCAGAGAAGCCAGACATCTCATACCAAAGCAAGCCATACAGAGACTAAACAAGGAATAAGATTGCAGTCTTTAGAGTAAGCAAGGTGTAATGCATGGCATGCAGAAAATGTCCGGCTCTGGGCTGACTACTTGGAAAGTGGTCCTCTACCACACAATAAGCAGGAGGCCATATACCTGTCTAAAGGATACCTTGTCTCTTGTGTTGAGCATAAGGCTTCACTAGCAAAACTTGGAGTTTCGGTATCTACCCGCTTCTCAGCACAGAAAAAGGCCAACTTGTAATGAGCAGACCTGAAACTCCCCCTGTCCTTTAGTGACAGCCTGTGAAATCCCTCCAGGGCCCGGGGAACGTGGACTCTGCCAGTGCACACAAACTGAGGGCTGCATTGTTGTATTCCACCACACGGGCACCACACGGTGATGGACAACCAAGCAGGGGAGGAAGCCCAACCATAGCCTGTACGCCAGCATTAATCTAGCCCTCCTCAGCCAGGCCAGACTTTGAGTATTGCAGGATGCTGCTGTTCTGGCACACAATGTCCTTCTGATGATACAGAAACTTCCCATTTTTGAGGGAGAAGAAAACAACATTTTCATTCTAGCACCTCGGAAATGAAGAAAAATTTGACGCAGATAAGGCTTCCCATAGACCCTCTTTGCTGGTCTACTCACCTGCTCTTTATTTACACCACAGATCAGCTCTGCCACAGCCTATTGTCTGCTGACGGCATGGCCAGACCAGCAGCTTGTCTCCGTTAGCATTGAGCCTTGCATCCTCTTTTCTCTTAGTTCATCTCCCATGAGGAAATTCTCAATACTCCCCAGTTGCTCCTGCTCTTGGCAGCTGAGCCTCTGAAGGCAGCAGCAGTGGGAGAGTGCCTGAAAGAGCAGTGGTGGGGAGCTGGACATTGCCAGGAGAGGAACGAGGGACAGCCTCCAAGTGCAGCTAGCAGCATGAGGTTGTGGATTGCCAGTGAGCGCAAGGGAGAGAAGAGACCAGGACCTGTCCCTGGATCTGCTGATGCGGGAGAAGAACTGTTCCCCTGCTACAGCTGCAGAAGCAAGCAAGAAATAGTGGCCCTCAAGTTCCAGCCCAAATAAGCACAGACAGTTGGCTGATCATGCAGTTCATTGACGTTCATAGCTAAATATAAAGACATATTTTTATGAGAAAATTGTTCCTATTTTTTTTTTCTCTGTAGAAAAATACAACAGAAGTAGTCCCAAGCTTTCAGCTGTGCAGATATAATTATCCCACTTAAATTCTCGGATGCCTGGGTGCAGGGAGAGTGCGACTGCAGAGATTCAAAGGGGGCTGTTGCCATGGTGCTTTCTGAACTGGAATGTTTCTTGGCCACTGAAATGTTATACACTGAGAAAAGCAACTTATCAGCTCAAGGTTGCTTAAAGGCCTATGAAAGCCTGTAAACCAAACTTCTTTTCTAAACCCTACATCCATCCAGAAAGTCAGTCAGTCCATAACATGAACTGTCGGGAAGAGCAGGCCAGTGAGCTTCTCAAAACTGTGGCCAGTTTCTCCCGGTGCTGCGTACCACGCACAGCTCAAGAGAGATAGCTAGGGAGAAAGTGAAGAAGCGAGTGCAGGGCCGCTAAGGCAGCCAGGGCTTTCAGCACGTAACCTATGGAGAGAGGCTGAGGGAGCTGAGCTTGGTTACTCAGGTGAAGACGAGGCTGAGAGGTGATTTAATAGCAACCTACAACTACTCAAAAGGAAGCTACAAAAACAGCAGAATCTAGCTCCTCATGTGAGAGCCAGGCAACATAAGAGGAAAAAGTTGCAAATTCCCATCTAGGATGTTCATATTGGACACTACAACAAACTTTTTCACTAGGAAGCTGGTGCAGCACTGAAACAGGTGTCCAGAGAGGCATTGGAGTCTCCATCCTTGGAGGTTTTAAAAACTCTCCTGGACAAAGTCAGGATGACCAGACCTACTGTTGGGATTGTCTTGTTCCAAGCCAGAGGTTGGACTAAAGGCATCTAAAGGGCCTGCCCCACCACCATTTCTGCAATTCTGTGACATTTCCTTAGCCAGCAACAGGAGAGAGAAAGCCTGTGCCATTTTTAGCCCGGGCAACTGCTGCCTTTCGCTCCAAAGGCAAAGAGAGCTCAGCGTAGCACTAACAGCATGTGCAGTGCCCTGATGCATTTGCACCACCCTACCTTCAGGGATCTGGCCGTGGTTCTCCTGCTGGTCCAGCTGCAGGACTTCGGGGCTGAGGCAGCCATGGTGACGTCGTAGCTGGCAGGCAGCACGTGCCTTCCAGGAGGGCCTCAGGTTGGAAAAGAAGACCTGGTACTCGCTGTCAGACAGAGGGCTGCCTGCAAAAGGGACTGGTGGAGCAGCAGAGGGCAGCAGCCAGATCAGCAGTCCTGAGAAGAAAAAGCAGGGTGTGCTCAACCACCCAGGAGAAGTGATGAGTGGCACTAAAGGAACTGCTTTTATTTTCGTGCAGCTTCTGGCTTCATGCTTAGCAACCTCTGTAGGATTTGCTCTGCCATCCCCAGCCCCACCTCCCATCTGGGAGCCTCCAGTCCTCTGGAGGAGAGCAAGGGTGACTGATGGTCCCAGGGATGGCTTTGTGAGGGAGTGGGACAGAAGGGGGTGTGGGCTGAGGAAGGCAATACCAAGAGCACATGGATTAGTGTAGGGACTTGCAGGGTCCCTTTGCTCTAGGTGTGATGCATCAGTGCCTTGCCTTGAGGCTCTGAAGTGATGCCTTGTCACAGGGGCAGCAGCAACCTGGGGGGCACTCACCCACCAGAGAGGGGAGCCTCAGCATCTCTGCCCCTCATGCCAGTGCTGCCATCCTGCTGAGCCCTGCACTTTGACGGCCAGTGCGGTGGTGGCGGTGGCTCCAGGGGCGGCGGCAGTGGAATGAGAGCACAGCGACCTCACAGCTGGCCGTGGCGAGGGCACAGAGGGAACTCCAGGCGGACTGGGCCACGGGCAATGAGCAGGAGGGATGGAAACAACCCTGGGAACTGACACCTCTGGTCTGGGACATGATGGGGGCTGGCAACAGCCTGGAACGACATTTGAGGAGAGACTCTGCAGAGAGGCAAACACAAATTGTGCCCCCTTGGAGAGTGTCCAAGCACCGACCTGTTTCAGGAGTCAGTGGGAAAACAGCTTAATCTCTCCCGGATGGCTATGTCACCTTCTAAATACTAAACCAGTCATTGAAGTAAGGGCTGGTCTTCGTCTCCCACCAAAACAAGTGCCTTAACCACCTGGGAGCAGAGTCACTCTTTGAATACGAAAGTATTTCCTGGCAAAACAAGGAGTAATGCCAGTGAAAGAGGCACAGAGACTGCCAGCATCCCCAGCTAAGCTCAGAGGTGTCAAGGATGCTGGTGGCAGTGGCACCCCTGACATGCAAGAAGATCAGTCACATAAGGCACTATTGGAACTTCTCATCATTTCTCAAAACAGATCTTCTTCAAGGTTGGGCGGGGGAAGGTACAGTTCTGCCCTAAGAAGGCAGGGACTCTCCAACTACTTCACCATGAGCAATGAACTGGGAGAAGAAACACATTCTTGTGACAGCAATGGGGACCTCTGTGTGCACCACATGGATTGCGGCCGACACACTGCTCAGGAGAACTTCCCACAGCTGGGCACTTTGCGACATGACAGAGAAAGACATGACCATAATCATCGTGGGCAAACAGCTCTCACAGAGGGATTGCAAAGAAAATCCCTCTCACAGAGGGATTGCAACAGCACCAAGAACTGCATCTGTGAGCAGTATGCAGGATGGTGCAGCAGCTTTGCGATCCATGGTGTCACCCTACAGCCTGAATTTGGCTGTGAAATGACACTCTCGCAAAACCAAACAGGAGCTGCAGGCAAAGCATACGAACTTTTGAGCAGCCCAAAGAAGGCGTGAGCACAGCAGGATACTGTTGAAGAAGTTGCTTCTACTGAAAAGCCCAAGAGGTTCAAGAGGCTGTGCCATACACAGGAGCATTCTGCAGGTGCGACGGTGGAGATCCCACAGCTAACATGTCATCAGCCCCAGTGGCCACAGAGGTATCAGTGTGAAAGCTCAAATCACTGCAGCCATTTTAATCACTGCAGTCCATTATAAAGATGTCTGGCAACAGCACACAACTCCGCAGTTTTTTGTAGGAGACAAGCTGTAGTTTGCTCCAAGAGGTCTTGTTGGTAAATAATACTTCTGAGAAGCTTGAGGCCCCACTGTTTAACAACAGCATTGAATTCTGTGACACATTTGCAGCTGCTTTCAAACACAATGGAGCAGGCATCTCTTGTCACTCACACCAAAACAGGCGACACTGCTGTGGCTTGAGACAGCATTATATCACTCAGCAACAGATTTTAGCCCATTCCTAGTTTTCCATTGCCTAGCTTAAGGCACATTGCTTATTTGCTGATTTTGGACAACTCCAGGGCCTTCAGCTCCCCAACGCTACTAACCCAACATCACTTCTGCACCCAGTGGCAATGGAGCTCAGGCTCTGTTCTGTGGTCCTGACTTGAGTGACTTCCAAGGGGAACATGATACTGACCCGAATCACTGATGGAAATTGATGACCTAGGAAAGCACATCAGTGTGGCATGTCACGTTACCAATCTGTGGCAGATGCTGACTGCGCAGCCTGTGTCAACATGCTCCATCAAGAGCTCCTGTTCATGTTTATCGTAAATGAAAACAGGAGATAAGACTGAATGGACCGGAGTCCTTGAAGAGGCTCACTCAGTCCCAAAGCACAGCCTACCTTCTTCAGATTAGCCTGGATTTGGTTAGGTTGTCAAAAACCCTTCAAGGAACTCTCATGCTCCACAAGCACATGGGGAGCCAGCTACTCTGCAGAGGGCGCCAGGGAGGACCAGGAGACTGCGAGTGTGGGAGAATCTGCTGTGCCATTTGCCAGATTTCTGTCAGTTGGATATGGGATGCTTTTATTATAAGTTTAGGCAAAAAAAGAACTCATCTTTTTTGCCAGGGGAACCGGCAGGACTCATCTATGCAGTAAGTATGTGTGGGGGAGACATGTAGGATGACTGCTGCTTGTTTAAGCAATTTGATCGATCTATAATGCACAGCCCAAAGGCAAGATTTATTCTAGTATTTCAAAATTCATGCCCTGAAGCAGATTTGCAACCTTATTTTCAGAGGCACCACAAAATCAGGTTTCCTGCAGCCCTTGCTCCTGTGTTAGTCTGAGCTCGGCAGGCTGCTGTGCGCAGATGTAACCCCCAGGCCTGCAGCCTACTTGACTCCAGCAAGAGGTACGTATTAGAGCAAGGTAATAACTCTCTGCTGTTACAGGAAGGCAGTTGCATTTTCTGTTTGTAGTTATATGATTGCTGTGTCTATTTTGAGCTTTGGAAGGGGATATTTCGTTTATGATGGACCATCTTTCAGCAGACAAGCTCCTCTTCCAAGTTCGTCTTGTTGCTGCCTTCAGCAGCCGACAGCTATGTCTCAGCATTTTCTGCTCTGCATGTACTATCCATCACAAACACCACTAGCAGGCAGAAAATCAGCACACACTACATGTTGTTACAACATGCATTTTCCCTGCTGTTTAAATTCTGGGATTTACTTATTATGATATACTTTTACCTATTATTTTAGTATTGTAGTATTTTTATAGTAAAATATATACTACTATAGTATAATATATACTACCATTACTTTCTTAAAATATTATTAGTATTAGTCAGCAACAGGCTCACTAACTTGTCCTATGTGCAATAAATGGAATAAAGATAATGGAAAGCACTCAACAACTTCAAACTCTTACTCTTCTTTACAGATAAATCTGTCTTAGTTCTTACAGAACTCAGTGATCCCTATTCCCCTCCTAAGCATACCTGAGATCAGCCCATGCAAAAGCTTCTAGGAAAAAAGTAGGTCCCAAATTTATGATAAGTTTCTCTAATGGCTCTTAGGGTTTAGCTGCTTGATAGTCTTTTAGAAAAAGATGGTGCTGGTGGGTTTTGTAGGCTATTCTACTTGATTGCAGCAGGCCTCAGGTATCTACAAGACCATGCTTTTTTTTTTTTTTTTCCCTCCCAGAACGCTGTGCTCAGGTGAAACATGGTAGTGATGGCTGAAAGTCCACCACAGCCCTCCCGACGCTTGCAGTGCTGGCACACTAGGCCAACACCTGAGCCAGAGCCTGAGCCTTCAGGGAGCTGCGCGTGCCACAGGTGGGGCCAGCAGGGAAGCCCCCAGAGCACCACGCGCCCAGGACAGGAGAAGACACAAAGAGCTGAGCCAGGTTCCCCCCTTGCTGCAGCCCGGGGAAGGGGAGAGAAGGAGTTGCCGTCATCTCTCAGTGGGGCAAGTGGCAGGAGTCTCTTCTGAGCACCAGGGTCGATTCCTCTTGCAAACCCCCAGTCCGTGGTTCACAGACCCTTCTTCATCTGCTACAAGGGTTATATTACCCCTTTGCTCATCAGACGGGTGATCAAGGTGATCCCAGAAAAATATCACCATTCTGGATATGACGAGCAGACCCACCCCTCTACCCCTTTGTTTCACCCCTCCCCTGTGCAGGGGCATGGGGTATGGTGCAAAACTCTTATGGCCTGAATAGCTAAGGGACGTGACTAGAGCTGGCAAATATGGATAGAAGAGGCCGACCTCACCACAGCAACACATCTGCCAAGCCAGGTCTTGGTTCTAGTGACCATGAACAAGGGAGCACATGGGGAAGGCCAAGCAGGTTGACTGCAGAGCCAGGTCACACAGATGTGTAGCATGGTCTCCTAGCATGCGTACTAGCCCCTCCCCCCCTCTTTAAAACAGCGCTTGCACCTACAGCTCTCTGCCCATCGCATATCTGATTCCCTTCGCCATATCCCTGGGCATCAGCCCTGTCTGCATGCACAGCACAGGCTCTACAAAGACACAAGCAGAGTCGACTTCAGAGCCAGAATTCAGAGGTCTGCCCACAAATCAAACATCCTGGTGGGCAAATCCCAAGAAGAGGCAGAGATGGAGATGGAGATGGTGTCAATCTGAGGAGATGGAGATAGCGTCAATCTGAGACGCTTACGGTCTGTTATGCCCTGGGACAAAGAAGCCTCTGACTGAGACAGCAGTACCCAACTCATTCTCTTATGGGACAGGGATTTAGACATCCTCCAGCACGATCTGCTGCATTTGCTGTCACAAAAGTGTGCCCCAGGATGCCAAGATCAGCTGCCATTTGCTACCAAAGAAGGGACAGCCCAGCCGAGAAGTCATCAGAGTCACCGCACGGCAGCCAAGCAGCTGCCTTCTTCTGGTTCGGTCCTGCTCCTTGCCTCTTCTGTTTCTCCAGAAGAGCCTGATGCCAAACACCTCCCATCTGGTAGCTCTGGCCCTGGGAGAAGGGATGCAGGTACCACTCAGAGCTGGGTTGGGGTCTCTATCTTCAAAGGTAAAAGCTCTAGACAGTGGGCTCATTTAAGTCAAAAAGACATAAATGGCTGACTTTAATCCCAGGTTAAATAATCCTTGTTCTGCAGTTTTACTTTATTCTAGTAGGTTTACCGTCACTGTCCAAGAGCTATGAGAAAACGCTGATAAATATAGCCATTACACTTAAATTGGCACTAATTTTAACTTGGTGGATATGTTAATCATTTCACATTTATACAAGCACTGTACAGTTATAATATGCATTAATTCAGATACTTAATTTACATTTTATTATGCTAGAAAATAGTGAATGAAGCACTTTTAACTTGTCATTTAGAAAATGGAATGTTTAATTGATTGCAAAAACAGCATTTAAAAATGGTTTCTTGAATTAATAGTACAACTGAAAACAGAGTGGATTCATAAAAGCAGGCATGAATGAACTGCTCCAGCCTTTTTAGGCAGGCTTGTTAAAGGAGATGTGATTCTTAGTGCAAGAACAACCTGCTCTACGTGTGAAGTTAGCCCTGCTGTGAGTAGGGGCTGGAGTGCAGACGGCAGAAGTCCCTTCCCACCTAAATCTTTCGGTGGTAACTGAATGGGTTCTTCCAGTGACTGGATCCTTCAGGCTTTCAGAGCTGGGAAATCTCATGGTCTCACACTTTTTTTTCTTGCTTGCAGTCAATGTATAAAAAATAATCTCAGCCTTTTCTCCTCCCAGCCTGGCTTTCAGCTTTGAATGAGTTACTCCTTTAATGGCAGGAACCCAATCCATGGAAATTAAATCATTCTGTACATCTGCAAAAACAGATCGCAGCAAGCAATTTACTGAATGTTTTTTTTAAAGTAGGCTTTGGGAGCTTAGTGTTTGTCACAGGTTTGCCTTTCCTTAAAGACTTGGGCAACACTGTATTTTTAAACTAACATTTAAATTTATCTATTCAGAGGAATAAACAAGAATCGGCATAAATGTGACAAAATGTTTAATTATTTTTATAAATGAAAGGCATTTTATTACCAAAAACAGCCATATTTCTCCTGATAGTTTAAGTACTAGGTAACAGGGTTAGAAGAACCTCCTTCAGTTGGCTTTGGAAACAAAGACAGCGTGCTTTGCTTTCTCCTGTTAGCCTCCAACTCTCTTAAGGTATTAGCCGGTGAAGCTTAAATACTTAATGTCAGCTTGCAGCAAGATGTCATTTCCTCCTTGTAAGCCTACAGCTAGAGATTTAAGAAATTCAAACCACCTTGGCAATCAGAATATATAGGCTCGTTGCCTGCCAAGACACATGGAAGTTCTCACTTTGCATTAGCCGCAATGGGTGTACTCTAACCCTTTCTCTCCTCCAGTTTTATGAAGGAGGAATGCAGAATACTATTTGGGTTTCTAGCACAAATCAGGTACACTTGGAAAGGTAGGAAGGGCAGAAGCACACACAAGTACCTGTGGGACCCCACATCTCGGAGTACACCAGATGCTGAAAATAGCCTCTTTTCTCTTCCAGACAATGCAGACAAACATGCTAAGAGTAGCAGACTAAGCGTTTACCCTGCCATTAAGACCTGGTGGAAGATTTAAGTTCCATTAATGGAATGATCACTGGAAGATAATCATAGTGATGGAGGACTTGCTGACCCCTAAAGACAAGCTGGCCCCTTCCAATCAGCACTTCTATGACTCTTTCTGTTTCACATCAGGGGCACAAGCAGTCAGAGAACCATCTGGAAAAATAGTTTGTGGAAATAACAGGGCCCTTTGATCTCTCAGCAGTGGAAGTGATCCAGGAGACTTTCAAAAGGGCCTGGGTTTGTGGAGGGCAAGGAAAGATCCCTCCTCTAAGCCTCAGAAGCACAAGGTCCCTTTTCTGCTCGGTCACAGAAGTGAAACCCTTTGCACCTGGTTAGTGTTAGCAAGGTCTTCTGTGTGTGCCCTAGCCAGAAACCTAAACTACTATTGACAAGAGCTAGGTCTTTAAATTTAAACAGTTGTGAAGATGAGACTGAGGCAGAGGATAAGAAGTTAACAGGGAAGCGATCTGGATCAAACAGTCAGGGATCACCTTCTGCCTTGACTTCATTGGATAACAACCTCTCCATTGCAGCAAGTTTGTAGCCACATAGCCCTGGTGTTCCCAGGAAGCACATTGCCTTGTGTAGCAATTCTTGCTGCAGATACTGTTTTGCTGTTTCTTAGCACTGACCTGAGTAACTCTTCTGGCCAGATAAATCATCTTTCATCCTTCCTTTGGACCAGTTGTTCACAAGCTATATATCCATTTTCTAGATGAGGAAAGAAACCCAGACCAAGTTATCCAGAAGACCAGAAGGCTTTCTTTGGAGATTGGCAAGCCCCTTGTGTTATCTTTGTGAGGAGCTTGCTGAGCTGTTCATTGTTTACTACCACTGTTTTAGAGCAGCCATGGAGTGCATGCTCCCCAGATGTTGCTACTTAGCTTGTCAACTTCTCCACAGTTTGCCCTTCTGGTTCACATGGCAGGGAAAAAAGTACACCCATTACAGAATCACAGAATGGTTTAGGTTGAAAGGGACCTCTGGAGATCATCTAGCCCAACCTCCCTGCTCAAGCAGGGTCCATTATTAATTATACAACAGAGAACAGCTCAGAAATTGCCAAATCAGAAAGGTCCATTTCTAAGGGCCCAAATTCTAAGGTAACTCAGAAGTTTGGATATTTGTGACCTTAAATAATCCACGAAGAAACACTTGATACATCTCCAATGTGCCTTCCCTGCTCCAGGAGAAAGAAAATATCAAGAGTTCCTGCTGCCAATTAGCACAAGCCTGGATGTTGTGCTTGCACTGTAGTCTGGGCTCAGCCACCTCAGCATACTGCTGTTTTGACGGAAACTTCACTGAGCAAAGTTAATGACTAGATACCCTTCATCTCTCTCCTTTCTGGGACTCAGAGAAAGTGTCAACTGTTTCTCTGTAGCATGTCGGAGTGGAGCAATCCTGTTGTTACCTCTAACTACCATTTCCTGACATTGGATGGGCTGCATCAATGACAAGTCTGCTGGGAGGACCTGGCCTTACTTTCAGCCAGTGTAAGCAAGTTATGTCTTGGGACTGTTGCTCTTCTCTGCCGCCAGCTTGAGTTCTTTGGACCAACTTGGGCAGCATTTGAATCAAGCCTTAAGATCTTCTGCAACATCAGCTTTTTTTCTGGAACAACTGCTACTTCTTATTCCAGCTTTCTCTGCTAAAGGGACCACCAGGGATCCCTTCTAATCAGTGTTTTCAATCCTAAGATACATATATTTATATACACTAATTGTCTCCTGATAATCCTTCCCTGATCAACTAAGTAAATACTATTGAACCTTACTTTACAGTGGAGTCTTAAGTGCTCTACTTAAGCACAGGAGCATTACACTACCAGTTTAACAGACTGTTCTCTAACCTGCTCTGAGTGTATAGTTCGGTAAATAATGCTTTAAGATTGCTTAATTAGAGGTTAAATGTTGCTGAACTAGGGTGCCTACTTTAATTACTTGCTTGTTAACATTTGTAACAGATGAAGAACAAGGTCACACCAGTCAAAGAAGACACAGCTACGGCTGGAATCACTTCTGTGCACACTGCACAGGACGAAACACGGAGAGAATCCTAAGCGTGAGAAATGGTTGAGAGTATTATCTGCTCATTGAAAAGAAGAATACTTTGCCACACAGTCTTATCAGCCATACTCACCCAGCTACCTAAGAATGACTGTCCCGAGTCAGGACAACCATAGCTGGATAAATCACTTGTTTCCGTGCATGACCAATGTTTATTAATAAAGTGTGCTTAAAGGGGGGTGGGGGGGGGGGAGCTAAAGTCTTACCTCTTGTCCTGCTGTAGGGCTCCAGTTTCTTGCAACTCAGACTTCATCATTCTGCTGATCAACTAGGTTATTTCCAGTCACTGTAAAAATCAGTTTCTCCAGCTCCATTTTAGAAACTGTTTATGTTGCACTGACAGTTATCCCAGGAGATCTGCTATTTAGCCTGTTCTTTAAAGGAGTTAATGATTACTTTAACATAGTATATTCCTTTTTTATTATTTTAATCATAACTTTCTAGGTGAAGTAAATTTTCTAGTTACCCATTATCACTAGAGTGATACAGAAAAATATTATCAGTGATCTTCTGAACAATCAGATCAGGTTACTTTTGACAGACATGTTCTTGTTATTTCCATTCAAAATTATTTTATTTTATTGCTCTGGATTTCTTGCTTGTTTTAAAAAGAAGCAATTTGCTTATCCACTGCTTCAGTATTTCACACTTGGACTGATATCAGTTAGCTGACCTGTGTCAGTCCTCTTGATGTCCTTAAGCATCAGCACAGAACTGCCCCTTTCCCAGCCTTTTGAGCTTTCCCTAACAGTCCACGAACTGATACACAGCACACCACAGATGCATTTAGTTGGCTTTTGTAAGACTACAAACACCACTTATGAAGCCTACTGATCAAAAAGTGTTCACCCCAACAGATGCTATTTAAAATCCTGCTTACTGTTTGCCTGGGAAGTGCATCATCCCCATATGATACCAGCACCAACACAGAATAAACATTTACAGAACACTTTCCCCTCCTCTCATTACAAACAGTTCTGCTGTCTGCAGTTGGCTAATGGACATGTGCCATGTTCAATTATATCAAAAACAAAAGATGTTCAAAAAAAAAAACCTGCTTATGTTTCTAGCCTTGCCACTTAGAGGCTTTGTTCCCAATGGTTTCATTTTTTGTACTTTGTAATTTCTAGCTTCTACTGATTTTATCCCATTATTTTCCCCCTTTGGTGACTAAATATTGCAGTTGCTGCCTTTATTCCTTCTGCTCCAAAGTTAGTTTTAAAGTGTCCTTTCTCTCATTTGTATTTATACTTGTAAGCTATTTTAAAAGTCTTGGTTTTCAGCCATGTTTTTGTCTAATTTCCTTTTTCACACATTCTTCTTCTGAGCATTCCCTCAACTGCAGCAAACATCCCGAATGATAAGCATCCTTTTCCTACCTAGTACTCCCACCAGTTTTCTGACACTGAAACAAATCCCAGCCTAGGTGTTTTCTCGTTGTCTTTTATGCTGAAAGTAATAGGAACGTTCCATCTATTTCCATCACTATAAACAACCAAAAAGCCTAACAGGAGCTAGGAACTCTAAAATAACAAGAAAACATGCTCTGTTCCCCAAAGAACACAAGGTTAGCATTATGCCCAAGCTCTGGCTTGGAAATAGTTGCTTTGGAAAGTTTTGGCTTGGAAATAGTTGCTGCTAAACCCTCCCTCCTCCCCCCACACCACACACACAGTGTTCTACCGTGACTGCAAAAGAGCGCAGGACATGCGTTTCCCAAACTAGACCTACCCTAAATAGAATTATTTCTGCACAGTAGGCAGAACCTAAGCAGCAGCTCATCTTGTTTCCTGGACTGGAAGGCAATAAACAGCAGCATTTATAAACTACTTATTATCCTGAATCAGCAGTGGCTTCACTGCAGGTCTACCTTCTCAGATACCTCTCTATCCCACATACTTTCTGAAGAGCTTGGTGCTAACGGTGACCATTATAACCCAGTGTCCTATTCCATCAAAACCAAACCATGTGAACTAGTGTTTCCATCCCCAAAGCCAGTTTAAGTTCAGGCCATATCCTCCCTTTGTTCTGTTAAGTTTAACTTCACACTTGATATCTGGATAAACCCCAGCTGAAAAAAATAGCTCTTCTGCCATAGCCTTCTCACCTACCTGACGACGGCGCAGGCTCTCATGTAACCACGGCAGTGCCAGACACACAGCCAATATCTTCCCTCTCTGTTTAAGGAGGGAAGCCCCAGAAAAATGGTTTAAGACAATCTGGGGGTTTAAACCCAGACTGTGACAGTAGCACCACGGAACACACAATCAGCAACCTAGGTAAAAGCTTACTGATCCTTGTGCAAGATGGGAACACAAGCACCTCTCCAGGCAACAGGAAACAAAGAATGACTCATTGCTAACTCACTTAACAGGAGACTCAGTACCAGCTTCTGAGCTGATGGTTTTGATAGGGCCCCTCGTACAGTATGACAAGGCAAAAGTAGCATGGCTCTCCACCTACACAGTCCTTTGAATGGTTTTAATAAGGAACTCCTAAAAGGAGAGCTTCTGCTTTCTGACTACACGAACAGAAATACTCCATTGATCCTCGTGCAAGTTTTCTGCGTGACATGAACATTTCATGTTTCACTCCTGTGAAAAGCTTAAACCCTCATGAATAGTTGAGAACAAGAAAGAGGACTGAAATTCATCCCTCTCCAGGCAACACCAATGGAATAAATATAAGGGTCAGCTTCAGTGTGGATCACCTCCTCACAGTTCTTTGTAGGGTCCTGCAGACCCTACAAAGAGAGACATATCTTCAGTAACTGTTTGGGAACCTTGCATTTTTTTGTAACAGCAACTGGAGTTTCTGAAAACAAGGTGATCCAAAGTGAAGGTGATCCACTAGGGAGCAAGTTGTCAGGATATCTGAAAGGCCTGTCCACAGTCTTGGATGCACGTGGTTTGCCAGCTGATGGTTTATTTTCTCAGCTGTATTGCCCAACAGCCATAGTGAGGGTTGGCCTTCTATACCCTCCTCCATCCTCATTCAAGAGAAGACAGCTGATGTAAATGATCCAACAAAAACATGAATAAACGCTCCCCTTCTCATGGGGACATGACTGAAGGGGCAGATATGTTACAGAAGCTTTCTAGCTTCTAGTAATCTTTTGGCAAGTGGCTCAGGTGTATTTTCAAACCTGACTCAGGCAGAATGTCACAAGGCAAATTTAAGTCTTCCCCTGTTCTTACCAACGCTGCTCAGGACTGTTGCATCAAAAATCTGTACTGCACTCATCATTCAGAATAATGTAGTGCTGAGAGAGAAAGAAAAACTGAAAAGATCCATTGTCACCCTTTACTTCAGAGGTGACAGCAAGGCAAACAGAGTATTTGCTTCAATGAGCTTTATTTAGTTCTGTATTTTACAAGTGGGATCTGGATCCCCAAACTTCCCATCATCAACAGAACAGAGAAGCCCAACTGCACAAAAGGGAGGGAGAATTCTGGGGCCAGAAGACAGGCTAGATAAGCCATTTCTCCCCATGCAGTCAGAAATTCTCCCTCCTTTGCACAATGTGCGTCCCAAGCCAGCAGGTTTACCCCAGAAAAGGACTAAGAGAGACAAAAGCTAGCTCTAAACACTCTTCCCTCTTCCTCCTCTTCCCAACAAAAGAGGCTGCTCAATGCCAGACAGAGTAGTGGAATGGTTAAAGACAGGGAGTAGGTTTTCAGTCTCTCAACCAACCCACTAACTTAAGAAGTGGCCTGGTTACTCCCTCTTTCCTGAGAAAGATCCAGGAAAATCAGAGACCTAAAATGCTGAAGACTTACCTCCTTTCCTTCCCCCATCCCATAGCCTTGTTCTCTAAGCAGAGGGTAGGCAATGAACTCTGAGGGGGCTGAAGGAAAGCCAAGGAAAATCAGGGGCTACCTGAATCCCTGGGAATCTGGTGGCTACCCTGGTGCCCTCATTCATTCCCTTTGAGGTTCACAGACCTGTTTGGAATAGTACACAGAGAGGACCTCCCTTAGGGATTTGGAAGCAGCCAGGGATACAGAACACACAGGAACTGTCATGAGGGTACACACCATTCCAGGGATGGCCCAAACCACAAGCAGGGCAAGACTCCCCCCAGTCAAGGCCCCAGGGGCTGGGAGAGCTGTGACGAGGCCCTGGCAGGGGAGAAGAGAGCTCCTGCAGCAGTACTGAGGGCTTGTGGGATTTTACTTCTTCTTCCTCTCCTGGGAACAGCGAGGGCAGAACCTGGTATAAAGGAAAGACAAAAGCCAGCATTTATGCACAATAGGAGCCTGCAACATACAGTCCCAAAGGACGTTCTCCAAGGGTCCCAAACAAAGCCTTAACTCAAATTTTCCTTCTTAAGAGGTCTTTTAAGTCTGTATACAACATTCTCCCTTCTACCACCCAGGACCTTCCCTTTCCAGAGACCTGTGGGCCCTCCAGAGTGCTTGTTTTCAGCATCCACTCACCATTTTCCTCTTGGTTTTGTTGTCAGACCCACACAGGCAAAATGAAACCATTCAATGGAACACTGTTGGGGTGGAGAGCAATAAGTCAAAGGGTAGTTTTCTTTTGAAATCATTATTTCTGGGCCACCCAAGTTTCCCAGCACTTGATCTCACAAATTCCTAAATCCCTACAGGATCAGTAAGGGAATGAAGAATCATACTCAGTCTGCACATTGTTAGTAAGAACTCCCTTCCTTCCTTGTTAAGTGGGGGGTCAAGAAAACAGCCTGTCATTTTAGGGAAAACCATGAAGAAAGATGCACTTAGCAGGCCATGGCAAGTTACCCCCCTGCCCCTCTACACTCTCCGAGACGAACCCTCTTACTGTCACTGCTTGCTATATCAGAACCCACCCAAGCAGGACAAGACTTTCTGCACGAGATTCTCTCCACCCTCCTCTCCCCTATTTCCATCTAGGGCAAACTCTTACATCTGGGTTGTCGCAGCCAATCATCTCCCCATAGGAGACCTGGTGGCAGAGGCAGTAAGTAGGCTCATTGGGGTCCACAGGCATATCCAACACGTCCGAAGGGTGCACATTTCCAAAGGTCACTGAAGGCATCCCATACTCTGTGCTACTGCAGGATGGGAATAAAGTAGGTCAGCAAAGTAACCAGTGTGGTGTCCCTTCATGTCTCCCAAAACAATGCCCTTGTCTGCCACACTTCTCTTCTTTGAGAATATACATTCACCTCCACTGCAGTGACTGGGCCACAATCTTCTGCAAGAATTAAAAGGGCTCCCTGCTCTTGCTTCCAAAGAAGAAGGGACAGAGGGACAAACAATCTGGGTCTAGGTGGGGATCAGATTCTTTACAGGTAAGCCTAAGCTAGGTCTTCCTTGGTCTGATTTGCAATGCTGCTCCTCTTTCCCCCAAATCTGCCCATCACTTACGTGCGGACAAGTTTCAATTTCTTCTGGGCAGTCTTCGGTGCCTCCTCATCAGAGTTTTTCCCTTTAGAGCGAGCACGGGCAGCTTTCTTCTCCTTTTGGGCTCGGCCCTCTGGTAAGAAGAGAAGACGGTGTTAAATTTGCTACTCAATAGAAATAAAACCTGATAGTTAACAACTTCTCTGGCACTAAAACACACCCCTACTGCATTGCCTTTGGGTCATGCACTGCATCTTTTTCTCTGGTAGCACTAAATGTTTTTACACCAGAAGGGCTCAGGTCACCATCTTTTTACCTGTCCTTCAGATTTCAGCATAGCAGTCTTTGACCTGTACCACTCCAGTGCCTGCCTTCATCCCCACCACTTCCACAGTTGCTGGCCGGACTCCTGTATCAATCTGCAGCCCAGTAGTGGTACTCACTCTTCTTGCCCTTGCTGGAAGAACTGTCATAGTCACTTGATTCTATCTGCTTCTCCTTCAGGTCAGCTTCAAAGCGGGCGAGGTCTGTGTCCAGCCGCCGGATGTGCTTATCCACCTGCAAAGAGGACAGGCACCAGGAGTTACCACAGAACACAGCCCAAGTGGACAAAGACAAGAGGGCACAGGGCTCGCACAAAGAACAGAGAAGTAAGAATGCACAGGGTCTAAAAGAAAGATAAGACCCTTCTAGGTTTGGGGATTTTAGCAGAGCCCTTCATTTGAGAAGCACTAGACACTTCCCTTCATACCATCTCGTAGGTCTGCATAGCCAGCTGAACCTTGTCGTCCCCAAACTCCTTGCATTTCCCATAGGCTTCCTGGATCTGCTTCAGAAGCCCCAGTTTTTCCTCCGAAGATAAAGTCCGTGCATTGCTGATATACTCTGTGGCCAATTTATCGATCTCTGACTTGAGGTCTGAAAAAAGTTCACTGTTAAATACATAAACATACATACACACAAATGCACGCACGCACTGCAATGCCCTCTGTTAAGAGGGACAGAAAGATCTGGGCAGCTGCAGGCTTCCTCCTCTGCCCTGAGATCCCAGTGACAAAGGCAAACAAAAGAAAAGCTCGTCAAGCTGCACGCTCCCTGCCTCGTCACAGAAATCATCTCTAACCCTCACCTTCTGTTCTCTGATCCAGATCTCGCATGAGCTGGAAGTTTCTCTGCAATTCAAATGGCAGATTCTCAATACCTGCAGGGAAAGGAGGATATATGGATGTCAGATTCATGTTCAGGAAGCCAACGCAGAAACAAAGCTAACTCAGCTGATAAACACATACAGCACTCTAGCGACTCCCAACGTCATTTCCTGGTGCACATTAGTGTGCCTCCATTTAGTGTCAACTCTAAATGAGACTACAAAAGCATGATTTATTTAATTCAGGTGCACAGTTCTACAATACATATTAGTTAAAAGAAAATTGCTGCCATGCAGAAAGGCCTAAATTAAAAAAGTAGCAAAACAAAACTTATAATGAAGTCCGTCAACATATCCATCAAAAAACTCTATTTAGTAATGGGGAAAAAAAGCACAATAATTGGTACATAATGTCATTTAGTTATTTCTGTGCAAGGATGTCAAAACTAAAGTCGATCAAATGCTAATTTACAGCAACGTGAGTCAGTTTCAGTGCATCCACTTTACAGACAGGGGACAGGAGACACTTTGTGCAGAGCCAAAGAGCAAGTCTGAGACAGGAGGGAGAGACTTGCTATCTCTTGCTCCTTGTTTTGCCTTCTGCACCATAATCTCAGTGTGGTCTATCCAGCACCTGGAAGGATGGACTTCTGCTGCACACTGTAAATAACAAATGTTTGTAGGGGTCTGAACGAGCAACGTGAAGTTCCCATAGCCATCATCAGATGCCCAACTGACAAGGCTAATAAAACAATTCTCTCTCTCTCTCTCTCTCTCCAATCAAACGAAGATCTAGCATCGCTGCATCAACTTGAATTCCGAGCTTGGCTCTTGTAATCTTTATATCAAACGAAAAACCTCTTGCAGGTTAAAAAAAAAAAAAAAAGTGGCAGAAACTCTTCAAAAACACAACATAAGCATGTCTGCTTCCTGAACCCCCCTTGCTAACCCAGATCATAAATGAAGGTGTCTCTACCCATAATCAAAGCTCTCTAAGGCATCAGTCCCGGCAACCCCAGGAGTAGTCTCTCTTTTCATTACCAGGTGTGTTTCCACAGTAAAGACATTTCCCTCAAAAGCAAATCAGCCAGCAGGAGAGGTATGAATGGAAGAGACAGATCCATACAAGTACTATATGCAGGCCATGAAATTTGTTCCTACAAGAGGTAAAACCAACACTGTGCCTCACTGAGCTCAAAAGCTGTTTCCTTTTTACCTGTTTTTTTTTTTAATCGCACAAAGAGAATGCAGCAAGTTACATACAAAATCCTTATAATTAATCAAGCTATTGCTTCAACACATTGTTGCCATTTCCACTTTAAATATCTGAGAAAAGCTCAGATAGTAGGTGCCCTTAAGTACTTAAGAGTGTTTCCATTATAGTCACACAGTATATATAGATACCTCCCTTTTCCCTGCCTTCAAGGACAGTTAACAGTACGAAATCAAGTTCTCAAAAAATCAGGAAGCAGCAAAACGCTTCTTGCATATTCCTAAATTTGCTGCTTCCACATTTGCCCAGCATGACAGCCTTCATACAAGGTTCAAACAGCCTACTACCAGATTAGATCCCTAAGGCTCAACAAAGCATCTCATAAAACAACGGGGATACAGCTCCAGGCAAATTCTCATTGCTTACAAAGGGAACTGATGGCAAGGATGAAATTCAGCTCTGTAATCGCAAAGATCATTCCTTTTTGCTTCCTGCAATCCCCAGCCTCATTGACTTCAAACCTTTCAAATTTGTACAGCAAATGAAACATGGGTCATAAAGCAGTACACTCCTTTTCATTCCTCCCCTGCAGCAGACAAGACAGGTATCCTCTAGAGGAAAACAGTATCTGTTCTTCCATTGTAAAGAACGTGTCAAATTTACATGGAGTTTATTAATTCTAGAACATCACGACTTCTAAATTCTTGATTTTATAATCCTTTTAAAAGAATTGGCATAACTTTTTCTCCTCTAAAAAGGAAAGTCACTAAAAGCACAAATTACACCACTTACAGTCACACTTCCCCCTCGGCAGGAGTAGAACCCTTACATTAAGAGAACACCCAAGTAAACACAAAAACCAGGAGGATGCTATTCTCTGGGTGGAACAATCCTAAATGAGGTTACTGCTATGCTTCACAGCAATTTTCTAACAGCAGGAGAAACCTCATTCAGGATTTGTTTCTGCTACAGAATCTAAAAGGGACCAGGCTCTAGTTTTTACAGCTGTTACTGTAAAAATCTGCCACCGTCTGTCACTAACGCTAGCATATACCTCAACTGGAAAGTGTGTTTTCCCTTTGCATCTGTATCATGGCTTGTCTGGTCTCTCCCTTTCAGCCTGTTCCACCTATCGTCCAGAGTCTCTCTACTCCCAGCATCTCCTCGCCTCATTGCCAGCCCCTCAGTCAGGTCAATCGTTCTTTCTTCTCATTATCCGCTTTCGCTTGCGGAGAATTCACATCACAGGAGATAAACGCTGTTCCCAGTGTCTCTCAGCTGCCCAGCATAACTGCAGAGCGTGGCATTACCAAGCTTTGATTCTCTAGCCTAGAACAGGCTCAGCACAGATAGAGTCGTCAGATCATTTATCAGTCAAACACATATGAGCAATGATCTTCCAGAAGCTCATTAGCTGGGCAGGTTTCCACAGGGATTGCTGAGACAAACCCCTGCCATTTGGGTTCCTTCCCTGCTGAAAACACAGCAAAATTAGTTTCCTAAAACCCCAGTAAAAAGATGTGCAAATCTATTACTGGACCAACATTCTGTAATAGTTTTGTCAATAAATTGGAGAAAACAAAAAAATTGTTAGTACAGTGACTTTGCAATCAGAACAGTGATAAAGATGCTTAGTTTACTCCACTAAAAGTGGAAAGCAGGAGTATATCTCCTTACAAATTATGACCCAGAGAGTTTGGTACAAACACAGAGTATAACAAGATAAAGCTGCAGCTAAACAAGTTTAACTGAGCAACAAACTACTCATATGGAAGGTAGTTTACTTAGGCACGGGGAAGTTTTCTAACATTTGCAGCTTAACTCAAAAGCTGTTGTCTGCCCTTTAAAAAAAAAAAAAAAGACATATTTTTTC
Organism: Struthio camelus; assembly: GCF_040807025.1. Lineage (NCBI taxonomy): Eukaryota > Metazoa > Chordata > Aves > Struthioniformes > Struthionidae > Struthio > Struthio camelus. Next base: position 90,828,025 of record NC_090942.1, on the reverse strand, counting down.
ATCTCACACAACTTGTCAGAGGGTCAGAATACTGCTGAAATTGCTTGGCCTATATTGTGCTACCAGACAAGATTATACTAATAGTCCTATCTGGTATTTAAAAAACCAACCAACCAAACAAACAAAGATCTAAATTCCTGTTTCCTCATTCTTACTAATGTAACACACTTTCCCCGTCTTTCAAGGCATTCATATTATTTATGTAATTTTGTTTCCTCGTGCACTTCTCCTTTACCCTTCACAATCCATTTATTCTTTCTTCTTACAAGATGCACCTTAGCTTTTGTTAACTAAATATTATATACTGTAAAATATCCAAAGAATTCTTAGATTCTGAAAAGGATTGCAAGAAAAAAAACTTGCTGCATGTCTAGGACACCATATAGACATCCTTGGTGATCAGAGAACAGGCCAATGAACTGGAGTCTCTTTGTCATATACAGGCAGCAATTTAATTCAAAATAAAAGCAAGGGCCTCTCTGAACACAAAGAGCATCACAGTGCAAGAGGAAGGTGAGGATGGGGAACACATGTACAGTGAAGAAAGCACTAGCAAGGCTAACAGCCTTGCTCAAAGTGTTGAGCAGCACTAACACAATCATGCTTATTTGCACACATCCACACAGAGCTATGTGCAGCCCCACTGTGTCCAATGCATTTCTGCCACAGTATGATCATCCTCTTTATCATTAGCACAGCGCTCTCCTTGAGTTTTTGCCCCCTCCTTCCTTTTCTTGCTTTGTTTTCATTTCTTATCTCAAGAGTCTCATCTTTCCTTCCTCTTCCCTTTCCAATTCTTACTTCAGTCTCCCCATTCTTCCTTCATTTCTCTCCTCCTCTCCCCCTTTCTTATCCTTCCTTCCCCCGGTCACATTCTTCTCTCATCACACACAGTACACATCCATGCCGTGCTGTGCTGTGCTCTCCCTTAAGACTCACACAGACCCTGACCTCTCACTCTTCCAAGGTTAGAACCTATCACCAGCTTTTTCCCCAACAACTCCTCTACAAACACACATGTAGGGTGTCAGTGCAGGCAAACTGACACTTAAGCTGCAGCTGCTTATCTCAGATGTTAATTCGGACACATACAGGCAAAGCGCAAGCTCATGAGCCTATGTAACTACGCAACCTGATAACTTTCACCATGCTTCGCTCTAAGATCTGCCATAATCTGTCTTTTAATAGTACTTAATAATGGGTTTGTATTGTGACAGCGTCTAAGAGTCCTAAAAAGAGATCCATCGTACCAAGCATGGTACAAAGACACGGTATCCTTCCCAAGACACCTGTTCACCTACTGTGTTAAGATGTATGCTTAAGTTTATTAAAAAATGTGAAAATACGTTTTGAAACAAAATCTTGGCTGCTTTATTAAACAGTACAGATTCTAACAAACAGTTGAAATACCACATTGCTAAAAGTAATTAAAAAATCCTGCTTGTCACAGACCAGTAAAATGAGTTCTTTACCTGCCCAAGACAGGAAATTGGCTGGGATCTCGTGGGGGAAGAAAATAGAACTTTTTGGCGCTCCCGCGATTCTCAAAATTTTGTAGCACAAAGTGTACTGCATTGGCTGATGGCAAACTTCAGCAACTTCCTTGTTTTCTCACTGCAGAGAGGCACGTACTGTGTGACCCTCCATCCCTCCTTTTAGACAGTATAACCCGTTTAAAGAGCTGCTTCCGCTCTGTCCTGATTGTTTATCTTCCTATTCACATCAGTCTTTCTGGAGCTCACTGAAATTGGTGCATGAGTATAATATACCTTTCCCTCTATTCATGCATGGCTCAGCACTATAGTGGTGTATGCAGTCTGACAACTAACATTATCCTCACAGCCACCTCTGTAAGGGCTAATATCATCTACAGTTTACAAATAGGGTGCTCAGTCGCACAGTCGATTGGACTGCCCAAGGCTGCCCAAGAATTCTGTGGCCATGCCATATATCCCAAGTCCTGGGCCAGTGCACCATACACTAGACCACCAAGGTGTGTCTACTTCAGGTACTGTCCAAAGAAACAAGTATCACTCAGCAACAGCAGTCAATATAATTGCCACAGAAACCTAATACTCCCCCAAAGACAGCATACCCTTTCCTGGGGAGGGAGGATTCTTTTGGTAATGTTCTCATTACGTTAGTTCACTACTATAGCATCCACAGCCAAGATAGTAGGCAATGATGTTAGTCTCAGAAAAGGGATCTTTATTTCTACATTAAAGATCAACTTTGATTTCAGAAGGTTGGGGGATTTGTGAGACTGACGTGTTAAACGAGATTTATAACTCCACCTGCATCATTTCCAATCTCCCACTCTGACACAGGTTCCAAGGCCAGGGACCACCACCAAGGAGATTGCAGGGCTTTTGCCAAAACGATCAGATTTGCTGATGGGTAAGTGAAGAAACATGGAAGAAATGCAATATGCTTTGTCTTGTAAAGCCATTTTGTATCAGCCCTGATAATAATGCCAGCCAACAACAAAACCAAATTTAAATGAGCTGGTCATCAACAATAATAAATCTACTAGCTTAGCATAAGTTGTTCCAGTAGCTTTCATGCAGGAACAAATGACGCCCATGAATCACCAAATCCTCTCCTCTGCATGAGCTCTTTTACATTTTTCCATGGAGTGTGTGTGCTGAATTACAGATGCAACTAATCCAAAGCTTCAGTAAGGTGAAAGAGATCTTTCACTACACTAATATGATGTTCAGTATAGAAGCAACTTAAGAGATCTGCACATCTAAAGTACGACGTAAGAAACTTTACAGGGAAGAATAGGAAGGTATGGCCACACGCTACATAGCAGAGGGATAAGAGTAATGACAGAAGGTAAGGTAACAGAGAAAAGAGCTGCAGGGGAATTTGGAAGGTAGCTAGGTGGTAACAGAATCGGGAAGGAACCAAGGGCTAGTCTACAGCAAGTTTTGATATCACAGCTATGCCCCCTGACAGTATTAAAAAGATAATGCACATCACACCCTCAGCTGATGAAGTTATACTGGGGGAAGGCCTGACAGATGCAACTAGGCTGAAAAAATAAAGCTCTTTTACTGGGTTAACTAATGTTATCCAGGAATGAAAGGATATTGCTGTGTCAGTTGAAGGGGAAAAGGAAGATGACTTTCAAGAGGATCTATGCTGCTACTGTTACTCTAAGCTACTGCTGGCCTAAGTTTTCTAGTGTTGGTAAGCTCTGAACTGGTACAGCTCTACATGCCTAATGACTTATGCAAACAGAAGCAGCAAAGGAAACTTGATGCCTCCCTAATTAGCATAAAAAGGGGGAAAAAACCCAAAGAAACACAATGACTACACAATGCCATGTTAACTTACCAGCTGAGGACTCCTCATCTAAGTCTGTCGTCTCCATCATCCTCTTCACTGAGGCAGATATGTCCTAGTGTCTGCTCCTGGAACAGGTCCTGACTGGTGGCCTCCAAGACAATGGAATGAATATCAAGCAGCCATCCGAGTAGACAGGCCAGTGACATCCTTCTACTTCTCAAGCTCACCAAGATTATCAGCACCGTGCTGATGGCTTTCCCAAGTGTTTAGATCTAACTTAGATCAAACACAGGCTGACTGTTCCTCAGAGGTTCAGGGTGGGGGAAGCTGGAAGCATTATTGTATTGTCACCATGACTTACTAACATTTTATACTGATATAGTCAATATCAGACCAGTTCAACCATATGTTTAAACAGGCATTTGAATTTCCTTCCAGTCTGGCACGCACGTCCCAGCTGGAACAACAAGCGTTCCATATTCAAAAAGGCAAATAAAGCAACAATCTCCTTGTTCCAGGCAGGAACATACACAATGGAGAATGATGGGTGGAACCAGCAGAGAAGGTGCTACTTGACTACTTCAAGAAGCATATTCACAAATATGACCTTTGCATTCACCTCGGCTCTCTGAGCAACTGGTCAGACACACCCTTAGCAGCGGAGCACAGAAAAGTGAGCAGGGAGGTCAATTCATAGTAACCTCAGGCACTAGGCAGTTGAGGAGAACTACATTCCCCAGTTCTGTTGCCATAAAAGATAAAGGTGTGTGGTGTCACTGTGCAGACTTACTTTATGCTGACACCCACTCAGTGGGTAAACAGGGAAGCGCTAGAGGTAGGAAACGCATATGATTGCACAGCAGTTCCCTCTACTATAAAGATAATCTCTACACTGGTGACACTTTCAGATATAAACAGAGACTTGCCACAGACTATTTGGGACTGTTTTCTGAATGAATGTACTTCAACAACGCCCAGAACAAAGAAGCTCTACAATCCTCTTGAGACATCTAAATGCTAAAAAAATCCCAGTATTTGTATCTTATGCCTAGAAAAACTACAGTAGTCACTGTTCCTTTTGCCCCTCGAAGCCTCCACTACCGTCTTTCTAACCCAACAGGAGAACAAATACTGAGCCAAGCACAGTATCTCAAGTTTGAGCAAGCACAAACTCCTCTAATGAGCCTTCATGCACATTCAATACTCCCATCACAAAATACTGCTGTTTCTTCTTTATTCTTTTTCCTCCATTCCCTTCTACATCTCTGTAACTCCTCTGCACCCATGGTTTCCCCTTTGCGAAACTTACACTGCTTTCTTAGCATGAGGGAAAGCACTTCAGTATCTTGCTTTCTCCCCTTAGAAGCAGACATAAAATGGTTTAGAGACCTTAAAACAAACACTAGAAGGAGGATAACATTTGAGAAGGAGACAAAACCTTTTTCATGTTTACCTTCAGACATTAATGAGAACTGAAGAAAGACAGCGGCTCAAATAAAAACTATTCAGGAAGAGAAGAACTGGAACAAGAAACATTCCTCTTCCCCTTCCCTAAATCCTTTGGCTCAATATCACCATTGAAGGGGCAGCTTCTCTGTGAGGAAGGAAGTGCTCAGAGTAGACAAGACATGGCATTCCTCTAAGGAGGTTCAGTACATAAGGAACATCCATATTTTTCTGCTGCAAAAATGCCTGCTAGGGGCATAACACATTTCAGACATAAATGCTTCATAATTAACAGCTTAGAGCAAAGCCAAGGGCATATGTAATCCTAGGTCTAAAACCTGTGTCAAATTGCAGCAAGGACTAGAACACTGTTGAAATACCACAGCTAAGAAATTGCTGGACGCTTTATTAAGAAAAGTATTGTTAACTTGCTCACAAGTTAACACAGAAATCTCCTGAGAAGGAATTTTAGAGGTGCAAAGTAGAGGTATGAATTGAAGCAACTAAGGCTGTACGTGCAACTTTGTCAGACCTCTCATGAATTTTAACATATATTCTTTAATTATCTAATCACATGAGATTTGCCATACAAGGTGGTTTTCATACCAAGTGACTGAGCAGTGATTCAATGTTTTATTTTATCCTCTTTGTTCAGCACAGAGTCATACATACACTATCCAAAAACTGATTTGGTATTAAGCTTTTCAAGGTGTTCATTATTGCAATATTAGAATGCTCTTTCACAGCATGCCCGTACAGTTGCCCACTTCCCTTACCAATAAAATGAATAAGTGAGGTAAATAGGTTAAGGCCAAGAAGGCCAGCTAATCACATGCATCCCACTGGAAATGTTTAAATTCTGAAAAGCTGGGCTACGTAGCATTTTATCTGTTCAAAGCAGAGACTTCAATTGCAGCTACTCCACACATCTGCTCCTCTGACTACAAATTTTCACTGAGAATTTGAGAGATGCACAAGCTGTGCGAGGAGAACCTGTAAAAAACATGACCTCAAAATAAATGCAAACATCAAACTCACTTTGTCAGTGGTATTCAACTGCCCCAATCATGAGATCACCTTTCTCTTCCTACAAAATCTTCACTTAATTCATTTTACACCTTCCTTTCTTCAAGGAATGGAAGAGGTGGTCTACAAACAACTGCCCTCTTTTATCACACACGCCTCATTCATTCCCTGAGCAGATCCAGCCAGTAAACCACATGAAAGAGAAATTCTGTGGGAGAAAAAAAAAAAATCAACTGAAATCTTTGTCTACATTAGCACTAAAATGTTAAAAGAATTCCATTCCAACAAGTAAATGCAAATATTAGACATTTTTAAAAGAACTGACCAAAGATCCCAGAATATTTATTTGTACCAATTTTCAGCAAATTTTGGAGCATTAGTGAATTTCTTAAGGACTTGTTTTTTTAAACATTACTTTAGAATTTAAAAAAAAAAGAAGGAAGGAAGGAAGGAGCGAGGGGGAAACTGAACTTTGTCAGGCAGGCATGAATCCAGGGAAGAAAAATGGAAGAGCTGATCGGGGATCAACTCAAAGAATTAAACGACAGTGACAATACAGATTAAGTGCAAAAAAAAAAAAAAAAAAGAATCTTGCCTAACTTAGCTTTTTTTAGTAAGGATATAAATTTAATCATTGAAAATGAAAGTTTTAAATTGTTAAACTACAACTCATATCATATACTTGAGCTGGTATCAGAAAGCATTTTGCATAACAAACTAGAAAGATAAAAAAATGAACATAAGATACATTAAAATGAATTTAAATGGTTCTATAACAAGGCTTTAGAAGGCATTATAGAGAATTATCACTGGTGGCTGCATCACTTGTGCAAATTTCACATGAAGCAGTTCTTGATCCAACAGAAGAAAAGTTCCTGATCACTTGTAAATGAGATAACAGACTGGAAAAACGAGAATGAAAGGAACAGACCAATAGGACAGCAAGATACAGCCTGAATGGAAACACATACTTTCCATGAAGTCTCACACAGGGTAATACATTTAGCAGTGAACAATAAGAGTGATGGATACAGGATGCTGGACCATATTTCTGAGAAGCAGTGAGACTTGAATATCATGGTAGATAATTACCTGAATATGAGCTCCCAGCTGAAACACAATGGTGAACAGGGATAAGGGTATACCCAACAGAATGATAACCCGACTTCTTTAGTTAGCACTATGAAGACTGGTAATAAAGGGCTGCACACATTTTCAGAGAGTCAGAAGTTCAAGTAGAATGCCAAAAGGTTAGAGAAGGCTTAGAGAAGAACAACAAGGCTAATTAGAGAATTGAAAACTATGTTATCACAGGAGATTTTTTTTTTTTTTGCTAAATTAAGATTTAATTAATTACAATCTACACAGGGAAGAAACTGTTTACGAGGGGACACTTCAGCTTGATAGGTAAGAGGCAAAATGGGTGCAATGGTTGAATACTGGAACTACGAAAATTAACTTGAGACAAAAGTCAAAAACCATGATAGAGAAGCCTAATCAGCAAACTACCTTACCAAGGACTGAGAAGGATTCTCTTTGACTGAAAGTATTAAAATCTGTACCATGAGCTTTTCTAAAAGATAAACTCTAGCTTAAGAGCAACAACTGTCTTACAAGTATCTAATAAAGGGAAGTAACATTGTATGTAGGACACCAGACAAAATAATCAACAATGGCCTTAAGAGCTCTAGCAGTATGCAGAAAAGGCTACGCCAATGCTGTGGAAGTTTTCCTAATGTCATTGTAGCCAGTTTTTTTTTTTTAAATATACTTAGATTGCGCGCATTTTTTTTAGAGCAAAACACACTTAAAAGCATGACATTGCACAATACCACATTGATATCCATATTCAACAGGATGATAAACTACTTCAGTTGCAGGGCAACACGCATCTTAGTTGAGAGAAAACAATAACAGCTTGTAATTTTCTCTCCATGGTTGCCCTAGAGGGGAACAGAGTAGTTCCAGCAGTTTCACGGATTTTAGCTGCCAGTGACAATGAGATCCAAGTGTTTGGCTTTGATGGGCGCACTCTCTAGCCACCAAGCTCATGTACAGTTTCCTTTCTTCCCAGCTTGGCATTTATTATACCACAGATATCTATCATACCTCTCAACATTCAATACTGCATCTTCCTCATCCTTGCCTTCTGGTTCTGCATCCCAGTTTTTCATTCCTTTATCTTCACGCTCCAGGCTCTTACCCAGAAAATATTTTTTTTCCTATTAGGAAAAAGCTACATCCCCCTTATGCGCTTACTCCTTGTCCCATCTGCTTCTTTTCTCTCTCATGCAGCCCACAGCTGTTCCCATCCTCCCCTCTCCAAGGCATCTTTGCTCAGAAGCCTCAGCCAAGCGCAGTCATCCGTAACGCAATGAGAAGAGCAGAAGAACGTACATCTTTGCTCAGCTAGTCCTTGCTCCTCTCTAGTAATCTGCCTCCTCATCCAATGTTTCTTCCTGCCTTTTGCATCCCTCTTCCTCACAGTCCTAGATCAATGTTCTTGCCTGTTCATTTCTAGCTTCTTCTCTTCAGTTGTCATGATAGAGTATCATTTCTTCTCATTCTCGAACTTTCTGAAATTAATACATATAGCTTCCCTCCCCCCAGCCCCCCAATGACAAAGGGAGCACTGAAGGAACATGGGAATGAACCCTTGGTTTCCATTTCAACACCATATTAGCCTGTTTCCTCATGGCAACTCTGTGCTGGGGGAAGCCTAGTGTAGCTTGGATTTCTGAAGAATCAAGCTGAAAGCTCTGAAGTTTCCAATCATATGCAGACAGATGACAAGACATTCAACTTGGCCATAGAACATGAAGTAAAAGACACACTGCAAGTACTTCTATGCTTTTAAAATGCTGCCGGTCACTACCCTTGCTGGTGCCTAAGGACCAGGTCAGAAAGAAAAAGTGAAAATAAGGTTCATCAAAGAACAGGTCACCAAATTTCTTCAGGAACAACCAACCCAGTTCACCTATTTGACCATTTTTAAGAATAAGTAGAAAAAAAGCATTCAGAGCATTATCCCCCAAAAGGCAGAGTCTGACAAAGTTATAAGCAACTTAAAGCAAGACGATACCACGGGACAGCTCGGGGAATGCTACCAACGCCATGAGCACGCATACAGCTCTTCTTCGACCCGCGTAAACGAGACCGCGCCTTTAAAACCACCATAAACAAAGGAAGCCGATGAAACGATGTCCCCACAGACACAGCGGTCACCCTCCGCTCCATCTCACCGCTGCTACGGCACCGTGTGTCCAAGGGGACGCTCAAGCGGCCGCTCCTGAAGAGCGGCGCAAAACAGCCCCTCAGTCCTTTCCCCACTGACAAACCAGGCGCTGCCGGCGGCGCACCGGCGGGCGCGGCAGCCCCGGCCACGCCCCGCCCCACGGCGGAGGGGCAGCCCGCGCCCTGCCCGGGCGGGCCGCCGCCGCCGCCGCCGTGTCCGCGCGGGCGGGCCGGGGTCTCCCCGCAGCAAGGCCCGCGGGTGAAACCGGGACAAGGCCGCCGCCCGGCCGCGGGCGCTCCGGGGCCCGGTCCGCCCCGGCGCAGAGCTCGGGGCCCCGCCCCCGGGCACGGCCCGTCCGTGCCCCCGCGGCCTCCAGCCGGGGCGGCCCCAGCCGCCGCCCGCGGCCCCGCCCCCCGGGGCTCTTACTATCCAGGTAGTGCTCCAGGTACATCCCGGCCGCCATCTTGGGCCCCGCGCACGCAGGCACTTCCGGGCAGGCCGCTGCCCGCCCCGGAAACGCCCCCCTTCCCCCTCCCCGTGGCGGAGTCCGCTTCCGCCCTTCTTTATAGGCGCGCTTCCGCTCGGCTTCGGCCGCCATTTTGGGCGCTGCGGGGAGCGGAGCCGGGAGGGACCCGGACGCTGTGGCCGCCTCTTGGCCGCGGGGCAGCTGCGCGGCGGCTGTAACGGCGGGGGCGGGGACAGGGACGGGGACAGGGACAGGGACAGGGCCCGCGGGGCGAGCGGTTTCAATGCAGCCTTTTCCTGACTGCCCTCTGCTCTGAGAGGGCAAATACCTGCTTCTTCCAGCCCGCCGTTAAAGGAAACGGGCCCCCGTCTTCTGGAGGCGATGGAGGTCTCCTGCCTTCGAATAACTTTCGAGAGCCTGCCTGGGCACTCCTGCTGGATCATCTGGGTGAGGAAGTGCCGTTCGTCTGTTACGGCGCTGTATTGTCCCATTTACCTTATAATAGGCCAGCTAGCATCAACTGCTGCTGTGTTATAACCAGAGGCTGTCTTTGTTGTAAAATGATCATGGTACAAATTTAACGTACCTAATCAACAAAACCAATGAAATTGAAAGTTAAACATGTGAGCATGTCATCTTTTCTGCATTTTGCTGTTGCCACTTTCATAACTGTATACAAGTTGCTCGTAGATTAATGATCCCCTCGCTACAGACTTCAGAAACCCTTTGCCAAGTCGTCTTTTGCTAGTGGTTGCACATGCAAGGAATAGTATTGTGCTAGATAAAGAGGGTGAGGTCATAACTGTGGTTACAGAGGAGCCAAAATGAAAATTATCTTAATTCTTTTGGACTTAGGATCTATAATGTTCAGGATTTTCACTTGATGAGATTAAGGTTAGTTTAGCATGCTATAACATGTATGGGGCATTGAGCTTACCTTTGGCAAACATTTCATCTGCTGTTCTCCTGTCCACTTGCCTACCTTGTTCTGTTTTTTCTGAGTCTCCTGATAAGACTGTATAGTAACAGTCGTTGTACAGGGTACCTTGCTGCTAGACTCTGGCCATGAGGAAAAACTGACCAGGCTTGTTTCTGCTCTTTTCTCCCAAAGATCTCCCAGTGTGCCAGACCTTTACTTACATAGACATACTGGGATTAAGTGTTTTTTAGCAGCCTGCAGTGCAAGACTTCAAGAAACTTATAATTCAAACATTTCATTTTATCTACCATTTTGCTTGTTGGGTTAATTCAGAGGTCCACTGTGTTTTAAAGATGCAGTATTCTTCTCTACTTCTCTGTATCGCGCTCTCTCTCTCTATCTCTGTATCTTCTCTACATCTCTCATATCCTCATTTAGGTTATTTATGATTTAATTACTTAAAACACTTATTTCTGATTCTTTCCAGTTCCCTTGTGGTGCAGTTGGTTTCAATTAAGCTGAACGTTATTGTTAAGCCTCACTACACCTTTTTTCTTAAAAGTATTTCCACATTCTTGTATAAATTGCCTTAAACTCGTAATTAAGGGGAAGGATGTGGCTACTGCATGACATCTGCTTCCTATACCCCTCCACAGTCCTAATCCAGAAACCCCAAAATGCATCCTGCTTGGAACTACCAGGCTGGATGGAGCTGATGTTAAGAACTAGGCATTCTTGGACGTCACCTCTTTTTGTTAAGAGATCACTCGGCACTCCCATCTTAACCCTCTGAGCCACAGCTAGCAAGATGGCAAAACACACTAGACTACTGAAATGGAGTAAATGACTCCATCTGGTCTATAGGAAACTGTAGAAAAATTTACAAATAGATCTTTAACCTCATTAACTGCCACTGTGAAAGTGGAAAGGAAAGAGGAGAGGCAGTTTAGCATACGTGTATGGTCTGACAGCCAGTAGAAATGCTTCCGATCCAGTAAAAATTAGTTTCTGGACTCTGAATCTAGAAAAGTTTGCTGTCTCTCTGTTTGCCTCCTTGAAAAAGCTGAAGCACTGAGGTTCATGGAGAGGTATACCTGTCAAGATTCAAAAAGCATCCTGATCTGCAGCTGAAATGTTACTGCGCTAGCTATTTGGGTGAGGGGTGTGTTTTGTTTTTTTCCCTCCTCTCCAGTGGAAATAGTTTTACGAACTAGTTTTACTAGCATGGACATGTGATTTCACAGGAGGATATTACCCTAAACCGGAATATGCTGCAGAGGCATATGAGGCCAGCCTTATAGTATTAATACCTGGGTAACTATTTTAGTAACAAAGCCACATACGCTAACCCCAACAGTTACTACTCTTTTTTCACCCCAGAAGCATATTGGGATTTGCTACTTCAATTACATCCTATGGTTAGAGCAGCAAAGGCCTCCTAGTTTGCATGAAGGCTTGACTGATGAGTGGTGGGTGTGCTTCCCAGCAGGCCTATGCATCTCAGGCAGGGAAACTAAACAGCCTATCCTACTGACATAGTCTAGAAAAGTGGTTCTCAACTTTTATTCGTCTACAGGTGCCTGCACATTTTTCCTGGAAATGTAAACATCTGCATAACAAACTTAAGCCTGTAGCTTTTCAGTTACCTTTCACAGACCTCTTAAAAGTAGTCCAAGGACCACAAGTGAAGGCCACTACTTCAGAGGGATCTTTATGCACACCCCAAAAGGAGGCCTACAGCTCCAGAGCCTGTTTGCTTCCCTTTTTGCTGCAGAGGTACATATTCGACCCTTCTCACTCTCTCACGTTCTCAGTTCAGAGGTCCCTGCTCTATATTTCTCTCTCTGCAGGGAAGACTAGACGTACACACCCGCCTTTCTCACAAACACCAAACAATTCATCTGGAGCATTTGCCCCCCAAGTTGGTTGGTTAATTTTAAATATGAAAAAGGACACAAATGGCTCCATATTATGGCTGTGTCCAGACATTCCAAAAACATACCCTAGTTCAGTAGCAAAACTAGGTGCAGCCTCTAGTTCTTTGGAATCATCATTTCTTTTCTTGCAGTTTTTTTTTTTTTCATTCATTACATAGACACTCCATGAAATGAAAATGTTTGTTGGACCATGTCACTACCTCTCTCTAATACTTTGTAAGGCAGGGGATGCCCTACTCTACAGAAACAAGAAACCATGCGCACAGATTTAGTCTGTGCTACCTGAAAAGATTAAACAGGTACCTATCTTGTTGAATAGGAAACACAGAACTAAGCAATTTCCTGCTGTGCTCTGAAATGTACTAGTAAACTTGGGCTGCTCTCAGGTATATTACCTGCAAAATATTGGCTAGAAGAAAATCCTAGATGTGATATATATATCCTTTACTAGATATAAAGATGATAAAATACCAGTAACAATGCAGAAGAGAGGCAGTAGCTCAATTATATTCTATATTAAGAAGGAAGTTGGATGACAGACAAATCTGAGAGAGACATAATGAAATATTATCTGTTGCTAATGAGACTGAGGAGAATGTTTAGTTCTACCTATTAAATAAAACATCCTAAAACTTGCATAGCTAGAATCTTACAACCAAGAATTTTAAAATTGTCTGGCAAGCAGATGGAAGCAATGGGCTTTCTTTTCAAAACACCTTTGGAGTTCTCAGAGTATTCCAGAAGATCAGCAAATACTTTTATTTCAAAAGTATTTTAAAAGGAAATGGGATCATCCAGGTGGCTCTAAGCCAGTTAACTTAATACTGATTTGGCAAAATCACAATGTAACTGATACAGGATGTACTCTGCTTAAAAAAAAAAAAAAAAAAAAAAAAAGCTATTTGATTTAAAGAAGAAGATCTTATTAAAAGAACTACATATCCTTTTATAGCAATGTAAGTTTGGTGGTTAAAGATAACTGTTGGCCTAATATAGTATGACTTCTGTCTGAATACTATACAGCCTGGTCATTCATAAAGAAAAAAAGAAAGGCAACAGATAAGTACTACATGACAGAGCCAAACCTAATTGCGAGGTACCTAAAACAGCTCAATTTAATTTCGCTGTTTGGGAAGATGAATAGAGTGACTTGATCATGCTCTGTAAGTCATTATAAAAGAAAAAGATTTCTGATAGCAAAAGACTTTAATATACTGAACAAAGGCATAACGCGACCCTATGGATTAAAAAATGAAATAAAATAGAATGGCATTTTCAGTGGCAATGATAACCAACAGAAAACCTTTAATAAGGGACATGGTTGATTAACCATAAGGCTTTAAATTATTTAAGTCTTACATCTTTCTTAAAGATTTAACTGAATTACAGATCAGCAGTACTATCATCAGTCTCGGCTGAGATTCAGTTACTGTTTTGTGGGTGACTTTTCTAAATGATCTCAAACCTACATGATGACCGTTTCCTTTAAAAGAAATGATCATTTCAAAATTGAGCTAGGAACACACAACAGATTCAATGAAGGACAAGAAGAAGTAGCGCTCCTGCCTTTCAGCAAAGATAAAAGATGCAATCTAAGACGGGACTCAAGTCATTGTCAAGTGTTTGGGGGCACAGGTTTACAGGAACAAAGGGACTGGCATCATGAAGAAAATACACGGTTAAAGAATTAAGGGAGCTGAAGAGGAAAGACCATGCCATCATCTTAGAGAGTATCCCACTGTTGTGAGTGAAAGTTAAATAATTGAACTGTTGTCTGCTGGACTGTACAAAGCGAAAAATACTGCAGACTGTGGAACTTTAGGCTTCATCCCAATAGGGGAGAATTTTGTATGGATGTTACATCTTGCATCCTGCAGGTAGAATCTATTCTTTTTAAACCACCTGAAGTGTTCTGAAGGTGTTAAATTGAACATCCACAGGAATGCAAAGAGGAAAACCTAATACAAACTCAAAAGAAGTAAGTGACAGAGGTAATGAAGGTAAGATACTATTGTTATACTAATAACAGGATTCTGGGTAAAGAGAGAAGTAAGAAATTATCATTGATGAGGGAAAAAAACATGTCCTGGAATAAAGTGGCATTTCTGAAACTTGGTGGGAAAGTTCCATTGTAAAAAATCCTTAGTTTCTTCTTGGACAGACAGTAAAAGCTATAGGAGCAGCAGCAAACTGCACAAACACAGGCAGTAGTATCTGAAATTACTGCTAACACAGGGATTGTACAGCCTTAAAATACATATGGATTCCTATGCTGGGTAACAGAGTCCAAGAAGGGAAAGGACAGAAGACATTAGAAACCAACACATCAAACCAGGGGCCAGGAAGGATGATTTCAAGCACCTGTAACACATAAAATGGAAAACCACTGCAAGGAGTTTTAACTTGTGAGACATTCCCCAGGGTATTTAACCAGTCAGCAAAATATGTTTCCAACTTTTAAAATGGCAGTTTTCTTAATACAAGATACTGCACCCAAAACAAGTCAACTTTTTGGACTTCAATGCAATGCATAAAAGGGAAGATAATCACTTAAGTGGAATCTGGCAATTATGTCCAGCTCGTATTGAATACAGACATGCAGAGGACAGCCACAAGCAGTAATAACACTGCACAGAGTCTGTGCTTCACAAAGCTAATTTCCAAAGGTGAGCAAAACTGTAAACTAAGTTGTCTGTGAGAGGAAAAAAAAAAGTGAATGAAAACTTAATTTAAGAAAAATTTATTGTATGGCCAAAAAAGCCCCCAATTCCACAATCAAAAAAGCAGAACTTTGGATGAAAGCTCATTCTGGGTTCAGTGAGGAAAGTCTGTGAGCAACTAGAAATGTCTTTAAAAAAAAAAAAAAAAAGGCCAAAATATAACACATGGAAAAGGGGAAGGCCAAACAGCAAGCAACATAAATTAGGCATTATAAAGTAGAGAAAACTGACATGGAAAGCTCTGTGGCTAGCAAAACTATCGAAAATAGGAAAGGGATTTGGGATCATTCATTCCTTTTTTCTTAAGTAGAAAGGAAGCAAAATAAATCTTAAAAAACGGTGAAATTGCCAGTGACACAGAACAAGGAAAATCAGTCAACAAATACCTCTATTCCATATTCAGAAAAAAACAGGATGTGGCAGTAGTTTGAAAATAGCAATTTATCTCCAGTACCTTAGTGTCAAAGTAGGAGATTAGACAATATCTACTAGGGATATATATTTTTAAGCCAGCAAACAACAAGGAGTCCTAAAAGAGTTAACTAACAAGCTTTCTAGCCCATTGATTCCAATTTTAATTAATCTTGGGATATTAGAGAAATACCATTAAGACATTCACGACAGTATTCCCAAAAGGCAAATGAAATGACTCAATGTCATAAACTTGACATTAGTCTGAGGCAAAATAATGGAAAAGCTGTTGAGATGAGGAATTAGTGAACAAAAAATATAACCTATAATCCAAACAATCAACTTGGTTTTATGAAATATAGATTTTGTTTAAAAAAAAAAAAAGGCCAAACCCTAATTTCATTATTTGATGACATTATTATACATTTGGTATGACAAAGGGGACTGCATAGGTGCAACATACGTAAATTTTTGTAAGGCATTGACCTAGCACCATAAGTCAAAAAAATTTACTGTACATAATCAACAGAGCATGTATTAAAAGGATTAAGAAATGCCTAGCCTGCACATCTCAAAAAGAAGCTAATAAAAGGTTGCACTGAATGATGCTTTTCAAGTTTGTCTAGGTCAGATGCAACACAGCGTTTTCAACCTGGATCTGAACGTAAAAAATAACATCTGATACAGTTTGTGGGTGATAAAACTGGCAAAGTGGTGAGTAATCTGGACCATCAGCAAGCTGGATCGATTCAAACAAAATAAACTTTACATTTGACTGTACTGAAGATCAAGTATCTACGAAATAAGAACTCAGGTCACCCCTGTAGAAAGGGGAAAACACTGTCATGGATAGCTGAAACTTCAGATGATCTAGGAGTCATAGCAGACAAGCAGCTAACATGAGCTCCCAGGTAATGCTGTGAGTAAAGGGCAAATGCAATCCTCTGCAGACTTAAGGCAAAGGGCAGGGGGACTTTGTCCATGGCACTGGGGCTTGAACACTGGGTTCCAAAATCCACACTTTCACAAGATCCTGAAAAATGTGACAAGATGTAAAGAGAAAACACAAAAATAATTCATGGGCTGGAGGAAATCCCTTACAGTGAAAGATTTAAGGATTTCCATCTAGTTAGCTTGTCAAAAAGCAGACTGAGAGGTGGTATTACAGTGTTTAAATACCCAGCCAGGGGATAAACACCCACTGTGCTCTAAGGCTCTCTGAATCAATGGGATGGACGTGTCCAGAACTAGTAGCCAAAAGCCAAAGCCAGACAAATTCAAGGGAGGAGAAATTAGGTTCAGCATTTAAACAGTGAGAACACTAAGCCCTTGAAGCAGGCTGCTAATGGAAGGGATAGATTCTCTGTATCCCAGTGCCTCAAAATCAAGCCAATGCATTTCACTAACACATACCTCAAATATACATTAGTTATTGGGGCTCAATACAGGATAAATGGGTTGAAAGGTCACCTGTGAAATGCAGGAAGTCAAATCAGACAGCTTCTTCTAGCCTAAACTATGAATCTATGAAACACTTCAACCATTTGCAGCCAAGTCTGGTGACTAAGCGCACAGAAACAGTTCTCTGCCACAGGCTACACACGTGCAGAGTGCGAAGGGCAGAGCTCCTAGCTTGCCTTGTCAGAGCCACTAGGCTGCCCATAGGCAGGGATGCGCTATTGTCGCATTCACACAGCCGCTCAGGACTCACAGCAACAAGATGCTCATGCAGTGTTCTGGTGCACGGGGAAGGAAAACACGTCACAGGGGCCGGGTGCTCACAGCAGCACCTCCATGAAGCCTTTTACACCAATTTATTTCTATACAAGGTGGTAAAAAAAGCCCCTATTGGTTGTTCATACAGAAGTCTGGGATTCTGTAGGCTTTGGGTGGGTGATTGTTTTTAAATCCCAACAACACATGCTGTTTCCCTTGCCTTCTCATTCTCTTCTGAGTCAGCCTCCATGATCCAAATAAACTAACAAGTGACACAAGACCAGTAGTCATGTGGACCAAAAAAAAGGGAAGGAGAATTGAAGACGAAGAGAGAGGGAAAAACAAACAAAGATTGAAAATAAAAATTCTCCAGGATTATGCGTTTTATAAACACAGAGATAGAAACAGTTACAGCAAGGACAGAGCGGGCCGGGGTGGGGAATAGATATTTATATATATATATATATATAAATTCAAGGGGCCTTCAGTTTATTCTTGTTGGCTCCCCCTTCTCATTAGATTGGTCTCTCTGTGGGGATCTTCATCCCCTTCTCTCCACTGTCCACCTTTTGGGGATTCTCTCCCATGATCAGGGTCCAGAAGAGGCCACCACTGCCATGTGAGTCCAGCCCGTCTTGGCAAGAGGGAACCTGGGAGAGCATTCTGATGGGAGGTGAGCAGGAGAAGCTAGCCTTTCCCTGCCTCCTGCTGACTCCTTGAAAAGACTGGTCAATTCCTCCTCCTCCTTCCCTTTGGGAAACTGGGGGCAGAACAGGTGTGCCACAGTCAGAACTGCTGTTCCGCCTTTCAGGGAAAGGAGTAGAAAGAAGGGTGATGATTATTTTGGCAGTCTCTTACCCACCCTCCAGTTGCTTTTTGGTTTGTTGTTGATGCCTGCAGGCTCTTTTGAGGAGGTGGGGGGAAGAAGGAGGGAGAGGAGGAGGAGTACAAGCTGCTAGTACATCATCCACAATGGGCAGGAAGAGCAATGAGCAGGAACCCACACTCCTACAGGGCCTTGGCCATCATGCTGCTCAGACAGCTGGGAGAGAAGGAGCAGCCGGTTCAGACTCCTCTCTATTGCTCTCCACAAGGGAGGAGAAACAGTGCAATACTCCACAGCCCTCAGGCAGTTTAGGCACCTGTCAGGTCCAGAGAATACACCTTACGTCTCCCCCCAGTCTCACCTTCCACTGGGGAGAAGGGGGTTTCTCCCATCCAGTCCTCGGGGCAGGACGAGCGACCCCTCCTCCCTTTCACAAGCAGGAGGGACAGGAATGGATATTTCTCTCTTAGACACTCAAGGAAATCCTCAAAAAAACCCATCTAGCTGTGAACCTTGCCACATTCTTCTGTGGCCTGCGGAAAACGTGTCCGAGCCCCTGTACATACAAGGACCCTCTCTCCATCCCATCCACCATGCATGTCTCACAGGCACCCCCCCTTCATACACATCCTACAGTGAGAGAGAAGGCAAAACATGGGCCTTTTCTTTGGGTTTGAAAGGAGGGGCTCTTGCATGAGGAAGTGATCCCAGCACAGGAAAGGGGCTCTTGCACAAGGAAGCATCCTCCTACCAGGCAGTCTGTTGCACAGAAGGAGCACCCCCTTGAGACAGGCTGTTCTTCAAGGGGCTGCCATGAACAGGGTTACACGGCCAGAAGAGGCTGTTGCAGGAGGAGAGGCCGGAGACTGTTGCACGAGGAGGGCTGCTGCACAAGCAGTGCCCCTGGGCACAGGCTATGCACAAGAGGCTTTCTGCTCCCTGGGTCGAGGTCTCTCTAGGAGCTGGAGAGGTGCTCCACTTGGATGGCGCTGGTGCTGACAGTGAGGCAGATGTCCTTGTGATGCTCTGAAGTCTTGTAAGGAGTCAGGTCAAAGGAGCACTGGGGGGGAGGGTTGGGTTGGTTAGTGTCTCCAGAAGGGCCCCCTGCCGCCCCACCCCCCTGGGGCTGGAAGTGCTGCTGCTGCTGCGAGGCCTGGGCTTGGGCCTGAACCACTTGCTGCTGCGGGTCGGGGATGTTGTGTTTCCGCATGTGCTTCATCAGGTACGTCTCCTGCAATGGGAAGAACAGCATTAGAGGAGGGGATGACTTTTACAAAAGGCAAAGCCAACAGGAAGGCTTGCAACAGCTCATGGGGCTGCTCACACTGGACCTGGAGGATCTACTCCTTCCAGTTGTGCTCCCCACCCTACGTGGTGCAAACACTCACCGAGGTGTAGGCCCGGCTGCAGATGGAGCAGGTATAGACCTTGGCGTGTTTCACCGTGTGCGTAGCCAGGTGTACCTCCAACGAGGCAGCATCCGTGTACGCGCGGTGGCAGTTGTGGCACTTGAAAGGTTTGTCTTTGTTGTGCTGCCGTCTGTGGGACTGCGGTGACGGCAGCAGGGTGGAAGAAAGAGAAAGCAAGTGCAGGAAAGGAACTGAATATTAATATTGGAGGTAGCTTTACCTCTCCCTCTTAGTCCCTTCCAGAAAGCTCCAAGTTCCCTAGGTCCCAGTATGCCTAATGATACGCACCTGGCTCCTGGTTTAGGACACAGAGCTCTTGTCTCCAGCCCACGTCTTGCCCATAGATACCATTTATTCTTTGGGCATACTAGATGTTTGAAGAGGGGAGTTTCCTGACTCTCCACAACCCCCATCTCAGTCTTCACCCAACTCTCAGTCTTTTCCTTTTCTTCCTCCTCTTCTGCCTCACTCCACGTTTACTCCCCACATCTGTCACTGCCCTTGAGGGCAGAATCTCTTTTAAGTGTTCATGGGCATTTACGGCTATTTGCCTCTTGGCATCTCCTACAGTTGTCCTCCGACAGGGTACTGGAATACAGCACAGCACCTCTGCTTCCCTAAATCCCTATTCTTACATACCCTCATTTCATTGTAAAAACAAAATACTATCAGATACTGATGTTTTATTCCACGTTTCACATTTAGCAAAAGCCTTGCCCCCGGCTGAGTCAGAAAACTCCACAGAACAGATCAGAAGGAGAAGAATCCAGCTTTACCAAGGTCTCAGCACTTTCAAGTCAAGCTTACAATTCTGCAGAAGGGAACTCGTTTTGTGACTTCTTGGGGTCACCAGTGCCACAAGAGCCGTGAATAATTCCCCCCAGTGCATCAACAGCTTTTTGGTACTCTCTTGCTTTCCTCCCAGCTGCCCCAATTCCTCCATCTCTTCCAGAACATGGCAAGAAGTTTCTCCTCCTGCTTGAGAGTCACGTTTGCCTCCCCCACTGGTGAGCACGGCAAGCCCAGCCCCTTACCTGCAGGTTGGAAAGCTGGGTGAAAGCCTTTTCACACCCAGGGTGAGCGCATTTGTAGGGTCGGTCCCCGGTGTGGATACTGTCGAGGAGGAAGAGCACAAATGGGAGGGCGTGAGCAACTAGGCAGGGCAGACTGCCAGGGCCTGATGCTATGATCAAATCTCACAGCCACTCAGGAGAGCAGGGTAGGGGATGATGTTGCCTCCAGATGCTGTTCTAGCTGGACAAAGAGAGCTATCCCTAGCCCCTGTGTCCAGCTACGTGTTAAAGAAGATATGTATGCATTCAAGCAGAGTTCAGAGAATGACTAGGAATGAGAAGCAAGAGCTCATGAATGTGCAGCCAGCTTGGCATGTGGGCCACCTGAAAATGTGGTGGGAAGGGGTCTGGAGGCCCAGGCTCCTTGCTCCCAGCTCAGGTGTCCCATATGAGCAACGGGACTCTCCTCTTCCGCTTCCCACAATACCTTGAAAACAGCTCTGTTCCTTTTCAGGATACACGCTCAAATTACTTTTCCCCTCACATTATCAGGCTTAAATCACCTACAGCATGTGTCTGTCCCTGTCCCCCTGCAATGCCAGAAGCTTCCACACACTCAGTCACAGAGCCCAACCCCCACGGTGCCGGGCTGGGATCCCCTACGGCCAATGCCTCTCTCTCTTATCGTTCTCTCTCTGTGCCCCCCGCGGTGCAAGACCAAGGGTCCCCAGGGCCAACATGTGCCCACCTCTGCCCTGATGTGGTCAGTGTCTCCTGCGCAGCCTCCACTCCGTCCACTCTGGTGGGCCACCTCCTTCTGGGGGTGCAGCCGGCCGCATTCCCCGCCCGCCCCCCGCATGCTTGGCGCGCGTGCTCCACAGGTGCATGCCGGCAGCGCGGGGGGGCCAGGGCCAGGCCCCCAGCCTCCTCTGGCCCTTACCGTGTGTGCTGCTGCAGGTGGGAGAGCTGGCGGAAGGCCTTCTGGCAGTAGCGGCAGGTGTAGGGCTTGGCCCCCGAGTGGATGCGGAGGTGCTGGGCCAGGTAGGATGTGTTGGCGAAGCTCTTGGAGCAGTGAGGACACTTGTGCGGCTTGACAATCGCCGTGTGGAGCTTGGAGTGGATCCTGCCGAAGAGGAGGAGGAGCAGCAGCAGTTGGACACGACCGCCATCTGGCTAGTGCTGATGGAATGAGGGCACAAAGGGGGTGGGACAGCACCATGCTATCTGGCTACACAGAGGAACTCCATACAGGGAACGAGCATGTTCGGTCTCAAACTGTGCTCCCCTTGGATTCAAGAGACCATGGTCTGTCTGCACCGGGGGAGGATCCAGAGAGAAGAACAATAGAGTTTGGACTGAGGGGCATTGGCAGATCTGTGTGTGGGAAGCCTGTGGCTGGAACCGCAGGGGGCTGCAAGTCTGTTCTCAGATGTTTGGCAGAACTACACTAGGGCAACAGGGAATAGTCCTTCTATGCCTGCTCTACCCTGACAAAACAAGTCCTACCTTCTGTCAGAAATACCACTCTATTACAGACACCCCCTAGAGTAAAGCAGCACTAACCTCTGTGCACACCCAGCCCCTCACAGCAAGCAAAAAGTCATGTGTAAGATACCACTACTGCCAATTTGTTGTGTATGAGAAGTGACCAGCCTGTGCAAAACAGTGAGGTCTTCCCCAGGTAGTCACCCACTGAGGGTGCTCACAGCATGCTGGGATAACAGCAACATGCAGTGCGGAGGGCCCCCAGCCTCCTCTGGCCCTTACCGTGTGTGCTGCTGCAGGTGGGAGAGCTGGCGGAAGGCCTTCTGGCAGTAGCTGCACGTGTAGGGCTTGGCCCCTGAGTGGATGCGAATGTGCTGGGCCAGGTAGGAGCTGTTGGCGAAGCTCTTGGAGCAGTGAGGACACTTGTGTGGCTTTGTCTCCGTATGGGACTTGGAGTGGATCTGCATCTCCGACTTGGAGTAGAAGGTCAGCGAACACATCCGGCACCTGGGACCGGGGTGAGGGGAAGAGACAGTGTCATACGGGGGCAAGCCCCACTAGGTATCAATTCTAACTGGACAGGGTCTTTCACATTGAGTGAAGAAGGGATAGTTTCTTGCTATGTGGTTCAGGGGAGGTTTCACCTGGGACACTGTGCTTAGCTGTGAGTCCTCCAGTCCCAGAAGGGCAAACTTAAGCTAGGAACTGGCAGAAGAGTCCAGATTACACCTTGCAGCAAGACAAGTCAAGGTCTTAGAAGAATCAAAGAGGTTAATTTATTATGCTTAGAAGGGAGACAGGGCAGCACTTCAGAAATTTTCCAAGAGGAATCTGAAGGGGGCTGGAATGATAATTCCCAGACAAAAAAAAAAAAATTTTTTTCATCTATGATTTATTTCAGTCAAAAAAGTCAGAAAGCCTGGAAATCCCAGGTTAAGGTTCAACTTCATAATAAAAGTTAATTCCATGTACTGCAAAGTCTGCAAAAGCAGTTATGACCAAAACCACTTAACTCTGCTCCCATTTTTGGAGAAGACACTTGAGTAGTTGGAAGACAATGCTGAAAATGAGAACAGTGCTGTTTTCCTAGTGGGTCTCACAAAGGTACTCTGGTAATCAAATGTGGTATTTCATTGGTCTCACAGGCTTTCATCATGTCTACCTTACTGATGTGATGCATAACATACATGGACCCAACTGTTCCCATAGTGATGACAAACATATTTGGTGACACATGGACTCTTTGAACAGGAAGAAGCAGTTGGCATTTATTTGCTATGGATGCTGCTGTTAAAAACTGTTCCCCCATCACGACACAAGGCTGTTAAGAGAAGCTTGCATTGTTACACAATTAAAGATGATAAAAGATTTTGTGTTTGATAATGTGATAGAGAGATAGAAACTGCATCCAAGTTAGTGGACTTCTTCTGTTGCCCCCACCCCCTCTCTTTTTAAATGCGTGCCAGCTGAGGGGCAGAGTTAAGGTTTCTCTGAACTTAGCTTTTTATTTGCAGACTTGTTGATTAAAAAAAAAAAAAGACAAAATGGAACCTGCACTTGGAACTTCCAGGTCACATCAGAGAGAAAAAAACGCCACCCAGAAGAGGTCTGGCAAAGATGACTTCAACCTTCACAGCAGGTTGATTATGTTTTTGTCTGGGAATTTCCTCAAGTTTTACAAGTGTTTAAAAATGCCTCAGTGACAAGAGTCCCTGCAGGTGCTACAAGCCACAGAGTTGATCCTGCTCTTCCCCATGTTCATCTATTTGTTCTCCTCCTTCACTACATCTACTATTGTGACTATTCAGGCTGGAGTCAGAAGCCTTTATGAAATGTGCAGTCTGACCAGTGTATGTAATGTAGGCAGTATTGATCCAGCACCTACCTTAACTTCCATAGGCCCTTCCCAAGCCACAACTTGATTTCAAGCCATTTACTGGAAGTCATGCCTCCCTAGTGAGCACACTACTGCACACCTGCCATAACATTTTTTCCTCTCCATCACTGTTTCTTTACATTCACTATCATCTCTTAATGGTTGTTTCCACATTTCCTACCTTCATCTTTCTCTTATTCCACTTTAATTGCAAGCCCTAATACAATGCACATATTAAAATGCATTTATATATTACACACATTGGCTATTTCAAGAACATATCCTTACATATCCTCTTTCACATAAACACAAACCAATCCTTCCTGGAATCAAACAGAAATAATTTGGCCTGTTTATCCCTAGGTCTGTTAAAGATATGAGGAGTTAAAATGAGCATCAGAGTCTTCCTTAAAAAAAAAAAAAAAAAAAAAAAAAAAAAAAAGAGTAGCTTTTGGTTTATAAATGACAGCATCTCCAAACATTTGTCCAGTTTGTGCCAAACTTTCTGAAACTTCTGAAGCTAGACTTGACAGCATATGCACATTGGAGTTACCAAGTTATGCTTACAGGATGAGGATTGTATCCTTGAAAGCAGTGAAGCTAGAAAGAACTTCCAGTTGAACACTAAATTGAAAAGTACCTCTGAGTTACCAAGTCCAGTTCCCCACTATTACAAGCAATTATGTCATAATCCCATGCACGAATTTATCAAGTTTTATCTCAGAGGATATTTATTTCCAGTACTCTCAATTGAAGTCTGATTCAGAATCTCACTTCCCTGATGAGAAACTGTTCAATTGAAAATAAGCTCCCAGTGCGATGTTGTGCTAATATGGCTAACAGAAACATAAAGGAAAAGAGCAGGTATCACCTTTATAAACAGGAATGGTAAGACTGTTTTTGCAACAGCATGTCTAATTCTGAGGTCTATGTGGTCAACAATTACTGAAAAACTCAGACTAGATCAGACAACTTAAAGAATGATGTCATGCATGGAAAATGTGCCTCATAGCAGAGAATCACTGAGCCCAGTCTACATAGGTTTGGAGGAAAGATTTAAAGATATCTTGGTCAATATCCATAAAAATCTATGTAGGGAGAAAAATATCAGTTGTTAGGGGAATGTTTTATGCAGCAAAGAAAGCCCAAATGATACAATGGCTAGCAGTAGAAGTTAGAAAAACCCAAGAGGAAATAACATCTTTCAAAGATGCCTTGTTCTCATGGTTTGGAACAAAACTCTGAGGCCAGGGTAAAGTCTTAATCATTTGGAACCAACAGCTACCTTTCTCAGAGTAATACCTTTCTAAAAGTTTTGCTCTAGTTCAAATGCAATGCTGGGCAATAATCTCTTCTGTGCGGTACATACAACCATATATTTTAAAGTCGATACTATTTTGAAAAATTCATGAACCTTACTATGTCATCCAGTCTAAGTAGTCCCACCCATTAACTCTATAATGCCATAAAGCCATCTACTCTATTGTCCACTACTTCTATGCACCTTTCCCTCTACTTACAGTTTTGTTAGGTGTCTACCTTCAGGTCAGAAATTCTCTAGAATAAATGTTAATTTAAAAAAAAAAAAAAACACTACATGTGCATTCAGAATTTCCAGATAAACTTATAAAGAAGGTATTTCATAACCTCTCTGGCACCTGCTTTAGAACGGAAGATAACCTGACTGTTAGAGAGGGAAAAAAAACAATTGTCTGAATTTAGCAGCGGTAAACATTGTATTGTATTGTTTTTCAAACACAACATTAAAAAAAAGTTTTGCAACAACTCATCTTCCAATAATCTAATTACCAGCAGCCCTGAAAGGGCAAGAATATTATGCAGCTTGATGAAATTTATGAGCTTTATGAGTTAAAAAAAGTCCTGGAATACAGCAGAAAGCTGTACTTTAGAAAGTTTCATATTATGTGGTACCAGGTGTTTTCAAAGGAACAAATGATCCTTTAAACTAAGCACTTTACGTTTTGCCTCAGACGGTATAAAATATTAAAGGAGAAAATGCAATTAGCCCTCTAGTGGGCAAATATGGATTCAAAATAATGTTAGGTCCACATGGATAGTGAGATTACCCATATCTGACATGTCAGTGCTGTTTTTCAGTATTTGATTTCAGCGAAATTCTCCTTTCTGGGGTAAGGAAAAGCCACAAGTGCTGCTTCCTAAGCAAGAACATAATGATATATGAAATAATTAGTCTTTTTTTTTTTAATTCTCCTTTATGATCATTTTTAATCTTTTCTCCTCAAGTTCAAAGCATTTCAAATTGTGCCTTTAAACTGACATTACTTCCACTGTATTCTTTCTGACAGCAAGGAACAGATATGACTGCACCGTTCCCATCACTGAGTGACATTAACTTCCTTATGACTGCTTTGCCGTACCATCCTGTACACATTCAGTGGTCTCGTTATGGTACTGGAAACTTAAGACAGCCTAGGAGAACATATTCTTAATAATGTAAAGGTATATTTCTCCATATAAATATTTAATTTAGTACCCAGCAATATGCTAAAGATCAAAAGTAATGCCTTTCAACATTTATCATTCTTTCTTTTTATAATCTACAGAGGTTAGACATTGAGATAATGTTCGGGTTGCACAGAAACACCCTCAAAATCATGAAGTGCCAGTAAAAGCTGGATGTACAATTCCAATTCTGCTTCCATATGAAAGTCATCATGATGAATCATAAGTGAAATTATGCTTATAGCAAGCAGACTACAATTCTGTGGCATGTAGTACCGGATTTGTTCCACTGTTCATGGAATGTTCTGCCTCATTCATTGGATGCTGTTATGAGCTAAAATACCTGCTGAAAGAGCTTCCAGTAGTAAAATTTGCCTAACTGATGAACAGCATTTTTCAATCCAGTGCTCAATTAATTGGTATGACAGTTGTGAAGACTCTGTAAGCTTTCACATTGCTTTGAGAATTCAAATTCCTAGCATCTGTTGAGTTTGGTCTTAGAAGTTAAGCTCCTTCTGTTGGACTACAAACACATGTTAAACCAAAGCTTAAAAAAAAAAATACAAAACAAAAAAACCCCACTACACACAGATCAGGAAGATCTGAAGTCAAACTAGGGAATAAGAGTAAGTTTAGGCTGTGAAAGTCAACAGTTCAATTAGCAAGGAAAATTTACTCCTTTTTTAATGCACAATTAATGAAGTAACTAATGCAAACATGGTACAGTGCATGACGAATGCTAATTTAACGTCTCCCCAATCTTTTAAAGCTGAAGTGAAATATTTCCTTGGTACTATTTGTTAAGAGGTAGAAGAAAGGAGATAGTGTTACCATTTAATATACAGAACTAAAAAACTCAAATAAGACCTCAATAAAGCCAGAGAATATAAAATTGCCAAACGAAGGCATTCGATCACTGTACCTCTGGCTTCCCCACTTCCACACCCAGCATCATCAACGCATATTCAAAGTTAACATTATGCTTGCATTTACCAGTTCATACTATTGACATGCCTACTCTCAAAATTTTATCAGCTACACTCAGAGACCTTTGTTGACTTATTCCAGTCCTTCAGTCACTTGGTAGCTTCATAAGGCCACCGACAATAACATGCACCGCTTTCCTGGCAAGGCAGAGAGTTTTTTAAATGCTCTCACCATATATCACTTATCTAGTCCTTAGATTTCTCAGGACATTCCAGATTTTACCAAACCATCTTTCTAAAATATCAAGCCCAGAACTTTATGTGGTATTTCAGCATGCTTCACCAGTTGCACCTCTTTTAATCACTCCAACATTTATGTACCCACCAATTGCATTTACCTCCTTCTGCCACAACCTCGCACTGGGAGGTTACATGGTGTCATTTAATTTCTGAAAATTTTTTCATAGTCATTGCTTTCCAGGATACTGCTTCCCCACTTATATTCCTTATTTTTAGTTGAAAGATGTTCAGTGGTAGCCAATAGGGCACTTCCATCCAGGCCAGAACAGTTTTGTTTGTTTTAAAATATGTTCAAGCATCTAAGCCTCAAACACTGACTCTGCTGGATAAGTCAGAGAGTATTATCCAGGACACTAAGCCTTCCATTTGGCTATATTAAAACATATCGTGCTTGAATAGTCCCAGTTTTAACAACCACATACAACTTCCCTATCATTTTTAGCTATCCATCAGTATTGGTTCCATCTGTAAATTGTCAGCCAGGATTTTATGTTGACCTCCAGATCATTGAATACTATCAGACCTAGGACCTTGTCTACTAATTTCTGAAACTGGTCACCATTAAGATCAGCAAAACAATGAAATACAGTAAGGCGATTCCCAGTACAGTGATAACATGCAAAAGCTAAGATTAAAAGGATACAAAAACCCCATGAGGAACCACTAACAAATTTGGAAATGCCAGAATTAAGGTCATCTACGTCATCATAATTTGGCTCCACAATGCAGGCACATTCTGATACACCCTCATTAACCGTTTCAACAGGGCTGCATCCTTATTTTGTTGCATAGATAGAGGCTTAACAAAGAAGCGTTCAGTTCTTTCAACATCATTCTGTGTACAGCCTTGAGCCTTGTTGACCACATGCGATTCTGACCTCATAAAGTAGAATCACTCATCTGTGGTACCCATCACTGAAGTATCAGTGCTCCATAAGCACTCATTTATCCCCACGATATCCCTGTTTCATCACTGCCCCCCCTCCCCTTAGCAAAAATAAAAATCAGACAGAGGAGTGAAACAGTAATTAAGACATACCCACTAATTCTGATTGGCCAACCTCATGACCGCTTCCCCTCCCCTCCCCCAAAGGGAAATTTATACTATATACATTCGAAACACAGCTCCTATAGATTTCTGTTCTGCAGCTGTGAGAGTCAATGATTCTGCAAAGCAAAAGTGGTCTGACATGTAAGTCAGAGAGGAATATTCAGCAATACTTGAGAAGAGATTAAGGTTTTGGGAACACCGGAGCGACCAAACATTAATTCTTTCACAATAATTATCTGTGGCCACTTTAGCCTACAACAAACGCAAATCCATTGAAGGCTAGAGCTAACTCATATTTGCACGTGCTCCGTGGTAAGCTTACCTGCAGGTCTGAACCACATGTGGCTGTAGGATACCATAGCAAATCTACGGCAGAAGCAAAGGTAGCCTCCAATTCTTCAGGCTAGCAGTAAATTGCCTTTGCCAAATTATCCTTCTAGTTTATGCAACCCTCATGCATAATTTGTATCTTTTGGTGTTTTTTTTTTTTTTTTTGTTAAAAGAAAACACTCCTTGCAGATTCTTCAAGTAAACCTGTGGGAGTCTGACAGGCAAGAGTGTCTGGTCATCATGTACACAATAACTGTAATCACATAATAAAGGATGGTATCAAAATGCATTGACTCAATAGGGCCCAATTAAAGGTGTGGTCAGGTAAGTAGTTCTGTGACAGAACAGTTTCAAAGTTCTCTCTCTTCAGTTGAAACGCAGTAATAGCCCCCTGCACACACTCATTCCATTGACATGCAAAGTAAAATGTGCTAAAATTAAAGCTCATGACCATAGAGCTTACTGTTAAATCCTTTTGCTTTGCTCTATGAACTAAGAGCGTGCATGCGCACACATACGTGCACACACACACACACACACACACACACACACAGAGTTACCATATCTCAGCAGAAGAGAGAGAACTTGCCAAAACACAAGTTTTCACCTTACTACGTCCTGAAGTATACGGTCAGTCTTAATTCTGACATTTTTCTAACTTCCAAGCACAGCATTTATATACAAAGCAAAGCTTGCGTGTACAAACTCTATGTGTACACATGTATGTACATGTGCATCTGTCCTCCTTAAAGTTTTGAAATAACCAGCCAATTTCAAACGAATCCAATTAAAGGGTAAAGATCTTGAAGATAAAGTCTCATAAAATATGCAGCTGGGGAAAGAAGAGAGACCCTATTAGAGCCCCCTGCTGAGGGAAAGGCTAATAAGCTCACCCTTGATTAGACATCAGAGAATCCACACAGGAGAGAGCCGCTGGAAACCAGGCTTCATTAGTTCCGCTGCTCACGGAACTACTTGTTAAAAAAAGCAAACAGAAATTCCAACATGTGGCATCATACTGACACCCATATTGGTCATCAGCAATCACTGCACAAACCTCTGTCACTGCAGCTAAGAGGATAAGTGACGGCAATGGTAATTTGTCATCTTTTTTAGCACAGCATCAGAGGGGGATGAGACTCTTTGCCAGAGGATGTCACATACTTGTGCTGATTGCAAACATCACACAACTTAAGAATAAAGGATTTAATTCTTCTAGGCTTTGGAGGGAATGTGGTCAAACTTTCTGCCTGATACTTCCAAAACTTAATCCTCTCTTTGCTTCTACCCAATGTGCTGCAATCCCCTGCCTCGAGCACCAGCTTCCTGGCCCAGTCCCAACCTCTTTACCCACATGGCCTATCCTCTACTTCAGTGGCTTTTCCCCATTTCCTTCTCCCAATTCCTCAACATTTCCTTCCTCTATCCCCACTTTTATCTGTCCACGTCCCATGATCTTGTCCGCATCTGTTAGCTAATTGTACGCATCTCCTCACTTTCCAGGCCCTTAGCAGATCTGTCTCACTCTTCTTCCTCTCAGCCTTGGCCCTTCATAGCTTACTTCTGTGCCATCTTTCCCCTTACAAATGGGCTCCCCATTGCATCCTCTGCTGCATTTCCTAGTTCCTAGGCTTCTTGCACAAACATCCCTAGTCCTTTCCCACTCCCATCTCCTCTCTACTCAAATTTCCAGACTTCCTAGACATCATCAGCTCCAGTTCCTACCCGTATCTCATGCTTGTCCCCACTGAACCAAGCAGTGTCTTCATTACCCTGCCTCTGTAGCCACTAGAAGGAGATAATGGTCAACAGTGGGCACAGAGAATTCCTTCTGAAGCAGAAGGTCTTCACAGTAGCTGTGACTGAAGGAAAAGCATGCTTGGCCCTTCAGCTCTAATCTGGAAGACACTCATCACTGCAAAGAGAGTACATGCAGTCCAGTCTTGTATAGACACTAAGAGAGGGCATAGTGTATTCAGTTGGTTCTGGGGAGAAGGACAGTCTGATCAGTGCCTGGAGTGATGCAAGCCTCAAGTAACATCAAATAGGATACAATCTTCACATATTTCAACTACTGAACTATAAAGCATCTCTGAGCATGCTTAACATCTTTGAAAAGCCAGACTCACCAGATTTCAGATCTATTCTAAACCACGGGAAGTTCAACAAACAGCAATGCTAAATCCCACACAAGGCAGAAAAAAAGGCTCAGAATGAGACATGTCTGAGAACATGCCCACCTGTTCTACCACTGGCTCCTCTTGCCTCCCTGATTTCCTGATTAAAGGGGGCCTCCACCCAGCTTCTTCCCTATCTAAAGTTCAACTCTGCTTATTGCCAAGCCAACTGGCTTCTGTGCCTTTTTTCTCTCTAGATTCACCTCAGAAGCTTCCTACGTCCCTTAGCTGTTCACGTCTCCCAAACCAGAATCCCCTTTTATTTCCATAACCTACTGGAAAATAAGGAAACCCAGAACTGGGCATGGAAAACAGAGCACTCATTGGTTACAGTACATTTTTCTGTTTGTTCAAAAGCACAACTTGCAAAACCATTCTAGACAATGACCTGGTATTCGTCACAGCCTTTGCAAGCTTAATCCTGGAACCAAGCGATACTTGTAAAGAGCTCTCAACTTCTTGTAAAAGATCAAACTATTTGGAGAACTGTTTGTCAGAGAACTGGTCTCGCCTCGTTCTGAACCTGAAGCACCTCATCAGCCCTGTCAGCTGATCATATCACATCACAAACTTCAAAAAGTGCACAGATACAGGCACCAAGCCATAGTATGCAACAATACTACTGCATCAAGGACCTAAGCTATTTCTCTCCTCCCAGCACTGTTTAAAGCTCTGATGAGAAGCCATGTACTTCACACTGCCAGCATCTTACTAGAAAGATCTCTGATACTTATCCCATTTTTCACAGAAAAAGTGAATTCTACAGAGATGTCGGGGAGATTAATAAACACCTGACACTAAGTCCAGACAAGGCTAAAATGACACTACTTTTGAGAAAAACGCTTCACAGAACTGGTCTAGATGCTGTCCCCTGCAGGTGTAAGCGTTCCTCTAATAGCACAAAGTATAAGGACTCTGCCAGATTAACCCTAAAGCCAGGTGGCCAAGACCTGCAAGCTACACCATCACTAGCAAAAGCTTCACACCTTTTCTTACAAAGAAAAATCTAGTCACAAAGATTCTTATATTACTTACAGAGGAGGCGACAAGTTCACTTCTAGAGCTGATATGAGAGCAAGAGAGCTACAATTTTCTGGAGCTGAAATCTCTACACCCAGTGGGCTCATCTGCAATATGCCCATCACCTTGGCGCTCCAGTTCCTCCCGACCTCTCTGCCTGCGGTGCTGCCCATTCAAGGCCTTGCTCTATTTACACCAGTACACCAGGAGTCAGGTATTAGGGAAATACTTGCTCAGGTACTTGGGACAAAGCTCACAGAACAAAAAGAGAAACATAAAACCAAACAATAAATCAATTTGACAAAAGACATTAGAAATTATTAAAAAAAGAAAACAAACAAACCCACAATCAGGATGATCAACACAGTCCATCTCTTTCCAGGCATCTGACTAGATTGTCCTCAGTGTATCATCACCAGAATCAGTGAAACTATACAAACACATACACACGTATACCACAAGCATCTCCTTTCCCAGACTGAGAAGGGAACAAAAGCAGAAGAATCTCATTCCACAGTCCTAATTTAGCCAAGATATGCTTGCCTATTGTAGTGACTGGAACTACCCAAACCATCATTTCCTTTTAGAAAACAGAAAGAGGCCTAGGAGTCCTAAAAGTTTTAACTTGTGAGTCTATTCATACACATATTATGGGGGAAAAAAAAAATTTACTGTATTTTACAAAGGCCTTGTCTCCCACAGCTCCAAGAGGAGACAGCATTTTCTGTTCATTTTCAACAATTATTTTTAGTTCTGAACTTGCACATGGAAAGCATCAGCCAAAAAGGAAGGCATCTGCCAAAGGAGGCAGAAATATTACTTTGTGATCTTCAATAAATCTCAGTTTAGTTATCTTCCACCATAACATTGCTCAGAGGAAAGTATGCTTGGGACAGGGGCTGGAAGAAGAGGCAGAGGTACCACACTCAGACTAAACATGAAGACAGGAAGTCTTCCTGATTACATGTTCCTACATATAAAGTCATTTTGTCTTTTTTTGCAAAGTCTTTTTCATGAGCTGTTACATAGACTATTGGTGTTCATGAAGCTTCTGCTGAGTCACTCCACCTGGTCATGGGTATTTTTTTCCAAATTTGCAAGTAAACAAGGAGCTATAATTAAAGCCTTGGTTCAGCTTTAATTCTAGTGTTCACTGCCAATTGTGTCCCCTGTAAATACATATTTAACAACCTAATTAGCAACCCAGACTGTAAGCAGCTTGAGTAGTGTGGAATTGTGGCTAGGGCCCAAAATAAACGGCGGGATTACACATAGCAAGCTACCTAACACTCCCGCCCCTCTTCAGCATACGCTGATTATATTTTCAAAGTGGAAAACTGGGACACTGGTAAAGGAATAAAAAGGCTGATCCAAGGTCTGGTTTTGTACCCATTTAAATGTACTGATTTAAAAATGTAAACTTTTTTGAAATCTATAGTTAATAATAACACAGCCCCTGCAATGGATGCACTGATTCTGTGCAAGTACCTCCACGCTGTTAGAGCTTAATCCCAGAAACATAATTAAATCTGGTATGTGTAGGGGGCGGGGGGGGGGAGGCTAGGATGGCAAAAGGGAAACTTTGAGAAGAGATAATGGGCACACAGTAGAGAAGTGAGAAGAACTGGGGACGATCTCCTATTTCTGTTTCAATCTGCCTATGTGCAAAGGGCAGAACAGAAAAAACTGTTTACTGCTGTGTCACTCCTTTGTCTCTTCTTCCTCTTAAATATTCCTCAGAAACACCCATCACTAAATCACCCATACACGCTCCCACTTCCCAATCAACACAGTCCATCACATTTCCTTCCTAGCACTCCTCTGCTCTGCCCAGTTCCTACCCTCTCAAAAACACCCATGCTCATCATCTCTAGTTTAAATACTTCTCATTAATTAACCTTACCCTTTGCTACCACTCACTTATGAACTCAGGCCACATCCCTCCAAGGTCAGAAAGCCAGCCTCAGGGCTCAGAACTCTTCCCCCTCTTATCTGATTCCCTGAAGGCTCAGAAACACCCTTATACCTAATTCAGAAATGCATTTCTTTTCCCTATTTTGTTGGGAATGCTGAAATAGGAGGAGAGCACAGGGGGCAATGCATATGGGAGCAGACAGTATCACCACAGTTCACTCCCTGCTCTGTGCCTCCGGTTTGTAGTCTTTGTATTGCATAGTCTGGAGCCCCAACTCGGGGCAGCCAAGCACACTAGGGCTCCCAACTACACGGGAAGTGCTCCAGTTACACCAGACTACTGCATTCTGCAGTACACCAGCCACAGTACCTGGCTGTGACATCAAGGATATGGCTCAGCCCCATAAGATCCTGGTCATTAACTGACCTAGTAACATTAATATCTATACTATTTAGGAAATTGAGGTTTTCCACTAAAAAGGAGATCCCTAGTCTTGGGACAACCCTCAGGCTTACAAACATTCTCAATTAGAGAGAAAACTAAACTTTTTGTACAGCTGAAAGTTTCTATACTCAGGGACTCTACAGGGATGAGGCACAGATCTCTTCTTCCCCATGTAACCCTCTGAAGGGTGGAATATACCCCCATCCCCATGCAATGTTATAGCCATGGTTGAACCCTGCTCCCCACCTGTATGTCTTGCCATCCTTGTGCTGGTCCTCATCATCCTCGTTTGACAGCACAAAGGGGTCACTCATCTCTGGCAGCCCCGACTCCTGCAATCGTTTCTTCTTCCGGCCCCGGGGTGGTTTGGGGGCAACTCCCCCACCCCCACCACCCCCACCACCTTCGGAGAGGGTGGTTGTCCCTTTCTTGGACAGATCAGGCACCACCTGGAGGGCTGCCTGGGACCCAGGGGGCAGTGCAGAGACAATCATGGGGGCTGAGATGGGAAAGGTTTGGGCAGAGGAGGCTGTGGTCACCAAGGAACCTGACGGGGAAGTTATCACCAGACCAGGACCTGCAAACAGAGAAAGATGGAAGAAGTCAGGTATTACATATCTCTAATTATTTTCAACCTCCTCAACCCAAAGAAGTAAGCTTTATATGTCTTTGACCACAACCCAAATGAACAGAGTAGCTTGCCCTCCACCAAAACATCCCCAGGCTCCACTGCTGGAAGTCAAACACCCACATGTCAAGAATGTCTAAAGATTCATAGTGAATGCATGCCTAGGGCCAAGGCAGTCAACACCATTAATATGCCTAGGATTAATCTAATGCCCCCAAAGGATTATCCAGGACTCCCCGTCCCCTCATCCTCTTCCCATCCTCGAGTCTCCTTCATGTTGTTCCAGAAGTCTCTGGAGCCCCCTACCTGCTGTCATGAGCCCAGCAGATTGCACTGGTACCACAGTGATGTTCTGAGTCACAGGAGCTTGGCTGTGCGGTGTCAGCTGCTCTGGCTTGGTGTCCGAGTCCATGGAGATACCAGTGGGTAGGGCCACAGAGGTGGGTACTGTCAGCAAGGCAGGGTAGTGGGGGGGAGCCAGGCTGCAGCCCTTCTCTGTGGGCAATAGCTGCTCCTTCATCTTGTTAATAAACATGGTGTTTTCAATCTAAATGGGTGGGAAGAATGGCTTTTAGAATATTGCAGCGCAGCTTCTTCCCAGCAGTTGGCTGAGCAAGAAATGCAACAAAAACACTTATTACACATGCACTTCTAACAGGAAGCAAGACCAGCATAATAGGTTGGAAGACAAAGATCTTACCTGTCCCGAGACGGTGGGCACCGCTGGCCAGAAGTACGGGGAGGAGTTGAAATGAGATTCTTCCATCCTAGCTGGGCGCAGGGGGGAAGAGGAAGGGGGAAGGGAAGAGGAATGGAGGAGAACGAAGACAGACAGACAGACACACACACACACACGATAGGAACATTAAACCCAAAGAGACTCCAATAGGGAACTGGCTCAGTCTAATGCTGGGACAGTTCCTTAATCTCCCCTTTCTTATTTGAGCAACTTCTCCCCACTTTCGAGCTATCTGCCCAAATCCTGTTATTTTCAAGGGGAAAAGGTAATGTCTACCATCCCCACAGGCACAGGTCCCTCTCAAATGCCTCTTGCCCATAGCCCTCCATGCAAAAAAAATGATTGATTACATCTGCCCCAACTCTGATTACACCTCCGAAATTTCGATTATCAGCAGCCTAAGTGTGAATACAGTAATGATGAAGTCTGTGCATCTGCAGCCAGGCAAATAAGAGCTGAAAATCATTTTTCACTGTCATAGACAGTCTGATCCCACAGGAGGTGAGAATTCCGGACCTTGCCTGTCCCGTCACCCCAGCTCAACGCTAAGGACCCAGACACAGCAAGAGAACATTAGCGTTATGTTACACAGGAAGAAAGACAGGCAGAAACAGGGAAACAGACTTGCCCAAGATAACAGACAGCCATAGGAGATCAAGAAGTCAAACATAAGGCTCCTAACTTCCTGTTGCCCACTGCTCTAACAACTTCAGCCCCCATCTCAGGGCCGGCCGGGTGGGGGGGGGGGAAGGGAGGGAGGGAGAGGAAATGCCACTCAAGATTCCCAACAGACAAGACGCTCTCTACTCTCATCCAACAAAACTATGTTGTGGGAAAGCAACCTGACTACCCTGTGCCCAAGATACCCCTTTTCCAAGTGAGATCAAATCATGGCTTTGTACTGCCCATTTCATCCATGCCTTTGGCACGAGATTCTGTCCCCAGTCAGGTGCCACTGCTCCATCTCAATTCTCCGTGCAGTCAGAGCACTGGTTAGACACCAAAAGATAGCCCTCTGAAGACAGAAGCTTAATCTCTTCAAGAACATCCAACTGAAGGAGAAACTAATTTTCCATTCCAATCCTTCCATTCCTTTGCATAGTATCATCACCTAGAAAAGTCTGCAACACTTCTGCAAATGCCAGTCATAAACTAAAGAAATTCACAAAAGAATATTTTCTAGAGCAGATGAGCCTATCCCTGAACAAATATGCCAAAACTGGCAGATAAAATAGGCAGAGAACATTATGCCTGGCAGAATAAGCTACGTAAAGAAATCAGGCACTGTAGGTTTCTCATGCAGCTATCTGTAAATTAGACTACCATATGATAACAGAAGTGGTACAATTAATGAACAAATATTGTTTCTGAAGGACCTCAGTCATCAGATAAGCTGTGGAGCATGCCCTGAGTAGCATGAAATACTTACTTTCCAGAAGTATATTAGACCAGAATAAATGCACACGGAACTATTGCATGCATGCCAAAACAGAAAGATAATTTTCCTCTAGGCAGAGGAGCAGTATTTAAATGCACCAAATTACCTGTTAATTTTATTTTTATGAATTGCTCACAGAACAGCAAAGCTAAGTATTCCTGCTTCACTTAAACCAAGCAATAAACACGCTTAAGAATGAATTACTCTCCTTACAGCGCTGGCATATAGTCAGACTGCCAGCTGACTGACTGAATTACTCTGGATTTACACTTCTGTGATTCAATCAGAATCAGATGGGGCAAGAATCTTACCTTCCTCCTTTGCTTTCTTCACTGAGCCAAATTAATTCTATACATTGCCTACAGCAAGCTCCTGTATATGTAACATTTAATTGCAGGGCTTGTTCTTCCACAGGACGGACATAAATGAAGAGATAAGACATTCCTTGACAGCTGAGCTCCTCCTAAACCAAGAGCTTCCCGTTTGGAACGTCAATGTATTTGTTTTTGTTGTTTTTATTGTCATTTGTTTGTTTGTTTTTTTAATATGTAGTGCCCTATCTGCTCAGCTTCCACATTAAAAAAAAAAAGTGAAACTGATTCTGTAAAAACATGTCTCATAATAATCATATGCACATTCCAAACAAACTGTAATTGTCCCAGACTCCCTTGGATTGAACAGCAAATTTTAGGAATTAAATAGAAAGATGCCAAATTTAAATAAAAATTTGGCAACAACTCTCTCATTTAAAGAGTACAAGATATGAAAGGCAAATCCATTTTCAGATTCTAAAATCCAAACCAACAAAGACTAGGACACCATTTGCTTCCTGTCTCCATCTAGTTCCCTACCAGAACTTCACCAAGCACCTAACTTTTATCTACTTAGTTTACAAAACAGGTACGTTAAGAAAGCCTCGTACTGATTCTTGGAAAATGACCGCACCATTCTCATTAAACTCTCCTAGAATCCATTTCCGCATCCAAAGATCTTCAATACTGAGCAGATATCAGGCCTCAAAAATCAGTTTGAAAGACTGAAGTGTAATGAAGTTAAAAGAATGGGGAGGGAAAGGAGAAATGGTGTAAGAATTGAAGCTTTCATGCAATCTCACTATTATGTCAATCTTCCAAAGGGAGAAAACAAGGGTAAGATTCCTCCACCAAGCTACTACCTTAACACCCACAGCCCCCACCCGCCCCACCTCCCCCTTCCAAGTTTTAGTCTAAAGGATATTTTATAAACATGCACCCCTATTCACAGCCCCGACTTTAACACAACTCACACTTACTTCACCAGAACTCTGCACGTAACCCTTCCAATTGCTCTATAACTATCACATATGGGCTGGAGCTTCAACCCTGTACCACAGCATGCTCCCACTGCAGTGCCTTCCTCATCCCAGCTTCCATAAACAGGCCAGAGATGGGACCTTCTTCCCATTCACCAGTCTAGTATCAGATAGATGTCAACGTACCCTCCTGATATAAACCAGAAACACCTTCTATGTACACACCACAAATTTACATACACCAAATAAGCAACCAAGCGAACCAGAGAACTCACAAGGGACAAGGAATCTGAAGTTTAGCTCTCAGAGTACTTCACAGAATCACATACTTAACGTGCTGGACTTATACTTCGTTGCAGGTCATCACTTTTACCATAAGCACACAGATAAAAGCGTATGCAAGTATACGGTGAGGTAGAGGCTGTGTTTCTGGAAGGCATAATTAAGGTTGGATATGTAGGTATTTAAAGGTTGACTTTTAACATGCTTTTCCTTATTCTCCACATACCCTATTTTCCATTCAGTACAGGTTTTAGTTAACAAAAAGCCCTGAATACGACACTCAGGAATGATTTACAACGTTGTTTTATTATCTGCCTAGATCTTTGTTCAGTAACAAGGAGCTTTTAGGTTAAATTGCTGCTAAACATGGTTGATGCTGAAGGCCGCACAGGATATTAGGTCAAATGCAAAAGTGCCTCCACTAAGCTCATAAGCACAAAAAGTTTAAGGACTGCTACACCTTTAGGAAAAAAAAAAAAAACCCAAACAATCATATGAGGCATACCTCAAAGGCAAAGTTCCATACCCCAAGCCCGCGCACCAGGGCTGGAACAACCTTGGTGCCTCCCTGACACATCCTTAGCTACCACCCCAGCCACTTGAGCCTCTGTGGAAACAGATGCCTGGCAGGGAAGTACTCCACACACCCTACGCCTGAATTCCTTCCAGGCAGTCAGTCCCTTCTCCCACGCCCAGGTGACTTCAAGTCCCAAACGCTGCGGACTGCGGCCCACTCCCCCCACCCAGCGCGGAGTGCTGGGGCGGCCTGAGCACCGGGGGCGAGGGCAGAGGGGCGGGGGTCACTCACACTGCTCCGGGAGCTCCTTACCCCTCTCACTCTCCCTCCTCTTGCATTTCTCCTCCTTCCGGGGCTGTCTCTGCAAACAAACCGCCAGGGTTACGGGGGCACTCAGGGGCCTGCAGGACAGCGGGCGGCGCAGGGCAGGGACCCCGCACCCGCCGGCCACGTCCAAGCCCCGGGGGAGCGGCCATAGCGGGGGGAGGGCGCTCTCCCAGGGGCCCGGCCGAGACCGGGGGGGGGGCCCGGACCCACCTCCCCCCGCGGGGCCCCGCGCGCACACGGCGGCGGCCGACGACGGGAGCCCGCCGCCCCGCTAGCCCCCTCCGCTCCCCCCTCCCCGGGGCCGCGATGCAGAGGCCGCGGCGAGGCGAGGCGCGGGGCTGGCCCGGAGCGCGCCTCCCCCGCGGCGCAGCCGCCGGCCGCGCTCTGCACCAGGCACCGGGGCGGGCGGGCGGGCGAACAGACAGCCAAGCACCCTCCTCCGTTTCCGCTTCCGGATCGCTTCAGCCCCGGAAGTGCCCCTTCCCCGGCCCCCCCCCCCCACCCGCCACCCGGCAGATTACCGCGCACCACCCCCCGGCGGCGACCCCGACCCCGACTTCAGCGGCGGCAGCGGCCTCCTCACCGGAAAGAGGAGCGGCGAGTCGCTTCCGGATCAAGAGGCGGGGCGCGCCTCAGCTCTTCCGGGGCGCGGAGCGGAGCGGAACGGCGTCATCGGCGGCTTCGCTCGAAAAAGAGGCGGAGCGGCGGCGGCCGCCGGCCCGCGGCGCAGGTTTCCCGTCAGCGGGAGCGCGGCCGAGCGGGCGGGCGCGCCGCGAGCGGCCGGCGCCGGGGCCGGAAGTGCGAGGGCCGGTGGGGGGGGCAGAGGCGACGTGGGCGCGCGCTTACCGGAAGTGCGGGGCGCCGGCGCGCGGGGAGCGCGGGCGGGAGGGAGGAAGGGCGGAAGTAGCTGTGCCGACGGGGGAGGGAGCGCGGGGTTCCCAAGGCCGGCCGCGAGGCCACTTCCGGCCGAGGGTGGCTCCCCAGTGTGACGTGCGGCGGTGTGGGAGAGCCGCGGGTGTGAATATTCATGAGCCTTCTGAATATTCATGAGCGCTCATGAATGACTGGGGCCGCGGCCCTGGGCTGGGCGGACTGCGCTGCGCCGCACGGGGTCGCGGGTTCGGTTCCCCGGCCTCGCGGGCGGCCCTGTGGCAGCGCCCAGGCCCCCCCGGGCAGGGCAGTGAATACGGGCGAGAGCCGCTGGCCGCAGGTGTAGCGCTGCGCCAGGCCCCAATTGAAGGCAATTTGTAGTTCCTGGGCAGGCACGAAGCTTCCCAGCCGGTAATTGCAGCCTGGCTTGCCTCGCCTGCCCCGCGGGCAGGGCCGGCTGCCAGCTGTGGCCTGCGCAGCCGCCATTGCTGCCGGCGCTGCCTGCCGCCTCGGGGGCGTTTCAGCCTGCCGCCGAGCTGGCAAAGAGCGCTCCCTTCGCCTCGGGTGGGTTTTTTCCGCCAGCTGGGTGTGTTGTGAGGGCTCAGCAAAGGGTCCAGCGCACAGGGAGGGGCAGGAAGGCAGAAGCAGGTGGCTGGATGGCCTCGGGCCGCCCAGCGGGGTGGCGCGGCTCGGCCTGCTGCCGCTGCGTGAGGTGGTTCCTCCAGCCCCTTCTCTTGGGCTGGCTCTGCCGCTGCCCTGCCTAAGCGCCAAGCATGTTTGTCTTGCTTGTTTGTCCAGTCGAAAGGACTTGTAGCGAGTTAAGTTTTATGTCAGGTGGGTGAAGTGGGCTGTCTCAGCCAGATAGGCCCTGTAGGCAACAGGGGAGCGGGGCATGCTATAGTCGCCAACTGTTAGGTCAGTATAACCACGTGCAAA
Organism: Struthio camelus; assembly: GCF_040807025.1. Classification (NCBI taxonomy): domain Eukaryota; kingdom Metazoa; phylum Chordata; class Aves; order Struthioniformes; family Struthionidae; genus Struthio; species Struthio camelus. Next base: position 90,786,571 of record NC_090942.1, on the reverse strand, counting down.
TACTGCTTTTCTCGTTTGTAACCATTCACAGCTTATTCTGAATCCTGACGTGACCGCAAAAGGATTGCAGCCACAGTCTAAGAGTGCCGTTTAACAGATTAAACCCACATAAGTTTGGACTGACGGTTTCCTGCTGTCCTTTGTGCTGGCGCTACTGTTCACGTTACTGTGCAGCACAGGTTACTGCACAGGCTGGAAGCAGCAGTGGGTCCCTTGAGCCTTGGCGATGGCACAGCAGAGGCACGAGGCTGTTCCTTTGGGAGGGAACACCGATTAAAATTAGAGCCACCCCACAAGACTACTAAGCCAACCTGGCTGTTGCAGCTCTGCCCTGCCTTAGACTCATGTAATGATTTAGGTGAAAAGATACCTTTAGAGGTCATTTGCTTCATTCCACCACTCGTAGCAGGGTTAACTTCAGCATTAGATCTGACTTCCAAGTTAGATTAGGTTGCCTTCCTCACCTGTGCTGTTGCTCACTGGGCCCTTGGCTGAGCCGTTTCAGTGCTCTGACCTAGGAAAAAAACTCCTTTTTAAAAATTGTTAAATGAGTTTTCTGCCAGCTTGGCATGCTGAAACAGCTCTTCAGAGCCAGCATGAGTAAGAGGGTGGGACCAGGGAGAGCGTGACTATAGCAGCCAGCGGTTAGATTGGCTCAGGCGATCATGAAACCGCAAACATCCGGAGCACTGGGCAGAGCACTGGGCAGAGGGAAATCTCCTGGTGGCTGAAAGGCAGGCTGCTTGAGCAGCAGTGCCCATCTGTCACCAAAAGGTGCTGGGGTCATCCTAGACAAGGCAGAGCTTCCTCCCCGGAGGAGTCAGGATTAGCTTTGCGTTCTTCAGCAGAAGTCACGTGAAGGCAATTGTTGATTTATTTAAATAAAAGGAGTTGGCAGTCTAATCAGTTTGGTAATTAATTTCCTTGTTAATTTGGGGGTTTTGACTTGCTCATGAATATTCACGAATCCTCATCTTTTTTTTTTCTTTATGTAATTATTTTTGTGTTTATCAGATCACCTCTGAAGGTGACATTTCTCTTCTCGTTCTGCAACGCGGCAAACAAGTTCAATCTCATGTCTTGGAAGAGGAAATCTGGTCTGGTGATGATGTCTCTTTTGCCTTTTCTTTGCCCCAGTGTCCTCTCTAGCCTTTCAGCTCTCCTCTTTCCTCTCTACATGCTACCTAGAAAGAAATAAGACAGAGTCTGTTCAAAGAGGAGGGCTGGCCTAGGCTTGGCACCTGGGAAAGCTTGTCAAAACCTTCTATGCCAGACAAGCTAAAGTCATAATTGCCAGCTGAGGATTGGGACAAAGTGGTTGATTTTTTCTTACCGTGCCTAGAGTTTTATGTTCCTTCTCCACCCCCAGCTCCCTTCAGTCAAGCACCCTTCAGTAGCACGTGAGACAGTGTGACTCACATCTGTCACAAACATTTGATTTCTCTTACCTCCTTTCCCTAGAGGGAGACAAAATAAAAGAAACATGGATGTGTTTCTCTGGAGAGTACAGCTGATCTAGTCACCTTTTTTGCTGCTCTCTGTTGTCCCATCCTGCCTGTCCTTGCTCCTTCTCGCTAAAGTGCATCCTAGCCTCCATTACACGTTCCTCCCTGGTGAGCTGTGCCTGTGTCCCACATGTATGTTCTTAGAGCTTATGGCATTTCATAACATCTATCAGCTGAGCTAGACTTATTTACTGTAAGGGTGACTGAGGACTGGAAGGGGTTGCCCAGAGAGGTTGTGGAGTCTCCATCCTTGGAGATATTCAAAAGCCATCTGAAGAGGGTCCTGGGTAACCTGCTCTAGGTGACCTGCTTGAGCAGAGGGGTTGGACTAGGTGATCTTCAGAGGTCCCTTCCAACCTCAGCTGTTCTGTGATTCTGTGATGGACTGAGGACTGTGGTGGTAAAAATCCAGGTATCCTCAGTTATAATGACTCCTGTTGGGGGTGGGAGGAGCAGGGTTGGCAGAAATGGTGTGAAAGCTCCCCTCCTTGCCATGTTCTTGTGCGCAGGGGTGAGCTTGGCCAAGAGCCAGCCCCTTAAAAAAGTAGCATGATGCACACAGCGGAGCCCCCAGACTTAGGTGCTGCTTCCAGACAGCTTCATTTCTTTAGATAACTCAGCTTTGATACAGTCTCCGATCTGTACAATTTCTTATCATTCAGAGAGCATACCATCTCAGGGCTCAATGCTGTATGAGGAGAGATGGCAGCGCTGCACCAGCTCCGGAGTTCAGCCAAGGGCTATGTGTGCCAAGGGTGCGGGCAGGCCAGGCCAGGCTGCCAGTTGGAAAAGAGGTGGCAGAGAGAGGTTTAAAATTGTATGGCAAGAAAATAAGCCAGCAGCAATGTAAAAGCAGCTGCATGAGGTAAATGAGCCCTGGAAGGGGAGGTAGCGGGAGGCTAGCGGGGCTTCCTTCTGGAGAGCAGAACCATGCAAGAAGCACAGCTGGGCACCTACCTGCCTCTGAGGGTACCAGCTCACAGCCGGCTGAGACAAAAGCTACCACAGCAGTTGCTCTCTTGCAACCTTTATAACAAGCTCTTCTACACGGTTTTGATCCAGGAGGGTGGCAAACACAGACCTCCATGCCGGCTGCCTGTTCCTTCTCCCATCCTTGTTACCTCCTCCACGGTCACCTGTGACCTCAGTGGCCCACCTCAGTTCTTCCCTTCTTTTTCTGCTCACCTGATTTCTTCATCTCTTTCCTTCCTGTTCTTCCTAACACAAGACACCCACCCCTGGACCTTCAGTAATGGCTACAGGCCACCTGCTTGTTGCACCACTGTGTGCTGTGTCTTTGGACACCCTTTGTCTGCTGTCCATGTATAAACTGTGTAGTTCATGGTGGCTGCCCCATCAATATAGGTGGTATTTTGTGTCATGGGATCCTACTTGGCTATCTTCTAGGGCTGACCTGGCCTGACATGTTCAGTAAGTTGCCTCTGTTGGTACCTGAATTAGCCAGGGGTACCCGAACAATAGGCGGAGAGGAAGAGATGTGGTTGGAAGGTGGGATAAGGTAGTGACACCCATTTTAAAGATGGAGGCTGTTCATTCTTGCCCGAATTTTCATCTGCTTGTGGGACAATATTAGGTTTATCCCGAAGCTGGTATTTTAATCCTGTGAGCGTATTTCTCAGTGAGGCATGTTGTCCTCACTCTCTCAGGGAACTGTCATCTCTTTAGCAATTGGCTGATTAAATCCCCTGGCAGCACGCAGCAGAGAGCATTTCAGCACGTCATTTCTGGCTTTTTTTCCATTGCATGGAAATAGATTGCGTCTTTCCCTATTTGGTTACTTCTCTGTTTGGCATTGTTTAAGGTTTCAGAAATATGCAGTAACTGAGATTATAGTCTCCGTTATCCTTCATGTGCTTGCCCGCCTGAATCATTGCATTTATAGAGGCATCCACACTTTTAAGGGCAAAGAGCAGAAACCAAATACCTGGGATATACTTTGGAATTTGAAGCATATATAACAGTGTTCCATGGCTTTTTCACTGAAAGAAATAGGTTGCTTTGGACCCCGGACATCAGAGTGCCCGTTGGGCAGGGACTTGGTAACTGAGGACTGTTGTGGGATCGATCAGCCTTAGCTACAGGCTGGGTTTAGTCTGCCGCTGAAGTAAGGACAATCAGTTACTGCACTTTCTGGCCAGTGCGCCATGAATACAAGACCCATAATTTAGAAGGAGGAAAAAGAATCACTGAACGTATCAGGAAACAAGGCAGAGGGACTGTGCCTGAGTACCTTCAGCACAGAACAAAAGTCTCAATCCCATCAGAAGTGCCTGAGGGGGATCTCCATTGCATGGCCATAGCCAAAGCAGGTTTGGCTACCGCCAAACCAGTTCCAGTGGGGTGGTAACTCCTCTGTGGCAATAACCCCAACAGGCTTAAATCAAAATGGATTTTAACAGATCACCACAAAAACTCTCAAGAAGCATTTTGAACATGAGTCAGCAGTGAGCCCTTAAAGCGCTGAAGGCTCCCTGGACTAGGGGGACTAGCTGGACTTGTCCAGCTAACGCAGCTGGACCGCGTTAGCAAAAGTGTGGCAGGCAGGTCAAGGGACAAGGGAAATGGTTATTCCCCTCCACTTGAGAGGGGCAAGGCCACAACTAGAAGACTGTGTCCAGGGCTGGGCTCCCCAGTACAAGATGGATGTTGACAAACTGGAGCAAGCACAGCAAAAGGACCCCACAGTTGAGGGCTGAAGCACATGATGTTCAAGAAGAAGGCTGGAGGAGCTGGGTTTATTTGAGCCTGGAGAAGCAAAGGCTGAGGAGGCATCCAATTGCTGTCAGCCATTATCTATGGGGAAGTTACAGAGAAGATGGAGCCAGACTTTGTGAAGGGGACACAGAGAAAGGACAAGAGACAGTGGACACAATTGCAACAAGGGAAATTCTGACTATATATAAGGAAAAGCTTCTTCCCCTTGAGAGTAGTTCAGCAGTGGAACAGGTGGCCAGAGAGGCTGGGGAATCTCCACCCTTGGAAATGTTGAGAAATTGCATGGACAAGGCCATGAGCAACCTTATCTAGTTTGGGAATTACCCTGCTGCGAGCAGGAAATTGGACTAGAGACTTCTAGAGGTCACTTCCCATCTAAATCTTTCTGTGAGTGAGTGATCTGGGTTTGTGCTGCTGATCTGCCATGAGCAAATGCTCAGTATGTTCATAGCACTGGAAGCCAGAAGGGTAGCATGCCTGTTTCATTCTGTGGAAATGCAGCTGTGATGACAGCAATGTTAGCCTCTGTGAAGTCCTTGCACATGAACAACTCTTCTCCAGTTGGCTTGCCACCTTCTATAGCCCTCCTCAACCCATCCTACTTCTGTTCCAAGGACAGGAGGATCTTGTTGGTTTATGGGGGACTCCCTAAGCTGTGACATGCAAATTCTTCTGAACTGCAGCAGTCACAGAAATGTCATTTAACTCAATGAGAAAGGTCTTCCCCCACCTGGAGCTCTTCAGAAGCAGAGAAACTTTAATAACTCCTTAGCGTTCTTGGCTTAGGTGTCTGTGTGTTTGTGTGCAGTCAGAGAATATATAATAACATGTTTCAGAGGATCTTTATTCTCATCCAGAAGTCCTACAGTCACTTCACAGGTTCCCACTTCTTGAGAATTGCCACTAGCTACTTAGTCCACTAGCATAAACTGTAACATTTAATCCACAATTGGATCACAGTGGTGGTGCTTGGGTGATGCGTTCCTCGTGCCACCTTCAGTGCTCTCCAAAGCATTGCTGAAGCAACTCTCTGGGTCTTTATAGCTGCTTTGTATCATTTCTCAGTAAGAGGGAAGATGCTGAAAAGGCGGGGGAGAAGAGGATAGAAGAGAGGGTGGAGCAAACAAGTTATCGTATCAGAGCAGAAATACAAATCAAGAAGCTGTGACACATCAAGCCTGGAGCTCACCAGCTCACCTCCATCTTTGTGTTTTTTCAAAACTGACCTGGGAAACTGCAGTTTTGGGAGCAAAAATGTGCAGCTGATCCATCAAATTCAAGGTAAGAACTCCAGGACTGGAAAAAAGGGAGCTATATTTCAGGAAGAGAGAAAACAAAGTACACTGGGCAGCTGCAAACTCATTAGTCTAGTCTCAATAGAGTGTAAGGTTAAGAACAAAGTACAGAAGGAAAATAAAATTAAAGCCATAGCAGTAAGTGGAAAATGGAATCACAGAATGGGTTTATTAACAAAAGCAATGTGTGCTGGTAACTTGATCCTTTTCTTTACCTCCTTTGCCTTACCTGAATGAAAAAAAAAAAAAAAAAGAAGACGAAGGAGAAATCGGTAGACCTAATCTAGCTGGATTCCAGTAGGGCATTTGATACAGTAAGGGGTGGAAAGCAGCTAGATAAACTGAAGTAAAAGGAACTAGTAGGAGAACTGTAAGATGAGTAAAACAGTGGGGACAGGGAGATGATGGGTTGAGTCCAAAGGGAACTGTCACAGTGGAGGAATGTCACTGGCCTTGGGAATAATTCTGTTTGCAGTAATGGCTCCAGCTCAGCAAAAAAAGCAGCGTGAAAAGGAAGTTTGCTGATTAAATGCGTTTAGAAGAATTACTCACAGACTGGAACAGAGAAATGTGAGATCCTGTTCTTCACTGCTGTTACCAGGAATTTCTGCTCTACACAGAGATTCAGTGGTTAGAAATGACACAAGAGAAGACAGATCTGGGTGCATTTATCACTCACAGGATGCTTATGAAGCACCGATGTGACATGATCACAGAGACAACAGTCTTAAAGAGATCATTACGTTAATCTCATTTAGGATGCTCTACACAATTTGTCACCCGTATTTGGAAGTGGACTCGAGACTAGCAGCGGCGGTATAGGAGCCATAATAACAGTGTCTGTCTATATGCCTCTCCCCGGCTCCCGGTGAGAGCAGACATGGGGAGAGATTGGCTTCTTTTGCTTAGCAAAAGGCTGAAATGGGTGAACGGCTCTCTAGAAATCTCTTTAGTGGGTGGAGATGTTCCCTGTGAAATGAGCTGTTGTAGAAAAGAAGCAGCTCAGCCATAATTGAGCTGGAGAGGCCCTTTCTCCTTAGAATTTGATTTTTTTTGTTGTTTTTTTTAAAGACCCTGGAAGTCCAGGTGGACTGGTGGACTGCAATTGGTGTTCCTCCTTGGAAAGCAAAGCAGGTTAGCATGACAAGCACAGCGTCATAAGAAAAGAAAGAGGTGCTGAACACAAGCCCACGTTTTCCTACTCCATCCCCCAACAAGTTTTTTTCTTAAAGGATAAGAGATCAAGCCAAACTCTTGTGTTCTCTATGCTGGCAATTGCTTGATGTTTCTCCCACGTAACACCCAGCTCCCATAAGCCCTTTGAAGAAGCAAAATGAAAAACCAGCATCTTGAAAAAATCTTGGGTCCCTGGAGAGCTGCACAAAAGCCCTTCTGAACTAAATGTACTGCATGCACTTAGGCGGACAGAAGAGCTGAAAGGTTTCATCTTGCTAGTTCTCAGCACTCAGGGGGACAGGCAATGGGTCCTGAACTGGTTTCTACTCAGAGTTAGCTCTACTCTAACATCTGACTGGGCGGAGGGGAGGCACTGAACAGAGCTTGCTGCGGTTTGCTGCTGCCAATGATTTCTGAGGTTTGTTTAATTTAATTGGGGGAAATGAAAATGGGACGAGACCTCAGGCAATCATCTAATTCATCTTTCCGACCCAGAGACAAGATTAAGTAAACACAGATCATCCCTGACAGATATTTGTTGAACCTGCTCTCAGCAGCCTCCAGTGACAAGAATCCCTAGGCCAATCGAGTCCAGCATTTTATTACTGGATAGTTAAAAAGCTTTTCCTACCATTCAGCTTAAACCTTCACTGATGAAAATGAATCTTTCTATTCCTGTAGCCCGCTGGAAATGCCTTTCTGCTCTGACAGCGCAGTCTTCCCAAACCAGTTGTGTACACTTTTTGGCAATGGTATGCACCTTTTGGCAATTTCATCTTGACTCTGTTTGTTTCCTCAGCTTGTTTATGAGAACTTCATGCTTTTTCAGTGTACCAAAAGCCTTAAAGTCAAGATATATCACATCCACTACTTCTCCCCCAACTCTGCTAGGCGAGTTATCCTGTCAGAAAGGGAAGTTACGTCAACTTGACATGATCTTCCTGACCAGTTGATCTTGGAGGTTTTTTTTTCCATGTAGGAAATATATATTAGAGAAGAAGCTCGTTTGTATGTGCAACTACTTCCTGAAAGGGATGGGAAAAGAGATAAGGGGAGAAGGGTTAGGGCTGTGGCAGGCTGAATGGGAAGGAGGCAGAAAAAGTCGGGATAAAGTGCAGTAATACACAAGCAGTCTGTGGTCAGGATCCTGGGCTAAGAGGGGCTGCCGGGGACCCCTTGAATAAATGCCAAAATATTGGAAGGAAGATCTGCTAAAATGGTAGCAGTCTGTAATGTCAGATATGCATCAAACCTGTATACTGTGAATATGTTTCGGATTCATTGCAGACTCTGATGCACTGAGAGGTTTTCAGAGTAACACACTTGGGCCGTGTCACTCTTTTCAGGTTTCAGCCGCTCTTACAGTCCCTCCTTTACTGTATCCCAAAGCTGTGCTAGTGTCTGGAACAGATCCCTCTGGGCAAGGCGCCCAAGTTTCAGATAAATGTAATATTCAGGGAAGTAATTTTTCAGATGTTTTCACAACATCACCGGGGAAGACTTTTTTTGATTTCCCAGGATCACTCCATAGTCCTCTTCATGGTCTAGTTTGCAAAGAGCTAAGCCCAGCAGCAGTAGTGTTACTTGGTCCCAGCACACCTTGCAAGCTTTCCACTACTTCTCGATCCATTTAATCTCTCTGCACTCTGCTGTTTCCTCAACAGGGAAGGTCGAGGCAGGTGGGTAGTCATGTGGCAGGAGGTGACAGTTCTTGATCAGCAAGTTACAGACAGCTTCTCTGCCCTCTGCCACAATGATGTTCTTCCTTGTGCCAAACCCATCCTTCCCTTGTTCCACCTCCACCTAGGAGGGGGAAGACATCTTACCCTTGTTGCAAGAGGGCACAGCTGAGGCTCAGCCTACCATCTCCTGCGTTGGTGTCCCCAAAGCCGTGGCTATATCTGTACTAAGTAAACAGGCCCAGGATACCGGGCTGAGTCATGATGTGCAATCACCCATTCTGTCAAACAGCTGGTGCAATTTTGGCCCAGTGCAACTGCTGCTGTAGGAGACATTGCCCAGGCGTGGCTGGTTGGGTGGCACGCTCCAGGGGGCTGTTCTCAGGAAGTTGATTTGACATGGCTCTCCTATTTTGGAGACAAGCAGGTTCAGGTACCTGTATCTATGAACATGATCTGTCCATTTGATGGAGCACTGTCCTTTGTTCATCTTATAGACTCAGTCTTTGTTTTTCTGGTGCTCTGCAGTGCAATATGGTTTTTGGGTTGTTTTCCCCTGTTCAGGCTGAGCAGGCAGTAGTTATGAACTCATTCCTGGGACCTCTTGATAGACCCAGAAGCTGTACTCCGGGATTACTTACTGATGCTTTTTTTTTCCAGGTAGGAGCACCTCTGACTTTAAATACTGATTAGGGGATCCAGCAGTTGCCAGGTTTCTGCCCTGAGGGATGTGGGACTCTGAGACACTTTTCCTGCCTGAGTTGTCAGCTGAGCAGTGAGCATTTTGCAGATTTAAGTTCCTGTTGTGCCTATGCTCAGGAGTTCCTAGAAAGTCTTTTACGTCATCACCACGCCTCGATTTAGCAAGGATTCCTGTGTTTTCTAGGGATGTCTTCAGCACTGCAATCACCTGGGGTTTTGTTTCCTCTAGCCTCACAGACAGAGTGAGCATCTGTCTGTCACAGAAGCTTTGGCTCTTTCTGGGGAGCAGCTGCCACCTAAGAAGTTGCTCTGTGCTTGGTTCCCCTCTCCTTTTTCTGGAGTGGAGCCTTTCAGGCCTGCCAGCTGACAGCTAGTTCCAGCTTGCCCCAGACTGGGTCCTATAATCTGCACTTATTTGTCATGGCAGGCATGATAAGCTGCCCTTCCAGGTCTGCAAAGCGCCAGTTCTAGGAGGAGGGGAGGTCTTGCAGACAATCCATGTGTAAAAAACTCCAGAAAGTAAGCAATAAATTTAAAAAATACTGCTCGACTCCCCAAAACTGCTAGAGATCAGGAGCCCAACACAAAGCCTGGTGGGAGAGAAGGATGCTGAGCAGCCTGTCTAGGGCAGGCTAGACAGGCTGCATTTCAGATCAGGGCCTGATCTGTGGCTGCATTTCATGCTAAACCTCTGGTAAGGCACTGCTTAGGATATGTGTACCAAGCAGCAATGGCTATAAGAAACAACCTTCTACACACTAGAACTTTTTGAAGCATTAATGGCTTTGATGCAGTGAGAGGAGGATGAGCTGGAAATGGCAACAGCATATTTTGTTGCTGTTGTATCCAGTCAGGGCGGGGGATGGAGCAGGAGCCACTCTGACCACTCTTCTCTTCTATACTTCTGTACTCTTCTATACCCTGTGACCCTGTGGGCAATCCTGGCCCAAATTCCCTGTTCATAATATAGGGAGTGCAGGATGGGAGTGAAGCTCATGGCAACCAGCTGGTATCCTTCATCGCAGACACAACAGCCTCCATGGCAAAGCAGCATGACTACAGCTGCAGGAAAGGGCAAACAGCTTGCTGCTGCCAGGAAGCATGTGAGTCCTCCACAGCTATGTCAGAGCAAAATCTGCTGCGCTAGCTACGCTTGCTGTTGAAAGTGCCCCTCACCCCTCTCAATGACGTTGCACTGAAACAGATCAGGGAGTGCTCACAGTGAACACTGGTGCTGTCCCTCCTGGAGGACTGGTGCCATGTGGTGGCACTTTCATGAGCTGACTCCTACAAGAAACATTTTCTTTCAGTGGTGTTGCAGAGAGGAGGGTGCCTGCTGAAATTGTTATCCGAGGATGTCCTAACCACATATCATTTCCTTCGGTCTTTGAATGCGCTGCACTGAAGTTGTCTGGCTATCCCATAGATGGAACACCTTGCCTTTCATCACAGAGGTAGGAGTCAGGCACCCACCTAACCTCCTCCCAAAGGACTCACTGGTCCCCTCTGCTGCTCGCTTCCTCCTGCACTCAGTGTCCTGCAGTCTATCCCAGGTAATGCTCCCCTCCATTCATCGCAGAGCACTTTATACCTGATGCAGCATATGCAGCTGGAGGGCTGGCAGGCCCCCTGGCAGCTGCCCACTCCAGAGGAGCAGAAGTAAGGTTGCCTGGGCATGTACCTTAACTCTAAACGTCTTGTTTTTCCAGAAGTTTGCGTTTTGATGGACTCAGTGTTCTGGGAAGGAATGAGCTATCACCAAGCAACATTAACTCTGTGTTAACAAAGGGTTTTGTCATTGAGTTTAAACTTAAGGACAACGCTGGCACAAGAATAAATTATCACAGGCTGGGCCATGAATATACTGAGGCTGGAAATTAGAAGGAGCTTCTTACCCAGCAGTGCGAGGATCTGGAACAGCCTTTTGAATAGCAGCAGTGAAGAGAGGAGACTGAGCTTGGTTTGAGACTGGAGTCAGGAAGTCTCGAGCAGGAGTGTGCTATGGGGCTGCCTGTCACGGCCCCGGGAAATGGCTGTCAGTCCTCACTTAACGTGATTGCAGGAGGTTTTCGTAACATCTTTGCTCTTAATGCAGCACAAGCCAAGAAGGATGCCTGGGGCTTGTCTGGGAATGGTGCTGGCTTGTTGGGTCTGTGGGGAGGGTGCCCAAGGGAGGCTGCAGAGTGCTACAGGGTTGTAATTACCCAGGGAGTGCAGATGCGTCCCAGAGGCAGTACTGCTGCCTCCTGTGAGCAGAGAGCTAGTGTGGGAATTGGAAACAACCGTATGTGACAGGCAGGCCCAGGCCCATGCGCCCCAGGTGACAACTAGGATGTTACAGGATTTTTGGCATGCAGAAGAGGGCTTCTCCATGCTGTAATCCAGGAGAGCAGGCACCTTTGTGAGCTGGGTGCTTTGGGGCTGTTCAGCCCCAGTCCCAAGCAGCTGTGACCGCTGGCTCTGTTGAGGGCCAACCAGCCCATGAGCCACACGCTGAAATCTCTTGAGAGCCAAGAGCCATGAGACACAGACCAGGAGTGCTGAGATAAGGGGATGCCCCAGGAGCCAAGGAGAAAGGCAACTGTAGTTCTCCCGGTGCAGCCTTGGGCTGGATGTGCAGCTGCATCCTAGCATGAACCAGCAGCATCTCTCCTAGCAGCACCTCCTGCCCTCACTCTCTCCCATGGCCAGAGGTGGAGGCTAGCCCAGCACCTGCAGCCCTGTGACACAGCACACGGCTCCTGGCCACCCCATACTATGCTATCTCTAGGTACCAGTCTACACTCAGTTGTCCAAAGCAGAAATCCTTACGTGAAATATTCCAGTGCCAGGTCACGATGGATTATATGAGCTGGGGACAAAGTGGGAGTTACAGCAAATTCTGTGTTTAACTGTTTCTTTTCTCTTTTTTATAGAAGATTAAGGCATTGCTGGAGTGACGTCTGCATCTTCCTCAATGATGAAGGTTGGGGATTTCAAGCCTAGCTGCTGACTCTTTACCAGGAAGAAGAAAAAAGGGAAAATTAGCATGAGGAATGTTACTGAAATGGCTTGTATATGTTTAGAGATTAATCTAGCTAGTGTATTGCTGCCTATGTTATGGCTGGTGTGTTTCCTAGGCGCTTTTAATGGAATCTGACCTTTTAAGAACATGAGGCACCTGTATGTAGAGCCTAGATCTGCAGATCCACTGCCACTTTAAGAAAAACTTTTCCAGAAAGCAAGTTTAATTCCTAACCAGTGTTTTTTCTGAGCTTAGATGCCTTAGGACATTTTACTGAGCTACTGAGCCTCTGAATGGCAGATCACTGGTCAGAGTCTAGCCTGGCTCTGCAAGGATTAAAAATCACTCCCAGTGGGTGCATGTCTGCAGGCCCTCCTAGGACATGCATTTGGTGGGACTGTGTTCCATCCTTCCCCGTTAAATACTCGCTCTCTGACTGCACTAACTGGCAAACTCAGCAGAGAGGCCTGGAAGGTGACCTTGAGCTAAGCCATGTCACCTCCAGCGGATGTCGCCTCTGGATCAAGGCTGAGGCAGGCGGGGGAGGCTCAGGCTGCTGCTCCTAAGATAACTGGAAGGATCAGGGAAGCTGGGTGACTGCTCAGTCTAAACAATGGCTTCAGAGCCGGAGCTGTGATCATACGCAAATTAATTTCAAATATGCACAGTAACATAAGAAGCAATTTGCATAAGACATCACATGGAGTCGCATACAATTTTGCATATTTAAATAAAATATAATAATGCACAGCTCGGGTGGGTTCGTGTAATCATTTGTGCAGCGAACCATGCAGAGAAACAACGTGCAATTATCACAGAAGAAGAAAACAAATGATAGCAGCCACCCAGTCAGCTCAGAAGTCAGGAGACGCTGGCCCCTTCCTTCATCTGCCCTCCAGAGAGATGCTTGGATTTATGCTATCATTTCATGAATGTGCGCTACCTTTCCACCAAGCAGTTGCCCCTCTGGTTCAGAGAAAGGATGGTGCTCACTGTATCATGCCACTGCTCACTCCTTCACACCTGCGTCTTTGGCTTCATCTTCCTGTGGCTCCAGAATGCCTGATGGGTCGTTCTTTGTGGGCTTTCTACTGCATTTGTCGCTGAGCCGGAGGGATTCATCTCTCAGCGTACACCACTCCAGGTGGTACTGCTCTTGCCCTTTGGGTGCAAAGACTAGAAGCCTAAATACCAGCTCTGGAAGCCCAAGGACAGACACTGACAGCCTAATCTTTGGTGATCCCAGTGCTGTGCATGTTCAGAGCACAATCTCTTTGTGCTTCTGTAGATCAGATCACACGGTCCTCAGCTCCTGGAAAATGATGACCGAACAATTAACATTAAAAAAGAAAGCTGGTAAGAAAAGGACAACACATCCATTAAGTGGGAATCATCCTTCCCAGGGAACATCAGGAGGGCTGAGACCTTAGCCTGCAGAATGAACTTTCACCACTTGACCTGCGTTTCAGAGCAGTCCTGCATTTCTGACGCATGGATGAGTTCTCGGTTTCTGTCCCCACCGGAGCAGCGATTCCAGACTCTGAGGGCTGAGCCACGAGCATGTACAGTAGCATCTACATCCCCCTCCCTCCTCGCCAAGCTGTGGGAGCAGCACCTGGGTACCTCAGAGCTCCCAGCCCCACTTCACCTGCCTTCTGTCTTCATTTACCCATCTCTTTTTAAGCCCCCTCGCTCTAAATTTCCCTCCTGATCCCTTCTTCTGACCCTGTGTCCCCTTCCTGCCCAATCTCTTAATCCTAGCCACAATTTCTGGTTCTGTTCACTCTCTCTTTACCCTGCCTTCTACTGCCTTCCCTCATATTCCTTCCCCCTCATCTCTTCAGCTCCTCGTAGTTAGGCCATTTGTTTCTCTCCGCTGTACTGCCTGAGCATCAGGAAAGAACTGTCACCAAAAGCCTGGAAGAGGCAGGATTATTCTCAGTTCTGTTATTTCATCCCAACCCTCCTCCTTAACATGGGAAAATCTCTCTCTTCCTCCACATTTACTGCACTCATAGTTACTGCACTATGTCTTTTAGTTATCCACAAGCAAGCTGGCCAGCCCGAGTGGTAAGTAACCCACATTTGGCCAGAACAGTCTTTTCCATCCTCCGTTTTGTCATGGAGGCCCTGATGTCCAGCAGAAGAGAAATTTCATTATAGAGAAGCAAATGACACCTCTATACCTCTTCTTACAGTTTCTGCTGTGTATCCAGCAAACAAGGGGAAATGCTCTTAACCTCATTTGTGTGATATTTATTCACATGCAATACGTCACACAAGAAAGGAACTAGCATAGCAGAAAAAGGTGTTGGAGGGAAAACGTGTCAGGCTTAAATAACTCATGCTGGTGTGGCCAAATGGGTCCAAATCAATCTAAGGACACTGGCATAAGCCTTCACTGTAGGTGTGTCTGACCTTTGCACTGATATTTTGGTTAATGAACGCATTCAACTAAACCAGTGTGTGTTCACGGTGCACTAACCTGGCTAGATTGAGTCCCCTGCCACTAGCAGAGGACACAGTTCACAGACTGTCCCTTGGGTTAGGAAGGGCTCAGAAAGCTTCTGCTTTCTGGGTTACTTTACCAAGGCTCAGATGATGTGTGAGAGGCTCACAGTGCTGGTTCTAGCATCCTTCCTTAGGCAACCTAGCTGGGAAATCAACCATCTCTTCACCAGGGCAAACTGTAATGCAGACTTGACCAGTACATGCGGTAGACATTAAACAATGTCCCTCTGGCATTCAGAAAATGAGTCACCCCAGGCTTGCTTGCTTATTGCTTGTTGAACCCTCATGGACTCTCCAGCCATTGAGGGCCTTTGACCTCAGACTAGACTGGCTGCCCTAGAGCATGTTCTTTCTTGTCACTAGAACTCTAACCAAGAGTCACAAAGATGTAGGGCAGAGCCCCAGAGCAGAGACTGGCATTTGTTCCCCTGACAGTTCCCTTGTGGGGACCGATCTGAAGTTGAAGATGGTTTTGCTTGTATTCTGGTCACTCCCTGAGCACGCTGGGCTTTGGATCAATGTGGAATGCGTCACTGAACGGTCTATTATTCACTGAGCGCGATGTGCGCTTGGAGACACAGCAGCCCTCAATAGAGGCTCAATTCTGCCGCTGAGGATCGAAGTAGGAATGAGCCAAGGGAACAACTCTACTCCATTACATGACACCAAAATGTTGCTTGTTTCAAGGTTATTTTTCATGGCAATTTCCAGTTGTGCATTGCTCCTAATTTAACTGCCACCTACAAAGTCACATCCCTTTAGTAGGGTGCAGGAGGCATCTCTAACTTAAGCTGACTGGCCCCCTTGCACCTAGGCTTACACTTGAATAAGCGCAGCTCATCCAGTGCTGCCATGCCCAATCTCCACTGTGGGCCCATGGAGCCCAGTAAGGCCCAGCAGCTCCACAAGTGCTTTCCCACTACTGCTGTGGTGCCCGCAGCCTTGGGCCAGTTCTCCCACAGAGCATGTTGCAAAGGCACACAAAATGGCAATAACCAGCAGGGGCAGGCCCACAAAGGAGTGCAGAATGAGAGGGCATGGAGGCCTAATTCGCAGCCCAGAGATGCCAACTCTAGAGAAGTTCCTTGTTCTTCTAGGGGAGGCAAGGGAATGCTCTAGCTCGCTGCCAAACACCTGTATTGACAGCCACTTCCAGTAGGCAGTTGCCTAATTTTCTTTATAATGGGACAATTTATTGCAGGTTATAAAAGCACTTAGCAGGGGGGGAGCTCCAGCTTTGGGAGCCACTTTGATTATGTCTTTCTGAAGTGCTGTCTTTCCCAGGAAATCACAGAGGTCAGCAATAACTTGTGCTTGTTTTTCAGCCCCTTGCTGGGGTGATTTTCATGTGTTTTGATGTGGTTGTATAGTTTTATGTGTTCATCTTTGATTTAATTGTTCCCGTCCATTCCTTCCATCTCCCCTGCCCCATGTTCAATGTGCTCCTCTGCTCTAGTGCCTCGTAAGACAGTGAGAAGGAAAGGGGATGCTGGCGAAGGAGGCAGTGCTGGGAGCAGGCTGGAAGGATGGGAAGTCAGCATGAGCAGGTGGGCAAGAGAGACAAAGCAAGGAGTGGTGATGGGAAGGGACTGCGCCAGGGAGTCAATGTGTCAGAAAGCCAGAAGAAAAAGGAGCAACTCATGGAGCTTCTCCTGTGAGGCAGGGAGTGAGTCCTGGTGGAGAAAAGGAATATTTCACTGAGTGCCTGCAGCCTCTGCCTCTGCTGAGAGGACACCAAAGAAAAAGCATCTGAGGACAGAGAAGCCAGCAGCAAGGGCTGAAGCTCCAGCTGGAAGCAGATGAGTTTTGTATAAGATATTTTGCTGTACTGATGAGTTTATGAGTCTTTAGTTTCAGTACCATGAGAATCTATCACCTCTTCAATCAAGTCTTCCTCGCCTGCCCAGCCCAAGAGCCTCCATGTGTAACTGATTGGAGAGGATTGCCCTGGAAGAAGGGGCTGACAAGCCCTCTATAATAACAGGGATGAAGGGACTTCCTTCTCCCACACTCAGCACAGGAGCAAAAATAGATGTCATTCTGCCTCTCACGAGCACAGGCCCCGGGACAGCTGCCACAAGCATGTGCCCACTCGCTGATGGCCCTGGGGCCACCTCCAGCCCACAGAGGCCCTGTGCAGTGAGTGGGGTGCCACTTGGAGGGCGGCTAGCCCTGTAGTGACGGTGGGTGTGGGGGTCTCCCTCCAGGCCCCGCATATTGTCAGCAGAGGACCCACTTCCCATACCCGGTGGGTTGCAGCCCCTGCACAGCAACACAGCTGCCTTCTGCAGCGGGCAGAGACTCAAGGGAATGACCTGGGGAAGATGTGTAGAGGCGCTCAAAGATCAGAAGGAGGCATCTTGGCCCCTGCTTCAGCACACTGCAGCTCCCAGCCATTACCTGGAGATATAGCTCCCATCAGCAGCATGGATAGTCTCCAGGACAGCAATCACTGGGCTCTTGGTCGCTTGAGTGGGCAGAAACCTGAAGAAAGGAGGTCTGTCTCCTCTGATAGAAGCACCAGGGAAATGTTTGGGGAGGGAGAAAAGAGCACGGTGCTATTTCCAGTAAGACATGGCTTAGAGGAGGTGTCAGGCTCGCCTTATCCCCCTTCCAGCAGGCAGAGACCCAAGGACAGTGTCTGAAGCCAGGTCTGGGCTGGAGAGCCTGGTCCTTCCTCTGGCAGGAGAGCAGCAGAGCAAGGACATCTCCAGTGCCTAGCAGACTCAGACAGTGAGTGGGCAGGGGAGTAGGGGGCCGGGTGCCATCCCCAGTGCCTGGCAATCCTCATGCAATTGCCAGGGAACACAGCCCTTAAAATCTGCCGTGGTGTCTGCTGCTGGTTGGTAGCATCCCCCTGCTTGCCCACCCCTGTGCTGATCGCTGCCAGAGCTCGTGAAGTGGGGGAGTTATGGGAGACAAGGATGCTTAATTACAGAGCAGCCCTGGAAACCAGCAACGGCAGCGGCACTGTGGCCAGGAGGGGAGGCAGCAGGGCTGTAAATAGAAAATGCGGAGGCAGCCGCGGGGAACAGAGCGAGGGAGGTTTCTGCTCCTGCATCTCTCTGTCTCCCTCCCTTCCCTTCAGCTTCTCTCACCTCTCACAGCTACCCTGGCTCCCGGCATGAACCAACATGTTACAAGTAGCCCCTAAGCATGGCCTGGAAACAGCAGCTCCAGTGCCAAAACAGCCGCTCAGGGCTGAGAAGTTGGTGCGTGAGGCCCCAGCAGCCTCCTCAAGCAGGGAACGCCTCCCGTGGAAATCTGTGAGGAGGCTTGCAGGGCCTCAGCAGCCTGTGAGGAGACATGGGACCAAATTGTCCTGTCTAATCGCCTGGAGCAGGTCACAGGATGCCAAATGTCTGAGCGCCCATCCCACGGGGAAGTCCTTCTCCTCCCACCCTTGACCTCTCCATTACAGCCCCTTCTAAGCAGCAAGAGCTTGGTTTTCAGTATTTTGCAAAGGTTTATTTAAAAATGTTGAAACTAACATCCCACAAGAATTGAATATTTCACCACAAGGAGAAGAGAAATCCTACAAAAATATATATCACAGCGCACAAGGGCAGGGGAGGGAGAAAAGCAAGACTGAGCAGGGACGCAGGAAGCAGAACAGAGGGACAGGATGGGAGCCGTGGCAAAACGCGACAGAATGGCAAAGAGAGAACGAGAAAGGAGTGGGGAGAGCAAAACAGCAGGGGGGGCAGAGATAACAGGGAGGGAGACTAATACAGGACAGGAGGGGGAAGAAGGAAAACGGTGGGAACAACAGGAAAAAGGAGTGGGGAGCTGGCAGACGGTAAAAGAAGCGGGGCCCCCTCTCTTGTCTTGCCAAGGCAGGGCCAGGAGTACAGTGAGACATCAACTGGGGTGCGACAGGGGAGCTGGAGTTTAGCCCAGGGCTTCTGTGCTGCAAGATTCAGCTCTAAGGCTGTGCCACAGACTTGGCGTTCCCGAGTGAAAAGCAAAAATCACGGTTTAATTCAGAACAATCTGAAGGTGATCGCGTTTCTTCCGGGAACAAAACGTTCCTTTCCAAGCATTTTTCTGTAGCAGAAGGGGAATCGGAGATGAAAGGGCCAGATTTACAAGGGCACTTAGGTGCCGTTGAGGAAGAGGTAGATAGCCCTCTCTGAAGCCATAGGATGCTTGGGTGGATTTAAGTCCCCGTGAACTGAACCAGAGGAGAGGTAATAGAAGCACACACTGCAGTCTGCTCCCTTGTCTGCCAATCACGACAAACCAAATGGGAAAGCACGAGCAAGATTTGGCCTTGTAGCTATGTCACTCCCTAGGTAAAGCGAGAGAGAGGCTCAGGTTCCTGCTCCAAAGCAATAAAGGGTGGAGCAGGAGGATTATTCCCTAGATCTTCCCTCATTCCCACTGTGGTCACACAGAGACCGTCCTTTTGTTCCCTTTTGGAGTTCAGCACAGAAACAGTTTCTTTCAACTCACCCAGTGCACCCAGATGTTTCATTTTAATTGGCCAAAAATATTTGACAGGCTCAGCCCAAGTTTACAAACATTTTCAGACGTTGCTCTCCCCCCTCTCCCCCCCCCCAGCTTGCTCTCTGTAAAAGTTCCACTGGGAAAATTAACTCAGCCCTTTCTCAAGTTATCTGGAAGACAAGGAAACCTTGTTTTTGACTGTGAAGATGCTGGCCTCTTTGCTCGGGCTTTGTACTCTGTGCTGTCAACCAGTCCACCTGCGAATGTCACAGGCTATTAGCTTGGACGAGGGAAGAGTACTGCAGGCATGCTCGGGCTCCATTTTACATAGGTGAAGATGCTTTATAAGGTTCCAGGCATGGAGAAAACAGATCCAGTGAGATTATTTATTGACTGGAAGAAGCTTGTATGTCCAGGCATGTTTTGAATGTTTTGTTGCAGCTGGAAAATTGCAGCAATGAAAGTTTGGGCAGGACACTGAACTTGGTTCCCACATCTAACCTATTTCACATGAGATAGTGAAGGACTGTCATAGAAATATATTTGGCTAGACAAATTTGGCTTGGAAAAGACGTTCATCATATCCAAGCTGCTGTCACTGTAGGAGCTTTCTCTACTGCATTTCCCAGCTTCCCCTTTACCACAGCATCCCTGAAGGGTTTCACTTTCTGGAGATGCTTCTAATTGAAAGAGAGACACACTAAAAGAAAACAAAACACCAAAATCTGGTTTCTTTGCAGAGTTTACAAAAGCCTGGCCTCCAGAGCTCAGGGCTTCCCTGCAATAAGTGTTGGAAATGTTCTCACTGTGCCTCCTACGATGCCTTATCACTTTCTTATAAACGTTCTCTCCATGCAGCATGTGAAAAGGTGGAGAGGGAAAGTCCAAGGATAGCCCTTGAAGGTGCTGGAGTCTAAACTCTGGCCTTGTTTCAACAAATGATACTGATCAAAGAACAATCTAATTAATCTGGTCTGGAAAATTTAACTTAAACCAGTTCAAGGCTTTACATTGTAAGCTGCCAGCGATAAGCTATGCAGCCTTTTGCAGGCTGTGTGCAGATGTCCTTTTCCAGCTCTGGTTGTGCTAGCATGAGGGGGGACAGCCCCCAATGTGCCTTCAGCCGAAGGGGGCAGTGATAGCAGGGCAGTGGGCAGAAACAGCTGTCTGCCCCAGTGTTTGTGGAACATCTGTCCATCCCCAGCTTGAATGTCCACCCAGAGCCTCGAGTGGAGCCAAAATAAGGAAAAAGCTCAGGAGTAGATCAGCCTATCCTAAAGCAATAATATCCCCTGCTGTAAGCGGGAACTCAAATGGTGCTTAGGCTAGAGACCTCCAGAGTCCTTTTCCACCTACATCTTTCTGACATTCTGTGATTCTAATAAGCCTGTAATTTTATTTGACCTGTCATTTTCTCCAAATCTCTCCTGTTTTCTGTGAAGCTTATTGTAATTTACACTCTCATTTAAATGTCCTTCACGGTGAGTCAGATGGGACCTGAGATCACCTGGGTAAATGGGCAGAACTAGACCTCTCATGCAACTCCCTGTGCTTTGCTCTATAAAGAATATGCTTCTACTGCATAAGTAAAGAATGAAAGGGCCATTTCCTTTTCTCTGAGATGATGGATAACTTTGTGTCATAGCCCTTGCATGGGGCATCAGGTCCTTCAAACTCCAGGTGAGTTTCCTGTCTCCGAACTCATCAGCCCAGCAACTGAAGGTGTGAGTGCAGTGTGGGGACAACCCGACTGAAGTCTGCATCATTTCAGCTCAGTGGCTGTCAACCTGGCATCTGTGAACTAGTGTGAAGGTGTCCACAAAAGCCAAGGAATGGCAACTATTGGCATTAAGCTGAAATTTGCCATTTCCCACCCCCTCAGAGTGATGTCCATGGGTACACATCTAGGAAGAGGTTGAGATACACTGATCAAGCTCACACAGGTAACAACAGCACTGATGATGTGGCTATCTAGCCTCCAGACTGCCACAGCCCCTGAATATATGCTCAAACAATTGGTTTGCACCCATACCTGTGCCATTGCTCCTGCTGCTCAGTCAGCTAGGGCAGCGTGCTCAGGAAGGTTGCCCCTCCATGTCTGGTTAAAGTAAGGATATCCTCTCTTTCAAGCCCTTGGTGAATTTTAGCTAGTAGGTCTCCAGCCACAAGGCAGGTATGAGTGTTCCAGCAGTGACCTACCAGCAGTACATGGCAACCCTCCAAATGTTCCCAGATGTCATTGCCAAATTGCTCTTTGTCACCTGAAGTGCAGTCATCTCTGCTGCTTGTTGCCTGTTACATGAGCATTTCAAAGCACTTCCCTACCCGAACCTAGCAAAACCCAAGCTCCTAATACCCAGCTACGTCTGCGTGTCATACTTTAGCTGCTTTGGCAGTAATCCAGCATACAGGATGCTTGCTAAATAATATGATGGGCTTCATCTCAGGTTTTCTGAAAAACATCATCATAGAGTAGAGATAAAAACTTGCCGAAGGAGACTGAGGGGCCTGAGGGGGACAGCTAGGAGGCTTCCAAGAGATCAAAAAATTTGGAAAGTGAAAGGAACTTTTTTTCCAAGCTTAACTGGCAAGAGAAGGGGGGGAGGAAATTGGGGGGAAAAAAAGAAACAAAAAATGGCAGGGATGAAGGAAGATACAGATTGAGGAGAGATACAGACTGAGGAGAGAAAACAGAGGAGTGTTAGACAGAAAGAAAACAGAAAGATGTGACTATTAAAGGTGGCGGGCATGTTTCCTGCAAGGAAGTGGGTTGATGAGGAGAGTCAGGTGCTGTGTGAGCCTCTTCTTCCCCATATTCACCCACTCTTGGGACCCTCCAGAAGGTCAAGGCCTTGGGAACAGAAGAACCTGCCATCACCTGGATCCCTGCTCAGGAGAAACTAAGCCCCAGCAGGGAATTCTGCAGCCACTGAACTCCAGATGTTCACTTCAAAGCACACGACATGGAAAGGGACACACAGAGGGGTTTGGGCCCATGGGGACAGGGGTACACCTTTCCACCTCCCCTGCCCCCAACATCAGGCATGCACTGGTGGGAGAGTCACAGAGATCAAAGTGTGTGTGTGCATGTGTGCTAGGAGAGGGACAGGGGAGGTTAAGCTTTCACAACACCAACAGCTGTCTCCCCTCCCACCATCCCACTCTCTCATCTTCCTGTCCTGCATGGGGTGGGGGGTGGTCCCCAGCCTTCCTCCAGCAGGTGGCTAATGAGGCCCAGCTTGTCCATTGCCCAGGTACATCCTGGTTTGGTTAGTTAGTGATGGTGGTGGTGGGCTATGGCACAAGGAGATTGTTTTTTTCCTGGGGTAGCAGAGGCGACAGAAGTATGTGCTCCCCAGCTGTGACAGGAGGGTGGGGGGAGCCAGCTCTGCTTCTCCCTTGTGCGTCACAGGTTCACCAGTGGGATTCTGGGGGGAGAAGGGAATGGGAAAAGAATTAGAGATGGGAGCTGCTCATACTTATACTGCCCCAGAGCCCCCATTAACCGATGCTGCTTTGTCCGTGTGGGCACTTCTCAGAGTCACACTCCCTTGCTTTTCCTTTGCCTGCCTTTCCCACGCTCCCCTACCACCTCCGCACTCCCTCTCCCTCCTGGCTCACTGATATCTCTGCCGGCACTCACCGATTGAGCTGGAAGGCAGTGCTCTTCCCGTGGCCCCCCAGTTTCTCCATGCCCTCCTGGCCCTGCCTGCATTCCTCTGCCTCTGGTGTGGGGGCCAGCGAGTCGCCGTAGGGCCCCAAAATGCTGACGGTGGTGGGGGACAGGTCCGTGAGGGGCTGCTGGCTCTCCTGCTGCCTGCCCCCGCTCTGCTGCCCGGAGTGACGCCGGCGCTTCTGGTTACGGTCCCAGCTTTGGAGAAAGAGGAACAGAGAGACGAAGAGTGCCTGTTCAGACATGGCTCGACCCTCAGTGATGAAGTGGTTCATGGGACTCCAATATGCCCAGCTTAGGGCTCAGTGGATCCACATGCCAAGCCTCCCAAGGACTTACAGCACCAGACCTGCACCCTTAGGTCAAAGGCCTTCCTCCCTCACCAAAGCACACAGCCCTTGTGCGTACCTGCAAACTTCAACATGCTCTCAGAGCACTGTTAAGAAACAACATCCATTGCCCCAAGTCCCACTCACCAGAACTTGAATATGATGCCAGTGGCAACCAGGACAATGATGATGGAGATGGTGATAGTGACATAGAGCTGGGGGTCCACACCTGTGAGACGGAGAAGGGAAAGAAGGAACGTGAGAGACATGTCAGTCCCTGGAGAAGAGCATAAGAGAAGCCTCCTGCTGGGGCACTTCTGATTTTTGCAGAAGGCACTGCCCCTGCAAGGATGAGTGTGAAAGAAGCAAAGAGCAGATTTACCTTCTCCCCGGGGCCCAAACAAGAAGGGCCGCAGCGTGGCCGGGGTCTCACGCAGGTTGAGCCCTGCATTGTGCAGGAGAGAATGGGAGTTGGGCTGAGCCGTTGCCATCCCATGTGGTGAAACAAAGGTGTAGCCCAGTGGAGGAAAGCCCGGGTTGGCCGAGTTGGCGTCCCCTCCATCCTCGTCCGACACTGTGGGGCCCCACACGATGGCCCAGGGGTACTGGGAGGAGGGCATGCCATCCTCAAAACCGGACGGGGTGGCAGGCCGGGCCCCTGCAGCCTGGCGTCTCAGCCGTACAACATGCCGCAGGTCTGCCCCCCGTGAAGGCAGGGACCGCTGACGCGGTAGGATGAAGCGCAGATCCCTCTCTGGCAGTGAAATCCTGTCCCAGATGCAAATGGGCCGAGGGGCGGAGGGACTTCGACGGGCGCAGAGTGGCCGAGCGGCCATGGGGCCCCGAGAACGAAGAGACCAAACAGCAGGAAGAGGGAAGGCCGAGAGCAGAAGCAGGAAATGCCATAGCTGCAATGAGTGGATGCAGGACACCAGTGGAAGCATCATGCTATGGGGAGAGAAGGGAAAAGAGCGTTATCCAAAACGTCCGTCCTGCTAAAAAGGCCAAGCTAGGAGTAACTGAGAGCAGCCCCAACACCCACGCTCCCGTCTTGCTGGTTGACGTGGGAAGCTGTGAACCTACCAGGCGCTGGGCTCCATCTCGGATGCAACAATGCCTTCACTCAGCAAGGATCCTCTCTCATGGTCTTCACTGAGAGGCAAAAGAGAGAGATTTAACTGCATCCTCCGCGACGATTACGTAGCCACCTGGAACACCTGACCCCAGCTGTCAGGCAGTGTAGAGCCCTCACGCACCCGTTCCCACATCTGCCCTCCTTAACCCACTGTGCCTGCGTGCTCTCCTGTACAGAGATGCATCTCCCCCAAATGCCACACAGAAATGCACACATTAGCATACGCACATGGGAGCAACGAACAGTCTCTCGAGCACACGTGCTGGGACGCATGCACAGGCTCCCTGGAGACTCTCCTGTCTGAGGGCCAAGAGGGGGATTCAGTATCTTTGCTTGCTTATCACTAGAACGACTTGGGATCTTAATTCCTATGTTTATTTATAGTGTAGACCGTGTAATCCATTTATTAAGAAAGATCCTCTTCATTGTGTGTCAGAGTGAGGGAGAGAGAGGGGAAATACGAGAGTGATAAACAAAGAAGATTGTGAAAGAGAGAGTGAATCAGTGAGAAAAGTCCAGCCTTACTGAAGAATTTAGAGCAAAAATATACCTATCAAATATTTAGTATTTACATTCCCCTTGCCTCACATGGAATTACCTTTCCACGCTCCTTGTCTTAGTGTCCTCTCTGCTGTTCCAGCCCTCTCTTTCTCCCCTATTTCTCCCAATTCTCTCCCACCTCCCATCACTGAGTAGCGCTAGGCAGCACAGGTAACACAGAATAAGGGCTGGTTCCCCAGGCTGGATTTCTGCGCTGGTCACATGCCACCCTCTGGCATTGCAGTCTGGCTACAGCCCGGCTGCCCTTCATGCTGTCTGCCCCTTTCCTTGGGCAGGGCACAGCAAAGCCTTGGTCCTTCTCTGATGAGCTATTATGTGCCTGACCCAGGATTCTCCCCACAACAAAGACCTCACACACACACACACACACACACACACACACACACACACACACACACAAAACCATTCAATATGCTCAGCTTATTCCTTCATTGTGAAAGAGAAAGCATGAATGCCGGCAACCCAAATTCCTGCCCTTCTATGGCTTCTAGGACAGAGAAAAGGGGGTACTTGGCCAGGGGAGTTCAGATGGGACCAGGACCAAACACCCTGCTACTGCCAAGACTTGAGACAACTATGTTCTACCTCGAAGCACTCAGAGCCAGCTCCCAAGGAGTTCCTACCATCCCCTCCTGCTTAACCCAAGTGATTAACTAAAGGGAAATGAACCCTGCAGCATCTTCTGAGGGAAGGGCCTGGTGCTTGCTGTGGGTAGAGGGAACCACATCCCACAATGTGCACCTGAGCAGATGGGTCAGGAGGAAGAACACCAACAGGAGCAGCTGCCTAGCTCCTGCCGCATTAACTGGGGATATTTTTAGTTTCTTTCTGTTAAATATTTAAACAAAGTTCACAGGAAAAAAGGAACCATCAGCTAATGTGCCCTGCCCTTCCCTCCAGGGCAAGATCAGTCTATGGAGAGATCTCTTGATATGAAGATGAGGAGAAAGCAGCAGCTATTCTCAGCAATTCTTTGTACTTTGCTCCTGAACCTCTAAGCCTTGGAGGGGACTCGGTATTAAAATGCAGCTGTACAGGGAGGCTGAAGAACGGAGCAAGTTTCTTCCAAAGCCAGAGGCTCCCTTGTGTTGGCAAGATCTTGGTCATCTGGATTATGATCACACTGCTACGGAGGATGACGTCTGCCAATGCAAATCTATGACAGAAGAACTTCTTTTGGACTTTGGAAAAGGAGTGAATTCCAAGTGTCAGGGATCTCACCGCGTGAATCCTAGGCTTGGGGGCACACAAACCACTGGAGTGATTATAAGTTGGCCTGGGATGCCCATGGTCATGTCTGCAACTCCATACTAGACATTAGTTCCCCAAGATAAGGAGCCTGCTGTGCTTGTGGCATGGCCTTATCAGTTACAATCTGGTCTTTGGGGGCATGGACTTTTCGCGCAGGAGCATGTGAATACTGGCAGTACCATCCCTGAAATGGAAATCCTCCCCAGGTGTAGGTAAACCTCAGTGCTAATCCCTTGGGGTAGTGTGGTATGTTGGGTGCGTGCACGTTTAAGTGCTAGCATTCCTCCTCGCACAGATGGCTTAGCTGGGAGAGACATAAGTGGCTGTAGGTACACAGTGCTGGTCTGCAAATTCCAATGCTGGCGAGCTGGGGCACCCAGCTCCCCATGCTCTTGCTTGTTGGAATGAATCACCTCACTAGTATCTTGCAACAGAGCCCTCGCTGTGCTTCCAGGCTGAGATTGTGAACTCCAGCAACAGCACCCTGGGTCAAGGATTCCCAGGGTTTAAGGACTGGGAATAAGAATCCCTAAAAACCAAATCATACATTACTAAGCCTTCACACCCACTATTCTGAAGTTCAGCCCTAGGAGCAGGTTATGGCTGTAACTGGATCTGAGGAGTAGGAGTGACCCCTGTCACCAGTTTCCTCATGTACACATAATATTGCTATAATGTCAGCCTGACAACTAAGTATAAATCTCAGGAATAGGACACTCTTTTGCCTAGATTCTGCTGCAGATGGTGAAGAGAAGGTGACTCCTGGTGCCTACACCCGAAAACTGGCTCCAAATGAGCGCAGGATTGAGACATGTAAGCATCAGGCAACACTCTATGGTTTGTTGATCATATTGTGACTGGGGACTGAGAGTGTGTCCTGCCACTAAGACACGCAAATGTGTTTTGTGCAGGAGCTGAGAGAAACACAGAGGTGTCTCCCATAGCATGAATACCATGACACGAAGGAGGAGGAATCTGGACTGTGATACGCCAGACAGTGAGAGCTGAACTCCACCGTGCACAGAGGACTAATGTGCAAAACAGAGCGTGGATGTCCCTGTGGCTTGCCAGCAAAGCAGCAGATAAAACATGTCTGGGACATCCTGCAGTTAGACTCTGGCAGCTGGAATGGTGTCTTGGGCACAGATCCTGCTGCACTTGAGGGCAAGTATAACAAATGCCCTTGATTCAGCCCTGTATAAAGATACTGAACAAAACAGTAGATTTTTGGAGAGGATGAGTGGACCCAAACGCTCTTTCGTCCTGGAGGTATAAATCCCAATATCCTTGCACCTGTATTTCAGAGGCCTTTTTGTGTGGGCACAGAGAATGGATTTCTGCACCAGTGCTGCGCGCCACATGTTCTTGCCTTTCAGATCAGTTTCCCAGCTCTAGTTGCGATAGGAATGGACAGGGCTGCTCCCAGGGTCCAAGCACAGATCTGTGTATTTTTGCTCTAGATACGGGGCCTCCACCACAGCGTTCTGGTGACCTGTTATACACAGATGACAGAGTGTGAATGACAAAGCTATTTCCCCAGGGCACTTCACAGTTTGTGAATCTTGGTGCCTAGAAACTGGGAGTAAGAATTTCACTGCTCTTTGCTATTGCCTATTGACCCCACTACAGATCCAGACTAGAGATCCCTGGGGCTCATCTGTTAGGAACTGCTCTCCCTGCATTTGCAGGATGGAAGCACAAATCCTATTGCTGTTCCCCAACAGCAGTGATCCAGCTGTGCTCCCTCCCTCTTGGTAAGTCTCTTGCAGCCTAGACCCACTGCTGCTGGGACTTGAGAGAGAAGATCTTGGCAGCTGTGCCCCAAAGCACATACCCCAGTGCACCAAGGGGGCTGGGAACTGACCTCCTAGCTAAAGCCCAGGAACAAAGCCTGCTGCAACCCTGATCTGAGCAGAGAGCACAGACTAACCCACGAATGTGACACCCGGAGCTCCAGAGTTCAGATTCTACTGCACTCTGGTGACGCCCTAAGATTCACTGTGCACAACTCCTTCTCCATGTCCAGGACTCTTGTATACAGTCGTACCGAAGATCAATTCTATTCAGAATAAAAGCTATCATGAGAATAAAAGAGCTGAGCTGCTAGCCGTGCGCAGGTGACACCAGCTCTGTAGCTCCCTCACATCAAATGCAATCTGTAACCTTCTGTTACAAAATGCTGAAGTTTGACAAATTCAAATGAGGAACAATCCTATTAATAAAGAGGGTCACACACTAGAGCAATTTACCTAGGGAGGTGGTGTATTCCCTACTGCCTGAAGCCTTTACGTGGCTGTATTTCTAAAAGACATACGATAGTTCAATCAGAAGTTACTGGCTCGACGCAGGAAATTAAATTGGTGAAATTCTCTGGCCTGTGTTATGCTGTAGGTCAGACTAGATGATCAAAATGGTCCCTCTGGCCTTAAAATCTGAGAATCTCACAGCTTCCTTGATACCTAGCAGAGATCGGCCTCTGACTGAGGAGCAATTGGATGAAGCTGAACACACACAAGACATGTTAGTGAGAAGCGGGTGGTCTCCTTCCATCTGGGGATGGGAAGCGAGTTGCACCCAGTTCTGTCTGACTCGGCTTGCAGATGATGATCTGTCTGTATTTTTGTAACATCTCGGGCTTGACTGCTGCGATACTGTGCCTCTAGGAATGAAGCCGTCTGCTCTCAGAGCTCTCCAGCTAGTTCTGAATGCAGCAGTCTGTTTGCTCAGCGACTCAATCTGCCGGGAATGCATCACGGTGCTTCTCTGCACCCCACCTTGGCTCTCCTTTGAACACGGAGTCCAGTTCAAGGTCTCCAACCTAGTATTCAAAGCCCAGCATGGGACAGGCCCCAGTGACCTAAGCAATCAATCACCTCTCCTTATGCAGCGATGACCTCACATGACAGATACGTTCCAGTGGAACAATGAAATTGCCGACCACTTTGGGGAGAGGAGGAAGGGATGAAAGAAGGGGAAAGAGCCTTATGACCTGAGGAACAGAACATTCACCGGAGCTGGGCCAAGATTACGAAACTTAACTGCCAGCTGAAATAACGTTCGCCATTAGCAACCCCGCAGCACCAAGCTTCATGCAAATCCTTTCCTTGCCTAGCTCCCCCACAGCAACGATCCCACTCGAAATAGTAATAAAAAAATCAAAACAAACCCGAGGAGGATGCGCCCCTCCTCACAGAGAGAGCGTGTTAGGTTGGCTGTCATTTTTAACTCTCAGCCAGCATTAGGGGCTATGGTGACAGCCATCGATATGAAACTGTAATCTGGGACCATGAAACCTAGCAGATATCTCCAAGCACTGAGCGGACTGAGTTCAGACACTGGCAGAGAGGCCCCCCACACACTGCCTGGTGTCCTGGGGCATTAACCCACACCTATCTTTTTCTCAGTGGGCCAGGACATCCTATAGTTCACGGCCCAAGATGCAGAGATGCTGTCATTCCTGGCTTCGTAGTAGGAAGCATGAACCTCAGCACTGGTGGAAAGGGGTTTTATATCTTGCTGTGTTGGGGATGGGAGGGAAGGGGAGAGTCCCAGAGCAGCTGCCCCTGGGAGGCACTTCTGCTGCGCTCGGGTGAGGTTGGACAGCTAGGAGCATGAATCCAAATGCTGAACTCGGGGAACGAGTTCCCACCGTGTGTGGGGCTTGGGGACACAGCTTGGAAAGCTTGCTGAATTTGGGGGCTGGTAGTCTGAATGGTGGCTCACATCAGGCTGTGCTACTTGGTGTCCGAGCCTGTGAAGGTTGATGGCAGCGCCCAGGAGGATCAGTCAGGACTACTGAGGGCTCAGGCAGTACTAGTGCAAGGGGCTGCGGATCTTGCAGTGTTCAAGATCAATTCCAGTGGGAATTCCTGTGTCAGGGCGCCAGGGCAAGTGCTTACGAGCTGGATATAGAAATCCTAGGCTAGGGCCCTGGGGCATGATCCAAGGCTGGAAGGATGACAGTACCCACAGATTTGGACATTTCAGCGTCTAGGAAACAGGCGTGCTAACCTCGCCAGTGGTGCTCTGAGCGTAAGTCTCTCTGCACTAGGGAACTGTGAGTGCGGCCCCCTTCCAACCAGCCCTCTGGGGTGCCAGTCCCCTGCCATCTAGTGCCTGCCTGCAATACATGTCATGAGTCTGCCAATCTTCTCTCTCCCAGTTTCCTACTGTTCCTGGGCATCCAAGTGCTTCAGGTGCTGAATCTTCACATCTGAGTTGCTATCCCTTGCATGATGCACCCTTGGCCAGGCAGGAGGAGGGATTGACCCCTCTGTTTCCTTTCTCCAGCTGCGCCAATTTGGCTGAAGTCGCCTTTCTCAGCGCAGGCTCCAGTGCTCCAGCACAACAGGTCTGTGATGGAGCCGGGAGCTGGAGGGCAAGAGGCAGCAATGCCTGGGATGCGCTCCCCCACCCAGCCCCCCCGGGGATGCCCTGCCCCAGAGTGAAAGAGGAGGAGAGGGCAGAGAAGAAAGGAGACAGCCTGCTAGAGGGAGAGACAGAGCACCCAGATGGGGAGAGGGAAAGAAAAAGGGGGAGAAAGGACACAGGGAAGGAGATGGGGAGAGATGACTTGTAGACGGGCACACATCCCTCCCTGCCCCTCGCCCCTGCAGCCCCATCCCCGCACGGTCCCCCAAGCCCGGGGTGAGAGGATGAACTTACCTTGCAGGGAGATGAGTGGGGGACAGTCGAGGTGGCGGAGCACGGGGCTGGGGGAGCAGAGCTGCTGCTGCCGATGCCTCTCATGGCCAGGACGAAGGAAGGAGAGGAGGAGGAGGAGGAGGAGGAGGAAGGCTTGATGAGGCTGAGCCCTGGCTGAGGGAGAGAGAGATGCCTTGAAATAAACAGCTGCCGAGGACTGGTCCAGCCCCTCTTTCTCTCTCTCTCTGTCTCTGTCTCTCTCGCTCGCTGCCTCCCGTTAACCCCATGGCTGCTGGCGCGGGCCGGCACCGCCGCCCCCGAGCCGGGGGCGGCCCGAGGGGCGTCCGCCGGGGCGCCGGGGGGGGGGGGGCGCGGCGTGGGCGGTGGCAGCCCCGCGGGGGCTTCGCCTCCCTCCGCCCGGGACCCCGCTGGCCGCGGTGCCGCCGAGCCGGCGCGCTGCCCGGTCCCCTTCCCACCGCTGCCCTGCGCCGCGCCGCGCCGCGCTGCGCCGCGCTGCCCGCAGCCCCCGCGCCGGGCCGCCGGCCGGACCTGCCCCCCTGCCGGCTCTCGCCGTCTCCGCCGGTGCTGGCTGTCTGCTCCTTTCCTCCTCTCCCGTCTTGCCGGTTATTTCGGGATCTTCACAGGAAGCGATTAGGTTGCTATGGAGAGAGGTGTCTCCAAGGGACCCGTCGCTCCAGCTCTCCGGTGCATGCCTCCCGCAGACGGGCCTCTCCGTGGGGGCGGAGGCCCCCCGGGAGCCCCCCTCCCGCCGGCCCCCCCCGGGCTCCCCCCACCCCAGCGCCCGGCCCCGCCGAGCCCCCACCGGGGGCAGCCGCCCGAAGCCGCCCCCGGGCTCGCCGCCCCTCGGAGGCGCCGCTCCCCGGCCCCTCTTGCCGCCCTCCCCGCATCCCCGGCCCCCCGGACTCGGGTCCTGCGGGCCCCTCGGGGCAGCGGTGGCCGGCGGCGGGCGCCGAGGTCGGGGGTGCGGGGCCGGCCGAGCCTTGCGGGCACAGCCGAGCCACCCACGCTTGGCGTGGGACACAGAGGTGCTGCGGGAGCAAAGTGAGGGCTGCCCGAGGGGGTTCTCCCCGTCGGGAGATTCCCCCCCCACACACACTCCTTCGAACATGTCTCCAAGCATGTTTCTGCCTGGGATCAATGGGCCACGTCAGGGAAGGGTAGGGAGGTGAGGATGAAATTAGAGAAAGGAGCGGATGTGCCTTTGAGGGAGTGGGTGTTTTACAGGGAAATTCTCCCTCCACCATCAAGTAAGTACTATACAGAAGGTGCAGTCCAAATCAGAAGGGAGCAGTTGAGCAACCAACGGGAGAGAGAAGAAAGACTAAGACAGAAAAGACACTTTCCACTCCAGGGTCTGAAATATGAGGGAGCCAGAAAGTAATTTCCTCAGATCCTCAGAAACAATCAAACTTTTCATCATAAAGTGATGAGGAAAGACTGTGCCTGACCCTGGGAAAAGAGAAAGAAATAGTAGAGACAGCGCTGGGCTATAAAGCAACCTGTCACTGCATCAAGAGTGGACACAGATGACAAATGGACATATAGTACCAAATCTGTGCACAGCATGATGCCTGGAACAGATTGTGCCAACTTTTGACAGACACCTGAGGGGTCTGAGTCTATTGTTCTTTATCAGGCCATGAGTTCCCACACCAGTGAAACAAATTGAATTGAGCGCTCATGTGTCAGGATGTTTGTGTCTCGTGCATATTTTTGTAAGCGTGTTTTGGAGCATGTTTTGGAGAGTCAATGGGTTTTTCACAAGTCTGGGGAGTAATGTTTGTGTGTGTCTCTTTGGACTACCGGCACATGGATGTGGTTTTGTTAATGCTTAGAGTCACTGGAAGGTCAGGCTGTTGGACTGTAGACTCATCACAGTCTGAGTTTGTGTGAGACAGTGTCACTGTGTGTCAACACCTCTGAGTACCTCGCCTTTCGTCCCTCTCACAAACACTGGGTTTTATGTCAGACATTATCTAGACTTCTGTCTCATTCTCCAGCCTTTTCATCTACAAACTTCCTGGGGCTTGTACAAATGATCTGTACACACCTCTCTCAGCTAATCCTCATCTCACTCATCTCAAGCAATCACTAGTATAGACACGACCAGGGACAGCCCAGAGCAGAGCCAAGACACACTTCTCTCCATTGCAGAGCATGCACCCTAATGCTGTGCAACCTGGTGTGCAGCTTTTCTTGCTCTCTACGTTGGCTTCCTCCTGCCTCCCCACCTGGGGGTAATGGAGGGGGAGCTTACCACCAAAAAGCTCCGGAAGGGGCTACATCAGCCACATAGGCTCTTTCTGACCTTTTCAAATTCTGACAAATGTGTTTAGTATAATTGGGAACCACAAACAGATGAGAAAATTCAACTGGGGAAAGGTCAGTTAAAGGGCAAAAATCCAAATGACGCAAACACTGAAAATCCCCCTGAAGAGCAAAACCACAGAAGGAAGCAGAAGGAGCCAGAGATATGAGAGGGGATGGAGGAAGATGCTGTAGAGATCAAGGAAACCCTGGGAGAGATGGGTGGAGAGTCAGGGAAACCACCAGAGTGATGGGACCAGTGAGCTTCAAGAGCTAATGCCACTCTTCTAGGTTAATAGGATGTAAAGGGAAAGGCATATTGTTTCGGTTCAGACAAGCAGGTCAGAATGGGGCTAAGGAGGTACTCTGGATGGGGTGGATCATGTTAGCCTTCCTTTAAAGGCTAACGTGAAAGTACAGGGAAATTTGATTGAAGAGATGGTGTTAGCTGGCCCAACGCAGTGGCTGAAGGAGGGGCATTGGGGTAGTTCGGGGAAGAGGATACAAGAGTGATATAAAGTGTTATTCTGAAGGTGTTAAAGTGAAGGTGATATAGTGATGGAAAGAAGACAAAAATGCAGAAATTATTTCTGTTGTGTATTTGACCAGGATCTGGAGCAGGATCAACGTATGTCATGTGAGGACAATGAAACATCTTTCTGCCCCGTCATACCTGGGAAGCACATGAGGCTCTTATTTCTGCTAGGCATAATCACTTTAAAATCATCATGTACAGATCGTTTATTCCAGAGTCTTAAGGTTGAGTGGCTGGGGAGATCTCTGATCCACTGCTTTCTAGCACTGCTTCCTAAGGGTCGTGAGGCTCGTGTGGTTGCCCTGCTACCTGGAGAAGTTTGTCTGTCCATCTGTTTGTCTGTCAGTTGCCCTGCTGTGGAACCCCTGGGCTCGTTTCAGCCAAATTCCACAAAAGAAATAGAGTCTAAAAAGTAAGTAAGTTCCAGTAAGTGGTATGAAAACCGGCAGCCTGATAGAAGAAAGAGACACTGTTGGTGGCTGTGCTGAAAGCCCTTAGCCATGCTGCTGGGCAAAAATCCACATGTCAAAGCAGTCCAGCCAGCAGGCAAAAATAAATTAAGGGGAAAATACAGAGAAAGATGTCTATGTCAGAGAGTGGGGGAGGAAGAGCCCAATGACATAGGCCATAAGCAAAGGGGAAAGGGCTAAGAGTTGTGGGGGGGTTAGCTGAGTAGATTATGGGGGGAACATAAGGGTTTTGACAAGAAATGGAAGGTAGTGGTGGGGAGGGGGTGGACTGGAAGCACTTGGGGAAGCAGGCAGCAGCTGACAGAAAGGGTGTCTTAAAGAGACCCTGGCTGAAGCTGGCATATGGTAGTGGGAAGTATAGAAAATATAGGAAACAAGTGCATAGAGAACCCAGTTTCCTTGGTCCCATTGCTCACCAAGCAACCGGTTAATAAGCTTTGGAAAACCAGAGACATCCCAGAAGACTGGAAATTAGCTATGCTCTGCCTATATTTGTGAAGAGCAAACAGAAGACCTAAAAATTTCCAGGCAAAGCAACAGAGGAGCTGATATGAGATTCTTCAGTCAACGCCAATCAGCATGATTTTGTAAGAAACTGATCTTGCTGCATAAACTTGTTTTGTTCTTGTTAGGCTTTGATGTGACTACAGGTCTGTTTGGAAAAGGTGACGACTTAGATCTATCCAGGCTTTTGGAAGCATTAATACCCCAAAGCATTCTGGTGAAAAAAATAGCGTTATGCAATGTTAACAAATCAGGAGATTAAGTGAGCTGGTTCAGTGCATTTAACTACCTAAAAATGCAAAAGGGCTTGTCCCTGGAAGCCCACCATTGAGCAGCAGTGTCTCTTATGTGCTTCTGCAGGAATGAGTCCTGCCTGGGTCAGGCATGATTCACCATTTTCTTCAGTGTTTAGGGAGCAGATGTAAAGTTCACTCTAATACAATTCACTGATGACACAAATATTTTTAGAGTGTTAAAAATAATGAGGCTAGAAACAGCATAGAATGACCGACTGCTCTCAGTAAGGTGGTCATTCACATAAAACTTCTTTTAAGATAGTCAAGAGCAAATCGCACAGCTATGAACAGGAAAAAAATTCCATATCTACAGAGAACTTTCAGTCCTGAAAAGAGGTGTTCAGAAAAAGATTTAGGGATCATAACAGGCAGAAAAATCAACACAGGCCTGGTGTGCCAGGCTGCAGCAACGGATCTGATGTGATCCTTGGCATGCAAATGCTGGACTAAGGAGGAGACGTAAGGAGATGATTACACCTCTCCCTGCGACATGAGTGAGTCCCACCCTGGAAAACTGCACGCTACTCTGTGGTCCATATTTTAAAATTAACATTGAATCAAAAATGATCTGACGGCTGGTGATCTTAGTAGTTTGAAGAGGTCAATCTGTTTAATTTATCAAAAAGCAGAAAGAGACATGACTTGATTACAGTATCACTTCCTTCCTAGGGAAAAGTCTACCAGGTATGCTGGCAGAGAATAACAAGAGCTAGTCGCTGGAGGGTGATTAATCACAAAAACAAACTACCAAGTGAAGTGAAATATCCTCTGTCTCCTGAAGTCTTTGAATCATGACTGGAGGCCTGTCTGGAAGATCATTCCTGATCTGCAAATTCCTGAAGGCTGTGAGAGCATGTGGGAGGAAAAGTTACCACGCAGTCACCCTCTTCTTAAATTCCTCTGTAAGCGACTACTACCGGGCTACCTTAGGTATAATTAGATACAAGTCTTATGTCCCTGTGCGCAGTAACCAAGTATGGGTTATAGGGCTCAAAACTTTCTGGATCATGTTGCTATCCAAGAGGTTCACCCCACCTTCCTTTGTCCTCAAAAAGTTTTTGGCTCAGAGTTTGTCGTGCTTATGCACAGCTGTGAAAAAAACATCTGTGAAGATGTGACCTGGGCTTAGTTTGGAGAAGAACTGGGAAAAAATATCCTCAGCATTTGGACAAGATCTTCAGATTCTGCAGTAGTAAAGACATAAGCAAGTTGTAATGATACAGTATAACTCTACAGGCTTTAAAGTGGGACAGTAAGGACGCAGGGAAAGAAGGTGGTTCTACGGCAGGGAGAGAGGACGGTGGGTTCATTCTGTGAAGATCAAAGTAAGATCAAGAGAAGAGAGGGATGATGCTAGAGGTGGTTACAGAGACGATCAGCAACCCTGAACACTCAGAAGTAATAACACATAACCTCCCAGTATGATAAGATTTACTTTAAAAGTAATGAAATGTTGTAAAGCCATATATATTTTCATCTGCATTCTTTGCCTCTTACTTTTGACTCTTGAGATTACACAAAGATCACATTTCACAGTTCCTCTGTAGCCATAAAGAGAGGAGTTTGCTCAGTTAACAAGATGATAGCAGGGGAGTTAACAACTCCAGGAGTTCGGAATTTAATCTCAGTGCCTGATTCCCTGATCTAGGGAGGAGGCAAAGACTTTGCCAAGTTATGGGCAAGTTGTGAATGCCTTCTAGCGAGAGTTTGTACACTTTAAGAAGAGGAGGGTCTTCTCCTCTGGAGAGCTCAGCATGTGGTTCATTCACAAGACCTTCTTTTCTTTGCCTTTGTTAATACAGGCAGGACAAGGAGGGAGCAGAACAACCGTGGGGACCAATCTAATCCAGCACACCAGACCTAGGGGGTCAGAGTGAAGGAGGAGGACAGAGGCAGAATCGTGCCGCGAGGATGCTCAGGCTGCCCAGCTTTATCTGACTAATAATGAAAGGCAGCAAGCGTGTCAGAGAATGTGAGGGAAACAGATCGATAGAGAGATAAAACTGAGATGGAAGAAGCTGGCAAGGGGGTGGGGAAGAGAGTAATAAAACACTACAAGTCAACGCGGTTACATTTTAACCTGATTTGTATGCTCCCTGCGCTGGTGTAAATGAAGGCATCAGGTGTAAGGCCAGGGTGAATTAGGCCTAAATACAGAAACAGAGGTGTAAAAGAATGAAGGAGACAGACCTCTTATTAATACTGCCCTGTAACCTGCCTTCACAGCTCCGACCCTACCTTAGAGGCCCTGCTTCCTCTGTAATCCTGCTGTATGGAGAAACCAGGACCTCGTGAGCTCTGAGAATACACATCTGTGGCCTTTCCCTGATTCACTGGACTACTGTGATCTTCATCTTCTCCCAGAGCAGTGACACTGCATCTCAGTCGCATTATCCCAGGCGGAGCACAGGAAATGCTCCTTATGGCCCTGTTCACTGAGGATCTGGGGCAGGGCAACCTCTGACACTGCCTGCTTGCTAGCCGGTGGGCACTCTGCTCTCTTCTTCCAGCAGTAGCCTCAGCACCGAGACCAAACACTGAACACACCTCAGAGGCTGAACCCCCTGAATATGGCTCGGGACAACACGTATGGCTGTAGACACGAGCTTGGAGTAACCCTCCCGTTACTCAGGCTGCACCTTCGCTGCGAGACCTGATAGCGTGAGCCCTCGCAGCAGCCACGGGCTGCGTTTTGGAGCACAGTGCCCCAAAGGAGGCTTCTCCAAAACCCAGCCACAGCAGCTGCAGGAGAAGCAGCAGAATCAAAGCAAGTAATGAGAAGGAAAGTAAGGCCTTTACAGACTTAGACGTTACCTAGGTGAAGATTTCAAGACGTTATGCGTATAGTATAGAAGTCTGGCACCGGACCACTCCACTGTCTTTGATATGTGCCGAAGACCTCTTACTCGCAAGCATGTGTTGGAGTGCAAACCTGGCCCGACTGCCTCAAGTTTGAACATAGTAAAAACATGCTGCCTGAGACCACGTCGGCTGGACGGCTGCTCCTGTCGGCCTGTTGCCACCTTTGCTTCCGTCTCAAGATGTCCCTGAAATCTGGAAGAAACCAGCTGTGGGAAAGTCAGTATGGGGCTGGAAATGAATGTTTCCCGACTCCTCTGCTCCCTCAGCCCCCCTGACAACTCCTCTCAGCCCACCGCACGATTGATGCACAAGACAAGACCTATCAAGATTATACAAAATGACCCTCTCTTTCCAGCCCAATCACCCCCACCCAAAACGTTTCTTTCGCCTCGCAGAGGGCCAACCCCCGCAGCGAGGCCTGCCGAGCCTCTTAAACTAACTCGTTTGCCCGTGAGGAGATAACTGAGGGGGCGTTGCGAAGCTTTCCATGCCGGGGCCGGGGCCGGGGCCGGGGCCGGGCCGGGGCGGACCGCGGTCGGGCGCGGGGCGCCGCGCCCCCACCGCGCCCTGCGGGGGGCGCCCTCGCACCGTGCCGGCCCCGCCGCACGCCCCTCAGGCTGGCCAATGGGAAAGCGGTAGAGGCGGGACTGGCCGCTGCCTCCGCCAGTCGCGGGCGGGGGCGTGTCGCGGCGCGGCGAGGCCGGGCGGTGCCAGCAGCCCGGAAGCGGCCGCTCTGCGACGTCGCTGCCATAGAGAAGAGGGCGCGGGGCGGGGAGCTGCGGGGGAGGGGGGCCGAGCTGCGGCGCGGTGGGGCCGGGCCGGGCCGGGCCGTGGGGGCCGCGGGCGGGCGGGAGCGCCATGGCGGCGGAGGGGAAGGTGACGGGGCAGAGCCAGGAGCAGTTCCTGCTGCTGGCCAAGGCCGCCCGCGGCGCCGCCCTCGCCAGCCTCATCCACCAGGTGCTGGAGGCGCCGGGCATCTACGTGTTCGGGGAGCTGCTGGACATGCCGGCCGTGCGTGAGGTGAGCCCGGCGGCCCGGCGGGGTGGGGGGTGAGGGGCCGGGGGCGGCCCGTGGCGCGGGGTGACCCTCTGCTCTTGGCCGCAGCTGGCCGACAGCGAGTTCGCGCCCGTGTTGCGCCTGCTGACCATCTTCGCCTACGGGACGTACGCGGACTACCTGGGTGAGTGCGGCTGTGCGTTTAATCCGTTA
This sequence comes from Struthio camelus, assembly GCF_040807025.1. Classification (NCBI taxonomy): domain Eukaryota; kingdom Metazoa; phylum Chordata; class Aves; order Struthioniformes; family Struthionidae; genus Struthio; species Struthio camelus. The sequence goes on along the minus strand of NC_090942.1, from coordinate 90,747,717 downwards.
ATGCTGCCGTCCCCCCCTCCCCCCCCCCCACCCCCGCGATGTGGCGAATCTCCAAGAACATCTTGAGGAAGATTTTTTTTATTAGGGGGCCACGGAGAGGGCCTAGGTGCCCATGGAGGCGTGGAGGCCTCTGTATGTACGGCACTGAACTGACTAGGAAAGAGGGCTCAGAAAAGCTCTTCTGAGCTGCGAGGTACCAGTGGTGGCTTGTCAAGGCAAAGCGTTGCTTGGGACACTGGTATCTAGAAGGCTTAGGAAAGGGTTATGGTGTAGATGCTTCTGTGGCAGTGCTGGGAGATGGAAACTGGGACTTGTGAAGTCTAATACCCTCCTCTTTCCCTTGAGAATAGCTGAAGCAGCAAACCTCCCTCCCTTGACAGAGGCTCAGAAGAACAAACTGAGACACCTGTCAGTTGTTACTCTGGCTGCCAAGATCAAGGTAACAGCCCTGTTTTTCCCCCCAGTCCTTCTTCTGTGGGGATTCGCTCATGCTAGTTACCTTCTTGTTTCCACAGTGCATCCCCTATTCAGTGCTGCTGGAACAGTTACAGCTGAAGAACGTCCGGCAGCTGGAGGACCTCGTGATTGAGGCTGTGTACGCGGATGTGCTGCGCGGGAGCCTGGACCAGCGGAACCAGCGGCTGGAGGTGGATTACAGCATTGGGCGGGACATCCGGAGGGAGGAGCTAAGCACCATCACCCGCACCTTGCAGGAGTGGTGAGGAGGAAGCCCACCATACTAACACCTAAAAAGGTTGAAGGAGTTGTCAGGGGCTTCCCCAGATTCTCTGCCCCTCTTTGAGGGGAGTAGTGTTTTGAGGTTGGTCTACTCAATCCCATTTCCCATACGGCAATGGAAAATAATTTTTCACTTCCCCTATTTGCTTCTGGAGGGGTGATGACAGCTCAGCAACTTTTGCACAGTTGTGGTTCCTGGCAGGAGGCTTCCTGAGTATACATCTGTATAGCTCCTAATCTAGCGTCACTTTGTGATTTGTCTCCTGCCCCCCCTGCCATGTAATAGTGTCACGACGTTATTACATGGGACTGCTCCTCCTGTGTCTTCCCTGCCTGGTTTAGTCATCACCTTCCAGTCTCATTGGCCTCTAGAGTTGAAATCTGTTGTCTTTCACTTTTCTTTCTGTGCTATGCGAATCTTTCTGGCCCGTTCAGTCTTATGTCTTCTCTACAGGTGCCAAGGCTGTGAAGTTGTCTTGTCGGGCATCGAAGAACAGGTTAGCCGAGCCAACCAGCATAAAGAGCAACAGCTGGCGCTTAAGCAGCAGATAGAGAGCGAGGTGAGTGGGCTAGGGAGGGAGCAGCCAGTTCCACTCACTTTAAAAATGACTGGAAACAGTACCATGTGGTTGTTACTGTTTTTGCTCAAGTAAGGCATTGCCTTTCCCTTAGGCCAGGACCCCAGGGGTTTGTGCCTGAAGAGTTCTAAATCAGCTAAATGCTCCTCCACAGTACAGAGATCTGGATAGTCATTAGCTCTTTCGTTTGACCTGTTTGTTTGGTTCTTGCGTTTCCAATATGGCAGGTGGCAAATCTGAAGAAGACAATTAAAGTGACAACAGCAGCTGCTGCAGCAGCCACATCCCAAGACCCGGAACAGCACCTAACAGAGCTCAGGGAGCCAGCCCCTGGCACCAACCAGCGCCAGGCTAGCAAGAAAACTTCCAAAGCCAAAGGGTGAGGAGTGGTGGCAACTGAACGTAGCCACTGTCTGTGTATATTGAGGAAGTGAACTGATGGAATTGCTGTTTCAAAGCAATGAGGTTACTGACTGCAGGGCTCTGCTCCCTGGACATGGGATGGTCACAGATGTAGTCCCAACTGAGCTCTGCCTCCTACTAATTTGGAGGGAAATGCGTGCAGTTCTTGGTCTGAAGCCGAGTTCATAAGCCTTCCTTGTGTTCTGTCCTGCTGCTGCCGAGAAGCCCCTTTGTGTGCATTTGGAAAAGGAAGTCGGGGATGAGCCTTAGTACTCCACTCTGAAATGTTCTCTCTCTCCACAGGCTCCGGGGCAGCGCGAAGATTTGGTCTAAATCAAACTAGTTGGATCCTCCTTCACAACTGGGAGGGTGAGAGGGAGAGATTTTGGGGGGGAAGGAGGGTAGCAAGGGTCCCAAGTGTGATGCTTCTGAACTCATCTCCAAGATCCATCTCTCCAACTAATTCTCCTGCATGTTTGTTCTCTTTCCTGGCTTCTTCCTTCCCAGCCAGTCTATCCCTCTTCTCTATCATAGCATTTTACCCTCTAAGCTGTATGCCTTGCTGTTTCCCTTACCCCTCAAGCCCCCATCACCACGACCATATGTTTCTCTCTCTTCTTCTCTCCTTGTCTTTCGACAGATAAATTTAAAGAGCCAGAGAGCTGCCAGTCACCTTTGCACCAGTAGGGCATGACAGAAGCTTGGAAAGTGTGTGTGGTGCTCAGCAATCGTTTTGGCTCTATGAGACCCCTGGGACGCTTTGCTCCAGGATGCAGCTGCCATCTTTGATTGTTTTATCTTTGTTTTGCTGGGTGGGAGGGTAGTTTTTGAAGGGATTCTTTTAAAAAAAAATATATAAATATATTATAAATATCTATAAAAATAATAAAAATACAGATCTATGGACATATCTATACAAACTTGTGCTCCTGCAGTGGTGTCTCATTATGCCTCATGCATGCTGATTCTGGATGTAGCAGAATAACTTCCGGTATTGAAAACCTCTGTCCCATCTATGCATGGAATGCCCTCAAAATACTCACTTCCTGCACAAAAGGGAAGTGCTACTGCAGCTATATTGGGTTGAAGATCCGTAAAGCAGGAATGAATCGTAGCTTTTATGTGAGGAGTTTCTATTTAGGATCTGTAACTGCTGTTGATCTGGAGAAGGGCTAAGACTGGCCTTACAGTGCTTCTGAACTTTGAGGAAACACTCATCTCCCTCATGGGAGGATTTAATTCATTAATAGCACCGTTTATCCCCCAGTTTTGGTGAATCTGCAAGAACATCTTGAGGAAGATACTTTTAGAGAGGAAGGGGGAGAAGCTAGGTGGTGAGAGATGCCCTATTGAATGATTTCCTTTGCCTTATCAATGAAGAAAAGGTATTCTTAAGTTATCTTATGTAATTTATTTGCATCCAGAATTTTCAAAACATTATTTTCAATGAGTCTCGGAGCACTAGGAAGGTGCAGAGACTGGGAAAACATTCTTTTTTTTTTTTTTTTTTTTTTTTGTCAGTATTAAGGGATATGGTACTTGTGTGACAAAGAATCAAGAGTAACTTAGTTAATGCCAATCAGTGTAAGTCTTTGTAGAATATATCCTGTTTTACCTGTTCCTAGGTGATGTAATGTCTGTTTATGTTGAAAATAAACATTAATGTAATTGACTGCTGTGAGATGACCAGAAAAACTCATCTGGTTCTTCAGAGGATGCATCCCTGAGACTGGCTTGATGCAGAGTCAGGCAGATGTGAGTGTCAAACTGCTGTTGATGGAAGCTGATCTAAGTTGACATACATTGAATCCTGCCCCCACTTGATTCTGCTTCTTGCTTTATGCCAGTGCTAATAATGTTTGATTCCCTGAACCTGGACTGCTGTGTGTCAGCAAACTGGCAGAAAACTTATCTGACAACTACAACAAAAAGCCCTGGTGGTTGGCTGCAAGGGTGAGACTTTATCCGTTCGTTAGCCTGGGCTAATTTTTGTCTGGGTTAGCGAGCTGTTTCAGCTTCCTATGCAGATGCTCCAGTGAGAATCGGAGTGAAGGCAGAAGATAAGGACCGTATAGATAGGAGCAAGATTTGTGGTGGGGGTGAGACCGTCTCTCTTTTGATGGTGGTAAGGCGTTATGTCATCTCAGTGCTCATGCCTCGCAAAAAGCTAATTTGTGCCATATTGCCATTTTATTTACTGATTTGCAACTGTTGTAACACAGCACTAACCTTCACTGGGAAACCCCACTGTCCTGTGAACCCATAAACTCATAAGCAGCTTCTTTCCCTGCCCGTGAACAAGGTCTGTGTGTGGGGGTCACAGGGCAGGGATATACCAACATGTTGTGCCAGGGACAGGGATGTGTCAAGCTGTTCCTGGGTGACTGTTGTCACTGGCTGAGGTGTTGCTCAGAGCTTGCATGGCCCAACACCTCTCCCCTGTTCTGTGACCCTGTGCATCAAGCCTATTAGGTGTAGTTGGTTGGCAAGGAAGCGCTGAGTAGGAGGGCCTTGGCATGATGATGTTCAGGCAGAAGATGCAAATCCAGCTGTAGGAGAGAGTGAGGGGGGAGCTAAGCTTGTTCTGCTCCAAATCACCTGAAGAGGTCTGACTAGTTAGGCGCAATAGTGAGTTTACTTGACAAGTCATGTTTTCTATAAAATGCAGGGAGAGGCTGTGATTATACTTTTATCTTTTGTTTAAATTATCTTGAGGCTTCTCCTGTCTGCGGCACATCACCTTTGTCTGTCTTGGGAGGAGGGGGAAGGTGACCATACTCTGCGTATTTGCAATTGTCTGTGAGAAGCAGTAATGTCTGTGTGCATCAAATTCTCCACCTCCTTAGGAAAGGCTAGTCTGGGTCGGAGGTGCTAACAGGGGACGTGATACCTGGCAAGCCCTGAGCACCTGCCAAATGTCTGTGGCAGGTCGTGCCCTTTGAAAGAGGAGCCTCTGGTAAAGGCATTGGAGGTGTGATTCTAAGGAAAGAGCGAAGAATGGGCTCTCCGATGAAGCGGAAGAGCAAGACAAAGCACAAGTATTAAAAGACCGTTGAGATCCAAGGGGAAAGGGAGCCAGGCACTTCACAGTCACTCCGACCTTTTGACATGAATCCCTGTAATAGGGATGGAGCGGTGGCACCTCTAGGGAGATCTGAAGTAACCAGTAATGGATGGGGATATTTGTGCCTCATAAGAGTCACGTTGCCACTTATGGAGATATAACTACCTGGCACAGCAGCAGCAGGGTGTACTGAACACCTGCAGAGCTACCAGCAGTGCCAGAATCTGCGTTCCAAGTTTCTTGGCTTCTTTCTGACTTGTTAGTCTTTGCTCTCTTTAACCACGTTGTGGGCATTAGGTATGGAGGTTTTTTGAAAACACCTTGGGTCCACAGTTTAAATCCTGGCTTCAGAGTCTAGAAGTCGAGTCAGAAAAGCCCATTTTGCTCCTTAAATTGGTACCAAGAGCTCCATGCTGGTTATTCTCTGTAATATTCTTATATGAGCACCCTTCATGTGCACACATTAATGCAAAGGAGCAACTGAGCTCTGAGTCAGTTCACATACACCTACTTGCTTTAATCTGAGGAGCACAGAAACTGGGTGCCTGGCTAATAGCAAGCAAAGGGCAGGCTGAAGCAGGGGCCCGAATGGGGCCTTGTTACGCTAGCTTCTAGGCCATGCTGAAACCCAAGGCTCAGATATCCTCATGGCTCTGCAGGCGTTTGTTATCTTAGTAAAGGCAGTGTAGGTTTGCCTCTGGGCTTCAGCCATAACTTTATTTTGTGGCACTGTTTTTGCCCCTCCCTCCCTCCCTCTGTCCCTGCCCAAGGTTCAGCTCGACTCTCCTGTAAGGGCATTTGATAAGCGCAGTCATAGGCCTTGCTCCCTCCTCCCTTTTTCGTCTTTGCACCTCTCAAGGCTGGTTGTGTTGTGGATTTCAGAAGAGTTTCAGACTAAATGTACTTGATCGAGGGGCATTTGCACAGCCCTGAAAGTCTTCCATTTTGTTTACTTCAAAGGGAACACCTTTTAAGACCTCAATTAAAAAAAGGAAAACAGAAGACAGCATAAAAATTATTTTAGACCCTTTTTATGACTGAAACATAAATGAGAGCTGTTTAGTGCAGAAGGAAAATATTGCTGCAAATTGCCTTGCCTGATGGCAAACACCAGGCAGGGTCATAGGTTTCCTTCACCTTTCACCTGAAAAGCCTGGCTTTTTATTTTCCTGCTCACTTCAGCCATGACTTTGAATTTCATTCAGGGAGGATGTGAAGATTAATTAATTAGTTAACATTTGTAAATCACTTTGAAGATGGTGAGAGTGAGATAAGTACTGAGCATTATTATTTTAAGTTTTCATTTTAATTTTAAATGTCTGTGTGTTTTTAACCCTGTTTTCTCCCAAAGAAAAGATTGAGAAAGCAGGCCGAGTAGAGCCAAGCCCAAAGATCTGGAGGCATGACACCTTAAGCATTGGCAAAGGAATGAGGCTAGGTGGATGGCAGAAGAGGGGATATGGAGATGCGTGTTAGTCCTGGCTTTAGGAGCAGGAAATCTGCCAGCCCTGACAATACAAGTTTAAGGAATCCTGAACAGTGATCTGTTGCAACTCCTTGTTATGCATTATAGGACTGGTGTAGGACTTTGACATCAGGGTTCAAATAAGGGAGAAGGGCAGGAGGTAGGACAGACTCCAAATTGCTCTGTCCCCCACCTCCTATTCATGCCCAGCTGTGGAGTGCGAAGTCGGAATTTTGTCAGCAGCTCCCCCAGCTGTCTTGTTCTAAGAAATACCTCCAGAGTCTTACTGGGAACTGGGATTAATGATAATAATTCTCCTTATTGAATTAGTTGGGGCAGGGGATTTCTTTCAAGGATATGGCTGTTCCTCTTCTTGTACAGCATCTCCCCCCTGACTGGGAAGCTTTAAGGCTGCAGTGAGCCTTCCCTCCCCCTTCATCCCCACCCCCAGGCCCTGCAGAAATTCTTCCAGGTTTCTCGTGGCTCCTGCTATCGGTTACAGCCACACACTTCTGCTAAGCTGAGGCATTAGCAGCTATCAGCGAAGAGCTCAAAAATCCCTTTTAAGCCCCTCAGGGGACTGGGGTGGGAGGGTGGTGGTGGGGAGTCAGGCTGCAGTAGGAAGTACAAGGGATAGTTGGGGGTGGGTGTTCAAGAGGGGTCCAGGATGAAGGACAAAGAGATGGGTAAGTCGTAAGAACAGAGTACTGGGTCTCAGTGAAGGTCCAAGAAGCCCAACATCCTACCTCTAGCAGTGGTCTATACCTGGTGACCAGGGAAAAGCATGAGAACATGGCAAGCACCTTGCAGAACTTGCCCATGTATTCTCCTATCCTCCAATGAGATGTGCTCGAGGACTTACGGAGTCAGAGATGGCGTCTTTATGTTTAATAGCTTTCAAAAGGGCTCCCTTCAATGGAAGGCAATGGCAATTTTGTTAGCCAAGGTAGCTGAGGCTGCCCTTGTCTCTGATCCCCAAATGAGCCAAATGAGGGTTTTCTCAGATGGGCTATTGCATATCAAAGTGTTTGTCAAAAATGACCTAACCTTATTTGTGCAGGGTTTGTAGGGGGAGGAGGGGAAAGACTCTTGACAGCAGGTTTCAGAAGGCCTGGTTTAGGACATACATGACCCAAAGGATCAAAGACGCGTTTCCAGTTTGAAGTACAGCTAGTTTCCCCATCCCTGGGGCCAGTGCCTGAAGCAGGGACACCATCTCTCAGCAGCCCGCTCTCCTGTACCTCACCAGCTTGAAGCCAGACCAAGCTGGCTCCCATCAAATACTGAAAGGAGGGGAGAAGCCTTCTGCCCAGGCTGCCCCTTCCACCCCTCTCCGATGCCCTTTTTGGCTGAATAACTGAGGTCTGGGAGAGGGATATGCGTGGCGGGGGCGGGCTGCAGGGCGGCTCCCGGAGGCGTCCCAGCGCCGGGGGTGGCCCCCGGCTCTCCCCTCCCCCTACACCCAGCCCAGCCTGGTCCGAGAGGGGCTGAGCAGAGCCCAGGCCGCCGCTGGCCGGAGGAGCACGACGACAGGCCATGGAGGAGGCGCAGGAGCGGGGCCAGCGCGGGGACCCCACACAGGGCACTGAGCCCCCACGGAGCCTCTGCAGGAAGGTGAGGGTGGAGCGGGGCAGGTAGGCTCACAGGGCCCCTGTGCTGCCCCAAGGTGCCTGGCTGTGCTGCCCCAGGGTGCCAGTCTGTGCCCTTCACTGGCACCCTCTGCCATCTCCCCTCCTGGCCCTGGCTGGCTGGAGGCACTGTGGAAATCCTCCTTCAAAATGGGCCAGTGGGATGGAAGGAACAGAGGAGAAATGAGGTCGAAATAAAAATAAGGGCAGAAGGAAGCCAAGGTAACCCGTTTGCATGGAGGGGTTGTGCTAGTTCTGGCGTGGGCTTGAAGTTAAAGGTGTACAACCCAAAGTGAAGTTAAAGGTGCAGAACAGCACTGCTTGGGTAGGGAGAATGGGTCTTACTAATGTCTCCCCTTGGAGAGGCCTTTTCCTAGTACTAGTCCTTGCTCAGCTGGTTATCTGTAATACTCGGCAAAACCGCTCAGGTTCACTACAGGTTCTTCAGCCACCCACTTCTTGGATGTTTCTCTCCATGACTGCTCCAGTTTTTCAGGAGCATCCCTGCCAGAACAATGTAGGACTGCACTGGATTTTCATCTGCCATCTCTTCTGGGAACAGCTGGTGGCAGAATCTCTGCCGGCCAGGGGAAAGGAGTGCATTTGCAACAAAATTCTTGTGCAATGTGCAGTTATATTCACATTGTGATGAATTCAATAGATACTGAAACGTCAGCAGGACTCAAGGGTTGTGCACCTTATATGGATAACAAGAATGTCCAGAGTTGTTATTGTGTTTGTGCATGTGTTAAAAACAACTCCAGGCTCTCCGGCTCTGAGACACAATGAAGCTCCAGCCAGTTCAGATCAGGAGAAAATATGTCTGGGAAAGGCTTACTTTGCCCTGCCTCCTGCAGGATTCCCTGCAGCTGCCTCTGAAGCCTTTAGCAATGGATTCAGAGCACTGAGGGAAGAAGGATGTTCTCTTTGGTAGGAACAGAAACAAGATGGGGCCTCCTGGTGGCAGAATGGGATCTCGTCCTGTTGCAGGTGCTGTGTTGCAATCCCTTGCAGAAATTTCTCAACTGCTGACCCAAAACTGGTTAATTTTATTGTCTGCACTAGTTCTCTTGAAAGGCTGCCCCAGAATCTGAAAGAATTCTTTCAGATTCTTGAAAGAATCTGCCTGCTGTAGTGGTTACAAACTTTTTCTAATTTCCAGCTTAAATGTATTCACAACTAATTTGTATTCACTTGTTGCTGTGCCAATGTGGCTTTAGCTTAAATTGCTCTTCTTCCTCCTTAGTATTTATCTCCTTTGTGTATAGACTTCACTTTGCTTAACTAAACAAACCAGTCCTCTCTTACCTGGTGAGCTCTCTGTGCCACAGGCCATCCTACAAGCTCTTACTTGCTCTTTGAACTCAGCTTTCTTGGCTAGAAACAAACACAGTCCTTGTCCACAGGTGAAGTCATATCAGCATCTTGCACAGCAACAGTAATACATACCTATAGCTACTAGAAATACCTTCCTGATTGCATTTGTCTTTTCCTTGGTGCCTCAGTAGATGCTTACAGTCATCATATGACTGACCGGTGATTTTGAGTCTTTCTTCTTTTCTGCTGCTTATAATCAAATAAACTCTAGTTTATAGCCAAGAAAGTCTTGATTTTAGTCCTATGTGCCTTTATGTTTGACTTTGGGCTACTAACTTCAATCCCTTTTCTGTTAGTGAGGTCTTTAAGACCATCTACTTCCTCCTGTGTAATACACTGATCCAGTTTGGCAATGCATCCTTTTTTTTTTTTTTTAATAATTTTTCTTTGCTTTTCCTCCTATTAATAAGGGATGGATATTATGAGGCTAGTATCTCTGCTTTCAGCTTACCTCTGATCACTGTGGCACTAGCAGCTGGAGATAAGTAGCATATATTTCATTCCTCTTCCCCTCCAGGCCCCAAATCTTTTATCAAGCATCCCCAGGATTTATAAACTAGTCAGCCAAAACAGCCAGATGTAAGGAGATAGTGGAAGTAACGATAATCTAAATGGAGTTTCCCCATGGGGACATTTTTTGAAATGTTGTCTCTAAAAAAGAAAATTCCCGCCGGGAGGAAAAAAAAATACTTAGTTACATTTAAGTTGGGGTTCAAAAATACAGTCAAGTTTTTTTTTTTTTTTTTTAGAAACGTTTGGAAATTTAACAATAATTGCAAAATCTTGCAGCTGATTTTAAGCTAGACTCTATATTGAGGTCTAGTCTAAATCCTGTTGTTCCCCACCACTGGAGTCTAATGGCATTTGTCTTGGGGATTTTATACTCTTTCCTCACCCAAGTACGCATTTCTTTCCCAAGCAGAACGCTGTGCCAACAGATATCTTTTTCCTGCAACTTGGGCTTTTCTCCTGTCCTCTTTGAAATATTTGCAAAGTCACCAGTTCTCTTCTTCTGCTTCCCACATTTCCTGGCAGCCTAGCACTGCTCCCTCTCCAATTCATAGATTTCTAAAGCCTGAAGGGACCAGTATAATCACGTAGTTTGCCCTCTTGCGTAGCAAAGAACTAGCTCACGCAATTCTTGTATCAGCTAACTTCGGCTTGAGACATCCCATCTAGGTTTAGGAATAGCAAAAGCTGGAGAAGCCACATACACTGGTCTAATCATCGCTCTACCGAAAGTCTGCACCTCATTTCCATTTGCAGCATTAGGTAGCTTCAGGTTTTCTGCCAGGCTGAAGAGCCCTCTACCGTTAGAAACTTCATCCCCATATAGGTAATGCCAGCCCATGCTCAAGTTAGACTGCCTGAGTTCATTGAATCTTATGGTGCCAGTCAGCTTTTCCAGGCTTCAAGTCATCCATGCTGCTCCCTTCTTGAGTCCTTCTAATGTTTGGTATTGGATTAGCCAGTGCTTACGCACTGGTTTCACTATTGTGGTGAAATCTCCCTACTTGATGTCCCCAGGCTAATGCATCCAAGTATAACCCATCCCCACAGCTGAAGAAATATGCAAGTAACATCCTTGGTTAACTTGGTTATCTCACAATTCCCAAATCCTTTTTTGGAGTCCCTCCAGAGCTTCCAGAAGACAAGTCCTCCATCTTGAAAGAGCACAGATTACATTTATGTTCCCAGATGAATGTATTTTTGCTTTCAGTGCAGCCAAAAATACTTACTGTTTATAAATAAACACCATACCAATGGATATAGATGGCTCTGTGCAGCTCATCTTTTCCCATCATTTATCACCTTCATCTTTCCTTGTGTCCTCTGAAAGTTTCATCAGAACTGGTTTAATACCTTCTTTCAGACCATTAATCAAGATACTAATGAGCATTAGTTTCAGAATAGCATCCCACTAGAAATATTTCCCTATGCTAGGTTCCGTTCTTTGAAAACTATCAGTCAACTAGAATTTGTAATATTTGTCCCCTTGTTAATTTTTTTTTAAATTAGAGAATAGTCTTGCATGATTAAGTTAGCTACCTTGTGCTGGCATAACTTTAAGCTTCTGTATTGCTTTTGTTAACCCAACCTATGATCTCATCAGAAAATATTACAGGAACAATTTTGAGAAGGTGAGAGTGAGAACATCATAACCGTTATATCCTTTTTTTTTGTTTGTTTGTTTTAAACTGTTTGGATTGCCAGTCTTTTACCTTAAGCTAATATTACTGATTAAAACTATATTCTATTTGCGTGTAGCTAATCTTGGGTTATGTTACCCATCTCGTTCAGTTTTCTGCCAGGGTTTCCTGCTTCTCTCCATTACCCCTCATTCTGCTTACCTTTTTTTTTTTTTTTTTTTTTTTTGCATGACATGACAGGCCCCCTTTTTTCAGGTGCCTTACCTGAAGACCTATTTCTTCAGCAAGACCCATAAATACCACTGAACTGCATTGCTCTGATGCTTCAACAAGTCCCATTTGAAGTTGATAGCTATGGGAAGAGGAGTGAGAATTGCTTTTATCTTCTTCAGATGGATAAAGATGACTCGGAAGCATGCCCTTTGCATCTTACACAAACTTTATTTCTTTGACTTTCATATTGGGAACGCCCAATCTTACCTTTCTCCATTTGGTTGGAGGAGTTCTTATAGAAGTCTCAGAAATGTACGAGATTCATCCCAGCCCTTCAGCTTGCCCTGATACAACGCACGGGCTATTTGTAATAGGGAACCATTCCTACTTGAAACTGTAATGAATGTGCCAAGATTAGGGGGGAAAAAGTATCCAAACTTTGGTGTGGTCTAAATGCAGAAGTTATAGTGGTTTAACCAAAAGTGGGCTTTCTAACTGTGTGGGTGTTCTTGCTTTCAGACAGTTCAATTAAAGCAGTGCACCTTCTGCGCACACAGACTACACCTGCTTACTTAAAACAACTTAGAGCTCCTCAGAGAATGCCTAAAGACAGAAGAGGAATAACTGAACGGTTGTGCATGCATAGCTTTTTCTCGTCTCCTTGCAATGCTCTGTACGCCCTTCTTTTGGATTTCAACATCCTACTTCAGTGATGAGTTAGTCAATGTTAATCAAACCAGGGTATTGGCCAAAGCCCCAAGTAGTACTGACTCAGCAAAAGGCAGCAATGACAGTAGATGTTATTCCCACCGAGATACAGATCTGCAGTCTTCCTCCTCACCTTTACCTTCTTTCCTCTTCGCCAGTCCCTCAAGCCACTGATTGAAAAGCGTCGCCGTGCCCGGATTAATGCCAGCCTGGAGCAGTTGAGAAGGCTTCTTCAGCAGACAGCAGAGCAGCAGGTAAAGAACTGCCTTCTGTGATTGGAGGAGTCAAAGGAGCTTTACTACCCCCCCTTCTTTCAAAAACAACCTGAAGTCAGAGGTTTCCATACTGCCACAATCTGCAGACTAGCAAAAGAGAGAGCTCTCCAATATACTTCCTATACACACTTTTTGATTCATAATCTCTAGAACTCTCTCCTGGGCTCCTGCTTTTGCTTCTCATCATTAACATAGGATATTTTTCTAAGTGACTCTCTTTTCCATTTTGTCAGAATACCAGAGCCTTGTCACGCCTGGAGAAGGCCGAGATCTTGGAAATGACTGTACAGCAGTTAGCACGGCTCAAGAAGCCAGGTAAATCTTTTCTTGTCACCTCCCCCTCCCCACCCAGAGTGCAAGAGCAGAAAGTGGTTCAAGATCTGTAATTGGGGTGGCACCTAACTGGGCAGAGGGGCTGAATCCAAATAAAGCTATGTCTCTCTGAGAGAGAGGCATGGCTGCTTACACGTCATTCCAGTTTGTGGGGAGTCACTGTTAGAACAAGTTATGCCACTAACATCACTGCTGCCACACTTTTGTCTTTGGGCATGGAATTCCTGATCTTGACAAAGAACAGATGGATCCTCACATCTTTAAAGTTCGAAGTTAACTCTTCCCCCTGCTATGTCCACTCCCTATTCTCATTCTCAGACATTGTCTCAAAAAACGGCCAGGACTTTGCTGCTGGTTACCGCCACTGTCTCAACGCTGTAAGCACCTTTCTAAGCTCAGTTGGTTCTTCGCTGGATCAAAACACCAGATCCCACATCTTGCGTCAGCTGGAGACTACCACCAAGGTGAAGGCTGCTATTGCTCCAGCTCCTTCTCCCAAAGTCTGGCAACCCCAAGGTGACTTGCCCACCACTAAACCCCTCCAAAGCCCTGCTTTTCTCCAGGTAGCTGCTCCTTCGGGCTTGCTGTCTTCAGGACCTGCCTTAACTATGACACCTGCAGAGACTCAACCAACTCCCAGGAGGCAGCTGGCTTATCCTCCTCCAACGCTTACTTCACTGTCTCAACCAAGTTTCCTCCCTTCGCTTTCCCAGACACTGGAGACCGCTCCAACTGCAGCCCAGATATGGAGGCCCTGGTGAGCTGTCACCTAAAGAACAGGACTCTAACCTTATTGGGGTTTTCTATGGGACAGGTCAAAGCGTGGATGTGGGGACACAGCCTGCCCTCAGCTAAGCCTCTGTGCTTCCCTAAAGGCTGGAGCACGTGAGAACTCCAAATTTTAAGGGGCCAGATTCTACATCCTATTTTCAAGGCAAGAGAATCGGTACTTAGTGATGCGCCTATCACCCTATTAGCGCCCAGATGTACAGCATGGGAATACCTAGGAAGATCCTGCACAGCATGTGCAAATAGATTTAAGTCACGCATCATTTCCTTTGTTCTGTTCCAAACACATTTATGAAAGGGTTTACATAGCAGTGTTTGCTGTGGCAGCGAACTGCCTCAAGAGCCCAGGAGATCTTTTACAGTCCTGTGTTCCTAATGGCTGCCTTTCTAACTAATGCTTTTTAAGTTTCACCTAATACCGAAGAAGTAAGAAAAGACCATTAATAAGAGCCTCAAACAACATCAGCCTCAGCTGCAGAGAAATAATGAGAAAATAGCGGAGATAGTCCCTAGATTGCTCAGGGATCCCAGAAGCCCGCTCAGGGCTGCATAGGATGATGAGGAAGCAATGAACACCAACAAATCCCCTTGGAGGGCACTGTGAAACGACAGCAATTAAAGGGTATTTTTACATGTGGTGGGTTCCCGGGTTTTCTTTTACAACTTCCACGTTGTCATTATGTACTATTTCATCATTTTGTAACTACAGGGGAAGGCTTTACAGGGGAAAAAAAAAAAAAAAAAAGCGTTAGACACCAAGTTTCCTTCCAATTTCCCAAGGATATGAAAGAGGTTACTTAGTTCTACAGCAGGCACACTTAAATTAGCAGAAGGCAAGAAGTGATCCAACAATTCTTTACAGTTTGTTTCTTTATTCAGTAAACATCTAGTTACAAGTTTCACAAATTAAAAAAGTAGGGGAGCTGTCTGAATAGGGGCCAGGGGGACAACAGGCTGGTCCAGCTTTTGTTCTGCTCCTCCCTTCCCTATCATACACATCCTTCTGCTTCTCCATAGCTGCACCAAAGAGCTGGAGGGGAATAGAAGCTTTTATCCCAGTGAGGGGACTAACACAGGGTTCTAGCAGAATTTCCTCTTTTGTTTCACAGGGGACTAAATACAAACTTCAGAACCAGCCCAACCCAGCACAGAAAAAGTGGAAAGGATGGAAGAGGCAAGGCAGCAGCTCCTCATGCCCACCACTAATGGCAGAAAGAACAGAACCAAGGGAGAGCAGAAAGGGGATGGGCAATGAATGCGTTCCTTGCACGTCAGTGAGATTCTCCATGCCCTACTGTAGCACCCAAATGGGGCAAGAAGAGCAATGCAGAAGATTAGTTGCTTTGTTTCAGACTCTTAAGGGTGGAGGGGGAGGTTAATATTAAATTTGAGGAAGGTCCAAGTGGTGCTTTGCAGGGGCTTCAGAGTTTCACTGTCTGTACCTGGGAGCGAGGGAAACAAAGTGAGAATATAAAAAGAGTGGTGATTAGAAAGCAGCACAGAAGGTAGATAAAGACAAGTGTAAACTTGATGTTGAAAGAATAAAAACAAATCCCCCGTTCCAAGCACTAGATCACATCCTAGTGAACCCCATTCAAAACACAAGAGAGCAGACACCAGCACTTATCTGCCTTGCCAAAACTCAGCTGGATTCCATCTCTAAAAGTAGATGGACTGACTATAAAGGGGCTCTAAGTTCCATACAGTGACAATATAAACATTAGCTGCTTGTCTCTAGAGATTGTGATTCCCACATCATTTCACACTATTTCAACTATCATTTAAGGCTCACGCCACACTTTTTTCTTGAAGACAAAGCTAACTTGAACAGCTTCCACTTTCCCCACTCAAAACACCCATCTTCCTCTGCTCTCCAGATTAAGTGGGAAAACCAATTTCCAGCCAAGACCGGGCAAGGAAAAGAAAAATCATATGGCTAAGAGGCAACCACACAGTGGAAGATGAGAAAAACTTGTTAAGACTTACAAGAGCGTGTAGGTAGATTTGGGGGTGACAACACTGCACCCCCTACAAAGTCTGCTCTGCGTTCACCAGTCATACCGACGGGACTGTCTGGAGGGAGAATCCTCAGGGCCCTGGATTGCAAGACGAGTCCCCTCAGCCCGGCGGCCATTACCGCCTTCATGACGTCGATAATCCAGCCCCCTCTGCGGCCGGAAACGAGATGTCTCTCGCCTCCACTCGTCATCAAATGCAGCTGCATCACCTACATAAGGAAAGGACAAGCTCAGCTGGGAAGGAGGTGGGAAAGTGGCACCTGGGTATGCTGGTGAGAAGCACACAGACAGTACTCACTTTCATCCATATTGATGTAGTCCTGCCTCTCCTCCTGGTCACCTGTACGATGGTTCCGGGATCGCTGCATGATGTGGGCTCGCTCTCTGATGTGGTGTCCAATAGACATTTGTTCCAGGCCGCTGTCTGAATCCCTTACAGTCCGTCTAGTCTCACGGATCTGCAGACAGATTCCCATGCAGGATAACACTTTGGTTCGTTCTCCCAGCCCCATTAGGCTCTCCTATTCTTTCCTGCAGTATTTCAGTCACATAACAGCGCCGCCACTCCCAGAATGTCAGAAGCAACATAATAACGAGGGGAAAAAAGGATTCCCTCCGCCAGTACTTCCTATCCCCTCCCAATGGCCCTCAGCGTGGTTCAGCGAGTCACACCGAGTTCCTCAAACAGCAACTGACTGCAAAGCAGAACTGCTGTGGGTGGCCAGCACCACGCCATGAAATTAAGTCTTTCCGCCCACAGCAAAACCAGCTGCCTAATGCTCGGTAGACACGCTCCAATCTCCTCCTTACCCCGCCAGGTGCCGAACGCATCTCCGAGGTCTCTTGATAGACTTTGGGTCCATCGCCCAGGTTGGAATAGGAGATGACAGTTGACGAGGTAAATGTCTGGCAGTTGGCACCACTTGTCATATGCTCCTGAAAGACGGGGAGAATAGTACAGAGAAGGGACAAGAAGGGGAGGGAAGAAGAGATGCCAGTTACTTCTCTCTCTCTGTAAAACAAAGTGGTAAGACATTACAAACAGGAAGAGTACAGTCCCCATGGGTCCATCTTTCTGAAGAATACCTCTTCCTAGTAAATTAATTCTGGTTCCTTGCTGAACAAGTCTACTCTTGCACCTCTTTCCTCACTCATCTTCCTCCCTGCACTCAGCGGGCATGCCCCAGGAACAACCTTTCCACTGCTCCAGCCTGGTCAGCAAGCCACGGTTACAGCCTCTGCCACCTTGGCGGCTTAAGCACGGCCAATACCAAAGAATCATTATAAAACGAAAGATAGTAAACAGGATGGCAGGAGCACTCTCAGTGCTCCTCTTAACACGAACCATTTTATGGAGGGTTCTTACCATGTTTCCAATCATGTCGTTCATCATTCCAAACATATCTATGAAGCCACCTGTCTGAGAAGAAGAAAAATAGAGCACAGGAACAGTCAGTCTGGAAGGACACAGGAGGAAAGAACAACAAACTATCCGCAGAGGACATAAAACTGTTGCCTAAGAAGAAAAAATTTGTTCTTTTTCCTTTCTTTCAACAGGGCAGAAAAGACAGAATTGGGGGTTGCTGCTCTCCCCAATCCCTCAGCTTCCATAACCCAAACTTTCTGGATCTCAAGATCCCTGGATAGGGCTAAGGGCGTTTTTTCTTTGGGTCTGATGACTGATGCACTGGGGTTCATGAGTCCTTGTATACAGCAAAGTTAAAAGAAGAAAACTCAGAATGTGCACGAACAATGGTCTTAACTATAGAACAGCCATCCTTGTGGACCTTTTAACCTCTTCACTGTCAACCCATGATTTAAACCACAAAGATGTTTCGGTGGGTTGCATTTGTTCTAACATAATAACAAGTTGTCTTATTTTCCCTATAAACACTTGACTGTTTTTAAACTCGTGAACCTAAAGGCTTCGCTAATATACTGGGCCAGCAGGTATCACAGGTTAATTGTGCAACATGTAAACAAAATTACTATGTCAGTTTAAACTTGCTGATTTTTTATTTTGAGGAGCCTCTTGTTCTTGTTTTCAGAGGACCAACAATCATGTGTAATATTACTATCCTTTGAAGTCTATTAAACCTTCTCAGAGCTAGAACGATTCCAGGACGCTTAACCTTTTTCTTTGAGGCAATCCTGCAAAGCAAATCAGCTGAAGTTGCTGAAGTCTGGAGTAACCCCTTTCCCTTATATTTTAGAGGATGACGAAAATCCATACAATCCAAGAACAATGCTCACTTACCTACAGACATTCTCATTCCATGCCTGTTCACCTCAAACATTCTGTTGGCTTTTCTATCTTCCACTGCTGGCCAAGGAGGGTCAATGATCACCTCTGCGTAACAATGGCCGAGTCTTCTCCCTGAGTTGTCACAGGTCCTCCAGGAGCTCCAAACTGAGCTCCTCGGTTTCTTTTTAGAGACACGATGTTAATAAGAGTCTACCTGCTCTTCCTAGATATTATCTGTCCCTTTTTTTGTGAAGTATTATGCTGTAACAGCTTTAGAACTCTTCTCTATTTGAGGTTTAAATAGAATCCCGCAATATAAACGTAGAGTAAGAATCTTACCTCTAAAACAGCTCATAGACTCGATTAAAACATTAGAGAGCAAACAAGAGAGTGGCCTGAAATTATACAGCAAGTCAGTGAAAGTGCTCCAAGAGAAACCAGCTGCTTTTGGTTTCAGTTCAATATCCTCTTCACTATTTATTATAAATCTAAAGCTCATTGTGGTGTCCTCACCTTCCCAACCTCACCGCCTGTTAAGACAGTCTTGTTCGCAGATGCTACATTTTAGTACTGCTTGCACAGAGCACTGACTCAAAAGAGCCACTAGCTGTGAAGCCTCAAATAAGATCTAGTGATCTTATGAAACCTGAGGGACTGGGAGAACAGCAACCCCAAATTCTGGCTTTTCTGCCCTCCTGAAAGAAAGGGAAAAGAACTCAGAAAAACTGAAGACTCACCATGCCCAGCATTCCAAAGGGTGAGACAGCTCCTGCCTGCCGGGACGACAGAAAAACAGAATAAAGAATGACCTCGCAACGTCCAACTATTAAACCTCCTCAAAACACCCTCATTCTTTCTGGAAATAAAACTGGTAACACTCAGGTCCAACAAATAGCGTGAGAAAGTACCCCACAAACCCATGGTAGTTCAAACTATACCACCCCTAAAAAAAAAAACAAAAAAAACCACAAACAGAAGCGACGCTCATAACTTTCTCCCAGTTACATTGACTTAGGGCCTTGAGAAACTGTATATCTCTCTTCCTTTCCTCCCATTCACCCTAGAACATAGTTGCCAAGAAATGTATTAATTAGAGTGGAGCAAAGAAAAGATGCAAGAACACCACTGTTTTAGAGAAGGTAAGGGGCAGGCCCAACCCAGTCATGGTAGAAGACAAAAACTAACCAGGCAGTTTAAGAAAGCCAACGCTGTACTCAGCCCCTTTTTTTACCTGCATTCTACGACCAGGCTGGCGAGCCCCAGGTGTGGTCCCATCGGTGATGCCAAGCAGCGGGCCAAATCCAAAACTTCCAGAAAGCATGCGATTCATGTGCTGCCGGTGGATAGCAAAAGGGTCCCTTCAGAAGGGTTGAGAACACAATAGTGAGGAAGGGATGACAGAAGACAAAGCCTCACATAATCGTCCTGTTCCAACTCTCAGTTCCCCTTATGTAACTGCGACTGTACTTTCCTCCCCAAGCTGAGGACCCAGAGGCCTCAAAACTTAGTGCTGCGTATGCTGATCCTTGGGACTGGAAGGGACCTCCTGGATCCCATCCTGTTTCTTCTCTTTCAGGTATTACACCCTAAAATCCGTCTCAGGCACTAACAGACCTCTGTTCAGGAACAGTGTTTTACTGCCACTAATGCTTTAAGGCCAAGCGTGGCTAAGGCCATTCCAGAACCTCGCTGCTCTAACAAGTCAAAAGCCACTTCTCAGATCTGCAGCCCAAGCATCACCATCATTTCATACCCATTTCCTCTTCTGCCAACAAAACCACATAAGTTAACAGCTCTGCTAAACCAATCAAACTCTTCTACAAGAGTCTACTCTTCATTTTGCAGGGAGGTGTATGAAGGCCCTGCCCTTCTGGCTGCAAAGAGAGGACTACACCTAATGGAGTTAGACAGCACGCAACCCTAGTTATTGCTCTCTCACCCCTTCACGTGTGCACACACACTCAAATACAAGAACTGAAACCTTCAGAATATACTGCACGGCCTGACACTAACTGTTTGGCATCTCTCCTTCCCCAAGCACCTCTATTCTCCTGCAACCTCTGCTATTCTCCTGCAAGGTTATGTTTACACCTGTCAGAGGCTGAGACCACACACAGCTTCTGTTCCATGCTTCAGTGTGGGAGAGAAAGGGCACATTAATTGGGGTCCCTAACTGATCTCTCTTCTTGCTTTCTTTTGCAGCCTCCACTTTGAGAGCTCTATGCATTCACCACATGCTGGAGGAGCAAGAAGAGAGAAAGGAGAACAAGGAAGCACTGTCACAGAAGACAGCAGATACAATTAAAAAAAAAAAGTCTGCGAACTATCATAGCATTCCTTTGCACCTGTTATAGTCTGGTTTTAGCCTTCTTGAGCACACGTATCCTGAAAAGTATATAGCATTCCTGAGATCACAAGATCATCTAGCACAAACCATTACTTTTCTGTCTCTATTGGAAATACTTTGCATAATAAAAGCTAGACTCAAATCTGCCACCTCAATGAGAACATACAGTCATTCCATGACTAACCGGGACATCAAGGGCTTTTCTCCTGCTAATTTGTTGACAGCTGACAAAATTCTTGCTTTATCATCAATTTTATAAGCAAAAACCTGACTTTGTTCTTCTACATAAATTAATTTCATCAATTTTCTAGTGGTCGCATGCTTAAGACAACCAAATTCTTACTGTATTACAGTCTAACCCCTACCTGCTTTGACAAGAACTGCCAATTTAGTTTCACTGCCAAATTTAGTCAATAGCCTCCAATTTCTGGATTGTGGACAGGAACAAAAATATTCAGCAAAAGGAACGCCAGGAATACTTCTTGGAACGTTCATTAGATTTCAAGACTTGTATAATCCTATTTTAAAACTAACTGCTGTCATCTCTTTACTTAGTTTCTTGCAACTTTACAACTGCTTTAGCAGTCTTCTCCAGCTTCATGAACGATATCCTGTACAGAACAATAACACACTTTACACAAAAGTAGGTTTCATATACCTGAAGTCTTCCCTTTTCTGAAAGGAAAAAAAAAACCTTTTAACAAAGAAAAAGGTTAGGTAATCTAGCACGCTCTTCCTTAGATAACGTCACGATGCATTATGTCCTACTTTTTTTCATTATGCTTTCCTCAAGAAAAAAAAAAAAAAAAAGCTCTAATATCGCTGAAATCAGACCAGCATAAACCGGTTATTCCCAGAGCTACCCCTTCAAACACTGTTTACATTTTTCTCCAGGCAGCTCCCAAGTTGCTACGCTTACCGGAACCTTCACGGCCCTGCGTCCCCCCATTTGGGCACTAGGCCAGAGCACACCTGGTGCCCTCCTCGGCCTCCCAGCTCTGTAGGGAGCTCTGCCTGCGCCGCGGCCACCAGCGCTGTCTCCCGCGGTGCCGCTCGCCCCCCATCCACCTGCCCTCGTCCTCCCTCCGGAACAGGACGCGGAGCTCCACTCACATGGCAAACAGGGGATCCTCTGGCTCGCCATCCCTCATTAACCGGAACATACTTCCCTCGGTCGGGGCGGGCTCTGCAGAGGGAAGAGGGGGGTGAGCACAGCCGAGACCGGGGCGGCGGAAGCAGCGGCAGCGACACTCCGCCCCACAGCCGCCCGCCGCTGCCCCATGGCGGCCAGGCCAGGCCAGCGCTCCCCACCGCGGCGCCCGAGGCCCCAGCCCAGCCCCGGCCCCGCTCGCGCACCCTCCCCTGCCTGCCGGTGCGTCGGTCGGCGGCCGAGCGGAGGAAGCGGCCCGTCCTCTTCCGCAGCAGCCGGGCGCCGGCGGCGGCGGCTCACGCCTCGGCTCCCATCGCGGCCTGCACCCGCTCGCCCCCTCCGCCCCGCCCCGCCCGCACCAGCCGCCTCAGCTCCGCTCGGCTCCGCTCGCCCCGCGCAGGCGCGCACGCACGAACGCGAGCACGCAGGCGGCCGCCTCGGCGGCGCTGCGCAAGCGGGGGGGGGGGGGGGAAGGGGGCGCCTCGCGCGAGCCGAGTCGTGCACGCGCCCCGGCGCTCGGCACTCACCGCCGCCGCCCCGTGGAGGAGGCAGGAAGCGGCGCGCGGCCGCCTCGCCCCGCCCCGCCCCCGGCGCGGCCTCCGTTACCGTCTGCCCAAGCCGTTGCTCGGCGGCAGCGGGCGCTGGACCGGCGGGACGCTGCCGACGCCACCCGGCCCGGGCACGACGCTCCGCGGGCGCTTGGGGAGCGAGCTGCAGCTGGTCGCGAATAAAAACATGCCCCCAGTCACAAAGAGCCATTGTTTCTCCGGCAAAGCTGATGGCAAAAACGGCTCTGGCAGCGTTTCTGATTTGCTGCTGATCCTCCCGCTGTAAGACGGGGGGGTGGGGGGGGGTAGGAGAAGGAGGCTGCCTGGGGAGGCCACCACTAACCCGGGGGGGATGGCAGTAACAGGGAATGCTCCAGCTGGGCAGCTCTGCCAAAGTCACAGGGAGGGGGGCAGCTAGCATGGAAACATCACCAGAGAGAAGGCAGCGGTTGCCATCTGGCTGCTAATAAGAACAGCCCCCAACAGTCTGTGACCAGTTAGTTCAGTGTCAGAGCTCACAGCCACGACCTCTGAGCGGCTGGCTACAAGGAAAGCACTGCACCCGAGTTTACTGGAGAACATGGAAGTGGAGGAGGTCACTAACAAATCTGCTTGCCTGTGCTGAGGCGCTCAACAGCATACGTACACCTGTGCTCTGCCTGGCAAAGAAACGCCGAGATTGAACAGCAATGTGGAGGGTATTTTATAAAATAGCAGTGGGTCATCACTGTCCTTGGATGGTGGCCTGGAACCATGTGTGAGGTACGTATTCAGTATGTTCACCTACAGTGGCAGGGGGAAACCCTAGGCCAGCTGGTGGCCAGCACAAACAAACAGTGTGAAAGCCTCTTGGGTACTGGTTTAACCATCCCTGGGGAATGTTGAATGCCTTCAGCTACCACCTGTTTCATTGGATTAAAAAAAGGAAGACAGCAGATTGACTCATGCAAGCTTGAGACCAGTGCACATTTCCTTAGCGGTATTTTTGTTGACTGTTGCATCCTGCCCACTATGTACAGGAGCCAGACTAAACCCATGCCAGAAAACTAGAAATAGCAGGTTGCAAGATGTGGTGGAGAAATCAAACTCCTGGGATGTGGCAGCAGCTATGTCCTTGGCTGTCAAAGTCTGACAGAGGAAAATGAGCTGGCAGCATGCTATGTGGGGTAGAACACACAGGGGACTTGGCAACAGTTCTTGCTATGTTAGGTCTCAAAACAGTGCAAGACAAGACCTCTCACTGGAGGCCTGTGCCTATAATGCATGTAGAAGACTCTTCAGGTGTCCCCCACTGTGTCCAGTAAGCGGCATTCTCCAGAGGCTGACAGTGAGCATCCACAACACAGAAGCTGTGGATAGCACAACGATACAAGACTGGCAGATGGAGACAGGTACTAGGGGCAGGGAGGGCACTGGCCAAGCAGAGACAAAACTCTTAGGCAGTGCTTGTTACTGAGACTGTTCATAGGTGAACTCGAGAAAACATTGCCCTGTCATGATCTCAGAGCTGATCACTTCTGCAGCACAGAAATTCATACAAAGCTTCCACTAAAGCTGTTGTCCTCTTGAGGCAGGAGACAACCTGTCTCAACCTCTCTATCTCTTCTTTTGCAATCTTGAATCATTCCTCAGAGACCTACAGCAGTCTTGAAAGCATTTCCTATTTAGCGTGTTTTCTTTTTTCTTTGAGTCTGGCGTGCTGTTTGATTGGAGTATGTGGAGTTGATCTGGAGCGGCAGGATTCAAAAGTAGGTGAAGAGCTTCCTGGGCAAGAACATAAGCATCTCTCTTTTTTGGGGGGGAGGGAGGAGCTCTAGGATAAAACCACTTGCCATCCTACAGTTACTAGTCATTTTCTCACTCATGGAACAACTTAGAGATGGTAGGACTCCCTCAGGTTTGTGGTTTCTTTCTTTGGTTCTTTGTTCTTTAGGTTTTTTTTACAAACACTAGTAAGTCAGGCACTAGTACCTCCCAAAAATGGAGGTAGAGGAAGGAAAAGAATAGAGGTTGGGACCAAACACTGCTTTGCAGCATTCTTCTGTTCCTAATGCTGCCTCTTTGCAAATGGCCTGGGACCCAAAGGTTTGACATGAGATTGGGGACGGTGGCTATGTACCTTATTAGACATTTCTCTAGCCTTGCAGGCAGTCCTTCCACTTGATGTCAATGTAACCGATGTTGCCAAAGACTACACTTCCAGTGATACTACCAGTTCAACAAATCTTGAAGGAGTCCAGCTTGCAAAGCATTGTGCTGGTGGCTAGTGCTAGCCAAAACCCTGGAAGGAGGAAGTGGAAATGCAACCTTTTTCTGGAACATGGACAAGCCCACAGAGCTGAGAAACTCCAAAGCAGTATAACTGCGCTATTTGTACAGAAGGTTTCTGTATACTACTCACTCCATTAGGTCTTACGTGCACCAGGTGGATGACCATTTGATAAGTTAAAATAACTAAGCATGGGGAGTGCAAATGAAAAGCAAGGCTCTTAGCTTGCTCGTGTCACTTCTCTAAGCTGCTTCAGTTTTCTGTCACGAATAAAAGCTGTTAACTACGTCTGTCATTTCCTTTTTTTTTTTTTTTTTTTAAAGCTGTCCAGGTTGGGCTGGAGGCGGTGGAGGATGGGGAAAGGGGGAGGAAGAAGGGGCTCAGCAGGCAGCCAGGAGGAGGTAAGTGAAGGGCAAAATGGAAGAGATGACTGACGCCACTGCCCTGACTCCACCTTCGCCCGCCTACCACTGACTTGCCGCCAAGCGGCTTCCCTCCCCCTAACGTCCCCATCACCACTAGCAGCCCAGGCAGCCAAAGGGGCAGCCACAGCGTAAGCATTTTAGGAGCAAACTGAATATCACGTGGTGAAGGTAAACTAACAGTGTGCTGAACATCATGCTTTTTTACCTGCTTATTCCAGAGACTGATCATCTTGGCCAAGGAGACAAAAACAGCTTCTCCACGTATCCAAATGTCCCAGAGCCCCTGTGGACGCCTTTAAGACAAAGAAATCCTGGTTATCAGAAGTCATAGCTACCCATAGCCATTTCCCATTGGTTCCCTTCATCTGTGCCTCTTACGTAATCCTCACCCAACAACTAACTCTGACCTCAGATGAAGGGCACCCTGAGTGAAGGACAGCTCTGATTTGATCCTCAAACGTGACAATTCATATTTGGGATGCTACAGCCAGCTTGTGGCAGCTGCAGTTTGTGTTGCACAGCAGTGATTACTTTAAGAATATTTTGCTCGTGTTAAGGATGTGTCTGTCATACTGTGAGAACCACCACCTCCATCTGTGCTGTGATGGTGAAGACAGGTTCACAAAAATTATGATTCAACACCCCCTCCCCCTTCCAATCTCCTTACAGGCTCTGTCAGCGAGACAGAGTCACTCCTTAGTCACTCCCTTCTACTCATCTTTCTTCTTATCATGTTATCTACCCTGCTTCCCAGCCACGGTCAATGCTTGCTACTTGTTGCCCCTCAAGAAGCCATTTCCCAATGCAGAGCTTGGCCAGCTGTTGAATTCTTGAGCGATTCCTTTTGACTTCAGGATACAACATCACAAAAGGACAAAAATCAATAATCTCCTTGGATCTTTAATGGACGCAAGACAGAAAGATGATCAGCATGGATTCAATACAGACATACACGCAAACGCATTCCCTCCTCACATTGAAATTTTACTAGTCTCACTTTAAGTGAAAGGGTAGGTCTTGTTTGTGTCTGAATTTATGTAAATATATGAAAAATTAATGCAAATATATGGCCTTCTGCTCTCTTGCTGTTCAGCAAGCAGTTTGGAAGAGTTTTGGAACCATTTATGAGTTACTTCACAACAAAATTCTTGAAGTATCCAGTCTTGTTTTGCTGCTGCTCAGAAAATGGCTCAGTTAGCTCAGCCTTCGACATAACCTACAAACTGCCCTCCCCCACTAAGCAGGATAGGGCAACAAGACTAGCAAACTATTAAAAAGAAATGTACAAATATTTGCTTCTAGGTGCATGCACACAACTCAGAACACACCCCCTGCATATGCTAGTAGAAAAATACATGCTGTACATATAAAACCCCACATGCATACACAAGCACATGCTCACATACAGAGACATGTAGGTGCAAACTTAAAACATCTATCAGTAAGAAAAACACCATACTTCCCATACTCACAGAGGCATATGCACATAACAGAAAGAAAATATCATCACAGTACACAAACTTGCATGTATACATGCAAATGCATGTATGCCATGTGTATATATATACATACATGCATGCACCTGCATAAACACACAGCATAAACAAGTTGCAGTACAAACATCGTAACTTATCATACAGAGAAAATTACATTCCTACTGTTCTCCAAGCTGCACAGACATGCACATTGTCTATGCTCTCATACAAAGCTGTATCATGTAACTTCTGTACGTCCCTCGTTTTGTTTAAAGGCATAAGGCTCCTAAAAGGATGGAGACAATTCTGCTGAGTTTGCAATGCACCTCGAAGCAGATGACAGAACATACTGAAAAAGGGCTCCTATGTACAGACACCATGAGTATAGTAGCATTTGCAACAAAGGGGAAAACATGGGAGAAGGGAGTTGATCCAGTTGAAAATGGATCCGGCAGGTGAGAGTAGCACAATGTGATGGACGAACAGAAGAAACAGGGACAAGTTAAGTGAGATGGTTATGCAAATACCCTCAGGAGCTGAGTGAAGCAGTTACTCATTGGAAGCCAACAGCCTCTGGGTCAGGATCGAAGCATAGCTGGGATACAGAAGAGGGCATGCCACAAGGCATGGAGAAGAGTTTCACATAGGATATAAGGGAAATCATACCTGATACAGGCACATAAGGAAAAAATGGACACATGGAAAATGAAAGTGGGATGTGAAACAAGTTTTGTACATAAGATGAAGAATGCTGACAAGACGACAGACACGAGACAAAAGTTAAGAAGGGTCAGATTAGGTAATAATAGCAAACAGAATATGGTGCAGCATGTGGATGGGAAAAGGTGAGGATGCATACTTCAAGTACTAGAGCTTACTGAGGGGGAAGAGGTCACAGGTGCCAGAACAGCTTGCAGAGCTAACCACATGGTACCGTCTCACAGTTTGTAGGAAACAAAACTTCTTACACCAACAGGTGTTGGTGTATTTGCATCTGTGGGTGTGTTGTGTGCATCGACAAAGCTCTTTGGGCACAGGGACATCACTGAAGTAAAACCCTTGCTTTCTCCTCTCTCAGATGTTGTGTCAGGGCCTGTTTGGGCATTAGTATGAAAATGGCTCTGCTACGGGATGTGTATTGGTGTAGTTTTGCATTTTCAGTAGCTGGCCATGTAAAGGGAGGGAGGAAAAGCCTGCACTGGTAAAAGAGAACAGAGCCATGAGCCATGCATCTCCTGACAAGGAGTAGATATGAATGGCAATTGGCCACTTCACAGTATGTTTTTTTTTTTTTTGCTCCTATGTTGGGTTATCTCCAGAAATGAAGCTTTTTTTCCTGCAGAAGAGAGGGATGAAAGAAGGGCACTTGAGCCAAACCGGGGCTTGAATGCTGCTAGCAGCCAGGCCTGAGAGTTTAGTTAGAGGGGCTTATAAAAGAGGAGAAAAAAAAATGAATGTATTTTCACAATTTGCCTTTTTGGTACTTGCCCAGACGTGCGTGTCTGGGTTGCATTACAAGTTCTTTGGGGCAGGCACTGTGCATTGTACTCGGCTAGGGAGAACCACTGGTAGACCCATCACATCATTGCAGACAAGCAGCTGTAGCTGTGGAGGAGACAAGAGATGACAAGGAGGGATCCTCCTACTTTCATGTTATACATTATAATTTATCCAATTTCTTTCTCTCTTTCCTCTAGGAGAGATGCACTATTCCCTCCCTCTTCCATACACACCAATCATTTTTGCTATTAGATGTACAAACTGAAACAGATCTGACTAAACTCAGAGCGCTGGTTCTAAATTCACACTTAGCAATGAGGTTAACTGAGTTTTTATCAGATACTTTTTCCAAGTAGCAAGATTAATAACCTTGCCTGGCATCTATGAGTATGTACATGTACATGGTAGGTATGTATGTATACTAACTTTTTTTGTGCTTGCTTACTCTTGTACTTACATTGGCAAATGCATGCAGATTTATTTGTATGCATGTCTGCTGGGATTGTGAGTACGTTAATATAAATCTTCTAGGAAAGGAAAATGGAATTTAGTCATCCTGGTCTGTTCAAGCTGTTGGACAGAAACATGAAGCATGCCTATAGGGACATTTATTTATTTAGTAACAAGTCTTGGTAGCTGCAAGACCCAACCCACCATTCTGTAGAAAATGCTTTCATTTAAGATGAGAATTAGAGCTCTATTGCTGCAAGGCTTTCTATCACTTAGCTTATCGTGCCCTGCCCCAAATCACTGCAAACACCGCCACTCCCGACTCCCAGCAGATCGGTAACTTAAGGCGAAACCCAGTGTCCTGGCAGCCCTGTCTCCAGTTCAGGCCTCGCAGACTGTCAGTATAATGCTGCCAGAGAGACAGCAGGTGTCAGTGTTGCACGTCTTATCCTGCCCAAGCTTTCCTGCTCTTAGCTTGGGGCTCTGGCTGCTCCCTTTGCTCAGGCCCTGGATGAACCAGAAACGGTATGAATGACCTGAATCTCCCTGTCAGCACTAGGGATGCACTGCAGAGGGCTGCAGCCAGGATACTGGGCTCTGCCTGGCTGGACTCGGGGCAGAACGGAGAACGCGATGAAGAAGAGCATCGTTACAGGCTCCCACATCTTCGGGCTGCTGGCTGCGTCGCCCT
Source organism: Struthio camelus (assembly GCF_040807025.1). Classification (NCBI taxonomy): domain Eukaryota; kingdom Metazoa; phylum Chordata; class Aves; order Struthioniformes; family Struthionidae; genus Struthio; species Struthio camelus. The sequence goes on along the minus strand of NC_090942.1, from coordinate 90,718,879 downwards.
CCTGGCACGTGCGGCACCCACTGCAAACCTCTGTGCTCAAAGCGAGCCTTGACCGCTGCCGTAGTATCTGCTGTACTCAGATAAATGCGATCAATAAAGATATCAGAACGTTGACCGCAAAGAGCGAGGATCCGCAGGGGAACCTCACTCACGCGACCAAGGGCTCTGGTTTAACTGCTGGATGCGTACCACGGGCGGTTTGTCCCCAAAGATGCCCGTGCGCTTTGGAAACCACCATCTCGTCCTCACAACCAACCTGGGATGCGAGCCAGGACCTGCCCCCTCACGGCGGCGAGAGGGCAGCTCCCGTGTAAAAGGAGGGCGGTACCTGTTCGGGGTCACTGCTGAGCCCCGCGGTGCCTCCGCGCATGGCCCCGCACCCTCGCGCACCTTCCTCGCAGCCCCACGTGCGAGGAGCCCCTCCCTCTCTCCCTCCCTCCTCACCGCCGAAACGTTCCTGAGACCCCCTCCCCCCACGTGTACTTCCCTCCCGCCAGCCAATGAGGAAGCTGTTGCCAGGCAGACGGCTCATTTGAATCGCCCAATCAGACGCCCATCATTAGTGCCTCCTTATATGGGGAGCCGGGATGCGCTCACTAGCCCCCCCTCCCATGCCCTCACCAACGCTCGAGCCGCGCCCCGCCCTTCCCCTCCGCCGCAGCTCGGAGCGCGGGAAAAGCGGGCTCCCGCCCCGCCCCCCACCCCACCCCGCCCGGTTCCCGCGCAGCGGAGCCGGCCCGGGCGGGCGCCTGCCCGGCAGGACGCGGGCCGTCGGGGAGGGAAGGAGGGCCGTTGGGGCGGCGGGAGGAGCCGCCGGCTGGGAGCGATTCCAGAGGGAGGGCAGGCAGCTGGAGTGGAAAATTCCAGGCGGGAGGAAGCATGAGCGAGACCGTCGCCAGCTCTGCCCTCCCACACAGCCCCGCTGCGACACGCCGCCGCCCGGCCCGCGCCGCGCCGCAGCACCTCCTGCTGGGCACGGCCCGGGCTGGCCGCCGCCCGCTGGCCCCCTCCGGTTCCTCGCGGGCGAGGTCCGGCCAGAAGGAGGCGGGAATTTCCCCCCCCCCCCACCCCCGGCGAGGCCGGGACTGGCAGGCGTTTCGAGGCAGGGCGCCCCCCTTCCTCCTCGCCCTCCTCCACCCCGCAGAGGCGGCCGGTGGGCCGCCGTGTAGGGGATGAGCACGCAGGGAGCCGCTTGGGGGGCCCCGTCTCCTCCGTTAGCCGGAGACACGGCTAAGCCGTGCGACGGCAACCCCGCACCGTGCCGCAGAGACACCGGGTCCAAGGCAGAGGGCTCAGTTTTCCCAGCGGCAGGGCCCGGCCACCGCTCGTGCTGGCTATGAGCAGCAAAGGGCTGCCCGGAGCCCTGTGCTGAGCGGTGGGGGCGGGAGTCAACGGTTCGGAGGCCAAACGAGGGCAGGACACCCACGCTTCACGCCCCTACCCGGCGTGCGGCCTCCACGGGCCGGGCGGCCGCCGCGCAGTGCCCGCACCGACGGGCGTCGGCTCGGTCCCCGCTGCTTCTTCGGCGGCTCCTCGGTGCTCGTGCGGCAGCCGGCCCGCGCCACCGCCCGCGGGACGCTGCCGAGCCGTCCCCGCTCCGCCGGGCAAGGGGGAGGGCAGAGAGGCGAGCTGCCCGGGGCAGCGGCTCCCGTCTGAAGCCCCTCTCCGCCCCCGACCACCGCGCTGCTGCCGCCCGCTGCCGGGCGCTTGCCAAGCGCCGAGCGCACATTGTTCTCGGCATTCCGCTCTTTCCAGCAGCCCTTCTCTCCTCCCTCTCTCCTCCCTCCCAGTCCCTCTCCCCTCCCTTCCCCAAGTCCCTCCTTCCCTCGTCACCGAGTGGTGTATAAATCCCCTTCTCCGGCGTATCCCCCATCACGGGAGACCCTGGTACTTTGGCCCCCTGGGCGGGAGGTGCAGCCTCTGGCCTTTGGATCGCCGGGACTTTGCGCTCCCTCCTGGACCCCTCGCTCTCGGCCCCGCTCACTCTCCACAGGGGTCTCTGGACGTTTCCGACTGGCCTCTTCCCTTCGCCTCTCGCTCCCGTACCAGGATGTCGGAAAAACGCGTAGAGGAGGCGCCGGCGGAGCTGAGCGCCAAGGTGAGACCCTCGGCATCCCTCCCGCCAGCCCGCTCGCCTCCCCCCGTCCCGCTCGCCGACGCGGGAAGCGCCCCGCGCGCAGGCACCGGGACGGGCAGAGCACCGCGATCCTCCCGACTTATCTGCGGCACACGGTCCCCTCGCCGCCTCCGCGCCCGCTGCCCGCCGCTCTGCCCCCGCCAGGCTCCAAGGCGCTGCCCTTTTCCTGCCCTCCTCACCTCGCTGACCGCTCACCGGGCTGCTCCGCGCCCGCTCGCCGCCGCCGCGGGGCGGGGGGGAGGGAGGCGGCGCGCGGCCCCGCGCGCTCGGAGATGCCCGGCCAGCAGGGAGCGCGCGCGGCTCTGCGCGGGGCGCGAGTGCCCGCGCGCGGGGCCGTGCGTGGCGTGGGGGCGGCGCGGTTCCGCTCCGCTCTGCTCGGCGGCCGCCTGCGGGCCGCGTCGCGGGGGGGGGGGGGCGGGGGGGGGAAGTCATAGGCGAGCGGTCCCAAATGTAGGCGAAAGAGCAGCCGGGCGGACCCTCCCTCTGCCCCCCGCGCGTCGCGCTGGCGTCAGCGACGCCGGGGCGCTCGTCAGGGCTAGGAGTTGCCCCCCTCGGAGGCGTCTTTGCGTCCCGCGCGGCGGTTCTGGCAGACCCACTAGGAGAGGTTAATGGAGTTGAGCGGAGAAATTGAGCGGGGAAGAGCGCGGACAGGAGGCGTGGGGGCAGGGCTGGGCCGGGAGAATGCAGGGAACAAATGAGACGGCGGTGACTTACGATCGTCGGACAGACCTGCGTTGTTACTGCATTTGGACAAAGAAAAGCCCTAAATCGTAGAAGACTAAAAAGCCACCGGAAGCCCAGCTGCTGCGCTGTTGCAAGGATCAAAGACTGGCTGTAGTTCCTTGCACTCATTGCGAGCTTAGGCAGACGCTCACCTCCCGAAAAGGAGTGGGAAGGATGAATGACAAAGATCCTAAATAACATGTGCCATGTGGCTTTGCGGTTTTTTACTACTTAGCAGCCCGAATAACAGAGTATTCTTCTCAAATCCCTGGCGGCAACAGGAGCATAGGATAAATGTCAGGGCAACGGCTGATCCTCTGCCTCGTCTTCTCCAGAAACGCTTTTTGCGCTGCAGAAACGGGAGCTGTGGAGACCCCCTCGGGCTTCTGTGCTAGTTAAGGCGAGATTTCTTTCTTTGGTCATTGCCGCAGGGCTCCTCGGCATCCCATTCAGTGTCCCAGCTGAGGGGTGCCAAGCGCCTGGAGTGGGAGGGATGGCTTGGGAGCCCTTCAGTCCAGTCTCTATCCTCTTCCCTCCCAGCCCGGTCAGCCTGCCATGCCCTTCGCGTACCTACCGATAGACAGCTCTGGCAGTCCGAGCTTCGATGAGGCTGGGAGACTAGGACCCTCTGAGTGTGTCCCCAGAACTTGACCTCTTTCGGCAGAGCTTAGAAACCACTGCAAACTCTTGAGGGTTTCGGAGGCTGGGCAGTTACTGTGCCAGAAGGCTCGGAGGCCCCTAACTGCACGCACTGGACACCGGCAGCTCCAGGTGCGATTCGGAGGGGCGGAGTGCGCGTCCGTTGTGCGGCAGCCAATGCAGCGAACTTTTATGCCACCCTGACTGCGGGGAGAAAGGACACTGTAAGCCCTCCAAAACACCTTGCGGCCAGGCGGCAGGCCGGTGGGCTGCGGCGCAGCCCCGGCGCCGGGCGGCCGCGGGCTGCGGCCGGGGGCGGGGCGCGGGGCGGGGACGGGGCCGGGGCCGGGCGGCCGTTGGGCTCGCGGCGGGCAGCGGCCGTTGGGGAGCCCCTAGCGGGCGGCGGGGGTAGGGCTGGAAGGAGGGCCGGCTCGTTCCTCCGCCGCGCGCTCGGCACCTCCGGCCTCACACCAGAGCCTGCGTTTGAGGGGAAAACTTCCCTGTTTTAGTGTAACTTAAGAGTTTCTCGGGTTTTTTCCCGAATAAAATGCGAATACTGGCGTGTATTTGCAGCTTTTCTATGTCGCTGTCTGCTCTTCTGCTGATCCGGGAGGGGAGATTTAATGCCTAATTTACATTTTCTCTACTCATCGTTATTTTGTATCTCCTTTCTAAACGGCCCCTGTTTAAAACTGAGCATTCCAGTCTTTTTTTATTTCCTGCCACTGACCACTGGAATGATTTTTCTCATCTTGCGTATAGGAAATGAAAGAAAAGAAGGAAAAACTAGAGGAGAAAACAGTCCACAAAGAAAAGAAGAAGGAGATAGTAGAGGTGAGGCCCCATGTAGCCCTTCTGTTGGGCATATCTTTAGAGGAGTCTGGGAGGATTTTATAAGGTGGTTAGTCTGGGAACTTCAGGTTGTAAGTAGGAAGGGAATAATGGGGATCAATCAAAAAGAGAGGGCAGGCCAGTGGAGCTCATAAGGGAGAAGGCTCAAATGAAGAATGAGCTGTGGGATAAATGTGGAAGATGAGCCTTGAAGGATTCAGGCAGCGTAGCCGCTGTGGCCCAGTGGAAGAAAGATCAGAGAGGAGAATGAAGACAAGGGCTGGTAGGAGTTAGGGGGAGGTGGCATTGGGAACAGAGTCTTACACCTACTCAGAGCACTCTGAGGTGCGTAAGGAGCACAAGCTGAGGGAGATGGAGAGAGTAACAGTGAGGAGATGCAGATTGTTGAAGGTCAGAAGGAATCTGGAAGCAGGTGCGTTACACATGGGTAACCAGAGAGATGTTCTGATTGTTGGGAAGGGATTTCAGCAGCTTGTTGGGATTTAAACTTGTGGAAGTCAAGGAAGCTAGGGCTGGTGGGAAAGGATTGGAGGGGTTGGTTTTGTAAGGGATGGAGGCTGGGAGGAGGGTTTCAGCTGTGTGAGACAGCTGGGATAGTGGAAGTGACAGGGTCTGAATAACAGTGCAGGGATCACTTACTTGATGCGCATCCAACACTGGAGTCTGACATAGCGGGAGCTGTGGGGATTATACTTGTGCTTGCAGCAAAGACAGCATGGGAATATTAGCCTGATGCCAATTTTTGCTCTGGCCAATTTGTTTTACTCAGGATGAGGAAAATGGAGCTGAAGAGGATGAGGAAGAGAATCCTGAGGATGTGGATGAAGATGAAGGTGGTGATGAGGATGAAGGTGGGAATGATCAGCTTGGGGGAAATGGGAGGAATCAGGTTATGGGAATATGAAATATCATAGAGGCGAATTCCCTCTCCAAGCCTTCTGACTGAGATTAGATTCGCCTAAAAGCTACCTCAGTTAACTTGTGATTTCCCCTTGTTTGTGCTTAGATGGAGATGAGAATGGGCAAGAGCAGGATGGACATGCAGAAAAACGATCCGCAGAGGAAGAAGAGGTGTGTGATAGTCTGGGAGTAATGACACTGAGAAGGAACTAGGCTACCTGCTGTGAGCTGATGAAATCCATGTGGATGCTATTGCTGAGCATCTCAAATCAGCCTCAGGTCTCATTGCTGCTTCACTGGGTCAACAAACCTGATGTGGCAGGGGGAAAACAGAACCTCACAGACCCTTTGTGGAACTGATCCAGGTTCTTCCCCCCAGCAGTCAAGGTGCTTTAGATTGTGCTGGATGATGATCCTTCAAAGAGCAGTGATTTCTGTGCTTCATGCCAGAAGCTGGATGCCAGATGGACTTTTAAGGGTTGATCCCAGGGTCTGTCTGAGGTGGTGTGAGTCTGGGCTTATATATCTGCTGAAACTAACACAGCAGGTATCCCTACAAATGGAGCTGTGCACGTCTTAACCATTAGCATCAGCAGAACAGCTGAGTGTCAGGCAGTCAAAGGTGCTGTAAAGAAGAGTGGATTTAGGGTAGGCCAAACGAATATTTCCATACGGAGGAAAGAGCAGCAGTAAGAATCTCATGGAGAAATTATGTGCCTTGGTGTGGTGACTGTTTGATGGTAACACCTTTTTTTCCTTCTCTTTCTCCTAAATAGGATGAAGTGGATCCAAAGAGACAGAAGACAGAAAATGGATCTTCAGCTTGAGTCCTCCCCTCCCATCTCTTCTGTTCCGTCCATCTCTCCTCCTCCATTCCAGCCCATGCTTGCACTGTCCATTAGCCTCTGGCTTCACACAGTCTCAGATGAGGAAAGATTAGAAATGCTCTCGGACAGGGAAGACAGCAGTTTCCTTCCCACCTGAAGATCTAGCCCATCTATGACATTCCCCAGCTGAAATTACTCCAGTCCCTCACATCCTTTCAACTGTACCCCACTTAAAAATGATCCTTTCCCTTCAAGAATCTCATCTTTTCCTGTCTCCCAGTAAGTAACCTTACCAGGCCCGTATGCCAAACTCTTCACATGGCAAACACCTCTCATTCTGTTTCACTTGTCCTCTCTTTTCACTAACATGACCGGCTTCTGCTTCTAAGACCTGCTGTCTCAAATATCCTCCCTGGATCCAGGAGGCTGTGGGCACAGATCTCATGGTGCATTTTCCAGTCCTAGGTCTCCTTTCATCTTCTTTCCCGTTGAACCCTGAGAGACAAAGAGAAAGAATATTACAAGCAAATAATGTTTCTATTAAACCACACACAGAGACAGAATTTATTTTAACCTTTTTTTTTTTTAAGTTTACATGACAGACAGCAAGCTGGCCCTCGTGAATTTTTTCAGAAGATAAAGGTTGTTTTTATATATGAATTTCATCTGAACTGCATATTTTTTTTAATTTGGAGGCTTTTTTAAAACAAATCAAGAGATAAACAATTAATTGAGGACCAAACTTTGATTTCCATTTTTCCCTTCAGATTCTCTTGTGACCATTTTTTTGTAAATTAAAGGCAATACAGCCACAGCATTTTCTATGGCACAAACATCACGAGGATGATAGATATAAATATATATATTGTTTTCAACTAGCACTGTAAATAAAAGCATTTAAAAATATTTCAAACAGCTCGTGTAGAAAGGTGTGTCTATAAGTCTTAGGTTTTGTTTTGATCTGATGAGAAGTCAATTTGCAGAAGAACAATAGCATATATGTTGGCCTGACCAGCAGCTCGTGAAAAGAGGAACCTAAGTTTAGTCAAAAGACCTGTGCTAATTGTTTGAATTGCCCCTGCATACCGGAGAACAGTGTGCGTGGGTTCTCTTCCCTCCCTCTGTGCATTGCTCCATCTGGCAAGCATTTACAATGAGGACATGCCACAAACATGAGATAAAACTCCAGGCTTATCGTGAAGCTCTCAAAACCAGACCTCTGCACCAGATGGTAGAGGTTCAGAAAGGGAACCTCATCTGTGGCTGGTGGGCATAAGCAAGTACTGCTCTTAACTTTATGCTATTCTACAGTCTTCCTGCTCTCACTCTCATCAACCATGACCCATGTAGTATCAGTCATGCAGAACAACAGGAAGGTGTTTTAAGAAGCAAGAGCTTCAGTTCTTTGTCCCATCAGCTGCCTGGGAGAGATGAAACATTTGTCTTTTATCCTCGGAGACCTTTGAAGGAGCTACTGTTTTCTCTTCCTTTTTTAACTTTATTCTGAAAATCAAGTAATTGAGCTACCAAGACTGGGAGCTGTAAATCAGGTCTTTTGTCCGAGCATCAGCGGCTTGGTGTCTGTCCAACTACAGCAACAGATCAGATACTTGAAGCACAAACAGTTGCTAGCTTCCATAAATGGCAAGTGTCAATTGTTTATTTTTCTCCAAATGACCACATCTGACCAAGGCGTTCTCTGCCCTGCTTCATGGCTGACTCCAGGAAGCGGAGGGACACAAGCTTGATGGAAATGGCACGGCTAGTGCGAAGCCGCTTCTCACCTACAAACACCTCTGGGGTATGCACGCCTGCCTGGTGGGTTCTCTCTGCACTGTGCGGTGTGGGTGCGCTACTGCCTCGGCACACATTTGCTGGTGGAGTCTCTACTGGGACTGGGCCTGTTTCAGCCCAGAGGTCGCTGCAGTCCTGGTGTTCCTGTCCCAGCCCCTTCACTTCTTCGCAGCTCCACAGCCTGGAGCAGATTTGGGCCCTTCTCCTCCAGGCAAGGCTGGGTCTGGCTCAGACAGGCCCCTCCAGTTCTGGGAGATCCTTGTCTCCAGCTGGAACCATGCGTCGTTGGGTGCTGCACTTGGGCCTTTGCAGTGAAGCTGTCACAGCCTCTCACTGTTGCCCAGTGTCAGCTGGAGGCCATGTTCACGGTGGCCCTGTCCTGCTTCCACAGAGCTCTCTTGGCAGTTGGATCACAGCTGTTTGGTGTGTCTTCCCCTGGGGGACAGTATTGCACAAGCAGGTAGCTGTTGCATCAGATTGACTTGAAATGCCTTTCCCTGCTCCCGCTCACCTTGGGCACAGTGACAAATGAGCCAATTACCTGTATGTATATTTTAACTGCACTTTTGCAATTTTATATTCCTGATATTGCTCCATCTTCCCTTGATGGATTTTAGTCTCTGTTCATTTCAAAATACTTTCATATTGGACCGAGTCCTCAGAATTCCCCCAAACTTTCTGCTGGCCAGTTGCCTTTTACTGTGCTGCATTGAACATAAATTGGTAGAGGATGGTCCAAGTTCTGCAGTGGCTGATTGCAGTTTTCATGCCTCTTCCCCACCATGGTTGTAGTGATGCAGCAGTGCCTGGCTATGAGTACTGAAGTGTGTAATTGTACATGAGGTGTGGAGAGATGACTCCATCTCTGCTTTCCATGTGGATACAATGGCAGTATGCTTTTTTCTATCCATCTGGTCATACAGAAGTATGTGAGGCAGCAGATGATATGGCAGCACTAACAAAATGAACAGCCATTGCTCATTCTCTCTGGGGGGAATGCTGTAGGACAGAGGGAAGTGTTCAAGGGCTGCCAGTTGGGTTCCACGTGTCTCCATGGAGTCCTTGACTCCAGAGCTTCTACTAGTTCTTCCACCTTATTCCTTTGTCACTATCTATGGATAGGACAGTTAAAAGAAAATCTGCTTTGGCATTTGGCCGTCTCGGTGACCTGCAGGACATCATCACTGACTTGAGGTGAGCATTAAAGATAACATAATGAGAAAATGTATAGTTTCTTCTCTTTCCTCAGATCTGCAAAGTTGCATGGCATATCTAGTGCTATTTTAGCTGTCAAGTCTATCACAGCAAGAGGTTGCATAGATTTCCAGAAAAAGTTGAGGATACAGGGTTCTGCACTTCATCTCAAGCCTGTCTGTGTGTTTGGTTTGCATCCAAACCTGCAGATTTTTTTTTACTGTTGAGACTAATTCTTCTTCCACGGTGAAATCAATGAAGTTGTGCTGGTGTCATCGAGGTAAGAACAAGGCTCGTCTTCTCCAGTGATTCCTCAGCACTAATGATACCACTCAAGGGTCTTATTCGCATTTCTTGACTCTGTGCTAAGCCTTCACTTATTTCATTTAATTCCTATGACCATCTGTTAACCTCATCAGCTGGTGGTAGAACTCCCTCAATGCTATCAGTTTTGACAAAGGTTACACTAGAAATCAGTGCATGCTGGGCTTAAACAGCAAGAAACTGCGCAGGACTTTGTACCAGCTGAACTGAACTGTCTTTTGATCAAGTCTTACAACTGGGACAAGCATGATTACACACCGGACCTTAGTTTTCAATGCACCTGCGACAAAGTGCTCAAGTGGTTTCATCTGAGAGAGGTTTTGTGCATTAGGAGGTCTTTCCTAAGTAACTTTCTTACCCTTATCACAGTATTGTTAGAGGCTTTGAGAAGGTGTTTGGTATTCATAGTTCCTTCCTTGCTCCCAATGGAACTTATTTCAAGCTTCCAGCAGCTCTAGTCTTGCTAACAGAACAGTATCAAAGTTTTCCTCCTTCCTACTTTTCCTCCAGGGCTTTAAGAGGACTGTGGAGGTGGCGTAATCACACACTTGCAGGCTCTGCTAGAGTTTCCTCTAGACTGACAATTTCTGCTTCTGATGGCCCTTTTTATGGTTTAGAAGAGCAAACAGATGCCAGGGCATGGCAGAGCGGGTAGAGCCGCTTACTGGGTCTTAGCTAGATTCCTGTCGTAGCTCAGGCAAGCGAGTAATTCTCTCCCTGGCTGGGATCAACACACAGCTTCAGGGAAAGCTCCTTGCTGGGACAGGCTGGGGATATTTGATGGGCTCTGGCTACTCCCTGGACGATGGGCAGGAGCATGTTCAATGAGACAGGGCCAAAGAACAGTCTCTTGCCCTGAGTCCTGTGACATGGACTGGCTGTATACATGCTACATGGTGTTTGGGTTTGGGTGACGTGCCCCCATAGCCCTAACATTTTCCGACTGTGTTTTGCAGTTCAAAGCACCTGAAATAATGTGATGGTTGGGCCACGGACGCACTGAGGTGGTGAGCTCGTAGCTGGAAGCTGAAGGTCTGTGTTTCATGGTCTGGGGTGTGGCAGGAAGCAATGTTTGGGGGTGCAATGTCTGCTGGGATAGTGCTGGAGGACTATAAGGGAAGCCAAACTGGGGGCAGCCTGGCCCACACCAACTGCTGGGAGTGATCCCTGGTGAGTGCTGTGCCCTGAGCTGCACCAAGGCTTCCTTGCCCTGGGCAGCATTTGTCACCGGGTCAGAACCATGGCCAGGAGCTGGCTAGCGGTGAGGATGTGAGCGGACAGCGCCCAGTGCTTGAGCTCCCTCCCTGCTCCTGTTTCAGTGACCGTTGCAGATAGAGAATTTTTTGTCTTGGAGAGGTCTGACTGCAGTGCTGTAAAGGATAAGCATGAGAGGAGGCAGCTAATCTCAGTGTTGGCTGAATAAAAACTTTCTCATACATATAAAACAACAGAGCAACCTGATCTAGCTTTGCAGACAGCCCTGCTGTGAGTAGAGAGTTGGACTAGAGACCTCCAGAGATGCCTTCCCACCTACATGCTTCTGTGAGTCTATGAAGAACTAGAGGTCTGTCATGGAAACTCTGAACAAAGTCTGAAGATATTCTGAAGTGCTGAACCCAGAAACAAATGCTCTTTGCATCTTGAAGCTGTCACCTCCTCATTTCCACCTTAGGCATATGATCCCCTCCAGCCTCTTTGGTCTTTCACACCAGTTTTAAGTCTAAATGAAACAAGACTGGTGTAATCAAAACCATCACACCAGCAGAATCATGAACCCTCCCTCAGACTTGGAACAAGTGAGCCCTCTAGCCACTTTTGGTCTGGGAGGAAAAAATTGTCTTGCTTTAGGAAAGTCCATAATTACCCTGTTATATTAGCTTTTAAAAAAAGTGAAAATAAGATTATTTCCCTCCTCCAGCCCTTCCTCTGGGACCAGAAGCCTTTTTAGGCCCTCTGGTTAGGAACCACATTGCTTTGCCTGTTCTCATATGCTATATGGGAAATCAAAACAATGTGACTTCTCAGATCCCTAAGAAGCCCATGGACTTTTCCCTCCCACCTCTAAGAGTGGAGTCAAAGACAGACACACTTATGGTCAGTCCAGTCTGCATGTTTTCTCAGGGAAGAAGTCTATTTACATGTGTGGGCTGAGATCGGGTACGTATCGCAGGTTGACAGGACTTGAGTGCTGCATATCAGAGGATCACTTCAGGGTTCATTTACTGGTGAGCTCTTACTGTTTTTGCAAAACACAGTCACAGAGGTGAGGAGTGACGCAAGGTGTTAGTATGCAAGGGTCCCAGCCACAAAAGATGACTGACTGACCGAGCACGGTACCATCAGGTACAGTTTTACTCTTGGGGGAGGCATTTGAGGTGAGACACAGAAGAAGATGCTTCCCATCTCAGACTTCTCAGGAAGAACTGACTCCAGCTCCCAGCTGGAAGTATCTGTGCACAGCATTGATTCCTTAACTGAGCCTCAGAGAACTGGAATATCAGAGCTGACAAGTTTAATCTTGCTTGGTGTATCTGTGCAAGCAGGTTACGGCAGATGACTAGTTGCACATCATCCATTAAAGAGGATAGAAGAGCACATGATGCAAGTGTGAGCTGTTGGTGATATCTAGCTGATGTTACTTGTCACTAGGTGGCTGTAAGAACGGGACATTCTACAGACCTCTGGCCTTTCTTATAATGAAATTTATTGTTCCCGTTCTCTACCATGTATCTTAAATACTTTGTCTCAAAAAGTCCAATTCAGTGTTTCCAATGTCCGAGTGGGGTTCAGGATGATTTCTTCTCTGTTTAGATGCATAATGCATGAAGTGGCGTCATAATGTCACCGGGGTGTTTGGCCACATGCTCTGCAATGAAGAATCTTGTCTCTAAGTCTGAAAAGTTACTGGAGCTTCATATGTCCCAGATGGAAGATCCTAAAACTGGTAGAGATGGTAGGATGTAGCAAAAGTAATCAGCTTCCAGAGCTCTGTGGTCAAGTGTGTCTGTACCACTTTGACAGCTCAGGTAGAGTAATGTTTTGGACTTTCCCAGGTCTTTCTGAAATTCATCCATCATTTAAGGCACTGAAAATGTCAGAAACTTATTTCTGGATGCTTAGCACCTCAACACAAAGACAAATACAATGATCAGCCTTTGGAACTAAACACAATTAGGCTACATAATTTGTTAGGAAACTCTTAAAAGCCCCTCTACCTGAAGCATCCTTCTGCCGTTCTTCTGTTGCTGCACAGCCAAATGATGACACAGAAGAATCTCTAGTGGAGAGCACTTCAGAACATAAACTCAGGTAGCTCTCTGTTAGGCTCAACCATAAGCACACCAGGAAACCCATCTGCAAAATTATAGCTTGTTGCTGTTTTTCTGAGTGAAGGACAGTTTCTTAAATGGTATTTATAAATCTTTTCCTATGTCAGATCCAAGGTCTTGAAACTGGCTGAGGTTGTAGGATGTGAGTCCAACAAACCTCCTGAGCTTTCAGGACAGTAACATGGTAGATCTGGACCCAGTTTTGAAATGAGAAATTGCCAGTTTCCCACTAGGTAAATTTCAAAGAAAATTCAGTAGATAAATTTGGAAAAGCTGGCCTCATAATTCAAATGTGCCCTGTGATTTTGCTAATAACTAAAGAAAATACAGAATATTTCTGGGTTTGTGTATCCCCTTTCACAGATGCAGGAGTAAGCATTCTTGTTAGAGCACTGCTAACAGTGTGCCATGATGACTGTAGATTCTCTCTGAGAAAGGATCTCATTCCAGAAAGTTTCTCTACCTTTTAAAGGGATTCCAGATCAAGTTCTGACTCAAGATCTCCCATCTTTGGCAGGATTCCTATAGGTGGTCCAGTATTCCCCAGCGCTGCTTTTGCTTTTACTTCAAAGGGTGACAAGCCCACAGATATCTGATGGGAGTCCAGTTTGCAAACAAGAAGGAAGGCTACCGTCATGGAATTAGGACACAATGCTGACACCTGCAGTGTCCCTCCTGCTATACAGCAGAACATCTCACTGCTGCACATACTCCATGCTGAAGACTCCAAGGCGACCTCCAGCAGGACTGAGTCTTTCTGTTCCCTCGGACAAGAAGGCCAGGTCCCAATCTGTTCTTTCAACACCTCTGCTTGTGTAGAAACAGAGCACCATTCTAAGATATCAGGTACCAGAACCATACCTAGCTTAAACTGATAACTATTCCAGCTTGGAGGGTGGACCACATCTTGGTCCTTTCAAATGGCTTTATTAGAGGGAAAGGAATCAAGAGAGTCCTTTAGAATGGGTCTACAGCTTTCCTGCATAAAGTGCCACCTGGTGGCACCAAATTTAACATCTGTGTGAATACTTGGCTGAAAGACTACGAACAGTAAAGTAACTTGAGTTTCTCCACACCCAAAATTCCTGGCACAAGGAACTGTGAACCACCTCTCAGTGGTTCACAGTTTGGCTGAGGAATGATGAATGATGACTCTGATCACACTGCCAGTGTTATGAGAGGCCTAACTCAAAATTGGGTAAGTGAGAGTTCGCTATAGGGTCAGTCAGCACTACATTTGTCTTAGCCACTTGTATATAGAATGATGTGAACACAGAGGCTGCTCTCTGGCTCTGGCTAGGGGACCAGAAAGGAGATTCCTCCTCCCTTGAATCCACTCCTATTAAATGAGACAGCATATTCCTTTCCTAACATTTGCTCCAAAAAGTTTCTCTCCTGGCCCAGTACAACTCTGACTGTGTTTTTTGTCTGGAACAAGAATAGTTCTGGGTCAGAAAAGGGGAGATTTCATCCAGTGTGTGCTTTCTCAAAAGAACAGTCTTTTGAGGGTTGTGCCGTACTACCAAGTGCACCAGGTGCAGTGTAACCATACCTTTCCCTCATCTGTTTTTCTCATATGCCATCAAAGGAAGGTTACCTAGAGGGTAAGACTGAATAGAACTGCTCCTATGAGCCTTTTGCACAATTTCAGGAGCCATGAAAGACTCGTGGGAATGTTCTGCTAACCTCAGAACTCATATCTCGTCTTCTGAGGGTAGGACTGGATCGACCCATGCAGGTCCAAAAGTCCCTCCACTCACTAGAAAGGCACATATACACTCATAGAATTTACAGTCTTCCCAGCTGCAGATGATTTTGATTTCCCAGTATAATTCTCTCCCTTATTGGATTCTCTAGGAAGACTGCACTTGGGGAGGGTCTTAGAGTTGAACTATCACTCCTTGGGAAGTGAGGGTCATGTTTTCCTCATTGTCTGCAGTTCCAGTTGGGTAGCAGGAAAACGTGTTGGACACCTGACAGCAGAGTTGTTATCTGGGGGTCACTACAACTTTTTGGAGAAGTTGTTTCAGGATTGTTAGTTTTAGAATTCTGGGAGGGAAACAAACTTCTGGGTTTAGCTGGAAGGTCCACAAGCTACAGACCGACTGCCCCAAACATCTTAAATTCTTTCACTGCTGCACTGTCAGCTGGAGTTAGGATACTACCTGGATAGCCCAGTTCTCCCAGAGCCATTTGCAGACCTCAGTCTGCCATTCAGAGTGCAATTCCACATTGCAACAATGGTATTTTAAGAGCTTTCTATCCTCTCTACTCCCAGCACAGTTTATCATCTACTCAGTTGTGCTCGGGCAACTGCCTTTAGGAACCAGACCATGGAAATCATCTGAGTTAATCACTATTCCAGCTACACTCTTACCTTTTCTTCTCCTCCTTTTAAACCTAGTGTCTACATTGGTCTTGCTTTCCACCCCATGACAGGTCATTCTATGACAACTTGTGGTGGGATAAGGATGTATCCAGAGGCAGTAAGTCGCTGTGACAGTGGGAGAGGAAGGCATAACTTAGAAGAGAATCTCTTAAATCAGTTTCCTCATGAGAGAAGCTCATGGAATCTCTCCCTCAAGCACCTGGAAAGATTCCCAGGTCATCTTCAGACCCTTCAATAATGATTCCCCTTTATTTTTAGGAGCTCTCTGTTTTCTACACCCACCCCAAACATTTGTTTTCACAGCCCAGGGCAGGAATTGCTGTTGGTCTTGGGGCTTTTCCTGAAAAATTATTCTTGGCCGGTATTTTGTATGACTCCCTTTTCCCTTATTAAGGCTCCTGGACTACGTTGTCTCATGGATGGACTATTATGTCCATATTTACCCCCCCGCCCCCACATAAGCCGATCTGCCAGTCTTAACAGTTCAGATGGGGCTACCAGTCTTTCAGAGTGACTTTTCTTTTAAGTAAATAAGCAACACACAAAAGAAAACTGGAGTAATAAAAACATCAGAAAAGAGAAACCCGTAAATCTCCTTCAGATCTGGAACAAGTGAGCCCTCCAACCAGCTGTTGCTAGGGAAAAACCAGAAGGTCCCTCCTAAACTCAGGGGGAAGTCCCCACACTTACGTATCACCACCGCCACTACCATCATCTCAGTTCATTTGATTCCAGGTTTCTTCGCAGGAACCCTTTGCTTCTTCTTCCCTGTGGGTTATGTCCTCCTGTTCAACAATCATGCTCCTCCACTGTTTCTCAGTGGAGACCTGCTCTGGTGTTTTTTTGCGGATCAAGACCAGCTGATTTTTTTTCTGAGTCTTAAAAGGGCCCATACGCTCTTTCCTCCAGTGAGGGCTGTCAGTAAGGGAAACTCTGGGGAAATATGAATAGGTAGTGCTTTATTTTCATTGTGCTGATCAACTAGCTTGGCTTGCTCATTCCCGCATATATCTTATGCGGGATATTCATATATCTTAGAGCTCAGCAAGATGGCAGGGACCATTTTTCACCTTAACAATCTGCAAGTGGTGAAGAGCCCACCACAAGAGTTCTTCCCATGATAAAAAACCTTACTATTAAAAAACATGCACCTCATTTCCAGTCAGATGTTGACTTTAACTTCCAGACCCTGGTGAATGTTACCCTCCTCTGCTGGAGTATTGCTCCTGCCACTATTTCACATCTTCTCCTCATGGGGAGAAGATGTCAAAGATATATTGTGAACATAAGAAAATAAAAATGGTTGATCATACTGGATGAGACCAATTGCATCTCCAACTTAGTGTTCTGCTATACCCATGGCAAATATAAGACCCCCAAGCAAAGAGAATAAGAGACAAGGCATGTATCTTTCAAGGCAAGCATGTAGTAGCTTTCTCTAAACAGGAGTTAAGGGACACCCTGAGTAGACAGTCATATCCAAGCCATCATATTTAAAAGCCAGAGAGCAACTGATCCTCCACAAATTGCATAATCCCTGTTTGAACCCATGTATAATCCTGGCCTCCACAACATCCTCTGATGATAATTCTACTGTCTATATGACACCCGAAATGAATTTCCTTCTGTTTGCACAAAACTTGCTGTGTGAGCTCATCACTGCTTCTTTTGAATTAGCTAAAATAGATCAAACTCCTTAAGTTCTGTGCATTCTAAGGCAAGATCTGCATGTCCTAAGTCAGTGTTTTTGTAGCACTCTTCTAAACCCTTTTCCATTTTTTCACATCCTTTTTGAATCATGGACATGTTCCAGTAGCTTGTGCCGTAAACAGAGGTAACACACTCTCTGAGATCCCATTTTGTACATCTCTGGATCATGTTACCTCCCCCTCTGGAGTCTTTTCTCCCAGGATGCTGTATCCTTTTCTGGAAGTGTGATCCTCATACTTTGTTCCTTGACATATAACCTTATGTTTTAATGCTAAGTGTGATTTTACCAGGGGTCTTAAGAGGCAGTTTCTTCCCAGAGACAGTCATGCTTACAGAGCTGTGAGGCCCTCCTAACCAGATTTTGGCAGTATAAGACAGCCATGGACATCAGAAAGCAGTTTGATGTTAAACAAATCATGTGACAGCCTAGCACTGGAGGTTCAGAGTCTGAATTTCTAGGATGCTTTCATCTCATAAGCAAAGGGCCTAAAGATTTATGCAGGACACAAAAGCATTAGCTGCTTTAGCTTATATCATCATACACACTGTGCAGCTAGAGAGAGCCCTCTGGTCTTTTCTAGTTTTCTGGGGGGAAAAAATGGTAGAGAACCCCGTTAAAGTGGAATGGAAGTTATTCAGCATGGTCTGATCACCTGGTGCACAGGAGCTGGCATCTACAGAGACTTCTGAGGACCAGAAAAAATGCTAAATTATAATTATAAATGATAAATAATCAAAAAAGCTGAGCTTAAAACTATGCTTTCCCCATATGGCCTTAATTGCACCCTTGTGACCAAGTCCTCTCAGACCTTCCTAGTATTTAGTCTGTTGGAGCTGTATCTTGAGAACCGAGATCCCTCCCAGCCAGTGACATGTCAAGTCTCACTTCTTGGGAATTTTAAAGCCCCTTTACACAGACATTTAGTTCCAACCTCTTTGGTCAGTCCCAGCCTCCTTCGAGGGTAAATAAGAGTCAGCCCTTATGGCAACAAAAGCTGTTGTATGTGCCATAATGACAGCCAGTCATCATTCTGCATGAGAAGAACGGGGATACTTCCATAGCCAGCAGTGTGTCCTTGCAGTGATGAAGGCCAAGAGTATACTGGGCTTTATTAGCAAGAACACAGGCAGCAGTGATTAATGCCATCTTCATGGCACATGAAACACTACATCAGGAATACTGTGAGATGTTGGCAAATAGGAGCAAGTCCAGCAAAGGGCCCTGAGAGGGTTGTGGGGCTACAGCACTAGACATATGACAAGGGGTGGTTGTTCAACCTGGAGAAAGAAGGGAAGAGAGGGACCTAATTGCTGCCTGCTACTACCTAAAGAGGGTTAGAGAAAAGACGGAGCCAGACTCTTTTCAGAGGGGCACAGAAAAGGGACAAGAGATAAAGCAAGGACAGCTTGCAACAAAGGAAATTCCTACTAGACATAAGGAAAAACCTCTGCTTGGACGATGTTTCAACACTGGAGCAGGTGCCCAGTGAGGCTGAGGAATCTCCATCCTTGGAGGTGTTCAGGATTCACCTGGCCAAGGCTTTGAGCAACCTGATCTAACTTTGGAGTCAGCCTTGCTGGGAGCTGAACACTGAAGCAGAGACCTCCAGAGGTCCCTTCCTATATTAATCTCTCTGTGATTCTGTGACTAACAAATGGATTTATTTGATTTTTCTTTTTTTTCTTTTTTTTTAGTAGGGCAGTAGAAGCTCTTACAAAGTGATACAAGCTGCTACCTGCCACCTTAGTTGCCAAAAAGAGAAGAAAATGAAAAACCAGCTCAGCTGCCATCACACTCCGAATTGTAGTCTGCATTACACAGACATGTTAATCCAGCATAAACCCATAGTGTTGCAGAATGGGGCAATCCCACCTTCCCTTTCATTTCTCCTGCCATCTCTCTTCTGACAGCATTGATGAGTTGCATCAGAGAATTGACCCAGCTGAAAAGTAAATCATAAAGAAATAAATCAATTTTGACTTACAACGAGTCAGTTTAAAAATGCCCCATCTCCTTCCCTAGCATATTTGATCAAAGCAAAGTGGTTGTGGATCACCAGATCACTTTATTCACCTTAGCAGTATTCAGGGGCACTGCTGTCCCCTTCTTTGCTGTGCTATCCTCCACATGAACCTTCCTAGGGATTGTATTCCTCTCCAAACCAATTGTAATAGCATCACATGCCCCTTTAGTCCCCATCTTCATTTTCATACCTAGCCTTCCCACTAAGAAAGAAAAAGCATTCTCATTATTAATAAGTATTTGCCTGTAGCCTCCAGAGCTCCCATGCACTGTAAAGTAAGAGGTCAGGTTCTCCTGCCATGATGCATCTTGGAAACACAGCACATGGACTAAATCTACTTTTTTACAGTTCCTCAGGGCACATGTGTCTGAGCCTAGAGCCAGGCCTCCTCTGTGCCTATGCAATGCTCATCCCCCAACATCTGAAACATGTTCAAGGTGCCTCTTCTGTGTCAGAGAGACCCATACGATTGCCAAGAGTAATATAGAGAGGATTCGAGCCTAATGAGCAGAAAGAATGGCGCTTTGGCACTCCCTTCTCTAGCAGTTTTTCCTTGGGGGTATACTTTCTCTCTTGTCAGTTGAAAGTAACTGGAAAAACGTGGACCTGAGCCTGGCATTTCTGAATCAGCCTGTTTCTCTCTTGGCACCCAAGAGAGCATCAACATTTCCTCAGATCAGCTGCTGGAAGTTCTTACACTAGCAGACATGACCTACGTCTGTAGGCAACATAGCTGCTCTAGAGATCTCCGAGGCCAAAACAGCTCTCAGAGAAGCTTGCCATGTAGTCTCCTTGTGAAACCAGAGAGACTGGCAAACCAAAGAAGCTGTATCTAAGAAGGGACCTGTGTGTAATCTGTGGGGAAATCTGTGTGCCCTGACTTCACTCCATGTCAAGACTGTCCTGACAGCATCATCCTCTCAGCTTGTCCTGACTCTACTCCTACCACCAGTCCTAGCACTGATGGTTCTTTCAGAGGACTTGTTTGTGGTCCACTTTTGTGAGTCTTCATGCATTTTCTGGACTATTCCAACATCAAGCACACTTCTGTTGTCCAGCTCCACTGTCAGCACTGGAGTTTCTTGCTTTCCTGGGCCCAGGGATCCTGACGACAGCAGGATCCTTTCTCTGCCTGGAAGAACAGACCACGTTTTGGGAGTTTCACTCTCAGATCTAGGTTCAGCTTCTATGAGAGTGCTCCTCACTTTCTTTCAGCCCATGCCTGAGTCAAAGGAATCTTTTAGGATGACTGAGGCCATAAAAGACAAACATAGCTTCTGTCACAGATGCTGCGGAGGGACTGCAGGGTATCCCCAGAGGTAGAAGAGGCCAGTTTTCCCTCAACCCCTCACTCAGGCAACAGTCTCCCCTGCCCTCTCCTCACTCTCCATATCCCCCAAACAAGCAACAGACAGTGCTGCATGGTCACATAACTCATGCACATTAGCTCAGAGAACTGACTCATTCACCTCAATGCCAGGGTCACCGTAACAGAGAGCTTTCCCCTCATGCTTCTTCCATCCCATGTATGCATTAGGCTTCTTGGTACCTCTTCACTCTTGAGAAAACCCGGTGCATTGGGACATTTGAAAGACTGTAGCATATCCTTCATGCTAAAAAGCATGCAATGAGTTCTGTGAATGGGAAGTGAGTCAAAATGCAGCCTAGCCTGCTGGATAGATGGATTTTGTAGTTGATCCTTGTCACCCTCTATGTTGCAAAACCACATCCTGCAGCATCAAATACAACTCTTAACTAGACACTCGCCAAGGATACTGATGCCCACCACTATCCCCATATGTAGCTGTAGACATCCAAAGAGGATTCAGCAGCATCCTATTTCTCCTCAGGAGAAGAACCTAGAGGCCTTTTGCAAGAGGACAGACTTACTTCTCTACAGATAATGCTGGCCAGATACAAGGTACTAGCTGCCAAATATGACTGGAGCATTCTCCATCATGGCCATGAATGATGCAAATTCTCTTCAGCGAAGAAATCATTGGCCTTTCAGTCCATAGTTTCAGTCAGCACCCCACAGTGCTATTTATGGCTCTCTAATTCAGGCTTCTGGGATATGCAGCTACCTGTGGAGGACTGTCACGCGGAGGTCACTTTCTTTTTAGTACTGTAAAGCATAAGGCTGTGGATTTGTCCAATGACTCCTCCCATGAGAAGCTGTGCTTTCCTGAGAGTGTTCCCATGGGATTCTGGGAAGAAGACCACCTCTAGACTCTCCTTGGCTCCACATCAGCGACCTATGGTGACCCAGGCACTGCCCATTCAGCAAGTCCTCCTAAAGAGGACCTTTCAAAAGTAAAGAGCTTCCCAACAATTGTTAGTTAGCCACCACTCTTTTTCCTCTGGCAATACTTCTGCAGAGCTACGTTTCTTTTCATCTGGAACTACTGGGAAATGTGAACTTTCTCTTTGCTAACCCTCTTCTCTTCACCCCTTCTTGGGATCTGTCACCTCAGAAAAACGGGTCCTGGACATTTTTGGACAGAGCTGTTGGGTATCACTCAGCTCTGTAACACATTTTCACCCACCTGCCTGGTCCCTTCTTGAAGACCGCTCTCTCAAACACAAGCTACCCTGGCTCCAGGAAGACACCATGCTGATTCCAGGCATCACAGAGGGACAGAACTCCAGAGCAACCATTTCCTCCTGTGAAAAAGGAAGACAGTTTGATTCCTGGACTTACAGAGGCTTAGAAATTTCATCTAGAAAATGAAATTTTCTGTTTACAGTCCCTTGGCACAAAGCTATGAATTATCTCTAATTAGTAAGTATCTTCCTTTGGTTCATTATATTTGCTCTAGCTTTGGGCAAACAATGATCAGGACATTTTCGAATGAGCTCCATTTGGGGAACACTTTGTCTTACATATGCTCTGACCAGCTGATCTCAAGATGTACAGCTGCTAACTTGGTGTTCAAGTCACATTACAATTTTTCAGGTCCATTACAGTCTGCAAATGGATTGTAGAACACCTCAGAAAGTCAGCATGAAGCAGAAAATTCTGACTAGCTTCAGACATGACATTGCAAGGGCCAAACTATGAAAGTGGAATCGCTCGGAGAAAAACATGGTACCACAATAATCTGGAAATGCAACGGAAAGTTCCTTCAGCAGGACTAACTCAATGATGCTGCAAAACAGTGTTTTCTGTTCCTTTTTTTCTTGATAAGTGGAGTTTGCACCCATGCAGCATGCCAAGAAAGACAACAAAAGCAATGTACTAAGGTTGCCCATAAAGTGTCTGCTGTGGACAAACCTGGAACCTGGCAGAATCTAGTTAATGCCTAACACGGAGGCGTATTTAGTGATCTGGGCTTCTGTACTCCACCCCTGGCCTGTTCCAGTCCTTGCCTGCCCCCCATTCCCCATAGCTCTACCATAGGCCCATACTCTTTCCTATCAGCCTCTTTCCTATTCAGGCCCAAAGGGACCCATGCACACCATTCTGAGGTGCCCCCATGCTGATCTTGCTCCGGTCACTGTTATTTCTGTGGCAGGGTCCTGTTCTGGGAGATGACGAAAATGTCATTCAATGGAGTCAGCATTTAAAATGGGTCGTTAGGGAGAAACGTCACAGGTGTCTTTGCTAAAGATAGCCTGGTGCTGAGTAAAACAGTGCCTCCAGAGCCTTCATTTCACAACATGCTCACTCAGCATAATAACCCCTCAGCCCAAAACATCCCCTAGTGCCAGACAGTTCTTGCTGCTTTCTTATGCTCTCCACCAGTCCCTTGTGATGGTGCCTTTTTTGGGAAACAGCAGCAGGATGAGAATATATCTTTATCCTTTACTGATTCATACAAGGAAGAAGTACTTCTTAGAGAATGAGCATGGATTCAGTTAAGGGTGGTTTCAGAGACTAGATGGAAATAGTGCCGGGAAACTGCGGCTAAGAGAGGAGAGTGAAAAGCAGGAAGGGGTGGAGAGGGAGACCACAGAACTTTGTGCCTCCACAGAGCCAGGTCAGGGGAAGAGGTGGAACAGATGGCACCTGGCTGCAGAGTCCTACATGCCTCCCCACTGTGGTTCAGTCTCCATTCTCTTTCTCATCTTCACCCACACACTCACACCATTGCTGACTCAGGGGAAAGAGAAGTTTACGTTTTCAGCTTGGACTGGGCACCACAAATTGTTTTTCTTCAACAGGAGGAAAAAACACCTCCTGCCAATTGTCACAAGTTCTCCTCCATCTTCTCTCTTCTCTTCCTCTCTCATGCAATTTCATAGGCTGTGTAAGACAGAAGGCATGAAGGACGATTACTAGCAAGTCCTCTGGCCTCCATCCAGAACATCACAGCATGGAAAGTTGCACCAGGTTCCCGTACACTGAGACCACTCCTCAGAAGTCTGAAGAGTTGTATGTGATAAAAAAAGACAAGAGAGATCATTGCAACAGGGAACAGCTAAAGTGAGATGTACCACTTGCTCTCTTTTATTCTCCACCTTCATCATTCAGCTGAGGAAAACTAGAGGGCAAGCAATAATCCTTCAGCAGAGAAGCTGCCACACTGAGTCACCTCCCTTCCCTCACCTCAAGGAAAAGCCCCAGTCCAGCTCTTGGAGGATGTGCAGCTGAGGGGCTCAGATGTCTGATACCAGTCACAAAAGGCTGATTAAGTTTGAAAGAGTCAAAGCCAGTGGGTGCTGGAAAGTGTGAGCCACAACAGTGGGGGTTCTCTGAGGAAAAAGGGGCCCCAAGAAGCACAGGAATGGAAACGTATTACCCTATGCAAAACTCAGCAACTACATTGGAGCTAGGACAAGCCCCCTCAGCACGAGAGCTCAGTGGAATTTCCCTAGGACAACAAAAGTAGGGTGATTCCTTCCTCAAACGCCTCAGAAGGTCACAGTCTTCAGTTCTCCCTTCTCAGTGCTGGTCATTTCTCCTGGATACTCCTTTCTCCCCTACTGCATTCCCTCAAACCAACTCAGCTCTGTCCCAGGCTGCTCCTAGATTCTAGATTGATGGGTCGTATGTGCCCTGCTTGGAGCTTACCATAGAGCCTGTTGGTTATTTGCCTTGCTTGTTACTATTACTTTTTTTCATGTTCTCTGTGAATTGACCAATGAGAAGAAGCTAAGAAATCAGCCACATTTGAGGAATTAAGGAAGGAAGAAAAAAAAAAAGCAGAAAAAAGACAAAGACATTCTGAAAAGCCCTGAAACAATTAATTGAGAGAAGCTGTGAGAGGCGGAAAAATCAAACCAAAAAAGGTAAGAGATGAAAGAAAAACATGAGGGGCACTTGCTGGGAAGTGTCTTCTACACTTTTTCCACTGTCTATGTAGAAGCGAAACCTGTAAGAAAAACAACAGCGACCCAAAGAGTTTCCACTAAAAGATGCTTAGAACAGTGTCTCTGGCCCCTCCCTCCTCTCTCTCTTGCTGGCTTCAGCTCTATCTTCATGTGCCTTAGACTTATATTGGTTTCTTGTCTGTGACGCATCTTCTTAGTGATGTGAGGAAATTAGCTGCCCACCTGCAATATAAGGGCATCTAGGGAAATGCTTTGATCAGAGAGAGAGAGAGAGCACGAGAGCAAGCAAGCCCAGCAAGCCCCACTCAGTTTATCCACCCACACTAATATCTTGTTTGTCCATGTCTCGTTTTTGCTCATATCTTAAAGCTTTGGACTTGATCAAGCATTGAATTGAGTGTGAAGACACTGCCCCTCATCTCTCCTGGATGCCACAATGAGGCCAGTGTCCGTGTTGCTGTTTCTCGCCTTCACTCTTCTGGTTTTCAGTGGTAAGAGGGATTGAACATATCAGGGAGGGCAGGGTAGCTCAATAAGTTGTATCTGGGTGTTACTTTGTCCCTGACACATCTGTGTTATCCTTTCCCTTCTGTCCCCACTGTAGATGGCCAGATATGGCCTTCTACTTTGTTAGTCTCATCCTTTGCTCAATCGTCTGTCTTGTTATAGCTGGCAACATCCTACCAGGAGAAGCAGAGGAAGAAAAGAGGGAGCAGAAAGTGTGGGCCAGAGAGGGGAGTTCAGCTGTGCTGCCTTGCTACCTGAGCCCTAAAAAGCTGAAGAACAGCTGGAAACAGCTATCTGACAAGACATCTGTGCTGTGGAAGCGGCATGGGGGAAGGTACGTCATGGCAAAGATGGATCTGTGTCTTTGTGGGAATTGGGAAGGAGGTGGGAGACCCTTGAAGTCTCTTTCCTCCTTCCTCATATTACCTTCTTTCTGATCGCTAAAGTTCTGCCCCCACCCTTAATATCTTCTTTGCTTCTGGCACATACCCACTCAACTGTCCCATTCCCAGTGCCCACCAGGAGCCATACATGGTGTTGGAGGTGGAGTACACAGGCCTCCGGAAGATGGCCCTGCCCATGAGGCCCCGGGTGTCAGTCCAGGACCCTGCCTTGCGCAATGGCAATTTCTCCCTGCGAATTGACCCAGTCAGGAGTGAGGATGCTGGGTGGTATGAGGCACAGGTGGCTTACAACAACAAGGAGGTCCAAAACTGCCATGTGGAGCTGGGTGTGGTAACAGGTAGGAGAAGATGGATCTCAGAAGAGACCATGGAGAACCTGGAGTTTGCTACTGGGGAGCTTGTAAGGGTGGGGTGGGGATGTGGTGTTTGCCATAGCAGGTTAGATATGAGAAAGCAGCTCCCTGAATGCACACCGCTTCCTGTTGTCTGCTGTTAGAGTTCTGGAGAGAGGGCTGTCTGATGGACAAAGCTCAGAGAGCAGGGGCACAGAGGGATGGTTTGGTGGTCACCTTGTGATGTTAGCCCTCCCCCTCCACTTTCTTTTTGTTGCAGTAACCCTCAGTCCTCCTGGCTTTGTGGTAGAAAATGAGCCGCTGTTATTGAGCTGTAACTCTAGCCACCGGGCCAGCCTTGTGGAGACATGCTGGTTCCACAATGGGCAACTAGTCCCCACCTCTGGGACTCTCTGCTCCTTCCATGGGGCTCTCTCCATCCTCCGGCCAGCTGTGAGTGACTCAGGTCCCTGGCACTGCCAACTCAGATACTCTGATAATGAGATCATTTCTGCCACGCACAACTTGCAAATTCTAGGTGAGTTCAGCCTCCGTATTGCCACTCCAGCATCCCCCAGTAGCTCCCTTTAGTGTGGCCACTGACTAGCCCCAGGAGCTCCAGCTTCCCAGCTGCCACCCTGTCCCTGCCTCCCTGTCCACAATCCCTTCTGTCTCACCTCCCTGCAGGGCTCTTTGCATTCAACATCTCACATTGTGCTCTCTCTCACTCAGGTTTTGATGGCCCAATCAACCCTATAGTCTATGCTGCAGCTGGCTCTGCAGCTGACCTACCATGCACCCTGAGCTACCTGCCCAGTGCCTTTGGGATCAATGGGGTGAAAGCCCACTGGAGCCGCCTTGCAGGAGGACACTTGGAAGCCTGGAGCTTCTCCAAGAATCAGAGTAGCAGAAGTTTCCCCCTTCATCTTCCTGTAGTGGGTTCAGGTGATGCAGGGCAGTACCGCTGTGCTGTCTCTGTTGACAGCAAGACAATCAGCAGGGATGTGACCTTGGCAGTGGTTACAGGTGAGGAGAGAGACATGGTGGTGCATGGTCCTTTTGGGGTCCCTCACTACTTGGAGATAAACCTCCCTGCACATCAGCCCAGTGTAGGTTGCTCCTGCTCATAGGTTCCCACCACAGGGCAGGAAAGGGTAGATCCCTACTCAGGGCATTGCATTGCACTGGACTCTGTTGAAGGGAGAGGTTTTCCTGGGTAACTTGATCATTCTTCTTGAGGACTGAGGAAGAAAAAGAATATAAATTAGAGGAGGTAATGAAGGAGGGGTGCCATAGAAAAAGGAGGGAGGAGGAAGAGATGTGCGACAGCCTGTTGTTTTTCCTGAAGTTAGTTTTTTCTTTTGCTGCAGTCACCCCAAGCATCCAAGGAGCAGTTTCTGAGGGGTCTCGCTTGCTGCTCATTTGTAGCGTCACACACCCCCGGGGACATGAACGCTTCCAGTGGAAGCACCTCAACTCATCTCCCACTAGCAACAACCTGGCTGTGGCCACCTCCCATAACCGAGAGGGCCACAGATCCCCACCAGGCGCTACCTTGGAAATACCCCGAGTGTCACAGAAGGACATGGGCACATGGGAATGCAGTGTACATGGCCCAGAAGGCAGACTGGGAGCAGTGGAATATGAACTGCAGATCATGGGTACTGTCTCCCCTGTATCCCATTCTTTCTTCTCACCCTGTTCAATTCCCTGATGCCCTCTCTTCTCTCAGGCTCATTCCATCCTTCTCCTTGTTGACCCTATAGATCCCATCTTATCACCATCCTGACTTAACAGTCATCAATTCTTCCTTTTGCTCCTGCCAATCCCCTGCACCCTTTTCTAGTTTGCCTCTCTTTGTGCAATCCTAGCCTTGTTCCAGTTCAAACGTAACCTTCCTCTCCTCCTAACTGTATTTCCTCCTCACAGGTGCCCAGGTCTCCAGCCCTCCCACCATCTTCAGTGGGCAGGTTACTTTTGCGCTCACACTCACCCTCTTCCTCCTGCTTACAGTCTGTATTCTGGCTCTGGCCCTACAGAGAAGGGTAAGTGTGCATCACCCCATTTCTGTCAGTTTTCCTGTACATCACCCCTTATTTGACCCTCTCCTGGGTGACTCTAGAGTCAGCTATGTAGTGTCTTGGGGACATGGCAGCAGGAGGATGAAAGGGGACACCTAGGAGGAAAAGGGCCCAGACACTCTGCTGATGGTGTCATGCATATCATGTGCAAGTTTTATCCTGGGCATTGGCAGGTCTGGCTAACCCTGGAGTTTTACTGGTGCTGGGGAGCAGGTCAGAGGTTTCAGAGGAGGGGTAAGAACGCTGGGGACAATCACAGTCCAACCCTGAAGAATTTATCATTTACCCTTACAGAGATCAAGCCATGCTTAAAGAGGAGGAGTTATTTCCAAGCTTTTGTAGATGTCCTCTCTCTTTGTCTTTATCTGGCTACTTTGATATAACAGAGGTTCCCGTTCCATAAAAAGGCCCAGGACCTTTTGAAACGCTGCTTGTACCCCGGACCTCTTGCTTCCAGACCTCTCAATCTGTCTTTGCACATAAAACTTTCAAGATCTCTCCTGTGCTAAGCAGAGATTTTCCCCACTAGCTTCCCCACTGCTTGTCCTGAGGGACATTGTTTCAGTTAAAGCTTCAGCATTTCTACAAGGAGTTTGGACTGGTCCTTTCCAGGAGTATTGTGTTGCATTTCCCAGAATTTGTTCATATCACTGTCTCTACCACCTAGCTTTTCTAGAACCTGACCTTCTCCAACTAACTCAAGTGATTTGATGTCACATGCTCAGTTTGGCACACTGGTGCCAATTCCTTTCTCCAGACTAAAAGAAAAAAAAATCAAAAAAGGCATTTAGAAGCCTGTGCCTCTAAATCTAAATATCACAGGACAGGATAAGACAATAGGATTTCAAATCCTAAACATTCAAGACCATTCTGAAAAAAAAGCTGAAGTCCTCGAAGGTGGAATGTTTAAAAGCAGGGATTTTGACAGGATGAATTTCTTTGCAAAAAAATTCTCTTTCTAAGAAAATCTAGAGCTTTGGTCCACCCCTTCCCCATGCAGAAAAGTACCTCACCATCAATGAAGCAATGAAGTATCGTTGTCCAACAACAAAAGAACCCACCCTATTTCCTAAGCCCCATACTGGAATATGAACTCTTTCTTGAGGAAAGAATAGTTCAAATGCTTGATATCTTCATTCTCTCCATGGCCCAGGCTCTGTACCTTGCTTTCATCTCCTATAACATGTCCCTATTAAGAAACTGCCTTTTTGTGCCAAGGTCACACAAGAAAGAAAAGCCAGTACATCCTTCAGGGGGGCACTATCTCTGGCCCAGAGAAGGTAATGTGAGAACAAGGGGGCAGCCACATTATTGCTTGTCTGAGTTCCCTGAGAACTTGTCCCTTCCAAAAGCATCTTTTAGGGTTCTCTCAAGGAAACTTGATTTTGCACGGAAGAAAACTCATCCCACCTCCTTTCTCACTGTCTCTACTTGGATGCACCCTGGATTCTGAAATGAATACTAGCTGGCCAGTGGTGGGGAGGAAACAAGTGTCCTCAAAGCAGACCAAGACAGCAACATTTTGCTGAGGTGGTCCTAATAGATTGAGGGAGAGGAGAAGTGGATGTTTGTTGCCCTCTCTCCTGGCATCTAGCTGCTCCAGCATCCTCACTCATCTTTGCAGTTATCTGTATAAAAGATGATGAAAACTTCCTCCTTACTCCTCTGAGGTAAATTTCTGAGAGAAGCAGTAAGGACATCTTTCCCCACACTTCAAAACATCTGTTGCAGCTCTGCCAGGACTAGTATCAGTTGTTACCCCCTAATCTCTAGTCACTGACTTCCATGAGCATCTGTTGTTGCTGGCTCAGTCCTCACACTCTGCTTCTGGCATCCTACTGCCTTTCATTTGCTCAGCTTGTTCCAGCATCTTGTCTTCTGAAAACTGCCTTGCCTTTACTGTCACAGAAGAGCAAGCTAGGACTGATCCCTCCCCAACATGCCACTGAAAAAAATTATGAAAATAAGTCATGCTGTTTCTCTGCAGTTTTCATGCTGTTTCTCTACACATGACTTGTATGGCAAATTTTTCCTTCGGTGTTTTCCTTTGCTGGCAAAGGACACCTTTCCTGAGTAGCTGTGATGTAGATGTCTTTTAGTTTCTTGGAAAAGGCCAAAACTGAAAATCTCCACTAGGCTTAGAGTAATGCTATCCAAGGCAGAAGCGGGGGCCATGGTTCCAGCTGACCACTACAGTTACCAGGTTAGTGGATCCAGGATGATCAAAGGGCTAGAGAACTTGCCCTAGTGAGAGAGCTCCATCCATTAAACCTGCCATGAGATGAAGAGAAGAGACATGACAGCAGTAATGCAGATTCTCAGCAAATTCCAGTGGGTGGAAGTTGAAGATAAGCAGCATCAGGATAGAAGCAAGATGGGCTTTTGAACTTTGGGGTTAACACCAATACAACTTGTGACAGGTTCTTTGTCATTCAGTTCTTAATCAGCATTGATGGTAAAGGATAAGCTGAAGCAGAAGTCTGGGGTCTCCGGAGATCCCTGGGTGATTCTCTAGACTACACGAGGCTGGTGGTGGGACAAGATTATCAGAACTGCCCTTTATGGCCTAAAGACTTGGGGAGGAACCCTGATGTGAGTGTAACTGTGAACCCTCAGTTAGCAGGAAAGGGAATTCCTAGGTGTCCAGCTCTGTTAGCTGAAACAGCTCTAAACTAGCCAGGGTATTTACACCCTCAAAGTATTTCTATATGCCCTCCTGGCTTTCCTTTGCCAAGTAAGCAAAGCTTTTCTGTTACAGCACTGGCCTTCCATCCCCTAACTGTCTCTTATGCCTTTCTCTGTGCATTTTCCCTGTTGGGCTCATCCTTTGCGAATGTGTAGTTGAGGTGCCTTGTGTAAAGGCATTAGCATCTCTCTCTCTGCTAGAAACATTTGGCTGGCATTCTCTTTTGCTTTTCTTGCATTGGTTTAACACTGGCAGCTCACAGATACCCTTTGATCAGGTATTGCCCACACAATAGGAATTCCTGTTCTGATCTCCTGAAAAAAACACTTTGCAGTTGCTACTCTTCCATTTCATTCACCCTGTGATTCATCTTACTATTCCATTCTGGTTCTTGGGTGATATTTTCATTCTCTTTCTTCCGAATGATGATCCTCAGCTTTGTATCATGTACAGAATTTATTAGCGCCTTCACACTTTCTGTGCCATTAATGAGTGGTCCCATAGCTGATCCTTGAAGACCTGTGCTTATCACTTCTCTACAGCATGCCAGAAACCTGTCAGTACTACCCCAGTCCCTTCCTCTTAGTCAAGACCACAGCTACCACAGAGTTCTACTAATCTTATCTTTCCAGTTGTATTAATTGTCCAAGCGGCACCATATGCTTCATTGTCACTAGGAGCCATCAGATCTACCTCTTTTCCTTTGTCTAGAAATCCTCTTGTTAAAGCAAGGTAGCAAGGTAGATCTATCTTTAATTGGTTCTTATCTCATTTCCCATTTACTTTTTATTTATCCTCTTCCTGAAAAAGTATTCCAAAATCTGGCATAACACTGAACTCGACTAATGGCCCAGCCAAGGTTCTCCTTTGCTCTCTCTTAAATGTGTCCTATCTTTACTACTCCTGATTCCCATGACACGTCAGAGAGGGTAGCACCAAGCCAGCCTTCCTCAGAGGAAGCCACATGTGTCAGAGAGCAGGAACTGAGTTCTTCCCTGGCTCTAGGAGGGAATGGGAACCTGGTGGTTTTGAGCAGTGGGACTGTCTTCTGCATCAGCGGAAAGCCCTGACTAGTGTCAGTCTTCATTCCTCGCATGCCTAATGTTGCCCCTTTCCTCCCTTTCAGGCACAATCCCCTGCCTTCCCAGCACTGGAAGGGATAGTTGCAGTCAACATGCCGAGGAAGAAGGAGATGGAGGAGACGCAGGAAGAGCAGATCCAGCAAACTGAGTGTTGATGGGAGCAGGGACACCAGGCCCAGTCTGCATGGAAAGATGAGACTCTGTGTGCCATGCTGCAGAGAGATGGGCACCATGCAGTCCTTTCAGGAGGGTCTAGGGGTGGCATGAGCATAGAAGGACACCATGGGAGCTTTGTACCTCCTGAGAGGCTGGAAGCTGCACACCAGTAAGGTAGCACAAAAGCTTTGGAGCTGTTGGAACCAGCAGCTATTGCCTGCTTGTTTCACTTCTCTTTCCTACCCTTTGCCTCTCCTTCCTGCCATCTCTCATAGTCTTTTCTTGGTGGGACTTTTAAAAGGGTGAGATGGCTGGAAACCAGCTCTGCCATAGCCAGATGGTATTTTCTTCCCTGCTGCCTATCGTCCTCTCCTTCTTCCCACACTGGCCTGCTCTTGCACTCATTTAGTGGCAGAGCAAACCCCACAGAGGACGCATGTTGCACATTTTGAGCATTTTATTTTATTAGAAAGTCATTTTAGAACCTAAAATAAATCAATCAGTCATAAAACCCTTTGGTTCCACTGTGTGCTTGTGGAGGATCGTGCCTACTGATAGTATTGGGTGTATCTCTGTATCTGTGTGAAGTGGCTTCTAAGAAATTTGATGCCTTCTCTTTTTACTTTACTGAAGTTGACTGATAATTTCTGACACTGGGCGGGGGGAGGAAGGTGAAATTAAATGCTACTAGAGAAGAAAGAATGACAAACTCAGTCTCTCCTTTCTGTTCTGCCGCTGTATCATTTGTTCCCCTGTCTGGCTCTCCCTGCTCATTCATTCATTCCTTCTCAGTCCTTGACTTGAGTAGAAGGGTTCACTACCAGGCTAGCTTTTCATTATTTCAGCAGACAAGCAAATAGGCCTACTTGCTGTGCCACTCTCAGCTCATGGCAAGTAGTGGAGCAGCACCCAAGAAGTCTCAACTAACCCCCTCTAAGCGGCACATCTGTACCCCACAGCTGTTTAGCTATTCAGCCAGCCGTACATTTTACTGAAAACAATATCCATTTCTCCACTGAGTTCTGGAGAAATGTATCAGAGGTGTAGGACCGACTCGTTTGTTTCAATTGTCCCACACAATTTCAGGCAGACACTGAAAGTTTAGGTGGGATTGGCAGGAGGACAGAGACCGGAGAGGGAGAGAGGTCCAGCCTTGTACTAGGCATCTTCCTAAAAAATGATACAGGTTGCCACAATTTTTTCCAACTGGAGGGATCAGTCTAGTCCAGCTGCCTCTCTCTGCCAGTGTCCTGAACTAGATGCTTCAGAGATACAGAGGAGGAATTTCTCACTGGGGTTAGATTCCCTCAGAGCCTGACAACAGTTTACTCTTTCTTCTCATGTGTAATGGGATGCTTTTCCTTCCTGTAGCTAATACTTTTAGCATTACCTATTACAAGCCTGGATGTTCACATTGCTCAAATATGTTCCTGATCTCTCTTTTAATCCTATTTTCTTGTACTCTGACTTACTCTGGTGATGAGTGCTAGGGTGTGTTTACACATTATGTGAAAATTGTTCCTTTCCCAGTTTTGAATTCAAAGCTTTTCATTTTCATCATCTGATTTCTTTTTTCCTGTCACACAGGCTGGAAGAAGAGGCTCCCAATTTACCTTCTTGTGGTTGGTTACTATTTGACATCCTTTTATCCCATGTCTTCTTTCTTATTGCCCACCCCCTCCTGACTCATTGCTTTTCAGGTAAAAATCCCAGATCTGGGGGACTTTCTGACAGCTTATTCAGACCCATTTCTATGAACTGGCAACCCTCCTTCGATCCTTTGCTCTGGAATAGCCCACAGCAGCTTGATGGGGGAACACTGCCGATTTATACAAAGGCATGATAACATTCCCTGCATTCTCTACTTCCACTCTGTCCTTCACTACTCCGGAGGCCTTATTTGCTCGTCTAATTGCAGTTCCCCACTGAACAGCACTGAGTTCCTACTGAGCTGTTCACTGTGTCCTCAATGAAGTATCTGTCACGATGCCTACGGCTCTTCCCTGACCTGGTACAGTTACAGTAAATCAAAGCCTAGAAGTATTTACATGGTTTACATTTTCCTTCCAGCTACATGACATTGCAAAAAGTGATGCTGAATTTCATTTACCTTCCTGTTACCAAGGAGCTTTCTCAGATGTCTCCAAAACTCTTGTCATTCTCTCATCTCCTGAGAAATTCAAATAACTTCATGTCATGTATAGATTTGGCCTTCTTGCTGCTTATATCCTTGAACACTAGTAATTCATGTCTTAATGCGGATACTTTTGGCCCCCACTGCTGCCTCTGATTACAATTGGCAGTTTAATCCTACTCCTTGCTTTCTGCCTCTGAGCCACTTTCAGGCCCACAGTAGAGCTTTCTCAGTTGCACTGGTGCAAGATTAATCCATTGTCCTGGTGAGCCCTGCAGCTCAGAGGGGGCAAGGCAAAGGTGAGAATTGTTCAAAGGTGTACACCTCAAGCTGAGCACTGGGTTATTTACCATAATACAGCTCACTCTTGCTTCGTGACTCTTCACCAAGAACTGCTACCTGGAGCCAGTTTGACCAGAGAGAGGCGTATGCAAGGTTAGTGATACACAGTTACGCTATAAAACCTCAGTATATGGCAGGCATCTCCACATTCCTTATAATCTCTGTAGCAAATCCTGCAGCTGTTTTCTCTGAGGAAAGGGATTGTCCCCTCTGTAATAAAGAGGAAAATGGTGCCTGAGGTGTCTAAACTACGCAGGTTAGGGTGACACCTTCTACAAAGGCTAGAAGGCCTCAAATGTGGTTGTATTTGTGCCAAATATAAATTCTGCAAGCTTTGGGGTGGCTGAGAATGACATCTGAAGATTCACAGATAACGGAATCTTGCTTTTGTAACCAGCAGAGCACTCCATGCAGACGAACACAACTGACAAAATACAGCATTAACAAAAGTGATGAGCATGGCCATTGAGTTGTTTTGTCTAACGGACTTCAAGGAAAAAATGCTCTAAGGCCAACTGCCACCCATACAGGGAAAACTCTCCATGGCCATAGACAACTTTAACTCTGCCTCACAAATGCTGCAGTTTAAAGGATGAATCAATGCAACACCAGGAAGTCAGAAATTTTTTCTGAACACTACAGGAATCAAGATGGAACAAGGCAAGCCAGTTAAAGCTGAAGTGGAAGGACCAAGAGTCTACACAGTAAAGCAACTATCTGGAAATTTGTCCCAAGTGGAATGAATAAGCAGGAGCAGCAAATGTCATGGTAGAGAAAGAGCTGTGATGGATTTCCACAAGGATACAGCTAAAGGTGCAAAAATCAGACAAGAAATGCTTTCAGTGGACCAGAGGCAGAAAGCTTGAGGGGAAAAAAAAAAGAGAGCAGTTAAGGAAAATACAAAGAAAGTACTAAGCATGCAAGTGGTTCATTTGCATCTGACTCTGCCAAAGGGGATGGGAAGAGGATCTTTAATCCCAAACTAATCTTTTCCGATAAGAAAGACCAACACTATCAGAAAAACAATGGTAACTAGCTCCAGATGCTCTGCATCCAAGATTTCTGAGGGATTTCAAGTGAGAGGCTAAGGAAGTGCTAGGAAGTAGTGTCATCTAATAAAGAAACAACTGGAAACAATACATCTATTGTATACATACTGCACAGCTATTTAAAAGTAATAAAAAAATTAGAACCAGCTCTAGAATGATCTAGGAAATTAAAGTACACTGAGCTTTATACTTGCTTAGCAAATTGGTGGGAATAATATCAACACCAATTCTGCCAAAGAAAACCATGCCTAACTACTCTGGCTGAACGTCTTTGACACTTTGATGCAGCAGTGAATAAAAGCAAAACATCTGGGGTCATTCATTTTAGCTTCCAAGGTTCCTTTGAACCAGACCACCTAAAGAAACTTTCTTGTCATAAGCACTATGTCTATGCCAAGGATGAGATCCAAGGCATGAGGGACAGTTTGTTATATAGCTGTTAACACTATCATGTTCAGGAATATCTACTTCCTAGGTTTCTCTCTTGCTCACCTCCTGCTTCAATGCAAGTCACTCTTCAGCTCTCAGAACCTATCAAGCTTACTGGTGAAATGGTGTCACTGCCATCCGAGGAAGGGATGGGTTTCAGCAGGTCTTGGGGTAAGGGGACATAGGACATTCTGTGCCAATGAAAAACAGCAGAACATGATGCACAAGGGTAACTTTGGGAAGGGCTTGCTATTTTTCATTTTTATTGAGGTTTTTCATGTTTCTCTTATGAACGCTCCGTCTCTTCGTCTCTTGTCACCAGAGCATCATCCACCTTCCCTCCCCACCGCCCCCACGGAGGGCAGCCGAGGTTTTTGGACTGAGGAGCAGGCACCTAACAGAGTTCCTAACAAGCTTTGCTGAGGACAAACCAGCTTGGGGATCTGCCAGGGGCCCAGCCCAGTCCCTCCTGTCAGGCACTCTGCAGGCCTTTAAATCTCACCCCGAGGCACTAGCCTATCTCACATCAGCCCTTGCAAGGCGAACTGGGGCTGCTGCTGTGGCTTTCGGTTCCCGGTCCAAAAGGGACCTTCTCGTCTTGGCCTGGGTTCATGCTGCCATCTAGTGTCAAGACACTCGAGGATTTTTTTGTTGTTCTCTGCTGAACTTGCTTTATCAAATACATTCATCTCTTTTTTCTTTCTGTGTACATTGGTGACTCAGCTATCCAGTGATCACGTCATACACCCAAGTACTTATCTCCCTTTGCTTTCAGCTAAGGAGGTTAAAGCAAAAATTCTCATAATTACTCCTCAAAAGTACCACCCTTACACTGTTTGCTATTGAACTGCATCCCACTTTAATACTCCAAGCCTCAAGGCTAGCCAGTGCTTTCAGTGTGATATTGCAGACTTTCTCCATATCGAGGAAACACTTTCAGTTTTGCAGCATAATACGTATTTCACCATCTTCTCCCCCCTTTCTTTTGCCAAGGTCATTAATGAAAGTAATAAGCAAGATCAGTCCCATGCGGGTCCTTAAAAACTCCATTGGCAACCTCTCTCTTGCCTGTTACATTTCTGACACACCTCTTTAACATCAGCTTGGTTTCATCTAGGATCACGCTAGTCCTTCTCATTTTTGACCATGTGCTTATGCAGTTGACGACTCTTCAGTCCTCCTTCTCTTAGTGCTACTGAGCAGTCTCTAAAATCCCAGCACATCTGGATATTCTTTCCCATCAGATTTCACAATGCTCACTAAAATACAGGGGCCACCTCCCTCGGAAAGAATATCTCTGGAGATTTCCTGATTTCCCTGCTTTAATTAGTAAACGAACCGTCTCAATACCTGCTTAGAGAGTCCTTTTTTAACCTTCTTCAGAGAGACTCTAAGTTCCTACAGAGATCCACCCAGTGTAATTAAGGAGCCTTCCTCCTTTCTGAGGTTTTTAACCTTGTTGGGGCAATCACAAGGCTTCATTACCAGAGGGCTGCTTTTTTTTCCCCTAGCTCTGCATGTCTAGCGGCAGAAATGCCGACAGCCACAGATTTGGCTGGGGGGAGTGGTGTGTGGTGCACAGAGTCTACTTCTCATTCCGTCATAGGGTCAGAGTATGATGCTCGATCAGTCCATTTCCCAAAGGTGCAATGCAAGAACTGTCCCAGTGAGGCGAGAATGAGATTTGCACGGAAATTAGAAACTAGTTAAATATTTATGAGAAATATTATATTCATAAGACAGACTGGTTGATGAATATTATTCACCTCTCCTGGATTCTGATGTTTAATTAATGCTTGTAAAGTGCTTTGAGATGCGTGGATGAAAGTGATGCAAACACTTCACTGCATGCTGTGACCCCAGCCCCAGAGGTACCTGCACGCCAGACAAGGGCCGTTCACCACCCAGCTGTAATGGCTCTGGGAGATGAGACTCCATCCTGAATCCTTCCCCTGGATTGAAAATTGGTCTGTGTGGGGCCAGGCCTGCACCTTTATCACCTCAGACTCAAGGCTCTGCTTTGCCTTACAGCAAGTTTAAATGCATTTTGAAAGCCTTACCCCTGCAGGGAATGCTATTACTGGTTGGTATTTGCAGTGACATGAACCAACTTTTTCAAAAACGAGCCAGTGTTTCTGCATTACAGCATGCTGGAGAAACAAAATGCAACTCAGAATTATGCAAACTGAAGCATCAGCTCAATGCCCTGGAACACCTCTTTCCAGTTCCCAAGATGCCCAGTCTTACCATCACAACCTGACTTTCTCACATGTTTTTCCCAGGATAGTCTAGATCTGCCAGCTCAGGCCCAGAAGTGACATTTTCATCCACAGGCATGTGAAAGCTGTCCAGAGATACTGATGTGATGTGATGTGATGTGGCAAACTCTTGCAGGAAAGAATGGGGCTTTTGCAGGCTCAGAACATGGCCAAAGTGGGTGCCCATGCCATCCTGGCCAGTCCCACAGCTTGTATCCAGCCACTGTGTGGACGGTTCCAATCTCACACAGGCAAGTCCTTTGTTGTAACGGGCAGCTTCATATTTCTTCAGAAAATACAACAAATGGACCAGTTGTAGGAACTGAGGCCTGGTCAATGCTGTTCCTTTCACATCTTGTGGTACATTACGAACATCAGTGTGGTGTCTATCTGGTCCTGCTCCTCCCAAGCCCCCCGTCCTCTAGACAAAGGGGCAAGTAACTGCGTGGAGGGGAAGAGTGGGTGGCACAGAGATGAAATCTCAGCTGTGTCTGGGGCTCAGTGGGTTTCCGCCGTCTTGGCTGAGGCTGGGATTCAGAGAGAGAGACGAAATGTGGGTGGAAAACCACAAAAGCCCCCTCCTCCACCCTACAGAGAAGGGAAACAGCTGAGATTCAGTAGTGGTATAGGCTAGCTGAGAGATGTGATACAAAGAAAATATTCTTTCAGCTCACCCTCAGTCTTAGCCATACTCCACAGACAGGGGCCCCCAGCATACCTTCGGGGATCTCCTCTTCATCCTTTTACCTATGTCCTAACTTTGGTCTTTTCTAAACCATTAGGTCTGGTGATCAAAACCCAGCTGGCCCAGTGACACAGCTTTGTTCTTACCCCAATGCAATCCCTAGGAGACTGGGGTCCATGGGCCGCTCTTCAAAGGTAACTCCACTTGGCAGTGACACAGAAGACAGGTTGGGAAATGGAGGTTGGCTTGCTCTTAGAGATTATCAGAGGCTTGGGCTGTATCCTGAAGGCCCCGAGATCAGCTCAGCTAACATGCTAATTTGTGACCTTTCTTTGTCAGTAGAACAGAACAGGTTTGCAACCATTTGCTTTAAAGTCTCAGCCCCGTCATGGCTTCCCATGAGTTGCCATATGGCCAATAGACTCTCTCTATTTTATATACTCATTCTCCCCAAGGGCTGTACTACATAGCCTTCCGTTACGGTCTCCATTTCAGTTCACGCACAGGTTCAAGCTCACACACATTTGGAAAATCACCATCTACATAGAGAAGTACACGGATGTCAGCAGAATCTGGACTGACAGCAAGATCTTACCGGCGCTTTTGTTGGAGAGGAGGAGATATAAAGGCTGACAGCTGTTGAGTAACTTTCATTCTTTTGTTGCAGTTGTAGCCACGTTCTATCATTTACAGCAGGTGACAAACACAAGGGCCAGAAGCACAGAGACAGAGAGGAATGAAAAGAGGTAAGGAAGATCTCTTTCTTTCTTTCTTTCTTTCTTTCTTTCTTTCTTTCTTTCTTTCACTGAAAAGAGACCTTTCTTTTTTTCTTTTTTCTTTCTTTTTTTTTTTTTTTGTAAGTAATTGTACGATTCCGCGTAAGTTTCTGTTTTGGCCAGGACTATGATTTTGTGCCACTTAAAGTTCTGCCGTATGCTCATGTTGAACCTTTGAATTGCTGATAATAATTCTGGCTCTGCAGTTCTCCAAAGTCTTTTTTTTTAAACCAATAATTGTTTTTCTCTCTGGATTTTTCCTTGAGAGGGGCAAAAAAAGGAGCTACAAAAAGTTCAACTTGTAGTGGAGCTTGGGGATCTCACACGTCTTTTAAACCCATGTATATTGATAGGTCTAAAAAATTTCCCATATGAGGGCCTGTCACTGGTAACCCTTCATCTCCAAAGGTTGCCCAAGCTTTTCTCTGCTTGGTTGGTGAGGGGTAGGAAATGCACCGGGGAGCATCCCTCCATCAACTGTGACTTGCTATCACCTTCTCTATATGGCCTTCAGGGAGGGGAATTTTGTTCTAAAAAAAACCCAGAAAAATAATAAGATGCCAATCTCTAGCTAAATAGAGAAGTCTACTTAAAGGTGTACATCTTAAGACTCGAGGGTTCTGTTCAGACAATCTAGGCTTACTGATACACTGTGCAACGCAGGCTGAAGATGCCGCTTCTAATCCACTAGCTCAAAGCTGAGTGAGCAGAAAGTCTTATGGAAAGATAAATTATTTCAATATGAGACACCAAAAAAGGCTTTACCCTTCCATGAGCTGCTGTGCTGTTGAAAACAGGAGTTTCATTTCTGGGTTGAATTTTTCTACTTTCAGACAGTGAATCCTATTCAGCCTTTGTCTCAAATATTCCTCTGCTTGGTACACGATGCTTGAGCTCAAGTTACTGCTTAATTTTCTCTACTATAAACTAAATAGTCCTCTTAAGTCCTTTGTGCAAATTATCCTCAAATCAATTCACAAAACTTTTCTTTATCCTCACCAATGTTTCTAAAATATGGCTGCCAGAACTGCCTACAATATAGTAGGATTTGTCTCATCTAAATCAAGCAAAATCACCTTCACGTTCCTATTCACTGTTCCTGGGCAGTGCATCCAAGGGCTGTGTGCACCCATTCTGCCACAACCTTGTACTGGGACTGCATATTCTTCAGGACTAAGCCCCAGGAAAAAATTATGGAACAGTATCTTGTGGGTTCCCCAGATGCACCTGGTATATTTTTGTTCTAACTGGGTTAGTATACTCTGTTTTGCTGTGCTGGTGTTGTCAATATGTATATAGGCACTTTTCCAATCTGGGCTGTAAATCAAATAAATTGCATGGTAAGATCTTGATGTTCCTATTGCAAGAGCTGCAGTTATGATACCTGAACCTCAACCCATGCATGTACACAGCTGTGGAGGGAGATGGAGGGCCCATCCCTGGAGGATGTCTCAATACTGTTTGCTCAGCCCAGCTTCCAGTACGTTCAGAAAGTTCTCCCCGTGCTGTAATTGCAGACTGCAGGTAGAAAGACTGTTTGGGGAGCCAAAAGCAGAGGGGGGAAAAAGCTCAGAAACGAAGTGCTGAAGGGCCTGTGAGGCAAAGACAGACCTTGGCCTCTTCTTAAGCGCTCAAAAGAGTTTAGAAGCCATAGGGAGCAACCTGGGCTGCAGAGGTGGAATAGTTTTTCTTGGCCTTCAGGTAGGTAGAGACACAGGACTAGAGACTTCCACGCAGATCACAAGGATTTGTGGCTGGAAAGAGCCTGGCTTGTGCTTACGTGGTGGCCTTGCTACCATGCTCCGTCCGGGCAATGGGGTGCTCTTGCTGTGATCAGGAATTTCCATTCACATGACCCAGCTGACCCTCCTCAAGCAAAGTCCTGTCTGAGCAGCTCTCAGAAGCTTGTCAATAGCCTGAGGTGCTTGAGGGGAAATCAAAAAAAGGTCAGCAAGCGTGGTCGGCGCTTCTGTGACAGCCGGGCCGTTTTATGCCCTGGGGGCTAGGGGAACAGTGGAGCCCATGAAGTGACCTTCAGTTCTGTCTGTCTCATTGCTCTGTGCTGGCTACTTTTGTTGCATTTGGCCTCTTACCCTGCCCTGCGCTCACATGTGTTTGCTTTAACGTTAATGAGCACTTTCAAAGAAACCGCTACTTGGTAAAAGAGACAGATAAACTTTGCTTCAGATGTTTGAACTGAGAAAAAGAAATGATCCTTCCTGAGTAACTGTAACTCAGAGCCTCAAAGTCAAGCCAAACTGATGTGCAGGGACAGGAGATACTGGGTTCCTCAGCTCTTGGCTGGCAGCAACTCTGAGCGGAAATCTGGTGCAGAAGCAGAGGCCTAGGTGTGGGAGTCAATGTGCAGATGGCTGAGAGGCCCTCCCTGCCCCGTCAGATGCAAGCTGCTGCTAGATCAAAAACACAGCCACAAGCAAGAGCGAGAGAAGAAAACACAGAAACCGCACCGCATGAAAGAGACACATGAGCACACCAGGAGAGGGAGATGGCCTGCTCTGCACTAGGAGTGGTTTCCAGCTTTTTGTTTTTTAATTTCAGTTTCCTACAGTGTCATGTCAATGTCAGCCACGAGGAGATTTCTGCAGCCAGCACCCTTTAGGACTCTGTGCTGTTTCAAGGCTAGAGGGAATAAGGGGCTGATGGCTCCTCGCTGACGTAGATGTTCTCCGTGCCAGGCTTGGTCCTGTAGAATCATTCCCTGAGCCAAAAGACCAGTCCCTACCTCACTTCCCTATCCCTCAGAGAGGTAGGGATCATTAAAAGGAGTCAGGAAGGAAATTAAACTAGTTTAGTAAAAGGGAGGAGTTAAAATGAAATGGAAATCAATGTTCACTTGGGAGGGAGCCCTGCTCTTCCTTCACTAGAAGTACTATTAAATCAAATATGCCTGGACTGTTTCTGGAACTGAGGCCAACTGGCATGGGATGGTCTGGGCTATTAAACTCACTTAACCTCCAAAATGAACTGGCTGCATGCCAGCTGCTTAATGGGAGTGGTCTCTGGCCCATGCTCACACCTAAGTGGAGCCCTGTAATTGCTTAGGAGAGTGTGGCTTGTCCTGGGCCAAAAATGTGTCAGGAAATGTTCTGACAATTTAAGAGGACTGATGAGTGTGTTCCAGTGCCTGGGGACATTCCCTGGCACTGTTTAATTTATGAGTACCATCATAGGATACAGTTGGGCTACCCATAAGGAGACTGCAGGTCTGCTACAGGCACCAGCTAACGATGCTGGCTTGTTAATTTAGCATAGTAGAGAGTCTTATTCACCGAGACGTGCAGACTCCTGACTTAGTTGCCATTGCTGCTAATCTGCCTGGATGGGATACAAAAGGGGGCGGAAAGACAGAGGAAAATATGGGAAGTGGAGTGAATGAGAGATCAAAAGAAACAAATAGGCAAAGAAAAATATATGAACGAATTTCTAGCTGAAGGCAACCCATTTTCCCTGCTGACTTGTAACACATAGGTGTCATCATCATATTGTAGGTATCTACCAAAAAATATGAAGGCTAGTGTGAATGAAGAATGAATGGGGATGTTTATATGTGGAAAGATGAGAAGAAACAGCAGAACAAGGTTTAAAAGCTACATTAATCTGTACAACCAAACTGTGTAAGGTCAGCAGTTCGTCAATACTACAGTGCTTTGGTTGCATAGTTTCATTCAATAACCAGCTAGCAAGAAGGTGAAGAACAGACTGAAGCCATAAGATGACAGGAAGCTAGAGATTCCCAGATAAGATAAAATGATGGTGTGTGATTCACCAATTTTGTTATTTTTTACCTGTTCCATTACCTTCAGGTATTATAGGAAGTTTAATGACAGAATATTTGTAGCCTAGCACCGGCTCTGTTAATTTGCAGATTTCACTGCAGATTGGGGGCTGAACTTCCCTGCTGGTCTCACTGGGATAGGTGATGTGAACATTCACAAGTTTCTTCAGTCTACTTAGGACTCTATCTTATTTAGGGCCCTGCGCCAAATCTCAGTTACAGCTGTTTCTTCTGAGTCTGTTGTGATACACACAGGTGCCTTGCTGCAGCCACTTTCTTTATTCTGTAGCGTAGCCCAGTCAACTGCTTGACCACTGCCTTTGCATCTTGTTGGAAGTGATTTCCAACTGTTTGCACTGACTTCTTCATTTTACTGTTTTCACAGAAAATGGCTCATGCAAATAATCCTTGGGACTGGGATATTTCTTTTGTTTGGCATGAGGCAATCCATACATCTTCTCTGACAGTGTCTTTGCCATCTATTTCTCCTTTGAGGGTGCATATGGCTGCTGTTGTGCTCTTGTACCCATATTTCTTTCATGTGTATAGGTCTGCGTGTTGGACTAGCTGTCAGGCAGTTGGTTATTGTGACGTGATCTCCATGTAAATGTAGTGCTGGTGTTCTCGTCAACTCTTTGATTGCTGCATGTGCTCTGGTAATTTAAGTTAATTTCAATATTAAATTATC
Source organism: Struthio camelus (assembly GCF_040807025.1). Classification (NCBI taxonomy): domain Eukaryota; kingdom Metazoa; phylum Chordata; class Aves; order Struthioniformes; family Struthionidae; genus Struthio; species Struthio camelus. The sequence goes on along the minus strand of NC_090942.1, from coordinate 90,675,358 downwards.
CTCTTTTAGAATATATTATATTTAATATTGTACATAGTACATATAAATATTGTACAAAATACTTCTTGTATTTCTTTTGAGTTCATTCCCGTTATGATTCCAGCCTTCAATCTATCATGCCATCTGTGAAAGGAGGTTTCTATTATGCACTAGAGCTGAGAGACCCTCTCATCAGTTATTCTACTGACCTCTCTGAAAACAGGTGAAAATTAGTCTTTTTGTTAGGGATCCTGATCTCCTTGGGCTTGGATATCTCTTCCTCCAGCCCCTCCCCTACATAGCAGTCCTGCTTCTAAAATGTAATTTTCTCCATTGACAGCATCCATAGTGTTTTTCTATACTCTATGAAAACAGCATTTGGTTTGTTTACATCACTTCCCACTGCTTACCCCCTGAGCTTTGTCAGCTTCTGTCTGGCCCTTCATTGAGGACATGGAGATGTTATGTTTCAGATGCTTCAGCCCACATAATACACTCTCCTCTATTTGTTGGCCCCACAGTTTTTGTTTAGAAAAATTTTTACTTTAAGTGTCAGCAGCCAGGCTCTGTTTTAGTTTAGATGAGGCCTCTCGTGCTAGAGATGAAGCCCAGCATTTCTGCCACCTGTGTTCCCCAGTTTCTGATGAACACATATCTCTCTTCTTTATGCTACTTTCTCTGTCATGCTCTGCAACTCTAGCACTCTGACTCATCCTACACACGTTTCTAGAAGCATTTCCAGCTTTTAACTTCTTACCTTACAAGCTAAATTTTGCCTGTAAAATCTTTTCTGAGCTGTTTCTATGCTGTATTCACACAGTACCCTTTAGCTCCCCTTCACAAACCTGATGTCCTCCTACCTTGCCTCTTCCTGATCAGTACTGACCTTAAAAGTGGGACTCTTCTGTGCTGCTCCTGATGCCCCGTCAGCACTCTCCCTGACCCCTTACATTTTCTCTCAGCTCAGTCATCCCAGCCTCAAGAGTAACTAAGGCTGCAGGAGTGCATTGGTGATAATCCGTCATAGTGAGGTAAAAAAGGACAGACACCTAGGGTTTTTCCCCCTCTTCCTCTGTAAGTCACCTAGCCTTTTTCGCTGCTCTTTCAAAAAAAAAAAAAAAAAAAAAAAGAAAACACCAATTTTTACTGTTCTCAGGGAGAAATTTAAAGAAAATATTCATTCTCTGAATACAGTCAAAGCTGCACCTGCCTGCCATGGAGTTCCAGCTTCAGAGTGTCTTTCCTATGTCTTTCCAAGTGTAATGGCTCCCCGTATTCCACAACTTCTGTAGCAGCAAAGTCTTAGCAAAATAAAAACCTGCAGTACCATGACGTCCAGATATCTAAGGCTGAGTAAAATAAATTTTTTAATACCAAACTCTGGGGAACATTGTGGCTGATTCTTTGCTGACAAACAGGACTCAGGTGACCCTACCATTGACTTTCCACTTCACTGCATGGGAGCACTGAAGGACTCTGGATACTGACTGGAAACATGGGCCTCACTCACTATGGATTATACAAGGCCTGAAAATCAATCATTATTAACATCATATTTGGGTTTTCCATGTTAGCACCCCTTGGTACCGACATTTCAACCCTCCAGTTCGCAGCAGGGAAGAACGTTCCCAGGAAGATGAAGTCGTGCAGCATGATGGTGAACAGAATTCTTGCTGTCTTCTCAGTTATGCAGCTGGGTGAGTCCTTGGCTGTGCAGGGAAAGCTGTTTCAGCCAAACTCTGGCTATTCTTATAGTGTTTCTACAAGTCTCATAATATTTGGTGTGTTTTTAGGCTCCTTGTGATTTTCTATCAAAAATACTCTGCATGTTTTTTTTTAATAATGATTGTCATCTATTAATAGGGGTGAATTCATACACTGGCTTATGACAAAAGGGCTCAGTTCACCTTCTCTGAGACTACCAAGAATTCTCCAAGGGGGTCAGAGAGCAGTCTCATGTGGCTTCGTGCAGATTCACTCAGGCAATTCTCTCCATAGTGATGCAGATATAACAGTTACCCTCTTACCTGCTTTTCTCACCCACCCCTGCACTGCTTCTCTGTGGTGGTAGAGCTCTCTGTGGGGCAGAGCCGATCAAAGAACATGTGAGAGATTGAAAACAACCAGTTCTCCATCCTCAGGATTAGCAGAGAGGGAGGAGAACTCCCCTCCCAGAGGCTGAACAGCTGCCGACATCTGTGTCCCCTTATTTCAGAGGTAGCATGGGCAGGTCAAGCTGTGGAACTCAGGTTGTTCCCAACCCACCTGCTATGCCTGCCAGCAGAAACCAAGATTTGTAATCTCACTCTTAAATCAAGTATGGACAGCTTCACTGTAGCGATGCAAGACAGGAGTTTCTGTGGGAACCCAAGCGTCTATCATTGCATTTTAAATCTCACACTGGAGGGGGTAGGGAGAGGAGGTAGCGATTAAAAGTGGTGAGTGCATAGAGGTGGTAATATACTAGCACATGACTTTGAAAGTGTTGCCATAAAAGAGCATGACCGCCAGATAGGGAAGATGTGCCCTTCAGAATCAAGGTTCAAAAAATTTGTGTGAACATGTAGAAATGGTTTATGAGGAAATGCTTGTCCTTTGTACAGAGCTATTTCCTTTTTATTCTGCACTTCTGTTGCTCTCCAGTACGAGGGTCACCTGAGGGATTCACAGGTCCATGAAGGTTAGACAGTCTGAGAGCTTACCAGCAGTGGGGCAGGGGACTACAACCCCCTTATTCCCAAGCGTTTCTCTGGTAACACGATCTCCTTCTGGTGCTCTTCTGCAGAAATTCTCTTTCGAGTGAAGGGAAGGAATTAGTTCTTCCAAGAACCCACTCCCGAATTTTCTTCAACCTTATACATCCTAATTCTTTTACTACCACATATCCCTCATCCCCAGAACAGGAACCTGATGTTAGATCAGCCATCTTTCTTACCCTTTTCCCTCATTTCCTTGGGCTTCCAATCTTGCTCCATGTAAAAGTTGGAAGAAGAGATATGCAAATTTGCCAGTGCTGTCTTGACTGGGGAGTGAAGGAGCAGTGGGTTGTCCATATGCAAGCCTGCCTTTGATACCAGTAGGACAACTAAATCTGGTCTGGTGGGAAAAAGGTTGCTTTAGTAAAATAGTTTACACCTTAAAATTGTGAACAATGGTGAATCCACCACAATCATTGGCATTTTCCCTGTTTCTGAATGTATGTAAAACAGAATTGCCATGAATTGGATAAAGAGCAGGAACTGGTGGGGTGGAAAGCTATGGGGCTGGAAAGGAAAGGGGTGGATTGATGGCATGAGTGAAAAATTCAGAAGCTGAGGATTATCTTCCCAGCATCTGGGAAAAGGAGGAGATAAATCTGCATTCTCCTTAAAGGATGGGAGATGTTCATTGAGCTACTCCACAGAAAGTGACTTCATGCTTATTTTGGGCAATTGACTTTTAGGACTGATCCCCATTATGGCTCAGAAAGAACTAAAGAGTGGGATTGCAGGACAGAAGGTGATCCTGAACTGTAGAGGCACAACTCATGAAGCAGTGACCTGGAAGTACAACGGAACTGTTATTAGGTGGTTTACAGAAGGCCATTTTAAAGGTAAAACCTCCAATTCATCACCCTCTCTTCCCAGTATATGGCTGAGAAATTGCTTCCCTCCTAAACGTGCTTATTGTTTCAAAAGGCAAAGGCAAAGCTCCAATGACCGATCGATCTGAAATGGACCAGAATAATAAATCTCTGATAGTGTCAGACTTGAGGCTCTCCGATGCTGGCAGCTACAGCTGTGAATATGGATCTCGCCCAGTGGTCACTATCTCACTGCATGTCTTTGAATGTGAGTAATCAGAGGCATTTATCCACGAAAAGGGGAGGAGGGAGGAGACCGTAAGGTTTTGAGAAACCTCTTTGCTGAGATTCTTTTTCCAGTTGCCATTTCCTGTGGTGTGGGCTATCATAATTCATTCCTCCTCCATCTCCAGGGCATAAAGTGTCTCAAAGTCTCTATTCTCCTCTTTGCTGAGACACTTGCTTTCAGGAAGAGGAGTGGACTTACTGGCTGAGCTTTTTCTCTTTACAGTGACAATCTCTTTAAATGGGCACTTTCTGACAAACGAATCTCCTGAGCTGAGCGTAATGCAAAATTCAGTTGGTTCCCAACCTGATCTCAGCATCAGACTGTTCAACAGTCACAATAACATAGAAACACCAGAAATCTTACGAAAGGAGACCCCTCGCAAATACGTACTGAAGCTAAAGAAACTGCAGCCTGTGGACAGTGGGACCTGGAGATGCCACATCCATTCAGACTCTCCACTGATTGATCAGAACATTGTCTTTGATGTGAAGGTATTAGGTATGTGACAACAAAAATCCTAATGCTGAAGCTCCAGCTCACATGCAGTGCTCCCTCCAACTCATGAGCTTAGCTTTTACTTTCCAGTATCCCAAGCAACAGGGTTGCAGGGTCAATTTCCCAGGGCCTCCAACCCCACAGCTAGCGGATTGCTCTGCTACCTGAGCCCTGTCCCATACTTCCTCCTGTTTTCCTTCACAGGGTTGCCCTAAAAGATCACTGTCTCCTTGGGGTTTGCTCTTCTCAGCTCTGGTGAGCTTAGGAGCTTTGGCTCTTTAAATGTATCCTCAGATGCTTTTTTGTTTGTCCTTCCCAGGATATTTTGTGGCTTTTCTTTGAGTCCTCGCTCAGCTGAGCACCGCATGCATCTCTGTAAGTGACTAGAGAGTTCCAGATCAAGGGTGCACACAGTGAAGTATACTCATTGCTTTCCTTGCCTCTGTTTGTATTTCTGTCTATTCCGAACTCAGGTTTTCAAAATCCGGCCTTGAAAAGAAACTATGCAACTGTTGACAGCACTGTCATCTTGTCATGGCATCTGAACTTCCAGGAGATAAAATGGAAAGAAGGTTTTACAGGACAACTGAACTGGAATCTACAGGGAAATGCAACCTCTTATATGCTATTTAACTTCAGTGTCACAGCATGGGGAAAGCTGTATGTGACCAAAAAAAGTAGCCCCTTTCTGTTTGAGGAACCTACAGTGGCATCTTCAGGTGTCCTGGAAGTGAAACTGAAAAAAGTCCAGTTCAAGCACTCTGGGCAGTACCAGATGCAGCTGGTATACAACAGAAGATTCGTACAGAGCAAGATAGAGCTGTTGGTGATGAAAGGTGAGAAGGGGGCTGTGGGAGCTGAGGAGCTGCAGAAACCCAGAAGCCACAAGGGTATGGATGGGACCTTCCCATCCTCTACTTCATGTGTCTCTTTCTTATCTTCACAGTCTTGGCTAACCCTGCTGGGCCACTCACCAGAGGGGCTGAGATGACCCTGCTCTGCCAGGTCTCCAGTGCCCTCCCACCCAATGCCCATTTATGCTGGGAACGTGTGAACACGACTCAGACAGATTTTAAGAAGTCAAAAGAGCATGAGGCAAAGGTGGAGGTGACTGTCAGTACTGCAGGACTGTGGAACTGTTACCTCATAGAAGACAACCAAAGAAAGATCAGCCTTAATTACTCTGTGGGTATGGAAATTACCGTTATGTCTCTGCCTCCACTCAAAAGCCTTAAACTGCTCTCTGTATCTGCCTCTGAATACTTCTCTTCTTCTATAGAGGAAGCTCCTGGTTGGATTAGCTATGTGATAATTGGAGCAAGTATTGGAGCCAGTGTGTTGGTGTTTGGCATTGCTGTCTTGTGTATAATTGTTGGCATGAGCTGGCAGCGGAGAAGAGTGAGTACCCTGGTCCCAGTGAAAGGTGAAGAGATGGCTGCTTTCCCAAAGCATAGGAGGAGTTTGATTTTCTGTCTGGGGATAAGGCAGAACAGATAAAGGGTCAGTCTTTTCACTCAAGCCAAATGGAGAGAGATGGCCTGCAGATAGTGGGGATGTCAGAAAGTGGTTTACTACCACTTCAGAGGAAAGCATTTTAAGCATAAAAATATCCAATTGTGATTTATTCCTTCTCTCTTGGCAGCAACGGGCAAAAAGGATGGCACTAGCTAGACAACACTTGCTGGAAAACAGGACGTGTCAGTGTCAACAGTAAGTGGTAATGAGGGCGCCTGGAATGGGCAAAGACTCTGGCTTCAAGAAAGGGGAGCTGGATGGTTGAGCAGAGTGGAATGGAGCATGGCTCTGCTTGGTGTCTACACTATAGCTGCATCCTACTTATATTGATAACCTGAATGATAATCCCATATGTTTAATTAATTTCCAGTTATACCCCAAACCCATGGTAGCACTGCGATGACAAACTTTGGAGTGCAGAAGTTTCACTTGAATTGCCTTTATGTGAAGAAATGCTGGCCAAACCCAGACAGGAGTTCCAGACTCCTCTGGTTGGATTCACAGTGGATCTGTAACCTAGATATCAAGGTTGTAAATACTAAGGTGGGAGGCATCCAACCAAACTCAAGGATGAAAACCAACTTTTAAAAACCTGTAATGTCCATAATGTCACTCCAGCTATGCTAGCACAGTATCGAATGGCTGTCTGTGAAAATTGCCAATAACCTCTTGGGAGCAAGGAGAGAGAAGAGAAAAATCATAAAACAAGGTGAACTCTGCCTTCTCTCAAAGGCCTTGGGCAATATTAAATATGCCATCACATCCTGGCCCTTCTCATGGGAACAAGGATTTCTCATCAGAAAAACTGTCATTTTAAGGACTTTAGGCTTATATGACATCAGAAGCAGCTGTGGAGAAATACTGGCAGCTAGTCTGTCATTGGAAGTGGAGAGCTAGGGACAGTATAAATGATTGCACATACCAGTTCAATAAATAGGTAGGCACAGAACTGGACTTCTTGATTTTCACACTGAAAACAGTGTCAAACTGTGATAGTTTGATTTGTATTCTTTTCACCATCGGTGAGAATTAAGTAGAATGACTATTAGTGAATGCAACTTCATAGCTGGGATGTGTGATGGAGAGTTGGTTAGCATTACATGTGTTATAGAAGTCACCTCATTTTCATCTACTTTTTATCAAGGTTAAAAATGATCCACATTAGGAGAGGACAAAAACCATACAACTACATCAAAAACTAGCTAAACCTGTGCAATACAGTTGTTCTTTAACCCTCCCTGTCAAGTATGCAACTCACAGAATCACAGAATCACAGAATGGTTGAGGTTGGAAGGGACCTTTAAAGACCATCTGGTCCAACCTTCCTGCTCAAGCAGGGTCACCTAGAGCTCATTGCCTAGGATTGTGTCCCAGATGGCTTCAGCATATCTCCAGAGAAGGAGACGCCACAACCTCTCTGGGCAACCTGGTCCAGTGCTCTGTCACCCTCACAGGAAAGTTTTTCCTCATGTTCAGACGGAACTTCCTGTCTTTCAGTTTGTGCCCGTTGCCTCTTGTCCTGTCACTGGGCAGCACTGAGAAGAGACTGGCCCCATCCTCTCGACACCCCCCCTTCAGATACTTGTACTCATTGATCAGATCCCCCCTCAGTCTTCTCTTCTCCAGGTTGAACAGTCCCAGCTCTCTCAGCCTTTCTTCAGAGGAGAGATGCTCCAGTCCCCTCAGCATCTTTGTAGCCCTCTGCTGGACTCTCTCCAGGAGCTCCATGTCTCTCTTGTACTGACTGGGGAGCCCAGAACTGGACACAGTACTCCAGGCGTGGCTCTTCCTAATGCAGCCCAGCATACCATTGGCTCTCCTGGCCCCCAGGGCACATTGCTGGCTCATGGTCGACTTGTCGTCCACCAGGACACCCAGGTCCCTCTCGGCAGAGCTGCTTTCCAGCAGGTCAACCCCCAGCCTGTACTGGTGCCTGGGGTTATTTCTCCCTAGGTGCAGGGAGGACTTGCCTTTGTTGAACTTCAGGAGGTTCCTCTCCACCCAACTCTCCAGCCTGCCAAGGACCCTCTGAATGGCAGCACAGCCTTCTGGTGTATTAGCCACTCCTCCCAGTTTAGTAGCATCTGCAAACTTGCTGAGGGTGTACTCTGTCCCTTCCTCCAGGTCACTGATGAATAAGTTAAACAAGACTGGACCCAGGACTGACCCCTGGGGGACACCGCTAGATATAGGCCTCCAACTAGACTCTGTGCCACTGATCACAACCCTCTGAGCCCTGCCATTCAGCCAGAAATTCAGTACAACTACAACACAAACCACAGGCATGTGGATGCACAAATAACTGTCTGCCTCCTGAACTGCAGGAGGGAGGCAGTCATTCTACAGTCTTTGCTCTTTACACTGGACAAAGATCTGGGGGGGTGACGGATGTGGGGTATCAAAATGAGACCTTTTGCCTCTCTAGGACTTCTGCTCACATCATTCCTTTCTCTTGCAGCTGGCTGAATAAGTAGTATTGCAGCACTCAAGCCAGAAGGATTACTGAAGTCTTGGCCTGTAACAAAACACCTGCCAGCCCACACTGCTTCCTGTGAATCCCTCTCCCTTTCTCCTCTTTTGATGCAATTCTTTATTCCTTCATCTTCCTCCCAGTCTAATGCCACAGCAGGGTATTGTCTGGCTGGCAGCCAACGGGCAAGTCAAGAAACCCTTTAGGGTTATGGTTGAGCCCCAGATGTATAATGAGAGACACTGAATAGAAGGGTGTATATGCTTTTATTTTGCTTATGCACTTAATTTGAGCTTCTTGTGGAATTTATTTTATATGCTTATTTTACCTGTCTGAGCTACAATAAATTACTTCAGGGGTTTCTTTGCAAGCTGGACTAATTTTTTTCTGATGCGCTCTCATCTGATTCAAATATAACTGGCATTTCTCCCTTTCATGCTAGGATGTGGAATCCTGATTCCCACTATCTCCAACTTCCTAGGCTGCCAGAAATCTTCCCGAACTCACCTTTCTTCAGCTGTCCATGAAACCTACCTATCTCCATTGGCCTTTTCTCAGCACTGTGAACCCTACTGCACTCTTCTCCCCAGCCCTATCCCCTAGCTGGTGGTCCTCACCCCTCCCAAAACCTCCAGCTGTCATCTCTTCCATCCCCTCTAGTCACAGATTTCCACAGAACAACAAATCAATGCACAAGTAAAAACAGCACAAGCAATAAGAATATCCAGGACTCATTTTGTTGGGAAGGCAGTTCAGGAAACTAGTGACTTCAGGAAAGGCAGAATTAAATCAGAGCCCTAAGAAGTTGTGAATATTTATCTAGAAAGTAAGTTTGGGGAAAGTGTGACAAAGAAATTTCCTAGTAGAACAGAACAGCCTTGGTCTGTGTAAGTCAGCAGATTGCACAGAATAGATGCTTTTGAGACCTCCATTAAGAATGGTAGCTCTTTTTTGGCTGAGAGAAATGGAAAGACAGAGAGAAAAGTCCAGGGAATTTAGGAGGGAAGTTAAAAATATGTTGTAAGGATGTCAGAATGTCCTGAAAGAAAAATATTGTTAAAATATTTACACAGAAGTCTTACGCTTATGTAAATTATTCTTCTGCTTTCTGCTAGAGATGGGTTATAAAGGCTTTAAGGTCCCACTGCAGCTTTAGTTGTCACTGACTGTGCTCCAGGTTTGTTCATTTACTCTGGGTTTGCTGAGGAGAGGCAAGAAGACACACTGCACTGTGGAAATGGCCTTTGATGGCAGTAACCCCCTTGTAGGATGTGTGGTGCAGGAGGAGGGTTTCTTTTCTGTAACAGTCATGTCAGGATTGTGTAGTTACTGACAGTAGATATACCAGGTGGCAACAAGGGTAGAGATAACACGTGCAAGCTGGAGAAAACCTTTCACCCTCATTTCTTGAAACATGCCACAAACACTGCTCACTCCTGGACTGTGGACACAGCCCTGCACAGCTGTGGCAGCAGGTGTGGGCCAGCCTTCGCATAGCCACCACGAGAGGGATGCCTCTTCCTCTACCACCATCTGCACTCAAAAAGGAGTGATGATGTCATTTTCCTTCCCAATGTCATTCTCTTATGTCGTTTTCATTCCCATAGTTTATGCCTGTGAATACAAAATTACATTAATTTTGGAAAAACTCTAGTCCAAATCTGTGTGTATGCAGTCACTCTTCCTGCTCATGTCCTGTCCCTGAATTCTTAGCACAGCTGGGGAGCTAATCAAGATCCATCAGTGTGCCAAAGAGGACAGTATCAGGGTTTAAGGAGAAGTCAACTTCTCCTTAAGGAGAAGCTTATGCTTGGGAGCTGTATGGAGGAAATGAGCATAGCGTTAGTGGTGTTCAATACAATGATTATGCCAAAGTGCTTGGAATATTCCCCTGTACCAAAACCAACCCCTACGCCTGCTGTCCAGACCCTTTTCCTTATATAACTGCTAGCATACACAAGGACATTTACGAGTCTGCTCCTGCTTTCCACTCATACAGATGCCTGGAGCAGAAGGATTGTTCCACAAAAGTACCGCACTGGGTGAGCATATGTTATGAACTCCTCCAGCACTGCAGCGATCTCCAGCAACTTGAACGCTCACCTGAGACTCTGGCAGCTGAACCAAAGACCTCTGTACCTAAAAACACAAGCTTTGACTTTTTTGACAAAGAAACACCAAGTTAATAGGGCCTACCTGGCCTCCAGCAGAGGTCTCTAATGCCTGTGGACACCTCAAGCCCGGCCTGAGTGGGACTAAATGCATGAGTAGCAAAGAAAACCTGCACCTGGGACAGCTCAGTAGATAGAAGAGCGTGGAAGCTTCCTTACTGCATGGCAGAGCTGACTGTGCCTGCACTAAAACAGCAAGCAGCACATCTGCCTCAGCACAACCCTGATCTCATGCTAACAGGCAGCAGTGCTGTCTCCCAGCCTGGTTGTCCCATGCAGTGATGAGTGGCACTGTGTGGATATGCTGTCCTGAGCTCAGCAATCTCAGTGCCAAATTCTGCTCTCATGTGGCGAACCTAAACGCTGGAAGAGGCACACAAAGTCCCTGCAAGTGGCCAAAGGCTCTGTCTCTACTCATAGAACCGATCCTCAAAACACTGTGAAGCCCCCACTCACACTACCAGCATAGAATGCACCCTTATAAGTTTCCACATGGCTCAGCGGGCTTTACCATGAATTTGGTGGTGCCACTGCAGTGTGTGGACATGCACAGCTGGGTTGGTACCTGCACAGCTTCTAGTTCTCCAGCATGGATGGGTTTTGGTCTCTCAAAAGTGAAAAGCCTTCCTCAATGCTGCAAACTGCTCAGTAGGGCTCATGACCTCAGCAGTCATGAGCCCAGCCCTAATCCCCCTCCATTTGAAATTTATCTGCAAGCACAACCCAGACCCAGCTCCAGTCTTATAAAATCTTCTTCTGGCTTCTGTCCTTTCTGTATCTTTTCACATGACAATCTACTTTGTTCCCTAGATGTACAAACTGCCCTGACAGAGAGAAAAATCATCCGCAGACTGAGTCCTAGATGGGTTTTTTCAAAGGGCAGTATCCAAGTGCAATATTAACAGCTTTGGTGTGGGCTGCAAGGCAGTGGGGAGGTGGAGGAAGGACGGTTCAAATGAGATGAGAGCAAACTTGCAAGGAGAACCATGAGTGTCTATGCAGAGGGGCCTGATCAGTCCTCAGCTGGGGTGGCTTGCAGTACCGTCTTCGGCAGTCCTGGGTTATCATATGCAACAAAATGCTCCACTTATGACGCGGCACTCTCTCCTCACAGCCTGTGCAGTAACAGTGTGGCAACAGTGCTGCTATGTGGCATGTAAGATAGATGTATTCAGAGACGAGATGCCAAGAGGCCATCTCAGACCACTTTTGTGTGCTCCCTTCCTTGTAGTATCCAAGGGCTTTACAGGCTGTCTTACATGTATCCTGATCCTTCTCAGGAGGTGTAGAGGAGTGCTCCCTTTCCTAGGTGTGAAAAAGGTATACCTACACTAGGCAATAGGGTGGTGCCTCTGCACAATACAAACTACAGTCAGATACAATCCTACAATGCAACAACACAATGATAGACAAGTTTTATCAAGCGATGACAGGTCAATAGATTTGATGACCTGAGTTGATGGCAGGACGCAGAAAGGCATACCTGGTAGCATTTACGAAATGGCAACAACAGCCAAAGTACTGTGCAGTGATGTGGGAACAGCCACGGAAAGCCATAGTTTGGAAAAAGCTGAGAAAAATGTTGTTTTTTCCTAATGTGTTGATCTTTCTGATACTGCTGTTCCCTACATTTCTGGGCTGCAGAAGGGAAAAAGCATGACTGTCCACATGCTTCAGTCCTTTGGATCCATCTCCAATCTATGGTCTCCTGTCAGGACCAACAGACTGCCTTCCTCCTTCAGAGGAAGGAGCTTTGACACAGCTGCGGATATACTGCTCTAGGCAGTTCTGCTGAACTAGAAACATACGGGCTGAAATAACCCCAGTCCCTAGCCTTGCCTTCCCGAGTTTCCTGCTTCCTCGTGTATTGCTGCCCTTTGACTGCAATGTGAAGCTGTGATTTGGTGGAGTCTGTCAGCCCTAATCTGCTGAGGCAGTCCATGTGACTCGTGCTCTCTGTGGGCTCTGCAGCGAAGCACTCACATCCCTCAGCATTCAGAGCCAAATGACCCTGTGTGTTTCCTTCCACATTCCCGAAGTCTAGAAGAGAAGATGGATGCTTCAGCCTTTTTTCATTTCTCTTTATCTCTGGGAAAAAATGAACAGTTTTCAGTATCGCTGTTCATTTTAGTAGCTCCTCAGTCAAGTTCAGCTGCGGAGAGAGAGTAGCCTTGAGCTGCCCTTCTCAGAGATGAGGCTGTAGTAGGAGCATGACATCCTTGCAGCTGCTCAGCTCTGGACTGTTTCTTTTCTTAGTGTATTCTCAAGTGTATTTTTGCTAGGAGAGCCATCAGGATTTGTTAGTGCACTCACATCTGAGCAGTACCTCCAAATCACGGCAGGTTGCCTTTGCCACTGCAGCTTCCTCCTGCATGTTAGCATCCTTCTCCAGAATCCCCTCTAAAACACTCTTTGGCTCTCGTCCTGTTTGCTTTGTAGCCAGCTTGGCTGAACCTTAGAGGTGCCAAAGTCTTCCGGATTTGGAGAATTAGAAAATAGCAGAATAAGGGGGCGTGGCAGAGACTGCCTCCTTGGCAGGGAATCAAAAGGGAAGGGAGGAGAAACACCAGCTCCTCAGTTCTTCATCAATAGCTGGCTGGTGTCAAAGTGTCCACTTCAGGTGCTGGGGTTGGAAAGTCCCTTCTTGGAGCTTGCAAGTGTGCTACGTTCTGAAGTGGCTGGGAGGAGGTGAAGTCCTCCAGATGAACAGCAGTCACAAAGACACTGGCTCTGTGAGGGCCACAGCTGTGAAGGTGTGACTATACCAGCTGGAACCACAAGGGGATGCTTGAGAGAGCTCCTCTGGCAGAGGCCAGCTGTATCCAGCCTGCCAGAGGTAGGGCTCCTGAAGGCTGGGTCTTCTGAAATCACAGCCCATTCCTGAACAAAAACAGTTCATTTGATCTTGAGAAATCTGACATACCTCGACAAGCTAGGGGAACAGGTAGTCATATGAATGATGTAGTTCTGTGTTAACAGAAGCAAAGTAAAGAAAACATTTCAGCTCCCTCCAGATATTGAAGGTTCCTAAATTAATGATTCAAGAGCTCTTATTTATCCTTTCTGTGCATGAGAACAAACAGGTGTTCAACAATTTTGAAAAGTAGCACAATTAAATTCTGAAAGGACATTTTTGCATCTTGTACAGTCTGGGACTCACTGTCCCCAGGATATCACTGAGGCCAGAAGTGCAGAAGGAATGGAAAAGGGATCAGTAATACACAGAAGATAAGAACACACAAATCATTACATTAGGCATGTAGAAGGGTTGGGAGAGCAAGCTAATATATACATCTGCCAATTGCCATGGAGCTTGATAACAACCATGCATTTGATAATCCTGTCTTGGTACTTCCTTTTCTCAAGAAATATATCATATACAAATGTTTACGCATGTGAGAGGAAAAAGTCTTTTAGAAAGTGCCCAGCCGCCTAAGGAAAAACGTAGTCAGCTGTAAACAAGCATATGCAAGTGTGAATCCTAGTTGTTACATTGCAAGCCATTAATATTTCTATGCAGCTCGTGACCAGTATTAGTCAAGGTCTTCTGTCCCCTGAGATGAGCTATTATTGCTCGCCCATTTTGCAGATGAATTAACTGAGAAATCTCACTAAATCTTTTCATACAGTGCTAGAAATAGAACCCAAGGCTTGGGTATGATAAATCTACATTGCAGTCACTATGTCTTTTCTGAACAAATACGCTAATGTATCTGTTTGGCTGGATTATTGTTAGCCATTAACCACACCCTGCTCAAAGATCCAGAAAGGATACCAGTCAGACCTTGCAAACATACCAGTGTAGCATCACAAGAAATGATGTAAGCCACAGATAAGAGTACATGTTGGGGCTCTAAGAGCATAGATGTAATAGTACCCATGATCTGAGAGAAACGTGTGAAATGTTCCATGGTCACTGTCCAAGCCCTGAGTTAGGAGCTGCAAATACGTCAAGGCCTTATCTTTTGAAGTGAATTTGGATATTTTGTTAATGCTTTTGCTTTTATGACTTTGGTGTTTGTTTTTCAGTTACTGAGATCTTTCAGAATACGACGCTCCCGCTTGTAGAACGTTTGCCTGAATTTGCAGAACACCTGTCCAGAAGGAGCAGATTTTAAGCAATGAACTTTTCCAGGAGACAGTTTTTACCCCAACATGGTAACACTGGTGTTTCTTTGGGCCTGGATGCCTTAGGGCACTCTAGTGAGCTACTGAGCCTTTGGATGGCAGATCGCTGATCAGAATCTGGCATGGCTCTGTAGCGGTTAAAAATCACTTTAGGGGTTAGGAGATGAGTCTGAGGGTCTCACTTCTGGCTCCTGTATCACAAATTCAGAGCTGGTCAAAGCCTACGCTGGTAAAACTTATTTTCATTACAACATGCGCATTTGCCCAAATGAACCATGGGCATGATACGATTTTGACAAAGCTGAACTTGAGAGCTGCTTGATTTCCTGCTTGCTTGCTACTTGGTGCTTTGACAGCTCACCTCAAGGAGCTAGGGAGTCTGTGCTTCCAGAGTTACTATGGGCCTCTGATATCTGTCAGATTGCCTTGGAGCAGGAGACGCCAGGATTTGCAGGATCTTCAAGTCTGGGGCACCCATACTTAGCTCTGGAAAGGCCCAGATATTCACAGTCGGCACGCACTGTGTGGTGCTCAGGAAAATCGGTGCTTTCCAGTAGTCCTGGACCGCCTGGACACACAGGGAACCCTGCACCATGGTGCTTTAGGATTCCCAGAGATCTAAGTCAGCCCTTGGTGAAAGCATGGGTGCTCCTTTGCATGTGCATTTTCAAAATACAGCACATATGCAGTTGTGTCCCAGTGCTCATCAAAACTAGTGAAACCAGGAGTACGGAAATCTTGCATAAATGAGGAAAGTCTTCAAAATCCATATAGATAAGATGGATGGATGTAACACCATCTGCATGGGAGTATAACAGCCTATAAATGCTCTTCTCCTAACCATGGGGTCCATGCTTCTTCATGCTGAATTTGCAGTTTTGCAATTTCATGCAAACTAAGAACCCAGCCACATTTTAAAATATAAGAAGCCCCCCTTGAGATAGGAAGATCCGTCCTCATCCAGCTCTACTCATCACATTTGCTGTCAGGTGTAGCCCGAACCATGAAGGGATACTGGGATAGAGGATGTCACTACCTGAGTGGAGCTGAGGCAGACAGGCAGAGCAGAAAGTGCCGGAAGCTTGGTTTGCTGCTTCCCAGAGATAACAAAAGGATTTATTCACCCACACAGGCAGGCTAACAACTCACACGAAGGAGACTCAACTTCTGAATCACAAGTGGATGGTAATGTGCAAGTTATCACATTAAGTAATTCGTATAAATGACACAATTGGAGCTGCACAAATGTTTACATTTATGGATACAGACCTCCTCGCTTCCAGGCATAAACCTCCCACAAATGACAGGAGTTGGAAAGAAATGATTGTGGAGAGCAGGTTATTCCATAGTTGTCCGTTCTTCTCAAGTCTCTCCCATTCCTGCCACTGCTAGGCTGGACACTGAGGTGAATAACCATGAGGCTGTTCCATCTTGGCAATTCCTGTGCCCCAAAGAATAACCAGAGCACAGCAGCATTGTAGCCACTCATCTTCCTCAAAAATATGCCTTCATGTCTACCTGACACAAAGCTATTTTTATTTGAATGGTTCCTGATTCTACTTACTGTCTCTAAAACAAGCCCCAATCACAACTGCTAATACAATGCAAAGAGGTCTTATCTCAGAGCATATCCCTTTATATCCCTGAAACTGCCTTCTCTGGTGCCCCTGAGTCTGAGAGGCAGAAATGCCTCCAGCAGAGCAGAAGGCCAACTTCCTCACACAGCGTCCCCTCCTGCTGGCCATACAAACTCACATTAAATTCCTTGGCACCGGAGGCACTTGTGATCACCTCAGATGTTATTTATAGTGATGAAGGAATTCTGTCCTGTCAAAGGGGGTGACAAAACTGAGCAAAACCTGGGTCCCTAAGGTTATGTCTACATTAGCAGCAAGGGTGCAGGAGGAGCAGATTTGTATAGCAAAACAGCTGATGCTGAGGACTCAGTGGCCACACTGAGGATGTTTTGGTGGCTTACTTCAGATCGTCCATAGCCCAAAGCAAAGATGAACTCCCATTGATCCTTGGAGCACATTAAATGCATACCTTGCAGGCTCCTTTCAACCTGAATTGTTCATGTGGTCCTGATGCAAACTAAAGTGCTAATGCAGCTGCACCACAAGTGTCCAGAAACATGGACTCCCATCCCACCCCACTTCTGACAGAGGAAAGGGGAGTAGAGATTTCAGGAGAGGTCAGTTCCTGAATGAAACAAGGGTGAGATAGGGTGTTGGTGCCTGCACCTTGGTAACAAGACAGTGAGTGAGGAAATGGAGATGTCCGTTGTCTTGTGAAGATTTTCTAGCCTGGATTGTCCTCACCAAGGTCACGCAACTCGAGGGGGAGCTTTACCCTTCTGACATGACTGAGATTTTCCTCTGAGCGCTACTCCCACTCTCTCTCCTTCCTTCCCTTCTCCTTCCCTTGGTTGTGGCACCATGCTGCTAGCTGGCAATGGAAGACATCACAACAGCTGAGCAAACTGAGTCAGCGTGACAAGTGCTGGCTCAGCCCAGGCAGCAGGTGTATGTGTCCAGGCCTATGCTCTCCAGGATCACCTTCTGGGCCCCTCTGTTGGCGCTAGCCCCTCTGCTTTCCCCTTACGTCAGTATCCATCCTCCCAACACCCTCTTATACCCTTATACCTCTCATAACCCTCTTGCTTTGGGAACGGTGGCTGGGCAGCTTCTGCCTGCCCAGACCCAACTTTGCCCTTTTGGGTCTCCAAACTTGTCCCGTGATGCAGGGAGAACGGACAAATTCAGTCTATCCGAGGGAAAGCTCCCAGGTGCTGGTGGCGGGTGGGCTTCAGCTGCGCTCAGCGCTGGGCCGCGGCCCGGAGCAGGTCAGAGAGCAGCACGTAAACCATGCACACACATACACACGCACGTGCGCGCACACGCACACGCACACGCACACACAGCACGCACACAGAACACACATACACACACGCACAAACAACGCACGCGCACGCCCCCCCCACACACACACACACGCCCCCCCCCAACACGCCCGCCCGCCCCCCGCCCGCTCCCGCCGGCACCCGCCGCCGGCGCCGGGCGGCAGGAGGGGCCGGGACGGCGGCGCCCGGCCCGCCCCCTGGCTGCTCGGCCCGGCGCTGCCCGCCGCCGTCCCCGCCGGCGCCGCCCGCCCCTCGCCCCTCGCCGTCGCCCCGCCTGGCGCATGGCCGGAGCGCGGGGCCGCGGCCGCTGCCTGTGGCGTCCCCGCGGCCGGGCCGGGGCGGGGGGCGCAGCCGGGCAGAGGCGCGCACAGCGCCGCGATGCTCCCGTCGCCATGGCAGCGCGGGCTCCGGCGAGAGGTAAGATGGGTCCTTGCGGCTCCCGGCGCCGCCGCGGCCGCCCGCCCGGGCACGGCGCGCTGCCCCCGCCTGGCGCCCCGGCCAGGGCGCTGCCCCTCGCCCCTGCCCGGCCGGCGGCAGCGCGGGCGGGCGGCCCGGCCCGGGCTCCCGGCGCCCCCCCGCCGCGGCCGTGGCGGCGCCCCCGGCCGTGCCCGGCTGCCCGGGCGGCAGACAAAGCGGAGGCCGCCGGCAGCAGCCCGCCGCGGCCGCCTGGCCCCGGGCAGCCCCTCCGCCCGCCTCGGCCGCCCCGACTGCCTTGCCGCTCTTCCTTCCCGTCTCCCCGGGCCGTCCTGCCCCCAGACCCCCAGCCTTTGCCGTTCCCTGAGCCGCCGGCCCCGCGAGTTGTACATCTGCCCGCAGCTGAGGTCGCACCTCCCGGCTCGGGGGGGAGCAGCGGTGCGGGCTTCGCCGAGGCAGTGGGGCGCGGGGAGGAGAGCTTCCTCGGACCTGGCTGTCCTGCACCAGAGAGCCGCGGCTCTGCTGTCCCTGCGAGGGAGCGGGAGCACCGCAGCGGGGACCAGAGCTGGGCCCCGAGGCGAGCAGGCGCCGGGGGGGCCCCTGCCTCCTCCGAGGAGCAGCGTGGGCTGCCCGAACAAGCCGGGTGGGAAAGGCGGCAGCGGGAGAAGCTGCAAGAAAATTCGGTCCCCCTGGATTATCGGGGCTTGCTAGCTTCATAACTGTCTCCAGAGGCCACAGGCCTAACTGCAAGTGTGATGGTGTTGGGGGAAAAAAAGCTTCACCAGGGCAGAGCAGGGGCCTTTTCAATCCGGTCATGACAAACTGCTCCAAGAAGAGAGAAGAGAGGAGGAAAAGCCTCAGGTGGTTACGGAGAGGGTGACAAAATACGGAGAACTAGAAGGCAGGGCAGAGGCAGGAACAGAGAGCCATTCACTCAGATTGGGGGGACACCATTCCCTTCACAGAAACATTAAGTTTGCATTTGTTCAGCTCAAGCAGGCCTGTACCTTCCCAGAATACGCCGTTTGTATATACCCTATAGATGAAGACAGAAGAGGGGGACTGGGTTGATAGGATTATGATGGTCACTGGCAAAGATGAGTAGACTAATCACAAGTAGTCCCAGGACTAGATTAGCAGTCTTGCTGAGTTTCTAACTGTAGCGTGTCTGGAGACCAGAGATGCCTTAGCAGAAATGCACTAGTTGAGCTAGGTACGGAGCCAAAAGGCTTGTGCTTAAAGACTGCGGGTGCATCTGGATTTAAATTTATTGCCAGAGTGGTGGAGCATGCCCATAGATGGGACAAGACAGCAAAGGCAGGTTAAAATCCAGAGCACTGGCACAGAAACCCTGAGATGCAAAGACTGGCATAGCTGAGGAGGTGGTACAGCAGGAGCAAGGAGGGTCAGTACAGGTGTGCAGGGAGTGCAGGACCCTGCAATGGCAGGGAACGATGCAGATGAGGCCTCAAATAAGAAAATGGCATTATTAAAGCTTTGGGTGGCGAGCCGGAGACTGGAATAGAAGGGACCCCAGGGTGACTTAGGCATGCTAGAAGGAGTGCTGTGCACCAGCTTCCAGCCAGGGGTATGTAGGGACTTGCACGAATCCGGCTCTTCTTTTCTCTGAAAGACACAGGGAGAGCTCTGCACAGCCTAAATCATGACAATGTGTTTGTGTGGGCAAGAAGAGAGAAAGATCTGGGGAGATAGAATGATCTTAAATTATTTTTTCTCTCTTCTGCCTTCTACAGTGAACCTCATGCCCTGAATCTCCAAGGGAACCTTTGAAAAGGATCTTCCCCTCCTCCCCATCACGTTATTGTTTGCCAGCTCTGCCCTCTGCTGTGCAGGGAAGCTGGAAGGAGCAGACTGAGCCCTGGAGGACAGCAGAAAGGACAATGTAGTGAGGGTGCTGTGGGCTCTTGGATAGGGAACTCTCTGCATCTTCTCCCCACCCATCACTCTGCTGACAGCTGTCTGACAGCCTTGGCAGGAATCTCTACCTGGCCAAGAGCGTGGCATTTGGTGAGTGGGGGATTACACACTGTGTATGTGCCACCCTCACCGTTCCCCCAGGAACTTTCTCCTGCCTCCTATCTTCTCTAAATCTCTTTACCAGGTCCTCATTCACTAGGACACTGGGCACCAGACAGCTGCTACTACCAAACTGTCTGGAGTCCCGGCAGTCCCTCTTTGCCTGTGGCCTTCACAAGTCCCAGGAGAAGGTGGTCCCAGAAACAGAAAGTGGCTGGGAGGCACATGAAGTAAGGAGAGCTTTTTCTTTGGGGGGACAGTGGAGGAGGGGGATAAAATAGATGGGGAGGAAAAAAAAAAAGTGAGCGCAAGCGAGTGAGGGAAGAAGCCCTGGCAAGTGTTCATGAGAGAGAGAAAAAGTGGAAGAAAGGAAAAGAAGGAGAACAAGGGAAAAAGCAGGTGGAAGGAATAGAACAAGTGAAAAAAATATAAGCTATAACAAGAGGGAAAGGGTGGCCTGAAAGACAGAGTGGCAGGCTGTTCTTGCCTCCTTGCCTAGCACCTGATGACAATGCCTTGAGGATCCCCTCCAGCGTGCATACACCTTGCATCATAGCAGCAGCAGATGAGGAGAGACGTGGTTACCCCCATGTGGAGTCCCTTTCACCCTCTTACGAAACCCCAGTGGCAGAGACAGGGGGCAGCCTAGTGGGAGTGGCAGCATGGGGGACTCATCAGAGTCCACCTTGCACAACAATTCACTGTGGTGGCTAGCATGTGGGATGTTAGCCCTTTTGGCCAACTCCTGGATTATTCTCAGCATCACAGCCAAGCAACAGAAACACAAGCCCCTGGAGCTGCTACTATGCTTCCTTGCTGGGACCCACATCCTTATGGCAGCAGTGCCCCTCACCACCTATGCTGTGGTGCAGCTGCGGCGTGAGTCCTCCGACTATGACTGGAATGAAAGCATCTGCAAGGTCTTTGTCTCCACATACTACACCCTGGCTCTGGCCACCTGCTTCACAGTGGCCTCTCTCTCCTACCACCGGATGTGGATGGTGAGATGGCCAGTCAACTATCGGCTGAGCAATGCCAAGAAACAGGCTCTGCATGCAGTCATGGGTATCTGGATGGTATCATTCATCCTCTCAACCCTGCCCTCCATCGGCTGGCACAACAATGGGGAGCGCTACTATGCCCGTGGCTGCCAGTTCATTGTCAGCAAGATAGGGCTGGGCTTTGGTGTCTGCTTCAGCCTCCTGCTCCTTGGAGGAATCGTCATGGGCTTGGTGTGCGTGGGTATCACTTTCTACCAGACACTGTGGGCACACAGAAGACGCCGGCGGTGCCGCCATCAGCGGGCAGAGGAAGCATCATCCTCCTGTTCTTCCTCAGCACACAACACTCTCAATGTGCCGGCCATTGTAGTGGAGGATGTGCGAGGCAAAAGGAGGTCTTCACTGGATGGCTCTGAGTCAGCCAAGACCTCCTTGCAGATGACCAACCTCATCAGCGCTATTGTCTTCCTGTATGACACACTCACTGGGGTGCCTATCTTGGTAAGCAGCGAGTTTTCCCTTTCCCTTCACCGAGTCCGCAGTTAAACTAGATTTCTGTCTGTCTCAAGTTTAGAGGAGAAACTCTGTCTTCTGTCTGCCAACGACAGAGTTGCCGCATCTGAATCTCTGTAGTTCTGAGGGCCAATTTTAAAAAGGTTGCAGTAATTCTCTTATTCTTCTGCAGGAACCTTTTCTTAAGACAGGTCTAAGCCTGGGGAATACGCAGCACATGGCTAAAAACACTGTGAAAGTTAGAAGCGGCTAAGAGGAGACTGGAGAGGAAATTACTCTGCATGTTTACAGGGAGATCTACATACGTAAAAATGATGATATTTTGATTTCTCTGATTTGCTTCTGGAGAAATGATACACCAGCTTTAAAAGCTGTTGCTGTCAGTTTTCTTTTTCCTTCTGCTTGTATGTTCATAGTCAGCATTCATGTTTTGGCTGGCTGGTTGATTTTCTGAACACTGGAGAGCTGAGGAAGTTCACAAAGGGAACCATTAAGAGAACAGAGGCTTAGTCACCATTCTTCAATCACCGTGTCCTTTGTTAGCACCTATTGAGCTCCAGCTCATAACGAGCACCAGGAAGAAGGGGATGACAACACCAGGTCTCATGTTGGAGAGATGACAGTTCAGAATACACTCCAGCAAACTTGGAACACGCTAGGAACAATTTTTTGAAAAGGGCATGGGGTGATTACTTGAAGAATCCTTTACTAATAGATTACATGCTACTACAGAATTGACTTGTGGTATCTTTCTCCCTTGATCCCCACTTCTGTCCTTTTGCTCTTTCATGGCCTTGATTTTCTCTCCCATCTCAAAGGTTGTGAGCTTTTTTAGCCTGCGCTATGATACGGCCCCCACCTGGATGGTTCTGGCTGTGCTCTGGTGCTCCATGGTGCAGACCCTGCTACTCCCCTCTTTCATCTGGTCCTGTGAACGCTACCGAGCTGACCTCCGCACCGTGTGGGAACAGTGTGTGGCTATCATGTCTGAGGAAGATGGAGATGATGGTGAGCCCCTCAGCACCCCACAACCACCTTTCTTCACAAACGCTGTCCCTTAAAGACTACAGAGGACAGAGTGATTCTGCCTTGGGAAAAGGACCTAATGGCACTGGGAGAGATGTGGGGGTCTAGATGGGATTCATATTATAGCTTGGAGTTGGCAACCATTAGAAAATTTGTTCTGGAGAAAGCTCTGCCATTCATATGTGCCCTAAGGACTGACTAGCATCCTGGAAAAATTAATGCAACAGCTTCACAGTAGGTATGAGAACAGAGGTGATGTGTAGCCATCAAACCACGATGAAAATGACACATCGGCCCTTAGCCCAACCCGTTGATCCAAAGGTCCACCAAAATTGTGGTGGTGAGAGATTTAAAAGCGAGACAAGAGAAACAGGGAAGCCCCTGTGTCCTTTAGCCTTGCTGGAAGCAGAAAGAAGAGGTCCTTAGTCAAAGGCAAGCCCAGAGGGCTGCGAGTAGAGTGGCAAAAATCAGACAAGCATTACAATGGTGTCCAAGTGCCCTGATAATGCTCATCTTCTAGTGGAGAAATGCTTCCTGTTGTTCTCTCCTTTGCCAACAGATGGTGTATGTGAGGATTATGGTGACAGCAGGATCTGCAAAGTGAGATTTGATGCAAATGGTGCTGCAGCTGTGAAGCGTGACTCTCGGGACATCAAGCTGCTGCCCATGCACCACATGTTGTTGCCCCAGGACAAGGTGCATTATCTCCAGGTGAGCTGAAGGGTAGCAGGGGCAGCCCCACGACCCCCTTCCTTCTCTCTCGGTTTCCCATATGCTTGTGTCCTATTGACTGTCTTCTCTCAGAAGGCCTTAGCTACACCCTCTCTGTTCTTTCTCTTTTCCAAGCCTTCCATCACCTGCTTCCT
Organism: Struthio camelus; assembly: GCF_040807025.1. Lineage (NCBI taxonomy): Eukaryota > Metazoa > Chordata > Aves > Struthioniformes > Struthionidae > Struthio > Struthio camelus. The sequence continues at coordinate 90,651,990 of NC_090942.1, read as the reverse complement.
TCTCCTGTTTCCAGGTCCCTATCTCCCGGAGAATGTCACATGATGAGACTAACATCTTCTCCTCCCACCGCTCTGCTCCATCCTTCCTACACAAGTGGTCTTCATCTGATGATATCCGCATCTCCACCCCCCGCAAGCCTGGAGGCCCTGGCTTCTTGCCTCCTCAACTGCATGACTACCAGCACCGCCAGCGGCCCCCAGAAGATGAGCTGACAACCCTCCGGCAGTTTCTGGAGGGGGGGCTGATGCCCCGGGGATCCAGCTCCAGTGCCTGCTTCTTCCGAGATGAGATCACCATGTTCATTGATGAGACGCCACAACCGACCCCAGCCTGCAGCCCACGGCACTCCCATCTCCTGCTCACATCCCGCCGCGATCGCCGCCTCTCACTTGGCAGCAGAGAGGAGGAGACTACTGACCGGCCGCGGCGCTGCTCGCTGGCTGGCCACGAAGCCTGGCATCTGCAGGACGGAGAGCAGGCGCCACATGAATGGACCCTTGAGGCCTGTGAGGCTCAAACCTTCCAGGATCCCAAACAATGAGAGACAACATCAGAAACATTCAGTGCCATCAAGATTTTTAAATAAAACTTCAAATGTTCCCTTATCCTGGGACCCAATTATTAATTTACATTCTTGTCTTTCTCGCCAGCAGGCAGGAAACAAGGCATCTCACAGTTGTGGGGGAAAAAGTGCGACAGATCTGCAGAACAGAGTGCTACGGATGTGGACAGTCTGTGCCTGCTCTCAGGTTATAAACACAACCACCGCTGCGACAGCCACTTGGCACCCTTGCCAGTCCCATCCCTTTGTGAACTCCACCCTCGCATTAGCTCTGCCCTAAGAGACAAGGCAGGCACAGGATGGTATTAAAATTCTATATTTGGAGTGTCAACCGTGTGTCTGTTTTTAAAATAATATATTAGTAATAATTTTGTTTCCATAGAAACAAAGTGATTGGCTTAATGTTTAATGAAGCTGCTCAGGCTTCTGGAAGGGAAATACAGAATGTGCAAGGCTGCCTCCCTGCCTCTCTCTCTCCCTTCCTTGTCAGTGCATCTGGAAGGCAGCAGATACTTAACAGCCCAGGGAAGGGAGCAGAGCCTGTATTGAGGAGTCATCATGGGATTCTGGGATAAAAGTTTTCCTCCACATCTCAGGAGAGGCTTAGGCTACCTACAGCTAAATGGGAGTGGCCTCTGTGATTTCTACTACTGCTCAACAAAAAGTATTGCTTTGAGGCAACCGTGTGCTTGAAAGAAGTTCTCCCCAGCAAGATCCTGACCCATAAAGTCTTCCTTCACCAGTGTAATTTGTTGATTCTGGTGCAAACTCTTCATGAAACAGAATGGCCCAAGCATCTCAGCAAGATATAAGGCCAGCTCAGAAGAGCTGATAGAACTTTGTGCAGGCAAGGCCCCAAGTCTGCCAGTTTCATCAGAACTGGGAACTATGATATCTGAAGCAGGTCTCCACTTTGTGCAAAAGTCTCAGAAGGGATATGCCACGTTGTTTTGTGGAAGATGGTCATTTTCCTTCCAGATGCTGGTTGTAGTTCCAACCATGAGTTAAGGGAGTAGCTGCATCAGAGGGACTGTGGAAAAGATACAGTTCTTCACCTCCAAGGCGCTTTCCCGTGAGATGGAACTTAGTCTATACACTTTGAAAGTGTAGCTCATATCCTCTGTGCATTCTGATAAATTAATTATAACCCCTTAAATGGCTTCTTTGTTGGAGGGGTCTAGTTCACATGTACTGAAGGAAGGTTTAGCTTTGGCTGATGTTGAGTGGCTGCCTGGACAGTTGATGACATCAGATAAAGAGGTGTCAGGCTCTATTGACTTACACAGGACCTACACTGGGTTGGTCTAGGCACCCCTAAAGTCATGACAGGTCCCAGCTGACACAGTAGGATCTGCTCATGAGGAGAGACACGGGGGAAGAGACTGAGCCAAGCCTTATCCCTGCCTGTTTTTTCCAAAGAAAAGTGATACAACTACACCTCACAGGCAGCTCCCAGGGGTACAGGGACACAGGGTGGTGGGTTAGAGCTGACCCCTGCAGCTATGAGCAACGAGCACCCCAAGGTCACGAGGTCATGATTATTTTATTCTGGCACATTACACGCAGCCGCTCGGTACTGCCGCTCGAGACGCCAGGGCTCAACTTCAGCTCCAGGCAGGCCAGGAATCCACTCCCCCTCTTTGTGCCCCCAATCCAAGAGCTGAGCTTGTCCCTATTGCTGGGGGGCTGGGGCGGGAGGGCGGTGCAGGCGGGGCAGGCCACACGAGCTGCCGAGACCCCTCGGGGCTGCTTGGCCACGGTGCTTGCCACCACCAGGGCGAGCAGGCGGGGGGGGGGCTCTGCCCGCCCGGCTCAGCTCGGCCCGGCCTCCGGGGTGTGTCTAGCTCGGGGCCTGCCAGCATTTCCACCCGCCCCCCCGGCCGCGCAGCGCTCCCCCCTACTGTACCTCCTCCTCCGCAGCTCGGCCATGGCCTCCCTGCTCCTCCCGCTGCTGCTCGCCCTCGCCGCCACGTCCGCGGCCACGGGCCGCCTGGTCCCCTACGACCTGCTCTACGCGGACGGCGTGCGCGCCTACTTGGCGCGGGAGTGGGCGCAGGCGGCCGAGCTGCTGCAGCGCTCACTGCACAGCTACGCGGGACTGCGGGAGGCCCGCCGCGCCTGCCGCCACGCCTGCCGCGACGAGGCGGCCTTCGTGCAGGGGCCAGCGGTGCCCTGGGACGCCGCCTTCTTCGACCGGGTGCTGCAGCGCGCCGACTGCCTGCAACACTGCCTGGGCCGCCGGCTCGGCGGGCCGCCCTCGGCGCATCGCGTCAGCCACGCCGTCCAGCGGGACTTTGAGCAGCGGGAGCCCTACAACTACCTCCAGGTGGCCTTCTTCCAGGTGGGCTTGCCCAGACAAGGTCCTGAGCAATCTGATCGAGCTCTGGAGTCAGCCCCGCTGTGAGCAGGGCGTTGGGCTGGAGACCTGCAGCAGTCCCATCCCATTTAAATCTTTCTCCGCTTCTCAGCAAAAATAGCATGCTGGTTTTGTGTTGGTGCTTCCCAGGTAGCTGCTGCAGGTTTGAAGGAGTCCAGAGGGTGGTACGGTGCAGAGCACTGTGAGGCTTTGCGGATGGCCACCCCTTTGTGCCTAGTGAGGTTGGCCTGACACGTGGGCTGTCAGGGACATGGGACCCGGAACACAGTCATGCTGTGGATGAATCTAGGTCACAGCATGGGCTGGGCAAAGTGCTGGGTACAGGTGGGCCTACCCAAATACCCAGTGTCATGGTGCTGAAGCTGGTGGGAACAGCTGGGGTGAAAGGTGGGGCTGAAGGGAAGTGGGTCTGCCTAGTGCACATGGGCATGTTACATGTGCTGCCTTTTCTCTGCAGCTGAAGAAGCTGGATCAAGCCGTATCCGCAGCTCACACGTTCTTTGTCGCAAATCCCCAGCACCTCCAGATGCGTGAGGACATAGAGAAATACCGCCGTATGTCAGGAGTGAAATCAGACAGCTTCCGGGATCTGGAGGCCACACCACTCTGGGTGAGGGCCTAGTGCAAAACTGTGTATTTACAGACATAGCATGGCTTGTCACACATTCCCAGGGACCAGCCTAGGGCCCTGCTCTATTTCCACACAGGGGTCATGGCTTGAGATGGGGTATCCATACACCAGTGAAGGCAAACTGTTGCAAGGCTGACATGGAAAGAGATTTGATGGTGGCAATTACAGCAGGCTGCACTGCCTTGGAGAAGTACTTTTGGCACACGTCCAGATTTGCTGTCACTGCATGGTGGGTTGTGCATGATCCAAGCGGGCCCCTAGATGTCAGCACTATCCTATGAGTGACTTGAAGTCTCAGGGAGTCCTTTGGTGTCACCTACACTAACAAGGGGCCTGGTCCTCTCCTTTGCAGGAGGCGTATGAGGCTGGGGTGCAGCACTACGATGCAGATGAGTACCTGCAGGCTGTGGCCAGGCTGGAGGAATCACTCAGAGAGGCGCTCTCAGCACTGGAAGAGTGTCGTGCCCTTTGTGAAGGACCTTGGGAGGAGGAGGAGGAGGAGGTGGAGGAGGAGGTGGAGGAGGAGGTGGAGGAAGAGGAGAAGGAGATGCAGCCTGGCCTCTATGAAGCAATTGCAGGTAGCGTTGGAGGCACAGAGGGGTGGGTAGGAAGGCCATGCTTCCCAGTCTGGACAGGCCCCATCTCCCAGCACTCCTGTCTGGCAGATGGGGGAGCTGCTGGCTTTCATGCTGCTCTCTCTTGCAGCCCATTATGTCCAGGTCTTGAAGTGCAGACAGCAATGTGTGCTTGAAATTGCCACAAAGCCGGGGCGGATTTCGGCCACAGAAGACTTCATACCCTCCCATCTTGATTTATTGCAGTTTGCCTACGATCAAGGTGAGCAGAGCCACAACCCAGTGGGCATTGCTGTAGCACCCCTAAGCTTGCCCCTGTCCTCTGGACCTGGAGAGCAGCATATCATGGGGAGAAGTGTAACACTGTCCTGAGCTCTACCTGTCTCCCTCCCCTTCTGCCCCCTCTATCCACCTCTCTGGCCAGAACCTCTTCTCTTGCTCAGGCCCAAGCCTGAGATCACCTTTGGAGAGGTTTCCCATGATCCACTTCTGTCTCTCTGTGCAGTTTCTCTAATGTGTTGCCATTCCCACTGTGTATATGGACAAATCTTTCCTCCAGAGCTCTCCATTTGAAGTCCTAGCTCCAGCCATCTGCTCTGTCCAAGCTATGTATCTCATACTCTTCTTTCCAGTATGTCACTGTTTCAAGTGCTGCCTTCTCAGGCTCCCACTTCTGATCTAGAGCACGCCCTTGCATCTCATCTTAACAGCGATGTCCCTTGTGAGTCAGCCCTGCCTGCTCTAACTGAGCTGATAGCCTGTCATGACATGGGTCATCCTGTCACCCTGTCACTTTCATATGTACCTCAGTTTGTCCCTTGAGCACTTCTACTCCATCCCACACTGCCCCATGCAGCCTGTCTGACCCAAATGGCTGTAACCTCATCTGTCACTGCCCTTCTTCCTCATATTTCCTTTTCTTCTCTCTCAGTCCCCTCTGAACAAGCCCCCAGTAAATATTGAAAGTGGGCCCATTCTTCACCAGGCTCATTCCCTGTATCTCTGCTCTCTGTCCTCTGTTTGGTAGAGGCCTGGCTAGACAGGGAGGATGTGCATTCAGGGCCACACCTCCAACTGCCAGATTGTGACTGGGACTTTGCGTGCTGCTGGCCTATACACATTTAATGCTAACATCAAGGCTTTCAATGACCTGTCTGTTTGTTCTGTTCTGTCCCCGCTCAAGTTGGAAACCAGACAATGGCTGCTGAATGTGCTGCTTCCTACTTGCTCTTCTATCCCATGGATGAGCCAATGTTGGAGAAAATGAATCAGTATCGCACAGAACTGGGGGAGGACACAGCTATCACAGCCAGAGAGGTAGTTACAACCCTGAGTCTCTACGTGCTAGCCCTCCCTTGTCTCCTACAACTGGACCACCGGTCCAGGAGACAAAAAAGGGAGTGTGTGTGTTTCACTGCAGATGTGTGCCAAGCCCAGGACTAAAAAAACCTGATCCTGAGTTTGCTTATAGTCTATACCAGACAGAATCCCTCCAGGACAGAACTGGGCTCCTTTAGTCCACAGCAGTGTGTTGGGGCAGGTTTCCGCCCTGGACAGGGATGGGATTATCTTTTGTGGAGTGGTTACCTGACAGCCTCTTTGCCTCCTTAGAATATTCAGCATTACGTGCAGAGATCTCTGATGGAGAAGAAGTTGATTTACTATGCAGTGGAGCATCTAGGAGGAACTTTTAATGACCCTGTAAGTAATTATATTATCTTAATCTTCCTGCCCTAATTTCATTAAGAAAGTTGCTAGGCCTCAATTCAATAGTACATGATCCACAGAGGATCAGATGCTGATAAGAAGGACCCCAAAATCCTTCCGATGTGGATTTTTGAGGGCTTTCTTCTGCTCCAGGACTGAAAATAGTTGAAAATTCTTGCTGTAACTGTATGTATTAGCCCAATCTGACTGGCCTCAGAAGCATGTTAGAGCCGTTAGTCTGGTCTCCCCTGGAGAAGGGGGACAAGGAACTGGTTGGTTAACGTGATCCAATGTGGGAGAAGTTTGCTGGGTGCTGAACCTTCTGCATTTGTTCCTATAGGATCTTTGGACTCCAGATGAGCTTATTCCTGAAAAAGTAAAGGAGCAACACAGGTAAGGTTGGCTGAGTTGAGTAGGAAATGGAAATGCTGGAGGCAGGAGGTGGGGTTGGACTGGCAGGGTCCACAAGGGTAACAGCAATACCTACTGAGGAATGGGTAAAACAGGAACATGAAGGGTGTGAACAAATGAACACAGAGAAGGGCTAGGTGTAGCTCTCTGTACTGACAGCTCTGATCTATGTTTTTTCCCTTGCTCCCGAGAGAGGATCAGGAGAAGCAAAAGCAGGAGACTCTGGATGTGGAAGAGAGGGAGAAGAGGGGTGAGTAACAGACCTCAAAGAAGGACTAGAATGCAGTCAGCCAGGCTAAGTGCTATCTCTTCTTCCATCTTCAGGCATTTGAATGCTAGCATAGATGCACACTGACTTGAATGGCTCAGCAAGTCTTCTCACTGTTTCTTTTCTCCCTCTTTGATGCATGAATAAACTTGCAGAATTTTGCTGCGTACACCTGTGGGATGGGAACCCAAAGAGCACTGTGGCTGGAGAAGCTCAGACCAGTGCTGCCTGGATATATGACAAGCCTATGGACATGTAGATCCCTGTTCAGTGCGGCTGGCATGGACAGGCAGGAGGGTCCACACCAGACCTGGTTCAGCTCCACCAGCCCAACACCAAACAGCATTTTTCTGAAGGGGACAAGGAGAAAGAGGGGAAACTGGAAACAGGCTATTCAGCTTAAGCAAGTTTTTCCCTAAAAGAAACAAGCCCGGATGGATTGTGGCCGAATGCTACAGGCTGCAGTGCAGAGTCCTTTATTCTTGCTGGTCCTATACTCTCGTGTGTGGACACATAGCCTCTTGCAGGGCTCTGTCTTGGCATCTTTGCTCCAACTGACCCTCCAGTGGTTCTCTGCTGTGGCATATGGGAGAGCAGATCATCCTGAGGGTCTGAATGAGGGCCTTATTATTTCTTGGCATTCCTGACCATTCAGAGGTCAGAGAGGGGAAGAAAAAACACCTGTTGCATCAAGTCAGCAGCTAATAGCCATTGCTTCTCTTCGGGCTGAAGAGAGTAGAAAGATGCACTAGAGATACTTCTAGGATAAGGTGCATGATTGAAAGGAAGGTTGATGGAGGTGTTTACCTGCTTCTTTTCTCCAGAGCCTCACCCCAGGAGGCTGGACATGTTCTGCTGCTGTGATCCACAGTGCACTCAACTCTCCCCAGCTCCCTGCTTCTCTCCCAGCACGTCCCAAATTTCTGCTGCCTTCTGAAGCACTCACAGTAGGCCAGCTCATGCTCTGGTTCCCCGATGCATGCAAGGGGTGCAAGTGGCCCAGATCTGCGAGGGATGGGCGGCTCTGCGGAATGGTCCTGTCTTCCTCCAGAACGTATAGTGTCTCTCCTCCACTTCCTTATCCAGACTGGGGGTTGGTTAGCTGAGGGCTTCTTGTCCATCCCTATCTTGCTTGCTCATCCCTATCTGTACATGCTTTTCCCACAGGTTCTTTGCCTTTTGATGGTGTCACTGTTACCATGGACTCCCGTCAGATGAATGGAACCCAGAGGGTTGTGTTTGACCAAGTCCTGACAGAGTCTGAGTGTAGGGATCTTCTCCGGCTGACAAAGGTGAGGCCTGAGTCCCCAAATGCCCTCTCCTTCTCAGCAGATAGAGCTGTAACGTTGCAGTGGAAGAAGATGGCAGCCTCGTCTGTGTCTTCTCTATCCCTCTATTCCAGGCAGCTGGAGGAACTGGAGATGGCTACCGGGGAAGACGGTCCCCTCACACCCCACACGAGAGATTTGAAGGGTTAACTGTTCTGAAGGCCATGCAGGTAAGTGGCTCTCTGAACCTCCCATTTTCTTGGTTGCCATAAAGAGTGTTTATCACCTAACCTTTTTTCTCTGTGTTATCTTCCCCACAAGCACATTTGCAGTTTCACCTGACCATCTTCCTCCACATTCATTTTTAGGCACATTGTACATGGAGGGTTTGACATGTATCTTCTCTCCTACAAGGAAGGGTTTTAGGGTCGCTACTTGTCCCAGTGGGATAGTCTTACAGACATGTCTTCCTTAGAACTGCATTTAATATTTAAGATTTAACTGCAAGATTTAAGACAGAAGGGGCCTCTGGAGATCTCTAGTCCATCCCCTGACCACAGCATGGCTAAATCCAAAGCTAGGTGAGGTTTCTCAAGGCCTTGCACAGGCAAGTCCTGAACATCTCCAAGGGTGGCGATTACCCAGCCTCTCTGGGGACATGTTCCAGTGCTGAACCACTCTCAGGGAAAGAAGTTTTTCCTTATATCTAGCCAAAATTTCCTGTGCTGCAACCTAGGCCCGTTGCAGCTTGTCTTTTCACTGTGTTCCTCTGAGAAGAATCTGGCTCCATCTTCTCTATAACCCCCCTTTAGATGCTGAGAGATTGAGGTTAAATCCTCTCTCAGCCTTTTCTTGGCTGAAAAAATGCAGCTCTTTCAGGTATTTCTTATAAGTCACGTGCTGCAGCCCCCCAACCATCTTAGGGCCCTGCACTGAAGACTCACTCCCATTTACCAATATCTCTCTTGTATTAGGGGGCCCAAAACTGGACACTGCATTCCAGATGTGGCCTTGTGCACTGAGTAGAGGGAAAGAATGACTGCACTGTATGGGTGCACTCCTGACGTATGTTTACAAGAGAAAACATTCTTTTCTTGCATATGAGTGGCCACAAGACTTTATGCAGGTGTTCCTCTGTAATATGTACATCTGTCATTTCTACGAATGTCTTTGTGTGTCTTAGAGCGCCTTTCTGACAAGCTTATTTTTCACTTGCAGCTGGCCCAGAATGGCGATGTGGACTGGAAAGATGCCAAATTGCTTCTGCAGGCCAGTGAGAAATCCCGGAAAATTATAGAGTCCTATTTTACCCCTGGGAAGAAGCTCCATTTCTCATTCACACACCTTGTATGCCGCACAGCTGTGGAGGGTAAAGAATCCTTAACCCTGTTTGTCCCTTTCCCCTGGAGACTCTCCTTCCCAGTCCCAGCCATGCCCTCCCAGGAGACTCTTTTCCCTTTACTCTCAATGTGCCCCTCTCTCTGCCTTACTGTTTCTTTAAACTGAAATGCATAGTCTTTCCTGCTACTTCCCTCTTCAGGGGAACAGGAAGGCCGCATGGATCTCAGTCACCCAGTCCATGCTGACAACTGTCTCTTGGATCCTGAAGGGAGCGAGTGCTGGAGAGAACCACCTGCCTACGTGTACAGGGACTACAGGTAAGATAAGAAGGGAACCTTAATTGGAGTGTGCGGATATCAGAACATCTCCCCAGCCCGATCAGGGGATGAGCTCAGCTGGCTGATGAACTCCAGCCATCATATACAAACCAGGTGATGGAGGAGGCCTTAGCTCAAAGCCAGCTAAGCCTGTACCATCAGACAGAGGGCTGCATGAGCAGCTTCAGCACAAAGTGTGAAACACCTCCCATATGTTCGCAGGAGGGCCTGCCTTTCTCCCTCCTCCTTCCCTGCAGCCAGCATTAACAGTTAGAGAGCATCACTGGGCTGGGAGACTGTCTGGATCTAGAACCATGATATAAATTGTCTTTTGGCGGGTCTACTACAGTACTACAGTCCACTCCCAGCCCTTATGACAACCTATTTCTTTTAATCATGTTCTGCCTTTCCCTGTCTCTTTCTGCCCCATTGTCCATGCGTTATAGGACATGGAGAACTGAGGTCCTTGGATTTCCTTCGCTTGAGCAGCAGTCAGTGTACTTCCGTGACTATCTTCTCATTCATCTCTCTGACGCTTCGCTACCAATACTTTCTGTTGGGTTTTTCCTTTCCATGTCAGAGGTTTTCCCAGTCTGTGGCAGGTTTTGTTACTCTTCTGTGAAGGAACTTGAAATATGTTTTTAAGACAGTAACAAGTGCTGTACACTGCAGCCAAGTGAGGCCAGTCCCTTACAGTTTATTCCCCCTCTTCACCGTCACTGGGCATCTGACAATCTTACTTGCCTTTTCTTCGGCTGGCAGCTACGCCTAGAAGAAGTCTTCTCTGAGCAGCCTGTCATAGGGACATGGAACTTGGAGGGAATTCCGGTATCATCCAGTCTTTTTCCCTTCTGCCATAAATGTTGACATGGTTTAGTCCGATTGTAAAGTTCCATGGTTCTGTCTTATAACTGGTTAGACCTCTGTTTCTCCTGCGGGAAGGCTGCCCTGTCACCTCACTGCTCCCTGTGTAGTAGTCTTCTCTGACTTCTTCCTGAATGTATCCTTAAACATTATCCTGGGGTCTGTGCCCTTGAATTATTTCTGGGAGTATTCTTGTCCTCTTGCAGAGTGAGGTATGATAGACCAAGCAAGCCACAAGGGTTAAACTCTTCCGGCATCCTTTTTGAGAGAGGCCCCTATGCTTCAGACCATCTGAGAAGGAAAAAACTTCCTGGATCTCTTCTGTATATTTGTGCTGTGGTCATTAATGAAAATATTAATCAAGATTGGGCCCAGAAGCCCAGGAGTTCCAGTAATCCTCCTCCTGGCCAGCAGTCGCCCTTTAGGAATCACTCCCTGTGTACCGTTCGATGTGTTCTGTTCACGGGCTCTTCTTCACCTGCTCTGTGTTTGTTAGCTATTTCTCTAGCAGCACCATTCTGAATGCTTTCACAGGGTTCAAACTGCTAAAATTGAGCATGTTATCCTTGCCTGGGAAATAACTGTTCTGTCAAAGATAGTGTGACTGACCCAATCTGCTTTTAATAAACCTATGTTACATTTTAAGATCATTTTCCATTTACATCTTGTCCTTCAGTTATCCTTCTCGGAAATAGATTATGAAGCCCTGCAGACTGCTGAGGTCAGACTACAAGGCCTATTTATGCTTTAGCCATTCTCTTCACCTTCCTGCCCCTTCTTATATGTAAGAGCTATCTTTGCTTTCCTGTGTTACCACCCTGACTTCACAGTCTCATTAACCCCTATGCTAAAAGAGCTCTAATTTCCTGCGCTTCAGAGTTTGTAATCCTCTCATTGTCCGTACATCCTTAACATTTTGCTTCAGCCCTCAGAGCGGTGATTTTTATTTCGTATTCCCAGTCCCAGTTTGTGGTTCTTATTTTCATCCTAGCTGACTGTGGTCTCACCTACGCTGCTTCTCCTTTTTTCTAATATGAGTAAAGAAATTTCTTGTCTTAATTTCCCTTTTGGCATGTGCCAAGCGTGTTTTTGACCATTCTTATGTTACCTTCTACTCCTTGACTCTTAAGACATGGCTTTCCCTGGTTGATCAATCTCTTCTTCTAGGCCTTAGATTATTCCCAATATTGAAACACAAACAAGGTCATGCCAGGTCTCAACTGAGGTCTGCCTAGCACAGGGTGCTGTTACAACAGTGCCTCAGATACATGCTGAAGAGTATTAAAAAAACAGGACAAGGATGTAGAGCTACCTCCCTGGAGTACTGTCCCAGCCCTCTGTGGTATGTAACTTGGGGACTTCTCTGAGCATCGCTGTATTTAACAGCCCCAGATGGATTCTCCTAGTAATTGGCTTAGTCACTTTTTGAACCTGTGGAATCATTCAGGCTCCACAGCCTCCGGTGACAAGGAGAGTGAGGAAGCATCTGGGGTTTTTCAGTCTGTCAGCCACCTCTGATGTTCCTAATTCTCCTATAAAAGAAAAGTTGGTAATTGGTTGGTCCTTATTCTCCTTCTCCACAATACCCATTGACTTACAGACCTTTGTTCTCTTGTCCTTTCATGGCCTCTGATGAGGCCTGTGCTTTCCAGGCATTCCTTGTAAGGAAGCCATTTCATAACTTTTGATCATCTCTGTTGCCCTTTTCTGTTCTTTTTCCAGTTCTGCTGCTTTATAGCTGAGATAGGAAAGGCAGGCTTGAACCCATCATGCCAGGTGTAGACAGCTCATTGTGGATTTATACAGTGGCATAGTGATGGTTTGTTCTCTGTTCCCTTCCTTGTCATTCCCAATGTTGTTTATTTTTCCACCACCACTGAGTTGACTTTTTCATAAAAACTGTCCAATGTAAACTCCAATCTTATGTATAAGCACTGAAGGTCAGCTCAGGGTCTGTTATTGTTAAGAGTATTTTCTTTTCCCTGACACATTGCTTTAAGTTTATTATTTAATAAATGAATACAACAAACATTTATTTATAATCAAATTAACATTTATAGAAATATATTAGTATTTATAATAAAAATAAAATGATGTATTGATGTTACTTTGAATTTACTTGAGTGGATTTTCGTCCACTTGGGTGTGCAACTTTTTCCTAGCAGTTCGTTTTTTCTCTAGTGTGCTATACAAATCACAGGTTGTTCACATGCCTTTGACTTAAAGAAATACTGTATTCAGATCGCTCTGCTGAATCAATTCATGATCACTCATTCTGAAGTTAATATGCTCTTCTGGACTGTGGGGAAAATGAATTTATTATCCTGGAAGAGTGATGAGTAATTTCATTTTTCCTTCCAAGGACAACTGTTTTGCACTTATATGCTGTGAATTTCATTTGCATTCCTATTCCCTGCTCACCCAGCTTCTTCATAGAGCCTCGTGAACTTTTCTGTCCTTGCCAAATCCAAGTAATGCTGTGTCATGTCCAGATTTTTACCACTCACCTTGCTATTCGTGTCTTTTCCAGATGATTCATTCAGGTATCAAACACAGGATCAGGGACAGGACCATGAGGTTCCTGCTAGTAACCTGTGGCAAGGATGAAAATTGACCGCTTCATTCCACATCCATTTCTAATCCATGCCAGCACCTTGCTCTCACCCCCAAGACAACTTGTTTTATTAGCGGTATCCCATGATAGCAGTTGTCAAGACATTTTAAAGACCTAAACAAACAAAAGAGAATTCAGAGAACTGTGGTTAGCAGTGGGTCAGGCAGATTTTCTGGTCTGGGTAAACTGTATTGTATCTCCCAGATGTTTTGTTCTTGTCTTAAATTACTGTTCCACCAGATTTGCTAAATACGGCTGCAGTTTGACCCTAGCAGGGCTCAGGGATGAATGAGCTTCACCATCCATATATCTTCTTTCTTTTTGTCTGCAGTGGCATTCTCTATCTCAATGATGACTTCCAAGGTGGAGGCCTTTTCTTCACTGAACTGGACACTGTGACTGTCACAGTAAGTCTGGAACTTGGCAAAGGAAGGAGAGTGGACTGAGGGTGAGATTTAGTCCAGGTGGGCGGAAACTAGTTGGTTGTTGGACCACACCACTCCAGAAGCAGGTAATGTGGCAGATTCAAATTGGAGCAACCAAAGGCAAATTGAGGCAAATCGCAGCTAGAGGAGAGATTAACTCCTTTCTAGCTGAGATGTCCCAGGCTCTTACAGCCTGTGGGTGTCTGTGACCCCTGTTGTCCCTTTGGTTCTCTCTGTCCCTCCCCTGGGCTCACTTTCCCCATAGATTATAATGCCTAGCAGCCCTTTGCCGTTCCACACCGCCACAGTCAGCATGATCTCTGTAGAAGGACAGCACTCCCCAGGGCAGGGAGCTGCCAGCTTCATTGTCCCTTCTCTCTCCTGGCAGGCCAAGGTGTATCCTAAGTGTGGGAGGCTGGTAGCCTTCAGCTCTGGCAAGGAGAACCCACATGGCGTGTGGGCCGTGAGCCATGGGAGGCGCTGTGCCGTGGCTCTCTGGTATACGCACTCCCAGGAGCACGCAGAGCAGGTAAGGGACCATGCTGGAGAACAGATGCAAAGGCCTCCAAGCTGGAGCAAATCTCTCTGGGGAACAGCTTGTGGGTTTTCCTGACAATCAGGGCCTCGTGCAGGACCTGGTGGTTGATCTCTGACAGGGGTTGGGTGCCCTGTGGAGGGGCAGCCTGTGGTGAGTTCCGCAAGACAGAATGGGCTCTAGGGCATTGAACGGATGTGGTAAAGGCAAGATATGTCTTGCAGGCCCACACGGGCAGAGTGGAGACCCCAGCAGGGAAAGGTTCCCATCATCTCTATCTCCGTTGCTGCAGGAGAGGGTGAAGGCAGAGGAGCTGATGGAGCAGAGGGCTGTGGAACAAGGCAAGCCAGACAGACAACTACATCAGGGAGCCGATCGCAGCAGCAGGTCCTCATCAGAGTCCTCCATGCCCAGTGACAGAGCCAGGCCCACAAGCCGGAGGCACAAACCTGGCTCCAATGGGGCACAGCGCCCCAAGGAGCTGCGACCCAAGGACGAGTTCTGAGTGCACAGAGTGCTGGGGCAGGACTGGCACGCACAACAGCCTGGCACATCTCAGTAGTGCTGGCACCACCGAGGCCTGGAGCAGTTTATTAGCATGCTAGAGTCATAGTGATAGGGAGGGATGTAGCTTGCTTCTCCGTGACTTCCTAGAAGATGAAAAATGGAAGCAGGGACAGCGTATTAAAGTCAGTGACACCAAGATCTTTCTTCACTGCCTCGCCGACATATTTGTGTCACTTGTCACTTCTTTCAGTGCAAACTTTTTGGTCATACGGGACCAAACCAAAGAGGAGAAAGAAGGGCCTAGGGGCTTTTGGGAGCAAGGGCTATCTCACATTCAGGAATTCAACACGGAAGCATCTGAATGCCCTAGGTACCTGCAAACTCCAGAGCCTTGAGGTTGAAAAGAGAGAGGGAAGGTGGGCAAATGTGAATATATGGAATAAAAGCAAAATGCTGAACAGAAATGTTGGCGGGAGTTTGAGTCTGTACTCCAGGAGGGAGACATACACACTGATTGTACATGGAAATTTAATTAACAAATGATGGGGGGAGATTGAGCTCTCAGTGAAGGAAGACAAACAAAGTGTTTGCCCAGATGCCAGCTACATCCAGTAAGGGAGAGCATAGGCAAAAGTAAGTTCCGCCAGGACTAACCCATAGAAAGCGTAGGAAGTGCTTTCAAGAGAAAGCACTGTACACTCTTGTTTCCCTGAAGCAAGTCCTGTTGTTTTTTTCCTTCCATGCGCCAAATATTCCCTGGAAGCAGAAGAGATGTTTTGTTTATCATTTTTCAGGCTGATATACAGACAATCTGCTGTCACTGCCCAGGGGATTAGTGTCCAGAGATGGGATTATTTTGTAGCCAAACAGGAATTGGTTGGGACAGATATGGAGTATAAAAATGAGCAGTGACCTTATTCCTGGGAATGCTTAAAGCCAGAGACCAACCTATGGTCATGAAACATACAGGCCTAGATGAGAGTTGTGCAAGGAGACCACAACTACAGTGGGGAAGGGAAGAAGGTACAAGAGCCGGGGCCCATGGTGTGAGAGGTGGATGGATGTTCTCCTCATTGCTGTCAACCTAAGGCCCCTGCCCAGTGGAAGCTGTTGTGTTTAGCCCCATCCTCGTGAGTGCTAGTGGAACAGGACTGAAGCAGCGACTTCCTTCTCCATTCTGAAGCTTGGCCCCTGCTTTACCATGGGGAAATCTGTGCCAGCAGCCCTTCTTGCCTCCCATCCTCCCCAAGATGACAGCCCAGAGCTGAGAGAAAAAGGAAATTCAGTGTGGACACGTGAAGTTTCTTGTCCCGGGCAGGAAATCCCACCAAGTCCTAGCACTTTTATGTCCTTCCCTGAGGACTGACATGGGGGTTCTGGGTGGATCCTTTTTGGTGAGTCCATGCTGGGCAGGGGTGAGGGGCTGGTGTCTGCAGTTCTGGCTTGCTCTGCATAAAGGCGGCCTGGGTGATTAGACTGATGGCCTCCTGACGTCAGATGAGATCCGTTAAAAGGTATTTATCTCAGGCTTGGGCCAAAGCCGCGGGAGAGATTAACAGAGATTGAGGCCAAGATAATCCCATCGCAGCATCCCACTAAAGTGGCTGCCAAAAGGCCTGCTGCTGAAAGCTTTTGCCACCACAACCCCTTTGTCCGGTTGTGTTTTCCCCAAGCAATGCTTGGTTTGCCACCCAGAGACGATGTGAGCCTGGCCCTGCCCACTATGGGTTTTCCCTTGGCAGGGCCACAGTGGGTGGCACCATCCCTTCTTCCCACGCTATCTGGGGCGTACGTGGTATGCTGTCCGTGGGAAAAAGGGCATTGCTGTGGATTGTGAGGTGCAGCAAGCTCTGCCCCGGAGGTTTATAATCCTCGCCTGTTCTGGCTAATCTTCACTTTATTAGTTTGTTGCTAATATAAACAGAGGGAGTCAAATCTGTCTGTGATGGTTTCTTTCCCTTCAGGAGCAGTATGTTACTCTCTCTTTTCACCCCTCCCCATCCACCTGCTTTGCATTACATCCCAATCCGATTTCCCCAAGTCTCTGGTGTCTGATTTAATTTGCCTGACGCTGCTCCTGGAATCAGCCCTCCCCCAATCCCTCCTGACCATAGCCATCCAGCTCCCCATGGGGAGATCAGTCCTGGGAGAGGCTGAGGAGCAGAGAGGGAGCAAGGGACTCCCGTAGCGGACAGGCAGGACTGACTAGACACTGCAGAGGGACGATTTGCTCCCTCGGCCAGCAGGGAAGCCATTCTCTGCGGGGGACACCGACCACGAGTGACCCATCTGAGAGGGGACTGCAACCCACTTCAGTCTCCAAATCCCGGTAAGGATGCTGCCTTGATGTTAGCCCTCAGCTCATCTCACTGTGCCAGGCGCTTGGGGCCCTCGGTTTCATGGTGTGACCCTGTAGGGGTGTGAGGGTCTCTGTACCAGGACTGACCCCATATGCAGGCATCTGAGGATACAGGAGGGAAGATCATGGTGAGGAAGATGTTTGCTTTAGCACTGAGATGTCTTTATGATGATGAGGGACTTGGCACTGGGATGGAGATGCTTGTTGTCCCCTTGGAAGGTAAATTGCACCAGTTTCCAGCCTGGAATAGGAGGGCAACACCTCCCCTGAAGGACCTGGAACTCATGCTCAATAGATAGCCCTGCATTCTCGGTGCGCTCCTGCATACCTCTTTGCAGCTGGCTGCTTCGCTGGAGCAAGAAGGAGCCCACAGAAAGCAAGGGACAGAGCAGGGTAATTTTACCCTGGCCTTTGATCTCCATTGCAGGAGAGGGCGATCATCTCTGTATCCGGCTCTGCAAGGAGCTCAGGGTCACCAGGGTGAGCGTGCAAGGCCAGCCCAGGGGATTACACAGGGACCAAGGGATGCTGCCTGTTAATACTCTGCCCTCCCTCCTGCACTTTTACCTTTTCTATTTACAGTGCTCTCCCAGCTATGCAACTCACAGAGAGGCAGCTCCCTCCCCAGCCTGGGGGAATCTACCCAGAGGCTAGAAAATGAGGGATCCAACTCCCCTTTCCATCCATTCCCTTCCATCACTCACACCTCATCCCCACAGGGAAGTGACTCAGGTGACTTGGCAGAAAGGACAGTCACCCAGGATGCTGGGGGGGGGGGGGGGGGAATCTCTGCTCTGATGTGGTGCAAGGGACATAGACAAAAGCCCTGAAAAGTCATGCAGTGTCAGTAAAAGGCAGAGGCAGAAAGATGCCAGACCCCTCAGCCTCACACCAAGTTGGAGACATTTGGTCTGCAATGAGAAGACATCCAAGGGCTCAGGATGTGTCTTGCTGCCCATAGGCAGGAGAGCTACAGCAGGAGCCACCAGCAAGTTTGTCACAGGTGAAAGGCAGAAGGGAAAAGGGCTCAGTGGAGCTGTCAGGTTGGAGAGCAGAAAAAGATGAAAGCAGGCTTCAAAAGCCAAGAACTGGGAACTGGATGTGTACAGCCAAGGCAGAGTTCATAAGATAGGCTGGTGTGAATCAGCTAAGCTGAAACTTTGCTTGAGTGAGCGAGGCTCCCAAGTGATGTGTGTGGCTCTGTAGGAGGCACTGGTTTGCACACAAGTACTGGTGCCAAGGTCAACCTGTCAGCAGCTCTTTGCAAAGCCAGGGTGGTGATGGGTGTTTATTTCTTCAAAGGTGCCTAACAGCTTAGTTTCCTCTACTGCTAAGCATCTACCTGAACAAGCCCTTATTTCCTGAAAGCCCTAGGCATGCACAGTTTAGAAAGCTTTCCTCTTAAAGCCGGGCTGAGCAGCTATCATGAGCACCACTGAACTGATCTGTGGATCCACGAGAAATGTTCTCTGGTCTCTGGTCACTTGCTGCCTGGCCAGGAACCTGGGTTGGCCAGACTCCAGGCTCCACTCCCTTTTCCTCTGTTCTCTGCCGATTCAGTTCCCCCCTTTCCTGCCCTAAATTTACATGGTAAGCTGCTCTTTTGCACACCTGCTAGGGTCCTCCTAGAAGGCAGCTGCATTCCATTGGGGACTAGGTGACTCACACTCAACAAATTGCATTGGGATGTGATGAGTGCAGGCGACAGGCGAAGCCAGAGCTATTATTATCACTTATCTGTGGCTCCCTGTCCTGCTGAGGCTGAGAGCAATTCCCAACTTCATTTAGCTTGTTCTCTCAAAGGGATTTAAAGGTTTGGACAGATCCTGAACCTGAGCCATACCTTCAATATATTTAGCTCTTTTTAACTGTCCTCAACATCGTGCCCCTCCCCTTGGATCTTCCTACTGACTCTCAAAGCCCCTCATCTGGTTGTGCAACTTCATGGAACAGGCGTCTGCCTGTGAACTGGGTCTCCCATGATAATGCCACACTTGAAAAAGAAACTGCCAGGGAAAGAGAGAGAGCAGTGAAAAAACAGAAGAGATGCAGGGGAGATTGGGGACCCAACAGGCAGTGAGGGGCACTCATACAACCTTCTTCAAATGGATCAGAAACTGAAGAATAGAAAGAAGGGAAAATAAGGCTCCCATCTCTATTCAGAGCTAGATGGACAGAAAGAGAAGTCCAAGAAGTCAGTTTAGGGCAGGTGGATAGATGATGATCTCAGATGGCCAAAGGTCTGGAGAGTGACAGCCTGGAAAGCCAAGAGCCAGTGTGGTTACAGCTGGAAGAAGCTTTAGAAAGGGATTGTCATGGAGAGGCCAGGCTTTTAGGGCTTGGAAATCAAGAGAAGAGGCTGGAAAGAGAGTGTAAACCAGAAGACATGGCCCAGCAAGAAAACATATCCAATGTTGAGGGTTGTGGAGATGTGATGGGGGGAGGCAGGACCAGCCATGGGGAAAACTGAAAAAGGAGAAGGTTTGGACCAGAATGGTAAAGCTGGGTCTTCCCAGGGTGACTCAGTGTTAATGTTTGTCACTTGGTGTGCTGGTAGGCAGTGCTCAGAGCTGGACATAGTCTCCAGATCTTGACTGTACACGAAAGCCGAGGGGCAAACACCATAAAGATAAGGCGGATGTGCAAACTCACTCTGAAAGCTACAAGGCCTTGCTAGCACCCCTCTTGCCAATTAGCTGGGACTGCGATACTCAACCCCTTCCCAAAGAAGTGCATTCAGGTGCGTTTTCCTGGCCAACACCACTCAGCCAGGTCCAACTATGTATCCTTGCTGGGAGGAACACCACTCATCATTGTTCTGTCACAAGGAGAGGAGAAAAAACAGCGGAAAGGAGCCAGCT
The DNA here is from genome assembly GCF_040807025.1 of Struthio camelus. Lineage (NCBI taxonomy): Eukaryota > Metazoa > Chordata > Aves > Struthioniformes > Struthionidae > Struthio > Struthio camelus. Next base: position 90,632,367 of record NC_090942.1, on the reverse strand, counting down.
CAGGTGCTGATCTCTTCCCACCCTTCAGTTTAGTAGAGGCTGGCAGTCCTAGATTGCTGCTGTGGCACATGCCTCCAAGCTCTGGGCCCCCTCCTGCTCTCTCATCCATGTGCTGGAGCCAGCAGACCTGGCCAAATGGCCACCTCTAGTGCCTGGACAAGGAGCAGAAGAGAGGCAGCAATGATGTGGCTCCACGCAGCCTTGCAGTCAGCAGGGACAATTGTATGAACCTTTCTCTGTGGGGCGTAGTTGACATACATAGCTTTTCTTGGGCATAGGCACAGGTCCTTCAAGGAGCTGTATCTCCCTGGCTTTCCTACACTCAAGCTGTGCCTCAGGAGTCATTGATCAAGCAGAAACTAATCCTGCCTGGAGAATCAAAGGAGAGCCACAGAGACATTCAGGGGGAAAGGATTCTGGAGAGAAATTCAGAGCACAACTGAGGCCTTTATCTCAGGCAAAACAACGAGCAAAGGTGGATCACAAGAGCCATCTGCATGTGCTTGGGAATCGCCCCACAAGGAAAGAGCAGCCTGACACGGAAGGACTCAAAGCCTCGTTAGCTGGAAGAAATAATGCCTTCAGACAACAGGCCAGAGAAGGATAGAGGTCATGTGACACACAGGGACTAGAAGGAGAAATTCTACAGATGCTGCTGGAGCATTTCTTGGACTTGGGACAAGTGCTGCTTTTGATGGTGGTGCCACTGGGCTCATGGAAACACCTGGAGCGCTTCTGGACACTCATCCTTACCTGAGAGAAAGACTGAAGCAACAAAGATCAGATTTGTCTTTGTGATTGGGACATGCTAGAATCACTGGTAAAGTTTTAAGTAAATCTAATAGCAAAGAAAGAGAAAACAAAACAGAGATGCTGTATAATCATATGGCTTGCCCATACCTTGCAGTTCTGGTTCATTGCTTTCTCTGAAAAACAGTATTAAAACAACTGAAAAAGGCTCAGAGAACAACAGAGGTGATCAGATGTAACAGCTTACATGTGAGAAATGACTAAACTATCTCTGCTGTCTGGAAAAGAGGTGGATGAAGAAGGATATGACAAGGACCTACAAAATCCTGCGTGACACTGAGCTGAACAGAGACCAATTACTTGCTAATTCTTCCAATTCAGGAACTAGGGACCATCAAGTGAAGCTCGTGCCAGGCAAGTTCAGAAGTAATAGAAGCAGGTACTTCTTCACGGAGCATGCCATTAAGCTGTGAAACTTGTCACCATAGGGCACTGAGGATGCTAAAATTTGACACAGGCTCAAAAAGTGACCGGACAATGGACTATAGCATACAGTGCTACTGCCTCAAGCTTGGGAAGTCAATGAAAAGCTGGGCTAGCAAAGTAGGAGGAATACCACTATGTGCTTATTTTATTCTTAGATCCTTCCCTAGGCATCCACTTATTTTTTTAAGGATGGGAAATCAGAAGAGAACGCTGAAAGAGCAGCTCAGCAGCCTGCAGATTTCCTTGATGGCCAAATTGCTGGTGGACACTGTCCAGGAATGCTTTGCCTAGGACAAAAGATAGGAAACAGGTCTCATAGCCACTGGGCTCCTCACATCAAGTTTAATCCTCCTGGACCTGCAGGTGGACAGGTTGACCACAGAGGACCCAGGCCTTCGTAGAGTCTGGAGTAGGGATGGTACAGATAAAGAGGTGAAGGGAGAAGTGCAGAGCCTCCATAAGAGGTTCTGGAAGTCTTCAGCTCCCAGTGTACATGTAAGTGGGATAGAGAACCAAATGGACTTTTGATCAGACCCAGTATGACCTTCCCAAATGCTAAAGGCTTTGACCAGATAGAGCATGATATTTCCAATCATGCAGCCAATAAATGGCTGCCAAGCCCTTATCAGAGACATCTACATTTTCATAACTGAGCAAAGTCATATTAGCATGCTTTCTACCTCACACCTCTCCTTTGATTTGTCTTTCCAGAATCAAGGCTCCACACGTGGAGAAGCCATCCCTAGATCAGAAAGATGGGGGAAATGGAACAGATGAAACAAGAGGCTGAGCAGCTGAAGAAGCAGATTGCGGTAATGCTGGGAACAGTCATGAAACTGCTGAGAGAGCACCTCTCCCCTGTGGCCAAGTCTCTATCCCCTACTCGGCCTCAACTCAGAGAGAGTTTTCTCCAAATACATCCTTGGAGCCCTCTGCAGTTCTGAATAGCTCTTTAAGTGCTAATGGAGATCCTCTTAGCATGGGGGCAGGGGGCAAAAAGAGGAGGAGAGGAACAGAGAGAAGGGGAGACTCCAAACGCATTATGTCTGCAGGGGATCACAGAGTGCAGTATATCCCTGGGTTCTCCTCTGTCTGGGAGTTAGCTGGCATTCTGCCAGGCCAGAGGATCCAGGGAAAGGGTGCATCATGGGGAACTGGATGCAAATTAGCTTTTGGCTCACCCTGGTGTTATTTGTCTGGCAGGTGCTGAGGAGCCTTGGTCACAGACCAGGATCCCACTGGGCTGGGCAAATCTAAACACAGCAAAGCCACAGTCCCTACCTCTGACAACTGCCACTTTAAATGAGGCTGTCAACTACACCCCTGAATTTCATTGCCCTCATCACACAGTGCTTTTCTGACTTGACCTCTCTTCACTCTTTTCCAGGATGCCCGGAAAGCCTGTGCAGACACAACACTTGCTCAGGTAAGGGGCAGAACTGGCAGAACTGGCTGGCTAGGTGAGTGTTTGGGAGTCAGGTAGCACTACTGCAAGGTGGACTCTCCAACAGGCCCAGGGAAGGAGTGAGGGAGCACAGTCGTGGGGAGTAAAAAAGCTCCTACCAGTCCAGGCCTAATTCTTTCTCTCCTCCCACTCTTTCCCCAGATTGTGTCTGGAGTGGAAGTGGTTGGTCGCATTCAGATGCGGACCCGAAGGACCCTGCGTGGGCATCTGGCCAAGATCTATGCCATGCACTGGTCCACAGACTCCAAGTGAGAGAGATGCTGCTGATCTGCTGGGGTGCTGAGGGGGGTGCAAGGCAGCACACAGTTATGCAGGGCAAGAGGGCTCTGATGGGAAGAGAGCTACTAACATGATCTTGTTACTTTCTCACAGACTCCTGGTCAGTGCTTCACAAGATGGGAAACTGATTGTGTGGGACACATACACAACCAACAAGGTAAGAGCCAGACGGATGCAGCAAATGGGGATGATGGAGTGAATGCCCTCAGAGCAAGCATCCTTGTTCTCTCTCATCTCTGTTCCCAGAGTGCAGACCCGTTTTCTTGTCCTCCCAGGTTCATGCCATCCCTTTACGTTCCTCTTGGGTCATGACCTGTGCCTATGCCCCCTCAGGCAATTTTGTGGCCTGTGGGGGCCTTGACAACATGTGCTCCATCTACAACCTCAAGACTCGTGAAGGCAACGTCAAAGTGAGCAGAGAGCTCTCAGCCCATACAGGTGTGTGTGCTGCCTACTTACAGCCTAGGTGCTCTCTGCTTCCAAGCTTCCCTCTTCTCGGCCTGTCCCGTTTCTCATACTGGCTTGTTCCCACTTCCCAGGTTATCTCTCCTGCTGCCGATTTCTGGATGATAACAATATTGTGACTAGCTCTGGAGACACCACATGGTGAGTGTCAGCTTCTGTATCTTCACAATACAAGTGGTCACAGGCACTGAAAACTCACACAGATCTCCAGCTTTCAGCACTTTGGAAGACTCCACCTCTAGGAGTTACATGATCACAGGAGCAGACACTGCAATCCCTCCTCTCTGGGGGCTCTTAGAGCCACAGCTCACACCAGCAAGTGTTCTTTTGCCCTGCAGTTACTCACCTTTCCACTATCTAAGGATAAATTTTTTTCTACATAGAGAGGCTACACAGAGCACCTTAGGTACTTAAGTACCTTAGGAAGACAAATTCCTAGTTCCTCCCTTGGCAGAACAGATGCTTCTTTTCCCAGTTGAAGCCAAGTCAAGATGAAGCAGCATGGACAAACTAGCCAGCCAGCTCTCATAAAGCACAGTATCATTGCCCAGGAAACTACAGGCCTGTCAGCCTCACCTCCATCCCTGGAAAGGTGATGCAACAGCTCATTCTGGAGGTCATCACTAAGCATATGGAGGATAAGAAGGTGATCAGGAGGAGTCAGCACAGATTCACCAAAGGGAAATCATACTTGACCAATCTGATAGCTTTCTAGGATGGAATGACTGGCTGGGTAGATGAGGGAAGAGCAGTGGATGTTGCCTACCTTGGCTTCAGCAGTGCTTTTGACACATCTCCCATCACATCCTCATAGGTAAGCTCAGGAGGTGTGGGTTAGATGAGTGGACAGTGAGGTGGACTGAGAACTGGCTGAATGGCAGAGCTCAGAGGGTTGTGGTCAGCGGCGCAGTCTAGTTGGAGGCCTGCAGCTAGTGGTGTCCCCCAGGGGTCAGTCCTGGGTCCAGTCTTGTTTAACTTATTCATCAGTGACCTGGAGGAAGGGACAGAGTACACCCTCAGCAAGTTTGCAGATGCTACTAAACTGGGAGGAGTGGCTAATACACCAGAAGGCTGTGCTGCCATTCAGAGGGTCCTTGGCAGGCTGGAGAGTTGGGTGGAGAGGAACCTCCTGAAGTTCAACAAAGGCAAGTCCTCCCTGCACCTAGGGAGAAATAACCCCAGGCACCAGTACAGGCTGGGGGTTGACCTGCTGGAAAGCAGCTCTGCCGAGAGGGACCTGGGTGTCCTGGTGGACGACAAGTCGACCATGAGCCAGCAATGTGCCCTGGGGGCCAGGAGAGCCAATGGTATGCTGGGCTGCATTAGGAAGAGCGTCGCCAGCAGGTCGAGGGAGGTGCTCCTCCCCCTCTACTCAGCCCTGGGGAGGCCACGCCTGGAGTACTGTGTCCAGTTCTGGGCTCCCCAGTCAGTACAAGAGAGACATGGAGCTCCTGGAGAGAGTCCAGCAGAGGGCTACAAAGATGCTGAGGGGACTGGAGCATCTCTCCTCTGAAGAAAGGCTGAGAGAGCTGGGACTGTTCAACCTGGAGAAGAGAAGACTGAGGGGGGATCTGATCAATGAGTACAAGTATCTGAAGGGGGGGGGGTGTCGAGAGGATGGGGCCAGTCTCTTCTCAGTGCTGCCCAGTGACAGGACAAGAGGCAACGGGCACAAACTGAAAGACAGGAAGTTCCGTCTGAACATGAGGAAAAACTTTCCTGTGAGGGTGACAGAGCACTGGACCAGGTTGCCCAGAGAGGTTGTGGCGTCTCCTTCTCTGGAGACATGCTGAAGCCATCTGGGACACAATCCTAGGCAATGAGCTCTAGGTGACCCTGCTTGAGCAGGAAGGTTGGACCAGATGATCTTTAAAGGTCCCTTCCAACCTCAACCATTCTGTGATTCTGTGATCATTTATTCTGGCACAGAAAACATCATAAAGTTATGTAGAGCCTACATACAAGCTTCATTTCCCAAACTTTACCCACTATGCAAAGGTCATCTATAAAGCCTGTGCATGAATCCTTGGTTCCTGGCTCTCCAGTAACCCTGCGCTGTGACTCTGAGCAAGTCTGAATCTTTATCTGTCCCTCTCCCCCAACAACTACCTTGGCAGAAACTCTTGACCAGGACAAGCTAGGATGTGGCATTTTCATCAGAGATCAAGGCTACATGGGGCTTATTTGCCTGCAGATAGTGTGGGATCCCAGGGAAAACAGCCCATGAGTCCAACAGTGTGGGTACAGCAGTCCTTTTTTGGCTGTTCAAGTGTGGGTCCCTCTCACGTCCTCTCACTACTCCCTTTGACTGTCGCCGTTAACATCGCCAAATCACAGCCACCCCACCCAAGTCATAGTCTAATTCTACTGCAGTTAAGTTATAAATAGCAACAGCTATGAAGATGTTTCTTGGTGTATATAACTAACTCCAGTGATATTCCCACCTTTTTCCCATTCTGTAGTCACGCTCATGGCTTCCTCTCCTTTTGTTTGTAAGTGGGGCAACTCTTAAACCCAGCCATAGAGCTGATCTGCCTTGGCTGGCTCTGAAAACTTCTCTCCCCTCCCACAGTGCACTCTGGGACATTGAGACAGGGCAGCAGAAGACAGTGTTCCTGGGTCACACCGGAGACTGTATGAGCTTGGCTGTCTCCCCAGACTTCAAATTGTTCATCTCTGGGGCCTGTGATGCTACTGCCAAACTGTGGGACGTACGGGAGGGCACCTGTCGTCAGACCTTCTCAGGGCATGAATCCGATATCAACGCCATCTGCGTATGTATGCTGTCTGCATGATTGTGATGACAAAGAAAATGGAGGTAGGATTGGCACTGAAATAGGGAGAAAGCCTTAAGACACAGATTGAAAGATGCTGTCACTGTTATACGTAGAGAAACAAGATCTCAGGAGACCCTGGCTCCATGGTGCAGCCTAAAGTAAGGAAGATTTGAGTTCAGTTCTCAAATATCTGTGAATTTGAGCCAGTCACTAAGTTCTGAGGCTAATTCTTCCAAGGCACTGGGACACCTAAGTGCCTGGGCCTGACTGCCACTCTCAAAACACCATTTGAACTCAGCCAGCACACTGGGGTCAGAGGCATTCAGCCCACTAATATAAGTTCTGATGCAGCTTTGCTCATAGCAGCTGTTGGGAACCACAGTTCAGGCATGCTGTAGGAACCCTGAAGCAAGACGCAAGTGAGGCAGCAGGAACACCTAATGTAGGTGAGGGTCTCAGTCAGCTTCAGATTGTAGAAATGGTAACTTGGGATCATAGGGAGATCTTCTAAAGAAGAAATCTTCATAGGAGACAGCACGGAGATTTGGGGACTAGTATCCCCCTCAGAAGCAAGGATTCAAATCAGAGCCCCAGAGGTGACAGGACAAGAGAAGTGTCAGTTTAATTCCCTTCTACTAACTAAATGAGTCTGCCAGTTTCCTGTAATGTCCGTACCAGCCTTCACTGACTTCTCACCTGCCCCATGGCTATCCTGCCAGCCTCATGGTTTTCTGCTACACCTGGTCCTGAAGAAGTCTTTTTTCCTCAGGGAGTGGGGGGAAAGACAGGGAGGGCACACGAAAGATCCAGCTTATGAGAAGCTTTAGGCATGAGGTTCAGACAGCCCAGTGAGTGGAAGGCTCTCATAGCTCTGAATCTTGCTAGACCCCATCTGGGGGTAACTGGTGGACATCAAACCTCAAAACAGCTGAGGTAGAAGAGACTACAATCCTTTCCCACGCGCTAGGGCACCTTGCAATAGCTCTAGCCCCTAGGTCACTGGCTTTCTGGAGGTGGAAAGAGTCAACTTGGTCTTAGAATTACAACTCTCCCTCTCCAGCAGATTCAACTTTTAAGATCCAGTGTTTTGTCCCATTAGGTTTTCCTAGCTCCATGGCTTTCTGGTGGTTAGCCGGGAGGAGAAAGATATCAAGGAAATGCATAAGGCACAGTCTGATTAAAATCTGGTGTGTGCCCTCTTCAGTTCTTCCCTAATGGTGAAGCCATCTGCACCGGCTCAGATGATGCCACCTGCCGTCTCTTTGACCTCCGGGCAGACCAGGAGCTCATAGTATACTCTCATGAGAGCATCATCTGTGGAATCACGTCAGTCGCCTTCTCCCGCAGCGGGCGCCTCGTACTCGCCGGATATGATGACTTTAACTGCAACATCTGGGACTCCCTAAAAGCAGAGCGTGTGGGTGAGTGGCTCCTGGAGGTCCCTCTCTTATTCCCTGCAGGACCTTCTATCCCTACCAAGGCAATAGAAAGGCCCTTATTTTTCTAAAATGGACATATGCTGTACTGACTGAAGCTCAGCAATGCCTCTACACACTTAAGGCGCACACCATGTTTTTCAGTAGAAACTCAAAACTATTGGCTCCAGTCATTAATGTTAAGGAGGTCAAGCCTTGAAGCAAGACTATTTCAAGGAGTAAAAGAGCATCAGTGTTTCTATTAGCTAAAACTGCTTTCAAGCACAAATACAGTCTCACATTGTCTCTTACTCCTTGCAGTTTATCAGTTTCAGTTGCTCGCTGGTGGCCAGGTACAGAGCTGAGCATGAAGCTGGGCTCCATTCGACATTTTTGGATGCTCAGTGATGCTCATACAGGGAATACACACAAGTACTGTTCTTTCAGATCAGATACAGCCCCTGGTCTCTGAAAATTTATATTACTGCCCGCTTTTGGACCTCCAACAGCATTGCTATTTCTCAGTCTTATCAAGGACGCTCTGCTTTCCTAGTCCTATCAATGGCATTGGTCCGGGATGAAATCAGCGGTATGTTGCAGCAATTTCTCTTGTATTGGGGATTCAGCTGGCTGGACCTTCCTAAGAACATTGTTCTCTGGCCAGATCTCATAGACAGTAGTTGTATGGCATGCACAAATGTTCTTCTGCATATTTGTTCTCATTAACCACTTACTGATCCTAACACAGGGGCATATATATACAGGCCACAAGCCTATGATGAATCTGCTCCATTTGGCCAATCGCTTTGCCTCTCCTAGGCCCCATCTCTTTTACTGACCTCTCCTCTTCCCCTCCCATCAGGAATCCTCTCTGGCCATGACAACAGAGTGAGCTGTCTGGGGGTGACAGCAGATGGCATGGCTGTTGCCACAGGCTCCTGGGACAGCTTCCTCAAGATATGGAACTGAGGATGACAGCAAAGAGGAAAAGAGCAGCAGAAGCACGGCCCAAGGCCTGAGCCCATGCAAACAGCATCACCAACTGAACACAACAGAAATGTCTACTTATCACTCCCACTTGTCTCTATACACAGGACACTTGTAGGGGTCACCTAGAGAGAAAAGATGAGAAGTCTGGGGGTTGGGCTGAGAAGTAGGAGCACACACAGTGACAGTTCTCTCTACCCTTAAACAGGCCAGCAGTTTCTAGCCTCTTGCAGGCTTCAGGACCCCAGCCAGACACATCTGTTCATATCTCAGGCCTTTATAGCACAGTTCAAACACCTCTACCCATGCTTGACACCCATCCCTCTGAGAAGCCCTTATCAACTCCTCTGTCCCCAGGTACAGCTCCTCCATATGGCTCTTCTGTATACCTGCAGACATCCCCAGAGATGGGTTCGATATTTTTATCATGCAACCTCTACCAAAAAGGTAGGGTAAATTGGGCTCATTTTCCATAGGGGAAGTCTTAGCTCAAGTTTTGTCTATGCACAGATGGGGTAAGCCTCCAGACTTCCCCAGAAAACCAGGGAACACTACATTTATTCTTCTTTGTTGTTTGCTTCATGCTGTTCCTTCTCTTCTTGCCCCACCCCTGTGTTGTGTGGTGACCCTACCTAATCAGTAGTCCCCAGCCACTGTTTTCCACTCTAACTGCTATAGTACTTCATAGTCCAGGCAAATAAAGAAAGCTCACATAAGTTCTGCAGGCTGTGTTCTTTCCTGCAGTACATAATCCTCCTCCTGTGAGGACTGCACACTTACCCATTGCTTAGAGCATCTGCCCTAAGAAGGGAAACCACAAGCCTTGCTCTACTTCTAAGTCCACCGGGAAGGGTCTCCCTCACCTTTGTTTTGGCTGAAAACATCCCACTGCCTCTTGTTCCAACAGGCCACTGAGATTTGCTGCCCAAGAGTCTGGGCAGAGAACTAAGCATATATCCTTAGGCCAAGTACATATCCTCAGAGACCTAAGCTCAGCTACAGGTCATAGCCATTATTCAGGCATTATTCCAACAGTTGGCTTATAGCCATATCCTGGCATCTCAAGGCTTCACCACTGACCATTGAAAAGCCCCTATATCTTGTTGACCTTGAGCAGAGGGTGAAGATATTACCATCATGGCACAATATTGCCTCTCCCTATTTTGGATTTTGCCCTCATGACAGAACTTTGCAGCCAGCTAGTTTCCTGTCTTAGGGTCACAGCAGGTGCAGCAGAACTTAGGAAGTGATACTAAATACTTCAGTCTCCTTCAGAGTAACACCCCAGACCATTCTACAGTACCTGAGTTGGAGTCTAGACCCCTGGACTCAAGGTCAGACCCTTCTCAGCACAACTCTACTGTGCAGAGTTACATGTCAGGGACAGGGCTGAGTGTTAGGGCTAATGGAAGACTAAATTATTTGTTTCCAAGTTTTGTCTCCAGAGAGAGTGCATGGGGGAAGGAGTGTACTCCTACTGTCCTAACAGGACATATAATCAAAGGGTTTCTGTTGTTTTGTTTTCTTTTTTATATATACAGATCAGAACCATATAGTGAGTCAATACAACTGACATAAGTAGAAGAACCAAAGTCAGCACTGTACATGAGACACACAATGCTAGGGGAGGGAGAGAGACAGAGAGAGAGAGAGTACCTCCTTCCCAAAAGGGGGAAATGCAAGAAGTGACTGTAAGTCTGGAGTTTCAGTCTATGGCAGGATTTCCTCGCACCTAAGAGACTCAAAATGTAGAAGAGAATTGTAGCAAGCTCCAGGGAAAGGAGATCTAGTTCTCCACAAAAGGACACTGCTGGTTCTCTTTGTTCAAGTCACTCCAGGTACAGCTCCCAGATTTGAGGCTCCTGTTCAGATCCACTGTCACTTCCTTCCTCTCCCCAAGTGTTTCCCCCAGTGCATGCCTCTTACCCTAGAGAAGAAAAGCAACCAAGTTTAAAACCCAAGTTAATTGAGAGTTTGTCCATTAATTTTCAGTAGAAAATGTAACCAATTTTCAGGCCATTTAGCTTTGGCTCTCCTATGACAATGTCTAATAGAGTGATGGATTTCTTCCAGAGCCCTAGAAGAAAGGACGCACTGAAAAGAGAAATAACACAAAAAGGTAGAAGATGCAAGCATTGAACCAGATTGAGGGATCTAGGGGCAAATATAAGGGTGACTCACAGAAAAGTACTTATGAAGTTACCAGGTTCTACAGGCCTGGTAGACTCCAGCTCCCATATTCCGTAGGGCTCCAGTTTGGAACGGAAGGATTCTTTATTTCCGCTCATTCCCCTCCCACACTATTCCTCATTAAGCTTTACCTGACGAGGCACAAGAGCACTGGGGGAATTATCATCCTGTAGGATGCTGAGGGGAGAGCGCCCAGTTCCACCAGATGTTGCCATGATTTTGTTGCTAGTCTTGCGTCTTATGGGCTTGCTTCCTAGAGAGCAAAAAAAGCAAGTCACTGCGAGTCTAGAGACTGTTGGATTTTAAGTTCTCCCTGGCTTTATGTTCTAGTCTACTTGCCTGCACAGAAAAGAATGTTACCCAAGGACACCCAGGTAAATGATCAGCACAGTTTTCTGCATCATGATCTATATTAAAGACTCATCACTGCTCACTTTTAACACTTGGATGTACTTCCTGTCTTCCCTCCTCAGCTCTTCCTCAAAGAGGAAACTGCAGGATCCCTTTCAATAGGTCTCCACAATGAAAAGCCTACCTCAGATTTTTTTTTGTATGTAGCCATACAAGCTCCTCTGTTTGTTTCTCTTATTTTGTTCACACACTGAGCAGTTTGATTCCTGATAGAAACTAGTCAGATAAAAGGCCCCAAAGGGGCCTCCAATCCACCAGCTACAGACCCTCAAGGAAAGGCTATCTGAGACAGTGAGAAACTGCTGAAATGGGAAGAATGGATAAAGTTTCTGTAAAGAAGCAAGCCAGGTGGGTCTAGAGAAGGTACACGTCAGAGATGGGAATAGGTCAGTGCTCCGAATGCTTTAATTGGAGCTCAGCAGTTCTCCAGGCCAACAAAGCCTTAGGTGCGTTACATGCCACACCAAGCACAGTAGAGGCCAGTCCTCCAATTTATGGCAAGTACGTTCCCAATATTTAAAGCCTGCTTATAAACTTAAAGGGCACTGAAAGCTGCAGGGCTAACCTGCCCTCATGCAATAAGATCTAAGCAGGCTCCCTGTAAGGAGTTGGAAGGTGTTTCTCCAATATGAGACCAGTTCCCTCCCTGCAGCCTTTGAGAAGGGCTCCTCTGCGATTTGTCTTTCAACCCTACACACTCAGGTGTCCCCCGTATTTCACTGGGGATCTCTGCCTCCAGTCACCCCTGCAGGAGACCTCGAGGACACAGTACTTACCCGCAGAGAAAGGGGGCCCGGCAAGGCGAGCCAGCCTCACGGCAGCCTCACTGCCGGCGCTGGGAGAAGGCAGTCGCTCTGTCTCTTGCCCAGCCGCGGCGGTCGCCTGCCGGGCAGCCTCGGCCGCGGTGCTGAGCGGGGCAGGCTCCCCCGCAGTCACCTCCTCGGGCGGGCACGCCACTCCCGTCGGCGCCGCCTCGGAGGCCGCAGCCTCAGCCCCGAAGGCCTCGCTGAGCTGCTTCACCAGGCAGTCCACGCTGTCTGGGCGGGAGGGAAGGGAAAGGCGGGGGGGAAGTGTGAGCCGCCGCACCGGCCGGGCAGCCCTCCCTCACTGGCCGCCGGGGCCCCCGCGCCGGCCCGGTCCGACTACACAGGAAGGCGGTGGGGGGCGCCTGCCGCCTCGGCGCGGAGGCCCGGCGGGCAGCGCAACTCACCGCACAGCACGGCCTTCATGGGCGTGCGGGAGATGCCCGGCGTCGGCGAGCGAGGGTCTCGGTCCCGGCCGGTCCCTGCTGGCGGCTCCGCGGGGCCGGGCACGGGGGTGCCCCCGGGGGAGCTCACCACCTGCGGAGACGGCAGGAGCTTGACGCAGGGCGGGCGGAAGCAGCGCCGGTCCCCGCCGGCGGGACGGGGTAGGCCCTCCGAGGGGGGTCCCGCGCGGCCCAGGGAACCACCTGTACCTCAATAGGGGTCCGCAGGATGCCGGCGCTGGGGGAGCGGGGGTCACTGACGTGCGCCAGGTGCTTGTTGAGGAGGGGACCGGAGGCGGGAGTAGCGGGGCAGCTTTCGGAGGCCCCCATGGCCGCGGTGCCGCCTCAGCCGGGCCGGCGCTCCCGCCCAAGCAGGCGGCAGCCGCTAGCCGGTGCGGCAGCCGCGATTCAAATCTCCCGCGCTGCGGCCGGCCCCCGCCCCATTGGCCCCCGCCCCGGAGGAGGGCTGTCGCGGCCCGCCTCCCCGAGCCCTCTCGTTGGCCAGCCCCACCGCCAATCTGCCGAGGGTGCCGCCCCGCAGCGAGGCGCCGGGGCGTTTCTACAGCGACCGATCTGGCACGTCGCCCCGCCTCGCGCGCCGCTCGCCATTCGCTGGAGAATTAAGAGACCTCCAAGCTGATTGGGCGGTTCAGGAAGGCTCCTGAGGCTTGAAGTCGGCCGAGGCAGGTTGACTCCCCCCGTGCCTCTATTGGCCAGCTCTGTGGAAGCGATGGTCAGAATTCATCCGCCGGGTGTCAATCTTCAAGGGATTCCCCGCCCCCTCCCCGCTCTGCGATGCTATTGGCTGAGGCGCCCGGCACGTCGGCGCGGCTGGTCCAGGCGGCTGTCCGTAACTGTGGGAGGACGGCTGCCATTGGGCGAGCCGGTCGGTCGGCGCTGCAGGAGGGCGTCGTCCTCGCCGCTCAGCCTCTCCGCGGCTGTGCCTATGCGGCACGGGATTGGCCAGAGGCCGCCTGACTAGGCGGGCCTCTGATTGGTTAGGGTGGGGCTGCGGGCGGGGCTGCAGTGAGCCGCTGTCATGGCGGAGCTGAGTGAGGCGCTGCTCTCGGTGTTGCCGTCCATCCGGGTGCCCAAGGCCGGTGACCGGGTCCACAAGGATGAATGCGCCTTTTCCTTTGACACACCGGTAAGTGCGGCCCGAGGCCGGCCCGCACCGCCCGCCTGGGCTGCCCTCCGCCTCGCTCCCGCGCCCCAGCCCACCCAGGCACCCGGGTACCTCCGGCGCGGGGCGCCCTGGGACTTGTGGTTCCCTGGCGGCCGGAGCCGCGTGCGCCGGGGTGGAGCGCGTGGCCGTGGGGACTACAGCACCCAGCGGGCCGCGCTCCTCCGAGCCGCGGCGCGCTGGGGGCTGTAGTTCTGGCGCCGAGGCGGGCGTGGGCAGGTGGTTCACCCCGCTGGGCGGCGGCGCCGCCCGCCCCGCGCACCTGGGGAGCGACCCCCCTCCCCCGCTGTCGCGCGGGGCATGCCGGGGCATGTAGTTCTGCGTGGGGAAGAGGGGGCGCGGGCATGCCCCAGAGCCGGGCCCGGCCAGCGGCGCTGGTGGGCGAGGCGGGGCGGGGGTCCGTCTTGCCCGGCTTCGAGCAGCCCCCGTCGCCCATCAGCCCCACCGCCTGGCCTGGCCTGGCCTGGCCCGGCCCGGCAGCCTGGGGACAGGTCGGTGCTGTGTCATTAAGATGGCAGTGGTCCCTTTTCCAGCTGGCATCCCTGCCCCTCCCTCGCTTTGCTCGGCCTAAGCGGCCCGGGGGTGGAGGAGGGTGGCCCGGGCTGCACGGAGTGAGTCTCCCACCTCGGCCTCCCGCACTGGTGTCCCTTGGGGCTGTGCCCGGCCCACCAGCACCAGAGAAACACCGCTGTCGGAGGATGCAGGTCCTTCAAGGAAACGGGGTGCAAAAGTCTGGCCCTCACCCTCTCCCTCCCCGAGCCTAGCGACAAGGCCTGACTGCATGCTCCCCGCTCTGTCTTAGCTGTCTGATGGTGGGAAACAAGCTGGAAGTTCCATAGTGTTTTCCCTCTTGGTCAGTCTCTATATTTGGGTCCCTCCTCTCTTTGTTTTAAAAATAGTATCTGTATGGAACGCACGTGGAGTTTTCTAGGTGCTCGTGGGGTGGGGTGGACTCGCTCCGTGTCTATTTCAGGGCTAACCACAAGCTTTGGGAAGCAGCAGTAAAGATTAAAAGTTATCTGTTAACCTCCTTTGTGCTGTAGTTTGGCAAAGTCCTGCATGACACCTGGAGTTAGGCTTTCGGACAGGGTGACACAGTTCTGTTGGTAAAGATTGTACCATGCTCTGAACACGTGAACTAAGTAAGCTATGGACTTTTTACAAGAAGATAAGCTCCTCGGGAATCTCACTCAGTGTGGCCTGATTCAGTAGCATCCTGCCATACATCAGTGGGCAAGTAGGTTTTCAAATTCATTATGTTGATAGGAGCACTTATTCTTCTGGGACAGCTGGGCTAGGGCTTGACAGTTTATTTCAGGCTAGCTACAAAGAGGCTCATGTAAACTGTAGCCCTTATTTAATGGAGTTAATGAATAATGAATAGTATTCCTAGAGGTGAGTTTGTGCTTATCCTAACAGTTGGAATGGCATTCTTTACCACTTTTTCTCTCGGTCTTTCCAGGAGTCAGATGGTGGCTTGTATATTTGCATGAACACGTTCCTGGGCTTTGGGAAGCAGTATGTGGAAAAGCACTATCAGAAAACAGGCCAGCGAGTCTATCTGCACCTCAAAAGAACACGTAAACCGGTAAAAAAAAAAAAAAAAGAAAAAAAAAAGGTGGTACTGAAAAATATATTTGAAGGAACATAGAGACAGATCTCACCTCTCAGTTTCAGGACGAGTTTGATAGTATGTAGGGTTTTCTATCCTCTCAAATGTAACTGATGTTTTTCTTGGTGAATCTCAATTCTTCAGCATTACTATTTTTCAATTATTGTATGGATTGCCCAACCTATTTCTCTCGGCCCTCTTTCCATTTGCACAGAAGCTTAAGTTCTATCCTGAAGTCTTTCCACAGCGTGCCTGTCCCCATAACTCTATTTTCCTATTTTTTCTCTCTGAAATAGAAGGAAGAAGATACCAACTCCAGTGCTGGAGATCCCCCAAGGAAGAAACCAACTCGCTTGGCTATTGGTAAGAAAGCATTTCTGATACTCTGTAGTCCTTGTTGTTTAGGGCCAGTCCTTTGGAGCTTCCTTGCCTTGTGGTATGTCTCTCTTGCTTTTCTTTTCCTAGCCTAGTTGAGGCTAGTAGCCCCAGTCTAATTCAAACAATATTTTCTAGTGTGTCTTAGGAGGTCAGTTATTGCAAAACAGTTATTGAGGTGGTAGTTTTGTTCTATGTTCGAAGAACATATGCCGCATCTTGGTTTCTGCAGATAAATATGTTTTACATCCTCCTTTAACGTGCCTGACTCAGTTTGGCATGGGTATATCCAGTGTGGGGATGTTGCTTGATAAAGCTGTGTCCATTGTGGAGCTGAAGTGAGTTTGAGAAAATGGAGAGGTTTCCAATAAAGCAAATTATTTTTTAAACTTTTCAGAAATTGAACTAGTGGTTTTTATATATAAGGGGAAGAAATACTGGAATTGCTGTATTAACATTTTCGGCTAGCTTCAAACAGGCTAACATAGTAACATAATTCTTTGAAAATGTGAAGCCTGATACTGGAGGAAGTATATCTAAGCATTAAAATACTAAAAGCAAGTCTTTTTTTGGAATGGCAATGCTGGTGTTCCATTACTGTTTTGCACAAACTGAAACAAACTGTTGTGGGAATCAGTGAAGATGTTGCTCATTTGCAGTAGGTTTCAGCTAGCACCTTCTGAACCGTTATGGAGACCTATGAAGCAGAGGGCGGGAACATCTTTAGCAGTAGCAGGTTCTTGGCCTTTCTGGAGGCTGACCACTAGAGGGAAATGAAGAACCTGTACCTAGCTGGTCTGGCTTCTTGCTCACTTTTTCACCAGCTGTACCACTGTGTAGCAGAATACGGGTGACTGCAGCGCTGCCAGAGCACAAAAACCAATATTAAGAGTATCAACCGCTCGTCCTTTCCATAGTGGGTTGCATAGGCTCCCAAAGGTCACTTCTAGCAAAGATGAGACTAGAATCTCCATTTCTTCAGGTTGTCAATGCATTTATGTGATTGTGCTACCTTTGCAGAGATTAGGCCCAGTCTGCATTATGAGTTACTTCTGCATCCTCAATTCTACAAAGTCCCAAAACAACTGTTCTCACTAAGTCAGCAAATAGCTTCCTGTGATAACATTTTAGTGGTGTGAATGGAGCAGGAAAGAATAAAAGAAAGCAACTAGTGGTTGAGTCAATGATTTCAAATCCAGGAGAGAATTCCCCCCCCACTTCTTTTAGCCTAACTGCGATGGTGGACTAATCCCAACATGGAAGATTTGCAGAAGTATTGGAGAGATTTCAGAGCAAAGTGTCACTGACTTCGGAATCTATCCTTTGATCTCTCTGCACCTCAGCTCCCCCCTCCATGGAAAAGAAACTTCAGTGCTTGCCTTCCATGCCAGCCTGTTGGTTGAATGTCTTTTTTGGAATTTATTATATTTAGATACAGCAGTGGGGAGGGAGGCAGGGACCTCATGACAAGCTATTGAATGTATATGGGGAAGAAGGGAAGGAGAAGGTCTACCAGCTGAAGACCCTCTTTCTCATTTGGAACTTCAGGAGGTTCACCTAACAACGCTAGGGGACTTCATAGAATGGTTAAGGTTGGAAGGGACCTTTAAAGATCATCTAGTCCGACCTCCCTGCTCAAGCAGGGTCACCTAGAGCACGTTGCCTGGGACTGTGTCCCAGGTGGCTTCAGCATATCTCCAGAGAAGGAGACGCCACAACCTCTCTGGGCAACCTGGTCCAGTGCTCTGTCACCCTCACAGGAAAGTTTTTCCTCATGTTCAGACGGAACTTCCTGTCTTTCAGTTTGTGCCCGTTGCCTCTTGTCCTGTCGCTGGGCAGCACTGAGAAGAGTCTGGCCCCATCCTCTCGACACCCTCCCTTCAGATACTTGTACTCATTGATCAGATCCCCCCTCAGTCTTCTCTTCTCCAGGTTGAACAGTCCCAGCTCTCTCAGCCTTTCTTCAGAGGAGAGATGCTCCAGTCCCCTCAGCATCTTTGTAGCCCTCTGCTGGACTCTCTCCAGGAGCTCCATGTCTCTCTTGTACTGACTGGGGAGCCCAGAACTGGACACAGTACTCCAGGCGTGGCCTCCCCAGGGCTGAGTAGAGGGGGAGGAGCACCTCCCTCGACCTGCTGGCAAGGCTTCCTAAAAGAAGAATCTTCAGCAGTCTATTTTTGTTTATGTAGAGTTCAGGAATTGTCTAGTATCCTGAGGGATTGCTTATTGCTGAACTCTCTGAAGTGATGACAGGAGATCACTCTGGGATGTGCTGGAGAGGCACAGGAAAGGGTTATTTGGGCATGTTGTTGCAGGATGACCTCTCAAACGATGCTAGCAACTGTTTTCAGGTATTTCTAAAATCACTCAGGCTTGCAGCATCTCCACTGCTACATGGCATCTTGTGCATAGCCTGAAATTATTGCTATTTGAGGGGAGAATTGCAGGAGATGTTGACAAAAATACCTGGTTCTCACAACAGTGTTTTAAACAAATACAGTAATAGTTTTCAGAACAACTGCAGCACGTGCAGGCTTCTTGAGCCAGAGGTAATCAACTGTTACAGCAAAGACTCGTATTGCCTTCAGAGATATGCTGCAGCCACAGCGTGCCATTTCTAAAGAAATAAGGAAAATTTAGTACCAAAAAAACAAAGGACACCAAGGCTGCTAATAAGCAAAGGCCTTCTGCCCTATTTCTTTCTAGAATGTGGGGTGTGAATTCTTGGAGAACAGGAAAGGCCAAGATGATGTTTTCAAAAACTATTTGCTTTCTAAGTACCTCCATAAATCAGAAACTGTTCCTTCCAATGCTGCTGTTACTTTTCAGTGACTGTCCAGCATGACTTATGGCAACTGGCAAATATCCCATTTTGTGGGGAACTCCCATGTCTTTGTCAACTTTTCGAAGGCAAAGCTAGGTCAGCAGGAGAAACTACTAAGTACTATGCCTTTCCAAATACTTTTTCTGTAACTCTGGAGATGACTAAGCACTCCTAGTTGTCTTTGTTTGAGTTCTGGACTCTAAACTGTCCTTTCTGGAAGGAAGAGAAGAAAAGGCAGCGTCTTGAAAGATGCTGGTAGACTAGGCCTACCCGCTACGGGTTTGAAGATGATTTCTTCATGCACGTCTCCATTCGTCATCCTGGATATGTTGTGAAGGACAAGCAGCAATGCCTTATCATCACTCTGTTCTTGCCATTGTCACTCTAAAACAGGTTGTCTTTTTTGTGATTGTAGTCAGGGTCTGGAGATTCCTTCTAAGGACCTATGAAAAATAGCTGGGGAAAGCAAGCCTATTGTCACTAGGCTGGTATTAACTCCTGTGGAACTCCATGCATCCAGCAGAAACTTTAGGATTCAGAAGCTAAAGAAAGATTGTGGATCATTGATCTAGAGCTTTGTTTTAGTCATAGTGTCTTATTTCTTGTAGTCTGTGGGCAAAGAAGACTTGCAAGCTGTTTG
This sequence comes from Struthio camelus, assembly GCF_040807025.1. Classification (NCBI taxonomy): domain Eukaryota; kingdom Metazoa; phylum Chordata; class Aves; order Struthioniformes; family Struthionidae; genus Struthio; species Struthio camelus. The sequence goes on along the minus strand of NC_090942.1, from coordinate 90,613,262 downwards.
GTTTGACCTTTTACTACAATGCTTTGTCTTCCTGTAGGTGTAGAAGGTGGATTTGACATCACAGAGGAAAAGTTTGAATATGATGAAGATGTAAAAATAGTAATTTTCCCAGAGCATCTGGATATTCCTCGTGATGGTCTGGAGGGACTACCAGACATGGTCAGAGACAGGGTATGTTTGGGTGGACGGTTGTGTTTTCTGTTGGTAGGGAGGAAATGCACCATTACAGAGAAAGAACCATTGTCCTGTAAAAGGGATCCTGCAGAGCTGCTGTGAAGTCCCAGCCTGGAGTAAGTAGTAGTATTCTGCACTTATACAGTGCTTTATATTACAGAGTCCTGGCCTTTGACTGAGGCTCCTGAACAGTGCCTTAATGCAACTGACATGCAGATCGACCCTAAATATGGAGTGTTGTGGCACTGGGAACTGGGAACTTCTTTTCTTGTGCCCTTTATTCTTTTTCCTGCTGTCCTAATTCCAGATTGCCAGTGCAGTTGAGGCCATCCTGACAGCAGATTCAGCCTCACGGAAGCAGGAGGTGCAGGCCTGGGATGGGGAGGTTCGCCGTATTTCCAAACATGCTTTTTCCCTGCATCAACTTCAGAACGACATCCGCATCCCACCATGGTGAGCATAGCATTGAAGCTAACTGTATTTCTCTGTATTTCCGACCTACCCTGATCACTGTCGTCTTGTGTCCTGTGTCTGCAATGGGAACGATGCTCCAGCAGAAGATGAAATTTCTTTTGTGGGGCTTTGCCGTGTGGCTGGTTGTGCAAATCAGAAAATTCAGGGGAAGGGATAGACTAAGGTATTTCAGGATGTTCAGTGTTCTGGAGTAAAAGAAGAAAGAGATCCCAGAAACCTTTGCTCGTACTGTGGTTAGTGAGCAGCACTGCAGAGGGCTTAGGAGGTAGAACCCAAAGGTTTCCCCCTAACAGCTCTTTTTTTTTTTTGGCCCCTTGTCAATAGTGGCTGGAAGTGCAGCAAGTGCGACATGAGAGAGAATCTGTGGCTGAACATGACTGACGGAGCCATCCTATGTGGTCGGCGCTACTTTGATGGCAGTGGTGGCAACAATCATGCGGTTGAGCATTACCGGGAAACTGGCTACCCACTGGCTGTGAAACTGGGAACGATTACTCCTGATGGGGCTGGTGAGAAGGGGGATCCCGTGAGGGTTATAGATGCCAGGCTCCACTCGGGCTGACTTTGGTTTCTGACAAAGCAAGGGAGGATATCCAGGTATCAGGCTAGTGTTGCCCATGTTATAATCTAGAACATGCAATGTCATCTGATCCTGAACTTCCTCCCTCTGACCTGCTTCTTGTTGGAGGCAAAGAACTGGCTGATAAAACCTGGCCTTACTTCTTCCCTCCTTTGTAATTTGAAAGGTCTTAGAATAGTTATCGAGATTTCCTTCTACTTTCCTGTAGTGAGACATTTATCCAAGAATTTTGTGTTCAAAGCTGGAGTAGAGAGTAGACGGCACAGTAACCCACTTTTCTCATTCCAGGTGTAGATGCACCCTAATCAATGACAAAGTTTTTTAAAGTCTTGTCATATGTTCTGGGGGCTCAATATTCTATCTGTAGTGCTACTCTCCTGAGAAAGGAGAGGAAAACCCAACTGTTCAGTCTGTCAAAACTGCCGGTTCTAAGCACTCTGTTCTCTCCATTCAGCAATGAATTTTAGATCACAGGCCAAGGTAAATATTCTCTTCCTCTTGGTTCCTCATAGATGTCTACTCCTACGATGAAGATGATATGGTGTTGGATCCCAACCTGGCAGAACACCTTGCTCACTTTGGGATTGACATGCTTAAGATGCAGAAGGTAAGGAGTTCCTATGCAGGCACCAGAAGAGGGAGAGTAGCAAGCCTGAGATTTGTTAGCAGGAGCCTAGCTTTTCACATTCCTAAGCATCATTAAAATTCAATCCCATGGCTATGCGGCACCATTCCTGATGAAGAAATCCCTTTTTTAATCAGACAGAGTTGCCTTGCCTCTTCTTTCCTGTCCCTCATGTTTATTCCCTTGGAGTTCTGTGTCAGTACCCTAGGCAGGAAGTTGCCCGGGCTCTTAGCTTTGTTTGCTAGATTCAGTGTTGGTGCCTGATTTCTATGCTCCTTTTTAGGGCATTGTTCAGATTTCTTCCATGAAAGACATCTGTAATGTTTAGCATTCCTCCTGCTGCCATATAAATGGGTCTCTCTGTCCCAGATGTTCAAATATTTTAAAGCAATTCTTTTATCTTCCTCTTCTCCTAATTTAGACAGAAATCCTAATCAAACAGAATGCATTTAGCTGTTTCTCTACAGCATAATCCTTTTGGGTCTTCTCTGAGGGTTTTCTCCTGTTCTCTCTCCTCCACAGACAGACAAGACCATGACAGAACTGGAAATTGATATGAACCAGCGCATTGGGGAGTGGGAGCTCATCCAAGAGTCTGGAGTGCAGCTTAAGCCCCTCTATGGGCCTGGGTACACTGGTATCCGTAATCTGGGCAACAGTTGCTACCTCAATTCTGTGATGCAGGTGCTGTTCAGTATCCCGGACTTCCAGAGAAAGTAAGTGAGCTTAATTGCCTCTTTCCATTGGCCTGAGATCTACTGGAATCTACTGGTCCCTTAGGGCTGGGATCTTCTGTTGTAGGAATCCAGCTCAGAACTATGTCTTTACCAGATGAGTCCATACGTCCCTTAGATTGTCTTGATTTGCTTTGCAGGTACGTGGACAAACTGGAGAAGATATTCCAAAGCGCACCTTCGGACCCCACACAGGACTTCAGCACACAAGTGTACGTAGAGTTTTGGTGAGAGGAGGAAGGCTGAGGCTGCCTGGGTGCGTCCCCTCTGCGCTGCTACAATGTGCTTTGTTGCAGGTTTCTTCCTCAAGCCTTGCCTCTCTATCTCCGTGTCTGTCACCCGAGACACTGATCCTCTATGATCAGTAAAGATCTAAGACAAGAAGGTTCAGCTGAATGCCCTAGATGGAGAGGACAGAGTGCACTTACTGCAGTGCTCATGAGGGGCTTAAAAGATGTCTGAGGCCTAGCCGTGATCTTATACGTATTATGTGGGGAGTGCAGTGCCGTCTGTTACCACGGGGGGATTCCTGGTGGGCATGTTTCATCTGTAACAGCAAAGAGGTGCTTGGTCTCTGCAGTGGATGGAGATGGCTCAGAGCAAAGGAATACAGAGGTTTAGGCAAGTCTGCCTTGGTGGATAATTTATATATACCTGAAGAGATATGCTTATTCCTGCTATTGTGCAAGCAAAAACAGGACAATATACAGAAGAAGAAGCATAAGCTTTGGGAGGGAGTTTAAGTTTAAAAGCATGGATTCTCTGCTACATCTACTCTGACACAGCAAAGCAGTGTTTGGAGGTTTGTGAGGGAAGGAATGGAGGGTGGCATTTGTGGAAGAGAGTTCAGAGGAGGATTCTGACTTCAGAGAAATGCCCAGCCTGGGATGAGATGCTCATTTAGGAGGGGATTGAGTTGAGACAGCCAGAAAGATTTTTGCCTGGGCAAAGGAGTGAGTTGGTACAGCATGGTCCAGACAAATGACATCAGTGATGGATTGCAGTAGTTATGAATTGGAATAGTGGGAAGGTCTGGGCATAGGAGAAATCAGTGAGTTGTCCACTGTTGTCCATTATCTGCCTCATGCAGTAGTCCTTAATCTTTCCCATGGGAAAATGTGATCAGTCTGCTCACAGCAGTACTGCCTCAGGCAATTTCGCTGTGCCCTGCTATCTCCTGTGCAGTTGGATACAGCACTACTTTACCCGTGTCAGGCTGCAACATAGTTTGGCTGTTAGTTGCTGTATGGCTCTGCACTGGCTGCCCTTCTGTGAGAAAATGGATATTGTTCCTTTATGTTCTCCCCACTGCACAAGCAATGATTGAGCTTGGTGCCTGAAAGTCTTGGTGACTTTCAAGTGGATGATACCTCCTGGGACCAGAGACAGCAGACCAAGATGAGATGATCTCAGCTGACATTACAAAGAAAGCTGATCTCTGTGAGACTGACAGTCCATCACAGTGTTAAAACTGGATGGTCAATGTGATTCCTGGCGTATACAGGATTGAAGAAGGCATTTTAATGCTAACATTGACTTCTTCATCATTCCAGAGCCAAACTGGGCCATGGGCTACTTTCTGGGGAGTATTCAAAGCCAGCTTCCGCAGATGGGGAACAACAACCAGATCAGAAGGTGAGATTTAGAGTCAGCATCCTCATGATGAGAGAGTGTGTGAGCAAGGTATGTGTGTGTTGGATGGGGAAGGAGGGAGAACCCTTTCTGGAGACCTGTCCTGGGGCTCAGTCCAGGGCCCTGTCACCTGAAGAAGAGCATGGCTAAGAGTTGTGTGTTACAGGCCAGGACGCTTGCTTGGCAAATTATGATCGCCTTCCTCTTCTGCCTTATTATTTCCAGGGTGTGCAAAATGGCATTGCTCCACGCATGTTTAAGTCTCTCATTGGAAAGGGGCACCCAGAATTCTCCACCAACCGACAGCAAGATGCCCAGGAATTCTTTTTGCACTTCATCAACATGGTGGAGGTAATAGCTGAGTCTGTCTGTCAAGTCTTGGAAAATCCCAACTCCCCATTCCTACCCATTCAGTGCTATCGCTGATAGCAGGAGTCAGGGAGGGGAGGTAAGAAGCTGGCAATTGGAGCAGAGAGAGGAAGAGAACGCAGTGAAACGGAGCAGCCAGGATCTGTGAGAGCAGAGGAAGAGTGCTGCCTTCTGCCAAGCCGTGTCTTCAGGGCTGATTGCTCAGGGGGAATCTTTTTTGTGAATGGCACAGCTGGAGACCTATATCGTCTTCCTCAGGAGGAGAAGTAGCATGGGTTCCTGAGGTTGGCTGTAGTTTCCTTCTTGCTAGCTTTTCCAGTGGACTCAGTGCAGAAGTGAATACTGTTTGGCCTGATCCGGTGTGGGACTGCTGCTGCTGTAGATACTTATTTTTGCCATTCTGATGCTACACCTCTGATAATTTTAATCTTTCCCTCTTCAGAGGAACTGCCGCAGCTCGGAGAACCCTAATGAGGTCTTCCGTTTCCTGGTGGAGGAGAAGCTGAAGTGCCTGGCCACAGAAAAGGTGAAATATACCCAGCGTGTGGACTATATCATGCAGCTGCCCGTACCCATGGATGCTGCACTCAACAAAGGTCAGTAACATGAAGAAGGCCAGAACACTGGCAAACGTTGTCCTTTTCTTACAGAACTCCATAAATGAGAAAGGGACTTCCTCAAGGACTGCCTTTACCACTTCTGAAGCCAGATCCTCCACCTGCTTTTCTTGTGGGATTGGGCTGTTTTCTCAGAGGTGGTATGACACAGTGATGTCTCTCCAGAGCCTTTCCTTCCTACATCCTAAGCTGTGTATGATCTAACAGCAAAAGAGGACTGCAGTAGTACAAGAGCACTCACTGGCAGACATTGTCTACTTTATGCTCCTTTCTCTGGGGCTTGTATCTATAGGCCTATTCTGTTTCTGGGTGTTGCTTACACCAAGTGCTTTATGAGTACCTGGAGGTGGTCTTTGACTCCTCTCCTTTATTACCTAGACGAGCTACTGGAATATGAGGAGAAGAAGCGGCAGGCAGAAGAGGAGAAGCAGCCGCTGCCTGAGCTGGTGCGAGCCAAGGTGCCTTTCAGCTCCTGCCTAGAGGCCTATGGAGCTCCAGAACAGGTGGATGACTTCTGGAGCACAGCCTTGCAGGCCAAGTCTGTGGCTCTCAAGTGAGTGTATGGGTGACTAGATGGGCTATGATGAACTGGGTATGGTTGCATCCTTTGGGACCTCTTTGTTTAGTTGCTTGGGGAAGGAGTGTTACCAAAGCTTTGTAGTCTTCTGTATTCTGCACCCACAGGACATTGAAGGACCCTTGTAAATGAGAGGGGAGATCAGCTTGTCAGTATTGGAGGGTCTGCCTCCAAAGGATTACAGTGGGCAGAACAGCAATGCTAGTGAAATCCTTACCACTAGATTTCAGTTGCTGCGGGGCCATGAAAAGACAGTAATAATCCAGAAAATGATCAGCTTTTGTTCTAAATTTGAAATATAGCTTTAAAATCAGTAGCTGACAGAATATGGCAACACTGGTCTTGCTTGGTCTCTGGAACCTCTTCAAGGAAGTTTTTAGCTATCAAAGTTTGAGCAAAAGCACTGAGCGTAACAGACGCATCAGTTTTGGAAACCAAAGCGCTGAGATAGAAATTCTTTCAGTTATTTTAAAGAATGCTAACTCAAATGCCAATATCAAAGCTTAAAAAGCAGCTTTAACTTGTCTCACTGCCTGCAACACATGCAGCAGTGCAAAGGTGTAGTGAGAAGATTGCAAACTTAAGCAGCTTCTTGCTATGATGCTGCTGACTATACTTCTATAATGAAAGAGTTGTCCTCAAAGAACCCAGTAAGTCTACAAAAAGGGAAGTATTTTTCATACAAATGTTCTACTATTAAGCAATAGCCACTATAAATTAAGTCAGTAACACGATCACATTGGGAAGCAGTTTTGTTTTGCTTTTAAATGAGTTGTGTTCAAACATTTCCTAAGAACTAGCATTGAATATATACTGTTGCTTAATACATTTTACAGTATGTTACAATTATCCCCCACAATCCCTCAATATTACACTAATAATAAGTATCTGCCTGTCTCACTATTGCTTCTCCCTTCAGAAACATTGCCCTCTGCTTCACAGATGCAAAACACCCTTTTTCTCAAATTGTCTAACTTAATTACATTCAGTCAAATTCAGAGCCGTTGTTAGCTTAAAATTTGCTGCTTCTGCTTCATATCCAAAGAAGTGCTCTTGTGCTTGAAAGCTTGTCAGCCTCTCCAGCTGTATCTGTTGGTCTAATAAAAGATGTTATTTCTCCTACATTCCTTAAGGACTAGACTTTTAATTAAAATACTAAAATCTGAGGAGGCTTGTAAAAACAGGATTGGAAGATAGAGCGCATGCACTGTTTTTCCTCATCCCTCAAGGCTTTGCAAATGCTACATTCAGACTCATCTGGTCAGAGCATCTGCTTTAAAAATTGTTCTGTTTGAGGAGCTTTATGTTCAGCACAGGAGAATCTTGCACAGCTCTGCAGATATGTGCATCCCTGCCTTAGGGCATGCCTCTGCCCTGCTCACTGCTTTCTTGAATCACCTAGAAGCCCTTAGTCATTGCTGACAAGGTATAAAAACTATCTGTGATGTTTCTGTCTTTTCAGAACAACACGATTTGCATCGTTCCCAGATTATCTGGTGATCCAAATCAAGAAATTCACTTTTGGCCTGGATTGGGTGCCCAAAAAGCTTGGTAAGAAAGATAAGAAGTTACAGAGCATATAGGTAGTGCGTATCATATATGGACACTGTAGTTGTTACTAGAAAGAGGAAAATAACTACCTCCCAAGAAGCAGCAGTCCGTAGCATGTATTGTATCTCTAGTGACTCGCGTTTCTAGGTCTCCCAAATAAGTCCTTTGGTGTCTGCTCCTATGGGGAGGCTGAGCAATGACGTATCTTGCAGATGTCTCCATTGAAATGCCAGAGGAGCTGGATATCTCTGCACTGCAGGGAACAGGGCTGCAGGACGGAGAAGAAGAAATGCCAGACATCGCGCCCCCACTGGTGACACCAGATGAGCCCAAAGGTAGCCTGGGGTTCTATGGCAACGAGGACGACGACTCCTTCTGCTCCCCTCACTTCTCCTCTCCAACATGTTAGTGATTCTCCTCCTCTTCTCCTGATGCCTGACTCACTTCCTTGCTCTCCTTGTCTTGTCTCCCGTGCTAGCAGTTTCCTCTTGCTCAGTCTTTTCCTGTCTCTCTGTCAGTGAATGCCAGCTGCCTCCCTTGCATGCCCGTTATGCAAGGGTGTTACGCAAGGGAATGTGTTGAAGCTCATACTGCGTAAGACTGGGATGTGGCATGTCTAGTGCATTTACAGGTGGCAGGGCTGGGGTTTATTTAAGACGTAGCTGATAGAGGTATTTTGTTTTCACAAAGCGCAGTGGGAGGTAGGGCCAGTGCTTCTGAGTTCATGAGCTGAATCCTTTTGTCTTCTGGGGTACCTGTGTGTGAGACTGTGCATTTCAGAAGAGAAAGAAAGAATATAAAGGATGAGTAGAGCAGAGAGACAGAACTTCTGTGAAATGAAGCCAGGCAATGGTGGTTTGGGGGATTTTTTATGAGACTGCGCACAACATGGAGCAAGCAGGGCTGGGTGGGAGTGGGTGGCTCTAATCTCTGTCTTTCCACAGCTCCCATGTTGGATGAGTCGGTGATTATCCAGCTAGTGGAGATGGGCTTTCCCATGGATGCCTGCCGCAAAGCTGTGTATTACACAGGGAACAGTGGGGTTGAGGCTGCCATGAACTGGGTCATGTCACATATGGATGATCCAGGTATGAGATCACATGGCCATGACCAAGCTTATTACATCTAGGTTATTGTACTGCCTTGTCCCACTACAGTAGTGGAAAATTAAAGTACTTTGGACCTCAGGCTATATCCCCATCAGAGAGATCTAACTGCTCTGAGCTGTGTTCTGTTTCCCACTGCAGACTTTGCTAACCCTCTAGTTCTCCCTGGATCCAGTGGACCAGGGTCAACTATTGCCTGCCCAGATCCTCCTTCAGAAGACAGTGTGGCCACTATTGTCTCCATGGGCTTCTCCCGGGACCAGGCTATGAAAGCACTTAGAGCCACGGTGAGAGGCCTTGGTGACATCAAACTGAAATGGTATTATCGGGAACAGGAATTCCCAAATTCACAGTATTCTGCTCTTCTTTCCAGAACAACAGTCTGGAGCGTGCTGTGGATTGGATCTTTAGTCATATTGATGACCTTGATGCAGAAGCTGCTATGGATATCTCAGAGGGGCGCTCGGCAGCTGAGTCCATCTCTGAATCTGTCCCTGTGGGTCCTAAAGTGCGCGATGGGCCTGGAAGTGAGTTCCAAGCAGTAGGAACGTGGATTTTGGGGTGCAAACGCAGCCTGGCTTTACCCTTCCTAATCCATCCAGTCCTGTAGCTTCTAGCAGCAGGTTCCACAAAGTTGATTTGGTTGCTGAAATGGTGGGAGCAGGGAGGAAAAGGAGAGGGATGGCACTGTACGGCCTAGACCCTTCAGGCTGAGAGTTATCTGGAAGACAATGAGCTCTCCTGAGAGACAGAGGAAGTGTTGTCAAGTTGAAGATGGGGAGGACTGTGCTGCTTTCTCCCAACCAGTTCTGGAGGCTTTTCTGTTCTTCAGGCTCCCATTGAAAACCTAAATTTCAGTCTGTTTGGAAAATTGATGCCAATGCTGCTTGTCTGGTAGGTGCCTTGAAGAAAGGGATCCCTGATTAACCATCCAGCGTGCATGAGCCAGATAAGCAGTTAGAAGAGGTGAGGTTGGACAGGAGTTGCCATCTCCTATTCCCTGCAGTCCTTGAGACCAAATCCTCACAGTCAAACTTGACAGGAGCCTACTTCTAAATTGTCACAGAGCAGACTTTCCTTCAGGTCTCACACATCAGAAATTCTTCTCTGGAAAGGGCCTTACATAGGGTGTTTCAGGTATGAAGCCTTCCCTCTTTCCCTGATCACTCCTCTTTTTCCCTCCTCAAGAATATCAGCTGTTTGCCTTCATCAGCCACATGGGCACTTCCACTATGTGTGGCCACTACGTTTGTCACATCAAGAAAGATGGCAGGTAAGAGGGACTTTCATAGGATAAGGGGACCCCAAGGTAGGGTCTTTTATATCACTGTCCTCCCCTGTTTCTTCAGGGGTCTTGTGGGGAGGGGGATGGCAACTATTAGGAGGAGGAGAGCAGGCAAGGAGAATCAGATAGTCTCATAGCAACAGAACAGCGTCCCTGAGCTTCCTTTCTGCCTCTTGCAGGTGGGTGATCTACAACGACCAGAAAGTCTGTGCTTCTGAGAAGCCCCCCAAGGATCTGGGCTACATCTACTTCTATCAGCGGATCCCCAGCTAGAATACCCTCTTGCTGTGTGTGGAGGGGGGAAAATGGGCTGAAGGCATGGGGGGATGGGGTGGAGGGCAGTGAGGATAAGAGCAGCATCCTTCTCTCCCCTGCTGCTCTTTACCTACTCTTCCCTTTAATGGCCTCTCTCCGTGTGTGCCACCGCTGCAATGTGGAGGCAAGAGTTCTTTGACTAATACACTGGGGCTGGAGCCCCCGTGGACCTGAGTGAACGGGGTTTGGGGGGGTGGGGAGGGGGGAATATCTGTTTCTATAGGAAATGTCCTCACTATCCCCACCACCTCATGACACACACAGCCCTAGTGCTTTGCTGCTTAGTGGGATGATGCCACCTCCTCGTTGTCTAGAAGAGGAGGAGGGGCTTGTGTGTATGCGTGGCTTGTATATCATGGGGGGACTTCTCATCCCCATCCTCCCAGGAGAGGAAGCAGTGCAGGAAGCAGCATGGGCCATGAGCAATGCCCCCTCCTTGTGTGCCCTTTACATGCCAAAATACACGAAGGATAAAATAAAAATCTAAATACCCCCCTGGTTTCTGTCTGCTCTGTGTATTGTTAGGTGTTCTCCAAGAGCTGAGGTAGGTCTGAGCTCTTCTGTACTTTGAGCAGAGGGTACATAGTGCTGGTGTGGTCCTCCTGCCTATGGATGAAAGTGGCCTGTGCTACTCTTGTGTAGCAAAGGCACCTTGTGTGGCTAGCTCCCTGGTCTGGTTGCCCACTGATGCTGCTGTAGCAGTGACTCTGCCTCCTCCTCCCCCTTCCATCCCTGCTATGTCTGCTTTTGAGTGCTGTAGTGAGGACTAAATACATAATCCCTGCAATCAAAGAGCTGCTGGCCGTGGGTGACGTGCTGCTGGGGGTCACCTTCTGTCCCGGTTCCCTCTGTGCTACTGCTGGTAGGCCTAATGCGTTTTTCCTCAAGTGTCAAAATACTGTAGGAAAGTGACTGATTTCATATTTCCTTTTAGAAATGAAAGCTGCTATGATCTGAAGCTGCGACATTAGAAAAGTGGCAGGGCCTTACATGTTTTAGCGATCAGCATGGCCGTATCCTGTACGTGTCCCGGGTTATATATTTCTCTTCCTTTACAGTGCAGTCCTGCACCTCCCACTCCCTTTCTTGGCCTCGTGCTGTCTCACTGCATGCCCCACTGAGCAGGGACAGAGGCCTTTTATGTTTATGCCCTGCGGCAGAGCAGGGCCTCCCGTCTCTGTACATCGCTGAGCAAGAGGCTGAGAAGGGGGAGTTTGTTCCGGGCCCCAGGACCAGCAGCAGCGCCCGCGGACACGCTGCTAGCACGGGGGTGGGAGCTGCCCCTGCCTGCGCCCCGGCGGCGGGAGCGCGCCGCGCGGGCTCCCCGGCGCGAGCCCGCGCGCGCACTGCGGCGCCGTGCCCGGCCCGGCGCGGCGGGGCGGGGGGCGGGGCCTGCGGGCGGCAGGGCGGGGCCGCCCGCACAGCCGGCCTATAAAAGCGGGCGCGGCGGGGGCTGCGCGCTGCTGCTGACCTTCGTCTCTCCGCCGGTACCGGTCCGCTTCCCGCCATGGCGCCCAGGAAGTTCTTCGTGGGGGGCAACTGGAAGATGAACGGTGATAAGAAGAGTCTGGGCGAGCTCATCCACACGCTGAACGGCGCCAAGCTCTCCGCCGACACCGGTGAGGGCGCGGCCGCACGTCGCGCACGTACCGCGGGAGGCGGCGCGCCCGGGCCGATGGGCGCCCCGCCACGGCCCGGCCCGGCCCTGCCCGGTGGGGCCTGGTGGTGGGGGGCCGCAAAATGTCAAAGGCCGGCGAGGGGACGGGGCCTAAATATAACCCGGTGGTGGGGCCAAAAATACCCGCGAAACCGGACCCTGGGCCGCTAAAGGGCAGCGCCGCTCTGCGGTGCCGGATGCGCCCCGGCAGCTGCCGCCCCGAGCGGCCGACACGCGGCGCCGGGGTCCCGGCTGGGCCCATCAGGGCACGCCGCGGCCCCCGGGAGGAGCCCGTCGCCAGTGCCGTGCGGGGCCCTGGCTCCTGCGAACGGGGCCTCTCGCAGCCCTCCCTGTGGCAGGGAGCCCCTTCAGTGCTGTCTCAGGCCACTTCTGGGGAACTTCCTTGTTGGTGCCTGCCATCAAGCAGTGCTTGCGAGTCTCGTGTCCATGTGTGCAGTGGTGCTGTGGCTCTGCCAAGCTGGGTGGTGTAAGGCTCTGACCACTTATCTCCCTAAGATTCTGCTTCTCTCTCTTGACCTTACCCCCTCCCCTGCCCCCCAGCTCGTTAGCGTTTCTGCAGGTCTTCTCCAACATCCACCCCCATACTCTTGAGCTTATCTGATGCCTGGGATCAAGGAGTGCAGAGTACAGTATTTCAACTGAGGTCACTCTAGAGCTATGCTAGCCTGGGAGGCTACAAGGCTGTTACTTGCTGCTAGACCCAGTTATAATCCCAGATGTAACCTGATGCTGCCCTCTTCTTGCCCAGTTCAATGAAGCCTCAGCAACAGAGCAGGATTCTTGTCCAGTTTCTCAGCTGGATTGTTTCCAATGGACCTGTGTGAACTAGCTTAGGGGCCTGGCTGTCTGCCTGATCTCACCTATATGGCTACTAGAAAAGGGTTTTCTCCCTGCTATTGAGTCATCAGATAACTGAGAGCAGGAATATCTCTGCTGCTGCAGAGGATCCCCAAAATGTCAGTAAGGGCAGGCAGGCAGGCAGGCTAAGTCTTCCTAGGACTGGGGAAGAGAAAAATGATGCCTTAGTGCTGAGCTTCAGGGTCAGTGGTTGGGTGCAGTTCCTGCCTGTATACTTTGTCAAGGTTAACTTTTTTCTGCTTTCCAGAGGTGGTTTGTGGAGCCCCTTCTATCTACCTTGACTTTGCCCGTCAGAAGCTTGATGCAAAGATTGGGGTTGCAGCACAGAACTGTTACAAGGTACCAAAAGGAGCTTTCACAGGAGAGATCAGGTAAGCCCAAAAGGAAGAGCAAAGCCAGGGTGCTTTTGGAAAGTGAATTTCCCCTGGAGGTATAAGCCAATACCATTATTTCCTTTCTCCCCAGCCCAGCAATGATTAAAGACATTGGAGCTGCGTGGGTGATTCTGGGCCACTCAGAGCGGAGGCATGTTTTTGGAGAGTCTGATGAGGTGAGTGACCCTAGGATAGAGAGATGGCCCAGTTCAGATATTCGTATGTAGGCTGGAGGGTGAGCAGTGGCGGGAAAGAAGAGTGCAAGAATGGGCTGGACTGTCGGTCATCTTGTGTGTGTGTGTGTGGTTCTTCTGCATTCCCAGTTGATTGGGCAGAAGGTGGCTCATGCTCTCGCTGAAGGCCTTGGTGTCATTGCTTGCATTGGAGAGAAGCTGGATGAGAGAGAAGCCGGCATAACGGAGAAAGTGGTTTTTGAACAGACCAAAGCTATTGCTGGTAAGGGAAGAAAATGGGCACTTTTTGGCATTGTGGCTTTAATGGTCTGTTCCTGGTCTCTGCAAAAGGCTACAGATGTGTCTGAATGCTTGCAGCAATAGTAATGACCATGTTACTAACAATCCTGCATGTTTCAGAAAGCTCTGTCTTTTTCAGCATGGGGCACTGTGCTTACCTTAAACCCTCTCTCTTTTCCAGATAACGTGAAGGACTGGAGTAAAGTGGTTCTTGCCTATGAGCCAGTGTGGGCTATTGGTACTGGTAAAACTGCAACTCCCCAACAGGTATGATGTTGAGTGGGTGGCCAACTGACCGTTCCCACCAAAGAGATCCATCTCCTTGAAGATGGAACAAGACAATTCTCTCTGGAAGGGTATTGTACAGAGAACGGCTCAGCCCTCAGACTTTTTGTTCCATCACAGGCTCAGGAAGTTCATGAGAAGCTGAGGGGATGGCTCAAAAGCCACGTCTCTGATGCTGTTGCTCAGTCAACTAGGATTATCTATGGAGGTAAATGAATCTGATGCCCCTTTCTAGTGCAGGAAGCGCTGTTTCTGTTTGTTGCAACAATTGTTCAGCACTGTCTGCTCTGCTGATAAGGAAACTTGAGACTGGCAGAGCATGAAGAACCACGTACTAGCTTGTTGGGGTGAATGGGAGACAGGCGCATCAGTCTCTATCTGCAGAGTAAGACAGGGCTAGTATCTTGTGAGTTTTACCTCTGTCCTGTCCCCATTTTTATCTAGGACTGGCCTTAAAATATTGCTTCCTGCTTAGGTTCGGTCACTGGCAGCAACTGTAAGGAGCTGGCTTCTCAGCATGATGTGGATGGATTCCTTGTTGGTGGAGCTTCTCTCAAGCCAGAGTTTGTGGATATTATTAATGCAAAACACTAAAGCAGCCTGGAGTCCCTTGGAGTCGCAAGGAGTTCCTTGTGATTAGGAGCAAGAAACAGAAGCAACAAGGAACCTTATACTGCACACCTGTCAGTACAGAGGCCTCCTCTGAGGCTTTTCCCCTCCACGGTCATTGTTCTAGCTGTGCTGCTAACCCCCATCACCATGTTGGAGCTCTGTTGGTGGGAGCCTGTCCCAGCAGAGTCTTGACAGCCTGCAGCCTGAATTGGCAAAATCCTCAGATGCCCATACTCATCCTGTTGACCTATTAGAGCTCACAGTCAATCTGGCCATTGCCTCCCCCTTTCCCTGCAGTACTGCAGGGAGAGAAGGCTGCTTCATCCTTCAGGCCCATCAGCAAGGACCTTATCAGCTTAGACCCTTGTGAGACATCCTACCTCTGCTGTGTCCCATACTGAATAATAAATGGAATGAACAAAAGAATGTGTCATGTATTTTCCTCAGGAGGGGCTGGGGACAAGAAATGTACAGCAGAACTCGAGTATCTCCCTCTTCCTAGTAGAGCTGGTTGCAGAGAGCAGTATGCTGCTGAGTTCTATCCACCTAACAGTTGTTGCCTAAGTACAACCTGCATCTTGCCATCATAGGTTGTGTCTGTGGCACCCCACAAGCATGTTTCTTCTCTCTTGTTACAGCTTATCTTTGGGCTCTGGGTTGATAAGTTGCTGCTGCAGTAGCGTTGGCTGGGATGGTGATTTGCGTGGATTGCTGTATTCCAGTAGTTGCTGGAGTACTTAGCTCTTCTGTTACTAGCAAGCTGATCTTTCCTGGTAGGCTCGATAATGTGCTTGTCCATGGTCTCTTTGCCTGCGAGAACTGACAATTGACTTTGCTGTCCATTAAATGCGGAGCAGAGTAGCTCACCCTTTCCACAGAGAAAAAGGTTTCTAGGCCATTTGCTGAGGCTTTGCTCTCTACCTGTTTACAGCCATGTGTTGATAGATGTGAAAGTAAGACTAAATCTTTTTTCCTAGTCACTGGAGACAGCACTAGGGATGAAGAAAATGCAAGAGCTGCAGTGGGGGAGCTTGGCCCTAAGGCTGTATGTCCTTGGGAGTCCATGGACAGTGCTCTAGTATAGAGTAGAGCATGTGAAAGGGGGACTCCAGTTTCTTACTGCACATCTGAGAGACTCTCATTTCATGCTTTCCCTCTGTAGTACTTCCTTTTACAGTTCTTCTGGCATGTTCTTCCTCTGACACTGCAAGTATCAGAGTGTATTGCACTGCCAGTATCACCCAAGGGAAGAAAGGCTGGTTGAGGGGTGGTCCAAATGTAAACAGGTGAGGAACAAAGGAGGAAAAGTCTTAAGAAATCTGCTATGCTGAGTTCTCATTCAAAGCACCAATCTGATTTCTAATGGGCTGCCCTCTTAAAGTAGCCTTTGATGTCTCACCTGGCTCTACTTTGTGGCAGCTCTAAGCATTTAATTCTTTTGCCCTCTCTGGCATTGTCAGCTAATACAGCTTCCTGTCTGGGGGCTCAGAGCCAAAAGTGAAAGCAGGGCAGCTGGGGAAGACTAGTACCAGAGGTCAGTGGTTACTAGAAGTGACTTACACTAGAAGCTCGACTTACAGCGAGCATGTGTTGGATGTAGAAGTGCTGATAAATGAATTCATCTCTTACAGCTAGGAAGGGAGGTGGAGAAAGGAGTAAGAGGACCCAGCTCCTCTAGAGAACTAGAGCTGGCTAAGAGCTCCCCACTCAGGGAGTGGGCAGGTCTCTGGGCTGCTAGGCCTCCTGTTCCAGTTGAAGGCTAAGGCCTGTGCCCCCGGCAAAGCGAATGAGAAAAAACCACCTGTCTCGATGCAGAAAACTCCCATCTTTTTTTCTCGTTTTCTGCTTTGCTCCCTCGTTTCCTTCCCGACGGAAACTGGGGCGTGCTGCGGCGGCCGGCTGGCAGGCGGCTGGCGGTCCTGGAGCGCTCCCTGCCGGCCCGCCGGCGCCCAGCTCCGCGCCCGCAGCCCCGCCCAGCCCGGCACCCGCGGCCGCTTCAGCCGTCCCGCGGACTGCTCTGAGTAGCAGATCTAGCATCCGGGGCCTCCCTGCTGTTTAGGTGAATACTCGGTGGCCAGAGATTTCATGAGCCTTGGGCACAATTCTGGGACGCTGGCGAAGCTAGCCACCGCCCCACTGACTTGGTCCTTTCCCTTGTTTTGCTCTCTGGGAAAGGTTTTGCTTTTGTAGCGTGACAGTCAGGAACAACACACACGACTTGTTGTGGGGCAACCACGCAGCAAACGCTCTCATCACATCCACTGCAAGAGCATCTAGGGGAGGAAGGCAATGTACTGCCTTGTGCCAATGCTGGACAGCAAGGAAAGAAAGGGATGTTCTTGTTAGCTATACAAGCCCAGGCAAAAATGATGTTAAAAACTGGCCATGAGTCAAACTGTCATGTGACATTGTGGGGTAACACTTGTTATGAAACACAGTATTATCCAGTAGTGGCTGTGATCCCTAGTTATATGAATATAATTTTTGGGTGCATCTCATAACAGAAGAAAGCTGATCAAACAGGGGAAGACACGCGACAGCATGAGAAAGAAAAGAGCCCATCTGCAGTGTGGGGATGACAGCTATTAGCTCTATGTGCCTGGATGTGGAGAAGAGCACATTTCAAAGGCGAAAACAAAGATCCTATGGCTTGCACGAAAGAAGTAAGGCTTTCTTTTTCTCAGTCCCTCACAGCACTGGGGTCACATGAGTAGAGCAGTGGTGACACAGTAGGGTCATGGACTGTGCCTAAAGCTGCCAGGAGTGGGTAGGAAGGATCAGGCTGTTGCGGAAATAGTTCAACCCTAGGTTTCCGAGGAGCAGAGTCTCACACAAGTATAGCAACAAAATTAATTATTTATTTAAATGATGGTACAGCGAAGCAACAGCTTGAGCTGGGTGCCTCTGGAGAGAGACCCCAAACAAAGAAATTCTGGGGTAATTATACCCTTTAGATTCTTATTTCCCTGCCTGCCAGTGAAGGTCTCCTCCAGTCTTCTTTACTGAGTCGGTGGTCTCTCTCCTGATTGGTGTCTCTCTCCTTCTGACAGGTCCTGGACTACATCCCAGGCTGGCTGCCATGTCCTTGTCTTTCATAGTCCCTTATCTCCTTGAAGGTCAACCACAACCCAGGCGCATCCCATTTGTCTCCTGCATCCTGTTTTATATCCTCATTAGCTGGTTTTGTATCCTCATTAGCTGGTTTTGCAGTTACATCACCAGCAATGTCTCTCGAGTTCATTGACAGTTCTGCCTTGAGGCCTGCAGGCTTCATCTACTTTAGGCACTTATGCGAAGCAAGAGTCAGACTTATGCTAAGCTGAAGCTAAATCAGCTACAATTCCCTTCTCTAGCAAGGCACAGGGCTTAGTCTCAGGCTGCGACTCCACTGTCAGCTCCCGCTCCTGCTCAGCCCTGCCTAAAGAGCTAGGCAAGAGTCCAGAAAAGTGACCTACATAGGAAAAACAGATGGGAGCTGAACCTTGATTTTGACGCTTTAAGGTGAATACAGAAGCATTAAAGGTTGTATTTAGTGAGGAATAAACTCATGCAAAGTAGCTTCTGCATCAGCAGGAATGCCATGTCTTGGTTTTCCTGTTTTTGCCAAATGCTTTCTGGAAGGATCACAGCTCTGTGCAGTGGAAATGCTGTCAGATTGGCACTGGAGAATTGCAGGGATTGGATCTTAAATAGGATCCTCCTTAATGATCAGTATAGTCAGATTTTGGGGGTGTTTTTATGTATTCCAAATAAAAATTCTCTCCTTTAATGATTTGGGTTGCCCTGCAAAATTTATCTCGTTCCCACCAAGTTCTTTGGTCAGCCAGAAACAAGACAATAGAGCCATATGTCCCTGTTGTAAGATCATATAAAGCACACGTGCATACAAGTACATATATCTTCCTTCTGTCCATTCTTCAGCATAAAGGAAAGATACAGGAATGGAAAGAAAGCATGTGATCAACTTATATTTCAGCACCAATTCTGAGGATTCTCTGAAGGAGTCTTTAAAGCATTAGAAAACATAGACAAGAGAACAGCTAGAATGCTTTCTGCATGTTTTTTTTTCCTAGCGATATGACAGGAAAACCACATGATGTGCAGGTTAATGACTGGGGAGTGAATTCAAATGGGGTCAGTGGAGCACAGGGGAAGGAATCATAGTTGGGGAGTCAACCAGTGATAGGGGAAGGAAGGGGGAAAAGACCATGGCAAACACTGGTAATAAGCTGTTGACATGGCCCTGAGCACAGGAGAACTTTGTGGTGAGAGGGACAGCTGATGCATGAGCTGCAAAAGCATGGGACTCAATGCCTGACAGTAGCGTGTTGCGCTCTGTTTAGATCAGCGGATGCAGAGAGGCAGCACGCCAGCGTGGAGCTTATCTAAGAGAGGCATTACCCAGGGGCTGCAAAAGAGCAAAGTGCACTGGAGAGAACAGAAACAGGGCCTTGTACTTTGGTAGCAGGCACAAAAATGCTGGCGGTCATCGACTCTGAGTAGAGCTTAGACTTGTCATGCACATTTCCTAACCTATAAACACGGAGCCGGAAGGGTGCCCCACGGTGATCCTGGGGCACAGCCACCCGTGTGCAGTGCTGCAGGCATGGCGGCTGCTCAGCCCTGCTGTCAAAGCCTGCTGGGCCTTGTGTCCAGCACTCTTGAGGTCCCCAGCTCGGCGGTTTGTCTGCATGGAGAAGATACATCACAGGGTAGGAAATGATGCTCCAGAGCTGCTTCCTACCATCTGGGAGATCACTTCATGTGAGGTTTCACACAGAACCCAAGTCTAATTCTACTCGATGTTTTAATTAAGAATTTACCAGGGGGATTATGTTTCCTTAGAGATATTCAAAACTTGAATGAACACCGCCTTGATCTAACTTTGAAGTTGGCCCCATTTGGAGCAGGTGGTTGGACCAGGTGACATCCAGAGGTCCCTTCCCACCTAAATTATCCTACGATTCTCTGAATATGCTCATAACTCATAGGGATGTTACCAAGCTGGGACAGTCTGGGAGCACTTAGGACAGTAGGATAAGACCACAAAATGATTCTGGTAAAGGAGAGACAGGCTCTGAATTTTACAAATGGAATTCAATACCCAAAATGACAAGCCATTGCAGTTAGAGCAGCAAGCTAAAGGCAGCTATCAAACTTGGAGGAATATTGCCTGCAGGATGGCAAAAAAAGAAACTGCAAGTACCTTGGATCACCAGGAAAATGCAAACTGGCAATGTTCATGTTGCTGCAGAAAATGGAGAGGTCATTCTGGGATGTATTAACTGGAACACAATCGGTAAAATATGGGAAGTCTTTTTTGGTTGGTTGGTTGGGTTTTGTTTTTTTTTTTTTTTTGCTTTACTCAGAGCTGATACTCTATATTTCATGTTCGCCCCCTTGGGGCAGCAGGAAGCTACTTAATTTTGGTGGAGAGGCTCTGAAGGATAACACTAGCAAGAGGGGAAAAAAAAGATCTTTGAGGAAAATCTGAGAATTAGATTTGTGCAGCTGAAGAAAACGAAGGATCCGAGGATGCGTTAAGCGTCTTCTGATACATGTAAGAAAGGAGCAAGCAACTGTTTTGTACATTCGCCAAAGGCGGAAGAAGGAATAAACAATAAAAATCGTAGCGAAGACAATATCAGGAAGATATTAGGAACACCTTTTTCCTAGCTAGCAGCAAACTAAGCACTTGTCCTAGAAGTTTCAGGAGCGGGTGGAGAGACATCTGTGCAATGGCCTCAGGGTGCTCATTGTGGCCTGGATGCAGGGAGACCGGCGGAGCGACCTTCAGGGGCTTTTCCACCTGCCCTGAGCTGCCCACCCCTGGGGGGGACCCGGCGGCGCTGCGCGGCCTCTCCCTCCGCCTCGCCGGTCCCCCAAAGCTCGCCCTCGCCCTCGCCCTCGCCTCGGGCCGCCCGCCCCAGGCCCCTTCCCGGCAGCGGCCGCTCAGCGGCCGTTGCTGTGGCCGTTGCTGCGGCTGCCGCCACCTCCCCCGTTTCCATGGCAGCGGTGCGCGGGCGCCGCGGCGCGGGGCGGGCGGCCCGGCCCGGCCCGGCCCGGCGCTGGCGCGGGTCGGGAGCCGAGTGGCGCCGGTGGGGTGGTGGGGCTCAGCCCGGAGGGGGCCCCCTCCAGTGAGGCTTCGCTGCAGGTCGGGAGCGGGAGTTCGTGAAGACGATGGACGAAGAGCAGGACGGCGAGTACGATGTTCTGGGACAGGAGGGGGAGGAAGAGGAGGATGAGGAAGAGAAGGTGCCCTTGAAGCAGGAGGAGGAACAGGTGAGGGAGGCAGGCAAGCCCACGTGCTGGGCTGGGAGGGATGGGGGCGATTGGCCCTTGGCATCTCCTCCAACTGTCGTTTCAAGCGTTTGTGTTTTGCTCTCTCGCCCTCTCTTGCAGGTCCTGGTCCCGTGTCCCCTGACAGAGGAGATCCTGAAGGAGGGCCTCTCTCTCTTGTGTAAAACTGGCAATGGTCTGGCTCACGCCTATGTGAAGTTTGAAGCGAAGAAGAAGTGAGTGTGCAAACCATACTCCAGGAGAAGGAGTCTTCCTCCTCGCCACGATCTGTGTAGTCGTGGACCCCCTGCTCTAAGCAGCTGCACCATCAGGCTCCTGATCACTGGTGATGGCCTCGTGGTGCAGGAGCATTTCTAGGGCACTTTCTCTGGCTGCCTCATTTCCAGTCTGTGTCTCAGGATAGCCTCTCCATCACCAGCCCTGAGCTAGGGACCCCCTACGCCGTAGCCATAGCCATGCACGCTCCTGGGAGCATCAGCATTCCCGAAGACTGAGGGGATCCTAATGTGTCTGTTCCTCTAGGCTGTGGTACCCTAGGGGGGACCTGAACAGGGTGACCTCCCCAAACTCATCTCTAGGAATATCCACTGAGCATCTCGCCTGATAACTGCTCAGCTTTAACTTCTGTACCTGTAAGCACCATGCAGGGATAGTTTGGAGGGAGCCTCAGCCCATCAGCACACCCAAATAAACCTAGACCTAACAGGCCTCAGTAAGACTGTCTTTAACCAGTCTTCTAGGTATCTAAACTGGCCCTTTCCTGCTAGGAAAGTACTTCCATACAGTCCTTGGTATTACCACTACTGTGTAGCAGACCCATTTCCCAAGTTGAGCCTCTTTTCTACTTTGGTTCTGCTCTCTCCTGACCGTTACAGTTCAGTGGGAAGAAGTACTTCCTGTCCCAGGAAAGAAGGTCTCCCCTTAGCATTCAGCCTTGTTTACAAAATATTCAGCCTTTCCCTATTGCTTGCCTTTTCCATCCTTCTCTCTAGCAAAGTTTTCCAGGACAGAAGAGAAGGGGGAGAGAAGAATGCCCTTCCTCTGGCAGTGGTAAAGGGCAAACTGAAAGGCAGTGACAGGAGAGGAGCATGAGGGGTGTTTTATTTACCTCCTCTTTCCCATAGGCACTTGACAGACATCAGCCTCCTCCAACGCTACATTCACCTGCGGTATGTGGATTTGTCAGAGAACAAGCTGCGAGACTTGTCTCCGCTGAGCAGCCTAACTCACCTGCTTTGGCTGAAGGTGGATGGGAATCTGCTTACCAGTGCCTGCATGCAGGAACTGCCCTACCTCCAGATCATCAGCCTTGCTCACAACCGTATCAAGGATATAGAGGGCATTACCCACCCCCGCTTAGCCAACCTCAGCCTTAAAGGTGATACAGACCACCTCTCTCCATTCTTGTGTACGTAGGAAGCGCTCTTTGGGTGGGATTAACTCTCTCACTCCTTCCTTCTCTGGCACTCAGGAAATAAAATCAAGACAGCGCTGGGCCTGAGTCAAGGACAATTGTTCAGCCTGCATATCCTGGAGCTGCGAGGAAACAAGCTAGAGAGCACAGCAGGGCTAAACCTTCCCAAGCTCAAGAACCTATATCTGGTAAGGGATCAGCCAGCTCAGGGAGCGGGACAGAGATGCTGCAGAGCCTGGCGCATTCAGTCAGTGGGAGGAGGGGAGATGTTGTCCCCCTCAAAGCAGCATAATTTCCATGCTAGCCTGCTCTGACCAGTCTTCTCAGCCTGAGCGATGAACAAATTTCAGAGAACTAAAGAGACAAAATCACTTCTTTGGGGCAGATCCTTCTACACTGTCTGCTCAGATGGTGCAAAGGGAGTAGTAGTTTTTGTATAAAGATTACAGTATTAATTGAGCCATAGGAAGTTGAAGCAGATGCTGCAAGGACAGTCTTCAAGGCACTCATGCAATAGGAATTCAAAGGCTGATTTAAAGGAACTGAATCAAATTTGGTTAATATATGACAGTTGCAGGTGAAATTTAGCATTAATAAAGCTACACTCACCAGCAGGAAAACTAGGAGCTGGTTGTGTACGGTGTGGCATTTCAGACAGTATCAGTTTGAGGATAAGGATCCTGCTGTTAGTGGGGCTGTGTTATTTCCTGTTCTTCATGCAGTAGTGGTGACAAAAGCTAGCTAGAACAAGGTGAGGTATGCAAGTGGTGGGGAAGGAACAACGTGCAACATATTGTGCATGCTCTTGTGCACTATTGTGCACTCATATTGTGTGCATATTGTGCATCTCTCATAGTTTTCTATAAGAGATGGTGGTCTCACATCTATGTGAAGAACTGGTATGTAAGGTAACGTGATGATGCAGTCATTTAATTAAAGGAGTCACAACGGATGTTGATTTAGAAAGAAAAAAATCCCTGAAAAAAATCAATTCTGCATTATCCTGTTGGTGCTTGCAGGGCCAGAGCCTTTAGCACTGCTGTGAGTGGAGGTGGGAGTTGGACAAGAGACCTCTAGAGGTCCTTTGCAGCCTAATTCTTTCCATGAATCTATTGACAAATTTAAGAACCAGGTTTCTCCATCTCATAACTCAAATCACACTGAAGTGAATTCAATTCAATAATGCAGAATCTCAAACTGATAGAACAATGTTCTTCCTTCCACAAGATTGTCAGATTTGTTGCAAGAAGGTATGCTTATGGATGGATAACAAGGATTATACCAGGAAATGCTTAAAATTAAACAAACAAACAAACAACCCCCATCCTTCTGCCACCTCTTTCAAGAACATCCAACCTGCTTTTAGATCAGCCTAGAGGAGAAGAAGAGGAAAATTCCTGGTAGAGGTTTCCCCCACAAGAAAAGCAGCTGACACTGGAAGATCCCTGGACTACATGGGCAATGTAGTTGAGAAGAGCTGATGATCCATTCCTTGAACACACTTGTTTTATGCTCAGACCCATGCTTTCCTCTCCATACTGTTTCTCTCTGAGGCCTTAAGGACTCAGACTAGACACGACTGTGGAAGGTGATGCTGGGCTGGCAGTAGAGTAGGTGACTTAAGAGTGCATGCTCTAGTTAGTCTTGATCATGGCATGTCCCATCATAACTAGAGACTGTTAGGCATTATTCATCTGGGGTGGTTTTGTCTCAATCACCGAGTGATGCTACAAGAACCTTTTTCAGAAAACTTTTGGTCCTTGAACCTGAATATTTAGAACTCTTTCTGGCTAGGTCCTGAACAACCTGATCTAGCTTTGGAGTTAACCTTGTGAGCAGGGTGTTGGGCTAGAGACCTCCAGAGGTCCTTCTCCATCTAAATCTGTGAGTCTAATAGGCATGGAATATCCTGAGCCAAGGTGCACAGCCTAGACTTGTAATCACATTTTCAAGGTATTCCATCCTCCATCTCTAAGATTTCCTCTGTGGTTTTCACTCCAGCCATGCTGGCTTCTGGCTGTCCTGTTCTTTACTGCCATGTAGCCTCCTTCTTGCAGTATTACATATGTGCCATACCCTACTTCAGAGAAGGCTGCATTAGGGGTGATAGGGAGTCTGAATGGTAGAAAGAGCTTTGAAGATCAGAAATAATTTCTTCCCCTCCCCTGTGTCTCCCTCCTTTTCCTTCTTTCTTCCTGCCTCCCTGGTGCCCAGGCCCAGAATGCCATTAGCAGCCTTGAAGGCCTTGAGGGCCTAGGACAGCTCACAACTCTGCACCTGCGTGAAAACCAGCTTGAAACCCTGGATGGATTCTGTAGTAGCATGAAGTGTCTGCAGTACCTCAATCTACGGTGGGTCCTCCCTGCTCTGTGGCAGGATCAGAAACTCCCCTCATCAAGGTGCATTTCCATTTGGGTCTTTAGGATTTTCTGGTTTCTTTGGGAGTTGAAACCCTGATAGGAATGGGTTGGTCTTTACAGCCCTTGTGTCCAGGGTTCAGTTGTCTAGGGGTATCACAGCCAGGACTTTTTGTGGGCCTCTTGGAAGAGATCTACCCCTCCAGTCACTCTCAGACCCCACCTCATACTTTTTATTCCTTGCCAAAACTCCTTTGGATCCCTCTCCACTTTCTCATTGTCCTGGCCATGAACATAAGTATACTTTTCTTCTAGGCATTTGCCATACAGGTGTATGGCTATACCAGATAAGTCAATGGATTCTTTAAGCACAGAGAAATCCAGAGGAAGTGTCCTTTTGACCCTCAGTTTAGGGAGCTCCATACAGATCTGTGGTCTATCACAGGTCCGTGGTCTAAGGTCTATGGTCTGTCATGTTGCTAAGTTTTGCTTTGTCTATGTTGTCAGCTTGCTGTTCTGAAGAGACCTTGCTACTTATATGTACCTCTCTCTCCCTGCCCACTGTGCTCCCTCCTCTTCAGGAGCAATGGGATCAGTAGCCTTCAGGAGGTGGCAAAGCTACAGGTGCTCCCCATGCTGCGGGCACTGGTGCTGTTGGACAATCCATGCTCTGATGAAGCTGATTACCGGGTGGAGGTCCTGGTCCTGCTGCCACACTTGGAGCGCCTTGACAAAGAATTCTTCGAGGAAGATGAGCGGGCAGAGGCGAACAAAATCCGGCAGAAAAGGCAGGAGGAAGAACAGGTGAGAATGGCACAGGGAGAAGAAGAAAGTGAGGGAAAGAGAGAGGTCAAACTTGTCAGTCAAGAATCTCTTCTTCTAGATTACAGGAGGAAAAGGCTGAGGGAAGCCAGCTGCAAGGGCAGAGGGGCCTGTGACAGATACAGCCCAGCATTACAACCTCACTGCCATTCCCAACCCTGCTAGCAGAAGTGAGAGAGAGAAGAAAAAAAGTGGGGCATGGAGTCATTTAACTTCTTCCTCTTTTCTTCTTCAGGAAATGGAGGAATCTGCTGACAGTGATGTGACTGAGTGACCCTTGGTTTTACCACATATTCACAGAGCCCCTCATGATCTGGAGATGTCCTCCCACTGCTGGCATGTGTGTGGCAGGGAAAGCAAGAGCTCCAGGTCTCTGCATGTGCCAGACCCACCTTCACCTTTTTGCCTGGAGAAAAGAGGAGGGTTACCCACCCTGGTCCTGGAAGCTATCCTGAGGAACTGCAGGGCTCTTGCAGTCACTGCACAGACACTGTACTCTCAGTAGGCCCCTGAGGAAAAGGGGAGAGTTGTAGGTTGTGTGGTTTTATTTATGGCTCCCAAAACTCCTGCAAGATTTTCTGATTTGAATAAAAATAATTAATGAGCCTGGAGTGACTGGAATTGTTTATCCTGCACACCCACTCCTATTCCCTGGCTCTCTCACCCTCATCTGTCTCTGTCTATCCCCTGTCTGTCTCTCTCTCTTTCTCTCTCCATCCTCTACGTGCTGTTTGCAAAGCTTTGCTAAATCCTGACTCATCGCAGCTCTGGGTCACATGCTGCTGTCCCAGCCCTATCAGGGGCGTCTCCATCCTGCTGCTGCTGCCGTTGGCTTAGAGGACACATCATCTCCCCTTGAGGTCCTGCATCCCTCCTCAGCTTCGTTCTCCTCTCCTTTCTACCAGCACTTTCTCAATCTCTCGTTCACCCCTGCCCTAGCAAGGTAAGTGTCTCCTCATGGCCAGCACCCCCCCCCCTTCACTGCATGCATTTCTGTGCTCCCCACCCTGTGCCCTCCAAACCCCACACGCACTTGGGTCCCTGCAGAGAAGGACCAGGGTGACCGGCATTAAAAAACAAACTCCCCTCACTTCCTTACCCTGCTGCTCCCACCTCTTTCTCCTCACCCTGCCCCCCCCTCACATTTTTTTCCATATTTTAATTGCAGGTACTCCTTGCTTCCCTACCCCAGCAGGCATCATTTCAGATGTGAATTTCAGGAGGGAGGAAACAAACAAACATGGGTTGTGTTCCCAAGGACATTGCAGGAAGATGTGGGATGGTGCTTTATCTGAGGGAGGGGTTGGTAGCGGGGAAGGAGGGAGAATTCAGTTTGGGCATTGTTGGGGAAAGGACCCAACCTGGGAGCAGACCAGTCCCCAGAGGTGGTATCATAAACACAGGAGCTCAGCCAGATCAGAGGGAGAGGGAGGGGGAGGGAGGAGGAGAGAGGATGTTTTCTCTCTTCACAGCCCCACGCCACACAGAGTGGGGAGGGCAGCAGGGAGAGGAGGTTACAGTCAAGCAATAGCTGCATCAGCCATGACACTGCAGCAGTGCAGGCTTCCTGGGAGCAGTGCCCGGCCTGGGGGAATTGCAGCAGCACCAGGTCCCTGGCACACAGGACTGCTAGTGGTGGCTTGGAGGAAAGGTCTTCGCAATGCTGGCCTGCTCAGCAGAGAGGGGGGGACTGCTGCAGCATGAACTTCAGCAAGCCAGTGCCCTGGCGAGGCGCACTGCCACGAAGCAGCGCCCACAGGAAGGCACTGCAGCAGTGTGAGTCTCCCAGCGGTGCCCTGCCCAACCTCTGCCCAAGAGAGGCTGCCCAGCCTCCAGTCTGGCTGCTCCCCCTCCTCACTGTGGTCAATGGTTTCCCAGCTACAGATCTGTCCCAATCCCTTATCCCAGCTTATCTGCCTCTGACCTGCTTTCAGGACAGTGCAGCCGATGCCAGGGATTTCAGCATGGTCCTTCACGCTGTGCAAAGGAGGGCAAACAGACGGGGACAAGGGGAAGAAGCAGAAGTAGAGAAAAGGGTGGAAAGGGCTAGAGGGGAGAAGAGATCAAGTGAGCAACGGGGTGGTACATGCAAAGCTGGATTTGTGTTTGTCATTTGGCTTCCTCAGGACTGGTCCCAATGGGGGCAGGTGGATGCAGGCAGAGGGACATGGCCACGGGCAGCATGAGCACATAAGCAGGAGGGGCACTGCATCGGGCACAGAGCTTGCTGTCAGGTCCCTGCTGTGCCAAAGATCACTTTAACAGGGTGTCGTTCTCTCCCCTGAGGAGGCTGTTGGGGCATGGCCAGGGCACTGCTGCAAAGGAAGCTCACAACAGCATGGGCACTGCTCTGGAGGAAGTTCCTGTAGCGTATGCCAGATGGCGTGAGGAGCGCTGCCAAGGCAGCTGATGGGGGATCCCAGCCCAGATGGACATGGTGGAGGGCCCTGCCCGGACTCCAGAGAGTCCCGGTTTCACTGACTGCAACTCCCCACTACTGGAAGCTTTTGCTGAAACTTCAGCGCAAAGTGATTTCCCCACATCCGTGTGATTTCCATGAGCCAGAGGCAATGGGATCAAGAGCTCCACAGCGTTGCACAGCCCCACGGCTGGCTGGGCGTGGGGGGGAGGGCATACAAGGCCAATCTATGGGAATAAGAAGGTGGACTGCGGGGGGGGGGAGGGTATTTTGGACCCTCCCCCCCCCCACAGAGAGCAGATTGCCGCCAGAGAAGCTCTTTCAAATTGCTATCCCTATCCACAAGCCTGTTTTCTACTTCAGGTTTAACTAGGTGCATCCAAAATGCCAAATTTCTTTCCTTCCCCTACTTACTAGATAGAGAGATGCCTCCCAACCTCATGTATTTTCCTATGCCATGTGCAGAGAGGTGGGTTTGGATGCTGGGATCAGTCCCCTATATCTGGGCCGGGCTATGTTTCCCTCCCTCCCTCCAGAGAGGGAGTTTCTCCCATGTTTTAAGCATTGTGGCCTGCAGTAAAATGGCTTCTCAGGCTCCTGGCCTCCTCTGTGCTCCCTCACCTCAGCGCAGCCCTCCCCACGCCCCTGGCTGCCCCGCGCCCTGGCCAGTGGTGGCTCCAGCGGCGACTTCCAAGGGTGGCAGGAAGGCCGAGCGGAGCGCTTTGCTGGGGAGCCGGGGAGCTGAGGGAGAAGCATCCATTTGGCCCCCCTGGCTGCAGGCTCAGGAGGACACAAGGGGCCTTGCCAGCCTCGGTGTGGCCCAGCCTGAAGCAACCACAGTGCTGTGCTGGGGCTGCAAGGGGATGCCGTGGTGCTCAGCGGCTGCGTCCCTGCTGGCTCGGGGAGGCTCTGCTGAGAGAGGAGGTACTGGGGTGGGAGCCACCGCTGGGCCTGCAGGCACCTCGCAGCCAGGCAGCTGACCCGTCCCTCTCCGCTGCCTGTGGCTGCTGTGACACCCTCTGGATCCCTGCCTACTCTGATCTGCATCAGGAACTCAAGAAGGGAGAGGGGAGCACTCAGCTGCAGCTCTGGGAGAGAGCTCCCAGAGCTCCCAGTCTGTCCTCATTGGTGAAAAGACAGAGTAGACTGAAATAGGCACTCAATTCCCAGACCAAAAATGAGTAGGTTCTCAGATCTTGGGCTTTGGATAGCAATTTTCACATCTCCCCTTTAGTCTGAACTTCCTCGAGCCAATAGTTTTAGCTCCAGCTCCTAAAATACCTCTTCCTTGAGCTCCCTTCTCTCTGTCAGTGTCCATTTTGGAAATGAAAAGGGCACAACATCCGAGGTGCAGTCTGAGGCCTCTCAGAGCGGTGCAGAACTGGGCATCCTCCCTTTCCTTCCTCTCCCTCTCCCTCTCTTTCCTCCTTCCTTCCCTCCCCTCCCCTCCCCTCTCCCCTCCCCCCTCCTCCCCTCCCCTCCCTTCCTTTCCCCTCCCCTCTCCTCTCCTACCTTCCCCTCCCCTCCCCTCCCCTCCTCTTCTCTCCCCTCCTCTCCTCTCCTCCCCCCTCCCCCTCCTCCCCTCCTCTCCTCTCCTCCCCCCTCCCCCTCCCCCCTCCCCTCCCCTCCCCTCCCTTCCCTTCCCTTCCCTTCCCTTCCCTTCCCTTCCCTTCCCTTCCCTTCCCTTCCCTTCTCTCCTCTTCTCTCCTCTCCTCTCCTCTCCTCTCCTCTCCTCTCCTCTCCTCTCCTCTCCTCTCCTCTCCCCTCCTCTCCTCTCCTCCCCCCTCCCCCTCCTCCCCTCCTCTCCTCTCCTCCCCCCTCCCCCTCCCCCCTCCCCCTCCCCTCCCCTCCCCTCCCCTCCCCTCCCTTCCCTTCCCTTCCCTTCCCTTCCCTTCCCTTCCCTTCCCTTCCCTTCTCTCTCCTCTCCTCTCCTCTCCTCTCCTCTCCTCTCCTCTCCTCTCCTCTCCTCTCCTCTCCTCTCCTCTCCTCTCCTCTCCTCTCCTCTCCTCTCCTCTCCTCTCCTCTCCTCTCCTCTCCTCTCCTCTCCTCTCCTCTCCTCTCCTCTCCTCTCCTCTCCTCTCCTCTCCTCTCCTCTCCTCTCCTCTCCTCTCCTCTCCTCTCCTCTTCTCTTCTCTCCAAAGATTCACCATGTCGATTGAGAAGATCCATGCCCGAGAGATCCTGGATTCTCGTGGGAATCCCACTGTTGAGGTGGACCTGTACACACACAAAGGTAGGTGAGAGAGGATGAGAATTGTGGGAAGGGACTCCTACCTATGCTGGAGGAGGTGGGTCTATATAGCAGCCTGGCAGCCATATAGCAGCCTGCCTGGAGCACAGAGTATAAACTTTTAGTAAAATCTCTCCAGTGAACTCCTGGCAAAGAGCATGCCAGGGAAAGTGGCAGCTCTTCCTATCTCTGCCTGTGGCTCTGTCTGTGTCTCTGACTGTGCACGTGTTCAGCAAATTTGCACATAGGGCTGGTAAATCATCCTCTGCCACTGCAGCCCCCAGTGAGGAGGTGCCCGCTGCACTACTTGTTTCCATTTCAAAGGTCTCTTCCCCTCTACCTAGAGTGGAAGATGCTGGTGTTCATGTCTGGCCACATATGATTTCTGTAGTGAATCTCAGAAGTGTGTTCTGTCTCATCATGAGCTCTGCAATAGGCGTTGACAGGAAACCATAATGAAACAGCTGACTGCTGTGTGTATGGTAGTAGCGGGGCCTGAAAGTTTCATTAACATAAGTACATGCATCTCCTTATCCTATGCACGCAATGCCCTCCTGCAGCTGTGCCTTTAGTCCTGGGATACACTGTGAGTCTGGAAGTACATCATGATGTTGTGGGAAGGCTTGTCCCTGAGATCTCTGTGCAGGCATGTATGTGCATCTGGAAGAGCTGCAAGTGCCTGCACACATGGGTTAAAAGGTGTGAGGAGTTGTGAGTGGCCAGAGCAGGGATTTGAGTGGTTTGTTCTCTTCTTTCTTCATTGAGGCAAAAAAGCCAGCCCCAATCAGAAGGGGAGGAAATCTTTGGCAGCTGTGATTCAGCCTGCTTGCAGCAGGGTGCAGACAGGGGTGCCAGGACAAGAGCTCAGCAGCCAGACATCCACATGCAATTTGTAATTCTGGGACTGATGTGGGTTTCTTTGTGGCTGAGATTCAGGCTTCTTGAGCTCTCTGCCTCAAAGCTTTTGACCATGCGTTGATTTGTTTCCGTCACTTGGGTTTTCCACCTCTAAGAGGACCCATCTACAAGCAGCCAGCCACTGGGGCCATGTGTTTGCACAGTTGTTTACCATATTCTTTCCCATGAGAGTAAAATAAAAGCAGATGCATGAGGGCTTTCCTTCCTCTTTATCCTCCATTCTTCTCACACCTGTATTTTGCTGTCTCTCAGGCCTGTTTCGAGCAGCTGTCCCCAGCGGTGCATCCACTGGGATCTACGAAGCACTGGAGCTACGAGATAATGACAAGTCACGGTTCCTTGGAAAAGGTGGGGAGGTGCCTGCTCCCACACTCCCATCCTTGGGTCTGCGTGTGCATGGGGATCCACTGGAGGGTCTCACTCATCCACTAATGTAACATGGATGTTTTTCTGCTGACCTCAGTGAGATCCCAAAGGCACAGAGTTAGCATAAAGAGATCAGGCCTTGATTTTCTCTTGCTGTCTCCTCAGTCTCTCTCTATTGCTCCTCTATCTCCCTTTCTCCATTCTCTTCTTTGCCTCACTCTCTCTCTCTCTCTCTCTCTCTCTCTCTGTCTCTTCCCTTCTTTAGGGGTCCTGCAGGCCGTGGATCATATCAACAGCACTGTCGCCCCAGCTCTCGTGGGCTCTGTAAGGATTTCTCTTTATTCTCCCTTGTTGGACATTTACTCTGCTCTCTCTCCTTCCCCCTTATCTCTGTTTCTGCCTCTCTTCTTTTTACTGAGCTAATAGACATAGTGATGCTCTCTGTCATCCTGGGCTCACCCCTTCTGCCCCTCCATGCGTGTATGTGTCCGCAGGGTGGAAAAAAATTAACCCTCCTGGCTCCATTGCAGCATCTCTACCATCTAACCAGTCACCTTGATGCTCACTGTAGAGCTGTATCCCTACTTCAGATGTGCTCCTCCTTATGCACTACATAAATCTCATTTGCATGTTTCTAGACTCACACCCATTCTTCTCATCCCCTCTCCCTACAGCATTCATGATGTGGTAGAGCAATGACCATGTCTGTGCAAGGTCTGGAAGCCCCCACAGCACAGTTTGTGGCCTTGCATAGTGGTGGTGTCACATCTGTAGCCAATTTACTGCTGAAGAGCTGGAACATAGTGATTCCAGTTGCTCTGAAGAGAGCTGAACTGGAGCCACACACCACACCCACTGCAGTGTGTACCACCCTGAGGAGTCAGGCTGAGAGACCAGCTTGCTCCCGCCTTGAAAATACATGGCCTGGTGGAGGCTCCCTGTGCTGGGCTTAATCCTGCTTTCCACCTTGCTCCCACGGATTGCTCCATCCAGTTCATATTGGCACACTTGCAGGGTGAGCATCTTCTGTTTTGCCTAGTGTCTCTGTAGCCATACCACCACAAAGCTCCCTGGAAGCTGCCAAAAGGCTGGGCAAATTCTTGAGTGAGTCATTTCCTGAGCTCTGTGTGGCCTTGCTGGGGCTGTCACAGATCCCTAATCCAGCTCAGCTACATCTACAATGCACTGCAGTCACATTGCCATGGCTACAAAATTTGACTATATACCAAGGGACTGAATTCCAAAGCTTTGTGTGTGTATATTCCTCCACAAACTGAAGAAGTCCTAGTCCCCCCAGCTTCTCCATCAATGCTTCTTTTCTCACATACCAGAGCCAGCAATTCTTTTCAACTTCTCCTTCTTAGGAGCTGTTTCTTTTTGCAGGGCCTCTCTGTGGTAGATCAAGAGAAGATAGACAATCTGATGCTCGAGATGGACGGCACAGAGAACAAATGTAATTCATTCTTTTTTGGCCTGGGAAGTAAATACTACAGGAGGGTGGAGGGAGGCTGCAGAGCTGGAGTGGAGGGCACTAGCAGGGCTGGCAGACCGATATGCAAGTCCAAGTCTGGGCTGGCAAGGAGGACTGCCGGGCAAAAGGGAGGTGTTTGAGAGGCTTGATTCCTTTTTGGTTTTGCCTACAGCCAAGTTTGGTGCCAATGCTATCCTGGGAGTTTCACTGGCTGTGTGCAAGGCAGGAGCTGCAGAGAAGGACGTTCCCCTCTATCGGCACATTGCTGACCTGGCCGGCAACTCTGATCTCATCCTTCCTGTGCCAGTAAGGCTCCTCCATCCCTGACATCCAAATTCACAAACTTCAAAAGAAACTTCAAAGCGTGTATTGGGAGGGAGAGAAGGAAGGGATATAGGACTGAAACATCAGCTGAATGCACTGTAGTGGTCAAGAAAGCAAACAAGGGTAGAAGGGAACTGCAAAAGACACAGAAAAGGGTAAGGAGACTGATCAAAGGCATAGAGCAGCTTTTGTAGAAGAAAGAGCTATGTAAAGTAGGATGTTTCAATCTGGACAAGAGGGGACTGAGGAGGATATGGCAGAAGTTGTGGTGGGGGTTGGTTGGGGATCAACAGTTTGCTCGCAGCACAAGACTAGAGGTGATCATGTGAACCCAGTAGAGGCACAGTTCAAAAGAAGAGAAGGTGGCTCTTCATGCTAGGGATAGCTTGCCCCATGGAACTCCTTGCCAAAGGGTGTTGTGGATGCTAAAATTTTCATGGGGTCAAGGGGAAAACAGAGAAGGTCCTGGAAGAGAGATCGACCTAGCATTACTGAACGTACAGATAAACATATCTGCCTTGGGAGATCTCTGAGAGCTAAATAGCTGGGAAAGTCCTCTCCAACGATTTGCTTTGTGTTAGAGGGAGGACCCCAGGCTATTTGGGCCTTTGCTCTGATGCACTGTAACTGATGTATTATGTTACCCTGAGGATGTGGTGTATTACAAATGGACACAGTGACCCATCCAAGATCCTCCTCAAGCTGGTGCCAAGATGGGTACCTTCAGCTCTGATTCTCTTTTGGACTCTTCCAGGCTTTCAATGTGATCAACGGAGGTTCCCATGCAGGGAACAAACTGGCCATGCAGGAGTTCATGATCCTGCCTGTGGGAGCTGAAAGCTTCCGCGATGCCATGCGAATTGGGGCTGAAGTCTATCATAACCTAAAGAGTGTCATCAAGGAGAAGTATGGCAAAGATGCCACCAATGTGGGTGATGAGGGAGGCTTTGCCCCCAACATCCTGGAAAATAGTGAAGGTGAGAGCCATGCAGAGATGGGGTAACCCTGCCTGCAAAGCTGCGACTGAGGCCTGTATACTCCCAGGTCACAGCATTCCCCCAACTTTGGTTCAAAACATCATGCCTCAGGGTCAGTGACCTCCTGTGTTAGGGGACGGTTTCTAAGCTCCTTACCCTCAGGGACCTTGTCCTGTTCACAGCTTGTCCGTACAAATCTTTCATGCATGTCCAGACATTCCCAAGACCTTCCTCCAAGTTGTCACTGAGCTATGGGACTGTTTTTTGATTTCTTCTCATTCCTTTGGATGTGGCCTCCACAGCCCTCTGGCATGTTTCTATTGCTCTCTGGCCTCCCTTCTTCCTCTCCCATCCCGCTGTCAGCCTCTCTCAGCTGCTCCTGCTCTCAGGATCCTCCCAGTGGAGCATCTGTGATACTGGCTGAGTCCCCAGTGAAAGTCAGAGTTCTTTGCATGGACTGACTCTCCTGACGCAACTCTCCTCCTCCCAGCTCTGGAACTCCTCAAGGAAGCTATTGACAAGGCTGGCTACACAGACAAGATCGTCATCGGCATGGATGTGGCAGCCTCTGAGTTCTACCGTGATGGCAAATATGACTTGGACTTCAAGTCCCCAGATGACCCAAGCCGCTACATTTCTGCAGATGAGCTGGGTGACCTCTACCAAAGCTTTGTACGTGATTATCCAGGTGAGCTGCTGTGCTTGGCAGTGGGGAATCAGCACTGGTGTTGCAAACATAACAGACACATCCTGTCTGTGTTTTGGGGGTGGGGAAGGAAGCAGCTTTGACTCAGGCTTCTTCTGTTGTCCCTTCAGTGGTCTCCATTGAGGATCCCTTTGACCAAGATGACTGGGAGGCTTGGTCCAAGTTCACAGCCAATGTGGGGATTCAGATAGTGGGAGATGACTTGACAGTGACAAATCCCAAGCGCATTGAGCGAGCTGTGGAAGAGAAGGCCTGCAACTGCCTCCTGCTCAAAGTCAACCAGATTGGATCTGTCACAGAGGCTATTCAAGCGTGAGTCCATCCTGCTGTCTCTGCTGTCCTAAGAGAGGGAAAGGGTTGGTGTGGAACCACATCAGGGTCTAGCACGATCCATTGGACAAAATCACCTTTGTGTCCACAAGAGTGTAGGATGCTGAGGGTGGGAGGAGAGGATGCCTGGATCTCACCCTGTGCAGGTGGTGGCTACAGAAGGAGCTACTGATGGCATTTCTTGCTCCTTGCAGATGTAAGTTGGCCCAGGAGAATGGTTGGGGTGTGATGGTGAGCCACCGATCAGGGGAGACTGAAGACACCTTCATTGCTGATCTGGTTGTGGGACTGTGCACTGGGCAGGTAGGTGAAACACAGGCTATAGATAACATTTTGTGGAGGACAATAAGAAGGTTGTGAAGACAGACCCCCCCCGCCTCCTATCCCCTATGGGGAAACTGGTGCAAGTCATCACAGTGTCTTACAGTGTTCGTTGTGTGGAATACTTTACAGATAAAGACGGGCGCTCCCTGCAGGTCTGAACGCCTGGCGAAATACAACCAGCTCATGAGGTAAGGGGCTCCAAGGTTGGGAACACATAAGAAAGAATGGAGAAGCAACTAACGGGGGTGGGAGAAGTTGAGAGCCCAAGGGTAGAAGGGGTTTGTGGGGAAAATATTATGAAAACAGGGCTCAGACCAAGAATAGGATCCTGGGGACATCTCTGGAGCAGACCCCTTCCCTACTCCTTGGCATAACGGTGCAGCAGCCTCATGCATAGCAGCTGGGAGGAGCAGAGCTCCTCTATTCCATTTCAGATTTGTGGCTGATGCTCTGCATCTCAGGTGCTCTAGCGCCTCTGATGCTCCCTCACAGCAAGGGTCTAATGTTTGCTGTCTCTCTCTTCTGCAGGATTGAGGAAGAGCTTGGTGATGAAGCACGCTTTGCTGGACATAACTTTCGCAATCCAAGTGTTCTTTGAACATTGTTCCGAGGGCACTGCCACTCTGCTGCTCTTTCCCAGGTCACAGTCTCTGAAGCCCTCTTCTCTCCACTGCTCCCCTTTTTGCTCTCTCTTTCTCTCTCCTCTGCCGCCTGCCACTCTCACCTCAAATCCCCATGAGTTCAGGTCTGTCTGGCTAGGTGTATCCAGGTGAAGGATGAAAGTGAGGCCTACCCTCTCTCCCTTGCTTTGGGATCATGAGCATTTCTGAATCTAGGCATTTTGTGTCTTCTGTTTTTGTGCAGGGACCATGTCTGAGTCACTTTGTTCACATATTAGACTATGGGGGCCTGCCGCCTGGTGTGTTTACGTTGTACGCCGAAACATGTGCGGTGAACATAAGCGTGTCGGCTGGTGTGTTTGGACAAGTGTTGCATCCGTAGCTGTGTTTGGACGAGTGTTGCCAGCGGCTCTCGTGCATGTGTATAGGCGTGTGTGTACTGGCCTACAGTGTCATTTTGCCCCAGGCACGTTTGCGCTGAGCCATCGTGGGACCCAAGCGTCTCTTCATTCCACTCTGCGTGTTGTGTTGTATTGAGCTGTGCTTGTCAGCAGCTTAGTATTGAACTGCACTGCTTTCTGTCACTCGGTGTATGTGTGCTGTCAGTCTCTGGGTTAAGCGGCTCTGTGGGGTATCGTGGGTCAGTGCATAGTAGCGTGGGGAGTATATTAAGACACAGTCGTAAACAAACACATGCTCTCATTTGCTTCTCTTGACCTTTTTCTCTCTGTTTCCTTCTCTCTTGCTCTCCTTCACCCTGTCCTCCACCCATAACGTCTGCGTCACCTTCTGGACAACCCATGCTCAGCTGAGCAACAGACAAACTACAGAACCCTAAACTCAATTAAAATGTATTTCACACCTGAGTTGCCTGGCTTGGCCTAATGTTTTTATCTACACAACTGCTGTCTGGGAAATGGGGACATCTTGCAAGCAAAGCAGAAGATCAAATACAAAGGTAGCCAAAACAAGCAGAGGGACTGGCAAGTGAAAGAGAAGGCCCAGGTATCCCCATCTCCTTTCACAGCCCTGCCACATAGCTAGAATGGTCTGTCAACTGCCCGATTCCAGAACAAAGAGCTGGGGAATATTGAGAGGAGGGCAAGTGGGAAGGTGTAAATTCCCTCCCACCCTTCTCCACTACATCACATTGCATGAAGGGATGCCAGGGATGTTGTGCAAAGGATTTTAATGATGCTCTCCACTGATGTAACAGACCTCAGAATAGGCCACAGACAGCTGCCCACTTGACATCTAGTCAAGTATTTTTAAGTACTAGAACTGCAAGTATTTGTAAGAGAAAAAGCTGCTCCCTGCAAAAGAGAGGGCATGTAGACCAGTGAACGGAGGGGTAAATGGGATGTCAGCCTCCTTCAATACCATCTTAGATCACAGGGGACAATACAGCAGTACTTGGGAAAAATATCCTGTGCTCCAGCTGGTTTTGCAGAAGGCCAAGTGGAAGTAAACCTCACTGCGTCTTAAACAGAATTATTCTGAACAGACTCCAATGAAGGTGCAAAGGAGGGGAAGTGCTACTTTGAGAAATCCAACTCAAGGTATGATGGATAAAAAATGATGAAAACACTTTGTCTGCCCCATCTACTCATGCCAGTAGCCCATCCATGTACACGGGCACACTGAGGTCCTGCAAACCTCCTGCTCCGTTACAGCAAAACAAGCTTCCAGACCCTCACCTAAGCCACACTACCTTGTCTCTCAGGATGAGCAAGCAAAAGAGAAAAGCACAGAAGCACAGAATGGTTTAGGTCGGAAGGGACCTCTGGAGATCATCTAGTCCAACCTCCCTGCTCAAGCAGGGTCATCTAGAGCACATTGCACAGGATCATGTCCAGACAGCTTTTGAATATCTCCAGCGAAGGAGATATTCAAACAACCTCTCTGGGCAACCTGTTCCAGTGCTCTGTCACCCTCACAGAAAGAAGTTTTTCCACATGTTCAGATGGAACTTCCTGCGTTTCAGTTTGTGCCCGTTGCCTCTTGTCCTGTCGCTGGGCACCACTGAGAAGAGTCTGGCCTCATCCTCTTGACACCCCCCTTTCAGATACTTGTACACACTGATGAGCTCGCCGCTCAGTCTTCTCTTCTCCAGCCTGAACAGGCCCAGCTCTCTCAGCCTTTCCTCATAGGAGAGATGCTCCAGTCCTCTAATCATCTTGGTAGCCCTCCGCTGGACTCTCTCCAGTAGTGCCATGTCTCTCTTGTACTGGGCAGCCCAGAACTGGACACAGTACTCCAGGCGAGGCCTCCCCAGGGCTGAGTAGAGGGGGAGGAGCACCTCCCTCCACCTGGCTGGCGACGCTCTGCCTAATGCAGCCCAGCATACCATTGGCTCTCCTGGCTACCAGGGCACATTGCTGGCTCATGGTCGACTTGTTGTCCACCAGGACTCCCAGCTCCCTTCTCTGAGGAGCTGCTTTCCAGCAGGTCAGCCCCCAGTTTGTACTGGTGCATGGGGTTATTTCTCCCTAGGGGAGGAGTCAGTCAGAAGACGGAGGTATATCAGCAAGGCCCAAGCCCTCTTAACTGTGCACTGATGTTGACCTTAAAACTGAAAGAAAATGCTTTAAAAATCAACATTGGCATTTCACTTCTGACTCTTTAGTGAATAATATATGAGATGGAATAAGTTCAAGAAGGGAAGACAAAGGACATGATACACATGCCCAGAAAAGGAAAGAGGATGGGAAGAGAAATGTAAGGGTAGAAACAGGAATGGTTCCAAAGGGATCGTTAATTAATATGGAACAAATCTTGATAACAATTAATAGCTTATGTCCTAACTAAAGGCCATCTCTTGCCCATAATCGCCATGAAGTCTCCTCTTCAGTCTCTTGGAGAAGCAGCATAGCTGCAGGGTGAAACCTATCCCATACTTAAAGATTGCAGCTAAAAGTGAAGTCCCGCCACTGTGTCCCACTTCCACACCTCAGATTCACAGACGTTTAATCCAGGAACACAAAGGTGCTGAATGGAGCATGGAACCCACTTATGGGCAATACCATGTAGTCCCTGGAGATAAGAAACCAAGGAGAAAAATTCTGTAGCTGGCCAAGTTATGGTGGGACACCAGACTTCTGGTGAGAGTACCAACAACACCAGAAACAGTCTGAGGGCCCTGAGATTAAGAAATGTATGACATGGCACATCCACGGAGCTCCACTAGCGAGCGCTGCTCATAAAGTTGGCTCTGAGCTCCTCTTCTACCCACCTAGGCCATGGAGCCAGCTGCCCTAGGCAGCTACCCCATGCCACATACTGCAGCCAGCTGACCCCCACCAGCTGCACCCCACCAGAAGCCCCAGCCAGCTGCTCCCAGGCACCCGCACCCTGCTGGCTGCCCCCGCCGCGGGCCCCGGCGGTGCCCTGGGCCTGGGGGCCAGGCACGGCTTGGGGACGGGCAGGGCCGCAGCTGCCTTCTGGGAGCTGTAGTTCAGGCATTTCCGTGGGAAAAAAGCTCCATTTTCCTGTGCCGGAGCCCTCCGCTTTCCTCAAAATGCGATCCCTCCAGCAGGTAGGAAGGGTCGGAGTGTCACGGGAGCTGTTTCACTGGGGACTCCCCGTTAGAGGGCACCCGTGTCCCAGCACGAAGCGGGCGGCAGCGAGAGAGGCCCCGGGGGGCTGCGCGCCCCGAGCCCGCGGCCCGGCGCTGCGCTCCCGCCTCCGCGTCCCCGGCTGCGCGCCCCGGCTCTCGGCCGCCTCAAAAGCCGGGGGAAGGCACGGTGGCGGGGAGGGCACGGTGGCAGGGAAGAGCTCAGCTGGTGCCTGCTGGCAAAGGCATGCGGTGTGTTTTGGGGATGGCAGGGTTGAACTTGGTAGTCGTGGAACGTTTTGCCATGGTTATGTTTGCAAAATTACATAACATTATATGAAATAAATATATATAATAAAATTATATTAAAAACTTTGTTTTGTGAAGGAAACTATACTGTGCATATGTGCATAAGATACAGATAACGTCATTTTTCCATTTGTATACCTAACTACTGTTTTCCTTCCTTTTAAATGCTGGAATTCTGCAAACAATGTGGTTGTTGCTTAGCGATCAGGACACTTTTCTGGAAATAAAGTTTCTTAGTTTTCCAATTCCCAAGAGCATTTTTTCCCGCCAGCTCTCTTTTATTTGTCTTTTTTTTTTTCTTTTGTGCAAAGAAGGAAATTAAACAGAACACAAGGTAGGCTGCGTTACCCACTCAAATGCAGCAAGGCTGTAACAGTAGGGAACCAGTATATATGTGCCTACATTGTGGGAAGAATTTCTTTCGAAGAGTTATTGCCAGTGAGGTGTTGTCACATCGCAGTGTAAGAGAAGATGCTGGAAAGCACCAAAGTGATGAGGATGAATTGCATCACAGCAGTGCCTTACCTTAGTGTCTTTTCTAAATCAGAAGAGTTCATCATTGATAGCACGATGCATAGACGCAATATGCGACTCTGGTATGCTTACTTGAGTCACTACAAATATTTGTTTTTGGCCAACGCATGGTAAAATCTATCACTTGTGTCTCTCTCTTTGCCTCAATGAAAGAGATTAGGTTATAGTTTCCATGTAATAGCAATATCCAAATACCTTGTTATGCCTGCGCCTGAGGACTCCTGTTGTATAAGCTGATGTCTCTATGAGACTGCAGTGTTATAACGTGCTTTCAGTCAGAGTGTGAGGGACAACACAGTCAGTGATAAGGTGGAGATGTGACAATATCTGCTAAAAGCGAAGCGTCTTTGACATTGGTTTTGTTTAAATTCTCAAATGCAATTCTGTTTAGAAGATATTTTCCGAGCAATGGCTAGCTGTCAAAGGAAAAATTTAACACTAGCCCCTGCCGAAGCCTGCAGAATTGTTCTTTTGTTTGTAAATAGGTGCGTGTGCCTGTGCCCGTGAAGGAGCTGGAAGGGGAGCTGTTTGGGAATTAGGCTTGTTGTTGAGAACACAGTGAAGCCTTAATGATAAAGAGTTGCTGATTTCTTCAAGGATCTTTTTGTCTCTCTCAGGAGTGATGGGATTGTACTTATCCTTGGGAAAGCAACATCTGTAACCTATGAGGCTGTCAGAGACATTCCTCTACTGAACACCTAACAAGAGGTGCACCATTTTGGGTCCTGGGTAATTCCTATG
This sequence comes from Struthio camelus, assembly GCF_040807025.1. Lineage (NCBI taxonomy): Eukaryota > Metazoa > Chordata > Aves > Struthioniformes > Struthionidae > Struthio > Struthio camelus. Next base: position 90,572,228 of record NC_090942.1, on the reverse strand, counting down.
ACGTGCTGAGCAACCTTCATGAAGGGAAGCGTATGGTTTTGTTGCTGGAAGACTAAATACAGACAGGTTGTCAGGTGGACATGAGGCTCAGTCTGTGGGCAAAGATCAGCTTACCAGAGCGTTGCATGTCTGAGAGCGCAAAGAGCTATGCCATGTATAGGGGGAGATAAAACACCCTCTGTAAGCGACACCGATGCCATAGTTTTGGTATAACTGCATCCATCGTGGGTGTCCCTGCTAGCACAGTGCATATCCTGCTGTGCCTGAGAAATCAGTTGCGTGGCTATGACAGACTGGCACATCTAGTGGAGAGCTAAAGTGGGGTAATAGGAAAGGTTGCCTCCCTCATCTCTGCTCCTCCTCACTTCCGGAGGATACCAGAATAGCACATTGATGAACCTCACATTAACAACTCCTTGAGTTGTAGCCCAGGCCCGATTAAATCAATTAAATGGTAAACTGAGGTGGGTGCTTCATTTGTGATTCTTCAGCTATCTCAGCCGTGGGGCAGCCCTTGCTGAGAGAATGGTGAAACTGGGAGGTGTGGTTTATAGCCTTCTCAGTGGTTCAGTCTCCTTTACCAACAAATGCCAGGCTGCAGGTATTGTTTGGGTGGGTTTGAGAGATTAAGCTAGGAGGAACCATTCTGTGTGGTTCTGGTTTGGTTTGGGTTCAGAGAAAGTCTTTCCTTAGGTCCAAGCACAGACTAGATGGCTTGCTTGATTATTCTTTTCATTAAGGCAGCTACTGTGTGTTGTGTGTCTATACTGTTGAAAAGGAAAGCAGGACTCTACCTTTCTAGAATCACAGCATCATAGAAAGATTTATATGAGAAGGGACTTCCTGAGGCCTCCACTCCAAACCCCTGCTTGGAGCTGGCTTAACTCCTGAGCTAGATCAGTTGCTGAGGGCCTTGTCCAAGCTAGTCCTGAACATCCCCAATGGTGGAGATTCCCCAGCCTCTCTGTGGTAGAGAGGCACCTCTGCCAATGTTGAACCAGCCTCAGGGAGGAGGTTTTTCCTTTATCTAGTCAGAATTTCCCTTCTTGCAAGTTTTGTAACCTTTCAGTGTGCACCTCTGAGAAGAGCTTTGCCCTGACTTCTCTATAAATCCCAAATAAATAGCTGAAAACAGCAATTAGAACCCCTCCACCGCTGTCTTACTGGCCCTCTGCTGTACTCTGTCCAGTTTATCAGTATCTCTCTTGTACTGTATTTATGTTAAAAGGATATATCACAGCGGAGGCCTCTTGTTTCTCAAGTTAATGTTTATTGTGTAGTAGAATCAGAGAATAATACAGCTGGAGAGATCCTAAGGGATTGTGTGGCCCATCCTTCTGCTCCAGGGGGGAGGATCAACTCTACCTGAGCATTCCTGATATGTATGAGCTGAGCCTCCTAGCTGACTCACAGACTCCCCGAGTCATTTATCCAGCCTGAAAAAAATATAGCTAATAATACTCTTCATTTAGCCAAGCTCTTCAATCTGTTGATTTCAAAGGTGTCTTCATTTTATTAGCTGTGCTTGACAGCCAGTCTAGCTATGGTCTCTCTGTACTGGAACACCTGACTGTGTTTCATATGTGTGTTTTCCACTCCTGCTAACCACCCTGAATTAGAGTAAAGTGTGACTTTGCCTAACATCAGTTTGGGTATGAGGATTTCTGAGTGGGGAATGGGGAATTGTCTGTCACCTTTAGGAAGGCTGACAGCACCCATCGCAACCCTCCTCACATTCTTCTGAGGGGTTCCTTGTCATTCCCGATCGTGTTGTCATTAAGCATGCTGCCAATAGCTTATCCTTAGCCAACCACAAGCCCAGAAAAAGTTGTGGCCAGCTGCACTTGTCTTCTGTTGCTTGTCATTTTTCTTTCCTCTGGCCAAAAGACACAGCCTTGCTAGAGGAGATAGTACTTTTCCTCCACAAGTAAGCCCACCGAAGGCAGGATTACACAAATGCAAATTGTTGCCTTACCCCTGCTCCTCCTTCTCTTTTGAACCACGTCTGATGTCTTTTCATAAGCTAAGATCGCAGGCTTTGCAGAAAATAGGCCACCTTTGGTTTGTTTGTTGAAATTGTGCTAAACCTAATGGGATTGTGATCCAGTACTCTGCCAGTTATGATATGTAAATAATAGATTACACTGCATATGTTAATTTAAATTTAAAACCTGTTTAAGTGAAAATTTTGAACTCAAGCACTAACCTAGTAATAGAAGATGTTGACATGAAAACCATTTCGTTCTTTACTTTCTGGTTAAATAGATTAGGGGGTCACCAGGAAGCCTGAAATGTTGCTGATGTAGAAGACCCTGAGATTATTTACAATGAATGTGGAGAGACTGGAGTTGTACCAGTCGCTGTAGCTTTCATGCTTTCATGCAGGCTTTTCGCCAAACCACAAAAGATTAGTTTAGTGATTTGGATATTTTGTTCAGCATCCAGGAAACAGGGATTTTGAAGAGATTTTCCTTCTTTCTTGAATCATCAGTTTGGCCTCTGAGGATCACACTCATTATGAGCTCAGGAGGCAAGACTGCAAAAGGTAACAGCTTGAAACAGCACTGACAGCTATGAACATTACTACCTCAACAACAATAGTATATTTTTCTTATTTTCCAGGGACTTGACTTCGTGACACACTTTGTAAAGCAGTTATACTTACATCTGTGTTAGGGATCAGGAGTGTGTTCTCTTCAACATAATACCTCTGTAAAATAATCAAGTAAGTTTGTTGTAATCAAGTTGTAAGTTTGGAAAGGTCACATTTTAAATGTTTCAGACTGGCTGACCAAAATCAGGGGACATTTCTGAAAGGTTAGCCGTAACTTTTTCAATCCTGCATTGCACATTTAAAACAGAAAGTAGTAGCAAACAGCAGCACCCCAAGACGAGTGCTGAGAGGGTGGGGGCTCTCCGCAGTGGTCCCTAGAAGAAGGGAAGGAGAAGGAGAGTAGCTAAGAGCAGGAATGAAGACTGGAGTGGAGACGTGAGGCGTGTTTATATTGTGTAATGGGGTTCTATGTGCCAGCTGAGCTGGCTTTGGACCTAGAGGCACATAAGAGCGATGCTGTGTCCAGGATAAATAGGCAGGGCCTTCAACGGTACAGTACCAGTAGGAAGAGGGTGTGAAACAAAAGAATTGGGAGCCATGAGCTTGCAGGGATGTTGCAGAGACATTGTTATGAATGTTTTTTCAGTGTTCACATGTAGTGGTGATTAGCAATACAGAAAAACTGATGAGGAAATTAATACATCTGTATTCAGTGCTGAGTTTGGATGCTGCACAGTAAATAACGCTTGGAGCCATGTAACTGACAATGAGGATAGAAAGAATTATTGAATAAATGCCCATTGGAGGAGCACCATCCAGCCTGCGCCTGGAAAGGGGCGGTAGGTCCTGCTGAATAAACTGTATGTGATTATATATTTAAAGGCTATCCGAATGCGGATACCCAGTGGAACTAAACCAGCGACCAAGGGGAATATAAGGACTTGCCCATTTGCACGCATAGCCTGTCGCATTTAAACATGCAGGCACACAAGCCTGTGGGTTGCATAGTGCATCTTTTCTTTTTTGCTTATATGACCAGCCTTATTCTCTGAAGCTAAAACAACCGATAACGGCAATATTTGCTCGCTCTTAACGCATCTCCCTGGCGCACGCTTGCCAACTCTAGCGTACCGTGCTCCCAGAGCCGTCAGTGGTGCTAGCAGTATTTGGGTTAGACCCTTCACTGACAACAGATAACAAAATAAACGAGCGCCCACACCCCCCCCTTCCTGGGGTCTCTGGTACTTGACTACAACTTTTTCAAAATGGCCATATCTGTCCTCCACGAGATCAAACTTTGCGAGCGACGCGCCGAAAGGCGTGCTGGCTGCTGCTTCGTAACCGAGAGGCACACGCAGATGAGGGAAGATTTTTCAAATTTGTAACGTTCTGGATGCATTTATGCTCCTTGTCGTAACAAAGTGGTCTGGACCTTAGTGAATCATTTCTCCGGGTGCTCAGCCGGAACGTGGCATTTCTCGAGCCTGCAAAACGCTCAAGCCGGGATTACATGGAGGCTAGACCCAGCTCTGCGCAGCAGGCTCCCCGCGCGCCGAGCTGGCCGCTCCCTCTCTTTCGTGTGATAAAGCCGGGGCTACGCTAGACTGTCAGCCCCGTGTTGCGTTTTCCGCCCGCTCCCGCCGCGGGCTGGCCGTGGGACGCTTCGCCGCCCTTTCCGAGGGCGCCGGGCGGCCCGGCCGCCCCCCGCTCGCCGCCGGGCCCGCGGCCGGCCCGGCCGTTCGCCTCTGCCTTTGTGCCGTTGCTTGGCAACGGGGAGGGGGGGATGGGCCGGCCTCCGGCGGGGAGGGGGGGGCGGTTGAAGCGCGCGCGGCTTGTGTAATCCTTCAGGCAGGCTCTGCATGCTGATGAGAGCCAGCCCGGCGAAAACGAAGGCCAGGCATGGAGCTCTGCCGGCCGCACGCCCCGCCGGGGGGTGGGGTGGGGAGGGGAGGGAAGCTAGGCTGCGGATCGGGAGCAGGGCGGTGCGCGGGCTGCGCGCGGGCTCCCGTCCGCGGCAGGCGGATCCAGGCCGCCTCTTGGCTGGCTTCTCCTGCCGGACTCGGTGGCTCCCGGGTCTGCCGTGCCAGAAACGCTCCCGGCTCTGCCGTTCCTTTGGGGGGGGGGGGCGCGGAGAGGCGGGACCGCGGGAGGAAAGGCCCGGGCAGCAGTGGGGCCGAGCCGCGGGGGCGGGCGCCGAGGGGTGCTGCTGCCGCCGCCCGCGGGAGGGGGCGAGACCCGGGCAGAGCTGTGGCTATTGACTGCGTTCTCCCCGCGCCGCTTCCAGCTCTGGGGCCTGCCTTGGGGTCTTTATTTATTTAATTTTGCGGTATTGTTCCTTCTGAGAAGCGGTTCTCAGCCGGGGCCCCTCAGTACCTCTCCGCCCGTGTGTCCCCGGGGCCGGACCCGGCCTCCCGCTCCCCTTCCCGCGGCGCTGCGGCCCGGCCCCGGCCCGCTCGGCTCCCCCCCGGCCTGGGTGGGGGCAGAGCCACGTTTCGGCGGCGGGGCGGGCCGGGGGAGGCTGCGGAGGGGGCGGGCGGCGGGGGAGGGGGGCTCGTTCTGGGCTCTTCGGAAATGGGAGGTGGCTAAGAGAGGCCGCGGTTTGCGCGATGGGAGGGCGGCGGGGCAGCGCCGGCCGCGCCTGAGAGCGGGGCGCGCCGCGGGGCGACGGGGGAAGGGGGCGCCAGACCCGCGGGGGGGCCCTGCTCTCCGCCGCGCTCCCCCCCCCGCCCGCCCGCCCGCCCGCGCCCATCCCCGGAGCCGCTGCCCCTGCGACCGATTTGTTATTCCGGAGGCACGAGAGAAACCGAGGGAGCGCGGAAAAGGAGGAGGGAGGAAAGAGGAGGAAAAAAAAAGGAGGGGGGGCAGCATTTAAATCCCTTCCCCCGCTCCTCGCCTCCTCCATTCCTCCCTTCATTCGACCTCCCCTCCGGAGCCGCCGGTGAGTCCCTCGCCCGCTCGCAGCCCTTCCCGCCCTGCTTGTCATCTTCGCCCACTCGCTGCATTCCTCCGCGGGTGTTTTTGCCTGTCTGTCTGTCGGCCCCGGGAATCGGGGAGGGGGCGAGGCGGCGGGAGGGGAAGGGGATAAGTTGGGGGGTGGAGGGGGGGAGAGAAAAGCAAAAGTTGTGGGGGCGGGAAGGGGGGTGAGGAGGGGATGGCGGTTAACCCCTGCGGGGCTGGGGAACGGCGCCCCGCGGTGCCTGCCGCGCTGTGGGCGCTGCGGGTCACGGAGGGGGCCGTGGGGCATTCGCGCGTGTGCGCGGGGGGGGGGCGGCGGTGGAGGGGGCCTCACCCCTCGCTGCCTGCAGCCCCCGATCCCGGCCGTGGCCGGGAGCAGCTCGAGCGGCGCTGAAAACGCTCGTAAATCGGGGGCGGGGGACGCTGCTCGCTTCCCCCCCCTCCTCCCCCCGCACCTTTTCCCCGCGTTTGTTTTCCTTGGAGCACATTCCCTCCGGGAAGCGGGGCGGGCGGGCACGGGCCGCGCGGCGGCTCGGCGCCCGCCCGCACCGCGCCAGCCGCGGGGGTCCCGGGGCGGGGACGCCCCCCGCCGCGTGCCCGGCATGACGTCACCGCCCGGGGGCCGCGTGCCCCCTACCCTGCCCTGCAGCGGGAACTCCGACCGGGACCCGGACCGGGGCGGGTGCCCCGGGGGCGCCGGCGGCCCCGCGGTGCCGGAGTTTAGAGTCGGCGGCCCGGCGCCACGCAGAAAATGAAATAAAACAATGCTGGAAACGAATCAGGCAGCACACTGCCTTCTGGGGGAGCTTCGGTTCCTTCCAGCCCCTGCAAATCGCAGTGGCGTTCCCTGCTGCTGGAGAGCCTCTCATTGTCCCTTCTTTCCCAGGTGCCGCTGGGGAGGAGGCAGAAATAACGTTTGGAAATAATGTTGCCGTCGGGGGTGCTGAGTAGTGTTTACTCGGCCTCCCTCTCCTTGGCGTGTGCCCATAGGATTAATTCCCGACGACTCATGCCATCCTCAGCCCGGGGACCCATTGCCCTTCTCCTGTGCCACTCGCAGGGAAAAACACTCAGTTGCTCCTTGGGGATCAGACAAGCCTCCTGGAATTGGGTGACCTCAGGATGGCTTTTGTGCTCCCTTTGAACTGGCTGAGATCCCTCTGGGGTGCTGAGTTGGTTGTTTCTTTGCTATTTGGGTAGCTGGGGCACCTGTATTTCCCATGCTGTCCTCCTGGCTGTGCCATTGAGCCAGCAGTTGGTTTGCCCCGCTGCCTTCTGCAGGTTGCTGGTTTGTGGCTGCTTTTTGGTGGTTGCCCGGTGAATTACCAGTTGTATTCTGCCAAGCGGCTGCTGTACTGTTGAAGTGGCAGCCATTTGGTCACTGTGGCGTTACTTTATGCATTGCCTTTACTTGCCGTTGACTTCTGTTTGGCTTACTTGTTGTGGCAGCTATTGTATGCTAGCATCGACAGAGCTGCTTTTGGAACGGGCAGTGTCTTTATTTGCATGCGTCTCAGTGCTGTGGCTGTCTTGACTTCTGCAGTGAGTTACTTAGTTGCCAGGATGGTTACTGTAGGAATTTCTCTTGCTTTTTGTTTGTGCAGTCTCTTTTGAAGCTGTTTTGGTTCTTTTGGAACAGCACGTCCTTATCAAGCTAGCCATTCAAATCTATTTGCATTATCTCTCCTGGGTTATTGTTCTGGAAAGATTGCATGGCAACCTCTATTCTTTCTAGTATTGACAAAGTGGGGAGAAAATAGTGGGCCATCATCTTAAGTGTGTGTAGCAGGAGAGGAAGGGAGAAAGAGTTAGATGTTTGTTTTTTGTGCTCACATGGATGGTGGAACATGGTTATGTGTCCTTCACTTAACGCCTAAAGCTTCAGAGTTCACTCCTTATGACTTCCTGGAAGAACTGATGTATTGATGTGAATTAGCCAAATCCTTGCCTGCCTGCCTCAGTTTCACAACCCACAGTTGTTTGAGTTGAAAGCTAGACCCTCCTTCCTTGTACACCTAAATATGTTGGGCATCACTGTTATGCTGCACGCGTGTCCCTCAGGGAGCGGCATTTAAGTGGGGAGGATGACCCTCCAAGATCATTACCCAGGGATGGGGCACTTGTCAATGTGAATGGTCAGATTGTTTGTTGGAATGAATTTCATCCTTCTTTCCCTGTTCCTTGGCCAAGTTGTTATTTTTGCGTTTGTTATTGGCGACTGCACAACCAATCATACGCATGTGTTTTTCCAACTTTTTGGATGATCTAGTCTTTCAAACCGGGAGGATCCTTTTCTGGTTGTGATTCATGATGGAGCTTTTCAAGTGTGGCCATGAACCATGGCCTTGGAACATGCAGTGCCTTGGTTCTTCTTGGAAACAATAAAACCCATTCAGATATCTGAAGAGTAAATGTGCAGTGTATCTTAATGAAGAAGATTAACAGGTTTAACTTGCTGCGATGGCTTCCCTTTACATCTCTTCGTATGAATTTCCATCCTCCCCCAGATTTTGTACCCCTTGGGTACCTTGGAAAGGTTATTGCCTTCTCGCCTTTATGTTTGCTTATACAGGGAATTACAATCGAGCTTCTTGTAGGCAGACTTGTATTCCAAAATAATACTGTACATGCAAGGAACTATGACTCTACAGTACAGCAGTAGTAGTATACTAAAAGCAACCTGCTCTGTATTCTTCCTCAAGTAGGGGAGCCCTTATTCGTAGGTGAAGTGAATTGGGCAGGTTTTGCTCTTCCCAAAATTCAGCCTCTGCCCTTCCTTATGTGCTTTCCTGATTCCTCCTTGAGCTCCCAGACGTTCATCAGAATTTTCCTGGAGGGCAGAGGTGGATACAGAGTTCCAGGGGAGCACAGGGATCGCTGTGGGATCCAGAACTGTACAGAGGAGGATTATTTCCTTGCCAGGTCTGAGATGTAATACCTTTGCAAATGCACTCTATGGTATTGGTCTGAGCATTTATTCAGGTTTGTCCCTTTTCAAATATCTGCTTGTATGTTTTCCCCTGTTTCCCCAGTTTTTTTTTTTTTTCTTTTTCCTCTTTGGATGTCTCCCCTTTTCAGGTGTTTCTCCAGAGAATCTGGTTCCCTCTTCTATGCGGGCTGTATCTGCCCCAGTTCTTTTTTTTCTCTCTCCTGTTTGGACAAATAAACTGCTTCCTTGCCTCTTGTGGATTTTTGACCCCTTTCTTCCTCCGTTATGAGATGCTCTGGAAGTACCAAGTGTTATTTCCTCTGTTTATCACTTTATCTCTTCTATCTTTACTTCTTCAGGATTATTATTATATAAAATTTATATAATTATTTATATAAAATATATATATAATATATAATATAAAATTTATAAAATTATTAAAGGTCAGTAGTCCAAAGGAGAATCAAACACAAGTTCAGAGTATGTTTAAAAGTGTAAGTGTCTCTGAAGGAGTTGTGTCCTTAACCAAGTGAGCCACATCTAGGATATATATTCTCTGCAGAGTTAATTTATGTGATCAGCACGATCACTACCTGAGTCCAGTCACAGAGGTTATTTTAACCTAAGTGTGAGATGCTCCATATCAATGCCTTGCCCGAGTTACTGAGTCTGCAGTGGTGCCTCAGACACAAGTGGTGCCGGGTTGCCCAGGTGCATGTCCCATTGCTCTTTGCCTCACGCTAAGGTGGACACTGGAGAATCTTTCTCTCCTCGTCATGTGATAGGAAATTGTGGGCCCACGGTACGTGTCCTCAACGTGAAGTGCATGGAGAATAACAGGGTGTGTGGGGGGGTGTTTCCAGCTCAAGCGAGGTCCTTGTTTGAGCTTCGCTTCTACCTTAGTCTGGATGGCTGATTCGGGCTTAGAGCACTTGGACGAAAGATTTGGCATGTGTTAAAAGTTTGACACAAGTTAACTTTGTGAGGGAGCTATCCTTCCAGAAGCACTCACTGTCTTGCTTCCGGTTCTGATAATGCTCCTACAGAAAAGTCTTACCATCTGTTTTCTGTGTTTATTGTGAATTGTGACAGCAAACACCGATTTGTAGTTGTCCCCTGTGAGAATATCAATGTTTGATTGATTGTTGTGGCAGTATTTTCACCTGCAAACTAGAGGGTGACTGTGGTATCTTCTCTGGATAATCTTAGGCAATGATGTTCTGGCTGGGCTTTGCTGAGGAAGGGTGACTGGTTGCTTTCAATCTTCCCTCATGTCTCTTGCCCTGATGACATTGTTCATCATAGATCGGTTTAGGTGGAAAACATTAGTCATGTACTTCCCTGCCTTACAAGCTGTTTGGTGGTACTCTGATTGTTTCTTCCACAAGATCTCTCTGTGTTATAGATCACTTAAGCAAAGGTTGCGTTTGAGAGCAACCTTATCTCTTCAGGCAGCAGACTGGATATACTGGTGTATATATGTGTGTCTGTCATAGTACATCTGTGTTAGGTATTATATATTATATAGAATATATAGAGTGTATTTTATTAGACGTAAGATGCATCTCTAGCAGAGTATATGGGATATACTACTCTTTTCCTTTCAGGCAGTGCAACAGATTAATTGATTTTCCTCAGAATTATTCAGAGTTTGCCAGACGCATAAAGATAGTCCAGTGTCTATGAACAGCGGTTTATCGAGTTAAATCATGGTTCTCTATCAAGGTTTCCTTGTATGCTGCTAGACTGTTCCTTTCAAGTTTCAGTTTCATGCAGGATTAACCCCCATTCATCTCTTGGCCAACCTCTCTTAAGACTGCTGACGACTTCAGCATTTATAAAAACTCTTCTGATCAACTGGCTGGTCCTCTCCCCTGCACAGCACAAGGCAGGGAATGTCACCCAGAGATTTTTGCGGAAAACTTTAGAGCATTTCTTTTAGAAGAAAAGAAGAAAACCCCACCTTCATTAGAGATTTCCAGGGATGCACTAGAGCTCTATAATAAGGCTTTCAAGTGATTAATTTCTCCTCCTTTTCTGAAATTACCCTGTATTTCTCTTTGTAATTCATCTAGCTTCAGCTCCTTTCCATTGGCTCTTAGGTCCTTGTCTTGTAGATTAAGGAGCTCTCTGCTATTAGAAGTCTTCTCCTGCAGTACTCATAGGCTGTGATTGAGTCACCCTTTAATCTTTCCCCTAATAAGTAAATATATTGAGCTTCTTAAAGGTTCTTATTGTTAGCAGGGGAAGAGGGGGGGTTAGCAGGCCTCACATATTCCTTGTTGTTCTTTTTTGGAAGTTTTCCATTTGTCAGCATCCTTTTTGAAGTATGCATATAAGAAACGCACGTGCTGATTCCATAACGGTCCCACCAACCATGTATATAGGCAGGTAAAAATCGTCTGTCTATTCCTACCTTTGTAGGGTATTTCCTTCTTCATGCATCAGTGGATTCTATCAGTTCAGGAATAGCCCCTTTAGAAGTCTTGTGCTGAGAACTCATGTTCAGTTTGCCATCAGTCATTAATTACAAGGCCTTTTCAGAGCCTCTCTTTATCAGGATATAACCTTTCATCCTTGAGTGTATTTTGCAATCTTTTGTTTTTGATGAAAAATTTTCCGTTTTGGGATAGTTAAAATGCTTGTCTTTTTGCATGGCCCCGTTGCAGCAGTAGCACCAAAAGATCTTTGCCAGAGATTCCAATCCATTATTTTCTGTGGCACCCACCTTAGTGTCCTCTGCAAACTTTGCCCATGTTTCTGCAAACTTCACTCAGCTGGTGCCTTCGCCAGCTACAAATGAATTCTGTCATGGGCCACCATTGTCTGTCAACTAAGTTTCATGATACTTGGTTTTTTAACAATGGATCCTTATGTGAGGTTCTTCTGACAAGACAGGTCATGTTTGTGTCATAGCTGTATATATAGTAGGCTTCAGCCCACAGGTGGTCAAGGGCTGCTTTACAGAGATTACCCAAGACTGTATCTTACTGATCCATGAAAAAACATCTTCATTGATGGTTTCGTTTACCGTCGTGCCTTTTCCCCAGCAGTGCAGTCTGGGCTTAATTTCTTATCAACCTATGGGATCAGGAGCCATCTTAAGATGTGGGAGGCCTGAAGCTGTCGTTCTGTAAGGCAGATGCTACGCCTGTAGCTGGAAGCATTTTGGCGTGAAATGGTTGCTATAATTTCTCTTGGGATCAGGCAGAATTTCAGATGTTTGTGACTTTTAATCCTTCATTGTATCATGATGAGGAAACCCTGATTCAGCCATAATCATCATGTTTTCTGTTTTCATCAAATCATATAACATGAACTTGGTGAAGTAGGTAAGAAAAAAGGTCCCCTCCTCATGAGGTTGGTTCATCACTGGCACAAGCTCCCAGAGAGGCTGTTCTCTGAGATGTTCAGGACTCGCCAGATCTGGCTTTGGAGTTCTCTCTACTCTGAACGGCGGTTGAGCAGAGACCTCCGGAGATCTCTTCCCACCTAAATCTTTTGGTGATAAACTGCCAGGTTCCCCTTCCCTCAGGCCTACAGGTGAGGGCAGGATCATCCCACTTGGCCAGTTTTGTAGACCAAGGAAAAGCTGTGGGTATTCCAAGCAAGGGTGTGACTCAATGCTCGTCAGTGTCTCAAATACTGTATGATTTTTTTTTTTTTTTCCTGTGTCCTTCTCTTCAGCTCTGGTTCACCCCTTTCCTTCTGAATCTGTCCATTCGTCTTTTTCCTGTTCTGATTTTTTGCTCTTTGGACAAACGACTCTCACGTTGGCTTTGTTCTCAGCCCTGAATTCCTAGAAACAGAATCAAAAGGGCTGACTTGGGTCATGGACTGCAGAGTCCTGCAGGCACCATGCCATCTCCTCTCTTTTGCAAACTTACTGAATTCTATCTTAATAATAATGACTTATTTTTTGGCCCCATTATGCTCCAGGCAAGGCTATTTCAGAGCTTCATTGAATGGCTAGGAATTTTCTCATTTCTTTTTTAAAATTGTTGATGGCCTTTTTATACCCATTTGTTCTTATACATACTTTCTCCTTTAGCTTAAATACCTCTTCTAACTCCTATGTTTCATTTCTGGTGCTTTACAGTCAATAATCACCTGTCAGCTTTTATTTTGTGAAGTTAAAAAAAAAAAAAAGACTTTGTAGGTATCCTTGTATGTAACAGAGAGAGTCTTCATGTCCCTTAGCATCTTGGAAACTCCTTTCTGCACCCTTTCCAATCTGATCCATCTTTCCCAACGTGGGGAGACTGAAGCGTTACATCGTCTGCCAGAGGAGATCTGAAAAGTACCGTGTGTAGGGGCATTAATACTGTATTTTTCATGCTCTATAATACCTTGTCTGATGCCCTTTAGGATTACAGTTGCTTTGGAAAGAACAATCATGGTCCATAGCTCTCCGGTGAATAATTAATCCCTCTCTTCCTCGGCCCTTCTCCTCCTTGGTTGTTCCCTCCTGGGGAGCAGTTTTTTTACGGCAGATGAGTTCTTGTTGCTTGTCCTCAGCACTTTGTACTATTGAGCTTGTTAAAAACATGGCAACCCTGCTAGGTCCATCCAGTCCAGGGCTCTGTCTCCAGCAGTGGCCGTTACCCAACGCCTAGGAAAGAGTATAAAGTTAAGGCAAACATATATGTTATTTTCCTCTGATAGTCTCATAGCTTCCAACCCTTTCCAGCTGAGGGACCGCTGTAGCTAGATGTGGTTTCTAATTATCCAGCAAGCCTCAGTTATTCTCTCTTGCATGAAACTCTCCAGTATCCCCTCAAGTCCGTGCAAACTTCTAGCACACGCAGCAATCTTTGGTGAGAAATTCTACAGTCAACCACTCATTTCAAGAAGAACCATCTCTTTTGGTTTGTTTCGAACTTGTCCCTTTGTAGCTTTATTTGATGGTCCTTAGTTCTTATACTGGAAAAGATAGTGAAAAATAGTTCCTACCTAACCTCTACTTATCATGTGTGGTTTTACAGTCCTTTATCACATCCTCACTTAGTAACCTCTTTTCTAGACAAAGATGTCTAACTTACTCAGTCATGCCTCTTTATTGTCCTTCCTTTTTTGTTCTTACGGAAGGAGCAGAACTGTACACACATTTCAAGATGTGGGCAAAACATGGATTTATGCAAGGGCATAATGACATTCTCTTTTTTTTTTTTTTTTTTAACGTTCCTTTCCTAGGAATTTCTACCACATGAGTCGCTTTCTTGATGGCTGCTGAATGTCGAGGTGATATTTTCAGGCTCTGCCTCTCGTATCCCGAGGGTATCGCTCTTGAGTAGCAGCAGTCAGCCCCGGAGTCCATTATTTTATATGTGAAGATGGAGTTGTTTTTCTCCATGTGCATTGCTTTATATTTATCCGCGTTGAATCTCATGTGGCATTTAACTGCCCAGTCACTCCTCTTAGAAGGTCGCTCTATAGTTCTCCCCGGTCAGTTCTTATCCGTATTACTTCCATTAATTTATTCTCATCAGCCACGCTGGCTTCCCTTTGCCCTTTTTCTGTATCCATCTTGTCTACATTTCTTTATTGGCTTAGTGTTCTCTAAGTTTTCCCTTACGATATCCTGATCATCTGCTGCCGAGTGTCTCCAAACTTAATGTCATTGGGAGGTAGGACATTGATCCTTGTGAAGCTCCACCGGTTTTACCTGATGGTAGCCTGATACTTTCAACATTTAATTCATTCACATTAATTTGCAGAGCTTGATCTGTCTAGCTCCTGAGCTTTTCTCTGGTTCTTCTCTACACTCTGAATAGTTTGTCCAGGATGGAGAGATGAGAACAGGTCAGCTCCATAGTCCAGCTTGGACATCCCCTGCCACCTACAGATTTAGTAGGTGCCACTCCTACTATTTAGTAAGTAGGAGTTCATTTGTCTGTTACAGAAAGGAAGGATGGATGGGTGGTGGAGCTGCCCTGAGCAACCTCATCTAGCTCTGGAGTCAGCCCTGCTATGAGCAGGGGTTGGGAGTTGAGATCTGCAGAGGTGCCTTACAGCCTAAATATTTCTTTGAGTCTCTGGGCAACTTGTCCACGATGTCTTTGAGTAATATACTTTCCTTAATAAAGGAAAATCTATGTATAAAAAGACAGGTTATAACTCTTAACGTCCTAACAGCTCCACAGGTAAGGCTTGCTGAGGCATTGCAAGTGTAGGAGATGTCACACTTCTTAAAATGATGAATACGGAGAGCGAGATGTATCCTTCTTCTGAATCACACGTATGTAGGCCTCCATCCCACGCTCAGAGGCGATCCACGTTTACTGCATCTTGTGATCTTCCACTGGGCTCTGCTGACCTGTATCTCTGTGAAATCCTGAGGCCTTTATTTGAGAAGACTGAATGATTCTTCTGAGGTTTTTAAGTAAATCTCTTACATACTTATAATCATTTTAATGTGCTCTCAGGAGTCGTTTTACGATTAACCTAACCTTCTTTAGTACATCTAAACTTCATTTAGTGAATCAAACTTTATTTTCAGTTGCATCTGCAAGAATTAGTGTCTTCTGTGCTGTAGCTTAAGCCGTTGTTAAATGCATGAATGCCTTTATTATTTATTACCTCTCTTTAGTTCTGAATGTTTTATCTCTTTCACTGTGCCCATTGGCAAATATTTTTTTTTTTATTCTCAGATACGGTTTTCATTGAATGGAGGTTCCAGAATTGCAGCTTCCATATTCAAAGTTACATTTTTACTCCTCATGGTTGTACAGAATTATGCAATGTGCAAAACATTAATGCAGACTTAATATGAGTAAACTGGTTTTATCTCCTAAGCCTGCCAGCACCCTGAATGTTTATCTTTCAGTGCTCTTATTTGGCATTATTTCTTGAAATGTTCACATTTTAATTGTTATTAATTATTTTACTGGGGAGAAGGAATAGCTAGGTAGCTGACAAGTCAATTTGTTAACAAATGTTATTGTTACGAAACTTCCATATATGATAAGGGTTAAAAACGTTGGTTAAGATTTAGTCTGTACATTATATGGGAGGTATTATTTTAGACATATATAGACGGATCTAAATCAAGAGGGCTAATTTGTCTTGTGTATTCAAATGTGTGCAATTTGCCCTTTGGTCCAGGATGAAGTTTCCGAAAACGTTCATTTACATTTATTGATTATGTTATATTTAAAAGCATTTCATAGTGACCTATTTTATGCAATATTTATGAATCTAGTTTAGCTAGAAGAGTCCAGTGGAATTCCAGTAGATAATATAAAATTGATTTATTTATGAAAAATGAAAACAAGTGAAAACTGTCACTGTTTTAATACTGAAGCTGAGGTGCGCATGAGGGTCCACGCAGCTGCCAAAGCGTGCTGTAACACCAGCAGTGGAGACTGGCGATGGGCAGGGACACTGGAGAGCATCAAGGAAAGACACAGCTGTTGGCTGCAGTACTTCTGAGGTTCAGGTGGGGAAAGCTTTAGCTAACACTCACTGCCTTCAGCCAGGGCTCAAGAGCCGTTCGGTCTCCTGCGCTCCTCTAGCTTCACATTAGTTTTATGGGGAGGAATTTAGGTACAGCTTCATCCACTGGGTAGGCTAGTGCTCCAACTGGAGTATGATTTTTTTTTTTTTTTTTTTTTTTCCCCCCACCAGGTCTATAATCTTACTTGATTAATCCACTCTCCAGCCTGAGTTCACAGTCCCTGCATCTACCTAATGTTGTAGTTGTTTAGTGAGAGACAGAAAAATGCCCATATCAAAACCTACCTTTCATTCCATATAGCTCCATATGTTTTCTTTAAAAAAAAAATTAACTCTACTAAGTGAAAAGTGTGTAAGTTACAGGAATGTTCACACCAGGATAATAATGTCTGCGAGCATTTGCCCGTTGCCTTCTTGGTATTCAACCATTTTGGCATCCTAATCCCTTCGCACACACCATCATTTTCTCTTTTACAATAATGTCACGCTCAGTGCACGTATCAAAGGACTGACAGTCAGACTCTGACATGCAACCTGAACTCTGACCCCTTCATTTATTGCTATATAACACTGAATACATTGCCTTTCCCTTTCCTTCCCCTTCCCTTTCCCCCCCATGCCCTATAGTAAAACACCAAGGTTCAAGCATGAAGTCAGCTACTTAGCAATTAGGAAATGCCATATTTCAGGCTATTTGGTTGCAGTATTTTGGATAAAACTTTACATTTTCAAGATACCACACAGTTGTTAACCCAGATACATCTCTCAGAATTTTCCCCTGAGAATTCTCTGAGACTGATAGGTGAGGGATGTGGAGGCAGGAATTAAAAATTTATTACATGGGGCTATCACTCACTGGGGCAGTATGAGATGTGCAAACTACGGACTTTTGCAGCCATGAGTTCATGTGCCCTGACCGTAGTGCTCCAATGGGCACTCGCTCCTGGCTGATCTTTTCCTGTGATAATGAGCGATCCATGGGTTATCATCCCACCTTACTTTCAGGACACTTTACAGCATTTGCAGTGTTAGAGAGCAGCTGTGTCCATTTTACCACCCCAGTGTCTCTCTTCAGTGCTACTCGGTCCCTGTGCAGAAGGAGGAAGAAAAAAAATGGGATGTGAACATAGAGCTAATGAAGTGCAGAGAAAGAGGCTCAGTTTAATTATCACATTTTTCGAACTTCTAAATCCCTGCCTTTGCCATGCAAATGTCTTTGATTTCACATAGTTTTTTGGATGTAGCTCCTGCATTTTAGAAAATGACTAAGAAATAGTCACTGTGTACTTTTAATAATTCCCAACTGAAAAAACAAGAGGGTTTGAACTCCAGGTCATCCCATACTAAGGCTAAAGAAGGGACCTCACTGAATCCTCACTGACAACTAACTTTTTGCAGACTGGCATCTAGTGGGAGACAATATTGGTTACATCTATAGTAACAAACTAAACTGGGCCCAAGTATTGGTGCACATTTGGTGGTAATATTACCTTAGCATGGTATTCCTATGTATGATCTTTGTCATGTACTAACTCTCACTCTCCCAGATGATGCTTCAGCACGGTTTAAGAGTTAGTGTGGAGCCATGCCCATTCCCAATAGCCAGTTTAGATGTGGCCATCCCGTTTTGGGGGGGTGGGAGAATTTTGCCATATGGGTGCAAGCTGTGTAATGCCAGTCAGCCTTAGGGCCTGAGAACAGGCCCTGGCCCACTTTGTTTAAAAGCATAGACACTGTCAAATTGCCCCTTCTTGCAGCATTTGGGGTCCTGATGTGTGGCAGTCTTGCGTTCATTCCTTATTTGGGACTAAATGACCCATCCATGCACCTTCAGATCTTTGCATGCAGTGCCTCTGGCCAGATGTATAGCCTAATAGGTAATGCCTAGGTAGAGATCCAGAGAGAGGAGGCTGCGTTGGTGCTATTGCTCTCCGCCCAGATCATCACTGGCTAGCTCCAGGTGGGCTCTTGTGTTGCATGACACGGTCACGTTGCGCCCCACTGTGCCTCCCTTCCTGCTTGGACCAGGTCTGAATCTTTCTAGGACATCACCATCACCAGAGGATCAAGAATAGCGGATAATAAGACCAAGCAGATTTTTTTTTTTTTTTTTTTTAACTCCAAGAGAGGAATAATGTAAAAGGAAGGGAAGAGACTGTGGTAACAACTGACAACTGATCATCCAGCAGTTAATCTCAGCGAGATCTGGATCAGGCCTTAAATGTCTGCTAGCTAAAGAAAAACTGCTAGAGTAAGTAACAGTGATGGTAATTTGGCTTCTTAAGTGGTATGGCGCCTGGGAGCCTTCAACCCTCCCTCCTGCTGTCCCTGGCCCCAGGAAGAGCTAGCTGGACGTTAGCTAGCATTTAACCTTCTCAAGCACAGTGGTGCTTTGGGACTCAGGCCACCCATCCTGGAGTCTGTGTTGCTTTTGAGCACCGGCTGAAGCGACAAAAATCTTCAGTCCTCGGTGGATTCTGGGGGCATCTCCCTGACTTCCCTGTCCTGTTCGAATTTGCCTCCCTGCTGTTTGGAGCCTCTGCTGAGGGGACCTGTGAGAGCATCCCCAGACGTGAGCAAGCTTTCTGGGGCATGTGATTCTTTGCCTGCTTGTCGTTTACGACCCTTGTCGAATCCACAAACACCATTCTCGACAAATCTGCCCTGTTTCCGTTTCCTCTGCTTCTGTTGTCCTCTATGAAAGTTACTTTTCTCAGGTACCCAGTCTAATGGTCTAACGTGCAAATGATGTCCTGAGCCAGGGGCAAACTTTTGTCAGGCTTCCTAAGAGAGACTGAGGGCATATATTTAAGTAGGCTTGAATCCATTCCAGTAGAGATGGACTTTTGTCCAGTGTTGTTACCTGTGAAGAGTTGCTCCACAGTACAGCCTGCAAAGGAGATGCAGCGCCTGGAGTCTTTCATAGAAGAGGAGATACAGCTTATGGTCTCCTGGTTTCCTGTGCAGGACAGTTTCCCTGGGGCAAAAAGGACCATTTTGGAGCAGGTGGGGGAAAGAGCAGGATCCATTTGGGGGTCCTTGCTGAGAGGGCGTTGTTAGTAGGAGACTGTACCAGCTAGCATTCCCACTGGAATATGGAGGGTTTTTGGCAGCAAGCCAACCCAAGCTGAGTTATCTGAAACACAAACAGAAAATGGTAATTCACAATGACTCATAACTCAATCCAACCTGTAAAGATTTTCATAAGGCCAAGAAAAGGTTGTCCCTCCCACAGCAGCACTACCAAATGTCACATTTCCTTTCCAAAACCATGGAGCAGTAAGAATTCTTCAGAGACATTCACAAGGATTTTCAGCGATGGGAAGGTTAAGGTTATAACCCAAGTTTTGCTGCTTCATTTGTAGTTATCGAGGCTCATACTGTGAGCTTTTATTTCATAGACGTTAAGACCAGAAGGCAGTGTTGTGATTGTCTCATCTGATCTTTGGTGTAACAATTGCTATACTGAGCCTAATAACACGTGGTTCAATTCCGTTATACCTTTTAGAAAGGGCTTAACCCTGTAAGTGATAGAAGCTTCTGCCCCAGTGGTTAATTGTTGTCTACTGAGCTGTACCTATTTGTTCCTGGCTTTGTTTGGTACTGAGTATTTTGCAGTTGACATAAATGCTTAGTTGGTATTTCTGTTAAAAAGGGAGGTTTCAGTACATGGTTAACTGCATGTTATTTCTCTGACTTATTTCTTTGGAGAGAAGACCATAATTGCCGCTACTGAATTACTGGAAAGTTGAAGTGAGACCTGAGCACTGCATTATGATGTTCAGTTCTTTGGTGTGTGAGTTGTAGGTGGCATTCCTGTTGAATGTAAAATAAGAGTGGTAACATATTGGTAATACGCTGTTGCTAATTCTGTATATTTAGGGAGAGCTGGGCTAATCCTTGAAGACTGTCAACATGGTGTGTGTTGCGGTTGTGTTAAATTAGGATTGTCTTACTTTATAATGTTTGTTATATGTAAGAAATGTTAATTCTAGGTGTTTATCTAGAATAGAAAACAGCATCAGTCTGACTGACTGAATTAGCAACCAAAGACCAAGTTATGCCAGAAATGCAAGGTTGTAAAAGATGTCAGTTTGTGGGGATTAGGAGGGTGCTGTGGTTGCACAGGATTAGGTCTAAACCAATCTGATCTGATTTTTCTATTAAAGAAGAGGTCTAAGTTAATGAATTGTTGTGTGTCGGAATTAATGCTGGATGAGTCCCCTGTGGCGCTCATGATGAGGGTCAAATAAAATATTAATGAAATTAAAACAAACAGTCTCCTGCTCTTTGCAAGCACCTTCCGTATGAGGTTCTCTAAGCATTAGTCAGAGAAGTTGTGGAACCCCACTAGAGACAGGCCGGTATCAGTATCCCCATTTTACAGGTAGAGAAATGGAGGTAGAGGAAAGCAGTGACCTCAAGATCACACAATTCAGCCGCGGGGCTGCGCATGAGAGGCGGGGTTCTTCCCTTCCGGTGTCTTTTGCTCTGATGCCTGGGTTCAGCTCCCTTCTGAGAGAGGTGAAAGTGAATGCAGGCTTCTCTTGCACTGGCCTGCTAGAAGCTGATCTCTCCTGATCTGGGATGACCTTTAGGAAACCTGACTCTCAGTCTTATTCTCAAAATTTCCCAATGCTTCCAGAGCACAGGATATAATTCAGGAGATGTGTCTTGTGGAGGGGGCATCCGAAGAAAAGATCCACATCTCCTTGTCTTGGAGATTGTCCATTGCAGAGAGCAAGTAGAGGAGCTCATATAACAGGCTGGGGAAGGAAGAGCTCTTTGGTTACAACCAGTACGGCCCAGTGCAGTTCAATGCAAAGGATCCTGAGCCACACTCAAGCAAGCTAGCTCCAGGAGCAGCATTCCTGAATCAGCTCAGTCCAGTTCCCAGGCTAACACAATCAGAGTGTTAAATAATGGTGGTGCTTTCGGGACATAGCACAGGTCTATTAGTTTATTCAGAAGGAGCTTGGAAATCTTCCTGCTGTTGCAAACTGCAAGGATGTACTCTGCATTTCTGGGATGGACACCATCTGGTATTACTGAGAAACAGCCCAGAGTATGGGGAGGAAGGAGATCTAGGGAGACATCCCAAGCTAAACAGGGACGATTCTGTTTGTGACAGGCAAAAGCAAAGCTAAATGCATTTTCTTGCTCCTGTTCATGTATTCTTAAAACTAAACAGTTTGAGCAAGATTCGTCAATCTTTCTGTATGACACACTGGTGCTTGCATACATGTGCATATTATGCACTGGAGAGGTCAGGGCTATGTAATACTTCTTGCATCAAAGGCCTCCAGGGGCTCATTATGCAGAGTTAGCTAATGACAGCACATGGACAGTTAAGGATCATGTAACTACTGCACTGACAACAGGTGTGAAGAGGAACGCACAAAGTCAGAAAATGCCACTATGAACATTTTAAAGCAGTTTTTCATTATTTTTTCCTCTCTCTCTCTCTCTGAAGATAATAAATAAGGAAATGGAAATGTTAAAATGCTGTCAGAGGAAAATCAACATACTGATAGCCATTCCTCCCTGCTTCCTCCAAAAAATTATTGTTGGGTGCTAACTGCCTCCCATCATGTGGGTATCACTCCCAGAAAAAGGAGATCAGAGATCCCAGTGACCAAATCTTTTCTCCTAGTAATGGGAAAGTTTATTGCTTTCTCAGTAAAGGTTCTTGGATCTGTAAATAATAATTAAAATAATTATAAGCAATTATATATATACATAATATAATCATATATAAAAATTACATATATGATTTAATTATATATATAATTAATAATTAAAAGTAGTAATTGTGTCATATTTATATAGCAAACCACAAAAGGATGTCTCCCATGCTATTTGCTTTCTCACCTTTTGTCTCTGTCTGCCTTTCAGGGTTCACCAGGATCTTGTTGCATTGCTGGTGTAAGCCCCCCCTTCCAGAAGAGCTGATCTTGCCTGTCTCAGTCTCCCAGGAAACAGCGGAAGTGGGGGGTAGAGTGAGAAAAATTTATGTTTTCATCAAACCGGGCCAAGGAGAATGGGGGTCCCACACCCAAAAGAATGAAGACGCGACAGAACAAAGACTCAGTACGTGAGATGAGAGGAAGAGGGGAGGAACTCAGAACCTGACAAGAGCTGTGGGTCGGTGCTGAGGTTCACAGCAAAGCTGGTTGTGAACCTGAATTTGGCGCAGCAGGGCGCTAGGGCCAGGGGTTCAGGGGCGTTGGGAAGCTAGGGAGGGGCGGAGGGAGCTGCAGAGCAGTATGGATCCAATGATCTCTCTCTCAGATGTCGATGAGGAGTGGACGGAAGAAGGAGACTCCAGGGCCCCGAGAGGAGCTCAGATCACGGGGTCGAGCTTCCCCAGGGGGCGTCAGCACCTCCAGCAGCGATGGCAAAGCTGAAAAATCCCGACAAGCAACAAAGGTAGTATAAGTTAGTTTGTGAGTTTGAGGTGCAAGAGGACTACCCAGACCAGATAGGATCCATTTAGGGATCCAACTGTGCAGACCAAATGGGATCCGTTGTGGAACCCATTCTGGGCTCAGCTATCTGGAACAGGTGGGATGTATTCCTTCTTCTCATCTTCAGGATCTTACCCTTCCCACCATCTTCCCGGAAGCAGTCCTCAGTCTCACTAGCCCTTTTTAATGTTAATTTTTGCCAAATTCTGTCTCAGTGTTGTCCCAACCACTCCTCACTGCCCACGGTCTGTTAAACTTTTCAACACTCGCACCTGCTAGAATCTGTGCAGGCTAGGTAGGAGAGGAGGTTTCCCAGTGACCCTCCCACCTCCCTGTCCTTCTCCTCCTCTCCCTTACAGAAAGGCCGGGTGGAGGAATCCTGCACCCCCAAAGGCAGCAAGCAGGGCCGAACAGAAGAGATCTCAGAGAGCGAAGGGGAAGACAGCAATGCTCCCAAGAAAACCAAAACTGAGGTGAGTTGCCCCTGCTGTGTCCATTGGCATGTCCTGAGGCCAGGGCAAAGAAGCGTTCCTTTTCCCTGTGTGTGCTGCTCATGTCCAGCTAGCTTGAAATTCTTGCCACTCTGGAGCCCCAGCCTATGTGTGGCCATCACGACAATCATGTGTTCGGGCACCTCAGATTTCACCCTGTAGCCCTTCTGGCCGGAAGGTGGAACATAAATGACATCTGCCTGGCATACAAAACAGCTACCTGGAATGAAGACAAAAATTCTCTTATTTCTATGTCCTTGTCTGGGTGGGACTGCTGACCTCTTGGACCTGGGTGCATGCCCTGTCTTCCCCCAGCTCAATAGCAGGAACCTGGTTACCCCCAGCAGGGAATCTGGCTGTGCTGATGAACAGCAGCTGTGAGATGTGCTGAGGTCCCCCTCCCCTCCCCCCCCCAACTCCACATACAGCTTTGTGGCAGTTTAGACTCAGTCTCTTTTGCTGTTGCAGAGCAGTATAAAACAGAGATCCTTAAATCATGCTGGGATCCAAGTAACGATAATTCCAATCCTGAAGTGAGTGCAAAACCAACTTACGCACACTTGCCATAGTTCTAGCAGGGCTTTCCTAAAATGCAGACAACGTTGGATTGGATTGAAGATCAGCCAGCTGAAGGAAACCTCGATTCTTTTACTTTTCAGTTCTCTGTTAGTGTGTTCAGGCAATCAGCTTTAAAGGCCTGTAGACACGAGGATATTTACTTATGTTACGATGTCCATATAATTAAACCATCGCAGTTAGACCAATGTAATTTCTCCACGTGGATGCTCTTTGCAGCTTAACAATGATCTTTTTCACTTCATCCTCTCTTGGAAATCCTGAGGCTCGAGAATGGCGCCTGTTAATTGTCCACATTAGCTGCTTAATCAGTGATCATTTTATTGCCTGAAGTGAGACATGGCGGAGGAGAGCATGGAATGGGAAACGCAGAGGAGGAATGGGCGGCTAACCCCCCATTAAGGAGCCAAGAGAGCTGACATTCAGACCAGGGGCCAAAGGGGAGCAGGTTTCCTCACTGAGAAAGGAATGTGATGAGGAAGGCCCTGGATAAATAGGAAAGAGCAATTCTGGATTTGCTGGCTGTGCTGGGAGCGCATTCTCCCGTTAATGCTTATGGGTGCTGCTCTCTGCCACCTGGTGGTAGTACTGAATTATACCCTGCCCAAAGGCCCTTGACTGTTGGTGGTGCTGAGACCTTTCATAGATTCATTTTCAGCCTGGTCTGTTACGGTTCTCTGCACCTCCCTCACTGCCTCTTTACGCAAGACACCCATCATCACCTCCTCTCTAGGCACGTGATGTTCCTGAAGTACCTGAGAGTGTTGGAGCTGCTCAGAGGGCAAGTGCTAGTAGGACTGGCTATCTTGCCAAATGATGTCTCCTTCCCTCTGTGTACTTTCCTTTATGCTGGGGCTAGGGGAGAAAGGTCAAAAAGCAAGATCTCTGGGAACATGAGAAGTGTTGGGCATGGTCTGGGAGGCTACGTAACATCTCCTTCCTCTTTCTGCTTCAGGAGTTACCCTGTCCTCCATCCCCGTCAGATGTTGACAGCCTTGATGGCCACAGCTTCAATGATGAGATGAGCAGTGACCCACGGGACATTGACCAGGATAACAGGAGCACCTCGCCAAGCGTCTACAGCCCCGGAAGCGTGGAGAATGACTCCGACTCCTCCTCTGTGCTGTCCCAGGGACCGTCTCACTCATACCACCACCCTCCACTCTTCCCTCAGAGTCCTCCGGTAGCTCCTCCTCCTGATAGCCTGGCCCGTCCGCCTGAGCCGAGCTTTGGTCTCCCAGCCGAAGTCCACCCGCAGGGCCCCACTGCAGGAAGCTACCACTCTCAGCTGGAGGGCCAGGCTTCACGGATTTTCCAGGCTCAGGCCCCGCAGACACCTGCCTCCTCCTCCTCTGCTGTTGCCACTTCTTCTACTCCCTCCTCCTCCTCGTCCTCGTCCTCCTCTGCCCATGCTCCTCTTTACCCTACGGCCAATGTGGTCCAGATTGGAACTAAAATTGCCAGTGGTGTGGGTGGGCTCCCAGCATCAGGCGGTCGTGAGCAGACCCTCAGTACCAAGCACAATCCACCACCCACCACCCCTATCTCACTGGCATCAGTGGTTGGGGGGCTTCCCCCACAGAAGACCCCCCCAGCCAACCCTCCGGCTGCCTCCCCAGCTTCTGCTCCTTCCTTTCCCCATGTATCTGCTAACCTGCCTCCCCCGCCAGCCCTACGCCCGCTCAACAACACAGTGGCCACCTCCAGTTCTCCCGGGATGGTGGGACAGACCCTGGGCGGGCACCTCCCATCGCCGCATGGGATGGGGCAGGACAAGGCCCAAACCGTGGCCCCATCGCGTTATCCCTATGCCCCCCCACCGCTACCGCCATCCAGCTCCTCTGCTCAGTACCCCCAGGCATCCCCTGCCCAGCCCCTGCCCAGTTATAGTGCCTCCTATGGCCACTCCTTCCCCCCGCCCAGTGGCCTCTCGGTGTCCAGTCAGCCCCCCAAATACACTCAGCCCTCCCTGCCCTCCCAGCCTGTCTGGAGCCAGGGGCCGCCCCCCTACAGCCGTCCGCTGGGCAACACCGGCTCCCACCCAACTGCCTCCTTCCCTGGCCAGAGCTCCCACCACCAGCAGCCACCCCAGCAGCACCACCACGGCCATGGGAGTGGAGGGGGGGTGTCTCCAGCGACCGCAGCCCCTCCCCAGGCCCCCGGAGGTTATCCGCACGCCCTGGAGTCCAACAACCATCACCCTTCCCATGCCACTTACGGGCTGCGCCTCTACCCTCCCCACAGCCAGGCCACTTACAGCCAGGCTCCCTCTGCGGCCACCGCAGCGCCCTCTTCCTCTTCCTCCTCCTCCTCTTCCTCGTCCTCCTCCGCCTCCACCTCTTCCCAGGGAAGCTACCCTGGCCTGTGTGCTCACCCCCAGGGCCAGAGTCCCGCCACGTACACCTTCCCGCCGCCACCCCCACCCTCCCCTGCCCACGGTGCTGGCCCTCCCGTCACCTCGGCTTCCACCACGCTCTCCACCGTCATTGCCACCATGGCCTCCCCCTCCTCGGCCCCCTACAAGACCGTGTCGCCTCCGGTGCCCCCCTCAGCCATGGCCCCTTATGGGAAACGGGCAGCGTCCCCTGTCCCTACCTTCCAGCCCCCGGCCCCCTACAAGCCGGGCTCTCCCCCCGTGTCCTCCGCCTCCTCCTTCCGTGTGGCTACCCCTCCCAGCTACCGAATGACGTCTTCCCCCGTGTCGGGTGGTTACAAAGCCCCCTCACCTGCCCCGGCTGCCCCCTCACTGCCGGGCAGCATGGGCGCCCCTGCGCCACCGCTGCCCCCACTCCCGTTGAGTGCGGCGCAGATCAAGCAGGAGCCGTCGGAGGAGTATGAGCCCCCTGAGAGCCCCATGCCGCCAACTCGCAGCCCCTCGCCGCCCCCCAAGGTGGTGGACGTGCCCAGCCACGCCAGCCAGTCAGCCAGGTGGGGTGCAGGCGGGGGAGCCAGAGGTGCCCTGAAGGGGGGAGGCACACAAACTTCAAGGGAAAATGGAGAAAAGGGAGTGTGTGAAAGGGAAAGGATGGTCTCTTGGGGCTTCCCAGACCAGCTGGAGGAAGGCCCTCTTTGGAGAGCAGACATCTGGACTGGTGCTGCCCCTGGTGTCAACCTAGAGGAGCCGAGAGCCTGGTAGCCACTGCCTGGACCCCATGCCTGATAGCAGAGCAATATCTGAGTGTGTGGCCAGTCCTGGTATTCCCACTGAGCTGGGGGGCCAGGAGGGCAGTGCCGAACTTCTGCTCCTTGGCCCCACTTCTGGAGTACGCTCTCTGCCCCTTTGCAGCCTGGCCAGGCCCACTTCAGGGAGAGGCAAAGGGATGTCTGCGCAGGGGCCTGGTTGAGCGGGGGGATGTGTGGGGCAAGGAAGGGGATGTTGCCTCAAATGTGTGGGATATTGCTGCACTCTCTTGCCTTTCTAATGAGCCTTGTATGCCCTTATCCGAGTGTGGGGCTCAGCTTTCGCTGTTCCCTCAGCCCTTCTGTTCTACTGACATGCTTCACTTCCCCTCAGATTCAACAAACACTTGGACCGTGGCTTCAACTCTTGCTCCCGCACAGACCTGTACTTTGTACCCCTTGACGGCTCCAAGCTGGCCAAGAAGCGGGCAGACTTGGTGGAAAAAGTCCGGAGAGAGGCTGAGCAGAAGGCCCGTGAGGAGAAGGAACGAGAGAGGGAGCGGGAGAGGGAGAAGGAGAGGGAAAGAGAGAAGGAGAGGGAGCTGGAGAGAAGCGTGGTAGGTGTGATGGGGCCTGCTCCACTGGAGTGAAGCAGGGGCTCATGTTTGGGGACCCCCCTTAGCCATTGCCTTTTGGGGCTGTGACAGTGAGATGCTTGTTTCTCTGCTCTCTTACAGAAGATGGCCCAGGAGGGCCGGCCAGTTGAGTGCTCGTCCCTTGGGCCTGTTCCTCACCGCCCCTCCTTTGAGCAGGGCAGTGCTGTAGCAACTGTTCCCCCATACCTGGGCCCTGACACCCCGGCTCTGCGCACGCTCAGTGAATATGCACGGCCACACGTTATGTCCCCCAGCAACCGCAACCACCCTTTTTACGTGCCCCTGGGTGCTGTTGACCCAGGCTTGCTGGGGTACAACGTGCCGGCCATCTACAGCAGTGACCCAGCTACGCGGGAACGAGAGTTGAGGGAGCGAGAAGCCCGTGAACGAGACCTGAGGGACCGAGACCTGCGTGAACGTCTCAAGCCTGGGTTTGAAGTCAAGCCGGCTGAGCTGGAGCAGCTTCATGCCGTGCCAGCTGCTGCCATGGATCCTTTCCCACGCCATGGGGGGCTGAGTCTGCAGACAGCCCCTGGCCTTCATCCTGCTTTTCCCTTCCACCCAGGGCTGGGCCACTTGGAGCGGGAGAGGCTGGCGCTGGCAGCTGGCCCGACCCTTCGTCCCGACATGTCCTATGCTGAGCGCTTGGCAGCTGAACGCCAGCATGCAGAGCGGGTGGCTGCTCTCAGCAATGACCCTCTGGCCCGGCTTCAGATGCTCAATGTAACACCGCATCATCATCAGCATTCCCACATCCACTCCCACCTCCATCTCCACCAGCAGGATGCTATCCATGCAGGTAAGGACTGCATAGAAGTGCAGCACAGGTGTGGTGCCCTGCACAGAGCACTGCTCTGCCTCCTACTGCACCCTCCTTGTGCTCCCTCGTTCTGGCTCCTTCAGCCCAGGAGCTGCTGAGACTGGACTTTGAGGGCCCCACATCCATCCCTTCAGCCCAAAAGGTCAACGTTATGGTCATTCAGCCTACCCTGTGCTCCCATCCCACCAAAGACACTGTTTGCGAGTGTGTTGCGAGTATCAGCAGATCTGAGCGTTTGCTGCTTAGTGGAGAACAGAGCCATTTTCACCATGGCTTTTGGTTTGGGATCTGTAGGAACACAATACGAATGCTGGGGTGCCACTGGCTACCAAGGGTGGTGGTGCTGCGTGCGGACTGTACCCCTAGACTGGTGTGCAGAGAGAAGGGGGGCCCTGCTAACACCACTTTTGAAGATAGCCTTAAGCCTAATGAAATGTTGGCTCTCCAGTTTCCTCCTATGGTGCTTGCTGCAGATGGTGGGAAAGGATGGGACGGAAGATTGGCTTTAGGTTGGCTTACATTTACATAAGAAACTGGAAGGCTGCTGTGCTTCAGAACTGAGTCTTGGTCTCTTACATTTTCACATACTACAGGAAAGCAAGGGAAAAAAAGTGTAGTGACAAAAAGCACAGGGAAACAAAGCCCAAACTACATTATAATAGAAAAAAAGTGCTGCGTCAATTTGGGCGTTGTGAGAGGTCAGTGGTGATAGAGTTAAAAACATGCCCCTTCTTGCAATTGTGACTACTCAGAGTGGTATGGGATGCCGATGAACATCCATTCACCTACACAGCATAGCTGTGTACCTCCAGCCAGCATCTTGACAGTGAGTTCAAAACACTAAGTGATTTGATTACCTGGAAAGAGCAGCTGTCATATAAAATAATATATATTGCATTTCATCCATAGATAATAATTGCAAACTTGAGTGCCTGGCACTGAGCATCTGCCCTGGATGAGACCTGGAAATGGAAGCACCCAATATGAGTACACACTTGAATGACAGCTGATGGCGTATGGGCACAATACTGGGTACAGACTTGATTGCAGAGCAGGTTCTTGTGGGATCAACTCTAAGGAGCAGTACTTCTCCCCAGGGAGTATAAAAATGTCTGAATACCCAGATGGTGTGGCAAGGACAGAGCTGTGCCAGCATTTCACATGAAATTCATTGCTGGCCAAAGGAATACACTCAGAGGGAAATGGTACTACATTGTCTAGTCTTGAAACCATTCCACCCCTAATAGGCACTGGCCTTTTCCATGTCTGTCTGTTTTGTTGCACCTATATCTTTACCTCTTGCATAGCGTGGGACAATTATCTTTTGATGTTTTTTCTTCTTAGCCTCAGCCTCTGTTCACCCTCTTATTGACCCACTTGCCTCGGGATCACATCTCACCCGGATACCATACCCAGCAGGAACCATCCCCAACCCACTCCTCCCTCACCCCTTACATGAGAACGAAGTGCTCCGCCACCAGCTTTTTGGTAAGGATGCTTATGGGGACTGCTAGTCTCCTCTAAAAAGCATCAGCAGAGCTTCAGTGGGCAGGGTGGGGGAGGGGGGCACAAAACCAAACTGTTAACAGAGCTCTGTCGTGGCATAGGGCAGGCCTAGAATATCGAGGGATGAGCAAGTCCTTGCACATTGGCAGGACTGGAAAAATGCAGTAAGGTTCTGACTAAGCTATGGGGACGTGGATGAGGATGGGGCTGTTACATTAACTTGTTTATTCTCTTGTTTGTCTTTGGCTGCAGCTGCACCCTACAGGGACCTGCCGGGGTCTCTCTCTGCACCCATGTCAGCAGCACATCAGCTCCAGGCCATGCATGCACAGTCAGCTGAACTGCAGCGCTTGGCTCTGGAACAGCAGCAGTGGCTTCATGCCCACCACCCTCTGCATGGAGTGCCGCTCCCTACGCAGGAGGATTACTACAGGTGCATGGGACCTGCTCTCTCCATGACACTGGGCGAGCAGAATGCTTTCACTTCACAGTACAAATCTGGACCTGGTCATGGCCTGAGGATGGCAGAAGTGGGATCAGGGAAGCATTTCTCCTTAAGTGGTTGGCTCCAGCCTGACCCCCACATCTGAGAGCATGGATTCCTTGCCACTGGGGCACAGCTGTGGGTTGGCCATGACGAAGGTCATTCTTGGCAAGTGGCTCTTCAGTGGCCTGTAGGCTAATCTCTTGTATGGGGTCTCAGTTCCTTTCGTTGGGGAGTAAACTTACCTGTTTCGCACATGCTAATACAGTTCTTGCTAACTGATACCCTTGCAAAAACAACAGATGTTCACAAGAGTTGGATGGATGGTCTGTCCTAAAAAGGGTTCTTGCAAGTGCACAGGGAAGCGTACTGGGACAGGGAGAGGTGCAATATTGTACCTTTTGGATAGCATCTCCTACCTCAAGGATTTGGAAAACTTTCCAAGCCAGCACTGTCATGTGGGACTAGACTAACCAAATGCAGTGCACAGTACTAAGGTAGTTCTCCTTCTCTCTTTTTTCTCTCACAATCACCTTGTTCTTCTTTCTCCTAGTCACCTGAAGAAAGAAAGTGACAAACCCCTTTAAATGGACTCCTACTCTCAACGCGACATCATCATGTCTTTCTCTTAAGAGGAGCAGTTGATCAACCAAATCCTGGGGGAGGGGAACCTACACATCCTGATCCTACAGTGCAGTACAGTGCAAGAGCAGAATGGATCAAGAGTACAGGATGGCATCGTGGGAGCAGAAAGGAGAGGAGAGAAAATGGGGAGGGACTGAAACACCACTAATGGACATGGAATGATTGGTACATGATTCCAGCAAGGCTCTGAAGGAAACAAAATTAGCAATGCAGAGAGCTCAAAAAGACAAAGACTGATGGAAATTCAAGATTGGAGCTGCTCCATCCTTTCTTTTGGGGGAACAGTTGCATTAAATAAAAACAGTGCAGAGCATCACAGGAGTTCATGTACATGATGCTGTTGCCCTTTCTGCTTCTGTGAGGAGATGTGGCCAAGAAGTAACTCAAAAACCTGATGGAGCTTCTTTTAAAGATGCCTCCTCACCCCCCCCCCCCCCAACTTTAGATGTAAGATACAGCTAAGTAACACAAAAAAGCAACATGGAACTTTTTCAAATTAGCCAGGGTGGCTTCCCATTCTCCAAAATCCTGTCAGATACAAAGCAAGCATTATGGGACCCCTTCAGAAATGGCCACTCCTACCTAACCGCTCAGTCACTGAGGGTCTGGGTCTAGCTGTGAGGTGCAAAGCACCACGAGACTTTGCGAGACCTGAGACTGTTTGCGAGACCCAGTGGCTGTGCTTTCCTACGCCTCGAGGGAATGGTTAGGGCCATGAGGTGCAAAGCACCGGGAGACTGTTTTAAAGACTGCAATTAAAGACTGCAATCGCCTCTATCCCTTTGAGCCCCATTGGGAGAGCTGACATGGCCAAGAGCCCCTGCATCGCCCCATTGGGAGAGCTGACATGGCCAAGAGCCCCTGCATCCTGGTACTCTCTTCGCGAAGGTGGCTGCCCCTTTCCCCTCACCCATTCTAATTGATGTACTTTTAACTCATGCACATCCTATTAGACGTGGCAGTTTTATGTAGCAATTTGTGACTCCCTTATCCCGCGTGCGTGTCTGATTTCACAGTTGTATATCTCGATTGGTCCCCATATATATATTTACTTAAACATTAAAAAAAGGAAAAAAAAAAGAAAAAACAACCAACAACCCAACTATGGAAAAACACCCGAACAAAGTTTCCCACGCACTCCCAAGCCTCAACACACATTCTAATAATTTATATATATAAATATATATATGAAGCTCTTAAAAAAGAAAAACAAAACAAAAAAAAAAACCCTTCCAGAAACAGTCTGTTGTGTTCGTTTCTTTTCTACTGGGGCTAGGAAGCGATCTGGAAGTGCAGTGAAACAGCACACCTGCAGGGGAGTTCAGAAATGAAGTTCTCCCTGGGCAGAGGAGTAAAGATGGGGGATACCGAAACAGGCCGAGGAGTGGCTGCGATGCAAGTCGCTGCAGGGCCCGGAGGGTGGCGAGAGCCGGGGGCACGGCCGGGACGAGAGAGGCCAAGTGTCGCTACAGGAAATGCCAAAGCAGGGCCCGTGCGGGCGCCGCACGAGGGAAGCCCTCCTCGGCGGCGGAGCTGGGGGATCGGCCCGGCCCGGCCCGGCCCGGCCCGGCTCGGCCAACCAGCGCAGAGCGGCCCCGGCCCGGCCGCAGCGCAACACCCCCGGCCCGGCGGTGGTCACGGAGGCCCCGCCCCACCGCCGAGGGGCGGGGCGAGCGCGCCTCGGCACCAATAGGAAACAGCTTATTTACATACTACCCCAAATACGTCCCAAACCTCTCTTTTTGGCTATTATAGTCATCGGCAGCGTGGGTCAGGGAGACAGACCTGTTCGGAAGGGCGCAGAGGCGCTAAAGACGGAGGCTGAGCGAAAGATGTGGCTCGCCCTCACCCCAAAGACAGTGCAGCTCGCGTGGGCCCCCGCGCGGGGGCAGGCGCTGTAGTGATTTCAGCTCTTTTAGTATTTGTCCAGTAGGTTTTCCGCGGCGCGGGAAGCCTCGCTGTCTCGTGTAAGGGCAGAGCGGCTGCCGCGCGTGCGCGGGGAGCGCCCGCCTGGTGGCTGCGGGGGTGGGTTGGCTCCGTAGCGTGGCCGTGCGGGGGGGCGCGCAGCCGTGAGTGCGCGGCCCGCGGCGCCCCATGGCGGCGTCGGCGCAGGCCCCGGCCGCGGCGCTGAGCGCCGAGCAGGCCAAAGGTGAGTGGCGGGGGGCGGCGTGGCCGGGAGCGGGGCCCGCCGGGCGGGCGGGAGGCGGCGGCGGCGGCGGCGGGCTGGCAGCGGTGCGTGTGCCCGCAGTGGTGCTGGCGGAGGTGATCAAGGCCTTCGGCTCGCCGGAGAACGCGCAGCGCATGGACGAGGCGCGGGACAACGCCTGCAACGATATGGGCAAGATGCTGCAGTTCCTGCTGCCCGTGGCCACCCAGATCCAGCAGGACGTGATCAAAGCCTACGGCTTCAGCAACGACGGGGAAGGTGGGTGCCCGCCGGCGGGGCGGGGCGGGGCGGCGCGGCTCTCGTGTCCGCGCCGCGGCTCCCCCGACCGCCGCGGCGGGGCGCCGCTGCCGCAGCCCGCGGCTCAGCCGCTCTCCCCGCCTGCCCGTTTCCTTTGCAGGCGTGCTGAAGTTTGCCCGGCTGATCAAATCCTACGAATCTCAGGACCCGGAGATAGCCAGCATGTCGGGGAAGCTCAAAGCCATGTTCCTGCCGCCCATGACGCTGCCCCCGCACGGGGCTGGCCCCGGGGGAGTGGCGACCTCGTGAGAGCGGAGGCCCTGTGCCGTCCCGGCCCTCGGCGCTGGCAGGGCACGGCTGGACAGCGGAGACGCTGCTCTGGGAGGAACCAGGCTGCTTTGTGCGCCTTTGTATGTCTGCTGGTGAATAAAAGCTATCTGGAAAACAAACCTCGTGATTTCTGAACGGACCTGGGCCTAGCACTGCTCTGCCGGGGCGGGTCCTTTTCTCTGCTGCAGAGGCGGTTAGAGCAGTGTCCACCTCATGACTGGTAAAGCCTGTGCTAATGATTTGAGAGGGGGAGGGCTCGTATGTATCAAACTCGGAAAAAAGATGCTTGCTCATGCAAGCCTTGGCCTGAAACCACACCACCTAGTATTAAAGCAATACTTTTTTTTTTTTAAACAAGATTTCAGAGGTGCTAAGCCTTATCTAAGAACAAGCGTTTACAAATGAGATATTTGACATGTTTTAGGTAGTGGGTTCATAAACATAAGCTAGTCCCTAAGGTGTTCTTCAGCAAGTGGCCTAAATGCAGCTCAGACCCCTGTCACCAGGCCAGTCAGCCATGCTAGTTTGTTCCTCCCTGTACACTGCTAACACCAGCTTATATAGCTGCACAGTTGTCTTCTAGCTGAATGTGTGATCAGACATATTAGACCTAATGTAAAAGGCTGCAGAAAGGTGAAGCAGGGACGAGCATGGCGAAGGAGAGCTAGCCTTGCCCCTTTTGGCTGCAGCCAGGGTTAGAGCAACATAAACATAATCTAGAACTGCATCATGTGCCTGCCAAGACCAGAGAGAGAAACCAACCCAGGGGAGCAGTTCCTCTCAAGTTTGAATCTTTGTATTTGTGACTTGATTCAAGTGAAGGGGCATCAGGTACATTTGACTGTTGGTGGCCTTGCAGCTTGTATGGGTCTCTTGCCCTTAGATGTGTTGACACATTTGGGAAGGGTCAGGGTGGGTTGGGGTGGAAGGGCTGGGAGAAGAGGGAGCTGAGGGTCAGGTGCTGGAGAGCTGTGTGTAGTTTTGTTTTCTGCGTCTTTCAGCTACAAAGGGCTGAGGAATGTAGCCAGCAAGGGCGTGAACTTAGTGGATAGGAGGCAGGAAGAACAGTCAGTCCCTTCCGTCTCCATCCACCTCTCCCAGCTTGGGCTTGGCCTCCCCCCCCCCCCCCTTCTAATTATTTATTAACTACAGCCCAGGAAGTGTTTTGTGAATGGTGAAAATCAAACCCTTTGCTTGAGGCCTGCTGTTTGCCTGACCTGGAGCTACCTTCTCCTCTGTCCACACCAGAAACAGGCCGAGTTCAGAACTCTTCCCGTGCGGATCAGATACAGGTGAGTCATAGGGCTTGCAGCAGACCCAAAGCACTATCGGCTGCTCCTTCCGGAGCTGTGGAACGAACCATGGTGAGCATCCAGCCATGTCTCTAGGGTGGTCTAGGTCTTGACTTGCTCTGTCAAGTTGTTTGATCTCTCTCCCAAGTCCATTTCAGATACTACTGTGTTGATACTTCCAATACTTTTTTTTTTTTTTTTTTAGTAGGACCCCCTGGTTAAGGGCTGTGGTACTCCCTCCACCTGCTGCTTGCTGTTAGTCCCCTATCTGTGGGGATCTGCCGGTCAAGATCCCAATGCCATCCTGTGGGTGAGTGTTGTGTATGCTAGCTAGGGGTAGAAAACAGTGTTGTTGGTGAGAAAAAAATAATGGAAGTAAGAATCAGGTGTAGAGGGGAAAAAGAACACCTTATACTAGGAACTACTGGAGAGCTGGAGGACTAGGTTCACAGTGAGTTAGACTGCTGTCGCTGCTGCTCCTCCTCACTTGTATAAAGAGAGAGAAGAGTTTGTGATGACCAGTCCAATACAACTACTTTTCTGCCTTCTGCAGGCCCTGCAGCTGCAGCATTTCAAAACATTTTTGTACAGAGAGAGATCAGGTGGCAGACCTTTTTAAAGCCTGATTATTTATTGATTTGTTACTGTCTTTAGAGTCTAATTGACAAGACACATGCTCTTCACCGTCAATCCAAATGGGTGCTCTGTTGTTGGGACGTCAGCAACATGGTATAAAGAAATGGGATTAGCACCAGGGTTAATCTATGGTTAGGTTCTGCTTGGGCAGCCACTGTGGTCCAGCACTGTCCTGTGGTCCTGTAGCCTGCCAGAGAGCATCTGGCTTGGGCAAGTCCCAGGAAGATGGTCCATCTGCCCATTCCCCCAGAGCAGATGGCCTTTATCTGGCAGCTCTAACAGTGCAAGAATGCTGCAGCTGAACTACTATGTAGCTCTGTGTAAAACTGCAACTTCCTGCCTATGCTTTACCTTGGTGCTGAGAGTTACCGGGTGGCAAATGCAGTGCTGATTTTTAAAAAGGGTTCAAATGAGAACCACAGACCAATAAAATTGATATCTAGAATGAGCAAGAGATTAGACACTATAATAGAAAAAGGAATGAATATGACATTAAAGAAAGAGTCCCTATCTACTTTGGTAAAGGCAAATCTCGTCTTGAAAAAACACTGGAGTTCTCTGAGGGACTTAGCAAGCTTGTGGATAAGGGAGATCTGGCTGATACAGTTTGCTTGGATTTGACAAGTTTCCCCTCATCAAAGACTTTTAAAGAGAACTAAAGACTTTTTAAAGAGAACTAAAGCCATGGCATAAGAGAGAGGAAGATTTTTTTCTTGAGTAAAGAATTAGTAGAAAATAAGAAATGGAAGATGGGCATAAATATCCAGTTTTCACAGCAAAGGGTAGTCACCAGTGGTCAGATCACTAGGGTCTGAGCTGGGATATGTGCTGTTCAGTATATTCCTAAATGACCTGGAAAAAGAGGGTAAACAGTGAGATGAGAAAATTGGCTGATGGCAGAAAGATATTTAGGATAATAGAGTGGGAGTCAACTGTGAAAAACTGCAGAACGAACTTATGATAGAGAATGGGTGGGTAATAGAACAGCAGATGAAATTCAAAATGGGTATATGTAAAGCAATGTTCATGGAGGAAAATAATTCAAACTTCACCTATAAAAAAAGAACTCTGAAATGATCATAACCTCTCTGGAGTAAGACTGTGATCTCATAATACATAAGTGCATGCAAATGTTAGCTCAATGCTCAGGTGCAGTGAACAAATAAGCAGAAATCATAGTTATGTCTTTGTATATGTCCATGTCTCACCAACATCTTGAATGCTATGTGCAGTTCTGGGGTCCCACTTCATCCTCATCTCCAAAATGATATAGCAGAGTTGGAAAAGGCTCAGAGAAGGACAGTAAAGATGATT
This sequence comes from Struthio camelus, assembly GCF_040807025.1. Taxonomy (NCBI): domain Eukaryota; kingdom Metazoa; phylum Chordata; class Aves; order Struthioniformes; family Struthionidae; genus Struthio; species Struthio camelus. The sequence goes on along the minus strand of NC_090942.1, from coordinate 90,535,594 downwards.
AGAGATGTAGAATAGCTCTGTACACAGAACATCTAAATAGGGTTGGAGTCTTCAGCCTGGAAAAGAGCTAAGGAAGGAATCAGAAGTTACAGGTCTCTAAATTCATGAGTGGCTTGGAGGGAGTGAGTAGGAACCAGAGGAATCAGTCATTGATTTTTTCTTTCATTACAACAGTCGGTTGTTAATAAAAATGGGCAGGGAACAGGTCATAAGCAAACCAAAGGAGGTGGTGGTTCTGTAGTTCAGCAGTGGAACTGCTTGTCAAAGGATGCTAAATATCTTGTGGATTCAAAGATTGACTCTACAAGTTAGTGAGGGCATTGTCCAAGTGAGCCCTGAACATCTCCAAGACTGGAGATTGCCCAGCCTCTCTGGGCACCTGTGCCGTTGCTGAACCACTCTTGGGCAGGAGTGTGTGTGTGGAATTGTTCCTATATCTATTCAGAATTTCTCTTGATGCAAGTTATGCCTGTTGCCTCTTGTCCTTTTGCTGTGTCCCTCTGAGAAGGATCTGGCTCCATCATTGCTAACCTCTCCTTCCCTGCCCCTTTAGGTAGTGTCAGACTATTAAATCCCTCCTCAATCCCTCCTCAGCCTTCTCCAGGCTGAACAAAACCAGCTCCCTCTGCCTATCTTCATGTGTCTCATCACTGGACTTTCTGCAGTTTGTCAATGTCCTTTTTCTTTTTTTTCTCCCCAGTAGTCCATATGTGAGCATCTTTTAATTGGCTCCTTCATTTATCCTCCTTTCTAAATTGATTCCTGTGCCCGTTGTGGCCTAGCTCCACAAAGGATTTAGAAGATAAGGTTCTACAGTTTGTGTTGTACTGAAGGCCAGACTACACCATAAGAATAATCTCTTTGATGCTGAAATCTCTTGACCTGTTAATTACATGAAGAAAGTATTTCAGTGGCTCAATTAGTTTGTTGTTGTATGCGCCAACTTTTACAGAGAACAGCTTCAAAGATACCAAGCAATTGCTTCTCTAAATTTAACCCACTGTGATATTTGCCCAGCTTATCAGTTGGAACTCTTCACCGGTAGTTTTTTATTATCTGTCTTGGTGTCTTTGATCTGGATCACCTGTGCACACCTAGTTCTTTTCTGACGTGGAAGCAATTACAAGTATAAATTCACTTTGTAAATTATGTGATTTGGGATTTGTATCCGCACAGACACTGCCTTATGGGCTACACTGCTCCCAGTGGTTTGCCTAACTGGAGGATACCGAATTACATGGGTTTAGCTCTAACTTACCCTTTCTATCCTGATTGGGGCTCTTTGGCACCTTGTTCCTTCCGCACTCCCCTGTGTCCCAGTAACATTCTCTTCCTTGGACAGATTTTCTGCTTCGTCCAGTTCATAAAGTGCAGAGATGCCTTGGTTTTACTTTTGTCTGCTATGGCTTCCTATCAACCCCACATAATCTAATATCCTTTTGATAGCAGGAGTTCCCTTTTGGGACTTCTGCCCAGAGCTTCTCTTGCTCTGGTCTGCCTCTTTTCTGTCTTTGAGTGCAGCCCATTCTTTGTGTAAAGGCTATTCCCTTGGGCCACAATTCTCTGGGCCTTTAAAGTTTCCCATGTTTTAGGTCTGTACAGTAGGCGCCCTGCAACTTACCATGTCCCTGCTGATCATCTATGTGAAACTGGAAGCATTTCAAATGAAGGTGGTGTAGATGCCTAAATCGTCTTTCTAGCAATAAAGCTTCGCTTCCTATTCTCTCCTGTACTTCCCTTTGTTGCTAGTTTCAATATCTCCCTTGGCCACGAGTTATGTCTTGGCCATTACTAGCAGTCTGTTCAGCTGCTTTGCAGGATTTCCCAGTCTGGTGGTGTGCAGAGAAGTTTGTAGCTGCCCATATTTGAAATTAGCAAATCTTTTACTGTTCCTGCTGCCCGCACTTCACGCCTCAGCTACCACACAGAGTAGCTGTGATATGGCCCCAGGGAAGAGTCAGGCTCTCTTACCATTTGGATTGCCCTCTTTGGCCACCCCATAGCTCTCAATCTTTCATGAGAATTGCAGACCTTAAAGCCAGTGCTAAGAGAAGAGGCAGTCATGGGCTGTAAACTGTTAGTTTTCTTCTTATTTGGTTGTCCAAATTGACAAGTTTAGCCTCTGTATGCTGTCTTGGGACCTTGCAGGTGCTAGACTGCACTCTTTTGAAACTGTCTGTGCCAGCCTTAGCTGATAACTGTTTGTCCTGCTCTGTGCCTGCTTTTCTCAGTGGATTCACCTGCCTCTAAGCTACTAATGCTTCTGTCACAGGAACATTCTGGAGCCAGGCTGTGTTTTGGGAATGGGTGGGAAGACAATGCTGTGCTCAGAGTGCTAGCCTGGGCCGCAAAGCCTGCAAGTCTGTTCTGGGTTTGCACAGATTCCCTCTGTGGCTGTATAGAGCGCATAGGATATTTATCTGCCCAGAGGGTAGCTGTGTGACTTATTCATTGATGAGCTGGAGCATGGAGGTTTCAGCTAGGTAGCTGAGAGCAGCCCGGGAGAACCCAAGCGGGGTGGCTGGTCAAAAACTCAAATGTTTCATTGCTGAATGTATGCTAGCATGTGCTGCCTGCTTTAGCTTTTGCAGATGCATGGGTGACCTCAGGCAGCTGTGGTGCACTTGGCACTACTGCAAGGACTTGTTGGGGGGGGAGGCATTGATGTCTGTTACTGGCCCCTTAGGGAGCAAGGGGAAGAGATGGCTTGTAGAACTGAACTTTGCGAGCATGGCTGGGATCCAAGAAGCACTTGGTGAGTCAACTCCACTGTGAAAAAAGGCAAGGACCCCAAAATAATGGGGGGAGGAGGAGGAAAGACGCAAAATGAGAAGCAGAAGTGTGTGCAAAGCAGCTTGGGGCTGGGGAGTCGATGGCTCAGAGCGCTTCCTGTTCCTGGAGCTGCGCGTGCCCAGCTGCGCGCCAGGTTACTCTTGTCTGTGCTGAACAGCAGTGCACAGAGGACCAGGAGAATAAGGGACGTGTCCAGAGTGAGGTTGATGGAGACGGGCTGAATGGACTAACAATAGATACCAGGAGAGCTACATGGCCAGCTCCCAAGAGACACGGAAACAGCTTGGTGTTGGGCGCTCCGGCACAGACCTCCGACTTCCCTTTTCTCACCAGCACAGAGAGATCTTTCCTCTGTGTTTGTTGAGTTGCTTTGGTGGTAGCCAGTTGGCCCCCTTTCCTCTCCCCCTCCACAATGGTGAGGTAAGAGGGACTGAGAGGTGTGTGGGTAGGGAGAGGGACCAGGGATGTAGGACAGAACAGAGGGGATCATCCTGGTAGTTGTATCTCAGTTGAAACCTTTCATGGACTGGGGCATGTATCATAGATGAAAGGTTTTATTATGTTCCTGCTGGCTGTCACCTGTATGGATGTGGGATCCCTCTAGGGGTGCCGGCTGAGGACTGTCCTACTTCACTGTACAAATTTCCACAAATAATGCCCGGTATTTTTCACTCACTCGGTCCTGTTTTTGTCTCTTCTGCTAGGTGGTTTCACCGTGACCTGAGTGGGCTGGAAGCTGAAGCCTTGCTGAAGGGACGGGGTGTCCATGGGAGCTTTCTAGCCAGGCCCAGTCGGAAGAATCAGGGAGACTTTTCTCTTTCAGTTCGGTAGGTAACTTAGACCCCAGCTTCTGCCTTTCCAGGGTTACATATTCAGAATGCTTAGGTCCTCCTGTGTCCTGGCCTCTCCTTCACCCTACTTTTATTCCTTTGAGTTCTCTCCAAGCTGTAAAAGGTCTGGAGTTTCCCATCATCTTCCAGACCTTCCCTCAAGTTGCCCCAGGAGCTTTCCAGTCCTCTCCTTTCACTGAGCTGGTTTGCTCTAGTTCCATGGCAGGAGATAATGCAGGGACTCCAACTTTTCTGCAGCTTTTCCAACCTCCTCACTGGACTGCTTTCTGCATCATCCCACAGGGTTGGTGACCAGGTAACCCACATCCGTATCCAGAATACCGGGGATTTCTATGACCTGTATGGAGGGGAGAAGTTTGCCACCTTGTCAGAACTAGTGGAGTACTACACGCAGCAACAGGGTTCATTGCAGGACAAAGATGGAACCATCATTGACCTGCGGTACCCGCTCAACTGCTCTGACCCCACTACAGAAAGGTATGGAGAAATCTAAGCAGTTGGTGTGTCTGTGCTGAGACCTCCTTTGTGTTTCATGGCCTGTGACTGTGCCACTATCCCTAAGGCCAACCCTGCAGAATCAGTGTCTCCTGCCTCCCACACCTTCCTATGTTTTCATAGGGGCAGCATCCCCAGGAATAGCTGCATATACCTTTCCCATCACAGCAGACCCAGTAGGGCCCTATTTGTATTTGTTTTCTTGTTGTCTGTGTTATTTATATCCTGTTTCTAAGCGCAAAGGTTGTAGCATTAGTTCCATGTCTGTAGCGGTCCCCAGAGTGAAAAGATGTGTGACAGCCTTCAGCCCTGCCCCAGACCTCCATGGTTATTCCAGGCCTGGGTGACTCATGTAGCTAAGAGTAGGGCCATGTTCCCCTGCTATTCCTGGCCTGCTCAGTCTTCTTCCTGTCCCCACTTTGCATATGTCTCTGACACCAAGTTACTAAATCAAATCAGGTGGTTTTACCCTTGTGTTGTACTTTCAGGCTCTTTGATGCAGCACGGGGAGCAATCATGTTGTTCTCTGGGAGGTGGGCGGATTCCTGTGTGGGGATCAGACAGGTCCGCCCTATGCACCTGGAGACAGGGGACAAGACGCCATGTGAGAAGCACCTGGGCACCCCCACGCTTGTGCAGGGCTGCCAGGGTGCAGTCTGCACCCTAGCCATCCTTTCCAGTCAAGGCCGTTGGGTTGTGGCCCTGCAGTTTCCTCCCTTCCTCCCTGCGGTTGGAAACTTCTTCCCCCCCCCCCCCCCCAAGCTCTTACGAAAGCTCCTCTCACTCTCTCCCCAAGAGATTTTCCATCACGTGGTTTCAAAGAGCTGGGCTCCACTAGAGGGGGAGGAGGGAGAACAGGACCCATTAACTCCTTCCTACCTGTGAAGGGGAAGCCCAGAGACCTTCTTGAGCAGGAGGGGAATCAATCGTTTCCCAGGGAGCATCCTGGGCACTGGCGGATAGTGGCTGGACACTTCCTTGGGAAGCAGATCGGAGCAGAAATTTATAATTACCATGCAACGGAAGTCACCAGCTATTTCTTGCAGGGTATGGGGTAAGGATCAAAAGGAATTAAAGCTGGACACTGCTAGCCGAGGCATAATAGCTCTCTGCCACATCTTACTCTTGGAATGACTCCCAAGATATATAGAGGAATGTATGGGTTTGGCCAGATGCAGGAGTTGCATGAGTCCAGAGAAGGGGTGAATGAATACCTGGCTGCTTCTGTGAGTGTCTCCTGAATCAGATTTTTAACTCTGGGGAATAGATAGCAGAAGAGCCGTAACAACATGAAATTCACCGTAGGTAGCAATACCATCCTAGGCCTCCACCATTAGTTGCTCTGTGGCCAGCAAACCCATTCCTGAGGCTCTACCTATGCTGGCTTGTCTACTAAGCATCAGTGCAGCCTTTACTGCAGTGTGTGCAGTGACACATGGACCACGTCTGACCCTTGTTGCAGTCCCTGAGGTGAGCAGAAGCAGGGAGAGGCATTTCAAGACAGCCTGATGCAACAGCTACCTGCTTTTGAAATACTGTTCACCAGGGGGAGACACCCCAAGTGGCTGCAGCTCCAGCTGCCAAGAGACCTTTGTGGAAGCAGGACAGAGCCACAGTGAACATAGCCTCTGGCTGGTGTGACTGCTTCACTGCAAAGGCCCCTAACTGCAGAGCCCAATGCACAACTCCAGCTGGAGACAGGGATGTCCCAGAACTGGAGGGGCCTGTCTGAGCCAGACCCAGCCTTGCCTGGAAGAGAAGAGCCCACATCTGCTCCCTGCCATTGAGCTGGGAAGGACTGAAGGGAATGGGACAGGAGCACGAGGACCGTGGTGACCCCTGGGCAGAGATGGGTCCAGACCCAGTAGAACCTCCAGGAGTGGGATGGTTCAGAGCAATTCCAGTGCCTAGAACATCTCATGGCTCTCATCTTGCTACAGTTTGTTTCTGTGCTTCTCTAATTGCTGGCTCAGCAGCACCCCTAGCACCCTCTGACATGGTCCAAAGAGACTGTGGAGCTTGAAACAGGCATGAGGAAATGAAGGATCTTCACAGAGACAACCTGGGACATATCTGGGGTTCCTGTAGGGCCAGAGCCCTGGGGTAGGAGGAGAGGATAGGATTGTCCCATCTCTCAGCCTGCTTCTGTTGACCATCCCTTGCACCCACATCCCACAGTAGGAGGGAAATCCCACCAGGCAGGCATGCACACCACAGAGATGTTTGTAGGTGAGACGGGGCTTGGCAGTAGCTGTGCCATCTGCACCAAGCTTGTGTCACTCTGCTCCCTGGGGCAGCCTTGAAGCAGGGCAGAGAATGCCTCAGTCAGATGGGGACACTCCCTGCCTTGTGGTGAGAGGACAGCTGGAGCTGCTGGCTGGGTCCATGCAGTGTGGATGGGAACATTCACATGGATCAGCAACAGTGAATGATACCAGGAGCAGAACATGGGCTCCAGGTGGCTACCGGTCTCCACCCCCATGGCCAGGCTGATCGCTACAGTGTGATGTGTTCAGAGTGTAGGAATTACCCTTTGATTAAAAAGGTGACTGAGTTTCAGAGAGAGGGATTATTGCTAGAGGTCTAAGAAAAGTATCTTTCCCTAGGATCGTTCTTTGATGGGTATGATCTCAACCCAGCAATCTGGGTGCTGCTAAATCAGGTGGGAGAGTTTCTGACTCACTGGGCATTTATTTTTGTTTCCTTAGTGTCTGAGTTTCAAAAGCATCCTGCAGCAGTAAGGCTGGAATCTATGGAGCCTGCCCATGCTGGGAGGTGCTGAATCCCACAGGCTACCCTCCCCCAGTTGGGTCTTCAAGCTAGCAAACATTGCTTACCTGTGTGTTTGTGTATCACACAACTGAATCCCACTTGGTGCTTTCCCCCTTTGTCCTGTGTTAACAGCATTCTGCCTGCCTGGTCCCAGAATCACAGAACGGTTGAGGTTGGAAGGGACCTCTGGAGATCCATCTAGTCCAACCTCCCTGCTCAAGCAGGGTCATCTAGAGCACATTGCACAGGATCACGTCCAGACAGCTTTTGAATATCTCCAGCGAAGGAGACTCCACCACCTCTCTGGGCAACCTGTTCCAGTGCTCTGTCACCCTCACAGAAAGAAGTTTTTCCACATGTTCAGATGGAACTTCCTGCGTTTCAGTTTGTGCCCGTTGCCTCTTGTCCTGTCGCTGGGCACCACTGAGAAGAGTCTGGCCTCATCCTCTTGACACCCCCCTTTCAGATATTTGTACACATTGATCAGATATCCCCCCCCCCCTCAGTCTTCTCTTCTCCAGCCTGAACAGGCCCAGCTCTCTCAGCCTTTCCTCATAGGAGAGATGCTCCAGTCCTCTAATCATCTTGGTAGCCCTCCGCTGGACTCTCTCCAGTAGTGCCATGTCTCTCTTGTACTGGGCAGCCCAGAACTGGACACAGTACTCCAGGCGTGGCCTCCCCAGGGCTGAGTAGAGGGGGAGGAGCACCTCCCTCCACCTGGCTGGCAACGCTCTGCCTAATGCAGCCCAGCATACCATTGGCTCTCCTGGCCACCAGGGCGCATTGTTGGCTCATGATCGACTTGTTGTCCACCAGGACTCCCAGCTCCCTTCTCTGAGGAGCTGCTTTCCAGCAGGTCAGCCCCCAGCCTGCACTGGTGCATGGGGTTATTCCTCCCAAGGTGCAGGATCCTGCTCCTCACTTGGTTTCCCTCTCTCTCTGTCTCTCTGTCTCTCTCATTCTCTCTGTCTCTCTCTTTCCTTCCCCTCTCCTAGTGTTGCTGCCCCTCGCTCCTCAGCTCAAGGGCATCCACCTATTTGCATCTCCACCTCTCTTCTGCTCTGCTCTTGTTTTTTTGTAGGTGGTACCATGGCCATCTGTCTGGCCCTGCAGCTGAGTCACTGCTCCAGACCAAGGCCACCCCTTGGACCTTCTTAGTGCGGGAGAGTCTCAGCAAACCTGGGGATTTTGTCCTGTCTGTTCTGACTGACCAACTTAAACCTGGGTCCGATGCTGCATCAGCTGGGACAACCAGTGCCTCTGGGCCCCGGCTCAAAGTCACCCACATCAAGATCATGTGTGAGGTGAGCAGGGTAGAAGGAGAAAAGGAGAGGGAGAGGAAGAGGCCTCTGCCTGTCTCTGCTGATCATGTCCCTAAAAGCATGGGGGAGCTTGATTACTGCCAAGAGTGTCTGTGAAATTGAAGTAGAGCAATGACCTTGCAGGTTTCTTATGTCCTTGCTCAGGACAGGGTGCCCATGGGCAATGCTGGGTGCTCAAACACAGGAGGAAAGAAGGTTAGGTGTGTCTGAAAACTCTAGCACAGGGAGTGTTTGGTGAAGGAGAGAGAAGGATTCATAGTCTAATGATGAGCTTATGAAAGAGATGAAGAGGTTAAAAACTTTTGGAGGAGGAGAGAAATCTGCAGGATCTCCATACCTAGTCTGGAGGATGTTACCAACCTGTCTGTCACAAGTTCTCCTATCTTTATCCTGTGGAATGATGCAGGGAGTGGAGGAGAATTTCAGGGCAGATGATTGAGCTTAAATGAGAGCTGAACGTATCTCTGGGTTTCTATCCACTCAGGAGAAGAGGAGTCAGTTCGCCATGTTATGAGCTTAACATTCTCAGGGCAAACTACTATTTGACCTCCTTGCCAGAGAAAACACTCTTCCAGATAGCACAGAGCGGTGCTAGTGCTTTGTACTCCAGTGTTACCTTTTCCCTAAGCATTGTCAGATTTGGCTGTAGGAATGTTATAGGATGTAACGCATTATTGCTCTATTCAGAATGGACGCTACACAGTTGGAGGTGCTGAAGTGTTTGACAGCTTGGCAGAGCTGGTGGAGCATTTCAAGAAGACTGGGATTGAGGAGGTTTCCGGCTCCTTTGTGTACCTAAAGCAGGTAAATCCTGTTTCCTCAACTCAGAGATCCTTTGGAAGGGTCCACTTGCTGCTGGTTTCTGCTTTGTGTCCCTCCCTTCCTTTTCTGCAGAGCACACAGAGGAGACTTGACTCTCCAGCAGCATCTATCTCTCTTGACAACCCTTTCTCTTTTTCCCAGCCCTACTACGCTACTAGGGTGAATGCTGCTGACATTGAGAATAGAGTGCTGGAGCTGAACAAGAAGATTCTGGCTGAGGAAACATCCAAGGCTGGATTCTGGGAGGAATTTGATGTAAGCAACTGTGGTGGAGGATGGTCATACAGCTTTTTGGGAAGTCCTTGCTCACCACCTCTTCTCCATCTGTAATTTCGTCCTAGACACACATTTCTTAGGCAGTCCTGTCAATTCTTGTCATTCTCTCTCTGAAAAAATTCTGTTTGGATCCTGTTCCGGTAGGGTGTGAGTATAATCTTGAAGTGAACCTAGTGAGGTAGAAATGTGCTTTTTCATGGATGGGAGACCAGTCACCCAGGGTCAGGCCATGAACCTTGGACTTTTCTAGTCTAGGTTTACTTTTCAATTCTCTGCTCCCCTAGAAGCATGTTCATGTAGCCTCAGAGTTGCCACTGTTCCTCTGAGTCCCCCCATCTCCCCTGTCACAGATTGTCATGATTGCTCTCTGTTCTGCTCTCAGAGCCTGCAAAAACAGGAAGCCAAGCACCTGTATGACCGTCATGAAGGTCAGAGACCTGAGAACAAGAGCAAGAACCGGTACAAGAACATCTTGCCCTGTGAGTCTTGCTTCACCACTGTTTAAAAAAAAAAAAAAAAAAAAAGAAAGGGCAAATAGAGACAGATGCGATGAAGAGCTGTCCAAGATATCGCTGGCTCTGCCTCAGCCTGCTCTATCCTCCAGAGTGGGGACAGGTTACAAGGTGTGCAGCATTGGGGATTTAGGAGCTGATTGGAGAGGTCACAGCCTTTCCATACCCTTGAAGGAGGGAGGGACGCATCAGTCTTATTTGCTGGTAGTGTGGTCTGGCTCAGTGGAAGAGAGAGAGAGAGATGTGTGAGATTGGTCTGACCCCCAGAGGAGGAGAGATGAAAATATGTGGCAGGATGCATGCACTGGGTAATGTGAATGAGGTGGCGTGGGGCAGGGAAGGAGCTCCACAGAGCAGAGCAGAGCACAGCTCATTACGCTTATTGCACTGTTGATTCTTTCACTGCAACTCCAGTCGATCACTCCAGAGTCATCCTCCAAGGAAGGGATCCAAAGATCCCTGGATCTGACTATATCAATGCCAACTATGTCAAGGTGAGTCTTTGCCAAAGATGGCTATATGTCTGAACTGGGGAGAAGGGGTTGCCTGATCACTGCAGCCCTCCTGCTCTTCCCAATCCACCCACAGAACAACCTGATCAGCCCAGATGAATGCACCAAGACCTACATTGCCAGCCAAGGCTGCCTGGATGCCACAGTCAATGACTTCTGGCAGATGGTGTGGCAGGAGAACACGCGCATTATTGTGATGACCACACGGGAAGTAGAAAAAGGACGGGTAAGTAGCTGTTTGCAGCTGTTTGTCTTGGGCCTGCGCTCTTATGTCCTTCAACTGCTGCTCTTTTCTTTCTCTCTTCCTCTCCTTCTCCCCATCCTCATCCTGTCTCCCTCCTCTGTCTGCACAGACCAAATGTGTGCCCTACTGGCCAGAGGTGGGCAGCACAAAAGAATATGGTTCCTACCTTGTGGAGAACGCTGGGGAACACGATGCATTGGAGTACAAACTCCGGCAACTCTGTGTGTGGCCGATAAATGACGTGAGTGTGCTAAGCCAGGGTTTGTCAGGGTGCCCGTGGGTCTAACAGAGGCTGTATGTCCTAGGCTGGGAATTGCTGGGTGCGGTGGTGATGCTGCCGCTGTATTACTCCTGGGGGGGGGGGTGTCACATTTCACCTGGCTTGGGTTGGTCATTTGACAGGACCAAGGAGTGAACAGGAGCAAGAGATTCCCTTTGGCTTCAGATCCACCTCTCCTAGGACAGAGGCCAGGACTGGGCTGTAGCTTTGCTAGTGGGATGTTCTGTTATTATCAGGGTAAGACTACACGTGAGATCTGGCACTACCAATACCTGAGTTGGCCTGACCATGGCGTTCCCAGTGAACCAGGAGGAGTGCTCAGCTTCCTGGATCAAATCAACCAGAAGCAGGAGAGTATCCCAAATGCTGGGCCTATTCTGGTGCATTGCAGGTGGGTACAAAGGCTGGGTTTTGAAGCCCTCTCCATCCCTCTTATATGGTGAGACATAGAAAGTCTCTATACTGTTGCACCACTCATTTCCCCAGGACTTGTGAGTGAAGCACCTGCCAGCCCTGGTATTTCCTTTTCCCTCTTTGACATCCCCAAACAAAGGGTGCCCGTTGCATCCTTTACTCTTTTGTGGCATTGCTGAACAGCTGTTATAAGTGCTGCCTCCTTCCCAGAAGCAGCTGCATTTTGCTTCAGGACCCTGGTTCACACCTAGCTGGGTGGGTGTAGATACCCTAGTAAAGGCAACTCTGACCACTGCTTGTCCTCTTCTTGCAGTGCTGGGATTGGCCGCACCGGGACTATCATCGTCATTGATATGATAGTGGAAACAATCTCCACCAAGGGTAAGAGGCCCTTGCAGTGTCCTGAAATGGACTGACCCAGCAGGGTTGTGCCCTTAGACCCGCTGCAGGGGCTGAAAACATGGGAGAGATCCTGTGCTGCTGCACAGTTGAACTGTATCCACTCACTGTAGCTTTAGCTTTCTCTGAGCATGGGCTCTTCAACCAGGACCAGGTCTGAAGGATGCTGAGCAGGAAGGAGGGATGAGAGGACTCCTGTAAAGAGCATGAAGGGCAGTGGAGAGCTCCCAGCTGAGCTCCCCTGTGCCTGCTTTTGATGGAGAATGGGAGAGGGGAGGGGTCAGCAAACATGCCCATAAACATTTCTGGTGCCCCCTGCTAGGGCTGGACTGTGACATCGACATCCAGAAGACCATCCAGATGGTGAGGGCCCAGCGCTCAGGGATGGTGCAGACAGAGGCCCAATACAAGTTCATCTACATGGCCATTTGCCAGTTCATAGAGACCACCAAGAAAAAGCTGGAAGTCATCCAGGTGAGAAAAGGGACTCTACATTCCCACCCTATGCATCTGTGCCCTGCATGGTGCTGGCTCTGAGCCCAAGTGCTTCCTAAGGCTCTAGCTATCACTGGGACCTGCACAGACTGTGACGGTGCACTGCGATTTGACTCCCTTCCTCACCCTTTAAAATTCAATGGACAATAGTGGTAGCTCGAGTCCCAGTCCCTTCTGAATAACTAAACAGCAATAGGTTTTAGCGCAGTTATGTCAACCACATTCTGTGTAACTTCTCCACCAAGTGCTGTTTAGTTACAAGCTGAATCGAAGACAGGCATAGACTTTGCTCTCTCCTTTCCTCTTCGTCCTTCCCATCCTGGTTCTGTAGCTGCCCCCCAAACCCTTGTGGAAAGGGTAGGAAATCTTTTCTCCTACTAGCTAAGTGGCATCTTTTAGCTCTACCTGTATGTAGCCTCTGGCAGCATCCACCAGCTGCTGCTTAATATTCTTTATTTAGCTGACACATAGCACTATCGGACATGCCAGCGCCTCTAGAAATTAGTTGCCCCACTACTCACCTACGTACAAGGAGGCATTAGCAGTCTTACTGCTCCCTTCTGTGATAGCAGTGGGTAGAGTGCACCAAGAGCCTGAGGACTTCTGCAGTCCACCCACCTTCACCCAGAACGATGCACTGGTAACAGCTGTAACTCTTCCATGATATCTTTCCTGCTTCTCCCAGACCTCACTCTTCTTAGCTTAGCTTTTCTCTCCTGCAGGCTCAGAAAGGGAAGCCCAACGAGTCTGAATATGGCAACATCACCTACCCGCCCGCTGTGAGGAACATGCATGCCAAGGCCACACGAAAAACCTCCAAGTAAGAGCTGCCCTAAGCCAGATGCTTTTTGCCATGGTCTCCCTACTGCCTTGGCTAGCTTTTTGCTCCTGTTCACTTTTTTACGTGGTCTTATAGGCAGAAAGAGGAGTCAACGGTTTATGAGAACTTGGGGAAGAAGGAGGAGAAGGTGAGGAAACAGCGCTCCTCAGAGAAGAAACTGAAAGGTTCACTAAAGAAAAAATAAACATAAGTTGCAGGTAGCCCCTTGAGGTTTTGAACCTGGGGTACAGGACTGGAGCTCATGTCCAGGCTAGCTTGTCTCACATCCCTCTCTTGGACTGGAACTAGACCTTCTGTGTTTCTTCCATGCAATCTTTCAATGCTATGAACCATGCTGCTTTCCAGCTCAGCTGACTGCCCTCTTTATCCCTTGCCTGGGCAGGCCAGCTAAGTCTCCCCCTGCCCCTTCATCACTCATTAACAGGAAAAATCACATCCCGTCTTTCCATTTCTCTCTGAGCACTGGAGGCCAGACTCACCTCTGTTGTGTCAGCTTCAGCTCCTGCTCTTCTAGCAGAAAGAACTTTATAGGAGCTACATCTCCACCCACTGCTGTGAGTTGGGGTTTAGCCTGTTTGTGTTCTGGCTCCCTGAAGCCTCATCTTTTAAAGTCTGGCATTTTGGCTACTTCCAACTTGTCAGTGATTCAACAGAAAACTTCCTTTTTCCTTAACCCTAACCCTCCATACCATGTTCTTTTGTCTGTCTGCTCCTTGGATAATGTAAATATACTAGAATTTGATATGATGGCTATGTTTTCTTCTTTGTCTGTAAATAAATGTGTATTTGTTTGAATGCTAGGTCCCTAAAGCTTTCTCCATAATTATTCTTTTTATACATACATATATACACACACACACACACACACACACACACACACTCACTCACTCTCTTGACTTCACTTACAGCCCTGCAGAGGCTTACAAGAATGGCTCTTAGCTTAATTTTCCTGTCTTCCTGCAACCTTCAGTCTCCTTAACAGAAGCCATTAATTATGGTGGCTACTGGCTGTGTGGCTTTTGAGTGCTGGTAGTTAGCAGGTAAGTCCAAGCACAGAAAGTTAGTTGTGAAAAGCTCAGGAGTAGGCTTTTGCACCTAAATTATGGTATTTGGAGAAGTTATTTTCCCTCCCAAGGCCATGGTCATTTTGTCATCTGTCTTCGGTGGCATTCAACTGACTTGGACAGTAAGTCATGATTAAGTGCTGCTTCAGCAAACAATAATGAACTGCAGTGCCTGAGTATTCTTTCCCATGCATCAGGGGGCAGAACTGCAATTTCATCTTTATAGAGAAAACGGACCAGGGCCTGGCTATATTGTGCCGTCACTGCAACGTGGCATTCCCACCACTACTTCTGTGAATGCCAGAAAGCACCCCTGAGCACTGGCAATTCATCCTTGCTGGTGTTAGAACGGACCTCGGTCTGATTTTTAAAGCCTTGCTAATTAAAACTAGGCCCCAGCCTGGGACCTGTAACTAGGAATCATTTGAGACACTGCTGAGATGGTTTGGATATGGTCACAGCTCAACAGTGCACACCCGAACCTTTCATGGCATTTGGTCGGCTTTGAGCCCAAGCAACATGCTGGAGACCCTTTAAAATGCAAGTAAAGACACTGCTTAAGCTGTGGATGTTTGATATTCATAGAAAAAGATGGATTAGGTGGCTGGGGCTAGGACAGGGTTAGAGCTGATGGCTGGAAGGGAAGTCTTGGAAGAAGACTGCGCTAAAATTGACAAAGCGGCCTAGGACCCAGACTAGGATAGCTCAGGAATTTGGGACAGATGATTTCATCTGGTCTGAGACAAACATAGGCCCTGTCTGGGAAGAAAAGAGGATTCAGGGAATTGAATAATCAGTAGCTTTCAGCTGTCTGACACAGGAACATGCTGAACACCTTCAAAGTCTAGCTCTAATTTTCCCATGCTTCGCTGCAGGGACCCCAGGACTCAGGTCCTTTCCTCTCAGTCTTAAACTACAAATCCAGATTTTGGGGATGGGGTGGGCAGAAAGGAAGAATGAGGCATACCTTGAACTCTGATCCATGTAGCTTGTAAAACTGGAAGTGTGAAGCACATGTCTGGCAGCTGGTAATGTGAAGCAGCTACCACTTGCTACAAACAAGCTAGAAGCAGACAAAACCACATCCTTTTAACCACACACCATCGCAGAGCATATGCCCACACTCAGGCTCTTGGACTGAATGAGGAAAGTTCCCCCATTGACCAGGGAGTCACAAGATGATGGGCAAAGATGCAGTTAAGCAACTCGGGCTAAGCTGCCTGCTTTGATCTGGTGCCAAATGCATGAACAGAGCCCAAGCAAGATTTATCCGCGTGCAAAGGAGCGGACAAGCAGCGTGGATTCTGGACCGACTGAGCCATGCCAACATACACAATAGCTTCCCTCAAGCCAATAGCGTATGACACAGGCACACTAATAATGCACATACAGAAGAATCCACCCCATTGTTAGAACAAGCAACTTCACCTTTTGTCTAGCCTACAGGCAAGGAAAGCTACTGGGGATAGATTACAGCATCAGGGACAAGTACCACACAGCGTCCTGTGCATACTGGGGGAAATTCTGCCTCTTCACAACTGTAGGCTCTGCCTCAAGCAAGCAATGGCAGAAACACCGCCACAGTGGAAATCCAGACATAGCTGGTTGTGGAGCACATGGCTGAGAAAGCCACCTCTGCTGGAGACACATAGCTGAGCAACAGTAAATTGGGAGCAAGGACACTGGGCACTATCATTTGATGTGACAAGCAAACTTGTCTAGAAGTGCTGGAAAGATAGAAGATGGTACTTCAAAGCCCAGCTCATGGAAAGCGTGTAGCCTCTCTTATAGTGAGCTAACAAGCCTGTGCATTCACCAGCTGGCTTTGCAACTCTATTGCTAAGAAACTAGACACAAGAAATGGTTACTAGGGAAACAATGGACAAAGAGGTAAAACTTGAAACCTGTGGCCCTATACTGCGTCCCACCTCTGACCAGTGCCGCATATCCTCTTCTGAGCACTGAGGCTACAGACTTACTCTCAGGGAATGCCTCCTTTTGCTTTAGGCTCCTGGCTAGCTTCGGTGGACAGGGTGCAATTCACCTCCTTCTGAAATGCAGCCACAGCAGAAAGCAAGGCATGCCAACGGTCAGCCTAACCTTTCCCCAAAGCCCTACAACACCAACAGGTTTACAGGCCTCAGTGGAATTCTTTGCTTTCTGCTTCACAAGCATAAGAGGTCCCCTAATGGCCTCCCTTCTTCCTTGGAGAGGTTACATTGGAGTTTCCTAGTTTTCTGTGTGAAAGCTCCAGATCCTAAATCTGGTACAGGGCAGCCTAGTGAGTCAGAGAAATAGTTATCCCTGAGGCAGACAACATTTTGCCTGTGAAAGCCAAGCATAGAAGAGAATTTAACTAGCAGAGAAAGATTTTCCCATGTTTTTGGCTAGGTAAGTGGAGAAAAAAAGAGGTGCAACAATAGAGCCCAGGACACAGTAAGTACATGCTGGCGCAAGGCATAAAAACAGGTAAATCTAAGCTCATCTTCAGCATCTGTTAGGCAGGTTAGAAGAAACTGGCCCCGGTCATCCATGCAGCCGTACGGTACGAGCATCTACACCTGCTCAACATCTCCCCACCCTGTGATCTGTCAATGAACAAGAGGCTATTTCTCTTGCTCCTTTCCCATAGCATCCTGATTTTGCTTGCAACCAAATGAAAGCTGGGTCCCACAAAATAACATATACCTCTTTCAGCCACTGAGCATGCTTGGACATAGAATAATTTCTTTTTGTTTTAATTTTTACAAATGTTTGAAAGAATCACTGAGTAGATAGTGACACAAATAGGTTTTCCAGCAGTTACAGGTGCCCAGTTAATTACACTTTCTTGAGCTTAGCTTCAGGTTCTCTTGTGATCAGGAGGGAAAGAAAAACAAGACTTACTAGAAAAAAGCCTGGTGGTGATGGCAGCAGAACTCACTGACTTGGGGGGAAAAAAAAAAAAAAAGAGAGAAAGAGAGAGAGAGAAAGAAAAAAAAAAAAGAAGGTCTGAGTCTACTGTATAGAAATCTAAACATCAGTGAAGATTAGAGGTGAATTACTAGATCCACATGGGCTCATACCAGTAGGTAAATTTATCTGGTGGGGTAAGGAAGGGATTACAGCTGCCCAGTGGTAAAGCCCAATCCCATAGCTAGGTCACCACAGACCGAGCTGGGGCAGGAGAACCGAACCCAGCTACTGGATTAAGGATTCCAAAACGAGGGCAAATGATGCTAGTAGAAGGAATTCAAAGCTCCTCACAGGCATCTTCTGCTGGTCAGTGCCAGTGGTTCTAGGAAGCTTTAGTTCTTTCATTTCTTCCCTTGTTTGAGTAGGAGACTGTCACTGAAAGGGAGACAGAAATGAGTCATTAGTCCCAAAAGCACAGGCAAAATTGAGCCAGACCCTTACTGCAGGACTGGGAGCCAACCCAAAGGATTTGGGCTTCAACCTTGGTTAATAAATGCCTATTTCAAAACCCCTTAAGCCTGCTGAGAGGAATAAGATGAAACATGATCAAACAGGCAACCAGAGATGCCATGGAAAAGAAACCATCTCTGACTTCCTCTCTTTATTTTAAACTTTCAGCTGCATACTATTGACTTGGCTGGCACTGCCTCGTCCTGTAAACACTGGACAGATTAGGCAGAAGCCAAACTCCCTCCAGCTATGAGAGCAGGGAATGAAGTACGCTGGCATGGACTGGAAAGCTTTTGGAGAGTTAGTGATAACAAGGAGACAAGAAGATTTCCTACTAACTGCCAGTCTGCAGCCCTCTGTTAACCCTATACGCAGAACGAATCAAAGGACACTCTTCAGTTCACTACTCTTGCCTTCCCTACGCAAGGTTCTTCACAGGACACACAGCCCCAGTTCCTGAACATCTGCTAATTGATGCAGATGTTTGTGTAGCCTCTGCAAGGAAGGGATGCAAGTTTCACATCACAAACGAGCGCTGAGATAGAGACGGAATGAACTAATGCCCAGAAAGGTCCAAGACAGCAACATCCCAGGCTCCAGACAAACATGCACCCTCCCTTTCCAAGTACTCACAAAAAAATCAAAATAAAAATCAGTGCCTTACCTTCCTCTGTGCAGCAGGGATGCATTAAGGGGAAGAAGGGAAGAAAAAAAAAAAAAAAAGTAAAACAATTAGATTTAACACGCTCTTAGGTTTTTGCAGTAAGCAAGACTGCTCCCAACTTGGCTCTATCCTCTGGCATCAGAGTCTTCTCAGAGGAAAGATCCTGAGAGAGCTCCAGAAAGGGAACCAGCTTCACAGGTAAGGTGCAGGTAAATCCACCCACAACAAAATCTACCCACAACAGCCCTCCGTCCCCTTTACCTGGTAAAGCCCTCATCCTGCAGGTTCAGCACCAAGTTATCTGCTGTGAGATACACACGGTTTTGTGAAGCAGCAATCTGAAAGAGAAATCCATGACAGAGGTTATATAAAACAAGTATTAAAGAAACAAGGAGGAAGGGCATTAATAAAGAATCTGTCTCCCCTCCAGACACAATGTGGAATCATAGTGCAGGCTTTGCACTTGTGAACGTTATGTTTGATCCTGCTTAGGACTTTGCCAGTGAGGGGAGAGGGAATAACATGAAAAAGAACCCCCTATGAAGCAGAATTGGCCTGTCTCCCCATTTAGGCTCAAACTGTGTTTAAGCACATTTAATATGAACAGAAGTTTCTGCATGATAGGTCTCTATTTTAGATAACTGAACCAGGGGACTAACAATTTAGCCGTTAACACTATATATATATATTTACATTTCAATTCAGAGTGCCTATCCAGTCTTGTTTGTATTTGCTTACGGTTCTACCTAAGTCAACACAATTCCCAAAAATGGCTTTGTCATGTCCAGACTTCCCATTCCAGTGCCATCAGACTTTCTATTAAGGAGTGCTCATTCTTTCTCCCTGTCAGACAGATCTTTGACCCCAGGCTTATCTGTTCCCCATTCATCAGTCTGCAGGAAACCAGGAGCTTTTGGCAGCTGCAGCTGGATGTAGGTGATAGAATCTGATGTGGATCTGGCCTTGTCATGTGAACAGCATGAACTCGTAGCCTCACATCTAATTGCCGATCACTGCTGGCTAAGCCTTACGCTCTTCTTGAGCAGAGAAGGGCTCAGCAGGGACAAAGGTCAGGACAGGACAGTCACATTCGCCTTAAAATCATCATGTGGCCACTGGGTTGGGAGCGGCAGCACAAGGAAACGCAGGAGGAAGAAAGAAATTCTGTGCCCCGCTACTTACCGTTTTTGAAATGTTCTGAGCAGCTCGGATCTTACGTAGCTTGA
The DNA here is from genome assembly GCF_040807025.1 of Struthio camelus. Taxonomy (NCBI): domain Eukaryota; kingdom Metazoa; phylum Chordata; class Aves; order Struthioniformes; family Struthionidae; genus Struthio; species Struthio camelus. The sequence continues at coordinate 90,516,207 of NC_090942.1, read as the reverse complement.
TGTAGCCTGGATTCCTGCTCAGAGCTTCACCGAGGTACAGAGGAGCACAAGTTAAGGAAAAATCTGCTAGCAGAAGCCCCTCCATCCTCAAGGAATTCTTTCTAAACCACATCATCAAATATCTTGAGAAAAATGATCCCAATCACTTCCACCTCTGGGTAGGGATATTTTTACTTACCCATATGAAGAACAACAGGGTTATGGTCACAAACAGCCAATAAGCATTAAACCTTACAACAGGGAGTGCAAGCTCATGGCCTACTCTGCTCTGACCTGTAATCCCACTCCAGCTGACTGCAGGGGGAAAAAAATATAGCTTTAAGTAGATCTCGTGTCATCCCATCGGTCTCCTAAACGTGAACCTAATAATGCAACAGATTCTCAGGACTGTCAGTCTCACAAACCACCTCCCACAAAGTCTCCCAAAGATGGATATCATCTTGGCAGCTGTAGCTTCCCCTTCAGCCTGAACAATCTTTTGCTTCTGCTCCTGCTTGGCCTTCTCCACCAGGAACTGTGCGCGCTGTGCCTCCTGTTGGGCTGTACAGGGAACAACCAAAAGCATTCAGAGAAGATCCTATCCTCCCAAACCCTCCAGCAGAATCCCACAGATGAGGCCTGGTGGCTCATGCTTCCCAAGGAAATGATAGCATTCAGGAGCCATACTCGCAACTAGGAAACATATCTGAGGGTACTTTTTTTCTAACCAACAATGACAGCACCCTCTAAACATAATCCCCGTTGTGATAGTCCTAGTTTGGAAGAGGAACCTCTACAGCTTTGGGAAGTCAGTCCAACTGATGTTCCAGCCCATTAGCAATGACCCAACGTTTTCTGACGATACTCGTGAAATAACCTGGTTAGACATTACTAAGGAAGCCAAAATCTACAACTTTGCAATTGTGTCCATGCAACAGCACAGAGACACTAGCCCAAATTCAGATTTCTTGTTCAATAATTCAGCAGAAATGCAAAGGAAATTCACCCTTTCTAGGTGTAAATTGAACTCACCCACTTGCTTAGCTTCCACAGCTGCTGTGTATTCACGACTGAAGCTTAGCTCTGTGATAGCCACATCATCCAGGATGAGGCTGAAATCCTTGGCTCTCTCTGTCAGTTCTCGTCGAATAAGCAGGGACACCTGAAACACAAATATGGAAAAAAGAATACCACACAGAGGCTACTTCTTGCTTCCTGTGCCCTCCAAAACAGAAGCACAACTGCCCCTCACAATTCACTCACATTGGCCCTGAGGGAAGGATTACCTAAAACAAACCCCCGAAACACAGACATTAATATCTGTCCCTGAATTTGTCATCTCTTAAGAAAATCTGCATATTCATAGCTATTTAGAAAGCTCTTAAAAGCAAATATAGTTTATTTATAATTATTAACTATTACAATTAAGTAACATTGCAAAAATAAAAGAACGTTCTTGAAAGTGTTTTGTTTCCACAGCCTGCCACATCTAGTTCCACAGCTCCCACATGTGTTTTCACAACAAGTATTTATCTCTCCACCGTGAATGTCATTGTTCTGGGTTTGACTGTCTCATCCTTATACTCGAAGAAAATAAGAAATCCTGCTCCCCACTGCCATATGTCAAAGACACATCTCTTATCTACTGTTGCTACTCAATTTTTTTTCTAATCTCTCTGTAGGAGAGGAGTCTTTAGATCTTTTGATTTCTTCTGCTTATCTCCGAGTTGCCTTGGGTTTGCCAGTACCTTTTTCAGACAGGCTGACAAGTCCCAGACAAAACGTTGGATTTAAATGGAAGTTACTGCTACGGTATCACATCCTTGACCGTTCTAGGATTTGTTTTCACTTTTATTGCAGCTCTTCACTGAGCAGAATTCTAAAGCAGTGCCAGAATGCTTTACTGAGTGAACTGTGAGCAAAGAACTATGTAAAGTCACTTCATTTCCTTCTCAGTATCAAGGGCTTCAATATTCATCACTTCACAGTCATCGGCATTGGCTGAATTTATGACAGGAGAGGAAATAAAATTGTTTGTTCAGAAGTTTCAGAGATAATCTAACAGTCTTCACTGCTTCTGATAAATCTAAATCAACTGCCGACATTGTTTCCTTACGTTCTCCCTTTCCATTCACTCTCCTTACACAAGATTCATAACAAATTTATTCAGTGCACATTATACGGCCTAGGACAGAACCTGGAAGTCCCTGGTATGGATCAATTATCTGGACAAGATCTGGCCAACCAGTCCTGCTCTTTGTTTTCACGGATCAGAAAACAGTTAAGAGATGCTTTGTATTTCATCCTCCTGGCAACTTACCGTCTATAGTAGTAGATCTTCTCTAAAACCTATTAAAAGGAATCTAAGTAAGATCAGCAAGTTACATCTCCTCAGCAGGGGCAGGTGGCAGCTACTCTCAGAATCCTTGACAATCAAGCTCTCAGAACATGACATTTCAGGGGTAGGGTTTTTTTTTGTTTGTTTTTAATTATTTCTATCACTTTGCAACCATCCTGGTTACACTTTTAACTTTTTCCAAAACCAGAAACATTTGCTATCTGTTAGTTTTCTGAAACAGCACTGTCCATCACTGAAAGGTTATCATTTTCTTAGCAGCTCATCTATCTTTCCAGATCCTTTAGAGCTGTTTAAATTTGCTTTGACAGCTCTTCTGAGGCCCATGCAGGGCCAAGGTAACCATTTTTTAAAGCCAGTTCTGCTAATACCTGTGGAGTCTGGTCTAAGTCAGCTCTCCCTCCCCCATCGCTACACCATAGCGCTTTTTTCCCCATCTCTACACTGAGCATCCACTTTTCTTCCCATAACCTAGTGCTACAAAATTGGTGTTTGCACCTCTATTGGAATCAAACTGTAAGCAGGACACAGTTGCACATCCTTCCCATTTGGATGCTTCTGCCAGCAGCCTAAAACATAGCTATCCTTTATCTGCTACAACATTTCCCACATGCAGCGTTTAGATATTCCTTTGTAATCTGAACATAAGTCTTCTCCGAAGAGTCACCTGGGCTCTCTGAGTGATGAGCTGTGAAGCGTTGAACTTGGCGACCACGCTCTTGAGCACTTCGTTAACAATGGAAGGCAGCACTCGCTCCTCGTAGTCCAGGCCCAGGCGCTGGTACATGCTGGGTAGCTCAGCAGCATTGGGGCGCGTGAGAACACGCAGGGAGATGTTCACCATCTGCAAGTCTGCAAGGAAGGGAGACAAGCAGGGCCACAACCCCGGCTGGGCTCGCCCCCCACCCAGTGCTGCCAGGGCCTCCTGTGTGAGCCGGCGAGGCGGCTCTTACCTTTGGAGCCAGTGGGAGATGAGATCTTGCGTGGCCGGGCCCGGATGTCGTAGATGATGGGGTACTGGAACCAGGGGATCCTGCGGCGGGACACACACCCGTCACACGGGGCGGCCGACGCGGCGCAGAGACCCGCTACAGGGGGCAGCCAGGGCCGCGGCAGGGGCCCGGCTCGGGGGGCGGTCCCTACCTGAAGTGGAGCCCCTCGGCGAGGATGGTGTCCTGCTGGACGCCGCCGATGCGGTTGAAGAAGATGGCCCGCTGGCCGCCTTCCACTGCGGGGAGGGAGGAGGAGCAGGATCAGCGCGGCGGGCGGAGGGGCGGCAGAGCGGGAGGAAGGGAAGGAGGGAGCAAGGGACTCACCGATGAAAACGGACTCGCGGACGCCGTAGGCCAGGGCGCCGGCGCCCAGGAGCAGCTTGAGGGCGGTGCCGACGCCGCGGGGCCCCGCCGGCAGCCGCCCCGCCAGATCCTTCAGGTTCTGCGCCATGGCCGCGCCGCGCTGCGCCGCGCCGCGCGCCGAGCCGGGAAGGACACCGGAAGGTCCCGCCGCCGAGGCGCTCCGGGAGGAAACCGCAATGATAGCAGGGCCCCCGCCTTGGCCACCGTCCTGGGCGGCCGCGCTGTGTTCCGGAAGTGGACCCGGCCGGAACGGGTTAGCAGCTGCCTTGAGGCCGCAGCCAGAGCGCCATCTTGGATCGCTGCGGCGTCCAATTGGCGGCTGGGGAACAGGAGGCAATCGGCTACAGCGGAAGTGAGGTAAGGGGGCGGGGCCTCGTCCCATGTGGTCGGGCTCTCGGAAGATGGCGGCGCCCATACGGCCTCGCGAGGAAGCTGGCGAGGACTCTGGCCTGGAGGCGAAGCGGGCCCGGGGCCAGCGGCGGCTCCTGGTGGTGCTGGAGGGGGCGAGTCTGGAGACGGTGAAGGTGCCGGGGGTGGGCGGGTCGGGGCCGGGGCCCGGGCCGGAAGCCGGGCGTTGCCCACTTGTGCGTGTTTTGCCCGTAGGTGGGGAAGGCGTTCGAGCTGCTCAACTGCGACAAACACAAAGCGCTGCTGCTGCGAAGCGGCCGAGACCCCGGCGAGGTGCGGCCGGACATCACCCACCAGGTACTCGTTGCAGCCCGGCACTGCCAGGCTCTGTCCTGGTCCGTAGCGTGCTGCTGCAGTGTGGCCTGAGAGCCGCAGGGAAGCCACCCCTGAAATCTACTTGTACCCCTGGAACAGGAGGGAATTTGGCCTTCCTCACTGTGTGTATGTTTTAGAAGCTCTTTTTATTTGTATATTTCTACATCTTTTATATTGGCATTTATATTTTTTTTATATCTGTATTTATTCCTCTTTGCCTGTATATAGGATTGTTTCTTTTTAATGTTCCAGCAGACCCTGTACAGCCAGATGGACTCATTTCTGCCTTAGCATCAGTCCCTCTTTCACGTACAGGGCCTAAGTCTTAACTTGTGCAAGATTCTCCTCTTTCATGCCTTTTCTATTTCTACTGCTGCTACATGTCTTTCTATTTCAGAGTCTCCTGATGCTCATGGACAGCCCACTGAATCGGGCTGGTCTCCTGCAGGTTTACATCCATACCCAGAAGAATGTTCTAATCGAAGTCAATCCCCAGACCAGGATCCCAAGAACTTTTGATCGGTTCTGTGGTCTTATGGGTAAGTGATTCAAACTGCCCACCTGCCACGAAACAATACAGGAGGGTGGTTAGGAGTGGAAGGATTTTGGGAAGAGTCAAAAAACTGCCAGTCTTGAAAGTCTGAAAATCAGGAAAGAGTGAAAAAAGAAAATGCTGTTTTCTGAGTTTCAAGATGTATACCCCAATTATTCATTCTTTAGCAGAATTGGGAGTAATGGAATGAGACTGTGCTTGCACTAAAATAACTCAACGATCAGTGTTTGTTAGGGCTGCTTTAGAAAATACTGTGAAATCTAAAGATGGACTTCTTGTCTAGTTTAGCTAGCTCTAATGACTTTACAGAGGATAAAATTCCTCCAGCAAAAGAACACACTGCTTAACTGATTTTCTTCTCTTTCTTGCTAGTTCAGTTGTTGCATAAGCTTAGTGTTCGAGCAGCTGATGGGCCACAGAAGTTGTTGAAGGTAAACATTCTTTGACCTTTTAGGGGTAATCTCACAACATTCCTCCCCTGCAGCTAGGGATATAGGAGGGATTTTGTCTGCACAGTGGACTTAGCTAAGTGGGCGATCTGTTATGTCTGCCCCGTTATCTTTATGCTCTCTGCAGGTGATTAAAAATCCAGTCAGTGATCATCTCCCTGTGGGCTGCATGAAGATAGGTACTTCCTTTGCAGTTCCCAAAGTGTCAGACCCGCGTGAACTGGTTCCTGCAGCAGAACCAGTTGCCGTTGTTGTGGGAGCTTTTGCCCATGGTTCGGTAAGTGCATGTATTTCCAACGTGGGGTTGCAAGGATCTCTGTCAGAATAGCTGTCAGTGTTAATCTGTACACGCTGTTCTGTTCCATTTTTTTGTTTGGCTGTTCCCTCTGACTCCTCTCCAAGGTAGGCTTATATCAAGAAACTATTCAACTCTGCAACACTTAAGCCTTGCCTCCCCCCCAAGAGAGAGTACAGGTGAGGGTTAGCAGTTTTCCTGTGCTCCACTGTGGCTGTGTTAAATCTTGGATGAAGCACAGCCATGTGGGAGAAATGCTGTGCCCCTTCTAGCAAGGGAATTAGGATTAAGTGAAAACTTGCAGCTTAACATCTCTCTCTTCCCCCCAGGTCAATGTTGACTATACAGAAAAGATGGTCTCTATCAGTAACTATCCCCTCTCTGCTGCCCTGACATGTGCCAAGATTACTACTGCCTTTGAGGAAGTCTGGGGAGTGGTATGAGCTTCTGCCTCTAGCCCTTGTCCTGGTGGACTCCAGATTCTGGAGGGGCTTTTTTACTCAGGCTTGGACCTTGTGCAACCTTGAACTCCTGGGAAGACTTCAGTTTCTTCTTTGTAGCTTCTGGAGCAATGACACTTTAAAGGGACTGCCCCCGTCATTCTTCCTATTAAAGGTCACTTTTGATAAGAAGGCTTGTGTATTCTGCTTTTTCATGTGAGTAGGGCAGAGTTTGTCTTTATAGCAGGGACACAGCCCAAAGCTGACTTAGAACTTAAGTTCTCAGCTGTGCCCTGCTTGACCCATAGCTTGTGTTACTCGATCCTTTAGAATTATCTTGCTTTGTGGTGGAAGACAATTCATAATTCCCACATGGATGCACCCCAGAGCAAAGGAGCTGACGCAGATATGAAAAAGAACAGGAGCAATTTTTATCTTGGATGACAAACGTAGAAAAGTCAGAAGGTGGCTCCATTCCAATATAGTTCCTGCATTGAATGTTTTACAATCATCTGATATCAGCAGAGAGACAAGAGTGTCCACTGGAGGGCGGCAGAGAGATAAGGCAACATAGAAAGTGGAGGCTCTGGAAGAAGAATTCCTCCATACTCCTCCTTTTGGGTCTCTGACCCTGTGCTTTCTCTTTCCCCCTCCTCATGTTGAAAGAAGTCATACTTCAACACAGCAAACTTGGCAGGTGATGCTTTTGCTTCTGGAGTGTTAAATCGACTCCTAAAAACGCACGCACAGTACAATCTGAAAAAGAAAAAAAAGATGTAGGCTGTTTTCATCTGTTTCTCTTTCACCTTAGGAAGTAACACTGCTGCCCCACCTCACCTCTTAGTGTTAGTGTGGGATTATCGCTACATGTTCCAGAACACAATACAGCCTTACCTTTTGGCTGCTATTCTGCTTTTTTTAGCTTTTCTTTTCGTGGCACAAATATTCTACGAATATAAGGCAACACCAGTAATAAAGTGAAGAACAACAGATGGCCGAGGAAATAAATAGACTTATACACCTGTAAAGAGAAAGACGTGGTTAAGGATCAGCAAGCAGATCTGGGCCAAGTATGCACGAGAAGACATGCAGACAAAAAGGCTGCACGGGTTATCCTTTGGAGACTACTAAATACCTTCATCCATTTGTCCCAGGTGAAAAGGCAAAATGGCACCAGAGAGTAACCCATAAACATCCAGTGGTTAGCCTGCTGCAACACATAGAAGATAGGCCGCAAGACAGTGATGGAGGCCAAAGTGCTCAGGAGAGGGCTGTCCCGAACAAGGTTTATGACCTAGTTTAAAGAAAAAAGAAAGAATTCTCCTCAGTTGGATGGCCTGTGGCTGTATGTTCAGGTTCTGCAGCCAAAGCATCTATCCAGTTGTGTCAAATCAGTATCAGTAGCCAATGAGTCAAAAAAGGTAATTAAGTATCCCGTCCTGCTCAAAGTTTTAATCCAAAATCAATGACATTAAATACAGAATGTTGTTCTCTCATACCGAGATTTAACAGAAGCATTCAGCTCCTGTGCTTGTCTTCTGAGGTGCCAACCTCTTCAATTGCCCGCTAGTCATGTGCCAAGTTCTCCAGTTTCTTTCTTGTCAGCTTTCATAGTAAGTTCATGGCTTGCCCTTGCAGAAGCCAGCAACTTACTGAACTCTTGAGAACAGAACAGTAGTGTCTGAACACCAATTTCAACGTGAGCAGATATATTTCATATTTAATCCATGTAAAGCCTATTGCACCCCATTCCAATAATTCAAAGTGCACCTGTCTTTCAACGATGACTATAAGCAACTCCATCTGAAAGCACACCAGGTAGCCAGAGTGCAGCCCATGCCAAATGGCCAGGAAGAACAGGGCCAGTGCTTGTGACAGCAGTTTGTTACCCAGGAACTTCAGGCGCTTGAAGATGTAGCTAGAGCAGAGAAGAAACAAACTCAATGTCCTTCTAGTTTGCTGGCTGTCCTCCCCTCTCCATGTTGGAGATGTAAGGCCCAGGAGACCATAGACCCCTGCATATCCCTGCGGTGACAGAAGCAGGGAAGACAGCTCCTCTTACAAGGGAAAAATGTACCTCAGCCCTTGTCTTAAAGAAGTCCCAGCTAATAGGAAGAGATAGTTTGTCTGACAACACACAGAAAGGAAGTTATTTTACCATTCAGGTGTGTATCCCAGAAAAGGCTGAACCAAATCCCAGTCGAGTCATTGCATAGTCATGAATCAAGAGGCACAACGTAGGAACTAACTTTTAGAACGGTCTGTGGCTGTTTGACCAAGCAGGCCTTAAGGCTCACTATAGTTCCATTCTAACCTGTGCCCCAAATAGCACCCCCTGCTTTTGCCATCTTCAACTTTTTGTCTGTATTAAAGAACTGACCTCTTAGATTGGATCAGAAGGTCTATCAACTCAGTAACCTTTTTCAATAGGGACAGCAGCCAAAAGCAAAATGTAAGGAAGGGTCTAAGAACTGAAAACTGACAGATTCTTCCTCTAGTATTCCCTCTCAGCCTAGGATCGTGGTTCTAGCTGAAACAAGTTACTGGCACATTACAGAAGTGGGAAGGTTCATCCTGCTCACCGGGCCACCCAAGCATTGGTGTTGATGTTAAAAGAGGCGATGGTCCCTGTGAACAAAGGCGTTGTCTCATACAGCCAGACCTTCATGTTGGCACAGGCATCCCATGTAGGCTTTCCACTCTGATCCTTCCCATTATACCCCAGACCAACAAGGATGCAGACACCTTCCTATGGAAAAAGATACAGGGAAGAAGAAAAGATAAGAAGAAAACATCACCCTTTTCTGGGAAGACAGAACTGGGGCAGCTTGGGCTCACTCTGCTCAGTGTAGAGCACTCACCACTGCAGATGGAAGAAATGGATTAAAAGCTGCCTCCTTTTTATTTAGTTAGTTAGCCTTTGCTAATTTATGGCAGGTTAAGTTGATCTGCATTTATATCCAGATATTTGAATTAGTTCCATTTAGTGTCCAGTCCAAGAGCATACTGAGTAGCTGCACAGGTGCTAACTTTGCTCTTTTGTCCTTTATTTCTGAAAAGGTTTCTAGACTCACCGTAACAAGCCAGCAGGTTACATATTTGTAGAGTATAACTTTGCCCCAGATCAATATGTAAAAACAACGGAACCAGAAAGGCTTCTCCTGCAGAGATAGAGTGAAACAGAATAAAAAGATTGCCAACCATTCCTGAGAGTTGGTTTTCCTCAAGGCTAACATTTCTTAGATCATGCAGGGCAGCTAATACAGCAGTCTAAGTAGGAGGGCGCCCTTTCAGCACTTCAGGAAAAGACAATTATTTAGGTGCCTTGAGCCTGAGTTGACTGGCAATAATCAGACAGAGTAAATGAGATCTTACCAGTGTCTTGCTTTTTGATCTGATCTAGGTGTTGAGACTGCTATATGGACCAGATTGCCAAGATACTGGTTTATGTTTTCCTACATTTAGAAGATTCATGCATCATTTTACTTCCTTTAGTAACATTTGGCAGTAATGAAATATCTACTTTGGGAAGACTTTGGGATTAGCATAATCATTTCTGGAATTTATGCCCTCATTTGTTTGTACTGACACAGAAACACTGATAATCTGCAAGTAGAAATTACTTGTTAGAGTTTTGTAAGAACCACAAGGATTCTGGTTAACTTCTAATTCAAATGTGTCAATCTGCAGAGTCAGCTGTTGCATCCCTCTCCCCAAAATAACAGAGTTGAGGGAAGCAAGAGATCAAGTTGTTCTTTGAAAGTTGGCTTGTACTGAAGGATAGCTAAACTTGTAAAGTCTGTACGATGAACCTTTACTTTCAGATTTTAAGAAGCCTTGCAAGTTACTCTGGTAAAATTCTTTGCATGTAATGGTTAGAGGGATGGTCTTTTAAAGGCCACAAAATATGTATGTTAGGATTCTAAGAGCAACAGTAACATCTAAGATTAATTCTTTATTTGTGGAATCCACAGGACAGACAGCAAAGCAAAATTAGTTGTGGGAAAACTTGGTAGTAGCTGCTGATTTTTTTCTTCTTTTTAAATTGAGGCAAACCTAAAAAACTGAGTTTAACTCCTCCGCTCTTGTAGATCCGGTGCCCTCCAGAGAAGTGTAATAATTCCATAGCCCAAACTGCCACATTAATACATACCATGTAATCATCTGAGATGAGGTATTCATCAGAGATGTATGGGCTTGACAAGGTATAGGTTACTAGAAATAACAGGCCCAAACTCAAGCGCTTGAGAGCAGGCACAAAGCTGAGAAAGAAAAAATGGAGGTCAAACATTGGAAAGAGATCTTCAAACTCATAATTAAGAAAGCAGAAGTAGAGATGAGGGGTTAGGGGAGACAGTGATAGGGAGTCACCACATCCCCTGCAGTAGATGCCTCCATTTGGAATGTTAGCATTACCAGGTTGGCACTGGGTCTGTACTGAAGATATCAAATGGTTGTTGACATTCATGCCCTGGAACAATGCTAGGACATTATGCAGAGAGTTTATAAGCAACTTTTGAAAGACTGCTTTCTCTTCCAAAGCACTTTTGGTCACAGTACTTCAGTGTTCGGGTAAGAAGGCACTGTGCTGCAGGGAACATGTGGATGATTCAGTGAGAGGTATTCTGGGATCTTAGGAAGGTGAGGAGCTAAGTGTCTCTCATTACCTATTGGGTCTCTGGCCTGGAACGTCAGTCATCTCACTCCTTGCCAGTTTCTGATAGTCTGTCATGGAGAACTGAGGCCCCACCATGAAGGCACCATAGAAATAGGAGAATCCTGAGACCTCCAGCAAGGTAGGAACTCCCCGGACAGCAAATACCGACTGCTGAGGGGTCAGGAACTCCTGTACCAAAGGGAGTGGCATTAACATCATCCCAGGGATCTCATACTAGCTCTGGATGTTATAGCCTCAACCTACCTCCTTTATGGTCTAAGTTCTTACTCTCCATATATAAGGAACTTTCCACTTCCCGTGTTCCACGTTCCATCCCTCTCCCCACCCTCTGTCCCGACACCTTTACATAGTGACAAGATCCAATGGCTGAGACCAATTGCGTACATCTCCATTCCCAAATAAGCTCAAAACAAGGGATCTGTTGACATGCATCCCCTCCAGCACAGTAGGCTGAGTAAGAGCAGTGTTTCTAACCTCTACCAGTCCCCGAATGCAATAGCAGGGAGAGTATTTCAAGTCCTTACAGCCCTAGAATCCATACTGCCTGATGCCAGAACATTACTTAAATTCTTTGCCTTTAAATATTTGAAACTTCACCTTAGGAAATTTCAGCTGAACTTTGTTTTCTTGCAATCAGCAGTGATTGTATGGATGTTAAAGACTGCATGAGGCCCTGAACAGATGTGGAACATAGATACTAGAAGAAAGATTAAGAGATTGTATCAAGTGTTCTGTCCTTTCCCACATGCTGAGCTGTGTTTGGTCTGCTGTACTAACTAACAGGACACTGACAAAGGGTAAACAGCAATTATCCACAAGGGTATGATGAGACTAAACAAGGGAACTGAGATTCAGTGCTGGTGGTCTGCAAGTTAAAGGAATACTACCCACAAGATAAAGAGCATTGGGGATCAGGAATCTAAAGCAATGGATTTTGGGGAAGAAGATGGTGGGGGATTTGAAGGGGACAGAATAATATTCTGACGTGATTCAGCACTGAAGGAGCTTTTCTCTAGCTGTAATCACTACTGTCTCTGTCCCAGATTACTACTTTCCACTCTGGAATTTGGTGCCCTCATACACTCACAGATGCTCTTCTCTCAGTTACGGCTTTTACCAAACAATTAATGCAGCTTATTACATTGCATCCTTTGAACTTGATCTTCTGACCTATAGCTCACTGGAATGGCAGGGAAAGGGGAAGGAGTGAAGGAGAAAGAGGGTTTTACTCACCGAGTCTTTTCCTCCATCATAATAATCAATGGCCAGACCTAGTGGAGAGAAACAATTATGTGAAGACCTGTGATGGGCTGGCTGGGCTGAACAATCAGCCTCTCCTCCTTGAGGCAAGTCTTGCAGAACATAAGAGGAGCAAGGAGCAATCACTCACCTATCAACTTTAGAGTCAAGACACAGTGTGGCATTGTCCACTTGATGTCATAATGCTCTGTGGCTGTGAAGTAATATCCAGCCATAAGGTATGTCTGAAAGAAACCATTGTGTGGATTATTCAAACTAATTCCTCTAGCACTTTTTGATCTGTCTCCACTTTTCCACCCACAGTCATTTTTGGGAAGTAAAAAACTGAACAGAGGGCTCTTTTCTACAAACAGATGCAACAAGAAAGAGAATTTTACCATCTGAAAGAAGAAACTGGTGAAGACGGCAGTGATCGTGCGACCCATAAGTCTCAGTATGAGGAACTGCACTAGGACGCATAGCAGGGAATGAAAGAATTGCATCCCTGTGGGGAGAGACAGAGAGAGAGGAAGTAGAAATGACGTTTCAGCAGCTTCCCATTACGGGTCCTTCCAGACTGCAGCAAGCCCTGGGCCAGGCAGCTCTCTCTTCCCCAACCCATCTTACCAAAATTGAAGTAAGCAATTGAGAGTCCTGTGAACACATTGTACAAATGAATGAGGTAGGTCTCCTTCTGGAAGAGGAAATAGCGCTGGAACAAGGCAAAAGGATATCCTGAGTAGGGGAAAAAAAATTAAAAAGATGTAAATTAGTGCAGACAAGCAGCAATGTTTATAATGGTTCAAATTAATGTTCTTGAACATGTTACTAAGTAAATGCACTTTACATATATAAGCCATAGATACAGGTCACAGTATACATTCCTGACTTTAGATTTCCATCTTGGGGATAGATGCTAGATAACTTACTCTATATATTATAAAGAAGAAAATACATTAACAGGAATAGTATTATACCAAAGTTTATGTTGAAAGTATAAGAAATTTCATGATTACAATTTCTAGCCTCATTCAATACGTGAGACAGATGATGCTGAAATACGTGAATCAGATTTGTGCTGTGTAAGAGGCAAGTAGATTAGCTTCTGACTCATTTCCAATTTTTGTATTTCTGTCAAATACAGTGAATGTGGCAAGCAGACAGATTAAAAAAAAAAAAAAAAAAGACATTTTATGGTTAACACCATTACACTGTCCTGCAGAATTCAATCCCTGCTTCCCGAACAGAGTTCTTACATGATGCTGACCAACATTAATCCCAGCTTTCCCCAACTGACTTCCAGTAGTTGATTCTTTCTTTTCTAATGCTTGATTCTAATTCAGTTTTGCACCTGATTTGTGAAGTATCATGCACACAAAGCTATAGCTAAATCCACTTGGAACTATGCATGTAGTATTTTGAAAAACGGAAGTCAGAAGAATTTAAGGCTGAGAGAGGTGGGACTGTTTAGCCTGGAGAAGAGAAGACTGAGAGGAGATCTGATCAATGTGTACAAGTATCTGAAGGGGGGATGTCAAGAGAATGAGGCCAGACTCTTCTCAGCGGTGCCCAGCGATAGGATGAGAGGCAACGGGCACAAACTGAAACACAGGAAGTTCCATCTGAATATGAGGAAAAACTTCTGGCCTCAGAAGTTGTGGTGGAAGGGTAGAGGGTACTCTGAAAGTAGGCCCTACACCAGGGCCTGCTCAGCCCTGGTGAGGCCACGCCTGGAGTGCTGTGTCCAATTCTGGGCTCCCCAGTACAAGAGAGACATGGCGCTACTGGAGAGAGTCCAGCGGAGGGCTACCAAGATGATTAGAGGACTGGAGCATCTCTCCTATGAGGAAAGGCTGAGAGAGCTGGGCCTGTTCAGGCTGGAGAAGAGAAGACTGAGGGGGGGGGGGATCTGATCAATGTGTACAAATATCTGAAAGGGGGGTGTCAAGAGGATGAGGCCAGACTCTTCTCAGTGGTGCCCAGCGACAGGACAAGAGGCAACGGGCACAAACTGAAACGCAGGAAGTTCCATCTGAACATGTGGAAAAACTTCTTTCTGTGAGGGTGACAGAGCACTGGAACAGGTTGCCCAGAGAGGTGGTGGAGTCTCCTTCGCTGGAGATATTCAAAAGCTGTCTGGACGTGATCCTGTGCAATGTGCTCTAGATGACCCTGCTTGAGCAGGGAGGTTGGACTAGATGGATCTCCAGAGGTCCCTTCCAACCTCAACCGTTCTGTGATTCTGTGAATTTCATATTGAGCAGCTATGATAAGTGGAAAAAGCTTTTTCCTTGCATTTTCTTCATGTTAGCTTCCATTCTAATTTGGGAATGGCCCCAAATTGTTCATCTGTGGCTCTAGTGAAAATTAAACATTTGTGAAGCACGCTTGTACTATGATGAGATGTGCCACATAAAATCCCATGAGTAAATTAAATTCTGTCATTTAGGTGAGGTCCACATAGCATGGAATAAACACTGCCACTTATTAAACAACAAATACATATGTTTTAATACATATTGATACAGAAAGTGTTATCTATCTCATCGGTATCTTAAGTCTGTTCATGCAATTAATGTTTCTAAAGGCATATGCATAAATGAGCTGAACTGGAGTAGCAAGAAGCAGCCTTAATTCTGGCATTTCATAACTTATGATTGTTTGATTTTGCAAGCTTGTGTTCTTTCATCTTGACTAAAACTACCACCAACAAAAATCTGTTCTACCAAAAAGGAAAAAATTCACCACATAGCATCATATCGGCATCCATACTGCTTATGAGCCTAGCTGAAATCTCTAGCAATGGATAAATCTCTGCTACCTGAATGGAAGTAATGGAATGATAGTAGCAGTAGGTAGTCATCTCATATTGAACATTAATAAAAGGGGATGAAATACGTATTTGCTAGGAAATAGTTTACAAGATGGAAGCTTTCCAATAAGCAAGGCCAAATCTAGTCACTACTATGAGAGGAAATGAAGAACTCTTGTCACGTTACATAAAATTTATGCATCACAGTCCCACAAAGCTAATGTGCTGAGGGGTGATAGGAGGAGCCATTTTACAGTCCTTTCCTTCCCCCCAAATCCTTTGGAAAGGGATGTTCAGCATGGTCTTCTGAACCTAGATGTATACCTGTTTCTTCTAGAATCTGAACTGCTTTCTCAGCCTCTTGCCATCTCTCTTTCCTGTTCCTTTCCCCTTTTGCACCCTGCACCAGTCTTCACTCTCCAGATGTCTTTCTCAGTCTCAGTAACCAGCCAGTCTCCAAGTTCTAAAACTCTTTGCCCATAAAGCTGCCAACCTTGCTTCTGGATTCATATTCAATCTCCCTCCTCCCTCCTGCAAAAAAACAGCTCCAAATTTCTGTACAAAATGCCTTATCCAAATCCTTCCTTTTCCTTCCTGCTCCCCTCAGGATCTTTATGCAGCCTTGTCATTCTTTCCTTTAGCTGGCTCACAGCTCTGTCCTACTTCCCCAATTGCTTCCAGCCTCAGCCTTAGTACTCTTCTGTTCTTAGTACCTGTTTCTTTGCTGCTCTCTCTCACCCCTTATGCCCTTCTCCCAGGATCACCAGCTATTTTGCCCCAGTTTCCCCCATTCACCTCAAGGTCTTGGCCTTTTGGCACCAGAATCAGATGTATGCTCCTCTATTATGCCTGAATGCGATCTGAAGAGGAAAGAGGTAATTGTCAAAGAGAGATCATCACACCAGCTCTCTGGGGATACAAGAGTAATTTAAGGAATTAGAATGTTTCACATGATTAAAAGAAAAATGTACTGCCTGCCAGCCTCATACTCAGAAACTCAGAAACATGGGAATCTTTTTTTTTTATTATTTTAATTTCCCTGTGAGGTAGACAGTACTTGAAGTTTAACAAACATATTAACAACTGGCAACAGCTTTGTAAAATGGAAAGTGCTAAGAAACTAAGTGGTGTGACCATCAATTTGGCTCAAAAGTTAAAACATTGAGGTTTGCCATGGAAATATTTTTCTCCCTTTTGAGCAAGGGGGAAGAAAATCAGATCAGAAATATAAAATACAACTTGTATAAAGAGTTGAAACATATGGTTTTAAAATCATATTTTCAAGGATTTTCCACTCTCTCAAAAATCAGTGTAATCTTGCAAAATACTCTAATTTCAACAGAAAAAAATATTTGTTCTTTTGGCTCCAGCCATCTCTGGGACAGAATTAAATTTTGACTGAGTACTATAACGTACATCAAATTTCTAAAAGTCATAAATTGTATCAGTTTCCCCCCCATCCCCAGCTAGTCTCCTACTCTTAGAAAAGACCTATTTCACATGTTATGCTTGCTCCTTTTTTACTCCTCCAAGAGACTGTATCACCATTTGGGAAATAGTGCTCTAAAGAAAACAAATTATGAAAAGCCTTTGCAATTGGAGAGCTACTGACATGCACAGCATATATATTTTTAGAAACTTACAAATCTAAATCTTGGTCTTGTATGACATAGGTGCTGTTCAGGTTCAAAAGTCACAGTTCTTATGATATCAGAGCAACTTCTTGGTACTCTGGACTGCACTTTAGGTACAGTTTTGCTGCACACAGCATGTACTCAGTTTTAGAGGTCCCACTCCATACCGCAGATACAACTCCCAGAAGGTAGTGAATACTGAATATCAATGTAGAACCTATTGTGGATAGCTTAGCCTGTGTACTTTTGAGCGCTCAAAAACTAGTTATTAAACAATTAGCTATTCTTACTGTTAACAACAGCAGTACTCCCATTCCACTAGAGTGCCCTTGAAATAGCATGAATTAGCACAGTGAAAGCAGGAAAGCAGCTTCTGAAGTTAATGTTGCCATCTGGAAAGTGTGCTGTCATATTTAGATATGTCAGATTCAGGATGCCACGCTGCTTTTCTTTTGCTATTCAAACCCAACAGGAATAGAATCCCTCTTCCTTGTTGCTGAGGGACCCCCTGCATACCAGATTCCAGTCTGCCAAATCCATCTTCTACAGCTTTTTCAGGAAGAGGCAAAGGTGACTGAGACAGGAAACAAGTTGGAATACTCCTGGAGAAAACAGAAGACAACCTTCTCAAAAGGTAATTCTCCTTTTCTATGCACCATGGAGTTGAAAAGTGGCCTGCGCACAGAGCTGATTTTTGGCTCTAGATAAGACTCTTTACAGAATGTAATTAGCAATCAATGTAAAAGGGACAAATTAGCTGTGACATGCCTCTGATGATAAATTCCTCCCTTATTTTAAGGGAACAAGAGGACAACCTCTGCTTAAGAGAACCCTGGAACCTGAGTGAAAGGTTGCTTCTTTGTCCATTTGGAAGAGTAATGGATTGCTGCACAATGCCTGGGTTGTCAAAAAAAAAAAATCTAAAACAGCAGAAAAGCAAAAAAGATCAAAAGGCTGGATTAGGTAGAAAGAAATTTCTACCAATTCAAAGAAAAACAGTGCTGTCAAGTTTGCCATATTCTAGAATGGGTGATTAAGACGCTTGTCTTTTTCCAGAAATAAAGCTGGAAATAAGGGCACCAGAAGCCGCCTTTGTATCTCTGTTCTCTTTATTTCCCCTTTTTTACGTGTTAGTTTCATTTTATCTTCAAGAGTAGATCAGACTTCAACTTTTTCTCCTTCCCTTCTGCTAATCAGTTAACTCCACCTTTATTAAAATCTAGCAGACCAATAGTCTGCACTTCCTTATAAGAATGCTAAAACTAAAAAGGAAGAGGACAACGGGAAGACAACATCTTCAAATGAAAGCCTTACCTAGTATTTTGACTTCAAAGGTGTTCTCTTTTTCTGTCTATAGTATTGCTTCCCATAAGATTAAGCAAAATCCTACGCCTTGTTTAACACTGGGTGCATGTACGAGTATTTTAATTCAGCTCAGGAGTATGCTTTTCTGTATGCTTACAGTAAGTAAGTCCACAGGAGTATGCTTACTGTATGCTTACAGTAAGTAAGTCCACTTACTGTGCTTTAGTTTGCCTAGCAGAGCTGTCTCAGAACATGTGAACTGGATTCCTTTCTGATTAAACTGAACTGAAAATGGGCTCCAGCTACTAATGGGCACTCAGTCCATAGGACCAGACTAGAGCAAGTCCAAAATAAACCCCTGTAAGTCATGCAGTGAGGACATCAGGTACCGCACACAACATAGCTGCTCTACAGATCTGCTCCTATTGTGCTCTGTTACTTGTTAACGTAGACATTGTATGAAGCATTACACAGCTCTCCACTGTAAATTCTTTTAAGGAGTAAAACGTATTTGAAGTTAAGAGTTGAAAAAAGAGGCATGCAGAAAAGAGTGCTCTTGGAGTGGACCAATTTTAGCAGCTGTGACAGGACAGTGTTGCCTCTTATCCCTTCTTCTTCCATCTCTCGTCAATTGAAACCAGTTGTCTGCCTCACCTTTGGTAAGGTTCCTGCTTGGCTGGTCAGCTGGGAAGTTGATCTGGGACAAGTCATCACCTATGGGCGATCACTGGGTGGATTTCACTGAGCTTAAAAATCTTAAAGATGCAGAGAGCAAGAGGAAGCAAAGGATGTCAAATATTGGTGAGGAGTGGAAGAGGAAGGGATAAGACCCGTATACAAACAAGGCAGCTGGTATCTGGCACCAATTCAGTAGGAACAGTGTTAATTTCTGCAGGTCGCTGTTAGGCATGTGCATTAGGGAACACTTCCCAAGTGCTGCTCCTGGCCAGGTCTGGGCAGATCAGCAGGGTCAGTTCTGGCTCAGGGCTGGAAACAGTATGTTTGCCCCTGCCGTTTTGCAGCAGAACCTGCCAGGCAGCTTGCAAGCCGCTGTATAATAGCATGGCCAGAAAAACACCTTTAATTCTTTCAGATCATACTTTACTTTACAGTTAGCCCGATGGGGAATAACATCAACCTAAAGCTTAGATATACAGTGCTGCAGTACCTTCTGTATCCTGGCTTACACCTTGAATGGTGGCAGCAGGAAAGAAACCTGCCTCCTTTCACAGCGGAGTGAAAGCAGCAACTCAGAAACCCTCTTCTCTCCTTCCCATAGTTGGAGGGGCTCCCTCCCTTTCTCCTCCAAGGAGCTATGACAACATTCTGAGCTGCTTACTCCAGCAACCAGAAAGTAACTCTGTAGGTAGGGAGCCAAGACCATTGTAGTCTTCCATGCTGACCTAGAGACATATTTTCCCCTAGGGGAACACTAGGCCTTGATATTAATACTGAAGAATATAAAACAGAGTATCTCTCTCAAAAGACAGTTTCATATGATTGACAGACTTTAATATAGATACACCAGAGCTTTAAAATGAAAGTATCCAGATCTATGCTTCAAGTATTATTCTGTTGATAACATTGCCTAATTACAGCCTAATTGCTTCAAAGGTTGTTTATAGAATTTTTCACCATATGAGATGTCTGAAGTTTGCTTTTAATCTTGTACAATCTGAGCAATGGGCTTCATTCTAGTTGTATTCTTTGCTTCAAAATTACAGGTGTACAAAAGGTGTCTCTTTGATTTAAATACAAAGCTGTGACTAAAATCTCCATAATTTTCTTCATAAGAGTCTTCATTTGTTCATTGAGAAAGTGTGCTGCTCTTTAGGATTACTCCCATTTCTGTTCTTGGTTGCTCTTCCTTCCTCCTTCTCTCATGTTCTGCCTTGTCTTAAACTTTTTTTTTCCCCAGTAGTGGCAGACTGTTAACATGGCTAAGTGAATACTATTATTCTAAAGCAAGAGAGTTCACTCAGTCTATTTTTTTTTAAACGACAATCCAGCTTTCTGCAGAAATTAATATAAGGAGTCCAAAGTCCTTTACCATTCTTCCCCCTTTTTAGAGAGCTATTTTTAAGCAGTTTCTGGTGATCTATTGAGCAGTGGAGCCCTACAAAAAGTCTTAGCAGGGCTAAACTGCATAGTATGGATGAACTGTACCACAGGGGGAAGAACAAGCACCAACTTTTTAATCCAGCTTTGGAACACACTATGCCACTTCATTCTCATCGTCTTGCTCTGAAATAATTCAGCAGTATGAGATGCAGCCAACAGAAGTAACTTTCTTTGTAGATCTTTGCAAACATCTGCGAGGGAGGAAGTAACAGAGAAGCATCTTGCCAATCCTAACACAATTTCCAGCTTCTAGCAATTTTTATCTTTCATTTATACCTTATTCCATCCTATGAAGTGGTCATCAGTGCAAGTTGCATTACCAACAGGTGTAGGTAAGGGCTCTCAGTCACATTAAAAGTTTTGCAAGCTAAGCTGCAATTAAATAAGCATTTCTTTTAATGCCAGTGCCAAGTTAGGGAACTCTTCTTGCCCTCCTCTCATGTTGCTTTAGAATGGTGCTTGGCATGCTCTTTTCATGTAAAAGAATAATGCTTTACTGCCTATCCATTAAGCATGAAACCTGGAGCCAACCCCCTTTGCCCGAGTGGGTTAAATCTACATGCCCTGCAAGAGTACCAAACTACAGTCCCAGTCCCTGATCCCAAGACTATTTAATACAAATTGTAAAGACTCAATAAGACTTAATGCAAAACAGCTACAGTGATCTGTACGAGGAGGGGAGAATGTGCCATCTCAACGGCTTGACATCAGCACTGCATATGGAGTACTTGTAATGATGCCCAAGAATTGCAGGCTTGGGTCAGAACCGACCGAATGAGGCATCTTATCGTTAAGATGGTAATTATCTGCTGTTCACTTTGAAGAAGTAAGTGATTATGCTCCCTCATAGCATACCAGGCAGCACGCAGGGCCTTCAAATGTCACATTGCAGCTTACTGTTTACAAAAGTAAGAAGGAACTCTGAGATATGTCCAAGGTGCGTTCTGCAAATGCATCTGACGCTCTACAGTATGCATCTGCCTCCCCATGCACTTTCCAACCCCTTTTCCATATCAGTTCTTGTTAGACTAGTCTCTCGGTTGGTTCAGTTGATTAACTCAGGAGCAAACTATCTGCTTTTTCTGGTTTAGGTTTCTGCCAGGCAAGTAAATTGAATCAGCTCATTATTAAAGTACCAGAGACAGACGTGAGAGAAGAGAAGGCAAGACTTTCCCTGTTCAGCTGTGGGGAGCTGTTACATTAACTCACACTGCCTTATGTGCATGTCTTTTACATGTTTCGTGTTACTTCATTTTTTCTTTAAATACGCTTAGTTTAACTAATATATAAGTTAAGTCCAAACTGACAATCAGTTCAATCCCCTATATCTACCCTCTAAGTGAAGAATGTTCCAATTTATTTTAAATTTATGCCTAGTGGATTTAATCACACAAAAATAAGTCTGGTCTAAACTAAAGTTACAAAGTGACCCAACTTTTCTTTCATCTCTTTTCTCTTTAAAAATTATGCTTTTAGTTAGCCAAAGCAACTTTAGTTAGACAGATCACGTAGTAGCAGCCGTACCCCTTCACACGTATTTTTAGTTTCAGAGAAAAGCACGTATTTTCTTTCTGCTAGGTGACTATACCATCCAAAGTTTTAAAAAATTAGAGTTTCATGGACATCTGCAGAGATTTTTGCAGACAGCATGATACATACATTTGAATTAATGTTTTAGGAGCTCCAAAAAAAACTATTGTTAGTCCACATCACAACTGTAGTGCCTCAGCCGTTTTACATGCGACTTTAACTATCGCAGGGTTGGATATGCATAGGAACTATGTGTTTTGCAACACGAAATTCACCTCAGGTGGAGCACAGGGTAACATCTGAGTACTTCTAGCCACCACTGAGCTAGCAGGCTTTACCCACCCTACCTGGCAGTCCCTGTGATGATATGCCACTCCTACATAGCTCCATAATTACTGCAGACACTAATAATGTCTCTTGGCAGAGATCTCCCTACAGTTGGACAGCGCCACATCTCAGAGAGGTTATGGAGATTCCTAAGCATACATACCTCCAAGCACACATGCTCACATAGAACTTGATGCATATGCGGTATCTGGCACTTGCACAAAAGACATCAGAACAACTGTAAACAAAGTTGTTATGTCCCAAACAGTCCTCAAAACACAGACCTCATTTCGCAGCATGCAGAAAGCCTGCGCTATACTGGAGCAGCACAGTGACTGGATCTACAGATCTCAAAGTTATGGCTTCCCTCCTCAGTCCACGATGCAAGGCTTATATACCCCTTTCAAATGCGATCTGCAAACACTGCACCCCGTTCTTCCTCTGGGGAAAGCCACAGGTTCTCCTGTGCAGCTTCGCAGCAGGTTCTCCCTCCTGCCCACTGCACCGTTTCCCCCTCCTCCACCGGCAGGACCAAAGGGTCGCCCCAGGTTTCCAGACCAAAGGCTGCTGCGAAGCGCTCGGTGGACTCGCAGCCCTCCGATGTCCGCGAATTCGCTCCGCGGCCCCGCGGCACGGGGGTTTGACAAGGCAGGTGCATGCAGTCCCGCGCCTTCCGCTGCCGCGGCCTCCAGCCGGGCCGGGCCGGGCCGGTCGTGCCCGCGGGGCCCGGGCGGCGCGCGGCAGCGCTCGCCCCGCCGGCTCCGCGCGCGCACACGTGGCCCGGCCCGGCGGCGTGGACACAGGTGCGGCTCCGCGCGGGCACGGCGCGGCCGCTGCCCGGCCCAAGGCCCCGCGCCGGCACCGGCACCGGCTCGCCCTAACCCACCCCTTGGAACGGAACGGAACGGAACGGCGCGGCGCGGCCGGGCCGGGGGCGGGGAGCTCCGGCCCCGGGGAGCCAGACCTTTCACCCCCGACCGCTGCGCCCTCTGCCCTCCCTTACCCATCAGGATGGACAGGATCAGGCGCAGCGCCTGCTCAGACGAGCCCAGGGCCTCCGCCACTTGGGCCAGGCTCCAGCCGGACCCCGCCACCGCCATCTTCTCCCCCGGCCGCCCTGCCGGCCGGCTGCTCCTCGAACCCGGCAACGGCACCAGCCACCACAACCCCCGCACCGCTCTCGTCCCTCTGCGCGCCCATTGGCTGCGCCGGGCAGGCCACGCCCCTCGGCGCCTCCTATTGGGCAGCTTGTGGCAGCGGGGCAGGGCCCTGCGCTTACTAAGGCAAAGGTTACCCGGCGAGTGGGCGGTGCCCCGGGGTGTCCCTTTTAGCCAATGATTGGGGAAAGCGCTTCTGTGGGCCGGGCTCAGCCGGGCGGGAGGGGGCGGGGCCGGGACAGCGAGGCGGAGCCCGCCTCACCATTGGCTGTGCCGGGACAGGAGAGAGCCAGGCAGGGGAGGGGGGGGAGGAGGAGGAGGAGGAGGAGGAGGAGGAGGAGGAGGAGGAGGAGGCGGGGCAGGGGTTACTCGCGGGCACGAGGCGAGCGGAGGGGATGGCGCCAGACCAACGGTCGTGCGCGCGGGGCAGGGTTGCGTTAGCGGGCGGCACCTCCTGCACAGGCAAGGCGTGCTAATGCGCCTCCCGACCACCGCCAGCTCAGTGCTCCTGCGGCGATGGGCCGGATGGGGCAGCCCAGGTGACTCCTTGAGGCCAAACAGTCGCTGCTTGGCTCCTGCGGCCCTGAGGGAGCCACTTCTCTCCCAGCACGTACCAGGTGTTAATGACAGGAGCTATCCCTCGACCTGTATGCTGGGCACCCAAATCTCTGTAGTCACTGGGTGGCTCTATTGACACAGTCTTTTCTACAGCCTTGACTCATCCTTTGGAGGACTTTCTCCTAGGTGATTCCCTTCATGCAAAAATCCCTATGCATATCTCTCACCTTAAGTTCTCCTCCCCAGCAAAAGCTTCAGGTGTTCATCTGCAATCAACGTGATCCTCCTCCCCTTATCTGTGTTATTATTTTGCTGCTAGGTCATGCAGGTGGGCGAAGTTGCCCAAAGTTAGCTGGGGAGGCAATCATAGACTCGCAGAAAGATATCGATGAGAAGGGACTTTGGAGGTCTCTAGTCCAACTCCCTTGCTCAGCTGGGCTGACTCCAAAGCTAGATCAGGTTGCTCAGGGCCTTGTTCAGGCAAATTTTGAACCTCTCCAAGGGTGGAGATTTCCCAGCCTCTTCAGTTGCCTGCACCAGTGCTCAAATGCACTTGAGGGGGAAGCATTTTTTCCTGATGTATATTCAGAATTTCTTTGTTGCAAAGTTATGCCCATTGCCTCCTGTCCTTCTGCAGCGCTGCTCTGAGAAGACTCTGGCTCCATCCTCTTTATAACCACCCTTTTGGCAGTAGCAGCTATTAGACCCCACTCCTCGTCAGTCTGACTGGGAGAGAGACTGACAGTCAATATACTCACATAGGCCTCATTTACTTAGGAAACCAGGCTTAAAATCAGGGGGATTTACTACTACTAGATTCCCCCCTCACCCTTCTCTTTTCCAAGCTGAACAGACCCAGATTCCTCTGCCTCTCCATGCACATCATGTCCTCCAGCCCTCTGACCTCTGCAGTGGTCCTCCGCTGGACTCTTTCCAGTTTGTTCACGTTTCTTTTGTGCTGAGGAACCCATAACGGACAGAGTGTGCCAGATACAACTTTATCAGTGCTGTACAGAGGGGAATAATCGCTCCTCTCAACCTATTGGCTCTTGTTTGTGCAGCCCAGTATGTGGTTAGCTTTCAGTGCTGCAAGGGTGCGTTGCTGGCTAATATACAACTTGCAGTCAGCCAGAATCCTGAGGTCCTTTTCTGCAGAGCTGCTATTTAGCCAATTGGTTCCGAACCTGTAGTGGTGCATAGGATTCTTCCATCCTAGATGCAGTTCTGTCAATTAGGTTACTATGTAGTTGTGGGCTGGGATCAGCTGCTGGACCAGGCCTTGACAAACATCAGTTTTACTTTAAATGTGTTTTTTTCTTATGTCTTCAATTTCCTGCCTATGGTTTGCATAGTGACAAAGGTAGAGATCTGGAGGAGGAAGAGGAAGTAGTCTTGGAAAAAAGCAATTTTCCTGGTACAATGGGCAGTACAGCAGAAGATTGAGAGCATACAGAAAACAGAATACATAAGGAATGAAGGAATGGTCTGACAGAAACCTCACAAAGTTAAAACAAAAAAACAAAAAAATGCAATGTCTTGCACCTGGGATAGACATAATGGGTGGCTGTAAAGAAGGCTGAGCCAGATTCCTCTCGGAGGTACACAGTGAAACAAGAGGCCATGGTCCCAAGCTGCTACAAAGGAGATTTCTACACAGAAGGGTGTTTCTCCATGGGAACAGGTGCTTAGAGAGGCTGGGAAATCTCCATCCTCAGAGGTATTAATAAGTCACCTGGACAAGGCCCTGAGCAAATTAGTTTAGCTTTGGAGTTAGCGCTGCTCTAAGTGGGAAGCTGGAGCAGAGACCTCCACAGGTCCCATCCTACCTAAATCTTTCTGTGGAATCTACAGAAGTTAAGAAAAATGGAAACGAGTAACCAGTGTAGTAAGGAAATGCATAAAGAAGGGCAGATCTTGACCTTGTCTTCCAAAAGTCCTTTGAAGGCATGCTTAGAAAAGCAAAGATATGGAGTGGCAGGGCAAGATGGTCATTTTGCAGAAGCAGGGGTTTAAAAACTCTCCTAGGTATCTGACTCCATCAGGTTAGAGTTTACAGAGCTTACAGAACACCATATTTGTTCACCTTAATTGGTCATGGTTAGCCAAGCTTTTTGCAAAGTTCAAGAACCAGTACCAATCGATAGATAGATACTTCCGTGCTTAATTCCATGTTTATATTTTTTTAGCTTGATTTCCTAAGTAAATGAGGCCTATGTGAGCATATGGACTACCAGTACTTTTCCCAGTCAGATTTGACAAGGGTTGGACATATCCAAAGTACCGTGTTTGTTCAAGTTTCATGAAAATGGAAAGCTAGATTGGAAAGAAAGGCCTGTAGGCACCGTAACTGAGGGAATCCACTTCATAGTCCATCTTCCTCCCATATCTGATAAAATTAAATTAACCCGCAGATTTGGCACTTCTGGGATTACAACCTCTTAAAATCTATCCTGCTGGACTTTGCTGTTGTCTAACAAGGGAGCATTCTTATAATTTCATTAAAGAAAAAGTGATGAGAAAATTCATGTAAGAAAGATCATTGAGGGCAGTTAAGTAATAAGAAACAGATACAACTTCTGGCTCAGCAAGTCTCTTAAACTTCGGATTGCCAGAAAATGGCAGAATATACCAGGGAAAGATCACCAGATATTTGCCCCTTTCTTAAACTCCTTCCTTAAATCTCCTCATGTGAGTTCACCTTTGTCTTCCCCTTGCCTTGCCTTGCCTTGCCTTCCCTTCTCATTACTCAGACTCTGTGGCCCATGGCTTGTTATGAAGGTCATACTGGAACTTGGCAAAAATCAAGCCACGCTTGGCAGGGCCTTACCTTTCCTCAGATCACTTGTATTCTGTTTGGCTTGCCACTAGAGGTTACAGCACTGCTTTCAGCTTTGTACATACATAGCTACATCTCTTGCCCAAGTAGAACTCTCGCTCCTGGCAGAAGTAGACCTCTTCCACTTCTGGAAGGGCAGTGTCTTCCTTCTGGCTTTGGAGGCCACATTTGTAGCCAGCAAAAACTGCTTTGGGCCACAGTCTCTTCCATGTGGTATCTTCCTGAATTCCTGCTCTCAGCAGTCCATCCACAGCTCTGACCTAAGATGGCAGGAAAAGGGAGAGTTAGAGTCTGTATGCTGGACTGGATAAACTTCTGGTATAGTTCATTTATGTTATTGAATATCCCAGGGAACAAACTCATGAAACACTCCTTTTGCTCACAGAGTAACTTATTTGAAATGTCTACTGTTTGTAAAATAAATAAAAATACACTGTAGTGTTTAAATACAACTTGTGGTCAGTTAGCCATATGTATAGTGAAAGAAAGTGCGTATGCACGTTAAGACTTTTCTTATTTCATTCTGCAATTTACTACTGTTGGAGAAGGGTTTTGGTAGCAACATCTGCTCCTAAGATTCACAGTTTCCTTTGCAAGATTCTGTATTCAATTGCTTATAACTCTACTAAATGTGAACTGTTCAGATTAAGTGCTAAACCTTTTGCAAATTTCATTTTAATTGAACATACTCAAGTTGTTCATGCAGCTTTACCACAGACCACAGCAGCACATGACCCCACATAGTTCAAGAGCTGCTGTAGGACTTTCCTTCTCGTACCATTTCCTCTGAGGTGAGGCTCTGAAACAGGAGTCTCTTTAACTTGTCTTTCCAGTGCCTCTTCTCCCAGGCAATCATAGGAGCTTGTCTTGTTTCAAATGCATGTCAGTGTGAGAAGAGCCAGATGCAGGTTACTGAGGGGCAAGGTGACTAACTGGAGAGTGGGTTGGGGTGGAATTTAGGATTGAAAATTGACAGGAAGGAAGATAGTGGAAAAGCCAGAGTCAGGATAAAATTAAATCCAACTGAAGTCTGCAACTGCAAGTCAGTAAGACAAGGAAAGAATACGGAGGGGAAGGAGAAAGAAATACAACTAAAGAAATGAAGTACAGAGAGAGAAAGGTCACTGCTTAGGAAAACAAGCTGGGGTAGACATGAAAATGTTTTCATTAGAAGCATAAGCAGAAGTACTTGGATCCAGTAGGGATAAAGAAATGGGATAGGAGAGGGAGTAGGACAAAGCAAAGACAGACGCAACCAGGAGTTAGTGGACATTTGAGATGGGGAGGGAATTGTATGCTTGAAAACAGTTCATAATTTCTATATGGAAATTGTGGTACAAATAAATGTGATGTCAGAATGTTTTTCAGACATCACTGACTCCACCCCTCATCCTCCAATATTACAGAGTTTTACTCTCCCCAGTTTATAGTGGAGGGATTTGGACACAAATTGATCAACATATGAAACATTCATTAATTTTGGGTACGCACTCTGAGATATCCAGCAGATAATTTTTAAGGGAGCTCAGCATTATGTGTGTTTGTAGCGGAACTCCCCTTGACTTCTATTTTATAGTCATGAAGGTTTAGCATGTCTGCAAATCAAACTCCAAGCTCTTAGCTAATTGCCTAGAAAAGACAGAGCACACAAGAGTTGAAGAACTTGCCCAGTATTGCATCATATTATCTCTGTGGTGGAGACAGCAGTACAATCTAGTTTCCCAACGCAACAATCAACTACTCAAATCGTGGGAATCTCTCCTTGCCCCTATGAAAATGCTCACCTCCCAGCACAGTTTCCAGCTTCTTGTAAGAACTGAGCAGGAGTCATCAGCCAGCCTCCTTCAGGCTAAAGTGTTTTGTCCTGGGAAACAGAAGCGAGCAGGTCTCTGCTGCCATCTGTCAGTAACTCAAAGAATTGGTGGAACAAGCAGATGTCGGTTTCAGGGTTAACATCTGTGTCACTGCTAATATTTCGGTTGGTTTGGTTAATTTCAGGTTTTGGGAAACAGGCAGGAGAACATTATCCTATTTGCACTGCTGTAGGAGTCACAGAACTGTACTTAATATATGCTGCATGGCGGTTTAGCTCTGACTGGCAAATGAAGTTGGTTTATCTTGGGAAAGCGTTAGCAATTTTTCATTTCCAAATGTCCAAACTGTCTCTTGGAAGTTACTGGTCCTGCTGCAGAAATATCTCATTTCCTCTCTCAGCTGCTGCTCAGCCACCACAGTTTACAGCCTTATGTTTTAAGATAAACCAAAAAAATTAGAAACATTTTACCCTAGAGGATCAAACTCTAAACTGTCCCTGGTGGTCTGTGACTAGTGAAGCCATGTGTGCAATGAGGATGGAAATCTCTGATGATGAGGCTGGGAAGGCATATAATGGTAGAATCAACTCAAATTATCTCAAGATGAGATACATCTATTTGTGAGTCAGAGCCCATCATCCGTAAGTAGAGAGCCTTGCATGTGAACAACGTTATAAGGCTTGTATTTTGTAGGAGGGTGGTGCATTGTCTGTGGAGGCGTTGTCTGTGCTTGAAAGTCGTTGCATTTGAAGTTACAGCAAGGGGTGCAGGGAAAGGAATGCCAAAAGGGAGCATCACATCTCAGTGTGTTACAGTGCATGTTGCAGAATAGTCTGAAGTCCCAGATTTTGCTGGGAGATTGTGGGAGCTTTGCATTCAGATTTCAGGGGTGCAGGGAGTAAAAGAAGTGAATGGACTGTGATGAAAATGCCCCTTGTACAGTATGCAAAGGTGTCATACAGAGTGATTTTGGGCCAGTCGACAGACAAGCTTTCCTGGTGGTTACCCAGGCTCTAAAATTAACCAGAAAAACAGGCTTCCTTCACAAGAGCAAGGCAAGGAAGTGAGGTGTGAAAGGAACCCCCGAAATCATCCTACTGGGAGAAAGGGAAACAGACAAATTACTGCCAAGATCCTGGTGAAGCAGACATTTTACTTGCTACTTACATATCCTTGATTCCCTGTGGATGAATTTCACCTAGTTAATGCTATGATCCCTCTTTTAATAATTGTTCCCTTTTCTATATGCACTGACTCAGTGCTTCCAAAGGGAAAGTATGGCTTTTCTTTAGAACTCAGGAAAAGCTTTTTTTTTTCTTTTCTCCAGCTTCCTAGGGAAAGTCAAGTCAGTCAAACCTGTTTTAGATGGTAATTTTATGAAAAACCTGAACATTACTGCTCTTCATAATAGCTGGCAGAAAGGTTACAGTTACACATTTCTGACTCATCTTAAGAAAAGGTTTGTGTTATGCAATGGAGGAAGCAGGGGCACTTTGGGAAAAGTAATATGCGGTCATGTAATTAAGGAATTTAACAGAATGCATGTGCCTCAGAGCAGAATTATATTGCATTGGCAGCCTTAATTATATCATTTATTAACCTTAATTGCATGATTTTGCCTCCTTTAAATTATTATTTTAATAAATTTCCTGTACATAGTTTCAGTGAATTATAAAATCTATTTTCTAGCTGTTTCATCTTATGAATTATTAAAACAATATGGAGCTAGGCAGATGCAAACAAATGCTGTATATTTACTTGATGTAAATATATACATCAATATGATTGGTCTTCTGCATAAATAATTAGCATTATGCAAATATATGCCTATAGAATATGTAGCTACCTTTTTATTTAACCAACTTCAGCATTTTTTTCTTAATAGGTAGATGTCTTCTAAAGAATTATTAATATTCACACACACATTAATTTACCACTGCTACAGGTCAGTTGAATCAAGTTTATACAAAACTACACAATTCCATTGTGATGAAATGACATGCACAACATATCATCACTCACTCATTTTACTTCTGCCATGCCCAAAATGGGATTGCAACTTGAAAAGTCACTGGCAGAGTCTTTACTTTGCCCAGTTCAGAGGAGAAGATATCTTCCCATGATCTGTCCTATATCTTTCATCAATCTGTTTTCTTTGCTTTCAAAATTCCAGTTAGAAACATCATGCCCTGCTCCCAAGAAGCATCAGAGAGTGTGAGATGACACATTTTTTTCTTTCTCTACCCATTCTCAGTTTGACAAAGAAAACAGATAAGGTATATTCTTCAAGTAAAAACCTTTATCCTGATTACAGTGAAGTCATTTGTGCTTCATCTGTAGGTGTTTCTCTGCCTTGACAATATAAAGGAGTCTTTCAG
The DNA here is from genome assembly GCF_040807025.1 of Struthio camelus. Lineage (NCBI taxonomy): Eukaryota > Metazoa > Chordata > Aves > Struthioniformes > Struthionidae > Struthio > Struthio camelus. Next base: position 90,485,668 of record NC_090942.1, on the reverse strand, counting down.
TTGAGCTTTGCTAGCACACTTTGCCTATGGCCTGTTGAAACTTGAATCACTTTTTCTAGCCAAAACAAACTCTGGAGCATGCTGTGCTGATTGTAAAGGGCAGAGGTGCCAATGGAGTTTTACATCGTCATTTATATTCCAGCCTCAGTGTAGGTGGCTTGTGAGAAGCAGGAGGGGTTTTCTGAAGTATTACTGATGGGTCTTTTTGCTTGTACTGTAGTATTTTGGTCTTCGCTTGGGGGCACTGGCTGGATTAAGCGTCCTACCTGGTACAGGTCTTGAAACTCCCTTCCCTGGAAGGTCTTAGATCTAACTTGGTGCAGGGCTAAGTCTGACAAACTTATGCTCCTACATAAAGTTCACTTGATAACTAGTTACAGAAGGTTATGAGTTCTTAGTCAAATTCTTATTTATAGGAGTGTCCACATAACAAAAAATAGCAAAACAATGGAGTCTAACTTGTCCTCTTGTTGGTAACCTCAGACAGGCACAACATTGAATTGGCCACTTCCTTTTCCTTTTTTTTTTTTTTTTGCCTTCAAAAAAGGGTCTCTGAAGCATAAGATGAGGAGCAACGGTAGTAGCTCTGTAGCCATCCAAGTTGCATTCACAAAGTGAATTCCAGCAAAGTGGTCTCTGAAGTGGATAATCAAACATTTTTCCATGCAAAAGAATTAAACCAGTTGTCATGTGTACTTTCCTTTTCACCATCTTTTGAACTTTGTTTATAACTTTTGAAGGGGAGGGGAAAGAGAGAGAGAGGGGAGGCAGCCAAAAAGTCCATTCTCCTCCCTTTTCCCAAAAGTCATCTGATTTCCCGAAAATCGCTGATATAGACCAGATCTGCATACTGTCCATGCAACCTGAGCCAACAGAATTGTGCAACTGGTTCTGGAAATTCCCCTTTCTGTCGAATGCTGGTAAGCAGAAGTATCTCTTCTGAACAAGAAGGCTGGAAAGGTACATCCTACAGATAGGGGGTGCTGTGATATTGCAAATTAGAGCTGTATTCCCTAGATCTCAGGCTTAGATATGTTTGGAGGGTGTGAACAGGAACAGAAAAGAAAAAGAGAAAGAGAGAGAAGGGAGAAGAAAACCAGACACAAGCTAGAGAGAGAAGGTAAATATTGCAAACATTAGAAATGAGCACGGAAAATATTTGTGAGCGTTGCTGTGTATGTGACAGCTAGGAGGGACAGGACATACATTCCCCCAACCCCAGGGTCTTAGCATAATTTTGGGGATGCTGGGAGGAGTGAACTGAGTATCTAGGTGTGTGGGGGGGAGGGATTCTTGCTATCTTAATTTGCTATGAATGGGAATGCATCAGCATGGTGTCTGGGGACACTGACAGATATAGGGGGAGAAGGGAGGGTACTAGTGACATGATAGAGATAATCTCCCCATTTTGTAAGTTCTGCTCAGCATCTCTCCTTGATGCTTGGGGTTGCTGTATGCACGAATAAATGATGATATAAAACTTGCTTTTGAGGCAAATCATTGGCATATTCCCCACGAGCTGAGGTATTAAGATCTTTGACCCGCCTACCAGACACACAGAAGAACAGACAACATTAACCAATCACACTGTTTTCATCCCAGACTATAACTCCAAAGTCCAGTTCCTGATAGTTTTCAGAAATGAAGATCAGCTTTTTCCAGATGTGGTGAGTTACTGAATCTCCAAGGGGAATTCTGGTTTGTTAATAATTTCATTTTATCAGTTAGATGTCTTTCCTGTAGTATTGTACTGATTCTCAAATCTGAATGTGCCTACAGAACAAGCCACCTCCAAAGCAAGGAAGTGAAGTAGGGAATAGCTTTTAAGGCTCCCCTATTCAGCTCCTGCAGCATTCCCAGCTTCTAGAGGGCTGGAGAGTAGAGCAGAGAGCAGAACTGAGATTGTCTCCCTTTTTGTGAAGGGCTACAGAAGAAAGAACAGCCTCATGCAGCCACAGCATTGGTCATCAAAACTCCAAACGCCAGGAGTATGCGCTGCACACTACATACAGCCAAACACCAGACTTTTCCCTGAAGACAGAGAAGACCTCTGTAATGTCATCTTCCTTCCTCTTTTCTCAGGTGCCTTATCCTCTTCTGTCTTCCTGTCTGGGCTGATGCAGCCTCCATGTACGGTGAGATCTTGTCCCCCAATTATCCTCAGGTGTATCCCAATGATGTACAGGAGTCTTGGGAAATCGAGGTTCCCCCAGGATACGGCATTCACCTTTATTTCACACATCTGGATCTTGAACCATCGCAGAACTGCGAATACGACTCTGTGAAGGTACTGTCACCCATCCATCCTCATATGAGAAAAAAGACAAGAAGGTGGGGTAGAGGGCAGAAGAACAGCAAAGCTGCGTACAAGGCTCAGGGCTGGAAGAAGAGATACATCCTTCTGGTTCCAAGCCCCAAGAACCCCAAATGATTGAGCATATCTGCTCTAGTAGTGGTTAAGTGGGTTTGAATTTTGCTGCATAACCACATGAACGTTGTCTGCCAACTGAGTGTCCTGTCTATGCTCCTGTCTCCATGTTTATCTTATGTCCCTAGGAAGAGCCTTCCTCACCATCACTAACGTGTCCCTATTGCCAGGCATATTCTTAACTAGTGAATTATGTGTATAAAAGGACCATTTACTTAGAAAGGGCATCGATTTTCTGTCCCTGAAATTTTTCCGTTGGAGTTAATCCATAAGTGGATATAGACAATTTAATGCAATCAGAAATTGGTTGGAAATCATGAGAGTTAGAAACAATCAAGAGATCAAGTGGGTGCTGAGATGAAGTGCAGTGGTCTGTTGTCCTGAGCTGTGCACCACAATGTTCTTAAAACTTATAGCCCGAATAGCTCTGCACCATGTTGTCACACAAGGCGCTAATGATCAAGCATTTCGATGCAAAGAGAAAGGAACAAGACTAGCCTATCCTGCGATGGCTATGTTCAATAGGTTCAATAAGATCAGGTGCAGCACCAAAAGGAAACGTTGGGAAAGACCAAGCTGGGTTTGTAAGATGGATGTGCTCTAGCAGGAGCTGTAATAACCTGTGTCTTTTTGCAACAAACTGATGATGAACTGCTCTGCAGACCATCAGGGATCTGCTTCACAGCCTTAGCTGCGGTGTTATATTTTGTACAAACGGGCCTCAGAAAAGGATGCTAACAGAAAACTTTCTGGATTAATTTGTATCTGAAAAATTAAGACAGATATTTCAGAGCTGGAATGTCAATAAGAAGGAACACTCCTCAAGCATCTTACAAATGGCAAGAGACTGGTTTTCCAGGGGTACCATTCAGCTGTAGGGTCTCAGCAGTCCCTGCTGGCTGTCTTCCACCCTTAATTAGCTTTGTGGATCACACAGCAGCTTTGGTATGAGAATGGCCCCTCCTGCTACTTATGTGACATAACTGTGCCCTGGGAGATCTACCTGAATGTCCTGAGAAACGCATGCAACTTTGAAGCCACTGGTTGGCCACTTGTAATCTGAAGGAATCAGATATTGATTGTAAGCTGAAGAAATCAAATACTGATAATTACACATATTCCAGTAGTGAGATAAGACCTCTCTCTGCATCCTTCTGCAGATCCTGTCTGGTGTCCATGTTGAAGGCCTGCTCTGTGGGCGAAAGAAACCTCGTGTCCCTGGCTCCTCAATTGTGGAGGAATTTTATGTCCCTTATAACATCCTGACCATGACCTTCCAATCTGATTTTTCCAATGAGGAACATTTCACTGGTTTTGCAGCCTACTATGTTGCAGTGGGTAAGGCTAGAATAGCCTCCTCTGAATCTCTGTGGTATCTGGGACTAGGAGCGGGAGGAAAGCTAACAGGAGGGGTTTCCTTACAAGATTATTTCATTTAAAAGAGATCCCAGCAGGCAGGACTGCTTTCCAGTATTACCAGTCCAAATGCTGCCATAAAGATCTCTTTTCCTCGTTGTCTGCTAGTCTTTACTTCACTTTGCCATCTTTATCCTGCCTTCAGGGCCCTTTCCTCTTCTTGGCTGACTCATCTTTTCTTTTCACATTTGCAGATTTGGATGAGTGCACGGATTTTGTGGAGGAACCTTGTAGTCATTACTGCAATAACTATATTGGTGGTTACTTCTGTACCTGCCCACCAGATTATTTCCTTTATGAGGATAAGAAAACATGTGGAGGTAAGGGACCTACACACATCATGGTCAACAGCAAGAGCTAATTTAGGCCGAGCGGGATATTGTACTTGGAAGACCTTCTCTATCAACCCTTGAACCTGTAGTGACAGATAATGCATCTTGGAAAGAACAACATCCCAGTGCAAAACCTGAACTGGCAGTAGATCATGACTTTGGGAATTTCCACTAATATGTTCTTATTTTTTGTGTCAAGAGAATTAAGAAACTATTACATAACATTCTCTGAAGACTGTGATGGAGACCCTTCCTAGCATACTGCTAGCTGTGAATCTTTTAATCCCTGAAAAAACAGGGCACTTCAAAGAAGGTGCCAAAATGGCCAAGGAGCTGCTTGGCTTGAATCAAAAAGTGGCAAAGTCACAAATGGGGCATGTTGAAAGGGGTATAATATGAGGACCTGAGCATGAGAGAGAGAGGCCCAAATCACAGGTAGAAGGTAAGAGAAAAGATGGAGGGAGAAAGAGAAGACACTAGGAGAAATTAAACAAGGCAGCAAAATTAAAAGATGTGCTGAAGTTGTCCCCCAGTACTGAGGACTTCAGGAAGTTGTCTTCCAAAGGATGGGCCAGATGTACCATTGCTCAGCCCACTGTGAGTTAAGGACCCTGGCAAATTGGATGGTGGCCCTGGTTTCAGTTTCTATGAAAGATGCCATATTGCGAAATGGTTAATCTAGGTGACTGGGGAGATTGGATATGTAGTGAAAGAGGGGATGTTTATTTGCTTCACACATGAATAAGTTCTTTTCTGAGTCCTACCTGTGTTCCTTCCTCAATCCTAGTGAACTGCAGCGGGAATGTCTTCACTGAGCCATCAGGAGAGATCACTAGCCCCAACTATCCCAATCAGTACCCAGAGAACTCGCGGTGTGAGTACCGAGTGGTTCTGAGGCCAGGCTACTTTGTGGCATTGACCATACACAGTGGTGACTTCGACGTGGAACCGGCTGACTCAAAAGGGAGTTGCCACGACAGTTTAACAGTAGGTGTGGGACTTAGGGAGGGGAGTCAGCATGCTCTGGGTCTCCCCCAATCCTCTCATAGTCAGAAGATTCTCTGACTGCTTAACCTTAATTTCAACTATGCTGCCTTTTAAAGTTCTTGGGAATCTCCCTCTTTCTATCGATTCCAATCAGTATTTCTCATTTCTTCTTGTTTTTTTTCCCAGCTTGTCTCTGGAGAACAGCATTTTGGTCCCTACTGTGGCAGCAAATTCCCAGGTCCTCCAGAAATCAAAACCAGGAACAATATTCTTGACATAATCTTCCAAACAGACCATGCAGTGCAGCGCAAAGGCTGGAAAATACGCTACCATGGGGATTGTGAGTGAACATGTGGGAAAGCATTTTCTTGGCTGCTGAGTCAGGGAGAAGGTTTGTCCCAGGAGGTCAGATTCATGGTACAACAGGATGTTAAAAAGGTTCGCAGTTGCTGGGTTTGCTAGACACAGCTAAGTGGCTATTGGCTAAACAGAGGATGCCTGTTAACTGGTGAAAATAATGACTGGGGAGAGAGAAGTTGGGAGTTGGAAGGAGAGTAAATCTCAAACCAGTTAATCACTGATGTCCTCCTTTCTCTCCAAAGCCATAACCTGTCCCCAAACTGTAATCCCCAACGCTGTTCTTGACCCGAAGAAGGACAGGTATATCTTCAAGGACAATGTGAAGGTGACCTGTGTGGAAGGCTATGAAATTGTGAGGGTAAGTTACACACAAAAGCACACACGCTCTCAGCCTCTCTCAGCTGCGTCCTGCTGCTGTTTCCAATCAGGTGTTCCAAGCACCTTTGGGACTCAAAGTTTTCACCACAGCTGTAATAACTGGGAGCTTCTTCCACCCACTACAGCACTTTAAGGACCTTCCACTGGAGTGCCTATTTCAGATATGTTTCATTGTCAGTGACTGACATGGGTCATGTGTTCTTTTCCCTAGCAACGAGACAGCCTAATGACTTTTCACTCCAGCTGTCAAGACAACGGTGAATGGAGCAACTCTCACTTCAGCTGTGTTCGTAAGTGACCCATCCCCGTATGGAGGGAAGCAGTTTGGAAGGGAGTCTTTATGCCCTAGACCCACTTTATTTCCAGACTAGGAGGAAGGTGAGGACTGGGATATGAGCACACTGAAGGGGCAGAAGAAGTAAGCGCTGACGACCACACAGGGACCAGAGGAGCTGAATGGTTCCCTACCCTACAGAAAAAAAACAAATGGATGGGTGGGGATGCCCCTTTGATTATCTTTGATCATTTCTGCTTCTTCTCTACAGCGGTGAACTGTGGTGAACCTACCCCTATTGACAATGGCCAAGCCATATACATCTCTGAACTTCATGAGCCTCTGTATAAAGCCGTTTTCCGCTATCACTGTGACGCACCTTACTATACTCTAAAAACTAAAGGTGAAGGTAGGCATTGCCTGTGCTACACAAACACATTCCTTTAATCAAAGGCCTAAGAAAAGGTACTGGCATCATCCTGGGGCTGAGACCATATCCCTACAGGCTAAGATTGGTGTGGGGTTGCAGCCAGTAGTTTTGTGTTGCATTTTTGTTTAATGCACTTTCGTAATGTCCATAATGTACTTGGGCTGTTGATCTTAAATGCTGGCAATGCTTACCAAGCTGTGCTTGCTTTGGACATGAGAAGGTCAATGCATCAACTTATACAGTAATGCTACTTATCCTCTCTTGACCTCGAGCATATCTTTATGGCAGTCTTTTCTCTTATGTTTTCCAAGCGGTGTATCAGTGCTCAGCCAATGGACTATGGGTCAGTGAAGAGATGGGAAGTGAGCTACCAAAATGTGTTCCAGGTACTACCATAAATTGTGTATGTACGCATGTGGTGTATGAAGACCACTGGTTCTTTCATTTCTCTGTTTTTAAACTGTTAGGCCTGAAATAACAGTTGATTCCTTCTGTGTAGTTTGATTCATATTGGACAGGGTATTTCTGAAAGCTGTGAGTTCCTAAGAAAGATCAGTGGAGACAGCAGAAAGAAACTGGTAAGAAAGGTGGGCAGCTTGATAGGATGTCTGATATAACAGGACCTCTTCAAGTGCTGGTGTGTACTTCTGCACCAGTTTCCCCACCTTCAGATGTGCATATTCTCAAGTTGTTCAGAGCTCTGTCTGTTTTGCAGGTAGCAAAAAAACCTGACAGATCAAAAGAGATATCCAACAATGCCATACTGGACCTTTCCTTCTTCAGTCCTTCCAAGCTACACTGAGAGCTGTAGCTTCTCTTCAAACTCCTCCTGGGTTCCGCTGTCCACTGGGCACTACTGGTGCAGTACTATAGGGAAAGAACTTTCCCCACACTCACTGAAAGTCAGAGCCTCAGCTCTTAAGGAGCATGTGGCCTGCAGTATTCAGCCACACTTACTGGGTCTGGCAACTCAAGGAATATCCATCTTCAGAACCTTCTAATCGCCTCTTCACTGTGTGTACTTAGTGGGCACTGAGAAGGGACGTGGGTGGGTACTACTCCTGCTCCTGGCTGCAAGTAGTTCTGGCTGAATCTTAATTTCCAGCTGATACATAGAAATATAAATCTTATGTATTTTGCAGGCTGTTCGGCTTACCACTCCACTCTTAGGAGGCAGCATCCCTAGGGCTAATGGTACACTATGCTTGTTCAGTACTCCAAACTCCCAATTCCTCATTGGCATTTTGGAGTACAAGACCCAGCTGAGGATGATTCAGCTCTCTCAAAGGCCAGCCCAGCCAGTGACTTGGACTACACCAGTGCACAAAACCATCAGAAAGCAAATAGAAAGATGAAGCTATGGGAATTTAATACCTTATGGGGAGTTATAAAGAAGATAAAGCCAGACTCTTCTCAGAAGGATGCAGCCAAAGGATAAAAGGCAATGGACACAAGTTGCAAAAAGGAAATTCTGACTATATTTAAGGAAAAATGTTCCTCCAGAGCACTGGAACAGGTGGCCAGGGAGGCTGAGGAGTCACCACCCTTGCAGATGCTCAGAAGTCACCTGGACAAGGCCCTGAGCAAACTGATCTAGCTTTGCATTTAGGAGGGCGGGGGAAGGGCAGATAGGGATGACTGGAGACAGCCACAGGTCTCTTCCAGCCTACATCTTTTTATTATTCCATGAAATTATTTAACAGGGACTACCTCCTTTAGCTATAGTTCTTTAATCTCTGGCCTATATGACTAGGGGTTCAGTGCAAACCAAGCAATGTGAAAAGAAATCAATTTCCTAGTTATGTCAGAATGACCAGCCTAATTTTTGCCCTTACGTTCTCACTCTGCAAAACCTTATAGAACGTTTTTACTCAAAGGTCATACAGCATCTCTGCACCTGTGAGACTCACAGATAAGATCTTCGTTATCCCACTGCTTGATTCTACATACTGAAAGAATGGGGAGGACAATTGGTAAAACTTCAAATGACAAATAAATACAAACCGGAACACTTAACCTGAGATGGTCTGGAGTTCAGATAGAAATGTTTTTAGATACTAGTGTCAAATTTCTAAGAACTTAAGCAAATGTTCTTTGAAAGACAATCCCATATCTAACAAAGCAGACATGCTAAGTAGAACAGGATGAAGCTGTGAGCTTTGGCATATGCAGTGCTAGCTGGGTGACAGCAGTTGTGAATGTTCTGCTTTCTTTCCAGAACAAGATTTGAAAGTGGGTATTCTCAGCCTATATTGAATATTGACAGTATTTCTGCTTGATTTTTCTTGAACTTTTCTGTAAACTTCAGCGGCAAACTGTGGGACACAGAATATAAATTACTTAGCTGAAAAAGATTTAGAGGAGACAGGAAGGAGGGGACTGTGGGCTTTTTAGTAGCATCAGAGAACTTTCTACTTGTAATTGCTAATTCTCCCATCTGGTTCTTTCTTTTTTCTTTCCTTCCTAGTCTGTGGGGTGCCCAGTAAACCCATCCAGGAGACAGCAAAGATTTTTGGAGGAACCCGTGCAGAAAAGGGAAACTTTCCCTGGCAGGTCTATTTTGAATACCCACGAGGAGGTGGGGTGCTCATCTCTGAAAGATGGGTAATGACTGCAGCTCATGTGCTGGAGGGATATGACAAGCCCACCATGTATGCTGGTGTAATCAATGTTGGTGGACAATCTTTGCTCCGGGAGGCCAAACTGCTGGTTCCAGAGACTTCATTCATCCATCCTGATTGGAAAAAGCAGCCCGCAGAAACTAGGACTGATTTTGACAATGACATTGCACTACTGAAGCTGACGGAACCTGTGAAGATGGGCCCAAACATCTCGCCCCTCTGTCTCCCTGGTAAATCACCTGAATATGAGCTGCAAGAAGGGACTCTGGGCTATATTGCTGGCTGGGGCCAGAGAGAGAAAGGAAGATTGCCTATTTATCTTTGGAAGGCCCAGATTCCGGTGGTGGGCATGGATGAGTGCCGTTCTGTTAAGCCAGAGGGCTCTGCTGATTCCAGTGCTTACCGATTCACTGACAATATGATCTGTGCTGGTGGTGGCAAGGACAGCTGTAAGGGGGACAGTGGTGGAGCTTATGCCATCCAAGATCCCCTTGATGAGAGCCGGTACTATGTGGCTGGGCTGATCTCCTGGGGACCAAGATGTGGTACCTTTGGTCTTTACACCAAAGTAGTGCGTTATTTGGACTGGATTACAGAGACAATGAGCAAGCATGAGGAAGCAGAAACATCGCAGGATTAGCTCGTTCTCCATTAAGCACTGTCACTCTTCCTAAATGTGAGGGTCACATGTTAAGATAGGAAGGTTGACTGAGATCCTTTTCACTTTTTGTGTATAACAAGCCAACAAGGTGATTTATCTCTGTGCTGAGTGGAGAGTCAGGAATCAGTCTCTCCCACTGTCGTCGTGTCTGGGAATGGAATTTATCTTTCTTCCTCCACTCATAGCAGCAAAAGAGGAAGATACCATTCTAAATAAAGAGGCCCCTTCTGCTTCCTCTCATTTTTTCTATCCCATCTTTTCCCACTTAGAGAAAAGCTAGTCATGCTCCACCTGACAGAGACATGTCAATGAAGACAAGAGAGAATAATTGTTGATTCCCAGGATAGGTTCAGAGCCTGGCTTCTGTATTTCTTGTATCATTCAGAATATCTTAACAGCATTAAAGAATGTCCACATCTGCTTATCATGTGCAAATTGCCTTTCTTCTCAGACTAGACCTGGTTCTCCTTGAGACTCCCTAATCAATTGTCCAGTCACGTAATGACCCACTGTGCTGCCAGCTCCAAGGCTTTTGTCAAGCTGTAACTTGTAGTACCTCACCTCTCTACCTAGGAACATTTTTTGAGGTTCTTCTGAGCTGGCTGGGTCTCAGTGACCAACTTTTACCAGCAATAAGGATCTCAGACTTCTGGATTAAGCTGAGCAGAAGAGACATCTTCAAACTTCTCACATTCATCTGCCCTCAGGGCTTTATTTTTCAGACTTTATTGTGTTGGATAAGAAATAAAGGTTACTTGAATCAGGGAAGGCAGTGTTATGGGAGAAGATGACTTGACATGATTTAGGGGTGTCTTCTGCTCCAGAATGCTACTTCGAGTGCTGAATTCCTCATAGATATCTTTCTGCTAAGATGGTCAGGGAACTGATGCAGATGGTATATGAAGAAAGGCTGAGGGAGCTGCATTTGTTCAGCTTAAAAAGGAGAAGTCTAATGGGGGATCTTACTGCTGTCTTCAACTCCCTAAAGAACGCTTAGAGGGAAGACAGAGCCAGTCTTTGAAGAGGTGAACAGCAGAAGGACAAGAGATAACAGGCACAAATTGCAGTAAGGGAATTTCCAGTTGGACATAAGGATTTTCTTCCCTCTGGGGATGTTTCAGCACTGGAACAGGTGCCCCAAAAGGCTGGGTAGTCTCCATCCTTGGAGGTCATCAGAACTTGCCTAGGAGGTCCTGAAGCTTGAAGTTAGTCCTGCTGGTCATCAGAGGCTCTTCCAGCCTAAATTTTTCTGTGAGTCTATAAAACAATGAGGAGTATCAGTGTAGCAGTTGGGAGACCTCATATAGATTCCTGCATTCAGCTCAAGGACTTTCAGTTCCTAGTAACTATATGCTACATTCCTGAGGAACTGTGACCTGCTGGATTTTGAATAGTTTTTATATTTCACAGAATCAGAATGGCTGAGAATCTCTGGAGGTCATCTAGCCCTGCTCAAGCAGGGTCACCTAGAGTGCCTTGCCTAGAATCATGTCCAGTTAGGTTTTGAATATCTCCAAGGGTGGAGATTTGTGCCGGGAGGCCTCCACACAACGATCGAACCAGTTGACAGTCATTTTGCCCTGGTAAGGTAATTCAGCGGGCTCCGTACACTAAACAGGTTCGGATGGTTGTATAGGTGTCCCTACTCCTTACGAATGAGTTTACAATTGTAGTGGTTAACAGGTAAGTAACAAAGTTTAATGAGTTAATGAACGGTAACGATGACAACTATAATAATATCGATAACAATGTACAATAACCACAAGGTATTAACTTATTTACAATGGTATACCTGAAGCTTCAGTATAAAAGTAAGCAGAAATGATTATATATTTATACATACACATACACACACACACACATTTGAGTTTAGAAGACAATCAACGAATATGCATGAAAGTGGTAAGGTGGTGGCGGGGGAAAGGGTTACGCAGGCCACACCTGGAGAGGGGAGCACCGCTTCCAGGTCCAGGGACCTGTACTCTAAGCAGGCCACCCTCCACAGAGGGAGCTGCCGCCCACCGTGAAGCTCTTAATCTTTAAGTGGGCCACACCCCAAAGGGGGGGGGGGGAGTGTGCTGCCTCATGGCCAGAGGCCCTATGATTAAGCAGGCCACATCAGAAAGGGTGTGCCGCTTCACCCTTACAGGGTTAACTCACCTGTCCGCAGTAAGTTTGGATCATGAATCCCTGATGACACGTGTGGCGCGTCCCTGAAGCGTAGCGTTGGTGGTGGACCTGTTCCGCTGGCTGTCCCACAGCCTCCGGCAGAGCTGCCCTCAACTGGGGAATATGCCCTTGGCTTCTTCAAGCCTTGGAAAAGACCGCCAGGGTTTCTTCCTCCCGATGCTGGTCTTCATGATTTCAGCTCTTCTTCTTCTTTCCTGGGTCGTCAACGAGGAAAAGCCCCCCTCAACGTATGGGCACATGGCTCTTTATAGATGGACCGCGTTGTGACCGCAGGCATTAAGACACTGACATTGGTGTGCAGTGGATTGGTCACTGTGGATTGGTCTGGATCTGTGTTCCTATTGGTGCATTCTGGATCCCTCAGCAGCATGTGGACCAGTGCCTAGGCCCGCTCCCCTTCCAGAATGTTCCCCATGACTGACAATCACTCCCCACCAATGACTTGACATATAAGGGTGGGACACAAGGGCCACCTAACTAAGGGTCACACAAAGGACAGCATGATTGACAGGACATACAAACCACAAATAAAACCTTTCTAGCAGATCCAAAACATAACTTTCAATCTCTTAAGGGTTCTACTATGACAAGACTCCATAACCTCTCTGGGCAGCCTGTTCCAGTGCTCAGTCACCCTCACAGTTAAGAAGTTTTTCCTTATGTTCACATGGAACTTTCTGTGTTTCAGTTTGTTCCCATTGCCTCTTGTTCTGTCACTGAGCGCCACTGAGATAGCTCCATTCTCTTGACACCCTCCCTTCAGATATTTTTACACATTGATCAGATCGCCCCTCAGAGCTTTCACTTGTCTTCTTTCTCTAAGGATAAACAACTCCAGCTCTCTCAGCCTTTCCTCATATGAGAGATGCTCCAATTGCTTAATCGTCTTAGTGGCTCTTTACTGGACATGCTCCAGTAGCTCCATCTGTCTCTTGTACTGAGGAGCCCAGAACTGGACACAGTACTCCAGACCTCACTAGGCTGAGTAGAGGGGAAGGATCACCTCCCTCAACCTGCTGACAACACTCTTCCTAATGCAGTGCAGGATGCCATTGGCCTTCTTGGCCACCAGGGCACATTGCTGGCTCATGGTCGACTTGTTGTCCACCAGCACACCCAGCTCCTTCTCTGCAGAGCTGCTTTCCAGTAGGTCAGCCCCTCAGCTTGTCCTGGTGCATTAGAGGGGTTCTTCCTCCCTAGGTGCAGGACTTGGCACTTGCCTTTGTTGAACTTCAGGAGGTTCCTGTCTTCCCATCTCTCCAGCCTGTCCAGGTCCCTCTGAATGGCCGCACAGCCTTCTGGTGTGTCAGCCACTCCTCCCAGTTTTGTATCCCCAGCCAGCCTGCTGAGGGTGCACTCTGTCCCTTCGTCCAGGTCACTGATGAATACGTTGAACAGCATTGAACCCATTATTGACCCCTGGAATACACCACTAGTTGCTGGCCTCCAACTAGACTCTGTGCCACTGTTCGCAACCATCTGACCTTGGCTATTCAGCCAGTTCTCAATCCACTCACTCTCTGCTCATCTAGCCTGCACTTCATCAGCTTGCCAGTGAGTATGTTATAGGAGACCGTGTCAAAAGCCAAGGTAGACAACATCCACTGCTCTCCCCTCATCTACCCAGCCAGTTGTTTCGTCATAGAAGGCTATCAAGTCAGTTAACTCTGATTTCCCCTTTGTAAAACCAGGCTAACTACTCCAAATCACCTTCTTGTCCTTTATGTGTTAGGAAATGGTATCTAGGCTTAGTTGCTCTGTCACCTTCCCTCCAGGGATCGAAGTGAGGCTGACCAGTCTGTAGTTCCCTTGGTCTTCCTTTTTACCCCTTTGGAAATTGGAATGACAGACATTTGATTTCTTCTGGTCCTCAGGTACCTCTCCTGATTGCCACAGTCTTTCAAAGATGATTGAGAGTGGCGTTGCAATGATGTCTGCCAGCTCCCTCAGCACTCGTGGGGGTATCCCATCAGGGCCCGTGGACCTGTGTATGTCCAGGTTGCCTAAGTATTCCCTAACCTAATCCTCCTACAGCAAGAGAAAGTCTTCGTTTCTCCAGACCTTCCCCTGGTCTTCAGAGGAAGACCTCTTCCTTGTTTTTTGGAAGTGGCTTCTCACAGACAATTTATTTTTGCCCCCACCCCTTGAAGCCATCTAGAGTTTCAGAGTGGTTAATCTTTCTAATGGAATGGTAATTTTGTGGCCATTGAGCAACTGTCACATGGCAATTGTAGACCAGGAAACACTTTAGTGGTAGGTAAAGCAATCCCTATATAGATGCAGTCTGTAAGTTGCTTTTGGTGGTGGGAAATATTTAGTAGCTATTAAAAATAGAGACAGAAGAACATAACACATCTGGTTTCTGTAGCAATGATTTTAATATTGATTGAATCTCACTGATGCCCATAGGCATATATACACTGTACTCAGCACGAAGTAGTAAATCCTTCAAGAAGATCTGCTGTATTGCTCACGCAACAGGGAAGTAGACTACAGTAGCCTTATGATACCATCAGCACTTCAGACAATACCATGTTGGATGCCATGAGATTTGCTGATACTATTAAGACTTCATCCAATAGTAAGATTGCATTTGAAATCATTAGAATGTCCGCAAAGGCTTTAGCCAATGGGACAGCAGCTTTGGCAAGTTTTGATGATGTCACCAAGAATTCATCAAACAATGTAGTGGCTTTCAGAAGTGTTCATGATGAAGCTGACACGGTTTGTGTGTTTGAAAAGCCTTTATGACATCATCAAGAGCTTCAGACAGGGTTTGCTGTGTCTGGAAACCTATGATATCAGTTATTCTTAGCTAATAGGACAGCGACATTTAGAGCCTATCCTCCCTTATTATCTCTTTGATCCAGTCCAAATAGTTGAGGATCTTGGTGTAAAAGCCATAACCTTGGGCACAGCCAATACCCCAAGAAACAATACCTGTAGCCACCCAGTGACCACTCGCGGTATCTAGCACTGTGAAGACACTCCCACTGTCCCCCTGGCAGGTATCCTTTTTGACTGTGAGGGAGCCAGCACAGAACATGTTCTCAGAGAAAACCATAGGTGTTTCTCTGTTCAAACTATCTAGCCATCTCTGACACTTCTCCCGCGCAACCGCTGGCAAGTTCACATACTTCAAATGATTTGAAATAAAGTTTTTTTCCACACCAAAGCCACTCACATAGCCCATGTGCCCATCCATGTAGAAAGTTGTGTTGGTAGTATCTGGGAGACAGATTGGCAGAATGGTAGGACCCAGGGTTACTGGGTGTTTCAGCTCCAGCAGTGCAATGTCTCCATTGAAGTTGTACTCATCTTTAGGGCTGTAAGCTGGATGGATAAAGATCCTGCGTACAGGGTGGTTACCCATCTTGTGGAGCTCTTCTACCTCTGTGTGGCCAAGGAAAATGTTAGCCTCCTCTGCCACCTGGTCCAAGCTTTTATTGCTCCAGTCTGCACCTTTGGGGAAGATGGTGTGGGCAGCAGTCAAGATCCAGCGATCGCCCAGGAGCGCGCCACCTCCACGTCCATGGATGCCAGTCAGAGCCTGCCAAGGGAAGTTGCCACTCTTTGCTGACCTGCCGCCCAAGATCCGCTGGACTTCAGTAATAGGATTGACTGGCTTCCCACACACTGCAGAGAGAGGCAAGGAGACTGTCACACCCTCTCTTGCGCTGGCTGGTCTCTCTCCTTCCTACACCATCTCTTTGCTGTTCAACTTGATGTTATTTTTACCTTCCTGGATGGATTTCCCTGTCCTCTGTCAGTGACACTATTAAAAATATTGTTTCTTCACCTTCCTCCCTGCATGTTCTCCCTGCTTTGTACTAACTCCCAGCATGGATTGCTAAGCACCAGACAAAGTCAAGTGGCAAACACCTGTTTTTACTCACCTGGCAAACAGACAGGAATCTTCACCTGGCCATCTTGATCCACCCAGGTTCCCTCAGGAGAGCAGGTGAATCTGCCTGGAAGATGAGATAGGAAGTGAATGAAACCCAAGCCTGCAGATGTGGGGTGAGAAGAAAGAAGGGGTAGCCTCTTTCCAGGCTATCCCATATACTGCACTCAGCCCTTCCATTGTAAAGGCACCCTTTCATAGGAAAAGCCCTTTGCAGTAGTCTGAGATGTTTCCCTCCGGGATGGCATGCTCATCTCTAAGCACCTCAGTTCCAGGTGAAGAATGGTGAAGTTCAGGGCACTGTTTCTATGGAAGAAAAGCTTAAGGAGCCAGCTGAGAGAAGTCTAACTTAATTCAGTCCACATGAAGAAGAGAGAGAAGAAATAGGAATTTTAGATTTAACACTCTGACCTCTGCAGTTTGCAGAGAACAGGATAGCTTGGCTAGTTGCAGAAACAGGAATAAGTTGAAGCAGTTACTGGACGTGTTCAGTATAAATTTCTGAAGCTATATTGCAGCTCAACTAGCATGCATGTCACCTCTCAACACAAATCCGTATACCTCTAATGTTCTTGCTTTTCTTAGAAAGTTTGTATAGTATGTCAAATGTTAGCAACTAAAAATAGTTTCTATACAATTTATCTTATCACAGAATCACAGAATCACAGAATTGTTTAGGTTGGAAGGGACCTCTGGAGATCCATCTAGTCCAACCTCCCTGCTCAAGCAGGGTCACCTAGAGCATATTGCCCAGGATCACATCCAGACGGCTTTTGAATATCTCCAGCGAAGGAGACTCCACCACCTCTCTGGGCAACCTGTTCCAATGCTCTGTCACCCTCACAGTCAAGAAGTTTTTTCTCAGGTTCAGATGGAACTTCCTGTGGTTCAGTTTCTGCCCATTGCCTCTTGTCCTGTTGCTGGGCACCACGGAGAAGAGACTGGCCTCATCCTCTCGACACTCTCCCTTCAGATACTTGTACACATTTATGAGATCCCCTCTCAATCTTCTCTTCTCCAGGCTGAACAGGCCCAGCTCTTGCAATCTTTCTTCATAGGAGAGATGCTCCAGCCCTCTAATCATCTTGGTAGCCCTCCGCTGGACTCTCTCCAGGAGTGCCATGTCTCTCTTGCACTGGGGAGCCCAGAACTGGACACAGTACTCCAGGGGAGGCCTCACCAGGGCTGAGTAGAGGGGCAGGATCACCTCCCTCGTCCTGCTGGCAACACTCTGCCTAATGCACCCCAGGATACCATTGGCCTTCTTGGCCACAAGGGCACACTGCTGGCTCATGTTTAACTTGTTGTCCACCAGCACTCCCAGGTCCTTCTCGGCAGAGCTCCTTTCCAGCAGGTCAACCCCCAGCCTGTACTGGTGCATGGGATTATTCCTGCCTAGGTGCAGGACCTTGCACTTGCCTTTGTTGAACTTCATGAGGTTCCTCTCTGCCCAGCTCTCCAGTCTGTTATACTTTATTGAACGCTCTCAATAAACCGTTTGCTGTTCACGCTGAACATTGACTAAATTACAATCACCTTCCCATCAGAATTTTACATACCCTGGTGCTTATACTTACTTGCTCTTCATTCTTTCTGATAAGATAGAGCTCTGATCCTTTAGCAAGGAGTTTAACTCAGGTGCAAGGATAAGGAAATTCAACAGTAGTACCAACTTAAAGCACTCCTGTATCTGCTCAACCTCAGCTGCTTGTTCCTGGTCCCAATGCCATAGTGTGTCACCTCTCTTAGGCATGCTGCACAGCTGTCTGTGCTAGCACCCATATCCAGGAAGTGATTCAGGTTGAAATCCTATGTTTTTTTAGTGGAGGCTAAATGACTAGCCAGGGCAAGAAAATCAGGAACTCTTCATACTATTCTTGCAAACAAAGTTTCAGTATCATCAAATCAAAGCTGAGGTGCAAACAGAAAGCAAATGAATGGTTTTGAATGTTTCCTTAAATTTCTGACCTGCTACATAAAAACAGATTTATCTGTATGTATATTATTTAGCCCTCAGAGGTCTCTAGTGCTGGACATCATTCTAAATAGGGTGAAGAACATTACACTGGAGTGGAGTGTGAGTTGATATAGTGCATCTGTGGTATCTCAGGCTTGTGTGATCAGTTCCTCAGGCTTCAGAACTGTGGCGATTCCAGGATAGCATGCCCCAGATTTTGGTGAAAGGGTGAAATCCACCAGAAAAGAATGAATCACGACTACAGATGCAAGATTAAAACCTTCCATAAATGTCTAAGGAGTACCTGGAGGAAGGGTGTGAAGGATTCTGGAAACAAAGCAGGGCGGGAATAGGCTGAGGCAACAGGCCTCAGGATCTGCACTGCAGAGCCATGGAAAGACTGGAGAGCCTTCACTGAGGAAAGCAAGAGCCTCAAGCCTGAGGAATGGAGACTGGAACGATTCTGTCCCATTGATAAGAGGGCTTTTCATGCACAGATTTCAATATCTGTGTGGGATTAAGACTCACCACCTCCTCTTCTGGTGACTATGTGGTAGTATGGCTCATTGCACTGATATGTGATCACTGACTGGTAGCTGTTGCTTTCAGGTTTGTTAACATAACTGAATGCCCCATTGGCCAGTTCTGTAGGGTTGCCACAGTTCACAACTACAAAAAAGAAAAAGAGAACAAGGAGATGAATCAAAGACAGACTTTGATTAGATATAGGCTGAACTTGGATGGTGGCCACGATGTGAAGGATGGAGAGGACCATCCTCAGTACAGCTGGTGGAGAGGGGTAGTTCCAAAACTGATCCCAAACTGGATACCTTTTGCTTTTAGATGTTACAACATTGTAACAATATTTTAGTGATAGTCTATGTATTTTTGTAAGGGAGGAAAAACATTTAAGATTTTGAGGGAGTGTACAAATATAACACAAGTCAACATTGGGCAATTGGACTAGATGAACTCCATGGGTCCTTGCAACCAGAAAAATTTCATTATAGAGGATGAAATTCCCACCTGTTCTTGGAGGGATAACCCAGGGCAGAGGACATAATCCCAGTTCTCAGTTCACTCACTTTCACAGCGGGGCATGGATTGATGCCATGTCCCATCAGCCTGGCAGACAGCAGTGAAAGACAGCAGCTTCTGGTTGCCCTGCATGGGAGAGAAAAGCATCATCATTGGCTGTATACAGCCTGACATTCCCTTCCCCACATCAAAACATTATCCTATCTGCCCATCATTCCATTGCTATTCAGTTTCCCCTCTGCTGTCCATTCCTGTTCCTGGTCTCACCCCTTGCTGCCTTCCCTCCATTCTGTATTTACCATAGGCTACAAATTCTTCATAGCAGGTCAAGACAGCAGGAGCCAGCAAACTTTAAACAAGACTGTGGCTCTGCCCAGTCCTGGGAATAGGATGGAAAGGGAGGCAGGTAACATTTTCTGCTTCATATCTGATTTCATAGCCTTCCAAAGAGAAATTATTGCTCCCCAGTATTTCCTAGGATCTTTGTTCTTTTCTCTTCTACCAGGGCTTGCTCCTGTGTGAGACAGGGGATAAGGGAGGGGGCTAGGAAAGGAATGGATACTGGAAGAAAGCCTGCAGAAGCAAGGTAGAACAGACATTGTAAGAGACTGCCAGGAGTGAACTCTCCAAAGAAAGCTTTACTGAAAGGTGAAAGACTTACACGAACTGAAGAGAAGCCAGCACGTAGCTGAAGGAAGTGGACAAGGGATCTCACCTTCATCAGGTTATATCCAGTCTTGCAGCTGACAATGAAATAGTCCTGAAATTGATACACAGGCTGCAGGTCTCTGATGATGGTAAACTGATCCTGTGGCACAGGCTGTGGGCACCGGATTTCTGTTAGAGAGTGGGATGAAGTGAGTGGGTATTAACAAATGGCATAGGTAGGCTACATTAGCCTCTGGGAAAGAAACTTCTTACTCTCTGAGGTGTAGTGAATCTTCCAGCCACGGCTGAACCCTGACTCATCAGTGAGGAAGAGTATATCCACCTCATTGCTGTTGGTTTCAATGCTTCCAGGCGACGTCTTGCCACAGAATTCACCGATCTCTTTCCCTTGCACTTGGATCTGGCAATGAAAACACAGATCAGAGACAGAAAGATACTTACACGCTTCTCTGCCCCAGTCTCCTTATATCAGTCCAGACAGAGTTTGCTGCAGTTCCTATCACGGTGGACAGGGCTGGCTGGCTGACCCATCTTTGCTGATGTCTGCACTATCAGATCAGAACAAAGGCATCAGAACACGCTTTGCTTCTCCCTTCTCGTGGGAAGCAGACCTATTAACCCATTGAATCCTCAGATTAGAGCAAAGGGAGATGAAACTAGAAGGAGGAGAATATTTTTGGCCCATTTTGGGATAGTGGAACCTGTGACCGAGGGCCCCTGACCTTAGGACAATGGTAATTAAGAGCACTGAAGGAGGGTCAAGGTAACAGCTCAGTCCTTCATGCTGAAGCATTCTCCTTGTACCGATGCCAGATTTCTTGTCCCCGTGGTGGTGTTTGCACAATCCCTGTCCAGGCCTGCCATCAGGGCTGGAAGCAGAGTTTGTTAATCTGGAGCCCTGGTACCTTGAGCTGGTCATAAGGACAGTGGACTTGCTGGTGTTCATCAATCTCAAAGGGTTCCAAGAACTTGAGGATGATACTCAGGCCCTTCTCCAGACGGATGCTGTAGTTACACTGGAGATCTTCAGGATAGGGCTGGGGGTACTCAGGGCTGCTCAGGTACCCAGATGCCTCTGTGAACAACTCACTGCTGCACTCCACTAGTGGAGAGGAAGAGAGTGGAGGTCACAACAGGGGGCTGTGTCTTCTGTTTCCCTGTTAATTACTCCCAAAGTAATCCCTTCCACGCTGGAAGTCTCCCACCCTTACTGGCTGAAGAGCTCCTATCCTGGAACCTTCCTCAGTTTATCCAATCTTTCAATTTACAGTTCAATTTACAATCTTTCCATTTACAATCTTTCAGTTTATCCAGGCTTTCAATTTACCTTTGCAAGAGTGCCGGTCACTCTGAAGCTGATAGCCAGGCCGGCAAGAACAGAAGTAGCCAGACACATAGTTGTGGCAGAAATGCTGGCACAGAGGCCTCTCATCTTCCTCAGCAGCATTGTTAGGGGCACATTCATCGAGATCTGAAGAGACAGGAGATGCAGGGATAAAGGGAGGGAAGAGATAAACCTATCTACTGTACACTGAAAGTACATAGAGATCCACATCCTGCTCAAAGCTTCTCTTTATTTGCTTGACAAGGAGAAAATTTGGTTGGCGTCACATGGACTCCCTTCTTTATGTTGAGAGTATTCGCTACTAACCCACAGCTTGGTAATAGGCCAGGAAGCCTTTGTAGGGAATGACTGTGCCATGGTCTTCATTGGAGAAATCGGAGTGAAATGCCAAATGCATCCTGTTCCCCTTAGACACAAACTCCTTTGTTCCAGGGTGATTGCCTGTGGTTGACCCAAGCTGGCCACAGTATCGGCCCAGGTTCTTCTTGTCTGCTGTGATCTGCCAAGGTAAAGGGGAAATCACTGTAGCCTCATGAGATTCAGACTGCTCCATGCATCACTATTACCCAGCCATGAGTTGCCAGTACCTGTTCCACCCATTACTATCTTTAACACCTTCCCTTTCCTCTGTTGGAAAAGTGAGAGGAGACCAGGAGCTAGTGAAAAGTAATTGCATGAGGTGGCCACTAGATTCCCATCCCAATCCACCCATTGGCCCAGCTATCTTTTGCCCATACCTTAACATAGTCATAGAAGCAAGACTCGGATGGCTCCAGGTCAAAGTGTCTGAAGGTCAGCTTCACCACATAGCCTTTTGGAACAAGGATATCCCAGTTGCTGATGTTGTTGTTGGGGTACGGCCTGGGATAATTGGGGGATCTAATCTCCCCAAAAAGCTTTCTTGGGACTGGACTGGAACTGATCACTCCAAAAAAGAGGTAGGACGCCAGAAAAAAAGGGAGGTACCTGTGAACAGGGCAAGTAAATTATGACATAGTGCAGAACTAGGTCATCCAAAATCAGAGGAGACTTCACAAGCGCACTGTCTAGTGGAATCCAAACATGGCAGGCCTAGCTGTAGGTCCAGCTTCTGGCTTGGGTCACTCCTGAACAAGGAAGACTGCTGAAATGGAGACATCAGCACTCCCCAGGTACCAGCAAGGCACTGTGATCCAGTCCAGGAGATTCATCAAACCGGGAAGCCGTTTGAAGGAATGTGAGTGAATTCCCTGAGCAATGGCTGCTTGTTCCCACTGGTCATGGGGTGGATCCCTTGGGACTGGAGCAAGAATGGCAGGGAGGCAGACTTATCAGTTGGGTTCCTTTTGACTTCGGGCCAGGGGATCATTTCTGTTCATTGCTACTCTAGGCTCTTTGCCCAGTTCATTTGGTCAGGGTCTGAAGATCTCAAGCTCAGTTTTCTGGGGAGCAATCCTGTAGTGCCTCCAAAGCAGGCCTCTGCCCAATCATGCCTGATTCCCTCTCCTGCAAAAAGCCAGGATTCTTTTCGGGGAAGATGATCGATGCAAGGCCTCATTTTTTCTCATTCTGCAGATGCCTCCTCTTCCCCTCTGGGAAATGGGACTGTTAGCATTCCTCCAAAACACACTCACTGCTCACATCTTATAAGATCAGCCAGGAAGATCCTTCTTCCTTAACCCTACCTGCTGGCAGAGGTTTAATGGAGGGAAATTAGGGCATGAGTTTGGCCTTTTTGATTCCTTCCTCTTCCTGGAAGGGTCTAATCCTCCAGTTCCCTCCCCAGAAAGATGCCATTGTGCACCCCCCACCCCCCCCCAAACTGGCCGCACTCACATGTCCATGTGCTCGTCCGTCTTGCACGCACCTCTCCCTGTCCTCCCTGCTGTCCGAACCACAGCTCCAGAGCTGTGATCAGCTCGAAGTCCTTGGCCCCGTCAGATAGGTGGGGAAAGGCAGAGGGAGGGAAGAGCAAGTCAGATTACAAAGCGGCTGGCACGAGAATAGGTGCTGTTAGCCCGGTGGCTGCTGCCCTCTGCTGCTGAATTGCTGGAGTTCCAATACTGACATGGACCTTGGAAACAGATTCAGAGGAATGCTTTGGGAGGGCTGTTATATCCTAGCAAGGCAGATGTGATCCTTCTCTTCTACAGAAGAGGACAAGAAGACAGAAAAATGATTACTAGAGACCTCTCACTACGATTTAACTTGCATTCCAACAACTCCTTCGAGTTTTCTCCTAAAGATGTCCTCCTATAAAGACTCCGTTACTTCTCGGCAGTTTTCTGGTATAGGAAGAAGTTCAGAAATTTTAGTGTTAACAAATGTTTCATGTAAGCGTTAAAAATCAAACTGTCAAAGAGGTCAAGTCTTCTTCCATGCTACTTTGCTGAAGAGCACTTCAGAGTCTTTAGAGATGTGAACTGGGAGCTTCTTCAGGGAAAGCAAGAACTTCAGACTTCTGACATATGAGGTAAATAGGTATTAATAGGACGGAACAAAACTATAGAATTAAAAGCACTGTAAGAATGAATCCTTTCTCAGAGGCCCTTCTCACTGTTTGTTCTGCAATTGTCTGAAGCATTTTTAGGATAAAAAAGATAGAGAAGGCCTTCACTATTTAATAGGAGAGCAAAAAGAGATAGCAACTTGCAAACACATTTCAGGCTTTTATCGTCACGGTGCCCGAGTCCTGTATTATCACATTCTGTGGCATGAACTTGATGAAGTGTAACATTTCTTAGCTTTCAAATTTTGGTTTAACCAATAAAACACTATTTTAGTGTTTTCCTTCAGAAGTTATGGATGTTTTCAGAGAAATTAACAAGTTGTTTGAATGGAAATCACAGGAAATAGTTCATGCCTATGAAAACATGTTGAATGAAGATGAAAATAGCATTAAAAAGAATGAAGGAAGCTTCCTTGGGGTATTTCTGGAAGTGTATTGGAGGCTAGAGAATGTGTTCATCAAACATCTTTGACACAGTGCAGGTCACATAAATGGTCACATAAATGCGTAATTAGTACCTCTGTCATAACAATGGGATGTAGATGTGAACCAATCAAAAGGAAAGAGACCATCGACTCAGTAAAGAAGACAGGAAGAGGCTGTCACTGGCAGGCAGGGAAATAAGACTGTAAGGAGTATAATTACTGCAGAATTTCTTTGTTCGGGGTCCCTCCCCGGAGGCCCCCAGCTCGAGCTGTTACTTTGCTGTACCGTCATTTAAATAAATAATTAATTTCACTGCTAGACGTATGTGAGACTCTGCTCCTCGGAAACCTAGGGTCAAACTGTTTCCATAACATGGGCCAAGCAGCATACCTACAGCATGGCTACAGAAGAAAAGATAGCAAGTTATTAGTGATGGTAGTTACTACTGAAACTCTGGAATGGATTGGAACACTATCCCTTATGATTATTGTGACTGTGAACCACCTCCAGTGCACATGTTTCCTATCTATTTTTGCTGTCTATGGTTCTGGCACAACTGGATCACTTCCTGAATGCAAGATGCTGTCATGGATATAATGGCTGTCAACCACTCAGAAGCAAATCACTCAGCATATCACCTCACAGGCTTCCATGACAATTATGTGGATGGTTGAACTCTGGCATGGTTAACTACCTAAAGGCAATGGCCATCCACCATCAAACCACGATTTGGGCTCAGAAAAGGAAAGTTTGTATCAGCTCCTGGTGCAGTGCTTTTCACACCCTGAAATTAGTAGATTAATTGTGGATCTCACAGTCTGGAAGATACCAATCTGGACATGCTGAAGTGAGCTTGATGTTGGGGATCAGAAGCAACTCAGAAGGGCTGTCATTGTATGGAGGATTGGGAGGAGGGTAGCAGCTTAACCAGGCTTTGGCTGCTGTCAGTCAAAGCTCTGCCTCTTACAGCCTGGCAGTATTATGAGGGTAATGTAGAGGACCCTGATGATAGACTGGGTCGTGGAGGTATGCATGGAGCAAATAAATGAGGTTTGAGACAGGTGTCAGCTGGCCTGGCTATGACTGTCCCTGAGTTTGATTGTGCCCCACACAGTGGCACCCTTGCGCTATCGATATGGACAGACTGTTGCAGCCTGGGCTGTCTTCAGAGACAGCCTTCAGGAGCATGAAGTCATCACTTACAGGTACAGCTGCAGCTCCCCCACCCCTTGCTTTTCATGTGTTCTGAAACAGAGCTGTTCTCATGGCTCTCATCTTCTCATTTCCCTGAAAAGAAGCTCTTTGGAGAATACTGCTTTTTAGATCAGCTGCTGGAGGAAAAATCCATTTTCTCAGCTTAAAAAGGGCCCATATTTTCAGTATCTGCCTAGCTTTTGGTTCTTTGTGATGTTGGTAGCTGCATGTTTCTGAGTACCCAGCCCTTCAAACTTCTGTTGGGGAGACAACCCCAAGTTTCCTTCAGAAATAACTTCCTACAGGCTTATCTTCTTCATGGAAGAACACCTCTATCTTTGGCACTGGTGCCTCTTTTCAGGGGACTTCACCTCCTTTGGGTCTGTCCCTTGGTCTCTGATTGTAGGGAGGAGCTGTGAGCCAGGGGAAGCTATGACAGCCATGGGAGACAGCACAAGGAAAGCCGGAAGGAGTGCTGGGAGCAGAGGCACTACTCGTGATTTCTGGCACCAGTGGTGGGAGGAGAGCCTGAGCCTTCTTCACCCTCTGGACAGGAGTGCAGTGAACACGGGCCCTATATCCCTATAGCTCCAGTCCTTGGATTTCACACAATTACGTGAAAATCCTTAACTTTGAGGACCATTTCTGGTTTCTAGCCATTCTACTTGAGGCCAAGATCCTCAGAAAAACATGACATGTCCCCAGGAAGCAGGAGTCAGTGGTTTGTATACATGGCTGTGGAGGAAGGGGCAACCTTCTTGCTCACCTGGGCTGGCAATTTCTGCTTTCCAGAGGGAGCTGAGGAGCTCCACTTCAGGGACGGGGTTTCATTCGGGGAGTGCAGAGGCTACTTCAGAGGAGAGGGTGGGAGAAGTACAGGGAGCTGGGAGGTGCCAGGTCAGGCCCCGAAGCAACAGTAGCACCTGCTGTAGGGTCCCATCGCCCTAAGCAGGCAGGGGTGGCCCCAGCCCGCTCCTTTCCTGCCCAGCTCTTATTGTGAAAGGAGCCTCAGTGCAACCCAAGCCGCATCTTCCTCCCCGCCTCGGCCCACCCTTGCTGCCTGTCTCCCCGCCCCTGCTCTCCCACAGGCTTGGCCCCAGCAAGAGCCCGGGGCCCTGGGGGAGGTCCCAAGGCCCCGGCCAGCGCTGCCTGCCACCACACAGTGATGGTAGCCTTCACCGGCTGCCTCCCCACAGTAAGCTGGCGAGCCACACAGGCTGCTGCTGAGTGAAATGCGAGGCAGAAGAAAACACACTGCTACAGGGGTCTCGGCCCACTTGCATCTTGCTTGTTTTTTAATCCGAGGGGAGTTTGCTCTCGAAAGCAAGGATTCAGCCTGGGCTGCTCCTGCTGACAGTGCGGTTGGGCCGGGAGAAGCGGTCACTTCACTTTCTGGAAGACCTGAACACAAACCTCGTCCTCAGCCGTCATGCGCTGGGGGAAAGGCAGGGACAAGAGATGAGTTTAGGCTGGATCATTCCTGTCTTTCCTTGCACCCTCCGCCCCGACTTGGCCCCAGGCTGCTGTGCCCCGAGGCAGGGCCAGCCTGCCACTGCCGGCAGCCCTGCCTGCCCTCTCAGCTTGCACTGTGAGCCTCCCCTCACAAAGCCCCAGCTGGTCACATTGTGGGGTGGGGAAGGGATATTGGCTTCGCTGAGCTGAGTTAACTTTTAAATTGCAGAGGCGGATGTTTGTGTGAAGTGGTCATTGCCCCCGAGGAGCCAGGCCAGGTGCCTGAAAGGAGCTGGAGGAAAGCTGTGCAGGCTCCTTCACAGCCCTCAGCACCCACATGGTGCATTCCCCCCCATCCTCTAGGATTTAGCAGACTGCACCAGACCCCTCCTCACCAGATGCAGCCGGTCCCCCTCCAGCCAGTGCCTCCAGCCTCTGTTCCTCTTCTCTCCTAGCTGCTCACACACCAGCTGATCACCTTCCCAGGAGACAGTTGTCTGGAAAAAGGAGAAGGGGAGACATAGTCCCAGGAAAAGAAGGTCCTGGCAGTACTGATTTCCAGGGCTGACATTCACTGTTCCCCTCAGACACATTTTAAAAAGCAGTCCCTGATCTGGCATTTCTTTTGTGGCTCCTTGGGACTGATGCTCTTTGTGGGAGGTGAATGACCCCATGGCTCTGCAGCTGAATACTGGCAAATGGGCCGAGTTTTTGGCTTTACAGCTACAGAGGACAGTATCTTCTGTGTCCCCAAAGTGCTGGTTTTCTAGCCCTCTGGTATACATCCTTCTGCTGTGGGATATTTACTCATAGAATCACTTACTCCTGGACCTCCAGAATAAGGCTTGAGGCTCTGAGCTGGGCTCTCTACTGGTTCATGCACCAAAAGCTGGGCAAGTCCCTAAATTTCTAATCCACCCCAGTCCACTGTCATACTGTCCTGCTTGGGCTTCTCACCTGGCACTTGCGTCCATCTACTGGTCCCAGGTCCTCCTCGAACTGGACTCCCAGGTCAAAATCCATAACATAGTCTCGCAGGGAGGTGATCGTGCGGATGATCATATGATCTCCTGTATGGATGATCTCTTTATCAGGCTTCAGGAGGCAAACCAGTTTCCGCAGGACCACGTTGATATCTGGGGGATGAGACAGGAAGGGCAAGGCCTGTAGGGTACGTATGCGCCTCCCCCAGCTGCACACCCTTGCAGAGCTCCTCCACTCCTTCAGCTGGGGAGCCCCGGCCACGATACCTCCACCCTCCCCCTGCCACACCTTGGAGAGTATCACAGGGCTAGAAGTGAGAGGATCAGAGGGTCCCCAAATCTTTTCCTCCCCTTGCCTTGTTCTTCAGGCTGGCGTGTTTGGAGACAGGAAGGAGGAAAAGAGGAAGAAGGAGCTGGAGGAGGAGGGCAGAGTTACCTAAAGCCCGCAGGTAATTGTCCATATTCTCCTGGGAGACGAAGCGGTAATAGCCAGTGAGGTTGGGAGGCATCCCGGGGCAGAGGGCCTGGCCTGGCAGAGAGGACGAGAGCGGGGGAGCGCTGCCCGGTAAGGACGGGACAGGCAGGGGGTGGGAGTGGCTGAGCTCCCGCGGCCGGGCCGGTGCCTGCCCCGCGCTGGGGCGCGGCGGGGTCCGCGGGGCAGCCCAGCTGCGCGCTCCTCGCTGCAGTAAGAGTCCCCGCGCCGGCAGGCGCAGGAAAGGCCGGGGCTGCCTCTATTGCCAGCATCTCCGCCTCAGCTCGGGAGGACGCTGAGGGCAGCAGGTCGCCTCCTCGGAGGCTGCTTCTGTTAAAACTCCCGGCTGCCAAGCAGCAAGTAAGGCCCCGTCGCCTCCGCACGCCGTGACGCCGGCGGCTGCAAGCTTCCTCGGAGCAGTGCCCTGAGCCCCGCTCCCCGCGGCCCGGCCCGCCTAACCCGTCGAAGAGGCGCCGCGGCAGGCTGTCAGCGCCGCCCTGCCCCTGCCGGGTCCTGGCAGCGGGCTCTGGGCGCGCTTTGCTGCCCCCGCCCCGGCACCCTCCGGCCCTCCGCACGCCCCTGCAGCGGCGGGCAGTTTCCCGGGGCGAAGCCCCGAGCACCGCTCGGGCCGGCGCCCGCCACCTTTCACCGGGTTGCAGCAAGGGGGGGAGACAGCAGCTCCCAGGGCGGCTCGGCTCCCCGCCCCCCTGCAGCACCTGGCCGGCGGGCTCCTCGCATTGGCTGCCGGCGCCCGTCCGTCACCGCCGGGCCCGTGACGTCATGCTGCAGTGGCGGGGCGGGGCAGGGGCGTGGGGCTGTCGGCGGAGGTGTCGCTCCGTCCCCGTCCCCGTCCCTGCTGCCGCCGCCGCCGCCGCCGCCGCCAGGGCGTGGGCCGGGCCGGGCCGGGCCGGGCCGGCGCCGTCCAGCTGCTCTCAGCCCGCCGCGACCCGGTGCCGCCATGGGCAGCCCTCGGCCCCGCGCCGCCGTGCTGCTCCCGCTCCTCTGCCTCTGTGCCCTGCCGCCCGGCAGCTCCTCCAACAAAGGTGAGCGGCGGCGCCGGGCAGGGTCGCCGGTCGGGGTCGGGGCCGCGGTCGGGGCCGCAGCGCTGCGCTCCGGTGGCAGCATCCGGCCACCGTTCGCGGCGGGGGCTGCGGGGCAGCTGTCAGCAGCAGCAGCTCGTCTGTCCACCTCCCGCGATCGCGGTGTGGCTCCCGCGCTGGCAGTCGCCTTCACCCGGCACGTTTCTGTCTCCGCTGGCCCTCAGCACCTCGGGTTTTCGCTGCCTTGCAGGCACTCTCCTACCCTCCCTTCTCTCTCTTCAGCTACCCGCTCCATCTGTCTCTTTCCACTCTTTTTCTACATTCTCTTCTTTCAGTGTGCTCTCCTCCTTTCCCCTTTTTCCACCCACTGGTCTTGCTTTTGTCTCAGTTCTTGCTCTGTGGGTTTAGCTTTCCCTCCCTCCCTTAGCATGCTGAGAGAGAGAGAATGTGTTGCTTCTCCACAGACCCCTCTGGTTTTCCAAAACCCGTCCCCTACATCCATCTTTCAAGCCTAGTTCTTGCGTCTGGGATCTGCCTATAGGAATTATTACACAGTTACGTGTTACCTATACAAGCTGCTTACATAAAACTGTATTTTATGTGCTAAATAATAACAACCCCCCCCCCCAATGCTACCACTCCAGCATTCTGAATGCAGATGTTCTTTGAACACATAGAGGGATGGAGAAAGATGTAGGTTCCTAGATCGGTGGCTGTAGGCACAGATACAAGAAATCCATTCTAGGGGAGGCAGTGAGACAACCTGACAGGGTGGGGGACTCTGAAAACGTGCAATGCACTAAAGGGTCATCAGGGAATGTGACATTTTAAGGTGCTTTCTGTGCTTCATCGGAGGCAGGGCTAGTTCCGGCTGCAGACAGCGGGTGCAACGCAGAGCTCTGTGTATGCTGATATTGGCAGGGGTATTTATTTGTATTACTCTAGTGCTGTGGGGCCCAGTTGCAAGGCAAGGCCCCTTATGCTCTGTTTTTTCTCTCTCCTTTGTGAATCTGCACTCTGTGAAACATCTGTCTACCTTTGGCAAATGATTTTAGTCATGTAAGAGCTTTCTTGAAGCTGGTGGGAGTCTATTTTTCTAATCTCCAGGAACTCCCTTCCCAAGAAACCAGGCTGGTGATTCCCAAGTTGCAGGTGGATGCAGCAAAGGCTTTATCCCTCTACCACCAGCTTGTTACCCCAGCAACAGGGCATTTTTGGCATCTGTAGCTATGGATTCCCACCTCAGTGGTGTGGTGCGTGGACTAGAACCGTCACAGAGAGGAATCTGGTGGGGGCAGTGGAGGAGTCGGGGGAAATGTGGACATTTGCACACAGGAAGAATTCTGCCAGCGTGCTGAGCAGGATGGATGTTTCTCTGGTTTTCCTGCGCAATGCTTTATAATCTTAATCAATATGGCGAGAGAGAAATCCAAACCTCCAGCCTTTCCTGCTATGCCAGGCTGGGTCTGCTGGCTCTGCCCTGCTGGTATATCCTCACTCTGACCCATAGCCCTGCCTGCTGACCCACCGCTCTGCTGCAGCAACATCCCTTGGTCCGGATTTGCAGAAGTGACTGTGGCTGAGTTTGTAATGGATGTTGTCCCTTTTGAGTCAATACTTAACCCCATTCCCAGTATGGTGCCAGAGGGTACTCTGCTGCAGAGAATGGATTCACATATTGGAAGTAGTGCCCTTGAGGGGAAAGGCTCTGTATTGTATTCTCCACCCACTCTGAGCCATGCTGTGCTCAAAGAATTGCCTGGTTGTAATAAATCTTGGTCTCCACGGGGTGGGAGAGTGGGGGATTATCTGGGAATGAGGGTTGTAACTAGGCCATGTACTATAATCTCTGAGGCCCATTTGGCAGGGAGTGGGCATGGGGGAGGGGAGGGGGGTTAATTTCACAGATTTGTACTGATTTTTCTTCTCTCTTCCCTCCCTTCCCCCCACCCCTTTATTTCTCCCTTTCCCTTTCCTGGAGCCTATGTGATAAAGATTAATTTGCTATTTCTGGGCCTGTGACATTTTTCGGAGCCTCCTGCTGGTTGCTGCCTCAATGCCAAACCTGGCTGGGCTCCAGCCAACGGGATTAGCAAGGAGGGGCCAAGGGAATATGGTACTCGCCATGGAGTAAGGAAGGAAGGAGCAAGGGACTCTGAGACTAGATTGTTACATGCATAAGAAGACTGACTGAGAGAGGGCCTGGGGGGTGTATGTGTGGATCCTGCACCTTAGCCCAGAGGATGCAAGGCAGGAGTGTTAATGGCTGCACACAAGGCTTGTCCCCGGGGGACACCCCAAGGGAAAATGTATCCTGAATCCTTTAATTATGGCTTCAGTGAGCTAAAGGATTTAGCGTTTGGAATCTGTCCCCAAAACCAGGCTACTTCTCTTTCTTGATTTTTGTTTTTTTTTTTTTTTAATCCCTCCAGCCTTCCTGGGCCCCCAAATGTCTCTCCACACATGTCTAACAAGATAGTAATGAGGAGGCCAGAAGGAACACAATTATTTCTGATGAGGTCTCCCAAGAGTGAGGTAGGGTAGAACTAAAGAAAGATAACTCCTTCCTCCCAACCTATTTTTAGCCTTCTTTATTGCCAGAGAAGAAAGTGGGGAGGGGTGATTGTCATTTGCCAGTGGATGATAGTCTACTCTTTTTCTACTAAATCTGTCATTTGCGGCTAACACAATCCTGTGCTCCGTCCCTTCCCCCAAATCCATCTCAGCAAATAAGCACAAGCCCTGGATTGAAGCCGAGTATCAGGGCATCGTTATGGAGAATGATAACACAGTCCTGCTCAACCCACCGCTATTTGCACTGGACAAAGATGCTCCGCTGCGCTATGCAGGTACGTGGGTAACAGATTTGGGAAGGGTGGGAAGCAGGAGGAGAGCTCCGAAAAGACAGAGACGGGGTCAAATTCATTCCCGTGCCAGATTCTAACTCTGTTCAGAAAATGACCACCTCCAAATCTTATTCTGGAGGAGCTCCCCAGAAAAGTCTAAAGACAATTTTGGATGTACCTTGATTTAGGATGCCATGAGCTGTTTCCATTTGGGAGAGAAATTGAGGGTGGAGCCAGCTACTTGTTGATGCAATTCTGCTATTTACAAAGATCACATGCACAGTCCTGTTTCTGTGAATGGTGAAGAAAGCTGCTAGGGCACACTTTGTCTGCAGATCCACCTCCCTCACAGTGAGTAGAAATCTCTGAAAATTCAGCCAAGGTTTCTCCAAGTTTTTTTTTTCCTCAGTGCTTGCTTAGGCTGTGCCTGGAGCTTCCTTATGCCTTCTCTCTCAGCTTTGGGAGAGAAAACGTGGTCCCTGAGAGCTGAACTTCAGGATTTAGGTGACCCCATCTATAGTTCCCCGAAGTACTGTGCGCATCCTGTGTGGGGGTGGATGAGACATGATGGATCTGTATAGGCTGTCTATCTGCAATGAATGGCCTGTTTTGCCTCACTTGAGGGGTGGAGAAGAGAAATAATGATTGCAAGGTGTTACCTCAGTACTGTGACTGTACAGACTTAACAGAGCTCTAGCTTGAGCCTTGTAACCTCCAATCTTTACTGATGCTGGCTGTCTCCTTACCGTGGGAATAGTCTCCAGCAGAGGGCAATCTACACCATAAATGGCTGCAAGAGATGGTAGGAGGAACTCCTAGGGAACCAAAAGCTGCACCACAACGAGAGGTGATAGTGAGGAAGGAAAGAGACTGTCACTTGCAAAGGAAGAAAATATAGGAGAGGGAAGCGAGGGGACATACTGCAAGGATGCAGGTGCACAACGAAAGGAGAACAGGGAAAAGGGTCACAAGGGAAGGAAAATTATTGCTCTCCTCAAGCCTTTCCTTCCTCCCCTTCCTCTTTCCCTGTGTGGGTACCAGGTGAAATCTGTGGCTTCCGGATCCATGGGGCAGGGGTGCCCTTTGAAGCTGTGATCTTGGACAAAGCTACAGGTGAGGGGCTGATCCGGGCTAAGGAACCAGTGGATTGTGAGGCGCATAAGGAACACACATTCACCATCCAGGCTTATGACTGTGGAGAGGGACCTGATGGGGCCAATACCAAGAAATCACACAAGTAAGTCCATGTGGTGCTTACTGCATGTTACAAAATGTGGTCTGTCACAGAAGCAGAAATGAAAAATACTATGGGAGCTCTTCAATTAGCCAAAAGGATTTTTTCTCTAGCCTTGATCCCACAACATGTTAATAAGACCCAGAGAGAAATGTGATGGTCCTGTTCACTCACTCTGTGAGTCACACTAGAAGTGAGGGGTGTTTGACAGTTGTGCCTAAGGGTAGTGTCTTATGTTGCTGCATTTGCAGGAAATCCAGATTATATTAGCACTCCTTCTCTCTGGGATTGGAAACCTTTGCCAAAGCTCCTATGGGCCAATACTGCCATGCTGAAACCCTGGTCCCTTTCTTTGTCCTTGCCTCTGATGGTTGGAACTGGAACTAATGCAGTTCAGGGGCACTGGTTTGCAGGGAAGTTTAGGTGGGGGTTGGCTTCTCCTCAACCAATGAGTTGTTACTCATGTTTCTCTGCATCAGGGCTACTGTGCACGTTCGAGTAAACGATGTAAATGAGTTTGCTCCTGTCTTTGTGGAAAAGTTGTATCGTGTCGCAGTGACTGAGGGAAAGCTGTATGATCGCATCTTGCGTGTGGAGGCCGTTGATGGAGACTGCTCGCCACAGTACAGCCAGATCTGCTACTATGAAATCCTGACCCCCAACGTTCCCTTTTTGATCGACAACGATGGTAAGAATCTGAACTAACCACGGCCATGTCACACTCCCTTTCTGCCTTGCTCTCTCTCTGCCTGTCTCATTTGTTGGCAGATGTGTGCTGTATGAACTGTGATTCTTCTAGCATTTCCTAATTTCTCTATCCTTGTGCAGAGATGCAGCAGCCGTTTTGCGGGATGCTGTAGCATGTTACAGAGAGGCACTGTGTGGGGACTCAACTCCTTTTTGGTTGTTTTTGTAGTTGATCAAAAGTAAGAGTGGTTTCTAGAAGGAATATCTTTGAGGAGGCTGTCTTTCTTCTCCCTTGACCTCTTTGTTTTGCTAACCAGGGAACATTGAGAACACGGAGAAGCTGCAGTACAGTGGAGAACGTCTCTACAAATTCACAGTAACGGCCTATGACTGTGGAAAGAAGCGGGCTTCTGATGATGCTGAAGTGGAAATAGAGGTGAAGCCCACCTGCAAGCCCAGCTGGCAGGGTATGAAACCTCCAAACGGAGTTATCTGTTCCCTTTTCTTATGCTGAACTATTTAGTCCTACTGATTGGGAATGTTTATATACACATACATAAATATGTGTCCACATACGTATGGTTAAATTCTGGCACTAACCTGCCAGTCCCATCTAAGGTTACTGTATTGCAAAACTACCAGAAGGCAATTCTAACATGGGGAAATCATTCCTTGTATTACTGGGAACTACTGTGTGTTCGATAAGGCCCATAGACTGTATTCAGTGTAGATTGATTTCTTTGGTCTGCTCGTCTTGAGGATCTTTGGCTTTTCCAGAGGTGCTGTGTGCCCACAGATTCAGCTAAGTCAATAGAATTAAAGGGAAATCAACAGATAAATGTCTGCTCTGCCTGATAAGAGAGGTTAAAAATCCAATGAGGTAGCTGTAGAAGATGAGAATTTGGACTCTCTGTACTTCTAGGAATTCTCCCCATGCAGTGATCCCAGCCATGAAAGGTTGGATGGGTTGATTTTTTTCAATGTGGAAAGGGCCGAAAACCTCTGGTTTTGGGCCAGTCCATAGATGTCGCTTGTGTGAACCAAATGTTCTGGCCTTGGGTCCTTGGCAGGACCTAACTCCTCTTTTTTCTTCACTCTCCTCTGCTAGGCTGGAACAAGAGGATCGAGTACATACCAGGTGCAGGTAGCCTTGCACTCTTTCCCAGCATTCATCTGGAGACCTGCGATGAGCCCCTGTGGAACATCCAGGCCACGGTGGAGCTGCAGACAAACCACGTGGCTAAGGGCTGTGACCGGGATAACTACTCCGAGAAGTCACTACGCAAACTCTGTGGTGAATGATTTTTTCCTGACCCAAGGGCAGCTCTACAAAGCACACTGCCCCTTCCCCTAAAGGGAGGCACAGTAGTACCTCTGTATTTCACACAGGATTGCTGCTGGGACACAATCCTCATGTCTGCTGCAGTCAGTAGTGCCATGAGGGTACCTAGCTCACCTGCTGCACTGAGGGGCAGTGAGGACCCTGCCCATATTACTAGGGGACTCCTGATGCTTTCCTTGCTGGGAAGCTGGAGATTGCTGTTCACTGTCCTATTAGGCAGAGTCTGTGGGACTTTCCTCAGCACAGATGGAAAGTCACCATCCCACTCCCCATGTAGCCCATAGGCAGCTCCTCTCCCTGTGCTCTGTGAAGTTACAGTGGGCCCTCTAGCACTCTCTTCTTCTGTGTCCCAGTTCCCAGGCTCCTCAGCCTCCTGTTGTGACATTCCTGACTACTTCCTTCTTGGCAGGTGCTGCCTCAGGAGAGATCGACCTGTTGCCTGTGCCTAGCCCCACAGCAAACTGGACAGCGCGGCTCTCAGTGCACTACAGTCAGGACAGCAGCCTTATCTACTGGTTCAATGGCAGCCAGGCTGCCCAGGTGCCTGTGGTGAATGGGCCGAATGCCCATGAGGGGCTGAGTGACCACTTCACCCTGTCTGTATGGATGAAACATGCTGTGGTGCCTAGCAAAGGCAGGAGGGAAGAGGAGACAGTGATCTGCAGTACAGTGCAGAGTGGTGAGACACTTTTCCTGGGGAGATGACACTTCTGCCCACTTCTAACGTGTTAGAAGGGATTGTCCTTGCAGGTGGAAATCTCTTTATTCCAGAATGGGACCTGGGAAGGGGTCTGTCCTTAGGAACATATCTTCTCCAGCCTGCCAGCTCCTATCACGTTTTGGGAACAGTGAAGCCCACTGTGAACACATGGCGCTGAGTGCCAGTCATGCAGGCTGGCATGCGTTTCTGCGCTCCGGCTAGTGGTTTGAAGAGTGATATGTAACTCCCTGTGCTTGTCCCCTTGCAGAGGATGGCTACTCGCATTATTCTCTGGCTGTGCATGGCTGCCGAATTGCTTTCCTATACTGGCCATTGCTGGAGAGTGCAAGGCCTGTGAAGTTCCTCTGGAAGTTGGAGCAGGTGAGGAAGTGTTTGCCTACTCTCTTCTTCTTTTTCCTTTCTGCCCTTGCTGATGCCTCCTTCTGCTGTCTGCTGTAGGTTTGTGATGACGAATGGCACCATTATGCCCTCAACCTTGAGTTCCCCACTGTTACGCTTTATGTGGATGGCGTGTCTTATGACCCTGCTCTCATCCATGACAATGGCCTCATTCATCCCCCAAGGCAGGAGCCTTCCGTCATGATTGGAGCCTGCTGGACTGGTGAGCGCCCACTCCCTGACCTACGCTGTTCCCATAAGGGAAACAAGAGAGTGGAGGGAGAGCGAAAGAGGTGCAAGAAACACTGCCTAATACTAAATGATGCAAACAACATTGTAGCCATCTCACCACCTTGGCATCACAGCCAGTGTGGCTCCTTCCCTCCTCATGGGCCAAGCCAGCAGGTCATAGTAACAATAGCTCAGGAACAGGTGTCAACGGCAGCTTCACGGACAGCAGCATTAGAACACGCAGACGGATAACTAGCTTTCAGGCGAAGGAGAAATGAAACTGCCTCATTCAGGCACTGGCCTTTTTATCAAAGCTTCTCACCAGAGGGCAGGCAGTACTGTTTATGCTGCTGGTTGTATTGTTGTGGATTTGTGTGCCTTTACGGTCTACACGGAGAAGTCACAAATCATTCTGCCCAGGAGATGGGTTGGTGGACAAAGACCAGATTAGGAACCTAATTAAGCCACTACCAGATTAAAACCAGTGCTGTAGAGATGAAAGGCTGCCTTTCCCAGGTCTTTCAGTTCTCTCACAAGAATGGAGCAGGACAAAACTAAAGGAATTTGCCTGCTGCTTGTCATCACTCCAGCAGAAACAGCCAGCTGGTCAGACCTTTTCTATAGTCCTGTTTCTGTCTGCTTAGGGATATTAATCAGCTTGGGACACTCTCCTGGAACCATCTGAGCTTCAAAGAGATGACAAAAGTGGCTTTGTTGAGAACATGGCTCGGATCAGTGATAAATGAGAACCACTTAGTTCCTAGAATAGGTATCATTGTGAAAGGAGGAAAAAAAACCCCATGCTTTCTTCCTTTTATCAGTAACTCATCCTACAGTCTCACTATCTCCTTCACCACAGGGACCATGCCATCTCTCTTCCAGGATACGCTGTCTGTAGGGCTGAAGGGTGCACTGCATGGCACATGACTCCAGAGCTGTTCTTTTGCACTGGGTGATATCAGAACTTGCTTGTCCCCGAGTCCACCCTCTTCCAATGCCTAATTGCTTGTCTGAATGTTCTCCTTTTGCAGAGGAGAAAAATAAAGAGAAAATTAAAGGAAATGAGAACTCCACTGATACTGTACAAGGTAGGGTAAAGAAATACGCTGGCTCTCTTCCTCTCTTTGCTATGCATGACTATCACTTCTTGCATCGTGCCTTCCTCATACAATGCCCTCTACCCTGTCCTGCCACCTCCTACCGTCTTGGGAGGAAAACCCTTATTATCTGGCAGACTGCTCCTTGACACCTTGATCTCTGTGGAGCATGAGAAGGCCAATGGGAGGACTACAGCCTGATTTGAGAGCCTGAGTATGTTTTTCATGTGGAGAAACAGAACAGTCCTCATGCCTGGGCATTGAAGTTGTTCTCTGAAGAACACGACAGCTATTAGAGACATCAGGAGATGTCACCTCATCCCTAACTGTCTATAGAGCATATCATTTTTTTAAAAGCCCTCACAGGAAGCAGAGAGATAAGGGGAGGAGAAATTTGTTTCCAAATGGCATTCAGTGGTTTGGCAGAAACTTCTCTACACTACCCACTGTTCACTGCCCTAGTCCTTCTGTCAGTCTGTTTTTCTTACTCTACCCGCTGTCTGGAATTCCAGGAATTGTCATCTCCCAAATTTAACAACCTCTGTCTTTGTTGTCCTTGTTCTTCCCTGTCCCATGTACCCCTTTGTTTCTATCTCCTTTAACATTTATATGAACCTCGCTGTTGCTTTTGTCTTTTTTCTCTTCCTCTCCCTGTCTCTTGCACCCTTCACCTCCCATGTTTCCCTCAGGAGATCCTCTGCCGATACACCACTACTTTCATGGTTACTTGGCTGGCTTCACTGTGCGCCCTGGCAGCTTGGAAAGCCGGGAGGTTATTGAATGCCTCTATGCCTGCCGTGAGGGGCTTGATTACAGTGACTTCGACAGTCTGGGCAAAGGGATGAAGGTATGCCCATCTCCCCAACCTGCATGGGTCTCCTCCACTCTCCTCCCTGCTTTACTTCCTAGGACTTTGCCTGCTCCCCCACCTCAGACAGCTCCTTACCTTTCTCCTTTCCATCTCTCTTAACCTGGACTCTTGGCATTTGCCAGAGAACCCTGAGTATTTTCTTCTCTTCCACCTGTAGGTTCATGTGAACCCCTCTCAGTCCCTGCTCACCTTGGAGGGTGATGATGTGGAAACTTTCAACCATGCAATCCAGCACGTGGCTTACCTGAACTCACTGCGCTTTGCTACCCCTGGAGTCCGTCCGCTCAGGCTCACCACTACTGTCAAGTGAGTGGACAAAGCAGCACCTCTGGCTAACCTCAGTAGGAAAATTACTTCTCTTTTGGCTAAAATTGCACTCCCACACCTTGTACTGTAACTCTGATTGATGCCCCTGCATGGTTAAGAGTCTTTCTAAAAAATAAGCATTAAAATATCCAGATGCTTGCCTGTGGTCCATTCAGATGTAGCAGAACTTCTGCTTTCGCTCATAATGTTCCAGGCATTTGGGCTGGTTTTAATTTTTTCTCTATGGTGTGTGGATGTCACCAAGTCACCTGAAACACAGCGATGTCTTTCCCAACACATCTCTCTGTCTTGCACAGCCAGCCATAGGGAAGCTTTTGGAAGACTGCCAGAAAAAAATATTCCCTTCACTGGCAGGAATGGGCAGGAGCTGCTCTTTGGCAATGGGGTGGGTAGAGTCTAGGGCCAAGTGGTGCATTCTCCTTCTCTCCTTCAGATGTTTCAGTGAAGAGTCCTGTGTCTCCATTCCTGATGTGGAAGGCTATGTTGTGGTGCTACAGCCTGATGCCCCCCAGATCCTGTTAAGTGGAAATGCCCACTTTGCTCGCCCTGCATCAGACTTCGAGACACCTGATGGGGTTCCCCTGTTCCCCAACCTCCAGATCACCTGCTCTATTTCTCACCAGGTGGAGGCCAAGAAGGATGAGAGTTGGCATGGTACTGGTGAGTGGAGTACAGGGAGAGGTATAAGACAAACCAGAAAGATGTGCAAGTGATGCTGTTCGGCACAGGAAGTAGAGCCCCTCATGATGCCTGAAACAGGAGAGAGCTTACAAATATAGAGGCAAAGCACATTGTCTCTAAATATGTAGGGTAATCGGTTCTTATCCCTTTCTGCTCCTCCCGGTACTTTTTCCGTCCTCCAAGTTCCTTGCCTCACTCCTTCCTCCTTCCTTCCAAGGCTGCTGCTTCCTAATCCCTTTCACATTTTACCTACATTTCCCCTTACTGCATCTAACACTGGATATTATTCCTCTTCTCCTTTCCACTCCTGCACTTCCTCAGTCTCCTCCTACTTCTGTCTCTCCTGCTTCCCATATTTCTTTGCCCCCCCGATTCTTCCTGCACCACTTATTTCTATAAATTCTCCAGTTTGTTTCCACACACCCTATACTATCTCAATTTCCCTCCATTGCCTTAAAATTCCTTCTCTGCACTCTATGCTCCATATGTCCTTTCACCTCTTCTGTCTCTCTTCTGCTAATCAGATTCTTTGCTCATAGTTTTCTGTTTAACAGCTAGAGATCTGGTTACCTTTCCTGAAGATGCTCTGGATGTGCTTCCCTGTTTGCTTCAATTAGTTGTTAGTAGATCTCTTTCCTGGGGCCAGCTTTGCTTTTGCTTATACAATGATGAGTATCTTGACTGAGGGCAGGCTGGTCTTAGCCCTGCTGAAAGCAACTAGTCATTGAAAGTGGTCGCCATTTTAAGTGAGATAGGATCTCTAACATAGTTACCAGCAGTTGTGAGATAGGGGAAAGCTTTCAAAGGCATTCAGTGTCTGGGAATGTGTGATACAGTTGTTGCTAATTTGCACATTGCCATCATCAATAGAGTCCTTATAGCCAACATCAACATGCATTATCACAAACCAGTCCCGTAATGGTATGTTGCTCCAAAGTAGAGTGACTTTATTATGTGCATAAATAATATCATTAGAAACAGAGGGACTCCTTTAACAAATAATTAGACTAACAGTGATTTTACTCAAGATCAGTTCAAGCAGAGAAAGAGAAGTCATTATTTATGATGCAGGCACTTCTAAGTAAGTGGGTACCATTATGAGTAACTCCTGCCTTGATTCATGTCTGTCTGGCTTTCTGGCCCCGTCTTTTTTCTCTGCCTGTCAGTGACAGACACACGAATGTCAGATGAGATTGTGCACAACCTGGATGGCTGTGAGATCTCACTGGTAGGAGATGACTTGGACCCGGAGAGGGAGTATCTGCTGCTGGATGGGGCATCCCTGCAGCAGCGGGGCCTCGAGCTTGTTAACACCTCTGCCTACCTGACCATCACAGGTATGTCTTCTCCTTGGCCACAGTTGTCTTTTTATGCCTCTTTCACTGCCTGTAATGCATCACTGGGAGAAGCACTTAACCCAGTGTTAGAGATGCTGTGATGTGCTTCGCAAGGCTCTGAGAGGTAGCTGTTTTCTGAAGTATTGACTTTCGAAATTCCAGACCAGAGCTGGCTCCTCCTCCGGCACACGGTGCTAGAGCACAGTGTCTGAGCTCTAACTCAGCCTTGCATCACTTCTCCTGACTTTTTCCCCTTGCCCTTGGGGTTTGGTGTTCTCATATGCCAGTAGCACTGGTGCAATGCTTGCACCCTCTCCAGAACGTAACAGGACTGTTGCTCTAGATATTTCCTTCCCTTTGATGTGTTTTAGCAATGCAAGCAAGGATTTCAGCAGATCCTTTGCAGCCAGCTCCAAAACTGCTCCCTTTCATGAACCCAGCACTGCCTGAGATTTCTCCGTAGCTCTTAGGCTCTACAGGACTATGATGCTAGATGACATTGAAGCAGGAAATTCCTCATCCCACAGCAGTTCTCTCTTCTTGGTCTCAGGGGTGGAGAGCATTGCAGTATATGAGGAGATACTACGCCAGGTCTCGTACCACATCAGCCACGGTGCTGCCCTTTATGAAAGGAAATTTCACCTGTCCTGCACTGAGATGAACGGACGCTACTCCAGCAATGAATTTACTGTTGAGGTACAAGATCAATACCTGCACATACAGTTGCTTGTGCAGGCATGGGGAGGAAGTGGTGCACAGGAATGCACAGCAATGTTGGCAGGATCACAATGAACACAGGGCTAAGTCTCTCCCTCACTCTGGTCTTTCTGCAGGTGAATGTCCTCCACAACATGAACCAAGCTGCTCATCCTAACCATATTCTGAGTTCCCAGCTGTTCATGCACCGAGGCCATCATTTACCCCCAGAGCTATCTGGGCACAGTTTGGCAAGCACCCATAGCGACTCTAGTATGTAACCCTATCTTTTGATTTTATTCCCTTGGATCAGAATGCTCATTTTCTGATATCCTGGTAGAATCTATAGCAGAGGACTCCTTTCAGGCTCCCTACACCCATCTTACTGAGTTTTAATTATACTGTCCTGTCCCACTCTTCATGAGCAAATGGACTACAGACCAGACCACTTGAGTTTTAGAGCTTGGTGTGACAATTATTCCCCTTTGCTGTGTTGCTTCTCTGATGTGCGTAGAAGTTGTCCGAAACCTACACCTGAAAAGGTCTAAAAAGGGCAGCCATGAGCTGGTACTATTCCATTCGTGCATCTTGCTAATGTGCTATGCAGGGCTGGGTAGCATGATTTCAGACAGAAGTGAAGAGAATCAAGGCTGGCACTGCTCTAAGAGGAGACAGAAGTAGATGGTGATCAGTAAGGCAGAAAAATATAGGAGATAGCACCCTGCAGACGAGAGGCTAAGAGGAGGAGGATTCTTGTCCCCAGAACAGAGAGTGAAATGAAGACTGAATCCCAGACCAGAGATTAGATTTGTTGGTTTGTCATAGCAGCTCTGTGCCACAAGCATGAAAGCAGCCTAATTGGTTCCTCCTAGGCTGTGAACGCTCAAGGTCTGTTAATAGAGGACCCTATGTAATTTTTGCCCTCTGCTGTAGGGAGCATGGATTTTTTTTTTTTTTTTTTTTTGCCTTTGGTTCTAGCTTCTTGCAGCAACTGATTCAAAGCTGGTCCAGTCTGCAGCTGAAAGTGCACTGCTGCAGGGATAGCCTATGTGCTGGCAGAGCACAAAACATCTGCCTTTGCCACTCCCTTCCTCAGCTCTGCCTGAATGCAGCAGAAGCAGCTAGGAAAAGTTGTCTCTTGCTGTACAGAACCAACCAAGACTAATCCAAGGAGAGCCTAGATAGGTTGTCCAGGAAAGATTATTATTTGGGGAATCAAGCCTCAACCTAGAAACCTAGAGGGTTGGGCAAAGATTCTTAAATAAGTGGATGCGCTGAATTAGAAGACCATCACAACCCTCACCTCTGCCCCATGTGCAAAGCACGCTTCTTTGGGCTTCCTTTCTTCTCTACTGCTTATTTAGAAATCACACCTTTATGTTTATACCTCCCAAGGGTAGGATACAAATGACTAGTATGTGACAAATTCTGGTCACCCTAGCAAATGAAAACATGCAGATCCTACAGGCAGGACCCAATGTTAGAGGACCTGGGCATCCTGGGAAACCATGCAGGCATTGAGCAAGGTTGCAGCAGCAGAAGGCAAGAATTGCCTGTGCCCAAGGGAGCATGAGTCAGGACATGTTCCTGCCTAAACCAAGAACCCAAGCTCTGCCCAGCATCCCTGGTTTCTATGGGTTAGGTGTGGGTCAAGTTGGAAATATATGTTTATGTGACAGACTCTGACCACTCTTCCTCCTTTTCTCTCTCCACAGTGGTCCCCAGTGCAGCCACTATCATCATTGTGGTGTGTGTGGGCTTCCTGGCACTCATGGTGATCCTTGGCATCCTGCGCATCCACTCACTTCACCGCCGGGAAGCAGGGCAAGAGGTCCCTGGGGTTGCTGCAGGGGGGCACACAGGCACCAGCAGCAAAGACAGTGACATGTTCTGGGATGACTCAGCCCTCACCATCATAGTCAATCCCATGGAGGTGAGAAGCAGTCACAGCATGTTGGGCTGGGGGGCAGCTGGGTTGCTAGATCTTTCCTCTCACCTAATGTCTCATCTCCCTAGTCCTACCAGAGCTGCCAGGAGAGGGCAGCAGAAAGCAGCGAGGGCAGAGCTAGTGAGGGCATGGAAGATGATGATGACAGCAGTGATTCGGAGACACCCGACTCCCCAGACAGCAACCATGTGGATGACCGACACATCATGGGCAAAAGAGATGGCTCTCACCACTACTAGGAGCCTTAAAACATCAGTCCAATGGATCCTCACGCCATATGGCTGGAAGGAGGGGGTGTCTTATTTTAATCTCCTCCTTCCCCTGCCTCGTACACATGTTCCTCCTCCCTCATTTCCGCCTTCCATGTTCCTTCCTCTTCTGTCATTCTCATTGTGGACATTCCCCACATTACTGACCCCCCCAATTGGCTCTCTAGAAACACATATTAGAGCACTTGCCCCTGACAGCGGCACAGTTCAAATGACGATGAGGAAGGAGGGGCGTGAAAAGAACAGAAAATTGGCAGAGGAGCCAGCCGTAGGGCTCAGAGTGGGGTCTCTCACAACCACTCCCCAGATATTATATATATATATTGTATATTTTTTCAATGTTGTCGTTTGAGGTTTATTCTCGTTTCATGCAAAAACAAAACACTGCAGCTTGTGTCGCTTTGTAAAGTTGTCGATACTCCTAAACTAAATGAATGAAGGAAAGAAGGATGAGGAAATGAAGTTGATTTTAAAATAAATGGATTTAAAATAAAATGTTCAGAGCTTCTGTGGTTTTTCACTATAAGCAGGGAAAGAAACAGCCAGTGTAGTCTCTAGCGTAAGATTGGAGATTATCCTTACTTAAATATATCTCTGTGAAAGATTATGTTTGTCTGTGTGTGCACATGCATGTGTACTGGAACAAGAAAAATACAACCCCCTGTCCTTTTGGAGAGTCAAAATAAAGGTTTTCTTTGTAAAGAAAACCTAGCCTCCCCAGTACATGGGGTCTAGGAACCCACAGAGGAACAGCAGGCATCCCAGCCTGTGGCAGACAAACGTAACACATGTAGCAAAGTATATTTGATTACAGAAAAAATAAGGCTCTTTCCATACACCTAGCGTGTCATCAGTAGAAACA
Source organism: Struthio camelus (assembly GCF_040807025.1). Lineage (NCBI taxonomy): Eukaryota > Metazoa > Chordata > Aves > Struthioniformes > Struthionidae > Struthio > Struthio camelus. Next base: position 90,441,096 of record NC_090942.1, on the reverse strand, counting down.
GACCAAATCCTCGCTTCGTCCACCTTTTCTCCAGATCCACTTCCTTTACCAGCATAAAAGTATATTTGACATCAGGGATTCTAACTTGGAGCGTAACGGCCCCTGCACTTCTGAGGGAAGTAGTCGTCCTCCTCTTTCTGTCGTTCAGGTAAGAAGGAGGTGCAAAAACAATAGATGTAAGCAACACAAGGCTACCAGCTCAGTAGCGTGAACTATTAGGGTAGTGCTTCACAGCAGCTTGTGTTTCTTCCCTTCATCTACTTGGTCCAATTCCTCAGACCCAGCAAAAGGAAGAGGCTGTGTAACTACTGAGCTGCCTGACATTTCCTAGGGCCACTGGCTATGTTGTGTTAAGGCCCAAAGGAAGACTCTGCAATAAGACTTTTGCTGGCAATGAAGGTGGAAGAATCCTCTTTAGGAGTAAGAGGATAGCTCAGTAGGCAAGTGTAAGAGCCCCTCTGAGGGCATGAAAGATCTCACCACATCTCTTGCAGACATCTCTCTGCCTTAGCCGCTATCTTCAAGTCCAACTGTGCTCACATGTGGGTGTTCCTGGGTCCAAACGAATTGAAGATTGTAGGGCTAAGATACCTACATTACTTTCTTCTTTGTCTCCTTTCCCCCTCCTTTAGTTCCACACCCTTGCTTTGTGGAGACAGCTAACAGTAGGCACTGTCAAACCAGTGCACTGACATCTTGAAGCACCAGAGGAGTTCAAGTCTCCAAAGAGAAGGGCTACGTTGTACATGCTGGAGCTGAAAGTTTCACACAAAATAAATTCCTGAGAATGCTATGTCTGATGTTGCAGAGACCACCCAGTCCCGCTATGCATTGGAAAGCAGCACCTCTCAGAACATGGAATAGGACCACATCCCAGGAGCCTGAGGCCCCTGAGGTCCAGTAGCCTCAGCCTGGTGCTACAGTGAGCTTACAAGGTGGAGGAGGCTAAACGTACAATGAGTTCATAAGTAGCCATCATGATAGCTGTGTTGGGGATCTGACGGATCAAATGGGCCAGAAGCCCTCGATATAAAGCTAGGGGTCCCTCTTCATGGACCACAAGTTGCAGAGTCTGTATAAAGGAACAGTACCGGGACCCTTCTTCTCGCAACCGTGTCCGAATGACCTCTGGAGAGACAAAAGGGGAAGGGATATTAGCAGATTGATCCTACAGGCAAGGTATCATACACCAGGGGAAACAGAAGGATGGAGAGTGGGCCCACTCACCATGTGGGTATGCAATGCATGAGGCACATGTTTTGGAGACAGCAGCAGCTCCCATTAGTCCAAAGAAATCATGGCTGTTTGATGGAAGTCCGAGTGGTGGGGACAGGGAATGACAGCTGTTCCTCAGCTGCTGCTTTAGTGCTTCATATATGACAAAGTGTATGATGGTCTCTGACACTCCAGCATAGGAGGCACTGATTCCACGGTAAAACCCACGCAGGCCTTCAGTGCGGTACACACGCATAGCGCATTGGAGGGCATTACTGCCCAGCTCCCCCTTCACCCTGTAAAGGGGAAGAGAGGGGAGAGGGTTAGAATTGCATATTGCTTCACTGACCTAAACCGCTATTGTGAACACAACTATATGACTCTTCCTCAGCATGCCCTGAAGGCATATGTTCTACCAGCAGGTCAAAGATCCATCCCCAAACCAGCCTCAATTTGACACAGAGTGGCTCTCTATTGCTAGCCTTACCTGGCTTCCAGTTGCATCCTGGTTTTCACCAACCAGATAGGGTTAGTGAGCGTGGCACAGGTAACCCCTGGAGAACAGAAGGGAAAGACAGCAGTGAATACCAGGATCAAGCTGACATTTTGTGGAGAGTTCCTGATCTATCAGCTCTCCAAATGCTGCTTGGCAAGCTGCAGGGGTTTGCAATTTGAGAATGACCTTGAGTTCCCTGAGAGAGGAGACATTTAGGGCGGACTCCCACTCATCTGGTAGTTCCTAAGCTCCTCTGCCTCCCACTCATAACCCTACTATAGGCCCAGGTGTGACAAAGAGGCAGGAAACAATGGGCTAAACTTGTGAGGGTGGATGATTTTGTAGAGAACTGTGAAATATCAAGAGACTCGATTCTGTGAGGGATCTAAATGATACATCGCCTTCCCTCTGCCCCCACCTGAATGGAGCTCTTTTCCTGAGAGCAGCTGAAGGGCTAAAGACTAGAGCCATGACTTCAGGTGATGAGCCTAAGAAGAATGAAGAGGGAGAAAATGTTTGTTTACCCAATAAACTCGCTGCTGCAGATGGGGAGGGAGCAAGCTTCAGAAGAGGGAGCAGGACTAAAGGAAACAACAATGGGGAGGGGGTGAAATCTCTTTCACAATCACAGCCAGAAAGACCCCTCGGCTCTGAGTTGGGACAAAAGAGGCTCACCTGCACAGGCTGCTGATAGCATGTGTACTTTCTTGGACTCTGGTACAAGAACAGCATTGAGCCTCTCCTTAACACCAGAATAGGCAGCAAAATAGATAGCCCTGTTTGGAAAGAAATACAGAGAAGTTACAGCTCACTAGGAAGAGCAAGAACAGCAGTGCTGTGGGGCCTCACTCCAACTTTGCTTACTCTCAGCATGGGTTTTTCTAATGTGACCGCAGACATCCCCCATACCTGGCCTGCAGCAGTTATCTTTCCCTTCAGCTGTGATCAGAAGGTCTAAAAAGTGCCTGCATAAAAGGCTCCTGTGGCACAATGGGCTCAGGACCCTGGCTGCTTTCCAAAGGTGGAGCAACAGCTCTTATGGAGGTACTTCAGAAAGTGTACAGCATGGGCTGTCCTCAGGGAGAGGTACTTACCGGGAAGGAGCAACCCCAACAAGGTTTGGGCCCAGGCCTCGGAACAGGGATCGCATGCCTTCCTTCTCAAGGATGGCCCTACGGAAGGATACGAACACAGAAATCAGCAGAAGACCTAAGCTGGAAGCTCTCCTGTTCTTCCTTCCTTTTCCTTCAGTACTTCCTACAGCCTCCTCTCCCCACCTCCAATGCTATCCTTTTTCCACCCTACTCTCATTTACTTTCCAGTCACTCCTCCTCTCTCCTTTAGTCATTTCTTCCTTTTCTTGCTGACAGCATCATTCTGGGTGTGTTGAAACTACTACCTGTGAAATTTCTCCCAGTCCCAGTAGCTGCCTTGCAGGCTCAGTTCAAAGCACAGATCAACTGTGATGAGTAGTATCTGTGCTCATATGAAACGTCTCACCACAACTGCAGATCCCAGCACCTCAACCCAAACCCTGCTTCGATTTCTCTCTCCATCTGATGGCCAAAATTTCACTTCCCTGACACTGACACGCACACTGCCCCATTCTACTCACCTCAGCAACTTGAGCACTCCAGGGGATGGTGGGGCTGGGTGTATCAGCCTCACACTCATCCCCGGTAGCTGTATTTCAGGGAGGCACAGAGGCCGCAGTGTCAATTGGGATGACTGTAGACGCGTCTTCACCACTTCCAGGGGGCAGGTCAGAATGGCTCCAGCTGTGCCACCACATCTAGGGCATAAGAAGGGCATAACAGCATACTTATGACACCTGTGCAGGAAGAAGCAATAATTCTGACCCTGTTCTTCCCCTGCCTCTCCTCTGTGTTGCTGTTTAGGTCCCCCAGTTTGCGTCACATGTGACCTCTTGGTTTGACATTGATTAACGTAATAATGGCTTAGCTTGGGACATCTGGCAGCCTCCCTCAGAAACCAGTATTTGAGACAAACAGTCCCAAGTCCATAGGAACTCAAAAGTCCCGTAGCTCAAAGCAGCTGATCTTTGCATTTAGCATTTCCCAGAGCAAATAGTTCTTCTGCCCAGTCTCGCTGCAATGCCTTTGGTTGAGATCACCAGGCACAGTACCTCACACCTCCCCAGAACAGCATTGGCTCAGACAGTGGCAGCACAAACTCTCCCACCCCTCAGCCTGCCTGCTTCTTTCAATCTGTAACCTATTCAGTCCCATATTCGCAAGGCCCTGAAAGCAAGATCTGCATTTTCTGCCAACAGCCAGGCTCACACCCCCCAGATTTGCTTAATGAAAGAGGACCCCGACCTTCAGCAGATAGAAGCTATTTTTGGAATTCATGAACCCTCAAAAATGTTGAAAGGACACGTATCCCCTTTTACCCTTTTTGCCACCCAGGGACAAATCAGAACCAGAGAACTGATCTGTTCAGTTCCCAGCTTTTGCCCCTTCAGGTCTTTTAACTGAGAACTCTGTTCTTCCACAGCCTGCTTAGGTAGTACCTGAAAGACTGTTTTGAGATGAATTTGTGGGCAACGACCACAACTTGAACGATATAGGCAGGCAGAGACTTTGACAAGTAGACTTTCATCTCTGCTACAGCCAAACTCATCTTGTTTCACAAGTGACAGAGGGTAAAAAAGCTCACTCCAGACCCAAAGAAAGAAGAGCCAGCTAAAGAGTGACAAAATATGAGGGAAGAACCAAGTATATCAAGAGAATTACATGTGAAGGTACAAGACAGTAAATGGCTACAGTGCTGAAGAATTAAGTTTGAAACAATCTGTACAGCTCAGAGCACATACATTGAGCAGCTCACATATACCTTTACTTCTGACGCTTCATTTATTGCTGCCTGCAGGTTAGGAAAAAAAAATAGGCCTGCGTTCCTATAGCAAACAAAGTCCAAGAGGGTACGTTCTAGCAGCTGAACAAGTCTAAAAACAGGATCTGCAGAAAGCAATACCAGCAATGACTTATGCTACTCCATTGCACTCCTGCTGCTTTCTGAAGCCCTTTACAGATCTGTGCAGCTGTGATGACAATCAACAGCAACTTCTATCAGCAGATACTACCACGGGCGGGAGTCTAGGGATCAGGCAGAACATGACCAAAGAATGTAACTCAGGTTAAGAAGATAACACAAGCACAAGACTAAGCATCGTGGCTCAGGTCCTCTGGATGAACAAGCAGCTCAAGTATGGAATCCAGACAGCCTACTTAACTGTCCAGGAGTTATGTGAGGCAGGGCCTCCTCCTACAAAAGCCACACTGACTCTTCCCAAATAGACCATATTTATTCAGGTGGCTTACAGTCCTGTTCTTTACCATAATTTTTCCTGATTTGCCTGGCACAGAGTCCAGACAACAGCAGCTGTTGTTCTCTGGATCAGAAGTGTAGTTTCCAGCTCAGGAAAGCATTGAGTGGGGTGGTGACAGATCAAGGAGTCTCGGAAGTCTGAACAAATGCTACTACAAGAGCAGTTTCAACTTTTTACTGAAAAGCTTGGCAAAAAGTACAATAGGACTACATTTACGGAAACAATTGCTTGGTCCCCTAAAGACTTCTCTCTGGAACTGTGCATGAGGAGACACAACTTTATGTAATATCTGTACTTCTTCAAGCAGCCCCTGGAGAGAACAAACTGTGGTCTGCGCTAAGGTGGCCCAAAGCCCCTGCCTAAGCATGGTCAGGATATTAATTTGAGCCCATTCCCCGCATATATATAAAAGTTTCCTGAGTTCAGCTTCCTTAAGCTATCAAAAGGTGCAGCTAATAGAGAAGAATTTTAAAAGCAACAGTAAGAAATTATTACTCCTTAACACGGTGGTTGTTTAATCTGCAGTTACAGAGTCCAAAGGGAAGGGAGGATTTCTAAGCCAGTATGGCTAAATGACAAGATTAAGGAGAATTTTTCAGGGAGCAAAGAACCCTGACTAGACTAAAGCTATGGAAATAAAGTATTCCAGTTTTTCAAAAAAAGAAATCTTAACTGTGATATCTTATCATGCACTAGATGATAGTACAGCTGCCTTCAATGTGTGAAAGGCACGGGTCTTCAAAATTTTTCGGTTTCAGCAGAAACAGAAGACAACATACTCTCGTTGCAAAGATGAACTGTTTTCTAGTCTAATATTAATGAAGACAAAATGGAACGAAAATCTAACAGAAATAAACATTTTAAAAATTAGCAGGCATGAAAAACCTATGGCCAAAGATACTAAAAAGAGGTGATTGAGGACACTTCTGGCCTGCAGATTTAAATGCTTAATAAATCTTAGAGCACTAGGCAAGTCTACTAGCCTAGGAGAGTGATAATGCCTACCATTATTTTAAAAAGGGTATTTGTAATGCTGCTAAAGGCTATATAAATTGAGATTCACGCCAGGAGAAAAATACAGAATCAAATCACTATAGACTTAAGACACTTTGTATTAGTCAATGTTGGTATAGGGGTTATATCATTTTTGTTTTTTATAGAACTTAACAAACCAAAAAAAGGTGGCAACAGTAACTACAAAGCTGTAAAATACTTCAGTTTTTGTAAAGAGCAGCCTTGATACCTCACAAAACTGCACTAAAAGCCTGAGCACTCTATCTACAGCATAGATGCTAAATGGATTAAAATTGGACCACAAATTCTTAAAAAAAAAAACAAACCCAAAACAACAAAAAACCAGCTGCTCACTCTCCCTTCCTCCCCCCAAAAAACAATTATAAAGGAATTGGAAATTTGATTATAAGGAATCGAATAGCCATGCTCAAGCAAGAGTCTAGCAAAATTAGTTCCAGACCTAATAATTTTCAGTATTTTCTATCAACAGTCGGGAGGTAACATTTAACTCCTGATAAAACCCATGGGTGACAAAGATTGTCACAGTGGCAAATAATGAACTGCAATGGGTGGCAAGCAATGAGAGAACATACAGAACGGAGCAGTCACAAAGGATCATTATGCTGGAGTTACATGGATTGTTTTAATAAAGCCAAACTCTTTTGAGTCTAGAAGTTTTGAGTCTAGAAACAGGAAAAGAGGCAATTCCTGCAAAGTAGCAGGGAGAGCAGCAGTGGACAACCAGTATAACATGCTCCCAGAACAAAGCAATGGCAAAAAGGGCTAATGGAAGGGGAAGGCAGGTATTTTTATCTTAGAAAACAATACTGCCTCTACATCTTGTTTCCACACTTTGAAAGGAAAACTGGAAAGCTTGAGGAGGCAGGAAAGAGCACAAAAAACTTGAGGGCTGCAGAAAGGATTAGTAGGAATATAAAAAACACCATTAACATTTTCTTCAATGACCTGAAAAGACTGTGCACGGAGGTGACAAGGCTTACTGGTAATTTACATTTATTTAGGCTAGCCAAAAACGGAGATGACTTGAGGATTTTCATTTAGGAATGGCAGTACGAGGTCAGACCCAATCTCCATTTAACGCAGGAGTCTGTCTAGGACACAGGCTAATAACAGTTACCTACAGAAGAGCAGAAGCAGAGAGTAACATCATCTCTTCTCCAGAATATGCTCCCAGCTTCCTGCAAATTTCAGCTCAGGGATTTCCTCAGACAGATGTGTTACGTTATTTAATAGCCTTCAATACATTTTTCTTCATTAATCTGTCTAAATGCTTTTTGGACACATGTAAAAAGCTTTTACCCTCTAACGTCCTGTGGCCAGCAGTTCTGCAGTTTAACTATACATTGTGTTAAGAGCTACTTTTTAATGTTAGTTTTGAACAAACTTCTCACAAATTCCATTCGATGTTCCCTAGCTCTCATACTAGAAGAGAAAATGAACAACTGCTCCTTCATCATTGGGATCTGTTTAATTAGGTAAAACAATACTATTGACTATACACACTACAGCAATAATCCAAACTTCTTATTTCTCTTTTGGGTTTTAATTAATTGTTATTTTAGGATTATTGCTCAGTGGGCTGGGGCAGGATACAAGCTCCCACTAATGCGTGGTCTGTTAGTGGCCAAACTTCTGCATATTTCTTTAAGAACCATAGTGGAAAAGGAGAATGAGAGAAAGCTTAAAGAAACCTCCCTATGAAAAAAGGCTAAGATATAGTGACTTTCTAGTTCAGAGAACAAACTGATAAAAGAGAATAAGGTATACAAAATAACACAGGGAACTGAGAAGGCAAGTAGACGTAAGTAAAGATCGACCTAGCACAACAATTACATGAACTGTAGAAAACTAGAAATTAACTAATTAAAATCAATTAAATAATATTCTTTATTGTACATTAGACTGTGGAACCTGCTTTAATATGGACTCCAACAGGTTAGTAGAATTTAAAAAGGGATTAGACATTTGTCTAGACAAGGAAATTAAGCAGCTACTCAGAGAAGTCCGGAGGACCAGAATATCTTCTGCTTTTGCACATCATAAACTTAAAGTCTGTTATTATTTTCAGCCTAATGATAAATGTTTCTTAAAGAGAGGAGGAACGAAATACATAGTGAGAAGAGCTTTGCTCAAGGGCGAATTCAGAGGCACGGCTGGGATCCGCACTCCAAACGTCTGACTCACCAGAATCAGCTGCACTATTCAAAGCCAAGAAAAGACACACAGGAATCTGAGACATGTGCAACCATTAAGTGCCGGCTGCCTGCCCAAAGACAAGGATGCTCTATGATTTGCTTGGCTACAGCAGCCTTGCGGCAGCTCTCACTCCCTGCTCCCTTTCCCCACCACCCATGGTAAACTCAGGCTGAATGAAAAATCAGCCTGAGGCCTCTGCGACTTCACAGGGAGGCTCACTTTCTCCCCAAACTACTGGGCCATAAATTCTCACAAGGTGCTAGAGGTGGGCGCCGTATCGATAAGCCTGAATCTGAATCTGGAACGGCCAAGAAAGCACGAGTGGAAATTACAAGACACAAGCAGGAGACAGTGTGGGGAAAAGACGGGCCTTCCCTGCCCTCAGCTCTCTGACAGCTCGTCCTGGGCACGGGGACAAGCGGCTCTGCAGTCCCCGGGGTGAAATACGCCCATGAGGTGATGCCTGTGGAAAAGTGGGGCGCACAGGACACTCGCCCAGCTCCCAGGGCCCCTGACGGGGGCCGGGCGCTGCCGGGCCACGGGCGCGCAAGCAGCGCAGGCCGCAGGCCCTGCAGCCGCCAGCAGCCCCCTGCCTGCCTGGGGGCAGGCAGAGAGCTGCGAAGGGCCCTGCACCTCCCCAGCGCCGAAGTGGGGAGAGCACCGCTGCCAAGCGGCCCGGGCCGGCTCGGGGAGAAGAGGCCTCAGCGCCTCGGAGCAGGCAGGGAGCTGCGACGCGAAGCGGCTCGGCTCGGCTCGGCGAGCAGCCTCGGCCGCCGCGGGGCTCCGCTCGCAACCCGCGCGGCGCCACTCACCCTCCGGCGACCAAGTGGAGCAGGGTGCTGTGCTGCGGCATGGCCCGGCGCTCTGCGGGCCGCCGCGGGCCCCCGCCGGGCCAGTGACCTGTCCCGCCCGCCAACCGCCCGCCGCCCGCCATTGGCTGCCCCGGCCGGGGCGGGAGGCGCCGCGGCGGGGGCCGGCCCGGGCGGCCGCGCTGGGGGCCTCGGCCGGCCGAGGGGCTGCCGGGGGGCTGTGCGGGGAGAGCCGGCCCTCCTGGATGCCTCCGCTGCCTCCCGCGGCTGCTGGGCCGCTTTCCGCCCAGAGACATTTTGTAGGTGGGGGAAACAGGCCACAGAAAACAACAGACTTTCTTTGAGATCAGGCCATGGGGAAGCGGCGGGTCGAAGAGGAGAACGGGGTCGTGCCCGACTCTCGTCCTTGCCCTGTGGGACCGCAAGTGCTTCCTGAGACGATTTGCTTTATGTGAAATCAAGTCAAGATGCTCAAAAGAGAAAACAGAACAAATTAGACCTATGATTTAGATTTTCAAAGGTCCAGTATGTTAAAAAAAGGGGAACATTTAGGGCCGAAAGATCCTTGGGCTGCTTCAACAAACGTGATGTAAAGCTTCACGTGATGTCAGAGTTCATGAAATATCATCTCCTTTGGAAAAAAGCAGAACATACATCAGCAATGTTGTGTTACTGCCAAAAAGGCACACGTCGTATCAGTATGCAGAGGCAGAAAGCTAGTCTGTAAGATGGCGGAATAAGCTTTCAGCTCTCCTTGGTCCTTGTGTGACGTTCATGGGAACAAGAGTGTCCAGTTTGGGTACCACACTGCTACGACGCAGGCAAATACCAGGGAGGTGCAGAGAGGAGAACAAATAGTCTAATCTAATTAGGAGGATCTAAGTAGGACAATCTAGTAGTCCGTGAAGTAGGAAGACTGAAAAAAAAGGCAACGTTTAGTAAAGAAGGGAGAATTGAGGGAGACGTGGCAGCTGACCTCAAGTAAGTACCAAGATATTTCTAAGAGAAAGTGAATTGTATCTGTGGTGAAAAAGAACAGAAGAAATGTGCTTAAATTGCAACATGGCAGTATGACTTTGGCAACAGGAAAACTTGTTAAGAGAAACGCTGGAAAGGTGTGTAGAATCTCTGTTGTTGGGAGTTAAGAACAGCCAGACAAATACCCATCAAGCAGGACACAGTTAAGCTTGACCATGGGATCAGGGCAGGGGTATGATCTAGAAGGACTTTTCAGTCTTCCCTTCCAACCCTCTTATCGAGGGCGATGGACCTCTTTATTGCTACTGGTTTCATAAGATGTTTTTATTTCTTATTTCCCTTCAGTCTTTGTAATGACAGAGTTAACACCAGCATGGTTACAGATGCCAGTGCACAAAGCAAGCTGTAATAAGCAAGAGGCATCAAGAGTAAGAAAACCATTGCATCAATACATAGGCACTAAGGGGAAGATCAATAAAAGGATGGGCCTTTTGTTCAGTGAAAAGGAAAAACTGTCTACCAATGATCCTGAGAAGTCGCAAAGTGTTTGTCACTTGTCTTCACTGTGATGGAGACTAGAACCAATGACAAGTGGGTAAAAAGTCATTCTGAAGTGTGAAGATTTTAGGTTTGTAAATACTTAGGTAAGTTCAATGCTTTCAGACTAGCTGGGCCAGATGGCTTTCACCAGCTAGGTGAAATTCATCCTGTGATGGCTAGAAAACTACCTAAAGCAATCTCAGAATAACTAGCAGTGATCTTGAAAATCTGAAGAGGATGGAGAGGTTCAGAAGGCTGGAAAAGGCAAAACATACTGGCTATTTAAAAAAAAAAAGTATCTGAGGAATTACTGACCAGTCAGCTTTACTTTATTGCCTACAAATAAACAGCAAGTAGACAACTCAAATTTGTCAAAAAAACCCAACACGTCAAACCAATCTTTCATGGCGAAGTAGCAGGCCTTGTGGGTAATGAAGTAGAAATAGATGTCATGTGTCTTGACTTTGGTAAGGATTTTGATTCAGCTTCATCTGATAGTCTTACAAACAAACTAGGAAGCATTGGAAAATAGGTAGATGAGTCTACTGAAAATACTGTTAGGAGAGTCTGATGCTGACTGCCCGCCTAATCTAAGATTAGTTTTTAATGATACATTGTCTAACAGGAAAAATGTGTCAAGAAGAAGGTCTGCACAGATCTGTCCTCAGAGTGGTACTACTTAATAGTTTCTTCAGTGATTTATTTAGTGGATTAGAAAGTGTGCCTATCAAATTTGCAGACAACACTAACCTGTGAAGGTTGCAATGAATTTGGAAGACAAGATCAGTATTCAAATGATCTTCCCAAATGGGAGATATGGCCTGAAAGAATAGAACACAATTTATAAGGCAAATGCGAAGTTCTACGCTTGGAAAGGAATAGGATGGAGAAAAGGCTAGGCAGAGACCTTCATCCTACATGACATTATAAGACAGGGAAATGGCTAGGCAGAGACCTCCAGTCTGTCAGTGGTCTCCATCAGGCTCAGGGCCTTCAGCAGGGTACGACCCTCAGACTGACAATGGCAGAGTGATGCAGAGCCCAGAACAGCCTTTTCTGGAACTGTACCATCTGCTTTCCTCACCTCTCCAAGAGTTACTGAGGTTCTTTTGATATTTTACTTCTCACTGCCAAAATATTTACACTTTGCACGCAAGGCCTCATTCGCTTTATTACTCTGTCTGCTGACTGTACAGAATCACAGAATAGCTGAGGTTGGAAGGGACCTCTGGAAATCATCTGGTCCAGCCCCCATGCTTAAGCAGGGTTAGCTAGAGTTGCCCAGGACTGTGCCCGGTCAGGTCTTGAATATTCCTAGGGATGGAGACCCCACAGCCTCTCTGGGTAACGTGCTCCAGTCTTCAACAACTCTCACAGTGAAAAAAGTGTTTTCTTATGTTCAGATGGAATTTCATGTGTTTCAGTTGGTGCCTATTGCCTTTTGTCCTGTCACTGGTCACCACTGAGAAGAATCTGGCTCCATCTTCTCTATGCTCTCCCTTCAGATATTTATACACATCAATAAGATCCGCCCCTCCCCCCCCCCCAGCGTTCTCTTCTCCAGGCTGAACAGTCCCAGCTTTCTCAACCTCTCCCTGTATGCCAGATATTCCAGTCCCTTAATCACCTCTGTGGCCCTTTGCTGGACTCACTCTGGTAAATCCATGTCTGTCTTGTACTGTGGAGCCCAGAACTGGACACAGTACTCCAGATGTGGCCTCACTAGTGCTGAGGAGAGGGGAAGGATCACCTCCCTCGATCTGCTGGCAATGCTCTTCCTAATGCAGTGCAGAATACTATTAGCCTTCTCTGCTGCAAGGGCACATTATTGGCTCATGCTCGCCTTGCTGTCCACTAGGATCCCCAGGTCCTTCTCTGCAAAGCTGCTCTCCAGCTGGTCAGCCCTCAGCCTGTACTAGTGCAATTCCTCTTCAGCTGCAGGACTTGCGCTTCCCTTTATTGAACTTCATGAGGTCTCTCTCTGCCCATTTCTCAAGCCTGCTGAGGTCCTTCTAAATGACAGAACAACCCTCTAGTGTATCAGCCAGTCCTCGCAGATTTGTGACACCTGCCAATGCGCTGAGGGTGCATTTGGTCCCATCATCCAAGTCATGAATAAAGATGTTAAACAGTATTAGACCCAGTATCAACCCCTGGGGGACACGACCAGTGACTGGCCTCCAGCTGAACTTCATGCTGCTGATCACAAGTTTCTGAGCTCGGCAGTTCAACCAGTTTTCAGTTCACCTCACTGACCACTTATTTGTTCTATCACCTTCCCGGGGATCAAGGTGAAGCTGACCAGCCTGTAGTTTCCCTGATCCTCCTTCTTGCCCTTCTTGAAGGTAGGGGGTGACATTTGCTTTCTTCCAGGCCTCTGGAACCTCTCTCGATCACCAAGACCTTTCAAAGATAATCAAGAGTGGCTTTGCAATGACATCAGCCTGCTCCTTCTGAACTTGCAGGTGCATCTCATCAGGGGCCAAGGACTTGTGTATATCCAGTTTGTTTAAGTGTTCTTTAATGTGATCCTCCTCCAGCAAGAGAGTCTCCCTTTCTCCAGACTTCTCCTCTGGTCTCAGGGGCTTGGGATTCCTAAGGGCCAGTCTTACCAGTAAGGACTGAGGCGAAGAAGGCATTCAGTACCTCTGCCTTTTTGGTGTCCTTTGTCACCAGTGCCTCTGTCTCCTTTAGTAGCGGGCCCAGATTTTCCCTAGCCTTCCTTTTGCTGCTTATGTACTTATAGAAGTCTTTTTGCCTTTCACGTCCCCTTCCAGCTTCAACTCTAGCTGGACTTTAGCTTTAGCTCTCTTAATCCCATCTCTGCCTGCTCATATAGTATCTTTGTATCCCTCCTCCAGCTTCCAGTTCTTGTACACTTCCTTTCTATGTTTGAGTTTAGTCAGGAGCTCCTTGTTCATCTATGCAGGTCTCCTGCTGCCTTTGCTTGATTTCCTGCTCATGGGGATGGACCATTCTTAAGCTTGGAGGAGGTGATCCTTGAATATCAACCGACTCTCTTGGACCCCTCTTTCCTCAGGGTTTTATTCCATGGGATTCTTCCAGGCATGTGTCTGAACAGACTGAAGTCTTCTCTCCTGACTTTAGATTGGACCTTTTGCTTTCTACCTTCTTATGCTTTCTGCAAACAGAAATAATTGTGGCTTCAGCAGGAAATTCACCCACCGACAGCTATAGCTGTCGTGGTCCTACATGCTTTGCCACTACTGCCACTTCTGATTCCTTTAGTTGCAGCACAGTCTCTTAGCGCTGAAAAGGATAAATGAGCATCTGACTTTTGTTCCTGGCTCTTTTGCTCTGGGTCTAAGACCCAGACAGCCTCACCCTGCAAGGTCTGTTCCTATTCCTTTTTGGGGGGGGGGGGGGGGAGAGGGGCAGCCACTCCTCACTCTCTAGCCTTAGGACAACGGCAAACCGTGTGATTGAAAGTCAAGCTGTGGAAGATACTTCTCCAAGGCCTCCTACAGGCTATCTTCAGACTGGTGCAAATGATACTGTCACATTTTCAGTAGATCAAAGGGTTTTAATGTTAGAACTGGTTCAGTGGTGTGCAGAGTCATAGTGCTGTTTTGCAGGAGTCTGGGTGTGCCTGAAGGGAGCCAAGAGCCAGGGAAAAGGCACTGTCTTCCCATGAGAAGAGAAAGATGGGAGGGCAAAAGAAGAGAGGCTGTATTTCTTTGTGTCTTGTTGCTACAGGCAGCAGAAATGAGAGCGGGTACATTTCCTATGGTGCCTGTTCTTGCTCTCCAGGCTGAGGAATGGAGGCAGTGATGCCATTCTTGTTGAGCTGTCTTTGCGTCTCCCTGCCCTAAACCAGTAAGACAGGCTGAACAGGTATCATAAGCTAGTGTCATGGATGCACCTCAAGATCCTGACACAAATGCTTATGAGTCAAAGCTGCTTCACCTGCAGTTCTTCACTGCTCCTTCACTTGCTTTTGGATTTTGCCCATGCCTTATTATCTCACTGCCTACACTCTTCCTATCTACAGCTTTGTTCAGTCTACTGTTTTCCCTAGGATCAGCACTGTCTCCATCTGTTTTTCTTAAACATAATTGAGGAGTCTCTCCAAAAGCCTCTTCCCTCTGTCTCTTTTCACAGGCTCTTACTGACCCTCGATCCTACTACACATGTATAGGAATAGCATTTTTTAATAGTTGGCAAGTCTTGTTTTTCATTCCAGGAGCTTCACACTGGAAGGACCAGGTTGGTCCTAGGTTGACTACAACTTGCAGGCAAGTAGAGAGCAATATCATAAGGCAGACATCTAGAAGAAAGAAATGTATTTCACCAGCTTTACATGACACATGCAGCCTAGGGCTCTATGTGTAAGAGCGGTCATGTCAATGGCTTTTCAAGTGTTGATGTCTTAATGCAGCTGCCTGCCAGATGTAGGGTGCTTCCTTCCACATTAGTGCCTGAACTGATGTCAGAAGCGGGCATTCAAAGTGAATCTTCCAGTCATCCTCACTTGCTGTGCTTTGGTTCATATTGCAGAACAGTCTCAGAGTGTGCAAACTAGACTCCTCTCAGAGGAAACTAAGCTAGTAGATGTGCCCTGAGAGCATACCTAATGCACTTCAAGCACTAATTGCTGTTCAGTCCATGGGGTCAGGGAAGAGATAATCCAAAGCAAACCGCTCAAACATGTTTGGTATAGATCTAGGCTCTCCAGCCCCAACTGTATCTCTGAAGAGATTTGTTTCCCTTGAACCATGCTGCTTGCCATAGACGTCATGTGAATTTCAAAGCTGTGAGGGGAGCAGTCAAGAAGATCTACTGCCAAGGAATACAGTGTCTAAAACAGCACTGGACATCAGCTTTTAGTCAGATGAACTGCATCTAGGAAGCGTGGCAGGGATGTTACAGAGGAACATATTCCTTTTGAGAAGGAGGAGACAGGATTTGATTCTTCAAATACTTTTTAAAGCACCCTAATGTCACAGGAGGCAGCATACATCGTGCAAACCCCTCTTCGTGGTTCTCCCTTTCTTTTAGAAGCTATGATTGTATCAGCTCCGATTTCTCCGGTGCTCTTCCTTTGGGATCACACATGTGGCAAAAGGGATGAAAACTTTTAAGGAGTTGACATTTCTATGGCTTATCTAATGGCTACTATGTATCTATGGCTACTACATACTTTTCAGCTAAATGCACAGTTTTTACCTGTTACCACCAGCTGCAATATTTTAGCGGCCCGAGAGCCTTGCCTCCCATCCTCCTCCCCGCCGGCCAGCACCGGCTGGGTGCAGACCTCGCGCTCGGAGCAGCCCCTGCGCGCCGGGAGCCGGCGGGGCACTGCCCCTTTAACGGGCGCCGCTGGTGCCTGCTCCTTTAAGGATTAGCCCCGCCCCGCCGTGCCCCGTGAGCGTCGCAAGCCCTGGCGGACCCACGGTAAGGCACTAGACGGGGGGAGCCCCCCGGGCCGCGCCATCCTGCCCGGGCGGCGCGGGGGGTCCCGCCGCCCGGGCTGGTGGCCCGGGAGGGACTGGCGGGCGGGCGGGCGGGGGCTGCGAGGCTGGGCGGGGGCGCTGCGGCCTTGCCACCCTGGCGAGGGGGCTCCTCTGGCGGGCGAGTCGAGGAAGAGAGGGAGGGGGGGAGACGCTGCCAGCCTGTGGGGCGCCGCTGCCCGGCAGCGGCAGGGCGCGGGGCTCCTGCGCGTCGCTGGTGACTGTGCCCGCCCGGGCTGCCCTCGGCCGAGCAGGCGCCGTGGCGGCCCGTCGCGGAGCCAGGGCTCTGCGCCAGGACCTGCCCCGGGGCGGGGGGGCCTGGCGCCCCCTCCCCCCCCCCCGCAGCTCACATGCTTCCGGCGCGACCGGGCCGGCCGGGCGGGGGCGGCGGCCGTAGCCATGTCGCTCACGGCGGGGCCTGCGCGCGTGTCGGTGTCGCCCGGCGCCAGGTGAGGCCCGGCGGGGTTTGGCGCCATGGCCATGAGGGAGCTGGTGGAACCGGAGTGCGGGAGCTCCAACGCCCTCATGAAGCTGGCCGGCCACTTCACGCAGGACAAAGCCTTGCGGCAGGAAGGACTCCAGGGCCCCCTGAGCTGGCCCGGGGGGGCCCCCGGCGCCGGAGCCGTGAGTGCCGCGGCGATGGGGCGGGCTGGGGCCTGCCCGCGGTGGGGGGCGGTGAGCGCGGAGTGGGGGCGTGCAGGCCGGAGGGACTCTGGGGGCCCTACTGGTTTTTTGGGGGGGATATGGATGGCTGCGGTGGACTGCGTGCCTTACTGCCGTGGGGGTCGGCCCAGAGCGGGAGCAGTTAGGCAAACATCGCTGGGGCTGTTTCTTCTCCTTCGGCTTCTGCGTAAGCAGGCAGGTAGTGCTAAGAAAGTGCTGCTAGCCTAACTTCGAGGAAGAGGAGGATGTGAATTTATCAGGCCTTGGTGTGTGAGGTGTACAGTGTCAAAGCTGTTGGGGTGATTGCCCACTGTTCCCTGCAGGTATCCAAACCGCTGGGAGTGGCCTCTGAAGATGAGGTAAGAACAGGCTGATATATTTCCTTACTACTTTTTCTCTTAACACTTCAGTTGATACTTTTTTTCTCTGTTTGTTCTTTCTTTCTACCTAGCCTGCTCCTTTCTCGCATGCTCCATTACTTTGCCTGTTTGTCTTCTGCACTATATTCACTCTCCATCTGTCTCTTTCGCAGTTGGTTGGAGAGTTCCTGCAAGAGCAGAATGCCCCTTTACTGTCCCGTGCACCCCAGACCTTTAAGATGGATGACCTGTTGGCTGAGATGCAGGAGATTGAGCAGTCAAACTTCCGACAGGCCCCTCAGCGAGGTGAGAGGCGCTGCAGTATGTGGAGAGCAGGAAAAGACCTTTGTAGTTTGGTTAGGCTCCCAGTAGGTTGGGTCCCCTCTATTCAGCACTTGTGAGATGATGTCAGGGGGCTGAAATACATGATGGAAGAGGAAAGGTTGAGGGAACTGTGTCTGTTCAGCTTGGAGAAGAGGATTCTAATTGCTAAGATGGGATCTAATTGCTGCCTTCAGCTACGTAATGGGGAGACAGAGCCAGAATCTTTGCAGTCATGTACAACAAAAGGACAAGAAGCAGTGGGGACGAGTTGTAAAAAGGGAAACTGTCTATAGATGTAAGGAAAAGTTTCTTTCCTTGGAGGATGATTCAGCACTGGAACAGGTACCCAGAAAGACCAGGGAATCGCCATCCTTGGAGATGTTCAGTAGTTGCCTGGACAAGCCCCTGAGCAACCTGATCCAGCTTTGGAGTTACCCTGCTGTGAGAAGACTGGAGACCTGCAGAGCTCCCTTTCAAGTGAAATCTTCCTGTGATTCTGGTCTAACAGAGAGAAAGGGACCTGATCAGAGAAGATGATGGCTATCTGAAGGAGCCTGAGACATTTAAATCATGTCTCTGAGTCCTCCCATCCTCATGTATGTTTTTCTTCCTGTAGCTCCAGGTGTGGCAGCCTTGGCGCTGTCTGAAAACTGGACCCAGGAGTTCTTGGCTCAGGCAGATGGCACTGGTGATGTCTCTTCAGACTACAACGAGGCTGACTGGTCACAGGAGTTCATAGCTGAAGTGACAGGTGACGACTCCCTTTTGGAAGTAAGGCTGAGGTGTTGCCCAGTCGCATGTTTTTGTACAGTGGAGAGTTAAGTTACTGGATATGAAATTGGAGTAACTGTTTGGGCCCAAGAAGTCAGTGTTTTTTGTAGTAGTGTGAACATGAAAAGAAGCTGCTTTGGAATAGCTTAGCCAAATTGCTCGCTATCCGGTGAGGATGCTCCTATTCAGGTGTAAGGGGCTTTTTTTTTTTTTTTTTTTTAGCCAGGATTACTTGCAAAACTTAGTAGAAGCAGGCTATTCAAACTGTTTTTATAAAAAAAAAAAAAAAAATATGATTCAAACCGCTGCAAATTCTGGAGGTGGGCTGGTACTGCTTCTTCTTGTTTATGTGTGTTTCTGACCCATAGGATAAGCTCTGTGTTCCAAGCAAGGTACTAGTTTATCTGAAAAGCCATCTTGCTTTGTGTACAGAGCTGTGACCATCTATGACCTAGCTTGGAAATGATGGGAACGATTTAAATAGATGCTATTCTCTTCCCCCAGGAGTAGCCACTGTAGAGAGCCAGGTAGACCCATTCACTCACCTTCTCTCTTTATATTCCTGGGAGTAGGTACCATAAAGCCTCAACGCTTGCTAGGGCCTGATGGAAAGCACTAGAGACTTGTAATAAATTGCTAATTTTCCTGACCTACATGGCATCTCACACAGAGCAACAGAGTAAATTGTGAAATTGAAGTAGGAAATCCTAAGGACGCTGGCATATTACTGCAGTGGCATCTCTCTGAGGAGACTCTCTGAACCCGAGGCTCGATTTTTGGAGCAGAATAAACAAACAGAATAAATATGCATTAACAATCTTTCTTTGAAGCAGTCTTCCCTGTGGATGTTAGCTAACTGCATGTAAGTTTGAGAGGGCAAAATCTGAAGTTAATCTGAGTGATGTTCTACCCACCTTACTCTACTTCCTGTTTTCCCCCATGTCCTATGCAGATCCACTCTCTGTGTCTCCTGCCAAGTGGGCAGAAGAATACCTAGAGCAGTCAGAGGAGAAACTGTGGCTCGGGGAATCGGAAGACCAGTCGTTGGCAGATAAATGGTGAGTTTCTCTTCTCAACACTAGCTATTGCTGCTGGGCACCTGGATGAGTGAAGTGTGGGTAGGTGACAGAAATCCTGTGTGACCTTAGTGCTATTGAGTGGTTTAAGCAAAATCAGCATTCTCAGGCTTTTGGTTTCAGAGAAAGGAAGAAACAATGCTTGAAGAATGAGATTTTTAAGAGATCGCAGCTTTTCTTTTTTTTCTAGTTCCAGGAAGGTATTCTGATTAGGTTAGGCTGGATGATCTCATGCCTAACATAAAGTGATTTCAATGACTTCAGTAGTGAGTTCAGTAACTCTTGCTTGCGCAGAACTTGATTTTTACAACAGGTGCTTTTTTAGACTTGCAGCTCTCAAATGGTGGACTCCACTAATTGTGACCTTTAATCACCTTATTCTTCCTGTTTGACAGACTATATCCAGCCTTTCCTCTGCATATTTCTGGATTTCAGCCTCCCAGATAATGTTATGTTTCTGTGTGGTAGATTAAAAGAACCCTCTAGTATTAGAAATCTACTCTGTATTGGTACTTGTTGACCACAGTCAAGTTTTTCAATTAAAGAAGCAAAACAAAAGCAAACGTGTTGAGTTGCATGCTAACTATGAACCTTAAATCCTCTTTGGAGTTGCTGCTTTCTCAGGATACAATTTCTGTTCCGTAAGGATGACCTACTTTCTTTCTTCCTAGATGTATGACCTTGTCTTTGGCAGTATTAAAACATGTGATGGTTGATAGCATATTAGCCTGCCAAGTAATTTAGGCTGTTCTGCAGAACTGTGCTGTCATCATAATTGTTTAACTCTGCTGCTGTTTGTGTAATTTGTACAATTTAGTAATAATTTTGAATTTTTGCACATTGATTAAAAGTACTGTGGAGACCCACTGGAGTCTTTTGGGAGAGACTGTATCCGTGCATAATGTTGTCTCCCCCTTTGTGTAGACCGGTATTAGTGAAGGAGTTCAGTGTGGCCTAGTATCAGACCAGCTCTTTGCCTTTTTATGTTCTTTGTGAACACAGGTATGAGGAATATCAACCTGAGGATGATCTTAAGAAAACTGCTAGTGATTTCCTTTCTAAAGTGAATGATCCCAAGCTCAACAATTCTGAGGTGAGAAATACCTTGAAGGGGGCTGAGCTGAAAGATATCTAGAGTGCGTAAGGGGTGTGGGGATTTGAGAAAGGGGAAGATGAAGGAATAAAGCCTCCTGCTGTCCCATGTTTCCCATTTCTTCCTCAATTCATAGAAGTTGAACCCTATAATCCCTTCCAGATGTTATTCCTCTCTACCACGTGAGCCTGGTGAAGTAGGAAGTCTTCTTTTGGCTTTCTGTGCTCACTTTGCAGAGAGAAATCCCCTTAGTGAGGAAGGGGAGGCATGGGCAGAGGGATTGTTGGTAAAGCATCTGCCCAGCTCCACCCTTGTCTCATTTCTCTGCCACAGTTCCTAAAGTTTGTTCGCCAGATCGGAGATGGGAGGGTATCGATCGAAGCTAATCAGGTGACCCTCAGAGACCAAGATCAGGCAGAGCAATGGGCAGCTGAGTTTATACAGCAGCAGGTAGGAGCCAAGCTGTATGTGCACCCAAGGTGGAAAGTTCTTTGCCTCAGTGCACAATCTGGGAGCTAGGGAGAATGGCGAGTCAAACTCTCAGCAATGCTTTACTATTGACTAGCCTGGGAGGAGGCGAGGGGCACAAGACTGCTGGTCTCTTCATAGCAGAGTCTAGCCAGAAGTTGGGAAGGTCTCGGGCAGTGTGAATCTTCTCATCTCACATAGCATCTGGGAGGAATGGAGAACCCAAAAGAACTCCTCTGTTGTACAGGCCATCAGTTCTTGCTGATGGGGAGGAGAGGTTGTCACAGCCCCTTCTGCTGTTCTGGGATGTGCCCTGAGGTTGCCAGATTCTAAAAAGAAAAGTGTGTTTCTGTTTCCAAACTCCCAGGGGGCATCCGATGCCTGGGTGGATCAATTTGCGCAATCTGGGAACATGTCAACTCTTGATACGGAATTTGAGCAGGCAAAGACTGCTGTGGAGGTAAAGCTGGAGGAGGGCTGCTGGGGTACCAACAGAGAGCCCATGTTAGGGTTACCCCTCTTCTTTGCATGTTGTGAGGAGGGCTAAACATTCTAAGAGGGTGTACCCTGGCATGTCTCTAGAGCTCACTTACCGTTTGAGGTGCTCTAGTGGCCTTCTGTTCTCCCTTCAGTCAGATGTGGACTTCTGGGACAAACTCCAGGCAGAATGGGAGGAGATGGCCAAGAGAGATGCAGAAGCTCACCCTTGGCTCTCTGATTATGAAGACCTAAGCTCCTCTTCATATGACAAGGTAATAGAGAACAAGGTCTCCTAGCCCTGTGATGGGCTGCCCTGAAGAAGCTGGCAGGCTCTTTGCCTCCCAGGTGAGCTCTTCAGACCCTAAATGCTGTTAGGATTCTTCCTTACACTGATCTTTTGCTGTTGTTTGCACCCTCAGCCTGGATCAGCCAGGTCTTAAATAAGTACTGTTCTTGTGCTGCTGTGCAGAAGTGGTCTAGTTCTTGCCCCACACCAAACACCAGTTCATGCTGGGATTCCTTGGAACGAGCACACTTAACTCTCTGCACTGCCCACCCCAACCCAGAGCCAGCAGGACCCACACCAGCTGCTCAGTCACTATTGCAACTTATTCTAGGTCTGCTAGAGTCCCACATTTGGGGGATTTTTCAGTGCAGAGCAGGCAGGAAGAAGAGCCATTGTTCTTCAGCAGGCTCCCAGCTAGCAGAGTGGATGAGGTGCTGGCTTCTCTGCAGCTTGAGTGTTTCTGGTGGGGCCGGACCAGACTGAAGTGCCCCTTAGAGAGTGCTTCTCTTCCTAGCTTGTCCCCTCATATTAGCTCCAGGCTTATCTTTCCTGCCAGGGTTACCAGTTTGAGGAAGATAATCCCATGAGAGATCACCCTGAGGCATTTGAAGAAGGACGGAAGCGCTTGGAGGAAGGAGACCTCCCCAATGCTGTCCTCCTGTTTGAAGCTGCAGTGCAACAGAAGCCGGATCATATGGAAGTGAGTGGGAACAAAGCTGTTGGGCCTGGGCCAGCTATCTTGCTACTTGATTCCTTTTCCTGTGAGGTCTCAGGTTGCGTGTAGAAAACTCACTTCAGTGTTAGGAGCTGTGTAGGTTGTATAGAAACATCTCAGTTTTCTGTGGCTCTGGGTATGTGGCTGACGT
The DNA here is from genome assembly GCF_040807025.1 of Struthio camelus. Lineage (NCBI taxonomy): Eukaryota > Metazoa > Chordata > Aves > Struthioniformes > Struthionidae > Struthio > Struthio camelus. Next base: position 90,418,618 of record NC_090942.1, on the reverse strand, counting down.
ATGTCAAATGCAAGGAGGGCTGCGGGGAAGAAGTTTTATGCCTTAGGTCAGATTCAAAAAGCACAAAGCCTTCTGGACCAAAGCTGTGTAAATTCTTTGGACCAGAAGAGACTATGCGTGATGTGAGATAAGGGGTGTTCCTATCTTAAGTTGCTTCTCTGGAAATCTTCATTGGCACTGTAGGTATGGGGATGCTTTTGGTGGTGATGATGGCTGCTTTTAATATCTGTATTAAAGACTAACTCTAAACAGTTCATAAAATGTGGGGTCCTGGTTAACATCCTCTCCTGGTATGTGAAGGATCTACCCAAAACAGTTGAGAGAGATGGTTTGGGTGTCTTCACTGTCTTCATGTCAAGCTATGGACCAGAGAGAATAATTTTTATGTTGAAAAGGGGGTTCCAGCTTCTAATTCAGTGAATAATTATTTACATAAAGCAATTCAGCTTCTACAGGAGGGACTGAGAAATGGAATAGTCTGTGTGCCTTTCTGCAGAGGCAGAAGACATGGATATCATTCTCAGGAGGAAAGAGGAGGAATGCAAACCCACCCGTGTTGTCCACTTCTGGAGTGCTTGCCTCAAGGAGCCAGGGATGCTGGATTCTCAGAGCGTGTCTGATTCAAGCCCTGCTATTTGTATATGATGAGAAATACCTAGTTTGTTAATTCTGAGGCTTAGATTTGAGTTTGACCTCTCAGAACAGAGGTTCTTGGCATGTGAGGATACAGGCATCTGACTTTCTAGACTTCTACAATTTATTGCTGCGAAAGAAATGCAATAGTTACTTTGGTTCAGATCACAACTTTACCTTGAATCTCATCTCTTCTGCCCTCAGAACACTGCAGTTATCACTGGTCAGCTCTGTGTGGGAGCTTGTTGCAAAGTGAGGTAGTAGAGATTTGAGGCAGCAGATCACCTCTCTTCCTTGTGTTGGCTTTTGCAGGCTATTGCAGTGTGTGTGGGTCTTTGCTAATGATACTGACTTGCTAATGCTAAAGATTTCCTTCCATAAGACAGTGGATACTGCATTTTACATGACTTAAGTTCAAGAAGCAGCTACTTCATGCTGATAGTCCAGCCAACTATCCAGTCTATTTTTGAGCAAGCGGTGAGGTTATCAACATAAAGTGATCAGGTGCTTACTCGGATTTAGTGCCTTACTTAAATATTCATTATGTCAGCAGCCTGGAGATGGAAGTGGTTTTGATGTACAGGTGTGGCGATGATTGATGATTCAATCAAACAGTGTTTCTGCTTTCAGGTCTCACAGCTGCTTCCCCAAGTAACTTCCCCGACATCATTGCTTGCTGTGGACCACTCCATGAGCGTATATAGCGTATACAGCTGTCTGTCTTCGGGGGTCTCCTTATCATTAGCCCTGCTGTTAGGCTGTTTTGCTCTTATGAAGTCGGAGGTCTGCTTTTCCCTCCTTCCTCTGCAATTGGGCCACAGTTAGATGCTCAAGGTGGAGCTTCTGTGACTACCGGGCTGAAATGCCAACAGTTGGTTTGTAATAGGTCTCTAAGCAGTCGTTCACCTCTCCTGTTCACTAAAATAACCTCAGTTTTATTGGCCTTGAGGGCCTATGGGCCGTAAAGCCTGCATGTCTTTCTAGGGAAACTTGGGGACATCTATGGCTGGTGTGTATGCTTGACTTGTATATATTTGGTCCCACTGTGTGGGAGCGGTCTCACCGATTTGTGGGATAATATGACGGATTTAATCTCTGTGCCTGTGGTTGGAGGGCTGATCTTTTTCTGTGGATCTGAAGAAGTCTGACTTGGTGCATCTTCCTCTCCTCCAGGCCTGGCAATATCTGGGAACCACCCAAGCAGAGAATGAACAGGAGCTCTTGGCAATCAGTGCCCTCAGACAGTGAGTGTTGCAGAAAGTCTTCTTGATAAAGCGCAATGTGATGCGTTTTATCTTGATTGTGTTACCTCCTATATCTGAATGTCTCCCATCCTGATTTAATACTGTAGTCACTTTTTTTTCTTTGGCCTGCAGGTGCTTAGAACTGCAGCCTGGGAACCTCACTGCACTAATGGCGTTAGCAGTCAGCTTCACCAACGAGTCTTTGCAGAAGCAAGCATGTGAGACCCTGCGAGACTGGCTACGCAATAAACCAGCCTATGCCCACCTGCTGGAGAAGGAACCAGAGGGGGGTGTCTCGGGGACAAACATTGGGCCTCCCAAGCGTGCGCTGAGTTCCCTGTTGTCTGAGTGAGTTAGGGGTATAAATTTCAGCCTTTAGCTGAAAGGCTTCTTCAAGGGCCAGGACTTGGCTGAGCAGGAACAGATCGGGCAACCCAAGGTCAGCTTACTTCACAATACACAAATACTCTTGTTCTGTGCTTCCCTAGCTCACTCTTCACGGAGGTGAAAGAGCTGTTCTTGGCAGCTGTGCGCAGCAACCCCTCAGCTGTGGATCCTGATGTGCAGTGTGGCCTGGGTGTCCTTTTCAACCTGAGTGGCGAGTATGAGAAGGCTGTGGATTGCTTCAGTGCTGCACTCAGCGTGCGCCCCAATGTAAGAAATGGCAGAGCAGAGATGTTCTGGGGGGATGCCTGGAGGTTTATGGGTGAAGTGTGGGGTGGAGGCACCGCTTATCTGAGGGGTATATCTTTTGGATCTAAGTCAGGTACTGTGGGAAGGGAGGGTTGGCTTAGAGATCAGTTTGTCTCAGTCTCTCTCTGCCACTTCCTCCAGGACCATCTTCTATGGAACAAGCTTGGTGCCACCCTGGCCAATGGGAATAGGAGTGAGGAAGCTGTGGCTGCGTATCGCCGGGCACTGGAGCTCCAGCCAGGATATATCCGGTCTCGCTACAACTTGGGCATCAGCTGCATCAACTTAGGCGCCCACCGGTGAGTCGGGGTGGGCAGATCTGCTGTGGGCCGTAAGCATGCATATGTTTGTGGGAGGGAGACTGCAATAGGTTACTGGGGCAGTGGTGTGCTGCATGCAGCCTTCCCTTGGCGCTGGAGAGCAGAGCATGTCTGTTTGAGGACTGCCCTGAGAAAAGTGTCGGGCAGTAGCAGTTAGAACAGGGAGCATCTGGACTTCGGTTTCCATTAAGAGACAAAAGGGGGATCTCTGACAGTTCTGGAGCGGGGCAGGGTCTGATGAAAAGGGGGAAAGTGCTTGGGACAGGAGGAGGAGGTGGTTCAGGAGGAAGTGGGGAAGGAAGTACGTGATGTATCTTCTCCAGTAAGAAAGTATGTGTTCTCATGTTGACAGTGAGGCTGTGGAGCACTTCTTAGAGGCTTTGCATATGCAGCAGAAGAGCCGAGGCCCACGCGGGCAGCAAGGCGCTATGTCTGACAACATCTGGAGCACCCTCCGCATGGCCCTCTCCATGCTGGGGCAGAGTGATCTGTATGGGGCAGCTGATGCCCATGATCTTCCCACACTGCTTCAGGCATTTGGCCTCCAGCAGTGACTCTGGGATGGGCTCCCCTGTGAGTGCAGGATTGGCCCAGCCCAGCAGTGACCTACCCTAGGGAGAAAATGTTTACTAGGGTTCCCACGTATCTTCGCTCTGGTAGGACAGATCATTGGCAACCAGTTTTTTGAAGGACCTCCTGTTGAAGAGTGCAACTTCCACTACTCGTCTGTTGAGGCCTGAGCATCTCCAAACTGTTCATGTTATCACCTCCATGGCTGACTGACCCTCTGCTGGTAGGCAGATAATCAAAGTAGGGAAATGGCAACCTCCAGCCCTCTTGCCAGACTGTGCATTTGCAGTAACGTCCAGCATGGCTTTGAAACCTTACAATAACCTGCAGGGACTGTCTGCTGGACATGTCACGAGTGCAGGTTGCTTTGGTGGGGTGGAATTGCCATTTGATGAAAGTATGACAAATTTTGGGATTCGAGCATGCTTCCCTCATGTATGTGAGTGCATGTGTATATGTGAGTTGCTAGGGAAAGCTGGGAGCAGCAGCTCCCTCTTCTGGGTACTAGTGACTTTACGGTACAGCCACACATTAGTTTCTGAGTGTTTTGGTGTCTTTTCAGAGCAGAGCATGCTGCTGTACTCATGCTGTGAACATGGGTGGAAGCCCTTAGACCATAGGGGTAAGAGGAGATCCTAGACTTCAGACTTGAGGGACTCTGATGGGAATAAGAGTCTAAAATGTAAAACCCTCTCTCAGAACATGGAGGCGGGGAGAGGGTCAAGTCTTAATTTTCACATGATCATCTGTCATTGTTTCTCCTTTGTGCAGAAGTTTCCCATCCTGCTTGTAATTGAATCTTGTTAATTATAAATATCTGTATATGATTCTGTTGGGGAAAATGGTTTTTTAATTGTAAAATATTTTGTATAATATAAAGGGGGGGAAATTAAAATTGCCAAAACGATCTCTCTCTCTGTGATCTGTTGGAGCTGCATACGGTGGGTAATTAGATGTCTGGAGGTATAATCCCACTGGAATTCAAGAGATGGATCAGCATCCCCTTCTGTTTCTGTCTCCCTTTTCCACACAGGTTTTGTTTTATTGATAGTTCACATGCAAATTAAGTTTGCCGTGAGGGAAGTGGTATTTAAAGTATATCGGCGCTTTAAGAACCAGGGGCAGGCAAGGAGCACTTACCCTTCCTCCTCCACCAGGCACCTGTTTCCTCATACCACTGCCTCACAGGCTTGTTTTTTTTCTCACTGTATCCTCTCTACCATAACAATCAGGAGCAGAAAGTGTAGGCAGGGAGCTGTTCTTGCTGTATATTTTCTGATCCTCTAGCTCCCCCTGTGCCCCTCAGCCTGTGACAGCAGCATTGGACCAAAACCAACATGCACTGTTTTGGAATTGCTATGACACATGCAAAACAAGTGCTGCTTCCTATTCCCCAAAAGGCAGGAAAATGGTGCTTCTGCCCCCCCCCTCACACACTGTGCTCTTGGTCAAGGATGTTTCCCTTGCTTTTGCTTTTTACTGGTTTCCACCCTTCTGCCAGATTCTTCTCTGTCCAGTAAAAGGTAGTGTCAGTGCCTCTGCTGTTCCTTGCCTCCTGTCCAGGTGTTGTTCTCCCTTCCCTAAATTCCTCCTGGCTCCCATGAAGGTGGTTCTGTATGCAGCTCTCTGCTCTGTCCCTCTCACCAAGAAATTTCCTCTGCTTACCTCCTTGCTGAGCCACGTTCCTCTCTTCATTCACACTCCCACTATCACAGCTTTGCCTTTACTTCTCTCACCCCCAGGTACCATTTAATGCTTCTCTCTTCCACGGCACCCTGGTTGTCTTGGTTTCCCTTGCCATTTGGTTGAGTCTCTTTTCCCTTGCCATTTGGTTGAGTCTCTTTTCCCTTGCCATTTGGTTGAGTCTCTTAACCTTGTGCTTGGTGTCTTTCCCTATCGCATATCCCCTCCTGCCCCTGGAGCTAGAGTGGTTGTCACCACTTTTTCTCTTTCTCTGTAAATCATTCTCGTTTATTCCCCTCCTTCCTGCCTTAAATCATTTCTTTCCAGTCACTGCTTCTAGTCCCCTGACTAGACCCTGACCTATGGACAGGGCTCCTATAACGATACTTTCACTAACAAGGAGGAAGAGAGATCATAGTAATAGCCCTTGAGCCACCCTAACTTCTCTGTGGTTCCCCTCCCTTTAGCATTTGTGCTATTATTGAGGTCTGCTCTTCACCTAGACACTGCTCCCTCTTTCTCCTCCTAGGGGTGAGTGAAGGATAAGAGGTCAAGCTGCCTTGGTCTGGACTGTGTCTAACCATGTCCTGTTAAGGCTTGATCTTTTGGACAGCATGTTGGTTAGCAGCTGGCTGATCTCATTTGTGCTTGGGTATCATTTCAGCACCTTCTGCCTGCCCTCAGCAGCCCTATCTCTGACTGCCTCCAGACCAGACTTACACTGGGACTCTGTAGGTATCTTGATCCTCTGCTTGAAGTGGGGGAGGGTGCAGGGCCTAGTCCGCATTTCCAGCCACATCCTCCTGTCGCTAAGAGAGTGGAGGTAGGTAGCAGGCACTGAGCATTTCAGACTGGCAGAAAGATCAAGATAGGGAGAAGCTTTTGGAGGTCTGTAGTCCAACCCTCTGCTCACAGCACACCTGACTTAAATGCTACATCATGTTGCCCAGGGCCTTAGAAATTGCAGAGCATAACCATTTATATATCTCCCCACCTTTTGGTACCTCCTCTGGCATATAAAACAGTGGCGTGACCTATCACCACTGAAATCGTGCAAGGAACTGCAGCAGACCCTTCTTCTTTACCAATTTCATGGGCATCACTGGATACAAACTAGACTTTTTCATGGAGCACTGGGCATGTGGTCAAAGTATGGTCCAGTATGTGTTCTTTCACCACTACTTCTTGCTCAATTTCTAGTGTGTTTCCGCTTTCAACGTTTTATTTATTTGCTTGCTAAGGCCTCAAGAAGTCCTAGATTACCTTGTCTCATGGTGTGGGCTGTAATCAATGCTCACTGGAGAGGTACCACCAAATTAAAAATTTCTATTCTTTGAGGTACTTTTACCTCTAGCCACAGTGCTTCTCATTAGCTTCTATACTATGTCGGGAAGAAGGATGCACTGCCAGTGTATTCTCTGCATTCCCATCGCTGTTTTCTAATCCTGAGCCTCTGAGCTTCGTTATGATCCTGGGTTTTCTTGAATTATAACCCTCTGATCTCTCGTTTGAGCTCCCTAGGTTCCTCCCTGTTTTGCCTGTATATGTAGAAGTCCTTTCAGTTCAGAATGGGCCTAGACCCGTCCTTCTAGAGCAATGCTGTGGGGCAGTGAGCAGATATGGGTGTTCATGGAAGAAGTGTAAGAATAAGCCTATAGTGGATACTCTCATGTTCTGTAGGAATCCACTGCTTAAAGACTACCTGACCCAGAAGTTCTATCTATACGTTTGTTTAATGACGCTTGGTGAATTTATCTTCTATGACTGTCATGTTGATTTTTGAACCAATTGGTGCTTTTGGCCTCTGCAATGTCCCATGGCTGCACAAATGAACTGTATTAGATATCCAAAGTGTTTTGTTTGTTTTAAGCCTGCTGATTGTTCCTTTTCAGCCCTCTACTTCTGCTACTGTAAGAAATTGCAAATGATTGGTGTTGGGGTCACCCTTCCGTAGTTTTATTAAACCTCTTTCACACCCTTCTTTAGTGTCTCCTTTCTAAATAGGAGAGTTCTAGCATAGTCCGTTTCTCTCCAGAAGGAGCCCTTTCCCTACCTCTGTACCCCATGCTTCTGGAACTTTCCTAGTTTTACTGTATTCCAGTGTTTCTTCCCTGTTCTAGCCTGCCTCGGGGCCCTAAATAAAAATGCCATATCTCCTCTTCCTCCTCTGAGTCAAGCCCTGATGCTCAGAAATCTTTTGGCAGGCAAGTCAGCTCCTACAAAAGGGTAGAGAGTGGCAGAACAGCTCTCTCCCACCCGGAGCAGAGGCCAAGCGGCAATGGAGACGGGCTGCTTTGTCAGCGACTCTTTGGGAGCTTCTGGGTATGGTGACCCCTTATTTACTTACTCCCAGGCCTGTATTTCCCTGCTTGGGCAAGGAGATAAGGGGAGAAACCTTCCGCCCATCACCATTATGCTTTGTCTGATATTTTCTGCTGCTTTTGGATGCCTTATTTGAGACATTTGTATCTTGACACTCAGTAATTGTCCATGGTTTTAGTCAGAGTTATAGATTCAGAGAACCACTGAGAAACAGATCCTGGACAGCCAGTTTTTTGAAACTGTTAAACTTCCCTGTTGCATTTCTTAAGCAAAAGTGACACCTAGCGTTGAGTCAAGGGCAGGTCAGTGCCTGCCACATTTTCTTTGCTTGTTCCAGGCCGCCAAAGGTTTGAGGAGCACTCTCTGCTAATAAATCATATGAGAGTTACAGAATGCTGACTACGTTTTCTGAACATGAGACTTTTGTGAGCTGAAGAGGAGGGGCTTTCCCAGCCAAATGTGTTGTGAAGCTAGGATCTTGTGAGCGTCCATTTATTTACTTATTTATTTGCCTTAATTATTTATAAGCTTCTAATTAGTCTGGGCTTTTGTGTTTGCAGATTCCAGCTTAGCAGCCATGCCATGGAAACCCATTCTCACATTTATTAAACTCAGGTGTGGAAAACAACCCAGTTGGATTTCTGATATTTCAGACTAAAACAATTATTTACTGAGTACCTGTTGCCCTTTCCTTCATCTGGGAAGGGGAGATTTTGAGAAACAAATAATAAATAGAAAAGCTCTTCCCTTTCCCTGCTGGTTTCTGTCTCACATCAGCTGGGACTCGTAAGGCTTTTGTCAGTCTGTGTTTGCTGCGTCTCTCTTTCCAGTACATTTTTTGTGGGGCTCACCACCAGTGCTGTGAGTGGATATGCAGCACCCATCCAATAGGGTTGTTGCTCTAGACAGTAATAGCAGAGGCAGAAAGCAGATCCAAATATCCTGTTGTCCTTCCTTTATTCTTTGCTGTAAAAGTGGTATTGTTCAGTCCTCTGTCCTCAGCACTGGCAAATGGCAAGTGCAGCAACCAGAGTGGCAAACAGAGAAAAGAAAAAAAGGGGATTTTTGGGGAAGTATGGGGAGTGGGAAGTATGTTAGGCAAAAAAGAGGCATTATTTTTTCCTCAAGGGTTTGGCAGAGAATATATTTGTGTTTTAATAGCTGGGCTGTTCACAGCTTGGGGTTCTGTGGTCCAGTTTTATGTTCATGTATTGTATCTTTTGAGGGCTGTTTTGTTCGAGAAGCAGAAGTCCTGGATGCAAGAGCATGTGTTCTTTACCCTCTTTCTGGAGAAGAATTACTTGGCCAATCCTAACGTGAGCCAGATTAAAAAAAAAACAGTGCCCAGATGCCTTGAGTCCACAGCTGTGAGGCAAAATAGCAAATAGAGAGACTGAAGAGAGGCAGTCCATGCGTTATTTCCTCCCCTATTTAAAAGTAAGGAGTTAGAAGAGATGGGTAATTACTGAGATATAAATTAAGCTGTGTACTATAGTGGAGAAGGTAGGTGGTTAACTACGATGGCTGGAGGCGGAAGGATGTGACGTGTGGGGAGGCTGATGAAGCTGGGTTTGTTCAGCCTGGAGAAGTGAAGGCTGAGGGCAATCTAGTTGCTATCTTGTAAAAGGTGGTGTTAGGGAGGCATCAGAGACAGACTCTTCTCAGAGGAACACGACAATAGTACAGGAGGCAATGCAAACAGGTTGCAGCTGGGGACATTCTGATAGGACATAAGGATAAAAACAGCTTTCCCTGAGGGTAATTCAGTGCTGGAACAGGTGCCCAGAGAGGCTGAAGAATCTCTGCCCTTGTAGATGTTCAGAAGTTTTCTGGACAAGGCTCTTTACTACTGTGAGGTCATGCTGATCACATCACCACCTTGTTTAAATCCTGGGGTAGGACCTATCTGTGCAATAGACACAACCTCTGTCTCTAAGCCAGACTGAAATATCATGCTCCTATGCAAAACCAGTCAAAGTCTTTGTTTCCTGTCCTTGATTATATTGAATGAATAATGTTCATCTATTTTTGGTAAATGCTTTAAGAATTACAGGTGAAGAAGCAGTGTGCAAGTGGGCCATAGTATTTTTCAGATGGAGTAATCGTGGCTCAGGGTCAAAAACCCCTCCTGCTGGAGGTGCCTGTGTTGTGAGTGAAATGCAGCGCAGCTTCTAATTCGAGATCTGCTGCTAGGTCCTCTAAATCATATTGCCACTTTTTATCTAATGAAGTAGAACAGCTTTATGGCAATTTTTTTCTCCCAGGTATGGGCATTTCTTGCTAGGCTTGACCTGAATTAGGTGGATTTTCATAAAAGCTGTTTAGCTTTGCCAGCATGTTCATCATTGACTTTCACAGTGTTATCAGTTCTTAGGACATTGTGGATCTTGTAATATTGGACAATCTTTTTACAGTCTGTGTAGCTGATGTGAATTTACTCTCAGACTTCCTTAAGAGAAAAACGCACAGCCTACAGGGCTGCAGAGGCATACCTGAAAGCGTGAACCAGTTATGCTCCAACACCAGCAGGCAAATGGAAAGAAACCTATGACTGTTATTTTAAAATCACTTGCTTTTCAGTGCAATAGTGAGCTAAAAGAAGGGTGAGATCTCTCACCCTAGCTATGGTTGCTTCTTGTTTGGCTGTTTGTTTTTAAGACAGGATAGAGGTTGGATGAGGAAAGAAAATATTGGGGTTACCATTGGCCAAGGTTTGTGTGTTCTCTTGTCAACAGTACTAGATCTAGGTAATTTGAGCTGTTGGTTACGTCTGGATTTCTTTCAAGTTGTAGGTGTGAAGCGCTCCTGTTCTGCATGCTATCAGAGACAATTAGTTCAGAGACATCCTTCCTTACATAAAAGCATTTTCAGTGAGGCAGATGTGTCCTCAACTCAAAGAAAAATCAATGATTGCAGCTTTATGCTCCATAGCTAGCTGAATAGGACAAGCCTATTTGGAGAAGGCTTGTATGATGTTGCTCAGTCTGCATCAAGCAGGGATCAGCCATGGGCAGTCTTGGGTCTCCTGCATATTCTTGATCATTGTGTGTGTGGTGTGTTTTTTTTTTTTTTTTTTTAACATCAATGTGCATGTATGTGTTAACCTAGATCTAATGGGAGTGGGAAGAAAGAGAGGATCTGGAGGTGGAAGGAGTTTATTGTTAATTTGGTTTTCTACCATTTTACCTTTTAACCCCTGTTGCAAATTGGATGCCTATCTGCCACCCTCAGCTTGAACTTACATCATTTGAGCACCCTGGAATCTAGGAGAAAATAGAATCTGACAGTGCAATGACAATCACAGAATGGTTGAGGTTGGAAAGGACCTCTGGAGATCATCTAGTCCAACCCCGCTGTTCAAACAGGGTCACCTAGAGCACATTACCCTGTCCAAACAGCTTTTGAATATCTCCAAGGATGGAAACTCCAGAACCTCTCTGGGCAACCTGTTCCAGTGCTCTGTCACCCTCACAGTCAAGAAGTTTTTCCACATGTTCAGACAGAACTTCCTGTGTTTCTGTTTGTGTCCATTGCCTCTTGTCCTATCACTAGGCACCACTGAGAAGAGTCTGGCCCATCCTCTCGACACCCTCCCTTCAGATATTTATACACATTGATCAGATGCCCCCCTCAGTCTTCTCTTCTGCAGCCTGAGCAGGCCCAGCTCTCTCAGCCTTTCTTCAGAGGAGAGATGCTCCAGTTGCTTAATCATCCTAGTAGCCCTTTGCTGGACTAAATCCAGTAAATCCATCTGTCTCTCTTGTACTGGGGAGCCCAGAACTGGACACAGTACTGCAGGTGTGGCCTCCCCAGGGCTGAGTAGAGGGGGAGGATCACCTCCCTCAACCTGCTGGCGATGCTCTGCCTAATGCACCCCAGGAGACCATTGGCCTTCTTGGCCACCAGGGCACATTGCTGGCTCATGGTCGACTTGTTGTCCACCAGCACACCCAGCTCCTTCTCTGCAGAGCTGCTTTCCAGCAGGTCAGCCCCTCAGCCTGTCCTGGTGCATTAGAGGGGTTATTCCTCCCTAGGTGCAGGACCCTGCACTTGCCTTTGTGGAATTGCATGAGGTTCCTCTCCGCCCAGCTCTCCAACCCCTCCAGGTCCCTCTGAATGGCAGCGCAGCCCTCTGGTGTGTCAGCCACTCCTCCCAGTTTTGTATCCCCAGCCAGCCTGCTGAGGGTGCACTCTGTCCCTTCGTCCAGGTCACTGATGAATACGTTGAACAGCATTGAACCCATTATTGACCCCTGGAATACACCGCTAGTTGCTGGCCTCCAACTAGACTCTGTGCCACTGATCACAATCCTCTGAGCTCTGTCATTCAGCCAGTTTTCAATCCACCTCTGTGTTTGCTCATCTAGCCTGCGCTTCCTGAGCTTGCCTATGAGGATGTTCTGGGAGACAGTGTCAAAAGCCTTGCTGAAGCCAAGGTAGACAACATCCACTGCTCTCCCCTCATCTACCCAGCCAGTCATTCCATCACAGAAGGCTATCAGGTTGGCTAAGCATGCTTTCGCCTTTGTGAATCCATGCTGACTGCTCCTCATCACCTTCATGTGCTTGGAAATAGTATCCAGGATGAATTGCTCCATCACCTTTCCAGGTGGCCTCTAGTTTCCTGGATCCTCCTTCTTGCCCTTCTTGGAAGACTGGAGTGACCTTGGCTTTCTTCCAGTCCTCAGGCACCTCTCCTGATTACTGTGATCTTTCAAAGGTGATTGAGAGTGGCCTAGCAATGATGTCTGCCAGCTCCCTCAGCACTCGTGGGTGCACCCGTGAGGTGATGGGAGGAGGTGATCCTTGAGTATCAACCAGCTTTCTTGGATCCCTCTCCCCTCTAGGGCCCTATCCCATGGGATTCTTCCAGGAAGGACCCTGAAGAGGCTAACTGAAGCCAACAATAAAGGAGCTGAAAGTAAAAAAATACATTAAGGGTGTTGATTGATTGTCATGGAAGGTTTGGTTTAGGGGAAAAGTTAGGAAAATGAGTTTTATTGAAAAATGGGTTTAAGGTGTCAATCAATCTGTCCTTTCCATGACCTTGGTTAGCCCGCGCAAATCTCCTGCTGCCACAATTTAAAATCATTGTTTGAGGGCTAACATGCCCTTAAAGCCCATGTTAGAAAAGGGAGCTAATTGAGCTCTAGCCCAGCTTAGCACTACTGCCCAAAGTAGATGAAGCCTGCAGGCCGCAGGACTGAATTGTAAATGAGCTCGAGAGACATTGCTGAGGATGTGACTGCAAAACCAGCTAGAACCAGCCCTCAAAGATACAGAACACAGCGGCAAGTAACGGTTAACCTTCGGATAAGATAAGGCACGGTGACACAGCAGCTGTCCCGTCCCAGGATGTAGACGTGAACCAATCAAAAGGAAAGAGACCACCGACTCAGTAAAGAAGACGGGAAGAGGCTGTCACTGGCAGGCAGGGAAATAAGACTGTAAGGAGTATAATTACTGCAGAATTTCTTTGTTCGGGGTCCCTCCCCGGAAGCCCCCCAGCTCGAGCTGTTACTTTGCTGTACCGTCATTTAAATAAATAATTAATTTCGCTGCTAGACGTATGTGAGACTCTGCTCCTCGGAAACCTAGGGTCAAACTGTTTCCATAACAGCCCACACTTGTCAATGAAGCAGAATATTCCAGAAGGAAGGTGGGTCTACAGGGTAGTCTTCAAACAGGTCTGCATTATAATTAGGAATCGAAAGCAAAATCGGAATAATTAGGAATCGAACCCCCCTACTAAGAGTGGAGGTCTAAACAAATTTGTCCAATCCCTTGCCTGCGGTCCCAAAGTGTGATAGGTGAGAAAGGGGCACATGCCAGACCAGCAGTGGCTTTTTGCAATGGTGACAGTGGAGAAGAGAAGAAAGGAGCTGATTTCACTGAAGCGACTGGGGAAGAAGCAGCCTCGGCGGCCTTTGTCAAGGCTCGAAGACGCCAGGCAGCCTTTTTTGAGGCCTGCCCCCCACGAGGGAAGATCTCCTTCCTGGCAGGCTGCGGGACAGCGAGCACCGCCGTGCCCCCTGATCTGGGCCGCTGGGTCACGCAGCTAGGGATCCCCCCACTGCTGCTAACACTGGTGGGCACGTGAGTACTCCCCTCCCTGCTCTGGGGAGCAGCAACCGAAGCGGCACACCGGCTCAGCTGAGGCCTGCTTACTCGTAGGGCATGTGTGGTGGTGGCCCGCTGTGCCCGCTGCGGCCTGTTGAGGAACCCTCTGGCTTGGAGTGACACCCTCCACCTCGGGGCAAGGCCTGCTTGTCCCTGCCCCACCCCACACCTTCCGGTGTAACCACCAGGCACCTTTTCCCTTACAGTGTGAGCTCATGTGTGTATGTATATAGATATACTCGAAAATATTGTAATTATTTCTGTTCGATGTTGTGCGTGCAGTTAAATGTATAGTCATCCATTAATTAATTGCATATTGTTAGCTGTTGTTGTTGTTGTTACTAGCTTTTAACTGTTGTTACTAGCAGTGATGCATAATGAACTTTGTTATTTGTTTCTGGCTGTTAATCGTGAACCCGTTCATAAGTGACAGGGATACCTATACTGCCACCCCGCACCTTTCCTGTAGCGTGGAGTGCTGTGGGGACCAGAGCGTCAGGATGCTCTGCGGTTGGCTCTGCCACCCCTCCTGGGCATCTTGTGACATTGATCTATTTGGAAATCTCTCTCTGTGAACAAAAAATGTACTTTAAAAAAAAGCAAAGCCCGGTATTAGGCCTAGTCAAAAAGTTAGAAAATCAGTTTTGTGAAAAATATAAAAGACTTTAAGTCATTTTAGCTCCAAAACAGACATTTGTTAAAATGTTTTGTGTATAATGTAGTCCTGCAAATTTTCCGAAACTTTGCATGTTCTAGGTTCATTTTGCTCATTCTCCTCCTTTTTGTAATAAAGGAAAAGGGTTTTATCGTTTTGCTTTTTTATTTTTCTGATTGCTTTTTGTTTTGCCTTTTGTCACCCTCTCTTTTTTCCAGGCATTGAGATATTGCTACTTCTGTGGAAAAAAAAATTGAAAAAATGTTTGAGAAATATAATTTTATTTAAGAACAAACAAAAGAGAGAAAAAAAAAGCTTTACATATTTTTGAACAATCTCCAGCCATGGAGATGCCATGGAAAGCACCACAGACAATTTTGGTGCCCTTCAGGGAGAATACGAAGGACTTAGGAGTTTGCTGTTATGACTCCGTAATGCAGTTGAGACACATTTGCACAGACTCACTCTTATGTTAGCTCTGGGGCTCTGATATATTTTTCCCAAGGGCTGTTCTGACTCTGCAGGTGCTGAGAAAGATGGGATGCTTAGTTTGTGCTGAATTATGCGATTTAAAAAAAAAATGTTTAGATATTTCTGAACCACAACAAAATGCTTTGATGGCTAAAATGTATTGCCAAAGAAAGAAGAGAGTGTAAGGGGATGTGGAATGTGAGAGCATCTGCTTCGTTAAGATTCATTAAGGTCCTGATCAAGGACCCTTTCACTGTAAAAGGGATAAGAAGTAAAGGGGGAAGCCATAAACAAAACACACAGAGACACAAACCTGACTGACAAGGGATAATGGAGACAATGAGAAAGACCAGAAATATCCAGTCACTGATGGGCCAGCTGTTAAGAAACAGCAGACATGGCCAACCTGGACTTTGTAAGGAAGAAGGAAACAAGATGAAGGCATTTTTAGATAAGAGCAGGGCCTGTGGGACTACATAAAACTTTCTAAGGAAATTTAGGGGAAGGGGATTAGGGAAGGAACAAAGAGGGGAACAGAGAAGAGGAGATATAGAAAGGGCCAGTCTCATATAATCAGTTGCTGGTCAGTACGCTTATCTGATTGCGCCATGCACCTAATCACTGTGGTCTATCCTATCTTATTAAATACCTTCTTAACTGTCTTTCTGTGTAATTTCACTCTTTATCCCATGTGTAAGTGCTGCGAGGTCTGGGTGCCAGCAACTGGAGAGATGCGAGTGAATTCAGATCAGCAACAGGAGTCAGACCTTGGGCAATAGCAGCCTCTGTGTCTGTGATGCCAGCAGTAGGGCGAGTGAGGGTCCTAGTGTCAGCAGTTGGTGGGAACACGGGGTTGTGGGGCTGTGTGTTGGGAGTGCCAGCTACTGGGGGGACAGGTGTGAGTGAATTTGAGGCCAGCCACTGGAGTCAGACCTTGGGCAATGGTGGTCCCCGTGTCTGTCCCCAGCAGCTAGAATGGGAGAGGGTCCTAGCATCAGCTACTGGGTCGGGACCGGGGTCATAGGGCCCATGTGTTCTGTGGACCAGTTATTTGGGGTGCCGGAGTGAAAGTGGAGTGAGGGTCTCAGCATCTGTGACTGGAACAGGAACCAAGGGTGGTAGTGCCCATGTACCTGGGCTCCAGCTGCTGCAGGGGAGTTGGTGTTTTTGTTTTCCCCTGACCTCATGCATGTGGGTGAATGTGTGTGTAATTCACTAGCAAACTTAAAGCTGGACTAGCTGGCGAGTAGAAGGTGCTTGTGTAGCGGGCAAGGGGGCCCAGGATCTGGACAGGGATATCAGATGGACAGAGGGGCCGTGGCAGTATTCAAGGGATCCACAGATGTGCATGTGCTTGTGCACTAGAGAGTGAGGGTGCTTGTGCTTTCACTAGCGAACTTCGATCATTAGTAGCTGGACAAGAGGAAGGGGACTTGACTCTCTGTACTTATATGTTATGTGAGTTCTGGTAGAATCATATGTGGGTCTTGCTGAAGGCAGTGCCTTGTCTGTGGCAGTCTCTGTAGACAGCTGTGTCAGTGTCCTCTGTGTGTATGTGTCTCTGGGATACACGCTCAGCCTTGTTACTGATTGAACTTGCAAACAGGAGAGCAGCAGCCACATCCATTGGCCTGGGACAGAGAGACCTCCAGATCCCCAGGTGTACTGGGCTGGGCTCCAGCAGCTAAGCAGGAGGTATCCCTGGGTCCTGGAGCCTGCTGGAGGCAATGACCCCTATAATCTCCTTTAACAGAAAGAATGTTGTTTCCTGGCAGCATAAACTTTCCTCTCATGAATGTGCTCCTTCTCTGATCTCTTACTGTATTGTGGGCACCATGGTTCGGGCTGCACAACTAACAACTGTTTTTGCTTTGTTAGTTTCCAACCAACTTCCAAAAGCTTTTCAAACCTTTTGCTGGCTTTCAACCAACTTATTGCATAAACATATGAGCACTATTATCTGCACAAAAGAATATGCTGAGAGCAGGATCACAATAACCTAGATTTATACCAGCTTTAGTAAAAATGCCCCTTAAATACTTGGTAGCTGCTGTGATATCTGAAACATAGTTGCTGGTTTTGGTGCTAGTACCAGGGATGAAGGTTGTCTGCCAAAGGATGGGTGAATTTCTTTTTTAACAGCTTAAGATAAAACTAATCGATAATTTTTAAGTGGCATAAGTCCAAGTCATTAGAAATGTCTTGCATTTTAACTGTTCTTTTGCATTGAGCTATTGAAAATAAGGCAGAAACTTACTTGATTGGTAAGTTACTTGCATTTCTGGTACCCTAATACCTAGCAGCTGCCCAGTAATCAGAAAGTTTATACTGACTAAAGTGTAAATACAGAAATGCCATTTTGTAATGTTAGAATGTTTAGGTGGTTTGCTAGAGCTGTTTTGTGTTACTAATGAAGTACAATGTTAAGTTGTAATAATAAAAATGTGACAGCAACATAACAAAGTTCTGATGCAAGTTTGACAATGCTGATTTGTGCAACCAAGTAAAATACTTGGTTTCGTTATTTAATGTAGTTTGAAAATCTTTAGAAGACGCTTTAGAAGAACTCTCACAGATCCAAGGCTCAGGAATAACCATGTCTGATAATCTTCAGACCAGACCAAAGTTAGTCCTGAAGTGGGAACAGAAGTGGTCCAGGCAAGCAGAGCCCTGGGACTGATGAGCTCACAAATTGGCCCATCTGTGATTGGGTTGTGCTGCTGGTCAGCATGTCAGGAACTGCAGATAGCAGGCCAGGACTTGCGGTAGCAGAGCACGGGTGAAGGCTAGAGCTGTAGCAGCAGGAGGCAGAATCAGGAACCAGAATGTAGGGCCCTGAAAAGGACTTGTGGTTGGCTTCAGGATGACCTGCAGACTCAGAGACTGTGCATTCCCTTAGCATCTGCCAGTATGCATGAGGGCTTGTAGTGGGTCCATTTCATTAGCCAGTGGCAAGTTGTCAAGGAGAATTACTCACACAGCCTGCAAGTAAGCAACTAACAATGATTTACCACAGAGCCTGCCATGAGTTTCTGGTGTAGCTGTCCCAGGGCCAAGAGCAACAGGAGCGTGAGGCCAGCTCCTCAAGGGGCAGACTAGCCAGCCATGATTCTCACAGATAAGTAGCATGTGATTTGACGGAGGGTCTGGCCAACACATACCATTGCACTTCATAAACCAGGTAGAAGCCTAGCTGGGCAGTCTTCATTTCTCTGGTTGAATCAAAGGGCAAATTAAATTCAACCTCTGGCAAAATATCTGAGAGAATGTGGTGGCTCTTGTGCTGCAGTTCACCTCGGCTGAGGGAATGGTGACAAGGCAGAGAATTCCCAAACTGACAAAACTGGTTTGGAAGGGAAAGGAAAATGGGGTGTTTGCTGGAGAAGGGAGGACAAGTGCCATGTGGGAAAACACGCTGAGATGCAGTGAAGAATGATAGTGGTTCTGAAACCCTGATTCAGCACTTTGAGGAAGCAGAGTTCAGGAGAAATGGGAAGGTGAGCAGAAAATTGCAAAGGAATTTCTTTACATACCTAGAGCAATAGAAGTGCACATGGAGAGCGTGGTTGGTTTGTTCCTTTGTTAGCTGCCTTGTTTCATGACGAGGCTTGCCTGGAGGGTGGGTAACAATAAGCCATGGTGGTGTATATGCCTCAGAGGGCTAAAAATAATGCTTTCCTTGATATTAATGCTAGAAGGGCCAGCTATTGTAATTGTCTGAGCAGTCATCCTGTGTATAAAGGCCATAAAATTCAGCCCAGGGTTTTTTACATTAAACCAATCACCTCAAGAGCTGGAGAATATGGCAATCTCTGATAAGTTGTTTCAAACATAAATTACCTTACAGGGTAGATGGTGAACTATGTCAGTGTGTAGTTTAATGTTTGCTGCAATTCCTACAGTCTTCCTCCTCAGCATCTGTATTCTTGTAAGGGAGGTGAAGGCTAGGCTGCTGACCAAGGCTAGGCAGGAAGAAGATCAGTTGTTAAGAAGAGTGGTAATAGGAATTACTAACAGGGAACAGGTGAGAAAGAGAACGTGGGGTTGGAGATTACTGCCCTGGCACATCAGCTCCTCCTGTCTCATCAGAGGGATGAAAGACAGAAAGGGGGAGGACTTGAAAAAAAGAACAGTTTCAGAGAAAGACCACAGATTCACAATGATATTTACAGAATGGTTCCCCTTTGTGAGATAGAAATGAACTTTCAGGGTGTTGATTGTAGGCTTGTAGAGCACTAGAATTAGTTCTTGTATCTGCAGTTTCTAAATAAAACTGATCTGCTGCTGACATGCCTTCTTTTTTCCACTGCGGAAGCTTGCGTTCCAGTGCAGAGAAGTCCTCATCGCATAGTGTGCTCCAGTGAATTGATATCATGTTGCTGGGATACTGGTATGGTCAGACCTACCTGACAAGTATAAAGTGTCTGAGACTAACCCAGCTCTAGTGGTAGGCTGGTTCCCTGCTAGCTGAGAGTAGCATTGTAAGGTGGGAACAACAGTGAAACGAAGCTCAATGCGAGATAGTATAGGAGGGGAAGGTTTGTTTAGTTTTAAAGTAAAATTATTTTTATTCACTCACACTACTACACCCAGATACGTTTGTCCCAGTGGCCTGGTCAGCATTACTTGTGATGACAGAGAGTACAAGGGACAGTGCCTATTGAGTCCCCATCATGTCCCTGGCATTCTTCTTAGGTTGCTGATCATCAGTTTTGGATGTGTCTTTTATACAGTTTAGGAACTAATCATGATTTTGATTTTTCATCTCTTCATCCTGTTCACATCTGTCAGTCACAAGGATTTACCCACTGTTCTTTGTCTCCTTCTCTGGCTGTCTTGTGGCTCCACTCTTGTTGTCTATCTTGCCACAATGGCTAGACTGCTTTATTTTAGTCTTGGTGGAGGCTGTTCCTTGTTTTAGGTTGTTCATTGTTTTAGGTGAGCCTTTGTCTTCTGGTCTGAGTATCTTGAGAAGTTGCATGTTGATGTGCTGGGATCTTGTTGGCCTTTTGATCTAGGTGCCATCAGTACCTGCCATTTTTAGTCATACTCCTGCTGTTTGTTCCCTCTAGTACTTCTGCTTGCAGATATACCCTTTTTCATTCTCACTTGGACCAGTCCTAGTGTTTCTGCCAGAAATCTCTACAAAAGGAAGACTCAGAAATTTAGCTTCCTTCAAAATCCAGTTCCTGGAATTTTGCCTTCTCCTTCCAGTGTGTGCACATTCTCCTCACTAGGTTATAAAGTCCGTCTTCCTTCCTGCTATCATGAATTACTGTACCTCAGTAACTTTAGGTACTTCGTATTGAATCTCCTATGCCCTTTAGATCTTCTAGATGAGGACTCTCATGAATGGTCTTGCCAGTCACTTTTGATTCCCGCTCAGATGTAGTTATATTAACACTAGGCTCTTCAGAGGTTGCTAGCAGTATTTGCTTGCTCTGTGCATGAGACATTAATCCTCCTTTGAGTATCTTGCTGAAAGCATCATTGTGGCTAATTTTGCCTTTACTGATGGTGGAGGTTTTCCTGGTTTATTAATACTTTTATCATTCGAAATGCCGTTTGATTTCAAAGCAGAATCAAACAGGAGTAAGGCTAAACAAAATATTTCCTATTTACAAGTCATTTTTTGTACTGTTGTTTTTGAAGCAGTGATCATGCTAGGAGTGATAATGAGTCGCAAGTGGAGAGGAAAGGAGTGAACCAGTCAGAGCTGGATAGTGTTATCTATGCTGAATCAAGCTGGATCAGCCAGCCAAAGACTGTCTTCCTTCATTGGATCCTTCATTGGCCTGATTTAACTTTCTAAAACAGTAGAAACGATTTCCCCTTTTTTATTTTTCCACTGGGGAATTCTTCTGATGTATTAGTGAGTTAAATCAGCTCATGCGAAACCCTGAATAAGCCTTCTCTTTGACACAAGGCAAGGGTGTAGGAGCAGGAAGAGGTGGGGGAGGATAGGAAGAGGGGAGTGGGGCCTTTGCTTTTCCAGCAGTGCTGAACTGCAGGGTGAGCTCACTGCAGCTCCTGAGGCCATGTTCTGTGGGTGCAATCTGACAGTACAGAAAAGCTGATTTAGCAGCTAGCTGCTACTAGAAGAGGCGTTTTCTCCTGCTTGTCTCCTCCAAACCCCAGAATGCAAATTCCTGCTGCTTCCTTTCCTCTGTCTCCAGCTTCTGCAGAGCAGCAAAGGAATGAAAACATGAAAAAGCAAATGTTTGTCTGCTAGCTTAGTTCTGTGAGCTGGCACACCATGGGCTCAGACAGGCACCAGTACCAGCATAAGAGATGCAGCTGGAGGGTTTGGCTGGAGCTACTGTGCAGGCTGCCAGTTTTGGCAGAGGTGAACTCTCTTCTTCCCTAGGCTCCCCATCATCTCTGGTAATGTCCTGCTTGGCAGAGTGAGGGTCTTTGCAGAGGGTCTCTGCAACATCCTACAGCTTGCATAAGGGCGCCTTGTAGTGGTGGCCTTGAAAGAAGACCTGCTAGTTAAATGTTGCCTCTTGAGGTCATTATGTTTAATGACAACCTAAAGCAGCCACCGGATTCATCTGCTCTATCCTTAGGAACAACTACATATGTTCTTTCAGGCAATTCCAATGTATGAAAATCTGACTTACAGTCCCTATCTCCTCTGTTCCTCTGGAGGGATTCGATGCAATGCCCTGCCAGGCTGTCCAAATCCAAGATGCATTTGAGATCTACTGCTGCGTCATTCTGTTACTGGGTGCTCGATTTTTCCACCTACAATAACTTTTGCATCTCCTCTGAGAGCTTTCTCTGAAAGCTCCGCAAGGCTGGTGCTAAGCCTCTCCTAAGGGAGAGGACGCTTTCCCTTGAAGGTGGTTCAGCACTGGCACAGGTGCCCAGAGAGGCTGAGGAATATCCATTCTTGGAGAAGTTCAGAAGTCATCTGGGTGAGTCCCTGAGCAACCTGATTTAGTTTTAGATTCAGCTGTGAGCAGGGGGTTGAACTCAAGACCTCCAGAGATCCCTTCCCACCTAAATCCTTCTGTGAGGCTAGATAGTATCTAGTTTGCTTTTTGCCAATAGTGCAGTTTGATAACTTTTTTTACGCTCTCTTTATCATTCATCAGACTGTTGCTTGATTTTGAAATTTTGAGGTGGATGAGGCAAAATAAACACCGCAAGGGAACTCTCTTTTTACTGTTGTGGGTATTTGCAAGATCTGGATTGCTCTTGAACCCATTGTTTCCCACCCACAGTAGTGTAACTCACTAACGTTCTCACCAATGAATGGGTGTGAAAATGCATCACAGAGACTGCGATTAAAAGAATAAGTGAGCTGAAGTGCAGTGTTTTATAGCTTTATAGTGTTTTATAGTTTACTGCAGCCCTGCCAGTACTTCTTCAGCCTTCTTCCCTACCTCTGGGTCCCTATGGCAGCTCAAAAATGGGTAAATAGATGGGAAAGGGAAAAGGGAATTAAAAAAAGCTACTTAAATGCCACCTCTGTCACCTGGATATGCTACATGGAAATCTTTCGCAAAACTGACATTGCACATTAGGTGTGCTCCTTCCTAAAGTGAAAGTAAGCAAAAATGCGAACTGCGGCAAACAAAAAATTTCTGTGGCCCATGCATCACAAAATACTTTTATTATGCTTCCATTACTGTGATCCAACTGACTTCTGGAGAAGGAAACAGGAATCAAGGTTCCAAGGTCTATCAAAATATTCACTCTGCAATAGCTTTTTGAACTGGAGCAACTGAGATAGTTGTAGGAAGACTAAAATCAAAATAAATTAATGATTGCTGGTTCTTGAAGGCTATATTGGTCACTTCTCATTTCTGTTGTATGGAGTGTGTCACAAGAGTGCTGTGCAATCTATAAAAAGGAGCAAATGGATTGCCTCTTGCAAACAGCAGCGACTGGACTGGAGGGAGTGTGGACAACTCTCCACATCTGAGAAGCCGGTATCAAGGTGAGGTACACACTTTTTATGGGAAAACGGTAAATGACTTCTTAGGTAGTGACTATGAAATGAGGAGAAAGAGGTTTAAGTGTTGGGATGAGGACTACAGCACATCTATGAGGAGCCAATGTCATGATTTTCAGAGGCTTAGCACGTCCCTTCAGGTGATGAGAAGACACCCCCATTAAGAGGGAGTATGAAAAAGAAGCACTATTACAAAAATTGTGGACAATGAAAGCCCTAACGTTTTACATCATGTTTACAAGTCAGTCTTGGCAGAGCATCTTTACTTTGTGCCAGGAAAATTAATGATTTCTTTCTTTCTTTTTCCTTTGTGTGTGTGTGCATGGGTGTGTACAAATTGAAAGTTATTAAACCAGTGCTCTATCAATCAATCGATCAATATATAAAAGTTCATGTTGCCACAGCCTCCATAAGTTCAATTCTAACTGAGAAGAACTTATTAAATATCTTTAGTTCTGCAGTGAAGTATGTATGCTTAAGCAGAAAATTGTCAGTGCTCAGTTGAAAAGTATGACTGAAATGTAACAGAAATACCATAAACTTTGTGTATAGTATGAAATAAAATGTCTTGTTCTTCTGAGTAGTACCAGCCAATCAGTGATTATTTCTGTGCATCTACCTTTGGTAAGACTTCTACGGAAAAAGAAGTTACTGGTAGACTTTGCCAGAAGCCTTGAATGGTTTGTTTCATTCCGCCAGTTTTAATCGGTTTTGCAGTTACATTGTCGGCAATGTCATATCGTCAGCAACGTTTCTCAAGTTCATTGACAGTTCGGCCTTGAGGCTGAAGGCTTCATCTACCTCAGGCACTTATGCTAAGTGAGAGTCAGACTTACGCTAAGCTGAAGCTAAGTCAGCTACAATTTCCTTCTCTAACAGTGCTGAAGCAGATCAGTTACGATTTCTGTCTGTAACACAAGGGCAGTATCCATTACTAATTGGAAGATCGATCGCTTCTTGTTTATATTACTTCATTATTCATTATTTGGGGTAGATCAAGAAAATGTTAAACACAACACTCAGGTATCACTCAAACACGCACAGAACCCACATACACAACCATACAAAACCAGATAGTTTTGAGGCACTTTTCTCATTCTGCTTTTTTTTTTTCTTTCCTCTAAAGTCAGGTTTCCAAGTCGCACCCTCACTCTTGTCAAGCTGCTGCTAAAATTCATCTCTGGCTAAAAGCAATTTACTCTATTGATTTTCATTTTTTCCCTCTCTACCACCGCCTCTCTGGTGCAAAAAGGCTTCTCACGAGCATTGTTTCTTTTCTGTCCTTGTCCTGTCTTGCAGGCTGTCATCTAGCTGTTACAGCAAGAAATCCAAGCTATGGAAGTCCTGCTGAGATAGGAAAAATCATCATTTATGAGCATGCCAACTTTCAGGGAAACTCCAAAGAGTTCACCTCTGACATTGCCAATCTGAAAAATGTAGACTGGAATGACTGTATCTCCTCAGTGAAAGTAACTGGCCAGCCTTGGGTGGCATATGAGCACCTCAATTATACAGGCCAGTTGCTCGTATTTGAGGAGGGAGAACATAGCTTTGTTGGTCCTGAGATGAACAACAAGATCAGTTCTCTGCAGGTGATTACTGAAAACCTGCACAATCCCCAGATCACTCTCTATGAACATATCCACTATCAAGGGAAGAGCAGGGTGATAAAAGAAGCAACTGACCTGGGTAGGGGATATGATAATGACAAGATATCTTCTCACAAAGTCCAGAGAGGTGTCTGGCTCCTGTGTGAACACAGTGATGGAAGTGATTTTTGTTACATTGCCTGAGAACATGAACACCTTCCTGATAACAATGCAATCAGTTTCAATGACAAACTCTCATTCTTGCGTCCCCTTCTGCCGGGCAAGAATTGTGACGGCTAGACTGCAACCCTGTAAAGAGGCTGAGACCTAGATTTTCGCTTGTGCTAGTACTGCTTTTTTTTTTTTTTTTTTCTGGCATCACAGAAATGGGGAATGTGGGCAGTCTTTTTCATGTGGTGCTGCAGATCTGTATTTCTTTATCCTGCCTCACACTGTTTGTTCTCCTCGTGATGCTCATGAACGTAAGAGCTGTCATATTTGGTCAAAACAGTGGTCATTTGTCCCAGAAGCCTGTGCCTTACAGTGATGGGGCAGGTGCTAAGGGAAGAGTGTAAGAACAAAGCAAGTATTAAGTGAGCCATCCTTTGGCACACAGCAGTGTTCGGTTTGGCCATATCTGATTTGGCAAGCTCCCACTGCCCATTACTAAAGGTTTCTTATAGGAGGCCTTCATTTCTGCACCCTCTGTGCCTTGTCAGGAGAGAAATGTCCCGTTAACACCGAAAGAAACTCAAAGAGGAAGCACTTACCTCTGGCATTCCATGCTCACATACTATGTAGTGAAGAAGGGTTACGTGCTGCTGCTGTTGCTATACGCATAAACAAGATGTGAGTCAGGAACCATAGCTGTGAAGTAGGAGGAGCTATGGTTTACAACAGAAAATGTGAGTGTATAACCAGGCATCACTTACTTTGTAATTTGCTTCACAATGATCTCTTGCTTTACAATGGCCTCTTCCATGTTCTTGCTTTCTATTTTATGTCATTGCCATTAAAGAAGTCACTGAAATTAGCAACGTGTCTATTTCATTATTGTTTGTGCATATATATGTATGCCCCATATATAATGAGATATGAAGAGATATTTCGGTGCATTCAGAGATTTAGTTCTGAGAGTCACTTCTAAACATTTTTCATTGATCTTTCATGAAGAGTTTTATTTCCTTCCATTCTCATTTGTCAGTGACATTAGTTTCAGGCTTGACTCAACTAGATTTGGTGTCTTGGTTAGAATGGTGAGTATCGCTGTGATCTTGCTCAGAGTCTCACCTGGAAACTCTATTTACTTATCACAAGGTTGATTGTATTTCAGGGCAGGTATTTGACATGACTGTTGAAAATTAGAGTTGGCAAGAGTGGCAGTTGGAGACGGGATTTTCATATTGGCAAGAGAAATCTGGTATAGGCACTAAATGGTACATATGAGGAAATAAGGAGAGCACAGTAATTGGATTCGAAGTCTTGAGGGAGGAAAAGTTAATAGAATATGTGATTACATATCATGGCTTTTGTATTTTATTACTCACACACAGGCACCTGTACATACATGTTTTTACAGCTGCCCAATTTTCCTATTGATCCTACTAAGAATATATTATATCTTCTACTGCCCTCAATTATGTAGTAAAAAAAAAAATTGATAAATTTGAATCGACTGGATTATTGCAATAGAAAAACCCCTCTGATATTTTTTAACCTTTGTTCATCTTGATATGGGAAAGTATTATTTTGAAATTGCAGTGTTTCAATGAGAATAGAGATTTCCTTTCTTCTAAAGTTGCTTTCCTTGTAGCTTTACATTGTAACAATGTTGTACAATTCTAACAACTTTGAGAGTCAGTGTGTAGTATATGCTACTTCTATCAGGGATTCCTAAACCTTAAAAAATAACCTTGAGCAGCCTTACAGGTGAATTCTGAGGTCAAGGAGTATTGTGAACTCATTGCTCAGTAAGGGCAGCTAAATGAAGTTAAATGGCAGAGAGTGTGTCTCAGAAACCTGACAAAGATGCAAATAGGAAAGGAAGATACAAACTTGCAAAGCAAGCTACAGGCAAAGGGATGCTGAAGGATCTGAAGCCCAGTGTTTCCACAGAGCAGCCTGAAGAATGATCTACTGTTAAAAGTTCCTTCAGGATTGTGATGCTGTATTTTCACTCTTTACTGCCAAAGCAGCACATTAAAAACTACATGACAGAGTCACTTTCCAAACAGCTGCATTTGGAATATGAGATCTGCAAGGCCTTGCTGCGGATGTAGGTTCACTACCTATCTCAAGAACTATTTTGCCACATACAAGTTTACCTGGCAAATGCAGAGCTGCAGTTCTGAACTACCACTGCCTAATGGCAGCTGCACTCTCTGAGTCGTCTAGACTGACAATTGTCATGCAGGTCCTCATTGCAATCTTTATCTAGGTCTGGACTGGGCTCCTGTTTACCACACTGTTTTTGTATTTACAACTGGAAAGCAAGCCCACGACAGCCAGCCCTATCATCTGCTGGGCTTTGTCCCTTTTTGGAACAAGACTACAGGCTCTGCTGACTTATCAGCTTAACATTTGCAGTTCTCTTCTAGGCCCAGGTGGGCAGATGCAATGATGATAGCTGATGTGCAGGACTGGAATGATATGTTTGGCTATTGGGGTAGCAGTGTCATTTGGTCAACTGTCCTCCACCATCTCTGAGTAAAAAACAGTGGGTCATATGGTGACATCCAGCCCTTGGGCTGCTATATGGACTGTATACTTCAGCATCCATCATAAACAGCTGTCTGCAATATTGGGTCTCTAATCCAGCCAGTCATTGTTCACAGAAGTTCCCATTTCTTGGGAATGGTGCTGAAACCCTACATCCATAACCGCTTTGTAACTTCCTCCCACACCTTTCTCAGCTGTCTGTGGTCAAAGAACCAGCTCTGATATGGTTCTGTTGTGTAATCTGAATTTAGATTGCTGAGCTAATTGCTAAATTGTGAAAGAAAACTTGTGACAAAGCTGTAGAGTAGAGGCAGGCTGAGATAAAAGTAAAGTTACAGACAGAGGCAGGATTGTTGAGACAGGGGTCAGTAACAGTTAAGAATTCAGGAAGAAAAATATGAGCATGGAAAGCATAACATCCTGAAGGGAGGGGGGGAAGCAGAAACAAGAACACTTCATTTCACTGATATTGTTCAAGTTGATGGATTTGGTGGAACACAGCAACACTGAGGATCCACTCCAGAGGGCAAGCAGAAGCCAACCCCTCCCCACCTGTTTGATAAATTCTGGCCAGCAAAGAGGGTTTGGGTATCTCATCTGAGTGATGAGCATGCTAATGCTTATTCTAGCAGTTTGCTAATCTTACCTATCTTTTGTGTATGTTAGCCGTAAATAACAACTTAATAGTCTTAAGCAGCATATACCCTACTTGTAGAGTCTCTTTGTGCATGGCTAAATGTGCCAAGCAAAATAACTCCAAAATGGATGGTGGAAGTATCCTATTTTCTCTTTTGATGATTCCATAGCCTAGCTTATCAGAGGCTTTGACTAGTCCAAAGTCACTTTGACTAGTGATCTTTGTTAGGTTGGGAGGATGTGGGTATATCGCTTTCTTTTTGAAAAAAGTCTCTGGCATTTGTCACTTACAGGAACAATTAACTCCTCTGGGGGCACAAAATGATCTGTTTCTATATTTTTAAATTCTCTCAGCAACCAAAGCTAAACAGCCACTCGCACGCTCCTCTGGGGATGGCTCCTGCTCTCTGCCATCTTCCAGATTATGCCCGGAAGATGTTTGAGAGAGTGTTACATGACCTAGAGCAAAACAATGACAGAGACAATCTAACTATAGAGGCAATTAGGTTCTAGAAGTGTCTCCTAGTGCCATTTAATTAATTAGTGTAGATGCTGTATATGCAGACTAAAGTTTCGCAACACTTCTTAACACTTTGCAGCCAATTTTCAGTTTGCTTGCTTTGTTCATGCAAGATTCAACATCCCAATCAAAGAAAGTTGAGCATTCTCCCTACTCTGGGCCAGAATATCTCAGAATCACTGAGTAATTTTCAGAGAAAGCTGACTCTGCCAAAAGAGAGGAAATAGTGCAAAAGAAGGAGGAAAATAAAGGCTAGTATGTAGAAATGTGGGCTGTAGCAGTGCTGACCATGAGCATGCAGTACGTAGCTATTCTCAGCCCTCTCATAAGGTAAATCAGACTCTGCAGACCTCCGTACTGTCACCATTGGACTTTTTCTGGAAGGCCTAAGTACAGTGCTATGTGCAATATACTCCTCTAACAAAGCTGCTGAACACCAATGCATGTTATGCTTTTATTCCCTTTATTAATACAACTCTCCAATATAAATACTTCTGGGAGTAGCAAACATCTATGTATCTGTCTACCCAAATGACTATGTGGAATAAATGATGTTTGAAATCCCATTGAATTGATACTGTCACCTCTGAGAGAGCACTTTCAGCATCTCTGCATAATAATGACCACTGTTTATAGGAGAGAGATTATTTATGACTGTCTCTATTATCTTTCCTATGAAATACACTTAATAGTGTAGAACATAAAAAGAGAAAAAGTATTTTCTTTGTGAAAAATGTTTTTTTTGAAAAAAAAAAAACCTAGTCTCTTATTTTCTTGGCACATAACTGAAAGCTGATTTGCAGTCGGAGTGCCTCTGAATCAGATAAGCGTTATCTCTGGGACTTCCCTGTGTTTCTCTTGGGCAAAGAAATTGATTGCATTACCTTTCATGGCCCTTGCTACCCTGTGATTTAACCAACTCATCTTCCTGCCTGTCTCCTGTCTGGTCTTCCTGGTCTCTGGAGGAGAAGAGGGGGATTGACACACTGTCTTTTGGGGGGGGGGTTAAGCTACTCTTGGTGTACAGTGCAGTTCAACCTAGCAGGCAACTTTTATATTGCTCAGCTGGCAGTGCCCTTGAAATCATAGTCTCTGATCATCTGCACCCCTCTGGACCCTTGTGCCAGGGTTCAGGGGAGAGAATGACCAATGATCACATGAGGAAGAGGTGGATGAGGTTGGAGGTGACGTGAACAAAAGGGAGCTCAAACAGCAAAACAGGGCTGAAATGTTGCTCCAAGCACATACGTGTAAATAAAGAAGTGCCTACAGGACTGCATTATGGGGAAAGTTCTCATGCCCTTTCTGGGAAATCAGCATGCTGAGGAGCCTCTCTGAAGTGCGCACTAATGCACACAGTGTGGGAAACAAAAAGGAGGAATTAGAAGTCTTTGTGCATGGCTATGATATCATTGGGTTCACAGAGACATGGTGGGATAGCTCACATGACTGGAGCACTGTGATGGATGGATACAGGCTCTTTAGCAAAGATAGGTCAGGAAGGTGAGGAGGGGGAGATGTCCTTCATGTGAGAGAACAACTGCAATGTATGGAGCTCTGCCTAGGGGTGGGTGAGGGGCCAGCTGAGAGCTTATGTGTAAGAATTAGCCCACAGACCGAAACAGCAGTAGGTATCTGCTATATCAGGAAGATCTGCTGTATCTGCCTAATCAGGAAGAAGAAATAGATGAGGCCTTCTTCACACAGCTGAAAGAAGCCTCACATTTACAGCACCAGGTCCACATGGGGGACATTAACCACCTGATATCTGCTGGAGGGACAACACAGCAGTGCACAAGCAATCCAGGAAGATTCTGCAGTGCACTGATGAGAGCATCCTAACACAGGTGATCAAGGAGCTGACAAGGAGGGGTGCTTTGCTGTACCTCATACATACAAACAAGGGAGGACTGGTCAGAGATGTGAAACTCAAGAACAACCTTGGCTGTGGCATGAGAGAGCGTTGTTCAGGATTCTGCATGGAGGGAGCAGGGAAAAAGCAGGATCACAACCCTGTACTTCAGGAGAGCAGAATTAGGCCTCTCCAGGGACCTACTTGGAAGAATGCCATGGGTTACAGCCCTAGAGGGAAGGGGGGGTCCAAGAAAGCTGGTAGATATTCAAGGCTGGAGAGATGGGAAGCCAGGAACCTCCTGAAGTTCAACAAAGGCAAGTGCCAAGTCCTGCACCTAGGGAGGAATAACCCCTCTAATGCACCAGGACAGGCTGAGGGGCTGACCTGCTGGAAAGCAGCTCTGCAGAGAAGGAGCTGGGTGTGCTGGTGGACAACAAGTCGACCATGAGCCAGCAATGTGCCCTGGTGGCCAAGAAGGCCAATGGTCTCCTGGGGTGCATTAGGCAGAGCATCGCCAGCAGGTTGAGGGAGGTGATCCTCCCCCTCTACTCAGCCCTGGGGAGGCCACACCTGCAGTACTGTGTCCAGTTCTGGGCTCCCCAGTACAAGAGAGACAGATGGATTTACTGGATTTAGTCCAGCAAAGGGCTACTAGGATGATTAAGCAACTGGAGCATCTCTCCTCTGAAGAAAGGCTGAGAGAGCTGGACCTGGACTGAGGGGGGCATCTGATCAATGTGTATAAATATCTGAAGGGAGGGTGTCAAGAGGATGGGGCCAGACTCTTCTCAGTGGTGCCTAGTGATAGGACAAGAGGCAATGGACACAAACAGAAATACGGGAAGTTCTGTCTGAACATGTGGAAAAACTTCTTGACTGTGAGGGTCAACAACACTGAAAGCACTGGAACAGGTTGCCCAGAGAGGTTCTGGAGTTTCCATCCTTGGAGATATTCAAAAGCTGTTTGGACAGGGTCCTGGGCATTGTGCTCTAGGTGACCCTGTTTGAGCAGGGAGGGTTGGACTAGACATCTCCAGAGATCCTTTCCAAATGCAATTTTTCTGTGATTCTGTGAAGTTGCTTTTGTGCAAATGAGAGCTGCACGCACAGCAACCTATACTCAGATGACCCCACAGGTTTAATTAGTTCTCAGCAGTGAGTCAGTGAGTACAGTGCCCAGGACAATACAAATTTTAATCTGCATCACAAAATGCAAATAAGTCTGAGGAGAAAGTCCACAGAGCTTCATCAACTATGTACACAGAGATAACATTTTGTTTGTACCATTTTCCAGAGGAGAAGGAGAAGGACTTCACTTCTAGGTTAAAGAATGGCACCCACAGCAACACTGACTGGTTTGACAGTGGTCCCATTTGTTCTTGAAACAGTTTTGAAACTTGTACCACAAACAAAACACATCAGGAGGGCGTAAATTCTTTTATCCATATTTATATGCAGGTAGTTACTATTTAACATTCAAATGGAAAATAATGTGTTTGAGGACAGAGAGTAGCTTTCAAAATCCTAGTTAAAAGCTTTAGAGTCACACAAACAGTAACACTGCTTAGCAGTCAGTAACCCATAGCCAGTATCTCACAGTGATAAAAACTATGGGACTAGAACTCCAGGCGGATAATCAACATCTGGCCCCTGTGTTTCAGTATTTCAGGGCTGCAATGCAGCTCCATTGAATCAGCTGTGCAAATGTGAGCAGCCCTAACTCTTATGGTGACAGCTCCATCTCCCAGACAGCCCAGAATTAGAGGAGCAGAAGGAAATAAGATGACAGTTATTCCACTGCACATGTCTTAATCTCTTTTTTGTTGAATGATTTAATGTTTACTCGGGAAAATTCAATCTGCTTTTCAAATATTCAATTACCAAACTTTCAGTTTGCAAACTTGCACTTGAGTGATGTCTATGCCCCATAGGCAGATGCACTCAGACAGCTAAACCTGCTAAGTGGCTGCTGCTGTGAAACATCTGTCCCAGAGCAATGTGACCAATGTGAAGGAAAAAAAGCAATTCAGTTATCTAGAGCTGCAGCCTAACTGATGTATATCAGTTCCCATTGCAGAGATATGCAGGCCCATTGAGGAGTCAGCATGAATTGTCCTGATCAGTAGCATGGGATGGAATGAGCTGTTTTTTCTCTGCACTGACAGAGCTCATAAATCAGACAGAGTAATAAGCAAGGCAGCAAAAATAGGTCACATGGCTTCAGCTCGGCTGGGAATAAATTTTCTTTGGATATCTGAATGAAACCATAGCCCTTCAGCCAACTCCTTCTCTATGGGAAACCAGAACAAACAAATATAGCAGAAGAAGAACTCCTGTGTGTTTAAGAGCTGACCACTGACAGCAAGGCAGGTGTTTACTTCTCATTTTATACCTCCTTTCCTTATGTGGTCACTCAGGAACTGATAGCAGGAGATGCTGACAGTGTTAGTGAACAACAAGCATACAGAACCAGACAAGAACCTGTTGAACGGTAGCTTAGAAACACACCTGTACGTAACATTTGCTTGCAGAGGTTCCTATGATGCATAAAATACACTCATAGTCTTGTGTGATGTATCTTTATTATTATGCAGCTCCATAAAGAGGCTATTAATTTGAAACAAGCTGGAGGTCTGGGATTTCCCCCTCAGACCCTGCACGCAAGACTGCATTTGCAACTAAGAGCTGTATCTTGCCACTGGGGCTGTGAATCATGATCATGTACAGTGTATCCAGTGAGAGCAACCTATGTGTTCTTAAGTATACCATAACCCACCTTCTGCTTCAAGAGGTGACTAATTGTTTCACTGTCTACAAGCCTATTATTTTCAGTCATGCCACTTCTAAGAGTATCTCAGTCAGGCACCTCTAGAATGAGGTTTCTGAGGCAACTGTGAAGTTCCCCATAGGTATTAATACAGTGACTCTGTGTACACTTGACCCTTGGTTTAGCAACGGTATTAGCAGAGAGAGAAGAAAAAAGAATGAGAAAAGGCTCTCTGTGGGAACCTGAGTATTATAATAGCATATAGTACACATTGCTTCAGTTAGAGAAGGACTGGAGGGAGACAGAAATAGGCCCTACATGGACCTTTTGATTCAAGATTTGATGACTCCTAAGAAAAGATTAGATGAGTAGACAGAGCACGGATGTGAAACAAGGTCTGCTTGGGCAAGCCTGGGAATTCACTGACTGGGGAGCAGCATGGGTGGATAAGATGAGAGGAGATGAGTGTGGGTCTA
This sequence comes from Struthio camelus, assembly GCF_040807025.1. Lineage (NCBI taxonomy): Eukaryota > Metazoa > Chordata > Aves > Struthioniformes > Struthionidae > Struthio > Struthio camelus. The sequence continues at coordinate 90,385,383 of NC_090942.1, read as the reverse complement.
AGCCAGATATTTAAGACACACATCAATGCATGCTACTGTCACTTACCTTTTCAGTGAGCTGAAATACCAAGAGCAGTAGACTACTGCCAAAGCACTGACAGTATGATTTTCTTGGACTTTGCTGAAAAAGCAAACACTGTAAAGTTTTTTGTGTGCTGGACACTGGGACAGACTCATCTCCCCAAGAATATTATCAGCAGCACCAACTTCCAGGAGATAACAGTGAGCAATGATAGGAGCACCTTGGGGATCAGCTATTGCCTAGCAGACAACAGCACCTAGGAATTTAAGGATAGGGAAGAATATATAGAACGTTTTATTAATGGATATGGCAATCTACAGCCAAACCATGGATAATTCCTTCAAAAAAACCAGTTTCTCTTGGTGTACCTTTGATAAGTTATATCAAAATCTGGAAACAACCTGGCCAGGCTAGTACCTTCATCGTGAACCATAAGACTCACATCATGAATGCAATGATCCTTTGTGAGGACCAGTTCCAATTCATAACCATCTGGGCCATGGTCTGATAACAGCACTACGTGATAGTCCTTCTTAGCCAAAGCTACCAAGCCATCACAGGTGATGGGCTCCTTGCACCCCCAAACCCTGTCCCTGATATCTGGTAATTCACTCCCCATTCAGTCAGGAAGGGACAGGCCTTCCAGACAGCACAGGTGCCAGCAGGCACAAGGCTCATAAAGCCTGGCTTCTCTCCTCACTTTCACCTTTCTTCTGTCTGTAGGCTGCAGCTCACATACTCCTTAAGAGAGGCAGAGTAGCTTGGCTTAAGAGGGAGGACTGCAGAGGCAGGCACTTAGCCAGCCTCTCCATGCATAAGGCCATCCTCGTTGGGGTTCACTGTCAGGAACTCAAGAGAAGCAGTGCGGGAAATCCCTGCTGGCAACAGTGCCAGAGGTGCCCTCAACACAGCCCAAGTGATGCTCACAGAGGTGCTGGAGAGGAGTGGCAACCTTGCCCATTCTCTCACCTTCAGCAGGTGCACTGCTAGCTGTTCAGCTGTCCTCCCACCCACCTCAACCAACACGGGTCCATCAGCTGGCAAGCTGGCGGCAGTCTCAGGAGCTTGGGGCTAATACTCCGTGGTGTCTTCAGGTAGCATTTGATGAGGCCATGGGTCTCTTGCGTCCCATGCTTGAGCCTCAGGGCTCTCTCTCTGTCTTCAGATAGGCACTCAGCCTCCTGTGAGGTCTCATTCATCTGTGAGTGGAATGCCAAGCAGACGCAGACCCATTCCTAAGCCTTGGTACCTCAAACGCAGAAAAACGCTCTCATAAGCCTGATGCAAGAGTTCACAGTACTAGTCTTTGGTTGCAGGGATTCCTTCTAATAAAAGGTAAGAGACAGAAAATCCAGCACAGGACACCTCTGCTATACTGCTGGCCCCAGAGAGAGGGGTGTCTCAGCACAGCTCTGGGTGCATGTGGTGGGGAGAGTTGTCACAAAGGGTGGCCGCACAGCAGTGGATTTGCTCAGTGCAAGGTGTCCAGACAAGCCAGTTCCAATAGCAATCAGGCACAGAAATAGAGGTAACTGATGCCCTACACCTCCCAGAAGAGATGCTTGCACCACCAAGAAACTCATTTCATCTCTGTAACCACAAGCACAATAATCCATCTGTTTGTGATTCAAGGCTCAGCTCTGTTAGGCAGAGGGTATGTGGCCTTGGCTCAGCTTGACTAGAAAGAAATGGCTTTAACTATGAATCTGGAGGTTGATACCAGCGCTGGCACTTTAGGGAGTTATCCGCAAAGACCTGTGAGAAAAGGTCCTAAATCATGTAGCCACAACCTGGGGACATGTAGCTACAGTTTATGAGCTATAGTGATGGCATGCCAGACTCTCACATTGCAGAAGAAAAATCTCCCCTGCAGTCTTTGCTTCTCAGATTCTCTAGGATCTTGTCTGGAGAAGAGGACTGCGCTGTGCTGTTGTGCTTATCCACTTCAGCTGTGCCCTTACAGACAGGAGGAATGTGCATGCCTACTGAAGGAAGTGAATATGTCTATTGATGAGGGCTCAAGGAACTCTGAAGCCGTTCTGAGAGCTGCAAGCAGCTCTTCAAGCCAGTCTGCTCAGTGCGCATCTGCCAGCATACACCAAATATAGCTTGCAACACCTTGACCACCATGGTGCTCCGCTGCTTTTTAGCTGCTCTACTGCTCTCACACTGCTTACTGACAGGCTAGTGACACTTGCTGAAGATGCTTGCTCATGCTTCCCTTTCCTGCTATTGTTGTTCGCTACAAATCCCAACTAGATCCCAGCCCCCTTAGGGTTCCTGTTGCAGGTAGACAATGCTTTAATTAGTAACACCTTAACTGTGGCTTCTTGAGGCAATGACAATATGCAGTCAGCACTTTTAAATCTACAAGACTGACTGAATCAAAGTGATGAGGCTTCAAGAAAGGAGTTCTGAATTCCACTCTGATTTGGGAACTGGGGGCTTCCCTCTAGGTCTTTGACGTACTTTTGGTCCTTTGGTAAGTCATTCCACCCATGAGATACAGAGGTTTGCGCTCTACAGCATAAGTGTAGTAACAGTTGCCTTCCTCTGTAAAAATATACAAGTAAAAAGTGCTGTCCATATGGGGATATTGCTCCTATTTTGGAGAAAGAGCTTTCCTAGTTGTGTTGTTTTATTTTATTCATTTAAAACAACACAGATATATAGAATCACAGAATTATGGATGTGTTGGTGGAAGGGAGGCACCTTGGAAGGTGTCTAGTCCAATTACCTGCTAAAACCAGGAATATCACTGACACTAGATCAGATCACCATAGCTGTGTCTAAACAAGTGTTGAAAACCTCTAGGGAGGAAAAGAGAGACAGAAGGAGGGAGAGAAATATTTCTATAACTTGCATTTATTTTATGTAGTTGTTCATTGTATTTTGATACAGCTATTGGATAAAAGCAGGATGAGCCATCTATTTTCAAATGAAACAAACAAAAAAACCCCCCAGCAAATTCTCATTTGATTGGCTTGTTATACATGGCTTCAACTGTCACATATTCTCCTGCAATATAGATTAGTTTTTTACATGTTTTGTTTCCTTTCCATGCCATTTATACATGTAACCTTTCTGTCAAGACCTTATTGGCAGCAGCAAGGTGCAGGTACAATTTTCAGTGGGTTACCATGAGCACAAGACCTTACCCAGAAACCTAGGAAGAATCAGCAAAGCTTTCTGGTGGTCAGGAAGCTAATTTACCCCACTTGCAGACATGAAACACTTGACTGAATGAACGATATTATTATTAAAGAAAAGAGAAAGAGGCTAACACAGAATACTTAATTTCCAAATACCTATAACTGTCTTACAATCTTCTTTCCTCTGGTGGGGATGCTGCTAAACTGCCTGATTGCCCTTTCTTTCTTGCAGGAATTCTTTACACAGTTTAGGAAGGTTATGTCTTTGCTAGGTAGTGAGACCCAGCTTAAGCTGTGTTGTTGTTGTGGTGCGGCATGCTCCTTCTGTCAGCTCCCCACAACTTCCTGCAGTTGTTGGTGCCCTTTTTCTTGCTGCTCAAGATAGTCATAGCAGTTTTGCTAACAATTCCTGTTACCTCAGCCCCTTCCAGTAAGTGCTTTCATAGTTCTCCAGTAACAAATCTCCCTCTTCCATACTCCTTTCTTTCTCCTGCCTTTAAAACCAACACTTGTAAAAACTCTTTTCTCTTCCTTTCTGAAAATTGTTTCTCTTTTCCATTCGAGGTACTAACTTTTGCATATCAAAGCTATTACTTTAAGAGGAGTGATGACTTCTCCCACCTCATTTAGACACAATCATTTGTCCTAGACTTCTATCCAGTATTATGGCTTGTAAGAAACTTGCTCCCAGACATAACTGGACTCCTTTTCCACAAATGCCTTTTCCAATTGCTCATGCAAAAATCCTATGGCCATTAGTCCTTTTAATTTCTCTCCCTTTTGGTCTACCAGATGCCAATCTAGTGAGTTTCCTCTTCCCTTGGGAATTCTTGCTTTTGCATTATTTTGCTTGTTAAATACAATAGAGAGGTCTGGAGAAGACTATAGCAAAAATGTTGAGAGGTTCTTAAAAACATGATGTATGGTTGGTCAAACTTAGACTGTTTAGCTTGAAGGAGGTAACTAGGTAACAGAACAGTCTTCAAATGCTCAGAAGGAGGAAGGAAATACTATGTTCTATGTGCTTCTGCTAAAGAGAAACGCTATAATTATTGCTGGCAAGAAGCTGTAGAGTTTTTAGAGATCTTAAATAGATTTCACATAATCTCCATCCTGCAATGAAAAGGGCTTGAATAGAAGTCTCCAGAGGTCCCTTCCATCCCAAATCTTTCTATGAGTCTGCAAACTCCTCTTGGGCTTATCATAGGCACAGCTGCTTATGCACTAGAGAAGATTATGATCTAGAAACCTTTTGAGGTCAAAAGCCAAATGATGGAATTTAAAAAAACAGCAAGACGTGACAAGGCTGTAGGCTGTAGTATCAGCACTCTAGCAGTAAGTGTTGTAAAGTCCTTGTAGATGTCACAACAAAAGAAAATTTTAAGGAGAGATGTAGTTGGGGATGTGTCTGGGGCTTTGCATCTATTTATATAGTGCTTTTTAAAATGAGAATGGCAGAACATAAACAAGTGCAAAAGTGTCTGATTGAAAGTCTAGCAAAAGATTCTTGAAGCTTTTTAAGTAATGGGAGACGAAGGTAAAGGTGGAGATGGACTTTGACCCTTAAATAGAGCCTTGTGGATAATGTTTGACATGATAGCAAGTGAAAGCCTGTGGAAGTATTGCGAGGGAAGACTGACTTTGGTGAATGGACTTTATAAGAGTGAGAACTGAGCAATCCCCAAATTATTGCACACATTACTTGAAATGATGATGAAACTTGTATATTAAAATTGAATGAAGGATCAAATTAGCCAAAGACTGGCCAGGACTTTCTAATCTTTATTAGAATTGCTAACTCACAGAAAGATTTGGGCTGGAAGGGACCTGTATGGTCTCCAGTCCAACCTACTGTTCACAGCAGAGCTACATTCAAAGCTAGAACAGGTTGCTCAGGGTGTTGCACAGGCAACTTTTGAAGATGTCCATGGATGGAGATTCACCACTTTTCTGGGCACCTCTGCCAGTGCTGCACCATCCTTGGCGGCAGTTGTTGCCAGTTATGACTGTTACTTCTTGTCCTTTTACTATGCACCTCTGAGAAGAATCTGGCTCTGTCTTCTCTACACCCCACCCCTCACAGTAGACAGGACAGGCAGCAATTAGCCTTCTCTTCCCCGGACTCCCTTAGCCTCTCATGGTACATGGCGTGCCCTAGTGCTCTGCAGTGGCCCTCTGCTAGACTCTCCTCATTTTGTTCACATTTCTTTCAAACTAGGGGAACTCGAATCAATGCAGTATTCCAGATGTGGACTCATGAGTGCAGAGCAGAGGGGATTAAATGCTTCTCTTACTCTGCTGGCTACTCCTAATTCAGTTCAGCAAACAGTTGGCCTTCTTCAACACCAAGACTCATTATTAGCTTCCTGTCCACCAAGAGCAGATGGAGAGAGAAAGATACAACTCAGAGACAACTATAATTCTTTAATTTCTCTGTGTCCTGCATGTACTAAGTACTGTTAAGTTTGGGGCAGGGTAAAACCTTCGTAACAATAGTGAGTGCAACAGTTACTCTTTAAAATGAGTATGAAAAGGAAATAAGTTGGGTGGAAAAGAGCTCAAAAATCTTCTTTTCAGAGACTACATTCAAGTTGGAATTAGGTAATCAGAATGCGTTTTCGTTGGCTCTGAGCACGCTCTGAAGAGTGTAGATGTGTGACTGAACTCTGCGTGTGTGAGAGGGGAAGTAGATGAAATCATGAAAACAACAATGGCTGAGGGACCTTAAAGTGGGAGACAGAGAAATCTAGCAATTTATTATGAGCTGATTCAACTACTATTTTCTTTAATGTCATCACAACACTCAACATCTTCTCTGATAAAATACTTTTCAGGAGCTCTGAAAGTACGACTTGATCAGGCATTAAGTTGTGGATAGCCTCTGTGGTGTGTCCTAGAGGAGTTGTTAGCCTGAAGGAGGCAGAAATTTGTTTTCTAGTTTCTGAAATTTCTGAAGACATTTGTTCTGCATGGGGAGTTGGATGCTTTTCCTGAAAAGCTATCAAGAAAGAGACAGAGAGAGAGAGAGAGAGAGTCCCATAACAGACTAGCTAACATATCTGCTGTAAGCATGCATGTCAATGAGATTGACAGTTGAGACCCTGGTTTGTCTGAGGCCCAAGTACACAAACTTTCAACTTCCCTCACTGAAGTGTATGCAATCTTATGTTTGTCTCCAAGTATGTGTCTCCCTAAAGTACCCTGGAGGACATGACATAAAATCAGTTCCTATCCTAGTCTCCTTTCCTAAATGCCAGGAACACATTTACCTTTAAAAGCATCAAGATGAGGTCCTTTAGAGCAACTGACATATTCTAAATGTTGTGCCCTGTGCATGGTAAGTTTTCCAGGTAACTGCCTTTTAGCAGTTCCTTCAATACTTCTGAACTGAGAATCTGGCATTTGTTGTGGAATGTGTTTTAGATTCTCTAGTTTCAACTCCAGATAATGCTCCTTCTCTAGGGAAAAACATCTGCAAAGAGCAATTCAGAGTGCTTCCACACAGGCCAGCAGCAACCCACAGAATTGCCTTGGATTCACTCTAACCCTGTCAGTTCACTTAACTGAAGGAGTCTTCAAGCTTAGAAAGCTCCTAGGCCTCTCAGGGGGCCAAATGGTCCCCAGTTCTAATTCATCATTTCCCAGCTGTGACACCCAGAGAACATGGCACATTAGCACCAGAACATACTGATTTTCTAACTTCCATCATGCCAGTGCTGGCCATTACGTATCTTCACAACCCTCATAAACTTGCATAAACATGCTAATGTAAGTGCACTTTGGCCCTGAGCTTTCTGTCTTACACATTTCGGGCACTCCACTGCCCAGTCTGTCAGCCAGGTCACCATGGGTACAACTTGCATTCAAGTGATAAGTCTTCTACAAAGCATGGGGTTTCCCTCTGCTGCGACAGCCTTTCCTTTTCTGAAGCTGTGGTTCCCATTCAAGTTTGTTAGCTGACCACTTCTAGAAGCGGGTTTAGACATCCCAGTGTTAGGATCCTTGTGCTGCAATGCCAACGCACTTCACATGCAAGCTACAGCGCTCTACAATAATCTGCCAGGAACTGGCAGCAACCTTGAAATGCATCTCTTGTATCACTTCTTCTCTCCAAGATGGTCCAGACTTCAGATAGCCAAAGAAGAGGTGCAGCATAGGTACTGTTCTTGCAAGATAGAAAGCAAAAACTAGGGCCATGCATTGGGAGAAATAAATGTCCTGTGCTTCTCTGGCAACTCTAGCAGCACCAGAGATTCCTAGCAGAGTATGTGCTCCTATTGTCCACGTCCAGGTACCTTTCTGACAGACTGAACTCAGAGTGGGGAAAACAAAGGAGGATGGGAAGACCAGGAGAAATCAGGTCTGGAGTTCAGGAGTTTAAAAAGACAGAAAAATATGCTGGGGAAAGGTAATCTCTGCTTTCAGGTATCTGTGACAGAAATGAAAACAGATGATATATGAAAAATATTTAAAAGAAATTTTATATGAAATATTTCCTTCAGAATGAATGGTGAATAATTTTTAGAGTCATATTTAGCACAACATTATTATTGTTGCTTGTCAGTTGTGCGAAGCACTATTTATAACCAAATAAAGTTATTTAGTTTCAAAACAGTATAAAGCATCACTTACAATATTGGGTAATTACTCCAAATTGTAACAAATGTCTACAACGATGTATGTTTTTTTCCCAAACCTCTGCTGTAAAAACATGACTTTTTCTCTGGTTTTGCGCTATAATAGTAGGTCTCCATTTACACCTTATTTCTAGGTTCTACACTGTGACCTTTCTTTCAGTTTGTAAGGGAACAATACTGTTGCTTTCTATTATCAGCTACAATAAATGTATCTATTACTATGCATATAGAATCACAGAATCACAGAATGGTTGAGGTTGGAAGGGTCCTCTGGAGATCATCTAGTCCAACCTCCCTGCTCAAGCAAGGTCCTCGGGAACATATTTCTCAGGATCACATCCAGACGGGTTTTGAATATCTCCAGCGAAGGAGACTCCACCACCTCCCTGGGCAACCTGTTCTCTGTCACCCTCACAGTGAAGAAGTTTTTTCTCAGGTTTAGGTGGAATTTCCTGTGGTTTGGTTTCTGCCCGTTGCCTCTTGTCCTGTTGCTGGGCACCATGGAGAAGAGATTGGCTTCATCCTCTTGACACCCCCCCCTTTCAGATACTTATGCACCTTGATCAGATCAACTCTCAGTCTTCTCTTCTCCAGCCTGAACAGACCCAGCTCTGGCAGCCTTTCTTCATAGGAGAGATGCTCCAGTCCCCTAATCATCTTTGTAGCCCTCCACTGGACTCTCTCCAGTAGTGCCATGTCTCTCATATAGATATATGTTATTATACATGTAGCTATAGATATACCTATTAATACACATAATATATTATTTTCATTTTGCTCTAGAAATATATCAACGTGAAAGAAATATATTTAAGAATAACAACATACAGCTTGTACAAGGTATATTTATCATTATTCAGAACAGAAAATTGTTATTTATCTCACAAATTAGCACAGCCCCTGTCGTGCTACCAAATTACACATAGCACATTTTTTATTTCTTGAAGAAATAAATAATTTTATTTTCAACATGCAAGCCAGTGCTGTGGTAGTTCAATCTTCTCTTACCCTGAAATTGCAGGTTTTCATGAGAAAGGCAGGAAATGCAAGGTGTCTTTCATACCTTCAAAAGGTGCAGAACTCCGAAAATGGCTAGAGATCCCTGATACTGCTCACACTGAGCAGGAATACACCTCTGGGCAGTGATGTGGCAGGACCCTAGGCAAGGCAGAGGTATTGTGGCGAGACAGTATTTTTCTCCCCTTGCTCTGCTCACAGTATTTTCTCCTGTTATTATCTAGATCAAGACTACGTTGCTACAGAATGCTGCTTTATTCTGCAGTATCTGGAACTCTTGGAAAACTTGCTGAACTCAAATCTCGAAACAGTGGGAAACTCAGTGAGTTCTGATCCAGGGACGAGGAAGAAGGGTCCTTTGGGGCTGCTCGACCCCTACTACCATCCTCTGGAAAGATACAGGACAGAGCTGCAGGGAGCTGACCCTAAATGAGTTTCATTTATATGTTTGGGTGGTCATCACTGGTGACAAAAGCTAGGCTTTCATCTGGGGTGGGGGTGGGGTGGCCACTGCCCTGATAGCCCTGAAGCTGGGCCCAGCATGCCATGAGGAACTGGTTGCCTTCATGTTGTGTGTTTTAGTATAGGCCAATAGAAACTGACTTATTGCTTTCTGATAGTCCTTGTTAGAGAGGTTAAAATGTAAAACAGACATATCTGAACTATCTTTATTTGAATAGTTCTTCTTCTGAACATAATTCATCCTTAGATGGACTATTAATTGCAAACTACGTTGGCCAGTGTTAGATCATTGTGGTGATCATAGCCTGAATATTTGCTTCTTAAAAATAAATAATGAAATTCAGTATATTCACTCTTTTGTTGCTGTTGTTGTTGTCTGTGCTCCTGGACAGCCAGAAAGGAAGGGAGAGGAGAGGGGATGAATGGCTTTTTGTCAATATTTTTAATTCACCCATCCTTCCAGTATATGAACAAAATGCTACTGGACGTGCCTAGATTCTTTGTAAAACTACCTATTGCACTGTCATTATGATTAATGAGATGTCAAAGAGAATTGGATTGTTGTTGAGCAAAGATGGCATGGCCCTAACCTCAGGATGCCATTGGATAAGGCTATCTTCTGATGGTAAATGAGTATGACAAGAATATAAAAGATTGATGATGGAAACAGCTCCTAGTCAACAGCAGCAACTGGAAAGGGAAGCATGTTAAGACATCCTTTAGGTGAGAAGTTGAAGCCATAAGCATGACTAAGAATTCATTTATTATTTTTCAGTTGTCCATGGTTTCTCATGCCATCAAATCATAGGAACATTGTGCAGAAGGGACCTCTGGAGGTCCCCAGTCCAGCTTCCCACTTGAAGTGGGACTAGCCCCAACACCACATTAGGTCACTGTGGCTTTGTCTAGTCAAGTCTTGAAAAGATCTGTGGATGAAGATTCCACTCTCTGGTACCTGTTCCAGTGCTGCACTGACTTCTGGTGAAAAAGTTTTTCTTAATGTCCAGACCAAACCTCCCATACCACAGCCTGTGTCAGGGCAATTATTACAATGAGTGGGTGAAGGCTTGTGGAAATGACAAAATGGTGCCATTGTAATGAAATGTGCTGAGATTACAGTCAGTGAAACCCATATGTAAATACTGATTTGTCTAAGGATTGTCTACACCACAGCACTGCATTATTTTAATTAAGGACTTCCCTACGCTACTAAAGGCTAAGCAGACATAGCTTTTTCAGCAGAAATCCTGTATCTCCCCCAGTGGCGGTACAGAGTATGTTAACAGGAGTAGTTTTGCTAGTGTAGTATATCTCCCTCAGCTATGCAAGGAGACAGAAGCGCTTTCCAGTATGGGGCACAATTATGCTGACCAGAGCTGAATTTTTTTCCTGTTCCTAACGGACATAAATATGTTCCAGAACTTAAGCAGAGCTGCCACTTTGACCCCTCTGAGGGTGCTTCAGGACTGTCATAAGCACCTAGAGAGTTTGGGGAATCTCCACCCTTGCAGATATTCAGAGGTTACCTGGACAAGACCCTAAGGAACCTGACCTTACTTTGCAGTCAGCCCTGCTGTGAGCAGAAGACCGGACTAGAGACCTCCAGAGGTCTCTTCCCACCTTACTTTTTCTGTTACTCTGTGATTCTGGATTTAAACCATCCCATTTACTTGATGCAAATTAATTTTCAACAATTTTCTGCCCCCTTTTCCAATTACTCTACCTAAATGTAAAGCTAATTACAGCACTGCAAAGACATCAAGAACATCCTACATGTTTTCCACAATGGTGTTTGGGTTACTTAGAAATTGTATTGCTGTAGATCTGAATTTGGCTTTAGGTCTTACTGCAGAGCAAAAACATGTGTTTATAGTTTTGAGCGACTTACCTCTTTGAGGCCATTCCAGGATTGAGGTGGATATTAAAAAATTTCAGCGTAATGAAGACTGTCATTTCTGGGTAGAGATTTGAATCCCTGCCTAATGCTGTCAGCACCATCAAACCTCACAAACTCAATTAATTACAGGGAGGAACTCCTGCTTCTGGCTAATTGTCTGGATTTTCAGACTTTGGATTTTTTCTCCTCACCACATTGCAAAAAACATGTTGGTCCGTTTATCTACCTGGGTTTCAGCACGCTCTGCTGACTGTTCAGCTACCTCTGCAACAGAGTTTCCAAAATTCCCATTTTCCCCCAGGATTTCTCTTTTAAAGAAATACCCCATGAGATATGAGCATTGCAAGTAGCAATGCTCAGGCTTTGTCTGCTCCCAATTTTCCCGCCCTCATTTTCACTTGGGCTTGATATTGTAAGACACTTACAAATGTCTACTCCCAGTGGCTTCACTGTTTGTTTCCAGGGTGCCCTTTTTGCTTTTCATGAAATACTCAGCTCCTTGCACAAGTAGAGTCATAACTTGCACATTGTGTTTTACCCACCATGAAGCATTTCCATTGCTCTGTAGGCCTCCATTTCAGTCACAAAATGGGTAGTATTAAGTCTAAGATGAGCAATGCTTCCTGAAATGAAAAATCTGTAGGAAAGATGTTCATTGGGAAAACAATGATGATTCCAGGAGTAGTCCTTGAGCTTCCAGAATAAGGGAGGGCAAGTAGTGCATTATGAAAGTTGAGATAGAAGTGAGGAAGACGTTGTCGTTCTATCTTGGGTAAAAGTTGAAGCTTCCATTTGGAACATATGGAAAGGGTTTCCTTTCTTTGATTGTTGAGATATAGTTATTTGCATTACTTAATTCAAATGAAGTTGATCTTCTGATTTTTCTATCCAGCAGAGAAAGTCTCAATAGCCACATATTAAACTTCTATCACTACCCATCTCTCTAATGTATGGGACATTAGCCCTATCCTAAATTTCAGGCACAAAAAGGCTAGTCTATCGATGTTTTTAATAACATTTGGACTTTACAGAGCTTCATCTCTGGTATTTCCAGCTGGGGGTTAAAGACTGCAGTAATTTCATATCCTTCAAGAGTGACCTAACCATATCATAACTAAGGCTACATTCAAGCTGTAGAGCGTTTCGGCATCACATCCAGCTGATTCAGTTTCATTATATTCTCCATTCATCAGACTGAAAGAACACCTAAGTACTTTGCTTGTTTTTTTGCTCAGGCTGTTGCAAGGTCTTCAGGCTATGTTTCCAAAGTAGGGAAAATCAGGTTTGGCTAATAAAAGAAAGTTGCTAAAACTGAATACGTAGAAAGCTTCTCACAGTATTTGAATAAAAAGGCATTGGCATAGATCCTCCTCTTGGCTAGCATGTGCTCTAATGAGCAGTGTGTTTCTAAATGCCAGACTTTGCACCAAACAGCTCCATGAAAATAAGGCTTGGAAAACATCAGGGGCACACAGTAATCCTTAGCAGCTCCAGGCTCCGGAGGTATCAGACTTAGGGTCTTCCATCCAAGACCTAGTTCTGTTGTATTGGTGAGCAAGCATGTAAATATGAGCTTGGTCTCACTAAATGTAAGTGTGCCCTGGACAAGGTTCAGGACTCCAACAGCCAAAGGGTATTTGTCAGTGCTGTAGATGCCGCACGAGGTCCTAGAGATCCCAGTCAAGCACAAGTCCTGTGTTATTGCCACATCTTCACCGACCCTCCAAGAAGGTGATAAGGACTTGATCCTTTTTGTCCTGTGTTTGCTGGCAAGCTGTTTCACTTCACCTACCAATCATTTGCATGGGGGAGTTCCAATAGCAAAACTGAATGGAAATGGGTAGTGAAGCTGACTGGTCTGGTTGGGTTGCTCAGCGGGAGAATAATAAAGCTACTATCCCGTTCTTCCTCCTAATCCTCCATGTCTTCCATTAGCGTGTCTCAATACACTTCACAACGCTGTTGTGCCATCCACTGCCTCCTTCAGATCAGGGCTTTTCTCACCTTATGGAGAATGATGAAGAAATTAAATACATCATACATCTCTAGACCAGGATCCCTGTAGGCTGAGATTCCTATCTCCTACCTCTAACAGATCCTCATACAGCAGAGAAATTATTAAAACCCTGTCTCTCCTGCATGCACTTATCCAGAAATTATTTCCTGTTGACCTATGTTCATATAGACCTACATTAGTTGCACTTCAGTGCAATTTACCCTTTATTCTGCAGTGGTGCTGCACTGCTTGACTTTGTATTAAGGAACAGTTTGTTGAATTCTCACTGGAATTTGTTTTAATTTTTGCTCTTATGCTAGGTAAGTATAGAGAGACATGGTGAACAGGTACGCAAGAAACAGAGAACAGTGGAAGTGGATAATGTGTACAGCCTTATGTAAGAGAACAAGCATAAATGATGCTAAACAATGCTGAAGTCAAGTGCTGAATGGCTCTTTGACTAGAAATTTTTCTCCCTTGTAGGTTCACCAGCTATCTGGTCCAACAAGCGGCTACTTAAGGTTTCTAAACCATACCTTCTGTCCACTGTCAGTGACAGATTGCTGTTATCTTTCACCTTCTGCACATAACTTGCGCAATGAAGTGCTGCTGAAATAACCTCCAGAGTTCAGGGTTGGAAAGGATTCTACTGCCTTCCTGGCTTCTCTGACCACACATATACTGACTATCAGAGTTACTCTGTCTACATGAGCTCAGCTCCAGCCCATCTGAAGTTTGTACACTCAGTTTGGGATGCTGGTTGCCTGGGTTTACTTCCTGCAATAAGCTTCTTTGGGAAAACCACGTTGGGTGAGCAGTTATGTGCCTGACTCTGAAAATGAGCTTTGGGCTCCTAAGTCACATAGGTGCAAACATTGACCTAGATACCATACGTGGGATGGGAGGAGCAGGAAATGGACAGTACCCTGACTGGGTATATCAAGGTGAGTAATGTGTATGCAGCATCAGCTTGGGGTGATGTCTCCTGTAGAAAACATCATAAGAGAATGAGCTTTTCTACCATCCCTCCCAGGAGCTGCAGTTGCATCAGATCAAATTAAGTGAAAACAAACCATGTTCCCAGGTGGACTGTCTCAGACACTGTCACCCTAAGGAAGAGGTCAGGCAGGACAATACCTCATTTACAATTGGACAGGGAACAAAAGGAGGCAATCATAACTTTCAGGTGTCAACATCAGTGGGTTTCAGCAAGACCTCAGGGTGCTGTGATTCCAGTCCCAAGAGGGGCTGAGCACTGCTGAGCTCCTGCAAAGACTGTGGGAGATGCAGTTGCTCCAGTCCTCTCCAGATCAGTCCCTCTGGCTGAAGGTTATCACCTGTCTGTTAAAAAACAAACTTTTAATTAGATCCACAGAGACAGCTACAGGGTCGTCCAAATGAATCTAAACTAACTTTCAACAATGCAAGAGTTGCACTCACCAAATAACTTATCTGAAAGGCCACCAGCTCGTTTTGAACGCTTCGGAAAGGCTTCCAGGGTAGTGGTGAAGAGGACTGCAGCTCCCCATTAACATCATCTTAGTGGAATATATGCACTCCATTCACAAAACTGGGGTGTGCTTTTGCAGTCCTTGCTCTCTCAGTGGTCTAGCTCTCCCTTCCCCTTCCTCAGCCTTATTCCAATACTTCTAAGGCCCTTATTACTGCACTGGCATTTTTCTCATTTTGTCTGTTCTTAAGTTACAGACATGCAACTACTTTATGCTTGTCCTTTTGGCCTGCAGCACTATGAGGCTACGTCTTTTTGTGTCATTCAGCCCTGCCATTTTATTCTCATGAGATTACTTTGCTGAGGGCTTCATTGACTTTATAGATGACAGGGAGTGGTCAAGCTGTGAGATCTAATGTGAGGGGCTGTCATATGGTGAGAGGAAGGATTGAAAAGGGCAGCTCACAGGCATCTCAAGTTTTTCAGAATGAATGAAGGATAATGGCTTCCCTCTAAAGCTGTGAAGGGCTGAGAACATGGAAGCAGCTAGACGCCTAGGAAAGCTGAAATCTCAAAATAATCATGAAACAAGTTGTCAATCAGATATGAAAACTCAGATGTGTTTTCAGATGTCAGACTTCTGTATTTCCTGTACCTTCTTTGTGGTCTTAGCTATAGGAATTTAGGTTAGTATTTTCCAGGGCCTGTAGGTTAATTTGCAGTGTCTCTGTCTTTTTGAAACATTTCCACTTGCTGTTTTCCTGTTAAACCTTTTCATCCTCTTTTTTTTTTCCTTTTTGTTAATTTTTAGATGTGTTCTTACTCTTTCTAGTATTAAAACAGTTTTCTTTTTGCGCCTGCATTTTGTTCTGACTAGGAAAATCTTCCGTGCTTACAATAGTATTAACTAATTTACTATTAGCTATAACTAATTAACTAACCATTTTCCTAGTACAGATGCAGGACACTATCTTTGGCTGGGTTGGAATATGATTGGGTACAATGAAGTGAAAGAGAAGCCTCTCCTTTAACAAAGTAAGAGGATAAGTCAGCTGCTAAGCTGCCCACCACTTTTTAGAAAAATCTGTTGATTGGTTCATGGTTTAGCATCTTTTCTGGAGTGAATTCCCAGCCAGTTTTTCCAAGACAAGCAAGGGATACTCAGTGAGAGCAAGGAGATGCTTTTTCTCATAAGGACAAAAAGCTGCCAGTCATCTTACTGTTATCCCTCTGGCCAGTGTTGGTTTCCAGTTCCCAGCAAACTCTGAACATGATAGGAACAAGCAAACACTGTTTCTCTGTCTGATCTTACTGTCATTATCTTGCCTCTGTGAGAGGCAGTGTTTCTTGACTCCTGTTGAGTAGAGAATGGGGATCCAGGACCTCTTAAAAAGTCTCTTTCAAGATGATGCAGTGTTCAGCTCCTGATTCAGCCACGTCCTGATCCTAATGAGCCTACAGGATATCTCTGGCAGCCAGTCTCTAGGTTGCTGGCTGCTAGTGAGCATATTTGCACAGTGTGTGAGAGATTCAGGTTTGATTCCCTCTCCTGCCTGAAGAGCATCAGCCATGGCTAGGAAGCAGCTCTGCAGAACAGAGCCTGGGGTCCTGGGGGAGAGGAAGATGAACATGAGCTAGGAAGGGGCCTTTGCAGCAGGGATGGCCACTTGCATACTGAGCTGCATTAGCCCACAGGTGAAGGCAGTGAGGCTCTCCAGAGGCCCCTTCCCACCTAAATTTTTCTATGACTCTGTGTTATTTCTAGTTAATATTAATTAATTCATTATAATATCATTCTTACTGGAGTCACAAATCCACTTTCTCAAATGATATTAATATTTATATTCATATTATCATTGTTACATTGTCATTGTAGTGAATCTTACATTTCATTACTCACCAAAGACAATTCAAGCAATCTATCTTGAAATTCTCTTAATTTTCCTAATCAACTAAGTCACTAAAACTTTTCTGAATAACAGAGTAGCTTCTATTTGGGAACATACCTGCAACAGAATATTAAGGAAGTTTCTAAAGCCCATGTCTCTGCTTTCTACAACAATAAAATACCTCCACATCAATACCAGTGTGCTGTTTGTATATAAAGAAGATCTCTTAGAAAAGACAGTTTAGATGGATCTTGATGTGAAATACCCTTGTAATTCCTTCTCTTAGGAGACAGAGCAGAAATGTGACAAGCAGCCATGGGGATACCTCACTCAGAGTGCCATTTCCTGACCTTTCACTGGAACCAACGGTTCTTCTCATCCACAACCCGTGGTATGTATCTTAGCGGTTTCCATTTTGCACACATTGCTCCAGATTATGATTAGCTTCTCAGTAATGCTCCCCTGGCCATTTTATTAATTTTCTTGCCCTCTTTGGAGCAGGCTGGTGATTCACAGATGTGGCTAGGCAAGACCAACATAGCTAGTTTTTTTTTTCAGGACCGACGGGAATGTCCTCTGAAGTATGTTGCAATCGTTCACAGAAGCTGATATGATGTGATTCATCAACCATACCTTGATTCCAAGAAACTCTTTATTCAAATTTAGGTTCAGGAAGGCCAGTCCCAAAGCCTTGCAGGTGTGTACTGAAAAAAAAATCTCAAACACAGTTACAGAGAGTGCGGGGGAAAAGAGCAGGGCCAAGCTCCACAGTAAGCAATAAAGTACATACCTGTAGCATGTTCCAGACTGAAGACAGGCAAACACTAATGCTAGTAGGCAGCTTTTATTAATCTAGCAGGAATTTGGCTGTAAACTGATGTGATGAAAACACTGGGAACCTGAAAGATGTGGAATAGAGGAGGAAGTATGGAATCACTTTGATATGCATATTTTCATCCTCTCCTGCTAGTTGTTTGTCTTATTGCTGTGTATTCTGGCACTGGAATATATAGCTTACTCCAGCTAACTCCTCTCTATTCAGTCAGCGAGCCATGTTTTGGAGGTAATATGAAGGCGTGTGTTGAAAGGCTATGGGGAGGATATATTACATGTTAATAAGTAACAGCTTATCTGCACACACACAAACTGAAAAAATAATTTATTTATTTCAGCATAAGGCTACATACTACAGTTTTAAAAAAGAAAATTAGCGCACATTACTGCTGATTGTGTGGTGTTGGCCACTGGGTATGTGCTAACTCATCTAGATTCACCTCCAGTTCAGTGGCAGAAAAGGGCTGGCTAAAGATAAGAAAGTTGTAACAGAGTAGTCAAATTAGTTCCTTGTAATTATTTTTATATTTTTACCAGGGTAGCAGTTTTTCTCCTATAATTTGGGTTAGAGAAAAGAAATAGAAGAAGAAATGGCACCTAAACCCCTAAATTTTATTTTAGAACACAAAGGGAACCTATATATGAGATTAATTAGCAGATGTTCTAAAATTCTCACAGAATTTGCTAGAAGGAGCACTCTTACCCTGTATAACATTTGATTAAAACAGACTTTTCACTGTGAAGACTTACTTTCATCTACATTCTGCCAGATTTCTGAGGTGAAATATCAAATTATCAAATAAGCAGCTCCTGGTTCTTGTTCTTGTTACAGCTGCAGAGACAACATGCCACAGACAGAGGCTTCAGAATTGTTGTTTTATTTGCTATACTTGTTTTATTTGTTATTATACCTAGAGATTTCAGGCAGATTCAGAATTTGATTTTGTAAATGCTGCTAGGACATTCCCTGCCCTGAATAGTTTGCAGCATCTGAAATAGTACAAGTGTAGGGGGAAAGTTGAAATAAAAAAAATTTTTTATATAAGTTGAAAGTTGAGTAAGGGAATTGAGGCTCAAGATGATAGACCCCACTGACATAGCTTTACTAATGCCAAGAAGTTACATGACGGGTGTAAAAAAGAGAGTAAAGACTTAAATATGACTTTGGCATTTAAGTTCTGCCTAATATCAAAATTACAATGCTACGGCTTCCCAGTTAGGGCCTTGAGGAACCTAAACTCCATAGTTATTACAGTTTGTGACAATAAAGTTCCTCAGTTCTTCTGTCCATACTGGAAATCTGATGAAGGTTGAGCAGAATCACAGATTCACAGAAAAATTTAGATGGGAAGGGACCTCCGGAGGTCTCTAGCCCAACCCCCTGCTCATGTCACAGCTAACTCCAGAGCTAGACCAGATTGCTAAGGGCCTTGTCCAGGCAAGTTCTGAACATCTCCAAGGGCAAAGATCTGCCAGCCTCTCAGGACACTTGTTCCAGTGCTGAACCATCCTCATAAAGAGAAGTATTCTTCCTTTCCAGTCAGAATTTCCCTTGATATAAGTTTTCTGAGTGTTTCACTGTGCCCCTCTGAGATGACTCTGCCTCCTTGTCTCTGTAACCCGCCAACAGGGAGCTGAAGTCATCAGTTAGATCCCCTTTTTGCATCCTCTTCTCTCTGATGAACAAATCCAACTCCTTCCACCTCTCCTTAGACATCATGTGCACCATCCTCCTCCTCATCTCTGTTGCCCTCCCCTGGACTCATTCCCATTTGTTGTCATCTCTCTTGTATGGGGGACTCCAACAGTGGACACAGTATTATAGATGTGGCCTCATGTGGGCCAAGTAAGGGGCTAGTCACTGCCTTCACTTGCTGGCTAATGCAGCTCAGTATGCAAGTAGCCATCCCTGCTGCAAAGGCCCCTTCCTGGCTCATGTTCATCTTCCTCTCCCCCAGGACCCCAGGCTCTGTTCTGCAGAGCTGCTTCCAGTGCAGTCTGTCCCTAGACATCATCTTATGCTGATGCATAAGATAGTTTTGTCCCAAACTGACTATGCCATCTAGATAAAACAGGATCGAAAAATACTTTAAAAGGCAGAGTTCTCAACCACGTCCTTGGAAATACTTCAGGGTATCATATTTACATACTTCTGCCAAGCTGGGTTAACAGAAAATAGTTTCATTTTAGCAGTTAAAAATATTACTCTGCCTCTTGTTTTTTACTTACATAAACCTACAGCCATCTTTAATGATTTCAGTGTAAGTGGTCAGGAATGAATGTAAAAATGGCCATAGATGTAAACTGAGCCCAAATAATCTCAGTCTAATCCATTGGTGAACGGTGATTTCATCTGAGTTAATAAAATGTAATGGTTTGTCTAAATTGGTGAAAACTCTGCACTAGTTGCACAGATTCATTCAAAGCTTTTTATATCAGTTTTCCTTCGCCTACAGAGTTATTCACAAAATATGAGTTTGGTTTCCACTTACCTAAAGATCCACAGAGCCATCTTGATTTAAGAGCAGCAGTGCACTCTGCTAGGCAAATCATTGCTGTTTGGGGTACAGACTAGCCCTATAAATGATCAGCTTTTTCCAGCTGCTCCAGTGGAAGGACCAAGAACCTTTTAGGGAGGGTTCCTCTGGAGGTGCATTTACACCCTGTTGCTTGATTCATGGAAAATCTGAAAATCCCCTTTCCTCGGGAGGGATGGAACTGCCTGTCATCCATGTAGGGAGAGCAGAGACAGCAGGGAAGGAGGAAAGAGCTCTATTTTATATTGTATATAAGGAGATGGATCCTGAGGAGAAGAAGAGAGAATGTTTATGAAATTCTGACAGAAACTTTGGCTCTAGGGAATACTCACAACCAGAGGGACCCCAGACTGAAAGAGAAACAGAATCTCAGCCAAGACTGAACAGAACTGGGCACATCATTAGGAGGAAGAAGTCTGTATTTCCTTGTCTTCTAACCAAGAGAAGGTAAGTTGTCATGGATCAGCTCCAAATGAAAGGAAGAGAAACTGCTGTTTCTTTCAGCTCCTTTGTCTTGTCCTCTTCAGTTAAATCCTATTAAAATCTCATTACTTGGAGGGGGGGAACCCCACCTGGAAGTCTTGAGATCATGTACATATTCATTACTTCTGCTTTCTGTCAGGACCTATTAGTTGCATACAGCATCAAGAAAGCTTTATAACCAGACTAGTTAGAATAGCTGTCAGTCAGCGTTCTGGAGCAGAAACAGGCGGATATAGGATTTGGCTTTGACTTTACAACCACTGGAAACTGTGTTAGGCCTTGTTCTTGTTGAGCCCCCTGCTTTTGTGGGACCACTGCTATTCTCTGACTAGCTCCCTCTTGGTCTCACTGACTGTCCATTATTTTGTCTTTGAGCTTATGGTAAAGTTTCTTCCTAACACTGTCGTTTGCTGGTTTATGCAATGCAGGACAGAGATTTAAGTCCTAGTTTTTCACCTCTGGTAAAAGAATTGTGATTGTCTTCATTATTCTCCTGAGTCCTCAAATGTTTGGAATCCTGCTGAGATACTGAACCACAGGAAAACCTTGGGGCAGAAAGTTCCAGAGACTGCAGTGGCAAAAATAAAGTTAAAGGTGTGTGGGCTTATCAGATTCACCTCCAATACCTTATTGATTATTCCTTTCTGGAGCTATTTTGAGATGTTTTCTTTCCTATTCCTCTCACCACTAATATTTTTTTTCATCTACTTCCCAGTCCTTCTAGGTACCCTTGAAGAAATGAAGAGAGAAAGCTTGAGATAAGAGAATCTAGAGGATTTAAATAACAGCATTGGAATATTTCATGCAATTTTCCACCTGCTTTATCCTATCATACTACTGGGTTTTTGATGTGAGCGGAAATCTTCAAGGAATCTGCTCTCATTCCTGGTTTACAGTAAAGTGTAGAAAGAGTTGAAACTATTCCTTGCAATAAGTATTGCATTACATGATGCACATATGAGTAATGAGCACTGATCACCTGTGACCAGTAAATGTAGTTTATTATCTTGCTTTCTATGTCCTTATCTTTATTAGATCTCTACAACTTAAACAATTTACATCACTCTATATTCCTGCACTTCATTGTTCACCGGGTGCCATGAGTTCTTGCTCAAGAGCTAGCCCAGTGTTCAGATTTGGTCAGGTTTTGATTCAGGATAGAAATTTATCTCTCAACCTTGCACCTGTTCTTGCAGATAGACATAAATCGTGGCTTAGGGCTTTTTATCAATGTAGGCAAAAATCAAATTTTGTAGAGGAAAACCAAAGCATGATTTGAATGGCAGTTGAGAGGGTCAAGGCCAGGAAAAGAGAGAGAAAAATATTTGGGATATTTGGGGACCCGAGAATGATGGTGGTGATAGTGGTGGGGAGTGGTTCCTGCTGGGAACTATCTATCTGCTATAGCTGCTCTAAGAATCTTTATCCCTCCCAGTTTCTATTTGCTCCATTTTATTTTTCCACTACTCACTTTTCTCTTCTGATTGTTAATTTCTAACTTAATTCCTTTTCAAAGCATTTCAGATGTCTCCTCAAAAATCCCTAGGAACTTTGCATCCCTCCCATGATAACTACAGTCGCATTCTCTCTAAATTCAGGATATTAGCTTTGTATTTTTATAAAAATGTTGTTATACAGAGGATGCTGCTATGGGCATGTTTGGTTTTGAGTCTGGAAGCATGTTTGCTTTAACTCTGATGACACAGTGCTGAGCAGGGCATAAGCACATAAGCAGCAAGAATGTCAAGTCAGAGTTCAGAATCCTCACGGCTAATCACTGATCTCTTCCATTTGAAACCATGTCCAGTGTGGACATTGAGGCAGATCCATGCTGGGGAAGGGAGGAGCCGGTGAACATCTGAAATTCCTATTAAATGGGGTCAGAATACAAAGCAAAAGCTCTAGCCCACTGTCTGCTTGTCCTTGCACATCTCTGGCACAGATGTAAAGAACTGCAATAGAAATGTTAATACTGGTGTGACTAACAGGTCTGCTTGGGAGTGGAAGCACCAGACAGAACAGAAGCAGGATGTGTGTAAGAATGGCAGGTGCTGATGGGACTTAGATTAGCAGGTCAAGATCCCAGCACATCCAAAGGCAGCATCTTAGGACACTCAGATCAGGAGAGAGAAAACAATGAGTAAATCCTGATGACTCCCGAAGGCAGGACAGGATGCAGAGACTAATCACTGTGAGCTCCTAAAAGGTAACTAAGGCATATTCAAAACCTGTACATGGTTACCAACCTCAGAACAACCCAGAAGTGACAAAAACCCAACAGCTGATGTTCCTTGTCATCAGTGTCATAGCAAAGAATCCTGGACAGATCATTCGGACACAAGTACCTCGCTAGTTGTAAGAATAGAGGTCTGAGAGTGTGAATGTGAGTGAGGGAGATCAGTTCTGTTTTTAAATAAAATAACCTTCCTCCCCATAAGGTCTCAGTCTGAACTTTACTACACTGTTGCTACACTATTACAGCATTATTTCCAACATGGAAATGGCTGCCAAGCATCAGGTCAAATTCAACTATCTTCCTTCTGCTTCTGTCCCTGTAGATGCCATGTGAAGGCTGTGCGGAGAGGGATAATGGAAGCACTGATGCAACCATGGGATTCTTCCTGCTTGGCTTCTCTGAGCCGCTCCATCTCCGGGCCCTCCTCTTCCTTTTCTTTCTTACTATCCATCTGGCCACATTGGCAGGGAATGTGGTGATCTTCATGGCAGTGGTTATGGAGCCTTCCCGTCCTCCCATGCTTTTCTTCCTCTGTCAGCTCTCTGCCACTGAGCTCTGCTATACCTTAGTCATTGTCTCAAAGGCACTCCTCAGCCTGACAGTGGATGACAGCACCATTTCTTTCATAGGCTGCGCTGCCCAAATGCACCTCTTTGTGGCACTTGGTGGAACTGAATGCTTCCTTCTGGCAGCCATGTCCTACGACTGTTATGTTGCCATCTGTCAGTCTCTTCACTATGTGGCAGTGATGAGTGAGGGGCTCTGTCTCAAGCTGGCTGTGGCATCCTGCCTGTGTGGCTTTGCTGTTGCACTGGAGTTGACAGTGGCTGTTTTCCACTTACCTTTCTGTCAGTCACATCATATCAATCACTTCTTCTGTGATGTCCCTGCTGTGCTGCACCTGGCTTGTTCTCAGAGTCACATCGTAGAGCTGCCCTTGCTGGCTGCCTGTGTGCTCCTCCTGCTCCTCCTCTTCCTGCTAATCCTGACTTCTTATGCTTTTATTGCTACTGCTTTGCTGCATGTCCGTTCCTCCATGGGAAGAAGCAAGGCCTTTTCCACCTGCTCTTCACACTTGGCCATCACCTTGCTGCACTACAGATGTGCCACCTTCATGTACATTCGTCCTAAGTCCAGTTACTCACCAGCTTGAGACAAGATGGTATCTCTGATCTACACCAACATAACCCCTTTACTGTATCCCCTCATTTATAGCCTGAGGAACAAGGAAATCAGAGAGGTCCTGAGGAAAATGTTGAGGAGGAAGAGAATAGTGCAGCTGAACTGGGATACTCTCAGGGCTGTGATGTGCGGATGTGGCAAATTTTGGTAGAACAAGCATGTGCGTGGTGGAAAACAGCCCCATGACTAGGTTAGGAGCAGATTCTCTCCAGACTTCACAAGGCAGAATTCAGCATGCATTCATACATCTCTGATAAAACTACATCTCTGCTAAATAAAAGGTCTCTGACATAAGACTTTAGCTAAAGGGAAATGTCCTTACCAACTTGTGAGGAAGAAGAGCTTTGGCCAGTTTGTAATCTCATTTCTGTGATCACAGACATGCTTAGTATGATCAAAAGATCAGCATAATATTATTTAAGCTGCTATATTGTTTTCACTATTTTTCTATCAATTTGAAAGTAGATTTCAAACTGGGAAGATGATAAATATTCTTAGGTTGTTTTTAAGTTTTTCAGTATAGAAAACATAAAGAGTGTTATTGGAAGTTTAAAAGAAGAAAGCCAATGCCTTGCAAGAAACGGAAATTAAGCTGTGGCCTTCTCCAAATTTAGCAAAGGCTGCACGCTAGCATCCTATCACAAGTGAAAAGATTGTTAGTATAAATTCATCTTATTTTGAGTTATTCTAGATAATGAAACTGAAAGTGGGTATGGATTTGACAAGAGTATGACTTTACTATGCTCATTTTGGGGAACAATCTTTCCTTGTATAGGGAGATGCTTTAGATTTGGATTGTTCCTATGGCAGCATAAAGATAGGATACTGGTCTTATCATATGACTTTTATCAGGAAAGACTGTATCACATAAATATGGATGCCCAAAGAGTGTTAATATCTATCAGCATAAGTCTAATACAGTTGCTGTAGTTATTGTAATTTCTTTAACAATATCAGTGAGAGTTCCAGTGTATGCCAGACTGCAGCAGACAGAAGTCTGAAAGGTGCAAGGCAGTGTTATTTTGTGTGTTTCCTACAGGTAGACAGAACAGGATGATTCAGACAAAGTAGTGAAGAACAGTTTTGGATAGGAACAGGGAGAAGAAAGCAACTTCAATATTTTATTTAATATTTCATTCCTTAGTGGCTCTTCAAAACACCAAATAAACCTTACAGTTCAGAGCCCACCTCTTTACATATCAAATTACTGAGAAAAAATTAAAAGGTTGGCTTCTGTTTCTCTATCTAATCCAAAGGAAATTCAGCACCCCAGCTGCCCTCAGATCTCCTTGCTGGCAGATTGAGAGAACAGAGTGATATTTGCTTTCTCTGGGCTACATTCATTAAAAATTATGGTAAGTGGATTTAACTAATGTAAAAAAAAAAATTGGCTCTGTGACTGAGGAAGTTAACTTGGAGCCATCTGACAAAAGACAAATGTGGAATTTAAAACTCACATTAAAAGCAGTCTTACAGTTGACAGTCTAGCCAGGCTAAAACGTTAACACAGAATATTGGCTCTCATGTCAATGAATACTTAATTACTGCTATGAGCAAAGGCTTAGCTGCGTTATTTAAAATGATCAATGTTGTAGTGAACATTTTAAACACCTGCCAGGTCTGCCAAAAATGAGAAGGGGAGGGTCTCGGCAAACACTTTAGAGAACTACTTTGAGTCAAATACTACTACAAGATTTAAAGATAGTAAATAATTGTAATGGGCATGGGACAAAACTGAAGCCTCAAATCCAAACCTTGTCTAGTCCTCTCGAGTTTGAAGTTAACCCTGCTGTAAGCGGTGGGCTGGACTAGGACCTCCAGAAGTCCCTTCTGAGATTACTAGGATTTTACAGCTGAAATTTCTAACTTGCCCTCTAGAACCTATTGATATGTTTGTATACATGACAATAAAACTAAGGGAAGAAAAGCTTTGTAATGTTGATAAGGACCTTGGAAGGGGTCCTCACATGTTTCTGGCAGCTCTGGGGATTAGGATAGCAGAGATGCAGTTATCAGCTACTGCTAGACACAAGAGGGTAGCAGGGCTTTATCCTGAACTAAAGATATTCCTCAGGGGCAAATGCTGGCTGAGAGCACCTTGGCAGACCTGTCCTCACTGTGAGGATGTGGATGATCCCTTTGGGAGAGATGACGTGGCTGAAACAGCAGCCAGGCTACACTCCTGACTCTTCAGTTCCGAGATACTTGTGAGGAGAACAACAAGGAAAGGACGCTTTCTGTGACAACACTGTTTCCACCCCCAAGGTCCTTGCAAATGAACTGAGGGAGGAAATATACCTGAACTCAAGGTCTTCCCCCCATCCTATCCCAGCCAGTATTCCCACACCCATCCACAGCACTCTCAGACCCTCTTCCATGCCCAGCTGGGCTGAGTGGAGGGCTTTGCTGAATAGGTCTGCAGTGAGGATCAGGGGAGAGAGTGGGAGGAGGGAAACTGATGATTTAATAGCAGCACATAGTTCATTACCTTCAGGAACCAATGTGTATCAGAGGTTAGAACTTCTCTTTCTTTAAACATTTTCTTCCCAGCCCCAGAAGCCACCTGAGATCCCTTTTCCTCCACTCTCCTTTAAAAGTGGCTGTTTCAATCCTGTTGGCTTGACATGGTATGTTGAGAGCTGGGGAACACTTAAGACAACAACATCCCTCAGGTCAGGGGTGAGCACAGAAAAAAAAGATGAGAATTTTGAAGTCTCTTCTAGAATTTCACAGGAAGCACCAGGCTCCAGTCATTCTGAGGATGCTGATATATTGGCATCCAGTCAGGTAGTGAATCTGACCCATGGCAGTGAGACAAGTGTGTGTTCCCCTTCCAACAAAACATGGATAGGGCAGAGTTATCTGTCCATGGGCATCATAATTGCATGGGTTGGGTAAGGTCTCAAGACCCTCAAGTGTATGAGCATGGCATTCCACGAAAGGTCCTGTTCTTTCTTGGAAGGAGAGTGCCTACAACCACAAATATGCAGAAGCCTGAGATCTGTCAAACAGGTGTCATGAAATTTCCCAGTGAAACCAGCTGAAACAACTATAAACCTCCCTTAAAGCTTTACAGATCCACGACAATAGAGAGTTCATCCTCGCAGTTGCTTTTGTCAAGGTGACTCTGGGCAAGGCACTGGATGAGACCACAGATTTCATCAGTGCTTGAGCAGCAGAATAAAGGCCTGTAGCCTCTCATCAGTGTTGTCCATATGTTCAAAAATGAAAAAA
This sequence comes from Struthio camelus, assembly GCF_040807025.1. NCBI lineage: Eukaryota > Metazoa > Chordata > Aves > Struthioniformes > Struthionidae > Struthio > Struthio camelus. The sequence continues at coordinate 90,358,355 of NC_090942.1, read as the reverse complement.
TGAAGAGGGTTTGGAGGATGATGTTAGAGACCTTGAGTACCACTCAATATACTCAAGGTCCAGTACTGGTAGGATACCAGTGAAACTTCCTTTTCACTGATGTGAAACCAGTGAAACTTTTTTTTTTTTCCCCACACTGTCATGTTTTGCTGGCAATCCAGGCAAGACATTTCCTAACCATAGTTCCTATAAATAATCTACCTCCTAAAAGAATTACATGCACTTTGGGAAATTAAAAAAAAAAAAAAATCCTTGCTTTTCTAGGAGCTCATTAACAAAAAGCTCATTAACAGGATGTGTTTCTGTTATGGGTTAGAGAAGTTGAAATTCTGCTGGAAATTCAATTTATCAAGAACATCAAGGACATTTCCATGTAACCACCTCTCCTGGACCAAAGCATTTTGTGACAGCCTATCCATCCTGGCTTACATGCAGAGTCAGTCCACCAGCCTCCCTTGTTTTGCATTCTTTAAAAGCTTAGAAAACCTGAAGATGGTCCTACAATTATCCAAACAGCTTCTTTTGTCCTTTGGTCTGAAGCAGGAGGAAAGCATCAAGGTGAAACTAATCTAGCCATTTACAACAATGGAGTTGCAGCCAGTGATGTGTGGATAGTATTAAATCTAGACAAAGGACTTTGCTATCATGAGGGGTGAAAGCTGCCAGAGATGATGATTTGCTATTTAGAGAAAGGATCCTCGCTTTCTGTATGTTTATCATCCAGTGTGCCAAGAGCAGTAGCTATACTGGCTTTAACATAATAAAAACTAGAACGCTATAGGAGTTTCTGTGAAGTCTTGCGTATATATAAGAAGAAGAGGGTAGATAAGCCCTTCCTGAGATTGTTTTGTGCCATTATGTGAAATTACCCAGCATATAAAATCTGATATGATCCTACAGAATTTCAAAAAATATAGTCCACACCCCGATAAACAGGCTAACAAGAAGCAAATACCCTTAAAGATTCTGGCCTTCTCCCCAGAATCAAAAATATATAGACTCTAAAAGTTTTTTATTTTCCAGGTGGGAGGTTGTGCAGGCCTTTCAGTCTATTAAATGGACTGCCTCAGTGAGCAACTAAGAAGACAGGACAAGAAATAGTCAGGAGACCAAAGTAGAGCTGAGGAAGGAGGTGAAAGAAGCTCTGTGCCAGCTGGTTTGTTTCAGAGTCAGTTTCACCCATCTCTGCAAGGGCCTCCAGATCAAAAAGCCAACTGAACTGGTTGGTGATAATTCCAGCATTGCATCCCTGACCTAAAGCTTTTGGTTTGAATTTGATATGTTGCCATGCTCAGTTACCTTCTGGACAAGTTAAAGAGAAAGTGGGGATGGAAAGGTCAGAATCCACCCAGTGTGTACCCGAGGCTTGACCTGCATGAGCTCAAAAATATGAGACTGTCTACAAATTGGTATGTAAAGCTGAAGGAAGACCAGATGGCTCAGCAGCATTTGGCCTCTAGCTGAGTCACTGCTAAAAACCTGGACTCCCAAAGCCTGTGCTGTGTTTTACTGTGTTTTCGGGCTGCAGGTGCTCTCAGCATTCATTTCTGTTTTTATGATTTAATTAAGAGTTCAAACCTCAAAATTCAAATGGGAAGCTGAACTTGGAAGAGGGTTGACAAAGAGTTGGGAAGATGTTACTATCACAACCAGTGCCCCTCATCCCCCCTGCGAGAGAACAAGGTGTCTGATTTAAATATTTTCCCTTGATGTCAACACAGAAACCATTCAGGATGAAAAAAGACTGTTAACACAGTGACCAACTGCAACTATTTCATTTACGCACAGGACAGCAAGGGTTGGCAATGCTACAACATCAAGACTGTGCTGCAACATCAAGAAATAAGGGCAAGCTTATTGAGTTTAGATTGTTGAGGCACCTGTAATTTATCAAGAAGAGGACCAAAAAGATAACTGAAGATTTGAAACAGAGATAATATTTTAAAAATTCTAATTAAGAAAAAGAAATAAAAAGCTTCATTAGCTCACACAATCTGCTGTCAGTGCGGAAACAAATAATTACAACTCACACTATCAAACTGATATGGCTGCTTACTGCATGTTATGAATGCTAATTCTTTTTTTCCAGTGTTGGAGAGATATTTTCACACTTACCTCCAAGCATAATTAATCTGAGAGTGGGAAATAATAGCTAGAAAATAGGAACAAATGACAAATTAGAGAGAGATATGTACTTGTCATGCAGAGACTACTTTTGCTATGATAACCTATGAATCAATTCCCTCAATTTCTAAAAATATTATAATCCAATTTGTCTTCAATCTACTTGAAGAGGTCATGAGCATCTCTAGTAGAAATCAAAGTTCTCTGGGTCAAATCTTGTGTTTGTGGTTCACATGCTGTTCTGTTAGTAATGCTCAAAGAAAAATTTAATTCTGTTTTTTTTTCTCTTGTGGGTAGTAATAGAAATAACAAAATAAGAAAATGTAGGCCACTAAGACAAATAAATGTCTTCAAATAAGTCCAGAAAGCAGATGTGCTCAAAAAGAAGTGTTAAGTGCAGAACTGTACTTTTTTGAGTTATTTGTGTTTGTGTGTGTGTGTGTGTGTGTGTGTGTGTATAAAATAATGTGCTATAATATCTGTTACAAAGTAACTATCTCTTGTGACCCAAATTTGTACCACTTAGGACAGTTTTACGAAAGGAAATATGAATGTTTATCAGATTATGTTATGGTTAGGTTTGGTGTGCTTTTGCACTGTATATCCAAAACCTAGCTGCTTAACACAAGTAACAACCTGTTTTGCTTAGATTTTTTTTTTAATGGGTCCCCCAGTCTCTCATAGCCTGACTGTGGCCCAAAAGTGCTAACCTGGAACAAAACAAAATCCAAGGCATCACCACAAAAAACTGATTACATCACTTTTAACCTACATGGCTTATTGATGAGTGGGTTCCTCTCTGGTCCTGACACAACACAGGCAGCAGGAATCTCCAGGGATCTGGAGATTTCCACCACCAGAGGGAGTAGAACTGGGATATGAAAGAAAGGGGATATTCTCAGACAATTTCTGGGGAGAAGAAAGGTCCTCCTCATTATCAGGCTGGTACAATAATTGGATTTATTTCTGCTTTGCAAGCAAAAGCATGGCAGACTGGGCGCAAGAGAGGTTATCAAGAGACAACAAGCTTTTTTTAAAGAAAGTCTGAGTTTCTGGATGAAAAAAGTTCATGTACAAGATTTAACAGTTTAAACCACTGGATGGTTGGAATCTATCTTCTGCAAAAAGACTGTTTGAAGTCAGCTAGTTGAAATATTCTAAGCTAATTACTGGTGGAGTAGAGCCAGAAAACTTTCCAAGATAAAAAAAAGAAAATATTAGAAAATTAAACTGTGTTCATGGAGGTGAGAATAAGAGAGAGGGGGCACAAATTCTCTACTGTGAATGAAAATTCCATCACACAGAGTGCCCCCGATGCTCTATGGAGCTGTCACTGAGATTATATTTTAGAGTTCTAGAATTAGTGGATAGAAGGAATGAATCAGAGGCCAAAGAACAAGGGTCTGCCTTCCTTCTCCCAGAGACATCTCCAATCAGAGGCCAAAGAATAAGGGTCTGGTTCCTTCTCCCAGAGACATCTCCAGGGAAATTTCCTATTTAGACTGAAGTGGGCCTTGTTGCAGAATGAGGCTGGGGCCTTGGCTTGCCAAGTTATTTGCTACCATAATGTCTTACTGAAAGCCAGTTCAAGATGCATGGATTCAAGTTAACAATATGAAGAGGTGACTGCTCTAAGGACGTTTTGTTAATTTGGGAGGTAATATCTAGTGAGGGACTCCAGAGATTGTTCCTAGGTTCAGTTTCATTCATCATCTAGGAGGGCATTTAATAGCAAGTTGGTGACAGTCACAGCTCTTTCTAAAATGTGAGGAAACAGTATAAAAGAAACCAAGAATACTGCAGTTCAAAAGAAGCACATCCCAGCTCCTGTGTCTTGGAAGTGTCTCTTGTCCCAACAGGACATCAAGGCAAGACCCTGGTGCATACTATTCCTTCCCACTTCCTTCACCACAAGTCCATATTTCTGTAGTAGGAAAGGCCAGGTGTATAGTCTTAGTGGTATATTCCAGCAAGATACCTAGCATCAGCAATACATGAAACAGAATAGTGGGAAACAGAAGGAAGAAAATTTGCCCTGCAGTACAGAAATACTCAGAGAGACTAGGAACAGAAGATGAGATTCAACCCAAAGAAACATCAAGAGAGAGTCTAAAACATGCAACTATCCTCATATCATCAAATAGCATCCCAGAGAAGGTGGGGAAGCAATGATAGAGAAGGGGTTGTGTAGGTGAGATGATGAAGATTTTTTTGAAATTGAGTTATTTCAGATTTTTTTTTTGCATTAGGTACTCAAGGAATTAGCTTTGTCCAATAGTCAACAAGAAAATCCAGCCTTATGATGCATGTGCAGAAGATCCTGTCAATGAAATACTTAACAGAGCTGCACAGTGATTTCACCTATAATATTCTAATTTATTGGGTAGAGTCTCTGCTTAGACTCTCTATTTTTCCCACTGGATCTGCAGTTCAGTGCATGGGACAGATGGCAAAGCAACCTAGCAGAACTCTTCCAGGTATCAGTAAAGTTTCCAGCATTTGGAATTTCTGTTTTGGATAATTCCCACTTTCTTACAGACTTGCGGCAAACCTTGGTCTGCTGTGACTTTAGAACATATTTTATTCAGCTACCCTTGTGCATATTCTCAGAGGTAGCTGCAGTAGGTAACAAACAAAAAGTGAACCGCAGCCCATAGAGTAATGAAATGGTGCATATGATTTCTGATCCCCATCAGCTGGAATACCCCATCAGACTACACTTAGAAGGAGGAAGAAGAGGAAAGTAAATCTTGTTCAGCCCATCTTCTCCAATAAGCCCTAATAAATCTTTCTCCGCCTCTTACAAGTAGCTTAGACCAAACGTCCTGAATATCTGCCAACGAACAAAACAGAGACAGAGAATCCCCAGGTTCTTCATCCTAGCTGCCTAAAGGCTTTGGCACTGTAGATATTCTACAGAGCTGTATAATCAGAGTTGGATGCAAATTCTGTTGTGCCTGAGGAACCGCATGCAAGGCCTCAACTTTCAAGCCTTTTGCCTTAGAAAGTATATAAGTCCTTGAGCTGTCCTAGAACCTTCCCTGACAGGTTGCAAACGGTTCTTTACCATTCCCTTGTCTATGTGGGCCTCATCTACATTGCCCTATCATGAAGAATAAGATAGCTATAGGCCCATTTGCCCCAGTGCTACATGACAGGATGAAGAAGGCCCAGTATTTCACAGCTGAAGATTGAAATGGGTACATTCCATTAGTGCAAACTTAAGCTATGTGATGTAGACAGGGAAACCATATACTGGTGCTGTGATCGAAGTGATTTAAATGGAAGGAAAAGGTGGGTGTAAACATTTGAGACTGATATAGCATTGCAGAAGGAGAAAGAGCACTTTAGGTAGGATTAAACCGGAATAAATGTAAGGGATAACTACTCTGAAAGACTTCAGCATCTGAATTATTTGTACTGATTATTTTACTTCCTGTGTTATGTTAAACTTGAAGCTTAGCATTTTGACTGTTTCCTCTGAAGTGAGCCAGAATTTCTCTTGCTTGTGTTCAACCTCCTTGGGGTAGATTTTGGTTTTCTAAAATGTGTGGTTATAGAATTCCAGACTTTCAGAAAGTTTTAGGTGTAAGGGACCTCTGGAGCTCTGTAGTACCAACCCCTGCTCCCAGCAGGGCTACTCCCCAGCTAGATCAGGCTGCTCAGGGCCTTGCCCAGGTGAGTTCAGAACATCTCCAAGAGAGGAGATTCCTTAGCCTCTCTGGGCAACCTGACAAATTCTCTTCTTCAGTCTTCCTTGAGGAGGAGGAAGAATAGAGCAGGAGAAATGCTGCCCAACAGCAAGCTGAGGAATACTACCACCTCCATTTTACAGGAAGGGGTGTGTGGAGGGAGTAACATGCTTGACAACAGAACAATGTCAGAATGGCAGAAGAGATACCATAAAAGGAAGTTGTTTTGTACTTACGTCCCTCAAGGAAGAAACCTAAGGTCCCATGAAGTTTTCCTACAGAGAGAGAGAGAGCGAGGAAGAATCCTGGCACCTCAGTTGCTAGATGAACCCCGGGAGAGCCACCTGCGGAGCCGGGAGTGGAGCCCGGAGCCCCGGGCAGGGCTCAGGAGCCCCGGCGAGCCGTGGGGAGGCCCCAGAGCGCTACTCCGCGGCGGTGGATCCGGAGCAGGAGCAGGAGCAGGGACAGTAGCAAGGGCAGCCCAGGAGGTGGCAATCGGGAGCTTCTTACGGGACTGGAGCAAAGGTAGAGGGAGGCTCCCAGGAAAAAGGGTGGCTGCCTTTAAGGTGGGTTTATTTGCCTGCCAGATGGGAAGTCTGTGACCAGCCCCTTTGAAACAGGTAAAGGCAGTAAGGCTTCTCCACCCACTTGCCTTGATCTTTCATCATAGGGAGGCAGGCAGGGAGGTTGTGCAATGTATGTGCTCCAGTCAGGAGGGTGCCGGAGAGGTTCATGCACTGGGAGCAGGAGCCAAGGCTCGAGGGCCTAAGCCAGGAGAAACGGCAGGGGCCGGGAGCGAGGCCCCTTCTACAGCCAGCATGGAGCTGAGGACCTCAAGCAGCGGCGTGGAGCTCTCTCTCGGTCTCCTTCTCTTTTGGGCTCTCCTTCCTCCTGAGGTGTCAGGGAAAGAAGGTAAGGGGGGACTTGGGGGTCCCTCTCCCCGTAGGGCTAGGCCTCCATGGGGAGAGTCCCCCTCAGGGGAGGGCCTCCTCCCCCCAAGAGGCAGGGAGCAGGGCCTGGCCAACTTGTGTGGGACACCAGGGACATCACAGCCTGCCTGGGGAGAGCTGGCGAGGTGCTGCTGGGGCTCTAGTGTCCAGGGAGGGCAGGAGGGTGCAGGGAGAAAAGGCCAGGAACAAGCCCCATTTGACTCTTAGTGCCTCTGTATAGTGAGCTCCCAGATGTGCCCCCTCTCTTTCCACCCCCTTGCAGTTGAAGCACAAACGCCTCAACATATCCAGTGATCCAGGAGAGATCTGCTTCTGTTTGCATTTAATACAAGTGTTGCAGATAACAAGTTTAAACTTAAACTCAGAAAGTCCCCCCCCCTGCTGCAAAACACCCCTGCAGTTTCCTCAAAAAGCCCTCATGGAGTTAACCCTTATGAGCAAGGATAGTCTTTTCTTCAGAAGCTGGGAAGGTGAGACAGCCTCTCTCATCTACCTCAGTGTTAGAAGGTAGAGCTGGGCTTTATAATTTCCTCCTCCACCTCATCTCTTAAGCCTCCCCTGCCTCCCTTCTCTGTCCCACTTAGTCCCTTTTGTTAGACGTAGTAATTTTTTTTTCTTCCGTCTTGGCAGTTCCACAGTGGTTGTGAAACATCTGGTGAATGAGAATTTCAGTAGAGAGGTGAGGAAGAATAAATCTCTGCTGTCTTCCCCACCTCCTTGTGCAGTTATTCCTGCTAGAGACTTCTTTTCAAATCTGTTTTGCACAGTGAGAGGTGTCAGGGGCTTTTCTATCCCAAATGTGGTTCTCTACTTTGGCTGCTCTAGGCCCTCGGTCTAGAGGACTTAGTCATAACTAGCAGTTCAGCCACGGGCTCATCTCAGACTCTATGTGCTGAATGCTCTTTTAAAGTGTTCTTGGCTAGCATGTTTGTATTAAGGATTTGGCTAAATGGATGCATCTAGTGGCCATTGTGGACAAAGGCAACCAAGGTGAGAAGTAATGTAAGGTGGCTTCACACAGGCTCTGGTTTCCAGAAGTGTGTGACCAGTAGCTGGCAGTAACACTCAGGGACCTCTCCCTGCCAGTATCTTACTTATCTCAACCATCTCATTTGAGCTGTGGCTGTGATCCACTCTTCCTGACTGTGTCTAGCAGGGAGCAGCCCGTTTCCCTGGCACCCTCTCTTATCTGAAGTTTTTCTTCTGGGGAGACCTCCTCCCTTGCGGTTGGACAGCCACAGTGAGATTCCTAGGAGTGAAGCTGTGGTCCAAAGAGCCAGTGGCCCCAGAGAATTCATATTCTCTGTGCTCTCATAGTTTCACTGACTTGTTCTTCCTTTTTTTGCAGCATCCCTGCCAGGTGTTTCACTTTGAGAGAGCTCTTTCTTGTGAATGGGCTTTGCCCACCCCAGTTACTTGGTAGGTGAAGGAACAGCTGCTGGAGGTCCAGCTGCATGGCACATGGGCTGTGGGAGGTTCCCCTCCCCGCCTTTCCTGAGTTTCTCTCTCTTTGCTCTCTACTAGAACTTGCCATGCAGCCCCTCTCACTTCCACATCACTGCTTCAGGCCTGAAGTGCGTGGGATAGATATTATCTAGGTGATGGTTCTGGAAGGACTAGCTACCTCACCCTGAGAGCTTTTTGGAGCCAACAACACAAGAATAGTATCTCAACTATCTCAGAGAGATTGAGGGAGAAGAGAAGTGAGCGAGGAGCCTTGCCTGGACAGGGTGTCTGTGGCTAGGAAGGTTTTGCCATATGACCATGCTGGGCGAATGCAGCGAACCTGCAAAACCTGGATTCCTGCTTTTCCCTTCTCCCAATCCTGAGCGGGTGTTTCAGAGGTGAGAACAGCAGTGCAGTCCCTCTTATCTCTGGGCCCACAGCCTGCTTCCTCATTCCACAGGACTCTTTCTGATCTGCACTTTACACTCTATTAGTTGTAGTTGGCAGGCAGTATTTGTAAAGCAGTCAGATGAGGGGGAGGAAATCTGGTTATTTAAATGCCATTTAAATATTCCCCCTCCTACCTTTCACCCTCAAATTCTTTTCTAAGGTGTTTAGAAATGATCCCTCTGAATACAACCCCAGGAATCCAAAAGGGAATCCAAGGAATTTTTTCTGTTTCCTATGTTCCCAAGCTGGGGCTGCAAAAGTGCTCTGAAACCAGTAGTCTGTTCTGGCAGCATCATATTTAGAGGGAAACCAAAGTTGCACATCCAGCAGTATGACTTACCCCAACTCCTCTCCCTATTTCCTGTTGGCCTAAGAAGTGATAAATTTTTAATTTCTCTTTGCATCAAGACTTCAGGGCAAACTCTGATCGCATTCTCAAATTTCTTTGAGCACTGACAATGAATAGAAAGCTGAGTTTCTCCTTTGTCACACAACTCCAAGAGCCAAATCTTAACACATAGGCATGCAGGGCAACTCTGCAGGAGGTGGTAATGCTGTGCCCTGGAGCAGTTATTGCCTTGCTCTCATAGGCAATGGCCACCTATGGAGATGGGGAGGCGGAGGGACTGTAAAAGGATTTCGAGGCTGGGATCAGATGGTGCACAGCCTGAATCAGAGGTATAGGGGAGGCACTCTGAGAAACTGAAGTGTCTCATGGCTTTTGGGTACTGTGACACAGTGGAAAATCCCTTTTAGAACTTCACACAGCCTCTGTACTTTCCCACAGTGTTTCCAGCTCTTCAGCATTGAATAATACCTCTAGGCGACACTGATTGATCTTTTGTTTTGGTAATTTATTTGATCACCCTGCTCTACATCCATTTTTTTTCCACCCCTTTCCTATTGGAAGGAAAGATGTGTTCAACTCCTAATATTGGGTTCCCATGTGAGTAGGTTTTACTCTCCTGCCCCTATCTGGGGGCAGCTTTAGAAAGCAGAATAGATTTCTCAGGGTTTAGCACAGAGCTGTGTTTTTGAGTGTGTGTGGGGGGTGTGACTTGCTCGAGTAAAAGGTGGAAGGCAGGGTGTCTCATACATTGGCAAGAACTTTTAACTAGCTGCATTATCATATCTCTTCCTATCCTTTGTCTAACCATGCTTTTTGACGGTAAAAGAACACAGTGGATGTGAGGTTGTGAGATCTGAGAGGAAGCACAGGCTTTGCTTTCTGTGACAAAACTAGGATGAAGCCACTCCGTGGGCCATATGGGTTGGGTCCTTGATTTTGTTTTCCCCTTCTGGTTTTCAGTGAATCTCCTAGACACAAGCACTGCACAGGGTGAACTAGGCTGGCTTCCAGATCCTCCAGAAGTGGGGGTGAGTATACACATTCCCAGAAAGGGGAGCCATTGGGAATACTACGTGATAGAAAAACATAACCCATGTTGAAATTTCACCTTGCCTCCCAGAATCAAGATTCTTCTGCAGCTCCACCCTCTCCTGGGGATTCCTTGCTTTGTAAGTCCTGTCTGCCTTGCAGCCCCTTCGCCTCTGCAGCCTCAGCCCCTGGCTCTTCAAGGGCTGTAAATCTTCTGATGCATGTTGCCGTTCAGTAGCTCTTAGTGATTGAACACATCCTTGAAATATATTGTTTTCGTGAAATAATAAACCTGGGTGGAGAAAGAGGAAAAATCCAATCATCATCCAGTTTTTCATCCTCTAACGTGTTGCAGACACAGCTTATGGCTCTTGCTCCTGGCAGACAGCCATGGCAGAAGTATTTCTGTGCACAAACCTCTAAGGATTTACAATCTTTGTCTGTGTTCTGTCTTTTTGCCTCTTAAGTATTAAATTGAATGATTCAGTTACAAATTTTTTCTTAATTTTTATGATCAGCAGCTGACTGGACAAATAATTGTAAACTGATGTGGCAGCAATCTGACCTGTTGGGTAGGTGTCAGCATTCTAGGACTTGATGTCCAGCCCTGATGCTGTATCTGACCCACACAACTGATGAGTGAAGCATTTCCCTTTGTTTCCTGGCTATAAAATTGAGCTGATGGAAGTGCTTCAAAATCTATTCCTGAAAGCCTGGCAAATTTGGGCCCAAAAAGGCAGTTGAGCTCTCAGCTATTTTTGGTCAAGTAGAGATGAGTGGTCCATTTAGCGTCACAGTTTATGTTAGTTAAAAACAAGAGAGTTTGAAAGATGGCTTCCTTTGGACTGTGATAGTGGAGGAAGGAAGGTACAAAGAAAAAAGAACTTGGGCTATTTTACAGGGGTTAGAAAGAGGTATGTTAATACATCGTTCCAGTTCCTCATCCATGTGCTCACCTTTCTAGCAAGCCCAAGCTCTCCTAGAGGAAGAGGAGGAGGAAGAGGAAGAGGAAGAGTCTTTAGGTTGGCTGCTCATACAGTAGACTTGGGTTCAGCCTACTCCTAACTCATTTTCATAACTTTCCTCCATAGTGTGCTGTGGCCGGTTTAAATAAGCCACAGCCTTCTCCTACTCCCAGTAGTCTTGCTGGGTGAACTAGAGCCAGATAGTGAGGTTCTCCTGTACTGGCATAACTGCACTTGTTTCATTTGTACAGCTCTTGTTTATTATGGCATCCTACTCAAAACAGGTGCCCTAATGAGACGTATGTGTAGGTCACATTTTGTCCATAGTTACTATCATCCATCTATCTGGGGATTTTAACCCAATATTGGGGTACAGGCATGTACAAGATGAAGTCCACATCTTGAAGAGATGGGAAAAACACTGACAACTGCCTAGTTAAAATAATATGATAAGAAGACCTTTGTTACAGAGCAAGTGAGTTTTGCTGAGTAGGTTCCTAGCAGTACTAGGAGCTGTCATACCCTTCTGCTTGTGCTAGCTGTTTTTTTTTTCTTTTTTTAAATAAATATGTTCAAAATACACTTTATTTTAACTGAGAATTGTAGAAGATTCTGGAGAACATGGCCTGAGAGCAATCTAAACTAATAGATCAAGATACTGATGATAGATGAAGAAACTAATGGATGATGAAGAATAGATTTATTGACTTCTGCTGAGCAACTGTGTTGTAGGGATTTGTCTAATCATGTCATTTCCCAATAACTGTTAGATGAAAGGCTTACAAATTGCCACAAGCAAAAAGGGAACAATAGGTGATTCTCTTGAAATCAGAACTTTGAATAACTTCTGAAACCGTTCTTCCAAAATAAAGAAGTAAATGTGTTTGAAAGAGAACTGAGATTAATTTGTAACATTTTTACACAAAAGAGCTAAGATTAATACTAAATACTCTGACTAGCTTTATTAATAGCTGTCTGGAAACATCAGAGCTGTGAACTTTACCGAGTTCGGGGACAGTCTAGATTACATGTAACAATGCTACTTGTACCTAAGCTCAGATGCGAGAGAGCTCCCATCTGTGAGCTGGATTTGTGTCAATATACTTGTCGCACAGAGGGGGAATGTGCTGTGAGGAATTGTCATGCTTTATGTGGATAAGGTCTCTGAGACATGGGACTGAAGGTGGATACTTTTTTTCTGCTTTGTTTTAGCCATTTACAAGGGATAAAATGACATGCCATGTGTGTTCGTTTCATGGTCAGACATGGTCAAGATCCAGTATAGACACATGCTCAGCCCAGGAACACCAAGCTGTAACGCTTGGCAAGTTTGGACAGGATGTGTCATTTTTTCTGGACTTTTAGGGTACATTAACTGGCAGTGCAACCTTGCCTAAGCTTAAAGGTGTGGTGTAAGACAGAAGTAAAATGTCTGTAGAAGTTTGTTTGGTAAAAGGTTTGTGCTAGTTTGCTTTGTAATGGCTGTTTAGAAAGTCTTTCATTCATTTTAGGCTACTATTGAAAACTAAGCCCTTAAAAAGGCAAACTGTACTTCCTGCTTTATTATCTATCTCCCCTTCCCTTCCTCCCCATCCACCCCATCATCTAACAAATTCCTTGCTAAAATTTTTGCCTCTTTTTGTGAACTTTTGAGATGGCAATATCAGTCGGGTATGGGGTGGTGTATTACAGTACTAATGATAGATTCCCCTCTTCTAACATGTATTACAGAGCTAATGATAGATCACTTTGAAGGTGTCAGGAGTCTAGAATTTACTTACTCTGCATTTCCTTAAGCCCCCTCCCCCCTCCCCCCCCAGCCTCAGCAGTCTGGCTTACTTGAACTGATTTTAAAGACTACTGAATCTATCCAACAAGCAATTTTGAAATCCTACCACGAACAAATGAGTTACCAGGCATAGTGGCATTGCTACTTGGCAGGTTGTACAATAGCAGTATAAAAAAGTTATCTGCTTCTATTTTGCTTTCAAGTATAATTGCATCAGCTTTGAACAGATGGTGATGAGAAGTCTCACATGACTTTTGTTCTCATCCTGCATTTTGTTTTTTGTGGGCAAGGTCCCTGAGCATCATGACTTTGAAGTTAGCCTTGCTGTGAGCAGAGGTTTGGAGTAGAGGTCCAGACGTCCCTTCCCATCTAAATCTTTCTGTGTTTCTGTGATAGTTTTGGATTTATTGTTTATTAGCATTATGAGTTTTCATTTTTAGCCAGGCACAAAAGAACCTCCCAGTTCTATCTGAGCAAACATTTTGAACTGTGTGTAGTATCTATTCCTATGGATTTGCTATGTCAATTTATATAGACCTATGATACAACACATTGGGCAATCCAATATTTGTGTTTAATTGCTACAATTATGCCACTCTCAGCTTGTGTGCCTATCTTGAAATTTTCCTTTCATCCACTTATTTCCAAGTGCTTTTTGTATGTGGGGGAATAGCATTTGCATAATCCATGCATGAGCGCATGTGACCACTTAAGTTCTTTGCCATTTGTACTATAGGATGCGGTGTGCTGTGCCTCTCAAGATGGCATTCTGTCTCTGTGCAGTTGGGTGGATTGTAAATTAAATGAACGTATATGCTTTGATGGCTAATATATTTTCTTGGGAGGCATGCTGTCACCAGCCCTGCAACTCCCTCTACTTGCAGAAGAGTCCTTTTTCACAGTAACTTTATTTTTTCAGAAACCACATGATCTCTGCTGCTGCTACTAATTGCCAAATTGTGCCATCTTTATTATACATTAAAGATTCAGCAATGCTCAGTTCTCAGCTTGTAACTAGTTTATGGAGTTTATTTTTCCCAAGTGATATTTTTGCATGGATCACAGCATTATTAAAAGTTTCCAGATGATTTTCTAATCTCCTTTATAGGCTGCCATTTTTCTCAGCCTACCATGCATAACAAGGTGGAGGACATAATTTTTTCTGCTTATTCCATACTCTTGCCTGCTTCCATACATACCTGCAAGTATGGCTACCAGTTATAAACTTTCTGTCGAGTCTCCCAGTGTAAATGGCACCTGACCTGCTCAACTTTTCCAAAGCCTAGCTTCACACAGGACTAAGGATGTGCATGTAACCACAGTGACCTAATGTATCCCAGAGGCTACTCAAAAATTTACTGTTGACTGCAGTTATCATGGCTCCAAAAACACGTGAAAAACTGTGTTCTTGATGGAAAGTGAAGTTCTGTGGCCCCCTTGTGTAGTTCTGTGGCCCATTGTTTCACAGGAGGTTTGGTTATGATTGCAGCAGCTGCCAAAGCTGTGTGGATGCAACTTGAGTGAGCTGGTGCTCATATATATGTATATGTACTTTTTGCATCTCTTATTTTTGTATTATATTCCAGGCATGGTACAAATTCTATGCTGGTCAATTATTTTCCTTAGGTAACAGATTAGAGAAAGTACTCACCACCTGTCAACAACTTTTATATCATTGGCCACAAGATAATGTTTACATGTCTTCAGATTTTGGCAAGGTTAGGTAGTGCTCAGCTGAGCTAAGATTTCCCAGATGTTAATACCAGCTGATGGCTGGGTTCTGTTTCCAGCATTAAATTCAGATGCATACGCCTGGCCTTGAAGGAAATAGGTGTTATGGGCTGCGAAGTCCTGAATCTGCAAATGATTACAACTTGGCACTTCTATTCCATTAAACCTGGGCATCTCACTTAATCAGACTTCTTTGTATCTTACTGAGATAGTCCTATCTGGAACAAGCCTCAGCCAGTTAGCTTTTTGTAGCATTCAAAGACAGTGTGAAAAATAACCATTAGAAACACTGCTGAGTGCATCTGTCCCACAGCTGCTGAGAATGCCTGCCCTTTAGGATCTAACTCAAAGGGACATCATCTCTGAGAACCTGGAATAGAGTAGCATTATATACCTCAGCCTGCTCTCACCTTAAGTATCAGGCCTAGGTGAGTAGCTCTTCCAACTGATCAGGGTCTGCATAAAGATAAGGGACAAATGCCTAGTAAAAGTCCACAACTGGAGATGGGAAGAGCTCTGGCTTCAGGGTCATATCATGCCATGCCTTGCTGCTGTTGATATGCTGCTGTTGATATGGTGGGGAGACTTGCTGATGACGTTCTGTTAAGTGAAAAAAGTTGGATTTTTGTGGATTTGGGAGAGAAAGAAAAAAATGTTATGCATGTCCAGGTATACTTTAGTTTACTCAGGTATTGATCAGAGGGGTGAGAGGGGAAGTCTGAAAAGTGAGATGAGAAGAAGTAAACTATAAATTAATAATTGCATAGTGGGCCATATTGCATGAGCCACAACCCGGTAGCCCAGGATGAAGTTACTGCCCCAGAACCAAGTAGCAATCTCAGCTACTGAACCCAATTCTGTGACTTGAAGGTGCAGAAAATACCATGCTCTGAGCTGGAGTGAGGATCCTGTACAACCGTTACATCATCACCATAAAATTTCAGTGGCTGCTCAGGCATTGAAATGATGACAGCTGTGTTGCCTAGCAACTTCAGCAAGCTGATTCACCCTTTTATAGCTGTTGAATGAGAGTGGACAGGGTTCACTGAACTTCCTTAGATCAACAGGAAAGCACCGCAAGTCAGCTGAAGCTTAAGGCCAAGAGGCTAGTTAAAGTTAAGAAAACCCAGCAACTTTTATGAGAATATCAACTGGAATACTTGATATCAAATAGCCATGGTTGAGTTTGCAGGCAGGCAGGTTAGAAAAGAAAATGCTTTATATCTCTTGTGGCCTGCTGTGTCTTTGCTGAGTGGGCCCATGATTTGAAGTGCGATTCTTATCAGCTTAGAGACTGCGTTGTAGAAAATTTTGCACTTTCACTCTGATTGCTTGCTTGAAGGGTTATTTCCATTGTTTCTAAGGCCTGGTTCCTGGCTTCTCTGTGCTTGAGGTGCAGGCTGCCAGCTCCTCACTGTGACTTTCATGCTGCCACCTACAGCTTCTTTCCCCTAAGCATGTCTGATCATCCCAAAGAAAAGGCAGAATTACCCTGTCCCTATGTGGGATTCCACCTGATCTGTTGCTCATCTTTAACTAATGCAAACAGAGAATGTAGTGTCCATAACAACAAGACTTGTTTCCCAGCTTCTCTATAAGTACTGGAAGTGTACTTGACAGTATAACTGACACCATACAAAGCCCTTTTCCTTGAAAAAAAAAATTCACTTCCAGTTATGGTAGATATTATGCAATGTACAACACAGCGCATGAGTAACATGAGAGGTATCAATTGCTTTATTGGTAATATGACTTTAGCTCTCAATTCTCAATTGAGAATTCAAACCTCAATTCAAACCTCAATTCAAAAGGTGCGCCACGTGGTTTTCGCCTCCTTGCCTTTTTGTAGTTATTGACATTGTTAGTAGGTGTTACCAGAATAGGTACGTATGAAATGAGACTTCCAAACTACTTAGATGAAATGTTGGACTAGCATGTCATTTTTTTCTCAGCTAGTAGCATCTGTTGTGAGCAGAATTATTTTCCTGCAAGACCTAAATGTGGCCAGAGAGCTCAGAGAATGAGCAGACAGCAGAACCTGGATGTGATAAACAGGTTATCTAATCAATGTACTGGAGCTCTGTGGCTCAAATTAGCACCTTATCTTCCCATAAGGGCATGAATACAAGTTAAGTTTGAAGCAGATGGGTGGGATGGAGACCTATGTGCTAGTGCCCTAAAGGACAAGTAATTGCCTAACAAAGTTGCTCCTCCCTGAAAATAATCAATTGTGGAAAAAAATGACATCCCACCCAGAAAGATATTGCAAATGAGTAAACATCACTTCTGTGTTCAGTTGTATCAAAGGCTCCAGGACGATGTTATGAAATCAAATTTTCCTGACCATTGCCAAAAGATCAAAGAAATAAAAGCAGACTCTCTGCTGTTCTCAGATCTAAAGTTATACGACTCATGAAATTAAATGTCTAGGTGTCACCACACTTCTTTTAGCATCATCATCTAAATTGTCTTCCACACCAGCAAAGGAACGTGCAAGAGCATTGAGAAACTTTCAATGAAGGGTCACAGCAACTTAATTCTGAAATATTTTTGAGACACCAGTACCGTGATGCTATTTTTGACTTGCTGGTCTAGCATTATCTACTGACAGATTTTTGTGAGAGGAGCTGTTCCCTGTATCGCAGTAGATATAAGCAAGATGTCTCTACTGTCACAGTCTTTTTTCTGAGGCACTATGCTAAGAATGTAGTACAGCTGAGCCTGTAATGTACAGTTGGCCTTCAACTCTGAATCTTTCCCAAGAGGTAGAGTTAATACAACTTTTTTTTTGGTCATGATGTCATGCAAATGCCATACAAAATTCAAAGAGACTCCATAGGCAAAATGCAGCCATTTCCCTCCTGTTTCTGTGCAAGCAGGGGAAAGAGATTGAAGCTGTTATGTGGTGTGTGTTCTGCTAGTGGGCTGCAGGCTTGAGACACAGTGATGTATCATTGCTGAGAAAGATTGTTCCTTTTCGGCGCTGGGATTTTTCTTAGGGAAGAGAGTTCATGGATTAAAATAGCCCTTTGAGTTCTGTTGCAAATTAAATGGGAAAGATGTAGTTTGCTAAGCACAGGTAAATTGTAGCAGGCTGTCCTAACTCAGACTGCCTTTTGATCTTAGTGCAACTCTCTAACCCAAAGTCAAACAAGTCAGTGTTTTTCAATATATGAACTCCTAACTTCTGCAGTGGAGACATGCATCTTAGTTTAGCAACTTTAGCAAGATATTTGCTTTGTTCTTACCTTTTGTAAGTCCCTTAAAAGTAGCTCTGTGCCTCTCCCCAGGGGTCTGCAGGCAACAGATTGGAAGCCACTATGCAAATCTAACCTGAAGGTGAATGAAAGCTGGGTCACAGGAGGCGGGACCTTATCTGAAAGGAAACAGGGCAAGTTCCTGGGAAGCTGGAGATGCAGACAGCATTACTGTTGCAATGCACAAGCTCTTGTGACTCCCACCTGAGTCTAAAGATTTGCAATACTATCACAGTCTGCTGCCTCTGTCACTGGTAGCCTAACTCTTTATATCAATGATGAAATTTTTATTCATCTTCATAAAAGTCTTTTTTTTTTTACATAAAAAAGACTAAAACCAAAAGAGACCACCTTACTGATGCCTGCAGAGCCTCAGACAGTGGCTCCAAGATAGATGAACTGTCCCAGTTCATTTCCATCATATATCTTACCAGAGACCGTAGGAAGAATAGCTCACAAATGGATGGAGGAATCATAGGTTGTCCTATACAGGCTAGTTGACACAGTCCTAACTTACAGAAAGCTCATAGTTAGAAGAAACAGGGTAGCCCTTCCTACAGCTTCAGAACTTCAAACTGTATATTTAATTCAGAGTCAATCAAGGCAGATGTTAAAAGGTATGTACAGGGCCCCCTCTTACCTTTGGACCTTTACTCACAAGGTAGACCAAACAGATGCAGTTTACACTACGTGTCCATTGACACCCTTCCAGTTTGTTATTCAACTCATTCTTAACTGGCCTCACAAAGACAGCTCTTCTTCCCCACTACTTTCTTCATATTGAATCCAACCTAGCCATGGAGGAAAGTGGCCTTCCTTTTCCCTAAATTTACAGTGTTCTGAGGTCATTGAGATAGTGCTTTTGCTAAATTATCATCTTTGAGGTTTTCATTCACTTAATGCTAATTGCTGTACTAAGCTGTTTTAGCCTGATTTGCTACTGGAATTGATTTACTCCGTATTACACCAGACTGTGACTTTCAAGAACACCACTCTGGAATTAAGTGCCTCTGTTAGTGTATTGGTTGATGAGAAGTACAGAGCACTCTTTTGACCTCCAATCCAATAGCCACATCTTTAGGCTTTTTAGAAAGTCAACCTACTAATTTATGTCCCTCTGGAATGCATTGGCCTTTGCTTTCTTAGCAAAGGCCTTTAAGAATTCTAAAAGTTTAAGAGTTTGAAGAGTAGTTTAAAGACAGTTTAAATTTGAACTTAAGAAAGAATTTCAATTTAAGAGAGTTTAAGAGGAGCTTTAAAGAATAAAATTTAAAGAGTTTAAGAACTTTTTAGCTTGCTTGGATAAGGGATTGGACTAGATGAGCTTTAAGGTCCTTTCCAACCTAAATCTTTCTATGATTCTGAGTCTCATGAGAAAGTTTTCTGTAGCATCGTAAAAACCACAGTTCACTCACTGCTGAAATGAGAGAGTCTGACTCCTCCCCTCCCCCCACCTTTTAAAGAATTTTTCCCCATCTCATGACAAAATTGTGACAATTGGAGTAAAGATACAGTCTGAAATGAAATGAGTAGAAAGTTATATTTTTAAGGGAGATTGATTCAATACCATTGGCAGAAAAGCTGGAGAGTCAGGTAATTCATATTGATTGAGCCAAACTGCCGCACACTTTCATTAAGAATATTACATTAAAAATCGGAGGCGTACATTTTGATTTTGCAGCAGATTCTTTGAGGATGTGAGACAGATGCCTAGCAACTTCTGGACTCATCACCCTTTCATTAAGTGTTGCATGTAACAGTTTTTCTCCACTACTTTGAATTTAAAAGCTTCACTGACTCATGAAAAGAAGTCACAGGCATATTTAACAATCGTTCTATATTGTTAGCATAAATAATATCCTCATTTTACTTCCTTTACCCATCAGCAACAGAGTCTAAAAGAACCAAATCTGGCTCCCTTGTTATTTCTTTGCACCACACTGTAAATGAGACTGTAGAATAGACAGTGGTAAGCCTCTTTGCCCTGAAGAGCTCAGTCTGGAAGAAGTTGGGCTGAGATGAGCTAAGAAATACAGGACTTAGCAGTTGGATTTTTTCCAGGAGTAGAGTTTAACAGTAATTTTTTCTGCTAGAAATGTAAGTCACTATTGAAAATGAAACTTTGACCTCATGTCACTTAGTTTTGAAAATGGCATATTCGGGATATGCATCACAACAGCTTATGTCTTTTGGTAAGTGGTATTTGTTACAAGATCAGACATTCTTCTTCCTACATAGCAGATTTCCTAGGAGTTTAGACTGGGTTTTAATGCCTTTCTAGCCTACTGTTCAAAACACATGCAAAACCACTTAGCTTTGTGGTGGCACTTCTCTGTGGCTTTGCCTCAGGATAACTTGCTAATGGCAGCTTGTTTAACTCTAGGCCTTAAAATGCAATCATGCATTTCCCATCGGCTTCGTGGACATCCATGGAAAAATGCTTCTAAAAGACAGTCTTTGCATTAGCATCTCCTTACAAAAGCTACTTTGTTATCATACCCCTTTCTAGTTTCATCTCCTCTTCTATTTCAATATACTTAAGGATGTATTGTAAATTCAATTCTGTAGCATTTTCCAGAGTTTTTTGCATGAAATGGTGCAATGGGTAATTAAGTGATTACCTCTTCTGATAGATCAATTTAGATCAGTCTATTTCTCTCTTGTGGTATCATAAGTCCTATGACCCGTGTAAGTGAAATAGGTGAAATAGGTGTAAATCCCATGTGGTGCAGATGTGTGCCAGCTGGATCATATTAACAGGGTGGGGTAACACTGGAGATTAATTACATGGAGAAAGAGGAAACAAGAAGGGACACATAGATACCATCTGCAGAACTTCCTGGGAGGAGATTGCTAGTACGCATTTAGGTAAATGGCTGTAAACAGCTAGATATGAGCCTATGCTATCATCAGGGCTTGCTAGCCTGGTCAAAGCGCTCTGGCAGTTTTCAGAGTGGGGCTGCACAGGAGGTATGCTCTAAGTCATGGCATAAAACCGAGCCTTCTTTGGCACTCGATGGCTTCATCTCTCAGACTACACTAGTTGGCAGGGTGGCCTATGGGGCTGCATCTGGTCCGTGGAATAGCAAGCGGGGAGACAGGCTATAGGTCTGTGCTGTGAGTGCAGGAGGTGGTGGTGCTAGAGGAGAGAAATGTGTGAATCTCACGCTCAGCCCGTGAGACTTGACAAACATGGAGTAATACAGAGATTGAGGCCTTGTTTAAATTGCATCTTAATCTGGGGTGTGATTTAAAACCAAGATGCTTAAACTTGTGCCAGTACCTATGTGGGCACTCGTTTCAATTTAATTTGATTAAATATTTAAAGCATAATGAAAAAGGCACTCTTCATATGGGGGTAAAAAAAGGATCTAAGTTATTTTCCCTGTGGACAAAGCTTCCTTTCCAAGTTTTCAGTTCTTATAAGTCACTTACTCTACAGTGAACATTCTTTGCATTTCATACCTGATCTGTAACGAGGAAAGAAAACTAGAAGCATATAAAATTGAGCAAAACTGTATGTTAAAATACTTGCCAAACCCTACTAGACTCATACAAATAATATTAGTGAGGTCATGTGACCAGCTGGGCCCGTGTCTTCGTCCCAGCCATTATTTACCTGGGGTAGAAGCAGAACCTAGTGTGAAGTCAGGAAAATCAACTGAATTTTAACAGCTAAATTAGGGTTTGCAAAATCTCAGACTTCTTATCCAAGTTAATGAGTCCTGCTCTAGTGTGGTCCTCCTGTGATTGACCTACCCATTGTGGCAGGCCATCTCTTCCCTTACCCCAAAGTGCTGTTGTCTTCAGAAGATGCCTCTGCATCTCGTCCTCCTGCAACACTGTTTTCAGGAGCAGATAAGAGTCCTGCTCTGGCATCTCCTATTGTATCCTTTGAATGTAAACAATGGGAGAGAGAAGTGGCCAATACACAGAAGTAGGTGGATCTTTTTCTGGCTCTGGGATGAGAAGAAAGAAGCCAAGGAAGGATGAAGGGGGTAGGTGAGGGTCCATGCACTGCGGTCCCTTTCAGTTTGGCATGAGTCAGATTCTAATCATAATATCCTCTTTGCTCCCTGCGTGAAGTGTTTAGGCAGGTTTGGGCTCTGGACTAGATGCAGCTTTTGCTCAGCATAAGAGACTTTTCAGCTAGGCAGGCTTTGAGCCCCGGATACCATATGAGACTGGATCTTGTAGGCTATATTTTGTCATATTTGAAGTGCAACTTGTCTCTCATATCTGTCTAACGATGTGTGTTTTCTTCTGCCCCGGGAGCAGTGGAGTGAAGTGCAGCAGATGATAAACGGTACCCCTGTCTATATGTACCAGGACTGCAGTGTGCTTTCTGAGGGTGATACTGATCACTGGCTTCGCACCAACTGGATCTATCGGGGCGAGGCAGCCTCCCGCATTTATGTGGAGCTAAAGTTCACTGTGAGGGACTGCAAGAGCTTCAGAGGTGAAGTGGTCACCTGCAAAGAGACCTTCAATCTCTACTACATGGAATCTGAGCAAGATGTCGGGATCCAGTTCCGACGACCACTGTTTATCAAGGTCTGTAGTGCTGGGGGTGAACACTAGTTCATATCTTTCAGCTTAAACTAGGAATGTCTTGTTGGCCAGGAGGGATCAAGAGAACCAGAGTCGGGGGGGGTGGGAAGGAAATGGATAGTGAGCGTTGTGCTTACAATAAGCTCTGTTGCCAGTGCCTCACCGTTATGCTCAGAGCAGTCTTTGCCACAGGAGGCAATAGTTTTCAAATGAGATCAGACCTCTGTTCCACTTAACCACTTGTTTAACTTGACACAATTTATGTAAGGATTCTAAAGGGTTATAACAACGCTAGATTGTTACACCATATTTTATAGATAGAAAGCCGAGACCAAAGGAATTTGACTTGCCTTAGGTATTAGAGCAAAATTAGACCAAGAGAAGAACAGAATCCAATTCAGTTCTCTGGGCTCCTGATCATTTGCTGTGATTGTTATGAGATACAGGGTGTTATCTCTAAAACTAGAGCTGATAGCTTGTTATAATGAAATTCTCCCTTGTGTAAAAGTATTTAGCTCCCCTATATTTTACTTGCTGTACTGGCTGCCCTGATGTAGTGGCCTCTTGCCACAGAAACATTTGCATTCCAGAATAGAGAACCTTAGCTTTTCTGTAGATGAATTTCTAGAACTGAGTTTTGTCCTAAAAGAAGCCACAGACCTAAATTGTTTGACTGTCATTTCCTCTGTAGTTTAAAAGACATGTTACGAAAACAAAGAACTGTAAAGGCTAACACAGGGAGAGCAAGATTCTTGTATCTGACTCCCCTCCCTCCCCAGTGCTGCACCACCTCCCCTGCAGCTGGGGCCTACCGCATGAATTTGTGTGATACTTCCACAACTCCTAAACCTGCTCTGTGATCCCACTGCCAGATGCAGCTGCTGAGCAAGTCCTTCAATCTGCCATCCAGCTACAGGGGAGCAGGTGGTGTCATGTAATGGGGAGGGGCCTACAGTGGAGAGGATCGGTTAGCAGGCTGTCTGAGAAGGAAGGCCTCCCCACCTACAGCCCAACTCTTCCATATAACATGATGCCATGGAGGCATTACCCTCTCGCCCCAGCATATGAAGCATATCTCACTCATTTGCATTCTTTGTTTGCTGAGGCAGTGGGAATGTAAGAGCTTGGAAGCATTTTTCATGTAGTATCTGTAGTGTTGAATGTGTTGAACGCTGCATGACAACTGCCTTGGAGCAGAAGACCTGACCTGCATCAAGCGCAGCCTGGAAACAGTTGGCTGCAATTTCCTGGTCAACTCAACACAACTCTGATGGCTGTTGGGATTTTACTGTATACAATTTGCAAACAAAGAAGAAAAATGTAACAGAAGAGAGATGTGCTGCTGATTTGTACATTTCTGCTGGGGCAGTTCCTAAAGACCTCTGAGATCAGAAACCCAGAATATGGAATACTGTGTAAGACCAAAGAATGAGTGCAAAGCAGTTGAAAGGAGATGGTGAAACATATGGAAGCAAGAGAGGAAGGGGACCCAGTTTGATATATTAACACTTTTCCTTCCAAGTGCAAAGAAAGACAGCATGCAGTGCATTGACATTAGAAGTAGTTGACCATGCAGCCTCTAAAGGGCCTTAGTGTAAAAGAAGTTTGAAAGGCATAGCTATCTCAGAGCTGGGGCTGCCTGCTCACATGTTGAAATTATTGTCTTTTTCTCTTCTGCTTAGCTGAACACCGTGGCAGCAGATCGAAGTTTCACAAGCAGAGACATTGAATCGGGTGCCATGCAGCTGAACACAGAAGTGTGCCCCATTGGGAAGCTGTCTCGACGGGGCTTCTACTTGGCTTTCCAGAACTCCGGGGCCTGTGTGGCAATGGTGTCTGTCCGAGTGTATTACAAGACCTGCCCGGAGGCAGTGCGGGGCCTCGCCCATTTTCCAGAGACGCTGGCGGGTTCAGAGGGGCTCACAGAGGTGCCTGGTACCTGCGTGGAGTTTGCAGCTGAAGAAATGGGATCTCCCCCCAGGATGCACTGCAGCACCGATGGGGAGTGGCTGGTACCAATGGGTCGATGCCTTTGTGCTGTGGGGTTTGAGGAAGTCAACGGGAGCTGTGTAGGTGAGTGTGCAGATGGACACTGGCTATAGGCCATGAGAGAGGTTCTAGGGAGCCAGAGATCAGAGCATCTGTGAGCATTCTCTGTGCTTGCCAGACATTTCTTATACTTTTTCCCCTCCTTTAGACGCTCTTTCTCAACTGTGATTTTTCTCCTCCTGAGTCAGGTGTAAGACCTGCACACACCTCTCCACTCCCTCTTGGGCTTCATCCAGGAGCCTTCAGCTCTGGAGCTAGTTTCTGCGAGTCGTTAACTGTGTGATTGACACTGACTCACTCAACAATTGGTTCCCAACCCTTAAATGGCAGCCTTGTTCTCTCAGGGCAGACAGGTCAGATGCACAGAACAGTGTATTTGTCCTATGACTAGAAAGCTGAGAGCTGGGCAGGGGCAAGGGCAAAGCTTCTCCACTGTGCCCTCTTCTGCTTGGACCGGGGATGGTTCTTCTGCCATGGGAAACTATGTAAAGCACATTGCACAATCCCATCTGTGCCTGGCTCATTTCTGAGGAAGAACAATGAGCAGGCTTAGGAGTCACCATGCTACTGGAGCCAGAGGGTGAGCCAGGGTTGTTGGAGCAAGCAGTACAGGGTTCTCCTTTTGCCACAGAGGGGAGAGGATCCAGCTACTTAGGGCAACTTGGTGGGTATGTCAGGGGAGAGGGTGTGCATGGTGTTATTTGGAATATGTATTACTGCAGAAAGGGAGCTAAAAGGACGGCATATCTCTGTTCTTGTTGTCAGAGCCATATGGCACAAGGCTGGGGCAGTTCTGAATATGGAAAAATGAATCCATACATGGCTCGTAGGGTCAGTGGGGGGGGCTGTCTCTCTGCTTTGTCCTGTCTTTGCTCTGGTACAAGGATCTGGTGTCTCTGTCAGTCCCCTCTGCTTGCTCCTTTTGCTTGGAGAGCTGGCAAAAGTTGAAGCACAAGATCCTTGGCCTTCTCCAGCAATCCCCTTTCCTTCCATAGCTCAGCCAGTTTTTCCACTTAGGCGCTGCAGAGCTATCCCCGCCCTTCTGCGAGTACTCCCCTGGGAAGGGGCAGGGAAGCTGTCATGCCTGGGCAGGCCCTGACTGCTATCACAGGACAGGTTCATTCTGCATCTGTGCTTTTCTCCCATTCCGCCCAAGTAGAGTTGCAGCCGGAAGTGTTTTTTGTAGGATCAGTAAGGAATGGGGAGGTCTCCTGGGAGAGTAAGGGAACAGGGGAGAACCCAGGAGGGGTAGGGAGGCAACCTCATGCCCAGAGCAGTGTCCTCCTGGAGGATCAGAGAAGGAGAAGGTGAATGTAGGTTGCCTGTTGGAGGTTGTCTTGGGACCCTCTCGCTCTAGGGGAAAGCCCAGGCATTGTGCAAAGGACTGGGAACAATCTTGGGCAGGATAAAGGCTGAGATCAGGGCTTCTACTTTTGTCTTTGGATGATGGTGGGCTTCCCCTTGAAACATGAACAAGGGGAGAGGGCACAGACCTTCCAGCAGAGTCTTTTCATTCAGATTTTTGCACTGAGCAGCAACAGAAAAAAAGGAAAGCTGAGCTATGACCCTTGTCCCATAAGAGACAGAAGAGTCTGACCTCTGTTCCAGGACAGAAAGTGGTGGAAAGCCAGAGGTTCCAGTTCTGAACAAGTTTGCTCAACCTCTGGGTGAATTTCCAAGCACATAAACCTCTCCTGGGTTTATGGGTTTAATAGCTCAGCTGTCCCGTAATCACAAAAAACTGTTCCTGGCCACAGGGTTAAATCTCAGCTTCTCAAAGTACTGCAGACTTTGTTGCTGATAAACCCAGCTCTCTGTGATTAGCTTCCTCAAGTTAAATAATTTACTGTGAAGAGAGAGTGGCTGTGCCCCCTGCCTGCCTTCTGTTTTTTTGATGGGCTCTGCCAGTGGGTGAGCAGGTTGCTCATGCTGAACTCCCCGTTAGCTCAGCTCTGGTGTCTGAAGGCTGCCCAGTGCTTGCTGGTGGTCTCCAGACGAACACCTGTAGGAACAGGGAATGAAGGGAGGGCCCCGGCTATCCTCTTTGCCCTCTGGTGCCTGCAGAAAGAAGTGCTGAACAGGCTGCTTTTTCCAGGCCTGTTTTTCCCATCTTGCTGCCTGGGGAGAGGAGGTAGGCCTGGGGCAGGTCTCCAAGGGCTGGGGAAACCAAGTGCCTGTGGCGAGAGAGGGGCTCAGCTGCCGCTGAGACTGCTGACTTCTGCATCTTTGCAGCCTGGGTGAGCTCCTCGGCTCGCTCACACCTGGGTGAGCCGAAGGCGCAGGCTGCTTTCCCTTCTGCCTAATGAGCCCAAGAAGGCCTCGCTGAACTGAAAGGAACTGCAGGGTAGGGCGGAGCAGGATGGGAAGGAAACCGGGCTCTCCGGCCTGCCGCCCCCCCCGCGGGAGCGCGTCGCCCTCGGGCTGCCGCCCAGGAGCCGCCGGGGGCTGGCGGCGCCCCGCTCCGCGCTCAGGTGCGCTCGCGCCCGCCGCGGCCCCGCGCGCGGGAGCCCGCCCCGGGCGGAGCCGCCGCCTCGCCGGCGCGGTGCGGCCCCCTGCCGGCGGCTGCGGGCACGGCGGCGGCCGGTGCGTGGGAGCCGAGGCGCCGGGCGTCCCGTGCGGTAAGGCGGCGGGCCGGGAGAGCTGCCCCGGCGGCGGCGGCGGCGGCGCCCACACGGGGCTCGCCCTGGGGAGCCGCGGCGCCGGCACGGAGGATCGGTCCGGGGGTGCCGGGGCTGCTCCCTCTGCAGCCCTGGGGGGCTCCTCCGGGCTCCGGGGCTCGGCCATGCCCCCTGCTCCTCTGGCCTAGGTGGGCTTGCGCTTGTATGGCTCAGCTGCCTGTTCAGCCCCCTGAAGCTGAGACCTGACTCCTGGGTGATCTCGTTGCCCGGTGGGAACAGCCCCGCATTGTTCTGTCCCTCCAGCATACCCAGGCTGGAGGCTGGCTGTCCACAACCAAAACTGTACCTGCAGCATGATAGTACAGACGTGTGCAATGACTCCAGCCTACACCCCAGCCCCATTTAGTTTACTTTAGTTTACCCTAGATATAGCCTAAGGTGACATAAGCCTGTCAGGCTGGCTGGTGTGTTCTGTTACCTCCTAGGTTTATCCCTCACCCAGAGACCCCCCATGCAATTCCCTGCACTGCCTGTCACTACTAGGGTTACTGTATTCCTCTGAGTTAGCTATCCCACTTGAAGGATCTCACCACCACTGGTGAGTGAAACAACAGTGGCTGATTTTTCTCTGTGCAACAGATGTGGACTGAGGGCCTGGAATGGCATTGGTATTCAGGCCGAGTGGAACAGAGGGAAGCTCTGGAGGATATCTTGGGGTAGGAGCTAAGTGTTCTTGGAAAGGTCCCTAGACCCAAACTACCATGCCAAGTTTGGCTTAGCTGGATAATAAGCAGGTGCGTAGGTTGCCCCATATTCACGGCAGGCAGTATTGTCCAGGGAACGCCAGAGTATCTCTGTTATATTTGTCAGTGGCTCTGCTATTGATTTGTTTTTCATGTTGTCGCTGTTTAAGCTCTCCCAGTCCAGACTGATCCAGTGTCAGGAAATTTGAAATTTTATACTGGAGCAATGGTAGGATGTCACAGCATCTTGACTCCAGCATGTAGAAGTAATTCTACTAGAGACCAAAGTAATTTTTCTTTTTCCTGCCTATTTCTGAAGGAGGTGATTTGATCTTAAATAGAATATAAATGATTCCAGCTCTTTGGGCTGGTGACTCCTTTGGTGGTGGAAATGTGTGGAGGAAAGGGAAAGAATGAAGACTGTCACTTCTGGGCTTCAGCTGGTTGATATGTATCAGCCCCACACCCACCAAGCAACCTCTCAGTGTTGATTGCCCATCTGCTTGCCACTTTTTGTGATTTTTTTTTTTGCGATTATTTCTTCTTTCTGTGCTCTTCAGGGTTCAAATCCTTTTGGCCTATGTGTACTGTCTTAGTATCCCCAGATGGTTGTGTGATGGCATTAATATGTAACCAGTAGGCCAGTCAGCATCATCCAGTGTTAATGGCACAGTCTGTCTGCCATGCCAGGGCAAGAGAAGGGACTGATAAGAATAAGGTGAAACCACTTATCTGCTGACAATCTAGAGAGAGGTCTCCATGTACGGTGAGGATAATGTCTCTTCCTGAAACTGATGGAAAGGAGTCTGGTTTGGCCTTTGCTAATGGAAATGTTTTTAGGTCACTCAGTTGTTCCTCTTTGTCATAGAGTAGGAATAGCTGGATTTTTTAAAATCTTCTGGATAAAAGATGATTTTCTATACTATGCACCACCATAGTAAGCCATTTCTGTCTGGCTTGTGAGCAGATGGATTTGGGATGGTGTCCATTGGGATCTGCTAAGGAATTACCCAGAATATTGTTGCTGTTGTAGTGCAGTGTGAAAAGGTTCATTCCTTATATGCTGAAGTTAAATGCAAGGCTGCAGCCTGTGCAGAATATCAGTGTATCCAACCTTCTACCGTCTGGTTAGTGATAGGTTGTTTGTTTTTGTTTAAGAACATTTGATAGATTCATTTAGTTACCCTTCACAGGTTGATAAAACATTAAATTCACATGATACTACAACTTGCCTCGCTCATTCCTTCCTTGCCACACTCCCACAGAGGTGGAGCATTACCCTTAAGAGAACTGAAGAGAGAGGCAAACAGACCAGAGCTTCTGTAGCTCAAGGTAGTAATACTGCAGTAGAGACTGAGCATCAGATGTTATAGCTAGAGAAGGATGTGGCTGTGTACTTTTACAGGAAGCACGTGGCGTGTGTTTTCTGCAGTCTGTACCGGCTCCATAGGCAGCTGCATTCAGTGCTGTTAGGCAAACTGATGCTTACCTGGACATTCCCCAGGGCCATGCTAGGTGATGCTCTGGTACAACACTGGAAAAATCAGGAAATCAGCTGCTATATAGTCCCTAGGCTACTGCATATGATGTCAGTATGCAGAGGATTCTCAGGAGTACAAGAAAAGATTGAAGGGGCAAATTGAAGAATAGTCTGGATTTATGTTGTAAGGGCTCTCTCTAGGGCTGACCAGCTTCTGTTTTCATATAGCATTCTTGAGAAATGAGATCCCTGATCTGCAGTCTACAGATCCTACCATAAGGCTGATCCTACCTTGAGTTTGCATCTCCTGTCTATCTGCTCTGAGCAGGAGGCTGGTCTAGATGACCTCCAAGAGTCCCTTCCAACCTCAATATTTCTGTGATCTAAGAGAATGGAAAAAGAGAGCAAGAAAATAAAGGAAAGCTTAAGAAGTTGAACAAAACTGGCAGATTGTTTCTTGTTATCTTAAGTGGGTTCATCTGTCTCTCCACAGCTTGCCAGCGAGGATTCTACCGTCACTCCCTGGAGACTAAACGCTGCCTAAAGTGCCCCCCAAACAGCTCATCCAGTGAGTCAGGGGCTACATCTTGTTCCTGCAACACAGGCTTCTTCCGTGCACCTTCAGAGGGCCAGAACATTGCTTGCACCCGTGAGTCAAGGTTATAAAGAAATAGTAAGAAAATGGGAGAAAATGAAGTGTTGGGAAATAGAGATGAGAGATCAGGGAGGGAGAGCTTGGGAGGACAGTGGGCATGATTTGAAACGCATCAGCAGAAGGGAAACTGCCTCAGTACTTTGGGTATTAACAGCTGGATCTAATACTTTCTTCTGTGCTTCTTGTAGGCCCCCCCTCAGCTCCCCGTAATGTCAGCTTCTCCCTCATTGGCACCCAGCTCAGTCTATGGTGGCAGCCACCCAGTGACCATGGTGGGCGAAAGGACCTGACTTATACAGTCTTCTGTCAGCGCTGTCTTTTCCTGGTATGTGAGCCCTGTGAGGCTGGTGTGGTCTTCTCCCCCAGTGCTTCTGGTCTCACTAAACCTACTGTGGACGTGGACGGCCTAGAAGCTTACACCAACTACACGTTTGCTGTGGAAGCCCACAACGGTGTCTCAGGAATGGGCCCTGCTCCGCAGAGGACATCTCCAGCTGTCTGGGTTGCAGTTGGACATGCAGGTTAGCAAACACAGAGAGAAGTCCTTCCTGTGCATCAGGAAAAGAGGAATCTGTGAGTTTTTTAAGCTTTCTCCATCTTCTCCTTCTGACTTCCACATGTGTCAGCGTGGTATGATCAGGACTCTAAGGTACCTCTGCCCCTGGCGTTTAAAGTCCACCAGTCATTTCCCTTGCCAGTCAAAACAGCAGTAATCATTACTCTCCAAGAGCCATGAATCCGCCAAGGACTTCGCAAAGACGAGGAGGACAAAGCCCTCCCTGTGATACACTGGTGTAGTCCAACTGGCTTGTTACCTGTGTGACAGGAGGAACAGGGCCTGTGGCAAGAAATATTTCTTGTGACTCAGATGTTGTAAAAAATCAAACCAAGGACAATAGAAATCCTAATGCAGCTGAAAAGAAAAGCTTTTTAAGCAGACAGAAATTAGGATATTAAAAAAATATGAGTTCTTCCTGACACATTTGTGTATAGGTTAGCTTGAAGTTGGCTGATCTGGCTGTCCTGTGAAAACTTTCCATTGTGCTGTGAAACATGACTATGGAAAAGTGACTTGTCAGTGCTCAGCAGGCCTTGGTGCTTTACCCAATTTTGATTTAGTGACAACATAAGACTTTTTCTGCCTTCGCTTTCTGACCCTAAGCAGAGGCAGCACAACTCAGAGCTAGGAAAGCAGAGCTACTCATCATGATGGGTCACCCCATCACTTCCTAGTGATTATGAAAAATAAGGAGAGAACCAGGCTTGACTCTTCAGTCCCTGCAGACCATTAAAAATTACCTTTTTATTCATGAACAGGGTGCATTTGCAGTCAATTGAGAGATTTTGAATGTGGAACCTCATAGTCAGCGCCTTTCTGAAATGGAATTGCATTCACAGATCACATAGGACAATTGCGCTACTGCTGTTTTAGGAGATGAAACTCTTTACAGCTTGATTTGACACTGAACACTTTCAATACGGTGTTATGTTAAATATAATTCCTTGGAATCCTGATTTTGTTTTGGAGGCCAAAGAGAGTTATGCTTCTACTATTGGAGTATTCATGCAAAACAGTTATTCACAACTGGAGGCACCGTTTCCCTTTCACCATAGCGAAGAAAGACAGTGGAGTAGACAGTCAGCAGTGGCAGTAAGAGTCAGTTCCAGCTGCATGATATGACCAGAGTAGAAAGGATAAAGCCTCAGGTGAAGAGAAGGCCTAGTTTGCATTACATTTGTATTTCCTTCTGATATTCTCTGTTCTCTCCCCTGCAGCTCCAGTGACAGTATCCCAGTTTATCCTGACACAGAGAGATGACAGTAGTCTGTCTGTTTCTTGGCTCGCCCCACGGCAGCGCAGCCGGACCTCAGTGGAGTATGAGGTCATGTTCTTTGAGAAGGTGAGACCTGCCTTATCTGTTCTTCCGCCTTTCACCTAAAGGAGTGAAAGAATCCTGTTTGTTCCATGTGTGTCTGTTACTTGACCCTGTTTGATTCCTGCAGGGAGAGGAAGCACGTTACACAGTGAAGCACCTTCTTGAGCCAAATGTCACTCTGACAGACCTGCAGCCTGACACAGCCTATCTTCTCCGTGTGAGATCCATCACGCCCCTTGGGCCTGGGCCATACTCCCAGGAGCAAGAGTTCCGCACCCTTCCACCAGGTGAGGTACAAACACTGGTATCTCATTCGTGAGAAACTCATTACCCCATTGGATTGTATACACACATGGTACATGGATCTCTTTTGGTATGCTACTAGCTGTAAGGCAAAGAAACCACACTCCTGAGCTCCTTATCACCTGGGCCAAGCCTCTTGCTTTGTAAAAATGCAGAACAGGGAGACATTTAGCCTGTTACCTTGCTGTCATACAAAATACCCTCCCATTCGGAGCTGATTGGTCTTCAGGTTTGTGTACTGCACTGTTAAATTACATACTGTCATCTTTTTATCTAGTTCTCCTGAATGATTTTTTGATTCTGGCTAGTAGTGTTTCTGTGTGTGAGTGTTAGCAAAATGATTTGTATATGCATCCTTTTTGCATGGAAGTTACTAATGAAAAGAAGGGGCGACCTCAAAGAACTTCCTTACCAATTTTTTTCCAGCTTTATCATTTCCACTTAATGTAACCAAGCCCCTGAATGTAATTCTGGTGATGACTCTGCCTAAATGATGGTATGTACTGCTGAAAGAAGTAGTTCTCCCCCAAAGTACAAAGTGTAGAAGGCCAAGCCATTGAGGCCACAAGGAAGACCTCTCTCCTCTTTCAAAACCAGCTCATACAGGCCCCACATCCACCCTCCCCTTTCCCAGGGTTACTGTGGAACTATTCTTTTAAATCTCTTCTCCAGAGATTTCCCCATTATTAAAAGTCTTCTGCAGTGGAGTTTCCTCTCTCTTCGTTCCACGAATTCACAGATCCTGCTGTTGCCCCTATGGATGTTCCTAGTAACTATAGAAATATGTTCACTGGAATGATGTCTATGAAGGCTAGTTTTATTGTAGGCATAATTTCACATAACTAAATAGTTATGTTATCTGGGTAAAAGATAATAAGGATTCGTCTTACTGTGATTGGAATGTCATTTAAAGATTGGGTTTTTTTGACACCAGAAATTTTTGATAAGATATTTTTGAAGTCACAGTGCCTGTAATGTTGACATAAATGATATTTAACAGTAGAATAATGTTCCACAAACATGCTGTGGAAAATGTGTAAATTAACATGTAACGTAGATGGGTTTGATTATAAGAGGACACGTTAGAAGATTCTTTGCAGCTTTCCCTAAAGTGATGGTTTTTTAAATAAATTGTAAGCATCTCATCCAACTAAGACAAAGGTATTTTGAATGTGAAAGGGATAAAAAACACTTGCAAGCAAAGTTTCTTTTGGTAGGAGTGCTTCTTATAGAAGCATATTATGTAGAAGCATTATTATATAGAAGCATTATTTAGTTGTAACGGCCTAGGAATATTAGTGGAACAAATTTGTAGGGAGAGGCAATTTTTTTTTATCTGAAGTTGAGAATTTAGGTCCCTTACTTTCCTGCAGAGGAACTACGCACCTAAAAACTCATCCATTGTTTCTAGTTGGTTTAATAAAAGATATTACCTCACCTTCCAAACCTTACCTCTTTGATTTTAACAAAAAGGAATGTTAGCTCTGCCTCTTGATTTCTGCTTAACTAAGCTGGTGATTTTTCATGATTTTAGTGGGATGAGTCAGCATCAAATTGAGCAAGGATAACAAGAGTTGATCAATGATGCTGACCATTGGACTGGATGTTAGGAAAGACTTCCGGACACATTGTCATGCAGTTGTTCCTTGCTTTAAACCATTTCTTTTATGAGTTTTCTTTCTTCTGGATATTTCCCTAAATGTCTTCAGGGAAAATATTTAAAAATGTAGAGCACATTAGATAAGGATAAAAAACTTGTCTATATTTTAAAAATATTTTTAAAGTTTCTTTAAAGTTATGAGAAATAAAGTGTTAAGAACACACACTTCACCAACTGAGGTTATTTAGCATTTATTCTGATAAATTCAAATATACAGTATGGAAATTAATGGCTTTAGCTTGAGAATATAAATGGAAGAAGACAACCTGAGTTACCTGAACACTATCCAATCACAAAATGAAACAATGTCAGGCTTAGTTTTGACAAAATAGGATCATGACATCATTAGACTGTAAGTTCGTAAGTCAGTACCTGCTAAGCAGCCAGTGGTTTCTGTCAAATTAATTAGTCAGTGGACTAAATCCAGACTTTGGTAAGTGAGGGAAGGGGAAACTGGAATGTATTACATTAAACAAGAAATAAGGCAAGTTAGACTGCTTGGGAAACTCATGTTTTATTTATGCTATAGTCTAAATCAGCTACTGAACAGGAAGAAGGATCTGATCTGAAGGAGTAATTGGAGAGGAATGGGAGGGAAGAAACAGCAGTTCTTGGTTTTTGAAAGTGTCACAGATTTATGTGGGAACAGACCTCTGGTGTTCTCTAGTCCAACCCAAGTGGGGCTTATTTGAAAGCTAAATCGGATATAAATTATTCAAGCAGAAGATTAGCATCATAGATAAAAGTCAACTACACACCCACCTCAAAATGCATGATGCACACGAATAACAATGCCACAGGACTCAAATCTTGTTGCTCTGCTGCCTGGAGGACCAATGGCCATAGCTTGTCTAATACCATTGTCTGGAAGAAGCTGGCGGCTACATTCCAGCAAAATAGTTCTTGGTCTTTTGCATGATATGGCCTATCTCTTTGTCTCTGCAGACACGGGCGCTCTGTCTGGTGGAGTCATAGTTTCCATTATTTTTGGAGTTCTGCTATTTATGGGGCTGCTTATGGGACTTCTCATGTTCCGGCGAAAGTAAGTGCTAATCTTTGGAGTTGAAAAAAGTGCAGGTGTAGAGGTAGGAAAAGTTGAGCTATGGGAGCTTGAGAAGAAGTTAGGAACAGAGGACCTGATTTATCACTGGGAAATATGATGGGTAGAGGTTAGAGGAGAAAAAGGAAGACCAGCGTGCTGCAGCAAGATGGCATGAGTCTCGGTCAACAACTTTGATTAGCAGGATTGGAGGGGCTGCTGTCTGTAAGATGATAGTTGCTGCTGAGGACAGAGGAAAATATGGCGATTTCTCATTTTATAATCCAGCACCATCATACCATTATCATCGCAGATTAATCAAAAATATTGTTACGATACAATCATTTATATAGCTGCTGATCAGTTAAGCAGGCAATATGTGTATTTAGTCATATCAAACCATTTTCTATATACTGATACTTTAGCAGTTCTCTGTCCAGATATGAAATTCTTCTACATCCTTTCTAAATGTCTACAAGGCTGCTATTGTTTTAAGATCAGATATTATATTGAAAGTGTGCAGAAAACATTAAATGAGTAGAACTTCATCTGTAATTCAGCAAGCACAGCAATGAACAAAACAAACTGCATGGAGACAAAGCTCCGTCTTAACTGAATTGAAGCCAAATTGAAATTATTTTGCCAGCTCTACCCTATCAAGTAGGTGCAGCGCCTGGTTCCACTTTGCTCTGCGCTACTGAGAGCTCTGATCCTGACCGACTAGGGCAGACACGCTGAAAGTTTTGCTTTTCTCTTTGTTGTTTCATGACTATTCCATGACTGTTTCATGACTCCCAGGCAGGCTCGTCGGAGACAGTCACGGCCAGATTACAGTACTTCAGGCTTTGATCGAGGTGAGTTCCAAAGGGGCTGTGCTGCTTGACAGGGACAGTGGAACCAAACTGAAGCCTGGAGTGGGTTAGAAGGAATGAAAAGAAATAGGAGTTTCAAACAAGACACTAGCTTGGATTTTCTGATGTGATTTGTGTCTCTCCATAACATGTTTGGTAGATTTGTCCACTATTCTTGTAGCAAATGTATGGATTCAGGTCTGCTTCTGTAGCCTTGTCCCACAAAGCTTGTCCAGAAAATTGTCAGGTTAGTTTGCTCTTTTGTTTCCTTTTGCCATAGAGAAGGTCTGGCTGAAGCCCTATGTGGACCTGCAACCATATGATGACCCAAGCAGAGGGGTGCTGGAATTCACTAAGGAATTGGATGTCTCTTGTGTCACCATGGAGAATGTAATTGGAGAGGGTGAGTTCCTTGTCCCTCTCCCCATCTTTCAGCTCCCCCACTGTCTGGCTTCCAATTCTGGGATTCCTCTGTGACCTTGTGTCTCTGGTTGTCCACAGGGGAGTTTGGGGAAGTCTATCGTGGGTCCCTACGGCTTCCGGGGAAAGAACGCATTGTGGTTGCCATCAAGACCCTGAAGTCAACGTATTCAGACTCCCAGTGGTGGAACTTTCTGCGTGAGGCAACAATTATGGGGCAGTTCAATCACCCAAACATTGTGCATCTGGAAGGGGTTGTCACCAAAAGTAAGGGTTCATAGGAGAGAGTTCTGGAATAAAAGCAGAAGGTAGCACGTTACTAGAGCCTTTCCTAGAAAGGGTGCTGTCAAGGAGGCTGTGCTGGGAGAAGACAGGTAGTGGAGAACGAGGAAGGAAGGAGACGTATAGATTTCCAACAGAGTCATGAGGCTCTGTTAGGAGAGATTTTCTTGGTTTGGTGAGTGGATGAGGAGATGAGGTAATTTAAGGGATGGTTTAAGGTCATGTGTGTGACAGAGAGGGAGGAGTACAAAATCATTTGGGGAGGTGTAAGGAGAGGGCAGCCAGCTATGCTACTGGAGTGGGGATATTGCCTGGGGCTGGATGCGGTTCTCTGTTTTGGGGGATTGTGGAGAGTGCTGAAAGGAAAGAGCAGCAGAAGTGCAAAAAGGATGATGTCTTCTTGTCTTCCCCAAGGGAGGCCAATGATGATCATCACTGAGTATATGGAGAATGGAGCGCTGGATACCTTCCTCCGGGTGAGAGACCCCAATCTGTAATAGGCCTGTGTGCTGATGGAACTTGCACTTGACCTGGGTTTAGATCCCTAGGAGAAGACTAGAAATAACATTCTGACCTCCACTTAATTTCTGCTCACTAGCAGTTGCATTTCCAGTCTCAGCAGTTGAAGCTTGATGCCGTCCTATTTGCTCAGTGTCCAGAGTGCTGTCTTTGGTAGTTGAAGTGCAGGTGTCTAAAGATGACTCCCCTAGTGAGAACCTGTGGGGTCCTTTAGCTTGCAGCATTGCCTTTCTGCTTGTTCACCAGTGTCTTCTTTGGCAAGCTGATAAGGCCAGTAACCAGAAATCGGCAGATTGATGTCACTTGACCAGAATCTTCTCTCATTTCCTCTTCCATGCAGGAGAATGAGGAAAAATTCAGCCCTGTGCAGCTTGTAAGCATGCTGCAGGGAATAGCCTCTGGCATGACCTACCTTTCAGAACACAACTATGTGCACCGGGATCTGGCTGCTCGCAACATCCTCGTAACACGCAGCCTTCAGTGCAAGGTGTCTGACTTTGGCCTCTCCCGAATATTAGAGAATGATGCAGAGGGAACCTATGAAACCAAGGTAATGCAAAAACAATCTCTGGAGAGATAAGGTCTCAGTCTTGTAAGTGAAATTGCAGTCTCAAGGGGAACACTGGGATTCTGCCAGATAAGAATGACAGAATTTCTTCACAATAAGGAACACCAGGCCAGGGAAGGATTTGGATGGAAAATCTTTGAGGAAAACCCATAGCAAAACTGCAACTCACTCTGTGGATAATTCAGAAGGTGGTGCTTTTCTGTCTGGAATGCATGTTGACTTTGTTTGCTAGGAAAATGAGTGGCATAGGGAAGGCAGTTTTTGAGATGAAAAGCAAAACCAGGGGTCTGAGGTTTTGGACCAAGTTAACTAGATCTGATTTTGAAGATAGTCTTGCTGTGAGGAGGGATTTGGACTAGAGACATCTACAGGTTTCTTTCACAGAATCACAGAATGGTTGAGGTTGGAAGGGACCTCTGGAGATCATCTGGTCCAACCTTCCTGCTCAAGCAGGGTCACCTAGAGCGCATTGCAGAGGATTGTGTCCAGTCAGGTTTTGAATATCTCTAAGAATGGGGACTCCACAACCTCTCTGGGCGACCTGTTCCAGTGCTCTGTCACCCTCACAGTCAAGAAGTTTTTCCACATGTTCAGACGGAACTTTCTGTGTTTCTGTTTGTGTCCGTTGCCTCTTGTCCTGTCACTGGGCACCACTGAGAAGAGTCTGGCCCCATCCTCTTGACACCCTCCCTTCAGATATTTATACACATTGATCAGATGCCCCCCTCAGTCCAGGTCCAGCTCTCTCAGCCTTTCTTCAGAGGAGAGATGCTCCAGTTGCTTAATCATCCTAGTAGCCCTTTGCTGGACTAAATCCAGTAAATCCATCTGTCTCTCTTGTACTGGGGAGCCCAGAACTGGACACAGTACTGCAGGTGTGGCCTCCCCAGGGCTGAGTAGAGGGGGAGGATCACCTCCCTCAACCTGCTGGCGATGCTCTGCCTAATGCACCCCAGGAGACCATTGGCCTTCTTGGCCACCAGGGCACATTGCTGGCTCATGGTCGACTTGTTGTCCACCAGCACACCCAGCTCCTTCTCTGCAGAGCTGCTTTCCAGCAGGTCAGCCCCTCAGCCTGTCCTGGTGCATTAGAGGGGTTATTCCTCCCTAGGTGCAGGACCCTGCACTTGCCTTTGTGGAATTGCATGAGGTTCCTCTCCGCCCAGCTCTCCAACCCCTCCAGGTCCCTCTGAATGGCAGCGCAGCCCTCTGGTGTGTCAGCCACTCCTCCCAGTTTTGTATCCCCAGCCAGCCTGCTGAGGGTGCACTCTGTCCCTTCGTCCAGGTCACTGATGAATACGTTGAACAGCATTGAACCCATTATTGACCCCTGGAATACACCGCTAGTTGCTGGCCTCCAACTAGACTCTGTGTCACTGATCACAATCCTCTGAGCTCTGTCATTCAGCCAGTTTTCAATCCACCTCTGTGTTTGCTCATCTAGCCTGCGCTTCCTGAGCTTGCCTATGAGGATGTTCTGGGAGACAGTGTCAAAAGCCTTGCTGAAGCCAAGGTAGACAACATCCACTGCTCTCCCCTCATCTACCCAGCCAGTCATTCCATCACAGAAGGCTATCAGGTGGGCTAAGCATGCTTTCGCCTTTGTGAATCCATGCTGACTGCTCCTCATCACCTTCATGTGCTTGGAAATAGTATCCAGGATGAATTGCTCCATCATCTTTCCAGGGATTCTGGTGAGGCTGACCGGCCTCTAGTTCCCTGGGTTGAGCTTTCAACCAAAGCTCATGTGATT
Source organism: Struthio camelus (assembly GCF_040807025.1). Taxonomy (NCBI): domain Eukaryota; kingdom Metazoa; phylum Chordata; class Aves; order Struthioniformes; family Struthionidae; genus Struthio; species Struthio camelus. The sequence continues at coordinate 90,319,205 of NC_090942.1, read as the reverse complement.
CTAATATCTGTTGTTATTTGAAGGAGGATTGTGATTGGTGGTAGGCTCTTATTCCTACAGCAGTGGTGTTGTGCAGCATTCGACTGAACAGAGGGCTTAAACTCATTTACTTTCCAAGACTGTTTCTGTCCTGTTTAGAATCACAGAATGGTTGAGGTTGGAAGGGACCTCTGGAGATCATCTAGTCCAACCTCCCTGCTCAAGCAGGGTCCTCAGGAGCATATTTCCCAGGATCACATCCAGACGGGTTTTGAATATCTCCAGCAAAGGGGACTCCACTACCTCTCTGGGCAACCTGTTCCAATGCTCTGTCACCCTCACAGTGAAGAAGTTTTTTCTCAGGTTTAGATGGAACTTCCTGTGGTTCAGTAGGTTCTCTAGAGATGATTACATATCACTTTGAGTGATATGGGCCCAGTCTGTGAAACACTTTGCAAGCTCCTTGTATGAAAATGCTGGAGAAGCACAGCTCAGTGATAAGTGCTGGGTATGTCTGTGCTCTTTCACAGGGTGGTAAGATACCCATCCGATGGACAGCCCCGGAGGCCATCGCCCATCGGATTTTCACCTCAGCCAGTGATGTCTGGAGCTTTGGAATTGTCATGTGGGAGGTGCTGTCTTTTGGTGACAAGCCATATGGGGACATGACCAATCAAGAGGTAATAGACATTGAGCTGAAGTGCTGATTTAGGGAGGAAAAAAAAGCATGTAGGCCCAACTTTTGTAGACCTCCCTCTGCCTGAAGTCTTGCCTTCCTTCTGAACATAAAACTATTCTGTCTCCCTCTCTGATAAAAATCAGTGCAGTCAAGCTGAAGGTGATAAGTTTTTTGGCCCCTGAACCTAAGTTCAGGCTTCAACAGCAATAAGCCAAATTAAAGGCTGGTTAAACCAGCCTTTGGGCCTGGAGATGTTCTCTGCTGGTTTCTTTCTCGCCTCTTCCCTTGTGCTCTGAAGTATTATCTCTAGCCTCATACTCCTCCCAGGTATGTTCAGCACATCTGTGAAGTTAGGACATGCTGTTGAAATTACTTCCCAGACCCTGCTTCCCCTTTTCTCACTGGGCCTGTGACAGGATCTTTTGGTCCTCACTTCTCATGAACAGATGCCTGAATGGCAAAAAAATAAACTAATAAAAGGACTGAAACCATCTGTATCTGCCGCTTCACTTTTTGACATCCCCTAAGTGTCCTGATCCTTTGCTGTGCTGCCCAATATCTTACCTTATACACATAACATCTGCTTCAGCCTGCTTCCTCACTGCGAACTGTGCAAAGTGCTAGCTGCCTGCTCCTAGCCCTTGAAGTCTCTGGTTCCTCCTTCATATTTGCTCCTCTTGGACACTGTTCTCTCTGTCCTCTGTACAGGTGATGAAAAGTTTAGAGGATGGGTACCGGCTTCCCCCACCTGTGGACTGTCCATCTATCCTCTATGAGCTCATGAAGAGCTGCTGGTCACATAATCGGTCAAGGAGGCCTCGTTTTCAGGAGATACAGGCACAGCTGCAACACTTCATTTCTAGTCCCCAGCTCCTCCGGCCTATTGCAGATTTTGATCCCAGGTAACCAGACTGTTATTGGAGGGGGAGAGGTTAACTGAGAGGTTTTATCTCCCTGCATGGAGATGCTCCACTGCATGGAGAGATAATGCTGGCAATGCAAGCTGGCAAGAGGCACCCTGAATGCTCTATGTGAAGAAGGTACTAGTAATTTCTCTCCCATGGTGACACAGGGCACAGCCATTGCCCTGGGCAGTCTGATCTCACTGTGCAGAGAGCAGATGAGTGGGCCTAGCCCTGACAGAGGCTGTTTGCCCTCTAGCTATTGTCTCATAGTACTAGCCAGTTAAGGTAGCTGCCTGGCTAATGAGCATTTTCTCTGTCTCCAGGGTAACGCTTCGGCTCCCCAGCTGCAGTGGGTCAGATGGCATCCCCTATAGATCCATTCCCGAGTGGCTGGAGTCCATTCGCATGAAGCGCTACATCTCCAACTTCCGCACAGCTGGCCTTGACACCATGGAGTCCATCCTGGAGCTCACTGCTGAGTAAGGGCAAGCTAAGCTCCTGAAAGGCACCCTAGGCTACGTCGATAGCTGTGGTTGCCCTCATGCTATCTGAACAAGCACTTGTATTTACCTGGAAAGTTTCACTCCGCATCCTTCTCTGTAGAGTAAGATGGATGTGAACCAGCCTTTTGCTCTAAAAGGGGAGAACCAGGGTCAGCCCAAGCTATGGGACTAATTCTTTAAATGTCCATGCTTGAGGCTGTCCAGGGGCTTGAGCTGCTCTGCACTCCCATCAAACACAAATAGCAAGGGAAGACAATAGATGGCAGGCAGTTCTCTAACCTGACCGTATCCCCGCTCTGGTAGAACTTTGTAAAGAGGAAACCTCTTCCCCTGAACTCCAAATGGACTAATGACATTCACCCACATCAGCCAGGCACTGTTCCATCCTACAGTCCAGTCCTTCTGGACTCCTTGAGAAGGACTCAAGCCAGATATTTATCAATGCAGCCCTTATCGTGTTGCAGGGTCGGGGATGTATGGCCAGCTCCAACCAGGGCAGCCACATAAAACAAGTGAGCAGGCACAGCTTAGGGGATGACACTGCCAAAGGATTGAGATGTGGCCTGTATCACAAGCTGAACTGGATGCAATTCTAATTCACTGAGAGCATAGCCTTAGCTTCAGAGGTGGGAGAAACCAGCTGACTGGGTCCAGAAAGACAGCCATTCTTTAAGGAAGTGGAGGAACAAGTGGAGGTTTCTTCACTTCAGGGAAAATGTAGGAAGCAGTAGGAGGCAGCAGGCACTGAGGGGAAGGAAGCTATCTGAATTAATGCTTGATAACTGTTTCTATCCTTCCCCACGTTCCAGTCCCGAGAAACAAGAACAGCAATTCATTTTTTCTTTCTTTCTTCTTTCTTTCTCTATTTCCTTCAGGGACTTGAAACAGATGGGAGTGTCACTTCCAGGCCACCAGAAGAGGATCCTTTGTAGTATACAAGGCTTTAAAGAGTGATCCATCATTGCTCTCTTAAACTTGACAAATGCCCAGTTCTACCAGATATCACTTGGAATCATTCCTATGGCAATTGCTTCCAAATGAGTGACTGAAACAAGCAAAGCAAAACAACTAGGACTGAAAAGACTCCTGAGACAACACCACCTGCTCTCATTTCTGTTCTCCTTGCTTCAGCAGCCATCAGTACTTTTTCAGGGCACTGGTTTTAGAATCTGTTTCCAGGCCTGTCTTCTATAATCTGGTGTGTGTAGCACTAAATGATCCCTGTAGTCCACATACTGGAGTTTCAGGCCTTCAGTGAATCACACAGAAACATAAAGATATAAACAATTAAAGAGAAAAATGTTTTAAGACTGCAGATGAGGCTTCAGATAGAGTGGGCTTTCAGGGAATATGCACAAGGACACAGACATGTAGAGATTGGGCCCATTCACTCTAGGGAGTGAATGGATGCTAGGGCATCCTTTCTTCCTCATTTCAGCAGCCTTCTATCTTCCTTATTCCACAATGGGAATAACATAGTCTTCCACAAGGCTACTGATAATGGATATATATTTTTTAATTCAGTTATTATTGCCTTAAACACCATCAAGTCATGGTGTACTTTTTTTTTTTTTTTCTGGAGAAGAGGAGAAGACAGGAAGGAGCAGCACACCCTGCTGTAACGCAAGTAATCATGTAACCTCAGCATGTTGCTGTCTTGCACATGCACACTTCAGCAGAGAGATTTGCATCTCTCCATCCTGCTTAATACCTTTACTTGTGCCATGTAATGCAACACCCTTTAAGTACCCATTTTTCTCTGCCCCTTTTTAAAAGAGGGAATAGCCTTGTTTGGCTGGATAGGGTGTTTTTAACAGGTACTTAGGTGGTCTGTCTTATTCCTTCTCTGTGGAGGAAATATTATTTATCAGAGTTCAAGACAGAGGTGCTATAAACTGTAAATAATATTTTGTAAATAAACTCGTGGCAGAGCAAGCTGTGTTAGAGTTCTTCAGCTTACCTCAAGTACTACTGGGAACTTTGCTTTAGTATATACATAACAAGCTCTAGTCGGGTGCTTACATCGACGTTGAGGTGGTTCAGCCAAGCTTATGTCTGACAGCCATTTTAACTGCAGTTTTACTGTGCAAATGCGAGTTGCAATAGGACCAAAGGATGTATGTATGGCTGATCACTTTAGGGTTTTTTTTTTTTTTTTAAAAACTCAATTACAGCTCTAGCCATCCATTAGCCAAGGCCATCTTTGTATAGCACCTGTATTTATCCCTAAACAGTGATAAGTATTAGGCGCTAGCTCCTGTAGTTCAATGAAATACATGCAAGCAGTATTTCCAGCTGCTGCAGAAGAGACTATTCAAAAGGAAGGGAAAAAATTATTTCTCTGCTGTTCCTAAGACTTCCTCAAAAAACAAACTGAGTGTTCATATCTGACCTAGGGAAAGTCAGCTGCACTCACCTCAAGAATCATTTTTCAGCACTTGAGCTAAGTCTAGGCTGGTGAAGAGGGTGAGTGCATCACAGTGTTAGTCATTCAGCAGTCAGTTGCTGTAGATACCTATCAGTGTTTTCATGACTATAATAATCCAAAGTCTTAAGGGCATAAATTAACACTCCTGCTCCTGGGAAGATCTTGCTTACTCAGAAAGGATAAGCAGCAAAGAAGTAACTTAAAGCAAGAGGGGTGTTTTCTGTTCACCTGGAGAAGCAGAAGGGCATACACAAGGAACCACGAGCTACATGCTCTAGCTCAGCTACTCAAGTTACTGCAACTATTACTAAGAGACACAGCTGACAAGATTAGCTCTTATAAGTCTTGTTAGTGTATCAGTAAGTCCAATCTTGCTAATAGGGGTCTTGAACATGAAGTATAGATAACAAAGTTGCTGCATGGGAGATACCAAGGCAAGAAGACAAGCTCCAATGGAGCTGATGCAAGATACAAACGTGCCTCTCACATAGGTAAACTTTGGCCTAGCCTTGCAGATGATACAATATTGGGAGTTGTTGTTGTTACACCAGAGGGCTGCTTTGCCTTTCAGAGGGACCTCAACAGATGGAGAAAAGGGCAGACAGGAATCTCATGGAGAAAATGCAAAGGAAATGCAAAGCCTTGCACTTGGGGAGGAATAACTCCATGCACAAGTGCATTCTGTGGGCTGACTGGCTGGGAAGCAACTCTGCAGAAGAGGACCTACAGGTCCTGGTGGACAACAACTTGAACACGAGCCAGCAATGCACCCTTGCAGTGAAGAAGGCCAACAGCATTCCGAGCTGCATTAGAAAAAGCATCTCCAGCAGGTTGAAGGAGGTGATTCTTCCCCTCTATTCAGCACTGGTGAGACTCAGCACCTGGAACGCTGTGTCCAGTTCTGGGCTCCCCACTATAAGAGAGAGACATGCACTCAGTGGAGTTAATTGAGCAAAAGGCCACTAAGAGGATTAAGGGGCTGGAGCACATACCAAGGAGTGGTATGTGCCAAACAAGGAGAGGCTGAGAGAAGTGGGATTGTTTAGTGTTGAGAAGAGAAGGTTAAGGAGGAAAGTCTTACCACCATATACAACACCTGATAGGAGGGAGTGAAGAAGACAGAGACAGACTCTTCTTGGTGGTATCCCATGAAAGGAAAAGAGGCAATGGGTGCAAAATGAAGTACAAGAAATTTCTTTTAAACATAAGAAAAAAACGTTTTACTGTGAGGGCAGTTGAATACTGGAACAAGTTGCCCAGCGAGGTTGCAGCGATTCTGTCCTTTGAGATGCTCAAAGGTGACTAGGCACAGCCCTGAGCAACCTGTTCTGATTGTACCTGCTCTGAGCAGGGGCATTGAACTGAAAGATCATCAGAGGTCCCTTCTAATTTTGACTGTTAGGAGCTGCTGAATTCATAGCTGATACAGATGAACCTGCCCAGATCCATGCCTTCAGATCCAGCCAGTAGCAAGCCTGAGCACGTATTCCCAGTGGGCACATATGTACACCCTCATATATTTATATACTTACACATATATACACACACATAGCTGGCCACACAGACAGAAAACACAGCATTCATGCAGATACAGGCAGTGCAAATAGTCTGAAACCTGTTCCCTTCTCCAGCTGATCAGGATGAAAAACTGTTAGTGGAAAATATATACATATGTACAATATGGATCCCTCCAAGAAGGTGGTCTTAGCCACTCAGTTTATCCGGTAGCTGGAACCTGGAACCCCTTGGTCTACCCAATTGCTAGCACCTAGACATATGAACCCTTGAGGCCTACAGCTCCACTCCAGTGGCTGGTGCTCAGATCCCCTCATGCACGTGCGTGTGCACACACACACACACACGTGCCTGCATGCATCCATCCAGTAATTGGTCTTAGTCATTTAGTCTACCCTGTAACTGGCCCTGTGGTCCCCTGGACTCCTAGTTCCTCATGCACAGACACACACACATAGATGCAAACTGGTCTCTCTGGTAGCTAGTACAGACTTGTGACCTTACCAGTAGCCAGACTCCAGGCCCCAGGGTAGCTGGCTTGGATCTCTTGGTCTCTCCAGCAGTTGACTCAGACTGTCTGGCCTTCCCAGCATCTGGCCTAGACTTATGGCCCCTCCAGTACACAGCTCCCAAGCCTCTTATCCTATTCGCCAGCTACTGTGCTTTGATGTTCGCTAGCAATTGTGCACCGACTTACGCAACCACACAGTATACACACTGTCTTTCCAGTTGCTGGCATCCCAGACCCAAGGGCCGCATGACCTGTGGCCCCTACTCCAGTTCCTGGCACTTAGACCTCCATACACACACACAGACTAGAGTCCCACCCAGGGAAGTAGCTAGAAATGGATTTTAATAAGAGAGACAAGACAGACAGCACTGACCAGATGCAAGGCATAGCCTGACAAGCATACCGACCAGCAAGCTACTTACTTCCAGCTAGCCCCTTTTTAGCCCCTTTTCTCCCTTTGTTTTCCTATGCTGCTTCGTCTCCTTGAGGATTCCCTTTTCCTGCCTTTGGTCCTTCCCCTACACAAGCCCTAAGTGTTGTACAATCCCCAAACGCTCTTTCCCTGCATCCCATAAGCAGTTCCATACTCACGTGGGCAGTAACTGCAAGGCGATTCAGAGAGCCTCTCCCATTGACTAAGCCTGATGGGTTTCACAGGCAGGTAATGGGGCTGATAGTACTCCTGCAATAGTGCTGGGAGAAGGTGGGTCAGGGTGCTTCTCCTCCCAGCTCTCATTGTTTTTCTGTGCACTTTTGTGGCTGTAGGTGCCAGCCTCTAACCACATAACCTAACATCAACCATTCTGGGAAACGATACCTAGGAACCAGCAAGAACTCAGGGAAGAAATTAAAATGAAAGTAAATACACAAATTCATTTATTGCTTGCTCATCCTATGGGGAATTTCCAGGCATTTACTGGCTAAATTTGCAGTCGTTAAAGACTTCTCAAAAGCTGGCAAGAGAACAAGAGTAGGGTACAGTAATGTCTGTGTGGTAAGCTTCAATGTTCCTACACTTCAATGACACATTTCACATGCAGTTATGGAGACAATGCCACACTTAAAAACCATTAAGACCGAGTAAACATCAAGCACAAACTTTCTGTCTGAGTAGCAATAGTTAAGGCAAAACAAGCAAAAATTGGTACCCCGACCACTTGGTTCCAGTCTAGCACAACTGGACTGTAATAACCCATCTCCCAGTAACACACCAAGCAGACTACAGTCTTGCTGTACTGAAATGCAGTCTTCCATTTATTTAACTTAGGAAAGCTACTCTCCAGGCACAGGAAGTTAAGTAGGAAACTAAACAACTTGAAAGGAGACTAAGAGGTGGAGAGAGAAAGGCCATTTTCCGATTCATAATAGCCCTGGAGGCTTAGTGAAATAGCAAGTATACATTTTCTACTACCTAAACTAATAGTTCTCATGAGCAATTGAACAAATATAGAGCAGAGACATTAATGAAAAAACCAACAACAAAAAACCCCACACCCACATTTTATTATATGCAAAACAGTGACTGGACAATATAGTTATCCAGAAAGTTTGTTCAGCTTGAGAGGTTCTAACCCAGGAAATAGGGCTCAGTAGAGTAAGAAGCGGAGCCAGACAAGTACGTTGTTACATTGGGGCTTTCACCGACAGCAGTGAAAACATCCCCCCATTGGAAAGGGGAGGCATTCCTCAGTCTGGTGATTTCTCACCAACATATTGAGGCACCTCCTTAGCACATGCTGCCAGCTCTTTTGACAGTCTTTATTTGTAAACATACACATTCTTTGGACTGGTTTTCTACTCTAGCGTCCAGCCTGGCTAGAGGAGGCTAGCTTTTTCACACAACTAGAACAGAGATTCCTAGTATGCTCTGCCTCCACACTTTGAACAGGGAAGAAAAACAAAACAAAAAAAAAAATCACACAAAAAAAAGAAAAGGCATCCTGATAATGAGGTGGTACAAGAAAAAAGAAAAGCAAAAGACAGAAGCAGCGCTGAGACAGAGGCTTCCACCTTCTAATGTCTAATAACCAGTCTTGGCTCCATGGAGTAGAAGAATGCCCAGCCCTGTCCAGCACCTGCCATCAGGTCATTCTTTCTACTTCCACCAGATGGTGGTGGAGAGCTGGTCTTAGTCAAGAGCTGTTGCTCCAAGAGCGTTAAAGGAAGAGAGAGGTCTTTTGCCCACCTCACTCACAGTCCCCAGCCTGGAATACACTGTGGCCAGGGACACGGTGACTGGAGAAAGGGTGCTTCCTTGGCAGGTGCGCAGAGTGAAGTCTAGGAGTGGTGAATCCTACATGAGGAAAGAACTGTGCTGACAGGCTCTCCGAAAGGTAGGGATCTGCCTTGCCAGGCGGAAGGGCAGGACAGTGGTGGGGAAGGGAAGAGTATGGGGTGTAGGGATCTAACTGGTACGCCCACTCCAAGCTCCTCAGCGTGCTGTTTTGGCACGAGCCGTGTGACACTTCATACACAGTACGTGCCCATCCAGCGGAAAGCAGCCATTCTCATCTGCCTCAATGGATAAGGGCCTCCCACAGTCCTAAAGGGGGAAGAAAGAGACAAACACAGAGCTCAATGACAGCCAACAGTAGGGTAAATGTGGTCAAGGATGTAAGAAATGCCAGGCCAATGGCCCACATAGCCCAGGGTTCTCTCTCTGATGGTACTAATGGAAGACACTGTTTTGGGAGAGCATGTGAGCACACAGCCCCTTTTGTGATCTGTTCCCTTCATGCTCCCCCTATATAAAAAATTGCCGTATTAGGGATGTTAGAGGCTATAACCCTGCATAGTCCTTGATCATGGACCCCAGGGTCTGTGAACAGCCAATCCTTTTCTGAACCTGCTTCAAATCATTCCTAGGTAAAAGGGACCAGAGTCAGGGTAGACAAGATCAAAAGTGCCCAGTTGGTGATGTTGGGGACTGAGGGGGTAGGATGAGAGAGAAGGGAGGAGGGGGGCCAGGATTACCTCACACTTGTAACATTTCATGTGGAAATTTTTCTCTAGTGCCACCACACGCACTGTTTCATCCTTTCCAGGCTCTGGCATAATAGGTTCGCTACAGACTGAACAGCGTGGAGCATATTTCCTGCAACACACAAATGCAGAGACCATGACCACAGTGGTGGCATTCAATGCAGGTTTCTCACTCTGACATAAAAGGACTAGCAGCAGCAGAAGAATAAGTTACAGAAAGATTTAGGTGGGAAAAGACCTCTGAGGTCTCTGGTCCAACCTCCTGCCCCCAGCAGGGCAAACTCCAGAGCTAGATCAGGTTGCTCAGAGCCTCGTCCAGGTGATTTCTGAACATCCCCAAGGCTGCAGTCTCCTGGCACCTGCACCAATGCTGAACCACCTTAAGGGGGAGATGTTTTTCTTTATGTTCAGTAAGAATTTCCTTTGCAACTTGTGTCTGTTGCCTCTTGTCCTCCTGTACTCCTATGAAGGAGTCTGGCTCCATCTTCTTTACAGTCCCACTACTCAGTGGCTGAAGATAACAATTAAGAGCCCCACTTCAGCACGCTCTTCTGTGGGCTGAACAAACTCAGCTCCTTCAACCTCTTCTAGTACATCAAGTGCTCCAGCCCTCAATGATCTCTGTAGCCTTTGGTAGACTCACTGCAGGTCACATCTCACTTGTACTGTATGGCTTCACCAGATGCAGCCTCACTAGTACTGAACAGAGGGCAATAATCACTTCCCTCACCCTGAAGACTTTACTAATACAGCCCAATATATGGTTAACCTTCTTTGCTACAAGGACATAGCGCTGCTTCATTTTCAACTTGATGTCCTTGATCACCAGGACAACCCAGCCCAAGTAAACTATTTTTGCAGCAAAATTAAACAGGTCTGAGAAAAATCAACACTCTCAGACACCTCATGCATGGGCTCTCTCCATACCTGTGGTAGTCATCCACACAGTGAGGCTGGTTGGCCTGGTCCACAATAAAAGAGGCCCCCTCGAGAGGGGTGTGGCACATCACACAGGTGAAGCACTGAGGATGGTATGAGTTACCGGTAGCCTTCAGCATACGGTCTGTGATAGTCTGCTTGCAGACACTGCACTTTTCCAAGGTCCCCTGGGCCCAAAGGAAACAAGTAAGACACATTAATCCAATCTCCTACCCCCAGGATACTACACCACAGACAGGTGAAATGAAAGGTGGAAAGGAAAACAAGAGATATCAGGCACATTGAGCTCAGCTCTCTCCAACAGCCCTTGTCCCAGTCACTCACAGCATAGCAGTCTTCACAGAAGGGCTTCTCATCCACATTGTAGAACTGTTGCCCCTGCAGCTGCTTCTCACATTTGAAGCAGGTGAAGCACTCCACATGGAAAAGGCAGTCCAGGGCTCTCACAGCTGGCTGGGTTCGTGATAGGGGCTTCCGGCAGAAGCCACAGAGCTCTGCCAGTGGAAGGAGAGAGGGATAAGAGAGAAGAAAACCCACCACAGTCTTGGTCCTGCTGCTGTCCACTGAGGGAACATACCAGAAGTAGTGGCTTCTGTTGGAGGTGGGTGCTCCATATCCTTCATTAGTTTTTGAGTCAACATCTCCAGCTCTTCTACCTCCTTCATGGTCAGAGAAGAGTTTCCCCTAGGGGGATCTGCATTGGAGCCTGTGGGTCTACGCTGCAGGTAGAATAGACTTTCAGTCCCAAAGGACAAGTAAGGACAGGCCCCCTCCTACTCCTAATAAACCTATTTGTATCTCCTTTATACCTCCTCTCTTTAGGGGGGAATCTACCATCCACTATGCCTGTTTCTTTCCACCTTTACATAAAGCTATATTCCCCTCCACCACTGTGCCTAGTCCCATCTCTCAAAAAAGGTAATGCAAGGTGCCCTCTTTCAGATGGGGAACTCCTCCTCCTAGCCAGGGACAGATCCTCCATCCCTCTCCTCCAACCTCACCCCCAGGGTTGCTGTGCTTGTCCAAAGGCACTGGACCCGTGGCTCTATCCCTTACCGTGTCTTTTGCAGGAGCAGGCTGTTCTGCAGGACGTGGCTTCTCTTGTACTTGGGGTCTTTCCCACTGCTGAGCATAGGTGAAACTGGGAGGCTGAGGCCGTGAGGAGGGACCTGTAGGTGGAGGGGCTGTAAACTGAGTCTGAAGGGAGGTAGGATATCTTGTAGAGTTTGAGGGAGCCATGGGAATGCTGGCACCTGGTTTGGACCCAGACTTAGGAGAGCCAGCAACAGGAGGCGGGGTGTATTTAGGGACAGGCTGAGCAGGAGGGAGAGAGGGGGGTGGAGGGACTGGTGCTGGGGGCTCTCTGTGCTGCTGTGGGGCTGTCCATGGGGCTGGGGCAGGGACCGCATCCACTCCAAGGGGCTTGGAAAATAAGTTTCCACTTGGCTTTGGAGTGAACTTGGAAGGAAAGGAATGAGGATCTTTGGGTGCAGATGAGATTTCCACATGGCCTTTTGGGGCAGATGGTTTTTCCAGAGAATCCGTGGATCCTGGAGATACCTGTAAATGGAAAAACCAGAAAGAAACAGGCAGTCATCAACAAGGAGGAAGAAAACATGCCCTCTACAGCAGTAAGCCAGTAACTATCCCAGACCCACGATAAGAGCCCCCACACTGGTACATATTTAGCATTTCTGACAAGTTGCAAGATCTATGCTTTCCAGTCCTTCAGGTAGGCCTTCTCATTATGGTTTATCTAGACATTTGAATCTTCAGTAGAACCCTTCTCACACCTCTGTTCAGCTACCAGTCACCTCTCCTTCAACCTGCAACACACTCTGGAGAGCAGCTCACCCGGGATTTGAAGGGGTCATTCTTCTCCATGTCATCCAACATTAAGGATAGTGAGTCAATCTCAAGATCAATGCTGCTCATCTTGCCACGTACCTATACCACCATCCATGAGGAAAGAGGGAGCACAGCATATTACAGGAACAGCCAGAGACCCAGGTGTATCCCCTAAACAGCAGATTTTGACACCTGGGACTGTGGTACAGATCTTCTCCTGGCCTTGAATGGATATCAAATGGGCAAGGATGAACAGGGCACAATCATGACAGTCTACAAGTAGTGGGAAATGTACAGTCCAAAGAGACTCATGGAAAGATTTAGATGGAAAAAAGATCTCTGGAGGTCTCTATTCCCCTGCTCACAGCAGGGCTAACTCCAAAGCTAGATCAGGTTGCTCAGGGCCTTGTCCAGGTGTTTTCTGAACACCTCCAACAAATGCAGATTCCCTAGCCTCTTTCAGCACCTGTGTCATGTGAACCACCCTGGGAGGGGAACAGCTTTTCTGTCCAATAGGAATTTCCCATACTGCAACTTGTGTCCATTGTCTCTTGTTCTCCTGCTGTGCCCCAGTAAGAATCTGGCTCTGTTTTCTCTCTTAACCCTCCCTTAGGTATTGAAGGCTGCAGTTGGATCCTACCTCAGCCTCCTCTTCTGCAGGCTGAAGAAATTCAGCTCCCATATCCCATACTACAGCCCCCCAGTGAGCTCTGTGACCCTTTGCTGGACTGCCTCTAGTTTAATATTCCTCTGTGGGTATTATAATGGGAAACCCACCTGGAAGCAATCTTCCAGATGCAGCCTCACTAGCTAGGAAGAAGGGGTATAATCACTTGCCTTGCTCTGCTGACTACATTTATGATAATGCAGCCTAGCCTTTGCTTGGCCTGCATTGCCACAAGGGTGCATTGCTGGCTCATGGTCAACTTGTGTTCACCAGGCCTTATCTGCAGAGCTGTTCCCTGGCCAGTTGACCCCAGCCTCTACTATGACACAGGGTAGTTCCATCCCAGATGCAGGACTTAGCATTTGTCTCTGCTGACCTTCCACAGCTTACTCCATAGCATCTTATGGAAAAGGACAGTGCAGACCATGAAGGGGTGAGTAAACTGGTAGCACCCTCCCAGATCTCACTGCTTCCTGCTATTGAGTTTAGAGAGTACTGAGATACTGTCCCAACTCACACATCCAGAGCATTACAAGAAATTACACTTCCCTAGACCTCACTCACCTGTGGGGCAGGTACCTTGCTCACAGGCCCTTCATCAAACATTGGTGGAGGAGGAGAAGGAAAAACATCTTCTGGGGCTGGGGGAAAAGGCTCTTCAAAAGGTGGTGGGGGTGGAGGAAATGCAGAGTTTGAGGAGAGACTTGCCTCATCTCCTGGAGGGGGAGGAGGTGGCAGTGGCAGCTCTATAGGGAAGAATGAGAATAAAAACAGGTTTGAATAATTTATTACTTAGTCAATCCCACAAGGATTGTTGAGAGTATTACAACAAGGGGTCCTCAGTACCCATAAAGGAGAACTGCAGCCTGGCTTTCACCTTGTCCAAGCTCTATGCCATCATTTAAGCTTTCCGAAACAGCTACTGCAATTAGTCACTGGGAACAGTTAACATTGTATACATTCTTGGTTTGAGAAGCATGCCTTAATGTGCCCTTCCCTACTCCTCCTCTCATCCTTTGGTCTTTAGCATGTGCTTCCCTCACCAGTAACTGGCCCAGATTGCCAAATCCATATCAGCACTTGAAGGAATGACAGCTGACAACACAAGGGCCAGAAGAGCCTGTATTATTACAGAGAAACAACCTGGTACCTTGCAGCTGGTTACCAAGCACTGCAAGCAACAAATGGGGGGGGGGGGGGGGGAAATCAGATCAACTGTCCCTCATGCATATAGGGCATCTTTGAAGCCACTTCATTTTCTGGAAGATGAAAGCAGCTTCTCTTTTGCAGGCTAAAAACGTCCCCATGCCTGGTATAGATTAGGACATGGTTCAGACCCCTTTTAAGCAGGCAGAAAGCTTCAGAGTGCCTCCATCTCCTAGAAGGAAACTCTACTGCTTCCAGTTATTTGTATTTGCAGATAATGTGGAACAGACAAGATCTTTTCTACAACACAGTCACATAAGTGCAAATCCTCTTCCCGTCACCATATATGGGAGGAAGATGTTCAGACTCTTATCATCGAAGCAGCAAAGAATGCTAAAAACAAGCAGATATCTCCTATACTCCTTCTCGTAGATATACAGGAACACCACTGTTCCCATCTAGCCCCAACAAGCAGTAGGGTGAGAGTTCATCCCTACTGCTGCTCTATGTAAGCCTCTTAACAGCAGACATCAAATTGTCTCATCTTTATAATCAGTTGTTGACCACAGAATTCAACAGAACTTCATCTGTAACCTAAAGGAGAAGATATTGCCCATTTCAGAAAATGCAAGCTTAAATCTTATTAGCCAGTGGAATGCATAAATTGTATTGGTATGCAGCGCCTCTTCTTGTTTCACAGAATTTCTGCTTATGGGAAAAAAAGGTAAGTAAGGCTGGCATTTTTTATTTGAAACTACAGTTTTGGATCAAGTTTGTATACATTTGCTTTTTGGTCTATTTGGTAGTTAAAGAAAATTGCAGAAATGAAACCCTGATCTGCTGATATATTGTTTCAAACAGATGCACTAAAAGCCTGTTTTATGAATTATTCACACTCACAAAAGTTCCCATAAAGTTACTGTACCAAATTTATAGAATGATCAGTATTAAACAGGGCATTCCTACAGTGATATTAACTCTGCCATCCTGTCATTTAATACAAAGAGACCAATTGCTATGGCTTTACATTTTACTACTATTTGGTTTTGGAGCAGAATAGGAAGGGCAGAGAAGGATCAAAGAGTATCAGATGTATTTGTCATCACATGACTGAGTTTTGGTTTTATCTATATTTAAGATGTTTTGCCAGTACAGCTTTGCTGGCAGCCCTTACTCAATGGTGCACATAGCAAAAGAACTGTTTGGCTTAAGTTGATCTCCCTCAAGTCAGTTCCTCCTTAATACGCTTTACAGGAGGATGGAGGAGTGGGGCAACAAAACCCAATCCTTCACCCACGCTACATATTAAATAAAATAATTTTTAACAGCTTCCATTAACCTAGTTTAGTCCCTCAGCTAATGTATTTGTGCCAATTTGAGACCTTCCCACCCACACATCTCTAACCCCCACACCTATACTAGTAAAACCTAAGGTGAGACCTTGGATTACAGACACAAGATTCTAGCTGAACGCACATAATAGAAAGGTCATCCAAGTTAGCACTTGTGCAATTCTAGGAGACAGAGGCACTAACACATAAGTGACTTGTGCAATGGAAACAACAGCTTAATCATTTGCCTCCTCTGAGTGCAGGACCAGCCTTCCTAACATCAGATCAGCTGCCCACTAATTTATCACACTAACCTGTCAAACATTAGTGTTGTATGGTCTACGCTAGACAGTGAAAGAGATAGTTACCACTATCTGAACATATCTGTTCTGGCTGAGATGCTCCCTGATAGGATCCTAGGGTAACATGCAGCATTAAACATGACCAACAGGCCCTTACTGAGCTCTCCAGCGGTCCTATGCTGACTTATTCCAACCATGTGGCTATGCCACCAGGAGCCTTCTGCTCCTTTGAGGTCAAAAAAGGGAATATATATTAAAAAAGGCAGCTAAAGCAAGAAGTCCCTCTACATAGGAAAACACACCCAACCCAAACTACATAAACAGGAAGTGAGACTTCACATTTGTGATAGCTTCCACCCTCTTTTCATGCAATTATTTCTTCCTCCCCACCACCAGCAGCGAAGATGGCAAGCGCAGAAGAGGATCTCTACAGTCAGAGACAACCAACTCATGCTGAGATGAATCAACAAGAAAGGGAACAGTGTGATTCATCACCACCAGGGAACAACTTCCCTGCAACATATTTGCTCTCAGACATGCTGGCCAGAATCTGACTGCAGTTGCACAACTGTACACTTAGGGAATACCACTAAAAATCCATTTCATTCCTCCAGCCTTATTAAAACACCAGTGTAATACAGAATCACCTTCCCTGCTCCTTCCCTAATGGAGACACTATGTATTTTGAGACCAAATTATTGGAATTATTTTGCCCACTTCACAATCCTTGTATCTCACTCTAGACCCTGCTAGCATCTACAACAAAACTATCTTCCATTATCTGTCATGGCAGATCTCACCTACCTTCTGCCAGCATGGATGTAGATGCTGATGGAATTTCCCCCACCTTTCCCATCTGAGCACGCTGGGCACCAGCTCCAGGAGGCTGTGGCAATGACGACTCTGACACACCCCCAGTCTTGAAGGGGTTCACCTTGGGTTTTGGGGCAACCACAGGCGCAAACTTCTTCTGTGGGTTGTAGAAGGATGGGGTAGAAATGTTGATACTGACTGTGGATGTCATGCGGGTCCCTGGGGCACCTGAGGAAGTCATCTTCTCAGCACTCGGTGGGAAAAATGAGAAAAGAAACAGATGAAGTCATCTTCAGGGCAGAGCGGAAATAAATACACAGGAATACATGAAACAGAGGGATACAGGAGCTTATAATCAGGGCAGAGACTAAGGGGCCTGAGCAAAACAGTACTTCCAGGACCAGCACAGGAAAAAGAACGAACAAACTTCAGACAGCTCCACTGAACCAGGACACCTTATCATCTCTACTCAGTACAGCACTGAGCACAGAGAAGTCCTTGCCAGCCACACATTGCCATAAAGAAAGTTAAGCTCTCCACAGAATGACAAATCCCCATGCATATGCAGGGGAGGAATGAAGCTAGTCACTAGAAAGTCATCTGCTGAGCCAGCCTGAGTTGCACACCTGGCTCCATACACCTTAAGGAGGTCACCCTCACATACACTGTCTCAAGAGTGGAATTAGTATTTCTACTCCCCCACTTGCCTGACAGTGCCACCTGTTTCCTCCTGGCCTCATCCTGTGATATCCCTGGTAACATCCTCCTCAACCCTTCCAACCATGGCATGCCACCTGCCTCCTCCATCGCAGCCCCTTTACCTCGAGCCCCTGGCACGCCAGGGGAGCGCAGGCTGCTGCAACAGAAGCAGAACGAAACGCAGGCTAAGGGGCTCCCTGACGTCACGTTCCCTGGCACAGCCGTCTGCGATCTTGCTGGCCCCTGTGCCTTGCTCTCCTTCCTGTCACTGGAGTCAGTGACACAGGCTCCCTCTGCCCCTCACTGGCTGAGCCAGCCACGTGCTCTGTCTCCACCAGGAAGCAATTCTTAGATGTCTGGCCAACACTTCTGGAGCTGTTCCCCTCCCCCCCGCCAGCCTCTCCTGTGCGCACAGCACCTTCGAATCAATCCCTTTTGCTTGCAATCTGTACAGTGAACGCTACTGCAGACAGCGCTCAGTTCAGGCACAGCAGAACAGTAAGTGATGCAGCTGCAGCCCAGTTGTGTGCAAGAACAGCCTGTGGGGATGCAAGAATAGCTGAGCTGAGCATGTGCGGGAGGTAAGTACTCCACTTAGGACAGGCAGGCTTGCAAATCCTCCCTCTTCTCCACCACCAAACTCATAGCCAGCGGACAGCCCCACCAAGCCAGCCGTCACAGGAGCCATGGGTCTCATGACAAGAGCCACATTTCTAGGATTCCTGCAGTGCTGGAATCCATGCCAGAAAACTCATCTGTACTAAAAATCTCCATGAAACCAGATGCTTTGTTGTAACCTCTGGCATGCCCATAGCCCTCCTAACACCCAGGCACAAAAGTGCTTCCGCCAGCACAGGGGCTCCGTGCCAGCATTTCAAGTTGGCACGTTCAAGCCTGCATCCTTCCACAATGCCAACCTCTCTCACATAGACAATAACAGCTGCTGGGACAGCCTTGGCGCCACAAACATCCGCTAATTCACCCATTGCTGCCGAGACCTGCACACCCATTTCCAAGTACTCTGTTTAGGACAGCAAGATGCAGCTACCTGTAACAAATATTCCAGATTGCAAGTGTGTGAAGACATAAACTAACGTTAAGTCCACATTGCTGCACTTTTTGTTTCCTTTGTGCAGGGCTGGCGAGTTACACACAGCTTGACAAATTGTGCAGGGCTAGTGAGAGCATAAGAAAAGGCTGCAATAGTGAGCAGCAGCCAAAGATCAGTGCTCAGCATAGCCTGGATGACCTAGTGTGGAACACGAGCCAAGGCAGAAGGGTAATTAGCCAGCTCTGTCCTGAATCCCTCAGAGCACCAGGGGATCAGACTTGCACATCAGAAGAACAGACTCTCTCCCTCAAGCCTGCAGCTTCCATGCAAGCTACACAGTCATTCTCTCTCTCAAGAAGGCCTCCAGCATTTCTTTAGAGACTCCAACTGATGGAGGCACTTACTCTACCTTGTGCCAGCCTGTTTCACTATGGAGTAATGAACCGCTTTGTAGTGGTTCTAGTGGAATTAGCCGTCTTATGCTCTTGCCTGCCTGTGATCTGAACATCACAGTGACAGTCACTTCTGATCATGATCTGTACTGGGATTAGTCAATGCAGAGACAATCTGGGGACATCAGCTGCTTCACAAAATAAGTGCTGGCTTCACTACCAGCAGCTGCTATCCCCCCCGATCCCAAAACAGCTCATTTCTCTGTATGCTGTCAGACTTGAGGCTCTTTCTGCTCAGAGCTGTCGCCATCCAGCAGCTGCCCCTGCTCATCCTCACTTCAGTTTGTCTGTCCACCCCCGCACACACCAGAGAGGCTGAGGAAGGCTGGCCTTACTGAGCTTCTCCCCACTGCCAATACCATCTAAGCTTTACCAGGAACACACATTTTACACAAGTCCTGTGGCACTGTTTGTAAAACATAGTGAAGAAGGAGCATCACACAGACAAACCTAATCTCAAATCCACCTCCTCACATTTTCCCTGAGGGGAGAGATTTTCTTCCTGCTGCAAAAGCATTTAGATGACTCAAGTGGCGCTATGAAGAAAGGTGTCCCTAAAGGACACAGTGTGAGTACCTAGTTGCTTCACGCACTATTTCTCTCTAGCAGAGAGCAGGAATATATACCAGGGCAGAACCAAGCACCACCTCCCTCAGCCAACTAGGCTCACCTCTTAGAAGGTCCCTTGGTGGGTCAGCCACCTGTTGTACACCCAAGCAACTTTGAGTTCCCTGCCCCAAGACTCAGCTCCAAAAGCTCAGCTCCTTTGCTGGGGTAAAGAAAGGAGAAGAAATACAAGGAAAGAGAGTGCTGAGTGTTGTTTTCCAACTTCTGTTGGCAGAAAGCAGTCGTGGCTCAAGCCACTCAGGGAGCCCTAGTAAAAACTAGTCCTGCACTGTGGTCTCACATTGCATCTGTACTTCCTCAATGCACACTCAACTTCTATGGCCAACTTCCTTCCAGCAGAGGGGAAGGGAAGGAGAGCTAGAGCAAAAATATATATAGGAATATGAAGTGAACAGAGCAAGCAGATTTAGGAGTTATGTTTATTTTCAGTCTCTCATACAGGCTAATTCTGGAAAGTTCTCTCAGCCTGACCAAAAGTTATACAGCTTCAAAGAGAGCAAAGTCATACCTTACAGCTTGCATAGCTGATAAGAGCCTGAGCAAAACCGGGAGGGGGAAGGGGGACATTCAGGGCTCCAAGCTTTTCCACCTACCCCAGGCTTGCCTCTCTCTATAGGAGGGGTGGGGGGGGAACCCCAAAGCTATGCAAACATATTTTAAATAGTAATAAGTTCCAGGAATTTGCAAGCACTTGCTTCTTCACTTTCTCAGGGCACTCCCAGAGAGACAGAAACTTATAAGTTAAACAAATTTCATGCACAAAGACTCCTAGATTCCTCCGTCTTAAACACATCTGGAAAAAGGCTCCATAGGTGTCTCACTCATCCATACGCACACAAAAGACGGATTGTCCCGACTAAAACCAGGCAAAATCCCCTCCCTCTTCCTCACGGCTAGAGCTCTACAGGAATGTTTAACTGACTCCATTTCGCCGGGAGGGAAGAAAACTCACCAGATTCGCACACGCAAACCCTTCAAAGCGGAGCTGCTCTCCCCAGAAGGGCGAGGAAAAAAAGGGGGGGATGGGAGGGGGGCACGGCCATAAATCAGTGCTAAAGTCACCAAGCGACTTTTGTACAAGGCAGACAACTATGCCGGCAGGAGAGGCAGCCTCCGAGCCCCGGTGGGAGTGTCAGGAAGTCAGCATCCCCCCCCCTCGCTCCCCGCAAGTGCATTCCGGGCTCGCAGGCAGGATTGCAGACAAAAAGCTTTTCTCTAAGCAAAGAGAAGAGACTCACCTGTGGGGAGGGGGCTGCGAGGGAGCGCAAGGGGCAAACGCCACCCCTAGGGCAACAAGTCACCCCGGCGGGAAGGTGCGCGACCGCGGGAGCGCAACCGCTACGCCGGGGGGTCGGCGCCCGGCTCCCCCTGCCCCCGCACGGCCGGCCACCCGAGAGCCGGGAGAAGAGAGGGCTGGAGGAGTTGCTGAGCCCAAACACTTCCTACCAACTCGCAAAAAAGCCTCGCCCAGGCAAAGTTGTTTGACCATATAAGGAGAGAGGCTGTGTGAACAGCTGAGCTCACTCGCTAGGGAATGTGGCAATGAGGTAACGGGGCAATGAGCGCACCGAAAGGGGCAGGGGGTTTGCACAGGCAGCCCCGGGAGCCCGGGGCTCATACCTCGCCTACCTCGCCGGGTTTTACACAGGAGGGATTTTACTCGTCTCCCTGCCAGCAATCACGAAGGAGAAATGGCTCTTCGGGTTTTCCCACTCGCCCCACTCCCACTGCCTTACAGTAGCCTCGCAGCGCGGACCCGCTCCCGACGCCTCCGCCGGGCCGGGCTGCCCCCTCCCGGGCCGGGCCGGGCCGGGCCGGGCCAGCCCCCCGCCCCCCCCCCCCCCCCCCCCCGGGCCGCCCGCGCCGCGCCCGGCCCGGGCTCGCTTTCCTCGGCTCTCGCGAACCCGCTGCTCCTCCCTCTTTCCCTACCTCCAGAGCTACTCCCACGCCGTGACTTCACTTCCAGTCGCTGAGCTGGAGTTTAGAAAGAAACTTAGCAGCCCTGGTGAGTCAGGGTCCCTGCTGGCCTCTTGCTCGCGTGAAGCAGCTGCCAGAGCTTCTGACTCATGCTCCCCCGACCCTTCAGAAAGTAAAGCAAACCTCAGACGACTCCACAGCACAAAAAAAGTGACTTGTTCTTCTCTTACCGGCTGCAAGGCAAAGACTAAACTCTTTTATTTCAAAGATTAGCCACTTGAACTTCTTCTTTGGGTTGCCTGTGCTGTACTTCGGTTTGATTTCCAGTGCTGGCTGGGATCTCGGTCCTGCTCTAGAGCCAGGAGAGCTTGACCCAGCAAAACAGAGCATGTAATTTCCAATGCCAGTCTTTGTTACTTCTTGCTTCTAAGCCTGTTAGGAAAAAGGGGCATCAAAGAAGGTAGAATTCCTGTGCTTTGTGTAATCATTATATTTTGGAATTTGGCCTTAATACTGGTGTTAATACCCCCCTATTGTTGCAAATTCCCTGAAGAATTATTTTATCTGGTAACGCTCAGGAGATTTGGGACTTGTCTGATTCTAAGATTTACCTACTAACATAGATAGGTAAACCCCTCCAGTGCTGGTAAGTTACTTACAGGTTGATGAGTAAGCCACACCAGTTAGACTCCCAGTGTGCACTACTGCAATATGTCCACTCAAGAGAGCTATAAAAATACAGGTTCAACAAGGCTTAAGAAATCCAGTGTAAACAAATCTTTAATTTTACAAGCAAGGTTTGTACAAAGAGGTAACATCTTTTATTTAACCAGCTGATACAGTTAGAAAAGTTGGGCCCTCTGTGAGGTTTTTTTATTTTTGCATACCATATGAAAATGCCTCCCATTGCATTGCATATCACAGAGCAGCTCACTGCTTCCTTAGCTGTAACTGTAGAACTATTGATCTATAGCTGTGAAATGTCTAGGGATGTATAGCTCTTACATGGGTGCTAAAGAGTGTTATAATCCTAAAGTTACTGGCATTTTTGTAGGCACATCATCAGCCTAGTTATCTATCATGGTTGGTGCACTAAGTAATTGTGTAGGATATAGAAATATTCTCTGTGCTGTGCTGGGTGTTCTAATACCGTCACTTTTCTAGTGCAGACAATCCTTTTCCCCCTTGCTGGGGGAAAGATGTCAGTGCAAAACAAATAAATTCACCCTTCCCCCCCATTCTTTCTGGTCATGTCCCCATAAATCCAGATGCTTGCACATTTGATTTTCTCAGCAATGTGGTGTATGTTTATTGCTGGTTGAATAGAAATGCTTTTTATCCAGCGGTGTGGATATTTTTCAAAAAAAAAAAAAAGGATCATTTTAACCAGGATCATTTCAAATATCTGATTCGTTCTTCAGTCTCACAGATAGTTTTAATGGAATGACTGATGGGGCAGCAAACTATGATATGAACAGTAGAAACAGGCAATGAGGGCAAGGAGGATGGTGTGGGACAGACTTCTGAGTTAGCTTTGCTGCCAAAGCCAGTGCACTAATAACTACACTCTAAATTCTTTCATGAGCTCATGGGTCCCACAGAGACCTGCTCATGAAAGCAACTCAAGCACAGGAATAAGAAAAAGGAAAAGCACGCCCTCCTATTTGTGTTAACTCGTCACTATGAGCGCTGATTCTCAAATCAGAATACCTAGGAGCAAAAGAAGTTAAATCAGATTTCATGCTTGCCAGATACCTGATTTAAAGTTTGTGCTTTTGTCATTGGAAATTAAGCTCAGCTACCTTCCCTTTGTTAGTTCTGATTCCTCCAGAAAGAAAATAAGAATCTCCCTTACACTAAGAACCTTCCTTCATGCAACCCCTTCCTTGCTTGGAAGGGTGGACATTTTTCTGCTGCACACTGATGTTAGCGCCTTGTTATGTATACCGTTGCAGTAAATCTAATCAATTGAAGCAAAATATGAGTACTGAGTAGGAGCTTAGCTGTCTGGGTACAGGGGTCGATCAGCAGGTATGCTCAGCTTGCTGTGCCAGAGGACACATATTTGACTCTCATTTCTAGAATTAGCAGTTCTCTGGATGATTCACTTTGGCCACCCCATGCCATGGATAATATGATCTGATATTTTGGAGTGTATTATGGTGTGAATGCTACTCCGCTCCATAGCTACAGGGTGGTATGACTACAAAGCCCACTACAAAGCAGATGTTGAAAGGATTTAGAACATCTAAAGTTCTAGCTGGGTGCTTCTTTGAGATTGGTGGCAAGAAGCAAGCCCCAGTGTCAGCCATCAAACCAAATCTGGCAAATTCTGAGAGTCCTAGGAACCTTAAAGAGACAGATTTTTCATGTAAACAGATATAAAGAATCTTAAGTGGCAGTTCAGTCATGTGGTACAATGAGTAAATAAAGACTAATGCAATACAGAACTGATATGGCAAATACATGTGTTGCACTGAGATGAAGAGTATGCTAACAGTGATTAGGTGGCTACAAAATGAAAATGAGAATAGAGGTAAGAGAAGAAAAAAATAAGTCCCTGAATGCAAAAGGAAGGATTCCAGGTATGCTAATAGGGAATTAAACTTTTAGGGCATAAAATCTTACCTAGATTCAGCAACTACGTTTCAAGAGGGTTCGGGTAGCTGTGGATGGGAATCTTTGTGATGATAATAGGTTCGAGGTCAGAAGAAAGCAACATGGACGCTGGACAGGATGCTTTTGTTATGTTAATAATATAAAATGTCTGAATCTGTACAGTTTTCATCTATATCAATGGATATAGTAATACTACTTTATCTCAGTCTTAACTAGGTAACAATTAGTAGTGCTACTTAGCAGTCCATATATTTTTCCTATCCTTTTGCCCAACAAAAAGTCCTGTCTCACATCTGTGTTGCATCTCGGATACTTTTTTGATCATGTAACTTCTGTTTAGTCTAACTACATTTTATTGATTTATGCTAAGCTGCTACTCATACGCTTATCCTGTGCTATATTATCATATCTAAATACTATATCTGGGCCTACTGCAAGAGTTAGGAATATATAATGGGTCTGCTCTGGTCCTCAGGCCAAGAGGTACAGAGAAGATCAGGCCCATGCTGCACCTGCATGGGGTCAGGCAAGCAGCTACTACATAGGTATCATCACGCTGCAAAAACAGTCTGCCTTGATGTGCAGGAAAGGGAGGAGGCACTTACCAGACCTCATTCTCCTCACTGAAAGGAGGTGTCAGGGTGCAGTGATTCAGTTCCATGCTGGATGCATGTTGAGTGCTGGATGCCATAGAGTCAAATGCAGAGGCCCACACTGGAGACCACAGAGCCCCCAGTCCTTCTGACCCTCATCATGCTCATGTATCTGTAAAAATGGCATGCAGTTAAGAATGTTATTTGCAAAGATCATGAATTCTCCTAGAGAGGTCTCTGAACAACCGACTGGGTTCAGTCCCACTTCTGTCCCATTGGCTCCTGTCCCCAAGGGTCCATGCTGCCTCTGTCCATGTCTCAGCAGGATGGCGGGCCTGCATTTCCATGGCTCCTGGGAGTGCTCATTGGAGGCCTTCATCTCTCTCTCACAGTGTTCTCCCTCCTGCTCACTGCTGCAGGGCTCTGGGCCTGAGAGACTAAGAAAGCAAGGAGGCTGTTCCAGTGGATATCTCTTCCCCACAGCTGGAGTATGAGCTGTTCTGTGACTCCAGAAAACTGAGAATGGTCAGCCAAGGACTGGAGAAAGCAGTGGGACGCAGCTGAATTGGGACAAGGCTGGTATGTGTATGGCTGGGTATGGATGCCTATCAGAGGCAATTATGCTTGGAAAGCATTGATACACTTGTCATATCCACAACCTTATGCCCCATGCCTTGCCTCCAGTAAGACAAGTTGTGACATGTTTAGTTGTTATGCACAAATATTGTCTGCCAGAGCTGTCCGTCAAAGAAACAGACCTGGGAGCCTGCCAGGCATGCCCTTGTACCTGGGCATGGTACAAGACTCTTTCTAAGTGCCATGTTTTTGTGGCAGAAGTCTCCTGTCTGCTCATTGGTATGGAGTGTATTCTCCTAAGCACGGCACAAATATGCTATGCTCCTTCCTTCAAATAAGTGTAATCAAAGATATGTACTCACCAGAGCTGGGTGCACAGCTAGTTGCATGCTAGGGGATTTAGTATGTGTGTGTGTGGGAGGATGTCATCCTTGAAAAAGGGTTCCTCCCCCAGATCCAGTCAGCAAAAAGCAGGCTCTCAACTCCCCTGGGTCTCATTCTGAGCTTCCTCCTGCTCATACAAAGGGAGAAGTTCTGTGGTGGCCTCCCAGAGAAGCATCTGGTGCAACTCAGTATTGCAGGGAGAGAGGTGCTGAGCTACAGCCAAACAATAGGCAGTCTCAACAACGTTACCTTGGCATAGTATCTTGATCTCTCCAGTCTCCGTGTGGCCCCTTTCTACCAGAGTGTCATTATTTTCTTGCTGCAGAAGAAGCCCCACAGCTAAATAAGGAGGGGTGGCTTTGCAGACTGCTAATCTTCTCTTTTTGTAGCAGACTAACAAAGATGTGCAATGCATGTGCCAGGGCATGGCATGAAAGCATATTGGACTTGTGAGAACACTAGGAGTACATAAGAAGATTGTTCTGGGCAGGAAGAATGAAACTTGGTGTAGTCCTATAGAGGTGTGGACCTTGAAGTGAACTACCCTCTCTTTTGAGCCTCACCAAAATAAATAGTTGGTTTAGTCCAGACTGAAGTCCTGACACAAACTAAAATGTGCATAGTATAGATGATGAAAGGACCAAGGCCTTGGAGCAAAACAAGAAACAAACAATATAGGCACCCGGTCTGACAGTCTGCTTGCCGAAAATATTAAGAAAAACACTATCTACAAACTGCACAATAAAACACAGTTTCAGCACAACTTTAAGTGGTGCAGTTCCTCAAGGCCTTGCTTTGCAAAAGCAGGAACTATGGAGCTGTATGGAGTTTTCTGCAGTTGCCAGGCTTGGTACATGTGGCTACTAGTATGTTTGCAGATTAATTTACTGCCAATATGAGTAAGAGGATGATTACAGACGAGACACAAATCTTGGACTGTTTCCTGGGGCTGGGGGTGTAATTATCAGGGCCTTGCAAGGGAGTACCAGCTTTCAGTACCAGCTACAGGTCTGTGACAAGTGACAATGTATGGGAGAGAGCTGTCCTTCAAGCTATTATGATTTTCAGTAGGTTGAAAACATAACGATGTGAAAGGCCTTACAGAAGATGTTTGCTAAGTTAATTCTAGCAACGTGATCAAGCGCTGTATGAGAGCTACTGGCTGGGGAGAATAGGAGAGTAGTAGCTACAGGCCACCAATTCTCAGCACTTTGTAGATAGTCTGTGTAATATTGAGAGCTCAGTAGCCACAGCTGCCGTTTAAAATGCAGGAGAGGTCTTCAAAAAGTGGTTTATCTCATACTACAAAGTCTTTGACAGTTTGCCCATTTGGTTCTCCAAAGATGTGCTGAGGTGACAGAGGCATAGCCTAATTTCTGGATTGGTATTTTACCCCAATGAGAAGGGATTTCCTTCTATTAAACCTGAACCATCGCTGCTTGTCACCGCTATCAGTGGTAGATGGCCTGGACAAGGACTTGAGGCATAGCATTAAACAACTGAGCTATTGATGTGCATTTCTGGAGAGGCACTTCCTTCAACCAGGGCATTTTCCAATTGTCTTGATGAAGGTCAACAGGATGACCATATCTCCTAGGTAACCTGGCACACCTCCTGACCCTTTGCTTCCATGGCTCATGAAACAAGTTATTTGGTATCTTTACTTACCCTTATCCAAAACACTTCAGTTACCAGGTAAGCAGCTTTAGGTATGCATTTGGCTGGCTGAAATCTACATGGAGATCATCAGTTGTCAGGCTTCCTATGGAAATGTACTTCTTCCCTTGGATTCTTGAGTCCCAAGTGATGTCTGCAACAGCCCTGGCTGAAAGTTGGGAACAGCAGGCAGTGAAAAATGCCTGTGAAACTGTGCCAGTGGGATCTCATCAGGTTTCTGATGAAAACAGGGTGGGCCATGTTATGAGAGAAGCCCTATCAAACCATTTTCTGCAGAGTGACTGATGGTTCCAGAGACAGCATTACACTTACTGCTGCCAAAATAAATAAATGGGGTATTTACAAAGCTATTTGTAAATAACTGGGCCTCCCACCAACAGCTTTCTTCCCAACACTTTCACACCTGGTGTTCAACCTCATAAAAAGAGTTGCTGGGACCTACCAGCAATAATCCTTTTGCTTCCTGCTTGTCTGCCTTTATGGCCATGGTCTCTAAAACAGTGTCCTCCCAATCTTGCCCATCAAGCCTCTATCTTAAAAATATAAAACAAAAAATGAGATTTGATAGAAAAGAAAGTATATACTTGTATGGAAAACAGGCTTTTAAAGCAAAACAGTAAAGATTGTAGATTTGTGCGAGGGTATGGTAAATTTAAAACAGTGCAAGAGCCATCCATATATGATATCCACACAATGTATAGGTAGGCACTGGATGATGACAGCCTTCTCAGATGGAACATCCTGAAAGCAAAGAAGCCTCCTTGGTCAGCTCCAGTTGTCCACTTGCTTTGGGAAGGGGAACACTGAACAGCCTGCATTTCTCCATTGCAGTAAGAGATACAGTAAATTGTAAGGGATAAGAGATAATAAGAGATACCAATAACAAAGAACAAGAACTTCTTTGTTCAGACTTCATTTTAAGCTTTTGGGTATTTTAAAAAATGTTTTATTAAGATTTGTGTAACTCCAAAACCGTGTCGCAAACAATTATGTATAATCTGAGAGCTTCCAGTCCCCATCCCCTACATACCAAAGAGAGAGAGTGAGAAGATGACAACTGATATTTTGTAAGGCTAAAAATATTGTGCCTTTTACATAACACTGAGAATTTAAAAAGCACATTTGCTGCTTCAAGACTATTTTTAAAAATGCAGTTTGAGCAACACCACTAGTACAGATTCAACTGACATTTAGAAGTAGCTGATGTTTCACTGTTTGGGAATCAGATATTCAGTAGGGAATGAAGCATATGTAATAAAAAGCCAAATAGGATTCAGAGCCTACCAAAAATATTGGCACCCTAATATACAGCTCATGTTTATGCTGTTGGTGGTGTCTGTTTTCCAAGTGCATGCCACCTCCGCCTTTTGACTCTCCAACTCCTCAGACATTCCCTCTAAGTACTAACTACTAGATGGCGAGGAACCTGTGCCTTCTCAGTTTTCCTACCACAGATTCACCTAGTTCCCTCTCTTATGTTCCCGGACTTCCCTATCCCTTTTTCTCATTTCCTGGCATCTGCTGAGCCCTTCCCAGCAGGGTGGGGGTGGAAAACAGTCCTTTTTCTTTGAGCTCACTCATCTCCCCATTGAATGCATCACTTGCAAAGCTCCAGGCCATGGCAAGAGAAACCAGAATTTCACAGCATGGCCCTGCCTACCTCCAGTCTCAGTTCCATGCGAGTATGCACATAGCTGCTTTCAGAGACAAGGTATGTACATACAAGGAGGCAGAATAGATTTATGGAAGAGACCCGCCAGAACGATGTTGAGTGGGTGAAGTCTGCAGCAAATGAAGCAGGCTAGACTTACTAATTCTGTAATACCAAACTGTAGTTCCACAGAGCAATGGTTCCTCCTGCCCAACTGAAAGGCGATACATGATCACTTGCAGTAGGTCAGTGTGTTACACATGCATCACCGAAATGCTAACTGAACAGACTGCATCATCCTAGTTCCAGATGGTGAATTCTTTTGTGAATCTTCTGTGAAGTCTAGAAATGGGAACTGTATGAAAGATGAGATCTAATGTTGTATATATAGAGCAGAACCTCACACTTCTACATGACTCTAGATCAAAATCAGACATGGATGAAGATGTTGGGAGAGTAATACATTTATTAAAAAGCTACAACGCAGCAGTGTTGTTCTGACAGCAAAGAAAGCTATAAATCTTGTAGAAAAACTAATAGAAGGCAAATATCAAGGTAAGGTGAGAAAATTAACACCACCAATGTGAAATTAAGTTGAGAAGCTAAAAGTGGTGAACACTGAATATTGAACATTTATACAGATGTGTACCAACATGCCAAACCTGTGTTTTTCAAAGAAAGCTGATTGTTCTTTCAGGGAGCACTACCAAATTAGATCACACAACCAGGATCTTGCAGCAGAGCAGGTGTGGGAGTGCTGTCTGTTGTTACATTACAGCTAGCCCACTAATTGCCTGCTCTTCATGTGTTGGGATGCCATACCTTTCCACTGTGGACATTTTTTTAATTTTATAAATAAATACCTTTTTAAAAAAATTAAACCTGGGTTGAAATAAGTGTAATTTTAAGGTAACTGGCTAACACTGAAGTATTTCATCCCTCTGAGTAAGTTTGTCCTTAATTTGGGACATCCCAGCAGTGCTCAGTTGTCAATAGATAATTCCAAGATATCCAAAAGGTGTGTCTCTACTTTGGCAGAATAAGCCACTCCGAGAACTCCTCATGCAGAGGAAGAGGAAAGATAATCTTTTGGTGACCACCATTAGTTCCCTTCAGTAATATGCGGGAAAATGCTATTGAGCACCATGAGGATTTTCTGACAAATACTCTTCCTGAGAGGGTAGGTTGACTAGTTTTGTCTCAGCATCACACGAATGCACTCTCATACAGTTTTTTTATGAACTCTAGGTGCAGGCAGAACAAGATCACATCTGCTTGGATGCGAGTGTAGGTAAGCATGAGCTCACTCATACTCCCAGTGTGTAATGCAAACATATCCTATGCCTGTACCTCTACCTCTTGTCCCTTCTAATCTTCAGTTGATTTATACAGCCTGAAATATTTTCGCAACTTAAGAGGATCCAGTCTTCCACTTATGTCAGACAGGTTACAACCTTTTCAGGTTCTGAACTACACTGATGATGCTTTTTTGATTCTTTGAATCTCATAAAAAGCCTTTCTGTTTCTCTTCTGCACCAAAGGAGCTCTGAACAAGAAAGAATGGTATGAGTCATTTTGCTATCTCATTTCCTCTTCAGTCCACATGAAAATTCTATCAGTAGCTAATACAGCTTGATGCAGAATTAACTCTTGTGGCTTCTACTCCATTACTTCTATGAAGCAATTATAGAGAGCTCTGCCAGCAGAAACATTTACTGGGGAATCTATATTGCCAGTGGCAGAAGGCCAGCAGAGAAGCATACTGGAGCAACAGTCCCTGGAGGGTGATTCCTGCCTCTATAGATCTGATATAGATATTATTTTTGCAAATATCTTCTACACATGAAGCTAGTAGGCCTCTGTATATTTTCCATTGCTGAAGATGCATCTTGCAAGAAACATGGCCAAAGTTTCTCTATATCTTTCTCTGATAGTAGTTGGTCAGGCCACAGAGCTTTAAATAAGGATTTTAGAAAGGATCAGAGAAGGAAAAGAAAGTGAACAATCATTTTTCAGAGCCTTTTCATGGCTCATGGATACACATGGTTGCTAGTTAGGCCTTTGGGGATGGGAAATGGGAACTAATATTAGGATGAATGATAGACAGTAGGATGACATTTTAAATTGGCAATTTTTAGCTAAAAGTGGAACATTAGGTGGCAAGATATATGTTTGTAAATTTTTTTCTTTTTAAGTGGTTTGAAGGGCAGCTAATGGAAAAGGTAAAGCATATATCACTTACTGAGATACAATCTATGTCCCTAATAATTAACTGATGAAATGAATAAAATTACTAAGCAGGTAGGGATGGTGACAATAGCTTTGTATTTTATAAGTAGTGTTTCTCAGGAAGAAGCTGTTCCAGCGTTTATAAGATTTTTATATTATATTTATAATACATCTGGAAATATATATTTAGTAGATGTGATTCATCATTGTTTTCTAGAAAAGATAAATAATGCTGAGCAGGCAGCTCTTAAAAAGCAAACAAACAAACAGCTATCAATTTATAGCATAGGTCTGTGTTAAGGGTTATGTTGGAAGCACCTCAGTGTGGATTTGGAACAAATTGTTAAAAAACAGAGCTTGTTGAAACTGCTTTGCTCTCTGCTATTGCTGACCCCTCTCCTGGGCATGAGGCCACTATCTTTAGCTTTGCTGGAAGTATGTCTTCCTCCCCACCATCCCTGCTCTGACCTAGGATCACACTCTGCCTGTGTGCAGGAAGGGGAGGATGAGACCGCTGGAGGGGACAATCCCTATCAGTTCCCCACTCCACAACTCACCTCAGCATTCATCCCTCAAGCCAGGTAGTGCTCACTGAGGAGCACATGCTTATCTAGGTTACTATGACATCTCAGTCAGTGTCACTGTTGCATTCATGGTGTAAGGTGCAGGAAGCAGGGAGAAAAGGTCCAAAGGAGTTTTAAGTCGCTCTTCCACCAGTTGAATTCTTGACCTTGCTGGAATAAGTTAGAGCAGCCCTGAAGCTCTGCTCTGCAAACAAGAAGTTGCTAAGGGCAGCGATGTAAGGACTCGTGACAGCTAGAGCAGACGGGTTTGTCCTTCTTGCCTGCCCAGCATGCCTCTCCTAACAGGGTTTGCGGAGGGGGAGCTCTACAGCCGAGCATTAACAGAGGGGCACAGAATTTTGCCCATCATACAAATCATGTAGGAGGTTGCAAGTGGCTATTTCTATCGCTCCCCTCCCTCTCAGATACCCAAATCTGTAAAGAATAGATCTGCATTTCCTCTCCCTGTCTCCTAATCCTGGGTGAAAACTGACATTTACAAAAATCTTTCAGAGCAGCCTTTAAGTCAGCACTGTGCAATATATATTTTGTACACACTTTCCTACATGAAATTACAGCTTTGATGTTTAAGAAAGTAATTGCAATGCTTATGGAAAATATTCAGAACTTGTCAAAAAGTGTATTTCAAAGTAAAATAAAACAATTTATTTGTTGTCATTCACTTCCTGTGCCTTGCAGCAGAAATAATGCTGCTCAGGGAAAGCAAGGACAGACACTGTGGAGGGACAGTTAGCTTTAGGCTCTGTTCTCATCCTTTGTTCAAAGATTCAGTCCTGTTACCCACTTTGTACAGGATAATACTCAGGAAATCAGATTGCCCTGTGTGGGGAACATGCCATTGAAGGATATTAGCAGACGTGGCTGGAATCCGGTAGAATTCTATCTTGCTACATTTGGTAGCAAACCCAGAATCCTGCTGGCAACCATTTTGATTTGATCGTCATCGGACTCAACAGTTGGAAGGAACAACAAAAATGTCTCTCACACACAGCGTATGACTGTTGTAGGCCCTTGTCTTACGGTGGTATATGTTAAAAGTCTGTACTTAAGAACAATTAACACTCATATTTGATACCTGAGATGCCGCTGTATTTCTTCAGAATGTAAAATCACTACTTGTTTATGCTACTCTATGATACTATATTTTAACTGAATTCAGGAAGTAAGTTAGGTATTAGCTTACTAAAAAGTAGAAACTGTACACTCATAGTGAGTTACCTACAAACCTACTGTATGGAAGAACCAACCAGCTGTTTCAGAAATACTCATCATCTAATCGAATCTTCTGAACTTCTAATGGAATGAAATTTATTTTTAAAATGTAGATTCATGTGCATAAGGTCCGTAATGAATAAATGTACCAGTAAGAACCAAAAGACAGTTACGAGTCTATCCTTTGATTAAACTGATGATGTTAAAAAATAGCTGACAAAGCGAGGCTGCAGATATCAAGCCAGCGTACAAGATTCTTCCAGCAACTGGATGATACTGATTCCAAATAAAAAAGAAGAGAGCTTGTGCATCAAGACACGTGAAACATCTATGAAGTGGGGTAATAGTTCTATGGAGTGAATGAACAGACACTGGGTATAATTTCATAAGAATGATGGCCAGTTCACCCTGCCGGAATGGAGGGATCCTCCATCTTTCCAGCTCTCTCTCTCAGCTATGCATGCCTGACGCTTACCTTGTGGCAGCACAAGCGCTTGCCAGATCCTTGTGTAAACTACTACCTCTCTAAACCAGCAGAAGAGAAACTCATCAAGAACTGGAAAGCAGCTTTTCCAGCAGGCTAAGCTTTAGGATTGCTTGCCTGCCTGTGGAATGACACCCTGAGGCAGAAGTCACAGCAGAGTGATGTGGGTGATGTAGCTCAATGAAGGAAAGGAAAGCCAAATGTGCCCTCGCTAAGACCTGGAATATGCCTGTGAGCTTGAGACAAAATGATAGACAAGCCAAAGGGTCAAGCACATGGAATAAACTTAGGAGAGGCAATGCAACTTATCTGACCACATCTGAAATTTTCACTGAAAAGGGACCCAGAGCCGAGATCACTCAGAGTAAAGAAAGTAGGCTCATAGAATTAAGAGTTTTAGATTGGCTGGGGTGGTGGTGGAAGGGGATTAAAATGGAAACAGAATCTCTCTGAACAGAGGAAAGAACCACAAAAGAGAAAAAAAATACCCATGGCTGTGTCAGTAACACATCTTCTCAGGCTAGGATAAGATGCAAATGCTGTTTGGTGGGACTTGCAGGGAAACTCCTGAGGACAGCTGGTCTGATCAGTCCATCTGCATGACTCTGCAAAAGAGAGGACAACAGTTGGCTGGGCAGCCACTAACTTACAAAACATTTCTTTGGGCCTGGCCCTATCCTTTATTATACCTCTTTTCCCGTATAAATTTGTTTTCTTCTCCCTTTCTCTTGCATTTAAAGTTAGAAGTCAATATAGGATCTGCTTTTCAGAGATGCTGAAACACCTTTGGTTAACATGATTTTCCTCCAGATCTACGGTCTCCCAGCAGGTTTAAAACTTAGGTTCCAGGAACACAGGCACATGGAGAAAGGTATTGTTAGTGAGTGAATCAAAAAGACTGGATGAAACTGATAGGTTTGGAAATATGTGGGGAAGGAGGGGAAGGAGAGGAAAAAACTTCCGCCTCAACAGACATATAATGTGCTGCATCCAGTGATAAGTATTATAATGCCAGAGCATACTCTCATTGGCCTCAGTGACCCAGACAACAGGAGACTGTGATCTCTTACACTTCAGGAGTGCCACGTTCACAATACTTAGTAAATCTCTAATACCATGAAGAAGGGGAAAAGATAAAATGGCTGCTTATATTCAGACATTGCCTCCTTTTTGTCTGCACATTTTCTCCCTACATAACTTTTAGTTTGGAAATGGACTTTGTGTGAGTAGATTTCCTGCCTATTGTCTCAGAGGCTCCAGGCAAGATGTGTTCTCTCTATGGAAAGTCTTTTGTTGCTGTTGTTGTTTTTCCTTCATAGGGTCAGTATAAATTGTGAGTAGGAGAAAGAATGAATTTTAATTTCCCCATTAGTGCTGATAATCAGGGCTGTAGGACTGTCTTGAGTGAATTCTCAGCTCTGTGGACAAAACATGAATTTTCCAGGCCGAAGGATGAGAACAAAATAACTCATTTGAGATCAACAGCAAAATTAAATTAGTTAGGAGAGGTTGGTGGGAGGAGGATGGTGAGATGAGTGAGGCTTTGGGGGTGAAAGAAGCGCAAATGGACTGGGAGAAATCAGAAGCATTTCAGAGAGCGAAGATGGAAGGAGGAGATTGGGAAGAATCAGTGGTGCTGAGGAAACAACAGGAGGACGTTGCTTGTTGCTGCTGCTATCAAGCAAGAAAGAATTTGGGCTGTGAAGGGACAGACTTACAGTCTGTTCTCCACTTGGAGACATCCCTCTCCAGCTCCATGTGAGTGAGGAGGACAAGGGAAAAGTCTGAACGGTCTTCCACAGGGCTGGACTTGCTTCTTTTACTGTTTTGCACGGCGACCGGATGAGGCTAATGCTGCAAGTCTGCATCCTGCACATCCAGAGTCCTCCAGGGAGCCCAGCTCCCCCAGGGCTCCGGAAGAGGCACATCAAGCAGCAGCCCCCTCGGAGCAGCCTGTCGCCAGGGTCACTCAGCGAGCCGCAGCCGTCCACCCCTCCGCGGCTCCCGCAGCCCCACGGGGCTAGCATCCCTCGAGGAGGATACCTCGGCTCAGCCAGGAGCGGGTGTCTGTGAGCGAACCAGGCCCACCCCAAGGGATCCGGCTGCCACTGCTGCCGCTGGCCACTAGAGGGGATTTTCTTTTAATTGAATCGAGTTTGGAAGTGTAGTTACCGAGAAACCCTCGCAAATCGCCGCCCTCTGCCCGCCCGTCCTGCCGCCTCCATCTCGAGCATCTCCGCGCCCCTCGTTTCTTCTTCTTCCGGGGACGCCCCCCTCCCCCCCCCCGCCCGCCCTGCCCTTCGCCGGCCCAGCCTTCCCATCCCGCCCCTCCTGTCGCCCCCCGTCCCCACCTGCTCGCCCGCCCGCCCGGCCTCCCGCGCCGTGGGTTACCTGCGCCGGCCCCCGCCGCCCGCACCGGGCCGCCCGCCCGGCGGGCCCCCGCCTCTGCGCCGCCGGGCCCGCTGCCGCTGCCGCCGCCGCCGCTGCCGCGCTCCCCGAGGGCGGCCCGGCTCGGTCCGGCGCGGCGCGGCCTCTCCGGGCCCCGGAGCCGGCAGCCAACCGGAGCGGCGCCGCCGGGCCGGAGCTGTTCACGCCGTCGCCGCCCGCCTCGCCGTCGGGGCGCCGCCGACGGGGGAGCGGGCGGAGGGGGAGGCACGGCCGCGGCGGGGAGGCGGCCGCGGCGCGGAGCCGCACGGGGAGCGGCGGAACAAAGCGCCGAGGGGCGGCGCGGGGGCCGATGACAGCCCGGCCCGCGGGCTCCCCTCCCGGCTGCGTCGGCGACCCGCGCTCGTACCTGACCATGACCTCGCGCCGGTCCCGGCTGGGCCACCCCGGCATCTCCCGCTGAAGGGACCGGCCCCGCTCCCTTCCTCCTCCTCCTCCTCGCTGCTGAGGCCATCGCCTCTCCTCGGAGACCTGCCGGAGTGATGGGCTGCATCGGATCCCGGACTGTGGGTAAGGCGTTGACGGATGCTCGGGCAGCCGCAGCCGCTGGCTGTATCGCGCGGCGGCCCCCGCCGGCGGGGCGCGGGTCGCCCCTCGCAGCCCCCCTGCTTGGTGCCCAGGGCCCGTCCAGCGCCATTAGCTGCGCGGCGGCTCCCCGCCTCCGCCGACTCCGGCGCGGCGCGGCGTGGCGGGCAGCGCGGGCGGCCGCGGGGCACGGGCGAGCCGCCGGCCGCTGGCCTAGGTGCTGGCACACGGGACGGGGCGGACGGGTCGCAGGGCTCCGGGGCATGCCCGCCATGGGGGGACATCTCCCCATGGCACCCGTGGCGGAAGGTCGGGGAACATGTGGGTCATTGCGCTGCCGCCGGGGTAGGGGGTGCGGGGTGCGGGGCGTGTCCCTCCGAGCAGGGTCAGGCGGCCGGTGGCTCCCTCTCAGTAGTGGATTTATTGTTATCCCAGTATACCCGTAACATTGCATGATCTGTACGTCTTCTCCATTCCCTCTTCCCCCTACCTAGACTTCAATGGAAAATAGCAAATAAAACTGAATCCCTTCCCCCTCGCAGAGCCATTGAGAGGGGACACAGTGGGCGGAATAGCATCTTTCCGCTGGGCCACACATTTTTCAGCAGAGGATCTCAAGCCTCTAGGCTGTGTAACCTAGCTCTCCCCTCCTACACAGATGCAGATAGCAAAAGATCCCTTGATCACTGAGCACAGGTCTCTACAGAGAAAAATAGCATCCTGTGGCACGCTTTCCTCCCCGCAGGAGACTTTCCTTCTGTGCAAACCACATGTACAGACATGAGTTATGCGGGCATGTGGCATTCAAGCCACCCAAACAGCCCCTGAGAGAAAAGTGCAGCTCATTTGATAGACACCTCACTGTTCTACACCTTTCCACCAAGCATGCAGGCCCTGTGTCGTCTATGGAGAAATGAAGCCTTTGAAGGCAAGGGGAATTGAACCACATACCCAGACTAAATCTGATGGACCATGTCAAAGCCTGGTGCTGCGACATCTCTTCTTGTCTCAATAGGAAAGCCCTTTGCTGATGGTGAGCACTTCCAGGAACTCTGTGCTCCTATAGCAGCAAACTTTAAACTAGAGACTCCAGTTTCTACCTTAGGACTTAATTCCCACATCTAGCCAATGTGTCTTGCCAGTCTCTGCTGTCCTCATGGTGTAACGAAGTTTCCTGTGTCTTCTGTAATGACCACATGCTGCAGCTAACTGCAACATTTCCCTTAAGATTCTTCATACTTATCTGGAGAGCCCTGATCTGTGTGTCGGTAGCATGTCAAAATAGGTATTGCCTCCCTCTCCCGCCTTTCCCAAATCCTCCACATGTACATATGCATCAGACTGGACAAACTGCCAAGGGCATTGTTATCCTGTTAGCTGGCAAAATATCTATACTGCCTTTATCAATGAATGTCTGAACTAGTACACATTAGTAGCATTAATTTCTACTCTCTCTCTCCACAGCACTATTCAAAACAAAACAAAACAAAACAAAACAAACACATCTAGAAACACGCACTCTCCACTGTTCAGAATGACACACAGCCTTCGTGCTTAACCACCCAGATATTTGCTCCTATATATGGCAGCATTTTTCTAATCTGTGACCTGGAATCTGAGTTGCCAAAAAGCCTGTGCAACTGAGCTGTTGCTAGTATCATGTGCATATATAGATTCTATGCACATGTGTGCACATAAATAAAAATATAAAAGAGCATCTATGAGTTAAAATGATGATGGGATAGTGATGATGGAAAATTCACCTTCTATGCACGAATTGCACTCCTAAAATATGGCCCTTAATGTTAGAGAGATTGGACTTTTCATACTATATTGACGTTTTGTTTCTACAAGAGATACTCATTTTAGATACTGAGAGCACAGTGGACATAAGGGACCTATTTATACAGTTAACTGAGGAATTTTCCTTGAGCCCATGTTGTGGAGGTTTGTGCTTGGGGAATTGTAAGACAATGATTCTAATCTCTGTGTGAGTCAGATGTGAATGTCGGAATGGTGCCTGATGCCTGTGTTGTGTGAAACTTGTACACTGTTTTGCTTTAGTAGGGACTTCATGTGTTTAGAGTCTTAGAGGCTGGGTTGACTGATGTCTGAGTTTTACCTGGACTCCTTCACATAAGTAGGTTTGTTCGGAACAATTCTTGTTTGAAAGTATAGAATACCCGCTCCAGCTTTCTGGGAGTTATTGGGAGAATGCTTCAGGCCTATTTTAGAAAAACAGTGCTTTTAAGTGCTAGGCCTGACCTCTAGGATGTAGTTGGAAACTAAACCCCTAGCATGATGTAGAACTTTGTGTTCTTGTTGTATGGTGTATCTTGTTAGATTTTTGCAGAATTAGTCTAATTTATGGACTCTGTACCGCCTTCTCAAGACAAAGCAGGTTCTAGAAATAAAAGAACGATGGCACGCTTGTGTTGATTTTACCTCTGAACTTGCACGTAGCAGATTTTGGGTTCTTTAACTTGAAGAAATTAGTGCTAGAAAGCTCCTAATCAGTCACATTTAGTTTATTCACCACACAAGGGCCAATGCAGGATTGTGCCCTGAGCTTGCTGCGGGGCTTTTTCCATTCCAATTTTAAGCAAACCACATGATTTATCCATCTCCTGCAGGGACATTTTACTATGATCTAGTTAGATGTCAGAGTTTGCATGTTTAGTGATATGCATCTTTACATTTTGTTTCCTAAATATGATTTTTCTAGTTATTCCCTACATGGGAAAAAGTAATTGAGAGGGTCATAACAGAATAGCTCCATATGCATAAAATCAAAATGGAATCATGTAACATCTTCCAGTCTGAGAGAGGATACCAGAATTCACAATAGTGATGATCAGGTTTAGATTTCCTAGGATACGAGAAAAGCTGAAAAGTAATCTTAAAAGACTAAGGTGATACCCAGTCGCATTCTCTGCACATGCACCCACTGTAACACACCTCAGTGTGCTTTGTGTTACATGGCATGATAGCAGGTACCCAACAAACTGGAGACCTCATGAGCATCGCAGCTGGCTTATGCCCCTTCTAACAGCTAGCACGCAGGTCTGTTGGGGATAATTGCCCCATCATAATTCCCGGAGGGCTGTGTGGTGACTGTCATGTCAGCTGGGACTCAATTGCAATGATTGTAAAGGAGGTTTTGACTGACGTTGCTGGACAGTACAGGCTGTAAAATATAGGTGGGATCTTAGCAGATATTTGAGTGCCAACTACATGCAAAGATCAGCATGATTATTGTCAGTAATTTAATTAACCACTTTTAAGATAGTTCAGGCCTGCTTGTATGTCTGAATGCATTATAGTTACAGTCTGAATGCATTGCAATTGTACCTTTGACTACAGTTTAGACGTATCCTAATATGGGTTATTCTGACTGGTGTGGTAAGATTTCTCTAATTCTTGAATGGTTTTACATGAATGGAAAGCTCAAGCTTATTATGCTCATGCATGCTCTTAGTTTTTGCAGTGGTGGCTCTGATTTCTCTGATGTCTTTTCACAGCAGCCTGCAGCAAATGTGTTTTGTGAAGCGACATCACATGGTTGCAAAATATTCCAAGAAATTACAGCCAAGTACTATTTGTTGGTGAGGCTGAAGAGAAACTAGAAATGCTCACATTGGATATAAGGAAACACTTTTTGACAGTGAGGACAGTTGAGCATTGGGACAGAGGTTGTGTAGTGTCCATTCTTGGAGATTTTCAAGACCAGTTTGGAAAAGGCTTTGAGTAACCTGGTCTGATCTCATAGCTGACTACTTTGAGCAGGAGATTGGACTAGGTGACCTCCAGAGATCCCTTCCAGCCTGAGCTATACTCTGACATCAAATCTGCAGTGGTTGACTCTCCAAGTCAGCTTTGACCCAGTGCTTCAGTCATGTGATGGTAAGGCACTGTGTTGCCAGAGGACCCCAGGCCCTCTGCATATCCTTAGGACACGCCTATTACACCTTCCCCCCATTACGACTTTTATTTAACTCCTTACCTTAGAGTTTACCACAGACTCCCTCACCACAATAACCCTAGCTGTCACCTGAAGTCCTCCCCATGTTTATTTGGTCTGGCAGTTGAGCAAGAAGCAGCCCAGATGATAGCTGGCTTAGGCTCATATCACTGTCAGGCTGTCATGGCTGGCTGTGCAGATAGAAAAGGCTATGCTTTTTATTTAACAATCTCTGCGTCAAACTGGACCTGCCAAAGCCAGCTAGCTAGTTTGCTGGGCTCCGTTCTGCAATGAATGCCCAATGGATTGGCAGAGGGAGAAACCACTGTAGAAGCTAGTAGGCTGGAGGATCACCTACTTTCTATGTGCTCCCTCACTGACTGTGCTATGCTAAGTGTAAATGAATGGCTCATAGATCCATAGTAGGAGAAATGGAGCCAAAGACTATGCACTTCTATTTCAGCCACTTTAGATTCAGCAGAGTGGGAACAGCATAGGAGACTAATAGGAGAGGGGGTAAGCAGCTGGAGAAATCAGTGAATGTCCCCTTCACTTTTCTCCTCACTCATCCCCCAACAGATCTGAAGATGCCTGAAGTGGCATCTGGCATGGTAGGCATAGTCTATTGCAGTTGGAATGTGAAAAGGTGAGACAACCTCTGCGTATATACAGACCAAGGGGCCTCAGTGTCCTCTTCCTCCCTCCTTCACCTTCAACATATACGTGAGCCAGTGAAGAGAGAGAAAGAGAGCAAAGAGGGTAGGAGAGGAAAAGACAAAACAGAAGAAAGCTGAGTGAGGGCATCAGGGAATAATCATTTACTTGCATGTACACAGGTGGAAAGGGGAAAACTCAGGGCTCTGGGCAGTAACCTCCCTTACATAGACAACGTGGGAAAAAGAGTGGGAGTAAATGAAGGGCGTCAGGGCATCTTGTTCCTCTCATACCTGGGGGAGAGAAGAACAGAGCGGAGATATAAAGGAATACCTTCTCCACCAGGTCAATCTGCTTTGTGTTTGATCTTACTACTTCTACTTCTTCCCAGTCTGGCCTTCCTTCTTTTGAGCAGTTTCTCAATCTGATCATTTTAGAAACTCAGGTAAAGAGCTTATTTTTGCTAGTGAGGACTTGAACAGAGGTTCTCCCTGACCTAGAAGCCTGTTGTGATGAAATGTGTACAAAATGATAATTTTTGAGACCGCTATATCCCTTTTCAGGTTATTGGCTAGTGGTTTCAAAGTTGTTGCAGGAGGAAGGCTAACAAATAGTGCAATGGCATAACCTGGTTTTCTAAGGAAACAGTACCAAAAACCATGTGTAAGATAAGAATATCAGCAACTGTCATTGGTATAAGACAATAGTCTTCTGCAAGTTACTGATTGACCTAAGTTTTTTTTTTTTTTGTGGACGACACACCAGATGTCATTTTGAGAAACAGAACTCAAGGACAGTATACTGACTTCGTGAACTCTTACAGGGAGTATTATAAGAGAATTATGAGAGACATTACAAAGAAGCTGAAGGGAAAATTGAATTAATGAATACTATTTTCATTGGCATAATAGAGCTGGGAGCCAATGATTCTGCTATAGTCCGATGTATATTGAAGCAAAAAATGAGAACCAATCAATAGTTATTTAAATCCGTTTTCTTGGGGGGGTAGTAGGAGAAAATTAGTTTTCAGCTCATTTCAGGACATGCTCTCTGCTCCAACAACACACAGTGATGATGCTAGACTGATACTTAAAACAGCAAATGTAAGATAACTTCCACTCAAGGGTTTTTGAACAGTTGGATAAAGAATCAAACTATAGTTTTGTTTTTCAGTAAG
This sequence comes from Struthio camelus, assembly GCF_040807025.1. Classification (NCBI taxonomy): domain Eukaryota; kingdom Metazoa; phylum Chordata; class Aves; order Struthioniformes; family Struthionidae; genus Struthio; species Struthio camelus. Next base: position 90,277,140 of record NC_090942.1, on the reverse strand, counting down.
TTTTGAAATAGTGAGGAAGATCTGGAGATGAAATGCTGGAGTTGTATCATGGCTTTAAAAGTTCTATGAGATGACCTGGGTACTTCATTTTGTTGATCTAATTCCCAATAAAATACCAGGATGGTTCATTCAGAACTCAATAAAAACTTAAAGAAGGACAATATGCCAATTAGAATCCATTTATGCAAAACAGAACCTGTCAAGCTAACTTCATTTCATGACTTTTCATTTATGAGGTTCCTTCCAGACAAGGCAATAAAGGTAATGGATCTAAAATACTAGGTTGATAAAAGACAAAAACACTAGTCAGTTAGCAACCAACTTAGCACCACATGAGTTTTTGACTAATAATGTATGAATATGGTACATATTAAGTGCACCAAAATCCAATAAGGATCAAAGTAACAACAAAGAAAGAACTGTTGTTGAAAAGCTCATGTTGCTTATGCAATTCCACATTTCTCAATATAATTGTCAGTGCCATGTGATTTAACAAATTGCTCAAATATTTGAGTAAAATCTAAAAAGATTGATAAACTTTGCAGAATCTACAAAGACTGGAAGAACTTTTAAAAAATGAAAATGAAAATGAAAATAAAAAGTATAGGTCACTGACATGGAACAGTTTGATTCACTTGGAGTATGTGATTCAGTCTGACCAAATGTAAGTTCATACATCTAGTAATAAAGAGTTGGACAATATTTACAGGACAGGAGCTCTATGTTGAAAAGCAGTTACATGGAAAAGGACTATAGTTGTCTGAGCAGATAATCAGTGTAGTAAAAGCCTCTACTGTGGTGCTGCAACCGAAGAAGCTAACATGATCTATGAAGAGCTGAGTATTGAATAGGAGAAGAGAAGGTTATATTTTCTCTGTATTTGGCATCTGTGAAAAAACTGTTGAACTACTTTGTCTAATTCTACTATTCTCACTTTGAGAAGTACTGCAAAACTGAAGAAAGGTCAGAAAAGAAATATGTGAACCATGAGTAGAAACTTACAGAGCTGACCCGATGACAGTCTTTAAGTACTTGAGTGGAGAAAAAAAGCTCAAAATCATCTAACTCTTTGACCTAGCAGAAAACAGTTAAGACACAATGGGTGGATAGCAGATACATTCAGACTAGAAATACAGCACAAAATCAAATGGTGAAAATACTTAACTACTAATAATTTACCAAGAATTGTAATAAATTCTTTGTCACCTGAATAAGTAAAAATCAAGATTTTTTTAAAGGATGCCCTGTAGGTCTAGCATAGCAACTGAAACTAAAATTAACAAAGAGAATGACTTTGGCCTCTCTTATAGTAAGGAGGTTAGATTAGACAATCAGATTTTTTTTTTTTTTTGTGAATTTAAGCCACAAGTTTTCAAGTACAGGAATGTACTTAAGAAATGGAAACTTACAGATGGAAACATTCTTGGAAGATGTGGTCGTATCCATAGAGGCTAATCAGTTATGTTTTATGGGGAAACCTTTATTAATTGGAGAAAAATAGTTCAGTGATCCAGATGGCTAGTATGTGAATTGAAATTCCAGACCTAAATAGGGAAAAACAGTTTTAGGGATAATACTGCTGACACTGGTCAGGATGGTGACAGGAAACTGTTACAGGCACAGGAAGATCAAAGAGGCTGTGAAGGCAGGAAACTTAGTAGTGGCAGGAGACTTCAGTTAACCCTAGATGTCGATTGGCTAAGTGTCACATTCAAAGATTAAGTGTTTAGTTCAGGAGCCAGTCAAGAAGCCCATAAAAGATGAGTGACTCCTGGCATGGCCTTGTGCAATGAGCAAGACTTATTGCGTAGTGTTACTTTTAAAGAGGTTTTAGGTGACTCAGAGAGATATAAGACCATAGCAGAAAAAAAGGAATACTTTTTTGGATCTGTGCTCGTTGTGTTGGAATTTGTGGAGGTTCATCTACTGTAACCTTTCTTTACTGAGGATGCATCAGATCAGCTTCGGATTGAAGCCTCAGAAGATGAGGCAACAGAACAGGTAGGTGAAAGAGTAGTCAGTCATCAGATGGCATTCATACAAGTTTTTTGGAGGACCTCAGGGCTGAAAGACCTCAGGGCCCTGAGGGACCTCAGGGCTCAGAACTACTAATTATTATGTATGATGTCTTGCATCAGTTTAGCACAACAAGACTGGAAGTTAGCTAATGTGATGCCAGTTTTTAAAATGATTTTGAGATCTGGGAAACTATAGGCTAGTAAACATGATGTGCCTACTAGGCAAACTAGTAAACATTATTCCAAAGAATAGAATCAGCACATGTATGGACAAATAAGATATACTGAGGATAATTAACACTACTGTTGTTAAGGGAAAACATGCCACACAAGTCTTAGAAAGGCTGAACAAGCATATTGACAAAGGAAATCCAGTGGATAAAATCTGATTGGATTTCCAAAGCACGTTTGTAAAGGTGATTCACCACAGGCTGTTGAAGAGAGTCTGCTGTTGGATCAAAGGGAAGGTCCTGAGATGATTAAGTAATTGGGTAAAAGTAGGAAAACAAAACAAAAGTAGGAAACAACAAGGATTATCAAGAGGGGTGCAAGTCAGGGGGTCCTGTGAACAGACTTGTGCCTTCTGCTTGGTGGAGGTTTTTCTAGCTGATGCCCCCCATTGGGCCAGTGAGTTAGCTCAGAGTAGAAACTGGTCACAAGGGTTCCTCATCCTCTGCTGACAATGAGTGGTCTCACTACCATGTGTCTGGATGGGAGGTGAGGGTGAGGAAATTGAGCAATTGATGCATGAATGCGTAGAGGTGTTCTCAAGGCAAGTCATTTAGCTGTTCAAAGCTTACTAAAGTGGTGTGAGGGTTGGCTAGGAAGTCACAGGCCAAGGCCTGAGAAGGAGCTCTGTGGAGCTCGGGTTTGGAAGGGGCTGCCCTCCTGTAGGACTCATCTGAGGTAGGAGATGATGGTATGATCTGGGTGTTCTACACTATGTGCAAGGCAAGCAGTGTGGAGTTGCCCCAGTCCCCTCTCAGCACTAGGCCCAATGCCCCCTAGCAGAAAATACAGAGGAAGAACTCTATGGTGATGGAGCAGTGATGACTGGAATAAGGCAGCCCTGACTCAGTCTCCACCTGAAGGCAACAGGACCCTGTTGAGCTTGAAGGAGCACTCTGTAGCAGTACACAGCTGCTGGACCCCACAAAGCAGCAATTGAAACTGAACGCCTTCAAGGTCCCTGTATGATAGCCATTATTTCTTCTGTTAAGCATTTTCTTCTGGTTGGGCAACCAGGAGGAGTGTCAGACTGTCCCTGTATGGCCTAGATCAGATAGAGTTTGTGAAAAATGCTCTGGACTGGGATCATGTGGCTTGGCCTGGCTGTATCACATAAGCCAGTGTAGGCCTTAGCCACAGTTAGGTGGCTTTTGCTATGATCTGTGCTAAGGAGTGATACTGGACAGCAGTTCCTCAGTTTGCAGAGGGCCCGCTGTTTTTGGCAGGAGAGCTGTCATGGCCATCTGGCTTGAGAGGCAAAGCTCTTCCCTCCTGAGAGGCTCAACCTGGCAGAGCCTGGAGTTTTGTTCCTGGGCACGTGGTGGAGTGTTGCTGAGATTTCAGTCACAGTGAGAAGGACCTCCAGTGAGTCCTGGTCAGCTGTGCTGACCACTGGGAACTTTTACTCAGGGCATGGCAAATACAGAAATCAATGTTATCCAAAGAGAAGAGGGCTGCAGAGAAGGCCCTTCCTTGTTCTTTCATGCATCTGCTCTGGTTCTGCCTGAGTAGTGCTATCCTTTGCCAGGATGCAAGCGATATGTTTCTGTCAATCCTCTTATTCTCAAGACATGGAAGAAGCAAGTGCCATGATCCATCTCCCAGACGAGCTGGATCTGCAACCACACAAAGGTGTCCTGGGCCTGATGTTCTTCCAGGACCTGGAGCTTGCCCTGCTTTATGTGGCACCCATTGAACTGCTGGGAAACCTGCCTCTCCAGCCCCAGAACATCCTGTTCATTCTGCCATGCCCCTTCACTGGCTTGATGACTTCACGTAGTTGCAGCAAAAGAGACTGGCCTGCAACTTCCTGCTCTGTTGGGCCAAGGGAAAGGCATGCTTCTTCTCTCATCTATTGATCCAGAACCCCTGGGAGGCTGCTAGAAAGTCCATATCCTCTAACAAGCTGTTGTTAAAATGTAGTAGACCAGCCCTATCCTCTAGGAGGTGATGCTGACTGCCATGGATGGTGACATAAGAAGAATAATCTCAGAACATGTTATGTTGTGAAGCAAATGCCATTCAGCCAAGAGTGGGTCACACTCTGCTACTCAGATTCAGATGAAGGAAGTACAGTCACCTGGGTGGAGTTTGCACCAGGGTGAAATCTTCCCAGGCACACTTGCTGTAGCTTGATATCTCCCCCTTCCAGTGCTGTACTCTTGGTGATGTTAAAGTCCCTATCCAGGACTAGCCACTTTGGAGGATCCAGACAAACAAGGAAGGCAGATATCAGCTGATAGAATTATAAATGTTCTGGACCTGTTATGGGGGTACGGACATCAACAGGGTTACTAACCAGCCTTTCTATACAAACTGAACGGTGCAGCAGATGACTGGGCATAATTTCAGTGACATTGAGCATCTTGGGCTGTATTTCCAAGGTGAACAAGGTTGCCATTCCACTAGAGAAATCCATGAGGCAGCGAAAGTAGACTGTGCTTCTCTACTCCTGCAGCAACTAGGGTTGGCAGTTAGATCAGTGAAGGTCTCCTACAGGAAAAGGATGGAGAGTACCCAGCCCCTACAGAGACCTACCCTCTGGCCCATGGGGTTTAGCAATGCAATTTTGAGCTATTTCACTAGGAAGGAGAGAGAAAGGGGGCTAAGGAACCTACTGGCCAATGGTGGGGGTGCCAGTGGTACCAGCAGTGCTGTGCACCAGCAGGCAGGTACTGTTGCCAGACCTGAGGGCCCCATGATACAGGAGATGATTCTGCCCCATGGGTCCCTTTCCCTCCCTGAGCAGGCCCCTCACTGATGAGGATGAGGTTGTAATCTCCCATGGCAAGGGTCAGCTGCATCTTCTTCCTAGAGCAACGAGTCTCCAGCAGGTGGCACAGCTCGTCCCTCAGCATGATGGGGCTGAGGAGCCTTCAGACTTGTGTAAGCCCACAGTGCTTGTAGTGCCCCAAGGCCTCTGTATTGGGGCGTTTCTGTCACTCTCCTGCTTAATAAAGATCCCCAGCGCAGCACAGCGCAGCGCAGCCAGTACAGTTTGGTCTGACTCCTCTGTTGATGCAAGGGCAAGCAGCTGAGGGAGGTGCGTAACCCTTCTGGGGATCAGAGGGAGCTCATGAACAGCACCCACCTCTAAAGGTTGTTTCTTGTTTGGGACTGTGTCCTCAGGGGCAGCAGGGAAAATCATGGGGTAGGTTTAGGGGTAGGGGTGTTGGCGGCTGTGATACTGAGCTATGCACGACCCTCACAGGCCCAGGGCGTGGGTGATTGGGGCCGGGCTGGTGAGCCTGTGCTGATAGCTGTGCCTGGTGAGCTCAGCCCCTGCAGTCCCACTGCTGGCAGGTCTTTGTCATGTTCCCCGGCTGCTTGTGGAGTTGTGGTGCTCTGTCTAGTGGGGACAGCCCGGGCACATCTGGTGGCCTCCTGGGACTGGGGATGGTGTCTCCTTCAGTGCCCTGGACATCTGGAGGGAGCCAAAGGCATCCTGGGAGCTGAATTGGGGTCACTGGCATGGAAAGGAGGGGGTCGATGAGGGAGTAGGAGGAGAGGGCTTCCTGAGGTCACCATGTAGTTGAAGGGGGAGGTTTGTCGTCCCCCCATGGGATGGGGCCAGACCCAGCGCCTGTCTCCTCAAACACAGTGGTCCATAAAGAGAAAACTTAGGAATTTGCCAGTTATGGCCAGTAGTGATGGCATCCTTTCCACCCCTGCAGGAGAGGGCTGATGGGGAATACCAGCTTCTCCAGGGCAAACAAGGGGAGGATGAGGAGGAGAGAAGCATTCTGAAGGGTTGCAAAACAGAAGTTGGCACCACCTGTATACCCTTGTCCTGCAGGGGCTTGAAGAGAATGGAAACACAGCCAGTGAGGGTCCCTTTCTTGTTGCCTCTCAGATGGTGGCCTGTGTTGCCGGGAAGAAACCTGCTAAAGCTTGGAGGCCATTGTCGTGACCCAGAGCCTCACTGCCTCTGGCAGCTCCCACACTTTTGATTTGGGTTGGAGGGTGATGACAGGAAGGCAGCAGTCTCTGTGCTTCCTGGCTGTAGAAGGAAGAGGCTTTGACCATTGCTGCTCTTCCACAAGGTGGTGGCTGATGGACACCATGGCCAAGTTTGTGATGGCAGTGCTAGGCCAGGTCATAGTCACCTGGCTGTACACTTTGGGGCTGCCAGAGCCACACCCCAAAGCTGGTGGGGGGACAAGTAAGGAGAGAGGACCCTGAAACTGATAGGCAGGCTGCAGCTGCCCCCATATGCTGGTGTTTTGGAGCAGAGCTCTTGTTCTCCTTCTTCTCCCACCCATTCTGCTGAGAGTGACTGCTAACATTTCTGCTGGCAGTGGAGCCCCACCTTGGCCTCTTTACATCATCTTGGTAGTTGTGCAATCCACCCCACAGGTTATGGGAGAGAGAGGGACTGAGAATGTCCCTTGGGTCAGGGACCCTCCTTCTTCAGTCTATGCCAGCTTCTCCATACAGGCAGGACTATGTGAATGAATGTCTGGGATGTTTTGTGGGTATTTGTGATAATGCTTGGGAGAGTGTCCAGTAGGAGGGTGCAGGGGACTGAAAGAGGGGAAGGGAGGAGAGGCCTGAACAAGGGGAAAAGGCATGGGCTCTACAGGATGCACTGGATGGCAGGAATGGAGCAAGGCTGGACTGGAGACAGGAAGAGGCAGGAGCAGAAAAAGGGAGGATGGAAAATATATGTAGGATCTCAGGAGGAACAGAGATCCTGGGGAGGGGAATGCTGTGAACAGGAAAAGGAAGGGTGGAGGACCATATGTGTTTTTATATATATGTATATATAGAGAGAGTACATCAGGGAGATGGAGGAGAAGGATAAAGGAGAGGAGAAGGGTAGCGGTAAGGTGCATGGGAGGAGGTCTCCATTTTGTCCCCTCTCTGAGTCCTTCTGTGTGTTGCAGGACCTGGGAACAGCAGGAGGTAACTGACATGTGTGCCCTACTTCACTAAGTGGACATGGGGGACAGCCAGGGCCCTCAGAAGCCTGTGGCTCCTGCTGTGTGGGATGGTGCAGGATTACGTGCCAACTGTTAGTGGAGATGGAGGTGGCAGCAGCAGAGTGGTGGCAATGCTTCTGGGGGTACCACTGGGCAGAGACAGCTTTCTCTTCCTGCTCCAGGGTGCAGGGAAGGGAGCTCAGGAAGAAGGATGTGTTGCAATCTGCTTATTGACTCTTGGGGAGCTGTTGGGATGGTCCTTCTTCCTCGCTGGTAGAGATGAATCTACAGAATACAGATGTCAGAACTAATGTTATTCTTATGCTCTAAGACAGTGCCCATGTGACATCCAGCCACAGAGATTAAAATTTAAAGACATAGGGAGAGCAACATATGAAATTGCCTGCTGCGTATTACTTCTGTAACGTTGGCTGTAGGCCAGCAAAAGAGGGCTGTTGCCTTGGTTCATACTGACGTGTTCATACTTAGTGTGCTGAGTGGAGCCCCCAGGGACACATTCTCTGCGCTTCAGAGAAGCATCGAAGAATGAGGATAAACCCGTCGCTGCTGTTCACGCTAGCTAATGTTCTGCAGATGAGACAGGGCTTTGAGATATTTTTTTATTGTGTTAATTGGATGTGTTTCTCTTTGCAGTACCTCCTTAGCTTAAATGACATGATTGCTTCTCGGAACAGCACTGCCTATGTCTAGCACTAGGCTCTGTGTTTGTCTCCTCTCAGTTGCAAGGACATGGTATGCAGTAGCCTTTAGAATTAGTTTGAAAGCTTCCAGTTAAGAAGGAAAATGTTGTTCTTGGAACTTTGCTCATTAATTCTATTTCCTAAACAGCTCTATAGCGTTTACAAGTTAAAACTATTGATATGGACCAAAAAGGTACCTATCTGCAGAAAGAGACAGAATGGATTGGGGCAGAATTTAAATTGCCCAGAAGCAAAGCAGAGATCTTGAGAACTGCTCACCCAATGCCTAATTCTGCAGATACCTCAGATCTGTAGGTGTTTTCATTTTTGCAAAATTTCCAAGGCATCTGTTTCGTGAAGACCAAGATGCTTCTCTGCCTTGATAAGCACCAAACTGCTCAGTCCTACCTCATCCATGATAAACATTTTTCTGTTTATCTTCTGCAGGTGATTCAGTTGTTAGGTGCACTCTTGAAAAAAGTCAACAGCAGGTATCTAGTTTCTGTGTTTGTTTGTGCAGTACAAGCTAGTACAACTGACATAGTGTGTGGATAATTCAGGTTCATTTCTCAGCTTTTCCTGGGAGAATTTGAATGCTCTCATCTCCCTGAGGTGACCTGGAACTATTGTGCAGGGGCTTATTCCTTTCCTCAGTGTTGCTCTTTACGCTTCTTTTGAGTGACTCTTTGTTAAGCATGCAAGAAAAAAAAGGTTTCTGTAATTACACTGTCTGTCCATCTGTCAGTCCTTCTCAGTAGCTTTTCTGCTTCTTTGATTTCAATAATATTTGACAGGATATTATGAAATTACATTTGACAAAGATACTAAACTCCCAAGAGTATCATGAAATATTAGGGATAGAACCATTTAAAGACTGATCATAGTTACCATAATTACTTTTCTTGTTTTCTTATAGTTGTTCAAGGAAAAGGAGAAGGGAATGGAAAAGAATAATTGAGCCATTTACTCTAAATATTGATCTTCACCAACATTAACACTGGCTACCAATATCAAATGATAATGTTTCTGCTCTCTATTGGAAAGTAAAATTTGAGAAACAAAAGAAAGTTTACTAACAGTGAATAGCAGCAGTGCTGAAAATTCACTCTAATTAATAAATTTCTTTCTATAGTAATTGACACGACATGTCACAAAACAATTGGCACAAATACATGTTAGGTATATGGTCCACATTTTCACAGCATCACGTCAGCCTCATGACATTTCCAATTGAAAATTAAAGATTCTCAAACTGTATTGTTCTATTTTGTGTCGAACAAAATAGGGAAGACAAATTAGAGAAGATATTGTGTATCCAGCACGAAAGTTACAACAGAATGATGATTAAAGGCATATATGTAAATGCCTGACTCAAGCACGTACCTTGTTAAATGAACAAAACACAGACACACGTACCAAATGGATGAATACACAGTGGTAGTGAGAACTGAGAAAATGTCCAGAGGAATCCCGAAGACAATGGACTTCTTAATATTGTGACAGATATGTAATATGAAATAAAGTGAATTTCTTATGATCACAATAAAGGAAAAGAAAGACAAAATGAATTAATAAAACCAGAAAATATGTGCAACTAAGAAATTCTATGTAATTCTCTAGGAGAACAGTACAGTATATACTGTATATGTACTGTAACAATGAGAGAATATCTTTCCCCTAAAGGCTTAGAGGACTTGAGTTGGAATATTACTTTGGTTGCTGGTTGTGACCGGAAGTTAACATAGAGCTTTTTTTCTGATGAATTTGTCAGAGGTTTTTTAGTCCAATTTGTATGGAAAATACAAAGCAACCATGATCTGCAAACAATGTGGCTTAATGTATTTATATATTTTAATTGCCTTGGTTTTATTTCATTGCTTTTTGCAATTAACTTCCCACTTGTTCTTCGGTCATCCACTGAGTCTTCCAGAGCAAGGATGAAATTTCTGATATTAAAAAAAAAAAGTAAAAAATCTATCTTCTTTAGGTGCAAAGAAAAACAAAAGCTCTTTACATCCTTTCTGTACACACCATGCAGAAACAATGGCAAGAAAATCAGAAACTCAATTTTCCTTTCATTATCTCATTTCAGAGCATTTCAGTAGGAAATTGAGTTGCATATATTTGCAAAAATCTCACTTTAAAATTATCTTTTTGACCCACTCATGCTTTAGAATGCTCTCTTCAGCTCTATACAGAGAAGAGCAAATCCTGTTCTGTAAGAGGTGATTGATGATAGAATTACAAATGGAATGGACATAACGGTTAGCAGAAGCTGGGATGGAAGATGGATAGGAGAAAGGAAAATATATTGGAGAAGAAAGGCAATATCACAAAGGCAAAAACATATTGATGGAAGGGAGAAAGAGAAGAATACAGCTCAAACGCTTAAGAAGACAGCATGGAGAATGAGGAGATTGAACAGAGGTAATGCCAAGGGAAATAGCAGTTGAATTTTTGACAAGATGCTGGATAAATACAATACTAAATTATAGAGTACTGCTTTCAGTTCCTCTTTTCCCACTTCACTGTCCATATTTCTTTCTGAATTTTCATGTGCCTTTCCTTCCATCTGTCAGAGCAGAACTTGGTCTTTCCTGTCTGTGCTTTGATATTGCTCTGGCAATTTCTAGCAGAAGAAAAAAAAAATCCTAACCTGTTTCCAACTTTCAATAAGAGGAAGCAACATTGCCCTAAGACCAATGCCAATTAGAGCGCAGAGATTTCCTTTTCAGCCACAGTGTATGATACTGTAACTGTTCAGCATTTGTTTTTGCATTTAAAAGCATGTAAATAACAGATATTAAACATGTATTTTCTCCCAACATTTCTTATTCCTCAGTATCTGTGAAACTGTTTAGAGCGAGGCTTTTAGATAATTAATCGAACTTCATATTGCACGCAAGATCATATATTACTGGTTCTCTTCCTTTATCTAGAAGATGAAATATTTAAACTAGAGGAAAATAGTGATAAATATATTTTATAGGCCTTCAGTTCTATTATTATAGAACAGGTATGGACCTTTGAGACAAATAAGAGTTTGATGTTAATGTTTGCTTCAGCTATTTAATGCTACTGTCTGCCATAATAATATTTATATTTTGCACTGGCTAACACTTCTTGGAAATTGTCACTGCACTAGCAGTGTTGATAGCAAAAACTGAATGTCATACTCCAAACTTTGGGGCTGTCAAGTTGCATACGCTGAGCACCAAATTCCCTGATGTCCACCTCTCACTTTCTGGCAGTGGGGTCTCTGCAGTCTGTTTGCAGAGCAGTGCTGCAGCCGGTTTTGCACTGCATGCTGAACATGCCTGGATGTCTAGGTGTCTACCTGAACGTCTGGGGAGGGCCATCCCACTGTGCTCAGAAACAGCTGAGAATACAGGAGAGAGACCTAGGGTAAGTAGAGGTAAAATGGCCATGGCTCTGCTGCCGCTATTGAAGGCGTTGATGTCTACCCTTTGCCTCTCTAGCATCACTGTCTAGATCAATTCTTCAGCAGGAAGGCCCCAGCCCTCCCCTTTTAGTGTACCGAAGGGTAGGAGATGGTGGGGAAGGACTGGGGGCTGCCTGTGCAGGAAGATGGTAATCAGATCCCAGCAAGCAGAGTCAAGGGGAATGGGGGAGACAGACCTGCTCCACCAAAACCTTCTGCAGCTTCTCAATGCCTCCCAGCTCCCCATGCCCATTCAAATTGTCTAAGCTCCCATGCCTACTCCTAACTCCACTTTCAGCCACCCACTGACCTCTGTGGACTCTTCACCTCACCCTGACTACATTCAGTCCTTCCAACCATTCCTGTACCTGGCCTCTCCAGATCTGTACCTCCTTGCAGTGCCCCTTACCTGTCCTTCACTCGCTTCTCCCTTCTGCTCCTTCCTGATCAAGGGAGATCAAATACATTTACTTTAAGCTATCACTGGACCTTATAGTGGATGCACCTAGGAGTGCGACAGTTAAGGCTTCTCAGGGCTCTAGCAGACACTTCCCCTTGCTAGGGGTATTTCTAGCCCTAGAAGATGGGTGGCTTTGATTTTAACCCCCAAGTCCAAGAAGTTTCCAGCAGCACTGGGAACAGGCAACCCATGAGTGGGCCTAGTAAGGTCCTGCCTCTCTCACTTGGATCCAAGCATACCCCAAACCTCCCTCTCTCACTTTGCTGGTTTCAGGATTGTCAGCTTGATAGGTGATCATACAGTCTTCCACAGCTTTACAAAACAAACAAAAAGAAAGAAAAAAAGAAAAAAAAGAAAAAAAAAGAAAAGAAATTGCTGCTAAGTGGGGAGGCCAAAACATAATCTAAGGCTGGGTAGAAGGTATCGATGATATTGCAGGGCAATATCAAATAAAATAATAGTAAAGGAAGTGTTTGCTCAAAGTGGGCTAGTTGTAGCTGTACCCACCAGCCAGAGAGAATGAGATAATGATCCCATCCATGTCTATAAATTCTGTGCCAGGATTTAGAGAAAGCTTTGGTGACTCTTTCTCAGCCCTAGGAACTTGCTGGCATGGCCTTAAGAGTGGAGATGTCTCCAGACTTATTGGGATGTCTCTGTGCATAACTTGAAGCACCCTTAAGCCTTGCAAAGAGGGTTGCCTGCAGATGGGAGCCAAATGATCTGATCAGAGTTTAACACAGATTCGGCTCCACACTTGGAGTTCATGAATGGACCACAGTTAATAATAATCACAATCCGTAATGATTAATTGAGCTCAAAGCTAGCTAGGAGGCTCACAACCCTGAGAGGTGATCTGTATCATGCTCATCACAGCCTAGCCCTGTCTCCTTCTGAAGTCTGACTGCGTTTGATCTGTAATGTGTACCTTAATAGTGTCAAACAGTACAGGAATCTCCCTTTTCTTTTAAAGATCCCTGAATTGCTTCTGCCTTACTCAGCTTAGTCAGAAGCATATGGGGGACGCTATTAAAACACTCAGTCCCAATTATCCTGATGAAAAGAAAACATATTTCAAGTGTGAAGGGGAAAATATGTCCTAATTCTTCCAGAAAGTGAGATGTTTTTGCATAGCAGAGAGTGAGGAGAAGAAGAGGTGTGATGGACATCAAATCAGATAGCATTTGCTTTCTGCTGGCTTTCAGCTCACCATATTTAGCCTTTTTAAGACCAAGCTGGTTTTCTGCTTTTTGAACTCTAGCTGATGAGTGCCTCAGACTTCCCATCCCTATGTGTCTCCTGCAGGCCTCTGTAGGGCTGCTTGTTGTGCAGCATCTCTTGCCTGTCAGAAGGTCTCCACCCTGAAAGCATAGTGATGAGCGGGTATAAGTGAGCCAGAATTGCCAGAACAAGCAAGAGGATTTCCAAATGTTTGGGGAGATGAAATTTCCTATGAAGAACAAATAAAAAAGCTAAAAGCTGATGAAAACACCATATGCGTTCAACAGCATATATATCAAACGGACTGGGAATTGCTCAAGATCCCAGGAATTACTTGTTAATAGGTGATCGTTACTGATACAGCATTTCTTGCCAGGTTCCAAAAGACTCAGTTTTAAGTACAACACAACGTTTTCCTCCATGACATGGAAGTAGGAATAAAAATCACTTTTAACAGAGTCTGAGGATGACACGAGGGCTGAAGGCATAGGAAATAGTTATCTGGAGAAAGCAGTCATACAGAGGAGTCCGTGTTACTTGACTGACTTTAAATACAGACAGTTACTTAGCATTTAGTTCTATTTATTTTAAAGTTTATTCTTATGCAATTTTTTTCATTTTTAAAAATCATTTTTATTTTAAATTAATTTAAAGATTAATTTAATTTAGATTAATTTTATTTGATCCTTTACTTGTTATTAAAATGCATCTAAAACCAAACAGCACAGACTGCTTTTGAATGGGTGACAATCTCAGAAAGCTGTGCAAAGTGCTTAGAGAATCACAATGAACAAACAACTGAATGTGAGTATATACTGCAAGGTTATGCCAGAATGGTTTGATGTGATCAGAAGCAGTAAGTGATTTTTAACTTTATTGACAGAACGGGTGAGAGCAGTCCTGCAGTACCATGTACATCCTTATGTCTGCCTTTCATAGAACTGACAAATTTGAGATGCCTTTTAAAAAGAGACACAGATTTAATAAGGGGAGGTAGAAAAATGCTCTACAGTGAGAACCCTAAAGATCTCAGTCTGTTTAATTTGTGAAGAAGAAAAGCAAGTGTGAGAATAACTTTCCTGAAATGTCATGACAGGTATTAAAAAGCTCTTTAATCTTGCTGAGAAAGGCAAAGCAAGGACCAGCAGCTGTAAGTTGATGCCAGACCAATTCAAATTAGAAAGGAGAAATGCCTTTTTAAGTGATGATGATTTAATATTGGAACAGGATATCAAAAGAAGCGATTATTTCTCAATCACATATCATGACTAGATGCTTTTCTTCTGGGAGTTACGCTTTAGCCAAGCATACATTGTGCTTGGGAAGAACACAGATGACTGGTCTTCACATGCAGATAACAGGGTGAAATGTAGTAGCTGATGATATACAGGTGTGATTAAATGTTCCAGCTGCCCGTTGTGGCCGTACACTCAGTGACTCTCCAATATGCTGAGCTGACCTGGCTTAAGACTGGTAAAACACATTGTAGTGGCATCCAGAAACCTGACTAGGTATGTTTCTATAGGAAACGAGGTCATTGCAGTAGACTGGAAAGGACTGAAAGATGTGGACCAAATCAATATGGACAGCACCAGTTCATTGCATGGCAGCAGCTTCCATCGACCTTCCACTGAGGTGAGTACCTGTCCTGTATCCACTTACACAGGGGAATTGGAAAGTTTTGATTCTTTCTGAGTTCAGAAATGAGTATTATGCATCACTGGGGTATCGTCTGGGAGAAGACCAGAACGTCAGTGTGTACCCAAAGATCAGACTTTCACCTCTGGAAACTTGGCTTATATTGAATAGAGTTGAGTCATTCACCTCAAAGTATTCAGACTGAGTAAGCGTTTGCAAATAACCTCTTACTTATAACCTCTCACAAGTGGCATAGAACAGAACATGGTAAAAAATGGGGCAGTTCTGACAAGCCTTCAGGTCTGCGCTCCTTGAATATTGCATTCATTGAAATGTCCAGCACTATGGCTCTCCCAGCTTCTGTAGCACAGTCTTAGTTTTCTGAAGAAACATATTTGTCTCCATTTTGGTTTTTAGGAATGCATTCGCTATTAACTCACTGCCAATTGATTTGCCACGCAGTATCTCAAAGGCTGATTCATTTCCTGTTTTGAATTATTGCAGCTTCTGTAGTCTTAGATACCTGAATTTTCATCTCTGCAAGTTTCAGGGTATGCAGCCATGATTAGGAAAAAGATCAAAGCTATTTTAAACCAATAACATTTTGGGAAACACAAATGAAGTTCATGAATAACTCACACATAGTATTCACAAGTAACATACAATATACATAACTGTACAAAGTATTAATATATAGGTATTTTATTCCTTTATAACACTCTTCTGGCTTGTAATGCTTAGAGTTTCACAGACCCCTGGGAGAAATTGTGGGGCCCAGCCTTGCATGGAAAATTCAGTTAAGTCAAATACAGATCGAGAAGTCAATGAACGTAAATTATACCTCACTGAACTGTATGGGTACTGTCAGAAGATTAAGGTGCAATAATCTAAGGCCTCTTTACTCCTGAATGAGAGCACTCATACTGGAGCTTAATACCCTTTTGATTTATGTGAATGGATACTATAGCTGTAATTGAGCCATCTTAATTTTCTTGAGTGCCTGCATCCCAAAACCAAGGAGTTGAGAGGTGAGTCTTCCTAGCTGAAGGAGATGCACCACGAATTGATACTGTAATGGCTGGTATGGAAATTGGATCTGGTTTGCAAATGGAACGCGGGTCAGAGTGGACAAACAGAAACACTGCAGGAGAAAATCGTTCCAGGAGAAAATAATTCCATAACTTGTTACTGAACCCTCTATGTTCAAAATACAGAGGTAGTCTAGCTCCTCCTTGTGTTAACCCCAGGAGATGCACCTCCCACACAGGCATGCCGGAGTGGTAGTATTTAGCAAAGAAGAGCTGTTAATAAGTGAGGAGGATTCCTATCAAAAGGTGTTTGTGTTTCTCCCTCTCTCTTGCTCTTTGTATCATCCAATTCCCTGACATACAAATACCATGATACCTACAGACACCACAATGAACAGCAGGGAAGAAAACCAGATCTCTCATCTTCAAAGACAGAAGTTTTTGATTTAACAGCTAAAGAAATGGCTGTTGGTTATGATCAGCTACTAGAGAGATATATGGCAGTATGCAGCTTGCTCATTTGTTATGCTAACATGATGTTGTTCTTTTCTTTCTTTAGCAAACACGGACAGATTTTTCCTGGGATGGCATTAATGTGAGTATACACCACGCTACTGTTCAGATTTCTAGCCATAGGAAGCCCAGGATTTTTCTGCCACTGGCTATAACGGAGATGAGAATGGAACTATGACTGAAAGCTTTTAGTACCACTGAAATTCTGTTCATTGTCGAGGACTCAGGAGATGCTGATGAATTTTTGTTTGCCTCTGTGTTTGGCTGTTTGGAGGTGATTTAGATCTGTAGGTAGCTGTTAAGTTGCCATTGGCCCTTATGGGGCAAATGCGTGTCATTTCTGATGCTCTCTTTTTGAGATTTCTGGGCACTGCTAGATAAAAAAGGTGTCTCTCCATCATTTTTAAAGAATCAGTAGTCTTTGACCAGTGAGTGCATCATTTGATCTTTAGGAGTTAGGAAGAGATGTATCCCTCATATTCAGTTACATAGAAAAGTAAAGGAGTTTTAATGTCCCTTGGAGAGTGTTCAGCACCAGTTAACTTTAGTTAACAAGTGGAGAAAGCAAGCAAATGTTTGAATAAAATATGTTCCTAGTTGCTCTCAATACCTATGCCATTAAACACCAAGTTTTTATTTTTTGTTTAATAATGAAAAAATAATGCATCCTGAAAAGGGAACACTACATATTAGTACTGCCAAACTATTTTTTGCTCTGGAAGCTTAAAAAGTGTGTTCACTTAAATTCATATAATGCTAACCATCATCTTGCTTTTTCTTCAACAATGTTCAGTTCATATAAATTACCAGAGGACAGTTTTGTCCACTTTGAAAGACAGAATCAGAGGCTTCATTTTCAAATTCCAGCTACTTTCAGAACTTTTAAATGGGTGCTTTTTTTCTGGTTCTCTCTGAGTTCACAGCACTCGGGCCACTGACTATCAATGGGACTTACATTTTTCATTAACCTTCCTGCTACTGACATCTCATACCGCTTGGAATCTTGTGCCTAGGTTCAGTTAGAGAAACAAGCTGTGCTGAAAATTACAGTGCATGCAGCTACAGTCTAGGAGAAATTTGTCAGGTTTTTCCTCACTGCAGTTCTGTTTAGCTGAAAGTAAGGTAGACAAAGCCCTATGTTCTTAAGCATAGTTGGAGACAGTTTCCTTACTTGCAGTTTCTCATTGTCCTACCCGTTCTGGATCCATACACCTCTTTCTCAATGTGGCTCTTTCTCAGTGTACTTTCATATAACTTCTTTGGTGTCAAAGCTTATGAATTTCCTTCTCTTCCCATTCATTCCTGCCTTCATACCATAGGCCTCTACCCCAAAGCAGTACAGCCTTCTTGTAGGTTGCTTTCTGTTCTGGGTCATTCCCACAGGGTGGCTCACAGCACAGCCCTCAGATTGTCTTGAAACAAATGAATGGATGCTGAACAGGCAGGAATAACCAGTGGGGGTATGCATGGACATTCGTTAACCCGCCTTATCACCAAAGGAAGCTTGTCATGGAATGAGGGCTGAGTTCTCAGCTACATCTTTCACTGTCTGCTTTATTTCCCCTGCTTTCTGATCGCTTCAGCTCACTTTTTACATGCAGAAATTTCTGGCTTCAATGTAATAGGATGCCTCAGCCACTGTATTTACATTCAGTTTTTAGAGAAAGTCTCCTCTCATAGTGCAACAAATGACTGGGATTATTTGCGATTCAATATCTTTGCAATGGCTTCCTTTACCTCCAACTGTTTGACTGCCTAATTACTGCTCCTTTCAGCTTTCATGAAGTTTATGCCTGTAGACCAAATACTTGCTTCATGTCCGGGTTTAAAATTTCCAGGGTTATGGTCATTGCTTTTGAGTATCTTTGTTTTTGATGCCCCGTGTGAAACATGCTGGACTTGATTTTCAGAGAGGTTGAAATGAAAAGCGGAAGCAATGCTTTCTTAATGCTTGTGAAAATGAAGCCTAAAATGCAATGCCTGGCATCTCTGAAGAATCCCAAGGAATTTGTCTTGAGGGACTGTATTTTTATGATGATGTTTCTGACTGCTACCTTTCCCAATAGTTCCCTGTTCTTGTTCAGGAAGACCGAAATTGAACACAGGAAAGAGAATAAAGGGAATTCAGCAGAACTGTGGACCTCATTTCTTTCTTCATAGCTGTAGATGCTTGAATGAAACAGGCCTTATCACTGATGCAGTCATGCTCTTTTTTATTAAGACTTTACAAAAAGTCAGAGAAAATCAGCACCAAAAGTTATACATATGTAACAAATTAATATCTGTAGTATAATCCATATTACTGTGTCTTGCCTATCACATTGTCAGTTCCCTATTCTAAGCTCCCTGAATTGTCCGTCAGCCATGTCTTGCATCTCTAGGAAAGAGTTGGGAACAGCGCAGCATGTCCGTGGAGGATTTGTGGGGGTGAAAGGAAGGCTTTTCTCAGCCTATCTCTGCTTCTTCCCCTAACCTGACTTCACTCAGTCCCGCAGCTGCACAGTATCCAGTCTTGGTTAAATTGTCTCTGCTTTTTCCTTCTCCTGTTTTGTTCTTTTTCCTGTTGCTTGCTTCTGTGCTTCATATTCCACCTACCTTCTGGAATCCTAAAACTGATCTTTCACTTCCATTCCCTTCCTTTTCTCATTCTCTTCTTCTTTATCTCCCATTAGCTTTTCCATCCATCCCTTCCCTTTTTCATATATAATTTCTTCATATTCTCTCTCTTTTCAGCTCTCCATGGAAGATACGACCTCCATCCTCCCCAAGCTGAAACGCAACTCCAATGCTTATGGGATTGGGGCTTTGGCTAAATCATCTTTCTCTGGTGAGGTCCTCAAAACTTGGGTTTATCCTATGCAGCTTCCCTCCACATGCCTTTGTGCCTCTCCCCATTGCTCCATTCTAACTCTTGCCCTGTGCCTTAGAGCAATCCACACCAACATGTTCTAGATGCAGACATCTCTTAGCTGTTGCACCTTCAAAGAACAGATTTGTCTTATGTCTTTGGCTTCTCATTGTGCACTGCAGCTGAGACGTCTTCAACTACTTCCCCTCACACTGTCCTGGGATTAACCCCATTTTCTATTTCATAGTTCATCCAATTCCAGGTTTCACCATTCATGCTCAAATTTGTCCTAAATGGATTGTAGACAAGGAAGAAAATAAATTCTCCAGGTCTTTCACACGTGGGTTTCTCCTGAGAGCCAGGCCAAGGAAAGATGGAGAAACTCCCCTGGAGAGTGCTACAGTGAAAGGCAGGAGACATGCAACCCAAGGCCTGAATCCTGGCAGGAAAGGAGGCAAGAATCCCATTTCCAAAGAGGGGTGAGCAGAGTGACAGACAACCCTGGAGCTGTGTAATAGCCCCTCCTTGTTTTCTAATGTCTGGCCCCTTAGGGATATCCCGCAGCATGAAGGACCATGTCACTAAGCCAACGGCTATGGGCCAAGGCCGCGTGGCTCACATGATTGAATGGCAAGGCTGGGGTAAAGCTAACAGCCAGCAGCAGCAGCACACGCATGAGACAGCACGCAAAGATGCTGATGCCTACTCAGACCTGAGTGACGGTGAAAAGGAGGCACGGTTCCTTGCAGGTAGCTCTGACTTTTCTGCATGTGGATTGGGTTGGTTTGGGATGTCCCAGAGCAGAATCCTTGAGAGACTTAAGTGCCGAAACTTAAAAAACACACTCCAGAGAACCTGGGGCTGGTTCAAAGGGCAAAAAGAGATGAGAAGCTGTGGTTGGAGTGTTGCCAATGGAATGCAAAGCAGAGAGGGTGACAGCCAATTGTGGGTGATGGATGTTGCTGAGATAAGACTAGGGTGGGATAATGTGACCAGCAGATGAGGTTAAAGAGGGTGGCAAGAAGTGAAGACCTTCTCACGTCCCTGTTTCCTCTCTCTGTCTCCTTTGGCACAGGAGTGATGGAGCAATTTGCTATTTCTGAGGCAACTCTCATGGCTTGGTCTTCCATGGATGGTGAGGATGTAAGTGTAAACTCAAATCAGGATAATCCAGCAGGCAACTACTCCGACAACTATCAGGAGCTAATGGAGAGCCAAGGTGAGCACCGCATTAATCTTGAAACACCTCTCTCCTCCTCTTGTTGCCATGTTGCTCTTCACCCTTCCACTCTTTGTCTTATACTGAAGCCTTTATTTTTGTGATTGGGATCTAGCAGATGCATTATGTGTTTGTGGAGCTGTTCAAGGAGTCTGACCTTAACTGAGAGGCTCTAAAACCCAGTTTATCTGGCTGCTTAGGTACAACTGAGGAGAGCCACCAGCTCTCAAAATCAGTCATGGGTATAATATCTGTGGCCTAGAGCTACTTTTCCTCTTCACTCTTCTGCCCCCTAAAGGATTTACCTTCCCTGTGTAATACAGCACCATACGTAGACACCCAAGCTATCTCTGAATGAGAAGGCTTGGCCTAGAGGCAGTGTCTAACTCTTTGTTGTTTCCCTCCTTTTCCTGCAGAGCACATGGCCCAGACGCAGTATGATAGCTGGCCTCATTCCTATGTCTCACAGGGCATGTATTGCTTAGGTTCATCTGATGCCTGGGAGACCAGTGACCAGTCCCTAATTGCTTCCCCAGCAGCTGGCTCCTACTTAGGCCAGAATTTTGATGACTCCCAGACAAACCTTCAGGAAAGCATTTTGATTCAGAGCAGCCTCATCCAGCAGCAACAGCTGCAGCAACAGCGACAGCAGCAGAACTTCATCCAGAGCACAGGGCTGGTCCACGTGTGGCCCCTGCAGACTGCTCAGGGTGGGGGTGGTGCTGAGTCTAGCGCCTATATGGAGGACCATGTTGAGGATGAAGGGAACCCACGGCTGGAGAAGGCTCCTCTCCTAAACAAGAAGCCCTCTCCAGAGGAGGATGATGCAGTGTGCCGGGACCTAGAATCGCTGTCTCCTAGGGAGGAGCTGGAGCATGCTGCACTGAGCCGCAAAGTCTCAGATGTCACCTCTTCTGGGGTGCAGTCCTTTGATGAGGAAGAGGGAGAAACAAACAACTGATGCTTTCTGTGAAGTTCTCATCACTGCTAAACAAAGAAAGGGGTGGCAAGGAATGAAATGACAGGGATTCTTCTCTCCAACTTCCCGGACTTCCAAGCAGACACACTTTCCATTCCTGACATTTAATTCTTTTTTAAATAAGAGGAAAGTCTGAAAGTGATTGACAGATGAAGACCTCTTCTTCCCCTTCACCATGGACACATATTTCTGAGTTTCATTGCTCTGGGCAACATACAAGAAGTGCTTGGAGAAATCTGGATTGGTAAATCATTTCTAAATATTTTTAATACAAAGCTTTGACTCTGGATACAAACTCTTCTGATACTGGGGATGTGGCTGATGAGACAGGCTTGATATGGGGAGTGGCTATGTGGCTAGGATCCATCTTGACAGAATGAAAGTTGCTTCGTGGATGCAGTCCCCTTTGATAGAATATGTGATTATAGACTGTTTTAAACTGAAGATATGGCTTTACAAATATAGATTGCACTAGTATAGTGAATCATGGCTGGTGCAGAGGATAAGGCTGTATTCAGTATAGACTGTACTGAGATGAAGGACTGGCTCTGTAACCAGATCCTCAATAGCACCTTGGTATGAAATTGTAGGCTCAATGGATACAGACCGCACTCCATGGACACGGGCTGTGCTGCAGTATAGATATTGTGGCTTTGTGGGCATGGCTCTACTGTGGCATGGAGGAATGGATGTGGATACAAATCTAACTCTGCTTTCAGATACTCATGCTTTGGTGTCTTTCTAATCTTTTGTTTATTTGTTTCTCCCTTTGACATTTCTACCTGCCCAGGAACTGGCAAGACTGGTGTGTCCTTTTTGTGCTTGGCACTGGATGGGCACTGGCTGCCAGTGGAAAGAACATTTTCAGCTACAGAGACAGTCATAAAAAGCTAACTCTTGCAGGGGGCTTCAGAACATGTCCATCTTGCTGCTGCTGCTGTATCCTTCTGTCTTTTCCTTTGCCAGCACTAAGACCCAGAGAGTAGACAGCAGATCCAGGAACAGTGTGCACAGCTATAGGATCAAAAATTTCCAGTTTGCCTGGGAAGTTTTGTGTATTTCTTTTTTTTCTTTCTTTTCTTTTCTTTTTTTTTTTAAACATTTTTATACTAATGGGTAAGCATTCTTAACAAAGCAGTTAATATTGGGAAAGGTCTGTACTCCAGCCACCACTGATCAGAAATACTGCACCCTTCCCATTTCTGCCACTCCTTCTGCAGTGCCAAATGTAAATGGAGGAAAAGGGGTGAGAGAGAAAATTTTCTTCTCCTATTTCTTTGTTCTTCTGGCTTATATTTTCTCCTTTTTTTTTCTCCCTCCAAACAATGTAAATTATGCTTAGTACTTGGTCTGTTTCTTTTCCCCTTCCACTTCTTCTTTAGGAGTGGAGAAAGCTGGTTTCAGTTTTCTCTGTTTGTACAGGTTCAATTTTTTTGTGTTAAAAAGCTTATGATTCGTTGTGTAAAGGGAATCTGGTCTCTCACAGTTCCTTGCCATTTTTCTACAGACATTCTTTTTGGGGGAAGGGGCTTTGAAAGGAAATTGAACAAACCATCTCCTCTCAAGCTCTCGTCAGAAAATAAATGGGAGCAAAATCAAACCAAACCAAAAAAAATGTATAATGCTATTGATTTTGCTGGAGAACTGAACAGAACCAGCAGAGATTACACAAGTGTTAAGTTTTAATTGTAATACCACTTACAAGGAAGCCTCAGCAAAGCACGGGTTTAGATCTGATGCCAGAGATGACCTAGAGAAAGGAAGGTGACTGGACACTGCCACACTATCCCAGGGGCACCTCTTTTTCACTTACTCCAGCTCATATCTTCTCTGTTCAGTTCATGATACATTTGTCTCTTCTTTGCCTTCTCTTCAGGCTTGATACATTGATTGGATGACAAGAGAGTGATACATGCTCCTTTCTTGATTCAGGTTTAGACCTCAGCATATTTGCAGGAAGAAAATCTGAGGAGAATAAAATGTGACCAAAATAATATCATCAAGGCTCAGAGTTCAGACAACTCCTGGCAAGCAAAGCAGATTATGTCCAGGAGTTATGCAAAGTGTGAACGGGACTCTCAGATAGGATTTTAGCCCATTCAGCTTTCCGCCACTTACACATGCAGCTGCATGAAGATGGAACTCCTTCATGAACTCCCAAGTCTTGCCAGCCAACTCCACTTCAAGCGGATCTGTCTTTCCTCTCCATTGCACCTGAAAGGAAAACACCTTTGGGAGACTTAAGTAAGACTGATAATTTGGGGTAGGTAAGAGATAAAAGCTTTTGTGACCACCTTTTTTCCCCCATTTCCTTGGGCTTGCCTACATCTTTCTTAGGAGGTAGCTATTCTCCTGAATGATGACCTTTCACTATCTCTTTAAAGATGTTTACACATTCAGGTGCTAACCTCCTCTGGGCAGGAGGATTTGATGAAGATGATCTCCTACAGTTCTTGCAGGGGCAGTGCTAGCTCAATATTCTGAACAGGTCTGGTTCTAGTCGTGGAGCAGAGCTTAGGAAATCAGCTAGCCAGAAAGGGGAGATGGGGCAAGTGCAAAGGGCACCTTAGCCCATGGTAGGACAAATGAGTAAGTGTTAACTTTTTCTTACTGTATTTTTTTTTTTAAAACCTTCAGGGTAACAAAAATGGTCTGGTACATTCCTTTGTGGGAGAAGGTTTGGGTGACTTGTTGCTTTTTTCTCAGAGCTATTTTGTCCCCATGTGCCTCTCCAGGACCAATCTGGATGTTTATGGTAACTTTCAGTGTAGCTTCAAGCAATCTCGCTCCCTCCATATCATTTACGGGACTGGGACAAGTGGGTCAACTTGTCCAGGGCTTCTTTTTCTTTTAATGTGGACGTGTCGTACATTTACTGAGATAATCTGATCAATGTCTAAAAGATGTACTTTTTCTCCAAGCAAGGGAGTGACAGGGAAACATTATACTACATGGGAAAAAGTCTGAAAAAATCCCCAATCTAACAGAAAACTCTACAGAACTGAATAGCAAGAGAAAACCTTTCTGTAGGGTTTTCTAAACTCTGTGGAATGGGTAGAGAATTATATCCTGCTGTGTAATTCCATAACCTGATCTCTAGAAAGCTGTAGATAGTCTTTCATTCTCTGTGAAATCTGCCTGGTTTGAAAAATAATCTCTATATAAACTTATTAATTTCAAGATTACTAAATTCTATAAGACTTTTTCGTAAAGGTCTTCCCTTTCTGTGAATAAAGCTCCTTTTCTTTTTTTTCTGAAAAAGGGAACAAGCTGTTTTTCATGACCTCTCCACCATCCAAAAGAGAAATGTATCTGCCTGTCCAGTTGCCAGGCTTGACTGGAGAGAGCAGTGTTGTGTATCACCACTTGCTATCTGTGTGAGCATCCTCAGTTGAACTGGAAAGGCAGGTGGAATCTCTTTGAAAATGGAAAAATGATTTGTATAACCTGGCTTTTTCTTATGTAATAGGCCTGCTGCCTGTGTGTATCCAATATCAGAGGGAGGGGTCTGGAACCTACCGTACATTTCCCAGAAAAGCCTTTATTATATAGCTGCACCTTTTCAAGCATATGGAAGGCACAGGTGCTCTGTGAGCAAAATTTGGCCTGCAGTTCCTTTATCCTGGTGAGGATGGATGAGTTGGAGAGAGTCCAGCCAAATACTCAGAGCCCAAACTGAATTTGTGAGGCTGGCAATAAGCAGGAAAGGTAAGCTGAATACGCTTGATCTAGAGTTACTAAGAAACTGAGCCCTGCTGTTCATTTATACATTTATACTCTTTGTAAAACACAGCTGCACTACATAAAAATGTGGGAAATTGCAGCAAAGGTAGAAGATTCCCCCTTTTTTTTCCTTCCCACTTTAAAGCCTTTGTCTTCAACAGGAGCTGCTGCTGTTATTGTGCTGAACATGAACGAACGCTTAAACATAAGTGACCCTAATTGAAAAAGATCTCACATTCCACTATAAGAAAAGTTTCTCATGTTCCTTTCCTCAGTTACTTATGTCTAATCAGTTACACTACTGCATTTAAACCCGGAAAGTGGATTGCGGGAGGAATGGGGACACAGGGTTGGAAAAGTCTCAGCAGGATTATTATATTAAGAGTTGGAGCCAGTACTTTCAATAAATCCTAATAAAGCATGGGAAGTGACTGCCTCAGAGCAACCAAAGCATAGGAGATGGGGATCTTTCATTTCTAAGGTATTGCTTTCATGTTTCTCTTATATTGAGGACAACTGGGAGAATTAAGGAAGTGCTGAATGGTATATGGAAGATTTTATCCTCAAGGCCTTGATAAAAGAAGGTAGCTTGGAAACTGAGGCACCTTCCTAGGTCACTGGCTTAGACCTCTACCTATGTAGCAGTAGCAGTTGGAGCAGTCCCTGCATGACTCTATATGTGATTTGATGAATCTCAGATTGATTAACTGCCTCCTGCACTGCCCCGCTGCATCCTTTTTCCAGTGGTGGTGTGGAGAAGGAAGCAGAGTTAGTACTTTTATTCCTGTGATTATACAACTCAGGGAGAGGTCAGATTTCACTTTCTTTATCTAAATGTAGTGGAGTCTTCCATGTTCAGGCACCCTTCCTGTGCTTCAGTCACATAAGGTCTCTACAGGCCCTGCTGTGCTTCACAGGACGGGTTTTTTCCCTTCAGGAGCTTAGAATTAAAATGACTTGGATAATCTTTGAACCTACGCAGCATTTTGCTTATTCATTCTAAAACTCTAAGTCAAGGGACCATGCTAGGAAAGCTTACATAAGCTTTTATTTATATAAATCTAAAGCTTTCTTTACAAGCCTTGTGAGTTCTCTTCAACCCCATTACCTCAGGCTCCGGGATGGAGAAGTCAATCTGCTTCTTTCAGTTTCTGTGCCTCTAAATCAGCATCTTCTTCTGGAAAGCTGCTGACAAGCTATTTGCCTTCCCCTTCACCTTTTTTTCCTTACCTCACTAAGACATCACCTTTCATGGTACGCTTGCAGCAAAGAGGAGAGTTCAATTATACCTCTAAGCTGATCAGATTGCAAGCTGCTGTGAAAGAGGCAGTCCTGCCCTGACTGTGCTCACTTCTCACAGTCCTTGTACAGATGCTGATGCATAACTGACCCCCCAGCAAGCTGGTGCAGAAAGTCACAATGGTAGAAGTGAACCCTGCTGTAAAAGTCAAGAGGGAAGAGCTCTCATGCAGAGAGCAAGCGAGCAATGTTTTCAGCAGCAGCTGGCCTATATATCAGATTAAGTAAATCATGAAACTGCACTTTGAAATGGCATCTTCATGATGAGTTTAAGCTGCTGAAAGGGGCTGTCCTTTCTCCTCTTCTCCCTCACCACCAACTGGATATTTCTGCTGCCTAAGTAGCACCAGTACTAACATTCAT
The DNA here is from genome assembly GCF_040807025.1 of Struthio camelus. NCBI lineage: Eukaryota > Metazoa > Chordata > Aves > Struthioniformes > Struthionidae > Struthio > Struthio camelus. The sequence continues at coordinate 90,250,538 of NC_090942.1, read as the reverse complement.
TTATCTGTACAGGAATTGGTCCCATTGAAAACTAACCCAGTCCTCTACCAAAAAGGAGGTTTCAGTGGGATCAGCTCCTTGTGTTGGTTCACTTGGCTAGGCAAGCATCACTGAGGACAGGTAAAACATTATGTCAAAGGATACTTCTTTGGTTGGAGATGCAACTTAAAATGGTTTAAACTAATCAAGACATTTCTGTCTGAGAAGAATAAACCCACCTGAACTACCATGGGGAATGTGTCCATCCCCTAGTATCTTCCTTCCTGTTTTCTTTAGAATTTCTAGTAATCCCTTATTTGAACTGCTCTTTGCTGTTATTTAACACCCTGCAATTTCCCTCGTTGTTCCCTCCCCTTCCACAGGCTCCTCTGAGTTAACCCCTTGCGATCAGGCAGGAGGAGATGGGTAACTTGACATGCATCTGGAATTCATAAAATTAACATGCACATCTCTCATGCGCCCAGTGATTACACTCCACAGCAGATGAAGATACTGATGGATCTTTTTCTGCAATTGCAAGAGGCAGAGCCATATGAAGGAGTGAGAGACACAATGGGATTTTGGAGAAGGGCAGCTGTTGGAGGTGAGGTTCATCCATGTCTTTAAGCCAGTTCCAAGCTAGTGTGAGATTCAGAATGACTCTTCGCACCTAGGCAGAGTCTGTGTGATAAACTATGTCCAAAAAAGAAAATTTAGTTGCAGGCTGAGGAAAGATGGCTGGAGAGAAGAAAACTGCTCTCTTCATTTGACAGAGGTATGGTAATGGGGCAAGGCAGGGTGCAACAGGACGGACCTGTAGACAGCTATGTATGCTCCATGCAACAGCAAGGGGAAGTGTAGCCGGAGAGGGAGACACACTGAGGGAAAAGCTTGGGGGAAAGGACCAAGAAAAGCTTGAAGCTATAGTTTACACAGAGGTAGAAGGCTTTCTGGAAGACTCTAAGAATGGGATCAGGCTGATAATTGCTATATAAGCTATAGCTCCAGAACTGGCACAGCTCTTGGTACTCCTTAGTCCAAGCCAAACTTGTTTCTGTAAGACAGAGTGATAGGACAGAGATCCCTCTGAATTTGAACAGCTACTGGCTTTAAAAAACAGCTCACAGCATACTAAATTCTGCTTCTTCAGAGGATTCATATAAGAAATACCCCCACAAAAGAACTCAGTCCTCATCCAAATGAAGTTAATGTGGATTCTGTCTTTAGTGGGAACCCCAAATCTCTAAATTTAGCTCAGTTTGCCTTAAGAATTACATTGGTAATTGCCTAGAAAGAGAAAGAAAAGGATAAATAAAAGCCACCTCTAAACATTGTGGAGACAGGGCAAGGCTGGCATTAGTTGTTTGTACCCCTGATTAGGGTCACATCAATCTATTCAGTTTGCCAAAGTCCCTTCTCTCTTGCAATCTAAAACCCTTCCTCCTAATTTCTCCCAGATTGAATTTCTCTTATTTCTTGTTCAGACATTTCAAAACAGTCTTGCATTTCCCTTAAACTAACTGCTTAACTTTTCCCAAAAGAAAGGAAACGAAAGGAAAGAAAAAAGAAATCCATTCCGATACAGAGATTATCAGCAGCTGGTGTCCTTACATCTAAAAAAGTATAAATAAGCAACAGTTTCATTGAGAATTTGATCCCCACTCCCCTGAAGCAATCTGACTAGGAAGGATTGCTCTACTGCAGCTCAGGAAAAGGAAAAATAAACAGGGAAAATGTGAGGAAAATAGTGCATATTAGAACTAAAGGTATGCGGAGCATAGCCTACAGTCATTCAAGCACAATCTCAAAAAAGATTGCAAGCTGTAAAGTCAACATCAGTTGCCTCTTTTATATCGTAGACTTTTCCCAGACTAAATAGTAGTGAGTCTGCATAGGAGCAGGAGAGACCAGTTCAACATCTGTGCCAGATCAGTGTTTCTCTTCATCTCAGAACACGTCATGGAGCCTGGACAAGAATGCTAGAAACACTGTGCTCTCAGCAGCACAACCAGCATTATGAATTTACTGGATAGGGATAAAGACAAAATGGCTATTATTTTAGCAAATGGACATGGAACTTAGAACACTGCACTTAGACCATTAGAGTCTATTTATGCCCTTGCACTGACTTTTTTCCCAGCATAGGCATAACGAAGTGCAGTCCTTTTCTTGGAAATCAGAAGCTCTATGATCCTCAGTGTTGGTCTGCGCATGTGTAATATGGACCAGAAGAGACTATGCAATATATTTTGCCAAAGCAGATACACATTGTTGGAAGAGGAAACATTACAGTCAGGCCAAGGATCTCTGAGAAATGATGTTTTTACTAAAACTCATAGGGCCTTTTTTCTTAAAATTATGAAATCTAGATCAAGTAAGATTTTTTTAATGCAGTCATCAAGGGACTTGCCTGCTGATGAATGATAGCTCCTATCTTCTAGGAAAAAAGGGGTTGCTGTGTTCTTTGAAAAGAATGTTACTAAGCATCCTCCTCTCCTCTTTTGATCAGGCCCATTTTAAATGCCCTCTGAAACCCAGTCCTGTTTCTGCTTTCCCCTAAGGAAACAAACGTGCATGCTAGTCTGGCAAAAGCATCTAAAAAGGTTTTTCTCCATCATGAAGACAAGATCATGCAGCAAGTGTTACTTCTAGGGAGATAAAAGCATTTAGTTCAGGTTCACTAGCCTGCTGGACTGATTTTCATTAGGACTAATTTCATTTTCATGGAAACCCAGTCGTAAACTGACGGTCAAAAGCTCAACACCTCTCTTCTAGAGTTCTGCTGAGCTTTCATGAGACAAGTACAGGCAGACTTCCCTTCTTTTCAGGTGCTGTATTTGTGAGCAATGTGGCAAGCCAAAAGCTCTTTTGCAGGTACATATTCTTGTTTGGCTTTATTTTTTCTTCTCTGGGTTGTGGGTATTTTACAGGGAACAGGATTTCTCTTGTTTCATTTCTTTCTACAGATGGGAGGGTGTAGATGGGAGACAGGGCTTGGGAGGTACAAGGGTGGTGGATGGGGGTCTCATGGGTTGCATATGGAATGATTTCTTGAAGTATATTTAACTAAAAGTTTAAGGCTTCAAATTTGGCATTTTCAGTGTTTGAAACTGCTTTAGCATAAGGGAATGGGACAATGGAGGCTGCATCTGTGCAATTTAAAGAGCCCCTCCCCCATCTGTACACATTTTCTGTAGGGGGAGGCTCAATATTGATTATTTGTATTCTTTCAAGCTAGTGTTTACAGAGTCAAGGGGAAAATACTGAATGGAAGTCAAATAGAAAGAGAAAGGGGCCCACTGTCGTAAGGTTCATCTCACCTTGTCCCACATGAGCCCTTAATAATGAAAATGAGTCTGATTTGCCTTTGGTCTTCCAGCTCCAAAACATGTTTGCCTGAAAATTTTTGTTGGATATTCTTTGCATGTTTTGATAATATGACTTATGAGATAGCACTTCCACAAAGATATATATAAATACACACATGTACAAACACATACACACATGTACACACACTACATATAGACTTAGGAAACTATATGGCATTATACACCTCCATGCCTGTATGTGGCAGCAACCACAGTAAAGAAGGGGAGGTAGTTCAAAATAGCATGTACAGTCCTTTATGGAGTTGTTATTAAAGAGAATGTGGTCTTGCCATCCTGGCTGGTGGAAGTGTTTTATTTCTGTGGGACTGCTTCCAGGGGAGGTGCGTCTGAGGAAGGAGGATCCTAGGAAGAGGGGTGGGTCTCAATGAGATAGGATCAACACCTGATGGGAGACCTTGAAAATAATCTGTGATGGCTTGGAGAAACATCCCAGAGTAGGAAATACATGATGTAGTATTTCTCATTGAGAAGATAAGAACATCTTATGTGTGGGCCTGTGGCTGGCTACCATGCCACAAATCCCAGGCCATTGTGACAGGTTTGATGATAGGCAGTATCACATGGGTGGGATCCTCCAGTTTAGGACAGAATGAGTCTTCATATTATACTGAAACAGCATATTACAGATGATACGCATAAGAGTCATTCAGGTACTGGTAAAATGCAGATGCCTTTGATACAGAGTCTAACAGAAGTTTTGCAACAGCAGGTTAGGACAGAACACCAAGAGGAAGCTGATGCTGTGGTGGCACAGGCACTGACCATAAGTAACAAGACTTGGGCTTCACATTTAATTTTTAAATCAGCACTTCTCAGGCTGCTGTCCTCATAGTAGGCTGGGGAGTCGGTTGTTCCAGATAAAAAGGAGCAAAAGGAGCACCTCTGGCACTTCCAACATTTTTGTATCATCTGCTTGTTCCTAAAAGAACGGAAGACATTAGGCCTGATCCAGCAGTGCTTTATCATATGAGAATTTTAAGCTCTAGACATGGAAGATACCTATTTCCTTATGAAGGTACTTGCTTGCTCTTTTCCGTGCTAGTTCCTACAGCAGCTAAGCAGTGTCACTTGTCCTGCTTAGGACATATTTCACTTTCAAGGATATTTAGCTGATCTGTACTCTCTACATCCTATTGGAAGTTGATCTGATTCCTCCCAGTTTATGTTCCTTCGCTATTGAATAGTTTCCCAGCTATTTCTTGGTATCTATGTCTGCATAATTATGTTCATATAATTTAGTTGTGACTTACATATTTAACTCCTCTAGGTATTTTTTTCCTTTTTCTTCAGTCCTGCAAATCCCCTAATAGTTGTTCCTGTTTTTTCTCCAAATAGCCTCTAATTTGTCACTATTTTTCTTGAAATGTAGCATCCTGAATGGAATAAGTTGTTCCACGTATGTTTAAGACTTGAGCCTCTGGGAAAACAACATATCTCTGAACCCTGAAGTAATACCTCAATATAGTAAAAAAAGTCTTTTTATCTTCATTTCACATTATGATACAAAGATGCTGTTCAGCTGCTGAGTGCTTCACCTACAGATCTCTCTTAACCTTCATACTAGTCTAGATTTATCCCTCAGTTAAGTATGTCTCCTCTGGATTTTTTTCCCTAGATAAATTAGCTGTGTAGCCCCAGCATGAACCTCATTCTCTGGTATCTTCCCTAGTCTCTGATATGCACTGCCTTCTTATTTTTCTGTTTAGACCAGATGGCAAGTCTACCAGATGTTTCTCTCATGTTGCTTTTCTATAAGCTCTCCTGTGTTACCTTCTTTCTCAAGTCATTAATGAAAGACAGTAAATAGAAAGGGCTAAAGACAATTGTTGCTGACATCTCACTGGTGCAATGCATTGCCAGGTACCAGGACATTTTTGATACCATCCTTCAAGCAGCTCCTGTGCCAGAGAAACTGCAGATTGAATTTGAGCATAAGATTGTGTGACGTGTTTGGTCATAATCCAACCATCTCACAGCTCCCGTTTCTTTTCACAGCCCATTTTGCTTAAGTGCACTGTAGAAGTTTGAGGGGAAAAAAGCAATTTTTTTTTGGCAAGTATATTTCTCATAAACCTTCCATTACTGTCTTTTGCACTTGTTTCTGTGGGTAAAAATTGAAAACCTTCTAACCTGAGTTTCTGTGACTTTAGTTCTGAACACCATCTTAGTAGGTCTTGTTTTTTTGCCATCTGATCTTCAGACTAAATAGACAGCCATTTAGTGAATAGCCAGGTATTAGCAGCTTTTAGATGGCTGTCTATATAAAAAGAGAAATTCTCATTTTCATTTCTCTACATTCCATTTCCTTTATAAATTTGCTACTGGACTTTTCTCATGATATTTTGTTCTGCAAATCAGGTGCAATCCCTCAAGTTGGCTGGATACGTTTCAATAACTGGTTTTACTACAGAGCTCAGGATGCTTGCACAACCAGCACACCAAAACTGCTGAGATGTGAGCAAATGCTCATCCGAAAGCCCAGCGCTCAAACCAGTAGCAAGTTTGTCTGTGACTGGCTTCGTTAGCTAGCGCAGTACTTCCAGGAGTGTCCACTATTTGTCTTCAGCACTGTGAGGCTGGATCAGAGTTTACTGACTCCCAGCAAGCTGAGAGTGGGGGAAACATGGCTCAAAAGCTATATATTAAACACTTTGCAGAGTTATGATTTAACAAAGATGAGGGGTGTGTGTGTGTGTGTGTGTGTGTGTGTGTGCGCGCGCACCCAGGTTTGTCTACCCTATTTGGAAAGGGGCACAATGAGAGCCTGTGATTTATGGTCAGGATCAGTTGTCTCCCACAAATAAAACCACAAAAAATTTTGCATTGCATGATTTAAGATAAAAAGTGTTTTTCTCTGCTTGAGAATACTAATGCTCAGGTGTTGTTTTTATCCAGAAATGTTAATTATTGGTCTCCAGCCTTGACTAAATTGTTATGAGAGCTCTGTCCATGTGGCCATGGATGACTTAGTGCTTGTTGTGACAGTATTTTTAATAATATGTTCTTAATTATACTCTTATTAGGATTGGACTAATTTTGCAAATAGGGATCTTTACTGGCTCAGCTAGTTATTGCCCTGGCTTGTAGCATTTGGCCACAAAACACACAGTTCTATATAGTGTTTGTATATTCGTGCCAGTGGAGGAAAGGAAGGCTATTTCTGTGAACTCTTGATTCTCTACTTCAAATCATGTGTATTAATTGGTTTTGTCCATAGGGTTAGCAATCTGCAGATTTTTAGTCTGAAAGAATTCCAACCCCCAAAAGTTTCATTGCTTTTTCAGGCATTTTTTGTGGTTATCCAGCAGTCTATCTCCAAGTGTTTTATCCTCCCATCCAAATCATGACTAAGCCTCTGAGCCTTATCACAACCTCCCAAAACTCTATCCTTAGTCTTGTCAATCTCAGCTCTTCCTTATTTTTTTCACTTCTTTATATTCACTAGTCTAAAAATGAGACTTCTGCTTTCACATTTAAATATCATGTAAAAGGGAGAGTTCATCTTTTTGCTAGATTAGAATTTCATAGATAAGGTCCTGCCTTCATTAACTGAATATTGGTAAACTGGCAATTAGCTGAGATTACGACTAAGTTTCACTTGAAGATACAAAGTAAAAGACACAAAAATTTTTTTTGTGTTGGTGGTGGGGAGTTCCCAAAATTTTATACTCTCATGGAGATTTTAAACTACCCTGTTCTTCTCAGAGTATTTCCTTATATGGAAATTATTATGAATAACCAAATGTTATTCAGCAGGTACTCAGAGCTGAGAATGCTGAGTGAAATGAGCTCTATTTTACTGCTTTGAGTGGTAGCTGACAAACCTGGTGTAGCATGAATCTCTGCCCAAAACAAGTGATTTCAACCAACTCCACAGGTTGTTTAGGAGGAAAGCAAGCCTCTATGGCTCAGAGCTTATTTTTTTAAGACTTATATTTGGGTTTTTGGGGGCAGATCTGAGATTTGACTTTCTAGGTGAGTATGAAGGTCTTAGTGATGATGTAAATTCTGAGGAGTTTTTGGTTTGAGAAAAAACATTTTTTTGCATATAGGTAGCCAAGTCTGTACTACTTGGATAGGATGAGAGATGCATGCTTTAGAGTGGCAGTTCAATGTCACCTTGTTTGCAGGAAAAAAGTTTCACGTTTAGACTTTGAGGGGGGTATCTAGGATTGCCTGACAGGGTGCAGGCTTAGAGTTTTCTTGATAAAAGTTCAGTATCTTCATTACTGCACATTTCACACCTACTAAAGTACATGGCATCAGCAGATTTTATTAATAAAAATGGAAGCAGAAACATCATCAGCCATCCCAAACCATCTTTGCAGTATGTTTTTTGTCTCCTCCTGGCTCCCTACACACATTTATGTATGCATGCTTTTTTCCAGGTGAGAAACTGCTGCAGATGAACGCTGTTTAAATTCTACACATGGAATAGAGCGGGGTGGTGGGGGGAGGGTTACTCAAGATCCTGATTTTCTGCTTCACTACAGGGAACAGTCCAGTTCTTCACGATAACTTTGGTGCAGATAGAGGCGCATGTGTGTGCATGTGTGTGGGCATGCGTATGTGTGCTCTTGTACCCGCAGATGACCAACCTCATGAAATTTTCCAGTGTATCTCGGGTCTTACTCTGAGCTCCCCCAGCCCCTCTCTGTGCCTCATGTGTTTTCATCTCCCTCAGCTCACAATCTGCCTGTCATGACTCACACGCTCTCTGGCTTTGATTTAGGCTCCATCTGCTTTCTCATCCAGTCTCATCCAGTTCTTCTGTAACACACCATAGGAGAAATGCAGTACCGGGGCAGAGCACATATCTGTATTCAGGTGGAGGTGGGGGATATGTATTGACTGCAGCCTTAGAGTTTCTCCCTATCATCTCATCTGTCTTAGTGCAACCATTTGGCTAAGCTGAAAAAAGTGGTGGAATCAAGTCCATACGTGCTAGTAATAAGTCAGGAGCAGAGAAACTTGGAGAAGCTTGGCCCTCTGTGAAGGTGTGTGGCCAGATCAGTTTGGCTTCACAGTGTTGTCACTGACTGGAATACGCTATGCATTTATGTATATTTAAAAAGAATGCCCTTTCTCCTCTTCTTTCACAAAGGCATATCACAATTACTTGAGAGAAAATAGCAGTGGTTCTGTCTCTTCTCCACAAGCGGAGGGGAAAGTGACACAAAGGTAGCAGGGAGGCTGTTTGTGTCCTACTGCCTGGCAAGCAGGAACATAACACAGCCCTCTGGTAGCAGGAGGCACTTGGTGTGAATGAGATATTTGCCTCCAAACTGCTACTGTCTTTTCACAAGGACAGGGTGACCCTCAGATGAGTGAAGATCACTTTGGAAAAAGAGGCAAAGATTGTTCCCTGTTAGCTTAAACAGAGGGATCATGTGTCAAATAGGATATAGAATAAGCCAGTGAAATCCAGAGAACAAAAGCAAATATTAACCTCTCCAAGAAAATAGCTGGGGAGATTTCCCCCTACCATCAGCTTGTCATAGACTCCCCCCATCCCTGAGAATCACCGTAGAGGATTTGGTACAAAGTCAGTCCTTGGCATTAAAGCCTGGATAGAATTTTCCTAGCGATATCAGGTTATTAGAGGCAACCATATTTTTGAACTTGCTTCTAAGAGAGCTTATGGAAAGCCACCTGTTAAGATGCAACTGGCCACTCTAATTCGGACGATGCTTTACAATATCAGCAAAGGGCATGTGGTCCAACAGCCAGGGGAATATTATCAGGAACATATTCTTAGTGCCTGGATTGCTTTCCTTATGCTGGTAAGTGGCACACCCAACAAACTGCTTGGGACTGTATCTAAGCATCGAGACACACAAAAGCTATGATAGAGGTGTAGAATAGTAGATGAAAGTTGCAGAATACACAGAATTTGATTTTGCCTATTTACTAACAAACCCATGTGGACAGTGTGTTAAACAAAACAGCATCTTATCTTTGGATGCCAAGGTTTCACATGCATGACATGAACTGATGAGACATGCTTTGTCAAGATACAGATCAAGATATGCTCCAGATCTAGAACTCGAATAGAGATGCTTCAGATAAGGGTGGAGGTCTCTGCTCTTAGTCACAACTGAGACAAGCTGGCAAAAATGAGAGCTGGATTTCTCAGATCAGAGGCACACAAAAATATGTGGAAAGTAGGCAGTATAGAATTATCAGGAACGAGAGCAGGAGTTTTAGAGAGAAACCTGTTATGGAAGCATGGAGAATGGGGCTTCTCTGCTGCATTTCTTGGTGGCCTGTTAATACTCCCTAATTCATTTTTTGGAGTTCTTATATTTTAAGACTATAAGTTTGTAAAAATTGTGAACAGTGATTCAGAGAGACAAACACAGATAGTTGAAATATAGGTACATACATGCTATTTTACTCCTCTCCTTCCAGCAATGAGGATGCCCCTGCTTAAGCTTTTCCCATTCTGTTTAAAAATGACATAGATGATGGGAAACCAAAAAGGCTTTCCTCCCTTCCAATGCTTTTCTTAAAGCCCTGGCTGTATTCAAGACATGAGACATGGACCAAATTCTTTTCCTCCCACCTGTTTTTAGGGGACAGCTCAGCGAAAGGACAGAGGACAAGCTCCTAACTGTCCTCCCACCCAAGAAAATCCCAGAGCAAAATTGAGAAAGAGGCAAAATGTTCTCCATGAGAATGTTTCTGGGGGTGCAAGGTAAGAGCTAGTCAAAAGGATCTGCAGCGACAAAGGTGGGATTGCAGGTAGAACCAGCAATATGCTTCTAGGCTGAAGGTCTAGAAGCTGTGTTTACACTAGCGTGTGTAGGTCAGGAGAGTCTGGAAGGATGACATCAATGGAGAATGAGAAGAGCTGCTCTCCTACTTTCCATGTGGCAGATAGACCCAGAGCATCCTGCTTGTGTCCAGTAGTATCCATGTCTTATTATGATTCCTTCTTCCACATTATGTATACACTGGTTCACCACAAATAAAAGCAGAGGCCTTAAACTTGCTCTTAGCCACCTTACAGTCCACATCTCACTCCAGACAACCTAGCAGTCTTGGCACAGAAAGCAGCAGAAAGAAGGGTTAGTGTGATGCCCCTTCTCCCAGCTGAATCAGTCTTCTGTGGGATTTAAAGAGAGCGTCTACACGCTTCTCTTTGAAGAGTGCGCATGACAAGGCTGGCTCAGCTGAAGAATGCAATAGACTGCTCCCCAGCTATAAGGGGACATCCTCATCCTCATCTTCATCCTCATCTAGGTCAGTGCAGCGTAGGCTTAAGTCCTTGAGGATGTCTGAGATGTTTTCAGCAACTGGCCCTGTCAGCTCCATCTCTTCCAGGTCAGTATCAGTGGCAGAGGTGGAGCACAGGCCTTCCACCTCATCACACAAGTGTGAGGGCTGGGGGGAGTGGCAAGAGGGAGGCAGTGGGCTCTCTGTCCCCAAGTCTGCTGCTTGCTGTGATGCCACCATGCAGTTGTTCTGCCGGTTCCACACCTGAGTGGCCTGGCTGACCTTCTCACTGCTGACTGAAGTTCGGTTGGTATCACGGAAACTGGCAAGGGGTGGACGGAGGCGAACCCCAGAGCATGTGGAGCCCTCTATCGCCTTCTGAAGCTATTGGAAGAGAAAAAGATCAGAGAAAAAATGGATAAAAGGGAAGCTGACCCAGCCATACCCAGCAGAAGTTCAACTACTCTTCAGGGTAAAGGGCTCACATACAGAAAGAATCACAGCTCTACCCCTCGGGCCTGAGGAGATCATATTTTACACTGGTGTGACTTTTCTTTCCGCAGTAAATGACAAATTTCCTGGCACTTTTGGAGACATCAATAGCCACTTAGTTAAGAGCCCTACCATCACGAAAAGGACCAACCATTTAACAGTTGTGTAAGCAACATCTGTGCCTCCTCTAAAATGCATTCATCCAGTTCCTCTACATGGCTCCCAAAGGGTTGACTTAGAATTCAAGACTGGATTGAAAATGCAGTGATCACAGTCATTTCTATTCCAAGCTGGATCCCCAGCAGGTGTAAGCATTTTGCAATGATCCACAGAATGTTTGCAGCTGAGTAGGAGGAGATGGGAGGATCTTTACTTACCTCTTCCAAAGCCAACACTCCCCTCAGCTTCCCCATACTGGTTACATAGGCATGGCTGAGGCCCAGTAATGAGAACAACGTATGTGTCTATGAGCAAAAATAAAAAAGACTATTTCAGGACTTTGGAGGCTGATAATGTGAAACTTGGCAATAGAGCTGGGACACAGGATTTTAGGATCCCAAAGGCATACAGCTCTGCAGCCATCCCAGTTAGAAACTACCTCTTCCATTCCTTTTTCATAACTAGCAAATACTTGTCCTTCTGCTGTGTAGCCATAGTTGCGAGGGTGTTGATACAGGGAACATTCTCAACACTCCCATCCTCCATCTGGCAAACAAAAGATTAACATGCAACTAGTTGTGCATTTGGAGACTTGTGCAGATCCTATTTCATTTTAGTGCTGGAAATAAGAATATCAGGTAACAATATACATATTAATATACATATCTATTTTCTAGATATAATGATCACAGAATCAGAAAAAAAAGGGTCTGAAAGAAACTTCTGGAGGTCTTCCCCTTCAGCCCAGGAACTTCCTTCCATCTACTCAGCCAAGGCAATACTAACCATGCCCTCATTATTCTTGGCATTTTTGGACTAATCTATTATTGATGTCAGAACCTTCTTTGGCTATTTATTCCAGTGCTTTCCTTACCACTAGAAGACTTTTTTTTTTCTGTTCCAGAATGTTTCCTGTTAAAATTTAAGCTTGTTATTCCCTATCCAGTGCAGTGGGAACACTGAGGACAAGTTATTCCCTTTCTCTTACAAAGCCTTCTTAAAAAGACAGATTATCATGCTGCACATCGATCTTTGCTTCTTCAGCCTAAATATACCCTATTCTTTTACTCTTTCTTCATAGATCAGGCTTTCAAAAACTTTCAGCATTCTCAGTGCTCATCTATGGATCATTTCTGCCTGGTCTATACCTTCTTTGAAGCTGCATATCAGCTGGACTCTACCTGTGGCCTTACACAAAGTGATTCTTTCAAAGCTGATGCTTGCCTTTTTTCTTTTCTTTTCTTTTTTTTAAACCTCACATGAGAGGAAATATCATGTTCAAGTGTAAACCAGGGATAATCTCAATTCTCAGGCACAAGGCTTATTTTACCCTAACATAGAAGAAAATCAGACTGGTTAGATACAATTTGATCTTAAGCTGGGCTACTCTTTCCATTGTCAGTACTATCACACTTAGCTCTAACCATGCAAACCTCAATATAGTTTCATTATTTATTCCAGCATTTTTTGTACATACATGTTAGGCTGATTTGTCTGGTATTTCCGAGCTTCTAACTTTCTCTTTTTAAAGAGTGGTGTAAACTTTCCCCACTTGCAATCTTCACGTATCATTTCTTGTCATCCTATATTCTCAAAGATAACGGCTAGCTCATTTTCAGATTACTTCAGCTAGTCCTTTAGAAAACTCCAAACTCATGTATATGCTAACCTGTTCTTTTTTTTTCCAAGACTGAAATGTTACCCCTTTGGTAACAGTAATTAATTAATTTTGTGGGAAGCATATTGATAAAATAAAAAAAGGCACTGTACCCTTTTCTTTCAGTAGGCAGCTTTCCCTCTCCATTGAGTAAATGCCTAATCATTTCTCATCCCCGATGTACTAAAATAATGACTGCTTTTCCCCCAAGTTGTCCCCTTCTAGCTGCAAGTCATTTTGTGCTCTGGTTCTTCCAGTTTTGTCCCTACCTGCTGCGCTAGTCTTTTAGAGTCATCCTGAGCTGACTCTAAAAGTCATATGACCTAGCTTTCTCTTTGCTTATGCTTCACATCAATAAAGAGCCTATGATTCAGGCCAGTTTCATGTAACATTTTCTGGAGGTATGTGAGGAGGATTACAGGCACAAAATAATTTCTATAGCTGGATGTGGAAGTAGCTGATGAGAAATATAACTGGATGTGGACAAGGTGAGCCAGTGGAAGGGGAAGAAGAAAAAAAGAAGGAATAAGTCATAGGCTAGACTTGCAATGATAGACAGTGAAAAAAAAACTTGTGGATGAGAGGGACATCTGCACCCACCTTGTGCAGGGAAGTTCTCTCTACCAGCTGGAAAGGGGCAGGATCTATGCGGCAGCTGTCAAAGCATACATCCTTGTCCAGCTCCTCCTGTTCCCAAGCATCTATCTGACACAGAAAAGAGACGAATCACTCTTAGAGTAATCAACAGTGTTCCTAGCTGGTGCACCCAAACCAGACACCTAGCGTTCTCTTGTTAATGCTCCTTCCCTCCTATGTACCTTGTCCATCTGCCTTGCCCATTATATCATCCCCCTCAGGTTTCCCATTCTTTCCTTGCCTGATGTCAAGTCCCTATGGGAACACAGCAATTCCAGTACCTCAGAGGTTCTCAGCAGAGAGAAAATCATCTGCGAAGGTGAAGCTTTGCTCCTTCCTGCTTAAAGAGGGAGTGAACATCTTAACTTTCCTTTCCGAGTGCACCTTCCCCTTGTGACTGCAAGATAATAGTCCCTTTATGCAAAGAATGAAGGAACAACATCAACCTATGGAAAGATTCGGGTGAGGAGGGACCTGTGGAGGTCTGTAGGCCAACACCCTGCTCACAGACAACCTAACTTCAAAGCTAGATCAGGTTACTCATAGCCTTGCTCAGCAGAAAAATCTCTTCTTTTGCTTGAAAGTGTGGTGCCCACACTTACTAAAAAGAAAGTTTGACAGGAAGAATTACAAATGATAGGGAATGAGCAAAGGAAGCAGTCACTTGCCCTCACTCCCTTTGCGCATCTAGTCTTACCTCTTCTGGACTCATTGTGTCAACAGCTTCTGCCAGATCCTGCAGGAGAAAACACTGTTCAAGACAGAGACAGAGCACACAGTTTCACAGAGTACAGAAAGGAGAGATGCACACAGTCTCCTCAACCCTTGTGGCCTCCTTTTTGTTCCAGTGTATTAGTGAATGATTAGTTTTTCTTTATACTTAAACATTATAAGGTGTACTTTATACTTGCTGTCCTTCCTTTGTCAAAGATGTACTATGAAATACCTGTGGAGCAATTCAGGTGCCTAAACATAGGCATCTGGTGTTGCTTTAGATGCTCTAGGACAACTCATGTGGGGTCCAACCATTGCCCTAGACTGGATGGGTCTCCCATAGGCTGAGTATGATATCCACCAATCCCGTGCAGATAGCTCAGATACACAAGGGCCTCTAACATGGCACAAGGCAAAAGTATCTTTCCATTTGTATCTGTCCAAAGCTGTTTGCCAAATGGGCAAGAACTGCACTTTTTTCCAGGTTAACCAAAACGGCAGTAAGATTTTTGCTGGGAAAAAGATTCCCAGATTTAGTCATGACGGCAGCCTTGACGCCTGAGAACAGATGGCTCTCTTTAGGAGGATACATACTCTACGTTAATCACACCCTTTCTCCTTGAAGGGAGTTCCCCACTGAGCTTGACAGAGTTCAGGACCATAAGCATGTCCACCCTTTGGCCAGATGCTGAATGGCTTTGAGTAGCAGGTTCTATTTCCATTGCATCCCTTCCCTCTTCAAGGTACTGCTAGGCTTTCTGGATCCCTAACCTGGACAGCCCTCTCCATTTCAGGTGGACGGTTGTAATAGCACAAGAGCTGCTGGATCAGTTGTCTCAAACTCCAGAAATTACCTGAAGAATGAAAACAAACACATGGATAAGAACAAGTAGGAGACAGAAATACAAAGTTCCACATCCATCTCCTTGTCCATGGCAGACTGGGAAATAATATTAGGGCCATATTAGGTGGTATATGACAAGGTTCAGCCAGTCAAAACCCAGAATGTGATTTGTGACATGGTGGCTGGGATATGCAAGAATATTCCCGTGCAATATCTGATCCCCCGAGAAGAGGAAATAAATGATTACAGAATAGCCCTCACAGATGGTATTCAGAGATCAGTGTCCCTGAGAAAAAAAAACAGAAACAAGGCTGCTGGCACAGCAAAAGATTAGATACAAGGGAGGGGAATTAATATTTGAAAGGGGGTAACAAAGTCAGAATAATGGATGAGAAAAATGATTTTGTCAAAGCATGGATTAAATAACAGGAAAACAGACAGAAACTGCTGTGACTAGAGGGTTCTGCAGTCCACAAACAAAATGTGGTATGGGCAATGAGGATGGAGAGGAATTGGGAATGACTTCAAAGACCAAACTTATCAATAGGCTGAATTTGAGAAGTGCAAAAGAGTGACAAGTCCATGGGTTGTACCAGCAGCGCAATGGTGGGAATGAAAAGGACTACAGAATTAGTCTCTCAGGCAGCGTAGACAGGACTTAGCAAAAGGGAGGAGAAAGGTTTTGGTACTGTTGTGAAGCAAATAAGGCTGTGGAGGAAGGTAGGTCTGAAACAAACAATGGCAGCTGTGAACCAAATTAAGGTAGGGAAAGCCCTGTGAAGTCACCTCTGCTCCATCCACTCCTGTCACTCCTGGATCACTCAGTGCTAGCGTCACTTAAAATCTCATACAGCGTCCTTGTTTTGATGTGATTATTTGTCAGTTTTTGTAAGGAGGGCGGATGCCGCTATGGCTAGCATAGAGTGGGTTTTCGTATGCCTTAAAGGCTTAGTGAAACGTGAGTGGTGTTAAGGAACAAGACTGTGCTACATGCTGTATTACATGTCTTCTTTACCTTTGAGTGGCTAAAAACACTAGCCAGAGCCCTGTCCTCCATACTCATACTCAAGATTTCACTAGACCATTGTGCTCATTTCCTCTCTGTGTAGTTCAAGACACATTAGGGAAAAACAGTCCTTCATGGAATGTACATAGTACAAAAATCAGAAAGGAGATATGAGTACAGTCTTGGAAGCAAAGGTTGTATAGGCTGGGGTAGCACACAGAGAGCATAATACATCAGTATTTGTCCACCATATTTATGCAGCTGAATCAGAGGTGTGTGTCCAAGGGAGGAGTTGTTCAGTTTTGGAAGATAGCTGAGAAACAGTCTAAGCTACTCATAAAAAAATGTGTCCAGTTAGCTGTCAGGCTACTCTTCCCAGGGAAATTCATTCAGGGGCTAAGGGAGGCAAGAAATAGGATGCTTCTGTGCAGAGTCTCTAGAACATGTCTGAGGAGATATTGCAAAGGATGGAGTGGGGAGCACTGACAGGGGGAGAGCAGCTTGGATGGGCCTACTTTTGCTATGCTCTCCGAGGGATTGCAATCTGAAGCTAATTTCTGATCAGTTATTCTGATGCTGAGGTGCATTAACAAAGTGCCTTTAATATACGAACAGCAGAGAAAGCTGGCAATCACCAATCTCTTCTTTCAGTCTCTGTGATACCAGCACCTCACACAGGCATGTACACACAGTAAACGTTAAAGCTTCCACAAGCTGGCTCGGGTGATTTGGCTGGTTGCATGCCAGAGGTCATCATACCTGGAGGATGCTGTGGCCCCAGTGTTTCTGGAACTTGTTTAAGAGGACTCGTCGGGCCATTAGGTTCTTCTGGGTGACTGGGAGTGGGACTGGGGGGCTCAGGCAACTGTTATGGAAAGGAAACAAAGTAAGGTCTACTCTGAGTCATTTCTTTCTCAACCTCTCTCAATGTCTTACTGCTTCTTGAGCATACTCTGTGTTGCAGTTTCTCCTCTTCTCCCTTACCTCTGCCTTCTCATTGTCATTCTCATCCTCATCAACATAAGCAAAAGATTCGTGCTTCAGCTTGGGCAGGGCTGACCATGGTCCCTTGCTGTGCCCATCGTAGGGTGCCTCAGCCAGCTTCTGCTGCATCTCTCTGTGGAGTTGCCGTCGCCGTTCTGGGCTAATATGTCTCTGGAGGAGAGCCTGAAGTTCGGATCGCTCCACAGACCCCAGGAGGATCATTGACTCTGGAGGGCACAGAGCAGAGAAGCCATTAAGCACCCTCTAGATCACGTCAGCCCTCAAGGTTTTGAAAATCCCCTTCTACACTCTGCCCCTTCCTCCCTCCGACCCTTTCAAAGTGTGCTTACTCATACTGTCTTGAGCTGTACAAGAGGCATTGACCAGCCCTGCTAACTGCTGGTAGTATGCTGTGGGACAGTGGAGAGTTGACCATTCCTGAGCTCCACCACCTTTCAGCACCACATCAAAAGCAGGCTCTTTACTTATACAAGATCCCTCCTTGTTGCCAAAGTTCAGTCCACAAACTTTTCACGTCTCTCCTACCTGCTGTATTTGGTTCACCCTCCATGCTTCAGCCTGCCTGTCTAACCATCTGAAACACCATTCTGTCATACATGACCATAGGGGAGATTTTTAGGATGATTTTTTTACCTAGTGGGTCACGCTGCCTCCTTCAAAGCATGTAATTTGAGAGCTAGTTTCTTTGGCTCTTTAAATCGAGACAGTCTTCAGGAATGACTGGTTTCTCCACATAGCTTACCTGGTGAGTCCACCAAAGGCAAAGTCTTGACAGTGGTGCTTTGCAGTAGAGCTTGCAAGTCTCGGTATTTACAGTCGGAGGAGATGAATTTCACATCTTGGACCATAATATCCTCAACAAAGATATTATACTTGCTGTGAATGTATAGACAATAAGGAGAAGAGTTAGCATATTAAAAGTATCTAGTAGATAAATTTCCTAAAGAAATATATAAAATGACCATTTATTTAAAAAAATATTCTCTATAAGGTTGGTAAATGATTTTCTGTGAGAGTGTGCAAAGAAGACTGCTCAATGTGATCACAGAGTAACTGGATTTTCATTACAGTTACATTCCATTCCATTGACCCTCACCAAAAAAACGCTCACACATATATACATATAAAATATATGTATAGAGAGAGATGTATATGAAAGACTGAATTTTCTTTTAAGTCAACTATCCAAATAAAATTATATTTCAAGTTTTTTTGGAAAAAAAATCCAAAAAAAATAAATTCAGAAAACAATGGAAATGAAACATTTGATTTTTTTTTTAACTGAAGCAGTCTGCTAATATTTATGTAAATTCAATAAAGTTGCAGATGATTCAGACCTGTCCTTTCAGTGAAAAAAAGAAAAAGATTTTTCTCCATTTCCATGTATGAAATCTAGTTCTACTCCACCTCTTTTTTTCTCACCCTAGTTCTAGTCTGCCTTTTCATTTTATTTTTAGTCCTAGCCCCTTTTTACGACCTTTCATTCTCCTATGGTATCACCCTCATCTGTTTTATTTCTCCACCACTCTCCACCTCTACCTCTGTTGCAGCGCACCTTATCTGATTCCAGCCCAGGTCTGGCAGGTAGGGCAATTTCTTCACCTGGATGATGCTGTCATAGAGGCTGGGCTGCAAGCTCTGGGCCACCATGTTGGCAAGAATGACAGCCACCATCATGGGGAGGATGTGAGAGATCTGACCTGTCAGCTCAAAGCAGATTACAGCAGTGGAGACAGTGTGGCTTACTGCTCCTGTCAGAGCTGCTGCGCCTTTCCCAAGTACGGTGGAAGAAGAATAAGGAGAGAAGAGGAAAGAGTTTCATATAAAAACAGAATGTCATGTCAACCAGGAGAGTCATGGGAATAGGAACAGATGAAGAAAGAGAAAGATGTGGATACTCACCAATGACAGCATACCCTCCAGGTAAGATTCTATAAACAATGCCATCAAAAAGAATCCCATTGGGAAAGAGTGATGCCATGATTTCCCCTATAAGACGGCCAAATGCAGCACCTGGAAAGCATCACCAGGGATCATGGAATTAGCATCTAAGGAATACAGTGTCTGTGCTGCACATCTATGCTGGACAATCACTAGCATATTTTCTAGCACAAGCAAAATCAAAACTTATATTAAAGTGACACTGGGGGGCTAAAGAGTAGCGCTCAGTTACAATAGAAGCTGCACTCAAAAAGGAGAAAAAGATGTGTAAATATAGTTGTAAACCCCTTATTCCTCTACTTAGGTACACCAGGCACAGAAGTATTTGTGATCCCAGAGAGGAGGAGGTATCTTTTTAAAGACATTAGAATTTTTGGAATATTCTATGTAATGTCAATCCAGATCACAGTTAAGCCTCTTCATGCACTCAGTCTGTGAATGTCCAGATGTTAGAATCACTGACTCAAAGAATAGATTAGGAGGGAAGGGACCTCTGGAGGTCTCTGGACTGACCCCCTGAAATCAGGCCACTCCAGTCTTTGTCCAGGCAAGCTTTGAAAGTCTCCAAGGATGGAAATGCCCCAGCCTTTCTGGTCACCTTAACCAGAGAAAGAAAATTTTCCTTACATCCCATCAGAATTTCCCCTCTTGCAACTCGTGCTTGCTAGCTTTTGTCTATTTACTGTGCGTCTCTGAGAAAAGTGTCTTCTCTATTACTCCCACGTTAGGTGGTGAAAGACTGCAGTTAGATCCCCTCTTGGCCTTCTCTTCTGCATGGTGAACAAGCCAAGCTCCCTCAGCCTCTCCTTGTTTGTTTCGTGCTCTAACTCCCCAGTCATCTCAGTGGCACTTCACTACTCCTGCACCTCTTGCAATGGGGGGCTTGAAATGGCACACTAGTCTAGAATGATCTCCTAAGGGCTGAATAGAGGGGAATAAGCACTTCCATTGCCTTGTTGGCTATGCTTTGTCTAATACAGCCAACTTTGTGGTTAGCTTTCATGCAAGGGCATGCTGCTGACTTAAGTTCAGTTGCTGCCTAACAGAACCCACAGGTCCTTAACACACTTGGTTTCATCCAAGTTATAGATACTTAACACTGAATTTCATGAGCTTGTATTCTCATACTTTAATCTAAAATAGCCTTTCTTTCTTAACAGCACCCTCAGTATCATTTTTTTTGGCCTTAGAATTAAAAATAATTAAAAATCAATAAACTCCCATATGTCAACATATTACAGCCAGAAGTAATGAATAAATGGTGGATTACATTGCTGGTACTAGTTTTGAGGCTGTCTCCTTCTAGCTGGCCTTCGGGGGGAAAGGAGCAACTATTACTAATTACTATTACTAATGAAGAGGCAGGGAGAAGGCCATGACTCAGCATGCTTCCTGCAGCTTAGATTTCACTATGTAAAAGGACAGGGATTTCCTCCTCAGCATTTGGACCTGGGAGGCCAGGAAAAGGACAGAAGCGGAGTCTCAGAGACTGATATCTGGACTGTTAACAGAAATTGGCATAAACACCAAGGGGTAACCAGACTCCTCATCCTCTTGAAGAATCCTATGGGGTACATAGGCAGTGCTTCTCTCACCCACTTCATCTGTTAGACATACATCCTGCAACATAAATTCAAACTCACCCAGAACAAAAACAGGCATGAAACCTCCACAGGGGATTGGCATGGTGGTGGCAATGACAGACATCCAGAACTAGAACAGAGGTAGAGGGAATGATTGTTAGTGAGCAGCAATAGCATTTGCTGCAGTTCCACTCTACTGCCCCACTTATGAATCTATGAAGAGATACATTCTGAGGGATCTGGCAGCTCAGGAAGAAAGTGAAGGGCAAAGGGACTGTGGGGAGTGAAGGGGAGCTGGAAAAACTCCAGCAACACACCAGCACTGTGGCAGAGGACTTCTGGGTGACTACTGTGATGGTAGCAAATCTGAGTAACAAGAGGGATAAATCAACGTGGAGAATTCCTTTGTCTTGGACTTTGGAAGGTGGGATTTCCCACTGCTTCCAACAGCTTTGCTTTTTATAGAACAGCATTGTCAAAATTTCATAGATGCACAGAAAGATTTAGGTGGGAAGGGACCTCTGGAGGTCTCTCTTCCAACTCCCTGCTCCCAGCAGGGCTAACTCCAAAGTTAGATCAAGTTGCTCAGGGCCTTGTTCAGGTGACTTCTGAACATCTCCAAGGGAGGAGATTCCCCAGCCTCTCTGGCACTTGAGCCAGAGCTGAACCACCTTCAGAGGATAATTTTTTCCTGGTGTTCAACTGTAGTAAGTTTCCCTTATAACAGCTTGTGTCCACTGCTTCTTGTCCTCTTACTATGTTGGGCACAAATGGTAAAAATCTGGCCTGGTAGTGCTGAGGCCCCACTGAATGCTGCCTTAGCCCAGCACAGGTAGTCTTCTTCCAGAGGCAGCAGCCTAACCTCACATACTTAGCAAAGGCCAATAAGCTCAGCCCTTGAAAAATACTTTCAGGTTTCCCTTACGGAACTAGAAAACTGTATTCTCTTCAGCTGAGGCAATGCCTTCCTGCTGTTCAAGGTCCACTTTTGAGGAGGTGATGCCTCTGCAGACACCTCTGTAGCTGTAGACAGATGAGATGCTAATCTCATTAGACAGTCAGTTTGGTGAGAGGAACTACAGCCAAGAGAGTTTTTTTTCAGTGTAATTCTAGTAGGATGGTTGGCATAAAAGGGAAAAAGAAGCCAGGAGATGGCTTGCCATTTAGGAAAGTCCTCTACAAAGGTAACAAAGAGCAAGCAGAACAGCATCTCTCTCAGCCCCTGATCAAGGAACATGATGGGATAAGGGGCTGGACCATTTACTTGATATTGGCTTTTGCTCTTCCTCACAGAAGCCGTCTGAGTTTTCTGGTGGAGAAGTTCCTGGCTGGCTACAAAGTCCAGGAACCTGTAAAAGGGGAGTACTGCTAGCTCAGCTCCCTCTTCTCCTGTGCTAAACCTAGGCCGGATGGAGCTGAGAATTGGGACTATAGGGCAGTGGAGAACCATGCCAAGCCTTTGCCTAGAGTCAAAGCAGCCGGTTCTTTTTTTTTTTTTCTATACTCTATCCCAGCTCAAATATATTCAGAAAAAAATAAAATGCTTGGAGCAGTTATCTAGTCATTTGACAAAGCATTAGTAATTTTCTAGTGACAGCAATAACATATGTGAGAAGGCCATCGAACCTAGGTTTTTCAGAATATAGCTCTTCTAATGTAGAACAGATGCACTCAAGGTAGATAGACCCTGTAGTCCATCCTCCTTTCGTTCAAACGAAGACAACTATATCTACCTGATACACTATAATCAGAGTTATCATAGAAGCAGAGCCCTTAACTGCCTGTCAGAAATCTGATGCAGTATTTTACTTTAGGTGGAATCGGCTGCATCAATCAAACATTAATATCCATTTCTGATCTACCAAAATGTTTCACTGATACTGCCAGGCTGCCTCTACTCTTTCACTCCTTTGTAGCAAAATAAAATCACCATTACTATGATATTCTTGCCTTTTTCGCTTTATTTTTTTACTCTTAGGAAAACCTTTCTTGCTACTTGTATTTTGAACACTAGAATATAATGTTTTCTTCTTTTAAATCTCTTCTCTTGTTCTGTCATGAATCTGTTACACAGTTGATCCTTTCAGAGCCTGAGCAATTGCATTTTCCTAAGACTACGTCAGCTCAGAACATTTAATTTGCTGTTGCTTTCCCATAAATGAGCAAAACTAGTCTCAGCTGAATTTCTCCATCAACTTTCAGTGCTATTAGCAAATCCGGGAGCCTAATGAACATATAAAATGCACTTGCATGGTTTTATTAGTCTCCTGTCTGTAGTCAGGAACATGAAGCACACAGTATCAGACTTAGACCAAATATAAATTACCAGAGAACTTTTTACTTGGTAACTTATTTTCCTGGACCTCGAGAAATCTTTCCTGACCTCTTAGTCTTCACTACCAGCTACTACACAGCAGATCCTGAAGGACATTCAGCAGGAGGGATGAGGAACTAGCAAGGAGGGAGGAAAGTCAGTAAATTAAGGCCAGGAACCTATTCCCTAATAATATTGGTCATTTTGCATTCAAGGTGGGCAAACATCACATTAAAAGATGTAAGACCCCACTCTAGTTGTAGTACTTCATTCAATACCCAGCAGCTTCTCGTTGGCAGGGCACAAACTATTTTTAATAACTATTAAACTATTAAACTTGTTAACTTATTAAACTATTAACTTATTAAACTATTTTTAATGGAGAATTTTCACCCTGAGTGGAGACAGTTTATGGTAGTGTGCATTTCCTACCTTCATGAGAAAGAAAAGGAGGATGATGATGAAGACACTGACTTTGGGATGGATCCAGGCAGCAGATTTCCCTAGGATCTGGGGGTCCCCTGTGTATTTTACCCAGGTATAGTTATCAAAGAGAGAGCTGATGGCTTCCCGTGGCATCAACTAAACAGGAAGAAAACAGCGATGAGCCATGACGTTAGATGCATTAATGTTCTACCTCTGTTACTACAAAGTCAAGAAGATTTTTACTTCTAAACATATCATTATTATGAGATTTTTCTCATGTTTTTAATCTTCAGTAAGAGAGACAGGACTTTACCTGAACTGCTGGAGGGATAACCACTTAATCTCCTTTAATATACACCTTCCTTATAAATTTGCCTAAGAGAGCGCAACATTTTATAGGTTTTATATGAAGGGGATAGCAGAGATCACAAGTCTTAGAATATAGTCCCTTTCCAGTCCAAACTGCTCTCAAATCTTCCTTCTCGTTTCCATGATATAAGCATTTTTGGGGCATAGGAGAAGGGGGAACTGTTCCCCAGAATTACACAGAATTGCAAATGCACGTCCCACTCTCACCTCTCCCGCCATGAACTGCCCAAACCCTGGAGGAAACGTCACAGTTGCTATAAGGAAGGTTATAACTCCTGGGTATATGAGGCGGCTGAAAAGAGAGAAGAGAATTTTATTAAAATATAACCTCACATTCTTGTACCACTATCACTTCAGGACTATGACTGCTATTTCTATGAATGATATCTGCCACATCTGTTCCGGAGTTCTATTGTTGACAATTTAATGCTCTGTTCCACTGATGATCATCAGCCATGAAGAGTTTAACTCTTTATGGCAAAGCAATTTTTTCAGTCACAATGTAATGGGAGGGAGGGTGAGATGGATGCATGCAGGAATGTATGAAATGCACAGAATTAAATACACAGGGGTGATGTGCATTTATAATGGCATGCTGACCCATTCCCAAAAGCTAGCATCTCCTCCAGCGGTCCTGATTATTCCACTTTTGTCTCCCCGTCCCCCATACTATATATTGTATCCTATTGGGTAAACACAGGTATTTTATAGATTTCTGCATGCATCCCCCCATTGCATTAATTCTTCCGTGAAAAATTGCTTTACTTTCTGTTGAATTGCTGACTGTCACAATTTTAGGAGAGGCATCTCCTTGGTGGCCAATGGCATCTGGTTGTCCTGGGCCATGTGGGACATGGCTGGACAGCAGGCTGAAGCCATCCATGTTTTGCCACTATTGTGTTCAACCCCAGGCTGGGTTTCTGCAGGGGTGTGCTGTGAGCCCTCACAGGCACTAAGGCAAACTGAGCCTAGGCTGCCTCCACATGCTTGATTGGCATCGCCAGGCCTCCCCTGACAAGTTACTGTGTTCATTACGGGGGTTTCTGGTTGAAATGCTATGTTATTCAAGAAGCTATAGCATATAATCTTTAACTTATTGCAGTCTAAGAACCTATAACATTCTGAGAAATTAGTCAAAAATTTAAAGTAAATTCCTTGCTTTTCAGGCTTCGCTCCACTTCTATATTTACTTTGTTACAATTCTGATTGCTCTGCAGGTGCTTGCAGGTAATCTTACATAATAAAGAAAGACATTTTTTCTTCCACATCATAAATGAAGCTATTTTGAACTTCCTTTTAACTAGAGATTTTTTTCTGCTCAGATCTGCAAGTTCTTAACAAATGTAGGACCTGCATACTCTCAACTTCAAGAATTCTCATAGCATCACATTTATTCTGTAAAGAGACTGAAGATATTTAAAATCAGACACCTTTTCTTCTTCAGGTTATTAACAATAACTTTAGATTTATTAGAGAGCACAAAAAATATTTAAGTGCCTTATCAAATCTTTATTGCTAAGCTCTTTATTTTGTTTCACATTTCTCTTCCGTGCGCCAATTCATATCATTTGATTACTATAAGTTTCAGGTTTTGATTCTTAAGTATGCAATAATTGGAATGCTGCTGCAGATTCTTTACGTTTTTGTATACATTTTGATTAAAAAACCTTTTATTTTAGATTTTTAAGATGCAGTTGCATTTCAGTTGTATCTAATTTTCTTAAAACATATACAATATTGAATTGCTAGGTCAAATTGTGAATTATTTTTTCTTTAATGTATTCTAAAAACTTAAGAAACATGAAAATTGATTTTCTAATTAAGAACATTTCCTGTTCAATCAAATGTTTCCCTTGCATTCTTAATAAATATTGCAGTAAAGTCTCCCTCTAAAATCAAGAAGCTATGTGAAACAGTTGGAGCTAGTCAAGAAGAAAATCCAGCTTAGAACAGATTATTTTTATGTTTGCAGATATAGATATGTTACTCTCAAATAAACTCATATTCTCATATTTTTACCATCTTACATCTCAAATAGTTCTACTAATTTCCAGAAAGCATTTGCTACTCTCCAGTGCCAGCAGGGCATCAAAACCTGATCCCTAAAAGAGAGTATCCTCAAATGCACTCACTATTTGGTGAGAAACTGGCTTAGAGCTGTATGACGCCGGATGCATAGGACCACTTGGCGATTGAGATAAACGAAAAATGCTCCAAGGAATCCAGAGCATATCCTAAAGTGAAGGAAATGAAATAAAATCATACAAAACAAAACACAATATGCAAATTATCAACCACAAAACTGAGTTATGATATTTTTCCTCTTCAGGTGTTCAAGAAGCCTTTTAAGTGTTACCTAGAGGATTTTCCCTATAACAACTCACTTGAAGACACTAGTTTCCTAATGAAAGCGAAGAGACCACTTTGGCCTTCCTTGACACACACAGTCCCATTTTACTGCTTAAATTTTCACTTGCTTAAATGGGGGAAATCCCATGTCAGGAGGTGATGTCCAATTCTAGGACACAATAAGGCTGTGCCTGAATTCTACCTTTTCCCCTCCTTCTCATTGCTGTGCCCTGGCCCACAAAGGCTTCCAACGATGCCTCCTGTAAATACACACGCACACACACGCACACACACGCACGTGTGCGCATGCATCCAGTGGAGAATTGGAGAAATAAACTATGACTGCATTGGTAGGACAGATATAATGTGATGACACTTCTATCTCAGCTACACCTTGGCTGAATATAGGGTTTGTCAATAGTTCCACTCAGAATTAATGTATGGAAAACTAACTAGAGCAGGCATTTCTGTGGCTGTTTCTGATTTTAACTAACTGTTCAAATACTTGGGTGATGGGAACAGTATCAGAACCTATACAGAAAGACTGACAGATCTCAGAGGAGACTGGAGAAGGGCAACGGGGCAAAGATCAGTCTCATCAGAACTTAGATATCAAATTAGAATAGTGGATAGTAAAGAAAGGAAGGAAGGAATTTGATTCTCTTTCAGCAAAATTACTTTTTATGTGTTGTATACAAAAAGTAATAGTAACTATTCTTATGCTTAAGACTAGTTATGTCAGGTCTGTGTTCCTAATCACTCTGCCTATGTTTCTAAGCCTAATCAGTCCAAAAAAGTACCGCTGGCTGCAAGAAATGCCCTTGATCGTTATACTCTTTAGCTTACTGAGACCTGGGTAAATAGGACCTAATACTCAAAGATGAAGTTAAAAAAAGGAGCTCCTTTTAAAATTGGTAAGAGGAAGTATTATTTTATGTGGCAAATAATTAAGCTACAGAATACTGAGGACAAATAAACCACTTTTTCATTCTATTATTTTTTTAAAATAATATGGTTTTTCATTTGTCATATGTTCTGCAGGTTTTTGCTTTTAAAAATCTCATTCAACGATGATTTTAGCTTACTTCCAAAAAAAAAAATCATATTTCAAAAAATTCCTGACATGGGCTTGGCTGTTTAACAGTAGCATAGAAACAAATTACATCTAACACAAAATGTGTCCAATGAGCTTCTCTTAAATACTTTAAACCGGCACTATTCAGCAATACTGCTGAACTGGACCAGTCCCTTGGGAAACACAAGCATTCTGTAGCTGCACAGTGAGCTAAATCTCTTTATAACACTTTGTATTAATAAAGTAGATCCCTTCATTCCTGCTTATCAATTTGCCAAAAAAAATAGAAGTGCTTCTCCTGTATAAGTTTTCCAAATTATCAACATTTGCTGGCACAGACAGATGAGATCTACCTGTCTGTACTGCTTGGGCTGGCTCAGCTTTTTGTGATACCTGAAAGTGAAGAAGTAAGCTGGATAGAAAGAGAGTTCAGCTTTGAGGAGAGACTGAACATTAAGAGAATGTGTAGCATTCCAAGCTGGCATGAGGTCTTTCTCCAAGACTCTCTCCAAGTCTCTATCTTTTTTTTTTTTTATCACATTGGTCTCCCCGGCCTTTGAAAGTATTTCAGACCCATCATACAATACACTCCTTTCCTAGTCATGTGCAGCACCACAAAAAACCGCTATACCAACTTAGTTCAAAAAACAATGACAACAAGTTTTGCATTTTATCAGTTGTAAATCAAAATCATTGTCTTTTTTCTTGCCTGTTTAAACAATTAGATTCCCTCATGTTCAGCAAGCAAGTGAAAGTATGCAAGTCTATTTAAGGAGAAGGAGACCAAAGAGGATAAATATGATTAGCAAAAGCTCCTGGATATTGATAGATTTTCAATGTATTTGAAGACTTCAAAAATCCCCCTTGAGTTCAACAGACCAAGTAAATGAATGGGTGAGCAGCCTCCCAAAAGGAGCTGGAAAATCCAAAGGAGCTGGAAAACTTGAACTATATTTCTAGTCTTGGAGCCAGATTCCCTAACAATATATTCACCATGCTGGCACAAGTATTTTTTCCTACAATGTATTCACCTCACTATTGTTCTGCATTAATTTCCCTGGAGTCTTTCAACCCTAACCCAAGACTTTTCCTAGCAGCAATTCCAAACTCAGATTTTTCTCCAATATTTCCCAATTATCTTCAAATTTTTTCCCAAATCCGCTCCTTCATTTCCTAAAATTTTCTCCACAGATGTAGTAGATTACTATTCAGCTATTTTTGCCAGTGCCTCTGTGGTACGCAGCTCTTTTGGAAAGGATAACCATTCTGTCCTTGTAAAAGGACAACTTCATAGTTAAATCTTTTGTCCCATCCTCCCAGATCCTTTGAAGTTTGTTTTCTCTGATTTCCTTTGCTTGCTAATGGAGCATCAGGTTGGAATGGACTGATTGCCCAGATCTTAACAAACTGCATATAAATTTCTAGATACTAAAGCTAGAAAAGACTTGGCCTTGGTTTCTAATGCAGAGCTGCCCCAAAATGGTAGAAAATAGACATGCAAATTTATCTTAACTTATTCCAACCCATTCCTCCCATTCTTCAGCCCAGGCTGACAGAGCATTTCTTCCAGGAGATGGCCTTTCCATAGCAGAAGTCTCAGAAACATCACTTTCTCTTCTCCTCCTTCAGTAACAGACCTCATCTCCTCAAGGTCTGGGCAAATAAACTCAAAGTAAAGCAAAGAGCTACTGTCAAGCAAAAAGACCACACTGGCTTGTTCAGGTCGTCTGAGGATGTCATCAAGATGGTTAAAGGACCATTGAATAAATCTATACCTAGAACATAGACTGAGCTAGATTTTTCTCTCCAGAACTTAATATCTGAAAAAGGTATAGGGTACACCTTGGTACTACTCCCATTTCCTTCCTTACCCATCCTTTTACATCAGCACCATTTCTTAAGGCAGAATCCCAACAAGCAGAGGCCTTGCTAGTGATGGTCAAAATGCTGTAAAGAGCTGTGCAAAAGAATTCCTAGAAGAGCTCACTTGATAGCCTTCACAGTGCAAGGAGCTGAGTCCCTGTGGACTTACCCTATTACAGCAAATGCTGGCAGCTCTTGCAGATCAAAGGGGAAATCCATGCGAAAGTTAGTTCTGAACAGGGCTGTGATGGTGACTGTGTAAGAGAAGAAAAAGGTAGAGAAGGAAAGGGAAGAACGAGATGAGATGCTAAATGGCATAAAGCTGAGGATAGGGAGAGGGGAAATAGTTATATATATGTGTGGTTGTGTGATATTATAAACAATATTACAGATGTGCAGACTGCTCTGATTTTGGTTTTGACTATTTTTGAGCACTTGTGACCCTAATAGTCTAAATGGTATATGTTTGTGTTCAGAGAATGTATATATTTTTAGCTACAAACACAGATTTTTAAAGGGTTTTCTTTTTTCTATTTTTTTTTAAAGCTTTTCTTTAGAAAAGAAAAGCTCTTCCCAATTTGCTCACTGACTCTATAAAAACCTTTTTTGCAGAGGCAGACAGTGCTCACATCCCTGGAGAATCCTTTTCACATACAGTTGTGATTACCTTCTGGAAATACAGCTCAGATCCTCTCTGAAGTTACATCTGTGCAATTTTTATGAGTGGTACCAAACGAATAAAATAGTCTTAGAAACCAGAGATGGAAAAGATCAGCTAAGACCCATCTTGTCCAGCTCATCTCTCCTGGTAGTGTTGCACTGCAAAAATGACTGAAACGGTGAAACCTCCCCTACTTTTACATGGAGGTGCCTAATTATGTGGAAATGGTAAAAATCTGTAGGCCAATAGGTGAAGTCAAAGATACCAAGCCAGTACAAGGTGGAAATATAGCTGAATGGATATGCATATAAACCCCAACCAACTTGTACAGGCTTCTGGATCAAGGGATTATATGCACAATAAGAAAAGAAAAGAAGCAGTGAAAAATGAGCATAATATGATAGCGATGGGGGACTTTAATTACTTATTAACTGGTCAAACAGGATCAGGTTTAAAGCAATGATTTAATCAGATCTCTGTGGACTGCATTACCTGAGACAGATGACCCTGTCTAACAGCATGTTACTGTCCAAAATGAAAAGCTCTTACTCCCTCTCTCTTCACCCTCCTCTTCCCCTTCTGGCTGTACTGTTCTGCCCCTTTCCTCCCCTGACACATTACAAAGCCTTCACTGAGTTCTTTTGCCTCATTAATATGTAAGAAAACTTATCTTCTTATTTCCTGGGTTAGTCCTTTCCAGGATAGTGAGTTGAATGGAGGGGTCCAATGAACAGCAGAGATGGCTCAGGTGAGGGCAGAAGACTGGGTCGGGTCCCGGGAGGGCAGAAGATGGTGAAAAGGACACCCTTTTTTTATTAGATGAGACCAAGAAAGGGGTAATCTTATTTTAGTTTTAGGAAAGACAGTCTAAGTCACCAACTGACAGTGACAAAAGTATAATGACCTCAATTTCCAAGGGTCTAGCAGGATGGCAAAGGTGACCAGGGTAAAGGGAAACAGTCACAGCACTTAGTCTAGGTTCTCTCTAATATTCCAAAGAGACAGGAAGAGAAATCCATAGAGGGATTCAGCCCATCTATCTTCAGCTTATCTCTTGAAGCTGAATGGTTAAGCTGTTTTCTAGAAGCACCCATCTCTCTCCATTGGCTACAGACGTAACCAGTTGAGTAGTTTAGAGTAGCTGTCCACCAGCTCTTATGTGATGAAAGCTAAGAGAGAAAAGTTCCATTGCAAAAGAGACTGTTGTGAAATGGGAAGGTCTACTTAAAAATCTGTGGATATTGAAATAACAGTGAGCCATGTGTAGAAGTGACCAGAAAGAGCAGAACAAGGGAAGGCATAAAGCACTGTGACAAATAAGACAAAGGCTCAAGACAGGGCCAAACAGAAATCCTGACAATTGCAGAACTTTAGTCTTTCATGATTAGCAAATAGGGGCAGAAGCTGCAGCACCCAAACAGAATGATGCAGATGTTACTTGGAGAGGACATGATGTAAAGCCAACTAACATAGACAGCAGTACCCAGAAGCCTGGACTTTGTGGGTTTAAGGAAGAAAAGAGTTTTGTTCAGAAGCTACACAACTTATATGCATCTGCCTACTCTAAACATATTGCTTCCTTACCTTCTACTTCCTGGTAGCAATGATGCAGCTTGGAGGTAAAAAACGGCAGTTAAAGAAACATTAGAACAAGATGATGACTTAAAAGGCGATAATATCAAGGAGATTCTGCCTTTGAAAAGTGTTCTGAGGCAGATTAGGAAATAGGTATTGAGCTACTTAAAAGAAACGTTCACATTGTCCAATGAGCACCACAGGTTCCTGTGACTGGAGGAAAGCATATATTTTTAAGAAGGTTATGGAACAATGTGGTGAAGTGCAAATGGAGTCTTGCATTAGTACCTGGCAGATTGGTAAAATATATGTAGATTTTAAAAGCTAGTAAAAGCCTGGAAATTCTTGTT
The DNA here is from genome assembly GCF_040807025.1 of Struthio camelus. NCBI lineage: Eukaryota > Metazoa > Chordata > Aves > Struthioniformes > Struthionidae > Struthio > Struthio camelus. The sequence goes on along the minus strand of NC_090942.1, from coordinate 90,218,933 downwards.
TTGAACCTCAAAGCCAAGGCAAAAACAAACAAACAAACAAACCCCAAAACTCAAAAAGTTCAAATGAATAGGAAGTTTGTCACTTGCAGTTTTTGAACAAGGCAGTAAAACAAGATTAAAGGGTGTGTTATTTATTTAGATTATTGAAAGGTCCCACATGAGGCTATGGAGCCATATGCAGAGGTCCACTGATCAAACTGAAGAAGGGAAAATGTTACCAGGGATCAGAAGGTAGCCCAGGGAGGGAAAAAAATGAGTTTGTCACAACAGACAGGTAAGAGGGGCTGAAAATTTTTGTCTTGGGGCTCTGTGTTGTTGAATGAATTTTCTCAGGTATTAGTATTGGAGCTGATTCTATTTAACATTTTCATTAATGTCCTGGATGATAGGATGGAAAGTATGATCAGTGAGTTTGCCGAGAACACCATATTGGAGGAGGTAGGGGGCATGTTCAGTAAGTGGGAGGGCTAGGCAGCCATCAATGCAGAGCGGCTTCAGCAAACTGGAGGACTGGACTGGTAGGAACCTTGTAAGTTCAACAAAGTCAAATGTTTAGTCCTGCACCTGGAATGGCAGTGCATCAGTCCAGCTCAGGGAAGCTAGTGAATAAAAGAGCTCTTCAGAAAAGACTGGGGTGAGGGCAGGGGAAGGCTGGTTCAGTGTTCACCCTTGTGGCCCATTAGCAAGAGCACGACAAGCAGATTGAGGGAGGTGATTATTGCCCTCCATATGGCAGTAATAAGGCCTTATCTAGAATATCTTATCCATTTTGGATCTCTCAGTACAAAAGAAATATAACAAAACTGGAGAGAGTTCAGGGAAGGGTCCCAAGATGGTCAGGGACATGGCGCACATGATGTACATGAAAAGGCTAACTAGCTCTATTCAGCTTGGAAATCAGAAGGCCAAGGAGGGTTCTAATAGCAGTATCCCTTTACCAACAGAAAAGTTGTAGAAAACACAGTGAAAGGACAAGAGGCAATGGGTACAACTTGCAGCAAGGAAATTTTAACTATATATAAGGAAATAATGCCTTTTTTGAGGATGGCTCAGCACTGACACGGATGCCCAGAGAGGCAGTGGAAAGTTGGCCTGCTGTAAGCAGCAGTTTGGACAGCAGACCTCCAAGGATCTCTTCCAACCTAAATCTTTCTGTGATTCTATGATTAATAATTTTCTGCAGAAGATAGCAAAACGTGTACATGTTACTAAATTGGTTTAGCCTGGTTGGGAGCAGAGAAAAGACTGTAAGAAATGCAACATTCTGTGTTGATGAATGCAAAGTAATACACATAGTAGGGGAAGATTATTGATACATTATGAAAGAATATCTAATTTAATGATATCATTTCAAGAAAGAGATTTGGATCAGTGTAGACAGCTCTAATAGGAAGGTCTTTTTTCTCTTTTTTTAACTGCAGCTGCTAGAAATGTGTAAATGTTGTGTAAGATATGGGATCATAATGCACAAAATATTGTAATACCTTCAAATAAATCAGTGCTTATCTCATCTGCTTGCAACTGTGATCGTTTTATTTCAAAAATTTTCTGGAAGAAGATGACAAATGCTTGCCTAAGCATAAAAATTACTTGACAGATTATGTATGAATTTGCAATAGTTTAGATACTCTGTATGAACATTACAAGCAGATGTACATTGTGCACACTAAGGGAAGCAGTTTCTTCCACTTTCAAGTACGTTAACTTACCTCATACAAAGGCATTCTTACTATATGATAATAGTGTCCACATAGGAAACTAGCGTAAAGTCATCAGCTCATCTACAGAGTGCATCATTTCTGAGAGTAGTCAAAACTAAAAATTATGAAGACATCGGAGAGCGAGGCTAAGAAAAACCCTTGCATGAAAACAGACTGAAAAGACTGGGCTTGTAACTTCTGAAAGGATATGAGCAAGGAGAGACAGGAGAAGTAAGTTAGAACAGGCATGATAAAAGATCGTAAAATAATAAATGACTGGTCTAGGCAAAAGTTTCTAGTTCCTTAATACAAGGACAAGGAGACTGGCGACACAGACAAAGCAAATTCAGAACTATGAAAAGGAAATATTTTTCATAGACAGTTGAATCACAGAATTTCTTAACCCAGACGGTCACTGGAGCAGAATGTAAGGAGTCATTAATATGGATATTAAAGCTGTCAAGATGATTTTGAAGAAGAGACAGTAGGTCTGATGTTTCATGATTAAGCTAATTTCTAATGATTTGAGAGATCAGAGAAGGAACTAGAGTAGATGAAGTGAAGGATAGGAGATTATCTCTTATCATTTGTCTTCACATTTCTTGTATCTTTCTCTGGAAAGTGTGTTTTTGTGACAGATGAGATGGCTGAATATCCCTCAATAAGGCAATGTTTCCACAGGCAAAGATGTAGTCATTTGCTATATATGGATTCAAGAGCACATTCAAGCAAAACAGGAATGTTTTAGCATAGAGAAATCCAACCTTGTGAAGTCAATATAGACATAAATTATAGCAGTTTTTAAGTAAGGGACGGGCCCACATGTAGTTCAGATGAATAAAACAGATAAAAGTAGAAGAATAAAAGATAAGGGCATAATAAGCAAGAAGTTTGCAAAGAAATGATAGTCTCTTGCATCAGCTGGAACTCCATTCCCACAGTATCTGAAATGCTCTCCTGAACAGGCTTGTTCTGTGCTATTTCTGTCTGCACAGAAGTTGCACTTACCCTTTTCAGTTATCTGAGGATAGTTATTTTTTCCTTCAGAGCTACCATGAAGCAAGTACATTTGGAACTTTCAGTCTTCTTTTTCTTCAGATCCCACTAATCTTGTGGCCTCCTAATCATGTTACCACCTCAATTTCCTAGACTATTTATTGTTTTTTTATGCTTCCAGTCAAGAGATGACCAAACCTGACCATGGCATTTCCAGTGCACCAGAGCAGCACACACTGTAGTATATACTACCTTCTCTGTGATGTGATACCTCTAGGTTTGCAGCCCTGATATTTTGTTGACTAGAGGTAAAAATCTCACCTTAAAGGCCCTCTTACTTGATGAGGAGTCATATTCGGTCATTTCTGGGTGTCATGCCCAGTACACCTAGAAAGCTAGACATAAGATGCTTCTCTTTCTCTTTCCTTTTCTACTGCTGGAAGTCATATGGGATGGCAGAAGTTTCAAGCAGCCTAAAAGTTTGTGGCTTTGAGAAAGATGGGAAATAATAAATTAACAGAGCAACTCTGGCACAAAGAGAGTAGAAATGGTTCTTAACTTACCTGCATCCTTGTTCCAGACAGCAAGGACTCGGAAAATAAAGGCACTAAAGGTAGCTGCAAAGAAACCTCTCCAATAATTGCGCACAGCAAAGTAAGTGGAAGTGACCTCGATGCTGAAAAGGACCCCTGGAAAAATCAGAGATGTAGTCACTTGTCACTTGCAACCCCAGCACTCTTCACATCCCAGCCTGCTGTCATCTTCCTGCTGTGGTCATAGTGTCTACACCAGAGAGTTTGCAAGGGGGGAAAAGTTAAAATTCTATCAGAAGTGTAACGTCAGAAGCATGAGAAAGGCTCCTAGACAAGCTTCTAAAGAGTCTTCTCCTCTTGCCTGCAAAAGGCTGACAACATATGGAGGAAAGACTGCATCAGAGAAGCTAGGGAGACTAGAAACATTAAAAGCAAGTTTCTTTGTTCAAGGTAGGTGACAGACCAAGAACAGGGTGCAGGAAAGGGGAAAAGGGGAACAGAAGTAGGCAGGAGAGGATTTAAGTACCTGAGAAAAAGGAAAGCAAAATGAACAGCCACTTGCCTCCAAGTGGTGTCCCAAAGCAGCAGCCGACCCCCACAGCACAACCCACAGTCAGGACATCCGTGTAATAATATGGCTGCTACTGGTGGAAGAGACAAAGAGAGACAAACAGACAGAAGAAAGAAGGAAAGAAAGGAAAGAGTAAGTAACAGAATTAGCAGGTATAGTCATATGGTGTCATCCAGCTCTGTCACCAATCTTAAAAGTTATAGCTATGTTTATCTAGCTTCTCCCTCCTAGATGGCTTCGAAATATTCAAAAGACTTGGCTCAAGACAGGCAAATACCTGCAAACACATCTTCAAGACATGTGGAGAAGGCAGCATCCTATCTTTCATTCAAACATGCACATTTCTGTCAATACTGAAGAAATGTCTCATAGAAAATCCTTGGGAAGCTAGATACCCGCATATTTGTTTTGCTGCATCTCTTACTTTGACAGGGAATCTCAGGATGCACATGTGCCAGAGAGTACCTCAAAGAAAAAAAAAAAATCTCTGAGTTTGGATGCACAAGGGACATGCGTATCCAGAACTCAATGTGGACAGCTGCTGTAGGTTCAGCCATCCTGAGTAGGTAAGTGGGTAACAGATCATGTAGTAAAATATTGTACTCTCTTGGTGAAAGTAATCAAGATACTAAAGTGAAACAGATGTTGTGAAAGGTAGAGTCTCTCCTGAGACTGCTTTGGAGGACATAGAGCTGCTGAGAGGGAGAAAATCCCCTTCCACTTTTCCTCCAAGATTTGGAAGAGCACCTGAGGACCCCAAAGTGCCTAAGAATGGTGAAGAGCCTTAGGAAAGTGGAACAGATAGATAGGTTTCATTTTGTGTTGTCTATATCTTAGGTAGTATCTAATACAAAGAACACTACAGTTAAAGCCTGTGTATTTGGTACTTCCTGCTATCACACATGCCTAAGGTAGCCTATTAGATCTCCCAAAAGAGTGCAGTTTTGAGAAAGGTGGTCTTGTGTTACTGTGGGAATAGAAATGGCCAGGCTGATGTCTAATGGCCAAAGGCCATGAAGTCCCACTTACCTGAGCAGGTGTTTAAATGGAGCCTCAGCCAAGAGATGTGTCAAGGCTATGCCTGCACAGCCCAACAAAAAAGGACTGGGGACCATTCCCTGACCCAAAACAGTCTGGCCAAATCCACAGCTTTCTCTTGGGTCTCCTCTGGGCACTGTGTAGTACCCCTGTGACATAATCATTTGTGGGGGGTAAGAAGGAATGACATGACAGGTGCTTCCATTCAAAGTGTTTAGAGTAGTGTAAGGCTTGTGTTGTAGGTCGACAGCACAGTGATTCACAGCTTGAAACTGAGAATACGTGTTACACGGCCTGGAGTGTGGCAATAGATATGTAGAGTTGAGGGTGCAAAGCCTGATGGGATTGTATAAGAACAACGTAAGACTGAGAGACCCAAGCATGGTATATTCTTATCTGTACTGGCCACTGAGAATTGTCACCGGCACATGGCATTCCCCAGACCATAACCTGGCGCCGTATCAGACTGCTGACTGGCACAGGCCAAAGCCAGGCCAGGAATTATATACAAACACTTAAGCAGTATGGAGGATGAGCTTGGCTTGTACCCTGGTACTGCTAGCAGCATAGAAGTATCTAGAGAGATTGAAACAAAAAAACCCAACCAAACAAAGAGTACTAGAGGACCCTCAGAAAATGCAGGCTTGTGCACCGTTTGCTTGCCAAGGACTAACCTGATTTTTCAAACCTATTGAGGGCTCCTCGTAAATACACAGGCTGATGTTTACCAGTGATAATACCAAAAAATCATACAACATGGGTGGTATGAGATATAAATTTGCAAGCCACATCCAGGACTAAGGTAAACTGAAGATTACATGTCTCCCAGTATTGGAAATCACATTTGGCAAGCTTGTGGGAATCCATAACAGGAACACAACTAGGGCTATGAAAACTGTGATAACTTCCAGTTCCTCTGCTACGATGGAATCACAGACTCACAGCATGTTTTAGGTTTCAGGCTGTGGAGGTCTCTCCTCCAGCTCCTTGCTCAGAGCTGGGCTAACTCGAAGGCTAGATCAGGTTGCTCAGGATCTTGTCCAGGTAAGCCCTAAACATCTCCAAGGGTGGAGATTCCTCGGCCTCTCTGGGCACCTGTGCCATCCTGAACCATCTCTGGGGGAAGTGTAGAATTTTTACCTTATACATAGTATTTCCCATGTTGCACATATTCTCATGTCCTTTCACTGTTCTCTGAGAAGAGTTTGGCCCTGTTGTGTCTCTCTAACCTCTCCTTTATCTAGAGGAAGACAGAAATTAGACCACTCCTCCTTTAACTTTTTCTTTTCTTCTCCAACTCTCTAGCCTCTCCTAGTGAACTGCAGGCAATGTATCCCACCATCTCTGAGCCTATGTTAATTCCAGGTACAGAGAATGAAGCAGAACTTTAGGCTGTGTTATGGGGAGTGGTTTGCATTGTTTTTCTGCCATTAAGAGAGAAACCTGTTCTCCTGTACGCTACTGATTATTCCAGCCAACAATGGCCTACTCCTTGGTTTGCAACCTGCTTTCTCTCAAGGTTTTTGGCAGACTTATAACTTTTGTCTTGAGGCTTGAGGCTTCAGCTTGGGCTGTCTCCAGCCTGCTATACTGCCCACCCACACAACTCTCAGCCTCTCTTGCTGAACCTGATTTTCTTCCTGGCATGTCTTTTTTCAGGTCATCAGTTGAGGAACCTCTAATTTGTAGCAGACAAACTACTTCCCTTCCTTTTTTAAAATAGCAAACCAGTGTCAAAGTCACTATTCCTATGAGCATGATGCAAGACAAGACTATGTTGCATCTAACTCATCCATTTCAAGACTAACATCAAAGTAGTGCATGGATGAAATAAAGCCATTCTAGAAAATACATTGGATTTCAAAAACTCCTTAAACTTCTGGGCACAATAACCAAGGAGAGAGGTTCAGGGGTAGCCCATGGGAGGGAAAGTGAAATGAGGGCATAACAAAGAAAGAATAACATTTTAAGACTAGTTATTTATGAATACATTTTCATTGTTTTATGCAGAAGTTACCATGTGCCTCTGTTTAAGAAAACTCCCTGACTCAGAAGACTAGAACAAATGAGAAAGGAGAGAGATAAATGTCCACATTTCTCCTCACCGTAAGATCACACCTAATAAAAAAGTGAGAAGGGACCTCTGGAGGTCTCTCCTCTAAGCCTAGCCTCAGGGGAGAGGGACATTTTTCCTTTATACACAGTCCAAATTTCCCAGGTTGCAAACTGTGTCCATTGCCTCTTGAGCTGTGCACCTCTGAGAAGAGTTTAACTCCAGCTTCTCTAAAATCCTCCTTTAGATGGTTGAAGATAGCAGATAGACTCTCCCCCGTTAGCCTTTTCTCCTCCAGGCTGAACAAACCCAGCTCCCTCAGCCTTTCTCCACATATCATTGCTCCAACCTGCCAACCATCTTATTAGCCCTCTGCATCTCTCCTGCACGAGGGAGCCCAAAACATTACACACAGATTTTTCTCTTCTCCAAGTATATTGATAAAAGTATACATAGAGTAGTTCACTATTCATGCTATCACTTCCTGTCATAACTGCCATCATCTCATGACCTTAAATTATGTCACTCTGTGGTGGCACCCATAGAATTCAATAGGTATACCTGTTGGCCGATGATTTTCCACCTAGCGACTGGACAGTGAGTGGAAGAAACAGCTAGCCATCAAATCCCACGTGAGCAGAGCAAGTGGCACCTGTCCGTCAAAGAACATTGGAGAATGTGCCAGAATCTTCCTGAATCTGCCAGAACCACCACATAATACTATGACCACACCCCCAATTTGATCATGGCTATAAATAACTGCCATGGGTTTCCAAATGTTGAGATTGCCTCATTGGATGCAGCTGGTCTGCTGAAGTGACAGAACTCCCCTTGGATTGGGATGCCACCCGAGGAATTCCTGTGGGATTTAAATCTCTCTCCACATGGTTGTGTGAGTGTTTTGGTGCACCTATTGGACTGTTATTGTCCAATCTATAGAAGCAAAGCTTCTTTGTTAAAGGGGACTGTGATTGTTCAAATCACGGAAGTGATAGCTTCCTTGCTTTTTATTGCTTTTCTCTTTTGAGAGTAGCTAGTTACCCTTCTTTTGTCTGTTATTTTGTTTCTGTTCTTTTCCTTGTGCCATAACATAAATATATGTAAATAGTTGATATATGTAAATAGTTTGATAATTATGTTTACTAGTTAATTACCTTATTTGTTATCAAATCCATTCGTTAATAGTAGGAACACCTATACCAACATCTCGAATCAGTTGTCTGTTATGGTTCAATAAACTGTTTAGCGATGCCTTTAAACTGGTTCGGTACTTAGTCCTTTTGCGACACACTCCTTACGTGAAGTGTTTTTTAGCTTCTGTTCTCTACTGAATCTTTATTATTTTGTGGACAGACCTTGGTACTCTCAAACTAAACAATGTCCCTGGCAGGCGGGGACTGAACAAACTGCGTCATTAGAAATCAGCACCTTAAAAGGTATTGCTTTTCCTTGGCGTTTGCGGGATAAAGCTCTCTTTCTTCCATTGCTGCCAGTTACATCAGGAAAGAAGTAGTTCATGATGTTACGGAACTGGACAGACAATTGTGGAGAACCTGCCTGAGAGCAGGTGATCTCACAGCGAGATGCTAAATGAGGTGTACATTAAATGTCACATATAGGAAGACACTTGCCTCCAAGAGGAGCCCCGAAGCAACATCCAACTCCAACTGCGCAAGCCGCCACCAGGAGATCGAGCTGCCTGTGCACATTCTGGAACAGAGAGTGCAGCCAGAGAAGAGCATGCTGGGGTTAGAGGGAGCAAAGCCAAGGGGTTAGGACCCAGAACACTGAAACAAAGCAACAGCCAGTAGCAGATTCAACTATTGCTATTCTAAATAGCAGCCTCTACATGCTTTAGCATGGTCTTTAGTACAGTCAGCTGGTCACCAGTGGTGAGAACTGGTCGTTTATGCACAGACAAGATCTACTCAAGTACAACAGCACCTCCTACTGTTGTATTGCACAGCCAGTTTCTGCTAGGAGCCTGTATGTAAAGCAGTTACTGCATATAGCTATGTATACAGTTAATAGATCCTTTTATACAACTAGTCAATACAGTGATCTCCCCACACAGGCTGCTCTGCAACAGCAAAAGCCTGGAGACTATCTATAATTAGCAATGTTCTACACATTCTGGTTTAAAGACAAGTTGATCTTTGTCTACAACTACTTAAGAAATCTTTTCACACAGACATTGACTGCAGTCTAAAGGTTTCCGCATCATGATACAGAAACCTTGTCAAATCCATATTCCTAACCAGCCTCTGTGTAATGTAGTAGGTTAGAAACTTGGTTGGTCCTACACAGTTACTGGGGCTGTATATCTGGCCTCCCACTACCATTTACTTTGGCTTATAATTTACTGCTCTATGGCAGCATGATCAACTTCAATCAGTATGCTCCCTCTGTATCTTGTGGACTACCCATAGTATCCTTCCTCCACAGGAGGAGTCAGCTAGTGTGTCTTAGGAGTCTAAGGTGTAGAAGAGCTGTATGCAGAGACATGTGCCTTACCTCATACACACCACAGAAAATTGACATGAACTTGCTGAGTACAGCAGCACAGATGCTGGCAATATGCACAAAAGGACCCTGCAAGAGAAGAACAGAAAAAAATGAGAGAGGGTTACCCTCTATCACTGATGACCATTTAGTCTTTGCAGATCTCACAGCTTCTTTGACTATCCTAGCTTTTCCTTCAATCTTCTTTTTCTTCCTCTCAGAGACTACCTGACTTAAGTCGCTGATCTTTTCTACATCAAGCCTTTCAAAGAGAAAGCAAAATGGCCAGTGGGAATAAGTGTTGCTGGGAAGAACAGAGCTTTGAGAAGAGAAATGATCACAAAGGAAAGAAAACATTTATAGACTCTTCTTCCACAGACAATATCTCCCACCTCCCAGACCCTGGCAACCACTTCACATGAAGATAGCAACATTTACCTCTTTCCCCACGGGCATGCCACTTCCAAGCCCAGCTGTAAGGCCTACAACTTTGGCCACAAAAGCTTTGAGAGTGAGATATTCCTTGAGGACCACTCCCCTCATAATTGTCTTCAGCTCTGGAATCCCAGATCCTGAAAACGACAACAGAACAGGGGATGAAGAAACAATCAACAGGCAAATTGAACAAGAAAAAGAGACAGACAGAAACAGTTCTTTCCATGCCTTCTGCCCTCACCAACAGCCTGTGGGGAGACGAGGTGGCAGAAAACGGCCGCAAACAGAATGAGAACAAGTGGGTATGTGACCCATGCCAAATACTGCATAGCGACATTCGGGTGCAGCTCTCTGTACATCCACTTGTAGGCTGTTAACAGACAAGCAAAGAAGTTGTCAGTAACTGCAGCTGCTCCAAACAGGTTGGTAAACATCACATATTTGCTAAACCTGCCCGTACTAAATCTCCTTGAAGCAATGCTATCCTAAGGTCCTAGTTTTCTAAGGGAAGCAGGGTAATGGACTTGGAGTACAGGTTTCCAGATAAAACAGGCGTTCTGCCAGAAGGGACAGAAATGGCCTTCTGTTTGCAGTCAGTATTAATAGCTGTGTCCTAATGTGGTATTAGCAGAGGTACATTGCATGTAGTTGTGGGGATGAATCACTGAATGAGAGAGCTTCACTGGGCAGCATGAGGGCCTTATGTGTGCCCTGGTTCAAAACAAAGTGGTCCATCAACAGCTAGTGCCCTCTCCTCCATCTCAATCTTGGGAAAGTAGACACATACACCTGGGGAGGATGGGAACCAGTATAATAGGAAGGAACAGAGTACCACTTCTCTGTGGCACTTCACATACCAGGGAGCAGGAGGGAAAGGGAGCCAAAGTAATGGTTTATCTTTGATTCACACACATAACCTTTGCTCCCTGCCCACTTCCTTCCACATTTTTCCCTACTATGCCTTTAAAGAGCTATGCCCTAGCTAACCTCCTCTCTACTATGCCACAAGTACTTCAGACTTCCCTGGCAACATGGAGTGAGGATGGGACACTGATATTAAAGGAGGAGCAACATTTTGGTCACTAGGCTTTGTAAAACATTAATTTTATTTACAATGTGTTTTTGCAGCATCTGAATGGGACCCACCCTGTAGGCTCTTTGCACTGGCATAATCCATTCCCCAGCTCACCAGCGCCATGACCAGACCCAGCAGAACCAGGAAAATCCAATCCTCTCCAAGCTTCTTGGTAACATACTTCTGGATGCGTTTAGCACAGTCTATTGAGGAAAGAGTAAACCAGAAACAGTGAAGGGATACAGATGAAGCCTGTGTCTGTCTCTCCTCTCCTGTGCTGAGAACTGACAACAGTAAGAATTTATTTTGAAGAATTCTAGGCATAGCGTTGGAGGACTGGCATTCATTCCTGTCTTACGCAGTCCTGTAAAGTCTTATGCAGTTTCAAAAAAAGTGCTCTCGGACACAAGCAGCAAAAATCTGACACAAGAAAGTTCTTTTCATCCTGTTACAGAGATCTGTTGTGGAGGTGAGATTACCTTGCCGCTTTTTTCCAAACAGATCTGAGATATTTTTAGTGTGAAAGGGGACCTGGAGATGTCTTTTCAATCCACTGTTACTCCTTTTCCTTTCTTCTTCACTTCTCCCCAGTCAAAGCTTCCTTGTCTTTTTGCCCTGTTTAAGTTCCATCTCTCTGGCTGGCCTACCTAATGTTTGATCTCAAGGTAAGCAGAGATGAACTGTCCCTACCTTGACATTTGGAATAGTGCTCTTCTTTGATCTCTACTTGACTGTCACGTTTCAGGGGTCTTCCGTTGTTCTTTTGGAACTGTTTCTTATTCAGTAGTTTTGCTGCTTCCTTCTCTGCAAAATCAGTTATCTGGTCTGTATATTGGCCATAAAGCTAGAGGAGCAGAAAGCAAGAGAGAGCAAAATGAAAAGTTAAAGCCAATATCCCTTCACAAACAGCATGAAAGATGAAAAGACAGATCTGCTAACAGTAAGATGTACAGATTTAAGCATACTCAGGCAGTGAGAGAGAGACACAGAAAATCTTAGATAGAGGTAATTCATTTTTCTTTCTTTTTCCTTTTTAGTTCTAACACAGTGAAAGGAGACAGTCTTGTTTATATTCACAACAGCTAATCTGCTGCCCTGCATTCGTACTGTACAGAGCACAACCACTAGTGGCTGGAGAAGATCCTTAGGCTCTCCTATACACAAATTCAGGTCTCAGACAGACCATCTGACTGAGCTTCCCAAACTTTTGTCATGCACAGCTAACATTAATTTCTGAAGAGAATCTGGGTATTTATTTGGGACAACAAATATCTGTAACAGTGTGACCTCTCTTCTCTCTGTATCAGAGTATCAGTACCATCCAGCCTTCTCTGTACCCTGACTTTAACAATGACATTAAAGCTACATTCTCTCTTGAAACAGAGTACAGCCCTGTTCTGAAAGCTCTCTCTGTAAAAAGCCACATAGGTTTCTCTGGGTCAGATTGCTAAAGGATCTTAGGCAGAATTTAATCATGTGATCAAAAAAAAAAAAAAAAGGAAGGAGAGGAGAAAAAGCCGGATGGGTTTAATTACACAGGCCAAGATGAGATACCTTCTTGCAACAGTGAAACTGTTTATCCTCCTTCTTCTCAACTAGGTTCATTTGGGATTCAAACAGTAAGTATCTTTGTCTCTGAGGGATACAATGCAATCCTCCTTTAAGCATGCCTGCCCTACTCAAGTATCACCATCTTCAGCATGACCAGGCAGTTCCTAACCCACTACCAGGGAGATGTGATTTCTGTACAAGTCATTAGCTAATCTAGTTTGTTCTAGCTGGCGGTGCAAGGTGGGAGTGCTAAAAGAAGGTCAGATACTACACAGTGAGGTGCAAGGAAATAGGTGAATTTGAAATATCAGATGTACTAAAGGCATATGAAACTTCTCATGGTTAAATATATGTCCCCTTTCAAAAGATGCAGATGTCCACTGACATTTATGTGATGCCTCCCAAACTACTCAGTCACTGATGCCATAAGATTTTGCACAGTAATGAAGGGATACAGGATTTCTTCTCCTAAAAGAATGCTGCAGGAATTACAACTGTATGTAGAACTTCTAACATTATCTTACAACTTGATTTATTCTACAGGCCCTGATCTCACAGACTTATTAATGGACCAACATCTATTGGCAACTAGTCTAGGAATTTGGAGATGACTATGGCTACCGTAGGTACCTACAACGTATTTGTAAATGGGTCTGGCTAACTCCTAGTTTTTGAAAAAATGCCTAGGGTTGGGGTTTGCCCTGCTCCCTATCTCTCCTAAATCTTTGCATTTCCTTTTTGAGAGTACAAGCTATGATCGCAGAATGCTGATCACTTTCTAATATCCTCAGAAAGAGTCAGAACAGGCTCAAGTCTGAAGAAAAAAGATTAAACAGGCTCTCTGGAGATACAAAAGAAGGCTGACATGAGGCTGCCACCCTCTGGGCTTTCTCATACGCTGTGGCAACACTGTCAAACATCTTTGAAGATTTAGCAAGGTATCACTCTACTAAACAGGCTGCAGGAGTGGCCTGCAAGCGTTCATCCTGCTGCCAAGGAATGCTTAACAAGGCATGCAGCCATGGATGGTGTAGCCAGTGGAAAAGAAGTAGCATCAGCGCAGAGTTATCAGAGGGTATTGCACACTACCTCCCATTATTTATCCAAATCATCCTCCTAAGCGTGCATATATGCCCAGCTCCTCCGAAATTACTTTCTACCTAATCTACTCACTGTCATCAGATATTAATCTTGAAATGCAATTGGTCACATGCAATTCACACGTGGCTACATGAGCTTACTAAGGAACATGAATGACATTTTGCACATGGATCTGCAGCAAACTTGGCAGCTGTGCCTTCTCTTCAACAAAGAGATCTCAAGGACGCTTGAAGGATCCTGACTATGCCCACTTCTTCATTTATCAGATTCCCTCAGGAGCACCTCCTTCCTTCAGGGAACAGGTGGGGGAGGTGTTTGTTTGAGAAACTCAGAATAAGCCTCTCTTCATCACATGCCCTTCAGTGAAATACCTTTGAGTTCGTAGTTCCCATCTGATGCATGGCCTGTGGTCTTAGCACTTCACAGCTGCCAGAATGTGACCCTTTACTTCCTCCCCAGAACAAATCTGCTTCTCTAAGATTTTCTGAGTGATGGGAGGAGGAGAGCGAGTGATGCTCAGATCAGCAAAACTAGACACTCATAGACAATTGAGGTATATGAAGTATTACTACATGTGTTTACGAGATGCTTATATTTGACAGCTTTGCTTAATCTCCTTTCTAAGTGACAGAGGACATGTTCCTCATGTTCCCTTGAGATTTCCATGATCTCAGACATCAACTGCAGAACGGGGTTAATGCAGCTGACCTGAGAGAGGATTTGGGATCAAATGGATTCAGAGACTCATGGAAGGATTTAAGCCGGAAGCACCTCTGGAGGTCTCTAGTCCAATTCCCTGCTCATAGCATGTTAACCCCAAAACTAGATCAGGCAGCTCAGGATCTTGCCCAGGGAAGTTCTAAACATCTCCAAGGGCAAAGATTCCCCAGCTTCTCTGAGCACCTGTTCCAGTGCTGAATCAGTTCATATCTCCAGATAGCAAATATGACTGAAGGTCCTAAGCAGTTTATTTATTTGCATATATTCATCAACTGACATTTGTTCCGTGCACAATAGTTTGTTCCTAGAATACACCTCTAGGTGGCTTCCCTGCTATCCCTTAAACAGATTTATCTTATCTGAATATCTATCTGAAAGTATTCTTCTACTTATGACTGTACTGGAAACTGAAAGATTTTAATGTATTTATTAGCTCTATCATTTCTATCACTACAAGCACCAAAGTAAGCAATGCAGACTCTCAGTAGTGAGGAATGGCCATTCTCTGATCCCCATAATACAGAATAAGACAGTGAAACATCAGGTTGAAGGACCTGACAGATTTCACATACAAGATAGGCTGTCACAAATAAGATCCAGCCCTAAACAGCAGACTGTGCAACTTGTTTCCCTCACTATGCCTACTTCAGCCAGCAATGCCAACCATTAACAGATTTTGGATATATCATCTTCACATTACCTCAGCTAACGTTTAATTCGCTATCACATGCTCATGAGGGATGAGTTTGTATCAAATACAACTTAATTCAAACTATAAACTCAAACCTATGCCAAATATGAAGTTCAAATTAGAGTCTTCCACCTTTTTCTCAGAAGGGAGGGCATGAAAGTATAACAGTACAAAGGGTAAAAGTCCTGGTACAGCATCCTAATTCACTCATTCAGCTTGGCTGGAAAATGATTGACTCAGGGTGTGGAAGAAAAGGAGTTGGTCTCAGGACACAAAGAAGGTCTGAGATGAAGATTTTGTTCTGGGAGTACAAGTTAGTCTCAACTAAAAGAATATTTCATACATGTGCTTTGCTTCTTCTGGACTCTGGCACTATTTCAAGTTGTAGGAGATTGTGGGAGAGAGTAAGAATCTGGAAATCAGAAGATGACCTTTTAGCAAAATTAGGTTAGGTCAGAAATACCCATTCCATCAGAAGACAAGTAAAACTAAAAATATAACACAATAAGGCTTACACGGTTCTGTTCTTCTGATGCTACCTCTCTAACACAGGGAACACGGAGTTTCTGAGCACTGGAAAAACAGGAGAGACTCTTAGTAGATACCAATTATCAGCTAGAGGGATGAGCCAGAAAGATAATATTATGTCTAGCTTGGCCAAACGGTGAGTAAGTGGGAACACAACAATGGTGTACAAGCAGCTGAAGGTAAAAATATTGCTAAGGAGAAAAATCAAAAAAACAATCCAGGGAGAAAGCACGACTTGGGTAAAGTTCATTTTCGGGGAGGAAACATTTATTAAAGTTGAACTGTAAAACAGCAGGGTGTGTCTTCCTAAAAAGATGAGAGGTTTTGTTGTTTGAGTTACTGGAGGAAAAGCTGTGCAGAATCTCAGAGGAAAAATATATATACCACCATGATCTCAAGACTTTTCTGGGAGGTATTGTGGTGCTCAACACCTGCATAAAACTTCTCTCCCCTCTCAGCCCAAAGCCCACGCTATTTCTCATGCCATCTAAACTAAACACTATATTCTACACAGCATACTCTAGTGCTGAATTCCCTTCCCCCAGCACTGCTGGTGCACACTGTTTCTAATCTGCTCCTCCCGGCCATTGTGGCAGCTTTGGGCTCTACAGACTGCTCATTTATCTCACCCCTGCCTTGTGGCCATCCTGCTGTTCCTGAAATGATTTTTCTTAGTCCTTTATGGGCAGATAGCAAAAGAGTAGCTATATTTGATCTCAAGGTTAAGATCTCTAAAAAAAACCACTTCATATGTAAATTTAAATATCTGTACCATGTTTAGGTTCAACTGCTTGAACCTAAGCAGTTCAAGAGTACACTTGATCCAAGGAGGCACCTGCAAGGAGCTAGGGTGGGATGGGACAGAAAACAAATAATAATTCTCGCTGAAGAAGAGAAGGCAAAGGGGGGAATCTAATATCAGATCCTTCTACCTAAAGGCAGATCCCTCTACCTAAAGGCTCTGACAACAGAGCCAGTCTTTCCTGAGGAGCACAGTGAAGGACAAGAGGAAACAGGCACAAGGGAATGTCTGATTATGCATTGCCACCTCCCGAGGGTGGTTTGGCGCTGCACAGCTTCCAGAGGGGCTGGGGAATCACCACTATTGGAGATGTTTAGGACTTGCCTGGATGAGGCTCTGAACAACCTGATCTTGCTTTAGAGTCAGCCCTGCTGCGAGCAGGTGTTAGGGCTAGAGACCTCCAGAAGTCTTTTCTCACCTAAATCTTTCTATGAGTCTGTTATTCTATAATACACTACTTAATTACCCATTACATGCCCCTCACACTACACCTGTGCATTTCTAAGGTAGCTCTCTGCCATAAACACCCTTTCTGTAGTCATGAATAACATGCTAAATGCTTCACCACTTGGAGCTGCTTGAGAAAAGGTTCATACTTCTGATGTAGAAAGAAAAAAAATCCCCAAACCTACCATGAACCAATTTGTATATTTTTATCAATGTGTATTTTAGCATCTATTGTATGTCTCTAATCTGTTATCTTAATTGTCAGTAATCATGTATATATTATTATCTGCATATATTATTATTATTTTATTATTTAATATCTGCTAAATCTACTAGAAGATCCAAGGTCAAAGACCAAGATTCCACTGTGCTGGGTCCTGTATAAACTCGGTCAAATCACAGATCCAACCTATATATAAAACAGAAGACCATAGCTAGCACAAGAAAACGATACAATAGCTATTAGAACAACAGGCAATGGTCTGAGAACTCCACGGGTTCTAAAATCTCTCTCTTGCCAGGTATTTTTACACATCACGGTGGGGAAAGAAATCTTAAGAGCTACTCTGCATGGAAATGGATGAAAACATGTGCAGCAAATTATTTTCCATGTAAACAGCATAAGTGTACATGTTTGTACAAGATGTGTACATTAGCATGCATATTTATGCTTCAACTGCCTGTGCACAAATGCATAACAAAATATATCTACACACAGCTAGCCTGGTTTTGCAGAAAAATGTCTGCATACAAGGCTATATATGTAAACATATTGTTCATATATGTGTATGTGATTGTTTACATAACTATATTTCTAAGGCATGTTTTCAGTAAATCTAGGTACGTCTGAGTTCAAGACTGCAAATCATGTTCACATATGCATGCTTGTTTGGGTACATTACTGGTTGAAGATATGCATGGGGAATGCATCTGATGGCCCATTTTTTTTGTACAGGAGTTTGTCAACATTCATGTGACCAGCATGCCTCTGTAGCTGAATGCAAAGACATCCTAGTACCAGGAAGCAAGAGCATAGAATTAGGTTGTACTGCCTCGCTGTGTCATCTATGTCTGCTTGTGAGAGTGATCTTAGGCATTTAGGAATGTCATATGGAGTCGATATATGTAAATTGGGGTATTTTGTGCATGGACGTGCTTTACTGGAAAAACAATTTGTACCCCACAGCCCTCTTTCAAACAACTCACTAATGGTCCCTGTAACACAAGGTGCATCTCGCCTCAACCCTCAGGCCTTAGACATTGCTCCACTTGCACCCCACATGCCAGACATGTGCCATCCTCCCAGTGGAGCTGGGACACCTACCTAGAGACTCAGGCACGGCTAATGGAGATGGGACACTTCCTCTCCAAGAGCAGCCACTCACTTGAGACCCTCCTGCCCTTGGGTTGCATCCCCCAGCCTGGGCACCCCACCCATGGCAGTGAGTACAGAGGGCCACCACTGCTGGCTGTAGCCACTAAGGGTGGTGCTGGTACTCTTAAAGGAGTGAGGTGACAGCGACTGTCCCTGCTCTGCTCACTCCAAATCCTTTTTCCTCAAGTGCTGAATTCCAGCATACCCCATTTACTGGCAGGACCTCAACACCTCTCCATCACATCACACATCCATGCTCATCCTGCAGCACTCATCCACTCAGGGTGGCTGCTGCACCCAAACCGTTGCCTTATATTAGCGCAAACATAGCATAAACTACTGAAGTCAGCCCTCTTTCCAGATACTTTCCAGTATCAGCCAGTGAATGGCTTTGGAACAGTTTAGTGTAGAAGACATTTGCAAACTCTCAGTTGTTTTAGTTTCAGAAGAGAAATAAGAGAAATTCCTGAATGTGACCATGGGACTGGTTCCCAAATCCATGCAGTGTGGCATACATGGTCCCCATTGGGACGTTTATCTACTAGAAGAGATTTTCTTTATGGCAAATGTGCTTTTTTCCTATCACTGAATCACAAAACTCTTTCAGAGATTATGCATCCTCCGCTCCCAATGATTCACCTAAACGTTTGTGAAAGGGAATTCAAGAAACCTCCACTTATATTTTGCCTGTATGAATGTCACATTCACATATTCTGTCTGTCTGTCTCTGTTTCTCTTTCTTTCTCTCTCATCACTGGACCAATTCCCTCATCGTCATAATGCCCTTTTATGTCAGCTTAGTCTGAGCAGAGTGGTAAGAAACAAGACACCAGATCTCTGATGCAAACTTGCCCTCCCACCCCCACGCTTTGCAGAAGGCTGTCCCAAGGGAGAGGCAGAGGAGATACAGAGGACAAGGGAAAAAGATCCATAGCTAGAGTCCATTGGTGTCTCAACATTTTTTTTCCTGCAACCACTGCTTGTATGAACCAGAGCAAGAGTCAGGTGAGGTGTAAGGGTTAGAAAATCCCTCACTTACACCTCCCAAAAGAGCTACCAGAACTATCAACATACATGTATGGGTCTATGAGCATGAATTGCTCTTTGGTCAGGGAAAAGTCAGAATGGAGCTCTGCAAGACTTAGTCTATGCAGCTGTGCAGATGGAGACCCATCTATACAGCTCTGTTCTCTCTGTTTTTATTCATTCTTCTGTTTCTCTACTTAATATCACAATGTAGTGAAGGCAGCCTCAGTTTCCCTTTGATGTTACAAATACATTATAGGTTGATTCCCCATCCCAGTTTGCCCATCCTAACTCTCTTTTTAGCCATGGCAGATGGAAATAACCCCTGACTTGAAATGCCAGTAGTATTCCTGGATGTAAGTACAACTGTGAAAGTCATTGCCTGACCTGAGAGCCAAGAAGAGAAGGGAAGACTTGGAAGGATTGGGAATGGACAGGGTGTGCACTTTACAGCACCATCCTAGGAGCCCCAAAAGCCTATGTGTTCCCAATGAGAGACCTGTGCTGCCATAAAGGTTCCCATTGTCCAGCCCTACCTGCGGGTGGCTGAGAGAGTTCTCCAGACAGTGCAGGTCGTCCCCTGTCCCCCTGGCCTCGCGTCCTGCCTCCAAAGGTATCCCGTAACTGGTGCATCTCTCAAAGCGGACATAGTCGTACTGCGGTGTGCCCCCCCACAAGGCTGACTTCGATCTGGATTCCTGCGTCTTGTGCTCTGAGCTCTCCATGCCTCTACTCTTTTCCTCATGCTCAGCTGTAACAGAGCTGCTACTCTAGACCTTACCTAGAACCTCATGGTCTGGCCTAGAGCATGGCCTGTGCACTCTTTCTTCTGCTCCCTTCCTCCTTTCTTTCTCTCCTCACACCACTCTGACTTGTCCTGTTCTGCACACACTTTCTCTCTGCCCCTCCTCCTCCTTGTGTCTCTCACTTTCTCCTCTTCCCGCCCAAAGGCAGTGATTGCAGGGCTTAACTATATTTATAGCAACCTTCCTCTGTCACATGATTCCCCAGTGCCACATCTGATCTGAGCAAAAGGCACTGACTCCGCCAGGATTGAATATCAGGTGTGTGCAAGGGAGCACTCCTGAAGGAGAGGGAAGGGGGAGGGGGAGAAAATACAGCAGTAAGAAAGAGAGAGCTAGAAATATAGTCACAAACACACAGAAGGAAGCAAGAGTACTTCTCCAGGAGATCTCTTTCAGCACATCTCCCTTGTCCTGAGCAAGCCATATTTGCAATGGGAACAAAGTTTAGGGGGTTTCCTCTTTCTCTCCTGAGATACTAGCCTTCCAAAAGAGTGAGAAACAGTCCTAAAGATGGCAATGCCAGCTGCTATGGAGAGATAGAACAAGGGTGCACAGCCAGTGTCCCAAGACACCTTTGCTAAATCTCAAGTCCACAGTCCACAAAAGCAGCAAGTCCTAAGGCAGAACTCCAGCATCTCTGTAAACTGTTGGACATTACTACTCAGTCCCAGCATTTCCACTTGTCCTTACGACGAACACTTTTAGAGAATGTCACCAGACTGCTCTGTGGGTAATCAATTATGGGTATATGCAGAAATTTCTTCTTCTTGATGCTCACTTTTCCACAGACCAGAGCACTCAACAGCTTCCCCTCTCCATCTGCCACTTGTTTCCCAGCCTAGTGAGAAACAATGAGCTCAGCAAAGGCCATTGAACTATCAAACAGTGATAGCAATGAGAAGCATGTTCCAGCAACATGGCCTAGAGACACCTCCCAGTGCTGTCAGTGATCTACCTGTGATTGCATGCCTTTTGACGGCTATTAATCAACAAAGGGAAGTGAATTCAAAATCCTAGGAACTGTTTGCAAAAAAGTAAGACCCCCACACATGCCCCAGGCACAAACACAAAAGAGTTGCTGTTAACTCCTTCTTCCTGTTGCAGAAACTATCCTCTCTCCAGAATAATGGATCCCAAGACTTTCATACTGCGAGCTAAGAGATTTATAGGCAAGATGGGAGAAAGAGGCAAAACATCCTCTCATTAGTCCAACACAGCAGCCACATAGCATGTAGTCTCTCCAAAGTGTTCCATTTCGCAGACTCCTGTGACAGTTTTCCTGGAGATGCCTCTTGCTTTCTCTCACTCCACCTGATCCTCCAGCGCAGGTTACAAAGAAAGTCTTCAAGAGGAAGATGTACTTGATTTTCTCCATAAACCACCTCCTCACCTCCCCACCAACTTCTTTATGGTCACTATGGATATTGTTAGCCTGTCCACTAATAGCCCACATCACATGGCATGTCAGGCAAACTCTGAAAACTTACAAAAACCAGATCAATGGCGGCCCTGAACATTTAGGCTCATCTATTTCATTCTCAGCAGCACCCACTTTACTTTCAATAAGCAATATTTCCAGGAAGACTGTGGCCTGTCAGTAGGCAAAACCTGACATGAACCTCTTTAAAAAAGAGTTTCTAAGTAACTGTATCTAGGATACCGAGCTATTATCTTTATTATCTGACAAAATTCTGGACAGCTTCGCTGATTTCTATCACAAAATCATTAACCATTCCCAACCTATTAAGATGCTTTTGGAAGACTAATGTCACTTATCAAGACACTGTGGCTTACATAAAAAATGGTGTATAGCATATACTATATAGTGTATATAGTATAGAAAAAAGTGTATAGACTATAACTGTATACCATATATGGAAAACCTAAAGACCAACCATTCTAAACCCCAGGAAGTATCAACACTGCAATATAACACCAGATCCTCAGTCACTATCACTTATCTCCAGTCTCTTCTCACTGGAAGAGAACACTAATCACATCCACCTCAGTAAACTAAAGAGAAGCTTTACTCAAAGGGCACTCTTAGAGCTCTCATTTTTCAAGAGGCACATGAATAGCATATAAGAAATTGCTTCAGTAGAAAAAGAACCTCCCATTGCCAGCTAACTAAGGACTACTGTCTGTCCCATACGATCCTATTGTGGAATTCCCAAGGAAAATCTTTATATAATTATATCCTAAAATAAGACGATCCTATCTTGAAAGATATTTTCCAGTACTGCCCCTCTCAGCCTCCAAACAGGTCGCAGCCTCACTCAACTAATCACTAAGAACATGAAGGACCCCAAGGCTCAGCATTCACCAAATGGCTGTAGATGCTACTAGAACAAGAAACCTTTGCTATCATCATGAGAAAGACAACCCACAAATCCTATGTACCCTCACTTGTCCTTTCTGTAGTGTAATACACCTCATCCAGTGCACCAAGTGGTAGACTGATAACTATGCAGATGAACCTGAGCGATCATTATGAACACAGTGGTTTATATTTACACTCCTACATGTGCAGCTAAGGACCTGACACTTATCTAACTTCCCATGGGAGAGCACTTCTCATCAGAGAGTCTCTCCACCTCTGATCTCTCTATTTAGACATTATCTTCCAAGGCTAAGACTAAGAAATGAAATTCACAGTTCCAGTGAATGACAAAATATATGCTATCATCTGTTGAGTTATTTGCTTTCTGACATATTATTACTTATCTCCTGCACACTAATATTATCATGTTCCACAGATTATAAATCACCCCTTCCTCTCTTTCCCCTAAAAGTAAGCACTTTATCTCTCTTGGTGCTATTAACATCCTCTATTCCACAATGTACCAACAACCTTCTGTCACAGATAGCCTTACTGATACTAATCCAGTTAAATTCAAAGCAACTATTTTCAACTTTTATTTAGCTTTGAGATATGCTACTTCTATTTCAGACTCAAAGACGAACTTGTAGGGCCAACAGCTTGTGTACTTTATCCAGCTGGCACAGCTGGTCTAATGAAAGGTACTACTCCAGCTTTACCTATTGTCTTATCCATACTTTCAGACCAGCACAGTACCAAAAGCACAGAGAATCCTGAGTACAACTGCACACATCTGCCTTTCTGCACTACGGCTGCACAAGTGTTTTCAGATCTCCTCTTTCATGTTTTCTATAATTTCTTGCCATAATTTCTCTCTCTATATCTTTCCTATTGCCCATCCATCCTGCTCTCTGCCCTGCCTCCTTTCAGCTACCAAGACTTAGCACTTGCCATTCTGGCAGGATACAGCAAGATGTTATTGCTGTTGCTTGGGAGGTTACCAGTGAATTCAGGAGACCAGCACAAAAGTCTCATTTTAGATGAACATGAAAGACAGAGGAAGATGTAATAATCATCTTTGTGCTAGTCACAAACACGGACCTCCCTGTAGATATGACTTCTCACAACCCCACAGGTGCACCTAAACCTCTTGAAAGGGCTCACAAAAGATGCAAAGGACTCAGTAGGACAGTTTCTAGATTGCCCCACAGCACACAAAAGAAAAGGTATTGCACCTGCTTATACAGCAGTTCCTTATTTACATATTAGAGTCCCTAGAGGGACTCCAAAGTGCTGTTTCCATTGTGCCTTCTTCAAGCAGAACACCTTCCTGATGCATGGAACTACAGCTACAGCCCAAAGCAGGGTCTCAAATAATAAGAAGAAAGGAATAGAAGTTAGAAGTCTCACCCAAGACGGGTCTCTTCTCCAGTCAGCCATCTATCTTTCTCCCTCCTTTTCCTAGTTCTGTCTCAGGTCTCGCCCTTTTCCCTGTCTCTTTCTGCCTCTATTCCCTTCTCCTGAATGTCTTTCAGAATGCAGAAATAGAGTCCCCAGCCGCCTCATCCTACTGCCTTTATAATGAAAGTTCTGAGAGTATGGAGGGGGTATGGAGGAGGGTGGGAAGGGAAAAAGAAATGATTGAGTGAGAGGGAGATACAGGCTGACCTTGAACACCAGCATGTCTCTCATAATCCTGTACCAGGGAGATTTATCACCTGAAATCACAGTGTTATTAATCAAGAGGGACAAAGTTACTGTTGCCCCCTATGCCCTTCCCACACAATTGCCAGATAGCATACTAACTTCCAAGCCTTCTGTTTATACCAGTGCTGTTTGTGTTTCTCTAGCAGCCTCATCCTAAAAGATCTAGAGCACTTTATGGCCTCACTGCACAAAAATCTCATGGCCCGCCGCTAGGCTGTGGACCTCTCCGGAATGAAACACAACGTCTATTTAACAGCTAACATCAATACTACGTACACAGTAGTTTTTGTAGTAGTATAAGAGTCTAGGAGTAGTAGGATGGGAGTAAGTAGAAGTAGTATAAGAGATAGTGATGCAGATTCCTTTACTGCCCAAAAGTGACAGGACTGGAATTTGTGGAGGCAGACCTATTGTTACTCAGAACCACACACGATTAGAAAGCAGTAATTTATAAATAAAGAACAAATCACCTTCCATGCTTCAGAGAACTCAGTCCAAGAGATCCATAAGATTGTGAAGGAGATAATATAAAAGAGAGGTTATGAGACAAAAGGAACTGTAAAAATGGAGGGGAAAAAAGGAGTTTTGAAGGAGAAAGAGGAGCAGGGTGACAAAAAGAGGATTACTTCACAGTAACAGAGGCAATACGGGATAAAGACAGAAGCAATAATAGATGAAGAGAACATGGAAGGGGATGTGATGCAGGACAGGAAGAGGCCACAGCAAGTGTACTTCACCTCAAGCAATAGATACAGATGGAGCAAAAAAGCATGGGAAGGCAGGAAAAAGACTTAAATGCCATAAGATAAGGTAGTATCTTGTAGATGAGAACAAAGGGCTTGAATGGAACATTTTATGAGGCAAGGTATCCAAGGAGGCTTCAAAGAGCTATAGGATGTGATTGGAGGCTTGGGAGAGAAAGAATGCTTCCAATAGAGTAAGGCAGAGGGAAGGAGACAAGGAGAAGAGACAGCTTTTATAGTGAAATAAAGAAATAAATAAAGAAATAGAGCATAGACTATGGTTTGAATAGTAGCAATAGTGAGAAATTTAAGCTATGCAGCAGGACATTGTGAACAAAACTGAATGAAGACAGAGAAATCTCAAAAATACCGTAAAATATGGGTAGACTTCACAGTGAGGAGTAGAAAGAAAAAGTCCAGAAAGTTTAAGGAGAAAGCACAAGATAATATGAAGATATTCAAGAAGACATGTATGCACTAACACTCGACTGAATAGAGGAGAATTGACAGAAACAGGGTAGATTTAGACAATCATCAACTTTCAGAAGTGAAATTGGGAAATTATGAATTTATCAGAAGAGAGGTGGAAGGGGAAAAAATAGATCTCAGGACTGAAACCAGGGTAACACTTATAGGAAAAAAAGGGAAACAAAGGAGCCATTAAAGTAGAAGTTGGAATAGATGAGCCTAGAAGGAAACTTGACCAGATCATGATATGATATTCTATATTACAGATTGTAGCAAGAACCAAGTTAGCTTTAAAGGAACAGGTTTAGGTCCCAGAAACAACCCAACTGTGATGGTCTGTATAGGACACACCAAATTCACGCCAAAATTGAAACAAAGTCATATCTGTATTGATGCTAGTACTAGATTAACAAACCTAGCAGCCAGAGCAAGGCACAGAAAATGGGATGAAAGGGAAGATAGCAAAATTAGGGTTTATAAGTGGATCCCATGTCATCCAGAACCTTTAAGGTGAATCTGCCTGGATCTCCTTGAGAGCTCTCCAGAGAAGATCAACCGGCTTCTAAACTCAAAAAAGAGCAGTCTTTATTGGAATGAAAACAAGAATAGTTGATTTTTTAAATAGAGAAAACTCCAAGTCTCTTAAGTTAGGCAGCACAGGAATAAATACATAGTTCATATACAACTCTTCTCCACCCACTGTGACCTTGCAGGGTACATTCTTGCTTCCAGGTCCAGCTTGGTTGCAATTAACTCAGTGACCTTCGGAGCTGTTAAAAATTTGCACTCAGCCTCCATTGCCTGAGAAATTGTTTCCATCATCTCTAAGGCTTGGATGGCTTCTCCCCTACAGCTGCCCCTCCTCTTAAATTACAACCCTCAGTTCCCTCTATGACAGCACCGTACAGCACTCTACAGCAATAGTCTCCATTAAATCATCTGCTCCTTGCATATGCTCAATAGCTCTCCAAAGGAAGAGGTGACTGTCACTGTCTTTCTGGGGTGGTAAGACGTGATCTGCTCTCTCTGTCTCCGAAGAAACTGAGAACAAATAAAACAGGTGCAGTGTGTATACAAGTATCAAAAAAGTAAAGCAAAAAGGAGAGATAAAAGAATAAAGTTAAATTGCAGCTTGCTGACAGTCTGGAAAGCTTTTCACTGCTGCATTAGGCATCCAAATGCTGCTCAAATCAGTAAGAACTAACAAACACTCAATCCCTGATTATTTTCTAGGAGAATAATGTTGCATCACAAACATTACTGATGTAATCAGTTTGAAGCCATTTGTAGCAGAAGAGGCTAAGGAATGTCTAGGAAGTGCAAATTCATCCCTATTGATCAAACTCATTAGGGATGCATCTAAACTTGGAATTTGTTATTATTCCAGGATGGAGAGTTCACAGCATCTTGCGGCAATTGCTCTTTACCTGCGTACTCAGACGATGAGCTTTGATTTGAAATGGTGAATACTCCCTACTAGGCTATCTGCGTCATGCCTTGTGTATTGTTCTCAGCTAAAGCCATCCTTGAGAGGTGGTAGGCAGCCCATGGTCTGCAGATGATTCGTTCCTCTCTCCCCCCTTCTCTGCAGATTGGTTGTTGCATAGGTAAAATTAATAGTTGCACATTCAATCTGTCAATCAGGCACTAATGGAAAGCAGCATGACTGGCATCATAAGGATGGGAAGAAAATGGATTGCTGAGCTGTACAGAACAGGACTGGTCCATGTTCTTGATTTCATGTTGGACTTGGCTAATCGCAAGAGACTCCTAGGTAAGCCATGTTCAGCCAGGAAAAAATGTGATCACAACTGAAAAGTTTAGGGGAAGGATTGACTTACAAGGCAAAATGATTTGGACTGGGGTGAAAAGGGAAAATTTTAAAGGCATGATATGGATATGTCTGAGCTGGGGTTGGGGAAGAATAGGGCCCTTGAGAGTGGAAAGATATCATCTCCAGCAAGACATGGCTGGGATTAGAGGTATGTAGGGAGAGAAGTAATTGATTTCATTTTCCAGAAATATGTTCAGCTTTCAAATGCTTGAAAAGATACTTCTTGGAGGACCCTTTCTTGGAGGGTGATTACAGTACTGGCTTAAGGGACCTAAAGAACAGGCTGATTGAAAACAGTCCTGCTTTGTTCACTTTGGGTGCTGGAAGTAATGATAAAGAAGCTTGATGCAGCAACAACAAAAATTTAATTTTTGGCCAGCTCAGCTCCCTAATCCATCTGATGCATGGCCATGTGAACACTAGGAAGGACAGTGGTAGAAACACACCTACAAATGAGAAGAGGAACTGTCTCTTCTGACTGCAACACAGGGATAAGCAACCATGAACCTTCTATCAGTAACACCTGGATCTTGCCTACATTTCAGAGTTTTGCCACTCAAATTCTATCACTAGAGCAAATGCTATAAACCCCTACTCAGGTGGACTCCATGAATGCCACTTACCAGTTGCTCTAACTCTATTAGAGTGTTCTGTCCTTTCTCAGCTAAGTGAGACAAATAATGTCAATCAATAGGAGAACAGTAGCACAGACATGTTATCACTACCATTAAAGATTTTTTTAAAAACCCTATTTACTAACACTTACACTAGTAGATCTTTTACAATTTTGACTAAGCTTCCCATTTCCCTTTTCCTTCCCCCATCCAAATACAGATATACATATAAGCATACCTAACCCTCCTGCATACCATGGTTCTTGTAGTTTCTTGCTCTCTTCCCTATTTCCCATAACACAATCTCTGATAGTAATATGACCAGAGATAAGGCTTAACACAAACAGAGAGAAGAAAGTAGTTCTCTTGTCAGCCAGAATAATAAAGCACAAAGCAGTTCCCCTGTGGCCATAACCTTTCCTGCTATCATTGCCTGCTGATATAAGGATGATAGCGAGATACAGCATGACATTTACTGGAGTCCCTTCCTATCAGCCCCCTACTTTGACTCATACGAAAGTGTAGGGGGAAGGGAAGAAGTACACGCAGCAAGTGCATCCAGATTGGAGTACTGGGTCACACTTTGGCACGAAGGCTGAATAAAGCCTTTCCTCTGTGGAACTCGTTAAACCAAAGCTACTATATACTTACCAGCAAGAGCCAGTTTTGACTGTCACAAAGGGCAGGAACACACAAAAAGGACCCCACGGCCATGAAGGAGCAACAGTGTCCAGATATTAAAGGGACAGGTATGTGTGCGGACTGATATTTCAAGCAAAGGAGAAGGTAGGTTGGCAGAATAAAGAGCTGGAAGTACCTTACAAATGGAATTGTGTCTCAGGGCTGACAATTGCTGTCTATGCTATCTGAGAATATTACATCTGGAACAGGAGTCCAGGCTATGGCTGTAGATCAACACTAGAAGATATTGACTGACGAGTGTACAGTCAGGAGTGGTTGAAGGAGGGAGGTAATCCTCCCTCTCTACTCAGCCCTGGGGAGGCCACATCTGGAGTACTGTGTCTAGTTCTGGGCTCCCCACTACGAGAGAGACATGGATGTACTGGAGTGAGTCCAGTGAAGGGCTACTAAGATGATTAAGCAACTGGAGCATCTCTCCTATGCGGAGAGGCTGAGAGAGCCGGGCCTGTTCAGCCTGGAGAAGAGAAGAATGAGAGGGGATCTCATCAATGTGTATAAATATCTGAAGGGAGGGTGTCAGGAGGATGAGGCCAGACTTTTTTCAGTGGTTCCCAGTGACAGGACGAGAGGCAATGGGCACAAACTGAAACACAGGAAGTTCCATCTGAACACGTGGAAAAACTTCTTTATTGTGAGGGTGACTGAGCGCTGGAACAGGTTGCCCAGAGAGGCTGTGGAGTCTCTTTCCCTGGAGCTATTCAAAAGCCATCTGGACATAATTGTGGGCAACGTTCTCTATGAGCAGGGAGATTGGATTAGATGATCTCCAGAGGTCCCTTCCAACCTCAACCAATCTGTGATTCTGTGGAAAGAAAATGCATCAATGGAAAAGAAAGGCCAGAGGATAAACAAATCTTGTGATGGGAACTATTCTAAATTTCATTTAACTTGACAACTGAGATAAGCACTAGAAGCTGTTAAACTCAGATTAGGTATGAGAAATGACTGATTTTTGGATGTCATATTTGCATGTTTAATTCCAGGGCTCACAGCCTTATATGTCATGTGCTTTGTTGGTCTGTGGAGTCAGCTAAAAACAGTGAGGGTGCTTGTGGTCTCTTGTTCAGACACTGCCCTTGGTCTGGGAGGTAATTCAACTTTTGCTCATCTGCAGCAGAGTCGTTTTCTATTCTGCAGGTGGCATTAAGTCTATGGTACCTTTTGATAGGGGTCAGTCAGAAAACAAAAAAAGCAGAGATGTTGTTCATGAAATTTTCATGGATCCTTCATGAAGTAGCTAATGTTTTCAAGAAATGAAGAGGAAATACATAAAGGTGAGAATGGAGGAAGCAGAGACAAATCTCTTCTGCTTATACAGCTCATCAGTCATTCAGTGGGTTTGCAGGCCCATTATAACCTCCTCACTCCTCTTGGAGGACTGAGAAAAAAGTTGTCTCTGTGGTTATTGAGTTTAGAGGTTTCTTCTGCCCGAATTGAAAAACAAGTTGCAATTCACATTCTAACATCCTGTTTTTATTGATAACCATCACTACTGGCCATAACTGGCAAATTCCTAAGTTTTCTCTTTATGGACCACTGTGTTTGAGGAGACAGGCGCTGGGTCTGGCCCCATCCCATGGGGGGACGACAAACCTCCCCCTTCAACTACATGGTGACCTCAGGAAGCCCTCTCCTCCTACTCCCTCATCGACCCCCTCCTTTCCATGCCAGTGACCCCAATTCAGCTCCCAGGATGCCTTTGGCTCCCTCCAGATGTCCAGGGCACTGAAGGAGACACCATCCCCAGTCCCAGGAGGCCACCAGATGTGCCCGGGCTGTCCCCACTAGACAGAGCACCACAACTCCACAAGCAGCCGGGGAACATGACAAAGACCTGCCAGCAGTGGGACTGCAGGGGCTGAGCTCACCAGGCACAGCTATCAGCACAGGCTCACCAGCCCGGCCCCAATCACCCACGCCCTGGGCCTGTGAGGGTCGTGCATAGCTCAGTATCACAGCCGCCAACACCCCTACCCCTAAACCTACCCCATGATTTTCCCTGCTGCCCCTGAGGACACAGTCCCAAACAAGAAACAACCTTTAGAGGTGGGTGCTGTTCATGAGCTCCCTCTGATCCCCAGAAGGGTTACGCACCTCCCTCAGCTGCTTGCCCTTGCATCAACAGAGGAGTCAGACCAAACTGTACTGGCTGCGCTGCGCTGCGCTGCGCTGGGGATCTTTATTAAGCAGGAGAGTGACAGAAACGCCCCAATACAGAGGCCTTGGGGCACTACAAGCACTGTGGGCTTACACAAGTCTGAAGGCTCCTCAGCCCCATCATGCTGAGGGACGAGCTGTGCCACCTGCTGGAGACTCGTTGCTCTAGGAAGAAGATGCAGCTGACCCTTGCCATGGGAGATTACAACCTCATCCTCATCAGTGAGGGGCCTGCTCAGGGAGGGAAAGGGACCCATGGGGCAGAATCATCTCCTGTATCATGGGGCCCTCAGGTCTGGCAACAGTACCTGCCTGCTGGTGCACAGCACTGCTGGTACCACTGGCACCCCCACCATTGGCCAGTAGGTTCCTTAGCCCCCTTTCTCTCTCCTTCCTAGTGAAATAGCTCAAAATTGCATTGCTAAACCCCATGGGCCAGAGGGTAGGTCTCTGTAGGGGCTGGGTACTCTCCTTCCTTTGAACAGAAGGGTTCTTCACTGTATTCCTGCAGGAGACCTTCATCAATCCAGGGGGATTTTTTCCTGCAGGGGGAAAATGTGATCTACTTTAGCTGCCAAATGGACAACTCTGTTGGAGCAGCAATCCTGTACAGATTTGTGACAGAAACATTACATTGCTTTGCACGGAGAGTGAATAAGAATGTGCGCATGTAAAGGCACTAGAAGAAATGGCAGAACAGGAGTTAAAAGAAAGATGCATGTGCATGAAGAAACTAAGAACCACCATGAAATCCAAGAAAGTCTACAGATAACAGGAAGAAGTTTGCACACATCGTATGAGTTCCTGACTTCACCAAGCACATGCCACAGACAAGGCCACAGCACAAATTTGGAGTGAACACCACGTGATACAGCTCAACCTGTTCTTGAGCTTTTCTTGTCCAGAGAAAATACAAAGGCTGCAAAGATCATACAGTGTCACTGCCACTCAGGAGGAACCCAGAAACATGATGAGGACATAACAGCTGTTGCCCGTTGTCCTTTGTGGCAAGCCTGCTTGGACATACATATCTGTCTGTACAGTTTCACATTGAGTTTCCACACTGGTCATTACAACCCTATCCTGTCTTGACTTATTGCCTCCGGGGCTGAGGAAGATGAAGATCGTGCTAGACCAACTGCTATACATTCAGATCTGCTTGAAATGCATTAACTTCTTTAATATTTGTATTCTGATATCAGACCTGCAATGTGATTTTTATTAGGAGGCCTTCCTCAGAAGTCCTCAGGAGTGTCTGTGGCTTATGCTTCTGCTCCGGATCATAAAGCTGCACTGGAAATAAGAGGCAGATACCACCAGGGAGATCAGCACTCCTTGATGGATACCTGTTGCCACCTCCAACAGACAATAGTATTTCTTTCTCCTACTTCCAAATGGAAGAGAACAGGCACTCCTGGCTACACAGCATCTGCATCTCACACTGGAACATTTCACAGGCCCATGTCTCTGACACTGGGCTGTTGTCCTTCCCAGTCAACCATCTGTTCTCTGTGAGGGGTGGTGTCACTTCTCACTGGCCTACTGGCATTTCAGCATGGGCGCTGTAGGGCCTGGTGGAAAGACAGGTATCCTTCCCATAGGCCAAAAGCTGTGGGAAATAGGAAAGATATGCACCTGGCTTTCTTGCCACAGCTACACATGAAGGCAGCTGCCAGCAGAAGGGTGTGGCAATAGGGCTGCTGTAACAGGAGGTTTTGGAGCTGAATGGATGCTTGCCTGTCTTTGTGAGCCATTCTTCCGCAGTGAATGTTGCGAGAAGTGGGATGAGCTCTAGGATTTGGAAATTTGCTTGTCCCAGAATGTTTTTGTTTGGTCATTTATCCAGCTCCTTCGGGAGATGGATCATAGCCTATATTTCCTCTACACCTTGGAGAAAAAGAGGATGCTAGGAAACACATTATCTACATCCTGGAAGAGGGCAGCACTCTTCTTATGGATCTGGAACAGACGCAAGACAGGTCTTTCTATGTGGACCTCTTCTCTTTGGATATCAACATGGTGTCCTTCAGTAACCTTCATGCCTCCTATAAATGTTCCATATTTTTAGCCATGCCACTCTTCTTAACTGATTTATAAAAGGCTCCTTCATTTTAACGTGATTTTCTGTTCGATCCGTTACAGTGGATTTTTGACCCTTGTTACTCCCACAGGGCTATTGACTGCCAGCACATTGTGGTCACTATTACAGCATGGTACTTCAATTAAGTTGATTGTTTAGCACAGTATCGAGTCATACCCTTTGTGGACGACCTAACTGGCTGTTCCACAATCTCCGACTGTGTCTTCTTTACATCCCAGTGTGAAATTTGGCCAATCTATATGGGTGTTATTGAAGTTTTTTGTTACTGCTGTAGTTCCTGCTCTAGCTGTCTCTCTGATCTCTATCATAGTATCACAGTGTAACAATCTAGATTCAGAAAGTGGTGATATAAATCCAGTACAATGCTCTTCCTATTTAGGTCTGGAATTTCAGCCTATTCTGATAATGAGCTGGTTAGTTTGATCTAAGTTCTCATCAGCATATAGTACGTCTCTGTCACTAGTATGATTTACCTAATCCTTCTGCATGTTTTGTATTCTGGTATTACAATCTCCCATTGATTTTCTTCCACAAAGTTTCTAATATGCCTGGTATATCAGTATCTACATGTTGTTTTCCATACTTCTAGCATTTGCCCAGAAGCAGGTATATCACTGCTTTGGTTCCTCTTTTGGCACCTTATTTAAATGGCACTCCATTTGTTTTCTATTTCTTATTTGATTATTTAGCTTCCCCTGCACCTTCAGTCCGGAAGCATGCTCATAGCTCTCTTGATGGTCAGCATCAGCAGCCTGATTCCTGTAGCTGAAGCCCATCCTTCCTGTACAAAATCACTTTTTACAACATTCTGTGGCAAGAAGTTGTATTACCAAATAATTCTCTATTCCTTGCATGAGGACTGAGCAATCATGCATGCTAAGCAGCCTGGGCTGATGGGAAACTAATTATTTTGATGAGTTAGATTTCTAGCTGATCAATGGTCTGAGAAAATTTACCAAGCAATTCCATGGTCACTAGATCCAACATGACAGAGGTAACATGCCCAAAGACAGAGGGAAGAAAGTAAGCCCTTTCATTAGCTACCTGCTGTTGGATCATATGAGATATATTCTAAAACTTCGCGCTGAAAAGCATAAAGAGTTAGCTGATGTACTATTACTGCATCATCTGTGTTGATCCCACAGTCCTCCAGATTCCATAGCAAAATATTCATCAGCTGATAATTGCTCATTTTTCTTTAGACAAGATCCATTTACTACAGATCCAGATGCACTGATCTGGGGAGGTGGGGAGAAGGAGGGAGAAGACTAGACTTACAAACAGGGATTGTTTTGGAAGTAAAAACAAACAGAGGTTGTGAAAGAGTCAAAAAATCCTTAGGAAAGGACTTGAAAAGGGTGTGCTAGAACACCTTAGGGTGGTTTAATTTTAAGAGAGTGTAAGATACGCTATATTACATACTCACTATGAGGATATCAGGTTCTCTAAGGGATCAGAAGCGAGGTGGCTGAATAGTGTATAAAATCAATGAGGCTAGAAGAAACAGCACATCATTAAAAAATAATGAGCAAGTTCTACTCAGTGAATCTCCTGCAACCAATTGAAGATACGTGAATCCCTTCCCTTTCTTTCCCAGGACTGGCACTTTCAAATCAAAGAAAGAGGTCAATTCAATACTAGTCCTGTCCCAGGGGTTCACTGTTCCCACCATCTCTGTTCTGTAGCTCTGTTCCCTAAGATAGTGCTGAGATAAAGGAGTAGGGCTGAGCTCACTAATGCTGACCCAGTGGGGTGCTTTGGGCAGTTGTAGGTACTGCCTCACAAGTTTAAACTGCTAGGATTTGTGCTTTGAGGGTTCTTCTTCCTTGACACATTTATGCTCTATAGCCTATGCAGGATTGAAGTAGTTTCCCAAGCAGCAGAACAGCAACAGTAAAGAATAAGGGTGACATGGTGTAGCTCAAGGGTAGAACTGAATGGATGGTGGCAGACACTATAGGGAAGGTCTGCTTCTTGCAGATGGTCTCTCTGTGGAGGCATGGTGTGGTGGGTGCTAAGTCAGGCTGGAATAGCCCACTCCATCATGGCCCTAAGCAAAACAGGTTACCTGTCACATTGCACACTTGCCTTACCAACAGCAAGTGATGTATCAGTTTTTGAACTTCTTATCTCACTTATATCTCTTTTCCAAACAAAGTCTCAAGTCTGATGTTTTATTCCTTGGTATAAGGGCGATCAGAAAATAAAAAAGAACTTTGTAGGGGTCATCGGGGTAAGAATAGCTCAGATCACTTTTGAAAGACAGAGAAGAAGCTAGGTTAAAGAGGGGAGAACACACAGTAACCGAAGACACTTCTGCGTTGGACTGAACCTTCATAGCTGACTCACAGTCGTGAGCCACATAAAGAAAGGACAGTCATGCTCTCATGCTTGCACCAGTTCTGATATGTCTGGCCTTAGGATTCTGGAAGGTAAATGGGTGAAAAAAAGCATTCACGTCTTTATGTGCCTAACTTTTTGGTGCTATGCTCTGAATAAGTTTATTACAGGTCAGGGAAGCAGCATTAAGTAAGAAGCTGTTGCATGTGGAAGTCAACAGATCATCTCAGCTGTAATGTACACCCTCAAGAAGCATTACAGCACATGCTTAGGCAAGAGGAGATCTCTGCTGAGGCCTTGCTTAACCTTTCCAAACAGAAAGGTGTTCATGTACCACTGGAATAAAATCCCTCTACCACGCTGACTGTTTCTTCTGTCACTATTAAGTTGCATAGCAGAGATATGTCTAATCTTGCATTTGCCTTTATCATTCCTGCAAAGCTTAGGTGAGCCTGCAGTTTTACTCTATGGGCTTAGAGCATTTGTGGACTTCCAATGAATTGCAATGAGTTTTCCAGCATGCCCTAATTCTATATGGAATCGGAACTGAAAGCAGTGTATATTCAGTGCACTGTCCTCTGCTGAAAATAAACTTGATGCCAGGAATGTAATATGAAAGATCTCTCTGATATGGGAAAGGGCTGACAATTTGTTGGCAAGTCATTGGGAGTAGTAAAAACAAAGGCAGACTGAAGAACTCAATAAGAACCTTAAAAAGGCTGACAGATGAAACTCAATCTGGATAAATGCATAGTGATAACTGGGGGGAATAGACATTCTAGCTTTGCATACACAAGAACTGAATAACTATTACTATTTAAGCTGACTCTTACTATTTAAGATTGAGGTCTTGGGGCTAAACCAGTTGTTCATTGTAATGGCTCCCTCAGTATTTCTTTGGAAATGTGGGTTAAGAAGTAGGAAAAGAAGAAAAAAACCTCAATGCATGGTGCATCTACATCTTGAATAATCGTGGCACTTCTGCTTCCCTGAATCTCCAAAAGAACCTAGTAGAACTGGAAGAGTTTTAGAGGATGGTCAAAATTATGGAATAGCTTCTATATGAGGAACAACTAAGTAGATTGGAACCCTGCAGGCTGGAAAGGGCAATAGGGGCCAGACAGGAAGAAAATCATGAGTGATACAAAGAAAGCGAACTGAGAAGGTTTGTTCACACTTCTGCTGTAACTAAGGAGGCAGGTAGTGAGTTCAGAACAAAAAAAAGTTTGTTGGTCAGAAAACATTCAGTTGAACTATGGACCTCTTTGCCATAGGATGTTGCAGATGCATAAAGTCTGTATGGCTTTCCACACCAAAAGCACCTGGATGAGAAAAATTCACTGACTTATTAGTAAAAGACATTGCCTCTGATTCAAGAAGACCCAGAACCACAGTAAGCTGCAGGCAGGGGTAGAATTCTGAAGAACTATCAATGTAGATTTGCCCCATTTATATTTTTGCTGGGTGTTTGTTGGTGACAGTGCTTAGTGACAGATTATTGGGCTGACTGGCTCAGTCTAAGTTGCTGTCTCCATTACTATGTTAGCTGAATGGACTCAAGATGTTAGATTGCTTGGCCAGCTTGCTCTATTAAAGTCATAAATCTTGGAATTTGGATGAAAGCAAACATTTTTAATTTGCTCTCTGTAACAATAGTAAATGTCAGTTATTGTGAGTCTTGTAAAAATAAAGGTAGTTAAGACAGTTTGTCAGAGACGAGGAAATAAAAACACATGCTGTGTCATATTTAGAAGACAATAATGCCGTTGACCAAAGGTGGCTTGCATTACTGTTCCTCCAAGTATTTTAGTGAAGTCTCTCTGCAGGACTGTGATCTGTACCTAGACTGATGCCAGATTCAAGAATAGATCACATTTTTTTTGCAGCTGTTAAAATAAGTAATTTCTTTTCAACAGTGAAATACTTTGTAATCTTTGGGCAGCTCCAAGTCTCATCCATAATGACTATAATAATAGTTTACACAGGATCAAAGAGTGCACATGCTAGGCGATACACAGTTAAGACTACGTGGCATAACTTTGGTTGGAAACAGACTTGAGAGTCTATAAGGTAATGTCCTTAAACACTCAGTATAACTAATGATAAGATTTACATACATCACTAGTCCTCAAAAGAACACACTACCTGTAATTTGCCAGGATTTTTTGAGCTGCAGGTGAAGACTTTTTTTGAAAAGGTAAAGGTGCCCTGCACACTTGTGTCAGCAGGGAATGAATACTGTGAAGTAGCTGTGTATTCTTACAAAATTTTAGAAGCTACTCTCAATGCCAATAGCTGATAGGCAAACATGCCTTATCCATGACCTTTGACAAATATTTTATGGAAATGGACAGCAGTCAATCACAACAGCTTTACTTTTTTCCTTTAAGTGCACATTAGATTCGACTTCCTCACCAGGAGGCAGCAATCTGCTTTACAGATATAGATGATTTGGTTTTAACACTGTGAACAAATCCTTTTACAAATAATGGTGGAAGTGTGAGTTGTAGTAAAAACTCCTGAGCGATCTCTTTGCTGTTTGTATGTTCAATGCAGAGACCAGTACAATTATCAAGTACAAAGGCATAGTATGCCATCCTAAGTCATGCTGTCTTGCGAAGAATCAGCAACATAATCTGCTTCCTCGGGTAGTTCTGAAGTCATTTAATAGTAAATCAAAACACTTCAAGTCAGCAGATTCAGATTTAGCTAGTCTAAAACATTAATAGCCTATGTCTGTCCTCCTTCTGCGATAGATGAGTTAACAAAAAATACTATTGTATCATGCAGGTATGTGGAAGTGTTTATCAATATTAACAGCAGCAGCAGCTTCAGCAGCAACTTCCTGCTACTTCACTAAAGGAAAGATTAACAAAATACCTTATTTTTCTGCAGTGATTACATCAAACTTTCCAGGACACTAAGGTTGTTTGCTGTGATTCGTGTAGATTCACAACAGCAACCAAGTGTTCCTTGAAGATTTTGTATTTGCTGCTCCTTTCTGTATTGATGCATTATTTCTCATACCTTGTATGCCACCTGCTGTACAGCTTGGGCAGGAATCTCTGCATTCCAGTTTTTCCTCTTATACCATTGTTGACAGTCTTACTAGCAACAAGTCTAACTTTTTGACATATCAGGAATGCTACTACAAGTGGTCTTTCCCTCCCTACCATAAACTTGTCTCTGATAATTTAATTTGCTATACTTGTCAAATTAGCATGCAAGTATCAGCTGCCAAAGCAACAAAATATTTTATTTGTTCACATAACAAAGTTTATAGCATTCAGGTGTCGCAGGTCTGCAGGCAAGAGAGGGACTTATGGACAGCACAGCCCTGACTACAGGAGGATGTGCTGGTGCATCCCACCAGTTGGCAATCACTTGGGGTGTCTACAGCCTGAGGTACCACGCTGCAGAGCTGTGTGGGAATGTAGAGATAAGAAACAAAATGACACTACCACGCTGCAGAGCTGTGTGGGAATGTAGAGATAAGAAACAAAATGACACTGCAGAAATGCTCAACTTTGGTAGAGCTCTATGGGAATACAGTGATAAGAAATAGAAACAAAAATTTTACGGGAACAACGGAACCTAATTGGATCAAAAGACAATTTGGCTTGTGATTGGTTTAAACTGCTGCTTTTGGGAGGAACAATGGGGGAACTATATAAGATTAATGTCATCCTACATGGCAGCAAATGGACGAAAACCTGCTTTTCTGCCTGTCCCTGTCAGCCTCATGCCACTTCCTGGAGCAGTGGTACTGCTGCGGTGCAGGCTGCAGCCAGCAGGGAGGTGCAGGATTGGGAAGAGCAGGTCTGCTGGCAATATAAAGCGGGAATGAGAAACTCTTCCAGCAGCTACCAGGTCTCACAGCAGAGCTTATGGCCACAGCAAAATTTTTGAAAATGTCCTATCCCCGTCTTTTAAATAGGTAGGGCAGCTCTGAACATCTCTCCAATGTGGTGATGGACTGAGCACTGCTTTGTTGTTTGGTGGAAGAGATCCTTATGTAACTCGTTTGCAAAGAGGGCAGATAGAAGAGCTATAAACATAATTTGTCTCTAGGGGCTGGTGCTGTAGAGAAGCAAATGCAGACTCAGATCACCGTTTAACCTGCACCTAATCCAGAATCAACAGATACCATGTGTGTTCCACCTTACTAGAAACTTAAAATCCATGGTATTTTGAGAAAAAGCTAGTTAGCTAGTTGTTCCTAATTCTGTTCTCATTTTTCTAGTTCCCTGCTGTTCTCCTGGGAGGCATGATAGCACTGAAAACATTCTGCCCCTTGCAGGGATTCGGAAACTGATAGTCCTTTGACTATGAGCGATCAAGACACAGTCCCACAGCATAAAAACAGGAGTTCTCTTTGCCCAGGGACGGATTGACAGTTACAGGGAGAGTAACACTGATATATGTACATTGTAGAAGGGCCTCTGCCTTTCTCAGGTATTTATACTCTGCAGCCAAGACAAGATCTGATTTTTGCAGCAAATTTCTGGCAGGGAAGGTATCAGTTCTTGTGATCCTGGTAGTAGGAAGTGGGGAGAGAAGTGAATGCAGACTTTCAAATATGCCTACAGAACTGTGACAGTGATACTAAACTAAGGGGAAGAAGAGGGCAGAGTGGATAAGGAAGGAGCCTTTACCTCCAGTAAGTGTTAAAATACCAGTCTGATTTTTGAGAAAAGGGGCAATGGACCCCTTTTTTCTCCCCACTGTTTGTTTCAGTAGAGGCTGCCCTGTGAGCACCACCAGCGTACAAGATGTGACTCCCTCCTCCCCAAAGGCTCAATATGAGAAGCTAAAATTTTTTCCCTAATAGCAGTAGATGATGTTCCTAAATGACTGCACTTTCAGCCAGAGAGCAAGAAACTGAAGTCTTCCTTTTCTCTTTTCTACTGTCACTGTTAGCAGCTTACTACTTGCCCTGTAGATCTTGGCCCTATATTTGTCTGCCTATTTTGTCCTCCGCAGCTTTGGAATTAGCAATAGGATTCTGCACAAGTGATCTTTCCCATGACCTCAGTTCCCCAGGTCTCCCTTCTAACATTACTTTGTGTATGACCAACAACATCTTCAAAAAGAAAGAGGAGGGGAGCTGTGGAGAATCCCCCCACTGGCTTAGGACAGCACAGGGAAAGAGTCACATGGGATATTTTTAGAACAGAATCCAATGGTGGTGATGTGAGGAGGGCACAGAGAAAAACACAGCTGTGAAACCTAACACTTGGCTCCATATATACGGAGAGCAGGAACAGCAGAGAAACAAACTGAGGAGACACAGCAGAAGACAAGAGTGAGAGAAAGTTACTGGAGGATAACAAGAGAATGGTCAAAGGGGAAGTGACAAAGAGGTACTGGGAGCCTGGGAAAGAAAAGGCTAAAAGACAATCTGGGAGAAAAATGGGTAAAAGAACGAGCCAGGAGGGGAGGAATGGAATAAAGTGGCCATGTTATAGAAATAAGCAGAGATGCTTTAAGGACAGAAAGTGGCCAACTGACTTGTCAGCACTCTTATGTAGATGATTAATGGCCTAAAGGGTTGGCCAGCAATTACTCAATCTACCATCTCTCCTCATCCCAAGGGATAAGGGACTCATAAGTGACTTAATTATTGGATTGTGACACTGCAATAGATTTTCTAAAAAAGAGAAAAATAGGAATAATTCCTACAGTCTTTGAGGTCAGGAGATGCCTTACCCTCTTTCTTTGACTTACAGGCCAAAACGCCCAGAGAGTTTTTCTCTCCTTTCAGGATCTATCACCAGATCATTCTCTCTAATTATTTTTAAAGGGAAAAGTCCACTTACATTGCTACATGACTGACAACTTCCAGTATTAAAGCCTCTAACAGAATACTTATGTTACCCAACAAAAACAACAGAAGCTAAATAGTGTCACTTCAAAAACAGAACAGAGGAGCAGAGTGGTTGTGTCAGCTGTCCATAAATATGGACTCAGACATTTGAATGTGACTGCTTTCTGTAAGAAAACTAATGTTTGTAGCATTAGTTTAGCAGCGATCATATGCCCTCTGCTGCTGTTTGAGATCCACTTGAGGCATGTTCATCCAGAATTACAGTTCCCTGTTTACCTGCTGCTTAATCCTTATAACTGTTCCTCATTTCTTCTTGTTTTGAGGAATGCAGAGTACTCTTTATCCTTCATCAAGGTTAGCAATTCAGCACCTAGCTAGCACTGATCCGCTAACTAGCTGCTTCTTTGTCTGTTATCCCTAAGGGACTCAAATATATGATCATTTGCAAAGAATTCCTAAATTTATAGCCACCTCTTTAATGAAATAGGTGGTAGCATAGTTGTGTCCTGATCATAAGGCCTATCTGGGATGTGGGTGACTTGATTTCAATTTCCTGCTTTTCCCAAGGGATTTAAATCCCATTCCCCTTGGAGAATGCCTTTGCTATTAGCATCTGTGGGGAAGAGATCACCCCCTACACCCAAGCTCCTGAAGCTATGCTACTTCACTGAATGGAATTTGAGGTACTGCGGTCTTGGGGAGAGAGAAGGAAAAAAGACAGTACTTACTCTGTCTAATCTAAGCACTGGTTATACCAATAGACACTAGAGTAAGGAACTGAATACAGGACTTCAGGGGGCCACAACTTGACAAGCTTATTGGTATTTTTCTGCACACTCTTCAAAAACTCAACCTCTGCTTCTCAGTTTGCACATTTTTGTTGTTAAAGAACTAAAAGTTTTGCGTTTATCCATGATTAACAGTATTCTTAGTAAAACACTATTGAGCTGGAATAGCAAGATGGTGGTTGCTTGTGGTATGCCTTCATGGAGCTCCAGAAAATTTACATCAGTTATATTTCAGGGTTGAAATCAAGTTTTCAGTCATCAAGAGTTCTAGGGTGACACTAAAAATCAGATAATTCTTCATTCATCTGCAAGGCAGTAGGTTAAACACAAGAGCAAGACTTAATGCTCTAATCCAGACAATGCTGGATTAAAAGGTACCGTCTTGGTCTTCAACTCAGCCTGCTGTTCCCACAGGCAACCATATAATCTCCTGCATAAACCAGTTGTTTTACCTTATATTAAAAGGGTATCTATCTTTCTTTATAGTAACTCAAAGATGAAATCTCGCTCTCATTAGCCCTATCACAGTCTTATTTGTCTCCATACATCGCTACCCAAACTTTGCATGCTCTGGTACAAACAGGTACCATCATTCATTTTTAGAGGCCAGGATTCTATTCATGCTATTTAGTCAAACTGGAGAGGATCATGCTAATTCTCACTTCAAATATCAAAGGAGGTGGTTTCTGAGGTATAGTGCAATCTGCTGCCTCAGCTTGTCCAGAGAAATCTGAGGAGTCATGAAGAGATGCAATTAGTCTTATTTCTCCCAGTTGGCAGTAATCTCTTAAGGCACTTGAACAAGAAAGTGGGGCACCAGTCTCCATCCAATGCCTATAAAACAAAGCACTGCAGGACCCCTCTCAAATATGCCCAAAACACATTGTAGAACAATATAGTCTGTGCTCTCAGGGCAGACTGAGGACAGAATTTTAACCACCTCTTGTAGGAGCTGTAAGAAAGGGCAGTGAAAGGTGTTAGGGCCTAAGAGACAGAGGGCACTGTAGCTCTAGGAAGAAAGGAAGAACAAGAATCCAGGTTATTTGTAGTAGTCTGGAAAAAGGAAATCAGCTCACAACCAGCAATTGCATTTCCGTACAGCTCTGCAGACCAGGCACCCCTTACAGCCCCTGAGTCTGTCCAGCATTTTTTTTTCTTCTGGTCCAGTGAACTCAATGATATAAACTTGTTACCCTTGGAGGTTAGGGACTATTCCCATTTTCATACCGAAAAAAGAGAATATGGCCTAATTTCTCTCTTTGAGAGGAATGTACTGTCTTTGAGTACTGCGTCACCTGCTCAGGCCAAACTGTCACAGATTTTTCCTAAAACAAATGGGGAAGGGTATTTGTAAAGAAAGAAGTTGTTTAGCCCCTTAAGGAGAGAAGGGAACAGCTGTCCTGTAAGGAATTATCTGTCCTCCTGCAGGTATTGTACTCACCAGAGTTTGCTGGTATCGGAATGTTTTTGTTGGAGAGGCATCCCCAGTCATATCTCCAGAAGTAACGTTTTGTGGAGCAGGGGTTGTTCAGGGCAATATCTTCCCTTCTGGTCCCCTCTGCAAAATTATGTGAAGCAGACGCAAGGCTTCAGCGAAAAGCCCACAGAGCACCCTGAGAGGGAAGGTTACCGGCTAGGGAAAGACTGAGAGGGAGAGTGTAACCAGAGACTCCCTGCCCCCTCCTGTTCAATCTGTGCTTGGACACAGCAGCCGTTTCCCTGCTTTAATATCTCTCTGTTGCCCTGGCACTGGGACAGCTCAGTAAATTAACAGGTGGTGAGGTTTCCCTCTCATTTCTCAGGCAGTATGACTCTTCACTGCGTTTGGAAGTGGTCAAGAGTGGGACCATAGAGAGAATGGGGGCTGATGACAGAGAGACTAGGGAAGAAGAGGACGGAACTCAAGAATGGCCAAAATTAGAGACGAGAGAACCTTCTTGCAACTTGAGAAGAATTATTTACAACAACCTATTTCAGGGACAACTTTGTGAAGTGTCAATGCCTAAAAGGGCAAACTCTCCACAGAAGTCCTTGGAAGACTATTCCTTATTTAAAGTGCATGGTGTCCTGACA
The DNA here is from genome assembly GCF_040807025.1 of Struthio camelus. Taxonomy (NCBI): domain Eukaryota; kingdom Metazoa; phylum Chordata; class Aves; order Struthioniformes; family Struthionidae; genus Struthio; species Struthio camelus. The sequence continues at coordinate 90,175,309 of NC_090942.1, read as the reverse complement.
TTTAACACAATTTGTCTCAAGTATACCCATTATTCCTGATTCTCTGGGCACAATACTTCACCATGGCAAAATTCTCTTCTTCCCAATATCTACACCTTCACAAATCTTCATCCACTGGGCGTAACCAGCACTCAGCCAAGCTCTATCTATTTGAACTCTTATAGATTATTTCAAACTTTCCTTCTAAAATTTTTTCCCATCATCCTCAGAAGAAGTGAATTTTAAGTTTTGAAACATCCTTAGTGATATAGAGATCCTCCCAAAGTGAGGAGTGATTAAAAAAAAAAAGTCAAGCCTACGAGCCTAAAAAAACAAGGATTCCAGTTATTTTTTGCAAGGTAGAGAAGCGTGAATGTAACTCTGAATTCTCTGAAAAAACATAGTGAATTACACAGGAGGTGTCTTCTTAAGAATTTGTGCACACAGGCATAATAGTTAATGCAAAAAGAGTCTAGACACTTTAAGTGATAGGTAACAGTGACCATAAGCAAGGCACCAAATGTAGATGAATGGCAACAAGAGAATATTGACGCTTTATAAGAAGCAACCACAAGACGAATTGCCAATAGACGCAACACTAGGCCAAATAGCATTAAAAGCGTTCCTCGTGAAGCTAAATTAGACCAAGGCTGATAATGCCTAATGGTTGATTATAACTTCTCTGGAGATTCTTGTATCATTCCTCCCCCTTTAAAAGGCATTTTTTTCTTCTATATGTATACTCTACTGACATCGTGACTGTGTAATGAAGAAGATCCATTACATAGACAATATTTTCTTTTATTGTATTCCATTAAGCTTAGTAACTTAATGATGTGATGTAGTGAAGAATTCTCATACTCTGATGACAAGGATATGACAACACATTGCTGCCTCCAATATGTCAACAGTGTACAGCAGGAGTCTCAGCTAGGCATAAATTTTATCTTACAAGATGTTTTATAGATTGTCAGACAAATCTTTTCATGTTTTGGAAGCGCGCCTTCTTTCAATACCATTCTGTGCATCCTAACTTTCCTTAAAAAGGTCAGTGGCTATTATTACAAAGTCAAATCCTTTAAGTATCTATCACTTTTTGTAAGGACAAATGGGGAAACAAAATCAGTTTGAAATTACTACAGTTGTATTCATTTTCTGAATCGTTCCACTAACAGAGTGATTTTCATTTAACTTGGATTTCTAAAATAACCGGTCCAAATCCAGTTCTACTCACTGTTTTCACTTGCCTTTCCACAAAATAAAATAGAACAAAACAAAACTTTTGTCATTGTTCTTCTTACCTTTTAAGCCAAAACGTAAAGTGGTCAATACTTCCTTGCTATCCCACCTATTTAACTTGTTCATTAAACTATGTTGGTAGTTTAAAGCTTACTTCTTTAAAAATGAAAACATCTTGTTTACTTTATCTTCTACACTACTACCACACTTCCTGCCCAGGTAGATGTTGGTGATTCCCCTATTCCACACAATTACTAGATTTCCTGTACCAGCATTTGGCATTACTGAAATACTAACGTATCTCTGTCCATAAACACAGAGCTCAGAAGAAAGAGCCTTCTAGGTGTCACAGGTGACGCAGAGTAAGTGACAACCTGTAGTACATCTGGATACTGGGGTTTATTTAAGAACCAAAAATAGAGCTTTTACCCTTGGCTCCCCCTCAGTGCTACATTCCCTACATCTTGACTTCCCTTCCCAGCAGGGACATCACTTCTGATCTGTGAAGGTGGGGCAAAAAGTGGTGTTGGTTCTGTGCTGCAGCTGCTCGCAGTTAACTGTCTCAGGCATTACCAGCCAAGGTCCCTGGGTACCTCCTTGCATTCATCTCCGTGCAGCTCTCTGACCTCCTGGATCTTCCCCCACTTCCAGGATCTTTCCTCCAGCCAGAACCTTCACCTTCTTTCTGGGCCTCCTTCCCCTTTCCAAGACCCCTTATTTTTTCAGGAATCCTTGTTTTCAGCACCAGCTCTTCTTTCTGGAACACCAAGCCCCAAATTTTCCCAATCTAAATAGCCTATATGCAGAAGCACAACACATGATCAGTCTCCCAACTGGTAGATCTGTCTCATGTCTCTTTTTTAATTTAGTAACTTTTATTTAGTTCAGGTGTTATCAAAATTTACAACTAGCCCAAACTGGTAACAGCTAGTAAGCAGCAGGCTTCTGGCTGAGAGCTCAAAAGTTCAGTTTCAGACCTTCACCCACACATACACCCAATTATCTGCTACCTGGTAGTGTTCACAATTTAAGCCCCCCCTTACAACACTAGGATACATGTATTTTGCCTATTTTCTTCTTGAAACTAACTCAAAAGTAAAAGAGACCAGTATCTGGAGTAAAGATACTCTTTACTCATGAGAGGACTTGGTTTCTTTCAGCTTCCATATTTGCATCCTAGAAGCACCATCTGAGTGTTCAGGGGAACACACGATTGCATGAATTTGGTAAAAAGATGGTATCTTGTTTTGGCAATGATATACGGTGACAGCAAAATACACTCAGAGCAACGTTTCCATTACTTGTAACTTCACCCAAACAGGTTTATGAAAGCAGAGAATAATTAAGACACTCTCGATGTCTACTTTCTCAGCATAATCAACTGGGATTTAATCACAGTTTTCCTACAAAGATACACTAATAATCCTGAATTTATTCAAGATTTTACAGGACCCGATGTATTGGGTACCCAACAACCCACATTCCTTCCTGACTGAGCACTGGTGCAAGGATGTATGTGTTCTGTCAGAATAGGCATGCCACATTCAAAGTAGTAACTATGTAACAAAATAAAAAAAGAAACACGAACTTTGGGAGATACTATCTTAAGACATTATGCAAAATTCTCCTTATATAGAAGTTCAATTTCTGTGCAGAGATATAGTTCTCCAAATGGAAGATATGGCACAGATTAATCAAACAAGAGTTCTTTATTTTGACACCTCAAGGCAGTAAAATACAGGTATACAAAAAGTATATACGAAAGTGGCAGTGATAATGCAACTTGATGCAATCATACAGAAAGCTGGAGCACTTCATCAATACACATATCTGTACAATATTGCACCATTTCAAAGAAGGAGCACTCAGGAAGAAAATGTTTATATTCCAGGGAGAAACAACAGCCCTAAATTGGTATCTTAACTTCAGAGTAAGGCATCCATTGGCAAGTATGATCCTTGATCTGTTTACTACATGTTTTGTGCAAGATAATCTGCATCCCTTTGTGCTTCCTATTCATAATTCTATCTTGAAACATAGATTAAAAAAAGCCACGCTTAAAGAACAAGCCAGGAACTGTCACCCTACTGTGACAGAACAGAGAAGATAGAGACTCAAGTATACAGACTGTAGTCCGTATGTAATCCAGTATATCAGGATTTAGGCTACCACAAAACAGAATAACGCCCATCTCCCCCATTGCATCACATGGCAGCAACTGAAACAGGACACAAGAGGCAAATTACAGTATGAAGAGAACGCGTAGGAAACTTCCAAAAGAAGTGATGGATTATGCCACTACATTTCTGATTGACCAGTTACAGTAACATTTTGCAAACAGTATTAGCTAAACAAATAGCTTTAAATTATAATGGCTGAAGTAAGAAAATTAACGGAATGAGGGTAATTATAATGTAAAATGCTTCCCTTTTAAATGAAAGGGAAACAAACTGCATTGATGAATAATCCAAGCAACATGCTTAGACTGTAAAGAGCTGCCTTGATTATTTTTGTTAATTAAACAAAAGCCAAGACATCCTTTTGTACGAGGTTGTGGGGTTTCAGTTGTATAGCTCAATTTATAGACTGCTGAGAAGTAGGTGGAGTGTCTGAATGCTGTATTTATTGTGACATGTAGCTACAATGGCAAACTAATTCATCAAAGTGATACTCTACACAGTTGCTTACATTTGGGACTAAGCGGAACTAACCTAGAATTTCTAACTAATTTAATCTAGAATTTCTAGCTAATTTCTAACTATTTCTGGGGCAGTTTATGGAGACCCACTCCTGGGTACTGGGAGTCCTGGGTCTCCATTTGCTTTCCTGCTAACCTGGGATGTCTTGTGGTTCTTCTGATAATTTAGCTACAGAAGGAACACGTGCAAAATCAGACTTTAAGTGATCAAGATGAATTGTGAAGTGCCAAATACTGAAAACACTAACATTTTAGAAAGGAGAAGGGTTCTCTTTCACAAGGGAGTCCTTTTCTAATGTGCACAGGATCTAACTGTACTGCATGAAGAACCAGGCAAAAATTACTTTAAAATTTTGACATAAAAGCATAAATAGCAACTTAGGAATAATTTTCCTTTTAGAAATACTTTTCTATATGAATAGTCAGTTTCCTTTTCTGCATTCATGTTGCTTGCAAATGCCTTTGTCTCCTTCCAAAGGATGCTGCCACTTCTTCCCAGTTTCAGTTCTGTCTGTTCGCCAACATCTATACATCTATTCCATCTATATATGGAATAAGCCAGGACATTAGAGCTTTAAACCCTGAATTTAATCAGATTACCAATAGTTGCTAGATTATTTTAGAAAAAGAACTTCAAGAATTGGCCTGACCAGACACAAACAAGCATCCCTTGCTTGGGCATCTGGTATCAAAGCCCATAAGAAGAAAAATGTAGACATCCATACTCAGAGTTCAGCTTTGGCAGTATAACTCTTCCAAGAGAACTGGCAGGGTTAATTTCTTGCCAGATAGCCAGGAAACAGGTAAAGGTCCCGACAGAGCGTGCTACAGTATTCCGACATTTCCTTACAGCGATGGAATTCTGTGCCTGGGGCATAACCTTCTCTTTGTTTGATCTGTCTATTCACCTAAATGTGAGAGAAAAAAAGAAAACTGGAAGGATTAATAAGACAGATGTAAAGGAAAGTGTCATCACTTGCCTTACTCGTAAGTTACTTTGTTTGACTTATCAAGTAGTCCCTTGTATACATAGCTTGCACGGCTATGTGGTGAGTCACTTCAGAGAATGAACTGACCTGAAAAATAAAATTATCACTATACAAGAAAAGTGATTCCTTGTAAGCCAGATTAATTCTCCTCATAAGTTCACCAGGTGGTCACATAAGTACAAGAGAAAGTCTCATACAAGAAACATACCATTCTTTACTTTGATTAAACTGCTGTGGAACTGTACCATTACTTCTACCTAATTGCTAGCAGTAAAAATAACAAGAAGTTCTCTGTATATTAATGGAGTAGAAAGTAGTAATTTTGCAAAGAATAGGGCAAGAACACTTGCTTTAAGAGCATATTAATCCTAGCAAGTTGAAGCAATGGAAGACTCTTCAGAAACCTGGTAAGTGTGGGACAGGAAAGATACTCTAGCTCACCTTCACCAACATGTCAGCTACATGAGTGTCTCGGGAGTCTTCTGCAAACACAGAAGTGAGAGCCTCGACATACCAGGATCCACGCTTGGTGTTTCGCATGGCAGCAGTGCCTGGGAATAAAGAGTGTATATGATGAACTTCCTGGGGGAAGACAGACAAACACAATCTCCTTAGGCCCTAAGAATTAGGGCCCATCCCCAGTACCTTTCAGACAAGCATATCCACAGATCATATCAGAGCATGTAGGCAGACGTAGCTTGAGATTTTCTTCCTTGTTTGCATCACTTTCCTCACAGCCTGGGGAATCTGACCATTCTTTCCCATCTCTTTGATCTACTCCCCGGTCTGTCTCATCTGGGGGAACATGGTGGGGGAGGAGAAAAAAAGGAAGGGGAGAAATTATCCTAAATTCTAGGATGTAATTTTCTTGTATTCCATCAATATCTTTGGGTCCTGGTCAGCAATCCCACAACTGCTGTGAAGCAGGCAGCTTTTGCATGAACTATTAGCTTTTTCAGCTGTTTTCAAAAGTTATCTGCAAGTTCTTCTGCACAAACTAATGCAGATAACAAGTGCAGAACCTGCTCAACCTGATGTGACTGTTAAATCCAATCAGCATGGAGACTTTCTACCCTCCCTTCCTATGCAGACTGAGGGGCAATTGACAAAGCAGAAGTTTTTGGTAGTTCTTCATGAAGCATGGAAGGATGTGAGGCCTAGCCTAAAAGTTTCTCTTTTCCACTTTTGATATTGTAGAAGTTGCAAAAGTGTCTAGTCCAGTTTGCAATGCTAACTACCAACTTATTACAGAACTCAAATGAGAACTATAAATTTAGTCTCTAAGATACATACAAGAAAAATCAAAAAACATGGACCAAATAACTCAGCTAGTTCAAAATCCTGACTATAATATCACTTGCTTTAATGAGAAGCATAAATTCTGCAATATGCAAAATAATTTGACCTCAAATACTAAAGGTAGAGATCTCCAGCACATGTGGACATTAATTTAAAACCTGGAGAACATTAAATGTCCTTTCTAGGATTCATTAGATTTATTATGACAATTCTGGATAGTCTCAGTTGGTTGTTAACAGTTTCCATTTTAATCTAGAATAACTGGTTATTATAACTGGAATACTTGGTTGCAGTAACTTTAACAGTTCAGGAATGTTGCAATAAAAATGAAACTACATTAGTAATACCTTTTATAGGCTTTCTATATAATGTTGTCCTTTTCTTCTTGTGTTATAAGATGAAAATCTCTTATTCTCCTTTCTTCCTAATGGCACGGGCCAGATCCTAGGTTTAGAAAGTGTTAAGTATCCACTTCAGAGGCCTTCTGGTTATGATGGCTCTAGGTTTTAGTTGCTAGGTTGTGCCTAAGAAACGCATTTCTAACCCTTTTTCCCATATATAAGCAGTGATGCTGGTGGCAGCTCATAATTATCCACAGGAGATATTTAGTTCATAGGGTGGCAAGGTCATTCTTCTTTTCCTTCAAAATAAAAGAAGAAGTGGGACTGCCTTACAGGCTAGATTTAGCCAACAATTAAGGCGCTATAGCTCAAGATTTAATGAGCACCTCCTTCATGTTCCTTCATCCACTCTTTAAGGAAGCAATATAAGTGTTTGAGTTTTCACCATTTTTTTCATGATTTTTCTCACACTTGTCCAAACCATTTTAATTCCATGTCTTCTTAAACATTTAGGGTACTATTCACAATATATGTTATTTCAGATAAGAAGACACAAGTAATTTTAAAATGAAGCTATATTATCCACACTGTCATCATCCCATAAAGTGTAAAGTCAAAGCGTTTTTGATCAAAGCTTCAGAATAAGTAGAAGTCATCACGGATTTGTCTTCAAATACTATCCCGGTTCACTTCCCAATGTTAACTGAAAAGTGTAAACAACTAACACCAACAAGTCATTCTTCTGAATGCTTAATGTCTATTTATATCACCAGTAACTGGCATCCAAACTGATCCAGCCTGTTTGTATTTCCCTGAAGTTCCTCACACTGACCCTTCTTGCCCTGATTGATTTAAATAACGGCCAATTGCACATCTGCCACCATTTGCAACAGTTCTTCACTTTTCCAAATTAACTACTATTTTAAACACAGCAGCTAACCAGTTTTGAAGCCTCTGAAATGAAGTGAAATCTGACTATTTGTCTTTTTCCATTGCTTTCTCTTGCCAATTTTTGATCTATGACAATAAGTGGACTACTCTGGCAAAAGGCTCTTTGGAAATTAAGTAGGCCGTACCCACTCTTCTTTACCTACATTTTTGAATGTGCTATTAATAGAAGAGAGACAAGGATTTTACAAATATTTAGGGAGAAAAAATAACCTATGCACTTCCATTTTGTTTCAACTGTTTACAGCTAACTTGCATGGGACTGAGATGCTCAGAACTAATCTAAAATCCCTCAGTCTACTTTCACAGCCTTTTAAATAAAAACTTTTAAGAAAGCAGAATTGGCTAGTCTAGCCTTTGAATGCTAACTAGAGAAACTATACATTTTTGTTGGTAGCTCAATCAATTCACAAATAGCTTTACCTTCCAACTATTAATGAAGGTTTACAAGAAAGGTTCATAAAAGGCAGTTTATTCTTTAAACTGAAAGATTTTTCCCTTTCAGTTGCTCAAGTCTCAGTCATTTGCCTATTGCAATATCCCAGCTCACCAGTTTACAGGACTTTGTATGGAAAGCTTCTTGCTCTTTTTTAACTGAAACATTCTCGGGAAAAGGAAGGCCAAGCCTGATTTGTTTATGTGGACAGAACAACTGTGGTATAATTACAGTCAAACAAACAACTAGGTAAGCTGCCAATATTGGCTTATTACACTTATTTCCACACTGATACGAGACCGCACATTCACTTCAGTTCAAGAATATCTGATGGCTAAATAACATAAGGAAACAACCACATTAAATCCATATCATAAACACACATATTACAATATTCCCAAATGCTAAAAGGACCAAGTGTTTTTATTGATACCTAAAATATTTTTATTGTAGAGATCAGAATTTTTCTGCAATAGAATTAAACTTGTGTAGATAACAGTTGAATGAAACGTGTCTGGGTGGAATACAAAATATAAAGCTTAGCTAAAAAGGAAAAGAAGGCAGGAAATTGTGAGGGGAAAAGGAGAAGAAAGGGAAAAAGCATGCACACTAGAAAGGATATTCCAGGCTTCTCTATCACAAGAGAACAAAAAAAGTTTTCCATGACAGAACTTCTCTTTGGAGTATCTGCAGTTTCACAGCAGTGCTCAAAAAGTGCACACATTTCAGAGAAAAATTTAGTCATTAGCAAATCTGAAAGCTAGTTTGTTACATGCCATACTTAGCTACAAAAGGAGCAAAATAGTTAGCAGAAATGATAAAAAAACAATAGGAACAGGAAGAGTGGAAAAAGCCACAGGTCTATAAGAATTCAAGAAAGAATTCTAAAAGAATTCTGAAACTGCAATAGTATGGGAAAAAGGGCATAAGGAAAGGTTAGCTGAAGGTCGAGAGAGCAGGAAAGGGGGTGGGAGGGAAAAAAAAAAAAGGGACTTGGAGCCAACTTTGATAGCTCAAGAAACACGGCCACAAGAGATGCAACACATCCAGGATCAAGAGAAAGACAGGACCTCAGACAAGACTTCAGTGCTAATGTAGCACTCCATGCTGTACTGTAATTAGAACACCATAGGCATCGCTACGCTACCCTTATTGCAGGCATGGCAAGAGAAAGCTTCAGTATATGATACGGGAGATGATAGGGCTTTCCATTACTAAGGTGCTCTGGGGTCTGCAAGTCAATGCACACACCTCATGCAGAGCAGAAGACACTTACAGAGCAACAGATGCAGTGGCAGCAGCAGGGCAGAGGGAGGTGAATATGGGTTCCACTTACACCTGAGAGAAGCAAAGAGGAGAGTTGACAGCAAGTTGAATGTGAGGGTGTGTATGTGTGCAAATGAACCTTAATGGCATGCCAAATACACGGCTTTCAGTATTTGGGCACTCACCTCCCCGGCAGGCCTGAATAAAGAACATTTTGGGCTTATTCTGGAGATTTGGACAGTTTGCATTATCAAAGAGCCGGAAAGCCTCCTGCAACTAAGAGAAGAAAGAAGATAAGAAGGTAAGTATTCTTCACTGCAGCCTTCTGTAAACTGCAACCCAAATGGCTCGCTTTGTTTCACTGTATTTTGGTTATTACCTCACTACACTTGATATTTTCCCCTTTACCTCACTTATTTATTTCCCCTCCAAGTAGGCACACTGGTCAGACCACAGGTCCATCCAGCTCAGTATCCTGCATCTGACAGTGGCCGTACACAAATACCTAGGAAAGAGTATAAAAGCAGGGCAATTACACCTGACAGATCGCACTAATACTCTCCTCCCAGCCTCTAAACATTTTTAGCTCAGGAACTTTTTGAGTTGGATGTGGTTTCTATGTATTTCGTAACTTTCAGTATCACCTACAAAGATGTCCAGTCTCCTCTTGAACTCAAACATTTTGTGTTCTTAACACCTTTTTGTAAGAAGTTTCCCAGGTCAACTATTCACTGTGTGACAAACATCTCCTTTTGTTTATTTTCAACCTTACTATTGGTTTCATTTGATATAGTACTTGTATGGGAAGAGAGAATGAACTAATTGCTTCCTGTCTGCCCCATTTCTACACCATTCCTTATCTTACAGACCTCTCACAGCACCTCCGTGCTTTGTTTCCCACAAGCTCTTATTTCTCCTTTTTTAAAAAAGTAGATCCTCAGTCTCCCCATCACTTCCCTTCCTAATTTTTTCTCTTTATGTCTTGGAAAGTAACAACAGAATCTGGAATGCATCAGATCACAAGAATATACCTGTAGTAGTTTGCCATCAATGCCATAAACCCCACCCTCCACACCATGGGAAAGTAAGGCTACAATGCAGGAATCCACATCTCGATGATCTGGCAGCTTAGAGAATCTCTGCAATGCATTCTGCATCTCCTGGAAGAGAGAAAAGAAGCGTTTAATGCTTCCCAGATTTGCACAGGGAAAATGGGTGAACGTACAAGGATAAATAGAAATGGCCCACCTGTTATGGAACAAACCCAACAAATACATCAAATTTATAGCACAGGAGACGTCTGCTCCATAATAATACTTGTTGTGAAGTATGTAATCTCCCACTTACCTGTGCAGTTTGATCATGAAAGACAGTCACTTGGTACCCAAGATGCTTGAAAAGCATCTCCAGTGCAGTACAGTCTACATCTCCCCCTGAGCGGTACTCCAAGTCCTTCTCACTACTGAAATGCACGTTGCTGAGAATAAGTGCTAAGCCTCGTGGCTCTGATATCAGTTTGTATGCCTGAGAAGAACAAAGAAGATTAAAAACAGGTAAATTTAGCCTGCACAGGGAAATATTACAGTTTCAGAACAGAATAGCAATCTCTACATATCTGTTTGATTACTGAAAATGTGCAAGATTTCTAGTTTGAGAAGGCACAAAAGCAGCAAAGGTTAAATTTTAGAAATGTGTGTGTGTGTGTGTGTTTTTTTTTTTTTTTTTTTTAAGTATAGCAAATGTTTATATTGCAAAGGGTCCTAAGGCAACTCTTCCTGCAAGTTTCTGCAGCTGATGTCCCTGTAACACTCCATTATTAAGATGTTGTAATAACTTGCCTTACTTCTCCTTTTAAAAGAAATATAGATTTTACATTTCAAATTGTTAGGTCTTGCTAACTTCCCTTCCCTCCTCTTCCCCCAAACACACTCCCACCATGACCCTACGTATTTTGGTCATACCCATCAACAACCTTAGGACAATATTATGTAACTTTTAGATAACACTTCTTAATTGCTGTTTGGAGCAGGTAAAAATGTAAAATAACGCGAGTGCACTTGCAACAGCAAGAGACTGTCAATCACTGATTCTGACAGTTATGAAGCTGCCAAAAAACGTTAATAGAAAAAAAAACTAACTTAAGGAGGGTGTCTTTGAACTCAGTTCCCTCCTTGCCCCTCCCACTCTAACAACAGTAAACTAATAATAAATTGGTTACTAACATTGCCTTAAATTGGAAAAGAAGTTTAATACTGAAAGAGGATACCAAGCACAGACAGATGTAAAAGTAGGCAAGTTGGGCCCATACTGATGCACCCCAATTAGGTCTCCCCAACAGACAGTTAACAAATCTGTTTTGCTGCATGTATAATCTGTAATAGAAGCATTAAGCGTTACCACATTGTGTATCTCTACTAAAAGAATGTGCCCTGCTACACAAAATGATTAATCTTCCTTAGGCCCACCCCATCACAATCTATGCTTTACCAACAGAATAAACAAAAAATAGGTACACTGTCTACACAATATCTATAACTATAGAAGAGGATTCAAATTCTACTGGGTACAGCACAGAATCCTGCTCTGCTTCTTGAGTCAAAGGAGAGACTCTTCCTAAGCCAGCTGGCAGTTAAAACAGCCAAGACTTTGATAGCAAGCTGAAACACAGTCCTAATATATTACAATCATTTGCAGAGTGTTTCAGTGCACAGAGGAACAAGAGAGAAAGTAGATAAGAATACACATAGATAAACATGAGGTAGTAATATAGGCAGCCTACAAACACAGAGCAACAAAATAGAAGACATTTCAAAAAGTTCTTTATGAATAAAAACCACACACAGATATGTACAGAGTTACAGCACTTCTCAAAATTGCTTTACACTTAGAAACAGGAGCTACATCAAATGGAACATGACTGGTAACGCTTCAGTTTTGCAGATGGCACAGCACTAATCCACATCGCAGTGAAGCATTTGCTTCCATGCAAGTAGTAAGCAGTGTTGTTTCAGTTGATGTATCCAAACGCTCCACATCTTTAGGAGATTTTGTCTATCAACTGCTTACCAAGTGCTGGTGATCACGATAGAATTGCGGAGTGCAGTGCTTCACTGGAGGAATCGGGGGACCATCTCCATTATCCCAGGAATGTTCCACTGGTTCTGCGTGAAACATACATATTAATAACAACAACAACAAAATCCTAACCGCAAAGCCTCTGCATTAAGATGCTAAGCCACAAAATCTTAAGCATGTGCTTTTAGGCATGTTCCTGTATTATACTATTCATACCTCTAAAAATTTTGCTTGATCAGGGACTACAGACACACTATGAAACATAACAGAAAAAAGCAAGAGCACTGAAATGGTATACTTATTTTTTATACTTTTATATTTTAATTAGCAATAAGTTTTAATTTGCTGCCCTATTTGGGGTTTAATTTGCTGCCCTATTTGGGGTTTAACTTTAATTGCAGCCTAGCAAATTCAGTTGTACAGATCATGCAAGCAGTATTCACACTTAAAATTATAGCACTGTGTTTTTCTGTTATTTTCTACTCTATCCCATCTCCTTCACAGTGAGGTTGACTATTACTAGAAATAGTCAAACAAAATAGTGCCTTTTCTTTCAAAAGAAGACCTCCTATTCTCACTGGATACAATTTCATTGCTTGTTTTATGCTGAATACCCATATAAGTATTCAAACTAGATGCTTCTAACTTTTATACAGGGCAATGCCCTTTTTAGTTCATCTGTCTCTGAACAACCCTTACCTCTGGACAGAGGCAGATGAGGGAATGAGAATCAACTAATTTTCATTTGCAGATAAACACTCATTCTCCTGTCCTGAAGAAACTGAGCTAATAACATTCATGATCGCCTTTGAAATCCATTTGCAGCCTTTTTAAACATAGTGCTCTCAGTTGAAGGAACATCTGCTCTAAAAAAAGAACCTTTGCACCTAAAAAAAACCCTTTAAAACCTGGACATTTTTTCTTTAATACCAGAAAGAGCTGCCTGTAACCAGTACCCATTTAACGAAGTGGTCAGGGAACAAGGAGTACTGTAGGTATTACCAGAGACAACGTAACAACTAGCAAGGCAATGCATTCCAACAACTAGTTCCTTGATCTAAGTCACAAATACCTACTTAAAAAAAACACTTCTTTGCTGCACTCAGAGCTACAGAAATATGTTTTAGGCCCACACACCAAACATAAAGCCTTCTACTTAACCTTATATGCTAAGAAGGAAGTATGACTAAATTACGAAATACTGCCAGGAACCAGTATTAATCTTCCCAAACTTCTAGTACTACCTACGTTAGGCACTGTTTCTTACACAACTTAAAGAAAGAAAAAAATCTTTGTAAATCTGAAATTTTACAGTTGACATGTTCTGCTTCTGCAACAGAGTTTCCTATAAGAATAAATGAACTAAAATGAGCAAAGCTGACTAGAAACTGATTGGCTCGCTCTCCCACTATGCTCTTCCACTATCACGTTCTTGCCTAATTCTGCCTTCAGCATCCGTTCATAATACTCATTCCATGAACAAATTTCTATTACTAGGATGAGCAAAGTGGTGGAAAGCTTACATCTAAAATTGAGATATGATAGAGTATTAAGGACGTAAGAGGCAACCAAACAAATATCCAAACATTCATGGTATTATGTTTGACTCACCAATCCAGCGTGGTCTCTTTGAATTACATGATTCATGGACAGGGAGTGGAAGATACGATTTATAACAGTGTTCCAGCTACAAGAGATCCAATAAATCCATGAAATCATTAGCAAAATCTTTTTTTTTTTTTTTTAAATAGCACAAGACTGTAAGTATCATGGAACAGAGAGACAGATATTCACATACATACATAAATGACTTTAAACATAATACACATCCAAATGGAACAGATTATGACAAGATAGCTGCATTATTATTATTACTTTGCAATGCAAAATTCTTTCCATTCTTTGCTTATGTCTACTGCTACCCATATCCGCTATAGGGAAACTTTATACTGAGGTATCATATCCTCCTCGTGCATCCTTAATCTCAGAACTTTTTTCCAAAACTTGATCTGTCCAATGATTCCTTTCTTTGAGGTTGCTATCAAAATTTCGTCATGTTTGTAGAGAAACAAGCAATTTAAAAAAGGAAAAAAAGTAGTCTGAGAAAGCCTACATTTTTAATAAGGGAACCTCTTTGATCAAAAAAATCTGGTCTTCCTTAGTATGAAATACGCTTACTGTGAGTTCCCATCTTTGTCAATGCACTGAGAATACTGACTTCTTATTAAATTCTTCCTTTAGTCCAGTGCTAACAACTGCAGATAATGAAAAGGTGAAAATGAAAAACAAAATTAGCAAAGAAAAGTCCCTCTCTTCCTCAACAAACCAGACTAGTAACTTTCTACTCAGAGAATCTTTCAACACATAAATTGAAAGATTTTAGAAACGATATTTCCTTTCCAGCTTTCAGGTTCCTGGTGACATCAATAAAAATGTGGGAAAACTTTCTTCCTCCCCAAATCCTTCCCCCGGCTTTTTAACCTCAGGCTATTGCAAGTTTCAGTTTACTACTAAAACCCACTCTGTCCTTTGTACACACTCATTTCTTTAAACAGTTAAAAAAAATCCCTTTGTGCTCATACCCAATCCCAAATGCAGTCAGTCCATCCACTTTCTTTTTAAAGCTGTTGTACCTTTGAAATCCCATTGCTTAAGTTGGATTCTGTCTTCAAGATCATTTCCTCCAGATGCTGCTGTTTAGTTTCTCGTAGAGCTTCACAGAAGGCTGAGAAGGCGTTAGGGCCTCTCTTGGGCAGCAAATTTAGGAATTCCACATTTTGGCTGAAGCTCCCTGACTTGGCCTAGATCCAGAAAAGAAACAGAATCCACACTCACAGAAACACCCCAAATCCTTTTTCTTCAAGTAAACGTTCCATCACCATGCTTGGCCAGATCCCTTTAAATAGTTTTTCCTAGTTCATTTCACCTCACTGTTCATGTTAGTTCCTGATGGAAGAGTATATGACAACATAGCAAGCCAGCAATTCTTACATGACCACACACAGTAACACATCCTCTCATCTCTAAACTTTCACTTACAGTTACTGTCTGCATAATTTCTACTTCCCCTTTTTTAATACACAAAGTCCAAAACCACATTTTCCACTACTGCCCAGCTTGTTTATGGTCTCGAGCACTGATGTACAAATCCCTCAGAAAGTGTTAATATTTGTTTTATGCAGTTAATTCCAAAAAGATACTACACACGTATAGAGTGTTACATTTAGAGCAATGAAGCAATTTATCGTAGTAAGTGATAAACAGTAACAAGCAACACTGAAGAAAAAAAAAACACCCACCCACACCCACCTGCAAAACATACACAGGAAGTTTTAATTGTTAGAGTATTAACAGGACATCAGGACATTTGCTCAAGAATTGTGCAATTTATGAACTAGTAGTCATCTCTGTGAAACCTGACATATACTGAAATATCATGTACCAAAAAGTATGTTTTTTCACTTCCATGGAATTCATTCTACACTTTTTGGTTAACCAAGGCAATAACGCTCACAATTGTAGTCATTAACAACGTCACTTAAACCTAAGATCTCTCTTTTGGTGGTGATAAGAAATGGTTGCTAAGTTCCACAGAACCAATAACTAACAGTACTTAAGACATTAGCAATCACAGGAACACAGGATCAGGAAAAATTCTCAAGTCTGATATGTAAACCTCTGCTACAGAAGATTTCACATCATATAGTCCCTTTTATGAAATTTATCAAGCTTGTCTTAAAAATAGTTTGGCTTTGGTGCCATCACACTGTTTAGAAGGAGACTGCAAAATCATGCTGGTCTAATGATCACGAACCTATTCATGAGCACTAGACTTGGTTCATTCATGACTGTTTAATAATTATTTATTTTGGCAGTGCCACTGTCCTTTGACTTTAGCGTTCTCCTGTCCTTTCCCTTATTTAACAAATCACTTTTTATAAATCACTCTTCATTTGCTAGAATAAACAAGCCACATTCTTTTAGCCTCCTAACTATGTCCCTTTCCATTTGACAACCCTTTCCTGTTTCCACAGAAATTTTGTCTTTCAGAACACTGCTGACTAGAACTGCATACAGTATACTTTTTTTGAAAAGCGTAGGTGAGTATAAAAATACTTGCCTATCTCTCCTGTAAACACTTCTCCATTAGTCCATAGAAGATAACCAGCTCCACTTATTTGTATCTTGCTTTAAGCCCTCTGAATTTTATTTCCCCTAATTAAGTAAAATAACAGCTGATATTCTATAGTACCTATTATTTCTTCCCTTCTAATAGACCAGCAGCTGTTTATGACAGCATTAAAGCTCAAGATCATGAACCTTCTTCACTTTGTACACCTTCATAATCTAAGACTCTGAGCCAGAAATCGTAATTGAGAACATGAGTTGACTTGAGAATTGGACCTTAAGGTTAATTGAAAAGTTATGATAGTTCCATAATGTTCATATTCTGTAAGTTGTATGTACAATAATCAGTTTTGACATAATTTCTTCCTCAATGGTTCCCTAAATACCCAAAGCGCAGTACCTCCTCATGTAACTTTTACATCAATGCCACTATTATGGGTTGATCTAAAAAACATTTAGCAAATATTTAGGAGTAAAACTTTCTTAAGGTAGATTTCTTTCATTCTGTTTTCTAGTACATTCTTAATTCACTTTCACACCTACGGATGAGTTTGATAATCTGTAAAACATGGACTGGTTGTATGACATACTCTGAATTCAATTCTTTGCAAAAATTCCATAGTATTAGTCTTGTTATTGAGCCAGAATATACATGCAAGATCTAAGGAGGCAAGGCATATCTTGACAAATAATCAGTCTTATGTCACTTTGTCAAAGCCACTGATCCCTCCATTGTCATCTACTAATCAACAGAGACCATTTAGATACCCCTATCCCCATGATCTACTAACCCACAATTACATTATAGAGGCTTCAAGTTGTTTGAAAAGGAAAACAAAACCCTTGCTACCATAACTGTTATTTTGAAGTCCTGTTCCAGAGCTCTAGAAGTACATCCGTCATCCTGACAAGAGGACACTCACGAAGTGGATTTTGGACTTCCATCTTAGAAATGGCTGTTTTCACTTTCACATTTTATTCTCACTTTTCACCTTTGCTTGGCCTTTGGGTTTGAAAACTCTCTTCTGGGCCCTCCTCTAGATAATTATTAGATTTACCTCATCTTCACTACATAGTAGACCTAAATTCTCTCTTTGTTCTTTTCAAAAAAGAATGTAATTGAATACATTCATTTTGTCTAGTATCTTTTAGGAAGCCTCCACTCAAATTCTTTCCTGCCAGTGCTTATTCTCTCTCCATTTCTTCTTTGGACGGCAAAGAAAGCTGCTTCTATTTATTAATTATTCCCAGTCTACACATATAAACTCTTTATTTACTCTTCACGTGCTTATCAGCGCTTCATCCAGTTCAATCACCTTCTCTTCATTTGCTCTTCCAACAATCTCCTCCCCTCCCACTTTTCTATTACTTCTAACACGGATTCAGGATTAGTTGGGCAGCCCACATTTGAAGATATTTCAGGCTTTCTTCAGCTCCCTGAGCTTCTCAGTTTATTTCACTTTCCTTAGGGTACTTCACTTAAAGAAGGTAGACTTTTATACACTGTTTCCAGAACCAATTTCTTTATTCTTCCATTTAATATAAATGGCAGCAACACAGGACCAGTATAACTGAAAGGTTTTTAAGACAAGATGATTTATAATATAATAAGTCATCCAGATCTTCTTCATTCCACCACTATTTGTTTGGAGGAAGGATACACAGAACCAGTCAGTTACAACATCTAGGAAAACCTATGCTCTGTTATCAAATACAGTGACATTTGTCTCTTCCTATTTCCACTAAGGTCCACCATTAGTGTCATGATACATTTTTCAAGAATGGTTCTCCTGAACGGTATCCCTAAGACCTTTATTCACATTTGACCCAGCGTGCAGGAGATTATAAGAAATTCACAGAACTACCCTAGAAAAATGAAAAAAGATAAGACAACTTGTTTTTGATTCAAGTGATCAATTTTATTCATGTTATTTCTTGCTTATTTGTTGTCTATTGCATTGTTATCATCAGTACTATCCTGCCACCTCTACCTTCATTTCTATCATTCTAGCGCAATGCACATTTTGCATTACTACTGTTCCAGTTGTCACTGTTCTCCTCCTTTTCTCCTGCCCCACCCCCCAACAAGCTTCTGTTATCTCTGTTACTTCCAGCTTCATATTCTTTATCAGCGGACTGAGTTATGCTATTTTCTTGCTCAGGCTGCTGTTGCTACTCACACATATTTAAGCTACTTCTTATGAGTATACATAGTATTATATGCAATTTGCCTATAAAGTTGTTCCACTTACCTGACTTCTCCACCATAACACCTTCTTCCTCTGTACTCTCTAAAGTATTGCTGCATCCCCTTTTACCTAACCATACCTGGAGGGCAGAATGCTCAGTCTTCTTCCTCTCTTTCTCAGTTTAAATCTTATTAACCACTGCAGCATTTTTCCCCAAATGACTGTTTCTTCCAGCACTGTCTCCTCTTCAAGAGGGTTTCTCTTTCAGTGACTGACTGCAGGCCAACAACTGAACATCCCTACAAACCAGCCATACGCCACCAGTTCTTGATTCATCCTCTGCTCTTCCAACATCTTCCTGTATCTTTGTCCTCTATCTCTAGGGATTGGAACTATTTCAGGGAAGACTGCCTTGGTAGATATCCTCAATGCGTCACAGGAGAAATTTTGTGCTATTTTTTTGACACAGAGTCAAAATTCATCCGGAAGTTATTTCCTCATTCCCTTCAGAAATTCTTCAAGCAATTTACAAAACATACATGAAATAAGTTCTTTCTATAAAAGTAGCTTAAGTGCCACAATAAGCTGGCTATAATATATTCATTTACTTTTTCTCACAAGATTCTTTTGGAAATAGATATTATTCCCACTTTTACAAATTGAAGAAAAAAAGAGGCACAAAACAACAACTAAGGACTGAAAGATACTACCTGACTCACCAAGTGCAGCCTCTCACAACTACAAACCCCCAAGCAGTTCAGTGATTCGGTAGATCTCAGACCATAACCATATTGCCAAGAGAGGCTTATGAACCTCCTACATGTTGTGAACACACCCCTTGCTGCTGTGCACATTCTCCAAATGTGATTAAATTAAAACACACAGGTAACACATACATGAGTTTTACCACATTACCACTTCCAAGAATGATGCTAAGCTTAACTAGGAATAGAACTAGCACGGCACCTGAGCATGACCTGTATACCTGTATCATTTCCATCATCTCAGTGGTGATGATGTCTTTCTCTATCATATGCTCCATCAATTCTTTTAAAACCAGCTGCTTCGCCAGCATCACCCGGTTCTTCTTTAGCGCTTCCTGGTGACACCTCTGCATGCCGCACGCTCCCAGCATCCTGGCAGAAGAGAGAAGACCAAAACCAAACTGAACCGCAAGGGCTACCCCATCCCGCCTAACTTTCCACTCAGGAGCGAAAAGCCCGGCTGCGTGTCGGGAGCACTGGAGGCGCCCGACAACGGGCAGAAAGAGGCCTCCACCGGCCGCACCGCGGGGATCGCCGCAGGGAACGGCGCGCCCCCCCGAGCCAGCTGCCGAGGCAGCATAGGCCCCGCACCCACCTCTCGCCGCGGCCCATATCAAACCACCTCGGCTCGGCTCGGCGCCGCGCCCCCAGGTACCGGCCGGGACAAACCGCCGGCGCCGCAAGCGCACGCACCAACCCCTCCCGCCACTCACCTCCCCGCGCGCGCGCGCGCCTTCCCTGCGGCCCCGGGGATTCAAACCGCCGGACCCGCTTCCTGACGTCACGTGGCCGCGGCGGGCGCCTGCGCTGCAGTCCCGCCCTTTGGCAAGCGCCAAACAAAACAAGCCTGAGCGGGGCTGCGTCCTTGTGCGCATGCGCCGGCGCGCCCGCCGCGCGCGAGGCGCTGAGGGGGGAGGGCGTGGCGGAGCGGCGAGTGTCGTGGCTGCTCCGGCCGCGGGATGGCGGCGGCCGTTGGGGGCGGGTCTGCCCGCTGCTCGCGGGCGCTTTGCCAACGCTCCCCAGGTGGGCGTCGCCTTGGCCTTCCCCACCTTTGTACTTTTGCACATCAGAAGATTAGGAGAAGGGATTCTGCATGCAAATAGAATTAACAGGTATGCTGCTTTGCAAACATACCACTTCTCTGATCTCTGTGTTTTTGGAGTTGTTGCATGCATGTTGGGCTGAAATCAGCTGAGATCAAAAAGGGGCTTCAGTGTTACTGAGTAAATAAGAGGAAGAAAGGGAGCATGCAGGACATGGTAGAGTACAGTTGAAAGAAAGAGAAAGCGAAAAGTGAGCAAGCATCCTTTTAGTGGAAAGAGATTTTTAGCTCTTGCCGTGTAAAGCTTCAGATTGTTGTTTCCTGGTGCGTGTCAAAATTTAACACAAGTTGAAAGGCTTAAATAACCCTCTCAGCTGCTGAAGACAAAATCCTAGCGATCATAACTGGAGACTTTTTTTGTCTTTCTTTTGGCTAGCTTTTATCTGTGCTGGTCACCCGTGTTTCTTCCTGACTCCTAGGAATTTGTTGCAGCCAGAAGGATCCTGGAATGCCCAACCTAGGCCATACATCTCTACTCCCTTGTGGTACACTGCCACTTCTGTTAGTTGTGATTTGTTCTCTTGAGTTAGGAAATAGCTACAGGAAATAGTTAGCCTTAAAAAATCACAATGTTTCTCCTGGCAGTTTTTTCTCTCATAATACTTGATTGATAGAAATATAGCTGCTTTGCCATTAATGTTACTAAAGCGATTCAGCTGTATATTTAGAAATAGAATTCCTCTGTTTTCTCTAAGCCAAGATATAAGCAGAAATAAGCAGAAATAAGCAGAATGCAAGCAGCCATTAGTCATGATTTTGTGGAGTGTTTCTGATAGGAGGAAAAACTGATGATACTATCAAATATTTTTAATATCCATCATTGATGGTTCTGTTTATTTATAACATACATACAAAGTTATTTCTCATTGTTTGATTCTTTATAGCTCAAAAGAAAATGATATATTTGATCCTAACCCATTTCTTTATGGTTCCTGGTATGCATTGAAAATGATCCTGGTACCTTCAGTAAGAATTTATGCTCTTTTGGATATTTGGATGTTCTGCTTGGGCTACTGAATGGCTGCACTTATGCACAGGCTTGTTGCTGTTCTCTCTTTCCTCATCTTTTTTTCACAGTACTCCAAGGCTGTGATGATTGCTGCTCTCTTTCATAAGGAAATTTCAACCTCCATATTTCATGTTTTTATTTGGACATTCACCAGACCTCAGTGTCTCTTTGCGTACTGCAGACCACTTCAACCCTAACACTTCAGAACCTAACAGTTTGACTCAGCTGTTTTAAAAGACAGGGTAGCATCACTAATCAGCGAGAGCTAGGACCCGGCTTCAGACCAGAGCCGTCATGACAAAGATCACGTATGTTTCATGACTGATATTCCCAGATATCTCTGCTGCAGTCTCAACTTGGTCTTGGAAGAGGGACTGGGCCTTTCTAAACAAAAACATCCATGCACAGGGTTGTTACTGAGAACTTGGAAACATTGACATTTCTATGCAAAAACAGCAGCCGTGATGACAATAAAGTATCTAGAGTGATCTGCGATGTAGAGAGAAATTTGTAGAATATTTGTATTGTACAATAGAGAAATACTTTCTCCTGTAAAACTGGGAAGATTGGTGGTCCAGGCAGTGGGTATGTGTATGTGTCCCACTGTTGGCCTCTCCTACATGAGAGAAACTGCTATTATCTTCCTCTTACTTATTGCTATTTCTGTTCCTCCCCTTTCCAAGCCAGCTTATCCTGGCTGCATCCCACAGTTGTTCTTCAGCAGTCCTTTGGTGACCTTGTCTCTTCCCATGATTCACTCACCTCTTCCAAAAAGGTGTATCCCCAGGCTCCGAATTGCTTCTGTATATTACACGGCTTTTTTCCTAGTGGTCTTCCATATCTTCTGCCAGGACAAAGCACTGTGGTATTGTCATGAGCATGCACGAAGATCCCAGTGAAATCAGAAGCTATGTCTGTAGTTCAGCTCTGGTTCAAAGAATGGCAAGACAGACTTCTACTGATTCAGGCATGAAAAAGACTCATCTCCTTCTCCTTCCCTCCAGGTGCAGCCTGCATTGGGGTGAGGGGTTGGTCCTGCATTCATAGAAGGTGGAATTAATCATAATATTGAGGGTTGGAAAGCATGTTCAAAGACCTCATCGTTGACTGCATTCTCATAAGCAGGTGGTGGAGTGAGCGGCTCCAGTGGCTCAAACCTGTCTTCAATACCTTTCACTTCATGGATGTCTGAAACAAACCGCTGCAACCTGGGGGGCTGCACCAGCTGCAAGTGCATCCGGGAGCCTGTGTCTGTCTCGGAGGTGCACCTTATGTTTGGTGGCACTGAGACCCTGAGAGTCTCTACCACAGTCTCTCCTCGGGCAGATGATTCAATAACTACATTGTAAGGGGGAGGCTCATTCAGTGGTGAGGGCACGGTGCCCGGATTGGATGCAATTGTCCATATTGCTGGAGCTGACATAGTCATCACCTCCTCATAGGTAGGTGCTTCATAGGCAGCGTTCACCCTGTGCACAAGAGAGAGGAATACCAGTTAAACTGGTTACTTTATTGTTTATTTTATGCAGAGGCAGGCAGTCTAGATAACGTAAAGTAGGGACTATGCTACAAACAACAGATAATTGACTTGTTATCTCATGTGTTCTGGTGTATGATATTCTGCCATTGGATCAGCTCAGTGGTCCAGCCAACTTAAAGTCTTGCCTCCTAT
This sequence comes from Struthio camelus, assembly GCF_040807025.1. Taxonomy (NCBI): domain Eukaryota; kingdom Metazoa; phylum Chordata; class Aves; order Struthioniformes; family Struthionidae; genus Struthio; species Struthio camelus. The sequence continues at coordinate 90,152,175 of NC_090942.1, read as the reverse complement.
TCTAGAGAATGGCTTATGTGACTTTATTTTTCTACACTTAGAGTAAGTAATAACCCAGACTGTTCAATCCAGTGTCCTAGGCTTAGCTTAATATTCCCTCATTTAAAATCTGCCACCAGTTAAAATTTATTAGTAAGAACTACTAAGTGCTATTTCTGAGAGGAAAAACAGGATTTTCCTTTTCTGTCTCTATTTTAATATATTAGACCAACATTCATCTATTTTTAGGAATATAAGTGGAGAAAAAAAAGTATTTTCATTTAGTTTAAACAAAACTTTCCATTCTGTGCTAAAAAGAACATCTACAGAGAAGAATATTACTTTAGAGACATTTTCCCTTTTAGGTCATATTTTTGAATAAATGAATACTAGTTTTCTTCTAGTACACCCCAAAACTAGCAAAATGCACTATGAAGCTTCTTTTTATGTATTATTTCTAACAGTAAAGACGTGGAAACATTTTTGGCCTCATACAAAAACTTGTATCTGAGAATGCTGAGCAGTTTAAGGGTGTGGAAAATGATATATTATACAGACAGGCAAGCAAAGAGGCAAATAAAGTTAAATTCTTTAACTACAGTAGGCAAATTGAGGTTAAATTAGATGGTACTGAGTACCTGAAAACAGTGATGAAGCCAAAAGAATTCGGGAGTGTTCAGTGCCTCTCAAAATCAGGACCTATTAGTGTCAAGTTGGATTTTTAAGAATGGAACCACACCTGGTTACAGGTTCCTTTGTAAAAGTTTGCCAAGGAGCAGTTGCTTTGGGAATAAGGTTATAAAACTAAACCAGCTAACTAAACCACCTCAGCATTTTTTCCTTTTTCCTTGTCTGACTCATTGTTGAGCAAGACTCACTTACTCAAGGGAAGATAAAGCAGGGCTGGATCTGTTTAGTCTTAGAAATAGTCTATGAATCAATTCCCAAGGGGAAGAAAACTTAGATTGGACAAGATATAGGAGATCTGTGACATAGACACTTGCAAGCTCTACCTGGATAATGAAGAAAAACACCCTAAAATGAACTTCTCTACCCTAAAATGGAGTTTGTGTTTGGTTCCCTGGGGAAAAGGCAGCAAAACAGTATGTAAAACGGTCTTATCTAAGGAGAGAAAGTTAAAGAGGAATAATGGAGGTTGCTGCTTACCCTGCTTGGCTCTGTCTGTTGGGAGCTCTCTCATTTGTATCATGTAGGCGCTGATGCTTCAGGTAACATTCAACAAACACACTCAACAAATAGCCGATCAGGCACACTCCTCCTACACCTAGGAAGAAATAGCCTACAGGATTGATATTAGATGAAATGGCTAGCATGGTGACCCCAATGAGAAGAGCAGCAGTGAAAAGAAGCAGCAAGGTTTGGCGGATATTCTTCCAGTGTGACTCTAACCACATGGTAGTATGGATGGTGGTAGCAGACAGTGGAGGACAGATGGGCAGCTAAGGGGACAGACATCTGCGGAAGACAGAATAATTTTTCAGCACAAAACGTGAGGATAACAAAGATGATGTTATTTTCATGACCAAAATAAGAGTATATATACTTAAGTGCATACTATCATGAGAACACGCAGATATATACATACATAATAAACCTGGGAAAACTGTATGTAAATGCTTGCTAATGTAAATATATATTGCCCTTAGAATTTGCTATAGGAATGCATATTAAATAATGGGAATGCTTGAACTTGCAGTTGCAAGACATAAAGGGCATACATAGACCATAAGCATTTATTGTCAGGCTTATCTGAAAAAGTGTAGTCACTTGACAGAACAGATTGCAGATTTGATGTTACCATAAAAGATAAAACACAGAATAAGTGGTTTATTTTGGGACGTTTTTGCATTGCATAAAGAACGTTCAGATAATGGCTCAGATCTTGGAAGAAAGGTAGCGTTATTAATGGGGTGCTCTGCCCAGGTGAATTGGAGGGCTAACCTTAGTGTAGCAATGCAGCAATAACATTAGGTTCCAGATATAGCTGGGCTATTTCTGCTTTTGAAAAATACAGACATATGTTTGACTATCTGGCCATACCCTCAGTTTTTTTCTGTTGATGTGCTTCTTTCCATCATTTTATTCTCCAACACCTCAGCCCTTGTCAATTGACAGACTCCCTCCTGCCCCCCATTCAAAATCCCATCTCTGTGAAAGAGACAACAGTCGTCACTGTCTACAGTGGATATGGAATGAATACCAGTGATCTATGGTATTCAAGAAATAGCAGAATTAAGGAGTCATCTTGCATGTGTTATACTAATGTATACTAATGCAATAAATTCCATTGATGATGAAGCCCCCTTTGAGGGAAAAGAGCATAACACAACAGATGGATTTTTTGTGAATATGCATCTCCAAACAAAAATACAGTTTTATATAATTCCGTATTACATTCTGCTCTATTGCAGAATGTGTGACATATTCTTAAATAAATGTTCAGTACATTTACTAAGATTATTAATGCTTTAAGCAAAAATACGTAACTATCTATATCTATATATCTATATCTATATATATACACACATGCCACATACGGAAAGACACATTCTTTCTGAACATATTACCTTCTTGCTATCTTTTTTACTGTCAACTTACAGCATACACTCACCAGAGAGAGCTTTTGGTAGGTAGGAACAATCATGTTTTAACTTCTCTCTTCATCACAAGGAAGCGTGAAAGCTCTTTTGTCCCTGCTTCTTCCCTTTCTGACCTTAGGACGGGGCACCAGTAAAAAGCTCTCCCTTCCTTCTTTTGAGTTTCCCTATAGGTAGACAAGGAAGATTTCTTTTAAAAGTAAAAGCTGAAAACTAGTGAATAAGGGAAGGTACCAAACCACAGGAAGATCCTGTTGCACTAGTTTTTCATGGGAAACTAGAACCTCATTTTTCCAGATTCTGAATCCAAAACAATTTCACATACCTTCTCTTTTTCCAGCTTTTCGATTTGCACGTCTGTCCTATGAAAGCAGGAAACTCATTAGGGAAAAAGGGCGGAGTGAACAGTTGGGGAGTGCTTACCTGTGTGAGATCTGTTTGATCTGCTTTCCTTTAATGAGCGAAACTGTCCTGAAAATTATGTTGTCCCTGCACAGCAGAAGAATCTTGATCTCTGCCTCACAAAGCAGGAAGGATTGCAGACCCAGCCCACATCACATGGCCACCATATAAATCTATTTATGAGCTCTGTAAAATATAAATCTGTACTTTTTTCTATCCTGATTGGCTGCTGCATGTCAGATATTGCTTTATGCCCTCTTTGATTTTACAAACAAAAGGGAAAAAGGAGGCAATAGGTTATTATTTTGCAGAGGGTTGGATCAAAATTATTTTTACTCTCAGATACATCTGGGAGTGAGGAATACAGATAAGCAACAGGACAGGTACTGAAATATTCTTGAAGTCTATAGATATCTGAACCTCTAGTATGTGTCTGAAATTCACTGGAAGTTCTCAAACAATGAGCGTCAATTAACTCAAAGAGCTGGCTGCATCTCATGTTTATCTGTAGTATGAAGATTGCTGACAGATTATTAATAAATTTCAGGCTGGACGATTGGGCCAACAAGAATTGTATGAGGTTTAACAAAGACACATGTAAAGTCATGCACGGACAGAATAATTCCAAGTAGCAGTGCAGAGTGTGGTCTGACTGACTGCTTTGCAGCTCTGCTGAAAATGCTGGTCCTGGTGAACAGCAAGCTGAACAGGAGTCAGCAGTGTGACTGAGAAGCAATGAAGGCAAACTATGTTCTGGGCTGCATCGGCAAGTGTATAGTCAACAGGTCAAAGAATGTGATTATTCCGCTCTACTCAGCATGTGTTAGGCCATACCTGAAATATTGTACAGTTTTTGTCCCCCCAATTCAAGAGAGAAATTGAAAAATTGGAGGGGGTCCAGTAACTGGCTGTCAAGATGATTAGAGCGCTGGAGGACTTTACAAATGAAAAAAGATTGAAGGAATTGGTTTTGTACAGCTAAGAGAGAGAAGGCATAGGGTGGGGGGAGCGTCTAATCACGTGTCTCCAATATCTAGTAGGTAGTATCTAGTTTCTTCATCTAGAGAAGATGGAGGTACTGTCCTCGTAAGGATGCAGAGTGCACAGGAGGCAATGGCACAAGTTGATTCCTGGGAAATTCCGTCTGTAAATAGGAAATTAAATCTGCAGTGTGAAAACAGTTGAACATTGCAATTACTTGCCCAGAGAAGTGGTGGGATCACCATTGCTGGAACCATTCAAGACTCAGCTTAACAAGGCTCTGGTTAACCTAATCTAAGGCCCTGCTTTCAGTAGAAGGTTGGACCAGATGGTCTCCTCACCTAGCCTTTTCCATGTTTCTATGTTTCTAATATTTTTCCCTTAGGACTGCCTTTTTGGCTGCTGACATATGAAGGACTTTCAGCTCTCAGTCTTAGATTGCAACCTGACTGTTATCTGTTCAAGAATTCCTTTGAAGATGTCGGACTTAACATCAGTGTTAAGAGGATAAAGTCAGGCATCTGGTATGTAGCATGTCATTTTGCAAGACCATACATGGGAAAAACAATCTGTTTCTTACAGCTCTTTCTGGTGTGGAGTTGTGTAGTTTTGAAAACAATTTAACTGCCAGGGAAGATGTGACAAAAATGTTTTCACAATTTCTCTGCACAGAAAGCATGACTGACTCATGATGGAGTCTGGACGTCTCAATACTAAGAGTAGCTTCCTTCTAACCAGGGGTAGCTGATAGGCTGGTATTTATTAGGACTATTCTTTAGAAATAAAAGATGTATATTGCATTCTGTTGGGTTGAAGAGGAAATTAAAATACACTTCAGAACATGGCTAACTGTTCTGTTTACTGTGCTATTGTAATAAAAGAGTTTCACTACCAAAAGAATTATTTTAAAAGAAAGTAGTTCCACTCTTTAAAGTAGTGATTTAAAGCTTGGTTTGACCAGACGGTTGAACCAATCTAATAGATTACTGCTGTGGAGTATGGTAATCCTTGCTCCTTCCTCCTTCCAGCTCCAGGCTGTCAGATCCTGTCCTTTCCCTTGCAGTGTTTCTGGTGCTCTACTGATCCCTTACTGAGCCAGTTCAGCTCACTAAATTGGCAGGAAAGTCTTGACGTTTTTCCAGAGTTAATCTTTTGCCAGTTTAGTGGGCTGAATCTGGTACTAAAGGATCAGGTAACTGCTAGATGCCATTCAAGGGAAGCAGTGGGAATGCATAGCTAGTGTGGTGGAGAGGAAGGCAGAGAGAGCAGGAATATCTTTTAGGGCTGCATTGAGGGTTGGTTGATCAGTTTAACCCAAACCATTCTAGCAGAAGGAAGTTGTTCCTTGTTTAACTGAGTAAACACCTAATCTGTGGCAGAAAGGTAGAATTTAGGACCCATCTCGTCCTCAGTATATTCTCTTAATTACGCTAGGGATTGTCTTCTTTGCCTCCTGACTTCAGGCAGCTCCCACCTGCGGCACACTGACTGTTGTTGAATCCCATTTTGCAGTACTTTGCCTTCCTCAGGCAATGTACAGGGAACCTAGGCACTTCACTCGTCTGTAGATTCTGCAATGGCAACTAGGCACATAAAAATAACTGCCTTGAGGCTAGATTTTCTTGCTAAATTAGGAGAAAGTTAGAAAGGTGGAACTAGCTTCATTAGCTGGTAGAAAACTACCTCTGTGATTGCAAAGACTATTAGATTTGGGGATAGGTAAAAAGAAATAGATCTTGTTCAAAATATGTGTCGTAGTTTTGATCGGTGCACTTTGTGGTGAAAAATTTATAGACATAGTTATCATTGATGAGCATGAAAAATGCTAAAAATAATAGGTATTTCTGTTGCTTACATCTATTGTTACTTGTATTACTTGCATTTCAGTTTAATCAGTAACTGCTGTGTATTTTACCCACGGAATTACATGGATGACTGGGCTGAATCTATGTAAGAATGATTTTTATGCATTTACAAAAATGATACCTTGTAATGCAGCTGTGAATGCATTAGTTGAACGTGTTTATGTAGGTGATACTAACTGCCTTCTGGATCCGAAGATACAAAGCGCTATGAACTTGAACTTCTTCCATATGATAATATGATTTCTAGCACACAGTGCTTCTATTTGGAGCATCTTTTTTCTATTTCTGAATGACTTCTGAATTTTTTGTCTATTAGTCTGCCCTTTTGATTTTGTCCACAGACTGGTTCAGACTGTCATTGCTTATGGTGTGTGGGTATCTATAACAGAGAAAAATGGACTGCATAGCCATATCAAGAAGCCTGTGAAAATACCAAGATGTTGAGAAGCCAGAGGGGCCTGGATGGGTCGTCTGGGAAAGGCCTGACAGGTACTACTGTGCAGTGATCATGAAACAAGGGATAGAAATCTTGGAGAGTGAACAAGGATGTTTATACTGTCATATGAAACTATCTCCCTTTCACGTGCAGTAGAGGCGGTTTTTATAGAAACCTTTGTGTTCTCTAGTGTTCAAGCATGGTGTATGTGGTGATCAGCCTTCATTTAACGCAGCAGATTTCTGTAGTCAAGATCACAGATTTTCTTTGTCCCTCATACTTTCCTCCTGCATCTTATTGTTGATCTTTGGTCTTCATTTAGTCTCTGAGAAGCATTTCACCTTTCCCCTGTTTCATCTCACTATCTGCTCTACCTCCTGCCCCAGACTGCTACTAATTAGCTTACTACATGAAGTAAACTCTCTTATCAACTCGGTATGCAGAGAAGCTTGCTTTATTCCCAAGGGCTTGTGACGTAGATTCCATGGCACCATTAATCTCTCTGTAATCACTAAGCATGTTCTTCCCTATAGCCTTGTCCTGAAGCAATTTCTGAGAGCCTGAGCAAATATTGGGAACAAAGTGCTTCTGAACCACCTTTTCCTGTCTCTGTCTATCTCTTCTTTTATTTCCGAGGTTCTACTGAATCATTGGTGAATGATTGGTGAAATATGACTTTGCTTTTTCTGCTGAGACAGCTTAGGATAAGGAGCATGATTATGTTGTATCTACGTAGGCAGCCATGACTTTCGGTTAATATGTTCCTGGTCGGTCTAATATCCTGAGTATGAAGAGGCAAAACCCTGAGGAAGTTAGGCCTGTGCTCATATGTTCAAAGAAGGTGTGTAATTTTGAGAACTTCAGTTACGCTTGAGCTGCCAGAGCTGAATATTCTTAAATTTCTTGGTAGCTGGCAAAGTCTTTGCTGCTTCTAGTCCATTCCAGTTCTCATAGGGCACCCTGTAAAAGTTATAATATGTATAGTCCACTGTCTGGTGTTTTGTTGGCATGGCTGTCTTCCAACCTACAGTGACTCTTCTCTATCAGTCAGGGTTGAGATGTATTCACGGGAGGACTGACGTTGCAAGGAGAGCTTCTGCTGCAGCTTCTAGTTCCTCAACTGCCTCAAGGATACCTGAAAAGCATAAGTCTACCGAGACTGGGGAAACAGTTCAGTAAGAAATGCTTGTTGTGTTGTGAAGAACTAATGGATTTCTCTTGTCTGAAAGTGGAGAGTTACATCTAAGGTGAGAAGAGTTTTCAGGGCTGCCTACACATTTAAAATTCTCAAGTATTTAAAAGTAAGGAAGCAGTGTCTCCTTAACTCTCATGGCAGAAAAGTAACAAGCATTTACCAAGAAAATGTATTTTGGTTTTTTGATCTCCTTTCTCAGCCTTTAAAATTCACTTATGTCACCTTGTTAGCTTTTTCTGTGCAAAAAAGAAAATTAAGAAAATTAAGAAAATTAACTGCCTCTTCTTTTTATTTCAAAATCCCCTTATAGCAGGAGCTTTAAAACTGTGAGATTTCATTAGCTTTGGTAAAACTTTCTTCAGCTGGTTTTGTTTAATGACAGAGCCCAGTCTGCTCTATATTGTTTATTTTTTTGGAAGACTTTCTATACTTGGCTAGGGTCTCTGAACATTCAGTAGTTCTAATGATGAAAAATTGGATATTTCTGTATAGAGGGTGAAGTTGGCAGTGTACACTCTTTTGAAGGAATTCACTGAGGAGACTAATGCTACTGAATGGAATACTAGAGTAACTTTGGGCACTAATTTAGAGCTCAAAATGTGGAGAAGGAGAGAAATTGACTGACTACAAATTAAGAAAAAGGAAGGCAGTTAAGATTCTACTGCTAGAATATGGTGAAAGAATCAAATGGAGTAGCTAGAGTTGTGGAGGGAGGAAGTGAGAAGAAAGAAGTATTTTCAAGAAGAAAACAGGAAATTGGTTGAGAACAGGAAAAAGAACACAGGAAGATCATTTGCTGTCATATTAAGCTGTATTAGGTGACTCTGGAAATAATCACAGAATCGTTTAGGTTGGAAGGGACCTCTGGAGATCATCTAGTCCAACCTCCCTGCTCAAGCAGGGTCCTCTAGAGCATAGTTCCCAGGATCACATCCAGATGGGTTTTGAATATCTCCAGGGAAGGAGGCTCCACAACCTCTCTGGGCAACCTGTTCCAATGCTCTGTCACCCTCACAGTGAAGAAGTTTTTTCTCAGGTTCAGATGGAACTTCCTGTGGTTCAGTTTCTGCCCGTTGCCTCTTGTCCTGTTGCTGGGCACCACTGAGAAGAGACTGGCCTCATCCTCTTGACACCCCCCCTTCAGATACTTATACACCTTGATCAGATCACCTCTCAGTCTTCTCTTCTCCAGGCTGAAGAGGCCCAGCTCTGGCAGCCTTTCTTCATAGGAGAGATGCTCCAGTCCCCTCATCATCTTTGTAGCCCTCCGCTGGACTCTCTGCAGTAGCGAAGAATAAGAAAGAACAAGACCTGTATGGGCTGAGCTGCTCTACTATTGAACAGTGTTTGCATTCATTATGTTAGAGAATGGCTTTTGCACTCATTTTCATCAGACATAATTTCCATTCCAAAATGGTGAAATTTTTAGCTGAAGGATATGAGATGCAGTGAGATAAATTAACATTTAATTTCCACAGAGTTCCTATGCCCTCTCTTCTTCCATGGCCCTGGCCACATGTTCCTGCTGCTTATATTGCCAGTACTGGTTTCGCTGTAGCCCTCCCTGTTCTGAGTTGCTAACAAGGCATAAAACTAACCAAGCAAAAAGTCTATAAAAGGCTATTTTTTATTGGATTAGTAAATTATCAGTCATGGAAACATGTGAGAAGCACCAGGTTGGCCACAAGAAAGGAGAAAGGACCTCAATGGCCTATCCCTATGCTGAAAAATAGGGAAAGCAAGCGCTTTTCCTTTCAACAGTATTAGATGGTTCTGCTAGTGGAACCACACTTGAAATATTTGGGAATTACCACCCAACACTAAAATATAGCTTCCTTGGGTTGGAATTCAGCAACTGTGTATAACTCCCTCCAATATTAAATAACAGTGTAATGAAAAATAATAGGGATGAGAGGAGAAGAAAGAAGTTGAAATTAGTGTTGCAGAATGTAACTTCTTGAGCTGGAATTTGTCATTTTTCTCTTTAGCTGATGGGCTCCATGATGTCTTCCCTGAGGCATTTTGTGGAGTGGCTCTATGCCACAGTAAGTTTGCTTGGAAATGGAAGCATCTATAGAGAAAAGCTGAGTTTGAGACTAAAATGGCCTCATTGAGCCTACTTATCATACACACTTTTTTTCCTTGTGTGACATATTCTTAAATAAATGTTCAGTACATTTACTAAGATTATTAATGCTTTAAGCAAATTAGATAAAAACTTTCAGGAAATTTGCACCAGTAAGTGTATGTATGACAAGTCCGTAAATAGACGCTAAAAGTTCTGGGCAGGTATGTAAGTGCTAACTTTCCTAATACAGTGCTCTTGTACGCTGGGAAAATCTGAGGAGAACTGAATATTGAAAGTGGTCGGGTTTGTGCTCTCTTCCTAAATGGCATCTCTTATACCCATTGTTGGAAACAGACTGTTGAACTATATGAATCTGTGGTCTGGTCCCGTAAGGCATTCGTTATCTTCCCATTGTATAGTACTGGACTTTACACAAATTCTTTCAGTAAATAGCGTGGGCGAGGGTGGCGCATTGCCAGGCGAAGGGCTCTCTTAGTTAGTTTATTGATGATATGTGCCTTGAAGAGAAAGAGGACTCTGCAATTACTGGCACTGGTCATTCTTAGAGTGTTGTACTTTGTAGCAAATGCAGTGCAGAATGCAACACCTTCCTAGGCATACGTTCCCAGGCCTAAGGTATTCAGAGTCTAAAGCAAGTGTGACAAAGCGCAGAGCAGCAATTCAAGTGTGGAAGGACTGAGAGAAGTAACTTGGTAAGGAAAGAAATAAGAAAGGAAAAAATGAGTAAAATATATTTTAATTAAGACAGTTTTGGCTTGAAAAGTTAATCTATAACTATAGTCCCTTCTTACTTCATTAGATAGTTTCCATTCTAAGGCAGCATTTCTTGTTTCAGCACTAATTCTAGCTACATTTTTAGTTCTAGCCATCCTATAAAGGCAGTATACCTCAGAGAGAGGAAGCTGGAGGTGGTTCTTTTTTCTGCCTCAGGAAAAACGGGTTTTATGTTTCAGTTACATCTGAGGAAATGGGCGTTCACAGTGAAAGAGAGTTTTCTTTGTTACTTTATGATAGCAGACACGTGAACTGAAAAGAATGTAGCTCTCATCTTGGCATCTTTCCTCAATCTGTGAACTGTCTGTTTTTCTAGTGGTACGGGTTTTATCTAGTTTTGACATGGATTTGCATTTCTAGTGGTCACTGCCAAATTAGCAGGAGCACATCATAATGAATTTCTTCTGGCATGTGCCATGAGCACGCCCTATAGTATTACATCTGAATTGTTATCCTGGTATGTTCTAGCATGGCATTGTAAAGATGTTTTGGATGGTGTTTCTGTGGGGTGAACTACTGTTTCTGAGCTCAGCCATCAGCTGCAAGAACAGCCTCATAAAGAGCACCATGCCACATCATTGCCAGACCAGGCTGTTGGTTTGTGTATCAACACTGTGAAAGCAATATGCCGTTTTTGCTTTCTCCTGAAACAGCTGCAGTAGTGATACTGCAACTCCTATACTTTGTAAGGGGTACTCTGTTGTTTCGAGGCTTCCAGTGCTGAGAGACAGCTTTCCTGTTGGCTGTAGGCTACAAAAAACAGGAGATGCAACATGTGGAATTAGGGGTATATCTGCTTGTACTGACAGCATTAATAAAATTTCTTAATGGTGATAACTTTTATATGGCTGTTTGTTCCGCACCATGTGTGGACTCAGGAGAAGAGTGATGATTGATTGCAAAGGGTCATTCTGTGAATATAAGAAGATTGCCAGTGAAGACAGAATTTCAGGATAGAGTAGGCATAGTTCCTGAACATCTGTATCGGACTGAAGTCTTATTTGATGCCAAAGATGATCCACATGATGGTGCTACTGATTGTTGAGAAGAATTGTCAAGTCCACTGGATACTGGCAACATCTGATTCCTCAGGCTTTCCTGTGAATTCCTTTACAGTCGAAAGATAACAGATTGATTCAGGAGACAGTGTTTGCTGTTTGAAAAGTTCGCATGCGACGCTGGGTGAACAAGAGGTCATGAGTTTTGCCTGAGGAGGCTTCCTTAAATATAGTGGAACTATTAATGAGGTATATATTCTTTTCCAGTATCTTTGTTTCTCTGTGCTACCTCCAAACACAGATCTTGCTTGATAGAAAAGGGGAGGGGGGGGATAATACTCTCTTGTCAGGGTCACTGTTACAGGACCCAATACTACTTGCACTTCTAAGTGTGGCATAGTATGTGATACCCATATCTTTCACAAGTTACCAGTCTGCACCTGGTTGTAAATTAATTGATAATGACAAAGTCTCCAAGCTACTTTTGATGCATGGTGATGCTACTTTTACCCTGATTCTCTTGCTCATCAGCTTCTCAGCAATAATTTGGACTGTCACCGGGAATTCCTAAATTTCTACTGCAGCCCCTGCTATGGAATGTACATTTGACCATCTTGAAGAGATGAAGGGCATTCAGTATAAGAGCTGAGTCTACTGCTTCCTTGACAATTTCATGTTCACTTACTGTTCTCCTCATGATATTTGCAAAGTGAGGGGCAGGATGAGGAATGTGTGAAGGTGAAGAAGAATTGTAGCCTTCAGGTGATTTGTTCAGTTGCTTATGAGCACCATAAAAACCAAGTGATACGCTAATCATTATTTATGCAAAATCCTTAATGATTGATTGTATTGAGTACTGCAGCTTTCTGCAGCGCTAGCTTCTGGTTGCTGCTTTCCCCGGGCAGCCCTACCGTGAAGTCTCCATGCATACTTAGATACTGGGAACTTTGTTAGGCTAATCTTGCAGTATCTAAAATCTCAAACTTAAGGTATCTGTAACTGGCAACACAAGTTTATATCACATTAACACATTTCATCGTGGAGCTGGGAAAGGTAGAAATACGTTAATTTCCATGCAAAATATGTATAGGTTGTTTCATGTAATTAAGACCAAAATACAAGTCCTACAAAAAACATTTTTCAAGATCTTTTCACAGATGACTTTTTTAATGCTATTTTATATTTTATTAATTTATAGACTGAATGTTTTTCTTCTAGGTTGTATTTAAACTGGTAGATTTAACAATAGGTGTAGGTGTATTTTGCCACCCAAAATAAAGGCAAAAGCAAGGCTGTGAGCTTTGGCAGTCTAGCTGGAGAAATTTTGCCTGGAAATAGCTGTAGTAGAGAGGTTTGTGTGACAGATTGATAGGAGACATTTGAAGTGAAACAGCTGGAAAAACATGCAGAAAAAGATGAAAAATAAAACCAGGTGTTCTCCAAGTCAACACTGATTGTATGCCTTTGAATGAGTCAAAAAAAAAAAAACCCTACTGTGTGACAGATGGAATAACTGATGTTATAAATAAAGAAGCTGTGCTTAGTTGATTCCCCATGTTTGACATGCCTGTGCAAAGCTCTTCAGGATGAGAAAGTAATTGCTTATTCTTATTATTGTTCCTAAAATTTGTGGTTTAGCCTTTGGCTCTTCTGGGGTTCTCTTCGTAGAGTTTGACCAAGCCAGCTGGGGTTTGAGCACTAATGCAATATAAATGTTTCCTGCCTCTGTAAATCTAACTTTCCTGATAGAGTTCCACTGTAGATTACAGTTCTGCCCTTCATTCCACAAATGTGTTTGGTTCTTAATATTCTCTGAGAGGAACAACTTGCTCTCCTTTCATTGTATTTTAGTCTGTGCAGCTCTACTTGCAGTTAGAAGATTGTCAGATCTTCCCCAATCTCAGCTTTATGTGCCACCATGGGGTGGCTGATGTTCTTTATTCCAGATCTCCAGTTTACAGCAGTTTAGAAATTGCTGGATGCTCCCTAGTCCAGCCATGTGGTCACAGAGCAGTCTAAGAATGGCTGGATGCTTTTTATCCCATGCAGATTTCACTTCAATCTGTAAGGTACTGGATTTTCTTCTTTTAGCAGTTCAGCTCACTGCAGTCTGGCAGTTATACTGAATTCTTACTGCCCGTATTGCTCTGAGCAGACTAATTTTCCAGTGGTGCTGAGTTGTCCTGATAGTACGACATAGGTCAGTGAAGTGCGTAGCAGACTGGTCCTCAGAATCATTTCTCCACAGTTGTTCTGTCAGTTAGGTTTAATATGGAAACACTATTTTGTGAGACATGTTTCGTAGCACTCCAAAAAGTTTGGGGAGCACTGCTCTGTAACAAGTAAACTTTAAGCCATGGATGTAGTTTTTACTGCAGTGCTGACAGTCAGGATGTATTATATATTTTATTAATATATGTACACATATGCTTTACAGCCCATACATGCCAACTGGAACCATGCCCTATTATGATATATACTATTACTAACATGCTAAGAGATATCTTTTGCCATTCCCATAAGCAAAAAATCCCACAAACAGATTCTTAATTAATAGAATTCCGGGTGTTTAGAGTTAGTGTGTGATTCCTATATTTTATTGCTGAATATCATGAAGTGATTCTTTTTAAGACACTATCTATGCTGAATATTTATCAAAGCAAATATCAACTGTTCCCTGCTATGTCATAAGTAGTGTTAAACTACTAGACCCTCCTTATTCTTTGTGTCCTTATTAGCTCATAGACAGATAGATGATCCATGATTTTGTCTCCTAAATGCACTACGTGAACGATCTTTGCCTGTGTCCTGATGTCCTATTGTGGAATAACTGGTGGGTGCTTTTTGACCAAATTCCCTTGATGTAGTACTTGTGAACAGTCTGCATGTTGTTTGTTTGCTACCCTAATTTATGTAAGTAACAATGTCCTCTCATTCCTGTAACCAGGGAAAGGCACTTTGTATTTTAAGATTTGTGTCTAAATTTCCAGTTGCCACAAACATTTATTGTGTGAATTTAAGCAACTCCCTTGGTTACTCGCATCTCTTGAAAAGCAAGTTTTTTAGATTGGGGACTATATTTCACAATATTTTTTGCAATATTTCACTATTATTTCACAATATCTTGCGTGTTGATGACATCTACGAAATATGCACCATGACCCCCATCCCCCATGTATTTATTAGTGAACCTCTGTATCTTGGGGTATATGCCACATTGGGTTGCCCTAATGTTTTAAGGTACAGTAATTTGTGGATGTTCCCTGCTTCCAGCCAGCTCAAACACTGCAGTGGATCGTGCTGTTCACACTAATAAGCTGCTGCTTCTGCATTTAAAGGGCCAGCTTCATCTTGCTCATTTCCCAGAAACCTGCCAAAACAAGAGAATTCCAGACAAGGAAGAGGGGACTGGACTGGTGATGTAATACCTCCAGGAATTCCCTAGCTTGAGGTGGCCTGGCAGAGGTTGCTGTCCCCACTGTTTGTATTGCAGGTTCGTTTAACCCCTTCCAGCTCTGTCAGAATAAGAAAAAATCTCTGAAAGCTTCAGAGTTTCAGGCTGATAGGAGAAGTTTGTGGGAAATAATCCCAGCTGGTTCATCTTATTTGTACAGAGAGAAATTAAGAGATACTTTATCCCTAATCCTGAAGAAGAATCTAGCTCTTCAGATTCCCTTTTCATCCAGGCATTCTCCCCGTTATCGTCATTCACACTACATCCCTCTAGGTCTGACCTGCCTTCCTCCCCGCACTGTACATCATTGTATTTACCCATTTCACAGCAGTCCCACTGGCATTTTGGAAACTTGTGGGTGCATAAATAGCACAAAAGCATTGCATGTGCCCCCTGTCTGATTGGTTTGTTGTTCTGTTGACTGCTGTTATTCTCCTTGTTTAAATGCTATTCCATTCCTGCAAACTGTTTAACTTGCTGACCTAACCTAAACAATGTCCATATTTTTAGCTATGTGCTCCTCAGTCTGTCCTCAGTCTAATGACTTGCCTCTCTGTTTTCCCCTGTGAAAAATATCCGGAGTTTTACTGCCAAAATCTCCCCCAACTTACACTCTACTAACAGTCAGGTAAATTAATAAATATTTCTCCTATCCTTGAGTTCTACTGGGCAGGCCATGTAGGTCAAAGCCTGAAAATAGGCTAAGGCAAACTAGGAGTTGCAATATAGTTGCAATAATTTCACTAATTTGAAATAACTGTTGTTTCCAAACCTGGAAGTCCTGCCATATCTCATTGCTGTCCTTGGCTGTTCATTCCAGTCCTGCCCCTTACACCAGTACTAGCATTATCTGAACAACTAGCTGATCAGAGCGGGACTATCCCCATCAGTGTCATTGCAATCAGCTAAAGCTGCTTATCCAGCTGTACTGGCAGACTGAGAGTTGTTTCCTTTTCCTGACCCTCCTGCTGATTTACTAGGTGATAGCAAGAGTAAATGTCTCTGTGCCAGTTGCTCCATCTGTGGAAGGGGGCTAGTAATGGGGACCTTTCTCAATAACATATTGTTCTCCATAACATATCTTCAAATAAAGGTGCCAAGCAAACATGAAGTGTTTATATGAAGTACTTATATAGAAACCAATTCTTCTAGGTTCTTTATAGACAGACATGAAGACCCTGCCCCAGATAATTACATTCCTATAAAATTAATAAAAATATCTAACCGGGAAAAAAGAAATTCCTGCAAGTGTCCTAACTGAGGGAAAAGTTGCAGAGTGAACCTCACTAAGATCCAGCACAAGAGAGGGCTCTTGTAAGTGCTCCAACAGATTCAGTCAGAATTCGCATTTTCTTAGACCCAAAACAACTACACAAAACAAATCCATAGGAAATCATTCTATTTATAGAACTTGTTTATTCCTGTGCTCATGTGAAAACAAAAAAGTGCTAAGTCTTTAATAAAACATTTCCAGCCTGCATAACTGTGGAAAAAAGCTGGACAAAGCGATCCCTGAAGATTTGAAAACAAGAGCATAAGTAAAAACAATTACAGTTACAAACAGTTGTAGCACCCTCTTAAAAATAGCTCCCAGTTTTGGGAAGATTTGCTCACAATTGGAGTTACAATACCAACAATTTTTAGTGTGCCCTTTCTTTGTAATCTAATTTGAGGAAATTCTTTGTTACTTCTGGTCAAATTCCAGCAGTTATTTATTCAAAATATGGGAAAGGTTATACAGTTCAGAGAGGCCAAAAACAACCTGCTGTTTTAGCACGCTGGGATTCTGTTTCTTTTGTCCCTGTGGTGCCTCTGCCATGGCTATGGCCATGGGGGCGTTTAACAGAAGAAATTATTGTGGCATTTAAAAATGACCTAGTAGGGGGTTCCCCCATCAGACTGATGGGACCAGAATGAGTAAGGCTGAGTTACTTCAGTGCAGAATGGAATGCTTAATTTAACCTGGAGGATTAAACCTAATTTTGCTCTGAAAAGGATTGAAAGCACTCACTCAACTGTAGATAATAGCCCTGTGCAGAGGCAAAATGCTTTAAACTGCTTCATCTAAGTCAGCCAGAACTCATTTTAACATTGCCTAACACTAGTGCAACATAACAAATTCTTTGATTTTCTACAAAAATCATGACTAAACAATATTTCCAGTCCACAGGTGATTCTCCTAACTAATAATTACCAAAAGCATTTCTAGAAGATAGTGTATCATCATGTCCCTTCAGATTATCCGCGTTCAGTGCATTTGCTATGGGAGTAAGTCAGTAGCAAGTAAACAGTTTAGTGATTATCAGATTTTTCCAATCCACCACTTTCTCTTCCTCCTCTGATCTGTACACATGAATTCATGTTATGCAGTTCACTGTCACCAGATAACTCTAATCATACTTAAGTAGGCTATGGAAATGAGCGTCCCTATGAAGATCCTCTCATTTCTAAAGGTCATCCCTGCAGGTCTGGGATTAGAAGTGCGGGGAGCACTGTGTGGGTGTACAGAGCTGCTCATGCTCCACCTATGGAGCTGCCAGTCTGGCCCCTTCCCCTAGGGCCAGTCTTCTCTGCTTAAGAGCTCAGTTGCTGCACAGGCTGGCTCCTCCATATCGACAATGATCTCTAGTTTCAAGTATGACAGCACCAACCTGCTCACTCTCCATTCATCTGCAGGTGGGAGCAGCGGAAGAGAAAGGGAGGGAGGGAGAGGGAGGACACTGCAACCTATGTGAATAATTGATAGTGCAAGGAAAGGAGAGCGTATGTGGGAGCAGCTGGGTTCCCTGCCTCCATCCGCTCACCAGCTGGGGATGTGAGATCATTGCTCAGGTAGGGGATGAACAGCTTAGCTGCTTTTATGCTCTTCTCACCTGCAGTACCAATTAATATGTTATATATTTTGCATCTAGAAGGAATCAGGGCAAAGACAGCTGGGGGAGGACTGATAGCAATCTTCTGTCCTGCTTGCTGAGCATTGTGTAATGGATGGACCTTGGGGCAGTTTCAGCCCCAGCAGGGAAAGCAGCTGTATGCTTTTTAAAAGACATTGTGCTGTACTGTTTTGTGTTGTACTGCATTGTGCAAAGAAACACTGAGAGAGAGTGTAAATGGGGAGGGTGGATGTCCTTGTAGGAAATGAGACAAACTGGAGAGCTCAAGGGGCATGAAAGAGGGTCTGTCTAGACTCTAAGGAATCCCACCCTGGTTCTGTCAACCTTTGGCATAAAATGATGACTCCAAATGGGCAGTGGGAGGTGCTGTCTGTGCACGCTTAGTGCTATATTTAGAAGCTGTGTGCATACTTCTGTGAGAATAACTGATGTGAAATTGTGCATGTTTCTGTTTGTGAGTGCATCTGTGAGCTTGTGATGATTGAGTGTAATCTTGTTGTAATGCATAAAAAAGACAGTTTCAGCCCTGAAGAGTTTACCATTGAAGGATATGCTGTATTTATGTGGCAGCGTGTGGCTTCTGTGGAGCTTGATGTTCTTACAATGACTCAAATAATTGATAAAAATGCAGAGCTCAATTTCTGTCTTATGGTAAATTGAGACTTTTGTGTGAGCAAGAGAAAATGCTAATGCATTTTTAAAAATTAAAAAAAATCTGTTAAAAAAATAGGGAAAATACACGGCAAAAGGTACAGATACCAATTATTGAAATACATATATTAACATACCTGGAAGGATACCTAGAAGAACAGAAATTTGTGTGCCAGTTCCTGAAACAATGAGTATAAAAGGCATAATGATCCACACAAATATATAGATTCTAATATAAGACTATAAATATGCAGAATTAGTCATACAAGAATGCAAATATCAATATGAACCAAGTCTACTTATTAATACAACTGAACACATATATTAAGTGATATTGTTGTGCTAGCTGTGAACAGCAGGAATTGTTAGCTGGGTTATAAGTCAAGAAACAATTAGGGAAAAGGGGGTCTGTGATTTACTTATATGTGGAAGTAATTTATTCATCTGATTATAAAAGTAGGTTGCCAGCAGCAGGATTTAGGGTATTTGATAATTGTTTGCTGGCTTGCTTGTGAATCTTGAGGGCTGTGTACACAACTGGAGTTGCACAGTAGGTTAGGTAAAGTTATGAGATAGTTACATGAAAGCTGAGCCCAGGTCTGGTTTTATATGTGAACCAAGGAGACACTTGTCTGTAGTGGCTAGCTGATGAAGAATGGCAAAAGGACCAGGGCCTTTCTATATACTTTGCTTTTACTGCAAACAGGCTTATTATTGTTGCTGATAATGACCCTGGGATGGGGGAGGGCAGCAGTTACTACTGGCAGCCCTCTCTAGCAGCAGAAGCTAATGTCTTTTCCTCCTGCCTGGATGCAGCAGAAGTGGCAAGCTTGGCTCTCTGCCCTGGCCCAGTCAGTTCCCTTTTCCTACTCAGCCGTTCAGGTAAATGAATAAGAACTGCTTGTGCAGAGAGCAGCTGCTGTGTGTGCAGTGCCCTGGAAGGAGGTTGGAGGTGCAGGGTTTCTATGGAGGAGGTGGACTGTACCATACCCCAGGATCAGATCTGCTGAAAAAAACAAGTAAACAAGAAGAGATGGAAATAGCAGCCCTCCTTCTGAGTACCTAAAACCAGCAAGCTGATCCTTTCTTTTTTTGTTCATTGTTGTCCCCTACTTTGATTCCTTACAATATCTTTTCCCACTCACCCACACCTGAAACCCCCATGATGCTTTTTGTCTGGGTCTTTCATGACTAGAATTTCTAGAAAGCATCAGAACAGAATTGCTGTACTCTTATCCCCAAGAGTTTGTTGCAACTGCTTTATCTCTCTTCTACTTTTCTTTTTGCCTACCCACATCAATTGTTTCATGTTTTCTATCTTGTCTTTCTCCTTTCACTCCTCCTTAGTATCTCTTTCAAATTCCGAATTCCAAATGCTGTCTCAACAGATCAAGTGTGAAGAACTTGATCAACAGAACAAATCAAGTGTGAAGCTTACTGTTTGTAGCTGCTGCCTTTACAGGTCTTAGTGTAGAGAGGTAACATTACATCATCTTGTGGAATAAAATTGAGGATCACAGAAGAAATGTGTCTGGAAGATCTCCACATTCTCATGTAAACACTATATGCATACACTTACAGTAGAGGATAGTGTAAAAGCAAATACATGTGGTTAAAGGGTTTCTGGCTCTCAAAATTTGAGCTTCCCTAGAAAATAGGTTACGTGTAAGAGCAGCCAGGTATGTCATAGGAGGGATATTGTGCCAAATCTCTATATTTGATGTACATCTGCCCCAAAGATCAAGGGCTAGTGGGCTTGATATCCTCTTCTTCTCCCCTTGAAGAGCATGAGAAGTTGTGGAGGACTGACACGATGCCCACTTGTCCTGCTGGATACAGAGAGGCAGCTTGGGGATAGATCTTACTCTAAAGCAGAGTTGAATAAGGAGCCCCTCTGGTGTCCTTGCTGGTACTATTGCACCTACTGACAGATCTGGAGTCAGCCTTCCGTGGCTCTGCTATCCTAGCAGCGACCTCCTGCAGGCTATTCCATGTCCCATGGGCTATCCAGGAAGGGGGGAACCAGCCTTCCATGGTGAGGAGAGAGAGCAGTGACTTCCCCATCCCTCATTGCTTCCTCTTGCTCTGTCTGTCCTCCTTCTCCTCCCCTGTCTTTCCCTCTATCATTATCTATCTATCTCCTCAGGAGCTTCCTGCTCCTGCTGATTCAGGCCTGGTCCCAGCTGTGAGGAGCTCTTTGCAGTCTCTCTCATTTGAAGCACAGCTTGGGAAGGGGCGGGGGAGAGGGACTGGTCTTTGTAGGGAGCAAGGAGGAAGCCTGTGCCCTTCTCCATGCTGAGACAGGAGGAGAGGAAACACCCAAGGAGAAAAGCTGGGAGCTGCCTTTAGTGGAGAAGTCCAGCATGTTTTCCCGAAAGCACAGTTTCTGTGTTGGAGCCTACAGAGGGTATGTACTGGTACTGGGCTGGCTGTCCATCAGGTGCCTTGCACTGTGCATTTCCTCCCTTCAGCCTGAGGACAGGGTAGGGGAATGGCTTAAAATATTTCAAGGTGGAATGCTGAAGTGGATCCCTTCTGCGCAATGCGAGTCTTATTGCAAGAGCAGGAAGAGCTCTTCTGGGATGTGTGAAAGGGAGGGGAGCTAAGAAGGTGGAAAGTGGCAGTCATGATTTAACCTGGAAAGTCCTAATCTGGTTTTGAAGTCAGTCCTGCTGTGAGCAGAGCATTGGACCAAAGACCTCCACAGGTCCATTCCCACCTAAATCTTTCTGTGGTCATAAAGATGGTGAGTGGGAGAGAGGGTTGGCAGGGGTGCTAGTATTTCTGAAAGGAAACAGAGAGAGCAAGAGTTACTTTCTTTTCTCTCCCCTTCTCCTGCCTTAGTGGAAGAAAACAAATTCTCTAGTTAGGACTTCTTAGGAGGTAGAAGTGAGGATTTGTGGAGAGGTTCATTTCCCTCAGGAGTTTGCCTTTCTCCTGCCATGCAGGAGAGAACCTTGTTGCGGAGTACAAGATTAAAAGTGAGAGCTGAGCTGATTTATCCAGGCTTTTTTGATACCTTTCCCATCTTTTTCATAGATACAAGAAGGATAAAGGAAATCTTGACCAAAGAGCAAGGACTGACCACAGCAGTTGGAACAGTGGTTCTCAAGCTAGATGGAAATAGTTCCTTAGCAGCAGTCAGAAAACAGGATTGCTATTGGAAGTGAGATTTCTAACTTGAAGCAGAGTCCATGAGCAGAAAAGTTTGGGGCAAGCTGAAAAAGAACTGTGTTTCATCTGTAATAGTTACTTCCTTTTCCTAGTTCTACCTTGCTAATTCCTTTTCTTGAATTTTAGGAAACTGTATGTGACTTGGAGCAAAATAAAATGCTGTAGATTCTACACATGTGGGTACTTACTAGAGTAAGGTCATTAGTGTCATGTGTTTAGCTGTCTTCACTGAATACCTGCAAATCTTATTTGGTGGAGTAAGTCCAAGGGAGAAACACGGGAGTGAAATAGCAGAAGCTGTTGCTCAAGGGAAGCGATTGCCCAGAAATGTTCCATATGAGCACTTCAGGCCTGTTTTTTTTGTTTCAGATTACCTTCAGATAGCCTTCAGTTCTTTTGAATTGGCTGTCCCTTCTGGTGAATGGTTCCAAGAACATATCAGTGCCTCACTGCAAGAATCACTCATAAGATTGGGACCCCAGCTATTATACTCACTGTAGTCCCACAGTTAGTTGCAAGTCATGTAGTATATTTTTCTCCTACTGGAAGACTTCTAGATTAGAAAAAGTTTTTATAATGGCCATATACTTGCTTCTCTGTGAACTTTCAGGAAAATAATTATACAAGGATTTGGGACACTTATCTCTTCGAAGTGCAACAAATCTCTGGAATACTTACGAAAGATGAGTGAAAGGATTTATGAAATCTGTCAAAGCCAATTTGTAGTCTTCTCAGAACAAATATTTGCAGAGTCTTTGCTATTGAACTGGCTCAGCTGTAAGCATCTAGGAATGACTCTTACAGAGCTGTGTGGAGATCACAGAACTGACACTGCCGGGAATGCTGCAGGACAGGAATACGGGGCATTAACAGTGGAGATGTAGAGGTCTGCAAGGGTTGCTTTTCTCACCGTTGTGGAATTCAGAGTGGAGTCTCTAGGAATAGAACAGCAGTGCCTGCTTTTAGTTAGGATACATGCTTAAAATGAATGCAGTGGTTGCTGAGAATAAAAAAAATCCTTTTAGTCTTTTATCTTTTCCATGGTCTCTACTTTCTCTTGGTGCCATTTCATAAAAATAAAGCATCAGCAAATATATTTTGACATATATATCTCCTTCTCCCAAGCTGGAGAATTTTTTTCCCCCCCAAAAGGTGGTATTCTGCTCTCTGAATGCGAGGTTTATGTGTTATAGTTACACGGTAGATGTTGTTTTAGAGATTCAAGTGCAGGCAACTCCAGAAGTTTCAGAAATGACCTTTCAAGTAATAGTTACAATGGCCCTGAAATTATATGACTTTTTTTTTTTTTTTTTTTTTGTAAAAGACAAACTGAAATCTAAATAATTCTCTTGACTTTTTAAAGTTCCTCTGCACATTGCCAACCTGGGATAATTACAGAATTGACAACATCTCTAAATGTATAATGAGGCCAGTGATTTTGGCATCTGCTCTAGTCCTTTTGGCAGGAGGACTATGCTAGGATTGAACAATAAGGAACAGTTGCTGCCTGAAGACCTACAGTCAGTCCAAAGCATAGAGGTGAATTTATGGCAAGAGAATGGCAGGACTGGCCACTCCTGTAAGAGTTGCCAAAGTTTCCTTGATACAGGTATGTATTTTATTCTCTACTGAATGATTCAGGATTCAAACCAGTGGCATACAAAAGAAAAACACTATAGTATGGAACAAGGCCCCAGGGCATCCAGTTGCACAAAAGACATATTGTTACCCTTCTCCGGAAATGGCAAGTTTCTGAAAAAAGGGAGTTTATCAAATTAAGTTCTTACCTTTTTAGGGCCCACAGAACAGAGCCTTCAGCTTTCTAAAACAAACAATGGAAATCTTTTACATAAAACGTTGGGCATAAATTTGTCCTGTTTGCTCCAGACATGCTCCAACTAAATGAATAAAACTAATAAGTAAAGCAAGTGTTGATATAACACTCACACTCATTTATAAATACATTTGCTATCTATCTATTCCACTATTTATTTCAGGCTATTTAGACTAACTCCCATATGCATTATGGATTTAATCTTTAGCTGTGTGACACCGATCTCTTTCATTTTAATTTTAGAATAAAATTGTGAGATGGAAGCATTATGTTAATCTCTATCGAGACCAGTCCATATACCAGTTAAGTGGTGCAGCCAAAATAATTGTAAATTGTCAGAGAGTTGGTGGGCATGAGGATTCTTGGAGCTTGTAATAAAATGTAATCTCAAGATTATAGGAAATAGATTAGACTACCATACAACAGAGAATGTAGCCACTGATTTCAAAGCCTGAACCTTCACCGCTTACAGATTCTGATCTCTTAGCATGGAGGCAGTAGGAGTTCTGCACATTTTATCTAGCAACTAGAGGATAACATCAAGCCTCCTATGTTAGAACTGATTTCAGAGGAGTCCAGTTTTGAATGTGCTATATTCATGATAGCTTTACAAAGTGGGTAAGTTTTGTCTCTTATATTAGAAATCTGGGCTTTGTTCCCCACCCTGCCTATGTATGATCCTTGCCTACGTGACCTTAGCTGTGAAATGGCAGACTTGCAACCCAACTGTGACTTCTTTTAAAAATTGTGAATGGCATGGAATTTATCAGCTCACCGTGGGAGAGC
The DNA here is from genome assembly GCF_040807025.1 of Struthio camelus. Lineage (NCBI taxonomy): Eukaryota > Metazoa > Chordata > Aves > Struthioniformes > Struthionidae > Struthio > Struthio camelus. The sequence continues at coordinate 90,128,045 of NC_090942.1, read as the reverse complement.
TGCAGCTAGCGCTGATCGTGTCTGTATTGTAGTTTAATATGCATTTCTTAAACTACAGTATGTTAGTTGAGTAATTTTTTGTTTTCTCTTCTATGAAATTAAATGAGGGCTGCTGCTGTTTGTATACATGCAACATGCTGTTCCAGTAGTGGCCAAAATAATAATACATTTTCAATAGAAGGTGTACAGACAGAAGCCCATCTAACGGGCACACTGGCTTTATCAGCAGTGGTAAAACAAATTTGTGCCTGATTCTCTCCTGCAGTATATACTAGCTCTGTTCTAGCACAATGTCTATGATGTTCCCATCTTGGAGACTAATACCCAGGCTGTGGCAACTGGGTCTGTCCTTTAGGTTCTGATTTCAGTGACGTTTCGGAACTTTTAGCTCTTTTAATACCATTCAGTTTTGAGATGGGTGGAAATTTCAAATGGCAATCTGCAGTAGTATTTCGGCATTTGGACCTGATTTGAGAATGGGTCCCGTCACCATCTCCCTTGCTGCAAGCGTTCTTCCCCATCTGGTCCCAAAGCTTCCTATAAGACCTGTCTGTCTTCTGCTGTAATCTGTGCTAGAAGAGGAACTTGGCAGAAAAGATCATTTAGCACTTGAACAAGGGTGTGGAAAATAATGCATGTGGGCAGAGAGAAAGACCTAGGGGCCACAAGTTCTTTGGGGATATATCCAGGACGTTTGCAGGTGGTAAGTGATCTGTGAGCCATCCGTATCTCTAGCTGGGTTGAGGTGATGGGAGTGACAGCTTCCTTATAGCCAAAAAATGATCTGGGGATAAATGAGTGAGCAGAAGACATCAGAAGGCAGAAAAGGCACTGCAGGTAAGGGTTGGCATCTTGAGTTCTCCAAGATTTCTCCCCGCCTGCCCCTTCTACCTCTGTCTCTTACAGGAGGTCTGATGAGGGGATCTGCTGTGTCAGTGATGTTATAGACTCTCCGACCCAAGACATTCCATCTGCTCTTGCTCCTGCTATTCCCAAGAAGGTAAAGGCGGTTCACGTTCCTTTGGTTCAGGGTAGGAACGTGCCTTGAACTGTTGTGCAGATCAGAAGTGAAAAAAGGCAAGTTTGTGTGCCTGTATGTTATAGCTACTGTTACTGACTTCTGTGTGAGAATCCTAAACTTGTTCATGTAGTCCTTTCTTATATTATATTGTATCAAACCATTTATTTGACCTATTCAGAGAGAAATTCCTGAGACATGCCCTATCAGGTTCCAGGTCAAGCTTTTACAAGACCAGATGAAAATTTAGCTAGTTGTATTGACCATGCCATCAGTAAAGGAAGAGAGATTCTGTCTTGCCTTCAGCAAGAGAATAGTTTCTGTGCCAAAACATAGAAGCTGTTGGCTCCATCAGTATCTGGATTACCACAGAAGATAGTGTTTGCTCCTGCAAATCTTAAATTATTTCCCTGTTACCTTTCTCTCTTCGCAGACTGTGGACTTATTTGAGATGATTGAAAAAATGCAGGTAAGGAGCAGTTATTCTGTCAGATTCTTAGATGTCTTAATTTTTTGTAGCCAGTCAATTGTCAACACCTATTCCAGTCTTGTCACTTTACCCCCAATATCCTTTACTTTGGGCTTGCAGCGTATTTAGCGCTCCTGGGACAAACCTCCAATACTCAGTCTTAAGTGAAGTTTCAAGAGCATTTCCCTACGTTCAGTTTTCCAGCCAGCATGATGGAAGGAATAGACACAAGTTCTTATGAGTCTGTCTGTTCTTTGCTGAAGTATGATTCTGAGAGAAAATTAAAATTGCGTTAAGGTATATCTGGAGTGTTCTTCAAGAAACTATATTACTGCAGGGTAGCGGGTGTTAATGACAGATGACTGATGGGATGCTAGCATAACTGCCTTTAGCAAGGCCAAATAGTTTAATAAATAACTACTGTAGACCTAGTCTTTAACTCTCACAAGTAAGTGGTCTGGCTTAATTGTTGTATGGAAATACACACATGCAGTTTTATCTATTATACTGTAAGATTCAAGTAGGGAAAATTAGAAAAAAACAAAAACCCTCGCCTACCAAAATAAGAGGTATGAATATAATAGTACTAGGTCATATATTTAGCGAAAAAATAGTTAAAACTATTTTTTTCAGATGGCCCCTTCTCAGAGCATCCTTACGTAGTGCCAATATTATTTTCTCTGACTGATGCATTTTCTTTAAAATGCTAGGGTTAGCTTTGTCCTCTTCAAGTGAGGCACATAACTTCTGCCCTTTGTTATGATTAAGAGTTGCCCTTCTTAGAAAGTGTTAACTTCTTTTCTGGAACTTCGGTGGCCAAATTATGGATATGGGGAAAATGCAAGATTTGGATGAGACCATAAATTAGGTGAGGAGGTACAAGGTAGCAGCAAAATACTGGCTATAGATAGAGATATGAGACTGAGGTACTGGTTTGCAGACTAGGAAGGAAAAATGGGAGGAGGAAGGGCTGAAGGTATATCTTCTTCAGTATATTCACATGTATATACTGTCTGTACTGACCCCCAAACTGTTTGGGATCTATTTTCAGTGCTATAGAAGAATGTACTTTATAAGAATGCCTGGCTCATTTAATTCTGTGCTAGTAAGTAAGCTTGAATGTACAGAGCTCCTTGCTCAGTTCAAGCACATATTGAAAGGTATGGTAGTGCTTTCTTCCAGGCCTCTTGAAATCTGTAGGAAAAAAAGAACACTAGCAGGTGTCCTTTAGTGGAAGAATGGTCTGCTGTAAGATTGTCAGTGTTTCTCAGCTCCCAGCTCACCATATGAAAACTGTGTGTCTCACTGTATTTAGACCTCTTGTGCTAGCGAGAGAGAGTTAAATTTAAGAGAGGGAGCTAGTAAGAATTTCTGGCGTACAGAGCATCTAATTTCACATCTATATTGGTTTCTTAGTTGCCCATTGTTAAGACTCTACAGTGTGTTTAATTTAGCTTGTTTTGTCACCTGAGTTGCACTAGGAAAAGTAGTAACTGCTGCTTACGTGTGGCTAGCTTTTTTTTGAAGGAAGAGTAGAGGTGTTTTCCAGAGAAACGTTCCCTACCCCCAAATATTTTTTTATTAATTATTTATTTTTTGTTTGTTTTTGCTCTCCCTTTCCTTCCATTTGACTCCAACTCTCCTTTAAATTGAAAACTGAATTTGGAATTGTCATAAGCAATCAAATGAGTAAAAAGCACAGCAAGAGACTTGAACATTTCTCAAAAATCCTGTAAAATAACAAAGACACAGGATAGAATTAGTTTTGGAGTATCTGAGTATTTTACTCTTACTGGAGTATCATTGTTTGAATGAAAATTAACCTAGCTGTTTCACATTATATGTGATGACTTAATGGGTAAAGTTCTCATTTTAAACTGAAACCATTCCATGAGGTCTGAGAGTGAAGCCTTTTTCAGTTTTAATAATCATTACTTGAAATAAATGTGCTACTGGCTCCATTGACTGGCTACTGGCTCCATCTGTATGCAGAGAACATTATAAATAAATCTATTAAGGATACTTAGGAATACATTGTTCCTAGATTGCTCTGCAGTGCAAATGATTGAAAAGCAGGAGAAGAAAAACAAACACATCTTATTTCAGCCACTAAAATGTTGGGGTCTTCATGTACTTGCATAGCTGATTTCTCTTCACTCACCTGCCTTCATCTTTTATAACGCGGCATTCATATCCCTCTATTAATGACAGTCTCAGCATGCCTTCGGTCTTTTTCCTCATGGTCATCTTGATATTTCTGTTTCCTTTTATATATGAATTATCTGTTTTGAACTAGTCAAAGAATCCCAGAGTAGCTGAGGTTTAAAGGGACCCCTGGAGGTCATCTAGTCCAACATAGAGCGGGTTGCACAGGACTGTGTCCAGATGGCTTTTGAACATCTCCAAGAATGAAGACTGCACAACCTCTCTGGGCAAGCTGTTCCAGTGCTCTGTCATGCTCACAGTAAAAAAAGTTTTTCCTTATATTTAGATGGAATTTCCTGTGGTTCAGTTTGTGCCCGTGGCCTCTTGTCCTGTAGCTGGGCAACACTGAGAAGAGTCTGGCTCCGTCTTCCTTACGCCCTCCCTTCAGATATTTATACATATTGATAAGATCCCCCCTCAGTCTTCTCCAGGCTAAGCAGTTGTAGCTCTCTCAGCCTTTCCTTATATGAGAGATGCTCTAGTCCCTTAATCAATCTTAGTGGCCCTTTGCTGGACCCGCTCCAGTAGCTCCATGTCTCTCTTATATTGGGGAGCCCAGATTTGGACCCAGCACTCCAGATGTGGTCTCTCCAGTGCTGAGTAGAGGAATGCCAAGGAAGGAGAGAGAGGTCTTGCAGCATTGCAGTTTCTCGACCTCCATTTCCATTTGCAGAAGTCCACCAGTGCATAGGAAGTTGGTCCCTGTACCTTCCGCCATTCGTTCCAGAAGGTGGAGACCTCTTTGAACCTGCGTGTCACTCCTGCCTCAATCTTATTTTGGTAAAGCATAGCACTTTCTTGCCCAGCAGAGCTGTTCCTAATACTTTTGTTTCAGTACCTAGTCTCCCTCGTGACCCCCAACACGCCAGGTTAACAAGTGAAACTCCAGGTCACATCAACAAAACATCCACTTGCACTGGTGCTTCAGGCACCCCGTTTTCTCACCTTCATGTCTGCCCAAATACAAAATGACGGGAACTACTACCTCCACAAAAAGTGAAGATCACTTGTCAGCTTCGATTCCATATTGATTTTGCAACCCATCAAGCCCTTGTAATTTGTTGTTCTTCCTTTTGTCAGTGCTGTCTATAACTTTTTATACTGACATTTCAATCTGAGAAAGATCTTATGTGCCCCTACGAAGAATAGTTCTAAGCTGGTGCTTTTTCAGGTTCCTCTGTTGAAAACACAAAAGAAAATATTCTTTTAGTTTTTTGGGTAACCTTCTCTAAGGTGTGCTTTTTTATAGGTTGATCCTGTGATGTCCCTGATGTGTTTAAGAAAAAGACTTTTTTTTGCAGTTTTTTATGTCAGCTGGAAATTATTCCTCACCTACTTTACTGTATTTTGTGTTTAACCTTCTAAAAGTTATTGTTATTTCTATTTTCTATATTTGGATAGAACTTCAAACTGTTGAAGAATGCCCTCACACATCTAATGGTCTCCTTTATCCTGAAGTTTAGCCATACTGGTTTTCTTCAGGTCTTTCTAAGAGTTTTCCTGAAGGTGTTATGCATTTGTTTTGAGCCTCTGCTCAAGGTCAGGCTCCCGGTTATTTCATAAAGGTTTAGCTTTTTAAAATTTCTTTTAATAAGCTTTCTCATTTTCCCATAACCTTATTTTTGCTAAGTATAATGGGAGTGGATTTTTTTTTCTTTTGATTTGTTGCTCCTGCGAGCTAAAAGAGATTAGAGAATTAAATAAGAGAATCAATTTGGGAGATTGCTTTTGATTTCTGACCAGAAACGCTGCTTTTTAAGAGATGTGGCGAGGGGGTAAGTCCTAATCCCAAATTAGGGGACTGGTCCAGCTTTACTCCTCCCACTTATCCCTCACTTCTAAACTTGCATTAAATAGAATATTACAGAGAGAGTCGAAATACATAACTTGGGGATATGGTGAAGGAGCAGAGGGTAAGGGAAAGAGACATGCTAAAACACAGGATTCACTGTCTTTGACTTTCTGTTTCCAGGGGAGCCGTCTGGATGAACAAAGATGTTCCCTACCAGCTCCTCTCAAGGTCAGGCGAGGTCATTGTTGCCGCCTAAGTTACTGAGAATGGCAGATAATTATTGACGTGCCTTGCCCTGTGTTTTCTTCTTGGAGTAAGCAGGGCGCCTACAAACAGCTCAAGAACACATACATATGTATATATGTATTTTTTTCTTAAACTATGGGAGATGCTACACAAGAGCCTGAAACAAATAGCTGAAATAGAGTGAGAACTTCCCCTTTTCGAATTTAAGTGGTTCCAATAAGTCTATTTAGTATTATTAACAATCTTAGTTTTGAATAAATATTTTCTTAAATTTTTTTCGATTTAAGAATTTTACTAATATTTATGAAAACACACGCATTTATTTCAGTAGGCTGCTTGAGGACTCAGTTGGAAACTACTAGAAGGCTGGTCTGCTTCCCTGGAAAGAACAGATTTCCATCTTTTAAATTCTCAGTTCTTCCTCTCCCTTCCTTCAGTCTCTCTGCTGTGGTCCAGTAACTTTAAAATCAAACTTCACCTTGAGTTTAATTTTGGAATCACCTTTAAAAAAAAAAAAAAAAGCTGCACTAGGAATTAAGGGTGTTATATAACTTCAGACTGACAGAGTAGCTAGCGCACTCTGTGGTCGTGACAATAGAGCTAAAGGGGCATTAAATTGGCATAAATGCCTCAGGTATTCCTCCTCATCTTGCAAAAATGCCTCAACACTGCTCAGTTTTACACCATAAGTTTAGCTTTAGGATGACACATCCTTGATCTGACTGTAAATATAGTACTATTTCTACCATCCTACTGTCTGTAAACTATTCCCTTGTGCAGAAGAACAGCAGCAGTCTAATATTATGTGGAAGGAAGGGAGAGAGGCTATCCCTCCTCCTTGGAAATCTGGCTTCCAAGTTTATTGTTCTGAAACTTCTGTATTATAATGCTGAGACCTGGGAAATGGAGTCTAAGCTATAGTCCTAAAGTAAAACTCTAAGAATAGGCTAGGGCTGAAGCCCTAGCTGGGGACACAGCTTGGGTCTGAGAGCATTAGCATGTGAAAGATTTTCCACATTTTTGCTAATGGTCCATTATGATTTCAGACAGAAGAGGAGTATATTCCTTACCCCAGCATTCACGAGGTGAGTTATTACTGCTCTTCTTTGTTTTTTCCCTTGGGCTGCATTGGCCTTTCAAGTTAAGAGAACGTCATGTTCTCTGTCCTTCTGAATAGGTGTTACAGAAAGGGTGGCCATATCCTCTCATTATCTTACCCCAGTTTGGGGGCTACTGGATTGAAGGGACCAGCCACAGCCTCTCCAGTTTGAATCCAGCTCTGTCTGACATACCATTTCCCTGGAGTGGTAAAGTGAAGCTGGAGAGCGATCCTACAGCCAAACTGTACCGCAAGCATTTCCTGGGGAAGGTAAGGGTGACCTCTAGAGCCTTCTCTGCCCGCCCAGCTTCAAGGCTGAAGTGTACCTCGAGCTCTTCCTGATGGATTTAGAAATAACTGCAAAGCCACTCCATCTCATTTTGTCCCATGGTGGTCTGAACTAATGTAAATAAGATGCATTCTACCACATGGCCAGAAGTATGTTAGGTTGGTTCTGTCCCCTTGTGACCTATGTGTAGTTCTATGCATTAACAGAAGAAAAACATTTGTCCTAGAAAAAGCTTATATTCAGTTAAGAGGCTCTCTTGAAGCTTGTGGAATGATACCAACCTTGGGATCACAAAGGGAAAAAGTGTAATAATATTGGAAATGGATATGCTGCTATTTTTTAGAGAAGACTAGGATCAAAACCTGTGGCACTAATGGTACAAGACCCTCAATAGTGAGCAAAATGGTTCATTTTCATCACTGTAGATAAGTAGCAAGTGTGGTGACCAGGCAGGTCTGGTAACCACAGAACGTCTGTGAAAGAAATAGAGAATGGGGTTTATAGGAGTTTGATGTAGGTAAGTTTGGTGCTAAGTGTTCCCTGACTTAAAAAATTCCGATTTGACAGATAGGGAAGCAGAGCTTGGCCTCAGAAGGTGGACGGTTGTTGCTTAGCCCTTAAGGTCCATCTGCATGGGCCTTTTTAGGGAACTAATTGATTCCCAAATTGAATCTTGAGATCACAGTAACCATCAAGAAACACTTGAGAACAAAAACCACAGTCCGCTCCGAGACTCAGTTCATGGCATAAGGAGATAAGAAAGCCTGATGGGCGCACTCGTGCTGCAGCTTATTCAGTGAGCTACCTCTGTGACGGCTTGAAAAGTTAAACACCGAGAGGAGCTGGAGTTTTGGACGGCTGTGCTGGAGACTTGTTTGGCAGTAGTCAGATATATCTGAATGATCTTGGGTAGTATGTAACGCTAGAAACAGACCAATGTTAATATCATTTCTCAGTAAATATTAAGTACTTTCCCAGAGGCTGCCTCTCAGACCTGACAGATCTGCTGTACAGCCTGTTAATGGACATTCTGGAAGCCTTCAATATGCCAACTGTAATTACTTCTCTGTCATAGTAAATTTAGCATTGTGCCTGAAGGTTTCTAGAGGTAGCTACGTGCAGGGTAAACTGAGATATGATTTTTGGTCTGATTGTAGGATTCACTGCTGACTTGATATCATCATTACTCCTTCCAAGTGAAGATCCAGGACTTCCCTTTCCATCAGGCTCTATATTAGTGTGCAAAGTGCCCTAAGGAAGAGCACTAAATAACTAACAGTACAACCATCAATGGTTCAGTACTACAGAAGAACTCCTTTCTCCTCCTATATTCTTCCTTTTCTACAAGGGTGAATAAAACATTCCTTGTTCATTCTTCAAACATAAATTAACCCATCTAGGCCCAGAAATCTTAATGCAAATGTAACACTGCTTTTTGGATGCAACTTACCAGAATTCTTCTCACCTCCTTCCAAATATCAAGTCCCTCAGGTCCTCTGTTATTACAAACTCTTTTGAGTTAAATGACAATATTGGATATAGATATTTTTGGTGTAAGCAGACACTGGTTGTTGCACAAAGGATGTTGAGACAAGCTTTACATTCACAAAGATTTATTTGTGGGGTCTGTAGCTGATGGCATACATTGACTCTTAACAGCAGAAGTTACTATGCTGCTAATAGTGCTAATTGGCGTACATTTTGATTGAGAGCAAGCGTTGAATGCTGACTGGTAGCTTTGTGCACGCATAGTTCTGGGTAATGCTTACTGGCCATGTAAATTACTTTGTTATTCAGTAAGTCTTGTTTTCCGTCTAGTTTAAACTGAAAACTTGCGGGTGCAAGGCATGAGCACAGCAATATAAAAACAGAAGCACAGGAACAAGGGTAACCGCAGTAACTTTGGAAAAACCCTGCCACAGCAGCTTAGGTGGAAGGTTACAGAGGTAAATGTGAAAGGCAAATTACAGAATTGCAAATGGAATGCTCTTAACATTACAGAGGTTAAGGCACTGTGCAACATGCACTACACTGAATGTCCACTGAAGTAAACAGAAATGAAACTCACCATGCTAAGGGTGACTTTTGCCTATTCTATGAGGAAATGACCAAGTCATTATTAATGAGTGTTCTATAGCTCTGAACAGAAGGCAGTTTTTCACTCAGTGTTTGTAGAGAAGAATATCACACAGCATCTGTGTATAGGAAAGAAATGGCAGTATTTTCACTTGAGAAGTACTAGAAACTGAAAAGAAGTAGACCGAGCTTTTTGGCAGGAAGTGGTGTTAATCTTAATTGAAATGAATATGTATCTATGTCTCATTAAACATGCAAGTCAGTGAGCAAGCCTGTGCCACAAAAGAACAAAGTGAGCAGGACTCCTGTCTCCATCACAGAAAACTCTACCAGATGTTGTGGGTATGAAGGGTTACAAACGCTCACTGGAACGGGCTTGGACTATGGAGGCTCTTTATGTAAATGTGGCAGTATGCTTGGCTTAAAGGCTTAGGTAAGGAAAGAGGTCACAGCTTTTCCACAAGGAAATTACTTCTTTAGTTTAAAGTTGGAGGGACCAGTGATTTTGATGCTGTATGACCTGGGTTCTCTTCTTGCTGAAAACTGGGGAAGGCTATTTCAGCAAGGTAAAAAAGAGCTCTTGCATGTTCTGAATAACTGTGGCCATTCCTTAGTCTGAGAAAGAGTCCATAAGCATGATATAATGGGAGAGGCACAACCAGTTGTTTAGATAATATCCTTTAAGTGACTGGAGAGATGAGAGTATGGCTGGTATTGCAAAATTAAAACAACAGTCTATATGTATATTTTTGTTGTGGGTACACATATTCTAATTCACTCAAACCCGGACAATTCTTTTGACCCTTTTTACAGAACACCTTACCGCAGATCCTAAAAAACAATGGAAAAAAATGTGCTAAGACATATAAGCCATTACTCAGTTCCTTTCCTCTGATTCATGGTCTATGTTTGGGTTTATGATGATTACACAGTAAGATTCATTTTGCCTGTAGGAGGAAGACTATAACAGTTTGTGTGTGTTATACTATGGAAAACAGTAGCTGCATAAGTTGTCTTCAGAAGGCTATAATAGAGAAGTAGCCTGAAGTCAGAAAAGCTTTAGTAATGGTACACATTGGAAATGCCAGTAGAAGAATCTTAGGGTGCAATTTCATAAACACTTTAAGCTGGCACTGCTGATGTGGGAAGAAATTCCTGGCTTACCTTTACAAATGGTCATGTATATCTCCATTACGCTGTGCCTTCTTTGTGCTAGTTAAAGTAATGCTGCAGTACTGTGAACTGTATTGGGGAACTGATTCACATTAAAAGTGACCAATAAAATAATGGCAAGAAACCCTATCTTAAGGTATTAGTGGGAAATTCTAGCTTAACCTGGGAGGAAAAAGGTGGAAACTATTTGATAATGCTGAAGCACTCAAAGTGTATTTTTATTAAATAGGTATAATTTTAATGGTATCCTTTGTTATTTTAAGGTTTCTGTAATTTCATTTCATCACTGCAAGTTTATGCTTTCAGTAAACATGTTCTCTGATTTACCAAGACAACAGGTCCTATCATATTTAGGATCATTTTTTTCTGGTATGCAAATGCGTGCATTTAGGAGTCTGTTATTATTTTCCTGTCATAACAAGCTGACATCAGCCCAAGATTCTTTTTTTTTCAGTTTTCTCTAAGGAGAGATGCAGGAAAGGCCTGAACGGAGACAGCCTTATCGGGTGTTATTTTGGCACCAGCCCTGCCTTAGTGTTTCTGTGTTCTGCAGTTGCCAGCAATGACATTAGTTTCTAGGTCCTTGTTGTCATTTGACTGGCAAACGACTCTTATACTTTACACTCTTCCAGCAAGACAGCTTGCTGGAATAATGATGCTGCCTAACCAGTACTATAAGTTCATGAGGTATCTGTCACTGTTGATATGTTTGGAGGCTCAGGTATATTTGTCTTCCTGTTCATCATCATGTAGTCATTTGGTCACCTGCCAGGTGACCAGAGGTTACCAGTTTTTCCCAAGTTTATTTTCTTAGTTATTTTTTCTAAGTTATTATTTTCTTGTTTTTAATTATCTTGAAGGAAGAGAATGGGCTGATGAACCCATTTTGAATCCTACAAAGGTCTTTTGATGTTCTCTGGCTTCATATGCTCCTATTGCCAAAGGAAGTGATGAAACTTACCAGGTTCCAAGGGGAAGACTCCTACTTTTGACTGGTTTGTTCATCTCTGGTGCAATTGCTGCTACTGAGTAGTCAAATAATTCTATTTCATCAACAAAAATAAGCAGCTAAGAATACAGCCGATACCTTAATAACTTTATTAACTTCACAAGTAAAATGTCAGCACTCCTGACCTCTTCTCTTAATTGTTGTCCTTGGCCTCGTGAAAGATATCTAGTTGCTTTTGATAGAGATCCGTTTGACATCTAGAACTCTGTTTCAAACTACCTTAGAAGTTGCAGAAACTGTTTCTATTACTCTGACCACCACTGTCATCTTGGCTTCAGGGTATCTTGTCACCATTGAGTTGCAATCTTCCATATAAACTATGTAGCCTTTTGATAGTTCATCTCTGTTTAACACAGAAAGAGATGAATGCTGTTGTATATTGAAGGACTCTGAGTCTGCCTTCTGCTCGCTATGTGTTTTCACAGAGGTAGAAGATCATAGGAGGAAAAAAAAGTCATAAGGAGGAAATTATAGTTTTGTTCATACTTACAATTACACAGATCTCAGTTTATAACTCAGGCTTACACTCAGGATAAACCTAGGCAGCCAGAGTAGCTTAAAAGGTGACAAAAATTCAGTTTTAAGACCTCCATTAATTCTGGTGTCTGTTCCCCTGATAAAGATTGCACCCCTTTACGCAGCAGCTCTGTCTGGCTGCGGCCAGCTGCAGAGCTGATATAGTCCAGTTTCCACAGCAACTAAGATCCCAGTAAGTCAGACCTGCTGGGATTGGGCTCTGAAGTCTCATTGAAAGGCATTCTTTTTTCTGGTCTTTGCAGCTCAGTGTGACTTTCAGCTGCAGCTAACTTCAGACTTTGGCTCCTGTTGATTTTTTTCTGCCTTCTAGACTTTTATTTGCTTTTTTCCACCTTTTTGTGATGAAGCCTGTCTTTGGCATCTACCTTAGCATATGGATGGCTTTGATTTATGGGCTTCTTTGGTGTCAGACTTTAACCTGGTCATTGAGCATGCTCTTGTTTTGCTCCTTGCATTTATGTATTCCTCAGCTGCTTTAGCTTTCTACCCTTGGTCACTCTGACTACTGCATCTGATTGTTGTCCACATCGCAAATATTTATTAATATCCCTGAAGTCATGCTCAGGAGAAATACACCATAGTATGCCTGAGGTCATGCTCAGGAGAAAGAAACCATCTTCTCTGCCTTTATGGCTTCCTTTGCTTTCAGCTGTTCTTCCCCTGTAGAGAGAGGTTCAGTCACTACCATTGACTTGTGTGACAGATCACACTGGACTTCTGTGATTTGGATGCTGCAGCTAGGGTCAGTTTGCCTGTTTGCTGCTCTGTACTTACACCTTGTCTTTTTCAGTACCCGCTTCTTGAGTCTGCTTTAGCAGAAGATAGACTATCCTAGCACTGGAGCCAAACAACTTTTTCCCTGTAAGTCAGTAGCAGGGAAGATCTTGGTGTCTTTTTTCCTATATCAAAGAGGAAGGAGGAAGATGATATCTCTAATTCTTAAAAATGTTCAATAGCTTCACCTTCACATCCAAGTTCAGGGTAGTGGCTGAAGTCTTAGTTATTCCTTTTTTTTTTTTTTTCCAAAGCAGAGATTTTTTTATTTCCTTGACTTCAAGATGCCTACTTCCATGTAGATATCAGAGCATTTCACTAGTCCTATCTTTGTTTCACAACAGGCCAGAAGTACTACTAATACAAAAATTTGTTTAGATTTTTCCACGTCTGAGATTTCACCAATAAGCTAGGGGAGGCTGCAAGACACGTGAGACAGAACAGACCTACTGTATTTTCTAGGCAAAAGGCTAAGGAACAAACTGTTAGAAGACTAATGTCCGCCTGCTGCACAGCAACTTTTTTTGATCAAATGACACACTTTACTCCCATTCAGTCCTTACTATTAATTAGTTGTGTCTAGAGTATTCCTTTCACAGAGCAGATTCTAGATCATGCAAGTTCTGACTGTGCAACTGGACGCTCAGCTTACTGCACTAATGCATACCACTTCTATGTCAAGTGCAAGCATGCATTTATGTAATGCTTCCTATGATGCTTCCTCTGTGTCTTGTGATCCTGGTTACAGACGGCAGCTTTCCTGGTCGTCATCTTAGGTTGCAGATGACTCTCCTGGATTTGAGATGACTTATTCAGATGGCAGAACAACTCATTCAATATTTGCAGGGGAATGGTGTTTTATTTCTCTCCTACATGTAATTTGACCATGACAAACACTGTCTGTCTAGGCTGGGGAGCTCATTCCTACAGCCATACAGCATAAAACTACTGGTGTGCATCAGAACAAAATCTAAGCACTATGAGATATATGCAGACTATTTTGATTATACGATTATACTTTTCAAGTCAACAGATGATAGGCAACACTACCACTAGGAAATATATCAGCAAACAAGATGGCATTTGGTATTCTTCTCTATGAAATAGTTGACTAGTGGAATTTGGGAATCAAGTTCCCCATTAAGCTGTATGCAGCTTATCTCTTGGGAGTTGTTAACATCTCAGTGAGTGGACAGGATTTCTTTTTCTAGAAGAACCACAAGTGGGAAATGCAGCTGGTTCTCTTGAGGTGTATGAGCTGGGATTTGGAACATCCCAAGACTTCTCTGCAAAAGATACCAAAAGAAAGCTGTGTTTTTCTGTTCTGTGCTGAGGATCTCTGTGGATGCATTCCTGATTGCATGGTCAGCAGATTGCAATATGGCTTTCTTCTGATTTTCATGGTTCCAAGGCATAAAAAAAGCACTGATAATTCTGCCTGTTGTAGTGCAGCTGAGATGATTTTGCTTTCAGGATTCTACTTGTTTCTTTGGTTGCAGGACTTTTTTTTCTTTTCTTTGCTGAGAAGGACTCTTACCTGCATATCTTGTCATTGCTAACTCAGAAGTACAATACCGGTTTCATTCTATTCTGTTTCCTGGATTGGAAGATAAAAATTGGAATGTACTAATGCTCCTTGAAACAAGTGTTGTCATTAGCAGCAACAGATTAAGATACTAATCTAATCTAATCCAAAGAGGATCGCGTCCCCTGCATGACATTCTCAAGTGGTCTGTTTCTTCTGCTCATACATCAGTCCCAATAACTCTGGACTATTTGCTGAAAGCAGAATAGTTCATTCTCTCCTCTTTGTTCAGTCAGTTTATATAGCAGCCAACTCCATTCATCAACTGTCCATAAAGTGGTAATTACTTCTGCTAGGAAGATGAGAGAGATCTGAATCTTTCTGGATGGTTCCACTCATGGAGTGTTCTCTTTCTGCTTGAGGTTTCCCTTCATGCTTGATGTGAAAAGGCTATATCTGTTGAGATAACCAGGCTATTGTAGGCCCCTGTGACTGTATACCTTGGAGAGATCTATGGCCACAGCTACTTTCACACAGAGACTGTCTAGGGTGTTTGCATCACGGCTCATTGTTTGACTGAAAAGGCAGAGTGGCTCTGTTTATTGGAGACACATAACACTGAAGTTCAAGGCACTGCCGAGAACAGTCTCCATCCGCAAATCAACTTCCTGGAGCTCTGGCTGTATCCTTCCCAAGATGTGGGCGCTCTTAGAAATCAACCATAAGTGATGTTGCATTTTATGTAATTATCCTGCCAGTACTGTTCATATAGAAAATTTCCATGACCACGTGAATGTGCTGGAGATCACTGCTTAGTAATACAGACTGTGAATAGATGTGAGGGACAGTCCCTCAAATTTAAGAAGAAAAGCTATTTACAAGACACTGGAGTTCTTCAAAATGTGTTGTTGAATGTTATCCTGCTTCCTTCTGAGGAGCCCTTCTAATAGTCTACGGCTGAGAAGGAACTGAACTGACAGGGGGTGAACTTTGCATCATGTACTTATGTATTGATTGCCAAGGTGACTGTGAGACTGTATAGATGTCCTCAAGCATGCCGTTGCTAGTTAAAGAAAAAAATAAACTAAACTTGAGTGATCGTTTGTATGCAAAAAATCTGGTAAACTTCCCTGGGAATCATGTTGGGAACAATGTGCTTTGACTTCCTGTTTTCAGGAGCACCAGAACTTTTACTCCAGTGACACGTCCTTGGGCTACCTGGTACTTTCTGTGAAATATGAACAGATTGAGAAACAGGAAAACCTACGCTTGTTGCTGAGGTAACGATGCCTGTTGTTGAAGTGTATGGTACTGTGCTGTGTCTTTCATCCTACCAGGAACTCCCCTTCCCATAGATATGAGTGTGAATTTCATGAGTTGATGTCTTTATCCTAGGGACGACTGCAAAGAAACCTTTAAGCTTTCTTTTCTTGCCTTCCCTTCTGAGCTTCTCTCAGCAGTTTCCTTCAGGAAGCTGAAGTAGTGTTTTCAGGCATATCTTCAGAGTTTCTGTGAGAAAAATATCTACTCTTCCCTCAAAAAGAAACTTTTTATCTTCATTCTGTTTACTTAGAGACCTATGAGTACTCTGTAGGAGGAGAAGATGCATTCCCTGGTAGAGGGCAGCCTATCTCAGGCCTAACTTTGTACTCGAGACTGAGGCTCACCTGAAAGTGAGCTAGAACATTCATTAGCTTTCCAAGACAGCCTACAAAATACCATAACCTTGGCGGGGGGGTCACACCCTCAACCTTTGGGGGTTCCAAAGAGGGCCATTACCCAGAGAAAGCTGCTGAATAAACTAGAGGGAGAGCAGAGATGGTCTTGTGTAGGTGATAAGCACGTTGCAGAAAAGCTTTTCAGCACACTGTTGGCTGGATGCACTTCCAGTAGGCAATATGCTACTTACAGCAACTGAATCTCTCATCCAGGATTGGCAGAAAACTTGGGGTTGCACAGAAATCAGCTGCAAGAGAATCACTGATGTTTTTCCTCCATTTTAGATAGAGAAGAGTGCCAGGCAGAGCAATAATCTGAAAAAAATCAAAAAGAAACAGACAAAAAAACCCCACAGACAGCCTATCTGTGAGCTGTGCCAGGGAAAGTTTGAGCCTGGAAAACTTATATAGAAAGAGTCTGGTGAAAAACAGAAAGGTATTAATTACTTTATTAAGATATCCTATTATATGCAACCCCCTTCCCAATAGCTTGTTCATATAGGTGGAAGATGACTGTGGCAGCCAAATACTTCTTCCCTAGAAAAACATCTCTCCTTTAATATAGGGAGAGAGATAGGAAACTTTTCTCCATCTGCTTTCTGGGACAGTGCTACACCAGTTTCTGCTTCCCCATACATCAGTTTTCACATGTTTACCTACCTAGGCTGTATCTAACAGACCTTTTAGCAGTCCTTTAAACCCTCATTGTGTGGTCTTGTGTATCCATCATAATACTGTGTCCCTGAATCATATTTCAACATTCAGATTTCTACAAATAGAAAAAAAGTGCAAAATGTGCATTAAAGCACAAAGGCAAAAGAGCAACAGACTAAGCATTTGTTTTGTCTTCTCTTCCTCCCCAACAATGAGCGATGAGCAAGAAGCATAAATACTTCCCCTTTTCAGTGATTTTAAGTACCAGATTTAAAATTAATTCTCTAGAATTAATTGCTTTAAGGATAGATCTGAAGGAATAGGTGCTGTTTCTTTAAAGAGCCAGAGTTGCTTATGTCTCCCTCAGCATTTGCTCTAACCTCTTTTTTGTTTTTTGTGTCAGGACTCGAACTGGCACCAGGCATGATCTCATCCCCATTTCCTGTCTGAATGAGTTTCCCAATGCTGTCCAAATGGCAAAGGTGAGATCCATGCTTGCCTGTTCGCTCTTACACCATGAGTCTCTCTTTGCCTCTTTCAACCCTTATCCTTCAAGTTATTTTCACGCCTCTGTCCTCCCATTTCCCTCTTTTCCACTATTCTCCACCAGTACTGACATATACTTCCCTTTAACAGTTCTATTTAGTGTCTCTTCTCGTCTCTTCTTCTAATTTTACCATAGAATTTTCTCCTGAAAGGACTCCTTCAAATAATTATTAAACAACGTCCCCACTCTTACGACTGCAGCAAACAAGAGCACACTTTGATCACACTTCTCTCTCCCTCTCTCTCTCTCTCGGCAGCTACTGTGTGAGGATGTGAATGTTGAACGATTCTTTCCTGTCCTCTATCCCAAGGTATAATGTACTGTTATGTCTGTATGGCCCTTTACCATCAAGGGCTGGCTGATGAGATTCATTGATAATTTGTATTTTTCCGCCTTTCATTCCCTCAGGCTTCACAACTTATTGTGGCATTTGATGAACATGTCATAAGCAATAACTTCAAATTTGGGGTCATCTACCAGAAACCTGGACAGGTAAGCTCCCTCTTTACTTCCAATCCCAAGATACTTGAGGCAAAATACAGAGTCAGTTCTCTGAACTTAAAGGGGATAGCAAGGTCTGTACTATCCTTGTGGAAAATACAGGCTCCTTAAAGAGAAAGGTTCAAGCTTGCCTTGTGTTGCTTGATTTGTTTTCTTTGTGCAGGATCTCAAAGCTGCTGAGACTGTGTAGAAACAGTCTCATTGCCTGTTCTTTGTACTCTTTATGCTCTTTATCACTTTTCCTTTCCTTTTGAAGACAACTGAAGAAGAAGTCTTCAGTAACATAGAAGAGAGTCTGGGCTTCCTGGAGTTCCTGGATTTCCTTGGTGACAGGATTCAGCTGCAAGATTTTCGTGGGTGTGTAACCAGCACAGTTTGAAAGTCAGGATGAGTTAGGGAACATAGCTTATGAGGCTTCATCTTTGAATGAACAACTCTATTAAAGCTCTGCTTTCATCAGAGTGCTGTGTTCTGGGAATCCCAACGTAGGTGTAGGAGTCCAGATGCTTTTGTCTACCATCCTCTCTGCTGGCAGTTTTCATTTACAGGTCTGGTAGGATTTCAGTCTGTCCCTCAGCATCAGCAAAGAATAATTTTATTTTGATTTTGTGAATATGTTTCACAATGCCAGTGGACAGTTTTGGTCTGTTTCTGTGTGGCAATCTATACTCTCTTTATTTCTCAAATACGGATTTTGTTTTTCAGGGGAATGCCAAAGAAATGAGTTTCTCTAAGGATCCCTGGTTTAGCTTTGTTGTTTTTAGTAAGCAAGGGAGTTCATCAGCAGAAACATTGTGCAGCTTCAGTCAATTCATTTGTTTTGGGAAGATGTGGTGCCCCTCTGTCACTGATTTCTTAAAAATTACCTTTGATAATGTTGATATACGAGCTAGTGTTACTGATATCTTCTTTCTTCTCTCCACATCCTTATCTCTCTCACCTCTATCCTGCCCAACCTACCACATGGTATTGATTTATTCAGGTTCCGGGGAGGCTTGGATGTCGCTAGGGGTCAAACCGGCACTGAATCGGTCTATACAAATTTCCGGGGCAAGGAGATCATGTTTCATGTGTCTACAAAACTGCCCTTCACTGAGGGAGATTCCCAGCAGGTATTGTAAGGAGAGCTGAGGAATTCAACAGGGTGGATGAGAGGGGTATTTGATGAGGGGCTAGGTAGGGGGAGAATGCCTAACTGCTTAAATGTGGGGAATTATAGCTGGAGTAGTGGTAAAAGTAGTGATGAGGGTTTTGATTGAGGAGGTAGGTTGGAGGTACTAGACAGATTGAGGAGGGAAGCCCTGTCTTATTGTTCTGCTCTGTTTCCTCTGCATCCCTCTTTTATTATTTTTTTCTCTCCAGCTTCAGCGGAAGCGTCACATTGGGAATGACATTGTAGCCATCATTTTCCAGGATGAAAACACACCTTTTGTTCCTGATATGATTGCTTCTAATTTCTTACATGCTTATGTGGTAATTCAGCTTGCTCACAGCACCAGTGGGGAGACTCTCTACAAGGTAAATGGAGCCAATAGTGGTGACTTAGTGATACTGATCCTTGAAGTGGAAACCTGTTCTTGAGCCTTTGGGGGAGGTATAAGTTCAACCAACTGTCATCCCAACAGCTTTGCTTCCTCTGTCAGTCAACGTTACCAATGTTATCAGTGAAAGTGAACATTATCAGTGAAATTAAATCTATTATCAATAAACATAACAATCCAGTGGCTGCCAGAAACTCTCCTTCCCCCTCACTTGCCCTTTGATCTCTGACCAGGAATCTCCTTCCTGCTATTTTCTGTATTCTCTAAGTTTGCAGGGGTCCTCTGTTTTGAGTGATTGCTACTATTTACTTTGTGTTCATGTTTGATGAGTGTTCGAATTTCATAAAGATATTGGTAAGCTGAAGAAGGCTAAGAGATGAGGCTGAGAATGATTAAAATTCTGGAACACAAGTATTTTCCTGAAAGGAATTCAGGACTGCTTACTGCCTAGCATAGAGAAGGTCGAAAAATGATTTTATCAGTCCGTAAATATCTATATGTGAAACTAGAATGTACTTGTATGTTTTTCAAAGTAGCTGACAAATTTCAAAAGCTTAAGGCTTGGGAATTGAAGTCAGATAAATTCAGATTAAAATTTTGTGTTTATTTCAAAGAGCATGAGGAGCAAATGATCCAGCTTTGGGGGAATATGTCTTGCTTGTATTTTATATTTTCAGTGAGACTTGTGAAGTTGACCCTGAGAGACACTTTGTGACAGTCTTCACAGTCTTCACTTCATTACTGTACATGCTGTACAGCACAGTGCTGAGAGTTTTCCTGTCTTGAGACTGCACATGGCAGATACAGCTGGTTGACCTGATCTATGGAACTAACTAGCTCATGTAACCTGCCCATCTGGCACAGGTGTGCTACCTGTTAAGGATCCCCACTGGAAGGGAGCCCTAATGGAACACAAGTTCCCTCTCTGCAGCCCCTTTCCATAGCTTTTTCTCTGTCACAGGATACTGTATGAATGTCTATATAACTTTATATTCAGCTTTCAACCATCCTGAGACAGCAGAAAGTTTAGAAGCTTCATTTTATCGTGGATTTTCCATTGTAGAAACATTTTAGTCAAGATGGGATACTTTCTTAAAAAAAACCCTAGTTCAAGTACAGTGATTGGACTCTAAGCAGGAAATGCAGTAAAGTCCTATGTCTTATATTATGTGGGATTTCTGATTTGGCGATGATAAGGAATAAGGAGTCCTTCAGCCTTTCAGATCTATGGAATGCCAAGCATATCAAATTTAGAACAGGATCCCATCACATCTCCCACCAAATAGGGTGCTGGGGGTAGAACAGCCAGTTTCATGTGTTCCCTGTGCTACTGGCAGCCTGGTCTATAGCAATGTAATAGCACCATCATGATCAGGGGCATGAGGTTTCACTTCTCCCCTTACTGTCCATTTTGTAGGGTGCAATGGATTTTTTCATTAAAAGAGTAAGAGCTGGGGAAGCTTGTCCTTTACTTTATCCCTTCCTACTATTGCTCCCCTCTTTGTCTGTCTGCAAAGGCATTGTTTTTGTAATAGGGTTTCCTCTATCATTTTATAAAAAAAAAAAAGATCCCAGCCATGACCATGGGGCCAATGCAGAGTTTTGTCTAAAAGCTTTTCCCAGGGGATTTTAACTAATTCTGCCTTGAGAACATTCTAGTATATATGAGATTTCAGTTTGAGAAGATTTTTTTCCTACCCATCTTTTCCATGTATTTAAGCTTTAGTGCTTAACAGTTATATTTAAATATTCCTAGTATTTATTATTTTGAATCAGTTTTTGCAATCAGAAAATGTGGTACAGGATTTTAACTGGTGGATATCTATTGGGAGAGAGATGGAGGCCTTGTAATTAGGGGAGCTGGCCTACAATGTGAGAAATTTGAATTAAGTCAAAGGCTTCTTTCCTTCTTTCCTCTGTTAAACCCATGCTGCTGGCTCTGGAACATTTCCAGTGTTATTTTGAGGCAGTCTCTGTTAAATTGCTCTGACACTGTTCCCTGTTGTATGAAATGGCAAAGAATGGTATTGCTTCATCTCAAACAGAAAGATAAAATTATAACTGTGAAATGCTCCAAGTGCTCTATATTTTGGGTAACATAGCTGCATATACTTAAAGATATACTCTGTGTGTAAGTGATACTATACAGAAATCTAGATAGGATAACAGAAATCTAGATAGGATACACACTGGACTTAGAGTGCTAGCTACACCATTGGTGGTGTCCAGGACTGCATTACAGGGGTTCTTTTTGACATGAGTGTGTCAGGTAGGAGTATATGGGAAAAAAAAACAAAAAACTGATCCCTTCATCTCTTACGGGGAAAGTGCTTTTGTCTTCTTAGTGTATCTGGTTCAGAGAGATGGTGTCACTGTACAGGACTACTCCGCTCAGCATAGAGTGTATCTCCACTGAGGAGTCTCTGTCAAAAGAAAAAGAAAAAAAAAAAAAAAAAAAAAAGATCAGTACAACTGCAGTGACAGAAGCTTCTTCTAGTGGAGGTAAAGCTTGCAGACTGAAAAGAAGTATCTACTTTTTTGTTGTAAATATACTGGTTAACTTAATTAGCTTGACTGAGTTTTGTTGCTATTACTGTGCACATCTAGCTAACTGAATTCTTGGGAGCTAAGTCAGCACATCCATTCACTGAGGCCAGGAACAGAAAATGGATATTAGCATATTAGATATCTTGTGGATATCTACAGTGGATATTATACTGTATTATACTGTATTTCTGATTGCATTAGCTTTGTCAAATATGTAAATGATTCGGGGGGGTTAGAAGTACCATAGTAGATTGAAATCTTTTTGCAGAACAGCAAGGTTTTCACAGAAAAGTCATGCACGAGATGATGCATTTTATTTTATCTGATGTTTTCATATCTGCACACAGTACAAGTGAAGGTTCTGTTTTTCTTCTTTTTCTTCTGACGGTATTCACACTCTGACTGTCTGCGTTACTAGCACTTGCAGCTGGAGGAATACTCGTTTAGGATGCATAGGGTGGAATGTGCTAACCATCCCTCTGCTCCTCTCATCATCCCCAGCAAACAAACAGGACTTTGGTTTCCAATAGAAAGCTATTGTTTGTGAATTCTCCTTTGGAGGCCTTCCTACCTTTTATTTATTTTCTGGTTTTATTCTTTTTTTTATCTAAATTTGTTCCTTTTAGCATTCTGTTTCTTCTTTTCTGCCTTGAGCTGTGCTGCTCCTTCCCCCTCAGCCATGGCCTTTTTTACTTTGCTTTTTGGTTCTCTTCTTCTAATTTGAGATGTTGTCTTTTAGAATCATAAAGGGACAATATTTCTTGACTAAGACAAAGTACTTTCCAGTTCTTGCTGTAGGAGGCTTTGAAAGTCTCACTTACGTTATGACCCTGATTCTTTTTTTTTCATTTTTTCAGGTTTCAGTCACAGCCCGAGATGATGTCCCCTTCTTTGGGCCCTCTCTTCCAAATCCAGCCGTATTTAGAAAGGTTTGTGTCTCTGGTTCAGTGTTAGATGTCAGGGGGATGTATTTTTATCATATATATCTATTTACTTTTATATTTTTAAATATTATTATTTTTATATATATTTTAGTTTGTTTTTACATGTTTTTATATATTTTATATATAAATATTTATTTTTTATTACTTTTATTCTGAGTCAGTGTTTTCAGTCTGGCTAGATGACTTTGGAGGTCTAAAGAGTGGTAGCAGAGCTCTTCACATCTGGTATCTGTACTGCAGTCTTCATCTCTAGTCTAGTTTTCATTCTTTCTTGTAGAGTGCGGAGTTTCGTGAATTCCTCCTGGCCAAGCTCATCAACGCTGAGTATAGCTGCTACCGATCAGAAAAATTTGCTAAATTAGAGGTAGGTTTATTATCTGTTCGCTCGTATTAAAAGTGATAAGGCTGTGTTACTGCCAGATTTAAGAACGTAGAGTATAACTTTTTACTTTCTTCTTCTGAATTACTGGAAAAAGGAAGATTAAATGTAATTGTGCTCAGCCATGTAATGCTTATTTTACAGCAGGCATGATATGAACAGGTACATTCTAATGTAAAGATTTAATCCTCAAATAAGAATGGGAATATGATGCATACATATTGCTGGAGGAAATTCTGTATTAGTGTGAGAGTCAGTGCTGTTAGAGGGAGAGTACTGATACCATTGATTTTGGTTGAAGATACCGAAATTTTCTTCCAGACTTGGCTGCTTGCCTTTTGGACAACCTGGAAAAAACTGTTTGCCCTTAACCTGTGCCTCAGTCTCCCCATCTGTAAAAAAGTACTGATGGCCTTTATGCATTGTAAAGGTGTCTTCATTAGAGAGGGTTTTTAAAGGGCTGGGTATTACTATAACTACAAAAATGAAACTACTTCATATTGTCTAAATTAATTGCTTTTTTTTAAAAGGAAGATGAGACATTGGGAAAACAGCAAAAAAACCCCGAAACCACCCCCAAACAATAGCTGTTTTTTTATTTCCACTGTTGGTGCAGGAGAGAACCCGGAGCGCCCTCTTGGAGAGCCTTTTTGAGGAGCTGCAGCTTCGCAGCCGTAGTATGATGGGCTTGCCCGTAGGGGAGGATGACAAGATGGAGAATGGCAGCGGGGGTTTCTTTGAGAATTTCAAGGTGAGCCATGGTGGATTGTGGCAGTTCCTTAGCCAGCTGCTCACACTCAGCTCAAGCTCACAGTGTGTGCCTTCAAGGAATATTGACCCTGCTGACCAGCTGTCCTTAGAGTGAGACAGAAAATACATCTTTCCCTACAGCAGCCTTTCTTTAGAGCATCTTCAATGTTCTTTACCATATCCCTCAAGAAAAGACATTTTTCCCATTCCTGTTCTCTTTTCTGAAGAGCTACAGCTTGGTCCAGTATGGCATCCCATACTGTCCCTAAGGAGTAAAACTCTTTATGCTTCATGCTGGTATCTTGTATCGGATGGGGTTTCACTCACTGATATATGAAAAAGAGAGTGGATGTAATAGTGACTAGTAGGAAGCAGCAGATCTCTTCCAGTTCATTTTCATTATGACTAGGAGTTACAAGAATCACATCTGATGATTACTTCTAACACACAGGAGTGTAATGTCTAGAAAAGTGTGACTATTTGCTTTCCTTCTAAAAGCCAGAGTTAGTTTTCCATTGTTCAGCTTAGAGCACTTTTTTTTAAAAATCAGGATTAGGTGACAGAACCTACTTTTACAAGTGCAAGGTGATGTGAGAAAGCAGAGTTTATGCACAAACAGGCAAATGAATTTTGAACTGATTTTATAGGAAGGATCTTACATGAGTTGCCTGACTACTTCCCCTTCCCACTTCTCTCTCACCGCTTCTTTTATGTAATATGTTATCTGTCTGGACAGAATGTCTTATTGTAAATAGCATTATTTCGCTGACCTCCTCATGCTTTGTCTGGTGGGCTGGTTAAATTTGCTAAGGACTGTGGAATTAGTGCATTCACATATCTGCATAGTCTTAGTGATGCTTTGGTGAGGTGTACATTTATTTCTGTTTATTTATTGTTTATTTATTTATGTACAATGTTTTGTACCTCGCCTTTGCTGCTAACCAGGAATTTCATACCCATTTCATGTCTTTCATTAATCATCCCAAAATATGCTTTTCTGACTTCTGGCAGATGCTGTGATCTGCATGTCATTGTATACAGATGGCCTTTGTAGCAGGCTGGAGAAGACTGAGTAAACTCAGAAAATGGCTTTTTCGAATACTGCAGATTTTGGTAGTTCTGCTTTCTCCTTGGGACTAGCACTCAAGTTTGTGCAAGACTGAACCGTACACTCTTGAATAGGAGTTTGATTTTCTGTTTTGTAACCTGTACTGGGCAGCACTGTTCCAGATGATGCTGTCTTATCCAGAAAGTTGTGATACTGGTAGGGAATCTTTATTTGTTGCAACAGGACAAGGGAGGTGAAAGCAAAGAATATACTTGGGAAGAGTTCTTACCTGGCAGTGAGGTTCAGGAATCAGCCAGGACCAAAAATGGGTAATATCTAGGATGCTGCCTTCTAGGAGTTAGGATTCCTGTGGTACTGGTGTTGGTCTGTCCCAGCTTTCCACCCTCTCTGTGGTGTTTTTCATACTGCCCTACTGTGTGCATGTCTATATGTGTATCTGTGCTTGTCTGTTTCCCTGCCTCCCTTTTGTTCAGCGGGTGATCAGAGGCCGCAGCCAGAGCCTGGATACCATGGGGATATCCATGAGAAAACAGCAGCCAGCTACCCTGCCCAGTCGCCCAACTACAGCTGGTCTTGCCCTCAGCCAGAGTGTCGCCGAGGGCCCTAAGGCCATTGCTGCGGTAAGGTATTAGGGTGGACTGTAAGAAAGGACCCAGCATATCTTTGTGACCCACCCATACATTTTATTTCTCTTTCCCGATTAGTTTTTCCTTCTGTGAACTTCTTTTAGTTGTATCATTCCATTTCACAAGTGGTTTTAGACAGCGTGTATTGCAATCTTATCTGTTTTGTCTGTGCCTGTCTCCAGCCCCAGTTCATCCGTGAACTAGAGCTGAAATTGATGCAGACTGTGAAAAGAAAGGCAAACGTGACTTTACATCATACATCTCTCTCTACTGTCCTGGATTAGATCCTACAGGCTGTCGTAACTTAAAAAAACACACGCACTGTGGTTTGACCGGAATGGTACTGTATTTGTCTAGTGACAAGAGCTGAGAATGTCAGGATACTAGAACTGTTTAATTTTTCAATTTCACCAGTCAGAACTTTTTTCTGTAATATAAACAACTGCGCAATGTTTATTCAAGACATTATTTTGCTGTAAATGGAATTTGCAGGTTGGCAACAAATAGCAGAATGAATAGAGTTTGGGGTGAGGAAAAAAAAGTGAGTAATTATGGGTACTGGCAAAGTCTTTCTTGTTCAATAGAGATACTAAAGATATGTAATCAGTGTGGACATGATAAATCCATGACAAATATTTTCCAGGAAAGTATCCATATTTCTGATATTGAAAATATGGTCACCTTGGCTAAATTACATCCAGTTGACTGTGGTCTCTGCCCTAGTGATGTCAGTATAGGCAGACTCAAAAGAGCATCTCTGAGTAAGCTTTTCAGTGTGGGAGTTTCTTGGTGACAGTTTACTCAGTTGTGTGCATTCTTTATGTCAACACGACAAAGCCACAGAATAGTAATGACATGGACTTGCTGCCTCCTTCTCTCCTTTAACTTCTAGTTTTCTCTGCCTCTTTCTGATGCTACCTCTTCTTCCCTCTTCATATGGGGATACCTCTCTTCCTGAGCCCCTTTCTCTGCATACTGACTGTGTATCTTTTTCTGCCTTAGTTTCTATATCTCTGTGTCTCATTCTCTTTCCATCTCTGTACACTTTTGCTTCTCTTTCTCATGACAGAAAGTATTCTTTCTTGCACTGATGGAGCTGGGCAGTGCTATAGCATACCAGAGTAAAGGAGAGGATCTGGGATCCACATAGCAAACTCTCTCGCGCGCTTTTCGAGTTCTTCAAAGTTTTTTCCTGTCTAGTTCCTCTTGCTATTTTCCGTCACACTTTCCTTTTTTCTAGTCTTTTGCCTTGCCTGGTAGAAGCCCATCACGCACTCGAGCCAGCCGCTTCCATGGGCGACGAAGTAGTGCCATTGGCATTGAGAACATACAGGAGGAAAAGAGGTATGAGCCATGGGCAAGTGAGGCAGAGAGAAAAGACAGGAGGAGATGCTAAAAGGGAGATAGAAAAGCTCGTGTAAGGAGGACAGAAAGGGAATCGATAGGAATGAGAACTGAATGGAAATGGCTGGAATGGGAAAAAGGCCTATCAGCTAATGGATAAATGGACAAATCATGGAAAGAAAAAGAATGAGAAAGGACATTTGGAAATGGGGAGAATAGTATTTAAGGAAGAAAGTAGGAGATGGGTGGAGGAATGTAGTAAGATCACTTATAAACACTCTTAACCTGCCATATGATCCAAGACTCCTGGTCCTCGAGAAAGGCTTTTATTTGGGGAAGGAAAGGGTGCTTGTTTATTTGTTTGTGTTCTTGCTAAAAAATTTAAATAGGCAAAAGTCATGATCTTTGGAAGAAAAGAGGATTTTTCTTTTTTTAAAGTTTTAACTCAAAATGACTAACATTTAAGAGTTCAGATGATTCAAGAAGTAATTGTCCTTAAGGGATAACATACAGGTTCGAGGTGTAATTAGGTGTATTTGACTGAATTACAAGCGTTCAAAAATTGTCTACTGGACACCAGAGATTATTTGGTTAAATAAATAAATTTGCCTCTCATATTTAGTTACATAACACCCTTTTTGAGCGTATACAGAGTCTCAAAAGCCGTGAGAGTGCTCTGTGCTTAGTATACAGTTTTCCCAGTTCCAAGAATTCCAAGAAATGGCTTAAAAGGGGAAAAGCCATCTTTAATGTAGAAACCAATGATTTCACAACAGGAAGAATTTTTGCTTATTACATTTTACCTTCTCTTCCTTTATTCTGTTGGACCTTTCCTTAATGAGATACCTATGTTCTTATTTGAATAAAAATAGGTTAAAACTTTTTTTGAGAAAAATAAAATATTCTGAGATAACTTCTCTTTAACAATCCAAGCCAACACAATAGGCACAGTTCCTCATCATTTATCTTAGTTTTGCACCTTATACAGCAATACCACTCAGTCCATTACTTTGTATACTACATTATTCTCTAACCCTTTCAAAAATTTGTAAAAGCTTCCTACAACAAGGAGAAAAAAACAAGACTTATTTTCTTTTTTTTTCTTTCTCCTGCTCTTTGCTAGGAGGTAATTGGAAAGCTATAGGGTTTATTTAGCTTTTCTGCTTATTTTTAACCTTATATAAGAGGAATGGTGATCCTTATCTTGTGTTTTCTGGAAGACATTTTGAGTGATTCTTGAAGGTGCAATTTCACTAGCAGCTGATCTGATTTAACAATTCACTGCCACTGAAAAGCAGATATCATACTTTCTCTCTCATGGTATCTCTTTAACTACATAATCCCGTCCCATTCCTTGTGATGGCTCAGATGCTGTTGTACCCTCCATGGAACTCATTCAGATTATTAATGTAACAGAAAAAGTATCAATTTTTTTTCACTGCATTAATTGTCTCATGGAGAAGTCTGATGAGTACCAGGACTGATGGAAAGTACACTAGGCAAGAGCAGAGAAGGCTGGAGCAGGCTTTTTGTTTGCTCACCGTGTCATGTGTGACTTCATCCTGAAGTTGTAGTTTAATTATATGTAGGCTTTGGTGACAGAGCTGACCCAAATCTCGGTCCATCCTGTTTGTTCCTGGCCTATGTTGTGGAAGTTGCAGGGTTTTTTATTTTCCGGACTGTTTTTTATCAGGATCATTTTCAGTCCTACAAGCAGTTATATTAGCACAAGTGGGAAGGTGATGAACTGTGATGTGGGGGGTAGGATCAACTGGCCAGAAGAGCAGAGAAGGAACTCTGTAAACTGTA
Source organism: Struthio camelus (assembly GCF_040807025.1). Classification (NCBI taxonomy): domain Eukaryota; kingdom Metazoa; phylum Chordata; class Aves; order Struthioniformes; family Struthionidae; genus Struthio; species Struthio camelus. The sequence goes on along the minus strand of NC_090942.1, from coordinate 90,099,404 downwards.
CCACTGAAGCCACATATCATGAAAATAAAAACTGAGGTGAGAAGTGGGAGTTTTCTAGCCCTTAATTAAACACAACCCACTGTTCAGTTACTCACACAGATGGCTTTCTTCAGAAGTATCTTGGCAAGTACCAGTTCACATAAAAGTATTGTAACCATCCTGGAATGGAAAGTTTGCTGACTTCAGTTAATCAGGAAATCCCTTTTTCTTTATGCAATAAATATATTAGCGCTGCAATCATAAAGCTTCTCATGACCAATGAAATGGGGTAGATGGGAGAACAAGCTGAAGAATTAAATAAAAATACTGAAATTAATTTAGGCTTTTATATTAATTCAAAAGAAGCATGAAGTTGGCCAGTTCTAACATACTGCGCTCAACAGGTCACATCTAAGGAGTCTCCCCTGTTCAACACAGCTGTATTTGCTTCCCCTTCCCCTGCCGAAGAGATATGGCTTTGTAATGTGACTTATAAGGAAGTGTTAGAATAGATAGTGAACTCTCACCCTGGGGTATAGCTGATTTTCGTTGCATCCCAGCAGGGACACTGCAGAGAGGATACAGAAGGTGTTGGACAGTCCAGGAATGTTCTTTGACCTGAAATCTGATGGATCATCTAGTCCGAGCTCCCCGGAATTTCCCAGCAGGAAGAGCAAGTGAGTTGAAAATAATTTTAATATTTGAAAGGTGCTCACTGTCTCTGGCATTGGCTTAAGCGTGCTGCATGTCTTGTTCTCTTGGAGGTTCTACTAAGACTGTCAATGTTAGGCATTGCAACATCTAAAAAATTAGATGCCTGGCCCTGGCATAGTTACTCAGAGCATGAAAGTAAGGGACTCAGCTTTCTTATACTGCCAGTGAAGAAAGATGGGACTGCTTAAAGGTGATTCTGGCTTCATTACTGTCATGTTAGCTTGCATCCAACAGGATACACAAAGCCCTAGCTATCCAATTATCAGTGCTTACTCATGTATATGATTACTCTGTAGCTTCTTCTGGAATGATTTTGGACCTTTCTGGAGAAGCTTGGACTAGGGTGTGTGAGGATGTTGGGTTGTACTCAAGTTCTACCCCTTTAAGCAGGATTCATGCTGCTACTTTCACCTGGCTTGAACAAGCCTTCTTTCAGTCCTACCAGGGTGTTCCAGCAGCTGTTGTGGTCTCGCGTGTCTCACCTGTGTTTCATTTGTAAAACATCCCATCTCACACTCAATGTTCTCCTGCAAAATGCTTCACGCAGTGGGCTGTGCAATAGCTCTTTGCTTTCTGGTGGTCAAAAACTGGAAAAACACACTTCAATGGCAATGCAGGTTTGCTTTTGATAAGCTGTATTATGGGACCATCTGCTGGGATGTGATCTTATCTAGACACTTCAGGGCATTGTTGAAACCACCCATTTACATTTCTAAGACTCCAAAACAGCCCGTCTCAAAATCCAGGACTGCATCTGACTTTCTGGAACAGCTTACCATGCCATACTTTTTCATGAGAACTTAAATGAAACCTGTGGCAGAAGGGGCCCTGAGCATTTAGTAGTATGCCATGTCCTTTTCCAGGACTGAGGCTGCTGTAACAAAATTGAAGGAGGTGCTCTAGAGCCAGGCCTCTATGGCTGTGGTTGCTCCAGATGCCAGGTCTGCCAAGGAAGGGCCTTCCTTCCAGCTAGACCCAATGCTCCTTAAGAATTACGGGCT